>NC_142472.1:72050480-77050480 GCF_049115385.1 Moschus berezovskii
AGAGAATGAGAGAGATGTACCTTGAGGGTTCACTAACAAAATGCCAGCCTGTGAGTTCATCCATTCACTCAGAAGATGCTAACTATTATGAGTCAGACTCATTGTGAAAGGGATGAAAAGCTGATCAAGATTTCTGGCCTCAAAGTGCACATCCTAGTGTGAAAAAAAAAAGAAAGAAAAAAGACTAGAGGGACTTCTCTGGTGAAGAAGCCACACATGCAAGGAGCCAGGCAGAGAGATGGGAAAAAGCTTGGGGTGTGAATGGACTAGCAAGGGCGCCAGTGTGGCTGCAGTGAACTGAGTGCGGGCAAAGGGAGGTAAGCTGAGACGGAGAGGAAGGGTCTGGGCTCAGAGGGTTTCTGGAAGATCAGGAGCTTTGGCGGGTCCTGGAAGGACAGGCAAGGTTAAAGTCTGAGAGAAGGGGAAGACGTTTGCAAAGCAGGGTGAGCTGTGAAGGGCTTGAGCAGTGTAAGTGCAGGCTCAGGGTAGTAGATGAGAAGGGTTCTTATTGGGAGTAGGGGGTAAAGGCTGGAAAGAGAAACTGGGGAAAGTTCTAGAAGGCCTGAAAGGTCAAGGAGCTTAAATTCTCAAAGATAATGTGCAGCCATTTGAGCAGGAGTGAAGCATGATCAAAATGTGGTTTTAGAAGCATTTTCTTGGTACTGCACCAAGGCTTCTTAATCTTGGGACTGTTGATGGATCTTTTTTTGTGTGTGTGGTGAAGGGCTTTGCTGTGCATTGAAGGATGTTTAGCAGTATCTCTTGTCTCTAGATGCCAGCAGAACCCCTTCAGGCAGGACAACCAAAACGGTCTCCAGATGATTGCCAAGTGTCCCCTGGGGTGTAAAATGGCTCTTGGTTGAGAACCAATGCTTAAAAAAAAATTGCTTTAGGTCGTTTTTATGTTTTGGTTTTCAAAAATCAGATTTTTGGACTTGAAGTATCTTGGTAATTGACATTGCTTCTTCCACTGTAACTGTGTGGACATAAGAAGGAGAAACTTTAAGTAGTGGGAAGGCAACCTTCATTAGAATTAGAATTCCTGAATTTTATTTGAAAATTTAAGAAAAGCTCATATGATTTTTATACAAACAATTTTTTATTTTTTTTTTGGCCCTGCCGCACGGGCATGCAAGTACCCCAACCAGGTATCGAACCCATGCCCTCCTGCAATGAAAGTGTGGAGTTTTAGCCCCTGGACCACCAGGGAAGTCCCACAGATAAGTTTTAATTCACCCTAAAATGAGGCTGTGAAAGCCCTAAGGGATCTTTCCTCCACACTCGACACTGACATTTTTACTTTTCTTACTGTATGCACCTCTCTTCTCTGACAAGCAGCCACCCAAGAGCAGGCCCTGAACTTGGGAGGTGGGAGAGGCAAAGCACAGAGGAAAACGGCTCTTTTCTAAAGAGGAGCTGTGTATATTGAGCTGAAAAATAAGCATTAAGGAGGATCATTGTGAAATATTATTTCGAGGCCCCTAGGTTTAAATTATTGTGGCAACTCTTTGGGATTAAAAAACTCCCCAAATTAACATACTGTAATTTTTCCTTCTCCCCTACATTATTTTTGAAAGATATGCAAAGAGAATATGAACAAATCCGGACAAGTTTTTAAAAAATCCATCTTCTGGACTTCCTGGTGGTTAGAGGTTAAGCATCTGCCTGCCGGTGCAGGGGACATGGGTTTGATTCCTGGTTTGGAAAGATCGTGTATGCCATAGGGCATCTAATCTGGTGCCTCCAACTACTGAGCCCAAGGTCTAGAGTCCACGCTCCACAGCAAGGGACGCCACTGCAATGAGAAGCCCTCACACCTCAACAAAGAGGAGCCCCCGCTAGCCGCAACTAGAGAAAAACCCGCACACAGCAACGAAGACCCAGCACAGCCAAAAATAAAGAAATAAATTAAAAAGAAACTATCTTTCTATGTTTTTCGAATTGTGTACTGGGTTGAATAATGTCCTCTCCAAGTTAATGTCCATTTGGAATCTCAGATTTGGAAATGGTCTTTGCAGATGCAGACAGTTAATAAGATGAGAGCATCCTGGATTACAGCGGGTCCTAAACTCAGTGAATGGTGTCCTCAAAGGAGAGGAGAGAAGGCCCAGGGACACACTGAGAAGGCCACGTGGAGATGGAGGCAGAGGTGGGAGTGATGCATCTGTGAGGCGGCACGCAGGATGGCTGGTGGCGCCAGAACCTCCGAGGAGGCAGGGTAACATCTTCCCCCAAAATCTTTGGAGAGAGCACCTTGATTTTGGACTTCTAGCTTTCAGAACCATGAGAAAATACATTTCTGCTGTTTAAAGTCATCCAGCCTGTGGCAACTTGTAGATCCCCCGGAGAAGGGAATGGCAACCCACTCCAGCATTCTTGCCTGGGAAATCCCACAGACAGAGGAGTTCATGGGGTCTCAAAGAGTCAGATGTGACTGAACAACTAATATACAGTAGTCACTGCAGCCCTAGGAAACTAGCACAAAACGTAATTTTATAACTGCTTTTAGTTTTTTTTTTTTTTTTTAATTAACAATTGGGCTTGCTTCTTCCTCCTTGGAACTGTCTGCTTTTCAGAACCGGCAAAACTTGCAGCAAAAGGCTGGTCTTTGCTCTGTGTTTGGCCACCAGTGGAGTGGCTTCAAATGTGACCACTTAGACTGCAGTTCCCGCTGCACCCAGAAAACACAGCCAAGAATTCTGTGCACAAAACAGGTTTCCGAGCGGAAGCCCGCAGGGAGCAGTGATGCTTCCTTTGGATCGAATTCTGAGACCAGAGGCTTTGGGCCGCCCTCTGCCTCGATGGGTAGTGGCTCTCAGTCTCTGTAATGAAGGTTAGCGACCTCGTTAGAGAAGATGTCACACTCCTAAATTAAAAGGGAAAGGCTTCTGGTTGGGTCCCAGAGGAAATCAGGGGGAGGTGAGTCAGAGGATCATGGGGTGGGAATAGGAGAGAGAACTATGGACTCTGGGGTGGGGGGCACCCAGGGGAGGGGGAGAGAAAGGGAAGCTGGACAGCTGAAGCCTTTCAGAGGAGAGGGAAGTGGTCTTAATTTACCATCAGTTCAGTTCAGTCGCTCAGTCGTGTCCAACTCTTTGCGACCCCATGAATCATAGTACGCCAGGCCTCCCTGTCCATCACGAATTCCCGGAGTTCACTCAAACTCATGTCCATCCAATCGGTGAAGCCATCCAGCCATCTCATTCTCTGTCGTCCCCATCTACTCCCACCCCCAGTCCCTCCCAGCATTAGAGTCTTTTCCAGTGAGTCAACTTGTCGCATGAGGTAGTCAAAGTATTGGAGTTTCAACTTTAGCATCAGTCCTTCCAATGAACACCCAGGATTGATCTCCTTTCGAATGGACTGGTTGGATCTCCTTGCAGTACAAGGGACTCTCAAGAGTCTTCTCCAGCACCACAGTTCAAAAGCATCAATTCTTCGGTGATCAGCTCTCTTCACAGTCCAACTCTCACATCCATACATGACCACGGGAAAAACCATAGCCTTGACTAGACAGACCTTTGTTGGTAAAGTAATGTCTCTGCTTTTTAATACACTATCCAGGTTGGTCATAACCTACCTTCCAAGGAGTAAGTGTCTTTTAATTTCATGGCTGCAATCAGCATCCACAGTGATTTTGGAGCCTCCAAAAATAAAGTCTGACACTGTTTCCACTGTTTCCCCATCTATTTCCCATGAAGTGATGGGACCAGATCTTTGTTTTCTGAATGTTGAACTTCAAGCCAACCTTTTCACTCTCCTCTTTTACTTTCATCAAGAGGCTTTTGAGTTCCTCTTCACTTTCTGCCATAAGGGTGGTGTCATCTGCATATCTGAGATTATTGATATTTCTCCCAGCAATCTTGATTCCAGCTTGTGCTTCTTCCAGCCCAGCGTTCCTCATGATGTACTCTGCATATAAGTTAACTAAGCAGGGTGACAATATACAGCCTTGACGTACTCCTTTTCCTATTTGGAACCAGTCTGTTGTTCCATGTCCAGTTGCTTCCTGATCTGCATACAGGTTTCTCAAGAGGCAGGTCAGGTGGTCTGGTATTCCCATCTCTTTCAGAATGTTCCACAGTTTCTTGTGATCCACACAGTCAAAGGCTTTGGCATAGTCAATGAAGCAGAAATAGATGTTTTTCTGGAACTCTCTTGCTTTCTCCATGATCCAGCGGATGTTGGCAATTTGATCTCTGGTTCCTCTGTCTTTTCTAAAACCTGCTTGAACATCTGGAAGTTCACGTAATTTACCGTAGGTCAATGCAGAAAAGCAAGATTACACAACATTGTTAATGACAGTGTTTCTGTCACTCATCCTTATGGTAGTCATTATGCCTATTATGCAGATTTGGTGGTTAAGGTGCCATCCTGCCAGCCTGCTCCCAAGGGGATTGATGCGGGAGGGTTAGCGTCACCAAAGAGAGCCCTTGAGGTCTGGAAGCTCTCATTTGTAATCCGACAAATACACGAAGTTTCTGATAAAACCAGCTCTTCAAATTAACTAAAACAGGTAGACATTTTCTCCTCCTCTCAGCCATGTCCTTACTATGTCCTGTGTTTTTCTGCTGATGGAGGAGGCTAGACATTTTCTGGGCTTGATTTTTAGCCAAAAAAAAAGAAAAAGAAAGAAAAGGTTTGCACACATATTTTTAGAAGTGTCTGTATTGCTTTTCTAGAGAAAAACTCAGAAGTTCACCCCAATTTTATGTGAGGGATGGGGATGGTGAGGTGAGGGGCATTGGGTAAGTCATTTCCAGGGCAGCCAGGGAGCAAACATTGCCTGTTGACAGCATGGAAACATTTACTACATTCAAAAACATTGATTTATCACCTACTGTGTGTTAAGCACTGGTACAGGGGCTTTGGATTTAGAAATGATTTTTCTAAAGGGAGTCTACAACTAACTACAAAGACTGATGATTAAATGATTCATTCATTCATCAAATAGTTCCTGAGTGCCATCCATGTGCTATTTACTTAAGGTACAAGTAAAACTGAGCTGCCGAAGGTCCTACTTTCTCTGGGTGAGAGAGAGGAGGCACACGTCCTGTGGATGGAGGAGGTGTCTATTTGGCCTGAAGTAGCTGAGCAAGCATGGAGAAGGAAATGGCAACCCACTCCAGTGTTCTTGCCTGGAGAATCCCAGGGACGGGGGAGCCTGGTGGGCTTCCATCTATGGGCTCACAGAGAGTCGGACACGACTGAAGCAACTTAGCAGCAGCAGCAGCAGCAGCAGCTGAGCAAGCTTTTTCAGCACAGCTGTCCATAAAAGTGTGGAAGGCACTGAGGAGGTCTGCTGACTGCTTTTAAAAGAAAGCATATTTATTTAACTGTGCAGGCATCTTCGTTGCAACACATAAGAGCGTCAGTTTCGGCATGTGGGACCTAGTTCTCTGACCAGGGATCAAACGTGGGCCGCCTGCATTGGAGCTCGGGGTCTTAGTCCCTGGACCGGCAGAGGGGAAGTCCCTAATGACTGCTTTTTTTTTAAAATTGTGACTGCAAAATTTTTGTGCGGTGATCATCACCATTGTACTTCCTAATAACTCAGAAGTGACCTGATCCAGGAAACACAGCCTCTCAACAGTGGCCATTTTATTGTATTCTGTTTATTTTTTGGCAGTACTGTGCAGCATGTGGGATCGTAGTTCCCTGCCAGGGATGGAACCCACGCTCCCTGCAGTGAAAGTGCAGTCTTAACCACTGGACCAGCAGGGAAGCCCCAAAGGACATCCCAAAGTGATGTTCTATGCTACCCATCTTCTTGGTCTACTCACTTCTGCTATGCATATTTGTCCAGCCTCCAAGTGTCAACCCCTCCCTGCTCCCTGATGACCCCAAATGCACGATCCCTGAGCGCCAAGCCCTCTGTCTGCCTCTGGCTGGATGTGTCCACTCCCCAACCTCCGTGACCAGGGTCTGCCAGATCCCTTGCCCAGCCTGGAGCCCTCTAACAATCCTCACTCCCTTCCTCTCATGCTAAATCCTTCTCTGAACTGTACCCTCGTCTCACAGATATGCACAGGATCAGAAGCCTGTCCTTACCTGCTTGACCTCTGGATCTGCCCAGGACTTGAGGAGCCAGGGGAGGCCCTGGGTGACCTCCCAGCATCTTTGAGTCATCCCCCCAGCTGCCTCCAGCATAATACCTGGCCCCTGGCCCCTGGTGTGGGCAGAGACGGGGAGGGCTTCCTTTCCTTAGCCACTCCCTGGAGGTCTTCTTAAGCTCTCTTACTACGAAGCTGAGGTGCATTCCCCTGGCTCCTGGGTTTCTAATCTTCGGCTGTGAGGATCCATTAGCAACGTTCTCTGAGGACTCAACTGAAAGTGCAGTTTGATCGCAGCTGAGTTTGGGATGGGAGGTTAAGAGGAAGGGAGGAAGGCCCTTCTGGCCTCAGCGGTCTTTGGCTCCTGGAAGGGCTTCAGGCCACGTTGTCATCTCTGCAGGGGGGCCCCCTTCCAGCCCTGGGGCTCCCCATTTTGGCCACAATGCTGTTGTTTTCTGGGCAGCCAGCAGCCTGGGAGACAGAAGGCGGGAGTCTTGGCCTGTTGGTCGCTGGTGCTGTGAGAGGCACCGTGCTTGCCCCACTTCTCCTGCTGAATGAGCTGTGTTCGTTTAATGCTTGGAGGCAGCATCTCTGCCCCGTGGTCGTACTCAGGGCCTCTGGGTGTAGCGCTCCATTTACATCAATCCTCCGCAGGACCTCACTCGGGGCCCCACCTGCTGTCTCACCATCGCCATGCAGTGCAGCCATCTGAGGGCCATCACTGTCCCCCTTCAGTCCAGGCATGCATTTTAAACTATCTTTTCTATTAAGACTCAGGTGACACAGGCCTGTCCCCTTCTCTGCCCTCATAGAACACAGCTGAGGTCTCCATGAGCTGTTATTCCACACAGCGGGGCTCTTGACACTGCTGAGAAGCAGCACTTGCTACTTATTAACATTTGAAACCTCTTCTAAATATTTCAGGCTTTCTGAATGGCCATGGAATTAATTTTAGATTTAGAGCCTTTATCGAACTGCTAAAAGAGCCCTTGTAGGCGAAGAAATCTAGCCCCTCAATTTGAGACTCAGAGATGTTGAAGCATTTTTCTGAGGTCACACAGCGAGTTTGGAGAAGGGTCAAAAGGAAAACCCAGGTCTTCTGAGTCCCAAATAGAAGCCCCTTTATCATACTCTGATCTTTAAAATGATAACAGACTTAAGTAAGGAAACCAGTCTCTAAAATGACCAAATATTCAAGAGAATAGTGAAGTACGGTCATTCGCCTAATAGTGAGCAGTAGTTACCATTATTCAGTTCCTTTGTCCCATTAAATCGGTGGAAACGAAGCAGTTAAACTCTGAAAGTGGGGGTTTCCCTGGTGCTCCAGTGGTTAAGAATCTGCTTTCTAATACAGGGGATGTGGGTTCGATCCCTGGTCAGGGAACCACGGTTCAACATGTTGCAGGGCAACTAAACCTGCGTGTCTCAACAAAAATCTTTCGTGCCTCAACTAAGACCCAATGCAGCCAAAAACAATAGACAAATATATACAAAAACAAACAAACAACAAAAAACACCAAACCCTCAAAGCAGAAACCAAGATCTCAGGGAAAAGGAGGAGAGAAAATAAAATCTCAAGGAAAAGAGAAACTGCAATAGAAGTGGTGTCACGGGAGCTTGACTCCAGAAAGCCATCAGTGTGAAATGGGGCAGGGCCACGTGATCCTTTCCCCCACGTGCTCAACCTGCCTTTTGTCTATAGAGAAGCTTTAGCCAGAGAGGAAGTTTAATCAGAGAAGTGAGAAAATGCAGAAACCAAGAAAAATAGTCAGAGAACCAAACAGTAATAGTCTAGTTGTGAAGCAATGTCATGGATGTTTAGTTCCTCCTTGAGGGCTACAGATGATATTCTGAGCCCTTTGCTGTCAGCTGTCTTGTAGATACTGAAGCTCCCACCAGGTGTAAGAAGTTAACTATGTGGTGACTAGACTGTAGCCATGACATGCTGCTGCTGCTGCTGCTGCAAAGTCACTTCAGTCGTGTCTGACTCTGTGTGACCCCATAGATGGCAGCCCACCAGGCTCCCCCGTCCCTGGGATTCTCCAGGCAAGAACACTAGAGTGGGTTGCCATTTCCTTCTCCAATGTGTGAAAGTGAAAAGTGAAAGTGAAGTCGCTCAGTCATGTCCGACCCTTAGCAACCCCACGGACTGCAGCCTACCAGGCTCCTCCATCCATGGGATTTTCCAGGCAAGAGTACTGGAGTGGCTTGACATTGCCTTCTCTGAGCCATGACATAAGCTGCCACAATTCTGAGAACTGGCCTCAAAGAAATGAGAACCAACCTTGGAACTAAAGACTAATTGTACTTAGAACAATAAAGATGACGCTGATCAAATCACCGCATGACTAATTTCAAGATGACGATCAGAGCTGACTGTGCTGTTTTTGCAGGTAACCCTTTTCCTCCATGTATAAAAGCTCTTGCCCACTGATTGTCATGGTAGGGAGCTGGCCTTTGGACAGGTGTCCACCCCCCACCCTCTGTTTGCCACCATCCAAAATAAAGCACACTTTCCTTTCCACCAAACTTGCCTTTTTATTGGTCTTTGAGTGGTGAGCAGCAGGACCTCAGTTTACAAATGGACATGCAGGGAGGCTGCAGAGTATATTTGAAAAGGTGGGAACTCTAAACTCTGCAAGACAGTTTACATCCCAGCTTTAGCATTTACTAAGTGTGATTTGAACCAGTGAACCAGTGAAGTTGCTCAGTTGTGTCTGACTCTTTGCGACCCCATGGACTGTAGCCTACCAGGCTCCTCCATCTGTGGAATTTTCCAGGCAAGAGTACTGGAGTGGGTTGCCATTTCCTTCTCCAAGGGATCTTCCCGACCCAGGGATTGAACCCAGGTCTCCCACATTACAGGCAGACGCTTTACCATTTCAGCCACCAGGGAAGCCCAAGTGTGATTTGGGGGTAGCTAACTTCTCAGAGCTTCAGTTTCCTCCTCTGTGAAATGAAGCTAATATCTGTTTTGGCATGCTGATGTAGTGATAAAGTAAGAAAATACATATGAGCGCACCCAGTGGTGACTTGCACGCAGTAAGCACTCGGTAAGGGGTAAGATTTGTGACCATAGCACTTAAATTAGAGGGGAGACCCTGGTACCTCTGAGACAAGCCCTGAGCAGTGTTAAAAGAGGACTGGAAGATCTCTGTCTCTGGCACCTAGTTTCCAGTAACCCAATTTTCCCACCCAGGATTCCAACTGGGCAGGCCTCAAGGCAGGGGGACCCAGATGGACTAGGTGACTTGGGTTTGTCTTTCCTGGTGTGTGTTGAAAACTCTTCTTTTCTGTTTTCCTGCCTTCTAACATGGAGGTTCATAACTGGGAGGCTGATCCCCCCCGCCCCCCCCGGAAACATTTAGCAACGTCTGAAGACATTTTTAGTTTCACCACTGGGGTTAGGGTGAGGACAGGATCTAGTTGGTAGAGATGAGGATGGAGGAGGCTGCTCAACATCCTACAATGCCCCAAGCAGACCTCTCACAACAAAGAAGCATCCAGCCCCAAACATCAAGAACGCAGAAGTTGAGAAACCCTGTTCTGCTACATCAAACTGTGTCTTTATTTGTTTAAGATGAATGTTCAGGTCTGTTCAAGTTTGTATTGGGTGTAAAGCCAAACCTCACAGAGGATGGGAGACAGGGCTGTGAGTCTGGGGACTTCTTAGTTTGTATCATATGATGACTTTGTTTTAACCTCTGTTGTTACTGGTGGGGCGGAGAAGGAACTAGCAGTATTTCCAGTATTGCCTGGAAAATCCCATGGATGGAGGAGCCTGGTGGGCTACATTCCATGGGATCACAAAGAGTCGGACACGACTGAACGACTTCACTTCACTCACTTCACTTTATCACTGGAGAAGGAACTGGCAACCCACTCCAGTATTCTTGCCTGGAGAATCCCATGGACGGAGGAGCCTGGTGGGCTACAGTTCATGGGGTGGCAGAGTCGAACACGACTGAAGTGACTGAGCATGTAACTGGTGGGGAACTGGGCTAGACTGTGGATTTCACTCTTCAGTAGACATCACCACCTCCCTCTGGTAGTAGCATCCTGATTTTCTGTGAGACACCTTCCTGCACTTACTGTCCCTGTTGTTTGGGTGGAGCTGACTTTCAGGTGTGGGAACGTCGCTCTATACATGGTTGGTTCAGCAATGGACACCGGCCAGTTAGAAGCAGGGGAGGTGAAATTCCAGAATGTCTGTGAATTGTGGGAAGAGGGACTGTCTTTTTTTTTTTTTTTCTGGATGCACTGAGAGCAGAGGATATAGGCTTTAAGATGCAGAAAGGCATCTTGCTATCAGGATCATGTATGTGAAGATGTACTCAGCAGAGTATTCACCAAGAGACTCAAGAGATGTTAGGCATTCTTGTTATTATCAAGCGTGAGGATAAAGTGAACGGTCTGTTTTGCGCCTTTGAAAATGAATTTGCCAGAAACACTGACAGGGAATCAGGGTCTTTCCTTCTACTAGGGTTCCTCAACTAGAGTTATCATCCTTGGTTCATGACGCTGCAATTAGTCACCCCTGGAGAGAATTATAAAGTTGCAAATTGAAGATTAGGATTTCAGGTGAGATGTAAATGGGAGAGAGTGACCATTTTAAAGGTTTTTTGTTTGTTTGTTTTGCGTTTGTTAATGATATTGTTCCTTGATTTGGTCAGTTAGCTGTTCCAGGCATATTTTCTTTTGCATTTCTAGCTCCTAACCCAGTGTCTGACACCAAGTTGATGTTTAGCATGTCTTTGGTGTGAATTGTTTTGTCTGAGCCCTACATGTCCATCAGGTACCAGGGCAAGTGTGGTGGTTTGGCATACGAGAAGGTAGATGACAAATACCAGATGCGGCCCCTGGAGTGGGCAGAAAAGGCTGAGCAGAGGTGGAGTTTGATCTGATCTATCTATCTGTCTCTATATATGTATATATAATATGTTGATTTATTTATTTGGCAGCCCTGGGTCTTAGTTGCAGCATGCAGGATCTTTGATCTTTGTTGTGGCACATAGGAGGTTTAGTTGTGTCATGTGAACTCTTAGTTGCGGCATGTGGGATCTTGTTCCCTGACTAGGGATTAAACCTGGGCCCCCTGCATTTGGAGCATGGAGTCTTAGCCAGTGGGCCACCAGGAAGTCCTGGAGCTGATCTTGAAGGGGAGAATGTGTGTGTGGATTGGCAGCTTGTCCCCTTGTCCGGTGAAATGGCCTTTCTGTTGCTCCCATCTCCTAGTGAAGATCCCTGTCCTTGGCTGCGTGCTGGAGAGAAGTGTCCTTCCTTCAGAGCCCTCTGGGGGAAAGTGGGATTTAATAGCAGGTCTTTGAAATCTTTTTGAGACGGGGAGAAAGAGCATTTCCGTGCTCTCAGCTGTTTTCAATCATGCATGAGGTAAAGTCTTGAATATACCTTTGATGGAAACCATTCCTTTTTTGGGCTTCCCGGGTGGTAAAGAATCTGCCTACCAATGCAGGAGACACAGGAGATGTGAGTTTGATCCCTGGGTCAGGAATATCCCCTGGAGAAGAAAATGGCAACCCACCGCAGTATTCTTGTCTGGAGAATCCCATGGACAGAGGAACCTGGTGGGCTATAGTCCATGGGGTCACAAACAGTCAGACACGACTGAGCATGCACACATTCCTTTTTTTAGGGAGATCCACCCGAATGGGCCATTTAATTGAGAAGTCAGAGATACCAGCAGTTAGTTGCTGCTCTTTGTAACAATGTAAAGGCGGTGGGAATTCCCTAGTGGTCCAGTGGTTAGGACGTAGTGCTTTCACTGCCAGGGCTGGGTTCAGTCGCTGGTCAGGGAACTAGGATCCCACAAGCTGCTTGGTGAGGCTGACACACACACGCACACACACAACCACAACAACAGATATAAAGGCTATCTTTGTGTAGGTGGGGAGAGGTATATCTCTGCAACCCATATTTCCTTTGGGACAGACTTTTTGTCCGCCTGTAGACCTACCCGGCGCAGTGCCTGTGGACCATTGTGCTGTGGAGTTGAGTGTGTTAGGTTTGGCTCAGCTGCTTGCAGATCACAAAGAGCTGAGAGCCCAAGCCCACAGCAAGAGGACGCTGGCATCGCCTTTGCCCCACGCTGGAGAAGGGGCAATGCAAACGCTGCACTGAGTTTGGCAAATGTGCACTGGTTCTCCTCTAAGTCTCAGAATAATCTAGACTTTAAAACACAATAAAATGCAAGCAATTATACTCCAAAATAAATGAATAAATAAGAAATGGAGGGAATTCCCTGTAGTCCAGTGACTAAGATTCCGAGTTTCCCACGCAGGGGTCCTGGATTCGATCCCTGGTCAGGGGACTGGATCCAACAAGCTGCAAACTAAGACCTGCCACAGCCAAGTAAAGAAATAAATAAACATAAATATAAATAATAAAACATAATAATAAAGGGGAAAACATAGCTGTTGACCACTATAGTTGCCTTGGGAGGGAGGTGTTCCTTGGAGATAATTCATCCAGATATGCGTTAGAATTTGTGCAATTTTCTCGAGGTATATTGTATAGCAGCAAACATTTATAGAATTAAGAAAAAAACTGTCCATTCTTTTGGTAATTTTTGCTAATTTAGGGAGCAGAGACACACTTCAAACACTCCATGAATATTAGATGGATACAGCCTTGGCATGGAGAGGGGGATTCTCCCGGAACCGAGTGGATTTTGCCACTGTCATCACCTGGGAAGAGACGGTGTTGGGACCAGAAATAGGAAATTCGCTAGGCAGGCCTTCTGTGGGGCGGGAGAAACTCACCCCTTTCTCCAGACCTTGTGATCCTGGGGACTGAGATATTTTGGTAATTCAATAGTGGCTTTTAGCTAGACAGGAAAGAATCTTGTAGGGGAATGCTTATCAACCCTTAAAAAAATCTGTGTCCTATTTGATAAACATAAAAGTGTCATTGATGAGAGGAGTGTTTTGAAGGCTACCCAGAGACAGGAAGACCGAGGTGTGTCTGATTTAGTATAGAGTGGCTTCAACTGCATTGCAACTTCGTGCACACTCCTGGAATTACCTAGAAAGGACATATTGGAGTATTCTACCATTCACACTGTCAGTCTCCTTGTATTGTAATCATCTGCTTTTTGTCCGCCTCGTCCCCTAGATCGCATGTTTCTGAAGGGCAGGCATCAAGTCTATAGCTTTTAGCACATCACTTGGGCTCAGCAGTATCTGTTGAACAAATGCTTGAACCTCTGTGCTCACCTGTTTTGTGATGTGTTTCCCCGTCTAAGCAGTCTTTCCCTAGAGACTCACCTTTTTATCCCCAAGGCCTGGCACAAATCTGGGGCTCTGTAGACATTTGGGGGCCTAATGAAGTGTTGAAGTTTGATCAGTGATAGGTCCATCACTGGTGCAAGCCCTCAGAAAGCAGAGTGAAGTGGGAGCATTTAGAATAGAGTCCATCTGCTTATGGAAACTGAAGCACGCAGGACCATTTTCATAAGCCTAGTCATTCACAAGCATCCTCCTTGAGACCAAAACACTGAGTCTGAAAGAGAAAGGTTAGCAGGGCAAGAATAACAGATTCTTTCAGGATGGATTCATTTCTCTTCTGCCTGAACTGACTCACTCTTGGGGGGGCTGGGGCGCACTTGTGCCCTGGAGTTAAGACGGGAAAATGAGATGCTAATTTTACTACTTGATTTTATTTCTCTTTTAGGCCATTTGGCTGCTGCCAAGATTTCTCTTTGCTCCCAGGGATGTTAAAATAGCAGCAGTTGTTGATATATTTAAGGCTTTAGAACACTTTCAGAGTGTCATACTATCCTAGTTTCCCCCAGAGAAACATAATACTCCTGGGGGCACACAGAGTTTGGTGGCCTTATAACCACAGTAGCTTCTATTTAGGGGGAATTTATCGTGTGCTGGTGGCTGAGACAGTAAAGAATCTGCCTGCAATGCAGGAGTCCCTGGTAGATCCCCTAGCGAAGGGACTGGCTATCCACTCCAGTATTTTTGCCTGGAGAATTCCACGAATAGAAGAGCCTGGTGGGTTACAGTCCATGGGGTTGGAAAGAGTTGGACACGACCGAGAGACTAATACTTTCTTTTTTTTTTTTTTTATCATGTGCCAGGCAACAGGCTATACATGACATTGAATGATCTCACTGGCTGTCACAATTTCCCCTTTGACAGATGAAGAAACTGAGGCTGGAGAGTTTAGGAATCTTATAGGTCACAGAGCCAGTAGGTGGCAGACCTGGGACTTGAACTGGGCTGCAAACTTGTGAGGCTTCCTCGTTGACTGGCTCCAGGGGAGGAGAGGGGTTGTCATTTTGCTGGATTCCAAAATGGTGAAGGATGAATCAGAGTATAGGATGTTTCCAGGGGACCCTGGAGCCCTGTGAAATCCCGATCACTTCCCAGAGGTGGTATGTGCTTGCTGTCACTTGCATCTCTTTAGGACAGTCTGGGTTCTTTGACATGGCACTGGCTGCTACTGAGACACAGAGCTGTAGAGGTCCCAATGTGGAGTTGCAGACAATTGCTACAACCCCATCCTTCTAACTTTGCCTGTGGCTGGAGTTTCAGGCTTTTTTGGCTTTACCTGTCTCTTGTCCCAGGGCCATGGCGCACAGGCTCCAGCTGACGTCAGATGGGTCCAGCAGTGCTTGCCTATGCACACACTGGCCACCTCTCACCTCTCCCCGCTTTCCACTCCCTCCCCCTGACAGGACACCTCTGTTGATGTCTCCATGAGACCTGCCTGGTGCCCACACACGTGCGAGCTGAAAGTGTGAGCTGAGAGTCCCTGCCCTGTGGGACGCACCTTCAACCAGTGGGAGGCGAGAACTGATGAATAAACTCTCCCCCTCCCCACACTAACATGGGCAGACTTTAGATGCTATTGCGATGATTTCTCTGTGAGGACAAGGACCAATTCTATAGCTTTTTGCATAATGCTGGTGGTTTAATGAGTGTTAAAGAAGTATATTGACACTTGAATGAATGTCAGCATTTGTACTTAGTGAAGGGAGGCGGTTCTGTGACTGGTGTCCTTGAATTGATCCTCCCCCTGTCTCGCTTGATCTCACTTCCTGTAATCCTTAGGGGATTATATTCCCTAGCAAAGTTTTTTAGTTTTAGGAATTTTTATTCACTTTTAATTAATTGACTTTTTATCTGAGTATAGTCGCTTTCAGCATTGTGTTGGCTTATGCTGTACAACAAAGCGAATTATCTAGCCATGCGTCTTCTGCCTCTCTCTCATCCCAGCCCTCTAGGCCGTTGCAGAGCCCTGAGCTGAACCCTCAGCAGCTTCCCACTGGCTGTCCATTTTACACATGGTCTTAAATATGTCAGTGCTACTCTTTACCCCACCCTCCTACGTCCACAGGTCCGTGAACCAAAGTTTTGAAGCATCTGAGCCCTCTGCCACAGACTCTGCTTTCCGGGGCATCCTGGCTAAGACAGGGGGGCGAGGTCAGAACAGTTTCATATTTATTCATGGTCCCTTGGGGACAGCCAGCATACCTGGTATGCACACAGGTTTGTGGTTTTGAGTTAAGGACCAGACTCACTGAGATGGAGGGGAAAGCTGTGGGTCTACGACCTGAGGCTGGGAGGTAAGCCGTAGAGCCTGACCTATATCTTCCTTCAAACAGCTTTCCGTTTCCTTCTCCCCACATCAGACTCACCTGTAAGTGGCCTCCCCGCATGACCAAGAAGTTTCACCAAAGGTCAGCACCACCCACTCTTCTTAGGCTGCTTTGTGCCGCTGTAGGGAGAAACAGGATGTGACATTTGTCTTCATGCTTATCTGACTGAAACCTGACTCCTGGTCCCCCGAGTGAACCAGGAGCAGCTTTCATTGCACAGGGAGCACGACACACAACATACAAGGAAGACACGAGAGAGCTGCCATGGCATCTGAGACCCAGTGGAAAGACAGATGAGAACTTCCAGCCAAAGGGCAGATTTAGGGTCACAGTTTCTCAACACGTAAGGCCGTGTAAGGTGGTCATCAGGCTGAAGAGAAGCGGTCTGATATGCTAGCAGCCAGTGGGTTCTGGGGACTCCGGGTCCTCGGCCATCCAGCCGGGGAGGAACTATATTTATCCAGCCGTACGTGTCCTGTTGCTGCTGGCTGCCCCAGAGAAACTACTGGAACACCCTCTCTAAAAATGGGGCCTACAGACTTCCGTGGTAGTCCCATGGCTAAGACTCCGAGCACCCAGTGCAGGGGACCCATGTTCGATCCCTGGTCAGAGAGCTAGATACCACATGCCGCGATTAAGAGTTCACATGCCAAACGCAAGATTCCACATGCTGCAATGAATATCAAAGATCCTGAGTGCCACAACTAAGGCCTGGCAAAGCCAAATAAATAAAATAAATATTAAGAAAAAAATTAAAAATGGGACCATTTGATGGCAGTCCTGATTCTTAAATGGAGATGTGAGAAATTCAGTACCAACAACTCCTAAAATCAGTACAGCTAAAAACGATTCACATGGTTCAGTTCAGTTCAGTTCAGTCGCTCAGTCGTGTCCGACTCTCCGCGACCCCATGAATCACAGCACGCCAGGCCTCCCTGTCCATCACCAACTCCCGGAGTTCACTCAAACTCATGTCCACAGAGTCGGTGATGCCATCCAGCCATCTCATTCTCCGTCGTCCCCTTCTCCTCCCGCCCCCAACCTTTCCCAGCATCAGAGTCTTTTCCAATGAGTCAACTTGTCGCATGAGGTGGCCAAAGTATTGCAGTTTCAGCTTTAGCATCAGTCCTTCCAATGAACACCCAGGATTGATCTCCTTTAGAATGGACTGGTTGGATCTCCTTGCAGTCCAAGGGACTCTCAAGAGTCTTCTCCAGTACCACAATTCAAAAGCATCAATTCTTCGGCGATCAGCTTTCTTCACAGTCCAACTCTCACATCCATACATGACCACAGGAAAAACCATAGCCTTGACTAGACGGACGTTGGTTGGCAAAGTAATGTCTCTGCTTTTTAATATACTATCCAGGTTGGTCATAACCTACCTTCCAAGGAGTAAGTGTCTTCTAATTTCATGGCTGCAATCAGCATCTGCAGTGACTTCGGAGCCCCCAAAAATAAAGTCTGACACTGTTTCCACTGTTTTTCCATCTATTTCCCATGAAGTGATGGGACCAGATGCCATGATCTTTGTTTACCACATGGCAACTGTGAAAGAGATGGAAGTGAATGTAGCCGATATGAGTTGCTGCACAAGCCTGGGGCCAGGGTCAAAGACCCCAGGGTCATACTTATTTGTGTATAATGGTTCACAGCATAAGTTTTATGTGTGCAATGTTATATTTCCGCTTCTGCATATACCACAGCATGCTCACCATCAAAGGTTTAGTTTCCATCTGTCGCCATATAGTTGACTCCTTTACCCATTGTCCCCCAGTCTCCCTTCCTCTGTGTGTTTGTTTTTGGTTGGTATGACTTGTTCGTTTATTTTGTTTTTGCTTGTTTGTTTTAGATTCTACATATGAGTGAAATCATAAAGTATTTGTCTTTCTCTGCCTGACTTATTTCACTTAGCATATTAATCCTCGAGGTCCATCTACATTGTTGCAAATGGCAAGAATTAATTTTTTTAGGGCTGAGTAATATTCCAGTTTGAGGTAGTTTATTTTTGTGGCTGATGTGAGATAGTGATCTAGTTTAATTTTTTTCTTTTGCATGTGTCTGTACACTTTTTTCAACACCATTTCTTGAGGAAACTATTCTTTTTCCATTGTATTTTCTTTGTTCCTTTGTTTGTATATGAATGGGTTTATTTCTGGACTTTCAATTCTGTTACATTGATAATATGCCTGTTTTTCTTTTCTTTTCCTGCCAATGCCATGTTATTTTGATTACTATAGATTTGTAATATAATTTGAATCAGGGAATGTGATACCACCAGCTTTGTTCTTTTTCCTCAAGGTTGTTTTGGCTATCTGGAGTCTTTTGTGTTTCCATATTTATTTTAGGATTTTTTTTGGTCCTATTTCTGTGAAAAATGTCATTGGTATTTTGATAGGAATTGTATTAAATCTGTAGATTGCTTTAGGTAATATGAACATTTAACAATATTAATTCTTCCAATCCATGAGCAGAGAATATCTTTCCCTTTCTTTATTTCAACAATTTCAACAATTTATTTCAACAGTGTTTTACAGTTTTCAGTGTACAGATCTTTGACCTCCTTGGTTAAATTTATTCCTAGGTACTTTATTCTTTTTGTTGCATTTGTAAATTGTATTATTTTTTAAATTTCTCTCTCTGCTAGCTCATTATTAGAAATGGAACAGATTTTTGTATATTGATTTTGTACCCTGAAACTTTACTGTATTTGTTTACTATTCTTAATAGTTTTGTTTTTTTTGGTGGAGTCTTTAAGGATTTCTACATATAAAATCATGTCATCAGCAAATAGTAACCGTTTTACTTCTTCCTTTTCCAATTTTGTGCCTTATTTATATTTCTTGCTTAATTACTCTGTCCAGGACTTCCCAGGCCTTTATTTAAAAAGGCTGAAAGGATCCAGACCTGCTTCTGCAGGCTGAGAAGGCAGAAAGCGAGCCTGATCAGACCATTCCCACAGTTGGTCACTACTGCCACACCAGTGCCACTGTTGGAGACAATTCTTGCATAGCTCTACCCTCTGCTCAGATGGTTCCCCAGCTGGCTCTTACCCAGTCTTCAGTGGTTATTTGAAAGATGACAGCCCCACTGAGCTGCAGGGCCTGCTTACCTTCTTCGGTGTATTCACCTGTGGTCCCCAAGCAAGGCAGCTGTGCAAAGTGGCTGGGTCCTGGGGGGATTAGCATGCCAACACCAGCCTGACTGCTGCCTTTCTTTGTGCTGAGGGGGCCTACGTCCTTCCCCAGCCTTCCTTGGCTTTCCTGCTGAGCACCATCTTGAAGCATGCTACCATACTTGCCATTCTGCTTGCTGTTTTGAACTTGAATTTTGGCCTGGTAAGTCCCTAGAGAACTGCTGGCTATATCTTCTGGTATGTGTTGTTCAGAGCCCTGTGTCTGACCACAGATAGCCCCCTGTCCCCTTCCTTCTGGGCTGCAGATGATTTCTGCCTCTATATACTTTATGGTAACTTCTATAACTAAGAAGACACCCCGAATGTGATTCTCAGAGGGAATGATGATTCCCCTTAAGGTGACCTGAAGCTCTTCCCAGGCATGGGATGGATACCATAATGTATAAATATCCATCTCAGCAGGTAGCTATGTAATCTCTGCCTCAAAATGTACCATTTTGCATCAAAAAGAAGCATATTGGGACTTCCTTGGTGGTCCAGTGGCTAGGGGCCTGGGTTCCATCTTGGTAGGGAACTAGATACCACAGGCTGCAACTGAGAGTTCACATGCCACAACTAAAGATCCTGCATGCCGCAGCTAAAAAAGAAATACGAGAGAGATCCTGTGTGCCAAAACTAAGACCCAGTGCAGCCAAATAGGTAAATAAATATTTTTAAAAAGAACCATATTCAGCAGAAGTGTAGACAGAAAACTTCTACCGAAATGACATCAAGCTGGAAAACAAAGTCCCTGTTTCTTATTATCTGTGTTGAACATTTAAAACCGTTGTGACAAAAGGCAGTGGAGTGTCTGTTCATCTGTTCACAATATTTCTCTGGTGTTTGTGTTTGCAAAGAGCCCTTTGCTAGCTTAGTTATAAGAAGTAGGGTCACTTGCTGTTCTGGGATTCTTAAAAATGTGCAGAGGACAAGAACCATCCTTCTCAAGTGGCTGGGGAAGTCTCAGGTCTCATTTCTTCTCTGTGTGTGCACAGTAGCCTTCTGACCCCATGGACTGTAGCCTGCCACACTCCACTGTCCCTGGGGATTATCCCCAGCAAGAATAATGGAGTAGGTTGCCATTTCCTCCTCCAGGGGATCTTCCCGACCCAGGGATCAAACGCTCATCTCCTGCAGTGTCTACATCAGCAGGCGGATTCTTTACACTGAGCCACCAGGGAATCCGTCTTCTTATTAGTTCATCTTTTTTTTTTTTTTTTTAAATCTTTAATCTGGCTGTGCCAATGTTAGCTACAGTATGGGAATTCTAAGTTGTGGCATGTGGGATCTAGTTCCCTGACCAGGGATCGAACCTGGGCTCCCTGCTTTGGGAGCATGGAGTCTCAGCCACTGGATCATCAGGGAAGTCTAATATGGTGGTGCTGGTGGTGTGTCTGACTCTTTGCAATCCCTGGACTGTAGCCCACCAGGTTCCTCTGTCCATGGGGTTCTCCAGGCAAGAAAACTGGAGTGGGTTTCCATTTCCTCCTCCAGGAGAGCTTCCCCACCCAGGGATCAAACCCACACCTCTTGCGTCTCCTGCATTGGCAGGTAGATTCTTTACCATTGCTCCTCCTGGGAAGCTCTGGTAATGTGACAGGGTGAATTTAAAGTTGATAACATTCTTGTGGACTGAAACTTTTTAGGAGTTGTTTTCAAAGCTTTGCTGAACATCCACAAAGATGAAGATATCTGAGGATGCCAGTTCTGGTCCTCATCAGATTTTGGAGATTCCCGGCTAGTACCTATTTCTTCTTGAGACCACAATGAGCCAACTAGAAAGAAATTCTCTTGTTTTACGTTCAAGACTTTGTACTGAGTTCCCAGTAGAAAAGGTGTTGACCCTTCTCGAAGCCTCCTCTGCTCCTCCATGTTCAAGAAATCCCCCTAAGGAAGTGTGAGAAAGGCGAGGACCAGTCTTGACTTGATTATGTGTTATATGGATATTTCAGGGCTGGCTTCTCTAGCAAAATATCTCCACCCAGCTGGGCTCCACATGTAGAAAAGAAGGGCCCTTTTATAAAATACCCAACACAAGATGTTGACCTCTTGAAATCCTTTGGCCAGACTATTTCAAAGAGTGGGTCTTGTCAAAGGTCACCTAAAAATAAAAAATGGTAAATAGAAGTTAATCAAAAAGGGCTGAAAGGACATCCTCTGGCCAACTCCGGGTGATAGATCACCCAGGATCGTGGGAGGTGAAATGTCCCGCCTGTACCTCTGACTCATCACCCCAGAGGGATGACTGCTCATCTGAATCCTGGGTCTGGGGGTTGGGAGTACCTTGCATTCAGCCACTCTGCTTAAGCTCTGATATTCTGAGCACTAGCCCAGGCTCTTGTCAGCTGCTCCCCAACAACCATGAAGCAGATGCCATTTGGTTTTGGGGGTTTTTGCTGAAGTCGGGTTGCCCATAGTCTGCCCCTCAATGCCTTCTGTGGCTATTTTGCCAGCTCCTCCTCCAGCACCCATTCAACCTCAGACCCCCCCAGCATCCGGGTATGAGTAACAGGGTGCTTGGCAAATTAATTTAAATTCGATGTGGCCATCATTTGTCAAACATCTGTTATGTGTCAGAGACTCTTCCCCCAACACTCTCACATGCTCAGTCATGTCCGACTCTTTGCAACCCCATGGACTGTGGCCTGCCAGGGTCCTCTGTCCATAGAATTTTCCAGGCAAGAATACTGGAGTGGGTAGCTATTTCCTTCTCCAGAGTATCTTCCCGACCCAGGGATCAAACTTGTATTTTCTACGTCTCCTGCATTTGCAGGTGGATTCTTGACCACTGAGCCACCTGGGAAGCCAAAGACTAGAGTCTAAAAATAGAGCTATTCTGTAGATTGGGAAGCCAAGACACAGTTTAGCCTCAGAGCAGAGTTGGAAACCAACAAAACAAAACAAACCACAGCAACAAAGGACACAGTCCAGCTGCCAAAAATGTAATTTCAAGCAAATATGTGTGTGTAATTCATGATCATCCCTAAGTGGGACTCTGGCCTTTATTTGAAAACACCTTTGTTGTCTCTTCTCCACTTTCTTTTCACCGCACAAGTATCCCATGTCTCACTCAAACTCCCTGAAAGACTCTCCTCTGCTCAGCCCTCAGGCTGCTTCTGTTTGACCGTTTCTGCTCTCAGCTCCTGGTTACAAAAACCCAAAGGGCCAGCTGGGCAGAGGCAAAGCACAAGCATGGGGTCCCAGGGCTGTCTTCAGTGGAGATGGGACAGGCTTGAGCTGAGACAGGATGTTCTGACTTTTGGTCCTGCCCTACAAAAAATGAGGGCTTCCAAGGTGGGGCAGTGGTAAAGAACACATCCACCAGTGCAGGAGACTCAAGAGCAGTGGCCTTGATCTCTGGGTCAGGAAGATCTCCTGGAGAAGGAAATGGCAACCCGCTCCAGTATTCTTGCCTGGGAAATCCCATGGACAGAGGAACCTGGTAGGCTACAGTCCATGGGGTTGCAATGAGTCTGACTGAGTGACTGAGCACGCACGAAGCATGCATCCCACCGAAATGAAAACCATCTAGCTCTTGTCTCAGTGGAGATCACTTTTGGGACTTCTTGGGTGGTCCAGTGGCTGGGACTTTGCCTTCTAGGGCAGGGGCTGTGGGTTCAATCCCTGGTCAGGGAGCTGGGATCCCACATGCCTTGAGGCAAAAAAAAAAAACAAAAACAACAACAACCCAACAAAAGCATAAAACAGAAGCAATATGGTAACGAATTTGATAAAGACTTTGAAGAAAATAAAGTTCCACATTAAAAAAAAAAACTTAAAGAAAATAAAAAAGATCACTGTAATTGAAGACGTGAGCCCTAAACAAGCAATTTAGAGTGAAAAGTGAGTTGCTTTGGGATCCTGGAGAGATCAAAGGTAGCCCAGCGAGAAGAGCTCTAAGGCTTAAAAGATGAACCCAACTTCTACGAATTTGGGGCAAGTTGCCTAAATTCTCCATGCCTCAGTTTCCTCCTCAGTAACCTGGGGATAATACATGAGATGGCTGTTGTAAGCCTTCTGTGAATAAAAGCAAAGTGCTTGGTTAGGGCTTGCCACAGAGCTCAGCAGAGCTCGACAGACATCTAATTAGTACATTGCTATGTTGAATAAGCACATTCCTGGGGTGTCGTCACAAAGCAGCTTTGTGTTTTCTCCCACATACCCGGGGCATCTGGATGAAAAGTCTCAGGACTTCTCTGGTCACTCTAAGGCAATGCAAAGCTGTAGATTCATTTCACACGCTGACATCAGAATGTGCGTGCTGCTCAGATACCGGCAAACATTTTAGCCTTTCACCTTTGTGCCGGGGGTTGGCCGGGCAAGGCTGAGGTCAGCTTTCTCTCTCTTTCGAGTGCACTTCCTCCCATACTCACCAGGTTGTCCCTGGCCTCACTGCAGAAAGGGAGGAGAAAGGGGAGTGGGATAGCATGGATGCACCTGCCACTCACTGCCCGGAACAGACTCTGGGGTGGCAGCTGCCTAGAGCTGACTTGTTCTCTCCTAGTGCTTCTGTGGGGTCTTCGGAGAGCCCCTTCCCACATCCACTCATCACCAGGGAGGTTTTTTTTTTTTTAATATATATTTATTTATTTGGCTGTACCGGGTCTTGGTTGTGGCATGTGGGATATAGTTCCCTGATCAGGGACTGAACCTGGGCTCCCTGCATTGGGAGCATTGAGGACCACTGGACCACCAGGGAAGTTCCATCACTAGGGAGCTTTGCCTGTAGCTGCCTTCGCTGAGGCAGAAGCAGCTCTAGTCTGCCCTTCCCAGGCCCTCTGGATTCCAGCAAGTCCACTTCTGGCAACTCCAACCCCGGACAACCACCTCTTGCTCAACGCAGAGCTGTTCCTTGGGAAGCTCTAGGACAACTTTGCTGCAACCAGCTCTGTGAGGGCAGGCATTTCCCCTGCCGTCGGGCCCTCTTCAGTTTCCTCCACCCTGGAGGGCTGGTGCACAGCGAGGGAGTGGAGCCCCTCCAACGGAGCCTCCTCCATCCGCAGCCCCAGATGTGACGGGTCTGCGTCCTCTTCTGACGGAACTCCTGGAAGTTCTGCCCTCTTGAACTGAGGGAAAGATGGACCCAACCACTGTGTGTCCCCTAGGGTGGGACTCCCAAACAAGTGGATCCTTACGAGTCCTCTTCACAAGCCCTCTCTTTCCACAATGCTCTCCGGCCCTTGCTGTGTGTGTGTGTACATGGTTGGGAGTCTGGGTCCCCTGGTGGTCCTTGGCCTCTCACCCTTGCCCAGGGTTCTCGCATAACTCAGGTTTGTGTCTTTATCTGTTGTCTCTGCATTTCAGCTAGGACTTGAACTTCCTCTGCAGCAGTGAGAAATCATCATGATCCCCTGGGTGGTAGGTTATGAGCTGGCGGTCCCCTGGACGGTGGTACATGTTGGCGAGGGTGGAGGCGAAGTGGCAAAGGTGGACGGGGCTTATGACTGTGACCCTTGTCTGCTCAGGTCTTGCCTTGGGTGCAGGAAAAAGGGTGCAGGAGGAGAGGCCCCCATCTCCTTATGAGAATAACAAACCTGTGTTTACCGCTAAGCCATCAGTTCAGTTCAGTTCAGTCGCTCAGTCGTGTCCGACTCTCTGCGACCCCATGAATCACAGCACGCCAGGGCTCCCTGTCCATCACCAACTCCCGGAGTTCACTCAGACTCATGTCCATCGAGTCGGTGATACACGTGTCTTTGATGCGCAGCTTCTCATTTAAGGCTCACACCATCTCAGTGAGAGCCTGGTTCTGGTCTCTCCATTTTCACTGACAGGATCCAGGTGCAGGAAGCTAAGTGTCCAAGGTCACAGGCTAGGAGGTAACAGATCCGAGTTTATAATGGGCCTTCTGTTGTGCTTTTTTCATTACACCACGAGACCTGGAGCAGGGGGAGGAGGAGGGCCACCATTCTGAAAGCTGGCGCTGGGCAGGGTGTTGTCCCTTGGGAGGAGGCAGCTGTGGGAGCCACCTGTGCCCAGAGCGGATGCCTGTGCTCACAGCTGCGGTGGACATTCCGTCCTCCACACCCACCTGCCAAACAGAACGGGCTGAGCTGGGCAAACACGGGCTGTGACTTCACTCTCCTTGCTTCACACCTGACATCTGAAAGATCCAGCTAGTCTTGCCCAGCCTCTGAGCCTCCCCACCCTGTGGTCATATTTCCCACATCGCCCAGTACCTGGTTAAGGACAACTTCATCCCCCAAAGGGCCCTGGATGAACGCCCTCTATCTTCCAAAGAGGGTAGAACAGGCTTTCAGCAAAGAGGTAACCCACTTCATCCAAGACCTTCAGGATCCCCAAGCCTCAGCAGCTGCACTAACCCTTTGGCTACCAGTGTCTCTGGAAGTTCACTCAGGAATTATCATCCCCTCTCGTCTCTTCTGCATAGTTTTATTTATTTATTTATTTGGCTGTGCCAGGTCTTAGTTGCATCACCCAGGATCTTCAATCTTTGTTGAGGCATTCAGACTCTTAACTGGAGCATGTGGGATCTAGTTCCCTGACCAGGGATTGAACCTGGGCCTCCTGCATTGGGAGTGTGGAGTCTTAGCCACTTGACCACCAGGCAAGTCCCTGCATAGTTTTATTTTAATACCTTAGGTGATAGGAATGGGGAAGATTAGAGATCTCGTCAAGAAAATTAGAGATACCAAGGGAACATTTCATGCAAAGATGGGCACAATAAAGGACAGAAGTTGTATAGACCTAACAGAAGTAGAAGATATTAAAAAGAGGTGGCAAGAATACACAGAAGAACTATACAAAAAAGATCTTCATGACCCAGATAACCATGATAGTGTGATCACTCATCTAGAGTCAGACATCCTGGAAAGTGAAGTCAAGTGGGCCTTAGGAAGCATCACTACAAACAAAGCTAGTGGAGGTCATGGAATTCCAATTGAGCTATTTCAAATCCTAAAAGATGATACTGTGAAACTGCGGTACTCAATATGCCAGCAAATCTGGAAAACTCAGCAGTGGCCACAGGACAGGAAAAGGTCAGTTTTCATTCCAATACCAAAGAAAGGCAATGTCAAAGAATGCTCAAGCTACTGCACAACTGCACTCATCTCACATGCTAGCAATGTCATGCTCAAAATTCTCCAAGCCAGGCTTCAGCAGTATGTGAACCAAGAACTTCCAGATGTTCAAGCTGAATTTAGAAAAGGCAGAGGAACCAGAGATCAAATTGCCAACATCCGTTGGATCATGGAAAAAGCAAGACAGTTCCAGAAAAACATCTACTTCTGCTTTATTGACTACACCAAAGCTTTGACTGTGTAGATCACAACAAACTGTGGAAAATTCTTAAGGAGATGGGAATACCAGACCACCTGACCTGCCTCCTGAGAAATCTGTATGCAGGTCAGAAAGCAACAGTTAGAACTGGACATGGAGCAACAGACTGGTTCCAAATTGGGAAAGGAGTACATCAAGACTATATATTGTCCCCTGCTTATTTAACTTTTAGGCAGAGTACATCATGAGAAACGCTGGACTGGATGAAGCACAAGCTGGAATCAAGATTTCCAGGAGAAATATCATCCTTAGATATGCAGATGACACCACCCTTACGGCAGAAAGCAAAGAACTAAAGAGCCTCTTGTTGAAAGTGAAAGAAGAAAGTGAAAAAGTTGACTTAAAACTCAACATTCAGAAAACTAAGATCATGGCATCCGGTCCCATCACTTCATGGCAAATAAATGGGGAAATAATGGAAACAGTGAGAAATTTAATTTTCTTGGGCTCCAATATCACTGCAGATGGTTACTGCAGTCTTGAAATTAAAAGATGCTTGCTCCTTGGAAGAAAAGCTATGACCAACCTAGATAGCATATTAAAAAGCAGAGACATTACTTTGCCAACAGAGGTCCATCTAGTCAAAACTATGTTTTTTCCAGTAGTCATGTATGGATGTGAGAGTTTGACTGAAAAAGAAAGCTGAGTGCTGAAAAACTGATGCTTTTGAACTGTGGTGTTGAAGAAGACTCTTGAGAGTCCCTTGGACTGCAAGGAGATCCAACCAGTCCATTGTAAAGGAAATCAGTCCTGAATATTCATTGGAAGGACTGATGCTGAGGCTGAAACTCCAATACTTTGGCCACCTGATGCGAAGAACTGACTCATTGGAAAAGACCCTGATGGTGGTAAAAATTGAAGTCAGGAGGGGAAGGGGACAACAGAGAATGAGATGGTTGGATGGCATCACCAACTCTATGGACATGAGTTTGAGTAAGCTCCAGGAGTTGGTGATGGACAGGGAAGCCTGGCATGCTGCAGTCCATGGGTTCTCAAAGAGTCAGAGCTGACTCAGTGACTGAACTGACTCAACTGACTTAGGTGATAGCATCATATGCCAAAGGAATGGGTGAGAGAGGGAATTTATATTGTCATCTCTAGGAGGGTTATATGACCTTTTGTTTTAATTAATTTTTGTTTTTAGCACAATAAAAGCAATATATATTGTTGAAAAATCAGAAAATATAAAAAAGTAGATGAAGACGTTAAAAGATCACTCATGAGCCTTTCTTGTACCCCAAGATTTTTGTATATTTCCTAACAGCATACCCAAATATATAAAGCCTATCTACAGACAGGTGTGTCACAATATCATTTTTTAACTTAGTTTTATTTATTTGGCTGTACCACATGTTAGTTGCAGCATTTCAGATCTTTAGTTGCGGCATGTGGGATCTAGTTCCCTGATTAGGGATTGAACCTGGGCCCCATGCATTGGGAGTGTGGAGTCTTAGCCCCTGGATTACCAGGGAAGTCCCTATGTCAGAAGATTAGAATTATATAGTATTTGTGTGTCTGTGTGTATGTGTTAGTCATTTAGTTGTGTCTGACTCTTTGTGACCCCATGGACTATAACCTGCAGGCTCCTCTGTCCGTGGAATTCTCCAGGCAGGAATATTGGAGTGGGCTGCCCTTTCCTTCTCCAGGGGATCTTCCTGACCCAGGTTCAAAGATCCTGGGTCTCCTGTATTGCAGGCAGATTCCTTACCATCTGACCTACCAGAGAAGCCATTATATAGTATAGACTGTATTGTAAGCTTCTATTTTCCCTACTTATCAGTATATCACAGGCATATCCCCATAGCATTGAGCTCAGTGAACTTTTAAACAATTCTCTATGGCAGATTTCACATTGACTAGAAAGACATCAGATTAATGAAAATAGTGAGGGGATAAATTATGAACATCCTCTTGGGACCTCCCCTTGGTGAGACACAAGTCACATCTTAGCAACCCAGCCTGAAAAAGCTGACCCTACTGTGTTAAGGCTCAGAAATCTCCTTTCTTTTCTTCCTTAAAAATAAAATTGAACTGAGTGTCCCCAAGTTCTCCCACACCCTATGACCCACAATGAATGGGTCCTCCAAAGGAAACCTAAGTTACACCCTTGCGTTCTTCCTCTTTCATCTGCAAGTTCTGGCCCTTAGCCCTCCAAGGCTCCTCATCTATTGTACTTTTCAGTAGAGGCTGTAGGCCCAAACTCCATCCCAGATCGCCCACAATTAAAATATGCGCAACTCTAATGAAGGCCCTTTCACATAAGAAGATCACTTGGCCCATTGAAAGATGGGACTTTGAATCAGATTTCCAATAATAGATGAAACCCTGTCACCTCACAATGTCTCAAAGGAAAGCTCGCTTGCTTTTAAATTCAAGTACACAGTACATTCAGCCAAATGAATTCAGAAACTCAATGATTTGGCAATGGATTGTGTTGGGGGGTTTTAAGACAACTTGTAAATGTCAACAATAGGACTAACAGTTTCCAACCCTCTCTCAGGAACTTTTCTCACAGCTGTGACTAAAAGTGCTCCCTGCCCCACCGGCCCCAAGTCTTGGTCTAGTGTGAAAACCATGTGATGGACTATTCATAGAAAAGTTTCTCTTTCCAGTTCAGGAATTTGTTAGAAAGGGCTTTAACCACTTTCAGATTGGGGCTCTAGCTTAATCCTCTTTTTTCTACCTCCAAGGTAGGAATATTTCTACAGGAACCATTCCTGTAGAATGTATTTAATAACATATTAAATAACATTTCACACATATTTCTATTGGAGAAAAATTGGAGTAGTCATTGGAAGTATTGCCAGCTGTACTTCCATAGCCTGTACATCTTGTTACCCTGGGGCGTGGCACCCAGTGAAGCCGTGGGTTTGGGGTCTTCAGGTGGAGGGTAGATAGCCATTTTAACCACAGGACAGTTGGTCATGTTTGACTGCTCAAATACAGTTTTGCTTTTGTCCCCAGGAAATGAGGAGGGGAGGGAATGTGGAAGGCAGACTTAATTTAGCATATCAAGAACTACAGGGGCTTCCTTGGTGGGCGAATGGTTAAGACCTTGCCCGTTTACTGCAGAGGGCAGGGGTTCAATTCCTGGTCAGGGTATTGAGATCCCACCTGCTGCTCAGTGTGGCCAAAAAAAATTAAAAAAAAAAAACAAACTATGCCTGAGTGGAGACTCAAGTCATTAGCGTTTCTTCAGAAAATTAGCGTTTCTTCAGAAAATTATCGTTTCTTCAGAAAATTATCGAGCAGCTTCCTCTGTCTCTGATGGTTTAGGCCTGAGGCTCTCTGTCACCAGCATTGAGGGGGAAGGGACATGAGAAGAACAGCCTTGGGCCTTCTGTTGAGGTTGTCAGAGGTACAAGTGAGGCAGAGGGTAACTGGTCACAGGAGGTCAGCAGGACTCTTGCTTCTTCCCTTGCTTCAGGTTGAATCTGGCGGTGGGGATGGAAGAAGCCATTAGAAACACCAGAGAGTTAGGGAGTGTAAGGATTCACAGAAGTCATGAAGTGAAGGCTGAGGACTCTAGGTGAGCCTCAGCTCAGCACCTGGACCAGAGCTTGGGTGTGCAGTCGGTGGCAGGGGCCAGTGGAGATAGCACTCTTGACTCCTGGGCACCCTCAACAGAGTAGGCTGGATCCAGATCTTCCCTGGTGTCTTTTTTTCTGTTCTGTTTTAATTATTTATTTATTTTTGGTTGCACTGGGTCTTAGTTGTGGCAAGCGAACTTAGTTGCCCTGAGGAATGTGGAATCTTAGTGCCCTGACCAGGAATGGAACCTGAGTCCCCTGCACTGGAAGGCAGAATCTTAACCACTGGACCACCATGGAAGTCCCTGTTTTGGTGTCGTGAAAAGAGGCTTTGGAAGTTGTGTTGGGCAGAATTATAACCTCCTGAAGGTGTCTATATCCTAGTCCTTGGAATCTGTGTATTTGTTATATTACATGGAAAGGAGAATTAAGGTTGCAAATCAGCTGATCTTAAAATATAGGAACTCTCCTGGATTATCCAGGTGGGTCCAATATGATCTCAAGGGCCCTTTAAACTGGAAGAAGGAGGTAGGAGAGAGAAAGAGAGACTGCAGCATGAGAAAGACTCAATCCACCATTGCTAGCTTTGAAGATGGAGGATGGGGCCATCAGCTAAGGATTGTGGGCAGCCTCTAGAAGCTGGCAAAGACTGGAAACAGATTCTCCCCTGGAGCCTCCAGAAGGAAGGCAGCTCTGCTGACATCTTATTGTGAGCCTAGAGAGACCCATCTTGGACTTCTGACTTCTAGAACTGTACAGTAATAAATCTGTGTCATGCCCCTACGTTTGTAGCAATTTGTTACAGCAGTGATGCAAGTGAAAGTGAAAGTCACTCAGTCGTGTCCAACTCTTTGTGACTCCATGGACTATACAGTCCATGGAATTCTCCAGGCCAGAATACTGGAGTGGGTATCCTTTCCCTTCTCCAGGGGATCTTCCCAACCCAGGGATTGAACCCAAGGATCGAACCCAGGTCTCCCTCATTGCAGGCGGATTCTTAACCAGCTGAGCCACAAGGGAAGGGAAACCAGCAGCAGCGATAGGATATCACTTTAATCCCCCATTACTACTGGTTTTATCAGTCATGGATGTTTGTTGCCTAGATACAGGGTTCCTTTAGGAGCTGCACAAGGCAACTGGTAATTGCATGTTAATTTGCATACTCTAGGATTGTGGCATCTGGTCCCATCACTTCATGGCAAATAGAAGGGGAAAAAGTGGAAGCAGTGACAGATTTTATTTTCTTGGGCTCCAGAATCACTGAGGAGGGTGACTGCAGCCGTGAAATTAAAAGACGCTTACTCCTTGGAAGGAAAGCTATGGCAAACCTAGACAGCCATATTAAAAAGCAAAGACATCACTTTGCTGACAAAGGTCCATATAGTCAAAGTTATGGTTTTTCCAGTAGCTGTGTATGCATGTCAGAGTTGGACCATAAAGAAGGCTGAGCACCAAAGAATTGATGCTTTTGAACTGTGGTATTGGAGAAGACTCTTGAGAGTCCCTTGGACTGCAAGGAGATCCAACCAGTCAATCCTAAAGGAAATCAGACCTGAATAGTCATTGGAAGGACTGATGCTGAAGCTGAAGCTCTAATACTTTGGCCACATGATGCCAAAGGGGTGAGATTTCTTTTGACCAGGGTTTGTATACAAAACCTGCTGTTATTTGGATTGTATGTTTCTTCAAGGAGGTGGAGGGATGATTTTCTGATAAGAAACACAGATACATACAGACACAGACATCACATTTTAAATTTTGCTGAATCATTTGAGAATCAGTTGAAGGCATCATTACCCTTCAGTTCTCAATACTTTGATACGTGTCCCTTAAGAACAAGGATATTCTCCCACATCTATAAAACATACTCCAGAAATTTAACAACAATGTAATACTCATCTAATATCCACTCCACATTCAGATTTCCCCATTTATCTCTAAAATGTTCTACAAAGTTTATTTTTAATCCATGATCCCATCAAGTATCACATTTTGAATTTATCTGTTATGACTTTTTAATCTTGACAAAGACTATTGTAATGGAATATAAACTTTATGAGAGCAGGCATTTTAATCTATTTGTTCATTACCTAGCACAGAGTAGATGCTTAGTAACAATATTTAAAATGAAAACTTGGAGAAGTAATTATCGCTTCTCCAAGTCATGCCTCAGTGCAGTCACTGGGGTATTTATCCCCATACTGATGTGCTCAGTCCTGGCTGACCCTTTGTGACCCCATGGGATGTAGCCCACCAGGCTCCTCTGTCCATGGGAATTTCCAGTCAAGAACACTGGAGTGGGTTGCCATTTCCTTCTCCATCCCCTGTTCTCCTTCTGATAAATAACCCTCCTCACCCTTCTCCCACCACAGGTTTGTATATATGAGCTACTCCAGCTAATCATAGTATCCCATTCCTATGAAAAAAATGAGTATAGTTGACACTTGAACAATGCAGAAGTTAGGGGTTGCAACCCTCCAACCACTCAGTCCACAATCCACCAATAACTTTACAGATTGGCCCTTTGTGTCCTTGGTTCCACATCTGAGGATTCAACTAACAAATATATCATGCAGTACTGCAGTGTGTATCTACTGAAAAAGAAAAAGACCCATGTATAACTGGACCAGCACAGTTCAAACCCATGCTATTCAAGGTCAATTGTATTGCAGAGGAGGGCATATGACAACATCAGGACAAATGAAAATTCTTCTGAGAGGGTGATTTATTTATGTACCATCCTCTTTCACTAGGATTTCTAAACCAGAAGCATGTGGTCTAAAACAACAAATAGCCATCCCTCCCAAACTTTAAACAGAAAAGACTAAAAAAATTTAAAAATTTGAAGCAAAGTCAGGCCAGAAAATGAACATCATGAGTGTAAGAGTCATGAAAACTTTGTTCTGACACCTGGATCCAGCTCTACCTGAAGTCCATATCCACACATAAGTATCCCAGATACATAAGACAATATACAGCCATTTTGCTGAAGTAGTTTGAGTTGATTTTCTGTCATTTGCATCCTAAAGAGTTCTGACTAATCCAGTCACTTAACCTTGCCCTACATAAAATCAGTCTTGCTATCCTTCATCTGGTGATAAAGTTTACTTCTGAATCACATCTGTTGTTCCACAGGCATAATTCTCTTAATGTGAGGATTCATTTAGTCATGGAAATTTTTAAAATAAAATGTCTATTGTCTTAGGAATTCTGGGAACCACTACTAAATATAAAATCAATTGGAAATCATGCTGCTATAAAGAAAAATAATCAAGGGAGGAAACTTGACAGGAAATTCCAACTGGGGTGGAACATTTTGGACTTAAAAGTGAGGTTCCATTTATAATTGCTGTCTTGCATATTCTTGTACTTTAAATTTTTTCAAAGCAAAAAATTTAATAGCCTCCAATAACAACAATGACACCAACAAAACTACAAAGAGCAAAGAAGGAAAGTCTGAATGAACCTCTGCCCCAACGTCTCCGAATCGTTATAAATCCAGGTCAGGTGGTGACCTATACTGTGCCATTTCCTCTGGGCAGATCTTCTTTCTCCCTCCTATTCAGATGTCAGGGACTCTTGGATAAATAGAGTAGTGGAGAGGCCCTGGACTAGAGCAGTGACAAATGGGATGTGTCCTAGGAGGATGTCAATTGGCACGCTGATATCTGTCACAAGGACTTAATTAGGATAAATGGCAGAGAATATGCTGAGTGCAAGGCCAACCCACTCACTCGCAGCATATGGAGGGCTTGCAGGGTTAGATAAACAGAATATGAGAAAAAATTCACATGAATTCTATTTTGATGCAGGAGCAAGAAAGCGAGAGAGCTAGAGACAGGGCGCCCTGTTATCTTTCTCTTGGGGTTCGAGGGGACAGTGAGAGCTTGTGGTAAGGATTATAAACTCTTAGTTCCTGATTCCAGGACTCCTCAGGAATCATGAGGACCACATCCTAAGAGCCCCAGGGCTCATGTTTCACGATAAAGGTCACGGACTCTGCCTTTGCACTGGTCTCAGCGTCGCTGCCCTCACCTGGCCTGACTCTGAGTTTTTCCATGATGCAATGAGACGGCTCCATGTTTGGATGGAAATATTTGCTAAGCATCAGGCTTATTCTTTTACAGTAATACTTCTGTCATAGAAAGACTTTCCAGGTGGCTCAGTGATAAAGAATCCACCTGCCAATGTAGGAGATGCATTGGTTCAACCCCTGGGTTGGGAGGATTCCCCTGGTGAAGGAAACGGCAGCCCACTGCAGTATTCTTGGCTGGGAAATCTCATGGACAGAGGAGCCTGGTGGGCTGCAGTCCATGCGGTTGCAGAGTTGGACGCGACGGAGCATGCGCGCGGGCACTTGTTTCTCAAGGTGCTGTCCTCTAGATAAGGCTCCGCACGTCCCGGGAATGGGTGTGGTCGTGCTGTCGCCAGTGCATGGCACCCCTGGGTGGGGTTGCTACCAGCTGCTCTTCGTCCTTCACGAATCATCACCCTCTTCCTTCTGAGTCTCTTTTCTGTTTTTTTTTTTCAGCCTGTTTAAAGATTTTAATAGAGTGCCTGTATTTCTTTTAAAAGTTAGGTATTCAATTCAGCAAATAATGAATGCACAATGGAGTCGGAAAAATTAGTGAATCTGTCAGAATTCCCTGCTTAACAGGGAAAGATATTCCCGAATTCACTTGACAGTGTTGTCCTAACATAAATTAGTGGTTAAATTAGTTGACTTAAACGCTAAAAAGAATTTAAAGAGTTCAACCCTAAGAGATGTTTTTATGTACAGTACGTATGTACTTGTATGCTGCTGCTGCTGCTGCTAAGTCACTTCAGTCGTGTCCGACTCTGTGTGACCCCATAGACAGAAGCCCGCCAGGCTTCCCCTTCCCTGGGATTCTCCAGGCAAGAACACTGGAGTGGGTTGCTATTTCCTTCTCCAATGTGTGAAAGTGAAAAGTGAAAGTGAAGTCGCTCAGTCGTGTCCGACCCTTAGCGACGCCACGGACTGCAGCCTACCAGGCTCCTCCGTCCATGGGATTTTCTAGGCAATAGTACTGGAGTGGCTTGCCATTGCCTTCTCCGAATAGAAAACTCTAAGAAGGATAAAATATATGTGCATTCTACTACTGTACCAGCTTCCCTTGTGGCTCAGCTGGTAAAGAATTTGCCTGCAATTCAGGAGGCCTGGGTTCGATCCCTGGGTTGGGAAGATCCCCTGGAGAAGGGAAAGGCTACCCACTCCAGTATTCTGGCCTGGAGAATTCCAAGAACTATATAGTCCATGGGATCATAAAGAGTCGGACACAACTGAGCGACTTTCACTTTCACTACTGTATAGCACAGGGAACTATATTCAGTGTCATGTGATAGACTTAATGGAAAAAAAGATGAGAAAGAATGTATATATATATGTGGCCCAGTGGTTAAGAATCTGCTTTCCAGTGCAGGGGACATGGGTTCAGTCCCTGGTTGGGGAACCAAAGATTCCCGCATACTTCAGGGCAACTAGGCCAGCATGAAACTTCAGAAAGCCTGCTTGTTGTAATGAAGACCCAGTGCAGTCAAAAAAAAAAAAAAGAATGTATACACACACACACACACATATATATACATATACATATATGTATACCTATTATATATATATACATTTGTGTGTGTTTAGCTGAATTACTGAAATTACTGGATTACTTTGCTAGATCATTAATTAACACAGTATTGTAAATCAACTATACTCAATAAAATAAAGTAAATATATATGTGTGTGTATATATATATATATACACACTCAAATAGTTGATAATCTAATGGAGAGAAGAGATCACTTAGTTGTTTACTCTTTCTTCGATTGATCCTTAAGGTATTTGTGCAGAGACTGGTCTGTGTCAGGGTCAATGCTAGGCACTGGGGTTGGAGCACTGAGGGAGAAAGATGTAATTGTGCCCACTGGGGTTTTGTGATCCAGTTGAGGTTACACACAGAGGAAACCTTCCTGAAGATAAATGGGATGAATGCCTCTGGGGAGGCCCACACATGGCTGCCCTGTCCACACAGTCCTGATCATAGTCATTGAACACATGAGGCCCCTGAACGCTAGAAATATGCCTAGTACAACAGAGGAGCTGAAAATTCAATGTTATTTCCATTTATTTATTTATTTTTAATGAACATTTAAAAATCTTTTATTAAGTATCTTTAAAATAATTAAAAAAATTTTATTGGAGTATGGTTGATTTATAATGTATTTCCTTTTAATTAATTAATTAGAAAGCAATACTGGGTTCAGTACTAGCATACTTTTTAGTATGTTTGAAACAACTTGGGTACATGAATATATTTTTTCAGTTTTAAACTTTATGAAATTTAAGTATGGGTCAGTGTTTCCTTGGAGTATGAAATGGGAACCTACTCCAGTATTTTTGCTTGGAGGAGTCCATGGACAGAGGAGGCTGGTAGGCTACCCATGGGGTTGCAAAGAGCTGGATATGACCGAGCACAGTGCAGCGATAGCAATGTTTCCTATGAAAATATAGGCTCCTAAGTGAGAAGTGCCACACATATAAAATACACCCTGGATTTGGAAGATCTGTTACCAAAAAAAAAAAAAAAAAAGCAATGTAAAATAACTCATTGAAAAGTTTTAAATGTTTATAATGTGTTAAAGTAATAATACTTTTCATATCTTGGGTTAAATAAATTAAATTATTAAAATTTATTTTTCTGTTCTTTTTCTTTGCTTTTCTAGTATGACTACTGGATCAATCCAGGTCACACATATGACTTGTTTCTCGTGGATAGCACTGGTCTGTGGGATTTTGAAGGTGAGACAAAGCTAATCATGAAAGAGGTGTTTTTTGTTGTTGTTATTTATTTCTTTATTTGGCTGTGCCAGGTCTTAGTTGTGGCATGCAGAATCTTTCATCTTCATGGCAACTTGTGGGATCTAGTTCCCACCAGGGGTCAAACCTGGGCCCCTTGCCTTGGGAACATTAGCCACTGGAACTCTAGGGGAGTCCGGAAAGAGGTTGATTTTTGACATTAATTTTGCAGAACTGGTGGGATGGGTCAGGAGGCAAGGGTAGAGGGTGTTCTTGGGAGAGAAAAAACCGGACAATGATACCATGTGGGATTATGCCCAGGGTGCTAGGTGTGCAGGAGAGCCCTGGGCGTTGTCTTTAGAGGGCAGCAGTGGGAAAGGCTGGTTAGGGTGATGGAGCCATGACGTGGGAGCCTTGACCTGCCAGGCGGAGCTGGCTGTGCTTAATCCAGTTGGCCAAGGGGGAGCTGGGAGGCTTCTGACCAGGGGCAGCTTTAATGGAATTTATCTGGCTGCAGCGTGTAAACTGGGATAGAGTGGGGAAAACTGGAAACAGGGAGACATGTTTTGAAGACTTCAGCAGTAATTTTGGATATACCTGGTGGGGTAAAACGATTGCTTCCTTTCACCCAAGAATCCAAACCAAGCAAACAAAGAAACAAATAAATGATTAAAAAATTCACGTTGTTCTTCTACTGATAAGTGTAGACACATTCCATTTCCTACGTTACCCTTTTGTGAGTTAATTTCGTCCCTGTTAAGTTTATTTTCTTCTTTATTAAAAAAAAAAAAGCAATCCTGTGCAGGGACTTTCCTGGTGGTCCAGTGGTTAAGACTCTGTTCTTCCACTGCAGGGGTTGCCAGTTCCATCCCTGGTCTGGGATCTAAGATCCTTCATGCCATGCAGCACAGTCCCACTCCCCACCCTGGCAAAAAAACCCCAAAACCCATAAAACAAACAAAAAATACCTCCTGTGCAGCTACAATGTAATTTGATCATTGTTCTGGAGTCCAGGGTGGAATTCCATAAATCACTTTGGAAGGAGATCTTTCATTTTGCTTATCACGGGGCACCCACAAACCTTTCCAAGAAGGGTGAACCCCTCGGAGTCAGGAGTTGCAAGAAATACAGATTTTTAAGAAAGGGGTACTAATGACTCGAGATGATCTCTAAAGTTCAGGATTCATGGAGTCGTTGAACACAAAGGGCTTCTAGGTATCATTCAATTTAGCCTTTCACTTCATCGAAGAATGGGGTCAGAGAGGTTCAACAACAAGTCCAAAGCCACACAGCTAGCGAGCAGCAGAAGAGTGGTTAGAATCTGATTCTCCAGATTCGTATGCTTTCCACCATGCCGTGTGGAATACTGTCCATTAGGAAACTCAAACAGGTAATAAGTCAAGGAAGATAATGTTAAAGTACGAAGAAAGGTGAAAGGTAAGAGTTAGGTGTATCCATATACGGGGAAATTATGTAAGCACACACAGAGCTATGAATACAAGGCACGGGGCCTCTGTTCTCCCCACTGCAGCCCTCTGCAGTGTCACCGGTTGATCCTGGGATAGCTGCCCAGTGTGGGGACACCCGGGAGGAACACTTAATCCCCACTAAGAAGGGGCGGTAGGGCAGAGGACCAGTCCTGTCACCTCCGCTGGAGGGTTTCCAGTGTCAAAGCCTCTTCCTTGACACGCTTGCCAGGAAGACAGCAGAGTGAGGGGACTGAATAGGAACAGAGATGCTGAGAAAAAGCAGGGAGAGGGTGGCTGTTGAAAGGTCGAGTTGAGGGTTTGGCTCAGATGTAAATACTTGGAACGTTGTGAAGGCTCTTTAAATAGAGTCCTCACAGGTGAACGCGGTAACAGAGAAAAGCCGCCCTGTGCTCCAGGGAGCTAAATAAATAAGCACAGACGTCAAATGTCCAAGGCTGGATGGGGGCTGGGCAGGACCAAGCGCTCAGTAGCAAGTAGGGGAATGACTTGATTCTTAATTGCCAAGTCCTGTTCTCTTAAGTGGCATCTGTGGAATTGCTCGCACTTTAGGATTTTTTTTTTTTTTTTTTGGCGTAGAGACTTTTCAGAGGAAAATAACAAAAATTCAACTTCAACTCTGAGCCGGTCCAGCCTCTGAGCCATAATTTCAGCTTCTGTATAGCTTAGGCTTTCTTAAGGGCCCCTTAGGCCATTCAGTGAATTTGCTTATGAGTATGTGTTTTATGGGCTTCCCTGGTAGCTCAGCGGTAAAGAATCTACCTGCCAATGCAGGAGATACGGGTTCAATCCCGGGGTCAGGAAGATTCCCTTGGAAAAGGAAATGGCAACCCACTCCAGTATTTTTGCCTGGGAAATCCCATGGACAGAGGAGCCTGGCGGGCTACAAACCATGGGGTCAGCAAGAGTTGGACATGTCTTAGCAACTGAACAAACAAGAACAGCAAGCTGTAGAGCATTTGCTTTGCGGCCACCGGGACCAGTTTGTGAATAAGCATAAAGAGAGCTGTAAGATTTGATGAGCCAGGTTATCAGGGTTTATCCACATGGGGCCAACACCAAGAAATATTAATGTCCCTTGCTGCCTGGTATTAAGAAAACCCACAGGAAACTGACGTTTCCCCCTCCTCCTTAGTCTTATTGATGGCACCAAACCTCTCCGTGACGTTTTGCTCAAAGCATATTTTCATCTCTTGCAGGAGGTTTGAGAGGTTTGCGACTGATCAAGGGAAAAGATGGGCTTCCTAGGTGGTGCCGAGGTAAAGAATCCACCTGCCAATGCAGGAGATGCAAGAGATGTGGGTTTAATTCCTGGGTTGGGAAGATTCCATGGAGGAGGAAATGGCAACCCACTCCAGTATTCTTGCTTGGGAAATCCCAGGGACAGAGGAGCCTTCCTGGCTGCAGTGCATGAGGTCACAAAGAGTGGGACATGACTGAGTGACTGGCCATGCATGCGTGCGCGCGCGCGCACACACACACACACACACACACACACACACACACGGGAAAAGATATGACTGTGAGAAGCAGCAATACCCAACAAGCATTGCTGGGCTCTGCTTGGACAGAGATGCATGAGCGTGGATTTCTCACAGCCTGAGGCTGTCCAGAGGCTCCAGGGAGGTAAGATCCAGAGGGAAGAAGGGTAAGGGAGCCTTTGGGAGCCTTTTGGATGCACTGGCATCCTCTCTCACTGTGCTGTGTTCTTCCTTCCACGCACGGCACAAGTGTACATGAAGCAAGAGCACACACACAAGCAAAGGCCGTGCTTGGCTGTAGATTAGATATTAAACCTCAGACAGTCATTAAACTTCTTGAGCTCTGTGGCTTCAGTCCAGGTTGGAAAGCAGGTCAAGCAAGTAAAGCTGAGGGTAGAGTATGCAATCTTTTGTTCTCAGTAGGCTTTGAAGATTGTTTCAGGGTTAACGTTTGACTTTGGGTCTTAGCTATTTTATGTCTTGGTTTCCTCACTTACAAATCAAATATACATATTGCAATGAAAGAAGGTCACACTTCCCAGTGATGTGAATGGTTAAAAACTCATTCCTTTGGAGGGTAAAGCAGAATGGTGAAGAGTTTAGGCTCTAGAGCAACATGGTCCAATAGAGGTATAATGTGACCCCCAAGTGGGGCATAGGGGAAAAGCATTTGAACATTTTATTTTATTCAACATATCCAAAATATCATTTCAACATATCCAAAATATCATTTCAACATATCAGTATTTTAAAAATTATAGAGATATTTTATGTTGTTTTCTTCACGCTAAGTCATTAAAATATAGTGTGTATTTTAGTTACTGCCATCTCAATTCAAACTAACCACATTTCAAGTACTCAATACCTGTATGTGGCTGGAGGCTACTGCATTGGGCTGCTGCTGCTGCTGTGTCACTTCAGTCGTGTCCGACTCTGTGTGACCCCATAGACGGAAGCCCACTAGGCTCCTCCATCCTTGGGATTCTCCAGGCAAGAACATCAGAGTGAGTTGCCATTTCCTTCTCCAATGTGTGAAAGTGAAAAGTGAAAGTGAAGTTGCTCAGTTGAGTCCGACCCTTAGCGACCCCACGGACTGCAGCCTACCAGGCTCCTCCATCCATGGGATTTTCTAGGCAATAGTACTGGAGTGGCTTGCCATTGCCTTCTCCGACTGCATTGGGCAGGGAAGCTTTAAAGTCAAATTGGGTTGAGTTAGAAGCTGCCTGATCTTGAGCAAATTACTTAAGCATCATGCCCCTCAGTATCTACATCTGTGAAATGGGACTGATACTAAGATCTACATTACTGAGTTTGTAACATAGATGAAGATGATGTAAGCAAATACTCTTAAAGTGCTCAGGGCAGTGGCTGGCATATGTTTAATCAATCTGGGCTAACTATCATATTAATTTTTGCAAAAGTACTCAGCGTTAAAGTGTTAATTTTCCTCCAAAATATGATAATTCCATATCAAATGAAACTGAGTTGAATTTAGAGTGTAGATCTTTTTTGAGGGGCAGGGCTAGGGGATGGCAATTGTTTAGCAGCCTAAATCAGGAAAGCATACTTGAAATTCTTCAGTCTTTGATTTCATGAAACCAGTAATTTTTAAAATGTAAAATGGCCTTTCCCCTAGGCCCATGGCAAGGGAAAGCAAGAATAGCTCTAACTAGTTACATGTCGATTGTTACCCCAGGGATGTTCCTGGTGGTCCAGTGGTTAAGACTCCTCACTTCCAATGTAGGGGTCCAGGTTTTATCCTTGTTCAGGGAATTATTAATAGATCATACACACAGCAAGTAAAACACTGTGCAGCCAAATAAATACTTTAAAAAATTGTTACCACCTTGTCAGAAAGATTTAAGGGAGCTGAATTGTATGTTTAGATGTTTGAAAATTGCATGCATTTAGACTCTGAGGGGCAGAATTTAGATTTTGGAGCTTTTAAAATAATAAAACCTTTGGTGTTAAACTGGAGTTCCTTGTCTTGTTTTCTAAAGCAGTTTGCCTTTGGGTGACAGCCACATTTGGGGGACTTCTGTACTGTCCCTGATCTCAGGGTTTTATTTTGGTGCTCCAGATGTATTCCAAAGGTGTAGAGCATTTGCTTTGCGGCCACCGGGACCAGTTTGTGAATAAGCATAAAGAGAGCTGTAAGATTTGATGAGCCAGGTTATCAGGGTTTATCCACATGGGGCCAACACCAAGAAATATTAATGTCCCTTGCTGCCTGGTATTAAGAAAACCCACAGGAAACTGACGTTTCCCCCTCCTCCTTAGTCTTATTGATGGCACCAAACTTCTCCGTGACGTTTTGCTCAAAGCATATTTTCATCTCTTGCAGGAGGTTTGAGAGGTTTGCGACTGATCAAGGGAAAAGATGGGCTTCCTAGGTGGTGCCGAGGTAAAGAATCCACCTGCCAATGCAGGAGATGCAAGAGATGTGGGTTTAATTCCTGGGTTGGGAAGATTCCATGGAGGAGGAAATGGCAACCCACTCCAGTATTCTTGCTTGGGAAATCCCAGGGACAGAGGAGCCTTCCTGGCTGCAGTGCATGAGGTCACAAAGAGTGGGACATGACTGAGTGACTGACCATGCACGCGCGCGCGCACACACACACACACACACACACACACACGGGAAAAGATATGACTGTGAGAAGCAGCAATACCCAACAAGCATTGCTGGGCTCTGCTTGGACAGGGATGCATGAGCGTGGATCTCTCACAGCCTGAGGCTGTCCAGAGGCTCCAGGGAGGTAAGATCCAGAGGGAAGAAGGGTAAGGGAGCCTTTGGGAGACAGAGGACCAGAAGAGTCTCAGCAGCCACAGTGTGTGTGTGGGGTGGTCTCTGGATTAGAGAGCGCCACAGGGTGGTGGCAGCCAAGGGTCTTGTAATTATAAGGTTCTGCCTTATCAGTGGCCAACAAGTGATGGATGATGGGGTATGCAAAGCAGGTGGGCTCTAAGCAGCTAAAAATCTGGTTATTTGAGCTATTTTTTAAATAACTGAATGTCTAAAAATTTGAGTTCAGCACCAGCAGACTTTTGAAGGGATGACTCTCAGTCTGCAGTGGAAAAAAAAAACCAACCTGAAGGCCAATACACAGAAGTCATCTTTGACTATTTAGTTTTCATTCATTCTGGGTGTGAAGAGTGTGGCACGGTGGGGAGGGTACAGGAGAAAACTTCGGATTCTGGTGTAGCTATACTACTCTCTAGCTGTACCTTGGACAAGCACTCTATCTGTCAGGCCTCATTGTCCTCACCCACAAAGTGAAGAGTGGGACAGATCACCCTAAGTTTCTAGCACTAAATAGTCATGATTCTCAGATTCTTTTTTTAATGTTTTTATTTTTGTATTGGGGTATATATAGCCAGTTAATGTGATAGTTTCCAGTGCACAGCAGAGCAACTCAGTCATAGATACACGTGTATCCATTCTCCCCCAAACTCCCCTCCCATCCAGGCTGCCACATAACATTGAGCAGAGCTCCCTGTGCTCTACGGTAGCTTCTTGTTGGATACCATTTTAAATATAGCAGTGTGTACATGTCCATCCCAAACTCCCCAACTATCTTTCCTCCCCATTCTTACCCCCTGGCAACCATAAGTTCCATTCTCTAAGTCTGTGTGTCTGTTTTTGTTTTGTAAATAACTTCATTTTCATCATTTCTTTTTAGAATCTTGAAGCATCCTCAGGATGGTAGACAGGATATATGTTATTATTTCCACTTGTTGGATATGCTTAGACACCCAATTGTGTCCAGCTCTTTGTGACCGCATGGACTGTAGCCCACCAAGCTCCTCTGTCCATGGAATTTTCCAGGCAAGAATACTGGAGTGGGTTGCCATTTCTTACTCCAGGAGATCTTCCTGACGCATGGATTGAACCTGTGTCTCCTGCACTGGCAGGTGGATTCTTTACCTGTGAGCTACCAGGGAATCCCAGTGTCATTATTTATATTGTCTTTTTTTTTTGCATGTTTACATTTATTTCAGAGTAAAAGAACTACAGCACTGCTATTGCATATATATATGCAGTATATATAGTTATTATATAATAATAATAATAACTATTGTTATTATATGGTTGCTTTTTGTTATCACCATACATTGTACATACTTTAAGGTTCAGTGAGCATATTCCTGCCAGTCATGTCTCTTATTCTTTCACTGGCAGTGTGCAGTGGTGTGCTAGTTTCACTTAACAACCAGCTCTACAGAAGAGGAGATGTGATTTTCCTGGTGAAATACTCTCACCAGGGTCAGTTTTGAGCTCCCAACACAATGTCGTGGCAGAATGGGGAAGAGTGAGCCTGTCTGGCCCTTTCCTCCCATGCTACCTGCTCTGGCAATGCTGAGTGAGGTTGAACTGGCGTTCTAACTTTTGCTTTGTCCGCGCATCGGTGCTACACGTCTTGCCAAACATTGATCATACTTGTAGAAACATGCTCAATGCTTGTTCCCACTGGATCATTACTCTCTGGGAGTAGAAACTGTATTCTCTTGCTCCCCACTGTTCCCAGGGCTTACTGTCATTCACCGACTGCTTTCTGTAAAACTGCATAGTGGATAAAGATGTGGTATGTATATATGATGGAATCCAGAAACAAAACTGGATTATTTGCAGTGATGTGGATGAACCTAGAGTCTGTCACACAGAGTTAGGTCAGAAAGACAAAAACAAATGTTGCATATTAATGCATATACATGGAATCTAGAAAAATGGTAATGATGAACCTATTGCAGGGCAGGAATAGAGATGCAGATGCATAGAACAGACTTGTGGACATGGGGATTGGGGGAGGAGAGAGTGGGACAAATTGAGAGAGTAGCACTGACAAGAACACACTACAGCGTGTGAAATAGCTAGTGCGAAGCTACTGTACAGTGCAGGGAGTTCAGCTCTGTGCTCTGTAATGACCTGGAGGGGTGGGATGGGGGTCAGGGTGGGAGGGAGGCTCACGAGGAAGGTGGTAAATATATACGTATAGCTAATTCACGGTGTACAGCAGAAACCAACACAACATTGTAAAGAAATTATACTCCAATTAAAAAATGAAAAGAATTGCATAGTGAATGAGATGTTATTCTGGAAGGCCCCTGCCCAGTAACGCTATGCCTAGGTATCAGAATTTCCAGAATTTCCCCTTCATCATGAGGCTTTAGTTCAGTTCAGTTCAGTCGCTTAGTCGTGTCCGACTCTTTGCGACCCCATGAACCACAGCACGCCAAGCCTCCCGGTCCATCACCAACTCCCGGAGTTCACTCAAACTCATGTCCATAGAGTCGGTGATGCCATCCAGCCATCTCATTCTCTGCCGTCCCCGTCTCCTCCTACCCCCAATCCCTCCTAGCATCAGACTCTTTTCCAGTGAGTCAACTCGTCGCATGAGGTGGCCAAAGTATTAGGGCTTCCCTGATAGCTCAGTTGGTAAAGAATCTGCCTGCAATGCAGGAGACCCGGTTCGATTCCTGGGTTGGGAAGATCCCCTGGAGAAGGGATAGGCTACCCACTCCAGTATTCTTGGGCTTCCCTTGTGGCTCAGCTGGTAAAGAATCTGCCTGCGATATAGGAGACCTAAGTTTGATCTCTGGGTTGGGAAGATCCCCTGGAGAAGGGAGAGGCTACCCATTCCAGTATTCTGGCCTGGAGAATTCCATGGACAGTCCATGGGGTTGCAAAGAGTTGGACATGACTGAACGACTTTCACTTTCACACGAGGCTTATTTTATCATCCCACATTAATTTCTCATGTGTGTGCTCTGAATTGTCCCTTCTTTTTTAAAAAAAATAATTTATTTATTTTAATTGGAGGATAATTACTTTACAATATTGTGCTGGTTTTTGCCATACATCAACATGAATCAGCCACGGGTGCAGTTGTGCTCCCCCAGTTATGAGCCCCTTCCTACCTCCCTCCCCACTCCATCCCTCTGGGTTTTTCCAGAGCACTGGCTTTGAGTCCCCTGCTTCCTGCATCAAATTTGCACTGGTCATCTATTTTACATATGGTAATATCCATGTTTCAATGCTATTCTCTCAAATCATCCCACCCTCACCTTCTCCCACACAGTCCAGAGGTCTATTCTTTACCTCTGTGTTTCTTTTGCTGCCTTGCATATAGGATTGTCATTACTGTTTTTCTAAATTCCATATATATGCATTAATATATGGTATTGGTGTTTCTCTTTCTGACTTGCTGCTGCTGCTGCTAAGTCACTTCAGTCGTGTCCGACTTTCACTCCATATAATAGGCTCCAGTTTCATCCACCTCATTAGAACTGGCTCAAATGTGTTCATTTTATAACTGAGTAACATTCCATTGTGCATATGTACCACAACTTCCTTATCTATTTGTCTGCCGATGAACATCTAGGTTGCTTCCATGTCCTAACTATTTTAAACAGTGCTGCAATGAACATTGGGGTACATGTGCTCTTTCAATTCTGGTTTCCTCGGTGTGTATGCCCCACAGTGGGATTGCTGGGCCCTATAGCAGTTCTTTTCCAGTGAGTCAACTCTTCGCATGATGCTGGGAGGGATTGGGGGCAGGAGGAGAAGTGGACGACAGAGAATGAGATGGCTGGATGGCATCACTGACTCGATGAAGGTGAGTTTGAGTGAACTCTGGGAGTTGGTGATGGACAGGGAGGCCTGGCGTGCTGTGATTCATGGGGTTGCAAAGAGTTGGACACGACTGAGTAACTGAATTGAACTGAACTGAACTGATAGCAGTTCTATTTCCAATTTTTTAAGGAATCTTCACACTGTTCTCCATAGTAGCTGTACCAGTTTTAAGAGGGTTCCCTTTTCTCCACACCCTCTCCAGAATTTATTGCTTGTAGACTTCTTGATTGCAGCCATTCTGACCGGTGTGAGGTGATACCTCATTGTGATTTTGATTTGCACTTCTCTAATAATGAGTGATGTTGATCATCTTTTCATGTGTTTATTAGCTGTCTGTATGGAGATGGAGAAATATATATTTAGTTCTTCAGCCCACTTTTTGATTGGGTTGTTTGTTTTTCTGGTATTGAGCTGCATGAGCTGCTTGTATATTTTGGAGATTAATTCTTTGTCAGTTGTTTTGTTTGCTATTACATTCTCCTATTCTGAAAGCTGCCTTTTCACATTGCTTATAGTTTCCTCCATTGTGCAAAAGCTTTTAAGTTTAATAAGGTCCCATTTATTATTATTTTTTTTATTTCCATTACTCTGGGAAGTGGGTCATAGAGGATCTTGCTGTGATTTATGTCAGTGTTCTGCTTGTTTTCCTCTAAGAGTTTTATAGTTTCTGGTCTTACATTTAGATCTTTAATCCATTTTGAGTTTATTTTTGTGTATGGTGTTAGAAAGTATTCTAGTTTCATTCTTTTACATGTGGTTGACCAGTTTTCCCAGCACCACTTGTCAGAGACATTGTCTTTTTTCCATTGTATATTTTTGCCTCCTTTGTCAAAGATAAGGTGTCCATAGGTGCGTGGATTTATCTCTGGGCTTTCTATTTGTTCAATTAATTCATATTTCTTTCTTTGTGCCAGTACCATACTGTCTTGATGACTGCAGCTTTGTAGTATAGTCTGAGGTCAGGAAGGTTGTTTCCTCCAGTTTCATTCTTCTTTCTCAAGATTGCTTTGGCTATTCAAGGTTTTTTGTGTTTCCATACAAATTGTGAAATTATTTGTTCTAGTTCTGTGAAAAATACCATTGGTAACTTGATAGGGATTGCATTGAATCTATAGATTGCTTTGGATAGTATACTCATTTTCACTATACTGATTCTTCCAATCTAGGAACATGATCTATTTCTCCATCTATTTATGTCATTTTTTATTTCTTTCATCAGTGTTTTATAGTTTTCTATATGTCAGTCTTTTGTTTCTTTCAATTCAGTTCAGTTCAGTCACTCAGTCGTGTCCGACTCTTTGCGACCCCATGAATCACAGCACGCCAGGCCTCCCTGTCCATCACCAACTCCCGGAGTTCACTCAAACTCATGTCCATTGAGTCAGTGATGCCATCCAGCCATCTCATTCTCTGTCGTCCCCTTCTCCTCCTGCCCCCAGTCCCTCCCAGCATCAGAGTCTTTTCCAGTGAGTCAACTCTTCGCATGAAGTGGCCAAAGTATTGGAGTTTCAGCTTTAGCATCAGTCCTTCCAATGAACACCCAGGACTGATCTCCTTTAGAATGGACTGGTTGGATCTCCTTGCAGTCCAAGGGACTCTCAAGAGTCTTCTCCAGCACCACAGTTCAAAAGCATCAATTCTTCGGCAATCAGTTTTCTTCACAGTCCAACTCTCACATCCATACATGACCACGGGAAAAACCATAGCCTTGACTAGACGGACCTTTGTTGGCAAAGTAATGTCTCTGCTTTTTAATATGCTATCTAGGTTGGTCATGACTTTCCTTCCAAGGAGTAAGCATCTTTTAATTTCATGGCTGCAATCAACATCCGCAGTGATTTTGGAGCCAAAAAAAATAAAGTCTGACACTGTTTCCCCATCTATTTCCCATGAAGTGATGGGACCAGATGCCATGATCTTTGTTTTCTGAATATTGAGCTTCAAGCCAACCTTTTCACTCTCCTCTTTCACTTTCATCAAGAGGCTTTTTAGTTCCTCTTCACTTTCTGCCATAAGGGTGGTGTCATCTGCATATCTGAGGTTATTGATATTTCTCCCAGCAATCTTGATTCCAGCTTGTGCTTCTTCCAGCCCAGTGTTCCTCATGATGTACTCTGCATATAAGTTAAATAAGCAGGGTGACAATATACAGCCTTGACGGACTCCTTTTCCTATTTGGAACCAGTCTGTTGTTCCATGTCCAGTTCTAACTGTTGCTTCCTGACCTGCATACAGGTTTCTCAAGAGGCAGGTCAGGTGGTCTGGTATTCTCATCTCTTTCAGAATTTTCCAGTTTATTGTGATCCACACAGTCAAAGGCTTTGGCATAGTCAATGAAGCAGAAATAGATGTTTTTCTGGAACTCTCTTGCTTTCTCCATGATCCAGCGGATGTTGGCAATTTGATCTCTGGTTCCTCTGCCTTTTCTAAAACCTGCTTGAACATCTGGAATTTCATGGTTCACATATTGCTGAAGCCTGGCTTGGAGAATTTTGAGCATGACTTTACTAGCGTGTGAGATGAGTGCAATTGTACAGTAGTTTGAGCATTCTTTGGCATTGCCTTTCTTTGGAATTGGAATGAAGACTGACCTTTTCCAGTCCTGTGGCCACTGCTGAGTTTTCCAAATTTGCTGGCATATTGAGTGCATCACTTTCACAGCATCATCTTTCAGGATTTGAAATAGCTCAACTGGAATTCCATCACCTCCACTAGCTTTGTTCGTAGTGATGCTTTCTAAGGCCCACTTGACTTCACATTCCAAGATGCTGGCTCTAGGTGAGTGATCACGCCATCATGATTATCTTGGTCATGAAGATCTTTTTTGTACAGTTCTTCTGTGTATTCTTGCCACCTCTTCTTAATATCTTTTGCTTCTGTTAGGTCCATACCATTTCTGTCCTTTATTGAGCCCATCTTTGGTTCTTTAGATAAATTTATTCCTAAGTATTTTATTCTTTTCATTGCAAAGGTGAATGGGATTACTTCCTTAATTTCTCTTTCTGTTTTTTCATTGTTAGTGTATAGGAATGCAAGGGATTTCTGTGTATTAATTTTATATCCTGCAAATTTACTATATTCATTAACTCTCCCTTCTAACAAAGATCTCTGTCATGACAATAACTATAAAGATTCATGTTTTTTTTTTAATAACAAAAGAGTACTTTATTTTTTTAAGCATTTTGTTTTGTATTTGAGTATAGCCTATTAACAATGTTGTGATAGTTTCAGGTGAACAGTGAAGGGATGCAGCCATACGTATACGTGTATTCATTTTCCTCCAAACTCCTTTCCCATCCAGTAACTATTTTTAATAAAGCCTATCAGTTGAATACCTGAATCAATCATGGACACTGAGAAATACCACCTCTGTTTTCTTCACCATTGTTGGGACTGTACAGTGAGTTTGACATCCTCTTATGGTCACCAGCTAGAGACTGTTTCCTTCTGAAAGGAGGGAGGTTTACCTAAAAATAAATGAGTTTTAAAATTCTTTATCCTAAAACTTGTCTAAATTGTAAAATAAATCACTCAGGAGATTCAGTGAATTTTTTGGCTCCGAGAGCTTCTATATTTGCCTCTCCTGGAATGCTATGTCCTCGGACTCTTAAGCCTTGTTCATTTGTTTCTGGCTCCAATGTTTTGGAGGACTTCGTGGCCCTGTTTTCCAGACCTTAGTTTAATTGGAGAGTTAATGATTTCAGCAAGAACGTGGTAGCCAAGTCGAATTTGAGGGTGAAGCCTGCCGTCTCTGTTCCACTTCAGCAGACAAGAAAGTCTTTGTGATGCTTTGTTGATGATATTTTTACATAAGCGGATGTTCCCTATAGCAGAGGAGAGGGCGCAGGAGCCTGTAACCAGATCGTGTGAAGCTCAGATGAGGACAAAAGCTCCTTTATCTCCTTGCAATCACTTAGCCTAGGAAGACCCGAGGCCTGAGCTCCAAGGTCCTCGCTGCAGTCTTAGCAGGCATTTGAGCTGAACAGGAAGGGATGAGGGTTCACCCACTCGGCCTCAGTCGTGATTTCCCATTAGCATATGCTTCTCAGATGGAATTCATAAGCACCTTGAATACTTTATCCTGCTTCTCATTCCAGAAATTCCTTAGTTAGGTATTTTCAAAAGTTTCTTTCTTTTAAAGTCACATGACCCAAGCTACTAGACAGCTCTCACTAGTTCTCGGTTTCCATGGCAACCAACTGAAGGAGCCATTCAAGTCCATCCACAAAAACCTTAATGAAAATGATGTAGCATCACTAAAAATAGGTGTCCCTGCTCTCCACCAGAGTTAGGTTCCCTATGCTCCTGATGACTATCTCTAAAAGAATGCTTTCCTCTACACCACAAGTGCAGTGAATTTCATTGTCCCTTGTTTCCTATATCTCAATAAATTATTATAGTAGGAGGGAACTGCTTATACCAACCACTTTGTGGACTGTGGAAATGGTGGGCCCAGACCCACCTCAAGGCAGAAGCTGCTACCTGAAGATTTCAGCCAGTTGTTTTATTTTGGGAATTTGAGGTCAGTGTTACTGATCCTTCTGATTTCATTTTTAAGGAAGAATCAGAAATTAGGAAAAAATTTCTTCCTAATTTAAAAATTCTGGCCATGAATTCATATTAAAGATACACGTATGTATGCATGTCTGTACACCCAGACTGAGTGGAACAAACCATACATATGTATGGTCAGGATGCAGCTTGACCATACATATGGTCAAACCATCAGGCCACTGGTTTGAGTCCTATGTGTAGGACATTCTTAGAACCGTATGTCAGTCTAGAATAAGCTAGGTACTGACCTTTGGTTTTTAAATTTTCTCACAGAAAACAGACCTCAGATTTGCAGATATGATGTCAGGGATATATTGAGAACCACTGGAGAATCCAGGAGATGAAATGTATGAGGAGGATCTGTTGGATCAATATTGGGAGGAATTTATTGAGAATCAAAGGTGCTGAAAATAAGATGGAGATATACCAACCAAAAGCAACACTAGACCTTGATAAGATCTCAGATTTACAGGGGAAAAGAACTAAGAGAAATATTATTTTCAGCACAATTGCAGAAATTTAAATAGAGACTGCATATTAGTTAGATGGTAATTAATCTTCCAGTCCCATCACTTCATGGCAAATAGATGGGGAAACAATGGAAACAGTGAGAGACTTTATTTTTTTTTGGCTCCAAAATCACTGCAGATGGTGACTGCAGCCATGAAATTAAAAGACGCTTACTCGTTGGAAGGATAACTATGACCAACCTAGGCAGCATATTAAAAAGCAGAGACATTACTTTGCCGACAAAAGTCCATCTAGTCAAATCTATGGTTTTTCCAGTAGTCATGTATGGATGTGGGAGTTGGACTATAAAGAAAACTGAGCACTGAAGAATTGATGCTCTTGAATTGTGGTGTTGGAGAAGACTTTTGAGAGTCCCTTGGACAGCAAGTAGATCAAGCCAGTCAATCTTAAAGGAAATCAGTCTTGAATATTCATTGGAAGGACTGATGCTGAAGCTGAAACTCCAATACTTTGGCCACCTGATGCGAAGAACTGACTCATTGGAAAAGACCCTGATGCTGGGAAAGATTAAAGGTAGGAGGAGAAGAGGATGACAGGGGATAAAATGGTTGGATGGCATCACCGACTCGATGGACATGAATTAAAGCAAGCTCTGGGAGATGGTGAGGGACAGGGAGGCCTGGCGTGCTGCAGTCCATGGGGTCGCAAAGAGTTGGACATGACTGAGTGGCTGAACTGAACTGAATGTTAATTTCTTAGATGTATGGGTTAGGTTAGTTGCTCAGTTTGGTCAGTCTCTTTGGGATCCCATGGACTGTAACCTGCCAGGATCATAGGTCCATGGAATTTCTCAGGCAAGAACACAGGAATGGGTTGTGTTCCCTTCTCCAGAGGATCTTCCTGACCCAGTGATTGAACCCTCATCTCCCTCATTGCAGGCAGATTCTTTACTGTCCAAGCCACCAGGGAAGCTCAATTTCTTAGATATGTGTGATAAATAGAGCTGTGGTTATATAGGAGAGCATCTTTATTCATTGTACTAGTTCAACTTTTCTGTAGATTTAATTTTTTTTTTAAGGAAGAGAAAAATAAGATAAGCTTTCAAATGAGTTAAGTTGTAAGCTTACTGACTTGAGAAACACTCGAGTTAATTCATTCAAGTGGCTTTGATTTGGAGTGTTGATGAAGTGGCTAGCTACCTGGGCCCTAAAAGATGACTTTCAAGTCCCTTATTAAGGATCTGCTAACAGTGGAAACAGTGTCAGACTTTATTTTTTTGGGCCCCAAAGTCACTGCGGGTGCTGATTGCAGCCATGAAATTAAAAGACGCTTACTCCTTGGAAGGAAAGTTATGACCAGCCTTGATAGTATATTAAAAAGCAGAGACATTCCTTTGCCAACAAAGGTCCATCTAGTCAAGGCTATGATTTTTCCCGTGGTCATGTACGGATGTGAGAGTTGGACTGTGAAGAAAGCTGATTGCCGAAGAATTGATGCTTTTGAACTGTGGTGTTGGAGAAGACTCTTGAGAGTCCCTTGGACTGCAAGGAGATCCAACCAGTCCATTCTAAAGGAGATCAATCCTGGGTGTTCATTGGAAGGACTGATGCTAAAGCTGAAACTGCAATACTTTGGCCACCTCATACGACGAGTTGACTCACTGGAAAAGACTCTGATGCTGGGAAAGGTTGGGGGCGGGAGGAGAAGGGATGACAGAGAATGAGATGGCTGGATGGCATCACCGACTCTGTGGACATGAGTTTGCGTGAACTCTGGGAGTTGGTGATGGACAAGGAGGCCTGGCGTGCTGTGATTCATGGGGTCGTGGAGAGTCAGACACGACTGAGTGACTGAACTGAACTGAACTGAACTGAAGAGCAGAGATGCAAATATAGGAGGCTTTTAATTTTCAGTTCCTCAAGTCATCCATTTTTGTCTCCTTACTTAAATGAGACAATTTATCTAAGTCAACTAGTAGAGTTCCAGATACATGATAGGCAAATGTCAAATGTTATTTTTCTTTTCGTTAAAAAAAAAAAGTTTACCTATGGTCATACATTGGACCAAGTACTGTACCTCAAAGTATCAACATTTCACACACACACATAAAATACTAGGAGCACATTTCAGGGTGGAGAAAATATTTTCAATTCCTATCCAATTAACACCTATCCAAGTGAGTTTTCATAGTTAAATCCGGGAAATAATTTTACACTGACACTTGAAGAAATGACTTGAGATTTTCAGAGGTACCCTTGTCCTCAGACCCTGCTTAAGTAAAAGTTAAAAATAGCCATTTTCTTTTTTTCTGGCTGTTTCTGTGTCTGATTCAGGATACCCCCTCCTGGAGTTATCCTTTCCAGAGGATATTTGTTTTCTCTTCTTTTACCCTTTCAGATTTTATCTGTTGTTTTTTAGGTTCACTTTCTCTCCATTTTATGAAGTCTTAGATTTCCAACCCCACTTTTTCCTGTTGTCTTTAGTGCCTTCACCTGAAGGGCACACTTAAGTTTCATCAGTTCATTTCATTCCTTCTGTCTCATCAGAAGGACTTTAAAATCGGTTTAGTCTTTAAAATGATCTTTGAAATCTAATCTTTTCTTTCACACTGACCATCACCCTTGCCACATGGTACTTTTATTGGGATTTGGCCACGACATCAAAATTGATGGTACAATAAAAATGTCATAAGCTTTTGAATAACATGCTTCATTGATGCCTAAATAATTTCTACTGGCTATTTCAATGAATCCAAGATACTCAGATATGCAAAATCAGCAATCAAAATTTGCCCAAAGGTCTTAGTGACTGGCTTGAAACTGAGTATGTTAGCTATCTTAGAAAAACATCGCTTTTAATCCAGCCTCTGAGATCTCCACCCACCACACCTCCCGGATAACAGAAGTTAATAGAGTTGCACACTTGTTGTGTATTAGAGAATGCGAACACTGTCTCATTTGTTGTTTGTCGTTGTTTAGTCGCTAAGTCAATGTCTGACTCTTTTGCGACCCCATAGAGGGTAACCCACTTGGTTCCTCTGTCTGTGGGGTTTCCCAGGCCAGAGTACTAGAGCTGGTTGCCCTTTCCTTCTCCAGGGGATCTTCCTGACCCAGGGGTGAAACCGCATCTCTTGCATCTCCAGCATTGGGAGGAGGATTCTTTACCACCGAGCCACCAGGGAAGTCCTACTGTCTCATTTAGTTGTATAAAAAATCTATTAGGTGAACACGATTATTGTCCTCTTTTCACAGAGTACTTTTGCATTGATTTAGCCCTCTGCCCAGTGTCCCACATTCATATGTGACACAGCTGAGATGAGACTCTTTCTAAGAGCCTCTGCTCTCAGGCACTGTGCTCTATGGTCAGGTGGCCTTGAAGTCATAAAGGAGCAAAGGAAGAAGAAATTGGATTGCTGACTAGCAGTCAGACTGGCCAGTGTGACTCCTAAGGGTGCAGGATTTGTCTCCTTACGTGAATTTTTTATTCAGTTATCCTGTAACTCTATTTAGCTAGAATGGAATGCAGTTCATTCTTTTCCGCTAAGGTTGAGTAGCTCAGGGTCAATTGATTTTTTTTTTTTAAAGCATGATATTAGCATTGCGTTCATGATTTTTAAAAAGTATCTGTCTTCTCTTCTAAGGGAATCAAGTTGAAATGATGTGACTTCTGGGGCTGGCTTCATTTGGTGGAGGGGAGGGGAGTGTGTGGTACTGTAAAGGAAATAGTATTAGGCCATGATTGTTGTAATTGGGTGATGGGTAGATGGAGTTCGTGAAAGTATTCTACTTATGTGTACATTTGAAACATCATAACAAAATGTTTAAAATATTTCTGGGGAAGGGTCTTCCCTGGTGGCTCAGACGGTAAAATATTTCTGGGGTACTTCAGTTGTCTGCTATAAGGATGTCATTACTCTCCAAGTTCCCAGGTTAATTATGCATTAGTCCCACTAAATCCTCAAGGATTGGTTTCGGGGACCCTGATGGGTACCAAAACCCTGGATGCTCAAGTCCCTTGTAAAGATAGCATAATATTTGCATGTAACCTACACACATCTGCCTGTATACATTAAATCATCTCTGACTTATATATACCTAATGCAATATAAATGTTATGTAAATAGTTGCCAGTGCTCAGCAAATTCAAGTTTTGCTTTTTGGAACTTTCTAGAATTTAAAAAATATTTTCGATCTGAGATTGGTTGAACCAGCAGATAGAGAGCCTGTGGATACAGACGGCTGACTGTATTTTGTTTTCTTTTTTAAAAAAAAATTTATTTATTTATTTTTTAAAATCTTTGGCTATGTTGGGTCTTCATGGGTGAGTGGGTCTTCATGCTGTGAGTGGTTTTTCTTTAGTTGTGATGAATGGGGGCTACTCTTGTTGCAGAGTGTGGGCTTCTCATTGCAGTGGCTTCTCATGTTGCAAAGCACAGGTTTTAGAGCATAGGTTTTAGAGTGTGTGGGCTCAGTAGTTGTGGCTTAGTTGCTCTGTGGCATGTGGATCCTGGGCCAGGGGTTGAACCCGTGTCCCCTGCATTGACAGGTGGATTCTTAACCACTGGACGACCAGGGAAGCCCTTGCTTTCTTTATCAGAAATTCACATAAAGATTGCCATCATTTAAGAGCAGCATTCATTCAGGCATTTTCCTTGTGGATTTTCTTTTTACTTTTCTGTGATAAGACTTTAAAAAGCTTGGTTATTATAATGCATATTTTCCTAATCCTCCTCCCATCTACCTTTTTATTAAAACAGAATTTGACTGACTGCTAACACAAACTTCCCCTTCTTGGCATCTTTGATATTCTAACACATTGTTTTCTTTACAAATAGATTTTGTGCAGTTAATTAGGACATGACTTGGTACTTTTTTTTTTTTTCCTACAAGGATCCTTTTTCAGAAGGATTGTGGTGTTCCATGCTTTAGGAGAATGCTGATTCCTTTTCATTATTATGAAACTTCAGTGAATATGACATGTCTTTCCTCTGAGACAGACTTAAGTAAGTCTTATTTAAACAGAGCTCAGGTTTAAATGATGGTCTTACGTATTTGTACACTCTTTCACTAATTTGTCAATAAAATTTTTAAATACCTACACATATTGATACTATACAGAACAGCTTGCTGTCTTGATTACTAGTATTTTAGAGGAATTTTTGTAAAATATTACTTTAAAAAATTATAATGGAGCTAGATTTGAAGCCACAGCCAACACTGGTGGAATTCTATTCTTTACATTTACATTCTTTAAATTCTATTCTATACATATATAAAGTTTACATATCTTTTTCAGTAACATGCACCCAAATGCATGATTAAGAGGACAGAATTTATTCATTCATTCACTCAACCAATATTTATGGAGGGCCTAGGGTATGCCTGATATTCTCTCAAGATCTAGGGATACTTTGCTGAACAGATGAAATTCCCTGCCCTCTGGGAGTTTATACTCTAGTGGAGAATGTGAGTCATAAATAAACAAGCTCATACTTGGTGTATCAGACAGCAATAAGTGAGCAGAAACAAAGTAGGGAAGGGTAAAGAAAGGCTTCAGTGTCGAAAGGCCTCCCTGATGGCTTTTCCAGAAGAGCTGAGAGAGTAAGGGACTTGCCTGGGGGTTACCTGGACCAGAGGGCTACAGTCCATGGTAACCCCTGGCCTAGGTAAAAATCCCGGAAACATCGTTCACAGCCTGTTAATTACCACCCATTCCACTGCTGTTTAGAATTGGAAAAGGCTGGCACGGTGGAAGGTACAAAAGCCTTTGACATCAGGCAGACAAGTTGGAATCCTGTTCTACCATGTAATACCTGGGTGACCTTAGCCAGTTACTCAACTTCTCTGAGCTTCTCCTTTAGAAAAACGGCAATTAGGCTGTGCATCCCCAGGGTTATACGAAGCTTAAGTCTAATAGTGGATAAACACTTGTGCAGTGTGTCCACTTTACAGAGCTGGGAAGAGCTGCACGATGTTCGGTCTTTTCCCTGGATCAGTTCAGTTCAGTCCAGTTCAGTCGCTCAGTCGTGTCCGACTCTTTGCGACCCCATGAATCACAGCACGCCAGGCCTCCCTGTCCATCAACAACTCCCGGAGTTCACTCAAACTCACGTACATCGAGTCGGATAGGAACTGCTTCAATGGTATCTATAGCCAAGCGCTCACCAGTAATGAGGCCGCAACCTCCGCGGAGCGGGGGCCGCGGCGGGTGTGAGGAGGGAGCCCCGGGAGGGATGGGTGGGGCAGAAGCGGACTCCCACCTCACTCACTCTTCCAAGTGGGAGTCGGGTAGCTGTAATCCACCACGCTGGATTCTTTCCCGTTCTGTGTCGCTTGGCTATTTAAATGCAGGGATAGTTTTCGGCATTAAGCACTTAAAATTATACATGATTTCTGAGGAGATCCCAAAGACAAGACAGGTTTCATCCACCCAAGCTGAGTCCTGAATACTAATAAGCATCTTTCTTCAGTTCGCTGTGATAATTGCAGAGTCCAGCCAGCCTTGTTAAAGGATTAGAGTCGGGACCCTAGAACCAGAATATTCCATTCCATTAACTTCATGAGGCGATCTCTTGACTGGCTACAGTAAAATCTCACATTCGTGGAAGAACACAGTTTTGTTTTTTCTTGAAGTGAAGTGAATACAGGAACCTAAGCTTTAACAGTCCCAGTCTCTCTCTAAAAAAAAACAACGAACATTTAAATTGATTCGATTATTTATCTTTGGTTTCTCTGGGTCTTCATTGCTGCACTTGGGCTTTCTCTCGTTGCCCTGCGCGGGGGCCACTCTGCAGCCGTGGTTTCCGGGGCTTCTCATCGTGGTGGCGGCTTCTCTTGCTGCAGCTCCCTACTCTAGAGCTGAGGCTCCGCGGTTGTGGCTCACTGGCTTAGCTGCTCTGCAGCATGTGGGATCTTCCTGGATCAGGGCTCAAAGTCGTGTCCCCTGCATTCTTCTTATGCTCTGTACTACCAGGGAAGTCCCGAGTCTTTTTCTGGTTGACTTAATTCCTGAATAAGGGGTCCACCCAGCTGGGACGGTGCGGGGTGAGGGGTGGGGTGGGGGTGTGTGCTCCCCCCAAACCCCAGTGGCATCCCTCCTGAGGGGAAACCATGTGTTCTGTCATTCTGTCCCCTTCGCAGCATCTTTCTAGAGACATGGGGGCACCCTGAACCCCCAGCGAGGAAGAATGGCCCCCCACCTCGCCCTTCTGAATGGCTTCCCCAGTTGGCAGTATTCTGATGTAGCTTAAAAAGACATGCTGCACCCAGATCTATACCCAGTCCCCGAGTAAAGGATGGGTTTACCATAGATCTTTTCTCCCCAGGTATGTCTTGGTTGATTCTATACTTTGTTGGTAGGAGTTTTAGCGGGCTCGCTCCTGGGAACCTGAGGTCTGAGGATTTTGGACATGGGAGAGGAGGGGGCACTAGATTTCCCACTACATGTGTGTTAGAGGTTGGAACCTTTTTTCCTTAAGTATTATAGAAAAGGATAGAGCTTTCCTGGTGGCGCTAGTGGTGAAGAATCTGCCTGCCAATGCAGGAGGCACAATCGACCCCATTCGATCCCTGGGTGGAATATTGGCAACCGACTCCAATATTCTTGCCAGGATAATCCCATGGACAGAGGAACATGGGTGGGGGTGGTGTCTATAGTCCATGGGGTCGAAAAGAATTGGACATGATTGAAGTGACTTAGCATGCATGCATACACAATTAGAGTCAAGATACACATTAAATACATAAATTGTTAAAAACAACAACAACAAAACCTAACCTGAAGATGTTCCTGAACAGTTTTCTCTTGCAGTTTCTCCTGGAGGGGCAGTGTCCTGAAGCCACAGCCAGCATGAACAGGGCTGGGCACCCAGAGGAAATTATGACTTATTCCATCTGAGCCTGTGATCAAATTTCCTGTGAAGCCACATGATCATTTCGTATAGGTTACTGTTGAGAAGAGATCTTCAGAGACTCAATGGGGCTCCACTGTAGAAAGGGAGACACATTATAGATTGAAAATTCCACGTTTATAAATATATTTATGAAGGGCATTATGCTAAGTGAAATAAGTCAGACAGAGAAAAACAGATACTATACGTTATCACTTATATGTGGAATCTAAAAAATACGACCAACTAGTGAATGTAACAAGAGAGAAGCAGACTCGCAGATACAGAGAAAAAACTAGTGGTTACCAGTGGGGAGAAGGAAGGGAGGAGAGGCATTACAGAAGTAGGGGAGAAAAGGGTTATTATGGTATTATAAGAAGTCATGTGTGTGAAGTTTCTGAAAATTGTAAAGCACTATAGAATTTAAAGAATCTTTCATTCAATTAAAAAATAAATATTTTTAAAAATATATATTAAAAAATCATGGTTCCTTCTTTTTTGAATATAAAAGTATTGTATATTCATTAGGCAGATCCAGGTTTTGTGAGCCACAAAACTTATACAATTTGGGGGGACTTCTTTAAGGAAAAGAATGATAAATCAGGAATATAAAATGAACTGTGATTTGATTATTGATTTTGAAGGGCCCCATGCGAATATGGGGCCTGAAGCTTACGCTTCAGTAGCTTTACATCCAAACTGACCCTGAGGGTTGATACAGAAAATTAAGCCAAATCACATTTAACCTCACTTCTTTCACTTAACATATTGTTTTAGAGGTTCATCCACTTTACAGTGTAGTTTTCTCCTGCAGTGCAGGAGACCTGGGTTTGATTCCTGGGTCAGGAAGATCCCCTGGAGAAGGGAATGGCAATCCACTCCAGTATTCTTGCTTGGAGAATCCCATGGACAGAGGAGCCTGGCGGGCTACAGTCTATGGGGTCGCAAGAGCTGGACATGACTGAGTGACTAACACACACAAACATCCCAGAGGGTATGTTAACTCTCTTTTATCTCTGTTTTAAATAACAGTTTTACTAAGATAAAACTCACATACCGTTCAGTTCACCTATTTAAAGTGTACAGAGTTAGTGGTTTTCAGTATATTCAGAGTCATGCAGCCATCACCATGATCCATTTCAGAGCATTTTCATCCTCCCAAAAAGAAACCCTGTACTCATTAGCCATTGCTTGTCATTTCCTCCAACTCACCTAGCCCTAGGCAAAAATTAATCTACTTTCTGTCTCTATAGATTTGCCCATTCTGGAAATTCGCTATAAATGGAATCATGCAAAATATGGTCTTTTGTGACTGGCTTCTTTCACTCAGCATAATGTGTTAGAAGTTCATCCGTGTCACAGGGTGCGTCAGTACTTCATTTTTATTGTTTAATAATATTCTATGAGTATACTGCACTTTAAAAATCTGTTCATTAGTTAATGTGTTAATTCTTTAAATCCCCTGGAGACACAGCTGATAGAATCCTCAAAGAAGGGGAAAATCTAGCCTCCTTAGTGTCATCCTTAGTTTTCTTTCTCCTGTTCCCTCACTTCTCGCCCTCTCTGACACTTCAGGTATAACAGAAATTAAGAGGCATTGCTGCTGAATGGGAAGTCATTATTATCATTGTGACAAATGTTACTGAGAGTTCAGGGACTTGAGACAGGCCCTGCCTGCAGGTGGAATTTGGCAAGGACATGGACCAGATCCAGGCATTGCTGATGACCACAGTCCTTTCCTGGGAGTGATGGATGACAAGTTTGGGGAAAATGGTTGTTGTTGTTGTTGTTTAGTCGCTCAGTCTTGTCCGACTCTTTGTGACCCCATGGACTGCAGCACGCCAGGCCTCCCTGTCCTTTACCATCTGCCGGAGCTTGCTCAAACTCACGTCCATTGAGTTAGTGACGCCATCCAACCATCTCATCCTCTGTCATCCCCTTTTCCTCCTGCTTTCAATCTTTCCCGGTATCAGGGTCTTTTCTAATCAATCAGCTCTTTGCATCAGGTGGCCAAAGTATTTGAGCTTCAGCTTCAGCATCAGGCCTTCCAATGAATATTCATGGCTAATTTCCTTTAGAACTGACTTGTTTGATCTCCTTGATGTCCAAGGGACTCTCAAGAGTCTTCTCCAGCACCAGAGTTCAAAAGCATCAATTCTTTGGCTCTCAGCCTTCTTTATGGTCCAGCTCTCACATCCATACATGACTACATGAAAAACCATAGATTTGACTAGATGGACCTTTGTTGGGAAAATAGAGTCTCTGCTTTTTAAGATGCTGTCTAGGTGAGTCACAGCTTTTTTCCAAGGAGAAAGCATCTTTTAATTTCATGGCTGCAGTCACCATCTGCAGTGATTTTGGAGCCCAAGAAAATAAAATCTTTCACTCTTTCTGTTGTTTCTCCATCTATTTGCCATGAAGTGATGGGACCAGATGCCATGATCTTAGTTTTTTGAACGCTGAGTTTTAAGTCAACTTTTTAACTCTCCTCTTTCACCTTCATCAAGATGCTCTTTAGTTCCTCTTTGCTTTCTGCCATTAGGGTGGTATCATCAGCATATCTGAGGTTATTGACATTTCTCCTGGGAAAGATGGAGAAGATCTCAAGTCTGAGGCACCCTGAATGGGCAGGAGGTTTGGAGCTGGGTTTGCCTCTTTGCCTCCATCTCTGAAGCTTGTAATTATGCTCTTGACTTGGGGAATGGGCATGGAGCCAAACCTAGCTGGAGCTCAGGGCTTTCTGGAGGACGCTGACTTTATTATAAGGCCCTAGGGCCAGAGGAGGAGAAGGCAATGGCAAGCCACTCCAGTACTCTTGCCTGGAGGGTCCCATGGATGGAGGAGCCTGGTGGGCTGCAGTCCGTGGGGTCGCTAGGGGTCGGACACGACTGAGCGACTTCACTTTCACTTTTCACTTTCACACATTGGAGAAGGAAATGGCAACCCACTCCAGTGTTCTTGCCTGGAGAATCCCAGGGATGGGGCAGCTGGATGGGCTTCCATCTATGGGGTCACACAGAGTCGGACACGACTGAAGTGACTTAGCAGCAGCAGCAGCAGGGCCAGAGGAGAGAAGGCAATGGCACCCCACTCCAGTACTCTTGCCTGGAAAATCCCATGGACTGAGGAGCCTGGTAGGCTGCAGTCCACGGGGTCGCGAAGAGTCGGACACGACTGAGTGACTGACTTCACTTTCACTTTTTACTTTCATGCATTGGAGAAGGAAATGGCAACCCACTCCAGTGTTCTTGCCTAGAGAATCCCAGGGATGGTGGAGCCTGGTGGGCTGCCTTCTATGGGGTCGCACAGAGTCAGAAACAACTGAAGTGACTTAGCAGCAGCAGCAGCAGGGCCAGAGGATGCTGACCTTTGGACTATTTGCTTCTGTGTCTGGAAGACACTGGGATGATTCTGAGTAGCTGACTTCTTACTGTAACAGAGAACAGATTTTCCCCCTAACTCCCACCCTCTTGTGTCTAGGCTGGGCCTAGATTTAAATTGACACAGGATAGATTAACAGGAGACAAGCATATAGATATTTGAAGTTAATTTTTTTTTCTCTGCACCACGAGCCATGTAAGATCTTCGTCCCCTCCCCAGGGGTTGAACCTCTGGCTCCTGAAGTGAAAGCTTGGAGTCTTAACCACTAGACAACCAGGGAAGTCCCCTGACGTTAATATTCTTATGTAGCAGGGAGCCTTCAGAGAAAGGAAATGAAGACCCAAAGGAGACAGGCCTGAGAGCTTGTATGGAATTTCCACAGAGAATGATCAATTTTGGAACTTGACAAAACAAAGGAAGAAAGGATTTGGGTTGGAGCAATAAATTGTGGGAGAGTGACTAGAAGCTAGAATGGGGAAAACTTATGGAAGATACAGGTCATTTCAGTAGGTTTGTTTGTAGAGATCTATTTCAGCGTTGACTCCAAGTCTCCAGTGATAAGAATGCTCTTGCCCTAGTGCAGAGATGTCAAGGGAAATTTTATGTACTGATTTTAGGTGGAATGCAGGAGTTCAGAGAGCCTCATTCTTCCCCTGCAAGATTTGGCGAGGTATAATTTAGAAGGCACGCCTGCAGGGCTGCACTTACCAGAGCGGTGACACTTATGTGGGGGGGCATCCGAGTATCCTTTCCAGGCTGGATGGTCCCCATTCGTTCTGAAGTCAGCTCCCCACTCATCCATTTGCGGTGGAAATCTTCAAAGGAGTAAATCAGAGAAAGACAAATATCATATGACATCATTTATATGCAGAATCTCAAATAAAAAAAGGATACAAATGAACTTATTTACAAAACACAAACAGACTCACAGACTTAGAGAATGAACTAGTGGACACCAGGAGAGAAAGTCTAGGGAGAGGGATAGATCTGGGAGTCTGGGATAGATATGTATGGGTGTGTGCGTGCTCAGTTGCTTCATTCGTGTCTGACTCTTTGCGATCCTGGGACTATAGCCCATCAGGCTCCTCTGTCCGTGGGATTCTCCAGGAAAGAATACTTGAGTGAATTGCCAGGCTCTCCTTCAGGGGATCTTCTTAATCCAGGGATCGAACTCGCGTCTCCTTTGTCTCCTGCATTGCAACCAGGCTCTTTACTCCTGATCCACAGAGGAAACCCATGACATTTACACGATGTTTAAAATGGATAACCCTACTGTCTAGCACATGGAACTCCACTCAAGGTTATGTGGTAGCCTAGATGGGAGGTGAGTTTGGGGGGAGAATGGATACATACATGTGTATGGCTGAATCCCTTCCCTGTTGACCTGAAACTATCACCTTGTTAATCGGCTGTACTCCAATACAAAATAAAAAGTTAAAAAAAATAGGTAACAATGACCTACTTTAAAAAGATCACCAAATGATTATTGAAATAATTTAATGTCATATTATTATTCCTATTCATGATTCATTACTGATTAGTCATTTTTAAAGTTTTTTTTAATGTGGACCATTTTTAAAGTCTTTATTGAACTGGTTACAATACTGCTTCTGTTTTATGTTTTGTTTTTTTGGCCACGAGGCATGTGGGATCCTAGCTCCCCAACCTGGGATTGAACCTGTGCCTCCTGTATTGGAAGGTGAAATTTTAACTGCTAGACCTCCAGGGTGTCCTTGATCAATCATTTAAATCACACTCTGAAGACAGTGATTGATAAGAAGCTGGTTTTCAAAAATAAAAAGTATAAGGAGAAGGAATGGATAAAAGAACAACAACAACAAAAAAGAAGATCAAAGGGATGTTAATGAAGGGAAGAGGGGGACAGGTGTTGAGAAAACCAGATGTGGCTTTGCTCAAAGAAGCACACTTGTAGAGTCCTGCTATTCATTTCTGGGACTCAACTTCCCTCCCCGTTTTCCTCTGGGGCCTCCTTGTTTTCAGTTTGAATGGGTAAGAAGTGGAGATTAGGCAACAGGGTTATTCATCACATGTTGGACTTCATTCCAATGTCCAGGATAATGGATTTAACCTCAAGATAAGGTTTCTTTCTTTCTTTCTTTCTTTTTAAATAAAAGGGAAAGAAAAACACTCTCACAGCAGGCAGTTGTTTGCTCTGGAGGCTCCTGTGGTTTGAATATTATCGGTGGGCAGGTGAATAGATTAGATTTGTACCGGGGGGTTGCAATGCATAGTGTGTTCGGACGGCCCAGTTATGGAGTTCAGAGCACTGTTCTTGGGCAGTAATTGGTGGGAGGAGGTGGAATTACTTGTCATCTGATGTGTTTGTGGTGTTGGTCTTGCTATTCTGTTCCTTCTTACTTTTTCACCTTTATTCCGGGTTTTTTTCAGGGCCTGGGCAGAGGGTCCTCCTGAAAGCACAGCCCACATGGAAAGTGCCTGAGAATAAATCTTTACGAAAGATTAAGCATATGAAGGCACCTGGTAGGCAAGTTGGTGATCCTTCAAGGATCACTCTATAGGGAAGGAGAGGCAGCAATGTTCCTGACAGAAGTGAGATTTGCACACGTCACCGGCTCCTCACTCCACCTCCCAGGTCATCCCCGTTACCTCCCCCTACTTGCATGGAATTAAATGCCTGGGTACCTGCAGCTCGATGTTTCTGTCTAGCAGAGCACAGTACACATGGTCCTGCTCTGCAGCCCTAGGTTTACATCCCTCCACTTCCCGCCCCTACAGACAGTAGCCTCCCTGAGGATTTATCTCTGTGTCTCTGGCTTCCCAAGTGGCTCGGTGGTAAATAATCCGCCTGCCAGTGCAGGAGACTTAGGAGACCCAGGTTCAATCCCTGGATCTGGAAGATCCCCTGGACTATGAAATGGCAACCCACTCCAGTATTCTTGCCTGGAAAACTCTATGGACAGAGGAGCCTTTTGGGCTACAGTCCATGGGATCACAAAAAAGTCAGACACAACTGAGTGACTGAGCACACACACACTCTGGAACTTAGCACGGTGCCTGCCACTTGGTTCATGTCAGTTTCAGATTTGTCAGCCTGTACCAGGTTCACTAAGTGTCCCCATTTATAATAATACTTATTAAAAAGCTGTGACATCACTTTGCAGACAAAGGTCTGTATAGTCAAAGCTATGATTTTTCCAGTAGTCTGTATGGATGTGAAATTTGGACCATAAAGAAGACTGAGCACAGAAGAAATGATGCTTTTGAACTGCGGTGTTGAAGAAGACTCTTGAGCGTCCCTTGGATAGCAAGGAGATTGAACCAATCCATCCTAAAGGAAATCAACCCTGAATATTCATTGGAAGGACTGATGCTGAAGCTGAAGCTCCAATACTTAGGCCACTTGATGTGAAGAGCCAACTCATTGGATAACACCCTGATGGTGGGAAAGATTGAAGGCAAAAGAAGGGGACGACAGTGGGTGAGATGGTTAGGTAGCATCACCATCTCAATGGAGACGAATCTAAGCAAACCCTGGGAGATTATGAAGGACAGGGAAGCCTGATGTGCTGCAGTCCGCAGTGTCGAAAAGAGTCAGACACGACTTAGTGATTGAACAGCAACAACAACATAGTAATACTTTTTTTTCAATGGAATTAACAGGTACAAAGAGATGAACAAGGATACTGTATAACACAGGGAATTATAGTGATTATCTTGTAATAACTTATAATGGAGTATAATCTACAAAAACACAGTCACTATACTGCACACTTGAAACCAACACAATAAAAGTGTTTGTTGCTCAGTCATGTCATATTCTTTGCAACTCCATGGACTGCCAGACTCCTCTGTCCATGGAATTCTCCAGGCAAGAATGCAGGAATCGGTTGCCATTCCCTTCTCCAGGGGATCTTCCCGAGTCAGGGATAGAACCTAGGTCTCCTGCATTGCAGGCAGATTCTTTAGCATCTGATCATCCAACAGGAATATTGTAAATCAACTCTAATTCAGTGAAAAAAAAGCTGTGTTCCCCAGGGCCTTGAAATTTGAAGACAACTAGAATGTCTCATTAACCAGGGATAATGTAACAACATGAAGCTATATCCATAGGATGCACGCAAGTGCTGTGGTCATATCCCTTTGTCTCAGCACAGAGGTCACCTACAGCTTTGGTGGGCAATTTTCATCCACTCCTGAAATGGGCATCCTCTAAAATGGCTCCTGGGAGGGTGTCTCTAGTCATATGCCTCGTGTAAACTCTACTCCTGGAGCATGGGATGGTCTGAGGAACTCATTTCTAATGACTAGAATCCAACCAAAGTGATGGGTTGTTACTTTGGGGATTAGATTATAAAGATTGTGACCCTGGTCACACTTGCCCTCTCTTGCTCTCTTTGAGGAAAGCCAGCTGTCATGTTGTGAGCTGCTCAATGGAGGGGCCATGTGACAAGGAGGGCTTTTCATCAACAGCCAGCAAGGAACTGAGACCCTTAGGCCACCAGCCTGTGAGGAACTGTATCCTGCCAATTGCCACCTGAGAGAGCCTGCAGTTGGCTCCTCCCCAATTAGTTTTTAAAAATTTTATTTATATTTATATCTTTGGCCATGCTATGGCATATGTGGATCTTAGTTCAGGAATCAAACTTGCACTCCCTGCCTTGGAAATGTGGAGTCTTAACCACTGGGCCACCAGGGACATCCCTCCCCCACAATGTGAACCTTTAGCTACCTGCAGCCCAGTTATAACCTTGGTTGCATCCTTTTAAGAGATGCTGAGCAGAAACCCCAACTCGGCTGCACCTGGATTCCCAGCCCACAACAACTGGGATATTATTAATGTGTATTGTTTTTAGCCAGTTAGTTTTGGGGTAGTTTGTTACACAGCCATTGGTAACCAATGAAACTCACCTGCCTGCTTCTCTATGACTGAGGGTGTTCACTTCCGCCAGGAGTGTGGCATGTCCACCAGTACCCTGGAGCTCATGTTCCTGGGAGATGTCAACCAATGAGGAATGGGGTTTGATAGATATTCCGTAATCCTTGGGGGCACAGTCCTAAGGTGTATTATACACAGTCACTCAGAGGACCCCAGAGGATGGAGCCACAGTTGCCCATAGAGATAACCCATTTCTTGAAGATAACCCTTTTTTAGCTTTCTTCCCTTCCCTGCTTTGCTTCGCCTACTTACCATGCTTCCTGGGATCCTCTCCCAAACAAACCACTAGTATCCAACTCATTTTTCAGAGTCTATTTTTTTTTTTTTGAGGAACCTATATAGACAAAGCCTTTATATGGTACTTTCCAAAAGTTTCCCTAAGGAATAGGGGAACACAACCCCTACTCAGACACCCTCCAAAAGTCATATTCAATCCTATTATTTAAGGTGATGACAGCTCTCTAGATTAGGATGAAAAGTAGTAGGATTAGCCTGAGCACTTTCGCAATACTTTCTACATCTTCTGTCATTTCGTAAATCTAAACATCCGCTCCACAATCCTAAGTCCTGGGACTTGTGTCAATGACAACTGCAAACAACACATGGTTTAGAGTCTGGAATCTAGAGACTCCCAAGCAATTAAGTAGTGAAGCTGTGTGATTGGTCTCCAAAGATGCTGTGGATGTTGATGCCGAAGAGAAGGGCTGGTGGTCTGTTTCTCACTGCCAGGTCCTCTGCCGGCTCCTCCACTGGCTCTCTTGGTGCTGTTCATAGACCTGTTACTGAGTTGTCCTGCCTGCCGAAGTCATAGACTTTTTCTTCCTCCGATAGTGTCTGGGCTCCATTTTTGAGGGCTAGTTGAATGTGACCTTACTGCTGGGACACTGTAACATAAGGGAAGGTTGAAAATACTTTCTGGAGTAATGATGGGAACTGTGAGAAAGTAGAACTTGAAACCCATTGCCTCTTTTAATCAGCTACTGGTTATAATGCTAGTTCAGTGGATTCTAAGCTGGGGGCGACTTTGTCCCCTTTCTGAAACATTTGGCACTATCTGGAGACTTTTGAAAATTTTTTAAGATTTTATTTTGATGTGGACCATTTGAAAGTCTTTATTAAAGCTGTTAGAATTTTGCTTCTGTTTTATGTTTTGATTTTGGGGCCTTTTGAGGCATGTCACATCTTAACTCCATGACCAAGGATCGAACCTGCACCCCTGGTATTGGAAGGTGAAGTCTTAACTACTGGACTGCCGGGGAAGTCCCTCTGGAGACATTTTTGATGGTCATGGCTTGAGGGAACGGTTTTACCTACTGGCACATAGTAGGTAGAGACCAAGGATGCTGCTAAATATCCTACAGTACGCCATACAGCCCCTCAACAAAGGATTATATGGCCCCAAGTGTCAACAGTGTCGAGGCTGAGAAACCCTGAATACTACAAGAATCTCTCTAAAAATAAAAGTGGAAGGATATGGGTTTATACATCATGCTGTTTACAGATGCAATCAATTTAGAAGTGAAAGAGCAACTTACAAAAAAAAGAAGTCAAGAAGCGGTGGTCTGTTGAGGAGACAGGGAATCTCAGTGGTTAATGGCACAGAGGTGAACTCAAATGGATGTGAGCTGGACTTCAGGGTCTGTGTTCACTTGGTCTCTGACTTGGAGCAATTGACCTCTCTCAGTACCAGTCTCCTTGTTTGTAACACAGGTACAGTCATGTGGCCTGCCTGGTTGAATTGTGATAAACAATCGAGGGGGACATATAAAGTAACTGGTACAAAGCATAGCATCTAAGGAGCACCCAATAACTGAAAGAAAGATAGAGGCTTGGCAGGAAAGAACAGAGGCCTGGAATCTCATTGCCAAGGGTCTATTATTTTGGAGGAACCTACACTCAGATAGGACTTTTCTGGTGGCTCAGTGGTAAAGAATCTGCCTGCCCATGCAGGAGACTCAGGTTCGATCCCTGGGTTGGGAAGATCCCCTGGAGAAAGAAATGGCAACCCACTCCAGTATTCTTGCCTGGGAAATTCGATGGACAGAGGAGACTGGTAGGCTATAGTTCATGGGGTCTCAAAGAGTTGGACATGACTTAGCAACTGAGCATGCACACACTCAGGGATTCCCTGGTGACTCAGTGCTAATGAATCTGCCTGTCAATGCAGGAGAGACAGGTTCGACACCTGATCCAGGAAGATCCCCTGGAGATGGAAATGGCAACCCACTCCCCAAGGACAAAGGAGCCTGGTGGGCATAGTCCATAGGTTTGCAAAGAGTCAGAAATGACTGAGCGATTGAACAAGAACGACACTCAGATAAAGCCCCTATATGGTATTTTCCAAAAGTTTTCCTAAGGAATATAGGACTAAAACCCCTATTCAGACACCCTCCAAAAGTTGTATTCAATCCTATTATTTAAGGCTGTATTAAGGTTGTATTTCTCAACACAGCATTGAGAAAAGGGAGTGTCTGTTTTCAAAAATATTTAGTATTAGGACGAAATCGTCTCTGAAATCCTGCTTGCGAAATCACCCCAGAATCTGCTTTCCCACCCAGACCTCGGTCATCTGAATTCCTACTGGATTTGGTTTTCATTTTTCAGGATCTGTTCCTCGAGTGTAAATAAACAATCCACAACTGGGCCTGTGAGGCCTTCCCACGAAGGAGGGCACTCTCCCCGGGAGCTGGAGCGCAGACAAGGAGGCCCAGGGCGCCCGCCCGCGCCTCAGAGCCTCAGCGGTTACCTCAGGGAGACCGCCCGCGGACGCCGCGGCCCAAGACAAATAAACGCTGACCCTTCCCGCTCTGAAATTCAGGCCATGAGGCCTCAGGAGAAGAATGAGTCCTCACAGGCTGGGAGGTCTCCTGAACGTGTCTGGTAGCTGGCTTCTGAGAGACACAGAGAGAAGACCGGGGCAAGGGGAGAATGGCGAAGAGAGGGAGGGAAGGACAGACAGACGGACAGTGAGAGACGCGGGGGTGGAGAGACAGAGACGGAGGCAGGGGGAGATTTGTTAGCTCATCAGCCCCACAGTTTTAGAGTCTACACAGCATATCCTATGAAGAAAGAAAAGAAAGAAAGAAAGTGAAGTCGCTCAGTCATGTCTGACTCTTTGCGACCCCATGGACTCCTAGCTGGCTCCTCCATCCTTCCACGGGATTTTCCAGGCAAGAGTACTGGAGTGGGTTGCCGTTTCCTTCTCCAGGGGATCTTCCCGGCCCAGGGATTGAACCTGGGTCTCCCGCATCGTAGGCAGACGCTTTTACCATCTGAGCCACCAGGGAAGTCCTTGCATACCCTATAGGAACTCATCAACTGTGTTACTTAATCAAAAGAATAGTGGAATTCTAATGATGGCCATGACTCTTCCTACCATTCTCTGTTAGCGAAGAACATGTCATCAGATTTTTTTTTTTTTTTTTTACGGTCACTGGTTATTTCTACTCAGGGCTAGAAACGCAAATCTTATGTTTTAAGGTGACAAAACTGCTCTCCATTCTCTCCCACTAGTGGATGTAAATGAGCCGAGTCTCAATTTCCCCATCAGGCAATTAATATCTCTATCTCACGGCACATCGTTTAAAAAGCAGGATGCGCATATAGGATACTTCCGTCATTCTCCTCGCGCGTGAAGAGGTTGGCACAGACCATTTTCCTGGTCCCGTCGGAAGTTAAGCCAATAAATTCGCTGCCTGACAAAGCCGTGTGCCCATCACCTTGTGTGACAGGGACAGAGACCCAACAGGCTGGCGTCTGATCAATTTTTTCCGTTTATGTGAATAGGGGAAATGACTCGTAGCTAAGAAACCTGACCCGTCCCAGATGTAACACAGACTGGATTGCCTGGGCTACTTAAACCAGACCAGGACTCTGCTAATGGGGAGCACAATGACCTGGGTAGAACCCTTACCTATCATGTGTCCTCGGGCAGGTCAAGCCCCTCCACAGAGCCTGGGGTCCATTCTCCTTTTCATGCTTGGCTGCCCGGGTGCAATTTGAGGTCCCCTTGGTGACAGTTACCAACATTCATTGAGGAAAACAGACTTGGATCTGTTCCCTCCCTCTTCCACTGGCATCATTGGCCGAAAATTGTTCTCCAGGATTCCTGAAGCTGGGCTCAGCACCCTCAGCACTAACGGTGGGGTTGCCAGACACCGGGGGCTTCAGGGACATCTGAAAACCCGTGGTGTTTTCCAGGTAGCCATATTCAGACAAAAGGTGGCCACTCCATTCTGGAAAAGCTGGGAGGAGGGGCGTCTGAGAGAGAGCACACTTCCTGCAACCTTCTTCAAGAGTATATCTTGGGGACTTTCCTGGCAGTCCAGTCGTTAAGACTCTGCAGTGCCAACCGAGGGGGTGCAGGTTTGATCCCTAATGGGAGAACTAATATTCCCACATGCCATGGGCCAGAGCCAAAAGATTAAAATAAACAAACAAATAAACAGACTAGAGCTTGAAGCAACACCCTGAGACGCAGAGCCTCTGACTGAGGAATAGGCCTTCCTCCTAATACTCTTGTTTGCACATCTGCCTTTAAGGAGCAGCTTTTCCAAGCCAGGAATTCGATTTTATGGTTGTCAGCAGTGGTCCTGGAGTGGAATGTAGAGGGAGAGGGAGGCTGGTGGGTGACAGAGAGCATGCTTGATTTCCCCCTTTGAATGGTGCAGCCTGGCCATTTCCTGTTCCATCTTCATGTGTCCACAGGACGGCGATGTTTGGGAATGTTCTCTCTCTCTCTTTTTTTTTGCCCGCACTGGGCAGAATGTGAGATCTAAGTTCCCCAACCAGGGATCAAACCCGTGCCCTCCTGCATTGGAAGTGCAGAGTCTTAACCACTGTACCACCAGGGAAGTCCCCTCAGGATGTATTATTACCTCTCAGCGGCTGTTTACATCCTGAATTGGCGCCCCACCAGGGCACATGCAAGTGATGGGTGATATGCATAGGACCAGAAGCCTCCAAACCAGAAGCAAGAAGAAAAGAGGAAAGGACATTTATTATGAGATTAAGCAAAAAAGCCAAATAAAAATATTGTGAACTGTATGCCAAAGTGTGTATAAGTAAAAACAGAACATGATTCAAACAATCAGTAAGCCATGCCCTGGGTACCCACTGTCATCCTCAACAATGGAGCTCATGCTGAATGCTGCCGGATTCAGGGGTTCTTTCTCCCAACCCTGGAAGCTCTCCTGCAACTTTGCTCATAAGACTAGTTTAGCACTCCACCAGGTCCGAGTCAGTAGGTTTCCTCACTAGACGGAAGCCCACTGAAGGCAGGAGCCATGCTATCTTTTTTGTTTTTATTTTAATTAAAAAATTTTTTGGCTGCCCAGAGTCTTTGTCACAGTTTGCAGTACACAGGCTCTACAGTGCATGGACTCAGTAGTTGGGGCATATGCTTAGCTGCCCGCAGCATGTGGGATCTTAGAACTTGAACCACGATGTTGGAAGGCGGATTCTCAACCACTGGACCACCAGAGAAGTACCCCAAGCCGTGTTTTTGTTATCTGTTTCCTCAGTTTTGAGACACAGTGTAAACAACCTGGGCACACTGCAAGTTAAATTAATGACTCTTTGAAGCAGTATCCCAGAAACAAAAATTCCGACAGGTCAAGTTGTCTGAGAAAGAGCCCCAAAGGTGAGATTTGGCCTGAGCTTTGAAGTATCAAAGAGAGAGGGCTGAGGAAGGAGTGGTGCACAAAGCCCCCACCCAGACCTGAGCATGAGGGGTCTGGGAGAAGTGGAAGCAAAGACGCATGGACACGTGAGAGGTGAGTTCAGGGCTGGTTGCCACATGAAAGGAAAAACAAGGGATTATGGTGAAGGAAAGGGCAACTCACCCCAGTGTTCTTGCCTGGAGAATCCCATGGACAGAGGACCCTGGTGGGCTAAGGTCCTTGCGGTCACAAAGAGTTGGACACGAGTGAATGACTGAGCACACACAACTGGAAAAGTGGATCAGAGCCTTGGATTTGAAGAGTTTTGAAAAACTGTTCATCATGCCTTTTTACTTGATTCTTATCATTTTTTTCCCCACCAGTGATTGTGGGAACTTCAGGTTGAGATGGGTGAAATGGCTGTGTGCTTGAATCCCCCAGGAGACTGCGGAGGCGAGGTGATCCTCAGGCCCCAAGTTCTGGAGGCAGGAACGGGTGTCCTGACCTACTCTGGCTACAGGTGGCCCCAAGTGGCCACCCCTGACTGTCCGTTCCTGTGGCTCCAACAAAGGCTCCTTCCAGCTCCACTGCCTGCCTCCCACCCCCCATCAGCCTCCATCCTGGCTTCAGGGGGTGGGGAGGAGACTGCACAGATTTGTGACTTCAGAACAGGAAGGGGTGCCAGTAGGGGGACAGAGGGATGGAGCTATCCTAACCAGCAGGAGTTGGCTAGATCAGACAAGGCCCCTGATGAGGCTGCAGCTGAGCATGGCTGAATCCAGAAGCCAGCAGACCCCTGGGAAAGGTGCTGGGCCCAGATCAGACCTCTCACACACACATTCACAAAATGCTTTTACTTGGGTTTGCAGCATAGTCATCCCTTGGTGTTGTGCAAGTTCAGCGAATTACTGGGGATCTAGATGCCTCTTTTATTCCAGTTAATCAGATTATCTTGACTGATTAAATAGGATTTGTTAATAACATTCATGTATGAGCCATGGAGAGCTTTATTAATAAGTCATTATGTTGGGGACTTTAAATACCTGGCCTTCAAAAGCAATTCCAAGTTGTTTTTGTCTCTCAGACTTCTGGACTCTCTAAGAAAATGGCTTATGCCTGGTGTATTACATTCCTGAGACACTCAAAGACCTCATTGAAAAAAAACCCAGGGCCACGTCCCACGCCTTGACAAAGCAAACTATTGCTTTGCTCTGAAAGGTATGGTCTTCAGTTTTTCTTTGTGTTTTTTCCTCCGATCTTTCTTTAGAAGACTTGTAATCCTGACTGGTTCTTGGTGAAGAAATGCATAACAATTCAAAAGAGGCCCCTCTGGGTAATGATGGATACATGTGGTCTGTTCTTCTCATTTTAGAGACTGTTGCTGCTGCTGCTAAGTCACTTCAGTCGTGTCCAACTCTGTGCGACTCCATAGACAGCAGCCCACCAGGCTCCGCCATCCCTGGGATTCTTCAGACAAGAACACTGGAGTGGGTTGCCGTTTCCTTCTCCAATGCATGAAAGTGAAAAGTGAAAGTGAAGTTTCTCAGTCATGCCTGACTCTTCGCGACCCCATGGACTGCAGCCTACCAGGCTCCTCCATCCACGGGATTTTCCAGGCAAGAGTACTGGAGTGGGATTTTAGAGACAGGATCCCATAAATTGCTTGCCTACTATGCTCCCTCATGGAGGAAGGAAGCAAATTAAGGAGCTGGGTGAGCAAGTGTTGGAGTCCGGAGGCCTCAACTGTCTTAGTTTAATTGTCTCTGTAATTAACTCCATGGTGATGGCAGCAAGTGAGCTGGGCTGTGATGATCGAATGGAGACTTGAAGTCAGAAGGGGTTGAAGTCCTGGCTTTTCCATGTGGTGAACCTGGACCAGTTGATGATTCGGTGCCTCGGTTCCCTCATTTATCTCCACCTATGTGTTTTAGGAGTCAATGAGTTATCACGTGTAAAGTGTTTAGGACAGGGCCTGGCACATCTTAGGATCTCACTGCACAGCGGCTTCTATAATGTCCACCTGGTTCCTGTTACCGCTCTGATGGACAGAGCTGCAGGCAGGCACCTGTACTGAGAGCTCCCCTGCCTCTTTAACAGCTTCATTATGTGGCGAACGAAGGACACGGGAAACCATACTTAGGAGGGCGCACAGGGTATGAGGCAGATGTCACCTACTCACGGGTTTCAAAAGCCAAGCAGGCCACTTCCACCCTGAGAGAAGTAGAGGCTCTGACAAAGGACGTGGGAGCCCCAGGTATTGAAAAGGGAAGATCTGTCTAAAGGCATTCAAGGGCAATGTTAAAGACACTCTGTAGGGGACTTCCAGGGGTCCAGTGGTTAAGAATCTGCCCTCCCAATACAGGGGCCTGGGTTCTTTCACTGATTGGGGAACTAGATCCCACCTACTGCAACTAAAGATTCCTCGTGCTACAGCTAAGACCTGTCACAGCCAAATAAATAAATATTTGTAAAAATCATGAGAAACACAAAAGCAACAACAACAAAAAACACTCTGTGGGCTGTATAGCCCTTCACACTATATCCTGCCCAGAGCTGATGTAATTAAAGTTGCCTCTCCGAATCCAGGAATGTGGAATCGCGTATATGGAGGGTTGACTATATTCATTGTATGATACCATGTGATGCTACGAAGGACTTGAACGTCAGTGGATTTTCATATCTGAGGAGATCCTGGGGCCAAGCCTCCATGCATCCCAAGGGATGACTGTACTGAGTTTTGAAGTGAAAAGGCAGGTAGGATGGGTTAAAACCATCCTCAGAGAAGAACTGAGGAAACTATATCATGGTCAAAATGAAAGGTGGAAACTCCTATCCTTTGGAACTGGGGTGGTCTATCCAGCCCCCGGGGGTTTCAGTTCAGTCGCTCAGTTGTGTCCAACTCTTTGTGACCCCATGAACTGCAGCACGCCAGGCCTCCCTGTAAATCACCAACCCCCAGAGTTTACCCAAACCCATGTCCATCAAGTCGGTGATGCCATCCAACCATCTCATCCTCTGTCGTCCCCTTCTCCTCCTGCCCTCAATCTTTCCCAGCATCAGGGTCTTTTCCAATGAGTCAGCTCTTCACATCAGGTGGCTAAAGTACTGGAGTTTCAGCTTTAGCATCAGTCCTTCCAATGAACACCCAGGACTGATCTCCTTTAGGATGGACTGGTTGGATCTCCCTGCAGTCCAAGGGACTCTCAAGAGTCTTCTCCAGCACCACAGTTCAAAAGCATCAATTTTTCGGCACTCAGCTTTCTTTATATTCCAACTCTCATATCCATACATGACTACTGGAAAAACCATAGCCTTGACTAGACGGACCTTTATTGGCAAAGTAATGTCTCTGTTTTTTAAAATGCTGTCTAGGTTGGTCATAACTTTCCTTCCAAGGAGTAAGCGTCTTTTAATTTCATGGCTGTAATCACCATCCACAGTGATTTTGGAGCCCCAAAAAATAAAGTCTGATACTGTTTCCACTGTTTCCCCATCTATTTGCCATGAATTGATGGGACCAGATGCCATGATCTTTGTTTTCTGAATGTTGAGTTTTAAACCAACTTTTTCACTCTCCTCTTTCACTTTCATCAAGAGGCTCTTTAGTTCTTCTTCACTTTCTGCCATAAGGGTGGTGTCATCTGCATATCTGAGGTTACTGATATTTCTCCCGGCAATCTTGATTCCAGCTTGTGCTTCTTCCAGCCCAGCATTTCTCATGATGTACTCTGCATAGAAGTTAAATAAGCAGGGTGACAATATACAGCCTTGACGTACTCCTTTTCCTATTTGGAACCAGTCTGTTTTTCCATGTCCAGTTCTAACTGTTGCTTCCTGCCTGCATACAGGTTTTGCAAGAGGCAGGTCAGGTGGTCTGTTATTCCCATCTCTTGGAGAATTTTCCACAGTTTATTGCAATCCACACAGTCAAAGGCTTTGGCATAGTCAATAAAGCAGAGATAGATGTTTTTCTGGAACTCTTCTGCTTTTTCGATGATCCAGCAGATGTTGGCAATTTGATCTCTGGTTCCTCTGCCTTTTCTAAAACCAGCTTGAACATCTGGGAGTTCACGGTTCATGAATTGCTGAAGCCTGGCTTGGAGAATTTTAAGTATGACTTTGCTAGCATGTGAGATGAGTGCAATTGTGCGATAGTTTGAGCATTCTTTGGCATTGCCTTTCTTTGGGATTGGAATGAAGACTGACCTTTTCCAGTCCTGTGGCCACTGCTGAGTTTTCCAAATTTGCTGGCATATTGAGTGCAGCACTTTCACAGCATCGTCTTTCAGGATTTGAAAAGCTCAACTGGTATTCCATCACCTCCACTAGCTTTGTTCGTAGGCCCACTTGACTTCACATTCCAGAATGTCTGGCTCTAGGTGAGTGATCACACCATCGTGATTATCTGGGTCGTGGGGTGGGGGAACCTGGATGTAGAGCCCTGGATAACACTGGGAGCCTCTCCCCATCACCTGGTTAGCACCCTTGTTTTATCTACTTCCTCTTCCTCTGTTTCTTCTTGCCTCCCTTTTCATTTCTCTTTATCTTTTCTTCCCAAGTTTGTGTCCTTCCTTCTCCCCACCCAAGGCCTAGCATGGTGTTCAAGGCTGCCTAGGGCCATTGTGAAGAGTCAGTCATTCTGAACTGCAGGAGGAGGCAATGTGGGTTCATGAATCTTCTAATGGACCACACTAATAGCAGAATATTAGTATCTTAAAATATTAATTTTGGAAAGAGGCATTAGCAAAGCAAGGAGGCCTGAGTAGCAAAATATGAAACCTCAAAGAAGAGTTGAAGAAAAGTATAAAACCAGAAGGCCAATGAACTTAATTTCTGGTTCTTCCCAGCAGGCACCAGAAACTACTCAGAGACAAAAACTAATTTTCTGTGCTATAAGTAATACACAAAAAGAAATAATTTCTTGTTCTTAGCTAGTAATCCATTGTATTTGGTTAAGTCATCCCCCACCCTTATAATCTGCTAAATTTCTCAAAGTAAACCATAAAATAGTCTTTGGATAAAGTTACATTAGCCACAAACATCAGCAAGAACCACACCCTGATCATCACATGGGAGAAATGGATCCCGACTAGCTGAAGAACAAGAAGTTAAAGGGAATAAAGCAGCCTCCCAACAAAGGAAAGAAAGCAAATAACCCAACAAGAAAAATAAGAAATATGAGACACATGACTGTGAATGAGACTGAGGTGGTGAGGAATTGCGGGGAAAATATGGATGGCTGGCCTTTTAAGTATAATATGAGAAATACAGTCTATGGGTGTCATATTATGAATATGACTCCAGGACGTAAGTTTAGTGTCAGAATGCTGTCTGAGTGCATGCTCAGTCGTGTCCAACTCTTGCAACCCCATGGACTGCAGCCCGCCAGGCTCCTCTGTCCATGGGATTTTCTAGGCAAGAATACTGGAGTGGATTGCCATTTCCTTCTCCAGGGGATCTTCCTGACCCAGGGATCGAACCTGAGTCTCTTGCACCTCTTGCGTTGCAGGTGAATTCTTTACCACTGAGCCATCTGGGAAGTCCAGTGTCAAGATGACGGGAACTCAAAATCTGATTTTCTTTGTACCTTTGTAATCTTAGATGTTCTAATTTACCTTCTTGTGCATTAGTTTCCGCATTTGGAAAATGAGTATGATAGCGTCATGAAGATCACATGAGTTAATGTACCTGAGTTATCTAGACCAATACTAGGACAGAAGCAAATCTGAAAATGGTAGCTGTTCTTTTGGTTGGGGCAGATAAAATCACCCACCATAATAAAGTTCTCTCCAAATCTAATTATCTACCATGAGGTGTTCCCTCTTCCTCCGGGATTCAGTCCATCCTGCTTCACTCTTTAGAAGAAAGAGCTGAGCGTGGAACATCTTTCCTCGTACTCTTACCCTCCTCTCAGTTTATTGCCCTTTGAGTTTTTGGTATAATAGTTGTTCTATTGCAATTTCTCTTCCTTAAAAGTACTCTCTGCCTCTAGAAATACACGCATCTCTGTTTCTCCCTTTGAGATCCCAATACAATGACGGTATTTTTTTTAAACTGGAGAACTGCTTTACAGCGTTATGTTGGCTTCTGTCCTACAACAACATGAACCAGCCATAAATATGCACATATCCTCTCCTCCTGAACCTCCGTCCTACCCTCCACCCCACCCCACCCCTCTAGGTTGTCACAGAGCGCTGGGTTGAGCTCTCTATGTCACACAGCAACTTCCCACTAGCTGTCTATTTTATATATTATAGTGTGTATATGTCAATGCTGCTCTCTTCCACTCCTTCCCCAGCCGTGTCCACAAGTCTGGTCTCTATGTCTGCATCTGTATTCCTGCCCTGCAAACAGGTTCATCAGTACCATTTTTCTAGATTACGTCTCTATGTGTTAATATATGATATTTGTTTTTCTCTTTCTGACTTACTTCACTCTGTATAACGGGCTCTAGGTTCATCCACCTCACTAGAGCTGACTCAAATGTGTTCCTTTTTATGGCTGAGTAATATTCCATGGAGAAGGCAATGGCAAGCCACTCCAGTACTATTGCCTAGAAAATCCCGTGGATGGAGGAGTCTGGTAGGCTGCAGTCCGTGGGGTCGCTAAGGGTCGGACACGACTGAGCGACTTCACTTTCACTTTTCACTTTCCACTTTCACACATTGGAGAAGGAAATGGCAACCCACTCCAGTGTTCTTGCCTGGAGAATCCCAGGGATGGGGGAGCCTGGTGGGCTTCCGTCTATGGGGTCACACAGAGTCGGACACGACTGAAGTGACTTAGCAGTAGCAATATTCCATTGCATATATGTACCACAGCTTCTTTATCCATCCATCTGAATGACATATGTACTTCTATATGACATAACTCTAACAGAAATGAAAAGATGACAACAACAGATTTTGGAAGCTGGTAAGCACCTGGATGAATGTTGACTAACTTGGCTGACCCGAAGTGTTAGAGTCCTAGGCCAATGGTGGGGAGAACAGAAAAGCAGCCCAAATTTTTAGAGGACAGTCAAAGGCTCAGGAATTCATGATACAGGTATGTAGGGAACTGGATTTGAAGGTGAGGCTAGAAACATGAATATTGATTAAAAGTTCATTTGAGAGGTAATTTGATTCCTAAACATCTTCTCTTGCCTATGTAGCCTAGGGACTATTCTTTACCCATTCCTGAAGAAGATGAGTGTTATTCTCTTGAGACGATAAAGCAGGGGGAAATGTCAGGCACAGGTGACAGTGGGGATCCTCTAGAAAAGGGGACTGGCTCCCAGCTTTTTCCTCACTAAGCTTCCAGAATATTAACAGCCAGGAAGGAGAGCAGATAATCCTTTTCTGGGAATTTTGATCTGCTCAAGTGAAAAGACCTAAAGATACTAATATCAGAGTTTTCCTAAAGTGATGTCCTAGTCAGACCTTCTTACACTGAAGCTCAAATCAAATAAGCCCCATCCATGTGCTCAGAGCTTATAAACAGAGCTGAAAGCTTTGCTCATAAATATGAGCAGACAACCAGGGATTACTAGACAATTCAGGTAAGCATTTAAAAATAAAGATGGAGACCAAAATAAACAAATAGCAAAAAAAAAAATAACTTGGAGAGATAGAGACCATGTGAGAAAACACTTAATATTCTCAGAGAAAACATCCATGAAACAAGAAGCGGATACTGTAAAAGATCAAAGAAATAAAAGAGAGCTTTTGAAAATTAAAACCACTATTGCTGAAATGGAAAACTCACTAGAGGGGTTGGAAGATAAAGTTGCAAAATATCTCAGAAAGTAGGCCACCAAGGTGGGAGAGAGGGAAAAGAGAGAAAAGATATGGCTAGAAAAATAGAGGGAATGAAATCATCATTAATTCAAGAAAATTTCATAGAATGAAATGCCTAGGACAATGGGTGAAAATAATCCCCCCTTAAGGTACATCATCACTGGGACTTCCCTGGTGGTCCGGTGGTTAAGAATCTGCCTTCTAATGTGGAGGACGCAGGTTTGACCCCTGGTCAAGGAACTATTATAAGATTCCACATGCCGAGGGGCAACTAAGCCCTGTGCCCCAACTGCTGAGCTGGTGAGTCACAAGAAGACCCAGTGTAGCGCCCCACGCCGAAAGTTCATCATCATCAGTTTTCAGACTGCCTCAAGGGAAGAGACCACAGGCTTCCAGAGAGGAAAACCAAGCTACAAAGGACTGGAAATCTGAATGACTTTTTTTCTCCGTAAGAATTCTGAAATATAATAATGGATTGATGCCATCAAGATACTGAGGTACAGTTGCATCTAGAAGAGGACTCTATATATCTAGTCAAAGCCCAACCGAAAGGGTAGCATAAAAACATTTTCAGGCTCACAAAATGTTTAATTTCCAATCACTCTTTGTTGAAAAGCTCGCAGCAGAGTTAATCAAGATAAAGGGCGACCTGGTTTTGGGAACAGGAGATCTCAGCGAAGGGCCTGCTTCTGGATGAGGGAGAGGCATCTTTGTGAAGCATGAGCAAAACAAGATGGATTGGAGCAGTTGAGGTTTCCAGAAGGGAACTTTCAGATGAAATTGACACAAGCTTTGATACATCTGAATGTCTTGATTCAGACAGCTGAATGTCTGTAGATAATTCTTGACTAAACTGGTGGACAGGTTCAGATTGACTCAATAGCAATAACAATAAAACCAAGCAAAGAAAATAATGATGAACACTTGGTCAAACATTGTGCAGAAAATAATCAGAGAATAATATTATTATCCTCATGCAATCACTGATTACTGATCTAACCAAAGTTACACATGCACACAGACTGCTAGATAATATATTGAGAGGATATATGAGTGAATTTTTTTTACATCTTTTTTTAAATTGAAGTATAGTTGATTTGCAATGTTCTGTTAATTTCTGTTGTACATCAAAGTGATTCAGTTATATATGTATATATAGCTTTGCTGTACATCAAAGTGATTCAGTTATATATATATGTATTAAATATAGCTTTGATGTACAGCAGAAATTAACAGAACATTGCAAATCAACTATGCTTCAATTTTTAAAAGATGTAAAAAAATTCACATATATATATATACATTCTTTTTAACAATATTCTTTTCTGTTATGATTTATCATAGAATATTGAATAGAATTCCTTGTGCTATACAGAGGACCTTGTGGTTTATCCATTCTGTATATATAATAGGTTTGCATCTGCTAACCCCAACTCCAGTATTGGAAAATCCCATGGACAGAGAAGCCTGGCAGGCAACAGTCCATGGAGTCGCAAGAGGTGGACACAACTGAGTGACTAAACCACCATCACCAACCCCAAACGCCCATTCCATCCCTCCACCAGCCCCTCCCCCTTGGCAACCACAAGCCTGTTAGATGCACGAGTGTATTGATGGAGTATAAGAGAGTTAATTCTCACCTTTCATAGTGGAAAGACAATGTACAATGTTTTCTAAGAAAAAAGTAATCTCACTAATCGGGCTGAATAAAAAGCTAGAAAAATATTAGATACATAATTAGAGAAATAAGCTGTTAGGGATATGATGATGGCAAGAGAATCAGCTAAAAAAGCAAGAAAGTAGCTGCTTCTGGCAAGGGAAAAACGTGCGAGGATGGGTGTGACTGCTACTGTTTCTGTAGTAAGCCTTGTAAAATGATTCCACTCTTTAAATGTACGTGTGCTCAACTTGGATAGAAAGAAACAAACAAAAAAGGTACGTGTGCACAACTTGGATAGATGTGACTCTCACACCCCCAACCATTGTATCTTTGACGATTTAATCTGCACATATTGTCGCAATTTTACGTATTACTCACTGGAAATAATAAGCTGTTTCTGTTCCGTGTACCCGCGCCTTTCCTAACTGTGTTGCCTTCCTCGTGGAACTTACTTTTGGAGGTGTTGGAAATTCAACTTGAAATGTGTGTTTCAAATTGTGTTTTGGTTATTCCTCTTGAAACGCCCCATTAGCATCAGCAGATAGTCCATTTTTTTCTGGTTGGCTTTTCAGAAAATAGCTCATCTCTGGTCTGTCCTCTGCAAGTTTCTTTAGCAAATAACTTTAAGGTTTGATGTTCCCGGGTCTGCGGGAGGCATGTTTGTTCCTTTTGTCTTATATCCACTTTAGTGCTATTTTTTGGTGGTGAAATGACTGATAAATACATAAAATCAAAAGAAGAACTTGAGGACTGCCTAAGATTAGAAGTATGTCTTTATGTTAGTGATAGGAATTATACTTCTAGGATTGTTCTAAGAACAATCAGAGATGAAGTTAAAGATGTTCCTATAAAGATATCCATCAAAGCCTTATTTATGACAGAAAAACATTGCAATGTACTTAACATCTAACTCGAGGGGATTACAGTACATGCCAAGGACTGAGCTGAATGTAGCCTTTAGGAAACATACTAAGGAGACTATCTATTGTTATGGAAATATAATCTGTTGCTAAATGAAGTAAATAGACCAGTAGACCAAAAGACCTTGTGTAGCAGTGCATAGTTTTTGTAAAAAATTTTCTATCTATGGTAAATGTAAAAGAAAGGAAAGTCATATTAAAATACTTACAGTGGTTGTTGCTGGCAAATGAGATCTTAAGTGACATTTACCTTGTTGTGTTGTTCCCCAAGCTTTCTCCATGGAGCATGAATACATCTTGTAATTAGGGGGAAAGTGCAGTTTAAAAACAAAGTCAAATGAAACATAGAGCCAGCTTTATTTTTCTTGCCACTGGGAAGAATTGGCTTTGCCGGCATTAAGATGATGGGAAGAAAGAGAGTAGAAATCCTGTTGATCGATGCTATCTTTTGCATGGCTTTGGATTTGGAAGGTTGACATATTCGGGCTGGTTGTATTATTTGTCCTGGCAGTGTGAGTAGATTTGTTTCTTATCTTACCCTGGATTCTTCGGATTACTGCCATTTTAAAGTAGTTTATAACAGTATGGCTACTCAAACCATTCTAAGGTATCAGATTTAGTAGATTTGCTACTTAACTTAAATCAAAGGCTCCCTAATTGGAGAGTTGAGTAGCCTGCCAGTTCCTAGGCAATTAGAAGATTAGACTCCCTATATGTTTTTCCTCTACTTGCTTAGACAAGAGGCTTTTTGTTACCGTATAAATCTTTAATGCTATGCTTGAAGCAGTGATTACAAGGATACTGAAATTTAGTAAAATGCTCACACTAGGCCACGGAGGGCAGGGTACAGAAATGGTATCTATAACAGCAGCTGAAACGGTGCCATTAGAAGTGGATTTGAAATGACTGGTAACACCTGTAGAACTGCTTATGCAATGTCCATGCCCTGAGCTGGCTGGAGAACAGTCCAGGGTGGCAGGCAGGCAGGCAGGAAACTGATGGTGCCCTCCATTGTTATCCCAGTCCCCAATTTTAGACAGATAACTCAGTGAGGTAGAGGATGGTAGCTGGATTTTAGAGCTAAGCCATCTGATCCCATACAAACAAATCCCCTTGAAACACAAGGCTATGTCTGTTCACCAAGCATCTGTGGAGACACCTATGGAGTGATATTAAATCAGTTGAGAACCTCATGGGACAGTGGTGTATCTGAAAGTTTAAAACAATCCCAAGAGTGATTTTCCACCCACAATCTCATTGAAAGAGTTGTGATTGCGAGGTTTTGTGAGAGGCACTTGGCCACAGAGGGGCTCTCCAAGTGTGCAACACAAGGACGAAGGCATAAAGGCTGGACTGGAAAGTGAATCCACCAAGCCACAAGACAGACACCAAGAAGCATTACATTGTGAAGGGACGTCCCTGGTGGTCCAGTGGCTCAGACTCCATGCTCCCAATGCAGGGGGCCTGGGTTTGATCCCTGGTCAGGGACCTAGATCCCACATGCCACAAAAAATTCTGCGAGCCGCAACTCAGACTGGGTAGTAACCAAATAAATAAAATAGTTTTTAAAAAACTATATCCTGTGGCTACCAAGAGGATAAGTGCTTTCAGAGGGTGGCAAGTGAAAGACACCTTCACTCACAGTAGAATGAAAAGGAAGTGCTGAATTCTTGGGAAGTTTCTGACTATCTGTAGTGTTTCTGATTGGATTCACCTGACTCTCTAACTCAGTATCTCCTGATTCTTGGAAAGCTTGAAGGCAAAAAGAGAAGAGGGCGGCAGAGGATGAGATGGTTGGATGGCACCATCCACTCAATGGACATGAGTTTGAGCAAACTCTGGGAGATGGTGAAGAACAAGGAAGCTTGGTGTGCTGCAGTCCATGGGGTCATAAAGAGTTGGACATGATTTAGCGACTGAACAACAATTGGTATTGTAATTGTAACTTAGCGCTGCTGCTGCTGCTGCTGCTGCTGCGTCACTTCAGTCGTGTCCGACTCTGTGTGACCCCATAGACGGAAGCCCACCAGGCTCCCCCATCCCTGGGATTCTCCAGGCAAGAACACTGGAGTGGGTTGCCATTTCCTTCTCCAATGTGTGAAAGTGAAAAGTGAAAGTGAAGTCGCTCAGTCGTGTCTGACCCTTAGCGACCCCACAGACTGCAGCCTACCAGCTAAACAGCACTAAACTGCCTTTTATTTCTTCACACTGTGTAAAACATCATTTGCATTGTCTGTGAATGTTTTTTCTTTTGCTATCTAGATTCCAGATCTCTGATCTTATTGCTCCAAACCCATGAATGGACATCATAAGATTCAAGAATTCCCTGGAAATTCACTGTCAGATTGTGTACTCATGGATGTGACTCTCAGAGGGATCCCTAACTCAAAAAGAACAAGAGCCATTGGCCACTCTGGGTTCTCTGCTTGATTAGGGGGAGAATCTCATCTTTAGTTTGCTTTGTGCTAATACTTAATGTCCATTTGTTGAAAACCGACCCAGCACCATGCTTGGGTGCTTTTGTATATACTCTTTCATTTAATCCCCACCCAGACTAAGGAGAGTTCACTGGTGCTTAGCCATGTCCGACTATTTGTGACCCCATGGACTGTGGCCCAGCAGGCTTCTCTGTCACTGGGATTCTCCAGGCAAGAATACTGGAGTGGATTGCCATGTCCTCCTCCAGGGGATCTTCCCGACCCAGGGATTGAACTCTAGTCTCTTATGTCTCCTGCACTGGCAGGCAGATTCTTTACCCTCTAATGCCACCTGGGAAGCCCTAATATCATCTTCATTTGATACCAAATGAAAATACCAAAGTCACAGTGGTGAAGTGACTCATCAAGAAACTCACCACTAACACATGTCAGAGCTGTGTGGTAAGGTTGGGCCTCCCTCTGCTCTGGAAAGCAAGACCTGGTCTTCCTCAGAACTCAGTAAAGAGGGTGAGGTATGACCCAAGGCTCTCTACACCATCAGTGATCAACATGCATTAATCACCTGATGGGCAGCACACGACAGTGGATATTGAGTGTAAGTGATGGTAATATATCCATAAAAAGATTCAATCTCTTTAGGCTTTATGAAACATCAAACCCTAAATGGTCTTCCCCACCCAGCCTTTGTCATTCAGACGCTAAGTCTTGTCTGACTTCAACCCCATGGACTGTAGCACACCAGGCCTCCTTGTCCTTCACTATCTCCCAGAGTTTGCTCAAACTCATGTCCATTGCATCAGTGATGCCATCCTACCATCTCATCCTCTGTCGTCCCCTTCTCCTCCTGTCCTCAATCCTTCCTAGCACCAGGGTCTTGGAGAAGGCAATGGCAAGCCACTCCAGTACTCTTGCCTAGAAAATCCCATGGATGGAGGAGCCTGATAGGCTGCAGTCCGTGGGGTCGCTAAGGGTCGGACACGACTGAGCGACTTCACTTTCACTTTTCACTTTCACACATTGGAGAAGGAAATGGCAACCCACTCCAGTGTTCTTGCCTGGAGAATCCCAGGGATGGGGGAGCCTGGTGGGCTTCCGTCTATGGGGTCACACAGAGTCGGACACGACTGAAGTGACTTAGCAGCATCAGGTGGCCAAAAGCATTGGAGCTTTGGTTTCAATATTAGTCCTTCCAATGTGCTCCCTCATATTGTAAGGATCTCTAAAGGACTGTAATTTAAAAAGGTGACTTGTGGGACTTCCTTGGTGGTCCAGTGGTTAAGAGTCCAGGTTTGATCGCTGGTCCAGGAATCAAAATCCTACATGACTCAGGGCAACTAAGCCCAAACCCTAGAGTCCATGTGCTGCAACTGGAGAAAGCCTGTGCGAAGCAACAAAGAGCCCATGTGCTGCAATGAAGACCCAGTACAGCCAAAAAAAAAAAAAAAAAAAAGGCAACTTGTCATATCATTCAGGCTTAGAAAGGAAGAAATTCTGACACAAGCTGCAACCTGGATGAATCTTGAGGACATTAGGCTAAGTGAATACCCCAGTCACAAAAAGACAAATACTATATGATTCCACTTATATGAGGTATCTAGAGTAATCAAACTGATAGAGATGGAAAAGTAAAATGTTGGTTTTCAGGGCCTGGGGGAGGCAGAGATGGGAAGTTATTATTTAATAGGTATAGAGTTTCATCACTTTGCAATGGTCTATATAATCAAAGTTATAGTTTCTCCACTAGTCATGTGCAGATGTGAGAGTTGGACCATAAAAAAGGCTGAGCACTGAAGAAATGATGCTTTTGAATTGTGGTGCTGGAGAAGACTCTTCAGAGTTCTTTGGACAGTAAGGAGATCAAACCAGTCAATCCTAAAGGAAATCAACCTTGAATATTCATTGGAAGGACTGATTCTGAAACTGAAGCCCTAATATCTTGGCCCACCTGATGCGAAGGGTCAACTCATTGAAAAAGACTCTAATGCTGGAAAAGACTGAGGGCAAGAGAAGGGGGTGACAGAGATGAGATGGTTGGATGGCATTGCCAACTCGATTGACAAGAGTTTGAGCACCCTCCGGGAGCTGGTGATGGACAGGGAAGCCTGGCGAGCTGCAGTCCATGGGGTCACAAAGAGTTGTATATGACTTAGGGACTGAACAGCAACAACAACTAGAGTTTCAGTTTTGCAGGATGAAAAGAGTTCTGGAGATCGGCTGCACAACAATGTGAAAGTGTTCAACACAACCGAACTATACACACACTTAGAATGGTTAAGATGGTAAACTTTATATTTTACCATAATTAGAAATAAAAAGAGAAATTTAAAAATTACATTTAAAAAGACAGCTCGTGAGCTAGCTTGGAGTGAAGGTCTGTAGATTCACCCCTGATTATTCACCTCTGTCCAAGAAGGAGAGTCAAAACAGTAATTCCCTGGGAGACATGGGCGTGATTGTGAGGCCCACGGGACAACCCTTCCACACGCCAGTTCCTGGGTCTGTGCTCACAGCCTCAGAAGTTAGAGTAGCTTCCAGTACCCTTGTCTTCAGGTTTGCAGTTCATCTGACAGAATGAGGATCTGTGCTATGTTCAGTTGCTCAATTGTGTCCGACCCTTTGCGGCCCCACAGACTGTAGCCCGCCAGGCTCCTCTGTCCACGGGGTTCTCCAGGCAAGAATACAGGTGTGGGGTGCCATGCCCTCTTCCAGGGGATCTTCCTGACCCAGGGATCGAACCCGCATCTCTTGTGTCTCCTGCATTGGCAGGTGACTTCTTTACCATTAGCGCCACCTGAATTCCTGTCTCAAACTCTGTTAAAAGTCCTACTCTTTTCCTCCTAACAACTTACAAAGCGGAAGCAGTGTCTTTCTCCTAGCACAGGCTCCAAGAGCAGGCACCAGGAGGAATCCTGCCAGGTCCCCTCACTTCCTACACCAAGGATGCTTGCTCCTGGAACCCAGAAATCCTCTCCAGAAGTCATCCGACCCCCTGGCAGACCAGGGCCCCTGGGCCACCTCAGCCCAGAGAGGAGCGAGGTCATCAAAATGAATTGCTGATTCTCAGGATTTAAAGCCGATGGTGACTGGAGCCCCGTGGGCAGGGCCGCTCTGAATGAATTCACAGCTGCGCCTGGCCAGCCCGAGAGCTTGGACGCATCACAGCAGTGAACTGGGGGTGCTCCAACCCAAACAGATTTGTAGCAGTGGCACAGGCGTCCAGGACTGCCAGGGCAGCATTTGGGTCCAACAAATGAGGCCTCTGTCGGGACAAAGGGGGCTCTTAGGGCTCAGTCTGTTTTGGCTACTTTATACGCAACGAGAGCCAGGGGACTTCTTTTGTCCGGACAGGGAAAACAAAAGTGATTTATTTCATCCTGCGCCCGCGCCACAGTCTTTGTGGTCAACTAATGCAGGGACGCTTGGCGGCCAGTGACCCTTACAGACACTGCTTATTGAGGGCCTACTAAGAGCCGGGGACTATTCTGGGTACCAGCACGTGCTGCCTAACTTAATCCTCCCAACAATGCTGTGATGCAGGGATTATCCCCACTGGAGTCATGTGGGGACCGAGACATGGAGAGGTGAAGGTCATCACATAGCTAGTTAACTGTGGAAGAGCCAGAATTTGGACTCAGGCTCAGCTTCCTCCCAAATGTGGCCCTGCTCCAGGGCTGATAAGCCGAAGGTAGTCCTCTCCTTCCTGCTGGCATCTCTGGGAATGCTGATCTATCTGGAAGGCCTAGAACAGTCTTGATGTTCCACAAATACTTTTGGCAAAACCTAAAAGAGAGATGAGGGGGACTTCCCTGGTCGTCCAAGAGTTAAGACTCTGGGCTTCCACTGCAGGAGGCATGGGTATGACTCTTGGTCAGGGAACTAAGATCCCACTTGCTGTACAGCAGCACAGCCAAAAAATTAAAAAAAAAAAAAAGTCAATAAATAAAAAGATAACGGGAAGAGGGGGTTGAAAATCACAGAGGTTTTCTTTGGAAAGTCATGGAAAATGTCCCTGCTTTAATACAAGAAGGCTGATATAAGACTTTTGTATTTATATAAACATGAAAATAAAGAGAGTGTTAGTCACTCAGTCAGGTCCAACCTTTGTGACCCCATGGACTATAGCCCACCAGGCTCCTCTGTCCATGGGATTCTCCAGGCATTCCCTTCTCCAGGGGATCTTCCTGACCCAAAGATTGAACCTGGGTCTCCCGTACTGCCGGTAGATTCTTTACCATCTGAGCCACCGAGGATAAAGAGAAATGAAGGTCAAACTTTCTGTTCATAGTTGAGCCAGCAGCCCCCTGTCTCTCATATGTAAGGACCAGAAGCTCCAACTGAACATGGTCATCTTGGCTTTCACTGCTGATTAGCTCCAATCCCTGGTAACAAACTTCATGTGTCTTAGTATTTAGTCCCCTTTCCCCGTCCAGATGTACCAATTCAGCATTTGTGGCTTTTCCTAAAGAAGGGCTCAGGGCAATTGACCACTCCTTTATCGTTTCATTATGGGCCCGGAAAATGAGACGGCCTTTCAGCACAGCTTGTCAGCACATTAAAATGCCAAATGAGAACCTCTCTGGCACAGTATACATGAATCCATAATTCCCCTCTGCAAGCCTGCTTTATTCTCTGTTGTGGCTTCTTCAAGCCAGATGGGACGTACTGCTAATTTATCAGTTCGCTGACTTTCATCCACAGACGTCTCCCGTCTCACCATCCACTTGTGCTGCATTTTTCCACTGACATTTTAGGCAGAATCCGAACACTGACTTGGGGAACTAGGTATGTGAATGCTCCAAGTTTTCAATTCTAGTTCTTTTCGGGGGTGGGGATGGGTAACTGTGGCTAGATCACTGTCCTCTCAGTTTTTCCCTGGGGACTCTTGGGAATAAGATCATAAAGCAAAGGCTGAAGAGGCAAAAAAATTGAAGAAAGGAGTGGAGGGCAAGAGTTACTGGGGAGAGAGTGAAGGGAAAGTAAAGTTATTACCCCTTTGAAGCAGAATCTATTTTCCATCCATCATCCTCTTTTTTTTTCTGGCAACAAATTTTTACAGAGTATCTACTATTTTCCAAAATGTTAGATACTGGACATGCAGTAGCATTTCCATCAGGGTCCCAGCAGAAAAGCAAATGGTCCACCCGAAAGTTCATGAAGAAAATACTTGCAAAGTTGTAGGCAGAGCTAAAGGAATGGGTAGAAGATGAGGAAGACGCCAGTTTAGCAATAACAAGAAGCTATCACCACTACCAGGGCTCTCCAGGTGGCTCAGCTGGTAAAGAACCCATCTGCCGATGCAGGAGATGTGGGTTTGATCCCTGGGTCAGGAAGATCCCCTAGAGGAGGAAATAGCAACCCACTCCAGTATTCTTGCCTGAGAAATTCCACAGACAGAGGAGCCTGGCAGGCTACAGTCTGTGGAGTTGCAAAGAGTTGGACATGACCGAGCGCACGCGCGTACACACACATACACACACACACACACACACACACACACACACTATCACGGATAAGCCTAGAGAATCAAGGGGAGGCAAAGCCTAAAGGGACCAGGCCAGAAGTATAACTGTAGGGGTGGGGTTTCCAGAAAGCAACTCTGGCCTTTGAGGGAGGAAAGCATTTACCCATGTGTCTTGGCTCAGTGTTTAGGAATCCAGGGTAATAAATACTCCGAATGTTGATGACCTCAAATAGAAGCCAGAAGGTAAGAGGTCAAAGATGCAGTTCTTAGAGTTCTTTAGGATTGGGATGTAGAGCAGGGTGGATAATGGATCAGGTTGGGGATGGGGTTGGGAGGCAAGCAGAAAACATTCAGCATGAAGTAGTGAGCCAGACTGAGGTATTCGGGGTCCAGAGCTATGTATAGGAACCTGGGGCCAAGCCTACCAACACATCAAGTCAAGGGCTCTTCATTTTTATTGATTGATTGATCTTTTTCAAATTAATTTTTATTGGAATATAGTTGATTTACAGTGCCGTGTTAGTTTCTACTGTGCAGCAAAGTGAGTCAGCTATAAATATACATATAGCCCCTCTTTTTTGGATTTCCGTCCCATTTAGGTCACAGCAGAGCACTGAATGGGCTTCCCAGGCGGTGCTAATGGTAAAGAACCTGCCTGCCAATACAAGAGACATAAGAGATGCAAGTTCGATCCCTGGGTCGGGAAGATCCCCTGGAGAAGGGCATGGTGAATCCCATGGACAGAGGAGCCTTGTGGGCCGTAGTCCATAGTGTCGCAAAGAGACAGACACACCTGAAGTGACTTAGCAGGCACGCATGCTGGCACAGAGCAGTGAATAGAGTTCCCTAGTCATACAGTAGCTCAGTATACAGTATACAGTTAAAACTTTGGTTTCAACAACAAAGTCTACATACGTCAGGAACACTTCTCTGAGGGCCTCATTTGCAGGAAGGCCCACAAATGAGCTTCTCTGGATCCAAGAATGCCAGGTCACCTGACTCTCTAGGCCCGGGCCCTCCCTGGGCTAAACCTGATAGCTTTGACCTCTGCCCTCTGACTTTGGCTCAGACTGGCGGATTTTGCACCAGTGGCCTTCCCTGAATTGAGGTTCTCTATAAGCACCATCCTTCCAACAGGGAAAGCAAAACAATAGAGGGAAATTCTTTTCATGAATTAGAAAGCAACACTTTTAAGCTCACATGGGGGATTTACTATAGACAATAGAAAGCTAATTTCAAAATATACTTATTTATTCATTAAAGCAGATCCTCCAAGGGCTCTCTCCCAAGCAATATTTTGTTGGCATACTTTGTATTTCATTTACACCTGAAAATCATAAAATCTTAACTTTAAGGACATCCTGTCAATCCTTGTTTTTTTCCATTTCTTCCTGACATTCTCTAGGTTCAGTCTAATTAGCTCCGATTTCCTTGAATATTTCTACAAAATAGGGAAGTATATTGGGCCAAGGTACCAGAGGGTAGGGACTGAGCTTTGTTAAGTGAAGACTCTGCCTCTCAGTTTTTCTTGCAACTCTGTGGGTCTCTTTTGGGAAACACAGAAGAACTGAGAAACGTCAGAGGACAGGAAGGTTTTGGGGTTTGAACTATCTGCTCTTTCAAGGAAAGAGGGGAGGAATGAAATCATGGAAAAAGCTTTGGCTTTGGAGTTAGACGTGGGTTTGAATTTCACCTCCGTCACTTACCCTGGGCAAGTATTTGATGTTTCTACGTGCTCATTTCTTTCTTTCTTCCTCTCCCCTAATACTTATCTATTTGGCTGCATCAGGTCTTAATTGTGGACCCGGGATCTTTGCTGTGTCACGCAAGATCTTTCGTTGCTGCACATAAAAACTCTCTAGTTGTGGCACTCAGGCTTCAGAGGGCTTGGACCAGTAGGCTCAGCATGTGGGATCTTGGTTCTCAGATCAGGGCTTGAACCCGAGTCCCCTGTATTGCAAGGGTACACGTGTGCTGAGTCACTAAGTAGTGTCTGACTCTTTGAGACTCCATGGACTGTAGCCCGCCAGGCTCCTCTGTCCGTAGAATTCTCCACGCACTAATACTAGAGTGGGGTGCCATTTCCTTCTCCAGGGGATCTTCCCAATCCAGGGATCAAACCCATGTCTTCTGCATTGGCAGGCAGATTCTTTACCACTGAACCACCTGAGAAGCCCCTGTATTGCAAGGCGGATTCTTAACCACTGGGTCACCAGGGAAGTCCACTATGTGCTCATCTCTAAAATGCAGATAGTAACATATACTCCTAGGGGCTGTCTGAGGGTTAATTGGGATGAGGAATGCAGAGCATCTAATGCAGAGTCTGGTACTTGCACAAACTGCCAGTTCTTTTTCTTTTCCAAAAGTAGAGCGTACAGGGTCCTGGGAGATCTCTAGCAATACGGAGACCACCTAGTTGGGAAAGATGTCTCAAGAGGTTGTTTTAGTTTCCTGGGGCTTCTGGAACAAAGGACCACAAACTGGGTGGCTCAAATAGCACAACAGTATGGTCAGAAATGGAGAAGGCACTGGCACCCCACTCCAGTACTCTTGCCTGGAAAATCCCATGGATGGAGGAGCCTGGTGGGCTGCAGTCCATGGGGTCGCTAAGAGTCGGACACGACTGAGCGACTTCACTTTCACTTTTTACTTTCATGCATTGGAGAAGGAAATGGCAACCCACTCCAGTGTTCTTGCCTGGAGAATCCCAGGGATGGGGGAGCCTGGTGGGCTGCCATCTATGGGGTCACACAGAGTCAGACACGACTGCAGCGACTTAGCAGCAGCATGGTCAGAAAGCTCAAACTACTGCACAGTTTTACTCATCTCTGCTGCTTCTGCTAAGTCACTTCAGTCGTGTCCGACTCTGTGTGATCCCATAGACGGAGGCCACCAGGCTCCCCCGTCCCTGGGATTCTCCAGGCAAGAACACTGGAGTGGGTTGCCATTGCTCAAAAGTCTCCAAGCCAGGCTTCAACAGTACATGAACCGTGAACTTCCAGATGTTCAAGCTGGACTTAGAAAAACCAGAGATCAAATTGTCAACATCTGTTGGATCATCGAAAAAACAAGAGAGTTCTAAAAAAACATCGACTTCTGCTTTATTGACTATGCCAAAGCCTTTGACTCTGTGGATCACAACAAACTGTGGAAAATTCTTAAAGAGATGGGAATACCAGACCACCTGACCTGCCTCCTGAGAAATCTGTATGCAGGTCAAGAAGCAACAATTAGAACCAGACATGGAACAACAGACTGGTTCCAAATAGGGAAAGGAGTCAAGGCTGTATATTGTCACCCTGCTTATTTAACTTATATGCAGAGTACATCATGAGGAACACTGGGCTGGATGAACCACACGCCAGAATCTAGATTGCCAGGAGAAACATCAATAACCTCAGATATGCAGATGACACCATCTAAGGACGGTGAAGATGTCAGAAAGTGAAGAGGAACTAAGAGCCTCTTGATGAAAGCGAAAGAGGAGAGTGAAAAAGTTGGTTTAAAACCCAACTTTCAGAAAACTAAGATCATGGCATCTTATCCCACCACTTCATGGCAAATAGATGGGGAAACAGTGGAAACAGTGGCAGACTTTAATTTTTTGGTCTCCAAAATCACTGCAGATGGTGACTGTAGCCAGGAAATTAAAAGACGCTTGTTCCTTGGAAGAAAAGTTATGACCAACCTAGATAGCATATTAAAAAGCAGAGACATTGCTTTGCCAATGAAGGTCCATGTAATCAAAGCTATGGTTTTTCCAGTAGTCACGTATGGATGTGAGAGTTGGACTATAAGGAAAGCTGAGTGCCGAAGAATTGATGCTTTTGAACTGTGGTGTTGGAGAAGACTCTTGAGAGTCCCTTGGACTGCAAGGAAATCCAACCAGCCCATCCTAAAGGAAATCATCCCTGAATATTCATTGGAAGGACTGATGCTGAAGCTGAAACTCCAATACTTTGGCCACCCGATGCTAAGAACTCACTCATTGGAAAAGACCCTGTTGCTAGGAAGGCAGGAGGAGAAGGGGACAACAGAGGATGAGATGGTTGGATGATATCACTGACTCAATGGACATGGGTTTGAATAAACTCTGGGAGTTGGTGATGGATAGGGAAGCCTGGCGTGCTGCAGTCCATGGGGTTGCAAAGAGTCGGACACCACCGATTGACTGAACTGAACTGAATTGAACTGATGGTCACACAGTTCTGGAGGCTAGAAGTTCAAAATCAAGGTGTCGACAGTGTTGGTTCCTCCTGAAGCTGTGAGGGAGACTCTGTTCCTGGCCTTCTCCTAGCTTTTGATGTCCCCAGGCAATTGTGGAAGCTGGTGGAGAGATCTATGTGAGACTGGCTGTTGCCTATCATGAAATTGGGTCTGAAGGTCCCCGTAGATCAGAGGCTGGAATCCAGAGGAAAAGCTGAATAGAACCTAGGAAAGGGCAAGGGTGAATGGGGACCCATGAGTGAAAAATGAAACCTTCAGGAACAAGGTGGAGCCCATGAAGTGGTCACTTTCCACTTCATGCTCAATAACACTGGTGGCCTGCAGAACAGGAGCCCTTTGCTTCCGAACTGCACATACACCTGGCCCTGAACTTGGAGAGGCTGAAAGATGGGAACCGGCAGCAGCTGGGGCAGCAGACCAGGCCAGTAACCAGGTGATCCAATTGTGAGCTACCACAGTGGGGCCTACTTTGACCTTCAGAGACTAAGAAATGCCTGCCTCTACTTCTCCTTCCAAATATCATGCAAATTTCTTTTGTGGGAAACCCTAACCTGGACCCTTTGGGGAAAGGAGTTGGGAAATGTTCCAGATTAGCTGAGTTGACTCAAGAAAAAAATCCATCACAGGGTTGGACTGCAGAATTATAACTTTATCTATAGGCACTGGAAACAGACAATTTTAATGAAGGCATCTATTAGACAAAACTGATATTTCAAGGAAGATTAATCTTATATTGTGTATTAGGGGTTAGAGGAAGATAAAAATGGAGACAGTGTAGTTAAACGTTTATTGTAATAGTCTGGGTATGGGATTGTAGAGGCCTGAACAAGAGCCGCAGGGGGAAAGATGGAAATTAAGTGCTAGACTCTAGAAACATTACAAAGAAAGAATTAATAGAGCTTGCTAAGGAGCTGAATTAGAGAGCAAAGGCCAGGAGATAGATTCCAGAATGCTTCTGAGCTATTGAGCCTCGGTGATGAGGAAGATTGTGGTTTTTGAAAGGAAATTATTCTTTTAAAGGCTATTCTATTATAACAAACTAGACATTCTACTCTATTTAAATGCAGTACTGTATTCAGGGGCTTCCCTCATAACTCAGTTGGTAAAGAATCTGCCTACAGTGCACAAGACCCGGGTTCCATCCCTGGGTCAGGAAGATCCCCTAGAGAAGGAAATGGCAGCCCACTCCAGTATTCTTGCCTGGAGAATCCCATGGACAGAGGAGCCTGGTGGGCTACAGTCCATGGGGTTGCAAGAGTTGGACATGACTTGGTGACTAAACCACCACGAACACCACTGTATTCAGAACTTGGAAGTTTGGAACCATTAAACAGTTTAGAACTGTAGGGCAGCAAAGGAGTGAATGACTCTCTTGAAAGACTGATAAGGAGGAGAAGGACGTTCCATTGCATTGTTAGTGAATTTGGTGGCCAAGTACTCCTGGAAGTACAAGTACCCATTCTAGATATCACCAGGTAACTTTTATCTGAGGTAATGACACTGTATAGAAATTTGAAAATAATATTACTTATGATAGTGCTTGAGAAGTAAAAATTTCTTAAACCAAATAATGCTGTTTGCTATCCATGTTTCTAGACAGTTATTAAAATCTATCTCATATGCATCGTGTGACAGAGAACTCTAAATTGCTTTCTGCAAGGCCTGCAATCTGTTTCTGGATTCTCTATGAAAAGAGTCAACTCCTCAGGGAGCTCATATATTTACTTGAACTTTAGATATAAGAGGTTCATTGTATCTACATGTTCCCTTCTGTGGGAGAATGTGGAAGTGAGGAATTTGAGATACTATATCAATTTTTAAAAATTAGGACAGACTTTGGAGTTAGAGAATGCTGGGGTCGAAATCTAATTTGCACCATCTTATTGGCTGTATTATCTTGGGTAAGGTAGTAATTAATTTCTCTGAGCCCCAGTTGCTTTTTCTGTAGTAAAAGCAGCTTCCTTATAGATGGTAGGGAGGATTCACTGAAGTCATGTTGTAAACGTCTAGTAGAGTGCTTGGTCATATTGGTACACAATGTCTATTCGTTCTATTTTCTTTCCATGTACAAAGAGTTTTAAAAACAATACCCAATGGAAACGCAGACATAGTGAACAGACCTGTGAACACAGTCGGGGAAGGAGAAGATGGGACGAACTGGAGAGTAGCACTGAAACATACATTACCACGTGTAAAGTATTGATAGCCAACTGCTGGGAATTTGCTGTACGACACAGGGAGTGCAAACATGGTGCTCTGTGACAACGTAGAGGGGTGGATGGGGTGGGAGGTGGGAGGGAGGCTCCAGAGGGAGGGGACATATGTATTCGTATGGGTGATCCATGCTGATGTACTGCAGAAACCAAAACACAGTATCGTAAAGTGATTATCCTCCGATTAAATATAAATAGATTAAAAAAAAACACCCAAGACTTAAGCAAGGATATTCTAACAAATATGGACCCCTCCATTTTACTACAGTACATAGAAAACTAGCTCAGAGGCATCTAGTTTAGAAAAAAGAAATAAAGGACTTAAGCAAAGATAACAGAAAACTGTTGGTCTCCGGGTAGAATTTGGTACAATGTAAAAATCTGTATCTGGAAAATAATGTGATCTCAAGTAAAGGACTAATCATACAACCAAAGCTAATATTGACCAAGAAAGAGTAAAATTCAGATCATGATCTATATTTCCAAAAATTCCAGAAGTTTATAAAAATGATTAAAAAGCTTACTTTTCATTTCTGAGAACTAAAAGTTGGGAACTACAGTTTTTGTTTGTTTGTTTTAATTTCATCCACACTAGGTCTCACTGGCTGAGTAACTAGAGAACTTTCTTCCCTTTTCTTAACTTTCCTTCCCAAACGGCGGAATGAGGGATTTATTTTATTTTGCTGGGCAGTCAATGCCATGCACTTGGTGATTCTTGGATGTTAGATTGAGTACATCTGAAATACTGTTGTTGACGGAATTAAATCAAACTGCAAAACGTCCAATGCTCTGCTCATCACTTCCCCCCAAAAGAGTTGTGTAGGATGTTTCAGGTGAAATATAACATGTAACCTAATGCAGATTTCTTACAAATTATTTTCATAGGGTGGAATATTATTTCGTTGTGACTGTCACTCTGATTTTAACATTTTCCTTGGAAGACAGCCCTCAAACCGACCAAGCAAAATACAATTCAGTTGCTCTTTCTGGGTAGTTAAAAAATAGAAGAAGCAGAAATAAAGACAAAAAATGACCCAGGGAGAAAAACCACCGGCTACCTTCCCAGATCGCATTTGAACTCCCAGAGCTGCAAACGGCAAAGATTCCCAGAAATGCTGGGTCTTCATGGCATTTGTGGGGTGTCAGATGGTTCTCTTTTCTGGAACTGTTACTTCAAACATATAACTTCACGCACTTTTTACCAAAAAACAGAGAAAATGAAAACAAGGAATCTGTGGCTTCTCTTTCTTTACACCAGCCTCCACCTCCCACCCCACCCTAGCAGAGAAAGGCCTTGAAAGCCAAGAAGGCCATCTTGAAAATGTCCACATGCACAGGGACGCGATATTGATGCCCCCCCACAGCCCCAGACCCTAGGCACTTAGGGCCAAGGTCCACTTGGCAGAGCATCTCTCCAAGAAACACGTCCTATTTATCAGAACAACATCATGCTTCCCCAGCTGTGGAGTCCACCATGAAGAAGACAGAAGACAAAACCATGCATTGATCAAGGATAACCGAGCCAGCAAGCAGGGTACAAAGAAGCTGATGTCCAGGCGATGAAACAAAAGACATCAAGCACAAAAGACATCAAGCACAAAAGACATCATACCAGCCCCGACGACATCACACTGGGTGTTATCAACAAAGATACTATTGACACACCTGACTGGTCCTAAATATGATGCATTTTCCCCACTGGGAAAGTGGGAGAGATTAACACCAGCATAGACTCCCACAGTAAGATAAAGCTTCACAGGCTGGAAATTTCCCATCACTGATCGAAGTGAGTGGCCAGAAATTTCAGGAGAAAACTGGCTCTGGGCTCTCTTACATAGATCACTGCTATTTAATTAACTGTACACAGGCTGTAGCTTTCAAAGCCAATGTCATTTGTCCAGAGCTGATTGAATGATAAGCTAGCTAAAAAGGCAGTGGAAAAAGTAGTCAATGTGATCCGGGGGCCAGAGTGGGGAAGGCAAGAGTTCCTGAAACTTTCTGGTCAAGTATGGTTAGTGAAAAAGTGACCCAGAGTTACAAATCTGCCTTTCCATGTGTCTGCTCTTCCAGACATCCGTCACTTCTTAGCAGTGTGCTTTTCTCTTTTAGGGCTAATATTTCAAAGCTACCTGATTAAGTTTCAGGGCCCTAGAGGTGTGCTTTATATGCATGATCTCATTTAGTTGTCACAGTCACCTTGTGAAGTAGGTATTATAATTAATCTTATTTTAAAGATGAGTAAACTGAGGCCTAGAAAATCCCATGGATGGAGGAGCCTGGTAGGCTGCAGTCCGTGGGATTGCTAAGGGTCGGACACGACTGAGCGACTTCACTTTCACTTTTCACTTTCCACTTTTACACATTGGAGAAGGAAATGGCAACCCACTCCAGTGTTCTTGCCTGGAGAATCCCAGGGATGGGGGAGCCTGGTGGGCTGCCTTCTCTGGGGTCACACAGAGTCGGACACGACTGAAGTGACTTAGCAGCAGCAGCAGCAAACTGAGGCTAAGAGGAAATAAGGCTCTCACTTAAAGTGGCCAAGGTAAAAGGGATAGATCAGGGACCCCAACCCAGATCTGTTATTTTTTCTTTTCCCCCAAAGCTCATGCTTTCAACCTTAACACTGTACTCCCTCCTACTCACTGCTCCTTAATTCTGAATTGAAATGTGATCCAAAGCCAATGAGAATAGAACAAAACAGCTGTGAGCGTGCATGTGGAGTTTAGGGTTGTTAGTGGGCTGAGGTGGGTGAGGGGAGAGGCAGGCGGTCTATGCAGGATGACGCCAGAGTGATTTTCCATGTCGACTCGGGAGGAATCACTGCCATGGTCAGTGTAGCAGCGGCCATCAGCGAGCTGCTGGCCACTGCAGAGGGAGCTGTGACAATCAGCGTCGGGGCCTCAGACGCCAAGGGCCCTGAGAAGCGGTCCTTTTTTTCTCACGGGGACCATGTCTCCTTGGGCTGCTTTCTTCTCCAGTTTGAGCTTGGCAGTTCGGGCTTGCCCCCCAGCTCTGTTGACAGCATCCGATTTCTGAGTGATCATCTACATGGCACACAAGTGGCCCAGGACTTGCAGGCAGATGGTAGCTGTCTTTAGACCCATCTCTGCCACTTAACCAGCTGTGTGTCCTGGGGTTGGTGTCTGAATCTCTCTGAATTCGTCTCAGTATCTGTAAATGGCAGCAATAATACCTACCTGCGGGGCTGGTTGTAAGGTCAAGTAATAAAATGAAGTGTTTAGAACACAGTGCCTGGCACATAATTTGTTCTGAAACAGGTAGCCATTCTTACTGTGAAGATTAAAAACAAGATTTACAGTTTGTAGGATTTTTTTCTCTCCATCACAGAATTCCTACTCAAGAATGGGTTGTGTGCCTTCTGATGAAAGAGGCACATCTATGTATCCATTTCTCCAGGCCTGCGGTAATTCAGGGCCACAGACTGCGTGGCTTAAAAAAACAGGTTTATTTTCTCATAGTCCTGCAGACTGGAGGCCCAAGTTTAAGGTGTTGGCCGAGGTGGTTTCTGCTGAGACCTCTTTCCTTGGCTTACAATGACCCTCTTCTGCTCTGTCTTCACATGGTCTTTCCTCCGGACTGAGTCCCAGCCTAAATTTCCTCTTCTTATCTGCCTGCCAGTGCAGAGGATATAGGTTCCAGGTTCCAGCCTTGGTCAGGGAACTAAGATCTCACATGCCTCAGGGCAACTACTGAAGGTTGCCTTAGAGCCCGCGCTCCACAAGAGAAGCCACTGCAACGACAAGCCTGCGCACTGCAGCAAGAGAAAGACCTCACACGGCAGCGAAGACCAAGTGTGGCCAAAAAAAAAAAATCTCTTCCTCTTTTACACTTCTTAGTGGATTAGGGCCCATCCTTATGACCTCATTTTAACTTAATGACCTTTTTGAAGACCCCCATCTTCAAATACAGTCACGTTCTGAGCTATCAGGGGCTAGGACTTCAACAAATTAACTGGGATGAGGAGCACAGTCAAGTCCACGAAAATTTACAAACTGTTTTTGCCAAAAATCAAACCTCAAGTCAAGGAAATACAGGACACAGAGAGACATGTTTAATAGGGAAGTTGCTAGCAAAGCCTAGGAAGGGAGAAACTCCACACAACAGTCTGGTTTCTTTTTTAAATTATCTTTTATTCAGGTATAGTTAATTCACAGTGTTTTAGGTATACAGCAAATTGATTTGGTTACAATACATACCTGCACAGACACACACATATATGACACGCACACACATACTGAATGCCGTGCAGTCATTCAGTCATGTCCAACTCTTGCGACCCCATAGACTGAAGCCTGCCAGGCTTCTCTGCCCATGGGATTTCCCAAGCAAGAATGTGGGAGTGGGTTGCCAGTTCCTTCTCCAGGAGATCTTCCCAACGCAGAGAATGAACCCAAGTTTCCTTTACTGGCAGGCAAATTCTTTACCACTGAGCCACCAGGGAAGCCCATGTATGTGTATATATGTATGTGTGTGTGTGTGTGTATACACATATATATTCATACATACATATGTTTATATATATACACATATATATTCACACATACATATTTCCTTTTTCGGATTCACTTCCATTACAGGTTATTACAAGATATTGAATATAGTTCCCTGTGCTATACAGTAAGTCCTAACAGTCTGGTTTCTTGAGCAACTAATTTTAATAGCAAGAAAATAAAAGAAAGGGAGGTAGAACCCAAAGACTAAAAGAAATTTGAGAGCTATCACTGAATGTAAGTTATGGACTGTGCTTGGATCTTAATCGGAACAAATCAACTTAAAAAAAATGGAGAGAATTCTTTGGTGGCCCAGTGGTTAGGACTTTGTATTTCCACTGCAGGGGGCATAGGTTTGATTTCTGATTGGGGAATTAATATCCCACAAGCCGTGGGCCATGGTGAAAACAAACAAACAAACCCAGAGTATCATGAGATAATCATAGAAATTTAAACACGTCTAGATAGTTGATGATGTTTAAGCATTATTGTAAATTTTTTAGGTGTGTTAATACTGTTGTGATTTTGTCTTTTAAAAGGCCCTGTATTTCAGAGAGATATGCTGAAATACTTATGGTAAGAGCTTTGGGACTTGTTTTAATGTGGTAAATAGGTGTGATTGTAGCTGAAATGAGATTATCCATGAGTAGGTAATTGTTGAAGCTGGATGGTAGGTTTGTCATAATAGTCTTGCTACCTTGTATATGCTTGAAACATTTTATTAAAGATTAAAATATATGGAAAACATTTTTCTGTGTCATTAAATATTTTTTTACGACATGAAGTTCTCAATGAAGCATTCCACTGTATGGATGTATCATAATTCATCGACACAATTTCCATTGTCAGACTGTTAAATATGTTCCCTTTTTTGCTGTTGATGATGTGTTAATCATTATACACAACTCTTTATTTTTTATTTTTTAAATTATTAAAATGTGATAAAACATTAACAGGTGACTTAGAAAATACAAAACAAGGTTACATACAGTTCTATTATATATTATAAATTTTTAGTTGATAAACTAAAATATTTAGTTGGAGTTTCAATACTAAACTCTCAAAAATATACAGAGAATGAGAAGGGTATAGTAGACCTGAAAAGCTCTGTGAACCAATTTAACATAATTAAGTTTTATACAATTTTCACACAACAGTAGAATACAAATTCTATTCAAGTCCCCATAGACTGTAAACTAGGAGACACTGGAACATAGTTCCAGGGACATAAAACAAGGTGCAAAAAGTTCATGGTCTAAACTTGCTGAAATTATACAGAGTATGTTCTCTTATCACTGTGGAACTGTGCTAGAAACCAGTATCAAAAGATATTTGAAAATACCCCACATATTTTCAAGTGCAGTGTGACATTTACGGAGAGAGATCTTCGACTTCGCCATCAAAAGTTTCAGTAAAACTGGGCTGAAAAAAACACTGAGGGTGATTGCGGTACAGAAGTCTGTTTCTTTAGAATAGACTCCTCGAATTGAAACTACCGGGACCAAAGTCAGGCTTGTGTTTAAGGCACCGGTGTCATGTTGCCAGAAGGTCCTCCATCAGTAGTGACCCTTCTGTTTCTTTTTTGGTGACACAGTCCTGGGCTTCCTTTGTCAACCCCCTAGTTAGGTATGAAAGACATACTCACCAGGCTCCAGAGTTGATCCTCCTGTAAGGCTGTCCCAAGGCATCTCCTGAAGGTCCACTGAAAATGTCCCGCATTTGCTTGATTTTTTCTCATCCTAAAATGTGTTATGAATGTGACTGATGGTGCTCTGGCTTTGTTCTAAAACCTTCATCATGAGAATGGAAATCAAACAACTAACTGTCAAGTCTCTCTTTTTGATGTGACAAGAGGGTGGGGGAAAATACAGAAAGGACCTGCTTACTGAAGAGATAGGGGGACTAGACAAGGAACTGTTCAACAAGAAAAGGAAGCACAAAACCTGGTGTCAGCCTAAAGAACAATAAGGATTACCATCCCCAGCTGAGGGGGAAAAAAAGCGAGACGCGAAATATCAAAATAATCTATTCTCCAAGTCAGACAATGACTCAGTCCCATGACCCTGTTGGTTCACTCTTTTGGCCGAAGTGCCTTAAAGAGACAGATCTGAAACCACCTTCACACACCTATACCTCTTTTATATATATTTTGTCTCCTTTATATGCTTTTCTTGGTGTTTCTTGATAGTGCAAAAACCTAGAAGAAAACCTAGTTCATAAGAGTATGGGAAGCTGGAGCCAACCATGGACCTGGGTGTCTTTCTAAACATGAGTCAATCTATGCTCCATTAATTAGCTATGTGACCTTGGCCAAGCCATTTGACAACTTCAGGCTTCAGTTTACTTCTTTGCAAATATGAATAATAAAGCCTACTTCTTGTTGAATGGTGGTGAGAATTAAATATATATGAACTGCTTAGCACTGTGCTGGGCACATAGCAGAAATCCTAAAAATGCCGACACTATGGTGAACTGTTTTAAATTAAGTTCGTCTTCTATGTTTCCATGAGCATTTTTCCAAACCGTCATTAAAGCCCTATGTGCATTGTTTTATAATTACTTGTTTTGGTGACATTGTCTCACTCATCTGTCCTCGGGGGCACATGCCTAGCAAAATTTTCTGCTGACTGAATAAATCTCAGATTCCAACATCCACAATAGTAAATATCTAGTTATTGCCAAGTGACCTAGATATTACAAGTGAGTTCAAAGAGTTCATTCATGTCCAGCTATTCAGCATCTAATTAATCAAGAAATGTTTGTTTGTTTTCTTTTAATTTGGGAAGCAATATCCAAAAAATGATGGAAAGCAGGGGGTCTGGGATCAGACAGACTGGATTTCAGTCTGGCTTTTGCCTTTCACCAGTTGTGTGATTTGGGGCAAATTTTATAACTTTTGTAACTTTGTTTCCACATCTAACAAATAGGTCTAATAATAGTGCCTGCCTCATTTGGTTAATGTAAAGATTAAATGGGATAAATGCATCAAAGTATTTAGCATATATTATCCTGGCATATCATCAGTGCTCAATGAATGTAACATAGTGCTAGTTTGAAAATGCGCTTACTGAAATTTACTATGGGGGAGGAACTGAGCTAGATGTTCTGAGAGTTGTATGTGACATGATTTTTGTCCTCAAGAAGATGGCAGGTTTCTTTGGAAGATGAAACAAACATGAGTAACTAAATAATAAATCTAGTCAGTTTGTGGTTAAGTGCTTAACTAGTAGCATAGACAGAAGTTCTCAAGTCTGGGGCACTGATCAGTGAAAGGATCAAACCTTTGTCCCTTGCATTGCAGGGTGAATTCTTAACCACTGGACCACCAGGGGAGTCCCTGTTTTTTATTTTTTAATTGACAGTTGGTTTACAATGTTATATTGGTTTCTGCTGTACAGCAAAGTGATTCAGTTACATCACATACATGTGTGCCCTTCTGTAGTGTCCAGTTCTTTGTGACTCTGTGGACTGCAGCCCGCCAGGCTCCTCTGACCATGGGATTCTCCAGGCAAGAATACTGGAGTGGGTTACCATGCCCTTCTCCAGGGATCTTCCTGACCCAGGGATCGAACCTGCATCTCTTATATCTCCTGCATGGCGGGCAGGTTCTCTACCATTAGTGCCACCTGGGAAGCCCTCATATTACATAAATATATTCTTTTTTAAAATATTCTTTTTGATTATGATTTATCACAGGATATTGAATACAGTAGAATCCTGTTGTTTGTTCATTCTCTACGTATTCATTTGCATCTGCTATCTCAAACTCCCAATTCATCCCTTCCCCACCCTCCCTTCCCCTTGGCAACCACCAGTTTGTTCTCTTTCTGTTTTGTAGGTGGATTCACTTGTGTCATATTTTAGATTCCACATATTACAGATATCAAATGGTATTTGTCTTTCTTTTTCTGATTTATTTCACTCAATACGATAATCTCTAAGTCTATCCATGTTGTTGCAAATAGCGTTATTTTGTTCTTTTTAATTGCTGTATAGTATTCCATTGTGGGCTTCCCTGGTAGCTCAGATGGTAAAGAATCTACTTGCAATGAAGAAGACCCAGGTTCAATCCTCGAGTCGAGAAGATCCCCTGGAGAAGGGAATGGCAACCTACTCCAGTATTCTTGCCTGGAGAATTCCATGGACACACCATGGGGTCAAAAGAGTCAGACATGGCTGAGTGACTAACACTTTCACTCTTCACATTCTATTGTATATATCCTGGGCAAATATCTGGAAAAACTATAATTCAAAAAGATACATGCACCCCTATGTTCAGACAGGTATTTTTTATGGCAGCTTCTTGACTATTCCACAATAATTGAATTTTGGTTAGAGAAGCTTTCAGGATCCTTTAGCAGGATTTGAGCTCCGTGTTATTAAAAGAAGAACAGGGTTGGCAAAGAAAGATAGCTTTTCTATGTCACATTGTTCTTATCTATTTACAGGATTTTTTTTTTTTTTTGGCAAGAAATAATCATTGCAATGTCCTTTAAAATTGCAATCAATTGGGGAGCTAATATTCTGGTTTCTTTTTCTGGCTGACTGCCTCAGTGAAATTAAAATATGTAATACAATAATAATGTCCTGAAAAAGAACAGAAGTGAGATGAATGTGGCCTTGCTTGAACCTTGCCATATGCATCCCAGGAGGATCCCAGGATAACTAACAAGCAGCGAGTATTTTCTGATCTTTCACTTCATGAATATTCATGACACATTTTGCCAGAAGTCATGTAGGAAACTGCCACTGTCTTGGATGGAGCTTGGAACTAAGTAGCTACCTATCTTCTGAGCTGGCTCAATAAAATGTACCACTGTAGTATCTAGGTGCTTTTATAATATTTCCAAGGATATTTTGCTAAGGCTTCCTACACTGAGGGGCTTCCCAGGTAGTGCTAGTGGTAAAGAACCTGCCTGCCAAAGCAGAAGACATAAGAGATGCAGGTTCGATCCCTGGGTTGAGAAGATCCCAGGAGTAGGAAATGGCAAGTCACTCCAGTATTCTAGCCTGGAGAATTCAATGGAAAGAGGAGCTTGGTGGGCTGGTCAGTGGGGTCACACAGAGTTGGACACGACTGAAGCGACTTAGCACTCACTCAGTCTTATACTGAGAGTGGTATCAGCAAATGTTTTGTTTGAGTTTTCCAGGAGTATATTTCTACAAGGAAATATGCAGCTTGGCTCATTCAGCTGGCACTCTGGTAAGCAGGGTAACCACAAAATCAACCAGCCTAACTAACCATCAGGCATTTATTGGGTGTCTGTTAAGCATGCACCAGACATACAAAGGCATGGTGAATTTAACAGGTTTCTGAGATTATAGCCTAGCTTCCCAAGGTGATTTAGTCTAGCAAGGAAAGCTAATCAGATCTAACCATCCCTCTATTTTTCTATCTATGCAGCTACACACAAATAATAAACAATTGAAGAACAAGGGAGGACAATACATGATTAAGATCCTAAATCTTTAATCTTGATAATCACCCTAACCAATACTGTTAACAAGACAAACTTCTAAGACCTTTAAAGCTGCTTTGAAAATACTTTCTTCAGCAATTTACACACACACACACACACACACACACAAATATACTGCCAGGAGTATATTTGAACTCTTGTTAAAATCTTAAACATCTTAAACAACATCTTAAAAATGCAGTGTGCTTATGTGAAGCTGTACATATAATAAAATTGCACAGAACTATCTACAAACACACATAGAAGAGTACAGTGAAATACAAATTAAAATGTGACTATTAGTGGAGGATGGGTGAAGGGTGACCTTTCAGATATCCCTGAAAATTTTGGGGGGTGTAATTTCTTATGAATTTACAATTTTCCCCAAAAAGTTAAAAAGAAAAAAAAATCATGCAAGAAAAAACTGGAGTTAGTCTCTACACACTGGTAAGGAAAAATCTCCAAGATATTTGATAGGTTAAAAAAAAACAAATGATAGAAAAATAAGTAGAGTATAAAAACATTTATGTGAAAATGTACAGAACAGCTATATAGTCATATTTTTGCAAACACATTAGAAAAAGATCTCAAATGAAACCCATCAGACTGGTAATAATGGCAGTAGGGGCAGAGGGTGTCAGAAGTAGAGGGTGGGGATTGGCTAAATAGCGTAACTTTCACCTTACGTGATTAACTTACCTAAATCTTGTATTTGAGGCAAAAGTCTTTGGACATAAAACATTGATCTTTGTCCCTAGCACTTTGGAACTCTACAGCCGTTAAAGTTTTTGTTCCCTCCATATCAAGTTAAAAACTTTGATTTGTGATTTGGAACTTGTTGAAGAAAATGAAATTGTTGATCTTCTGAATATTCCTAGTCACTTTGGGAGTTTGGAGCTTATTCCCCCTATAACTTCTTACAGGAAATAAACATCTATTGTTCCATTCTATTTGGCTCCACTTGAAAGAGACCATCTGGTTGTCTGCTTCTCTGTGCCAACCCTCCCGACAGTGGTCATTTCTAATTGGATGTCTCTGTTGATAACGTTTTCTGATTTTCTTCTCAGTTTCCTTCTTCAGAGTGCATATGTTTGGTTGTGGTTGTTGCTGTTGTCCTATATGGATGTTTGTTGGCAAAGTAATGTCTCTGCTTTTTAATATACTGTCCAGGTTTGTCATAGCTTACCTTCCAAGGAGCAAGCGATATGTTTGGTTCAGTTCAGTCGCTCAGTCGTGACCGACTCTTTTCGGCCCCATAAATCACAGCATGCCAGGCCTCCCTGTCCATCACCAACTCCTGGAGCTCACTCAAACTCATGTCCATCGAGTCGGTGATGCCATCCAGCCATCTCATTCTCTGTCGTCCCCTTCTCCTCCCGCCCCCAATCCTTTCCAGCATCAGAGTCTTAATGAGTCAACTTGTCGCATGAGGTGGCTAAAGTATTTGAGTTTCAGCTTCAGTATCAGTCCTTCCAATGAACACCCAGGACTGATCTCCTTTAGAATGGACTGGTTGGATCTCCTGCAGTCCAAGGGACTCTCAAGAGTCTTCTCCAGCACCACAGTTCAAAAGCATCAATTCTTCAGCGATAGCTTTCTTCACAGTCCAATTCTCACATCCATACATGATCACTGGAAAAACCATAGCCTTGACTAGACGGACCTTTGTTGGGAAAGTAATGTCTCTGCTTTTTAATATGCTGTCTAGGTTGGTCATAACTTTCCTTCCAAGGAGTAAGCGTCTTTTAATTTCATGGCTGCAGTCAGCATCTGCAGTGATTCTGGAGCCCCCAAAAAATAAAGTCTGACACTGTTTCCACTATTTCCCCATCTATTTCCCATGAAGTGATGGGACCAGATGCCATGATCTTTGTTTTCTGAAAGTTGAGCTTCAAGCCAACCTTTTCACTCTCCTCTTTTACTTTCATCAAGAGGCTTTTTCGTTCCTCTTCACTTTCTGCCATAAGGGTGGTGTCATCTGCATATCTGAGGTTATTGATATTTCTCCCAGCAATCTTGATTCCAGCTTGTGCTTCTTTCAGCCCAGCATTCCTCATGATGTACTCTGCATATAAGTTAAATAAGCAGGGTGACAATATACACCCTTGACGTACTCCTTTTCCTATTTGGAACCAGTCTGTTGTTCCATATCCAGTTCTAACTGTTGCTTCATGAACTGCATACAGGTTTCTCAAGAGGCAGGTCAGGTGGTCTGGTATTCCCATCTCTTTTAGAATTTTCCACAGTTTATTGTGATCCACACAGTCAAAGGTTTTGGCATAGTCAATGTAGCAGAAATAGACGGTTTTCTGGAACTCTCTTGCTTTCTCCATGATCCATCAGATGTTGGCAATTTGATCTCTGGTTCCTCTGCCTTTTCTAAAACCAGCTTGAACATCTGGAAGTTCACGGTTCACATATTGCTGAAGCCTGGCTTGGAGAATTTTGAGCATGACTTTACTAGCGTGTGAGATGAGTGCAATTGTGCAGTAGTTTGAGTATTCTTTGGCATTGCCTTTCTTTGGGATTGGAATGAAGACTGACCTTTTCCAGTCCTGTGGCCACTACTGAGTTTTCCAAATTTGCTGGCATATTGAATGCAGCACTTTCACAGCATCATCTTTCAGGATTTTAAATAACTCAACTGGACTTCCATCACCTCCACTAGCTTTGTTAGTAGTGATGCTTTCTAAGGCCCACTTGACTTCACATTCCAAGATGTCTGGCTCTAGGTGTGTGATCACGCCATCGTGATTATCTTAGTCGTGAAGATATTTTTTGTACAGTTCTTCTGTGTATTCTTGCCACCTCTTCTTAATATCTTCTGCTTCTGTTAGGTCCACACCATTTCTGTCCTTTATCGAGCCCGTCTTTGCATGAAATGTTCCCTTGGGATCTCTAATTTTTTTGAAGAGATCTCTGGTTGTTCCTATTCTGTTGTTTTCCTCTATTTCTTTGCATTGATCGCTGAGGAAGGCTTTCTTATCTCTCCTTGCTATTCTTTGGAACTCTGCATTCAGTTGCTTATATCTTTCCTTTTCTCCTTTGCTTTTGGCTTTTCTTCTTTTCACGGCTATTTGTAAAGCCTCTTTAGACAGCCGTTTTGGTTTTTTTCATTTCTTTTCCATGGGGATGGTCTTGGTCCCTGTCTCCTGTACAATGTCACGAACCTCCGTCCAGAGTTCATCAGGCACTCTATCTATCAGATCTAGTCCCTTAAATCTATTTCTCACTTCCACTGTATAATCATAAGGGATTTGATTTAGGTCATATCTGAATGGTCTAGTGGTTTTCCCTACTTTCTTCAATTTAAGTCTGAATTTGGCAATAAGGAGTTCATGATCTGAGCCACAGTCAGCTCCTGGTCTTGTTTTCGCTAACTGTATAGAGCTTCTCCATCTTTGGTTGCAAAGAATATAATCAATCTGATTTCGGTGTTGACCATCTGGTGATGTCCATGTGTAGAGTCTTCTCTTGTGTTGTTGGAAGAGGGTGTTTGCTATGACCAGTGCGTTCTCTTGACAAAACTCTATTAGCCTTTGCCTGCTTCATTCCGTGCTCCAAGGCCAAATTTGCCTGTTACTCCAGGTGTTTCTTGACTGACTACTTTTGCATTCCAGTCCCCTATAAAGAAAAGGACATCTTTTTTGGGTATTAGCTCTAAAAGGTCTTGTAGGTTTTCATAGAACGGTTCAACTTCGGCTTCTTCAACGTTACTGGTTGGGGCATAGGCTTGGATTACTGTAATATTGAATGGTTTGCCTTGGAAACGAAGAGAAATCATTCTGTCATTTTTAAGATTGCATCCAAGTAATGGATTTCAGACTCTTTTGTTGACCATGATGGCTACTCCATTTCTTCTAAGGGATTCCTGCCCACAGTAGTAGATATAATGGTCATCTGAGTTAAATTCACCCATTCCAGTCCATTTTAGTTCACTGATTCCTAGAATGTCTATGTTCACTCTTGCCATCTCCTGTTTGATCACTTCCAATTTACCTTGATTCGTGGACCGAACATTCCAGGTTCCTATGCAATATTGCTCTTTACAGCAATCGAACCTTGTTTCTATCACCAGTCACATCCACAGCTGGGCACTGGTTTTGCTTTGGCTCCATCCCTTCATTCTTTCTGGAGTTATTTCTCCACTGATCTCCAGTAGCATACTGGGCACCTACCGACCTGGGGAATTCCTCATTCAGTATCCTATCATTTTGCCCTTTGTTACTGTTCATGGGGTTCTCAAGGCAAGTATACTGAAGTGGTTTGCCATTCCCTTCTCCAGTGGACCACATTCTGTCAGACCTCTCCACCATGACCTGCCCATCTTGGGTGCCCCCACACAGCATGGCTTAGTTTTATTGAGTTAGACAGGGCTGTGGTCCATGTGATCAGATCAACTAGTTTTCTGTGATTATGATTTCAATATGTTTGGTTAGGATTACTAATTTAGGTGGTGCTAGCAGTGGCTCCTGCTAATGCAGGAGACACAAGAGATATGGGCTCAATCCCTGGGTCAGGAAGATCCCCTGAAGAAGGGCATGGTGTCCCCACTCCAGTACTCTTGCCTGGAGAATCCCATGGGAGAATCCCACGAGGAGCCTCGTGGGCTATAGTCCACGGGGTCACAAAAAGTTGGACATGACTGAAATGATTTAGCACATACTAATTCAGGATTAGTAAATAATCCATGTAAGCTTCCAGATGTTTTGGGTGAGATCGCAAATGGGTTAGGACATTTTATCATCCAAAAAATGTAAAGTACTTTTAAATGAACAGTTTCAAAATAGAACTTAACATGTGATTCTCTTGTTATCTTTCTGACATGCAGTGCTTGCATGCGTATTTTGTGTGTGAAACTAACCTCAGATACATGTGCTAGGTATCTCATAGTCTCATGTGAAGTGAAATGAAAGTGGCTCAGTTGTGTCCAACTTTTCGCAACCCCATAGACTATGCAGTCCATGGAATTCTCAGACCAGAATACTGGAGTGGGTAGTCTTTCCTTTCTTCAGGGGATCTTCCCAATTCAGGGATCAAACCCAGGGCTCCTGCATTGCAGGCGATTCTTTACCGGCTGAGCCCATAATCTGATGTAGCCAGACTGAAAATAAAATGAGAATCCTGGAGAAAGTTCTATGATTTGGAAAATTCTGGCCTTTTCAGACTTATTTCTCATGGTTTTTTCATTGGCAGTGGTTAGAATTGTGATGGTCTTAATAGTTGCCTGCACTGAATTTCTTACTTTTTCTTTTTTCCATGTTCTACTTTCATAGCATTTATCAAGTCACAGTCTGCTTATATTGGAAGGAGAGTTCAATTTTTACATTCTGATGACAAAACCACTTCAAGCATTCCTGGGACTACTGACATTGGATGTGAGCTTAATCTCATTACACAAAAAGAATCTTTTCTTCTTTAAAAATATATATGAATAAGGCACAAACTCAAAAGTAAAACAGGAGTTTCTTAAGTCTGTGCACAGACTCCCCAAATCAAGATGGAGTAATAGCTACTTCTGTAATTTCTGCCAATTAATCCACCCCCACACCACAAACCAAAATAAGTTAAAGAGCAGCATTGGTGACTCAGACAGCATGACTTCACCCACATGGCCCCGCTGCAGTGGTTTCTCAAGTGGCCACCGCTATTTCCCTTTGTACTAACACTGACATTTACCTGGCGAGATTGATTGGGGACTAGATGACATTATTTTCCCAGCAGCCCCTCTGGTCAGAGTCCTTGGCCTCAGAAGTGAAGGAAGCAAACCTTGCCTCAGGGGGTTGGGACCCATGATCTCATGCTTTTCCTAGTTGAAGAGTTTCACTGGCTCCCCACATGTACAGAGCAGTTTCTACAATAAAGCAGGACACTTATGGCTTTTCTTGATGATCTGCACTGGTCTGCCTTTCCAGCCTCCCCTTCATTATTCTGTACCATAAAAGTTGAACAAACTGAAGTATTCTAGTTACTCCCCAGATGTCACATCTGTTTTTTGTGGGGGGCGAGGGGGGCTTCCTTCTCTGGCTCATGTTATTGTCCCTGGCAACCCGCTCCAGTGTTCTTGCCTGGAGAATCCCGGGGACGGCAGAGCCTGGTCGGCTGCCGTCTATGGGGTCGCACAGAGTTGGACACGACTGAAGTGACTTAGCAGCAGCAGCAGCAGACTGTCTTTCTCTTTCCCAGCTCCAGAAAAACCAAGTCTTATTCATCTCTTAAGGCCTATGAACCCTCTCTTATTTTTCCAAAGATATGCCCCTCTTCAAAGTATTCACCCCTCTTTGCTTTATAATCAGATTGTTTACATTTGTTATAAGCCCCAGCTGGCTCAGTGGTAAAGAATCCATCCACCTGCCAATGCAGGAGACACAGGAGATGTGGGTTCGATTCCTGGGTCAGGAAGATCCCCTGAGACAGAAATGGAAACCCATTCCAGTATTCCTGTCTGGAAAATTCTGTGGACAGAGGAGCCTGGCAGGTTGCAAAGAGTTCGACGCGGTTGAGCACACGCGCACTCATACCTTAAAGGAGAGATCTATTGCTTATTTGTCTTCGTGTGCAGGACTCTGTTCACCACTGTTTTTACAGGGATTCTGTGACTACGTCTTAACTTGAATCTCAAACTTAATGTGTCTGCGCTCAGCGCCTGTCTTCTCTGCACTCATCCAATCCTCCTCCTGAATTTCCTGCCTCGGTGATGGATACCTTTCCATTTCACTGCTCGTGCCGGAATATTTATTTGTTTTTTAACTGGAGTATAATGCTTTACGATGTTGTGTTAGTTTCTGCTCTACAAAACAGTGAATCAGCTGTATGTATACATATATCCTCTCCCTCTTGACCCTCCCTCCCACTGCCTCCCTCCCTTCCCTCTCGCCAGACTGTATAGCGTTGTTCTTTCTACCTTGGGCCTCAATCCTACAACCCCCGTCTAATCAATGACTGGGTCCAGTTTACTCTGCCTTTGGAATAACTCTTGATTTTACACCCTTGTTCCTTCCAGTCAAAGTGCTGTGACTTTTGTCCTGGCCATCATCAGCCCTTGCCAGGATGAACACAGCACCTTCTCACTGCTCAATCATCTCTCTCCTTTCCCTCCCCTTTGCCTCCACCAAAATCCACTTTCCATGTTGAAGCCATTGTGATCTCTTTAAAATAAAAACCTGATTATGTCACTGTCTTATTCCTGAGTCTCAGAATCTAGTTCAAACACTTAACCATGATAGAGAATGTCTTTTATAATCTGACCTTTTATTTCTCTTACCGTTCATATATCTCACTTCAGTCTTTGCAACCCCGTGGACTGTATCCTGCCAGGATTCTCTGTCCATGGGCTTCTCCAAGCAAGAATACTTGAATGGGTAGCCTTCCCTTCTCCAGGGGATCTTCCTGACCCAGGGATTGAACCCACGTATCCACATTGCAGGCAGATTCTTTATAGTCTGAGTCACCAGGGAAGGCTCTTTAGGAGTTCTACACGTTTGATTCAAATGTGTGTTTTAAATCTGTTTTCCTTGTTTAAAATACTATAATTAAAAGTATTCATAAAAATGTATTCTATACCACAGTTCAATGTATTAAGAACCATCACTTTGGATGATCGAATTAATTCTGCGGTAGGAATTTCTACCTTTTTGGTGAATATACTTGAAGCTCTTGTGAGTGTGTCATTATTTTGAAAAGTTGCTAGTTTGCACACTTTTTTTTTTTTAATTAGGCACTGCTGATCTGCTTAAGTACAAATTGTTCATCATTACTATAAAACTCATTTAAATCGGAAACAAAGCTAAGGCTCATAGCTTTGGCACATGTATCAAAGCACTGTATTTTACTAGAGATATTTTAGCACTTACTTTATGGTTGGGGTGTTTGTCGCTGACTTTTATATCATGAGGGGGCATGCAAGCCCTAGATAAATACTGCTGTGGTTATGGTTTTAAAAAACTGTGATTGTCAGCCATTAGATGCCTTCTCAGAAGAAGTTATGGGACATTTTAAATTAAATTAAATTAAATTAATTTATTAAAAAATTGTTTGGGGGCATATCAAGCTAGTATGTGTGATCTTAGTTCTCCAGCCAGGGATCAAATCCATGCCCCCTGCATTGAAAGCACAGAGTCTTAACCACTAGACCACAAGGGAATGTCTGCTGTGATTGCATTTTGTAACTAAAATCTCTTTAACCACTTGCCTAAGTTTTTGGATTCATTCATTTGAAGCATATACCTGGAAAGGAGAGCTGTTAAAAACCCATACTTTCCATTTGCATCTACCTCTCTGCGTGAATTTGAATTTTCCAGTTACTTCAAAATACGTAAAAAATTTTAAGGCCAAAGGCAATTGAAATAAATAATTTGGGTGCAGAAATCAAAATAAAGCTAAGCATAACACTTAATTTCAAGTATTTATGTTCATCATAATACTTAACAACAATTATCTTCTTGTTCTTATTGATTGATAAGTGTTAAAAATATAAATGTTCAAAATAAATTTATATTAGTAAAATATCATATTTATCTGTTTTATACAATTGAGCTCTGAGACAAATTTCTTTTAAAAAGACTTGTTATAGTGCTTAAGAAAAGAAAAAAGTGAGTGAAAGAGACACGTGTACTCCAGTGTTCATTGCAGCACTGTTTATAATAGCCAGGACATGGAAGCAACCTAGATGTCCATCTGCAGACGAATGGATAAGAAAGCTGTGGTACATTTACACAATGGAGTACTACTCAGCAATTAAAAAGAATACATTTGAATTAGTTCTAATGAGGTGGATGAAACTGGAGCCTATTATACAGCGTGAAATAAGCCAGAAAGAAAAACACCAATACAGTATATTAACACATATATATGGAATATAGCAAGAGGATAACGATAACCCTGTATATGAGACAACAGCAGAGACACGGATGTGTGGAGCAGTCTTTTGGACTCTGTGGGAGAGGGCGAGGGTGGGATAATTTGGGAGAATGCCACTGAAACATGTATATTATCATATGTGAAACGAATCTGACGTGGCTGGGGGCTCCCCACCTCAACACTCTGTGGATTCAAGAGGCCGTTCCTTCTGGAAGTGTATAAATTAGCCTGGGATAGAACCTGCACGCTGAATTTACTAATTAAGAAATGAGAAACCAGAACTATAAAGGTGGCATAGAAATACAAGAAACCATTCTTAAGTAATCTTTTAAAACTCTGAACAGAGTTACAGATTTTACCATTTGTGATAAACTGGTATATGTAATTTAACCAGAACCAAAAGAAAATTAGTATTGTGTGAATTCTAAAAAAAAAGAAAAGAAAAAAAAAAAGAAAAAAGTGAGACCCTTTGAGGTCTTAGCTCAGCCTCTGTCTCTCCCGTAGTCCTAGGAAGGCATCCATAGTGTGTCTACTTGATGTGGAAGAGAAGATGACCACTCAGTGTCCATGTCCACATTTTCCGTCCCAGCCCAGGATCAACTTTTAAAAAAAAGTTTGTTTATTTGGCTGCACCAGGTCTTAATTGTGGCATGAGGAGTCCTAGTTGCAGCATTTGAACTCTTAGTTGCATGTGGGATGTAGTTCCCTGACCAGGGATTGAACCTGTGGGATTGGGAGCTTGGGAGTCACTGGATCACCAGGGAAGTCCCTAGGATCAGTTCTGATTCCAATGGAGAACTGTCCCTTTTCTGTTGGCATGTACTAAGTTACGCTGACTTCCTGGTAGGATGTTCCTCTGCCTCCTCTCACCTCCTGCTTCCCATAGGGTTCTCCCTTAGAGCAACCTCTGGGCGTTGAGAGCATGGGCACACATGTTATTTCCTTTTGCTGTGCTTTCTCTGACCTCACATCTCATGATACACAGACATTTGTACTGAATCCAAACACTCCAAGTAGTAGAACTTGCTCGGCAGAACTCAAGAACTGCAACAGTGTCAGAAAATATCTTGCCATGTGTGTTTTTTTCAATAAAGAAATCACCATACCTCCACGTGGGATTATATAATTTCTGGAATTTTAGACTTTTCCTTGATCAATATGAAAGCAAGTTAGAGTTTATTTTTGCTGAATCTGGCCTCCCCAAGGAGTGCTAAGTTAGAGGCACAGTTGGTGCTTGCGATCGCTGAGCTAGATGCTAGCTGGACTGCTCGTGGACTACTAAATTCCAGCTGAACCCATAAAGACGTGGGTGATGGCAATGCTAATTCCACTGGGTTAAGTTCCAACCAGAGGACAGGTGCTCACAGCTGCCCAGAATGGCATTGAGAAATATGAGTTTGTCCTTGTCCTTTTGACCACTGGTTGGATTCCTGAGAGCTTTAATTATTCCTCTGTGAACAGAGCTGGTCGTTGCCGTGGTGTTTATCAGCTTCAGAGCTGAGGAAATTGGGCTTTATCTCTTTCAGATTAGATCACTACAAGCCTCATTGGGTAAGGTTAGTGGAAGGAGCTGAGTAAAGCCCTTAAGTACCTTTTACACAAAATGCTTCTACAAAGCCCCTAACCCTTGTGGACAAAGCCCCAGGACTTCCCCAACCCCCACCTCCCCTCCCCCAAAACCAGCTGGGACAACTCTGGCAGGGGGTGGGGGTGGGGTGGGGTGTGTGTGTAATTATTTACTTCTTTTCAGGACCTTTTAATTGGTAAACCTTTCCTTTAACTAAAACGCTGATCTCTTTCAAGATAAGGCCCTTTGGGCCTCGGGTTTCCACGTCTCTCTTTTCCATTTCCTTCAGGTCTTATTAACTCTGTTGCCAGGCTGGGGGTGGCAGCCGCAGGATAGGGTACCTGGCTCACTAAGCAAATTGGTATCTAAATTGGAACCTACCCCTGCCTGCTAAGAGATTCCACTCCACTCCCTACTCCATTCTCTTCTTAAAAAAAATAGGAAAAAGAGAAAGATAAACAGACTACCCTCCTCAAAGAATCCGCTTGCCCAGGCAGTGGATGCAAGAAACTGAGCTTCAATCCCTGTGTCAGGAAGACCCCCTGGGGCAGGAAATGGCAACCCGCTCAGAATTCTTGCCTGGAGAATCCCAGGGACAGAGGAGCCTGGCGGGCTACAGTTCACAGAGTCGCAAAGAGTCTGACGTGACTGAGGGACTGAGTCCATCCATACTTTAAAGGGAAAGCTTTCCTCAGGCTTGCAGTTTGCCTGGGTATTCCCTCGGGATGGAGAGTTGTGGTCCCCAGGGATGCTGTTGGAGGGACCTGCATTCCACAAAGTGTGCAGACACTGTGGCTGCCCAGCTTTGACTGAGCGCCTCTCTGCGCCTTCTGAAAGGTTCTGACTCCGCTCACCACTCACTGTCCCTCTACCCTCCAGCTCTGTCCTTTGACCTCAGCAACAAAACGACTTTTGATCTCCAACGCTGGGCCCCACTCCGGTAGTAACGAATCTGCCTGCCAGTGCAGGAGATGCAAGAGGTGAGGGTTCGACCCTTGGGTTGGAAAGAGTCTCTGGAGGAGGAAATGGCAACCCACTCAGTGTTCTTGTCTGGGAAACCCCATGGACAGGGGAGCCTGGCAGGCTACAGTCCATGGGGTCGAAGAGTCAGACATGACACCTGTGCACACACTTCAGGCCCCACCTAACTCTCCAGCCAAGACCCCAGCCCCAAACTGCTCCCGCTTCACTGAAAGTTAGGGGTCGATTCAACTGTGAGGTTACCTCCCTGGACACATTTATCTTGAGGGCGAATAGGCTACATTGGAGTGCCTGGTTATCTTTTGCCTTTTTTCTTCTTCAACTCCATGCAAAGGTTGTGAAAGAAAATTTCAATCCCTGCTACTTTTAGAGTAGCCAGTGGCAATGCGGGCCACAAGTCTGACGTCTTACTCCTATACCCTAGGGAAATTGGGGGCTTCAAAGGGAAGTGGCCAGTAGCTAGACATAGAAGAAAGAAAAGATCACAGGATCTCTGAAACTCAAGTCAGCTGCATTCATGAGCAAATCAGCACTTTCCCGGTTCTTGACCTCCTTTGGGCATTGTGAGAGCTGGTGAGCTCATGCTTGTAAAGAGTGCAAGCCTTTAATTGAAGTATAATTAATAATCATCTGATAAGTGAATAACAATAATAATGATGATGTAATCCCCTTCCCCCACAGCCCCACCCCCGCTTCCTTGGATAGCAGCATCATGAGATGACGTCCCCGTGGACTCGATTACATCAACTGCCATAGGTAGAGACGGATCAGCACAGCTACGGGCTTGCTGGCATGGCCCCGGGGTTGGCCTGCCACCGGGAACCTGTGGGCACAGAACAATGCATCAATGTTCTCAAAGTGTTGGGCTGTTCAGGTGATGAGAAAGTTCAAGCTGTTTCTTGACTCAGGCACTGAGGCAACCCGCCCGCTTCTTGCCACCCTCGTGGCCTCCCAGACAGAGGAGCTGAGCCTGGTCCTGAGATGGACACTTACTTATTTTCCCTGATCCTCTGCCTCCTTGTTTTTCTAAAGGGACCTCCTCCCAGTAAGATGAGTGAGTGTGTCTCCCAAGGGTGATAGCAACAGATCAAGCCACAGCCTTTACACCACTGACCATCAGAGGGACATGTGGACCAGTCAACGTGGTCAAGCGTTGACAACCTAATGAACTGCATGAAGAAGCAATAGGTTTCTGAAAACAGAGTCTTGACAGAATTCTTGGGCTTCTCACCGTTTAATCTAGAAACAGTGTTCTCTACGCAGACACCAAGCTAAAAAGAAGTGCCCAGAATAGGAGAAGGAAAACAAAAAATTAGGTAGGAGGCAGTTTATCATCCACTTTTGCCCTAAAGGCTTCTCAGGCCAAGAGGCTGAGATAGGCAGAATGGAATCCCCAGCTGGAAAAGATAATAACAGCTTTCATTCGCAAACAGTCTAGTTTACAAAGCACTTTCATATAGCATGACCTCATTTGAGCCTCTCTGTAAGGTTGGCTGAGTTTCTTATCCCCAGTTTACAGATGCAAAAACTGAGGTCCAAAGACGTTACGTGACTCACTTGCATAGAAAGAAAGTAGCAGAGTCAGTGTCAAACCCATGTTTCTAGTAAGATGCTAAGACTTGCTCCATGATTCCCCAGTCTTCTCTACTGGGGTGCTTAATGTTCAGTTTAGTCAACAAATAGGTTGAACAATCCCTCTGTGTTGAGCACTGTGCTAGGTGCTGGGGAAGCGGCAGGGAACGTGGCATCCAGGGTTTTCCTCATAGCAGTCTCATCACTACATTAGTTTTGTGCTGCTGGAGTCTCTAGGATGTGGGATCCTTCCCGAGAGAGTTCTATTAAAGTTCTTTTGGCTGCAACAGTAAAAGTCATGTGCTGGCTAGCTAACACACAAAAATGGGATTTATTAGAAAGATTATGGATGTTTAATGGAATCTAAGCAAACATTAGTCCATCCCAAGCTTTGGGAAGACCAAGAACCTATTGCCTCTCTAAGACCCTTATCTCTTAATTTTTCTCCTTACATTCTCAATACTTCAGATAGAAATTTCTGTTTAAAAAAATTCAGTGAAAGAATCATTTATAAATATATTCAGAAATATTTATGAGTGAGGATTTTTCTTTAAAATACTCCAGAAAGCACTTCCCTGGCAGTCCAGTGGTTAAGATTCTATGCTTCCATTGCAATGAGCATGGGTTCAATCCCTGGTCAGGGAACTTAAGATACTACATGTTATGTGGCCAGAAAAAAAAAAAAAAAAACAACAAAAAAGTTCCAGGAAAAAAGAAGAATGGGACCAGGTAAAATAAGAAAGTAAGAAGGACATACCCTGATATTGCTTGAAGAAGCTGAGTGATGGGTACATGGTGGGGGGTGTCATTCTATTATTCTACTTTTCTCTGTTTTTAAAAATGTATATTTGAAAAGTTAAAAAATACAAAGAGAATATTCTGTGTCATTATGTTCCTTCCTTGGACCTTTCGAAACGAATGTATTTTTTTCTGTATAGATTATTTTTAGTGGTTCTCTATTTGCCTGGTCTCCTCCATTGGCCGGTGTTGCTTGAAGGGCAGAATTGTTTCATCAGTTTTACAAGTACAGTGTATGCTTTGAGGGCTTCCTGTGGCTTAGGCAGTGTCTCCTGCTTCCAGGTGAGCTAATAGCCCTGGCTGGTGCGTGTGCTCAGTCTCTCAGTTGTGTCCAATTCTTGGTGACCCCATGATACCACTGAGCCACCTGGGAAGCCCCATAACCCTGGCAGTTTGTGTATTTCCTTCACATGATACCAGCCCTTTGCACATGTTCCATAAGATGCCCTGGGGACCTCCATTTCTATGGCCGCTGGGCTGTCCCTCTATGATGGGACACCACCAGTCTGAGGAATGATTGGAGTGAGGGTTTCAGGATTCCCCTGGGGCATTTCACTTGAAAGTGATATTTCTTCTCCGGCATCCAATACCCAGCAGACCTTCACACATCAGTCAATGACTCTGGGGTCAGGCCAGGTTCTGAAAAACACTTAGAAGCAACCTTTCTTTTGACCCAATGGGTAAGAAGAAAATAGAGAAACAACTCGTTTGGCTGCTGCTCAGGTGGGGAGAGCCAGGTCAGGCGGCTCGCGGCAGGTGCCCAGTTCTCTCCACTTCCAGCAGATCCATTAACGCTTGGCAGGTTGCACTCCCCTTCAGCATGTGTAACATGCAATTGTTGACACAACTAACACTCCCTCAAGCTCTTGATGTGTTCCCTTGCCCCTGTCATCAGAACAGGGTCTGAAAGGGCTCATCGGAATGTGTGCATTTGTTTATGGCAGGGACACAGCTCGGACCTCCTTCCTCAACCTTCCCACCCCAAACACGGTGCCCTCATTTTTCCTCTCCGGATTGATGTTAAGCACTTAATGTAATTGCCTTGCAGGAAAAAAGTAGCCAAAGATGTACAGTCAGTCACACCATGGCCTCATATTTCAAAACCAGCCAGGCTTCTTTGTGAATGCTCCCTCCCAGGGTGTGAAATCAATCATGTCGTGTCTGGTCCCCTATGACCCAGGGGGGACCGCCATCTCGGCTTACTCTGGAAACACGGCCAATGACTTGATCCCTTCCCTGCCTGAGCCCCCGCCCACCCCAGCCCTTCACCCTACAACTTCCCCGCTGGCTTCTCTCCAGTGAGCTTCCTCTTTGGATCTGGCAGCTTGCTCTGTGATTCTCATTTGCTTTGTATAAAGAAGCCATGAGCAAACGGTTAAGCGTCCACTCGCCTCCCTGGTGTCAACCTGTCCCTTGGCCTTGGCTCCTGCTTCAGATAAAGGCAGTGACGCTCCCTCCGGCTCAGTTCTTGGTGTGAGTCACTTTCTGAACCCTGGCCATTTTCTTTACCCTCCCCTTCAACTTTTCACCCTTGAGATGCTTCCCTCCTCCTTAGAATGGCTCAGGCTCCATGCAGACCCATGCTTTCCTCCCCCCAGCTACACTCTCCTCCGCTTCTGGGAAACCCCATTGTAGATGTGGAAAAGGGGAAAATTTTTGAGAATCTGTCCTTGCAACTCTATTCTATGAGACAGTGGGCCCAGAAGTAAAGCAAAAACAGCTTCGAGGAACTCTGCTCAATGTTTTATGGCAGCCTGGATGGGAGGGGAGTTTGGGGGAGAATGGATACATGTGTATGTATGGCTGAGTCCCTTTGCTGCTCACCTGAAACTATCCCAGTACTGTTGGTGAACTGGTTATATACCAATACAAAAGAAAAGGCTTAAATAAATAAAATTTAAAAATCAGCTTGGGAAAATGAAACCTCTATCTAATTACGATGCTAATGACATTCTATCTTGAAGTAAGGGTTGGCAACCGAAGGTTGTAGTTTATTTCTAATTGCTGCTTATCTACTGATGGAAAATGATCAAGGCTTATATTTAGAAAATGTAGGGTAGGGGAAGGAAGGTGAAGGGAGTGGATAATCTATAAACCAGACAGACAGTCCCTAGCCGTACTAAGTTTTGCAAATTTTCTGGCCCGGCTGAAAAGTTTCACTGCGGCTCTGGGTGAGTCAGACCATGTTCTGAAAATCGTTCTTTGCCTCTGTCCACTTTGGTGTTGGCTCTCCTTTTCTTATCACTTCTGGGATGTATGTGTTCTGATACCCTGGGAGTTAACGATATGGTTATTACTGTTCCCTAGCAACCCTGCTCTGTAGAGAAAAATCAGAACACACAAGTTCGCCCCTTCATCTGACCAATTCAGACCAGCCTTAACTTGCCCCAGTTCTGTTCTATGCATGCACACTGACAGCCTCTGTGTGTCTTACGGGTAATCACTTAAAATCTGGATGGGATGATCTTTTTCCATACGTCATGAAGCAAGAATTTTGATGGTTTGTCTTGTCAAGATGCTTATGGCTGTTTCAGAAAAATGACAACAAATAACGATTATGTCAGGACTTCCCTGGCAGTCCAGTGGTTAAGACTCTACAACTCCAATGAAGGGGATGAGAGTTCAATCCCTAGTCAGGGAACTAAGATCCCACATGCCACGTGGCATGGCCAAAAAATAAAAATAAGGTCATACCACGAAGTTCCAAATGCCAGGCTAAACATATGAGACTACTGTTACTCCTTGGGGGACCTTTTGTTTTCCTAGAATAGTAATCTTGCTTCTTGGTTCTTTCATCTGTGCAGTTATTAGCCGTTTCTTCATAGACTGTGTTATAGATGAGCTTTGTTCTTTGTTTACAGTTAAAATGATGGGAAGTTCAAACTACGCTGAATGAAAGTGCAAGAAGAGGTACATAATCCAGATGCCCAAAATGCAGGTACCCTACCAGTTATTTGCCTAATTATGGGCACAGTTGAGTAAAGATCTTTCTCTCTTTTTATTTTTTAATATTTCTGTATTTATTTGGCTGTGCTGGATCTTAGTTGCAACACACAAGATCTTCAATCTTTGTTGCGGCATGCGGGATCTTTAGTCGCAGCATGAGGGATCTTTAGTTGCGGCAGGCGAGCTCTTAGTAAGTGCACGTGGGATCTAGTTCCTGACCAGGGATGGAACCCAGGACCCCTGTATTGGGAACATGAAGGCTTAGCCACTGATCACCAGGGAAGTCTCGAGAAGGGATATTTAACCATGCATTATTCATCCATCTCCCAGGCCAGATATAGAGGGGCTGGGGATAGAAGTAAATAAAGCAGACACTGTCCCTGCCTTCGTGGAGAGCCCGGTCTAGTGGGGAGACAGACCAATAAGAATAAGCAGCACAAGACGAATGGTGGGAGAGAGAGATGCTACGAAGGAAAATCGTGAAGCTCTGTGCTGGCTCACAACACATTCCCAAGCTGAAGCACAGGGGAACATGGCGTTTAAGCACGGATGTCAAGGGCATAGGGGAGAAGGCAGGAAGGGGGAAGGAGGAAGAGTGAGGACAGCCTACACGTGGCCAAAGCAAATAGTGACCATCGGAGCTGCAGTCTATGGCATTTATAATCTCCCTGGCAGAACTTTCACCTTTTTTTAGTTCCGTTGGGAGTTTGTCATAAGCTAATCTGGTTAAATATCGGTCTAATTAATAGTGATAATACTGACAGCACTAACAATTATTAAATGCTTATTTATGCAACAGATATTATTCTTAGCGTCAAAGGTCACCTCACTCAGGCTGTCCCTGGGCACTCTAGAGAGCAGCCCCAATCCTATTTCCTTTACTCTGTTTTCTTTCGTCTTATAATGCTCACCATCATCTGACATTGTGTACACCCTTGCTGACTAGTTCAATGTCTGTCTTTCTGGTTGGAATGGAATCTTCACGAGGGCAGGTACTTCTGCCTATTTTGTTCATTTCTGTTTTCCCCAAAACTTAACCCAGCGCCTGACACATGCTTAGTGCCCAAGAAAAGCATTCAGATGTCCCCAGGTATCTGCAGGGGTCTGGTTTCAGGACTCCTGTGAACACCAAAATCCATGGACGCTCAAGTCCTTTATATGAAAGTCCTAGTATTTGCACATAAACTATGCACATCCTCCTATATACTTTATTTCTAGGTTATTGATAATACCTAGCACAGTGCAAGTGCTATGTAAATATTCAATAACTAGTTCTCAGAATATTTAAATCTTGCCTTTTAGAACTGCCTGGTATTTTTTTTAAAGTTTTTTTTTTTTTTTAATGTGGACCATGTCTAAGGTCTTTATTGAGTCTGTTACAATATTGCTTCTGCTTTATGTTTTGTTTTTTTTGGCTGCGAGGCATGTGGAAGTTTAGCTCCCTGACCAGGTATTGAACCTGCACTACCTGCATTGGAAGACAAAGGCTTAACCACTGGGCCACCAGGGAAGTCCCCAGTGATTTTTTTTTTTTTTTTAACATTTTTGATCTGTAGCGGGTTGAATCCTCAGGTGTGGAACCCATGGATTTGAAGAGCCAATGGTATTTGTTAAATAAATGAATGGATAGTATTCATTTAGTCCTGACAGCATCTCTATGAAATAGGAGCTATTTTCTCCTACTTTGGAGATGAGCACACCTGGCGCAGAGAGGTTAAATAACGTACCGAAGGTCACACAGCCAACGGAGTAGATCAGGATCCAAACCCAGGAGGTCTGAGACCAGAGGTTCATACAACAGGAACAGCCACAAAATAGAAACAGCTGTGGAGACAGTACATCAGTTTGACTTACAGTTTTTCTTTAGTTAAATGGCATTCTGTTTAAAGCCCCTGGAAAGGGAATCCAATTCAGTATGTAAGTTCTAGACACTAGTGGACTACTGGTTTTTATAAAACATATATCACTGAGCAAGTGGTATAAAGGACTATCTTGATTATAAGAAGGCTGTGCCAACCTAGGGAATGTGCAATCCAGATAAGATAAGAAAGTCCTGAGTCATAAAACACTTTCAGATCCTATAATTTAATCTGCACCCAGAGTTCCTGGAATATTCATTACCACTGACTTCATGGTAACTCAGTCTGGTTGCCAGTCTGGTTCCACATGAAATATGGAAGCATGATTTACTCTTGACTTGTTCAGTTCAGTTCAGTTCAGTCACTCAGTCATGTCCAACTCTTTGCGACCCCATGAACCGCAGCATGCCAGGCCTCCCTGTCCATCACCAGCTCCCAGAGTCCACCCAAACCCATGTCCATCGAGTCGATGATGCCATCCAGCCATCTCATCCTCTGTCGTCCCCTTCTCCTGCCCTCAATCTTTCCCAGCGTCAGGGTCTTTTCCAATGAGTCAGCTCTTCGCATCAGGTGGCCAAAGTATTGGAGTTTCAGCTTCAACATCAGTCCTTCCAATGAACACCCAGGACTTGTTCACTTGAATTAAAAACTCAAAGTTTGTTGTTGCTGTGTGTTTAAAAATTAAGAGCTTGGAGTAAAGAAAATAAAACCTCTCTACTTCATCGGTCCCAGTGTTAGACAACAAATTCAGTCTTGAGGACTTGCCTCTCCCCATATGTCCTTGTTTATCTGGGTAGATATTATTTCAGCTTCCGGGATATAAAACTTGCTCCTGGAGCCATTTTGACATTTTTATCCTTCTGATCAATCAATTTTCAGGATTGTATGTCATACAATGCAATGTTTTATTTGTTTGTTTGTTTTTCTTTGCTTTTTTGTTTTTATTTTTGTTCTGCCATGAAGCTTGCAGGATCATTTCCCCGATCAGGGACTGAACCCATGCCCCCTACATTGGGAACCCAGAGTCTTAACCATTGGACCACCAGGGAAGTCCAGTTTGCTTTTTCCTTCATAAGAATGATCTTCTCTTTGTGTATTCAATGGACATGAATTTGAACAAACTCTGAGAGACAGTGGAGAACAGAGGAGCCTGGCATGCTGCAGTCCATGGGGTCGCAAAGAGTAAGACACGACTTAGTGACTGAACAACAACAAAATGTGTATGAGGTTGTCAAAGAAAGGAATTTGCTTTTGACCTTAGAAACCTCAGCTTTCCCTTTCTGCCCACACATCTCGGGAGCACTCAGTAGCCCTGAATTTCCCTTTGGCATTTATTTTGTTATTTCTTTGACCACTTACCATGTAAGAATTGGTGAACAGTTCTGGTCCTTTCCATACATCTGGCTTCATGCTGTCCCTCCAGGTCCATCTTTTTGTGTCTCTGTTCCTTTCTGTCTCAAATACAACCTATAATCTCTTGCATACATACACACATTAAGCGTTACAAGAAGTTATGTATTTACAAAGAGTATGTTTAATTGCCAAAACTCAGAAAGTATGTGTAAAATTTCCACCATCTATAAGAAAAAAAGTTTCCTGTTTACAAATTGGTCACTAGCTTTATGCCCTTATTGCTGGTTCTTGGCATCTGATGGTTCATGGTATGCATCCCTTAGTGCTGGAGAAGTCCTTGTGTGGATTCCCACATCTCAGTACCTGGGAGATGCTTAGGATCTTCTCATGTTCTCCCAGAGTCTAGTATTAATAGATAAGGCTGTGCTGTGTGCTCAATCATTCAGTTGTGTCTGACTATGTGACCCCACGGACTGCAGCACACCGGGCTCCTCTGTCCGGCAGATTTTTCCAGCAAGAATACTGGAGTGAGTTGCTGTTTCCTCCTCCAGGGGATCTTCCCGATCCAGGGATAGAACCCAAGTCTCCTGCATCTCCGGCATTGGCAATCAGATTCTTTACCACTGAGTCACCTGGGAAGCCCTAATAGATAAGGACCACATAGCAAATGTGTGGAAGGTGGATAACTCTAGGATGAAAGGGAGTTTAATGTGTTGCAAGGTGATGAAAGAGCCCTGATCCAGGCACCGAGCAGAGGGAAGCAACAACTTGAAAAGAGAAGAAAACATGGTGGATGATTTGAAATTCCCACTGACCTCCCACTACACCCCTTAAATGAAGGGCCCTGCATTCTAATTCCATTTATATTTTCAAGCATCTCCAATATTATTGCTATTACAACATGTACAGAGATCTAGGTAAATTGGGGTTATACATCTGAGCTATATTTCTAGTTTCGTTGTTTGTGTATTGGGAAGGACACTGGCTTTGGGTTCAGGTAATATTGCCACGATCTAGATGGGACCATAGTGGCTTGTCACCTCACCTGTTTCAGCCTCAGGCTCCTAACATAGATCCTCTCTTTGTTAACGGTAAAAAAATATTAAGAGAAGAAAACCAAAGACTGGTATATGCATGTGTATGTCTTTGTGTGGTGGGGTGTTTTGTAAGGGAGGTGATTGGAAGCTTTCTTTTGAAGTTGGAGCCAGTGAGCAAATCTTCTAAGATGAGCTCCAGTTGCCAATTCACCTTCTACCCCTTAGGCCACCTACATCCATTCTGCTTGTTCAGGCAAGGAAAGGTTACTCTGGATCCTGGCTTCTCAGTCAAGGGAGAACGTGAAACTAGTGTTCTCTTGCCTTCACCTTTGAGGCAAAGGAGTACTCTCCTAAAATCGCTGGTCAGAGGAATTGTCTATCCTCAGTGAAAAGAGGCTTCCCTTAAAAGACATTCATTCATTCAAAAAAGCTCATTAAAAACACCAATATTCATTGAGCTGTCACTATATCCCAAACACTGTAGTAAGTGCTGGCGCCAGCAAGAATGGACACTGTGCCTTAATAACCTCAAGTCCACTGAAATCCAGACCTTTTTTTTTTTTAACTTGTGACTGTTCCCATACAAATTTTTTAAGTTGTGTTTTCATTTTTATTCAGTTCAAGAACTTTTTTTTTTTTTTTTGGCAGCATGGCATTCGGGGTCTTAATTCCCCCACCAGGGATCAAACCCATGCCTCCTGCGGTGGATGTACAAAGTTCTAACCACTGGACCATCAGGGGAGTCCCTCAAGTCCAGTCTTGAAGTCCTCATTGATAGTTCTGTTCTACAAACACTGTTTTATTTTGTTGTCAGCTAGCCACAGCTGTGAGGGTCTCCGGCCCCTCAGTGCACGCCCATCTCTCCTCCAAGTGTCTGCCTCGTCTGTTGATCCCCTCTCCTTGCCTTGAAAGTTTTCACCTACTTTTAGACTTTCATCCTCACGATGGTACAGGTAGCTGTCAATGGTTCAGAAGCGTTTTCTTCCTGGGGTACTTGCATTACAGCAGGGTTCAATATCCTCCCAAAAGCACTTTTCCTGCTAAACCTGGATTTGGTCCTAGAATCCATCTGTCATTATCAGTCAAAGCTTGCAGTTATGTTGAAAACTATTCATCGTGGTTTAAGCCAAGGCTGCAATTTCAAGAATTGGATAGTTTTGTTTTTTTTTGGAGGAGGGTGGTGGTGTGGAGTTTTCATGTTTTTTGTTGTTGTTGTTATTGTTTGTTTGTTTCCAGGGCCCTGAAAAGTTAAGTGATACAGATAAGAGCCTACACCTACCATATGTATACTCTCAGCTTATGGAAGACATAGCCGCAGGGTGGCAGCTGTCATACAGAAATGTTCTTTACCAAAAAAGAAAACCAGAAATGGTATTTCCTGTGCCTGAAAACCTTGTCTTTGTACAAAGTGAGGAGTGTGGCATTTACTAAGACACTCTTATCCCTGGGTTCTGCATCTGTGGATACCAGAGGGCTTATTGTATGTGCCATTGTATATAAGGAACTCAAATATCTTCAGATTTTGTTATCCTGGTATCAACTCCCCCTGATACCAAGGGGAAATCTGTATATCATTACAGAGTCACAGACACTCAAAATACCCATAGTAAAGACAGAATTCAGAGCAGAAGTACTGTGGGTAGAGAGGGCCTGGAGGTGCTTTAAGGTACCTAAGTGAACAGTTTGTCTCAAGAAGAATATAATTTGAATGTTGTAGAACAACCTTATGAGGAGGTCTGTTCTAGGAAGTTCTAACATCTGAAGCCCAAAGAAGAAAAATGAACTCATTCATTAGTGCGGCTTCAACTTGCTGTTGTATGGTCAAGGAGACTCAATAATTTAAATAATATTCTCTAGCTTTAATACTATCTGAATAAAAAAGTAGTCATTTAATAATAAAAGTAGTCATTAAGTTTGGGTACCCGCTGGGTTACAGTAGATTGTAAAAATTTCAGCATAATTGTAGAATTTTTAATGCAATATTAAATACTCATGACTACAATAAAATTAGCTTAGTTTAAGTAACTGCATTATTGGAGTTGACAAGAGAAGTATAAACACCTCCCTGACTAATAGGAGTGCTCGTGGCTCCTAGGTCCTGGTAGAAAGATAGAACCGTCTATGGTATTAGTTTTGTTCTTGGCATAGATGCCAACTTGGTACTGTTGCTGCTGCTGCTAAGTCACTTCAGTTGTGTCCGACTCTGTGTGACCCCATAGACGGAAGCCCACCAGGCTCCCCCGTCCCTGGGATTCTCCAGGCAAGAACACTGGAGTGGGTTGCCATTTCCTTCTCCAATGTGTGAAAGTGAAAAGTGAAAGTGAAGTCGCACAGTCATGTCCGACCCTTAGCGACCCCACGGACTGCAGCCAACCAGGCTCCTCCATCCATGGGATTTTCCAGGCAAGAGTACTGGAGTGGCTTGCCATTGCCTTCTCCGCAACTTGGTACAGGCTAGGCTTTCTCAAGAAGCTCTCTTCCTGATGAATTAACTAAAAATCCCTGAAACTCATCTTGAGTTGTGGAAAGTATTTGAAACACTTGTTTACAGACACATGAGCGTGGTGACATAGCCACCTTAATAAACCACAGAAACTGGCATGTTTTAAATATGCACAATTATATTTTTGCTGACATCCCATTGCCAGTATAAGCATATCATCTACTGTTTTTGTTATTTGCATCAACAATTAATTAGATGACTTTAAAATTCTCATTTCCCTCAAAGCTACTTTTTATAAATGGTTGATTTTTCTCTGTCAATAACTTCACGAGGGAGTTTCTAGCAAATAAGTATTTTTTTCTACATAACTTATAAATGCACACAGAGATAAAAGTATTAACAGTTAATGGTTTGTAAGATACTCCTATTATTTTTATTTTTTTAAATCAGATTTTAAACACAGGCTTAACATCATGCATACATACATCCATGTGTTTGTCTTGATTAGTGAGGTTATCCTTGAACTATTCCTTCAAGGATATTGTCTTGCTAGATGCTTGTCCGTATGACCTCATGGAGAAAGAGTCCAAACCTCCTTCAACATTTGGAAAATATATTTTCCCCAGATGAAATTGTAGTGGAGTAAATAAACAATGAATTTGGAGGCTGGTTTTATGCTTTAACCAGGTTACCTGTTAATAAGAGAGCTTTTTGTTTAAGTTTTCAGAGTCTCAATTTTGCCATCCTGTAAGGGAGATGTAATTCTTACTATGTAGTTCATTTAATTAAATAATATTTAGTAATAAAATCTTTGAGAAAAGCACTTGGTAAAGACTTGAATATTTTATTATAAGACCTACTGTTGCACTCTATCATACCATGATTTTATTCAGTCAGTTCAGTTCAGTTCAGTCGCTCAGTCGTGTCCGACTCTCTGCAACCCCATGAATCACAGCACGCCAGGCCTCCCTGTCCATCACCAACTCCCGGAGTACACTCAAACTCATGTCCACAGAGTCAGTGATGCCATCCAGCCATCTCATTCTCCGTCGTCCCCTTCTCCTCCTGCCCCCAACCTTTCCCAGCATCAGAGTCTTTTCCAGTGAGTCAACTCGTCGCATGAGGTGGCCAAAGTATTGCAGTTTCAGCTTTAGCATCAGTCCTTCCAACGAACACCCAGGACTGATCTCCTTTAGAATGGACTGGTTGGATCTCCTTGCAGTCCAAGGGACTCTCAAGAGTCTTCTCCAGCACCACAATTCAAAAGCATCAATTCTTCGGCGCTCAGCTTTCTTCACAGTCCAACTCTCACATCCATACATGACCATGGGAAAAACCATAGCCTTGACTAGATGGACCTTGGTTGGCAAAGTAGTGTCTCTGCTTTTTAATATACTATCCAGGTTGGTCATAACTTTCCTTCCAAGGAGTAAGTGTCTTTTAATTTCATGGCTGCAATCAGCATCTGCAGTGATTTTGGAGCCCCCAAAAATAAAGTCTGACACTGTTTCCACTGTTTTCCCATCTATTTCCCATGAAGTGATGGGACCAGATGCCATGATCTTTGTTTTCTGAATGTTGAGCTTCAAGCCAACCTTTTCACTCTCCTCTTTCACTTTCATCAAGAGGCTTTTGAGTTCCTCTTCACTTTCTGCCATAAGGGTGGTGTCATCAGCATATCTGAGGTTATTTGTATTTCTCCTGGCAATCTTGATTCCAGCTTGTGCTTCTTCCAGCTCAGTGTTCCTCATGATGTACTCTGCATATAAGTTAAATAAGCAAGGTCTTATTAGTCCCTCTCTATTCTAACAATGGAGAAGGAAATGGCAACCCACTCCAGTATTCTTGCCTAGAGAATCCCAGGGACAGAGGAGCCTGGTGGGCTGCTGTCCATAGGGTCACACAGAGTCGGACACGACTGAAGCGACTTAGCATGCATGCGTGCATTGGAGAAGGAAATGGCAACCCACTCCAGTATTCTTGCCTGGAGAATCCCAGGGATGGGGAAGCCTGGTGGGCTGCTGTCTGTGGGGTTGCATAGAGTTGGACATAACTGAAGTGACTTAGCAGCAGCAGCAGCATTCTAACAAAGCCCAAACATTAATGGTCACCGGTTACCCACAGGCTTAGCTCTGCCCAAACCAGGTCAGAGAGACCCTGCCTAATAGAATATTAATCACTCAGTGTAGTGGAGATCTTTTGGTTTTGTCTTTCCCCTAACCAGATCTTCTTCTGACAGTAGTATGCCGAATTCCCATAGTGAACCACTTCTTTCTACTTCTTCTTAAATTTTATTTATTTTTAATTGGAGGATAATTGCTTTACAACATTGTGTTGGCTTCTGCCATACATCAACATGAATCAGCCACAGACATGTGTCCCCTCCCTCTTAAACCTCCCTCCGACCTCCCACCCCATCCTACCCCTCTAGGTTGCCACAGAGCACCCGGTTTGAGCTCCCTGTGTCACACAGAAAATTCCCATTGCCTTTTTATTTTGCATATGGTAATGGTGATGGACAGGGAGGCCTGGCGTGCTGTGATTCATGGGGTCGAGGAGAGTCGGACACGACTGAGCGACTGAACTGAACTGAATGTATATTTTTCAAATTTGTCCCACCCTCTCCTTCCCCAACTGCATCCACGTCTGTTGTCTATGTCTGCACCTCCATTCATGTCAGTTCAGTCGCTCAGTCGTGTCCAACTCTTTGCGACCCCATGAACCGCAGCACGCCAGGCCTCCCTGTCCATCACTGACTCCTGGAGTTCACCCAAACTCATATGCATCGAGTTGGTGATGCCATCCAACCATCTCATCCTCTGTCATCCCCTTCTCCTCCTGCCCCCAATCCCTCCCAGCATCAGAGTCTTTTCCGATGAGTCAGCTCTTCCCATTAGGTGGCCAAAGTATTGGAGTTTCGGCTTCAGCATCAGTCCTTCCAATGAACACCCAGGACTGATCTCCTTTAGAATGGACTGGTTGGATCTCCTTGCAGTCCAAGGGACTCTCAAGAGTCTTCTCCAGCACCACAGTTCAAAAGCATCAATTCTTCGGCAATCAGCTTTCTTCACAGTTCAACTCTCACATCCATACATGACCACGGGAAAAACCATAGCCTTGACTAGACGGACCTTGGTTGGGAAAGTAATGTCTCTGCTTTTTAATATGCTGTCTAGGTTGGTCATAACTTTCCTTCCAAGGAGTAAGCGTCTTTTAATTTCCTGGCTGCAATCAGCATCTGCAGTGATTTTGGAGCCCCCAAAAATAAAGTCTGACACTGTTTCCACTGTTTTTCCATCTATTTCCCATGAAGTGATGGGACCAGATGCCATGATCTTTGTTTTCTGAATGTTGAGCTTTAAGCGTTGCTGCCCTGCAAATAGGTTCATCAGTACCATCTTTCTAGATTCCATATATATGGGTTAATATCAATGTATGATATTTGTTTTTCTCTTTCTGACTTACTTCACTGTATAATAGGCTCTAGGTTCATCCACCTGATTAGAACTGACTCATATGCATTCCTTTTTATAGCTGAGTAATATTCCATTGTATATATGAACTACAATTTCTTTATCCATCTGTCTGTCGATGGACATCCAGGTTGCTTCCATGTCCTAGCTGTTGTAAATAGTGCTGTGGTGAACATTGGGGTACATGTGTCTTTTTCAATTATGGTTTCCTTAGAGTATATGCCAGTAGTGAGATTGTAGAGTCATACGGTAGTTTTATTCCTAGTTTTTTAAGGAACCTCCATACTGTTCTCCATACTGGCTGGATCAATTTGCATTCCTACCAACAGTGTAGAAGGGTTCCCTTTCTCCACATCCTCTCCAGCATTTATTGTTTGTAGATTTTTTGATGATGGCCATTCTGACCAGTGTGAGGTGATACATCACTGTAGTTTTGATTTGAATTTCTCTAGTAATGAGCAATGTTGAGCATCTTTTCATGTGTTTATTAGCCACCTATAAGTCTTTGGAGAAATGTCTGTTTAGATCTTCTTTCCACTTTTGGATTGGGTTGTTTGTTTTTTCTGGTTTTGAGCTGCATGAGCTGCTTGTATATTTTGGAGATTAATCCTTTGCCAGTTGTTTCAATTGTTATTATTTTCTCTCGTTCTGTGGGTTGTCTTTTCATCTTGTTTATAGTCTCCTTTCCTATGCAAAATCTTTTAAGCTTAATTAGGTCCTACTTCTTTACTTTTGTTATTTCCATTTCTCTGGGAGATGGGACCTTGCTGTGATTTATGTCAAGGAGTATACTGTCTCTTTTCTAATTCTTAATCCATGTGATTCGCTAGAGCTTGCCTAATGTAATTAAGTGTAGCCAATCACAGTATCATTCTGAACATACTGGTTGGTTCAAGAAAGATTCGAAGATCAAACCAGGCAATGAAAACTGGATTCTGGAATTTACTAGGGCCTCTGTTTCCACTGAAAGAGGGTGTAAGTAAGTTAAGAAGTAAGCCTGGGAGTGTCAGTGGCCATCTTACCCACATGAACTGTTGAAGCTAATTCTAAACTAACCTTGAAGCTAACACAGAGGAAAGCCGGAGATGGAGAAGGTCAGATCTTAGGTTACATCATTTGAGTCCCTGGAGCCAGTCACTCCTAAAGTTTTACTAATGCACCTTTTGGTTGTGTACTTTAGACTTGAGAGTTTATTTTCTGTCCTTTGCAACGAGAGAAGTCCTGACTAATAGGCTTGACTTCTTACCATGAAACAGGAGCTCTGTAAGGCTGAGCTGTGACTCACGCCTGCACTGATGGAGACAGATCTAACTGCCCGCGCCACTGCTGTGTGGTGGCCTCACCCTACCTTCCGGTGTGCGATTAGCCCGACAACAGACCTTGAGCCTGGATTAATCCCTCAGTCAATCCAGCCAACCGGTGAGTCTGCCCCTTGGTCAGGTTGATGTCAGCTTTTTAAAAAAGTGTATCTAAGGAAAGATCTGCATCAAAAGTTTTAGATACCAGCTTTTAACCCTAGGGCTAAGATAATCTTCTAATAAATGCTCATAGAATCTTTTCTGATATGTTAACTTCTCCTTGATCTAGTCAAGATTTCTTATTGACTGCAGAAACTTAAATATGGCCCAGATTTGGCACTCCCACCAGCTTGTCTATCTTGGACTTTATCTGCCAAGACTCAATTTGAGCTTGTTTAGAATAACTCCCGAGTATAATATTGAACTTGAATTCCTGACCATCATTCTCCTATACTCTGAATAGGATCTAGCCTCTGTTCCTACTTAGGCAATTCTTTTTTTTTTTTTTTTTAATTTTTACTGGAACATAGTTGATTCACAATGTTGTGTTAGTTTCAGGTGTACTGCAATCTGAATCAGTTATACATATACATATATTAACTCTCCTTTAGATTCTTTTCCCATACAGGCCATTACAGAGTATTGAATAGAATTCCCTGTGCTATCCAACAGGTTCTTATTAGTTATCTATTTTATATATAGCAGGGTGAATATGTCAATCCCAATCTCTCAATTTATCCCTTCTACTTAGGCAATTCTTGTTTACCTTTCTACCATTCTTTGGGAGTGGTAAAAACAATTTCATATATAAACTTCTGAATATCCTGAGTCTATATCAGGACCTTGAAAATGCATTTTGTAAAACTAAATGAGGTTCTCAATTTTCCATGTACCCAGTACCTCTCCCCCATCCACAGCTCTGTAATCACTCTGGAATTCTATGATCAGACTCTACTTTGGAAACCAGCCAAAGGGAATCTCTGCTTCAGATTGGTCCCATCCCATTTATGGCAGGGCGGTTGGAGAACACGTGACTCCAACAAGACAAGGCCTGCCCAGAGTCATTCAGCACGTCCTCATTCCGGCCCTGCAGAAGCTGAAACAGTAGAGCATGCCCACAGACACCGGAATGACTTGATGTTCCACTCCTGGAATTGCCTCTGAACTTGTCCTAGAAGTGGGTATCAGGTGTTGACCAAGAGAACTTTGATGATTGTTGGTAAAGCCAGGGCATCTGAATTCCTTAGTGGGGCCCCTCCTGTCACTCTCAGGTTGGTGCAGGAGTCTCCCTGACATCTGAAGGGCTGAGTGATGGGTGCCCTGCTTGAAGGTGGGAAGCTGAAGACAGATATTACAGGTATGCCAGACCCTGTCTACTTATCCTGAGGAGCCCTGGACAAAGCACTCAGCCCAGACCACTAAGCCAGCCAAGATTTTCTTCTCTCCTGATGGCCTGCCATCATCTCCTTTCCCAATCAGGACCAACTTGTAGAGCTCTTGCACATCGAAGGGCCAGTGGAGAGGACATAGGTTCAAGAGAGAAGTCCAGAATGTCCAGCTCAACCTGCAATAGAAGATGTTTAGTCCCGGACCAGAAGCCCTGCGAAGGCCCAAACACAAAGACAAACACAAACACAAAATTTTTTCCTTAAGAGCTGACAGAATGGCTGAGCCCCCAAGTAGGAGACAAGTTCAAAAAAGACATTGGAAGCCACAGGGGTGATGCTGCCCTTCCCATCATTGTTCTGGTTTTTTCTACAGTCGGGAAAAGGGAGCAGGGTGGTGAGTCCCAGCAACTGAGCTATAAACTGAAATGTGTTGACACTTTGCACGCACACAATATGCTGCCTGTGCCCTAAGCTAGCTCACAAAAGTCTATCATTAATAACACATAAAATAAGAAACAAAGATGCATGCCTATAAGAAAGTTATTCTGAGTTAAAAAAACAAAATACAACCTACCAATGAACTTGGGCACACACCTGTGCAAAGCTGGAGATAACTTGTACTGTGCTTAGGTAAACAGAGAGTGGTTTTGAACATATGGTAAGTGTTTAATGACCACTTTATACTTGATAGGTTTCTTATTCTATTAAAGTTTACTCATGTTGTTTCATTTGTTTTCTTTTTATGTAACTCATTTTCAATCAACTTCAGTGTTTGACACTCAGAATCTTACTAACAGAGACATTTTAAAGGGGCACTATCCATGCGTCAGGGTGTCTTAAGTCTTCCTTTTCTTAGAATATGCTTGCTGCTACATACAGACTACAAGGCAAAAATGTTTGGGGTTTTTGAGTGTTAACTAAAGGCTTGCCTTCTACCATTCATATAATAGAGTGCAGATTTTCCTTAAAAACAAATTCTCCATTTTAAAAAGGCTGGAGACAAGGGTAGCAGGTATAAAGCATTTCAACAATTTAAATTTAAGGTCCTAAGACAAGTCCTCATGGAGAATATTTTCTGATCATGGGAAGATAAAATTTTTATTTGATTGTTTTTTGTGGAGTCAGAAGAAACCCAGAGTGTGGTCAGGGGGTTGAGAGGTGACAAGTTCTTCTTGTGTTTTTCCTGTGAAGTAGGTCAGGACACTGTCTCAAGACTCAAGGGCATCATGTGATCAGCTGAGCTTGGCTCAGCTTTGGTGAGTCCCACAGATAGTCATCAGTCCCTGTTCTTGGGTTTCAGCTTCTTCTGTTTTTGAAAAGATGAAAACCAATTACTGATACCTCTGCTGACCTCAGGTGTGTGGTCTGTCTTAGTGAAAGTGAAAGTGTTAGTCACTCAGTTGTGACTGACTCTTTGCTACCCCATGGACTGCCTTTGCAACCTCATGGACTGCCAGGCTCCTCTGTCCATGGAATTCCCCAGGCAAAAATACTGGAGTGGATTACCACTCTCTTCTCCAGGGTATCTTCCCGACCCAGGGATCAAACCTGGGTCTCCCGTACTGCAGGCAGATTCTTTACCATCTGAGCCACCAGGGAAGCCCAATCTATCTTAGTGAAATGGTCTTTCCCCACCATTGCCAGTTAGAGGTGACCCTGAACTTGTTGACATAAGATCAGTGAAAAAAAAAATCACAATAATCAAGAAACAGATATTTTCCCTGAGTTTCCTGTTTTCAATCACCAATGTGGGTTTTGAGCCTGTTCAAAAAGATCCCCTTTGGGACTTCCCTGGGGGCCCAGGGATTAAGACTCCATGCTTCCAAGGGGCATGGGTTCGAATTCCCCTTAGTTGGATAATTAAATAATAATCTTAATTATTTCTTTGCTGAGCAAAGAAAATAAAAAATAAAATGAGATAAAACGTGAAAAAGAGCTGTTTATTTAAAAAAACAAAACAAAATATCCCCTTTATCTTTTGTGCTAGCGCCACTCTCTCTTTCCAAGGCATCCTTTATAAGACCACCCCAACCTTCAATGGGTATACCTAGTAGAGGGTTATTATACTTTCACAGTTTGCTGTGACCCACCTCCCTGTCTCCTCCAAGGGGACCTAAGGGGCCTGAGTCATACCTGGCTCACCTCCCCTCCTCAGGGACCAGCAAGTGCTTTGAACTTATAGACCCTCAACACATACAGTCTGGAATTTTGAAGCCGAATGGAACCAGTCCTTGCCATCATCAGTCGATGATTAAAACAAGACTCAGATTAGGATTTGCTCCTTTCCAAGATCACCACCTCCCCATGACCCAACTCCAGCTTCCTCTGGAAGTCCCTGGGGTCCCCACCCCTGCCCCCCAGATTCCCCCTCCTCCCTCAGATCATTTCCCAGGCGAGCAGCAGCAGCCCCCCAGGCCTTCGCTCCTTCCCTCCACCTCTTCTGCACACTCCGGCTCTACTGCCCTGGCCTCTGGGCCCTGCTTTTAAGAAGAGTCAAAACCACTGAAGTCAGGGTTTCTGATATTTCTTGACATCTATAAATAATAGTCATTGTAATAACTGTTCTTTATGAAGGATTGTCTGAGCTGGACATGTTTAAAGCCTGTGATTTATTTACCTAGCCTCAAGCCAGAAGAGTCACTCTCTTTGCTTATTCATTTGTTTGAAAAATATCTAATGAAGAGGACGGGGAAGACGACTGCTCCAACAGAACTTATATTCCTATGGCAAGAGAGAGACAGTAAGCAAGTCAGCAAGGGAATTTCAGGTTGTGCCTTCATTCTGAAAGAATGACAGCTGGGTCCTGGTGCTGTGAGTCCTGCTTTAAGTCTCAAGATCAGGGAAAACCTCTCTAAGAGGTGACATTAATGCTGAAAACTGAATGAAGTGAAGGAGACTGATGGGGCTTCCCTAGTGGTCCAGAGGTTAAGAATTTGCCTTGCAATGCAGGGGACACGGGTTTGATCCCTGCTCTGAAAAGATCTCACGTCCCACATGCTCTGCAGCAGCTGAGCCTGTGTACCACAGCTACCGAGCCTGTGTTCTAGAGCCTGGGAGCCACAGCTACTGAGCCCCTGCACCCTAGAGCCTGTGCTCCACAACTAGAGAAAGCCCGTGTGCAGCTAAAAGCAATTAAATAAAATAATTTTTAAAGGAGACTGATGATGTACAGAACATTCCTGCGCAGGGGCCAGCATGGGCAAAGGCCCTGTGGAGGGTCTGAGCTTATCACATTACTGAGTCATCCTGTGGGCCTGTTTTCTCTGCTAGAATCTGAGCAAAACCCTTGTTCTCTTACACACTGACTGCAGGAAGGACTACCTTGTCCTTGCTGGGGATGGGGCTTTCCAGCCTAGCATTCTCCTGGCTCAGCTGGGACACTCTGTGATGCCCATACACATATTCTCTACCTTTCGTGATATAGTCAAAGCCCCACCTCTGTCTGACTCATCTCGCTGTCCAGTAGATTCACTTTATAACTATCTCCTGGCTTATTTATTTTGCCATATGAAACACGGTTATCGCATTTGCCCAGGCAGCTCCTGGCACTTCTGAGGCTCAAATGAGATCATTCATTCAATAGATTCCAGAGCATCAACCTAGTGCCAGGCACTGGGTTAGGACTTGAGCCCTGAAGATGGGCAAGAGTTGATTGCTGCTCTTGAAGCTTACCTGTTATGATAACTGGACTTGCATTTTAGAGAGCTCTTTCCAATAAAACGGTGGGAAATTGCCAAAGAGCAACCAGACAGGATATGCAGAAACTGACATGTGTGTTTTACATGTATGTGAAAGTATGTGTTTGTCTATATTAGACAGCTGCTGTTTCTGAAAGGCTGCTGCTGCTGCTGCTGCTGCTAAGTCACTTCAGTCGTGTCCGACTCTGTGTGACCCCATAGACGGAAGCCCACCAGGCTCCCCCGTCCCTGGGATTCTCCAGGCAAGAACACTGGAGTGGGTTGCCATTTCCTTCTCCAATGTGTGAAAGTGAAAAGTGAAAGTGAAGTCGCTCAGTCGTGTCCGACCCTTAGAGACCCCACGGACTGCAGGCCACCAGGCTCCTCCGTCCATGGGATTTTCTAGGCAATAGTACTGGAGTGGCTTGCATTGCCTTCTCCGTCTGAAAGGCTAGTACCCATTTTTTTCCTGGAAAGGATGCCTAAGTTTTCATTGGTTAGTCCCCTCCCACTCTTCTTCCACGTGATTGGGTGGGATTGATTCCATCCCTAGGTTTAAGAGTGGCCATGAAAGAGGTGCTGCCCAATCATACCAAGTGATCCTAGGATTTTGCCAGAAAAAAAATGAGTTACGAGTTCCCTTTCCTCTAGGGTAGTGGTTAGCAGAGGATGCCAGATGGCTTCCCTGATGGTTGAGAGGGTAAAGAATCTGCCTGCATCTTTCTAAATTCCTTTTTAATGGCTGAGTAATACTCCATTGTGTATATGTACCACAGCTTTCTTATCCATTTGTCTGCTGGGAGAGGGCAAGGGTGGGATGATTTGGAAGAATGGCATTGAAACTTGTATATTATCATATGTGAAACGAACTGCCAGTCCAGGTTCGATGCATGAGACAGGATGCTTGGGGCTGGTGCACTGGGACGACCCAGAGGGATGATATGGGGAGGGAGGTGGGAGGGGGGTTCAAGATGGGGAACACGTGTACACCCGGGGCAGATTCATGTCAATGTATGGCAAAGCCAATACAATATTGTAAAGTAATTAGCCTCCAATTAAAATTTTAAAAATTTTAAAAAGTACAAAAAAAAAAAGAATCTGCCTGCAATGCAGGAAACACAGAAGACACAGGAGATGCAGGTTCAATCCCTGGGTCGGGAAGATCCCCTGGAGAAGGAAATGGCAACCCACTCCAGCATTCTTGCCTGGGAAATCCCGAGGACAGAGGGGCCTGGTGGGCTACAGTCCACGGGGTCGCAAAGAGTTGGACACGACTAAACGACTAAGCGTGCACACAAGGACAATGCAAGACTGGACCTGCAGAAGAGACCTGGCCGCCACAAGGAAGAAACCTATGTAAGAGTCCAACTCCGACATGGAGGAAATCAGCCCTAAGAAACAGAAGCAGCAGCACTATAAGCTCTGGGATCTAACTGGACACCCGTGGCCCTGTCAGATGAACCACAAAACTCTCTTTTTGTTGAAGCCACTTTGAGTTGGGTTTTCTGTTACATGCAATCCAAATATTCCTAAATAATACAGGAGAGAAGGCTGAGGCACATTGAAATTAGTTGCCCAAGGTCCCACGGCTAGTAAGTAGCAGTGCTTATTTTATTTTTTAAAAAACACTTCTTTGGCTGCATTGGGTCTTAGCTGCAGCACTCAGAAGGTTGGTTGAGTCAGGCAGGATTTTTTGTTGCAGTGCTCGGACTCTGTTTGTGGCATGTGGGGTCTGGAGTGCCTGGGCTCAGGAGTTGTGGTACGTGGGCTTAGGTGCCTCCTGGCGTGTGGTATCTTAGTTCCCCGACCAGGGATTGAACTAGTGCTCCCTGCATTGGGAATGGGGAGTGTTAACCACTGGACAGCTAGGAAAGTCCTATTTTTCTAGATTTACACATAGACATTCACACAATAAAGTCACATTCTTTGCATGATGGCTTGACTGAAAGCAAAGAGAGGCAGATGGCATCTACTTCCCATTCTTTCTCTGCCCACTCAGAACGCCCTCAGATGTCTTCCATTTTTCTTATGCAAAGTGATACTACACCCAAGGATTTACAAATGCTTTGGGGTTTCACTTTAGAGTTTATTAATTTCTTAGCATTCTGATTAAGGGCTATCTCTTCTCTAGTATCTACCGGGGAGAGAGATGGTTTTACTTAGATACAGATAGACTATGGGTATAAATAAAAACATGTTTTTACAGAAATATATGTATGTACATTGCTAGTTAAAAAATGACATTACTCTCTGTACTTTTTATGGCCTACTTTTTTTCCATTATAAATATATTTTAAGCATTTTCAGTGCCAATAAGTCTGAGTTAGAACATGCTTTTTAATGGTTACTTCTTATTCCAGCTTATGGCTATAACGCAATTTTCAGATGTAGTTTTGACATTTAGGTTTTTTTTTTTATTGTTTCACCAGCATAAATAATTCAGTGGAGTCTATATACTGTCGTATCCCTGACACCTATGACAGTTTCTGGCACCTGATAAATGCTCAATAAAATATTTGCTGAGTGGTTGAGTGGATGTGTCCATTCAATTTCTGTTCCAAGCACTAGCATTTGTTTTCATACTCTGTATTATGTTTTTAATGTGTTTTTAATGACTGCAGTTATTAAAAGTCAAGGTCACAGTTCCAGTGTGCAAAGTTTCAGTTAACATGATGCTGTGCAAGGCAAAGACTGCTTTGTTTCCTGAGTTCAAAAGCAATGCATGTTGACGGCAGAGGATTTGGGAAGCACATACCAAGAAAGGAAGAAAGGTAAAATTGTAATTACAACACAAGTCAGAGTTGACATTTTGATATACATCCCATTAGTCCTATTTTCTGTGCTAATACATGCTTAAATTTTTTTTTAACAAAAAGGGGAATGATACTGAGCATACTGTTTTGTTCTCTGTGGTTTTTTATTAATAGATGTCTTGTGAACATTTCCTTATGTCATTAAACATTTTTCTTTCACATGGTTTCCTTCTTTTTTCTACACTTATTTTTTAATTGGAGGATAATCGCTTGACAATGTTTTGTTGGTTTTTGCCATACAGCAACTCGAATCAGTCGTAACTGTATATATGTATCTCCTCCCCCGTGAGCGTCCCCCCTTCCCACCCCTCTAGATCGTCACGGAGCGCCAGGCTGGACTCCCGGTGTGGTGCAGTAGCTTCCCTTCCAGCTGTTTCACACATGGTCGTGTATGAACAACAATGCTGCCTTCCCAATCCGTCCCACTCTCTCCTTCCCCCACTGTGTCCGCAAGTTTGTTCTCCACATCTCCGTTCCTTCCCTGCAGATAGGAATTTACATGCCTTTTGTTGTGTTCTTAAGATTACATTTTATGGATGGACTGCAGTATTTTTAACTAAATCCCCCATTAGTTGGTGAAGTATGACATTTCTAATTTTCCTCATTATAAATACAAATATTAAAAAATCCTATTAATTTAGATATTTTAGTAGTTTTCAAATCTTTTCCTATAAATATACACTAATTTATAAATTTTTAAAAACCAGGAATATACTCCATACTATAGTTTTGAAAAGTAAATTAGGGAAAACTTAGGTGGGACTTCTTTATGTCTTACTTCGTACATTTCTGTACTGCTTGAAAATTTTTCCAACAATGTATATTAATTTTATAATGAAAAATACTAAAAAGTTGTTTTATTTATTTATTTTTGGTCTTGTCTTGTGACTTGCAGAATCTTAGTACCCCAACCAGAGACTGAAGCCATGCCCTTGGCAGTGAAAGCGAGGACTCCTAACCCTTGGATTGCCAAGGAACTCCTTAAAAAGTGTCTTAAAATTCTAAATAATTTTCATTCAATGACCAGACCTTGATTTTGAATACCATTCTCCAACAAAAGGAACCAGAGATCCTTGGGAAAATAACCAGTTCTTGGCCTGGGGCAAGGAAAATTCTAGATGAGCCTGGAGTATCTTGTGATGCTAGAAAATAAGAAAAAGTTAAAAAAATGAAAGGATAGGGTAGAGGCTTCCCTGGTGGCTCAGCAATAAGAAATCTGCCTGCCAAGACAGGAGCCACAGGAGCTGTGGGTTCTACCCCTGGTTCTGGAAGATTCCTTGGAGGAGGAAGTGGCAACCCACTCCTGAAAAATCCCATAGATAGAGGAGCCTGGCAGGCTACAGTCCACAGGATTGCAAAGAGTCGGACAAGACTGAGTGACTGAGCGTGTATCATATGTGTGTCTATCTAGCTGCTGCTACTGCTAAGTCACTTCAGCCGTGTCCGACTCCGTGCGACCCCATAGATGGCAGCCCACCAGGCTCCCCCATCCCTGGGATTCTCCAGGCAAGAACACTGGAGTGGATTGCCATTTCCTTCTCCAGTGCATGAAAGTGAAAAGTGAAAGTGACGTTGCTCAGTTGTGTCCGACTCTTAGTGACCCCGTGGACTGCAGCCTACCAGGCTCCTCTGTCCATGGGATTTTCCAGGCAAGAGTACTGGAGTGGGGTGCCATTGCCTTCTCCGGTCTATCTAGCTAGATATCTATTATTTATCTACATCAGTGTGTTTATGTATTTGTCTATATAAATAAACTATATAGAACAAAATATATGAATATTTTTTTAAAAAAGAATAGGGCATGTCAAAGTGACACAAATGCCCATCTTAAAGAACTTCCAGTGACCAAAGTTGGAATAATATGTGTGACAAAATAGATAGTAGTGGATTATAATCTAAACTATAAAATAAATATTAATGAATCTATTTTACTATAAATAAGTGGTTGAAGAAATAAACAAATGAGCAAGAGGGAGAAGAGGCAATGCCCCTTACAGATGAATTCCAAATAATTCACACAGCTACTCCCCCCTCCAGGAGGTGGAGCTTAAACCCCACCCCAACCCCTAATACACACTCACTACACTTTCAGTGTGGAGAGAGAGCTGTCCTTAGTGATTTGATTCCAAAATATATAGCACAGAAAGAGAAGAAAAGTAACTTTATGGTGGAGAGGGCTAGCAAGTACTACCTTCAGAAGGCGACCAGGTTTGATTGGCATAAACAATGATAAGTTGGGACTTCCCTGATGGCCCAGTGGCTAAGACTCTGTGCTCTCAAGGCAGAGGGGTGGGTTCGATGCCTGGACAGGGAGCTAGATCCCACATGCTGCAACTAAGATGCCGTGCAGCCAAATAAATAAATATTTAAAAGCAAACAGACAATAAGGACTCATGTTGATAGCATGTACCCTTCACAGATGTGATGAAAATAGTACTTCCTGTCTGTGGTCTGCCTCCCCAGACACCCTCATTAGATTATAGATTCCTATAATCCTGTCTAATCGTGAGAAAACATCAGACAAACCCCACCTGAGGGACTTTCTATGAAACACCTGAGCAGTCTTTCCCAAAACTATTAAGGTTGTCAAAAACAAGGAAAATCTGAAAAACAGTCTTGGATCAGAAGAGACCAAAGAGATGTGATGTCTAAATACAGCATGTAATCCTGAATTAGATCTGGAGCAGGAAAAGGACATTCATGGAAAAACCGGTGGAATCTGAATAAAGTCCGGACCCAACACTGGTTTCTTACGTTTGATAAATGTGGCCAAGTTTAGTAAGAATGATATTAGGGGCAAGCAGGTCAGGGGTCTACAGGAACCCTCTGGACTGTTTTTGTAACTTTTCTGTAAATATAAAACTGTCATAAAACAAAAGTTTATTTTAAAAAATGAAAAATGTTTCCATCAATAAAAATGCCTATCAGCAAATATCTTTACATATTAAAAAATACTTTTAAGCCTTTAGATGGTATTTAATCATGGTGTTATAAACACTACAAATTAGAATCATTTCTTTAGGCTTACATAGTCCAGAGCCTACATTTTCAATACTATATTTTTAATCCTTTTCCAATAGGGTTGCCTCAGGCATGCCCGTGAGATCAAGGCTTTGTTTTCAATCCTGCCCTACAACCAGTTGAGACTTCTGTGCAGCATCTTTGCTGCTGTGACTCCAAGGGCTAGAGTTAAGCCAAGTGGATTTTTACTGGACAAGCAATGATACTCTGGATGTTTTGCATTTCAGTCTACCTTCTCTCAGAGTCAATCAAGGTCTTGGTGAGGAAAAGAGCTAGTTCTGTTAAGGATCTTTGACTGTATTCTAAGAGCAAGGTTTTAAGTGAGGGGATTGCATTATCGCCAGAGTATGAGATGGAAGGGGAGGGAGGGAAGAGCTTGTTTAGGAGGAAGTATTAGAGTCATCCAGGCAAGAGATACAGTCACTTAGAATATGGTGCTGGCACCATGGGTAGGGACTTGTGATATTAATACCATGACAGCTAATAATTCTTGTACTTTCTTGTAAGCTCAGTCATGTCTGACTCTTTGCAACCCCATGGACTGTAGCCTGACAGGTTCCTCTGTCCGTGGGATTTTTTAGGCAAGAATATTGGAGTGGGTAGCCATTTTTTCCTGCAGGGGATCCTCCCGATCCAAGGATCAAACCTGTGTCACCTTCACTGGCAGATGGATTCTTTACCACTATGCCACCTGGGAAACTCCATGATAATAATAAAAAACCATTTGTACCAATCCTGTAGAGTTTACTTTGCAAATGCTTTGACATTCTTTGTCTATTAATATTTACAACTCAGGGTAGAATTTTCATTTTGCAAATTAGGAGAATTGGAGCTGTAAGAAATTACGTGAATTGCTCAGGGCTAAGTAGCATAACTTTAACCCAAGTATTCTGAGTCCAAATCTGATGTGCTTTACAGTGAAGTGAAGTGAAAGTCACTCAGCTGTGCCTGACTCTTTGCGACCCCATGGACTGTAGCCTGCCAGGCTACCCTGTCCATGGGATTCTTCAGGACAGAATACTGGAGTGGGTAGCCTTTCCCTTCTCCGGGAGATCTTCCCGACCCAGGGATTGAACTCAGTTCTCCCGTATTGCGGGTAGATTCTTTACCAGATGAGCCAGCAGGGAAACCCAAGAATACTGGAGTGGGTAGCCTATCCCTTCTGCAGCAGATCTTCCCATCCCAGGAATCGAACCAGGGTCTCCTGCATTGAAGGCAGATTCTTTACAAGCTGAGCTATGCCTGACTGCAAATTGTGTGTGGGGGTGGGGGAGTGATATATGTTAAGAATTTCTTTTTTTACCCTTTTGGGTTAATGGTTTTCAAAATTACTTAAACAAACTTTAAAAATACAGATTTCTGGGCCCTGCTCTCAGAGATTCTGACTCAGTAGTTCTGAACAGGGCCCAGAACTCTGCGGCACCCTTGAGTCAAGGGAAAAGTTTTGTGGACCACACTTTGAAAACCAGCACAGCTGGGGCCTCTGCTTGTTTTCTCAATTCCCACACACAAGCGACATTGAACCTGGGCAATTTTTCTCCAAGTACATGTTTTGATGATTTGAGAGTGGATATCAGGCTTCCCTGGTGGCTCAGTGGTAAAGAATCCACCTGCCAGTGCAGGAGACACGAGTTCTGTTCTTGACACGGAAAGATCCCACGTGCTGTGCAGCAGCCGAACCCATGCACCTGTGCTTCAGAGCCCGGGAGCCGCAGCTCCTAAGTCCACATGCCACACCTGCTGAAGTCCGAGGGCCCTAGAGCCCGTGCTCCATAACAAAAGAAGCCACAGCAATGAGAACCCCGCACACCACAGAGAGTCGCCCCTGCTCGCCGCAGCTAGAGAAAAGCCCGAGCAGCAATGAAGACCCAACACACCCATAAATAAATAAATAAAATTAGTTTTTAAAAGCGGATGTCGATTTTGAAAACCTATTGTTTGAGTGTTCATCTTTTCTCATCTGGACAGCATTTGCAAACTTTGCTTTGAAACACTCTTTGCTGTTTCATAATTACCTTGTCCCTTTCACTTCCACCTCGTAGCAAGTCTCTCCCGTGGTCACTGTCCGCGTGGCCTCAGCCCTTCCCTCTGTGGTTTCCGGGCAGCAGGCCTGTAACCCACAGGCCTGGCTGTGGCGCCCAGGCCTCCCTAGCCTCAGCCCAGCGTCACCTGCCCTGCAGTCACTTTTTCACAGCAGAAACCTCAGCCTGTAAGAGTCAGTGCTTGAGTCTTTGGTCACCACAGGGAAAGGGGATGGGAAAGGCAAGTTTGGGTATTCTCCCATCTTAAAGCCTTCTGGCCAAACAGCAGGTTATGACTTCAGTGTGTCTATCATTCTTCTTTTAATAAAAATAACTCGCCTGTCCATAATCACTCCCTGTCTTATTTTGCCTGAAAAATAGATTTCCTTTCTATTTTGTTTAGCTTTCCAGCACATCTAAAATCAAATGGAGTCCTTTATGTAATGACTTTTTCTTACTGCTCCACTGGAAGGGAGGCATGCAGTGCACTGTTGATGAATTTTATCTGCTTTTCCATCACTACATGGAGATAAATTCCCGTGCACTTGCACCTGAGGTTACAAAAGAGGAGCCCGGCTCATGCTATTTAGATGCTTTGAAAGAGCAAGATTGCAGTGACCATCACTGTTTTATTCTCTCACCATTTGCCTCGGCCTCAGTCGGCTCACTTCCCCTTTGTGGTCCACAGGAATGTTTTCCTGGAAGGCAGAGTTGGGGAGAAGTAAGAACCCAGAGAAAACTATTCCGTGTGGCGATGGCTTTTCAAAGTCTCTCCCAGAGCCATGGCCTCAGCAGGGGTGTAGAGGGGCACAGTTCCACCTTACCCCGAGGAGCCCTGGGTGCCATATGCTGCTTGTGCAAACTCAGGGGGTGTTTCCCTCTTTCCACCGCAGCCCCTCAACTTCTGGTTTGTGGTAGCTGTGAATGTTTATTGAATGCCCTCTGTGAACTAAGCGAGGCTCCCCTGGTGGCTTAGTGGTGAAGAATCCTCCTCCTAATGCAGGAGATTCGGGTTCGATCCCTGGGTCAGGAAAATCCCCTGGAGGAGGGTATGGCAGCCCACTCCAGTAGTCCTGCCTGGAGAAGAATGGGGTCACACGGAGTCAGTCCATGGGGTCGCACCGAGTCAGACATGACTGAGTGACTCAACAACAATAGCAAAATGGGCCAGGCACTGTAGACGTGCTTGGGTCAGTTACAGATAGCTCTTTCTTTCAAGCAAGGGGGGCTGGTGGTTGGTTGGCTGTTAGGTCCTCTGGGATGCTTCAGCCCTGGGGAGCACACATCTCCCCACCTGGGCTTGGCAGGATACCCCAACGGGATCCCAAAGATCACATCTTCTGGTCCTGTCCACGGCTGGGGGCACCTGTAGCCTCTACTTCAGAACATAATTGTTCCTTATAGTCCCACAGTTCCCCTGCCCCCAGCCTTGCATTTCGCTAAAAACCCATCACAAAGTATTTTCCTCTTATAGAAAGCCCCTGAGGGTCCAGAAATATCTCATCTCTTCCTCTGGCTCTTCCTTACCCAAAAGGATTCAACAGGAGGGCACCTTTTCCCTGTATTTCCCTCCAAAGAGTGGTCCCAGGCACACAGCCTCAGTCTCTCCATGGCAGCCTGGCCAGGAGACATCAGCAAACCGTGTTCACTCCAATGCAATGTGTAATTCTGGACCCTTTTCAATCCCTCCTACCTGCTCGTCAGGTTGAATAACAGCCCACCACAAACACCCCGCTTGTCTGGAGGCCTGGACACACCCTCTCTGTGGGCTACTCTCTAGGAAAGATGAGACCTCCATCTGCTGTTATAACCTTTTTAAAAAATATCTTTATTTCTTTATTTGATGGCGCCAGGCCCTAGTTGCTCTCAGGGTCTTCGATCTTTGTGGCAGGCAAACTCTTAGTTGTAGCCTGAAGGCTCTAGTCCCCTGACTAGGGATTGAACCTGGGCCCCCCGCATTGCAAGCGTGGGGCCACTGGTCCACCCAGTTTTAAAAAAACCTGTTTAAAAAATGACTTAGTGGGGAGAGGGGAGGAGCCAAGGGTTGAACTGGGCTGACTTATTAGGGGGACCGGCTGAAATCGACATCTGACTCCCCAAGGGGTTTGGTGAACGAGGGTCTAAACTTCCAGGGTATTTGATCAAAGATGTGGAGGCATGGGATGGTTAGGATTTCCTGGCTATGGAACATCGTGACAGGCAAGTGGCTTGATTGGGAAACAATATCTGGGCCATGAGGGTAGAAGCAGGACCCCTGGGAGCTGCGGAGGAAAGGGTGTGATGACAACTCCAGCCCTTCAGAGAGAGAGAGTACTCTGGAAAGGAGTGGGTAGACTGTCAGGCCCCACGCCAAGCAGCTGTGGTTTGGGGCAGGGTTCCAGGGCCGGCAGGCAGCGGCAGTGCCAAGTGGGAGCTGAGCAGGCGCCCAGTCATATGCCAGGCTTGGCCCACAGGGTGCATTCAGATGCTCTGGCTGCAGGACGCCTGGGTGCCCACGAGCTTTCCTGAGGCACCTGGACCCTGGCCATATGGCAGCAAGGCTGACCACTGCCCCTTCCCCACTAGTGGCCAAAGGTCCCAGATTACAGAACAGTAGGCTTGTGTAGGGGCTTCCCAGGTGGCTCGGTGGTAAAGAATCTGCCTGCAATTCAGGAGCCACTGGAGACACAGCTTCCATCTCTGGGTCAGGAAGATCCCCTGGAGAAGGGAATGGCAACCCACTCCAGTATTCTTGCCTGGAGAATCCTGTGGACAGAAGAGCCTGGCGGGCTACAGTTCATGGGGTCACAAAGGGCCAGACATGACTGAAGAGTTAGCAAGCACTCAGGCTTGTATAGGATCAGCTCAACCACCTAACAGGACAGAGGAAGCATGCAGGTGTCCTGGGGCTACAGGGCACCCTTGCCCTCGTCCTTCCCACCAGTCTCTCTCTCATGAGAGGCAGCCATTTCTACAAACTGAAACAGATGAAGCCTTGCAAAGGCTCCTGATAGACTTTTTTAAAAAAAATCAACTAAATACACAGACACACAAAGAGCTGAGGGGTGATGGGCAGATAGGTATATACATCCATACACACACAGAGACAATTGCACGTGCAGATAGGTCTCAAACACATAGTAGATGAATTCCTAAAAAGCCACACTTAAATTCACATTTTACAAATAACCCCTTAGTTAATATTTATCATGACAACATCTCCTAATGAGTGTATATGTTCTCTTTAATTAAATAATGGAACTGACGCAGTGTAATTTCTTTTTTTTTTCTTTTCTCTTTCATTGCCAGGAAGCTCAGAGCTAAACTTCATTTTTAATTTCATTACTTCCTTAGCTTAAATCTCCTAGTATAATTGCTTTCTTCTTTCAACCCATTTTATCACTTGACTTCTATATCTAGGTCCTTGATGTAATAATCTCATGGTTATTTGTCAGATGTAATTTTTGATGGTTTCAAAAGTGAATAGTGAGTAAGTAATAGATATGCCCGCATGCGTGCTCAGTCGTGTCTGACTCTTTGTGACCCTTATGGACTGTAGCGCTCCAGACTCCTCTGTCCATGGGATTATCCAGGCAAGAACACTGGAGTGGGTTGTATTTCCTCCTCCAGGGATCTTCCTGACCCAAGGATCAAACCTGCCTCTTCTGTGTCTCTTGCAGTGGCAGGCAGATTCTTTACCACTGAGCCACTTGGGAAGCCCAAGTAATAGACACATGAGACGAATTTTTTCAAATCTGAAAAATACGTATCAGGGAAATTTGTCCATTGATGGCTTTCTAAGTTCTGGAAAAACAGAGTTCTGTTGTAACGGACAATGTCCTTTTAGAGAGCCCACCCTGATAAAAGTTTGGAGTGTAGGATCCCCTTTCGCCCTGGAGTGTGAAATGCGTGTCCATCTGGGTTGGAAGGATACATCAGAGGTACCTGCGGCGGGAGGGAAGGACTGGGCTCCCGATATGGGCGCACTCTGCCAACCTCGCTGCCTTGACACCTACTCTCTGGGCCACATTCGCAAACAAACCTAGGAATGTTGGCCACATCCTCTCTTGGCAGTTTGGACAATGCTTTTTGCAGCCCTGCACCTGACCCATTTGGTCACCACGGCGCCTGGACTCCAAGATAGCAGAGAAGAGAAAGGCCCGCAGTGTCGCAGCGTCCATTCCTCGGGGTGGGGCAGGCGGGGGAAGCAACCTGATCTCCGCCTCCTTCTCTGGGGAGACGCGTGTGGTGACGTCGGCTCTTTCTACCAGGAGCGAGCCACTGGCACCAGCCATTCCGGGAGTAACCCGTTCAGTTTCTCACTCTGGCGTCTCTCCTTTACATCTCTGCATCCTCACTGAATTCTTGGAGATAATTTGTGGAGGCATGAATGGATATTCAGAAACCTTTCGTAGGGCCAGTGGGTGGTGGGTGCCCAGCTGGGTTACCACCGGCTGGGGAGACAGGCGGAAGCTGCACCTGGCTGGGGTGGTGGTGGAGTGGGTATATGGGAGATTCTGCTGACCCTCTGTGCTTTGGGGTGAGTGAGGAAGACAGACAGGACACTGTGAAATGAGTCACCCCCTTGAGCAGCTCCCCAGGCAGGGGGCCCTTGATGTGGGGTGATGGGCTGAAGATTCCCCCTCTTCGGGGCAGAGAATGAATGGGCGGAGGTGTCTCCCTCTGAAGCAGCTCCTCCAGCACTGGGTGTTTGTTTTTAGGCCTCATCTCCTAGGTCATAGAATCAACTTGGTTTTGTTTTAAGGCAATAGAGGACTGACATGGAGAAGGGGATTCACCGTATTATGTGTAAGTTTGAGAGCCAGAGCTAGGATCTGTGAACACAGGTTAGAGGGAAACAGAATTGGGTTCAAAAGAAGGAAGGCTTTTCCAACCAGGAGAGTTGTTCAAAAGTGGTTTGGGTCCATGCACAGATGAATGAATTTAAAAAGTGTATACATATAACTGAATATTATTCAGTCTGAAAAAGGGAGGGAATTCTGACACATGCTTTAATGTGGATTAACCTTGTGACGTCATGCAAATGAAATAAGTCACAGATCATTTCCACTCAAATGAGGTGTCTGAAGTAGTCAGATTCACAGACAGAAAGTAGGATGGTGGCTTTTTGGGTTTAGGGGGTTTGGGGAATGGGCTGATACTGTTTAATGGGTACAGTAAAGCTTCAGTTTGGGCAGTCTTATGGGGGGGCATAAATTGGGAGACAGGGACTGACACACACACTACTATATATAAAATACATAACTAATAAGGACTTACCGTATAGCACAGGGAACTCTACTCAATATTCTGTAATGGTCCATATGTGAAAAGAATCTAATAAAGAGAGGATATATGTATATGTATAACTGGTTTACTTTGCTTTATAGCAGAAACTAGCACAGCATTGTAAATCAACTATACTCCAAGAAGAATTAAAAAATAAAACATCAGTTTGGGAAGATGAAAAAGCTCTGTGGATAAATGGTGAAGACGGCCGTACAACAGTGTCGACACGCTCAGTACACTGGGTGGTACACTTGGAAAACGTTTAAAGGGAAATATTTCTTTTTTAATTGGCTATGATGGGTCTTTGTTGCTGCACAGGTTTTTCTCTGGGTGCTGCAAGTAGGGGCTGCTCTCTAGATCCGGGGTGCAAGCCTCTCACTGCAGTGTCTTCTCTTGTTGTGGAGTACGGGCTTTAGGGCTCATGGGCTCAGTTCCCAGGAGAGCACAGGCTTGGTAACTGTGGTGCATGGGCCTAGCTGTTCCTCAGCATGTGGGATCTCCCCAGACCAGGGATCGAACCCATGTTTCTTGCATTATCAGGCAGATTCTCTACCACTGAGCCACCAAGGAAGTCCTAAAAGGGAAAACTTTCATGCTACATATATTTTATCACAATAACAAAATTAGGTCAATTGCACTGGAGATTAAACGACCCTATGGTACAGAAAGAAAAGTGGTTATTAGCCGGCTTATCTCAGTGTCATGAATGTGCCTCTTTGGTAGTTTCCACTGGTTTGGTTTTGGTGAAACAGTGCCAGATACCACAACCGAATATGCAGAGGAAGAGGCCCTTTGTTCAGAGTTGTAAAGACAGTTAGAAAGTAGAGTCAGAAGGCCAAGTTCCTACAGTAAAGGCGTCCTGGTTGCTTTCCTTCAGCACACATGTGTGAGTGGCAGGAGTGGGGCGGTCTTCAGCCTTTGAAAGGTGGCAGGGTAGAGTGATGGAAGGTGGCTTTCATGTGATGATGAGGAGAGGTTCTTCCCGGGCATTCTAAGTGCTAGTCTTGTGGTTAGTCAGCCTCTTTGAGCCTCACTTTGCATCTGTAAAATGGGAATAATAGCCTTGTTTTCTGCAGAAATAAAGAAGTACTATATGAAAGAACTTGCCATGTAGTGACTTCCCACAAAAAGGGTCACTGTTATTGGTCTCTCTATAATGTTCATTTTAAAATATTTTGCACTGAAACAGCTCTGCTGTGATTTGTCTGTCAGTGACGTGGTTCTCGCCAAATTCATCAACCAGCAAATGAAGTTGATACTGCAAAGTGTATTATCCTTGCTCTGCATTGACCTGTCACTGTCACTTGGCATTGTTTTGGACACCCTGGAGTATTTCACAAAAGGAAAGGTGATTTCTTCTTGTTTTGGTTTCATTGAGACTCCCCCTAGGGGTCCATCAGCTGCAGAGCTACAACCTGGTCTCTTGACCCAGGAGACCCCTGGCACCACTGCAGGGCTCACTACAGTGTGCTCCAGCACTCACCTAATTGCCTTAATTAGAGACTCTTCTGGCAGGAGTCCAAGTCCTACCTCATCAGCATTCAGCGTCTCTGCCAAAGTACAAGTGGGAAAGAGAGTCCAAAGCCAGCCAGGGGAAATGAAGGCAGCAACAGTTTTTCCTAATTAATCCAGCAGCAGCTCAAGGCTGTGGGGTGCTCCCATGTCATAACCAATCTCTGTATATACCTGCTGGTAGTTACCCAGGGCTTGAACTGATAAACTGATAGAACACAGTGAAACTTCCACAAGGACTGGAGGAATGGAAACACTGTGAAATGTGAAGCCACCACTCTGCCTTTTCTACAGCACCTTGGACCCATGGAGGTACTTGCCACCAAGGCACAGAAAAGGAGATTTTGGTTTGTGTTCCGGACAGCATCAAGTACCTCTGCCCATTTCCCTGCCTCCACTGACATACATTTGGCAGCTCATGAAAATGATAGAAGTCCGGAGGTAGGGTTGTCCAGCTGTGGCCCAGCAATGTTCCTGGCTTAAATTTTGCCGGGTCCTTACCATCTGAGGCTCAGGTCCACTTGCCATCTCTCAGATGAGTGTAGCAGCAAGCTGTGGGGGAGCGATATCATTAAAGTGATGAAAGAAAAACTGTCAATCTTGGATATAATACCTAGTGAACATGTTTCAAAACTAAAAGTGAGATAAAAACTTCTCAAAGGTGAAAAAACTCATCACTAGAAGTTCTTTGCTGCATGAAATATTAATGGAAGTTTTTCAGGTAGGATACCATACAAGAGTTTAGAATGATGGCAGAGTCCAGAAACGGTAAATAGATATGCAATTTCTTTAAACAGTGATTGGCTATTTAAAGCAATAATAGAGTGTATATAGAATTCATAACATATGTTGAACCAAAATATATGAAAATAGCACAAAGGCAAGAAGGAAGGAATAGAAACATACTGTTATAAGACTTTTATACTATACTTAAAGTGGAATAATATTATTTGAATTTAGACTGTGACAGTTAAAAAGTATAACTATAGGGGACCAAATTATATGACACAGATTGAGTCCTGTTAAACTCCAAAGTGCTATTTCAATGACTTGTAATTCTCAAATTGGTTTCTTTCATTTGGATTTAATTAGTTATAATAACATGTGTAATTTCAAAGTTTAACCTGCCTCTGTGGTTCAACATCTGCTCTGCTTTTATTAAACATTGCCAAGCAACAGCAGAGGAAGTATTTTCAGCATTGTGCTGGCCTCCCAAGCTAAATTTGGCATTGCAGAATTTATTGGTGAGGATAAACTATGTGAGAATTCCTATGCTTGAAGTAATACTGGCTTTGGGCCATTTCTATTTAAATGATGCACTTGGAGAAAAAAGTGTGTTTTCAACAGATTCTGCCATTTACAAACTACGCTACCTTCTGTTGGGGAAAATATGTAAAGTCTCTGTGACTTGGAGGTCCCGTGTATTGCACATAGCTAAGAAAAGAACATACACTACTCTGGTGTCCTTCTTTTATTCATTGTGAAATGAATAAGACTTTTGGACACCACGATGGAAAACTTGATTACTTAATAAGTAACCATTCTTGTCAGATGAGTAGAAGGCAATACTGACCTCATTGATTTTTTTCCACCAATGTGTCTCCCTATTCAGGGCTACAAGTGGTTCATATTTGAAACTATGAGCATTAAACAAAGACTATTACTTAGTAGCCAGATGATTTGATAATGGCATGATATGGTAAATGCTAATAAAGAGCTTAGAGAAGTAAGGTATATAATTAACAAGTGCATCTAGATAGAGGCCCAGGCAGCCTGGCTTACTGATAAGAACAAATAAGGGATTCAGGAGAGCCAAAGAATGTCCTAGTTCTGCCTCTTGCTTGACCTAAAGCACATAACCTCCCTGGACCTTAGTTTCTACTTTAGACCAGAGTAGTGTTTCCATACGTGGAGTGAACACCACTGGTGGTATATCAGATTTTTTTTTTAAATATATGTAAGTGTATTTTAGGAAATATATTTTAGAAAATATAATTATACCCAATCATAATTTCATGAATATTATTCAATAGGATGAATTAAAATACAGAAATCAAGTCAATGTAAAGAAAACTACTAAGGAAGGAATAGTCCTAACAATTTCCACTGGGAAAAAACTGAAAAGACTTTTCAGTTTAAAATTATGTATTTATTCTACTCTCTATAAAATAATTAACTAATAAGGACCTACTGTATAGCATAGGAACTCTACTCAATACTCTATAATGACCTATATGGGAAAATCACCTTTAAAAAAAGTAGATACATGTATAACCGACTCATTTTGCTGTACAGCAGAAACTAACACAACATTATAAATCAGCTATACTCCAGTAAAAATGTTTTTTAATGCTTAGAAAAAGGTAAAATAAAGTAAAGTGATATGCTTAGAAGGATTCCGTTTTTAAAATTTTTATTTCGGGTGTAAAGTGATTCAGTTACATATATTCTTTCTTTACATTCTGTTTCATTACTGGTTATTACAAGATGTTAAGTATAGTTTTTTGTGCTATAGAGTAGGTCCTTGTTGGTCATCTATTTTATATATAGTAGTGTGTGTATGTTAATCCCAAGCTCCTAATTTATCCCTCCTTCCCTTTCCCCACTGACTAACCATAATTTTGTTTTCTATGGTTGTGAGTCTGTTTCATTTTGTAAATAAGTTCATTTGTATTATATTTTAGATTCCACATATAGGTGATAGCATATGATATACGTGTTTCTCTGATTTACTTAACTTAGTGTGATAACCTCTAGATCCATCTATGTTGCTGCAAATGGCATTATTTCATTCCTTTTTCTGGCTGAGTAATAATCCGTTGTGTGTGTGTGTGTGTTCACTCACTGCATCTTCTTTGTCCATTTGTCTGTCTGTGGACACAGGCTGCTTTCATGTCTTGCACACTGTAAATAGGGCTACTATGAACACCGAGGGGCATATGTTTTTGAACTATGGTTTTCTCCAGATACATGCCCAGGAGTGGGACTGCTGGATCACATACACACAGGCAAAGTTGTGTCTGACTCTGTGACCCCATGGACTGTAGCCTTCCAGGCTCCACTATCCATGGAATTCTCCAGGCAAGAATTCTGGAGTGGGTTGGCATTCCCTTCTCCAGGGGATCATCCCAATCCAGGGATCGAACCCAGGTAGCTGGATCATATCGTAACTGTTTTCAGTTTTTTAAGGAACTTCTATACTGTTCTCCGTAATGGCTGTACCAATTTACATTCCTACCAACAGTGTAAAAAGGTTTAGAAGGATTTGTTTTAAAGCATACACAGTAGCACAGAATTTGCACCTAATGATACAAATAAAATGAGAGAGATATTATGGCAACAAAATCTTAGAAACTGGACATCTAATGGTCATGGGGTAATTGATGAGCCGATCTGGGAAAGTTGAATACTAAGCCAGCAGTGGGTGAAGTTGACAGGCAACCTGATTTGCATCTCAGAGCCTCTGAAAGGCCTAGGGATTTGTACGATCAATTACCTCTGGAAGCAGAGGCGGGGAGGTAAGATGAAAAGCGTTTAAAAGTCTGCTTAGATCTCTCTTGGTAAATGTCACATTGCACTTGAAAATATATGGGTTATTTTCAAGTATCTTTTGATATTGATTTCTAACATAATTCGAAAGTGATAGGAGAACAGACTCTGTATGATTTCAATACCTTTAGGCCATGAAATTTTTGCACCTTCTTTTTATGTTCCAGTGTCTCCTAGTTTATAGTCTATGGGACCTTGAATAGAATTTGTACCCTACTGTCCTGTGAAAATTATATCAATCTTAGTTATCTTGGATTGGTTCATAGTGCTTTTCAGGTCTACCATATCCATTTACTTCTCTGTGCATTCATTCTGTTAATTTTTGAGAGCTTGATATTGAAACTCTAACTAAAAAGCTTACTTTATCCACTTAAAAAATAATTGTGACATATAGCGTAACTATGTGTAATCTTGTTCTGTATTTTCCAAGTCTCCAGTAAATGTGTTATCATACTTTCATAATTTAATTTTTTTGATTAATTAATCTTAAACAAAAGAAAAAAAAATCTGTTTAGGAAGGAGTAGAACTCCAAAGGGCCAGAAATCTGCACCCCCCTCATCCAGCTGTTCAGAAGACTCCAGAAGAGAAGTCTTCAAGAAGATCAAACTATTGTGATACCAAGAATATGAATGCAGAGAGAAGACTTATGCAGCTAAGGGAAAGTTTGGAGGTGTATTAGGGAAAATTGTATAAAAATTCTTATCCAACTCTGGTACTGTTATCAACACTGCAAAAGTTTTCCCAGGAAAACAAAAATTTGCCCAGAAAAGGAAAAGGAAACTCACTTTACTACATGGCTCAGATGTCCATAGTGTTTTCATCCTTAAAGTAATGTGAACCGAATATTTATTTTATCCAAAGGCTTCTATTGAAAGAATGCGGAAGGTTGGAAAGTGGGGGTGGCAGTTGGGTAAGGGGTATCGAAATTAAGCTTGATCTGAATCTGCCACAGAAGTCAATCAATAAATAATGCTAATATTAAAAAAAATCAAGGAGAAACATCAGGAAGTGTAAAAAATAAAGAAATGGAGTTAAATAGGAAAATAATTTAGAAGTGCTAAAGTGATAACTTCTAGATATATAGAATTAGTCAGACATGACAAATACAGAAATCTTTCAATGTTTGCAATATCATTTTGATACAGTTTTCAAAATTCCATTTAAAAAGGTATGAAGATTTATGCAAATGACTGAGCTATGAAAAATATTAAGCTGGAAGACTTAAGTTCCAACAGTCTGTGAGCTGATCTAAAGACACAGTGAGTAAACACTCTATCGCCATGTGTGTTGTCATAATGCTCAGACAGTTTGTCACATGCATTTGTCATTTAAATGATGGTGAATTGTTTTAGAGATGGTGGTATGGAGGATTATAATCTGGAGACATTACAGAGTTTCATAAACCAGGGCTGAAAGATACCTGGGACATTTGAAAAACCTTAAGTGGTCCTTTGTAACGGTGTATTTATAGATTTTGGCCTGTGTGTTTGTGGGCTCAGTTGCTCAGTCGTGTCTTCTGCGACTCCACGGACTGCAGCCCATCAGGCTCCTGGATCCATGCAATAACACCCGAGTGGGTTGCCATTTTCTACTCCAGGGGATATTCCCGACCTGGGGATCCAACTTGAGTCTCCTGCATCTCCTGCACTGCAGGCGGATTCTTTACCACGGAACCTCCTGGGAAGCCCACATTTGCCTAATAAATACTATTTCACACCCCGTTTCTTCCCCACGCCTTGAAGCTAGAGATGATTTCTGGAATGGTGAGGACCAGGATATATACACCATAGCTGCAAATCTTTTAGCAGTTTCATTTCATGACATTTGTTACACTGAAAATATAAGAGGGTGGGTGGGCATCTGTTATTAAATGAGATAAAGCAAGTGAGATATCAGCTACTGAAAGAACTTTTGCTAACTCTTTTTCTCTCACTGCTCACCCCCTGGGAAAGGAGATTAGCTGGCAACCACTTAAATTATGACACATCACTCCTTGGGTTCCTGGAATCTGGGACCAGAGCGATGGTTTGGATGTGAGGAACTTCTTCCATAAAGCAGAGTCTAATGGCTGGGAGAATCTAGAACCATATCCGAAGACAGAAAAATTTAATGAGAAATGGTTAGACTTTATATCTGATGGTTTGGAACATTCCAGAGCCAAGAAAAATCCTTCTTGTCACACGTGACCTCATAATAATTAGGGCGAGCTGTGCCTGGGCAATTCAGGTCAAACCAGATGCCAAACTCTAACTCAAGTATTTACATAAAGATCCTCAACGTCAAAGGCTGCCAAACATTCAGTAGATAATCAAAAGAAGGGGAGTTATGTTATCTCTTCCCATTCCGTCAAAATATTTTCCTCCTAAGTACTGGTAACATCTACGGTTTTTCCTTGTGCTTCCTATCGGGGATGATGCTACTGATGTTGTTATATTGTGTATACATGAAATAATCCTTAAAAAAAAGTGCTTCTTTAACAACTTTTCCTTTCTACTAGAATTTGTTGGATTACTGCTAGTCCTCATAAGCCAGACCAATTCACCCGTAAGTCACACATTTGTTGGCCAATAAAGATGAAAGGGGATGACAGGATGAGATGGTTAGATAGCATCACCGACTCAATGAACAGGAGTTTGAACAAACTCTGGGAGATAGCAAAGGACAGGGAAGCCTGGTAAGCCGCGGTCCACAGGGTCGAAAAGTGTCGGACACAACTTAGCAACTGAGCAACAACATCAACAAAAGTCGAAACGGAGAGGCATTACGTGGCTGGGAGGATGGGCTGTCAGAAGGGAGACTTTTATTAGGCTCTGTTGCAAATTGTGAATTTAAATGAAAATGTGTACAGGAATTTCTCGTTCCAAATGTTCAGTCCAATTAAAAAATTTTTTAGTAGAATATGTGACTGACTCACCTTAGCTGTCGAAGTTCTAGTGGACACAGACTCTACTTTAGAAACTAAAAGTGTCCTTTCTTCCAGGTCATTTAAATAATATTCTTGCCATTGAATTGTGGATTTCTTGGAGTACTTTAAATTGCAGGTCCTTTCATCAGATATTTCTTTTACTTCTCCTATTGCAAGACTATTTTTTTTTTTAAGCAACAGCTGAGAGAGACACCCAATAAGGCCACACAGCATTTTGCCTCAGTGTTGGGGGCTTGCCTGGTCCCAGGGCTCCCCACTTAACTCATGCTAGCCCGCTCCTTCTCCAGACCCCTGTTTTCACCAGTCACTTTGTTGCAGCTGAAAAGGAGGTCGAACAAAAGCCATGGCTCTACCGCTTTTTGCCATGATGACTAATTTTGGGCTAAATGTAGAATTCACTGCATTCCTAAGGTTGACTCACTTTCATCCCAAGCCCTTGGGTTAGAGTTAGAACTCAGCTCAGGCTCTCGAAGGGGCTGCTCCTGTAAGCTGGCCTTAAGTTATCTTACTTGGACCAGTCCAGGGTTTTTCTCTACCTTGGGGACCTGAGTCCAGCTTGTTCTAGGCCAGATTGATTTTTTTTTAATTTTAATTTTTTTTATTGGAGGCAAATTACTTTACATTAATATATTGGTTGATTTTGCCATACATTGACACGAATCTGCCCCGGATGTATATGTGTTCCCCTTCTTGAACCCCCCTCCCACCTCCCTCTTCCCCATATCCTCCAAGGTTTGGATATTCTGAGATGGGAAAAAGAATTCAGAGGAGACTCTGAATGGGTCATAGGCTCATCTGAGTTCCTTGACCAGAAGAAACATCAACAAAGTAGCTTCCTCCATCTTCCTAGGACCAGCCAAAGGTCAAAGTCATCAGTGTCAAAGGTCAGCAGGAAACAGGCCATCCTCAGAAGTGCAGGCAACTCACATTTAATGTGAGTTTCGGTTAACATAATCCTCCCCCTTAGATGTCCTCAATGCCTGCAGCAAAATTAGTGTAGAGATGCGATAATATTTTTCTTAAAGGCATTTTAGCCCTTTCTCTGAATAATTCAACAATGTTTAATGGAACTCATACCACTGACCCCTAGGTTTCCTCTGTTTGGAGGGAACACAGACTCATTTTATAGATCAGTGGGCCCTAAAATGAAGTCTTTGTACCTGGTAGACGTGCAAAACAACGCTTTTGAGCAGAATAAGAAAATATTCCAGGTTAGATTTATTCTTATCTAAAACAAACAAAAATTAAGCTAGTACTTAATAAACGAGTTGACACAGGTCTCCTCTCTCAGTCCTCCTGTCAGAAGGTCAGGTGTTCTGGACGACAGAGGAGAAAACCTGAGGGAATCCCATAATTTGGAGACGTTAATAGCATCCCCATAACATATTTGTTTTTATTGTAGGACACACTGCAGTTTATGTGTGGCAGTTTGCATGGATTTATATCTACAAATCTGCCATGTTGACCTCTCATGGCCTTATTGGGTATCTCTCTCAGCTGTTGCTTAAAAGAAATCTGTAAATCTAAGCTAGTTTTGACAAAGCTAACCCTGACAAAAATAGGTTAATGGCTTAAAATTATTTCTGTAATGGAATCAGAGAGTGAAGCTAATAAGAGATGCAGACAGAAGTAAACGGCAGGAATACGGCGGAGCAGGCACCTCGAGTCCTCATTCGTCACACGAGGCAAAAACAAGAACAATCTAATGCATCACATGGTCCCAAGTAAAATTACTAGTGAGAGCAGAGAGTAGTTATTTTCTCTCTCATCTGTCCGAAACTTCTATTTTAGTAAATGTTTCAAAACATACATAAATGTTAGCGGAGCTTTATATGTATATAATTTTATAAGTAGATAAACACTTTATAGGCAAGCATGCCATAACTTTTTTTTTTTTTTAACCAATGAGATGTACAATAAAACGGTTTGGAGACCACAGTTCAAGAGGGACAAACTAAAGCAAAATAATGTTGGATTTCTTCTCCAAAGTCACACCGCAAATGAGTCAAGGCCAGAAGTAAGTTCTGCCCCAGCCATAGCCAGCTGCCACCTATCAGGGTCTCTGTGATTCTCTAAACAGCCACTTTCTTAAAATACTATTTCTAATAGTACTAATTTCTAATATTATTTCTAATACTAATTTATAAAAAGAAATTTATAATATTTCTAGTATTAGACCCCTGAGGCAGTAAAATGAAACTGTGGAAAGAGTGAAAGCCCTGGAGTCTGAGCCCAGGGATGTAGGCCAGGCCCTGGAATTTCAGTCTTCTCATTTGTCAACTGGGAGTAAATGACCTCTCAGAATTGTGAGGATTACATGAATGAATGAATACCAAGTCTCTGGCACAGGGAAGCCTTCCTTCCCTGCTTCATTTTATTTTAATTATAATTCATGACATTTCACTGTAGAGTGTGAGGTTGATCAAAACACTTAAAAAAAAATTTATTCGACTGCACCATATCTTAGCTGTGGCATGTAGGGTCTTCAATCCTCATTGTGGCATGGGGGATCTTAGAGTTGCAGCATATGGGATCTAGTTCCCTGACCAGGGATCAAACTCAGGCCCCTGCATTGGGAGCTTGGAGTCTTACCCACTAGAACACTAGGGAAGTCCCCAAATACTTTTTAAAGTCAGGAAGCCTGTGGAAATAAATCATTCCCTTCATCAAAAACATACTTACATACTTACCATCTGCTCTACCTGAAGAGCTTGTATGGAAATCCTCCCAGAACCCACATTAAGTCCCTTGAAGATGCTTCACTCTGCTGAAGGGCATGTCCGATTTCCACTAAGCCTCTTGGCGACACCAATGGGCCATGTCACTGGGAGACAGATGCTGGAACAATGTCTCTGAGGGACTCATGTCAGAATCTTAGGTGTGGTGGTTTGACAAAGTAGACTAATATGAAAGTATAATTTTGCAGTTGCAAATTTAAAATGCTTGCATAATACATACCACAAAGAGTAAAATTCACCAAACCGTCTTGGCTGATGGGGGAATATGTGAAAAGAATCTGTGATTATAATGGGGGAAGGGTAGAGTGAAGGCAGCCCCCATGGGTGGGGATGAAGAGAGACAGAAGTGGGGGTGAGAGTTCCAGGTCCATAAGGTGATGAGGAAATGGACAGACAAAAGATCTGAACAGACATTTCACCAAAAAGACATTCAGGTGGCAAATAGCCTGTGTGTGTGCTCGGTTTCTTCCATTGTGTCCGACTCTCTGTGACCCCATGGACTGTAGCCCACCAGGCTCCTCTGTCCACGGGATTCTCCAGGCAGGAATGCTGGAGTGGGTTGCCATACCCTCCTCCAGGGCATCTTCCCAACCCAGGGGTTGAACCCATGTCTCCTGCATTGCAGGCGGATTCTTTACTGCTGAGCCACCGGGGAAGCCCACTAATAAACATGATTGATGAAATATGCTCAATGTCATTAGTCATTCAGTTCAGTTCAGTTCAGTCGCTCAGTCATGTCCGACTCTTTGTGACCCCATGAATCACAGCATGCCAGGCCTCCCTGTCCATCACCAACTCCTGGAGTTCACTCAAACTCATGTCCATCGAGTCGGTGATGCCATCCAACCATCTCATTCTCTGTCGTCCCCTTCTCCTCCTGCCCCCAGTCCCTCCCAGCATCAGAGTCTTTTCCAGTGAGTCGACTCTTCTCATGAGGTGGCCAAAGTATTGGAGTTTCAGCTTTAGCATCAGTCCTTCCAATGAACACCCAGGACTGATCTCCTCTAGAATGGACTGGTTGGATCTCCTTGCAGTCCAAGGGACTTGCAAGGGTCTTCTCCAACACGCAGTTCAAAAGCATCAATTCTTCAGCGCTCAGCTTTCTTCACAGTCCAATTCTCACATCCATGCATGACCATTGGAAAAACCATAACCTTGACTAGATGGACCTTTGTTGGCAAAGTAATGTCTCTGCTTTTTAATATGCTATCTAGGTTGGTCATAACTTTCCTTCCAAGGAGTAAGCGTCTTTTAATTTCATGGCTGCAATCAGCATCTGCAGTGATTTTGCAACCCCAGAAAATAAAGTCTGACACTGTTTCATTAGAGATGGGCAAATTAAAATCACAATGAGAATTACTACACATTTTTTAGAATGTTTTTTAAAAAGAACAAGGAAAAAACTGACACCTTTATGTGCTGATAAGGATGAACTTTTATACTTCATTGGTAGAAATTCACAATGGTGTAGCCACTTTGGAAGACAGTTTGACAGTTTCTTATGAAGTTAAATATATACTTACCATACGACCCAGCAACCCCACTCCTAGATACTCATGACTGAAACCTTAATGCTTCCACAAAACCTATACATGGATATTTATACAGCAGTTTTATTCATAATTTCCCTAAACGAAACATCTGATTGATGTTCTTCAACTGGTGAATAGATAAACAAACTGTGATATATCCATATGTGGAATACTACTCAGTAGTTAAAAGGAACAAACTTGTGGTCCATATAAGAACATGGATGAATCTTTTTATTCCTTTTTTGGAATATAATTGCTTTACCACTTTGTTAGTTTCTGCTGTACAATGAAGTGAATGAGCCATATGTATACCTATATCCCCTCCCTCTTGAGCCTCGCTCTCACACTCCCAATCCACTCATCTAGGTCACCACATGGGCATCCCAGGTGGCCATAGGCATCTCATTGATTTAAGGAGTGGGGCAGTGATAATACAAAACAAGCCTGAAACATCTCATAGGGCTATAAAATAAGAAAGTTCTCAAACACCAGGGTTGGGGGGTTGTTGAAACCTGAAAGTGTTTCCAATAGCCAAAGCTGAAACAATCTGAACAACAAAATAAATAACAATAACATGGGATTACAATGCAAAGAACAAAGTAAATATCCATGAGTTTATAGTGTTGTAAATGAATAAGGGAAAGAGAAAGGGCAACTCTTCCTTCCAGAAGAATTTAAATTTATAAATTCAAAAATTTTCCTGCCTATGAATCTGTAAGTTTTATTTTTAAAATTTACTCAGTAACATGTATACACTCCAGTAAGATATTCAGTTTAGTTCAGTAGCTCAGTTATGTCCGACTCTTTGCGACCCCATGAACCGCAGCACACCAGGCCTCCCTGTCCATCACCAACTCTCAGAATCTACCCAAACCTATGTCCATCAAGTCGGTGATGCCATCCAACCATCTCATCCTCTGTTGTCCCCTTCTCCTCCTGCCCTCAATCTTTCCAAGCATCAGGGTATTTTCAAAGGAGTCAGCCCTTCACATCAGGTGGCCCAAGTATTGGAGTTTCAGCTTCAACATCAGTCCTTCCAAATTAGTGCCAAATTAAATTTTACATGTTGATCACCAATAGAGAAAGGACGATTAAGAGAGCATTTTTATAAAGCTGAAATTTTTATAATTCTAGAAGCAAGTATTTCCTTATCAAGTATCCAACTATTTCAAATGTCAAGGGCTTGAAGCAATGATCTGCTAGAGATTTTATAATTAAAGATAAACCACCAGTGAAGAGAGGTAGCTTCTAATAATAAATACTTAATTTTTGTTGTTAAACTAATGTTTGTTTTTATTTGCTTACAGATTTTAAGTTTATTAGTTTGAGGCCAGTTTTGTTTGTTAAAAGTTATTTATCAGAGAGAGATTCACAGACTTAGAAAACAAACTTATGGTGGCTGGGAGGAAGGGATAGTTATGGAGTTTGGGAAGGTCATGTACACACTGCTATATTTAAAATGGGTAACCAACAAGCACCTACTGTAGAACACAGGGAACTCTGCTCAGTGTTATGTGGCAGCTTGGCGGGAAGTGGAGTTTGGGGGAGAATGGATACACGCATATGTATGGCTGAGTCCCTTCACTGTTCACCTGAAACTATCACAACGTTGTTAATGGGCTATACCCCAATACAAAATTAAAAAAAAATTATTTATCATTTTGAAGTCTTTAAAAATACCATTTTGTCAGTTTTAGATTTTCACTTTCCTGGTTAAGGCTACTTTAGACAGGATCATTTGAACACCACAGAAATAACTGCAACAGGCACAAACCACTTATGGATGCTAAAATTAGTGAGTGAAAGTTTGAGGAGAAACAGATAGTAGAGAACCCTGGCAGGCAAATGATAAGGGGTAACATCACCAGGAATTAAGACATACCAATAATATCTGTCCCTGACATGATGCAGTGAGAAGGGCGCATCTCATGGTGTGTCTTCCCCAAAATGTATAACCTTAAGCTACTCAGGAGACATCAGAAGAACCCAAATTAAAGGACATTTTACAACATACTTGACTAGTATAGTTCAAAACTGTTAAGATCACAAAAGATAAGGAAACATCAAAAAATTGTGACAGATTGGAAGAGACTAAGGAGTCGTGACAACTAAATGTGATGTGGCATTCTGGACTAGAAAAAGAATATAAATGGAATAATTGGGAAAATTTGATTCAAGTCTGTGCGTTAGTCACTCAGTCCCGTCCAACTCTGTGGTCCCATGAACACCCCTGTCCGTGGGATTTTCCAGGCAAGATTACTGGAGTGGGTTGCCATTCCCTTCTTTAGGGGCTATTCCTGATCCAGGGATTGAACCCAGGTCTCCTGCATGGCAGGCAGATGCTTTACTACCTGAGCCACTTGGGAATAAAGTCTACAGCTAAATTAACAGTATTATTAGTCATATCTTGATTATGTAAAGTGTTAATATTAGAGGAAGCTAATTGAAGTTTATATGGGAACTTGCTTGATGGACTTTTGGCAACGTTTTTTGTCAGTTTAAAATTTTACAGAAAGAATAAGCCTTTTTAAAAGATGAGAATCTTGGAAGTATTCCTTTGCATGATTCCGCAGTCCAATCACAACACTTAAATTACATTCCACATGCTATTCACTAGCCCTGAAAATGCGTACATTTTCTAGAAATGGCTACCAAAGGTCCATGGAGGTAGCTAAGTGACTCTGGGGGTAACCCCTGTGCACCGTATGTTCTTTGGTGTCAATTACATCTAAGGAATTGAATGTTCCATCTTATTTCTTATAGATCTATAAAGCATACAATAATTTTCCTATAGACTGAGAGCTTGATATAACCTCAAAAAGAGGATGTAGCTCCAAAGGTGTGGATAGACTCATTTTGAGTGAAAATGAAAAGAGATGGACAACATAGTTCTTCTTCCTGGTAAACCCACATCTCCTCCTCCTCCTGTATTTTTCATCAGGTTTTCATATGGTCCACCGGAAATATGCAACACCGCAAGTGGACACGTGGGAGAGAGGACCTGGAACTAGCAGACGAGCAGGGAAGAGGGTCAGACCTTACGTCAGAGACAGAGGAGTGGAAGACTGGGGAGAAGAACAGCCCTCTTCTCAGTTCACTTCTGCTGAGCATCCACCTCTCTGGACACTGCACAGGGAGCTCTGTGCCCATTTCACCCTTGTTCCTCACTATGGGGACTTACCTGGTGGTCCAGTGGCTAAGACTCCTTCCTCCCAATGCAGCAGGTTTGGGTTCAACCCCTGGTCGGGGAACTAAGATCTTGCTTGCCACGTGGTATGGCCTAAAAATAAAATAATAAAAAAAAACGTTCCTCATAACAACCCAGGAGGTGCTGTTGGTATTGTCCCAGTTTGGCAGATAAGAAGCTGCTTTCTGGGTGGGGCTAGTGGTAAAGAACCTGCCTACCAATTTCAGGAGACTTGAGACTTGGTTTCGATCTCTGGGTCTGGAAGATCCCCTGGAAGAGAGCATGGCAGCCCACTCCAGTATTCTTGCCTGAGAAATGCCATGGACAGAGGAGCCTGGCAGGCTAGAGTCCATAGGATTGCAAAGAGTAGAACATGACTGAAGCAACTTAGCACTCAGAAGAGCTAAGTGACTTGCCCAGGGCCACACAGCTATGAGCAACAGAGCCAGGTCTTAAGACCAAACAGTGTCAAGCCCCAGTGAACAGCATCACCACTTTTCCTCAAGTCCTGCAAGAGGTCATGGAGATTAAATAATCTAAGGCCAGAAACTAGAAAGTAATTCTAGAAGCTGAGTGAGTGTCTGGCCATTAGGCTCAGAAGTAAGGCAAAGATCAGAAGTCAGATGAGACAGGAAGAGGCAAGGCTGGCAGAGGTCCTGGAGCTCAGAGGTCAAGAGGATGACTCCAGGGGCTTCCCTGGCAGTCCAGTGGCTAAGACTCTGCACTGAATTCTTTCCTGATCGGGGAACTAGATCCTGCATGTTGCAACTAAGAGTTCGCATGCCACAACTAAGACCTTGTGCAAACATAAATACCTTAAAATTTAAAAAAATAAGAGAGAGAGAGAGAGTGACTCCAGTGGCAGGGTGCAAGAATGGGGCTTCTCTTCAGGCGGGAGCACGTGCTCCAGGGACTTTTTTTCCTGCGGGCAGCAGACTCTGCCGGTGGGTGTGAGAGTGAGCTATGCTCACGCTGTAGTTGTTCAAGGAAGGAGGCAGGGAGGTAGATGGTCAGGAGCGTAGGGCTGCACTTACATTGACACAATGGAGTTCAGGGTCTGAGATGTCCAGCTGTGTGACATGGGGCAACTTCCTTACCTCTCTGAGCCTCAGATTTTCCATCTGTAACACCAAGATCATAATTGTGAGCCAGACCGTCACTCCTCTACCCCAAACTCACTTTAGATGTCTGATCACACCCAGAAAAATATCTCTAAGACCCCCATATGACTGGCCCCTGGGTCAATCCCCCCTCTTATCCTACTTCTTGGTCACGTTGTTCCAGCCATGCCTCCTTGCTTTTCCTCCTACCCTTGGTAGGCAGTCTTGGAAGTCTCACCTTGGTAGACAGGTTCAGTTCAGTTCAGTTCAGTTGCTCAGTCGTGTCCGACTCTTTGTGACCCCATGAATCACAGCATGCCAGGCCTCCCTGTCCATCACCAACTCCTGGAGTTCACTCAAACTCATGTCCATCCAGTTGGTGATGCCATCCAGCCATCTCATTCTCTGCCGTCCCCTTCTTCTCCTGCCCCCAATCCTTCCCAGGATCAGAGTCTTTTCCAGTGAGTCAACTTGTCACATGAGGTGGCCAAAGTATTGGAGTTTCAACTTTAGCATCAGTCCTTCCAATGAACACCCAGGATTGATCTCCTTTAGAATGGACTGGTTGGATCTCCTTGCAGTCCAAGGGACTCTCAAGAGTCTTCTCCAACACCACAGTTCAAAAGCATCAATTCTTCGGCGATCAGCTTTCTTCACAGTCCAACTCTCACATCCATTCAGGTGGTCTTGTGCAGGAGACTAACGGACATGGGTTTGATCCCTGGGTTGGGAAGATCCCCTGGAGGAGGGCATGCAACCCACCCCAGTATTGTTGCCTGGAGAATTCCATGGACAGAAGGGCTGGTGGGCTACGGCCCATAGAGTCACAAAGAGTAGGACACTACTGAAGCAGCTTTGCACGCACAGCATGCACGCAGGCCATAAGTGTTACCTCTGCGAGGAAGGCATGGTTCATTTCTTCATTCATCCAGGATCAGTTCAGAGGGTCCTTCCCAGCCCACCTCACCCATCATTCGGCTGTCTCCCCTTCATCCCCTTCCTCTACTTTATAGTCATCTTTTCATTTGGTACAGCAAGCTACTTAACTAATCCAGAATTGAAATGCAATCATTTATATCGGGACTGAGATATGGAAGTGAGTTTATATAACTGAGCTCAAAGCAGGGGGTGGGAGAAAGAATAATTAAGAAAGCTACCTGGCGAGTTCCCTGGTGGTCCAGAGGTTAAGAATCCACCTTCCGATGTAGGGGGCACAGGTTGGATCCCTGGTCTGAGAAGATCCCACGTGCCTCGGGTGACTAAGCCTGTGAGCCACAACTACTGAGCCTGCATGCCTAGAGCCTGTGCTCGGCAGCAAGAGATTCCACCGCAGTGAGGAGCCCACACACCGCAGCGCAACCAAAAGGAGCCCCTGGTCCTAACACTAAGATCCCACGCGCCTGGGAGCAGCTGCCCTCGTAGCCCACAACTTCTGAGCTCCTATGCTCGGCAGCCCCATCATGGCAACCCGTGAGAAGCCCTCGAAGACCCAACACAGCCAAATAAATAAATACATGCAAATGGAAGATAAATAAAAAAGGAAAAAAATTTTTTTAAAAAAGCAAGTTACCTAATGCTAATTGAATGTTCTTTATCAAAGTAAAAAATTGGAAACAACCTAAATGTTCACCAACTGGGTACTTGTTAAATAAACTGGAGTATATCCATACCTTGTGACACATGGTACCATCAAGGGAAAATCTGCAAAATAAGTAGTTTAGTGAAAAGGGCAAGTAACAAAACTAAACATGGTGTGATACAATTTATGTTGGAAAAAAAAATCTGTATATGTGCATATAAATGTAAATTGAAAGTATTAATTGGGTATACAGACACACACACATGTATACATACAATTGGTTTTTTTTCTTGAAAGAATGTATGTATTTTTCATATACTTTATTTTAATTTCTGTCAGATAACTACCAGACTGAAATTGTAGGCTTTGAAACCTGGAGAGGAGGAGTCAGCGGATATACCGAGCGCTGCAGCCACTGTCCTCAGAATCTCTCGTCCTGCCCAGGGAGGTGAGTTCGTCACCAGTGACCCCACGGTAACGTCATCCTAGGGAGGAACCTGAGTGTTCACCTGCCTAGTCACCTTTGTTTCTAAATTGGGGACGAATTGTTTTCTCTCCTGTTGGAAATATTTTCAGGAGAGAATCTGAGGGTCCATTTGGGAGGGCAGGCTGGAATTCACCCACCATTCCTCCCCTTGTCTAATCCAGGTCACTCTGGCTGGATTTCAGTGTGCTCAGTTCACACTGGAGCCTCGAGAAGGGACATCCAATCAAGACTTTTCAAAAGAAGCATTCATAAGCAATTGAGAAAGAAATCTCCTTAAGTTACTGTTCAGCCTTCCGTGTTTTAGGTAAAGCTGCCTTGATTCATCTTTCCTCCTAAAACACATCTATTGACTCTCAAGCTGTTTCTACTCAAAGCAAAAGTTTGTCAGTTGTATCATGTAAAGCTGGTGCAGGAGTCTGAGCCTTGGAGGCTGACTGTGCCCAGAGTCTTCTGGACAACCGTGAATAGAGCTGTTTTCTTCTCCGGCCTTCAGGTCTTTTCTGTTACATGAAAGAGTTGTACTGGGTGATTTCCAGTGTCTCTGTAAGACCTGACATTTATATTCCAGCCTATGAACCTTTGAGTGGACATATACCCACTGCCAGATTCTGTGGGACACCATGAACTCATAAGTTTATAGGATAAATGAAGTTTAAACTCTTTTTCTTTTGACTGCTCCCCAGTAGTTAAGAATCTGCCTGCAATGTAGGAGACCTGGGTTCGATCCCTGGGTTGGGAAGATCCCCAGGGGACGGGAATGGCAACACACTGCAGTATTCTGGCCTGGAGAATTCCATGGACAGAAGAGCCTGGTGGGTAACACTCCATGGGGTCACAAAGAGTTGGACATGACTGAGCACGCACACATGGGCACATATTAGTGCATAAATAACATCATTAGCTGAAAGACAGGCCAATGTGATTAGAGAAAAGGCTAGCTGCCTGATGGACTTTGTGGGCCGTCTCCAAGGCTCTCCTGAAGCCCACAGCTCTCTGATGGCCTTGAATTGCCTCCTTCTCCTAGAAGTTCTCCCAGATTGGCCGAGAATTTCCTAAGGTGCAGGAAGTGAGAAAAAGAACACTTGCCATCCTCTGAGTTGGCTATACCCCACCATAGAATGTTCTGTAAGAGAGGCAGCTTTAACCTACCCCAAAACAGAGCCCTTTATTTTTAAATTATGGTTGGGAGGTGAAGGAATGCTACTGAAAAGATGCAAATGAAGGTTCTTCTGGGTCTATTTAGCAAGTAGATGCTACTTATTTAAAGGTAGTACATTGCATTTTATAGACACTTGAACAACACTTGAAAGTTATTCTGTTAGACTTAAGTAGATTAAACTAATTTGTCTATATTTTGTTCATCCTTTAGTTGGTTTAATAAGTTATCTCTTCTAAGACAATACAAAGATAAACTTTAGCCAATGTAAATTTTTTAAAGTTGAAGTATAATAGGAAAAGGAGTACGTCAAGGCTGTATATTGTCACCCTGCTTATTTAACTTATATTCAGAGTACATCATGAGGAATGCTGCGCTGGATGAAGCACAAGCTGGAATCAAGATTGCTGGAAGAAATATCAATAACCTCAGATATGCAGATGACATCACCCTTATAGCAGAAAATTCACTTTCTGAACTAAAGAGCCTCTCGATGAAAGTGAAAGAGGAGAGTGAAAAAGTTGGTTTAAAACTCAACATTCACAAAACTAAGATCATGGCATCCGGTGCCATCACTTCATGGCAAATAGATGGGGAAACAGTGGAAACAATGTCAGACTTTGTTTTTGTGGGCTCCAAAATCACTGCAGATGCTGATTGCAGCCATGAAATTAAAAGACACTTACTCCTTGGAAGGAAAGTTATGACCAACCTAGACAGCATATTAAAAAGCAGAGACAACACTTTGCCAACAAAGTTCTGTCTAGTCAAGGCTATGGTTTTTCCAGTGGTCATGTATGGATGTGAGAGTTGGACTATAAAGAAAGCTGAGCGCCGAAGAATTGATGCTTTTGAACTGTGGTGTTTGAGAAGACTCTTGAGAGTCCCTTGGACTGCAAGGAGATCCAACCAGTCCATTGTAAAGGAGATCAGTCCTGGGTGTTCATTGCAAGGACTGATGCTAAAGCTGAAACTCCAATACATTGGCCATCTGATACAAAGAGCTGACCCATTTGAAAACACCCTAATGCTGGGAAAGATTGAGGGCAGGAGGAAAAGGGGACGACAGAGGATGAGATGTTTGGATGGCATCACCGACTCAATGGACATGAGTTTGGGTAGATTCTGGGAGTTGGTGATGGACAGGGAGGCCTGTCTGCTACGGTTCATGGGGTCACAAAGAGTCGGACATGACTGAGCCACTGAACTGAACTGAACTGATAGTTGGTTTACAATGCTATGTTAGTTTCTAGTACAATAAAATGATTCATATATATAAATCTATATATTCTTTACACATATACAAGTAGTATATCCCTTTTCAAATTCTTTTCCATTGTATGTTATTACAAGATATGGAATATAGTTCCCTATGCTATATAGTAGGTCCTTCGGTTATCTATTTTATATACAGTAGTGTGTATATTTTAATCTCTTAAGTGAAGTGAAATTGCTCAGTCATGTCTGACTCTTTGCGACCCCATGGGCTGTAGCCTACCAGGCTCCTCCGTCCATGGGGTTTTCAGGCAAGAATACTGGAGTAGGTTGCCATTTCCTTCTCCAAGGCATCTTCCTGACCCAGGGACTGAACCCAGGTCTCCCTCGTTGCAGGCAAACAGAAGCTTTACTGACTGGGCCACCAGGGAAGCCCATAAACATTGAAGTTCGTGGAGAAAGAGCAACAATCTTGAATACATATCAACATGATATGTATTCTATTGCTGTGCGTGTGTTACTTTCTCAGTCATGTCAGACTTTTTGCATCCCCGTGGACTGTAGCTTCTCAGACTTCTCTGTCTATGGGATTCTCCAGGCAAGAACACTGGAATGGACTGCCATTCCTTTCTTCAGAGGATATTCCCGACCCAGGGATCAAACCCTGGTCTCACGCATTGCAGACAGATTCTTTACCATTTGAGCTACAGGGAAGTCTCTTTAATCCCCTACTCCTAATTTATTCCTTCTTCTTTCCCCTTTTGGTAACCATAAAATTGTTTTCTATGTCTGTGAGTCTATTTCTATTTTATAAATAAGTTCATTTGTATCACTTTTTTAGATTCCACACATAAGTGATAACACCTGATATTTGTCTTTGCCTAATGCTTCACTTAGTATGATAATCTCCAGATCCATCCATTTTGCTGCAAATTTCATCCTTATCGAGTAATATTCCACTACATAGATGTACTGCATCTTTTTTATCCATTCATCTGCTGATGGACACCTAGGTTGCTTCCGTGTCTTGGCTGTTGTAAATAGTTCTGCCAACTTTAATTATCACAAACCCTTAAATTCAGTCATTCAAATAAACCTGTTAGAATCATTATTAGCTTTCACATTTGATTCTTCCAGAAGCTCCTACTGATTTGTGACATCAGTCTGTGTCAACTCATATTTTACTGGAAAATCTCTGATTTCAATTTCTTTTCTTTTTCTGCTGATCCTTGTTCTTGCTAGATTTTCTAGTTTTAACTCCTACTATTTCATTGGCGAGTGGCACCAAGCTTCTACACTCCTGGTATTTCTGAAACATCGAGTCCCCGCCCCTCACCACTTTTGTGTGCTCCCAGAAAATCAAGACAATCAAATGTAGTTTGGTCTCTTTTGAATGCCTCTTTGGGTTATGGTCAAAGTGAGAAAGAACTGAGCAACAAGGTAGTACAGCCTAGGGGGGAACAAGCTTGACCAATGGTCACTAGAGCAGGCCTACTTTTTTTTTTTTTTGCTAAGTTGTGGTATGTGGAATCTTAGTTCCCTGACCAGGGAGCGAAAGCATGCCCTCTTCAGTACTGCATAGTTCCAACCACTGGACCACCAGGAAAGTTCCAGGCCTGTGCTTTAAGGACATGGGTTCACCTTTCCAAGTCTCACTTTCCCATTGGCCAAAAAAAAGGCTATTGAAGCTGACTGGTCATCTTGTTTTCAGTTCTGACTTTCCACTGTGTTGCGAGAGGCAGCATTTGGAAGTAGTTGGTATGGTTTATAAGCTGTTTTAGGTCAATCGGAAAGAGATCATGTAAATCTTGAGAAGCATAACTATCAGGGTGCCCATGAGACTCTTGTAATCACGCCTTTTCCTGGAGAGATTAGGAAATTGTGGTTGAAAATAAAAAAGCCCTAAGTTGCAGTCCTGCTCTCATTGATTTGCCAAAGAAAAAAGCTGTCAGTATTTTCATTTTCAAAAAAGAGTATAAACAGCATGCTTTGAAGTGAAAGAAAAGTAAACAAGAATAAAAAAATGTTTATTAACATTAAAAAATTTTCAGTCCCATGATTATTCCAGAACACAAAAGCCTTCTCTGTTTTTGTTCCTAAGTGGCCTGTGATTTAAAGCCGCTGACAACACCAGCCGCTTACAACGCCAGAGTCCCCTTTTTCTTCCCTGTGCGGCCCTAGCAGACACTCATTTGTATGTATGGGTTCAGCCTGTCTGCAGCGTCTGGCCAAAGGGACAGATACTAATGGCATATGTTAATTACTATCCAACAACTTCCTTTCATTAGAGTGTTTATTAACATTCTCACTTCTGCCCATTGAACCAGCTGGCATGAGGCTACGCTGGCAGCCCCAAGTTCACGGGCTGGTTTCATTTGGGGCTTATAAAATAGAATAGATGTTTCCTTTTGGATAACAAAACCTTTCTCAGTCGAGAGTTTTCTGAGATGACACCGAAATAGCAACTTGGGGAAAAAATATCTTGTTGTTGGGGCCCATTTTCAGAGTTGCTCTAGATAAGTTTTGCTGCTGTAATTTGATAGGTATCCATCTGTTTAGACATCTTTGTTTTTTAAAAACGTCATTAACGGACACCAAATAACCCTCATTCCAATCATGTACACTCAGAAGGTATGAAATAATTTGTGTGTGACTGCGGATGCTGATTGCAGCCATGAAATTAAAAGACGCTTACTCCTTGGAAGGAAAGTTATGACCAACCTAGATAGCATATTAAAAAGCAGAGACATTACTTTGCCAACCAAGGTCCGCCTAGTCAAGGCTATGGTTTTTCCAGTGGTCATGTATGGATGTGAGAGTTGGACTGTGAAGAAAGCTGAGCACCGAAGAATTGATGCTTTTGAACTATGGTGTTGGAGAAGACTCTTGAGAGTCCCTTGGACTGCAAGGAGATCCAACCAGTCCATTCTAAAGGAGATCAATCCTGGGAGTTCGTTGGAAGGACTGATGCTAAAGCTGAAACTGCAATACTTTGGCCACCTCATGAGAAGAGTTGACTCACTGGAAAAGACTCTGATGCTGGGAGGGATTGGGGGCGGGAGGAGACGGGAAAGACAGAGAATGAGATGGCTGGATGGCATCACCGACTCGATGGACATGAGTTTGGGTAGATTCTGGGAGTTGGTGATGGACAGGGAGGCCTGGCGTGCTGTGATTCATGGGGTCGCAAAGAGTCGGACACGACTGAGCGACTGAACTGACTGACTGACTGACAGTGTGAACTGTTTTCGGAGGAGTACTCAGCTTCTCTAAATACATTTAAATGGCATGACCAGATGCAGTTCACTAAAATTTAGGCGGCTGGGGAGTATAGGCAAAGTAAAATAGCTGAGGAAATGATCTGAAAAGTCAAAACTCTGGATAGAATGATGAAATATGAAAGGACATATATTTTTTCTTTTTTTTAATAAATTTTTTAAAAATCTTTTTTTTTTTGTATTGGAATATAGCTGATTAACACTGTGATAGTTTCAGGTGAAGGGACTCTGCCGTACATATACATGTATCCATTCTCCCCCAAACTCCCGTCCCATTCACATGCCATTGAGCAGAGTTCCACGTGCTATACAGTAGGTCCTTGTTGGCTCCCTGTTTTAAATATAGCGGTGAGTACATGTCCATGAAGGGACATATTTTTATATTGAGCGATGACAACACCATTCACCATGAAGAACTCTAGATCTTGGATTTCCTTTACAATCCAATGGTTAAAGTTTTGCCTTCCAGTGCAGGAGATACCTGTTTAACCCCTGATCAGGGAACCGAGATCCCACATGCTACATGGTGTGGCCAAAAAATAATAAATAAACAAGCAAACACAACATTGTAAATCAATTTTACTTCAAATTGCCAGTCCAGGTTCGATGCATGATACAGGATGCTCAGGGCTGGTGTACTGGGATGAACCAGAGGGACGGGATGGGGAGGGAGGAGGGAAGGAGGTTCAAGATGGGGAACACATGTACACTCAGGGCAGATTCATGTCAATGTATGGCAAAACCAATACAATAATGTAAAGTAATTAGCCTCCAATTAAAATAAATAAATAAATAAAAATCTTTTAAAAAGAACTCTAGATCTTTCTATTTCTTTGGTTGCTCATGTCCCTTTAAGGTGACCTGAGGTGGGAAGTGGACTAGTCCCATGAGGATGACAAAGCAAGAATGACATGGTAAACAAGCGTTTTCCAGTGTTCTCACCCAGTGACAACCCCCGCCCCACAACCAACAATCACTTGTAGAAGATCAAATGCAGGACAAAAGAGCAGAAAGCTAAAGAGAAAGTTCTTAGTCACTTTGTCGGGAAATTACAGTAGATTCCGTTTTCAAGGGGATCCAAAGTTTTGTTGACATCTGATCAGGCCATATATGTTAGACTAATGGGCTTTTTTGCTTTTGTATTAGAGCATAACTTTTGAATATCACACAAAGAACAGGGGGTTACCAGGGAGTTTCACAGCTGCAAAAGATATGAGCTTCTGTAACTTATTTTTTTATAAGCTTTTTTTTTTTTGATGTGGAGCATTTTAAAAATCTTTATTGAATTTGTTACAATATTGTTTCTGTTTTTATGTTCTATTTTTTAATGGAGTCTTGGCTCCCTGACCAGGGATCAAACCCTTACCTCCTGTGTTGGAAGGCAAAGTCTTAACCACTGGACTCTCAGGGAAGTCCTTATAATTTCTTTTTTGAAATTTATTTATTTATTTTTGGCTACACTGGGTCTTCATTGCTGTGTGAGCTTTCTTGAGTTGTGGCAAGCAGGAGCTGCTCTCGAGTTGTGACTATTGGATTTCTCATTGTGGTGGAGACATGCAGGCTTAGTTGCCCATGGCATGTGGGATCTTCTGAGAGCAGGGACTAGGAATTCCCTGGCTTCCCAGTGGTTAGGACTCTGTGCTGTCACTGCAGAGGGCCCAGGTTTAATCCTTGGTTAGGGAACTAAGAACCTGCAAGCTGCTCGGTGCACCTAATAAGTAAATAAATCAATAAGTAAACCAGAGCAGGGATTGAACCTGTGTCCCTGCATTGGCAGGTGCATTCTCAATCCCTGGAGCCCAGGGGAGGCCCCTATAACTTCTTTTTAAATTAAAGGGAGAGCAGGGCTCCTTCCTCTTCTGCCCCCTCACATCCCAGTCACCAGACCAATCAGCTCCTAAGGTTACATGCCCTGAGGCTAAGACCATGCTTACTCTGCATGGGTCCAATGTCAAGGAGCTCTGGTTACTAAAGTCTTTGGCATTTGCTGGGACTTTGGGGGTAGCAGATAATGGAGTACCAACCACAATGAGAAGGATGCTTTAGTGAGAGACATTCATTTCATCAGCAAATATTTGTTATCTACAAACAAGGCTCCTATTGAACTGTTCAGCACCAGGATGGCTGCACGTACCAGTTTTCAAAACATCAAAATACTTCCATACTGATTGGTAAAATGTCACTACCCTAAACCTCCCCAGTGTCCCCCTCTTCCCCAGACACGCCAAGACCCCTGTACCTCCTGAATTCCCTAAGACCAAGCACCCCCAGGATTCTGTAAGATCAAGGACCTGTGAGATTCACACCTGGCCCCACAGGGACCTTCAGGACTCTGCTCCAGCATCAAGACTCATATTATGTGGAAAGGACAGTGCCACTGACATGAGTGTAAATATTTAGACTATCACCCTTGTCTATAATATCCCAGGGCTTCCTTGGTGGCTCAGATGGTAAAGAATCTGCCTGCAATGCAGGAGACCCAGGTTTGATCCCTGGGTTGGGAAGAACCCCTGGAGAAGAAATGGCTATCCCCTCCAGTATTCATGCCTGGAGAATCCCATGGACAGAGGAGCCTGGTGGGCTACAGTCCCCGGCGTTGCAAAGAGTGGGACATGACTGAGTGACCAACATTTTCACTTTTCACCATAATGTCCCAGCACTGAGCTGGGTATAGAGGATACACAGAAGGAGACAATATTGATGTCTGTCTGCCAGGATCACCTGGTGGAGATAATCATGAAAAAGGTTCTAGGGACTTCCCTAGTGGTCTAATAGTTAAGAATCTGCCTTCCAACTCAGGGGACACAGGTTTGACCCCTGGTCAGACAAGTAAGATCCCAGATGCCTTGGGGGCAATTAAGTGTGTGTACTAGAACTACCGAGATTTTGAGCTCTGGAGCGCCTGTGCCACAGATAGAGGGACTCTCACGCATTGCAATGAAAGAGCCCTTGTGCTGCAACTAAGACCTGAAGCATAGGTGTATATATATGTATAATATGAATATATTAAGTTCTCTGCTAAGCAACAGGAATTTTGAGATGGTGTCGCTTTGGTGCATTGATTTGCAGACTTATTAACCAGCGAGAGTGGATCTCAGGGACAGATACACATAAGTCAAATCTTTGAGAGACAGCCATATGAACCCAAGTCACAATTTATTACTTTGCAGTGAGAAACAAGCACATCTAAGCAGAGTGGACATTTGTGTCACCTTGACTAGCACGTTCTCTCCCAGCAGGAAACTAAATAGGAAGGCAAGTGGTAATGAGAACACAGCTTGAGTACACAGCCTGAGCAGGGATATTAGAGGGATGGTTGTCATGTCAAAGGTGTCAAATGTTCTTAAGCTCATGCTTTCACTCACTCTTTGCAGATGGACCTGCCAAACAGAAGGGACTGGATGTTCCTGTCAGCTCACCCGTGCCCTCTCCCCTTGGCAAGTCCTTCCCCCGACTCCCAGTTTCTCTCTCCATGCAGACAGCCCCCTCTGGTTGACACCTTCTATCTTTAGATTTGTTAATACCGCCCAGAAAGCTCCAGCCAGACTCTGCTGCTTTCCTGGCCCTGGCTTGGAAGAATTCTGCCTTTCGGGTGCCCTACACAGATCCTTGGTGTTTGGGTTGGATTGTTATTGTTTAATTTATTGGTTCTCAGATTTGGCTTTGGAAGCATCTAGGAAATCTGAAAAATACTGGTGCCTGGTTCCCTCTCCCAAAAATTCTAATTTAGTGGATACAGGGTGCAATCCGGGCATTGTTTATTTTGTTTTTTCAATTTTTAATTGGAGGATAATTGCCTTACAACGTTGTGCTGGTTTCTTCCATATATCAATATGAATTAGCCACAGGTATACACATGTCCCCTCCTTCCTGAACCTCCTTCCCACCTCCGACCCCATCCCACCGCTCTAGGTTGTCACAGAGCACCAGCCTGAGCTCTCTGCGCTATATAGCAACTTCCCATTAGCTAGCTATTTTACACATGGTAATGTATATATTTCAGCTCTACTGTCTCGATTCATCCCCCACCCCCAACTCCTTCCCCAACTGGGTCCACAGTCTGTTCTCTATGTCTGCTCTGTAAATAGGATCATCAGTACCATTTTTCTAGATTCCATATATATGCACTGAGTGATAGTTGCTCAGTCATGCCTGATTCTTTGCAATCCCATGGACTGTAGCCTGACAGGCTCCTCTGTCCATGGGGATCTCCAGGTAAGAATACTGGAGTGGGTGGCCATTTCCTTCCCCAGGGGATCTTCCCTACCCAGCGATCAAAGCTGGGTCTCCTGCATTGCAGGCGATTCTTTACCAACGGAGCCACAAGGGAAGCCTGAACATTGGGGTACATGTATCTTTTTCAGTTATGGGAAATGGGTTTTGTTAAACCTCCCTAAGCTATGCAACTGAATCTAGGGCTCCTAAAGAGTTGAAATTCAAAGAAAAGAGCTTTGAAGTTGAGCCAAATTTGAGAATCATTGATTTCACTCAGAGTTGCAGGCTGCCTCGAATCTGCGCTAGCTTTTAACGCTTGTCTGTGCTCTGTTTCCAGCCCGGGATGGTGATTTATCTGGTTTGGAGGGGGGTGGGGCATGGGCATTTTTACAAAGCTCCCCAGATGATTCTGTTGTGCAGTCAAGAGTTGAGATTCAATGGTCTAAGCATTCACTTGACTGAGTTTTTGTTATCAATTAGTCCTTGGACAAGGCATTGTATAGAAGGGAACACAGAAGAAAAATTGAAGAAAAGGTCCATAGGGGTGAGGTTTCCCAGAGAAAGAGCAGGAGCCTAAACACAAGAGCAAGCCCCATGGCATCAGTAGGGGACCATGTGGGTGGGATGGATCGGGATGTACAATCTTTGGGCCGTTTTCTACCATAGCTTAGAGTAACTTCAATAGAAGCCAAAGAAGTCAGAGAGCATGGCTTGGTCTGTTGCATGCTTTTCTACAAGAAATCTGACTCCTTGTCTTCTCTGAGTGATCTTTTGACTTGTTCCTCCCACCCTCCACCTGAGTCCCCTGCTGTCTGAAGGCCACCACCTTGAAAGAGGCTGAGCTATTTTTGGTCCACATTCTCCTTAGCAGCAGCTAGGTTTAGCTGAGAAGCTGGAGACTGGAAAATCCCAGCCTGTTCTCTTCCTAACAGCTAAGGATCTTTCCATTTTCCTCATGATTCCCTAACTTCCTGCTGTCATTTCTAACCTTGCTGACATGCGTTAAAATCCACTGGAGTTTTCTGGGGTGTTTGCAGCCTTGTCTGATTGCAGGACATCTGGGAAAACCATCAACTCCACTTTGTAAGCAACTTGGGAAAAAAAAATAATGCATTCCTGGGAGAGGAAAAGGCAGTGGGAAGGGCAGAGTTTCACTCCAGTGCCTCCGCCCGTCCTTCTCCAGGGCCAGCTGGTCACAGGACTTGAACTAAATGACTCTGAGTAGGGAGGAGGAGGACAGAGTCGGGCTGCCTGTACGGTTGGGCAGGTGACACACAGCGCAAGGCTAGGGGAGCCGCTGGCCCTCTTTCGTTGGTCACAGTGACTACAGCCATCTCCTTCCGTTGCCCCACTCAGCACCTCTGGCAGAAGCACTCTTCTTTGCATTTCAGCTCTTCAGCAGCTCCAGATTTCGGTGGCACTTGTGCTTCTGACACACGCAGCATCAGAGAAGTCCCTTGCTTTCTCTGGCCTTCACTTTATTCATTTAGAAATTGATAGGTGCTTTCCAGGACTCAGCATGATTTCAAGTGTCACTTTCTCTTGGTGTGTGAAAGCAAAAGTGTTAGTCACTCAGTCGTGTCTGACTCTCCCTGACCCCATGAACTGTAGCCCGCCAGGTTCCTCTGTCCATGAAATTCTCCAGGCAAGAATACTGGACTGGGTAGTGATTCCCTTTGCCAGGGATCTTCTTGGGATAGAACCAGGGTCGCCTGCATTGCAGGCAGATCCTTTCCCATCTGAGCCACCAAATGAGGCAGCATGTGGGGGCCCAGCTATTTGTATGCCTGAAACAATTTGCGCATAATCTTGCTGGTAGAATAAAGAGAACACTAATTTGAAGACATCGATAGCCAGATCGGAGGCTGGATTCTTCCCTCTGGCCCTCTGTTTTGCCCATCTGATAATCCTTTGGAGACATGTCCCAGTTTATTCAAACGAAGATCCAGTATCTCTCAGAAATGGAAATATGAAAGTCAAAGTCACTCAGTCATGTCCGACTCTTTGTGACCCCATGGACTATAGCCTACCAGGCTCCTCTGTCCATGGAATTTTCTAGGCCAGAATACTGGAGTGGATAGCCTGTCCCTTCTCCAATGGATCTTCCCAACCCAGGAATTGAACCAGGGTCTCTTGCATTGCAGGCAGATTCTTTACCAACTGATCTATCAGGGAAGACCCTCAGAAATGGAAGAAACCTTCATTATAAGACATCTCCTTATATTATTCAAAGAGCAGCCATGCTCAGCTCTTTATGATCATCTGAATATCCACAATTAAATGTGGTCTTTGAACATAGAGAACAGACTTCTGGTTGCCAAGGAGGATGGTGGGTTGGGGGAGAGATGGATTGGGAGTTTGGGATTAGCAAATGCAAACTATTATTTATGGGATGGATAAATAACAAGGCCTTACTCAATATAGCCCAGGGAATTATACTCAATATCCTGTGATAAATCATAATGGAAAAGAATATGAAGAAGGGTATACATATGTATAACTGAGTCATTTGATGAACAGCAGAAATTAACACCACACTGTAAATCAACTACACTTGAATAAAATAAATTTTTAATAAAATATGATCATTTAAGCTACTCCTCTCTCTCACCGGAACTCAGAAGCTGTAAATCAGGACTGTCTCTGTCTTCAGAAATCAGCAGTCTCTGTACATATAGGTTTGTTCTCCTGGGGTTGGGTGGAGGTGGAGTGGGGGAGGGTGGGTTTCAATGTACCACTGTCTCATAGATCTCATCTTTAACTGGTCACAGTTAGATGCTTCTTCAAACTTCTAGATGCTGCAATGAATGGTAAGCCCAGATGAAAAAGAATCAGATCTTTATTATATTGATGGGTACCCAGGGCAGGGCCTATTGGTGTGGGCCCATAAGAGAGACTTCAACTTTTGTTACTTGATGACATTTATTTGCTCTTTAATGAATAATCTACCAAAAATGTCCAGGAGGCAGCTGTGCTGGAAGGGTCCTGGGAGGGTTCCATGCAAGTAAAGGGTCATGAAGCTTAAGCCTCCTGGCCCTCCAATGCTGGCTTCTCTGGGAAATGAGTATAAAATTGCTCACTCACCAAATCCCCCCTTTCCTTCCCTCCCCTCCCTCCACTAGGCCAACTGTTGCTCAGATAAAACTAGAACCTGGAGTGTGAGGGTGCGTGGCTACTGTGGAGAGATTTTAAAAACTGGACTCAGGGTCTCAAATGACTTCTCTGTGATGCTTGCAGCATTTCCAGTTAATAAGTGGAATCGTTTGTGTTGGATCAAGTCACTAAGCAAATGTTAGGAATGAATGAAAGTTCCTGCGGTGTCATGCTCGCCACGTCACTCTCCTCGAATGAGCGGCTTTCAAACACAGACCCCTCAGTTTTCATAGAGTTCCTTAGGGGCTGCCTAGAGCTGGGAGGGGGGGAAGGTGGTGAAATGCTCAGGGAGGGTGTGGAGGCTTTATGAGAAGGGCTCTGTCCCCCTCCAAATCCAACCAGATTCCATCAGATTCAACTGTTTTATGTACTGAGGCTCTATGAGAGATTTCCATTCAATGAAAACATTCTGCTTAAAAGTTTGAGAATGTTTTCCAATCAACTTATTTTCATCAGGAACAATCTTATGCATCCCTGATTTGTATTCTTTGCTGTTTAGAAATATCATCAGCTTCTTTGCCAATGATTGCTAGTCAAAACCCTTACATAAATGCAATTAAATATTTTTTCCTGTTCTGTGTTTCACTATTACACGTTCACATAATATGTATGTCAGGATTGCATTATTTCTGCCTTGCTTTCAGTTTCCCATTCAAAAGGCAATTGGTTGAATAGAAAACATTTTTTAAAAAGTTATTTAACACAAATTCTCTGGGAACACCAGCAATTTCTTGGTATAGCGGGGACACATCCACTGACTGGCATTTAATAAGCTTTTTTTTTTTTAACTTTCCTTTTTAGCTATCAGAGTTATTCTTGTATTCATTTGAGGTTTGCCCTAGTATTTTTCTCTGGATTTTTTTTTATCAAACTCTACATTCTGCCAACTCTCCCATTTAGGTGTTTGCTTTTGGAAGATAATTTGCGAATGAGTAATGATAAGCATTTTTCAGATATTGTTTGTTACTTTTATGCTATATCTTATTCTCTATTTTTATAAAGGTCATAGTATGTGTATTACCTTTCTGTTTTTCTTCTTTCTTATCTTCAAGAACTAGTCAGGAATTACAATTAGTAAGTCAATTTAGACTTGAATGAACAGATAGATACCTGAACAACTTGGTATTTCAGATCCCAAGTTTTCCTTCCTGTTTTTGTTTTTTTCTCTTCTCTGGATTCCTTGGGAGCTAATTTGAGTTCCTTCTCTTATTCTACCCTTCCTACCTGGGAAATCCTACCTACAACCATTGCTCCAGTATCATAGCTTGAGGATGATATCTGTTGATCTCTAAGGCTGTGTCTACTTTCCTGAGTTCAAGGTCTACTTTTTAAAATTGTTTACTTAAATAGACATGTACAGATATGAGAGTTGGACCATAAAGAGGGCTGAACACTGAAGAATTGATGCTTTTGAACTGTGGTGTTGGAGACGACTCTTGAGAGTCCCTTGGACTGCAAGGAGATCAAATCGGTTAATCTTAAAGGAAATCAACTCTGACTATCCATTGGAAGTACAGATGAAAAGCTGAAGCTACAATACTTTGGCCACCTGATGCGAAGAGCTGACTCATTGGAAAAGACCCTGATGCTGGGAAAGATTGAAGGCAGGAGAAAAAGGGGATGATAGAGGATGAAATGGTTGGATGGCATCACTGATTCAATGGACATGGGTTTGAAAAACTCCAGGAGATAGTGAAGGACAGGGAAGCCTGGCATGCTACAGTTCATGGGGTTGCAAAGAGTCAAACACAACTTAGTGACTGAACAAACAAAAAACAAACAATTTAAATAAAGACCGGTCGGCATGGGAGTCTTAATTGCAGCATGCATTGCAGCATGTGGAATCTAGTTCTCTGACAAGGGATCAAATCCAGGCCCCTTGCAATGGGAGGGTAGTCTTAGCCACTGAACTGCCAGGGAAGTTCTTTGAGATCCATATTTTTAATGGCTCATGAGCTACCACCACAAAGTCCTCCAGAGTCTCAAACATATGTCTAATATTAAGCCTCTTCTTGTGATAAAGGATTAATTTGCCTCCACAAAGTGTGAAAAACCATCATGCTTGCTCTGTAACATTACTTTCTTTTGAGTGAAGCATAATACCAAGTCCATGAAACTTTCTTTTCAAGGTCAACCAAATTCAAAATGATAAGAGTAAGTGTAAAAGAAAACAGTTATTATAAAAAGTAAGCTGTTATACTTGAATTGAGGTAGTCAAACCAAGTCATTACTCATTGTGATGAAGGTTTGCCAGCCTTCTGGTAGTCTAACAGTCAATCCTCTGGTTAAGGATCCAGGCACATGCCCAAGCTGTGTCATGAACCATATTTATAAGACTATAAAATAAGGAACATAATTTTCTGTTAGAAATCTGATTTGGGGGAAAAAAAAGACTGAAAACCTGTAGAGATATGCTTGTTTTAATTGGAGTTTGGAACAAACCTCTCTGTCTGAGAGATATACTTTTCTGTGTCTGAAAGTCTAGACTGTGGGACTTCCTTGATGGTCCAGTGTTTAAGACTCCATACTCCCAATGTAGGGGGCCAGGGTTCGATCCCCAGTCAGGGAAATAGAGTCTGTATGCAGCCACTAAAAAAAAAAAAAAAAAAAGATCCCACATGCTGAACGAAGATTCCACGTGCCACAACTAAGACCTGGGGCAATCAAATAAATAAAAATCAATGAATATTTCAAAATAAAATCAAAGTCTAGACCATGTTCATCCCTTGATGACCATTTACTCATCCTACAGAGGTTTGCTAAGTGCTGTCTTAAAAAAGGGGGCTTCCCTGGTGGCTTAGTGGTAAAGAAACCACCTGCAATGCAGGAAATGTGGGTTCAATCCCTGGGTCAGGAAGATCCCCTGGAGAAGGGAATAGCAATCCACTCCAGTATTCTTGTCTAGAGAATCCCATAGACAGAGGAGCCTGGTGGACTATAGTCCAAGGGGTCCCAAAGAGGCAGACACAACTGAGAGAATAAAAATCAACAACTCTTGTACCAGGCACAGTTCTAGATGCTGAGAGACCATGGAGAACAAGTTCCACATTACCTGTAGGAAGCCAGTGAACAAGCAAAGAAACACAGAAGCAACATGCCTCAAAGAGTGGTAGGTAAGGTGAGAAAAGATGGAGCAGAACAAGGGGAAGGGGTGTGACTGGTGGATTGGGGGTGCTGTCTTCCCTAGGGGGTGAGGCCATGACTCTCTGAAAAAGCTGCCTTTGGACTGAAGCTTGGATGAGGAGAGAGTGAGCTATGCAGAGATCTGGGGGGGGGGGGGGGCGGGGAGGAGAGCATTCCAGGGAAGGAAATAGAATAAAGTCCCAGAGGCAGAGACTTCCCTGGCGGTCCAGTGGTGACGTCTCCACGCTTCCACTGCAGGGGCCATGGGTTCGATCCCTGGTCAGGGAACTAAGTAAGGTTCCCACGAGTTGCGTGGCCAAAATTAAAAAAAACAAAACAAAACCTCAACACACACAAACACACACATACAAAACATTCAGTTCAGTTCAGTTCAGTCGCTCAGTCGTGTCCGACTCTCTGCGACCCCATGAATCACAGCACGCCAGGCCTCCCTATCCATCACCAACTCCTGGAGTACACTCAAACTCATGTCCACAGAGTCGGTGATGCCATCCAGCCATCTCATTCTCCGTCGTCCCCTTCTCCTCCCGCCCCCAACCTTTCCCAGCATCAGAGTCTTTTCCAGTGAGTCAACTCGTCGCATGAGGTGGCCAAAGTATTGCAGTTTCAGCTTTAGCATCAGTCCCTCCAATGAACATCCAGGATTGATCTCCTTTAGAATGGACTGGTTGGATCTCCTTGCAGTATAAGGGACTCTCAAGAGTCTTCTCCAACACCACAGTTCAAAAGCATCGATTCTTCGGCGGTCAGCCTTCTTCACAGTCCAACTCTCACATCCATACATGACCACGGGAAAAACCATTACCTTGACTAGACGGACCTTTGTTGGCAAAGTAATGTCTCTGCTTTTTAATATACTATCAAGGTTGGTCATAACTTTCCTTCCAAGGAGCAAGCGTCTTTTAATTTCATGGCTGCAATCAGCATCTGCAGTGATTTTGGAGCCCCCCAAAACAAAGTCTGACACTGTTTCCACTGTTTTTCCATCTATTTCCCATGAAGTGATGGGACCAGATGCCATGATCTTTGTTTTCTGAATGTTGAGCATTACCTTAAAAAAATAAATAAGTTAATAAAATTCCAAAGGCATAAAGGAGCTTGACGTGTTAAGCAGGGGTTCTTCATTGAGGAGAGCCCATAGATAGAATCAGGGATCCCTGACTCGAATGGGGGGAGGAAAATTATATCACTATTTTCACTAACTTCTAACTGAAATGTAGCATGTCCTCCACTAATGAATACAGACAAACGAACTGCAGTAGTATGAGCAGCATTTGTGACCCTGTCATTGTAGAAATTGTGGACATTTTCATATCATGTTACAGCTCTTACTGAGGTTTGCATATGTCATTTGCGCTCATCACGACTTTGAAATTATGATCATTTTCAGAGCTGCTGCTAGATCCTGTTATTTAACAGGTAGATGAAGAAACACAGATTTGATCTTTAATATTCTATATCACAAATTTGATCTTTAATATTCTAATAACCATATTTCAATGTAATATTATCTTTCGTAATCTTCTGGAGTTTCTTTTATGCACTGAAAAGCTTTCTTCTGAGGGGCAAAGCCATAGGCTTTACCAGACTGCCGAAGGGATCCATGGCATGGAAAAGGGGGAGAACTCAGGTGTTAACAGAAAGCAGGGAGGCCAGTGTGGCTAGAGTGAAGTCACAGTTTAGTAGTGGAGCTGGATCGGGTGGGTGAGGACCAGGTAACGAGGGCTGCACAGGCCACAGTGGAGAGTTGAGGTTCTAAGATAAAGGCAACAGGAAGTTATAAGAGGCGTCCGAGCTAAGAGGCAACATATTTAAGTACTAGGTCACTCTGGATGCTGAGTGGGAAAGAGATTATCGCGGTGATGCGTGGCCTCCTGGATGGAGATCCTAACAGGCTGGGCACCTGGGAGATGACGGCTGAAGTGGAGGTGGTCAAAGAAGTCGCTATGATGAGTATATTTTTTTAATTTTTAGATTTTTTTATGCAGAACATTTTTAAAGTCTATATTGAATTCGTTACAACATTGCTTTTGTATTATGTTTTGGTTTTTTGGCTGTGAGGCATATGGTACCTTAGTTTCCCTAACTAGGGATTGAACTCACACCCCCTACATTGGAAGGCGAAGTCTTAACCATTGGACCACAAAGGCAGTCCGGTGAGTGAAGTGTTTTGAAGATAGTACCGACAGAATTTGGTGGGATGTGGGTGTGTCAGGGTAAAGACTCTTAGGTTTAGAGGAAATGGGTGAAAAACAGTGACACTCATCAGAATAGAGAAGGCTGGGGAGGAATAGGTGTGGGAGTGGGGAGTGAGGTGACTCTGAAACCAAGAGGTGTTTTTGAACATGTTGCATTTAAAATGCCTATTAGTCATTCATGTGGGGCGACTGAGTGGAGAGTTGGACATGAGTGTGGGACCTGGAAAGAGAATAAGTGGCTGGAGAACTACATTTGGGGGTCCTGGATACACAGTAGATCCATAAAGCCACAGGACAGGACCAGATCACCAAAAAGAGAATATGGCTAGTGCTCTGGAGGGTAAGGCTTTGAAGTCTGAAGAGAAGGAAGGAGCTGGTAAAGCTGACTGTAAAGCAGCAGCTTTTGAGGCAGGAAGATAGGATGATGTTTAAAGAAATATTGAGAAAGAAAAAAAAATTGTATTGGAAAGATAAATGCACTCCAGTGTTCATAGCAGCACTATTTACAATAGCCAAGACATAGAAGCCACCTAAACGCCCATCCACAGGTGAACTGATAAAGAAGATGTGGTATGAATATATACAACGGAATATTACTCAGCCATAAAAAAGAATGGAATAATGCCATTTGCAGCAACATGGATGGATCTAGAGGTTATCATACTAAGTCAAATAAGTCAGAGAAATAAAAATATCCTATGACATCACTTATATGTGGAATCTACAATATTTTCAAATGAACTTATTTATAAAACAGAAACAGACTCATAGACATAGCAAAAAAATTAAGGTTACAAAAAGGGGAAAGAGGAAAAGGCAGGGGAGGGATAAATTAGGAGTTTGGGATTATCAGATACAAACTATTATATATAAAATATATAGGCAGACGCGAGAGACGCCCGGCTCCCGGCGGCGCAGACGCGAGAGACGCCCGGCTCCCGGCGGCGCAGACGCGAGAGACGCCCGGCTCCCGGCGCAACCGACCACGTGCAGAATCGTGGCTGAGAGGAGCTGCCCCGCACCCAGGGTTAGGGCGGTGGCCGAGAGGAGCTGTACCACGTCCAGGAGGCGGTGGCTGCTTGGGCACCGGAGGGCCGAGAGGAGCTGATCCACATTCAAAGCAGGAGGGGCGGCCTTGAGGAGATACCCCTCGTCCGAGGTAAGGTACAGCGGCTGCGCCTTGCTGGAGCAGCTGGGAAGAGGTACTCCACGATCAAGTGGAATATAAGAATCCAGTGTTCTGGGGAGGAAGGAACAAGATGGCGGAGGGATAAGACGGCGAGACCACTTTCTTCCCCACAAATTCATCAAAAGAACATTTGAATGCGGAGTAAAGTCCACAAAACAACTTCTGAATACTGGCAGAGGACATCAGGCTCCCAGAAAAGCAGCCATTGTCTTCTAAAGGAAAGAGAAGAAATCAAGCTCCACCCACCAGAACACTGACACATGCCTCCCTAACCAGGGAACCCGGGCAAGTCACCCGTCCAACCCCACACACAGCGAAGAAACTACATAATAAAGAGAACTCCACAAACTGCAAGAAGAGGGAAAGGCCACCCCAAGCAAAGCAATATAAGCAAGATGAAGAGGCAGAGAAATACCCAGCAAGTAAAGGAACAAGATAATTGCCCACCAACACAAACAAAAGAAGAAGATATAGGGAATCTACCTGATAAAGAATTTCAAATTTTGATGGTGAAAATGATTCAAAATCTTGAAAGCAAAATGGAGTTACAGATAAATAACCTGGAGAAAAGGATTGAGAAGATGGAAGAAAGATTTAATAAGGACCTAGAAGAAATAAAAAAGAGTCAATATACAATGAATAATGCAATAGATGAGATCAGAAACACTCTGGAGGGAACAAACAATAGAATAACAGAGGCAGAAGACAGGATTAGCGAACTAGAAGATAAAATTGTAGAAATAAATGAAACAGAGAGGAAAAAAGAAAAACGAATTAAAAGAAATGAGGACAATATTAGAGACCTCTGGGACAATGTTAAACGCTCCAACATTCGAATCATAGGAGTCCCAGAAGAAGAAGACAAAAAGAAAGACCATGAGAGAATACTTGAGGAGATAATAGTTGAAAACTTCCCTAAAATGGGGAAAGAAATAATCACCCAAGTCCAAGAAACCCAGAGAGTCCCCAACAGGATAAACCCAAGGCGAAATACTCCAAGACACATATTAATCAAATTAACAAAGATCAAACACAAAGAACAAATATTAAAAGCAGCAAGGGAAAAGCAGCAAATAACACATAAGGGGATTCCCATAAGGATAACAGCTGATCTTTCAACAGAAACTCTTCAGGCCAGAAGGGAGTGGCAAGACATACTTAAAGTGATGAAAGAAAATACCCTACAGCCCAGATTACTATACCCAGCAAGGATCTCATTCAAATATGAAGGAGCAATCAAAAGCTTTACAGACAAGCAAAAGCTGAGGGAATTCAGCATCACCAAACCAGCTCTCCAACAAATGCTAAAGGATCTTCTCTAGACAGGAAACACAGAAAGAGTGTATAAACTTGAACCCAAAGTAATAAAGAAAATGGCTACGGGATCGTACTTATTAATAATTACCTTAAACGTAAATGGGTTGAAATTTTCAAAAAGGCTAGGAAACAATTCTCATAGCCATCAATAGTTCAGTGTTGAGTTCATGAATAGTTTTTAAAGTTTGGGACAAACTGTAGTATTTGCTATTTGAAGTGCTATTTGTAATTGGCATATTACGATGTAACATTGGTCTTCATTTCCAACTTAAAACGCCTAAAAATGCCTAACAGGTTTTTAGATTTGTGAATTTTAGTTGAAATGTATTTTACGATGTTACTAAACCTACAGAAATATTGAAATATTTCAGAGAACTTATTCACTGTACATTTAATTTATTTTATTTATAAAAGTTATGAACTGTAGAAAGTTTTACTTGTTGGGTCAAATGCTTGTTGCTTCAAATGCTTGTTGCATTTGAAGTGCTAGTTACAAGAAAATCAAATACCTTCAATGTATAAATGCTATTAAGTTTTTAAAGGACTCTGGAGTATAAGTAAGTTTGTTTAAAGAAATTTAGTCTATTCAACCTGAATCAGCTCTGTCAAACATTAATTAAAAGCCTCATTTTAAAAAAATAAATAAATAAATAATGGTGGTGGGAGGGAGGGTTGGGAAGCTGGCTGGAGGTGGAGGTGGTGAAGTTTATAAATCTAATTAAAAATGAAGTTGCATTTCCATTTTCCAAATCCACCCATCCACCAGCGTACTGTGTCACTAGACATTATGTACGATTTTACTTTGCGACAGAAACCATTACATTTAAAAATTCATTACAGCAAGGTGAGTTAGACTCATGATGGATGCAGCTTTAATTCTGCCATATATTATTACAGTTAAAATGTAAATGATGAAAAATATTTTGTGCTTATCAGCATTTATGTGGAAATGTGTTTTACAGTGATATATGATGTTATATTTCTATTATTGTGATGAAAAAAAAAGCAATACAAAAAGACGAAGTGTTTATTAAAACATGAAAAAAAAAAAGAAATAAATGGTTTTGCAGCACTGAAGAGATTATAGAAAGTAAATAAGCTAGATCAGACCTGTTTTATGTAGTAATTTTATAGTTTATTTTAATTATTTCAGTTGTAAAATATTGTTATACTGTTAATTAGTTCTGATTGTTCATATTAAACTATTGTAATGCAAATAAATAAATAAAATTAAAACAAGAAAAAAAAATAAAATATATAAACAAAAAGGTCCTACTATATAGCATGAGGAACTATATACAATATTTTGTAAGGAATTGTGATGGAAAATAACATGAAAAAGAATATATATATATATTAAAATATAAAACTGAATCACTTTGCTGTACATCAGGAACTAACACAACATTGTAAACCAACTATCCTTCAATTAAAAAAAAGAGAATTTTAATGAGAAAATGTGCTTTGCTGCTGCTGCTGCTAAGTTGCTTCAGTTGTGTCCAACTCTGTGCGACCCCATAGACGGCAGCCCACCAGGCTCCGCCGTCCCTGGGATTCTCTAGGCAAGAACACTGGAGTGGGTTGCCATTTCCTTCTCCAATGCATGCAAGTGAAGTCGCTCAGTCATATCCGACTCTTAGCGCTCCTCCATCCATGGGGTTTTCCAGGCAAGAGTACTGGAGTGGGTTGCCATTGCCTTTTCCGGAAAATGTGCTTTCAGTTAGTCAGTTCAGTCGCTCAGTCTTGTCCAACTCTGCGACCCCATGAATCACAGCACGCCAGGCCTCCCTGTCCATCACCAACTCCCGGAGTTCACTCAAACTCATGTCCATCGAGTCGGTGATGCCATCCATCCATCTCATTCTCTGTCGTCCCCTTCTCCTCCCGCCCCCAATCCCTCCCAGCATCAGAGTCTTTTCCAGTGAGTCAGCTCGTCACATGAGGTGGCCAAAGTATTGGAGCTTCAGCTTTAGCATCAGTCAGTGTGTACTTAAAAAAACTAATTTTGTAACATAATAACAGAAGAGCAGCGTCTCCTACAACCACCAGAACTCCACTCGAAACTAGGGGTTAGCCATGGATGCAGGTCTGGATTTAAGGACTTGAAGTACAGACCACGGTGGGCCTTCAAGCATTTCATGTTCTTGGGTAAGTTGTTTAGCCACTGTTTTCTCTCTCTCTGTGTCTATAAGCTGAAATCCGTACTTCTGACTTATTTCACAGGAAGCTTGTGTGAAACATCTCGCGGAAGAGCCGACAGAGCACACTTGGCTTTCCCATTTCCAGGTGTTCGGTGTCATGCGCTGAAGTCTCAAGACACACCCAGTTTCGGGTTCAGCGCGGCTCTTCCTCGGACTGCGAGCGCCAGTCTAAGCCTTTTTATGTGACTTAAATAGGCCCCGTTCCAGACGAAAATGTGGGAGAGCCGTGGATTTTGAGCTACTTTATGCCTTTTTTTCTTTTTAGTGTTTATTGGCGGATAGTTGCTTTACAGTGTTGTTAGTCTCTGCTGAATAGCAGAGTGAATCAACTCTGCGTATACCTATATCCCCCTCTCTTTTTTGGATATCCTTTCCATGTAGGTCACCACAGAGCACTGGGTAGAGTTCCCCGTGCTTACAGTAGGTTTTCAATATTGATCTATTTTATACATAGTAGTTTAAATGTGTCCATAGCAGTCTCCCAATTCATCCCCTTCCATCCCCCCTTGGTATCCATACGTTTGTTGTCCACATCTTTGTCTCTATTTCTGCTTTGCAAATAAGTTCATCTGTACTATTTTCTACAGTCCACATATGAGCTTTAGTAGTAGTAGTGTTTGATTCTTCGTGACCCCATAGACTGGAGCCTGCCAGGTTTCACGGGATTTCCCAGGCAAGAATACTGGAGTTTTTGTGAATACTGGAGTTGCCGTTTCCTTCTCCAGGGGATCTTCCTGACCCAGGGATGAAACCGTGTCAAAAAATGTTAGTGGGTATTAACAGGGCTAACACATTTCCTCTTCCAGGTCACATTTTTGAACTTTACCTGGGGTGCCCTGGGGAATTTAGTCTTCCTTTATTCCGAAAGGTTTATTTCAATATCAATTGTATATAAATGTTGAGGCAGGTCTATAGGAGCATATTATCTCAGGTGGTTCAGCCTTTAGTGGTCTTCAAGCCACCTTCTTCATTTGCATCCATCACACTCCTGACTGTGAGGACCAGCAAGGGGTTTGGGGATAGGTCAGTGAAAACATGGAGAAGGCAGTGGCAGCCCACTCCAATACTCTCACCTGGAAAATCCCATGGACGGAGGAGCCTGGTAGGCTGCAGTCTATGGGGTCGCTAAGAGTCAGACAGGACTGAGCGACTTCACTTTCACTTTTCTTTTCATACATTGGAGAAGGAAATGGCAACCCTCCAGTACTCTTGCCTGGAGAACCCCAGGGACGGGGGAGCCTGGTGGGCTGCCGTCTATGGGGTCGCACAGAGTCGGACACGACTGAAGCGACTTAGCAGCAGCAGCAGCAGCAGTGAGAACGATCCACTAAAGCAGCATCATTCATGGGCTACATCTCATTCCAGAGGGGGACCAGTTGATGGAAAAAATGAAAGACTGCCATTAACTGACGGTGAGCCCCCTGCTCCACTGGCCTAAGAATAACCATCTAGGGTCCTCTCCCATGGATGAGGGTGCAGAGTCAAGGTAATTGGAAAGCCAATCCAGACATCACACCTGTATTCTAGCTCCCAGAGGGCAGAAAGAGCCTCCGGTCTCTGTGAAATCCAGAGGGATATCTTAGCTATTCAGGGGCTGCCAGCCTCGGCATCATGACGTAAGAGGAAACATATCAAAAGCAAGGATTTGTAAGTCCCACCACCATCCTTCTCACTGCATCTCCGCGGCACAGGATGACTCCTGCGGCCTGTTTAAGGCTGGATTGTGGTGTCATTTCCAAATGTGCAAATAGTCTAGAGAGAAGCTCCATGGAGGAGAATGAGGAGGAAAACATCACCCCACTCCCTCTCTTTCAAATGGGAGGTGAAATTGCAGACACTGAGCAGTGTCCTCGGGAAGAGAGAAGACATTTACCATCTCACTGACTTTGAACTTTGGAGAGTCGAAGATCAGACAGTGTGCCTGAGAGATAAGATAGATCACTTAAATATTCAGTTCTCTGAAATATCTACAACTTAATTAAACAACAGGGTTGATCTTGGAGCTCTTTGTAATTAAACTTTGCATCTCTTCTCTCTGCTCTGTGGAGGCATTCCAGGGTAGCATTCGGCTTGGAATGAGCAGTCATTCTGGCCACCCACCATGGTTCAGAAAAGCCCCATTGCTGAGTTAACAGAATTCTTAAATGTGAATATCATCGACTTCATTTTCACCCATATTCAGAAACTTGCATTAGGGTTAATGAAACTCATGTGTTATTTTATTTATTCTTTTGTGGACTGTCTGCATAAAATATCTGACTCTACATAGAAATCAGATGTTGATTAACTTTCAGGTCAAATTTCAGTCCTTTCATCTATAAAATGGTGTCACAGTTCTCACTTTTAATACAAAATTATGTTACGCTTTGGGTTAGGACATGACAAAAAGAAAAGCTTATGACCATGTGTGGCATGATGTTTAAAGCACGGTAGCCAGAATTCATGACAGCTGGGACACCAATCGCCCTGAACAGAAGTGAGGGCTCTGCCACTGTAGAAATTGCTTGGGTTGTGACGAGTTGACTCACTGGAAAAGACTCTGATGCTGGGAGGGATTGGGGGTGGGAGGAGATGAGGACGACAGAGAATGAGATGGCTGGATGGCATCACCAGCTCAATGGACATGAGTTTGAGTGAACTCCAGGAGTTGGTGATGGACAGGGAGGCCTGGCGTGCTGTGATTCATGGGGTCGCAAAGAGTCGGACACGACTGAGCGACTGAACTGAACTGAAAGTAGGTTTTACTTGTTTATTTATTTGGCCACGTTGTGCGGCTTTTGGGATCTTAGTTCCCCAACCAGGAACTGAGCTTCTATAGTAAAAGCGCCAAGTCCTAAGCACTGGACTGCCAGGGAATTCCCAGAAGTATCGATTTTAAAGGTTAGAGTGGAGAGAACCCCATGTAGGGTAAAAAGAACATCAAATTATTATGTGGATGTTATTCTCATAAACTACTCATGATTTTAACTGGGAGAGGGCTTTGTACACATGTAGATTACTGATTGAATCCCTGGTGGCTCAGCTGTAAAGAATCTGCCGGCAGTGCAGGAGACATTGGGTTCAATCCTTTGGTTGGGAAGATCCCCTGGAGAAGGAAATGGCAACCCATTCCAGTATTCTTGCCCAGAGAATTCCATGGACAGAGGAGCCTGGTGGGCTGCAGTCCATGGAGTCGCAAAAAGACAAACATGACTTAGTGACTCAACTACCACTACAGAAAACTGATTGACGGGTAAGAAAGAGAGGATGAGGTTAGGAAAGATGGGTGGATGGAGATGGGTAATGGCCTTCCTAAACTACTGACTCTAATAATTTGGAACTATACGACCATTTTCTTTTTTTCTTTTATTTTGAGAGCGGCAAATCCATTTTATTTTATTTTTATTTTTTTAAAATTTATTTTATTGGAGGCAAATGACCTTACATTAATATATTGGTTGGCTTTGCCATACATTGACACAAATCTGCCCCAGGTGTACATGTGTTCCCTTTCTTGAACCCCACCTCCCACCTCCCTCTTCCCCATATCCTCCCTCCAGGTCATCCCTGTGCACCAGCCCCAAGCATCCTGTATCATGCCTCGAACCTGGACTGGTGATTCATTTCACATATGATAATATACATGCTACAATGCCGTTCTCCCCAGTCATCCCACCTTCACCCTCTCCCACAGAGTCCCAGAGACTGTTCTATATACCTATGTCTCTTTTGCAGTCTCGTATACAGGGTTAAGGTTACCATCTTTCTAAATTCCATATATATGCGTTAGTATACTGTATTGATGTTTTTCTTTCTGGCTTACTTCACTTTGTATAATAGGCTCCAGTTTCATCCACCTCATTAAAACTGATTCAAATGCATTCTTTTTGATGGCTGAAAAATACTCCATTGTGTATATGTACCAAAGCTTTCTTATCCATTTGTCTGCAAATGGGCATCTAGGTTGCTTCCATGTCCTAGCTATTATAAACAGTGCTGCAATGAACATTGGAGTACATGTGTCTCTTTCAATTCTGGTTTCCTCGGTGTGTATGCCCAGGAGTGCGATTGCTGGATCATATGGCAGTTCTATTTCCAGTTTTTTGAGGAATCTCCACACTGTTCTCCATAGTGGCTGTTCGTTCCGTTCCGTTCCGTTGCTCAGTCGTGTCCGACTCTTTGAGACCCCGTAGACTGTAGCCTACCAGGCTTCTCCGTCCATGGGATTCTCCAGGCAAGAATACTGGAGTGGGTTACCGTTTCCTTCTCCAGGGGATCTTCCCAACCCAGGGATCGAACCCGGGTCTCCAGCATTGGAGGTAGACGCTTTAACCTCTGAGCCACCCATAGTGGCTGTACTAGTTTGTATTCCCACCAACAGTAAGAGGGTTCCCTTCTCTCCACACCCTCTCCAGCATTTATTGCATGTAGACTTTTGGATAGCAGCCATTCTGACTGGTGTGAAATGGTATCTCATTGTGGTTTTGATTTGCATTTCTCTGATTATGAGGGATGTTGAGCATTTTTTCATGTGTTTGTTAGCCATCTTTATGTCTTCTTTGGAGAAATGTCTGTTTAGTTCTTTGGCCCATTTTTTGATTGGGTCACTTAGTTTTCTGGAATTGAGCTGCAGGAGCTGCTTGTATATGTTGGAGATTAATCTTTTATCAGTTGCATCATTTGCTATTATTTTCTCCCATTCTGAAGGCTGTCTTTTCACCTTGCTTATAGTTTCCTTTGCTGTGCAGAAGCTTTTGATTTTAATTAGGCCCCATTTGTTTATTTTTGCTTTTATTTCCAATATTCTGGGAGGTGGGTCTTGGAGGATCCTGCTGTGATTTATGTCGGAGAGTATTTTGCTTACGTTCTCCTCTAGGAGTTTTATAGAATCTGGTCTTACATTTAGCTCTCTAATCCATTTTGAGTTTATTTTGGTGTATGGTGTTAGGAAGTGTTCTAGTTTCATTCTTTTACAAGTGGCTGACCAGTTTTCCCAGCACCACTTGTTAAAGAGACTGTCTTTTCTCCATTTTATATTCTTGCCTCCTTTGTCGGAGATAAGGTGTCCATAGGTGCGTGGATTTATCTCTGGGCTTTCTATTTTGTTCCATTGATCTATATTTCTGTCTTTATGCCAGTACCATACTGTCTTGATGACTGTGGCTTTGTAGTAGAGCCTGAAGTCCGGCAGGTTAATTCCCCCAGTTCCATTTTTCTTCCTCAAGATTGCTTTGGCTATTCGAGGTTTTTTGTATTTCCATACAAATTGTGAGATTATTTGTTCTAGTTCTGTGAAAAATATCGTTGGTAGCTTGATAGGGATTGCATTGAATGTATAAATTACTTTGGGTAGTATACTCATTTTTACAATATTTATTCTTCCAATCCACGAACATGGTATATTTCTCCATCTATTAGTGTCTTCTTTGATTACGTTCACTAGTGTTTTATAGTTTTCTATGTACAAGTCTTTTGTTTCCTTAGGTAGATATATTCCTAAGTATTTAATTCTTTTCGTTGCAACAGTGAATGGAATAGTTTCCTTAATTTCTCTTTCTATTTTCTCATTATTAGTGTATAGGAATGCAAGGGATTTCTGTGTGTTGATTTCATATCCTGCAACTTTACTGTATTCATTGATTAGCTCTAATAGTTTTCTGGTAGAGTCTTTAGGGTTTTCTCTGTAGAGGATCATGTCATCAGCGAATAGTGAAAGTTTTACTTCTTCTTTTCCAATTTGTATTCCTTTTATGTCTTTTTCTGCTCTGATTGCTGTGGCCAAAACTTCCAGAACTATGTTGAATAGTAGTGGTGATAGTGGGCACCCTTGTCTTGTTCCTGACTTTAGGGGAAATGCTTTCAGTTTTTCACCATCGAGGATAATGTTTGCTGTGGGTTTGTCATATATAGCTTTTATTATGTTGAGATATGTCCCTTCTATTCCCACTTTCTGGAGGGTTTTTATCATAAATGGATGTTGTATTTTGTCAAAGGCTTTCTCTGCATCTATTGAGATAATCATATGATTTTTATTTTTCAGTTTGTTAATGTGGTGTATTATGTTGATTGATTTGCGGATATTGAAAAATCCTTGCATTCCTGGGATAAAGCCCACTTGGTCATGATGTATGATCTTCTTAATGTGTTGTTGGATTCTGATTGCTAGAATTTTGTTAAGGAGTTTTGCATCTATGTTCATCAGTGATATTGGCCTATAGTTTTCTTTTTTTGTGGGATCTTTACCAGGTTTTGGGATTAGGGTGATGGTGGCCTCATAGAACAAGTTTGGAAGTTTCCCTTCCTCAGCAATTTTCTGGAAGAGTTTGAGTAGAATAGGTGTTAGCTCTTCTCTAAATTTTTGGTAGAATTCAGCTGTGAAGCCGTCTGGACCTGGGCTTTTGTTTGCTGGAAGATTTCTGATTACTTCCTCTAGTTCCGTGCTTGTGATGGGTCTGTTCAGATTTTCTATTTCTTCCTGGTTCAGTTTTGGCAAGGTGTACTTTTCTAGGAATTTGTCCATTTCTTCCAAGTTATTCATTTTATTGCCATATAATTGCTGATAGTATTCTCTAATAATCCTTTGTATTTCTGTGTTGTTGGTTGTGATCTCTCCATTTTCATTTCTAATTTTATTGATTTGTTTCTTCTCCCTTTGTTTCTTGATGAGTCTGGCTAGTGGTTTGTCAATTTTATTTACCTTCTCAAAGAACCAGCTTTTGGCTTTGTTGACTTTTGCTATGGTCTCTTTTGTTTCTTTTGCATTTATCTCTGCCCTGATTTTTACGATTTCTTTCCTTCTACTAACCCTGGGGTTCTTCATTTCTTCCTTTTCTAGTTTCTTTAGATGTAGAGTTAGGTTATTTAGTTGACTTTTTTCTTGTTTCTTGAGGTGTGCCTGTATTGCTATGAACGTCCCCCTTAGCACTGCTTTTACAGTGTCCCAGAGGTTTTGGGTTGTTGTGTTTTCATTTTCATTCATTTCTATGCATATTTTGATTTCTTCTATGATTTGTTCATTATTCAGCAGCGTGTTGTTCAGCCTCCATATGTTGGCATTTTTAAAAGTTTTTCTCCTGTAATTGAGATCTAATCTTACTGCATTGTGGTTAGAAAAGATGCTTGGAATGATTTGAATTTTTTTGAATTTACCAAGGCTAGATTTATGGCCCAGGATGTGATCTATCCTGGAAAAGGTTCCGTGTGCACTTGAGAAAAAGGTGAAATTCATTGTTTTGGGGTGAAATGTCCTATAGAGATCTGTAAGGTCTAACTGATCTATTGTATCATTTAAAGTTTGTGTTTCCTTGTTAATTTTCTGTTTAGTTGATCTATCCATAGGTGTGAGTGGGGTATTAAAGTCTCCCACTATTATTGTGTTATTGTTATTATTAATTTCCCCTTTCATCAGTCAGTTCAGTCAGTTCAGTCGCTCAGTCGTGTCCGACTCTTTGCGACCCCAGGAATCACAGCACACCAGGCCTCCCTGTCCATCACCAACTCCCGGAGTTCACTCAAACATCAGTTCAGTTCAGTCGCTCAGTCGTGTCCGACTCTCCGCGACCCCATGAATCACAGCACGCCAGGCCTCCCTGTCCATCACCAACTCCCGAAGTTCACTCAAACTCATGTCCACAGAGTCGGTGATGCCATCCAGCCATCTCATTCTCCGTCGTCCCCTTCTCCTCCCGCCCCCAACCTTTCCCAGCATCAGAGTCTTTTCCAGTGAGTCAACTCGTCGCATGAGGTGGCCAAAGTATTGCAGTTTCAGCTTTAGCATCAGTCCCTCCAATGAACATCCAGGATTGATCTCCTCTAGAATGGACTGGTTGGATCTCCTTGCAGTCACTCAAACATACTTGTTAGTAATTGTCTTACATATTGCGGTGCTCCTATGTTGGGTGCATAAATATTTATAATTGTTATATCTTCTTCTTGGATTGATCCTTTGATCATTATGTAGTTTCCTTCTTTGTCTCTTTTCACAGCCTTTGTTTTAAAATCTATTTTATCTGATATGAGTATTGCTACTCCTGCTTTCTTTTGGTCTCTATTTGCGTGGAATATCTTTTTCCAGCCCTTCACTTTCAGTCTGTATGTGTCTGTCGTTTTGAGGTGGGTCTCTTGTAGACAACATATATGGGGGTCTTGTTTTTGTATCCATTCAGCCAGCCTTTGTCTTTTGGTTGGGGCGTTCAACCCATTTACATTTAAGGTGATTATTGATAAGTATGATCCCATTGCCATTTTCTTTATTGTTTTGGGTTCGAGTTCATATACCCTTTCTGTGTTTCCTGTCTAGAGAAGATCCTTCAGTATTTGTTGGAGAGCTGGTTTGGTGATGCTGAATTCTCTCAGCTTTTGCTTGTCTGTAAAGCTTTTTATTTCTCCTTCATATTTGAATGAGATCCTTGCTGGGTATAGTAATCTGGGCTGTAGGTTACTTTCTTTCATCACTTTAAGTATGTCTTGCCATTCCCTCCTGGCCTGAATAGTTTCTGCTGAAAGATCAGCTGTTATCCTTATGGGGATCCCCTTGTGTGTTATTTGTTGTTTTTCCCTTGCTGCTTTTAATATTTGTTCTTTGTGTTTGATCTTTGTTAATCTGATTATTATGTGACTTGGAGTATTTCGCTTTGGGTTTATCCTGTTAGGGACTCTGTGTTTCTTGGACTTGGGTGATTATTTCCTTCCCCATTTTAGGGAAATTTTCAACTATTATCTCCTCAAGTATTCTCTCATGGTCTTTCTTTTTGTCTTCTTCTTCTGAGACTCCTATGATTCGAATGTTGGGGCGTTTAATATTGTCCCATATGTCTCTAATATTGTCCTCATTTCTTTTAATTCTTTTTTCTTTTTCCGTCTCTGTTTATTTCTACAATTCTATCTTCTAGCTTGCTTATCCTGTCTTCTGCCTCCGTTATTCTACTGTTTGTTCCCTCCAGAGTGTTTCTGTATGACCATTTTCTGCTCCATAAAAACGTACTTCACCAAAACCCCATTTCAGTCAAATCCCCTACACATATATACGTAATTCAAATGCCTCTGTCTAAACTCTTAGGGAAAAAGTGAATCAGGACAGTGTAGATTTCAGGTTGGAAACAAAAATACCTCAAAGTAACTCAGATTATTAAACTACAAGGTCAACCACAATGTGGTTAAAAATTACTGTTACTTTCCCAACAGATTTTGCTATAGACTGTCCTTTCAGAGTGTGGCAAAGCAAACTCCTTAAAATTGATCACCAGAATTAAAAAAAAAATTTGCAACATGGGAAGTCTGGCAAAATTCTTTTGCTCTACTGTAGGTTGGGAAACTTCATTTATTTTATAGCTAATGCTAAATACATCAGAAGTAATTGCATTACAGTGTATATGTATATATACCTCCCTGGTGGCTCAGACAGTAAAGAATCTGCCTGCATGCAGCAGACACAGACTTGATTCCTGGGCCAGGAAGATCCCCTGGAGAAGGGAATGGCTACCCACTCCAGTATTCTAGCCTGAGAAATCCCATGAACAGAGAAGCCCGGTGGTCCATGGGGTCACAAGTATATATAAGAAATAAGAAATTTTAAGTTGGGAAGGAACCAAGAGGGTTTTTTCAAAGCTGAGTTTCTTCTTTCTGAATACAAACACATGATTCATGTCTTTTTCCTTCTCCATATGAAAATAGAGTAATTCTTGTTGCTCTGTGTTACTGTCCTTGAGAGTTGCTTCTAATCACTAGTCATAAGCAATTCAAAAAAAAAAAATTTATTTTTATTTCTATGGGAAAACAATGGCCTCTCTAGAGTGTGTTTTGCTTCAAAAGTGACTGTCAAGATTATCTACATCATTAATGAACACAAGTGGCTTGAAATGTTATACAGGGAAATCTGTTCTTCTTAAGAGCAAGATCAGGAACGTAGCAACAAAGAAGATAAACCCTTTCATAATAATAAATGAACAACCATGGGAGAAAAAGGCTGAGATCTCTTTCTAGTGCAAAACAAGGAACTAAACTATTAAAGGAAAAGAGCTATTGTTAATCCTACAACCTGAAATGTAAAGTGGATCTTTTTACTGAGCCTCACCTTCACGGTAATTTTCTAAACTTTTGGAAAATGGAGTTTCTAAGGAAGGCATTCTGAGCGCACAGATGTAACAGACTTTACTGAGTAGATGCAATCAATGCTAGGATTGCTCATCAACATCTTTAGCTAGTGGAAGATCTGGGTAGCATTACTTTATGTAGGTCAAAGCCCATTAAAAATGAACTCCAAAGTCAAATAACAAAACACAAATGATAAATACTTTGTTAAAAATGCAATGTGAATGTAAGAAAGTATTATATCAAATATAGGGAGAAAGAGAGCATACGGCCTGAGCTTGGGATTCATTTTTAGATGAAAATTCCAGGGATATTTACTCTAAATGAAAATAACCAGCACATTTACCCTTTGCCATTGAGTTAGAAGAAAAAGAATGAGAGGAGGAAAGGAATTAAAATTTGTATGAGTTGGGACTCTATTTGCAGATAACAGAAATTCAACTCCAACTAACTCAAGCAAAAGGGGAATTTATTGGCTCGTGTAAAAGTGAGAGTCCAGGAGAGCTAGACCCACGGACACAATCATGTATCATTTGGCCCCTCTCTCTCTGTTGACCTTCTTTTCCACTACCAATGCTCTTTCTTCAAGAGATAGAAAAGATGGTGTGCTAGGATTCTCCAGAGAAACAGAACTAATGAAATGTGTGTTCAAAATCTGAAGGATGGGCTGGTAGCCAATGTTGAAGTTCAAATTTCTCTTTCTTGGGGGAGGTCAGTCTTTTTTCTATTCAGCCTCTCAACTAATTGGACGAGTACCACCTACATTATGGGGGGTAATCTGCTTTACTCAAGTTCACCTATTTAAATGTTAATATCACCTGGAAATACCCTCACAGAAACTTCCAGGGTAATATTTGACCATATATTTGCTCACCGTGGTCCCGCCAGATTAGCACCTAAAATTAACCATCACAGGTGGTTTCCAAAAATTCTTAGCATTCCAAATTAGCAATTCAGGAAGATAAAGCTTCTTCTTTCTCCTAGTATCCAGACAAATCTTAAGGAAAGATTGATTAGTCATACTTTTATCCCAGGACCACCTTGAGCCCAGAAATGCCCGCTACTGTGATTGACAGTCCAAGCAGAACCTCATGGAATGGCAAAGGGGAATTGCAAGCACTTTGTAACTGTTCTGTCATGTTACCCACTGAGCACATGATCATCAGGACATACTGAGCCATCCTGTATGTGGGCTGGTGCTATGTAAATTTCCACCCTGTGCAGAGGTCACATTTGGGGAAAGGTATATGCAGATAAGGTTGTAGGATAAGAGGAGATAGGTGGTGAGGAATAGGCAAGGAAGAACACATCTTTAAGTAAGGAGGAAGAAGTTCAGTTCAGTTCAGTTCAGTCGCTCAGTCGTGTCCGACTCTCCGCGACCCCATGAATCACAGCACGCCAGGCCTCCCTGTCCATCACCAACTCCCGGAGTACACTCAAACTCATGTCCAGAGAGTCGGTGATGCCATCCAGCCATCTCATTCTCTGTCGTCCCCTTCTCCTCCCGCCCCCAACCTTTCCCAGCATCAGAGTCTTTTCCAGTGAGTCAACTCGTCGCATGAGGTGGCCAAAGTATTGCAGTTTCAGCTTTAGCATCAGTCCCTCCAATGAACATCCAGGATTGATCTCCTTTAGAATGGACTGGTTGGATCTCCTTGCAGTATAAGGGACTCTCAAGAGTCTTCTCCAACACCACAGTTCAAAAGCACCGATTCTTCGGCGATCAGCTTTCTTCACAGTCCAACTCTCACATCCATACATGACCACGGGAAAAACCATTGCCTTGACTAGACGGACCTTGGTTGGCAAAGTAATGTCTCTGCTTTTTAATATACTATCAAGGTTGGTCATAACTTTCCTTCCAAGGAGCAAGCGTCTTTTAATTTCATGGCTGCAATCAGCATCTGCAGTGATTTTGGAGCCCAAAAAAACAAAGTCTGACACTGTTTCCACTGTTTTTCCATCTGTTTCCCATGAAGTGATGGGACCAGATGCCATGATCTTTGTTTTCTGAATGTTGAGCTTCAAGCCAACCTTTTCACTCTCCTCTTTCACTTTCATCAAGAGGCTTTTGAGTTCCTCTTCACTTTCTGCCATAAGGGTAGTGTCATCTGCATATCTGAGGTTATTGATATTTCTCCCAGCAATCTTGATTCCAGCTTGTGCTTCTTCCAGCCCAGCGTTCCTCATGATGTACTCTGCATATAAGTTAAATAAGCAAGGTGACAATATACAACCTTGATGTACACCTTTTCCTATTTGGAACCAGGAGGAAGAAAGTATGTTGCAATTATAGAATCTATACCCCATATACTGCTCACCACCGAAACTCATCCCAGTAGGAAAACTTGACAATAATGGGTGCCTTTCTCAAATTAGATAAAATTATTCGTATTCTTCTTTAGTCAAGAATCCCCAGGTTGATTCTCCCCTGCTGGTTCAGTGGCTAAGACTCCATGCTTCACTGCAGGGGGCAGGACTTCCATCCCTGATTGGGGAACTGAGATCCCATATGCTTCATGATACAGCCAAAAAGTAAAAATAAAATGTTAATAAATAGAGTCCCAAGTTTCAACATGTGGATATAATTTGCGCTATAGTGTAAATTATATGTTCTTATCTCACTAGCTATAAATATTGGTATATCTGGAAAGTTGTTTAAATTTAGTTATTGATCTCTATTTAAAAGTGATACAGAGATCGATGGTTTTGGAAAACTCAGCAGTGGCCACAGGACTGGAAAAGGTCAGTTTTCATTCCATTCCCAAAGAAAGGCAATGCCAAAGAATGTTCAAACTACCGCACAATTGCACTCGTCTCACACGCCAGCAAAGTAATGCTCAAGATTCTCCAAGCTAGGCTTCAATAGTACATGAACTGAGAATGTTCAGATGTTCAAGCTGGACTGAGAAAAGACAAAGGAACCAGAGATCAAATTGCCAACATCTGTTGGATCAAAGAAAAAGCAAGAGAATTCCAGAAAAACATCTGCTTCATGGACTACGCTAAAGTCTTTGACTGTGGAAAATTCTTAAAGAGATGGGAATACCAGACCACTTTACCTGTCTCCTGAGAAATCTGTATGCAGGTCAAGAAGCAACAGTTAGAACTGGACATGAAACAACAGACTGATTCCAAATTGGGAAAGGAGTACGTCAAGGCTCTATATTGTCACCCTGCTTATTTAACTTCTATGCAGAGTACATCATGGCATCCAGTCCCATCACTTCATGACAAATAGATGGGGAAACAATGGAAACAGTGACAGACTTTATTTTCTTGGGCTCCAAAATCACTGCAGATGGTGACTGCAGCCATGAAATTAAAAGAAGCTTGCCCCTTGAAGAAAAGCTATGACCAACCTAGACAGCATATTAAAAAGCAGAGACGTTACTTGACTTGTCTGTATAGTCAAAGCTATGGTTTTTCCAGGAGTCATGTATGGATGTGAGAGTTAGACCATAAAAAAATCTGGAGGCCCAAGAATTGATGCTTTTGAACTGTGGTGTTGGAGAAGACTCTTGAGAGTCCCTTGGACAGCAAGGAGATCAAACCAGTCAATCCTAAAGGAAATCAGCCCTGAATATTCATTGGAAGGACTGATGCTGAAGCTGAAGCTCCAGTATTTTGGCCACCTGATGCAAAGGACTGACTCCTTAGAAAGACCCTGATGCTGGGCAAGATTGAAGGCAGGAGGAGAAGGGGACGACACAGGCTGAGACGGTTGGACGACATCACCAACTTGATGGACAAAAGTCTGAGCAAGTTCTGGAAGTTGGTGTTGGACAGAGAGGCCTGGTATGCTGCAGTCCATGGGTTTGCAAAGAGTCAAACATGACTGAGCCTCTGAACTGAACTGATAGTCATCCATGGAAAAAATTTTCCCTCTCAATTTCAGATGTACATCTGCTGGACAATAGATATATTTCTATCTGAACAACTTACCTCATCTTTCTTTTGTGACCCACCTCTCTTATTCATTGATTCATTCATTAACTTACTGAATAAAAAGCTCTGTGAAAGATGCTAGGGATAAGTGGGTAAAGACCACATGGTTTATACATATCCTATCAAGAAAGCCACATTGGAACAAGCTATTCTGTGCATGTATTAGGACTTCAGGGCATGTATTTGTGTGCAGATGCCTTCTATCCACAGGTTCCACATCTGCAGATTCAACTAACTACACATTGAAAATATTCTAAAAAAAAGAAAAAAAATATCAGAAAGTACCAAAAACAAACTGAAATTTGACCATTTGTTGGCAACTATTTTTATAGCATTTACATTGTATTAAGTACTGTTAGTAATACAGAGATGACTTAAACTATACAGGAGAATGTTGTAGGTTATATGCAAATCTACATCATTGCACATAAAGGACTTGAGCATCCACAGAATTCGTTATCCGCGGGGGTCCTGGAAGCATCCCCCAGGACACTGAGAGAGGACTCAACCAACCTCAATCAGGCTCCCTCTGGCTCTTACACTCTCTCTCTCTCTTTTTTTTTTTTTTGCTTTACTCTTCTCATCTATTTTACTTTTATCTTGCAATGTTTTACCTGCATTTGAAAACTACCTAAATCCCTTTTGGAAGAAGACAGAACATAAATAAAAGAACAGTTCTTCTTTTATGGGATGAGGTCAGCTATTAGAGCCAATGCATTTTGTTCTCTTAATGAAATGCCCATGAAAGAACTCTCTGAAGGAACCTTGTAGGGAGATACACACACCAGGTAGAACCTGCCTCACTCTTCATACTAGATGTTGGATTCTACATCCCAGAATGCAAATCAGATCAGATAAACAGGTCTCTTATAGGAATGTTTTTCAAATTTAAATAATAAATGCCTCTCTTTTTAAAGGAAATCATTATCATAAACTTTTGTCACTGACATTTTTATTATAATATTACCTAAATATGTAAAGTCATACAATGAGATAAAAGCTCTTTAGTTATATAGTTAGTATATAACAATAAAGCCAGAACAAATGTATTAATTAAATATAAGCAAAGTTACACACCTCAAATATTAATAATTTTAATGTGATTAAAGAATACCATTTGCAGAAATTAAATTTCAAGTGCAGTTTTATATCTAATTTATATATCTTTTTGGTTTCCTTCCTGTGACTTCCGTAGTACTAATGTGGCTTCAATAATACTACTGTTAATAACTGTTCACCTAAGTATATTTTCAAGACAGTATTAACATTTTCAAAACTTTAGTTTTTACTTCAATAAAATCTTATCTCATACAGAAGCAAAACTATCAGTGAGAATCCCAGGGATGTCAAATTTCACGTGCAACCGTGACTGATTCATGTCTATGTATGGCAAAAACCGTATTGTAAAGTATGCTTTACACACTATTGTAAAGTAATTATCTTCCAGTTAAAATAATTAATTTTTTAAAAAAGCAGTTCTGTAAAACAATCCACCTCTCTTGAAGATAAAATTACCATCATAGAGAAATTGGAATATGTGTTAAATGGGTAACAAAACCAATTACTGCTTGACTAAGGAGCAGGAAAATGCTTCACTATATATTTAGTATTGTGCTGGCTACTAATGAATTTTTGCAAGTTGGTACATAGAATGAGGGGATCTGCTTACAAGAGGAATGTATACTGACTGCAGTGGAGCAGATTCTTTTGAATGTAAAACTTTGACGATGGGATTAATGAACTGACTCTCTCAGCACTTTCCTCTTTTCAAACTCCTGCAGAACTTTTGTCTGCATAGCATCCTCATTGGAAGTAGACATGCTGTATGGAGATGTTCGGAGTTCCATGTGATTCTGATAATAGTGATTTTTTTAAGATTATCAATTAAATTAAAATGTAATATTAAAAAAAAAAGACTCCAGACCCTAAAGAAAGATGCGCAGCCTACAGCTTGAGAAATACTGCCTTGCAGAATGCTTCTACATCAGACTGACTCCTGGGTGGCAGAACAGCAGCATCCCTGGGTTGAAACAGAAAAGCTATTCCAAACACCAAGTCCAGGCTTCTTCCCTTCTTTCCCTCTTCACCGTTTGTCCCTGTGTGTGGATGGGCCACCCACGGCCCATCAGTCCCTGCCCTGGATGCAGAGGGCGCCTAGGGCGGCGTTGCTCATGATTTAACATGCATGCAGATCCTGTAGCAGATTCTGACTCCACAGGTCTGGAGTGGGGCCGGAAATTGCATTTCATCTTCTATGTTTGTCTACGCTGAGTCTTTGTTGCAGGACACAGGCTTCTTTAGTTTCAGCTCTTGGGCTTATTTGCCCCAGGGCACGAGGGATCCTAGCTTCCCAATTGGGGATCGAATCCCCGTCCCCTGCATTGGCAGGCAGATTCTTAATCGCTAGATCAGCAAGGAAGTCCCCTGAAATTGCAGTTCTAACAAGCTCCCAGGATCCCTCCAATGTTCCTGACTTGTGGCCCACACTTCGAGAGGCCTGAGTCCAAGGCCTGCCGGCCCTTAGAGGATGTAAAATTTCCATCATTGACCCTAAGTTACTGGAAAGTTGTCTTAAACCTATGTTTTTGCTGGGACTATGGCATTTCGGCTTCTATAAATGGAGCAGAGACTTGCTAAGCAGATTACACAGATTACAACAGTCTCATTTCAACTGAGAGAAAGAACGTTTCAGCCCACCCAAAGGATCTTTCTATTATAGGGATTTTTCATACCATTGTTGGTAAGAAGTTATGAGAAGATTAATTACCAAAGACTCAATATAGATAACTCTAGAAACTCTGAATTAATTTTAATTCTATTCGGTGGTAAATCAAAAATTGGAACAATTTAGAAGTGAATTGAGTGATTTTATTTTCCTTTCTTGTTGGATTTCAGTGATTGCTGGGTAGCCTTCATGTACTATTATATCAGCCTGCTCCCAGACTGATATTCATGGTTAAGAATTATTCTTATTTTTAATTAAATGTTCTACAGTATTAGAAGAAACTCATGACAAGTTACCTCCCTTCTGTGAAGCCTATGAAAATCTCCTGTGTCAGTTATAAATGTTAGTTGGCTGTGAGTGACAGACAATCCAACCCATTGTGATTTGGATGGTAGCTTACTGTGGCTGGCAGATGGTAGATTACTTTTCTCACATGCCAAGAAGCCTGGATGTAGGTGGCTTAGCATCAGTTGAGCAACTCAGTGAGGTCAGGGTCCTGTCTTGGAGATTCTCCTGGTCTTTTCCTCCTCATCACGAGATGACTGCCTCTGTTTTAGACGTCAAATCTGCATTTAAGGCAGGAAGAAGGAAGATCTAATAGCATCAGCCTTATACATCGATTAAACCACGAAAGCCAAACATTTCTCAAAAGCCCCCTGCAGACTTTTGCTGACACACCATTGGCCAAAACTATGTCATGAGACCTCTCCCTACCCAACTCCCAGTGATAAGGCAGAATTCTGAAAAGCAAAATGCTGTTTATCTCTTTTTTAGGGTACCTCTCTGTTGGCAGAAGTTGTGATGATTTAAAAAGTATGACAGATACATGAATATCCTAAAAGGAACCACAGAGTCCAGAGATTTCTGATGAATAAGAAAAGTGGAACATAAAAAAATTCCCTTACTTGACATTCCTTCTAAGAACATGGGACCAACACCTAAGTCGAAAGGTCATTGAGTCATCATCAAATTCAAAGCATTCTTAAGGTTTCATCTCCCTAAATCTTTCACCAGGATTGCAGAATTGAGCAAAGAAGATTTTCTTTTTCTTATTTAGAGCAGTGTTGGAGCTTCTAGAATGAGAACTTCTAGAAATGGAGTGGAATGCAATAGTATAGAGCTCCTGTGTCTGGCTGCACTGTCTTTCCCTGGTCTTATCACAGCAAGTTCCTGCTCCCAGAGGGTTCACCCACTGCTGGAGACCTCAGTGTAGGGGCTTACCCTTCCTGCTTGCCCATATTATTATGCAACCAAAAAAATAATAATAATAACATTGCAAAGATTCCAGGACCTGTTCAGTCTTGTCTTTACCTCCTCTTTGTTTCGATGCATTGATATGATACAATAGTTCTTGACATTAAACTTTGCATATTTGATGAATTTGTTTTGAAATAGCCAGAGATTCTTGGCTTTAACGATCCTTAATTTCAAATTCTGTTTTTAAACACCAGGGTTCTTAGTGACTCTTTCTAAGGAAGGAGCAATTTGGGTGCTATGCATTTGTGTTTTAGGGGAGACTTCTGTTTTCTAGTTTTACAAGGAATTCTGCCATTCCCATCTTTTTTTGCAGAACTGAGATGTTGAATGGCTGCTTTTATGATGTGAGGCTGAACTATCAATGGATTTCTTAGTTTACTTGTGTCAATAATTCAGGTGGTGCCGTATAGGTTGCTGGTACTCTAGGTTATGATTTTTAGCCTGGTGCCCACCACCTCCAGACGTCAGCCTCAAGCAGGATGAGAAATAGGTAGCCATATTTCCAGCCTTGTTTTCATTGTCTCTAGGACCTCTGTTACTGAAGAAGTACTAGACTATAATCATGCAAAATTATAATTTTAATAAAAGAAACACATTAATGTTAATATCAATATGTATTAATTAATGAATAAATTATACAATATTTATTATTAACTAGATCGTATATTTAGTATATATTATTTTAATATATTTAATATATAACATATTTTTGAGATTTACTTGAATGAGTTATTCTTTTTTAAGATTTATTTATTATTTTTGGCTGCACTGGGTCTTTGTTGGGAAGGATACAGGAAATAGCTACCCACTCCAGTATTCTTGCCTAGGAAATCTCATGGACAGAGGAGCCTGGTGGGCTACACTGTCCTTGAGGTTGAAAAGAGTCGGACACAATTGAATGACTAAACAACTACAAATGTATAGCATATTTTTGAGATTTATTTGAATAAGTTCTTTTGAAATATTTCTTTCTTTGTTATTTTCGGCTCCACTGGGTCTCTGTTGCTGGGTGAGGCTTTCTCTAGGTGTGGGAGCGGGGTCTGCTCTCTGGTTGTGCTGCGGTGGCTTCTCTGGTTGTGGGGCAGCCTCTAGAGCGGGTGGGTGTCAGGAGCTGTGGTTCACAGGGTTAGCTGCCCTGAGGCACATGGGATCTTCCCAAACCAGGAATCAAACCCTTGTCCCCATGTCCCCTGCATTGGCAGGTGGATTCATAACCACTGGACCACCAGGCAAGTCCAGTGAGTTATTCTTTTAGAGGTATTTCAAAGAAGACAAGGGAAAAGAATCCAGAGATAGGACCCTGTCTTGGCACATCTGTATTGAAAGAGTTAAAGGCACGGAGTCTGATCTGGGCCACTTAAAGCACACTGTGGATGGAGGTGAGTCTGCCTTCTTCACCAGTTTTTTACAAGACCTGGCCCCACCCACATAGGATGAGCAAAAAAAAAAATGCTGCATGAGGGACCCTACCATGGAATAAATTGAAATACAAGTGTCTGGGGTAGTGGGGAGAGTAGGGAGACAAGGGAATAGCATGGAAGGAGGAGGTGAGGAACTCCCAGAAAAGCTGAATCTGCCCCTCTGTTTTCCTTGGAGGGAACGCCGATATCTTCTATCATTAAATACTTTCAGAGGAGGACTTCCCTGGTGGTCCAGTGGCTAAGGCTCTGCACTCCCAACGCAGGGGGCCTGGGTTTGATCCCTGGTCAAGAAACTAGATCCCACATGCCCTAACTAAGACCTGATGCAGCTAAATAAAGTAAATAGATATAAATAAATACTAAAAAAATACTTTCAGAGAGTAAAGACTATCATTTCTGTGGAAAGAAAATAAAATTATGAATAAAAAATCAGATTTTCCAGTTTTGTCAACTCTATTTCAATAAAAAAAATAAAAATGCATAAGAAAATCAGATTTTCTCTCAGTTACCTGATGTAATAATTTTTCAAAAAGAGCAGATTTGGGGCCCAATCTTTCTGCTTTACTTAGCAACAGAAAATGTCCCCATTTAGTAAATGCTTATGATGGTGATAGCGGTGAAGACATGAGTACTTCTTTCTAAACAAAAAAAACATTTCACTAGGAAAGCAATTGAAAAGAGTATGAACCAGATATTTAAAGATTGAAAGAAGCATAGAAAGGGTAGTGTCAGGATATTTGGAAATGACAAAAATGGGATAACTGCCTAAATACATACAGTGGCAAAAATATACCCTTGTTCTTTGGAGCAGCAAAGATATGTCAGCTTATGGAACAAGGAAATGATGGGTCTCTAAACACTACTTTGATGAGACACAGCTGGTTGGTGACTCTGTTCTGTGGATCGTGTCTCAGAGTATTTTTATGTGTATGTGCTTGCATGTGCTAAAGTGTCGGGAGCTGAATGCAACCACCTGCTAGGGCTTGGGGAATTTTCCCAAAAAATCCAACTGTGGCCCTCAGAACCCTGAGGAGTTGGGAAATCACACTCCTTGCACTGGAAAAGACTTTTAAATTTCTCCAGTGAAGTATTTCCTGAACTTTTTTGAGAACCAGGACTCCTTTCAACCTTAAAAGATAAAAATAAAAAAGCTTCAAGGACCTCCATGTACTAGTGGTTGTACTTTTAATATCTGTTCTTTGAGAAAATGCAAAGTAGCAAAAGACTTTATAGATTTATTGACAATTCATAATCGGTTGGTACTCTTCACACGACTCAGTGACTAAATAGCAACAACCCACCAGTGATCATAAGGCCATCTGCAAAATTTGAAAAAGAAGAGTATATATACTTGCCAGACATATTTTTCATTCTATCTAAAGCAAAACTTGTCTCTGTGGCTTCAGACTCTTATAATAACTCCACTGCTCACCAGTCTATCCCTGGAGGCTTTTCATTCACAAACTGGGAAATCCAGCTCCAAGAAAATTACCCTGTTATTGCTCTATAACAATCTTGCCACAGCCAGTTAATGTCCAGCCTGTACTTGAAACCTTTCGGTGATGGGGAACTCACTACTTGAAAAAGTATCTTATCCTGTCTTCGAGTCAAGACTGTTAGATGATTAGACTTCATTATCTTGAACTCAAATTCTTGCTACTTACATTACTTGTTTCTAACTATTGGGTTGGCCAAAATGTTTGTTCGGGTTTTTCCGTAAGATCTTACCAAAACACAAGCGAACTTTTTGGCCAGCTCGATACTTCCTTAGGTCACGCAGACAAATCTAGTCCCTCTTCCATACACAGCCCTTCAAAAACTATAGAAAGTGCTGCAACATTCTTTGAGCTGTCTCTTCTCCAAGCTAAATGTATCTGGTTCCATGGACTATTTCTGAGTTAGCGTTTTTATTTTTTTTTTTGTTAAGTTTTAACATTTGAAATGGATATTGTGACAATACTACCTCTAAATCAAGTCATTGTCCTTTTCCACTGTTTTTCATTTCACCCTGTTGTAACAGCCCATTTGTTCTCTGGGTTCCTGGGGGCCACTCCAGAAAGGGAAAAACTTAAATGTTGAAGGTAGGAAATAGATATGTTTTATTTTTCTGTGAACAATAATTAAAAGGAAGAAAAGGGGGTTTGCTTGTTTGGGGTTTTTTTCACCTTGTACGCGTGTGAGTGCTAAGTTGTTTCAGTCATGTCCGACTCTTAACGACCCTGTGGACTGAAGCCCTTCAGGCTCCTCTGTCCATGGGATTCTCCAGGCAAGAAGACTGGAGTGGGTTGCCACTCCCTCCTCCAGGGTATCTTCCCCACCCAGCGATGGAAACTGCGTCTCTTATGCCTCCTGCAGGCAAGCAGGTTCCTTACTTTAGCGCCACAAATTTCATTTACTGATTGATGCATTGTGCAGAAGCGTATATGGTAGGAACCTGGAGGCTGGGGCCGGAAGGTCTCTGTTCAAGTCCAACTGCTGCCTTGATGACCTTGGATGATCTTTGGTGACCTTGGGGAAAGTTCTTAACTTCCCTGCAATCTGTTTCATTGTCTGAAAAGTCAATGGAGTAATTCAGATGCTTTTAACCCACCTAATGGCTTCATATTATAACCTATTTCCCTATGAGCTCTCTTACCTAAAGCTTGGTTACCGCCCTGTGTCCCTGCTGAGTTGCTGGGAGGTGCAGGGAGATACTGAAATTGTGCTACCTCTTCCCTGGCGACTCATTTCCTGACTCTGCTGGCTCCTCAATGCTTGTTATCCTACCCTGTTTTTACATTCCTTGACACTTTGGTTTGCATTTTTTATCATTTTCCTTAAGTGTTCTACATCTCACTGCCTCCCCTCCAGAAAAAAAAAAAAAAAAAGAGGCTGTTTTGTTAAAACTTTATCAATTTCCTTCCCTTTCATTGTCAAAATGAATGATGTCTTTACCTATCCGTCCCTCCTCCTTGTCTTGCTATGCTAAGTCACTTCAGTCGTATCCGACTCTGTGTGACCCCATAGACGGAAGCCCACCAGGCTCCCCCGTCCCTGGGATTCTCCAGGCAAGAACACTGGAGTGGGTTGCCATTTCCTTCTCCAATGTGTGAAAGTGAAAAGTGAAAGTGAAGTCGCTCAGTCGTGTCCGACCCTTAGCAACCCCATGGACTGCAGCCTACCAGGCTCCTCCATCCATAGGATTTTCTAGGCAATAGTACTGGAGTGGCTTGCCATTGCCTTCTCCGCCTCCTTGTCTTGGAGGAGGTTAAATCTCTAACTCCTTCCAAGCCAATCCATCTCCCCGTGGTCTTGATCCTTCATTTATAACTCACCTCTTCTCTCTCCCCTTCTCTCTCTTACTGGCATTTCTCTAATCCACGTATACACTACACACCTTTCCACCAGCCCTAAATAGAACATGCCACTTTTTCATGGCCACTGCCACTTGCCCCCACCTGTCACTGCTGCTGATCAGACCTGGGTCCCCACGTCTCTGGGAAGCAGCTGATGCTGGGGCTGGATGCCCTGTGGCCTCACGTGCCTTTTTCAGATTTTGTCTCTAGACCTAGACCCTGCTTTTGTTTAATTCCTTTGGCAAAGGCCTGCTGCCTGAGGACAGATCCCTGACATAAGGTGGAATATGATGGAAGAAAGAACAAGGGCTTTGAGACTCCACAAGTGTAGGTTCAAATCTGCTCTGACTTTCTGCTGGCTCCGGACAGGCATGTAACCTTTCTGAGCCTCAGTTTCCTCATTGTCAAGCGGTACCTTGCAAAGGTGTCCAAAAGATGAAAAAAGATAATGATATGAAACCACATGAAAAGCACATTACTTTTGTCAGTGACAACTTCTCTGGCATGCAGGATCTTAGTTCCTGGACCAGGGATCGAACCTGTGCCCCCTGCAATGGAAGTGTGGAGTCTTAACCACTGCACCACCAGGGAAGTCCTTCTTGCTCCCTTCCTTCCTTGTGTGTTCCCAAGCTCTGAGAATGGAACCACCACCCCACCAGGGACACCCAAAACAGAAAATTCATTTACAACCCTGCAGTCCCATGCTCCCCTTCCAACTCTCACTTTATCTGACTCTACATTTTATCCATTTTACGTCTTCCCTTAGTTCAAACTCTCACATTGCTTCATCCAATTTTTATAACCTCCAAATTGATCTCTCTTGTAGCCACCCTCCCTCCTGGGCCAGAGGTAATCTTTTTCAAATAGAGAATTCACATTGCTGCCTTGCTTAAGTCTTTGACAAATGTCCTTTGCCAAAATCATCAGTGAAGAATCCCACCTCCTTCACAATTTGTCCTTTGATGCTCAACCCTTGCTGAATGTCCCTGGAACTCGGGTGAGGGCCTATATGGCTCTTTTTAGTTTGCAGTTCAGTTCATCAACTGATCACTTTCACTCACATGGTCTCTCTTCCTCCAAACAGCCCAGCTTTGCTTGAATTGTCTAGCACATGTAGGTGATTCAATCCCAGGAAATTTTTTTGGGTGGATATTTTTAGTCATCAAATGATATAAAGAACTGGAGTAGGAAATGGCAACCCACTCCAGTATTCTTGCCTGGGACGTCCCATAGACAGAGGAGCCTAGTGGGCTACAGTTGCTGCTGCTGCTGCTGCTAAGTCGCTTCAGTCGTGTCCGACTCTGTGCGACCCCATAGACGGCAGCCGACCAGGCTCTGCCATCCCTGGGATTCTCCAGGCAAGAACACTGGAGTGGGTTGCCATTTCCTTCTCCAGTGGGCTACAGTCCATGGGGTCAAAAACGAATTGTACACAATTAAGCACACACACACACACATATACACACCCTAACATACATGTAATGTGTTTTTTTAGATGGATGGCTTCAAGTGGTCTGACTTGCAAATACACCCACTGTTTACTGTTTGCTGTAGAGATACAAATGCCAAATCAATGCTGTGTTTGTAAGGCACATAACTCAACAGTTTCTCTTTGTTCTTGCCCTTGACACTCTTTGCCTCTGTTTTCAACCAAGAGAGAAATAAGAATTATGAGCATCACTCAATGCACCTAACTTGAAATTAAAGACTATGTTGCTGGTCACATTTTAAAAAAAGATATAAATACTCTACATGTTAGTCATAGAGTTTACAAAATTTTAGAGCAGACTTGTAACTATCTGATGGCATCTCAGAAATACTTGAAAGGATCATGGAATAATGATATTAGCAGAGTGATTCTAACTTATTCTAGTTAACATTGAACTCTTTTTTTCCAGGCTAAGGGAAGAATATAGCACAAATAGCTTGCAGCATCAAGTGTAGAAATACACCTATTTTGTTATGCTATGTTTTTTCCCAAGATGCAGAATGACTTTTCTAAGGAAGCTTTTGTTAAAGTTGGGTGAATAAAAAATTAATTCCTAATCTCAGCTATCAAACAGTTAATGCTAAATTGGGGAGTGACTCAAAAGTATGGGAATTTCAAATCAAGCTAACTGGGAGAACCACTTTAGTTGCAGATAAGTTTACAACTATAATTTGGATGGAGAATGTGTCTTTCTGTCCCCACTTGACTGTTGATTTACTTCTTTTATACAGTCACATCTTATGTCTAAACGAAAAATGATCATTAAGGTGACGTCAGCAACTTGCTCCCTGATAGGTATACTATACAGCGAGGAGTGTAGAATGTGGGTGATTTGGGGGTTTTTTGATCATTACATTTGGGTCAGATGTAAAACACATTCATAGACCAGACTCTACAAAATATAGTCATTTTTGAAATGAGAGGTCATTCTATTTTTACTCACTTTCACTTTAATTGCAAATTGTTAGTGCAGGAATTTCCACAAAAGGGTTATGCAAGCATGCCCAAATTGCTTGAAATATTTTCCACTTCTCTGACTTCCCATGGGAAAAGCCACCAGGTTGCATTTGTGGCATCTCAGCCGGTTCAAGCAGCCTAATTGGGATTTAAAAGTTTTAAACTGTACGGGTTTACAAAGGGACATCCAGGATTGGAACTCCTGTCTCCATGCCCTCCCTGGAATCTGTAAATGTGTAAATTACCAGTGGAAAATACAATCTGAATGATGGCTAACATCCAACTTTTGTTTGTTTGTTCACGATCCCATTTTTACATTTATTCCTTAAAATGATTTTTTTCAAAAGATTTGAACAGTTTGCCAGGAATTTCATCAGGAAGAAAAGTACACTGTTATGTTCTTTAAAAAAAAAAAAACAAAACAACGAATTCACATCTCATATGGGAGAAATATACTCTTGGGCACAGGTAGCTTTCTTGTCTCTTGGGCAGAAACACCTAATCATTCTGTCCCATCTGTCAGAGCCACTTAATTGCAAACACAGGCTCTCCTGCAACACAGCGAACCAATGCAAAACAATTAATTAAAGCTCGGAAGAAAGTAGCTGTTTAACGGTATATACTAACTCAAGAAGTAAAAGTCCTGCTGCGATGTAGCTTTGACTCTGTCTTGTGCTTTCTTATATTCCCCCATCCCCATCCCTGTACCTATGAAATTTTATTTGTCCTGCTTGTCAGTTTCTGCTAATATTCAGTGTAATTTAAATTAGTCAGGGAAAAGAGCCCGAGTAAGTGATCCATTGTTTGCCTCTCACACTTCAGCCTGCGGATAAATCGCCAGGGGATCTCCTCAGAATGAAAGTTCTGATTCGGTGGGTCTGAGGAGGTGACCAGGAAGCTGCATTTCCAAAAAGCTCCCAAATGTTCAGATGCTGCTAGTTCCAGACCACAATTTGAGTAAGAAGGATCTAGACCAGCGGTCTCCAACTTTTTGGTACCAGGGACTGGTTTCACGGAAGACAGTTTTTCCATGCACCAGGGTGGGGGTGGGAGAGAGTGGGGATGGTTTCAGGATGATTCAAGGGTATCACATTTATTGTGCCCTTTACTTCTATTATCATTACATCAGCTCCTCCTCAGATCATCAGGCATTAGATCCTGGAGGTTAGCGACCCCATGTCTACGCTATTAGATCCTCACTCTTCCTGTTGAGAATTTAGACTTCATCTCTTCATCTCTTTGCTATGCAAGTTCATCTCTGTCTTATCTGCTTCATATGGTAGGCACAGCTCAGATTTACCTCTCCTGCTTCACCTGGATTCAAAGCCACACTTCTTCGTGCGCTTGTGGCTATTTCCTCAGGAATCCTTAAGGACACACATCAGTTGCTCAGTCGTGTCCGACTCTTTGTGACCCCATGGCCTGCAGCACGCCAGGCTTCCCTGTCCCTCACCATCTCCTGGAGCTTGCCCAAACTCATGTCCATTGGGTCGGTGATGCCATCCAACCATCTCATCCTCTGTCACCCCCTCCTCCTCCTTCCTTCAGTCTTTCACAGCATCAGGGTCTAGGACTCTGATAGATCACACAAGGAATACGTTCATGATGTGGTCCCTCCGGGCAGTTTATAAACAAAATGACACACATCTATTTTTCCTTTCCTTTTATAATTGAACTGTCATGCAGCTGTGCACTGTTTGGGAAAATATGTTGGACAGGTAGGAATCTGTCAAAAACTCCCTGTGGGTCTTAAGATCATGTGCCTCCATTTTCTTCACAGTGAAAAATGCCAAGGCTGAATTTGATGATCTCCAAAGCCTCTTCCTGCTTTCATTCTTTATGATTCTAAGAGTTAGCCATTTAATCATCTGGAGGGATCTATACTGGTTTAAACCAATGGATGCTCCTTTCAGGAGGTAGTCCTATTAATGTGGAACCCTGCTGAATTCACCAGGTTCTGCTGAGTTCATCCTTTTCTGTGCTCCCAAGAGCATATTACTAGACCCATAAGAATAGGGCAGTGGCCCTGCATCTTTGTCAGTTTACACCCACTTGTCTTTACGGCTGGACTCTGGATGTTTGCATCTGGACCCTTTGGGTGGAAGGGAGGCAGCCAGGAAGATTGTGGCAAGTTGCTGAGACTGCAGGGCGTGGCTGGCCTAGGCAAGGCTTTCCCCAGAGTACATGAAATCAGACTAACACCAAACAGGAATCAGGAAGTTAATGTAAGAAGTGAATCCAGAGACGAAAGCCGGGGTGCTGTCAAGGGGGTGGAGTGGAACCGCAGTCAAGGAAATGAGACGTGACCAGAAACCGGCAGGCTTCGGAAGCAGAATCTGAAAGGATGTCAAGCGAACGGTTCTGGCTGAAGGCTGTCATCACGCATAGGAAGTGGAAAGGGTTAGTCACTCAGTCGTGACCTACTCTGGGACCCCATGGACTGCAGCCCACCAAACTCCTCTGTCCATGGAATTCTCCAGGCAAGAATACTGGAGTGGATAGACATTCCCTCCAACCCAGGGATCAACCCCGGGGTCTCCTGCACTGCAGGCAGATTCTTTACCATCTGAGCCACTAGGGAAGCCCATCACTCATAGGGGTGGGACTAATTTTTGAGTTGCTAGATTAGAGGAGCTACTCAGGACTGGTCAGAGAGCTTTGTGAGGGCAGACACTCTACGTTACGCACCTTTTTGCTGAGTATCTCTAACAGGTGTCTGATACAATGGAAGAGATGAATTAATGTAAGAAAGAACAAAAGAATGAACAGAACAAGTCTAACTGTAATTTATCTATTCTCTTCATTTTCTTTGCCGCTCTATAAGTTCATATTCTCATTATTTCTCAAGCAAACCAAAAGGGCTCCCCAGTTGGCCAATCTTTCCCAATTTCAATTCATTTTTAGACTGCAGCAGTTTTAGTCCTCTTGTTTGTAGGTTAGTTGTTTGCTTATTCTATCAAGGAAAGTAAGTCCCTCAAGATGATTAGAAATGGTGTCCTACCAAGTTTTCCATGTCCAAAATAGCTAGCTGTCAAGAAATATTTGTTGAAGTGAATCATTATAGTCATATGTCAAGTCACTATAAGGATTCAATGTCCTGAACATTTAAGACAAAATTTTATTTTTTGGCTGCGCTGGGTCTTTGCTGATAGGCATGGGCTTTCTCTAATTGTGGCGAGAGGGGGCTACTCTCTAGGTGCAGCGTCAGACTTCTCACTGTGGCGGCTTCGCTTGTGGACACAGGCTGTGGGCGCGGGCTTCAGTAGTTGTGATGCTCAGGCTCAGTAGTTGCGACACACAGGCTTAGTTGCCCCACAGCATGTGGAATCCTCCCAGACCAGGGATCGAACCCATGGCTCCTGCACTGGCAGGCAGAATCCCAACCACTGGACCACCGGGGGAGTCCCTGAACATTTAAAGCTATATGTTCCTTTCCATATTATTCTTTAATAATCAGACACTCAAAAGTTACACTTGACTAAAATGTCCTCATAAAGTCTATCTCATAGAAACTTTCATGTTAATTATTACATCACATTTATAACTTTAAGGTTAAATTCACACTTTTTAAGAGACCTTTTTATGAAGCAGTGATTCTTCATTTTTTTTTTTTAGTAGCAGACTCTATGAGAGCTATTTAACCTCTTCCCCACAAATGCACATATGCATGCATGCACAATATGATTTCAAGGGATTTAGGAATTCCCTGCAGCCCCTAGGAGATCCCTAATATTGATGGAAGTCAAGCCTGGAATTTCTGCTGGAGAAGAATAAAGTTTTTCTGCAGTTAAGAGAGAGGCTTCCCTGGTGGCTCAGATGGTAAAGAATCTGCCTGCAATGTGGGAGACCTGGGTTCAATCCCTGGGTCAAGAAGATCTCCTGGAGAAGGGAATGGAAACCCACTCCAGTATTCTTGCCTGGAGAATCCCATGAACAGAAACGGAGGACCCTGGTGAGTTACAGTCCATGGGGTTGCAAAGAGTCAGGCACGAGATTCCACCCTATTCCTCCCTCTCACTTCTGTCCCCAGCCCTGTTACCTTGTCCTTTGGAACACAGAGGACCAGTCCATCAATACCCATTTTGAGATTGAAAACAGAAAACACATGGGAGGCAGGGTACCATGTATTCTGTGCTCTTGTCAACAAGGGTCTTTAACCTGGGATTATGGAAGATGAGCGTGGATTGGCTGGATGACAACTCTTGAAGCCAGGAGAAATAGACAAGTGTTTTTGAAATTGCCAGCTGATGAAAGAGAAGACACAGGGTTACTTCCATTCAATGCTGTTGGCCCCTGGGAGTTCCTAGCTTTTCTTGGAGTATCTGTTGATAGCAAGGGCTGCTTTTGAGCTTGAGGAGCCCTTTCTTCCTTTGAAGATTCCTTTCCCCATTCTTTCAGCTTCAAACTCGTGTGTGGCTCTGACACCTGGGAAACTTTGCTAGGGGAAGGGTGATTAGGTCCTCAAAAATAAAAAAAAAAAAAGGAATTTGTCAAAGGTTGATTCTAGTTTAATTTCCTGGCAGCTTTATCCCAGAAATAAGGGCTTCCAAATTTCTGTTTCGAGAGATTTCAATATCCTTTGCAATTTTGAAATAAGAGATTTCTCTGATGTAGGTTGTTATGGCATGATGGAAGACGACAGAAAAATCTGTTGAGATCTCAGAACTTACTCACCCTTTCATGCTTTTTTCTTTTCACTCTTTTCATGGGTAATCTGCCATTTTAAAGTGATGGTTTCCCCAAGATCCATCCAGTATTTGAAACAAGATCCTTGGTCTCTTTATAGAGTGGACGTAACCTTTCCTGGGCTCCACCTGTTCAGCTCATGACTGATTTCTCAATGTGTTGAGAGACACCGAATTGGATGAGCAGCATGCTATTGTATACAAAGCACAACCACTGATGATCAATTATATAATAAAATCATGGTTTAATGGACATCATCAATTTTTTAACTTACGCCACCAGAATAAGCATAACTAGGGGGCAGGAAGAGAAAGCATTTCATCTGATAAACCTGGGAAGAAACCGAACATTCTGATGCAGAATTCACACTATCATTTCAAAGCAAGAGGGAAACAAGTTGCAATAAGAATCGCAGGCATCAAGAGATGTACATAAGCTGAGGATTCTGCATTTGGGAGGAATATGGATTTAAAATTAATCCAAGCATCATCTAATAATAGCATGCAGAAAATATCTGTGCACACAAAGCAGAGATGTTCCAGTAGCCTCTTCATATATATTCTGCTCAATAATTAGTGCTCTTAATTATAATGTCGTTAGCAAATAATTGTATCATTCTTAAGCAAAGAAATTTAATTCTGTACCAAAAAAATTTAAAAAGGAGAGATGGTTTACTTTAAGATATGGCTTAGTTACCTGTGGATGGGAAAAACTTCAGAGGTCCCACTCCTGAAATTCAAAGTCTCCACCTACAGAACAGCAGTAAGCAAAACAAACAAACAGGAACAAAGCACCACTAAATTAATGCCACCACACTAATTATTCTCCTAAGCAATGACAGGCAAGACATTGTATACATAGGACTAGACATGAACCTATCTGGGTTTTGGGCGGAAAGTTGTTGTTATTTAACTATGTGGGTTTAGACAGGCACTTGTCATGTCTGGATCCAAGTTCCCCACTTGGAAAAGGAGAGGTTTATGATTATAAGACCTAATGCTTATTGAACACAGTATCAACCACTGGGCCTGACATTTTAATATGTCATCTTTAATTCCTCAAGCAACTTTCCAAGATAAATGTTACTGTATCCATATTACTGAGGAGAAAGTTGAAGCTCAGAAAGGTAACTAACTTTCCAGAAGTGACATTAGTAACCAGTGATGGATCTGTATTTGGAACCCTACTCTATGAGGCTCCAAGATTGGGTTCTTATCCCTAAGGTGCTTGTACTCATTTATTTAGGGCCAGCCATAGAAAGCATCACAGATGGACTGGCTTACATGACAGGAATCAATTGTCTCAACCTTCTGGGAGTCAGAAGTCTGTGCTCAACCAATGTGCTGGCAAGGTTGGTTTCTTCTGAAAGTTTGAGAGACAGTTCCCATGCCTCTCTCCTAGCTTCTGGTGGTTTCTGTTCATCTTTGACATTCCTTGGCTTATGGCAGGATAGCTATAATCTTTTTAAAAATGCCTTTATTTCTCTTTACTGTGCTGGGCCTTCGTTGCTGTACAAGCTTTTCTCTAGTTGTGGTGAGCAGGGGCTACTCTCTCGTGGTGGTGCGTGGGCTTCTTATTGCAACGGCTTCTCTTGTTGTGGGGCACAAGCTCTAGGGCATGCGGGCTCCGGCATAAGGGCTCTGGCAGTAGTTATGGCTCATGGGCTTAGTTGCTCCATGCCATGTGGGATCTTCCCAGACCAGGGATTGAACCCATGTCTGCTACACTGGCAGGCGGATTCTTTACCACTGAGCCACCAGGGAAACCCAGGATAACTAGGGTCTTCACGTGGCATCCTTCCTGCATGTGTGTCTGGGTCTAAATTCTACCCCCCCCACACACACATTTTTTAATAAAGATACTAGTTGTATTGGATTTGTGGTCCACTCTAACTCCAGGATTGTTACTGAAAGTGGGGTCCCACTGCTCACCTCTCAGAAGCCAATAAAAATGCATGGTTGGTGGAAAGGAAAGTTTGCTTTATTTTGGGCATCAGCAACTAGGAAGGAGGGTGGACTCCTGCCCAAAGGCTGACTCCCCCCACTGGCAGCCAGCGGGTAAGAGCTTTTATAGATGGAGGAAGAGGGTTACACGCAGAAACAGCACTGTCAGCTCAGACCATCATCTTGAAATTAGTCATTGGTGGTCTGATCAACGTCATCTTGGTTGTTTTAAGTACAGCTAGTCTTTAGTTCCAGGGTCGGTATGTTCCCATTTCTTTGAGGTCAGTTCTTAGAATTGTGGCAGCTTATGTCATAACTATGGTCTGGTCATCATGCAGTTAACTTCTTCCACCTGGTGGGGGTTTCAGTATCTACAGTACGGCTCAAAGGATGTGGCTTAGAATCTTATCTAGAGCCCTTGAAGAGGAACTAAAGGTCCTTGACTTTGCTAATGACTAAACTATCATTTAGTCTTGTGGGACTGTTTTCCTTTGTTTCTGCAGTTTCTTACTTCTCTCATTAAACTTATTCTTTGGCTAAAGTTTTTCCACAGACAAAAGGCAGGCCGAGGACCATAGGGGCCTACTCTGTTTCAGTATGACTTCAGTTTCATTAATTTCATCTGCAACAACCTTATTTCCAAGTAAGGTCATATTTAGGGGGACTGGGGACTAGGACTTCACCATATGAACTTGGTTGGGGGATGCAGTTCAACCCATAACAGTTGGGGTTTTAAATTTAATGTATTTATTTTTAATTGGAGGATCATTGCTTTACAATAGTGTGTTGGTTTCTGCCATACATCAGTGTAAATCAGGCCTAGGTACACAAATGTCCCCTCCTTCTGGTTGGGTTTTTAAACTTGTTAAAGCTCCAAGAAAGAAGTATACAAAGAAGTAATTAATAATCGGTCATGAGTAATAGTTCCAGGTGACACTAGATTTCAGAGTGCATGAGTGTTTTCTCTGGTGGATAATGAGTGCTAGCCCTTCACAAGCCTAAGGAAATCCCCTTTGGTATGGATGACCAGGGAATGTTTTATACCATGATGGGATTTTAGCTGGCTGTGAAAAAATAATGTATCCCTGGGGTCAGTAGAGACAAGGAGGAGGGGATGTGTTTTTGCGTAGGGATCTTGTCCCTGTTGTCAAGGAGCTTACAATCTAGCTCCAGAAACACAGATCAAACTTGTGGGAAGTTAACTATCAAGGCAAAAGTTTAAAGCATGACCTTCACCAACACATGTGTGAGTAGTCATGCAATACAGCGAGCTGCAATGGCCACGTGAGTAACAAAGTGAGCTTCAGCACTTTGGGGAATGTTCATGGGTGTATGGTGATGTGAGTTTTTTTTTTTAAGAACGGGCTTTGGATAGAAGAAGAGCAGGGAGGGGGTTCCCAGGGAGAGAAGGGGCTGTACACCAAGGTCGTAAAGCCTGAGACCTAACTAAAAGCCATTAGACCGTGCCAGTGGGGTGGAAAAATCACATTCTTATATAGGAATGCTCCAGGGTAAGAGAGGAAAAGGCAGGAGAAGCCCTGGCAGAATTGAAGCTGATTCTTTGAATTTGCAATTCAACGTGTAAATTCACCCTATCAGTCTCCCTTTATTAATTTTTAAAATATTTATTTATTTGGCTGTGTCAGGTCTTAGCTGTGGCACACGAGATCTTTCGCTGCATGCGATGGCTCAGTAGTTGTGGCTCTCAGGCTTAGCTGCTCTTCGGCATGTGGGATCCTAGTTCCCCGACCAGGGATTGAACCCAAGTCCCCTGCCTTGGAAAGCAGACTCTTAACCACTGGACCACCAGGAAGTCCTTAGCCTACTTTTATCTTTTCAGAATCCTGTACCAAAGCCCTTGCCTAGGAAGGCATTTACCAAAGTATATGGTCAAAATCTGTGATTCATCAGTCTTGTAGGTGTTGCTCAACTTAGGAAAAAAGTTATGGGTTTAATAAATTAGGAGGTAATGAATAATTAACAGTAATACTTCAGTCAGGTCCTCAGGTACTGGTGGGAAACAGACAACACACTCAAAATTAAGGCAGGTTAAGTAAACGACTGAGCAGTGTTTGAAGAAGCCATGAAGGAGAGATGAGTAGTCCAGGGCTGGTGCCAGGAGGAAGTCATTAACTATCCCTAGGCTTGTGGACTTCCCTGGTGGTCCAGTGGTTAAGAATCTGCCTTCCAATGCAGGGGACACAGGTTCTATCCCTGGCCCGGGAACTAAGATCCCACGTGCCTCAGGGCAACTAAGCCTGCACACCATCTCTGCTGAGGCTGAGTTCTCTAGAACCCAAGCCGCAACTAGAGAGAAGCCCGCACAACAAAGAGCCTGGGTGCCGCAAGGAAGATCTCGGGTGTGGCAACTGAGACCCGAAGTAGCCAAATAAGTATTTTAAAAATAAATAAAGTAAAAACTATCTGTAGGCTTGAAGAGAGGGAGAGAGGACGGTTACTGTACCAGGAGAGGGACAGAACCTTTATCCTTGAATTGAGGAATACAGCAGCCCACGGTCACCGGGCAGAGAGCAGGGGATAAAGTCTCCCACCTCACTCTCCTGCCTCCCCAGCTTCCTGTTCAATCCCAGCTAAGGCCAAAGGTAAGGGAGTTCACCGATCGAGAAAGTCAAGTCTTCCTCCCAGGGCACACAGCAGGGTGGGGACAGTACATGAGGCAGGGAGGGACAATCGCGGGCAAATGGGAAGTTTCCTGCAGTTACTTTGCAAGAGGACTTCTTTGAATACTTAATATGTTCATGACCCTAAAAAGGAGGCTTTGGAAGGCAATATTCCTAAACTAGCTTTATCACAAAATTCCATTTTTGAAGTCTTCCTAGGACCAGTGATCAAAGGAAACCAAATTGGGAGGCTTTGATCGGTGGGATGAAATCCAAACCTCTTCTATCAGTCAACCTTCTTTCAAAAGAAAGTGTCAGAAGCCAGTCTCAAGCTAAACGAAAGGAGAAATTTTGGCTTCCACATAATTTGTGAGTCAGAAAGAGGCTTTTGATTCAGGCAAGGATGGACGCAGGAGCTCTCAGGATGGTGAGACCTCTGTCTATCCCTTCAGCATTCCACTCTGTCCGTCACAGCCAAGCTTTATTCTGCACGCTGGCTCTCACCATGAGGTAGGCAGTGCCCCTACTGACAGCCCCCCCCACATCCTCCCAGCTCAGCAATTCCAGTGAAGTAAGGAGTTCTCTCCCCAAGTTCACATCCCAGCCCCATGATGATTCTAAGTGCTTCTGCCTAAGGCAGAGCGTCCATCCGTAAACAATATTGGATTATTCACTGAGGTCCTTTGATTGACACTGCTCAGCCCTTGGGAGTTAGGGAGGGTACTGACCCTATTTTCACAGACTCACCAGGACATATTTCCCTAGAGTTTAGGGAAGAAATAAGATAGAAGGTCATAAAAAAACATGCAAATTTACTACCATCTAAAACTATAGCTACCATGATCTATCATATTTCTCTACTGGGTATTCATGGCTTCCCCCAAATTTGGCTTAAAACAATAAGTTCCAATACCCACTGTTCTCTTATATAACCTCCCTGATTCAGTCAGACTGATTTACTTACTTTTTTTTTTTTTTTTTGAAGTGAAGTTGCTCAGTTGTGTCTGACTCTTTGCGACCCCACGGACTGTAACCTACCAGAGTCCTCCATCTGTGGGATTTTCCAGGCAAAGATACTGGAGTGGGTTGCCATTTCTGTCTCCAGGGGATCTTCCCAACCCTGGGATTGAACCTGGGTCTCCCGCACTGCAGGGAGACTCTTTACCATCTAAGCCACCAAGGAAGAATACACCATAAATTCCCATTGTTCCTCAGCCCTTTCAATTTGAATCCTGCTTCATGGCAATCAAGTCTCAAGGCTGCAATGAAATGTGTCCACAGTGTCCCAATTTCCTTATTCCAAGCTGTAGGTTTTGTTTTCCATCCTCTTAACTCCTACTGCATTGAAGTGTCTGCACCGTTTGATCTTTATGACCCGCTGCCTTTTCTTGTGTGTGTGTGTGTGTGTGTATCCCTTATCCCTGTAGACAAAACTAAGTTGTAAAGTTCCATGACGTCATTGCCATATCTTCATATACTTTGTATCTTCCTTGCCTAGCACACTGTAGATGTTAATCAAGTGTATTTTGCTTGCTATTTCAGAGGTTCATGGTTAGCATCCCACCTCTTCTTGCTTGCTTGCATTTTCATCAGCCCTTCACGTCCTCCGTGCTAACATGTAGAGTGGCATTGAAAAATGTTGTTACCTCAGTCAGGTCACGGGTTCTTGTCAAGTGGGTCAGCAGTGCTGATGCGGTGGAGAAGAATAGCCAGCCCACTAATTCATGTATTCATTCATTCACTCACTGGACACTTAATCGAGAACCTTCTGTGAACAACACACTGTGTTAGGTATTGTGGAGCGCATGAAGATAAAGAAATAGATTGTGCCTTGAGGGTATTCAAAAAAATGTGGGGAATATAAAATAAGAATAGAATTTCTGAAGACAAGATAGACTATTGCATGTCAAAACATTTTACCAGTCCTTGTAGAAGGGAATTTAAGAACATCTAACAATACTTCCCTGGTGGCTCAGACGGTAAAGCGTCTGCCTACAATGCAGGAGACCTAGGTTCGATCCCTGGGTCAGAAAGATCGTCTGGAGAAGGAAATGGCAACCCACTCCAGTATCCTTGCCTGGAAAATCCCACGGATGGAAGAGCCTGGTAGGCTACGGTCTGTGGGGCTGCAAAGAGTCGGACACAACTGAGCAACTTCACCTTAACAATACCCTTACCACCTGACCCAGCAATGCCAATTCTAGGAATTCACCCTAAAATGGACCTCCATCTATATGAAACAACATATGTACAACGTTTTTCAATGTGGCAATTCTGTAGTAGAAAAATTAGGAAACAACATAACAATCCATCCTTAGAAGACTGGTAGAATAGATTCAGTTCAGTTCAGTTCAGTTCAGTCGCTCAGTCGTGTCCGACTCTCCGCGACCCCATGAATCACAGCACGCCAGGCCTCCCTGTCCATCACCAACTCCCGGAGTTCACTCAAACTCATGTCCATTGAGTCGGTGATGCCATCCAGCCATCTCATTCTCCGTCGTCCCCTTCTCCTCCCGCCCCCAACCTTTCCCAGCATCAGAGTCTTTTCCAGTGAGTCAACTCGTCGCATGAGGTGGCCAAAGTATTGCAGTTTCAGCTTTAGCATCAGTCCCTCCAATGAACATCCAGGATTGATCTCCTCTAGAATGGACTGGTTGGATCTCCTTGCAGTATAAGGGACTCTCAAGAGTCTTCTCCAACACCACAGTTCAAAAGCACCGATTCTTTGGCGGTCAGCCTTCTTCACAGTCCAACTCTCACATCCATACATGACCACGGGAAAAACCATTGCCTTGACTAGACGGACCTTGGTTGGCAAAGTAATGTCTCTGCTTTTTAATATACTATCAAGGTTGGTCATAACTTTCCTTCCAAGGAGCAAGCGTCTTTTAATTTCATGGCTGCAATCAGCATCTGCAGTGATTTTGGAGCCCAAAAAAACAAAGTCTGACACTGTTTCCACTGTTTTTCCATCTATTTCCCATGAAGTGATGGGACCAGATGCCATGATCTTTGTTTTCTGAATGTTGAGCTTCAAGCCAACCTTTTCACTCTCCTCTTTCACTTTCATCAAGAGGCTTTTGAGTTCCTCTTCACTTTCTGCCATAAGGGTAGTGTCGATTATCGACCTAAAAAGACTGAGGAAGATCACTACAGGTTGAGTGAAGTGATTTCCAATATAATATTAAGAGAAAAAGGGAAGCAAGGGACAAAAGTATATACGTGCTTGCTTTTGTCTATAAAAGGAAGAAAGATTTTAAATGTTTTTCCCACCATGAAACACAGAAGGAATGAACTAGAAATTAGTTAAAATGGCTACTAATAATGTCTCTCTCCCTCTCTTTTTTGAAAGAGATTTCCTAATTTGCCCTGTCCACTGAAAGGGGCTAAAAACAATGACTTCCTGGTAGAAATGAGCAAATCTAACACTCAGATGTTTTTTTCTAATTACCACTCTCCAGAGTCCCTTGTACCGCAAGGAGATCCAACCAGTCCATTCTAAGGGAGATCGATCCTGGGTGTTCATTGGAGGGACGGATGCTGAAGCTGAAACTACAATACTTTGGCCACCTCATGCGACGAGTTGACTCACTGGAAAAGACTCTGATGCTGGGAAAGGTTGGGGGCGGGAGGAGAAGGGGACGACCGCGAATGAGATGGCTGGATGGCATCACCGACTCTGTGGACATGGGTTTGAGTGAACTCCGGGAGTTGGTGATGGACAGGGAGGCCTGGCGTGCTGTGATTCACGGGGTCGCGGAGAGTTGGACACGACTGAGCGACTGAACTGAACTGAATAAAAAGAACCAGGGTTTCTTGAGAAATGACTCATTTCAAGTCTGTACAATAGCAGTTTAAGGTAAACATGGAACACGTAGTAGTTCCATAAAGCAAAGAAATACTCAAACTCTAATGGGGTTAAGGTCAAAATACCATAGGAATGAACTTCAGAGTTTCCTGGATACATGCATTAAGCACAGAACACATAAATAAAGTATAAAAAAGCAAATGGAATATAACATTTTGAATAAGAGCGTGGGACGAATTGAGAGAGTACCATTGACATATACAGACAACCACGTTCTTTTAAAGAGTATATCGCTATTTTCAAATAGACTCATTAACGGTTGATTTTTCCCTCTACACATTAAGAAATAGCAACTTCTACTCTATCCATGTGTGAGTCGTTACTTCCAATTTCAGCACTTTATCATGTTGAATATTTATTGAGTTCGACAATAAATCATGGAGCTTGTAAATACTGTCACAAGAAAACAAATTTATAAACTCATGTTATCACAGTGATTCCTGGAGCGTTCTGCTGTGTGGAGAACCCATCTCATCAGTCACTCAGGAGTGTTATATATAAGATTTACAGCCCTTGAAAATGGAGCTTTAGAGGTTTTCATATGTGGCTGAAGTGTCCATCCATTATAGCTGTTACTCAGTGAGTGCACAGATGGTGCTGTCGGCTGAGTGGCAAGGTGAGTGGGGACCCAAAGGCACTCTCCTGGTGTCTGCAAAGGTCAACGTGGGTGCCTGTGAACAGAGTAGGAGAAGAGAATGCAGCCACATTGGAGGTCTGACCCTTCAATCAGCGTGGACCCTGTTCAACAGAGTTTGGCAATACACCATCTTCAAGGTTTCAGATTGGTCAGTGCCCCTACGAGAACATTAGCTGCACTGTGGCTACGGCCACTGTAACTGAGCCCACCCATTAGGCAAAGTGCTCTAAGTTCTCTTGTAGCAGAGGTGGGTCATCCACCAGGGCTCTTCTAGATCTTTCCCACAGAAATACGGGCTTTCATCTCTGTGCATCTGTTTCCTCCCTGGGAAATGTAGGACAGCACTTGCAGGAGGAAATAGTAGCTTCTCCTTTTTCTGCTTCACTTTTAAAAAAAGTTGGGGGCGGGGGGTGGAGTATCAGTTCAGTTCAGTTCAGTTCAGTTGCTCAGTTTTGTCCGACTCTTTGCCACCCCATGGACTGCAGCACACCAGGCCTCCCTGTCCATCACCAACTCCCAGTGCTTACTCAAACTCGTGTCCATCGAGTCGGTGATGCCATCCAACCATCTCATCCTCTGTTGTCCCCTTCTCCTCCTGCCTTCAATCTTTCCCAGTGTCAGGGTCTTTTCCAATGAGTCAGCTCTTCACATCAGGTGGCCAAAGTATTGGAGTTTCAGCTTCAGCATCAGTCCTTCCAATGAACACCCAGGACTCATCTCCTTTAGGATGGACTGGTTGGATCTCCTTGCAGTCCAAGGGACTCTCAAGAGTCTTCTCCAACACCACAGTTCAAAAGCATCAATTCTTTGGCACTCAGCTTTCCTTATAGTCCAACTCTCACATCCATACATGACCACTAGAAAAACCATAGCTTTGACTAGACGGACCTTTGTTGGCAAAGTAATGTCTCTGCTTTTTAACATGCTATCTAGGTTGGTCATAGCTTTTCTTCCAAGGAGCGGGGTTTGGGGGGAGATATAGTTGCTTTAAAATGTTGTGTTAGTTTCTGCAGTACAACGAAGCAATTCCATTATATGTATACATATATCCCTTCCCTTTTGAGCCTCCTCCCAACCCACCTCCCCATCCTACCTCTCTGAAATCATCACAGAGCACCGAGCCAAGCTCCCTGTGCTATACAGTAGGTTCCCACTAGTGATCTACTTTACACATGGTAGTGTATATATGTCAATCTTAATCTCCCAATTCATCCCGCCCACACCTACCTTCTCTACGTCCAAATGTCTGTTCTATATGTCTGTGTCTCTATACCTGCCTGGCAAAAAGCTTCATCAGTACCATTTTTCTAGATTCCACATATATGCATTAACAGACAATATTCGTCTTTCTCTTTCTGACTTACTTCACTCTGTATGACAGACTCTAGGTCCGTCCACATCTCAATGAATGGATGTGGTACATATATACAGAGGAATATAAAATGGAATGAAAGTCAGTCATTTGTAGAGATCTGCTTCACTTCTTAACCCGTCGCTCTCATTGATAAGATACACACTCCTCTCTCTTTCGGATTGTTATTGAATGACAGTGCACAAATCTAATCTTTAAAGTCTAACTTATTTAAAGTCCCTGGGGAATACTTAGGATTGGCAGAAAGCAAGTGGCAAATCCTGGAAAAACATGAATAATTACAACATTATTGACTTCTTCTGTAAACTTGCATCTTATTTCACTTAACATGAGGCTGGAGTGAACAGCTGTCTTTTTCATTTATTTTTCAAAAGCAGAGACTAGTTCATTCTTTTCCAGGATGGCAAGGTGTTGATCAGGAGATGACAGTCGCCCTGACAAGTGAGCTGAGCTTTCTTCCTGTTGCCCTCTGTTGCCAGGATATCTCCTTTGGGTTTGGGGCAACCATCCCCAGCTTCCTTGTCTTTCCCCTCTTCCTACATGACACAGTGACTTAACAACCTCCAAGGGGGAATTGGGAGGAGTTGAGAGTGTTTAAATGGGGCTTTGTACTCATAATTCATATCCATTAGCCTTACATAGATGATGGATGGCACTAAATATATCCAATTTTTGAGGCTTGATATTTGCTAACTATAACTATAGCCAAGGCCCTTTGGCTCTCACTGAAGGGGAAAGTTAAGCTATTAACTGAGATTAAGTGACTCATTTTGAGGTCAAACAGTAAATCTGGGATAGACCGGGAATTAGAACCACAGCTCCAAAGAGCTACAAAAACAAAGACTTAAAGAGGTGGGGAAAAGGATACAATTTAGGAAGATGACCCTTTCTCCTCTGGCTACAGTGACAGGCAACCCTGGCTCTGGATTATTCGCAGAGATTAATAATTCTTTTCGAACCTCAATAACGAATTCGAGTGTTCACTCACACATCTTTGTGAGACAGTTCTGTGCCCTGCTCTAGAAGAAAACAGAAACAGATTGAAACGGTTTGCCGACTCCCTCCCACTCTGCTGTCTGCAGTGCGTGGATATAGTTCAGTTTATTTCAGCAAGAATTTATTCAGCACACACTGGGTGCCAAGCATGGTGTTCATCCTCTAAATGAATATCGGGGAATTGAAACAAGACCCACTTCCTACAGGAACTTGGAGTCCAGTGGTCTATTCACTTACTGCCTTAAATGATTATTTGTACCCTTCTCTTTCTCACTAGCAAAATTGCAAGAAGAACACAAATTAGACTTTAACTGAAAAGTATCAAGAACACACAGTGTTCTTGAAGACACAACTGGTTATTTTTCATTCAACCAGATGAAGCAGCAAATGCCAGCACAGTGACATCGGTGGCTGCCCTTCAGTTGTAGACTTGGAAAGCAGATCCTAAATCCTCCAGTGAAATGTTTTGGCAGGCATTTTCATCCAGATATTATTAACAACAAAATGAAAACAATCCACCCATCAATTCTGTCTCCCAGGGATGTCCCTGATGGGAATGTTAGCAACTGCAGCTTCAAATGTTCCTGCCCCACGAAATCTCATTTCCCAATCAGTCATAATAATCTTTTAAGTAGCTTTTCTGTTTGAGGATAAATAAAGCATATGCATGTCCTTGTCCAGCCATTTCTTGCATTTTTCAGTAGTGCGACATTTTGGGGGGTTATGACTGACCCATGACTTAATGACATAAGGATAGCCTCAACAGTGAAAAGGCTGTTTGGCAAAAACATCACACAAGTACACAACCCATTGGAGATTAAAAAGAGCATGGTAAGGGCAGTCCATTCTTTCAGCAAATAATGAGTACTCCGCTAGACCTACATCTTAGACTAATGACTCCATCTCTTTGAGCCTCAGTTTTTCTCATCTGTGAAATGGGAATAATGAGGAATAATAATGAATAATGAAATGATTGCAGCCATGAAATTAAAAGACGCTTGCTCCTTGGAAGGAAAGTTATGACCAACCTTGATAGTATATTAAAAAGCAGAGACATCACTTTGCCAACCAAGGTCCGTCTAGTCAAGGCAATGGTTTTTCCCGTGGTCATGTATGGATGTGAGAGTTGGACTGTGAAGAAGGCTGATCGCCGAAGAATTGATGCTTTTGAACTGTGGTGTTGGAGAAGACTCTTGAGAGTCCCTTATACTGCAAGGAGGTCCAACCAGTCCATTCTAAAGGAGATCAATCCTGGATGTTCATTAGAGGGACTGATGCTAAAGCTGAAACTGCAATACTTTGGCCACCTCATGCGACGAGTTGACTCACTGGAAAAGACTCTGATGCTGGGAAAGGTTGGGGGCAGGAGGAGAAGGGGACGACGGAGAATGAGATGGCTGGATGGCATCACCGACTCAATGGACATGAGTTTGAGTGTACTCCGGGAGTTGGTGATGGACAGGGAGGTCTGGCGTGCTGTGATTCATGGGGTCGCGGAGAGTCGGACACGACTGAGCGACTGAACTGAACTGAACTGAACTGAATGAAATGGGAATAATCAAAGGATGGTGGTGGGGATTCAGGCCAGCAACCAAGTGAAAGTTCACAGCCCAGGGCCCACCCAGGGGAGGTGCTCAGTAAATTTGGATTTCCTTCACTGCTAGGGAAGAAGAGGGAAATGTATGTTTTCTTCAAGTTGCCTACCTCACCTCTGTCCTCTTCATCTTTAATAGCTGCAACCTTGGAGTCTTTGTTAGAGACCAAATAGACAGAGGGCATTGCTTGGGACTGCCTTCACGTTCCTGTCTTGTGACCACTCCTCAATGTATCCTCATCCTTACTCAGCGGTCTCAAGAGTACCACCATCCTTTCTGTTGATTAACTCACCCTTCTGTGAGTTAACCCCAAAATCACTCAGCCCATTCCTTGACAGTTCCCGAAGACATCTTGCTATCCAAAACTTTCTCTTCCTGTCTTCGGCCATTGTACTTTCTGCATGTAAACAAACTTGACTTTCTTCTTGGCCTCTTGAGCCCCCTTGGTCCATGGGTCTCTCTCTCTCTCTGACGTCAAAGCCAAGCCAAGGATGGAAGATGGCTCCCTCTATTCACTCTCTTAACCACCATTCACTTCTCAAGCCCTCCTCCTCTGACTTCTGTCTTCCCCACACCACAGAGACTGCTCTTGTCAAAGTCATCAGTCATTTCCAAGCCTATTAAATATTTTTTCATCTTTTTTAAACAGTTTCTAAAAAAAATATGTATCTTTGGCTGCACGCAGGTTTTCTCTAGTTGCGACAAGAGGGGGGGCTCCTCTCCAGTTGCAGTACAAGCCCTTCTCATTGCGGCGGCTTCTCTACTTGTGGAACACGGGCTTAGCTGCCCCGTGGCACGTGGAATCTTCCCAGACCAGCGACCAAACCCGCATCCTCTGCACTGGCAGGTAGATTCCTAACTAATGGACCACCAGGGAAGTCCAATATTTTTTTTTCACTTTATTCTTCATGGCCCTTTATGACTTTTGAAACTGTTTTTCTTCTTGAAACTGCTGCTCCCCTGGCTTTGTGGTGCGAGATTCTAGTCTTCCTCTTCTTTTCCTGGATGCTACTGGCTACTCCAGGGGCTCCTCATCCATTGTGCCTGATGGTGATGACCAGTTTAGTTTTAACTTTTATTGGAGTGTAGTTGATTTACAGTGTTGTATTAGCTTCAGGTGTATAGCATAGTGATTAAGTTAAATATATTTTCGTTTTTACTCAGATCCTTTTCCAATATAGGGTAGCAACTTTCGCAGAGACCTCAATATATAAAGGTAGTTTTCTAACTACTTTCACAACAAACCTTTAACAAGTATGAATATCCCCCTTCTCCTTTCACACACAAGGGAAAAGGAGCTTAGAAGGGCTAAGCAATCTGCCTAGAGGGTCATGCTAATAATAAGTGGTCACTGTTGTTCTTGTTTAGTCACTAAGTCATGTCCTATACTTTGCGACCCCATGGACTGTAGCCTGCTAGGCTCCTTTGTCCATGGGATTTCCCAGGTGAGAATACTGGAGTGGGCTGCCATTTCCTAGCCTTATTCAAACCCAGGCAGCCTAGCCGCAGAGTCCCTCTTATCACTACCTAAAGGTTAGTATTCCCCGTAACCCTTTCCTTCATTTTAGCATTTCAATGACCATGGATTGAACCCACGTCCTCCGTACTGCAAGGCGGATTCTCAACCGCTCGACCACCAAGGAGGTCCTCACCAGTCCCTGTTTAACTCGATATCATCCACTCAGTCATGGTTGCTAATGGCCAGGAAAATTTTAGTCGGAAAGAAGTTTCATGCTGCTATGAAAACAGTGATTTGTTGAAGACAAAGAAGGAATGCTTCATTTTCCCTGAAATGTGAGGATCTTAAGGTTTGGGATTTCTGTCTTTCAAGTATAGTTGACATTGACACATATCTGTTGGCTGGCCTTCAAGTTCAGCCACGGCCTTTGCCCTGGTGCCCCCTGACCTCGCCTCACACCTCCCATCTCCTTTTAACTTGAGAGGCAGAGGCATTCTCACTTCTCTTCAGGGAGGGATTGTTTCTTGTCTCTTCAAAGAGAAACTCGAGAAGGCCAACAGTGTGGGCCTCTCCTGCAGGTACAGTGAATTCTAGATGAGTCTGAGAAACAGCGGAGTCGATTTCAGTTTTCAAGGATATCAAAGAACTTTAGGAAAGCACCCAAATTGGGGGTATTTTGAGTTCAATTTCTGGACATGTTGATAGAGATATGACTACAAAATGTTCTGAAGGACAGTAGATATTTTGCTCAGTAAACTGACTTGTAAAAGTTTAATCAGCTAATTTATCCTTCCCCCACCTCTGCCCATCCAGGATGTAGAAATGAACACTTTCCTTCTTTCAGAAGAAATTTACTCTGCATGCTCTGTGAGACAATGTGAGAGAAACTATAGTAGATCAGATAAACTGATCCACAAGAAGATGCTGTCAGCTACAAATGATACCAAACATCAACCTTTTAATTGTGATACCAAAACATAATTTCCCTAGAAGATATCATTTTACTTATTTTAAAAAATTATTTATATATTTGGCTGAAATATATATTATATACATATGTATATATTTGGCTAAAATATTATATATATTTATATATTTAGTTGTGCATGTGAACCTTAGCTGCAGCATGTGGAATCCAGTTCCCCCGAGCAGGGACCGAACCCAGGCTCCCTGAATTGGGAGCAAGGAGTCTTAGCCACTGGACAACCAGGGAAGTCCCCAAGGATGTCATTTTTGTAACAGTTTTATACTTGCTTTGTGTGAGTGTTTACTTTCTAAAGGAAATGATCCCATTGCCATCCTTTTGCCTGTAGGAGAGGAGGGGCAGTAGAAGAAAGACAACTTAAGGAAAAGGTTGTGGAAATGGGTCCGATGGTTTGGGCAGATGATTAACTGCATCTGCGGAGGCAGCTCTGAGGGCTACAAAATCCCTTCCTCAATTTAAGACTTTCCCCATTTCCCTTCTGATTGTTGAAATCTGATCTTTGTTTCATAGTCATACATCTGTAGCTTGATAGCTTTAATTTGTTGATTGTAATTTTCCTCTTGTATCCAAAACTAGAGAAGCAGGTAAAAGCTCTATGCCAGGGTTGCCTCTTTTTGTGGGGCTTCGTCTTCACGTGTTAAGGTGGAAAGAACAAGAGCTGGGAAAGGATCCCCAGAGAGCTCAGACCACAGAGAGGAGAGGAGATGCAACTGCCTCCTTTGGGGGCCACTCATCATCTTTTGGAGTACTGGATTAACCTAGTACAAAGGGGCACTTTCCCGGTTAAACCAAACTCTCGGTTTTCTATTGGGTTGACCCAAAAGTTCATTTGTGCTTTTCCATAAGACGTTACAGGAATACCTGAACAGAGTATTTGGTCAATTCAACATGATCCTGGGTGTCAGGATCAGTTGTGAAACGTGTGCCCCAAACACATTACTAATAATAAAGTGGTAGAGTTTTCTTAGTAGCAATGGTTATTATTGCTCAAGAAATGTGAGTGGACTAAGGATTAGCCTTTAAAAAATGTCTTCCTCACTCAGGTCCTTTCTAACCCATTTTCCTGGGGGAGAAGCTGAGGGAAGGAGATTACTAAGTTACTAATGAGTCACAGGGATCACTCTATAGCAGCTCCAGTGGTTCATGCCCAAGGACCTCCTTTGTGTTGGGTGCCATGACTAGATGAGGTTGAGAAATACTGGTCCCAGAACCATCTCTCAGGGAGACCTCTGGGCCTCTAAGTTGGTGCATGACTGTGCTTGCATGTGGCATCTTTCCCCGCTCTTCCTTCTCACCTTGCAGTTCAACCCCAGGTACTAACACAATACAGTGTTTTCCATCAAGTTGTCGTGGACCAAGCTGCTGCCTCCAGCGTGTCCAGCTCTGCCATCACAGCTCCAAGCATCCAAGGAGGAATAGGGAAACAGACTCCATCACCCACCCATCTGTTAAAAATCTGCCAGTCTTGGGTACATAGCACACCAAGAAAATTGGCTGTGTTTTTCTTTTTTCAAGTCATTGGTATTTTAAGCCCACCTCTGCTGTTTAATTTCTGTGTGATCTTGGAAACTTTCTTAACCTCTCCAAGGCTCAGTTTTCTCACCTGGAAAACGGCAATACAGTAGGGTTGTTGTAAGTATTAAGTTGAGATGATGCTATTTGGAGGAAAAACTTCCTCTTCCAAATTGAGTTCAGCTTGTCAGCAGAAAACACAAAACTTACTTACATTCAGTGGAGGTTTTAAATGAAATGACTCCCAGAGCAGGGAGAGATAGGGGTGTATATACGAACTAAACGGGAGAGGGAGGGAAGAGAAAGAGGTTCTGTGGAAGAACAAAGGGAAGGCCTGACAGTTTCAGATAAAGTTTGTTAAGCAGTTACTCATCCCACTGATAATGATTAGTCTTCTTTCCGGCTGTAAGTCTCCTGGACAGGGAATTGATGACGGCTGTCTTTTTCAAGAGTTCCGGCTAAGTCCCCAAAAGAAGTTTAGAGAAGGTTGCTTTCTGTGGCTGCTATTTGTTCAGATGTTTTTAGCTTAAAATAATCTTTACGCTATTGAGGCACATGTTGGATTCCTTCCCTGAACGACACAGGTGCTAGCTAGGTGTTGTTACAGGAGAGGTGGATCTTTTGGAGTTCAGAGACATTAAGCAAAAGGAACATCATCACCCTTGGGGGTCAGTGGCTCCCTTCTGGGCACTGAGGAGGAGGTGCCATAGAAATTCTAACAGCGAAGGCAGCAGTGAAAAGAAGTGCTCTGCTTCTCTCAAGGGGAGAAGAGAAGTCCCCTCTCTCCACTCTTAGGCTCCAAACACAGATGATGGGTTCCTGCTCCCGCACGGGAACAGCCTCTTCTTCAACCCTCAGCACAAGAAAACTCAAGCTGAAAACAATCATTCTCCTTCTGAAAGTTTTGTTCCTGCTGTATGTTGTTGCTGTTCAGTCATTCAGTCGTTCAGTTGTGTCCAACTCTTTGCCATCCCATGGACTGCAACGCTCCAGGCCTCCCTGTCCTTTACCGTCTCCGGGAGCTTGCTTAAACCCATGTCCATTGGGTTGGTGATACCATCCAACCATCTCGCCCTCTGTCATCCCTTCTCCTCCTGCCTTGAATCTTTCCCAGCATCAGGGTCTTTTCCAATGATTTGGCTCTTTGCATCAGGTGGCCAAAGTATTGGAGCTTCCATTTTAGCATCAGTCCTTCCAATGAATATACAGGACTGATTTCATTTAGGATGGACTGGTTGGATCTCTTTGCAGTCCAAGGGACTCTCAAGAGTCTTCTCCAACACCACAGTTCAAAAGCATCAGTTCTTTGGTGCTCAGCTTTCTTTATGGTCCAATTCTCACATTCATACATGACCACTGGAAAAGTCATAGATTCTACTAGATGGACCTTTGTTGGTAAAGTAATGTCTCTGTTTTTAAATATGCTGTATAGGTTTGTCACAGCTTTTCTTCCAAGGAATGTCTTTTAATTTCATGGCTGCACTCACCAACTGCAGTGATTTTGGAGCCCAAGAAAATAAAGTCTGTCACTGTTTCCATTGTTTCCCCATCTATTTGTCATGAAGTGATGGAAGCGGATGCAATGATCTTAGTTTTTCCAATGTTGAGTTTTAAGCCAGCAATTTCACTCTCCTCTTTCACCTTTATCAAGAGGCTCTTTAGCTCCTCTTTGCTTTCTGTCATAAAGGTGGCATCATCTGCATATCTGAGGTTGTTGATATTTCTCCTGGCAATCTTGATTCCAGCTTGTGCTTCATCCAGCTTGGCATTTTGCATGATGTACTCTGCATATAAGTTAAATAGGCAGAGTGACAATATATACCTTTGACATATTCCTTTCCCAGTTGAGGGCTTCCCTTGTGGCTCAGCTGGTAAAGAATCTGCCTGCAATGCGGGAGACCTGGGTTCGATCCCTGGGTTGGGAAGATCCCCTGGAGAAGGAAAAGGCTACCCACTCCAGTATTCTGGCCTTGAGAATTCCATGAACTGTATAGTACACGGGGTCGCAAAGAGTCAGACACGACTGAGTGACTTTCACTCACTCTCACTCACTCACTTTCCCAATTCTGAAGCTGGTCTCTGCGAGATGGTCACAATGAGGCAAGGGATATGGGAGAGGGCGTATAGAGTCAAGGCAGAAATTATAATCACTTAACGAGGACCGGGGCTTCCCTGGTGGCTCAGATAATAGAGAATCTGCCTGCAACTCGGGAGACACAGGTTCAATCCCTGGGTTGGGAAGATCCCCTGGAGAAGGAAATGGCACCCCACTCCAGTATTCTTGCCTGGAGAATCCCATGGACAGAGGAGGCTGGTGGGCTACAGTCCACGGGGTCGCAGAGTCAGACACTACTGAGTGACTAAACAACAACAGCGAGGAACAGATGAAAATCGACATCCAGGAGTGTGTATTTTTAAGTCCAAGGACACAGACTGTGTCAAAGTAAATAGCTTTATATAAAGGTGTGATTTGGTCTCAAGGTATTTTAAGCCCTGATAAGAAAAATCTTTAAAAATAAGAGATAAATCTCTACTTGGTTTCTTAGAGAAAAGAATAGTGGAATACTTCATACTGCATAGATTTTCATGATTTTTTTAATTCCATTTTTTTTGGGGGGGTCTAATTCCATTCTATTTGTGGTACATGTAACTCTAGGAGTGAAAACTCATTAGAAAATTTTATGTAATACATAATTGCATTGACAATGGCTATACCAAAAGAGACTTACTCCCAGTGAGAAATATTTTTAAATTTTACTATTTATTAAGGATTTATTAATTACATGTATTACAAAGGGGACTGCTCCAAGCCTATGAATGCTATTCTTATATAATCATGCAAATTATGCAAATGATTTATGCAAAATAATTCAAAATGGCTAAATCTGAAAGTTTAATTTGGCATATATGACCAATATTTTCTTCAGTAAGGTATATTTTCCCTCCCCCAGGCCAGGTGTTAATTAAATAAGAAATAAGGGGAGTAAGGTACACTGGAGGTTAGAAACTGAAGTTTAATTTTCATTTTATTATTTACTAATTTTTAAATTTTTGGCCATGCCCTGTGGCATGTGGGATCTTACTGCCCCAGCCAGGGCACCTAGAGCAGCCCAAAATAAAAATAAATAAAACGAATAATAAATAAATAAATACATAACATTTTAAAATTAAATCTGAATTTTCAGAATTATTGAAAGCCATGTCTGTTTTCTATATCCATTCATCGTGTAATTCAGTGACTGTCCCATTACCTTTTACTTCTTGTGGTGAAGGACATAGTGAAACAGAATATCCAGCAGTGACTTAGTTCTTCAGCATTTGGCAAGAGCTTTACACACACTACTTGAGGCCCACAAGAGTTCGCTGAAATGAGTATTATCATTCCCATTTTACCGACGACAAATCTTAGGCTCAAGATGATTGTCCAAATGTACATAACCTGATTCCAAGTCCAAGGTTCTTTCCACCAAAACATGAACTGTATCTTACCCTTGTACCTTGCCTTTAGATCTCAAGTCTGGGAGAGGAGGTATCCATACATTTAAAAGGAAAAAAAACAAACAAGATTTAGACAGCAATGCAAAATAGGGATTTGGAAAATATTACGGGGTAGTAAGTGCTTTTGAACTGTGGTGCTGGAGAAGACTCTTGAGAGTCCCTTGGACTGCAAGGAGATCCAACCAGTCCATTCTAAAGGAGATCAATCCTGGGTGTTCATTGGAAGGATTGATGCTAAAGCTGAAACTGCAATACTTTGGCCACCTCATGCGACGAGTTGACTCACTGGAAAAGACTCTGATGCTGGGAAAGGCTGGGGGCGGGAGGAGACGGGGACGACAGAGAATGAGATGGCTGGATGGCATCACTGACTCTGTGGACATGAGTTTGAGTGAACTCCGGGAGTTGGTGATGGACAGGGAGGCCTGGCGTGCTGTGATTCATGGGGTCACAAAGAGTCGGACACGACTGAGCGACTGAACTGAACTGAACTGAAGTGGTTAAATGACTAATGTGCAAGGCAAAAAGCAAGGACCACTCAGGAGGAACAGATCACTCTTGATGGAGAAAGCAGAGTGTATGTTTATTATAAGTGGAAAATAATCTTTACCACACAAGGACTAACAGCCTGTATGTGGAATCCGACGTAATCATATAAAAATTATTGTTAACTTCAAATAAGCAAAAAATGCATAAATCAAATCCATGTTTCTTATCAGATCTGTGGTACCTACTTTTGGCACCTGTAAATAATTCTTAGGGTGAAAAGCTTTGATAAACCAACTTCATTTGAAAAGCAAAAATGTACAGACGGTGAGACTATCAGAGGAAAAAGATTTAGGGAATCTCAATTTGCCCCAATATCAACTGAAGTGAAGGAAATGGGTTAACAACAGATACTTACCTTTACTAATCCACAGAATTCATGGCACGTACTCAGGCCCTTTAAAACTCTCTGTTTCGGTAGTCAGTATCCACTAGATGTGACTATTTGAATTTTAATTCATTATAAATTAAATTTAAATTTAAAATTCAGTTTCTCAGCTGCAGTAACCACCTCTGACATACTCAATGGCCATATATAGTGATTGGCTGCCATATTAGAAGTGCAAACACAGGACATGTTCATCTTTGCAGAAAGGTCTCCTGAACACGGCTGCTCTAGACTCTGGCAAAGGATAGATTTTGATGAGAATGTAAAATTATTTTTTAAAAGAAAAAGGGGGAAAATAAGAAGTTCTTATTATTATACTTTTGCCTTGTTTTATATTCAAGCAGGTTTTAGAAAAGGCAGAGGCACCAGAGATCAAATTGCCAACATCCGCTGGATCATGGAGAAAGCAAGAGAGTTTCAGAAAAACATCTATTTCTGCTTCATTGACTATGCCAAAGCCTTTGACTGTGTCGATCACAATAAACTGTGGAACATTCTGAAAGAGATGGGAATCCCAGACCACCTGACCTGCCTCTTGAGAAACTTGTATGCAGGTCAGGAAGTAACAGTCAGAACTGTACATGGAACAACAGACTGGTTCCAAATAGGAAAAGGTGTACGTCAAGGTTGTATATTGTCACCTTGCTTATTTAACTTATATGCAGAGTACATCATGAGGAACGCTGGGCTGGAAGAAGCACAAGCTGGAATCAAGATTGCCCAGAGAAATATCAATCACCTCAGATATGCAGATGACACTACCCTTATGGCAGAAAGTGAAGAGGAACTCAAAAGCCTCTTGATGAAAGTGAAAGAGGAGAGTGAAAAGGTCGGCTTGAAGCTCAACATTCAGAAAACAAAGATCATGGCATCTGGTCCCATCACTTCATGGGAAATAGATGGAAAAACAGTGGAAACAGTGTCAGACTTTATTTTTTTGGGCTCCAAAATCACTGCAGATGCTGATTGCAGCCATGAAATTAAAAGACACTTACTCCTTGGAAGGAAAGTTATGACCAACCTTGATAGTATATTAAAAAGCAGAGACATTACTTTGCCAACCAAGGTCCATCTAGTCAAGGCTATGGTTTTTCCCGTGGTCATGTATGGATGTGAGAGTTGGACTGTGAAGAAAGCTGATCGCCGAAGAATCGATGCTTTTGAGCTGTGGTGTTGGAGAAGACTCTTGAGAGTCCCTTATACTGCAAGGAGGTCCAACCAGTCCATTCTAAAGGAGATCAGTCCTGGATGTTCATTGGAGGGACTGATGCTAAAGCTGAAACTGCAATACTTTGGCCACCTCATGCGACGAGTTGACTCACTGGAAAAGACTCTGATGCTGGGAAAAGTTGAGGGCGGGAGGAGAAGGGGACGACGGAGAATGAGATGGCTGGATGGCATCACCAACTCTGTGGACATGAGTTTGAGTGTACTCTGGGAGTTGGTGATGGATAGGGAGGCCTGGCGTGCTGTGATTCATGGGGTCGCGGAGAGTCGGACACGACTGAGCGACTGAACTGAACTGAACTGATTCATTCATTTTCAAACAAACATTTGCACTTTGCTAGGCATTGTGTAATTGCACCATTTCAGTTCTGCTAGGGATTAGCAGTTGTTTATCCCAGAACCTAGCACCTAGAGTTGTGCAGGAAAATAGTCCTATTCGATAATCATTTATTGCTGGAACAATGCAGACCTTCAAACTCCTTCCTTTGTCGTTGTACAGGTCAGGAGTGAGACGAGCCACTCCAGTGCTGAAGATAAGGCAAATTCTTAATCACACACCCGGTATCTCTTCCCTTCGTCCATGTGCACAGAATTCCAGTTTTATTCCAGTCATCTCCCCAGCCAGGGTGATGGATCAAGACTTTTTTTGTGGAGGTCGTGCACTGCACAAAGGTGTCAGGCCAGAAAGTTGAGTGGTGGTTGAAAAATAAGTCTTTTTTAAAGTTTACATAAATGTTTTATTAGCCTACTGGCTGTCCTGCCTGAGGCAGTCAGTCTCTCAAATTTTTCAGTCTATCAGCTCTCTTTGCTGATATTTCATTGCATATTCAGTGTACAATGCATATTCAGTGTACCCCATTTTCATTTTTTTTTTCATCTTTGATGCCTTAAATCATTGTGCCTAATCCAAGTCTTGGGTCACTCTTCCCCCTCTTCCTCTTTTAATAGACTCTTCTTTCCTGTCTCTCAACAGAAATAGCTTATTTTCCTCATTATATACAATAATTGCCTATTAAAAAAATTAAACTATACATAGAAGTATAAAGGAGAAAGAAAAATACCTGAAATCTCATTTCTGGGATAACATTAACATTTTGGTGACTTTTTATTTCATGTTTGTATATACAAGGGATTTTCTGGATCATTTTGTCTGCTTCCTCCAGTCTTTATCCCCACATGATAAATTAAGAACCATCGCATTAGAGCCCACACAATTTAGTTGTCAGACTTTGCCTGGATGCTTACACTGCTTGGTAATGTTTTAAAATCTGTCGCATTTCCTTTCTACTACATTGGGTTAATGGACATCTTCCAAGTTCTCCTCAAGCTGTACCCACTTGGCCGCAAAGAGTGAGTCCCTCCTCAATTCCCCTTCACCTCGGCAGACTTCTGTCATGGCCCACGTGTCAAAAAAAACGATGAAGAGAGGCAAAGAGAAAGGAGGCAAGTCATGGTTACTTTGGGATGGACAGTTGGCTTGCTTAGGAAACAGAAGCTGGGAAGGCAAAACGTAACAGACCAGGAAGGCATGTTTACCGAGAAAGGCCAAATCCGGATGCAAGAGCCAAAAAGGAAGGTTGCAATGGAAGCCAAAGAAAAGCCTTAGAGATTAGTCACCTGACTGTGGCTCCTATTTTTGTTTTAATTATTTATTTATTTTTGGCTGCGCTGGGTCTTCATTGTTGCATGTGGGCTTTCTCTAGTTGTGGCGAGTGGGGGCTACTCTCTAGGTGCGGTGCACGGGCTTCTTATTGCAGTGGCTTCACTTGTTATAGAGCACAGGCTCTAGGAGCACAGGCTTAGTTGTTCTGTGGCATGTGGGATCTTCCCAGACCGGGGATCAAACCCGGGTCTCCTGCATCAGCAGCCAGATGACTCCTGTTAACAGGGCATTATGACAACCAACTCCAGGTGCTAAAGTAGCTCGAGGTGTCATGTGGCTCCTGACAAGTTGGAGTTCTGGCCCCCAAAGAACCAACCCCACATGCACCCTTGGCCATTTGGTCCACTCACTCCACTTGCCCGACTGTGAACCTTGGAAGCAGCTCATGCCCGCATGAAGATTAAGCCAGTGCCAGTTTATGTACGATGGCTTGTCTACAGAACTTCTCTTTCAGGCCAGAGTTGACCAGGGTTCTGCTCTGTCCTGGTGAGTTGTTCCCTTGAAGCATTCTTCCTGATATTCCTAAAAGCCTCGCCAAGCTCTGGTGAAAGACACTACATTTATTACCAGAAGCCATGTTCTAAGATGGGAACACATCCTATGTTTTGATACTGTTGTGTAGAAAAGAGAGGGGAACAAAGTCTTTCAGTGTCCTGGCAAGATTGAAAGGCTGCTGGGATGGATATAGAGGGGAGAGTTGGGGAGAGGATCTGAGGTTCTAGTGGCTTCTTATGTGGACTTTAAAGCAACTGACTCATTTTTCAGCTGTATGTTCATTGTCAAAGCCCAAGGTGCTGTGATTCCAGTTCCTAGGCACTTCAGAGAGATAATGCTGTGAGTCAGGTCACTTCTAGACTTCATTCACTGCTGGTTTCAGGTTCAGTTTTCATGAATTTCCTGAGTCAGTTATGGCTCATCCACCTGCTTAATGGTTTTCAAAATGTTGATGATGTTTGTCTTCATGGTCATATGCCTATCTTTTAAATTTATTTATTTTTAACCTTTTATTGTCGGTTTTGGGGCTAGGGGAAGTGATTGAAGTAAAATGCCCTTAATTCATCATCTTAAATGAGAAGTTAGTATGAGATTATTTGCCAAGAAGAGCAATATTGTAAAAGCATTATTTTAAGGAAGCTCAGATCATCTGTAAAATGCAGGACAAATTAGGTGGGCAGAAACTTAAGTCATGGAGTTAGGAAGGCCCCACAAAAATCCCAAAGGGAGAAAGTTAAAGGTCTAAAATGTGGTTGTGGCAAGGAGAATGAAAAGAAAGAGCAAAACCTTTGAAAAAATAGAAAGGAATTTGATGACCAATTGACTACAAGAAAGAAAGAGGAGTCCATATACTTGGGAGAGGATGACTGAAAGAATCCATGGGATTTATGAGAAGGAATAAGGAAGAAGAAAAATGGAAGAAGTCTGAGGGGCAGTTCCTGGCTTCTGTTTTTACAATGGTCTAAGTGTTGAGAATGAGGAGAAAGTGTGTTTTCTCAGAGCAACTAAGGTGTAACGGAAATTCTGCCAAAAGTGATCAAACTTGTTAGATTAATTAGTTGATTTATTTGGTGCTGTGCTGTCTTTGTTCCTGTGTGCAGGGTTTCTCTAGGTGTGACCAGAGGAGGCTACTCTCTAGTACTTGTGGCGCATGGACTTAGCTGTCTGGAGTCTTCCCGGGTCAGGGATCAAACCTGTATTGCCTGCTTTGGCATTCAAATGCTTAACCACTGGACCACCAGGGAAGTCCTTAAATTATAGATTGTTTAAAGATATTTGGAATAAATATTCAAGAACTTCTAAATGTAACATTGGAAGCGAATAACCTCAGAGGTTCAGGAGGTGATGTCCTCTCTCTCTCCATTGGAAGGTCACATCTTTTTAGGAAAAGGGTTTTTATTCTCTGGAGGGAGTAAATCAGAGGGGTTCTGATTTGCGAGTTACTAGGCATAGTAGGAGGAGCCTGGTGGGCTGCAGTCCATGGGGTAGCTAAGAGTTGGACACGGCTGAGCGACTTCACTTTCACCTTTCACTTTCATGCATTGGAGAAGGAAATGGCAACCTACCCCACTGTTCTTGCCTGGAGAATCCCAGGGATGGGGGAGCCTGGTGGGCTGCCGTCTATGGGGTCACACAGAGTCGGACACCACTGAAGCAACTTAGCAGCAGCAGCAGCAGCAGGCATAGTTTCCCTGGAGAAGGAAATGGCAACCCACTCCAGTATTCTTGCCTGAAGAATCCCATGGAGCCTGGCAGGTTATAGTCTATGGGGTTGCAAGAGTCGGACACGACTGAGCGACCAGGCACACACAGGCATAGTTTAAGTTTCAGTTCAGTTCAGTTGCTCAGTCATGTCCAACTGTTTGCGACCCCATGAATCACAGCACGCCAGGCCTCCCTGTCCATCACTAACTCCCGGAGTTCACTCAAACTCATGTCCATTGAGTCAGTGATGCCATCCAGCCCTCTCATCCTCTGTCGTCCCCTTCTCCTCCTGCCCCCAATTCCTCCCAGCATCAGAGTCTTTTCCAGTGAGTCAACTCGTTGCATCAGGTGGCCAAAGTATTGGAGTTTCAGCTTTAGCATCAATCCTTCCAATGAACACCCAGGACTGATCTCCTTTAGAATGGACTGGTTGGATCTCCTTGCAGTCCAAGGGACTCTCAAGAGTCTTCTCCAGCACCACAGTTCAAAAGCATCAATACTTCCGCACTCAGCTTTCTTCACAGTCCAACTCTCACATCCATACATGACCACGGGCAAAACCATAGCTTTGACTAGACGGACCTTTGTTGGCAAAGTAATGTCTCTGCTTTTTAGTTTAAGTTTTAGGGTACTACAAAGTTATTTTAGGGGAATAAGAAAAATTCTGCAGCCTTTTTACCTCACAGGTAGCCAGGCTGTCGTTTTTAGTCAAGAGATCACAAGAGGCTTTTTAAAGAAATCTGGGGACCTCCCTGATGGTCTAGTGGCTAAGTCTCCCTGCTCCCACTGCAGGGGTCCTGGGTTTGATCCCTGGTCAGGGAACTAGATCTCCTATGCAACAATGAAGACTGAAGATAAAGAGGGCTGCAACTAAGACCCAATGCAGCCAAATACATTAAAAACAAAAAATTTTTTTATTTAAAAATAAATCTGACTAAGCCAAGAGGAAGAGGGGCTCCCTGTGCCAGTCAAGGATCTCCAGGGAAACAGAGAATCAATAGGATTTAGGTATATTTGCATTAAGAGATTTATTTTAAGGGATTGGCTCATGCAATTATGGGGACCAGAAAATCCAACATCTATAGGGCAGGTCAACAGGCCAGAAATTGAGGCAGAATTTCTTTGTTACAGTCTTGAAGAAGAATCACTTTTCTTGGGAAATCTGTTGTTTTGCTTTTAAGGGCTTCAACTGATTGGATGAGGTCCATCCACATGATTGAGAGTAATCTCTAAAGTCAACTGACTGTAGATGGTACTCACATCTATAAAATACCTTCACATCATGTCTAGAATAGTGCTTGATCAAACAACTGGGCACTGTAGGCTAGGCAAATGGACACATAAAACAGTCCTCACATTCCCTGAAGCAACTTCTCATCCAGATGGGCCCAACACCAAAGCCTACCATCAACAAGGCCCACTTATGGAAGAGGCCTCTTAGTCCCCCTTTCCAAATGTCCCATGGTAAAGAAAAACAGTCAACCAAGAATCAGCAGACATCTGAGCAAAGTCATCTGTGGAAATAAAGACAATTCAGGCCGAAGGAAAAAACTGAAAAACTATCATGAATATCTTTGGGGCGATAACAGAAGACAAGTTGATCATGAAACAAGAAATAAGCTACTGGAGAAAAAATGACTTCAGAAATCAAAAAGAAGTTCTTAGAAATTACAAAAATTACAACATAAATGAAAAACTTGGTAAGAGGTTGATAAGATAAAGATAAGGAAATCTCCAAGAAAGTAAAACAAAATGACAAAAAGATGGAAAACAGATGAGGGAAAAAGAGAGAGAGAGAGATCCGTTCGGGGGAACTGATACCTAAATGAGGTTTTCAGAAAGAGGGAACAGAGAAAATGGAGGAGGGGAGAATATCAAAGAAACAATTCAAAAAGATTTCCAAGCATTAAAGGTCATGAGTTTCCAGATTGAAAAGTTTACCCAGTTCTGCTCAGGGGTTAACTCTATATCTACACGAAGCTATCTCATCATGAAACTGAAGAAAACAGGGAGTAAAGCCTGGGTGAGAAGGAGGGACTGGTTACATACACATGATCAAAAATCAGGCTGACTTCGGACTTCTCATTGCATCAGCAGAGAGCAATGGAACAATGCCTTCAAAACTCTAACAGGAAAATAATATTTTAACCTGGTATTCTAATCCCAACCAAACCTAGCAAACTGAAGGTTGCAAAGATGATATTTTCAGAAATTAAAGTTCTCCAAAAATTCACTTCCTAACCAGTTTTTCTCAGTAAAGAGTGAAGGATATATTCCTCCCAAATAAAGGCGTAAATAAAGAAAGGGGAGGAAATGAAATTCAGGAATAAAGGGATGTAAGGAAAGAGAGAGGGGAAAAGAATACTCAGGGACATGGTGAGGGGAGATCTCAGAACACAGAGAGAGTAGTCACTCCAAACTGAATAAGATCAAAGGGTTCTGGGAGAAATGTCTCCAGAATAATTGATTGGCGGGACTTCCCTGGTGGTCCAGTGTTTAAGAATCTGCCTTCCAATACAGGGGATACAGGTTTGTTCCCTGGTCTGGAAACCAAGGTCCCACATATGTGTGTGTGAGCTTGCTGCTGCTGCTGCTAAGTCGCTTCAGTCGTGTCCGACTCTGTGCGACCCCATAGACGGCAGCCCACCAGGCTCCCCCATCCCTGGGATTCTCCAGGCAAGAACAGTGGAGTGGGTTGACATTTCCTTCTCCAATGCATGAAAGTGAAAAGTGAAAGTGAAGTCGCTCAGTCGTGTCCGACTCTTAGCGACCCCATGGACTGCAACTCTTTGCAACCATGGGGCAACTAACACAGCAACGACTCACACAGCAATGACTGAGCCTTCGCACCCCAGAGCCTGTGCTCTGCAACAGAAGCCCACTCCATGCAACGAAGACCCAGCATGGCAAAAAATTAAAAAAAAAAAAAAGAAATTGGGCACTTGGCATGTTTGAACATATTAAAAAGGTGTAACTCTTGGAACAATTTGGAGTCAGAAAACTAAGCAGTAAAATAAAAAACAAACCAAGAAATTATCAAATCCAGGAAAACCAAAAGGTTATTCAAGAAAGGAAAAGTAATCATGTCACTGAGAACTACTCAGTTCAATTATAAACAGTAGTTACCTAGTTAAAATAATGCAAATATTAAACATTGTTTAACCAAATGACATATTTGTTTAGAGGATTTATATTTGCAGTGCAGGCCAAGAAGTGGGGAAAGAGCTAAACCTTATCTTGTATAATAAATAGAAACACGGATAATAAGCAATACTGGAAAATCAAGTAATGGTATTTATTTCCATAGCATCCCAGTAAGGTGATTTAAAGATAAATACATTAAAAAAAAAAAACAAACAGAAAGTTAAAAGGCTTGTCTCTGGGAGGAAAAAAATTAATGGTGGAAACAAGAAAAAGATTATTGTTTTTCATAATAAGCCTTGTAGAACTGTTTGATTCTTGTCCTACACACACAATTTTAACAAAAACAAAAACTTAGGAAAAAACTTTCCAGAATAGCATAAAACCCAAACTCCTGGCTATGGAGTTAGAATCCTGGATTCCCCTTACTAGTTTTGCCACTCACCAGCTATGCAACCTTGGGCAAGTTTTCGAAGTTCTCCAAATTCTGTGAAAAGGGGATGGTAATAGTTCTCATGGGCTTCCCAGGTGGCTCTGTGGTAAAGAATCCACCTGCCAAGCAGGAGTTCGATTCCTGGGTCAGGAAGATCCCCTGGAAAAGGAAATGACAATCTGCTCCAATATTCTTGCCTGGGAAATCCCATGGGCAGAGGAGCCTGGTGGGCTACAGTCCATGGGGTTGCAAAAGAGCTGGACACGACTTAGAGACTGTGGAACAACAACAATTGTTCTCATGGTAACGGTACATACTTACTGATTCACAGCCCTGCTTGTGAACTATGAATGAAATAACCCATGTGAAGTCTAAGCACTATGATTGCTACACTTAGTGTGTTGCATAAACTTTGGGTAATTTTTTAGCCATTATCAGGCTGATATCGAAGGCTCTTTGTATGAACAATCTCTCCCATCTGCTTTTCCAACCTCAAGTTCTATCACTCTTCAAGACAAACTCTATGCAAACTCTTAAGTGTGGCCTGCAGTGTTCATCCTTTGGGAAATACACCACACTCCTTTCTGCCTCCTTGCTCTTGCTCGTGCAATTGTGTGTTTTCCTATTCCACAACCTATTTTGGTTGAAATAACAATGGAAAAGAAATGTGTTACACCCTGTAAATAACTGGACGATATTTACATTCATAGGGTGGAAATCCAAGAGGTAAATATTTCCTCTAGGGGCTAAAAGCTGAAAGAAGGAGCTCCATTTTTGTTTGAGACATGTTAATCTTGTCATTGCTCAAGGTTGCCATGGTTCCTGTTTTGGTGCTTCCAGGACTTAAGCTTAAACCACTACATCTGAACAAGTGGAAATAACCCTACTCGATTGAGACAGGGAGTTAGGCAGGGAGAGAGTCTTGGGAGACAGGTCAATGCTGTAACTAGAAATATAAGCCAGGATTTTTGTGTTTTTGTGACACACCAATCCTGGCTGCCCCTGACACTGCCTATTTCTAGCTTCATGTTTTCCAGGGAATCTAGGAGCAATTTATTTTGTAAACCAGGGAGATTCTTTTCCCTTTCCTGTAGCACAATTTAAATGGGAAAAAAAAAGTAACCATTTGCTTCTAGTTTTCTAAACTAGTTGTCTAATTTATTAATATTAGAGTCAATTATTCCATTAGAAAGAGAGAGACTTCATTAAAAAAATAAAGATTAAGCCAATGAAAATAAAGCTATTTGACTTTGGTAAATCATACTCATCTATCCACTTCACAATCATTTTCAAATTCACAGTCATAGACAGAACTGTTTCTTGAACAGAAATGAAAATTGTGTTTTTATGAGACTCACTAAGAAATGGTAACCCACTCCAGTTAATCTTGCCTGGAGAATCCCAAGGACAGAGGAGCCTGGCAGGCTATAGTCCATGGGGTCACAATGAGCCGGACATGACTGAGCAGCTAACACTAACACAAGTCATTTCTGATGACATTTAAGTAGAGACTTAAATGATGACATTTCTTAGAGACTTTTGGCTGCTACTGTATACAGGAAATAACCAGCATTATAATATGGGAATATTGTTCATTGTTCTTCATTGCTTTAAATGGTCACAAGATTTCAAATTTTATGATTGCATAAATCATTTTATGAAACTTTATTTTGCAGATTTAAAGTATGAAGATGCATAATATTATCTTCTTTCTAACCATCATTCTAAGTTGAATTCAGATAGACTATCCAGAAGCTTATGCAAGTTCATCAACACTTCATCATTTATTATCTTCACCAACAATATTTTATTGATATTTGCTGACACTTTATCAATGTCCCTAAGGCATATGAGGATGAATCAGGTGTACATTTGTATGGACTAGGAATATTCTCTGTTCTTAAAGGGTAAATAACTCATGAAAGGTTTTTTCTTGCCAGCTGTAGCAGGTTTTTAGGTAAGGAAGTGAGAGATGAGAATATTTTCATGCAAAATAGAAAATCTGAAACTCTCAGATTAGGTTTTGAAAACTCTGATTACCTTAGCTTGAAGGAAGGATAAAGCAGAAGACATTTAGATGAGCCAAGGACTTCCAAAACGTACACTTTAGTTTCACCTTCTCTGTATCATTCCTATGCCTTCTCTTCCAAGCCAAATACTATTGCTTAAGACTCCTGAGGAACAATTAGAGCACCACTGAATCTCTATTTTAGATAATTTCTTATAAACTGAGTTTTAACTCATGACCACCCTTAATTTCTAAATACATTTTTGCTTATTAATATCTATGTTAATTTAAACATACACGGGCCCTTCCCTGGTGTTCCTGTGGTTAAGAATCTGCCCTTCAATCTAGGGGATATGGGTTCAATCTCTGGTCAGGAAACTAAGATCTTACATGCCATAGGGCGACTAAGCCTGTGCGCCATAACTACTGAGCCTGCATGCTGCAACAAAGATCCAGTGCAGCCAAAAATAAATAAATAAAATAAACATACATGCCTGCTAAATCTCATGGAAACAGAGTCTTAGACGATGGACAAGATATGTTGCCAAGGCAAAGTTGCCAACTACAGGGTGGGAAGGTTCTTACAACAAGAAGGTCAAGTCCAGAAAAGTACCCATGAACCAAGTCTCTGGGACCCTCTAGTATGCGCTGGATATCAGCGATTAAACATGGAAGTAATAGCAACCCATTATGCTTCCAAAATTTCATCAGATAATGACATCTTCCTTGGATTCAAAACTACAATGGCTTCAAACACTATGGCTGCCAACTTTTCAATTAACAGATTGATGGGTATATTGAAAAACTGGGCTGCTCTCAAATGGTAATCTCACTAATGAATATTATGCTTGATAAATTAATTCTGAGGCTTAACTTCCAGTGTGGAATGGAAAACAATGAGAAAATCAAAGAGAATACAAAGATGAAATGACAATAGCACAAGATACAGATTTCAAAGAAACAGTTTGTAGCCTCTCCTATAGAAGAGGGTAAGAAGAAATAAGTATTTCCAGAGATGTAGCAGGTGACATAAGAAGACGACCTCATCAGTGTGCCTTGATGGCATGGAATGTCGTCTCGCACATGCACGTGACTTGGGTGCAAAGCTTTTTGTTCATGATGGTTTTACTGCTCCTGCAGGACTCAGTCCTGTGATGCTGAGTCGCTTCAGTCGTGTCCGACTCTGTGCGACCCCATAGACGGCAGCTCACCAGGCTCCCCCATCCCTGGGATTCTCCAGGCAAGAGTACTGGAGTGGGCCGCCACCGCCTTCTCCGCTACGTGTGATGACCATGTGCTTTTCCCATAGCAATGTCTATAAGAATGTTTAATTTGAATTTTCCAGAACAACAGTCTAATGGCTTACAACAGTCACACCCTTTCCCACTGAGTGGTGCCCAGGGAACCCCTATTCCTGATTGTGGTTGATAACTGATCACTAGGTTTAATATTTTCCCTATTTCTTTACTCTTCTTATTCTACTCCCCTCCCCCGACCCCTCACTTTTTCAACTACATGTCATACACAGATTCGGGTAAAACACTTCACAAATTATTTCTGGTTTAATATTTCCCATTTTCAAATGTGCTTTTCAGACTTTAATTAAACCAAGTCTCCCTAGGGGGCTACTGGGAAGCACTGTGTTTTTCTGCTTTCCAGAAAGGGACAAAGAAAAAGGAATAATGACTTCAGACAGTAAAAGTGGACAGAGACAATAAAAAAGAAACTCTCCTGACTGTTTCTGAATTTGGAAGCTTTTCTGCGTTTCCTCAGAGCTCAATTCATACTATTATGCCTTTTAGGGAAGTCTGATTCCTTGAAGAGGTTGATAGGTATTATATTCTATTTCATAATATGAGGGAAAATATCACTTACTTAACTTTTTATAGGTGTAATATCACATATAAAGTAAAATTAAAAATATGTCTTCCTTCAGCTTATTTGCTTAGACAAAAATTATTTTTATTATTTATTATGAAGTAATATGATGGCATCACCAACTCTGTGGACATGAGTTTGAGTGAACTCCAGGAGTTGGTGATGGACAGGGAGGCCTGGCGTGCTGTGATTCATGGGGTCGCGGAGAGTCGGACACCACTGAGCGACTGAAATGAACTGAACTGAACTGAATATGATCATTATTTTTCAGTTTTAGGCAAAATTCATTCATAATTAAGCCAAAAATAATTATAATTTTACATACTGTCCTTTAAGTCATATAATTTGATAATCTTGTATTAGAAAAATTTATTGAGGCAATTTAAAATATAACAATTTGGGGAACTTCCCTGGTTATCCAGTGGCTAATACTCTGTGCTCCCAATGCAGGGAGCCTGGGTTCAGCCCCTTGTCAGGGAAGTAGATGATCACATGCCACAACTGAGACTGGATGTGCAACTAAAGATTCCATGTGCTGCAAATAAGACCTGGCACACCAAATAAATTAAAAAAATTTTAATGTTGTACTTTACATATACACACACATATATATGTGTGTGTGTGTGTGTATAACCAGTTTATCTTTAAAATGCAGCCACTTAGTTTTGACTGCATTTACTGAGGTCAAAGAGAACATTTGCAATCAGCATATATTAAAAACAAATCTTAGAAAACTTGTGGAAGAATAATAAAGTAGATCTTTGAAGAAGCACTTATCCTTTCTTCCAAACTCCACAGCAAGGTAAAGAGAAGTTTATTTTTAAAGGCAGATGCTGTAGATTTTTTTTACAGAAAATGCTAAAGAGTTCCCCTCCTTGAGGTGTTGTTATTGTCGTTCAGTCACTATGTCATGTCCAGCTCTTTACAACCCCGTGGACTGCAGCATGCCTGGCATCCTTGTCCTTCACTATTTCTCAGAGTTTGCTCAAATACATGCTCATTGAGTCGATCAGGCAATCTAATCATCTCATCCTCTGTTGTCCCCTCCTCTTGCCCTCAATTTTTCCCAGCATCAGGGTCTTTTCCAATGATTTGGCTCTTCACATCAGGTGGCCAAATCATTGGAGCATCAGCATCAGTCCTTCCAGTGAAAATTCAGGACTGATTTCCTTTAGGATGGACTGGTTGTATCTTCGTGCAGTCCAAGGGACTCTCAAGAGTCTTCTCCAGCACCACAATTCAAAAGCATCTATTCTTTGGTACCCAGCCTTCTTTATGGTCCAGCGCTCACTACCTGCACACGACTAGTGGAAAAAACATAGCTTTGTGCAGACTTTTGTTGCAAAGTGATGTCTTTATTTTTTTAACACAGTATCAAGGTTTGTCAAAGCTTTTCTTCCAAGAAGTCTTTTAATTTCATGGCTGCAGTCACTGTCCACCATGATTTCGGAGCCCAAGAAAATAAAATCTGTCACTGCTCCCAGTTTTTCTTCTTCTATTTGCTGTGAAGTCATGGGACTGGATGCTATCATCTTAGTGTTTTGAATGATGGCTTAGTTTTAAGCCAATTTTTTCACTCTCCTCTTTCACCTCTTCAAGAGGCTCTTTAGTTGCTCTTCAATTTCGGCCATTAGAATAGTGTCATCTGCATATTTGAGGTTGTTGATAGTTCTCCTGGCAATCTTGATTCCAGCTTATGAGTCTTCCAGTCCAAAATTTTGCATGATGTACTCTGCATATAAGTTAAATAAACAGGGTGACAATATAAAGCCTTGACGTATTCCTTTCCCAATTTGGAACCAGTCTGTTGTTCCATGTCTGGTTCTAACTGTTGCTTCTTGGCCTGCATACAGATTTCTCAGGAGACAGGTAAGGTGGTCTAGTATTCCCATCTCTTTCAGAATTTTCCACAGTTTGTTATGATCCACACTGTCAATTTCCTTGCTTTTTCTTTGATCCAACGAATGTTGGCTATTTGATCTCTGGTTCTGCTTTTTCTAAACCCAACTTGTACACCTAGAAGTTCTCGGTTCATGCACTGCTGAAACTTAGATTGAAGAATTTTGAGCATAACCTTATTAGCATGCGAAATGAGCACAATTGTTCAGTAGTTTGAGCATTCTTTGGCATTGCCCTTCTTTGGGATTGGAATGAAAACTGACCTTTTCTAGTCCTGTGGCCACTGCTGAGTTTTCCAAATTTGTTGGCATATTGAGTGAAGTACTTTAACAGCGTCATCTTTTAGGATTTGAAATAGCTCAGCTGGAATTCCATCACCTCCACTAGCTTTGTTTGTCGTAATGCTTCCTAAGGTCCATTTGACTTCATACTCCAGGATGTCTGGCTCTAGGTGAGTGACCACCATCATGGTTATCCAAGTCATTAGGATTTTTTTTTTTTGGTAGAGTTCTTCTGTGTATTCTTCTTAATTTCTTCTGCTTCTGTTAGATCCTTATTGTTTCTGTCCTCTATCATGCCCATCCTTTTAACGTTCCCTTGATATGTCCAAGTCTCTTGAGGGGATTTCTAGTCTTCCCATTCTTTTAACTCTACTTCTTTGGATTGTTCATTTAATAAATCAGAAAAAGAGGGGATATATACATATACATGTATATGTATATTAGATTTCCTTCTCATTTAGGGGGGTGATACAATTTTTATGTTAGGGTCTCTGCTAAAGAAGCAAGAGCAATGGCAAAAGTTCCAGCCAAGATAACAAGTTTTAAAGGGTAAGGAAAAGGAAGAGACAAGAAAGACAGAGAATATAAAGGAGCAATGAAGAGAGGAAAACATACAAAAGGAGAAGAAGAAGAAGAAAATGAAAAGGGGAAGGAGTGGTACTCATTTGTTTTTTGTTGTTGTTGTTGTTGTTATTTTGGGTCCATTTCTTTTAGCTTTCAGTCCACGTTATTTCAGTAATAGAATCCTCCATTTATCCTTTGTGATTGCATCCTCCCATTCGGATACCATCTGGTGGGACTATTGTTCAGAAGGGGGGTGCCTTCCCCCAACCAAGGAAAGAAGAGTTGACCCTAGTTAAACCAGTCAAACCCTCTCTCTTTGGAATCTGAACCATTGATTCTAGATGTAGCTGTTGAGACTTTCACGCTGTGGAGACTCATGTGAGCTGCCTGGTTCAGCCCTTTGCAACACTGGATCTTCAGTCTTCTCTCTTCAATCCTTTGAGCTTCCTGACTTTGGCCGATACGTTTCTTTCTTTCCTTTTTTTTTTTTTTTTGACCTTGCTACTCAGCAAATGGAACTTCCCTGCCCAGGGATCAAACCCATGCCCCCTGCATTGGAAGCATGGAGTCTTAACCACTGAACCACCAGGGAAATCCCAATAAATTCCTTTCTTGCTTAGATTTACCAGAGGCAATTACTGTTGCTTGCAACCAAAGAACTCTACCTGGTACAGTCGAGGAAGAAGATAGGTGAAAATACATGTGGAAAATAAGATCTGAGTGAGATCCACTGGGAATATATTTTCACAGACTAAATCCGTAGGTACTGGGGAAAGCAATTTTAGCTTAAACCTGAAAAAGATGTGCAAATTTGTATTCAATCATTGCAGCTCTCTAGAAGCACATATAATCACCCTGTAAAGTAGCAAAGGATTTCTAAAAGGTGAGGGTAATATTCTCTTTCAAGGATAACCTACTGCAAGATTGACATCACAAGTTTGAGCAATGAAAAGAGAATGTGCTTCCTGCAAGGCAGAGGTTTACCTCAGTTTTAACTGTGTAAGATCTTTGTGTCTTTGATGATTTCACATCTTTGGCATGACTAAAGGATTTTTCAATTCAAATCGAACTCCTTCAACTTAGCTAGTCCCTCCCACCTCCCTCCACTTGCCCCCTGGGATTCTTTCTTTTCACTGCCAAGGATTAAATTCTCTGTGAAAGCCATGAAGGCAATAGAAATCTGTACTAGAAATGAGACACAAAACTGTCCGAAAAGAGAGACGCAAACCCAAAGCTTGAGTGAGAAAAATAATCGAACTCTTATTCACACTGGAAAAAAGTCTAGTTTCAAACCGAGTTTTTTATTGACTTTTTTTTGTCCAGAAAAGTATCATTATTTATGAATAAGAAACTATTATTCTTCTACTTTACCAAAGATGCTAAGTTTTGTATGTTTTAAGCACAAAACAAACATCTCCATAGAAAATGGCTTGCTGCCAGTTTCTGGTGAGCACGCCAGGCTTTCAAAACAGCCCAGATATAGCAGCTCTGTGTTGATGGGTGAGCGATTCAAGACAGAAGGCTGAATTAGAACTTCGTCCTGATCCTGCCTGAGATGTTGGTTTTACTGGGTCATAGCTTGGTGATCAGAACACAATCTCCCATGCCTACAGCAGCACAGACCCATTGCTCCCTCCTCAAACTACACACATGAAAGGCACGGTGCTGTTAGCAATGTGGAGACATCAGATGTGATGAGTACAAATGAAAAGGACCAACAGTGCACACTGTGGACCTGAACTATTACCTTGTTATTTTATCAGTCCTTACTCTCTCCCCAGTGGCTCAAAAGGTATAGAATCTGTCTGAAGTGCAGGAAACCAGGGTTTGATCCCTGGGTTGGGAAGACTTCCCTGGAGAAGGAAAACAGCGACCCACTCCAGTATTCTTTCCTGGAAAATCCTATGGACAGAGGAGCCTGGTGAGCTATAGTCCATGGCGTCGCAAAGAGTCAGACACAACTGAGCAACTAACATTTTCACTTTTTTTTCACCTCTGTCCACCTCACATATGAAATATCTTCCATTAATTTTATATTTTTTTAATTAAAAAAATATATGTATGTATTTGGCTGCACCGGGTCTTTGATCTTCCTTGTGGCACCTGGGATCTTTAGTTTTGGCATGAAAACTCTTAGTTCCAACTTGTGGGATCTGGTTCCCTGACCAGGAATTGCACCCAGGCCCCCTGCATTGGAAGCACAGAGTCTTAGCCACTGGACCACCAGGGAGGAACCATTACATTAATTTTATATCCTTGTAATTGGTGTGTGGAGCCATAAGTTGTGCCCAACTCAAATGAAGAGATTGCCAGTTTAGACATGATGATGAGGGGGTTCATACAAGAATAATATATTATCAGAACTGTATCATCTCATTTTCTGTCTGTTAACCAAAAAGCTCACCAAAAGCCTGAGGCTGAATAAAACGGAATATGATCAATTGATAAGAATTGCACTCTATATATTAACTCTCATAAAATAGTCCCTTGAAAATGTCTTTCCTTTATGTTTATTTGACATGGGAATTTGTTGTTGTTTTATATTCGCTCACACATTTTTACTCTGTGTGTAAAAACAAGCTTGGGGGAAAAATCACAGATTATTATGTCAGGGCTCCCAAATGGTTAGATGACCCTATCCTCCCCCAAAAAACCCCTAAGAGTTCTTTGTTTTTCTTATAATTCCTCAGACTTTAATTCTATTAACAAATGACTAGAAAAGCCAATCTATGAAACAACTCTTTAGTATTTGATAAATGAGTCAGTCTGATGGACCTCCACAGTCACATCAGTCATGCTTCTCAGTTAACACTGCATATTTTCACATGGGACAGTCATTAAACAAACCTTTCGACACGATAGGACTTCAGTCATTCTGTCTCATTTCCCAGAGGGAAGAATAATGGAATACAGCCTGGAGAGGCAAAAGAAAAAGGAAAGTGTATTACATACACACTGTTCTTTCTAATGTATATGTCTTTGCAACTTAATTTGTTACAAAGAGCTACTGTGGCCTATGAAGTGACCAAAAAAAGTGTACAGTTCAGTTCAGTTCAGTTCAGTCGCCCAGTCGTGTCCGACTCTCCGCGACCCCATGAATCACAGCACGCCAGGCCTCCCTGTCCATCACCAACCCCTGGAGTTCACTCAAACTCATGTCTATCGAGCCGGTGATGCCATCCAGCCATCTCATTCTCTGTCGTCCCCTTCTCCTCCTGCCTCCAATCCCTCCCAGCATCAGAGTCTTTTCCAGTGAGTCAACTCGTCGCATGAGGTGGCCAAAGTATTGGAGTTTCAGCTTTAGCATCAGTCCTTCCAATGAACACCCAGGATTGATCTCCTTTAGAATGGACTGGGTGGATCTCCTTGCAGTCCAAGGGACTCTCAAGAGTCTTCTCCAGCACCACAGTTCAAAAGCATCAATTCTTCAGTGCTCAGCTTTCTTCACAGTCCAACTCTCACATCCATACTCTCACATCCATGGGAAAAACCATAGCCTTGACTAGACGGACCTTGGTTGGCAAAGTAATGTCTCTGCTTTTTAATATACTATCAAGGTTGGTCATAACTTTCCTTTCAAGGAGCAAGCGTCTTTTAATTTCATGGCTGCAATCAGCATCTGCAGTGATTTTGGAGCCCAAAAAAACAAAGTCTGACACTGTTTCCACTGTTTTTCCATCTATTTCCCATGAAGTGATGGGACCAGATGCCATGATCTTTGTTTTCTGAATGTTGAGCTTCAAGCCGACCTTTTCACTCTCCTCTTTCACTTTCATCAAGAGGCTTTTGAGTTCCTCTTCACTTTCTGCCATAAGGGTAGTGTCATCTGCATATCTGAGGTTATTGATATTTCTCCCAGCAATCTTGATTCCAGCTTGTGCTTCTTCCAGCCCAGCGTTCCTCATGATGTACTCTGCATATAAGTTAAATAAGCAAGGTGACAATATACAACCTTGACGTACACCTTTTCCTACTTGGAACCAGTCTGTTGTTCCATGTCCAGTTCTAACTGTTGCTTCCTGACCTGCATACAGGTTTCTCAAGAGGCAGGTCAGGTGGTCTGGGATTCCCATCTCTTTCAGAATGTTCCACAGTTTATTGTGATCCACAATGGAGTATTACTCAGCCATTAAAAAGAATGCATTTTGAATCAGTTCTAATGAGGTGGATGAAACTGGAGCCTATTATACAGAGTGAAGTAAGCCAGAAAGAAAAACACCAATACAGTATACTAACGCATATATATGGAATTTAGAAAGATGCAAATGATAACACTGTATACGAGACAGCAAAAGAGACACAGATATATAGAACAGTTTTGGGACTCTGTGGGAGAGGGTGAGGGTGGGATGGTTTGGGAGAATGGCACTGAAACATGTATGTTGTCATATGTGAAACGAATCACCAGTTCAGGGTCGATGCATGTTATAGGATGCTCGGGGCTGGTGTGCGGGGATGACCCAGAGGGAGGATAAAGGGAAGAGGAAGGTGGGAGGGGGGGTTCAGGAGGGGGAACTCATGTACACCTGGGGCGGAGTCATGTCAATATATGGCAAAACCAACCAGTATAATATTGTAAAATAATTAGCCTCCAATAAAAAATAAAGAAAGAAAGAAAGAAAAATAAATAAAAAGCAGAGACATTACTTTGCCAACCAAGGTCCGTCTAGTCAAGGCTATGGTTTTTCCCGTGGTCATGTATGGATGTGAGAGTTGGACTGTGAAGAAAGCTGATCGCCTAAGAATTGATGCTTTTGAACTGTGGTGCTGGAGAAGACTCTTGAGAGTCCCTTGGACTGCAAGGAGATCCAACCAGTCCATTCTAAAGGAGATCGATTCTGGGTGTTCTTTGGAAAGACTGATGCTGAGGCTGAAGCTCCAATACTTTGGCCACCTCATGCGACGAGTTGACTCATTGGAAAAGACTCTGATGCTGGGAGGGATTGAGGGTGGGAGGAGACGGGGACAACAGAGAATGAGATGGCTGGATGGCATCACCGACTCGATGGACATGAGTTTGAGTGAACTAAGGGAGTTGGTGATGGACAGGGAGGCCTGGCGTGCTGTGATTCATGGGGTCGCAAAGAGTTGGACACGACTGAGCGACTGAACTGAATATTTAACCTCTTGCAAAATATTTTGAGTTCACTGGAGATTGATCCTGATGCTACCAACCTTTCCCTTGTTTCAGAGCTCTCTCTCACTTCCCAACTACAGCCAAGGGGGTGGGCCGGACCTGGGCTACAGCTGGGAGGAAAGAACTCAGATAAAGGACTTGAGAAGATTGTGGGTTACTGCTAAGAAGATGGGCTGTGGAGACAACTGCATTCCAACGCGAAGTTGTCACTGTAGCTATGTCACCTGGGCAAGTCACCCAATCTGTCTGCAGCTCCATTGCCCCATTTATATAGTAGAAGTAATAAAATCTATTTCTCACAGATGTTTCATGAAAGTTGGTTATTGTCATTTATACTTTACTTTTTATGTTTTCACACATTTCTACTGTCCCTTTTTTGACCATGGAATTGTAGTTCATTTCAACAGTGATTCTGGCTTCTTGTTTTTTGTTTCAGCTTTATTATAAATTCACTGGACTTGTGTTATGGTAAGCTGGAAAGTATCCTTCCATCCTTGTCATTTGATGTTTAATAAAGCTCATATATGGCACTAATGCTACTCTTTAAACATTCATTAAACAAAAGTTCCCTAAATAAACTTTTTATTGAAAGTCTAACATTGTGCCAAGCACTACGCCAAATGATGTGGCTGCTGCTGCTGCTGCTGCTGCTGCTGCTAAGTCACTTCAGTCGTGTCCGACTCTGTGTGACCTCATAGACGGAAGCCCACCAGGCTCCCCCGTCCCTGGGATTCTCCAGGCAAGAACACTGGAGTGGGTTGCCAGATGTGGCTAGAAATGAATAAATCCTGACTGGATGAGAAGGTAAGAAAATTGTCTAAATAAATTTAGAAAAAGGCTTAGGCAAATATTTTAAAAATGTATAATGGATGAGGCTAATATAAAAGTAGAATTCTAGTTGTAATATGAGTTAAAGACATTGGCTTAATTTCAAGCAGCTCTCTGATAGAGTAAAGCATGTGAATTAAGAATGTGGAAAAGCAAAGTGGAGTATTAATCGGGAGATTTTGCTTTCAGCCCAGGTATTAGTGATACAATTTTGAGCAGGACATTTAATTTTTCAAGATTTTAGTTTCTTTACTTATAAAACAGAATTTGGAGGTTACAAACTCAAAAAAAAAAAATCTTCTACAGAACTCATGGACTCAAGGGGAAATCACAATAGAAATGATAACATTTTTGTATGTACAACAACATATCAAAACTTGGAGGTAATTAGAAAGATAATAGTAATTAGAATGAAATGCATAAGTGTAAATGAATTTATTTAAAATATGACAGCTCGAGCTACATGTTCAATTCATAAAACTAGGGTTAAACAAAGTAGAAAAGGAAAATAATGAAATTAACTATGGAAATTAAGGAAACAGTAGAAAAGAATAGAAATATAGATGATCAATAATACCAAAGGCTGGTTTTTGGAAATAATCCAGACAAGGCAATTTACTGAAAGAAAATAATGGGGCCAATCTCATTTACGAATTCAGATGCAAACTTTCTGAACTGACTACTAACAAATCATGTGCAAAAATGTATGAAAAATACATTGTGATCGGAGGTAGAGCTACTGTGGAAAACAACTACTATGGCAATTCCTCCACAAATTAAAAATAGATTCGCCATATGCTCTAGCAAGCCCATTTCCGGTCATATATCCAAAAGAATTCAAAGCAGGATCTCAAAGGTATATCTGCATACTCATGTTCATTACAGCGCTATTCACAATAGCTACGAGGTATAAGTAACTTAAATGTCCATAAACAGATGAGTGGACAAAGAAAAGTGGATAATTACACACAAAACAGACTCTTTGTTTTTGGCGTTCTCTAGTTGTGGCATGCAGGCACTGAGGTGGCTTCGCTTGTATTCGAGCACTGGCTCTAGGGTGCGTGGGCTTCAGTAGTTAAAGCGTGTGGGCTTAGTTTCCTTGAGGCATGTGGAACCTTTCTGGGCCAGGGATTGAACTTCTGTTCCCTGCACTGGAAGGCAGATTCTTAACCACTGGAACACCAGGGAAGTCCCCCTAATGTACTTTTGATGGCAGACTCTCCATAATATAGTTCTGACTGTATCTGTCATTCAAACCACTCAACTCTGTATCAGGGTTATTGCCATTAGGAAATCAGCTTAGGTTTCAGCAGAAGACAGTAATGATAGAAAACGATGTTCAGGAGTTTAGGTTCTGCTATGTCTGGGCTTCCTCTTTCTTTAAAGACAACATGACTTCCTGTCCACCTACTCTCCTCATCCCAAATAAATAAAAACTAGGCAGCCAATTCAGAGACAAAGGTGGGTCCCTTAGAGACAAAGAGATCTGCTTACTCTTCCAGAGACCTCTCCCAGGTCCTTTCCAACCACCCATAGGCACCAAAGAATTCTGTGTTATTTCTATTTTCATGCAGCCCTTGAAGAATTCTTTATGTGATCTCAGTACCCTTAAATAAGCTATTGCTCCACGACTCACTCTAGTACTTTTTTTTCTTTTTTCCCCTTCTTACTTTTTGATAACCTGATTATGTCATATTTCTTCTGGTTGTATAAGTATGATAGAGTTGACTGAAATGTATAATCATTCTAGAATATTCTGTTATAAGGTATGTAGGCACAAACATGCCTTTTCTGTTCCACACTAAAAATGACTTACAATTTCAGTTCAGTTCAGTTCAGTCGCTCAGTCGTGTCTGACTCTTAGCGACCCCATGAACCACAACACGAAAGGCCTCACTGTCCATCACCAACTCCCGGAGTTCACTCAAACTCATGTCCATCGAGTCGGTGATGCCATCCAGCCACCTCATTCTCTGTTGTCCCCGTCTCCTCCCACCCCCAATCGCTCCCAGCATCAGAGTCTTTTCCAGTGAGTCAACTCGTCGCATGAGGTGGCCAAAGTATTTCAGTTTCAGCTTTAGCATCACTCCCTCCAATGAACATCCAGGATTGATCTCCTCTAGAATGGACTGGTTGGATCTCCTTGCAGTATTAGGGACTCTCAAGAGTCTTCTCCAACACCACAGTTCAAAAGCATCGATTCTTCGGCGATCAGCTTTCTTCACAGTCCAACTCTCACATCCATACATGACCACGGGAAAAACCGTGGACGGAACTTGGTTGGCAAAGTAATGTCTCTGCTTTTTAATATGCTATCTAGGCTGGTCATAACTTTCCTTCCAAGGAGTAAGCGTCTTTTAATTTCATGGCTGCAATCAGTATCTGACTTACAATTTAGGCAAGTCCTTAATAAATGTTTGTGGGCTGAGAGACCTCATTGAAACAATAGTGGTCAGATTTTTATTATCTTTGGTATTAGAAGAGAGCAATGACAGAATTCTTCCAAACTAGTAGATAAAGTATAGTAGACTTAGACGTCCACTTCAATAGAGTTGCATGCCTAGACTTTTTCTCTTTTGGTCTAGACCAAACTGTAAATGATTTGCCATCCCTCACACACACATTGTAGCGTGAGACTAGGGAACCCAGTGGGGTTGACTGGGAGGTGTGAGGTGGTTGAAGAATGCAAACTGCCCAGGGACAAGCATATGCAGATAATCAGGCAGTGGCTGTCCCTGAAATACTGATTAAAATGCACTTTAATCTGTGCAGTAGACTTCAGGTTCTGCTCTCATCCCGTTTCCCTGTTGAAAATGGGACTCAAGTTCATGTTTAAAAAATTTCATTTTAGAAACCTGTATGTCCATTGAGAGATGAATGGATAAGGAAGATACGGTACTTATGCACAATGGAATATTAGCCATAAAAAGGAATGAAGAACTTCATTTCAATGCTTTAAGGGTGAGGCTGATAACATTGCTTTTATTTATTTTTAAATATAATCCCCCTTCCTAGTTTTTCTACTTATGGAATGTTCTATCTGTCACCATATATATAGATAATGGGCTGCCACAGAATAAAACTGATTAATGTTAAATATATGAGATACAGACATAGATTTTTTCTGTGCTTGGCAGTTGGCTATCATGTCATTTGTCAGAGAACAAGTAGCCTCAAAGAACCCTTTTGGATGTTGTTATTGTCTCTGCTTTCTGATAAGTTTAGTATATTTCCCTGGTCTTACTAGTAATATTGCTAGATTTAGTTACACCAGGAACATAGAGACATTTTGCCTCCTGAACGTCTGCCATTAAAAAAATGAACAAAAGTAAAAACCCAACAACTGAAAATTAGACAAGCAACAAAACTCATACATTTACTCAGAATCAATTTTCATACTAAAGAGCCATAATTGCAGGTTTTTTTTACATCTGTGCCGGGCACTACCATATGCTCATTCCCTAGCAGATGTATGCATCAATGAGGCATCATGGTTTCTAAACTATAATGTTGCTATTGTTTTACATTAGAATTCTTTTTATCTAATTTCCAAAGATTCATATGGTGCCTACATGTAATTGCTAGATTAAGACATGCTGGCAATGACTTAGAAGTCTCTGGTTACCTACAACCTGGAGGAAAAATATCTTTGGTGAAACAAAAACCAAATTGTTCTCCTGCTGCTTTCCATTTGCTCTTTGTTTACAATAAGTTATATAAACACACCTCTGAGCTGGAGGTGAGGGTCCATGGTAAGGTTGGCCTTCTTTTGTGCCCTCATTAATATATAAAAGAGCACCACCTAGGCAATTTTGTCTCCTTAAAAAACAGGTAGTAGATATTCAATTAATGATATTGAGCTTCAGTCAATCTTATTATTTCCTATTCCTAGTTCTAAGGAGAGCTTCCCTTTTCTTTCCGAGGAGGCTTAAAATTCAAGATTAAATATCATCTGAATAGGAAAGGGTAGGGGGGATGTAGATCTCTTAAGGCAGAGTCAGTGACTTCTAGGCAAGATGAGTGGACCCTTAGAAGAACACATTGGAAGTATGATAGCTTGTGAAGAACTCTGAGTGTGGTGCTGACTTCCACTCTCCTCATCTTCCCTGGTTAATGAATTAAAGCAACTCTTGGGGAGGGGATTTTTGACAATGGAATTCCTTCTGGAGGATCTGTCTTTAGGCAGATAAGGGGAGTTCAGAAAAAGCCTCTCCCTGTACTTGCTGTTTTTTAAGTGCCTACATCACAAAATACTAATATACCAAAGCAGCGTATTTTGGGAGTGGTATGCCATGCTACCCTTCACAATCATAAATAAAAGGAAAAAGTGTTTCATATGGAGACAAATGCAAAAATAATAGCAGAACCCTCATTTGGTGTTAATACTTCAAAATGGAAGGTATTCTCTGTTTTTAAACTATTTTATTATTTATTTCTTTGGCTGTGTTGGGTCAGTTGCAGCACACAGATCTTCACTGCATCGTGCTGGATATTTCACTGTGGCATATGGACTCTCTAGTTGTGGTGCATGGCCTCAGTAATTGCACGGGTTTTGTTGCTCCGTGGCACATGGGATCTTAGTTTCCCCGATCAGGGATGAATCCAAGTCTGCGGCATTACAAGGCAGATTCTTAACCACTAGACCACCAGGGAAGTCCCCCAAATGGAAGTTTTGACCAATGAACAGGTAGTAAGTTTTTTAGATGTGTTAACTAAGCTTTAAAAATTAGTCATTTTATCTGAAATTATTCAGTGTAGTCTTTGTGTGAGCTCTGTGATGAGTCATGCCAAATTAAATTTCTTAGATAGTAGTTCTGGAGCTCATCTGAGAGGAAGAAGCACCTGAATTCTCCATATCCTGAAGCCAGGATGTAAGGAATGAATCTCCAGAATCCACAGAGGCTAAGGACCTCAGTTCTCAACAGTATTTTTAACATGATGCTCCACCCCTAAACAAATGCAAAGCTATCAGAAAAGGAGATGCAGATTCAACTTGCATCTTCTTACCATTTTCACTGAACTTTGCTTCTTACAAAAAAAAAAAAAATGCTTTGGGCATGATGTTCCATGAAAAATAGTAGTCCGCAAATCGTCATAAGTTTAGTTTGGGCAAGGAGAGTTTTATAGAGATCAAGTAAAGAACAGAGAAGGAAATGTAATACCATTGGATGCCCTTGACTGAAATTTTAATAGTGAGCTTGTTTCTTACTGTCATAATTTCTGAACCTGATGTTCTGCAGAAACATCCTGTGAAAAGTTCAGTAGTGAAAGTTCATGTGATAAATTATGTTGACAATATTATTGCAAAATGTGGGATATAAGAAATTCTTTCAGTTCAGTTCAGTTCAGTCACTCAGTTGTGTCTGACTCTTTGCGACCCCATGAATCACAGCACGCCAGACCTCCCTGTCCACCACCAACTCCCGGAGTTCACTCAAACTCATGTCCATCGAGTCGGTGATGCCATCCAGCCATCTCATTCTCTGTCGTCCCTTTCTCCTCCCACCCCCAATCCCTCCCAGCATCAGACTCTTTTCCAGTGAGTCAACTTGTCGCATGAGGTGGCCAAAGTATTGGAGCTTCAGCCTCAGCATCAGTCTCTCCAGTGAACACCCAGGATCGATCTCCTTTAGAATGGACTGGTTGGATCTCCTTGCAGTCCAAGGGACTCTCAAGAGTCTTCTCCAACACCACAGTTCAAAAGCATCAATTCTTCGGCGCTCAGCTTTCTTCACAGTCCAACTCTCACATCCATACATGACCACGGGAAAAAGCATATCCTTGACTAGACGGACCTTGGTTGGCAAAGTAATGTCTCTGCTTTTCAATATGCCATCCAGGTTGGTCATAACTTTCCTTCCAAGGAGTAGAAATTCTTTACAAGTACTTATTGAGTTCCTATCATATGCTTGACAGAATAAAGAGAACTTACATCCTGTGATTCATGGGGTCGCAGAGAGTCGGACACGACTGAGTGACTGAACTGACTGACTGACATCCTTTTTCAAGATGCTTTTCACTGGAAGTATTCTTTTCAAAATGCTGTTTTTCTTTTATTAAGTAATTTAGGATCAACACTGGGGTAAAACAGTAGTATCCCATTTTAATCAAAATGTATATTGATAGAAGTGTAATCCAACAACGATTTTTTTGTGTGTTACTTATGCCTTGGATAAAAGGGGTGTTTAGAAACTCTTTAAAACATCAAAGTTAAACCACTGAGTTGGCATTATGGCACGATCTCATTCCTGTCTCTAAATAACTGGAGCAAGAAAGCACCTGAACCTTCACTTCTAGTTTTTGATGGAAAGCTTTGCTGGCATCCTTGCAATTAACTTTATGTTTAACTCCATGAAGGGGCTGAGTCAGCTATACATTTAATTTTCTTGAATTTGACAAGTGTGTATACACTGCATGTATTAAATCAGTTTTGTTAGACTCTTTTCTCTAAATCCCATCTCATCCTTTTCTCTGAAATTCCAACCTTTCCCCTTTAATCGTTCTAATTATATCACCCACATAGGAAGGTTTTGTAAACACCTTAGGCAAACAGTTGCATTTAACAGTCAGTGGTCATACACTTAAAAGGATTTTATCTTGTGCTTCTGATTCTAATTTAGCTTGCACGTATCCAAGATTTTCTTTTATTTTTCATCAAAGGTATAAAAATCAGAAAAGATTTTGGCCTTTATGACTACTGATTTCCTGTTTTCTTCCACAATGAAATTAACTGGGAATGTCAATTTAAGTATAAGTTACTGAAAACTATTTTATCGTCTTTCTCCTGAAAGATAACTCAGAATAGGAGAAAATGAATGACCAGAGGAAAATTCCACACTGAGGAATGACTTCAACAGCCATTCTTTTTTCCTTGAGCTCTGAGACTTGAAATAGACCTGTGTTTGTGGACCTAATCTTTAAATACAAAGAAATATTGGCTGCCATGATCTGTTTGTACTTCTCGACCTGGTTTTGGTTCACATATGGTGGAAGGACAGAGGTCTTCTCAGAATGGTAACACAAAGAAAAATAATGAATTTGCTTATTTCAATAACTTAGTATTCAAAAACATGTACAAATACAAATTGGTCCTTAGAACGTGTTGGAAAGACTAGGTTATTGTCTCTATTTTATAGGCTCTCATGTTCAATGAACACTAATTGCTAGGATGGGAAAACATTTATCTTGTCCTGCATAGACAGTGTTCCCCAATTATGTGTGATTAATGCCTTTTTTCCCCCCAAGCATTTGACATCTGTTTTTGATCAGTGAAGGATCATCCAACTTATCAAGCCGTGGTTCTGTTCATTTATGTCCAATTCCTACGCAGCCGTAGTAGAGATTCAAAAATGTACTTTCTTTCCTAGAATGTTTCTGCATCAGGAGAAAATGGTGTTCCCAGAGTCTTTGGACAAATTAAAACATGAGTATTCTGTGGAAATTTAACTTGGGAGCTAGAGCTGGCAGAAAACTGATTTAACAATGTGTCTCAGACGCAGCCCTGAAGGAAGAGGTTACACTGCAGGAATTTGTATCTTAGCCCCACCACTTGCTAAATTTTAAGACCACAAACTCTCTACACCCCATTCTCCTCATTTGCAAAATGGGGTAATTACAGCTCGTACATTATACAGTTGTGAGAATTAGAGATAAAACACTTAAAGCAGTTAGAAAATATGTGGTAGAGAACAGGCATTAAATAAATATTAGCTATCATCTGGGGAGATCCGGAGGGTTATTTGATTATAAACTTAAGGAAAAAAAAAAACAACAATGAAGTTAACAAATTATTTCTTTTTTTAATGTTACTTAGTTCTGTAGCAGAAGTTAGAATTTTTTTTTTTTAATTGTGAGGAAATTCTCCAAATTAACACATTCCTCGGAGAAGACTGACTATGGAAGCATCTGTAACATTTATGTTGCTTCAAACAGGGAATAAGTCTTTCAACCCCTTCATGTAGAAGAAATGCTGTGTGCAATTAGTGTGTATGCTGAATTATCTTCCTTGGCATTCAAAAGCATTAAAAGAACACTCATTAATTTCCAAAAGAGCTTTGAAAAATACTAGTCTCTAGAGGTCATACTGTGTTTGCAGGAAAATCCTCAGCACAGAGGCATGGAATCTGCAATGAGGAGGGACCTGAGTACCCAGATTTAGGCATAACCCTTGGACAAGTTATTTAATCTCTCTGTGATCACTTACTTCTAAAATAAGAATGATAAAGCCTTCTCCCTCAAAGGGTAGAATTTAATGAGCTAATGTATATCAGTGTGCCCGCTGAACCATAAATTCAAATTTCTACACTTTAAAAAAAAATCATGTCTCCTTTGAGGATATAAAATTGTTAAGCTGACCAGAAACATATTTATATTAAAAGTTTAACAAGTGCTACAAAATTGAATCAGTTATAAGTTAAGCTATACTCAGTGAAATGTGAATGAAAAGTTTCAAAATAAGTATTTTGTGCAATTTACAAAATTTAAAGAACACATATGACTTCTGGTCTCATATTAACAATTTAGGAAATGGCAACCCACTCCAGTGTTCTTGCCTGGAGAATCCCAGGGACAGGGGAGCCTGGTGGGCTGCTGTCTATGGGGTCGCACAGAGTCAGACACGACTGAAGTGACTTAGAAGCAGCAGAGAGCAAACTGATTTAATAAACATGCTGTACTATCCCCGTGCATAAATTTCATATGTAAAAATGTATGACTTTTTTCATGTTTATAACTCATTATTAAAAAATTTGACTTTTTTAAGATGTCATTTAAAAGTTACACATAACTACAGCATGACTGAAGCCCTGGTTAGCCAGAATAATTACTGGAGTGGCTCAATGGTTTATTTTCTGCACCCATTTCCCTTTAGTATTTATCTTTGCACTCACAGCCATTCTGAGTGCAAGTATTCTCTTCCTGTTCCTCAAGGGCACTACTTTTGGAGAATTACTTGGTTTTATTTTATTAAAAAAATTTTTTTTGGCTGTCCATGCAGTGTATAGTTTCCCTGCATGCGGGCTCTTAGTTCCCTGACCAGGAATCGAACCTGCACCCCCTGCATTGGAAGGTGAAGCCTCAACCACTGGACTGCCAGGAAAGTCCCTGCTTGGTTTTATTTTTTAACTTAATTTATTTCAATGTATTTATTTTTGGCTGCACTGGGTCTTCCTTGCTTTGTGAGGGTTTTCTCTAGTTGTGAGAGGGGGCTACTCTTTCTTGTGGTGTGCAGGCTTCTCATCGTGGTGGCTTCTCTTATTGAGGAGCACAGGCTCTAGGGCATGAGGGCTCCGCAGTTTCAGCGCAAGGAAGTCCCTTATTTGGTTTTAAATGCCCATCTATTTCACAGTTCTCTCAAATAGGTAAATTAAGTTATAATGGTCGGGAAATTTTCTATTTTATGGTAGAAAAAATTATGGGATTCTCCAGGCAAGAATACTGGAGTGGGTTGCCATGCCCTCCTCCAGGGGATCTTCCCAATCCAGGAATCAAATCCAATCTCCTGCATTTGGCAGGCAGGTTCTTTACCACTAGTGCCACCTGGGAAGCCCACTAAAAACTCCTGACATAGTAAAATTAACATGCTGGTTTGCAATGTCACAATAACGAGATTTAGGTGAACACTGCACCTGGGATTAATACGGACAATAGAGAGTAATTCAGAACTATATCTTCAGAATGTAAATAGGTGAAATGTAGGCTTTCAAAAGACAAAGGATAAGTCCATGTACTGGATTCAAAGGAGTTAATGACTTCATTCCACACAGTGGTGGGCATTTGATAAAAACCATCCAGACTTTTTCAAATTGAAAGGTGGGAACATGATACCACCACCAGGTTGGTTCAAGGGCTTCTCTGTTTGTTTTTAGGGACTCATATTTATGTATCACTGGTCACAGAAATGCTGGCAACTGGAGAAAGAGAGGGATGTTTCTCAAACTCAGGTTTTCCGTATTTGCAGACTTGCTCATCATATCTCAGTGGGACTTGAGGCTGCTTCACCAAGAATTTGAAGGTGAAACGGCAGATAAAAGTGAAACATGTTTCGAATGACCGAATTTTCTTAGGTCTTAACTGTTTTCCTGGAGAAATGAAAACAAGTTTCTTTTAAAAGAAACAATACACCCACCCACCCCCAACATCAAAACAGCACAAAAAATAACAATATTCATTATTACTGGTTATTAGAAATATCTGCTTTTACAGGATTATCTCAGTGAGTCATTCTGTCCAACTTGGGAAGACTTGATTATATGTGTTTCTTCTGCTTCAAACCCTATCAGCACAATCATGGTGGGTATTTAGGTGGCCCCAGGCGTGTTAAGTTGTTGTTTGGGGTAATTTAAAACTTCGACCTTAAAAGCCAACATTTGAGGGACTGTATTTTCTTTCACATAGTAGCTCAGAGACACATTTAGCCCCACTATATTCTACTGTACTTTCAATTTTTTAGGATACTCGCTTCCTATTTTCCATTCAAAAACAATTTAAAAAGCATGTCAGTGTTGCATTTCAGCAATGAATGGCAGCCATTAATTGGGTGTATCTCTTAAAGCAAAGACTGTTGTAGCCTTAAAACAGAAATTATTTTTGTAAATGGCCATCAGTCAGTGAGTCAGTTCAGTTGCTCAGTTGTGTCCTCCTCTTTGTGACCGTATGAACTGCAGCACGCCAGGCTTCCCTGTCCATCACCAACTCCCGGAGTTTACTCAAACTCATGTCCACTGAGTCAGTGATGCCATCCAACCATCTCATCCTGTCGTCCCCTTCTCCTCCTGCCCTCAATGGCCACAGTTATGTCAAACACCCAATTATTGACCTATCAATTAATATCATAGAACAAGTCTGATGTTCTAAGTGAATTTGGTTTTCACTACCATCTCCCTTTCAGTATTTCTGACCACCTGCTTTGTACCTAGGTCCTCTGGGTGACACAGTGGTAAAGAATCTGCCTGCCAATGCAAGAAACTTGGGGTTTGATCCCTGGGTGGGGAAGTTACCCTGGAGAAGGAAATGGCAACCCACTCCATTAGTCTTGTCTGGAAAATTCCATGGACAGATGAGCCTGACAGGCTACAGTCCATGCAATTGCAGAGTCTGCTGCCGCTGAGCAGGCACGCACTTCGTACTGAGCCCAAACTCCGCGTTAAAAACACATGGTCCTACTTTTTGAGTATAGTGAAGGAGAGCACAGAAAAAGCAATAATATATCAAAACTGATACAGGCTATACAGGGATGTTGAGCATGTGCTTCTCTATGGTGCAATAGATGGTGAGGTTCCTAACCTTTCAGGGGATGGAAAGAGGGGAAAAGTTTAGAGAAAGTTAAAAGGTAACATGCTGAATCTACTATTATGAATCCTTCAAACCCAGCCATTTATGTTTTTAACAAGCTCCTGAAACAGGACTGTAGATCTGGTCTGTGAGATTTAGTGAATCAGAGGTCTGACCATAAACGTTTAGTCCCTCAACATTAAGTTGAAAAAAAGGAACATTTTTGAGGTTTCCTATACTGCGTTTTTGTTTTCTTGGTTCCTAGGTGAGAAGCACATTTTTGTTTAGTGGTGAAAAATGCTTAGAGCTAGAGCGTTTTGACGTGTAATGGCCAGAGCAGCAACTTCCAGTTAACTTGCCTCCAATCAAACCTAACCCTGCTTCTGTGGAACTATGCAGGTGTTTTTATTTTTTATTTTTTCCTTTCTTTCTTTTTTCCAAACTGGAACTGCAGATAGTTCTTTTTCTAATCGCCAAAGGTGGTCTTCATTGATCATTGTCCTCGCGTTGCCACCATGACCAGGCCACTTTGTCTTTCAAGTCGAAACCCATGCGGCCTACCGCCTGGACAATTACAGGGAAAGCTATCCCTGTGGGCGATTAGCTCCACCTGTTGAGGTCAGGTTTTTGTTTTTTTTTTCAACTGGGCCGGGCGGCTTCCCTCCAGGTTAACGACGGATTGCAAGCGCTCCCTTTCTGGAGATGAGCTCCCTCCGGCCGTTGATTGCAAAAAGCAGCATCTGCCGGCTCGCTCGCCCCTGCCCGTCGAAGGGGTCGAGGGGACCGCATGGCAGCTGCCACCGCGCCGCACAAAAGGGGGCGCCGCTCGCGAAGAGCCACCGGCCTCCCGCAGACCCCGCGGCTCGGGGGTACCCTCGGCGCCGGCGAGGGCTGCGCGGCCCGGGGGGCGAGCCCAGGTGCGGCGAGGCGGGGAGGAGGGCCCCGCCGCACGCCGAGGAGGAACGCCTGACTCATGTCGTGGCGGCGGCAGCCTCCTGGGAACTGAAACTCGTGATGCTGCTGCTGCGGAGAAAAGCCTCATTACCCATTCCGCAGGCGAGGGTTGGGGGGGACACACCACCCGGGGCGCGGACACCCGAGCCCCGGGGACCCGGCGGCCTCCGCGTGCCCGCGCGCGCGCCGGCCGCGTGTGGAAAAAAGAGCGGACACGCCTAACCGGCGCGCGCTCCGCGCCCCGCCCCACCCCCCCGGGCCGACCCGGATTCGCTGCCCCGCGGCCGAAATCCCCCCCCGCCCCCGCCGGCGCCTCAGTCAGCCTTCGGCAATTTCCGCCGGGGCGCTCGGCGAGGCCCGAAGACCCGCCGCCGCCGCCGCCTCCTACCGCCAGACCCGGCTTTATGTCTGCGGCGCCGGGGCGCATGCGCAGACGCCATCTTTCCTCCTTCTCCTCAGCCGGCCCCCTCCGTCCGCCGCCGCCGCCTCCTATCGCCCGCGGCCGCCCCTCCTCCTCCTCCTGCGCTCGGGCGCTGGTCCCTCCTCTCCCGATGCCGCGAGAGACCGGGGGATACGGCGGAGCCGGAGAAGAGCACTAGTGGCAGCCAGCACGGCCCCCTCCTCGCCCGCCGCCCTCCCTCGGCACCCACCCCCTCACCCGCCCCGTTCGCCGACACCGACCAAACCCCACCTCTCGTTCCTTTGAGCGGCGTCGGCTGCAGTCGCTGCACCAGCCCCGTCTGACCACCAACGCCGCCGCGAGAGGAGCCGCCGTCGCCCGCGGCCCCCTCCCGCCCGGGCCGCGGGAGCAGCGGGGGTGAGCGGACCGACCGGCTGCGGAGGACGAGGACGAAGCGGCTCGCACCGCCGCCGGCGGCCCTCGGCGCACGTCCCGCCGCCCTCCGGGGAGGCTCGGGCGCCGGCCCCTTCCTCCCCGAGGACGTGTGCCGAGCCGAGGCGCCTGCCCGGAGGGAGGAAAATGCTCGGGCTCCATGGCTGCCAGTGATGGAGCGGTCCCTGGGCTCCCGCTGCCACCGCCGCCGCCGCGCCCCGGCCGTGCTCCGCGAGGACCCGGCGTCTCTGCGCGCCCGCCCGCGCCCCGTTGCTGGGCTCACCGTACCGGGCGCCCCGCCGCCCGAGCCTCGCCGCGCCGGCCCCCGCCGCGGCCAGCGTTTCCTCACGGAGCAGCAGCAGCCGCCGCGAGCCCAGGGGGTTTGAAAGGGGCCGCGGGGCCGTGGGGGGAGGAGGCCCGAGCCGGGCCGGCGGGGCCGGGAGCGGAGGTTTGAGCGACACTGACTGAGCTCGGGGCTCGCCGCCGGCAGCCGCGGCGGCGCTGGGGGGCGGCGAGGGGCCGGCGACACTCGCTCGGCGCCGCCTTCGTGCAGGGCGACCGGGAGGCTTTTTGCAGCGGCCGCCGCCGCCGACGGGAGGAGGGGCGGAGGCGGCTCCGGAGTTGTCCGGGGAAGGTGGGCATTTCTTGGCTTTTTCCCACCCCCCTCCCCTCGCCTCCCCGCTCCCCTGCCCACCCTCTCCCTCCCGCCCCGCACCCCACGTGAAGCGGAGTATAAAGGGGGTGTGAGGCCAGAGGGGAAAGTGGATGGCGAAGGACTGAAGGGGTCCCCCACTTCGGGTCCCCGGCCGCCCCGTTCACCCTCGTCCATCCTCCCTTCCCGAAGCTCGCCCTCGAAGGCAGGAACGGCCGGCGCCTGCGGCTGAGGAGGAGGAGGTGGGGGAATCGCGCCGGGCGGAGCGTCAGGTCCCGTTTTCCTCCTCGGCGTCTTGAATACAAAGATTACGGTGCAGAAGGAAATTGCACTCGCCTTCTCCGCCCCCCGCCCCGGTACCCAACACAATGCACCAGCCGCCCGAGTCCACGGCGGCCGCGGCCGCTGCAGACATGAGTGCTAGGAAGATGGCGCACCCGGCAATGTTCCCTCGAAGGGGCAGCGGCGGGGGCAGCGCCTCAGCTCTCGGTGCAGCGGGTCCTGGCGTCGGTAGTAGTGCCCCATCTGCCGAGGATTTTCCGCCTCCGTCGCTGCTCCAGCCGCCGCCTCCTGCAGCATCTTCTCTGTCGGGACCACAGCCTCCGCCTCCACAAAGCCTGAACCTCCTTTCGCAGGCTCAGCTGCAGGCACAGCCTCTTGCGCCAGGCGGAACGCAGATGAAAAAGAAAAGTGGCTTCCAGATAACGAGCGTGACCCCGGCTCAGATCTCCGCTAGCATCAGCTCGAACAACAGCATCGCAGAGGACACGGAGAGCTACGACGACCTGGATGAGTCTCACACGGAAGATCTGTCGTCTTCCGAGATCCTTGATGTGTCGCTTTCCAGGGCTACGGACTTAGGGGAGCCTGAACGCAGCTCCTCCGAAGAGACTCTCAATAACTTCCAGGAAGCCGAGACACCTGGGGCGGTCTCTCCCAACCAGCCCCACCTTCCTCAGCCTCATTTGCCTCACCTTCCACAACAGAACGTTGTGATCAATGGGAGTGCTCATCCACACCCCCTCCATCACCACCATCCCATTCATGGCCACCACCTGCACCACCATCCATCCCATGCCGGTGTGGCCAGTACATCCATCCCTGGAGGGCCGCCCTCAAGCCCAGTGTCCAGAAAACTCTCCGCCGCGGGAAGCTCTGACGGTGTTACGCCAGTTGCACCAACTTCTGCTGTATCATCGAGTGGCTCGCCGGCATCTGTCATGACTAGTATCCGTGCTCCGAGTACTACCAGCAGCCTAGGTATAAATTCTGTTACGGGCACTAATACAATGAATAACGTTAACATCACTGCTGTGGGTAGTTTTAATCCTGCTGTGACCAGCAGCATGCTTGGTAACGCTAATATAAGTGTGAGCAGTATCCCCAGTGCTGCTGGTGTCGGTGTCGGGCCTGCAGTGAGCAGCGGGGTTAATGTGAATATCTTGAGTGGCATGGGCAATGGTACGATTGCTTCCTCCGCGACCTTTAACAGCGCTGCCAGTGCAGCTGCGGGCATGACTGTGGGGTCCGTTTCGAGTCAGCAGCAACAGCCAGCCGTTAACACGTCCAGGTTCAGAGTCGTGAAGTTAGATTCTACTTCTGAGCCTTTCAAGAAAGGTCGATGGACTTGCACTGAGTTCTATGAAAAAGAAAACGCCGCCGTACCCACCACCGAAGGGGTGGTGGTAAATAAGGTGGTGGAAAGTGTAAGACAAAACCCGACCGAAGCGACTTCCGAGAGGGAGAGCACGAGTGGGAGCTCCGTGAGCAGCAGCGTCAGCACACTGAGTCACTACACGGAGAGTGTGGGCAGCGGAGAGATGGGCACCCTGGCGGCCCCGCCGGTGCAGCCGCAGCCGCCCCCGACCCTTCCAGGGGTGGCCCTTCCTCAGATGGACTTCAGTAGTGCCGCTCCACAGGGCATTTCAGCAGTTAGCATCCCTCAGAGTATTTCTCAGTCGCAGATCTCGCAGGTACAGTTACCGTCTCAAGAACTGGGCTATCAGCCGAAGCCAGGTCTTCAACCAGTACCTCTGCAAGCCGGTATCCAGCCGTCACCTGTTGGCGTGGTGGGCGTCACTTCGGCTTTAGGTCAGCAGCCTTCCATCGCCAGCCTGGCTCAACCCCAACTGCCGTATTCCCAGGCGGCCCCCCCAGTGCAAGCTCCCCTGCCAGGCGCGCCACCCCAACAGGTACAGTATGGCCAGCCGGCGCCAGCTGTGGCCCTTCCGATGGCCCCAAGCCACGGTACATCAGTGACTCCGAACCCAGCCTCCGAGTATGTTCAGCCCTCACCGCTTCTCCAAACAGCAGTGTCCTCTGGACAGCCCACTTCTGCAGGGGTGGCTGCGGGAGCCACGGTGATTCCTATGGCTCAGCCACAGAGCATCCAGCTCCCAGTGCAGCCCGCGGCAGTCCAAGCACAACCTGCAGGGGCAGCTGGCCAACCTGTTGGCAAGGCTCACACGGCAGTAGCTGCTGTACCTCCTGGCAGTCAAATCGCAAATATTGGTCAACAGACAAGCCTACCATCGGCACTGCAGCAGCCCTCCACCCAAGTCACACCTTCAGTTATCCAGCAAGGTGCTCCTCCATCTTCACAGATAGTGCCACCTGCTCCAGCTGCGATCCTTCATCAGGGAGTTCAGCCCAGCGCTTCAAGCCTTCCTCAACAACTGGTCGTTGCACCCCAAAGTACCCTGTTACCTGTGCCTCCCCAGCCACAGGGGGTCGAGTCGGTAGCTCCAGGAGTGGTTTCGAAGCAGTTGCCTGCAGTTAGTCCTTTGCCCTCTGCTAGTAGTATTTCTGTTACGAATCAGGTTAGTTCAGCTGGTCCTTCTGGACTGCCTTCTGCCCCGACAAACTTGGTTCCATCACAGAATATAGCACAAGTCCCCGCCACTCAGAATGGTAATTTGGTTCAAAGTGTCAGTCAGCCTCCCTTGCTAGCATCTAATATAAATTTGCCTTTGGCACAACAGCTACCACTCAGTTCTGTTCAATTCTCCGCACAATCATTAGCTCAGGCCATTGGAAGCCAAATCGAAGATGCCAGGCGCCCAGCGGAACCCTCCTTGGTTGGCTTACCTCAGCCCGTCAGTGGTGACAGTGGGGGAGTGTCGGCAGTTTCAGATGGCAGTAGCAGCAGCCTTGCAGCCTCTGCTTCTCTTTTCCCGTTGAAGGTGCTACCGCTGACGACACCCCTGGTGGATGGCGAGGACGAGAGGTAAGCTCATGCCATGTTTCTGCAGGCATTCAACAGATTCAGAGTTCCTCTGTTTAGTCACTGCATATGCACAGGGTTAGTCTAAAAGCATTAGCTACTTTTTTCCTCTTTAGAGGTGAAGGAGCATTTTTCTGGTAAGTTTTCTAGAGCAGGGGTGTGATGGAATGGTTTCAAACTGCTTAGGAAGTGGTCTTAAGTAAAATGTAAACAATACTTGACAGAATAGTTTTTGAACATTAAGAGTAGGTATGGGAGCCCCAAGCAGTTTTGTTATTTACGGATGGTTTTTTAGAATTAATTATGAACAGAAGCTTAATTTTTGCTAACCTAGCTTAATAGTTCTTCTTTTGACTTACTAAAATCGTTATGATCATCTCTTGAGAGCAGGAAGGGGAGGTTGTGGTTCCCACATTTGTTTCTCCTTCACTGGACTGGATGACCCGAAGTTCTACTGTGTTTGCTATTAGTCTGAGAAAGATCATGTTACTGCTTTTCCTAGTCAGATATTATAGGAAAGGTGACCTAAGCTGGGTTATACAGGTTGCTCTCAAATTAATTGACCGACTTTTGTGTACTTATTTAATGGTCGTTTTATCTGAACAGTAAAGAAATGGGAATAGAAAGTGTTTTGTGGAGGAGGAGGGGCATACACTCTTAAAAAAACAGCCCAATTTATCTTTGACAGTAGTATGCAGTATGTTTTTCCTTTTGCATAGTAGATCAAGATGGTAGCTGTTTTAAAGAGTAAAGAAAGAGGATGTCTTGGAGGGTTGAATTTCTAGAGACATGAAACTGACTTTGTTCTCCTGCTAATCTACTCCACTTGTTCTCTTCTCTGACCAGAGAAATACAGAAAGCCTAAAATATATTACTAGACCATTGTTTTCTTAGTAGGAATGGTAATAATATGGTGATCACATTTATTGAATCAAATTGTGTCTTTGAAGCTGGCTAGCTGAAAGAGTTGTGAACTCTCTCATGATACTACACGGCTTTAAATTAAGTCGATTTTTAAAGGACTGTTCTTTTCACAGATTTGCCAGTCTTACTAACCTTGATCAAAGTAATAGTTTTGATCAAGGAGTTTTGACAAAGGCTATTCATTTTCACTGTGTAACTTTGAATAAATGTGAAAGATACTTAAATATTTTAGTAATGGAGATTTTTGTGATTGAACTTTTATTAAGCCAGTTGGAACATTTACATTCTAAATATATATCTGTGGTTTTCACTTTGTAAAACTTGAGCATATGTCAAAAGAATTGCTATTTTAGAAAAACAAAGGCCAAATGTTTCAGTGAGGCTTTCTTTTTTTTTTTTAATTACTTAAAAGATACAAGGTAAAGGCATGGTTGATTGAAATAATTTAAATTCTTGCCTTTGAAGATTCTTATTTTTCTAAGTCATATAGAATCTTGTTATCTAGCCACATGTATTCTGTATCATATATACAAGGCTATACTGTAAAAGAGAGACCTCTTCTCGGAGGTGTCCTTAATAGTTGTATTATAATTATTGCTAAACCTTTAAATTTATCAAATTATGCTAATACACATCTATAATTTTAACTAATTAGCTTACCTCAGATATTCATGTTTTCTAAATCTAATGAGTGTGATCTGAGTAAAACCCCTATAAGAACAGGTAAATTATGTGGATGCTAAATTTAGAGAAGTAAAAGGTGGGTGGATACACAAATGAAAATGAAAACCACATACTTTGAATTCGAACCTGCCATGATTTTTACTAATTACCATTGTGGTCTCCTGGCATGACTTTTTCCTTTTTGTTTTCTCCTCCTGGTGGTAAGGCATGATAGAGCTTTCCATAACATGGTGTTCCAGATGATTAGTCAGATGTTGCTACTTGCAACTCGGTTTTTAACTGTAGAACTAGAGTCCCAGTTTAAGATATTAGAACAAAATCAATTTTTCCATATAGCAACTGAGATGAGGACTAATTAGGGGCAAATTATGTAGAAAGGTTTGAAATTAAAGGGGCAAAACGGATACTGAGAAATATTAAATATTGGTGTACAGTAACTTGAGTTGACTGTACCTGTTTTGAATTAACCACATATTTGAGCTTTTGTTAACATCCTTTAAATTCTGTAATATCAAAATGACCCCTAAAATAGCTGTAAAGGTCAGATCTGGTAAATTTGTATATTATTTTCTTGGCGTTTTACTGCAGATTTTCACTGTAGTTTGGAAAGAAATTGTTACGTGATAATGATTTAAAATTGTTTTTACTTTTTTCTTCCCATGTGAGTTTCTGTGCTGTTTGTGTCTTCTGGGCTTCACCTGTGGATCTCATGGGAGAAAAGGAGTACATTGTAATGTCAGTATTAGGCCTTAGAAAGCACATTAGCAATAAAACTTTTAGGTGGTAGGATAAATGAAGATTGGCTGTTCTTTAGTCACCTCTTGAAATAATATTGCCACACGGTAAATTTTAAAATGTTGCCAACAAACACATGTGTCTATAAAGATTAGAAACATGGATCAGGCCTTAAGATTATGTATGGTCTTTTAAAAAAAAAATCATTCTCATTGAAAAGGTCTTAATGTCTTATGTTGGGCTTCCCTGGTGGCTCAGATGGTAAAGAATCTGCCTGCAGTGCAGGAGTCCTGAGTTTGATCCCTAGGTTGGGAAGATCCCCTGGAGAAGTGAATGGCTACCCACTCCCATATTCTTGCCTAGAGAATTCCATGGACAGAGGAGCCTGGTGGGCTACAATCCATGGGGTTGCAAAGAGTTGGACACGACTGGGTGGCTAACAAACAAAACACATAATGTCTTAGGTTAGCCTTTAATGTGAACTTACTGTTACAGCACAGGGAAGATGCAGGTATTTCACACTAATGTTTTCAGTGTTTTGTGATTGTTAATACAGCCTCTAATGTGAAATTGGTCAAACTTCCATTCATCCTTCAAGACTCAGCTCAGATGTTCCCTCTGTAGCATTCTCTTCAAGAAGTGTTGTTTTCCTTAGCCCTTTTTAGTGTTCCTCTATTCAAGGCACTGTGCAAGTGCAATTAAAATTACGTTTACCCATTTTCCCCACAAGACCGTAAATTCTTCAAGGGCAAGAGCTAAGTGTTTTTTGGAAGAATTAATGAGCAGACCTTTCTCTGCCTTTTGTGTGATTTAAAACTTGTATTATCTCTCATGTTAAGCATAGCTGTTGGAGATGCAGGATCATATAATTTAATGCAACAAAATGAAAAGGAATGAAAATACTTTGTGTACCTCTTTTACCTTTTCATACCTTGAGGTAAATTGTTATTTATCTTCTAAATACAGTACTTGTATATAAAGTAGTTCCACAAACATTTATTAATGAGGAATTCGAGTTTTCTTATCAAATAGGAGTAATACTGATTTTTGCCAACTTCTTAGGATGCATTAGATAAAATACTTCCACTGTGAAATACTAAATTATAATAAGTATATTTTAGTATATTTAGTGTATTTTAGTATAAATTATAATACTAAATTATAAGATCTAATTTTTATTCATGTTGTACCTGCCCAGTTTAAATAGAATACGTGCTTATCAAAACAAACAAAAGCTTCCTGCCTTCTTTACTTCCCTGGAAGCAGTCACTTTCACCTCTTGCAGATGATGATTATGATATTTATCTTCTAGTCTCCAAATAACTGCCTGTATTACTACTTGACGTGCAATGCAGCCAGGTGGCTAGGAGCGTGGACTGCTTAGGTTTGAGCCACCCTCTGTTGTTCACCAGCTACCTAACCTCTCTGTGTCTCAGTTTGCCCACTTTAAAATGTGGGGAGAATAGTTTCTACCGCATAGGATTTTGTAAGAATGAAACAGATTTGGAAAGTCCTTTGAAATGTCTCTAACTCATATGCTCTATATTACTGTTCAGTTGTTAAGTCGTGTCCAAGTCTCTGCAACTCCATGGACTATAGCATGTCAGGCTTCCCTGTCCTTCACTGTCTCCCAGAGTTTGCTCCAATTAAGGTCCATTGAGTCAGTGATGCTGTGTAACCATCTCATCCTCTGCTGCCCTCTTTTCCTTTTGTCTTCGATTTTTCCCAGCGTCAGGGTCTTTTCCAATGAATTGGCTCTTTGCATCAGGTGGCCAGAATCTTGGAGCTTCAGCATTAGTCCTTCAAATGAATATTCAAAGTTGATTTCCTTTAGGTTTGCTTTGTATAAGTATGTGTTAGATAAAAATACTCCTTGCTTTTGCTTTTGTCTTTAGTAACTTCCTGGATAGAAAATGAAGATTAACTTTGTCATGATCTACTCAGCTGGTCCTCCTTCCTCCTGGTCCCCCTTCATCGTAATAGTTATGATTGCATCACTGTTGATTATTCAGTTTTTTGTAAAATATAGCTTTTCCTAGCCTGTCTAATGTTCTGCACTTGACTTCCTCCTCCTATCCCAGCCATCTAGTGTGTATGGGATACTTGTATATATATTTCTGTATATTGTTTAACATACACAAATGTCAGTAGTGGGTTCCCTTACCCCAAGTTTTCATCCATCATCATCTGTTTCCTCCAGGTTGCCTTTCTGCCCATTTTTGTGGGTTTTGGGCTTAACCTTTTGTGATAGAGCCTCTCCTCAGATGTCTGGCAATTCTTGATCTTCTGGGTGTACTTAAATGTAGGAGACGAAAGAGCTGATAAGCAGTTCTCAATGTGACTTGTTGACTGTTAGCTTTTCCATAGGCTGATCTGGCTGGAATTCATTGTCTCTACGCCTCCCTGCTGCTTTAGTTTTCTCTGTAGTAATCACTGACTCAGCATTTCATCAAATGTCCCTGGAGATGTTCAGACATAACAGGTATTGTTACCATTTTTATCTTTCTGAGGAAGTGTCTCATTTTTCTCTGATCTTCATTCCGGACTAATTGCCTTTTAGACTTACTAATATTGTGGGGTTATATGGTTGGATCTCCATTTTCCAGTGACCCCATGTCATATTTTTTCTTGGCTTGCTCGATATTTTAAAATGGCTTTATATTACCCTTATACAATTAGGTAGAGGATATTGGATTGGAAATTGTATTATTTTATAATTTTGCTCCATAGCCTTCTAGCTTCTGTACTGCTTTTGAGAAGTTTAAAGCCATTCTGATATTTTACAGATTTTACATGTGACCTGTGTGTGTTTTGTTTTTCCTTTTTACCCCCGTCCTCTTGTTTATTCTCTTTTCTTCCCTTCTCTCACTTTTTAAATCTCTGAAAGCTTTTAAGAGTGTATCTGTTTTTAGTGTTCTGAAATTTAACAGTGAGGGTTCCTTATGTGGATTTCTTTTCATTCAGGGTGCTGAATACTTGGTGTGCCCTTTCAGTCTGGAAACACCTTTTAGTTTTGCGACTTTTTCTTGAATGAGGTTGTTGATTATTTCTTTCTGATTTCTCTTTTATTTCTCAGATTCCTTTTATTGGGATAATAGACCTTCTTGAACAATCTTCTAATTTTCTCATATTTTCTTTCCTATTTTCCATCTTTTTCTTTTTGCTCTACTGCTGTTGAATTTTCATCTATTATCATATATTTAATTTCCAAGAGCTTTTGTCTGTGGTCCTTTTGAATAGTATCTATCCTGTTCTAGTAGCAATCATACTTTCTCTTAGCTGAGTATAAAAGTGTTAGTTTTTTTTTATTCATTAAGGTTTCTTCTCCATGTGTGATCTGTGTTCTCCATTTTTACACTCTTAGTTTTTGTTTGGTCTTTATCTTTTATGCTACAGCCTTTCCTTAGATGGTGGTTGTGTGTGAGAGTAGGGGAGTAAACTGCTGATTTGAAATTCTGAGAGGTTTTGTTAGCTTCACTCTGTGGTAACCTGTCCGGGCATCCCCGTATGTGTTTCTTCACTCACTCAGCTTGTTTTCGGTATGCTCTCCTGCGTATTGCTGTGCCTCGTTTTTTCAGTCCCAGGATCTTGTGTTTTATATTCACTAGACAATATATTTTCAGGTTTTTGTTGGGGTTGGGGAGGGGTGGTTGGTATCTGTGGGGCTGGTTGCTTCTTAAACAGACTTTTAAACAATCTTTCTTATTTTAGCACTCTCTCCCCCACATCCCACTTCAGATGTATGTGGTACTGCCAATTCCCGAGTCTTTTGGGGATTTTACAGTTTAAATTGGGTTTGTTCTTGGCTTTCCCCACTGTTTGCTAAAGATTTGATTTCCTAGTGTTTGCTAAGTCATTTGTCACTCAACCATCTGCTTTCCAGCTTCCAAATCGTTGTTGCTATTGTCTTTTCACCCAATCTCTCAATTTTTGTGGGCTCATGGCTTTTTAGATCTTAAAAATTCCTTTTCTGTCATTTTTGTGAGGTTTTTAGGAAAGGAGTGTAGAATAAATGTGTTTAACTACACGTCTGTTTCACTTGTAGAGTGCTGTGCTATTAAACATGAAGAAGGATGCTAAGTTTAATGATTCATGCTCCAAGATTTGATCAGTAATTAGTACATAAATTTTGAGTGGAATTGCTTGGCTTATATTCAGCAGAAATAAGAATGGCATATAACTTGGTATTTCAGTTCACAGAAGTGATTTAAAATGTTACGATTAGATTCAGTTAATACTAATCGCATTTAATCACTAAACAACCTTGTGAATTAAGCTTTTTCTAATTTACTGGTACATAAACAGAAGCTTATCTGGTTTATTAGAGAAACCGAGTGAGTTGTGTAAGGTTACACACATAACAGTAAAGCAGAGTAAGGATTTTTTTTTTTCTCTCTCTTTTTTTTTTATTGGAGGCTAATTATTTTACAATATTATATTGGTTGGTTTTGCCATACATTGACATGAATCCGCCCCTGGTGTACATGAGTTCCCCTTCCTGAACCCCTCCCCCCTCCCTTTATCCTCCCTCTGGGTCATCCCCGCACACCAGCCCTGAGCATCCTATAACATGCATCGACCCTGAACTGGCGATTCGTTTCACATATGACAACATACATGTTTCAGTGCCATTCTCCCAAATCATCCCACCCTCACCCTCTCCCACAGAGTCCCAAAGACTGTTCTATATATCTGTGTCTCTTTTGCTGTCTCGTATACAGGGTTATCATTTGCATCTTTCTAAATTCCATATATATGCGTTAGTATACTGTATTGGTGTTTTTCTTTCTGACTTACTTCACTCTGTATAATAGGCTCCAGTTTCATCCACCTCATTAGAACTGATTCAAATGCATTCTTTTTAATGGCTGAGTAATACTCCACTGTGTAAATGTACCACAGCTTTCTTATCCATTCGTCTGCAGATGGACATCTAGGTTGCTTCCATGTCCTGGCTATTATAAACAGTGCTGCAATGAACATTGGAGTACACGTGTCTCTTTCAATTCTGGTTTCCTCGGTGTGTATGCCCAGGAGTGCGATTGCTGGATCAAGAGTAAGGATTAAAAGTCGTTTTTCTGATTCAGAACCTGGCGCTGTTTCTACTGCTCATGAAGCCAGCATGAGGCAAGCCCCTGAGGAATATTAGAGTGGCTGAAAACCTGAGAGAAGGCAGGCTTCACTGATTTGTGTCTTAGTATAAATCATGGGATTTCCCTGGAACACATCAGCATTTCCCTATGACCCTTTGATGAGGAAAAAAGTGGGCAGAGTCATAAGAGTGATGTACCTGGAAAATACAGTAGACAGACAAATATTAGGTGAATTCGTTTTAACATTTTTTGGGGAAAGTTGTTTGAAAATTATCTTTTCAGGAAAACCATTTTAATTTTCTAATCTAAATTCTGTCTTTGTAACATTGGCTTCAGTATTGCAAAGCAAATAGGTTTTATTTTTTGTTTAGAAACTTCAATTTAAAAATATGAAACTGCAGAGCATGCCCTGTTCTAGTACGGCATTATCTGAACCATAGTGGTTGATTTTTGCTGTGTCACTGTGTCTTTAGGGTTGACTATGTCATGGTAAAACTATGCTCTAGTGGCTTATTAAAAGAAATGACATGAGGGGAAAAATGATAAAGGATGTTTATGTTATTTTAAAAGAATGATCTGTCTGTATTGAATTTTGGATTCCAGGTTGACATTTTTCTTAGGCTCGCATATATTCAAAGGGCCTACTCTCCCCAACCCTTCACTTCTTCCTTACCTATCAGCTAGACCTGAAAATCTTACTGGACCTTTCAGCCTCATTAGGTCTAGTTGAGCTTTGTTATCCTTCCTTGAAGCACCCCCTCTCTTTTACTTTCAGTTCAGCTCTTCTGTCAGACTCACTGTTGGAGTTCTTTGGATTTGTGTCCTCTTCCCATCTCCTCCCTTTTCCCTTGGTAGTTGGCTGTTCTGTGGCTTCAGATATGATCTGTATGCTCTCAACTTCTGAATGCATATCCCTAGACCACACTTCTCTTCTTAGCGCTAGACTGGTGTGGTCCTTTGCCTTAATGTTATCTCTACTTGCGTTCTCACAGCCTCTCAGTCTCAATAGATCATAACCTTAACCTCCTCATTACTTGACCTCTCAAATTTCTTTATTAATTTTAATAAACTAAAAGGAATTTTAATAAATCCCTCATTTTAATAAATGTTATTTCTCATTCTAATTCTTCACTTTAGGAGCCTGAGTCATTACTTGATAGTTTCCTTTTCCTCACCCTCTGCATTCTGACCATTACTTTCTAAATATATCTTGAATTTATCTTTTCTTTCGCTATCTCTGTTGCCACAACTCTAGCCTAAGATAACATACTCAACTCTTAAAAGTACTGCAGTTGCTTCTTCACCAACTTTCTGTATACATTCTTGCCTTTCTCTGATTTTATGTCTTGTAGTCAGAATGACATTCTTAAAATGGAAATCTGTTTCAGTTACTCACTTGTCCCAAATCCCTAAAGGCTTTCCATTTCTTTTAAGGTGATTCCATTTTGCTTTTGCTCCCTTCTGGCTTCATATGCTACTTCCCCTCACTTTTTGAGTCCCATCTGCCTCCTTTCAGATCCTCAGGTTGTCATCCTTTCGTGCTCTCTCCTCCAGGCTTTGGCTTGGGCTGTTCTTTTAGCCGGAACGTGTTCTCTGTCATCTTTCCTCCTTTCCTCCCTGAAGCCTCACCATCACCTTAAGAGGCCTTCTCTGACACACCAGTCTAAACTTAGATTCTTTGTTAACACTGTTTAAGATCACCTTGTTATTTTATAGTGCTTAGTACAGCTTGTAATTAGTGTGTGTGATTATCTGTTTGATTTTAAGCTTCACAAACAGGTTTTTGGTTTGCTACTATGTATACAAAGTGTATGTCGGTGTCTGAGAGTAGGTACTCAGTAAAAATCTACTTAATAAGTGAAGAAAAAAAATTTAATGTTGGCATAAGGACAACTTCTTTTTAAAAATACTATTATGACATATTTGAAAGGTAAATAAGTTCTTGATACATCATGTGATAACACTGTTTTCTCCTTTAGTAAGTTGATTGAGAGAGACTTGATTGAGAATTGATTGATTACTTTTTGCTGTGTTTATGAGCAAAAAAGCAATGCTTACTTGCTGCTTTTAACAAGCATCTCTGTTTATTTTTGCACATACGTTTTGTTTCTGTATGTTTATGATGAGTTCTCCAACTTAAACGCATTTATTTCTAAATTGTGTCAATATTTTTCTTTATCTCCTTTTGATTGGTTCAGCTCTTCAGCATGAATGATTCTCAAATATCTAAGTATTACCTTGAAAGTTCTTTGCAGTTTCAGCTGTTTAAAATATAAACATTTAACTGGCAAAATGCCACTTGTTTGTATTAAGAGTTTCCTTTGTTAGTATAGTAAGCTTAGTTAATTACTTGTTTACAGTTCCTAACCACTCTGTTTTGCTTATGGTCACTGTAGTTACTTGTTACTAAACTAGTAAGTTATGGTTTCTGTTAAGGGCAAAGAACCATGAAAAAGATGTGGCAGTGATTAGAATTAGCAATAAATTTAATTGATTATATATGGATATTAAATGGGAGTAAAAAAGTATTAAGAGAGGCCTTTTAAGGTTGGGGTTATTAAAAACAGAAGGGAAAATACAGAATCTTTTGTAGTTCAGTGGTCATCAGAGGCTAGTTCTGAGAGTCTTTAAAGGTTTTCATATCCTTTTGTGGACATACCAGTGTTAAACCTGGCTGCGTGGCTTAAAACTGTATTTGTGTTGACAGGGGAGAAGATTCATCATGGCTTGATTTTATTAAGGATTAGATCGTGGTGAATGGTATTGCCTTTTCTCATCCATGGAGCCATAGAGTAAAGAGTGCTCTGAGCTTCCTGGGGATAAGACAGATGAGATAGCATCTTATTTTTCCAAGCAGCCCAGATTATTTTTATAATACTGATTGACTACCTAGGTGAGGAGCTCCTGGTACTCAGTATTCTTCTGAGGAATTGTAGCTGGATGGATTGATTATAAAATTGCTCACTGTTGATGAGACTTTATTCTCTCTCAGCTCTCCTAGTTACCTAATTTCTTTGGTTATTAAGGTGTATATCTCCATGTTAACAAGCCGCATATTGACTAGTCAAACAACATATAGATGTACAGTTGAAATAATATCTAGCATTACGTTTTTGCTATCATGGGTATGATATATTTCTAGTGGTGGTAGTAATAAAACCTTACTCTTGTATTATTTCTGTGGGGCAAGGGTTTAATAAAACCATTTGAGATAGTTTATGTGCTCTTGAGTCATAGTAGTCTTAAAGTTTTCACAGAGGAAGACACTGAATCTTGGGTTCATTTATTCCTTCAGTAAGTAATAAAATACTGAGTTCCCACCATGTATCATATATGCTGTTTTTAGCTTGTTCATGGACAGATTGCAACAATTTAATAATAGTAGTAGTAGTAATAGTCATAGTAGGAGTATGCAAAAATTATAGTACTTGTTTTATGCAAATTCTAAGCACTTTCTATGTTATCAACTTGTGGGTGACAACCTTTGTTACCCACATTTTGCAGATAAGGAAATTGAGGGATAGAATGATTAAATAATTTATTCAAGGTCACCTGGCTAGTGAGTGGGAGCTGGGACATAGCGCCAGTCAGACTGAGTCTGGAGTTGGTGCTCTTAATAACTTCTGTGCCCCGCCGTCCCTGGAGCATATGATCAAAACCATGGTGTTCTGGTGGTGGTTTCCTCAGTTAGCTTACATGCAGTGGAAGGCACTGAGAACTGTAGGTACTGCTTACTTCCTCAGAGCCGCAGGTACTCCTTTTGATCTTGGAAGTTCGGGTGGGGCTGCTACTCCTGTGCTTGTGCTCTAGAATGTGAGCACCTTGAGAGCAAAGACATTACCCATCTGTTTTTACCTCTGTATTTCTGCTGCTGTACAATAGAACCTGGCTCATCATGTGTTCTGAAATATTTGTTGAATACGTGAGTGCAGACATGTGGCAGAAACACACCCCCACAATTGTCCAGGAAAGCCATATAATTACTGCCAAATACTTCCCTATCCTGTTACCATGATTGCATAGCTGTTTTGATAGACAGGAGTAAGGCTCAGTTCTTCTCAGATATGTTACTGTACCTGTTATAGTAAATGGTTTCCCCCTCACTGGGCTACCAGATGGGTATATGTATTGAGTAGGTACTTGTATAAGGGCTTCCCTGGTGGCTTGGACGGTAAAGAATCTGCCTGCAATGCAGGAAACCCAGGTTCGATCCCTGGGTTGGGAAGATCCCCTGGAGAAGGGAATGGCTACCCACTGCAATATTTTTGCCTGGAGAATCCCATGGACAGAGGGAGCCTGGTGGACTGCAGTCCATGGGGTAGCAAAGAGATGGACTCGACTGAGTGACTAAGCACACACTAGGTGTAAATCATTATATCTAGTAGTGGTGTAGGCAAAGATGTAATCTATCATGGTTTTTGTTCTCAAGCAGTATATGCTTCATATACATGGGGAAATTATAAGAGTTGAAGAACAGTTTCAAATCCTAAAAGATGATGTTGTTAAAGTGATGCACTCAATATACCAGCAAATTTGAAAAACTCAGCAGTGGCCACAGAACTGGAAAAGGTCAGTTTCCATTTCAGTCCCAAAGAAGGGCAATGCCAAACAATGTTCAAACTACTGCACAATTGTACTCATCTCACACGCTAGTAAAGTCATGCTCAAAATTCTCCAAGCCAGGCTTCAACAGTATGTGAACTGTGAACTTCCAGATGTTCAAGCTGGATTTAGAAAAGGAAGAGGAACCAGAGATCAAATTGCCAGCATCTGTTGAATCATCAAAAAAGAGAATTCCAGAAAAACATCTGCTTTATTGATTATGCCAAAGCCTTTGACTGTGTAGATCACAACAAACTGTGGAAAATTCTTCAAGAGATGGGAATACCAGATCACCTTACCTGCCTCCTGAGAAACCTTTATGCAGGTCAACAAGCAACAGTTAGAACTAGACATGGAACAACAGACTGGTTTCAAATTGGGAATGGAGTACTACAAGGCTGTATGTTGTCACCCTGCTTATTTAACTTCTATGTAAAGTGCATCATGCAAAATGCAGGGCTGGATGAATCACAAGCTGGAATCAAGATTGCTAGGAGAAATATCAATAGCCTCAGATATGCAGATGACACCACCCTTAGGGCAGAAAGTGAAGGGGAACTAAAGAGCCTCTTGATGAAAGTGAAAGAGGAGAGTGAAAAAGCTGGCTTAAAACTCAACATTTAAAAAACTAAGATCATGGCATCCGGTCCCATCACTCCATGGCAAATAGATAGAGAAACATTGGAAACAGTGAGAGACTTTGTTTTTCTGGGCTCCAAAATCTCTGCAGATGGTGACTGCAGCCACGAAATTTAAAAAGACACTTGTTCCTTGGAAGGAATGCTGTGACCAACCTAGACAGCATATTAAAAAGCAGAGACGTTATTTTGCCAACAGAGGTTCGTCTAGTCAAAGCTGTGGTTTTTCCATTAGTCATGTCAGAGTTGGATCATAAAGAAAGCTGAGTGCCAAAGAATTGATGCCTTTGAACTGTGGTGTTGGAGAAGACTCTTGAGAGTCCCTTGGACTGCAAGGAGATCCAACCAGTCCATCCTAGAGGCAGTCTGTCCTGAATATTCATTGAAAGGACTGATGCTGAAGCTGAAACTCCAATCCACCTGATGAGAAGAACTGACTCATTGGAAAAGACTCTGATACTGGGAAAGATTGTAGGCAGGAGGAGAAGGGGACAACAGAGGATGAGATGGTTGGATGGCATCACGGACTCGATAGACCATGAGTTTGAACAAGCTCTGGGAGTTGGTGATGGATAGGGAGGCCTGGTGTACTGCAGTCCATGGGGTTGCATAGTCGGACACAGTGAACTGAACTGAACTAACAGTTTTAAATAGAATGAAATATGAAATCAAAGAATTAGGAATTTTGAGCTGGAAATCTTGATCACATTCAACTTTTGGCATATAGGTAGAGGAACAAGTTCAGAGAGGCTATGTGAATTCCTGACACAGTACTGCAAAATGTTTCTTAGGCTATGACTGGAATGCCTGCCTCCAAAATGACAAAGGATACTGCATTCAGAGTTTACAAGTGGGATATAATTGACCTTTGGTAGGTTAGGAAAGCACTTGTTGTTTGAACTGACTTTTCAGAAATCTTGAGTTGAGAGAATGCTAATAAAAATGGCAGGAAATAAGGAAAATATTCTGGGCACCAGTTAGACAACAGTTGGTCTTAATAGATGTCTCAGGTGGTGATAGGAAATGACTGAAGATTAAATTAGGGAGTGATTTTTACCCTCAACACTTGTTAACTGATGTTCAGGGAAAGTTAGTATAAAAGGAATTTGTAATTTGGATTGGAGTGGGGATATACTTGGAATAGGAAGGACAAGTTAGGAAGTTATGTTTTTCTATTATTATTTAATGAATGGAGGAAATTGGGATTGTGGTTTTCATTGTAAGATGATTCAGTTCAGGAACCCTTTGGTTAGCAAATTTCTCAACTTATAAAAATACTATATTCACTTTTCTACCTTCTCTTCCCTCAAAGCAATGTTTCATTTCTCTTGTGTCAAAAAGGAAAATGACAACCCTGATTTTCCAGAAAAGCTATTGATTTATAGCTGCAGTTTTAAAGGTCTGAAGGATAAGTGGTTCTAACCTTCAGGTATGATTTTGGCAGTTTAATGTCTCCATAGGTTTTATCTGTGTTTGTAATCCAAAGCAGATGTGTCCTAAATATATTTAGTAGTGAAAGGAAATCCAAGTAACTGTGAACTAAATATTTAGGGTGGGTTCTTTACATTATTGATCATAGTTGCTTTCTTTGTGTACTAACCAGAGTCCATTGCCAGTTTCTTCCAGGCACTGGAAAGATATGGAATTATTTTTTCCTATCCCCTGAGCACTCCTAGGTCTCTACCAAAAAGGAAATGGTATAGATTTATTTAAAATGAGAAAAACATTAAGGCTGTCATTGAAAGTAAGTGTAATTTGATTATTTTATTGACATCTAAAGTGCCACAAAATGTATTCCTTTATATGTTGGTGCCTTTTTTCATTTTTGTTTGCCATTTCAAAATTTTGAGAATATACACATATATGTGTGGGTACACATACAAAGGTATATGCTTTTTTAAAAGGACGCTTTAAAATTGTCCTTAGATTACAGAATCTCCTGGGTATTTGAAAGGATGTAATTTATTTACTGTGTATATACATAGCACTATTTATATCCTTAAGGAGAGCCTGCAGATGAATTTAAGAGTAAATAGGGGTGTGTGTGTGTATATACATTATATATTTATATATATACATATATATATACACACACAGACACACACACACACATACACGAAAGGAAGAGATAACAGGTAACAGATTCAATATATATTACTCTTCTATTTTTGGTCCTTTGTGTCAGTTTTTTCACCCATTTATTTTATCTTGTAATATTTACATCTATTTTTGCAAGCTTCTGGAAACATTTTAGGGAATGACTTGAGATAGAAGGCCAGTAAATGGGAAAAGTATGACAAGGTAGGATATAGTGTATCATGAGACATACTATTAAAGCAGTGGTGAGGGATAGAAGGTAAAGATCACATGCTTTTGAGAGAAGTTTGATAGCTGTGGGGATTGTAATAAAAATCACATTAGCAGAGAAAACAGCCGAAAAAGGTTCAAGGTATGGAGAGTGTTTTATAGAAAAGAACACAGGACATAGTCTAAGTTGGTAGGAGTTAGTGTCTGTATACAAGAACATGGCAGATGAGGCTAACTTTGAAAAGCCTTAAAACGCAGGATTGCCAAGTTTGGACTTAATTGGACTTGGAATGGAGGGCCCTTCTTGTGTTTGTGTAGTGGCCTGATCAGTGGTGTGTTTTAGGAAACACATTCTTACTTTGTATGTCTTGTTGCTTCCTTTCTTAATGGGGTATGAGAATTTCAGTAATTCCCTTTCCATCACTGGTGAAGATAGAGGCACATTCTCTTTGTGGTTGCAATCTGAGAAATGGTTTGAACCAGTGACCTTGGCCTCATTAGGAAAGCTAAGAAGGTAAGGACCCAGTCCACACACGGTAACACTCCACTTATCCAGAGTGGGTAACTTAATCCTTCAGAACACAGCTCTGGCTTTTGAAACTGCTTGAAATTGCCGTCGTGACATACAGCTAGGTGATTTTTTTGTTTTGTTTTCTCTTTTTGCATAGTATCTCTGGTCCCTTTTTGAACTTTTACTGGCTGTATCATCTTAGAGGAGATGAGGGGAGGGAAAGGGGAAACAGGACTCTTGGCGTGTAGGATGACAGTAAGAAAGTAGCAGTTCAGAACCTGACAGCACAGTCGGAGTTGGAAATTTTAAGAAAACCCCAGAGAAATTTGATACGGTATTGAATGTTCACTAGTCAAAAGTTAGGTTATATTTTGTATGTTATTTTAAGGAAGCATGAACCTGAATAAATTCCAAATGGTGTTAATTACTGAGCTATGGATAAGTGTAAAGAGATGGTATTTTTAGCTGTATTTGCCACCACTGTATCATTTAACCATGGACTGTTTAATATACTGTTCTATGTTGCTTTTTTTCCCCATTCTCAAATAAGGGAAGTGCTTCACATTTTCCTAGTAAGAGTCTTCTGTAAGAAATCCATAATGTGTTATAAACAAATGTTAGGCCTCTACAGACAGATATTACAGAGAATATTTTCAGTACTAAAAAGTCCCTAATACATGCTAAGATTTAAGTAATTATCAATGATTTTTATATTTTATATTAATTTTATATATTATAAAATATATATCATATACTGTATATATTTTTATATGCTTTTATATTTATATTAGTGAAATTATTGATGACATGTCAGTTGCTGATGAATAAATGGCATGTCAGTTACCTATCAGTTTAAGGTATTGTGTAGATACCTACTTATTTGGATATTTTGTTATAATATTCCTCCCTCAGTTTTTTCTTTGAAATATTTTTATTATCTTTTCAATGCAGTGAATCAAATAATTGTATCAAAGCTGATTTCTCATTTTAGATGTTTTAAATCTCTTTTTTAGAAATGGATAATCCAACCACTTTCTTTCATAAGGAAGTATTTGCTTATGCTTTTAATGTAGTTTTGTTTTCTTGGTTGTATCCTCTTTGTTGTGGTATTTTCAACAATGACTAGGATTCTTTATTGGGGGCAATACTCTCCTGTTTTAAAATTTACTTTTGAGAGATGGTATTGGAAGGACTGATGCTCAAGCTGAAACTCGCAATACTTCGGGCACCTGATGCGAAGAACTGACTCTTTGGAAAAGACCCTGATGTTGGGAAAGATTCAAGGAGGGAGGAGAAAAGGGGACAGCAGAGGTTCAGATGATTGGATGGCATCACCAACTCAGTGCACATGAGTTTGAGTAAGCTCCAGGAGTTGGTGATGGACAGGGAAGCCTGGGGTGCTGCAGTCCATGGGTCACAAAGAGGCAGACACGACTGAGCAACTGAACTGAACTGATTCAGTGAAACTTACCTTATTAAATTTATTTTGGAAAAAATGCTACTTTGTAGTTAACCTGTTTCGCTTGATTTTTGTTTTTTCAACTGTATTGTTTGGGCTGCAAGGTGATGAGGTGAATTGAGTAAATCTCTGATTTTGGCTCCAATGCTGTCTGCTGATAGGTGCTAATGAGCCATCACATGTCTGAGTCTTTCCTTCTTGGCCTGTTTTGAAAGGCTTGATCACTTACAGTTGACTCTTCAGAGTCAAGCACAGAGCCTTATCTTTTGTCTTTTGTGTATATTCCATGATAACATAGAATCTTAAAATAAGGGATTTCACTGATTCCTAAGCTATTCTTCATTTTCATTGTGTTATTCTCTTCTTTCGGGATCTGTCAAACATTATTTACCAGTTACTCTCCTATGTGACATAGGATTTATGTTTGTACAACTGGATATACATCTTATTAGGAGTTTACCTGTTTTGAGATTGCAGGGAGGAAGGGTAGATCTAGAATGTGGAGGTGTAGGGTGAGTCCACGCTAGGTATCTTAACTAGTTTCTGCCACCATTCTTGAATCCCATAGTAATAAAACCAAATATTAAACTGCATCCCAGTCCTTTTTTAAAATTTATATTTAAATGGAGCATGTTGCTTTACTGTGTTGTCTTGGTTTCTGCCGTACAGCAGTGTGAATGAGCCATAAGTGTACATATATCCCCTCATCTCAGTCCGTTTAGGAATAGGCATACTTGCGTGCGTGCTCAGTTGCTTCAGTCTTGTCCAACTCTGCGACCCTGTGGACTGCAGCCTGCCAGGCTCCTCTGTCCATGGGATTCTCTAAGCAAGAATTATTGGAGTGGGTTGCCATTTCCTCCTCCAGGGGATCACCCCATCCAGGGGTCAAACCCATGTCTCGTGTCTCTGGCATTGGCAGGTGTGTTCATTACCACTAGAGCCACCTAGGAAGCCCCAGAATCAAGTATGTTTAATATTTACTGAAGGTAAATAATATTTGAAGTAGCAACTTCTTTAACTTTTTTTTTTTGGTAGATTTGTATAAGGTTGATAAATTCATAGGGGACCTGAGGATTACATGACAGATGATTCTAAAATTTCTTTCACTATATTATTGGCTGACATACTACAGGTAAAACATTGTCAAGGAAGTTGGTCACGTAACTACTAAGTGATAGAGCTAGTATTCCATTAGGTGATTTGATTCCAGAGCTTGTACCACTCTGACTCTCCGTATTTGTGGGTTCCATGTCCATGGATTCGGCCATTCTCTGGTTGGCTGAATCCAAGGATGTGGGATCCATAGATGGGGAGGGCCAGTGGTATTGATACTTGATATTACTTTGGACCTAGGGAGTGCCATAATGAGTGAAGTAAGTCAGAGAAGGAGAAATATCCTATGACATCCGTTATACCTGGAATCTAAAAAGAATTGATACAAATGAACTTACACACAAAACAGAAAGAGACCCAGACTTAGAAAAGGAGTGTATGATTGCCTGGGGGAAGAGATAGTTAGGGAGTTTGGGAACGTTATGTACACTCTGCTGTGTTTAAAATGGATAACCAATGAGGACATATTGTATAGCACATGAAACTTTACTCAATGTGATGTGCCAGCCTGGATGGGAGGGGTGTTTGGAAGATAATGGATACATGTATATGTACGGCTGAATCCCTTTATTGTTCACCGGAAACTACCACAACATCGTAATTAGCTATACCAATAAAAGGGCTTCACTGGTGGCTTAGATGATAAAGAGTCCACCTGCAATGCAGGAGACCTGGGTTCGATCCCTGGGTCGGGAAGATCCCCTGGAGAAGGAAATGGCAACCCACTCCAGTATTCTTGCCTGGAGAATCTGATGGACGGAGGAACCTGGTGAGCTACAGTCCATAGAGTTACAGAGTTGGACACGACTGAGTGACTTCACTTTCACTAATAGAAAGTTTAAAATTAGAAAAAAAGCACAAATGCAGGCCACAAAAAAAGCAGTCTTTAGCATATGAGTATGGAGCTCTTTGGCCTTATACACTTCCCGTTGGTTCTTCATTATCGAGTGATACAATGACTGGTGTTCCAAATGATGGTCCTCTCAATCTTAATTTCGTTTGTTTTTTCTTAATACATTTGAAAACATTTTCTACTAAAAATTATTTAAGTTTTCCAAGTTTTTGCTAAAGAATAACCTTTAATTAGAAAATCTGCTGAAGTGGAATCCAATTTCTGAAAAATAAATTGATATAGAGATAGTTTTATGACAAACAGTTTAATAGATATCAGATTGGTAGCTTTGTATTGATCTCAGTGAGCTTTAAATACAAGCTTATAAGCTCTTGATACTTCAGATTATATTTTGTTTGTTTCACATGATCAAATTACAGTACTTTTCAAAATAGAAAACTCGAATCAATTCAATCATAATAGCACATTGTGACTCAGATCTTTAATTTTGTACAGTGACAGCTTATGTTCACATTGCATGATTATTATTGGAATAAAAAATTACTAATTTACATGACATTTTTATATTAAGTTGAAAAACAAGATTTACCTAGTCTTTTTTGCTCATTATTCTAGAAGAGTATTATTTTTAAATCTTAGACAGTTGCATTAGTTATTCTTTCAATTCAAATGTCTTACAGTAAAGCTGCTTTCCTTAATTTTTATATTTGCCTGATTCACTTATAAACAGTGGAACTATAGAAAACAATTGGAATTTTTTAAAATCATAGGTAACAGTAAAGGATATCTTAAAGTATATCTTAAAGGATATAGTAGTAATTTATCATTTAATAGTAACATAGTACAAATCTTATTCACATGTTCCATAATTTCACTTTCCAGTAATATGAAATAGCCAAAGCTGCTAAAAGTCAGTAATTTTCACATCTTGTACAGTTGATTGCATTTCTAAACATTTTGCTTATTGATATGCTTTCAAGAGCCTAAATTTGCCACTCTTTCCATCCTTGAAGCAGTCACACTGAAAAAGAAAATTATCAGTGAGGTTACCCTTCTGAAATGGATAGGCTAAGAGACTTACTTTGTTTTTTCTTTATATAAATGTTTAGGTATGTCTCTAGTTACATTCAGATTCTTAGCTCATGGGAATCTGCCAGTAGCTTCAGTTAACTTACTAAGAAATTGATCCATATGTTAAAAAAAAAAAAGTGAACACATTGACTTAACAAAAACCTAGTTGTGTTATGAATATGTGACTTAAATGTAATTAATACAAATGCAGTTAATACGAATGGTTGAGTTAGAGGTTCAAAACATGAAAAGGGGGGGAAAACAAAAATAGAAAGGCCAGTAAAAGGGATGGTCAGGCAAGAGGAGGATCTGGTGACAGTTTTTAGCTGTATAAAGTATTTTAGAAAAATTATCTAAGCAATTTAAGCAATTGTCTGTTAGCCTAGAAGACTTTTTATATTTATCATATTTCTGTTCTTTCTTGATATTTGTGATGATTTATTTAAGAAATATTTATTAAATGCTTGTTATACACATATGTTCACATTGAGCAAACATACTAAGGATGCAAAGGGAAAAAGACATGATTTTGGTCTTAAACAGTTTTGTACCCTGAAGAAATATCCTAAAATCTTGTATGTCTTCTGAATTATTCCACGTTAAATTATGCTTAGTTATTCTGTGTGTGATGTGCATGACAGCTTTTCTGTTCACATCGGTTGATTAATCTAGGCTGTAGACTAATGAGCATAGAGCATAATGAGGTGGAGTTTAATGAGCATTATCCTTGGCCTCAGATCAGGTGTCTAATCTTGTTTATACTATCTCTTCATTGTCTGACCTTTGTAAATGTACCTGTAAGCCCAATTTCTTTACCTGTTAAATGGGAGTACTAGCTACCCTTGCACTGTTAATGGGAGGATTAAAGGAGATAATGTAGTGCAGCAGGTTCACTTCTTTGTTCGGTAAATGGTAGCTGCTGCTCTTACTGTGCCAAATAAGAATGATTCTTTTCTTACCTACTGTAAATTGAAATTACAGACTTGTCTACATGTTTAGAGACTTTCTGCATACTGCAGCCTTAGAAACAAGTGATGCTGCACCTTTGTGACATTTTTGGTGGTAGCCTTTCTCACCTGGAGCTCCATTAGAGAATTAGTGCATGCAGGAGGAGTGAATACCTTCTCAATTCTCTTAAGAACAATGTGTATCTAGCATCACCATTCCAGATACATAAGAGAAAAGTGAATTTACAAAGCATCGTGATTAATTCTTCTGCTGAATCTCAGGGTGCTTGGACTGTAGCTTGACTATTGGAGAAGTGCTTCAGAATTCTGGAACACATGGAAATAAAAATTGTTAAAAAGCACACTTCCCTCTTTCTTAAATGGGGGCAGGGAATATGTAGAAGGAATGTAGTGTCATGTGGCAGATTGTTGATACTCCAAAAATGAAACCATTTCCCTAATCAAATGGTTCTGAAACTTTTTCGCTGTAAAGATTGTTTTAGACAGGCGTAATGTCCTGAAGACCATCTGTTCCATACTCAGTCCCATATGGAACTGAAGACATATCTGCTTAGGATGAATGGAATTAATCAGTTTATTTTAAATAAGATAATGAGTCAGTACCTGGTTTCTAAGTTTCAGAAATTCATTGAACTGGATTTTGAAATCTAGTTTAAAAGTTTCAAAACTAATGTTTTGGGAATGCTGGTTCTTCAAGTAAAAAGAAAAATGTTCTAGAGCCCTGGAATTTGGGGGAGAATGCTTTTTGTTATATACATTTTGGAGACTGACATTGTATTTTATTGAAGACTGAGAAATTCTGCAGAAGGAAGACAGTTTTATTTCTTGACTCCAACTCATTTGAACATATAGCACCTATTAGTGTCTTGTAGACCCTGTGTTTTTTGGAACATACTTTGGGAAATGTTCATCTGTTTCATTTTACATGTGAGGAATATGCTGGGTCATATAGCTAAGTGATGGCAGGCTTCAAGTGCATCCATTCCCTTCATTTATTCTACGTGAGCGGTTCTTTTTCTGCTCTACCACCCTGTTTTCTCTTAAGTATTTGATTTATATTAGAAATAAAAGTATAATTGTTGTCATGTGAAAGTATATACCAAGTATATGTACCATCTGGCAGAAGTTTAAGAACATACTGTGAGACGTACAGCACTGACATATTTGCAGCCTCATTTAATTGGCCCTGTCATTGTAAATGGTTTGCAGACCTTAAGGATGGGCCTCATATGAGTTAGCATATTCCTAGGGGAAATCTGTAAATAGGAGAGAAAGAACTAGTTAACTCCATGAACTCAGATAGGAACGCTAATCAGAATTTGTTCTGTGCTTCAGTTAGTAAAACATAGGACATTTTACTTACTTTACTTTGTTTTTCTTATGTTTTAGAGTTAAAACTTGACATTGCTAACCAAGTAAAGGACCCAATTAAACATTTGCACTCCCATTTATCTATTTCATGTGTTAAACATTTATTTCAGCAATGGAATAAGAAAGTGGTACCAAAAAGGATGTCAAATTCTGAGAAAAATGGAAGTCTTTTGGAGACTAAAAGATTTATCAAAGAGGTGTAAAGAATGGATATTGGAGATGTTCCTGAAGATGTATTGGTAGATTAAGGTATTTCTGGCTTTTCTGGGAATAACTTTGACAACAGACCACCATAAAACAGCAGGAAGTCAGAATTTTTAAAGTACTAAGCTGTATTTATCAGAGACATGATTCAAGTTTTGAAGGAGGAATGGAAAAAGATTTTCCAACTCAAACACTATAATCTGGTATTCTGAATAAAACTTTAAGAAGTGCCTTATTTAAACATGTGAAAGAGTGTATAAGATTTTTATTTCTTGAAGTTATATCTACATTTGTTGTTTTCTCACTGACTAAATTGAAAACTTGAGTTGTGGTAATAGTGGCACTTACAAAGCCTTAATCCAGCATCTGTGATGGCCTTTAGAAAGTTGTATGGATAGCCCACATGGTATTAACTAAACTTCATGTATCTCTTTTATGTCAAATCACATTTCTAAAGTTGATTTGATGGTGATGATGTTCTTTTCCTTTCATACCATTTCACCATTTTCTTTTTTGGCAGTATTTTCATTTTCATGACCTGGATCGTGACTATAAAATCTTATTTCTAAAATGTTTGGAAAGTAGGATTGTCTGTGAAAGCGGTGAATGGTTGGTAAAATATCAGGATTAATGTGTTGTTGTTTTTTTTCCAGAATGTAAATTTAGTATAGCATATCAGGTTGGGCATTCTTTATTTTCCTGGTTTGTCGTTTCATTACTGTGTAGGTATTAAATACCTCATGAGTATTCGGCAAACTTGGGCTCTCTTAATTTCTGATGGTTTACTGACTGACATGAGCCCTGAAGTTCAGGATGCCATCTATGACTTCTTTTTGTCACTGCAGGCTCCATGGCCACACAAGTTATATAAGACTAGAGTAGATTAAAGGTGTTATTTATAATTAAATAATTCTCTAGTCTTTTAAAAAACCTTCCTCGCTTTGTTGATAAGGAATTTGAAAGCATCTTGTTCTTTTATAAACTACTGAGTGCTTCTCATATACTCACAATGAGATATTATATTGATTTTTATTAGATTTCATTGGAATGAGGAAGGGAATGACCTTCCTTTGATCTTGTTTTTATATACAGAAGAATTTGAGTGGAAATAATGAAAGCCATCTGTAAATAATTTTAAAAATACATTAAAATTTAGGACAGTTACAACAGCCATACAAAATATTATATACGCTAACAAACGAAAGACTGTTCTCTAAGTAGCAGAATTGAACTCTGAATTAGTAGAGAATAAAATCCAATTGTTACTGCTAGATCATTATTCTAACACTGCTCATAACAGAAGTGATGACTTAAATTAATGTTTATTAATTTAATGTTTATATTTAGTGACTTAAATATAATATTTAAAGTTCTGTTCCGTTCCGTCGCTCAGTCGTGTCCGACTCTTTGCGACCCCATGGACTGTAGCCTACCAGGCTTCTCCGTCCATGGGATTCTCCAGGCAAGAATACTGGAGTGGGTTACCGTTTCCTTCTCCAGGGGATCTTCCCGACCCAGGGATCGAACCCCGGTCTCCCGCATTGGAGGCAGACGCTTTAACCTCTGAGCCACCAGGTACATTAAGATAATTAAACTCATTGAACTTTTTAGGAGATTTTTATACATTTAAGAGACTGTCCTATATATTTGTTAGGCAGGTTAATAGATGCATGTGACATGTAAACTAGAAATTAAAATCCTGCATCTTGCTTTTTTGGAGATCCTTTCAAGATGAGAAGAATTTTGAATTATCATTTCAACAGACTTTTAGATATAGGCCTTTTAGGTTCTGTAGAAACATCTGTTTCTAGGTTATTTATGGTGCTGATACTGAGTTTTGCTATACTTTATTTCTAAGTCTTTTTGCCTTGCCAGACTTTCCTGGGTTGGCAGAAATGGCAAAACAAATAGAAGGAGAAAATTTCAGTTCTACTTAAAGCATTTATTCTAGCATTTTATCACATTCTAAGTATTTTAAAAACAAATATTGCTAATCAAAATAATATAATTTGGAAAAGTATAAAGTTAGTTAAAACTCAGGATCTTGGAGACAAATTTGTTTTCTGTTTCCTAGTCTACAACTTACTAGATTTGTGATCTTAGGTGAGTTAACTTTACTGCTTTGTGCCTTAGTTTATTCTCAGTAAACTTGTGATGACTGTATTGTATGTCATTGAGTTGTGAGGTTGAGTGAGGCCATATATATAAAACACGTACGATATTGCTGTATACTAAGCTGTCCGTAAGTGTTAAAAAATCAAATAGGTTATGAATATTTACTTGTAACTGATTTTTTAAGTGAAGGTTTATTAATTGAGAATTTTATAATTTGATTTTTAGGAAAAAGAATTGTAAGAGGGATATTTATGGCACTATACTGTCTTATGGAGATTTTTAAGAAAATGAGCACAAATTTTTATTCCTTGCATTTTTTATTATGCAGGAATAAAAATTCACACATGGTAATGTAAAATCTGAAGACTTTTTGTTTTTTAGCCAATTACTCCTATATGCTTGCTTTAGTTCAAAGTTCATTTCCATGCTAGTTTAACATAAACATAATTCAGTTTCTCTGTTTGTAGAAGAGATTTCTTCTCTTGATTTCTTCCAAATCAGAGTTCTTTGTATAGAACTATTTATCAAAAAAAATTAAAAAGCATAAGCAAGACTATCACCATCTGATTAGTTTTCTGATGTTAGTACAGAACATTAATGCTGTTATTTCTACTAGAGTTTTTAAAGAAAGATTGGAGTGCACTTTATGTCAAATTATTTGGAACCCTTTGTTTTATATTTTTAATTATATTTTAAAACAAACTTAGGTCTACAGAAGTTGCAGAAATAGAACATAGAATTCACCCAGCTTTTGCTAATATTTGTAGAACAAATGTAGAAATCAAGAGTTAATACTAACCATCTGTAAGTTTATTTGCATTTTGATCATAGTCCATTAAATGACCTTGTTTTGGTCCAGGATCCTGTCTAGAATTTCACAGTGTATTTATTTGTCATGTCTGTTTAATCTTCTTCAGTCTGGGTTGGTTCTTCATTCTCTTTGCCTTTTGTAACCGTGACATTTTTGAAGAGTACTGGTTAGTTAGACTTTTTTAACTTGTGTGTCTGATGTTCTTTCATAATCAGATTGAGAATTAAACATTTTTGGAAAAGAGTCCACTGGAGTGATGTTATGTCTTTATCAGTACATTGTATCAGGAGGTACATGGTACCGATTTGTCCTGTTACCCGTGGTGATAAAAGTTACTTTGGTTAAGGAAATGTCTGTCAGGTTTTTACACTATTAATTTACTTTTTTCCTATGTAAATAATAAGTATTTTGTGGGAGATATTTTAATACTGTGTCAATATTCTTTCTCATCATATTTCCATTAATTTTAACATAAAATTACTTTCACTAAGGTTTTCTTTTTTTGAAATATAGAAGCCTTTTTCATTTAAAGGAAGCAGTGATAAATTTAAATGTTTCTGTATTTAGTTGTCTTGACCCTGAAGTTGCCTTTTTAAATGCAGTTTGAATTTGACTTTTTTATAGTTGATATATATTTTTAGGATTGCCTTTTATCTTTCATTCTATAGTGCATTAACTGCTCTAAAAATGTATTGCACATTTTCTTTTTTTTTTTTACCTTTTTTACTTCCCTATCTTATAGTTAGTAGAACCTGAAGACGCAGTTGGATTAGCTATTGCTTTTCTCTCTTTTAACAAATACTTAATACTTAAACCTAATAGAGTAACTTGAGCCCCAAATTTTGGGATTAGTATCTTTTCCAAAAGGATGAAGAAAAAAATATGTTGATAAATCTTGGAATTTGGTTAGATTCTTAAAATAATCTAATAGGTTTCTTTCACTCTCATTATATTTTCTTCTGTTAGGTTATTGCTTTCCATGCTCTATGTTCCTTAATTTCCAGGCTTTCTTCCTTATTTTAGTATTTATAAAGTGTATCCCATTTGATAATATATATAGGGTTGTGGTTTAGCTATAACCTTTTCTCAGAAGCTAAGCAGTATCAGGCATCGTTAGTACTTGGATGGGGAATACACAGCCTTTTCCTCCAGATACAACACAACACTGTGGCTAACTAATTCTAAGGAAGCTGGACTTTGTTTGTCTGTCTTTTCGACAAGATTTCCCACTTTTTAAAATCTAAAAGTGAAATTGGATGTTTTGGCAATATCCAGTTTGTTTTCTTACTAATTTTTGGCCTGGAAAAGAACATTAGAAAATTTATAATGGCTCTTGTAATTTAGGTAAAATTTCTGTCACCTCAGGATAATACCTGTGAAGTTTCAGGTGATCGATCATATGTAGAAATTAACCCTAGATGCTGATGGACCCCCCTCCCCCCGCAAAAGAAAAGAGAATCCATGAAACTAATACTTAGGATGATTTTTATTTCCTTTAGGATAAGAAAGCTTAACTTTAGATAAGCTGCTTGACAAAGTTCTCCGTGACTTTTTGATTTTTGACCAGTGGGCTTCATTCGTTTGTAAAACCTTTATGAATTTATTTAACTCAAGTGTATATAGGGGCTGGAGTTGCAAAGACTCACTGCTTTTCTTAAGGATGTTCTTTCATTTTCTTCTTAATGCCAGTTGGGCCTGATCTGGACATTTGAAGGGATTTGTGGGAAATTCTTATTCTTTTCAGAAATGCCTTAGAACTAGTAAGAATAAAAGATAAAAGATAAGAAGAAGAAATTTCTGTGTCATGTTCCCAATTTAGAGTGAAAGTGAAGTCGCTCAGTTGTGTCTTGACTCTTTGCAATCCCATGGACTGTAGCCTACCAGGCTTTTCTGTCCATGGGATTTTCCAGGCAAGAATACTGGAGTGGGTTGCCATTTCCTTCTCCAGGGGATCTTCCCAACCCAGGGATCGAACCTGGGTCTCCCGCATTGTAGGTAGACGCTTTACCATCTGAGCCACCATGTGACTCTCAGAGGTTTTGTTTTATGAATTATCTGTAAATTTATAATTTAGACTTCAAATTAGTCTTCTGTAACACAAGAGAATAGAAATCATAGTCTTCATAGAAATGTTACCTTCCATTTCATTGCTTAAAAATGATTTGGTGAATCTTTTTGTTGATATTAGAAATGCTTAGACCTTATAAATGTTATATGCTTATTTAGTAATTTAGTATTGAGAACAAATATTGCAAATAGTCTGTACATTTCAGGAGAGTTTCTTAAGAGTGGTGTTTATATATAAAATACTTAGATTGTTTCTGATTTGAATGTAACTTAATATTCAGTAAGACTCTTTAAACTTTAATAATGGAAAATACTGAAATAATAGATGAATAGACCTTCTGCCTCCTCCTCCTTTTATGGCATTTCAGCATTGCTGATTTTCTTAGCTTTGGTTTGGAATTTCTTCTTTACTGGTAGAACGGTAAATCCTGAAGCGGAGTGATTTCTTTTTCCCTCTTGAAACATCACATCGAAGAATGCTGTCTGCTGAAGCAGAGTTGGGTTAGGCCCTACTGTGCCTCTCCTGGGGGCCTCCGTCAGTGGTGGTCTTGCAAAGGCTATTCTTTCTTGTTTGAATAATGGTCTCACTTTGAAAGCGCCTTCACATTTTTCTGTGTACGTGATCATCAGTCCATAGTCTTCATAAATTAACTCCTGAAGCAAGAGAGATACAGCTCTCCTCAGTGATTCAAATAATTCCTATTTAAGAAAATCTGTTCAGTTCACTTTTGAGTATGAATATGTTGAATCTGCGAGTTTTGGTGTACTTTAGGCAAATACAGAGGTGCAGTGTTGAAAGTAATCTGACTTGGGAGAATTTCCTAAGTGGGTCTATTTCTCCAGCCAGCTCTCTTATTTAACTTACCCTGTAACTTAACCTAAGGACATTGGGGTTTTTTTAATCTAAGTTTGTTGCCTTCTTAATTTATATATTCTGTGGGGCCTGGTAAATCAAGGATTTGGATCTCCTACTTGATAATGATTTCTTGGGAGTTGTTTCTCATTTTCAAAGTGAAGTGGGCTTTTAAATTTAAATTACTGAGTAATTTTTTTCGATAATGGAATGCTCCCTTTTTGCCTGTATTTTCAATCAGATATATACTACTGATTAGTATTTATAGAATGAAGAAAAACTAGGAAATTTTGAAAAACATATCTTTATAGTTTCTGAATATATTTTAAACTGTATCTTAGTTAAGTTTTACTTAGCTCTCATTCATTTGGGAGTCTTTAAATTTTCATGATTTATATTGAAATAGTATTAGATATGAAAAATAATTTGTCAAGAAAATTGATTAGAAAAGGGTAGAGGTTGATTGTTTAATAATTTTAAAAGTGCTTTTGTCATACCTGTTTCCGCGGTATAGGTCCACCGAAAACATGAGATAACTCTGATGTATCAGTTTTAAGCCTTTCTCATCTGTTAAAGAGCCACTCCTTAAGAACTCCAGCTATGGAATACTTTGCTAATCTATTTGTGATTTTTGACCCTTGAAAATACCTATTTAAATTTTGTTTTCTTGAGAGATTGAATATTCAGATCTTTTCTTTTTGTGCTCTTTTCTTCTTGTTATCCCTCATGTTCCTCCTAATGTGATTTTACTGTAAAATACTGTTTAAAGACCCTGGGATTTAAAATCTATTGGAAATTTGAAATGAAAAAATAGCTGCCACATAAACTCATAAAATACTGTTGTAGTTACTTATTTGATATCTCTTGTTAGATGACAGTTTCACCCCCTTGACTTCCTTTTACTTCTTTTTTCATTTCTTTAAATTTTGGAAATTATAGATTTGATGGTTAAATTTATAGGTTTTCTAAGTCCGAACCATTTTCATTTCTCACTGGTACAGAATTGAATATATTCCTAAGGTACCAAAGGGTTATTACGTCATTCCTTCATCTTCAGGCTTAAATTTTTTTTTTTTTACTCTAATTGTTGTTAGGTAATGGAATAACCATTCCTTTTCAGCTGTTGGCATTTTTCCACACTGGCCGGCAGAGCCAGGAGGAAGTAAAGGCATTAAAACTAACTTTGGTTGGTTGCTACCTTCTTAGTGCTGAACCTATAACCTTTGTGGGTTGATTGATAGAGAACAAGAGAGCGCAGTCCTCGTTCCACTAACAGGTAAGGAACCCTTGTGATGACCAGTTGGGGTGAGAGAGAGAGAAATTATTTGATAGCACTTTTTCTTAATTTATCCCCAAATACAACATGTCCCTGAAGTCGGACAGTGACTGCCCACGTTCCATACAGCAGGAGCATTTAGCACCTTTCTATTTAGAATAAGATCTGAAATTTAATAGGGATGTATCACTCTGTACCACAAAATATAATTGATTTGTTTTCCACTGTTAAAATTTATCCTGCAGTCCCTCTAACTTTAAATATTATGTATCTGCCTATCTTATTCTCCTTTCAGCTTTTCTTTGATCAGATACTATGTACTTTGAACTTCCTTCTCTTGTTCACCTTATTTCTATAATAAAGTGAACTATTTTCCAGTATCTTTATCATCATCTATTATTTGGGTATATCTTAACTGCTTTAATTTCTGCATTGAAGCCGTTAATGATTATTCCCTGGTCCTTCCTGACCCCAAACCAAATGATCATATGTTGAAAAGGATTTTTAGTCCGTATTGCCTATGTCCATTATTCTGCCCTCCCACTTTTAAAGATGAGTGCTTGAAGAATAAATCTTTGTCAGTGACAGTAGGAATAGCTTGATAAAATTCAGGTTTATTTTTATATTGCTATAATAAGGGACTGTAGTCTGATTAATTCTTTAAATTACTGAAGAATTAAAAAATTGAGAACAAATTCCGCTTCTTAAGGCAATTCCCAAGGTTTAGTGGTATTCCTGTTAATAAGCTTGATTATTCTATTTCTGCTTTTCAATCCATCGTCTTCTCTTTGACAGCAGAATTAATTGGGACTCCTTCTTTAATATATCTGAGGTCAAGTGCCTTTGCCTGTCCCTTTAAGACACTTATGATCTTGTTTACCAGTCCTAATTTATCATTTTTGTATTTGATCTTCCACTTGAAGTTGAGTGGTTTGTCACACACTGTGTTATGACTTAGACCAAGCTAGTTCCCTTCTTAATAGTTACTGAGGAATTAGTCATTCGTGGTGAAAGACTTCTAAAATTCAAATTAAGAAGACACTGAAGAATGTGTGCCCAGAGGAAGCTCCTTTTGCCCTGAGGATAAGTCATTACAAGCTCAAATGACCAGAGAATGTAATTTCTTAATAAGAGTTTTTTCTTAAATCTATATTCAGCTCTCTATTTCAGTGCTTCTCTCCTACCAGAGGTGCAAGGAGTGATCCTAGAACCACAGATACAGCCAAGACCACGGAGAGCTTTTGACGTCAGGGGTCCACTTTCTCCACTGAACCTTTGGAGGCAGAATATCCAGCTTCTGGAGAGAGTTGGGAAAGGGTAATAAACAAGTGGGTGCTTTCCATTATTTACTTGGGTTTATTTATAGACTGGAGTGTCCTTCCATTGCCCATGTAATTCTGTTGTTTACTCCTTGGGTTCATAGAAGAACCAAGTGGGGCTGCAATCTGTTTGTTTTTCTAAGAATGCTAGCTAGTGCCCTTTCAGAAAAGAGACTTAAGATGTATTTAATTTTCTCTCCAGATAATTAAAGCAGTGGCTGATTGGGGGCACTGATTTGGTGAATGCCCGTGTAGTCCACAGGAATTTTTAAAAGGAAATATTTGCCCATTTTAACCTTTACTGGTATTAGTGTCCTTCTCAGTGCTCTTTTATATTCCAGTATTTAAGAAATTTCTGTATTTTGTCTTTGGGCAAACTGGACATCTGAATTTTCCTAATTTACACTGTCTGATGTCCAGGTGTTATCCTACCCTATTAGTGAGAACTTTTTGGTCTATTTTCCTATATTGAACTTTAGGACTTCATATCAGGTAGATCTTTAACAGGATGCAGTGATAGCACCATTATGGTTTTACTGTCAAATCTAGGCTTCATTCTTAATATGATACATACGAATGAATATGTTTCAGGAGATACTATCCCTGAAAGCTTTCTTAAATATGCTCACAAGTAGTTTTCCAGTCCCTAGGAATAATGTTATTTGTGGCAAAAGAACCTTGTCCTAGATTTCCCCCATGGCATTAATACGGTTTTCTGTTAGTATCTTTGATGCCAAGGGTAGGGTTTGATTTCAGGAAGTTGTTATCACCTACAGTGGGTAGAACATGAACTTTGGTGCCTTTGGCAAATTTTCATTTTTTCCTTGGTGGATTCCTCTGTGACTCCAGGTATCTTGATAATGGGAGACTGGTTTATTTGTTCTCTAATTGCCCAGATTTCTTTCAACTGGTAAACATCCTCCTTCAACCAAAGGAACTCCTCTAGCAGAGCCTTCATGGATGATATCTGTCACACATGCAGCAACTGCAGTTTGGAAGGCAGTGGTGAACGGAGCCATGCACTATATCTAGAAGACACAAGGATGAGAGAGCCACCTGATCTTGTCATTGATAAACTTTAAGATTTTCTCTGGTGTACTCTTGATCTGGAAATGGAAAGGCTCAAGTAATGACGTAATTTTTTCAGATTGGAACTTTACGTGACCATGAAACTATTCCTTTCTATTCAGAAGACTGAAGTAGAGGAAGCATGAGAGACTCCTTTCTTTAAAAAAGCAGCTCTCTATCTGTTTCACTCAAAAGATTTGTGGGATTGAAAATCACCTTAATGAAGCAGGCAGACTTTTTGATAGTCTCAGAGACCCAGAAAACTTAATGAAACTTGTCTTTTGTTGCCCAACACTGAGAAGAACTAGGAAGTAAAGGGTGAACATCTTAATTATTCCTAAATTACTTTTAATATTAGGATGTACTTTTTTGGTTTATCTTTTTCTAGTCTTGAGCCTTATTCTTGTCCGAACAGATTCCAGTATAGAAGTGGAGGCACCTTCTAAGTTAAGTCTTTTAAAGTAAATACCTGTTAAACTTGAGGTATTGTTCTGCGTTTGCAGGCATTCTAAAGTTGAATGATCCTGAAACAAAGAGGTATTTTATAGAGCAAAGGCAAGTAGTAGTAGTAGAATAAGCCTCTGTGTGTGAATTAAGTGTTGCAAGAAAGTTATCCAAACTATGGATTTGATAAATTGATGGAATAGCTATCAAGATGTTTTATTTCTCTTTTTAGTATCTATTAAACGAGTCAGTTGAAAGCTACTAAAGAAGTTTTTTAAAGTTACGCGATGCTGCCAGTTTGTTTTATTTGGTTTAAATTTTAAGAATAGAAATTCTAGAGATAACACTGTGGAAGCATCTAAATGTTCTAGGAATCTTAAAAGGTTTTAGAAACCACACTTGCTAGGTTATAACCTGGCCTTTAGTCTTTGTTGGCTATGTGTGGGACCCATTTTCCCCTCATTAATTATACATAAACTTTTGTATGTATGGTACTTAAAAGTAAGTTTAAAGGATCAGTTTGAGCTAAAATTTCCCAGGAGAGCTCTGAATTCCCATAAATGATTACAATTTTTTATTCTTGATTTGCTTTTGTTAAAAGTTAATAAGATAGTTTTTACAAACACATATAAATTAGAAAACAACTGCTCAGCATTTTAGAAGGAACTCAGGGAACTGAAGGCCAGTTTATGGCCTTTTGTTTCAGTTTTGAAGAGAAATGATTTAGTCTCTTAATCCCATTCATCTCATGCTTTGATTAAATTTTAGCTTTGTTCCTTAAAGTGTACAAAAGTAATGTAAGTGCATTTCTCTTCATCTCATGCCACTGAAAGCTATTTAAAAGTGAAACTTCATGTATATTAATGTGAACTGATTTGTTTAAACTTTTATTTTGATTCATTTTCTTTCAGATTTTTAAATATTTCATGTCACAATATGCAATCCTATATTTTTCAGTGTTTATTTTATGAATATTAATATAAGCTAATTTTTTTCTAGAATGACTAATTGTGTAACATTTGTATTATGTGATCATTTGAAAAATTAATAAATATTTTCTCCATGAAAAAAATGCACTTACTGATAAATGGCTTATTTTTCTTTCAGGAGTAGAAAATGGAAACTATAACATTTTAAAATGTATTTTAATTTTATGTGTCTTCCTCTAAGTATTTCTGAATATATATCCTTGTATGTCTTAAACTTTTTTGAGAAAAAAATTATTTAAACTGTTGAATTAAAATGACTTTTCATTGGGTCACACAGTGCCAAGTTAAGGAAACAGGTGATCTATTTAGTCTTGTTTTTGCACTTTACTGATTAGCTTCACCTTAGCTTTGTTTCCAGAATTGGATTTTTTTAGATGCCACTTTTGTATGTCGATTTTGCAAACCATTAAAACTCTTAAGTTAATATTGCAAATATCAGGAGTAATACGCTCAAGTCTTTTAAAGTGAGATCTTGATAAACATAGACCCTGACAAAATTGTATACAGAAGACATTTCTTCTAGTCAGAAAGAGAATATTTGAGAATAATGACTTATTGGAGAGCTATTCAATTAGTGGGTGCTGTTAATAGAAGAAAGTATTTTACATTTTGATGTTCTACTTGAACAAGTAATTGTAGAAGGGGAAATCTTAACTTTCAGAGTCTCTTTCTTTTAACCTTATCAAGAGAACATGGGAAAGGATAAAATTTGGTTTTCATGATTTTGTCTTTATATCTACATAAACTTAATTAGAGCCATTAGAACAATTTACTTTTCTGTGCAGAGTCTGCTAGAAACAAGAGGAGATTTCCCTTTTGATTTGATGAAAATTTTTAAGAAGCAGACTGCTAAAATTAAAAAACTTTATGGTGGGATCCTAGGTGACAAATAAGAAGTTTAGTTAATGACAACTTGTGGATTAAAATGACCTAATTTGGCTCTCTAAAGAAATTATACTCTGAAAAAAAGAATTATAAAAGGAAATTATGATTTAGAATAGCTACTGTATTTAAGGTGTGGGAGGGGAGCTAAAATTCCTGGCTTTATTAGTCTAGTAAGTTTGGAAAAGATGAGTAAAAATACTGTGGATAAAATTTGGTTTTAGAATTAAAGCTATTAAAAGATTCACAGACAAAATCTATTTATATGAAAGATGGGAGGCTATATTTCCTTGAGTACAAAAGAATTTAGAAGCCTTAACTATATGTGTTTAAAAGATGTAGGGCAGGGAGTGTTAAAGCATTACACTGGAAATTTCAAACATATTGTAAAAATAGTGGTGAAATGAGAGTTTTAAAAATAATTTTCATTACATGAACTCTTCCCTACACTATCAGTAGCTTCAAAGTAAAAACATTTACAAATATTGAACATGGCTTTATGTTTGAGGTATAAGAACTAGGCTTATTGTTTCACTATGATTTATAGGACTAGCTATAGAATAAAATAGTTTTTTTATTTGAGTACAGAAAGTTTTTTTTAATAACTTCTATTTTAAAGAAGATAAATGTCAATAAGAAGTGTGACTATAAGTACTGACCTTGTAGCTTATTGTAAATATATCCATAAATCTTACTTGATTTTGCTGTATTGAAACACTTGAGCAAAATGTCAGTGCCAAGATGTCCTAAGCAATTTCTTGATTTTTAAAAATTCAGATATTTTTATTTCCCATTTTAAAAAATTCACATTAACTTAGTCTTGAAATGTGAAAGATTTGTATTTCCAAAATAACCACATAGGTGCTCTTTAAAGGTTTTTCCCACTTAAATGTACATCTAAGGTAATCAGACGGAGAAGGCAATGGCAAGCCACTCCAGTACTCTTGCCTAGAAAATCCCATGGATGGAGGAGCCTGGTAGGCTGCAGTCCGTGGGGTCGCTAAGGGTCAGACACCACTGAGCGACTTTACTTTCACTTTTCACTTTCACACATTGGAGAAGGAAATGGCAACCCACTCCAGTGTTCTTGCCTGGAGAACCCCAGGGAAGGGGGAGCCTGGTGCGCTTCTGTCTATGGGGTCACACAGAGTCGGACACGACTGAAGTGACTTAGCAGCAGCAGCAGCAGCAAGGTAATCAGATCACTGCAGTAAAAAAAACAAAAACAAAAATTCTAGGGAACTTTGAAGTGGGCATCGGAGTTTTCAGGAATTGAGATCAAAGTGATCTCTACTCAAGAGGTAAGGTATGGCATGTAGGTAGAAAATGTTCAGAATATTTTCAGTGTAACATCTGATGATAAAGTGACCTACAACAGATATCCTTGGATTTTCAGACAGATGTAGATTTAGGGAAAGAATTTTTCTTTAAATTTGTCCCAGAGAAGAGCAATGGATAAACCACAGATTTGTTTGGAGTGAATTTAGGAACCTACGTCTATCTACATTGTACTCTCTGTACCTGGCCTACTGTATTCCAGGCATCTGTTACCCTTGCTGTTTTTTTTTAACCCTTGTTCTTTTAATGTTTATGATCTATACTTAATTTAGTATTTCTTATGCGCTGAGCACTGTTAAAATACTGTACTTTACATGGAAAGTTGAGTACATATTTCATGAGGTTATTCCCTTTTTGTTGGTTGTGTATGCCTATTTTTATTAAATGAAACCTAAAATGTAGAAAAGTTAGCTGTATTGAGTAATTTTAACTTTGGCTTGAAAAGTTAATTTGAGTTTTGTAAACATTCACTTTCACTGTAACTCGGGAATCTTTAAGAAATAATATTGTTGGCTAGTATATACAAAATTGTTCCGACAAGATATTTATAAGGTTATCGCATAAGGTATGTTAAGTGGGTTCAAAGAATCAAATGTTAGCATAATATTCAATATATCTAGAAACAAAGGAAAATGTAATACTCAGTATAGATGAGCTGGAAATATGATTTAGGATTTTTTTTTCCTAAAATTACATTATTATAATTTACTCAGTAGATGGCAACATAAAAAACAATAATCTTCCATCCTATCTTTTTAATTCTTTTTATAAGAAGAATTGGCTTTTACTTAAAATACTGTGCTCTCTGTTGTGCTTTTTCCTTTATACAGAGCACATGATCGTGTTGCTGTGAACTAGTGATAGCACTCATAACTTCAGTGAGATAGCTCATTGCATGTTCAGGATGCTCTGATGGTAAGAAGCTGATCCAGAATATGCTTCCATGTCATTTTTTATTTGAAGATTACCTTGGGAATTAGCCAAGTTAGAACCTTCATCTTACGTACAAGATTAATTGATGTCTGAGAATATCACGTGTATTTCTAATATCACATAGTTGATTAAAGGTCTTCTGTAGGATTTGAGTCTCTTGAAGGCTCCGAGATCTATACTTATCCTGTACTTTATTGCTGCCTCATGTTAGTCCCCATTCTGGGAACATCGAACAAGTCTGATTCCCTTCAAATACCATAGCCTTGAGGTGATTTAAGATGGCTCTTATACTGCATCAATTTCAAATGCAGTTTGTTTGGGTTTTTTATCTCCTACAGGTTAAGCATACCTCCATTTCTTGCTCTTAGGTTCATGGTTTTGAAATCCTTAAGAGTTTTGTGGATCTCTGAACATGCTTCAGTATACTATTTTTCTTAATGTGTGACACAACACAGTGCAGGTGTGCTTAGCCTCTGTTTGACCTTGTGACACTCATTCTGCTTTGTTTATCCTTGCGTATTTATCCAGTCAGGTGCTTAATTTTACGAGATTCTCTTGGACCAAAGAGTTTCATATTAATATGCAAATTTTGTTTAAAAAAATCAGAGCAATAGTCTCTTACAGACTAACATGCACAGTTCAGTGGAAAAGAAAATGACTCAAAGTCAAGCCAAGACCTTGAGAAAGCAATCAAAAAAGTGTAAGCTTCATTTCAGTTATTGCTTGCTTAATTCTGACTCACAGAGCTATAAATTCTGTATTAAATAGTTTTTATTGTTGTTCAGTCACTAAGGCATGTCTAACTCTGCAACCACATGGACTGAGCACCCCCAGGCTCTGAGCACCCCCCACCTCTCCTCCACTATTTTCCAGAGTTTGCTCAAACTCAGGTCCATTGAGTCAGTTATGATGCCTAGCCATCTCATCCTCTGCTGCCCCCTTTTCCTTTTGCCCTCAATCTTTCCCAACATCAACATCTTTTCCTTGCTTTTTGCATTCAGTTCAGTTCAGTTCAGTTCAGTTGCTCAGTCGTGTCCGACTCTCCGCGACCCCATGAATCACAGCACGCCAGGCCTCCCTGTCCATCACCAACTCCCGGAGTTCACTTAAACTCATGTCCACAGAGTCGGTGGTGCCATCCAGCCATCTTTCAGTTCAGTTCAGTTCAGTTCAGTCGCTCAGTCGTGTCCGACTCTCCGCGACCCCATGAATCACAGCACGCCAGGCCTCCCTGTCCATCACCAACTCCCGGAGTAATGCTTTTGAACTGTGGTGTTGGAGAAGACTCTTGAGAGTCCCTTATACTGCAAGGAGATCCAACCAGTCCATTCTAAAGGAGATCAATCCTGGATGTTCATTGGAGGGACTGATGCTAAAGCTTTTTGCATTAGGTGGTCAAAATATTGGAGCTTCAGCATCAGTCCTTCCAGTGGATATTCAGGGTTGATTTCCTTTAGGAGTGACTGGTTGGATCTCCTTGCAGTCCAAGGAACTCTGAAGAGTCTTCTCCAGCACCACAATTCAAAAGCATTAATTCTTAATGCAAAATGTTAATTTTCAGGTTATCCTTTAGTAATTTAAGGGGAAGCAAGCCCTTCGGAGCTAAATTGTTGACACAGGACTGACACTGAAACGAAAATGAACTTGTGTTTAGTAACATAATTAAAACTGGAAATGAAGGGCAGTGCTTCAGTGGAAAAATTTGAGATATACCCCAAATGGCTGAAGATGGTGGAGAAGTGCCCTGGAAGCCTGTGTGGCCAAAATTCTCATGCAAGCAGAGTTTCTTGTTGCCTCTTGAAATATGGTGACAATACTTCAGCAACGTTGTTTTGTTACGAGTTAAACAGCTGCTCCCCTCCCCTCCAAATTTTAAATTGAGCTCCAGGAAGACATGTATTTAATACCTTTAAGGTATGAGTAGCCTAATGGTTTGTTTAATGGTTGGTTGCATGTACCTTTAGGGTATGTGTTACCTTTTTTTGAGAAATACTCAGGGTGTGTTCTACCTTACCTGAGTTAAAAAGAATTTGGGGACAAATGAGCAAGAAAGAAAAGAACGACTTACGTGCCTACTTTGTGCAACTTTTGCTAGGTGAATTACATGTATTTATGTGATTAAATCCAGTTTACCTTTTAAGTAATTTTTTATTTTACACCCAAAGATGCCAAAACTCAGAAATCACAAAATCTTCCCAAGGGCACATAATCAATAAGCAACAAAAGTAGCATTTAAAAGAAAATTTGTCAAAATCTAAAGAATTCTATCATGCTGTTGATTGTCAAACATCTTTGCCAAAAAGAATGGATATTCTCAGGAAAATTTCATTTTTAAAAGGGATATTTTACTTAGTATGCATTTTTAAATTGAGAGTAGTTTTAGTCTTTGCAGAAAATTTCACCAGAAAGTTCAGAATACCTACCTCCTCCCCATATACAATTTTGCTTATCATAGTTTGCTCTATTGACATCTTATGTGGTGTATTTTATCATTTATGAACTGATGTGGATACCTCATTATTAAGTGAAATGCATAGTTTAGGGTTCACTCCTGTCATTCAGTTCTGCAAGTTTCCCCATATACATAATGTCATGTATCATAGTGTCATACAGAAGTTTCACCAACCTACGCATGAATACTCCTGTATTCATCCCTCTGTTCCCTCCCCACCCCTGGCAATCACAGATCTTCTTTCTGTAGTTTTACCTCTAGCTGCCTCAGACTGGCTTCTTTCAGTTAGCAATGTACCATGTCTCTTTGTGACTTGGTAATGTACTTTGTATTACTGAATGGTATTCCATCATATACATCTACCACTGTGTGTTTATCCACTCATCTTTGAAGGACATCCTGATTGCCTCCAGTTTTTGGCACTTAGGAACAAAACTGCTGTAAACATTGGTGTGTAGGTTTTTTGAGGACAGAAGATTTCAACTCATTTGGAAAAACACCCAGCAGTGCCGTTGCTGGATCTTACGGTAAGAATATGCTTAGCATTGTAAGAAACTGCCCAGCTGTCTTTCTTCCACAGTGACTGTACCATTTTGCCTTCCCACCAGCGATGAACGAGAGTTCCTGTTCTGCATCCTTGCCAGGATGTGGTGGTGGTTGTATTTTGGATTGTAGTCACTCCAATAGGTGTATCTTGGCTTCTTACTGTTTTATTTTGCAATTCTCTAATGATACTATTTACCATCTGTATATCCTTTTCTGTGAGGTCTCCTTTCAGATCTTTTGCCCATTTAAAAAGTTTTTTCCTTTTGTTGAGTTTTAAAAGTCTTTTGTATGTTTTAGATAGCACTCCTTTACCAGAGAAGTGTCTTGCAAGTATTTTCTCCTAGTCTGTGACTTGTCTTCATTATCCTACCCGTGTCTCCTAGACAGCAAAAGTTTTAAACTTTAATCAATTCCACATCAATTTTTTTTTTCCTCTAATGGATTGTGCTTTTGTTGTTGCATCTTTTAAAAACTCACTATTAAACCCATGGTCACCTACATTTTTTCCTATGTTACCTTCAGGAAGTTTTACAGATTTGAATTTTAACATTTAGGCCTGTGATCCATTTTGGATCACAGTTAACTTTTGTGAAAGTTGTAAGGCAAAAGGTTAAGAAAAGACTGTCCTTTTTCCTTCGTATTTTCTTTGCTCCTTTTTCAAAGATAACTTGATTGTATTTGTATGGGTCTGTTTCTGGGCAATTTATCCCATTTCATTGACCTGTCTTTTCTGCTGATACTACACTGTGTTGAATACAGTAGATTTTTTGGTTCATCTCAAAATTGGTTGTCAGTTCTCTAATTTTATATGTCTTTCACTGAAACTGAAACTAGGTCTTTCATATAGATTTTAGAATCAATTTGTCCACAAAATGTCTTAACTAGGGCTTTTTTGGGAATTGCATCAGATCCAAAGATTAAGTTGGGAAGACCTGACATCTAACCATCTATGATCATGTAATTAGCCTCCCATTTATTTAGATGTTTGATTTTTCATCAACATTTTATAGTTTTTTCCTCACATAGATCCTGTATATATTTTGTTAAATTTATACCTAAATATTTCTTTCTTTTTTTTTTTGATGCTGATGCAAATGGTGTATTTTTAACTCCAGTTGTTCATTCCTGATATATAGGAAAACAGTTAACTTTACCTTTATCTTGCAACCTTTTTATAGTTGCTTACTAGTTACAGGTGCTTTTTCTTTCTTTCTTTAGGGGCTTTCAATATACAATGTGTCAACTGCAAACAAAGACAGTTTTATGTTTTCCTTCTTAGTCTTTATACCTTTCATTTCCTTTGCTTATTGCACTGGTTAGGACTTGCAAGTACAAAGTTGAATAAGGATGGTGAGAGGGGACTTCCTTGTCTTATTCATGATATTGGGTGGAAGGCACCTGGTTTCTTACTAATAAGCATGATGTTAGGTGTAGGTATTTTGTAGATATTTTTCACATTATGGAATTTCCCCTATAGTTCTGGTTCCTCAGAGGTTTTTTGTTTGAGTGTTGTGTATTTTTTTAAAACCATGAGTTGATGTTTCCTTTTGTCAAATGCTTTGCATTTATTGATATGATCATATGACTTTTCTCTAGTGTTTATAATTGATTTTTGAATACTAAATCAGCCTTACATATGTGGGTTAAATGGAGCTTGGCCATGGTGTATAATTCTTTTTGCATGTTATTGCATTCAGTTTGTTAATATTTTGTCAAGTATTCTTGTATCAAGGTTAATGAAACACTGGTCTGTAATTTTCTATTTTTGTAATGTCTTTGACTTTGATATTCGACTTGCTTCATAGAATGAGTAAGGAATTGTTCTCTTTGTTTCTACTTTCTGAAAGAAATTGTAGAGAATTGGTGTTATTTTATTAAACATTTGGTAGAATTCATCAGTGAAACCATGTGGGCTTTGTGCTTTCTGCTTGGGAGTGTTATTAATTGTTAGTTCAGTTTCTTTCAATAGATATAAACCTTTCCAGTTTGTTTCTTGTAAGTTTTGGTAGATTATATCTTTTAAATTCATTTAATCTAACAAATTTGTGGAGATAAGAGTTTATAATATTCCGTACTATCCTTTTAATGTCCATGGGATCAGTAGTAATGGCTCCTTGTTCATTTGTGTTATTAGTGATTTTTGTCTTGTTTTTACTTGTTAGCCTGGCTAGAGATTTATCAGTTTTATTGATAAAATTACTAAACCTTCATTTTGTGGATTTTTCTCTGTTTTATTGTTTTCGGTTTCATTGACTTCTCTAATTTTTATTTCTCTTCTTCTACTTGCCTTAAGTTTATATTGCTCTTCTTTCTCAGCACTGCTTTTACTGTATTCCAGAATTTTGAGAAACTGTATTTTCACTTTCTTCAGTTTGAAACATGTAAAGATTTCTCTTGAGGCTCTTAAAACCAATGTATTATTTAGAAGTGTTGTTTAAGCTCCATTTTGGGGATTTTCATCTATCTGTAAATATTTGTTATCTTACTAATTTTTAGTTTAGTTCTGTTGTGGTCCGAGAGCATACTCAGTATGCTTTCTATTCTTTTAAAATTTTGTGGTGTGTGTTATGGCCTTAATCTTTGTGAATTCTCCATGTGAGCTTGAGAAGGTGTATTTTGATGTTGTTAGATGAAGTAGTCTTTAGATGTCAGTTAGATCCAGCTGATCAATGGTGCTGTTCAGTTCAGTTGTCTTTACTGATTTTCATCCTGCTAGTCTGTCATTTCCTGGTAGAGCAGCATTGAAGTCTTTCAGTATATTAGTCTGTTCATCAGTTTCTCATTTCAGCTCTGTCAGTTTTTGACTCACATATATTGATGCTCTGTTGTTAAACAAAAACATACTAAAGGTTGTCATCTCTTCATCGAGAATTGACCCCTTCAGCATTGTGTAATGTCCTTCTTAAAATCCCTGGTAACTTTTCCTTGTTCTGAAGTCTGGTTTTCCTGAAATGTATGTGGTTATTCTAGTGTTCCTCTAATTAATGTTATGGTATATCTTTCTTATCCTCTTACTTTAAATCTCCTGTATCTTTATATTTACTGTAACTTTTCTTACAACATACAGTTGGGTCTTCTTTTTTTAATCCATTTGACAGTCTCTGTCTTTTAATTGATATATTTCAACCGTTTACATTTAAAGCAATGTTTTTTAGTTGGATTTATATCTACCTTGTTTGTACCTTTTCTGTTTATTGCCTTTGTCCTTCTAAAATGTGTTTTGCCTTACACTCTTTCTGCCTTCTCTGGTATAATTCTAGCCTAGGGTCCTAACATTTACATATGCTTCGCCAGGAGACTTCTAAATCATTTCACTTCTTTAATTTGATTCATTTAATTCTTTTGAGCATCCACTTACTAAATTTCATGTGTCTCTCAAGTGCTGAAGATAAGACGCTTCTACCCCATACCCGTCTTTTCAAAGGCTTTTCCCCCTTGTTCTCCGGAGCCTGGATCGATCTATTGTGTCTTGTCAAAGACTTTATGGCTTTAGTATTTTCTCTGTGAGCCAGTCTCCCTTTCTGCTGGATCATTCCCATTCCCATATAATTATGCTTTCATATGTCATCTTAAGGAAGCCATCTTGACCTTTTCCCTCACCTTCTAACTTCTACTACCGTCTCTACTTACTTTTATTACCAAGAATTGTCTACTCATATGGTTATAATTTCTCAAATTTTATTTATTTCTTCGTCTATCCCATCGTGGCTTTTGCATCTAACATCATGTGACTGCTCTTATCAAAGTCTCTCAGGTTCTGTGGCAACAGCAGTTCTACTCGATGCTTACACGTACTTTCTGACCTCTTAGCAGAATTCCTATCTTCTGAAATGCCCTTCACAGTCCTTGAGTTCTTCTTTTAGCCTCTTCTTCCTTTGCACTTAGATGACTTCATCCATTCCCTTGACTTAATGCTTTTTCTTTTTTTTTAACTCCCCTAATGGTTATCTCTTGCCCAGCCACCTCCTCAAAGCTCCGATCTTGATACCCACTTGGAAATCAAGTAGATTAAACTACATCCAAAAAAAAGAGTCCAACCCCAGGCTGTTTTTTCTCTGTCTTCATTTCAGTAAAGAATGATATTCATCTCACATCAAAAACAATGGAGTGGCCTCCCTTACCTCCCATATACAATCTGTTATTTGTTAGTCCAGTTGTTTGTTTTGGGATTTTTTAAAAGCTTTGCTTTTTTTTCTTTTTATAGCAGTTTTACGTTTATAGAAAAATTGACCAAAAAATACAGAGCTTCTATATTAATTTCCCCTCCCTAGTTTACTTTGCTACCATCTTGCATTCAGTTCAGTTCAGTCTCTCAGTCGTGTCCGACTCTCTGCGACCCCATGAATCACAGCACGCCAGGCCTCCCTGTCCACCACCAACTCCTGGAGTTCACTCAAACTCATGTCCATCGAGTCGGTGATGCCATCCAGCCATCTCATTCTCTGTCGTCCCCTTCTCCTCCTGCCCCCAATCCCTCCCAGCATCAGAGTCTTTTCCAGTGAGTCTACTTGTCGCATGAGGTGGCCAAAGTATTGGAGCTTCAGCCTCAGCATCAGTCCTTCCAATGAACACCCAGGATTGATCTCCTTTAGAATCTTGCATTAGTTTCTTATATTTGTTGTAGTTGAACCAATTTTGATACATTGAAGTCCAGAATTTACATAAGGATTTACTCTTTGTGTCAGCAGTGCTATGAGTTTTGCTAAACATGTAATTTGACCTATTCATCATTAGGGTATCTTATCACCATCACAGTCCCTGGCACCCACTGATATTTTTACTGTCTCAAGGTTTGTCTTTCCCAGAAGGTCATATAGTTGAAATCTTGTAGCATTTCCCGCTGGTTTCTTTCACTCAGCCATACGCAGTTAAGGTTCGTTATTACCTTTTTGTCGCTTGACAGCATATTTCTTTTTTATAGATCTGCCACAGTTTGTTTCTTCTTCACTTTTTGAAGGACATCTTGGTTGCTTCCAGTTTTCGGGACTTACGAGTAAAGAAAGCTACTACTATAAACTTTTGTGTGCAGGTGTTCCGAGGACATACATTTGCAACACACTTGGAAAAATAGCTAGTAGTGCAACTGCTGGATCTTAAACAGTAAGCCTCTGTTTAGGTTTGTAAGAAACCACCACACTATTCCAGAGTAGCTGTACCGTTTTGCATTCCTACCAGCAGTAAAGGAGAATTCCTGTTGTTTTACATCCTTGTCAAGTAGAAAATAAAATACAGCCCAAAAGCAGAGCCAAAAAATAGTATCCAGTTTTCCACATAGAAATTATGAAACAGTTTACATATAAATATCTCCACTTCTAGTGGAGTTTTCATGTCACAGCAGTTGACTATATTTCCCAAGAATGTAAGAGGTGTTAAATCCTTTAGGATAACCTCCTCTTCATTATAGGTATCCTGATTTATTTTGTAGACTAAGTGAAAAAGGTCCTAGATGTGTGGTGGTATCTCTTGTTTTAATTTGCAGTCCCCTAATATCATGATATTGAGCATCTTTTCACATGCTTATTTTCCATCTCTATATCCTCTTTGCTATTTAGATAAGGCCAATGTTTTTAGACTGATCTATTTTTTCCCAGTGTGGATATTTATTTGTTCTAGCACCAGGTTTTGAGAAGACTGTCCTTTCACCTTTGAATTGCGTTGGTTCCTTTTTCAAAGATCAGATTTCCCTCCTAAATCTGTCTTAAGCCTGTCCAGCTTCTCACCATTTCCATCTACCAACTTCTACTCCAGGCTGTCCCTTGCCTGGACTCTTACAGTAGCCCTCTCTGGTCACCTTGACTTCCATGTTCTTCATAGAATAGGATTTATTACATCCATCCATATCTGTTTCCTGTTAAAGACTCAGTTGCTTTTCTTCATTAAAACTATAAAATCCAAATTCTTTTATCATGGCCTGTGATCTTGCCTCCAGCTTTGCCCTAATTCCTGCTCTCTAGCCAACCTTGGGTTTATTTCGTGAAGTCTCTAGATTGCTTATTCTCTACTTTAGGGGATTCCCAGTGACTGGAATGCCCCTTCCTCTGATTGTAGGTCTCAGCTTCAGTGTTTCCTTTTCAGAGATGCTGTCTCTAGTCACTAGATCTAAACATCCCGTTCTGCTTCTTAACCTTCATTCTTTGATATCAATTCCTTCCTAGTATTTTTCTCAATTTAAAATATATATTGTTTGTTTATATTTTGCCTGGCTTCCAGAGGTCATGTCTGTTGTTCATACTGTTTCTTGGCACTTGGCAGAGTAGCTGTCACACAGTAGGCACTGAACAGATACTTCAGTGAGGAAGACCTAGGCAACTTCTGAGATGTCTACATCTAGTGAGGGAGGTCCACACAGAAATAGGTGAATCACAGCACCACTTCAGTGCTGTTGGACAATTGTTACAGTTCTGAAAATAAGCAGTAGAAGACTTAAAAAAAAAAAATCTTTGGGATTCTTTCTCAGTAGTGTGAAATCAATTTCTAAAGTCTTACTGCCCAGGCTTGTTTATGAATCCTTATTGCCTTGGCCATAAGTGAGTTAAATATTTGATAATGCGGGGTCAACATAACTTTCATCCTAGCAGTATGAGACTTAGCATCTCAGGTGTTCCAGAAATCATCCATTGGTACTGACAGTATTGGTGCTTTAGCGACAATCTCAAGCCCACCGAGAGATTGTCCAGCCTACTGACTGGGCATGGCCTGTAGGTTGAGTGTTGGTTTTGAATGCCCAGTGCAGCCTTTCACCTGGGCAAGTTTAACCTCTGTGTGCCTCAGTTTCCTCATCTGTGAAGGAGCTAATAAATGCTGCATGAGGTTATAATGAGGGTTGAATAGACTAATACTTACGTAAAGCATTTTTTCATGTGCCAGATAAAGAAAAGTGCTTTTTCTGTCATTAACATTTTATGATGTTAGAGTACCCTGAGTAATATGCAGCTTTCTCAACAGACATTTCCGTTCCCACTTTTTCTTTAGACTTCATTCTGATGCCAAACATAAATCTTTTTCAGCACCCGTCCTTTCTTCTCCACCTATGCTCTGCGTCCAGTCACCTCTGCTTTCTTAGATGTCTTATGACTTAAATTCCCTCTCATATTTCTTCCTTTGAAACAAATCTTTCTCATGCATACAAACACATTCAAGTCTCCAATTAAAAAAGTAAATAACTGCAGACGCTGCCCCACCTCTTCCTCTGTATATGCAAACTTACTCTCTATAACATTCTCTCCATTTCTTTCAATGCCACTCATTTCTCTGTCTATCCCAAGCTTGTTTCTACCTCTTCACGTCATTGAAATGATACCACTGAGGTGATTGGTGACCATATCACTGAATCAGCTGGACCTTTTCCATCCCTTGCCACGTGTGCTCTCAGCATTCAGCACAGTTGACCTTCTTCTAACATTTGGATTCTGAGAGTCTTCAGTCTGAATTCCTCCTGTCTTTCTGGCAGGTTCTGAGTCTGATTTGCAGATCCATTCTTTCCCAGGCTTTGTTTTACATATTGAGAGTTTCTGAGGCTGTATTGTTGGTCATTTAATTACCTTTATACTGATGATGCAAGTTCAGTAATACTGGTCCAGCTTTAGAGACAGAATGACCTACTTGGCATCTCTTTCCCTTTCTTTGTGCCCCAAGGGCACTTCAAACACACTTTGTGAATTTTTGATCTGTCTCCCCTCAAATGTGATCTTCCTTAGCATTCCTCCTTTTAGTGACTAGCACTGTCGTGCATCCACTTACGCATGCCGGAAACCTAGATGACGTTCTGTGTGTGTGTATTCCTCACACCTCCTTTACCCCCTCTGTCATCCTCTCTTGTTGACTTTTGTGTCTGAAATCTCAGCAACCTATTTCTCTGTTATCAGTGTACTCAGTCTATTACTTCCTAGCTTGCACTGCAACAGTTCTAACTGGTCTCCTTGTTTACAGCCTTGTGCTAATCAAATTCATTTTCCACAGTGCAGCCAGAATGATGTTTCTCAAGATACAAGTTTTATTGATATTATATCTTTAATTAAAACAATCAGCTTTCTATTTTTAGTTCAAATCCTTGGGTAGGTTAGAGACAAAATCCTTATTATAATTTGTGAAACTCCAAAGACCAAGTTCCTGTTTACCTCTCCACTCATGCTTGTCCGCTTATTTATTCATTTTTTTTTTATACCCTGCCTCTTCCTCATCTTATTTTGCCTTCACTCTGTGGTCATTACCTTGCTTCAGGAATACCTCTGATGTTCTTGACCAGGTTAGATCACCATCCTCTCTGCTGTCATAATGCCATGTTCATATCGTATCAGTGGTCACAGTCTTACATTTCTGTATCCCACCTCTCCCTCCAGCTAAAAACCCCTAAGAGACCAAGGGTTGTGTTTGGTTTTGCTTACCATTTGTGGGTACTTAGCCCAGTAACTGGCTTATACCCTTCAGTTCATCAGATCTTGAAATGCTTTCAATGCCACTCATTTCATTTTATTTTACATATTGAGAGTTTCTGAGGCTGGATCCTTGGTCATTTAAACCTTTATACTGATGATTCAAGTTCATCAGTTTTCTTTCACTGAGGAGTAAAAAATTTTAAAAAGGAAGGAAAATAATGAAAGATAAGCTCACAATAATGTTATTGAAAGAATTTTCTATAAAATTAGCTTGAACTATTACATTTTCTCCCAGCCCTCTGTCTTTCTTAGATAAAAAAGAATGTTATTTAAGAAAAATATCCTAGAGTTTTATTTCTAGATTCTTGATACTATGCGAAAATAATTGGCACTTAATCATAGTTCCATTCTTCAGGCCTTCTGAAACAAAGAAATTAGATTTGTTTCTAACTTTGGAAATAAAATATTCAAGCTGGTTTTGATTTAAGTGCAGGTTTGGTGACTTCCTGAACTCCCAAATGATGCTGCCTTGTGGTCATCTCTGGGAAGGGATACTTAGTCATAATTTGAGTTCAAGAACAAGAATTACTTTTTAACTGTAGGGTGATGTGAAATGAGTCTTTGTCTAGCTCTTCATTTCATTACGCTTTCTTTTTCTTTCATACTTTTGTTTCTTATAGGAAGGTACCAACTGTCAGCATTTCTGTCTCCATTCCTTAGTTCATGAGGTTCTCTGCACTGTTCTATTAGGGGGTCCAAGAGGATAATTTCTATAACAGACTTAATTTTTGTCTTGACTCAATTTATGCCTTGTATTAGAGAAATTTATAATGAAAAAATTTAGTTTGTCATTTAACATTGTATTATTTCTCAAAGGAGTTCAAATTTAAAAATCTAAAAAACTTAAAGTTTTAAATTTAAAAATTCAAAAACACTTTTTGTAATTTTTGGGGCCTTGCTTTGGTAGATGCTGAATAATCAGCATTCCTGGTAGCCTGACATTTGGTAGTTGGAATAAACTAATCACTGAAGGCTTTTGCAATCACTTGAAATACTCATTAACTGTGAGTCATTGTTTTGAAATAATGTACATTATATTCTTTTTGTTTTTCTTGCTTGAATTGCCTAACAATGTTAAGAACAGCTTTGTGTCGTGAGCAGCATACATTTTTATTCTGAAAATCGAGTGGTGCCAAAGTACGTTGCAGGACAACAATTTATTCCTTTATCATCAAGTTGGTAGTAAGATGTTCTTTTGTAGAGCAAAAAGTACAGCAAAGTACAGAACATATTTTCTTACTGAAGTACTTATAAGAAAGTGTATATGTCTGAAATAATAGGGAACTAATTACCTCTCGGCTTCCCTGGTGGCTCAGGTGGTAAAGAATCTGCCTATAGTGCCAGAGACTTGGGTTTGATTCCTAGGTTAGGAAGATCCCCTGGAGAAGGGAATGGCTACCCCCTCTAGTATTCTTGCCTGGAGAATTCCATGGACGGAGGAGCCTGGAGGGCTACAGTCCATGAGGTCTCAAAGTCTGACATGACTGAACAACTAACACAACACTGGCATCTTAAAAATTTTTAAACACGTTTCTTTGCTAAGAATGGAACTGCATTTCTTTATTTTCAAAATTGTTTACAGTAGTTCTTGAAAGAATAGAATAATCTTCATATTTGAGTTAAAATCAGTTACTACTATCATATTAATTAAAATTATCTATATAAAGTAGCTTATTAAATGCTTTCTAAAATTTCTAGTTTTAATAATAAGGACCTAGTCATTTTTTCATGAGTAAATTAAAACATTTTAAGTATTATTGTTTTTAAGTTGGAACATTCTACTTTTCTAAATATAAAGCCTTTTATTAATGGAAAATGAGACTTAATAATGAACTCTTATAGTTTTCAATGTTGTCTTTTAAAAAGTCATTAAAAACAATCCTGTGATGGCTATCAGTGTTTTAAAAATGAGCAGCTTTGTTTCCACTTTTCACATGAACCAGAGCTTTGATATTTTAGTTGCACAGTTCAGTACATTAAAGACAAAAACCAGTAATCATCTCCTAGCAGTCGTCTTTGTTCTCTGAACTGTTTGTGTTGGTGGTGGATGTAGAACTATTTGAAGACACATTTTGTGTATGTTTTCTAATTAAGTACTCTAAATTCTGAAACCTTTGTTTAAATATATTTATCTCCTGATAATAGAGTTTCTAATAGGCCTGTATCAGTATTCTCAAATTTAGATGTTATTTCTCAATCTACTAAATAAGTTGGGATACTATAATGAAGAGGGGTTATCCTAAAGGATTTAACACCTCTTACATTCTTGGGAAACATAGTGAATTGTTGTGACATGAAAACTCCACTAGGAATGGAGGTAATTATATGGAAATTCTGTTTCATAATTTCTCAGTGAAAAATTGAATACTACTTTTTGGCTATACTTTTGGCCTATATTTTCTGAGTTTGGCTTTTAAGATAGGAAAAGGGGGATGAAATTTGTCATATAAATTAGAGTTTTATTCTTCACCTCTATAAATCAGAAGTTCTTTTTAATCTCTTTAAGTTTTCTTTCAGCCTTAATTTAAGTACATATTTTCAATGTGCAGATACGAGAGATGTTTAAGATCGCTCTGAACATTTCAGTACAAATCACAAAATGGTGAGGATGTTTCTGAACGTCCATCTATAACATGCTTCATAATTTTTAAAAAATCTTGGTTACTTTGACAGCAATATGAATCAGATTCGATGGTCATTATTTTGACACTTATAGAATGGCTGTCAGAGATGGTTCACAGAGATACATCGATTGAATTGACAGTAATTCCTAAATCATGATACTAAGATTTTAATATCATCCAGCAGTTATGCAGAGGTTTTGGTGATACTTGGCTGGTCCCTAGTAGTCTGACCTTGCACCTGATGGAATGGATTTTAATTTCCATCATTTTAAGAAATCAATTAGAAACCTGATGTTCTTCTGGAAGGTTTTGAAAGTGGTTAAAAATTATGGTTCCCAGCTTTTAAATGAGAGATTTTAAAAAATTCTCTCTCAACATTTTTAGTACTGATCACACAATGATAGAGCTGTTTTGAGACATCCATCTTTAAAATTCCCAAAGAAGTTATTCCTGGAAAGCAATCCTTCTCTCATGAACCGTTGAAACGTTTTCACATCAAAGGTACAGGTTCAGTGTGTTTGTACTGAAGATTTCTGCTTGGTGGCTTATTAATCTCTTGTCATCACAGGAAAGCTCAGCAATTGTGAATGTTTTTTCTTTTCATAAAAAAAAAAATCCATAGCCCATCTTTTAAGTTCAACAATTCTAAGTTTTTTACAATAGATAGCTAGCAAGCCAAATAGAGGAAAAAGGATTTTTTTTTCTGTTCTCTGTCTCATAGGAAATACCCGTATGATTCTTCTGGGCTTCACTGGTGGCTCAGTGGTAAAGAATCTGCCAGCCAATGCCGGAGATGTGGGTTTGATCCTTGGGTTGGGAAGATACCCCTTGAGTAGGAAATGGCAACCCACTCCAGTAATTTTGCCTGGGAAATCGCATGGAGAGAGCCTGGCGGGCTACAGTCCATGGGCTTGCAAAAGAGTCAGACAGGACTCAGTGAATAAAAAACAACAAATGATCTTTCTACTTTAAATATATTTTTTAATGGAATTAACGACGTTGATATTCTGGAGCATTTAGTGCAAACATAATTTCAACTTCTTTGCTGCAGTAACTTGCCTGTGACTGGATGACTCATTGATTTTCACATGAGTTGATGTCTCTGATTTATCTGCAAATCCCTTTTCTAGCTAAAGCAGCTGCTCCATCGGAAGTTGCAATTATAAAAGAAGAAATTTGCGGTTGAGATTACATCTTCACCAGTAAAATTTTTCTTTAATTCATCATATACACAAACACAGTGTTTTATTTTGGAAACAGAATCTAGCAAACACCACAGGCTGAGCCATGTAAGAAATGTGTCTTCTTTTTATCTTCTATCCGACCTTTTTGGACTACATCATTTGCACCAGTGCTTCTTTCTTCAGACATTATGCAATCTTTCTTATAATCCTTCTGACAATATTTATTGATTGAGGATTGCATTTTAATTTGTCTCTAGACTTTTATTTTTAAAATTCAGTCAGTTTTGCCATAGAACAAAGTATTTTCCTAATGTAACATAACTATTTGTTAGGGATATTTAGTTAGTGTTGTAAAATGTTGAGCCAACTGGATTGAGTATTGCATGTCTTTAAACATAGCTTGAAAAAATACAGATGTTTGTCTTGGTTCTGGATTTTTAAAATTTTAGATGTCTTGCGAACAGTGATGGCTTCATATTCTCATTAATTAAGCACAATATGTATTTAGGACTGTGATTATTTGGTAAGGGACGTAAATCTGTATTTCAAATGAATAGTTTTGCAGGGTTCTTTTTTTTGCAGGTCTGATTAGCATGATGCATTTGTCAACTGTTGTGGTTAATAGGATGTTTGTGCTTAGAGAGTTATTCAGCTCTGCCATTTTCCTTTTATTTACCTGTTTGTATTATCAGTGGGCTTCCCAGGTGGCGCAGGTGGTAAAGAATACACCTGCCAATGCCAGAGATGTGAGAGATGTGGGTTTCAGTTCCTGGACTAGGAAGGTCCCCTGGAGGAGGGCACAGCCCCACTCTGGTGTTCTTGCCTGGAGAATCCCATGGACAGAGGAGCCGGGTGGGCTACAGTCCATGGGGTCACAAAGAGTTGGACATGACTGAAGTGACTTAGCATGCATGCACGTGTTATTAGTTATTATCCTAGTTCTGTATTCCTTTGCAGGAATATTTTAGAACCATTTATTTGGTGTGGATTACTTAGTTAATATAACTCACTTAATCAAATGCACATAAACTGCAGTAAAATTTAAAGCATTGAAAGTGATCAAGTAAAAATGCTACTGAAAATTCCTATACCTTTGTGGAACTATTAATAGAACTGAGGAAACCTTAATGGGAACACAACTTGAACACTAGTTGATGAGACATCTAACCAAAGGATAGACCGGGGTCACCAGTGTCAGTCTATATGTGAAATATCAGCACAGCTCAATGTCTGACTTCTAAAATTAAAAACATTTTTCTTCCTGCAACAAATAGATCATCTTTTATACTCTCTTCTGGAGTTTACCTAGATAGTATATTAAAAAGCAGAGACATTACTTTGCCAACCAAGGTCCGTCTAGTCAAGGCTATGGTTTTTCCAGTGGTCATGTATGGATATGAGAGTTGGACTGTGAAGAAAGCTGATCACCGAAGAATTGATGCTTTTGAATTGTGGTGCTGGAGAAGACTCTTGAGAGTCCCTTGGACTGCAAGGAGATCCAACCAGTCCATTCTAAGGGAGATCGATCCTGGGTGTTCATTGGAAGGACTGATGCTAAAGCTGAAACTCCAATACTTTGGCCACCTCATGCGAAGAGTTGACTCACTGGAAAAGACTCTGATGCTGGGAAAGGTTGGGGGCGGGAGGAGAAGGGGATGACAGAGAATGAGATGGCTGGATGGCATCACCAACTCGATGGACATGAGTTTGAGTGTACTCTGGGAGTTGGTGATGGACAGGGAGACCTGGCGTGCTGTGATTCATGGGGTCGCAGAGAGTCGGACACGACTGAGCAACTGAACTGAACTGGAGTTTTCTGGTTTAAAGTATGGTTTTAAAAATTGGGATTTTCCCTCTCATAGTCCTTTAAAACTCAGATAGTTTGCATGTCCATTAAAATAAATTTTGGCCTTATTTAACAGTCCATGATTATTCCCATCACCTTAGCTTTTCATTTCCAAGGTGATTGAAATCTTTCTAATTAGACCATTGTACAGCCTTAGATAAATATTAAAGCAGAGTTTGATGAAAGTAATAATATTATGTCCTTGATATGTTGATAGTTAGATGTTATAATTAGGACTGTCCGTGAATTAAATAACTAATCTGTTTTTAACTTTGTCCTTGGGATGGAATGAGACAATTTGTTTAGATACTCTCTGTGAGTTAACATATAATTTGTTTACCTCCACTTTGAAGGAGGATATTTGGTTTCTTTTGGGATGCTCAGTTGTGTCCGACTCTGCGACCCCATGAACCCATGAACAGATGCCCACCAGATTCATCTGTCCATGGGATTTCCCAGGCAGGAGTACTGGAGTGGGTTGCCGTTTCATCTTTCAGATCTTCCAAACCCAGGGATCAAACCCTTGTCTCCTGCATTGCTGGCAGATTCTTAACCACTGAACTACCTGGAAATCCCTTTCTTTGGGATATTTAACTTCATTTTTTGTCAAAATTATTTTTGAAGGTGCTAACATATTCTTGAGATTGATTTAACTGTAGACATTTAAAGAAAACAACAGCATTAGGATGGAGAATACGCTTAGGTTCCGATAGATCCTGCACATTTAAGATAGATTTTAATGTTCCTGCACATTTTCAGTGTCAAATTCAGTGCTTAATTTCTGTTATTGATGTGTCTTAGAAATTATAAGGGATAATCAAGTATTCTGAAAATTTTTCTAATTTATGCTCATTCATTTTCTCCAGTTTTTACTTGACATTTTAGTGAGTAGGCAATAATTTAATTTTTTTTCTGTAATAATTATGTGACCATTGCGCTTGATTTTTTGAATGTAATGCTTGTAGATCAGTGCATACTGTTTAAGAAAATAAATGTTAGTGAAATGGGCCATGGCATAGAATGAATTAAGTTTTGAAAATTTGCTTCCATTTCAGTTGTTACCTCTAAAGACTAAAAGATGTGTATTTTACATACATTCTGGATCGAATTATATTAATATACATGTATTTGTGTAAGCATAAAAACACATGCACACACATGTATATTTGTGTGTATAAACAGTTCATTTATCCCTGACCAGAAGGAAGCATGGTAGTCAGACAGTGTAATTCTGGGTTGAGTTTTTAGATTGTTGGAGCCAAAAGAGACTTTACTATACTTTGACTAGCAACGTATGAGCGTATTCATTCCCCTTGCACAGATTACTCTTGTTTTAATTTTTTTGTTAATTTTCTAATTTGATTTGTTTTAATGTGAACTTTGACTAATGAAGATAAACATGTTAAAAGTACAGTTAGATCTCTTTTTTTCAATTATCTTCTCCCCCCCATTTTAGTTATGGTAATTAATTCAGTGAGCAATTGCATATTCCTACTTGATCTGTTGTGATTTAATAGACTTAGATCATAACCTTCTTAGATTTTATGATTTCTCAGAGAAAGGAGTTCCAGACTTTTTAGCCTTAAAGATGTATTGATACTTTCCTACTACTGACCACCCCCCTTTGAAATTTCATTACATATTGCATACGTTACATAATTACATCACTACACATTATATAAAATTGACTATCTTAACCATTTTTAAGTGTTCAATTGAGTAGCACTGAGTACACTTATATTGTGAATCACTGTCATCCTGCCCTCTTGGTCATTTTGATTGCCCTGCTAGCATAGTAATGTTGGCTTAAAAATCTCACCGGTGTGGCCTGTAGCATTCTTATTGTTAGCGAACCATCCTTTTGGTTACTGTTTTTATCAAAATGTTGTGGAGATTCGTTGACTTCTCTGGGTGTGGAAGCATACTGTCTAGGTACAGAAGCTGAGATTTCTAGTTTATATTGAGTCTTGGTTGCTAATAGTAATTTCGAGTCCATTATTCAATGAATATGGCTGATTAACATGAATTTCAATTTTCCCTAAACTTACTCTGTTCTGCTTAGACTGATGATCAATTTCCCCGTTTCTGCTTATCACATGGAACCTCCTGAGATAACTCTATAGTTTGTTCTTTTCAGCTAGACACTTTGGGCTGTGTCTCTCTCTTTCTCTGTGTTTTGGCAAGAGGTACAGGAAATACAAAGGCTCAGATGGGGAAGGAACTTGACGTTCTCAGTAGACAGAAGGGCAGCTTGGTGGCTGGGAGTGAGGAGGCCAAGGACGTTGGTGTGAGATGCAGGGGCCAAGTACTGTGGGCCCCACAGGCGCTAGGTTCCTGTCGCACTGTGGGTAGAACTCTGCTGAGGAGTCCAAGTGAAGCTGGAGTGGAGTGAGCATCATAGTCTTTGTGTGTTTTATAAAAGATCATACTGGCTACTGGGTGGGAAAAAATGGATTCTGGAAGAAGAGTAGAAGCAGGGAGATTGTCTTGGGGTGTGGGATGTATAGTCCAGGTGGCAGTCTTACCCTGACTTACTTCCCTTCTTTCAGTCTCTCTCTTTAAAACTAAATCCACGTTGTGACCATCTGCGGCACATCTGAAGATAACTTGCCAGGTTTAGTCCATGGAAAAGTGAGGCTTATCAGGATGTATTATAAACATCAGAGCAATGGGTTCATTAATATCATACTTTAATCAAGCTAACTAACCCCAGGCTAAATATAGTTTGCCTGTGAATCAGAAGTTTGATATCAGCTATCTTTGAACATCCCAGTGAAGTTAAGTGAACTTTAATTATGTTGGAGTTAGTGAATTCAGAAAGATAATTCACGTGCATATATTATACATAAAGAACAGGACGTAGGACTTATAGTCATTAGTAGTACTAAAACCAAAACATCACTTTCTCCTAACTGCAAATAACGTTTTGTCAACATCATACTTTTAGTTTAATTCCTTCCAAATCCATTATAACTTCAGAGTATGGATGAAATTTGAGTTTTATGCACATTTTTGGCATTTATTATTTTGATGTCTCAGATATAAGGTCATGTAATTCCTCTGTGTATTTGCTTCTAATTCTGTAAGACTGGGAAAAGGCCCCTCTTAAGTGCTTTTATCGGAGAAGGCAATGTCAACCCACTCCAGTACTCTTACCTGGAAAATCCCATGGATGGAGGAGCCTGGTAGGCTGCAGTCCACGATGTCGCTAGGAGTCGGACATGACTGAGTGACTTTCACTTTCACTTTTCACTTTCATGCATTGGAGAAGGAAATGGCAACCCACTCCAGTGTTCTTGCCTAGAGAATCCCAGGGATGGGGGAGCCTGGTGGGCTGCCGTCTGTGGGGTCACACAGAGTCGGACACGACTGAAGCGACTTAGCAGCAGCAGCAGCGTGTACTTTTATAGCATCTTATACCTTCCCCTATGTTAGACATTTATTCTATTTAATTATAAGGCTCTTTGAGAACAAAGATTGGGGAGAACGAAGACAAATGGGGGAATTGGAGAAACAAACTTGAAGGAACTTGAGGCAAGTGTGAAATTTCTGTGCAGTCTTGTGAATATTCAGTTTCACTCCATACTGCGGCTTTGTTATATGAAACCGTATTTCAGTCTAGCAAACACTGAGGGAGACTGACATGACAAGAAGCTATGTATTGTTTACACTGTGGCTTTATCTGTTTTCAGCATACTGTTGTCTCCTCTAGTGTGAGGAATTACAGTATTTTGTGAACTTTTTTAAGTTTCTTATGTTGGCTTTAGGGGGATAACATCAATTGCTGCTGTTTAGTTGCTCTGTCGTGTCCAACTCTGTGTGACTCCATGGACTGTAGCCTGCCAGGCTCCTCTGTCCATGGGATTCTTCAGGCAAGAATACTGGAGTGGGTTGCCATTTCCTCCCCCAGGGGATCTTCCCAACCCAGGCATCAAACCTGTGTCTCCTGCATTGGCAGGCAGATTCTTTACCAATGAGCCACCAGGGAAGCCCAATAACATCAATACATGCCTGATTAGATCTTGTAGGCTTTAAAAAGTAATATATTTTTACTTTTTTTTGAAGTATAGTTGATGTATAATATTATATAAGCTTCAGGTGTACAATATAGTGATTCACATTTTTTAAGCTTATGTTCCATTTATAGTTGCTGTAAAATATTGACTGTATTCCCCGTGTTGTACAATATATCCTAGTAATTTATTTTATACATAGTAGTTTGTGCCTCTTAATCCCCTGTCCCTCTGTGAGATATTTACTTTGTAAAATTTTGAAAGGACTTCGGATGCTTAGTTCTTCAGTACAATATTCCTCTTGACTCCTTGCCTTTTTGGACTTCTGTAAACTTGGTGTTCCACTTCTTTGGAATCTTTATTTTGACACTGCACTTCTCTGGTTTACTCCTTACTTTTAAAATCTCATTTCTTGGCTATTTACCTCCCCTCCCATAAGCTGTGTGGAGATATGTAAAAGCTTTGTCCTTAGTTCTATTCCTTTCTGTCACCTTACTCCTGGAACATCTGTGACAGTTCTTAACCTCTAAATATTGCAGATGACTCCAAATCCTTGTGTTCAACCTTGATCTCTTTCCCATTGCCCTGTCCTGTGTTGTTGACCATTTGCCTTGTATCCTGTATGTGTTCCTTCTCATGAGCTTGGAGCTTCTATGAACCATCATCCTGGAGTTCCCATCAGCTAGACTCCAAAGCTTAGTCACCTTGACTCCACTTTCTCCTGCCTCCCTTGAGCTTGCTCTTGAATCCCCAGTGCCTGGTTCATAATGGACACTCTGTGTCATCTGGTTTTGGAATTTCTTATTCTGTAACATCTTGCTTTTTGTTCTTTTTCTTCTGCCGCTATTATCACCCCCGTACTCTTGGCTGTTATCACTTTTTTGGACTATTTGTGGGAAACGCCTTACTGACTACCCAGCCTCCAAGCCTCCCCACCTCCTTCCCAGTTATAGGATTAATCTCACTGAAACATCCCTTCCAAATACCCAGTTCAGACATCTTTAATGGCTTCCTGTTGTTTTCTTCTTGCTGACTACTCACTCATACTTTTAAAATATCACCTTAACATAACCCCTTGCTTATTCGTTGTTGTTGTTCAATCACTAAGTAGTGTCCGACTCTCTGCAACCCCATGGACTGCAGCACTGCAGGCTTCCCTGTCCTTCACTGTCTCCCAGAGTTTGCTCAACTTCATGTCAGTGAGTCAGTGATGTTACCCAACCATTTCATCCTCTGTTGCTCCTTTCTCCTCTTGCCTTCAACAGCGTCAGGGTCTTTTCTAGTGAATCAGTTCTTTGAATCAGGTGGCCAAAGTATTAGAGCTTTAACATCAGTCTTTCCAATGACTATTCCGACTTGATTTCCTTTAGGATTGACTGGTTTGATCTCCTTGCTGTCCAAGAAACTCTCAAGAGTCTTCTCGAACACCACAATTAAAAAGCATCAATGCATATGCATCCTTTTAACCAAGAATTCCCACTCCACTCTTCCCCTGAGGCTTACGTGTCCTGGGACCACATTTTGAGTTCTACCCATTTGGATGTGATCTTTTGGAAGCTCAATCCATATATGTGTGTCTTGTACTTTTAAAAAAATTATCACTCATCCACAACCTGTCTTAATTAGTTTTTTGAGTTATCGTTGGCAGAGTGGTTAAAAGAATGGACTCTGGAGCTGCACTGCCTGCATTCTCATCCCAGTTCCACCTCTTACTAGTTCGGCACCTTGAGCTGATTACCTAACCTCTCTGAGCTTTATTTTTCTCATCTGTAAATTGGGAGCAGTCATAGTACCTGGCTCACAGGGCTGATGTGATTAATAAGCAACTTAATACATGTTTAAAACACGGCCTAGTACCATACAGATATTTTCTATTATTATGTGTTTCCAAAAGATTTATCCTATTCCATCAGCTTCCTAAGGGTCGGGGATGTCTTATTCTTATTTGGAATGCCCCATGGAAACTATCAAGGTACCTTATACTTAGTAGGCATTCAGTAAATTACTTATGGAATGAAATTTAAATTTATTGAAAGATCTAGTTGTCCATTAACAGCCACTTTTTTTTTTTTTTTTGAAATAAGGTTCTTTAAACTTGTGCCAGGGGAGTTTCAACAATCATAGTGTGAGGTCACAGAGTTTTTCTGGGATGGTTTCGTACCAAAGTATATGGTTTCCTTGTTTAATTACATGGTTTGGAAAGTAAACCAACTATGTACTTTTAAAAAATAGATTTTAAATGAAATCATACAAAGATGATGAACTAGTGAACCACTGAACACTAAAACTCTTAAGACATAAACTTTGGTGTTTTAAATTAAAAAGTAGCAACAGCAACTAAGAATCATTTTGGACAACAATTAGCATGCAACAGAGACAACCTTCTAAGTGAAAACACCCCAGAGTAGAACTTGCCTGGTTACATATAATTTTAGACCCCATCCTGGCATTTTTTATGTATGCATTTGGCTTTTCCAACATATATTTAATAGTGTTTTTGAGTACTGAATTGAATAAGAGATGGCCGGGGCTAATATTTGCTGTTGGTCTTGTATGTTGATTGTAAATTGGGGTAATGATGTTTCAGGCTTAAATATGTGAAGGTGTATCATGTAGTAGTTTTATTTATATGATTTTAAAGAAATAGTAAACATTATCATTGGACATTTCGTTGAGGTTACTTTTATCCATCAGCTTGAGACCTTTAATAGGAACTTAAAAAGCTCTTAGACTGCAGGTAAACACAGAGTAATGGTTGGTTCTGATGGGATAAAGGGAAAAAATATCCACATGGGCTTAATTTTTTCTGGCTCCAAGATAAGAAAAATGGAATTTTCACCAGTAAATAGAAACTTGTCTAAATAGCCCAAGAAAGTAAAATTATTTGCCTCAGATTAAAATATTTCATTCCATTTGGTGATAAAGTAGCTTTTTTTCTGTGGTTTAACAAGGGTCTTGAAGCAACAGTGAAAGAACCATTTGAAATGCCATGTAACCCTGGATCTCAAATTCACATAAACTAATCATCATTTTATAGTCAAATCTAGGTATATTATCTTGCATACTTAACAGAATAAAAGACTAAATTTCCATCTTTTATGTTAACATGCTCTTAAGATAGATTCAGTTCAGTTCAGTCGTTCAGTCGTGTCCGACTCTTTGCGACCCCATGAATCACAGCACGCCAGGCCTCCCTGTCCATCACCAACTCCCGGAGTGCACTCAAATTCATGTCCATCGAGTCGGTGATGCCATCCAGCCATCTCATTCTCTGTCGTCCCCATCTCCTCCTGCCCCCAATCCCTCCCAGCATCAGAGTCTTTTCCAGTGAGTCAACTCGTTGCATGAGGTGGCCAAAGTATTGGAGTTTCAGCTTTAGCATCAGTTCTTCCAATGAACACCCAGGATTGATCTCCTTTAGAATGGACTGATGGATCTCCTTGCAGTCCAAGGGACTCTCAAGAGTCTTCTCCAGCACCACAGTTCAAAAGCATCAATTCTTCGGCGATCAGCTTTCTTCACAGTCCAACTCTCACATCCATACATGACCACTGGAAAAACCATAGCCTTGACTAGACGGACCTTGGTTGGCAAAGTAATGTCTCTGCTTTTTAATATGCTCTCTAGGTTGGTCATAACTTTCCTTCCAAGGAGTAAGCGTCTTTTAATTTCCTGGCTGCAATCAGCATCTGCAGTGATTTTGGAGCCCAAAAAAATAAAATCTGACACTGTTTCCACTGTGTACATATTAGTGTATCTCTAATGACTGATGCTTTTGAACTGTGGTGCTGGAGAAGACTCTTGAGAGTCCCTTGGACTGCAAGGAGATCCAACCAGTCCTTCTAAAGGAGAAAAATCCTGGGTGTTCATTTGAAGAACTGATGCTAAAGCTGAAACTGCAATACTTTGGCCACCTCATGCGACGAGTTGACTCACTGGAAAAGACTGATGCTAGGAGGGATTGGGGGCGGGAGGAGACGGGGACGACAGAGAATGAGATGGCTGGATGGCATCACCAACTCGATGGACATGAGTTTGAGTGAACTCCGGGAGTTGGTGATGGACAGGGAGGCCTGGCGTGCTGTGATTCATGGGGTCGCAAAGAGTCGGACGCGACTGAACTGAACTGAATGACTGATGACTGTCCTTTGGCTCGAGTGAGGCTTATATCAGTAAGCCTACGCCTAGTTGACTTTTTTCAGGAGCCTGGGGCTATAGGAATACAAGGGAAGTTTGTTGTTGTCCTTATTTTAAAGAACTTGCCGTTTTGTTGTGATAAGTGTGTATGTTTGTAAAATAACTATAAAAATAGTACATCATTAAGGATTAGTTCATAAGGTATTGCTTACATATGAAGGGAGAGCTTCCCTGGTGGCTCAGTGGTAAAGAACTTATCTACCAATGCAGGAGATGCAGGTTTAATCTCTTGAGTTGGGAAGATCCCCTGGAGGATAAGATGGCAACCCACTCCAGTATTCTTGCCTGGAAAATCCCATGGACAGAGAAGCCTAGTGGGCTACAGTTCAGGGGGTCACAAAGAGTCAGACATGACTTAGTGACTAAACAACAACATATAAGAAGGGAGAGCTCAGTGGATTCAGAGCTGTAGATTTGGAGTTACTGAAGTAGTAAGGACTCTGGATGGAGAAGGCAATGGCAAGCTACTCCAGTACTCTTGCCTAGAAAATCCCATGGATGGAGGAGCCTGGTAGGCTGCAGTCCGTGGGGTCGCTAAGGGTCAGACACGACTGAGTGACTTCACTGTCACTTTTCACTTTCACACATTGGAGAAGGAAATGGCAACCCACTCCAGTGTTCTTGCCTGGAAAATCCCAGGGACGGGGGAGCCTGGTGGGCTTCTGTCTGTGGGGTCGCACAGAGTCGGACATGACTGGAGTGACTTAGCAGCAGCAAGGACTCTGGATTTGAATCGTGGTTCCTCCACTTACTTCACTAGCAATGTGACCTTGGTCAGGTAATGCAACTTCTGCCTCAGTTTCCTCATCTCTCAAATGGGAATAATAATATAGCTTACCCACTGGGATTGTTGACTTATGGGCTTTCTAAACAGGAATTTCTTGAGAAAATTCAGCAATAATGACCTCAGTCATCTATTCCTGTATTGATTTATCTCCTACACATCTGAAAAGGCTCTAGTTTTGAACCACTGTTGGGGGATTTGAGAAAAGAGGCATCAGATAATTTTCGTTTACAGTGCTTCCAGTAAGGAACCCTGGTCGAGGATTAAATGAGCAATCAATTATATGGGACAGCACTTGAAAGTGTTAATTATCATTGTTGTTGGACTCTGAAAAGGAAAAGAGGATTTAATTAGAGGGAATGGGTTTTTCAGGCTGAGAGAAGTTAAAGGTTGTCTGAAAGTGTTTTCCATCTCAAATAAATATCCAATTACTTGTGTCTTTGGAATCAAGATGGGACTTGGAAAAATCAGCAACTTAGTTACCAGTCAGAAAAGCATGGAGCATTTGAAAGGAGGACTGTGTATTAAAAAAAAAATGCTGCTTAATAAGCATTTAGTTGGATCAGTCATATAAATTTATAAGTGTCATATTGAAACTATGAGAGAGAGAAAAAATTTTCAGTGAACAAGAGATGGCAAACGGAAAATAACCATATACCAAAAAAGTAAATCGACACACCTTTTTGGGGGGTGGTTACATATATTTTTGCATATAAAGACAAATCAGAGAGAGATTTTCATTTGATCTGCTAGAGGGCTGTAGGAGCACAACTTTAGGTAAGTTAAGTACAGTTGGCTGTTGAGTATAGAGATCATTGATAACCCTGGGAGAGAGTTATTTCAGTGGAGTTCTCCTCACCATGTGTGTGTGCCACTTACTCTTCTCCCCCGCCACCCCCCACACAGAGTTTCGGTATGTTTGTAAATTCATCTGACTTTGATACAGTTAATATGCGTGTTCAGAATTTTGTTGTTTTTACTGCACTAGACTGGTCATCCCACGTTCAGAGCCCCTCTTCTTATACTTCATCCGGCGTGTCACACCTCTGATCACTGTCTTGCATCTGTTCCGCTTGACTCCCTCTAATATGCTCACCCTAAGACTAACCTCCTGCCTTATTATTACCTGTTGCCTGTTTTATCTGTTTTCCTTCTGCTGAGTTTTCCATTGCTCCTCACGGGGGTCCCCGCCCCGCTGCTTCTAGTTCCACATCCTTATCCCTTCCAGGTTCTCACTGCAGGAACCACTGGTACTGCCTAAAGCAGAACAGTGGCAGAGGGTGAGATGTTGTTTAATAAAACTTTTCTGGCGAGGAAGAAGCCAGCAGAGAGATGCCATTAAGTGTATGGGATGAAGTAAGGCCGTAGGGAAATGCTGAGCAGGTTTTAGCATTAAGAACCCAGAGGGAAGCCTCTTCTTTCTTTTGGCTGAGATTATAATTTAGACATTTTAAGATGCAGTCTGAGGAGGACAGTGAGGGAATTTAGTTGATTATCTCTATCACCTCTGAAGTTTAGATAGAGATGTTGCTTGTTGATAGTGAGATAAATTGCAATGGCTCCAAAAGAATGAAAAACAAAATATAGAATGGTTTATGTGGAGTATGGATGTATAGTCAAACAAGAATGTGTATGTGGGTTGCCGAAAAGCTGTGAAATAAGATTAAGTCTGGCTTCTGTAACATTTGGAAGCCCAGAAGCAGACTGACTGATAATTAGTCAAGTGTTTATGTAAAGTTTTTCTAGAGTATATTCCATAAGGAGTTAAAGGAAGCTTACAAAAATATACCCACCATGACAGAATTATAAAAGTATACATTGAAAGTACATACATTCAGTTCAGTTCAGTCGCTCAGTCGTGTCCGACTCTTTGCGACTCCATGAATCACAGCACGCTAGGCCTCCCTGTCCATCACCAACTCCCGGAGTTCACTCAGACTCATGTCCACAGAGTCGGTGATGCCATCCAGCCATCTCATTCTCAGTCGTCCCCTTCTCCTCCTGCCCCCTTCTCCTCCTGCCCGCAATCCATGCAAAGAGTTGACTCACTGGAAAACTATATACATTAAAAAAGGATAAGATGGGGCTCAGAATGAAAATATGACCCAGACAACATATACAGAAGTCTAGAAGTGGGGCATGAATTAACTGAGGGCTTTCTAGCTGCCTATCTAAAGATGGAAATAGTAATTGCTAATTCCAACTCTGTATGACATAAAACAAATGAGTTAATTAGGCAAAACACAAGACTTGTTGGCATTGAGAAAATACTTGCTATACTTGCTCAAAGTCTTTTCTGGGATTTTATAAAAGGATGAAAACAGGGAACATGTTTTGGGTCAGCAGAAATAGCTCTAGGTAAAATCAGTCTTGATCGTAAGAAAGTAAGTTAGTTAATGGCAGTGTTTCATTCTTTCCAGGGTTGGAAATCTATGGATGTTAAGTGGACGGAATTTGATTGAAATAGAACAGTTAGAGTAAAACTAACCTCATTACCAATGAAAACACAGAACTCTAGTTTGTCATGCAAGTACTATTTTTTGGAAAGTATTTGTAAATTATAGATATTTCAAAATATCAGTTTATACCTAATTATCAAGGCAGTCTAGAGGTACTGCCCTGCTCACCTTGGGCTTACCTGCTAAGTCACTTCAGTCGTGTCTGACTCTGTGTGACCCCATAGACGGAAGCCCACCAGGCTCCCCGATCCCTGGGATTCTCCAGGCAAGAACACTGGAGTGGGTTGCCATTTCCTTCTCCAATGTGTGAAAGTGAAAGTGAAGTCGCTCAGTTGTGTTCGACCCCTAGCGACCCCACGGACTGCAGCCCACCAGGCTCCTCCATCCATGGGATTTTCTAGGCAAGAGTACTGGAGTGGCCTGCCATGGGCTTACCTGGGTACCTTCAAATTCAGATTGTTGAAACAGTCTTAGATATCAAGTGTTTTCAGCAGAAACAAGTAAAGAGAAAATGCTTTCTTTGAAAAATACTATGCAAGCATTTAGTTTCTAGCATAGTATCTAATGGCATCCAGATGATTTGCTGAGGCTAAGAGCGTGGCAGTGTGCCCAGGGAGCTGCTAGCTAGTGATGCCGGAGTGAGTGAAACCGACGTCCAACTCCACAGGCCTAAGCCGAACTGTATTTCCAGTGAGGGAGAGAACTGTTCCGTTAGTTAGATTTTTATATTTAGGTTTTTCATCTCAGAACTAATTAAGGGATTTTACCTTGACTGTGGCCTTATTTAATAAGAAAAAGATTTACATTTCCTTAGATTGACTTAGAGCAGTTTTTTTTTTAATAAGGAGGATTAGAAAATATTTCTTCATGTATTAAACGCATTAATCAAGTCAGAAGCTCTTGTTTTAATTAGTTTGAGGATGGATTACGAGGCAGAAACATTACACAAACAAATTGCTAATTATTCCCTCAGATACTGGCCAGCCATGAAGATCTAATGACCAAGTAGCAAAGGGTGAGCAAAGCTGTGAATTATTTTCTGTTTGACCAAATAAAGGACTAAATGCATGAGCATTTGTTAAGCGAGGTGCCTGGGATATATATGATAAAGTCATGGCCCCTGCCCTCGGAGTCTAGTCGAGGGTTTTCTGAACTATAGGAAGGAGATAAGTGGTAAGTGCTCTGATAAATGCTTGAAAAATATGCTGTGAAACAGTGACATAACCCTTTCTAGAGGATCAGACATTTTAGTTGAATTTTGAGGGAAGTTACTTGGGAAAGGATTTCCCAGTTAGAAAAGAACAGACCCCTTCAGCAGCACAGGTCTTTAAAATAGGAAAAGTGTAATTGGGAAAGGCAAGAACTGATGCTGAAGCTGAAACTCCTGTACTTTGGCCACCTGATGATACAAAGAGCTGACTCACTGGAAAAGACCCTGATGCTGGGAAAGATTGAAGGCAAAAGGAGAAGGGGGCGGCAGAGAATGAGATGGTTAGATAACATCACTGACTCAATGGAAGTGAATCTGAGTAAACTCTGAGAGATAGTGAAGGACAGGGAAGCCTTGCATGCTGTAGTCTATAGGGTGTCAAAGAATTGGATAGACTAGTGACTAGCAACTGAACCCCACCGCCAACAACAAAAGGCAAGGAACAGCAGGAGATGAGGCCAGAGGGCTAGGCTGTTGTTCAGTCACTCAGCCTGGCTAGGAGGGAACTACAATAGGGAAGACCTATTGTGCCTGTTAGATAAGGACCTTCACTTTATCCTAAAAACTATAGGGAAACTATGGGAGGATTTTGGGTAGAAAAATCACATGATTAGATTTGCATTTTGGAAAGATGGACCTGGCAGCAGTTTAGAGAAGAGGTGAGTTGTGGTGAACAGTGCAAATAAACTATAAAGCAAATAAACTATTTACCACTGAAATGTGATATTAAGTATATTCACAGTGTTGTATAATTTGTCAAATTCTAAAACATTTTTATCACCCCAAAAGAAAACTTCATACTTAGTGAGCAGTGCTTGCCATTGGCCTCTGCTCTCAGGCCCCAGCAACCACCAATCTACTTTCTGTTTCTATGGATTTACCTGTTGTGAGTATTTCATATGAATGGCATCTTACAACATGTGACCTCTTGTTTGGCTACTTTCACTTGGTGTAATGATTCCCAGGTTCATCCACGTTATAGCATGAATCAGTACTATTTTTATGGCTGAAGTTTGTCCCTTGGGTGTCTGTGCCATATTTTGTCTATTCATCTATTCCTGGACATTTCATTGTTTCTACCTTTTGGCTCTTGTGAACAGTGCACATTAGTGAACATCGGTGTGTAAGTATTTGAGTACATGTCTTCAGCTCTTTTGGATGTGTCCCTAAGAGTGGGATTGCTGGGTCATGTGGTTTTTCTCTTAAGTTTTTGAGAAACCACCCAACCATTTTCCACAGTTGCTACTCCATCTCACATTCCCACCAGCAAGGTACATGTGTTCTGATTTCTCTATATCCTCACCAAGACTTATTTTCTATAGTTTTAATTATAGCCATCCTAGTGGGTGTGAAGTGGTACCTTTCTCTGGTTTTGATTTGCATTTTCCTAGTGACTGAAAGATGTGCTTGTTAACCATCATCTTTCATGTGCTTGTTAACCATCAGCATGTCTTCTTAATTCCACTCTTAGGTATATACCCCAAAGTGAGGTGAAGTGAAGTCGCTCAGTCATGTCCGACTCTTTGCGATCCCATGGACTATAGTCTACCAGGCTTCTCTGTCCTTGGGATTTTCCAAGCAAGAGTACTGGAGTGGGTTGCCATTTCCTTCTCCAGGGGATCTTCCCAACCCAGGGATCGAACCCAGGTCTCCTGCATTGCAGGCAGACGCTTTACCCTCTGAGCCACCAGGGAAGCCGAGGTCTGTTCAATATATGCTAGGCCCTTATCGGATCGTATTAATCACAAGTGTTTTCTCCCATTCTGTAGACTATCTTTTCACATTCTTGATAATGTGCTTTGATTCACAAAGGGTTTAATTTTGACCAAGTCAAACTTATCTATTTTTGTTATTGTTGTTGGTTGTGTTTTTCAGTGTGTTATATCTAAGAATCCATTGCCAAACCCAAGGTCATGACATTTTATTCTGTGTTTTGCTCCAAAAATTTTTTAGTTTCAGCTCTTATATTTTGATCATTGGTCTATTTTGAATTTCTCGATGGTATAAGTAGAAGTCTAGCTTTATTCATTTGCATGTCAGTATTCAATGTACTAGCACCATTTGTTGAAGACTATTCTTCCCCTCTTGAAGAAGGCACCCCTTTCTAAAATCAGTTGGTGAGAGTTGTATGAGTTTATTTATGTACCTTTGCTGTAGGTGATCTCTGAAGTGTCTGTTCCATTTGTTTGAGGTCAGCTAGTGTTTTGGCAGAGATTGCCTTGAATGTCTGTACCCTCCTCCCCTGCCAAATAACCCCAACTCTCCCACTCTTTGTAGATTGGCCCTGCATTGGGACAGCCTTTAAAGCTGAGCTAGGCTATTTATAGTTCTGCCTTAGCCTTCACTTCCTCATGCACTGAACCTGAAGATCAGCCAAGGGTAGCATTTCAGGGTCTTCTCACATCCTGTCCCGGACGTGCATGTTGGCTTTCTAATTTCCCAGGGTATATGGTGCCTTTCCAGTGTCCTAATTTTCCCTGGAATCTCTCTCCCCAGGCTGTCAGAGTATCTTTTGTGTACCTTCCCTGTAATCTTTTTGCCTCAGGTGACAGGGTTGCTCATTTGCTTTTAGTGTTTTCTAGGAATGCCCTCTACTTAGCTACTTTTCCACCTGGAGTGAGTGAATGTCAGCCAGTCTTTCAGGTTGTCCGCAGATAGGTCAACACAGACAGGATTCTTGGAGAACAAGGTCTGCTCTGCTCCCAGTGCAACCAGGGACCGGTGTCCCACACTGTGAATGAAGGCTACCATCATCAAGACTGCGGCAGAGCCAGGGAGTTGGTGGGCAAGTAGAAATGCTGCCAAGCTTATCTACCATTTTTGTTTCCCTTTATGATTCCCTACTTGCTTGGTTGCTTATAAACCTTTGACTACTTTCCAGAATTCCTGCAAAGTTGATTCTGTTCGTTCTGCTCATTTTGGAGCATGGTTCTTGGAGGGACATACCTTTGGAGCCACCTACTTTGCTATATTTGCTGGTATTACAACCACAGGTGGCCTTTTGAGGACTATTTTTGATGGGAGAGTGAAGAGTGCCTGAGAGGTATTGGGTGTAGATGGCTACCCGGTGAGAGTATATCTCTTGAGCAGATTTCAAGGGAAATGAAATGGAACTCAGATTTTCATATTTTAAGGAGTTCTTTTGGTCATTGGATCTGGGAGTCATGTAAAAGAATTACATAACATTTAAGCTAATTATGAAATAAACAGCTGTGAATCTACTTTATTGTTGTTTAGTTCCTAAATTGAGTCTGACTCTTTGCAACCCCATGACTGTAGCCCACCAGGCTCCTCTGTCCATGGGATTCTCCAGGCAAGAATACTGGAATGGGTTGCCAGGGGATCTTCCTGACCCAGGGATTGAACCCGCTTTTCCTGCATGGTAGGCAGATTCTTTACTACTGAGCCACCAGGGAATAAAGCATTAGAGTATCTTTGAAACTATTTTTTATCGCTTCCCCCTCCCCCCAGCATCCACTTCCTCCTGTGTTTTACATCAAAATGGATCCCACATCAGCTTATCTAGATAGGTACTATCCCTAAACAATGTGTTGTTAGTTTTGTTTGTTTTAGGAGCCTTATAAAAAACAGGAATCCTGTGGGGAGTCTTGTCTGGATTATGTTTGACTCAGTGTTGTTTTAAGAGTATCCATGTTCTGTGTATAACTGTGCATCGTTCATTTTCATGAATACATGGAACTTAGATGTGTGAAAGCCCACAGTTTATATAGTCGTCTCTTGCTCAGCATTTAGGGTTGTTTCCAGTTGTGTTTTGTTTTTGTCTTTGTTTTTTTGTCAGAGTGGACAGGGGTGTTTTGAATATTTTTTTACACACATGCCCAGACCTGTATAGTATTTCCAGCTGGAATGGAGTGGCCCAATCATGGAAGAGACACGTGTTCAACTTGTAAAGGGACTTTCCACAACTATTGTTCCAATTTGCCCTCCCACCAGTGTGCATAAAAAGCTCACCAATTGTAATTTGATATTACAGACCTTTTCAATTTTGCTAATAAAATGCATAATAATGTTTGTTCATTGTGGTTTGAAGTTGAGTACATTACCAGCATTCTAGAATCCCCTTTCAAACTACCTCCTAATTACTATCCTCATTCATCTAGGTAAAGACACTAGTCTAGTGTCAGTTACTTTTGTCCATTTCAAACTTTATATAAGTGAAATTGTATGCTATATATGCATTTACTTCTGGTTGTATTTGTGAGATTCATCCTTGTTGAGTTTAACAGAAATTTGCTGATTGTCGTAACTGTGTAGTATTTCATAGTATGAGTATGCAACATTGTATTTTTCTATTGATAGACTTTAGATAGTTCTTATTTGGAGACTTTCATGACTGTTCAGCTATAAACATTCCCATGTATATTCTTTTGGAGCACATATGTTTGCATTTCTGTTGGGGGTAGTCCTAGGAATAAAATTGCTGGTTGGTTTGTGTATGTTCATCTCTAGTAGATATTACCAAGGTTCCTGTTTGCACATCTACCAGCTATGTATGAGTGCTCTGTTTGCTTCTGACTCCATCCATCCCATTTAAATCTGTTCATCAGTCTTTTTTAGCCACCTTGGTGGGTATGTAGTATTAACCTCGTCGTGGTTTTAAATTGCATTTCCCTTATGAACAATGAGATTGAGCATAGAAAAGCAGACAGACATGCTGTTGGGATATATTTTGTAAAATATCTGTTCAAGTCTCTTGTCTATTTTTTCTATTAAGCTGTCTTTTTCTTATTGCTTTTAGGCGTTCTTTAAATATTCCTGAAATAAGCTCTTTGATGTATTAGAAATATCTCCTCTCACAATGCAGTGTGTCTTTTCATTCTTTTATTGATGTCTTTCCCAATTTTTTTTTTTTTTTTTGCAAAGAAATGAACAGAGGAAAATTTATGCGTCGAACCTGGACTGGTCACTTATGATAATATACATGCTACAATTCCATTCTCCCCAATCATTCCACCTTCACCCTCTCCCACAGAGTCCCAAAGACTGTTCTAAATGCCTGTGTCTCTTTTGCAGTCTCTTATACAGGGTTCAGGTTACCATTTTTCTAAATTCCATATATATGCGTTAATATACAGTATTGATGTTCTTCTTTCTGGCTTACTTCACTCTGTATAATTGGCTCCAATTTCATCCACCTCATTAAAACTGATTCAAATGCATTCTTTTTGATGGCTGAGAAATACTCCATTGTGTATATGTACCAAAGCTTTCTTATCCATTCATCTGCAGATGGACATCTAGGTTGCTTCCATGTCCTGGCTATTATAAACAGTGCTGCAATGAACATTGGAGTACATGTGTCTCTTTCAATTCTGGTTTCCTCGGTGTGTATGCCCAGGAGTGCGATCGCTGGATCATATGGCAGTTCTATTTCCAGTTTTCTGAGGAATCTCCACACTGTTCTCCATAGTGGCTGTACTAGTTTGCATTCCCACCAACAGTGTAAGAGGGTTCCCTTCTCTCCACACCCTCTCCAGCACTTATTGCATGTAGACTTTTGGATAGCAGCCATTCTGACTGGTGTGAAATGGTATCTCATTGTGGTTTTGATTTGCATTTCTCTGATGATGAGGGATGTTGAGCATTTTTTCATGTGTTTATTAGCCATCTTTATGTCTTCTTTGGAGAAATGTCTGTTTAGTTCTTTGGCCCATTTTTTGATTGGGTCACTTAGTTTTCTGGAATTAAGCTGCAGGAGCTGCTTGTATAATTTGGAGATTAATCCTTTATCAGTTGCTTCATTTGCTATTATTTTCTCCCATTCTGAAGGCTGTCTTCTCACCTTGCTTAGAGTTTCCTTTGCTGTGCAGAAGCTTTTGATTTTAATTAGGTCCCATTTGTTTATTTTTGCTTTTATTTCCAGTATTCTGGGAGGTGGGTCTTGGAGGATCCTGCTGTGATTTATGTCGGAGAGTGTTTTGCCTACGTTCTCCTCTAGGAGTTTTATAGTTTCTGGTCTTACATTTAGATCTTTAATCCATTTTGAGTTTGTTTTGGTGTATGGTGTTAGGAAGTGTTCTAGTTTCATTCTTTTACAAGTGGCTGACCAGTTTTCCCAGCACCACTTGTTAAAGAGACTGTCTTTTCTCCATTTTATATTCTTGCCTCCTTTGTCGAAGATAAGGTGTCCATAGGAGCGTGGGTTTATCTCTGGGCTTTCTATTTTGTTCCATTGATCTATATTTCTGTCTTTATGCTAGTACCATACTGTCTTGATGACTGTGGCTTTGTAATAGAGCCTGAAGTCCGGCAGGTTAATTCCCCCAGTTCCATTCTTCTTCCTCAAGATTGCTTTGGCTATTCGAGGTTTTTTGTATTTCCATACAAATTGTGAGATTATTTGTTCTAGTTCTGTGAAAAATATTGTTGGTAGCTTGATAGGGATTGCATTGAATGTATAAATTACTTTGGGTAGTATACTCATTTTTACAATATTTATTCTTCCAATCCACGAACACGGTATATTTCTCCATCTATTCGTGTCCTCTTTGATTACTTTCACTAGTGTTTTATAGTTTTCTATGTACAAGTCTTTTGTTTCCTTAGGTAGATATATTCCTAAGTATTTAATTGTTTTCATTGCAACAGTGAATGGAATAGTTTCCTTAATTTCTCTTTCTATTTTCTCATTATTAGTGTATAGGAATGCAAGGGATTTCTGTGTGTTGATTTTATATCCTGCAACTTTACTGTAATCATTGATTAGCTCTAGTAGTTTTCTGGTAGAGTCTTTAGGGTTTTCTGTGTAGAGGATCATGTCATCAGCGAACAGTGAAAGCTTTACTTCTTCTTTTCCAATTTGTATTCCTTTTATGTCTTTTTCTGCTCTGATTGCTGTGGCCAAAACTTCCAGAACTATGTTGAATAGTAGTGGTGAGAGTGGGCACCCTTGTCTTGTTCCTGACTTTAGGGGATCTTTCCCAATTTTGATGTAGTTCAGTTTGTTCATTTTTCCCTTTATAGTTAATGCTTTTGTGTTCTGTTTAAGAAATTTTTGCTTATCACCAAGATATTCTCCTATGTTATTTTCTAGAAACTGTTTAACATTTTAGAGCTATAGTCCATCTTATTTGATTTTTTAAAAAAATATGGTTTGTGATAGAGATTAAGAGTAAGTTTTTCCATATGGGGCAGCTAATTAGCTCAGCACTAATATTTGAAAAGACCATCCTTTTTCTTCTTTGCAAATCTGTCTTTGTCATAAGTCCAATTAATACAGGGGTGCAGGAATCTTTTTTGATTTCTACTTCTATCTAGAAGTAGAATGGCTGGGTCATATGGTAGCTGTGTTTTTAATTTTTTGAGTAATCTCTGTACTATTTGCCATGGTGGCTACACCAATTTACATTCCTACCAAAATGCACAAGCATTCCCTTTTCTAGACATCTTTGCCAACATGTTGTATCTCGTCTTTTTTTGCTGGTAGCCATTCTAAGAGATACAAGGTATGTAGGTTTTGTAGTAGTCACATTAAAAATGTAAAGAAACAGGTGCAACTAATTTGAATAATAATGCTGTATTTAATCTAATATTGTTATTTCAGAATGTAATCAGTATAAAAATTATTAATGAGATATTTAACTTTTTGGAGTTACTAAATCTTCATAAGCTAGTATATGTTTAACATTTACAGCTGATCTCAGTTTGGATCAGCCATATTTCAGGTGCTCATAAGTTGCGTGTGGCTAGTGGCTACTGTTTACTTTCATGCATTGGAGAAGGAAATGGCAACCCACTCCAGTGTTCTTGCCTGGAGAATCCCAGGGACGGTGGAGCCTGGTGGGTTGCCGTCTGTGGGGTCGCACAGAATCGGACACAACTGAAGTGACTTAGCAGCAGCAGCAGTGGCTACTGTATTGGTGAATATAGGACTTGAATTTCTAGTAGAGTACTGATACTGGTAGACTTGTTCTTAACTTAGAAACAAATGCTCCTGACATTTTACTGTTAAGAAGGATATAGTCTATAGGTCTGGATAGATATATGTGGTTAAAGAAGCTTTCTTGCATTTTTAGTTATTAAGCTTTATTAAATTTTGTCAGTCTTTTTAATCTCTTGATATAATCTTTTTCTTTTAATTTTTTAAGGTGATAAATAAAATTTTTAGATTTTCTAATGATTAACCAGTCTTTTATTGCGGGAATAAGCCCAACTTGGTCATGATATCTTTTTATTCACTACTAGCTTTATTTTGTAAGAGTATCATCTTCTGTACCTTGGCTCTTTGATAGAAATTTACATGTAAAAGGTTCTAGGTCGGATGTTTCTAAGTGTTGCCTCAAATTTCATAATACTCTAATATATTTTAATTTTTGATTATATCCTTTAATTCCTCATGCTATTTATATTTGTATCCCATTTTCTCCATTAATGTTTTCAGTGAGTGAGTGAGTCATAGTCACTCAGTCATATCTGACTCTTTGCAACCCCACGGACTGTAGCCTGCCAGGCTTCTTTGTCCATGACCTGTTTTATTAGCCTTTCAAAGAACCACACGTGTAAGAATTGTATCTTGTTTTAAAGTTTTATGAATTTTTGTTTTATATTCATTGTCTGTTTCTGTCTTTAGGCTTATTTTAGTTCCTATTCTATTAAGTTGAAAGTTTAGCTCTTAATTTTCAGGTTTTCTTCTTTAACGTTGTAAACATTTAAGGCTATAAAATTTCTTCCAAGTTATTACTTTGGCAGCATATCTTACAAGCCTACATTTTCATTTGAATTGTTTCTGTTTATTTGACCATGCTGGATCTTAGTTGTGGCATATGGGATCTAGTTTACTGACCAAAGATCGAACCCAGGCCTCCTGCATTGGGCGCATGGAGTCTTAACCATTGGACCACCAGGGAAGTCCCCATTTTAAGTGTTTTAAATCATCACTATATTTTATTTTTGACGCAGAAATGATCTCAGTTTAGTTCAGTTCAGTCACTCAGTCGTGTCTGACTCTTTGCGACCTCATGAATCACAGCACGCCAGGCCTCCCTGTCCATCACCAACTCCCAGAGTTCACTCAAACTCATGTCCATCGAGTCGGTGATGCCATCCAGCCATCTCATTCTCTGTCGTCCCCTTCTCCTCCCACCCCCAATCCCTCCCAGCATCAGAGTCTTTTCCAGTGAGTCAGCTCTTTGCACGAGGTGGCCAAAGTATTGGAGTTTCAGCTTTAGCATCAGTCCTTCCAATGAACACCCAGGATTGATCTCCTTTAGAATGGACTGGTTGGATCTCCTTGCAGTCCAAGGGACTCTCAAGAGTCTTCTCCAGCACCACAGTTCAAAAGCATCAATTCTTCGGCAATCAGCTTTCTTCACAGTCCCAACTCTAACATCCATACATGACCACTGGAAAAACCATAGCCTTGACTAGACGGACCTTGGTTGGCAAAGTAATGTCTCTGCTTTTTAATATGCTCTCTAGGTTGGTCATAACTTTCCTTCCAAGGAGTAAGTGTCTTTTAATTTCATGGCTGCAATCAGCGTCTGCAGTGATTTTGGAGCCCCCAAAAATAAAGTCTGACACTGTTTCCACTGTTTCCCCATCTATTTCCCATGAAGTGATGGGACCAGATGCCATGATCTTCGTTTTCTGGATGTTGAGCTTCAAGCCAGCCTTTTCACTCTCCTCTTTCACTTTCATCAAGAGGCTTTTGAGTTCCTCTTCACTTTCTGCCATGAGGGTAGTGTCGTCTGCATATCTGAGGTTATTGATATTTCTCCCAGCAATCTTGATTCCAGCTTGTGCTTCTTCCAGCCCAGCGTTCCTCACTAGGAGTGCTTTAAATTGTAGGTGTTTTTACATTTTTATCATTTTTGTTAGCAAATTATGTATAAATGGATTATGCATAGTGATTACAAATTTGGTTGTGTGATACAGATTCTTTGAAATTTGTTTAGTCTTGCCTTATGGTTTAGCGCCTGAACAATTTATGTAGATATTCCATGGATGCTTGTAGAGGATGTTTATTCTTTAACTGTGAAGTTGGGAATTCTCTTTGTGTCCATTGAGTCAAGTTATTTAATTGCTTTTTTAGATGTTTAATACCTTAACTAATTTTGTCTGCTTGATCTAAATATTGTAAAGAGAGGGGATTTGACACATTCTCCCTTATGATTCTATCAATTTTTGCTTTATAGATTTATATGTATTCAGTGAATATAAGATGAGAATTCTTATGCATTTCTGGTGCATTGAAGCTATTATGTCTTGATTCTTTTTATCCCTAACGATGCCTTTTGCTTAGATCTATTTTGTCTTATTTTAATAAGGTCACTCCAGCTTTCTTGAGTTGATATTGCCAATGATCTCTTTTTCCCACTTTCCATCTTTTAGTATTTCCATGCCCTTATATTTTACTATGTCTCTTGTAAATACTGTATAGTAGGATTTTGATGTATGTAGGGAGAGGTTTTTTCCCCCATTCTGGTTTGAGAGCTATATATTCTACTTACATTCTTTTAGTTTATACTAGTCAGACATTGTTATTGACCATTTTAACTTCATTTTTTAAAAGTTCCATAAGTTTGACATTATTATTTATGTAGACATTGACATTATTATTTATTTATTATCTAAATAATAAATAAATATTATTTATTATTATGGAATACAGTGTTTGTTTAGTATTATGTAGATGTCTACCTTCCGTCTATGGGGTCACACAGAGTCGGACACGACTGAAGTGACTCAGCAGCAGCAGCAGCAGATGTCTACCAGCTTTGCTTACTGTTCCTTCTTGTAACTCAGACCTTTTAAAGGGAGCATTTTTCTTTTCCCTAAAGGAATATTTTTGGGGAGTTTCTTTAGTGAATGTTAAATGGTGACAAATTTTTATTTTATGTTTATCTGAAATGGACTTTATTTAACTCTAATTCTTGAAAGGTCTTGGGTACACAATTCTAGGTTGAGAGTTATCCTAGTCATTTGTTCTTTCTGCAATAGTAGGATATTTTTGAAAGGTCTTTCTAATGAAAAATGTAATAAAAAAATCTAATATTTAATATGTGTGGGCTCAATAAAAATAATCTTACTAAAAAGTCTCTTAATAACTATTTACACAGTTGGCATTATGTTATATACAGAATTGCTATACATTTAAAGATTGAAATATGACTAATAGAAATTTCTGTACACATATGTATGGTGACTGCCCTTAGGTTTGTAGCTGGAGTCACTAGTTATACTATTTATGACTTTGAGGTTTTATTTGCTTATACTGTGTGCCCATTTTTCAGAAACTCATACTTTATTAGTTTTTGCTGATAAGAGGGCAGGTTGTCTGTATTTCAATGTTTTAAAACCTTATTTTCTGATTATTGCCTTGATGAAGTGATTTTACTATTATTTCTGTCTGCTCTTTACTGTTTCTGTAATATGATAGAAGGAAAATGTAGTCTTACGTTCTCTGGATCTTTGTATGTCACTTATGCTGTATATTCTACATAGCTTTTATTTTTTAGTTCTCATTATAATCCCATTTTATACTTCCATTATAAATGGGATTTATATACTTCCATTTTATAAATGAGGAAATTGAGTTTGAAAATTATTTAAATGACTTCCTGTGGTATCATAGTATGTAAATGTTGGGACTAGCAGTCAAGACATAAGCACTCAGGTATTGTCTACAATTCTGGTCTCACTTAAGATAGCCTAGGATAATCAATCGTCTTAATGCAAATCAGTAGGTGAACTGAATAACCACCTGTGTAGCTTGATGTTGCATGTGCCAGAACCCCTCAACTAAAAATACTGCTGTACTTTTTTGTGTTGCATCAAGGTGTATAACTAGATTTACTTGTAGGATTTGAGACCGCTATCTTATGCCACAATCATTTAATACATTTATCATGAGCATCATTTGTACTTATAATTTCTGTCATTCCTTGTCTTCCCCTATCCCAGCTCCCATTCTAGACTAACACGATACAGGTAATAATAAGTAACTATGCATTTGTCTTCCAGGCTAAGTAAAATAACTTTTTACATACCTATGTATGCCCAATTGTTTACCATTGGGTTGGCACTGGTACTGTTCAGTTGCTCAGTCGTGTCTAACTCTTTGTGACCCCTTGGACTGCAGCATTCCAGGCTTCCTTGTCCTTCACTATCTTCTGGAGTTTGCTCAAACTCATGTCCATTGAGTCGGTGATGCCATCCAACCATCTCATCCTCTGTTGTCTCTTACTATGATGTATAAAAGGTAGGCTAGTATGTGAAGGGGTGGGGAAGAACTGTATTCCCTTTCCTGTCAAGGAAGTTAGAATATTCTGCAAAGTTTTAAAGGATTTCGTGAAGAGATAGGAAAACTGATGATTGTAAATACTAGAGGTTTTAGAGGGCTGTTTGAACATTCCTATGGTTGGTTGACTGTAAAAGTAATCTCAAACTTTCTGGCTACTCTGACCTCGAAACATTCATATACTATTTTTGAGTTTCTTTTATCTGTTATTTTTTTCTCAGTTTTTCAAGTTTTGTGATAGTGTAGCTGTTAAATTTGTTAACAAATTTTGTAAATTTTAATCATATATTAAAGCAATACATTTAAAAAAATTATCCAGATTTGTGTATAAGATGCCTGTGTGTTCAGGTTTAAATAATTAGATTAGAAATTAAATTATATAGAATCATACTTAATTTAAGATAACCTGGGTTGTCTATATAAAAATATTCTCCTAGAAGGGGATGGACAGCTATTTAAAAAAAAAAAATGATGTTTTAGCGCCATCTACTGTTGAGTAAGAATAATCTCTTTGTGTATACTTGGATTTTCCCAGTCCCTACCTATTAAGTCCTGCTTATTACTGTGAATATCCTCACTTAGTTGACCACTCTGTAAACTCTGGGTGGTTTGGAATCTTTAGATGATATTCTGTGTTCAGAGTTGACCAGTTTTTGGAGATCTTGCTCATAATTCTCATCAAAGTAGCAGTAGCAAATTTCCTATAATATTCTTAAGTTAAGGATTTTAAAAGGAAGCTAGCTGGTTATGCTAGCTTCCATATAGCATCTTTGGTTTAAAGTTTACTGACTGATTGGCCATTGCTATAAAAAGACTGGAGGATTAAAACTCAGATTTTAAATTGAACACACCATTTGTAGTTGAAGGGCTATCCATGGAAAACTTTGTTTCCATATGTTGCTTGTTTTATAATGAATGTCCAAATCTGCATAGCACAGTATTGAGTGTATTTGTCATTTAGAGGAAAAGCTGTGTTTAAATAATATATTAATTTTCTTGGAGTTTGTTACTGCAAAAGACATTACAAAAATAGGTTCCTGTAATACTATTTACTTTGCCACTTATGATCTTGAGACCATTAACCTTAACTTCTCTAAGCCTCAATTTTCTCATTTGTAAATGAGAATAACAGTACCTGTCTCTTGAAATTATTGTAGAGCATAAATAAGATATACCTTCTAAAGCACTGGGCATAGCTTCTGGCACCTTATAATAATAAATACTAGTTGTTATCATTATTTGTCATTAATATTTTTTATCACTGATTATATATTTAAAGTAAATATGTTTCAACAAATACATTTTTTATCTTAGTAACTAATACCTTTTAAAAAAAACCTATAATTTTGAATAAAACTTGCTGCCTAAGAATACAGATGTTCAAAATGTTTTCTGTTTCTGCACATCATTTATAATGGAGGAGGATGTGTGGTTGGGTGGAAAGTAGCAAGGCCTTTTGGATCTCTGGTTCTGGACCTTCAGTTACTAGTAGTGTAACCTGCAGTAAACTATTTAACCTCTCTAAAAAACTCAGTTTCTTCATCTGAAAAGTGGGAGGGTGTTATGAGGATTAAATGATATCATGTATATATGGAGCCGTTATTCATTTCCTTTTTGTGGACTAGCAGACAATAAATGTTCATTCTCCCATTCAAAAACAACCTACTACAAGTTTGCTAACATGCACCTATTTCTCTAATTTTGCTTAGTATTATTTATGCTAAAATAAGAAGAGATTAAGCATCTTTATGTTTGAGAGACATGGAGTTTGAGGGGATACAAAGAAATTGTGACATCTTTGAGGTGTCTAATTGAGATAGGATCTAAATATATGAAGGTTTTCTTTTTAATTTGAATAATGTGTGTACATGATTGCTAAATAAATTATACAGGAAATATTTGGGGGGAATTCAAAGGAGTAGTACTTTTTCTGCTGGACCCAGCTTACCTGCCCCTTTCCCATCATCGTCACTGTCACCATCATCAATCACCATCATTGTTTTAGTAATTGTTGCCCCTTGGATATTCTAAGAGGACATAAAGATAAAATCCACTCATGGATTAATAGAAATACTTAACCAGTTGCATGTTATTTAGCAGCATTATGGACCAAGTCTTCAAGGCAGGGCAGGGGTTGTATGTGGTGGTAAGTGATGAACACTGAAAACATAGCGAGTGTGTTTGTGTGTGTGTGTGTTCAGCTATACTTGGTACACGCTTGTGAATACGTGAACAAATGAATGAAGGCCTCTGCATCACAGTAGTAATGTCAGCTGAAACAAGTGTTCTTATCACGCTCTAGTTTAAATTTCTGTGCGTAATTATAAACAGCTAATTCCCTCCTGTGTCCTCTGGGTCTTTACTTCATAATGATGCTATCAGTACTTACCCCTTGTTATCTTTCATCTTTTCCTCTTTACTGGCAACTTGTGTGGATCAGCAGGCCACCCCCTGCCTGCCCCCCAACCCCAGACCGTGTCTTCCTGATCCCCCTTCATCGATGTGGCTGTGGGCCGACTCGTCCCTCTTCCTGACCCCCTTGCTGCCCAGGTTCCTGAGACTGTCGTTTTGCACACATGACCAGTGACTTCCTAACTGTCCAGTCTCAAGTCAGAAACACTTTTCAGTCTTTCCTCCTTCGGCCTCTTGTCTTTGTCACTGTTGTCTGATGCTCTCCTCCCGTGGTTCCTGGTTCTCCTCTCTTGACCTTCTCTGTTTGAGTCTCATTTATTTAAAAATTTTTCCTCGCCCAGCCCTCTCAACTGCTGGTGTTTCCTTAGGTTCTGTCGTTCCCCTTCTCTTCCTCTTCCTCTGCAGATTTTCTTTGCACTGTGGGGACCCTGCCCAGATGTGATGATCGGCTCCCTCCACTTGAGTTTTATCTGTGGGATCCTAGGTCAACCTCTGGTAGTGCAGGGGCAGAGGGCAGTGGGCTTTAGCCCATGAGACCCTCCACCACCTGTCAATGCACAGAAGCTTCCCTGCGTGAACATACAATCTGTGTGAGACGAGCAACTGAAAACCATGGAAACATTGACAAGTAGTGTGTTTGGTGTGGAAACTCAGCCTCAAAAGTGTCTCTAGCCCTTTCTGCTGTTGACGTACTCCTCTGTAGAAATTCTGGAGCTGCACTCGAGGGGCCTCAGTTTCCCTGTGAACACGTCTCCTTGTGTGTCCCACCCAGGCTGCGCTCCTCAGTTATCACCCTTTTCAGACGGTCTGCTCCTCCTGTATTCTGCCAGTTAACAGGACCAAGATACACTCTGTATGACCCAAACCCCTAATCATCCTAAACTGAGCTGCTGCTTCTCTTATCGTATGTAACCAGCCAGCCCTGGGTTATATAACTACTGCTTTCTTATCTTTCCTTAGTATCTGCAGTGGAATTTACTTTGTTATAGTTATTTGATCAATGTCTATTTATTTCACTAGAATCTTTATGTCCCAAGTCCCTTGCATATTTTCACATGATAATATTTTTATATATAGAAATATGTTTAGCAACAATCCCTAAATCCCAAGGAATATTTAATAGCATCACCCTACTATACCAAAGAACCCAGGTCTCCCGCATTGCAGGCGGATTCTTTACCAGCTGAGCCACCAGGGAAACCCCACTAAAGAACACTAATGTACCATAAAACAATAGGTCTTTTAATCTTGATTTGATCAAATATTATATTAAGGAATATAAGATTATATTAAAGTGAAATACTTTAAGATTGTTTTCTTTTGTAGTTTCTCAGTTTAAAAGAGTTGTTTATATGTTATCGATATCTCCTAGAACTTGCACACTTCTGATTCCTTCAGTTTAAAAAAATGAAGTTCAGACTCTGTATGAGTCTTATGTTATTATCCAATTCTTCTCATTTAATATTTATCAGTATTATTTTTGTTTCTTAGATGCTCTCCAGTGATGGTTCAGTAGTTACATTTTTGTGAAACGTATACTGTACTTCCCATTTGTTGTCATTTTTAAAGTAAACTGTCCCCATTATCTTTTCAGGGCCACCCTTGGAGGTATAAACTTTTTCCATTTCAGTTCTAAATAAACAGCATGAGAAGATGGCATGTTCCACATTCTAAATGGTCACAACTTATTCATGTAGGTTTTCCAATGATTCTAGTGTTTGACATAAGAGAAGTATTGGGGTAACTGAAACAAACTTTTAGATGCCTAATCTTATTTTAACCTTCTGAGATGGTTACTGTTTGATGATGACTCAGGCTCAGATCCAGGGCCATGACTTGTCTTTATGGATGTGACTACTCACCTCTCAGCCTAACAAGACAGAAAAGTTACCTCTTCTTGATACTGTGTATAACTGGTAACCGTTTGCCCTTTTCATTTAATTTTTTAATCTCCTGAAGCCCAGAAGGCTGTTAATCAGATTTTAAGAACTGTATGATAAGAGAGTCGGTAATTCTCAAACAAAATCTAAGGTGGTTGTTGTTTAGTCGCTCAGTTGTGTACAACTCTTTGCAAGCCCATGGACTGTAGCCCGTCAGGCTCCTGTATCCATGGGATTTTTCCAGGCAAGAATACTGGAGCGGTTGTCATTTCCTACTCCAGGGGATATTCCCGACCCAGGGATCGAACCCACGTCTCCTGGTTCCCTGTGAAAGTGAAGTCGCTCAGTCGTGTCCGACTCTCAGCAACCCCATGGACTGCAGCCCACCAGGCTCTTCCATCCATGGGATTTTCCAGGCAGAAGTACTGGAGTGGGGTGCCATTGCCTTCTCCAAAGGTTCCATGTATTGGCAGGTATATTCTTTACTACTGCACCATCTGGGAAGCCCGAGATCTAAGGAACAGTGTCTATTTCCTAGGAGGAGTGGCTTTTTGAGTCAGATACTAAACCTTACTCAAAAAATTATCTGCTTAGGCCTATGAATTTGGGCATGTTTCCTGGTCTTTTTGTGCCTCAGTTTTCCTGCCTATCGGAGAAGGCAATGGCAAGCCACTCCAGTACTCTTGCCTGGAAAATCCCATGGACGGAGGAGCCTGGTAGGCTGTAGTCCACGGGGTCACTACGAGTCAGACATGACTGAGCGACTTCACTTTCACTTTTCACTTTAACACATTGGAGAAGGAAATGGCAACCCACTCCAGTGTTCTTGCCTGGAGAATCCCAGGGACGGGGGAGCCTGGTGGGCTGCCATCTATGGGGTCACACAGAGTCGGACACGACTGAAGTGACTTAGCAGCAGCAGCAGTTTCCTGCCTATAAAATGGTAAAGTTCAGTTCTTACGGGCTTCCGTAAGAACACAGTCTAAGGCTTTCATGTTGTCTATGAGGCAGATGTTTTTCTGGAATTCGTAACTTACTGTACATGTGGCGCTGATGGTAAAGAACCCACCTGCCATTGCAGGAGACATGAGAGACGCAGATTCCATCCTTGGGTTGGGAAGATCCCCTGGAGAAGGAAAAGGCAACCCACTCTAGTACTCTTTGCTGGAGAATCCCATGGACAGAGCAGCCTGGTGGGCTACAGTCCATAGGGTCACAAAGAGTCAGACACGACTGAAGCAACTTAGTACAGCACAGAGTTCTTATTACATGAGATACTACATATATAAAGTACTGAGAATAGTGTGTGGATACTAGTTCCTCAGTAGTGGTAATATTATTGTCTATATATTATTTTTATTATTTTCTTTTGTTGTTTTTCAGTTGCTAAGTTGCGTCCAACTCTTTGTGACTCCATGGACTGCAGCACACCAGGCTTCCTTGTCCTTTACTGTCTCCTGGAGTTTGCTTAAACTCATTTCCGTTGAATCGATGATGCCATATAATCATCTCATCCTCTGTTGTCCCCTTCTCCTCCTGCCCTCAATCTTTCCCAGAATCAGAGTCTTTTCCAATGAATCAGCTCTTCATATCAGGTGGCCAAAGTATTGGAGCTTCAGCTTCAGCATCAGTCCTTCCAATGAATAGTCAGGACTAATTTCCTTTAGAACTGACTGGCTGGATCTCCTTGAAGTCCAAGGGACTCTCAAGTCTTCTCCAGCACCACAATTAGAAAGCATCAATTCTTTAGTGCTCTGCTTGCTTTATGGTCCAACTCTTCTTACATCCTTATATGACTACGTTATGAAATACAGCTTTGACTATACAGATCTTTGTAGGCAAAAATGTTTCTGCTTTTTAATACACTAGGTTTGTCATAGCTTTTCTTCCAAGTAGCAGGTGTCTTTTAATTTCATGGCTGCAGTCACTGTCCACAGTGATTTTGGAGCCCAAGAAAAGAAAATCTGTCACTGTTTCCACTTTTTCCCCTTCTTTTCACCATAAAGTGATGGACCAGATGTCATGATCTTCGTTTTTTGAATGTTGAGTTTCAGGCCCGCTTTTTCACTCTCTTCTTTCACTTTCATCAAGAGGCCATTTAGTTCTTCTTTGCCTTCTGCCATATTGGTGGTATTATCTGCATATCTGAGGTTTGTATATTTCTCCCAGCAGTCTTGATTCCAGCTTGTGATTTATCCAGCCTGACATTTCGCATGATGTACTCTGCATATAAGTTAAATAAGCAAGGTGACAGTATACAGCCTTTATATACTACCCCTTTCCCAATTTAGAACCAGTCTGTTGTTCCATGTCCAGTTCTAATTGTCGTTTCTTGACCTGCATACAGATTTCTCAGGAGGCAGGTAAGGTGGTCTGGTATTCCTATCTCTGTACAAATTTTCCACTGTTTGTTGTGATCCACACAGTCTAAGGCTTTTGCGTAGTCTGTGAAGCAGAAGTAGATGTTTTTCTGGAATTCCGTAACTTTCTGTATGATCCAGCAGATGTTGGTAATTTGACCTCTGGTTCGTCTGCCTTATCTAAATCCAGCTTGTACATACATTATTTTTTACATTATTTTTCCTGTGGCAGACATGTGAAATGTAATTTTTCATGTAAATATAAAATGTAAATTTTAAAATTTCCTCAAATTTAAAGAGTCATGGAAACTTCTGGCTTCTCTGAGGGAATGTTGTGATTTAACTATTTAAGCAACTTAAAGTAATTCCAATCTTAAGTTCTGTTCCATCTTACACAAAGAACCTGTTGAAATTCTTTTACCTTTTATGTAAGGACTTTATTTAAAATCAGGAATGATACTTGCTGTGTTCTCCATAGTTCCCACTTCCCTCTGCTTCATACACATCTGACTCCTGCCAGTGCTAGATGCTGGAGGTACAACAGTGAGAAAAGCACCTGTGTTCCGTGTCCTCCGTGTGTGGAGCATACAGGTGTGTCACGCTGTCCTATCTTTAGTTATACAGGTGATTAAATTCTATGAAGCAGCGGTATTCATGTGTATTGCTGGGAAAGATTGAGGGCAGGAGGAGAAGGGGACAACAGAAGATGGGATGGTTGGATGGCATCACCGACTCAATGGACATGGGTTTGCATAAACTCTGGGACCTGGTGATGGACAGGGAGGCCTGGCGTGCTGCAGTTCATGGGGCCACAAAGAGTCGGACAAGACTGAGCAACTGAACTGAACTGATTCAGGTCTGTGAGAGCATTTCACAGGGAAACCTCACCTGGTCTAAGTATTTAGGAAAAGACTCACTTCTGGAAGGAACCTGAGATGAAGTCCAGAGATTGATCAGTATCATTAACTAGGAATGGAGTGAACGGGGCAGGGCATGCATTTCACACAGACATGATGTGCTTGAGATGGAAGGGAGCCATTATAAAAAGGTGTGTTCTTAAAAAAAATGTAATGAATTCTTATTGTTTTGCAGTTGTGGTATTTTACTGTTAAATGTATTCTGTCTAGGAAGATCTAAGTATTATAACAGTCTTAAAATTTTAAATCTATAACTGTAACAGTCTAGTCTTTTCTTAATCTTTATGTTTAAGAATATATAAAACGAAATGATTTGTAAGGTAAGTTGTAATTACTAAATATTGAAAACAGTCATAAAATTTGATTCAATAAGCTGTGCTTTCAATATTAAATAATCATTTTAAGTTTAAGAGAATTTATTCTTGATTATGTCAGGGGTCAGATCATGTAGCTAATGAATAATTTTCATCACGTTCATTTTTAAAAATAGAGCACATCATCCCTGTTTTTTGAGGGGGACTTCCCTGGTGGCTCAGCTGGTAAAGAATCTGCCTGCAATGCTGAAGACCTGGGTTCAATCCCTGGGTTGGGAAGAGCCTCTGGAGAAGGGAAAGGCTACCTACTCCCGTATTCTGGCCTGGAGAATTCCATGGGCTGTGTAGTTCATGGGGTTGCAAAGAGAGAGACATGACTGAGAACTTTCACTTGACTTTCTCCCTGTTTTTGCACCGTTTATTACTTGGTAATTAAAAAAGGAGGATCATTTCATCAGTTATTCAAAGTTTATTTCAAGTGACAAGTAATGTGTGTTTTGGACTGATTTGGAACTAACTATTCTGTTTTATAGTATTTTGAGTGTTTTTTTTTTTTTCTGTACTTGTATTCCTAGAAATAAACTGCACCAGTTGTTCTGTAGTTTGTTTATGTAACTGCTGAAGTAGAAAGTTGGATAGATCTTGAAGGATACCTAATTTATGTATTCTGTCAGCAGTGACATTTCAACTTTTTTTAGTGACTCCATATCCCTTAGAATTTCAGCAAGTCTTGGTAGAATCATAGTTAGTGATGATTGTATAATCTATGCCTTCATCCACTGATGCCCCCTTCTCCAACAGTTTCTCACATGGACTCCTGTGGCTTATCTAGTGTCAACCACATGGCATTAATTTTAATTTTCTCCATCTCTTTGGGCCACCCACTGAGGTTCTGTTCTGTTCACAGGGGAGTGCCTCTTTTGGTGGTTTTTGTTGCTGATACTTTCTTGGTCGTTACTGGAACCGCCCAGGGCTGGGTCACTGAATGATATCTAGGACTTGATGGTAAAGCTGTCCAGCCTGGTAGTTTTATTTATAAAAAAGTTTTTCACTGTTGATTTAATTTTATTTAGTGGCAGTATTGGGCTGTTCAGATTTCATATCTCTTCATCAGTCTGTTCCAGTAAATAATGTTTTTCTAGCAATTTGCTTATTCTGTATTTTTAAATGATGGCTGTATTCCTTTTCCTTTCTTGATATTGCTTATTTCTGCCTTCTGTTTTTTCCTTAATCATACTAGGGGTTTGACATTTTAGAGTTTTTCACAGGGCCAATTTTTGGCCATGTTGATCTTCTCATATATGTTTCCTGTTTTAATTGCTTTTGCTATTACCTTTGTTATTGCCTTTTATTTTCTTTGGGTTGATTTTGCCAAGTTTTCTCCTCTGTGATAAAGCCTCATATCACTTTAGTCTTTATTCTAATGTTCAAGACTGTTACTTCGGTTACATCCTACGAGTTTTGAGATATACTGTATTCATTTTAATCTCATAATTTAACAGGAAATCTGTGATGTTGATCCCTTTGCTTTGTATTTTTTATTACAAATGTTCCTGAATTTTCTAAAGTTTAATCTATTTTTTGAAAGCTCCAACGTGGACATTTACTGGTTATTTTCTGTTTTATAATTGATACCATCCAGCTTTTGCTGATGATCACATCCTTTCATTTTGATTTTCTCAGTCCTTTTCTACCTTCTGAAGTAGCATTGTGTAGGAGAAAAACAAATGAAGAACTCTGTGTTTCTCTTTATTTCCCACCCATCCCCACGCCTGCTCCAGTAAAATGGTATATTTGTAAGACTAGAGTAGAATATCTTGGATGTAAATTGTAGGAAGTACCGTGGGCCCTCTTGGGAATTGAGAAGTGCTGGGCAAGAAGTTTCTCCATCTCTGCCTGAGCCCTCCGTGTCTGCTTGTTTCAGTTTTGCTTTGTGAAGCCTCTTGAATGTTCCTGTCTTCCCTCACCTTCTTCTTCCTTCCCTCCTCTGATCCTTCTCTCTCTCCCTTCCTCCCCACCTTTTCTCTTTCTCCCTCCCTCCCCAACTTCTTCTCTCCTATCTTCATCCCTCCCTTCATCTTTTTTCTTCCTCAAATCTTCCTTCTATTCTTTTTTTTGGGGGTGGGGGTTAATTTTTTATTTTATTTTTTCGATTATTTCTGATTGTCATTCTTTTTTTTTTTTACTTTACAATATTGTATTGGTTTTGCCATACATCGACATGAATCCGCCACGGGTGTTCATGTGTTCTATTCTTGTCTTCATTGCTGCCCCCACCCCCCAACATGTTTCAAAAGTTGGAAAGCCCCCCCACTGGATACTCCTGATTTTTGGATCTGGAAGACCCACAGGAGCCATATGGCATTGACTTGTTACACTCTAAGAAAACAGGAAGAAAGTCTCCTATGCCCTTTCAAATCCTTGAAGCAGATCTAGTCACTTTGTGCTTAGTGTTACTGTTCTCTGGGAAGCCAGGTCATCCTAACGAAATTGGGTCACTGCCCCTTTAAATAGAAACTGCCTTGAGGGAGGGGTGGAACTCGGGACACTTCCTGAAGCGCTGGGTCCACCGGGAGCGTCAGTTGGGCCTGAGTGGAAAGAGAGGCCCTAGGAAAGCCCCGTGGTGTGTGTACCATGAAACTTTTTCTGTAGTCTAGTGGTAGACCCGCTGTGAGTACTCAACTGTCGTCAAATAACTGTGTAAAGAATTGCCCCCCCAGTGGTCCTTTGTTTATTACCTTGATAGAGAGTTGGCTTCTAAATACCCATATTGGAGGGTGAAATAAGGTTCAGTTCAGCCATTTTTATGTCCTGGTTGGAACATTTTAAAAGATATGTATATTTTTAAAACCACTTGGAAGAGTATTTGGAGATTATCAAGGAAATATTTTTTTCCTTCTCTTGTTAACTGAGATGAATTCTGTACTGTCCATTTTTTAGTTTAAAATCTTTAAACGCTTAGTTGCATAACTTTTTAATTTGTTTGATTCCCCAGGTAAAGCGCTAATGAATTGACTTAAAAGTTGTAGATGATTTAGGACTTTATATTGAGCTTTTCTATCAGAAAATATCAGTATCGCTTCATTTAGCTACTTAAAAATGATGTTAGCTGTACTTTATATATGTTTTGAAATTAAAGATCTTTAGATTTATATGTCAGTCAGTTGCATGGTTCTTTTGAGTTGCTCAGAATTGTTGTGAATGCTTCTTAGAGCTGGTGAATTCTAGTTTAATTTAAATATATGTTGTATATTATGTATATTTTATATGTATGTATGTATATGTGTGTGTGTATATATATACACACACTGTCTCTACTGTTTCTATAACTTAAACTGATTTGAATTCTGGAAAAAGTCCTTATCCAATTGTATAGTTCTACATAAATTTAAAGTACTTCAGAGTAGTTGGTATTAAAATTTAAAATTTAGAATTCTAATTTTAAAAGTAAGTTTCAAAAAAAAAAGTTGTTCACTAGCTTCAAATTAGAGAAAATAATTATAGGAATTTTACAGTTGGCTTAGGTGACTCAGATGGTAAAGAATCTGCCTGCGATGCAGGAGAGCTGGGTTCGATCTCTGAGTTGGGAAGATCTCCTGGAGAAGGGAATGGCTACCCACTCCAGTATTCTTGTCTGAAGAATTCCATAGACAGAGGAGCCTGGTGGGCAAGTCCATGGAATTGCAAGAGTCAGACACAACTGAGTGACTAACACTTTCACTTTCACTACTTTACTAAAGAAAGATACAGATTATGGTTAATTTTATTTAAAGAGAGGTGAACCAAAAAGATAATGGACAAAGAAACTTTTAAATCTTTTAAAATTAAATCTGTAGATTTCATCAGTACTAAGTTTGAAGAAAAGTTATACATCAGAGCTGAAATTGCAAAGGGAAATTTTCTGCTTAGCATAAATGAAAATCCTTAAATCTTAAAGGAGAAACAATCTTTTTGTCTAAACTCTTACATATGATGGCAATATTTTCTAGTTATTTTTAGTGAAAAACGTATGAATCCAGTTTTTAAAATTTGAATTTCTGTTTGATTTATGGATTCCTGAGGTGTGTGTAAACTTTATAATAGAGTCATGATCTAACTGCTAACGATCAAATAATATTTGTTTTCATAACAATATAGATACAAATGGAAAACAGTTTTTTTTTTAAATCACTGAAATAATTTAGATTTTAGTTTTTGATTAAACAGATGACCAAGAGTTGTTGTTTATGATGTAATTTTCTTTTTAGAACTGGCTTATGATGATTTTAAAAAAAAGCATACTTTTGTTAAACCAAATAGCACTAATGATTTACAAATGAATAGCTCACTGAAATTAATGGTTAATTGAAAATATTTTAGATATATAGGATGAATTTCACCTCAGTTATAACATTAAGTGATCTTATTTGCCCACTTGTTTTGTCATATCACTTGCTTCTCTGATTTGGCTTTAGAAATAACTTAATACTTTATAAATGTTTCTGCATGTATTGTCTCTTTTGGATCCTTAGAATAACTTATGAGGAAGTTAAAACAAATATTCTTATCCTTATTTTACAAGTAAAGAAATTGAAGTCAGGAGATCATTACCAGTCAGTCAGACCCAGTCCTAGCCTTTCAGCTGCTGTTTGTACTTTTTATATGTATGTAGTGCACTCTCGCCTAGAAGATCCCATGGATGGAGGAGCCTGGGGGGCTGCAGTCCGTGGGGCGCTGAGGGTCGGACACGACTGAGCGACTTCACTTTCACTTTTCACTTTCACACATTGGAGAAGGAAACGGCAACCCACTCCAGTGTTCTTGCCTGGAGAATCCCAGGGACTGGGGACCCAGGTGGGCTTCTGTCTCTGGGGTCACACAGAGTCGGACACGACTGAAGTGACGCAGCAGCAGCAGCAGCAGCAGTACAAATAAAGTATGCCTGATAAATGTTTGTTGAATGAGTTAGCGTAAAGAATGTTTATTATAAAGTAATAGACTTGTTCATGATTTAATTAGAAATTTCTTTAATAAGAAATTTGGATGATATAAGAAATTAGGAGGGAAAAGTCATCTTCCAATTCTTCTACAGTGCATTTGATGAAAGATAAAAAATTATCTCACATGTTATTTGTATGTGATTATAACAAATATAATTCTATATCTATATAAACATTAAAAATACATAATTATAGTGTATAGTGTATACTATACACTATATACACTTATATACGTATATGTATTTAACTGATATCATACTTCATTGGCAATTTAAAATCTGATAGTTGACCTGGTGTCAGTGAAGAAGCATTTCTAGAGGAATTTATGTCCAATTTTAGGAAAATTTAGGGAGAAAATTAAGAAAAGTTATTTGTTTTATCGAGAAAACTAATGGAGGAAACAGAATGAAAACAGGACTGTGACAGAACTTTAAAAAGTGGCACTTGGTTAAAAGGGATTTGAAGCAAATTAAAGAAACCTTTCTTTAATTTTCTTTAATCTTCTATTTTTCTGAATTTGCTTATGGAATTTATATATAATACTGGTATCCTGTAGCCATTCGGTGGGTTGTTTGGACATTTTAACTTTAACAGAAAAGATAAAAAGATTGTGAAAACATTTATCTGCATAATCATTATCCCTGATACAACTTGCTGTTTTGTAGTTTTTTTTCTATTAACATGCTACAAAACTTTCTGTTACTAAAAGAAGCAATTAGCAAAGCTGTGCGATTAAATGTGAAGCTTATCTGGAGAATGACTTTGAGGATGGGAGGAGTGGACAAAAATAGATACCTCAAAACAAAATTAGCTGCCATTCTTCCTAAATTCCATTATTCTCTGTACATACACACTGGTCTTGAAATACTTACCGTTAACACTGTCTCCTTGCCTCTCCTGCTAAACGGTAATGTTTTGATGGTAAAGACTGTATTTCCATGTCTCCTCCTCAGTACCTGGCACACACAGCAGGGTCTCAGATATTTGTTGGATGGAGAGAGAAATCAGATAACCCCAGTGGCTTTAAATTTCTGAGGCATTGATAGCAGCATGCAAAGTAGAAACTGCTGGTTCATATGAAAAAAAGAGAAGGCACAGTTCCGGGGCTGTGAGGATAAAAGAGATGACCAGTTTGTTGTTAAAGAAGTAAATTCAAATGATGCTGCAGAACTGAAAAATGCAACAGTCTGTTTGCCTTCTCTCCTGGAAGTTTTAATGGTTAAAAGGAAACATAAATGCTATTTAAAGTCATCATTAACAGAACAACAAAAAACAGAACCCAAAAAGATACTCATTATCTTTTCAGAAACATTTAAAGCAGATATTCTACTTTAACTATGTAAATATTTATTCTATTGGATATGGCGCTTGGAAACTGGAAGCAGACAGGCTCTGTCACTTGGGATAGGTTATTTGACCTCTAAGCCTCAATGACCTTCTTAGTATCTTAGGGGGATAAGAATGGTTACCTCCTTCACAAAATTAACATGAGGATTATTAGATGAGAGAGGTAAGGTGAAGTACATAGCAGAGATTTATAGGAAACTCTCAATAAATGTTGCTCATTACAGTAAACTAAATTACAGTTGAGTTATCAATTTAATATTTTTAAAATTATTAAAAATAATTTAAATTTTATGACTTTAAATAAATTAAATTTAACTCAATAATTTATTATTTTAAAATAATAATTTTTATGAATTTAATAATTTTGACCTCCATATATAGAATTTCATTTAGTGCAGCCTGATTGTAATTGGTGGTCATATTTTCACAGAGTAAACTTCCAATCCTTTATATTTCAAAAGTGACTTAATCTTCACTGAATAATTTTCTTAAAGGGAATTAATACAGATGGTGCTCTGAAAATGTCAGGGGTTCTGTATTTTTATCCACTATTTTAAAACTAGTCTTTGTATGTCAACATGATGTTAAGAAACTTCATAATTATTTAGGCTCATTAAGGAGTTTGAATAAAAGCTAGAAAATGTTTGTAGTTAAGGTTCTGTAGAAGTTTACCATGCTTCATTTATGCCTACTTCATTGTTTAAAGTTGATCAAACAATGCTATCTAGTGGGCAATAAAAATTTGTAGTTCCATGTATTTAACAGGATGGTTATTTGATTACCAGAAAGGAAAGTATGATCCCTAATTGATGTGATGAATTTGTTGGGAGCTCCAGGTGCTCACAGTTGAATTTCTACATCTTGTATTTGAAGAGAACGATTTAGTTTTGACCTTAGAAACAACTTCATTAAATCAGCCATTGACAATTTAATACATTTTCACAAATTTTATGAACATTAATATCAGTATTTAAGATTTTAAAATAAGTCTTACAATACGTGATGAATATTTTTCTAAATCAGCACATTTTTAGAAGTCACAGTTCAGTTGTCGTTCAGTCGTGTCCGACTCTTTGCGACCCCATGAATCACAGCACGCCAGGCCTCCCTGTCCATCACCAACTCCCGGAGTTCACTCAAACTCATGTCCATCGAGTCGGTGATGCCATCCAGCCATCTCATTCTCTGTCGTCCCCGTCTCCTCCCACCCCCAATCCCTCCTAGCATCAGAGTCCTTTCCAGTGAGTCAGCTCTTTGCATGAGGTGGCTAAAGTATTGGAGTTTCAGCTTTAGCATCAGTCCTTCCAGTGAACACCCAGGACTGATCTCCTTTAGAATGGACTGGCTGGATCTCCTTGCAGTCCAAGGGACTCTCAAGAGTCTTCTCCAGCACCACAGTTCAAAAGCATCAATTCTTCGGTGATCAGCTTTCTTCACAGTCCAACTTTCACATCCATACATGACCACGGGAAAAACCATAGCCTTGACTAGACGGACCTTGGTTGGAAAAGTAATGTCTCTGCTTTTTAATATGCTATCTAGGTTGGTCATAACTTTCCTTCCAAGGAGTAAGCGTCTTTTAATTTCATGGCTGCAATCAGCATCTGCAGTGATTTTGGAGCCCCCCAAAATAAAGTCTGACACTGTTTCCACTGTTTCCCCATCTATTTCCCATGAAGTGATGGGACCAGATGCCATGATCTTCGTTTTCTGAATGTTGAGCTTCAAGCCAAACTTTTCACTCTCCTCTTTCACTTTCATTAAGAGACTTTTGAGTTCCTCTTCACTTTCTGCCATAAGGGTGGTGTCATCTGCATATCTGAGGTTATTGATATTTCTCCCAGCAATCTTGATTCCAGCTTGTGCGTCTTCTAGCCCAGCATTCCTCATGATGTACTCTGCATATCAGTTAAATAAGCAGGGTGACAATATACAACCTTGACTACTCCTTTTCTTATTTGGAACCAGTCTGTTTAGAAGTCACAGTTTGTTTTAAAGTATGAAGCGGTGAAGGTCTTTTGAATAGCTACCACAAGGTGGCAGGATTGTGTTTTCGTAGATTCTTTTTGCTTTGATGGCCAGCGAATTCTTGGTTATCTGATTAGTGTTTTCTGTGTGGTTAACTGTTAAGCATTTTATATACCAGAACTTTTAAATTTTAACTTTTCTAATGGAAAACCTTTAAAGTACATTCCCTGTTTTCCTGAATTCTTAAGCAGAAAAATATAACTTAGCCTTTATCAATAAGCCATTTGAATACCAGTTATTGGATTGGATTTCGATTAAGATAAAGTGCGAGATAAAGGTGGTGTGTGAGGAATGAGGACTTGGCCCTGCGGAAGCGCTAGAACTCGTGCTGTAAAAATGTGTGCTGTTTGCGTTAGCTTGCTTTTCTGCATATCTACATTTTTTTCCTTGCAAAGTGAAGTCAGTCGTGTCGAGTGCCAGATTCTGGTATAGTAGAACATAATTGCTTTCTGCAAAATTAAACAACAATGAAGACAGCCGTTGCCTTTTCCCCAGGATTAGGGTGGAGAGCAGAGCCGAGGAAAGAAAATAAACTATGAGCCTTAGACTTTTAAAAGACTGGTAAAGCAACCCCAGACCATGAGGACTAGGATTCTGTAGTTATGAGGGACATTAGAAACTAATATAGCTGGTTGTAGAGCAACTTTCAGAAGTATTTCCTGTGATAATAGTTTAGATTCGGAGTTGTACATAATTTGTATGAAAGAGATAATACTGATTATAAAAGATATCTCTAATTATATACTTAGAGATGGATGTATTTCCATGGTGACTGTTTTCCTGCTCTGGTCCTGGAGCTGTTTCAAGGCTGTTTGTGCCATTACTGGTGATACAACAAGTGTTGGGTAAAATCTTCAGTATCTTGGAGGCTGCAGTTTTTGCCAGAACCTTTCTCTCCCCTCCCATACACTTCCAGTTGTTCCCTGAATCTGTTACAGCAGAGGTTTTGGCTAAAAATAGGTTTTCTTTTGGATTTGTTTCCTTCACTAATTATTTGCATATTTTTTGTAATCTTTGAAAAGATATGGGTAGAATTCATGGGACCGAATTTCAGAACAAATCCATATAAATTCCCATAAGCCTGGAGAAAGCACTGTTGAGCTCTGGTGATGAAGCTCACTGAAGAAGAAGATGTGGCTTCCTTCAGCACCCATTTATTTCTCTGGCTTTCTGGAATGTTCCTTGACCTGCCTCCTGAGTTAATGAGAGAACTTTGAAAGGGCTGCAGAGAAGCCCCTGGAAATGACCATTAAGTTAGCTCTACCTGAAATAGGTATCAGGGCATAGACCCTCGATCCTTTCTTCTCAGTTCTCCTCAATGACGCGGCTGTTTTTAACCTATGGTAGATGAGAAAGGAGGAGTTTCATGACTAAATATATGGATAAACTTCCCTAGCTTGTAGTTTAAGCTTGTACATGCTTTCCTCCTGGTAAGGTATTACATGTTTTTAAGTAAAAGTGACTTTCAAGATTTGCAAACTGGTTTTGTGGATTCTATAAAAGATTCATGCTCTAAGAAATAGCCAGAACCCTCCTTGTTACCCAAGGGCAGTTTTTGTGTAACTGTACAGGCTGGAGCGGAATTAACTCTAATTTTGAGATTACCCGAAAGATGGAAGAGGTTAGCTGTGTTAAGAACATCCTGCTACACATTCTGCCAAAAATTGAAGAACTGTGAGCAAAAGCAGCATGTTTGAAGTGGTACCAAGTTTGAACATTTAACTCCAAGGTACAATCTCATTAAAAATATTAGCCCACAGTTTAAGTATTTTTCTCCTTTTAAATGTAGTTTTAAGATATATTTATTTTTGTTTTGGTGAAGGAATTTTGGACTAAAAATTCATTGCAGTTGAATTAAAAAAATTTTTTTTCAAGTCTATTAGAGAATATTTTATTTTTTATTTATTAATTGGAAGATAATTGCTTTATAATGTTGTGTTTAAAAAAAAAACTTAGTGATGAGTTAGAGCAGTTAACTACAGACTTTGAATGCCAAGCTAAAGTTTGGGATTTTATCCTATATGCAGTGTGTAATCATTAAAGGACCTGTAATTGAATGAGTGACAGGCAAGAAAGTTAAAATTAAGAATATTAGCCTGGAGGCAGTATACAGGATGGATTTGCCTGGATCCAGGTGGATGGCAATTAGAGCCAGATTGACCAATGGGGATAATATGGCAATAATCCAGAAATCTTATTATGTGGGTCTGGATTAGGGTGTTGGTAATAGAAATAGAAAAAGAATTACAGGCAGAGATATCAGCAGGGAGGAATGGATAAGACAGCAAATTGCTTATGTTGTATAAATTTTCTGTTTTTGTCAGACAGAAGTCTTAGGCACAAGCCCATCTTTCTGCTGGAGAACTATTTCTGTACATTAACATATTGCAAATTCTTCATCATAAAGAAGATAATGCTACTTGATTTAAAGTCCAGTAGTGGAAGACTGTTGATGTTGAGCCTGATTTCACAGAATGATATGCTAAAAGTGACAGTGAAGGATTACAGTCCAGTGGTTCTCAAAAATCCAGCAACCTCAAAACCACTGGTTTATTGGAGAGGGAGAGGATGTTTTAAAGGATGCAGAATGTCATGGTTGTAAGCATAGGCTCTATGCATCCCTACAGGTGTGAAGCCTGGATCTACCCTTGACCATGAGCAAGTTAGGCTTCCCTGGTGGCTCAGCTGGTAAAGAATCTGCCTGCAATGCAGGAGACCCCAGTTCAATTCCTGTGTCAGGAAGATCCCCTGAAGGGATAGGCTACCCACTCCTGTTTTCTTTGACTTTCCTGGTGGCTCAACTGGTAAAGAATTAGCCTGCACTGCAGGAGACCTGGGTTCGATCCCTGAGTTGGGAAGATCCCCTGGAGAAGGAAACAAATACCCACTCCAGTATTTTCTGGCTTCCCTTGTGGCTCAGCTGGTAAAGAATCCACCTGCAAAGTGAGAGACCTGGGTTCGATCCCTGGATTGGGAAGATCCCCTGGAGAAGAGAAAGGCTACCCACTCCCGTATTCTGGCCTGGAGAATTCCATGGACTGTATAGTCCATGGGGTCATAAAGAGTCAGACACGACTGAACAACTTTGAGTTTCACTTTTCATGGGCAATTTACTTAACTTCTCTATGTCCCAGTTAACTATTTAGGGTTGTTACAGGTACTAAATCCAATGATACATACAAAATGCTTAGATTTCCGGGGACATTGTAAATACTAAATCATTTCCGACCTCTGAAAATTCTAATTCATACCTTTGACTTTGGGCTCAAGAATCTGTGTTTTTAAAACTTCGTACGGCTCTGATCTCCAGGTTTGAAAACTTGTTGCCACCTGCTTTTCTACCTCCGTGTAATAGGACTGTTATTTAAATGTCTCTATCCATTTTCTTCTTCTTTTTCTTTTGACATTCCAAAGATGGCCAAGTTTTTAAATGGGATGTGAGATAGTGTCCATGTGCTCCATCAGGAACTCCTGTTGAACAGCTTATCTAAATCCCTCTGAAAATTCCTCCAAGCGCCCCCACCACCATTCCTCACCCCTTGCTCTCTCAGTGGAATTGAGGATCCTAGCCATAGTTGTCAGTCTTCCTGCTGCCTCACCTGGAAGCCAAGATTAGGGCTCCCTGGTCTCAGCCCTCACGCTCCGGCTCTGCCTGTTTCCAGCCCTATCTGTGCCCTCAGAAATTCCTTTGTACCCTCCCCCACTTTTTGTTTGGCTGCACTGTGTAGCATGTGGGATCCTAGTTCCCCAACCAGGGATTGAACTCGCTCTCTCCTTGGTGGAAGCACAGAGTCTTAACCACTGGACCACCAGGGAAGTCCTTGTGCACTTTGTTGGAGAAAATGAATATAGAATCTTGCTAAGAATAGTGGAGCAGCTTGCCATTCCCTTCTGCAGAGAATCTTCCTGACTCAGGGATCAAACCTGGGTCTTCTGCATTGCAGGTGGACTCTTTACCATCTGAACCACCAGGGAAACCCACTTAACAACTGCAGAGTTTTTTGAATTATATCAAATAATGACAGGTTTGCTTTTTGTAAAAAACAAAACAACTCCTAATACCTTTCCTCCAGTCCTCTGATTGTTGCTGGTGTCTGACTCTGGTCTGGTGGTTCTTAGCTCATGCCTCATCTGATGTTACCTGGGGAACTTTTAGGACTTCCCTGGTAGCTCAGACGGCAAAGCGTCTGCCTGCAATGCGGGAGATCAGGCTTCAATCTCTGGGTTGGGAAGATCTCCTGGAGAAGGAAATGGAAACCCACTCCAGTATCCCTGCCTAGAGAATCCCATGGACCAAGGAACCTGGTAGACCACAGTCCATGAGTTTGCAAGGAACTTCGAAAATCCACTGATGCTCAGGATTCACACAGGGCCAGTCCAGTCAGGACGGGCCTGAGGCTCTGTGTTTGTGAAGAGCCTCCCACTCGAGTCTCAGATGTAGCCAAGGTTGAGAAGCACTGGATTAGTCTGTCTCATCACAGGCAGACCCCGCCCCACCCTGCCTGGCACAGTTCTGCTAGACAAAGGAATGCCTCAGCCATGTGAAGTGAAAACAGCTCTCCTGTCTGGCAGAGAATTTGAGATGGTAAAGAGAAAGCTTCCTGAAGCCTGTGTTTTTCCTGGTGGGCTGTCCTTGTTTTCCTGTCTCTGTGCTACTGGCCTTCGCACTTGCTATTCCCATATTAGATCCAAGTCCTCTAGAGCTGTAAGAACTGTCCTTAATGGTGCAGGCATTTCTTCTATACCATGACATTGGATGTTTCTAAAGACCCCACTTTGCAAAATTGCATGCCAAAAATAAGGCAGCTTCTGGAGAAAACCGAGTCAAGCCAATCACTCAACACTTAGGCAACTGTTGTAACTAGAGCACTGAGAAAACAAAAATTTGGTCCCAGCTCAAGAGCTGGAACTTCTCATGGTAGATATTAAAAACACACACACACAAGTAGGGTGAAATGCCAGCAACATTTTAATTAGCGCAGAGGCAGCGGATGCTAAGATAACACAGAAGGAAATGGAGCTCTAAGCTAAGCAGGCTGTGGTGGGGTGGGTGCAAGAGGCAGCTTCCTTGGCAGAAGCTGAAAGCTGCATAGAACTGGGGGCTGGCTCTCCTGGGGAAGGAAATTTTGTTAAATGCAGCAGCAGGGTTTGGGGCTCTTTGTGTGCCTGCTCAGTCGCTTGGTCGTGTCTGACTCTGCAACACCATGGACTGCAGCCTGCCAGGCTCCAGGCAGGAATTCTGGAGTGGGTTGCTATTTCCTCCTTCAGGAGATCTTCCAGGGATCAAACCTACTTCTCCTGCATTAGCAGGTGGATTCTTTACCACTGGGCCACCTGTGAAGTCCCTGGAGCTCTTCGTTTTCTTGCTAAACGTTGTAATTGACTGACTATACTGGCTGTTTGGACTTCCCATCATGGGAGACATTTGCTGAATGGCTGAATGACTTAGAACTTCTCTAATGAACGTGGTGGGAGCAGTCAGAGATGGGAGCATTGCATATATACTTTGAAAAGATGGAACAATTAAAGTGACAGCCTTATGGAAAGTTTAGGAAGCTGAGGAAGACATCATCCTTGATCCTCTTCTACTGCAATCATACTCTAGTACTCTTATTGTTGTTGTTGTATTATTATTACATGACTTTTGAAATACACAGTCTATCAGTTTTCTATTTCTGTAACAAATTACCCTAAAATTTAGTGGCTTGCTGCTGCTGCTAAGTCACTCCAGTCGTGTCCGACTCTGTGTGACCCCATAGACGGAAGCCCACCAGGCTCCCCTATCCCTGGGATTCTCCAGGCAAGAACACTGGAGTGGGTTGCCAACAATATTTATTATCTGCTCAGTTTCTGAGGGTCAGGAATAGCTTAACTGGATGGTTCTGGCTCAGGGTCTCTCAGGAGGTTATGGTCAAGATATCAGTCAAGGCTACAGTCATCTGAAGGTTTAACACTGGGCTGGAGGATCCACTGTCAAGATGGTGCACTCAGATGGTTGATATTGGGTGTTAGCCGGATGTCTCTTAGTTCCTTGCCATGTGGACCTTTTCTACACAGGGCTACCTGAGGGTCTTCATGACATGACAGCTGGCTTTTCCCAGAGAGAGTGATCAAAGAGTCTTAGAAATCACACACCATTGTTTGTACAGTATTTTTCCCAGGTCAGCACTCTTCACTGTGGAAGGGGGCTGAACAAGGGTGTGAATATCAAGATGGGATGATCACTGGAGGCCATCTTGAAGGCTGGGTACCACATGTATGCATTCATGTTGATAGTTGTCATTGTAAAATAGGTACAGTGTGTATCTTTGTTCACTTAACTTAGTACTTTCATGTTGTTTAGTTTCTATTATTTGTGGTGTCTATAATCTTTTGTTTCTAAACACGAGATTATAAAATGTAATAGTTATACATAATTTTCTCTAAAATTCAATTCAGCAGACATTGAGTACTTTCTATGTACATGGTTAAACATTTAAAGCTTGCCACTGTATACCTGAATATGTGAAAATGTAAGCCATGTCCATACATTTAAAAATAACTCAATTATGGGTACAATCAACAGTACAGAAAGTGATTGATTTTCCTTTTCATTTTCTTTCATGAATTGATCTACTTTCCTGCCTTGCTCTTTGACAATTACTGTGATTGGACTGCAGGTAAGGATTCTTTTAAACTTTTTCTCTTTTATTGTATTCTTAAGAGCAAATGAATGTAAATTGCAAATATATTTTTTTTAATGAAATCCGTGAATGAAAGGATTTAGACAGTTAAGGATTTAGACATTTCTTTCGAAAGGCCATCTTCAAAGAGAGAAGTAGTCTCTTTATATCAACTTCCATATGAAATTCAATAGTTAATCTGAATTCCCACTGACCCATCTCTGAGTTCAAGTGCATAGTGTTAAACCCTTGGGCTGGTCACCCAGCTGAACTTCTAGTTCAGAGTCAAGAGTGCTGCAGTTTAGCCAAAGATCCTGTTTCTGTAATTCTGGGTAGAATGAAGATTAATAGAGGTACTTGAGAAGTCTGTGAGTATGTCAAATAGTTGAATGTGATTTACAGATGTTAAGTTACTGTTGTTGTTGTTTAATTGTTATGATGTGTCCGGCTCTTTTGTGACCCCATGGACTGTAGCCTACCAGGCTCCTTTGTCCATGGGATTTCCCAGATGAGAATGCTGGAGTGGGTTGCCATTTCTTTCTCCAGGGAGTCTTCCTGACCCAGGAATCCAACCCGTGTCTCCTGCATTGGCAGGCAGATTCTTTACCACTGAGCTACAGGGATGCTCCAAAGAAATTTCCATGGACTTTTAAACTGAAATTTCATAATTTTAGGAAATCATACATAATTTTTATAATTATATATACTTTCTTCCTTATGTTTATACATAGATGATGATGTCTAATTTTGTTACTTTGTCAAGTAAAATTGAACCCTTTGATCAACGCTTGAGAATTATAGAATCAATTTTATTTTGTTTCTTCAGAATTAAGATTAGCAGGGATATGGACTAAAATTATTAAGTGGATCTTTTTTATTGAAAAGAGTGACATATTTGAATTATTTTTCAAATTTCTTAAGCATTCAATGTGTATAACATACATCTAAAATCTTATGTACATTAACTTAATTTTTATACATTATGTATTTTAATATAAGCTTTACTTTTCACAGATAAGTAAACAGTATTTAAATATTTCCTGACACATTCACCATCTTTTTTTAGTTGAAACATAGTTGACTTATAATATTAGTTTTTAGTATACACATAGTAATTTGGCATTTTTACAGATCACATACCATACAAAGTTATAATATTGTTGACTATATTCCTTGTTCTATACATTACATTCCTGTGACTTATTTATTTTTAAACTGGCATTTTGTACCTTTTAAAACCTCTTCTCCTATTTTTCCCATCCCCACCCCTTCACCACCCTCCAGCCGCCCACAGCCACTAGTTTGTTTTCTGTATATATGAATTAATTTTGTTATATTTGTTCATTTGTTTTGGGTTTTAGATTGTACATATAAGTGAAAACGTACAGTACTTCTCTGTCTTATTTCAGTAAGCTTAGTAACCTCCAGATCTATCCATGTTGTTGCAGATGGCAAGATTTTTTTTCTTTTTTATGGCTGAGTAATATCCCTCCTTCCCCCGCCGCCCCCCCCCCACAGTGTGTGTCACATCCTCTTTATCTGTTCACTGTCAGTGGGCACTGAGATTGCTTCCGTATCTTGGCTATTGTAGATGATGTTGCTGTGAACACAGGTACATATTTCTTTTTGAGTTAGTATTTTCACTTTCTGCAGATAAATACCCAGATGGTACTCTGAATTGCTTGGTAGTTCTATTTGTAATTTTTTTAGAAACTTTCATAATATGTTCCATAGTGAGTGTACCCATTTACATGCCCAACAGCAGTGCACAAGGCTTTCTTTTTCTCCAGATCTTTGCCACTTGTTATTTCTTGTCCTTTTGATGAGAGCATTTTGACAGGTGTGAGGTGATACCCCCTTACAGTTTTGATTTGCGTTTCTCCAGTGATTAGTGATGTTGAGCATCTTTCCATGTGCCTGTCGTCCAGCTGTATGCTTGCTTTGGAAAAATGCCTGTTCAGGCCCTCTGCCCATCTTTCAGTTGAGTTGTTTTTTGATACTGAATTGTATGAGCTCTTGATATGGTTTGGATCAGTTCAGTTCAGTTCAGTTCAGTCGCTCAGTCGTGTCCGACTCTCCGCGACCCCATGAATCACAGCACGCCAGGCCTCCCTGTCCATCACCAACTCCCGGAGTACACTCAAACTCATGTCCACTGAGTCGGTGATGCCATCCAGCCATCTCATTCTCCGTCGTCCCCTTCTCCTCCCGCCCCCAACCTTTCCCAGCATCAGAGTCTTTTCCAGTGAGTCAACTCGTCGCATGAGGTGGCCAAAGTATTGCAGTTTCAGCTTTAGCATCAGTCCCTCCAATGAACATCCAGGATTGATCTCCTTTAGAATGGACTGGTTGGATCTCCTTGCAGTATAAGGGACTCTCAAGAGTCTTCTCCAACACCACAGTTCAAAAGCATCGATTCTTCGGCGATCAGCCTTCTTCACAGTCCAACTCTCACATCCCTACATGACCACAGGAAAAACCATAGCCTTGACTAGACGGACCTTGGTTGGCAAAGTAATGTCTCTGCTTTTTAATATACTATCAAGGTTGGTCATAACTTTCCTTCCAAGGAGCAAGCGTCTTTTAATTTCATGGCTGCAATCAGCATCTGCAGTGATTTTGGAGCCCAAAAAAACAAAGTCTGACACTGTTTCCACTGTTTTTCCATCTATTTCCCATGAAGTGATGGGACCAGATGCCATGATCTTTGTTTTCTGAATGTTGAGCTTCAAGCCAACCTTTTCACTCTCCTCTTTCACTTTCATCAAGAGGCTTTTGAGTTCCTCTTCACTTTCTGCCATAAGGGTAGTGTCATCTGCATATCTGAGGTTATTGATATTTCTCCCAGCAATCTTGATTCCAGCTTGTGCTTCTTCAAGCCCAGCGCTCCTCATGATGTACTCTGCATATAAGTTAAATAAGCAAGGTGACAATACACAACCTTGACGTACACCTTTTCCTATTTGGAACCAGTCTGTTGTTCCATGTCCAGTTCTAACAGTTGCTTCCTGACCTGCATACAGGTTTCTCAAGAGGCAGGTCAGGTGGTCTGGGATTCCCATCTCTTTCAGAATGTTCCACAGTTTATTGTATTAACCCCTTATTGGATGTGTCATTTGCACATGTCATCTCAAGTTGCCTTTTTGTTTTGCTGATAGTTTCTTTGCTGTGCAAAAGCTTTTTAGTTTGATGTAGCTCCATCTGTTTAGTTTTACTTTTGTTGCCCTTGCCTGAGGAGATAGTTCCAAAATAATATTGCTAAGACTGATCTCAAAGATTGTACTACTGATATTTTCTTCTAGGAGTTTTATGGCTTCAGATCTTATATATTTAAGTCTTTAATACATTTTGGATTTATTTTTGTATGTAGTATGAGAAAATGGTCACATGTAGTCGTCAATTTTCCCAACACCAGTTACTGAAGAGGCTGCTGTCTTATCCCCTTTGTGTATTCTTACCACCTTTATTGTTGACTAACTGACAGTATATGTGTGGGTTTATTTCTGGGCTCTATGAAGGAGGCTGTTAGGACTGGAACATAATTTGGGACATCAAGTAAATAGGTGAGAAAAAAAAAGAGGATTTTCTATAAGATATTAAAAGTATTGGGAATCACTCTCTGAACTAATTTATTATATGCTCATGCTCAGTCGTGTCCGACTCTTTGAGACCCCATGGACTGTAGCCTGCCAGGCTCCTCTGTCCTTGGGATTTTCCAGGCAGGAATACTACAGTGGGTTGCCGTTTCCACCTCCAGGGGATCTTCCCAACCCAGGGGTCAAACCCACATCTTGTGTATCTCCTGCATTGGTAGGCAGATTCTTTACCACTGAGCCACCTGGGAAGTGCTTCATCATATTACAGAGATTAAAGCAAAACGTTAGCTGTCCTTTTAACCACTTGCGGAGAAGGCAATGGCAACCCACTCCAGTACTCTTGCCTGGAAAATCCCATGGATGGAGGAGCCTGGTGGGCTTCAGTCCATGGGGTCGAGAAGAGTCGGACACGACTGAGCAACTTCATTTTCACTTTTAGCCACTTAATGAAGTCTTTTTTAGGATGACTGTTATGAATTGGTTCTTGGCATAATTTTTATGTGCTAGGGATTCTCATAGTTGAAAAAATTTCTTTTGGGTATAATCTGTAACAATACTACTTATTAATTAGGCTATTCTCAGGCAACTTTCTGTTTTAAAAAGTAAGTAGAGAAATTTACTGACCTTTCAATTAACTCTAGTTATGTCTGAAACCAAGTAGTTGAGAGCATAAGATCATGACTTTAATTGCTTGATTAACCTGAATGATGTGAGAAATGCTAGGTTCTTTCCTTGTGTTATCTCCCCATTGTATATACAAAGAAATGATTTTTGGAAATTTGAGTTTTCTTGGGCTCCAAAATCACTGCAGATGGTAACTGCAGCCATGAAATTAAAAGACACTTGCTCTTTGGAAAAAAAGCTATGACCAACCAAGACAGCATATGAAAAAGCAGAGACATTGCTTTGCCAACAAAGGTTTTTCTGGTCAAAGCTATGGTTTTTCCAGTAGTCATGTATGAATGTGAGAGTTGGACTATAAAGAAAGCTGAGCGCCGAAGAATTGATGTTTTTGAACTGTGGTGTTGGAGAAGACTCTTGAGAGTTCCTTGGACAGCAAGGAGATCCAACCAGTCCATCCTAAAGGAAATCAGTCCTGAATATTCATTGGATGGACAGGTGCTGAAGCTGAAACTGCCAATCCTTTGGCCACCTGATGTGAAGAGTTGACTCATTGGAAAAGACCCTGATGCTGGGAAAGATTGAAGGCAGGAAGAGAAGGGGATGACAGAGGATGAGATGGTTGGATGGCATCACTGACTCAATGGACATGAGTTTGAGCAAGCTCCAGGGGTTGGTGATGGACAGGGAAGCCTGGCAGCAGTCCATGGGGTCATAAAGAGTTGTACACAACTGAGTGACTGAACTGAACTGAATTCCAAAGCAGGGTTAGATAGCATCACTGATTCAATGGATATGAACTTAAGCAAACTCCCCAGAGACAGTGGAAGACAGAGGAGCCTGGTGTGCTACAGTCCATGAGGTCGCAAAGAATCGGACAATTTAGCAACTCAACAACAACAAATTCCAAAGTATAAAATCTTTAAAGCAGCATTAAAAAGACATTACCCATCAAGGAATGAATAGATTTGAAATTTTATAACATATCTGAAGTCAAAGGACAAAAATAACATCATTGCTTTTAAGAGTTTTTTGAAGGTGATAACTTTAGTTGGAATTAAAAAGGCTAAGTCAGCATCATTTTGGCATCTCTTTCTTAGGCCAACTCTTTCTTAGGAGTTGGTGAGATGTATGGAAAGAGTAACATGGAAACTTACTTTACCATGTATAAAATAGATAGCCAATGGGAATTTGCTGTATGGCTAGGAAACTCAAACAGGGGCTCTGTATCAATCTAGAGGGGTGGGGAAGGAGATGGGAGGAAAGTTCAAAAGATACATGCATCTTTATACATATATGTATAAAGATGGGATATATGTATACCTATGGCTGATTCATGTTGAGGTTTGACAGAAAACAACAACATTCTGTAAAGCAATTATCCTTCAATAAAAAAATGTTAATTAAAAAGAATAGAATTGTGTATGCTATTAAGAGAATGAGGAGAATTTTCATTGATATCAGAACCTTAGAAACATAAAGAGGCTCATTTTTGATAGAATCTAGAGACTTGGGAATAATCAGTCTTCACTAATCCATTTGAGAATTGGAATTGGATCCTAGAATCCTTCTATTTTGATATAAACAGACTTGGACATCCTTAGAAACTTAGTTTTCTAAGTCCATCCAATAATATAAAACAGTGTCAGTAGCCATAGTTCTTAGACTTAGATCAAATGTATGCACTTATCAGTTCAGTTCAGTTCAGTAGTTCAGTCGTGTCCGACTCTTTGCGACCCCATGAATCACAGCACGCCAGGCCTCCCTGTCCATCACCAACTCCCGGAGTACACTCAAACTCATGTCCATCGAGTCAGTGATGCCATCCAGCCATCTCATTCTCTGTCATCCCTGTCTCCTCCCACCCCCAATCCCTCCTAGCATCAGAGTCTTTTCCAGTGAGTCAACTCGTCGCATGAGGTGGCCAAAGTATTGCAGTTTCAGCTTTAGCATCAGTCCTTCCAATGAACACCCAGGATTGATCTCCTTTAGAATGGACTGGTTGGATCTCCTTACCGTCCAAGGGACTCTCAAGAGTCTTCTCCAGCACCACAGTTCAAAAGCATCAATTCTTCGGTGATCAGCTTTCTTCACAGTCCAATTCTCACATCCCTACATGACCACTGGAAAAACCATAGCCTTGACTAGATGGACCTTGGTTGGCAAAGTAATGTCTCTGCTTTTTAATATGCTCTCTAGGTTGGTCATAACTTTCCTTCCAAGGAGTAAGCGTCTTTTAATTTCCTGGCTGCAATCAGCATCTGTAAATACCTATTTCATCAGAATTGGAAATTTGATTATATATATATATATACACACATACATATATATAAACTCCTTTTTCCATTAACTTGAATATCATTGCTGGAAATTCTTCAGCAGTTTTCTCTTCTTCATTCTCTGCTTCACAGAGAATGACAGCTGGAAACTTTAAAATTATAGAGATTTTTGAGACTACTAGTCATTAGTAGCATTGTTAATAAAAGAAGCAACTTCTGCAGCATCTAGTGATTTCCATTTAGGATCTTTGTGTAGATATAGTGCTTTCTCTTTGATTGTGAAAAAGGTTGTTCTTGGCTTTTTTGTTTCCTTTTGTTTGGAAATCAGGAAGGTTTTTAAGAGCTTGTTCTCACTGGCTTCACATCACTTGAAGTTGCTGTAGCTATAAATGTTTCTTTTATGTTCAGGTGTTCTTTGGTGTCTCACAATGTGGATTCCTTTATACTTGTTGCTCTGGAGAGATATCACATACTCTCTCATGTCTTTCAAAACATCCTATTGTTAGCTTCTTCCTCATTAGTTAAAAAATTTTCCTTTTTCATGCACTGCTTGATATTTTTTTAAAAATTAAAGTGTAGCTGGTTTACAAAGTTGTGTTCATTACACACACACTCACACTCACACTAGTCTTTTTCATATTCTTTGCCACTATAGCTTATTAAAGGATATTGGATACAGTTGCCTGCGCTGTGCAGGCAGTCCTTGTTGTTTATCTGCTTTGTATACAGTGGTGCGCATCAGTTAATCCCAGCCTACTGCTTGGTATTTTTGAACCAGGGTCGTTAGACATGTTTGGGATTTGAATGCGTGCTTTTTTTTCCTTTAATATAGAAAAGTTACAAAAGTTAAGATTTGCAAAAGAATAGCAAACAATTTTGTAGGATATCAAACTATGAGTAGCTGATAATATGCTTGAGATGTGTGTTTGTTTTTCCAGGCAGCCTGATCCAGCTGGATGCGGTTTCCTTGTGTTCAGCTATTATTGCTTGAACACATAAGCCTAAGCAAATGTGAAAAATGAATTATGCTCAAGTTGTTCTCTAATGTATAGGCTATGTTGGAACAATTTGTGTTTTCCCAATATGCTTTATAACAGAACAGATTGTGCTTGATAGTCTCTTTTAATTTAAAAAAGCATAATCTGTAGCTCTAGGAAATTTTCTTGCACTATTTTATGATACTTTCTTCTCCTCCATATTCTCTGTTCTGTTTGCAAAAATTTTGAGTTTTTATTGAATATTTGCTGCAGATGTTAGTCCTTCTAAGCTGCTGTCCTGGGACTTCCCTGGTGGTCTAGTGGTTAAGACGCCTCACTTCTGATGGGGGGCGGGGAGGGTGGCACAGGTTTAATCCCTGGTTAGGGAACAAAGAACCCACATACTGCGTGGTGTGGCCAAAACATAAAAATAGAAAAGAAAGCAATCCAGCTTTTAAAAAAATAATACTGCTGTTTTTTCTCTTCTTTCCTATTTTTCCCTTTTTGGTATTTGTTCAGGTTCTGAGATATATCTTCAGCTTTACTTTTCATTCATTCTAGGAAATTTTCACTTGTGCTTTTATAATAGCAGTTTTTCAATTTCCATGAGTTTCTGTAGTGTTTTGTTGTTTTCTACTCCGCCCCTCTCCATCTCCATTATTTTATCCATGTAATCTTTTAGCATCTTTGAAGCTTCTTCATTCCCTCTGTTTCCCTCAGGTTCCTTTTTCTTTGGGTGGTGGTTCTATTAGAGGGTAGTTAGGCCTTGCTCAGTTATTCAGTTGGTAAGGATGGGTAAGGGTCTGTTTTTCTCTACAGACTCTCATTTTGCCTGTACCTTGTACTTTGAGAAGCCTGTGCTTTAGAAGTATTGGATTCTTCAATGCATATCAGCTATCTTCTGATATGTCTTGCTTCTGTATGTCTTGCTTTGGTTTCAGCTTGATGCATTACCATCTTTTTTCCAGGCTGTTGAAATCGACATCTCTCACATTTACTCTGTCCTTCTGTGTTTAAAACAAGATCCTCTATCTCTTTAGTGGTTTGTTGGCAGCAAGAGGGATAATATAACTGACTGTATTCAGTCTACCATATTCACTCAGAAGTAGGTTTGAACAGCTTTGTAGCTGAAGGAAATAAACCCTGTGAGATTCTCATGGCTTCATGAAACTGTCTAAACTAAGATTCAGAGAAGAGAGCTGTCATTGTATCTCTAGTGTTGGAACTTTGTAGGCAGATGATTCTACAAAAGGACATCACTTTTTTATAGTTCCAGGCAGGAAAAGTTTTTGAGTTTTTATTGAAAGGTGAAAAGCACCCCTAAATAATTTTTGAAGAAGCTAATTTAGGAGCATACCAAATGGTATGTAATACCTATGGCTATATTGCTGTTAAATGCTCAGCAGTGCTTCTTAAATGCACTGTGTATCATAATGTTGATTTCAGTCACTGTTCTGCCAGAGAAGAAAGGAGTCTTTCGGAGTACCAGGAAAGCCAGGGCCATCCCTTGCATTGTATACTGCTCACCACACATCCCCATGATGCTTCATGATGGCTTGACTGTTTCTTTTTGTGGACTGATGAATATCAGATGAGCATTGCCTCTTCCTGTTCTGTCTCTTTGATACGCTCTTCCATGACTGATTGCTTCATTTCCTTCAGGTTTTTACTCAAGAGTCACTTTCTCATGGAGGGCTTTCTTGATGACTTTATCTGAAATTTATCCTCTCTGATCTTGGATATTGCTGTTTCCATTCTTTTTCTCCTCAGTATTATCACTATCTCCTATACTATATATTTGCATGTTTGTTTAGCTTTAAAAAATTTTTTATTTATCTTTATTGACATATAATTGCTTTACAGTGTTGTGTCAGTTTCTGCTGTATAACAAAGTGAATTAGCTGTGTGTACATATATTTGGAAATGGCAACCCACTCCAGGATTCTTGCCTGGAGAATCCTGTGGACAGAGGAGCCTGGTGGGCTGCCATCCATGGGGTTGCACAGAGTCGGACACAACTGAAGCAACTTCGCATGCATGCATGCATTGGAGAAGGAAATGGCAACCCACTAGAGTATTCTTGCTTGGAGAATCCCGGGGACAGAGGAGCCTGGTGGGCTGCCGTCTATGGGGTTGCATAGAGTTGGACACGACTGAAGCAACTTAGCAGCAGCAGCATACATATATTCCCTCCCCCTTGCACCTCCCTCCCAGCCCAACCCCATCCTACCCCTCTAGGTGAATATTCCTTGGTTTAGATCTCTATATGTAAATCTGGGACTCCTGATCTAGAGGACAGCATATTGAGTCAGAAGGTGGTTCTCTCCCCTATCCTACAGTAGATGAGATAAATGCTGTACAAAGCACACAGTGTCTTTGAACTTCACTTTCTAAACCTACAGAAGAAGGAAATTAGAACTCGGTGATCTCTAAGGGCCATTTCAGCTCTAAAATTCTGCATAGACCAGTAAAAGAAACCCTCAGGTCCAATGAAGTCACAGAGTTGGAGTCAGAGACCGTAATATGGAAATGCATCCCTTGATCAAAGCAGAAGGTATTTATTAAACACATAGTGTCCCTAGCACAGAATTACCTTTTCCAATCGCTAATGTTTACCTAAGTCTGTACTGCATTTGAAATTCAGGAGCTATGTAATCCTCTAGTATTTATCTTCACCTTTGTAAATAAAACTGCTCAGTTGAGCTTCATCTGCTTGTTTCAGGATCACCAAGGACCGACTCTAATGGCCCTACGTGGTTCTCTGTGTACAGAATAATGGTTAATATACTCCCCACTGGCTCTTCTTTCTCTACTGCTCATCACTGTTGTTATCTTAGGGAAATTAACATAAAAAAATAGCTTAAAGTAACTGGTTACTTTTAAAAAGTTAAAGAAGAGCCTGAAGCATCTGTTTTCCATAGCTGTGCAAAAGTAAAATAGAAAATAGTATTCATTTCTGATAGACTTGCACAAGGTTCTTGAAATAGCAAATCATAATCAGGGTAACTTTTCGCTTCTTCGCAGTTTTATGTTTTTTGATTTCAAAATCTGTGACGCCCATTTTGCCCGTGGCTTCTGATTTTTATAATCTACCACAATTTAGCAAAAGCAGTGATTTATGAAGAAACTTGGCTTTGAGGAGCTTATTTTCATGACAATAAAAAGGAGAAAAGAGAATGTTAATCATTTGAGCCCTGCTGACTCTTTTAGCATAAGGGCATTATTTTGGAATTAATAGTTATGTTAGGGACTTCCTTGGTAGTCCAGTGGTTAAGACTTCACATTCCAGTGCAGGCCTTCCCGTGCAGAGGGCGCAGGTTCAGTTCCTGGTCAGGGAGCCAAGATTCTATGTGCCTTAGGGCCAAAAAACCAAGATGCAGAACAGAAGCAGTGTTGTAACAAATTCAGTAAAGACTTTAAGAATGATCCACGTCAAAAAATCTTAAAAAGATAGTTATATTAAATAAAGTAAATATATATATATAGAGAGAGGCATGTGCAGACAGGCATGGAAGAACCAGAGACTGCTTCTAGAACTTCAGAATAATTTAAAAGTAACTGTATATATTTAGAGAGAAAATACACAGAAAGATACAGGAAAAATATATTTATAGAGAGCCTTATATGTGTGTGTATAAATAAATAAAATAAAGATTAATTTAAATTTGCTAGTATTTTGTTAGGATTTTTGAAATTCTTCCTCTGAGCAAGTAATTTGTTGAGTCTTCTAATCCTCATATGGGATTTAGGAAACCTGTAGTATGAATATACCTCTGTTCTTCTGCAGGTTAATTACCAACAAATTTGATAGCTTTAAGACGAAGCAAAATTGTAGTTTAAAATTCAAACCCAGTAATACATTTCAAATAATTATAGAGCAGTTGGTTCTGAAATAGACATTTTTTTTTTTTAGGTCTGGTCAATGAAAGTATTCAAGTCCTTGTATTATAACTTTTGTTTTTACTCTTTGCTTTTACTTTAAAATATTTTTAATCAAAATACATGCATAGGTGACTAGAGAAGTAAGCTCACAGAAGCAGACAGTAGCGTGCCGATTACTGGGCGGGGTGGGGTGGGTGGGGATTATTTCATATGCGTGGTTGCAGACTTGCTGGAAGGAAAAGTTGTAGGGAGCTGTTTTACAGCAAGGCATATACCCTTAACAACACCCAACTGTGCACTTAAGATGGTTATGTTGATAACTTTCAGATTATATGTGTTTTACCACAATAAAAAATATACATGCATTTATAAAGATCAGGTAGAATTAATAGAAAAAAAATATTAGCTGTTCCTTTTTTTGTCCTCTCACCTGCTACCTAGACGCAGCCACTCTTTTCTTTCATTTTTTAAAAGTGTGATTTACATACAGTAAAGTTTCTCTCTTTAGACACAGTTCTACAAGTTTTGACAAACACAAACAGTGATTATGCAACCATCACCACAATCAAGAAATGAAACAGTTCCATCTTCTACAAAAACCTCCTCTCTCACCCCAAGGCTCTGGCAAATTCTGATCTGGTTGGTTGGTTTGTTTTTTGTCCCTATAGGTTTGTCTTTTCTGGCTTCTTTCACTTAACCATAATATATTTGAGATTCATTCGAATGTATTTGAGATTCATTCGTGTTCCTATGTGTATCAGTACTTAATTTCTTGTTATGGCTGAGTAGTATTGCATGGTATAGGTGTACCATGATTTGTTTATCCATTCTGCAATTGAATGACATTTTGGTTGTTTCCACTTTTGAGTGATTATGGCAAAGGGCTTCCCTGGTGGCTTAGCAGTAAAGAATCTGCCTGCAATGCAAAGAGCCACAGGAGATGCAGGTTTGATCCCTGGGTTGGGAAGATCCCCTGGAGGAGGGCATGACAACCCACTCCAGTATTCTTGCTTGGAGAAACCCATGGACAGAGAAGCCTGGCAGACTGTAGCCCGGCAGGCTTCTCTGTCCATATGGTCGCAAAGAGCCGGACATGACTGAAGCAACTTAGCATGTGCTCACTAACTTAGACTGGGATTATTGGGTTTTATGGAGAGTGAGTCTGACTTTATAAGCAACTCCTGAACTGTTTTGCAAAGCAGTTATACCATTTTGCATTCCTGCCATTAATACATGAGCATTCCAACTGCTCTGTAGCCTCATCAGCAGTTGATATTTTTAGGTTAAATTTTTAAAAGATTTCCCCCCTCTGGTATCTCATTGGGGCTTCCCTGGCTCAGATGATAAAGAATCTGCCTGCAGTGTGGGAGACCTGGGATTCGATCCCTGGGTCGGGAAGATCCCCTGGAGAAGGGAATTATGTTGCTGTATCTCATTATGGTTTTAGTTTGCATTTCTTTAATGATGTTTAGCATGTACTATTACCAATCTTCATCTTCTTTGATAAAGTGTTGTCCATTTTTAAAAAAATTGGGTTGTTTCCTTGCTACTGAGTTTTAAGAATCCTTTATATATCTGGATATAAGTCCTATATCAGATGTGTGACTGGCAATATTTAATTAGAGTCTATAGTTTGTATTTTCATTCTTGTAACAGTGTCTTTCAAAGAACCAAAATTCTCCATGTTAATAAAGTCTAGTTTATTGATTTTTTTTTTCTCTTTTATGCATGGTGCTTCTTGTACCATATGTAAGAAATCTTTGCCTAATCCAAGGTCCCAAGGAATTATAGTTTGGGATCTTACATTTAAGTCTATGGTCCATTTTAAGTTGATGTTTCATATGGTGGGGAGGAATGGTCAAATTGGGTTTTGTTTTTTATATGCCATCTAGTTGTTTCAGTACTGTTTGTTGAAAATATTATCTTTTTGCACGGAGTCAGTTTTACATCTTTGTCAAATCAGTTTCCATATATGCATGTGACTGTCTCTTAACTTCTCTGTTCTATTCCATTGCTCTGAACATCTGTCCTTTTACTAATACCATACTATCCTGATGAGAGTAACTTTACAGAAAGTCTTGAGTGGGAGTCCTTCAGCACTTTTCTTAATATTGTTTGGCTCATTCTAGTTCTTTTACTTTTACATATAAATTTTAGAATCACTTTATCAGTTTTTATAAGAAGTCTTGCTGGAATTTTGATTGGGATTACATCGAATCTATACATTATTGTGGGGAGGGGTAATTGACCTATTAGCCATGTTGAGTCTTTCAGTTGGTGAACACAGTTTATCTCGCCATTTATTTGATTCTCTTAGATTTCTTTCATCAGCATTTCTTAGTTTTCAGAGTACAGATTTTATACATATTTTGTTAGATTTTACACCTATTTCACGTGTTTTTATGATATTGTAAATGGAATGTAAAAAATATCAGCGTTTAATTGTTTATGCTAGTACGTAGGAATAAGTTGATTTTTCTGATTGAACTTATATCCCATGACTTAGGTGAACATGCTTATTGCTAGTTCCTGTAGTTTTTTGTGTGCATTCTTGGGGATTTTCTGTATAGGCAATCTTGTGCTAAGTTGCCTCAGTCATGTCTGACTCTTTGCTACCCTATGAACTGTGTAGCCCACCAGGCTCCTCTGTCTGTGAGATTCTTCAGGCAGGAATACTGGAGTGGGTTGCCGTGCCCTCCTCCAGGGGATCTTCCTGACCCAGGGTTCAAACTCGAGTCTCTTATGTCTCCTGCATTGGCAGGCGGGTTCTTCACCACTAGTGCCACCTGGAAAACCCCACAGACAATCATATTATCTGTTAATAGGATAGTTTTTTTTTTTCTTTTTAATCTGGATATCCATTCTTTTGTTCTTCCTTCCTTCTTTTTTTTTTTTTTTTGCCTTATTGCCTGCCTATTACTGTTACCTCCAGTGTCACATGGAATAGTATTGCTGAGATTGGACATTCTTGCCTTTTCTTCCAATCATAAGAGGAAGGCATTCATTCTTATATTGTTAAGTGTGATGTGAACTGAATGGTTTTTAGGTTGAAGAACTTCAATTCCTATTTTGCTGAGAGGTTTTTTTAAATTATGAATGGATGTTGAATTTTGTCAGATTGCTTTTTCCTGTCTCTATTGAGATGACCCTGTAATTTTTCTTTAGTCTGTTGACTAATCATACAGTGAATGTTTACCTTGCCTTCTCAGAATAAATGCCATTTGGTCCTGATTATATAACTGGTGTCAAGTTGCCAAAACTTTTTAAAGAATTTTAGTATCTCTGTTTAGTAGGGCTATTGGTCTATAGCTGTCTTCTTTTTTTTATAACGTCATTGCCTGATTTTAGTATTAGGGTCATGCTGGCCTTGTAGAATGAGTTGGGAAGTATTTTCTCCTCTTTAGTTTCCTGGAAGAGAGTTTGTATAGAATTGGTATTATTTCTTCCTTAAATGTTTACCACTGAAACCATCTGGGCCTGAGGGTTTTGGCATAGGAAGATTTTAAATTACAAATTAATTTTTAAAAGAGACCATTTAGATTACCTGTTTCTCCTGGAGTGAGTTTTGATAGTTTTTGTTTTTCTAGGAATTTGTTCATTATATCTAAGTTGTTATATTTATTAAAATAAATGTAATATGCTATGTTTATTTTATTCTTTTCTCAGTTCAAAATATTTCCCAATTTCCCTTTTATTTGACCTCTATAGGTTATTTAGGTATATGTTATTTCCAAATATTTGGAGATTTTCCAAATAATTTTATGTCATTGATTTCTAATTCAATTCCAATGTGTGTATACAGCATGCTTTGTATGATTTGAATTCTTTTAAATTTATTGAGACTTGTTTTGTGGCTCAGAATGTGGTCTCTCCTGGTAAAAATGCCATGTGTGCTTGAAATGAATGTATATTCTGCTGCTACTGGAGGGAATGTTCTACAAAAACCAATTAGGTCAAGTGCTTGACAGTTATTCAAGTGTTCAGTATTCTTATTTTCTGTTTACTGTCTTTCAGTTACTGAGGATTGTTGAAAACTACAATTTTGGATTTTTTTTTTATTTCTCCTTACAGTTCTATCAGTTTTTGCTTAATGTAGTTTGAAGCTCTCTTATCAATGTTTAAACACTTAGGATTTGTCTGACCTCTTGATAAATTGATCCTTTTATTCATTAGGAAATGATTTAGCTTTGCAGTCTACTTGCTCTGAAATATATAACCTTTTCAGCATTCAACATTTGATTATTTTAACATCGAGGATCTTCTTCCATTCTCTTATTTTGCCCATTTATGCCTTTATATTTAAAGAATTATTTCTTAAAGGCAGCATTAGTTGTGTCTTGCTTTTTTATCTAATCTAACAATCTCTACCTTTTAATTAAGATATTTAATTGAGAACATTGATATTTAATGTGATTATTGCTACAGTTGGTTTAAGTGTACTCTTGTTTGCTTTTTGTTCATCCCTCTTTTCTTTCTTTCTACTTTTAGATTGTATTTTCTCTAATCATTCCATTTTATCTTCTTTATTGGCTTATTATTAATAGCTATAACTCTATTGTTATTTCAGGTATTACTTTAGAGTTTGTAGAATCCATCTTTAACTTATCACATCTACTTGTTAGTAATCTAAGAACTATGCAGCAGTATCCACTCCTTCTCCCCTCCTGGTCTGTGTTCTGCTTTGTCATGCATTTTACTTCTATGTATGATATAGCCCCTTTTCACTCATATACTGTTACTAATTTTGCTTTAAATGGTCAGTTATTTTTTAAAAGAGATATAATAGTTGTTTTTTTTTTAAGAGAAATAATAGTTAAGGGAAGTATTTTTGTGTTTTACTACATAGTTCCCATTTCTGATGCTCTTCATTCTTTTGTGCAAAATTTCTTATAGTGATAAATTTCTTATCACTGGCAGTGATTGACTCTTTCCAACTTTCTGAAAAAGAATTTCATCCTCATTTTGTTTTCTTTTTTAAAATATTTATTTATTTGGCTGTGCCAGGTCTCAATTGCAGCATGCAGAATCTTTTGTAATCTTTTGCATGTAAGATCTAGTTCCCTGACTAGGGATTGAACCCAGGCCCCTGCATTGGGGGCACAGAGTCTCAGCCACTGGACCACCAAGGAAGTCCCTCATCTTTATTTTTGACAGATATTTTCACTGGGGACAGACTTGGAAGTTGATAGACTTTTCAGAATTTCCTCTCAGCGCTTGAAAGATACTGCCACACTCTTCTGTCAACCAGAAGTCTGTTTCCAGTCTCACCTTTGTTGCTCTGTGTATATTATAGTCTAGTTCTTTTCTCTGGGCAGCTTTTAGGATGATCTCTTTATTGCTGGTTTTCACCATTTGATGATGATATACCTTGCTGCAGTTTTCGTCATAATTCTCTTGCTTGAGGTTTGTTAAACTTCTTGGATTTATTTTTTTTTCAATAAGATATGGAGAAAATTGCCATAATTGCCTCAAATATTGTTCCCCTCCCTTCCTTTCTTCTCTTCTTCAGGGACTTCACTAGAAATTTATTTGATTGTTTGAAATTGCTCCACAGTTCAATAATGTGGAGCAATAATAATTTTTTTGTTTTTCCTCTGTTTTGTTTTGGTTAGTTTCTATTGCTAATATATCACTAATATTTCTGCCCTGTTTAATCTGCTGTTAATCCCATCAGCCTTTTTTCCCAAATCATGTGTTTCATCCTTGTAAATTGGGTTTTCTGCACTTAATATGCTAATGTTTACCTGTACTTTCTTGAACATATAAAACATGGTTATATTTCAGTCCTGGCCTACAAATTATATCATCTTTGTCATATCTGGGTCATTTTGATTGATCGATTTTCCTCCCCATCATGAGTCATATCTCCCTGCTTGTTTGTATGTCTGGTACTTTTCATTGGATGCCAGACATTGTGAATTATTGGTTGCTAGCTGTATTTTATTTAATATCTCCTAGCCTTGTTTCGAGAAAAAATTAAGTTACTTGGAAACAGTTTGATCTTTTCAAAGCTTCCTTTTATGTTTATCTGTTTTATTTTTTATTGAAGTATAGTTGAATTACAGTGCTTTGTTAATTATTGCTGTACAGCAGTTACTCAGTTATATACATTCTTTTTCATACTCTTCTCCATTATGGTTTATCATAGGATATTGAATATAGTTCCCTGTGCTGTCCAGTCGGACCTGTTGTTTACCCTTTCTATATATAATAATTTGCATCTGCTAACCCCAAATTCCTACCCTTACCCTCTCCCACCCCCTTTCCCCTTGGCAACCACCACAGAAAAAGAAGTCGTTTATCTCGTATTTTAGATTCCACATATAAGTGATATCACATGGTATCTGTCCTCTTTCTGACTGACTTCTCTTAGAAGGGTAATCCCTACTTGCATCCATGTTGCTGCAAATGGCATTATTCCATTCTTTTTTTATAGTGGAGTAATATTCCATTGTATGCATGTACCACATTGTCTTTATCCATTCATCTTTTGATGGACGCGTAGGTTGTTTCCATATCTTGGCTCTCGTGAATAGTGCTGCAGTGAATGTAGGGGTGCCTGTATCTTTTTGAATTATAGTTTTATTTGGATATATGCCAAGGCTTCCTTTTAAACTGCTTTACATAAGACCAAACACCCATCAGTCTAGAACTAACTTTTCATCATGACCTTGGCACTGTCCTTCTAAATATCTGGCATCCTGTGTTTACAAGTTTTTTTTTTTCTTTTTCACCCAGGCTGGTGGTATCACCAACCCTGTGTGATTGCCAAAGATTGTTCTGCTGCTTCTCTTGGGTGGCTCTTCCCCCAGCCTCAGGCAGTTTCCTCATGTGTGAAACCTGGGAGCAGAGCAGCTCCCTGAAGATCCCACTCTCCCTCTTGAAAACATTTTTTAATCAAAGCAATACCTGTACATACCTAAAAATAGAGTGAATAGGAAAAAAAGTTAGCAATTTCCTTTTTTCAGTCCATGAATTTATGCCTCAGCAGGCAGCCACTTGTAATTTCTCAAATTTACCCACACATGTCCATGTAATAATATGTAATACTGTTATTTCTTGCTCTGTCAATTGTAGGTATTATATAATCAAGCCGTAGTAGAGGAGGATTTAGCACTTTTACACCATTCTTAACATTGTTTTTTTCTACAATGCATTTCTTCTTCCCACAACCTTCCCAGTAACCTTAACTTTTTAAAGTTAAACCAGTAAAACAATTTTAAGAATTATTATAGTCAAGTTTTATCTATGAACATTCTTTTTTCCTTTACTTTTGATTTCTGCAAAATTGTAAAACTGTCTTTGAACTTACCTAGTTGTTCCATTAGATCTGGTTCATACCTGGCTTTAGCTCCCTGCCCCCACAGATGCTCAGATCTATTAGATCATGTCTCTGTTTATTCACACCAAAGTGCTGCCTCCCAAAGGCTCTCACTTTCCCCCACAATTACATACCTGTTGCTGCTGAGGTTTGCTTATTAGCACCTGCCATCCCCAGATTTCCTTCCCCATCATCTTCTTTTGGGTTTTTTTCACTGAACCATGCAGCATCTTAGTTCCTGCACCACAGATCGAACCCATGCCCCCTGCAGTAGAAGCGTGAAGTCCTAACCACTGGACAGCCAGGAACGTCCCTTATCCTGGTGATTCCCTTCTTTCTCTCCAGCATTTGAGTCCCTGGTTCATGTTTCTCATGCCGTCTTTTCTTTCTGGGGGAATGAATGTATTTCTTATTTTTTTTAAATTTTCATTTTATTGTGGTAAGAAGACTTAACCTGAGACCCACCCTCTCAAAGTTTTACATTTTCAACATCGTATTATTGATTTCAGGTGCAAGGTTGTAATGCCAATCTCTAGAACTTATTCCTCTTGCTTTAAACCCCTTTCCCTGATTTGCTCCTCCATTTTGGTGTCTAAAATGTCTGAAAATCTTCTTGTGATACATTTACATTTAAATGATTTGACCACATAAAAAACCTTTCTCTCTTAGAATTTTATAAGCAGTTTCTCCATTGTTTCCCAGTGGCCAAAACAGCCATTCTGATACTGGTATCTATGTTTGTACCTTGCTTTTATCTGTTTGGGAGCTTTAAGGATTTTCTCTGTCCCAAGTGATCTTTAGCTTTGTTGTGATGTGCTTTGGTGTAGGGCTGTTTTCATTAATGGTGGCCGCCATTTGGTCATCTCCTATAGTCAGGAGACTTGCGCCCTTCAGTTCTGGACATATTCTTAAATTATTTCGTTGGTAATTGCCACTCCTCTGTTCTATGTCTTTGGAATTCATTCTGTTTTGCTCTTGGACCTCCTCCTAGATGGACCCGTTCATTATCTTGTATCTCATGTTTCCATCTCTGTTTCTTCTGTTCTGTTATTTTGGGGAAGATTTTCTCAACTTTATCTTCCATCTCTTCAATGGAAATCAAGGAAATTTAAAGTATGGTTGAATTTTTCTTAATTTTTTTTGACATTCTTTCTTGTTCCAACAGTGTGCAGGATCCAAACAATAAAACCATTATTCATGGTTTATCTTCAATTCAGCTTTAATTTGGAGTCCTGTAGTTTCATTTGCTAAACCTGGTAAAATGACCCCCAGCACCTATGAGAGTGGACTAGAAAGTGAAGGTGGTGAGCAGTCCCTAGACAACAGCTGTTCGGTCAAGCTTGGGGTTCTCTGCTTTAGCCTCTTCTGCGGCAGTCAGTTTAGATTTGCAGAGTCTGGACAGAGGGACAAACAGGGTGTCCTGTTTGAGTGGTTGGTCACCAACTCTACCTATATTGTTGTTGCTGTTGTTCAGTTACTAAGTCCTGTCCGACTCTGTGACCCCATGGACTGCAGCACACCAGGCTTCCCTGTCCTTCATCATCTCCCAGAGCTTGCTCAAACTCACATCCATCGAGTCAGTGATGCCATCCAACAATCTCATCCTCTGCCTCCCCCTTCTCTTGCCCTCAGTCTTTCCCAGCATCAGGGTCTTTACCTATATTGTACCTATCAAGTTTGGAAGAAGAGCACATGCTACTGAATTAGCATATGTGCTATTAATATGCAGAAATGACTGAATTGGAATCCGGGTAAAAAGGCACTTAGGCAGAACAGAACAGAACAACAAAATCAACAAATAACCACCCAGTCTTAAAGGTCCGGGCTTTTTCCTGTGATCCAGATTCCCCACTGGAGTGAGACCTCTTGACCTCTGCCCGGTGTCTGAAGGGGACTAGTATCATCCATGCCTTCAGGGGTCTCTCCTGGAGGCATGCAAGTGTTTATCCTGTCCTTGGTTAAACTCTGGACACTAAACTCACAGATGTTCTATTTTGTAAATGGAAGAAACTGTCTGTAATAGCTGGAAAGTAATTTTAGTCCTTTGGGCCTCAGACATTCCTGACCCATGGACTCTCTGTAGAGGTCTCTAATCTCGTTGCCTTCTTTTTGAAATTATGTCTTTTCAGTTTTCAATTTAAAATCTATCTTATCCAAGCTACCACATAACATTGAGCAGAGTTCCATGCTCTATACAGTAGGTCCTTGTAGGTTATACATTTTAAATATATCTGTGTGTACATGTCCATCCCAAACTCCCTAACTCTCCCTTCCCCCCAACCTTTCCCCCAAGGAGAGTGGATACTTGTCTATGTATGGCTGAGTCCCTTTGATATTCACCTGAAACTATCACACCATCATTGATCAGTTGTATATGTGTACAAAATAAAAAGTTAAAAAAAAAGAAATGAAAGTCAAACTTAACAAATCTAACAAAGTCTATAACATTCATAGAGATTAAATTTTTTTCTCTAGTTAAAAAGAAAATCTATCTTAAAGGAACCTAGCACATTTATGGAAAAGATAGGAAAAGAAATAGATTTCTAATTATCATTTTTTTCCCAGCAGATTCTCCAGAAATATATTACAGATGTTCAAGGGTATATGTGCAAGGATGTGTCTTGCAAGTGTATCTAAAATAGCAAAGTGTTGGTGATGACCATAATGTCCCACTGTAGAGATATGGGTAGACAGACTGCAAATCGGATATTGGCTTCTATTAGCTTAATGGATGATCAGTTGGAATGAATGAAATGAAAACATGACCAGCTTGTAACTTTCTATTTTCAGGAACATCACAAATAAATAAAATTCAGTTAAATTTATTAATCTTCTTAAACCAGTGGGAATTTAAAATTCTTTTCTATATATGATCTTAGAGTTTTGGTTTTTTTAAGCTCTTTTTACAACTTAAGTGATGCCTTACTTTTTCCTGTGAAGTTGCCATTCCATTTAAATCTGTAAATGACTTAATCACATAATGATAACTGTAACTTTCAAAATGTATAGAAACTATAATGTAGTAAATAATAATTGTGCCTAGATTCACAGACATACAGACCACAATTTTTGAACTTCCACTTACTGTTTTCCTTTTGAAAATAAATTTGTATCATAATATATAATTTTTGTAAATTATAAATATGCCAACACATATTTGAATATCACTTGAATATCATTTGTTATTCAAAAGCAAAGCCTTAAAGTTTAGAGAACAACATAAACCTTAAAATGACGAAGAATGATCCTGCCTTGGTTTTTTAACCCCGAAGAGAATTAACTGCCCTTTCATTAGCTTCCACATTCACCAGATTTGGTACCTAACCATTTCGGACAGTTTCTAAAACCAAACACACTCTGCCAACATTGGGTCAACTTATCTAAGAGGCTCCACTAGCAACTTAAAATTTCCTAAATTAAAGGATTCTGCTTAAGAGAGAATGCTTGAGAGAGGAAAGACCATATGTGGGTTTGTGTGTGTATGTATGTGAATAGAATAGTACCTATATATGTTCTGTGGTCAAGTTTTATGTTGGAATTACTTGTGATGATACAATTTGCTTATTTGAAAGTCTTTAGTATTTTTTTGTTTCTGTTTTTATAGGATTACGCCATTAGAGGGCAGTATTGTAGAGGCTTAAATGTACCTTCTTAAACATACTGAATTGCAAGCTGTTTATAACCTATAATAATCAAGTGACCCTAAGGCCTTAGACTTATAGTATGTTAAACTTTAAACTCAGTTGGTACTTTCTTGCAAATATTTTAAATTAATAGAAGAAAATTATGTAACGGGTTAAGCTATTTCACACTCAGATCTTTTAATTTTGGTTTAGAGAAGGGAATTATTCGGTCAGTGTGGCAATAAGGGTGACATACAGACTTTACAGTATCTCAATTCCGCTGATGTAAGAAGGCTCAAAGGACTGACTCTTATAGAAATTGCACTTAACATCTAAAAACTTGCTTTAGGGACTTAAAGTGAAAATAGATTTATGTAGGAAGGATTCAACTTGCGGATTTTTTCCCCCTAGCTATACACGGAAGGAAATGCAATTTTAAGGTTTATGTTAATGGGAACTTTTGAGATCTCCTTTCATCTGGTAGATTCCTTTTGGCTTCAATTTATATATGCGTAGAAAAGACTATGTACTGTTTTTTGTTTCTACACATAATTGATACATTCATAGAAAGGTAGACTCTCTCAAAACAGAGATATGATTTTTTTCCTCTAAAATTCACTAGCTTAAAAAAAAGTATTATTACAGTATCTTTATAAATAAAACTACCCTTAAAGTCCTCCAATTACTGCTGCCTGTTACAACGAGATAATTGAAATCGAGATACTCCAGCTCCTGCGAGTCTTTAAGTGCTGGGACTGGGCATGCCCAGTAGCTCAGACGGTTCTGGTTGCAAATAAGCAGCTTTCGCCGTTCGGCAGCCACGGGGACAGGCAGCTCCAGGGACGGGGTCTGACTCCCTTAAACGTAAGCACGTGCGGAGCCCTAATCGCATTTTCAGGACTCCTCGGCGTTTTCCGCCGGAGCACTGCTCGGTCCTTCCTTGATCTTGGAGGCCCCTGCGGCCCGCTTCCAGGCTCCTGAGGCCGCGGCCTGGGCCAGCCCACCCGAGGAGCCGGTGGGGAGGCTGGGGGCGGGGTGGGGGTGGGGAGGGGGCGGAGCAGCGGGAGGACGGCGGGGAAGGGAGGAGGGGGCGGATCCAGCGGCGCGCTGGCCAATCGGCGCGGCTCTTTCCTGCATATATTTTGCACGGAGACGGGGAGCCCTAGACTAGAGCCTAGTGGAGCCCGGCTGCTGACCAGGGAGCCTTCTCCGCACAGCAGTGGGATCTGCGTCTTCCTGGAATCTCCAAGCCCCAGAAGCCGGGCTTCTTTCAATTAGTGCTGCTGTTTTCTGTTTCTCCCTGAGCTGCGTAAAGCTAGAAGATTTTTACCTAGCCCCAACAAGGCGGCTGGTATTCCCTTTTTTATTTTCCTGCGAGGGTGTTTTTGGCTGCAATTGCATGAAATCCCAATGGTGTAGACCAGTGGCGATGGATCTAGGAGTTTACCAACTGAGACATTTTTCAATTTCTTTCTTGTCATCCTTGCTTGGGACCGAAAACGCCTCTGTGAGACTTGACAATAGGTAAATGTCGGCTGGGATACTTTTTAAAATTTACTCGTGAGATCCTTGTAATAATGCAGGTGAAAGATAGCCCGGCGAATTCCTTTGTCCATTACTGAGAGGCTACGGTGACATGGATGTTGCTTTTTGAGATGTTCCGAATAGCCTTGTTTTTGCAGGTCTTGCCAGAGCACAGGGTTTTACCATATTATATAATTTAGCCTTTGTGGCTCACTAAAATAGGGAAATGTCTGGATATTCGTTAGGAAGAGAGTGGCTGGTGTTTTCTAGAGGGTGATATATTACATAGCATTAAAGCATGTTCAGAAAATGATGTTAGTAAGACCACAGAATTGGGGAATTGTTTTTGTCTGGGATAGAAAAAAAAGATCCCATTTATTGATTTTTTTTCCCCTTCTCTTTTTCAGCTCATCTGGTGCAAGTGTGGTAGCTATTGACAACAAAATCGAGCAAGCTATGGTATGTACTGTTTTAAAAATCGTTTATACTTAATGTGGGCACAGTACAAAATGCAGGGTGTCTTGGGATGAAAGGAGCGCATCCGTAGATGATGATGACTGCTCTTCATACATTTGGAAATGCCGGCACTGTCTCCATTCTGCCAGCATGAAGCCACACACCGGGGCTGCTAAGGAGAGAGAAAGGGACCCTGCGGGTATTCGATGTTCTTTCCAGCATCGATTTCAAACAACCGTCAAGATTTTGGCGGAGGTGCCTGCCTCTTTTTTGCTGGGGAATTGCTGGGAAAGCGCTGGCCCAGCGTGTCCTTCGGTCTCGGGCACATCGCTAGTGATGTGGCTTTCCTAGGGATCCTAAGGTTTACCGCGGAGCCGGGAGCGGGGAGGGCCCCAGAAGTGGGGGTCTCGGGAAGGAGCCTCCTACACGGGGCCAAACGGCTCCCGGGTGGTGGAGGCTCCTGCACAATGAAGAAGAGCCGGAGAAAAGTTTCTCAGTCTCAGGCTGCGCCTGGATTTCTCCTATTTTTTATTTCCGCCTTGGCCGTTCTTTGTTATTGGAGCAGCGCCTGTGGCTCTTCTCACGGGATTCTCTGCCCACTGTTGCTAGGCAAACTCCGAACCTTTAATTCGGAGCTATAAATAACTCGAGCGCCCATTGGCTGCGACGGCTGCCCAGGTTTCTGTGATGTCAGCTTAATCACGAAAAGGGGGGGTGGGGGGGAGGAAAATGCGGCAATACGCTCTGTAGGAACTGGCTGCAGCCGGTGCTGAGGGAGGCGGTCCCGGCGGGCGGAGGGAGGGGCTTGGGGGCGGGGTCGTGGCTCCCATTGCTCCGGGGCTGGACATCCCTGAGCCCAGCTTTTTTCTGCGCCGAGCTGCAGCCTGGCTGCATTTTGCCATCTCTAATAGGAAACCTGAGCGTAGGCATTCCTGGCCAACGGCTGCAAGGAAAGCAAAACCTTGATCACTTATACGTTAAACTGAAGTATTGTACAGTTAGGGTGGTATTCCGTCTTTTCCCCCTGGAGCCTGTTAAATGAACCTCTAAAGGCAGGATATGTCAGTGGTTAGGGAGAGACGTGCAAAATGTTTTAACAATTCAGAGTCCGGGAAACAGTCAATAGAACGTTAAACCTTTCTCCCCCACCCCCCTTCCTTGTCTCCCTTTCAGGATCTGGTGAAAAGCCATTTGATGTATGCGGTTAGAGAGGAAGTGGAGGTCCTCAAGGAACAGATCAAGGAACTCATAGAGAAAAATTCCCAGCTGGAGCAGGAGAACAATCTGCTGAAGACACTGGCCAGTCCCGAGCAGCTTGCCCAGTTCCAGGCCCAGCTGCAGACTGGCTCGCCCCCTGCCACCACACAGCCACAGGGGACCACACAGCCCCCAGCCCAGCCAGCGTCCCAGGGCTCAGGACCAACCGCGTAGCCATCCCGGCCCCCGAAGAACTGGCTGCTGTGGTCTGAACTGAACAGACGCGGGAAGATGTACTAGGGGAGGGGTCCGCCTCCACCGTCACCCATTTCATTGCTCGCTGCAAAAGAGACGTGAGACTGACACATGCCATTTTCTCTTTTTTCCAGTATTAAACACTCATATGCTTTCGGCTTGAAGAAATTTCTTAGTTGGGTGAGTTAAAGGTTAATCAGAGAATTAGCATGGATATACTGGGACCTCATGCAGCTTGGCAGAACCGTGAGAAATAGTTTCATTCATTCTGAGGAGCTGTTGTGCCTTTTCATCCCCACCCCCCGCCCCTGCTCCCCACCCCGCCACCTCCAAGAGTTCTTCCTGCTTGCATGGTAGTGTACTCCATGGGGTTCCGAAGCAGAGGAGCTTGCCACTGGACTTTCCTCTCCTCCCCGGGGAGGAACTGGAAAGGGAGGTGAAGGTCAAGAGTGAAGCTTAGTCTCACCTAAGATGAGGGGAAAACATAGTTCATTGTACAAACGATGACTGTCACCAGACTCCATTAAAAAAAAAAAATTGTACTGTGCCTCTTTCCGAAACAGTGGATGACACAAAACTATTAGCGTGACTAAATGGTGACAGGTAGCTGGGACCTAAGCTCTCTTACCATGAAGGTTGTTTTGCTTATTGTATATTTGTGTATGTAGTGTAACTATTTTGTACAATAGAGGACTGTAACTACTATTTAGGTTGTACAGATTGCAATTTAGATGTTTCATTGGCTGTCTGAAGAGGTGTGGATTGTCTTTTATATAGCGATCTCCGTGAAAAACCCATGAAGCAAGACACACCTCCCTAAAGAGATTTTAAGAATTTGGCACAGTTAGTCACTTTGTGTAATCTGCAATCTTCTAGCTGCTGAGTATCTTGAAGTCACTCCCTGTTCACTGAAATCCTTTGATTGAACTGGTTGAATACCTTTGAAAGATGTGGAGTTCTAGCTAATGGATTTCCCAGTAGGGGTTTCTGCATATTACCTGTATAGTAGTTATCTGCATATGTTTCTGTGCATGTTCTCTACACAGTTGTAAGGTGTCACTGTATTTAACTGTTGCACTTGTCAACTTTCAATAAAGCATACAAAATGTTGATAAACAAGTGTTTCTACATTACAGTGTTAATGTAATGGTAGTCATTTCCACAACTATTTCCAGGCAAAGTTAAAACAATTTGGTGAAATTCTGAAGGGGGGTGAAAGGGTTGGGCAAAGTAGTGATGCGCATGGTTTGATTGGAGAAGTATAAGGAATCTGACTTTGCATTCTCAGGTAGTAAGGGAAGAGAGAAGGAGGCAAGAGCTTGGTCCTTCAGACTGGTTGTATGACCTGGACAAGTGGCTTTCCCCATTCACAGCTGATAGGAGGGTACTGAAAGAAAGAATCTCTTGAGTGCCTCTGTGGCTTTAAAACTCCAGGAGTCCATGGAAGTCTTAATCTTCTAGTGTTTACCAGCTGAGGGGAATGAACCTTGCTCTGTATAATCCCAACAAGCAGCTCTAGGATCAGAAGATGGGGCTTAGAGAGAGAATCTGATTTCCGCTTGAAGAACTCTGAGAACGGATGCCTTTCCTACTGTGGATTGAGTTCCCAGTTCCTAGGGATGCCAAAAAAAAAGATAGGATAATTCCAGTGGTTTCCTTTATACTGAGTTTGAGGAAGGACCAGATGAACAAGGGAGTCCCCTCCCAGTTGTTTCCTTAAGACTAAAATAAGTCAAAGTTCTAAACATGGAATCCTAAAGCAAGTTGGCACCTGAGAAGTGAGCCTGCAGGGTCCCATTCTGTTGTAGGAGCCATGCCAGTGAGCAGAGATGAACAGGGTGAGTTTTCAGCCCTGTAGTCTGCCCCAGCACCTCATTAACTACCCCTCCACTAGAGAGAAGCAGCATTCCTCAGCTCCAAGGTTTTCTCAGGCCCTTGCAGGGCAGGACTCAACTTTTCTGAATCCTTCCCTAATGTAGAACTGATGGGAGGTTGATGGGTGGATGGAGGGAACATCAGAGTTGCCTGGAAAGAACTGGACCGTGTGCATGTGTGACGGGGCTCAAAGTGCCCCACTAGGCAACCTAGCTCCTACTGAAGCACTGAACTGCCGACTGCCATGGGAGGTGGTGGCGGCCACGAAGGTGGTTTGGGGAAATTTGGAGAGGGCTTAAAACAATCCTTGTCATACTCCTGTGAAGGCTATATATTAATAACTGACAAAGGGATACTCATGTAGTAATCCCATTTCCTTTAAAAAGAAAGCTACGCTGATTCTACATCCTTAACCATTTCATCTTTTATATTTTTTTTTTGTTTTGCTGCATTTATTTATTTTATTGGAGGCAAATTACATTAATATATTGGTTGATTTTGCCATACATTGACACGAATCCGCCCCGGGTATACATGTGTTCCCCTTCTTAAACCCCCCTCCCACCTCCCTCTTCCCCATATCCTCCCTCCAGGTCATCCCCGTGCACCAGCCCCGAGCTTCCTGTATTATGCGTCGAAACTGGACTGGTGATTCATTTCACATATGATAATATACATGCTACAGTGCCATTCTCCCAAATCATCCCACCTTCACCCTCTCCCACAGAGTCCCTAAGACTGTTCTATACGAAGGTCGTAATTGTGGGAAATTTGAAAAAATTCATGTCAATGTATCATTAAGGCAGAACTTTCTTCATTATTTAATGGAATTGGGGGCCTTTTTTTATTTAAAATGCAAGACTCCCATGATGTTTTGGGAGCTGAATATTATATGTGAAATAAGAATGAATTATTAAAATCAAAAGATGTTTTTCATACACGTTCATTTTAGTTATTACTAAACATGTTTTAAGTAATTTTAAAGGGCGTTTTTACTATCTGCTTACAGACCTGATTAGGCCTTTGTTGGCCTGTGGGTTGTTATATAATTGATTATATCATACTTAATTTCTCTGGATCAGGAGAGATTTTTAAGGGGGATGGAATGTTGTCCAGCCTTGGGTGTGCCTGACATCATCAATGGCAGCAGGAGAAACCACCATTCGGGGAAGGAGAGACAAGGAATTTTACGTGATTTTAATGAATGAATGCTTTCTGTTTCAAATTCACAATGCTTATAACTCATTAATTCTGTGCCTCTTTTTTTGCATAGTTTAAAAACAAAAATTTATTTTTCGTTGTGTGATAAATACATAATGCCAGGATCAATTTTAAATTGATACAAGAAATTATAAATATTCATTATAACTGAAATGGGTAAAGAATTTGCCTGCATTGCCTGGAGAATTCTGTGGACAGAGGAGCCTGGCAAGCTGCAGTCTTTGGGATCACAAAGAGTCAGACACGACTGAGCGACTAACACACACATAACAGATTAGAAATGAAAACTTAATTTCCACAAACACTGCTCTGCTCTTACTTTTATGTAAAATGAGTGGCTGAAGCTACCAGGAGCCTGGCAGCCTTTAGCCATCAACTTCACAACCATTCCAACAGCAATCATGGCCCAAAGATTAGAAATGGAGGCAGAGAAAATGAAGTTTCCTCCCTCTTAGATAAGAGTGTCTGCCACAGAGCAGAGATGAAGAGTTCCGCCTGCCAGGCCTGGCCCTGCAGAAACTGGCTCTTCGACCTTCTGAATGGGACCTTCTACCCACTTTCTCATCAGTAAAATATGGAGCTGGATCAGATTACGAAGATGCTGCTCTGCCACAAGATGCTACAGTCCTCTGCTTTTTCCAGTGACTTGATTTCATTGGAACTTTTGGGAGGAGAGTGTGCTATTATTTATTTGTTTAACTTCATGGGCTAAATTAATTTGGTGTTAATCCTAACTTTGCCATTTACTAGCAAGGTGATGTTGGGCATGTTCCTTTACATACTGGTCTGTTTCCTCATGCTAAAATAAGGACATGCTATTTCCATAGGTTTTATTTTTTTTGTAAGGGAACGCTGTAAACATAGATTGCTTCAAAGCAAATGGGTCAAGAAATGTTAGTCTCTCTCTTATTTTTGAGTCATTCATCCTCTTGTTTATTTGTATATTTAATTTTGTATTTTTTTGCAGGAATAAAAGTGTGGCAGTTTTATTTTCTGAGCTTCCCTGATAGTTCAGTTGGTAAAGAATCTGCCTGCAAGGCAGGAGACCCCGGTTTGATTCCTGGGTTGGGAAGATCCGCTGGAGAAGGGAAAGGCTACCTACTCCAGTATTCTGGCCTGGAGAATTCCATGGACTGTATAGTCCATGGGGTCACAAAGAATCGGACACAACTGAGTGATTTTCATTTTATTTTCTAATAGCTTTTATTTAGCATTGGGATAATAGTGGTGGCTGTTAAAATTTATTACAAAAATGCACTAAAAAATGCCTTTTCTTGGAATATGGACAGAAGTATACCATTCCTTCTATATCTAAGAAATTATACTTAAGGCAGCTATTTGATTAGAAAGAATTTATTGGGCATTGTTTGAAAGTCATATTAGTAGAAGTAAATACACAATTGCAGGTGGAATGTATATCTTGCATGATTGATTTCCTTATGGAAAGAAGTTCTATGGATGGCCAGGCAGGCCAGAGTCACTGGGGTTGGTAATCCAGCCTAATCAACAGCTCTTTTAAAGGTTTAGTGGCCATTTTAAAGTGTGCAAAAATTACTGCACTATTACAACATAAATCTGTGCTTTAATCCAGGTGTTTTGGACCCATATCTATAGGATGTGACAGAGAGGTCCCTTGAGTGAAGTGAGGCCAGAAGTGGTGATGACCGTGGCCTCGAGAGTCAGCTCCGTCCACACACCCATGGAGCCTGTGCTGCTTAACTCCGTGCAATTGTAGCTGTGTGGGAATTCAAGCTCTGTGTTGCCAGATCTTCACATTTTGCAAGATCCAGAAATCCAGGCTCTGTCTGAAAATTCCTGATTTTAGACATCATGCAGACCAAACAAAACCACAGCTACTCTGCTGATCTGGCCCACAGGCTGCGAGTTTCCGCTCTATACTTTCTAGATCTGCAAGAACCAGACTCCTGCCCTAAATGGCATCTCATCACTTCAGCACAAAACAAAGCAGAAAACTTCCCTTTTGAGTCGAGAAAATGGGCACAGCCTGTCTGGGAAGCTATGTGTGAATTTCTTCAAAGATCCTTTCCCGAGTACCCTCCATGGCTTTTTTTTTTTTTTTTCAATGTGGACCATTTTTAAAAGTCTTTATTGAATATGTTAATATCACATCTGTTTTATGTTTTAGTGTTTTGGCCATGAGACATACGGGTTCTTAGCTCCCTGACCAGGGATCAAACTCTCACCCCCTGCATTAAGGGATGAAGTCTCAACCGCTATACCACCAGGGAAGTCCCCTGTGGCTTGTTCTTTCTCTAGAAAAATGTACAGAGTCTCAGCCCTAAAGGGCAGCCCAAATATTGCCTGTTAGAGAAATGAGGTACTTTGTTTTCTGGAGAAATTTGCCTTTTGTAACAAAATACCTGGATCACTCCTCTTTCAGATGAATCCTTCAGCAAAAATATTTCTGGGAGTTCTTTTAGGAACTGTTGTTAAATGGTGGCGATTCCTCAGGGGAGTATGACCCCTCCGCTACAGTTTACAACTGACTCATTTAAGGACAAAGATGTTTGTGGATGTGTGTACTACAGGGTCATATCACACACACTTCAAATGTCCAGGAATAACTTGTATTTCAATAAAACAATCTGCCCTATTGGGTCAGGTATATTCAAGCATGTCCGGGTAGTGGTCTGTAGCCAGTGCAGACTAGGGGACCAAGAAGACAGAAGTCTGTGTTTCTCTCCTTAAGGGGAGAGAAAGATGGAGACAGACTGAGCCGCTGTCCTGGTTTGCTGGGGAACTGAGGGTGATTCCTGGAAGTGGGACTTTCAGTGCTACAACCAGGAAAGTCCCAGGCAAACTGGGAGAAGTTGGTCTCCCTAGAAACCATTTCCTCTTCTACTTGGACACACAGCTGAATCATACCTCCCAGCCCTTTGAAATTCGGTGCAACCTGGAACTCAGTTTTAGCCAACGGATTGAGAGCTGAAGTGATGAACACTCAGCCATAAGAAAACCAATCCGAGGACTTCCCTGGTGATCCAGTGGTTAAGATTCAGCACTTCCATAGCAGGGAATACAGGTCCGATCCCTAGTCGGAGCACTAAGATCCTGCGTGATGCGCCATAAAATAAAATAGACAAAAAACACAATCTGCCATGCTTGTTCCACTGACCCAGTGGGAAGACCTGGGGCCCTTGGGTGTGACAGAGCCTCTGTCAGCCTGGGTGTGTGAATGACTGAGTGTCCTACCCCACTAATCTGGAACCAGTCAGCACAGTCCCATAAGCTGGAGTGTGTCAGCCTTCAGACATCTGAGAATCTGCTTGTCTCGGGGGCTGGCCCAAGGCTAACATAGAAATGACACTGAACTGGGGTGTTGCTGTCAGAACAGAAATGTTGACTGTGGCATTGACGGTGGCCGGTGATAAAACCATTGGAGGTATGAGAGGTTGAGACCCATACTGGAAGTGGTAACACATTTTGTAAAACTGGTGCCTGTAGCCACCCAGGTGTCCAGGGAGCCTGTGTTTCTGAAGGGTCAGAAAGTTAGTAACCTGTGGTTCTTTGCTATGTTTGATGAAGGCTTTCAAGAAAAAGGTGGGCTCACGAAAGAATGAGTCCAGTTTTTCAATAAAAAGGAAAGGGAAGAAAAGGTATAGACATTGGGAAAGTCAAAGGGTTCAGTCAGTCATGTCCAACTCTTTGCAACCCCATGGACTGTAGCCCCCCAGGCTCCTCTGTCCATGGAATTCTCCAGGCAAGAATACTGGAGTGGGTAGCCATTCCCTTCTCTAGGGGAACTTCTGACCCAGGGATCAAACTTGAGTCTCCTGCATCAGAGGTGGATTCTTTACCGTCTGAGCCACCAGGGAAGCCCATTTACTTAACCTGTTTTTTAAACTTCATATCACGTTAACTCTTACAGAAGAAAAGAAATAGAACTTTTCTATTACAGAAAAAAAAGAAATAGAACTCTTGGATTTTATTTTGCTTCAGAGGTATCCAAGCTGCTGGAATGGAGCAGAGTTATGCTTCTTCCTTCACAGATGTGAAATGATTGAACTGGGTCACAGCATGAAAGCCTTCAGCCTCCTTTTGGGGAAAGGAAAATGGAACCCATTTGTTATTATTATTACTACATGGTATTGAGCCGACTGTGTGCTAAGCACTTGAAATACGGTATCTCATTTATTCTTTGTGCCTGCCCTCTGATAAAGGTATCATCTCATATTACACATGGCCAAGTCAAGTGTAAAAGAGGCAATAAGTGTCAGGCAAACCAGGGGCGTCTGATACCAAGGTCAGTGCTGTTAGCCGCCATGTTGGCCGCTTCCAAAGATGGGCAGCCCCAGCCTGTCGAGCATGTCTGGGCCCCCTGGCTGCCCCAGTGCCAGCATTCTGTCCTTCCCTCAGTGTGTACCCCAAAGAGGCGTGTGCTGGTGGCCCAGGTCAGGGCTGGCCTGTGACTCCTGTTTCCTCCAGAAAACAATAAATACACGACACACTGCCCCAAACTCTTCCCACCCTGTCAAGCTGCTTGGCTAGCAAGGCCCAGTGAAATTCTATGTCCTTCGAAGGGAAGAGCAGGTATGAACTGAGGGTTCAGAGGTGAATGTGGGCTTCCCAGGTGGTGCTAGTGAAAAAGAACCCGCCTGCAGTGCAGGAGACCTAAGAGACAGAGTTCAGTCCCTGCCTGGGGAGGTCCCTCGGAGGAGGGCACGGCAACCCACTTCAGTATTCTTGCCTGGAGAATCCCCAAGGGCAGAGGAGCCTGGCGGGCTGCCGTTCGTAGGATCTCAAAGATTTGGTCATTGGTCACAACTGAAGTGGCTTAGCTTGCACATGCACGCAGGTGTGCGCACAGTACAAAAGCGAGTAGATGCCCCTTCCTCCTGTCCAGCGTGGCACCGGGAGATCCACAGCATAGACGAGACGGCTACCTTTCCCACACCAGGGTCACCACCTCCTGACCCAGAAAAGCCATCACCGGAGAATGAAATGATCCTCTAGAGGATGCTACTGTTCATTCATTTTCAAAACCCACCCCCTTTATTAAGCACCCACACTATGCCAGCGTTACGAGTCCTCCCCCACCCCGCCCCGTCCTGTGGGTACAAAAATGAAAACACTTCTGCTTCGGAGGTGCCTCAGTCCGGTGACAAAGACAGATCATACTAAGAATTATTATAACACGAGAGACTGTCTCCTTCAATACCAATGTATTCAGAAGGCTCACGGGACAAAGACGTGGGAAATGAATTCTGTCTGGAAGGTGAGGGAGGGAGGGAAGAGACGCAACTTTGCAGAGGATATTTTGGTCTCACTCCACGCTTGTTTTGGGAAGAAGTGTTGGAATACTGTCTGCTGTTGGCTGCCCAGCATTCATTCTTTATCCTTCCTTTGGGAAGCCCCAAGGTGGCCACGGAAATGGTCCTGTTTGACATTTGCCCTCTCCACTCCACATCCACCTTCCCCTGGTCACAGTGACCCAATCTAGTCAAGTCTGAGTGGACTTTAGCCCTCAAAGGACTCAGAATCTTGCCCTGGCCTCTCTCTGCTAGGACTGGCCATTTGAAAATGAAACGCTCAGAAGGGCCACAGCCCTGAGCGGAAAGCTCTGGACACTGGCAGGAGCCACTGTTCAGATCCAGATGAGAGGCAGCTTAAAGAGTGCTGGGCCAACACGTGAATCTTTGTGACCTCATTTGAACCCTGCATTCAACTAGATCTGAAGACAAGTCTATATCCCCAGAAGTTGCTTTATTCTCTGCAGCTGGTATAAGTTATGTTTCCTGTGCAGACTGTGTGTGTGAGCGTGCTCAGTGGTGTCCAACTCTGCCACCCCATGGACTGTAGCCCGCTAGGCTCCTCTGTCCATGGGATTCTCCAGGCAAGAATCCTGGAATGGGTTGCCATTTCCTTCTCCAGAGGATCTTCCCGACCCGGTGATCAAACCCACATCTCTTGCATCTCCTGTAATGGCAGGTGGATTCTTTACCACTAGCACCACTTGGGAAACTAGAGGATCCCTAACTAGTACAGATCTTTCCTCTGATTCCTTGTCAACAGTTTGGAATTCTGTTTACTTTCTTTTTCCCCATAGGAATAATTACTGTAGTATACTTTGAATTTTGGAAGAAATAATTATTGCTGTATACTTTGAATTCTCAAAATTCTATAGGAGTGATAAATCTGTCTTACAATAAAGGGTGGAAGGGCGGGAGGGAGGAAAAGAAAGAAAGAGGAAGAAAGAACCACTTCCCAAGGTTTCAAATTTTTATTAGCATGTAAAAATTTGACTTGTACTGTAGATGAAGGACACTGTGTATAACTTGTCCACATGGTTGAGTCCATTCTGTAAATGACCAACTATAATCTACGTGGTCATCTGGGGAGGACCTTGAAGGCTCCCTGGGAACGTGATACTTGAGCTGTGCCTTCTATTAATAGGTTAAGTTGCCAAGAGGGAGCGGGCAGCAGTGTGGGAGGCATCTTGTGAGCATGTTGAGAGGAATGGCAGCTTCAGGCTGGTTTCCTGTAACTGATGTGTAAGCTGATGGGGTGTGAGGCAGGAGAGGGTTGGCTCTAGGCTCTAGATTTCCTCTAGCCTTTGAATTCTGGGAGAGGGTCCCATAATCACGCTAAGGAATAGCAGCAAGGAACACACTGTAAGGTACATTTTAGAAAAAAATCAAGGCAGAATGGCCTATACACAGAGAAATCTGTTATTGAACCGTTGAAATAGATTAGGTGCAGGAGAGAAGTCTAAGAAACACACCAGGTCACAGACACTTGTCAGGGTGGGGTGGGGGAAGAATGTAGGAGCCTCTAGTTCAGGGAATTGGATGGGTGAGTGATGGCACCACCCCCCGGATGGGAATAAGAAGGCAGAACCAGTCTGGGAACCTAACAGAGTTCAGTTTTGAATGTGTAGAGTGGGGAACTTGTAGGGAATCCAAGTGGAGATTTCTGCTAGCCAGCCCCACCTCTGGCCTGGGGGCTAGCTGGTGGAGATTCTTGTTTTCATCATGCCCATGTTTTCCTCTTCTTTCTGGGCACAGCCAGACTATCTTCCCACCTCCCTGCTGTGACATGCGCCCTGCCTTGCCCATGGATGGCGAGCAGACGGGATGTGTGGCACCTGTAGGCATGGCCCCAGGGGATCTTCCACGCTCTGAGCTTGCAGCCCCAGGAGGACGGGAAGGTGGTGAGGGCGTGGGGAGGGCTGCAAACTGTGTTGAGCCCCAGACGTCGTAGGGGCTGGGGGAGTCATTCCAGCATCTAGCCCACCTTGTCCATTGCAGCTGAAGAGAGTGGGAGTCGTTTTGTGAACGAGTCCAAGCCTGTACTGCTGCCCACACATTTCAATGAATCCAGAGATGAACTGTTAGGGCAAGGAATGGCTACTTTATTCAGAAAGCCAGCAAACGGAGAAGATGGTGAACTACTGTCCGAGGAACAATACTACCTGAGTTAGAAGTCAGGCTTCTTTTATACCTTTTGGGAGGGGTTGTGCCTGGTTATTGCAAACTTCTTGGTACCTGAATCCTTTGTTCTTGCAGTTGTCCATGTAGGTTTGATCGCCGTGTTCCTACAAACCTCCAACAAGACAAATGGTATTCTCTGTTCTGCAACTTCTTATCTCTGTTTGAAAGGAAAAATGTTATACCTTTAAAGGTCAGAGCCTTGAGAATGGGCTATCACGTGTATTTCAGGCCATGGGCAACATCTTTTGGACAAAAGGTGCAGAACCAGCCTGACGAAGCACAGACACAAAGCTTAGAGCTAAAGGAGCAGATCCAATGTGGAGTCAGGGTTGCTCTGGACCACAGCACAGCTGGAGGAATCAAGTCTGCTCAGAGAAAGGGCAGGAAAGAGTGAAGGTGGAGGCAAATACAGATGGATTCGCAGGTGTTGAGAAGCTGAAAGTCCCTCCTACTAGCCAAATTTGTCCCCTGTGGATTAGGAAGAGGGTATTTGAACAGAAAGTACAAACGGCAGATGCTGGGAGTTTGAGAAAAACACGGGAGGTGGAATCACACAGCCTTGTGGAAGGAAACTGTTGATATTGAGGACTTTGGGTTCCAACAGGAAATTTAGACCTTGCAGGCTTCTGCAGAAGCCTCTACGCCCAGATCAGGTGGCCTGGGGTCCAGGCTCTGGGACTGGTGGTCTGGGGCTGTGCAGAAGATGGACTTGAACGAGACAGGAGGTCCTGGGGGCAGTGACTTAGAGTCCACGAGGGAGAAAATGGAGAAGGGATTCAAGCTGTGGTTTAAGGGAAAGGTGGAAGGGGGTGGGGTGGGTGAAAGTGTCTGTCACTCAGTCGTGTCTGGCTCTTTGTGACGCCTGGACTGTAGCCCGCCAGGCTCCTCTTCCATGGAATTCTCCAGGCCAGAATACTGAAGTGGGTTGCCATTCCCTTCTCCAAGGGATCTTCACAACCCAGGGATCAAACCTGGGTTGCCCAAATTGCAGACAGACTCTGTACCATCTGAGGCACCAGGGAAGCCCTTCTGGGGCAGGTGTAGGGGATTTGAAGAATTGAAAGCTATAGAATTGAGAGAACAACATGACCAACTGGATACCAGAGTTCCTGGGAGGAATCTCAGGGCAGAGAGCATGGCCTTGGGAGGTTCTTCTAACCAAGCAATGCTGACACTTACGGAGTCACACAACAGAATCACCTTACACAGGATCGAGGGGAGGGGGCTTCCTACATAGCCTCTGGCTCTACCCCACCCCTTTCCACTTCCAGAGCGGACACTGAGTCCCAGGGACATGAAGTCACTTCTCCACCATCACAGAGTTGTCCAAAACAGCCCTGGACCCAAATATAATTGCAAAGGAAGGGGAAAACTTGGTGAAAGAGCAAGAGAGGAGGGGCATTCATTCGTTCGTTCGTCCACTTTATCATTCAACAAATGAGTATTGCCTTTTAGATGTTGGGGCCACAGGTACGAATACGACCTGGCATCTGCCTCTAAGGAGCTTCTAGCCAGTGAGGGGACGCCAATGGCTTTCGGAATAAAGCACACAGGATACAGAGCGACAGAAGGAGGAGTCACATGTGCCTGGGTTGTTGAAGTGGGTGGTTGATGAGTATCACGACAAGCTTCCAGAAGGAACACTTGACTGAGCGTTACAGGATGAGGTGGACTCGTGGAAAGGACGTGTCAGACGCCCGGCCAGAAAGCAAGCTGTGTTCTACGGCCGCCCTGGGGCTGGAAAAGCCAGTGCTCCTTGGAAATCACGTTTTGATTGGCGGGGGAATTGGGAGGAAAGTTCAGAGAGCGACGTTCTCGGCGTAGCGCATGTTACAGCCTTGCCCCTCGGGGGCCTGGCTAATGCACACTGGCCAGCGGAGCGCGGAGAAAGCTGCCTCCCGCCCTCAGCTAAGAACGGGCTCCGGGACCGGCTCCATGGCACCGCCAGCCGCCAGACACCGCGGGCTGAGGGCCAGGATCCTGGAGGCGGGGTGGACTCATAAATAACGCCAATAAAAAGTGACAGTGCTAAAATCCAGGAGAGAGCGCTGGGGGAGGAGCGATTACCTCCAGCTTGGAAGGGGCTGCAGAGCCGGGAGCACTGAGGCAGGGGCAGGAGCTTGCGAGAGTGGATGGGGAGAGAGAAGACGAGGCTGGGGAGGGGGCTCTCAGTGACTCTGATGCAATCTCTGCCTTAGGGAGGAGCCGCCATGGATTTCAAAGCAATGACTGGCTGGAAGCTGTGTTTTCTCTGAATTATTTATTTTTGGCTGTGCTGGGTGTTCGTTGCTGCTCGGGCTTTTCTCTAGTGGTGGCGAGCGGGGGCTACTTTCCAGTTGCGGTGCTTGGGCTTTTCATTGCAGGGGTGTCTCTTGTTGGGGGGCACGGGCTCTCGGGGGCACGGGCTTCAGTTGTTGCAGCACATGGGCTCAGTAACTGCGGCTTCTGGACTCTAGAGCGCTGCTCAGAGTTGCTGCTCTAGAGCGCAAGCTTGGAAACTTGTGGGATCTTCCCAGACCAGGGATCGAACCCATGTCTCCTACACTGGCAAGCGGATTCTTTACCACTGAGCCACCAGGGAAGCCCTGGAACCCGTGTTTTCTCAGAGCCTTGATTCCTTGTGTCTGCCCAGCCGTCATCCTCTCACCTGCTAGGGTCAGGGATGCTCTTAACAGGTGCTTTGTTTTTTCCCCCAGTTTGCCTGGTACTTTGTAGTGTTAGATAAATGCCTATTGAATGAATGAATAAATGGAAAAGAGTGTTGAGAAAAGATTTAGAAGGGCTTCATCTTTGGTAATTCTGGGATTATAAAACAGAAGGTTTCGTTTACCCAGAGGACCCAAATCTTAGCTTCATCTCCCAGGCCTCTTAATCCTTTTTTATGCCTTGGATCTGCTTGGTGCCTAGTGATCCCGTCTCAGAGCAAGGTTTTGGTTTTGTTTTCTGTTTGTGATTTTATATTCTTTGAAAGGGAATAGATTAATTCTTTCTGGTTTCTTTGTTTTAATGACCACTGCATTTATTTCAAAAAACATTTCTCGACAAAATGGGAACTCAACATCTCCTAACAGTGTGAATTCAATGAGGATAACTTTAAAAAAGAGAGAAGGAAAGGAAAGGAATGGGGGGAAAGAAGGGAAAGGAAAAGCCTGATGCGTTTGCCAATCTCATCCATGGTGGGACGCTCTGGCAGGGAGGTGGCATCATGACCGTCCCCTTGAGGTCCCCTCACCAGAAGCAGTAATGCTGATGGGGAGACACGGTCTGCGCTGCCTTGGCCACCCACAAATGAACGTGTTGCCGGCAAACGGACACGCGGGCTGGGAGTGCTGAATGTCTCAGGGGCTTAGGGGCCACCGGGCTCAGTGGACCCCTCCTTACTCCTGAGCCCTCACCTCCAGGAGACAGGGACCCAACTGACTCTGGCCAAGGAACACACACTCCTTCTGCAAGACCTTAGGCTTCTGGAAATGTCTGAACATCTGTGATGCTTTGTTCTGTCTTTACAAGCATTTTCTTTCAGAGGTTGATTGCATCTCCCTCGTAACAAATATTTATAGTACCTTTTTATGACTATCATCATATAGTTTATGCCTTTGGTCCACAAATATTTGCCGAGTGCTCACGTCAGCAAGAGCAAACCATCCGTGCTCCCTCCAGGACCGGGGGGCCTCTGTCACTGTGTGAGTAGATTCCAACCATTCTTCCCAGTTTGGTTAAGGGAGGCCCTTAGAGTGGGGACCAGGAGCACTGAGGAGCGATTCCGGTCCTGGGCTGATGGGGGCCTCACTGGGGGCCTGCTGGGAGGTGAGAGGGTGTCAGGGTGGTGAGGCTGTGGTGGGTAGTGTTGATGTGAGGAGCCCATGTGGGGTCCGTGGGGGGCGGGCTGGGCTGTGGCCCTGCAGGAGTGAACCGGTTTGCATGAGGCGCTGATTGGCAGGCTTTATGCCATTCCTTCCTTCCCCTGATCCATCCATCCACATACATCTAAAGAGACATTCTCTACCTGTGTACCTTCTTCAGGTTCCATGCAGCCTTTTGTGCCAAATACAAGCTCCTGCCACCTGAGAGGAGAGACAGGGAGGTCAATGGTTGGAACCTAGGGACTGAGTGAGCATCAGTCAGAGGGGCTGCCTTGGAGCAAAGGAGAAAGTGACCAGCTTTACCGGGAGGGCAGGGAGGAGGGAAGAGGGGATTCCAAGGACGCAGGAGCAGAGAGGGGTGAGGCAAGACTGCCTGGCCCGGAACCAGATGGTTCAGCCAGAGTCAAGCTGCTTGCCTCAGAGGTGGCCGGCTGATTGGCAGGGAGAAGCGTGGTCATGTTCAGGGCCACCGAGGGCTGGGGCCCAACCCGATGCACTCAGATTGGCCTTTAGAAATCCTCAGTGATGTTCATGGGGAGGGCTGGCTGTGGGGGCAGGGCTGGGCTGGGATTGATGCTGTGACACTGAATCCACCCGGGAACCTGCAGCCACGTGTAGTGGCGGAGACCCTGGGAGGAGGAGGCAGATCCAAGAAACATCTAGAAAAACACAGGCAGGTAGCAGATGGAGGGAGAAGGAAACCGAGGGAAGAAGGGAGGGCTGGGGGCTGCTGCCGGGTCACCCGCGTGTTTGGCCGCAGGAAGCTGGGCTCAGTTTTGAGTGAGGTCTGGGGTGCCTGATGGGGGAGCCTGGGAGCAGCTGTTGGCTGGAATTTGGAGTTCAGGAGAGAGGAGGACCCTGGACCGGAGTTGAGCTTCTCACAGTCCTGTCCTGATCAATGAGACCAGCTGCAGAGCTGGTGAGGGGGCCGCTGAGGCTACCACCTGTGACCTTGGGCGAGTCCTTTCCCTATCAGGCCTTGCCTTCCTCTTCTGTCCACTGGATTGGGCAGTGGACAGAATGTGATGATATAATCTTCCCTGGTGGCTCAGAGGTTAACGCGTCTGCCTCCAATGCGGGAGACCCGGGTTCGATCCCTGGATCGGGAAGATCCCCTGGAGAAGGAAATGGTAACCCACTCCAGTATTCTTGCCTGGAGAATCCCATGGATGGAGAAGCCTGGTAGGCTACAGTCCAAGGGGTCGCAAAGAGTCGGACACGACTGAGCGACTGAACAGAACAGAGTGTGGTTAGAACAATGCCTGCCGCACGTGCTTCCATGCGATTCTCAGACACACCCAAAGCGTGGTAGCTACTGTATCCCGGATTGCCTGGGACCCCTCACATAGTAAGAGGTAGTTGAAGCCTTATGAATGGATGAGATGGCTCAGGGAGCGAGCGCTGTGAGGCTGAGGACGGCATGGCCCTGAGCACGTAGGGATGTTTTCTTACTTCACCACTGTTTCTGCGTCTCTGAGTCAGGATACTGGTCAGAACAAATCACGGGGCTGTGGTTTAAAATCTTTTAAAAACAAGTTCTCATCGGACCTTCTAAATATATCAAACCATTTAGTTTTATGAGCTAGCCAAATTAAACCTTTACTCTTTATATTGCAAGAAGAACAAAGTGACACTGTAAATACCATACAGGGCATTTTTAAGGTACGTGGGAACTGCGGTTGATCCCAGACTTGCTGTTAACCAGCAGCGTGACCTTGGGGAGACATCCACTCTCTCTGAATCTGAGTTACTGTAAAATGAGTCACTCAGATGATAATCATAGCTCGTTTCTTCCAGTCCCCAAAGTCTAGTTCTAAAGGCGGCTGGCCATTTGTTTGTTGCAGTTACTTGATACAGGAGGGGGAATGGCCACCTCTCCAGTATTCTTGCCTGGGAAACCCCATGGACAGAGAAGCCTGGTGGGCTATGTATGGTCCATGGGGTCACAAAAGAGTTGGACACGACTCAGAGACTAAACAACAAGTTACTTGATGTACTTGAAAGTTTAATGGTGGATCTTCTTTAAAAACATCTATATGTGGTGGGAGGGGTTATCCACAGCAGGCAGGATGCCAAAGCAGTTGGGGAGAGGACAATGGGAGTCTGGGAATCCTGCAGCCCCAGCTTGGAGGGGAAGCAGCTCAGGCTGGGGCCCCTGTATGTGCTGGAGGTGGACACCACCCCCCACGACCATATCAGACACTATCTCTGCCTCCGTTATATTTAAAATCTGTCAGGCAAATGAGATAGTGAACAAGTCCCAATAATGAATGAAATGATGCTAAGACCACAGGCAAATTCCTCAGTCTCTTCAAGATTCTCCATCAGATGGGGATACAGACATTTTACTCAAGGGGTGTTATGAGAATAACTGCCTCAACATGGGTTTTTTCCTTGATTTTTGATGGGATTTGCAGAGATGCATACAGTGTGTGTGTGCTATGCTAAGTCACTTCAGTTGTGTCTGACTCTTTGCAACCCTATGGACTGTAGCCTTCCAGGCTCCTCTGTTCATGGGATTCTCTTCGAGGCAAAAATACTGGAGTGGGTTGCTGTGCCCTCCTCCAGGGGATCTTCCCAACCCAGGGATTGAAGCCATGCCTCTTACGTCTCCTGCACTGGCAGGCAGGTTCTTTACCACTAGTATCACCTGGGAAGCCTGTATAGCGTACAACAGAAGCTAACAAATAAAGACATGGGAGCAAAGGGATAATAAGATGAGAGAAGGGTAAATTAATCTCCAATGGCACATGGATGGCCTTCTGTGGTTGCTAGCAGTAGGCAGCAAATTCAGTTCTGAGCTTCTAAGCTATCAAAGAAAGTAGAAAATATGATCAGCCTGATCACGTCACTTCCGGTTAGAATTTTTCAGTGGCCTCCTGCTGCCCTTAGAAGCCAGGCACCTTCATCACTTCACATCTTCCTCTGCTCCCAACAGCTGCTCACATTCTATGGCAAAGAGCAGCCCTCCTTCTCTCTTTCTTGGGCCAGCCGTATCCCTGCTCTTATATTCTTTCTTTCCGGGCTCAGCTCACCATCTCTTCCTCCAGGAAGCTTTCCCTGACCCCAAGGTTGGTGAGAGTGTTGCTATCTGTTCCCCCAAAATCCTGTACCTCTTCCCTGTACTTGCTGGTCTGTCTTCTCTTGGTAACCCATCTCCTTCCCCTTGGCTCCCTCCCTCCAGAGTACTGGGTACACAGTGGATGCTTAGTAATTACCAGTAGAATGAATGGATCTGCTAAACGTTGCAGTCCTGAGATCTGTGTGTCAGGCTCCCCCATGGATCTTCAGAAAGAGGATGTCCTGTGGTGTGGGGGACACCCTGGTGGCATGACTCACAGCCTGACTGTCTGGACTGAGTAAGTGGTGATCTACCAAAAATGGAAAGAGATTGATGGTGGTGGTTCCAGCAGGAATCTCAGATGATGAGAACTGACGTGGGAGTTTCCTGCAAGGGAGGGAAGGCGAAGGGGGAAGAGTGAGCTGAAGGTAGTTTACAGAAAACCTGCAGAGGGCATTTTAAGGAGCCTGCTTTCTATGACCACTCCTTGGAAGGTGGATCTGTAGAAATTAGTGAGATTTTTGAAAATAAACAAAAGATCAACCCAAGAAAAGAGAAGGCAGAGGATGGTACAAACCCATAGACCCAAGGGACATATTCTAGGAAAAATGTCACAGTGGTGAAAGGCTAGTGACTAATCTGAATTATCCAGGCAATGAGTTCACGTGGTGAAACCTTTCAGACTTGCTGAGCTGTGAAGATGCTGTGGTGAACTTCATGGAAAAATCAGAGAATCACAACAGTCCACACTAACATTTCACAAGTAGACATTGTTCCAAAGATATTTGGATATTTAATAATTTTATATCTAGGTGCCTCATCTTAGGCATATATAGACCTTCCAGGTGGCAGAGTGGTAAAGAATCCACCTGCCAATGCAGAAGACGCAAGTTTGATCCTTGGATCAGGAACAGCCCCTGTAGTAGGAAATGGCAATCCATTCCAATATTCTTGCCTGGAGAATTCCATGGACAGGGGAGCCTAGTGGGCTAGAGACCATGGGGTTGCAAAGAGTCTGACATGGCTGAGCGACTGAGCACACACATACGTTTATATAGGTGACTTATTTAAATTATATATAGTTTTCATTCCAATCCAAAAGAAAGGCAATGCCAAAGAATGCTCAAACTACTGCACAATTGCACTCATCTCGCCCGCCAGTAAAGAAATGCTCAAAATTCTCCATGCCAGGCTTTAGCAATACGTGAACCCTGAACTTCCAGATGTTCAAGCTGGATTTAGAGAAGGCAGAGGAACCAGAGATCAAATTGCCAACATCCACTGGATCATGGAAAAAGCAAGAGAGTTCCAGAAAAACATCTATTTCTGCTTTATTGACTAAGCCAAAGCCTTTGGCTGTGTGGATCACAATAAACTGGGAAATTCTGAAAGAGATGGGAATACCAGACCACCTGACCTGCCTCTTGAGAAACCTATATGCAGGTCAGGAAGCAACAGTTAGAACTGGACATGGAACAACAGACTGGTTCCAAATAGGAAAAGGAGTACATCAAGGCTGTATATTGTCACCCTGCTTATTTAACTTATATGCAGAGTACATCATGAGAAATGCTGGGCTGGAAGAAGCACAAGCTGGAATCAAGATTGCCGGGAGAAATATCAATAACCTCAGATATTCAGATGACACAACTTTATGGCAGAAAGTGAAGAGGAACTCAAAAGCCTCTTGATGAAAGTGAAAGAGGAGCGTGAAAAAGTTGGCTTGAAGCTCAACATTCAGAAAACAAAGATCATGGCATCTGGTCCCATCACTTCATGGGAAATAGATGGAGAAACATTGGAAACAATGTCAGACTTTATTTTGGGGGGCTCCAAAATCACTGCAGATGGTGATTGCAGCCATGAAATTAAAAGATGCTTACTCCTTGGAAGGAAAGTTATGACCAACCTAGATAGCATATTAAAAAGCAGAGACATTACTTTGCCAACAAAGGTCCGTCTAGTCAAGGCTATGGTCTTTTTTTTTTTTTTTTCCAATTTTATTTATTTATTTTTTTCAAGTTGAACAGACTAAATTTCTTTAAACAAACTTACTTATACTCCAGAGTCCTTTAAAAACTTAATAGCATTTATACATTGAAGGTATTTGATTTTCTTGTAACTAGCACTTCAAATGCAACAAGCATTTGAAGCAACAAGCATTTGACCCAACAAGTAAAACTTTCTACAGTTCATAACTTTTATAAATAAAATAAATTAAATGTACAGTGAATAAGTTCTCTGAAATATTTCAATATTTCTGCAGGTTTAGTAACATTGTAAAATACATTTCAACTAAAATTCACAAATCTAAAAACCTGTTAGGCATTTTTAGGCGTTTTAAGATGGAAATGAAGACCAATGTTACATCGTATTATGCCAATTACAAATAGTACTTCAAATAGCAAATACTACAGTTTGTCCCAAACTTTAAAAACTATTCATGAACTCAACACTGAACTATTGATGGCTATGAGAATTGTTTCCTAGCCTTTTTGAAAATTTCAACCCATTTACGTTTAAGGTAATTATTGATAAGTACGATCCCGTAGCCATTTTCTTTATTGCTTTGGGTTCAAGTTTATACACTCTTTCTGTGTTTCCTGTCTAGAGAAGATCCTTTAGCATTTGTTGGAGAGCTGGTTTGGTGATGCTGAATTCCCTCAGCTTTTGCTTGTCTGTAAAGCTTTTGATTTCTCCTTCATATTTGAATGAGATCCTTGCTGGGTATAGTAATCTGGGCTGTAGGGTATTTTCTTTCATCACTTTAAGTATGTCTTGCCACTCCCTTCTGGCCTGAAGAGTTTCTGTTGAAAGATCAGCTGTTATCCTTATGGGAATCCCCTTATGTGTTATTTGCTGCTTTTCCCTTGCTGCTTTTAATATCTGTTCTTTGTGTTTGATCTTTGTTAATTTGATTAATATGTGTCTTGGAGTATTTCGCCTTGGGTTTATCCTGTTGGGGACTCTCTGGGTTTCTTGGACTTGGGTGATTATTTCTTTCCCCATTTTAGGGAAGTTTTCAACTATTATCTCCTCAAGTATTCTCTCATGGTCTTTCTTTTTGTCTTCTTCTTCTGGGACTCCTATGATTCGAATGTTGGAGCGTTTAACATTGTCCCAGAGGTCTCTAATATTGTCCTCATTTCTTTTAATTCGTTTTTCTTTTTTCCTCTCTGTTTCATTTATTTCTACAATTCTATCTTCTATTTCGCTTATCCTGTCTTCTGCCTCTGTTATTCTACTGTTTGTTCCCTCCAGAGTGTTTCTGATCTCATCTATTGCATTATTCATTGTATACTGACTCTTTTTTATTTCTTCAAAGTCCTTATTAAATCTTTCTTCCATCTTCTCAATCCTTTTCTCCAGGTTATTTATCTGTAACTCCATTTTGCTTTCAAGATTTTGAATCATTTTCACCATCAAAATTTGAAATTCTTTATCAGGTAAATTCCCTATATCTTCTTCTTTTGTTTGTGTTGGTGGGCAATTATCTTGTTCCTTTACTTGCTGGGTATTTCTCTGCCTCTTCATCTTGCTTATATTGCTTTGCTTGGGGTGGTCTTTCCCTCTTCTTGCAGTTTGTGGAGTTCTCTTTATTACGTAGTTTCTTCGCTGTGTGTGGGGTTGGACGGGTGACTTGTCCGGGTTCCCTGGTTAGGGAAGCATGTGTCGGTGTTCTGGTGGGTGGAGCTGGATTTCTTCTCTCTCCTTTAGAAGACAATGGGCTGCTTTTCTGGGAGCCTGATGTCCTCTGCCAGTATTCAGAAGTTGTTTTGTGGACTTTACTCCGCGTTCAAATGTTCTTTTGATGAATTTGTGGGGGAGAAAGTGGTCTTGCCATCTTATCCCTCCGCCATCTTATTTCTTCCTCCCCAGAACACTGGATTCTTATATTCCACTTGGTCGTGGAGTATCTCTTCCCAGCTGCTCCAGCAAGGCGCAGCCACTGTACCTTACCTTGGACGAGGGGTATCTCCTCAAGGCCGCGCCTCCTGCTTTGAATGTAGATCAGCTCCTCTCGGCCCTCCGGTGCCCAAGCAGCCACCGCCTCCTGAACGTGGTACAGCTCCTTTCGGCCACCGCCCTAACCCTGGGCGTGGGGTAGCTCATCTCAGCCACAATTCTGCACGTGGTCGGTAGCGCCGGAGCCGGGCGTCTCCCGCGCCTGCGCCGCTGGAGCCCAAGGCTATGGTCTTTCCCGTGGTCATGTATGGATGTGAGAGTTGGACTGTGAAGAAAGCTGATCGCCGAAGAATTGATGCTTTTAAACTGTGGTGCTGGAGAAGACTCTTGAGAGTCCCTTATACTGCAAGGAGATCCAACCAGCCCATCCTAAAGGAGATGAGTCCTGGGTGTTCATTGGAAGGACTGATGCTGAGGCTGAAACTCCAATACTTTGGCTACCTCATGCGAAAAGTTGACTCATTGGAAAAGACCCTGATGCTGGGAGAGATTGGGGGCAGAAGGAGAAGGGGATGACAGAGGATGAGATGGCTGGATGGCATCACTGACTTGATGCACATTAGATTGGGTGAACTCTGGGAGTTGGTGATGGACAGGGAGGCCTGGCGTGCTGCAATTCATGGGGTCACAAAGAGTTGGACACAACTGAGCGACTGAACTGAACTGATGTGTGTATATATCAATCATTGGGTTCTAAGTTATTTGAAAATAGTAAGAATATGTCCATTTCATGCATTTCCCACAGTATCTGCCCTAGAATCTTCATACCATACTTGGTTGTTGAATTAAACTGAATTAGAAGTATTAGAAAGGCATGGTTTGCAGATGTAGGGAAGTCATGCTACGCCTAATAGTATAGGCTTGCACTTTAGATGGCTTACAAAGGATCACTTATTTGTAAAATTGTTCACTCCCCTATTTAAAAAAATGACCCAGAGCCTCTGTTAAAAAATATAAACAATAAAAAAAAAAAAAACTCAGGGATTTTACACAGTAATATATTCCATGCGAGTCATCACTATGAAATGACTTCCAAGGAAATTTGAAGGACCCGTGGGCTGCATTCATTAAGTGTGTATGGTTCTCCCCTCCACTGGTTAAACCACAGCTGGCATCATTCTGTTCAGGGCCTCATATCTTCTATAGAAGATGGATAAACCCAGAATAGATTCAGAAAATGATGGCTGGGAGAGAAAAAAGACGTTCAAAGTTGTGAAATGTAGGAAACAACCAAATGATGATTCCATTTATGCTTTAATTCTCCTACTCATCCGAACTGGAACCTTGATACTAATTCGAGACTATTTCACCTCCCTCAATCTCTCTTGGATCCTGGCATTGCGCTGTGTTCCCCAGGGTCCTCAGCTGAGTTCTGGAGCCCCTTGTGTCTCCTGAGGCTCTGCAGCAGCTCCCATCCCCCGGGCCTGCTCACCTTTGCCCGTATTCCACCTGACTCTCAGGGTGAGCTTTCCAAAATGCACAGCAGTTTGTGCCACTCCCTGCTGAAAATCCTTAATAAACACGCCAACATTCAGTGCCTGACTTAAGCCCACTGTTAGTAATATCCTACTCTCTCCGGGTCACGAGCATCCTCAGCTTTGGCCAGGCCACAGACCCAGCAGGTCTTCCTATAGACCATGCACTTTCTCATCTCCCACTTCTGCACATCTTGTTTCATCTCCATAGTGAGCTGGGACAGAAACTCAACTCTAGCTCACAAACAACAAGAGAAAGTATCATGAATATAATAAATGTCTGAATATAAAGTAACCCATAATATAAAATATTTTCCAGTAAGACGATTCTCTGCTCTGACTCAATTTTCCCCCTGATTGAATATTTACATTTATTGGGGAGAAGGGAAAGATGGCAGCAGATAGTTTTAACTTTACAACCACCCAGCATCCTGATTTCAAAGGCAAGAGACAGTTTTCCTTCTTAGCAGAAGACCCCACCCCTGGGAAACTCTGAGAGGCTGGGCTTTAGACCTTCCCTGAGCCAATCACTGTGTTCAAGGGATGGTGACTCACTCTGATTGGTTCCTGCAACCGAGAGGGGCAGGGCACAGTGTCTGGGACCCAGAGCCCTCTCTGCAGGGACCAAAGCAGAGGAGGAGTTCCCAAAGGAAGGGATGCAGTGGAGATGGACCACTATGTCTTCTCTCTTCCAAAGCCCTCCCTCACCTTCTTTGAAGAGTTAAGTGCTTCTTCCCAAGTGCATTCAGAAGTCCTCATGAACACCACTCTCAGCAAGGGTTGTATCCCTATGGTTTTCTGGGTTGTATAACCTTCTCACTCATCAGATGTAAATTCCGGGAGAGCAGAGTTTTTGTTTGTACTGGCCATCTTCTGGCTACTCTCCTTGTTCACTCATCACCCTCTTCACCATACTTGCCCATCTGGACTGTATCACTGGGCCCCTGGGCCTAGTTTGGCCTGGGGATCTCACCAGCAGGAGATGAGGGGGAGAGGAAAGAGGCTGAGATATTTGTCACTCTGGCTCCTTGCTCTGCTGTTCACAGCCCCGGGTTCTGCACTATCTCTTTAGGTTTCCCTATACCCTTTCCACACCAGATAAATAGCTCCTTTATTAAACTCTCCTCATATTACCCAATTAAAGCGTGCCACCTGGTTCCTGCCAGACCATGCCTAACACAGTGCTCCATTCATCTTTGTTTCCCCAGGACCCCGCTTGAGCCTTCCACACCATGGGCCCTTAATAAATTCAGGAATTAAGGAATGCTTGAGCATTGGCTAGATCTAGGAGGGTTGAGTTCTATATTGAAAATGGATAAGGGGAATAGCTTTCAAATATTTTTTGGTCAGGACTCAGAGAGAAACTCAACTCAGATTGCAGTGCAGTGGATGCATACATATTTTTATATAGCTGAGTGAGAAGTTTTGTGAAGCAATGCTTACTTTCATGATTTGCAATGCACTGTGGTATTTTCCATTTAATTCTTCTCAGTTTCAAGTTCAAATTCTCATTTGCTGTTGTTCAGTCACTCAGTCGTGTCTGACTCTTTGCGACTCTGTGGGCTGCAGCACACCAGGCTTCCCTGTCCTTCACTATCTCCTGGAGTTTGCTCAAATTCATGTCTATTGAGTTAGTGACGCCATCCAACCATCTCATCCTCTGTTGCCTCCTACTCCTCCTGCCCTCAGTCTTTCCCAGTATCAGGATCTTTTTCAGTGAGTCAGTTCTTCACATCAGGTGGCCAAAGTATTGGAGCTTCAAGCTTCAGCATCAGTCCTTCCAATGAATAATTCTTTAGGATCGACTCATTATGGTCTGCTAAATTGTCTTATGTTTCCCCCAAATGGTTGCAACCATGGCTTGGGAAGCACTATTCCAGTAACTTAACTTTACTCCCTGCTGGAAACTCTGGGATTCTAGAGGGAGAATTCTAAGGCACAACGGGTGACAATATAATAGTGTTATAGGAACAATGCATTTAGTGAGAATTGGCTTCATTGCCTTGAAAAATCAAACAAAACTGCCATTTTATCTTCTGTTTTTCATAGAATTCTTACTCAAAGTTAGCCTTTTAATGTTTGGACTAATTTGGAGGAAGGAGTGGATGAGAGCTCTTAAAACAGCCTGATGTATGTGAGCAATGTTAAGCATTGTGTTCATAAAGTCAGTGTGGGGACCACAGGCCTGGGAACTCAAGAGAAAGAGAAAAAGGAAAGCTAATCCCTAAGCCTGTCTAGGGGTCCCTGGGCCTCTCCTCTGCCACCTGCTGCCATCAGCAACTCCATCTCCTTCTCAGCAAAAGCATGTCTTGGTGGCTTATGCTGTGCTTAGTTGTATCCCACTCTTTGCGACCCCATGGACTGCAACCCACCAGCTCTTTTGTCCATGGGATTTTTCAGGCAAGAATACTGGAGTGGGTTGCCATTTCCTCCTCCAGGGGATTTTTTTCAACCCAGAGATCTAACTCTGTGTCTTCTGCATTGGCAGGCAGATTCTTTACCTGCTGAGCCATCAGGGAAGCCCATCTTAGTGGCTTGGTCATACGTAAAGCTTGCCTAAGAAGGCACCATCAGTCAGTCCTGGGACATCAGGGGCTGGTAGTCAGCAGGCCATGCCATCCACTTGCAATTGGATATTGTCTCCCTGTTTCAAACCCAACCCAAGTCTGTGGTCCCCTCCACCTCAAAAAATTGTATGATTCTATTTTAAAAACTAAGGTTTTATGTTCTCTAAAATTGACTCTCCCTCCCAATTCACATCTGTCATTCTCTTGGTTTCTGAACTGTAACGCCAACTTGAAATTGTGGAAGATGGTAAGAGATGTTACTTAGCTGTGATTCGGTATCAAATCCTCAAACCCCATCTTCCACATCAAACCCCATCTTCCACAGCACCTCCCTTCAAGGTTCTTGAGAGAGAAAAATGCCAAGAAGATAAGCCTAGATGGGGCTCCAAAGTGGAGGCTTGGCCTGTGATACAGGCAAACTGTCATATATTTGTTTGTCTTCATTCTTTCCAAAAATTCCTACCAGTGCCTAGGATATGTTGGGCATGGGGGAGAGAACAGTGGACAGAATCCCTGTCCTGGTGAAGCCGATGTCCTGGAAGGGGAATCAGAAAAGAAACAAATAAGCCAATGTATAGATACCAATGGGTTTCCCCAGTGTCTCAGTGGTAAAGAATCTGCCTGCGATGCAGGAGATGCAGGTTCGATCCCTGGGTTGGGAAGATCTCCTGGAGGAGGGCATGGCAACCCACTCCTGTATTCTTGCCTGAAGAATCCCATGGACAGAGAAACCTGGCGGGCTATAGTCCATGAGGTCGCAAAGAGTTGGACACGACTGCAGTGATTGAGCATGCATGCATGCATAGATACCAGCATAAAAAATGGTGGTAATGGAGAATGGAGATTCTCCACAATCCAGCAAAGGTGTGTGCCAGGCAGTGTGTGTGTGTGTGTGTGTGTGTGTGTGTGTGTGTGTGTGTGCGCGCGCTCATGGGAGCACCACTTTATTGGTATCAGTGAGGGCTATTTGAGAAGAGAGCTGAGTGGATTTGAGCCAAGGAAATACTAAGGGAAAACTTCTGCCCTCCAGTCCACACCAAACCTTGGCCACCATTTTAAAACCAATAGGCTCAAGGATTTTAAAAACTGTTTTTAATTGTGGTAATATATATATATAACTCAAAATGTACTCTTAAGCATTTTTAAGTGCCCAGTTCAGTGGAATTAAGTATATTCACAGTTGTGCAACCATCCCCATCATCCATCTCCAGAGTGCTTTCCATCTTGCAAAACTGAAACTCCATATCCATTAAACAATGCTGTTTTCATCTGCCCCCCAGCCCCTGAGAACCACCACTCTACTTTCTGTCTCTAGGAATCTGACAGTTCTAGGTACCTCATTTAACTGACTTCTCTGGTGGCTCAGTGGTAAAGAATCTGTCTGCAATGCAGGAGACTGGAGTTTGATCTCTGGGTTGGGAAGATCCCCTTGTGAAGGGAGTGGTAACCCACTCCAGTATTCTTGCCTGGGAAATCTCATGGACACAGTCCAGGGGGTCACAAAGAGTCGGACCTGACTGAGCGACTAACACTTTCACTTTGCTCAGGCAGCCCGGAGATCACTGGGCAGCATCTAGGGAGAGGGGAAAGGGGAGGGACTTCCCTGGTGAGAGAACGCAAGGGCTGCCTGGCCTGGGGGAGGAGGACGGGGTGCAGCCCAGGGCAGGACTGAGGGTGAGATGCTGGGGCACGGCCAGAGGAGCGTGCAGAAGCAATGCTATGAAATACCTGAAAGCCAGGGCAGAGAATACATCATCTTGTTAGAGACTAGAAATTGCTGCTCCTTTGAGAGAGAGACAGAGACCAAGGCATAAGGAGAGAGCCCAGCATCCACTGGGGATGTGTTGTCAAGGGGAGCTTCCTAAGGAAAAGCCCAAGATTCAAGGCTATTTTCAAGGCTGGTCCTCCGAGGCCTGCACCCAGCCTCCCTGTGCAGTAATGCCAGGCAGCCAGGCCATGCTTCCTCCAGTCTCTGTTGCCACGGGCAACAAAACCCAAGCTGAGTTATTACATCAGCGACTTTTCCCTTCCTTGGCCCTCTGGGGGCCTCACCAGGTTGGGTAGCAGCAGGAAACTTTTCCAACACAAATAAATGTTGATCTCAGGTAATAGCGCTGATGTTAGAAAACAGGGAGAGACACCGTTCAGGTTTCACTTAGATTGAAAGGGGTGGGAGCCAAGCCCAGTCCTTTCAGGGCTGAGGCCAGGCCCGATCTGGGAGACCCAGAGCTGCAGAGATGGCTCTGGAAATACAGGTTTGGTGACTTCTGATAGCTAGTGCCCTTAATTCACAGGAGTGTCTTTCTGCTTCTCTGCCATCATTTCCCTATTCGAAGTATTTGCTCTAAAATAGAAACACCCAACTAGGATCTCCTGCCCTAAAGGCAGGGAATAAATCAAGTGCTTTCCTATACAGGGTTGTCTCATAACCCTGTATACGAGACAACAGCAGAGACTCGGATGTGTGGGGCAGTCTTTCGGACTCTGTGGGAGAGGGCGAGGGTGGGATAATCTGGAAGAATGGATTGAAACATGTATATTATCATATGTGAAATGAATCTGACGTGGTTGGGGGCTCCCCACCTCAACACTCTGTGGATTTAAGAAGCCGTTCCTTCCGGAAGTGTATAAATTAGCCTGGGATAGAACCTGCACGCTGAATTTAATAATTAAGAAATGAGAAACCAGAACTATAAAGGTGGCATAGAAATACAAGAAACTATTCTTAAGTGATCTTTTACAGAGTTACAGATTTTGCCATTTGTTATAAACTGGTATATGTAATTTAACCAGAACCATGAGAAAGTTGGTATTGTGTGAATTCTGAGGCACTTTAGACATGTTGTAGGAGTGATGTGGACTTTCTTGAGTTTTACACATTCATAAGTGAATGGTCTGTATCTCGTGCCTTTGTTGGTTTTCTGTGAGCTGTAGTTTGGGAAGTGAGCAGCTCTCATTCCTGTAACTCTTGTAATCCAGTCATTCGTGTGCCTCCTTCACGAGGATCCAGTGTGGCTGTGGTGCTGTTATCCCTCTGATAGGAACTCTAACTCCGTGTAAAGCCCCAAAAATCTGTTACTTATTTTTATTTTCAGTTCAGTCGCTCAGTCGTGTCCAACTCTCCGCGACCCCATGAATCACAGCACGCCAGGCCTCCCTGTCCATCACCAACTCCCGGAGTTCACTCAAACTCATGTCCACAGAGTCGGTGATGCCATCCAGCCATCTCATTCTCTGTCGTCCCCTTCTCCTCCTGCCCCCAACCTTTCCCAGCATCAGAGTCTTTTCCAGTGAGTCAACTCGTCGCATGAGGTGGCCAAAATATTGGAGTTTCAGCTTTAGCATCAGTCCTTCCAATGAACACCCAGGATTGATCTCCTTTAGAATGGACTGGTTGGATCTCCTTGCAGTCCAAGGGACTCTCAAGAGTCTTCTCCAACACCACAGTTCAAAAGCATCGATTCTTCGGCGTTCAGCTTTCTTCACAGTCCAACTCTCACATCCATACATGACCACGGGAAAAACCATTGCCTTGACTAGACGGACCTTGGTTGGCAAAGTAATGTCTCTGCTTTTTAATATACTATCAAGGTTGGTCATAACTTTCCTTCCAAGGAGCAAGCGTCTTTTAATTTCATGGCTGCAATCAGCATGTGCAGTGATTTTGGAGCCCAAAAAAATAGTCTGACACTGTTTCCACTGTTTTTCCATCTATTTTACATTGTATTATATTTTATTTACAGTGTTGTGTTTGTTTCAGGTGTATAGCAAAGTGATACAGTCATATATATATATATATGAATTAACAAAAGCAGTTCCCGTCTTTTGATGGGGAGCTCATGGTTTATAATATAAATGGCATTATTTTGAGAGAGGGATAACTTAGGTATGGCATTGGGTTTTTTTTCTTTTTGCAGCTTGAGGCAGTTGTAAAATAACTTAATGTAGCTTTTTGCAACTGTGTATTCTATAGTATTTTTTTCATTTGGTGAAATTTTAACTGTTAATGTTTATGGCATTGTGCTTTGAACCACTTATTAAATAAAAATTAAAAAAATAAATAAATCAAGTGCTTTCCTGCTGCACAAAGAGCTCACATTTTCCCACATGCTGACCACGGATCAATGTCATCAACCTTTCTCCCTTCTTTCATTTTCTCAAATCACATTTCAGAAGAGAACAACAATGCCAGTTTTGTGGATGTATGTCTAATATGTAGATACTTTCTGGATCACCCTCATCAGTTCAGTTCAGTCGCTCAGTCGTGTCCAACTCTTTGCGACCCCATAGACCGCAGCACGCCAGGTTTCCCTGTCCATCACCAACTCCCAGAGCTTCGTGTCACCCTCGTAGTGGATGCCATTGTATTTCGGCAGCCACCTGGCATCCTCAGGAGGAAAATTAGATGGTGTGTCCAGCCTCTGAGTGAAAGGAAGGACATCGAGAATGCCCAATGTGACTTTGTACCCCGGAGCCTTTAGGAGCCCGTGAGACTAGAAAGGGGTGGCAGCCCCCAACCCACCCCGCTCTCTGCTTTTCCTGGGTTCCCAAGACACATTGCCCTGGTCCATGGGACCAAGAAAGCTTCTCCTGTGTGTGTCTTGCTCCCTGACAATCCTAGTCACACCTTGTCACCAGAAATGGATCTTTATTTTACTCTCACTTGTCCCCTGCCAAACCCCAGCTTATCCAGTCTGAAGATGGGTTATCCAAACACTAGTCACAGGAAAAATAAGGGGAAAAATTAAGTCCCTTTCTCAGGTCCTGTGTGTGTTAGTTGCTCAGTCGTGTCTGACTCTTTGTGACCCTATGGACTGAGGTCCACCAGGATCCTCTGTCCGTGGGATTCTCCAGGCAAGGATACTGGAGTGGGTTGTCATTCCCTTCTCCAGATCTTCCTGACCCAGGGGTCGAACTCGGGTCTCCCACACTGCAGGCAGATTCTTTACCATTGGAGCTGACAGGAAAGCCTGAACAAATTTCTACCATCCCTCCTTAGAAACATACCCCTGCAGGATGTGGTCTGAGAATGGAGATTGAGTGTGTGGAAAGGGGTCACATGCGAGACCCTGTGACATGGCCCAGGCACAACAGATGTGGAGATACTGTGTAAATGGTAAAGTGACTCACTGAAATGTCAGGAAAGTCCTTTCCTCCTCCCTCCCTTCCCTCTTCCCTTCCTTTTTTCTCCCTCCCTCCCTCTCTCCCTTCCTCCTCCCCCCCCATCCCCCCACCCCCAGCCATTCTCTGTCTGTTTGGAATCTCAAGTGCTGTGGGAATTGATTGCGTGTCCCATCTGCACTCTAACATATTAGGAGGTTTGAAGATAACAAGCATAATGAGAACAAAACAAGCAGTAGGTCAACCTCTTTACAGATACAGTTGTCTTCTATAGCGCAGATGAATTTAGAATCTTGCCTAAAACTCCAGGAATTACTATGAGCAACAGTAGTAAGAGAGGAAATAGGGGCAAAGACGATAGCGTATGCATTTTGAGTTCTTTCTTCAGCAGCCTGGATGGATTCTGTTGACCCGTTCTACACTTCCCCTTCTGGGCATTCTTGCTGCTGGAGCGTGTTGTTGTAAGATAGGGCCCTAGCAGAGGCAGGATTTTGAAAACATAGCAACGTTTCTCCGTATAGTCTCCACCTGTCCTGAGTAGCAATTACTCTTATATTATTATATGATTGCCAACAATAATTACATATAATCGTATACGTATATATAATTATATATATAATTTGTATAGCATTCTACAGTTTTTTCAAAGCAGTGTCACATACATCATATCATTTGCTTCCCACAACAGCCCTGTGATGTGGAAGGGCAGGAGATCTTTAAACGGATGAAGGAGGAAATCAAACCAGAGATCAAAGTGATGAACAGAAGCCAGGAACTCGGGGGCCTGGGCTCTTTCTATGGTTCAGTTCTGCCTTCCACAGCTCCAGCCTCGCTGAAACTATGCCCTCACCAAGAAGCTATTGTTCGCTGACTTATTTATTCACTCATTTCTTGGACATATCTGTTGTTGTTTAGTTGCTGAATTGTGTCTGACTCTTTGTGACCCCTTGGACTGTAGCCCACCAAGCTCCTCTGTCCATAGGATTCTCCAGGAAAGAATACTGGAGTAGTTTACCATTTCCTTCTCCAGGGGATCTTCCCAACCCAAGTATCTAACTCACATCTCGTGCATCTCCTGCATTGCAGGCAGATTCTTTACCACTGAGCCACCAGGGAAGCCCCTCATGAACATATATGCTCATTCAGTGGGTTTTCATTTCCTTCTCCATCATGAACATGTATATTAAGCACCAAATTTTCAATACAAATTCAAAAAAAAATCAGCCATTCCTGTGGAGCAGAATCAGGTGGTGGTTAAGGTCAGTGCAGTGGTGAAGAGCACAGATGCAGGGCCGGCCCGCTTGGGTCTGCAGTCCAGCTCATCTGTTTACTTGTAGCATGACTTCTGGCAAGTGTTTCAAACCTTCTGGTGTTTCTTCATGAGTTCAGTTCAGTCCAGTTGCACAGTCATGTCCGACTCTTTGCGACAGCTTGGACTGCAGCACGCCAGGATTCCCTGTCCCTCACCAACTCCCAGAGCTTGCTCAAACTCATGTTCATTGAGTCAGTGATACCATCCAACCATCTCATCCTCTGTTGTCCCCTTCTCCTCCTGCCTTCAATCTTTCCCAGCATCAGGGTCTTTTCCAATGAGTTAGTTCTTTGCATCAGGTGGCTGAAGTACTGGAGTTTCAATGAATATTCAGGACTGATTTCCTTTAGGATTGACTGGCTTGATCTCCTTGTAGTTTAAGGGACTCTCAAGAATCTTCTCCAACACCAGTTCTTCGGCGCTCAGCTTTCTTCACAGTCCAACTCTCACATCCATACATAACTACGGGAAAAACCATAGCTTTGCCTAGAAGGGCCTTTGTCGGCAAAGCAATGTCTCTGTTTTTTGATATGCTATCTAGGTTGGTCATAGCTTTTCTTTCAAGGAGCAAGTGTCTTTTAATTTCATGGCTGCAGTCACCATCTGCAGTGATTTTGGAGCCCAAAGAAATAATATCTGTCACTGTTTCCATTGTTTCCCCATGCATTTGTCATGAAGTGATGGGACCAGATGTCATGTTTTTAGTTTTTGGAGTATTGAGTTTTAAGCCATATTTTTCACTTCATCGGTAAGACAGGGGTAATTATAGCTTCCACCCAGGGGCATTTTGTGAGGCTTCAAAGAGAAGATACTCATAGATACCAGAATGGGACCTGGCCCACAGTAAGCCATATGTGTTAGTCATGAGTCTAACCTACCTTATGGGGATACTGAAATAACACAGCGACAACAACAAACGTGTGCAAGACCATTAAATGCTTAAGAATGCTTCATGGCAAAAGGGAAAAGCAAATATTGTATATTAATGTATATATATATGGAATCTAGAAAAATGGTACTGATGAACCTATTTAAAGGGCAGGAATAAAGACACAGATGCAGAGAATGGACTTGTGGACAGAGCGGGAGTTGGGTGGGGAAGAAGATGGTGGGAGGAATTGAGAAGGCAGCAGGGAAACAGACACATCCCCATATGTGAAATAGATGGCTAACGGGAAGTGGCTGTGTAACACAGGGAGCTCAGCGTGGTACTCTCTGACAGCCTGGGCAGGGGGCGGGGGTTGGTGGGAGGTTCAACAGCGAGGGGACATATGTATCCTTACAGCTGATTCTTGTGGTTGTGTGACAGAAGCCAACACAACACTGCGAAACAATTATCCTCCAATCAAAAAGTGAAAAAAAAAAAAAAAGAAAAACAAAGAGAATGCTTTTCAGCAAATTCAGGGTGATGACTCCAAATGCTTATTTCTTTCCGGATCTTTCTTCTTCTGTTTTTTTTTTTCTTCTTCCAGATTTTATTTATTCATTTATTCTTTACTGAGTGGGGTCTTTATGCAGGCTTTCTCTAGTGGCAGGAAGTAGGGGCTACTCTCTAGTTGGGGTAGTTTTGGCCGGAGGGCTTAGTCACCCCAAGGCACGTGGAATCTTCCTGGACAAGGGAGCAGATTCTTTACCACTGGACCACCAGGGAAATCCTGGACTTTCTTCTTCAGTTCAGTTCAGTCACTCAGTCGTGTCCGACTCTCTGCGACCCCATGAATCATAGTACGCCTGGCCTCCCTGTCCATCACCATCTCCCGGAGTACACTCAAACTCATGTCCATCGAGTCGGTGATGCCATCCAGCCATCTCATTCTCTGTCGTCCCCTTCTCCTCCTGCCCCCAACCCTTCCCAGCATCAGAGTCTTTTCCAGTGAGTCAACTCGTCGCATGAGGTGGCCAAAGTATTGCAGTTTCAGCTTTAGCATCAGTCCTTCCAATGAACACCCAGGATTGATATCCTTTAGAATGGACTGGTTGGATCTCCTTGCAGTCCAAGGGACTCTCAAGAGTCTTCTCCAGCACCACAGTTCAAAAGCATCAATTCTTCGGTGATCAGCTTTCTTCACAGTCCAACTCTCACATCCATACATGACCACGGGAAAAACCATAGCCTTGACTAGACGGACCTTGGTTGGCAAAGTAATGTCTCTGCTTTTTAATATACTATCAAGGTTGGTTATAACTTTCCTTCCAAGGAGTAAGCGTCTTTTAATTTCATGGCTGCAATCAGCATGTGCAGTGATTTTGGAGCCCAAAAATTAAAGTCTGACACTGTGTCCACTGTTTTTCCATCTATTTCCCATGAAGTGATGGGACCAGATGCCATGATCTTTGTTTTCTGAATGTTGAGCTTCAAGCCAACCTTTTCACTCTCCTCTTTCATTTTCATCAAGAGGCTTTTGAGTTCCTCTTCACTTTCTGCCATAAGGGTAGTGTCATCTGCATATCTGAGGTTATTGATATTTCTCCCAGCAATCTTGATTCCAGCTTGTGCTTCTTCAAGCCCAGCGTTCCTCATGATATACTCTGCGTATAAGTTAAATAAGCAAGGTAACAATATACAGCCTTGACGTACTCCTTTTCCTATTTGGAACCAGTCTGGTGTTCCATGTACAGTTCTGACTGTTGCTTCCTGACCTGCATACAGGTTTCTCAAGAGGCGGGTCAGGAGGTCTGGTATTCCCATCTCTTTCAGAATTTTCCACAGTTTATTGTGATTTGTCTCCCCCATAGTTGACTTCCATCTTGCTCCTATCAAGAAGTAATGGATGAGTTACAAACGTCTTAGGACCAACCAATGTTTGTGTTTTTGTTTTTTTAATTTATTTTTGGACCACATCAAGCAGCCTGTGGGATCTTAGTTCCCTGACCAGTTATCCAACCTGAGTCCTCTGCATTAGCAGCAAGGAGTCTTAACCACTGGACCACCAGGGAAGTCCCCATGGCCAATTTTTAAACTATTAATTTGGAATTTTCTTCCAGAGCTCTAGGCAGCTCTGCTCAGGTCTCTTTTTTTCTCCTAATGCAATATTTAAAGTCTGTATCTGTCACAGTGAGATAAACTAGAAGTCTCTGTGTACCGGTTTCTATCTTGGGGACTTTTGAGATGTCGTAACATATTCTGTGCCTCTGTTTTGAACATTCAAGGCTGAGAATCTCCAGTTATTTCTCAGAAAGAGCTTGACTCCCTGGCTCTACCTTAAATTTGGCTTTGCCTTCAAGGTCTCACCCTATCACTCCAACTCTCCAATCATACCTTGGAACTGATAGAATTAATATCCTTTCTATTCATCCTGAGAGATTCCCTCACAGCTCTGCTGAGGCAGATCAATTGACTGTATTACTTTTATTATTTAAATTCTAAATTCCTTCTTAGGAGAGTCTGCCTTCTGTCATGACAACAGGCTTGTGGATATGCAAAACCTTCCAAGATAATCCAGTGTTCCAGGGGATGAGGGCTTGTGTACCACAATCTGAGATTTGTTGTTGTCCAGTCACTGAGTTGTGTCTGACTCTTTAGTACCCCATGGACTGTAGCACGCCAGGCTCCTCTGTCCTCCACTATCTCCTGAAGTTTGCTCATATTCATGTCCATTGCGTCAGTGATACTATCTAACCATTCCATCCTCTGCTGACCCATTCTACTTTTTGCCTTAAATCTTTCCAAGCCTCAAGGTCTTTTCCAGTGAGTTGGCTTTTTGCATCAGGTGGCCAAATGATGGGAGCTTCAGCTTCAGCATCAGTCCTTCCAATGAATATTCAGGGTTGATTTCCTTTAGGATTGACTGGTTTGATCTCCTTGCAGTCCAGGGAATTCTCGAGTTTTCCCCAGCACCACAAATCGGAAGCATCAATTCTTCGACACTCAGCCTTCTTTATGGTCCAACTCTCACATCTGTACATGACAATCTGAGAACTGCCACGCAAGAGCAGGGCTTGGCAGGACTCACCAGCTTGTTAAATAAAGTTTTATTGAAACAAAGCCTGTCCATTCATGTGTGCTGCCTATGGCTGCTTCCAAGATACAAATGTGTAGCTGAGCAGTCTCAAGGCTGTATGGCCCACAAAGACTAAAATATTTACTCTCTGACCTCTGCCGAGAAAGTCTGCTGACCCCCAGGGAGGAAGATAGACCCACAGGTGGCAGATGGAAGCCTGAGGACTGGATGATTTTCAAAGAAAGGAGCTGAGACTTACTGCTATGTCTTCACAATTTGCAGCTGAAGCCTGATGATGAAGTGTGTACGATAAAGGAGATCACTCAAATGCTATTTTGCCTCCAAAGCAAATGTGATCCAGAGTGGAGTAACTGCAGGCTGCTATGGCAGGACGTTCTCATGTCTGGAAGGGATGAGAACTCTCTTCCAGCCCTGTGCAGCCCACATGTCTCTCTGTGTGCTTTCGTCCCCTCTGAAGCTGTGAGCATTCTCTCTGTGCATGGCCTTCCCAGAAAGTGTTTGATCTGTCATGGTGCCCTGGGAGGCGAGAATCTGGAAAGAGCCCTTCGCATGTCCACTGCAGACGGCTTCCCTCTTACAGAGCTTTTGAGGGTCAAGTCGTAAGTGCTCTGTGCCCCTGTCTGTGTTCTTCTTAACGACAGAGATGCACAGGACCTGGAGCGAAATAAGACACAGTGTCTTAGGGTTGCTGAGCTGCTCTGTGGAGGGTCCCAGATGCTTTCAATGTCAGAGGAGGGAGGCATTCTCATGCATCAAAGTTGATGTCATGTTAGGTTTGGGAGTATTGCCTCTGAGTCCCCATTTGATTTAATTAAACTAAGTCTGCTGGTGAATTGGTTCCCAGAGGCTAAATGAGTGGATGGGCAGCATTGAAATCATCTGGATATTGCTTTTAAAAATACCCCATTCCCCACCCAAGCCCACCCCACAATAGCTGTGATGCACAGCAAGTGAATGCTGACAGGCAGAATCTGGTGCTTATGTCCCAATGTTTCAATGGACCCAGGGGGATGTAAGTTCTTTCTCTGTAGGATCTGTACCCTCAGTCCCCAAAGAAGCTGCTTAATATTCTCCTGGAGGTATTGCTTGGTGGTGACCGAGATGAGAGGTCAGGTTCTCATCAGGATTCAGGATTCGGACTTTCTTACCTCACAAGCCCTGCTTCTCTGTTTCCCATGACGGGCTTGATTTTCTGCTGAAGAGCAGTGTTTTTCACACTGTAGGTTGCAATCTACTCATGGTTTATAAAGTCCTTTAAAGAGGGTGCAACCAGCTTCTTAAAAAAACGACTAGGAAACAAACCAGAGTGCATCATATGTGTTAAGGGTAAGTGTAGTTCTGTGATAATTGCTTTAGTAGGCGTGTTGAATATCCAGTTGCTATGTGTTTCTTTTTTTCTGCTATTTTACTTATTTTGGCCGCACTGGGTTTTCATTGCAGTGAGCAGGCTTTCTCTAGTTTTGATATGAGAAATTCTCTGTGGAACATTCTGAAAGAGATGGGAATCCCAGACCACCTGACCTGCCTCTTGAGAAACCTGTATGCAGGTCAGGAAGCAACAGTTAGAACTGGACATGGAACAACAGACTGGTTCCAAATAGGAAAAGGTGTACGTCAAGGTTGTATATTGTCACCTTGCTTATTTAACTTATATGCAGAGTACATCATGAGGAGCGCTGGGCTTGAAGAAGCACAAGCTGGAATCAAGATTGCTGGGAGAAATATCAATAACCTCAGATATGCAGATGACACTACCCTTATGGCAGAAAGTGAAGAGGAACTCAAAAGCCTCTTGATGAAAGTGAAAGAGGAGAGTGAAAAGGTTGGCTTGAAGCTCAACATTCAGAAAACAAAGATCATGGCATCTGGTCCCATCACTTCATGGGAAATAGATGGAAAAACAGTGGAAACAGTGTCAGACTTTGTTTTTTTGGGCTCCAAAATCACTGCAGATGCTGATTGCAGCCATGAAATTAAAAGACGCTTGCTCCTTGGAAGGAAAGTTATGACCAACCTTGATAGTATATTAAAAAGCAGAGACATTACTTTGCCAACCAAGGTCCGTCTAGTCAAGGCAATGGTTTTTCCCGTGGTCATGTATGGATGTGAGAGTTGGACTGTGAAGAAAGCTGATTGCCGAAGAATCGATGCTTTTGAACTGTGGTGTTGGAGAAGACTCTTGAGAGTCCCTTGGACTGCAAGGAGATCCAACCAGTCCATTCTAAAGGAGATCAATCCTGGGTGTTCATTGGAGGGACTGATGCTAAAGCTGAAACTCCAATACTTTGGCCACCTCATGCGACGAGTTGACTCACTGGAAAGACTCTGATGCTGGGAAAGGTTGGGGGCGGGAGGAGAAGGGGACGACAGAGAATGAGATGGCTGGATGGCATCACCGACTCTGTGGACATGAGTTTGAGTGTACTCCGGGAGTTGGTGATGGACAGGGAGGCCTGGCGTGCTGTGATTCATGGGGTCGTGGAGAGTCGGACACAACTGAGCGACTGAACTGAACTGAACTGAACTTGCTGCAGGAGCATGGATTCTAGGATGCAAGGCTCAGTAGTTGCTTCGTGGGCTTAGCTGCCCCGTGGCACATGGGATCTTAGTTCCCAAACCTTGGATTGAACCCGCATCTTCTACATTGGAAGCTGGTGGATTCTTAATCACTGGGCCACCAGGGAGGTCCTTACCATGGGTCATGGCAAAAAATGTTTGTAAATCTCCCTTGTACAGCCATGACCCTAACTAACTTAGGGCAGCTCTGGTCTCGAGTAGAAGGCTCATGGAAGAAGTCACCAGGGAGGGCAGACTGTCAAATACAAGAACTTCTGGGAGGTTACCTGGAAACTAATAGAAAGCCAATTTGTGGATGATTGCATAGCCTGGGGAGATAACTCCACCACAGGAAGTTTCACGGATGGCAGACGACTCAGCCCACCACACCTGTCACCTGGCGACAGCTGGGTTTACCTAGAGCCCAGGCTGGCCAAATTTCAGTTTCCATTTCCTTGAAATGGGGATAATCACCCTATTGATTATTATTGTTGTGGGAAAGACTCTTTCCAGTAAAGGATAAACCTCAAAGCTCAGAACCAGCCATGGCTTTCCACAATGGCCTGATGGGTGAGCTTTTGTTGGCATTAACGGGGGGGGGGGGGCGGAGGGGGAGAGAGGAAGGCTCTTAGATCAAGTCTAGGCCCCGTGGGAGTCAGAGAGGGTGTAAACAGGAGCACAGACCAGGGAAACCTTACAACAAGGGGCCTGGCCTTTGGCCGGCTTCTTGGCAGGCAGCCATGAAGCTGCCTCACACTGATCTCACACTGATCTTAGTCACCAAGAAGAGGGTGGCCAGACAGAGCCCAGATAATGAAGGGGCCAGCTAGCAGAGCGCCTACCGAGTACAGCCCTCAAGTGGTGGAGAATGTCTTTTGCCAACTCCAGAGGGGCTTAGGGTGGGGGTAGATGTGGGCACAAGGATAGTAGCCTGTCCCGGCGGCAGCTAATTTCAGAACAGCCTGAAACCCTCTCCTCAGTGGGAAACAAAGAGGAAGGAGGGGAACTCGGAGGATGGGAGAAAAGAAAGCTTTCAAGAACATCACTGAAAGGTCTGGGGTGAAGGACTCTTGTGGATAAAAAGCCGCCACCCTGTATTCCGAAGGGCCACTTATAACAAAGCCCCTTAAGTGGTAACTAGAGGTCCTGTCTGTTTCCTCCATTTTTGTTTTTAAAACTCTCACAATTATTAGGGCTTTTCTGATGGTACAGATGGTAAAGAATCTGCCTGCAATGTGGGAGACCGATTTGATCCCTGGGTCAGGAAGATCTCCTGGAGAAAGGAATAGCTTAACCACTCCAGTATTTTTGCCTGGAGAATTCCATGAACAGAGGAGCCTGGTGGGCTATGGTCCATGGTGTTGCAGAGTGACTAACACACCCAATTATTAAGGGATGAAATAAATGACTAAGAAAGCAAAACTGGAATTTAAAAAAAAAACAGTGAAGGCCTGTTTAAAGCTGCATGGTGAGCCTCTTTTATCCTGCAGGTGATCTGGGCATCTGTGACCTCTTTAAGCAAAATTAGAAGTCTCAACCAGGGGACAGGTCCAAAGATCCCCTCTGCAAATTGTCAAATGTGTGGAAAACCCAAAGTCCTTAAGAACTGCCCAGGCCTTCCTTTCAGGTGTAGACCTTGAGGGTGGGTAAATCTAGCCCTGGTTCCAGGGCTACAGATTCCCTGACCTTCCCCTGTTACATAATTAAGTCCCCCCACCCTACCCATCCCCCTCCGGAGCTATCTTGACACCTTTTCTCACTGGAAGCCTCGTGGGAGATAAGGTTGAACAAAGACATTTATTTGTAAAAGCAATTCCCAATGGAGCAGAGACTGTATCCATAGAAAGTAAAGCAGTGATCTTGGGGGCCCACATGCAGACATTAGTGAAACCCAGGGCGAATCCAGACAGACAGCACTGCTGCACACACCGGAAAGCTCCCCATCCTGCCAATTGCAAAGCAAAATGTCCTTTCCACTCAAGAACACGGATGTACCGAGATGTCCTGTGAGAAAGCAATTTGGTCTGACGTCCACGATGAAGTGATCAGGGAACAGCTGAGGGAGCCTTTGTTGTTTTTTTTTTTCCTCTTCTGGGTGACTTGTTGGCTTCCCACAGATACCCGGCTAAGAGCTGAAGTGGTCCTCCACCCTCCAGCGGGAGGGTGCGGTGTCAGACCCCCAGGGCCGGCTCACATGCCCATTCTGATGCTCTGAATGATCTGGAAGATAGCTGGATGAGGAAAACAAAACAGTCGGCTCAGACACCCGACAGCACACAGCTGGAAACCCAACCCCACGGCCAGCCCTGCTTCTGCTGACCCGGGGCCCTGGGCCTGTTAGCACACAGCTGATTAGAGATTTCCTAACAAGGAGTTAAGTTAACAAGAGGTCAGTGAACTTCTTTAAAAAGGCAGTCTTGCTCTGTCTGCTGATGGATGCCGTGGGGATTTATGGATAACTCCTGCTAATTCCACCGAGAGTGGAGGCCAGCAAGCCCTCAGATGCTGAGAGATTTGGCCCCCGTCCCCAGAAGGTTCTGATGCTGCTGGGGAGTGGGGAGCAGGGCTTGCATGCGGGCGGGGCGCTCATTTAACAGGTCAGCGATGCTGCCTCTTCCCAACGGCTGTGACCTGGAAAAGAAGCTGCCCTTGAACTGGAAGGAAGGCCAGGTGCTGGGAGCAGACACGCGGAGCTGGGCCCCCCGGCTGCTGATAACCTTTAATACAAGTGCATCTTCAGGAGGCCTGGAACTTTCTGAAATTCAACCTGAAATACACCAAGAGCAGCACTGATTTATTCAGGGCGCTGTCCTCACTAAGTGGAACAAACTCCTTCCTGATAAACCTAAGGGGTGGGTAGCCTGAATGTCCAACAGACAATTCCTGAGGCCCATCCCCTCCTTATTTGGGTTAGAGCTGATTGGATAGTTCCCAGTCTGGTTTGGTCTAAAGGGTTTAAATGTCCCAGGAGAGGAAGGTTCAACTTCTTTTTCACATCTTTCCCAGATGTAAAATATACAATATGGGTCCATCGTGATGAAAAGAATCATGATGATAACAGCAATGAACATGTATGGAATTTTTTTTTTTTTTTGAGGAGCATCTGGGTACCATGCAATCATCTGTAAACACAGAATAAGCAGAGGTTATTTCAGGGGTTTACCCCCTCTCTCCTTCATAAAGTCTTCCTGGAATAGACCCAGGAATGCTGCATGCTAAGTAACCAGAGTGAAAGAGGCTACTCAGAACCCTCAAAAAACAAAGTGTTTGAGATTTTATCACCTAACTTTAGTGAGCATATTCCATGGGCCGGGCACTGTGTTTGGGGATCCAAAGATAATTCACCAGGACAGCTAGATTTGAAGGGTAGATTAAGCACGAATGAAGTTGGGTGTCTTTTTTTTTTACGATTTTTTTGGTTTTGATGTGGACTATTTTTAAAGTCTTTACTGAATCTGTTAAAGTATTGTTTCTGTTTTATGTTTTGGATTTTTGGCCACGAGGCACATGGGATCTTTACTGCCCGAATAGGGATCGAACCCACAGCCCCTGCAATGGAAGGCATAGTCTTAACCACTGGACTGCCAGGGAAGTCCCTGTAGTTAGTTTATCACTGTGTACATCATCATGACTTTCCTAAATTGGATATACACTCAGTGTGATTTAATATTAGGTTTTCATGAATGTTCAGTGTGACCATAATAAAAAGTGATAACTGATAAGGCTCTGCTGTAATATTGTTAAAGCGGATGCACAGTGTTTGATCTGATCCCCAAATACCTCCAGTCAACTACACAGCTTGGGTTCTCCTTTATGCTTCCTAGTGGTCATTCGGTCTCAAGGATTCTTGTGTCTGGTCACATCTCTGGGGTTACTACAGTCTGCAGTGGGCCCTCTTCTATTATTATGAGCTGCAGACTAAGTCGAAAACAAAGACTGTTAGGACTATGTGTAAAACTAGAGTCAATCGGTTGTCTGTGAAGGCTGGACTCTTTTCTAGATAAAGGAGTTAATTCAACAAGTCGTGATATTTAACCCTGGCTGTGCTCAGAGGTTTTCTTGGCTTATTCCGATTTTGGGGTGACTTTTGACAGGAGAAGTTGCTAGATGGATGAGGAAGTACTCACCCAAATGTATAAGCCTGCTGGAATACGGACGTTTCCGCCTTCCTCTAGCAAAGCTAACAAGGAATAAAAATTAAATAAACATTCTGTGTTCTGGTTTCACACAGGAGTCCTTGGAGGCAGCTGTATATTCAAGCACATTAGGAAAAAAATATTTACATCCACCACGCCTCAGGCTTTGTTCTTGGGATAGGGAAATATCCCTAATTTGGTCAAATGGGCTTAACTTTAGAAGAGAGTGTTAGGGTCGGAGGCAACTGGGTGTGAATCTCCGCTCTTCACTGACCAGCTGTGTGACTGCATAACCTCCTCACGCTCCTCTCCTCTGTGTGAAATAAGGACCATGTTGCTTGTTGCGTTAATATAGAGATTAAACAATATGATACAGATGAGGCTCCTCACATATCAAGGTTTTGGTGCATGGGAACCATCGGTATTACTAGTTACTATTACTACAATGCTGGCTGCGGCTTCTCCAGATATGCCCATGAAGACCAGAGCTCAAGGGCTATCTGCCACCTGCCAGAGTATGAATTTTTGGAATTCACTAAATAGTTCTGAGCCCTGATTTCTATAATTTATAAAACTGTAGATAATATGTACTCCAAAGAATTGCAAGGAACGAATATGATGACATAAGTAAAAAGAGGTTCATAATAGATGCTCCAAAATGTTGTTTCTCTGTGAGATTTATTCTTAGATAACAAATCATTATCAGCAGTATATAGGTAAATGACTAGGAAACAGTCTGTGTCTTAGCCCATCAGATCCCATTTAAGTTATTTCATGATTTCGAAAGTGCTGGGTAATGATAAAACCACTCAATTCTTTTTAAGGAACTGCTGCAAATTTCTCTTAAGAATCTTAGACAAAGTTTGCTTACCTCAGAGTAGCAACGCTTATATTAAAACTTACCTATCTCTGTGTCTGCTTTAAAAACTAAGGAAAGATCATTCTTGACCCTTATTGAATCCATGAATTAACATGTAAAATCTGATGGTCTTTAATATGTTTATAGGTGACCCTTTAAAATCGAATCCTCTTGAAGAAATTACTTTGAATAAAGTCTACTTTAAGTTCAGCATTTGCCTCCACTGCCAAGATAATGGAGAGATGGTTGTATTTTATGATTTCTTTTCCAGTTGCATCAAGGTCTTTAAAAAGAGGCTTTACCATCTTATACCAATTATATTAACTGTACTTCTGTGTGCACGCCAGTAATGACCCGCCGAGCAATCCAGGCCTCCCCAGTGCTGACTTTCCGAGGCGGTGAACGGGAAGGGAGCCAAGAGTGGGTTCAAAGTGGGAAAGGAAGTGGGGAGTCTAGACCCTGACAAGTTAATAACTTAACAGTGGGTGAGCAAAGCAGACAAAACAACTGAGCGGGCTGCAGGAAAGGGGCTATGGGCAGGCCAGTTGGCAGGGAGGAGAATGCCAAGAAAGGGAGGGGTGGCGGGCATTCGAGGTCAGGAGATCCGGCCTCAGGAAGGTCAAGAGGTTCAGAAAAATCCAGGCTAGAGTGGGAACTCCAGAATCCGAGAGCCTCCATGCTCTCCCACCTGCTTAGGATCCCTCGGTTGGCTCCATCTCTTTTGTTCAACTGTTCCCTTTCAATGAAGTCCTTCGGGTTTAACATGTGAGAGGCACTTGCAACTCAAAAAGCAAACAAACCAGGACAGTTCTCTTGACCCCACATCCCCCATCCACACACCCTCCTCTTTACAACCACTTCCAAAAAGCTGTCTACAGTCCTCACTTTATCCACTTCCTTACCTTCGATTTCTCATTCCACTGCACTCTAGCTTCTGCTCTCTTCAACTCCATTGAAATAGCTCTTGCTAAAACCACAAATGGCCTTCCAAGTCACCTAATCCACAAGCAGCCTTCAGCCGCCTCTTGTATACTCCCCTCTTCACCATTGCTGAGCGCTCCCTGGGGGAAACTCTCCCTTGGCTTCTGTAACCCACGATTCTCCTGGTTTCCAGTCTTCTTCCTTCTCTCCACTCTTCACATTAAACCTGGTGTATGGGGGTCATCCTGACTCTTCCTGACCAGCCAACAAGAACGCTGAAGTTCCCCGGTATGTATTCTGCTTTTCCTCTCTTCGTTACATTCCTTCTCCTGGGTGATCTCAGCAACGGCTGCTGACTCACCAAGATGCACCGTCAGCCCTGACCTCTCCTAGGAGCTCCAGACCCACACCTTCCTCTGTCTAACTGACACCTGCACACAGGTGGCTCAAAGGCTCATCTAACACAATAGGAACGGTCTCTTCCCACTGCCACGCTTGGCATCCTCCTCCTCCATCTTGCACGTAAACCCAAAGCACCAGAGTCATTCTTGGACATGTCCAGTTGATGACTGAGATCTGTGGGCATTACCTAATAATCTTGTGATTCTGCGTCTTTCATTCATCCTTCCAGAAACCGCCTTAGTCCAAGTTACCATCATCTTTCCCCTGATTCCTGAAACAATCTCCAGCTGGTCTACTCTTGCTCCTCTTCAATCCTTTCTCCATACTGTAGCTAGAATTATTCCTTAGATAAAAACAAGTGAGATCATGCCATCCTTGAGTTCCTAGCATATCAGAAGCTTTGTATTGCCCAATAAGTGAGATCACACCATCCTTGAGTTCCTAGCGTACCAGAAGCTCTCTATTGCCCAATCCTTTGCAAAGCTTTCATGACCAGCATTTCCTGGCCCCGGGCATCTTGTCCATACTCACCTTCTCCACTCTCTTCTTCCTTTATGGCACATCTTCCTGTTTTCGGAGCTCCCTGATCTCATGATCGGACTTCTACACATGCCATTCTTTCCGTCTGAAATACTTTCCCCATCCTACCCTATTGCCTAGTTTTTCTTCGTAATTCAGAAGTTATTTCTTCAGAGAAGCTGACTTTGACCATCTGCAGCAAGAGTTCTCTAACTTGTGTATCACAGTGTCCTGAACGTGTCTGAAAACAGGCGCTGGACCCCGTCCCTAGAGTTTCTAACACAGTGGGTCTGCAGTGGAAACTGAGAAAGTATATTTCTAACAAGATCCTAGGTTATGCTGAGGCTGATAGTCCAGGGGCCACGCTTGGAGAGCCACTTACCCAGAGCACACCATCCCTTTGCATTACAGGCACACTTTGCTTTAATGCCTTTTTTTTTTTTTTTCAAACAAATTTGTGGCAATCCTGTATGGCTGAAGTCTAAGGGTGCCATTTTTCCAACAGCATTTGCTCATTTCTTTCCTCTGTGTCACATTTTGATAATTCTTACATTTCAAACTTTTTCATTATTATTATTACTGGCTATGGTGATTTGTGATCAGTAATCTTTGATATTACTGTTACAAAAAAGAGTGTGGCTTGCTGAAAAGCTCAGATGATGGTTAGTGTTTTTCATCAATAAAAAAATACATTTTTAAATTAACATATGTACACTTTTTAAAAAGATGTAATGTTACTGGATTCTTAATAGGCTACAGTATAGGGCAAATATAACTTTTATATGCACCGGGAAACCAAAAGACTCATATGACTTGCTTTATTGAGATATTCACTTTGCTTGCAGTGGCCTGGACCCAAACCTGCAATATCTCTGAGGTCTGCTGGTACATGCTTTCACAGCCCTATGTGCCTCTCCTTCAAACATATTCATGGCTGAAATTTTACACATTTCAGCATAATTATTTGACTGACTCATCCTTCTTCCCCACTCGACCACAGGCTCTAGGAGAGCAGGGATGATTGTGTTCCCAGATCAACCCCTGGGTCTAAGCTCACCGCCAGGAACACAGTAGATCCTCAGTACAAATTTATTAAAGGACCAAAAGATGACAAATTGCAAACAGCATGGAGGAAGATGCATTTAAAAACTTCAACTGATTACTCTGCCAACCAAAAGAATCAGCATCATCTGGCAACCTTGAGATTCAACTGGTCCAAGAGCTTAGTCCTTGAGGGGAAGTCAAGTCATAAGAACATAAACTTCCTTAAGGTTGGCGGCTGTGCCAGCCCAATCCACTCTCCTCCTGGGGACTGACTGACTCCAGATAACTGCAAGTGGCTGAGAATACAGGCATGACACAAGTGGATCCCCTAGGAGACTGTCAGAAAGCTGGAACCCTACCAGAAAACAAGGGCTTCCAAAAATGATGTTTATTGAAAGTAAGTGGTTGACGATAAGAGAGATCAAGGAAGTTGCTAAGAAGAGAGATCAAGAGAGGCCAGAGGGAACCCCCTTTAGGAGGATAAGTCAACGTTAGAAATCACACAACTTTTATTCTTTTTCATTTAAAAAATTTAGAAAATTTAAAGCACCAGTAGGAAAAGTATGGGTCCCCCAAAAGACAAGCAGAAATGGTTAGAAGACAAGACATCGTGCAGTGGTTCTTTCTTTGAAAGAATCAGCACAAAGAAGGTCAAAGGCAAGATGCCATTTCCCAGTGGCTTCTCCAGAGATGGAGAAGAGGGGAAAGAGAGGGAAGCCTGGGACAGGTGAGGACAGGAGGACGATGTTAGAAGGAGGGATCATATTAGAAAGAATGGGATGCTCACTCTCTAGAGTAAAATGGCAGACAGTAGAAGCAGTCTTCTGAGAAGGAACCCATAAAGAAACCCAGAGGACACAGAGGGCATGGGGAAGAAGGAAGCACACACAAGGGAGGTGTGAAGATCACCTTGAGGGAGCCAATGGGTGATGAGACATCTTTTTCCAGACTGTTCATCTCAGATCCTGAGGCAGGAGTTCCAGAGCAGACGCACGTTCTCAAGCTTTCCTTTGTGGTGAAACAGAAGGGATTCTCCAGGGCGGCTCAGCTCCTCAAACATCCCACTTTCCAATCTTGGGGCTGTGACACCCTCTGGGTATCACAATTTCAAGACAGTTCAGGCAGTCTCCAGGAAAGGCCAGTGTTTGTGTGGTCAACCTGCAAACATGGTGAATTCAAATCTATCCTGAAGCAACCGTCCAGGAAAGAGCAAGGTGACAGAGAAGCCTGGTGGCCCAGTCAAGAAACAGCCCATGGCTGGGTCAGGGCTTTACCCACTGGGAGCAAGCCCAGAGAGTCCATCCAAATGGAACTCTGGACTGTGTACCTTTTCCGGCAGGGAAAGTAAGAGATGTTTTAACAGGAGTTCTTTTCAATACCTGGTCATATGCCAAATGCCTGAAGCTGGTGGAAAACTTCTGCTCCATGGTCATCTGGGGGAAATGGTAAGAGAAAAGGATGTAGGGTGATGGAAGCAGATGGGCCTGGAGTTTAGGTCTGGGAATTAGCTCTCTTTTTAGCTATGGGATGCTGGCTGATTTCCTCTATAGACTTGTTTTGTGATGTGGAGAAATAAGTACCATAGCTTCTTTGCAGGGACTGTGTGATAAGAAAAGAAAATATAAATGTAGGGCCTGGCATTATAGTAAGTACTCAAGAAACAACAGTCAAAATAGTTGTATGAATAGATCCTGCTCACCCCATGGGTTATTCTTCAAAGAGTTCTTTCCAGCAGAGAAGAGCCTCTAGCTCTAGCTGCCCCTGCAGAGATGACACCACTGATTTCTGGCTGGCAAACCCTGAGCTCTACCTGTCCAGGTAGGAGCTGGGGCTCCTGTGCTCCCTCACTACAAATTTTCTCACCTTCACAAGAGTCACAGCGTTATCTTTCTTTCCTTGTAAACATTCAGAAACTTGTTTGAACCCTGCCAGGAGTGTTGAGAGATGGGGACACAGCACGACTAAGGGCATCATCAAAATGACAATAACAACAAACATTTGTAAAACCACGATCAGGACTCAACTGAACACGCTGCACACACTGTCTCATTTAATAATCCCCAGGATTCACTTTCATGAGGATCCTAGGAGTCTTCAGATAGAATCTTATTGCTTTTAACAGTGGGAGAACTGAGGCTTAGAGTGGGTATGGATGTGAGTAGCTCGGACAAGGCCACAGAGTTAGTAGATGGCAGAGCCATGTTTCCAACCCAAGGAGGCTGGCCCGAGAGCTGGCACATGCGGGACTTGGTCCTTTTGCGCCTCCATACCATCCTTAACAGAACAACCAGTCCCAGCAAGGGAAGGGGAATTGGCCTTTCCAGAAATGGAGAGGCATATCCATAAAGGAAGACTGCTGGACCACCTGAAATGAGGCTGGGAAGACAGGAGACTTCAAGCCCAGCCAAGAACATCTCAGGGAATCACTCTTCCTATCTGTTCTGAATAGGGTGTCCTGAGAAAATGGTCCTGCCTGTGATACATTATCTCTACTCCATTCCACCCTGGCAGACAGAGTGCCTGCAGGAGACAGGAGAAGAGTACAGTCTGTTAACTGCCAGACAAAGGGAATGTTCCTGTCCAGAAACAGTGCAGTTACTGACAACTGATGGTGCAGGCTCTGTGGGAAAGGCATTAACTCTGTAATCACAGAGGCCAGCGCTGGGCCAGACATAATTTCCTATGTGACGGGCAAAGAGGGTCCAGATGTGTATTCCCTTCTGGGGATGAAAAAAAGTCAGAATATCGAGCAACACAGGAGGTATCCCCTAAACACACACACACACACACAGACATGCACATAGGCATATAGTCAGACATGCACACACATACACACAAAACAGGCAGACACATACAAACACACAGAGACACACACACAAACCTACAGAGACACACAAACACATATACGCAAATACACAGAGACACATAAATACACGCAGACAAGCACACACACACAGACACACACAAGCACATATACACAGACACACATACAGACGTGCAAATATACACAGACACAGACGTAAACACACACAGAGACATAAACACATACGCACACACACACACAACACAGGATCTCACTGAAGATCCAGCCTCAGTGAGAAGAGCTTTTCTTTCATTTGTTTCCCTTTAAGAGTTGAACAAAGCGGTCTACTGCTTAAAAAAAAAAACAAACAGAAAGAAAAGGCTAAAACCAAGAGTCTAGACATTTTGTTCCCAAAATACACTTATTTTTTTTCTGATTATACAAGTAATATATGCTCATTGACAAAATTGGAAAATATAGAAAATTAGGAAGGAAATAAGTCACTGGTTAATCCTATTACCCTCGAGGTTTCCCTTTGATGGGGGATATAAACTCATCAGTTTCAAGAAAACCCAGGCTTCAAGAACCACGAAAATGCGCATAATCTCTAATTAGGAAGTGAGTATCAGGTTCAGCCAGAGAGAGAGAGAGAAACGAAATTGAAATGAGGGACAGATGAGAGAGAATTAGTCTGAGGGAAGGAAGCGGGGCTGGCTGGTGTGTAAGTTTCCTTCTGAGAGTCCTAAGCACTATAGGGGTAAAACGGTGGCTCCAGCGACCTGGCTGAAATCTCAGTGAGGGGAGAGGACAGACTCTGCTCTTAGCTGCGCTTAGCTTGCTGCTTCCTGCCCATGTCCAGGGACACGTCGGGGCCCTGGAGAGGGTGAACGACACCACAGGGTCCCAAGAAACAGGGAAGCACCGACTGAGCTACCAAACTGTCTGGTCAGCTAGCCTGTGAGGAAAAAGACCTCATTTTCCCAGGTCCAGGTGAAACTTATAGTTTTAAAGAGGACAATTAAAAATGCTGAAGACAGTAATACTTATGGAAAGATCCTATGTATATAAAAAATAAAAAAAGAGTAAAAAGGGGATAAAAAGTGCTGAAGACAGGGACCTCCCTGGGGGTCCAGTGGTTGAGAAGCTGCCTTGTAGTGCAGGGGACACGGGTCTGATCCCTGGTTGGGGAACTAAGCCCGCACGTGCTGCAGGGCAGCTAAGCCCGTGCCCCACAGCTACGGAGCCCACACGGCACAATGAAAGGTCCCGAGTGGCGCAACTAAGACTCAGCTAGAGAAAGCAAGCAAGAAAACAATTCCATGTACAGTCACGTCAAAAACATAAGCGTTGATGTGTAGACATAAACTTAGCAAAAGATGTGCGGAATTTGGACACTAAAAACTATTCTAAAACTGCTGAAGACGGTTGTCCAGTGAACACCGCAGAACGGACGTCAGGGCTGATCACCCTGCTGTCACTGCTGTGTTCAGGTCAGACATTACTGACCCACGGCAGCACGCTCCCCACAGAGCTCTGGGGGTGGCTCGGAACCCTCCTCCACAAGGCTCTTGAAAGAGCCCAAGACAAAAGGGAGAGGGAAACCCATGGGCAAGAACTGTGGGCACAAATGGTGTATGGACTTCGTCAATGGTCCAGGGAAGCACCCGCAGACAGCAAGTGTCTGGAGCAGATAGTGCTCAGTGTATCTGTATGACAGCATCTCTGCCGCCTCAGACAGACATTCCGGGTCACGCTTGTCTCTGAGACTCAAGATAAAGACAGAAGCTATCAGACAGTTCCCTAAAGAGGCAGGGTTTTGAAAATAGGGGACTGAGAGTCAGGACGAGCTGCTTATCTGGAAAGAGGACCCCTGGCCTGCAGAAATGGAAGATAATTTTTTTTTTTATAAAAATGGGAGAGAATAAAATAGCCGAGTCTCTAAGAGAGGGCTGTTGAAAGCCTTGGGACTTCAGTGTCAATCTAGGGGTCTAGGAGATCAAACAAAGACAAATGCAACCCAGTTAAAAAGGCCCCAGGAAAAATTTCGGGTCAAGACCTGAACAAGAAAAGTTTCTGGCCTGTTTGAAATAATCATCTGAAGGGACTCAGAAGAGGGATGTGACTAAGAGACAGGTTATAGATTTCTGATGGAAGGTATATAATATTAACAACAATAAGGCTAGTTTCCAAACTAAACCTGACCAAGTAAGACACGGCCCTGAGATGGCCTATGTGGACAATTCCGTGTCTCAAAAGAACATGCTGTTCCCCTGAGCTTTCGTATCTCACAAGGGAAACTTTTTTTTTAAAAAAATAACAAAACAGTGGTGTATTTCGTTTGCTTTAAGAAAATAAAAACCCAGGGTCAGGAAGATCCCCTGGAGGAGGAAATGGCAACCCACTCCAGTATTCCTGCCTGGAAATCCCCATGGATGGTGGAGCCTGGCAGGCTACAGTCCATGGGATTGCAGAGAGTCGGACACGACTAAGCAACTGAGGACACACGCAAGCAAAGGGATGACACTCACCAGTCACTTCTGATGTTCAACTTTAAAGTACAAACTCCTATTCACTGATTTCAGTCTGCCTGTGGGTGGTTCCTTTTTCCTGCCTGGGTCTGTCTGAAAGGCTCTGATGCTTTCTCGTGGGAACATAAGTCTCACACACTGGGGGTGTTATCACCGAGACAGCGTCCCCTCCTCCTTGGAGTGAAGAGGCGGGGTCTACAGCACTCTGGAAGGTTCAGACCACCATGAGTGGCTGCGTCTGCCAAGCAGAGGCACAGCCTGGGAGGATGGGGGTGGGGGGTGATGGGAGACTAAACTGCCCTGGCACGTAAGTCCCATCCATGGTACCACTACTTCCCACGAGGGTGATGGGGACAGAGGTGGCAGTGGCTGAGGCTGCAGGTTTCAAGCATGCTGTGGGCCAGCACGTACGTGCCTGGAGCCGTTCAGTGCCTGGACAACCTCCAGCAGGGCTCTTCCTACCCCTGTTTAATCCATAAGAAAATCAATACAGAGAGAGGAACTGGTCCAAGGGTTTTCAGCGGATACCTAGCAAACCCAGGTTCTGAACCCACATCTGGCAGCGCCCCAAACTAACCTCCCCTCAGAAGCCTCTTATCCTTTTATGGCCAGTTGGTCAGTTTTCAAAGAAGTGTCTTGCTGGAGAGATCTTTTGCAATCCTGGAAGGTGGACATTTCCTTCCTCTAAAGTGGGGTGTGCTAGATAACATCCTATGACAGGTTACAACCATGGATCCGGGCTGGACTGGAACCCCGGGGGCCTCCCTGGTGAGGAGTGGGCATCCCCTGGGTGCCAGGGGTCTCTCTGGGTGCCTGTGCTTTGTGGCCTCACGGCTCCCCTGGTTCCTCCTCCCGTCCTTTTCATCATCTGGCTCTCGTCAGCGCCCAGCACCGCTGGCACGAAAGCCATGTGTGGAGAATGAGGAGGGCCACAGGAAAGAAGCTGAGGAGGGAGGGGTCAGGAGTGTGCTGCGACACGTCACTCCCCGGGACGAGCGGTCCCAGAACCTCTTGGAGGCTTGTTAACTTGTTTTCCCACATAAAATGGAGTAAAGGTGACCAGCAAGTGAGCATTTACTTAAGTGTCAACATTTTTACCAGGCTTCCTTCTTTCCCAGAAGATACTAGGAAAACAGATAAAACAGGCCTTGCTTAGGATGTGCCTGACCTGAGTATTTATTTACCCTGGTACACTGACAGTATTTCTGTGACTTTTTAAATTGAAGTACAGTTGATTTACAATGTTTCAGGTGTACAGCAAAGTGATTCAGTGATACAAACATGTATATGTGTGTATGTAAGTCACTTCAGTCCTGTCTGACTCTTGGCGACCCTATGGACCGTCGCCCACCAGGCTCCTCTGTCCATGGGATTCTCCAGGCAAGCAAGAATACTGGAGTGGGCTGCCATATAGCAAAGTGATTCAGCGATAGAAACATATATATATATATATTATTTTTCAGATTCTTTTCCACTATATGTTATTACAAAGATGTTGAATATAGTTTCCCATGCTATACGGTAGGTCTTTGTTATCTTTGATGTATAGTAATATCTGTTAATCCCCAAGTCTTAATTTCTCTCTTCCCCCTCCCCCACCCCTCTTTGGTAGCCATAAGTTTGTTTTCTATGTGACACTATTCCTAAAAAGAGCTCTTTGCCCAACCATCAGTCAGAAAAGTGGGTTAAGAAATAAGGTAATGAAAGTAAGAGAATCAGATCACATTTTTCCTCTCTGCATAAAAATCTAGGGACTTCCCTGGTGGTCCAGTGGTTGAGAATTTGCCTTCTAATGTAGGGGACTCGGGTTGGATACTTGTTCAGGGAACTAGGAGCCCACGTGCCTCGGGGCAACTCAGCCCACAAAACTACTGAGTCCTCTTGCCACAACTAGAGAAGCCTGTGCACTGCAATGAAGAGGCTGTGTAGCCAAAAAAAAAAAAAAAAATTTACAAAATACTAATATGAATAACTAATTATATGAACTCAGAGAGGGCGGATGACTGCCTCAGTGTCCCCAGGACTTGGTGAAAGGGAACATAAGGTTGGCCTACGGTATATCCTGTTCATGGGAAAGGGACCCGCTGGACAGGGACAGGAAGCGGTGTGTCTGCGCAGGTGTGGGAATCCCACCGGAAACGCCGGTGTGTTTCGTGTGGGCATGACAGGCAAGGCGAGGGTGAGAGGGCTGCACACATCACAGACGGACAGCAGGGCGTGGGATGTGATGGGTCTTTATTACGCTGCTACAATGGGTAAAGTACCTGCCTACAATGCAGGAGACCCGAGTTCAACCCCTGGGTTGGGAAGATCCCCTGGAGGAGGGCATGGCAACCCACTCCTGTATTCTTGCCTGGAGAATCCCCATGGACAGAGGAGCCTGGCGGGCTACAGTCCATGGGGTAGCAAAGAGTCGGACACGACTGAGGGACTAACACTTTCGTTTTCACAAAACTGAACAGAGGCGAGACAGAGCAGTGATGAGGGGCTTCAGTCATCCAGGCACTGAGAAGGCTCATGACATAAAGCAAAGGAACTGATAAAGGGAAAGGCTAGATTTGAGGAAATTGCATTTTTTAACATTTAATTTTATTTTTAATTGGAGGATAATTACTTTACAATGTTGTGATGGTTTCTGCCGTACGTCAACACGAATCAGCCATAGGTATACATGTGTCCCCTCTCTTGAATTCTTTTAAATGTAGAGAAAAGGTAGGTAGATCACCGAATCACTTAGCTGTAAGGCAGAAATTAACACAACATTGTAAAATCAACTCTACTTTAATAGAATCAAAGAGAAAAAAGATAGGTAGGAGCCTATGGCCTGTGACTCTAGAAAGCGAGCAACTTGGAGGGAAAGTGGGAGCTGCAAGAGGAACTGAATCATGACTAATCCCAGAGAGATGGCAACAGGGACGGAGCTAAAGGAGCTATTGTGTTTCTCATGACATGTTTGGTTTAGAAAAGGACACAGACAAAGATAGAAGGAACGGCACAGTACCAAGGACGAATTGAGAAGAGTGACACATTTCTGTAAGAACAGTGCTTAGTCCTGAAATGAAGCTTGCAAAAAAAAAAAATGCTAAAGTTGGCAAAATAAATTTGAAAAGAAAATTTTAAAAGGGACTTTATTTTTAGCTATGATTAAAAAAAGGGATGAGGTTCTTTGCTTGGATCACAACAGCATGTTACAGAGAATGAAGTTAAGATGACCCAACTCCCTGTTCACTGTCTAGCCTACCCACAGAAGCCAGTGATCTTAACTAGGAAGAGGTAAGGAAGCATCCTTATAGAACTTCCCTGGCAGTCCAGAGGTTAAGACTGTGTGTTTTCAATGCATAGGGCATAGGTTCGATCCCTAGCTGGGGAACTAAGATCTTGCATACCATGTTGCATGACCAAAACATTTTAAAAAATAAAAATAAAGAGGCATCCTTAGAAGAGCCCTAGGCATGCAGGCAGGGGATGTGGCATGCCATGAGTGGTGTGTCCTCTTAACCATTTTAAGTCCAAATCTCCAGGCCCTACAGGCTCCCATTTCAGGCCCCTGGACAAACCAACAGATAGGACAGCAGAGACAGTGTACCTGATCCATGAAAAAACTAATGGAAACTGGGAAGTTTCCAAAAGATTACTGCCAGCAAACAACCCAGTGTACTCACGCAGGAGGGAGAGATACAGTTCCTACTATGTGAACCAACAAGCCTGGCAAAATGTTAACTAAGATGTAGTTAAAAGAAGGTTTTTAATCCCTTTGGAAAGGATGGGTATTGAAAAACTAGCACAGGTTGGAGAAAAATAAGCCAGACTATTGGCTTGCCCTCTCCCTTATATGGGCTTCCCTGATGGCTCATCGGGTAAAGAATCGGCCTGCAGTGCAGGAGACCTGGGTTTGATCCCTGGGTCAGGAAGATTCCCTGAGGGAGGGCATGGCAACACACTGCAGTATTCTTGCCTAGAGAACCCCATGGACAGAGGAGCCTGGTGGGCTACAGTCCATGGAGTCGCAAGAGTCAGGCGTGACTGAGCAACTAAGCACGAACTCTCCCCTATATGTTCCCTAAGGGCACAGGCCGGAAAGGCCTCCAGTTACCGTGTATCTTGAAGCCAAAAAAGCAACAACAACAACAAAAAAAAAACCCCCAAAAATACCCCAGCTCTGTATCTATTTAGTTCCTAACAACACAGGCTGTATGGTGACTGACGCTCAGAGATCCCTGTGATTGGGCTTTGGCCATTCTTGAGCCTGGTGTATTATCTCAGGCCTCCAAGCCTTTGTCACACGGTGCTCCCTCATGTGGAATAACCTTCCCTTTGTCTGGCTATTTGTCCTTCAAAACTCAGCTCAAATGGCAGCTCCTCTGGGAAAATTTCTCTTCTGCTCAGGATGATTTAGAAGCCCCACTACACAATCTGATTCCCATCTTGGAATCCTAGTACCCAATGTGATGGTGGTAGAAGGCAGGGATCTGGGGAGGTGCTTAGGTCCTGAGGGTGGAGGTCTCATAAATGGGATTTTTTGTTTCATTTAGTTTCTCAGCCGTGTCTGACTCTTTTGAGACCTCCGTGAACTGCAGCCCTCCAGGCTCCTCTGTCCTTGGGATTTCCCAGGCAAGAATACTGGAGTGGGTTGCCATTTCCTCCTCCAGGGGATCTACCTGACCTAGAGATGGAACCCAGGTCTCCTGCTTTGGCAGCTGGGTTCTTATCACTGAGCCACCAGAGAAGCCCCACAAATGGGATCGGTGCTCTTATAAAGGAGACCCCACTGAGCTCCCAAGCCTCGTCTGCCACGTGAAGATGTCACGTGAGGATACAGGGAGAAGTCTGCCTTTGGGCACAGGGCCCTCATCTGACTATGTTGGTACCCTATTCTGACTTCCAGGCTCCCGAACCTGGAGCAATAAATTTTTGCCGTTTCTAAGCCACCCAGTCCGCGGTGTTTTGCTAAAGCAGCCCAAATGCACCCAGTCCCTTATCCGCACTTGCCAAGCCCGCTGGGTGCTCTGCTATCACAGTGCTCGTCCCCTGGGCTACAACGGACAGCTTCCTTATCTGCCTCCCCTGCTGCCTCCTGAAGGAGTTTCTATTTCCAGAGCCTGCCCAGTGTCAGGCATACTGGGGACCCTCAAGTCACCAGGACTGCTTGCAGGAGTTTTGCTGAGAGGTTCAAAATCAACCTGAGGGGATTTGTCTCTAATCATGTTCTGTGGGCTTCTCCAAGGCTAGACTTTTATCAGTGACTTGGAGGAATAATATTTTTTCAAGAAACCATAAAGCTGGGAGAGAAAGATAATTAGATAAAAGGCTCAGGGTTCAATCTATGGTTGACTATAAAACCTGAAAACATAGATAAGTTTTTATATAGATGGATTTTTCTTCTTGATTTTTCTGTGGCATGCTAACAGCATGTGTTGTTCTTCTTTTGGTTTGTTTTGCTTTGGGGAGAAAAGCAGAGGCAGATCATGTGAGGCAACGTGTCACAGATGACTGTACAGGCAGCACTGAGGGAAATGCTGCATTGCTGCACCATATTCACGGCAATCTTTCACCAGCGCTCTGAACTAGGCACTGCTGGAGCAGGGCGGCACACTGAATATATCACGCAATGTCACTAACCGTATGGTACATCATCACACAACATCAGTAAGCCATTTATTATAGATGTTCTTCTATGCTTCCAGACTTTCCGGCTACTCTGTAGAAAAACGGCTTATAACCAACAATGAAATTATAATAGAAATGTTCACAAAGCTTTATGCGTGCATGCGTGCATAGTTGTGTCTAATTCTTTGCGATCCCATAGGCTAGCCCACCAGGTTCCTCTGTCCATGGGATTTCCCAGGCAAGAATACTGGAGTGAGTTGTCATTTTCTCCTCCAGAGGATCTTCCCCACCCAGGGACTGAACCTGGGTCTCCTGCATTGCAGGCAGATTCTTTACTGCTGAGCCACCAGGGAAGGCATGTGTTCTAATGTGAGTATAAATACCGTTCTCTGAACTTGCCACCTTCCGGCATCAGGCGATTGTACCGTGAGGCTTAGGTCCAAGGTTCCGTTCTCCCCAGCATCTCTGCAGAGCTTCTCTTAAGGCATAAGGCCTCTCCCTCTTTCTGGAATGTGAATTTATCTCAGGCAGATAGGTGCTCCACTTTCTGTTCCAAATGCCCTTTTTTAGGTCAGGTCTTCAGAGAAAGCTTTAACTGAACTCTGAAGTGTAGCCAGCCAATTTAATTGCTCAGTGTAATCACTTTATGATTATGATTTGATAACATATCAGTTCTGTCTCTATTCCTATTTGGTTTGCTGGAACGAAAACGAAATCAAAACCCATTAAGAGGAAAGCTTCAGGCAGCGATTAACTTAAATCCCAGACCAATATATTTTTGGCATATTTACCTTGTGGATAAAACATGTGTTTTTATGGGACAGAGGAGACCATGGGATAGTAAGGACAGTGAGAAACCCATACCTGAGCCGCAGACAACGAAAACGAACAGTGCCAACAGCCATGGTCCCACAGGATATTTCTCTTCTTGTGGCCTCTGCAAGTGAGTAGGAGAAAGTATGATGAGGTTCATTCATTCAAGAAACATTTATTGAGTACAGCTAGACACTGTCCTAGGGGCTGGGGACCTGTCTGTGATCGAGACAGATCCAGTCTTACTGCCAGTGGGCAGATCTAGATGAAAGTGAAAGTGTTAGTCGCTCTGTCGTGTCTGACTCTTTTGCGACCCCGTGGACTGTAGCCCACCAGGCCCCTCTGTCCATGGAATTCTCCAGGCAAGAATACTGGGGTGGGTAGCCATTGCCTTCTCCAGGGGATCTGCCAGACACAGGGATTGAATCTGCACTGCCCACATTGTGAGCAGATTCTTTACTGTCTGAGCCACCAGAGATCTAGATGAACAAAGTCAATTTAAAGGATCAAGACTGGTTTGGAAAAACTCATCAACAACCTTATTTACATCCCTGTAACTCAATGAACTTGGTAGTTCTTAAATATTCTGGAGACAGATGAGGTATAATATATAAATCATTACAGTGATTTGGGAGCCAAAAATGCCATTACTAATAATTGTTTCTGTTGGCTGAAAGCACACTTCATATCAGGCACTCTAGGAAGCAGCCGATATTCACCACTTCCAGCGCTCACAACTCCACACAAGGTAGGTCAGTCTTACCATCCCCCTTCTGTAGTTGAGAAACTGAGGCTCAGACTTTGTTAACTTCAGCAAGAGCTGGGATTCAAGTTTAGATTTGCCTCTTTATAGAGCCAGGGGTTTTGCCTCCAACAGACTCCCCTTGAATTCCTGCATCTGTGGCTTCCAAGCTGGGTCACAAAGCACAGTCATTTTCTCAAAACTTTCCAAGTGCCAGGACTTCCCCTGAGATCAAGTGGGTAAGACTCTACCCTTCAAAGCATGGGTGCTCATAAGCTCAGTCGTGTCTGACTCTGCGACCCCATGGACTGTAGCCACCAGGCTCCTCTGTTCATGGAATTTTCCAGGCAAGAATACTGCAGCGGGTTGCCATTTCCTTCTCCAGGGGATCTTCCTGACTCAGGGATGCAACCTGGGGTCTCTTGTGTCTCCTGCATTGGCAGGTGGATTCTTTACCACTGCGCCACCTGGAAAGCACGGGTTCTATCTCTGGTTGGGGAATTAAGATCCATGTGTCTTGTGGTGTGACCAAAAAAAAAAATAGAGAACTCTTTAAAAAATAAAAAGTGATGGTTTAAAAAAGAAAAAAGTTTTAAGTGCTAAAAGCCTGGGAAGTCACTGCAGTGCAAATCCAGGGAACAGTAGACAGCAACCACGTATGGAGGTGAGAGGAGCAGCATTTTGTAAAGATCTCCTAATTCTTAGTGAAGCTGACTCTCTGGAGAAATCTCCTCATCTCTGGGAAGCACAAGGGGCCTGTGGTTCCCACACAGATGAGTCCTGCGAACCTCTTGCTCATCTCAAACCAAGAGAGCAAGAAGTCCCTCTGCAACCCCTCTGGGTCTGTGTGCTGGTAGGGTTTGGTCCTTGCAATCCAATCAGTCAATGGAAAACCAATATTTTCTGAGAGAGGCATCTGAAAGTGGAGAATTTCTCAAATGCTAAGGGAGAAGGTAGAGTGAAAAAAAGAAAGAACTCAGTAACTATTTCCTCATTGGCTTGAGCCAAAAATAGGCTGTAGTCAACACAGGTTAAAAAAAAAAAACTTATTTTATCATAGATAAGGCAACAGTTCTCTGGTTCTCAGCTTACTTGTTCCATTCTTACTAGATGCTTGATAAATGCTCATCAAAGAATGGATAAGCATGCAAGTTTCACTAAATATGATGTATTAGGTCACCTAGGCCTGGCGTGCTGTGGTTCATGGGGTCGCAAAGAGTCGGACACAACTGAGCGACTGAACTGAACTGAGGGGCTTCCCTGGTGGCTCAGACGGGGTAAAGAATCCACCTGCCATGCAGGAGACCCAGGTTCAATCCCTGGGTCAGGAAGATCCCTTGGAGAAGGGAATGGCTACCCATTCTAGCATTCTTGCCTAGGAAATCCCATGGACAGAGGAGCCTGGCGGGCTATAGACCACAGAGTTGCAAAGAGTTGGACATGACTGAGCGATTAACTTTCACTACTTTGTAGGTCACTTAGAGTAAAGAAGGATTTAGAAAAGATATTGGCTCTTTTATAAATTCTTCCAAATTGGTGATAGGGTTATTCCAGGATTTCTGTTACTAGAGAAGTATAGATTAATGTCAGGGGCAGATAGAATCTGACTAAGGATTAAAACAACTCACTTCTCTGACTTTGAGAAACTTGTATCTACCAACACTTGTATGACGGCAAATCACACTGAAAGGGGATAGATGGTTTCTTTTGACTAGAACAAGGACAAAATCAGTCAAATAATTGCACAGAATAACTCTTTAATCAGCGTTTTCACCATGTCATTCTTTGGCACTTAAGTCAAGATGAGAGCAAATAGTTATTTGAACAGAGTGTAACATTTACCCCTCCCCCATTCACCAACTTCCTAATCATTTGTCCCAGTTGACCAGAAACAAATTCTGTTACTGTCATCCCACTAATGCTATATTAAAAAAAAAATGCATTTAGTTCTATCTCCAGCAAAGTCAACAAGTGAATTCAGGAGCCTGTAAATGGGATTATTGGTCTAGGGCAGATACCAAATGGAATCCTTTATTTTTCCTTTGCGGAAACTCTACTCAAATTATCAGGATGCAGAGCTTGGAGCATAAAACACAGAAATCTTTTTGATGACATTTCATAGTGAATCAATAGTATTTGGGGACTTTCAGAGCTCAAGAACAACTTGGTTGGTCATAATACCTATATATACACATTTTTTTAAAATTGGAGTACAGTTGCTTTACAATGTTGTGCTAGTTTCTGCTGTACAGCAAAGTGAATCAGCCACATGTGTATGTGTGTTTATATCCTCTTCCTTGGCTTTCCTTCCCAGTTCCCTGTGCTATACAGCCTGTTCTCATTAGTTATCTATTTTATGCATGAAATTGAAAGTATTAGTCTCTCAGTAGCATCTGACTCTTGCAACCCCGAAGCCTGCCAGGCTCCTCTGTCCATGGGATTCTCCAGGCAAGAACACTGGAGTGGGTTGCCATTCCCTCCTCCAGGGGACCTTCCCAACCCAGGGATCAAACCCAGGTCTCCTGCATTGCAGGCAGATTCTTTACTGTCTGAGTCACCAGGGAAGCCCACAGTAGTGTGTATGTATCAATCCCAGTTTTCAAACCCATCCCATCCCGCCCTCCTCCCTTGGTATCCATAAGTTTGTTCTCTATATATGTTTCTATTTCTGCTTTGCAAATAAGATCATCTATACCATTTTTCGAGATTTGAATTCCTGGTGGTCCAGCTGTTAAGACTCCATGCTGCCAGTGCAAGGGACATGGGTTCGATCCCTGGTAGGGGAACTAGGATCCCACGTGACTTGCAGCACAAGGGAAAAAAATAAATCCTCTATCCCAATATATCCTTTTCTGAGAGCTTCAAGTTACTTAATTTTGGGAAATACTGCCAGCACAAATCTGTCAGGACAATTCACCTAAGCCTGAGTCTATTGCTGGGAAAGGTTTTTTTTTAAAAAAAAGCAGTAGAATTGTGCAAATGACATGTTTCATTTCCAGCAGGAGTTTGACAGTCTGTGGGCCCCAAAATGGGCCTCCCTGGAGGCTCAGACAGTAAAGAATCTGCCTGCAATGCAGGAGACCCGGGTTCCATCCCTGAGTCAGGAAGATCCCCTGGAGAAGGGAATGGCAACCACTCCAGTATTCTTGCCTGGAGAATCCCATGGACAAAGGAGCCTGGCGGGCTACAGTTCATGGGTTCACGAGAGTTGGACACAACTGAGCGACTAACACTTTCACTTTGTTGGAGGATGTATTTCCTGTGATAAGATACCAGCAGAACTCTGAAATGTAAATGCCCCCTTTATTCTGAAGAAGTTACTACTATATAATTATGAAACGATCATCCCATTACTCTGTTATCTGGGAGAACAATATTGATTCACTCCATAGCTGTACACCAATAATGAAATACCTACATACAATTAAAGGAGTTTATTTCTAAATGACTAGTCTGGATTTTTCCTTTAGAATCTGTTCGTGTGTCTGCATTTCATTCTGAACAAGTTACCCTTGCAAGTTACTTCTTTCTAAGTATAATCATGTTTGGTCTGTAATTAGGAAAATGAGATTTAGGATTTAAAGTGTTTCGTTTTGTTTTGTTTTTTTGAAAGAGAATTTCATTTTTCTTTTTGGATGCTGATCCATGTACAATAAAGTTAACCAAAAAAGCCTTTCTAACCAAGGGAAAATAAACATACCTTGTGGTTTGGTTTGGAAATCTTTCATTACAAAGTTAGTAGGACCATTTAAATACCCTCGTAGGTGCCAGGCACTTTTGAAGGGTCCACTCCATGGTATATCAGAACCTATTAAAAATCTACTCATACCACACATTAAACATTATTTGAAATTATTTCTGAAAGTTTAATTGAGTTGAACTGGAGATGGCAATGGCAACCCACTCCAGTACTCTTGGCTTGAAAATCCCATGAACGGAGGAGCCTGGTAGGCTGCAGTCCGTGGGGTCGCTAAGAGTCGGACACAACTGAATGACTTCACTTTCACTTTCATGCACTGGAGAAGGAAATGGCAACCCACTCCAGTGTTCTTGCCTGGAGATTCCCAGGGACGGCAGAGCCTGGTGGGCTGCTGTCTATGGGGTCGCACAGAGTCGGACACAACTGAAGCGACTTAGCAGCAGCAGCAACAGCAGTCAAGTTGACTACATTTCTTAGATATTTAAACAGTTTTTTTCTCCAATTGTTCCATTATCTTTTCTTACTTTGCAGACAATCTTTTTTTTTTTTTTTTCAGGTCCCAAATGTTCTTGAGTGGTCTTGAAAAGCTCAAGGTGGCAGATGCTGACTTTACCAAGCCTAACAGATTACACAGACTTCCCTGGTGGTTCAGTGGTAAAGAATCCACCTGCCAATGAAGAAGACCTGGGTTCGATCCCTGGGTCAGGAAGATCCCCTGGAGAAGGGAATGACTACCCACTCTGGTATTCTTGCCTGGGAAGTTACATGGACAGAGGAGCCTGGGGGGGATACAGTCCATGGGGTTGTGAAAGAGAGGACCTGACTGAGTGACCTAACAACAACAAATGGACAACACAGCTCTGCAAAAAGTTTCTGTTTTGTTGTTACTTTTGCAGTCAGATAAGTTGTCAACTGGAGAGAATTAACAAGTGAAGTCTGATTTTTTTTTAGTTCATTAAAAAGAATCACACAGCTAGAAATTTTCAGTAAATTAGCTAGCCTGTATGATATCCTTGGAAGACCTGGTATTCTAGGGATATAAACCCTGAATGCTTTAATAGCCTTAAAAATTGTTTTTCAGCATCAATTTGGACAGTAAGATATTTTTTTTCTGAGTAAAAATAAGAAAAACACAGATCTATGTGAAAAATAGTTCCAATTCAATGGCATGTTGCCATTTTGTTGCCAAACAACAACTAAATGATCTAGCTTCCAAATGAGAGAATTTCCAGCACAACTTAAGCCTGTAGCTGAACTGCGCTTTCGTGTCTGACTCTTTTTGACCCCCTAATGTGTAGCCTGCCAGGCTCCTCTGTCCATGGGGATTCTCCAGGCAAGAATACTGGGTTGTCATGCCCTTCTCCAGGGGATCTTCCCAACCCAGGGACCAAACCTGGATCTCCCACACTGCGGGCAGATTCTTGACTGTCTGAGCCACCAGGGAAGCCTACTTTAGCCTGTCGCTGTGTATAAAGATCCAGCTTTGATCCTAAGGCTTCTCTGACATAGTACTGCTTGGTTCTGCAAGAATTCTGGTCTAGTGATTGCAAATCTAGCTTTTTGCTCAGTGAATCAAACCAGCATTGTGTCTTTGGCTAAAAGCAATTGCCTCATCAAGTCAGAAGACTCTTCCAGCCAAACTCCAAGCTTCAGCTAAACTTCCACTGAAGTGTCTGAGATAATATTGATAAATTCCAAGTGTCTTTGCTCATGCACTTGGAGACAAACACTACCCAACAACTCATCTGAGGCCTGCCACTGAATGTCCACAAATACAGGCCTGGCAATTTCTGCTGAAGATCATTTGCTTTACTGAAAACAAACAAACACCACACACACACACCGCCCCCCGCCCCCCACCCCCCCGCCGTGCATAAGGCACAGATTTTACTTAAACATTGTTATAAAACTTTAATCTACAGTTTTGGAAGCGTAGAATGCCTGGCAATAAACTAGGCTCTAAAATTCTGGAACATATTATCAAGATGAACCTGAATTCAGAGAATGAATAAGAGGAATGCTGCTTTTAGAATTTGGCCCACAAGCCCCTGGAGAAAAGGCAAAGAAGGAAGATGGAAGGAAATACAGGTTGACTCGCACTTTGAATTCCCAACGTACACAAGGAGAGCATTACAAAAGGCAGGAAAGAAAACCTTATCAGGGTGTGTTTGTTGGGGAGGGCGGGCAGGGGTGAAGCCTAGGAGGGAGAGATGGCAAAAGGCCTCCCTTTACCCACTCATTCATTCAACAAACGATCTCGCACCTACTAGGTTCCTGTCCCTTGTGTCAAGCAGTGGGTTTAACTCTTCCCTTAAGGATGTGACTTTGATCTTTCCCAGAGACAAAGACTCAGTTCTCTCCTGGGGAGGCCCTTCTGCACCTCCGTGGCAGCCACTCCCAGAGGGGCCACGGCCAACCAGGGCCCTCTCCGCCCCCGCGAGCCCAAGTCGGCGCCCGGGCCGTGGGGGAGCCCATTCCTCAGCGCCCGCGGGTGCCGGAGCCCGCGGGAGGGGCGGCCCGGGGCGCGGAGGAGGCGGGGGCAGCCCCGCGCCCGCAGCCCTACGCCCGCCCCGGCCCGGCCCGGCCCCGCTCCGCGCGGTCCACGCCGCCCCCGCCTTACCAGGGTTTTGGCTACGTTCCCCCTCTGGGTGATGTTTTTGCTGTGCTTCTCGTTGGCCATCCGGATCCGCTGTTTGGCCACCATGGCTCGGGCGCCAGGAAACGCTCTCGACTCCCACCTGCAAGGATGCCCCCCGCGTGAGCCCCCCGACCGGGCTGAGCTCGTCCCGCCCGCCCCGGGCGCTGCAGGTGGCAAGGCGCGGCCCCCGAGCCCCGGGCACCCCGCTCCCCAACCCCCAACGAGCTGGCTCCAGAGAGAGGCCAGAGCCCGGACGGAAGTAATCTTTCATCTCAGGAAACCCTCTCCTACTTCCTCGCCATCCTTCCGGTCCCCCCAGCTACCTAACCAGCGCAGCCCCGGGGCGGGCGCGGCGGCGCGTCCTCTGCGCACCCGGCGGCCGGAGCGCAGCGCGCCGAGCGGCTCCGGTCGGGGGACGCCGGGGGAGTCGGGATCCAGCGGCCGAACGCGGCGAGGCCCAGGCTTCCGGCGGCCGCGGGCTTTGTGCGCTCACAGCGGGCGGGGGCTCCCCGGCCCGGGACCCCCCGAGGCCCTGGGGAAGGGGTTGGGGCGGCTGCGCGTCGAGCCGGGATCGCGCAGTCTCCCCGGCACCGCTGCCCGCTGGCCGAGGGCAGGGCTGGAGGCGGCGGCCCGCGGTCCTCAAAAGACAAGTTGAACCAGGGAGGACGGGGCTGGGCCCACGCTTTGGGGGGACCGTGGGAAGGAGCCTCCCCTTCGGGGGTCTGGGGAAGGGCTTTCGCAGGGAAGGGCGCCGCGGGAGCTTTCTGAAGTGCTGCAGAAAGGACCGGATCTTCCCGGGGATGGGGAGAAGCGGGCGTGAGGATGGAGAGGAGAGAGGCCTCCCTGCCTGGGAGGTTACCCGGTTACACGGAAGACGGACAGCGCCGCATCTGAGTGAAATGTGGAGGAAAGACTTAGGCTTGCTGCCCAGGCGGAGTTTGGCGGTCACCGCCAGACGTGGGTAGCTTGGACCACGCGGGGCAACTTGGATCTCCTCTAGAGAATTCCGCCCCCCCCACAGCTCCCCATCCCCGGTCCAGGGGCATCTGAACTGGAGGCTTCCCTGTGGTTCAAGGGTACAAATGGAACGTTCCTGACTCACAACCGTTGGTACCAGGCCCTACAGACGGTCTAGTGTGGAGACAGTGGGGGAGAGGGGTCCCTCACTTCACTTTCCCACGTGCTGGATGGACTGGAGTTAGCCCCTAGAAGACCAGAAGAGGGGAAACCTCAGCCTGAAGTTCTGGGGCTGGGGGGAGTGGTGGGAAGAAGAGTTAGAGCAGCTTTGGCTCGGGCACCCCAGCCCTTCCCTTTGGGGCATCTGTGACTGGGTTCCACCGGGTTCTATGGCGTGAGATTCCCCTGTGTCCAGGGGAGGTGAGGGAGGGCGCCTTCTGGCCCTTTGTGCCCTCATAACTGGCAGGGCCTCCTCGGCTGAGCTCAGCCTCATGCCCCTCCACATTTCTTGTCAATCAAACGGTAATATGGATTGTTTAGGGGCAGCTTTGGGTAACCTAGAAGAAGCCAGAAGTTATCTAGCATCATTAATAAAGTCTGGTCATTCTTTTTCTGATGAGTTAAGTTTCCAAACTAGTTTCCATTGGCTTAACCATTACCACCACCACCATTATTACACACGTGACCACAAACCAAGTAGGCACAACTCTAATGCTGCGCTTTTAATAACAATTGAGTTCTTTCTTTTTAAAAAATTAATTTTTATTGAGTATAGTCACCAGCTGATGTGAAGAGCTGACTTCTTGGAAAAGACCCTGGTCCTGGGAAAGATTGAAGGCAGGAGGAGAAGGGGGTGACAGAGAATGAGACAGTTGGATGGCACCACTGAATCAATGGACATGAGTCTGAACAAACCCTGGCAGATAGTGAAGGACAGGGAAGCCTGGCGTGCTGCAGTCCGTGGGGTCGCAGAGTTGGACATGACTGAGCCACTGAACAATAGCTGCTTTGCAATGTCGTGTTCATTTCTACTATACAGCAAAATGAATCAGCTGTGTGTACATGTACATCCCCTCCCTTTTGGATTTCCTTCCCACTCAGGTCACCACAGAGCTCTGAGTAGAGTTCCCTGAGCACTGAGTAGGCTCCCATTAGTTCCCTATTTTATTCATAGTATCAGGAGTGCATATGTGTCGATTCCAAGCTCACAATTCCTCCCACTCCCTTGTGGTTCCCCTTTGGTGTCCATACGTTTCTTCTCTCTGTGTGTGTCTGTTTCTGCTTTGCAAATGAGATTTTTGGTGGGGAAGGGTGAGAGGCCTTCTCCCCCTCAGTCACACTTGCTGGATTTGGCTGTGTGTGAGGCCCAGGGCCAGTCTCTCCGTGACTCGCCTTCCTCCCATCTCGTCCACATACCTGGAGAGGAGACAAGGTAGGACCCCGCCTGAGCTGGGCACAGACCTGGCTCCGAGAAGCATGAAGGAAAAGATGCAGACAGCGATGGTTTTCCATTTGGGCCTGCAAGCAGAAAAGTGTTCCTCAGGGTCAGAGAACTGCCTTCCGTCAGGCTCAGGTGTGCTACCTCGCTTAGGAAAAAAATTGGTTTTTGACCCGTGACTCCTGCTTGATATGGGGCTTCCCAGGTGGTGCTAGTGGTTAAAAAAAAACAACCATCTGCCAATGCAAGAGATGTGGATTCAATTCCATGGCCGGAAGATCCCCTGGAGGAGGGCATGGCAACCCACTCCAGTGTTCTTGCCTGGAGAATCCCATGGACAGAGGAGCCTGGCGGGCTACGGTCCACGGGGTCACAAAGAGTGGGACATTACGGGAGTGACTAAGCAGGCACGCGTGCCCGCTTGACAGTGACCAATTTTATTATTTTTTTCTTGCTATGCTTCATTTCACAATATTTTAAGTTAGTTTGTTTTAATTATAGATTGTATACTCACAGCAAACATTCAAACAGAAATAGGATATAAAGTGATAAAGCAAAGGTCTCATTCCCTGCCCTCCCCACTCATTCCCATTGTTTCTAGGTTACCCTTCTAGTAGTTTTTACTCCTATAGAAGGGCTACTTATATATTCCCTTTTAAAAATCAAGCCAACATATGCCAGCTGTTCTGCCACTTGCTCTTCTCAGTTTATTGCAATATGATCACATCTACTTTTATATCCCTTCTTTTTCTAATAGGTACACAGTCTTCCATATTTATGGTTATATAGTAATATATTGAACTATAGCTGGACATTACTTTGCCAACAAAGGTCCATCTAGTCAAGGCTATGGTTTTTCCAGTAGTCATGTATGGGTGTGAGAGTTGGACTATAAAGAAAGCTGAGAGCCGAAGAATTGATGCCTTGCTTATTTAACTTATATGCAGAGTACATCATGAGGAACCCTGGGCTGGAAGAAGCACAAGCTGGAATCAAGATTGCCGGGAGAAATATCAATAACCTCAGATATGCAGATGACACTACCCTTATGGCAGAAAGTGAAGAGGAACTCAAAAGCCTCTTGATGAAAGTGAAAGAGGAGAGTGAAAAGGTTGGCTTGAAGCTCAACATTCAGAAAACAAAGATCATGGCATCTGGTCCCATCACTTCATGGGAAATAGATGGAAAAACAGTGGAAACAGTGTCAGACTTTATTTTTTTGGGCTCCAAAATCACTGCACATGCTGATTGCAGCCATGAAATTAAAAGATGCTTACTCCTTGGAAGGAAAGTTATGACCAACCTAGATAGTATATTAAAAAGCAGAGACATTACTTTGCCAACCAAGGTCCGTCTAGTCAAGGCTATGGTTTTTCCCGTGGTCATGTATGGATGTGAGAGTTGGACTGTGAAGAAAGCTGATCACTGAAGAATTGATGCTTTTGAACTGTGGTGTTGGAGAAGACTCTTGAGAGTCCCTTATACTGCAAGGAGATCCAACCAGTCCATTCTAAGGGAGATCAATCCTGGGTGTTCCTTGGAAGGACCAATGCTAAAGCTGAAACTGCAATACTTTGGCCACCTCATGCGACAAGTTGACTCACTGGAAAAGACTCTGATGCTGGGAAAGGTTGGGGGTGGGAGGAGAAGGGGACGACAGAGAATGAGATGGCTGGATGGCATCACCGACTCGATGGACATGAGTTTGAGTGAACTCTGGGAGTTAGTGATGGACAGGGAGGCCTGGCGTGCTGTGATTCATGGGGTCGCGGAGAGTCGGACATGACTGAGTGACTGAACTGAACTGAACTGTGGTGTTCGGAGAAGGCAATGGCACCCCACTCCAGTACTCTTGCCTGGAAAATCCCATGGACAGAGGAGCCTGGTAGGCTGCAGTCCATGAGGTCACTAAGAGTCGGACACAACTGAGTGACTTCACTTTCACTTTTCAGTTTCATGCATTGGAGAAGGAAATGGCAACCTACTCCAGTGTTCTTGCCTGGAGAATCCCAGGGACGGGGGAGCCTGGTGGGAGACCGTCTATGGGGTCGTACAGAGTCAGACATGACTGAAGCGACTTAGCAGCAGCAGCAGCACCAACTGTGGTGTTGGAGAAGACTCTTGAGAGTCCCTTGGACTGCAAGGAGATCCAGCCAGTCCATCCTAAAGGAAATCAGTCCTGAATGTTCTTTGGAAAGATTGATGTTGAAGCTGAAACTCCAATACTGTGGCCACCTGATGTGAAGAGCTGACTCACTGGAAAAGACCCTGATGCTGGGAAAGATTGAAGGTGGGAAGAATTTGGGATGACAAAGGATGAGATGGTTGGATAGCATTACCGACTCGATGGGCATGAGTTTGAGTAAGCTTCAGGAGCTGGTGATAGACAGGGAAGCCTGGCGTGCTGTAGTCCATGGGTCACAAAGAGTCGGACACGACTGAGTGACTGAACTGAACTGATAGGTGGACAGTTATTTTGTATACATGTGTGTGTTTCCCAACAATGCTTTAGTGGCCATCCCTGTACGTGTATCTTTATGTACTTGTGCAGGACGCATGTTTATGTACGGAATAGACTGCTAGAGTTGAAGCTGCTGTACCTTTCATGGCTTCAGTGGAGTTACTGCTTTCTTTCGGGGTGAGGCAGTCTCCTGCTCTTGTTGTTGTGCTGTCGCTAAGTTGTGTTCGACTCTGCAACTCCGTGAATGCCACGCCTCCCTGTCCATCACCAGCTCTCGGAGCTTGCTCAAACTCATGTCCATCGAGTGGGTGATGCCATCCAACCATCTCATCCTCTGTCTCCCCTTTCCCCTACTGCTCTCAATCTTTCCCAGCATCAGGGTCTTGTCCAAGGAGTCACTTCTTCACATCAGGTGGCCAAAGTATTGGAGCTTCAGCATCAGTCCTTCAGTGAATAATCAGGACTGATTTCCTTTGGGATTGGCTGGTTTGATCTCCTTGCAGTCCAAGGGACTGTCAAGAGTCTTCTCTAGCACCGCTACTACTGTGACCTCTACTATATCTGCCCATTCTCCTCTTTGCCCTCTGCAAGTCTCAGACCCTTATTAGACCTAGAGGATCACTGTTATCGTTTTTTAAATCTTTTTTAATATGGACCATTTTTAAAATCTTTTATTGAGTGTGTTAAATACTGCTTCCGTTTTATGTTTTGTTTTTTTTTGGCCCTGAGGCATGTGGGGTCTTAACTGCCCCACCAGGGATCAAACCCACAGCTTGCTGCACTGGAAGGTGAAGTCTTAACCACAGGACTGCCAGGGAAGTCCTGAGGATTACCGTCATTTACTAAGAAGACTTTTCCCTTCCACCCTGGCTCTTGTCCCTTCCTCTCCTTAGCCCCGCATGCATGCATGCTCAGTTGCTCTGTTTGTGTCCGACTCTTTGCGACCCCGGGGACTGCAACCTGCAAGACTCTCTGTCCGTGGGATTCTCCAGGCAAGAATACTGAAGTGGGCTGCCATGCCTTCCTCCAGGGGATCACCCTCACCCTGGGATCAAACTCACGTCTCTTGCGTCCCCTGCATTGTAGGCAAATTCTTTACCACTGAGCCCCTGGGGAAGCCGCTTTAGCCCCACAGCCTGCCATACACCAGAGATTGAGCTGGCTCATGCCAGAAGCCCTTCTGCTGGGGAGCTGGGTCCGATGTCTGAAAGCGGCGTCCTTGGAGTTCAAGAGTAACCACTGTGCCAAGAAGGAGTGAGGTCTGGAGTCATCTTACTTTTGTGAGGTGGGTGGATTGAGGAGGGGAATGGAAATTCGATCAAGAGGAGAAAGTTCCTTTGGGTTAATCGTGCTGGTGTCAGGAATTTTATGACACACCGGTAGTGTACAGTGCTCAACTGCGACTTCTAAAATTGCCTTGGGTAAAGAAGCAGGAAGCTGTTAACTGATTAAAATTGAATTTGGGGCGGTAAGTTTTTCAACCTTTCGAGCAAGAATTCATCACAAACCTGTGACCATTAATCCTAAGTCTGCCCCGTGTGGGGCACTGGGTTTCAGACTGGAGAGAATGGGTTTTACCCATCCTATGAATGATGTACAGTCAAAGCTGCGGCTTCCCTGGCGGCTCAGTGGTAGAGAATCCACCTGCAAATGCAGGAGACACGGGTTTGAGCCCTGATTTAGGAAGATGCCCTTGAAAAATCCAGTATTCTTGCCTGGAAAATCCCATGGACAGAGGAGCCTGGTGGGTTACAATCCATGAGGTCACAAAAGAGTCAGACCCGACTTAGTGACTGCTGCTGCTGCTAAGTTGCGTCAGTCGTGTCCGACTCTGTGTGACCCCATAGATGGCAGCCCACCAGGCTCCTCCGTTCCTGGGATTCTCCAGGCAAGAACACTGGATTGGGTTGCCATTTCCTGCTCCAATGCATGAAAGTGAAAAGTGAAAAAGTAACAACAAATGATCAAGCTTACAGATGTGACACTATTGAGCTGTGATGTACTGGACACCTGGCATTTTTCTGTGAACAACATGCAAGCCTTGTGTCTTTTGAGGGGACTTGTCACTGTGTGAATCTCAGGACCTTCTCTCCCACTGTGGGAGCCCAGTAGGGTGTGTGGCCAAGCTTGGCCAAGTGATGCTCCTGTTTGGAACTTTAAAGCTTGAGCAGAAAGTCAAGGACAGAGGGACAGGTTCAGCTTCACCTTGGTGGTGAGGCCTCAGACACCAGCGGGATCTAGTGGAGAGGGTGATGGTTAAGGTGGTGGTGGGCCCAACGGTGGTATCTCATGTATTCTTCAGTCCTTACAATAAATTCTTCTCCTGCTTCCATTGGCCAGCATTTATATGTGTTGTTCACAATCAAGAGGGCTTCCCAGATGGCTCAGTGGCAAAGAATCTGCCTTCCAGGCAGGAGATGTGAGTTTCATTCCTGAGTAGGGAAGATCCCCTGGAGAAGGAAATGGCAACCCACTCCAGTATTCTTGCCTGGAGAATCCCATGGACAGAGGATGGGCTAGTCCATGGGCTAGCAAAAGAGTCAGACATGACTTAGCAACTAAGCAAGAACAATCACAACCAAAAACCCTGCTGAATGTATGCAAAAACAGACAAAACCCCAGAATGTCCCTCCTTGGTCATTTCCCTTTCCAGATCTGGAATGATGGCCATCTCACTTGAAGTTTTCAGACGTTGACAACTAGTGGCCTCCCCTCAACCTAACTCATCAAGGGGACCTGGGCATAGAGATCTTGATGGCAGGTGCTGTGAACTCATCAAGGGGACCTGGGCATAGAGATCTTGATGGCAGGTGCTGTGGTGTCCAATTCTTGATATTGAATGAGGGTGACAGGTACCCCCTACATAAGTAAAACTAGCAGATCGCTGATGCTTCAAATTAATATTTTCGGTTTCTTCTTTTTCTCCAAACCATTTCCAATACTGCTGGAGAAGAGGCAAAGTTGGCAAATCTCAGCGTCATCTCCTTTGCACATGTGAAGTTCTGATAAGAATGTTCATGATGATGTGTCAACAGTAGGCAGAGGAAAATAGGAGAACTGACAGTCATCACTGTCTGCTGCATGTGTTAGAATCAACGCCTTCAATTATGATTTTATAGAATCATATCATGTTGTAACTGGAAGGGAACTCAGTCATTTGTTTCACGTTTATTGAGTGTCTACTATGAGCCAGACACTTTTTTAGACACTGAGGATTCAATGACTGATAAAAGAGTTTCTGCCTTTAGAAAGAGCTAGGTTTTATGGCAGAGACAGAGAGCAAACATTGGGAGACTGCCCTCATTTCACAAATGAGCAAAGGCCTTGGAATTGCAGAGGGAGCTGGGGCAGAGTTGAAAGCAGCAAAGAGGCCTCTTGGCTTCCTGTTTTCTCAGAAGGAACATTTACTAGGTAAACTTGAGTGGGAGCCAGTGTGCAGGTTTGAGAGATTTGGATAGCCTCTACATGATCTGAAATAAATCACACACGTGCGCGCACACACACACACACGCATACTGCAGAACAAGGATAAACTATGTTCCAGACAAGCCTTGATCTTTGGTCCCTAAGTGAAGGCACAAGACAGACTTTAAACATTGTGATAACTGTCATTCCCTGACCCTACAGGTGATCAGATTAAGCTTTAAAATGGAAGATGTGATTACCCATCTCCAGTCTGTAATTGCCTGCTCACAGCTGTTATTAATAGTAGTAAAACTATCCTATCCTGAGGGGGGAGGGATAGTACCCCATTACAGTATTTTCCCTAATGACCTCCCATGGCAGTGGACTCAGGGCTGCAGTTATGTGAAGTGTTTCCACATGTTTGAACAATCAAGCCATGCTGTGTGTCACACTCCTGCCTGTGCCCTGCTAAAATTTCAACCGTGATTTAGCACAAAGCCACCTTGTTTCTGTTCAGTCGGGTGCATGTTTTTAATGGCTGGAGGAGTTTCCTGGTAGGGAAGAAATAACATCAGTAATATCTAACATTTCCTAAGCACTTCCTGAGGGCCAGACATTGCTAACTGCTTTACCTGTGCTTTCTCACTTCTTACACAACCCTCTAAGTACGTGGATCCTGGAAATAGACAAATCCTGGCCCCTCCACATATTAGTTGGGTGATATAAGTCCCTTTCCTCATCTATAAAGCGGGGATATAGCAGTAATGCTTATTAGAGTTCTTCTGAGATTAGATGAAATTATTCATGTTAAGAACATTAAATGCAGAGCATAGATCCATGGTCATTACTTAGTAAATATCAGTCTCTGCTAATATCTCCATAGACCACTGAGGAAATTGGTTTATAGATGTTAAGTATCTTGCCTAAGGAAGGTCAAGACAATGAGCCATGGTCATTGCCCTCACATAGTTCAGAGTCTCCTTGAGGTTCTTAAACAGTGCTGAATGTTGTAAGCCCAGATGAACCCAAAGAGCCATTGCATTAAGAAACAGAATCTTTCTCGGTCATTTTTTCTTTTAAATTATTTCAAAAATCTAAAAAAAAAAAAAAATTCAAGCATTACCATATTGAAGGGATATAGAGAAGAAAAGTCAGACTTTCTCACCTTTGACTCCAAATAAGTTCAAAACAATTTCTACCGGTCTATGCATATTAATGGAGAAGGCAATGTCACCCCACTCCAGTACTCTTGCCTGGAAAATCCCATGGACAGAGGAACCTGGTAGGCTGCAGTCCATGGGGTCACGAAGAGTCGGACACGACTGAGCGACTTCACTTTCACTTTTCACTTTCATGCATTGGAGAAAGAAATGGCAACCCACTCCAGTGTTCTTGCCTGGAGAATCCCAGGGACGGGGGAGCCTGGTGGGAGGCCGTCTATGGGGTCATACAGAGTCAGACACAGCTGAAGTGACTTAGCAGCAGCAGCAGCAGGCGTATTCAAGTATGTATGCATAATACATTTTAATATGTGTACATGTATTATATGTGCTTATTTATGTATAATATATTTAAATAAACTCTTTACAAAATCCTTTTAATTCCCCTTTTAAAAATCTCAAGTAGTATCCTGCTATTCAACATGATCTGTACCTTATTTTATTATTTTTTTCACTTCATGTATCATGGAGATTGATTCACATCATTTTATCTAAGTGTATATCATTCTTTTAACATGGTTGCATGATATTTCAGGTGTGAAGAAACCATAATTTATTTAACCAATCTCTTATTGATAGATATTTAGATTGTTTCCAGTTTATTGCTACAAAAATCAATGAATAGCTTTGCCTATATATTTCTGCAAAAATGCATGCATATATTTATTGGAGGACTTCCCAAAAGTGTGATTACTGGGCCAAAAGTTATGTGTTGAGAAGTGTATGGAAATTATCAAATTATCCTTCAGAGATGTTGTATCAATTTGTGTACTTCCTTCATAATGTATGTGAATGGGTTCAGGGTATTTTTTTTCTTAGTTATATGGCACTGGACAAGCACTCTTGGGTGAGTGGCATTACTTCTTTTTGTTTCTTTATAGGCTTTCCTAGTGAGAGTGAGTGCTGTAATGGGGCCACCGTCATGAATGCGTCCACTCTGCAGTCAGTCAGCTTTGATCATCAAGGTTAGTACTTCCCTGGTCAGTGAGTCACAATAGGGACCAGAGGAGAAAAGGGACAGATGGACAATATTCCTGACCATTTCTGGACTTCCTTAGAGTCTACCTTCCTAACAATAGAGAATTATCAAAAATTGGAAATGTTTAAAAAATAATATTATTCTGTTTTTTAAGCTTCACTGTCCCAAGACATGTTTATGTCTAGTACAGAGCTCTAAACAATTTAGAGATAAAGGACTTATATTTATGAACAATCCTTATTGTACAGAAATCGCTCTTAGTAGACTGTGAGCTGCTTCAAGACACAGACCATGGATGTTCATTATGGTATCCCCAGAGGGTGTCTGATGACAGATTAAGTGAATACTGAATGAAAGAATAGTGAATACAGAAAGAATTTGGGAGATTTGGATATTAATTACAATAAATATCTATTTAGTGTATTATATAGTTTGTATTTCATTCATTCAGAGTACATGTCAACTTGTGTTGGATATGCAAAGCAAGTTCATACTCCAAGCTGTAACCCAGCCATCTATAGATAACAGTAAGCCACTGTTTTCATCGCTTGTGTTAGTTTCCTTTGATTTAAATTCACAGTTATTTAGAATAATGTGCATGTTTTACAGATCCGGGTCACCCACTCCTCATTACAGTTGTTATTTTTATCTGTCACGTTGAAATTTTTTTTTTTTTTTCCAAATTCAGTCCTTTCAATAATGTCATCACACAGTTGCTTCAAAGGAGCTTTGTGGATGATGAAGAATGCTCTCGGCCTTTCTGAATGTCAGCACATTCAACCAAGATTCCCAGCTTCTGGAAACTTGTCACATCTAATATACTTTAAAAGGATTTCGTAAAGAGCTTATTGGCAATGATATGGGTATGGATTAGAAAACCATCTGCAGAAAACTCAGACGTTCGCATGAAACTGTTTGCACCGAAACCACAGTAGCCTTTGAATCACACAACATCCCCGGGTGACTTTGCATGTGGAAAGCTCTGGGCCATTCTGGTTTCCACATTCGTCTGGGTGGAACTGTGTACTAGGCAGGGGCTGCCCCAAGGCTGTTGAATATCACAGTGAAATCTGAGCCGGGATGAGGAAAAAATAGGTGAGGGAAGAGGAAGAGGAAGCTTTGAAGGGAGCCCCTCCCGGTCACCTAGAAGCATCAGTCCCCTCATGTCACCTGGAAATACACGCCTGGACCAGAGCCACGGTGTCACTCCCACACCCACATGCACACCGTTTTCACGTAGAAGCAGAAATCAGGAAAGAGCCAATCTATGGGAAGAAAGGAAGTGATTCAGAGCAGTTGGCAAGCCTCCTCACCAGACTGATTCCCAGGAATTCCTCTGAGTGTAATATTGGGAGGGTGTGTGGTTCGAGCCCGCCTTTTACTCCAGAGCCCTTTGTCCAAGAAGGATGAAGTACCGCCAAAGAGTGACAAGTGTCACCGCATCCAGTGTGGGTCAGGCCCGTGGAAACACTGTGACTTCTTCCTGGGAAGTAGGTCCTGTTCTTTTGTCTAATATTTTACCAAGCTTGATCAGTCAGCCCCCACACCGCTGCTGGGAGATAAGTCAACGTCATCATCATCCCAGGTTTGCAGCTGAGAAGCTGGCACACAGATGGTGGCTGTGACAAAATTCCCCCCTTTTTTCAAAATTATTTTACTGAAGTGTTCAGTTCAGTCGCTCAGTCGTGTCCGACTCTCCATGACCCCATGAATCACAGCACGCCAGGCCTCCCTGTCCATCCCCAACTCCCGGAGTTCACTCAAACTCATGTCTATCGAGTCGGTGATGCCATCCAGCCATCTCATTCTCTGTTGTCCCCTTCTCCTCCTGCCCCCAATCCCTCCCAGCATCAGACTCTTTTCCGGTGAGTCAGCTCGTCGCATGAGGTGGCCAGAGTATCGCAGTTTCAGCCTCAGCATCAGTCCCTCCAGTGAGCACCCAGGACTGACCTCCTTTAGACTGTAGTTATTCACTTGTTTGGCTGCGGAGTGTCTTAGTTGTCCCACGTGGGCGCAGTAGTTGTTCACAGATTAGTTGCTCCATGGCACGTGGGATCTTAGTTCCCTGACCAGGAATCGAACCCAAGTCTTCGGCATTGCAAGATAAATTCTTAATCACTGGCCCACCAGGGAAGTCCCAAGTTGATTTATTAATACAGTGTTGTGTTGATTTCTGCTGTATAGCAAAGTGATTCAGGTATATATATACAATATGTTCTTTTTCATATTCTTCCCCGTTATGGTTTGTCACAGGATATTGAGTACAGTTCCCTGTGCTATACAGTAGGATCTCGTTTATTCACTCTGTATGTAACAGTTTGCATCGGCGAATCCCAAACCCCCAATCCATCCCTCCCCCATTCCCCCTCCCCTTTGGAAACCACAAGTCTGTTCCCTGCGTCTATGAATCTGTTTTGTAGATAAATTCACTTGTGTCACGTTTTAGGTTCCAAATGTACATGATATAATATGTCTTTCTGACTCACTTCCCTGAGTGTGATTGTCTCCCAGTCCGTTCATGTTGCTGCAAATGGCCTGCCTTCTTTCTTTTTTCTGGCTGAGTAGTATTCCCGTATCTTCTTTATCCATTCATCTGTTGCTGGATATTTAGGTTGTTTCCATGTCTTGGCTATTGTGAATAGTGCTGCTATGAAAATACGGGTGCACCTATCATTTTGAATTATAGGAATGTGTCTTGAAATTTTGTTTGCATAGCATTTTTACAGAATTGAGAAAACCTGAAGCATACATGGTTTCTATCCCCAGCTCTGTCTCCTTGGCACCAGCAAGGCCCACCGTGACAGACGTGATTTTGCCAGAAGGTTGTCACTTATATACCAGTGGTGGCACCAGCTAAGGGTTCAGGTTGCTGAACCTGAGGGGGTTGCCAGCCCCTCTCTGCTTTGTCAGAGCTCCCCACTGAACAATCCCTGAGCCCACCTCCTGTGCAGACTCAGGGGACTTCAGGGTTGAAAAGGACCTTGAGAGCTATTCAGTCCAACTCCTCCTTTAAAGGTGATGCAAAACAAATGTCAAAAGAGAAAAATTCATCGAGATGGTTGCTTGGTAACCGGGAGCAATCATTTTCATATGCAAAACCTGTGCTCAATGAATTTGAGTGTGTGTGAGTGTGGAGAGAGAGGGGTCTCATATTTTTTTTTCTTTCTCTATCACTTTGGTACTGTGTAGGACATATAGTTAAAATACATTTCATTATTTTAACTCAGCTAATGCTTCCCAGGAGGCCCTGTGGTATAGAGTCTGTCTGCCAGTGCAGGAGACTTATGTTCAATTCCTGGGTCAAGAAGATCCCCTGGAGAAAGAAATAGTAACCTGCTCCAATATTCTTGCCTGGAAAATTCCATGGACAGAGGAACCTGGTGGGCTGCAGTCCACGGGGTTGCAAAGAGTCGGACACGACTGACTGAGCACACACATGCACAAATATCATTCATGAGTAGAAATCATACACAAGACTTTGGCAGTGAAAGGAACACAGTCTAGAAGGAATGGAAGCATGATTAGTTTGACTGAGGGCTTTTTGTTCCTTTGCTCTGAAAGAACAGAAATATTCTTCTTTCAGATTCATTCTGGTTAATATTAGCACTGCTGTTTTAATAACAAAAGTTCCCTCTTTTCCTGGTGAGCCCATTTCTCTGGGGCATTTCCACAATTCATTCCATCCAGACATTGTCTTTTTGTTGTTGTTGTTTGTTTAGTTTAGTGCTTCTTTTCTGCATTTTTTCTTTGTCATATTTGATATTCCATGAGTGTGTTCTCTTGGTTCATATTTGCATGATCTGTTTCCTCTTTCTCTGATCCCCTTCTCTTCAGCATCTTCCACTATGTTCTATTGTACTGTAGACATGTCAATGGCATGGACATTCAGGCCCATGGACTTGGAATGGGTAAAATTATCCTGTATTAAAATAGTATTGCCTGAATGCACATTCAACGTTTGGACTCCATGCAATAGGAAATCATTGACTTTTCATACTGTTATCTCCCACAAGGGAAGCCTCTACTAACAAGCAGTTCATCTAGTTCATTCTGCAGGTCTGCTAGTCTGAAAACAAGGCCTTAATGAACTACAACTATAGTAAAGCATGAGTGCCAAGGAGCAGCCTGTTCATCTGCTGATGATCCCAGTCTCCCCTGGCTTCCTTCATCCTTCCTGAGATGCTCATACCTGGGTGGCCTTTGGCAGCTGTGTGGCTCTGTGGCTTCTGAGCTTAGTTTGGTCCAGCTCTTCTGGTTCTGCTCCAGCGAGAGTCAGGGAGAAGGTGTCATGTCATGACTGGTGTTTTATTCTTCTTCCTCTCCTGTCCAAACCCACAGAGTCTAATCAGTACCCAGCAAGCTTTATTACAGAGTTGGCTTTCTCAGTGACAACTTAATGAAAAGGGACCTTGACTCTCCTCTTTGCTTCTCTCCCTCCATTTCCTTGACTTTGACTCTACCCCACGTGAACTCACTCCCATGAATGGGGTGGTTTGCTCTCTGCCATCCCTGGCCTGTTGAGATCTGGAAGCAATTGCCTCGTCTGACGCTTCTTTCCACAGCTGATCTTGTCTCAGTCAAACTGTGGTCTCTCCTGCTTCGTTGGCTATTTGTTTTCCTAACTCTGAAATGTGCCTCCGCCTCACCCACCCCCTCCATCCTGTGTATTTGTTTATCCAATGTAGGCGGTTGCCAATATAAAAAGAAGAAAATGACCGGTTAGAGCTCTTAATAGTTTAGAAGGAGGGGGAGGAAGGGGGGAGGAGGCCAGAGAAAGAGGAACGGGCCATTTGGAAAACTTCTGGCTGAATAAGACCTTACCAGTCAAAGACCTGGGATAGCCGTCTGTAGAGTCGACTGACTAAATGCTGCCTCGTGACCGCAACAGCCCATTTGGTGAAATGTAGTGTCATCCCCAGTCCATAGGGTGACCAAAAGTGGGACACGACTGAAGCGACTTAGCACAGCCCAGCGGTGTCATTCCCCTCCCACTGCTAGTGTCTTCCAGCTATTAATTGTTTCCCTTAGGATTCACTTTCTTTCTTTCATTTTTATTTCAAGTGGTGGAGATGTTCTAGGTTTTTGTGTGTGTGTGATAGAAAATATGTAAAACTGAACATATAATGTAAAAATGTTTTATTTAACACATAGCATAAATGTTAACCATTTTAAAGTGTACAATTCAGTGGCACTGAATATCACCACTGTTTCTAGAATTTTCTCATCATCCCAAATGGAAACTCTATACCCACTAAGCTCCCCCACCCTTTCCCCAGCCCTTGGTAACCTCTATTCTATTTCTGTCTCTATGAATTTGCCTCTTTAGGAACTGAAACACTGTTTTGAAGTCTTAGCATCCTTAAACGGATAACAGTTGGCTCAAAGCCCCAGCACACTTCTATCAGATTGTGGAACGAACCATCTGGTGGATTGAATCTTCCCTTAAATAATCCAGGAAACAACCACGGTTCACCTGAATTACTCATACTATGGCTCCTAGCAAACAGTCTGACATTCCTTTGTATCCTCTTTAAAAGCTTTGTTTTCTCCTTTCCCTTCTTTCAAGGTACTTTTCAGATAGCTTACTAGAAACTGGCTTGTCATTAAAAGTTGGCAATTGCCCTGCTCCTAGAAGATTTTAATTCTTCATTTTTTTAAAGAACATTAAAGAAATTGAATTATAGTGGATTTGCAATGTTGTGTTAGTTTTTGGTGTACAGAAAAGTGATTCAGTTATGTACCCACATATATATTCCTTTTCAGATTCTTCTCCATTATAGGTTATTACAAGATATTTTATATTAAAATATTTTATATTTTATAGTTCCCTGTGCTATGCAGTAGGACCTTGTTGTTTCTCTTTTATACATAGTAGTTTGTATCTTTTGAACTGTGGTGCTGGAGCAGACTCTTGAGAGTCCCTTGGACTGCAAAGAGATCCAACCAGTCCATTCTGAAGGAGATTGATCCTGGGTGTTCATTGGAAGGACTGATGCTAAAGCTGAAACTCCAATACTTTGGCCACCTCATGCGAAGAGTTGACTCACGGGAAAAGACTCTGATGCTGGGAAGGATTGGGGGCGGGAGGAGATGGGGACAACAGAGAATGAGATGGCTGGATGGCATCACCGACTCGATGGACATGCGTTTGAGTGAACTCTGGGAGTTGGTGATGGATAGGGAGGCCTGGCGTGCTATGATTCACGGGGTCGCAAAGAGTAGGACACGACTGAGCGACTGAACTGAACTGAACTGAACTGAATTTATTCTCCCACCTTCCCCTTTGGCAACCATGTTTGTTTTCCATGTCTGTGAGTCTGCTTTGTAAATAAGTTCACTTGTATCATATTTTAGATTCCACATTTAAGTGATATCATATATTTGTCTTTCTCTGTCTGACTTACTTCACTTAGTATGATAATCTCCAGGTCCATCCATCTTGCTACAAATGACAATAATGTGTTTTAAAACAAGTTCCCTATCTTCCTTTTTTAAAATTGTGCTAAAATATATAGAACATAAAATTCACCATTTTAACCATTTTTAAATGCACAGTTCTGAGGCATTAAGTACATTCACACTGCTGTGTGACCATCACCACTATTCATCTCCAGAACATTCTCATCCTCCCAAACCAAAACTCCATACCTACCCATTAAACACAAGCACCCCATTTGCCTCTCCTCCGGCCTCTTATCTTTACAAATCTGCCTATTCTATGTGCCTCATATAATTCCCTTTAATTGACTCAATGTCTAGAAATCCAGCTCAGAGGCAGAAATGGGATACCACATCAAGAGGAAGGGGACTGGTTAAACTTCTGGAGTTTATTTTAGGCTTCTGTTTTGACACAGCTGGACTTACAGAGATTTATGACTTGGGGTTCATGGTTAAATATAAGATTTTTGAGATTCCTTTACTTTCATAAATGCTCACACTGGGTTAGTTGTTTCTAGGAATCAGGAATCAGATGGTTGATGTTTCTTTAACTATAGGCAGAGCTAGCTGATTTCTAAAAGGGAGATTATTTCCTCAAGGGACTGTTGACCTAGTTAATAGCTAGAGGGTAGATCCTTGGGCGTATTCAGATCACTTTCCAATGCCTTTGGGGTGAGACTGTAAATAACACATATTTTCTTGGCCCAGGGTAAACAGAGGAGCCCGACAGACTATAGCCCATAGGGTCACCAAGAGTCAGACACAACTGAAGCAACTTAGCACAGCACAGGATAGCTACTAGAACTGAAGCAGGCACTCAAGTGAGCCATCTCAGTGTTCTGTTAGAGAAGTTGTCATCATTTTTTAGTTTTTGAAGAGAAGTAAGAAGGAGGAAAGGATTTGAACTCGTTTTCTCCCATCTTGCTCCAGAAGATCAAGATAAATGTGCAGATGTGCTTAAAAATAATAAGAACAAGAGCACAGAATGATTCTACTAGAATGCCCAGGCACCATCTTCCCTCAGGAAGCATTAGCTGACGATCTGACCGGTAGCTTTTGCCTCCTCTGCAACCCTCAGGTGTTTTCGGTCCCATTCATCTGATGGGGGCCATCCATTGTCTGTGTTTAATGTCTGATTTACTCTCTAATAGATTATAAGCTCATCAAAGACAAGAATCAGGTCTTCTCTGAAGTGTTTACCATTGCATCTGCCCTGGAGCTAGCTTTCTTTAAGCACCAAACAAAGCACTTTGCCCACAGAAGGTGGTCAATCTTAATGTGGTGAGACTGTTCCTAGAAGGAAGAATATCTGATGTGAGCTCTCTGGGCTTCCGTTTTTCTGAGTTCTCATTCTTTATCATCACCGCCCCTTCTTTTCTCCTCAACATGTGTGGGGTTTTCCTTTCTTCCATCCATAGTCCATGCTACCCACCTAAAGCAGGGGCTCGTGAGCTTTCAGGGGCAGCTGCGGTGAAGCAGAAAGAACACTGCATTAGGAGTCAGAAGTGGGGTTGAGTTCTGGAACTTTACCGCCGAGAAAGGCCTTGGTGTGCTCATCTGTAAAAATAAACATAACAGTACTTCCTTTGGAGGGTTGCCATGAGGATTATGCATGGGCTAGGATGTCCAGGTGCATTTTGATCTGTAGTGCTATGTTGGGAGATGTTAGGGTGGTTACGGATGTGGCCTTGGGGACCAGCTCACTTGGGTGTGAAACTTGGCCATGTCCCTTAAACCCTGTCTCAGATTCTGGATCTGAAAAAATGGCAATGATTATGATACCCACTTTGCAGGCTTGTTCTAAGACTTCAACAATGAATGTGCTTGTAGACACAGGGTAGGTCTTCCCTTGTAGCTTGGTGGTAAAGAATATGCCTGCCAATGTAGGAGACACGGGTTCAGTCCCTGGGTTGGGAAGATCTCCTGGAGAAGGAAATGGCAACCCATTCCAGTATTCGCTTCATGGACAGAGGTGCCTGGTGGTTAGTCCTTGGAGTGGCAATAGAGTCGGGCACAACTTAGTGACTAAACCACAGACACGTGGTAAGAAGCATATGGATGACATTGATTATCGTGTAGTTATAATGAGGTGTTATTTTTCCATAGTGAGGTGTCATTACTGAATGAAGATAAATTCCAGACTTAGCCCCAGTTTTGTATTTTGTTCTTATCTTTTCCCCCAGTGTGCAAGGTGTTTCCACTTGGATAGTTTATCGTCACCGAAATCTCTATGCCTAAAATGGAATATATAACCACAATCCTAATGTCTCCCCAAACCTTGGCTGCTATTCAACTCTGCTACTGCTGGTGGTGGGCTCCATTCTTAGTTACCCATATTTGCGTTCTCATAGTTCTCCTTGATTCTTCCCCGACTCCCTCACCCCTGGGTCCAAGTCGTCAACAGGATATGCTGTTTCAAACATACTGAGGTTCAGCCAGAAGAGCTGGAGACAATGTACTTTGCTCTAAGAGAATATTATGAGTATTAACCAGCTGTTTTGGCTGGAGTTTTCATAGAAAACAAATCCATCTTGTGTCCTTCCAGCACGTGGAAAAGTGGATGATTGATCAGCAACGGGTCGTAATAACAAACTTTCTGAAGATCAAAATCACACATCAAAGAACTCTGTGATCTCACTTTCCCGGTTTGAAAATAAAAACACAGATGCATTCTTGATTATGTATACCCTAATCCTTCTGAACTGCATTAAAAAAAAATCTACCATATGATAAGCTTCACACGTGTTTATGGCTGCATTTTCTAGGAGGAATTTCCATTTCGATGTGTTGGTTCCCAGATCGTGTTACTAGTGAGTTAGACAGGATGGAAAATAAGCTATCAAGCTGACATCTTGGATGAATACAACTACAGATTAATGGGTAGGGGAATTCTTTCAGGGCTGTGAGGAAGTACACTGTAAGTTGAGCAGTAATTTCATCAGAATATGCCAGAAGACATGGGCAAATTGCCAGGCGGGGATATGATGGCAGTGAATACATTGGCTTTTGCTATCATGACAAAATGTCAAATGTTCTTTTTAAAAAATGATTGTATGGGTTCATAAGATGGAAAGAAAGAAAAAGATAGTAGTTGAGTTGCTGGTATTTTTTTTTTTTTATGAAATAGTTTCAAACAGTGATCAGAAGAGCAAGAAATCTAATAAATTATCTGGCATGCCAGCTTGTTGTAACAGACCACAAAATAAAATCTTGTGATTTCTTTCAGGTCACTGTTAGAGGAACCAAGAAGAAAAGACAAATATCATATGATATCACTTTTATGTGGAATCTAAAATATGATACAAATGAATTTATTTGCAAAAAAGGGGAACAGACTCACAGATACAGAGAACAAATTTATGATTACCAAAGGGGCAAGGTGGAGGTGAGGAATAAGTTAGCCCTAGTACCTATGTAGGGCTTCCCAGGTGGCACAGTGGTAAAGAATCTGCCTGCCAATGCAGAGGACCCAAGAGACATGGGTTTGACCCCTGGGTCGGGAAGATCCCCTGGAGTAAGAAATGAAAACCCTCTCTAGTATTCTTGATTGGAAAATCCCCTGGGGGCTATAGTCTATGGGGTTGCAAAGTGTCGGACATGACTTTTGAACTGAATATACACACACACACTACAGTGTGTAAAAAAGAAATAACAAAGACCTGCTTAGAGCACAGGGAACTATATTCAGTATCTTGTAATAACCTGTAATGGAGGGGAATCTGAAAAAGAATATGTGTGTGTGTGTGTGTCTGTGTGTGTGTATGTATACCCACATACAAACAGATATATCTATAGCTGAGTCACTTTGTTGTCCACCTGAAACTGACACAAGATTGTGGGTTAACTATACTTCAGTTTTTAAAAAAAATGGTTTAAAAATTAAAAGAGGAAAGTTTGATTGAAAATTCAAATATTTAGGTTCTTCTATTTCCTTTAGCTCAGATATGCAGATGACACTACCCTTATGGCAGAAAGTGAAGAGGAACTCAAAAGCCTCTTGATGAAAGTGAAAGAGGAGAGTGAAAAGGTTGGCTTGAAGCTCAACATTCAGAAAACAAAGATCATGGCATCTGATCCCATCACTTCATGGGAAATAGATGGAAAAACAGTGGAAACAGTGTCAGACTTTATTTTGGGGGGCTCCAAAATCACTGCAGATGCTGATTGCAGCCATGAAATTAAAAGACGCTTACTCCTTAGAAGGAAAGTTATGACCAACCTTGATAGTATATTAAAAAGCAGAGACATTACTTTGCCAACAAAGGTCCGTCTAGTCAAGGCTATGGTTTTTCCCGTGGTCACGTATGGATGTGAGAGTTGGACTGTGAAGAAAGCTGATCGCCGAAGAATTGATGCTTTTGAACTGTGGTGTTGGAGAAGACTCTTAGGAGTCCCTTGTACTGCAAGGAGATCCAACCAGTCCATTCTAAAGGAGATCAATCCTGGGTGTTCGTTGGAAGGACTGATGCTAAAGCTGAAACTGCAATACTTTGGCCACTTCATGCGATGAGTTGACTCACTGGAAAAGACTCTGATGCTGGGAAAGGTTGGGGGCGGGAGGAGAAGGGGACGACAGAGGATGAGATGGCTGGATGGCATCACCGACTCTGTGGACATGAATTTGAGTGAACTCCTGGAGTTGGTGATGGACAGGGAGGCCTGGCGTGCTGTGATTCTTGGGGTCGCGGAGAGTCAGACACGACTGAGCGACTGAACTGAACTGAACTGATTTCCTTTAGCTATATGATCTCAACCCACCACTTACTCCCAAACCTCATTTGTCTGACTTGTAAATCAAGGATAATATAATAACATTTATTCTCCTAAATCATGAAGTGGTTGTGACAATTACTTTAAATAAAATAGATGAAAAATCTTTGAAAATTTTAAACCATAAAATATCCTCTTATTAGGTATAATACTTTTTCCAGGGATTTACACCTTTTCCCTATCACATTTTTTACTGATTCCAAACTTCTTCTTATCTTTTAGAAATGCTCAGCGAATAGTTCTGTTGTTTATTAAGGAGATGAGCTTGGAGCTTGATTACAGCTGTTACTGTGCACTTAATATTTTCTTCTGAAATGGCTATCTCTCTCCAAGCAGCCCTGCAGGACAAACAGAAAGTGCATTGAAGGTACACTGATTGATCTGGGGGATACAGGAGGGAGCCCCATATTTTTCCTAAGGAGACTAAGGATTAGATTGAGGTAAATTCTTATTAGTGCTTTCCTTTAGGTTTGACAAGATATATTCAGAAATAGCCTAATAATGTTAACTGATATATCTTGATATACACACAGTTACTATTTGAAAGAGGAAGATCAGAAACCATCATATTTAATAGACTGTAAGATGCGGGAGTTGGTGATGGACAGGGAGGCCTGGTGTGCTGTAATTCATAGGGTCGCAAAGAGTCGGACACGACTGAGCGACTGAACTGAACTGAAGATCTCATTGCTTCCACGATGTGTCTTTATGTTGTTTCTTGCAAGAAATAACACAAAATACCACCAATTATAATTTTAAGATATTAATGATTGAAAGCAGGCCCTGTTTTCAGAACTTTTAAATCAAGAGAAACTGTATGACAGAGTTGATGAAGTATGGTAACGTTCTGAGTGTCTACTGGATCCAAGGAATGAGTAAGGATGTGCCTCCTTTAGTCATTTAATTCTTTCAACAGACCCAAGAGGCAAGTATTCTTTTGCCCACTTTCACAGATAAGCAGGCCGAGATGCAGACAGGTTACTCTGCAAAATGACCCGCAACTGACAGTGATGCTGGAATTATGAACCAGGTCTGTCTGATTTCAAAGCCTATAACGCCACATTAGGTTTCATTGTACCTTGACCTGTCAGGAGGGCTTCCCAAGTGGCAATACTGGTAAAGAACCCTTCCGCCAACACAGGAAACATGAGACACGGGTTCAATCCCTGGGTTCAGAAGATCCCCTGGAGGAGGGAATGGCAACCCACTCCAGTGTTCTTGCCTGGAGAATTGCACAGAAAGAGAAGCCTGGCCAGCCACAAGTTCATAGGGTCACAAAGAGTTGGACACAATTGAAGCGGCGTACCATGCACACACAACCTGTCAGGAAGCTTCATTCGTTCTCTTGGCAGTTTAAGGCTAGGAAACATTTGGCTGGCAATATTGTGCCCCTAGACAATCCTCCCTTTATTTTGTTCTTGTTTTGGCTGCACCGCATGGCACGTGGGATCTTAGTTCTCAGATCAGAGACTGAACTTGTGCCTTCTGCAGTGGAAACACGAGGTCTTAACCTCTGGACCACCAGGGAAGCCCCATCCTGCTTTTAAAATCATGAGTCACCTTTGACTTGCACTGTATGCCTGGCCCCAGAATTAGATTAGATCCAAGAGACCAGTTTGCTGAGGTCTCTTCCTATAGATGGACTGCATGTTCTGCCCTCAGTGGAGAGAAGGCCACGCCAGAGACGTGACGGTGGTGAGACTCCTGGGTGCCACAGCCAAGGGGCTGAGGCAGGCAGCTTCCCAGCGCAGTGCCTCTTCACGATGCCATTTTTATTGTGGATGAAAAGTTTGCAAGTCAGAAACAACAGAGAATATAACACACACCCGGTGCCCACTAGCCAGACGCAGCAGATGTCCACGTTTTACCATACGAGCTTCAGAGAAGCCAAAGTCCCTTCTGTTCCCCTTCCCAGTCCCATTGTTCCATTCCCTCCTTCCTTAGATGTCAGTTGCTGCCATCACGAATTTAGTGTGTCTCTTTGTTTTCCCTACTTAACATAATAGTATATATTTAAAACATTTGCAGAGATGGCAGTGTGTTATATTTATCATCCTATGAATGTCTTTGTTTCCTTCACATTATGTTCCAAAGATGTCACCGTGTACCATGTTGGTTTGTATGAATCCGGTTCATTCATTTCAACTTCTGCTTATTGTTTCGTAATGTGAATATACCACAAAATCTATCAATTTCCCTATTTTTGGCTATTATATAAAATGTTAGGGTTTTTCCAAAGGCCCAGCAGGTAAAAATCTGCCTGCCGTGTAGGAGACACAGGAGACTTGGCTTCAATTCCTGGACAGGAAGATCCCCTGGAGTAGGAAATGGCAACCCACTCCAGTATTCTTGCTTGAAAAATCCCGTGGACAGTGGAGCCTGGTGCATTATATATACTCTCAGTTCAGTTCAGTTCAGTTGTCGCTCAGTCGTGTCCGACTCTTAGCGACCCCATGAACCACAGCACGCCAGGCCTCCCTGCCCATCACCAACTCCCGGAGTTCACTCAAACTCATGTCCATTGAGTTGGTGATGCCACCCAGCCACCTCATTCTCTGTCTTCCCCATCTCCTCCTACCCCCAATCGCTCCCAGCATCAGAGTCTTTTCCAGTGAGTCAACTCGTCGCATGAGGTGGCCAAAGTATTGCAGTTTCAGCTTTAGCATAAGTCCTTCCAATGAACACCCAGGATTGATCTCCTCTAGAATGAACTGGTTGGATCTCCTTGCAGTCCCAGGGACTCTCAAGAGTCTTCTCCAGCACCACAGTTCAAAAGCATCAATTCTTCGGCGATCAGCTTTCTTCACAGTCCAACTCTCACATCCATACATGACCACGGGAAAAACCATAGCCTTGACTAGACGGACCTTGGTTGGAAAAGTAATGTCCCTGCTCTTTAATATGCTATCTAGGCTGGTGATAACTTTCCTTCTAAGGAGCAAGCGTCTTTTAATTTCATGGCTGCAATCAGCATCTGCAGTGATTTTGGAGCCCAAAAAAATAAAGTCTGACATGGTTTCCACTGTTTCCCCATCTATTTCCCAAGAAGTGATGGGACCAGATGCCATGATCTTCATTTTCTGAATGTTGAGCTTTAAGCCAACCTTTTCACTCTCCTCTTTCACTTTCTTTAAGAGGCCTTTGAGTTCCTCTTCACTTTCTGCCATAAGGGTGGTGTCATCTGCATATCTGAGGTTATTGATATTTCTCCCAGCAATCTTGATTCCAGCTTGTGCTTCTTCCAGCCCAGAGTTCCTCATGATGTACTCTGCATATAAGTTAAATAAGCAGGGTGACAATATACAACCTTGACGTACTCCCTTTCCTATTTGGAACCAGTCTGTTGTTCCATGTCCAGTTCTAACTGTTGCTTCCTGACCTGCATACAGGTTTCTCAAGAGGCAGGTCAGGTGGTCTGGTATTCCCATCTCTTTCAGAATTTTCCACAGCTTATTGTGATCCACACAGTCTCTAAAGGGTCACAAAGAGTCAGATACTACTGAGCAACTAGGTGCGCACGCGCGCGCGCACACACACACACACACACACACACACACACACAGAATGTTATAGTCACCTCCTTCTGCACATAAGGGACATTTCCTTTACTGTGTACATCTAGAATGGTTAACTGGGTCACAGGCCGTGTGCGTTTTCCATATTGCCAAATGTTCTCCAGTGTTTCAGTTGGTTTCTACTCCTGTCAGCTATATGTAAGAATTCCCATTGCCCCAGGTCTTCAATAACACTTGGTATTGGTCAACTTTTCAAATTTTGTAAATCTGATGAATGGGAAATGGTAACTGTTGTTTTAATTTATTGGTAAGGTTTTATTTCCGAGAAGCATCAAGGCTCATCTGAATGGCCTGGAACCACAGCCCCGCAAGTCTCAGCCTCCCAGGCTTTGTTATCACGCTATCCACCCTCCAGCCTCACTTCAGTGTCTGCAGCAGACAGAGAGGTGGCAGGCTGGCCAGGGTGTGGCCCTGCAGTGTGTGTGGGAGGTGTGTCACGTCCTGAGGCTGATGCCTGACTCTGTCGCCACATCCTGTTAGTCTGCGGGACGGAGAGGCCACAACAAATATTGACCCCAATTCTTAAGTGGAGGTTTTTCTCTGTTAATTGGTTGGGGACATTTAGGAGCCTGATGAGTCAGTCTGTGGAGTAGAAAATGCCTCTAGCCATAGGGCCTTGGAGGAAGATTTCCTGCTTCTGGATAAAAGCAATATTTCTTGGGACTCCCCTGGTGCCCCAATAGTTGATTTTGCCTTCCAATGAAGGTTTGATTCCTCCTTGGAGAACTAAGATGGCACATGCCTAGCAGCCAAAAACAAAACATAGAACAGAAGCAATATTGTAACAATTTAAGATTTTTAAAAATGGTCCACGTTAGGACTTCCCTGTAGCTCAGATGGTAAAAATAAATGGCCCACATTAAAAAAAAAAAAAAAAAAAGCAATGTTGCTTAAGACTCTGTGCCCACAAGACATGGTGGCAATAACTTGTTGGTTAGGATTCTCCCTGGATTCTTCAAGTCCACTTACGAATTAGACCTGGTGTAGCATTAAGGAAACTGGACTTGGGGTACTTAGCTGATCTCAACTCCACCTCTTAGCAAATAGATGATTTGCGAAAACGTCTTAAAGTCACATTTTTCTCATCTGCAAAGAGGTGATCTTAACGCCTACACTATAGAATTGTTAGGATTAGATGAGGTAACGCAGACACAGATAAGGGCTCTTTGGTTACCTCTTTGTGGTAATAACTATCTGATTTATTTTAACTGACTCAACTTTTAGAAACTGGGAACTCTCAAATAAATACCTTGATTTCTTGCTTCCCTTTAAAAAAAAAACCGAAGCTCTGCTAACATTGGACCAGATCCTCTATATTTTGATAATCCTAGGAGGCCCTCTGGATGGTCAGGCTTTCTTTTATTTGTCATGCCTCTCCTCCCACATTTATTTACATTTCCTGCCTGACCCTTGGGGGAATCAATTTGCAGCTTCCCGGATTGCCAGTCTTCAAGGTTCCTTCATGAAGATTAAGCCATTGTTCTCCGAGCAGGTCCTTAGGGATCCCATCTACTGCTTCCAGGGATGGAGGGGACAGAGAAATAATATTTGGGGACTGGCCGGTTCTGTGCCAGACATTTGGGCTCTGTACTTTACATGCTCTGGATTATTTAACCTTCACAGTAGCTATGAGGCAGTGTGTGTACTATCATCCTCAAATACAAAATAAAAGATGCCTATGACAAATGGTGAAGCAACCTTGATGAGTTGAACAAACTGCTCCAGGACATGCCACTACAGAGAGACAGAGCAGGGATGTGATGCTGGCTATTTAGAACACCTAACCTACTCGTGATACTGTGCCAAAGGAGAGAAAATTAGCTTATCAAAGATTTTGGGGTTCATCACTATTAAAGTGAAAGTGGTCGTCACTCAGTCTGACTCTGCGACCTCATGGACTGTAGCCCGCCAGGTTCCTCTGTCCATGGGATTCTCCAGGCAAGAATACCGGAGTGGGTTGCCACTTCCTACTCCAGGGGATCTTCCCAACCCAGGGATTGGCAGGCAGGTTCTTTACCAGTAATGCCACCTGGGAAGCCCTCCTGACAGGTCAGTGTTCAATGAAACCCAACGTGGCATTACAGGCTTTGGAATCAGACAGACCTGGATCAAAGCCAGGTCCCTCGCATTGCAGGCGGATTATTGACCACTAGCGCCATGTAAGGCTCCACCTAAATGTCCTGAAAGTTGTTGCTCATTTTCAGGTCTGTTTTTGGGAAGAGGTGAACCAGGATCACCCGGAAGGCAGGCACATATGGGAGCCCCGGGGAGTTATTTTCTGTGCCTCAATTGGAGCTACCTCCTCCTTCAGTGACCATTTCCCTCAAGGACCAAGAGACCTCAGATGAGGTGTGCATGTATCTTCGCGGAAGGTTATAAGTTTGGCTGTGTCCCAACACGCTCTGAGGCAGAGGTTTGGGGCTTAGCCAGTCAGACCTCCTTTTTACCTGTCTGACTGAGACTTCCCTGCAGAGCTCTGGATAGTCAGAGAAAATGTCAGCTGGAGCGTTTGAGCAAGCAGAAACAGGATGTATTTCACACCAAAGGTAATTACACGGTGGGGGTAGTAAAGGGGACTGAGGCAGTTGAAGTCACACAATAGCGATGCCGCCGATTGGCTGAGGAATGTTTCTCTGTCGTGGGTAAATATTTTGCAGCAGTTAACTGGGTGAAAACCAGCTTCCTGTAAAAGGACTGATTTAAAAAATAAATAAATACTCTTGAGGGCTGAGTGCTCTGTAATTATTTCCCAGCTAATGGTACCAACTCAACTTTATGCAAAGGGAAGGTTCAAAAACAATCTTCATCCTTCAAGGACCATTCCCAAGTGTGTAACTATTGCTCCACAGCTTCAGAACTGAGAACCACTTGTTCCCTTGTTCTTCAAACAGAATTCACAGCTACAGAACCCTCCTTAAAAAAAGAAAGCCATTTAATTTAACCCTCATAATGTAGCTGAAAGTCCTGTGTGTGACCTTAGAAGGCAGAAGGTTTAACACTGAGATCCTTGGCCAGCGAACTTCTGTAAGCCTTTGTTTTCACCTCCATAAATAAGATAATAATATGTCTAGTTCTACTAGGTGTAGTGAAGTTCAAGTGGGATTGTGTTCCATTAGGCAACAAACATTGAGTGTTGGTTATGTACCTGGCACTGTGCTAGATGCTGGGAACAAAAAATGAAAGGATCCTTCAGCCTCAAGAACTCCCTGTCTAGAGGGGACAGACCCTTCAACGAGTGACCGGTTCCATACCAACGGGTAAATGTGGAGGCACAAGTCTGTTCCTTGGACAGGAGCCCCAGGAGGCCCATGGCCATCACCCTGGCATGACAGCACGTGGGAGGTGACCCCAGGCTGAGTCTTGAAGGTGTGTAGGTCCACCGGAAACCGACAGGGACGGCCGGAGGAGAACCGTGGTGGGTGTGAAGCAGCGTGGGGATTACCCGCAGCCCTCTCGGGTGGCTCAGGATTACCTGGGACACAGGACAGGGTGGGGGCGGGAAGAGTAAGCTAGGGAGGACAGGAGGGAAGGCAGGGTGGGCAGAGCCAACCCGCTTGCTGCCGGTGACTCGCTTGGGTTTCCTGCTGCAGGACCAGCCCTGGAGGAAGGAATATTGGCAAGCGTTAGCTGGCTGAGTAAGGGACAGCTGAGGTTGTCCCGGTTTGCCTCATCATATAACACAGAGCCTGTCGACGGCTACCCAGCCAGCTATGCAGAGCAGGCCTCCTCTGGACCTTGATCACTCCCGAATCTGCTCCTTTATAGAGTCAGGTACCTATTTAAGTGACTTCTCGGAGCCGTCCGCCTGTTTTTGCCATCCCATGCCCTCACCCGGTCTTGGACTCGTCCTCAGTCAGGATCACGGAAGTGCTGGACCACACCTTCCCGGGCGCCGTATGCATAGTTCCCACTCCCTTATTCTCGCGAGAGTTCTCAGGCCCCAGACAAGGCTGCCCCTTGAATCTCAGCATCCCACCGTCTCCATCGCTGTGATTCTGTGGTCTCCCCGCCCTCCTTGACGTTGCCTCCAGCAAACCGTGAGAGGAGAGGTCTTAGGTCTCATAAGAGGTCAAGAACCGACTTCTCAACAACCAGCTGCGAAAGAAGCCCGTTGGTTCTACTCCCTTTCTTACCTTCAGAGGCGATAAAACATCGTGCTCACTGCGCTCCCTGCCCTGGATATCTGACTGCTTAATATTAACAGCTAAATGAAAAACATTATGTCAATCTACCATGCAAAACAGCATTAAAATTTAAAAGTACATGTACGGTTATAATTTTTACTTGACTAATAGCGGACAAAATATTAAATATGACTGAGTTTAATTATCATTGTACATGCCTGGATGATCTTTCCATGAGTGGCAATGAATGAATAATAAGTAAAGACCTAAATAATAATAAAGTATTGTATAATTATTACATGCATTTTATTCTCTTGCCTTATTTCAGCTTAATTATGATTTATGTTATAATCAAGCTTTTCACATCATTTATGCTCACTTGTAACAATGATATAAAGAGTTAAAATGACCTTGTAATTATTTGAAGATAGCAAAGTATAAACATATTTTATTTCTAAACAAGTGGAAAATTTTAAATTATTTTAATATACATTTCCAAATAGTTATTTTCTCCTAAAATAGTCAAAATTACCTTTTAAAACTGAGTCCAATTATAGACTATAATTCATAAATATAAAACCTTTAAATCAAAGTGACTTAAAGCTGTGTTTTTAATTCTTTGAATATTTGAAACCTATTAAATATTTTATAAAAATAAATTATTGTATTTCTAGCATTAAATGTCTCTTTAGATGCCAACATAATTGCATGTCATGTGTATAAGCACACAAGTTTAAGTGTAATATGAGTTTCAGAATATTGCAGAATGATTCTGTTGTGATGACCTGCTAATTTGTAAGTACTTCCAGAATCATTCTGCTGCTGCTGCTAAGTTGCTTCAGTCATGTCCGACTCTGTGCGACCCCATAGATGGCAGCCATCGAGGCTCCCCCGTCCCTGGGATTCTCCAGGCAAGAACACTGGAGTGGGTTGCCATTTCCTTCTCCAATGCATGAAAGTGAAAAGCGAAAGCGAAGCAGCGATCCCATGGACTGCAGCCTACCAGGCTCCTCCGTCCTTGGGTTTTTCCAGTTAAGAGTACTGGAGTCATTCAGTGGACTACAAATGAGTTAACTGGCAATACTGTGAACCAGTATTTAATTTTGCAAGAGTCTGTGTCTTCCAGGCTATCTGAAAGGAAGGTCTCCGAAAGTTAATTAATTTGTCTTTTACCTTCACACTTCTGTCACTCAAAAACTCTCAGCACTTTGAATCAGTGTTCATAACTGACCTTGGCAGTGGCCCAACCCATAAACCTTCCCAGTGTTTAGTTACAGTTGTCTATTGTTTCAAGGACAGGCGAGTAAGAGGAGTGAACAGGTGATTCCCTGGGGCCTAAATGGCATTCACTGTGAGAACAGTTCCATTATCAGAGAAAATGTTTGTAGGTTATGCTGTGCCACTGATGAAAGTCCGATCTTGGTAACAAATGACAGAGGTGCCCATGTATTTCTTTACTAGGTTTTATGATTGTTTGGGTTATGTGTGTTCATATTTTACAAGGCCCTCTAAAGCAAGGACAAATAAAATACTGCTGCTGCTGCTGCTAAGTCATGTGTCCAACTCTGTGAGACCCCATAGACAGCAGCCCACCAGGTTCCCCCATCACTGGGATTTTCCAGGCAAGAACATTGGAGTGGGGTGCCATTGCCTTCTCTGAAATAAAATACAGGATGCACAATTAACTTGATTTCAGATAAATTAGCACTATTTATTTTAGTGAAAGTGTATACCCTAATTGCATAAGATACACTAATATATCCTATATGTACAAATAAATGCTAATTTAGTATATTGCATAGTTATACTAAAAAAAATTGTTCATTGCTTATCTGAAATTCAAAGGTCACTGGAGCTTCCAGCAATTTTATTTGCTAAATCTGTCAACCCTCAGGGCAAAGAACATGCTTTCTCTTGCCTAGGACTAAATGCAATTCTGAGCTCAAAGAGCTTTATTTGGAACACACAAAAAGAGAAAAGCAGATTTCTGAAAATCTCAGCTACAACTCCTGTGAGAGGAATGTTGAATATCTCTTTTGCCTATCACCCAGGTAGGTAGAATCAGAGAGGTTAATTTCTCATCAAGAATGTCTGTGGGAAACCAGAAGATGAGTTCTTCTCTCGCAAATGTTTCTTTAATCATGAAATCATGGAATGTTATTGGCTTATTCTGTCATAAAGCTCAAATAATCCCTAGCTCTTCATTTATTTATTCATGCATACATAAAATATTCATTAAACCTTTTTATGTACCGTGCACATAATATTTAATAGTTGAACAGTCCTATGAGGTAGATGTTATTATGTCAGTTTCACAGATACAAGAAATGAAGCTCAGTGAGGTTAAATAATTGGCCTAAGATCACCTACCTGATACATTAGAGTGGCTGAGTCTAAGCCAACGTTGTTCTGATACACAACTTCTAGTGGAGATGCAAGCCGTGTTGCAGAAAGGAGAGAAGAGTTAGTTATTCTTTAGTGCTTCTTATACCCCAGGCATAACTGTTTGTGGTTTAAACGACTAACAATCTTTCCTGTTCTTTTCAGATAGAATTCTGACCTTTCACGAAAAAAAATGGAAGAAATACAGGATTGTTTCCATAAGATAAAAACTGTTTCCATGAGCTAAAAAAAAAAAAAAGTGTTTGCTCTTCTTAAACTTGTATGGAAATGCAAAGGACCTAAGTTGCCAAAGCTATTTTGTAAACGGACAAAGTTGGAAGACCTATACTACCTGACTCAAAGCTTATTATAAAGCTACAGTAATCAAATACATATGGTGTTTGTGTAAGAATAGACATATAAGTCAATGGTAGAGACTAGAGTCCAGAAATATATGCATACATTTGTGGTCAATTGATTTTTGAAAAGGGTGCACAAGATTAAAGCATAGTCTTCTGGAAAAACTAAATATCCACTTGTGAAAATAAACAAACACACAACAGCAACACCAAAAATCTAATTGTAAGGACCCAAACTATAAATGGGGCTCCCCAGGTGGCAATAATGATAAAGAACCCGTCTGCCAATGCAGGGGACATAAAAGATGTGCATTCAACCCCTGGGTTGGTAAGAACCCCTGGAGGAGGGCATGGCAACCCTCTCCAGTATTCTTGTCTGGAGAATCCTATGGACAGAGGAGCCTGATGGGCTACAGCACATGGGGTTGCAAAGAGTCAGACAAGATTGAATTGAGTCAGCATGCAATCTATAATGAAAAAAATTTTTTGAAACCTGCTGTTCATTCTAAGACCTGAGAATTAAGGGATGAATAAAGTGTCAAAAACCCCCTTCCCCTCACCCCATCCTAGTGAGGATGCTGCTGCTAAGTCACTTCAGTCATGTCCAACTCTGTGTGACCCCATAGACGGAAGCCCACCAGGCTCCCCCATCCCTGGGATTCTCCAGGCAAGAACACTGGAGTGGGTTGCCATTTCCTTCTCCAATGTGTGAAAGTGAAAAGTGAAAGTGAAGTCGCTCAGTCGTGTCCAACCCTTAGCGACCCCACAGACTGCAGCCAACCAGGCTCCTCTATCCATGGGATTTTCTAGGCAATAGTACTGGAGTGGCTTGCCATTGCCTTCTCCATTGCCTTATCCTCTAGTGAGGATAGACAGATACTAAACAAAATGTTTAAAAATTTTGTAATATATAAAGCAACTATAGACCAATAGAAATTTTGGCTGACTTAAAATTCAACATTCAAGAAATGAAGATCATGTCATCTGGTCCCATCACTTTATGGCAAATAGATGGGGAAACAGTAAGAGACTCTCTTTTCTTGGGCTCCAGAATCACTGCAGATTGTGACTGCAGCCATGAAATTAAAACATGGTTGCTCCTTGGAAGAAAAGCTATGACCAACCTAGACAGCATATTAAAAAGCAGAGATATTACTTTGCCGACAAAGGTCCGTCTAGTCAAGGCTATGGTTTTTCCAGTAGTCATGTATGGATGTGAGAGTTGGACCATAAAGAAAGCTGAGCACTGAAGAATTGGTGCTTTTGAACTGTGGTGCTGGAGAAGACTCTTGAGAGTCCCTTGGACTGCAAGGAGATCCAACCAGTCCATCCTAAAGGAAATCAGTTCTGAATATTCATTGGAAGGGCTGATGCTGAAGCTGAAGCTCCAATATTTTGGCCACTTGATGTGAAGAACTGACTCACTGGAAAAGACCCTGATGCTGGGAAAGATTGAAGACAGGAGGAGAAGGGGACGACAGAGGATGAGATGGTTGGATGGCATCACTGACTCGATGGACATGAGTTTGAGCAAGCTCTAGGAGTTGGTGAGGGACAGGGAAGCCTGGCGTGCTACAGTCCATGGGGTGGCAAAGAGTCAGACATAACTGAGCGACTGAACTGACTGATTTATGTTGGTGATAAGAGCTATTGAGAAAAGCAAGTCAGTGAAAGGGTTATAATTTTATGGACCTGGTGTCTGGAGGGCACAACTGGGAAGATGAAAACGAACAGAGACTTAAAGGCAGTGAGAGTGAGACACAGGGCATGCTGGGCAGAGTATTCCATATAGAGAACGGAAAGTGCAAGGGTCCCGGGGTACACAGAGCTGCAAGGAGTCTCGTGTGGCTCGAGGCGAGCACAGGAGGGAAGAGGGCTCAAGTCACAGGCCTTGCAGCCCATCGAAAGGACTTGGGCTGCTATTCCTAGTGGGGTGAAGAGCATCACATCTGATGCAACTAGAAATTTTAAAAACAAAAAATTCCAAGAGAATAATGTTTTTCACTGTGCAATGTTATTTCTGTCCATTAGAGAGCCCTCCTGAAGACCCTCGTCATACGCACATTGATCCTCAGCACCTTTTGGAAGAAACTAGTTTGTAAGATTCATTTCAAACTTCTTACCAGGACGGCCAATGCTCTGTAGCCTAAATCTCTAAAATTAAAACTCACAGTGAGCATATACATCCTCCTGATATACATGGTGTACATGCACCAGATTGTATACCGTTTCCCATTTTACTTGACTCAAACGTCACTTCTACTGTGAATGTTTCCTTCATTTCATCAACTTCCCTCTCTACTCTCAAAGTGCTTGGTAGACACCTGAATTAGTCAGGAGAGGTGGATAACAAACACTCCCTAAATCTTCCAGGTATAGAAGAACAGTGATGTATTTCTAAGATCCCCTGGAGAAGGAAATGGTAACCCACTCCAGTATTCTTGCCTGGAGAATCCCATGGACAGAGAAGCCTGGTAGGCTACAGTCCACGGGGTCGCAAAGAGTCAGACACGACTGAGTGACTGAACAGAACAGAACGGATGTATTTCTAGTTGATGCAGAGCAGGCTGTGGTTTGGGAGTCTCCTCTGGATAGCTGAAGAGGGAAGGCTCAGCATTGCTACCCACCCTTCCACAATCACTTAAGATATCAAATGAAAACTCTATGGAGTCTCACGTGCTGTGCTGTGCTGTTTTTAGTTGCTTAGTCTTGTCTGACTCTTTGCAACCCTATGCACTATAGCCTGCCAGGCTCCTCTGTCCATGCGGCTTCTTCAGGCGAGAATACTGGAGTGGGTTGCCATGCCCTCCTTCAGGGGATCTTCCCAACCCAGGGATCAAACCCAGGTCTCCTGCATTGCAGGCAGATTCTTTACCAGCTGAGCTACCAGGGAAGCCCATGGAGTTTCATACTGGCAGCTAAATGCTTCTGCCCATACAATTTTTTTCTAACATTTATTGGCCAGAGCAACTCGCCCCTGCCTAGAAGGGCAACTAGACATATTGGTAGATAGCATCTCAGTTCGGAGAAGGCAATGGCAAGCCACTCCAGTACTCTTTGCCTAGAAAATCCCATGGATGGATGAGCTTGGTGGGCTGCAGTCCATGGGGTCGCTATGAGTCAGACATGACTGAGCGACTTCACTTTCACTTTTCACTTTCATGCATTGGAGAAGGAAATGGCAACCCACTCCAGTGTTCTTGCCTGGAGAATCCCAGTGACGGGGGAGCCTGGTGGGCTGCCGTCTATGGGGTCGCACAGAGTCGGACACGACTGAAGTGACTTAGCAGTAGCAGCATGTCAGGTATCATAGATCCTCTTTCCTAGAGCTTGTAGGACTTGATTTGTGTCCTACAAGATTTGTGTCCTACAAGATTATGTGTCTCCCCCATGCATCACACGTGTCCTTCTCAAAAGTACTATCACTTATCATCTTGATTTATTTTGACCTAGCCCTGTTCTGTCCTTGGCACGTAGTGGGTGCTGAATAAACTTTTAGAAAACAAATACATAATTTTTTTGCATAGACTTTTATTCATTTTCATTTTTTAAATTATTATTATTATTTGGCCATGCTGCATGTTCCTGAACCAGGGGTTGAACCTGTGTCCCCTGCATTGGAAGTGCAGAATCTCAACCACTGGACTGCCAGGGAAGTCCCCACATATATATTCTTTATGGAAAGCTCACAGGTGTGGCTCAGAGAAACTGGGCGTTCTGCAGTTTTGCATTTCATTTTCTTTCTGGTAAAAGGCAGCCCCAGATCCTCAAGTTTCCATTTGTTCGCCCGTCAGCTGAAGGATGATCAGCTGCATTTCTCACCACTTGGCTGAATCAAATCATAAGGGATATTTCTCACCACTTGGCTGGGTCAAATCATGTGGTTTACGATTTTCAACAAATTATGGAAAAGGACCGTTAGTTTCTCACTGTTGGAAGATTTACAACAGCCTGAGTTTGGCACATACCCACTCTCCAGGGAGCACAAGGCAGTTACAGGCATTAGCTAATGCAGGCAGGTCTGGGGAGAGGCATGCAGGTATAATAGCCTCCATTGTCTGGGATGCAAAGTCAATACGGTCTGGTGAAAGCACCCGCGGGAGCCTGCAGTCCTTGATTTCCCGACTTCGGTTCACACATCTCTCCATTTCCTCTGATTCCATCTTCATTTTTCAAATCCAAAAAAAATGTACAAAAGTGGCCAAGTTTACTTGGCCTCCTTTTAAGGGATCATTTTTCTTTTCTAATATCTTTTTCATCTTCTAAACAACTTGGGTTCAAAATAATTAATATAGTAACAAATCCACCGAAATGGCAAACAGTACTGCTCTGAAGCCAAGGTCTCTTCTTGGGTTTGGCTGGATCAGCTCAGAGCATCAACTTAAGTGACCTCAAAGGACCCATCCCTTTCTAAGATTCCGTGACTCCACAGTTGAGAACATCTCCAAATGAAACCTATCCTCATTTTAACAAGCAGATCCAAACCCACTTTCCAACGGCTGTCTCAGAATGTTTGCCCAGCACACTAATTGCCTTGGGTGGTCAGTTAGCCACTCTGACTTCTATTCTTTAGGGGAAAAAGTGATTCAGAGGCTAAAACTCCCCCACCATACAATGTTGTGAGTCATCTGGCTTTTATACCTTTTCCCTTCCACTTCGTCTGTCAGCTCATTCACTGATTTCTTTATCCATTCATCAAGCAGGCGCTGAGTACCTGCTCTGTATTGGACAGTGGGCTTACTGTAGGACATGGAGAAATGTCAGGTTTCTGCCCATTGGGATCTCATCATCCAATGGGCATATGGATAATTATAATCCAAGGTGGTAAGTGCAATAATACCCACACAGTATTTTAAAAGTCCCGAGAATAGGTTACTCATCCAGTCTTGGGGTGGCCACAAAAGAAATCAGGAGGGCTTCCTGTTAGAGGTTATGGCTCAGTGTTCAGGTATGAAATATGTACCCAGGAAAATGAGATAGTGAATGGAGGGGAATGAGAGAGGACTGCCTGACAGCCCTGAGGGTCCTCTTGAGATTATTAGTCATAAATTTAAACTAAGGAGCTACCCTGGTGGTCCAGAGGTTAAGAATCTGCCTGCTAGTGAAAGGGACATGGTTCTACCCCTGGTCCGGGAACTAAGATCTCACATGCCACAGAACAACTAAGCCCTTGTGCCACAAATACTGATCCTGCGCACTCTAGGGCTCATGCTTTGCAACAAGAGAAGCTACCTCAAAGAGCAGCCCATGCACGGCAGCTAGAGAGCAGCCCTCTCTCCCCGCAATAAGAGAAAGCCTGCACACAGCAAAGAAGACTCAGTGCTGCAAAAAAAATAAAATAATAAATAAATAAACAGAGACTGTGGAGCCTGACAGAATGTTTTTCTCCAGCCGAGTTCAAATGCTTGGGTGCAGGGCAGAGTAGATGTATGTGTGCGTGTGTGGTGGGGGTGGTTTGAACTTTTCAGGGTTTGGATTTTACAATGAATGTGAAGGAAAGAAAGAAGAATAAAAATGATAGGCATACATCGGGACTTCCCTGGTGGTTCAGTGCCTTAGACTCTGCAATCCCAATGCATTGAGCCTGGGTTTGATCCCTGGTCAGGGAACAGGATCCCACCTACCACGACTAAGACATGTAACAGCCGATAAAAAAACTATTTTTTAAAAATGATAGGGGTGACATTTAAGGTATGACTGTATTTATGGCCAATGACACCTCAACTAGGAAGGGAATAGGGGTATGAAAAAATGAAACCAGAGGACTTTTGGAGCCTGAGTTCTGGACTTAGGGTAGTGAGGTGGAAGGATAAGAGAAGTGGTGTTTGGAGAATGGGATGCTTAAGGGTGAGATTACAGAAAGGTTATGGTTTGAGGAAAAGACAAGCTCATGGGAATGAGACCTTTGGAAGAGGGAAACACAGGGAACTGAGGGACTGAAGGGTGTTGGATGGACTGTCTACCCCATGTAACAGTAAATTCACCAATGCTTATGGCAAGAGTTGTATTTGTTTCTATTGCTGCTGTAACAAACGACCACAGATTTAGTGGCTTAAGCAACACAAGTTGATTATTTTCCTTTTCTGTAGGAAAGAAGAATAACACAGGTCTCATGGGCTAAAATCAAGATGTTGACAGGGCAGTGTTCCTTTCTTGAGGCTCCAGAGGAGAATCTGCTTTCTTGCTCTTTCCAGCTCCTAGAGGCTGCTTGCGTTCCTTGGATGGTGGCCCCTTCCTCCAAGTTCAAAGCCAGAAAGCGCGGGTCAAGTCTTTCTTGTGTCATATCTCTCTGACCTCTCTCCTCCCTTTCCTGCTTTTAAGGACCCTTGTAGTGGCTTAGCTGCAAAGAATCTGCCTGCAATGCAGGAGAGCTGGGTTTGATTCCTGGGTCGGGAAGATCCCTAGAGAAATAAACCGTAACCCACTCCAGTATTCTTGCCTGGGAAATCCATGGACAGAGGAGCCTGGTGGGTTACAGTCCATGGGGTTGCCAAGAGTCAGACACAATTGGACACATGCATTCTCTTCACTCTCTTCTAGGACAGGGGCCATATTTGATACACCCAATAATGCCAAGGGCTTCTGTAGTGGCTCAGATGGTAAAACAAAGTGCCTGCAATGCAGGAGACCTGAGTCTGATCCCTGGGTCAAGAAGATCTGGAGTAGGAAATGGCAACCCATTCTGGTATTCTTGCCTGGAGAATTCCATGGACAGAGGAGCCTGGTGGGCTACAGTAGTCCATAGGATCACGAAGAGTCAGACCGGACTGAGTGACTAACACTTTCACTTTCTTTCATTAATGCCAAGCATAGTCCTGGGCTTGTAGATCAGAAGTTCAATACATAACTGATTAAGTCCCTTGTACATTTAATTTTTAGAAGCAAGAACAGGCAGGTTACCTCGACCACCTTCCACGCCTCCACAGTCTTTCTTACAATGACCAACTTTTCAGTGACTTGAGAATTTTGCCTAATGTGAGCAATCTTGTTTCCTTCTAGATCCAAAATGACAGCTGACACTTGCTGAAAACTTTCTTGGTGGGATTACTGTACTCCAAGCAGAATCTCACTTAATTTAACCCTCCCAGCAACCTGAAGAGGGGATACATGGGATACGTTTACTCTCCTCATTTTACGGATGAGGAAACTAGGGTCCAGACAAGTTAGAACTCTGTTCCTGAGGCCTCACAGGTGAAAGGTGTGTGGAGCCCAAGGCCCGTTCCTTCTACTCTTTGATGTGCAGCCTTCCATTTGTCCATCATCCTTTCTTCTTTAATAGTGAAACAGCAAGCAATAATGCTTAGAAAGGTGTCACTTGCTCAAGATGACCAGTTTTAGACTTTATTGTAAAGCTTAATTTTTGTTGTGCAAAATACAAACCTCGAGAGTCCTTAGTAAGAACCTATGACTTCAGGATGGGTGTATAGCCAAGGGACTCCTGGATGTTTTGGAAATGAAGTCTAGAGTAGCTCTCTGTGACTTGCCAGGGTCTCTAGCATCCTTTCTGGTCTGTTCTAGAAAATTCTGTTTCCTATGACTTGTCAATGTGCCAGTGAGGTTGGGAAATGCTTCTACAGGGAACACAAGCCTTGTGGTCTGTGTGCTCCATGGATCCTTTCAACTGCGGGATGAATGATGTGTGTTTTCTAAGCACATCACTTACAACCATGGTTTAGTAAACTTAAAAAAATTAAGTAACTTTTTAAATTGAGATAGAGAACAATTAAAAAATTTTTGTATTTTACATTGGAGTATAGTTGATTTATAATGTGCTAGTTTCAGCTGTACAGCAAAGTGATTCAGTTATATGTATATATATATATATATCTATTCTTTTTCAAATTTTTTTCCCATTTAGGTTAGTGCAGAATATTGAGTATAGTTCCCTATGCTATACCGTAGGTCTTTGTTGGTTGTCTAATTTAAATACAGTAATGTGTCGGAGAATGAGATGGCTGGATGGCATCACCGACTCTGTGGACATGAGTTTGAGTGTACTCCGGGAGTTGGTGATGGACAGGGAGGCCTGGCGTGCTGTGATTCATGAGGTCGCGGAGAGTCGGACACGACTGAGCGACTGAACTGAACTGAACTGAATGTGTATATGTTAATCCCAAATCCCCAATTTATTCCTCCTCCCCGTTGGTAGCCATAAGTTTGTTTTCTAAGTCTGTAAGTCTGTTTCTGTCTTGTAAATACATTCATCTGTATTATTTTTTAAGAGATTCTACATATAAACAATATCATATGATACTTTCTTTTTCTGTCTGACTTAATTCACTTGGTTCGATAATCTCCAGGTCCATCTTTTTACCTTTGGGCCTTTTTGCCTTTAATGAAAATGGCATTAGTTTATGCTTTTTATGGCTGAGTAGTATTCCATTCTCTATATGTACCACATCTTTTTTATCCATTCATCTGTCAACACACATTTAGGTTGTTCCCATATGTTGGCTATTATGAATAGTTCTGCTATGAACATAGGGGCAAATGGATCTTTTTGAATACAATTTTGTCGGGATATATGCCCAGGAATGAGATTATTGGATCACATGGTAACTCTATCTTTAGTTTTTTGAGGACCCTCAATTATTTTAATTGAGTTACAGTTGATGGACCATCTTATATAAATTTCAGGTGTACAGCATACTGATTCACAGTTTTTAAATGTTATGTTCCATTTATAGTTCTTATAAAACATTGGCTATATTCCCTGTGCTGTAAGATAGCCTTGCAGCTTTTTTATATACATAGTTTATACCTCTTAATCCTCTACCCCTACTTTGTTCCCCCATCCTTGCCTCTTCCCACTGGTAACCACTTTTTTTAAAAATCGGAAGATAATTGTTTTACAATGTTGTGTTGGTTTCTGCTTTACAACGATTCAAATCAGCTATATGTACGTGTGTTTGTTGCTCAGTCGTGTCTGACTCTTTGCAACCCCATGGACTGTATCCCACCAGGCTCCTCTGGCCATGGAATTCTCCAGGCAAGAATACTGGGGTGGGTTGCCATCTCCTCCTCCACCCACTATGTGTGTATATATATATCCAAATATGTGTGTGTGTGTGTGTGTGTGTGTGTGTGTATATATATGTATCCCCTCCCTCATGAGCCTCTCCCATCCCTACTCCCCATCCCACCCCTCTAGGTCATCACAGAGCACCAGGCTGGGCTTCCTGTGTTATACAGTGGCTTCCCATGGGCTATTTGTTTTACACATGGTAGTGTATATAAAAAAAAAAAGTTTATCAGCTTGTTCTATGTCTGGATGTAGGGGGAATTAACTTTGGGGCAGAAATTCTGGCAAAGTCCAGAGCATTTTCTGCTTTCATGGTCTTTCTCCACATTTTCTTTCTTTCTTTTGTTTGCTTGTGTCTGGAGAAGTCGCATATCGATTGTATCAGCCCGTTTGCTGAGTGCTGTAGGATGGAGAAACTGTTATAAGCCCTTCTAGGAAGCAGCCTGATGGTTCTCTCTGAAGGTCAGAGAATTTCAAGTCATGGATGCACAACCAGATCCGTGCTTTAAACCCCTCCAGAGAGAGGGCTTAATAAGCTGCTAAGGTCTCCAGGGATGGAAATGTCAACATTTTTTTTTTGCAATGAATTTTAATGTCTCACAACCCTGTGACTGCAGAGTGAGTTTTACTAGCTAACTGAAATCCCAGCTTTGGAGAAAGCCAGACATGGGCCTTGTTTTCCCCTTGGCGTGGCTTGCTTTTCTCTCTCTGATGTTCTGGTAGATTGCATTTCCTCGGAGCGATGACGCAACACGGCGCTTACAAGAGCAGATGTAGAACCTCTAAGAGCTTGATTGCTCTGGGTCCACAGTTCTGATTAAGCATTGGAGAGAACTCCTTAGTACCTTTGTGAAAGGTCAGACAGTGACCTGATTTTGATGGGCATCAGCGGGTGGGCTCTTGGGTACTAGGGCTCTGTTTATCCTGGTTCCAAGTATGTGCAGGGTCTGGCGGTGATTCTCCAACATAGATGTGTTCCAAAAGAATATAGAGCCTCCAGCTCTTTGAAATCCGATAGGGTCTGGATCTTTGGACTTTTAGGAAGTTCCCCAGGAGATTCTGATGCACATCAATGTTTAACATTTGCTGTTGGAAGCACAATACTAATTACATATCTTCCAAGCCTAGTTGTATGCTGGTGAGTTGTGGTGCTTATAAAGTAAACTATAATTCCTGTGGGTGACCTTTTATAAAACTGTTCCTTATTATGTCTGGATGAGTAGAAATAGAAGGTACCAAAAGTACTATTCTCTTACAAGGCAATCAGGAGAAAACCAGAATCATTGATAAGAACAGTTGCTAAGCAACCACTTGAGGCCAGGATGGTAGAGTCACTTTAAAACATCAAGGCTTGGGGACAGGGGGCTTTATGTTCCAGGTAAAAAACCCTTCTTCACTTTTTTTGGTTTTTTTCTTTTTGCTGGTCAACATACCTGAAAGCAGCATACTCCTCAAATACTTAAAGAAATTCTAAATGATATTTCAAATGAAGGCTAAGTCATTTATACAAGTAAAAATAGAAGTTAAGTAAATAGTTCTTTTCAAAGGGGAACTAAGTAAACTTTTGAGTTTAAAAATTGAGTAATTTGTACTTGTGAGTGAAGTTTTGCTAAAGGATCAATGTCTCAAAGAAATAGGGAACAGTGGGACTTCCCTGGTGGTCCAGTGCTTAAGAAGCCACCTGTGAACACAGGCGTCACGGGGTTCATTCCTGGTCCAAGAAGATCCCATATGCCTCGGGGCAACTAAGCCCGTGTGCCGCAACCTACTGAGCGCGCACCGAGAGCCTGTGCTGTGCAACAAGAGAAGCTGTGGCAATGTCAAGGCCACGAACCGCCAGTAGAGAGGAGCCCCCACTCTCTACAACTAGAGAAAGCCAAGGTGCAGCAGCAACCCAATGCAGCCAGTAAATAAATATGTAAATAAATTTAAGAAGAAAGAAATAGGCAATGGTATTGCCATGAAATAAATAAAAAGCAGAGACATCACTTTGCCATTGAAGGTCCATATAGTCAAAGCTGTGGTTTTTCCAGTAGTCATGTACAGATGTGAGAGCTGGCCCATAAAGAAGGCTGAGCACTGAAGAATTGACGCTTTCGAACTGTGGTGCTGGAGAACTCTTGGGAGTCCCTTGGACCAGCAAAGAGATCAAACCAGTCAATCCTAAAGGTAATCAACCCTGAATATTAATTGGAAGGACTGATGCTGAAGCTCCAATACTTTTGGCCACCTGATGCAAAGACCGACTCGTTAGAAAAGACCCTGATGCTGGGAAAGATTGAACGCAGGAGGAGAAGGGGGCGACCGAGGATGAGATGGTTGGATGGCATCACTGACTCAATGGACATGAATTTGAGCAGACTCTGGGAGATAGTGGAGGACAGGGAAGCCTAGCATGCTGCAGTCCATGGGATCACAAAGAATTGGACATGACTGAACAACAATTGCCATGAAGATAAGCAAAACTTGTAAGGGAGTGCTTTAGGCAGGTGGCTGCCCCAGTAGCTAATCCTCATTCAAGCTGTGGGGGCTGAATGTCTGTCAGCCCTCCTGGGATTTGAAGGTTTGAACCTCGATTTCTCAGGGTGTACAGGGGGATTTCTATGTTGCTATTTGGCTCAAATATACCCTGGATCAAATATACCCTCTCTTATTCCCCATGACAAACCCCAGCAGGCTGGCATGGGAATTGAGAAACAAAACATTAAAACCAAGAGGTAAACGGCTACTAAATGTTCCAAGAGACTCAATCTGTTGGAAAAATTTTCCAAGGGCCCCATAACTCTTGGCATGCCAGTGGACAGCATCCGTATGTTTACTTATTACTATTTTTTATATGGCTGATTTCTATTTTTTTTTTTTTAAATCTGAGGATAATTGCTTTACAATGTTGCATTGGTTCCTGCCGTACAACAACGTGCATCAGCCGTAATTACGTATATTCCCTCCTTCTTGAGCCTCCCTCCCTTCTCTCATCTCATCCCTCTAGGGAGCCCAGCCTGGCACGATGTGTGTGTTTAGCGCTCTGTGAAGGAAGAAACATCCAGTGACTCCCTTCAAGGCAAGTGTTGGCTTTCTGATCGCACCTCCAGGACACACTGTAAGGCCCTTTTCAGGACCAACCGTCAAAGCCAGGACTGACAGGGCCTCCTAACACAGCAGGCCTATGTCTGCCCGGCTGCATTTTTCTAAATTCACATTTATAACCTGGGCAAATATTTGTTTGTGGGGCAATGGCATGGAATATTTGCAATCAGGACTCTTGTTAAAAACTGCAGACATACAAATATTTTGTCCAGCTCCAGCATTAGGGTTCGATCACCGTGTTCTCAAACATGAAGTGAGTTGAAGATGGTCTTGGACACAATTTTCTCTCCAAACGTGCTCCACCTGGGAAGGATTTTGAGGGGCTTATTGCTATGTTGGCTAATGTTCAGACTTTAATCCTATGACGAAAATGTGAAAGGGAGCCGTTTTTCTTTTCCTAAGACCTCCCTCCCCAGTTTCTTTCCATTTAGAAGATAATACATTTTCCGGATTACAAACTTAAGTAAACATTTGGTTTGGTTCAAATAGTGAGAGATGCTGGACTGGGTAAAGTCTGTTGTCCTTGCTTCTGTTTGTGGCTCTCAGGCTGTCAGTTTCACATGGTCAACTCCAGAGAACCACGTCCCTTGGCGTGGCGTCCCCTCAGCTCAGGTGGGCAGAGTGTGTGTGTGTGTTTGTGTGTATGTAAGAGTGTGTGTGTGTGTGTGTGTAAGAGTGTGTGTGTGTGTGTGTCAGAGTCTGTGTGTGTGTGTGTGTGGTGGGCGGCCGCACGGTGTTCCTGGCTTCAGCAGCCACTGGGCTGTGTGTTCGTCGGGCTGTCATACCGTCCACTTCTGTGCTGTTTGGGCCCGCTTCTAAACTCTCTGCTACAGCAATGCTGATGTGGACTTGGCCTCCCTCCCTTCGTGAAGTAAACACCTTCCCATCACTGTGGCTGTGCTCCCTGGTCTCCAAGTTGGACATGTGGTGAATCAAGGACATTTCGAAACCTAGGATGGAAGAAGAGGGGAAAAGAGTGTTTATGGAATTCCTCCTCTGGGCCAGCTGGTTTACATTTGTTCTTCTGTAACACTCACCCAAACTATTGGATCAGCCAAAATGTTCCTTTAGATTTTTCTGTCCCATCTTATAAAAAAACTCGAATGAACTTTTTGGTCAACTCAATACATTGTAAGAGGGGGAAGTCATCCCTATTTAATGGATGATAAAATTGAGGCCCTGACCCATGAGATCATTTGCCCAAGATTATGCAGCTAGTAAGTGGCCAACCCAAGATGTGAGGTCTGGCCTGCCTGAATCAAAATCTACAGCATCTCTGGGGCTTCATACTGGAGCTGGGGTTTGGAATCCATCTCATTCTGGTTGGAGGGTGAAGCTTTTCTCTCGTGAAGTAAACACCTTCCCATCACTGTGGCTGTGCTGTAAAGTAAAGCTCTTTCTCTCCCTGGTGGCTCAGCCAGTAAAGAATCTGCAATGAGGGAGACCTGGGTTCAATCCTTGGGTCTGGAAGAGTCCCCGGAGGAGGGCATGGCAACCCACTCCAGTATTCTTGCCTGGAGAATCCCATGGACAGTGGAGCCTGGTTGGATATGGTCCATGGAATTGAACAGAGTCAGACACAGCTGAAGTGACTGAGCACCCATAGTGACTTAGCATGCGTAGCCAATTTAACAATATTCTGATAGTTTTAGCTGAACAGCAAATGGACCCAGCCATACATACACATGTATCCATTCTCCTCCAAACACTCAGCACTCTGTCCTCTTTCTGGAGAATTCTCCCTTATAGCTTGTCCTGAGTGGAGGCAGCAGTGGGGAATGTATTCAGGGTTCTAGGAGCTTTCTTCGGAGAAGGCAATGGCAAGCCACTCCAGTACTATTGCCTAGAAAATCCCATGGATGGAGGAGCCTGGTAGGCTGCAGTCCGTGGGGTCGCTAAGGGTCGGACACGATTGAGCAACTTCACTTTCACTTTTCACTTTCCACTTTCACACATTGGAGAAGGAAATGGCAACCCACTCCGGTGTTCTTGCCTGGAGAATCCCAGGGACGGGGGAGCCTGGTGGGCTTCCGTCTGTGGGGTCGCACAGAGTCGGACACGACTGAAGTGACTTAGCAGCAGCAGCAGCAGCAGCAGGAGCTTTCTTTGACTCTGCGAAGCTGGGTTCCTAATTCCATCATGCCTATGATGGTCTCTTGGCTCTGTACTCAGCTTCCCGGGCTACTCACCCTCCTCCGGATCTCCCTCCCCACTTCCCACCCCACCACAACAGACTTTGGATATACTTCTTGCCTGCTGAGCTTAGCTGAGCAGCTTTCTGTACTTACAAACACCTCCACCCTCCTAGTCCGTTCAGTTCAGTCGCTCAGTTGTGTCCGACTCTTCGCGACCCCATGAATCACAGCACACCAGGCCTCCCTGTCCATCACCAACTCCTGGAGTTCACCCAAACTCATGTGCATCAAGTTGGTGATGCCATATAGCCATCTCATCCTCTGTCGTCCCCTTTTCCTCTTGCCCCCAATCCCTCCCAGCATCAGGGTCTTTTCCAATGAGTCAACTCTTCACATGAGGTGGCCAAAGTATTGGAGTTTCAGCTTTAGCATCAGTCCTTCCAATGAACACCCAGGACTGATTTCCTTTAGGATGGACTGGTTGGATCTCCTTGCAGTCCAAGGGACTCTCAAGAGTCTTCTCCAACACCACAGTTCAAAAGCATCAAATCTTCGGCGCTCAACTTTCTTCACAGTCCAACTCTCACATCCATACATGACCACTGGAAAAACCATAGCCTTTACTAGATGGACCTTTGTTGGCAAAGCAATGTCTCTGCTTTTTAATATGCTGTCTAGGTTGGTCATAATTTTCCTTCCAAGGAGTAAGCATCTTTTAATTTCATGGCTGCAATGACCACCCTCCTAGATATAACTCCAGACCTGCAGCAAATAGGACTGAGGATCCAGGCTCAGTGAATGGGTGACTCCTGCTCTGTTTTCTCCTCTCCACTCCCCCTTTCCCCAGAACATGTTTCTCCGCTCTTAGGGAGTATGCACGTTCCAATCTCCATGTGTTTTCCCAACAAAGCTATTCCCATAAAAGATTATGAAATGTACTTATCTTTAAAAAAAACTTTTTATTTTATATTGGAGTATAGCCGATTTCCCACTCCATTATTCTTGCCTGGAAAATCCCATAGACAGAGGAGCCTGGCCAGCTGCAGTACTCGGGGTTGCAAAGAGTTGGACATAACTGAGCATATACAACCAACCATAGCTGATTAGGGTTTCCCAGGTGGCCCAGAGGTAAAGAATCCGCCCGCAATGCAGGAGCCACAGGAGAGCCCAGTTCGATCCTTGGGTCGGGAAGATCCCCTGGAGGAGGGCATGGCAACCCACTCCAGTATTCCTGCCTGGAGAATCCCATGGACAGAGGAGCCTGGCTGGCTATGGTCCATGGGGTTGAACAGAGTCGGACAGCTGAAGTGACTGAGTACCCATAGTGACTTAGCACGCATAGCCGATTTAACAATATTCTGATAGTTTTAGGTGAGCAGCAAATGGACCCAGCCATACATACACATGTATCCATTCTCCTCCAAACTCCCCTCCCATCCAGGCTGCCACATAACATTAAGCAGAGTTCCCTGTGCTATACAGTAGGTCCTTATTGGTTATCCCCTCTAAATGTAGCAATGTATACATGTCCATTCCAAACTCCCTAACTATTCCTCATGCCCGCCCCTCCCCGTCCTTCCCCCAGCTTGCCCGAGGAACCATCCATTTATTCTCTAAGCCTGTAAGTCTGCTTCTGTTTTGTAAATAAGTTCATTTGTATCATTTCTTTTTAAATTCCACATATAAGGGATGTCACAGGATATTTCTCCTTCTCTGTCTGACTTGCTTCACTCAGCCTGAAATGCATCTATCTTAAAGTGAAAACACCAACAAGAGCTTTAAACGGAACTTCCTCCCCACTGCCCCGCTTCCTCCCAGGGAGTGAAGGGAAAAGGCAAAGGCTTGAGCCATCTGGGGAAACTAAGCTCCAGGGAGACTTAAGAAGGATCTTCTTTGAAAAGGAGATGACCTTCCAGGGGTCCTGTGGATATGACCTGGGCAGGCCCACAGTGGACCCCAGCCAGGACCTGTCCAGAACTGGGGGAACTTCTGAGGGCCAGACATTTGCTGTCAGGGCTTGTCTAGGTTCTGACAAAGAAGGTGGGCTTGATCTCCTGGGAAGAGTCTCAGCTTTATCGCACTTGTAAGTGGACAAGTTAAGGGGGACCCCAGAAAAAGAACCAGGCATGTCTTTCTTGACATAAGATAAGCCATTTTTGGCCTGAACCATTTTGTGATCTAAGCCTGGCCTAAATGCTTGCCCTTGAGCAGGTCTCAATAATTAATGATTTTAAGAGAAGGGAAGGAATGTGGAACAAAGGCAAAGCACCAAGAAACAGTAGTCCAGTGAAAAACAGAGACCTAATTCCTTCTCCGGGGTTATACATACAGAAGAGTCAGATACAGATAGTGCAATTGAAAGTCAAGAATCTTGATTTTCCATCACTGTCCTCCACGCTTTGAGTTGGAGAGACATCTGCTGAGTGAGTCCTGCCTGAACTAACCTCCCTGAACCTAGGCTGGGTTGACGGTTTTATGAGATGCATGCCATTTAGATCCTTTGATGCTAAAGAACATACTATAGAAAATCTTGTCCATCTGCTCCAATCCATAAACTTTCCAGCTTAAATTTCAAGATGCATTATGTCATCAGCTGTTTGCAGACGTTCCTCAAAGCTTCAGATTCATGATTTAGCAGCTGCATTTACTGTGGGCTGAGTTGTGTTGCCATGATTCGAGAGGAGCCCTGGATAAACTTGTGAGTATCCGTGTATTTACAGGGATAACGATGCAGTCAGGCAGAAGGAGTTCTGCTGTGTGTGTAGGGATCCCCAAGGAACACAGCTAAGTTTTGAGACATTGCTCTTTACCTGTAACAGTGCTGCCAAGAGCCCTGAGTGTGGAGGCCCAGAGGTAGCTATCAGGCAGCTGTTTTGGTTTTGCCTTGTGTCTTGTAATAAATACTGTTTTATCTCCTTGATTTTATGTAGCATTTTATGCTTTCCAGATCTTTTTCAACTATTATCTCTTTTCATCCTCTAAAATAACCTTGCAAAATAAACAATTATCATCTCCATTTGATATATGAAAAAATAAACGTCAAGTTCATTAAATGTGATATTTAGAAAACTTGAGTAATTAATATCTTTAAATGAAGTTTTCTTAGACTTCAAGTGTTTACAAATTATTTTTCTATAGAGTTACATAAAGATGTACAAATATTCTATATGCTTATATTCATTACACAATCATTAAAAATCTACTAACTAAATATAAGCAAGACAAAAATATTGATAGCTTTTGAATTTATAGCATTTGTTTCAGATGTTGGGTGATATTTTGCTGAAACTAAATGACTAATGTTGGGCTTAATAGTATACCCATGTATCTATATTTTTCATTCCTGTCAGCATGACTTCTTTGATTAGTTTGAGTCATTGCATTTACCATAGTCACTACTCTCCCATTTTAATCTGACCTTATTTTAAACCATGGATACATGGTCGTGAGTTCAGTTCAGTCGCTCAGTCGTGTCCGACTCTCCGTGACCCCATGAATCACAGCACGCCAGGCCTCCCTGTCCATCACCAACTCCCGGAGTTCACTCAAACTCATGTCCATCGAGTCAGTAATGCCATCCAGCCATCTCATTCTCTGTCGTCCCCGTCTCCTCCCACCCCCAACCTTTCCCAGCATCAGAGTCTTTTCCAGTGAGTCAACTCGTCGCATGAGGTGGCCAAAGTATTGCAGTTTCAGCTTTAGCATCAGTCCTTCCAACGAACACCCAGGATTGATCTCCTTTAGAATGGACTGGTTGGATCTCCTTGCAGTCCAAGGGACTCTCAAGAGTCTTCTCCAGCACCACAGTTTAAAAGCATCAATTCTTCGGCAATCAGCTTTCTTCACAGTCCAACTCTCACATCCATACATGACCACGGGAAAAACCTTAGCCTTGACTAGACGGACCTTGGTTGGCAAAGTAATGTCTCTGCTTTTTAATATACTATCAAGGTTGGTCATAACTTTCCTTCCAAGGAGTAAGCGTCTTTTAATTTCATGGCTGCAACCAGTATCTGCAGTGATTTTGGAGCCCCCCAAAATAAAGTCTGACACTCTTTCCACTGTTTTTCCATCTATTTCCCATGAAGTGATGGGACCAGATGCCATGATCTTTGTTTTCTGAATCTTGAGCTTCAAGCCAACCTTTTCACTCTCCTCTTTCACTTTCATCAAGAGGCTTTTGAGTTCCTCTTCACTTTCTGCCATAAGGGTGGTGTCATCTGCATATCTGAGGTTATTGATATTTCTCATGGTTGTGAAGGACCAACCAATGAGAAGTGTAAATCAAAATGCCACGCTCAAAGTCTAAAGAGTTAGTATTTAATGAAAAGTCCTCGTTGCGTATTTTCCATAATACTGTTGATAAACCACTGGAGACTGGTATAAACAGAAACATGATCCAATGAAAAAATTTACTTACAAAGTGATATTACTTTGAATGAAGGCTCTGGAATGAGGTATCCACTCTCCACTGCATTTCCCCATTTCAATTACCCTCTATTAGCAAAGCGTTCTAACCCCCACTCTTCATTGTTTCTTAAAATCTACTCAAATCCGTGGGGCTCATTGAGCTGTGTCTTCTTTTCATCAGAATCAGTACCTCCTCTTCCCATGATCCCACAGTGTATCTCTCTGATTTCACTCTGCCTTGGGTTACAGTTAGCAGCTGCATGCCTGGTTTCCACATTGGGTGGAAAGTTTTTAAGTCAGGAAACTTTTCATAATCTTTGTGGTCCCTAATATGAATGTCACATGCACAAATGCTTAGCCATGTCTAACTTTCTGTCACCCTATGGATTGTAGCCTGCCAGGTTCCTCTGTCCATGGAGTTTTCCAGGCAAGAATACTGAAGTGGGTTGCTGTTTCCTGCAATGTCCTAATTTGGGGGGAAACTAGAGTAAGGGACCTTCATAGGGCATATACATAAGCCCCACGAGGAGAAGACCTCAAATTGCTTGCTTTCTGACATAATGGAAGTCTCTCAGCCTAGATTGGTTGACACAAAACTTGAAATATTCAAAATTTGAGCAGATTAAGGATTCCTCTGACCCTATTCATCTCATCTGAATTTCTTGTTTATAGAAGGGGAAACCGAGTCTCAGAGAAATAAGATGACTTGCCCAAGGAGAGGTCACACAGCTAAATATTTGCAGAACTGGCTAAATATTTGCTCTGAGCTCGGTATGCTTTGTTTCATCAGGCAGCTTCCCTGCCTTCAACGCTTCACTGATCCCTAGAGAAGCTGTTCAGAACAGCCTGCTCTGAACTCAAAGAAGAGGCTTAATCCAGTTGTTCATCAGAAGTTCTAGAACATTGACTTATACTGCCTGCGACAGTCTGATATTTGATTTTCTTAAAATTAAAAATTGAAATCTTCATCAAAAAATTGTCTTGGGTCATATTAACAGAGATTAGGCTAATTCAGGACAGAACTGTAGCGTCAGCATATAGCAAGCTCTCAAAAAAAACTTATATGTTATAATGAATGAACCAACACTCCACATCCTAAATCCCATGACATTATAAATCCAGGTACAGATGAAATGAACACGTGGGCTTGCAAATACAATTGCAGATAGTGAGATTACAGAGCTGATAGGGAGTCTTCATTATATTATTCACACACTACTTCAGGGGTTGGCATTATGGCCCTTGGGTCAAATCTTGTACTTCTTTTTGTTAATAACATTTTATTGAAACGTGACTGTATCCATCTGTTTAAAATTGTCTGTGACTGCTTTTGCGCTGAAAGAGCTGAATAGTTGTGAGAAAGACCATACTGCCCATGAAGCCTAAAATCTTTATTATCTGGCCTTTTACAGAAAAAACCTCTAGACGTTTATACGCCACGTGTTTCTTCATCTGGGGTTTGTCACTCCAGCAGGATCTCTAGGCATACTTCTGGAATTATACCAGAACTTTTATTTATTTATTCATTGCTTTTTTAACTTTTTATTTTGTGTTGGAGTACAGCCGATTAACACTGCTGTGATAGTTGCAGGTGGACAGCAAAGGGACTCAGCGTGCGTATACACTGCCACAGAACACTGAGCGGGTCCAGAGCTTCTCAAAGTTGCGTTTCACGTCTATGATAACCCGGAGTTAAAACGAACATGCGCACGCTCTCTGTCTTCCACACGGTTTCTTTAGAACCTGATCACAGTATCTTGCGTTTTAGTGCCTGCATTTGGATTTGGGTTTATGGTTGCTAGAAACATGAGAAGGTGGGAAGACCTCACAGCAGGCTAGACAAAGTCCCTTTAGGAGCATCCAGGGCTGTTCTAACCACTTTGTCTATGACTTAGAGGCATCTGCCCATGAGTCAAGTAAAATACACCAGCTTTCTCTACCCGCAAGAGACTCCTCCTGGAAGCCAAACACACTTTGGGTTGTTTTGAGGGAAAAGAGGATAGTGAGTTTTGCTCTATGGAGGGGTAAGGAGGGTCTGCATTAAGCTTTGCACAGGGTGCATTTTTCTTAGTTACTTGACCAGTGAGTGTTCCAGATGTTTGTAAAGTGGTCAGTAGGTTTCCAAGGACCTGGTCTTTTGCCAGAGGAAATCAGTCTTGTTCCATCTGGATGAAGTAATTATACCATTTTGCTCCCAGACTGAACATGTGTCTCTAGCAGGAAGTATAGAGTTGGGCTTGATCATCCTATTAAAATGGTATTCTTGAGCCATTTATACATCCTGGGGGGTCTACATCAATCCAATGAGATTCCGGAAGGGAGACAGGGAGATAAAAGCAGACAGCCTTTTAAAAGTTCGAGGTCAATGAAAGATAAGACTGATTGGTTTGTGGGGGATCTTTCAAAGCCAGAAAGCAGAACGTGACTTATAAAGCTTGAAACCCATGACAAGGCAATCAAAATACTGGTTTCCCCAAAATAAAAGACATTGGTGGTATTTCAGACCAGCTAACTGATTAGAGGAACTCAACTCCAGTCTTCACCAGTTAAGATAAAATTTGCAATTGTGAATTTGAATAATCCTTTGGGAAAGAGTTGCATAGGGGAGACATAAAGATAATAAATGCCTCTAGATTCAGTAATTCTGTCTCTAGAGATTTTTCTTGAGGAAATAATGCACAGAAATCAAAGAATGTGTAAACAAAAATGTTTACTGCTACATCAACTTTAAGATAAGAATAAACATTTATGTAAAAATATCAGTGGTAGGAGAACATTTAGTCAGTTTTGCTATATCAATGTTATAAAATTATTAAAATTAATAATTACAAAGAACATGTAGAAAAATGGAGAAACATGCTATAATTTAAGTAAAACTAACAGCAAACAAAGTAGAATGCTTCCTATAATTGTGGATATGTAAACGTTATGTGCAAGAGGTAATATCAAAAAGTGAAAATAGATAATTAGGTAGTGTGGTATGAAGGGTGACATTTAAAATAGTTTCTTTAATGATGTTGTACTTTTTTTTTTCCAAAAAAGAATTAGGGCAGTCACTAATTAAAAAGCCAAAAGCTCAGGTAAGGGCAAACATTAAAGAAACACCGTATTTTAATTTTGACACAGATTTTATATTCTGGGAAAAATGAAATCACTTTATTCAAGACATCATAAGGATTCTGAAAAGTCTCTTGGCACCAAAAGTCAGTGATTCTCTCATGGGAGATAACGAGAAACGACCACTTACTGTGTAGAATGTACAGTAAGTCCCCTACATTTGAACCTTTAAGTTGCCAGCTTTGAAAGACGAGAATGTGCCCCTGTGTGCTAGCTGTTCCACAGTACTCCTGTGTGTCCCAAGGTGCTTACTGTCAGGTTAAAAGTAGTTTCTTTATTTTTTGTGTTTGCTATGTGTTATTTGTATGAAAAGTATTATAAACCTACAGCAGTACAGTACTATAAAGCCAACTGTGTTAATTGGGTACCTAGGCTAACTTTGTTGGCCTTATGAACAAATTGGACTGACAATCATGCTCTCTGGATGGAACTCGTTCACAGGTAGGGGACTCACTGTACTTCAGACTTCAAGCATCCTTTGTGGCCAACACTAATACTATTCCCATTTTTCAGATGAGGTGATAGGTGTAAAGAAGACAGGAGTTTTGCCCATGATCACACAGGTCATCAGTGACAGAAAGAAAAAGAAATTAGCCGCTCAGCCATGTCTGTCTCTTTGAGACTCCGTGGACGGCAGCATGCCAGGCTTCCCTGTCAGTGGCAGACCTGGGATTTAATCCAAGTCTGACTGGAGGGCCACTGCAGCTGTTGAACTGGAAACCCTTTAAGACATTATGCCCACAGAGACGATCTCTTGGACCAGAAGACTCTTGGAATGAGTATGCACTTGATCATCAGACAGACCTGAGTTTGGATTTGCCTTTTGCATCAGGCAGGCTGCTTCTGATGAAAGGGAAATAGAGTCTGACTCATCCTGATGCAAGTACTTAGGAAATTTATTATCTCATGTCACTTGGAGTCCAGAGGTCGGGCAGGCTGTGGGGTTGGTAAGGTTGGCCACTTAGTGGCGCCATCCAGGACTCTTGCCCTCTTCCCCTTCTGTTAGCCTCAGAGTGATCTTTACTGGGAAAAGGATGCATCAAATCCTTGTCTGAGGAAGAAGAGAGAGCACCCCTACCTGGGACGATGTCTCAGTACTGGGAAGCGTTCCTCTGAAGACTTCCAGCAGAGACGTGTCCCAGGATCATTCCTGAACTAGTTCTTGGCTGGGGATGGCCATAGCCTGATTGGTTTACACTAATGTTGAGGCGTGGACATCAGGGAGTCAACCAGAATATTCACTGCACTCTTTTCTTGCTTACCTTAGTTCAGTTCAGTTCAGGTGTTCAGATGTGCCTGACTCTTTGCGACCCCATGGACTGCAGCACTCCAGGCCTCCCTGTCCATCACCAACTCCTGGAGCTTGCTCAAGCTCATGTCCATTGAGTAGGTGATGCCTTCCCACCATCTCATCCTCTGTCGTCCCCTTCTCCTCCTGTCCTCAATCTTTCCCAGCATTAGGGTCTTTCCCAATGAGTCAGTTCTTCACATCAGGTGGCCAAAGGATTGGAGTTTCAGCTTCAGCATCAATCCTTCCAACGAATATTCAGGACTGATTTCCTTTAGGATTGACTGGTTTGATCTCCTTGCAGTCAAAGGAACTCTCAAGAGTCCTCTCCAACACCACAGTTCAAAAGCATCAATTATTTAGTGCTCAGCTTTCTTTACGGTCCAACTCTCAATCCATGCGTGACTTACTTGTTGCATTTCCATTTCTCTGTCTGTAGAAGGGTGGAGCTAAGGATTTGATGGTTGGATGTGCCTGCGCTGTGGGGACATTCAGTATTGAGTTTGTCAGTTTGGAGAGAAAGGCGGATGGGTGAGTACTGGTCATATAAACTTGAAATGCAATCTTAGTGAGTGCGCTTAATTCTTTTTCTTTACCACCCCTTGTGTGTATGCGCATGCATAGTTGCTTCAGTCGTGACTGACTCTATGGACTGTAGCTTGCCAGGCTCCTCTGTCCGTGGGATTTTCCAGGCAAGAATATTGGAGTGGGTTGCCATGCCCTCCTCCAGGGGATCCTCCCGACCCAGGGATCAAACGTACATCTCATGTCTCCTGTGTTGCAGGAGAGTTCTTTACCACTAGTGCCACCTCAGAAGCCTTATCATCCCTTCAGTCAGTTCAGTTCAGTCGCTCAGTCGTGTCCGACTCTCTGAGACCCCGTGGACTGCAGCGCGCCAGGCTTCCCAGTCCATCATCCCTTACTCCTTATCTTCTTCCCTTATCATACCTTAGTCCTAAGGAAATCAGCCTGAATATTCACTGGAAGGACTGATGCTGAAGTTGAAACTCCAATACTTTGGCCACCTGATTCGAAGAGCTGACTCACCGGAAAAGACCCTGATGCTGGGAAAGATTGAAGGCAGGAGGAGAAGAGGGCAGCAGAAGATGAGATGGTTAGATAGCATCAGGAAATCTGACATGAATTTGAGAAAACTCCAGGAGGTAGTGAAGAACATGGGAACCCGGTGTGCTGCAGTCCATGGGGGTCACAGAGTTGGACGTGACTTAGTGACTGAACAACAACAACATCCCTTATCCAGTAATAGTTTGGTAAACAGTGAGGAGCCAGTAGTCCCAAAATTTTTTAAGAAAACATTTCCTCCTTTCTTTTTTTTTTAAAAGCAGCTTTATTGAGACATCATTGAAATAGAAAAATTGTCTTTATTTAAGGCAATGTTTTGATGCACATATACACGGCAAAATCAGCACAGTCAAGCGTTAGCATCCGTCACCTCTGCATAGGTACTGTGTGTGTGTGTGTGTGCACGTGCGTGCACGTGTGTGCTAAGAAGCTTTCATTTAAAGTGCATCCTCTTAGCTAATTTCAAGTGTCCGATACGGTATTGTTAGCTGTCAGCATGTGCTATGCATCGGAACTCCAGAACTTATTAATCCTGTTTAAGTTTCTTTCTTCTTCTTTTTCTGGGCCTTCACCCCACTTCTCCACTGAATTTCTGTAGCTGATCCGAAACGTGCAGAGATCAGAGTTTAAGATGTTATGAAGTTCCATCGTTTGAAAGTGGAGATTAGGTTTCTCAGACATTTTCAAGATTCAAGCTAAACTGGCCTCTGCCTCCTTCCTCTCCTCTGCCAGGCTTTGCTTCTGGAGTTTCCTCAGGCTCTTTCAGTTTAACCTTGAACAACAGAATTTCCTGCTCTGTGTTATTTCTCAGTTTTTATTTGTGCCAAGTGAAAAGACAGTTAGTCTTTACAAACCACGAAATTCACAGGCCTAAGCACTCATGACTCTTCCCTCCCCAGTCCCCTCCTACGAAAGCAGAGAGCATCCACTTTCTCAGTGAAATGTTTCTGGGTGCTTCAGGCCCCCGGAGGACCGTCAGGCCCCCGTTCTGACTGTGTCACACATAATGTACAAGCTGAACTGCTCTCCTCTGCTCCATTTGCCCCGCCTTCTCCGGTGACAAGCTCGGGACAGAGAGAATGACCCCTGGGGGGTCAACACAGGAGCTGGAGGAAAAGAAAAGCACCGGCTGGCAAGCTGGTTAGCATGACTCCTTCCCTCTTCCTGTCCTTCTTCCTCCCTTCCTCCCAGGGTCAGGTGGACTGAATCCCTGGATGTCGGTTGCCATTCCTGTCCAATCAATCAGTGGAGTTTCAGGAATCAGAGTCGCATCTCCTTATCTGACTAACCAAGTGTCAGCCCCATTCCAAAGCCCAAGTTCTGGTTGTAGTTTCCTGGTGTATATGGAGAGAAAGACATACTGATTTTGGCATCTCTAGTCAAACGCCATAGGAGGTATGATGTGGTTAGTTCTGCACTGAGTTCCTGCCTAATTCCCCAGGTTTTACCCATGTATGGCAACCCCAAAGCCCTGCAAACACGTTAAGCACTATAAAACCAATGGGTTAAAGGCAACCGAGTTCAACCTATTGGAATGTGGCCATAGCATAGTAAATCATTTGTGTGAACTTTATTTATTATAAAGTGACAATATAATACTTCATTTATTATAAAGTGACAATATAATACTTAATAAATATTTTAAAAGGAAAATATTCCTTAGAATTCTTTCACCCAAACACTGCTGTCTTTATTTTTTATATCTAGGCAGCATGAGTCATATGTCTGCATTTGTGTAATATTATATGTGTGATATATGTGTATGTATACATATGTAATATAATTATGTGTATTATGAATAGTAGTAGACATTGTTGACACACTTGAATTTTACACTTTCATTTTCAATCGTTTGTCAGGGACGTCAAAGACATCTTTCACTTTGAAATGATTGGGTTTCAAAGCTAATATGAAATAAGGCAAGAGTCCACAGTTAGTGAACAAGTTGCCTATCATTGCTGGGAACAGCATTTCAATACAGCTTTTGTGCTTGCCTACGGAGCTTGTGAGGGACTCTCATAAAGTGATAAAGGTGTTGTTTCTTTGCAGATTTAGCTAAGTACAGTAATGATGTGACATAATGCAATCTAGAATTTACTGGCAGAATTTATTTTTATAACTTTATAAGCAAATCCTGAGCTCATAGGTTCATTAAGAGTCTCAGGGGGTTACTTCACGTTTTCAGTTACTGCATTTAAAAGGGAGCAGTTGTGTGCTACAATGGCTTTCAGTTATCTGGGAATTTGTAAGGATATAGGCTATATTCCTCATGAATGTCAATGTTGTACTGTTTTCTACCTTTTTACTTGACAATTTAGTTCCTATAAATATTTTCCCATGGTGTCATGTAATCCTCAAAAATATTACGTCAAATAATTACACAGTACTCCATTGGGTTGTCGTATGATTGTTTACCAAACTATTGCCCTGCCACTCCACATTTGGTTTGTTCTCAACTTTGCACTGTTGTTCTTGCAATGACAAACCTTGAGTCTACTTCTGAAATATTTTCTTGGATAAACTGTTACACTGTTTTGCAAAATATTTATGTAAATTTACAGATGACCATCAATGTGTTACCAAGTCCAAGCTCATACTCATCACCGCACAACAGGGCAATATATAAAAAGACACGTTGCTGAGACAAGAATAGAGAGTTTATTTGGACAGTTGGCAGACCTAGAAGACAGTGGACTCATGTCCCAAAGAACCGTCTTCCCTGAGTTAGAAGTCAAGTTTCTCTTATACCGAAAGGGAAGGGGTTGTAGTTGGTTACTCCAAACTTCTTGGTGCCTGAATCTGTGTTCTTGCAGCTGTCCAAGTAGGTCTGGTCTGGTCACAGTGTTCCTATGAACCTTCAACAAGACAAATGGTATTCTCTGTTTTGCAACTTTTTATTTCTATACAAATGGACAAGTGCTATACCTTTAAAATTCAGAGCCTTGAAAATGGGCTATCTGTAATATTTCAGGCTATAGACTTTTACAAAAGGTGCAGAACCAGCACGACTAAACCCAAAGAGCAGAAAGGTTACAGCTAAAGGAACAGATGCAATATGGAGTCGGGTTTGTCCTTCTCTGTTACAATGTATTAATGTTCACTGAGTGGTGCAAAATAGACCATATTGTGCATGGTTGTTAACGTTTTCTGCTGGTTAAATAGATATGATTGTTTAATAGTATTGTTTTACTTTCTGATGCTGATTGAACATTGTAAATATATGTAAAGTTCAAAGTTGCCTTTTAAGTGATGTATCTGTTCATATCCTTTGCTGGTTTTCTTTTAGGGAAAACTTTGGGGCTTTGGAGTTGAGAGGGGAAGAGAGAATTTGAATTCCAACTCTGCCACTTACTAGCTGTGTGGCCTGGACAAGTTACTTAACATCCCTGGTCTCTTTTTTTTTTTTTTTGCATCTGTAAAATAAATCCATCTGCAATGCAGGAGATGTGGATGCAGTTCCTGGGTCAAGAAGATCAGCTGGAGAAGGCCATCCACTCCGGTATTCTTGCCTGGGATATTCCGTGGGCAGAGGAGCCTGGTGGTCTATAGTTCGTGGGGTCTGAAAAGAGCCAAATATGACTTAGTGACTAAACAACAACAACAAAGGGGGCATAGCAACGTGCCTCTCACAGAGTTGTTAGAGGATGAACCGCATGCACACATGAGGAAGTGCTGAGAACACCCATTAAAATCATTCCGTGAGTTTTTAGTTACACGATATGGCTTTTTGGTTGGTTTTTTATCCCAGCTTGAGCTGCCAATGTCTTCCTACTGCTCTCAGGATAAGCCTGCCTAGACTTCCCAGCAGCCTGAGCGCTCTCTCATCTCTGTATTAATTCTCCTAATTCACTCTTCACAGGAAGTGTCTTGAATGTGTCTGGAGGTTTCAGAATTCTATCTGTGCCTTCCTACAATCAGTTCCTCCCCTCATGCCCTCGCCAACCTTCTTCATCTAGTAAACTCCGAATCATCCTTCAAAACAGCCTCCAGCAGTTTCCCTGACCTTCCAATCTAACTCACTCCTCTTCCTCCCATAATCCCCTGTGCCTGTCCCCATCACAGCATATACTGCACTGTTCTATACGGTCAATTGACTTGTAACTTTTTTCCAATAGATTCTAAGCCCCATGTGAGTAAAGACCATGTTTTATTTGATTTTACAGCCTCACTTGTAGCACAATCCTTGGCGTGTGGAAAGCACTCAACAAATATTTGTTGAATGAATGAATCAATACCTACATTACTCATCAGGTGTGGATTCAAATGTCTCAAAGAGGAAAGGAAGTCACTTTCACAGGTCAAATATTTGCCAACACTGGGATTGGCTGGATTTAGGGCAGCCTAGTGGGAGAAAGGGTTTCATCTTCCAAGGGACTGTTCTGGGTGTGTAAACTGTGGAATTACAAAATACATATATACTCTCACTAACCTGCAATCAATCACCAGTCATGGTTCTGAATGATTTGTTAAAGCCTCAAAGGACAGAGAATTGCTGTAGTCTATTTATCATGTTTAATGGTGTATGAGAAATACATATGCCGAAGTCAAACCCAAGAGACGAATCCCCAAATTAGAATGGGCAGTGGCTGTATTGGAGGAAGTGATTAATGTCCCAAGATGAGTGCTTTGAAAATGATAACATCTATTGGGATGATTAAGTTCAGATCTAATTGTCTAAAAAATAAAAATAAGTACATGTTCTGACATATGACTTAAGTGCTAAAGAAAATACACACATAAGTGGTAGGCCCGGAGTCTAGTTGGCAAGCCTTGGAATAAGTAAAATTGAGTTAGACTTTGAAAGAAAGGAATAAGTGATGGGGAACCCCTCTTAGCAAGAGAAAGAACAGAAGACATGCAATGTGGAAATAGGGTCCTGTTCTGGATGGAACAGAGAAAGCTAAGGAACAGGGGATGTAATGGATGGCTTATGGGGACATGGAAGGCTTTCCCAAGAATTCCTTGGTGCATCTGCGCAGACGCAAGAGGGAAAGTCTGAGGCTTAGGCTGGGTTCCCTAGAAGTGAGGCCTGAGATAGAGATTCAGATGCCTGCGATTTACTGAGAGCAAGGAAGGAAGATAGGAGAGGGCAGAGAACCCAGCAGAGGTAAGCCTCAGCCTGACTCTCTGGGACATGGGGTGCAGAATTGTCCCCATGCTGAGGTGGGGGGGCTGGCCTTTTGTGCCCCTGTATCTGCCAGTCCCCAAGAGGCAGGGTGTGGGTATCTCTCTGGTGGGGTGTTCTGGTCAGCCAAAGGCAAACCTCAGAGATGGAGAACAGCCTGGAGCCACAAGCAACCGAAGCCCCAGCTGCCCCACCCACTGAGGGTGTCGGGTCGGTACCCCATGCCTCCATTACACCCGTGGAGGCAGCTGATGAATTCTCTTCCTCCCCAGCTGCACCGCCTGCACACTTTCCCCTTCAGAAAACTTGGCTGAATGCCTGTCTTCCGTAAAGTCACGGTCTCTCCTGTGTGGGAGAGTGACCTCTCCCTTTGCGCTTCCTAAAATGCTGCATCTGCACCTCTTCTGTGGCACTTTCCTCCTCCTGGGTGTCATCTCACTCGTTGGTGCATGGTCCTATCTCGCCTACTAGCCTGTCAACCTCCCCACGTCAGGAATCACAACTCGTCCAGCTCTGTATTGTGTTAACCCCAGCTCTGTGTCTAACATATAGGGTTCAAAATAAACATGTGTAAAACAAGTGTCCTGAGAATGCTGTTGCTTCCCAAACTGGGGAAGAAGTTTGGGTGCAAATCCATTTTTTTCTGAATTGACTGCTAAATGCTCTTGGTTTATCTTAGCTTTGCAAAGCCCTTCATAATCCCATCCCCACTCCCAACATTAATATAATCTTTTTAATATCCTTTTGCCTGTGGGCCATTAGCCTATTACCAGCATAATAGCGAAATTACAGTGACTTTGAGATGGCAATCTTGGGGTTCTGCAGGATGTTTTCAGGGACTTGGCTTTGAGCTATCCAGTGTCTGATTCCACAGACACAAGTCAGGCCTATGAATGGAGTGTAGAAGTGCTGTTTTTGACACGTTCATGAATGCATAGCATCTGCCACACTGAGGCCTGCAGTTCCCAGTCTGCCTTTTGAGTTTCTTGAAGTCTCTATAGGGAGTTCTGCTGATTGATAAGCAATCAGCAGAACAGAGTAGTGAGATGCTGCGGAAATTGTTCCATGGAGCCATCTCACCTTTGTCCTTCATAGTCCGCTGGCCTTGGCACTGCTCTGTCACACACAGGAGAACACAGGAGAGGTGGTGTAGGGTGTCCTGAGGCCGTACAGGGCTCAGCCAGGCACGCCTACATGCTTCAGCTTGCTGGGTGTTTGGATGGAATGTGGAGAGTAGTGTGGCCCGGGAAGGAGCTCTTATTCTTGCAGAAGGGCAGCCTTTTCTGTACACATTCTTTTGGAAGAACATCCAGGATGGTGTGTGTTTTATAACACGATGCAACCTGATATATCCTGGGCAGGCTGGATTCACGGCTGACAGTGTGTTTTTTAATCAAGCCCAATCTCCTTAAAAATGTTATTAGCAGAGATGGGGAACAGGTATTCCACAGGGACTCTGTTGCTAAGCGTGGTTGCACTGAATTCTTTGTAACTTGCACCATTCGAAAACCAAACGTGTTACCTATACAACTTAAAGGAAATTAAATAGTCTAGGAAAAAAAAAAAAACAACAAGTGAATTCCGACTTGTTTTCTAGACTTGAGGACCTGCATGCAGTCAGACTCTTACTGACCAGAGATAATTAACCATAGATGACCAGAGTACCCAGTAGGGATGGGTGCTGTTGGTGGTCATGGGAATAATTAACCCTGGAGATGTTGACCAGATCACAGTGAAGGTCCTTTGTAAATTACTGGTGCCAGACTCTTCCGAAGCATCAGTCCCTGGGCTTCCCAGACTTCTCATGCCAGCTTTTGCAGGATGCAATCAACCAATGGCTAGAGGGAGCCATCTGACACCACCCTAGAGGGTGACAGTTTCTTGTCCTTCTCCAGAGCCACCACTTCTTTCTATCTTCAGCCTGGTTAAACCAAGAGCATTTTAAAATGACTTCATTTATTGAGACAAAGGGTTGGCTCCGAGTCTGTTTCTTGATTGGCACTTGTTAATTTCGTCTACCTTGGCTCACTCAGATTCCCATATGATCCTAATGAATAAAACATTCAAGGGCCAAATGTTGTAGTGTGACAACTTGACGTCAACGTTTCTGAAGAGTGGCATAACGTACAGATCGGGTCCCGGAGAGGCATCTCTTTCAGAGGAAGACCTGGAAACAGCTCTGCTGGTGGACTGCATCTTCCACCCAGGGTCTGAAAGGAGAAAGCACGTGCACAAGCTCAGTCGTGTCCATCTCTGTGCAACCCAGTGAACTACGGCCTGCCAGGCTCCTCTGTCCACGTAATTCTCTAGGCAAGAGTACTGGAGTGTGTTGCTGTTTCCTTCTCCAGGGGATCTTCCTGATCCAGGGATCACACCTGTCTCCTGGGTCTCCTGAATTGGCAGGCAGATTCTTTACCACTGCGCCACCTGGGAAGCCCTGAGTTCCAAAGACTTTCTTCAAATACCAAAAGGGCTAATGACTTTCTTCAAATACCGAGTTGAACACTAACATGATACTGGTCAGGCAATTGCTTCACCTCAGTTTCTTTATGAAATGATGTGATACATAGTATTTGTATTTGCGATTTTGTTGCGTCGCTCTCTGGTGCAGGATTTTGCATTTTAGTCCCATGGTGCCAGGCGTGGCTGTGTGATTTTTGGCACCCATCCATCCTGTGGAAGAGTAGTCCTCCCTGCCCTATTGACGTCAGGCTTGCCTGTGGGATTTGCACTGGCTTGCAAAAGTGAGTATGAATAATTGTGTCACAATTGTATAGATGCCTTAAGGGCTATCGTGTGGTGTGCCACCTCTCTTTCTCTCTGTCATTGGGGCCTGGAATGAAGACTATGTGAAGATGGGCTGTAACTGACCCACAGCGACATGGGTGAGCATCAGACCTGTGTTGCAGTAAACACTGAGGTTTGTAGGTTATATGTTACTGCAGCGTAACTTGGCTTAAGCTGATTAATACAACTGAGATAGTACAATCTAGTGGATGCGTGTTTGGGGAGAGAATCTGATGAGAGAATTAACTCAGAAATATATGTGTGTTAATACATACCTGCTTATAGCAGGTGGTTGGAGCTCATCTTCCAAAGAGCTAACAGTACAAGAGACAGAGATTTCTAAAAACTATGTTAATAACTATGTGTAGTAGACCTACAGACATTGTAAGGGACTCAGCTTGTGCTGTCACAAGTTCCCCAATCCAAGAAAACCTCTTTTTTCCCCTTAATAGTTACATTTTATTGAAGTATAGTTGACTTACAATGTTTCAGGTGCACAGCAAGGTGATTCAGTTATACATATGCACATATATTATTTTTCAGAGTATTTTCCACTATAGGTTATTATAAGATATTGACTATAGTTCCCCATGCTATACAGTAAATCTCTGTTGCTTGTTGCATATCAATTTTTTAAATTAGAAATCTAGCATTCTATTCATACTAAGTCAAACAGGTGGAATCAAAATGTCATAAAATTTTTAGTTGGGCAAAAATTCGTAATTTTCTAAAACGGATATTATCCATACTATTTATATGTATAAAAGAGCTTTTCTGCTATGCTTGTTAAAAGCTTGAGAGAGAACATCAAGAAAAGAAGAGAGAAAGAAATCAGAAAACATAAACTAAATGAAATGGGAGTACTGGATATAAGACAGAAAAAGTGAAACAAGCCAGATAAAAGTAAAAGATCATCATATAGTCCGGTTGTTTTTAAACATGGCTGCTCATTGGAAACATGTCTGGAGTTTTGAAGAAAACCTCTTAACAGATCATTTTCCTTAGAAAACGCTTGCAGAACAGAGCGTTGAGAGCAGCAGCACTGCATCATGATATGGATGCGTGGCAGGTGTGGGAGACGCTCATGAGTTGAATTACTCATTTTTTTTAAAATCTAGGTCCTATAGATCGAAGTAATGGAGCTCATGAAGATATTTTATTTCAGCTACATGTGGTTGCTTGTATGTTAAAAATTGTAAACATAAATCATTCAAGGACCAAGTGTACATTGTATGCAACATGGCAGAATTTGATACCAAGTATGTTTATCCCTTTGTAAATGGCTTAGAGAATGGGGCATCTTAGCAAAATCCACAATGTGTTTGTTATAATCAGGTGTGGTTTGGTTGTCATAAAGAGAAACCTACTCAAGGAGAGGGTAAAGCATGTAGGATCTTAGCTCCCAGACCAGGAATCGAATCCACAACCCCTGCATTGGAAGGCAAAATCTTTACCATTGGACCACCAGGGAAGTCCTTGCTGTTATTGTTGAATGAATAACATTTCTCTCACTGTTTTCCTCTCCTGCAAATGCAACTAACCTCACCTCTGTAGAGTCAAGAGGGTTTTGCACTATTATGAGGTTATCATAATAGTGGCCATCTCTTGAGTGTTCCGCTTCCCCAAAACCTGGAGTGCTAAATGGTTCCCCCTTATCCTCTCATTTCCCAATATAAAAAGAAGACATAGTGACACTTTGAGCTTGAGTTTGTGATTATAAATGTCCTTTTGTCACTTGGAGGACAAAGCTATTGTCCACGATTGCCCTTCCAGAGCACTGGACCAGGAGGAGCTGCTGGTTGAAGGTTTGTTACAGGCTCTGCTATCTACCAGATATGTGGCTTTAGACAAGCTACTTCCCCTCATAGAACCTCAGTTTACTCCTCTGTACAATGGGGTTAACACCCATAGCTGGATATAAGAAGAGGTGCTGTTGAACACAACGCTTTGACAATTGCATTATGATGTATAATGTTAAAGTTATTTAAGAATTCCAGGGCATCCTAGCTAGAAGGTGTTATAAAGGACACTTAGTCCAACCCCTTAATTGTAAAGAGTATGAAACTCAGGCTCAAAGAGATGTTATTATCACTGTGAACATAAATAATGATCCTTACAATTCTGTTGCTTGTTCTGGTCCGACCTTTTCACCCTCCACAAGGCATTTGTTTTCCTAGCTGGGAGGTTCAGGATCCCCAGGCTGCCTTCCCTTCTCCCCTTTTAAGGGCTTTCTTTGTTTCCTCTGGGGCCACTGGTTGGACCCCCTCTGAGGTTAGGTGTGTGATCTTCTCCCCTAATCAGGAAGCCTGTGCAGGTCGGCTGCTCTTCTGTGGGCAGCCTTGCCAAGGGCGGGCAGCCAAGGTCCGAAGGCATTAAGAGTCAAAAGCTATAGATCAGAGTGATGATTAACTCACATGGCAGGAAAACATACACACACAACACACAAGCGTGTGGGCCCTGTGGCTGGGTTTCCCTGGATGGGGATGTGCAGTTTGGCAGAACCAAGCCTGGGGTGCCCAGAAAACAGCTTTTGATCTAACGCCATCGTGGTTTTTGAACTCCGAGCATAACGCCTTTAATCGCTCTTGGCTCCGATTTCCCAGGTTAATTTCCTGACATCTAAGGAGCTTTGTTTAGCGTATGTAACTTCCTGCCTTTTATGTCAGAGCCTGTGAACTGACGGAATCAGGGAACGAGCCAAGATAACCTGGGGGTGGGGGCGACCATTTGAGACTCCTTTCCTAGTTTTATTTTTCTCTGGGCACACACTCACCCTTAGTCACGTTTTTCCCCTGATATTAACACAATAGGAGGCTCTTATGTAAGATGTTGGGGGGTGGGTGTGTAGAGAGAGCGGGTGGCGGTGGGGGGGTTAGTGTGGAAGGAGGCGGTCATTGTCAGAGTGAAGAGCTAGATAGGTTTTATCGCAGCTTTGTGACTTTGCGCTGATGTCCTGAGGCTTTCGGGGTCCTGGGTGCCCATCCCAGTCCTCTCTACCCTCCTTTCCTGCCATGGACCAACAAGACACAGCTAGTGACTCTGTTGTATGGTCCGTATGCTCCTCTTTCCTCCTCCCTCCCAAATGGAAACCTCTTTCTTTTTTTTTTAATTGGGAGGGGGTCCCCCATGGCTTGTAGGGTCTCAGTTTCCTGACGGGAAACTGAACCCAGGCCATAGCAGTGAAAGCCTGGGATCCTAACCCCTAGGTCACCAGGGGATTCCCCCAAATGGGAACCTCGTCCCCAGTCCTGTATTAAGATTCCCTTTGTAGCTTTCACAGCTCCCATTGTATCAGTTTGCTCTGTTGTTTCTTTGTCCTTACCATGTGCAGGCTGCAGGGTTTCTAGAAGATTCTGAACAACTGGGCTGTGCCTCTGACTTAGAGCTCAGGTGCCCGGAGCAGACAGAAGCCTAATGAGTGTTTATGAGTGTGGTGGACGTTGCCACACTCACCTCTCCCCAGGGGCTGTGGCGAGGCTCTATGACCAGCTCAGACACCCACATTGCAAGTGCCAAGTGGTTAAGTCCGGGAACCCAAAAGAAAACAAACAAACAAGCAAAGCATGATTCCTTTTACTTAGTAGGAACTGAATTTCATTAGCTCGGGAGATCTAAGGAAGCTCTCTGGCCACTAAGAAAATATTTAGAGACTGTTGGATGAGAAAGGGGCTTCCCTTTCAGACGGTGAAGAAACTGCCTGCAGTGCAGGAAACCCAGGTTCAATCTCTGGGTTGGGAAGATCCCCCAGAGAAGAGAATTGTCAACCCACTCCAGTATCCTTGCCTGAAGAATCCCATGGACAGAGAAAAGCCCTTGGAGAGTCGGTCCTATACACTAGCTGATGCCTGGGTTCACAAGGGCTGTTTTGCTTTTTGCTTCTCTAACCCAAGGCTGACCTTGGCATCTGGAGCTGGGTTGGGGGCATGCTCAATGTGACTGTTGAATCAGTGACTGCAACTGCTTACACCCTGACATCTCAGAGGAGCAGACTCGATCCACAGAGGCTGTGATGGAACCAGGAAGACGAAACCCTGTCCCCTGCTTTCCACGCTTCTGCTACTTCACTTAACTGAGTTGTTTGTGTTGTGTGCCTGGTGTGGCCACTCAAGCTGGGTCCAAGGACCCTCCTGTCTGAGGAAGCTCTTCAGAAGCCCACACCTTGGGGAGAATGAGAGCCCAGTAGGGCGCTAGTGGGAGACCCACTGCCGTCTTTGAGGTCAGTAGGAAGTCCTGGTTGGGAATCAGCCAGAGTCCCTTTCAGACTTGACTGGGCCTCAACCACTGAATATCCAGAGATATTTGGCCAGAGACAGATGCTCTCAGAGACAATGCTCTCCAACTAAAGCGCTCCTTCCCCCACCCCCACAGGGTTGCCTCTAGAGGAAGTTGTTAAGGGTGACATTGTGACGTGTGGTCTGCTTGGGTGGAGCCCCGGGTTCCCCATCAGGAAGATTTATCTTCAAACGCACCCTCCCACCAGTTACCAACAAACAATAAAATTCTGAGTCAGAAACAAAACACCTCCAAAGAAAATAATTTCTCTGTTCAGGAATTCCCACAGCCTCTGTAAATCTTTGTCTCTCCTTTGTCAATTTGTCTTTTTCTCACACACACACTCACACACTTTAGTTCATCTTTTCTCCAATCATCATCATCAGGAGCCATGTACACTCTGCTGGATGGACAGATAAATCCATCTGGGTGTGTGGAGAGGAAACCAGCTTTAACATTATGCTGACATGTACCCCAAAGGATGGATTCAGAACTTTCCAGAACATCACAGGAAGGCAACAAGGGAAGTCAGAAGAGTCACTGGGATCCCCAGTGGGATGAAGCTGCTGGTGCAGGGGGGACGATGGCGTCACTGGTTCCGAGCCTGGGAATGGTCATCACAGAGACAGCAAGTCTCGCGAGAACAACGCCTGAGCCCTGCGGCTGCTGCTCCGGCTCTTGGCCCATCTCCCTCCCTGCGGCCCTTTGGTGAACTCTCTGGGGCTCTGGAGCCGGGGAAGCTTGGACTGCAAACTCCAGCCCTGGCCCAGGAAGCAGTTAGGAGCAAATTAGCAGGAGAAGGAGGACACGAAGAGTGAAAGAGCGGTCATGCTCATGAAGAAATGCCAGGGAAGGGAGTCCAATTCTAGAACCTTCTTAATCAGGACACGTTAACATCCCAGGGTTTCCTGCACTAGGAGAAGAAAGATTGTTTACAGCACTGAGGCTCGGTAATACCCTGTTTTCTAATTTAACAGGTTTTGTTTTCTCATTCCTTCCTGCTTCCTCTGGCACCTAACTACCTCCCCAGGGCCATTCCTAGGACTAACGAGCACATGTGTAATTGCTGTGAGTTCCTTAAAAGGAAAGTGTTACATACACACGGAGGATTTTTATGTGTGCATATAAAATATGTCTACTCTGGCTAGGAGTTTCTTATTCACAGAGCTAAATGAAACAGGTTTATTTGGAATAGCAGCAATCTCAGAGGACCTGAGTAGCGCAAAAAGCTTGTGTTTGGGGAAATATCAGTCAATATTAGAAACTGTTTTTAGCATTAATTTCTTCCCTGTGTCCGTAGAGTCTTGGTTTCTACGTTATTCTCTTTGTTTTACTTTAATGAGGCACTGGGCCCATACTCACACAGATTTTTCTGTCGGGATCATTATATGGTTTAGGGTGGTGGTATGCTGACTCTCTGGGGAGAGGGTAGTTCTAATTTGCAGTTTCTGCAATGTAAATTTTCATGATGCAAATAATCCTCTCCATAACTGATTCCAAACCATTGATATGGCTGTTGTTGATAAGGGTTGGGCAGAGATGCACCTAGGATGCCTTTATATGATTTTCCCACGATACAGATAAAATAGATGTAAATCATCTGAAAACCACAGATAATAATAAACTGTAGTAAAGTAACTAGAGAGTGGAGAGCTTTGAGAATTTATTATAGCTGTTTTTAAGGTCATTTACTTATAAGTGTTTATGACTCGATTTTTAATGATGGCTGCATTCACCAGTGGTTTGCAAAATTTCAGAAAATTTATCCGTTGCCTCTCCCACACTGCGATGAGCTGGCCCTGCCACCCACTGGGTACTGAAGGGCTGTGCTTGGTATGGCCTCGACTCTAAAGACCTTAGAGTCTCTGGCTCACTTTGTCAAGCATCTGTTGGGTGTTTCCACCCGGATGTCACACCTTAAGGGTAAAGGACTCTGAAAATAAATTCCTGATTTCCGCCATGGCATCCCTTTCTGAATTTATCCAAGTTAAAGATCTTAAGGTCGCCTTCTTCCCCCTTTGCGTTCTCTCATTTGCTAGCCAACTGTTATCAGTCCTTCTTCCTGTCCCGCATCTCTTGTAAGTGATACTCTATAACTCGGTCGCACAGGGGCTCACCTGGGAAGCTTTACACAAAGATTGATGTCTGGATTCCACTCTTGAAGGTCCTGATTTAATTGATTTGGGGGGCAGTCCCAGCATCAAGAGTTTGAAAAGCTCCACAGGGGAATCTAATGCTCAGCCAGGGAGCATTCGATTTCCATTCTCGTCAGTACCTCCCCTAACACAGCACAAAGGAAATGTGGGCTTGGAATCCGACAGACTGGGGTGTGAACCTTGGCTTTGCCACCTACAAGAGTGTGTTTCTGCAATCTCTGAGCTTCACTTTGACAAACTGTAGAGCGGGGATAAGAACTCTGATCTTAGGCAGTTATGTAAAAATGTTTCAAGCTCAGTGCTTGACTTAATGAGTTAAGTCAGATTCCTCCTCCGTGTCTCAGTGATCCCCTGATTGATCTTAACTCCCATGCCTCCCCAGCCTATAGATCTCAGACACTTCTGCTAAAGCAATCACTCCCCAGTGTCAAGCCCTTATTCACTAATCTTGAATGAACTTCCCATTAGCTACTCTGCCCTCTCCTCAAGGCCCTCAAGGATCTCACCCCTCTTGGCCTTTCCAGCCTCGCCTTCTACCAGGAAGGTGGACCATCTCCTCCAGATCTGTGAACCCACCTGTGCTTTCACTCGTGGGCTGCCCTCCTGCCTCATCGCTCAGTAACCTGCTCACAGCTTTCAGGAGGCCCATCTTTTCAGGAAGACGCCAATAGCTCCAAAGACTCCCCTTCCAGACTCCTTTAGTCCATGTCCACCTTATCACAGTTTTTCTTTAAAAAATTAATTAGTTAACTTTATTTTTGGTTGCCCTGGGCTTTTGTTGCTGCACACAGGATTCTCTAGTTGTAGGGAGCAGGGGCTACTCTTCGATGCAGTGTGTGGGCTTCTCACCCTAGTGGCTGCTCCTATTCCAGAGGACAGGGCTTCGTAGTTGTGGCAGACGGGCTTAGCTGCTCCCCGGCATGTGGAATCCTTCCAGACTGGTACTGAACCTGTGTCCCCTGCACTGGTGGGTGGATCCTTATCCGCTGTACTACCGGAAGTCCTCATCGCTGATTTGAACATTCTGTGCTTCCCTCAATGAATTTATCTAGTTTGTTATGGCCTTGCTGGGGGGCTTGTGGGTTGTTGCTTCTCTGACCAGGGATTGAACCCACACCCTTAGCAGTGAGAACAGGACGTCCTAACCACTGGACCATCAGGGAATTCCCTCCTCATGGAATTTAGACATTGACATTTCATATCCTCAGGCTGAAGCCTCCAGGATGGCAGAGGTATCTCTGCACCCACGGCCAAGGCTATCCCGGGGTGTGGTCAGCGATGATAACTGATTATGCAGGGTGAGAATCGGCCTTATAGCTTATAGCCTTGTTTTCTGAAGCTGCTCAGATTGGACCGAGAAGGAAGTGGCTGAGTAATTCTGAGGTCCCAGGGTCACCCTTGTAGCACCTCTTCCCCCGTTTTGCCTTCCCATTTGCCCAGTGCCAACACTGCCCCTAATGACAGCTCAGCTCCTCCTGGGTGTTCGGGGTGACGGTGCAGGGCCTGAACTCCTATCTTGGTGGCTCTGCCCAGGGTCTTGCATGCCCAGGTTCCCAACAGCATGGAAACAGTGAGGAAGACCAAGGTCCTTCCTGCCTGGCACATGGTCTTCATTCCCGTGACCCCTGGGGGGCACCATGTAGGCAAGGAAAGACCTCACATCAACACTGTATCCATTTATCTCCCGAAGGAACGTGTGTCTAGGACCACGGAAATGTAAGAGATGTTCCTTTTATAGCAATTGATTGAAAAGCTCTCTCTAGGGACTTCCCTGGTGGTCCAGTGGTCAGGAATCCACCTTGCATTGCAGAAGACTTGGATTTGATCCCTGGTCACGGTAGTAAGATCCCACCGGCCTCAGGGCACACAACTAAGCCTGTGCGCCATAACTATTGAGCCCACGTGCCAGTGAAAGACCTCAGGTGACACATCAGAGATCCCTTGCACCGCAACTAAGATCCCATGCAGCCAAATAAATAAATTTTTTTCTTTTTAAAGAAAAATTGTGTTGAAGCAAAAGCAGCTACCTTCACCTAGGCTTTTCCATATTCCATTACTGGATAGTAAACATTCAGGATGGGCAGGACCTAGTTTCTTCTTGTGTCTGATTTCCCAGCCAGGTTAACACCATCACCATCGACTCAGTTGGCCAGGGTAGGGAAACCTCATGATCCCCTTTGACTTTCTTCCTGCCTCCCCTTGCACCCCCATTTCCCTACCCCCCACCCCAGGATAATCAACCACCAAATTCTTTTTTTTTTGAAGTAGAAAAGAACAACTTTATTGCTTTGCCAGGCAAAGGGGGCCACAGTGTGCTAATTCTCTCAAAGTTAGGAGATGGCAGTGAGGAGTTTTATAGTAAAGATTCAAAGAGGAGGGTGTGATCAGCTCATGGACATTCTTCGGATTGGTTGGTGGTGAGGTAGGTGGGAGTCCACATCATCAACTTTCGGGTTCCAACCTGTCTTGCGGGGGGTCTATGTGCTTGTGGGCAGCATACAGCATTCCATAGACTCCACTCTCTAAAGGCCACACACCCAGCTGCCCTCTTCATTCCCACCACCATGAACTTATTCCAGGCTTTCATTTTTCCTTAGTTGATCTATGGTGGGAGCCTCTCACCTTCCCTCTCATGTCCTATTTTCCTTGCTGCCTCGTATGTCTTTCTAAAACTGAATCAGTCATTAGTTCAGTTCAGTTCAGTTGCTCAGTCGTGTCCAAATCTTTGCAACCCCATGAACCACAGCACACCAGGCCTCCCTGTCCATCACCAACTCCCAGAGTCCACCCAAACCCACGTCCACTGAGTCAGTGATGCCATCCAACCATCTCATCCTCTGTCGTCCCCTTCTCCTTTTGCCCTCAATCTTTCCCAGCATCAGGGTCTTTTCAAATGAGTCAGCTCTTCGCATCAGGTGGCCAAAGTATTGGAGTTTCAGCTTCAACATCAGTCCTTCCAATGAACACCCAGGATGGATCTCCTTTAGGATGGACTGGTTGGATCTCTTTGCAGTCCAAGGGACTCTCAGGAGTCTTCTCCAACACCACAGTTCAAAAGCATCAATTGTTGGTGGTCAGCTTTCTTTATATACCCACGCTTAAAATCCTCTGTCATTTCACTCAAAGTATTAAGTCCAAATCTTTTAGTGAAATACATATATACCTTCATGTCTGACCCCAAATCCCCAAATCAGTCTTGTACCTCCCTGGTCTCCTCCCACTTAATCTGCATCCCAGACACACCACACTTCTGGAGGGTTTCCACGCCTCTGGGGGCGTTTGTGTCTGTCATCCCCTCCTCCTGGGATGTCTTTCTTCTTTTATCTCACCTGGACACACCTCTCAAGGTGCCAGCTCAAAAGTCACCCTCTAGAAAATCAACCCTGAATATTCATTGGAAGGACTGATGCTGCAGCTGAAGCCATCTGGTGTGAAGAGCCAACTCATAGGAAAAGACCCTGATGCTGGGGAAGATTGAAGGTGGGAGGAGAAGGGGACGATAGAGAATGAGATGGTTGGATGGCATCAATGACTCAATGGATATTAGTTTGAGCAAAGTCCAGCAGATAGTGAAGGACAGGCAAGCCTGGTGTGCTGCTGTCCATGGGGTCACAAAGCGTCAGACATGACTTAGCAACTGAACAACAACACACAACCTTCCTTGACTGCCTCTGACAAAATTAATTATTCCTCTTCGTGTTCTCACGGTCCTTCATATAAAGCTTATTCAGCACTCAGCAGCATTATTTTAATTATTTGTTTTCCTATCAGCCCTCATTTGAGGGCAGCTTAGTCATCATGGTAGTCCCTAATGGCCCCACCGGAGGGAGGAGCTCCGCATATGTCTGTGAAATTAATGAGTGTGTTTCCTGTCTTGTGTTACACACTCTTTCTTGTCCTTCTCTGCCAGAGGTATGACGGGAGACCAAGAGGAGAGAGCCTAGATCAGACAATGCTAGAACTCACTAGCATTTCAAAAGTTCTACTGTGTGCTCAGGAAAAGCTTCCTCCCAGAACTCACGTGGTAAAGCATCACTGAAGCGAGCCATGGCAGTCAGGTGAGAATCCTACCCATCACCCTCAGAGAGGCTGTGTTTGGGAAACCCATGTTGATTTTAACTTGAGTGTTAGTCACCCATAAAATGCTGCCAGAAGTCTCTCTGGGGCTGTCCCCAATTGCAAACTGTGTGCTGTTTGTTTTCTAAGCTGCGCTTTTTTAAAATAGCAATTCCCAGTTTGCCTCAGGTGTAGAGTTTAGGTTCATGGTTCATTGGATATTTTAGGAAAATATGAGCAAACATTCCAATCCCTGAATCCCCCGCCTGACACTCCATGAGGTTTAGGTTGTTTGTGCACATGGCTGAGATTTTTCAGAGAACAGATTGCTGATAATGGCCTTTCCGTCTCCTGGCCCTCTCCCAGAAGAACCATGTTTAAGCTCTCAGTGGATTTGAATGTCCACAAAACATCACTCTTCAGGGTAAGTCTGGGGGTAGTTTCAGGGGACATGGAGTGACTGTTCTATCCAGACCCCCGGGACTGCCCTGGAGATGAGGCCACCCTTGACCTTTTCCTGGGAGCTCTAGCCAGACTGAATGAATGAACAAAGGAATCTTCCTCGTAAAAGGAAGATTTGAAAAGAGGATCAATTCAGTTGATCAACTCAATCCTTTGAAAACAGTATTTGAAAACCCAACTTTACATTTAATGATATTTTCCCCTCTCATCTACCTTCTCCTACTCTCCTCTCTAGAGGTTCATCCCCTTGCTTTTGAGCACTGACTTGGTGAAGTCACTCACCAACCTTTCTTTTGCTGACATTCAGTGTCAGACAGTAAAAAAGACCATCAGTGACAGCACAGGGAGCTCAGCTCTGCGCCCTTGATGACCTAAATGGGTGGGATGGGGGTGGGTGGGAGAGAGGCTCAAGATAGAGCCTTATATGTATATATATATATTTATATATAATATCCAATTATTATAATATATAATATACATTTATATATAATATAATATATTTATATTATAATATATAATTATGTAATATATAATATTTATATATATATAAGTATATTTATATATACTTATAGCTGATTCGCATTGTTATACAGCCAAAACTAACAAAACATTGTAAAGCAATTATAGTATAATATAGTATAGTGAAGTCGCTCAGTCGTGTCCGACTCTTTGCGACTCCGTGGACTGTAGCCCACCGGGCTCCTCCGTCCTTGGGATTCTCCAGGAGAGTACTGGAGTGGGTTGCCATTTCCTTCTCCAGGAGATCCTCCCGACCCAGGGATCGAACCCAGGTCTCCCGCATTGCAGGCAGACACTTTAACCTCTGAGTATACTCCAATTAAAAAAAAGAATTAAAAAAAAAAAGACCATTAGTGACCGTTGCACAGGACCAGAGAAGTAATGACTCTGTAATGAATTCTGACCAAAACAAAAGTAGGAGGAAAGGATCAAGGAGTGATGGTAGCATATAAAACGCCTTCATTGGAGAAAATGACGTAAGGTCAGCTGTCACTCTTCATCAGTCAGGTTTGTGTGCTGGAGGCGGTGTTGACAGAACAGATTGGGTGCTGGGGAGACGTTGGGGGAACAGCCAGGTGGTGAAAGGGGCGGAGGTGATTGTTGTTAGAGCTCCAGCAAAGGTGAAGAAAATAAATCACAGTTGTGGAAAGAAGCTGCTCCAACTGTGTCATCGAGCGGAATCTCTGAGCAGGAGGGCAATGCTGCCTCGTTTCTGCCTGGGCACCTATTCGTGACAGCTGCTTGTCAGACTCTTCAGGAATGAGTGCATGTACGTTGAACTAAAACAGATGTTCTTAGAAGTGTACATCCAATTAATTTGCATGAATCAATTAATGAGTAGTATGTGGAACAGAGAAAGATGTAGGAGTGAATAGCTGTGATTTGAAGGCACGCTACCCCACAGATAGGGTGTAGCTACCAACCACTTGTCAACTCAGTCAGTCAGTGGAATCAAGTTTCTTTTGACTGCTTCTTGAGGAGCCCAGGTGTTCACACTGTCTTAGAAGGTGTGTCACCCTGATCTTGGACTAAAAATGTAATGAGGCAGACTCTGGCTACAAGATGCTCAGACCATAGTAAGTGAGATAATCAAGAATATTAGCCATGAAACCACAGTGTGAAAACATCAGACTACAGGTATGCACAGCATGGGCTTCCCTGGTGGCTCAGCTGGTAACGAATCTGCCTGCAATGCAGGAGACCCTGGTTCAATTCCTGGGTTGGGAAGATCCCCTGGAGAAGGGATAGGCTACCTACTCCAGTATTCTTGGGCTTCCCTGTGGCTCAGATGGTAAAGAATCTGCCTGCAATGCAGGAGACCTGGGTTGATCCCCGGGTTGGGAAGATCCCCTGGAGAAGGGAATGGCTACCCACTCTCGTAGCGTTGCCTGGAGAATTCCATGGACAGAGGAGCCTGACAGGCTATACAGTCCGTGGAGTCACAGAGAGTCAGACATGACTGAGCTACTTTCACTCATAGGTACGCAAAGAACCTGTGAGAACACATCAGAGAGGTACTGGATTCAGCCTTGGAGAATTCAGGCAGGCTTGAGTTGATCTTGAAGGATGAATAGGAGTGAGTCAAATTACAAGATGGCAAAGGGTGGGGTTTGGAATCCAGGAAGTTGGAATAACATTTATAAAAATATGAAAGAATGAAAATATATGGTGACAAGGAAGCAGCAAGTATTTCAGAATGACTAGAGCTAAGTGGGTGGGATTCTAGCTGGAAATAAGGCTGGAGAAATAGAAAAGGGTCATATCATCAAGCCCCTTCGATGTAACATTAATTTTTTTTCCCCTTATTCAGAAGTAATGAGGAACAATTGAATGCTTTGTTCTTTTTAAATCAAATTTATTAAGGTATATTTAAAATACAATAAAAATACACCCATTTTATTTTTTCTTCCATTTTATTGAGATATAACTTACATACAGCACTGTAAAAGTTTAAGGTATGTAGCATAATGGTTTGACTTACATACATCATAATATGATTATCATAATAAATTTAATGAACATTCATCATTTCATTTAGTTACAGAATTAAAGAAATAGAAATTAAAAAATTCTTCCCCAAGATGAAAACCCTTAGGATTCATTCTCTTAACAACTTTCATAAATAGTACTGTTAATTATATTTATCATATTATACATTATATCCCTGGTACTTATTTATCTTACAGCTGGAAGTTGGTTCCTTTTGACTGCCTTCACTCAATTCCTCCTCCCATCATCCTCAACTCTTATAACTATAAATCTGATCTCTTTTTCAAAGAGTTTGTTTGTCCGTTTGTTTGTTTCTGAAGCATAATTGACGTACAACACTATGGTAGTTCCTGTTACCTGGTACAGTGATTTGGTATTTCTACACTTTCAAAATGATCAGCACAGTAAGTCTAGCTATGATATGTTACCATAAAAAGATATTGCATAGTTTTATTGACTATATTCCCCACGCTGTACATTTCATAACTGTGACTCACTTACTTTGCAATCTGAGGTTTGTACCTCTTATTCTCCCTCACCTATTAATTTCCTTTCCCCAACCCTCTCCCCCTTCCCTCTGGTGACCATGTGTTTGTATTCTGTAAACATAACTCTGTTTCTGTTTTGCTATGTTTATTCATTTGTTTTGTTTTTCAGGTTCCACATATAAGTGAAATCATACAGTATTTGTCTGACTTATTTTACTGAGAGTAATACTTTCTAGGTCCATCCATGTCATCACAAGTGGCAAGATTTCATTCTTTTTAATGGCTGAGTAATATTCCATTGGGCTTCCCTGGTGGCTCAGTGATAAAGAATCTGCCTGACAATGCAGGAGACACAGGTTTGATCCCTGGGTTGGGAAAATCCCCTGGAGAAGGAAGTTGCAATCCATTTCAGTATTCTTGCAGTCAAAATCCTATGGACAATGGTGCCTTGCAGGCTACAGTCCATGGGGTCACAAAAAGAGTAGGACACAACTTAGTGACTAACAACAATATTCCATTTTGCATGTACATACCATCTTCTTTATCCACTCATCTATTGATGGGCCCTTGGCCTAGTGTGTGATCTGTCCTGGAGAATGTTCCATGTATATTTGAAAAGATTGTGTATTCTGCTGCTTTTGGATAGAGTGTTCTATTAATATTAAGCTGTTTTGTTTTAATGTGTCATTTTAAGCCTGTGTTTCTTTATCAGCTTTCTGTCTGGATGACCATCCACTGATGTAAGTGGGGTGTTAAAGTCAATTTCTGCGTGTTACTGTCAATTTCTCCCTTTATGTCTGCTAACATTTGCATCATGGGTTTAGATACTGAAACCAGGCTCAGTGGGAAAAGAATCTGCCTGCAATGGAGGAGACCTGAGTTCGATTCCTGGAGAAGGAAGATCCCTTGGAGAAGGAAATGGCAACGCACTCTAATATTCTTACCTGAGAAATCCCATGGACAGAGGAGCCTGGTGGGCTACAGTCCATGGGGTTGCAAGAGTTGGACATGACTTATTTACTAAACCACCACTACCATGTTTGTTGCATGAATATTTGCAGTTGTTATGCTTCTTTTGGGACTGATCCCTTAATCATTAGGAGTGTCTTTCTTGGTCTCTTGTTATAGTCTTTGTTTTAAAGCCTATTTTGTCTGACATAAGTATTATTACCCTGGCTTTCTTTCGATTTCCATTTGCATGGAATGCCTTTTCCTATCCTCTCACTTTCAGGCTGTGTGTCTTTAGATCTGATAAGAGTCTCTTATGGGCAACATATATTTGAGTCTTGTTTTGTATCCATTCAGCCACTCTATGTCTTTTGATTGGCGCGTATAGTCCACCTACATTTAAAGTAATTATTATTTTTCAAAATATTTATTTATTTACTTGACTGTACTGGGTCTTCATTGCAGATGCTAGATCTTCAATCTTAGTTGTGGCACACAGGATCTTGAGTTGCAGCATGCAAATGCTTAGTCACGGCATGTAAGATCTAGTTCCCTGACCAGGGCTCAAACCTGGGCCCCCTGTATTAAGAGCTCAGAGTCATTGGGACCATGAGGGAAGTCCTCATTTAAAGAAATTATTGAAAGGTATGTACTTATGTCATTTTGTTAATTGTTTTGGGATTATTTTCTTTTGTCTCTTCTCTTGTGATTTGAAGACTACTTTTTAGTATTTTGTCTGGATTCCTTCCTTTTGTCTATTTCTATTCTATTTGTATATCTATTATAGATTTTTGGGTTTTTTTGGTTTCTGTAAGGTTTATATATTACCATATATATGTGATTGTGACTTCCTAGGTGTTGTCAGTGGGAAAGAATCTTCCTGCCAGTGCAAATGATACAAGAGACATGGGTTTGATCCCTGGGTGGGGAAGATATCCTGGAGTAGGAAATGGCAACCCACTGTAGTGTTCTTGCCTGGAAAATTCCATGGACAGAGGAAACTGGTAGGCTACAGTCCACGGGGTCACAAAGAGTTGGATACAACTCAGAACGTGTACACATGATACATATATAATTATTCTAAGTTGCTGATTTCTTACACACAAACACATTTTGATAATCCTGCATTTTTACTCCCTCATCTCCATTCCACATTTACTGTTTTGACATTATATTTTCCATCTTTTTGTCTTGTGTATCCCTTAACTACTTCTTGTAGATGATTTTACGACTTCTGTCTTTAAACCTTCCTACGAGTTTTAAACATGGGCTGATTAACTTTACTGTATATTTACCTTTGCCAATGAGCCATTTCCTTTCGTAATTTTCATGTTTCTAGTTGCAGCCTTTTCTTTTTTTGCTTGGAGAAGTCCCTTATTTTTCACAGATCAGGAAAGAGAAGCTCAGATTGATTATGTAAATTAGCTAACATAGGTGGGAAAAGGTACAGCAGTGTTTTGAGCCTGTGTCCTCGATCGCTTCCTGGTCTAGGGGTTCGTTCACACTTGTGTGAATGCAGAGCTTTATTTGGAGAACCCCTATTCTGCGCTGTAGAGTCCTCTAGTGTCAGGGGCACAGCAATGGAAGTGCGTAGTTCTTGTTCCCACGGAGCTTACAGGCTAGTGACCTTTCCAGATTCTTCCACTCTACCTGGAGAGAATCTCAAGTGAACAGACTGAGGTACAAAGGAAAAAAGAGAAGAAGTGTTACAGTCACATAATGGGTCACAACCTGGACACTTTTTTTAATATTTATTCTTTATTTAGCTGCAGCACCTGGGATCTTTCTCTGGGGTGTGTGGTCTCTCACACATGTGGGATTCTAGTTCCCCAGCCAAGGATGGAACCCGTGTCCCCTGCATTGCAGGGTGGATTCTAAACCACTGGACCACCAGGGAAGTCCTCATTTTTGACCTAGCCTCCAGAACCATGCTGAGAGACCCAAGGGAATTGCATCTTCTGTTCTGCCATTTCTTGGCTGGGCCAGTCACGGGGGTAGAGGTCTGGAATGAAGAAATCCTTCTCAGCGAGGATTAACTATAGAGATTTAGAGTGAGCTTAAAAAGGAGCGAGTATACAGAAGCACTCAGTGGGGAGAATGACAGATTGCAGCAGTAACGGGGGAGTCTTGACGGAGGCAACTGAACTGAATGCATTTCATTGTGAATGACTCACATTTCTTGAGTTCTTTCTGCGTGGTTGGCATTGTTCTAGGTACTGGAAAAAAGTAGAAGTAAAAAGCTCTGGAGGCTGGAGATCAAGACGTTCCAAGAAAAGTCTGGCATGTATCAATGCAGGTGAGGTAGGAGGCGGAGTGCGGAGGTGGTGGCGTTTCATTTGTGTGCTCCAGCTCTCTCCCTCCCTCTGGGGGCCCTTTTTCTATATCCTCTCCCCGGGCCTCCAGAGACCAAGCTAGCAGTGTCATGTTATCCCAGTCCTTTGCAGAGGCACCTTGCCCAGGGCTGCACGCCTACTTTGGGATCAAACCACAAATGCCTACAGATACCAGCCAGGTCAGCCTAGTGACGAAAGAAGGATATTGTGGGGAACTAGTGTTAGGGGCTGCAGAGAACAGGACAACTACTTGTCCATCTCAACAGGACAGCTGCTGCTGCTCTGGGTGATCGATGATATTAATAAAATGAGGGCATCGTGAGGTGGCCCATGGTTCCTGGAATGTGGGAAAAGTAGTTTTCATCCAAAACTTTATGTTTAAATTTTGGAAATTCAGTTAATTTAAATATTTTTGTTGCAATTGATATTGGCCAGAATAAAATGAGTTTGGACTGGATTCCACCGGAGGCCCTCTCATCTCTGCTTCTGTCCTAGGTAATGCCACTCTCTATTTTTTTTTTTTTTTCTTTCTCTCTCTAAGTCTGTCTCTCAATCCTGGGAAGTGACTGCTTGACTAATTAATTTCCAAGGTGATAATGGCTTAACAGCAATCAATTTACTTTTGTCTTCAAAAGCATGACCTCAAGATACTGAAACTAATGAGAAGTGAGCCTTCATGGGAGGTATAAGTGGTCACTAAGTGGGTGTGCCCTTTCTGTCTCAAGCCATTTGGACAGCCTGTGGGCTCTGACCGTGTAGCGGGTCAGCTCCCTCTTCAAGTGTTCAAAGATTCTTTATGAATGGTTTCATTTGGGTCTGGGACTTGGAATGGAGAAGATGGCTCTAGGGCATGGTACCTATGGAAGATCAGGGCGACTACCCAAAACCCCTCTTTGTGCAGTTTAGGTTTAACACTAAGGCTATTGCATTGTCCAATATGGTAGCCACTAGTCACACATGGCTATTTAAACTTAAATTAATTAAAATAAAGGAATAAATCTAAGTCCTCAGTTACACTAGCCACATTTCATATGCTCAGTAGCCATGATGGCTGGAGGCTACCGTGTTAGACGCTGCATATATGGAACATTTCCATTGTCACAGAAAGTTCTATCAGACAATGATGCTGGACCACCAACCTCACAAGGAAACAGATTTGGATATCAGGAGAACTGAGTTTTGGCCCTAACATAGCCATTCATTGGCACTGTGACCTTGGGCAAATTCTTCAATTCCTCTGGATCTGTTTCTTCACTGATAAGATGGAAATGATAACATTTTCCACAAAATTCCCTTGAGCATTAAAGGAACGACAAACACATTGACACTATAGTTATTAATAATGTTACTCTACTTCCCACCCGCAGTCAGAAATCCATCCTCTATGCGGGGCAGAGCTGAGTCTTATACTCAGGAAAAACCTTTTCTCCTCCCCAGTCTGGTTCTTGGATTTCACTGAATTCATTTTGCTTGTTAGCATAAACTCAAAAAGATTCCCTATGTGCACATAGGCAGGGAAGATAAGCAGGAAGAAAGAACTAGGGTGCAGATGGTGCCATAAGAGTTGTATAGAGCATGACTGTCCCAGGTGGTCTGAGAGAGGTTCAGGGTTGAGCATGCACCTGGAAACAGTGAACCAAGGAGAACCCAAGGGGTTAGGCAGGTCTGGTTAACTGTGGACACTGATAATGCTTGAAAGCATTGGGGACTAGGGTAGTGCTTGGCATGTGGTAGGAGCTCAAAAAATACTTGAGATGAATACTTGAAATGTTGCTAGAAATTAACACAACATTGTAGACCAACTATGTTGTTGTTACTCTTTTGCAACCCCATAGACTGCAGCCCACCGAGCTTCTCTGTCCATGGGATTTCCCAGGCAATAATACTGAAATGGGTTGCCATTTCTTTCAGAAGGGAATCTTCCTGACCCACGGTTTGAACCTTTGTCTCCTGCATATCGGGTGGATTCTTTACTGCTGAACCACCAGGAAAAGCCAAAATCAAGTATACTCAAATAAAAAATAAATAAAAAAGAAATATTTGCTAAATGAATGAATGAATGAGCTACATAGATGTTAAAGGTCAACAGGCAGCTTCTGGTAACCCTGGCTTCTGTGATGGCTTTCCCATCGGTATAAAGCCTTAAGTTGATGGAGGAGGGGGAATAATAGAGGGTGAGATTAGTTTGCGAAAAAGAATGCAGTAAATATGGGGTGGGGGGTGCATATAATACCCTGTATTTATTGGCCAGCTATATTCCAAGGATCCTGCATGTTTATCTCTACTCCTTCTGAATGCTCTGTAAGGTACATGTCTTTATTCCCATTTTACACAAGAGTGAGTTGCCCAGAGTCACCTGGCTTAGTGCAAGCATCCAGTTACAGATCTGAGATTCAAACCTAAAGTCCATATCTTTCCTGTGATGTCAAATTACTCTTTAACAGGTAGCGTGTTCTCTCTGAGGAGGCCTATGCTGCCCGAGCTTTAATGCAAGAAGTTGCAAGAATTTCTACTCTTCAGGTGGACTTCCTTTTAAAAAATTTTTTAAAATAATTTTTATTTATTTTTGGCTGTTCTGGATCTTCATTGCTGTGTGCAAGCGCTCTCTTGTTGCAGTGAACAGGGGCTACTCTCTAATATATCAGCTTCTCATTGAGGTGGCTTCTCTTTTTGCGGAGTTCGGGTTCAGTCGTTCTGCTGCATGGGTCTCGTTACTCCACGGCATGTGTGATCCTCTTGGACCAAGGACTGAACCCTGCCTGTGTTGGCAGGCAGATTCCCAACCACTGGACCACCAGTGAAGTCCCCAGGTGGACTTCTGACTTCGCTGATGCTCTCTTTGGGTTGGCTTGGTTGGTAGATGAACTTGTGCCTGCCCATACCATTTATTTTTATTTATTTATTTTTATTGGAGGCTAATTATTTTACAATATTATATTGGTTGGTTTTGCCATACATTGCCCATACCATTTATACAATGATTTCACAGCACTTCACCATCCCAGCCATGAACATCCATTGTGATGAAGTTGTTTCTCTCAGTTGAAAATGGAGAACCCGTAACACTAGGAAGTTAAATGATTTGTTCAACAGCGTAAGACAGCGGGTCATTGTTGGAGTCCATAGGGAAATGAGGACATTCGGGAGACTGGTGGTTTAGTTGCTGAGTTGTGCCCAACTTTTGTGACCCCACAACCTGCCAGGCTCCTCTGTCCTCTGTCCATGTGATTTCCAGGCCAAGAAAACACTGGAGTGGGTTGCCATTTCCTTCTCTGGGGGATCTTCCTGACCCAGGGATCAAACCCGGGTCTCCTGCATTGCAGCAGATTCTTTACCAACTGAGCCACCAGAGAAGTGTCTCTCTCAGTTGAAAATGGAGAACCCGCAGCACTAGCAAATTATATAACTTGTTTGCGAGCATAAGACAGTAAGTCATTGATGGAGTGTATAGGGAAATAAGGATATTCAGGTGATATTCAGGGAAGTGAAATGGATCTATGGCATGTCATTGTTTGTATCTACTGCTAATTTGTAGAATTGCTTAATGCTTTTTGCTTCTTCAGCTTCAATGCTTGTAATTGTATAGTCTAGTATGCAACAAAATACTAATGCCAAGTCGTTGTGGATCACATAGAACACAGGTGTCAATCACAGGCCGTTCTGCTTGGAGGTTGTTTGTCTGATGCAAATGGGGTATCTGGTTACCAGACTCCATTTGTTACTCGTGTTTCTACTAACACCTTTGTGGATGCTCTCCTTACGTGTCTACATGGTCCAGGGCGTGTGAGTGCGTGAGTGGGCAGAAAGAGGCAGGCGGATCCTTTCAACCAAGGTCCTCCCTGGACTTTTCCTTTTCCCACCTCGGTGATGTCTTCTGTTTGTGGATGTAGCCACATCCCCTCATGTTTCAGTGAGGACTGACCCGGGGGAGTCTAGTGATTCTGGGCAGAGTCTGCTAGAGACGGGATGCCCACACCTCCCTTCGGGGAGTTGTTGGAAGGCACCCTGGAGGGAACAGAAGAGAAAGAAAGTGGAAATCAATCAGAACAATTGATAGTTGCCCTGAGGCAGTGTTCTTCATAATGAGTTACATGAGACGCTAGTTCCATGAGCTTTTCTGTGATAAAAGGATTCTGATCCAAAGATTTCAGGGATGGTGCATATTATATCATCCATGTGGAGCTTCACAATGCAAATAGGCATATTAAAACTTACCAAATGCCCTACAGAAAAGAAATTCAGTTTTTTTTTTTCACTTAATGGTAGTTAAGGGTAGTTCTTTTAAAATTTACTAGAATAGGGAACCCCATCTCTCCACCCCCTGTACCCCCCACATCTCTTAATACCTCAGGAAAACAGCACTGGAGGAAGAGGAAGATGGAAAAGATGCAATCTAATGCCTAAAAGAAAGTGTGAGCCCTCTTTCCATGGTCTGTTGCTCAAATTAGTAAACCCAAAACTCTGCTCAGTAAACCACCAAGGGATCAGGGGCCTTCCCTGGTGGCTCAGATGGTAAAGAATCCACCTGCCAATGCAGGAGACATGGGTTCAATCCCTGGGTCAGGAACGTCCCCTGGAGAAGGAAATGGGAACTCATTCCAGTATTTTTGCCTGGAAAATCCCATGGACAGAGGAGCCTGGTGGGCTGCAGTCCATGGGGTCGCGAAGAGTCGGGCACGACATAATGATTGAGCATGCACACATGCAAAGTATCAGGAAGCCCACAAAACATTATTGGAAGCATGGAGAGGTGCATTCACTTTGATCAGAAAAGCTACCATTGCCGTATGTGATGTTTAGCAGGAAGCAAAGGACTGTAGGATTCTCCTCCCTCACTTCTTCAGAGAATCCTTGCTGGCTCCTCACTACAAGCTGGTCTCCTTCATTGTACACTCTCATAGAACATGCTCTTTCCTTCAGAGCACTCATCTCTTTTGTAATTAGGCATTCACTAGCATTGGTTTTGGCTTCCCAGGTGGCACTAGCGGTAAAGAACTCGCTGGCCAGTGCAGGAGACCTAAGAGACATGGATTTGATCCCTGTGTTGGGCAGATCCCTGTGTCGGGCAGATGCCCTGAAGGAGGGCATGGCAACCCACTCCAGTATTCTTGCCTGGAGAATCCCATGGACAGAGGAGCCTGGCGGGCTACAGTCCATGGGGTTGCAAAGAGTCAGACACAACTGAAACGACTTAGCACACATCACTGGTTTATGGCTTCCATGGACTTAAAAACAGCAAGAGAAGAGGGACTGGCATATAATTATGGTGTTCAATCAATTTTTGCCAAAAATGTTTATTAAATCCATTCGAGGTCATGATAAATCCACATTCCTTGAAACTCATTACACTAGACATTCCTTTACCCTCTAGGCAAAAATCTGTATTTGTTTTCTAGGGCTACCATAACAAATAGCCACCAACTTGGTGGCTTAAAATAACAGAAACTTACTGTCTTGCAGTTCTGGAGGTTCCTCCTGGAGACGGCTCCACTCCCCTCTCTAGCTTCTGGTGGCTCCTGGCATTCCTTGGTGGTCCTTGATTTGTAAATTGCGTCACTGTAATCTCCGTCTCCATCTTTGTGTGAACTTTTTTTTAAAATTAATTAATTATTTGGTTGTGTCGGGTCTTAGTTGCAGCACTCAGGATCTGTGTTGTGTCACCTGACCTTTCCTGGCAGTGCACAGACCCTCTGCAGTTGTGGCATGGGCTCAGTAGTTGCTGTGCTTGGGCTTAGCTGCTCTGCAGCATGTGGGATCTTGGTTCCCCATCCAGGGATCAAACTCGTGTCCCCTGCATTGCAAGGCAGATTCTTAACCACTGGACCACCAGGGAAGTCCCTTCATATGACCTTTTCTATCTCTGTATGTCTGATCAGAGATGTCTGTATGAAGCTTTGGGATCCTTCAAATGTAGCAAAAGCCCAAAGAAAACTTATTTTTGCACCACCCGTCCTGCTTTCCTGCCCACAAATCCATGCCCGCATCCTCCTGCCTTTTCTCACAAACCTTCAGTGTTTTCTAAAAACTGAAGGCTGGCATATCTTCCCATCATTAATTCTGTTGACAGGTATTTGTTGGACCTCTTCCCTGGGTGGAGAAGACGGAGAGGCATTTCAGGTGGCAAAACCACAAGGAGTATAAGTTTTGTCCTGGTGAGGCATAAAAGAGTATGTTTCCTCTTTCTCATTTGTCTCTTTCACCTTCCTTGTACCATCAGCCACAGAATTCACAATCGACACACTCATATGCCTCGTCCTCAGCTACAGAAGTACCAGGTTGTGGCACTGAACTGAACACATATACACACATATACATATGCATACACACACAAGCACACATGTATACACACACTGCAGAAATCTGGCAGGTGTGTCAACGCCTGCTGACCTTTTGAAATCCATCATCCCAGACTTCGGGGCCCAGAAGAAGCTCATCTGAACAGGGATCTATGTTTGATTGGTCACATTTAGGCGGCACTTTTATTTCTCCTGAGCAGTCTAATAAGAAGACAGGGTTCTCCCACATCACATAAGGACTTGTGTTTTCATAAAAGGGGAAAACCAGGACTTCCCTGGTGGTCCAGTGGATGGGGGTCCACCTGCCAATGCAGGGGACACGTGTTCAATCTCCGGTCTGGGAAGATTCCCCATGCTGGGGTGCAAATAAACTCGAGTGCGGCTACTGCTGAGCCCACACTCTAGAGCTCTCGAGCCACGACTTCTGAGCCTGCGAGCTGCAGCTAAAGCCTGTGCTCCGCAACAAGAGAAGCCACTGCAATGAGAAGCCCACGCATCTCAACAAAGAGTAACTCACACTCGCTGCAACTAAAGAAAGCCCAGCAACGAAGACCTAGCACAACCACATTAATCAATTAATTGATCAACTATTAATAAAATAAAAGGGGAAAAGCTCAGAGGCCACTCCCTCTCTCAGAGTCAGCAGCTGCTCAAAAAGGCCTGGGCTCATCCCTGGTGCTCATTGGTCATGTCTCCATGCAGACCTGGTACCAAGGGAAAGAAAGAACTCATAGGAGACTGAAGGGTGAAAGATGGAGGACTCAGCTCTCTTGGCAAATGTCTTAGATGGTCCCCACTGCTGAGAGGAGTCAGCAAATGGCAGATGGAGCACTGGACTGAGAGCTCTAATAGAAGCCCTGGGTCCCAGGACAGGCGGCTTCCTCATTTCACCTGCATTCTGAAGCAGATGTGAAAGCCACACACGATTTGTGAAAATATTTTTAGACAGTAAAATGCTTTACAAGTAGAAGGCATCGCTGCTTTATTATTTTAATGAACAAAAAATGATTCCCCGTTTTGAAACATTTTGTTCACCATTTTCAATGGCTGCAAGGTAGGATTTGATCTTAGGAATGAGCACCTGATTACCTCAACCACCAGGTACATTCCCCACCCCCCGCCCCGCCCAGCCTGAATTATGTCTGGGATCAAAGGGCTGCTTTAAGATCAAAAGACTCTACAATCCAGAAACCCAGAAACTGTCTCTGCCTCACCGTTGCCTCCTAGAGAGGACCAGTTGCTCCTCCAAACAGCAAGTCTTCCCTCCTCTTTCTTCCCCAATGAGCTTGGCCTCCGTTTTTATTTCCTTCCAAACCCAGAAAGTGAAGAAGGCACGCAGCACTCTCTGAGCAAGTTCAGGAGGAAGGAGGGCAGACAGATGACCTGGCTTCTCCATGGTGGACACAGAAGGGTATCCTCTTTGCCTCCTGCGTCTCTCTCAAAATGATGAATGGAAATCTCAGGAACAGGAAGTCTCTCTTTTAGAAGGAAATACAAGTGCGCCTTTCCTGTTTTGTCCTGAACCTCTAATGATAGAAATTCTCCTAAAAATAAGTTCTCCTGAGATCTCTGACTAGAACACATTCCCAGCCCTTCCCCCGTCACAGTGGCCCCTACCTCTCTCAGGAAAACGGAAATCTCAGTACATGCGTGCTAAGCCGCTTCAGTGTGCCTGCCTCCTTGTGACCCTGTGAACTGTAGCCCTCTAGGCTCCTCTGTCCATGGGATTCTCCAGACAAGAATACTGACGTGCGTTGCCATTCTTCTTCTCCAGGGGGTCTTTCTGACCCAGGGGTTGAACCCGTATCGCTTACATCTGCTGCATTGGCAGGCAGGTTCTCTACCGCTATCACCGCCTGGGAAGCCCAGATCTCAGTAGCTTCTTCCAGTCATTCATTCATGTCCCATCTAGTACCTTCTCCTCCTCTGCAGAAGATAAATGCCAGGAGTCACTCGACAACTGGAATTGTACCCCATGATTGAAGCAGGAAGAGTAGCAGCAGTACACAGACTTCCACTCTGAAGGATACTAGTCCAAGCCTTCTGAAAGCCCAGTGGAGCCACATACATTTTACAGATGTGCCCACTTCAGGGACGCTCCTGGTCCCTGGCCAGCCTCCTCATTCCCCTTCTGAGTCTCTTGCCAGGCTGTTCCAGGCCGCGGTCCCTGTGTCTGCTCTGTGCTGCTAACCCTGGTCACATCCAAGCTGCAGAACTCTGGAACTGGCAGTCACACCACGGCTGTTTCCTTCTCAGGATGTTGGAGCCAAGCTGAGATGATGTTTGATCAGGAAAAGCTCCCCTCTGCTACCCAGGCCAGGTGACCCCGGAGCTCAAAAACCAGTCTGACCCAAATGCCTAACCTGAATCTAACCATGAGAAGACAGTCAAGAAAATCCACACTGAGGATCTGTAAAGCAATCAGCCTGGACCTTTCAAAAATCTCCATAGATGGAAAACCATAAAAGGTTGGAGAAACTGTTCACTAGACTAAACAGGACTAAAGAGCTGTGACAACCAAAGATATTGGGCAGTCCTGCATAAGGCCCTAGGATTTTTTTTTTTTTAAACAGGATAAAACAGCCATAAAAGACCTTAGTGGGAACATTGAGGAAATTTGAATGTGAGCTGCATATTATATAATAGTGTTGTATAAACTTTAAATTTCTGAGTGTGAAGGTTGTATTGTAGTTACATAGAATGGGAAGTACTTGGAAGTGAAAGTTTATGATGCTTACAACTAATGCTCAAGCAGTTTAGCAAGAAATAAAACACCTGTGTATAGATGGGCTTCCCAGGCGGCTCAGTGGTAAAGAACCCACCTGCCGATGCAGGGGATATGGGTTTGATCCCTGGGTCAGGAAGATCCCCTGGCAACCTACTCCAGTATTTTTGACTGGGAAATCCCAAGGACAGAGGAGCCTGGTGGGCTACAGTCCATGAAGTCACAAAGAGTCAGACATGACTGAGCCACCGAGTGTGCACACACACACACACACATAAATATATATAGGGAGAAAGCAAATGTAACAAAATGCTAATATTGGTGAATCTAAGTGAAGGGCAGTTACATGGTACACCATTCTTGAAACTTTGAGGGTTTCAGATCGTTCATAATAACAAATTGAGGTTCATAATACCAAGCAGAGGAGACAGACATTGCTACATTTCTCCACCATTGATATTTCTCCCATCCTTCCCTAAGAAACCCATGCACTAAAACCTTCAAAGGGAAAAAAAGAACACCTCACACAAAACCATTCATGAAACAGACACAGCGGGTGGGGTGCTAGCTGGTCAATAGCCCATTTATTCTGCAGATAAACAAACTCTGAATTCCAATTTGAACATAATTGAGACTCCACTGGTTATCCCCGGTGGCTCAGACAGTAAAGAATCTGCCTGCAATACAGGAGATCCAGGTTAGATCCCCTGGAGAAGGGCAAGGCAACCCACTCTAGTATTCTCGCTTGGAGAATCCCATGGACAGAGGAGCCTGGCAGGCTATGGTCCAAAGTGTCACAAAACTCAGACACGACTTTAGAGACTAGCACTTTCATTTTCAAGACCCCACCACTTTGATTCCCCACTGGAATTTATTCATTGTCTCCATTTGGATGTGTCTTCACTGGTTGACACGGGGTGGAAAAGAGATGATGCCATGCAATTTACCAGGATCCAGAAGTCCCAACGGGAATCTGGAGCCCAAAACATATCTTTTCTCAAGATCGTGGACCGTCCACACTGGCTGAGGACACAACGTATTTTTCCCACCAGGGCCAACCGTATTCTTGGTGGCTCCAGGACAACATGACATTCAACACAACATTAAATATAGGTAGAGCTGAGGTTTTCCAAGTCCACTGTCAGGGATTAACTCAAATTCCTCTTTCCATCTAAAGCTCTTCTTATTCTGTACTTTATCATTATTTTGTATTAATAAAAGCAACTGAAAGCTTCACAACTATTTTTTAAAATATTTATTTATTTGGCAGCATCAGGTCCAGGTTGAGGCCCATGGGATCTCTGTTGCGTCCTGTGAGATCTTTTGTTGAGGCGCGTGGATTCTCTAGCTATGTTACAGGGGCTTTTAGTTGCTCTGAGGCACATGGGAGCTTAGTTCCTCAACCAGGGATGGAACCTGTGTCCCCTGCATTGCAAGGCGGATTCTTAACCACTTGACCTTCAAGGAAGTCCCTCATGTACTTTCTTATTTTTTCGATTGAAATACAGTTCCTGTACAATATTATGTAAGTTACAGGTGTACAATATAGTGTTTCACAATGTTTAAAGATTATTCTCCATTTAAAGTTATTATGAAATATTGGCGACATCCCCTGTGTTGTACAATATATTATCCCCATAGCTTATTTTATACCTAATCGTTTGTACTTCTTAATCCCCTACCTCTATATTTCCCACTGGTATTTTTCCTGTGCTATATCTTCCTCTCCCCACAGGTAACCACTAGATTGTTCTCCATATGTGTGTCCGCTTCTTTTTTGTTATATTCACTAGTTCGCTATATTTTTTAGATTTCACATATAAGAGATATTATGCTATTTGTCTTTGGATATCATGCAGTGTTTGTCTGATTTAGCATAATACCCTCCAAGTCTCTCCATGTTGCTGCAAATGGGAACATTTTGTTCTTTTTTTATGGTTGCTTCTTCTGCCCTTTAAAAGCTCTTCTATTTGTACCTCTAACAGAAATAAGACCTCTGGACTTCTGACAAAATTCTCTTTCAACATTTGTGTCTGTGGTCAGGCCTCAGTGAGAACACATGGTCCCATATTTGACCTGGAAAATGCAGTTGTTATAACAGCAGGAATTAGTACACATTCCTTGTATTTGAGTTATTTGTGTACAAGTTTTTCTCTCCCAGTAGACTGGATTCCCTCAGGGGAATTAGCCTTTCTTGTAGCTCCTGTTTTCCTCTTCACAGGTGATTCCAGTCACTGTCACAGTGGCACTTCCAACCTATATGCTGACGATGCTCACGGCTCACCCCAGCTCTCTTAAGAGCTTCAGATTATATGGCAGCAAACTGGGCTTTCTTGGTTGTTCAGATGGTAAAGAATCCATCTGCAGTGCAGGAGACCTGGGTTTGATCCCTGGGTTGAAAAGATCCCTTGGAGAAGAAAATGGCAACCCACCCCAGTATTCTTACGTAGAGAATTCCAAGGACAGAGGAGCCTGGCGGGTTACAATCCATGAGGTTGCAGAGGATCAGACACCACTGGGCGACTAACAGACATAACTCTCAAACATAACTCTGCTGAGCAAACCCTTTTTCAGGCCCTCCAAGTCCTTTATATTCAGGGAACCAAGGCTGAACTCAGCCTACCCTCACTGTTTTAAAATTCTGCTCTCCATTTTGTATTCTCAGTTCATCAAACCTTCTTGCACCCATTCAGTCAAGCCTCAACCTAATTCACCCTGCCTCCTCCTTTATCTCCCCTCCATTAGCCAGTCCATCACCAAATCCAATTACTTCTTTTGATTGTTAACTGACCCTTTAGATTTGTTCCACCCTCCCCACCCCATCCTACCACCCGTTTTGGAGCTCTGGAGCTCAGCATCTCTTATCCAGACTATTGAACGAGACTCCTAACTGACTCCCTGCTCCTTCCTGATTTCCCAGATCCATCTTCCGTTTTCCAGCTGGACATGTAAGCACATCAACTCCCCCCGCCCCCCCCCCCCACAACATGAAACCATTCTATGGCTCGCCAACGTGACAGAATAGAGTTAAGCACTTTGCCGAACTAGTCTCTACCCTCTTGTCTCCTCTTCTGCCCCTTCGTGTCTCACACTTTATGCTCTAACTGTGCTAAAGCACTTATAGCTTTTAATATGCATGGTGTTGTTTCAAGTTTCTGTGCTATTACCCTTTTCTCAGCCTGGAAGTTTTGGTCCATCTTTTTTTTTTTTTTTTTTACATAACTACCTTTTGGCTCAGTGGTAAAGAATCTGCCTGCAATGTAAGAGACCCGGTTTTGATCCCTGGGTTGGGAAGATCCCCTGGAGAAGGAAATGGCAAACCCTCCAGTATTCTTGCCTGGGGAAATCCCATGGACAGAGGAGCCTGGAGGGCTACAGTCTATGGCGTCCAGAGAGTTGGACATGACTTAGGAACTAAACAACAACACTCCTTTACTCAACTTTCAAAACTCAACCACTTCTTGAAGCCTTCCCAGGAGCTCCAGATTGGGCTAAGTGCTGCTCTTCTATACCTCTAAAGCATCATCTGCATTGAATATCTGTTAGGTGCCAGGCACTTTTGAGACATTCTCTCATTCAACTACACATAACCCTATGAGATAAACAGGATTTACCCCACTTAACAAATAAGAAAATTGGACTCTCAAACAAGCCAAGTATCTTGGCCAAGATTTCTCAGCTGGAAAGTGAAGGAGCCAAGATAATGAAACTAAGTCTTTCTGGTTTCAATTCGGTGCTGGGTGGACTGTACCAAACCTTTCTCACTTTCAGCCAACCAAGAAACGCACGGAGCGCTGTATTCCCCAGGTATAGTCAGAAAACAAAAACTTCACCAGTGATTTTAACAGACAGAACTTAATATGGAGAGTCGGTGAGACCCACATAGGGAAACCAGAGGCAAGCAGGAAGCTTTAAGGTAAATGTAGGAAATAGCTCACTAACATGTCTAAGAGAGGAGGCTAGGGTCCTCAGACCCTAGAAGCTTAGAGAAGGGGCTCTGGGAGCTACGACTCAGGTTTCTGAGGAGAGGACGCTGCCGCACTGGTGCTCGCACCTCAGAGCACATGCCCTGGAAGTGCTGAAAAAGGCTGGAAACAGCAGTCGATCAGAATCGAAACTGCTTCCGAGTTGAAAGGTCACCGTGGGGCGATACTGACAGAAAGTGGAAAGTGAAATCGCTCAGTCGTGTCCGACTCTTTGCGACCCCATGGACTGTAGCGTACCGGGCTCCTCAGTTCATGGGAGTTTTCCAGATAAGAATACTGGAGTGGGTTGCCATTTCCTTCTCCAGGGGATCTTTCCGACCCAGGGATCGATCCCGGGTCTCCAGCATTGCAGGCAGACGCTTTACCGTCTGAGCCACCAGGGAGGTCCAATGCTTATCCTGATACTGGCAGAAAAAGGGAGCAAACACAAAGGGCAAGTCCTCCTCTCGTTGCAACACCGCATCTCCCTGGAGTGTCACTCACTGGTAAAGGAGACACGTTGTCAGCAGAGGCTTGGACCCAGCCCAACGGAGCAGAGAACAGCAGCGTGGGCTTGGAGTTGAGGGAGGATAACATCCTGACCAGCGCAAGCGGGCTGTGTGTCGGCACCAGTGCGAGTGGACTAGGGGTAAGGAAGCTGCTCATCACTATAGTAACATCAGCTGCCATTACGGAGCGCCTCCGAGGTGACATTCGCTATGTTCCCACCTTTCCACACAAGGATTTCTTTGCTCCCCACAACCTATCAGGTAGGTACTATTGTCTTACCAGTTTCACACATGAAGAAGCTATATTCAGAGATGCTGCTGCTAAGTCACTTCAGTCGTGTCCGACTCTGTGCGACCCCATAGACGGAAGCCCACCAGGCTCCCCTGTCCCTGGGATTCTCCAGGCAAGAACACTGGAGTGGGTTGCCATTTCCTTCTCCAATGTGTGAAAGTGAAAAGTAAAAATGAAGTCGCTCAGTCCTATCCGACCCTTAGCGACCCCACGGACTGCAGCCTACCAGGCTCCTCCATCCATGGGATTTTCTAGGCAAGAGTACTGGAGTGGCTTGCCATTGCCTTCTCCGATTCAGAGATGCTAAGGACCTTTCAAAAGGTTCGGAAGAGGAGGGATCCCAGTTCAAATCCAGGTCTGACTGATGCTAAGACCTTGTGGTAACCACAGGTCTGTTTGCTGGGGCTGCCGTAACAGATTGCCACAAACTGTGCGGCTCACAGCAAAAACTGTAAGGTCGCGGAAACGGGCGTCTCAAGCTGTAAGGAAATAACCCAGACACCAAGGGAAAGTAACAGGCTTTATTGGCAGTGCGCTCCCGGGGCAGAACCCACCGACCGCAAGAATGGCCAGGAGGAGTTCTGCCCTGAACAAAGGCAGGGTGGGATTTTTATGCCTTCGGGGCAGGAAGTGGCATCATATAACCTGGACAGGCCTAAAAGAAGGTAAAGCTCCGGAATGCGAGATTGCGAATGGTCAGCTAGTCCAGGTGGCGAGACTGGGTTGGTCACTCTGGAGGTCAGGGGGGTAGATCCGGCAGAGGGTTATTACGTCAGAGATTCCTCAGCAGTTTGGCGGGACTTTTTCCCTCCGGCGGGGGATGGAGAGGGGAAGAAGGAGCCAAGATAGCCACCGGGAAGGGGAAGCCAAGAAGGCCACCAGGGTCCGACCTTACAAAAACCTTTGTTCCCTTACAGTTCCAGGGTCCAGGAGTCCAAAATCAAGGTGTTTGCAAGCAGACTCTCTCTGAAATCTTGCAGAGAAAATCCTTCCCTGTCTCTTATGATGGCTCCAGGCATGCATCAGCTTGTGGCCGTGTCACACTGGTCTCTGCCCCATTTTCACGAGAACGTCTTCCCTCGGTGTGTTTGTGTCTTCTCTTTTTGAGAATGCTTGTCACTGGATTTAGGACCCACCCAGGTAATCTAGGGTAATTTCATGGAAAGATCTTCAGCTTAATTAAACATTTGCAAATATGCTTTTTCCAAGTAAGTTCACATCCACATGTTCTGGGGATCAGGATGTAAACATATCTTTTTTGAGACAACTCAACCACTATACCACGTAAAATTACTTCTTTTGAAAATAATGTTCACCAAATCCATTTCAAATGAAATCTGTGTTCTAACAGCATTTTCAGATTTTAAAACAGTGTTCTGTGCTACATGTGGTACTTTTAATATTTCGTGTTCCTCCCCCTTTAAGCTTTCTCTCTTCCTAAAGACAAACACACAGGGACATCTTTGGCAGCGCCTGTCATTTGGAACAACCATCCTGTCTGTCTCCACCTCATTGACTCGTGATCTCATTTCAAACCTCATCTGAAAATACCCTCCCTCCTCTCTTTCCTTGACCACTTTCCTTGACTTGACTTTCATTAGCATTCACCCGGTGCAACCCTGGAATTCAGCACACCTGGCCAAAGGAGTGTGATCTCAGATGAGAGGGGTTCGTCAACCACAGAGTGGAAGGCTATACAAACTTCTATCCTTTGTCCCAACAGAAGCCCACCCTCCTTCCCCACCCTCTACTCCACATCCCAGCCTTGAGAATGGAAGCTTCCAATGACGGTTTCTTTTCTTGGTTGGAAGGATTGGCTGATCTATTTTGCAATTCACCTGGTTGAGAACATAGTTTGGAAATTTATGTACCTTGGAGATGTCTTCTTAGGTATGCGTGAAGGGCAAAAAGATTTCTCCAAGCAAACAGACATTAGGAAAGAAAGGTACATTTTTTGACTTTTTGCTAAATAAAATATGTGAGCTGAGAACCCTAATGCATCCAGGTTAATGAACTGTATTTCATGTGCCTGACTTGAAAAGAATAGAAAAGACATGGTGTTTTCCTATGGAAATATGTCAGACCCATCTATCTTAGGGTCTGACATATTTGCCAGTAAATATTTCCAGCATACCAAGTACTATATACCTTGAATTGAATTCTGAAGTTCATCAGTTTTGCTTCCTAGAAGTAAAGGAGATGAATATTAGAAAACAAAATTTTGAACTCCTCAGAGTTTTCTCTGTTCAAGTGTCTCAATATCAATGTCATCACTATCTGTTTGGAATTTAATTTAAAAAAAAAACATTTCCCACCTCCACAGACATGATATTGACATTATCCCACTGCTCCTCTCTCTTTTTTCACAAAATTTTTGGGAATATTTCTTCTACAGGTGGAGTGTGGCTTTGGCATTCAGTAAGAGGGATTGGGGGCAGGAGGAGAAGGGGACAACAGAGAATGAGATGGCCGGATGGCATCACCAACTCGATGGACGTGAGTTTGAGTGAACTCCAGGAGTTGGTGATGGACAGGGAGGCCTGGCTTGCTGTTATTCATGGGGTTGCAAAGAGTCGGACACTACTGAGCAACTGAACTGAAGATAATACCTCAGCCCTTCATTTGTTTTCCTCAAGCTCATCTGCATATCTGAGGTTATTGGTATTTTTCCTGGCAATCTTGATTCCAGTTTGTGCTTCATCCAGCCTTGCATTTTGTGTGATGTACTCTGCATATAAGTTAAATAAGCAGGGTGGCAATATACAGCCTTGACGTACTGCTTACCCAGTTTGAAGCCAGTCTGTTGTCCATGTCTGGTTCTAACTGTTGCTTCTTAACCTGCAGGTTTCTTAGGGAACAGGTAAGGTGGTGTGGTAGTCCCATCTTTTGAAGAATTTTCCACAATTTGTTGTGATCCACACAGTCAAAGTCTTTAGCATAGTCAATGAAGCAGAAGTAGATGTTTTCCTGGAATTCTCTTGCTTTTTTATGATACAATGGGTGTTGGCAATTTGATCTCTGGTTCCTCTGCCTTTTCTAAATCCAGCTTAAACATCTAGAAATTCTTGGGTCAAGTATTGTTGAAGCTTAGCTTGGAGAATTTTGAGCATTACTTTACTAGTGTGTGAGATGAGAGCAACTGTGCAGTATATACATGTGTATATGTGTGTATATATGGTGCACACGTGTATGTTTGTGTGTATGTGTGTGCATATGTGTATACATGTATGTATATGCGTGTATGTGTATATGTGTATGTATGTGCATATTTACTCAGGCAACTGTTAAGGGGTACTGCTCTAAGTGATCATCCATAGTTATAGCACATTTGACGTGTCACTCACAGGAAAGATGTCCCAACAGGATGACGCCTCCTCCTATAATTTCAGCTAACTTTGGGGTGACTTGGCCACTCACAAGGGAGGTAGCATCCACTGATGCCTTGTGAAATCCCTGAACTGGAAGGCTGTTGAGGAAAGAGCCAGAGCTCCTTGGCGGGGTCCTTCTGTGGTCACACCAAGTGAGGTGAACCCTGGGGCGGGTGGCTGAGAATGACACTTTAGGGCCCCACCCCACCCGATTCTCCTCTGGGAGCTGATTCACACATCATCTGTGCACATGTTCACATGTTACTGAGGGATGTCTGGACTCCAGCCCATTACAATCCATCATACTTGAAGCCCTGTGTCCACAGCTGGAGGCAGAAAGCACATGAAATTGTACACTGGAGGAGAAAAAAGCATTAAATCTCAGAAGTGAGCTCTCTTCAGGTTTCAAAGGTGATTGGGAAATCTAAACAATTTCGAGCTTGGTGTGGTAAAACCAAAAGAACCAGTCAATGCAGTTATAAAAAAAAAAAGAAAAAAGACACATCCATAATTGTAGCAATGCTATACTCAAATTCACACCTCCCCAGCCAAAAGGTGGAAGCCTCTCAAATGTCCAGCCACGGACACAGATGAATGGGTAAACAAAATGCAGTATATGTGTGTGTGTGTATTTCTGGGAGAAATATCCACAACCTCAGATGTGCAGATGACACCACCCTTATGGCAGAAAGTGAAAAGGAACTAAAGAGCCTCTTGATGAAAGCAAAAGAGGAGAGTGAAAAAGCTGGCTTAAAACTCAACATACAAAAAAGTAAGATCATGGCATCCGGTCCCATCATTTTATGGCAAATAGATGGGGAAACAATGGAAACAGTGACAGATTTTATTTTCTTGAGCTCCAAAATCACTGCAGATGGCAACTGCAGGCATGACATTAAAAGACGCTTGCTTCTTGGAAGAAAAGCTACAACAAACCTAGATGGCATATTAAAAAGCAGAGACATTATTTTGCTGACAAAGGTCTGTATAGTCATAGCTATGGTTTTTCCAGTAGTCATATATGGATGTGAGATTTGGTCCATAAAAAGCTGAGTGCCGACGAATTGATGCCTTTGAACTGTGGTGTTGGAGAAGACTTGAGAGTCCCTTGGACTGCAAGGAGATCAAACCAGTCAGTCCTAAAGGAAATCAATCCTGAATATTCATTGGCAAGACTGATGTTGAAATGGTAGCTCCAATACTTTAGCCACCTGATGCGAAGAATTGACTCATTAGAAAAGACCCTGATGCTGGGAAAAATTAAAGGCAGGAGGAGAAGGGAACGACAGATGATGAGATGGTTGGATGGCATCACTGACTCATTGGACGTGAGTTTGAGCAATCTCTGGGAGATGGTGAAGGACAGGGAAGTCAGGCGTGCTCCAGTCCATGGGGTCTCAAAGTGTTGGACATGACTGAGTGACTGAACAACACTTTTACATGAAAGTGAAAGTATTAGTCACTCAGTCATGTCTGACTCTGTGGCCCTGTGGACTCCAGCCAGGCTCCTCTGTCCATGGAATTCTCCAGGCAAGAATGCTGGAGTGGGTTGCATTTCCTTCTTCAGGGGATCTTACCAACCCAGGGATGAAACCTAGGTCTCCTGCATTGCAGGCAGATTCTTTATCGTCTGAACTACCAGGGAATTCCATACATATATATTTATATATGAATATTATTCAACCATGAAAAGGAAGGACTTTCTGACACAAACTATTACAATCTGGATGGACCTTGAGGACATTATGCTCTGTAAAATAAGCCAGTCACCAAAGAACAAATGCTGTGTGAGCCAGCTTATGTAAGGTCCTAGTTAGTCAAACTCATTGAGACAGAAAGTAGCGCAGTGGTTGCCAGAGGCTGGGAGGAGGGGGGAATGGGAAGTTGTTTAATGGGGAGCGAGTTTCAGTTTTGCAAGCCGAGCTTCTGGAGTCTGATTGCACAACAACGTGTAGAAACTTAACACGTCTGCGTGGCAGATTTTAAAATGTTTAAGGTGGTCAATTTTGTTACGTGTGTTTTACCACAGATAAACCAACAACAACAAAGCAAACAAAAATAAGGCAAGATAAGTCAGTTGCATAACAGCAGAGCTTTGTTAACTGGTTGTTTGAACTTCCTGGAAACGAAGCCAGGAGTGGCTAACCAGGGAGTGGGGTCAAAGGAGGTGATGAGCTCAGCGCGGAGGGAAGCTGCCCTGGGGAACATTTTTGGAGGAGAGAGTAGGAATGTTCTGTGCCCTTTGCCTTCCTGGGAGTTGACCCCTCCATCCGTGACTTCTGGAGAAAAGTCAGCGTGAAAGTATCTGTCTCCAATCTCTGTGTTTTACTCTAAATCTCTGTTTGACACTGTCCTGGGCAGGGATCTGCTATCTCATCAACATTCCTGGAGACTGGGGTAGGTTTGTGTTTTCTTGGACACAGATGACTAGACTGGTCAGGCAGATTGGGAAATGCTGCCTGGGTTGGTGGCTGATCTAACACAATGTTTTTCAAACACTGGGCTTCCCAGGTGGCCCAGTGGTAAAGAATCAGCCTGCCCATGCAGGAGAGGCAGATTCGATCCCTGGTGGGGAAGATGCCCTGGAGAAGGAAATGGCAACCCACTCCAGTGTCCTTGTCTGGGAAATCCCATGGACAGAAGAGCCTGGCGGACTACAGTCCGTGGGATGGTGAAAGAGTCAGACATGACTAAATATAATTTAAAATTATGCATTTAATTGAATAGTTGGAGCATCCGGATGAGCAGCTTGTCACTAGTGTGCTCCCACGTTTAGGACTGTCATCACTGCAGCGAAGGGCAGGTGACATCTTGAAGTTTTGCATGAATGGAGGTGTAGCACCACGTGAAACTGAGGAAAGCAGCGGGGGAACGGAGTCAGCCCGCTGCACAGGGGAGCACGGGCCTGCCGCTCACAGACGCCAACATCGCCACAGCGCTATCACTGTGTTTGCGCTGGGAGTTAGTTTCGGCAGAATGTTACTGGTGCCATTACTGTAATGTTGTTTTTAATTTTATCGACTTTTGAGGTTTGGTTTCCATTTAATTTGTGGACTTTTGCTGCTTTTCAGTTTTGTTTGCATTATAAGCAGAAAGCATTTCTGTCTAGACTAATCTTGGTGTATTTTTAAATAGCTTCATAAAGAGGTTAATTTATAATAAGGTCAAGTTAACCCTCAGGGTCCAAGTTGCCTTCTTCTCTTTAGAAGTTTCTACAGCTTCTGCTGTTAAAAGCCCATGACATGGAGGGTCAAGAGGCTCCACTTACATTTGATCAGATTTAGAGGGAGGAACTCAGGAGTTTATGAGGCCAACCCAGTGACTTACTGAGGATGGACTAACTTGTGTTTAGGAGTCCTACACATTGTCTCCAACCCTGATACGTAAACACCTACATTATGAATAATAGCTTCTGGTTCCTGTTAGTGAAGAAAGCAGTGCTCTGAGTGTCTGGCCTATTGTTTCAGACTCAGCTGACCCTCTGCTGTGTTTCACCCCCTTCTTGTCCTTTCTCTTTGGAAGCTAGAAGTTGGCCGCTTCTTTTGTTCAGGATTGTTGTTTTATGTACCAAAGCTTCGGCCAGCAAAGGCTCAGCTTTTATTTAAAAATAATTTTTTTGAAGTGGAGCTAATTTACAATGTTGTGCCAATCTCTGCTGTACAGCAAAGTGACAACTATACAGAGATATGTGTTCTCCGAAATATTTTTTACATTATGATTTATCACAAGAGATCCAATATAGTTCCCTAGGCTACACACTAGGACCTTGTTGCTCACCAAAGATTTCATCTTTTTCTTTTTATTGGAGTGTAGTTGCTTTACCATGTTGTGTTAGTTTCTGCTGTAAACAGAGTGATTCAGCTATGTGTATCCATATATCCCCTCTTCCTTGGATTTCCTTCCCATTTGGGTTCAGTCAGTTCAGTTCAGTCACTCAGTCGTGTCCGACTCTTTGTGACCCCATGAACCACAGCACGCCAGGCCTCCCTGTCCATCACCAACTCCTGGGGTCCACCCAAACTCATGTCCATTGAGTCGGTGATGCCATCCAACCATCTCATCCTCTGTCATCCCCTTCTCCTCCTGACCTCAATCTTTCCCAGCATCAGGGTCTTTTCAAGTGAGTCAGTTCTTCGCATCAGGTGGCCAAAGGATTGGAGTTTCAGCCTCAACATCAGTCCTTCCAATGAACACCCAGGACTGGTCTCCTTTCTGATGGACTGGTTTGATCTGTTTGCAGTCCAGGGGACTCTCAAGAGTCTTCTCCAGCACCACAGTTCAAAAGCATCAATTCTTCTGTGCTCAGCTTTCTTTATAGTCCAACTCTCACATCCATACATGACCACTGGAAAAACCATAGCCTTGACTAGACGGACCTTTGTTGGCAAAGTAATATCTCTGCTTTTTAATATGCTATCTAGGTTGGTCATAACTTTCCTTCCAAGGAGTAAGCGTCTTTTAACTTCATGGCTGCAATCACCATCTGCAGTGATTTTGGAGCCCAGAAAAATAAGCCACTGTTTCCACTGTTTCTCCATCTATTTGCCATGAAGTGGTGGGACCGGATGCCATGATCTTAGTTTTCTGAATGTTAAGCTTTAAGCCAACTTTTTCACTCTCCTCTTTCACTTTCATCAAGAGGCTTTTTAGTTCCTCTTCACTTTCTTCCATAAGGGTGGTGTCATCTGCAAATCTGAGGTTATTGATATTTCTCCTGGAAATCTTGATTCCAACTTGTGCTTCCTCCAGCCCAGTGTTCCTCATGATGTACTCTGCATATAAGTTAAATAAGCAGGGTGACAATATACAGCCGTGACGTACTCTTTTTCATACCTGGAACCAGTCTGTTGTTCCATGTCCAGTTCTAACTGTTGCTTCCTGACCTGCATACAGGTTTCTCAAGAGGCAGGTCAGGTGGTCTGGTATTCCCAATTCTTTCAGCATTTAGAGTTCCCTGTGCTGTACAGTCATTTCTCACTAGTCTATTTTGTACATAATAGTGTATATATGGGGCTTCCCTGGTGGCTCAGACAGTAAAGAATCGGCCTGCAGTGCGGGAGACCCGGGTTCAATCCCTGAGTTGGGAAGATCCCTTGGAGTAGAGAATGGCAGCCCACTCCAGTATTCTTGCCTGGAGCATACCATGGACAGAGGAGCCTGGCAGGCTACAGTCCATGGGGTCACAAAGAGTCAAACATGACCGAGCGACTAACACCCACACAGTGTATACATGTCAATCCCAATCTCCCAACACATCCTTCCCCTCTTGGTATCCATTTGTTTGTTCTCCACGTCAGTCCATGCATTTCACTATAAACACTGTTCTCATGAAGCAGTTTGGCTTCCTTAGGACACACGCTGCAGACTGTTGCTTTCTTACTGCGCTGGTTCCCCCACGATGTGCTTTGCATCCCACTTGCTTTCATAGCTCTCGTCTCTCTCTCACCAGACTCTGCCCCTCCTTTGCGCTACCCCTTGAGATGCAGACCCTGCCCAAAGGGTTCTCTGGACAGGAAGTCACTCACTGAATGGGAGCCAAGTTAGAAACGATTTCCCACTTGGAAGGAGATCTTGGGCACCCAGATGCTTTCTCTGAGAAACCATGAATATTTCTGCTATTAAAAGAGGTTAAGAGCTGCATGATGGTTGACTTTCTATGACCTGCGTCACCAAGGTCTCCATGCTATTCATTCACTTGGTGAATATTTATCAGGCACCTTCTATATGCCAGTCACTGTTTCAGGTTTTGTCCATGCCAAGATGAATAAGTAGCATTTGTCTTTCATGAACTGGTGATCTTGTTGGGGATGCCACATGCATCTAAATAGGTTGCAGTGCCTTGTGACAAATGCACTACCATATGATACATAGTTTATGTATAATACATATTATATGTACATTAATATGAAATCATACACAGCCCTCCAGAGGTGAAGAGGAGGAGCCCCCTAACCACTGATGGGGAGGTCAGAGGAGACATCCTGAGGCAGTGACTCTGAAACCCCTCTTGAAGGATGAAGGGGAGTTCCTTTGGTGGGAAACAAAGGTGGTGGGCATTCAAGGCAGAGATGAGGTTGTGCAAAAGCTCAAAGCTTCCTGGAGTTTAAGTAGAAATGCAAATTGTTTGGGATTGCTGGAGTATACATTTTGGTGTGTGTACATATAAGTTGTAGGAGAATGAGGGTGAAGGGTGTAGATTCAGAAGAGGCTTAGACTCCAGGCCAAGCAGAGGCACTGTGTAACAAGCCTTGTTCCAGTCCACAGTGTATACCATTCCTGCCTAGGGCTGCTGTGTTTTCCCTCCCTCCTTCCCTCCCCCTTCCTCCCTCCTTCCCCCTCTCTCCTTCCATCCCTCCCTCCCTTCTTTCTTTGTTTTAAAATATTTATTTTTATTTATTTATTTATTTGGCTGCATCAAGGTCTTAGTTGTGGCAAGTGGGATCTAGTTCCTCGACCAGGGATGGAACCCAGGCTCTCTACTTTGGGAGCCCAGAGTCTTAGCCACTGGATCACCAGGGAAGTCCTTTTTTCTTTCTCTCTAATCTCTTTATAATTCAAATACCATACAATTTACCTGTTAAAAACATACAGCTTAGTGGCTTTAAGTATGCTCATAGAGTTGTGTAACCATCAGCACAATTAATTTTAGCACATTTTAATCATTCCAAAAGGAAAACCCAGACCCTTTAGCTGTTACCTTCCTACCCCCATCCTCTGCACCCCAGCCCTAATTAATCAATAATCTACTTTCTGTCTCAATAGGTTTGTCTATCCTAGGCATTTCAAATAGATGGAATCATACAGCATGTGGCTTTTTGTGCCTGGCTTCTTTCATTCAGCATGGGGTATTTTCCTTAGCAATTGCAGAATGGGCAGCAATTAGATTTTCCTTAGTGGCACTAGTGGTAAAGAACCTGCCTGCCAATGCAGGAGACAAGGGTGGGGAAGATCCGCTGGAGGAGGAAATGGCAACCCATCCATCCCAGTCTTCTTGCCTGGGCAGTCTCCATGTACAGAGGAGCCTGGTAGACGCTCCATGGGTTTGCAAAGAGTTGGACATGACTGAAGCAATTGAGAACAAACTTGCAAGGAATGGTGCATTCACAGGAGAGAAAAAGAAATAGACCAAGAAAAAACAAACAACAAAAAACCCCAAACCCAAAAAACTGCAATAGGGTATTTGGGGACTCTGAAAAGGCAAAGTTAAAAAGGCATAAAGTTTTATTTAAGACATTTCCTTCTGGGACCATGGCTCACCAGGTGTAAATATTTCTCCTACAAAATGGTTAGAGAGTCTGGAATCCCATGGCTGGCAGTTTATGTCTTTGTAGATGGATGAGTAGAGATGATCCCGCCTTTTCTCACTGCTGTGGTGCCACAGCTTCTATGAAGAAACACCACCGACTTTGGCATCTGTGCTACTTGCTTCATTATAAGCCTTCTGCCTGATATCAGGTCCACGCAAAATTGCTTCTTCCCCAGCACAGCCTCGGTGAACTGGTAAGGAGCATACACTGTACGGGAACTGTTATCACAAATGTGGTAAATTCCACATTTGCAACTTCATCAGGACGGCCCTTGTCCATTTCACTGTATCGCTGTGCAGAACTGCTGAGTTCTATAAAAGGTCTGGTTTCTTTCTTTGCAAGCCTTGCTGGCACGTTCTCAAAGACTGCCTCAGTCAGGGAGGGCAGTCCTGTGCCCTTTCCATGCAGCTGACTCAGGGCTTTATAGATCCTGAGACAGAATCTCAGAAAGCCTGGTTACCATTTTGAGTTACAGTCTAGAGATTCTCCCTCTTTTCCTCCGTGAAGATTTGGTTTTAAATCTGTTTTAGAAAATGATATGAAATGAATGAATCATCTTAGTTTTCGATGTTAAAATAGAACAGAATATTCGGTAGCTGACTCACACACACTATTGTAGTTAGAGTGGCTTGTCACTTAATACTACTCGGCTTTAAGGAATGTTTTAATCAATAGTTTTATAAGGTGCATAGTCGTCAGAGAGCTCTGTCCCTCTTGTTCTCTTCTTCAGCCACGTGCGTCATTATTATAACAAGTAGTATATTTTAAGTGTCTGTTGTGTATATCTCTGCTTTCTCTTTCTGTTTCTCTCTCTTATTCATACTTATATTTATCAAACTATGATTCCAAATATTCCCTTAATATATTATTTTTCTAATTATTTTTTCAGAAGCTAATTTTTTTAAATTTATTTTTTAATTCGAGGAAAGTGACTTTGCTGTGTTGTGTTGGTTTCTGCTGTGTAACAACACGAGTCAGCCATAATTATATATATACGCCACCTCCTTCTTGCGCCTCCCTCCCCTTCCCCCACCCCACCCCTCCAGGTCATCACAGGGCGCCAGGCTGGGCTCCCCACGTTATGCAGCAACGTCTCACCAGCTGTGTAATTTACATGCGGCAGTGGGTGTCTGTCGATACTACTTTCTCCATTTGTCCCACTCTCTCCTAATATTTTCACTGGGACGATTTGGGCATGCGGGTTGTGGTTGTCCTTGAATGATTTTAAAAGTACTCAACGAGTAGTATAGTCGTTTTCTCAATATTGATTCTTTCGGTCTAAGAACATGGTATTTCTCTCCATCTGTAATGTAGTCATCTTTGATTTCTTGTATCAGTGTCTTATAGTTTTCTGCATGCGAGTCTTTTGTCTCTCTAGGTAGATTTATTCCTAGGCATTTTACTCTTTTTCTTTCGCTGGTCAATGGGATTGTTTCTTTTATTTCTCTTTCTGATTTTTCATCATTAGTGTATAGGAACGCACGTGTTTTCTCTGTGTTAATTTTATATCCTGCGACTTTACTAAATTCATCCGTGATGTCCTAGAGGGATGTGATTACGGGGGATATATATGTAATTATGACTGATTTGTGTTGATGTGTGGCAGAGACCACCACAACATTATAACGCAATTCTCTTCCAATAAATACAATAAAATGAGGGAACGCCTAGTGCTCCCAGGAATCTCAGCTTTGTGATATGAAACTTCTACCAGAGGTTGAAGATCAACTCACCTCATCGTCACAGCTGTGACCTAGAATCTGATCTGGGAGTTGCCGTCTCCTAAAAGCAGGGTCAGCCTTGTGAGCCTGGAACCCCAAAGCCAGGGGCGGTGGCTGACCGACTTATCCTCAGATATCAATGAGCCCCCAGCCTCTGAGTGGCCTGGTGTGCTGAGAACATACAAGTGATACAGCCTGTGGGCATGGGATGGAGTTTGGGGCTTAGCCATGCATTGGCTGTGTGATGTTGGGCACGTTGTTTAATATTTCTGATCTTCTATTTACTTTTGTTGTAAAGTAATCACCTCAATAACACAGTGCGTGTGTGCTTAGTCCCTAAGTTTTGACTCTTTGCAACACATGGACAGTAGCCCACCATGCTCCTCTGTCCATGGGATTTTCCAGGCAGGAATACTGGAGTGGGTTGCCATTTCCTTCTCCATCAATAACCATGGAGATTATTGCATAGAAGACGTATGCATTGACGATTACACACATGGGGAATTTCAGAGTCAAGATTTGTCTCTGTCCCTTGGTAGAACAGTGTGTTATGTGACTCAATTGAGAATACCTTACCGGAGGTTTAGCTGGGAAGGTTGCCTTACCCACTTGATTTCATGAACCAGTTCTTTCAATGATGTTTTTTTCTCAGTTAAGCTAACTGGGGAGGGGTCGGGGGAAGACGGAGTCCTCAGAGATGAAAGGGAGGTAGCCAGGCGAAGGCGAGGCAAAGAGCAGAGAGTGACACACAGTGGGCAGAAAGACGGGGGTAACGGAACTCCTGCAGTTCTTTTGGCATATGTGGGGTGTCAAGTTGGAGGGGCCATAGAGAGATCAATATGGAGGTATGGCAAAAGTACAGGCTTCATAGGAAGCCCAGGGGTCTGCTCCTCACCTCCACAGTGAAGCTCTGTGCCTCCGAAGCTGACACCACACATGCTGTTACCACGAAAGACAGGATGCTAGGGCATTCCCGACATTCAGAGTTAAAACTTGAAATGCAATTTCCATGTTAACTGATAGTTCTTTATACCTAGGATAGTGTTATAAGTAACACCTTCCCCACCCAGGGATTGAACCCTGGTCTCCTGCATTGTAGACAGATGCTTTACCATCTCAGCCACCAGGGAAGCCCTGGGTTTTAATTCAAACAAATAAAATACAGAGAAAAGTGGGGATAGGTCCTGTGTCTTGCCTAGGAATCCTTTGCAATGCAGAGCACTGGGCTTCTTGCTCTGTCCATCTGCACCCAGATCAGATCTGTAGGTTGGTTCTGCTTGGCCCATGTATTTGGATTTTTTTAACTAATTTTATTGTATTATTATTTTTCAAAAATTTATTAATTTATTGGCTAAGCTGGGCATCAGTTGCAGCACACGAGATCTTTCACTGCAGCATGTTAATACTTAGTTGTGGCATGTCTTGATCCCTAATCAGGGATTGAACTCCCCCTGTATTGGGAGTCCAGAGTCTCAGCCACTGGACCAGCAGGGAAGTCCTCCCAATTTCATTTTAAATTGAAGTATAATTGATTGACAATGCTCTGTCAGTGTCAGGTATACAGCAAAGTGATTCATATATGTGTGTGTGTGTGTGTGTGCGTGCGCGTGTGTGTGCGCGCGCGTGTGCATGCCGTGCATGCTAACTTGCTTCAGTCATCTCTGACTGTTTGAGACCCTGTGGACTGTAACCTGCCCGGCCCCTCTGCTCATGGGATTCTCCAGGCAAGAATGCTGGAGTGGGTTGCCAGGCCCTCCTCCAGGGGATCTTCCCAACCCCCTGGAAGGGGTGGGAGGATGGAACCCACTTTTCCTACATTGCCAGGTGAGTTCTTTCCACTAGTGCCACTGCAGATAGATATAGAGATAGATATGATATGTCTATGGGCTTCCCCAGTAGCTCAGCTGGTAAAGAACCCACTGAAGTGACTAAACACACATGCACAAATATATATATAACTTTTCCAGATTCTTTTCCCTTATAGGTTGTTATGAAATACTGAGTAGAGGTCCCTGTGTTATACAGTAAGTCCTTGCTATTTATTTTATATATAGTAGTGTGTATATGTTAATTCCAAACTTCTAATTTATCCTTCCCCTTCGGTAATCCTAGGTTTGTTTTCTATGCCTGTGGATCTGTTTCTGTTTTGTATAAGTTCATTTGTAGTATTTTTTAAGATTGCATACGTAAGAGGTATCATATGATATTTGTCTTTCTCTAACTTCCGGTGTTTGGATTTGAGTGTTTGGTCCTCTGAGGCCATTATCACAGTGTTTCCATGGTTCCATTTCTCCCTGCTATTTAACACCTGGCCCACTTCATTTTGATGCTGCCTCCTTTGGTCCCTGGAGACACTGGACTTGGAACCCCATCCCTGGGCAGCAAAGGTGAGAGATGCCATCATGGCTTCCATCTGACTCATCATCACTCTGGCACTTGTCTATATTTAAAATCAAGCATGAGAGTTGAGGGGCTGTCTGGAGGGGCCTTCTTATATTCCACCCAATGCTTCCTTTTCTTTTCCTCCATCCTCCTCCTTGTCTCTTGCCTTGCCATCAAGTTTGTTTCCTAGCTCAATTAAATTCAGTTCAGCAAAGGCAAATGGGATAGCAACCATGTGCCTGCCACTTAGGCTGCAGAGCTTAGCCAGTACGGTGGTTAGCTTCAAGGGGTTCACAGTCTGGCCCGAGGGGTGGGAGGACGGTCACATGGAGAGGCCAGCTCTGCATGGAGAGGGAGGGCCCTGCTGGGGCAGAGTCTACTGAGCATCAAAGAGGAGGATCTGAGCCGTGTTGGGGATGAGGAAGAGGCTGGAGGGACCAGCAGGAGCTAGCTAGACAAACGCAGATGCGTTCCAGCTAACGATCAGGTACAGCTTTATGCACTCAGGATATTTGCAGGATTGGGCCAGAGGCCGCAGAAGAGAGGGGTGAGAGTGGAGAACAGCGAGGTGAGGATGAGGAGGCCAGCTCTGCCTTTCCTGTCTCCCCAGAGGCACGTAGGTTGGTACTTAGTACCTCCTGGGAGCTCTCTGAGCTGAGATGGGCATTGACTCCTGCCCTAGGGAAAGCCTGTATTTTTCAAAAGTTTCCTTAGAGAAGAGTCCCGGGAGGGTTGAGGGGCTGAGCCTGCACTGGCAGGAAAAGTGGACTAAAAGCAGGCCAAACCCAAAATAGCTCCTGGGGGTTGACCAGATGGATATTGGAGGGCTGGTTTGTGTGGTTGTAACCCCGGATACGACTGAGCGACTGAACTGAACTGAACTGAACCCTGGGGAGGCAAGTAAAAGGGTGAGAAAAAGGGAGGGATCCCTTCTAGAAAGTAGGGAAGAAAATGTTGCTGCCTGGGTCCGAGCTCACCAAGTGTTACAAAAGAATATGACCCAAAAAATGGCCATCTCTTCAAAAAAATTCAAAATGCAAAGGATTTTTGAATGCCATAGGAAAAAAATATATATATTTTTAATAGATGAGTACCAAAAGGATGTGTCAAATATTACTCTCTGGGCATATTTGGGAGGTAACAATCTGAAGGCAGCTTTCTAATTTTTCTTTTTTTTTAGTTTTATGATATATATATATATGTTTTTTTCTTCCTGAACTGGGAAGCATTCAGTCATTCTCCTTAGGTTACTGTTTCTAGGCATGTGATGTCTTGTTTGGAAAATGAACCCGGCCTTGGAAAGGGACTGTTCTGTGCCCTTTTTGGCATCTATGTCTGGTCTTTATGTGGAAGGCCACCTGCTAAAGAAGACCCAGGGCCAGGGTGCTGTGTAAACACAAAATGCCTATGCCGTTTGAGTTTTCTTTTCTCATCACTGTGTTGTTTGGGGAACTCGGTTCAGGGAAATGATGCTGCCAGCCTTTCAGATGGCCCTGGGCTGCAAAGCAGCCAGGGCACCCCGAGGCAGGCACGTCTGCGTTCTTTCATTCAAAGAGACAGGAAGTAGCAGCCGTGGGATGAGTCCACACCTCAGCCCCATGAGAAAGACGGGCTCTGGGAAGGGAGATTTAGAGTCAGAGTAAACAGGAGAGAGGATTTCATAAGCTTCTCGGAAACGCCTGGTCCTCACGCTTGTCATCTGCTGCTAAATTTAGCCTTTTCGTTTTCCTTGCACAGGATACAATGGCAACTGTGGCACAAATTCCGGGATGGCTTTAGATAAACAGCTTGGTGCTGGAGGGTTTTTACCTGTCTCGGAACCAAGAAATGTCAAGGGTTATAAGTGTGACTCAGGACAATTCAAATTAAAGTGTCAAGAATAGAAACCATCAGCAGTTTAGCTGATCACACCCATCTCTTTTTTTCTTCTAATTGTCTTTACTGTCAGTGAACTGCTGGAGTAAAACTGTGTTGTCCTTTCAGCTTTTATGTTGTGTTTACATTGAGTCTCATGTTTGAGTAATACTGTGGGGAGCTTCAGTATCACCCCCGCCCTCTTCGTGGGCAGGCAGCAGACATCTCCCCCACCTTGAACACCCAGAGCACCCGTACACACCTCTGTTACAGCAACTGTTGCTTGGAGGGTGTTATTGGTTCATGAGTCCATCTCCCCTGCTGGCCCCGGAGACCCAGCGTAGACCTTCTCGTGTTGACAGTTCTGTTCTCAGTGTGAGCACGGGGCCTGACACAGTAAACCCAGGTTTGATGCTATGTGGCCATCCTGATTCTCAGGGATGATGCTTTTGGCTGCCAACTGACAGAAAAACAGAGCCAAAGGCTCATCAAAAGACAGCAAGGGACTTCTCTGGTGGTCCAGGTGGCTGAGAAGCCTCCTGCCAATGCAGGGGACCTGAGTTCAATCCCTAGTCCAGGAAGACCCCACAAGCCACAGGGCAACTAAGCCCGCTCACCGCAGCTACTGAGCCCACACGCTCTAGAGCCTGTCCTCTGCCACAGGAGAAGCCACCACGATGAGAAGACCACAGACCGCAACTAGAGAGCAGCCTCCGCTTGCCGCAACTAGAGAAAGCTGTGTGCAACAACGAAGACCCAGCGCAGCCAAAAATTTTAAAAAGAGCATTTAAAATATTACTTAAAAAAAGACAGCAAGGAGGCAGGGGAAGGAGCACAGGATTTGAAGGCCAAAGATGCCTTTGTTGATTCTCTATTTTCATTGAAAGTGAAAGTCACTCAGTCATGTCTGACTCTTTGTGACCCTATGGACTATACAGTCCATGGAATTCTCCAGGCCAGAATACTGGAGTGGGTAGCCTTTCCCTTCTCCAGGGGATCTTCCCGACCTAGGGATCGAACCCAGGTCTCCTGCATTGCAGGCAGATTCTTTACCAACTGAGCCACAAGGGAAGCCCTGATAGCTGTTTCTATTACTTCAGGCAAATCACCAGTTTGAACTTTTGTTACCCAGGAAGTGATAATACTGCTTTCCTTCTAGGTTTTTGGGAGTAGTTTGAATGATGTACTAGACATGGACGTGTTTTCCCAACTGAGATGAGTTCTATGCAGGAGAAGCGTTGTCATTAGTGGAAAGAAGCATCCTGACCTGGGGCCTGAGACAGCCAAGACCCTAAGCAGTGCCCTCAATGTCTTACTTTCGTGATCTGGGGCTTGTCACGGATTCCCTGTTAGTCACAAAACTGTCAATTCTGTTTCCCAGGGTCCTTGTGAGGATCCAAAGAGCTAATACACATGACTCTGGTGTATTGTAATTGGGTGATTATTTAGGTCTGTAAACTGGAGCCCTGATGTTATTAGAGAAGGTGGGGTGAGATGTCAGGTCTCTGCTTCTGCTCCCTGCTCCCCTCCTCTGAGCTCATCTCCCCACCACCGACTCAGGGCATAGGTACAGACGAGTGTGTGTACTGTCAGGGCACAAGGCAAGAGCCCCTCTGACTCCAAGTGCCGGCAGAGGGCCCCTGTCCTTGCTGAGGAATGACCCAGATGGGCTGGATGATTGGCAGTCTGCTTCGAGGACAGGATGGGAGGGCTCAGTGGAAGCTGCTCTGCTGATATTGCACATTTAGGGGAGATACCTCCAGGTATACAAATGGACATGAACGTTTCTGGTACATCTGCCCCCAGACTGAACATCGATGATGTTTGTCATCCTTTGATAAACAAGATCAGGTTTTTCTGCCAGTCAGACCATAAAAGCACTTGGTGCTCCTACCTGTGTGCAGCACCGGAAAGCATGGTTTGTTGTTCCTTAGTTGCTAAATTGTGTCCAACTCTTTTGTGACCTCATGGACTATACCCTGCCAAGCTCCTCTTTCCGTAGGATTTCCCAGGCAAGAATACTGGAGTGGGTTGCCATTTCCTTTTTCAGGGCATCTTCCCAACCCAGAGATCAAAATTGCATCTCCCGTATTGGCAGGCAGATGGATTCTTTACTGCTGAGCCACCAGGGAAGCCTGAGAAGCATGATTAGTAGCACCTTAATAACCAGGACCCCCCGTTCACCGGAATTACTTCGTTTGTACTGGGGTGGAAGATTGTGGTTACCTGGGACATTTTTGTGTTTTACTTATCTTATCCCACTTTTTCTCGTTCTGAGGAAGGAGACAGGTCTTTTAGGGTCACTTGACTGCAAGTTCTTGGAGCAGAAGAGAGAGGTGAGGGTCTGTGGGGTATGTGAATGTCGGAGGGAGGGGGACCCATGACCTACCCTGAGCCTGGGGAGCTGGTGGAGATTGCTGGTCTGCCGCATCATGGTGCCTTCCCTCCTTCTCTGTCCACATTCCAGATCAGCATGGAGACCTTGGACAGAAATGGTTGTGTGGCGTTCCCAGCAGGGCTAAAGTCCAGGAGATGGGGCTTCTGGCCCAAACAACAATTGGCTCCCTCTGCCCCAGCACAGGGGAGCAAGTACCAGGCCCTAGGACTTTCAGAGGATGTGTTCACTCTTTGTATGATGCTGGTAGATTAAAAGCCCCAAATAGGTACTGAGACTAAATTTTAGAATTATTGCTCAGAATTGGTATGAAAGAAGATGAACACAGGTGATGTTTTCCCAGGAAGCTGAATCTGTTTGTAAACTTACCCTTGGCTGTATGGCTGGCATCATTTATTTTAGAAATGTAATTTCCGGGGGTGGCCATGAGGTCAAGTGGTATCCAGCCCAGTTTCCAGCATCTACATCTTAGGACTATAGGAGCACGGAGAGCTGGAGGTGGAGCAGCAGGGAGCTGACAGCCAAGCTTTAGGGCAGCGATATGTGGAGAGTGGGGTTGACCTGGGCAACGGCTGGAGGTGTCCTTCATCTTTCTTCCCACAGGGAACCCCTGAAGCCCCTAGAGGTCATGACAATGGGCACACTAGGTCATAACCAGGCACTAGGCTAAGCATGTTATGAACACAGACTCGTTTAATCCTTATAACAGCCTTGGGAGGTGGACACCACTCTTAATGTGCTATTGGGGCATCTGAGACAGCTCAGTGGTAAGATTCCACCTGCCACGCAGGAGCCGCAGGAGATGTGGGTTTGATCTCTGGGTTGGGAAGATACCCTGGAAGAGGAAATGGCAACCTGTTCCAGTATTCTTGCCTGGAAAATCCCAAGGACAGAGAATCATGGCGTGCTCCAATCCAGGTGTGGTCATAAAAAGTCAGACGCAACTGAGCATACATGCACGCACGTATGCTTACAGAAATTTCTTACAGAAGTTAAAGGAATTGGGGTCAAGAGATGCTCATGATCACACAGCTAGTAAGGGGCAAATCCAGGAGTGAACCAAGCTATCTGGCTTCAGAGCTAATGGTCTTAGCAGCCACACTCTTCTGCCAGTCAACCTTGACTTAGTACTGACTAGATGGGATGTTGTTAGGACAGTGCCCAACATGCTTGTCTAAGCAAGACTCTGCGTTCATCAAGGGAACGTCAAATGTGCATATTCTTAGTGGTTATTAACAGGATATTTTAACTTTTATATTTTTATTTTTCTAGGACAAAATTTTACAAGCACTGAAACAAAAAGGAATTTCTGGGCGACTCTTGTTTCATTTCAGCATTACCAAACAATTCTCTTGTGAACACAATTTAGGTTACTTTGGGTTTTGCTTCAGTAAATAACCTTTGGCAACTGAGGAAATCTTGAAGTGGTTGAGGCCAGTTTTTGCCTGTGTGGCTCAATAACCAACCAAATCTGGTCCGGCATGTGGGGCTCTTCTTTGGAAAGATGAGGAATGCCTTCAGACTCTCAGGATGAAATCACAGAAACAGTGCATTTGCCTTCTGGCAAGAATGTTGAAATTTGGCAGAGTGTGTGGGGTAAACACAGAGTGGATGGTTTCATCTGGATCATTCTGTGTAAATGAAATTTGACCAGGGATATGGAGAGCCTTATTACAACCTTGGGGAATTCCTGGGTGGATGTAAATAGAGCTTAGTCTTTGTTTTTAAGTAAATACCCAAAGTTCATAACAGGTGAGGGTTTGGAGGTTACAGCAACAATAGTATTTTTTAAAAAGAACTTTCTGTTTGGGTACTTTCCACACAACACTGCTTTCTGGATGTGAAGATGACATTTCTCATGGTTCTCTCAGCCCATGGTTGTGTGGCAGAGGGGTCATATAAAAATAGATACATTTACAATCTATGCAGGATTTAATGTTATCCTAAGAGAGAGTAACAGCGAAGTGACCAGACACTTCCTTGGTTAGATGTCTTGAGACCCCCTATTCCTGCCTCCCTTAGGGGAGCTGCTGTAGGGCTAGCTCCTTCAGTAACACTGTGCTGTGCTCAGTGGCTTAGTCCTGTCTGACTCTTGCTATCCTCCGACTGTCACCCGTGAGGCTCCTCTGTCCATGGGATTTTTAAGGCAAGAGTACTGGAGTGGGTTGCCATTTCCTTCTCCAGGGGATCTTTCCAACCTAGGCATTGAATCCGCCTCTCCTGTATCTCCTACAATGAAGGCAAATTCTATAACTGCTGAGCCATCAAGGAAGCCAATAATACTGTTGCTGCTGCTGCTGCTAAGTCGCTTCAGTCGTGTCTGACTCTGTGTGACCCCATAGACGGCAGTCTGCCAGGCTCCCGCATCCCTGGGATTCTCCAGGCAAGAACACTGGAGTAGGTTGCCATTTCCTTCTCCAATGCATGGAAGTGAAAAGTGAAAGTGAAGTCGCTCCATTGTGTCTGACTCTTTGCGACCCCATGGACTGCAGCCTACCAGGCTCCTCCGTCCATGGGATTTTCCAGGCAAAAGTACTGGAGTGGGTTGCCATTGCCTTCTCCAGCCAATAATACTAGGTCTCAGCAAAGAGCCAATCCTTGAATGGAAGTCGTCTAACAATCCTTTTCTCCTTAGCACCTTGTGACTACTTTTCATTTCTGATCGAGTTTTCTTTTCGAACCTGGGTTTCTGAAGTTTTTTGTTTTTGAACCCTCTCTCGGTCTGCCCATCCACCTATCCATTTATTCACTGTCCATCCACCTGGTCATCCATTCGTCTAGTAGGTCTTACCCACTACCTGCCTGCTCTGTGATGGGCTTTGCTCAGTGCCCCAGATGACGATGCTTTCCTCAGAGGGTTCGGGGACTCCCCGTGGCCTCTTTCTTCACCACGCTTGCAGGGGAGTGCAGGGCGCTGGGAGGCCACCCGCATGGGCCCCTCCATGGGTCGCATGCGTTAGCTGTAAGCCAGGGTGACCAGTCTGCAGTTTCGGTTCGGCACCTCCAACTGGGTTCTGAACCCACAGGTCTGGTGAGACAAGAGGGGAGGTTCCGAGGGAGGGAAACCATAGTCCTACCGGCTCCTCTTCTTCCGGTGGGGTGGGAGCCCTCATGTCGCTGCCTTCCTCCTCTCATGCCTTGCTGGGATGGCCAGGCCCCAAGGCTTTTGGTTCTTCGCGTGTTCGAAACAAAAGCCTTTGGGAGTCCTGATAAAACCTTTTTTTTAGAGCAGTCATACAAATTTCATTGCCTTCGAAATACGGTTTGCAATTCACAGCAGAAGCAGTGGTGTCTTTTCACCAGTTGGCGCCTCCACTTCCTGGGCCGTCTGTCTCAGTAGCGTGAATCAGTGTCCACGGCAGATGAGCTGTGGTGTCGGTGGCCACAGACAGTCATCGGGAGAACACAGCAGGTGATAGCTGAAGGTGTCCTTGGACGCGTGGGTCAAGGGTATAAGCCCCAACCTCCAGCGGCCCCCACCTTCCCCTGCCCTTGCCCTGAAGGGTGCTCTTGCATGTGACATAGAGACGGCACCTTGCTTCTTACAGTGGCTTCTGATCTCTGTGGCCCTCTTAGAGCTCAAAGTCGAACTAAGGCTTCTCAGCTGGGAAGACCCACGTGTGTGTGTGGATGGCTTCTGTGCCGGACTCGGCCGTCCCACTGTGTTGTCTGTGTACCACTGCCCTTGAGCCGTCTGGCCTCATGTCCAAAAGCAGCAGCTCCGAGGTGTTGCCATTGGTCACATCCACAACCCATGGAAGCTTCTCCAGCCGGCGACTCTCAACTTACACTCCTCGGATTTTGACTGGCATCAAATGCCAGTGTCCTCTCAAAACGTAGGCAGCTGGAAGACAGGCTTTCTGGGAGTCTGATGCCAAGTCTGCCTCAAGGAAACCTCTTGGCCATGCCTGGTGGCTGCGACCTGCTTGAATTAAGCTTTATCTGGCATTGTGGCTCCTCCCAGGCATCTTAGGGAAAGGATCTAACTGTGACCTTGTGGGCAGCTATTCCTAACTCTCTCATCACTATGGCTCGAGGATTCAAACGTTCTGTGCTGTCGTGCCTCCGTGTCTTTGTGTATTTTATTCCTTGGTTTCTACCAAATGTTCGCTTTTCTGCTCATAATCCTTGACTCCGTATAACATTCACTGAACTAGGTGAGCACTTCTCTGGGTACCAAACTGGTCTAAGTCCCATTTGTCCCATAGGTCTTGGCCTGGCATACAGTTCCATCTCTTGGCGGATACCCCGATTAGTCCCTCTCCCTTTTACAAACCTTTCTCCCTTTCCTCCCAGCCCTGAATTAGGGGCTCCTCCTCTGCTCCGTTAGAACCTGCGGCATTTCTCTATCACACCATTTTCCAGGTACTAACACTGCTTTCTCAATACTGATTTTGATCCCTGAAAGGGCAGAGATGGTGTCTGTTCATCTCTGCATTTAGCACCCAGCACACTGTCTGCAATGGAAGGCTCTCACTAGAATATCCTAAATGAATGGATAAATAAATGATCGGTTCTAATGTATTTTCAAAAATCACATCCTGGTGAAGGATTGACTAAGCAGATATTCCTGGAACTAGGAAACCAAACCAGAGCCATTTAGTGTGATTTTAATTTTAACCTGACCTTGAGGCTTTAGGCTGAGTAAACAGGAGATGAAAGACAAAATATTGGATTTAAGAAATGGTCATTTTCTCCATGTTTAAAGTTTAAAAAACCCCATGGAATTTTGCCCAAAGAGAGGGGAAAAAAAAAAAAAAAGAAATGCTGCCATGAGAGAGCTGTAAATTTTATCTTGTCTCCGGGGAAGCAAAGTGAATAATTACAGAGCAAGAAGGAGAGCAACTGAGACACAGTCTCACCGAGCGAATTCATTGTTCCAACCAAAATCACTAAAAAAATCCCCCCCCAAACAGAAAGGGTAGATATCAAAATGAAAATAAAAGGAAATAAAGCAGCTTCCCTGTTCATGATGTTCTCTGGGAGGCTGGGAAGGAGGTGGTGAAACAATGGACATTTTATTGTTCCACTCTGTTGAGACACAGCAGGGCAGCCTTTCTGACGTTTACAGCAAGGAAGAAATATCAAGTCAGAACCCTAAGTATACGCCATCGCCAAGGCCAACTGCGAAACATGATCAACCCCAGGAGGTACGTGAAGGAACGCGGTGTCAGGATTTCCCCGGAAAGGGCTGCAAGGGGAACAGAGTTTCTCTGAAGGATTGCCGCTCGCCTCTCCTTTGTTCTCCTGCCCAGAGAACCTCATTTCATCTTCATCAGGAACAAATTTCAGGTCTGTTTCTGGCATGGTTGTTGCCTCCTAACTCTGGCATTCTGTGAGTCAGCCTGTTGTCATGGAGACCACCATTTAGACAATTCATCTGAACAGGGCATTGTTAAGTGGACAAAAAGGACCCACAGCACTATCGACTTTGGTGCTGGAAGGGTCCCAGTCAGGCTCCTGTGTCACTGCTGGCGTAGCAGCCACGTTGGGTTGTCACAAGGCTTTGCAGAGCCTCCTGGGGTCATCCCTTTATTTCTCCATCTTCTCAGAATGCATTTGTTTATTGCTCCTTATATGCCCTTGATGTGTGACTTCAGCAGAGATGCTTCTGACTGCTCTGACATCAGGACCCTCTCGTGTACTGGGCCTCCAAGTTTAGTCATCACACTCCCAATGGGACCAATATTCTTTGGTGTCAAATGATTCCAGGATGTGGGTGTTTCCCAAATTGAGAACACTGACACAGACTTGAAGCTTCTGCTTCGCATCCTATTAGATGTTACTCTCTGTGTTGAATGTAATCCTTTGCCCCAGAACCCTGTGTGTTGCTTCATTTCACATGGTTTCCAGGAAGAGGCCCTCAGAATGGCTTCACGTCTCTTACATAGAATGAAATGCACAGGCCCTGGGGGACTAACTGTTTGGCTCCCATAGCTTTTAGACATGTCCTTGGCTCTAGTCTTGCACCGGGGAGCTCTCCTGCCCACCATGACTTGAAAGCAAAGCATTGGTAGCTCAGTCTTGTCTGACTCTTTGTGACCCCCCCATGGACTGTAGCCTACCAGCCTCCTCTGTCCATGGAATTCTCCAGGCAAGAATACTGGAGTGGGTAGCCATTTTCTTCTCCAAGGAATCATCCAAACCCAGGGATTGAACCCTGGTCCCCTGCACTGCAGGCAAATTCTTTACCATCTGAGCCACCAGGGAAGCCCTCCGTGACTTGAGGTATTTGCCATTTAACTGCGGGCTCTGGGCATTACTGCAGATGAAGCTGCTCAGAGGGCCCATGGCACTTAGAGATTTCACAACTGTTGCCACACACAATGAGTAAGAAGTAGCTCATCCTCCTTATTCCAAACATGAAATGCCTGTGTTGGTTACCCGTAGCTTGGGGTCATTTAACACCAGAGAAAATTGCTGATGCTGGAGGTAAAGAATATTGCCTATCTGAGGAGCCACCAAACATCTTGTTCTATTGGTATTCAGAATGATATCAATACAACATCAAGAAAGGCTAAATTTGTAAGTGTATATACACACATGTAGGGCCTACCTGGTGGCTCAAATAGTAAAGAATCTGCCTTCAGTGTGGGAGACCCAGTTTCGATCCCTGGATAGGGAAGATCCCATGGAGTAGGAAATGGCAACCTACTCCAGTATCCTTGCCTGGAAATTTCCATGGACAGAGGAGCCTGGCAGGCTACAGTCCATGGAACCGCAAAGAGTTGGACACCACTGAATGACTATCACTTCACTTTACATATTTACATGTACACACATATGTTTTTTAAGGAGGTGAACTATATAGTGCATTTCAGGAATATTTCCCACCAAATCAATATAAGAAAGGGAAAAACATTAGTTTTATGGAAAATTAAGGTATGTGAACTATTACTATGTGTATTCTGTGTAATAAGAACTATTTTCTGTTACAAGACCAGTAGAAAGAATTAAGGGTTCTTATATGTGGATGTCACAGAAACACTGCTAGTGTGGCAGGGATGTTTGTGATCATCTATTATGGTGGCTTTAAAATAACAATCAGCCTGGGAATCCTTTCTGCAGTGGAATCTTGCGCAGGAGCCTGTATATGGACATGCCTCTCTCTACTAGCCTATGGGGAAGGAACTGAGCTGTAAGAACTGCTGGTTTCAGGTTCAGGTGGTGACTCAGTCAACTCAGCTGCCAAAACAAAACACTGTAGCTCAGTTCAGTCACCCAGTCGTGTCCAGCTCTTTGCAGCCCCATGGACTGCAGCATGCCAGACTTCCCTGTCTGTCTCCAACTCCTGGAGCTTGCTCAAACTCATGTCCACTGAGTTGGTGATGCCATCCAACCATCTCATACTCTGTCATCTCCTTCTCCTCCTGTCTTTAAGACCCCAGCATCAGGGTCTTTTTCAATGAGTCAGTTCTTTGCATCAGGTGGCCAAAGAATTGGAGCTTCAGCTTCAGCATGAATATTTGAGACTGATTTCCTTTAGAATGGACTGGTTTGATCTCCTTGCAGTCCAAGGGACTCTCAAGAGTCTTCTCCAGTACCACAGTTTAAAAACAGGGGCTTAAACAACAGAAATTTACCTTCTCACAGTGCTGGAGTCTTGAAGTCCAAGATCAAGGTGCCAGCATGGTTGGTTTCTGGTGAGAACTCTCTTACTGGCTTGTGGATGGCTGTCTCCTGTCTGTGTTCTCACATGGAATGACTTCCCTGATGGCTCAGTGGTAAAGAATACTCCTGCCAATGCAGGAGACTCAGGAGAGAGGGGTTTGATCCCTGGGTCAGGAAGATCCACAGAGAAGGAAGTGGCAGCCCACTCCAGTATTCTTGCAGGGATAATCCCATGGACAGAGGAACCTGATGCGGTACAGCCATAGGATTTCAAAAATTATAATACAACTGGGCACATTGGCCATCCACAAGGAATGAAGAGAGGCAGAGAGATCTCTGGTGTCTCCTTATATAAGGGCTCTAATCCTATCATGAGTGCCCAGCATTCATGACCTCATCTAACCCTGATTACTTCCCAATGATCTTATGTCCAAATACCATTGCATTTGCAGTTTAGGGCTTCTGTGGACGTTAGAGTCGGACCATTAAAAAGGCTGAGAGCTGAAGAATTGATGCTTTCAAACTGTGGTGCTGGAGAAGACTCTTGAGAGTGTCTTGGACAGCAAAGAGATCAAATCAGTCAATCCTAAAGGAAATCAACCCTGAGTATTCATTGGAAGGACTGATGCTAAAGCTGAAGCTCCAATACTTTGGCCACCCGAAGCAAAGAGCCGAGATTGGAAAAGACCCTGATGCTGGGAAAGATTGAGGGCAAAAGAAGAAGGAGGTGGCAGAGGATGAGACTGTTAGATAGCATCATTGACTCAATGGACACGAATTTGAGCAAACTCTGGGAGATAGTGAAGGACAATAAAGTCTGGTGTGTTACCGTCCACGGGGTCACAGTCGGACACAACTGAACACAACCCATAGCAATGGCAATGTGGATTTTGGTGGGACATAAATGTGGCTCTAGGGAGGTCCTGTGATGGGGGATTTGCTCTCATGTGATGTTGTTCATCCAGGGCTTCTCATCTTCTACTGCACAGCCTGGACTTGCAGAGCGACTGCCCTGGGTCTAGACTTCCTCAGTCCCTCTGCCCTTTTAAGGGCTGTGTGGGTTTAAGAAAGGATTTCTGGAGGCTGCCTTTTCCAAGTCTCAATAGGTACAATGTTAATGATTATATTAGAAACAGCTCTCATATGCAGAGCCTTGACTAACTGTCCTAAGAAATTCATAGAAAGTATCTCATTGAAGCCTCACAGCAACCTAGGATAAGGCATTCTTCTCTCCTCTTCATTTCACAACCAGAATACAGAGATACCACATGATCGTGCAAAGTCACCCAGCAGGAAGCCAGCACATCCAGAAGTAGAACCCAGGCTGTCTGGCTCCAGAGTCTGTGCTCTTAATCAGGACCACCCTTCGGGATGAAATAGACAATCCCATAAACAGGAGATGAGCAAGAGTCACCCTCCCCTGGGCTGAGTGTGCCGTAGTACATCGACCATCTCCTGGTCAGTGCTGGAGTGACATGGGAAGCCGATCGTGAGAAAAAAATCCAAGTGTAATCGACACCTGGGTTTTTTTCCAAACTGAACTAGGCACAGACTGGAATTTTCTGCTTCTTCTAAAGTCAAACAATGAAGTAGACAGACTTATTCTAGTCATTCATAGTTGCAGTTTCTTATGTTCTGAATGTAGGTCAAGGGTGTCTTAACCTAGGATCACAGACTCAAGGGACTAGGCAAGGACTATTAAACTACCTGAGACCTTTCAATGTGATGTCTATCCCTTAGGGGTGATAATCTTCCCTTCTTCCTCTGGAGTGACTTCAGTAGTCACCAAGGATGTTCATTGCGCTGGGTGTTTGCAGCTTAGACTTGTCCTGTGCTGTTGAAGTTTACATCTGGACATTGATTGATATCAGTCCCTCCCAGGGCTCTTATCATCAGCTGTTGCTTCCCGCTGGCCAGCCCAAAAGATGTCAAAGTGTCACATTTGACTGACCAGTGTTCAGTCTTGCCTTGTCACTGGGTGACAAGTTACTTTGGACAAGTGACTTTACCTTTCCAAATCTGAGCTACTTTACTTACAAAGTAAAGTAACTGCATTGCAGGCTGTTGTCTGTATTGATTTAAGATGTTCGCCTTTTGGTCAGGGCCCAACAATGTAAGGTTTTTTTTTCTTCCCTCTGGTACTGGACGGAGAAGGCAATGGCAAGCCACTCCAGTACTATTGCCTAGAAAATCCCATGGATGGAGGAGCCTGGTAGGCTGCAGTCCGTGGGGTCGCTAAGGGTCGGACACGACTGAGCGACTTCACTTTCACTTTTCACTTTCCACTTTCACACATTGGAGAAGGAAATGGCAACCCACTCCAGTGTTCTTGCCTGGAGAATCCCAGGGACGGGGGAGCCTGGTGGGCTTCCGTCTATGGGGTCACACAGAGTCGGACACGACTGAAGTGACTTAGCAGCAGCAGCTGGTACTGGAGGTTGAACATTTTTACATAACAAAATTCGGCTGCTAGAGTTTAATTGAAGTCATATTTCTTCAGTGGGTTGTTTGTTTGCCTTTGACCATGAATCTTATAACTGAGATGTGTTCACGCTTCTGGGTAAAGAAGCAGAAGTTAAGCCAAGGAAGAAACAGAGCTGGGGTTTCAGGATAGTCATGGAAATGTAAGGCACACCCATTGGTGGAAAAAATAACATGATTTCAAAACAGAAAAAGTTACCTTGGGTGGAAAATTGCACTGAATCTCATCCTGTTGTTTTAAGTCTGGGAGGGCTTTTAAAGTTATTATTTTGTGTCATGTTCTCAAATACAAGCACAAGAAAGAATCACTGTCTCCTAGGAAAATTCAGGCAAGTGAAATTAAGGAATTCGAAGATCAAGACAATAACAAATAATCAGGGACTTTCCTGTTGGTTCAGTAGGTAAGACTTCGTGCTCCCAATGCAGGGGAGCCGGTGTTCAGTCCCTTTTTGGGTAGCTCGGTCCCATGTGCATGCTGCAGCTAAGACCCAGAGCAGCCAAAATAAATAACGGTGATGGTTTAGTAAATAATAAACAAATAGCATGGCAAATAATCAGCCATAAGAACTAGAAAAAGGAGATAGGAGCATCCTCATAAACTCAGTAATTTTTCAGACCAGATTCTGCTTGAGGTCAAGATTTGCTTAACAGACCTGTTCCAGGCGGCAGAACTGGTTAGCAGGAGATGGATGGTTTAAGAGTTAAAACCTCGTTTACTCTTCTTTCCTGCAGATCTTGGTTTTCAAAGGTGATGTTCTTGCTAATTCTTTAGGAACAGGGAGCAGCTGACACGTTATGCTGTTTCTCTCCTAGGGAAACCTGCACTTTGCTGGTAGGAGACACAGAAAAAAAAAAAAAAGAAAAGCCATGCAAGTGGATTGATGAGGGATCGCGATTGGCCGAGAAAGAAGGTTGGGAAGTTACCTGTGGAGCTTAAGCACACAGATTCAATTTAATATTGATTTCAGTTTCAGGAGGAAGAAATTGCCCTTGCAGCCATGCATGCTGTTGTGCAGAAATCTCTGTTTTCTCATTCCGACCACACTCTCTGTTCCTCCCAGTCACCTCCTCACATGCACACGTCTTACACTGAGGGCGTTTTGAAGGTCTGTCCATTCATTCTAAAGCGATGGAGCGGGCATATTAAGTGCATTCCATCAAAAGCACCTCTGTGCAGCGACCAGGAAATAGACAAACTTCCTGAATAAGATGCTTTTCTTTCCAGTACCATTAGCATCTTCCCTGACAAACTGAGAGCCTATTCTTACACATGATTTTTAAGAAACAATCACTCTGATTTTGCCTTCTCCGCACAGAGGGATTTGAAAATAACCAATGGTAGGATCAAACACTGGGTTAACTATTTCAGGGGTGTGTTTTCAAGTCAAGAAGAGCATGACGTCGTTCAGGACCATAGCTGCCTCGCATGGCATCTTTCTGTATCTCTGTCAGCACGAACACTCACCCCCTCATCCCCTTGCTGCCTGACCATCCGAAAACAGTGTGACTGACATACACATTGTGCCAGGCAAGGGACAGGTGGGCTGGCTGAGCTTGGGGCCCTGCCAACCCTCCCGTCTCAAATAAACACTGTATGATTTAATTGAATCTGAGCTAGGAGATATGGTTTTACAGAAACTAATTACCACAGGCAGCCTGGCATATTAGTGCAGTAAATCTCACTGTTGTCAAGCCCTTGAGCTGCTGCTGTTGGTTTATTTTCTTTCTCTTCTTTTGCTTCTTAGTTAATTCCAGTTTCTTTCTACTTATGTTCATCTCTCCCTCTTCTTTCTGGCATGTTTTGACCTTGAATAGGGGTTCAGCACTGGTAGCCCACTGATTCCTGCTCAAGGCCAATAAACATATGTGGTTCTGTGTGTGTATGTGCGTGTACACAGGTGTGTGCATGTGTGTGTTTTGGTCTTTCTGCCTGCAATGGACATGACGATTCAGGATAGAGTGGTGTAGGATGGGGGAGGGCACAGTGGATAATAATATTATTCAAACCTCTTGCCTTCAAATAACTTCATCATGGGTGATATTGGGAGTGGGAGATGGGGGTGGTTATAAAAAGGGGAAGAGGCAAATCATGTAAGCAATTAACCTTGAAAACATCTGGCAGAATGAGGTGAAGTTCACCTGTCATGCAAGCGCAGATGGAGGGGTTTTAATTCTGATCAAGCGAAGCTTCAGCTTCTTTCCCTTAAGGCTACCTTCTGTTTCAGTCAGGAACAAAATACTTGATTAAATATTGTGAACAAATGAACTCATAATTACATTTATTATTTATTTAAGAAGTCTGGAGCTGATCTCAGTGTTTCCTCGGTTACTTGGTTATTCTTCCATGCTTTTTCCATCCTTCTTTGCCATCTTCAGCGTTAATGGTGTTTTATTCTGCCTCATGGTCTTAAGATGGCTGCTGCATTTCCAGATATCACATGAGCATTCTGAGCTTAAAAGAAGCAGCAAGGGCAAAAGACCTTTTCTTTATTAGTCTCCAGGAACAAAAGTTTTTCCTATAGTCCCCAAGAAAAATGTTCTTATATCCCCATGGTCTGAACTGGGTGGCTAGCTATAAGGAAGAACGGAAGTGTGAGTATCCAGCAAAGGAGAACGAGACGGCCATGATTCCTTCCTGGGGATGGACGTGTCATTACTGTATTAAAACTGAGACTCTGTGAGAAGAAGGAAAGGGACTGAAGGGACAGTGCGGTGGGCTAACTTAATGGTGTCAGCCACGCTTCCCTCGAGTATATTTGAGAAAAAGCACATTTGTCTTAACATTAGTTGCTGAACTGCCTCCCTGCAACCCCCAGCAGATGTTTCTCACAGAAAGCCCTTCTCTGTCATTTGTTTTGCTGCTGGTCACCGTGGGAATTCTTCCACTATTGTCCTCTTGAAACAATACTGTTTTCTTTACATAGGGCTCCACGTAGGACTTCAGATTAGACAGACCTGGGATCAAATCCTACCCCAGGGGTACCATTCACTAGCTTTCTGATCCTGGGTGAGTTACTTAACCTCTTCACTCAGTAAGAGTACCCATAATTAGTACCTTGTTGAGTAACTAGAAGGATTAAATCATGACGTAAGGTGCCTTGCACTATGCCTGACCCATAGGGGTGCTCAGAAAGGGACAGTTTCTTCTCCACATTAAAAAAAATAATTATGGCTGACATTTGTTGAGTGCTTCCTATATAGCTGGAATGATTCCAAGTGTGTCATACGAATCAACTCATCTAACCATCTCAAGAGCTCAGAGAGGTCCCTGGTGGCTCAGATGGTAAAGAATCTGCAATACAGGAGACCTGGGTTTGATCCCTGAGTGGGGAAGATCTCCTGGAGAAGGGAATGGCGACCCACTCCAGTATTCTTGCCTGGAGAATCCCATGGACAGAGGAGCCTGGCAGGCTACAGTCCACACGGTTGCCAAGATTATTATTTTACAGGTGACAAGCTCAGTGTGAGAACCCAGCAGCATGAAATCATTGTGATATTTTCCCTAGGCACAGCTTTTCTAATGGAAAGAAGACAGAGCCATGTGATGTGAGGGAAAGTGGCCACCTTTCCTTTGACTCCTGAAAGGCTTACTTGCATTGACTGATTCTAACTGACATGGATGTAGACTGCAGCATCCAAAAGGGAGGAGCCCTCTGGGGCTAAGAAGCTAAAGCACCTTTTGATCTGAGATCCTGGCAAAACAAAGGAGAAAAAAGATCTGAATGGGACACCGAATCCTTACTCTGCAGGCAGTCCTAAGTTTAAGTAATTTCAATTCGATTCTTGGATGATGCTATTTCTTTCCTAAGGGACCCATGGATGCAAACGTCAGGCCCTGTGTGGATATACGCTTCATTTATAGAAACGAACTACAAACCACACTGGAAAGGTACATGATGAGGAAAAAGCAATTTTTTTTTTAATGTGATTGCATCAGAGTTCATGGGGTTTGCTGGAGGGTGGTGGGTGGGGAACGAGGCGGTGTTTAAACAACTGCACTTGGAAGAGGTACATTCCCTGCACATCCCTGGCCCCTTTGTTGTGGTTTTGTTGCCTTTGGATTTTGTTTGCTAGTTTGAGTAAAGAATGAGCGCTCAAATGGGTCAGAAATTTTAGAATGAGGAGTGGCGGAGGCCTGCCTTGATCTGAGTCTATGCACCATATATGATGAATTGCGTGTGAATTTTGGATATGCCAGTCATAGAATCAGCTGTTTACTTAGACCTCTCTGAGCATTGGGCTTCACAGGTTGCTCAGTGGTAAAGAATCCACCTGCCAATGCAGGAGACCCAGGTTTGGTCCCTGGGTAAGGAAGATCCCTTGGAGTAGGAAATGGCAAACCATTCCAGTATTCTTGCCTGGAAAACTCCATGGACAGAGGAGCCTGGCTGGCTACAGTCCATGGGGTTGCAAAGAGTCAGATGTGACTTTGTGATTAACAAATTTAAACATAACTCAGCAGGGTTTAGGGATTAAGTGTGGCATATCAGGAGGGCAGGGGTATGCCCATATTCTAGAAACATAACGGCCTGAACACTGGAAGGGACATTAGAGGTTTCCCAGGCTAGTTCTCATAGATGAAGAAAGAAAGAAAGTGAAATTGCTGATGAGACTCTAATTCTGTACCCAATTCCAGTGAGTGGGATTTCCCCTCCCCTAACGCCAAGCGGTTCTCAGACACATCTGTACAATTCAACTCAGTCCTGACACTATCGGCCAGGAGAGAGCATCAGATTCCACAGCTGAAGGACTCAGTCTCACAAAACTGCTCCCTCCTGCCCCACTTCAGTCACCAGTCACAAGGCTGGGCTGTCACCAGTGCTTCTGATCAGCCAGCTATATATTGAAGGTTCCGATGGCCCCCTTCTTAGGTTCAATCGAAGTTCTAGAGCAATTCACAGAACTCAGAAAAATGTTTACTTGTAGATCACTTTATTATAAAAGGATATAATTCAGGAATAACCAGATGGAAGAGGTGCTTGGGATGAGGTATGTGGAAGCTTTCACGCTCTCTCTGAACATCCTACTCTCTCTAAGTCTCCACCTGTTCACCAGCCTCAGAGCTCTTTGAGCCCCATCCTTCTGAGTTTTTATGGAGGCTTCATTACATAGGCATAATTGATAAAAACATTCGTCACTGGGGATTGAATTTAATTGTCAGCCCCTCTTTCCTCTCTGGAGCCCTGGGGGTGGGGCTGAAAGTTCCAACCTATTAATCACGTGGTTGGTTCCCCTGGCAACCAGTTTCCCATCCTTAGGTGACCCAGGGGCTTTCCAAAAGTCACCTCATTAACACGACAAAAGACAACTCCAGTGGCTCTCTTTCCTTAGGAAATTCTCAGGGATTTTAGCAACTCTGTGCCAGAAATGGGACACAATAATATATTTCATATTCAGTTCAGTTCAGTCACTCAGTCATGTCTGACTCTCCGCGACCCCATGAATTACAGCACGCCAGGCCTCCCTGTCCATCACCAACTCCCGGAGTACACTCAAACTCATGTCCACAGAGTCGGTGATGCCATCCAGCCATCTCATTCTCTGTCGTCCCCTTCTCCTCCTGCCCCCAACCTTTCCCAGCATCAGAGTCTTTTCCAGTGAGTCAACTCGTCGCATGAGGTGGCCAAAGTATTGCAGTTTCAGCTTTAGCATCAGTCCTTCCAATGAACACCCAGGATTGATCTCCTCTAGAATGGACTGGTTGGATCTCCTTGCAGTCCAAGGGACTCTCAAGAGTCTTCTCCAACACCACAGTTCAAAAGCATCGATTCTTCGGCGATCAGCTTTCTTCACAGTCCCACTTTCACATCATACATGACCACAGGAAAAGCAATAGCCTTGACTAGACGGACCTTTGAATCACAATATCACAGAGACTCAGAGAGGTGAACTGACTGAACTAAAGCCACATAGCCAGTACAGGGAGCAAGCTCTGGAGCTCAGATCTCTCTGCAGGTGCCTGGTCCTGTACACTTTTCTCTGTCTCTCACTGCCCTGCATTTTGGCTTCTTTCTGCTGGCTGTTTTTTTAATGAGCCAAAAAAGTGATTTGAAGAAGGCAGGAGGGTACGGTGGTGAGAAGCACAACTCTGTGGGTGGGTGAGACCCAAGTGTAAATTCTGCTTCAGTTATAAGTAAAGTGACTGCACCTTCAAGCGGCAGGTTCAAGGCAGAAACAAGGAAGAATGGCAGGGTCATGCTGGCCAGCACGGTCCCTTCTGCTCGGAATAGGAAACCTGATCCTGGTAGACTCATTCGGGAGTCTTCGTTAAGCTGTGACCTCTATGGTGAGAGTGGTTAGGGGATGCACAGTGGGACAGGGCTCCCTGGGTCTGTCTGCAATGTCTGCCTCAGGCCCCACCTGGATTTCCAGGGGGAGGGACACAGGACACAGTCACTGGCTCAGCTTCCCGTTTAACCCAAGGAAGTGGGTTTCCTACTGCTTGTTTTTAAGAACTAACTAGGATTGACTCAGGGCTTCCCTGGTGGCTCAGTGGTAAATAATCCACCTGCCAAGGCAGGAGACACAGGTTTGATCCCTGGATCAGGAAGATCCCCTGGAGAAGGAAACGGCAACCCATCCCAGTGTTCTCGCCTGGGAAATCCCATGGACAGAGGAGGCTGGCGGGCTAGTGTCCATGGGGTGCAAAGGGTCGTCACGGCAGGACCACGTTCCCGCCTGTGGGTGCTGCCCCTGTGTCCCCTTAGTTGACCCAGATGCAGATCTCACATCTTTCTTTTCTTTCCATCAACCTTCCTGGGCTCCAGGTGTGTGCATTGTACCCTGAAGTGAGCTTACAGTTCACTGACATCAAAGCCAAGGAAAATTCCATGGAAGAAAGCAAACTTGTTGCACCATTGTTTCTACAGCAGTTTAGTTGGAATGCCTTATTTTCATTGCTTCCCCCCTCGGGGCAGGGGCAGGCTGAGTCTGTTTTCTAAAGACCCGTCCATGCATTGTTTGCAAGATGCTGGCTTCCCAGAGCAGGGTGGGGGCTTAATAAATGACTTAAAAAAAAGGCAGGGAGGACCATCAAGAACCAGGAACCAACCCCTCAAATATCAGGAGAACTTTTGTGAAAGTTTGAGAAACTGGAAGCAGAACAACCTCTTTCAGTTAATCAGTGTTTAAAAAGGCATTTTCTTCTCAGACTTTTCACTTTCTCATGTGAAAAATGTTCTTACTGTTGTCTTGGGGGGAGGAATGTGTTTTGATGTGAAACGTGTCACTTCCTGTGGTGTCAGTGGCACTTTGATAATAAAAAATTACTTGAGGACTTCCCTGACAGTCCAATGGTTAGGATCCCACAGTTTCAATACAGGAGGTATGGGTTCAATCCCTGGTCTGGGAGCTGAGATTCCAACTACTGTGTACCATGAGCAAACACACGCATGTAGATATATACACATGTGCGCACGTGGTTGCTAAGTCACTTCTGTCGTCTCCATCGCTTTGCGACTCTGTGGGCTGTAACCCGCCAGGCTCCTCTGCCTAAGGGATTCTCCAGGCCAGAAGGCTGAAGTGGGTTGCCACGCCTTTCTCCAGGGGATCTTCCTGACTCAGGGATCGAGCCCAGGTCTCTTATGTCTCCTGCTTTGGCAGGTGGGTTCTTTATCACTAGCGCCACCTGGCAAGCCCATATACCTAGGTATGTGTATACCCCTGTATGTATGTGTGTGTATACATATATATATATATGCTTCCCTGGTGGCTCAGCGGTAAAGAATCTGCCCACCATTGCAGGAGACGTGGGTTTGATCCCTGGGTTGGGAATATCCCCTGGAGAAGGGAATGGTACCCACTCCAGTGTTCTTGCCTGGGAAATTCCATGGACAAAGAAGTCTGGAGGGCTACAATCCATGGGATAGCAATAGAGTTGGACATGACTTTGCAACTAAATAGCAACTATATACATATATATATGTATATATAAAATACTTGTACATGTAGTTCAAAATATTTTCTTGTAACTTATGTTATCTCTCTCCGCCATCTGCCTACTTACCAGGATTCTTTGCAGACTACGTGTGCTGTATTTCTGAAGTTGCCTTGGAGAAAGAGACTCTAGGACCTGGGGCCATAAATAAGGGCACTGAATGTTTTTTCCTTTTCTGTTGGGGGATCTGGCCTGAAACATGCCTGTGTATTTACTGTAGCTCAGTTTCCTTATGTGAAGAGCAGAATTGTTATTTCAGTTCCGTGGATTCCTCTTTGCCCTAAAGACTTACTGAAGGGCAATTTTCAGCCAGCTTGTGTCGGACACACTGCTGGCCTACCAAGTCTTCAGGAGGCCAAGCTGTGATTTTGGAAGGTGCAGAGGTCAGGTTGAGCACTGAGGGAATCTCACTCCTGACAGAATATAGAAAAGGCCTTTCTAGGAGAAGAATGGAGAGAAGCCACCCATGTCAGGTCGCTCTCATTGATGGTTCAGGTGTCATAATAGCTCCACCAGCTCGTCACTTAAGGCTCTGATAGTGCTTAAGGCTCAGCTGCTATTGTTTTGGGTTTTGTCTTTTGGTGGGGTTCAGGAGAGAAGGACAGTGGGGTCCAGGGCTGGGAGAAAGTCATGTACTTTCATCTCTGCTCAAGTTTCTTCCCTCTGAGCTGTAATACAAGATCCCTCCTCAGAGGAATCAGAAGTGGAAACAATGGTTCACGTTTGATAGCTTGTCGACCTACAGGAGGGAGCAGAGCGTGACATGGAAAATCACGCAGGGCCACGAGGAGAGTGGAAAAAATCCACTCCAGTTTTTCATCAGCATGTGTGAAAAGTCGAGTTGATTTCTACCAAATGGCTTCACAGGATCTTCTAGAAGGGTACGTTGAACAGCTGCTTCATCTAAATAATGAAAAGTGAACGTGAAAGCCGCTCAGTCATGTCCAACTTTTTGCGACCCCTTGGACTACACAGTCCATGGAATTCTCCAGGCCAGAATACTGGAGTGGGTAGCCTTTCCCTTCTCCAGGGCATCTTCCCAACCCGGGGATCGAACCCAGGTCTCCCACATTGCAGGCAGACTCTTTACCAGCTGAGCCACCAGGGCAGCCCAAGAATACTGGAGTGGGTAGCCTTTCCCTTCTCCAGAGGATCTTCCCGACCCAGGAATTGAGTCAGGGTCTCCTGCATTGCAGGCGGTCTTTACCAACTGAGCCATCAGGGAAGCCCTCATCTAAACAATGCCCATAGATATTTTCGTCAGTGGGTAATGAGAAACAGATTTGCCTGAAGTTCTTTTAAAAGGAAGCACAGTGACCACACCCCAGTTTCATTTTATAAGAGAAGAAACTGAACTCAAAGTTTCCATAGCAAAACAGGAGAGGAGAGAACCATTTACCTGGAGTCAAGACTTGACCATTGTCCCCTGACTGTCTTCTTGCCTCTGGGGCTGCAGATGAGGGCGATGTTGAGAGTGGGTGATACGCCAGGTGGACTGTCTCACTGCCGGGTACTGAGCAGCTGAGGCCAGACCATCACAGCACAGGACAGATCAAACACTATCCTCCCCATTGTGTTCCAACCGCAGAGAACTAGCGACCTTTCTCCAAACATGGCATTTGCTTGGCTGGTTTTTGTACCTTTGCCTATTCACTCTGTCTAGAATCCCTTCCTTGTTTTCTCTTCTGGGTAAGTCCCTCTTCATTCTTCAAGCCCCCTCTTTGTGGTCACCTCTTTTCAGATGCCCCAGCCACGTTACCCGTCCAGCTCCAATCACCCTGAATGCTGTCCAAACCTGGACAGACACCTCCCTCTCTCCTTGTCCTGTGTGCACAACTTTCATTTCTGCAGGCAACACCTCGACAATGCTTGGCATTTAAGATATGGTTTTTAATTGATTAATTATTAGATCAGTCTTGCCGTTCTCCAAGCTGGCATAATAAGCCCCACAGAAACCTGTATGAACTCACTCTGGTTACAACGGAGCTCTTGGGGGAGTGGCTGGGAGCCCGCAGAGACAAACCCCACCACCAGGTATGTGCGGAAGGCGTGCAGAGCGCCAGCATTTTGCATTCAGATTCTACTCATCACTATCAATGTGGGTCAGACCCTTTCTACCCACCATCTCATTGAATCTTCACATCAGCATTACAAAGTAGGCATTAAAATCCTTCTTTTACATTTGAGGAAACTGGGGCAAAGAGAGGTTACCCATGTGGCTCGAGGTCACAGGGCTCCACAAAGTGGAAAAGCCAGATTTGGACCTTGGCTGAAAGCTAAAGGCGATGCTCTGGACCACTGAGCTGTATTCACTGCCCTTTAACACATCCTTCCCGGGACGCGTTCAAGGGTATAATGATGGCAGTGGGTGGAGAGGGCTGGGAAGAGATGGCTCAGCCTGAACTGAACATTGTTTTCACCTCCAGGCTTAGAGTAAGACTCTTCAATGGATCAGGCCTGAGGACTGGACTGGGGCTCAGCTCATCTCCTTGGACACCAGGACGTCTGCAGTGTCTGCAATCAGAGGTGTCAGTTTTAAAAAAATTTTATTCATTTTTTTATTGAGATATTGGTGTACAATATTACATGTTTCAGGTGTGCAACTTAGTGATTCACAATGTTAATAAGTTACACTCCATTTATAAAGTATTAGCTGTGTTGCACAATATATCTTTGTAGTTTGTTTATTTTTTGCATTTTTAAATTGGTGTATAATTGCTTTACTGGCTTCCCAGGTGGCTCAGTGGTGAAGAACCCGCCTGCTAATGCAGGAAACATAGGAGATGTGGGTTCAATCCTGGCATGGGGAGATCCCTTGGAGGAGGAAATGGCCACCCACTCCAGTATCCTTGCCTGGAGAATCCCACAGACATAGGAGCCTGGCGGGCTACAGTCCATGGGGTCTCAAGAGTCGGACACGACTGAGCAGGCACACATTGATAAAATTGCTTTACAATGTTGTGTTAGTTTCTGCTAACCCAGTATGAGGGGCTTCACACACGCACACCCACACGAACATATCCCCCCCCGAAGACCCCACAGCAGAGACTCCAGAGTCTCTCCCAGTCAGTACCAAGGGGAGAGGTCCTGTGTGGGGCCTGGAGACAGACAGCACAGTCATCGCCACGGCAACACTAGTAAGAACAAGCCCCAGGGAGCCAAATGCTCCCTCCTGCCCTGTGTTTGCTCAGAGTCCTGGGCAGGAATTGAGGCGGGAGGGGACAGGCTTTCAGCTGCCCTGCACCAGCCCTGGGCAATGGCCTGAGTCTGGGATTTCTCTGGGTTTTGCAATCCTGGAGGACTTTGCTCCTTGCTGCAGAACCACGAGCTGCCAGGAAGCCCCAGAAAACGCTCGAGAACAAAGACAATAAACATGCTCTGAACCCTTTCACCAGATGGCTCCATCCCAAACCAAAATGAGAAATGAATTGCTGGTGTGTGTGTGTGTGTGTGTGTGTGTGTGTGTGCGCGTGCGTGTGTGTGTATGTGTGTGTGTGTGTGTGTGGTCTCAAGCTGGTGGGAAAGAAAAGCCCTGTTTTTTCAGATGGGAATATTCGGTTTGGACCATCGAAAGGCATGGTCGAGTGAATGTGTGCTCTGCTTAGTTGTGTCCGACTCTTTGCAACCCTGTGGACGGGCAGCCCGCCAGGCTCCTCTGTCCATGAGGATTCTCCAGGCAAGAATACTGGCGTGAGTTGCCATTCCCTCCTCCAGGGGATCTTCCCAACCCAGGGATCAAACCCAGGTCAAATTTCTATAAATTTGTCTCCCTGAAAAGCTGACCTAATCAGCTGCACAATCTCAGCACTTTAAGTTTTCTCAAGTACTAACATTCCTGGGGGAAAGGCAAAGTGTTTATTTAGCTTGAGCCTGTGTTTCCTGAACAGGGAAGATTATCGTCGTCATTATCATGCTCATCTCCTTGACATCATCGTCATCCTCTGTTAAGCACAGTTTATAAACAGGCCATCTCCTGAAAGCTTACAAACATCATCCATCACTTTTATAACCACACTGCCAGGTTGCTACCCTTGACCCCATTTTACAGAGGACATAACTGATGCTTAGATTGCCTACGTAGTTTTCTCAAGAGCACCCCGTTGGTATTTCAGTCTTTCAGACTCCAAAATCCATTTCTGCTGTACTCTCTGTGCTCAAATATTTATTCTTACTAATACAATGTCACAAGCCAGATCGATATTCGGCTGTGGGATATGGGAATGGCTATTTTCTCACTGTATTAGGTTTTTATAGAAAGGTCTGGGTGGGTGGGCTGTTACTCCAGCCAGCCAAGGCAGGAGCCAGAGCCTGTATTCAGTTTCTGGTTCTCAATTGCATTTTCTGTTTTTCTCTTTGATGAAGTAAATATAGTGCCACTTGCCTTTAAACCTACTTTGTAAGACTTGATGTATTCATGTCCATGTTGTGGTTTCATTGCTAAGTTGTGTCTGACTCTTTGAGACCCCATAGACTGTAGTCCGCTAGGCTCCTCTGTCCATGGGATTTCTCAGGCACAAATACTGGAGTGGGTTGCCATTTCTTCCTCAGGGGATCTTCCTGACCCAGGGATTGAACCTTCATCTCCTGCTTTGGCAGGGGGATTCCTCACCACTGTGCCAGCTAGAAGTCCAATGGGAATAAAACCAAAGCACCCTGGGCATATCTGACCTTTATACAAAAAGAATCAAGCCAAACAACCCCAGTCCTTTTAGGACTTTTTTGATAGCATCATTTGACTGAGATAATTATAAGATGTGAAATAAAAGTGAAAGTCGCTCAGTCACATCTGACTCATTGCGACCCCATGGACTATACAGGCCATGGAATTCTCCAGGCCAGAATTCTGGGGTGGTTAGCCTTTCCCTTCTCCAGGGGATCTTCCCAACCCAAGGATCGAACCCAGGTCTCTCACATTGTAGGTGGATTCTTTACCAGCTGAGTCATAAATCTGTGAAATTGCTGAATATCTGATAGTCCTCTCTAAGAACATAGGAAAAGAACCATTAACAGAAAGACCTATGCTCAAAAATGTTTAACATTAATCAGCTTTGTTTTTAAGAGGTTCACATGAAACCAACTGTTCTCACAACAATTCTATATTTTTTTCAGGATGAGGAGAAGCCAAGTAACTCACCCAAACTCATTCATTAACATTTTTTTTTGTTCAATAGCTATTTACTGGCTCTGAAGTCTGGTCACTATTTAGGTACCTGCAATGCAGCAGTGAACAAATCCACTGCAGATCCCAGTGCCCATGGAGCTGGCGTTTGAGTCAGGGGGTAACTCCCAAACTACAAATCTCATATTTAACAAGACTCCTCACTTTCTGAAGCCCCAGACGTGAAAATTCACACCTCTAGATTGGTAGCTAGATCTTTGCTGTGGAGGTTTGTTGTCGTGAACTGATTTTACACTGTGAGTTCCAGAGTAACAGATATTGAAGTCTCTCATTTTCCTTCAAGTAAGTATGAGTGTCTGAGAAATACTGACACTTTTTAAAGATTATAATGGACTTCCCTGGTGGTACAGTGGATAAGAATCCACCTGCCAGTGCAGGGGACACGGGTTCAATTCCTGGCCCGGGAAGATTCCACATGCCATGGAGCAACTAAGCCCGTGTACCATAACTACTGAGCCCAGTGCTGCAGTACCGGGGCCTGTACCCGAGAGCCTGTGCTCCGCACCAGGAGCAGCCACCCCAGTGAGAAGGCAGCTCATTGAAAAACCCCTACTCTTCACAACTAGAGGGGGCCTGCGCACAGCAACAAGGACCCAGCACAACCAAAAATCATCAAATAAATAAATTAAATTAAAAAAAAAGATCATGGAACTCTTGGTTCCTTGCTATATAATTAAGATTCTTTGTGCAACAGAGCAAAAACTTCATTATGATCAGAGCGGTAGAGGGGAACTCAGAAGGAGTGAAAGCCTGAAGCCGAGCTGTCAGTGTGGATGCCCTGGTTCAGTCCTGTGCACACTACAGGCTGCTTCTCTGGACCTGTGCTGATCTGATCTGAGCTGCGTTCAGCAGAGGATGAGAACCACGTGAACGTTTTCTCTAGGCATGTGGAGGTCACACTCACTTTGATGTCGGCTCCCCATGCTTCTTGCAATCATAGCGAAAAAAGGGTTCCTGACCACAGGGGTCCCTTTCCTCTTCCTATGCCTGGTTCTTCAAAAATTGGCCTATTTAAGTGCTTGTCAAAGGATGAATGGATCAGTGAAAAGATCCCAAGTCCAAGAGTCATGATAGCCAGTTTTGGGTCTTAGAAGCTTACCCCAGGGGTTCTGTGTCTCTGGGCCCCCATAACAAGAAGGCAAGTTCCCTCAAACTTAGGCAGCTGAAGATGGTTTCTCTCCCAGGAGTCTGCAGCAGTCGATATGGATAACCTCTAAGCTACATTGTTCTTCTGCCTCATAGTGAACACTATGGGAAACCCCAATGACATCACCCCTGACTTTCTGCAGAGTGCTAAGGGGCTGAAGGTCCTTTGTCAGGAAAGAGGAGGTTTTTATTAGTAGCAGCATTACTATTTTCTATCAGTTATTGCATACTCAGAATATTCCAGGCATTGTGCTAAGTGCTTTATAGATACTATTTCTATCACTTCTTGCAACAACTATGATTTGGTCCTATTTATTTTTCTCACATCATAAACAAGAAAACCAAGGTTCAGAAAGGTAGATTAACTTAAGGAGGCTCACCAACTAATAAGTGGTGGAGACATACCTCTGTGTGTGTGTGTGTGTGTGTGTGTGTGTGTGTGTGCGCGCGCGCAGATGTGTGCAGGTGTTGACCTCTGAGTGTAAAAGCATCCCTTTTCCCTTTTATTTGTCTCAATTCTGCAGGAAGGTCTGTCTGTCCTCCAAAGGCTATGAGACTCTGGCAAAGATCCATAGATCCTGTCCAACCTGTTGTCTATGTCTGTTCTGGCTGCTATGAAAAAATATTACAGATTGGGTGGCTTATGAACAGCAGCATTTGTGGCCCTCAGTTCTGGAGGCTGGCCATCTGAGATGAGAGTGCCAGCATGGCAGGTTCTAGTGCGGGCTGTCTTCCAGGTCGCAGGCTTCTCATTGCATCCTCAAGTGGTGGATGGGGCTCAGGAGTGCGGGGGTCTCTTTCACAAAAGCACTGATCCCACTCATGAGGGCGCTACCCTTGTGATCCAAGCACCTTGCCAAAACCCCACCTCCAAATACCATCATCCTTGGGATTAAGGATTTCAACTCATGAATGTGGGGGCGTGGACAAATTCAGACCATAGCCCTTGCCTAAGCCAAGTCAAGGTGTGAGAGTAACTAGATGCTTTAATCAAAGGAAGGGCAAAATGAAGGGCAAGCCAGAGTCCTAACTAGCTGACCTCTACCAGTGCTAAGCACCTCAGTGGTCAGTGGCATTGGCAATCTGTACATAAGAACTGAAAATGATTCCCAGGGGAAGGTTGGGGTTGTTAAAACTTCCAATAACTTTCATGACTATTAATTCAAGTCGTTAAAATGCCTTTCCATAAATAAGCCATTTTTACTCAACTCTTCAGTCTCAATGTTGTAACCATGTTTAATTCAGAGAAGAATATTCAGGCATCTACGAGTCTTTGATTTCAAACAAATTTGTCTTGCTTTCAGTTAAAACTAACAAAGCTGCTATTGATGGAAATCAAGGACATTAAAACCCAGAGCATGTCTATTGGCCTGGGGAAATCAATCAGATGATGACTACTTTGAGAAATGGGCTCTGTGTTGGGTCACATTGGCCAGTCTCCTTAGGGCACACCCGGGATCTCATGACACACCACATATACTTCTTGTGTAGACTCTTCTGCACAACTCACATGAACAAACTTGCCTCTGCTGTGGGACTTCCTTCCCCAGACTATGGGTTTGCTGTGCTGTTTCGCAGAAGAAACAAAAGCCAAAGAATTTTTAAAAATTACTTATTTTGGCTGTGTTGGGGTTTTTGTTCGCTGCTTGTGGGATTTCTCTAGTTGTGGTGAGCCTGGGCTACTCATCCTTGTGATGTGCAGGCTTCTCGTGGCAGTGGCTTCTCTTGTTTCGGAGCATAGGCTTTAGAGTGCAGGCTCAGTTGCTGTGGAACATGGGCTTAGTTCCTGCGTGACACATGAGATCTTCTGGGATCAGGGATTGAACCCATGTCCCTTGTATTGGCAGGCATATTTTTACCCACTGGACCACCAGGGAAGTCCGAAGCCAAAGAATTGACGTATGTGTCATAGGCTGGTGGCTGAGACACCTCGGTAACGAGCAGCCAGTAAACTCAGGGGTGCCAGTCATGCTGTGTTTTGTTGGGCATGGGCCCAAGGCCACATACCAGCCCACTTGCTGCTCACAATACCTGCGTCTAGCTTCACTGGAGAGGACCTTCAGGCTTACCTACTAACTGGAATTATGCACTTTTTACCTGGATTTCAGCAGTCTGCTGTTTACTCCTGCTGTTGGCTGTGCAAGACAATTGTTGTTGCCTGATGTTCACCAGGGCTTCCCTGGTGGCTCAGATGGTAAAGAATCCACCTGCAATGGGGAAGACCTGGGTTTGATCCATGTTTGGGAAGATTCTCCTGGAGGAGGGTATGCAACCTACTCCCGTATTCTTGCCTGAAGAATCCTCATGGATAGAAGAGCCTGGTGGGCTTCAGTCCATGGGGTCGTAAAGAGTTGGACACAACTGAGTAACTAAGCACACACACATGTATGTTCACCTTACCATCATTTCCCTGAGCCAAGTGCAAGCCCCAAGGTCAAATGATGAATGGGTAAGTGAAAAGATCCCAAGTCTAAGAGTCACAATAGCTAGTTGTGGGGCTTAGCAGCCTCTGCAGGTCTGAGTTTGATTACAGTTGAGAGTTTCCCTTCTCATTTTACAGGTGAGGACAGGGAGGCCCAGAAACCTTGAGCACCTGGCCGTGGTCCCAGCTGCCCATCCTTAGAGTCCTAGAATCCAGCCATCGTGACTCTTGGTCTTGGGATCTTTTCATTCATCCATGCAACACTGGACGAGCACTCAAGCCAGTTCTTTGAGGAACTGACAATTTGGAAACGAAGTGGGGGATCTTGTCCTAGGGAGACTGTGGTCTCTGTAAACCTGATTACAAGAAGTGCTGGGTCCTAACGTCAACACCAGAGAGATGTCCAAAAGCTTAGAGAGAGCGTCCCCACGGTTTCCACCCGCCACTGAATGCACCTCACACCGAATGAGCACAAATCATGATTCACTTAATAAAACCACCGGAAAGCAAGATCAGAGTGATTGAGACAAGTGCCTTCCTATCCTTTCTGAGAGGCGAACCAAAGAGTGGCCCCGAGTGACAACGTGGGACTCAGGGCTGGGCCTCACTCCCTCCCCACCCCAGCACTGCCTGGGATGAATCACACAACAGAGAACAACGGGGCTATTTCTTAAGAGTCATTTGTCAAGTTGACGTCCATGCGCAGTGTTGTTTAGGGCCTTCTAAAGACACTTCTTTCCCTCTCTGCTGCAGGAAGCACCTGCGTGGCTGTCGAGCTGTGGGTTAGCTCAATGGCACTTTGATATCCCTCAAGGCCATCAATTACACTTCTGTCCCTGTGGCCATGGACTTTGGCTGATACAAAAACAGGGAGGCTTCGAGGGGATGATGAAGAGGAATAAGATGGCGCGATCTCCACCCTGGGATCTGGGGCCAGACACTGTCTGGAGGTGGGCTCCTTGCTGATCCCTGTGGGGAATCCTCCAGGCAAGGACAGTCTGAGTCCTTGGCTGGCTGGACTTGGGACTGAACTGCAATGCTCCCACAAGGGCAAGTCTCCCTCCTTGTCAACTACTTAGAGAAAAAGCAGGCCCATCACATGAGTGAGACTCTAGCAAAATTCAGGTAACTGACTCCAGGGAGAGGGAAATCGGAGAAGCATCAGAGGAGAAAAATATAAATAATTAGAAGACTCGGTGAATGGACCTCTGAAAGCAGTTAGGGGAATTAGAATTGTTGAGTCTAGGGAAGGCAAGGGTGAACCAAGAACCAGCTTTGATTACAGGGAGAATAATTGTACAGAGATTAGTGGTCATTTCTGCTGAAAATATGATGTGGGTTAGTGAGGCTTAAATTGCTGCCTGAGGATTTTGTGCAGAGTGTGCTGGCCCGTCTGGGCTGTTGCACTGTACTTACTCTTGAGGTGGTGGGGCTCCTTCCGTGGAGATGTGCATGAATGAAAATGACATCCTCCCAGCTGGAATGGTTTAGGGAAAGTCCTGATGCCACATGGGTCTCCTCCCTTCAGGTCTCACAGCCCAACAGCCCAGCTTGGCCCGTCTGTCTGAATCAGTTTGGCAGACTCTTGGTTTGTTTCCAGACGTTCCATCTCTACCTTCTCCAACCCATTTTACATATTGAGGTCCTACTTATGTTCCTTAAATTCATCTTGGGTTATAGCAGGGTCCTGCTCAAAAAATGTTAATGGTCATTCATTCAGCAAATATTGAGCACCTATTTTGTTGAGCCTGACACTGTACTAAGCTTTGTGCATAGTGGGTGCTCAGTCACTCAGTCGTGTCTGATTTTTTGTGATCCCATGGACTGTAGCCCATCAGGTTCCTCTGTCCATGGGATTTCCCAGGCAAGAATACTGGAGTGGGTTGTCATATCCTTCTTCAGGGCATCTTCCCAACCCAGGGATTGAACCTGCATCTCCTGCATTGGCAGGCAGATTCTTTACCACTGTCCCACCGCACAGTGTGGGACAAAGGGCAATAGTGCTTCAAGGATATCAGTCTTCATGTCCTTGTCCTGGAATTTTTCAAGGCCCCCACTATCAGTGTGTGTGTGTGTGAAATTGTTTATTTATCTGGCTGCCTTGGGTCTTAGTTGTGGCACATGAAATCTTCACTGTGTTATGAGGGATCTTTTGCTGTGGCTCGAGGGCTTCTTTAGTTATGGTACTCAGGCTTAGCTGCTCCACAGCATGTAGGATCTTAATTCCCCGACCAGGAATCGAACCCATGTCCCCTGCATTGCAAGGTGGATTCTCAACCACTGGACCACAGGGAAGTCCCCCCACTGCCTGGTTGTGGCGTGTCTTTCTGACTTTACACCCACTGTGAAACCTTCCCTCTTTACTATCCTGGTCTATTTACCATGCCCTGCCCACTCTGGGCCTTGCCTTGTGCCATTACTGAGGCATAGAGTATCTTTAGCCAAAGCCCATCTCTCCTTCAATTTACTCTAAGTCACAAGGTAAAGTCATAGCAAAGTCAAATCTGTTCTCCTTGTCCACAAAACTATCCTGACTCTAGACAGTCCAGCAATTGGAATCCTAAAGAATCTACCATTTCAGGACACATATGAAAGGAATACGAAATGCATTAGTTTCTTATTATGACTATAACAAAGAAGCACGCATTTAAGGGTATATGTGCTCAGTTGATCAATCATGTCCAACTCTTTGCAATCCCATGGACTACAGCCTGCCAGGCTCCACTGTCCATCGGATTCCACAGGCAAGAATACTGGTGCAGATTGCCATTTCCTACTCCAGGGAATCTTCCCTACCCAGGGATTGAAACCACACCTCCTGCGTCTTTTGCACTGACAGGCAGATTCTTTATCACTGAGCCACCTGGGAAGCCCTTAGGAGCTCAGACAACACAAATTTATTGTCTTACAGTTCTATAGCTCAGAAATCTGATGTGGATCTAATGAGTTAAAATCCAAGAGTTTGCATAACTTCATTCCTTTCTGGAGGCTTCAAAAGAGAATCTGTTTTCTTGCCTTTTCAAGTTTCTGCAGGCTCCCTGCATTCCCTGGCTTGTGGCCCCTTTCATCCATCTTTTAAGCCTGTGATGGAGTGTTGAGTCCTTCTTGCATTACATCACTCGAGGCTCCTCTCCTGCCTCCCTCTTCTACTATTAAGGACCCCTGTGGTGGGACTTCCCTAGTGGTCCAGTGGTTAAAATCTGCCTTGAAGTGCTGAGGATGTAGGTTTGATCCCTGGTCAAGGAACTAAGATCCCACATGCCACAGGGCAGTTAAGCCCTCAAACTGCAACTGCTGAGCCTGAGTGCCACAATGAAAGATCCTTATGAAGCAAAGAAGATTCTGCGTGCCTTGACTAAGACCTGATGCAGTCAACTTTTTTTTTTTTTTTTAATAAAAATTCCCTTGTGTTTACAGTGGGCCCACTGGGATGCTCTTCCTATCGTAAGGTCAGTTTAATAGCAAACTTAATAGCCAAGTAAAGCCAAGATATTCACACATTCCAGGAAGGGGGCAGAGAAATGAGAACAAAGGCCAACTGTCTTGTTTTCTTCATTTCTCTAATTCTCTGTGACCAGAAAAAATTAGATTTGAAGATATCCTCGATTAAGCTCTCTTCTGAGAGAGAGCTTAATCTGATTAATTAGATCAAGGCATAAAGGAAAGGAAAAATGCCAAAATTTACAAAAAAGAAGCCTCCAAATTTGGCTAAAATGGTATGAAGACCAAGAGAAGACCTTTCTAGTTTCTAAAGGCCTGAGAATTTCCAGACTTCAAGGGTGTGGGCTTAATTTACTGGTTGTTGTTTAGTCCCTCAGTTCTATCCGACTCTTTGCGACCCCATGGACTGCAGCACTCCAGGCTTCCTTTTCCTTCACTACCTCCCAGAGTTGCTCAAAATCTTGTCCATTGAGTTGATGATGCTACCCAACCATCTGATCCTCTGTCATCCCCTTCTCCTTCCCTCACTCTTTCCCAGCACCAGGGGCTTTTCCAATGATTCAGTTTTTCCCATCAGGTGGCCAAAGTACTGAAGGTAGCTAACGTGAGACATTTAGATGGGATCCCTGACTTGAAGGCTTGTTTGTCCTTAAAGTCAGTAAGTAAGAGTGAGGGAAGAGAGGGAATGTCTTGGACAATTAAAGGATGGAATCAACCAATTATTGGCTGCTTTCATAGGCTCCTGGCCTCTCAGAGTTGAAACAAAGTGCCTTAAGAGGCTTTGTCTGACCTCACAGCTCATGTAAAGTCCTCTGTAAGACTGTTGATCACCCACCATCACCCTACTTTGTGGAGCTCTAACCAAGAGATAGAAAATCATCTAGATTCTCTTAGGTATTCTCCAGTACTCTGACTCCTCGATTTCCTGTGAATTCCCAATTTTATTTCTAATGAATTCTTGGCATTGGTGGGAAAAGCAACATTCCACATAAAAGTAAGTTAAGTAAATTAAGCCCACACCCTTGAAGCCTGGAAATTCTCAGGCCCTTAGAAACTAGGAAAGTCTTCCCTTGGTCTTCATACCATTTTAGCCAAATTTGGAGGATTCTTTTTTGTAAATTTTGGCGTTTTCCTTTCCTTTATGCCTTGATCAAATTAACCAGATCATGGCTCAGAAGAGAGCTTAATCTAGGATATCTTCAAATTTAATTTTTTCTGGTCACAGAGAATCAGGGGGAATGTTTGACCGTGATCTTTTCTCCATCAGATGCTAGCGTGTTGACTGTTGTTCTGTGTTCACATGGAGAGTCTAAGGCCTCCCTGTACCACGTGTAGTATTTAACCTGCACTTGTGGGAGTGCCTGATGAACTCTAGACGGAGGTTCGTGACATTGTACAAGAGACAAGGACCAAGACCATCCCCATGGAAAAGAAATGCAAAAAAGCAAAATGGCTGTCTGAGGAGGCCTTACAAATAGCTATGAAAAGAAGAGAAGCGAAAAGCAAAGGAGAAAAGGAAAGATATAAGCATCTGAATGCAGAGTTCCAAAGAATAGCAAGGAGAGATAAGAAAGCCTTCCTCAGTGATCAATGCAAAGAAATAGAGGAAAACAACAGAATAGGAAAAACAAGAGATCTCTTCAAGAAAATTAGAGATTCCAAGGGAACATTTCATGCAAAGATGGGCTCAATAAAGGACAGAAATGGTATGGACCTAACAGAAGCAGAATATATTAAGAAGAGGTGGCAAGAATACACAGAAGAGCTGTACAAAAAGGATCTTCACGACCAAGATAGTCACGATAACGTGATCACTGACCTATAGCCAGACATCTTGGAATGTGAAGTCAAGTGGGCCTTAGAAAGCATCACTACGAACAAAGCTAGTGGAGGTGATGGAATTCCAGTGGAGCTATTTCAAATCCTGAAAGATGATGCTGTGAAAGTGCTGCACTCAATATGCCAGCAAATTTGGAAAAGTCAGCAGTGGCCACAGGACTGGAAAAGGTCAGTCTTCATTCCAGTCCCAAAGAAAGGCAATGCCAAAGAATGCTCAAACTACTGCACAGTTGCACTCATCTCACACGCTAGTAAAGTCATGCTCAAAAATCTCCAAGTCAGGCTTCAGCAATATGTGAACTGTAAACTCCCAGATGTTCAAGCAGGTTTTAGAAAAGGCAGAGGCACCAGAGATCAAACTGCCAACATCTGCTGGATCATGGAGAAAGCAAGAGAGTTCCAGAAAAACATCTATTTCTGCTTCATTGACTATGCCAAAGCCTTTGACTGTGTGGATCACAATAAACTGTGGAAAATTCTGAAAGAGATGGGAATCCCAGACCACCTGACCTGCCTCTTGAGAAACCTGTATGCAGGTCAGGAGGCAACAGTCAGAACTGGACATGGAACAACAGACTGGTTCCAAATAGGAAAAGGAGTACGTCAAGGCTGTGTATTGTCACCCTGCTTATTTAACTTATATGCAGAGTACATCATGAGGAACGCTGGGCTGGAAGAAGCACAAGCTGGAATCAAGATTGCCAGGAGAAATATCAATAACCTCAGATATGCAGATGACACTACCCTTATGGCAGAAAGTGAAGAGGAACTCAAAAGCCTCTTGATGAAAGTGAAAGAGGAGAGTGAAAAGGTTGGCTTGAAGTTCAACATTCAGAAAACAAAGATCATGGCATCTGGTCCCATCACTTCATGGGAAATAGATGGGAAAACAGTGGAAACAGTGTCAGACTTTATTTTTTTGGGCTCCAAAATCACTGCAGATGCTGATTGCAGCCATGGAATTAAAAGACGCTTGCTCCTTGGAAATAAAGTTATGACCAACCCTGATAGTATATTAAAAAGCAGAGACATTACTTTGCCAACAAAGGTCCGTCTAGTCAAGGCAATGGTTTTTCCCGTGGTCATGTATGGATGTGAGAGTTGGACTGTGAAGAAAGCTGATTGCCGAAGAATGGATGCTTCTGCCCTGTGGTGTTGGAGAAGACTCTTGAGAGTCCCTTGGACTGCAAGGAGATCCAACCAGTCCATTCTAAAGGAGATCAATCCTGGGTGTTCATTGGAAGGACTGATGCTAAAGCTGAAACTGCAATACTTTGGCCACCTCTTGTGACGAGTTGACTCACTGGAAAAGACTCTGATGCTGGGAACGGTTGGGGGCAGGAGGAGAAGGGGACAACAGAGAATGAGATGGCTGGATGGCATCACCGAGTCTGTGGACATGAGTTTGAGTGAACTCCGGGAGTTGGTGTTGGACAGGGAGGCCTGGCGTGCTGTGATTCATGGGGTCGCGGAGAGTCGGACATGACTGATCGACTAAACTGAACTGAACTGAACTGAACTGTGGGACTATCAGGCTTCCCTGGTGGCTCAGACAGTAAAGAATCTGCCCACAATGCAGGAGACCCTGGCTCAATACCTGGGTTAAGAAGATCCCCTGGAGAAAGAGATGGCTATCCATGCCAGTATTCTTGTCTGGAGGGGTAGGAGGAGGTCCTCCTTTACAGAGAAGCCTCTGGGCTACAGTCCATGGGGTCACAAAGAGTCAGACACGACTAAGTGATTAACACACACACACACCCCTCTTCCACCTCTTTTGGTAACAGACCCTGTCCCCTTGTCACCTGGGATACATTACCCAGGAGAGCCAATCCCACACCTCACTTGCTTAGTCACTGTGGCTGGCCCAATCAGCATCATCTCTCGGGGACTGTGTTCCAGTCCATTCAGGGAAGGGGAGGAAGTGACTGTTGGCTCAGATCCTGGGCTTGTGAGCAGATGAGCTTTGCCTATAGCCACTTCCCCACCACATGGAGAATCTGGTCTGGGAAAATGGCATCAGGCAGGAGAAAAAAGAAGAGAGAGGGTATTTTCAAGCCCCTCAATCCAGCCATCTTTCTTTATGGTTTGGTTATATGAACAAATAAATTTCTTTTATAGGCTTAAACTGGCTCAAGATGTATTTCTTCCATCTGTAACCTATATATTCTCAATAATTTAGGACCTTCCTCAGTTTTCCTGTTTACTAGAGACTCTGAAAAGTGAACTAAAGATTGGAAAGGATTCCTATCAGAGTCCAACTTGTCCATGATGATTTGGAGAAGAATCAGTAGACAGAAAGAGTGGAAAATCATGCAGGTGAGACATAAAGGTTCTTGTGTGAAGTGCAGTAGGGTGGGATCTGTGCATGATTCATGGGGTTCCTTTCTTTTGATCCTTTTGGACCTCAACCCGCTTAAAATAAATCATGGCCCCGAACTCATAGATTCAAGCCAACTCCGGTTTCCCAAAGGGAGTATTTTTCTACTCTGTGGATATGGTACTATTTGTTTGGGGGTAAACCAGAGCTTTAGAGAGATTCACTCTTAAGCCCAAAGGGAAGGGGAGGGAAGTCAGAGAACAGTCTAGAAGAAGTGAAGAAACATCCAAGATGCTGAATATCTCCTGGGAGTGTTAGTCTGTGCTAGTTTCAACTTGTCATTCCAAAGCACGCTAAGAGTTAGGTGTGTCCAGCAGAAGAAAAATGCACACCCAGGTAGGAATGACAGACAGCAAAGTGGACAAAGCCTCATAACAGCTGTTAAGGAGAGAAGAGGGATGAATGGGTCCACGTTTAAACTAGATGCAAAGTTAAAACACATGGAAAATATGGCTTAAATATCGTTTAAAGCATGCAACAGTCTATACAAAGACTGTGGCGTCTCCCTCAGAGGGAGGCTACTGAGAATAGTTTAGACTGCCTCATGACTGCTTCTCAGGCTTGATTACAGGTCTACAGCTCCGCTGTCACATCTGCTTTCAGTACCACTGTGGGGGTGGGTAATTTGTCCTTTGGATCCTTCAACAAAATCTGTCTGAGGCTTTTGCAGACTTTTTTCCTGGCAGAGGTAGTTTTTCATGTTTATTTTGTCAAGAAGAGATTTATATATATATATATATATATACACACACACACACACACACACACAAGCATACATATATAACTTTTTGCAGTAAACAGTTGAACAAGATGTACACAATGCTGCCCAAGCTCCTTAAGTGTTTTCAGATATGGATATAGTGTTTATTTATGGAGCTCTCAGAAAGTCCGAACGGATCCGAAAGGTCAGAAGACACCTGAACTTTTGACTCTGCCCTTGAGCTCACATGCTGTTCTGTGCATTGTTTTGTCTTCAACCTGGGAAAACGAGGACCCATTCTTTGGCCATATCTTGCTCTGACAGGGCCCTTCCCCTCCCGCAGACTGCGCAACCTCCAAACGCCCCAGGAAACCGTGCCGGCATTGTGAGCAGACTAATCGCCGCATACCACTCGGTTTTCCTTCCTGGACTGCGTCACAGGCCCGGAGCCCTGCGGTTCCCACATTGTTTCTGTCATCATCCCAAGAAGCATAACTTGATGCCGCGTCTGAGAGGGACAGCCTGTCTCAGCACGAGCTGGGGCTCTTATGTAAGTGGCTGTGGGGAGAACTGGCAGTAAACAAACATTTTTCCAGCCATTGTTTTCTTTGCCGTCTTGAATTTTTTTTTCCTCTGGGGCCACTGCAGCTCTTCTGCCCCCAGGATGGCAGATTCCCAGCTTAGAAATGTCTTGCGCGGCATTTCCAGATTCTAAAATCAGAACGGAGGGAACCACAGAGTGCAAAGAAATGGCTGAGCATGGGAACGTTTAGATGGCTTTCTCTGCAAGGGGATTTGAAGCAGCGTGTCAGCAAGCTTGTCCGCTCAGCTGTGCTGCTGATAGCTGTTTGGTAAGTTACATGGTCCTTCAGGACCTCAGATGGGGAAACCAGAAGGTGACAGAACTCACCTGGGAATGGAGAAATGACTTTGTGGCTACTAAGTCTTGTCGTCTGGAGTCAAAGTCAGACTCTCTGCCTGAACAGATTTCAAGCATATGAGAAAAATAGGACTATTTACAGACACCATTTTTCCTTGGACCACTCCATCTTAGAAAATCAAAAGAAGGGCAGTTTCCAATAGTGCCTTAAAACATTCTGCCTCTAACTCTGGCTACTGAATTTCATGGAAATCCAACCCAAATGAGCAGTTTCTGGGGTAGGGACACTCAGATTCCTGCTTCACCAGGGAGCAGCCCTGGGCTTCCTGTGATTGACAGGACGTCAACTATGAGGCTACCTGGCTTCCACTGCTTGTCTGAAGTAGTCATTTCCTCCCCCAACCCCTCCATCCCCCCAACCCCCACCTTAGTAGTCTCCATTGGGAGGCCCCAGCTAAAATGAGTGAGCCCCCACTTTCCCAGCAGTGACCAGCTGCTCTCTGGGCCCTCCCTGTGCTGAAAGCTAGGCTGATTTCTCTGTCTCTCTGAGTAATGCAAATCATTGCACAATGAATTATCAAATGCATTTGTTATTTATCAGTGGGGGGCAGGGGTGATGGCTTCCCAGGTGGCCCAGTGGTAAAGGATCCGTCTGCTAATGCAGGAGATGGAAGAGATGCAGGTTCAATCCCTGCATCAGGAGGATTCCCTGGAGAAGGAAATGGCAATCCGTTCCAGTATTCTTGCCTGGAAAATCCCAGGGCAGAGAAGCCTGGTGGGCTACAGTCCATGGGGTCACAAAGAATCTGACATGGCTGAGCAACTAACACGCAAAGTGGTGGCGGCATGGATTGGAAGCACACCCAGAGTCTCTTTGAGTTTTCCTTGAGGCTCCCAAGACCCCTGAGAAAGAACTCATTGCCTGTACCCTGGACATATCACTACACTCTTGAGAAACCTCTACTCTGCTCATTGTCAAGTCTGGACCTGAGTCTGCATGCATCCTACCCTGGTCACCCTTGTCTCCACAACATCCATAGGACAAGGATAGGGTTACTTGGGATGGAAGAGGCTCATGCAAAGCCACTTGGCTTATCCTTGGTCACACAGACAGAAGATTGGCTCATAATTTTAATTTTTGGGCCCAGTGCAAAATTAAAATGTAAAGTCCCATTTAAAAAATTATTAAGAACTTCAAGATGGTAAGTCAAGAGTTAAGCCCCACGCAGCTACACAAGTCACACACCCATGGAGCCTGATTTGAAATCTCTAGTTTTCTGAATGGAGTGGCTGAAAGAGGTAAGTCCTTGGAACCTTGTGTAAGGAAGTGTATGACAAAGAAGTGTCAGCTGGCTGCTTCTAGTAGGGTGCTCAGAGTGGGGAAGGCCTCATAGGGGCACCGTGAATAGCAGGCACCATTCTCAGTACTGCCATATACGAAGTCATTTCATAGACATACATACATGTAATTTACGTCTAACATCATGAAGCCTCACAGTAGCCATCCCAAGCAGGTGCTGTTATTGTCCTCTGCTTTACAGATGAGAAAACCGAGGTGCAACAGAATTTAAGAAAACATTGAGAGTTTACTTCTCAGTTTTCTGATGCAGAACCTCTGTTTTTCTTTTTTCAATAGATGTTCGTCTTTTATTTATTTAAAAAAATTGATTGGACTATAATAGCCTTACAGTGTTGCATTAGTTTCTGCTGTACAACAACATTGATCTGCCGTATGTATACATATACCCCCTTCCTCTTGATCCTCCCTCCCACCCCAACACCATCCCTCCCCTCGAGGTCATCACAGAGCACCAGCTGAGTTCCCTGTGCTACACAGCAGCTTCCCACTAGCTATCCATTTTATATATGGTAGGGAGAAGGTGATGGCACCCCACTCCAGTACTCTTGCCTGGAAAATCCCATGGATGGAGGAGCCTGGTAGGCTGTAGTCCATGGGGTCGCGAAGAGTCGGACACGACTGAGCAACTTCACTTTCACTTTTCACTTTCAGGCATTGGAGAAGGATATGGCAACCCACTCCAGTGTTCTTGCCTGGAGAATCCCAGGGACGGGGGAGCCTGGTGGGCTGCCGTCTGTGGGGTCGCACAGAGTCGGGCACAACTAAAGCAGCGCAGCAGCAGCAGCAGCCAGGGTATATATGTCAGTGTCATTCGACCTCTGTTTTCCAAGTCTCCCTGGACCTTAGCAGACACAGAAGGACTGAATCATGCTGAACTCATGGATAATTGATTTCTATGCTGAAAAGCGCATTTATTCCTCCATGGTGATAGACACTATCATTCCAGTAATTGAAATATTCAGTTCCGTAATTCAAGGCACCCCTTTGGGTATTAAGGTGTCTGGGGTGACTGAAGTCAGAAGGCTTCTCAGTGAGCACAGAATCAAAATAAAGCTAATGGCAAAATCTCAGGGGAGATGTTGACCAGACTAACGCAGAATCCGGGAAACCATCCTCCTTGTGCTAAACTCCCTTCTCCTGGTGGGTAGAGTACCCCCCATCTGCTGAGCACAGAATTTCTGTCCCACCACACCTGGTGTCACCTCCACCACCTCATGCCAGCTGAGGTGGGTTTTCCCTTTCTCTGTTGCTTTCAGGTCTGGGATTTGATCCCAAACATCATGATACTGGAAGTAGGCTAATTACAGACCAGTTCTGAGGATGCTCAATCCACACAAATCCTGTTTATTTCTACCAGCTTCCATTTCCAAGGACAAACTGAATCTGGCCATTTATATGCTGCCTAAACTTTGCATTTAAGGAGCTCCGAAGAGAAGCAGAATATTAGTGTTAAAATGAGGTTGTATCGGCTACATCATGAATGTAGGATAAAGATGCCAGGCTGGCTCCCTGGGGGTAGATCAACCCCCTAAAAGCTGCTACCTGAGTGGCACTGAGTAATTAAACCACAAACTGCACTGGAACAGGTTTCAAGTGGGACTGAGGAAGTAGTCATAAACTAAATGACTTCTGCATCATCAGGGGATTAGTTTTTGCTTTGTTTTGTTTTGTTTGTAAACCGCCACTTGAAATCTGTCTTCTCTCTGCCAAAAGTCAGGGTGGTTCAGAGAACTCATCTTCTGATGTACAGAGAAACTGCTGGAGGCGATTCTGAAGGGCATCTTCTGGGAGCCAATTTCAAAGAGCATGATTGGATTATAAAGAGGATGATAGCTAACATTAAAAATACTCTTATTATATACGTGCAAGAACTGTGCTAACTGAATAAAAATAATTATTTTCTGACAACCTTATGAGAGCATTCTCTTTTTACTGAGAGAAAATGAATTTTGGATCAGCAATTGTAAGAGAGAAAGGTGATGATTCTTAAACTCTGAACTAAAAGCATTAAGAACTGGCTAGTGAGAACCTACTGTATACCACAGGAATACAGTTGAGGGAACTCAACTCGATGCTGTGTGGTGATCTAGATAGGAAGGAGACCCAGAAAAGAAGGAATGTATATATATGGATGGCCAATTCACTTTGCTGTACGGCAGAAACTAATACAACATTGTAGAGCAACTCTAATATATATATGCATTTTGAAAAAGAAAACAAGAATTAGCTGCAATTGGAAACTTGTCTGAGGTGGAAGGATGGTTCCAGGCAGATCAGTGTGGGCTGGATATTGGTGGAGTACATGGGAAAGGACCAGAGACCAAAATAATTAAGTGATGAAGATGAGAGAGGGTCCTAAAAGGATTAGGACAGAAAAAAGAATCAGAGCAGGTGTGTCTTTGGGTTAGGTCCACCTGCAAAAAATTTTCCTGAGGTGCCTTACTGTGTGTATGTGTGTGTGTGTGTGTGTATGTGCTTAGTTACTCCTTACTGTGTGTGTGTGTGTGTGTGTGTGTGTGTGTGTGCTTAGTTACTCAGATGTGTCTGACTCTTTGTGACCCCATGAACTGTAGCTCCCCAGGCTCCTCTGTCCATGGGATTCTCCAGGCAAGAATACTGGGAGTGGGTTGCCATTTCCTTCTTCAGGGGATCTTCCTGACCCAGGGATGGAACAGGGTCTCCTACATTAAAGGCATATCCTTTACCATCTGAGCCACCAGGGAGGCCCAATATGCTTTACTGAGAAGCATTCAGAAAGACCAGCAGAACTACCTGCTCTCTAGATAGGTATGAATATTAATTGTAACCAATTATATATGTGTTCATTTACACTCAAGTCAACTGAGTATAGATCGGTAGGATATCATTCTGTACTGGGGATTTTGCCTTTTTTTCCCTAGTCTCTTTGCCCCATGAGAAACTCCAGCTAACAGAACATTTCCAATATGGTGAGAAGCAGAAGCCAGTTGACCAATACATAGTCACTTAGCCTTCTTTCTCCCCAGGAGGTGGCATAATCATATCCATTTGTAACAGAGGAAATGGTGGCTTGGAGGTACCCTGTAATTTTCACAGCAAGGGAGTTCACAGGTGAGTGGTTCAGATAGGGGTATCTGATATCTCTGGCTCTTTCATTTCCAGTGGAGAATCAGGCAAACAGCAGTCCTTAGATAGGAGCAATCAACCAGGCTTATTCCTGTCTCCAGTATGCCTCCTGCCATCCTGTTTGCGGTTGCTCACCCCCACTCACCCCCCATCAGGGGAGAGGGTTTAACCTCAGGTACCTGGTTTCTTTTAGCTCATTGCTTTATCTACTAAGGTGTGGTGCCTGAGAAAAGCAAGAATATGACTGTGATTTTTCTTAGCTATTTTTTAATGTTCAAATGAGCTGTTTAAAAACCAAGTCAAGATATAATAATAGGAGCTTCCCTGGTGGTTCAATGGTTAAGTACCTCTCTTGCAATTCAGGCTTGATCCCTGGTCTGGGAACTAAGATCCCACATATTGTAGAGCAACTAAGTCCATGCTGTGCCACTAGGGTCCAACGGCCAAGTAAATAAATACTAATGTATTATAAGTATTAATAAATGAAATATAGTAAAATAACAATTATTATTTGTAGTTAAAGTAGGGAGTCAAACAGCACTTCTATAGCATCTGTTTTGCTTTGTTTTGTTCAGTCGCTAGATTGTGTCTGACTCTTTGTGACCCCATGAGCTGTAGCACGCCAGGCTTCCCTGTCCTTCACTGTCTTCCCGAGTTTTCTCAGAATCATGTCCGTTGAGTCAGTGATAGCATCTGCTGTGTGGCAGGTATTATTATTGGTGTGTTCCATGACATTTTGCCAGTGTATTCATAAAGCAGTTCGTGTGTGTGAGTGTGCGTGTGTATCTGTGTATGTGGCAAAGAATGGTAGAATTTCAGTTTTCTCCTGCTCCTGTCTTTGAACTTCTCAGAATTAATTTTAGCGGGGCTGGACCTAAGCAGAATCTAATTTTTACTCGTGTCACCCAAAATGGACCCTCTCTCAAGGCTGTCTGCTTGGCAGAGGGAGGGGCCTGACAAGACACAAGGGTTGGAGGCCCATCCTGGAGTTCCCCAGATCTGACCTCTCTGGGGGTGTTTATCAGAATCTGTGGTTCCTTCTCTGCTTCCTCTTATTTGGCTTCCTCCTCTGACGCCAAAAAGTCTTTCTTTTCCTGGTGAAGAGCCACATCTTAATTACCTTATGTGCCAATGCCCTCACCCTGCTCTGGCTCCCAGGGCCGAGGCCCCGGCCTCTTGGGACTCCTGCACCCCAAGAGGCTGGAGACTGCTCCACCTCCTGTGCACACACAGCCAGGAGGGACACACGTGTTCAGTCAGGGGGAGAATTTGGCTCCCAGGATCCAAAGACACTCAAAACCAAGCTCTGCGCCATAATTCCCCTCATAAATCTTGGCTTAAGCTACAAATTATCTAGACTCTCCAATTTCACTTCCTTCTCCTCTCCCATCAGATTCAAAGGATTTTAGACTTAAGACAAACATTGGGTTTGAATTAAGCCAAGTCATTAACTCGATCATCTTGAAGTCTCTCTTTTCACAGGGGAAGCCTGGGAATCAGGAGATGTGGGGGTAGGAGGGGTCCCCAAAGCAGGGGCTCAGAAGATATCTACATATAATAAGGCCTTTGCAAAGGCAAACTTGCTGTGGGCTTAATAATATTGAAGATTGTATAGCACAAATGAAACACAAAACGTAAGGCTGACCCACCTTGCTGTGACATTATTGCCCATACTAATTGCCCTGGGTGGTATACCTCCAGAAATTTTGGAACAGGAAATCAACAAGATTTCAGGGGCTCCAGCAAGACCATAACAACAGCTTTGGGGAGCACTGCGGCCACTTGCTGATTAGGCTTCTGCCTCTACCCTGGGGTCCAGTGTATTGGTTGATCCCTACAGCTTTCCTTCCACCCAGTTCGAGTACTTGCTTGCAGGCTTCCCTGGCCTGGCACACAAACGACATGACAAAGGCAGTGGGTTCTAAGGCAGACCTGAGGCAGGGATTTCCCAGGATTTGTTGTCAGAGGCACCCTGCTCTAGGGGTCAGGGAACCAGGTGGAACAGCCATGAGTCAGGTCGAGAGAATTTCAGTTTCAACACCCACTCTGCAAGAGGCTGTTTAATTGTATCTGTTACCTTCAACGAAAAGGTCACCCAATCTGTAGTAAATGATTAATTGCCGACTGCTGCGCATACTGTTCCCATCCTAATTCCTTTACATTTCTGGTTAATTTTTGTAGGAAAACCAGGCTGTGCTTCGTTTTGCTCTGTTAGTTGCTCAGTCGTGTCCAACTCTTTGTGACCCCATGGACTGTAACCTGTGGGATGGTAACCACAGTCGATGCGCAGCTGGGGAGCTGGTTCCCTTTCACGGATCCTTTGCAAACAGCTCTGGGTAGTATGGAAGGCTGAGGGTGGGCAGCATGGTACTCCATTTGAAGTTCAAATTCTGGTGTAAGTTGTTCCACCCAAGTCAAAGAATGGTTGGCAACCAGTTGAGTAATCACTGTCGCCAGAGCAGGGCAGGAAGGAAGGATGCGGGTTTCTAGACAGCACGTTCATTTATGGCACACCGGGACTGCACTCGGGGTCCTCCAGCCCCCAGCCCGTGTTCTCAGCCTTTGGAAGCTATGGACCCTGGAAGATCAGGCTGCCCTCTCAGGACCTGTCAGCGCTTTTCCTGAGAAGACGCCATGGTCAGAATCTCCCTGAGCACTGGTCATGCTTTTGTTGTCACAGCAACAGCAAAGTGGCAGGAGGACACCCCTGGAACTTGGTCTATAACTGGTCATGACAACCCGGCCCCTTCATTTCCCTCAAAGGCGTGATTGTCAAGAGTCTGAATTGTTGGAGATTATTTTTAGGAGAGATGATGGGGGTCAGGGATTGGTAGATGGGGATGGTGTCAGACATACCCTAATCATTTCTTCACCTCTTTTCCTACCTTTCTTCTACATGTGTGTGTGTATCTGTCAGTCGTGTCCAACTCTGTGACCCCGTGGATTGTAGCCCACCGGGTTCCTCTGTTCGTGGGATTCTCCAGGCAAGAATACTGGAGGGGGTTGCCACTTCCTTCTCCAGGGGATCCTCCTGAACCAGGGATCGAACTCACGTCTCCTGCACTGCAGGCAGACTCTTTACCACTGAGTCACCAGGGAAGTCCTTTTTCTACGCAATACTTATTTAGCATCTATCATAAGCTCCAGAATAAACAGAAACACATTGTCTGAAACCATACCTAGGAACCAGCCCAGTTTCCTGGGGCTTGAAACTTAGCAACTACGGGGGCCTCATTTAAGAAACTTGAATGTTTATTCAAAATTAGGATAGAAATAAAAATAAATGCAAATTTCAAAATAATGACAAATACCACAAACATTGAGAAAAATCCGGAAAAATCCCATACTGTTTTAATTAACTAACTGCCTGGTGAAGTGAAGTGAAAGTCAGTCGTGTCCAACTCTTTGTGACTCCATGGACTATACAGTCCATGGAATTTTCCAGGCCAGAATACTGGAGTGGGTATCTGTTCTTTTCTCCAGGGGATCTTCCCAACCCAGGGATTGAACCCAGGTCTCCCGCATTGCAGGTGGATTCTTTACCAGCTGAGCCACAAGGGAAGCCCTGTGATACATCTATAATCCTGTTTTCCCCACACTTTTTTTTTTGCCTACATACTCTTAGATCATCTTTTCACATGACAATAATTTTATAGAAAAACAATAAAAGGATAATTTGGCCTTCCCTCTAACATGGTTGATCAAAATGTTTTTTCAATTTTAAATTAAATAATTGGAATGTATAAACAACATATCAACTCACAGGAACACACTTGCTATTTATAGTACTACTAGAAGTTTGTGCCCTACACACACAGTGAGAACTTCCTTTTTGACAAGACATCCATGAAAATTAAAGTCTCTGCTTACTATATTACATGTTTAATAGTTGGAGGAATTCCCACAGACCAGCTTCAGCTCATAATCTCAAACCTCTGTGATCCTCTATTTTCCGTAGATTCAAAGGAGAGACTACACAGCATGTTTATATCGTGATATGACACCTGGCCATGTGCCTTCATGTCACAGTGACGGATGAGTTGGCTCAATAGGTTCTAGAATTTCTAGAAGAAATTCCAACACTGCAAAAATTTAACCATTATGTATGCATGCTAAGTTGCTTTAGTTGTGTCTGACTCTTTGCGATGCTATAGACTGTAGCCTGCCGGTCTTCTCTGTATCCCAGGCAAAAATACTGGAGTGGTACATTTTCTTCTCCAGGGGATCTTCCTGACCCAGGGCTTGAACCCAGGTCTCCTGCACTGCAGGCGGATTCTTTACCATTGAGCAACTGGGGAAGCCCTGTAACCATTATACACAGAGGCAACTGTGAACCATATAAATATATCCCATTAAACCCAACCAATGGAGAAGGCAATGGCAACCCACTTCAGTACTCTTGCCTGGAAACTCCCATGGACACTAAGAGTCGGACACGACTAAGCGACTTCACTTTCACTTTTCACTTTCATGCATTGGAGAAGGAAATGGCAACCCACTCCAGTGTTCTTGCCTGGAGAATCCCAGGGACGGGGGAGCCTGGTGGGCTGCCGTCTATGGGGTCGAACAGAGTCGGACACGACTGAAGTGACTTAGCAGCAGCAAACCCAAACCAAACGTAACTCCAACTCACTTTTGCCTCAGCAAAGTCCCGAAGGCTATAGCCACTTTAAGCCAACCTGTACAAGGGTGAGTGTGATGACAGGGATGTCAGAGCAGAAGAGGTAGTCTAAACTGATCTAAGTTAAAATATTTCACTTTTGCAAATTTTGAAAAACTCTTGTGACCGTGGACCCTGTAGCTTCATTAGCATCACAGTCAATCTTCCTCTGCTTTCGATCTATTTTAAAGACCAGTTCAGTGCTTAATGAATAGCTCTTAATTGAAGAAATTAATCTGGAAAAGACAGTGAAGAATGAGGAAAGAGGACATCCCAGCTGCGACTGAGGGTAGCCATGTGTGTGATCAGCAGCATCTCAGTCTAATGCAGGTCCAAGGGAGTAGCCAGGTGGTCGGTCTGAGATGCTCCAGAAATCTTCGAGGGATGCCAGAGGCTGGGGATCTGGTTTTTCTACCCAGATAGTTTCCAAAAGCACAAAGCCACTTTGGCTGTTAGTGAAGGTGAGAAGACAGCCTGAATATACAAGAGAAAAAGGGAATAGAGGTTAGAAAAGGAGTAGGAAAGGAACGACAAAAAATGATGATAAGCAGACAACAAAGCACAAAGGTTAGAGCTAAAGAAATAGGTCCAGTATGGAGTTAGGTTTGTCCTTCTCTGTTACTGTAATACTTGCAGGTGCATATCTCAGAGGTAGAACTGAGAAGACTTGCTAAACAATTGGAAGAGGATATACAAAAGTGAGAAGGAGGATGATAGGGTTGTCAATTGATGAAAAAGGGAAGATGAGAGAGACAGAGTTTTAGTGGCAAACTTTGGCTGTGTGTGTTTGCAATACCTAATGACAAAGACACAAAATGGATGACCTGGAGCCCACAGAGAAGGTAGGGACTGAATTTCTGTACTGTTGGTTTTATTGGTTCCTATTGATTCTTCAGTCCATAGGATTGCAAAAGAGTTGGCCATGACTTGGTGACTAAACAACAACATTGATTCTTCAACAATGATGTGAGCAGCCAGACAAACATATAGTTCAAATTTTGCCTTTGCCACCTGTGACCAGTTGATGGTTGTTCATCAGAAATGAACAAAGAAGAGTTATTGCTGGAAGGAACTGCCCACCAGGACTCATTTCTCTGACCCTCTTACATTTAGACAGAAATCAGTGACTCAAGTTTTCAGGCCACGGAAAGACAATCAGAGGATAGACAGTGCATGCGTGCTAAGTTGCTCAGTCGTGTCTGACTCTTTGCAACCCTATGAACCTGTAGCCCACCAGGCTCCTCTGCCCATGGGATTCTCCAGGCAAGAATACTGGAGTGGGTTGCCATGCCCTCCTCCAGGGGATCTTCCTGACTCAGGGATAGAACCCAAGTCTTTTGTGTCTCCTGCATTGACAGGCAGGTTTTTTACCACTAGCGCCACCTGGGAAGCTGGGCCAAAGAAAGAGAGTCACAGAATAGAGAGTAGTTGAATCTTGAGTCTGTCTCTCCCCTGTTTCTTTGGCTGGTTACAGAAGATAATATACCCCTTGGGCAGTTTTTCTCAGCCTTGGCATCAATGACATTTTGGGCCAGAAAATTCTTTGTTGCAGGATATTTCCTGTGCATTGAAGAGTGCATGGGAGAATTCCTGACCTCTACCCACTAGATGCCAGTAGAATCCCCACAACAGTGACAATCAAAAATATATCCAGAGCTTCCCTGGCGGCTCAGTGGTAAAGAATCCACTGGCCAACGCAGGAGACAAGGGTTCGATCCCTGATCCAGGAAGATCCCACGTGCCCTAGGGCAACTAAGCCCGTGCACCGCATCTACTGAGCCTGTGCTGTAGAGTCCGCATGCCACAACTATTGAAGCCCAAGGCCCTTAGAGCCAGTGCTCGGCAACGAGAGAAGCCGCGGCAATGAGAAGCCCACACACCGCAGCTAGAGAGTAGTCTCCACTCACAGCAACCAGAGAAAAACCAACGGAGCAATGAAGACCCAGCACAACCAAAAATGAATAAAGAAACATTTAAAAAGATATATCTCCAGACATTGCTAAATGTCTCCCCGGGTAAAATCACTTCTGATTGAAAACCGCTACCCTGGAGTAAACATCTCCAACCTCCGGGATCAGATGCCTTATGATCTGAGGTGGAGCTGATGTAATAATAAAAGATATAAAGTGCACAATAAATGTAATGCACTTGAATCATCATGAAACCACCCTCTAACCCCATCTATGGAAAAATTATCTTCTACGAAACTGGTCCCTGGTGGCAAAAATGTTGGGGGCCACAGCGCTGGAGGATGGTGAAGCAATAAAATGAAAGAGGACTGAACCTCTTCATAGAGAAAAGCCACCACTGCTGACCAGAAAAAACCACATTGTAGTGTCTAATGAGTAAAATAAATGTTTATTGTCTTAAGTCGCTAATGAACCATTACGGGCTTCTTTGTTACAGCAGCTATTACTCTAGCCAGCCCAACACTGGACTAATGACAAGCAAAAAACAAAAGCAACTAAAACCACAGCCTTTTTGTCTCTTTAACACCACTCACGACAGTGTGACTCTCCATAAATCATTTAGCTGCTCTGAGCCTTAGTTTTTTTTCTTATCTGAAAAAAAGTAACGTTGGACACATGCCTTCCAAACACTTAAGACTGCAAATCACAGACAAAAAATACATCGTGGTCCAGGACACACACAAGAGTTTCACAGAGCAATACTTGTTACTCTGAGCAAATGACTTTAGTATAGTTGGGATACTGCTCTATCATTAAAGTTATGCCTATAAAAAGCCTGTAAGAAAATGGGAAAATGATGATTTTATTGTGTTGAAAAGTAAGAAGTTCTAACTGAGCTCTTTCCCATGGCAATTATCCCAAGGTCTATGCATAAAAACCCATTTTTGTGTAGAAATGTTGTTTTTCTAATAGAAAGGAAACCTAATACTACATTTTAAATCCAAAGAAAACCCAAGTTTTGGCCTCCGCAGTGTTTCTGACAGACTATATAATCTATAAAAGTGGTGTGAGGAAAATATGTTGCTTCCACCAGGAATTCTGGTGGGAGAGAGAATGACATTATTTGTAGCACTTTCCAAGGACCAGCCCTATATAAATATAAGGTGTTATTCTCCCTGCCCTTCATAACTAGCAAGTAAAAATATTATGAAACCTCTTGTTTAAAAAAATAAGACTTTGAGTCCTGAGTAATTGTTGTCATAGACATTCGATAGAGCATAGAAGTCAAACTCAAAGGTAATAACCTATTTCCTTCTCTAAACTCTTTTCTTTGATTGAAAAAATTCTGGCTTAAATCTATGGACTACAGCTGCAGTGGAAATGAAGGAACTGGTCTCTGTTGATATGTCCGCCTTTCTGGAGCCTTCTGTGGAAATTTTTATGGGAAGCAAGGTATACTAGAGTTCCTGAGAAGGTAGAAGGACAGTCTTGAAGATTCCAATTTTTTCTAGAGGGCCTCACAGTTCCTTTCTTTGCAACAGCATCTAGTGGGGGTTATTCATTACTTTGTCAGTTGGTTCCAGAAGTTGGTCAACTGTTTTGTTATCTCTCCAAGGAGTTATCTTTTGTTGGTCACAGCACAGATTCTTCCAAAGATTGAAGTTGCTTGGACTTCAATTACCTGTGAAGTCACTTTTGGAAAGGTCAAAAGAAGTATCAAGGGTACCGTTTTCTTGCTTTTTCTACCCAGGAATCTTAGTGTTTCATGCATCAGTGGATAAGAAGAGAAATTATGGAATGTGAAAGAGGGAGATTTTAAACAGACTTCAGGCAAAAGATGGGGCTGGATATCAACGGACAATATCTATGGTGATATATTTCTTATTTCAGAATCATAGAATGGAACATTATCACAATTAACCATTCTAAAACTCTCTAGCCTTGAGATTCCTGGGCACTCTTGTAAATAATAATAATTAGGAACATTGTAATGAAAATAATAGTAACTGTAGTAAAAATCTAGTAATTTTTTTAAACTAAGGGCTGGATATTGTACCAAACTCTTTATCTGTATCATTTCTTTTAATACTCACAATAGCCTAAGAGGTAAATTTCATTTTTGTGCCAGTTTTGCTTAAGGAGTGTTAGCAACTTGCCCAAATACCAAAGCCAAGATTGGATACTTTGAAGATTTGAAGTTGAGATAGTTAGAATCAAAGGTTCAGACTGTTAGCCAGTAAGCTATGCTGCCTTCTTGATGCCAATGAGATGTCCCCTGTGAAAGTAGCCATGAATTCCAGAGCAGGTTTCATGTGTAATCGGTGCTAATACATCACTTATGGTGATGGCATCCACTTCTGTTAACATCTTTGCTTTCTTTAAAAAATAATTCTTTCCCCAAAGTCCTAATGTACTAGATCTGAGGCACTGTAAAAACATTTTTTTGCTCCTTTCACATTTGCCAGTTTACAATGTTCCCTAAGTGATCCCTCTCTCTTCTGGAAATAAATGCACTTCCCATGACTACGTGCCACTTGGCTGTGTCTTGTCCAGTCAAGTGACAGTGATTGGTACAGACTTGGTCAGGTGATTCAGCTTGGCCAATCAGAGTCCTTCCCTGAGACCTTTCCAACTGAAGATAGTAAGAAGACTATTACATGAGCCAAAATATCATATCACCTTTTGGGAGGTCTGTTTCATGTTGAGTTTTTGAAAGAGTCCTGATTATTTATAATATAAAATTACCCCCAGATCTTTTCAATTTTTGTTTTATTGTGTGTGCATGCTTATTTGCTCAGTAGTGTCTGACTCTTTGTGAGAGTCATGGACTGTAGCTTGCTAGGCTCCTCTGTCCATGGGATTATCTCATCAAGAATACTGGGATGGATTGCCATTTTTCTCCTCCGGGGACCTTCCTGACCCAGAGATCAAAACTTCTTTCCTGCGTTGCCTTCATTGTCAGGTGGATTCTTTACCACTGAGCCACCTGGGAAGCCTCTTTTTTTTATTATTTAGTTCAGTTGCTCAGTCGTATCTGACTCATTGCGACCCCATGGACTGCAGCATGCCAGGCCTCCCTGTCCATCACCAACTCCCAGAGCCTACTCAAACTCATGTCCATTGAGTTGGTGATGCCATCCAACCATCTCATCCTCTGTCATCCCCTTCTCCTCCCACCTTCAATCTTTCCCATCATCAGGGTCTTTTCCATTGAGTCAGTTCTTCGCATCAGGTGGCCAAAGGATTGGAGGTTCAGCTTCAACATCGGTCCTTCCAGTGAATACTCCAGACTGATCTCCTTTAGTATGGACTGGTTGGACCTCCTTGCTGTCCAAGGGACCCTCAAAAGTCTTCTCCAACACCACAGTTCAAAAGCATCAATTCTTCGGCGCTCAGCTTTCTTCACAGTCCAACTCTCACATCCATACATGACTACTGGAAAAACCATAGCTTTGACTAGACAGACCTTTGTTGGCAAAGTAATGTTTCTGTTTTTTAATATGCTCTTAAGGTTGGTCATAACTTTTCTTCTAAGGGACAAGCATCTTTTAATTTCATGGCTGCAATTAGCATCTGCAGTGATTTTGGAGCCCAGAAAAATAAAGTCTCTCTGTTTCTGCTGTTTTCACATCTATTTGCCATGAAGTGATGGGACCAGATGCCATGATCTTAGTTTCCTGAATGTTGAGTTTTAAGCCAACTTTTCACTCTCCTCTTTCACTTTCATCTAGAGAGTCTTTAGTTCTTCTTTGCTTTCTGCCATAAGAATGGTGTCATCTGCATATCTGAGATTATTGATATTTCTCAATATCTGTTGAGAAATAGATATAGATATTTCTCAATATCTATTGATATTTGTCATTGCCTTTCTTTGGGATTGGAATGAAAACTGACTTTTTCCTGTCCCGTGGCCACTGCTTAGTTTTCCAAATTTGTTGGCATATTGAGTGCAGCATTTTCACAGGATCATCTTTTAGGATTTGAAATTGCTCAACTAGAATTCCATCACCTCCACTAGCTTTGTTCGTAGTGATGTTTCCTAAGGCCCACTTGACTTTGCACTCCAGGATGTCTGGCTCTAGGTGAGTGATCACACTATCGTGATTATCTGGGTTGTGAAGATCTTTTTTTGTATAGTTCTGCTGTGTATTCTTGCCACCGCTTCTTAATATCTTCTGCTTCTGTTAGGTCCATACCATTTCTGTCCTTTATTGTGCCCATCTTTGCATGAAATGTTCTGCTGGTATCTCTAATTTTCTTGAAGAGATCTCTAGTCTTTTTCATTCTATTGTTTTCCTCTATTTCTTTGCATTGATCACTGAGGAAGGCTTTATCTCTCCTTGCTGTTCTTTGAAACTCTGCATTCAAATGGGTGTATCTTTCCTTTTCTCCTTTGACTTTTGCTTCTCTTCTTTTGTTTTATTCTCTTCACCTCTTTTGTTTTGTTGTAGGTCCCAGTAAACTCTAGCTATTGGAGAATTCGGTTTTGTACCAATAAAGACCAAGAAGTTCATTTGAAAAATTGAGAGCATTTGAAAAATAATATAAAGATGAGGAATGGGTGCCAATAAGGATACACTCTCATTGTAAGTGTCTGAGGACATAATGCCAAGGGAAGTTGTAACATTTCTTCTCAAAAGATTTGTTTAAATATGGTAAGAAATTTTCATAAGAATAAGATCCTGGCGTAGATGTCGTCCTACCTAAATGTAGGAGAGTCCTGAGGATTTTCTAGATCTAGTCTCTTCTATTTTACTCCAAGTTTGAAGACTCATCATATTTTAAGCTTTAGAAAATATTTCTCCTCTGGGTGCTTCTGTTTGTGTAAATTATCTATATTTGGAATGCATGTTTTTTCAGTGGAACCTTTCTTCATTGTGTACATCTTTTCCACCCCCAGGGACATATAAGGAAAAAAAAAAAAACCAGCTTGTTTTTCCATCTAAATGGAGGTTTGTGCTAAACACAAAAATCTAGCTACAAGTAAATTATGCTCTGATCTTGAAGGATAAAATAAACACAAAGCAATGCAGAGTTGGGTTTTGCCAGAGCCAAATGGAACATGACGTCCAGAAGTTTCCAACTGAGTTCCAAAATTAGAAGAAATCTTGGCAAAATGCATATTCATGTCCCATTAGGAATTTTATCATTTGAACTCTGTGCTGGCTCCTCCATGCCTTATTCATTCCAGTAGCTCCCAGGAGGCCTGAAGACCAGACTCCTTGTGTTCTGAAGCTGCCCTTGGGTCTGCTTGTTCCAACTCTGCCTCAGTTGGGATGAAAACAGAGCATCAAAAGCCCACAAGTGATCTAAGCCTTGAACAACCAATTCCAGCCCCATTTCTTCTAGGAAGTTCAGTTTTTGCTTCTGAATTTATGCATGGAATAGTTATCTTACTTGGACTTCCCTGGTGGTTCCGTGATAAAGAACCCACCTGCCAATGCAGGAGCTGCAAATTCAATCCATAGGTTGGGAAGATCCCCTGGAAAAGGAAATGGCAAAGCACTCCAGTATTCTTGCCTGGGAAATTCCATGGACAGAGGAGCCTGGTAGGCTACAGTCCATGGGGCTGCAAGTCAGACACGACTTAGCAACAAAACAACAACAGCTATCCTACTTGGTTTTACAGCTGTAGCCCTTTCAGAAACACTTGATGGTAGCTGCTGGGTCTAAGCCTTTTGGTTGGGCAGTGAGCTCTGGGTTCCAATGATAGTCTCTCTGGATTATACATTCTGTAAGAGGTAGTTCATTTCTAGAAGGGAGACCATCTTGGATAGGCAGTCTAGTTCAAGTGGGTGGGAGTTCCTATGAGAAAGTTCTTAACTGAAAATAAGTCATGTGGTTGCTAATTAGTGTCAGGCAACTTTGAATACTTACTGAGTTGCCTTCCAGGGGCTAGGATGCCAAACTTTTTCACTAAAACAGACTTGAGGATCTTCTTTCTTTTGTTCATGGGAACTCTCAGCACAGGACTTCATCTTATCTCTCACTACTCATTAGTCAGAGTGTCACTTTTATCATTTATCATGACTTTTATCAGTCATTAGTCACTTTTATCAATTAATGTCCTCTTGACCCCGTAATGTGTTGTGTTCTTTTGGAACCTCAAGATTTCACTCATTCCAGTTTCCTCTATGGAATGTTTCCTTCCACTCTACTCTATAAATGCCATTCATTACCCAAGGCCATCTCAAATCTTCTTACTTCAGTGTGAGGCAACCTGACCAACAACTTCAGCCCGCTTTGGTTGCTTGCATTTCTCTTTTCTCATTGCTTCCATCATGTAATCATTGCTTCATTAATATTCAGTCTTTTATTTTTCTGCACTTGTGTCCCACAGTTGTCCCAAAGCATTTTGAAGTCAGGGCACATATATCAGACTTTCTTTCTTATATTTCTTGTAACTTGGAAGATAAGTACTTGAGATTTGCTAAAAGTTGAACTTAAATCAAGTATGTCAAGGATGTATATTGTCACCCTGCTTATTTATCTTATATGCAAAGTACATCATGAGAAATGCTGGGCTGGATGAAGCACAAGCCGGAATCACGTTTTCTAGGAGAAATATCAATAACCTCAGATATGCAGATGACATCACCCTTATGGCAGAAAGCAAAGAAGAACTAAAGACCCTCTAGATGAAAGTGAAAGAGGAGAGTGAAAAAGTTAGCTTAAAACTCAACACTCAGAAAACTGAGATCATGGCATCTGGTCCTATCACTTCACGGCAAATAGATGGGAAAGCAGTGGAAATAGTGAGAGACTTTATTTTCTGGGACTCTAAAATCACTGCACATGTTGACTGCAGCCATGAAATTAAAAGATGCTTGTTCCTTGGAAGAAAAGTTATGACCAACATAGACAGCATATTAAAAAGCAGACATTACTTTGCCAACAAAGGTCTGTCTAGTCAAAGCTATGGTTTTTCCAGCAGTCATGTATGGATGTGAGAGTTGGACCATAAATAAAGATGAGCGCTGAAGAATTGATGCTTTTGAATTGTGGTGTTGGAGAAGACTCTTGAGGATCCCTTGGACAGCAAGGAGATCCAAGCAGTCCATCCTAAAGGAAATCAGTCCTGAGTATTCATTGGAAGGACCGATGCTGAAGCTGAACCTCCAATCCTTTGGCCACCTGATGCGAAGAACTGACTCATTGGAGAAGACCCTGATGCTGGGAAAGATTGAAGGTGGGAGGAGAAGGGGACGACAGAGGATGAGATGGTTGGATGGCATCACCAACTCAATGGACATGAGTTTGAGTAAACTCTGGGAGCTAGTGATGGACATTGAGGCCTGGCATGCTGCAGTCCATGGGGTCACAAGAGTTGGACATGACTGAGCGATTGAAATGAACTGAACTTAAATCTAACAAAAGAGCAAAATCTTTAGACTAAAAACTACAGAGATAAATTAAACTAGAAACTACTGAGATAAAGACTTAAGTAAATGAAGGTATACACCTCGCTAATGGATTGGAAGGCTTAATATTTTAATGCAGAAGAATATTTACATAAACACAAGGAAGGCAAAGATTTCATAATGCATTTATGAATTATATGATGCACTAAACATATGGAGAGTCGGACACGACTGAGCGACTGAACTGAACTAAACTGAACTGAAACATAAAATTGACATGGAAAATGAGAACTTCTGTTTAGCCAAAGATACCATGAAAAGAGGAGAAACGAAGTCATGGATTGGGAGAAAATATTAACAAATTATATATCTGACAAAAGACTTATATCCAAAATATATAGCAATCTAGATATTAATAAGAAAAAGGATGGACATCTCAACAGAAAAATGTGCGATAGACTTAAGGAGGTAGTTTCCAAATGAGAAAATACAAGTACAAATGGCTAATAAACATTAAAAAATGTCTAATTTCGTTAGTCCTCAGGAAAACACAAAAGAAAAACATGAACTTACAAAGCATAGTCACCAGAGCAGCTAAAATGATATTCACTTAATACCAAGAGTTGGAGAGAATTTGAGCTCTTTGGAGTTCTTGCGTGCTGTTATCATAAAACGGTAGTGTATGGTTGACACAGGCACTTTTCAAATCTACTTAGCAGGATCTACTAAATCTGACCAAATGCAGCATATGAATCAGCGCTTCCATCCAGGTGTATATGAGTATGACTGAAAGACCTGTAGGAAGAAGGTTCATAATAAGCATTACTGGGTGTAATCACCAAAAGTGGAAACAACTCAAATATTCACTACCTGCAGACTGGGAAGATAAATGTGGCATCGTTCTTCCGTTTCATTCGTTCAGTCACTGAGTCATGTCTTTTTGCGACCCACGGACTGTATGTAGCCCGCCAAACTCCTCTATCCATGGGATTTCCCAGGCAAGAATACTGGAGTGGGTTGTCATTTTCTTCTCCAGAGGATCTTCCCGGATCAGGGATCAATCCCGAGTCTCCTGCATTGGCAGGTGGATTCTTTACCACAGAGCCACCAGGGGAGCCACACTTGCTTTGACAAAATGTGGCATATCCATACAGTGAAGTTCTTTCAGCAACAAGAATGAGCAAACTACTGTTACATGCAAACATCTGGATGAACCTCACAGACACATTATTAAGCCGAAGAAGTCTGCTTAATGAGTATATTTTTTATGATTCCATTTCTTTAAAGTTCAAAAAGAGGCAAAACTAATCTATGGTAACCAGGAGGGCTTTCATGAATGCATAATGTTCTATTTCTTCATCTAGATGGTAGTTACAAGGATTTGCTCTTTCTGTGCCAATTCACTGAACTGATTACTTACGATTCGTACATTTTTTTTTTCTTGTTTGTAAGAAGTATTTATGTTTAAAAGCAGAAGGTTTTGTCCTAGGACAATGACCTGTCATTCACCAGGGATTTTTACCCACTGCTTGTGACTGGAAAATGAGGAAGGTTTGACTGAATAAACAGACCTGTAAATCCGATTTTAAACTTTATCTTGACCTTGAAAAGGCTAAGTTGGTTTGAGCTACTCAGCTCCTCCTGCTCCAACAAATTTACTCATAAAACCATTTTATAGATGTTGCTTTGCTTTCAACATGGAAAGCAATTTTATTAATAACATTCACGTCCTCATTATCTTCCCACTGTAGTTCATCTCCTGGCTTAGAATTGCCTACGTCTCTCTCATGATCGTGATCTTGTTGAATCTTGCGTTATAATTGTGTGTATTCTTTTCCTATTCCACCATAACTACCTGCTCAGGGCAAAGCAGACCTGTGCTGCTCAGTTTAATACACAGGAAGAGCTTGAGGCTGGATTAAAAAAAATAATTTAATTGGATTAACAGCAAGGCTCAGGGTTACAAGCTAAGTAGGTGGTTTTGGCTATATCTGGTTGTGCTCCAAATTCTCCTTGTGGTGAATTGGGTAAAAAGGTCACCATTCCCACCAAAAGCCAGCTGGGTGCTGAGGCATCTTTGCTCCAGTCTGCAAGACCACAATCTTCATTTCCCAGTGTTATTCTTGGGCATTCAGGTTTGCTTAGGATAGTTCAACCCGAACCTTCTTGATTGTTAAAGGAAAATTGGAAAACATACTCTCCTGCTTTTGTGTGTGTGCTCAGTCATGTCCAATTATTTGTGACCCCCATGAACTGTAGCCCACTAGGGTCCTCTGTCCATGGGGATTCTCCAAGTAAGAATACCGGAGTGGGCTGTCATGCCCTCCTCCAGAGGATCTTCCTTCCCAGGCCAGGGATCGAACCCAGATCTCCTGCATTCTGGGCAGAATCTTTATTGTCTGAGCCACCAAGGAAGCCCTGCTTTTGTGTAAATTTTATCAATTATACTAAAGCGAGGTAAAAGAACCTTGGATTTGCACTTTAGAAGTCCTGAATTTAAAATATTTCTACTTGAGCACTTTGGAGTCTTGGTCGTGGGGTGAGGGAGGGGAGCTTGGCACCATATCTCCCCGCAATGTGACATTAATGACCCCCCACCACAGGATTATCAGAAGGACTCGTTCACACATGCATGCATTCAGCTTAAAGCATTCAGTTTATTCCCAACAATATAGCATGTCAACCACTCCATTAGCTCCAAGGACCCTTGAAAGATTCATAGTCCAGTTGGTAAGGAAAATGTACAACCAAGTCAGTTCAGTATTTCTCAACCGATTTTCCAGTATTGGCCTCTAAAGGGCCTTCTTAGACATTTTATTCCCTAACCCCTCTCCATGACGTTTTAATACCACACATATACTGGATGAAAATGTATGCATGTCTGCACTTCATAATAAAAACTAAACTTTTTCCAACCCCCTCCTTCAAGAACTATCGCTCATCCCCTTGAGGGAATATTCACTCTGTTGACAATGAAGGAAACTTTAGAGGAGGGCTGTGGTGAATGCAGTAGGAAAAAGAAATACCAGCTGTAGAGCCCCAGCACCTGCCCATGGATGGGGGAGACCATTTGTGATAGGTGCTGCTAGGGAAGACTTCAGGGAGAAAGCGAGGTGCTGAAGCTCACAAAGGACAGGTCAGGAGTGCCCGGCAGCCATGGAGAAGGGTGGTTCCTGTGGCTTTTCTCACAAGGGGCTGTGAGGCAGAGTGCCCCATGAAGGTGGGTACGGGTGGGGATGCCCCAGGGCAGTGATGCAGGGCCTTGAATGCCAAGCCCAAGAGCAGACCCTACCCTGCGACCCTGGGGACAAGGAGGTCCTTAAGCAGGAGACTGACTAGATCAGATTTGTATATCTACAAGGTCCCTCAAGCTTCTGTGTGACTAAGGCAGGGAAACCAGGTCAGAGACTATTAGAGAATTTAAAAGCCGAGACTCATGAAGACTTGAATGAGAGCAATTGCCCTTGAGGATGAGACAGGAGGGAAGATTTTGGAGATAGGATCAAGTGAAACCCCTTCTGTGACAGCATTTGACCTGCTGTTGGTCACTGATAAAAGGGCTTATCACTAAAACTCAGACCTTTTGGCGGCTCGACATTGCAGATGCTTCCAGAGGTTTCAGAACATGACCGCCTGCATCCCTCAGTGGCCTGAGGTTTGCTCTCTGTTAAATCAGTGTTTCCTTTGAGGCGAGACTGAGCAGAATAGACCTAACCCGCTGGCTGCGAGGGGACCACACAGGCTGGGTGTTGACGCCTGAGCTGAATGGCTTCAGAAACTGTGTGTCACAACAAGACACATGGACGGTCCTAGACCCATGCACGCTGACTTCAGATGCTCCCTTTCCACTCAGCTCCAGCCAGTCTGAACCCACAGACTCCATCAGATGCTGCACGTACCACCCCTTCTGCCTGTTCTGCTCTCTCTGCTCTCTTTTCTGGGCACCTCTTGACCTGCTACCAAGACCCTGGGTTTGGGTGGAGGATCAGAGGAGATGGGAAATGTTCCCTCCTCCTGTTTTCAGACTCAGCCTTCGACAGATAATATCCAGCCAACCGTTCAGGGCTTATTTCCACATGGGTCCCTTGCTCCAGACCCTTGCCTTGGTTCCTGGGTGTAAGAAATAGTCAGGACTGAGATAAGAGAAAAGAGAACAATACTGTGTTTGAATTTGTTCAGCAGAATATAAGTGAGGGACATAAAACAAGACAGTTGACAATACATTCCAAATGGTGTCATAGAAATCACATATAACTAAATATTGGCAGTCACCGCCCTCTAAGTCATCTGTCTTTTGCCACGGCCCCTTGTCCTCAGTCCATCTGGGACAGGCTGGGACCCAGCCACAAAATGCAAATAAACTATAAGGGACTAAGAATAACTGCGTGCATGTACCATTCATGTACCTTTGGGGCAAATTATGGACAGAAGATACAAAAAGACCAAAAAAGTCCAACCACCACTTTTGAAGAGCTGGGAGCAAAAAAAAAAGGTGTTTAGAGCAAAAGCAGGGTACTGAGCATGTCCCCTGCACTCAACACCATCAGAGGTGTGGGCAAAACACCTCAGCCATCCCTCCTAGCAGACTCCTGGACCTGTCCTGACCCTCACCCCATATAAGGAACAAGCTAGCAAGGGAAATTGTTCTTGGTTCTCTCTGCTCACTGCTGCAGCAGAGGACCCAATAAATCCTTGCCTGAATTTCTTGTCTGGCCTCTGATCAATTTCTATTGATTAAGGAGGCAAAGAACCCTGATGGGTAACACATAGAGTCAGTATAGATAGATGCCCTTGAGAGTTCTGTCCTGGGCTCTATTTTCTTTTCACTTTATACATTATGCTGAGGGCTACTGTTTACTCCTTGATGGCATACAGGATCCACGTTCTGATGGTTCTCAAGTCTATTTCTAGCTCCAGGCTCTCTGCAGCGTTTCTGACCACTCCATTTAAATGTGCACAGATCAGTTCTAATAGCTTGTCTCACAGATACTGCAAACTCACCCCAAAGGTGCCCACCCACACGGCACCTCCTTCTCAGCTCCTGACTGCAACAGAGGTCACACCTTCCAGACCCAAAACCAGAAACCTGGGCATCATCCTTGATTTTTGTGCTGAGATTCCACCAGCCACCAAATCTGTTGACTGCCTCCCAAATGCCCTTTTGAATTTGTTGTCTCCCTTCCCTTCTACAATGCCCTAGTTTACTAGTCACTGCCCAAATTATGTAACCGTTTCCTATCCATTCCCCTGGTCCAGTCTTTGCTGCCTCCAAATGATTGCCTCCACCCTACAGCCATAGCAATCTTTTGAAATCTGATAATGTCCTTCCATTGTTTAAAACCTTTCAGTGCCTCCCCATTTGACTGCTTGGAATGACTTTCTGCAGCTACAAGGCTCATTTGATTTGGCCCCTTCCCCAGCTGCTTCTCCTACCCTTTCTCCTTGTACATTCTTCTGCAATTATATGAGCTTCATTTAGTACCAGGAATCCAGGAGGCTTAACTTTGTATTGGGATCTTTGCACATGCTATTTCCAGAAACACTTTCACCACCATCACCCCCTTCTTCTTCTCTTTTCCTGGCTTATTCAGCTTAAATGTTATTTTTTCAAGAAGACTTACCCCAGTTCCCCAGTGTGAGGTTAACTGCTTCTGTCATATGCCCACTATAGTGGATTAAGTGATGACACTCCCCCCACTCCCACCCCCCAAATATAATTCCATATCCTAATTCCCAGAACCTGTGAATGTTATGCCTTCACAAGAAAAAAAAAGTGTCTTTGGAGATGTAATTAAGGATCTTGAGATGAATCATTCTGGATTACCCAGGTAGACCTTAAATATGTGTGTGTGCCTAGTCATGTCTGACTCTTCGCAACCCCATGGACTAATAACCCAACAGGCTCCTCTGGCCATGGGATTTCCCATGCAAGAATACTGGAGTGGGTTGCCACTTCCTACTCCAGGGGATCTTCCTGACCCAGAGATCAAACCCTGCAATAGACCTTAAATATTTGGTTGGCCAAAAAGTTCATTCAGGTTTTGGCCATCCCTATGCAATGTCAAATGTCTTTACAAGAAACACAGAAAAGAGGGAAAGGCAGTGTAAGGAAGGAGACAAAGATTGGAGTGATGCTGCCACAAGCTAAGGAATGCCTAGAGCCACTAGAAGTTGGAAAAGATGAGAAAATATTGTCTCCTGGAGACTTCAGAGGAAGCAGGCTCTGCTGACCCCTTGATTTCAGACTTCTGGCCTCCAGACTGTGAGAAAAGAAACTTCCGTAGCTAATAAACCACAAAGTTGGTAGCAATTTGTTACAGCGGCCACAGGAAACTAACACAGCCTCCCCTTCTTCCATGAGACCTCTTATCACAGTGCTTCCAAGTGGCCTTTTTTACATGTTGGGTCTCCTGACTTGTAAAGTTTCATGACGGCAGAAGTGTGGGTATGTTTACAGTTGGATCCAGAACACTGACTATCAATAATCACTTGATGCATGAATAAAGCACTCTTGACTGGTAAGACACAGGATAAACTTGTGGAGGAGGTAGACTTGAGCTGGGGTGATAAACTGGGCAGGATTTGGGTAACTCTGAGGAGGGGAGTGATTATTCCCAGCAACAGGAACTATATTCATGAGGGCCTGGAGATGAGAAGGAGAGTAAAGGACTCATAAATATTGGCATGATTGCAGACTGTGGTTCCTAAAACAAAGCCTTTACCACCTCAGCCAGCAGGAAAGCCCAAAACAAAGCCGGGTGAGCACTGAAGTGAACTACAGAAACTTTTCCTGCAGGACAGAACTTTCCTAGCAGGTGAACTCGGCATCTTTGTGGTGCTAGGATCGAAAGGATCACAGTTTGCAATGACATCTGCTCTCCCCAGAATGGCTGACCAGGGTCTGGGGCTTCAGAGAAGCCCACTACAGCTTCCATATCTTATCAGGTTCTTTGTGTACCATGGCTTAATACTGCCAAGGTTAGGAATCATTAAAGCTTCTGGAAACTGAAACATGAATAGGACCAGTTACATAATTTGTGGGCCCCAATTTGAGTCTACAATCCAAAAATCATGCAGAATTTCAAGACGGCCATAGCAGAGCATTAAACCAAGTGTGGGATCCTTCTAAATGTGCGTTCCTGGGTAACTGATTGCAAGAAACTGACCTTGATCACAAAAGATTTGTTGAAATGGATATGAAGCTGTTGTGTGAAATGGGCTGATTGGATAGGATAGGGCAGGAGTCCCCAAGTTCCCGGATCTAATGCCTGATGATCGGAGGTGGAGCTGATGCAATAATAATAGAAACAAAGTACACAATAAATGTAATGTACTTGAATCATTCTGAAGCCACTCCCCCACCTTAGTCCATGGAAAAATTGTCTTCCATGAAACTGATTTGTTGCTGTTCAGTCACTCAGTCGTGTCCAACTCGTTGCGACCCCATGGACTACAGCATGCCAGGCCTCCCTGTCCTTCACCATCTCCCAGAGTTTGCTCAAACTCACATCCATTGAGTTGATGATGCCATCCAACCATCTCATACTCTGTCATCCCCTTCTCCTCCTGCTCTCAATCTTTCCCAGCATCAGGGTCTTTTCCAGTGAGTTGGCTCTTTGTATCAGGTGGGCAACGCATAGGAGCTTCAGCATCAGTCCTTCCAATCAATATTCAGGGTTGATTTCCTTTAGGACTGACTGGTTTGATCTCCTTGCTGTCCAAGGGACTCTCAAGAGTCTTCTCCAGCACCACAGTTCGAAAGCATCAATTCTTTGGCTTTCAGCCTTCTTTATGGTCCAACTCTCACATCAGTACACGACTACTGGAAAAACCACAGATTTGACTATATGGACCTTTGTCAGCAAAGTGGTGTCTCTGCATTTTAATACGCTGTCTAGGTTTGTCATAGCTTTCCCTCCAAGGAGCTGGCATCTTTTAATTTCATGGGTTCGGTCACTGTCCGCAGTGATTTTGGAGCCCAAGAAAGTGAAGTCTGTCACTGTTTCCACTTTTTTCCCATCTATTTGCCATGAAGTGATGAAACTGATACCTGATACCAAAAAGGTTGGGGACCACCGGGGTAAGGGTGCACCAGGGACATGAAGCAAGGGTTGACGGCAATAACCCAGGATGGTGGAGGTGAGGAGAGCCCTGGCTAAGGTGATTTCATGGCAGTGATAAGGGAGGAAACAGGCAAATTTAGGAGATGGTGTGTGCTCAAAGGCAGGGTCTTACTAGATTTAGAGCAAGGAGAGGCATCAGGGAGCCCTGGAAGAATCTGGAACATCCTATGTCATTGACATTGTCCTGGGAGCTGGAGTAGGCAGGAACGATTAGAACTAAACGGAGACCAGAGTGACCAGGACACTTATTCCACAAAGGAACCACATACAGCTGTCAGTCTGTAGCCTAGCAACTCGCTGCCTCTAGTAAGGGTGATGGGTGGAAAAGCTGTTGCGGGAGAGGACCCACCCTCAAATGCTGCCATACATGTTATGTGGGAGCACAGGGCCAGAATGGCCAGAGCTGCAGATTTTTAAAGAGAAGCTGGGGAACCCGAATTGTGAAATCTTTCATTCTTAAACGTTGACAACTAAGTTAAATATTTTCCTATAAATACAGTAAGCCAAACTAAACACACCCACAGGCCAGATCTGGTTCCTGGACTCAGGTTGCAGCCACTGCCCAGGGCGAAGTGGGTAAGAGCTGAGGGCAGGGACTCAAATTCTGTCTCTGCTGCTTCAGCAGCCAAGCCCATCTAAGGCTCACTTTCCCATATAATGGGGACAATTCTAGGATCTACCTCTTGCGGCAGTAATGAGGAATAAATGCCTCTTTTAAGTAAAGCACAGATGACAGTAACTGGTATGTAAAACTGTGCTGCACAGTTTATACATTCTACTGTATTTTCGGCTCACTCCACACAGTCAAGTGAGGCTTATTACAAGAGACCCATTTCCTAGAGAAGGGTGGAAAGAAAGGCTCAGAGATATAAAGTCACTTGCCTCAAATCACTCACACCAAGTCTGAGCAAGCCTTCAAATCTCATTATTTCTGTTTCCAAACATATTATCTCTTAGCCCTGACATGTATACCTATCATGTGTTAAATAGATAACTAGTGAAAGCTGCTGTATAATACAGGAAACCCAGCCTGGCACTCGGAGAAGGCAATGGCAAGCCACTCCAGTGCTCTTGCCTAGAAAATCCCATGGATGGAGGAGCCTGGTGGGCTGCAGTCCGTGGGGTCGCTAAGGGTCGGACACGACTGAGCGACTTCACTTTCACTTTTCACTTTCCACTTTCACACATTGGAGAAGGAAATGGCAACCCACTCAAGTGTTCTTGCCTGGAGAATCCCAGGGAGGGGGGAGCCTGGTGGGCTTCTGTCTATGGGGTCACACAGAGTCGGACATGACTGAAGTGACTTAGCAGCAGCAGCAGCAGCAGCCTGGCACTCTGTGATGACCTAGAGGGGTGGGGTGGGAGGGAGCCTCAAGAGGGAGGGAATGCAGATATACTTATGGCTGATGCACATTGTTGTATGGCAGAAACTACTTTAAAGCAATTATCCTCCAAATAACCATAAATAAATAAAAAGTCTCTCTTACCCTGTACTGACTCTTGTATTTTATTTCGGAGATTGAGAGAAAGAATATTCTAGCCAAGGGCACTTTTCAAGAAAATTTTAATAACAAAACAAATTCCAAAATGGGGAAAAAAGTCTTTTCCTCCCCACCACCCCGCTCCACACACACTCAATCATGCACACACGTAATCAAAATAAAAGTAATGAAAGTTGGACTCCCCTTGTGGCTCAGTGATTAAGAATCCGTCTGCAACGCAGGAGACGTAGGTTCAATCCCTGATCCAGGCAGATCCCACATACCGCTGAGCAACTAAGCGCGTGCACCGCAACTACGGGCCTGTGCTCTAGAGCCGGGGAGCCGCAGCTAGCGAAGCCCGGGTGCCCCAGAGCCCGTGCTCCGCAACGAGAGAGGCCACCGCAGTGAGAAGCCCGTGTGCCGCAAGGAAGGGTAGCCCCCGCTCGCAACAACAAGGCCCAGTACGGCCAAAAATAAACAAATAAAATTATAAAAAAAGAAATGAAATGAAACTAATAAAAGCTGCCAGAACATTCCCCCTCCCCACCCCACCACCAATCCAATGGACGCTTCAGTTCAGTTCAGTCGCTCAGTCGTGTCCGACTCTCCGCGACCCCATGAATCACAGCACGACAGGCCTCCCTGTCCATCACCAACTCCCGGAGTACACTCAAACTCATGTCCACAGAGTCGGTGATGCCATCCAGCCATCTCATTCTCCGTCGTCCCCTTCTCCTCCCGCCCCCAACCTTTCCCAGCATCAGAGTCTTTTCCAGTGAGTCAACTCGTCGCATGAGGTGGCCAAAGTATTGCAGTTTCAGCTTTAGCATCAGTCCCTCCAATGAACATCCAGGATTGATCTCCTCTAGAATGGACTGGTTGGATTTCCTTGCAGTATAATGGACGCTTAGATAACGTTATTTGAGGGAGTACATTGTTCTTTGTATTTTCTCAGTTTCTCAGGACAACCACGATAGTCCTATTCTTCAATGTTTTAATTTTATACAATTTCTAAAAGTTACTTTCCATTTACAGTTACTGAGAAATATTGGCTATATTCCCCACATTGCGCATTACATCCTTGAGCCTCTGTTATTTCAATAGTTTATACTGGCCACTCCCCCACCCCTGTATTGCCCCTCCCCCTTCACACTGGTAACCACTAGTTTGCTCTCTATATGGTAACAGTGAGTCTACTTCTGCTATGTTATTGTATTTACTAGTTTGTTGTAATTTTTTAGATTCCACATTATGAGTGGTATCATACAGGCTGCAAACCTATTCTGCCTCGGAAGGACAGGAGTTGATAGTATAGCATCAGGGACCTATGCATAGGCCCTAAGGCAAGAGACTAACAGACAGGACCCTAATGCCTTTCTTGAGTAGACCAGGCCCTTGGGTCCACTCAGCAGTGGTGACAGATGTCAGCAACAAACATAGGGCCCTACCCAGGAAGGCGTTATACATTTGCTCAGTGGCCTGGCCTTCACGTACTTCCTCCAGTCCCACAAACCGATCGTTCTGTCTCCTGTTTCTCCTCAGGGCCTTTATCCTCTGGAGCTGTCTACTCAGATCTTCCAGCAACCAGGACTTCCTTTCTTAAAGAGAGTAGATGAAAGAAAAGATTTGTCTCATTTGTATGTCTGAAAGTAGCACGAATTTTAACCTGTTCCTGGAATAAATTCTGGAACATTCGAACTGGGAGCAGCATTGGGGTCAGGGTGGAGGAGTCCCATCTGGGAAAGTCAGAGTGATGAAAGTCGTAGCCAACAGCTCTGTTTGGTTCTTCCGAGTACGGCCCAGGTAGTGGGACTGACAGCACAATGTTCTCAATAACAGCCTTGACAATAACATGATTTGTTTCCCTTTCGGAGCTGAAAAGAGCATCTCAGCCTGCAAAGGGGAGCTTTCTTCTGAACCTGCGTGATGGCAGAGCCGATGTCAGCCTCCAGACTAGGAAATGAAGACATTAAGGAGGGCGGACTCGAATCGAAATACCATCCGGCCATCACACTTGCCCAAACAATAATATTTCATTTCGTATTCTGGAGGAACGTCTCTTCAGTGTTTTTATGGGTAGGATTTCAGACTAAGATGTTCATCTTTTCTAACCACCAGATTGAAACTGAATACTGCCTCAGTCCATGGGGGTACAATGACTCTGTTTATTTCTGTAATTCACAGCAGAAACTAAGTCCTGAAGCCTGACCCAAGCCAGCTGACATTTTTAGGCCCCGGACTGAGACCTACCAAATGGTTTTCCTTTCTTCATGCTTTTCTGGATTCTTTCGGTGAATTGGGTGGATGTAAAGTAAGCCTCAGTGCTTTCTCAACAGAGAAAAGTAAAAGCTAATAGGCATTTCTGCCATTAAGAAGAATAATGGCTGCAGTTAGCTAGCAGTTTATCATGATGGTAAGTGATTGCAGATCTTGAACACTACAGACAGAAACAAATGAGGATTCTGATGCTTTCGTTGGTGAAAAGCACGGATTAAGCTCAACACTGGCCAAAGCCGGGCTCCAGTGCTGTAGGGAAACAGTGAGTCATCAAAGATGTGATCCCTGGCCTGACTGAAATTACAGGAATGCAGGGTTCCCACAGGCGCACACATGCACACACCTGCAGTAGATAGCAGAGACTCCAAGGCATGCTTGGGTGTACAGTTCATTTACAAATCAATGGTTTGACTTCAGATTGCACTTGGCAATATAAATTAGACCCTGGAGGCTACATAAATTCTTGGTCTGACATATCTCACCATCCCTTTGCTTCTTCCAACAACTGTAGGATTTGCTCCCCTTTGGTAACATTGTTTCCATGGACTAATGGATTGATCCCCATGGTCCTGATAGCAAATTCCAGAAGCTTCATGTCACCACCCTGCTGCAGAGAATGTCCGCTCCTCTCTCCTTTTACTGGGATTCAGGTTTCTTAAGTGTTCCTGTGGGGGTGGGGCAATATACCTGACTGTGGGTGGGAGTAGTGAGTGGTAGGGACTTGAGTGTGAATGGTAAGTCCGGGAGGTCTCCAGGGCATTCAGGGAGCATGGCATCTTTGGGAAGGAGTTTAGACCTTAGCTGTGGCACTTATTAGTCCTGGGGTCTTAGGCAGCACCTTCTTTTTTTAAAATTTATTTTTAATTGGAGGATTATTGCTTTACAGTATAGCATTGATTTCTACCAAACATTAACATGAATCAGCCGTAGGTGTGCCCATGTCCCCTCCCACTTGAACATCCCTTCCATCTCCCTCCCATCCCACCCCTCTAGGTTGTCACATAGCCCTGGTGGTTTGAGTTCCCTGAGTCATACAGCAAATTCCCATTGGCTATGTATTTTGCATATGGTAATGTATGTTTCCAAGTTACTCTCTCCATACCTCCTACCCTATCCTTCTCCCCTCCCTGAGAGCCGGCAACACCTTCTTGATGAGTCCTTCAGCCTGCAGGGACCTTTTGAATCTCAGTTTCCACATCCAGAAAATGGGAACAACAATAGTAACACAGAAGCTCCCCTCAGGGGGTTGTTGAGAAGATAAGAAGATGGGGTCTGAGAAAGCACCTAACATGATGCACTATCCCAAGGTGGGCATTCAGTGAACACTGAATTTGGATCTGTGAGAGGAAGAGATGGCATGTACAAAAGTTTAAACAAGTAGAAATACATTGAATGCATTGTATTGGAGTTATGTGGAGATGAGGTCATTTGTGGACTCGCAGATAAATCTGTCCAGGGATACTCTGAAACTTCTACATGGATGTCTCTCTCCAGGATGTATCTCTTAGCATGGCCTGGCTTTTGAGGTTCTTTGTAGTGATGTGAGCTTGGTCAGGATTTCCATGTGAGGCTCTTGGCTCTGCTTCTGTTCCCACTGATAAGAAGGAGCTCATCCCCACCCATGTAGGGCTGTAAGATTTATAAAGCAAGATCATAGAATGCTCAGCTAAATGTTAATTTCAAATAAACAATACAAAATTGTTTAGTATAAGTATGCCCCATGCAATATTTGGGACATGTGCTCAGTCGTGTCCAACCAACTTTTTGCAGTCCTATGGACTGTAGCCTACAAGGTTCCACTGTCCATGGGATTCTCCAGGCAAGAATAAGGGTTGCCATTTCCTCCAGGGGATGAAAGATCCAGGGGATCTTTCTGACGACCCAGAGATCAAACCTGCGTCTCCTGCATTGGCAGGCAGATTCTTTCCTACTGAGGCACCTAGGAAGTCCTATTTGGGATGTACTTTTACTTTAAAAAACAAATCCATTATTTATCTGAGATTGAAATTGAACTGAGTGACTTGTATCATATTTGGAGACCCTACCCCTGTCACCCAGAATCTCAAGGGACTAAGAGCAGAAGTCAACAGGATACTCCACACTGACCTGTTGGGGAAGAGAAATTAACTACACCCTGGGTGGTTGGATAGATTCAGGAAAAATGGTGAGGGCAGTGCTGAGGGACAGGAAGGACTTCTGTTGTCAAAAAAACTATCGAGGACTTCCCGGGTGGTCCAGTGACTAAGACTCTGAGATCCCAATGCAGGGGGCCTGGGTTTGATCCCTGACTAGAGAAATAAATCCTGCATGCCCCACCTAAGAGTTCACATGTCACAACTAAAAGATTCTGCATGCCACAATTAAATAAGACTCAGCGCAGCCAAATAAATAGATACATGTTAAGGAAAAAGGCTCTGTTACCTCCCCTCTCCTCAACTCTCTTCTTTGGATCAGGGATCAGGAACTCTCCGCAAATGAATGCCAAGATTGATGCCCCTGGACTGTGTAGCTTTGGGATTCAGCCCAAGAGGGAGAATGCTTGCCTGTCCCGGATACAGATCTGAGAGGAATTACATGTGACCTTAGGCCAGTGTTTCTCTAGACTCTAATCAGTCCTGTGCCTCAGAGTCAAGCTTTAGAGCATGGAATCCACTGCTCCCTCAGCACCCACCATCTTTATGCTTTCCTGATGGAGACACAGGGTCCTGCGTTTCCTTGGTCCTGTGTTCTGAGGAGCTGGAACTTGGTAAATTCTTAGGACAACAACATGGCTTGAAGAGAAAGATCTGAGGAGGCAAAGAAAACCTTGAAAATGTAAAAGTAATTATATTAACTAACAGAAGCTTGGAGGGAGCTGATCTTAGAAGAATGAAAAAGCACTAGCTTCTTAACCTTACATAGTGGGGAATGAATCAGTGCTATTGAAAGCTGGTGGAACAAGATAAAAGGACATAATTTTGAGTTATATACATGACTAACAGAAAATTTTAAAAAGAATAATAAAACTAACCAAACTCAAAAAATGGGAAGTAATGTGAGAAAGGCAGAGAGTAAAGAGGTATTTACTTATTTTTTTAGAATAGAAAGTTAAAAAAAAAAACTGTTAAAAGTTTATAAATAAAGGCATATAACTGTATCAGTCAGCTTTCAGTCGGTTATAATGAGATAACAAATAATGCCTGAAACAGTGGTTTATCATTTTGCTTTTATCTCATGACTGTGGGTGCCAGCCTCCGAGATGGCCTCCAACCAACCTTGGCTCTTGGTATGCATGCCCTTGGTAGCCCCTCCCACTTGGTACTGAGAATTGGTCTATGTGACCAATATAATACTAGAGAAGTGATGAGATATAACTTCTGAAATTAGCTTATAAAAGGCACTGTGACTTCCATCATGGGCACATGGCATGTGTCACTCTTTCTTGGATTCCTTGCCTTGAAGGAAATCATTTGCCATGCTGAATGGCCCTATAGAGAGGTGGCTGTGGTAAGGAGTGGAGACAAGCCTCCTACAGATAGCCACATGAGTTGGTCATCTTGGAAGCAGATCCACCAGCCCCACTCAAGTCTTCAGACTGCCCCACACCAACATGGCTGCTTAACAGCAGCCTCATGAGACTGAACTGGTGTTGCCCCACTAGATTGCTACAAGATCCCTGACCCTCAGACATTTTGTGAGACAGTCATACCTATGTTGTTCTAACCCTATGAGAAGGTGACTATACTTGGAGATACGGTCTTTAAAGTGTCATTGGATAGTCGGTAAGTGGTGTCTGACTGTTTTGCCACCCCATGGACTGTAACCCTCCAGGTTCCTTTGTCTACAGGAATTTCCAGGCAAGAATGCTCGAATGGGTTGCCATTTCCTTCTCCAGAGGATCTTCCCGACCAAGGAATCCAACCCATGTCTCCAGCGTTGCAAGTGGTTTCTTTATCACTAAGCCACTAGGGAAGCCCTCTAAGTTAATACAGTACCTACTAAAAATACTTACTTGAAATTAAAATTTAAAGTGAGGGAGGGAATGTAAGAATTCTATTCTGAAATAAGTCATTACTGGGGAAACACTTGGAGAATCACTAGTTATTTATGGAGAGTGAAGTGAGGGTAAGGCAGAAGTCAGATGCTTAGATGTTTCGTTTAGATCCGGTTAGTTACTTTTGAAAATAAGACAAAATTCTGCTTCCATTTTCCCCCCATTTCCTCACCAAGGACAACTAAAATCCCTGTACATTATGTTTAAAACAAGGATTCAATGATACTGAAAGACAGAGAGACGTAGACAGACCAGCTAGGCATCTAGGGACCTGAGAAATGACATGGTCATGAGTTCCCTGAGTTCTCTTTTTACCTCATATACCCCAGACTGGGAGCTGAAGAAGCCAGTGATAGAAAAAATTTTCACTTACTGAGGTTTGAACAGTTGTCTGGTTTATATGTGATTTGGCTTGAACATCATGCTAGCTGCAACAGCCTGTCTTTTGGCCTATCAAATACACATTGTACATTGGCTTTAACCATTAAAGAAAAGAATGTAGTTAAAAATCAAAATGGGGTAACTGTGGTTTGAGCAATTAAAGCGAAACTGGGTGGCCATTGTGGATGTGGTTTCAGGCACGTTCCTGCATCTCTGAGAATTTGACTCTTCTGAACTGTATCAAGGACACCACCAACTGTTCTCAAAACAATACCTGCTGGCAGCTACAAGCTGCCACTTTATGGTCACATGTTTTCCTCTTGTAACTATGCCACCATTTCAGACCCTAACCAGTTCTTACCGTTGAACAGCACCTTTACTTCTTGCAGTTGGCTACTCTTGAAAAGGGCTTCCCTGATAGTTCAGTTCATAAAGAATCTGCTTGCAATGCAGGAGATCCTGGTTTAATTCCTGGGCTGGGAAGATCTGCTAGAGAAGGGATAGGCTACCCACTCCAGTATTCTTGGGCTTCCCTTGTGGCTTAGCTGATAAAGAATCCGCCTGCAATGCAGGAGACCTGGGTTGAATCCCTAGGTTGGGAAGATCCCCTGGAGAAGGGAAAGGCTACCCACTCCAGTATCCTGGCCTGGAGAATTCCATGGAGTATATAGTCCATGGGGTCAGAAAGAGTCAGACACGACTGAGCGACTTTCACTCTTGATAAACAACTCAAGTAACTAACTGTAACCTTGTGGATTTTGGCTAAGTAAGCCTCCCCCATTTTGTAGTACAATGGAACATACAATTTAAGCATTTCTTGAATCTGTGTCTCATGGGTTATGTCACCTTGCAACGCAGGGGACTCGGGTTTGATCCCTGGTAAGAAAGCTGATCGCCGAAGAATTGATGCTTTTGAACTGTGGTGCTGGAGAAGACTCTTGAGAGTCCCTTGTACCGCAAGGAGATCCAACCAGTCCATTCTAAGGGAGATCGATCCTGGGTGTTCATTGGAAGGACTGATGCTAAAGCTGAAACTGCAATACTTTGGCCACCTCATGCGACGAGTTGACTCACTCGAAAAGACTCTGATGCTGGGAAAGGTTGGGGGCAGGAGGAGAAGGGGACAACAGAGAATGAGATGGCTGGATGGCATCACCGAGTCTGTGGACATGAGTTTGAGTGAACTCCGGGAGTTGGTGATGGACAGGGAGGCCTGGCGTGCTGTGGTTCATGGGGTCGCAGAGAGTCAGACACGACTGAGCGACTGAACTGAACTGAACTGAACTGAGGGGAACTAAGATCCCACATACCTCAGGGCAACTAAGCCCACATGCCATAACTATGGAGCCCACACAGTCTGGAGCCCGAAGCAGCCAAATAATTATATAAATGTTTTTTAAAAAATACTCAATTTGGATCAAGTAAAACACTTGTGTTTCCATTATAGATTGTTTATTGACTATTTCTGTTAATACCAGCAACCCAGAAAGTACAAATTTATATGGAGAGAAAACTAATTTAGGATAACTAAAACTGTTTTGAAATATAAGAATGAAATGAAAGAAATTGGTCTACTGGATTTCAAGACATTATATAGCTACAGTATACTTTGGCCAACTGATGTGGAGAACCAGTCTTTGGAAAAGACCCTGATGCTGGGAAAGATTGAGGGCAGGAGGAGAAGGGGACGACAGAGGATGAGATGGCTGGATGGCATCACCAACTTGATGGACATGAGTTTGAGCAAGGTCTGGGAGATAGTGAAGGACAGGGAATCTGTCATGCTGCAGTTCATGGAGTCACAAAGAGTCAGACACGACTTGGTGACTGAACAACAGCAATTACTATAGCTACAGGAATTAAGATTGTGCGATGTTGGTGGGAGAACAGACACATGGCTCAACAGGACACAACAGAGACCCTGGAAATAGACCCAAACAAATATAGCCTATTTATATTAGACAAAAAGTGTCCCAATAAAGGGAAGAAAAGAGAAAATTGTGGTTTTAGAGCAACTGGACGTCCACAGGCAAATAATGAAACTCAACCTAAGTCTCACATTTTATAAAAATTAACTCAAAATGGATCATGAACACGTAAAATGTATGATTATAAAACTGCTAGAAAAAACCATACAAGAATATTTTCAGGATCCAGGGTGAAGAGTTATTGGACAAGACACCAAAAGTACAATCTATAAAAGGAAAGATTGATAAATTAGAAAGTTTAAAAAATTTAATCTGAAAAACTCTCTTAAGAGGAAGAAAAGATAAGCTATATATTGGGAGAACATATTTAAAAATCACATATCTGACAAAGGACTGGTGTCTAGTCTATACAAAAATGCTCAAACACAAATAGTGAAAAACTGAACAATCCAATTAGAAAGTGGGCAAAAAGTATGAAGGCACATTTCATCAAGGAGAATATACAAATATCAATAAACACATGAAGAAATGTTCAACATCATTGTCCATAAGGGCGATTTAAATTATAACCACAATATTTCTACTCACCCAGTAAAATGCCGAAAATAAAAAATAGCAATAGCACCTACTGATGGCAAGGATGCAGAGAAACTGGATGACTCACACACTGCTGGTGGGCATGCAGAATGGTACAGCCATGGAAAACAGTTTGTCATTTCCTTAAAAAACCAGACATACTACTGTCAAATGACACACCAACTGCATTTCTAGGAATTTATCATTGGGCAATGAAGACGTATGTTTACACAAAAATCTATACATGAATGTTTATAGCAGCTTTATTTGTAATAGTCTAAAATAGGAAGCAACCCAGATGTGCTTAAATGGGTGAATGGTTAAACATATGGTGATACATTGATACCCTGGAACACCACTCAGGAAAAAGAACAACCTATCAGCACACGTGACAAACTGGATGAGTCTCCAGAGTATTATGCTGAATGAAAAAAGCCAGTTCCCAAAGGTTATATCCTGTTGATTCCAATTATGTAGCACTTTAGAAATGACAAATTTTAAAAAATGGAGAACAGATTCACAGTTGCTAGGGATTATGGAAAAGGTGAGAGGAATGTGGATGCAGCTATAAAAGGGAAATATGAGGGATCCTTTTGGTATTAGAAATGATCTGTATCTTGGCTGAATTGATGCCGATAACCTGATTGTAATAGTGTATTGGTTGGCCAAAAAGTTCCTTCAGATTTTCCCATAGCTTCTTATGGAAAAATCCAAACAAATTTTTGGCCAAACCAATACTATAGTTGGAGGAAACTGGGTAAAGAGTAGAGGGAATCTCTCTACATCATTTCTTAGAATTGCTTGTGAATCTACAGTTGTCTCAAAAGTTTAATGAAAAAAATCATACTTCAGTTATAAGGAAAGCTGAAACAAGCTAAAACAATGTTTGTCTATAATTTATAATATAAAATAAACAACATACCAGGAAAATACATTTAGCATAAATTACAAGGTGTTAATATTATATTGTAATGTGATCTCTATGTAATATTAACAACAGACAACTTAATAGAAAAATAAGCAAAAGCTACAAACAAGTGATTCTCAAACTAAAAAATGCAATGTCTGGTAAGTAGTATGACTTGAGTTTCATTTGTTTCCCTTTTAGCACCCATTTCCACTCTTACAACAGTATAAATTGCATGGGAAATTATATGATCATCTCACTGATAAATTGCTAAAAAGATTTTAACTTTCACAGTGAAAGAAAAGTGAGAAACCAAGTTATTGTTTTCCCCTATCAGCTTGTTGATGGAGAAGGAAATGGCAACCCACTCCAGTATTCTTGCCTAGAGAATCCAGTGGACAGAGGAGCTTGGTGGGCTGCTGTCCATAGGGTTGCACAGAGTTGGACACAACTGAAGCGACTTAGCATGCATGCATCAGCTTGTTAAAGAACATGAGTTTGCTAATTCTCACTGTGGGTAGAGGTGTGGGAAAGGTGGATCTCATGTTCTGTTGGTCAGAGTAAAAATTTGTTCAGTTCTCTTGAGATTCATTTGTCAACACGTCAAACCCTTTAAAAAAATACATTCTGTATATGGCGCTATTTAATTTATTTTCATGACTAATATTCCATTGCATACATGTACCACACCTTTATCCATTCCTCTGTTGATGGACATTGAGGTGGATCTAGAGAGTGTCATTTTGAGGGAAATAAGTCTGAAAGAGAAAAACAAAAATCATATAATATTGCTTATATGTGGAATCTAAAAAAATGGTAGAGGTGAACATGTTTGCAAAGCGGAGTCACAGATGCAGAGTACAAATTTATGGTTACCAAGGAGGAAGGAGGGGGTCGGATGAATTGGGAGACTGACATATGTACACTGTTAATACTACGTATAAAATAGGTACTAATGAGAATCTACTGTCGAGCACAGGAAACTCGACTCAGTGCTCTGTAGTGAGCTGAATGGGAAGGAAATCTGAAAAAGAGTAGATGTATGTCTAAATGTGACTAGTTCACTCAGCTGCACAGCAAGAAACTAACACAATATTGTGAAGCAACTATATGCAATAAAAATTAATTTTAAAAAGTGCATTCTTATGAACAATAATTCAATTTCTGGAAAATTAGACAAGTATCAGTTCAGTTCAGTCGCTCAGTCGTGTCCAACTCTTTGCAACCCCTTGAATTGCAGCACGCCAGGCCTCCCTGTCCATCACCAACTCCTGGAGTTTACTCAAACTCATGTCCATCGAGTTGGTGATGCCATCCAGCCATCTCATCCTCTGTCATCCCCTTCTCCTCCTGCCCCCAATCCCTCCCAGCATCAGGGTCTTTTCCAATGAGTCAGCTCTTCGCATTAGGTGGCCAAAGTATTGGAGTTTCAGCTTTAGCATCAGTCCTTCCAATGAACACCCAGGACTGATCTCCTTTAGAATGGACTGGTTGGATCTCCTTGCAGTCCAAGGGACTCTCAAGAGTCTTCTCCAACACCACAATTCAAAAGCATCAATTCTTTGGTGATCAGCTTTCTTCACAGTCCAACTCTCACATCCATACATGACCACTGGATAAACCATTGCCTTGACTAGACGGACCTTGGTTGGCAAAGTAATGTCTCTGCTTTTCAATATGCTATCTAGGTTGGTCATAACTTTCCTTCCAAGGAGTAAGCGTCTTTTAATTTCATGGCTGCAGTCAGCATCTGCAGTGATTTTGGAGCCCAAGAAAATAAAGTCTGACACTGTTTCCACTGTTCCCCATCTATTTCCCATGAAGTGATGGGACCAGATGCCATGATCTTAGTTTTCTGAATGTTGAGTTTTAAGCCAACTTTTTCACTCTCCTCTTTCACTTTCATCAATAGGCTTTTTAGTTCCTCTTCACTTTCTGCCATAAGGGTGGTGTCATCTGCATATCTGAGGTTATTGATATTTCTCCCAGCAATCTTGATTCCAGCTTGTGCTTCTTCCAGCCCAGTGTTCCTCATGATGTACTCTGCATATAAGTTAAATAAGCAGGGTGACAATATACAGCCTTGACGTACTCCTTTTTGTATTTAGACATAGATGAATATTCAAGAATTTTCACTGAAATGTTGTATTAGGTTGGCCAAAAGTTCCATTCAGGTTTTTCTATACCATCTTATGGAAAAGCCTGAATGGATTTTTTGATTGATCCAATATACCTTAATACAATGAAGACAATCCAAATAGCAAATGTTCATTAAAATATAAATAATGGTACCTACAAACAGGTAGATATGATGGAATATTATATACATATACATATTAATATATAATATGGTCATATTTAAAGATAATAAAATGAGCATACCTTGGTAAGTGGGTTACTTGTTAGTGCTTATTTTCTCCTTTATACCAAACTATTTTCAAAAGTCACACACTATTTTAGTCATAATACAGCAAATCTATTTTAAGAGGATCCTGAGTAAATTAAATCTAGAAGATCAAGATAGCCCCAAGGAGATTCAGTGAAGCAATGAGAACACAGAATGTCACTTAGGAAAGTGGCCTTCACAGGATGTGGGAATTGATTCTAGCATCTAAGAATAACACCAGTGCTGGGCCTACCTACCAGGCTGAAAAACATGGTCATCTTGCTGTTCTGTTTCCAGAGTGGCTCCTTCACAGCTAGAATATGTGAGGTATGTCCTCAATAGATTATAAAATGCCATGAACATGTTGGCTATCACTCTCAACAGAAGTGGCCACTCCACACTGATTAGATGGGATCTGAGAGTGGTTCTGGAATACCAGCAAGTCAGCTGGACCCTGGGGGATCATGAATGGAGCACGCTGATGCTCAGCTCACATCCAGCCCTTTGGCCAGCCTTGGGCTCTGTGCTGAGATGTCACATGGTCAGGCCCAGAGCAAACGTTTGGGCATTGTTAAGACATGGGATCAATTTCTGCAGACCCGTTCACATCAAGAAACTTGGGCAAATTGTTGCAATCCCTCTATCTGTTTTCTACACTTAGAAGGGAAGAAAAGAATAACTCTCACATCACAGGACTGTTCTGAAGTGCTGATGAAATGGGACAGGTGAAAGTGGTTTACAAATGCAATATTCAGCAAAGCTCAGGTGCGCCTGTGGAAGAGGCACCCTTGATACTAGGAAAGCATCGCTTTTGCAATGTGAAGCCAGAGTGGCCACCTGCAGTCATCCTACTTAAACTCTTTAATCTTCTGTTTCCTTATCTATAAAATAAAAATTATAATAACTTCCTTAGAGTGTTTTTTCATGCAAACTAAATGTGATGGTGATGTGGGGAGGGAAACACAGTTTTGAGCATCTGCTACGCTTCCTGCCCACAGTAGGTTTTGTTTTTAAATAGCAAGTTTAAAAAAAAAGTAATTTTATTTATGTATTTACTTATGGATGTGTTGGGTCTTCGTTGCTGGGTGGACTTCTCTTTAGTTATGGCTAGTGGGGTCTACTCTTATTGCACTGTGCAGGCTTCTCATCGCGGTGGCTTCTCTTGTTGCCGAGCATGGGCTCTAGAGTATGTGGACTTCAGTAGTTGCGACACACGGGCTCAGTAGTTGTGGCTCCCAAACTCTAGAGCACAGGCTCAATAGTTGTAGTGCACGGGCTTAGTTGCTCCAAGGCGTATGGGATCTTCTCGGACCAGAGACAGAATCTGTGTCTCCTGCATTGGCATGCGGATTCTTTACCACTGAGCCACCAGGGAAGCCCAGTAGGAGCTTTTTATATGATAGTAAATAAATGTAAGGCATATTTCCCTCCAAATTACCCTTTGATATAAGAGTTGTGCCTTTCTTTCAGAGCCTTACAATTTCCTCTGTATTATGGGATATTCTCTCAGTTAGTTTTTAAACAGCAAAGTACCATTTGAGAAGTACACACTGACTTAGATCAAAATGACTCAATGGATGTTGGTTCTGAACACAGAGGTCATCGGACAAAATCTGTGGAACCAGGAAGTAACATTCCAGGATGGTTAACCAGCACAGGACATGCTTGATCGTGAGTCAGCATCTGCAGAGTGGTTATCTAGCATTCACCATATCTTTAGTGAAATCATTTCTTTGATACAAGGAATAGTGTCAAGACTAGTGATCGGTTAGGCATATTATACAGCTTCCTCTCACCCCCTGTCCTTTTATAAACAGACATAAGAAAGTGGCAGATATAGACCTGCCATCAGCTCCTTGGTCCTCTGTCCTTCTCTTCATGGGGAACCCTGTTTCCTGATCTGACCCAGGCTGTCCAGTGCTCTCTAAGAACATCACCATGTTCGCCCCAGTGCCAGCCTTTCATGCCCAGTGCTCACTGAGTAAGGAGAACTCCTTTTTTGCACTTGCTTGTCAGTACGTGCCTGTTTGTCTGGTGGGGTTCAGTCCAAAATTTTTGAGGTTGTGGGGGTGGGGACTTATAATTCCCCACATTCCCTTTAGCTGGAAGAAGTTACCAGTAGTTACCAAAAGAAACTGATGTTTTCCGAATGACAAACTTTGCTCAAGTCAGAAGGCAATGTCCTTGTCTCTCTCCCCCAGACCATAACGTCCTTTAAGGTAAGAACTATGCCTCTTTCAGATGCCTTGTGTAGTGCTTTGTGCCAAAATAATGCAGGAAGCTGACAGGTTATTTGGAGTAAAGCTGCTGCTGCTGCTGCTAAGTCACTTCAGTCGTGTCCGACTCTGTGTGACCCCATAGATGGAAGCCCACCAGGCTCCCTCATCCCTGGGATTCTCCAGGCAAGAACACTGGAGTGGGTTGCCATTTCCTTCTCCAATGTGTGAAAGTGAAAAGTGAAAGTGAAGTCGCTCAGTCGTGTCCGACTCTTAGGGACCCCATGGACTGCAGCCTACCAGGCTCCTCTATCCATGGGAGTTTCCATACAAGAGTACTGGAATGGGTTGCCATTTCCTTCTCTACTTATGTTCAAATCCTGGCTCTCGCATACATTGAGAGTCTTTGGGGAAGTTACTTAAGTTCATCATGCCTCAATTTCCTATTTTGTAAAATGGAAAGGGCAACAGTGTCACCCACTCTGTAGGGTTCTTGTGCAGATTCAGGTAATAGATATGAAGAGTTCAGAAAAACACTTGATTTTCAATAAACATTAGCTCTTCTCATTAAGGAGGTGGAAAATATTTGTTATGTGAATTAGGAGTATAGGATTCTGGTAACTGCACTGAAATCTGCCCAGACCAGCTATGACTGTGTAATCAGTTGCTATAAATCTGCTAACCTTTCCAAGAAATACATCCATCAATGAATGAATCTACCTGCACCGCACTTGAAGCTGCCCCAGCAGGGCTGGAGGCAGGCCACACAGCCAGCCCCTCCATCACCCCGTCCTGTTTCTCAGTATAAGGTCCCAGAACACGTTCTGAGAGGGCCTTCAGTTCTGATGGGATCTGGTTAGAACTCGTCCCTAATGGGCCTTATATTTTTCCCACACTGAGTGACCATCCCATTACCATGTTGCTTCTGATAATTCGTAGATCTCCTCCTTGGTTTCATTCCATCTTTTACTTCATGCTTCTTCTTTCCCCCCAGTGATGCTTAGTGGTTCCCAGAGGGTGAACTGGAATGAGAACAGGGCACTTGTCAAGTCTTGGAAAAGAATGGCTTTTCCCATCAGAGTTGGGTTTGGCAACTGTTCTGTGGTTAGGCTGACATGTGTAGTGCTTGTTCGGTTTGCAGCAGCACATGAGTCTCCACATGCGTGCCCAGAGGCGCTAGCACTCGGATATGGATCTACGTGAGGCCGTGCACGCACCCCAGGTTCATTTACACGTGCTCACTCACAAGGCCCTCCCCTTCTCATACAGATTCCCTGCTTGGCCTGAAATGGCGTGGTCTGGGGAGAGAAGCGGGGAGGCAACCCATGTTCATCCTGTCATTATGTTTGCCAGATTTGTTGCTGTTGTTGTTTCAGTCACTCAGTCATGTCCAACTCCTTTGCAACCCCGTGGATTGTAGCCCGCCAGGCTCCTCTGTTCACAGGGTTTTCCAGGCAAGAATACTGGAGTGGGCTGCCATTTCCTTCTGCAGGGGATCTTCCTGACCCAGGAATCGAACCTGTGTCTCCTGCATTAGCAGGCAGATAATTTACCACTGAACCACCTGTTTGCCTTGTTTGCCAGACACTTGTTTGGCATTCTGGGCCCCTCCACTCACATTTATTCCTTTCCTCTCTGCCCTCTGGGTTCCATTCCCTGCCTCCTCCACCCAGAGCTGATTCTAGCTGGGTGGATAAAGCCCAGGTATATGAGCATGTGCTGTGCTCAAGGTGATGACTTGCTCTAAATGCAACTTTGAGGGCCCTTTATGTCCAGCCGAGAGGAAGTCAGGACATTGTGCTACCATCCTGACCATCTGTCCTCCCCGTTGGCCTTGGGACTGTGGTGGTAAGGACAGTCGTGGGGAATGGAATATTCCAGATTTGAGGGCTGAGATTCCATTGTCCCTGGGCTGACTTTCTATCTTGGTTGCTGATTCTCTCTTGAGAATGTGCCCCTGGAATTCTGAAGCATTTACAAGCTGTTGCCACCCATTTTCTTGAGATGGTCCAGCTTATTCAGCAAATCCCTGGGTTCGGCTCACATTAAACACCCTGGAATTGGCTTATGTGGTGTGTCTTGCATGCCAAGAGAGCGAACGTGCCTGTGGGGTCCCTCATGATGAGGACGTGCTCTCCTCCTCATGCAGGATGGTGACAACATGACCCAGTCCCTCCCACACAATGGAGGCTATTTATAGCTAGGTATGTGTCTATACATAGAACTTTCTAGAACCACCTTCCAAGTAAATTTTCTTATCTGTCCCTTAAGTACTATTGACTGACAGGGAGAGGCAAAGATATATTAGCTTTCCACCAGCAAGCAGAAGGCATGGCTGATCAATCCGCCAGGTGAGATGTTAATGAGTTTGTGTAGGTGAACTCCTGGCCAGAGGGATGAGAGATAAACACCGTCTAAGAGATGTGAACTCTCACCCAGTACCTATGTTTTTTTTTTTTTTCCTCCGCTAATTATGCCCTGGCTTCAGAAAAGAGAGTAGATAATGCAGGTAAAATGTGCTTGTATCCTGGTTGTCAGGGAGATGGGGAAATCTGTTTGCTTAAGTCTACATACAGGCAGACTTCGTAAGCACAGCCCAACATTTAGATTTCTGGATTTTTATCAAATCGCTGCATCTTTGCTTCAAAGCTCTGTTGAGTTCAGCGACTTGTGGCATGTTCTTTTCCTTCCATGGTTCTCTTCTCTCTGCCTCTCCTTCAGCCAGGGAAACTACTGACATACAATGAAATCCCCTGTGGAAGGGGAGCTTTGCCAGGCTCCCATGTCTGATGTCTTTGAGCCCCTAGGATGACAGAGCTAGGCAAGGTGTCCATCCGCAGCCCAACTCCCACACCCACTCCTTGGGACAGGAAAACAGAGACCTTCTCAGCCTACTGACTGGTTGGTTCAAAGGACAGGTGATTGAGGTGGAGAAGTGTGATTTTGGAGGCTGGAGTCAAAGGGGCTTGGAGAAGGAGAAGAACACACTGAGACATGAGGGCAACAGAGTTGAACCATAGATTTTGTTGACCTGTTTCCATGTCAACCAACTGTTTCAGATCCAGGGGCTGGAATGACAGGGTTTTCCTGGCAGAATGGTGGGGAAGCTTGGGGGACCAGCCAGGCCAGGATGAGCTTTGCTGGCTGTTCTTTCTCTGGGATCATTTCTTGGTAAGCCTGGTCCCCTTTGGTCCATCAGTGTTAAATCATTACAGAGCTACAACTGGGGTATGTGTGAAAGCTCCCCATGTTCATTAGCCTTGGACACAATTGAAATCGTCAGACTTTTAGGATCAAATTTTGTTCACTCAGCTGTGTCCCCCATGGAGCTTCCTTCAGTCCTTGCCCCTCCAGTCTCTCTGAGCATTCCGAGGCAATGTCTTATAGCCTCCATGGTCCATCTGTATGGAAACAGCAGCCTGTCACCTGTGAGCTGCTGTTTGAGGGGGTTCCCTGCAAATATGTTGGAAGTTTAGGAGGTCAAGGTTGAGTTGCATCTGACCCTTTCACTTCCGGGCACATCTATTACCACCAAAGGGGATGGTTGGGGTGAGTCCAGCAAAAGCCATCCATGTGTTTCACTCACATGGTTCTTCATCCCTGGGAAACATTCTCCCCAAGGAGGCAGCCACCCTTCCTGTGGTTTGCCCTCTTTTATCCTTGCCTCTCTCATTATAGTTCACCAGTCAAGGAGGCAAAGTTCAAAGAAATAAATCATCTTTTTTGAAGATGAATGAATCAAAAAGGACAGATGAAAGTAAACTGATCTGATTGCAAGTGTGAGGAGGAGAGTCTGGGGGGACCAGGTGATGGGGCAGCCACAGAAAGTGCCCTGGGAGAGGTGACTGGAGCCACGAGGGAGCTCAGAGATGGGATTACAGCAGACGCGGTGGGGAGGATGGTCTAAGTGCTTCCATAGCAACCGGGCTTTCCTCTGAGCGGCCTCCTGCAGTTATAGTGCCTTGTAATTGCTCTCTCCGCTGTCTCTCCACTAATCTAGGTGCTTCAGAGACTGAAGCTTTAATCTCTGAATTCCCAGAACCCAGCTCAGTTCCTGATATATAACAGGTGTTCCAAGCACAGAAGAATGGCTCAGGTAAAGATCTGGAGGCGAAGCAGGCGTATTGTGGACCAGGGGCCATAAACAAAATTGCTTGGTTTAAAATGATGGGTGTTGTAAATCGACTATACTTCAGTAAAATAAAATGTAGTTTGATGTTTTAAATTATGGATATATGTAGGGAAATGACTCTTATTGTCAGCCTTAAGGACCTTGATTTTATTTAACAATGAGTTGGAAGCTGAAATCAATCCTTGAGAGTGATCCCAACAAGGCTTGAGAATGAATTTTCAGAAGTTAGGTGTGGAAAGGCTGGGGTTGGGGGAGAGGACTCTGAGGGACTCACCTAGAAGGTGTTGTAGGGAGTCAGCCAGTGACCAGGGAGGGAGGAGTTGAAGGTCCATTTACTGGAAGACAGGGCCGAGCAATGGGGGAGGGGTACATTGGATGAGCAGGAATTAGCCTGGACCAAATGAAAGACTGCTTGGCACAGACTCATTCATTTGCTCCTTTGTCCATTAATTCATAAGCTAATGCAGCCTTCATGTAGCACTGGGTTTTGCCCTTGCCCTTGCTAAGCACTCCACTCTCTTCATGGCCGGGTGACAGCTGCAGGTTTCACCACAGTCAGGGTAACCTCACAGCAGAGTCTGGACCCTGGATTCACTGCACGCTGGTTCATATCCGGATTCTGCCTGCATGTGGTGATGGTTTAGTCGCTCAGTTGGGTCCAACTCTTCTGACCCCATGGACTCTAGCCTGCTAGGCTCTTCTGTCCATGGGATTCTCCAGGCAAGAATACTGGAGTGAGTTTTGCTATTTCCTTCTCCAAGGGATCTTCCCAACCCCAAGATTGAACCTGGGACTTCTGCATTGCAGGCGGATTCTTTACTAACTGAACCACCAGGAAAGCCTGCATGAATCTCAGCAATTTATTCAACTTCTCTAAACTTCACTCTCCTCATCTGTGACGGGGAGATAATGACCTACCTCATAGTTATTGTGAGCGTTGCTTGAGACGATACAGGGCGCTAATGAAGGCTAGCTGGCAGATGATAAGTGAATATTTCTTAAGCACCTGCCAATGTGTTCGGCACCGTGATATTAGGATATGGAGACAGATAGGATCCCATCTTGTCCTCTAGCACCCGAAGACAGCATTGGTGGGTGGGGGTGGGGGTAGGGAAATTTGTAAACTGTCCTGTGTTGTGTAATGTGATAACTGACCTAACAGAAGGATAATGTTAGGACCATGGAAATCAGACAAAGAGATGAATGATGCCTGGGGAGTTGAGAGATGCCATGGAAGAAATGGTAATTGAACTGGGTTTTGAAAAGGAGTAGAAATTTGGAAGATGAGAAGAGGGAGGAAGAAAAAGAACTTAAGACAAAAGGAACAAATGGACAAAAGCATGAAGGGTAATAACACTCATCTCTTGCTGAGTTACTGTAGGATTGACTGAAGTGAAGTTAACTGAAAGTAATTCAGTCGTGTCCGACTCTTTGCGACCCCATGGGATACAGTCCATGGAATTCTCCAGGCCAGAATATTGGAGAGGGTAGCCTTTCCCTTCTCCAGGGGATCTTCCCAACCCAGGGATCGAACCCAGGTCTCCCGCATTGCAGGCGGATTCTTTACCAGTTAAGCCACCAGGGAAGCCCAAGGAAAAGGAGTAGAAACAGCAGGGTCATGCCACATAAACTGAGGAAGGGCAGGTTAGGAATTAGGCCAATTATGTGGCCTGTAACGAGGGGTCAATAAAGGACTGGCTGAGGCACCGCCTACACCCAGCACCAGGGTCTGTGAAGCCATAGCAAGACGAGACACATCAACATTCACTCAAGCCTTTCTGCCCTGGCTGATCCCAACTGCCTCTTCTCTAGACAACTTGCAGCTAGACCGAGAAAATGGAGGGACATCTCAGAAAAGAGAGGAGAAAGAAGGTAGGGGTTCTAAGACCAAGGCTTTTATGACCAAGGTTAATGAATAAACGGAGAGAGTAAAACGAGAGTCTGCAAAGGAGGCCGACAGAGGTCACTCCGGGTAAAAGGAGCAGGAACGGTTCACGTCACATAAGGTGAGGAAGGGCAAGTTAGGAATTAGGCCAGTTATGTGGTCTGTAACGAGGGGTCAATAAAGGAAGAACACCTCCAGGGTTGTTTCCAGTGGTCGTCAGCATCCTCCTCAGAGGTTTCTATGGTAACAGCTGTGGCCACTCCGGGCTGGCTCTCCAGTGGCTGCCCACAATTTCAAAAACATTTCTTCTTCCCTCCAGGTCCCTGTTACCCTCTGTATCCCCCGCCACACCAGGTCCACAGGTCACGCAGATCCCAGTGAGGGGGAGCAGAAGGGCGCGGGGCTCTGCTGGGGCCACTCCGCAGACCACGCCGCTCTCCCAGGACAGCCCCGCCACCCCCAAGCCTTCGAACGGTTATGGTTCCAGCAGGAGAGCCCCGCCGTCATGAAGCGCAGCTGCCTGTCAACCTGGGGTGAGCCTCCAGGAGGAATTCAGTAAAGCTGAGACGAAGCAAAACAGAGACTTCCTGTGTCACTCTTGCAGCTGCGACTGGTCTGCAAACTACCTGCTGGTGTCACTCTCCCAGGAGATGACCTTAAAAGACTCAGACCTCAAACATTTAATGACAAAAAAGTATGGTTGTCAAGATAAAGTCCTATGATACTGGGTCATTCACAAACGCACTGGTAAGCAGTGAGGGCCACACTAAACTCTGCCAGAGGTCCAAACTATTCCTGCACCTAAAACAAAACTCAGGAAACGTGCAGTTCCTAAAAACATCAGATTAGTAGGCCCACCTTTGCTTGAACTGTATCCAGTGAGTCCAGACATGGGTTCCCTTTGGTCTATTTATAGCTGAAACTTTGTCCAGGGGAATAAAACAGTACTTTCTCCTGAAAGTACAGTAATACAGTGGAGAAGACAAACATGGTAGGAGATTTCCTGTTTTTTCTTGCCTCATATTTTCTAAAACTTAGATTGTGAATAAAATCTGAACTACCCTATGATAGATAGCAGGGTAAACTAACAGGGTAAATGTTTAATTTGCTTTTGGTTGATCAGGACTTTAAAACTTTGAACAAACTGGACTTCACTAAAGATAGAAGATGGAAAGAGACGTTAATACAATTTTGGTGGAGAAACAGGGCAAAAGCAAGTCATTAAGGAGAAACTAGTTTGTAAGGAAAAACAAGCCACATCAGGGGTTGGTGAACAGTGTAGGGAGAGCCGAAATCTCTGCTTATGTAAACGAAGCTCTTGCCTCTTCTCCAGGGACTGGGCTGTGTTCTCACGTACCTCATTCTGCTGGACCTTCCTCTCATCATGCGCAGTCAAAACTTGCCAAGTGGTCACCAAATACCAATCTCAGTTCAGTTCAGTTCAGTCGCTCAGTCATGACCGACTCTTTGCGACCCCATGAATCACAGCATGCCAGGCCTCCCTGTCCATCACCAACTCTCGGTGTTCACTCAAACTCATGTCCATCGAGTCGGTGATGCCCTCCAGCCATCTCATCCTCTGTCGTCCCCTTCTCCTCCTGCCCCCAATCCCTCCCAGCATCAGAGTCTTTTCCAGTGAGTCAACTCTTCGCATGAGGTGGCCAAAGTACTGGAGTTTCAGCTTTAGCATCAGTCCTTCCAATGAACACCCAGGATTGATCTCCTTTCGAATGGACTGGTTGGATCTCCTGGTAGTCCAAGGGACTCTCAAGAGTCTTCTCCAGCACCACAGTTCAAAAGCATCAATTCTTCGGCGATCAGCTTTCTTCACAGTCCAACTCTTACATCCATACATGACCACGGGAAAGACCATAGCCTTGACTAGACGGACCTTGGTTGGCAAAGTAATGTCTCTGCTTTTTAATATACTATCTAGGTTGGTCATAACTTTCTTTCCAAGGAGTAAGGGTCTTTTAATTTCATGGCTGCAATCAGCATCTGCAGTGATTTTGGAGCCCAAAAAATAAAGTCTGACACTGTTTCCACTGTTTTCCCATCTATTTCCCATAAAGTGATGGGACCAGATGCCATGATCTTTGTTTTCTGAATGTTGAGCTTCAAGCCAACCTTTTCACTCTCCTCTTTCACTTTCATCAAGAGACTTTTGAGTTCCTCTTCACTTTCTGCCATAAGGGTGGTGTCATCTGCATATCTGAGGTTATTGAGATTTCTCCTGGCAATCTTGATTCCAGCTTGTGCTTCTTCCAGCTCAGCGTTCCTCATGATGTACTCTGCATAGAAGTTAAATAAGCGGGGTGACAATATACAGCCTTGACGTACTCCTTTTCCTATTTGGAACCAGTCTGTTGTTCCATGTCCAGTTCTGACTGTTGCCTCCTGACCTGCATACAGGTTTCTCAAGAGGCAGGTCAGGTGGTCTGGGATTCCCATCTCTTTCAGAATTTTCCACAGTTTATTGTGATCCACACAGTCAAAGGCTTTGGCATAGTCAATGAAGCAGAAATAGATGTTTTTCTGGAACTCTCCTGCTTTCTCCATGATCCAGCAGATGTTGGCAGTTTGCTCTCTGGTGTCTCTGCCTTTTCTAAAACCTGCTTGAACATCTAGAAGTTTATGGCTCACATATTGCTGAAGCCTGGCTTGGAGAATTTTGAGCATGACTTTACTCGTGTGTGAGATGAGTGCAATTGTGCAGTAGTTTGAGCATTCTTTGGCATTGCCTTTCTTTGGGATTGGAATGAAGACTGACCTTTTCCAGTCCTGTGGCCACTGCTGAGTTTTCCAAATTTGCTGGCATATTGAGTGCAGCCCTTTCACAGCATCATCTTTCAGGATTTGAAATAGCTCCACTGGAATTCCATCACCTCCACTAGCTTTGCTCGTAGTGATGCTTTCTAAGGCCCACTTGACTTCACATTCCAAGATGTCTGCCTCTGAGTGATCACACCATCGTGACTATCTTGGTCATGAAGATCTTTTTTGTACAGTTCTTCTGTGTATTCTTGCCACCTCTTCTTAATATCTTCTGCTTCTGTTAGGTCCACACCATTTCTGTCCTTTATTGAGCCCATCTTTGCATGAAATGTTCCCTTGGGATCTCTAATTTTCTTGAAGAGATCTCTTGTTTTTCCTATTCTGTTGTTTTCCTAAATACCAATCTAGGACATACTAATTGAATTGCTAAGCAGAATACTTAGCATATGGGAGTATAGAAAGTAGTCCATGCAACCCCATGGACTGTAGCCCACCAGGCTCCTCTGTCCATGGAATTTTCCAGGCCAGAATACTGGAGTGGGTAGCCTTTCCCTTCTCCAGGGGATCTTCCCAACCCAGGGATCGAACCCAGGTCTCCTGCATTGCAGCCAGATTCTGTGCCATCTGAGCCACCAGAAAAAGCCCATAGAAAGAAGAACATTCTAAAACCTTCTTCATCATTTTTAAAACTATTTTATTTTTTGGCCATGCTGTGGAGCACGTGGGATCTTAGTTTCCTGACCAGGGATCAAAACCCACGCCCCCTACATTGGAAGCATGAAGTCTTAACCACTGGGCCTCTGGGAAGTCCTAAAGCCCTCTTCATCTACTTGAGATGACTCTGACCCCCGGACTAAGTGTGGGACCCCATCACGTGTGTGTACAAAACCTCAACTTTCTCTCTCACTCGATCTCGTGTTTACTTGATGAGTATCTGTCTCCCTACAAACTATAAGCCCCAAGAGGGCAGTGACTCTTGGGGAGCTGATCCCATCTGTATCTGGAACACCTAGCATAGTGCCTGACACAGAGAGTAGGTCTTTAACACATTATGAATGAATGAATAAGCAGTGGAAGGACAGATACCATTCCAGAGCCATTGAGAGTGTAAGTTCATCCTTCTTTCGGAACAGCCGTGGAAGAACGCCATTCAAATGTCAGCTCACTCTCCCTCCCTTCTCTTATCTTCTCTTTCTGCCTCCCGGCTTACTGCTGCATGCTTCACTCCTCACCCCTCCTACCAGCCTCTTAAATACTGAAAGAACATCTCTAATACCCCAAAACGCACTCTGAGAGCCTGCCTCACCAAGGAGGTGGTGGCGCCGCCGTGGGCTGCAGGGACGAGCCCACGGCCTCAGCTGCGCTGCCTGGGATTTTTATGTAATAGGAACATGCCGATTGGCACGTTCTCAGTGTGGAAAGAGAAGCCATGCCTTGTTGTGGCTTTGAGTTCGGACCAATCCTTCTTCATCTTTGAAGATGAAGAGCCCTACAAGCCAAGCCAGTCAAAACGAGCCTGAATGCTTCAAGGCAGCAGGAAGAATGCTGTGCAGTGATATTGTTTAAAAAGACTTAGTAATTGCCGTGCTGGAGAGCCGACATTTGCAGAACTCAATTGTGTGGCGTCCGACTGAGTAAGTTAGCAAAATAAAGACAGATGGCAATGGATTAACTCCAACCCGCCCACCAGACAACAGCAGCCAACGTGGAGAACGGTGCAGGGCTCTCAAAAAGCGCTTTCTGGAAGAGTTCGTCAAGCGCCTCCGGGAGATGCCACCTAGCGACTCACCCAAGCATTGCATCCTGCACAATCCTATAGAGGAAGCCGCTTAAGGGGACTGCGGCCTTTGGCTTTGTTTAACAGGAAAAGACAAGAGGGAGAAATACCGGGTCATGGAGGCCTTGAAAATGTATAGCAGTTTAATGCTCAGTTCAGTGAGAAGTAATGGCTGAATTCTGTATTTTGCCTTTCACGTTTAGGAAAAAAGAGAGAGATAAAGAACACAAATTCTACAAAACAGGCAGAAATATAAGACCATCCAGAAATAAATGACCCAGAGGGAAATATATAGGATAGTTTATGCATTGGGGTGGGCCTCCTTGGTAGCTCAGATGGTTAAACAACCTGCCTTCAAGGCAAGAAACGTGGGTTCCAGTCCCTGGGTCAGGAAGAGCCCTTGGAAAACGGAATGGCTACCCACTCCAGTAGTCTTGCCTTGAGAATCACGTGGACAGAGGAACCTGGCAGGGCTACAGTTCATGGGATGCAAAGAGTTGGACACAACTGAGCACGCATGAATGCATTGGGCCCTGGATTTATACAACTAAAACCTAGGATATGAATCATTCATTTCAAGTGCCAGCTTCAATTGACTAGCAGAAGCTCTTGGGAAGATGTGAGGGGGGCTCCATACTCATGGTCCCAACCAACTTGTGGTCCTTGAGGGTGTCTCCTGCAGCTGCAGGCAAGGGACTGGTAGTGTCTGGGTCTGCATTAGACAACCATATATCAAGCTATCAAATAACCTGATTTTTTTTTTTTTAAAGAAACTATACTCCTGACTATCTGAGGGGAGGAGCTGAAATGTACATAAAACGTATAGAAAAGGCGGTGGTTTCCATGTAAAGGAGAGATGAACAAGTAACATTTGTAGTTTTGTTAATTTCTACCAAACTCGGGTTTCAGTATGTTTGTCCTCCATTGTAGAAGGTAGTGTTTGATTGGTAGTTTACACCCTGGCATATATAATTTAGGGCTTATAGCCCTTGAATATGTGCCAAGAACTTGATGCTGAAACACTGATTATTCTTAACTGTAGATGTATTTTATGAGTGATGGTCTAGACAATTTCACTACAGGCTGATCTCGAAGATATCACAGGTTCAGTTCCAGACGACCGCAATAAAAGCAAATATTGCTGTAAAACAAGTCACATGAATTTTTTGGCTTCCCAGTGCATATAAAAGTTATGCCTATGCTATATAGTAGTCTGTTAAGTGTGCAAGAGCAGTCTGTCATTAAAACAATGTACATGCATTCATTTAAAAATACTTTATTGTTAAAAATTGCTAACCATCATCTGAGCCTGTGCTGAGACATAGTAGTTAACATCAGAGATCACCAATTACAAATCGCAGTAAAATATAACAATAATGACAAAGTTTGAAATAGCTTGAGGGTTACCAAACTGTGACACAGAGAGATGAAGTGAGCAAATGTTGTTAGAAAAATGTTGCCAATGGACTTGCGGGATGCAGCCCAAACCTTCAATTTGTAAAAAAATGTGAAGTTTCATAAAATGAGAAGTTTTATAGAATGATGTAGTCTATTCATTGCCACATGCGGCCAACTCACTGGAAGTGTCTAGAAGGGTAGCCCAAAGTGGTTGGTGAACACATCTTGTGTGCCAGGCACTATTCTAGGGGTTCAGGGACACAGAGATGAAAAAGAACCACAACTTGTGCAGGAGAAGTTTGTGTTTTAGTGAAGAGACAGACATGCATAGATAAATCCCCAATATTATGAAAGAGATGCTATGACTGAGGTCATGGCTGAGGGATCTGAAAGTTCAGTGCAGAAGGTGAAATTTTAGCTGGGTCTTGAAGGATGAGGCACAGTTGAATAGGCTGAAGATGACAGACTAGTATTTTCAAAGGCAAGGTCACGTGGAAAGGCAATGCACAACTGGAAATAATAGGCTCCAAGCCAATTGAAACACAGGGCAACAAGAAGCCACTGCTAACAAAATAACAAAGGTTTGCATGTCTTCTCTGCTTTAACATGAGCTTCATATTTGGAGTTTCTTCTGTAGGCCAGCAGTCCCCGATATTCACTCTTAAGAACTTTTTTATACTTCCTTTCCAGTGTATCATAACTTTATACATTTCTTTTCAGAACTTCCCTGATCCTACAATTCAGTTCAGTTCAGTTGTTCAGTCATGTCCAACTTGACTCTTTGTGACCCCATGGACTGCAGCACGCCAGGCTTTCCTGTCCATCACCAACTCCTGAAGCTTACTCAAACTCATGTCCATCGAGTCGGTTTGCCATCCAACCACATCATCCTCTGTCATCCCCTTCTCCTCCCACCGTAAGTCTTTCCCAGCATCAGGGTCTTTTCCAATGAGTCAGTTCTTCACATCAGGTGGTCAAAGTATTGAAGTTTCAGCTTCAACATCAGTCCTTCCAATGAATATTTAGGACTGATTTCCTTTAGGATGGACTTGTTGGATCTCCTTGCAGTCCAAGAGACTCTCAAGAGTTTTCTCCAACATTACAGTTCAAAAGCATCAATTCTTTGGCACTCAGCTTTCTTTATGGTCTGACTGTCACATCCATACATGACTACTGGAAAAAACCATAGCTTTGACTAGATGGACATTTGTTGGCAAAGTAATGTCTCTGCTTTTTAATATGCTGTCTAGGTTGGTCATAACTTTTCTTCCAAAGAGCAAGTGTCTTTTAATTTCATGGCTGCAATCACCGTGTGATTTTGGAGCCCAAAAAAATAGATTCTCACTGTTTCCATTGTTTCTCCATCTATTTGCCTTGAAGTGAGGGGAACCCGTATGCCATGATCTTAGTTTTCTGAATGTTGAGTTTTAAACCAACGTTCACTCTCCTCCTTCACTTTCATCAAGAGGCTCTTTAGTTCTTCTTCACTTTCTGCTATAAGGATGGTGTCATCTGCATATCTGAGGTTATAGATATTTCTCCCAACAATCTTGATTCCAGCTTGTTCTCCATCCAGCCTGGCATTTTGCATGATGTACTCTGCATATAAGTTAAATAAGCAGGGTGACAATATACAGCCTTGATGTACTCCTTTCCCAATTTGGAACCAGTCTGTTGTTCTGTGTTCAGTTCTAACTGTTGCTTCTTGAGCCACATACAGATTTCTCAAGAGGCAGGTCAGGTGGTATGGTAACCCCATCTTTGAAGAATTTTCCACAGTTTGTTATCAACACAGTCAAAGGCTTTGGGATGGTCAATAAAGCAGAAATAATGTTTTCCTGGAATTCTCTTGCTTTTTCGATGATCCAATGGATGTTAGCGATTTGATCTCTGGTGTCTCTGCCTTTTCTGAATCCAGCTTGAACATCTGGAATTTCATGGTTCATGTACTGCTGAAGCCTTGATTGGAGAATTTTGAGCATTACTTTGCTAGCCTGTGAGATGAGAACCATGAAATTAAAAGACGCTTACTCCTTGGAAGAAAAGCTATGACCAACCTAGACAGCATATTAGGAAGCAGAGACATTACTTTGCCAACAAATGTCTGTCTAGTCAAAGCTATGGTTTTTTCCAGTAGTCATGTATGGATGTGAGAGTTGGACCATGAAGAAAGCTGAGTGCCGAAGAATTGATGCTTTTGAACTGTGGTGTTGGAGAAGACTCTTGAGAGTCCCTTGGACTGCAGGGAGATCCAACCAGTCCATCCTAAAGGAAATCAGTTCTGAATATTCATTAAAAGGACTGATGCTGAAGCTGAAATTCCAATACTTTGGCCACCTGATGCGAAGAACTGACTCATTGGAAAACACCCTGATGCTGGGAAAGATTGAAGGTGGGAGGAGAAGGGGACGACAGAGGATGAGATAGTTGGATGGCATCACTGACTCAATGGACATGAGTTTGAGTAAGCTTCAGGAGCTGGTGATGGACAGGGAAGCCTGGTGTGCTACAGTCCATGGGGTTGCAAAGAGTCAGACATGACTGAGTGACTGAACTGAACCGAACTGAGATTAGTGCAACTGTGTGGTAGTTTGAACATTCTTTGGCCTTGCCTTTCTTTGGGATTGGAATGAAAACAGTCCTATTGCCACTGCTGAGTTTTCCAAATTTGCTGACATATTCAGTGCAGCACTTTTACAGCATCACCTTTTAGGATTTGAAATAGCTCAACTGGAATTCCATCATCCCCACTAGCTTTGTTCATAGTGATGCTTCCTAAGGCCCACTTGACTTCGCATTCCAGGATGTCTGGCTCTAGGTGAGTGATCACACCATTGTGATTATCTGGGTCATGAAGATCTTTTTTGTACAGTTTTTCTGTGTATTCTTGCCACCTCTTCTTAATATCTTCTGCTTCTGTTAGGTCCATACCATTTCTGTCCTTTATTGAGTCCATCTTTGCATGAAATGTTTCCTTGGTGTCTCTGATTTTCTTGAAGAGCTCTCTAGTCTTTCCTATTCTATTGTTTTCCTCTATTTCTTTGCACCGATTGCTGAGGAAGCCTTTTTATTTTTTTTAATCTCTCCTTGCTATTCTTTGGAACTCTGCTAGAAAGTAAACAATTTGTTTCCTATTTCAGAAAAAGTCATCTAACCTCCATAACATCCAGCAGATAACATGAGATAAAGGGACTTCCCTGGCCATCCAGTGGTTAAAACTTGGCCTACCAAGGCAAGGGTGTAGGTTTGATCCCTGGTCAGGCAGCTAAGATCCCACATGCCTCCGGGCCAAAAACCAAAACATGGAATAGAAGCAATACTGTAACAAATCCAACAAGGACTTTAAAAATGGTCCACATCAAAAAAGAATCTAAAAAGAAAAACAGAAAACAAAAACTGAGTTGATAAAATAGCATTCAGGAGAACAGGCACTTTCCTATGCAGAGAGCTATATGATGGGACGTGTTGGTCAGATATAGAACATTAGTTGCTGCCTTAAATAAGACCATCAAATCTCATTGTTTTAAGACACAGAGGGTATTCTGCTCAAGTGAGGTCCAGTGCATGTAAAAGCTGTATCTACACTATACAATAGCCTCCCTTCACGTAACAGTAAAGCCACTGAGAACATTATCTTCCAAGGTCCCTGCATCAGGGGAAGAGAGAGCACAAAGGAGGCATCCTGTCTCAGCCTGTAGGTGACCTTGTTACTTGTACTCACAATTTATTGGATAACACATGCCAAGACGTGGCACTAGTATTCTGGGTTTCTTAGTGGCTCAGTGGTAAAGAATCCACCTGACAATGCAGGAGACACAGGTTCGATTCCTGGGTCAAGAAGTTCCCCCAGCAAAGGAAATAGCAACACACTCTAGTATTCTTGCCTGGGAAATCCCATAGACAGAGGAGCCTGACTGGCTACAGTCCATGGAACCACTAAAGAGTCAGACACCACTTAGCGACTAAACAACAAGTCACATGCCCCAATCTAACCACAGGGGAGGGTAGAAGGTGTGGGAGTGCATCATTTGCTCATCATTAACGGCCTCTGCCATGTGTCATGCATGTGTGATTTTGCTCCTGGGTCTGTGGAGCTCAGAGGAACCTCCAGTTGAGAACCACAGCCATGGCAATAGGAAACAGGGGAGTACAGCATTGGTTTCTTTCTCAGAAAGATCTCACAGGTGGGAGTTCAGTGAATGGACTCCAGTAAGTAGACTGGAGACAGGAAGACCAGTTTAGGAGGATGAGAGCCTGGCCCAAAGCAAGGGGTGGAGCTAGGGAATGGGTTCTAAAAATAGTCTCAGGGTAAGATCCCTCCATGTTGGGGCCAGATATGATGCCTGAGGGAGTCGGAGATGTCAGCATTGGTTCCCGGGCTTCTAGCCTGGGTGAGTCAGAGGCACTGCGACAGCCGTGGCATGAGTCAGATCGGAAGTTGGGCCAGGGAGGCAGGATCCCCTTCTCCATGGTTGCCAGTCATCTCCTTTTCCCTGCTGACCTAGTCATTTGTCCTACCCCTTCCCCACCCAAGAAAACACCAGGTTTGAGTCACAGGCTGTGGCAACACAAGAGCAAAAGCATCAGAGTTAGGGCAGGTGTGGCCAAAAGTTTCAGACTCCGACCCAGGGAGTGAAGCCTTCCCAGCTCTTCCCATCCTTGCTCAGGTGCTCCCTTGCGTGTTTGAGCCAAACAGCACTTAAAGCCGCCACTACGGGGGACTTTCCTGGTGGTCCAGCGGTTAAGACTCCGTGCTTCCACTGCAGGCGGTGCTGGTTCGATTCCTGGTCAGGGAACTAAGATCTCACATGTCCCATGGCATGGCCAACACATTAGAAAAGAAAAACAAAACAAAAACGCAACTACTGCCATCGCCCAGTGCTCCTTCTTCTACACTCTCCTTCATCAGATATTTTCCCTTCCAGATGCTTCTCAGTTACTCCAACTGACTTTGCCAATTTGTACCAAGAATTACAGCCCCCTGTTCATCACTCTGCAGACACTGTAATCAAACCATGCACTTCTTGTCCAGCCTGTCCTGTGTCCCACTGGACAGTGATTTCCTCCATGGAGAAATCACACCTTCCCGATTGCTGTGAATGAGCAGAAAGGGGCAAATGCCACGGCTTTCAATAATGCAGCTACACTCTTTAATAAGTTGGCCTTCTCTGGACATCAGGGCCTTGAAGGCAAAAAATCTATCTGTGTTCCCCTATTTGAAGCATCACCTTCTTAGCAGAACCTACTGGAATATGGTTTCTTTAAACTTTATAAGGAGAATTGAAACAACCACTTGAGAAGAAGTGAAACTACATTTAGGGAAAAAAACACTACATTCTGTGTGCTAAAAATCTGTTCTGTCTACTCAATACCGTAAACTGCCAGTGAGTAAGGGGCTATTATCTGGAGGAGGAAATGGCACCCCGCTCCAGTATTCTTGCCTGGAGAATCCCATGGACAGAGGAGCCTGGTGGGCTACGGTCCATGGGATCACAAACAGCTGGACACGACTGAGCAACTAATACTACACTAAGGGGCTATTATGGTGGATAGCAGGAGAGAATGGGCTTAGCATCAGGGAGAACTTGGCATTGGGTTCTAAATTCCCTCATAGCTCAGTTGGTTAAATAATCTGCCTTCAATGCAAGAGGCCCCGGTTCAATTCCTGGGTCAGGAAGATCTGCTGGAGAAGGGATAGGCTACCCACTCCAGTATTCTTGGACTGCCCTATGGCTCATCTGGTAAAGAATCTGCCTACAATGCAGGAGAACCTGGGTTTGATCCCTGGGTTGGGAAGATGCCCTGGAGAAGGGAAAGGCTACCCACTCCAGTATTCTGGCCTGGAGATTGGAGTATATAGTCCAGAGGGTCAAAAAGAGTCGGATACAACTGAGAGATTTTCACTTTCACTTTCTAATTTACCGCATGTTAGAGCTTCACTCTCTTCATCTGCAAACAAGGGGTCATAAGAGGCAAAGGCAGTGCTGTTCTAGGCCTTGAGTCATGCAGAGTGCACATTGCAGCTTTACACGATTAGAGCCACTCAATAAAGAGCAGCTGATACCACGTGATTACCATTCAGTTCCCATCCTATGACATTTGATGTTACAACCTGGAATGCTTCTGCCTTTTTTATTTTTGGCTGTCCTGAGTCTTCATTGCTGAGCGCGGGGTTTGCCCTAGTTGTGGTGAGCGCAGACTACTCTCTTGTTGCGGTATGCAGGCTTCTCATTGTAGCGATTTCTCTTGTTGCAGAGCATGGGCTCAGCACTTGTGGCACATGGGTTTAGTTGCCCCTTAGCAAGGGGATCTTCCTGGACCGGGATGGATCCCACGTCCCCTGCATTATCAGGCAGATTCTTAACCACTGCACCATCAGGGGAAGTCTCCTCAGCCTTTTTTCTTGTCTAGGTCCCCTTTGCATTTTATCTTCCTGATCTTGGGTCATTCACTGATCCTCATTCATGTATCACACAGAACCTTGCTGGGCTCATCCCTTCTTAGTCCTACTACTAATAGTATTAATTGTGAAAGGCGGTCAGTATTTTGTTTGCTTAAAAGTTGAACATAAAGTACAGAGTTTGCTTCCACTGCTTTTATAAAGAGAGCCTGAGCTATGGAAGTTTCCATTTGCTGTTCTATGGGACCACGCAAAGGCCACTGGACTTGATTCCAATCCTCTGAGAGCTGCCTGGGAATATCATCTTGTGGTCAAAGAAGGTGAGCCAGCACTGATGCTCCTTCTGCTAGAAGTTCAAGAGGTCTCCCTTCCTTTCAGCTTGAGATGATTATACTGCTCAGTAATTAATTACTTTGGGATCTGACTGTTGTCTGACCATTAGTTATCCCTACTCGCTGCAGAAGCTGGGGTTCAAAACTGCACTGTTGCTGCCTGACTGTGGATTTGATCTTCAAGCGTCTCTCACCATTTGTGAGTGTGGTGGCAGCACGTGCAAGGCTCTGTGTGCTCCAGGAAGTGCTTTCTGTCTGGCGTGTCTGATGCATTCCTGATGTAGTGTGAGAGTTCAAAGCCACTCCATTAACTCTTTTTTTTTTGCAACACGTGGGCTCAGTAGTTGCAGCACCTAGGTTTAGCTGTCCTGTGGTATGTGGGATCTTAGTTCCCATCAAGGGATCAAACCCACATCCGCTGCATTAGAAGACAGATTATTAACCACTGGCCCACCAGGGAAATCCCTCCAAGTAGCCTTTTGAGGAAAGGAGTTGTAAGAATACACCCAAACAAACAAAAACATATTACATGGCATAATTTTCCATCTGGGCCTGCATCGAGTGTTAGGGCATCTTTAGGGGATCAGAGTGTTGGGGTTTCCTTCTACCTTTTGCAAATGTTTGGCCAGAGCATGGAGGTAACCAAGGTGAAAATAAAGGGAAGAGGTTATAGCTTAGGGGAGGTCCTATGGCTGGAGAAAGTAAGAGTGCATGGTAGGGGGGAGGAGTGGAGACATGCTGTTCTCCACTCAGCTGTGTTTCTCCCAAATCCGTGTGTTGGGGTCCTAACCCCTGAGAAGGTGACTGTGTCTGGAGACAGGGTCTTTGAAGAACTGTTGCTTAGTCACCAAGTCATGTCTGATTATTCTGCGACCACATGGACTGTAGCCCGCCAGGCTCCTCTGTCCATGGGATTTCCCAGGCAAGAATATTGGAGTGGGTTTCCATTTCCTCCTCCAGGGGAATCTTCCCAACCCAGACGGGATCGAATCCATGTCTCCTGCATTGGCAGGCAGATTCTTTACCACTGAGCCACCTGAGAAGTCTCCTTTAAAGAGTTAATCAAGTTAACGTGAGGTCATTAGAGTGGGTCCTAACACAATATGACCGTTGTCCTTGTAAGAAGAGGTCAGGACACGGACACACATCGAGGGTAGACGATGTGAAGACATAAGGAGGAGAAGACGGCCATCTACAAGCCAAGATGGGAGGGCGCCAAAGAAGTCAACTCTGCTGACACCTTGGTTTCAGTCTTCCAGCTTTCAAAACTGTGAAAAAATATATTTCTGTTTTTTTAGCCACCTAAGCTTGTGCTACTAGAAACAGCTGCATGCTAAATAGCTTCAGTCATACATGACTCTTACGGAGTTAGAAAAGAGTAGCCTACCCAGAGGAGACCTATGAACCATAGCCAGCCAGGCTCCTCTGTCCTTGGGATTCTGCAAGAAAAAGTACTAGAGTGGGTTGCCATGCCCCTCTCCAGGGGATCTTCCTGACCTGGGGATTGAACCTGCATCTCTTAAGTCTTTTGCATTAGCAAGCAGGTTCTTTACCACTAGTACCACCTGGGAAACCCCCTAAAAATGGATAGACTTGCCTTATTCATGCAGAGCAACAAGTGAATATTTCACAAGTAAGGAAGTTTAGGAAAGCTGGGATAAAAGATTCAGTTCAGTTCAGTTCAGTTGCTCAGTCGAGTCCGACTCTTTGCGACCCCATGAATAAAAGATTACGTATCTCTAAAATATTATATATAGGTATGCTGGTATTTAAAGTTGCCCAGTACCTCTTACTCCTGAAATGCTTGTTCATGTTTAAATTGTTCAAGATCTTGGGGTCAATCTCATTCAGAATCATACTCAAAACTCCTTTTAAAAGGACATTAAATGGGTAATATTCAAACTCTTCTCTCCGGGTATTCCTAAAAACAAGTAAGAAGAGGTAGATACAGGGACTTCTCTGGTGGGTCAGTGGTTCAGGATCCACCTGCCAGTGAAGGGGACAGTGTTTCAATCCCTGGTCTTGAAAGATCCCACGTGCCAGAGGACAACTAAGCCCGAGCGCCATAACTACTAAAGCTGTGACCCACAACCAGAGAGTCTGTGCAACGCAACCAAAGATCCCACATGGATCGTCCCTTTAAAACCACACACCCAGGGGCCAGGGTTTGGGTGGGAGGCTCTTGCCAGCCAGCCCTGTGGAAGCCTCTTGTTCCTGCTTCACTGCCTTGCAGGGTATACTGACAATAGACTAGTAAAACCCAGGGTTTGCAAGAGGGCTGTATGGTGATGACTCGGTTGGTTTACACTTATAACAGAAGCTCATATAATCTAAAATAAAGCTGCCTTTATTAAAAAAAAAAATCCCACATGGCAAGGGAATAGCCCATGTGCCACAAATAAGACCTGACACAGCTAAATAAATAAACAATATATATATTTTTAAGAGTAGATGCATCAGTGAATTAGCCTACACCAGGAGCCTGGAGTAAACTGAATTTTTTTTTAAGTCAGGTTTATTAAGATGTAATTTACATAAAGTAAAATCCATCCTTTTAAACTGTATAGCTAATTCCATTTTTACAAGTATATACAGTAATGTAACCATCATCACAATCAAGATATAGAACATTTTCATCACCCCCAGATTTCCTTGTGTACCACTGCAATTTCCTTCCTCTGCTCCTAGCCCCTGACAAGCACCGAAATGAATTTTATGCTTTTAATCTTTTTCTCAGAATGTCATGTAAGTGGATTCACATGTCTGGCCTCTTTCATTATTCTGAGGTCCAGTATTTAGGTTCTAAATTTTATTTGAATTTTATATTCAATACTGATAAATATGATATATACACATGTAACACATATATTTAAAATGCTGAATAATATACCCATATTTGTTTTAATACTGGGAAACATTTAAACCTACCTACACAGCTAGATTACTTAAATGTGACCTGATAATAATTAGATAAAAAGAATACCCCATGAAGATGCCCCATTTTCTAATTTAAAAAATATCAGTTAATTATAAAGATGTTGGGTTACAAGAGACCTCCAAGAAAGTTCAAAGAGGTATTCATTAAATACTGAAAAAGTATGGATCAGGGAATAATGAGAGACAGCCTCCTCCCCTTCTGTCAGAGACTGAGATCAGAAATGCCTTCTTGGGGTTTGAGAGACAACACATTCTATAGGTAAAATCAATGGAAAAAACTTTAATAAGAAAGATATCCAAGGGGCTTCCCTGGTGGTCTGCCTCCTAATGCTGGGGACGCAGGTTTGATCTTCAGTTGGGGAACTAAGATCCCCTATGCCAGGAGCAGCTAAGCCCCACGCACCGCAGCTACCAAGCCAATGCACTCTGGAGCCCATGCAACCCAACTAGAGGGAAGCCCACACACTGGAGCAAAGAGCCTGCACTCCACAACTTAAATCCTGCATGCTGCAACTAAGATGCTGCCATGCAGCCAAAAATAAAACAATTAAATAAGTTTTTTTTAAAAAGAAAGATATAGAAGCAGGCCACCTGATAATCTCAACAGTGATGTATCATTGAAACATGCTGATACCCTAGAGTTCACTAGTGCATGGACAGAAGTCACCGTGGACCTGGGGTCTCTGCTACCCACCAAACCAGCTCCTCACAACCGGAGGCTCTTCTGGTTGGTTGTTTCCCTGGGCCATGATGCATTTGTAGAACATGTTTGAGATCTGTCTTTAGATTGCTGATCAGAAAAAGATCTTGTGCAGGGGCTCCCCTGGTGGCCTAGTGGTTAATAATCTGCCTGCCAACACAGAGGTCATGGGTTCAATCCTTGGTCTGGGAAGATCACACCTGCAGAGGGGTAACTAAGCCAGAGCACCACAATGACTAAAGCCCAAGCACCTAGAACCTGTGCTCTGCAACAAGAGAAGCCCTTGCATTGCAACGAAGAGTAGCACCCGCTCGCCACAAATAAAGTCCATATGCAATAAAGACCCAATGCAGCGCTAAATAAAAATTAACTAATTGTTTTTAAAAAGAAGTAGTTCTTGTGTTAAAAATAAAAGGTTCTTTTAATGCGAGGTCTAGGCTTGGATAAGATCAACACAAAGAAAGAGGAAAGGAAGAGGCTCCCACTTGGTCAACTAGACAGTGTACTTTCTGGGCTGTCTTTCCATACTCTCCTTACTGAATTCTTCAAGATCCCACTCAAATATTTCCTCTTCTGTGCCCCCATCATGACCTGACCCCTAACACGAAGCAGAATTGGACTTCTTGTAACACTTGCACATAGAGTTACCACATTTTATGACAATTTGGTTTTTTTATATTTTATGTATATGTATCATATGCAATCTGCCTGCAACGTGGGAAACCTGGGTTTGCTCCCTGGGTTGGGAAGATTCCCCTGGAGGAGGAATAGCGACACACTCCAGTATTCTGGCCTGGAGAATTCTTATGGACAGAAGAGCCTGGTGGGCTACAGTCCATGGGGTTGCAACAAGTCGGACACGGCTGAGCAACAAAGCACAGCACATGTCATGTGCTATGTCCTAACCCTTTACCTGTAGATCCTGGCATTAAAGCAAATGCTTGCCCCTTACAATACATGATACACCACAGGAAATGGACCTACCTCAATCAGACTTTGGAGAACCAAGAACTGAACTGCGCAGATGAAGAGCTGGTCTCCATTTTAATTTGTGTGTCAGGCTTCATGTTTCCTACCAGTCTGCCAAGCTTTTGACCTAGATTCCTTCTCTGAGCCTATTTGCTGGGTCCAAGTGCAAACATAATTCCTGCTCTGACCCAGATCCACTGCTCCTACTTGTTTCAGCTCACCAGGGTCTCCTGCTTTGGCCTCATCCATGAAACCTGATGTGTGACTAAGGCAACCCTGGGGAAGAGCCAGGTGGGGCAAGCTGGCACTGCGAGGTCCCAGGATGACATCTGACTCTCCTGGATGTTTGCAAGGCCACTGGGTGGGCCAACTGGAGTACTCTTTCACGGGCTCCAGTATACACCTTGCTGCCTGCAGCGAATCCTGAGGTAGGGAGCAAGTGCAGACTGGGGCCAGAGTGGAGCCTGGAAGGAGCTGATCAGTCGGCCAGGATGTCTTGCTTGCCCCTCTGTCGGTCAACATCCCATAAAAGAGGTCTGGGTGAGACTAGAACAAGTGTGTAGGGGAAAGGAAAAGGAGATATATGTAGGTTCTAGCAAGGTTAATGGAAGAATTCTGTTTAGAACCAATTGCACAGGCATGTGTGCGTTTTCAGTCACTTCATTCATGTCTGACTCTTTGCAAACCCATGTACTGTAGCCCCCCAGGCTCCTCTGTCCATGGGGAGACTCCAGGCAAGAATACTGGAGTGGGTTGCCCTGACCTTCTCTAGGGGATCTTTCCGACCCAGGGACCGAGCCCATATCTCTTATGTCTCCTGCATTGGCAGGCAAGTTCTTTACCACTAGCACCATCTTTGAAACACTTAGAACCCAATGCTGCTGCTGCTGCTGCTAAGTCACTTCAGTCGTGATCGACTCTCTGCGACCCCATAGACGGCAGCCCACCAGGCTCCCCTGTCCCTGGGATTCTCCAGCCAAGAACACCGGAGTGGAGCCATTAGGGCCCTTTTATTTCTTCTAGTGGGTTGACAAGGCTGCCCCTAAAGATATATCCATGTCCTAACTCCTGTGAATGTGAACCTATTTGGAGAAAATTGTTTTTGCAGGTATAATTAAGTTAAGGATCTCAGGATGAGGTCTTCCAGAATTTAGGGTGAATCTTAAGTCCTACGACAAGTGTCCTTAATAGAGACGGATAGAGGAGGATTTGTGACAGAGATGCAGAGAGGGAGAAGGCCACGTGAAGATGAACACAGAGACTGGAGTGATGCTGCCACAAGCCAAGGAATGCCTGGAGTCACCAGAAGGTGGAAGAGGCACAGAATTCTCCCCCAGAGTTTTCAGAGGGAGATAGCCCTGCCAGTACCTTGGTTTCAGACTTCTGATTCCAGAGCTGTAAGAGAACAACTTTCTATTGTGTTAAGCTACCAAGTGTGGGATATTTTGTATAGCAGTCCAGGAAAATTAATACACCCCTCCTTTGTTCACTTATGAGAGAAATAGATATGCATTTGAATGTTTAGGTTTATGAGGAAGTTTTTCATAGCATTAAGAAAAGAAGACAAAGCACAAGGAAGAGAATGGCTCAGAATCACACAGAAAAAAACTCCTTTTCTCCCCTAAAGCATCCATTGGAAGAAAGTTTCTATTATTCCATTAAGTTCACCCTAAGAAAGTATTGAGTTGGCAAAATGTTTGTTCAGGTTTTTCCATTACATCTTATGAAAAGCCCAAATGAACTTTTTGGCCAACCCAATTATCTTCCACTTACAAAGGAAGTGATGATAATAGAAATAGTAATAATAATTATTGGGAGTATGCCATATGTTAGGCACTGAATCAGGTGTTCTGCTTATATCCTTTTTTTTTTTTTTTTTTTGATGAGGCTCAGGACAATTAGGTGCAACCAGTCCATTCTAAAGGAGATCAATCCTGGGTCTTCATTGGAAGGACTGATGCTAAAGCTGAAACTCCAGTACTTTGGCCACCTCATGTGATGAGTTGACTCACTGGAAAAGACTCTGATGCTGGGAGGGATTGGGGGCAGGAGGAGAAGGGGACGACGGAGAATGAGATGGCTGGATGGCATCACTGACTCGATGGACATGAGTTTGAGTGAACTCCGGGAGTTGGTGTTGGACAGGGAGGCCTGGTGTGCTGTGATTCATGGGGTCGCAAAGAGTCGGACACGACTGAGCGACTGAGCTGAACTGAACTTACATTGTTCTTAGGGCTTCCCTGGTGGCTCAGTGATAAAGAATCTGCCTGTCAATGCAGGAGACACAGCTTCTATCCCTGGGTAGGGAAGATTCCCTGGAGAAGGAAATGGCAACCCACTCCAGTATACCTGTCTGGGAAATCCCATGGAGAGAAGATCTTGGCAGGTGACAGTCCATGGGGTCTAAAAAAATCAGACACAACTGAGCGACTAACACTTCTACTTTACACTGTACTTACTGTATGCCAAGCCCTGTTCTAAGAATTTTACAATTATTAACTCATTCAGTCCTCATAATAACCCTGTGAAGGAGAAATTATTTCCATATTACAGATGAGAAAAACCAAGGCCCAGAGGGGAAGTGTAGGAGCTAGAATTCAAATCCAGAAGTCTTCCCCCAAAGAGTCTGCCCTTACCTAAAATTACCCAATGGCCATAGGTAAAGGAATAGTCTTGAATGCAAGTTCATCTGACCCCAAATCCCATGTATATTCCATAGGCTGTACTGAATCTTAAGAAAAAATGTGGAATCCCATTGTGAACAGTGGTCCTGCCCACATGACCAGCCCTGTCTGCCCTCTCAGTTACAGGTTCTGAAGCCAGAAAGGAATTCCTCCCTTTTGCTTATATAACCCTGAGCACAACAGCCAGTGTAGATGGAAGCCAAGACCTTCCTCTAGGCAGAGATTGGCACTGGCTTCATGGGCCAGTCTCTGGGAGACTGGAGGAGAGCTCTAGCCACCTCCCCCCTTCCCCCCTCCCTGATGCTGTCCCGGCCATGTTTACCCAGTTGTGCAACTGAAAATTTTACTGTTTCAACAAATATTTACCAGGCATTTACTGCATGCTCTGCAATGTGGCAGATGGAATAAAGGCCAGGACCTAGGCAAAACATGCACAGTCTCCAACTCAGAATGACAGGTGCCATCAAGGGAGAATAATAGTAACAGCCAATATTTGCAGAGTATTTGTTATGCTCTGGTCGTTATATCGGGTTGCCCAGAAAGTTCGTTTTGGTTTTCCTATACGATGTTACAGAAAATCCAAAAGAACTTTCTGGTCAGTCTAATACAACCCTGGGCTTCCCAGGTGGCTCAGTGGTAATGAATCCGCCTGCAATTTGGGAGGCCTGAGTTTGATCCCTGGGTCAGGAAGATCCCCTGGAGGAGGAAATGGCAAACCACTCCAGTGTCCTGGCCTGGGAAATCCCATGGACAGGGGAGCCTGGTGGGCTGCAGTCCATAGAGTAGCAAAGGGTAGGACACGACTTAGCCACTAAATAACATCAGCAAAGGAGAGAATGGTAGGGTTCCCGAGGCAGCTATCTCTTTAAGCCTCTCAATTTTTCTCTACTTGAGAGGCTATTTCATGGTCCAGGCATGAGGAAACAGTAGCTTGGAAGGAGACACAGCAGTAAGGAAGAGACTCGGGGAGATTTGGTGTGAGAAGCCTCAGATCTTGGTGATGTTTTTATTTAGAGATTAGGAACAGGAAGGACCTCCCTGGTGGCTCAGAGGGTAAAGCGTCTGCCTACAATGCTGGAGACCCAGGTTCGATCCCTGGGTCGGGAAGATCCCCTGGAGGAGGAAATGGCAACCCACTCCAGTACTCTTGCCTGGAAAATCCCATGGACTGAGGAGCCTGGCAGGCTACAGTCCACGGGGTCACAAAGAGTCGGACACGACTGAGCGACTTCACTTCAGGAACAAGAAAGGGAGAACAAAGGGTCAAAGATAGGCACTGGGGGCTTCCCTAGTGGCTCAGTGGTAAAGAATCTGACTACCAATGCAGGAGACACAGGTTTAATTCAGGATCCAGGAAGATCCTACATACCTCGGAACAACTAAGCCCGTGCACCACATCTATCAAGACCATGGTTTAGAGCCAGAAAGTCACAACTACTGAGCCCCCGTGCTCCAACTATTGAAGCCCAAGTACCTAGAGTCCACACTCTGCAACAAGAGGAGCCACTGCAATGAGAAGCCCATGCACTGCAGCTGGAGAGTAGCCCCCGCTCGCCACAACTCGCCACAAGAGAAAGCCCGAGCAGCAGCCAAGACCCAGCACAACCAAAGAGAAAAAAAAAGATGGGCCTTGAGTTCTTCACACTTCTTGTAGTGTTATCTGTACACCCTGCAGTTTTACCTTCAGCAGCTTAATGAAGAAAGTGTTAGTTGCTGTTGTGTCCAGCTCTTTGTGATCCCACGGACTCTTAGCAAGCCCACTAGGTTCCTCTATCCATGGGATTCTCCAGGCAAGAATACTGGAGTGGGTCGGCATTCCCTTTTCCAGGGGATCTTCCGACCCAGGGATTGAACCCAGGTCTCCTCCATTACCAGCAGATTTCTTTACTGTCTGAACCACCAGAGAAGCCCACTTTCTTTCTCTTTCACTATAGTTTCATTTAATTAGAGGCAAAAGAAAAATTTAGTTCCACTCTTTGCAATATCAAAAAGATGATGATGAAGAAGTTATAAAAAAGAGATTAATTTTGGGTGGAAAGAGGGGTGGGGTGGAGAAGGAAATGGCAAACCATTCCAGTATTCTTGCCTAGAGAATTCCATGGACAGATGAGCCTGGTGGGCTCCAGTCCATGGGGTCCAAAGAGTCAGACACGACTGAGTGACTATCACTTGGGGGGAAATCCCCCATCTCCACTCCAAACACTCTTCCCTCTAAATATTGCTCTTTAGTTTAATTGATTGGCTTTGTTGAAATAACCACATTTAGGTATTAAAGGAAATATATATTTAGAGGCTTAGGAAATTACACCAAGGGGTTTTTCCATGCTTTGGGCAATGGGAAGAACAGCCACCCAGCATGATAAATTTTGCAAAAGGAACTTTGTGGCTAGCTTCACCCTGGCCCTACCTCTCCTGAACAGAGTCAGGAGATGGGAGCAGTCGGAAATGGTCCCACTTTCCTGTTGCTCTGATTGGTTGACTCGCAGTTCACCTCATATTCTTGGCATAATGACTGTGTTGTGGGATCTGACGGTTGCGACATCTAATCTGCCTCAAAGACTTTCCTCATGTCCAGGGAGTTCCACGGGACCTCCCTTAGTCTGGTGTAAGATCTAACCACAACCTTAATTAGTAGTCTTGAGAGAACCAGAGAGACTGTCTCCCACACCATGACTGTCCACTCAGCCCTGAATGAACAATTCAGCTCTTTACAGCTAACTCCCAAACAAGTGTCAAGTCTCAAGCATGAGTAAACTAATTCTGTGCTTTGCACAACACAGCCCAGGCATGCTGCTCCTATTTTGCTTCTTAGGCAGCGTTTTACACTCATCTGCAGCCTGAGTAAAACTTTCTCTGGTATCTTCTCTGACTCACAAGTGCACCAACTTAATCCACAGTAATAATAGAGTATTCTATTTAGCTGTACTTGTGGAAGAGGCAGCATCAAGGTTGCTTAGCAGCAGACACTGGTTTATTAAAAACAACTGTCTGGGAGGAAATCACCTCTCATTTTCCTTAACTGAATTGCTCAAAAGAGTTTCTCTTTGGATGTGATGGGGGGAACTGAAGAGCAAAATGGCCAGGAAAGATTCAACATTAGAAGTTGAGATGCCTTGAAGCAATTAGGGGGACTATATTTCTTCTGTCTAGAAAGTCGGAGGACCCCAGCACAGCTGTGGTCCCATGCTCTGCCATCGGGTTTCAAGTGAGCTCCAGCAGGAGGAGGGAAAATCTCAGACAGGGAGAGGGGACAGCTCAGCGGGGAATGAGGACAGTCAAGCCAGGAAAGGATGCAGACTTGAATTATCACCTCTGACCCGAAGGACCATAAGTGCCAAACTCATTTTGTTGAACTTCTTAGACTAACAGTTAACAGTTATGCTCATGGGGCTGGGAAGGTATGGAAAATGGTAAAGCTACTTGTGTCAGGGGGGTGGAGAGGGAGAATCATTGACATTTATTGGACAATTGTTATGTGCTAGCCACTGTTTAAAGCATTTTTGGTACATAAAAATAACTGCTATTAGTTTAACATTGTCTTAAAAGATGAGAAACCAAGACTTTGAGAGGTTAAGCTCATGAATTTGGTTGCCTGTAAGGAACAGGGATGGGATCTGAACCCTGACAACCAATATTCCTATAAACTTTACCAGGTAGGCCCTCAGTTATCAGATAATTGTGACCGTGGGGTATATTGTGGTCCTCAGTTGTCAGATCTTCCCATTTTTCCAAGCTTCTCTAAATTTATCAATGAGAAAATTCTGAATTTTTTAATTGTTGGAAATATCTTTTTAATGTTTTTGTAAGACTAATTTCAGGTCAGCAATTGAATGCAGATTGAATGGGATTGAGGATTACTTCCTGCCCAAAGTCATTAGGTCATCACTCACCCTGCAGCCCTGCGTACATGCTGAGGAAGCCTGCACCAAGGAAGCAGAAATGGAAACAGGAACCTACACACTCCTGTCCCATTGCAGGAAGTGCCCTTTGGGGAAGCACTGAAACGCTGAGTCATCAGAGGGAGTTTATTCACCTAGGCTTTGCTAATTTCACCAGAAACCTAGGGGAATTGTGGATTTTAGATTTGCAATGGAGTAGAGTCTAGACCTGTGTGTTTAGACCACACTGCCATGATCCCATAGTTCAAAGAGGTCAGAGAAAGCTGTGATGCTGACCAGGATGGATCAAGCCCTAGGACACTGAGAACCAGGTAGACCTGCGATAGTTAGAGACAGAGGAAGTCTCACTCCCCATATCAGAAGAAAACTTCTCATTATGGACAGTCACAGTTTAGAAAACATTTTTATGTAGAACAACAGCTTGCAGATTGACATGCATTTGAACACAATAGTGTGGCATTTGAGCCTTATGCAATCTTGGGAGGCAGGCATCAGAGTTCCTATTATCTCCATTCTATAGATGAGAAAACTGAGCTTGCAAGTAGTTTAGTTCACAGAGCTGAGTCTTGGACTCTGTTCTCTTGAAAGTGAGAGTCGCTCAGTTGTGTCTGACTCTTTGTGACCCCAGGGACTATACAGTCTGTGGAATTCTTGAGGCCAGAATACTGGAGTGGGTAGCCTTTCCATGAATCTCTGGAAACTCCAGAGAGTGGTGGGAGGGGTCTGTGGGGTCTTATCACTGAGCAGCCATCTCAGAAGCTGGAGCATTCAGTTCAGTTCAGTTCAGTCGCTCAGTCGTGTCCGACTCTTTGCAACCCCTTGAATTGCAGCACGCCAGGCCTCCCTGTCCATCACCAACTCCTGGAGTTTCACTCAAACTCATGTCCATCGAGTCGGTGATGCCATCCAGCCATCTCATTCTCTGTCGTCCCCTTCTCCTCCCGCCCCCAATCCCTCTCAGCATCAGAGTCTTTTCCAGTGAGTCAACTATTCGCATGAGGTGGCCAAAGTATTGGAGTTTCAGCTTTAGCATCAGTCCTTCCAATGAACACCCAGCACTGATCTCCTTTAGAATGGACTGGTTGGATCTCCTTGCAGTCCAAGGGACTCTCAAGAGTCTTCAGCACCACAGTTCAAAAGCATCGATTCTTCGGCGGTCAGCTTTCTTCACAGGAGCATTAGGGACCCCTGAAACATAGACTGGAGCAGAGGCCTGGGGTTGTGAATGTCATGAATGGTGGGGCACCAAAGAGATACATTAGGGACTTGCCTAGTGGTCCAGGTGCTGAGACTCTGAGCTTTCAACGCCGGAGGCCCAGGGTTCAATCCCTGGTCAGGGAACTAGATACCACATGCTGCAACTAAGATTGAAGATCCTGAGTTCCACAATTAAGACCCAGAGTGGCCAAATGAAATAAATAAATACTTTTGAAAAAAGAGATACACTAGATTTGGGGCTTCCCTGATGACTCAGACAGTAAAGAATCTGCCTGCAATTCAGGAGACCCAGGTTCTATCCCTGGGTGGGGAAGATCCCCTGGAGAAGGAAATGCTATCCATTCCAGTATTCTTGTCTTGAGAATTCCATGGACAGAGGAGTCTGGCAGTTGGATCAGACAGGACTGGGCAACTAACACACTTTTTCAACATACACTAGATCTGAGGGTAATCTGTGTACCCTCTGCTGGGGCTGTGTGTCCCTGTGGTCACACCTCCAATCCGATCACTGCTTGTCTCCCTCATCCTGATTGTTCCTGACTGGTGCTCTGGGATGCCATGGGGCTGCAATGATCTCAGAGTCCTGAGAGGACTCATGCTTCTCTGCTGTGTGCTACCGTGTGAAGCAGGATGATATTGTACTGCTTTTGATGCTGTTTAGATGGCTTGTCCACGATAGGTGATTACTCCACGAGTAGACCTGTAATATATTCTTATACATCTGAATTTGATTAAGAACCTTTATCTTGCTGGCGACGAGTTGACTCACTGGAAAAGACTCTGATGCTGGGAGCGATTGGGGGTAGGAGGAGACGGGGACGACAGAGAATGAGGTGGCTGGATGGCATCACTGACTCAATGGACATGAGTTTGAGTGAACTCCAGGAGTTGGTGATGGACAGGGAGGCCTGGTGTGCTGTGGTTCATGGGGTCGCGGAGAGTCAGACACGACTGAGCGATTGAACTGAACTGAACTGAACTGATCTTGCTGGCATGGATGTGCGTTTACTGTTTCTGGCCAGGTAAGACAAAGAAGTTGGAAGACAGATTTTTGAACTGTGGGCTAATTTCCCCAATATTTTAAACCTAGGGTCCCAGCTCTGAGATGGAGATTTATGATCTTGACAATGCTGTCTTCAACCACTCTCTGGTCACCAGGGAGAACACAGAGCAATTGCTCCCAGAAGTCAAAGTTGTCCCCTGGAACATCACCAGGATCCTCATGGGATTCAGAGGATTGCTTAATTTTCAATATTCAGAGGATCTGGGAGCCAGGATCACCCCAGCTTTTCTTAATCATCTCATGACTGGTGGGGCTGGTGATGAGATTCAGTCTTCTGTACTGTGGTCCATTTCTGAAGAGGTTGGCCTGTGGAGCCTCAAAGGGCATTGTGGTCTCTACTTTTTGTGTTCCAAAAGGACTCAGACCAGAAGCTCATGTATTGGGTTGGCCAATAATTTCGTTCCCCTTTTTCCATTGACTCTAATGAAAAGCCCAAACGAACTTTTTGGCCAACCCAATACTATTTGGGCTGTAGTTTCTCTGTTTAGCAATACCTTGTCTTTGATGCTAATACTGTTTAAAAATAAGAGAAGGGTCAGGAACACTGACAATTGCTACCAAGGGCACTTCTCGCAGCCCTTGCCTCTCCGTGTATGTGATGGCCACATCACCTGCACCTGGGGCAGTAAGAGCCTGCCCCTTTAACCACCTCTCAAGTGCCCACCCCAGCTGTTGGCTCAGACCTAAACATCCAGGTTAGAGGACATTGCCTCTCTGGTGCATGCGGTAATTAGGAGATTGGGGCTCTCTTGAGATTCTGGACTTCATTTAGGGTGGAGAGTTTGGGAAGCAGGGATGAGGGGATGGCAGCATCAATCTATCCGTCTATTCACACATCGGTCCAGTCTTCTCTTACCGAGTGACTGGGTACCGTCACCGATGCTAAGTTGGGTGCTGTGCATTCAGTGGTGAACAGAGAAGACCCCCATCTCAAGGAGCAGCTTCTGTTTCAATAGAGCAGCCCAAGGAACTTCATCTGCTATTATTTCAGGTGTGTTCATTACCAAGGGTCTGAAGGTGTCTGCTGCTGCTGCTGCTGCTAAGTCACTTCAGTCGTGTCCGACTCTGTGTGACCCCATAGACGGAAGCCCACCAGGCTCTCCCGTCCCTGGGATTCTCCAGGCAAGAACACTGGAGTGGGTTGCCATTTCCTTCTCCAATGTGTGAAAGTGAAAAGTGAAAGTGAAGTTGCTCAGTCGTGTCCGACCCTTAGCAACTCCATGGACTGCAGCCTACCAGGCTCCTCCATCCATGGGATTTTCCAGGCAAGAGTACTGGAATGACTTGCCATTGCCTTCTCTGAAGGTGTCTAGGGGCCTCATTAAAGTTTTGAACCTCATGGACATGAGTTTGAGTGAACTCCGGGAGTTGGTGATGGACAGGGAGGCCTGGCGTGCTGTATTCATGGGATCGCAAAGAATCGGACACGACTGAGCAACTGAACTGAACTGAACTGAAGCTCTGTATTCTCTCTGCTCCTTTGGAGCCCCGCCCTTGGTTGGGCTGGACCCTCAACGTGCCACCGTCAGCACTTTCCAGATGGGGAGGCGTCGGGCTTAGGGCCCCCAATGACTGTGTCATCCCCAGCTCTGGCCACAGAGGCTTCATCACAGAGGGAAGCTGAGCTGTGAACATGTTGCTAGGCTGTGGCTTTTTTTTTTTTTTTTTTATAAACAAGGCTTGGGCTTAATTTAGAAATCTGCTTTTGCTTTTTCTTTCTTTTTTCCCAGCATCATCTGGCTGTCTGGCACTGTCAGAGAATTGCATTTCTGACCCAAGTAGAGCTCCTGAGTGAATGGGGGCAGGAAAGAGTTTGGGGAGAGGACTGATGCCAGCCCAGGCTGCCTCATGGGGAGGTGGAAACACGTGGGCCTGCTATTAGCATCCTGTTCGGCTTTTGGACGAGTGTCATTTGTGACACCTACATAGTCCTTTCTTGGAACAAGAGGATTCAAAGTGGCCCTTGTGCGAACGCCCCTTCTGCTACCCGCACCCCGGCACACAGTGGGACGGAAGGCAAAGCTGCACAAAAGAGGACCAGAGTCAGGTGCCAGAAGCAGATGACATCCAGACTTTCAGCTCTTTGGACGCAGCTATTTCAATAAAGTCACTTTTTGGGCAGCTATTTTAACATGAGGATATTTTGATTTGGCCTAAAAATTCAGCCAATAAATGTTAGTTTTTCAGCACAGGGAATACAGCCAGTGTTTTATAGTACCTTTAAATGGAGTGTAATCAATAAAAGGGCTTCCCAGGTGGCTCATGGGTAAAGGATCTGCCTGCCAATGCAGGAGACGCAGAAGACGTGGGTTCAGTCCCTGGGTCGGGAAGATCCCCCTGGAGTAAGAAATGGCAGCCCATTCCTGTATTCTTGCCTGAAAAATTCCAGCAGGAATTTTTGGACAGGAAAAATCAGGCAGAGAAGCCTGGCGGACTCCAATCCACAGGGTCACAAAGAGTCACTCACAAAATCTATACAAATAATTGAATCAGCCTGTTGCACACCCGAAACTAATATAACATTGCAAATCAACTATACGTCAATAAGAAGTAAGTTTAAATAAATGATGAGTAAAATGGGCATTTTATACTCCATCGGGGTGATTTTTACGCTAACTCTGAGATTTGCTCTATTGCCAATCCTACCTCTAGGCATCAAGGTGTATGGATCTAGTACAGGTAAGGGAAAAGTGTGGTTGAAGTTCAGAGTGGGAGCAATATCAGGGATCAGGTAATGGTCCAGGAAGGAGTGAATGTCAGAATAAGATGCCCATAAGAACTGGAAGCAGATCACAGTAGAGGAGCATTGAGAGGTCTCTAAAGTCAATGAAAGGGTCAATCCAACTGAAATAGAAGAGTCAGAGATTGAGTGAAGGCTGGGGAATCGTTTAGAAACATAAAATTCTGTGAGCTTGCATTTTGGCTTGCTTGTTTTGAGGCTGTGTTAGAACAGCTGCATGAAATTGTTGGGCAAGAAAATAGTCCGCTTAGGATTCAGAACAGCTCATTTTGGCTCCTCCAGGGGAAGAGTCTGACTCATAAATGTCTATGCATTTCACTCGAGGGCTTGTTTGAGCCTCAATTTCTCCATATACAAGGCAGGTGATCGTGTCTACCCTTCCTCTCTCCCCACCTGTGTTTTTCCTCCAAGAGACAGAACTCAGAATGAGCCAGCAGCTCGTAAATGGCTTCGAGGCATTTGGAGAAGCTTGCGTAACTAGTGGGTAACTGGTCTGAATGAGTGCTCCGTGAGTCAAGTGTTTCCGAGTCGGGCAAACATAGCTGTCCCTGCCGGATGATTCATGTGGACACAATGATGCCTTTGGTTGGAATGTACACTGTTGGTGATGAATCTGTTATTGCCAGTGCACAGAATTCCATCTTTACCCAGATGCTATCAGCGTGAGGCTCCCCAGGTGGTGAGTGGTAAAGAGCCTGTCTGTCAGTCCAGGAAAAGTAGAGACGTAGGTTCCACCCCTGGGTCAGGAAGATCCCCGGGAGGAGGAAATGGCAGCCCACTCCAGTATTCTTGCCTGGGAAATCCCATGGACAGAGGAGCCTGGCAGGCTACAGTCCATAGGGTGGCAAAAAGGGTCGGCTGTGACTTAGGGACTAAACAACAACAACAAAATCAGTGTGAGGAGTGTGCACCCAAGCACTCAGGGATTAGATGGGGGAAGAGTTGAAAAGAATCTGACCCTTGTTCTGCCTCTAAACCTCCACTGTACAAAGAACCATGGCAGCATGTTTATGCCCAGCCATCAACTCCCCTTAGCCAGTGAAGAAATTTTTCCAAATTCTTCTGCCATCTGTCAAACTTGCCAAAGTCCCCAGAGGCGGATCCGGTGTAACTGAAGGTGGAGGGAAGGGAGGACTTTCTCTGCCAGGTTTCCCTAATTTCTGAGTTGATCTTTCGCATCACACAGTGAAGCCTCACGGAGGTGGGGATGGCGTGTCCTTCCAGGATTGGCACAAGCAGGCAGCAGGTCTGGGACCTCAGCTTCCAGAAGCCTGACCTGGGGCCGCCACGTGGCTGGGCAGGGACCCTCCTCTGAGCCCTCAGAGTGGAGGCCAAGGTCAGGAAGAGCCCGCGGAGGCCAAGGTCAGGAAGAGCCCGCGTGTCTCCACACCCCGTTGACCCACCTCTCCTCCAGGCGCTCCCGCCCCATCCCTGCTCTAGGAGCCAAGACACCAACCATCTCCCTGGTACAGTTAATCTTCGTTCCTGCCATGAAAGCACCTTTCTTTGTTCCTTCTCACCCTGCCCCTGGCTGCAGATTTCTGATGGATGCCTTTCTCAGGCGTTGTGTTTTCATTCTCTCCTCACATTTACTCCCAAGTGCCAAGAACAACTCTGTTCCGGCAGGAGGATGTTTTTGGCTTATAGAAGAGAGGGAGCAGTAGTTTCTCTGCATGAGCATTCTTGGGATTTATGTGCAGATTAATTCTGGGCACTGTCTAGAGGCTCCCCCAAGTCTCCCCACTAAACAGCATGTTTCTGTTGCAGAGAATTACTCTGCTTTCACTGCTTGTATCTGGAGGATGATAAGAGCTTTTCTTTCAGAGCCCAGTAGAAGGACTCAGCACCCCCTACTCCCCGCAGACCTTGGCTGAGTCCACACTGAACGACAGGATGTGTATTGTTACCATGGTTACAGCTCCACGCCTCGTCCCTAGTATTTGTGAGCTAAACCTTGAGACCTCTTCTGAAACCCTTGGTTTTTCCAGCCCTGGGTGGCGAGGTGGGTGCGGGTATGTGTGTGTGGCATCACCCTTTAGGGCTGCCCTCCCTGAACCACTGACAAGTCCTCTTAGGTATAGCAGGAGGAGTCAGGTCCAACTGACGCTAGATTCTCTGTTGTCTTTGAGTCAGACTTAATGACACTTGCTAAGCACAGTAGATACCTTCTCGATAGTCTCCATCGTGGTTTGGGAAAGGTTGTGTTGCTTGATCTGCCACTTTGTACAGTAATTCAGGAATTTGCTGCTGTACATAGAACTAAATTTAGAGACAGGAGGGGTTATGCCTCACCCAGGCAGTAAGCAAGCCCGCCAGCCCTATCCTGTCCCCAGGTGGAGGACTGCAACCTCTGGGAGTGGCCAAGTCCTAGACTTGCTCTGCCTGGACCTCCTGCAAACAAAGGCCTCATCCCGTCTAGACCAGAAGACATTCTCCCCTCCCAGAACAAGGTGCTGCCCTTGGGGTGAGGCTGGGAGAAGTCAGCCAGCAAGACTCCCTGCCTTGGGGGCTAAAACCAAGTCAGGACCACAAGGCTGCAAGAGCCACCTTAAGTATGAAGGTGCTTCCAGGGACACAAATTGGCTCCTTTGAGTCCCAACACAGCTCTTGGAGGTAAACAAGGCAGGTATTATTACTTCGATTTTACCAATGGGGAAACTAAGTTTCAGAAAGGTTCGTTAACTTCCCTAGGGTCGATTAAGCAAATCACTGGTGGATTTGAGAAACCTCAAATTCCTGACATCTGCTCCAGTTTTTTCCATGACTCCATGCTGCACTTCAGCAGTGCTTGAGCAAGCAACAAACAGCGCAAGTTCTGGCCCTTCCAGCTGGGCAGGGGCTGGCTGGAAGCTGGCACGTGCTTCTATCGGTGGGGCCAGGGCCCCGGAGGCTGTCAGTGCAGTTTCCACTCACTGTACAGTGAGGCGAGGCTGCCTGACTTGGAGGGGCTGAGACCATTTAGGTGCTTGCTGTTTATGAGGCTGTAGTGAGGGGGATGGAATTGAAAGAGAGAAAGTGGACCAAGCAGGAGAGTGTGTGTGTGTGTGCACTTGTGTGTGGACACACACACCACACACACAGAGCCTGCATTCACAGGTGAAGAACAGCAGCTCTGCTGTGATGGCCGTTGAAGACAGGTGGAACAGATCCCCTTGGAGGTCATCTGCAGCTTCTGGAGGACACACTGTGGCTTCTTGCCTCAGGCTTTGGCAGCCCCTGCCTGAACGCTTCCTCTGGCCATGGGAATTTGCTGAGGTAAAGAATCCGCCTGCCAGTGCAGGAGACAAGAGATGTAGGTTTGATTCCTGGGTTGGGAAGATCCTGGAGAAGGAAATGACAACCTACTCCAGTATTCTTGCCTGGAGAATCCCATGGACAGAGGATCCTGGCATGCTGCAGGCCTTGGGGTCGAAGAGTTGGACACAACTGAGCGACTAAGCATGCCTGCACCTGAGTGGGGCGGCCTAAAAGAGCCCCAGAGCTAATGGTCCTTTTTGTTGTTGTTAGCCACTTGGTTGTGTCCGACTCTTTGCGACCCCATGGACTGCAGAACGCCAGACTTCCCTGTCCTTCACTATCTCCTGGAGCTTGCTCAAGCTCATGTCCATTGAGTCGATGATGCCATCCAACCATCTTATCCTCTGTCACCCTTTCTCCTCCTGCCTTCGATCTTTCCCAGAATCAGGGTCTTTTCTAAAGAATCGGCTCTACGCATCAGGTGGCCAAAGTTTTGGAGCTTCAGCATCTATCCTTCCAATGAGTATTCAGTGTTGATTTCCTTTAGGATTGACTGGTTTCATCTCCTTGCAGAGCAAGGGACTCAAGAATCTTCCCCAGCACCACAGGCATTGGTTAAGACCCAATGAGGAATGGAGTTGGGGGGACATGTCCCCGATTCCTTGTTTGTTGATAAGACAATTGAGGTATTTTTGAGAAGGAGTCCAGTGGGAATGAACCCCAGTGCTCTGAGCAGCAGCTTGCTTATAATGTCAAATTTTCGGCTCTTCCCTCTTCTATCTTGCTTCCCAGTCCTTCACTGTGTTTCTAGGAATCATCTCCCCCGAAAGCTCTGTGCAACCAGATTCCTGTTTCAGGCCTGAAAACTAAGACCGTGGGCTCCTAACAAGCTTCTGCCTCCCAGGAGCACCTTGTATATAGTGGGCTTTCAGCACAGCCAGGATCCTGCTGGGAGTGACAGTGTGCATTTCCTGGTGGGCTCTGCTCCTTTTCAGTCATCAGACAGGCAGCCTGTGGTTCTGCTACAATGATGGAGCTCTGTAAGCTGGAAGAGTCTCTTTGCCTGTGTATCCAGGAAGGGCCCCTGCATCGGGGCTGTGTGGGGAAGAAAGAGAACCTGGGGTTGCAAAGAGTTGGACACAACTGATATGACTTAGCTTGAGTAGCGCCATAATTGCTCCCTTTCCTGGGCAGGCCTGTGTCATCTTGCTCTCTGCATGCAGGTATGCTCAGTGCTCAGTCGTGCCCAACTCTTTTTGACCCTACGGATTGTAACCTGCTGGGCTTCTCTGTCCATGGAATTCTCCAGGCAAGAATACTGGAGTGGGTTGTTATGACCTTCTCTGGGGGAACTTCCTTACCCGGGGATTGAATCTGCATCTTCTGTGGCTCCTGCACTGCCGGCAGATTCTTTACCACTGAGACCCCGGGGAAGCTCCACATCGCTCTCTAAATTCCTCTTAATGCAGCAGCAAATCTCGGTAGCGTGGGAGGCAGAGCCAGGGCTCTCCAAGGGGGAGCGGTCTCCTGGATGCCACTGATCCGCATGTCCTTCTGGGTTCCAGCAGACAGTGGATCCCACTGGCAACCAGGCAGACACGTGAAAGCAAACGTGCGCTTCTAACATTTTGTAACCCGCCTCCCACAAAGCAGAAGGCACGCTTTCTCCTGCGTTGTTGCCTGCCTTGTTCTTGACATTTTTAATGTGCTGAGCTTACAGGCGACTCTGCATTCCTGCCACCACCCACTGGAATTTGCTCCTGGTCGCTCCAGGCCCCAGGATCCCAGCCACGTGCCACACCCCAGAGAACACTCTCCCACTCCCCAACCCCCTTTCTGACTTAGCCTCCCTCCTCCTCACCTTGACATTTAGGGCCTGCTGCTTTTTCTCCTCTCCTCCTCCAATAAATCGGGGCCAGTCAAGACTCACGTATCCTTGGCAGGTCTGGGGCAGCTGCTGCTGGGATAAGGGGGCTTTGCTGTAGGCCTCCGATGAAAAGCAAACACGGCCCGTCTGGTCCTGTTGCCTGACTTTGCAGCCACGTGAAACCCGAAGCAGAGGCCCAGGTTCCATTTCCAGGCCCTTGTCTGACCTGCCCAAAGCCGAGTGTACCTTCCAAGTTCTTTTGCTTAAACCAGATCCAGCAATGCCGTCCCTCTCCTAGGTCCTTCCAAGTTTGCAGCCCAGATTGAGCTGCTGGTTGAGCTCACTCCCCCTCAGGGGGGCTGGCATGGAGCAGAGTCCTCAGCAGCCTAAGGAACACAGAGGCTGGGCCATTTCTGCCTGTCCCCCACAATCTTCCAAGGGCCACATTCAGGGTGGGGCTTTCGTTCAGCCTGTGAATGAAGGGAAGCCTTTTTAGCTCAAAGTGTCAGATGCTAAGCAATGCCTGAGGGTATGTATGTACAAGATGATAAAGTCATCAAATAGGTCACCAGGATGTATTGTACAATGCGGGGAACATAGCCAATATTTTGTAGTAACTGCAAAAGGAAAGTGACGTTTAAAAATTGTATAAAAAATTTTTTTAATTAAAAAATAAATTTTTTTAAAAAGAGGGCAAAAGGAGATAAAGGGACACAGAGTAAATGGGAAAAAGATGGGAAAGGAGGAAAAGCAGGCTACGATGTCAAAGTGATGCGGAGGAGGGGCTGAGCACCACCCACAAGGCTTTGAGTGGCGCTGATGCCATCTGTCACCATCCCTGCTTCAAAGCGGCATCAGGAGCTGGTGAGTACATTCACTGGCTCCACAGAAAACACAGCTCCGACTGTAGAACAATGTTGCCTCCAGGGTTCCCTGGAGTGGGCACGAGTGTGAACTTCCTTACTCAACCACAAGACCTCTTAACCTAAGGACTTCAAAATGCTTCAGAAAACATGAAATCACTTGTGTAAATGCAAGATGGTACGTTTTTTCCTCTGATCTCACTTGAAGACCTGAACACACATTACATGAGCAAGCCTCAAGTTTCCTTTAAGAATACTTAGGAGATGGTTAAGGGCTTCCCTAGTGGCTCAGTTGGTAGAGAATCTGCCTGCAATACAGGAGACCTGGGATCAATCCCTGGGTTGGGAAGATTGCCTGGAGAAGGGCATGGCAACCCACTCCAGTATTCTTACCTGGAGAATCCCACGGACAGAGGAGCCTGATGGGCTCCAGTCCAGTCCGTGGGGTCGCAAAGGGTCAGACAGGACTGAGAGACTAACGCTTTCACTTTCAGGAGATTGTTAAAGGAAGACACCGTGAGGGTCACGTTGAACTGAATGCCTGGCGCACAGTAGGTGCTCAGCAGATGTCTGAAGTGGAATGAGGGAATGAATGGACATGAGAGGCAAGACTATTGTCACAAGAAGATACTTGAATATTCAACACTGACTCCTTCCCAGCACATTTCAGGCCTTTCCTTCTGGGCCCCGAGAGTCAAGGGTGAGTGTGCGCTCTACGTGAGTGCTCACTAGTGAGACCTGTGATCACACGCATACACTGGAGTGAGGAGTGGACGGGCACAGGGACGGGGGTGGTTGACACCGCCCAGGAGATTCTGCAGAGGTGTCTACCTATGTGGGTTCTGAGCCGACCCAGGAGGTCTCAGCAGACAGACCACTTGGAAGACAGGACATGAGGACAAAGGGATGAAACAGCCTAATGTGTCAGATACCTGCATATTGCTGGGCAAATGGAAGGGGTGTGTGTGTGTGTGAGAGAGAGAGAGATGGAGAGGTGTTGTGGTTGAGGAAGGCAGGGGCAACATAGAGAACCCTGAATGTCTCTGATAATCACCAGCTTCTGCTGATCACCAAAGATTTCAGAATGTCTTCCATATGACCAACCACCAGCAACAATACGGCTGCTCTGTATTCGCTAAGTCATGTCTGATTCTTTTGTGACCCTTTGCACTGTAACCCGCCAGGCTCCTCCGTCTGTAGGGTTTTTCAGGCAAGAATACTGGAGTGGGTTTCTGTTTCCTTCTCCAGGGATCTTCCCAACCCAGGAACTGACTGCATTGGTAGATGGGCTCTTTACCACTGAACCACCTGGGAAGCCCCACTGGCAATAGTTGGTTTCACTTTTTCAAATCTTCCTGGGAAGCCGAAACCGCATGGATCAGCTATTGTTTGGTCACTGGGGGAGAGTGTTGGTGTTTCCATTCCTCCTTAGGACACCCTCCCCCCACCCCCCAGCTGATGGTAGAGGGCTATGATCTCTGCCCTTCTAAGCACCCATGGTATTTGTGTGGTTTCTGGTCTGTATTCTCTGTGCTGAGCTACCTCTGGGCAAAATCTCCCTATTTTCTGAGCACACTGAATACAACAGTGTTTTCCTGGAAGGCTGGATGGATAAACAGATGGACAAGTGGATGCTGAGTCCTACAAAAGTCTTAAAGCCCCACCATTCTTCTTTAAGGGGGAAAAATTCATATTTCCATGACTACTTGTTTATTATTAACCCTGCAAGTATCCCATGGGCCCCAGAGCCCAGACAAAACCAGTCCAGAATGAAAAGAGACAGAGTGGGAGTCTCCAAAGAACTTATAAAGAAGCCAGATCAGGGCTTATCAGAAGAGTGGCCAGCACAGGCCCTGAGGCCTGGGAGGAAGAAGACAGACCGACTGGGAGCCTCTTTGGACCCTCAGACTCCTGGACCCCTGGCAGTGCCAGCAGAAGTGGGCCCAGTGCTGGAACACCATGAATGCTTCTGCTTCAGGATGCCTTAGAAGCGAGAGGATTTGATAAAGCCCAAAGTAAAACATAAAAGGCAATTCTGGGAAAGAACAAGATGGCAGAGGAGTAGGTGGATGTGGAGCATATCTTTCTCCACGGATACATCAGGAATACACCTTCAGACACAGAGGTGCATGCAGAACACCAGCTGAGAGCAGACAGGAGTGCCTGACTGGTGGAAAAGAAGATATATAGATGCAAAACTCGGTAGGACAAACGAACTAGGGGGAAAACAGGAATGTTAGTAGGACTGGACCTGCCCTCAGCGGGTGGGGGAACTGAAGAAGGAGCCTGATCCCCACACTGGCAATTGTCTGAGTCAGAGGAGAAGCATTTAAGGCTGAGAGTGAAACAGCTGATCTGTGGCAGTCTAAATGGAATGAGAATCAGACAGTCCTTGCCACAGCCATACATACCCCAGACAGGGACGCAGGTCCCCTGGAAGGCACAGTGGCTGGGAGCTGAAGTTTAGGGATTGTGGGGCAATCCCAGGGCGAGGGCTGCTGTTGACTGCAGAGAGACGGATCAAGGGGATGTGAAGGAGGATATCGTGCTGGAAAATGCCTGTGGAGGAAAGCTGGGCAGCCATGGAAGCAAGGCGATACTGCTGAGTCATGTGTAGGGGGTGGAGCCATCACCACAGTGTCTCTCTCCCCACATGCCAGCGTCCGCCGCTGAACAATAGAGGCTGGCCCATCAAACACCTGACACACTGAACTACAGTGTAGGACCCCACACAGGGTGCCCCTTTAATCGCCTGACATGCCGATCTACAGAGTAGGACCCCAGGCTGGGGGTCCCTCTATGTGCCTGATGCATCAAACAATCGAGAAGGACCCCAAGCAAGGGAGCCCTCTCAGTGCCTGAACGGGTGGAGCTGTGGAGAAAGACTGGCCAAAGAGGCCTTCTGATCGCCAGCTACAAGAGGCTTGAAAATAGACCCCGATAGGGCCATAACTCCTGTGGTGGGGGCAGTCCGTGTCCCTGCACACTTAGGCAGTTGTGCCACCTTCACATTCAACTCTCACTGGGGCAGAGCTGCCACAGGCAAAAAATCTTGCATCTATGCAGGCAGGGTTTCTTCGGTCATGTCCAATTCTTTGTGACCCTGTAGACTGCGGCCTTCTACGCTTCTTTGTCAGGGGGTTTTCCAGGCAAGAATACTGGAGCATATTGGCCAATACTGGTTGCCATACCCTTCTAGAGCACTGTATTTCCTGCTGCCCTAGCCACCAACTCCCCTGAGTACCTGGTGCTGCCAGAAGCCCTGAGACCCAAGCAGCTGCACCACCTCCACACCTGGCCCTCACAGGGGCAAACCCAAGTCCTCCAGGGCAGCCTCAGGAGCAAACCCCAGTGGACAGCCCATATCCAGAGATGGAAATAAAACCACAATTGAAACCCAGGGGCAGTGTGGCTAAGGAAGAAGAACCAAAACCCTCCCGCCATCTGTACAAACTGCAGATTAAATCCACACTGTCAACTAGACACACCCTGTGTCTATGGATTATATAAAAGGACGTTGAGAGCACCCACAAAAGAAAACAAACTAGTTCTGATAGCTGTGGACTTCGGAGGCAAGAACACACAGGAGTAGGAGCAGATTAGAATCTGAGCTGCCCCTACAACAGGTCCAGAGATCAGCACAGTGTTGGAGGGCATCCTAGGGAGGTGAGGTGGACTGTGACTCCCGCAAGGGCAAGGAATTGACAGCAGTGACTCAAGAAAAACACTTATTACTCTTATGTTTTGACTTTTTCTGTAGATTCTTTTGGATTTTTATTTTTTCTTTTCCTCCCCTTGTATCCACCTCTGTAGTTGTTGTTGATTCTATTGGCACTATGAGATGTAATTAAGCTTTTGAGCTTTTTTTTTCTCAGTCACATTTTTTATTGTTGTTATAAACCCCTGCCTCTATGTTGGACTTCTGCAGTTTTGTGGCAGTTTCTTTTTTGTTTGTTTGTTTTTAATTTTTAATCCTATAATTATTTTTTCTACATTTATTCGTTTCCTTTTTCTACTGTTCTTTTCCCCTTGCAGTTAATCTTTAATGTATATAAATCTTCTCTATCTACCTCTATTTAACTTTGTATATCTATTCTTTCTTTTCTTTTTTTCACTTCCTCTCAACATATTTGTTAGTTTTATTTTCATTGCTTTATTCTCCAACTGGCACCTTGCTTTGGTTTGTTTTCCAGTTTGTGCTTTAGTTAATTTTGATCTTAACTGATAGTTATAACTTTTGTTTTCCTTTCTTCACCAGGTCAATCTACCGCACTCTATTTTTGTTGGACTGTTTTGATTTTGCTCAGGGGTGTATATGTATATGTACATATTCAGTCACACTTTTTATTATTGCTATAAACCTGTGCCTCTACTTTGGATTTTGCAGTTCTGTGGAGTTTTCCTTTTTTTCCTTTTCTCTTTTTTATAGTTAATTTTTAGTTTTTTTAAACCTATTATATTTTTTCTACATTTATTCCTTCGTTTGCCTTTCCTACTGTTCTTTTCCCCTTGCAGTTAAACTTTAATGTATATAAATCTTCTTCATCTACCTCTATTTAAATTTGCATATCTATTCTTTCTTTCTTTCCTTTCCTCTCAACATATTTGTTAGTTTTGTTTTCATTGCTATATTCCCCAGTTGGCACCTTCCTTTTGTTTTGCTTTCTGGTTTGTGCTTTAGTTAGCTTTGTCCTTAACAGGTAAAATTAATTTTTGATTTCCTTGGTTCACCAGGTCAATCTACTGTACTTTATTTTAGTTGAACAGTTTTGACTTGCATAAAGGTGTATATATATATGTGTATATTCCATTATTTTAATTATTATTTGCCAGATTTAGTAACTGCCATTTCTCTGGGGTTCATCTTTGGTTTCTCCTTCTTGGGTATTTGTTCTAATCTCACTCAATGCCATAACAAGCCACTTGTGGAATCTTCGTTCTTGACCAGAGATCAAGCCCTGAGCCTTCAGAATAGGGGCACTGACTCCAAGACCCTAGAACACTAGAGAACTAACTCTCAGTTCAGTTCAGTTCAGTTCAGTCGCTCAGTCGTGTCCGACTCTTTGCAACCCCATGGATCACAGCATGCCAGGCCTCCCTGTCCATCACCAACTTCCAGAGTACACTCAAACTCATGTCCATCGAGTCGGTGATGCCATCCAGCCATCTCATTCTCTGTCGTCCCCTTCTCCTCCCGCCCCTAACCTTTCCCAGCATCAGAGTCTTTTCCAGTGAGTCAACTCATCGCATGAGGTGGCCAAAATATTGGAGTTTCAGCTTTAGCATCAGTCCTTCCAATGAACACCCAGGACTGATCTCCTTTAGAATGGACTGGTTGGATCTCCTTGCAGTCCAAGGGACTCTCAAGAGTCTTCTCCAACACCACAGTTCAAAAGCATTAATTCTTCGGCGATCAGCTTTCTTCACAGTCCAACTGTCACATCCATATATGACCACTGGAAAAACCATAGCCTTGACTAGACGGACTTTTGTTGGCAAAGTAATGTCTCTGCTTTTTAATATACTATCAAGGTTGGTCATAACTTTCCTTCCAAGGAGTAAGCGTCTTTTAATTTCATGGCTGCAATCAGCATCCGCATTGATTTTGGAGCCCAAAAAAATAAAGTCTGACACTGTTTCCACTGTTTTTCCATCTATTTCCCATGAAGTAATGGGACCAGAGGTTAAAGCATCTGCCTCCAATGCGGGAGACCCGGGTACGATCCCTGGGTTGGGAAGATACCCTGGAGAAGGAAATGGTAACCCACTCCAGTATTCTTGCCTGGAGAATCCCATGGATGGAGAAGCCTGGTAGGCTACAGTCCACGGGGTCGCAGAGAGTCGGACACGACTGAGCGACGGAACAGAACGGAACAGAATGGGACCAGATGCCATGATCTTTGTTTTCTGAATGTTGAGCTTCAAGCCAACCTTTTCACTCTCCTCTTTCACTTTCATCAAGAGACTTTTTAGTTCCTCTTCACTTTCTGCCATAAGGGTGGTGTCATCTGCATATCTGAGGTTATTGATATTTCTCCAGCAATCTTGATTCCAGCTTGTGCTTCTTCCAGCCCAGCGTTCCTCATGATGTACTCTGCATACAAGTTAAATAACCACGGTGACAATATACAGCCTTGACATATTCCTTTTCCTATTTGGAACCAGTCTGCTGTCCCATGGCCAGTTCTGACTGTTGCTTCCTGACCTGTATATAGGTTCCTCAAGAAGCAGGTAAGGTGGTCTGGTATTCCAGTCTCTTTCAGAATGTTCCACAGTTTATTGTGATCCATACAGTCAAAGGCTTTGGCATAGTCAATGAAGCAGAAATAGATGTTTTTCTGGAACTCTCTTGCTTTCTCCATGATCCAGCAGATGTTGGCAATTTGATCTCTGGTGCCTCTGCCTTTTCTAAAACCTGCTTGAACATCTGGGAGTTCACTGTTCACATATTGCTGAAGCCTGGCTTGGAGAATTTTGAGCATGACTTTACTAGCGTGTGAGATGAGTGCAATTGTGCAGTAGTTTGAGCATTCTTTGGCGTTGCCTTTCTTTGGGATTGGAATGAAGACTGACCTTTTCCAGTCCTGTGGCCACTGCTGAGTTTTCCAAATTTGCTGGCATATTGAGTGCAGCCCTTTCACAGCATCATCTTTCAGGATTTGAAATAGCTCAACTGGAATTCCATCACCTCCACTAGCTTTGTTTGTAGTGATGCTTTCTAAGGCCCACTTGACTTCACATTCCAAGATGTCTGGCTCTAGGTCATTGATCACGTTACTGTGATTATCTTGGTCATGAAGATCTTTTTTGTACAGTTCTTCTGTGTATTCTTGCCACTTCTTCTTAATATCTTCTGCTTCTGTTAGGTCCATACCATTTCTGTCCTTTATTGAGCCGATCTTTGCATGAAATGTTCCCTTGGAATCTCTAATTTTCTTGAAGAGATCTCTCGTTTTCCCTGTTCTGTTGTTTTCCTCTATTTCTTTGCATTGATCACTGAGGAAGGCTTTCTTATCTCTCCTTGCTGTTCTTTGGAACTCTGCATTCAGATGCTTATATCTTTCCTTTTCTCCTTTGCTTTTCACTTCTCTTCTTTTCACGGCTATTTGTAAGCCTTCCTCAGACAGCCATTTTGCTTTTTTGCATTTCTTTTCCATGGGGATGGTCTTGGTCCCTGTCTCCTGTACAATGTCTCGAACCTCCGTCCAGAGTTCATCAGGCACTCTATCTATCAGATCTAGTCCCTTAAATCTATTTCTGACTTCCACTGTATAATCATAAGGGATTTGATTTAGGTCATATTTGAATGGTCTAGTGGTTTTCCCTACTTTCTTCAATTTAAGTCTGAATTTAGCAATAAGGAGTTCATGATCTGAGCCACAGTCAGCTCCTGGTCTTGTTTTCGCTAACTGTATACAGCTTCTCCATCTTTGGCTGCAAAGAATATAATCAATCTGATTTCGGTGTTGACCATCTGGTGATGTCCATGCATAGAGTCTTCTCTTGTGTTGTTGGAAGAGGGTGTTTGGGGGGAGTATCAAATAGTGAGTACTCACACAGAGGAAACCACTTGAAAACAAGACCCAGCATCACCCAACCACCAGTAGCACCCTGTGCACCCTCATCTAAAGTGAAAATGAAGTCACTCAGTCGTGTCCGACTCTTTGTGACCACATGGACTGTAGCCTACAAGCATTCTCCATCCATGGGATTTTCCAGGAAAGAGTACTGGAGTAGGTTGCCATTTCCTTCTCCAGGGGATCCTCCCAACCCAGGGATTGAACCTGGGTCTTCTGCTTTGTAGGCAGACACTTTACCATCTGAGTCCAACCCAGGGATTGAACCTGGGTCTTCCGCTTTGTAGGCAGATGCTTTACCATCTGAGCCACCCTCATCGAAACAACAAACAAAACAAAAATACAAACCCAATAATCAGCAGATAGGATTACCACCTCACTCAGCCTTGCCCATCAGAGGAAAAACAAACAAACAAACAAAAAAACTCAACACAAATCTCACCCCATAGGAAGCTTACACAAACCACTGGACCAACCTTGGGAGGGCAGAAACCAAAAGGAAGAAAGAATTCAACCTTGAAACCTGGGAAAAGCAAACCTCAAACACAATAAGTTTTAAAAAAAAGAAAAGGTGGAGAAATATTACACAAATGAAGGAACAAATTAAAAACACAGAGGTCCAAATAAATGAAAAGGAAATGGGTAAACTACCTGAAAAAGAATTCAGAATATTGATAGTAAACATGATCAAAAACCTTGAAAACAAAATGAAGAAAGTGCAAAAATCAATTAACATAGACCTAGAAGATTTAAAAAATAAACATCCAGAGACAAGCAACACAATTACTCGAATTAATAGTACTCTGGAAGGAATCAATAGCAGAATATCTAAAGCAGAAGAACAAATCAGTGAACTGGAAGATAAAATAGTGGAAATAACTTCTGAAGTTCAGAATAAAATAAAAAAAATGAAAAGAACTGAGGATAGTCTCAGAGACCACTGGGACAATATCAAATGCACCAACATTTGAATTATAGGGGTCCCAGAAGAAGAAGAGAAAAGGAAAGGGTATGAGAAAAAATTTTAAGAGATTATAGTTGAAAATTTCCCCAACATGGAAAAAGAAATAGTCAATCAATTCCAAGAGGTTCAAAGAGACTCATACAGGATAAACTCAAGGAGAAACACACCAAGACACATACTAATCAAACTAACAAAGACTAAACACAAAGAAAGAATATTAAAAGCAGCAAGAGAGAAGCAACATATAACATATAAGGGAAACCCCATATGCTTAACAGCTGATCTTTCAGCAGAAACTCTGAAGGCTAGAAGGGAATGGCAGGATATATTTAAAGTACTGAAAGGGAAAAAACTACAACCAAAATTACTGTACCTGGCAAGGATCTCATTCAAAATTGATGGAGAAATCAAAAGCTTTCAGACAAGCAAAAGTTAAGAGAATTCAGTACCACCAAACCAGCTTTACAACAAATATTAAAGGGACTTTGATAGTCAAGAAATATAAGAGAAGACAAGAGATCTACAAAATCAACCCCAAACAATTAAGAAAATGGCCATAGAAACATCCATGTCAATAATTACTTCAAATGTAAATGGATTAAATGCTCCAACCAAAAGACACAGTCTGGCTGAATGGATACAAATACATAACCCATATACACGCTGTCTACAAGAAACCCACTTTAGACCTCAAGACACATATAGACTGAAAGTGAGAGGATGGAAAAATACATTCCATGCAAATGGGAAGCAAAAGAAAGCTGGAGTAGCAATTCTCTTATCAGACAAAATAGACCTTAAAATAAAGATTACAATAGATAAGGAAGGACACTACATAGTGATCAGGGATCAATCCAAGAGGAAGACATAACACTTGTAAATATCTATGCACCCAACATAGGAGCACCTCAATACATAAGACAAACACTAACAGACATAAAAGGAGAACTGACCCCATGACCGAGGTCAGGGCGGCAGCCAAGAGGAGCAACCCCACATCCAAGTGGCGGTGGCTGCGCGGGCACAAGAGGGCCAAGAGGAGCTACTTCACATTCAAGGTCAGGAGGGGTGGCCGTGAGGAGATACCCCTTGTCCAAGGTAAGGTGCAGCAACTGTGCTTTGCTAGAGCAGCTGTAAAGAGATACCCCATGACCAATGTGAGAGAAACCCAACTAAGATGGTAGGTATTTCAAGAGGGCATCAGAGGGCAGACACACTGAAATCATAATCACAGAAAACTAGTCGGTCTGATCACACGGACCACAGCCTTGTCTAACTCAACGAAACTAAGCCATGCTGTGTGGGGCCACCCAAGATGGGCGGGTCATGGTGGACAGGTATGACAGAATGTGGTCCACTGGAGAAGGGAATGGCAAACCACTTCAGTATACTTGCCTTGAGAACCCCATGAACAGTATGAAAAGGCAAAATGATAGGATACTGAATGAGGAATTCCCTAGGTCAGTAGGTGCCCAGTATGCTACTGGAGATCAGTGGAGAAATAACTCCAGAAAGAATGAAGGGATGGAGTCAAAGAAAAACAATACCCAGTTGTGGATGTGACTGGTGATAGAAGCAAGGTCCAATGCTGTAAAGAGCAATATCGCATAGGAACCTGGAATGTTAGGTCCATGAATCAAGGCAAATTGGAAGTGGTCAAACAGGAGATGACAAGAGTGAATGTAGACATTCTAGGAATCAGTGAACTAAAATGGACTGGAATGGGTGAATTTAACTCAGATGACCATTATATCTACTACTGTGGGCAGGAATCCCTTAGAAGAAATGGAGTAGCCATCATGGTTAACAAAAGAGTCCAAAATGCTTGGATGCAATCTCAAAAACGACAGAATGATCTCTGTTCGTTTCCAAGGCAAATCATTCAATAGTACAGTAATACAGGCCTATGCCCCAACCAGTAATGCTGAAGAAGCCAAAGTTGAATGGCTCTATGAAGACCTACAAGAACTAACACCCAAAAAAGATGTCCTTTTCATTATAGGGGACTGGAATGCAAAAGTAGGAAGTCAAGAAACACTTGGAGTAACAGGCAAATTTGGCCTTGGAGCACAGAATGAAGCAAGGCAAAGGCTAATAGAGTTTTGCCAAGAGAATGCGCTGATCATAGCAAACACCCTCTTCCAACAACACAAGAGAAGACTCTACACATGGACATCACCAGATGGTCAACACCGAAATCAGATTGATTATATTCTTTGCAGCCAAAGATGGAGAAGCTGTATACAGTTAGCAAAAACAAGACCAGGAGCTGACTGTGGCTCAGATCATGAACTCCTTATTGCTAAATTAAGACTTAAATTGAAGAAAGTAGGGAAAACCACTAGACCATTCAGATATGATTAAATCCCTTATGATTATACAGTGGAAGTCAGAAATAGATTTAAGGGACTAGATCTGATAGTTGGAGTGCCTGATGAACTCTGGATGGAGGTTCGTGACATTGTACAGGAGACAGGGACCAAGACCATCCCCATGGAAAAGAAATGCAAAAAAGCAAAATGGCTGTCTGAGGAAGGCTTACAAATAGCCGTGAAAAGAAGAGAAGTGAAAAGCAAAGGAGAAAAGGAAAGATATAAGCATCTGAATGCAGAGTTCCAAAGAATAGCAAGGAGAGATAAGAAAGCCTTCCTCAGTGATCAATGCAAAGAAATAGAGGAAAACAACAGAATAGGAAAGACAGAGATCTCTTCAAGAAAATTAGAGATCCCAAGGGAACATTTCATGCAAAGATGGGCTCGATAAAGGACAGAAATGGTATGGACCTAACGGAAGCAGAAGATATTAAGAAGAGGTGGCAAGAATACACAGAACTGTACAAAAAAGGTCTTCATGACCAAGGTAATCATGATGGTGTGATCATTGACCTAGAGCCAGACATCTTGGGATGTGAGGTCAAGTGGGCCTTAGAAAGCATCACTACAAACAAAGCTACTGGAGGTGATGGAATTCCAGTTGAGCTATTTCAAATCTTGAAAGATGATGCTGCGAAAGTGCTGCACTTAATATGCCGGCAAATTTGGAAAACTCAGCAGTGGCCACAGGACTGGAAAAGGTCAGTCTTCATTACAGTCCCAAAGAAAGGTAATGCCAAAGAATGCTCAAACTACCGCACAATTACACTCATCTCACACGCTAGTAAAGTCATGCTCAAAATTCTCCAAGACAGGCTTCAGCAATACCTGAGCCATGAACTTCCAGATGTTCAAGCTGGTTTTAGAAAAGGCAGGGGAACCAGAGTTCAAATTGCCAACATCCGCTGGATCATGTAGAAAGCAAGAGAGTTCCAGAAAAACATCTATTTCTGTTTCATTGTCTATGCCAAAGCCTTTGACTGTGTGGATCACAATAAACTGTGGAACATTCTGAAAGAGATGGGAATACCAGACCTCCTGACCTGCCTCTTGAGAAACCTGTATGCAGGTCAGGAAGCTACAGTCAGAACTGTACATGGAACAACAGACTGGTTCCAAATAGGAAAAGGAGTACATCAAGGCTGTATATTGTCACCGTGGTTATTTAACTTGTATGCAGAGTACATCATGAGGAACGCTGGGCTGGAAGAAGCACAAGCTGGAATCAAGATTGCTGGAGAAATATCAATAACCTCAGATATGCAGATGACACCACCCTTATGGCAGAAAGTGAAGAGGAACTCAAAAGTCTCTTGATGAAAGTGAAAGAGGAGAGTGAAAAGGTTGGCTTGAAGCTCAACATTCAGAAAACAAAGATCATGGCATCTGGTCCCATCACTTCATGGGAAATAGATGGAAAAAGAGTGGAAACAGTGTCAGACTTTATTTTTTTGGGCTCCAAAATCAATGCGGATGCTGATTGCATCCATGAAATTAAAAGACGCTTACTCCTTGGAAGGAAAGTTATGACAAACCTTGATAGTATATTAAAAAGCAGAGACATTACTTTGCCAACAAAAGTCCGTCTAGTCAAGGCAATGTTTTTTCCCGTGGTCATGTATGGATGTGAGACTTGGACTGTGAAGAAAACTGATCACCGAAGAATTGATGCTTTTGAACTGTGGTGTTGGAGAAGACTCTTGAGAGTCCCTTGGACTGCAAGGAGATCCAACAGTCCATTCTAAAGGAGATCAATCCTGGGTGTTCATTGGAAGGACTGATGCTAAAGCTGAAACTCCAATACTTTGGCCACCTCATGTAAAGCGTTGACTCACTGGAAAAGACTCTGATGCTGGGGGGGATTGGGGGCAGGAGGAGAAGGGGACGACGGAGAATGAGATGGCTGGATGGCATCACCGACTCAATGGATGTGAGTTTGAGTGAACTCTGGGAGTTGGTGATGGACAGGGAGGTCTGGCGTTCTATGATTCATGGGTTTGCAAAGTTTCGGACACGAATGAGTGACTGAACTGAACTGAACTGAACTGAACAGTAACACAATAATAGTAGGACACTTTAACGCCCCACTCACACCAATGGACAGATCATCAAAACATAAAATTAATAAGGAAACACAAGTCTTAAATGATACATTAGATGAGATGGATCTCATTGATATCTTCAGGACATTCTATCCAAATGCAGAAGAATACACCTTCTTCTCAAGTGCACATGGAATATTCTCCAAGATAGATCACATCTTGGGTCACAAATCAAACCTCAGTACATTTAAGAAAATTGATATCCTATCAAGCATCTTCTCTGACCACAATGCTATGAGACTAGATATCAATTAAAAAATAAAACTGTAAGAAACACAAACACAAGGAGATTAAGCAATACATTTCTAAATAACCAACAGGTTACTGAAGAAATCAAAAGGGAAATCAAAAAATTTCTAGAAACAAATGACAGTGTAAACACAAATCAAAACCTAAGGGATGAAGCAAAAGCAGTCCTAAGAGGGAAGTTTATAGCAATACAATCCTACCTCAAGAAACAAGAAAAACATCAAATAGACAGCCTAACTTCACACCTAAACAATTAGAAAAAGAAGAACAAAGAAAACCTCAAAATTAGTAGAAGGAAAGAAATCATAAAGACATGAGCAGAAATAAATGAAAAAGAAATGATAGAAACAATAGTAAAGACTAAAAGAACTAAAAGCTGGTTCTTCGAGAAGATAAACAAAATTGACAAACCCTTGGCCAGACTCATCAAGAAAGAGAGAAGGATCAAATCAACAAAAAGGATTATAAGAGACTATTATGAACAACTATATGTCAATAAAATGGATAACCTGGAGGAAAGGGACGGATTCTATAAAAAGTTCAATCTTCCAAGACTGAACCAAGAAGAAATAGAAATTATGAACAACCCAATTATAAGCACTGAAACTGAAACTGTGATCATAAATCTCCCAAAAAACAAAAGCCCAGAACCAGATGGCTTCACAGGATTATTATATCAAACATTTAGAGAAGAGCTAATGCCTATCCTTCTAAAACTCTTTCGAAAAATTATAGAGGAAGAACACTTCCAAACTCATTCTACAAGGCCAACATCACTGTGATGCCAAAACCAGACAAAGACAAGACAAAAAATGAAAGCTGCAGGCCAATATCACTGATGAACATTGATGAAAAAATCCTCAACAAAATTTTAGCAAACAGAATTCAGCAGCACATCTAAAAGCTCATACACCATGTTCAAGTTGGATTTATTCCAGGGATGCAAGGATTCTTCAATATACACAAATCAACCAATGTGATACACCATATTAATAAATTGAAAGATAAAAACCATATAATCATCTCAATAGATGCAGATAGCCTTTGACAAAATTCAGCACCCATTTATGATTAAAACTCTTCAAAAAATGGGCATAGAAGGAACCTACCTCAACATAGTAAAGGCCATATATGATAAGCCTACAGCAAACATTATTCTCAATGGTGAAAAACTGAAAACATTCCCCCTAAGATCAGGAACAAGACAAGGGTGTCCACCTTCACCACTATTATTCAACATAGTTCTGCAAGTTCTAGCTACAGCAATCAGAGAAGAAAAAGAAAGAAAAGGAATCCAGATTGGAAAAGAAGAAATAAAGCTCTCACTGTTTACAGATGACATGATAGTGTATATAGAAAACCTTAAAGATAGTATCAGAAAATTACTAGAGCTAATCAGTGAATTTAGCAAAGTTTCAGGATACAAAATCAATACACAGAAATCACTTGCATTTCTATATGCTAAATGAAATATCAGAAAGAAAAGTTAAGGAATCAATCTTATTCACAACTGCAACAAAAAGAATTAAACATCTAGGAATAAACTTACCTAAGGAGACAAAAGAACTGAATGCAGAAAATTACAAGACACTAATGAAAGAAATCAAAGACAACACATATAGATGGAGAGATATTTCATGTTCCTGGGCAGGAAGAATCAATATTGTGAAAAATACTATACTACCAAATGCAATCTACAGATTAAATTCAATCCCTATTAAATTACCAATGACATTCTTCACAGAACTGGAACAAAAAATTTCACAATTCATATGGAAAAACAAAAACCCCAAAGAGCCAAAGCAGTCTTGATAAAGAAGAATGGAGCTGGAGGAATCAACTTTCCTAAAATTACAGTCATCAAGACAGTATGGTACTGGCACAAAAACAGAATGGAACAAGATAGAAAGCCTAGAATTAAATCCATGCACCTATGGGTACCTTATTTTTGACAAAGGAGGCAAGAACATACAATGCGGCAAAGACAGCCTCTTCAAAAAGTGGTGCTGGGAAAACTGGGCAGCTGCATATAAAAGAATGAAATTAGAATACTTCCTAACACCATACACAAAGATAAACTCAAAATGGATTAAACCTAAGTGTAAGACCAGAAATTATAAAACTCTTAGAGGAAAGCATAGGCAAAACACTTGATGACATAAATCAAAGAAAGATCCTCTATGATCAACCTTCTAGAGTAATGGAAGTAAAAACAAAAGTAAACAAATGGGACCTGATTAACTTAGCTTTTGCACAGCAAAGGAAACTATAAGCAAGGTGAAAAGACAACCCTCAGAATGGGAGAAAATAATAGCAAATGAAACAACTGACAAAGGGTTAATTTTCAAAATATACAAACAGCTCATACAACTCAATACCAGGAAAACAAACAACCCAATCAAAAAGTGGGGAAAAGATCTAAACAGACATTTCTCCAAAGAAGACATACAGATGGCTAACAAACACATGAAAAGATGCTCAACATCACTCATTATTAGAGAAATGAAAATCAATACAATGAAATATCACCTGATACTGGTCAAAATGGCCATCAACAAAAAGTCTACAAAAAGTAAATGCTAGAGATGGTGTGGAGAAAAGGGGATGTTCTTGGTGGGAATGTAAATTGATACAGACACTATGGAAGATGGTATGGAAATTCCTTAAAAAACTAGGAATAAAACCACCGTATGACCCAGCAATCCCACTCCTAGGCATACACCCTGAGGAAAACAATATTGAAAAAGACACATGTATCCCACTGTTCATTTCAGCACTATTTACAATAGCTAGAACATGGAAGCCACCTAGATGTCCATCAACAGATGAATGGATAAAGAAGTTGTGGTACATACACACAATAGATTATTCAGTTCAGTCAGTTCAGTTCAATCGCTCAGTCGTGTCTGACTCTCCGCGACCCCATGAATCACAGCATGCCAGGCCTCCCTGTCCATCACCAACTCCAGGAGTTCACTCAAACTCATGTCCACAGAGTCGGTGATGTCATACAGCCATCTCATTCTCGGTCGTCCCCTTCTCCTCCCACCCCCAACCTTTCCCAGCATCAGAGTCTTTTCCAGTGAGTCAACTCGTCGCATGAGGTGGCCAAAGTATTGCAGTTTCAGCTTTAGCATCAGTCCTTCCAATGAACACCCAGGATTGATCTCCCTTAGAATGGACTGGTTGGATCTCCTTGCAGTCCAAGGGACTCTCAAGAGTCTTCTCCAACAACACAGGTCAAAAGCATCAATTCTTCGGCGATCAGCTTTCTTCACAGTCCAACTCTCACATCCATACATGACCACGGGAAAAACCATAGCCTTGACTAGACGGACCTTGGTTGGCAAAGTAATGTCTCTGCTTTTTAATATACTATCAAGGTTTGTCATAACTTTCCTTCCAAGGAGTAAGCGTCTTTTAATTTCATGGATGCAATCAGCATCCACAGTGATTTTGGAGCCCAAAAAAGTAAAGTCTGACACTGTTTCCACTCTTTTTCCATCTATTTCCCATGAAGTGATGGGACCAGATGCCATGATCTTTGTTTTCTGAATGTTGAGCTTCAAGCCAACCTTTTCACTCTCCTCTTTCACTTTCATCAAGAGACTTTTGAGTTCCTCTTCACTTTCTGCCATAAGGGTAGTGTCATCTGCATATCTGAGGTTATTGATATTTCTCCCGGCAATCTTGATTCCAGCTTGTGCTTCTTCCAGCCCAGCGTTCCTCATGATGTACTCTGCATATAAGTTAAATAAGCAAGGTGACAATATACAGCCTTGACGTACTCCTTTTCCTATTTGGAACCAGTCTGCTGTTCCATGGCCAGTTCTGACTGTTGCTTCCGGACCTGCATACAGGTTTCTCAAGAGGCAGGTAAGGTGGTCTTGTATTCCAGTCTCTTTCAGAATGTTCCACAGTTTATTGTGATCCATACAGTCAAAGGCTTTGGCATAGTCAATGAAGCAGAAATAGATGTTTTTCTGGAACTCTCTTGCTTTCTCCATGATCCAGCAGATGTTGGCAATTTGATCTCTGGTGCCTCTGCCTTTTCTAAAACCTGCTTGAACATCTGGGAGTTCACGGTTCACATATTGCTGAAGCCTGGCTTGGAGAATTTTGAGCATGACTTTACTAGCGTGTGAAATGAGTGCAATTGTGCAGTAGTTTGAGCATTCTTTGGCATTGCCTTTCTTTGGGATTGGAATGAAGACTGACCTATTCCAGTCCTGTGGCCACTGCTGACTTTTCCAAATTTGCTGGCATATTGAGTGCAACACTTTCACAGCATCATCTTTCAAGATTTGAAATAGCTCAATTGGAATTTCATCACCTCCACTAGCTTTGTTCGTAGTGATGCTTTCTAAGGCCCACTTGACTTCACATTCCAAGATGTCTGGCTCTAGGTCAGTGATCACATTATCGTGATTATCTTGGTCGTGAAGATCTTTTTTGTACAGTTCTTCTGTGTATTCTTGCCACCTCTTCTTAATATCTTCTGCTTCTGTTAGGTCCATACCATTTCTATCCTTTATTGAGCCCGTCTTTGCATGAAATGTTCCCTTGGAATCTCTAATTTTCTTGAAGAGATCTCTTGTTTTTCCTATTCTGTTGTTTCCCTCTATTTCTTTGCATTGATCACTGAGGAAGGCTTTCTTATCTCTCCTTGCTATTCTTTGGAACTCTACATTCAGATGCTTATATCTTTCCTTTTCTCCTTTGCTTTTCGCTTCTCTTCTTTTCACGGCTATTTGTAAGGCCTCCTCAGACAGCCATTTTGCTTTTTTGCATTTCTTTTCCATGGGGATGGTTGGTCCCTGTCTCCTGTACAATGTCACGAACCTCCATCCAGAGTTCATCAGGCACTCTATCTATCAGATCTAGTCCCTTAAATCTATTTCTCACTTCCACTGTATAAGGGATTTGATTTAGGTCATATCTGAATTACTCAGTCATAAAAAGGAACTCATTTGAGTCAGTTCCAATGAAGTGGATGAACCTAGAACCTACTATAGAGATTGAAGTAAGTCAGATAGAGAAAGATAAATAACATATTCTAGAGTCGGACACGACTGAGCAACTGAACTGAACTGAACTGAACTGAACGCATACATATGGAAACTAGAAAAATGTCCCTGAAGAATTTATCTACAAGGCAGCAGTGGAGAAACAGACATAGAGAATAGACTTACAGACATGGGGAGAGCGGAGGGGAGGGTGAGATGTTTGCAGAGAGTAACATGGAAACTTACGTTACCATATGTAAAATAGATAGCCAGCGGGAATTCGCTGTATGGCTCAGGAAACTCAAACAGGGGCTCTGTATCAACCTAAAGGGGTGGGATGGGAGAGATGGGAGGGAGGTTCAAGAGGGAGGGGACATATGTATATCTATGTCTGATTCATGTTGAGGTTTGACAGAAAACAACAACATTCTGTAAAGCAATTATCCTTCAATAAAAAAATTTAATAAATAAATAAATGAGGCAATTGTATTCCCACAGCCTGGGCTCCTGCTACCCTGAGGCTCCCTGGGAATATACTTGTGGCATTTGGATGTTTTTCTCACAAAGGCCTAGAGAAGAGAAACAGCCACTCAACATCTAACAAATTATCCACTGTATCATGTCTTCAGCTGGCTGTGTTCTGATGCTTCTCCCCTTCTGAGGGTAGACAATCACTCTTTTCTAACTGCTCAGTTCATCTTGCTCATGGAGCTACAACAACAATGGTACAGTTTCAGTCATTATTGTTTGTTCAGAACGATATATATATATATTTTACCATTTTTAATGTTTATTGAATTTGTTACAATATTGCTTCTGCTTGATGTTTTGTTTTTTGGCCCCAAGGAATGTGGGATCTTTGCTCCCTGACCAGAGATTGAACCTGTAACCCCTGCATTGGAAGGTGAAGTTTTAACCACTGGAGTACCGGGGAGGTCCCTAGCATGATTTTGAATGAAACCAAATTATGCCTCAGCTTAGGCATGATTCTATTCTGAAGATCAGAACCCCCTCCCCTCACCCAACAAGACTTCTCTCTTGGCCCGAGGGCTGCACCTGTTTTCCAGGAGATCACAAAACAGCCCCTCCCCAAATAGGGCCTGAAAATGAGGTCCTTGTGTATCTGGGGGCCATGAGCTGGCAGTGCATGGAGAATAACTGCGGGAAGGGAGTGAGTACATGCAGGTCCCTACCCCACTAACCAGTAGATTTCCCTGGAATTCAGACCAGCCTTGGATCCTGCCCGTGCTTAAAACTTTTTTTTTTTTTTCAAAGTACAGAATTAAATGGCTGGAAAATAGGGGCGAATTGTCGACAAAATGAAATAGTATTTATTAGCCATCCAGTATTCATTCGCTTGGTGTTTTACAGTTTTGAGGAAGCTTACTTCCTGCACCGTGAGTACAGGTTATGCTCAGTAGCCACCATGAATATACAGAATATGTGGAAATCTGAGGCAGTGGTGCAAGTCCAACACAGCAGGGAGCACTGATTCTTGGAGCAGCAGTGCGTGAGAAACACGTGAAATACCTGAGTGTGTGCTGGACATCAGGCCTGGCGATCTAAGTTGCTTAACTGATTACTTAATTCATTTGTCCAACCCCATGTATTGAGGACTTATTAAGTAACAGGTACCAAATGAGGCCCTGAGAGTTTAAACAATAAACCACTGCTTGTGGCTTTGAGGAGTTCATACTCTAGAGAGAATAGGTAGGAAGGGCAGTGAAGCCTGGCGTGCTGCAGTCCATGGAATCGCAAAAAGTCGGACACGACTGAGTGACTGAACAACAACACCACACTATATAAGTAATTAAAGTAAGTGGTACATAAAGAATAGACATTATTGGGGAGGCATCAAGGAAGGACGAATGGACTCAGACTGAGGACACGAGATTTGGGTTTGACGGGAACTTGTGGGGTTGGGGAGCTCCTTAAAGGTCTGTTGAGGGTATTTCAGGCCTGGAAACCAGAAGAACAGCAAGCAGTTAAAGAAACGTGAACAGTTGTTTGTGACCAAAGAATTCAAGGAGGGAGGTTGAGGAGCTGGAGAGAAGATGCTGCTAGTTCAGGAAGCTTCTGAGTGTCCTGGGAAGGATGTGGGCATTGACATCAAAGCCTTTAAGTGGGGAGAGGACATGAAGAGACTGACTCGGCCAGCGTGGAAGGGAGTGGATAGAAGAGGGAGAGCAGGGAGCGGAGACACGCGAGAAAGCGACGGAATTGGTGGGGCTGGCTCAACGTGCGGCCTAGTTCAGACCACGTTTCCCTCTTTTCTCTTCTCAGTGCTTTTTGGGGCATTACTACACACAGCTGTTTTATAATTTGACCATCTTAATCTGCTCATTCTGGAAGCGTTTCCCCACATTTTGTCATGGGTCCTGAGATTTGTCCTCTATTTCTGCCATGTCAGGGTCCACAATATTTTCTGTCTTTGGTTAAGGATAAGAGACCCCAGGGCACACACCTCAGGTTAATGGAAGTTTCACGTCACAGGCTGGACTCAACTTGAAGCCCAATGTTCTAAATAATTAATATATGTTTTCTCTTTTCAAGGTGATAAATTCTCACCAGAAGCTAGAGTTACTGTGTGAAGACCTGGATCTTTCTCTGCTTTCTCTATCAAGGGTGTTAGTAATCCAGAGATCAAGTCTCAGCTGGCCTTTGAACATGTATTTGTTGGACACCTGCTGTTTATACTCCACATCACTATTCCAGGGTGTGTTCAAGAAAAGAGCCTGAGTGTTGTTCAATAGCCAAAGTTCCTCATGGTTCAGGCTGTGGAGGAAGGTTCAGGCAATAAGCAGCCCCTGCCTGGTGCTGAACTCGCCAAACTTGGGCTAATGGTGGATGCCTGTCCTTCTTGGAGCCCTGTTTATTTGCTTGGCGTTACTCTGATGACTCAGCATCCTGACTTCAGACGCACAAACATCTGCCTCCAGGGTAATTACCGTAGTTGTTTCCAGTTCATTTCTGAGAAAGGTGATAAGTACAAGTGCTGTCTCGGTGGCCTTGAAAAGAGCTCTGTTCTAAACCTGTACCTGTCCTCACTTTCTCCACCAAGGGTGTAAATAATCCAGGGGTCAAGAGTCAGCCAACCTGTGGTCAAAGATTTATGGGATGCGTCCTGCTTATATATCACACAGCTATTTTAGATTGTATCCAAGAAAGAGTCTAGACTCTGAGTCTCAGCAAAAGTCCCTTGTAATCCCTCCTACTGCCAACAACGCTTGTGGCTGGTTTGGGGCAGGCTTCCCATGTGTTGTTGTGAAAACTAATCTCTGTAAAATACTTGCAAAGTCTTGACGTACATCAGTCATCTGGACTCCCAGCTCCCTACTGACAAGAGAAACAAGAGAAGGGCTAGTCTTTGGAATGCTCTCCAGATCATAAATCTCCAGCTATACTGAGGAAGCAGCCTCTCCCTTGTGCGTTAGTGGCTCAGTCACGTCCAACTCTTTGTGACCCCATGGACTGTATCCCGCCAGCCTCCTCTGTTCATGAAGTTTTCTAGGCAAGAATACTGGAGTGGGTGGTCATTTTCTCCTCCAGGGGATCTTCCCAACCCAGGGCTCAGACTCTGTTCTCCTGCATTGCAGTCAGATTCTTTACCATCTGAGCCACCAGTGAAGCCCAGCCTTTCCCTTGGAGTGGCAAGTTGATTTGCCTAAAAACCAACAAACCCAACAAACTGCATTTCTCTGAGTCTGTTTCTCATGTCCCAAAGATAGCATATTCTGGAGGGGGAAGAAAAAGGAAAATAAATAGATTGATTCAGCACCTCCCATATACATAATCTCTGTTGCTGCTGCTGCTGCTGCTAAGTTGCTTAAGTCGTGTCTGACTCTGTGCGACCCCATAGATGGCAGCCCACCAGGCTCCCCTGTCCCTTAGATTCTCCAGGGAAGAACACTGGAGTGGGTTGCCATTTCCTTCTCCAATGCAGAAAAGTGAAAAGTGAGAGTGAAGTCGCTCAGTCGTGTGTCTGACATTTAGCGACCCCATGGACTGCAGCCTACCAGGCTCCTCCATCCATGGGATTTTCCAGGCAAGAGTACTGGAGTGGGGTGCCATTGCCTTCTCTGTTAGGCACCATTATAGGTACTGTGTGTGTGTATGTATGTATTAGACTCTCAGTCATGTCAGACTCTTTTGACCTTATGGACTGTAGCCCGCCAGAGTCCTCTGTTCATGGAATTCTCTAGGCAAGAGCAATGGAGTGAGTAGCCATTCCCTTCTCCAGGGGATCTTCCAGACCCAAGGATCCAACCCAGGTTTCCTGCATTACAGGCAGATTCTTTACCATTTGAGCCACAAGGGAAGCCCTACAGCTATTATAGGGTCACAGAAAAACTAAGGCTTGGCCTCTGACCTTGTGGAGTTTATATTCTACTTGGGGACATACAAAGTAGGATGAATACCTTTACAGGCTCTAACATGAAAAGATATGGTCCCTACCACACATGTACAGGTTAAAAAAATTTTTTAAACCTATAGTGTAAAACACAGAACTTACATGTGTGTAAAAATTCTGGATTTTCGGTTTGAAAAATTTTGGGCAAGTTGGTTGAATTTAAGAGGAACTTTTCTTATGTTTTTGTGCTCTTGTTTTATTGGTTCCTTAAGCACAGTTTTCATCTGCCTACTAGTAATCTAGATGGAGGGCCATAACTATACACACAAGACACAAGACTACACACACTAGGCAGTATTAGAAGAACAACAAAAAAAAGACATGGTGGTTGGTTCCCTGTGTCATTCAGGGTTCTCAAGAGAAAAAGAACCAGGAAATTGTATGTGTGTGTGCATGTGTGTGTGTGTGCATGTGTGTGTGTGTATATATATATATATAGAGAGAGAGAGAGAGAAACAAACATGCACACACATACAGAATTATTTCAAGGAATTGACCTAAGTGATTATGGGAGCAGCTGGCAAATCTGAAATCCACAAGGCAGGCCAACGGCAGGCTGGAAACTCTCAGATGGGAGCTGATGCTACAGTCAGCAGATGGAATTTATTCTTCCTCTGGAAACTTCAGTTTTGCTCTAAAGGCCTTTCAACTGACTGGATGAAAGCCACCCAGATTATCAAAGATAGTCTTTACTTAAAATCAATTTAAGTAAAAATGTTAAGTACATCTACAAAATGCCTCCCAAGTGACACTTAGACCAGTGTTTGGATAACTGGGCTATAGCCTGGCCAAGTCAACATATTAACCTGACTATCACAGTCCCTACAAAAGACATAACCATAATCAGGGTGGGTCATCAGAAGAAGGAATCGCAGGATGTGAGAGCCAGAAGGGGATTTAGAGTTCACCAAATTCAGTCTCTTCCATGCACAGGGAAGGGACCTTCAGTGTTTGGTTGCACATGATCTTGAAAACTGATTTTTCCAACCTAGAGATCTGTTGCAAGTAAAGAATTCAAGGGAATTGCTATAGAGGCCTGGGGTCGACATCCTTTCTTGATTAAAGCTGTATGGAACAGAATGTGGAGACTTCCCAGGTGGTAAAGAACCTGCCTGCCAATGTAGAAGACACAAGAGATGCAGGTTTGTCCCTGGGTTGGGAAGATCCCCTGGAGGAGGACAAGAGCAACCCACTCCAGTATTCTTGCCTGCAGAATCCCATGGACAGAGGAGCTTGGCGGGCTATGGACCAAAGGGTCACAAAGAGTAAGGACATGACTGAAGTGACCCTAGCATGCACACATAGAACAGAATGTACACAACAGGTGTCCTAAAATATTTTTTAGTTGCATCACAGGGGTATTGGAACTGGGCCTAAGGCGAGTCCTACTCTTTGAGAGCAGGGTCCAAGCCATTCAGTTCACTGATATGTCCCTAGCCCAGCCTAGCTATGCATGGCACATAAAAGTTGCTCCAAAGCACTGGTAGGATTCATGAGCTGAATGAATGCATGGAATTCAGACCAGTTGGATGTGTAATATCCTGATTCTATCCATAAAAATGTAGACACCGAAAGGAAATATTCTAAGCATGAAGTATGGTGCTTTCTGAGTTTCTTCATCAGTCCAATGGAAATGGGACTAATAGGTGATGGTATACAGCTTACCTAATAGCTATATTCCAAGGATTATATGAGCATATATATACATACATGTTTTATATATATAGCATTCAGCACAGCATCTGGCATATAGTAGGTGCTGGATAACTACAATCAGCATTATTTCACACTATCCATTTCCGGGAGACACTATTGGTATCACACCCATACTATTTTTACCAGTCATGACACATACGGTAAAAGTACCAGCTCTGAGTGTTGAGCACCAATGACCCACAAATGCCCCTGGAGAGGATTCAGTTCAGTTCAGTTCAGTTCAGTTGCTCAGTCGTGTCCGACTCTTTGCGACCCCATGAATCACCGCATGCCAAGCCTCCCTGTCCATCACCAACTCCCGGAGTTCACTCAAACTCATGTCCATTGAGTCGGTGATGCCATTCAGCCATCTCATCCTCTGTCATCCCCTTCTCCTGCCCCCAATCCCTCCCGGCATCAGGGTCTTTTCCAGTGAGTCAACTCATTGCATGAGGTGGCCAAAGTATTGGAGTTTCAGCTTTAGCATCAGTCCTTCCAATGAACACCCAGGACTGATCTCCTTTAGAATGGACTGGTTGGATCTCCTTGCAGTCCAAGGGGCTCTCAAGAGTCTTCTCCAACATCACAGCTCAAAAGCATCAATTCTTTGGCACGCAACTTTCTTTATAGTCCAACTGTCACATCCATACATGACCACTGGAAAAACCATAGCCTTGATTAGATGGACCTTTGTTGGCAAAGTAATGTCTCTGCTTTTTAATATGCTATGTAGGTTGGTCATAACTTTCCTTCCAAAGGGTAAGCATCTTTTAATTTCATGGCTGCAATCACCATCTGCAGTGATTTTGGAGCCCAGAAAAATAAAGTCTGACACTGTTTCCACTGTTTCCCCATCTATTGCCCATGAAGTGATGGGACCAGATTCCATGATCTTAGTTTTCTGAATGTTGAGCTTGAAGCCAACTTTTTCACTCTCCTCTGTCACTTTCATCAAGAGGCTCTTTAGTTCCTCTTCACTTTCTGCCATAAGGGTTTCCATCTACTAAAACAAGATCTATGTTCACTAGGCAGATAGGGTTTCTTGCCCTCAAGCGACAGCCCACAGCCGATGACTGACCCATAAAGAGAGACAAAGAGTTAGCCTCTTTGCCTTAAGGTGGGACCAACTCCAAAGCTCATGGTGATAAAGCTGCAGCTAGTCTCCAGCTGAGCTCACATCCTGGCATTTCCCTTGCTCCCTTCTGCTCCTCACACTCCCTTTCTCCAGAGAGAATGCCTTCACTAAAAAAAATCTCTTGGATAAGAGTCCTTGTCGCAGGATCTGCTTCAAGGGAACCCAACTTAAGACATGAGCATTTACTTGGAGAGAATGCCCCTTTGCTGCCTGTGTAATAATTTTGCTCATGTGATTCTGCTATTCACATCCCCTGGTGGGCCTCTGCCACATGATGTTCCTAGCCAGAAGAGAAAAATGGCCTTGCTTCTGCAGCTGGCACCTGGCTCATCCATATCAGACCTCTCTAGACTGGTGCACCGAGTTCTCTTTATCTCACATTTTGCCTAATTCTTCCTGTCCAAGTCTATTCAATTAGCCTTTCCTGTTTAAACCAAATAATCACACTTTTAATCCCTAAAGCTTGAATTTTAGGGAAAGCAGTCACTCACCGACCCATCCAGCCAGTCAACAATTATGTAGTATTGTCCATGTAGCTGAGTGCTGTGTTAGGTGCTAGGGATGTGGCTACAAACATAGAGATATAGTCCCTGCTGCTGCTGCTGCTGCTAAGTCACTTCAGTCGTGTCCGACTCTGTGTGACCCCATAGATGGAAGCCCACCAGGCTCCCCCATCCCTGGGATTCTCCAGGCAAGAACACTGGAGTGGGTTGCCATTTCCTTCTCCAATGTGTGAAAGTGAAAAATGAAAGTGAAGTCACTCAGTCATGTCCGACCCTTAGCGACCCCACGAACTGCAGCCTACCAGGCTCCTCCATCCATGGGATTTTCCAGGCAAGAGTACTCAGGATTTACAGGCTGGAGGGGAAAATGGACAAATAGACAACTGCAATGGAGTTTGTGATCCACTAGAACAGCATGCTACAAGAACACAGAAGAGGCTCCTGGATCAGGCTATTGGTTCACAGTGGTTTGGTCTTCATTGTGATTGATCTAAACAGAAATATATAGAATGGATATCCCTTTAGCACACTGTAAATCAAAGTGGGTTACTTCGGAGAATAAGGCGTGACATGTAGACAGATGTGTAGTTTTAAGCACAAAGAATGGTTGCCTAGTGATGGACAGAATAAAGAGTCATAAATGCAGAGGACTCTGCCTGCTGTGTTATTACTGCTATCACTTTTCTCCCACTCAAATGGTCCCTTCCTGGGGACCCAAAGAAAGAGCAGCTGAATTAGATGTTTCTGCCTGGGGACTGGTGAGATCAGTGGCAATCAAAATTGAGTTCTTCTACTGCCTGTTCACCTGATGGCATGGCTGATCTCCCCAGGCATGGCCAGGACTCAGAGGTCTCACTGCACGCCTACCTTATTGCTGCTTAGTCCTCCCAAGACATTCATCAATCTATTCCTGCAAGACATGCAGAGGCTGTAGCCTAACCATAAGGTTAGGAATGTTAATTATTCTGGGCTGATATGAGTGTGGCTGATGCTAATGGGAAAATAATTACTATTCTGTGCCTTTATGGGCATTTTCATTGCCCTCTGGTGGTTACACAGTTTGGCTATAGACAGTAATGGAGCTGTTATCGCTTTAGCTACACAACTGCGGGGGAGAAGGAAATGGCAACCCACTCTAGTATTCTTGTCTGGAGAATCCCAGGGATGGAGGAGCTGGGTGGGCTGCTGTCTATGGGGTCGCACAGAGCCAGACATGACCGAAGCGACTTAGCAGCAGCATACAACTGGGGAGAGTCAGATAGGAGGAGGTGTTTGAAGGGCTGGAACTTAATAAATAAACAATTCATTCCTCTTGAGACTTTTTTTTTTGCAGAGTTCTGTTTGCAAAATTTCTATGTAAAATTCTAAAAACACCTAAAATCCTAAAAATCAAAAAAACTTGGTGATTCAAGAACCCCAGCATCCCATTCATAAGTCAGCTCTGTTGGTGATTTTGTGCTGGAGTCTGAATGATAAGGAGTATCCTTGTCTCTCTGGATGTCTCCTATTGCCTAGGTTCCTGAGTTACAAGCCTTGGGGTTGATCTAGATTCCTCCATCTCTCTTTTTCTCCTGTGTCCAACTCCAGTCACTCTCAAAGCCCATCAGGTGTATCTCTTGAGCATCCCTCCCCCCTCACTTCTTCTCAGGTCCTAATCACAGCTCTGGTAGCAGGTCTGGGCATTTGTCTCTTCTTGGACTATTGATTGACACTGCTGCCTTACTGGTCTCCTACCTCTGGTCTCAACTATTTCAGTCCATCAAGGATGCCACTTCCTTGTTCAAAATTCTCACTGAGTACAGGATAAAATAAAAAGTTCTTTCTGGACTTCCCTGGTGGTTCATTGGTTGAGAATTTGCCTGCCAATGCAAGGAACATGTGTTCGATCCCTGATCCCGCCCAGGAAGATTCCACATGCTCAGTTCCACAGCCATTGAGTCTGCACTCTAGAGCCCTCTAACTGCCAACTACTGAAGCCTGTGTGCCCTAGACTCTGTGCTCTGCAACAAAAGAAGCCGTCACAAGGATTAGTCCATGCAACGCAACTACAGAAAGCCAGCACACAGCAGCAAAGACCCAGCGCAGCCAAAAATAAACTAAATAAATAAACATTTAAAAATAAAAGTTCTTTCCAAGATGCTTCAAGATCTAACCCCTGCCTACCTCCTTTCACACTTTCTTCTCCTTCCCAGCCCCATGTATGACTCCCGACTTGCTCTTCCCCAATTATATCACCTTCTCCTCCAATGCCACTCCGATGCTCTCATCCTTTGGAGGCTACTTCGTCTGAGAGCTTTCCTGCCTTGCCCAGGCAAACACAACCCTACCTCCCCTGTGTCCTACAGGTGACACCTCTAGCACAGAAATGACCATCCTGTAATGGTGGGTTGGCTCATCTGTTTTCTCAGAAGACTATGAGCTTCCAGAGTTTCATGAGGTTTTTCTCTCATTCATGTTCAGAACCTCGCACAATTGCTACACACAGCAATTATTTAACATATGCTGAATAAGTGAATGAAGTGGTTTTCCTCCTCATGAGGTAGGATCTTCTGGACTAAAATGACAGATAAATCAATTAGTCTTCAGGAGAGTCATATAAGATTATTATTATCAACTTATACTCACAGTCACATGGTCCCACCTGTTAGAAAGTGAGTCTCCCCTTCTTCATGTCCTAACATGTGCTGTTTTTAGAACACACTTTCTTCCTTGTCATATGATTTCAGCTTGAATGTGTATTCCTTAAAGAAGCTTACACTGAACACCCTTCCAACACCCATCAAACTAGGCTAGGCCCCCAGTTATATGTTCCCATGGCATCTGAATGTTGGTTTTCTGTTTTATTTACCCCAATTATTATTAGAAAATATTTGTTTGATAACTGTTTTATCTATTCAGTATTAAGCTCTTTGAAGGGCAGGGGCCATATTTGTCTTCTTCATTGCTGTGTTCCTAGGCCTGGCATATCACCTTACCTACACAGAGTATGTAATACATATTCAAAATAAGGAACTGAAAAAGCTTCTAAAGCAAGACATTCTTTTGACATCTTTATGCACAGATTAACAGGTTACATAATTGCACCTCTTCCCCGAGATAGGCTGAAGTGCATATTTTCTTGCATAACATTTTAAGCAACAGGTTGAGATTTCATTAATTCAAACTAAGAAGAATAGTGGGAAAGACAGGGTCTTTTGAATGTGCTGTTAATTTCAATTTCAGCCCTTTTTCCAGGTCAGTTTGGCTCAACATCTCCTGAGCACCTACTCTGTGCTAGGCACTGTCTTGGACTCAACACCTGGCATACAAACACGAGTACAACATACTCTCTGACTCTCTGATGCTTAAAGTCCTTTGAGGAATGCCTTTCCATAGATTAAACCAACTTTAATTCATTTGAAGCACAACCTATTTCTTTGAATCACGTGGTCATCTCTCCCCAGTTCTATCTATAATGTTGTTTAAGGTCATAACCATTTGATTAATCATTATTTCTCTCTCCTACAACAAAACTTTTGATTATGATCAAGCCACCCCTTTTCCAAAATCATTGCTCCTTCTCTGTGCTGCTCTGTTCTCCCAGGACTGGTCTTCATAACGCCATCCACTGCATCGTCCTTACCCCTTCATCCCTATTCTGTGTGTGCCTGCAGGTCAGGGACCATCACTTATTCTGTCTCTAGCACAGTGATTTAGATATAGGAGATGCTCAATGACTTTTTGGCCACCTGATGCAAAGAACTGACTCAATGGAAAAGACCTCGATGCTGGCAAAGATTGAAGGCAAAAGGAGAAGGTGGCGGCAGAAGATGAGATGGTTAGATAGCATCACTGACTCAATGGACATGAATTTGAGCAAACTCCAGGAGATAGTGGAGGACAGAGGAGCCTGGAGGGCTACAGTCTATGATGTCACAAAGAGTCAGACATGACTTAGTGACTGAACAACAACAATGATTTTTGCTATTGTTACAATGAATGAATAAATGAATAAAACTCGTGTTTTTAACTAGAGATAGTGCAAGACTTTTTCTAATGGATTGTTTGCAGTTAGTGATACTCACTCCTACAAAGACCTAAACGAAATTCCTGTTTATTCTCCCCTGCAGTCAAGTAAGTTAAATATCCCATATCATATCCTGTATCTCAGGATTTTGTAAGATTCAGTAACATGAAGTTACTGTTTCTGTGCATCAAAAACAATTGAATATCAGTACTTCATGTGGCTCAACCTAATACTTATCCTCTCATGAATGATGGTGCCAAGGTGAACATCAAAGTCTACATTTAAATGTTTCAGATTCCAAAAAAGAGGACTGTTTTCCTTATCTCACTCCAGATCTTCTCCCTGGCTTCTGTCTCCAAAGTTATTCAGGAGTGTCTGCAAAGACCACTGCTTCTTCCATTTTCCCTGAGATTATAAATGTTTGGCACAGGGTGCAGAAATAATCATTTTTAGGATCATTTAGAAAAGGTTAGCATTTATAGCCAATTAGCAAAAGCCCAACACAAAGTGTGTGTTACAATAAATGTCTCAGAACGAACACTAAGCAGCACAGTGGATATTATTCACATCATGATGAGAATCTCCAGGTGGTTGGGATGAAGGACTTGATGGATAATAGTTTTGGTGAAGCCCCTTCTTTTCTGGAATGAGAGACACACTTTCTGATTATTTGATTCTGGGCCTTTAACCCCACTGCCCTGCCCTCATTTCACGTATCCAATACCCACAGAACAAAGCTGTCCTCTGAACTGTCTAACCCATAGTGTCTGCCTGAGACTGTACAGACCATTCCATGTTTTATTCCATTTCCTAAGCAAATGGCATCACTGGCTCCCAGCATCTTGCCCCATCTCCTGTCTGTGTCTATATGTTCACCACTAGAATCACACAACCAATATTTCTCTCCCAGAATTGCCCTAGATTTCCCTTTTTGATGGGCTTCCCTCGTGGCTCAGATGGTAAAGAATCTGCTTACAATGCAGGAGATCTAGGTTTGATTCCTGGGTCAGGAAGATCTCCTGGAGAAGGAAATGGCAACCCACTCCAGTATTCGTGCCTGAAGAATTCCATGGACAGAGAAGCCTAGCGGGCTATAGCCCACGGGGTCGCAAAGTGTGGGACACGGCTAAACGACTAGCACTTTCACTTTCACTTCTTTCCCTCTTTGACAGAAGCTGCCTTTTCTCTGGTCACTCTAAATGTCATCTTAGGATACCAATGGAACCTTGGGACCTAAGCCCCGCACTATCCCTACTCCTCCTCACACTCCTTATATCCCAGGCTTACCTGAAAAGGCGGAGGAACAGAAGGCAGAAGAGAGAGGGGTGAAGCCCAAGAACCTGGGTACTTTTCTTGATCAAGAATCAGGACTGCTCTGGATTAACAGAGGCTGTGTATGAAAGTGTGCTGTGTAGTTCAAGGCCACCAGAGTTACAGAGACCAAGGTCACTTTAGCAGGAACCGTGACCTGGCTTCCAGGAAAAACTGCCTCCAGCTTTCCCTTATAGACATTAGCCCTTTTTGTCTGCCAGGCAAATGAATCCCTGCTCCCATCTTATAGTATTTAATCTTCAGTTTGAGTCCTTGGTCCCCTGAGGTCTACCAGCTCCCACCTCTTTCCCTGTCTTTCTTTTTCCCTTGTTCAGTGACATCTGTTGAGGCACACAGGATTTGCAGTCACTGCAGTATACCTTGTGATTGTGAGGTAACTGGATGATATTATCACCTTCTCAGAAAGTCTTCAACACTATCACAAGGAAGTGAGGCATTGCTCTCCTGGCAGGTACCTGTGTGGTCAGTTAAGATAACCACTACACTCCATTACAATCACATCATTCAGCCATTTTTTCCCACAGTGGGCATGCCCACAGAGACACGGAGAGATGTGACAGACCAGAGCACTCAGCTAAAGTACAATTTCAGACACAGCACCCACACATGGGTTTCTAATAATCAGTCAGCAAATAGTCTCTCCATAACTCAGGACTTAGGTTCCACTCACTGTATTCTTTTTGTTTTTTTCCTCCTGCCCTTTGGGAATTTTAAAAAATCAAAGGCATCTTAGAGATAGTAACAAAAGATTCATTATCAAAGAGAGCTCTTTTATATAGCACAAATATTAATGTGTGCGACTCCACGAGCTAGATTCAGTTCAGTTCAGTTCAGTCACTCAGTTGTGTCCGACTCTTTGCGACCCCATGAATCACAGCATGCCAGGCCTCCCTGTGCATCACCAACTCCTGGAGTTTCCTCAAACTTGTGTCCATTGAGTTGGTGATGCCATCCAGCCATCTCATTCTCTGTCATCCCCGTCTCCTCCCACCCCCAATCCCTCCCAGCATCAGAGTCTTTTCCAGTGAGTCAACTCTTCACATGAGGTGGCCAAAGTATTGGAGTTTCAGCTTTAGCATCAATCCTTCCAATGGACAGTCAGGACTGATCTCCTTTAGAATGGACTGGTTGGATCTCCTTGCAGTCCAAGGGACTCTCAAGAGTCTTCTCCAACACCACAGTTCAAAAGCATCAATTCTTCAGTGCTCAGATTTCTTCACAGACCAACTCTCACATCCATACATGACCACTGGAAAAACCATAGCCTTGACTAGATTGACTGGGTATAAATTCAAGTTCCAACAACTTTTAGCTTTTTAAACATGAGAGGTTACTTAAACTCTCTGTGCCTCAATCACCTCACCTGTGAAAAGGGAATTATAATAGGATGTACCTCACAGGTCATTGCTAAGATTAAATGACATTGAATATGAAGTACTTAAAACAGTTCCTGGGAAGAGACTAACCAAAAGATGTACTGTTATATTAGTAGTAGCAGTCATACACAGAGAAGGTGATGGCACCCCACTCCAGTACTCTTGCCTGGAAAATCCTTTGGACAGAGGAGCCTGGTAGGCTGCAGTCCGTGGGGTCGCCTCGAGTCAGACAGGACTGAGCGACTTCACTTTCACTTCTCACTTTCATGCATTTGAGAAGGAAAAGACAATCCACTCCAATGTTCTTGCCTGGAGAATCCCAGGGACGGGGTAGCCTGGTGGGCTGCCGTCTATGGGGTCGCACAGAGTCGGATACGACTTAAGTGACTTAGCAGCAGCAGCAGTCATAGAAATAGTGTTTAGCATCTGACTTTGAGGAATATGTTTTCCAGCAGTGTGTTTCTCCTATGTAAGAACTCACTGAAGCCCTTGAGTATGTCCCTGGGCCAACCTGAGCCCTCTGGACTTTTGAGAATCATAGGTTTTCCATAAAGAGACCCAGACTAGAAGTCAGACGACTTGAGGGGGTTCATTCATAGCCTACACGGACCACTCCACATACTGGGTTCTTCTCTTGTTATTTGTGTATTCTTCACACCAGTTCTGCATGGTTGCTACTATTTTCCTCATTTCACGGAGAAGAAATAAGCTCAGATCTGTGTAACCACTGAGTCGATGCTATGGAAAACGTAGGTCCGGAACCACTATTAAAATCTCGTTTTAAAACCCCAGCACGTGGCTCTATGGAAAGTTTTCAAACCTTTGAGACCTTTTATTTCTCCTGCCTGTAAAACTGGAATCTCCCTCCCAGGTGCATCTCACAGGGTTAGACTCCAAAGGAAGTGTGTATGCATTGGAACCCTTACTCCAAATAGAAAGAAGCACCTGGAAGAAGGAACAAACAGAAAAGACACTATAACACGGGGAGGGCACTCAAGAGCCCATTTCCCGCCAGGCACTCGGATGAGTGGCAGGAATATTGGCCAGTAGCGTTGCAGGAGGCGGTAGGGGCGGGGGTGCCCGTCCGCCCCGCGAGTCTTTGTGGGAGAAGAAGCAGTCGCGCGTCGGCTGTGCGGGGACCGGCTCTGAGGAAGCCAGTGGAACTTAAACGCCAAATCGCTAGCTCCCGGCACTGAGAGGCCTGGCCCTAGTGTAAAGAGACTAGCGAAACCTCGTTAGGAAGAAGAGCAGGCTGCTGGCGAAGTTACTACGTACTGTGAATGGCCTCCTCGGCCCGGCTGGAATCCAGGCATTGGGACAGTTGATTTCTATGACCAAACCCCGGCCCACTGATTCCCACTGATTCCTCTCTCATTCCCGAATGTTCCAGGGGCAGGGAGCAGGGGGAGACTGGAGAAGGAGCAGGAGAAGGAGTAGGGACTGTTTTCCTACCAGAAACACGTTTGCAGTAGCCCTAGAAGGAGCAATTCAGAACAGTGGGATTCGAGGAAACAGTGACACCTTGGTTCTCACATTTGGATGTGAGCCATTCACTTTGCTTCTTGGGCCGCTGCACGCCATCACGTGCTTTGTTGCCATCCTTCCGACTGGTTTCCAGCTTCAAGATTATGCCGGTTCCTACGGTGCCCACCGCAGCCTAGAGTGATTGCTGCTAAATGCTCAGGACATTCACCTACATAAAACTCAAGAGATTTTCCATTACCCTTAGATAAAGACCTACCGCTGAACTTGGCTTTCAAGGCCGTGGGATGGCGGGTGACCTCTGATTACTGCCCCAGCCCCTGATCTAAACACCTTCCACTACCTTTCTTCAGTTAAGGGTTTGTGAAATGAATACATCAATGAATGAGTTATTTCTAGAATTTTAAGCAATATTATCAGAATAGAAGCCCTCCATAATCTGAGGTGAATGCTAAGTAATCACCTCAGATTGGAAGTCAGCTCCACCTTGGAGTCCAAGAAACCTGAAGGCTAGCTCTGGTCCCGCCCGCTACTGATTCTACTGTGTAATCTACCATAGCTTGCTTCTAGTCTCTGTTCCTTAATTAAAAAATAGAGCCAGTGACCTAACACTTCGTATTATATTTTTACCTTTTCAGCTTCAGTTCAGTTCAGTCGCTCAGTCTTGTCCGACTTTCTGCGACCCCATGAATCAGAGCACGCCAGGCCTCCCTGTCTATCACCAACTCCCGGAGTTCACTCAAACTCATGTCCACAGAGTCGGTGATGCCATCCAGCCATCTTGTTCTCTGTCGTCCCCTTCTCCTCCTGCCCCCAACACTTCAATGATAAATATAATAGTACATGGAGAAGCACATTACAGTTTCAAAGTATTATTAATACATGCACCTTGTATCAAGCTGGACACCTTAAAAATAGGCCATGTAAACCTGTATTTTATATGCAGTATGTAATACCTAAGATTTATTTCTGTATCTGACATAGATTTAAAGCACCTCAGATTCCTTTTCCTATTGCTGTCTGAGGTGTCCACCTCACTTGTAAGTCTTGCCTACTTCGGTTCACCAGTTATTGTACATTTTAGCAGAAGCGCCTTGAGAGAAGGTGAGATAAAAGATGTTAACTAGGGAGTCCTTTCTGAATTAATAAAACTGGCTCTGTCTTAAGGAGACCTTATAAAGCAACGTGTGTGTGTGTGTGTGTGTGTGTGTGTGTGTGTGTGTGTGTGTACCACATACAGTGATTGCCTTCAAAGGAACTGGAATAGCCTATAAAAAAGATCATGGTATCATAGTATGTTATAGGTTCCTGCACATACCATGCTCTTAATTACCTCATTTTCTCTGTCTTCAATGCCCCGTCCCAGTCTGGAGTGCCTCTCTTCTTGTCCTAAGCTTCAACAAACAAGTACTTTTCAGTTCACTTAGTTAAAGTGTTAGTCACTCAGTCATGTCTGATTCTTTGCAACCCCATGGGCTGTAGCCTGCCAGGCTCTTCTGTCCATGGAATTCTCCAGGCAAGAATACTGGAATGGGTTGCCATTCCCTTCTCCAGGGAATTTTTTTGACCCAGAGATTGAATCTGGGTCTCCTGCCTTGCAGGCAGATTCTTTACTGTCTGAGCCACCAGGGAATCTAATTCTTGGAAAATACAACACATACTGCATGAAGAATGAAGAAATGAAAGGATGATAGATGGATTGATGTTTGGACACCATGGACATTAAGTCAGAAGAGCGGGATTCCTGCTTGGACAGTCACAATCACCTTGTAAAGTAAATAGAGCAGAAATTACTGGCCCCATTTTACAAATGCCAAAATTGAAGTTCGAAAGGTTAAGTGATTTGGTTGAAGAGATACTGTTACAAAATGACAGAACTGGCCCTTAACTCTTAGGAATTTTTCTTCCCACAACATCATAATTCTTGAAGTCAAGAAAGATTTAATTTCCATATTTTAGGCTGAGAAGAAGCCATGTTTAGAGAAAAGAACACTTATATGCCTGTCTCTTTCATCACCTCCTCCTCCCCTAAGCAAAGCATTTCAAGGAAAGCTAGTCCTAGGGTTAAGTTTAAAGACAAGTCTGGAAAGTGATGGCTGTTAGGAACATGGTCAAGAACTAGACATTATGAGATTTCGACTCATTTTTGCACAGACTTTTAGTGGGAGACAATACACTTCTCTGCTTATGAAAGGAGCCTGTTTCCATGGCAAGGGCGGGACCGGGGGAGGAAAGAGAGAAACAGTAGAGAGTATGTTCTCAGAACCATTTCTCCAGATACAGTGAACAATTCAAAAGGCAAGTGCAGTTCACTGATGAGTTCAGCAAGGGTGAGCTCTGAGAAGTAGAACAATTCTTTGGGTCTCACCCAAGTGACAAGATCAGTGAGAAACGTGGGCATAAGCACATGAGCCTGGCCTATTTCATTTGGTCTGGCTTCAGTTCAGTTCAGTGGCTCAGTCATGTCCGACTCTTTGCAACCCCATGAACTGCAGCACACCAGGCCTCCCTGTCCATCACGAACTCCCGGAGTCCACCCAAACCCATGTCCATTGAGTCGGTGATGCCATCCAACCATCTCATCCTCTGTTGTCCCCTTCTCCTCCTGCCCTCAATCTTTCCCAGCATCAGGGTCTTTTCCAATGAGTCAACTTTTTGCATCAGCTGGCCAAAGTATTGGAGTTTCAGCTTCAGCATGGGTCCTTCCAATGAACATCCAGGACTGATATCCTTTAGGATGGACCAGTTGGATGTCCTTGCAGTCCAAGGGACTCTCAGGAGTCTTATCCAACACCACAGTTCAAAAGCATCTGGCTTACATCTCTCCATATAGACTGAAGCCAGACATCCTGGGTTTTAAACCCCAGCTCTACCAGTAGCTAGAGTCTTAGTTATGATTCTTAAATTCTTTGTCTGTTCTCATCTGTAAAATGGGGATAATAATAATTAACACCTCCTGTGTAGATTGTTGTGAGAATTAATTAGTTTATTCTAATACCCTTAGGTCAGTGTCTGGCACATGATAAACGCTGCTATCTGTCATCATTACAGCTGCCTCTTGATAAATGAAAGAGGGCATATACATTAAGACAGTTATTTTCAATTAGGTCACAAAATAGAGGAAAGAAAAACAGAGAAAAAAGAGTAACACGACCACCGGGATACATATAAACTTTCTGACCCCCTTCTCCATTTCCCATCCCTAACCTTCTGGAAATTCAGACTCATTTGGTTTGGGAATAGACACAGGCATTGTGTTTTGAAAAGGAAGATGTAAAATGCTTTCTTTCATTCTATTCTCCAACCTTACACCCCAACAGAATCGGAAATTTAAGGGACTTCTCTAGAGGGTAAAAGGTATTTTTAGTTTGTGAGGATTACAGCATAATATAAGCTTAGGCAAGGCATGCATTATTAAGTCCATACAAACTTGATTGAAACCAACCCAATTTAGGATTAAACTGTTTTTGCATTATGGATAAGCTGATGAGCCTTCCTCAAACTTACAAATGGTGTTAATATGATACTCTTACTATGGACACTAAAGCTCTAGTAATTTAAAGCTGGATCATACAGTATTGTGTCTATTGTACCTCAACTGACTTTTTTCACTTAATAACATGTGGACATACTCCCAGGTTCATGCATCTAGATCTAATTCATTCTTTTTAATAGCTGTATAATATTCCATGATTTTCCCCCCATTCATTCTTCAAGCATTTACTATTGTAGGAAATACAGATTGCCTAAATTTTTACCACTGAGCAACAAACACCTCTGCACATAAATCCTTAAATACTAGGACATTTTTTCTTTCTTCTTAGGATAGAATAACAGAAGTATAGTGGTCAGATCACTATGTATATTGGTGATTTTAGACGATATCACCAACAAGGTTAAAACACCACTGCCCCTCCCATGAGCTTTCCCAGAGCCTATTCTGTGTAATGTGGGAAAGGGTCAGGCTGACCTAGAATGTCTTCACAGAGATGCAACTGTGAGTACAAGTCTATGATTCATGGTTTGTAAAGAATTTTTGATTTTATGAGTCAGCTAAAATCTTATTAGGTACCATGCCTAACATGCCACCTGCCCTTTTCAGAATATAACTGTGTCCTTGATATGGCTGAGTGTTTTACCCACCCTTATTTGGCCACAAGCATTGATCTGCCTTCCATTACTGCTCCCAGTTTTGTATAGAACCTGCTTGAGGGAGAGAGGGAGTGGGCTGGAATAGATGCAAACCAAGTACAGGGGCAAGTGAAAAGAATTGTGGGGGTGGGAATCAACATAAGCTCAACTGAGAGACCACAGGAGAGGTGTCAGGCAGCAGGATAGAATCCTTATTTCCATTCTCTCTCTTTCTGCTCAGAAACATTTTCCGTGGAATAGCTGCTGACTTCTATAGCACCCTCCTGTCAACTGAAAATCCAGTGGACTCTGTATTGTCGCACTTCATCAGCTGTGTTATAATTCCTAATAACTGGCACACAATTGATGTCCTATCCCTGAAAAGCTGGCCCCAAATAAATGGCTTCCAAGGGCTTAATGATAAATCAGAGACACTTTGAATGGATTCTGAACATAGTCTAAGTCAGGACAAATCCTCCCTAGAATCCAATTTGGCTGCTTCATTACTGGTTCTGTCTCCTGCATGCAGAAAGATGATAAACAACATTGTAAAGATGTAGATGAGATTGGCTTTTGTGACCTAATGTTTCTGAAGCGAGAAGTACATATTGTTAAAATGGAAAAAATGCACACAACCCGCTGGCAACAGAGTATTATAAGCTTCATTTTGAACAGGAATTTTTGTGATTTTATTACTTTGGGGACAAAGACCTGACTGCTTCTGAATTTAATAGTGGTTTAATTAACCTTTGTGCACAGAGCTGGTACACCTACTTGAACTAAAAAGCACTTTAAAAATTGAAAGTTGCCAGCTATTTCTTACAGACCCAGACCAAGATTTTACAGGGGTAGATACAGGAGCGATGAAATCAGGGACTGCACTGGTGGTCCAGTGGCTAAAACTCCATGCTTCCAATCAATGCAGGGGGCCCGGGTTTGATCCTTGGTACAGGAACTAGATCCCACATGTGAGAACTAATGGTGCTGCAATGAAGATTGAAGATCTCTCATCCTGATGCTATCAAATAAATAAATGATAAATGAAATAAATGTTATTTTTTTTTTTAAGGAATGATGGGGTCAAACGTTTCCAGGTCAGGCTCTGGGGGAGTTGGGTTCCAACAAATGACTGAACTTCTCTGTGTCTCAGTTTCTTCATTTGGAAAACAGGCTAATCGCAGTTTGTACCTCATTTTTTAAAGTGGTGCTAAGAAGAACCAAGAAACAACCAAGAGAGGTGTAGAGCAAAGAGTAAAAGGAAAATTAGGAAATTTAGGCACAGAAGAATCATTAAAGACTGTTGGAGTCTGGCTGTTAACAAGTTTGCAGTGTTTCACAAGTTTTGATGTAAGGTGTTGGGACTGACCGCACAGTCCATACGTTGTTTGCGTTCACGGCCTTTGGAATTAGACAGAGCTGGACTTACATCCTTGCTCCACCGTGTGGCAGCTGCGTGACCTCAGTTTCTCATCCACCTTACGGGGAACAGATATCACCGAGTGCACGGCCAACTCATTGTAAGTGTGCCGCACATGGCAGCTCGGATTGTTGTCATGCTCGTAACTGTTGGCTGCCGTGTGCTGATCCTTGTATTAACTTCCTGTTGCTGCTGTAACAGACTGCCACAACTTTCATGACCTAAAGAAAGAAAGTTGTTCTTTCACGGTTCTGGAGGCCAGAAATCTGAAATCAAGGTGTCAGTCAGCCACACTCGCAGCACAGGCGCCAGGGGAGAACTAGTTCTCTGCCTCTTCTAGCTTCTGGTGCTGCCAGCTTTCCTGGTGTTCCTTGGTTTGTGGCTGCATCACTCTAATCCCCACCTCTGTCTTCATATCACCCTCTCCTCTGTGCATGCCTAATCTCTTGAAAAGACACTTTTGGGTTTAGAACCCACCCAGATAATTCTGGATAATCTCATCTCTAACTCTTTAATGTAGTCACATCTGTTATAAGGTTATAAAATAACATCCACAGGTTCTAAGGAGTAGGACTGATATCTTTGGGAGCACCACAAAGTCCACTGTAATCCCTCACCATGTGTCAGGCTATCTTGGGTTTCTAGGAATGTTTCTCATTTCTAATTGAGGAATTGAAAGTGAAGCAACCACAACTTTTTAAACCAGAATGCAGAGAGAAATAGGAAGTATTTATCAATTGAGGACAAAGTAAAAATTTTGTTTGTTACTGGGTCATCATTACTAACATAAATAATGATCTGCACAGATGACATACCTTAGAGATGGAGACCCTAGACCCTGGGACCCAAAGCAGCATTTCCTGCATTTCCTGCACTGCAGGTAGATTCTTTACCCCTGAGTCACCAGGGGAGCCCCTGATGGCTTACAGATTAGGTGTAACTTTAGGAAATTAATGCCTCATTTTCCTTATCTATAAGATGAGTACAGTTAGGGTACCTACCTCAAGGAAGACTGAAAGGGGTCCAGCTTGCAGTAAATATTATGTATTAGCTGTTATGATGCATTTCTGTGGATGCAGAGAAAAAAAGATTTGGGACCGTGTGGGACACTTGCTACATTTCTAGGATTTGAAATCCCCACTATCAGCCTTTTTTTAAATTCCAGTTTCATGACTTGCATCTGAGAGCATTATGCCGAGAACATTCTGATTAATTAAGAATCATAGTTATCAGGACCCTCATTAATTGAGATTTCCTTTGTAATTATGCACATTGAGCATGTGCACTACACGAGTGCTATGCTGTGCTTAGTTGCTCAGTCGTGTCCGGCTCTTGGCGACCCCACGAACTGTAAGCTGCCAGGCTCTTCTGTCCATGGTAGATGTATGAAAAGGCAGATCCAACTTTGTGGGTGCTGAAACTTAAAGAACATGGGGGGACCTTTTTGATGAAGAGGAACACAAAACCACAGATGCAAAATTAGATACAAAAGTGAGTACTTGTTTACAGTGAGAAGAGAAAACACAACAAGTCACCAATTCATGCTGGTCACAGAAGGCAAAGAAATGCAGATTTCCGGGCCTGTGCATATGACTGTGATCTGGGTGGTTAAAAGCAGCAGCTCCAGAAGTGGTCTTGGTACAGTGGATAACTTGATTAACAGCCCTCCTCTCCTGGACCAGGAGTCAATAGAGTTAAATCCATTGATAAATTTATTATATGTAAACTAAAGGCAATTGACTGTGTCGATCACAATAAACTGTGGAACATTCTGAAAGAGATGGGAATACCAGACCACCTGACCTGCCTCTTGAGAAACCTGTATGCAGGTCGGGAAGCAACAGTTAGAACCGGACATGGAACAACAGACTGGTTCCAAATAGGAAAAGGTGTACGTCAAGGCTGTATATTGTCACCTTGCTTATTTAACTTATATGCAGAGTACATCATGAGGAACGCTGGGCTGGAAGAAGCACAAGCTGGAATCAAGATTGCTGGGAGAAATATCAATAACCTCAGATATGCAGATGACACTACCCTTATGGCAGAAAGTGAAGAGGAACTCAAAAGCCTCTTGATGAAAGTGAAAGAGGAGAGTGAAAAGGTTGGCTTGAAGCTCAGCATTCAGAAAACAAACATCATGGCATCTGGTCCCATCACTTCATGGGAAATAGATGGAAAAACAGTGGAAACAGTGTCAGACTTTATTTTTTTGGGCTCCAAAAATCACTGCAGACGCTGATTGCAGCCATGAAATTAAAAGACGCTTGCTCCTTGGAAGGAAAGTTATGACCAACCTTGATAGTATATTAAAAAGCAGAGACATTACTTTGCCAACCAAGGTCCGTCTAGTCAAGGCAATGGTTTTTCCCGTGGTCATGTATGGATGTGAGAGTTGGACTGTGAAGAAAGCTGATCGCCGAAGTATCGATGCTTTTGAACTGTGGTGCTGGAGAAGACTCTTGAGAGTCCCTTATACTGCAAGGAGATCCAACCAGTCCATTCTAAAGGAGATCAATCCTGGATGTTCATTGGAGGGACTGATGCTAAAGCTGAAACTGCAATACTTTGGCCACCTCATGCGATGAGTTGACTCACTGGAAAAGACTCTGATGCTGGGAAAGGTTGGGAGCGGGAGGAGAAGGGGATGACGGAGAGTGAGATGGCTGGATGGCATCACTGACTCTGTGGACATGAATTTGAGTGTACTCCGGGAGTTGGTGATGGACAGGGAGGCCTGGCGTGCTGTGATTCATGGGGTTGCAAAGAGTCGGACACGACTGAGCGACTAAAATGAACTGAACTGAACTGAAAGGCAATTTATTTTCCTTTTTTAGACTTCTTAGGACAAATTTATATATATGTCTGAACCAACATTCCAATTTGGAATTAGGAAATTCAGTCCTGTGTTTCCTTTTATGTCTTTAGTCTTCATCTAGAAAAGAATCCTTTTTCAGATTCTAGGTCTTATTTGGATGGAGAAGGGTGTCTAAAAAAAAGGACCTGGGGCATTACCAAGGTCACAGTACCATCTGGAGCAACATAATTTTGTTTTGATATTCTCCTCTATTCTTTATACACACACACACACATATATAATTTTGTTTATTTTTGGCTGTGCTGGGTCTTTGATGTTGTACTCTGGCTTTTCTTTCTGTGGTGAGCGGGGGCTGCTCTTGTTTGCCATGTGCAGGCTTCTCATTGTAGTGGCTTCTCTTGTTGCAGAGCACAGGCTCTAGGGTGCTCCGGCTTCAGTAGTTGCAGCTCCTGGGCCCTATAGCACATGCTTAGTAGTTGTGGTGCACGGGCTTAGTTGTTCCTCAGCACGTGGCATCTTCCAAGCCTAGGGATCAAACCCATGTCTCCTGCATTGGCAGGCAGATTCTTTACCATCGAGCCACCAGGGAAGCCCTCTTTTATTTCTTCAGTACTTGAGTTTTCAGGTGCTGTGTGGCTGAGAGAGAAAGTATGTATTTAAGAACATGTGTTGTGAGGGACTTCCCTTGTGGTCCAGTGACTAAGACTTCAAGCCCCCAATGCAGAGGGCCTGGGTTTGGTTCCTGGCCAGAGAACTAGAACCCACATGCTGCAACTAAGAGTTCACATGCCACAACTGAAAAATCCCACATGCCTCAACAAAGATTGAGGGTCACACATTCTGCAATTAAGACTTGCTGCAGCCAAATAAATAAATATATATTTTTAAAAAGATGTGTTTTAAGTCCTGACCTGTTGGGCTTTTCAGTATTGTCGGTTTAACTTTGGAAGAGCTAAGGGTATTCTGGAAAGTGGTCCCTGCACTGGGACCACTAGAAAAGACACCAAGTCTTTTTTTATCTCCTTTCCATTTCTTTTTCTTTACCTATCCCCCTGCCCCATATTGCAGAATCCTACACAGATACCAAGTAAAGAAAACACTCAATAATTGGAATCCGAAATGCTCAAAAGCATGAATAGCTAATGATGACAGAATTTTGGGTACTGTGACAGGAAATGGAAAGTTCAGTGGGGAAGCTGTAGGATGAGAGCCTTCAGGCACTTGCCAGATGACTCAAATGCCATGCCCACTCAAATGCCCACTCTTCTTACTCACAGGCCATTGCTGCCCTTGGAGAGAAGTTGACCCCTATATATTGGGCAATGCAGCTGAGCCAGCTCTGCCAGGCCCAGTGACAGTGACATGCCCACGCCAACCTGTCCACACCTCCTTCTCAGCCAGAAGCCACAGGACATGGAGGAGTATTGCGAATTCCAGTGTGGGTCATCACAGAATTCATGCTTCCTGAAGTCCAGGGTTCATCCACATACCTCAGAGATGAGCAGAAAGGTAAGAACAAAACTGGCATCAGCCCATTGATGATAAATAAGACTTGATTTTGCGGAGTGACTCAGGTTTCCATCCTGTTAACAAATATGTGTAGTAGTCAGTTATTCAAATATTCATTCAGCAAATACTTCTTAACACATGCCAGGCACAGGTCAAAGATACAAAGAAAAAGTTCACAAGTATAAAAACAGATATGAGTATACCAGAAATAATATAGTATAATGGGATAATTGCTATAATAGAAGATAAACAAAAGTTTAAGGAAACCAAGAAATAGGAATGATTAATTGTATGTGTGTGTATGAGTATGTGTGTGTGTGTGTGTAGGAGGTTGTCATCCAAACCAGAGAAATGTGTTGGTTTTTTTTTTTTAATATATATGTTAACCAAGTTTCCTAGTGTCTCCCTCCAGTACAGCCCTTTCCCCTGTAGGAAATAGCTTTCCTCCTGCCTTCCTGTCAGGTTCACCTTCTTCAAATGTATTTTGAATGAAAAGGAGTCACATCATGTCCATTCACGAGGTGGGATGGCCCATGCTTCAGCCTTCTCTCCACTGTAGCCTGTTTTTAATAGCCAGTCACAGCTCCTGCAATTGTTGACCTATCCTTCCTTCCCCTACCACTGGGCAACATCTCTGCTCATCCCCAAAGCACCCCTCAGTCAAAGCTGTTGTGTGTAATAGACTTGCAGAGTGGTTGGAGGTTATAGGAGGAGTCACAAGAAAATGAAAGGGAAAAACTATTTAAAATAGAAAATAAAAATGCCACTGATCTGCAAAACGCTGTAGCCATTCTTGCCCCCAAGCAATTTTTCACGACCCTTGTTGAACCTCAAGGCCTGCTACCTTCTGTCATCTCTGCAGGAACCACTGCCTTTTCTTGGAGACTAAGACCATATGGTGTCACTTGGCTTCCCTGAGGACACTCAGATTTTTGCTAACTTTATTAAGCAGAAGTTTGGCGCTTCTATGTCCTGGTCTCTGTAAGTCAAACCAGGTCATTCTTGAGGTCACGTGTATGGATCAAGGCCATACCCTGGGGACTTCCCTGGTGGTCCAGTGGCTAAGATTCTGTACTCCCACTGCAGGGAGCCCGGGTTCGATCCCTGGTCAGGGACCTAGATCCCACATGCCACAACTAAGTGTTCACATGCCGCAGCTGAAGTCTTACATGCCACTATGAAGATCGAAGATCCCTTGTGGTACAACCAAGACCTGGTACAGCCAAATAAATAAAAATTTAAAAAACCGTTTAAGAAAAGAAAGCCACACTCTGATGCCTTTTCCTCTGAGAAGCTTCTCCCCGACACAGAAGAGCAGCAGTCATTTTTGTTGTTGCTGTTTTTAAAGCATTTTGTTTTCATGCCCTTGAATATGAGAGGTGGAAAAAAATGAAGTCTTGTAGACCTGAGTCTTCCAATGGAGCCCCCTTATCCAAGGAGGTGGGTAGAGATGGTGGCCAGAGAGGCAGTTCCCAGAGAGGGATGGCCACTTGGGGTAAAGTTTTGCATCTCTGTCAGGAGTGTGTCCTGGACAGATTCCTTGAATCATTCCACTCTTAAGCACTATGGATTTGATGTTTTCTCTTTTGTTAATACTTCAGACGTGATTTGAAGTCATGAAAGGACCCCAAAGTTGCTATACTGACAGCAGCCTCTAGTTTTGGTGTGAATGGTAGCACAGGTACATGCTTGTTCCTCCCACACTGACTTTATCTGTTTGTCAACTCAGCCCAGCCAGGTAACCTGCTCAAAATAGGTCAGGTAACTCTTGGTGATGGACAGGGAGGCCTGGCGTGCTGTGATTCATGGGGTCGCGGAGAGTCGGACACGACTGAGCGACTGAACTGAATTGAACTGAACTGAACTGAACTCACAGTGAGAATTAACAAAGAGAAAAAAGGAAAAAGAAAAACTTGCTTTGGTTTCGATGACCTAACAATGTAAAACAAATTTTAAATTAGATCATCCAGGAGGTAGGTCTTCTTGAATGGCTCTAGGAATTTTTTTTCTTCCTGCTCTGATAGATCATCTAGCTTATTCCAAGGGCTATGAATTTGGCTCCAGCAACTGCTGCCAGTCAGGCTCCACAGTCATGCTTATGCATCCACACCTTCGCTTTCATTGTCTCCTCATGGCAGATCTTTGTGAAGTGTTATTGCTTTATTTCCCAGCACTTGGCAGGGAGGGCTGTCCTCTGAGGCAATACTGGGGTCAGGCAAAGTGGTCTGCTGGCTGCCTGCATGGCAAGCGTTGCCACCATCACTCAAGGTCAGGGGTCACACTGGGTTGGTTGTGTGAACAAGAGTGTTTATGGTCGTGCTTAGAATCTGGACTGTAGTTTGCCATCCAGGATAAAAGATGAAACAGAGCAACCCTGAGCAGAATGGGGGCGCACATCTATGGAGACTCGGGATATGCCAAATGTGGCCTCCAAGGGAAAGGGGGCAGGGGGATGTTGGAAGCAAGAATGTTGTTGCTTATGAGCTTTAAGAATTCAGAGGTAATTCCACGGGAGAGAAATGAGTATAAAGAAGTCTAAATTAGCAAGAGGCAATGAACCCAGAGACTGATAGACAGCATTTGCCAACCCCAAGCTACCAGCCCTGCCTCCAGTCCTCACTGATCTCCCCCTTTCCTGAACTTCTATCATATGCTCCATCTTAATTACATTTTGCCATTTATACCATACTCTATCTTACGTTGTTTCGCAACTGTGGCTTCATGTATAAACATTATCTCTTCCCAACTTGACTATAAAGTCCTGGAGGGCAAGACCATACTTGACAACTGGCAAAAGGTATGAATGAAACTAATTTTTAAAACTTGTGTATTTACTATGAGAGGCAATAATATCAAGTAGAATTGTGCATGGAAGTTAATTAAATAATAATTACAGTAAAGAAGCATACCAGCACTATTAAAAAGCACTCTCTACCTAATTTCCACCATGCAAGGCCACTGAAGACAGATGGGTCATAGTGGAAAGTTCTGATAAAAAGTGGTCCACTGGAGAAAGGAATGACAAACCACTCCAGTTTCCTTGCTGTGAGACGGCAAAAGGATATGACACTGGCAGATGAGACACCCAGGTCAGAAGGTGTTCAGTATGCTACTGGGGAAGAGCAGAGGGCAGTTACTAACAGCTCCAGAATGAACCAAGAGACTGGGCCAAAGCAGAAACTCTCAGTTGTGGATATGTCTGGTGGTGAAAATAAAGAATCTGCCTGCAATGCGGGAGACCCAGCTTCAATCCCTGGTTGAGGAAGATCCTCTGGAGAAGGGAATTGTGCTCACTTCACATGTTAATAAGGTTATGCGCAAAATCCTTCAAGTGAGGCTTCAGCAGTAGACAAACTGAGAACTTCCAGATGTACAAGCTGGGTTTAGAAAAGACAGAGGAACCAGAGATCAAATTGCAACATTTGCTGGATCATAAAGAACACAAAAGAATTCCAGAAAAACTTCTACTTCTCTTCCATTGACTATACTAAAGCTTTTGATTTCATGGATCACAGTGAACTGGATGGAAAATTCTTAAAGAGATGGGAATACCAGGCCACCTTACCTGTCTTCTGAGTAACCTGTATGCAGAACCAGACATGAAACAACGGACTGGTTCAAAATTGGGAAAGGAGTTCATCAAGGCTGTATCTTGTGACCCTGTTTGTTTAACTTCTCTGCAGAGTACATCATGGGATATACAGAACTGGGTGAATCACAAGCTGAAATCAAGATTGCCAGGAGAAATATCAATAACCTCAGGTATGCAAATGATACCACTTTAATGGCAGAAAGTGTGTGCATGCATTCATGCTAAGTCACTTCAATTGTGTCCTACTCTTTGTGACTCCATGGACTGTAACCCACCAGGCTTCTCTGTCCATGGGATTCTCCAAGGAAGAATACTGGAGTGGGTTGCCATGTCCTCCTCCAATGGCAGAAAGTGAAGAGAAACTAAAGAGCCTCTTGATGAAGGTAAAAGAAGAGAGTGAAAAAGCTGGCCTAAAACTCAATATTCAAAAAACTAGGATCATGGCATCCGCCCCATCACTTTATGGCAAATAGAAGGGGAAAATGTGGAAACAGTGACAGACTTTATTTTCTTGGGCTCCAAAATCACTGTGGGTGGTGACTGCAGCCTTGAAATTAAAAGATGCTTGCTCCTTGGAAGAAAAGCTATGACAAACCTGGACAGCACATTAAAAGGCAGAGATATCACTTTGCTGACAAAGGTCCATGTAGTCAAAGCTATGGTTTTTCCAGTAATCATGTTTGGATGTTAGAGTTGGACCATAAAGAAGGTTGAGCACCGAAGAATTGATTCTTTCAAATTGTGATTCTGGAGAAGACTCTTGAGAGTCCCTTGGACTGCAAGCAGAGCCAACCAGTCAATAGTAAAGGAAATCAACCCTGAAGAGTCATTGGAAGGACTGATGCTGAAGCTGAAGCACCAATACTTTGGCCACCTGATGCGTGTAGCCTACTCATTGGAAAAGACCTTGATGTTGGGAGAGATTGAAGGCAAAAGGAGAAGGGGCCAGCAGAGGAGGAAATGATTATATAGCATCACTGACTCAATGGATGAGAGTTTGAGCAAACTCCAAAAGACAGAGAAGGACAGGAAGCCTGGCATGCTGCACTCCATGGGATCACAAAGAGTCAGACACGACTTAATGACTGAACAACAGCAACCTAATTTCCTGGTCAAAAAATTATTTTTAAGGTTTTTAATAATTAAAAAGTTTAACATACTGTTAGAGAAAACAGTTTTATTTATCCCCATGTAACTGTCACCTGGAGTCTAGAATTTTCAGGTTTTCACCACTGTTATTTCATTCTCTTTTTTAAAAAATCTGGGTTGATTTTATTTCTCATGTTATCATTTCCATAATCTCTATCTGTAGCATAATAGTTATTAGCATATTTCATCAATCCAGATTAGCAACAACAATAAAAACGAGGCAAACATAGCCATTTTTACCTACGGTAATTAAAAAATTTTAATTACAAATCCAAGATATGTTATTTATCTCTATATAGTTAAGAATACACCTCTAAAAAATATGGACATTTTCTTTCATAACCATGTGCATTCATCAAGCTGATTAGTGTCACCTTAAAATTAACAATAATTCCTGTAAATCATCTAAACTTCCCTAATTGTTTCCAAAGAGCAAGAACATCATTTAAAAGAAGGCCTTTTTCTCAGCCTGTCACAGGGAGTCATGCTAGAAACTGACAAGAAAAGGCAGTGATTAAATTCAAGGTCAATTCTTTTCTGCGTGTAATAGCAAAGTATGAGAATCACAGTCACAAGCTAGAGGTTGGCTGCTCTCTAACAGAGAGGATTGGCCTGTAATCCCTCTTTCTGGATAGAGGATGTTGGGTTCTAGAGAGCTAATGCTATTTCAAAGTGTGTGTGTATGTATTTAGATAAGGGCCATCTTTGGGGCACTGAAGTGGAAATAGATTGCAGGGGACTGTGATGGAATTCAGGGGGAGCTATGAATTTAGATGGAAAAAAGGGATACATCTTAAGTTTTTATTATCCTTTAATGGAAATTCATAATTCCTTTTAACTATAAATATAGGCAGCAAAGCGGAGAAGGCAATGGCACCCCACTCCAGTACTCTTGCCTGGAAAATCCCATGGATGGAGGAGCCTGGTAGGCTGCAGTCCATGGGGTCATGAAGAGTCGGACACGACTGAGCAAACTCACTTTCACTTTTCACTTTCATGCATTGGAGAAGGAAATGTCAACCCACTCCAGTGTTCTTGCCTGGAGAATCCCAGGGATGGGGGAGCCTGGTGGGCTGCTGTCTATGGGGTCGCAGAGTCGGACACGACTGAAGCAATTTAGCAGCAGCAGCATAGGCAGCAAAGCACAGAAGTATTCTTATCTGTGGCTTTGTCACCAATGGAAATAAAAATACTTTAATATCACATTCAATTGTCCCAAATATCTTCAAATTGTATTGAATATTCATTATTACTTTGAAATTATCTTGTTTTTCCACCTCTAGGTCTTATTATATGTCAATAAGGAAGTAAATACGTTGCTGCTGCTGCTGCTGCTAAGTCGCTTCAGTCGTGTCCGACTCTGTGCGACCCCACAGACGGCAGCCCACCAGGCTCCCCCATCCCTGGGATTCTCCAGGCAAGAACACTGGAGTGGGTTGCCATTTCCTTCATAAATCTACTTTGTTTTGTTTTGCTATTTGGATAACGTATTTTTTCTATACTTGTTTTCCTTTGTAGTCCTGTGTATTTTCTTTTACACATTTTAAAGCAGTATTCTGAGAAAGAGTCCACAGACTTCACCAGACAGGCAAAGGAATCCATGGCATAGAAAGAAGAAGCCCCTAGAAATAGCCTGTTTCAAATACACAGAAAGCTAAGATGCTGGGAGTGATGTTAAGGAAGAAAAGAGAATTTCCCCCTGACTAGTTCATCATATTTTTGAACCCTGAACATAATAGCTGGACATGAACAATTAGCCCATATAAGGAGCCCAGAAGCCACCGCAAGAGCCGTATGAAGGCTCATCTCCAAAGCCACATTTCTTCTAATGCTGGCATATGAGTCATAAGCTTTGGCTGGCTCTTCTAGAAGGATGCTCAAAGTCCTCTACATCACAGCAGAGTACTATAAAAGTCTAAGGTATTAATAGAATTCCTCCCACCTCGAGGCTGTGGTTCTTCCCACGAGATCTTTGCAGCAACATACTGGGCACCTGCCAGGCTGACTGTGTGTGGGGCAGGGACCTGCTGGAGACAGTTCTCAGCTCACAGTCTAAAGTTGATATTGACTTGCTATCATGAATAAGACAAGAGGGAGGTGAAATGATTTGCCTAAACTCCTTTTTCTGGAACATGCCACTTGCCACCTACTTAACAGAGTTTTAAGTTGATCAGCACAGCATATATGTTAAATCCTAGGAGTGTCACATTATCATATCATGAAAAAGTTATCAAGCTTTGCTAAAGGCAGAGGGTAAAGATAACCAACTGTTGCTGAGATCACATCAACTCTTATTCTTTACCTGCAAATTCATCAATTTTGTTTTCTTCTCACTGGCTAATGACTTATTAGCATTATACAGTGAATTGCACATAACTGCCTTGTACAATAACCATACCTTTAAATTTTCCAAGCCTGGAAAAAGACCTTTCATAATTATTTTTGCTTCCTATAGCCATGATGGGCTTCCCTCAGATAGCTCGGTTGGTAAAGAATCCACCTGCAATGTAGGAGACCCTGGTTCAATTCCTGGGTTGGAAAGATCCGCTGCAGAAGGGGTAGGCTACCCACTCCAGTATTTTGGGGCTGCCCTTGTGGCTCAGCTGGTAAAGAATCCACCTGTAATGCAGGAGACCTGGGTTCTGTCCCTGGGTTGGGAAGATCTCTTGGAGAAGGGAAAGGCTACCCACTCCAGCATTCTGGCCTGGAGAATTCCATGGACTCTATAGTCCATGGGGTCGAAAAGAGTCGGACATGACTGAGCGACTTTCACTTCACTCACAGCCATGACAGTTTATCAGCTTTTGAGTTTCACATTCACATTTGGTGTGGCTTCTGGCAGGAGTATGTTAACAACAATCAGATGTTTGAAATGGCTGGCAGTCATTCACTTTAGCTCCAAACTGGAAATTACCCAGATGTTCATCAGTAGGAGAATGAATTAAGTCATTTGTGATTCATTCCTACAAGGATGGACTCTACAGCATTCCTTGATGGCACAGTGGTTGAGTATCCGCCCACCAATGCAGGGGACAGGGGTTGATCCCTGGTCTGAGAGGATTCCACATGCTGCAACTTCTGTAGCCCTCGAACGTAGATAGAGCCTACGCTCCACAACAAGAGAAGCCACTGCAGTGAGAAACCTGCACACCACACACAGCAATGAAGACCCAGAACAGCAAAAAGAGAGAAATAAAATTTTATATGTATATATATGAAAGGATGAAGGAGCTATCGCTACTGGCAACAGTCTGAATTAATATCACAAATAGAAGGAAGAAGCCAGACAGAAGAGAGTTCATGCTAAATGATTCCACTTACACAGAGTTCACAAACATTCACAAAGTGAGCCTCAGGCATTAGAAGTCAGAAGAGTGGTTGTTTGTAGATGGCAAGCAGTGACTGGAAGACGTGAAGGGATCCCTGGGGTACTAGGACCAGGTCTGTTTGTTGACTTGAGTGCTGGCTACTTGGATGTATTCATTTCGTGAAAATTTTTTGAGCTGTACACTTATAATTTGTGTAGTTTTCTGTGTATTTGTTGTAGTTAAACAGAAATCCAGAATTACAAAATTCGACGTGTACAGGGTCCCAATATGTTTTCTTTCTAATACACCCTCCTCCAGAATGCATTTCTTCTTAGAGAATTGGTGATATTTTAAAATAGTGTTAAGAAGTCTGAAATTTTTAATTGGGGTTTGTGGGAATATGCAAATCACCAGAAAATAAGCTATCCTGCCAGCCCTGCAATCCCTAATTGGGTTATAAATCTTTTTATTGACATATTTGTTCATCCTAAATGACAGATATCACAAAACCAACTGTGATCTGTTCTAATGATGTGTTAAAGTGACCTCAAGTACACTGAGCAGCGGTGAGGACAGCCTTACCAGAAGCAGGCTCAAGGACAAGGACACCTCACCAAGCAGATGTAATAGCGGCTGGGATCCCAATGCAGTGTGCAGCAGGAAGAAAGGCAGATGTCTTCTAATTGGCCAGTCCAGAGAGTGCATTGCTTTCTGATTGGTGGACCCAAAATGTGTACTGTTTTATAGAGAGGACTAGATGCAGCCCTTCTTCTGTTCCCCTGGGGGTGCTTTCTTCTGCTCACCACTATTGATGTAGATGGCGGTCTTCCCCTCCTTCAGTCACCTACCTTCTTTCTTCCTTGTTTTTACATAGCAAGCCTTTGAGAACCATCTTCTTTCTTTCATGTCTCCTTTTCATCCCATTCCAATTCCAGAGCAGAGCTTAACTGTAAGTCCCTATGTTTCACTGTTAGCTTTGTAGGCATTAAAGAGGGGAGCCCTGTTTACCAATCATTGAAATCCATCACTTGGTGTCCAAGAGGAATTTATTAAACATTTGTTTAAAGAAGGAACTGCAGATTCTTGGTTTTTAGGCATCCATTCTTCTATCTGTAGATACATGTAATTCTTCTAACTTTATCTGATGTAATTTATAAAGTACTATATGTTTGCTATTATTATTAACCATAATATTATAACTATGCATACTAAGAAATGTCTGCTATAAAATTTTAACCATATATGTATATAGAAGTGTTCATATTATGATATTTCTAGGGCTAGAATTTAGGGTAGGATTTTCAATTTCTTCTTTAATTTTTTTCTATATTGATTGAAATCTTCAACAGTGATTATCATTCATAAGAAACATTAAAATATTAAAAGACTTATAAACTAAAATTTAAAAAAACATAGACAAAATGGAAAACTATCAAATGCCAAAATTGGTGTTAGAAATAGGGAACTTGAATAGACCAATATGTTTGAAAGAGGTTAAATTGCAATTGAAAACCTCCACTCTTAGAAGACTGTAGACTTAAATGGTTTTTCAGGTGAATTTACCAAACTCTTGAGGAACAATAAGTTTCCAAATTACTCCAGAAGAGACAAAAACAAAAGTTAATCAAGGTCATTTCATATTGGTACAATCAGATGAACACATTATATTAAAATAAAAAAAAACTCAACCCTCTTTTAAAAAATATTTTAAAAGATGAAAGATCTTTGAAAATACTAATTGATTCCAACAGTTTGCTTTAAAATAATACAGCTTGGTTAATGAATGGTTCATCATTAGGGATTCTGCCAACATAATTGGAGCATTAATAGATTAACATTTTTTTTAAATCCCATAATAATTTCAATTGATACAAAAAAAGCATTTGATAAGTTCTTTACTTATTTATGATAAATATCTTAGTAAGCCAAGAGGAAAAAGGATTTCTTTAATTCCCTTAAATGAATTAAGTACCATTTAATCCCTTATTAATTAATTAATTAATATTGTCATTTAATCCCTTAAGTATACCAAAACTCTTAGTAGATATTATACTTATTGAAGAAATGTTAAGTACATTCCTATTAAGACTGGAAACAAATATTCTTAAGTTAAAAACCACTGTATATTATAACCAATACTACAATATTGGAAATCTTGACCAACACTGAAGAAAAGAAAGAGAAATAAGAGGCTTGGAAAGGAAGAAATAAACCATTGGTTTTTTCAAGGTGATACACTTATTTACTTTGAATAACTGATAGAATCAACAGGTAAATTATAAGAATGTGGTGTATGTATGATCAAGTTATAAGTGCATTTCTAAGAGCAAACAACTAGAAAATATTATATATACTATCACATAACAGCCACTAAAAATAGTCTGGTGATTAACTTAACCAAAAACATATAAGGTTTTCTGGGGAAAATGTAAATATTGTAATAAAGAACATAGAAAAACAATTTTGAGTGATAAAGAGACATTCCATGTTCTCAGAGGAGAAGACAATAATATTGTAAAGATATCAGCTTTCCCCACATCTAGTACATGCAAAGTAATTCCACTAAAATTGTAGTTAGACTTTTGAGATACATGATAAATGTATTTAAAAATGTGTATACTGATGAGGCAGTATAAGACCTCTTAAGCAAGAACTTGAAAAATCATGTGGCATATAGTTGATTATTGAATACATCAAAGTTAAGGATTTCTATTATACAATAACAGGCATATGAGTAAAGTTAGAAACAAATTTCACAATGGGTGAAGAGCCTTTAAAATGTTGACAAAGGATTGACAAGTGGACATTGTTGACAAGTGGACAAAGGATTCCTATCTAGACTATGGAAAAACACAAATCAAACAAGAAATCAAATCAACAATAAATCAAATCGTATAAATCAACAAGAAAAAGACAGTAATTCAATAGAAAAATGGGCAAAATATCAAACAATTTATAGAAAATAAACTCAAAAGGCTAATAAATCATAAGTAACTCACCAAATTGACATAATACTGAGATATAATTTTATACTTATTTGACTGGAAAAAATTAGAAAGCTGAATCCATGCCTTGTGTTGGCTGGATATGAGAATAAGTCCTGCTTGTGGGAGTAAGGACAGGCACAGTCATTGAGAAGCACACTCTGTACTATTCAGACAAACTAAGTAAAGTTGTGTCCCATAAGATGGCAAGACTAAAAGGGGTTAAGGAAATAAGAGGAGTAGAGAAAACAGTAAGGTTTCTGGCTTAATCCCAGACTGGGTAGATTCAGGTGACAGTGCTCAGGATAGAGAATAAAAAGGGAGGAGGAGCTGCTTTGATGATAAAGTTGATGTTTTCCTTTTTGGACCTTTTAAGAATCATGAACTTATGAGACACCCTGATGGAATTAATAGGTACTCAATTAATATTATAATCTGCCCCATCAAATAAAGTCCCTTTTCTTCCATGTTTAGGAAAGACTGAATCTTTTTTATATTAGTTCTGTATTTTTTTAATTTATTTTTTGTGAAGGATAATTTCTTTACAGAATTTTGTTGTTTTCTGTCAAATCTCAACATGAATCAGTCATCAGTTGAGTTCAGTTCAGTCGCTCAGTAGTGTCCGACTCTTTGTGACCCCATGAATCACAGCACGCCAGGCCTCCCTGTCCATCACCAACTCCCAGAGTTCACTCAGACTCATGTCCACAGAGTCGGTGATGCCATCCAGCCATCTCATTCTCTGTCATCCCCGTCTCCTCCCACCCCCAATCCCTCCCAGCATTAAAGTCTTTTCCAGTAAGTCAACTCTTCACATGAGGTGGCCAAAGTATTGGAGTTTCAGCGTTAGCATCAATCCTTCCAATGAACACCCAGGATTGATCTCCTTTAGAATGGACTGGTTGGATCTCCTTGCAGTCCAAGGGACTCTCAAGAGTCTTCTCCAGCACCACAGTTCAAAAGCATCAATTCTTTGACGATCAGCTTTCTTCACAGTCCAGCTGTCACATCCATACATGACCACTGGAAAAACCATAGCCTTAACTAGATGGACCTTTGTTGGCAAAGTAATGTCTCTTCTTTTTAATATGCTATCTAGGTTGGTCATAGGTATACATATATCCCCTCCCTTTTGAACCTCCCTCTCATCTCCCTCCCCATCCCACCCCTCTAGGTTGATACAGAGCTCCTGTTTGAGTTTCCTGAGCCATACAGCAAATACCTGTTGGCTATCTGTTTTACACATGGTGCTGTAAGTTTCCATGTTACTCTTTTCATGCGTCTCACCCTCTCCTCCCCTCTCCCCATGTCCATAAGTTTATTCTCTATGTCTGTTTTTTCATTGCTTCCCTGTACATAAATTCTTCAGACCATTTTTCCAGATTCCATATATGTGACTAAGAATGTGATATTTATCTTTCTCTTTCTAACTTACTTCACTCTGGATAATAGGTTCTAGGTTCATCCACCTCATCAGAACTGACTCAAATGCATTCCTTTTTGTGGATGATTAATATTCCATTGTGTATATTTACCACAACTTCTTTATCCATTCATCTGTCGATGGGCATCTAGGTTGCTTCCATGTTCTAGCTATTGTAAATAGTGCTGCCATGAACAATGGGATACATGTGTCTTTTTCAACCATGGTTTCTTCAGGGTATATGCCTAGGAGTGGGATTGCTGGGTGATATCCTGGAAAATCCCATGGATGGAGGAGCCTGATAGGCCACAGTTCATAGGGTTGCTAAGAGTCAGACATGACTGAGTGACTTCACTTTCACTTTTCACTTTCATGCATTGGAAAAGGAATTGGCAACCCACTCCAGTGTTCTTGCCTGGAGAATCCCAGGGACAGGGGAGCCTGGTGGGCTGCCATCTATGGGGTCGCACAGAGTCAAACACGACTGAAGCGACTTAGCAGCAGCAGCATGCTGGTTTTATTCCTACTTTTTTTAAAGGAATCTCCATACCGTCTTCCATAGTGGCTGTATCAATTTACATTCCCACCAACAGTGCAAGACTATCCCCTTTTCTCCACACCCTCTCCAGCACATACTGTTTGTAGACTTTTTGATGATAGCCATTCTGAACAGTATCAGGTGATATCTCATTATAGTTTATATTTGCATTTCTCTAATAATGAGTGATATTGAGCATCTCTTCATGTATATGTTAGCCATCTGTATGTCTTTGGAGAAATGTCTGTTTAGGTCTTTTTCCCACTTTTTGATTGGGTTGTTTGTTTTTCTGAGTTATATGAGCTGCTTGTATATTTTGGAAATTAATCCTTTGTCAGTTGTTTCATCTGCTATTATTTTCTCCCATTCTGAGGGTTGTCTTTTCATCTTGCTATCGTTTCCTTTGCTGTGCAAAAGCTTTTAAGTTTAATCAGGTCCCACTTGCTTACTTTTGTTTTTATTTCCATTACTCTAGGAGGTGGGTCATAGAGGATCTTGCTTTGATTTATCTCATCGAATGTTCTGCCTATGTTTTCCTCTAAGAGTTTTATAGTTTCTGGTCTTACAGTTAGGTCTTTAATCCATTTTGAGTTTATCTTTGTGAATGGTATTAGGAAGTGTTCTAATTTCTTTCTTTTACATGTACCTGCCCAGTGGCAAGCCACTCCAGTACTGTTGCCTAGAAAATCCCATGGATGGAGGAGCCTGGTAGGCTGCAGTCCGTGGGGTCGCTAAGGGTCAGACACGACTGAGCGACTTCACTTTCACTTTTCACTTTCACACGTTGGAGAAGGAAATGGCAACCCACTCCAGTGTTCTTGCCTGGAGAATCCCAGGGACCGGAGAGCCTGGTGGGCTTCCATCTGTGGGGTCACACAGAGTCGGACACGACTGAAGTGACTTAGCAGCAGCAGCCCAGTTTTCCCAGCACCATTTTTTGAAGAGGCTGTCTCTGCCCCTTGTATATTCTTGCCTCCTTTGTCAAAAATAAGGTACCCATAGGTTCCTGGGCTTTGTAGTATAATCTGAAGTCAGGAAAGTTAATTCCTCCAACTCCATTCTTATTTATCAAGACTGCTTTTGTTCTTCAGGGTCTTTTGTGTTTCCATATGAATTGTGAAATTTTTTGTTCTAGTTCTGTGAACAATGTCATTGGTAATTTGATAGGGATCGAATTGAATCTGTGGATTGCATTTGATAGTATAGTCATTTTCACAGTATTGATTCTTCCTGCCCAGGAACGTGGAATATCTCTCCATCTGTTTATGCTGTCTTTGACTTCTTTCTTTAGTGTCTTATAATTTTCTGTGTACAGTTCTTCTGTCTCCTTAGGTAAGTTTATTCCTAGATGTTTAATTCTTTTTGTTGCAGTGGTAAATAAGATTGATCCTTTAACTTTTCTTTCTGATTTTTCATTGTTAGTATATAGAAATGCAAGTGATTTCTGTGTATTGATTTTGTATCCTGCAACTTTGCTAAATTCACTGATTAGCTCTAGTAATTTTCTGATACTATCTTTAAGGTTTTCTATGTACACTATCATGTCATCTGCAAACAGTGAGAGCTTAACTTCTTTTCTGATCTGGATTCCCTTCATTTCTTTTTCTTCTCTGATTGCGTAGCTAGGACTTGCAGAACTATGTTGAATAATAGTGGTGAAGATGGACACCCTTGTCTTGTTCCTGATCTTAGTGGGAATGTTTTCAGTTTTTCACCATTGAGAATAATGTTTGCTGTAGACATTATATATGGCCTTTACTATGTTGAGGTAGGTTCCTTCTATTCCCAATTTTTGAAGAGTTTTAATCATACATGGGTGCTGAATTTTGTCAAAGGCTTTTTCTGTATCTATTGAGATGATCATATGGTTTTTATCTTTCAATTTGTTAATGTGGTGTATCATTTGTTTGATTTGTATATGTTGAAGAATCCTTGCATCCCTGAAATAAACCCAACTTGAACATGGTGTTCAAGAGTCCCTCAAACTGCAAGGAGATCCAACCAGTCCATCCTAAAGGAGATCAGTACTGGGTGTTCACTGGAAGGACTGATGTTGAAGCTGAAACTCCAATACTTTGGCCACCTGATGCGAAGAACTGACTCATTTGAAAAGATCCTGATGCTGGGAAAGACTGAGGGCAGGAGGAGAGGGGGACAACAGAGGATAAGATGGTTGGATGGCATCATTGACTTGATGGACATGGGTTTGGGTGGACTCTGGGAGTTGGTGATGGACAGGGAGGCCTGGCGTGCTGCAGTTCATGGGGTCACAAAGAGTCAGACATGACTGAGCGACTGAATTGAACTGACTGACTGAACGTGGTGTATGAGCTTTTTGATGTGTTGGTGAATTCTGTTTGCTAAAATTTTGTTGAGGATTTTTTCATCAATGTTCATCAGTGATACTGGCCTGTAGTTTTCTTTTTTTGTCTTGTCTTTGTCTGGTTTTGGCATCACAGTGATGTTGGCCTTGTAGAATGATTTTGGAAGTGTTCCTTCCTCTGCAGTTTTTTGAAAGAGTTTTAGAAGGATAGGCATTAGCTCTTTTCTAAATGATAGAATTCTCCTGTGAAGCCATCTGGTCGTGGGCTTTTGTTTTTGGGGAGATTTTTGATCACAGCTTCAGTTTCAGTGCTTGTAATTAGATTGTTCATAATTTCTATTTCTTCCTTGTTCCATCTTGGACGATTGAACTTTTCTAAGAATCTGTCCATTTCTTCCAGGTTAGTCATTTTATTGCTATATAGTTGCTCATAATAGTCTCTTATAATCCTTTGTATTTGTGCGTTGTCTGTTGTAACCTCTCCTTTTTCATTTCTAATTTTGTTGATTTGATTCTTCTCTGTTTTTTTTGATGTGTCTGGATAAAGGTTTGTCAACTTTGTTTATCTTCTCAAAGAACCAGCTTTTAGTTTTATTAATCTTTACAATTATTACTTTTATTTCTTTTTTATTTATTTCTGCTCAGGTCTTTATGGTTTCTTTCCTTCTACTAATTTTGGGGTCTTTTTGATATTCTTTTCCCAGTTGTTTTACATGTAAAGTTAGGCTGTCTATTTGATGTTTTTCTTGTTTCTTGAGGTAGGATTGTTTTGCTATAAACTTTCCTCTTAGAGCTGTTTTTGCTTCATACCATAGGTTTTGAGTTGTGTTTACATTGTCATTTGTTTCTAGAAATTTTTTGATTTCCCTCTTGATTTCTTCAGTGACCTGTTGGTTATTTAGAAACGTGCTGTTTAATCTCCATGTGTTTGTGTTTCTTACAGTTTTTTTCCCTTATCATTGATATCTAGTCTCACAGCATTGTGGTCAGAGAAGATGCTTGATAGGATTTCAGTTTTCTTAAATTTACTGAGGTTTGATTTGTGACCCAAGATGTGATTTATCCTGGAGAATGTTCCATGTGCACTTGAGAAGAAGGTGTATTCATCTGCATTTGGATGAAATGTCCTGAAGATATCAATGAGATCCATCTCATCTAATGTATCATTTAAGTCTTATGTTTCCTTATTAATTTTCTGTTTTGATGATCTGTCCATTGATGTGAGTGGGGTGTTAAAATGTCCTACTATTATTGTGTTACTGTCAATTTCTCCTTTTATGTCTGTTAGTGTTTGTCTTATGTATTGAGGTGCTCCTATGTGGGGTGCATAGATATTTACAAGTGTTATGTCTTCCTCTTAGATTGATCCCTTGATCACTATGTAGTGTCCTTCCTTATCTATTGTAATCTTCTTTATTTTAAGGTCTATTTTGTCTGATAAGAGAATTGCTACTCCAGCTTTCTTTTGCTTCCCATTTGCATGGAATGTATTTTTCCATCCTCTCACTTTCAGTCTATATGTGTCTTGAGGTCTAAAGTGTGTTTCTTGTAGACAGCATGTATATGGGTTATGTATTTGAATCCATTCAGCCAGTCTGTGTCTTTTGGTTGGAGCATTTAATCCATTTACATTTGAAGTAATTATTGATATGGATGTTTCTATGGCCATTTTCTTAATTGTTTGGGGTTGATTTTGTAGATCTCTTGTCTTCTCTTGTATTTCTTGACTATAGAAGTCCCTTTAATGTTTGTTGTAAAGCTGGTTTGGTGGTACTGAATTCTCTTAACTTTTGCTTGTCTGAAAAGCTTTTGATTTCTCCATCAATTTTGAATGAGATCCTTGCCAGGCACAGTAATCTTGGTTGTAGATTCTTCCCTTTCAGTACTTTAAATATATCCTGCCATTCCCTTTCAGTCTGCAGAGTTTCTGTTGAAAGATCAGCTGTTAAGCATATGGGGTTTCCCTTATATGTTATGTGTTGCTTCTCTCTTGCTGCTTTTAATATTCTTTCTTTATGTTTAGTCTTTGTTAGTTTGATTAGTATTTGTCTTGGTATGTTTCTCCTTGGATTTATTCTCTATGGGACTCTTTGTGCCTCTTGGACTTGATTAACTATTTCTTTTTCCATGTTGGGGAAATTTTCAACTATAGTCTCTTAAAATTTCCTCATACCCTTTCTTTTTCTCTTCTTCTTTTGGGACCCCTATTATTTGAATGTCAGGGCGTATGATATTGTCCGAGAGGTCTCTGAGACTATCCTCAGTTCTTTTCATTCTTTTTACTTTATTCTGATCTTCAGAAGTTATTTTCACCATTTATCTTCTAGCACACTGATTCATTCTTCTGCTTCAGATATTCTGCTATTGATTCCTTCTTCAGTTCAGTTCAGTTGCTCAGTCATGACCAACTCTTTGCGACTACATGAATCACAGCACGCCAGGCCTCCCTGTCCATCACCAACTCCCGGTGTTCACTCAAACTCATGTCCATCGAGTCGGTGATGCCATCCAGCCATCTCATCCTCTGTTGTCCCTTTCTCCTCCTGCCCCCAATCCCTCCCAGCATCAGTCTTTTCAAATGAGTCAACTCTTCGCATGAGGTGGCCAAAGTATTGGAGTTTCAGCTTTAGCATCAGTCCGTCCAGGACTGATCTCCCTTAGGATGGACTGGTTGGACCTCCTTGCAGTCCAAGGGACTCTCAAGAGTCTTCTCCAACACCACAGTTCAAAAGCATCAATTCTTCGGTGCTCAGCTTTCTTCACAGTCCAACTCTCACATCCTAGTGTATTTTAATTTCAGTAATTGCATTGTTTGTCTCTGCATGTTTATTCTTTAATTCTTCTAGGTCTTTGTTAATTGATTCTTGCATTTTCTCCATTTTGCTTTCAAGGTTTTTGATCATCTTTACTATCATTATTCTGAATTCCTTTTCAGGTAGTTTGCCTATTTCTTCTTCATTTATTTGGACTCCTGTGTTTCTAGTTTGTTCTTTCATTTGTGTAGTATTTCTCTGCCTTTTCATTTTTTTTTAACTTACTGTGTTTGAGGTCTCCTTTTCCCAGGCTTCAAGGTTGAATTCTTTCTTCCTTTTGGTTTCTGCCCTCTAAGGTTGGTCCAGTGGTTTCTGTAAGCTTCTTATAGGGTGAGATTTTTGCTAAGTTTTTGTTTGTTTGTTGTTTGTTTTTCCTCTGATGGGCAAGGCTGAGTGAGGTGGTAATCCTGTCTGCTGATGATTTGGTTTGTATTTTTGTTTTGTTTGTTTTCTCGATGAGGCATCCTGCACAGGGTGCTATTGGTGATTGGGTGATGCTGGGTCTTGTATTACAGTTGTTTCCTTTGTGTGAGTTCTCACTATTTGATACTCCCTAGGGTTAGTTCACATTCCAAGATGTCTGGCTCTAGGTGAGCCATCATGATTATCTTGGTCGTGAAGATCTTTTTGTACAGTTCTTCTGTGTATTCTTGCCACCTCTTCTTAATATCTTCTTCTTCTGTTAGGTCCATAGCATTTCTGTCCTTTATTGACCCGATCTTTGCATGAAATGTTCCCTTGGTATCTCTAATTTTCTTGAAAAGATCTCTTCTCTTTCTTATTCTGTTGTTTTCCTCTATTTCTTTGCATTGATCACTGAAGAAGGCTTTCTTTTCTCTCCTTGCTATTCTTTGGAACTCTGCATTCAGATGCTTATATCTTTCCTTTTCTCCTTTGCTTTTCACTTCGGTTCTTTTCAAAGCTATTTGTAAGGCCTCCTCAGACAGCCATTTTGCTTTTTTGAATTTCTTTTCTTTGGGGATGGTCTTGGTCCCTGTCTCCTGTCAAGTGGGCCACGAACAAAGCTAGTGGAGGTGATGGAATTCCAGTTGAGCTATTTCAAATCCTGAAAGATGATGCTGTGAAAGTGCTGCACTCAATATGCCAACACATTTGGAAAACTCAGCAGTGGCCACAGGACTGGAAAAGGTCAGTCTTCATCCCAATCCCAAAGAAAGGCAATGCCAAAGAATGCTCAAACTACCGCATAGTTGCACTCATCTCACACGCTAGTAAAGTCATGCTCAAAATTCTCCAAGCCAGGCTTCAGCAATATGTGAACCGTGAACTCCCAGATGTTCAAGCAGGTTTTAGAAAAGGCAGAGGCACCAGAGATCAAATTGCCAACATCCGCTGGATCATGGTGGAAAGCCACTCCAGTACTCTTGCCTAGAAAATCCCATGGATGGAGGAGCCTGGTAGGCTTCAGTCCGTGGGGTCGCTAAGGGTCGGACACGACTGAGCCACTTCACTTTCACACATTGGAGAAGGAAATGGCAACCCACTCCAGTGTTCTTGCCTGGAGAATCCCAGGGATGGGGGACCCTGGTGGGCTTCTGTCTATGGGGTCACGCAGAGTCAAACACGACTGAAGTGACGCAGCAGCAGCAGCAGCTGGATCATGGAGAAAGCAAGAGAGTTCCAGAAAAACATCTATTTCTGCTTCATTGACTATGCCAAAGCCTTTGACTGTGTGGATCACAATAAACTGTGGAAAATTCTGAAAAAGATGGGAATCCCAGACCACCTGACCTGCCTCTTGAGAAACCTGTATGCAGGTCAGGAAGCAACAGTTAGAACTGGACATGGAACAACAGACTGGTTCCAAGTAGGAAAAGGAGTACGTCAAAGTTGTATATTGTCACCCTACTTATTTAGCTTATATGCAGAGTACATCATGAGGAACGCTGGGCTGTAAGAAGCACAGGCTGGAATCAAGATTGCTGGGAGAAATATCAGTAACCTCAGATATGCAGATGACACCACCCTTATGGCAGAAAGTGAAGAAGAACTAAAAAGCCTCTTGATGAAAGTGAAAGAGGAGAGTGAAAAGGTTGGCTTGAAGCTCAACATTCAGAAAACAAAGATTATGGCATCTGGTCCCATCATTTCATGGGAAATAGATGGGGAAACAGTGGAAGCAGTGTCAGACTTTATTTTTGGGGGCTCCAAAATCACTGCGGATGCTGATTGCAGCCATGAAATTAAAAGATGCTTACTCCTTGGAAGGAAAGTTATGACCAATCTAGCCAGCATCTTGAAAAGCAGAGACATTACTTTGCCAACCAAGGTCCATCTAATCAAGGCTATGGTTGCCAGTGGTCATGTATGGATGTGAGAGTTGGAGTGTGAAGAAAGCTGATCACTGAAGAATTGATGCTTTTGAACTGTGGTGCTGGAGAAGACTCTTGAGAGTCCCTTGGACTGCAAGGAGATCCAACCAGTCCATTCTAAAAGAGATCAATCCTGAGTGTTCATTGGAAGGACTGATGCTAAAGCTGAAACTCCAATACTTTGGCCACCTCATGCGAAGAGTTGACTCACTGGAAGGGACTCTGATGCTGGGAGGGGTTGGGGGTGGGAGGAGAAGGGAACGACAGAGAATGAGATGGCTGGATGTCATCACCGACTTGATAGACGTGAATTTGGGTGAATTCCAGGAGTTGGTGATGGACAGGGATGCCTGGCGTGCTGTGATTCATGGGGTCGCAAAGAGTTGGACATGGCTGAGTGACTGAACTGAACTGAACTGAGGGTTAGTTCTCTGGTAGTCTAGGGTCTTGGAGTCAGTGCTCCTACTCCAAAGACTTAGGGCTTGATCTCTAGTCAGGAACGAAGTTTTAAAAAGTGGGTTGTTATGGCATTAAGTGAGATTAAAACAATATCCAAAAATGAGAAATCAATGATGAACCCCAGACAAATGGAAGGTCCAAAATCAGGCAAATAATAATTAAAATAATGGAATATACACATATACATATACACCCATGAGCAAAGTCAAAACAGTCCAACAAAAATAAAGTACAACAGATTGACCTGGCGAATGAAGAAAATCAAAATTTATATTTACCATTTAAGAACAAAACTAACTAAAGCACAAACTGCAAAACAAAATGAAAGCAAGGTGCCAAGTGGGGAATAAAGCAACAAAAACCAAACTAAGAAATCTGTTGAGAGGAATGGGAAGAAAGAAAAAAAGAATAGATATGCGAAATTAAATAGAGGTAGATGAAGATTTATATACATTAAAGATTAACTTCAAGGGGAAAAGAAAAGTAGGAAAGGCAATCAAAAGAATAAATGTAGAAAAAATATAATAGGTTTAAAGAAATTAAAAGTTAGACTTATAGAAAAGAGAAAAGATAAAGAAAAAAAGGAAGAAGAAAGGAAAAAAAAAAAAGGAAAATTCCACAGAACTGCAAAAGCCCAATGTAGATGCAGAGGTTTATGAGAGCAGTAATAATTATGACTGAATATACACATATATGTATACAAAGATAAGCAAAATCAAAACAGTCAACAAAAATAAAGTACAATAGATTGACCCAGCAAACAAAGGAAACATAAAATTATATCTATCAGAACAAAACTAACTGAAGAACAAACTGGAAAACAAAACTAAAGCAAGGTGCCAAGTGGGGAATAAAGCAATGAAAAAAAAACTAACAAATATGTTGAGAGGAAAGGAAAGAAAGAAAGAATAGATATGTGAAGTTAAATAAGGTAGAGAAGATTTATATACATTGAAGATTAACTGCAAGGGGAAAAGGACAGTAGGAAAGGCAAACAAAGGAATAAATGTATAAAAATAATATAGGTTTAATAAAATTAAAAATTAAAATTATAAAATAGATAAAAAAAGGAAGAAGAGAAAAGGAAAAAAAGGAAAACTCCACAGAACTGCAAAGGCCCAACATAGAGGCAGAGGTTTATAACAACAGTAAAAATTATATACATATACACCCATAAGCAAAATCAAAACAGCCCAACAAAAATATAGTACAATAGACTCACCTGGCGAACAAAGGGAACCAAAAGTTATGTCTACCAGAATGAAACTAACTAAAGCACAAACTGGAAAACAAAACTAAAGTAAGGTGCCAATTGGAGTATAAAGCAATGAAAATAAAACTAACAAATATGTTGAGACTAAAGGAAAGAAAGAAAGAGTAGATATGGAAAGTTAAATAGAGGTATATGAAGAAGATTTATATATATTAAAGATTAACTGCAAGGGGAAAAGAACAGTAGGAAAAGCAAGCAAAGGAATAAATTAGAAAATAATAGGTTTAAAAGTTAAAATTTAAAAAAAGAAGAAAAGAAAAAAGCAAAAACAATTTACCAGAACTACAAAAGCCCAATATAGAGGCAGACGTTTATAACAATAAAAAATGTAACTGAGGAAAAAAAAGAAGGCTCAAAAGCTTAGTTAGATTTTATAGTGTCAATAAAATCAACAACTACAACAGGGGGCAAGGGAGTGGCAGAAAGAGAAACCCCAAAGAATCTACAGAACGAGTCAAAACATAAGAGTAATAAATGCTTTTCTTGAGTCACTGCTGTCAGAGTCCTTTCCCTCACTGGGAGTCATAGTCCACCTTACCTCCCTAGGGTGCCCTCTCACACTGTGCTGATCTCTAGACCTGCTGTGAAGGCAGCTCAGATTCTAATCTGCTCCTACTCCTGTGTGTTCTTGCCTCCAGTGTCCACAGCTCTCATAACTAGTGTGTTTTCTTTTGTGGGAGCTCTCAATGGCCTTTTATATATTCCACAGACACAGAGTCTGCCTAGTTGATCATGTGGATTTAATCTGCAGCTTGTACAGCTAGTGGGAGGGTTTTGGTTCTTCTTCCTTAGTCACACTACCCCTGGGTTTCAATTGTGGTTTTATTTCCATCTCTGGATACGGGCTGTCCACTGGGGTTTGCTCCTGAGGCTGCCCTGGAGGACTTGGGTTTGCCGCTGTGAGGGCCAGGTGTGGAGATGGTGCAGCTGCTTGGGTCTCAGGGCTTCTGGCAGCACCAGGTACTCAGGGGAGTTGGTGGCTAGGGCAGCAGGAAATACAGTGCTCTAGAAGGGTATGGCAACCAGTATTGGCCAATATGCTCCAGTATTCTTGCCTGGAAAACCACCTTCCTGACAGAGAAGCCTTTCAGACCACAGTCCACACGGTCGCAACGAGTGGGACACTACCCAAGTGACCCTGTGCGCATAGGTGCAAGAACTTTTTGCCTGTGGCAGCTCTGCCCCAGTGAGAGTTGGGCTTGCGGGGACCCTGGTGGTGCCAAGTGTGCAAGGACACGGACTGCTTCCGCCACAGAAGTTATGGCCCTATCAGAGTCTTTTTTTCAAGCCTCTTGTAGCTGGCGATCAGAAGGCCTCTTTGGCCAGTCTTTCTCCACAGCTCCACCCGTTCAGGCACTGAGAGGGCTCCCTTGCTTGGGGTCCTTCTTGGTTGTTTGATGCATCAGGCATATAGAGGGGCCCCCAGCCTGGGGTCCTACTCTGTAGATTAGCATGTCAGGCGATTAAAGGGGCACCCTGTGTGGGGTCCTACACTGTAGTTCGGTGTGTCAGGTGTTTGATTGGCCAGCCTCTATTGTTCAGCGGGGGATGCTGGCATGTGGGGAGAGAGACACTGTGGTGATGGCTCCACCCCCTATGCATGACTCAGCAGTATCGCCTTGCTTCCATGGCTGCCCAGCTTTCCTCCACAGGCATTTTCCAGCACAATATCCTCCTTCACATCCCCTTGATCCGTCTCTCTGCAGTCAACAGCAGCCCTTGCCCTGGGGTTGCTCTACAATCCCTAAACTCCAGCTCCCAGCCAAATACATAGTAGGGTATGTATGGCTGAGGTGAGGACTGTTTTTGTCTCATCCTTAGATGTTTCTCCTCTGACTCAGACAATTGCCTGATGTGAGGATCAGACTCCTGTTTCAGTTCTCCTGCCCACTGAGGGCAGGTCCAGTCCTACTAACAGTCCTGTTTTTCCCCCTAGTTCCTTCGTCCTACTGAGTTTTGCGTGGGTCTATATATTTTTTTCTGCTGGTCAGGTACTTCTGTCTGCTCTCAGCTGGTGTTGTGCATGGACTTCTGTGTCTCAAGGTATATTCCTGATGTATCCGTGGAGAGAGATGTATTCCATGTCCACAGATTCCTCCACCATCTTGCAATCCCAAAATTGAATATTAATTTGCCATTTTCTTCAGCTTAAATTCTGTTAACTTTTGTAGTTGAAGGACCAATATTTTTATTAACCCCTTCTCAATAATAAATAGATAACACTGATTTTTTAGATCATCAAAACTTTTAAGCCAATATTAGGAACCAAGTGAGAATATATCCTTGCTTTTTCCAAGTCACCAAATGTTGACATTTTGGACATATATTTTAAAGTGAAGTCACAAAGAGTCAGATACGACTGGGCGGTGAACACACACACATACACCAGGAATGCTTAAAAGACATAATTCTAAAAACCTCATGGGAACCAAAAATCTGCAAGTGATTAAATACACAAAAAAGAAAAAAAAATCCAAACATATCACTAAAGATAGACATCAAATCAAAAGAGAAGAAAGCAGAAGAGGAAGGGAGGGAAAAAAGACCTTTAAAAACGAATCCAAAACAATTAACAAAATGGCAGTAAGAATATTCACATCGATAGTTACCTTAAACGTAACTGAATAAAGTGCTCCAACCAAAAGATACAGACTGGCTGAAGGGATACAAAATCAAGACCCGTATATAAGATGCCTACAAAAGACCCACTTCAGATCTAGGGAAACATACAGAGTGAGAGTGAGGGGATGGGAAAAGGTATTCCATGTAAATGGAAATCAAAAGAAAGCTGGAGTAGCAATACTCATATCAGACAAGATAGACTTTAAAATAAAGAATGTTCAAGAGACAAAGAAGGATACTGCATAGTGATAAAGGGATCAATCGGAGAAGACCCTTCTTTCAATTTTCTGTAGACGCTTACCTTCCATTTTTCTCTCACTAATTCTGCACAGAGTAGTCTACATTAGTACTGTCCATAAGAATATAATGCAAGTCATATTTGTTACTTAAAATGCTTAGTAGCTATATTAAGAAAATAAAAATAAACAGGTTAAATTGATCTTAACAATAGACTTTATTTCTAAAGCTGAAACTCCAATACTTTGGCCACCTCATGCGAAGAGTTGACTCACTGGAAAAGAGTCTGATGCTGGGAGGGATTGGGGGTGGGAGGAGAAGGGGACGATAGAGAATGAGATGGCTGGATGGCATCACCGACTCGATGGACATGAGTTTGAGTGAACTCCGGGAGTTGGTGATGGACAGGGAGGCCTGGCGTGCTGTGATTCATGCGGTCGCAAAGAGTCAGACACGACTGAGCGACTGAAATGGACTGAACTGAACTGATACAGAATACAATTTCAACATGTGGCCAATATAAAAGTTATTAATAAGATATTTAAATCCTTTTTATTGTTTCAAAATATTATGTATATTTTATACTTAGAACATACCTCAATTCAGATGAGCCACACCAAATGCTTACTAACCACTTGTAAGCAGTAGCAGCTATGCCACTGGACACACAGGTCTAGATACAGTGTTTAAAATCCTTTGTTATTTAAACGTTCTTTTTAAAATCATTAAGTTCCTCTCTATCATTTTCAGATACTAAAAGTTTGTCTAAAAAACAATATAGCATTTTTTTCCCCACTCCAGTCATTGGAAATGGAGAGCTCTTTGGAACAGTCTTTAGGACTTGAGTGCTTCTGGCAAGAAGGTCTTTGCAAATGCACCCTCCTTTCCTCCACTCTCTGGAGTCAGGCTGAATGGGGCCTTGGAAGGAGCTCTTTGCAGGAGTCCACACAGCCGTTTTGGCTGCTTATTGAGGGATTGCAGGTTTTCTGACTCTTCTCCTCAGCATTCAGAATACGAATTCTTTCTTTTTTAAATTGGTTATTTATTACACCTTGTGCTTATACAAAAGAGGCCAGAATATGATTTCTTAAACAAATGGTATTCCATCCCAGACCTGGGAAGATCCAAACCACACTAGCCATTAAACAAATGGGAAGAAGGGAGACGACTTTTTCCATTTGGGGCTCACTCACGTTCCAGTGCAGTCAAGCAGATCTTTTGTTCTGTTTGGAATTGGTTTGGAATGAAACAGAGAAGAAAGAAAACACGTATTGCATAAGCTTATGGTAACCACAAGTTGGGTAAGGCAAATATTAACAATACTTGAAGCAAATGAAAATGTTTGAAATTATTTCCTTTCTCTACCAAATCTAATACAATGTTCTGCTTTGGGTGGGAGGATGACAAGATGACTTCTCTCAAACCCATTTTAATTCTAGTTTTGTCTACTTTTTAAAATAATTATGTAAAGATCAGGGTTTTGTTTTTTTTTTTTTTTTGGTGTGTGGGATAAAAACACATACCATGAACTTCACCCTTTTTTATGATTTTAAGTATACAGTTTAGTTTTAATATATTTACATCATTATGAAACAGATCTCCAGAATGTTTTCATCTTATAAATCTGAAACTCTATACACATTAAATAACCATTCCTTTTCACCTTCTCCTCCCAGCTCCTGTTAACCACATTCTGAGTTTGATTAGACATCTCATATAAATGGAATCGAACATTATTTGTCTTCTTATAATTCGTTTAGTTCACTTAGCATAATGTCCTCAAGGTTCACTCATGTTGTAGAAACATTTTTTACAGTAAGATTTTTTTTTAGAGTCTAGTCTCCTAGATTCATCATAAAAAAAGCACATTCGATTTTTTTTACCAGAGTTGGACTGTGAAGAAAGCTGAGCGCCGAAGAATTGATGCTTTTGAACTGCGGTGTTGGAGAAGACTCTTGTTGGACTGCAAGGAGATCCAACCAGTCCATTCTAAAGGAGATCAATCCTGGGTGTTCATTGGAAGGACTGATGCTAAAGCTGAAACTGCAATACTTTGGCCACCTCATGCGACGAGTTGACTCACTGGAAAAGAGTCTGATGCTGGGAGGGATTGGGGGCGGCAGGAGAAGGGGACGACAGAGAATGAGATGGCTGGATGGCATCACCGACTCTGTGGACATGAGTTTGAGTGAACTCTGGGAGTTGGTGATGGACAGGGAGGCCTGGCGTGCTGTGATTCATGGGGTCGCAAGGAGTCAGACACGACTGAGCGACTGAACTGAAGTGAAAAACAACTGTATGCCATACACATGAAGCTTATCTTCCTTTTGAGGAGCTAGAAAGCTCGTATCTTCAGTCTCAGGTTAGCAGAGCTGTGAATGGGACTTCCTTGAGACTCACTCCAGTAAGCTCCAAAGAACATGCTGGGAAATAGCGTTATATCCAATTTAAATTCTACCCTCAGCCAGGGACTTCATTACTCCACTTTTATTCACACTCCTAGGTGATAAGTCAGGTCCACAAACTATGGGGAATATAGGTAAAAGTAAGTGTAGAATATGTGTGCAGCCTTGAATGAAGTGGAGATCAATTATAAAGCTCAATATTTCATGCTCAGTGATTTGGGTGGACACAGGCTGGTGATGGAGACGGTGGCCCATAGAAAAGAATCCCCCATCATCAAACTCTGTCTTTCCCATTCCCAACACTTTTGACTTCTCCAGAGCAGCAGGAAATTCACTCCTGCCATGTGTATCTTAGGTCAAAGAGAAAAAGAATAGAGCTCCAATGTGTGATTCCCAGCCTGAAAGAAACCAAGTGTCTTCTGATAAACAACACTTGAGTTTTTTTTCTTTTTAATGAAGGCACTGAACTGACCTTCTTTTAAAATGGCCTAGAAAGGATAAACAGGAGAGATCTTGTTTTCCCTTCATCCTGGAAAAATAACATTTCTCCCTTTCCAGCTCAGTACAGTTGACTGAATTGGAAAGGAATCTATTTTCTCTGGAAAGATTTATTTGCCCAACAGTCATGTTTTTGTATATGTGTGTGTGTTGGCAAGAGGCGATAGATTTTCCAGAACAAGGGTCGTCTTGTTCACAGTTTAAAGGGCCCAGAAGTTGACTAAGGAATTTAATGTTAAGGAAAGCTTTTGCTTTCCTTAATGCCATGTACAGACTCCAAAGCATCTCAAGTTGTCCTGGGCTCTAGGATGGGGAGGAGAGTGTGCTGGGGCATGCCTCAGTGCTACCACCCGACTCATTCGAGAACAGGTGAAAACAGTTTCATTTTCCTCACCTCGATCTCAAGACTTGTGACAAAAAGGGTGTGTTAGGAAGCATCTGTGTTTCTGTTTTTCAAATAAATTGTTTCTCAAAAAGTTAAACAAGTTTTGAATAAAACCACGTGGAAAAGCGAGGCATGGCATTACCTTTTCTCCCCACAACCGGACTTCTTTTTCCACCTGGGGACACATGTTTTGAATCAAGGAAAGATGCAAATTCCTTTCTGGCCAAATTAGAGTGAAGATTTAAAGGGATTATTAAGGTGCTTTTATCCCCTCCTCTACTTAGCTTCACAAAGGACTGGCAGCAAATCCTTTCTACTTTACAGGGAATTGTTTTCACTGCTTTTAGTTTTCTTGTATTGTAGGCTAGGCATTAATACAATATACAATAAACTTGGATACTTTGGGACATTTTCTTGAGAACATTTCTTTGAAGGTGAATGACCTACTTCTTGTAAAAAAAGTTGAACATATATTATATACACATGATGTACATAATTAATTGTGTATATTAATTAATATATATATTCTAACACTAGAACTGCAATCTATCTTAAACTAAAGATTCTTTCCCCAGATTTTTTTGTTTCCAAGTCACTGCTTGCTGAGCTCAGCTGACAGCTCAGCTGGATTTTGCAGAAGTGACTTTTCACTAAGCTGGCCTTTGCCTTGCCAGGTGTGGCTGGCCAATGTAAAGGAAAGGAAAGGTGTTTTTCCTTTTAGCATGAATGTTAACACTCTTACCATATTTTCCATCGCCCAGTATCTGTTTTCAAGGAAGCACGGATCTGCAGAAAACAGAGGCAGCTGAGATTTCTCCTTTGTAGATGTTGGCTCCCAGCCTCTTGGTGCATTTAATTTAGCAAAAGTCCATGTAATTAAATGAGGGGAAAATAGAATTTTTTTTTGATGGCAAAATGATTTCCATGAGGAGAAACTGGCTGATGGTATTGACTCTGAAGTGTTGCTGGAACACTTCACAGCAGACAGGCACCCTCCTTCAGACCCCAGACTGTACACACTACCTAGGGCTGACTCTTCTGGGGCTGAACAACTTTCTACTTAGGAAGTATATGCCTTCTTGAGACATTTTTTACTTTTGTGTGCAAAGTCCATGTATTTGGCACAATTGGAAATTTTACCAATCCCTGCATTGTCCTTTATTCCCCCCGTTTGAGGCTAGATGGGACTAAATCTGGGTGAAATGGGTTTCCCACTTGCTCTCAAGTATGGCTGCTCTAGATAAATCAGCTGTTGTCTTTGAGAAAGACCCCAGAAGCTTCCCAGGGCAGGGCCCAGGCTTTTCTTCTTAGTCTAATCTTCAAACATCTATCCTATGCTTGGTGTTAGATAAATATTAATTGGAAATGCTGACCCTGAGATAAAAGACATAGAGGAGGGGAGACAAAAATGGCAGCTTGCTATCCATCACCAAAGGATAAAATAAAGGTAATCATCCAGTAGACCCTGATTCTCAGTCTCCAAATTATTTTTGCAGGGCCCTCAGGCACCTGAGACTTCCAGGTCTTTCTCTGCCATAATCCCTTCTCTGATTTATCCCCGGTGATGCCCCCTAAACTCTGCTCATGCATCCTTCCATCAGCACCCTTATTTCCCACCCAGTGGTCCTGAGATTCCTTCAAGGTGACACTTCTCTTGCATCACTTCCAATCTGATCTTCTTCAGCCAATGGCCTCTAGTGTAGGAGAAAATTAAAAACAGCTTCTTCACCAAAAGTCAATACCTCTGGGATGGAATATTATGTCAGGTTGGATGGATCCCTCTCTCCAGGCTTCTGCATGTAGGACAAGAGGCAGAAGGCGTTTTGAGGTGGGATGTTAGAACTTGCCACCTAATGTGTCAAGGTTGGTTGTTCACAGAGATACATTTCTCACTCAGGTTGTTGTGGACAAGTTTAATGGAACAGAATGGGAACAGACTGTCTTACCACCTGGCCTCAGAATTTCTCTTACCTTGATGAGCCAGCCCGAAGTGAGAAGTTGAGCAGGAAAGTTTGGCCCCAGGTGAGTTTTGAAAAGAAAAGATAGGAACAAAGAGAGGGCTGATTGCTCTGTATATATAAAAAAATAAAGCGTAATCCTTTTTGCTAGTGAGAGTGGGGATAGAAAGGAGGGAATAATGTGATAGTTGGTCTCAATGATGGAAAAATATTTATATCATATCAATAGTAATGACTTTATTTGTTTGCATGGGTCTGATATAAATGCCTGTATTTAAGTCTTCAGTAAAGGGAATAAAGTACTTATAAATAATCAGTGTATATAAGACAGTGTGTGTATGAGAGAGAGAGAAAATCAAGGGACCATTTTGTATTTTCTACATGTATATCCCCTTGTTAGAGAAAGCCCTCAAGGCACAGTGAGGTGATGCACATGTTGATGCACAGAGTCAGTGTTTCAATGGGAGGAACTGGAACTTTACCAGCAATATCAAAAGGTGCACCTTCCGTATGCATCAAGAGTCCAGGAAGCATAAGGAGTGCAAAACCCTTCAGATGGGACTGTAAGGCAATTCATTTGAGACTCAAAAGGCAGACTTTCTCTCTGAAACTTTGGTTAAATTAAGAGCAAATTTAGCAAAGTTGGGGGAGGAGGGTAAATCATAGCTTTAAATGTATGAACCTTTGTCAGCAAAGTGATGTCTCTGCTTTTTAATGCAGTCTAGGTTTTTCATAGCTTTCCTCCCAAGGAGCAAGCATCTTTTAATTTCATGGCTGCAGTCACCGTCTGCAGTGATTTTGGAGCCCAAGAAAATAAAATATGTCACTACTACTTTTTCCCCTTCTTTTTTTTTTTTTATCAGTTCACTTCATTTTATTTTATTTTTTATAATTTTTTTTTCTTTACAGTTAAAATTATTTTTATTAAAAAAGCACAAATGCAAAGAAATGAACAGAGGAAAATTTATGCGTCGAACCTGGACTGGTCACTTATGATAATATACATGCTACAATTCCATTCTCCCCAATCAAGTGATGGGACCGGATGCCATGATCTTAGTTTTTTTTAATGTTGAGTTTCAAGCCAGCTTTTTCACTCTCCTCTTTCACCTTCATCAGGGGGCTCTTTGTTCCTCTTCACTTTCTTCCATTAGAATGGTATCATATGCATATCTGAAGTGGTTGATATTTCTCCCGGAAATCTTGGTTTCAGTTAGTGATTCATCCAGCCTGGCATTTTGAATGATATACTCTGCATAGAAGTTAAATAAGCAGGGTGACCATATACAGCCTTGATGTACTCCTTTCCCAATTTTGAACCAGTCGGTTGTTCCATGTAAGGTTCTAACTGTTGCTTCTTTACCTGCATTACAGCTTTCTCAGGAGACAGGTAAGGTGGTCTGGTATTCCCATCTCTTTAAGAATTGTCCACAGTCTGTTGTGATCCATATAAAATGTCAGACAGACATTTAAATTTCTTTTGGTCTGATTTATTTTAGTTTTTCCCATGGTCATGTATGGATGTGAGAGTTGGACCGTGAAGAAAGCTGATCACCGAAGAATGGATGCTTTCAAAATGTGGTGCTGAAGAAGACTCTTGAGAGTCCTTTGGACTGCAAGGAGATCCAACCAGTCAATCCTAAAGGAAATCAATCCTGATTGTTCATTGGAAGGACTGATGCTGAAACTCCAATACTTTGGCCACCTGATGCAGAGAGCTGACTCATTGGAAAGACCCTGATGATGGAAAAGATTGAAAGCAAAAGGAAAGGGGGAGACAGAAGATGAGACTGTTAGACAGCATCACTGACTCAATGGACATGAATTTGGGCAAACTACAGGAGGTAGTGGAGGACAGGGAAGTTGGTGTGCTGGAGTCCATAGGGTCACAAAGAGTCAGACACGACTTAGTAACTGAACAACAGCAAACCAGCATTTTGATCTTTTTAGAGATCTTCAACATTCTTTATGAAGATTTATGGATTACAGACATGAAAGCACCCAAAATGTTAAAGTCATGAACCCAAATGTGGCAAGGGCCGTAGAGCACATGAATCCAACCTCTGGTACCAGTGATCTGGACTTGACCAAACTTACTTATAAGTGACTTTATGCAAGTTCCTTAACCTCCCTGTGCCTCAATTTCCTCTTCTGGGGATAATCCTAAATCATGAGGTCCTTGAGAACATTAAATGAGTTAGTATGCAGAAAGTATTTGGAAGAGTTCTGGCACATTCCAAACCTGAATTATTATCATCTTGCCTTATCATAGGAAGTTGGGAAAAGGAGTACGCTAGGAAATTTATGTACATGTCTCAATCCTCCCAGCAATGAATTTTGATAACAATGGGACATTATTAAAACTATTTTCTCAGCTGAAGACTTGAGGTCAAGAAAGAAAAGTAAATTTTCTAAGGTCACACAGCTGGTTAGAAGCGGATGTCTCTGTGGATCATTTGTTACACAAATTTACACAGCAAAATTATAATGATTGATTATAGCTTACACAGGGAATAGTGCAGTACCTTACATAGTATTTACAGAAATGGAGGGGCTTCCCTGGTGGCTCAGACAGTAAGGAATCTGCCTGCAATAAAGGAGACCTGGGTTCGATCCATAGGTCAGGAAGATCCCCTGGAGAAAGGAATAGCAAATAGAAATGGAAAACCAAATAGGAAATAGCTATGTTACGTGCATTTGGCTAGCCACACACCATTTTAAATGGGGAAGTGTGAAATGAAACCATTACAGTTACTCTCTGAGCAGAAAGTCCATCGGATCAGGAGTGTGGCTGTGACAGCATGTCTGCTCGAGTCCTTATTCTCGTGTTGTCTGGTCTGCAGTTGCTTAAATTTTTTAAAACAATATTAAGAGTTGATTTAGCTAACATCTCAAATATTAAAATATGTTTGTATTAGTTGAAAGAGAAACAATTTTTCTCCTCAAAGCAGTATCTAAAGTCTCTTTTTCTCAGTTTGGGCAAACCCGGTTTACTGGCAGTGAGCTTTCATGTCCCTCCACCTCGTCCCCAGTGTGGATACCAGTTCTGGGAGATGGGCTGGGAGGTCTGAGAGAGTCCTTTCTTGTTGAGCACCTCCTATTGTTAGCACCATGAGGGAGACCTGGTATCCATCCAGTCCCCAGCGCCATCTTCTGAGGGTGGCGCTCTCATCCTCTTTTTGGAGGAAACTGAGGCACAGAGAGCTTATTTATTACTTGTTCACTAAACACTGACACTATTGGGAGGAAAACAAAGGCTCTAACCTCTTAAAGCAGTGCTTCTCCCGCTCTTCTTATGTGAAATAGATGGTGTGTTTTGTTCTAATGAATGACACGCTCCCTTGGGCATGCAGGGAGGGCTGTAAGAAATTTGCTACATCTATCCTCTTTCCTTTTCCACTTCAGAAGCCCTATCAGAATGCAAGTTATTGGAATCATAACTTTGAAACTCCACTCATTTATAAAAATAACGTATATTTTGCTAACTTTAGCACCTCCACCATTATTGGTAATAAGCTATATGCAGGGTACGAAAGAACTGACACTATGATTGTTTAAAATCAAAATGAAACAGTACGGTAGGTGTGTGGACCGGCACATTTTTGAAGGGACAGTTCTGGACTTTGCTGTCTTTTGCTGAGGGTCCCTCTGTGCTCCCGTTCCATCTACAGAACGAACAGAGTCATCCAAACGTGGCAGCTCAGGGCCATTGTAGTGCCTGCCTCACACTCCGAGGTTTCGTCACATCTGTTCGCTTTTCTCCACCCTTAGTCCAGGTAGTCACCGTGTTACCTCTGGGTCGTTGTCTGTTCCCTCGTCCCCTGCCTCTTTTCTCCTTCCCCTATAATCTCTTTATTTCATTGCTGCCAAATGAGTGTTTCCAAAACACAATTTAAATACTTTAAATAATTTTATTGTAACAGAACCCTAAATAGCTACTGAGATCCAGTGCAAACTCCTCTCCCATCCCCCAATAAACTCTGCCGAATGATCCCAAAATGTTTTCCAATTTTACCTTCTACTATCTACCCTATCGGAGAAGGCAATGGCAAGCCACTCCAGTACTCTTGCCTAGAAAATCCCATGGATGGAGGAGCCTGGTGGACTGCAGTCCATGGGGTCGCTAGGGATCGGACACGACTGAGCGACTTCGCTTTCACTTTTCACTTTCACACATTGGAGAAGGAAATGGCAACCCACTCCAGTGTTCTTGCCTGGAGAATCCCAGAGAAGGGGGAGCCTGGTGGGCTTCCGTCTATGGGGTCACACAGAGTCGGACACGACTGAAGTGACTTAGCAGCAGCAGCATCTACCCTATGCCCAAGCCAAAGTATGACAGATAACTAGTGCCTGTGTTTCTCTTTGCTCATCAATTCCTCACTTTTTTTTAAATCAAAATGCTATCCATCCTTGTAGGTCCTATTCATCGTTCTCCAAAGAAGTCTCTCTCGATTCTCTCAGTCTGTCATCATTTTTCCTTTGAACCTGCCTGTCATAAAATGAGCAGACATTTCTGTATATTTTTATCTCTAGTTTTCTGGTCTCTTGTCCCCCACATTCCCCAACTACACACACACACACACACACACACACACTCACACACACACACGTCATTTCCTTGGCTGTTGGTACTTTGTGTCCCTTATAGTTCCAGTAGGGTCTTTCCCATGAAGGGGTATTTGCAGTCATAATGCTGTTGTTAAGAAGAAAAAGAAGGAGGAGGAGGAGGGAAGAGGAGAAGAGGGGAAGAAGCTGGGAGGAAAGGGTGGTAGAGAGTTCTTTTGCTTCTCCAGCCATCATGGTCGGACAACTCTAATTAATTGTTGGGAAGTTTTTCCCTATATTCATCTGAAATCTGCCCCTTTGAAAAATTGAGCTCCATAAATATTTATTATGTGACTACTATATATAAATTAAACCATTTTAGGCACAAAGCACATTCACTAATCCAGTCACAGCCTATATGCCTGCCCTGCCCAAGACCCGCCATCAGGGACCTTCTCACACTGAGGAGGAAAAAGGCTTAGCAGTTTCTCCAAAAGTCAAGGCCCTGCTCTCCTGGTTAATTTCTTGAAAGTATTTTTCTCCACTCTTCTCTGAGTTATAGTATATATGGGAGGGTCCATACAAGGTTGCTGAGAGATTTATTGGATTTATTGTCATTATATTTAGCAAACCCCCAGGGGTCAGAGGCAGAAAGTTTTGTTCTTCCATTTACACACAAAAAATAGATCTAAGAATCATGATTAAATCTTCAGATATGTGAAAATTACTATCCTACTTCCCAGAAACCTTCTTTGGAAATATTTATTTACTTTGGAAGCTGAGAGTGGAGGGATAGGTAAAGATTTTTAGTACGAATACCAGAAGATGGGTTTAAAAGGGATGTATTTAGAAAGAGGACTTGTTCATTATTTTTACGTTAGAGGGACAGGGAATGTTCTGTAAGTCAGACCGTCTGCTTGTATCAGTTCTTGGCAGCACTCCTACATAGCTGGCAGAGAAACAGACATAACTTCGGTCTCATAGAGTCATTATATGAATTAGACTTTGTTGTTTGTTTTTGTTTGGTCGCTAAGTCATGTCTGACTCTTTGTGACCCCAAGGACTGTAGCCCGCCAGGCTCCTCTGTCCATGGGATTTATCAGGCAAGAATACTGGAGTGAGCTGCCATTTTCTTCTCCAAGGGATCTTCCCAGACCAGGGCTCAAACCCACATCTCCTGCATCTGCTGCATTAGTAGGCAGATTCTTTTACCTCTGAGCCAGCAAGGAAGCCCAGACTTTATTGTAGGCAGTTACTAAGCAGTGCATGATCTGATTCGACTCTTAGACTAGCCAAATCCACCAATGTGTTCCTTCCTATCACTGTTAGCATTACCCTTGTTCTCTATTTCCTGGACCATGTGATGACCTCTAGCCAGAATCCTTGTCTTTAGTTGCTCCTCTCTCCAAACCATCCCACACAACACAGTGTGGGCGATCTTGCTAAAATGCAGCTCTAATCATGTCCCTGGCCCAGTAGTCTTGTTTTCTTAAATCTCAAACTTCATTGCCCCCTCCCACCTCATCCCTGGAGGTATTCCTAAGCTCTGTGTAGAGTTGACCACCCCTACATTTTACCTTTCAGTCATAATGCTTATGACCCTTTACTTCTTTATGTCTCTTTCCTACTTCCAAGACTGTGACTTACCTTTGCATCCCCAACACCTGCCACAGTGCCAAGCACCCAGTGAGTGGCTAATATCTTAAGGATGACAAACTTGGGCAAATACTGGGAGATGGTGAGGGACAGAGAAGCCTGGCATGCTTCAGTCTATGGGGTAACAAAGTCGGATATGACCTGGCAACTGAACAACAGCAAGGATGAATACAGGCATACTTCATTTTATTGGACTTTGAAGATGTTACATTTTTTAACAAATTGAAGGTTTGTGGCCACCCTGCATAAATGCAAGTCTATTGGTGCCGTTTTTTCCAATAGAATTTGCTTACTTTGTGTCTTTATGTCACATATTTCAAACATTTCTTAATTTTATATTTATTATGATGATCTGTGATCAGTGATCTTTGAGGTTGCTATTGCAAAATATTATCACTCACTGAAGAGTCAGATGATGATGGCTAGCATTTTTCAGCAAAAAAATATTTTTTAATTGAGGTAAAAGGCTATTGAACACTTAACAGACTACACTATAGTGTAAATATAACTTTTATATGCACTGGTAAACCAAAAATTTTGTGAGACTCACCTTATTGCAATATTTGCTTCATTGGGGTGGCCTCAAACTGAACCTACAATATCTCCAATGTCTGCTTATATAGCATAAAATCCAGTCTCCTTGATACAATGCTCTAGGCCTTCTGTAACCTTGACCTGCCAAATTTTTCCAGTGTGCCTTTTCATGGCCCTATTCCATTATAAATCACAAAGCAAACCTTTCCCCTAATAAGGCTTGGGTTTTCCCATTTTGATAGGGAAAGTATCCAGCTGTCCCATCTGTTGTTTTCACTTGACTGGTCCTTTTGCCTTTCTCTGCTTGTTGAAACCTACTCATTTTTTTTTTTAAGACCATCCAGTTATCCCTTCTCCTCGAAGCCTCCACCTGCTCTGGTAACACCTGGTTAATTTGTCTTTGATAGCTTTAACCAAACACTTATGTCATGACCTTATTCTATTTCATTTTCACCACAGCATTTAGAATGGAGATTTGGTCAAATAGATGCTAAGAAAACTGGGTGGCATGACTTTGCTGAGCACTCAGCCCTGCCCAGTGTGTACACATCTTGCTACTAAACAAGTGCTAGAAAATGATACATCATAGGCACAGGGGCATGGTTAGAACACGATTAGACCAAAGTCTTTTCCTCACTTAATTTTCTCTGGAGGAATAGCGAGCTGGGTTGCAGAACTGTTGAGCTTCCCAGCCAGTGTTCCCCCAGCAATGGTTTACAGGTCTATAGAGAGAGATTCCTCTCACTACTCAGGGTGGCCGGGCCATGCTCAGAACCAACTAAACCCCTGGGCCAGTGGTCTGGCTGTTACCCCGGTGTGCCTCACAGACACCAAAAATGGGTCCTGTTATAAACAGAGTTTGGGGACACTGACCTTAGTCAAATTAGGACAAGACCACAAACGTGAGTGCACACACACTGTAATGGAAAATGGCTCTGTTTGGATTTAGCATCATCTCTGTGGGCACTGGCTGGATGGCATCACCGACTCTGTGGACATGAGTTTGAGTGAACTCCGGGAGTTGGTGATGGACAGGGAGGACTGGCATGCTGTGATTCATGGGGTAGCGGAGAGTCAAACACGACTGAGTGACTGAACTGAACTGAACTGTGGGCACAACAGGAAATCTGCCCCCTTAGGTCTGGGTTGGTATAGATTCACAGATGACTCTGCTCATGCAAAAGAGAGAGCTAGGTCAAAAAAAAAAACTTTCTAAAGTCTCTCTTTCTGAGTAGTCAATAAAGGATGGTGGAACCTGAATGAATTACAGAATTTAGAATCAAGCCTTTTAGCTAAGCTCTGATTCCTTCAGAAACAAATTTTCAGATAATTTTAAATTAATGCTTTCTCCTGTGTTTTATGCTTTATGAAGGTTTGATTTTCCACATCAGAATTTTTTTATTGGCGTGGACATTCACCTGGATCTTGACCACAACAGAATTCTGCCTGCTGGTTCAGAAACCAGTCCTTGAGGTAAGAATTCACTTACTGAATGAGGATGCCTTCTAGGTGCAAGGCATCTCTTTCACCATTCACAAGCATGATTTATTCACTCATTTCCACAATGGCTTCTGTCTCCTTCCACAGAGATGGTAAAAGGGGTCTTGATTTTATGAGGGCATTGTAAGCTGAATCCATCCTTGCAAGGTCTCCTCCCTTGCCGTGGGAAGGACTCCCAGACACACTCGGGTTGCATAAACCCACATTTTCATCACCTGGCACACCTCCTCCATTTACAACCTATGAATTCCCTTCCTTTATTCTAACTTGGTAATGCTTCTTGCTTCACTTAAAAGTGTGATTGGGTTTCTGGGACCTTCTTTCTATTAATGCTCAAGCATGATAAATTCCTGTGTAAATACAAGTTCGTCCAAATCCTTCACTGACCCCCACTGTGGAAATAAGCTTGGCTCCTGACATTTTTTCATTACTTTTCTACTTACATGTACCACTTTTTCAAGTGATATGGGATCTTCAGATCCTCAGCAGGCTGGGAGATGATTGAGGCATTTGCCTCAGATGCAGAATTTAAGCATTCCCCCCAAAACCGAGTAACAATACATAACATCACAGTTTAAAAAATAAAAATTAGTGCAAAAATTCACAATGAACAAATATCAAAATTTTCAATGAAGACTAGATCAGTATTTTTGCTTTTATTTTCCTTTTGTTTTTCTTTCAGATTCTTCCTTTGGCCCCAGGATTCACTATGATCCAGCACTGTTACTGATTCTGTCTTTTTTGGAAGTTTTGATATGTTACTCATCATAGATTTTGGCATTGATTTTGATTTTTAAATGAATATTGGATTAGTGTGTTGTTTATCCTGATTCTCAAGTCTTATGGTGTCACTAAATGTGCTTCAGGCCAGTGCTCATTTGCCTTTCCCTGGATTCTGGCTCTGATCACAATAGCAACTAGCACAACCCTCTGCCCATTGATAGGCACTCAATTTATATTTCAGGAATGAATGAATGAATGAGTACTAGTAGAGGTATTTTAGGTGCTTTTTTCCCTTTTTTTTTTTGTAAAGGCAAAATGACACCTTGCTCACAATCCAGCATCTGCCTGACATTTAGACAGACAGCTTCACAGGTATGTTGTAGTAGTCTTAAGTTGCTGCATGTTGTTCAGCTGTGCTCACTAATTAATATACTTGATCCTGGGCCTCTTTTGTTGTCATAGAGTGTTCCCTTCCAGTCTTGCTTTATCTCATAAACAATTTTCAAGAAGCTAAATAGCTGTGGATGTATAGAATCATCTTTTACCTTCTTCTAGTAAATTGTACACCACTAACAACTCTCATATTGATACATGACCACTGGAAAAACCATAGCCTTGACTAGATGGACCTTTGTTGGCAAAGTAATGTCTCTGCTTTTTAATATGCTATCTAAGTTGGTCATAACTTTCCTTCCAAGGAGTAAGCGTCTTTTAATTTCATGGCTGCAATCACCATCTGCAGTGATTTTGGAGCCCAAAAAAATAAAGTCTGACACTGTTTCCCCATCTATTTCCCATGAAGTGATGGGACCAGATGCCATGATCTTTGTTTTCTGAATGTTGAACTTTAAACCAACTTTTTCACTCTCCTCTTTCACCTTCATCAAGAGGCTTTTTAGTTCCTCTTCACTTTCTGCCATAAGGGTGGTGTCATCTGCATATCTGAGGTCCGTCTAGTCAAGGCTATGGTTTTTCCAGTGGTCATGTATGGATGTGAGAATTGGAGTGTGAAGAAAGCTCAGCGCCGAAGAACTGATGCTTTTGAACTGTGGTGTTGGAGAAGACTCTTGAGAGTCCCTTGGACTGCAAGGAGATCCAACCAGTCCATTCTAAAGGAGATCAGTCCTGGGTGTTCATTGGAAGGACTGATGCTAAAGCTGAAACTGCAATACTTTGGCCACCTCATGCGACGAGTTGACTCACTGGAAAAGACTCTGATGCTGGGAAGGATTGGGGGCGGGAGGAGAAGGGGACGACAGAGAATGAGATGGCTGGATGGCATCACTGACTCGATGGACATGAGTTTGAGTGTACTCCGGGAGTTGGTGATGGACAGTGAGGCCTGGCGTGCTGTGATTCATGGGGTTGCAAAGAGTCGGACACAACTGAGCGACTGAACTGAACAACAAAAATAACCTGTTTGAAAGTCCAGAATACCGGGGACAAGGGTTCTGTTGGTTTCTGCAGGAGCTTCCGTGGTTGCGTGGAGAGGAAGGAGGCAAAGAGTTGGAAGAACAAACATGATGGAATGGGGTCTGCCCCTCAAAATAATACCCAGCTTGGAGAAAAGTAAAATGTTATTTCATTCCAATGGCACGACACAGAGGAGAGGTTCCTGTTTCTCAGGGGAAAAAGACACTGATCACGGAGGTATTGAGTCTGAGTCTCACACATGCTGTAAAGTTGATTCCTCAGTAAAAAATAAATATGATCACTCACAAAATCCTTTCACAAAATCAGCTTTAGAAAGATGAGCCTGTAATAACAAAACTGTTTCTCTGCCCTGGTAGATGGCCTGTGATGATGATGTTTTTGATTTAGTTACAGGAATTCTGTTCAGCAAACAATGCTGTTTAAGTGTTTTCTCTGGGTTCTGTCCACATAGTAGTCACTGTCCTGAAGTGGGGAAAATAGATCTTATTCTGTAATAGTGATTATGATTTATATTTTTTGTCCTGTCATCAAATGATCATTAGCCTTTATCTATCCTCACTCCTTCTAACCTTAAGTAGTCCAAGGGTAAAAATGGATAACTAAATTAACTTTCAAAAAACTAGTGTTTCTTAGCAACTACCTCTTTGTTTCACTGACAGCCTTCAAATCCCTTATTTTTCCATCTTGTTCTTTGCTGTCTCATTGTGATGTGACCAAAACTTCACTTCTGGCATACCTCTGGAAATTTGGGTATCTGAGACCCAGAAATGTGCTCATTTTAACAAATTATCTTACAGGGAGAATATTTAGACACTTCTTAGACTATTAAGGAGACTCACTAACACTAGGTTAAGATTTCACTTTTCATGAGGGCCTATTGTGTGCTAGCCACCATGCTTGGAGAAGGCAATGGCGAGCTACTCCAGTACTCTTACCTAGAAAATCCCATGGATGGAGGAGCCTGGTAGGCTGCAGTCCGTGGGGTCACTAAGGGTCAGACACGACTGAGCGACTTCACTTTCACTTTTCACTTTCACACATTGGAGAAGGAAATGGCAACCCACTCCAGTGTTCTTGCCTGGAGAATCCCGGGAACGGGGGACCCTGGTGGACTTCTGTCTATGGGGTCGCACAGAGTCGGACACGACTGAGGTGACGCAGCAGCAGCAGCCACCATGCTAGGCAGCTTTCCCATGTTATTTCATTGAACCCTTTGAAGAGTCTGGTAGGAGAGCAAGTATTGTCAGACCATATTGAAGAAATAAAAACCAAGACTCCAACTGGCTGTGATGTGCTTAGGTCACAGGACTATGCGGAGCAAGTCTGAGGCTTGGCTCAGGTCTCGTGCTTGTTGTATTGCCTGCAACTGTCTGGTTAGTGTCACAGGAGAAAATTTGCACCTCTTCTGCTTCAAGAGATGCTGAGAATATGTTTATCCAACCCAGTTTGTCATGTGGTTAGTTTCCAAGGTGAAATAAAATCAATCCTAAGGTTTCAGATATTATTTAAAACTGTATGAAGAGACGAGCACCATGTGATCATGTCTCTAGACCCTGTGTATACTTTCTCTGAAATTTCATATTTTTTTCAGGGAAACTTCTCCCTTTTCAAAAGGGGCACCCTAGCTTCCAAAAAGGCTTACAAGGAATAGGTTTTAGATCACCATGGAAGAATTGGTAAGGTATGGGAAAGATATGGTTGGGAAAGAGAAAAATTTGATTTTGTGAAATGAAAAATGCATCAGCGTTTATTTGCCTGAATTTGGAGGGGTATATGTGGGCATAGTTGTGTGTGTGCTGGGGGTTGGAAGAGAATGTGTGTAACAGAAATTGAATAATGCTGGAAAAGACGTTACTCTGGACCATATTTTTGATGAAGAAACAAACAAGTATTCATGGCTACAACTCTAATGGGTAAAATCACTCAAAAATAGCACAGGGAAGTAAGATAGTAGTACAGCACAGTGGTTAGACCTATAGGCTCTTAAAATCACTTGCATGAGTTTAGATACCAGTTTTGCTACTTCCTGATTGTGTGACATTTGATAGGTCACTTAAAAACAAACAAGCAAACACTGCATGTTCAGTATTCTCATCTATACAGTGGACAGTTACAGTAAGTACACATCAGGATGTTGTAAAATTTAAATGAGAATGCCTATAAAGTATCTAACTCTTCATAAAAAATGTGCTGTTATCAAAAGGAGGGTATATCTAACATTTTTGAGCTCCTTGTAGTAGAATAGTCTACTTCTCAGGTTTAAGAAATTGGAAAGAGTTAATCCCGACAGAAATTGTCACCAAACTTAGCAACACAGCAAGTGATTTTATTAGCGGAAGTCAATATGACCCCAGTAACCAGGCCTACAAAACATGGGGAAGAGGACACCTGACCAACAAATAGTAATAATCACAAGATTGTTGGCAGCTGAGCCCTCAGAACATCTGCATTCCTTTAATAATTAGTAGGCAAATAACCCTGCTCAGTGGCAGTGAATCTGCACCAAGCATAAAAGTGGTGCCAGCAAAACTAGAAAAAACTAGGAGATGCCCCTTGCAGGAAATTTAATTAAAGAGGAAAGGCCTCTAATAATGTTCCCATTGTGCTCTTGACTTCAATTGGAGAAGGCAAACATTGTGCAAATTCTCCAGACCAGGAGGCTGGCGTGGAAACAGCCAGACCCATGGGCCTCCTTGGCTCCTGCCAAGAGCCCTTGCGGCTGTGTCGATTGATAACCACTTCCCCAAAGTCACACAGTACTTTCAGATCAGCACAATTCTGGGTCACAAAATGGGTGGGAAGCCACAGAGTTCCAGGTCCTTTAAATAAAGTTAAAGATTACACCATTTTTAATGAAACACCTTTGTGTTTCCTCATGTCCTCACTTCCTTAGCCACTGATAATACAATAAACTCCTCAGAAATAATTCATGGAGCTGAGAAATGAAGCCTCACCCTCATGTTCTGAAGTTAGCCCTCACTCTACCTCTTGGAAGGAGGATGGAACATCTATATTACATCCTCAACCTGTGATATCTTCTTGCCAACGTGGAGACCCTCAAGTTCTTGGAGGCAGCGCACAGGCAGTTCCCCAGGCAGACAGTGTAACAGGTGCCTGCCCTGGAATAGCAGTGTCTGATTTCACATGTGGACTCAGGGTACCAGCTCTATGGCCCTGGGCAAATGGCTTCGTTCTCTGTGCTTCTCAGTTTCCTCATCCACAAAGTGGGAGTAATAATAGCACCTTACCCATAGTGTAGTTGTGCCTGACACACTGTGTGTACTAAATAATTGTCAGCTATTATGCCCATTCTTCTTAGTAATTAACGATGGTCTCACCCTGTGAAAGTCTGGCAAATAATTCTTTGAAGACAATTATAGTGACCAGTTAAATGAATATTTTATAAAGTACCTTATTTTGAATCCATATCCAGAAGCGGGATCCCTGGATCATATAGTGGTTCTACTTATACTTTTCTGAGGAATCTCTGCTCTGTTTTCAGTAGTGGCTGCACTATTTTATACTCCCACCAAAAGTGTACAAGGGTCTCAATTTCTCCACATCCTTGAAAACACTTGTCTTCTTTTTTTTTCCATGTAATAGCTATTCTAACTGGAATGAGGTGATACAGATATCGTAATGATTTTATTTTCTTTTTATTAATTATATTTCAACAAAGCTGTTTTTAAAAAATCTAACATTGATGCTAGGAAGGATTGGGGGTGGGAGGAGACGGGGACGACAGAAAATGAGATGGCTGGATGGCATCACTGACTCGATGGACATGAGTTTGAGTGAACTCCGGGAGTTGGTGATGGACAGGGAGGCCTGGCGTGCTGTGATTCATGGGGTCGCAAAGAGTCGGACACGACTGAGCGACTGAACTGAACTGAACATTGTACCTTACATATTGTAGACATGTCACACAACGCAGGTAGCTATTGGCTCTTTGATTGCTATGTAGAATAATAACATGTGTTGCTTCTTCTCAAATTATATTCCGCTCCTTTGGCTTCTCCACTGCTTTGACCTTTTCCGGTGAACCTGTTAAGGGATTACAAAGATCTGCGTCTGGCAAGTCTTTACAGGGTTCATTTGAAATGCAAACACCCACTTGATGTTAAGAATAGAGAGGGAAGAGGCACAGACAGGAGTGTGGATAGGGTCCCTCCTTAACTGAACTTAAATTCTGGTTAAACAAGTGGTAACAACAAAACCTGAGAAGTGTTAGGATCAGAAACTCAGAGTGAGGGAATTTTGTGTCAGGAACTCACAGGAGGAGGAAGGAAAGACTTCCTTAAGGAAATGAGAAGTGAAGGATTCTAGGCCTCAGCTGCACTTGAGAAAGTGCTCCAGACAGGTGAAAGATTGTGGTTCCAAGATCTGGAAGGAAAAGAGCTGGTAGCGGGAAAAGATGGAAAGGTGGGATGGTGGCCAGATTCTGATGTCAGCTTGGAGGCCATGTCAAAGGGTGAGGCTTTATCCTGAGAATGATGGGGGATTTGCTGGAGGGTTTCAGGTAGGGAAGGGAGATGTTCCCATCCGAAATTAGGAAGCATCATTCTGACTGCTCTGTGAGGCAAGAGGGAGTTGTGGGGTCCTGCTAAGAGGTATTAATGCATCATCTCTTGATGATTCTGGTCCCAACTTGAATGAAGGCAAAGAAATGGGTGGCTTTGAGAAAAATTTAAACAGTAGACCTGAAACCCAAGCTAACCTCACCCTGCCAGTCAGGTAGGGATGGAACAGGTAGAAACCTTAACCTTCAGGCTGCTCTTCTGCCAGGAACACCCAGAACATATTTAGTCTGGAGAAAGACAGTAAACTTATATCCAAAGTGGAACTAGGGTCTGTCTACACATGTCAATTGTCTGCACTAATCTACTTGACCCATTGCTTCAGTTAATGAAGGGCTGCTTGCCTGCCTTTCACCCTAATTATGCTTATCATCCAGGGCCCATAGATGCCACGAATAACTCAACACCAGTCCCTCTAGCCAAACAATCAGCAAATAAAGATAAATTTAAAGAGTGTCAAACCCAACTTTATGACTCCCTCATAGGCACCAAGGGCATTGTCTCAATAGCCTAAGCCACCAGACAGGATGGCCCAGAGCTGCTTGTTAGTTGACCTGCTGGGACCAACTGTGACTCATCTGTTTACTGCAGAGCAAAGGTAACTTGGGATGTAAAAGTAGACAGCTGCCTGCCATTGCACCTGGAAACGAGGGCACTGGGCTCTTCAACTGGAAGTGTTTCCATTGGCACAGACCCAGGCTGGATGAAGCCTGCTGGGTGAGAAGTCACGCCATGGGATGTGTGGGAATGCGTGCACATATTTTAAAGAATGGGGTCTTCACAGCTGACTGGCTGTTTCAGGTCACTTTCATTGTCTCACAGAGCAGCTTAGAGGCCAGTGATAATCACTTGTAAGTGTTTTTGTTATTTACAATTTCAATATAACCAGACTTCTTTTCTTGGCAGAAGTAAGATTATGGGCAGGAATAATGAAAGAGTAATAATAGTATTAATACTATTGGTATCATTTATTATTGTTTAGAAGGTGCTATGTCATTCAGTCTAGTGATAACAACCTGGGTACTCATGTGAACTACCTGGGGAACTTTAAAATACTGATACCTGGGCCCGCCCGCCAAAGGTTCTGACTTCATTGATTCGTGAGAAGCCCAGGCATTGGCATTTTAAGGCTCCCCAGAGAATCCTGGGCTTCCCAGGTGGCTCATTAGTAAAGAATCCACCAGCCAGTGCAGGAGATGAAGGAGACGTGGGTTTGATCCCTGGCTTGGGACCCCCTAGAGGAGGAAACGGCAACACACTCCAGTATTCCTGCCTGAAAAATTCCATGGACAGAGGAGTCTGGTGGGCTACTGTCCATGGGGTCGCAAAGAGTTGGACACAGTTGGATTCTCACACACAGAGAATCCTAATGTGCAGCCAGTGTTGAGAACTACAGCTTTAATGATGATGACAGCATGCAACGTTGGGATGTTTAGCTTCATCTGATAGATGAGAAGGGGGAAAAAGTAGAGACAGAGAGAAAAAGTAATTTTTATAATTGCAAGATCAGTCTGTCTGGTCACCAGCCTCCCTCGAGATTATTTCCCATGCGCTTCAGTGGGTCCTCAGTAAGGAGTACACAGGGAGCGCGACCGTGGAAGAAGGAAGAGCAGGGTCAAAGCACCACACAGGTACCTGGAACTCGGTGTAGGAGGCGCTGCCCTGCCCTGAGGCAGCTCTGCAGCCGTGGGTGAAGACTCATAAAGGAGAGAAGCCAAGTAGGCAGATAACCCACCCTTGTGGTGGCAGCAGCTCCGGCCTCTGTCTAAGCCCCCGGGGATGGCTCTCGGGAGATACTTGGCACAAACTCAGAAAGGGCACAGCCGGCAGGCAGCCCCTTTTCCATAATGGCCTGCAGTAAACATAATCAAGTAGGATTCTGAAACTGCATTCCTGATCCTTCCAGCTGGGAAGAGAAGGACTAAATATTTGAGAAATAAAACGTGTCAGTGGATGCTATACCTGGAGTTAATTGAACATATCTGGACTTCCCTTGTGGCTCAGTTGGTTGAAGAATCCACCTTCAATGTGGGAGACCTGGGTTCGATTCCTGGGTTGGGAAGATCCTCTGGAGAAGAGAAAGGCTACTCACTCCAGTATTCTGGCCTGGAGAATTCCGTGGATTGCATAGTCCATGGGGTCGCAAAGAGTCAGACACGACTGAGAGACTTTCACTCACTTCACAAGCATGGGCCTGTCATGTTTCACACACACACATAAAGATAAAGAGTGAAGCATGAATACAAATTGCAAGTTCAGCTCCTTTATGTCCTCTCACTTGGGAGTGGCTGGGAAAGAATAACACTCTGAGGAAGAAGAAAGGGGAGACCTTTCTGGAATCTGGGTGTGAGGTATCTGGCCTGCTTGGTAATTTGCATCTGACTCCTGCTGGTACACTCCCCACAAAGCTTTGGACTAGCCACCTTCATTCATGTAGTTACTCATGTAAACAGTCATTAAGGGTTTAAAACTCTCGGGATTCTTAGAGGAACATGACCCGTCCCTTACCTTGAGTAACTCACAGTTCAGTAGGGAAGAAGTCACAGGGGCCTGGAGGGGCAGCTTCTCACGTGGGCCATCCTGACTGCCTCACAGGACGAGCCAGCAGAGGGAGGGGAGATAGTGTTCTCAGTGAAGTGGACAGCTTCCACCGAGGGACAGAGATCCCATCCTCTGCCTCAGTAAAAGATGTGCCTTGTTAAATAGCTGCATAGGCTTCACTGCAGAAACCTCCCTCTCAAGATTTCAAAAAGACTTGGACTTCCTTCTCTCTGTTCAAGCCAAAGAGCTGAGTGTCCAAAGTGAGACTGAATTCCTTACTCAGAATTTTTTTTTTTTTTTTTAAACAGAAACACTCAGTTCTGAAGGCCTGCCAGCCACACTAAAGAGCTTTTCCCAAGAAGGCATGGGCCAGGTAGAGGTGGCTTTGCAGGAGGGGGCGAGTGTTAGGTTTTGGACTAAAAAAAAAATCCTATTCAGATGAGGTTAACAGTACACAGAACACAGGCACTGCATGAAGGAGTCATTTTTCCCCTTGGTAAACATTCTGTTTCATAATATCAAATGTCATAACAGGGCATAACAGGGGCAGACACATAGATCCTTGGAGGGAGGTATTCCTGGATTTCAGTCCCGACACTGCCACGTAAGGTCATAGATGATCTCCTGCAGGTCTCTGAGCTCCAGTGCTTCTCTATATAAAATAGGGCTCTGGGGGTCCCCCCATCCACTCTGGTGGGGAGAATTAGGTGGCATGGCAGCAGAAGAGTACTTGGGTTTGGCACAGAAGGGGTCTCAGTCAGTGGTAGCTGTGCTTCCTGCCCTCCTGATGTGACCTTCTATTTCCAGTCCCCCTCACCATACAGCCCCCTTTCAAGTCTCTAGGCTCAATCATCCCTGCTCTCAGAAATGTTTGCCTTTTGCCAAAAGTGGATGATTCACTTTTTGTTCCCTTTCTGCTCCTCGAGACACGGCAACATAATCCCTCCTTAAGCTCTTCAGTTGGATATTCACAGACCCACCTGTGTTCAGTCAACTTATACCGAGGGCAGGATGGCAAGGGCTGGGCTATGGTTCCAGAATCAAGAGTGAAATGTGAAGGTTTTTCAGTCTTCCCCAGTAAGTCAGTGGTAAAGAATCTGCCTGCAGTGCAAGAGCCACAGGAGACCCGAGTTAGATCCCTGGGTTGGAAAGATCCCCTGAAGAAGGGCATGGCAACCCACTCCAGTATTCTTGCCTGGAGAATCCAATGGACGGAAGAGCCTGGTGGGTTATAGTCCATGGGGTCACAAAGAATTGAACACGATTGAAGAAACTTATATGCAGAGTACATCATGAGAAACGCTGGGCTGGAAGAAGCACAAGCTGGAATCAAGATTGCCAGGAGAAATATCAATAACCTCAGATATGCAGATGACACCACCCTTATGGCAGAAAGTGAAGAAGAACTAAAGAGCCTCTTGATGAAAGTGAAAGAGGAGAGTGAAAAAGTTGGCTTAAAGCTCAACATTCAGAAAACTAAGATCATGGCATCTGGTCCCATCACTTCATGGGAAATATATGGGGAAACAGTGTCAGACTTTATTTTGGGGGGCTCCAAAATCACTGCAGATGGTGACTGCAGCCATGAAATTAAAAGCCTCTTACTCCTTGGAAGGAAAGTTATGACCAACCTAGACAGCATATTAAAAAGCAGAGACATTACTTTATCAACAAAAGCTCGTCTAGTCAAGGCTATGGTATGGTTTTTCCAGTAGTCATGTATGGATGTGGGAGTTGGACTATAAAGAAAGCTAAGCGCTGAAGAATTGATACTTTTGAACTGTGGTGTTGGAGAAGACTCTTTAGAGTCCCTTGAACTTCAAGGAGATCTAACCAGCCCATCCTAAAGGAGATGAGTCCTGGGTGTTCATTGGAAGGACTGATGTTGAAGCTGAAACTCCAATAATTTTGCCATCTGATATGATGGTCTTTTCTCATTTGAAAAGACCCTGATGCTGGGAAAGATCGAGGGCAGGAGGAGAAGGGGACGACAGAGGATGAGATGGTTGAATGGCATCACCGACTCGATGGACATGGGTTTGGGTGGACTCCTGGAGTTGGTGATGAACAGGGAGGTCTGGCGTGCTGTAGTTCATGGGGTCACAAAGAGTTGGATACAACTGAGCAAGTAAACTGAACTGAACTGAAGCAACTTAGCGCAAATGCATGAAGGTTTCCAGCTCCATTTCTGCCTCTCTCTCCCATGAGAGAGCCACCCCAAGTCATTTTATTTCTCCATCACCATGATTTTCACTTTGCCATTTTGGAACACTCACTTACCACTAATGTTCTGCCTGTGCTGAGAAGTGTTTTGTTTCTGCCTGTGCTGAGTCTGCCTGTAAGACAAATCATGATCTTTGACATAGTTATGCTCTTTGATTCCTGAGTGAAATAGTACCAGGTTTGATTATATTTTATTATTTACAATTAATTATATTCTATTATGTATCTCTCTTTGATGGTGAGTGGCAGAGGCATGCATGTTAGGTGCTCAGTTGTATCCTATTCTTGGCGACCCCATGGTCCGTAGCCTTCCAGGCTCCTCTGCCCATGAGATTCTCCAGGTAAGAATACTGGAGTGGGTACCCGCTTCCTTCTCCAGGGGATCTTCCCAACCCAGGGATCAAACCTAGGCCTCCTGCAGGCAGATTCTTTACCATCTGAGCCACCAGGGAAGCCCATTAAAGGAGATGATCCACGTACAGAGTCACCACAGTGGAGATGCTGCCTGACGGGAAAGGTCCGTGAGCCAGGTGCCCCTGAGGCTGGGATGTTGCGGGTGACTTGGGAGGAGCCCGGCCTACTCATTCCTGCCTCCACCCCGCAGTCCAGCCTCTGCAGCTCACCCTGCGCCCCAAACAGCACCTGGAGCAGCCAGTTCTCCAGCTGCAAGAGCCCGGGCTGCTCACCCAGCCTGAGGCTCAGAGCCGGTGCGAGGAGCGCCAGTCACTGCTGTCCAGCGAGGGTAGGTGCAGTGGCAGCACGGACGAGGAGGCTGAGGAGAGCAGGCCCAGGGTGGGGACCTTGCCTGGCACACGTGCCACGCCGTTGCTGCGCGCCGAGTCCCTGGACCACCGCTGCACGCTGCACCTGCGGCCCCCCGCGGCCGGCCGCCCTGCTGCCCACCAAGTTACATGACTGCAACAGGCAGGCGCAGCCCTGCCTAGCGAGCTCTTCCTCCATCGAGTTTCACGACGACGGGTTTGCTGATTCATCTCATTTCAATATTTTATAAACAAGCTCTCAGAATCAAGACCATTTTATTATCTTCTTCTACTTGTAAATAGATTTTTAAATACTCATCAAGTTAAAAAAAAAAGCATATATAAATATCTATGCTGCTGCTGCTAAGTCGCTGCAGTCGTGTCCGACTCTGTGCAGCCCACCAGGCTCCCCCGTCCCTGGGATTCTCCAGGCAAGAACACTGGAGTGGGTTGCCATTTCTTTCTCCAATGCATGAAAGTGAAAAGTGAAAGTGAAATCATTCAGTTGTGTCCAAGTCTTAGTGACCCCATGGGCTGCAGCATATCAGGCTCCTCGTCCATGGGAGTTTCCAGGCAAGAGTACTAGAGTGGGTCGCCATTGCCTTCTACATATAAATATCTATAGTCTGTGATATAATGGCGAGAAGGAGGGGGGAATCTGAAACAAGAGGCCACGAGAATATTTTAGAAGGCAGTGGTTGAATATAAATCCTTCCCTTCTCTTCCCATTGTTGCAAATGGGTGTGAGGCCTTGGTCAGCTCATACCAGAACTGTTACAGAACTGTCATATTTGTTCTGCAGTCTCCAGCCTCTTTCCCCTGCAGTCCTTGCTGCCCAAGTACTTCATTTCTAATGTGACAGATCACTAGTTTCCTAATGGCGCCCAGTGATTGCAGGATAAATTCCATCCTCCTCAGTGAGACATTCAAGGTGATTTGCTATCAGGCTTCTCCTGACTTTCCAAGGACCCCATTGCTGCCAAATGGATCTACTCATTGTCCTCTGGTAGTCCTGAAACAGCTTCACTTGACCTTTGGAGATTAATATGATATCCCAGGGCAGAATGTTGCCCCTGAACCCCACTTTCCCTTTGACTTTTCCCTGGCAATTCCACTATCCATCAGCTTCTCTGCTCTGGCTGTTTCACAGTCCTCCTTCTTCGCAAACCCAGAAACAATGTAATATCCCTAAGATATTGCTCTCTACTACAGGCTACGTCCAAGCACATTTTTATGTACTTTTGTCTTTCCCATTGTGCACCTGTCCTCCAAACACACCTGAGCAGGTAAGGAGAGAGAGGGAGAGAAATTCCTGATGTTTACTGTGTATCTACTGCATTCTGAACATGAACACATTGGGATACATTTAAATTCACCTTCAAATTTCAAAAGGGCTGCACTTGTGGCTCAGATAGTAAAGAATCCGCCTGAAATGCAGGAGACCTGAGTTTGATCCCTGGGTCGGGAAGATCCCCTGGAGGAAGGCATAGAAACCCACTCCAGTATTCTTGCCTGGAGAATTCCATGGACAGAGGAGCCTGGCAGGCTACAGAACATGGGGCCGCAAAGAGTCAGATATGAATGAGTGACTAACACTCAAACTTATATGGAGGTATTTTTGATTCTCACTTTCCAATGAAGAAACCGAAGCTCAGGAGGGGTTAATGACTTTCTCAAGGATAGTTATATGGTGCCAAAGAGGAGAAAAAAATAGAGTTGTGGAATGGAGCTCTTGAGGACAGACTTCACAGATGTGGTGGGAGCAGAGCCCGACCTTGGTGGGGTTGGCAGGAGGGGAGTGTACCATGAGTGTGAGCAGCACCTCAAAGACCCCAGACTCACCCTGACAGTGGGATCATTTACAGCTTTTAGAGGTTATACCTTGTTTCCTTTAAGAAGGCAATATTAAAGTTAATTGCCTGATTTTGAGCACGCAAACACTGAAATTCACTGGAAGAGTCAAAGTTCGCGGTAAGTGCACTTTATTGCAGCACGTTGAGAACAGAATAAATGCTGACGAAGAGGCAGAGGTATTTTTAAATGCAGGTCAAAAGAGGACTTTTAACACAAGATGGCTGAAATTGGGCAAACACACAATCCCAGGTGGTTTCATACAGCAGGATAAAAATGAATGAGTCTACCTGGGTCCATGGATAATAACAGACTGTGTGTATGTGTGTCTGAGTGTGTGTCTGTCTGTGTAGGGTATACCTCCTGCTCAGTTTTGCTTGGAACCTAAAACTACTCAAGCCTATTTAACAAAATGAAATAACTAAAATTTTTTAAATGAATGAGTCCAGATCTCAAAGCTGTCCTCTGATACATAAAAGGAGGGGAGAATGTACCCTCCTTTTGGTGCGTTGGAGCACAGACACCTGCTCAGTTGTTGTGTTCCATGGTCTTTTATTTTTCCATTTTTCTCCCCAATGAAATGCTTATGAGCACTGAAGACTCAAAAAGCAAAATATGGAAATAAGAAAGAGGTGGAAGGGGGAGAGCGAAGAGAAGGAATTAAGGATGCTTGAATAGCTTACATATTGAAAACAAAAAACTGGCTGCATGTTTCAAAAGCATGATAATTAAGCGTCCATGAAGAGTTTTACAGAACATCTACTATATGGGAACCCAGGGAGGCTGCTCACTTCTCTGATTGTCTTCTAATTTCTTCTCTGAATCAGGCATGACAGTACCCGCTTTACATGATTATGATGAAGATTAAATAGCATCAGTTCAGTTCAGTTCAGTTCAGTCGCTCAGTCATGTCCGACTCTTTGCGACCCCATGAATCACAGCACGCCAGGCCTCCCTGTCCATCACCAACTCCTGGAGTTAACTCAGACTCACGTCCATCGAGTCGGTGATGCCATCCAGCCATCTCATTCTCTGTCGTCCCCTTCTCCTCCCGCCCCCAATCCCTCCCAGCATCAGAGTCCTTTCCAGTGAGTCAACTCGTCACATGAGGTGGCCAAAGAATTGGAGTTTCAGCTTTGATATCAGTTCTTCCAATGAACACCCAGGATTGATCTCCTTTAGAATGGACTGGTTGGATCTCCTTGCAGTCCAAGGGACTCTCAAGAGTCTTCTCCAGCACCACAGTTCAAAAGCATCAATTCTTCGGCAATCAGCTTTCTTCACACTCCAACTCTCACATCTATACATGACCATGGGAAAAACCATAGCCTTGACTAGACGGACCTTGGTTGGCAAAGTAATGTCTCTGCTTTTTAATATACTATCTAGGTTGGTCATAACTTTCCTTCCAAGGAGTAAGCGTCTTTTAATTTCATGGCTGCAGTCAGCATCTGCAGTGATTTTGGAGCCCCCCAAAATAAAGTCTGACACCGTTTCCACTGTTTCCCCATCTATTTCCCATGAAGTGATTGGGACCAGATGCCACGATCTTCGTTTTCTGAATGTTGCACTTCAAGCCAACCTTTTCACTCTCCTCTTTCACTTTCATCAAGAGGCCTTTGAGTTCCTCTTCACTTTCTGCCATAAGGGTGGTGTCATCTGCATATCTGAGGTTATTGATATTTCTCCCGGCAATCTTGATTCCAGCTTGTGCTTCTTCCAGCCCAGCGTTCCTCATGATGTACTCTGCATATAAATTAAATAAGCAGGGTGACAATATACAACCTTGTCGTACTCCTTTTCCTATTTGGAACCAGTCTGTTGTTCCATGTCCAGTTCTGACTGTTGCTTCCTGACCTGCATACAGATTTCTCAAGAGGCAGGTCAGGTGGTCTGGTATTCCCATCTCTTTCAGAATGTTCCACAGTTTATTGTGATCCACACAGTCAAAGGCTTTGGCATAGTCAATAAAGCAGAAATATAATGTGCTTTAAAGTATTATCCCCAAAGCCTGCATTCATTCATTGAAAATAGTTGTTGAGTGCGTTAATACAACCTAGATATCAAGGGGATAGAAACAGATTTGATTATGGGGGAGACAGATGTCAAACAAGGAAACATAAAACTAATTGATTACAAGTTGTGGAGAATTCTACAAAGGGAAAAGCCAGGGTGCTATGCAAAAATAATAGGGCCTTTGAGTAAATGATCAATAAATACTAATTAAAGACAGATATTACTCTGTAATAGGACAGATTCATTTTTATCAGAAAAACCTGTCCACAAAGAATAATTGAGAGAAACTCGATAAAAGAGTTTTTTAAAAATCTGTTTGAAGGAATGTAAGAGCTACCACTGCAGTAGGTTAGACAAGATTCCAGAGAGAAAGTATATACAAAGAGGTAAGATTAAAATGCAGCTCTGCTTTTTCCTGGAATCATTTGCAAGATGGTAAATGGCTGAAGATAGTTTTCAGCAATCTCATGGAACAAAATTAAGACTGTGGAAAATCCTGAAAGAGATGGGAATACCAGACCACCTGACCTGCCTCTTGAGAAACCTGTATGTAGATCAGGAAGCAACAGTTAGAACTGAACATGGAACAACAGACTGGTTCCAAATAGGAAAAGAAGTACATCAAGGTTGTATATTGTCACCCTGCTTATTTAACTTATATGCAGAGTACATCATGAGGAACGCTGGGCTGGAAGAAGCACAAGCTGGAATCAAGATTTCCGGGAGAAATATCAATAACCTCAGATATGCAGATGACATCACCCTTATGGCAGAAAGTGAAGAGGAACTCAAAGGCCTCTTGATGAAAGTGAAAGAGGAGAGTGAAAAGGTTGGCTTGAAGTGCAACATTCAGAAAACAAAGATCATGGCATCTTGTCCCATCACTTCATGAGAAATAGATGGGGAAACAGTGCAGTGTCAGACTTTATTTTGGGGGACTCCAAAATCACTGCGGATGCTGATTGCATCCATGAAATTAAAAGACGCTTACTCCTTGGAAGGAAAGTTATGACCAACCTAGATAGTATATTAAAAAGCAGAGACATTACTTTGCCAACCAAGGTCCATCTAGTCAAGGATATGAATTTTCCAGTGGTCATGTATGGATGTGAGAGTTGGAGTGTGAAGAAAGCTGATTGCCGAAGAATTGATGCTTTTGAACTGTGGTGCTGGAGAAGACTCTTGAGAGTCCCTTGGACTGCAAGGAGATACAACCAGTCCATTCTAAAAGAGATCAATCCTGGGTGTTCATTGGAAGGACTGATGCTAAAACTGAAACTCCAATACTTTGGCCACCTCATGTGATGAGTTGACTCACTGGAAAAGACTCTGATGCTGGGAGGGATTGGGGTCAGGAGAAGAAGGGGACGACAGAGAATGAGATGGCTGGATGGCATCACCGACTCTGTGGACATGAGTTTGAGTGAACTCCATGAGTTGGTGATGGACAGGGAGGCCTGGCGTGCTGTGATTCATGGGGTCGCAGAGAGTCGGGCACGACTGAGTGACTGAACTGAACTGAACTGAAAGAGGAGGAACACTGTCAGTTTTCAATTTCGAACTCTAGAGGGCGATGCTATGAGTAAGGGCAAAGTACTACAGACTAGCTTTCACAAAAACTAAAAGCAGCCTCGCCCTAGGTTGGATTATGATGATTTGCCTAGCTTAACCACCTAGACATTATCCCCTATGAAGAAGGATAGTCACCTGGGGCCTCAAATTATCTCTATATTTTTTCATAGAATAGTGTCTAGTATTCAATATAAAAAGTTCTGGTGTGCCAGGAGACAAGCCAATGGCCAAAAATCATTTGAAGGCAGTAGAAACAGATCCATAGTAGCTATAGATACTATATAGACACTGGAGTTCTCAGACACACACTTTAAATACTATTAATTATATTAAAGAAAATCAATGACTAGATGGATTTCAACAGACAATTGGAATCTATAAAAAGAATAATAAGGAAGTCAGAGAACCAAAAAAAAAAAAAAAACAATAAAATTGAAAATTCAGTAAATGAATTAGACACACATTAGACACAGCTGAAGTTCACTATCTCCCAGAGTTTGCTCAAACTCATGTCCATTGAGCTGGTAATGCCATCCACCTATCTCATCCTCTGTCACCCCCTTCTCCTGCCCTCAATCTTTCCCAGCATCAGGTTGTTTTTTTTTTTTTCCCAATGAGTCAGCTCTTCACATCAAGTGGCCAAAGTATTGGTGCTTCAGCTTCAGCATCAGTCCTTCCAATGAATATTTGGGGTTGATTTCCTTTAGGATTAACTGGTTTGATCTCCTTGCAGTCCAAGGGACTCTCAAGAGTCTTCTCCAGAACCACAACTCAAAAGCATCAATTCTTCATCTCTCAGACTTCTTTACAGTCCAACTCTCATATCTATACATGACTACTGGAAAAACCATAGTTTTGACAATATGGACTTTGTCAGCAAAGTGATGTCTTTGATTTTTTAATACGGTGTCTGAGTTTGTCATACTTTTCTTCCAATGAGCAAGTGTTTCATGACTGCAGTCACTGTCTGCAGTGATTTTGGAGTCTAATACATAAAATCTGTCACTGTTTCCACTTTTCCCCCATCTATTTGCCATGAGTGATGGGACCAGATACCATGATCTTCGTTTTATGAACTGTTGAGTTTTAGGCCAACACTCCTCTTTCACTTTCATCAAGAGGCTTTTTAGTTTCTCTTCGATTTTGGCCATTAGAATGGTATCATCTGCATATCTGAGGTTGCTGATATTTCTCCTGGCAATCTTGATTCCAGCTTGTGAGTCTTCCAGCTCAGCATTTCACATGATGTATTCTGCACATAAGTTAAATAAGCAGGGTGACAATATATAGCATTGGTGTACCCCTTTCCCAATTTTTGTATTTCTTTTCCATGGGGATGGTCTTGGTCCCTGTCTCCTGTACAATGTCATGAACCTCTGTCCATAGTTCATCAGGCACTCTATCTATCAGATCTAGTCCCTTAAATCTATTTCTTACTTCCACTGTATAATCATAAGGGATTTGATTTAGGTCATATCTGAATGGTCTAGTGGTTTTCCCTACTTTCTTCAATTTCAGTCTGAATTTGGCAATAAGGAGTTCATGATCTGAGCCACAGTCAGCTCCTGGTCTTGTTTTTGCTTACTGTATAGAGTTTCTCCATCTTTGGCTGCAAAGAATATAATCAATCTGATTTCAGTGTTGACCATCTGGTGATGTCCATGTGTAGAGTCTTCCCTTGTGTTGTTGAAAGAGGGTGTTTGCTATGACCAGTGCATTCTCTTGGCAAAACTCTATTAGCCTTTGCCCTGCTTCCTTCCGTGCTCCAAGGCCAAATTTGCCTGTTACTCCAGGTGTTTCTTAACTTCTTACTTTTGCATTCCAGTCCCCTATAATGAAAAGGACATCTTTTTTGGGTGTTCTAAAAGGTCTTGTAGGTCTTCATAGAACCGTTCAACTTCGGCTTCTTCAGCATTACTGGTTGAGGCATAGACTTGGATTACTGTAATATTGAATGATTTGCCTTGGAAACGAACAGAAATCATTCTGTCGTTTTTAAGATTGCATCCAAGTACTGCATTTCGGACTCTTTTGTTGACCATGATGGCTACTCCATTTCTTCTAAGGGATTCCTGCCCACAGTAGTAGATATAATGGTCATCTGAGTTAAATTCACCCATTTCAGTCCATTTTAGTTCGCTGATTCCCAGAATGTCTACGTTCACTCTTGTCATCTCCTGTTTGACCACTTCCAATTTGCCTTGATTCATGGACCTAACATTCCAGGTTCCTATGCAATATTGCTCTTTACAGCATCGGACCTTACTTCTATCGCCGAAGAATTGATGCTTTTGAACTGTGGTGCTGGAGAAGACTCTTGAGAGTCCCTTGGACTGCAAGGAGATCCAACCAGTCCATTCTAGAGGAGATCAATCCTGGGTGTTCATTGGAAGGACTGATGCTAAAACTGAAACTCCAGTACTTTGGCCACCTCATGTGACGAGTTGACTCACTGGAAAAGACTTTGATGCTGGGAGGGATTGGGGGCGGGAGGAGAAGGGGACGACAGAGAATGAGATGGCTGGATGGCATCACCGACTCGATGCACATGAGTTTGAGTGAACTCTGGGAGTTGGTGATGGACAGGGAGGCCTGGCATGCTGTGATTCATGGGGTCGTGAAGAGTCGGACACGACTGAGCGACTGAAGTGAACTGAACTTTCCCAATTTTGAACCAGTCCATTGTTCCATGTCCAATTCTAACTGTTGCTTCTTGTCCTGTATACAAGGTTCTCAGGAGGCAGGTAAGGTGGTCTGGTATTACCATCTCTTTAAGAATTTCCACAGTTTTTTGTGACCCATATAGTCAAAGTCCTTAGCGTAGTCGATGAAGCAGAAATGGATGGATTTTTTGGAATTCTCTTGATTTTTATCCAACAGATGCTGGCAATTTGATCTCTGGTTCCTCTGCCTTTTCTAAATCCAGCTTGTATATCTGGAATTTCTTGGTTCACATACTGTTGAAGCCTAGATTGAAGGATTTTGAGCATTACTTTGCAAACATGTGAAATGAGCTCAATCGTATGGTAGTTTGAACATTCTTTGGTACTATCATTCTTTGGGATTGGAATGATTATCATATAATTGTAGTGTCAGAAAGAGAGAAAGAGAATGGGTAGGAACAATATTTGAGGAGAGTTTTCCAAAACTGATGAATGACTCACACCAATATGGAAATGGCTCTACGAATCCCATGATGGACAAATACAAGTAAACTATGGCAAGACATACCATAATAAATCTGCTGAAAATTGGAGAAAAGATAAAAATGTTAAAAGCAGTTAAAGGCAAAAAAGACACATTATCTTTAACCAGAACAATAAAACTGAAAGCTGAATTCTCAAGAAAAATTAGGAAAACCAAAGACATTAGTATCCCATTCTAAGGTGAAAAATACCACTTCCAAACTGGCATAATAAAAATTATTTTTCAATATTGAAGATAAAATTTACTAATTTTAAATTTATTTCTATTTTGTATCTTTTAATTACAAAATAACATACACATACGGAGAACACAAAAAACAAAGGTATAGTTTTATAAATTATTTTAAGAGTAATACCTTTGCAACCACCATAAAGAAATAAAACTTTGCCAGCTACTCAAAAACCTCTCTTTACATGCTGTTCCGATCATAATGCACTATCTTCTCTAAGAGCAACTCTTACCTTTATATCAAAATTTAATTGTCATCTCTTTCTTGTGTTTATATTTTTGTTATCCAATATGCCCCTCTCAACACTATAGTCTATTCTGGCCCACTAAGAAAATATGTTTGATGTGGCACGTAAGTCTCTTTTAATCTAACGGGGCTCCTCCATTCCTTTCTTCTGTAGGGACTTTATCTGTTGAATATCTTGGCCTGTTTGACCTATAGAATTTCCCAAAGCCTGGATTTTGTTAAGCTCATAATTATGGTAACTTTTAATAAGTCCCTCTCATCTCCGTTGTTCTTGAAAATTTTTAGCTGGATCCAGATACTTGAACACTATATTTTCTGGAAGAATTTGTCACTAACACCTGCAGGGAAGGGAATATACAAGGGAGGCCTTCAGGCAGAGGAAAAATGTTGCTAAGTAATAGTAAAAAATTACAAGATAGAATAAATAGGAAAAATATGTATATGTAAATCTAAATAATACTGAACCTGTAAAATATGAATGCTGTCATGTGAGGTTTTAAATATACAGAGAATTAAAAGATGTGACGATGATAGCATGAGAGTCAGAAAGAAGATAATAAGTAAAGTCAAAGTGTTCAAAAGTCCTTTCATTGCACAGAAATTGCTTTTAAAAACACTACTTTATATTAAACTTTAATAAGTCCAGGATTCATGTTAAATCTCTAAATAATCTCTGAAAAAATGCCGAAAGATTACATAAGTGCCAATATATGAAAAAAGTGGAGTATTAAAACCTACTTCACTGACCCTAAAGAAGATAAAGAGAAAAAGGAACTTAGAATGAATGGGATCAACTGGAAAAAATTAGTTAAGATGGTAAATCTAAACTCAAGTGTTTCAGCAATTATATTAAATGTAAACAATTGTTAAATTTTGTACTGTCAGACTGTATTAAAAATATCAAGACCAATTGTACAAGGCTTATAAGAGAAGCATCTTAAATACAAAGGTATGGAAAGAATAAAACTAAAGAATGAAGAAAGATAGACCATGCAAGCCATAACCATAATGAAGCTGACGTAGTTATATTAGTACCAGAGTAAATTGTAAGACAAAAAAGGACCCTCTAAAAATGATAGAAGACGCTTACTCCTTGGAAGGAAAGTTATGACCAATCTTGATAGTATATTAAAAAGCAGAGACATTACTTTGCCAACAAAGGTCCGTCTAGTCAAGGCTATGGTCTTTCCCGTGGTCATGTATGGATGTGAGAGTTGGACTGTGAAGAAAGCTGATCGCCAAAGAATTGATGCTTTTGAACTGTGGTGTTGGAGAAGACTCTTGAGAGTCCCTTGGACTGCAAGGAGATACAACCAGTCCATTCTAAAGGAGATCAATCCTGGGTGTTCATTGGAAGGACTGATGCTAAAGCTGAAACTCCAATACTTTGGCCACCTCATGCGACGAGTTGACTCACTGGAAAAAACTCTGATGCTGGGAAAGGTTGGGGGTGGGAGAAGAAGGGGACGACTGAGAATAAGATGGCTGGATGGCATCACCGACTCGATGGACATGAGTTTGAGTGAACTCCAGGAGTTGGTGATGGACAGGGAGGCCTGGCGTGCTGTGATTCATGGGGTCGCGGAGAGTCGGACACGACTGAGCGAACTGAACTGAACTGAAAAACGATAGAGGTCAGTCCACTAGGATTTAAATTTGTAGTATTTAATGATGTAGCTTCAGAATGTATGAAGAAAAAGTGATAGAATTAAAGGAGAAGTGGGCAAATGCCTAGTCACAGTGGAAGCTTTCAAACATAGTTCACTGAAACTGACAGAACAAAAAATAGAAGTTAGAAAAATCAGACACAGTCTCTGCCGATATTGAACTTGCACTAGAGTAAAGGAGACGTATAATAATCAAGTGAGCACATGAATGAATATGAAATTGCGTTAGCTGAGTGCTCTAAAGGGAAGGAAGACAGTTTTATGACAGTGAAGATGATTTCAGGCAAAAAGATGTGACACTGAAAGATAGCTCCCCAGGTCAGTAGGTGCCCAACATGCTACTGGAGAAGAGTGGAGAAATAACTCCAGAAAGAATGAAGAGACAGAGTCAAAGTGAAAACAATGCCCAGTTATGGATGTGACTATGATAGAAATAAAGTCTGATGCTGTAAAGAACAATAATGCATAGGAACCTGTAATGTTAGGTCAATGAATCAAGGTAAATTAGAAGTGGTCAAACAGGAGATGGCAAGAGTGAACATTAGCATTTTAGGAGTCAGTGAACTAAAATGGACTGGAATGGGTGAATTTACTTAAGATGACCATTATATCCACTACTGTGGGCAAGAATCCCTTAGAAGAAATGGAGTAACCTTCACAGTCAACAAAAGAGTCTGAAATACAGTACTTTGGTGCAATCTTATAAATGACAGAATGATCTCTGTTTGTTTCCAAGGCAAACCATTCAATATCACAGTAATCCAAGTCTATGCCCTGACCAATAATGCTAAAGAAGCTGAAGTTGAACAGTTCTATGAAGACCTACACGACTTTCTAGAACTAACAGCCAAAAAAGATGTCCTTTTCATTATAGGGGACTGGAATGCAAAAGTAGGAAGTCAGGAGATACCTGAAGTAACAGGCAAATTTGGCCATGGAGTACAGAATGAAGCAGGGCAAAGGCTAACAGAGTTTTGCCAAGAGAACCCACTGGTCATAGCAAACACCCTCTTCTAACAACATAAGGGAAGACTCTACCCATGGACATCAGCAGATGGTCAATACCAAAACCAGATTGATTATATTCTTTGCAGCCAAAGATGGAGATGCTCTATACAGTAAGCAAAAACAAGACCAGGAGCTGACTGTAGCTCAGATCATGAACTCCTTATTGCCAAATTCAGACATAAATTGAAGAAAGTAGGGAAAACCACTAGACCATTCAGATATGACCTAAATCAAATCCCTTACGATTATACAGTGGAAGTGACAAATAGATTCAAGGGATTAGATCTCATAGACAGAGTGCCTGAAGAACTATGGATGGCAGTTCATGACATTGTACAGGAGGCAGTGATCAAGACCATCCCCATGAAAAAGAAATGCAAAAAGGCAAAATGGTCTTACAAATAGCTGAAGAAGAGAAGCAAAAAGCAAAGGAGAAAAGGAACGATATACCTATTTGAATGCAGAGTTCCAAAGAATAGCAAGCTTTCCTCAGTGATCAATGCAAAGAAATAGAGGAAAATAATAGAATGTGAAAGACTAGAGATCTCTTCAAGAAAACTAGAGACACAAAGGGAACATTTCAGGTAAAGATGGGCACAATAAAGACAGAAATGGTATGGACCTAACAGAAGCAGAAGATATTAAGAAGAGGTGGCAAGAATACACAGAAGATCTATACAAAAAAGAACTTCATGACCCAGATAATCACAGTGGTGTGATCACTTACCTAGAGCCAGACAACCTAAAATGTGAAGTCAAGTGGGCCTTAGGAGGCATCACTATGAACAAAGCTAGTGGAAGTGAAGGAATTCCAGTTGAGCTATTTCAAATCCTAAAAGATGATGCTGTGGAAGTGCTGCACTCAGTATGCCAGCAAATTTGGAAAACTCAGTGGTGGCCACAGAACTGGAAAAGGTCAGTTTTCATTCCAATCCCAAAGAAGGCAATTCAAACTACAACACAATTTCACTCATCTCATCTCACACACTAGCAAAGTAATGCTCAAAATTCTCCAAACCAGGCTTCAACAGTATGTGAACTGTGAAGTTCCAGATGTTCAAGCTGGATTTAGAAAAGGCAGAGGAATCAGAGATCAAATTGCCAACATCTGTTGGATCATCAAAAAAGCAAGAGAGCTTCAGAAAAACATCTATTTCTGCTTTATTGACTATGCCAAAGCCTTTGATTGTGTCAGTTCAGTTTAGTTCAGTAGCTCAGTTGTGTCCAACTCTTTGTGGTCCCATGGACTGCATCACACCAAGCTTCCCTATCCATCACCAATCCCCAGAACTTGCTCAAACTCATGTTTACTGTGTGGCTCACAATAAACTATAGAAAATTCTTAATCAATGGGAATACCATAACACCTTACCTGCCTCCTAAGAAATCTGTATGCAGCTCAAGAAGCAACGGTTAAAACCAGACATGGAACAACAGACTGGGTCCAAATTGGGAAAGGAGTACATCAAGTCTGTTTATTGTCACCCTGCTTATTTAACTTCTATGCAGAGTACATCATGAGAAATCCTGGGTTGGATGAAGCACAAGCTGGACTCAAGATTGCCAGGAGAACAGATATGCAGATGACACCACGTTTATGGCGGAAAGTGAAGAGGAACTGAAGAGCCTCTTGATGAAGGTGAAAGAGAAGAGTGAAAAAGCTGGCTTAAAACTCAACATTCGAAAAACCAAGATCATCACATCCTGTCCCATAATTTCATGTCTAATAGATGGTGAAACAATGGAAACAGTGACAGACTTTATTTTGGGGGGCTCCAAAATCACTGCTTATGGTGACTGCAGCCATGAAATTAAATCACACTTGCTCCTTGGACGAAAACTTTGACCAATCTAGACAGCTTATTAAAAAGCAGAGACATTACTTTGCCAACAAAGGTCCGTCTAGTCTAAGCAATGGTTTTTCCAGTAGTCATGTATGGGTGTGAGAGTTGGGCTATAAAGAAAGCTGAGTGCCAAAGAATTGATGCTTTTGAACTGTGGTGTTGGAGAAGACTCTTGGGAGTCCCTTGGACTTCAAGAAGATCAAGTAAGTCAATCGTAAAGGAAATCAGTCCTAAATAGTCACTGGAAGGACTGATGATGAAGCTGAAGCTTCAATACTTTGGCCACCTGATGTGAAGAACTGACTTATTGGAAAAGACCCTGATGCTGGGAAAGATTGAAGGCAGGAGAAGAAGGGGATGACAGAGGACAAGATGGTTGGCTGGTATCACCCACTCGATGGCCATGAGTTTTAGGAAGCTCTGGCAGTTGGTGATGGACAGGGAAGCCTAGCGTGCTGCAGTCCATGGGGTTGCAAAGAGTCAGACATGATTGAGTGACTGAACTGAACTGAGGTGGAGGAAATCAAGAAATGCTTTTCTGAGAAAGTGAAACTTGACCTCCGACATGAAAGATCTCAGATCTTTCAGATCTGAAAGACAATAGGGTTAATTAAAAGATTGAAAGTGGACACATAAAGCAAAGAGCATCAGCTATTGGGCTTCATGGCATCTGCAAAGATCCTGTGGTAGGAAGAAACATGAGTGTGAGTAACTGGAAGGTCAGAGTAACCAAAGCACAGTGAATGAAGGAAAATAGCTCAGATCAAGCTGGAGAGAACACTGAGACTTGTGTAGGTTGTGTTAAGGACCTTGGGGTTTAACCAGAGCACAATGAATGGGAAGCTAATCAAGAGCATTAAAGCAGGGTGTGGAGAAAAGGGAGCTCTCCTTCACAGTTGACGGGATGGAAACTGGTGAAGCCCCTATGCAAAACAGTATCCTGGTTCCTTAAAAACTAAAAATAAAGTTGCCATATAATCCAGCAATCCCACTCCGGGCATACTTCTGGAAAAGATGAAAACTAACTCATAGAGATACAAGCACCCCATTGTCCACAGCAGCACTGTTGACAGTAGCCAAGGATGGATGCCATCTTCAGTGTCCATCAGCAGATGATGGAAAAGGAAGATGCGGCACGCATGAACAACTGAGCAGCATAAACCACTCAGCCACAAAAAAGCAAAAGAATGCCATCTGCAGGAACATGGGTGGACCCGGAGATTATTATACTAAGTGAAAAAGTCAGACAGAAAAAGACAAATATCACGATACTGCTTATATGTGTAATATAAAAGACCATACAAATGAACTTATTTATAAAACAGAAATAGACTCACAACATAGAAAACAAATTTGTGGTCACAAAAAGGGAATGGTAGGAGGGGATAAATTAGGGATTTGAGATCAACAGATGCACACTATTATACATAAAATAAACAACGAGAACCTACTGTATAGCACAGGAAACTATATTCAATATCTTGTAATAACCTATAATGGAAAAGAATCTGAAAAGGAATATGTACATTTGTATATATATATATATATATATATATGTGTGTGTGTGAATGCATGCTCAGTCATGTCCTACTGTTTGCAACACTATGGACTGTAGCCCGCCAGGCTCCAGGCCAAAATACTTGAGTGGGTTGCCATTTTTCTCTCCAGGGGATCTTCCTGACCCAGGGTTTGAACCCACATCTCTTGTGTCTCCTGCATTGCAGGCAGATTCTTTACCACTTGAGCCATTGAAGAAAGATTTCCCAGAGAAGGATGGCAACCCATTCCAGAATCATCTTTTCCAAACAGGTATACAACAAAGTGATTCCATTTGTATAAGTTTTTTATATGTATACAAGCTGAATTGTTGTATAATTGAATGTATACAAGTATCATTGTTGTATACTTGAAACATTGTAAATCAATTGCACTTCAATTAAAAAAATGTTAAAACAAGTTTATATTGTTATTGGATTTATGTTTGGAAGAGATTATTCTAAGCTGTGGCATGAGAAAGAATTGTAGAAGGTGAAGTCAGAGGAGGCTAAACCACCCAGCAGTTTTTACCAGAGGAGAGGTGGTGGTGGAGACGGTGGAGATGGAAAGGTGTCAGATTCAAGAGATATGTTAAAATCAGCAGATCTTGGAGAAGGATTTTACATGGTGACTGAAGACAAGGGAGACGTCAAGGGTGTCTTCTCAGGTTCTTGCTTGTGCAAATGGGTCTGACAGTGATGCCATTCTTGGAGACAAGAAACACAGAAGAAGGCCAGGTTTTGGAAGGAAGATTATAAATTCAGTTTTGGACACTTTCAGATTGAGGATTTTTTTTCTGTGAAAGCTTGTTCTATAGAATGTCTTTTTAAGATTCTTAATTGATTATTCTCTGTGGTGTTTGTTTTACTTATTTTTCTTACCTCCTCCAGTCTAACACTTTAAAAAATGCAATCACAAGTTTAGACTGTGGCTGTTTATCATGTCTCTGCATCCAAATATTGATGCTTGACTAATTTGAACCTTCCTGGGGATTAATGAAAACAAGAGAGAAGATGGAAAATTTGTGGAGATTCCCCAGGAGTGCTTGCAGGATGTCAAACACTGACCCCAATTAGACTCCAAATGTGTCAGGGAACTTTCCTGGCTCTGGCTATCAAAGGCCACCTATTGAGGCAAGATTGCTTTTCTTGAAGATGCTGCACAAGCCATGTTTAGAATTGGCTCTCAATACACAAGGCCATTTCAGAGAAACACTGATGATCTTTTCCTTCATTGAAAATTAGATCTGTCAAAGATATGAATCAGGTGTCATGTGAAAGAGAAGCCAATCAGCTCTTTCAAAGCAATTTCCTGTTAGAGCTTCAGGATGGGAGATGCCATTTCCCTTGCTCCAGGCTGGTTGAGATCCTGTTGGCAAGTTGTCTTGAAATCCTTCCCATGAGAAAGCACACAGTGAAGACGACAAGCTGTGCAAGTCAATTCACATCCAGAGAAAGGGACTATGTAGTCATGACATACACACTCTCTCTCTCTGGCATTGACCGATAACCTTATGAAGATATATTGGACCTTTTTTCAACACATTTTAATTTTCTTCTGCCTGTATATATCCTTTAGTTGTGTTTGAGGCTTAAAAGATGAAATTGGGTTTCTGTCTGTAGATAGCTGATTTTAAAAAATTTGATATGGCATCTGATTAGAATGAGTTTTGTAGATTTTATGAGGATTAAATTATGTGTTATTCTTTAAGGCAGCTTAAATTTTAAGATTTTGCCCCAAATCATTATTATTAAGTTTGCCTAAAATTTCAACCTGGGCTTCCCTGGTGGCTCAGTTGGTAAAGAATCTTCCTGGAATGCAGGAGACCCAGGTTCAATCCTTAGGTCAGGAAGATCCCCTGGAGAAGGAAATGGCAACCCACTCCAGTATTCTTTCCTGAAAACTCCCATGGACTGAGGAGCCTGGCAGGCTATAGACCATGGGGTTGCATGAATCAGACATGACTTAGCGACTAAACCACCACCACCACAGTTTCACAGTGTATGGTGTTAGGAAGTGTTCTAATTCCATCTGTTTACACAGAGCTGTCCAGTTTTCCCAGCACCATTTATTGAAGAGGCTGTCTCTGCCCTGTTGTATATTCTTGCCTCCTTTGTCAGAAATAAGGTACCCATAGGTGCATGGGCTTATTTCTGGGCTTTCTATCTTGTTTGATTGGTCTATATATCTGTTTTTGTGCCAGTACCATACTGTCTTGGTGACTGTAGCTTTATAGTGTAATCTGAAGTCAGGGAGGTTGATTCCTCCAGCTCCATTCTTCTTTCTCAAGACTGCTTTGGCTATTTGGAGTCTTTTCTGTTTCCATATGAATTGTCAAATTTTTTGTTCTAGTTCTGTGGAAAATGCCATCGGTGATTTGATAGAGATCAAATTGAATCTGTAGATTGCATTTGGTGGTATAGTCATTTTCACAATATTGATTTTTCCTGCCCAGGAACATGGAATCTCTCTCCATCTGTTTATGTCATCTTTGATTTCTTTCATTAGTGTCTTACAATTTTCTGTGTACAGTTCTTTTGTCTCCTTAGCTAAGCTTATTCCTAGATGTTTAATTCTTTTTGTTGCAATGGTGAATGGGATTAAGTCCTTAATTTCTCTTTGTGATTCTTCATTGTTAGTGTATAGAAACACAAATGTTTCTATGTATTGATTTTGTATCCTGCAACTTTGCTAAATTCACTGATTAGCTCTAGTAATTTTCTGATACTATATTTAGGGTTTTCTATGTACAGAATAATGTCATCTGCAAACAGTGAGAGCTTAACTTCTTTTCTGATCTGGATTCCTTTTATTTCTTTTTCTTCTCTGATTGCTGTAGCTAGGACTTCCAGAACTATGTTGAATAATAGTGGTGAAAGTGGACACCCTTGTCTTGTTCCTGATCTTAGCAGGAATGCTTTCAGTTTTTCACCATTGAGAATAATGTTTGCTGTAGGCTTATCATATATGGCCTTTACTATGTTGAGGTAGGTTCCTTCTATGCCCATTTTTTGAAGAGTTTTAATCATACATGGGTGCTAAATTTTGTCAAAGGCTTTTTCGGCATCTATTGAGATGATCATATGTTTTTTATCTTTCAATTTGTTAATACTGTATATCACATTGATTGATTTGCATATAGTGAAGAATCCTTGCATCCCTGGATTAAACCCAACTTGATCATGGTGTATGAACTTTTTGATAAAAACGCCACAAAATTTTGAAATGGGGAAGATCTTAAGCCATCAGGTCATCCAGGGCTCTCTGGAGGGCTGTAGTTCAGGATCCTTGTTTTAATCCTCCTACTTCTCAGTACCCATAGGGAAACAAAGTCTAAGAGGGGAAGTGACAATAAAAATCATGTCATATGTATATCAGAATTCACCTTCTTATGAATTTTATTCAAAGAAAAGAACCAAGAACTTGAGCTAGTCTTTACCCTAAGGGGGTGATGTGAAATATTGCAAAGAAAAAGTCTCAGACGATAGCACTGGAAGAACTATTTGACATAAAGTCGCTCTCCACGGGTTCTGTGCTTTGAAGTGCTTAGGCCATTTTATTTCCGTTTTGGATTCCTGCAAACCCTGAAATTAGGAGGAAGCCACTAGCTTCTTGCAGCTGAGTGGAATTGTGGGGAATTAGAAGAGGGACACATCTCAGTGCATGTCTAAACTTACCCCTTGCTTTGAATCCCTTCTGCACAAAGAGTATGCTGCTCTTGAGCTGATAAACAAGCACCTTGAACTAGAGTGTTTTGCTTTCACGTTCTCAAGCTTTGTATTTGTTTCCTTTCCTCTAAGAGAACACTGGCTTACTCCCCATGTGGCCCCCAGTCACATATTGAGATATACAGGCCAAGTCTACTTTTTAATAATTTATCATGTTGCTTGTTCTTAAACTTGATGGATGAAACTGATGACCCAGAGTTTGTGATTAATGGAACCCCATCTCTACTTCACCCCCTACTCATTAACCAATGACTTCTACTTATGCCTGCCATATTAACAAATATGCCAGAGGCCTTAATTAAATCTGGAGCTAACCTGGTGATCTTAGATGAAATACTCTATCTCAATCTGAACAATCATTTGGTAGAATAACCTTGATTTTCCTATCTGTAAAATGAATTTAATGTTGGCAATGCTGGTATTAACATAAAATAACTTGAGGAAAATTGCTGAAGGCTGTGACATATTGACCTAGTATATTATCATTTATAATGGAGAGTTCTAGCTACTAAAGGGAAGAGCTATCAGTTGCTCATGGCATTGCTGAAAATTTATTATTAATGATTTCTAAAAATTCCAGCACTGCAGGAAGCTTCAAGAATCATTACTGCATTCTGTTTTGCTTTCATGTTAATGGACAGCTATTTTTCATTGTCACTTTCATGAACAGCAAGAGAACACAGATTAACAATTTTAACAAATATGGATAGTTGAGAATGTATTCCAGGCTTTGTCACTTATTAATAATTGAATATTCAATTTCAGCTTTACCAGAACTAAGAATTTCCTGGACACAAACAGCAACCCATATACCACCTTACCAGTGCCCTTGTTACATCACACCCACTCAGAAGCAATGGTCAGGAAACACTGAATTCTGTTAGCACTTTTATGCTTAAAGAGTTGAGAAAGCCACATCATCGATTTTTTGCTTTTTCATAACTGAGAAGAAAAAATCATGGTATAATTTCAGGCAGTGGAAAAGCTTCTATTCAATTCAACTTCATTATAGATTAGAGGAAGGAAGCATTTTTGATGTCACCAAAGAGCTCTTCTCCTTCCAGGAGGCTTTTAAAAATATGTCTCCCAGAGAGTTCTCTGGTTTGCAGTCATCTTGTAGAGGTAAAGAGCCTCTGCTTGACCACAATCTGGAATAATCTAAGTCAAGCCCAGTTAGCATACTGTAGGAGCAAAACCATGCTAAACCCTGTCTAAATCACTGTATATGTACATTACTCCACATTTCCAGCTTGTAATCTTCACAGTGTTTGTGTCCCTGGGATGGCTGTATCTGAAAGTGCTAACAGTCATCAGGGACAAATACATCAGGGCTCTTGTTCTGTCTCCTCTCTTCCATGCTTCTCCTTTGATCAGTTGGTGCTGTGAAAACAAATTTACATGTTGAAGGGCACATTTTCAAAGGAATGAAGAATGCCAAGACAACAGCTATCAGCAAATGTGGTGCAACTGGCAGATGTGAAAGGTGGAGAAAGGAGATATTTAGCATGTTTACATTTATTAATAGCTTAGAGCTAAGCAATTACATATTTTGTTGGGATATCTTCTGACCTCATTCAGTTTTCCTTTATTCAGTCCAAGCATGTGCAATAAATACTTTCTCAGCCAGTTGCAGATGGCAGTGTATTTTTTTCCCGATCAGGGTCCTTGGTTCTGTAGTAGCAGTCAGGAGAAACAAGGACATCAGGTGTCTTGTTCTTTCCTCCTTTTATATTCCATGCCTGCTCTTTGTTGTTTGGCTTTAAGTAATTTGATGCCGAGTAACAGCTCTAGATACATCATATTTTCCATCCATTCAGTTCAGTTCAGTTCAGTTCAGCCGCTCAGTCGTGTCCGACTCTCCGCGACCCCATGAATCACAGCACACCAGGCCTTCCTGTCCATCACCAACTCCCGGAGTTCACTCAAACTCATGTCCATCGAGTCGGTGATGCCATCCAGCCATCTCATTCTCCGTCGTCCCCTTCTCCTCCCGCCCCCAACCTTTCCCAGCATCAGAGTCTTTTCCAGTGAGTCAACTCGTCGCATGAGGTGGCCAAAGTATTGCAGTTTCAGCTTCAGCATCAGACCTTCCAATGAACACCCAGGATCGATCTCCCTTAGAATGGACTGGTTGGATCTCCTTGCAGTCCAAGGGACTCTCAAGAGTTTTCTCCAGCACCACAGTTCAAAAGCATCAATTCTTCGGCGATCAGCTTTCTTCACAGTCCAACTCTCACATCCATACATGACCACGGGAAAAACCATAGCCTTGACTAGGTGGACCTTTGTTGGCAAAGTAAAGTCTCTGCTTTTTAATATACTATCTAGGTTGGTCATAACTTTCCTTCCAAAGAGTAAGCGTCTTTTAATTTCATGGCTGCAATCAGCATCTGCAGTGATTTTGGAGCCCCAAAAAATAAAGTCTGACATTGTTTCCACTGTTTTTCCATCTATTTCCCATGAAGTGATGGGACCAGATGCCATGATCTTCGTTTTCTGAATGTTGAGCTTCAAGCCAACCTTTTCACTCTCCTCTTTCACTTTCATCAAGAGGCTTTTGAGTTCCTCTTCACTTTCTGCCATAAGGGTAGTGTCATCTGCATATCTGAGGTTACTGATATTTCTCCCAGCAATCTTGATTCCAGCTTGTGCTTCTTCCAGCCCAGCGTTCCTCATGATGTACTCTGCATATAAGTTAAATAAGCAAGGTGACAATATACAGCCTTGACGCACTCCTTTTCCTATTTGGAACCAGTCTGTTGTTCCATGTCCAGTTCTGACTGTTGCTTCCTGACCTGCATATAGGTTTCTCAAGAGGCAGGTCAGGTGGTCTGGTATTCCCATCTGTTTCAGAATTTTCCACAGTTGATTGTGATCCACATAGTCAAAGGCTTTGGCATAGTCACTGAAGCAGAAATAGATGCTCTTCTGGAACTCTCTTGCTTTCTCCATGATCCAGCAGGTGTTGGCAATTTGATCTCTGGTGCCTCTGCCTTTTCTAAAACCTGCTTGAACATCTGGGAGTTCACGGTTCACATATTGCTGAAGCCTGGCTTGGAGAATTTTGAGCATGACTTTACTAGCGTGTGAGATGAGTGCAATTGTGCGGTAGTTTAACAAAGGCTAATCCAAAGTAGAATGGGGCACAGACAAGGCAGGTCTCTTTCCTTCCCTTAAAAAACAAGTTAGTGTTTATTCTTGGAATCTGTTCTAGACAAATTAAAGGACAAAGAGGCTGCACTATCCATTAAATCATGACAAACTGGCTGTTAAACCCTGAAATTTGTTCAGGGTCAGTAAATGGATATTGTGGTATCTCTTATCTGAATAATGGGTTAGATGGACAGGGAGGCCTGGCGTGCTGTGATTCATGGGGTCGCGGAGAGTCGGACACGACTGAGCGACTGAACTGAACTGAACTGAACTGAAAGTATTTCCTAAAGGGCATTTCACAGAAGAGAAGCGCTTGGAGGTGCTTCAGAGAAGGGATTCTGGAGTTCATTAATATTTGGAATTGTTTCTTACAGGAATGCCCTCTTTGAAATTCACAATGCATAATAGGATTTTACAGCTCTGACAACTCATTCTGTGAAAAAACAAAACAAACAAAACTATTATACTTGGTATAACCTAGAACTTTTAAAATTCATTTGATCACAGAGCACATTTTAAAACTTATTTTTTTTGGGGGGTGGATATATGAAAGTCATTAAGTGAAGCAAGTGATCTGTAAATTATAGTTTGAAAGCAGATCAGTACTTTTATTTAAAAGATAAAATTTCTAACTCAAGGTCTACAACTGATTTGTAATACATCACAAATCACCGTCATATCCTGCTATACCCCATCAATAACTTACTTTTCAGAGAGAATTTGTTAAGTTCTTATGATATGTCAGTCACTATACTTAATGCTTTATGTGAAAGTGAAAGTCTCTCAGTCGTGTCTGACTCTTTGCAACCCCATGGACTATGGGACTTTGCCACTCCAGTGCAATAAGATATGTATAAAGCATTAAAGCATTTGGGTTTCTCTAGTAGAGCAGCAGTAGCTCAGCTGGTAAAGAATCCACTTGTAATGCTTTATTTAATCTTTAAATCCGCCTGCAATGCAGTAGGCCCCAGTTCAATTCCTGGGTCAGGAAGATTTGCTGGAGAAGGGATAGGCTACCCATTCCAGTATTCTTGGGCTTCCCTTGTGGGTTAGCTGGTAAAGAAACCACCTGCAATGCGAGAGACCTGGGTTCGATTCCTGGATTGGGATGATCCCAAGGAGAAGGGAATACTCCAGTATTCTGGCCTGGAGAATTCCATGGACTGTATAGTCCTTGGGGTCACAAAGAGTCAGACACAACTGAGTGACTTTCACTTTCACTCTTTAAAGTTGTGTTATTTTCAAATAAACCTATGTAGTGTAAGAATACATTCTCTTACAAAAAAACAGAAATGTAAAGAAAATTCCTTAATTTTAGCATGTAAATATACAAATATTTTTCTGTGCATTTATATTAATGATGAATCTTTGCAAAGTATGTACATTTTTTATTATTTAGGTAAAAACAATTATATTATGCATACTTGGAGAAGGAAATGGCAACCCACTCCAGTATTCTTGCCTGGAGAATCCCAGGGATAGAGGAGCCTGGTGGGCTGCCGTCTGTGGGGTTGCACAGAGTTGGACACGACTAAAGTGACTTAGCAGCAGCAGCAGCATTATGCATACTGTTGAGTGACTAGGTTTTTCATTTAAAAGTATATGTTAGAGATAGTTCTGTGTTAGGATATCTGCATCTACCACATTACTTTTAATGGCTTCATGACATTTATAGTGTATGAGAAGTGAAACTGTTAGTTGCTCGGTTGTGCCCGACTCTTTGTGACCCCATGAACTGTAGTCTGCCAAGTCCCTCTATCCATTGAATTCTCCAGGCAAGAATTCTATATACCCCCAATTTTTTAGTGGTAGATATTCAGTTTATTTTAGAATTTCTACCAATGTAAACAATTATTTTTATTTCTTTTCCTGATAGTATGGCAGTAGGTAACTTTGCATCAAAACAACCAGATTGCTGGAGCAAACATAGAGTGTATCAAGTGGTGCACAAAGAAAGAATCCTCAGAGGTCAAAAGCAAAGAGAAAGCAGAGACCCTGTGAAACAAGAAACTGACAAAGTTGTCTTTCCTTCTGAGATTTTCTGTTGAATCTAGGAAAACCTGAGCTACTGCTTGGTGAGATGCAGGAGCCAGGAAGAAAAGCATAACATCCATATAAGAAACTGAAGCTAATAGAGAAGACCCAACATAAAGCTGGCATCCAAGGGACCATACCCTCAATGGAACAGTAAACAAGAAGTAAAACCATCATCCAGATAGAAAAATAAATAAATTGATCTGGCTTAGTGCTGGGTAGAGGATAAGAGTAATCTCTCCTGAGAATGCAAAACAATAAGCCTGACTTCATGTGAGTTTGCAATCTAGTTCATGTGTTGTCTTCATGTTTCAGAAAACGTCAAGTAAAGATTATAAAGTGAACCCAGGTTAGTGCTGCCTTTAGGCATATTACGTAAGTAAAACAAATCTAATATTTTTTGGTGGGATTTCAACTCAGGCTGCAAAGAATTCCCACTGATAATATGGTAAGAAAAATGATCAGTCTACAGTCAAAATTCACAAAACACATAAGGAACCAAGACATTATGAATGTAAACCATCAGAAATAATGAGCAGGATAATCAGACTTACAAAGACACACTAAAGAGTATCTGATAATTTATAAACCATATTTAATGTTTTGAGAAAGGAAAAGTTTGAGGATATAGATAAGAATAAGAAATTTAAAAAGAAGAACCAAATATGGTGGTAAAGAATGAATTTCTAGAATTCTAGAAATAATAAATATACAAATTGAAAGTAACAGGGAAATGTAAAGAGCAGGTAAGACAGACACAGCTAAAGAGAAAATTAGTCAATTAGAAGATATAGCTAAAGAAGTTATGCAGAGTATAATCCAGAGAGATCAAGAGATAGAAAATACGAAAGAGATGTTAAAGGCACAGAGGATAAAGTAGGATTATCTTACATACATTAATTAAAATTTCAGAGAACAATTATGATGATAATGGGAAAAGGCAATATTTGAAGAGATGATGATTGAGAATGTTCTATAATTGCTGAAAAACTAATGCTCTTTTTCAAGAATGTCAGTGAGTCCACAAATATGATAAACAAGAGAAATTCATACCTAAACATATCACAGTGAAACAAAATACACATATAAGGGATTTTTAAGAAACAGCAAGAAGACACTACAAAGAAAAAGCAGTAATCACTGTGGCTAACTTCTCAAGAGCAACAATGGCAACGATAACTTCTTCATGCTGAGGGAATATAAATGTCAATTTAGAACCCTATACTAAAAAAACTTTCAAGACTTAGGCAAAGTAAATATATTTTCCTTTTGCTTAGCCATCTTTATAGTGTGCTATTTGCCTTGTCATAGAATGGTTGTGAATTAGAATTGAATTGCCTCTGCATTCTGGGTAGGAAAAAGGTAAACAGCAAGGGCAAAAAGTATGTCAGCTGAGTCTATTCCTTTTTTCCTGGAAATCCTATGCATACATCCACCTACATCTCATTGGCCATAACTCCATCACATAGCCTCTCATCCACAAGGTAGCCTGAAACACCTTGCCTCCCCCAACAAAATTTAGTTTCTGTTTTCAAAAAGGAGGTGTAAGATGGTATGGAGTAATGTGATTTAACTGTGATCTAGTTAAAGTGAGGTCATTAGGTGGGCCCTAATCCAGTATGACTGTATCTTTATATGCAGAAGAAATTTGGATACAGATATTTACTGAGGGAGGAAGTGTGAAGAGAAGGGGAAAAGATAACTATTTAGAAATCAAGGTGGGAGGTCCGGAACAGACCCATCCTTTATATCCCTCAGAGGGAACCAGTACTGTTAACACCTTGATTCTGGACTTCTAGCCTCCAGAACTGTGAGACAATCAGTTTATGTTGTTTAAACCACCCCATCCGTGTTACTTTGTCAAGACAGCCCTAGCAAACTGATAGAGAGGGAGTGGTAAGTTCTGAGTTGTGGGGAGTAAAGACGTTTTAGAAAAGCTTTCACAGATTATCTGAAGGTAGTGTTGTAGGCTGAATAGACATTCACCAGAGAAGGAGGACCAATAGGAATTCCTGTCCAAAAGGCTGTTATGAGTAGAGATTCAGACATGTGGTCTGAGGCATGGCATGACTGAGAAAGCGTTCTAGCAGGAAAACAGGTTTTGAGGTAAGACACCATGAAGAGAGGGGAGTAGAAGGATGCTCAGATTAAGACGGAATTTTGATTTCACAGAAAAAGCACATCTCTTTGAAAATAAATGTGAAAGACAGAAATCTTTGTAGCTAGTTTTGGACAGGGCTTCCCTGATAGCTCAGCTGGTAAAGAATCTGCCTGCAATGCAGGACACCTGGGTTCGATCCCTGGGTTGGGAAGATCCCCTGGAGAAAGGAGAGGCTACTTATTCCAGTATTCTGGCCTAGATAATTCCATGGACTGTGTAGTCCATGGGGTCGCAAAGAGTCGGACACAACTGAGCAACTTTCACTTCACTTTCCTTTCGCTTTTGGATTGGATTGAGTCTGTTTCTGATTTCCTCGATATCATTTAGATGAACCTTCTTCATCATATAAAACTGATACTCCCCATCAGATAAAACTGATTGGCCCCTTCAAATCTCCAGTGCATTATGTGTAATACCTAGTACACTTGAAGATATTGTGTTGAGCAGTTATTGATGAAAATAGAGAGCTGCATACTTGGTGTGCCTCAAAGTGCTTTCAGGAAATCAAGATTTTCGTCTTAATACAAATGTGATCTTTTGATTCTTTTGAGACTGTTTAAGAGTGTTGGCTCAAAGATATAGAAATCATTTAATATAGAAGGTTATATTGTCTGAAGATGTGTTGATATAAATATAGCTGCTTTAATTACATGTTTCAAATAATTATTATATTCTTGAGCCTTTCTAATTTGAAATTTCTGTCTGGTTACATGTTTCATTACTCAATTTAATTAAATCAAGTACATGCAGGAAATATTTGAGGAGCAGCAAATATAGGCCTTTCATGTTCAGAACTAGAGAATAGAAAACTCCAGTGTGCTTTCAAATAGAAACTTTTTCAATTAAACCCACTCCCTCCTACTCAAGAAAATCCATCTAAATCAAATTTGATGGCAGTACTTCCTACCTGTAATAAATGACTGTAAATAAGCAATCTAATTTTCAGTGCTTGCAACATGAAATATAATTAACCTAGCATAAGTTTCATTATAATATCTGTCACATCTTGAATCAAGGTTATCAAAATGGCCATTATTTATAGTGACAGAAGCCATTCATTTCTGACTTTTGTTACTCCTGCATTTTAAACCAATGGTCCATTTTCTATAGAGAAATTATATTTTAAAAGCAATAAAATAAAGCAATATAATATTAGTTGCTGAAATACAGGATATGGAATGTATTATACATGAGAGAAGCTTAAACAGCATAACAACTGGATTCCACTTGAGAAATCTGTTATTCATTCATTGTGAGGCTTGGACACATACTTTACTACCAGAGTACTTCTGTTTTTCCATCTATAAAATAAACAGAGGAGAAATAGATGTTCACCCATCCAAATGAAGCACATTGGAATTAAATAAATAATATTTCAGTAGCCCTTGCTTAATTGCACACTAAAATATTACAGCAAAATGAACATTTTTGCCTGAAAAGATTGGACCAATTTGCAACTAGTGTTAGAAGATGATGCTCAGAGCCTCACACAAAGATAACACTAGCTTTGCTTATGCAGGTTCTTTTTTTTCTTATTCAGTGTATTTCTGGAAAAGGAGAGACAGCCAAGTAAATGAAAGTTCTTTGGAAGAATGCTGATGTTAATTGGATATGAGAAAATTGCTATCACTGAATCTGAGCACTCTTGCTGTTCTGGGGACTGAATTGAAAGAATTGTTCATATTAAGAACTATACTAATTGTCACATCAGGTTAGAATCAATAACGGATTTACAAATAGATAATGAAAGCTATAGTTTTTTTAATGCAAATAAAGGAGACATTTACAGATTTGATTTTTATTAATTGAAATTCTGATTGGCATAAAATAATTGTAAGCCTCACCTCATTGTATACACATTTCTTATTATCTCATATTTAAGTAATGATTTGGACAATCTGGATGATCAGTAGGGAGGAGAGACAGTCTTTGGCCCCAAAGAGCAGAAATAATTCCCTGGGTCTCCAGAGTCTCTTAGCAGTACAGGGTGTTTCTCCAAATGTCTACACTGCCCTTCCCTGATATCAATCCATTTTCCCCACAAAATGTAAAGTGCAGCACTTCTTTTTTTAATGTCTTCACAAATTCACCAACAGTCTTGGTCTGAAAGGTTTTTAACATAATTTGAAAATTATCTCCGATTTTTATAATGGTACAGATAATTTTTATTTATTTATGCTCTTCGGTTCACTGAATTCCCCAATCACTGCCTATGAATCATATTTCACACCCGCAGCTTACCCAACCCGATAATTTCAGCAACTTTTACTGTAGAATATATGTCTATTTCCCATTCCACTCGTATAAATATAAGTGCACATAAGACAAGTTTCCTAAAATGCTGCTAGTATTATCCACTTAAGTAAGGGAATGTGAATAAGTAATTGACAAGATGAATTCATATTAAGCAGTTTTTCCCTTGTTGATTAAATAGGAAGAGTAGGCTTTCTGTGGCAAAAAATCACAATTGATTGAGAGATTAAATCAGTTGCTCCAGGGAAGGAGAACTGCATTAACACCGAGTTTCTATCCATGGTAGATAATTAATATTTGTTATCTCATTTAAATCTGGAAGTGTTAGTAAATACCTGACCCAAGGAAAACAAAGATTGCCAAATAGTAGTCTGAAATAAAGCCAAATCTTCTGCTTAGTTTCAGTTCAGTGGGACTCCTTGGGTAGAAATGAAAAAGGCTAGATTGTGTTGTCTAATAGAAAAACAATGCAAGCCATATAGATAATTATTTCTAGTAGCTACATTAAAAAAGTGAAAATGAAGGGAGTAAAATTAATGTTAGAAATATATTTTATTTAGCTCAATATATCTGAAACATCTCGATTTCAACATGTAAGGAATATAAAAATTATTAATGAAATATTTTCCCCCTTTTTTGGTACAAAGTCTTCAAATTCCATTGTGCATATTATACTGTGAACTGTCTCAGTTTGCACTAATCCATTTCAAGTGCTCAAGAGTCATACATAGCCAGTGGCCACCGTGTCAGACAGCATGGAGCTCTCAGTTCAGTTCAGTTCGGTCGCTCAGTCGTGTCCGACTCTTTGCGACCCCATGAATCACAGCACACCAGGCCTCCCTGTCCATCACCAACCCCCACAGTTCACTCAAACTCATGTCCATAGAGTTGGTGATGTCATCCAGCCATCTCATGCTCTGTCATCCCCTTCTCCTCCCGCCCCCAATCCTTCCCAGCATCAGAGTCTTTTCCAGTGAGTCAACTCGTCGCATGAGGTGGCCAAAGTATTGGAGTTTCAGCTTTAGCATCAGTCCTTCCAAAGAACACCCAGGACCGATCTCCTTTAGAAAGGACTGGTTGGATCTCCTTGCAGTACAAGGGACTCTTAAGAGTCTTCTCCAGCTCTGCTGCTGCTGCTACTGCTAAGTTACTTCAGTCGTGTCCAACTCTGTGTGACCCCATAGACGGCAACCCACCAGGCTCCCCCATCCCTGGGATTCTCCAGGCAAGAACACTGGAGTGGGTTGCCATTTCCTTCTCCAATGTGTGAAAGTGAAAAGTGAGAGTGAAGTCGCTCAGTCGTGTCCGACCCTTAGCGACCCCACGGACTGCAGCCTACCAGGCTCCTCCATCCATGGGATTTTCTAGGCAAGAGTACTGGAGTGGCTCTAGAACAAGCCAAATAAGAGAAGGACAAAGTTCACTTTTCTGGACAGCTCATGAGATAAATTGTAAATGCTTCTCTGGAATTAGTTGTCTTCAGTGTTTGAGACACCAAAGCTGGGAAGCCTGGCTTCAAAGAATCTGAACCAAGATTCCAGCCAGCCAAAGTTAATCCGTGGATGCACTTGGTTAAACACTGTTGAAACTTGGCAGGGATTTCTTTTTGCCATCAAATGAGTTTGTAATCTGCCACAGATGTGAACAGGACTTTTTTTTATTGCTTCATCAACCACATTGATCTTCAGTTAGGATGACTGTAGATATTATTGATCATTAGATTGGGGATACTTTTTTTAAAAAAAAATTATTGAAATTTAGTTGATTTACAATCTTGTGTTAATTTCTGCTGTATAGCAAAGTGATTCATCTATGCATATATGTATTCTTTTTCTTATTCTTTTCCATTATGGTTTATTGCAGGCTATTAAATGTGCTATATAGGAGTTGGTGATAGACAGGGAAGTCTGGCATGCTGCAGTCCATGGGATCACAAAGAGTCGGACACAACTGAGCAACTGAACTGAACTGTGCTATACAATAGAACCTGGTTGTTTATCATCCTATATGTAATAGTTTGCATCTGCTAATTCCAAACTCTCAGTCCTTCCCTTCCCACCCTCACTTCCTCTGGGCAAGCACAAGTCAATTCTCTATGTCTGTGAGACTGTTTCTGACAAACAAGAATACGTTTGAGAGAGAAAAGAGGTATTCTTAAAAATTGCCCTGGGTCAATAGGCATAATGCGAAGACTATCCCTGCTGGCAAAGCAGGACACATGGTTACTCCACCTTTTGTGAACATTCCCCAAAGAAGTTGGGTTACTGCCTGTAGATACATGCATTCAGGATATATTCAACTCAATAAAGAGAAACTAGTGCCCACAAGAGCCCTGCACACAAAGCCCTAAACTCCTCCTATAGAGTTTAGTTCTTGTCCCAAGAGCCAGCATCATAAAGGGTCTTTTACTCCAATGTCTAATAACATTACTTTGATGCAATTTGCAAGCTTCCTGTTTTGCAATTTTCCACTCTGGGTCCTGCTTAAATTGGGGGTTTAATGAGAAATGGCTGTTGTCAGCTAGATGGAGCTTCTTGTTGGCAAGGTCTCCCAAGAAAGCTAGAGGACCAGTAAGCAAAGCTGTGTGTATGGGTGTCCAGGAGATGTCTTTTTTTTGGGAGGGCAGGGTAGGTCCTTCTCTTTTAAAATTTATTTTTCTCCTATATAAAAAAAAGAAGTAGAACAATCAGCAGTGACAGCCGAGGGAAATGTTTCGGAGGAAGTAACAGATGGCTTGAAGCCACCTTCATTTCTGAGTGAGAGAGAGAGTGCCTGTAGGCCTGGAAAATTGAAGGTTTGGAAACTAATTTTGTTTGACTCTTTAATCCATTTCAAACATAGGCTCCAAAATGGAAGATTAAAGGATTTTACTTCTGCTACTGAGGACATTCAGTTTAGAAAGGTGAAAAATACAAAAGTGGAGTGACTTCAGATGAAACAAGAGGAGACTGAACAGAAAGAGCTTACCTCTATTAGTCCCAGGGTAGTTGAGTAAAATCCTCAAATTAGGATTTTGCTGTTATTGTTTTAGTTGTTTATGTTAAGACCGCAGTGTTTTATAAAACTAGAAAACACTGGGTCACCATGCAAGTTTATATTTTATATATGAATCACAGGTCAGATTGTTTAGAGCAAAAAAGTCATAAGGTTAAGATTTTAAGGTTGGTTAATATGAGCATTCCAGCAACAGTAATGAAAAGCACAAAGGACTCAAGCCCATGCATTCCTTTGTCCATTGTTTACTGAGCAGGCAGTGTTCTGTTTCAGACTCTAGGATTACTTATGTATGAACCAGGTGTACAGTGTAACGTACATTACAACAGCAAGACACTGACAACAAAGAAATAGATAGTAATGTAATTTCAGAGGAATATGAGCACATGAAGAAATCTTAAAAGGGAGAAAGAACAGAATGGAATTGGAGTACTTTAATTAATGTGGTCAGGAAAGACTTCTCTGAGGATGTGTTATGTAACCTAAACATTGAATGGTAAGAAGGAGGCTTGGAGGTGGCAGAAATGAAGTGATAGTCTGAGTTGTGTCCAACTCTTTGCGAACCCATAGACTTTCCCAGGCAAGAATATTGGAGTGGGTTGCCATTTCCTACTCCAGGGGATCTTTCCTACCCAGGGATCGAACCCAGGTCTTTCACTATGCAGGCAGATTCTTCACCATCTGAACCACCAGGGAAGCCCTGGCAGAAATAGTGTATGCAAAGGTAGCTTGGCCCTGTTATGTGCCAGACATTTCAGGAGTGCTGTGTGAGGAAATTAGGCAAAAAAGAATTGCCTGCAATGCAGGAGACCTGGGTTTGATCCCTGGGTTGGGAAGATCTCCTGGAGAAGGGAACAGCTACCCACTCCAGTATTCTGGCCTAGAGAATCCCATGGACTATACAGTCCATGGGGTTGCAAAGAGTCGGACATGACTGAGCAACTTTCACTTTCACTTGCCCTCATACAACTTGTCATCCTCATATGGTAGCTCAATCAGTAAAGAATCTGCCTGAAGTACAGGAGACCTGGGTTCAATCCCTGGGTCGGGAAGATCCCCTGGGGAAGGAAATGGCAAACCACTCCAGTATTCTTGCCTGGAGAATTCCATGGACAGAGGAGCCTGGAGGGCTGCAGTCCATGGGCTGCTAGAATCAGACACAACTTAGCGACTAAACCACCACAGAGCTTATATTCTAGTGGGGTTGGAAAAAATAAATATGAGCTAAATAGAAAAACTTGGCTAGGAAGTACTCGTTAAAAATATTAGTCAGGGAAGGTGATCATGGCTTAGGGAAGGTTTCACTTGCTACCATTTCAGGCCTTGACTTTGAACAAGGACCTGTAGGAGATGGCTTCCCAGGTGGCTCAGTGGGTAAAGAATCTGCCTGCAATGTAGGAGACACGGATTCCATCCCTGGATGGGGAAAATCCCCTGGAGGAGGGCATGGAAACTCTGAAGCAACTGAAGTGACTGAGAATACACACACTGTAGGAGGCAAGGGAATGAGCTATGCAAATTTATGGGAGAAGACAAGTTTTCTAGACAGGGAACAGTCAGTGCCAAGGCCGCAAAAAAAAAAAAAAAAAAAAGTATGCTGATTGCAGCCATGAAATTAAAAGACACTTGCTTCTTGAAAGAAAGTTATGACCAACCTAGATAGTATATTAAAAAGCAGAGACATTACTTTGCCAACCAAGGTCTGTCTAGTCAAGGCTATGGTTTTTCCAGTGGTCATGTATGGATGTGAGAGTTGGACTGTGAAGAAAGCTGATCACCAAAGAATTGATGCTTTTGAACTGTGGTGTTGGAGAAGACTCTTGAGAGTCCCTTGGACTGCAAGGAGATCCAACCAGTCCATTCTAAAGGAGATCAATCCTGGGTGTTCATTGGAAGGACTGATGCTAAAGCTGAAACTGCAATACTTTGGCCACCTCATGCGACGAGTTGATTCACGAAGGATTGGGGGCGGGAGGAGAAGGGGACGACAGAGAATGAGATGGCAAGATGGCATCACCGACTCGATGGACATGAGTTTGAGTGAACTCCGGGAGTTGATGATGGACAGGGAGGCCTGGCATGCTGTGATTCATGGGGTCGCAAAGAGTTGGACATGACCGAGCAACTGAACTGAACTGATAGCTTATTTGAGTAACAGCAAAGAGGCCAATGTAGATACAGTTAATCCAGGAAAAGGACAAGAATAATTTATACTTAATACTAGAATATGGGGGTTGCTTGGTCAATGTTATAAGACTTCATGATTATCAATTAGCATGTTGTTTAATCTTCAGTTCTTTAGGGGACTTCCAAATATCTTCCAAATATCTTTCTGTTATTGATTTCTACTTTAATTCATTGTGGATAAAGAACAAACTTTGTATGACTTAAATTATTTTATAAATAATGAGATTTGGTTTATGGCACTCAGTGTGGTCTTAGTGATTGTCCTGTGAAAAGAACATGTGTTCCGTTATTGGGTGGAAGTTCTACTACCAATGTCAATTATATCACTTGGATGATAGTGTTGTTCAATCTTGTATACTTTTAAAGATTGTCTATCTAGTTTTTTCCTACAAATTAGGGAGAGAAATGAGTCAGAATCTCCAGCTCATGTAACTGTGGATATGTTTATTTCTCTTTTGACTTCTATCAGTTATTTCCACTTCCTGAAAAATTATTTTAAATATTTATTAGTGTGTAGTTTTTCTGGTACTTAATGCTCTAAGATTTTTCCTCTACACAGAAAACCCTAAAGACTACCAGAAAACTACTAGAGCTAATCAATGAATACAGTGAAGTTGCAGGATATAAAATCAACACACAGAAATCCCTTGCATTCCTATACACTAATAGTGAGAAAATAGAGAAATTAAGGAAACTATTCCATTCACTGTTGCAACGAAAAGAATTAAATACTTAGGAATATATCTACCTAAGGAAACAAAAGACTTGTACATAGAAAACTATAAAACACTAGTGAAAGTAATCAAAGAGGACACTAATAGATGGAGAAATATACCATGTTCGTGGATTGGAAGAATAAATATTGTAAAAATGAGTATACTACCCAAAGTAATTTATACATTCAATGCAATCCCTATCAAGCTACCAACAATATTTTTCACAGAGCTAGAACAAATAATCTCACAATTTGTATGGAAATACAAAAAACTTCACATAGCCAAAGCAGTCTTGAGGAAGAAAAATGGAACTGGGGGAATTAACCTGCCAGACTTCAGGCTCTACTACAAAGCCACAGTCATCAAGACTGTATGGTACTGGCATAAAGACAGAAATATAGATCAATGAAACAAAATAGAAAGCCCAGAGATAAATCCATGCACCTACGGACACCTTATCTTTGACAAGGGAGGCAAGAATATTCAATGGAGAAAAGACAATCTCTTTAACAAGTGGTGCTGGGAAAACTGGTCAACCACTTGTAAAAGAATGAAACTAGAACACTTCCTAACACCATACACCAAAATAAACTCAAAATGGATTAGAGAGCTAAATGTGAGACCAGAAACGATAAAACTCCTAGAGGAGAACATAGGCAAAACACTCTCTGACATAAATCACAGCAGGATCCTCCAAGACCCACCTCCCAGAATATTGGAAATAAAAGCAAAAATAAACAAATGGGACCTAATTAAAATCAAAAGCTTCTGCACAGCAAAGGAAACTATAAGCAAGGTGAAAAGACAGCCTTCAGAATGGGAGAAAATAATAGCAAATGAAGCAACTGATAAAGGATTAATCTCTAAAATATACAAGCAACTCCTGCAGCTCAATTCCAGAAAAATAAATGACCCAATCAAAAAATGGGCCAAAGAACTAAACAGACATTTCTCCAAAGAAGACATAAAGATGGCTACTAACAAACACATGAAAAAATGCTCAACATCCCTCATAATCAGAGAAATGCAAATCAAAACCACAATGAGATACCATTTCACACCAGTCAGAATGGTTGCTATCCAAAAGTCTACATGCAATAAATACTGGAGAGGGTGTGGAGAGAAGGGAACCCTCTGACACTGTTGGTGGGAATGCAAACTAGTACAGCCACTATGGAGAACAGTGTGGAGATTCCTCAAAAAACTGGAAATAGAACTGCCATATGATCCAGCAATCGCAGTCCTGGGCATACACACCGAGGAAACCAGAATTAAAAGAGACACATGTACTCCAATGTTCCTTGCAGCACTGTTTATAATAGCCAGGACATGGAAGCAACCTAGATGTCCATCTGCAGACGAATGGATAAGAAAGCTTTGGTACATATACACAATGGAGTATTACTCAGCCATTAAAAAGAATGCATTTGAATCAGTTCTAATGAGGTGGATGAAACTGGAGCCTATTATACAGAGTGAAGTAAGCCAGAAAGAAAAACACCAATACAATATACTAACGCATATATATGGAATTTAGAAAGATGCAAATGATAACCCTGTATACGAGACAGCAAAAGAGACACAGATGTATAGAACAGTCTTTGGGACTCTGTGGGAGAGGGTGAGAGTGGGATGGTTTGGGAGAATGGCATTGAAACATGTATATTATCATATGTGAAACAAATCGCCAGTTCAGGGTCAATGCATGTTACAGGATGCTCGGGGCTGGTATGCGGGGATGACCCAGAGGGAGGATAAGGGGAGGAGGGAGGTGGGAGAGGGGTTTGGGAGGGGGAACTCATGTACACCTGGGGCAGATTCATGTCAATGTATGGCAAAACCAACCAATATAATATTGTAAAATAATTAGCCTCCAATAAAAATAAAATAATAAATAAACATTAAAAAAAGAAAAAGAAAACATACAGGGGGAAATAAAGATTTCCCCTTCCTTTTTAAAGAATATTTCATTCAATATAGAATTTTAGGTTGAGAGTTATTTTGTTTCAGATTTTATATAGATGTGACCCCATTGTTTTTTGATTTCTGTTATTTCTATTGAGAAACCATCAATTTATTATTGTTACTTTGAAGGTATGAGTCTTTTTCTTCCAGCTGCTTTTAAATTGCTTTTGTTTTTAGTTTACAGTATTTTGACTACATTGTGTCTGGGATTGGTTTTATTTTTGTGTGTGTGTGTTTAATCCTTTTGGGTTCTTAGAGCTTCCTGAATGTAGATTGATATGTTTCTTCATGTTTTGAAAATTATCTCTTCAAATATTATTTATTTCACATTTTCTCTTCTGTAAAATTCAATCTCAAATGTTAAGTCTTTTTTTTTTCTTTTTGTATTTCATATACTCTCTGTATTTTTCATTCTCTTTTCTCTCTATGGTTCAACCTGAATTTTTATTAACTTACCCATCTTCTAGTTCACTATTTCTCTCTTCTGCTCTGATTTTATATTAAACTCATTTATTGAGTTGTTAATCTAAAATACTATAGTTTTCAATTCTAAAATTCCTATGGATTCTTTATTTAAAAGATACCAGTTTCCTGTTCTTCAGCTTGTCATCAGTTTTCTCAGAAATATGGAGTGCAATTAATTTTAAGTTTTTTCCTGATAATTCCAATAACTGAGTCTCCTATGGATCCATTGCTATTAGTTTCTTTCTATTTCTTGATTTTCAGTCATTTAGTCCTGTCTCCAGGAACACCTAATTTTCAATTGAAAAATGAGTATTACCTACGAAAAATTGTAGAGACTTTTGTCTCTTCCATAAAGGGTTTATCTACTTCCATAAAGGGTTTATTTTCCTTCTAGTAGGCAGTTAGGGGCTTCCCCAATGGCTCAGTGGTAAAGAATCTGCCCGCAATGCAGGAGACAGGAGATGCGGGTTGGATCCCTGGGTCAGAAAGATGCCCTCGAGGAGGAAATGGCAACCCACTCCAGTATTCTTGCCTGGAAAATCCCAGGAACAGAGGCGCCTGGCGGGCTACAGTCCATGGGGTCACAAAGAGTTAGATGCGACTGAGCACACACACATATAGGCAGTTCAAGTAGGACTGTGTAATCTTGATTCAGTGAGGGACTAGGAGAAATCAGCTTGAATTTCCATTCTTGTAAGGGCTCGTCTATTTCCAGTTTGCCTTTATTCATGGATCTCAACTAAGAGAATAGAATGTTGACCACTGCTGCTCCTCCTTGGTTGGAATTTAAACTCCAAGTTGTGTCTTCCCAGTATCATGATATCAACAGAAGTTTGCTAGACTTTTTAACTTCTTTTGTGTGCAATGACACTGGATTGTCATTGCAAAAATGCTTGTCTGCTACTCCAATAGTCTCCAGCTTTTTTGGCACCAGGAACTTGTTTCATGGAAGACAATGTTTCCACAGACCAGGATGTGGGGGATGGTTTCGGGATCTTTCAAGCACATTGCATTTATTGTGCACTTTATTTATATTATTATTATATTGTGATATATAATGAAATAATTATACAGCTCACCATAATGCATAAGGAGGGGGGAACCCTGAACTTGCTTTCCTGAGCTCAGGGAGTAATGCGAGCAATGGAAAGCAGCTGTAAATACAGGTGAAGCTTCACTCCCTAGCCTGTGCTCGCCTCCTGCTGTGCAGCCTGATTCTACAGGTCAGGGAGTGGTAGAAATCTGTGGCCCAGGGGTTTTCCTAATCTTTTCACCCTACACAGTTTATCATTGGTAAAATGTCTCAAAGGGAAAAGCAACAGTGTCAGCTTGTCTCACGGTATTTTCTTTCTTTCCAGGTTATTTGTCCCCTCCCTTCTTTCCCCTTGATTATTCTCTAATGCCTTCGAATTGCTACATTTTAGTATTAGTCCAGCTTTCATTGATGTTAGAGGGAGTTGATTTGATATTATACTCTATTATTCTTTAAAATGTAAATGAATTGAACGTTTACTTTTCTTTTTTTTACTTCTAAATATCATTTTGATGAAAAACATTTAAATATCAAAGAAGCATTTTATTTCTTCTGTCAAGTAAAATAGCAACCTGAAGTTAGGACACTGATTACTTGACAACCACATTTTTAATAGATGACTACACTGTAGTCATGCTGGAAACCAAGTGATAGGAGGAACAAAATAAACCATGAGATAATATTGCCAGCAAGATATTAGTTGAAACCAAAGGGAAAGGTAGTGGAAAACAAGTTCTGCAATGTCAGTGTGGGTGTGTATAAGAGGAAGAGAACCATTAATAGCACATTCATTTTTAGAAAGTAAGTGGGCTATTATTTCATTCTAAAAATATGATCATTTATCTAGTAGCACCACCCTTATGGCAGAAAGTGAAGAGGAACTAAAGAGCCTTTTGATGAAAGTGAAAGAGGAGAGTGAAAAAGTTGACTTCATGCTCAACATTCTGAAAACTAAGATCATGGCATCCGGTTCCATCACTTCCTGGCAAATAGTTGGGGAAACAGTGGAAACAGTGGCTGACTTTATTTTTCTGGGCTTCAAAATCACTGCAGATGGTGATTGCAGCCAGGAAATTAACAGACACTTACTCCTTGGAAGGAAAGTTATGACCAACTTAGACAGCATGTTAAAAAGCAGAGACATTACTTTGCCAACCAAGGTCCGTCTAATCAAGGCTATGGTTTTTCCAGGGGTCATGTATGGATGTGAGAGTTGGACTATAAAGAAAGCTGAGCACTGAAGAATTGTTGCTTTTGAACTGTGGTGTTGGAGAAGACTCTTGAGAGTCCCTTGGACAGCAAGGAGATCCAACCAGTTCATCCTAAGGGAAATCAGTCCTGAATATTCATTGGAAGGACTGATGCTGAAGTTGAAACTCCAATACTTTGGCCACCTGATGCGAAGAACTGACTCATTGGAAAAGACCCTGATGCTGGGAAAGATTGAAGGCAGAAGAAGAAGGGGACGACAGAGGATGAGATGGTTGGATGGCATCACCAACTCAATGGACATGGGTTTGGGGAGACTCCAGGAGTTGGTGATGGACAGGGAGGCCTGGTGTGCTGTGGTTAATGGGGTCGCAAAGAGTCAAACGCAACTGAGCAACTGAACTGAACTGAACCATGATCTTTTAATGTAACATGATAAAAGAAGGTATGATTGAGAGGCAGGTACAATTAATCATTTTATATTGAAATTTCAAAAATAAGGTGGCAGAATTCAGTAGCCCCCTTTCCTCAGCTATTGAAAAGTCACAGGTGCATCAGTTATATGAGAGCACAACGCGGTAGCCTTGGTGGGAAAGCACCATTCTGTGTACAGTCTATAATAAGTGGTTACGTCAAATGAGTGAATAAGGGAGGAATGAACAAACACAACCACCAGACTGTTTCCTTGGGTTGTTGGCCTAAAGCAAACCACTAACCTGCCTTTCCACAGTAAAGATACCAACCTACTAGACAGTGATGCTGTAATTCACCAAGCAGGTGATACCAGAGAGTCTATGGAAGAAACAAAGGAAGAGTGGAGGAGTGAGAAGGTGTCTTCAAGTCATGAGGGTTCAAATTCCCAGGTTTTGTCACTTCTCAGCCATGTGGTCTTAGTTATGTTGTTTGAGTCTCTGCTTCTTCACTTGTAAAATGAGGACTATAATGCCTACCTTGCAATGTTGCTGCACAGGTTAGAAATTTCCTTGCAAAATGATTGACATAAATAGGGTCTCAATAATTGGTATCCTTGTTATTTCTTTCTCAAAATCTCCAGGATAATAATGTGTATCTTGTTACATATTGTCATGTAATCATTTACATGGAAGACAATTTGCCTTAGAGATTCTCTCAAAATGAACTTTCAGTTTTTGTATTAGAAGAGTTGTGTGAAATTGCAAAAGGGGGAGAAAATGCTTTCATTAAAAGAATTCATAATAATTGTCCCAAGAGCTATTAGTAGTTTCTCATGGGGAAATGAAACAATTAAACATTATAAGGTTGATAAAAAAGAAATCAAAATCAAATGGAGTGTGGTCTTTATAATTATGACCTGTATTCCATTTATCATTTGAATGAAATAAGACTTCAATGTAGCTTTAGTTCCTTGTCATTGTGATTATAAATGCAGAATTAATTTGTGGCATAATGACCTGGACACGGATCAACACGCTGTTTCTATCACAACTTTAGTGATTATTTACAAACAAGAATCAATTGTATAGACCTTACCTCCAATGTCCATCACTGCCTCCATATCCTCAAGTTTCCTCACTGGATTTAGAATCCACGGCCTATCATTAGAATTTCCTGTTTCCCACTCTATGTTCTTGCCCCTTCCCTTTCCATTCTGAAGGCCTGGCAAAACACCAACCTTCTCACCCTCACCCCATTTCTTTTTATAGAAAAACTCGAATTTTCTATGCTGGTTCTTCCCACTCCCTCTCCACTCATTTTCTCTTAAACTCATCCAGTTTGGCTCTTGTACACACCACTCATCTTAAATTGTTTTTGTCAAAGGCACCAACTGTCATCTTACTCAGCAAGTGATAATTTCCTATTTTTGAGAAAACCTTCTTTAATTGGCTACAGAGACACATAATGTCCTGTCTGTCTCAGACTTCAGAGGCTACTACTCCTCAGTCCTCTCTGACGGATCCTTTCCTTGTCATGATTTCAGAATGTTGGAGTGCACAAGGGCAAGTCATCAGACTCCTCTTTATCCATATTCACTCCCTTTTGATCTCATGCAGGGTATGGCTTTGAGTGACATCCACATATTTCATCAAGCCTAAGATTCTGAGTACAAGCTGGAATCAAGTTTGCTGGGATAAATATCAATAACTTCAGACAAGCAAAAGACACCACGCTTATGGCAGAAAGTGAAGAGGAACTAGAGCCTCTTGATGAAAGTGAAAGAGGAGAGTGAAAAGCTGGCTTAAAATTCAGCATGCAAAAAACTAAAACCAGTGCATCTGGTCCTATCACTTCATGGCAAATAGATGGGCAGACAATGGAAACAGTGACAGAGTTTATTTTGGGGGGGTTCCAAAATCACTGCAGATGGTAACTGTAACCATGAAATTAAAAGACGCTTGCTTGCTGCTTGGAAGAAAAGCTATGACCAACCTAGACAGCATATTAAAAAGCAGAGACATTACTTTGTCAACAGAGGTCCATCTAGTCAAAGCTATGGTTTTTCCAGTAGTCATGTATGGATGTGAGAGCTGGAGCATAAAGAAAGTTGAACACCAAAGAATTGATGCTTTTGAACTGTGGTGTTGGAGAAGACTCTTGAGAGACCCTTGGACTGCAAGGAGATCCAACCAGTCCATCCTAAAGGAAATCAGTCCTGAATATTCATTGGAAGGACTGATGCTGAAGCTGAAGCTCCAGTACTTTGGCCACCTGATGCAAACAGCTGACTCACTGGAGAACACCCTGATGCTGGGGAAGATTGAGGGCAGGAGGAGAAGGGAACAACAGAGGATGAGATGGTTGGATGGCATCACTGACCCAATGGGCATGAATTAGAGCAAGCTCTGGGAGTTGGTGATGAACAGAGAAGCCTGGCATGCTGCAGTCCATGGGGTCACAAACTGAACTGAACTGAAGATTATGAGATAGGCTGAATATCGGCCCCCCAAAATATCCAGGGTCTAATCCTAGTAATCTGTAAATGTTCCCATATAAGGCAACAAAGACTTTGCAATTGTGATTTAGAATCTTCATGTGGGAAGATTGCCCAGGATATCCAGGTGGGCCCTAAATAAAATCACAAATGTCCCTGTAAGATGGAGGCAAGTATAGCAGAAACCAGCACAGCATTAGCTTTCCTCAAATTAAAAAATAAATTTAAAAAAAGAAAAGGAAAAAAATTGGAGGCAAGGGAGATTTGACTGTAGACACAGATGGTAATTGGAATAACTGAAAGAAGATACTGCAGCTAAAGATGGAAGAAGGGGCTACAAGCCAAGGAACGTAAGGATCGCAGCTCTAAGAACTGAAAAAGGCAAGGAAATGAGTTATCCCCTAGAGCCTCTGAAGGAATATGGTTTTGGTTTCAGCCTCATGAGACAACTTGGACCTAAATTTCTGGTGTTTTAAGCCACCAGTTTGTGGCAATTTATTGCAATAATCATCGGAAATGGACAAAAGGAAAGGAAAGTGAAGTCGCTCAGTCATGTCTGACTCTTTGTGACCCCATGAACTGTAGCCTACCAGTCTCCTCTGTCCATGGGATTTTCTAGGCAAGAATACTAGAGTGGGTTGCAATTTCCTTCTCCAGGGTATCTTCCTGACCTAGGGATCGAACCCAGGTCTCCTGTATTGCAGGCAGACGCTTTACCCTCTAAGCCACCAGGAAAACCCGGAAATAGACATAGATAAGTTTTTTCTTTACATTTTAACATCTTTGAGATTGAGATACATCTAACAATCATGTCATCTTAGAATCATGATCTAGTTGGCATAGCTCAGTAGTGTAAGTACATCCACACGATTGTGCAACCCATCTCTAGGACCCTTTTCATCATGCAGAACTGAAACTATTAAACAACCATTCCTCATTGCCCCCTCCTCCCAGCCTTGGGCTACTACCCTTCTACTTTCTGTCTATGAATTGGACTACTCTGGGTACCTCATATATATAAGTGGAATCAAAGTGTTTATCTTTTTGTGATTGACTTATTTCCCTGCTGGTTCAAATGGTAAAGAATCTGCCTGCAATGAAGGAGACCCAGGTTCAATCCCTGGGTCAGGAAGATCCCCTGGAGAAGGAAATGGCTGCCCACTCCAGTATTCTTCCCTGGAGAATTCCCAGGACAGAGGAGCATGGCAGGCTGCAATCCATGGGATCGCATAGAGTCGAACACAACTGAGTAACTAACCTTCACTTTTATTTCACTTAGCCAACAATGGTGATAATATCATCAAGGTTTATTCATGTTGTAGCATGTGCAAAAATTTCCTTCCTTTTAAAATCTGAATAATGTTTCATTGTATATATACCACACTTTGTATGTAATGTGTATACCACATTTTGTTTATCCATTCATCTGTCTATGGACAGTTGGGTTGCTTCTCCCGTGACATTTTGTCATGCTTGGAATAAAATCTGGCGTGCCTATACAGCTCACATGGCCTTATGTGATCTGATCTCTAACCATCACTTTGGCTTCTTTGCATAACAAGCTCCTCTTCACTGCTCCCCAGTCACACAGCCCTGCATTGCAGGGGGGCTTTCTTCTTTCTCTGCAGGACTCCAGGACTTCTCTCTGAGTGGTCTCCATGGCTCCTCTCTCACTTCCTCACTCAGGGCCACCCTCACATATCCGTTGAGAGCACTTCCCTGGCCACCGAATCTAACACACGCTGCTTCTACCTCCCCTGCCTGTGCACTGTGCTGATCTATATCCCTCCATAACATTTACTGCCTGACATTATTTGTGTTTTTATGAATTGATTATCTGTTTCCCAACCAGAAAAAAACTTCAAGAAGGCAGGGACTTTGTCTCTAAGCATTGAGTTCTGAATGTCTGAAATAGGAAATAGCATGCAGTGGAAATTCAATAAATTTCCTGGAATATTGAATAAAGTAAAAGAGATCAAATTCAGCAATTAACCTTTGGAATATCTTAATTTTTTTTAACTAAATAAAAGATTTTATTTCTTAGAGCATTTTTAGGTTTACAGAAAAATTGCATAGAAAGTGCAAAGCTCCCATTTATTCCCTTTCTTCCCTCCAGTTTCCCATATTATTAACCCTTTTCATTGATTTGGTATATTTGTTATAATTGACGGACCAATATTAACACATTATTATTAACTAAAGTCTGTACATTGGGTTCAATTTTTGTGTTGTACATTTCTGTGATTTTACAAATATGTAATGCCATGTATCCACCTGAAAATATCATACATAATAGTTTCACTGCCTAAAAATTCCCTAAACTCCACCTGTTCATCCCTCTCTCCTTCCCAGCCCCTGGTAGCTGCTGGAGTATTTTTATTTAATGTGACTACGTGGCTAGACTCTTTCTAGGACCGACAGAAGAAAGCCCACACTTGAGTTTTTTGTTGCTCCTGATACACTGCCTTCATGTTTAATGTTCTTGCTTTTCAAAGCTGTTAAGGAACCGGAGTACATTTCTGGGTTAAAAAAAGAAAAAAAAAAGTCACCTAATAATGTTCCATCTTGTACTCCTTTCTGAATGATTGCTTGTTCCTAATTATCACCCAGCTGTGGTCTCTGAGGCTGCCGCCTGAAAGCTGTGATTAATATGGGGGCTCACTGGGAAAGAGTTCCTCACATGGATTCATTTCCTCTTTCTAGGATTCTCCCCACACCCACTTTTCCCCCTTCTTCTTGTCTTCATTTTCTAGTAGCTCTGAGTTACTGCAATTTCTAAATTTGTTTTTGTGTAATGCCACTTTAATTAAGAAATGGCCACAAGCAAATTGATTTTTCCCATCAGTCACAGGGGAAAAGCTGTGCTTGAAAGCTTCCAAATGGCAGAGGCTCCAACACTGGGGGTAGGGTGGGGAATATGGAGCGCTACCAGAGGGCTCAGAGAAGGCAATGGCACTTCACTCCAGTACTCTTGCCTGGAAAATCCCATGGACGGAGGAGCCTGGTGGGCTGCAGTCCATGGGGTCACCAAGAGTGAGATACGACTGAGCGACTTCACTTTCATGCCTTGGAGAAGGAAATGGCAACCCACTCCAGTGTTCTTGCCTGGAGAATCCCAGGGACAGCGGAGCCTGGTGGGCTGCTGTCTATGGGGTCTCACAGAGTCAGACACGACTGAAGCGACTTAGCAGCAGCAGCAGCAACCAGAGAGCTGGGGGGCCTTCCTGTGGCAGGTGACTTCTTTCCTGGTATGAAGAGGATCTGTATCGTATATAATCCCTGATTATCTGTGAAGGCGGCTGAAATGTGTCAAGGGGAAGCAAAGCTTTGTGGCCTCAGTTTGGCTCCTGGGGGATTCCTCTTTTACTCATATGACCACTGGCAGTGGATCACTTATTTCCTTAGCCTTTAATTCTGTCTCCTTAGAGAATCTCACCAGTTACAAAACCACAGCCATTGCTAAGTGCAGAGAAGTCAGCCCTAGGGAAGAAAATGTATTTGAGGTGTATACAATGTATGCAATGTGTTCATTGTAGAGTTCGTAAAAATGGTCTGTTTCACCAATATCTTGTCATTTCCCAGGCACACAGTTCTTTCTCTCACACATGTTTTTCGTGTGTTCATCCTGATGTCAGTGTTAGCTTTTCTTTCTCTTTCCCTCCCTTCCCTCTGAGATGACCTCTCTGTGGCCCCTGGGGTGAGTCAGTCACTCCTTGCTCGATCTTCCCATAGTTCTTTATACATAATTTTAATATAACACTCTTTACTCCTCTACTAAGTGACCAGTTCTTTCTTGAAGGCAAGAAGTTCATCTAGAGAACCATAGTTCATGGCTAGGTGCTCAAGAAACTGTGGACTGAGAGCCTGAACTCAGGTCTTTTCACCGTGGTGTAGCAGGAGTCCTGGCTGAGGTGTGAGCCGTGGACCCTGTGGCCAGCATGTCTGGAGGACTGATGGAACGAGCCCATGACAAGCTGTTTCTGTGAAGACTCAGACTCTCTGGAGAAAGAATTAGTACTGTAAGACTCGTTCCTGGAAAAATCTCTCCTGCCTCCAGGCCTCGACACATGCTCTGCACATGTTTTGCCTGAAACTCTCTATCCACATATTTACTGAACTAACTTCATTTATATTTCAAAGCTGAGTTTAAATATCACTTCACCAGGAAGCCTTCACTGGAGCCCCTCAGATTGCCAGCTCCTTCTGTTCTTCCCTCCCTAAACCCTCTGGTTTTCTACATCAATACCTACATCATATTAGTTGTTCAGTATCTGTTCTACTTGCTTGTAAATTTCACAAGGCCAAGACCACCTCTGTTTTGTTTATGGCTCTACTCCCAGAATCCAGCCCAGTTCCACAGCACAACAGAGATTCCAAACTATTGTTAAATAAACAGATGTGTGTGTCTGTGTGTGTGTGTGTGTGTAATCCTTCAAGGGTTGTTTTTTCTCTCCCTTTGGTTCTCCATGTAAATGTCATTTCCTGAATGAGGCCGCCTCCCGGCAGTCCCATCAACTCTCATTCCTCATCACAGCACCGTGACTGTTTCCTTCTCAGCACTTCTGGTCGGTAATTGTCCATCTATTAGCTTGTTCACTTGTTGGCTGTCAGTCTACACACAGGAATCTAAACTCCATGATGCTTGCTTGGACATAACTATACACTGCGAGCCTACTTTGGGGCTCAGTAAATAATAGGTTGTCAGTGAACACTGTGGACTGAAAGAATAGACAGTGGTTGAACAAAGCTCGTGTTCACTTCATGCCACTTCATGAAAACTGATGGGCAAACAATGGAAACCATGTCTTTATTTGCTTGGGCTCCAAAATCACTGCAGATGGTGACTGTAACCATGAAATTAAAAGACGTTTGCTCCTTGGAAGAAAAACTATGACCAACCTAGACAGCATATTAAAAAGCAGAGACATTACTTTGCTGACAAAGGTCCATCTAGTCAAACCTGTGGTTTTTCCAGTAGTCATGTATGGATGTGAGAGTTGGACTATACAGAAAGCTGAGTGCAGAAGAATTGATGCTTTTGAACTGTGGTGTTGGAAAAGACTCTTGAGAGTCCCTTGGACTGCAAGGAGATCCAACCAGTCCATCCTGAAGGAGATCAGTCCTGGGTGTTCATTGGAAGGACTCATGTTGAAGCTCCAATACTTTGATCCTCTGATGTGAAGAACTGACTCATTCGAAAAGACCCTGATGCTGGGAAAGATTGAGGGCAGGAGGAGAAGGGGATGACAGAGGATGAGATGGTTGGATGGCATCACTGACTCGATGGACATGAGTTTGAGAAAGCTCAAACAGGAGTTGGTGATGGACAGGGAGGCCTGGTGTGCCGCAGTTCATGAGTTGCAAAGAGTTGGACATGACTGAGCAACTAAACTGAACTAAACAAAGCTCAAGGACAATGATGTGGAGACAGAGTGGCTTTGAGGACAGTACAGGGTCTGTCATGACTGACAGCAGTGGCCCAGATATTCATTCCTTTTACCTTGGTCACCATCAGCCTCAGTTTAGACATCTGGAACAGTCAGCCTCTCTGGTGGGCATTGAAGGCCAACCTCTTCCCTCAGGCAAAGAAGATACAGCACATGGAAGTCTGGGCACACTGGGGTCTCATGAGGGCCAAGAACGTTAGTTGTTTGAACCCTTCAGTTCAGTTCAGTTCAGTTCAGTTGCTCAGTCGTGTCCAACTCTCTGCGACCCCATGAATCACAGCACGCCAGGCCTCCCTGTCCATCACCAACTCCCGGAGTTCACTCAAACTCATGTCCATTGAGTCGGTGATGCCATCCAGCCATCTCATTCTCTGTCGTCCCCTTCTCCTCCCACCCCCAATCCTTCCCAGCATCAGACTCTTTTCCAGTGAGTCAACTCGTCACATGAGGTGGCCAAAGTATTGGAGTTTCAGCTTTAGCATCAGTTTGAACCCAGGATGCACCAAATGGGAAGAATTTGAGCCTTCCTAAGACCCTACTGGATGAATTTGAGGGGGCTGAAGACTCTACAGAGAATGTATGAGGGTAGAGCTAGAAAAATGCCATTTTGTGAGGGTTGTGGCCAAGGACATGCAGATACAGATTTGAATTGGACAGGGAGGCCTGGCGTGCTGTGATTCATGGGGTCGCAAAGTCGGAAACAACTGAGCGACTGAACTGAACTGAACTGAACTGAAGTCTTTTAAGCCTTGTCTCTCAATTGGTAACTTATGTGGCATTTGATTTTTATCTTTAAGACATTTAGAGTAGGCCGTATTAATAACCACTTAACATCAATAGTGATGGAAGATGGACTCAGGGAGTTAAACAAAGCCACAGTCCCACTGGTGGTAGTGGTTACAATTTTATGAAGTCACATTGGAAGTACATTAAAAAGCAGACACAAAAGATCTGTGAGCCGTGTTCCAGCTGTTGTAGAAAACCCTTCAGGTATTTATGTCAATGAGTACATTAACAGTCTTAATAAGTCACAGGTGGCTGCCTTTTATTTTTTTTTAAAGCCTTCTTACAAGGCGATCCAGTTTAAGTATACATTTGGGCCAAATTCTCATCCTTTATGACTCTATGGGGACATGAATTCATTAGTGAAAAGCATAGAGTTCTTTAAAAGGAAGAATTGTCTACCAGTTAGTGAGTTGGCCTAAAATCTTAGAAGCTCCATATCCTCTTTCTACTCTGTTCATTCCCAAATTATTTCCTTCAGTGGGTTCTCTGGTTTTTCACAGGGCTGATATTTCTTCTTGTCATCCCCAAAGTGAGTTCTGGGTAAGGAAAATGAGATCACAGGAAACCAACATGAATTAGTCTTGCCCAATATCCAACCTCTCCAGGCTTCTCCCTCCGTAGCTGAGTCTATTTAAGTCCAGTTTCAGGCTCAACCTTCTGAGGCTTAAACAGCAACAAGAAGTTCCAGAACACACCCCGAGTCTCTGCACAAAGTTACGTGTTTCACAGCCCAGCTCTGCCCTTGTACATAGGCCCTTCTCTCTTAGCCCCAAGAGCTAGTCTCTACCTCAGGTGCCAGTTCTGAGAATTTGGCTTCTCCCTTGTCCCTAGTGTCTGAGTTCCTGCATTGGAAATCTTATGCTTTCTATATTAAAAAGTTTTTTCTTCTTTTAAAATGCTTTTATTGCAATAGACGTGACATATAATCTATCATTTTAACCATTTTTAAATGCACATTTTTCATTCACATTGTCGAGCAGCCATCACCACATCTACCTTCAGAACTTTTTAATCATTCCAAGCTGAATTTCTATACCCATGAAACACCAACTCCCCATTTTCCCTTCCCCACCACCCCAGGTAGCCTCTGTTCTACTTGCTGGCCATTGTCTCTTGCACCATGCCCTGCCTTACTCTTGCCTGCCCACCTCTTTGTTCCCAAGCCTCAAGGATGAGTCAAAGACTAGAGTCTTGTTTTTGAACTTTGACATAGAAGGTGAAGCCCTGCTACTTGCTAACAGATTCTTTATATTTTCTGCCTGCCTGGACTTCTGAGTATCCACCCCTTCATACTGCAGTCTTCACAGCATTCCTCTGCCTGTCTCTCATAATTTCCCTGCTTTTCTGCTTTGAGCTCCTACTCTACAAGACAATCTTCCTACTTAAAATGTCCCTCCCCCATACCTATGGCTTATTTCCATATGCTCTGAGACAGCATTCCCTCTGTTAGATTAACTTCTCAGCACTTGTAGGTGGACCCTTCTCCCTGATTTCTCATTCTAAGCTTTTGGCCCTCCAAGGTTGTTCTTCCCTAGCCCAATGGCAGCCTCTGAAGGCAAGAGAACATTGCCATTCAGTGCCTGGTCGCATGGAGGCAAAAACCATTGGCTCTACAGCCTTTAGAAGTATAAGACTCTCTCAGACTTCCTAGGAGCATGTAGGCTCAAATTCAGAAGTAGAAGCCAGAGGTGATGAGAATTGCCAAAGCACTGCATGGGGAAAATATCACTCTGGCAACACAGATGAGTTTTAATGGACTGGGGTGAACCAATACGAAATTTCATTTGATACATAGATTTAAAAGACTGACTTCAAAAGTCATCAGTTCCGTTTCCCAAGGCCCTCCACACTGTCATGTGATATGTGAATCTCTTCCACAATAACCCCAACAAAGATAGGAACTATTAATAAATACATCTCATAATGTCTTGTACCTTAATAGGTTAGATCGTTAAAACCCATGATCCCATCCTAAAGAAAAGCTTGTTTTTCTAATGTACAGTATTATTTTTCTCCCCTGTTAAAGTCTGACTTGAAGACTTCATTTCTATGCCATTTAAATAGTATTTTTAGGGGTCAGTGAAATATTACTGTGAAACTGAAGACAATGACCCAATTCCTCATCTCCTTCAATAGAAGTGGCACATATTAAGACTTATCTCCCTGAGAAGAGAGATGAAGTAGAATTAGATGTTCATAATAACTCTGTGAATTTTTAAGTACTTCATTTTTCAGTGAACTTTTAAAAATAGTACAGAGAGCCTATTTGAAATAGCATTTGGGTCATCTTTAACAGTCTAATGCTCTTTGTCATGTGTCACTCTTGGTCAGGACCAAGGCAAAACAGGGACAGGGACCAGTGTCTCAGTATCAGGCAAGTGAGTGAGAAATTCAAAGCTGAATTTTCTGCTGTAAGATAAATAAGATCTGAGGATCTAATGTAAAAGACGTGACTATAGTTGATAACACTACACTGCATAATTGACCTTTGCTAAAAGAGTAGAACTTAAACATTATCACCAAAAAAAAAAAAAGAGAAACATAATTTTAAAAAGAAAGCTGTATTATGGTATGAAGCAAGATCAAGTAAGTTATATAGGGACTGCTTACCAGCTGAGCAGGAATGATGAGATCCAAAGATCAGACCAGACTCGTACAAGAAGCAGGGACAAAGAGAGCCTTTGGGGAACAGGTTGAAAGAAAAAACTAAATGATTGAATTGAGACATGATAGACTGAAAAATTTTGAGGTTTGTACCCATGCCCACTTAGAAGGCCAAAGACCACCTGTGGTGTGCTCACTCAACAGATGACACTTTGTTCTAAATGCCTGGTATTTTCTAACATGTGCCAAAGGACAGAACAAAGGCTTTCTTAAAACACATTTTAGTTGTAGAAAGGGTATTAGGTGTTAATTCCAGTTCCACTACCATTTAGATGTATGGTGGTTTTGTCGCTAAGTGTACCTGACTCTTGCAACTCCATGGATTGTAGCCACCAGGCTCATCTTTACGTGGGATTTCCCAGGCAAGAATACTGGAATGGGTTACCATTTCCTTCTCCAGGGGATCTTCCCGACCCAGGGATTGAACCCTCGTCTCCTGCATTGCAGGCGGGTTCTTTACCAACTGAGCCACCAGGGAAGCCTGCCATTTAGATGTACAGTTTGTGCAAATTACTCGCTGTCACTGAATGTTTTCCTCCTCTGAGTAGTAACAAAACCCACTCCACAAAGTCCTCTTAGGCATCGAATGGATTAAGGCGTCTTTGAACACTGGACAGCATCCCACAGTTATCAAAGCTAGTTTCCTGAAAGAAGCGTCTTGCCGGCTCTACAAGGAAAAATCCAACCATTTGTTCCTAGGAGATGTCAGCTGCTTACAGAAAACAAAGTTGAGAGTTTGTCTTTTCCTGTTTCAGTTCTGTTCAAGGGTTCCATGTCATGTTTTTTCAGCTGTTAATAGTGGAAATCTCTGCCAGATATGTAATAATGATCATTCTACCTCTGAACTTTTTCTGGCTGCCACTTTAGCACTAACCAGTACAGAGCCACAGGGAGCACATTTTTCTGGAATTTATCTGTATAATATCAGTTCATTTAATCCCAGACTCTTCTGAATATTCCTCCCTTGATCAGTCTTATAATATCACAAAAAAAAGAGTAACTTTTTTGAAAATAAACTTTTGGAACAATTTTAGATTTACCAAAAGCTTGTGAAGGTGGTTCAGAGAGTTCTCATGTACCCACACTCACTTTCCTCTGTTAACATCTTATATTAGCATGGTATATTTGCTGCAATTAATAAGCCAATGTTGAAACATTATTATGAACTAGAGTCCATAATTTAGTTTTCTTGGTTTTTACCTGATTTCCTTTTTCTGTTACAGAATCTCATCTGGGACACCACATTACATTTAGTCATCATGTTTCCTTAAGTTTCTTCTTAGCTGTGGCAGTTTTTTAGACTTTCCTTGTTATAGATGACGTGACGGTTTTGAGGATAATTTGTCTGGTATTGTATAGAATGACTCTTAGTAGGAATTTGTCTGATTTTTTAAAATTTATTTTTAATTTAAGGGTTATTGCTTTACAGTATTGTGTTGGTTTCTGCCAAACATCAAGATGAATCAGCCGTAGGTTTACCCATGTCCCCTCCCACCTGAACATCCCTCTACCATGCTCCCCATCCTGCCCCTCTAGGTTGTTACCAAGCAGGAATTTATCTGATTTTTCTCTCATGGTTAGATTGGGATTATGGTTTGGGAGAGGAAGACCAAAGAGATGAAGTACCATTTTTGATTACATTGCATTATGAATCATATCAGCATAACATCACTGTTGTCATTAACCTTGGTCACCTGGTTGAGATCTTGTCTATCAGATTTCTGCACTGCAAAGTTATTTTTTAATTCCCTGTTTCATACTGTACTCTTCTGAAGAAAGGCACTGTGTGTAGGCTACACGGCCACACTAAAAGTGTGGGGAGATACGCCCCACTTCTTGAGGACAGAGTATCTACATAAATTATTTGGAATTCTTCTGCATAGAAGATACTTACCTTATACCCATTAATTTATCCATTCAATTCATTATATCAATAGGTGCTCACAGACATTTATTTTGCACTTTGAATTATAAAGGAAGCAATACTTCTTATCTGATTTTTCCCCCAAATTGTTTCAGCACTGTACATTGGTAGCTCTTTTAGTTGACTCCTATATCCCTCATTGTGGAGTTTTGTTTGTTTTGCTCTCATTTTTATTTTTTGGACATTTCCTTACCTTCTGGACTGTAAGATGCTCCAGGATCATCTTGCTGACCTAGCCTTAGAATCAGCCATTTCTCCAAGGAGTTCTAGTTCCTTTTATTGGGAATGGTATTAGAAACCAAGATTTGCATACAAGATGTGCTTATTGCTACTGGGGTGTTGTTGCTTCTGGAGCTTTTCAGCAGACGGAACAAAGAAATCTATGTAAGTGTACTAATCTATGTATTTATACATATTTAAAATATTTTGTTACATAACTATCTGTATCTTTAGTAAGCTAAACATGAGTTCATACTGATGTCACCAAACCTAATCCATTCATGGTTCATTGTGGCCTTCTCCCCTTGCTTGTCTGTTAACTTCCGCTGTAATAGTGAGAAATCTGGCCCTCATTATCTGTCATCCATTTACTTGGTTGTTCAACTCCAATATACATGTAGTAGTTTCAGAATCATTAGTCCATTAGAAACAACTTTACTAGTCAAAGTACAGTGCTTATGTGCAAATTCTTTCTCCTTTAAGTCTTACAGACTCCACTCATTTCCTAAATTACTTAGGTCAGCACCTTTTCTTCGCTCTTAGTGAGGTTGTTTCATACACTGTGATATAGTTAGAGTCTCTTATCATAATTTGCATTACATCCTGTGTCCCCTGACATCTCAAATGATTTCTTAAAAGTTTACATAAACCGAGTTTCATTCTTCATGGTTTAAAGTTCACTGGGTTTGGAAAAAATGCATAGTGGTGTGTACCCACACTTTCAGTATCATACAGAATAGTTTTGCCACTTTAAAATATCCATTTTTTGCTTCACTTATTCAATAATCCCCCACCACAACCTTGAACTCTTGGCAACCAGTGATTCTTTTCAGTTCAGTTGCTCAGTCGCGTTCAACTCTTTGCGACCCCGTGGACTGCAGCGTGCTTCCCTGTCCAGTGATTCTTTTACTATCTCTCTAACACTGACTCTTCATATGGTACATAGCTCTTTCAGCTTGGCTCCTTTTATATAGCTGTATGCCGTTAAGATGCATCCATGTCTTTTTGTGTCTTGATAACACGTTTCTATTATGACTGAATATTATTATATTGCTATAGTGAAGTTTGTTTAGCCATTTGCCTCTTAAAGAATATCTTGGTTGCTTCTAGTTTTTATTGTTTTAAAAAGATGCTATAAACATTCAGAAGCATTCAGTTTTAGCATATTTCCATCAATGAAAAAATTCCCTTGAACTATTTTCAGATAATCCCTGATTTCTCCCTAGCCCCAAGCTTTTTTGTCTTTTTTAGAAATTATTTAAAATGTAATCATTATAGCTTAATACATTTGGCTTCTTTTGTTTACCATTATGTTTATGAGGGCTTCCTTGGTGGCTCAGTGGTAATGAGTCTGCCCGCCAATGTGGGAGACATGGGTTCGCTCCCTGGGTCAGGAGGATCCCCTGGAGAAGGAACTGGCAACTTACTCCAGTATTCTTGCCTGGGAAATCCCATGGACAGAGGAGCCTGGAGGGCTACAGTCCATTGCATCGCAAAAAGTTGGACATGACTGAAGTGACTTAGTGTACTTGTGTGCATGCAATAAGTGTGTAGTTTTAATTTGCATTACTTAATGACTGGTGGCATGGAACATATGTGTTTATTAATCATTTGTATATCTTCTTTAGAGAAATGTCTATTTAAATCATTTCTCATTTTTAATGGTTGTTTGTCTTATTATTGAATTGTAAAAGTTACTTGTTTATATGAAAGTCCTCTATCAGATTTTTTGAAAATATTTCCCTTTGTCTTGTCTTTTCATTTTCTTAGTAGTATCTTGTGAAGATGTGCTTGTGATGTCATATCTAAGAAATAATTACTAATCTAAAATCACAAAGATTTTTCTCCTGTGTTCTCTTTGAGTTTCAACTCTTACATTCAATTTCTGTGATCAATTTAAAGTTATTATAATTTTTTTCCCAATAGATATCCAATAGTTCAGCTCCACTTGTTGAAAAGACTGTTTTTCTCCCTTTGAATTACCCTGGCACATTTGTTGAAAATAAAGTGAACATATATATGTGGTCTTATTTCTGGACTATTCCGAACCATTGATTTTTATGTTTGTCATTATACTGACATCACACTGTCCTGCCGACTATTGCTTTATGGAGAGCTTTGAAATCAGGTAGTGTTAAATCCTTCAGCTTTGTTCCTTTTTCTCAAAATTGTATTTCTCAAAATTGTAAGGACTATTCTATGTCCTTTGCTCTTACATATGGTTCCTAGGATCAACTAATTGGATATAATAAAAGAGCCAGCCAGAATTTGGTAGAGATCATTTTTAATCTCTGGATCAATTTGTGGAAAGTTGACATCTTAATATCAAGTTATACAATCCATGAACATGACATATTTCTCATTTATTTAGGTCTTCTTTAATTTCTTTCAGCAATGTATTGTAATTTTCAAGGTAGAGGTCTTATCTTTTTAAAGAAATAGAAATTATTCCTAAGTATTATGTTCTCTTTTATATTGTTGAGAATGGAATTCTTTTATTAATTATATTTTTAGGCTGTTGCTAGTATATAAGAATACATTGCTGTCTGTGTGTTTATCTTCATGTTACCTTGCTAAAAACTTACCATTAGTTCTAACAGCTTTTTCTTAGATTCCTTAGAATTTTTTATATGCAAGATCATGTTATCTGTGAATAAAACATTTTACATCTGCCTTTCTAATCTGTATAACTTTAGGGTTTTTCCTTGCTTTACTTCACTGAATAGAGCACCCAAGATACAATTAATTTGCCAGTCTAAGGGAGAGAGAATTTAGTCTTTCACCACTAAGTATGATATCAACTGTAGGGTTGTTATTATTATTTTTTAATAAATACTCTTTATTAAATTAAGGAACTTCTCTTTTCCTCCTTGTTTGTTGGGAATTTTTAACATTAATGGGTATTGTGCTTTTTGTAGTTCTTTTTCTACATTTATTGAGATGTTTTTATGGTTTTTGCCCTTTTTCCTCTTAATATTGTATATTACATTGATTGCTTTTTGAACTTAAAACTACTCTCCCAAATCCCGCTTTACATCATTTATAGTCCTTTTTTTTTACATTTGTGAAATTGATCTGCTAATGTTTTGTAAATAAACTTTGTTGTTATTCCATAGTTAAAATTAGTGAGTGACTGTTATTATTTCATAGTTTTATTTATTCACTTTTCTTATGATAACTGTCTTGCTTTTCCATCAAAGTATGCTGGCCTCATTAAATAAATGGATAAGTATTCCTTCCTTTACTTTCTGAGTGTGTGTAGAATTGGTGTGTAGAATTATTTCTTCCTTAGAAGAAATGACTTCATAGATTTTACCAGTAAAGTCATTTGGTCTCAGCTTTTCTATATGGAAAGAATTTTAATTGCTAATTCGATTTAATTACTTGATGTAGATCCATTCAGATTTATTATTTCTTTTAAAGTCAGTTTTAGTAATTTGTGTCTTTCTTGGAATTTGTCCATTTCATTTAAATTGTCTAGTTTGTTAAATAAAACTATTCATAATATTTGCTTATAACTATTTTAATTTCTTCATAGTTTGTGTTAATGTATCTCTTTTGTTCCTGATTTTGGCAGTTTATGTCTACTTCCAGCTTTCCTTGGTCAGGCTAAGTAAAGGTTTATCAATTTTGTTAATGTTTTCACAGAACCAAAATTTAGTGTAATTGAAATTGTTTTTCTGTTTTCTAATTTACTAATTTCCATTCAGATTTTTATTATTTTCTCCTACTCTCTTTGGGTTTGATTTACTTTTCTTTTCTAGCTTCTCACGATGGAAACTTAGATTCGTGATTTTAGATCTTTCTTTTTAATACTGTGTAAGTATTTATCACTAATTTTCCTCTAAGCACTATTTTAGCCATAGCTGACAGATTTTGATATGATTTGTTCTCATTTTTTAATTAGCTCACAATATTTTCTAACTTGTTTTGTGATTTATTTTTTATAATTAAATGTATTTATTTTTAATTGAAGGATAATTGCTCTGTAATATTGTGTTGGTCTCTACCAAACGCCAGCATAAATCAGCCATATAAACCTAGGTCCCCTCCCTCTTGAACCTGCCACCCACCTGCCTCCCCACCCAACCCTCTTGGTTGTTACAGAGCCCCCGGTTGAGGAGGTCTGAATCCCTGCGTCACACAGCAAACTCACATTGCCTTTCTGTTTTACTTATAGTAATAATGTTTCCATGTTCTTTTCTCCACACATCCCACTCTCTCCTTCCTCCCTGGCCCCGTGTTCATAAGTATGACTTCTTTCTTGACACATGAGCTATTTAGAATTCTGCTGTTTAATTTCCAAATTTTGAGTTCCCAGATTTCTTTTTGTGATTTGGTTTTTAATTTAGTTTCATTGTAGTCATAGAATTACTTAGTATAATTTTAATCCTATTAAATTTATTACTATTTGCTTTATGGAATTGTCATAATATCTATATTGGGAACTTTTCCACATACACTTGAAAAGAATGTGCATTCTGCCGTTGGTGATGGAGTGCATTATATATGTCAACTAGGCCAATTTGGTTCACACTGTTCAAATCTTTCTTACTGATCTTTCTAATTCTGTCAGTTACTGAGAAAGGAGTATTTACATCACCAACTGAAATTGTTGACTTGTGTATTGCTACTATCATTTTGTCAGTTTTTGTTCCACGCATTTTGGAGCAATCTCTGTTGTAAGGAGCATAATGTACACTTAATAATTATCATATCCTTCTGTTATATGTTCTTGTTTCCTTTTATCATTACTAAATGCCCCGTTTTTCCTCTAAGAATATCTTTGTCTTAAAGTCTATTTTGTCTGATGTTAGTGCAGCCACTCCAGCTTTCTTTTGGTTACTCTTTGCTTAGTATATCTCTCTAAAATGTGTCCCTTGTAGCATCAGTTCAGTTCAGTTCAGTCGCTCAGTTGTGTCCGACTCTTTGCGATCCCATGAATCACAGCACGCCAGGCCTCCCTGTCCGTCACCAACTCCCAGAGTTCACTCAAACTCATGTCCATAGAGTCGGTGATGCCATCCAGCCATCTCATTCTCTGTCGTCCCCTTCTCCTCCTGACCCCAATCCCTCCCAGCATCAGAGTCTTTTCCAGTGAGTCAACTCTTCACATGAGGTGGCCAAAGTATTGGAGTTTCAGCTTTAGTATCAGTCCTTCCAATGAACACCCAGGACTGATCTCCTTTAGAATGGACTGGTTGGATCTCTTTGCAGTCCAAGGGACTCTCAAGAGTCTTCTCCAACACCACAGTTCAAAAGCATCAATTCTTTGGTGATCAGCTTTCTTCACACTCCAGCTCTCTCATCCATACATGACCACCGGAAAAACCATACCCTTGACTAGACAGACCTTTGTTGGCAAAGTAATGTCTCTGCTTTTTATTATGCTATCTAGGTTGGTCATAACTTTCCTTCCAAGGAGTAAGCGTCTTTTAATTTCATGGCTGCAGTCAGCATCTGCAGTGATTTTGGAGCCCAAAAATATAAAGTCTGACACTGCTTCCACTGTTTCCCCATCTATTTCCCATGAAGTGATGGGACCAGATGGTGGAATCTTAGTTTTCTGAATGTTGAGCATGAAGTCAACTTTTTCACTCTCCTCTTTCACTTTCATCAATAGGCTTGTTAGTTCCTCTTCACTTTCTGCCATAAGGGTGGTGTCATCTGCATATCTGAGGTTATTGATATTTCTCCCGGAAATCTTGATTCCAGCTTGTGCTTCTTCCAGCCCAGCGTTCTTCATGATGTACTCTGCATATAAGTTAAATAAGCAGGGTGACAATATATAGCCTTGACGTACTCCAAACCTGCTCTAATTCACTTTTCATTTTCTCCATTGTTAGGTATCGGTGTTAAGCTTTGTTATGTATCAGTGTTAAGCTTTGTTTTATAGATAGTTTCCTTCCAAACACTTAACTACTCCCTTAGAATAAGAAATTCATTTAGTTACTATTCTTCAAAAAAGAAATGTTTCAAGTTTTTTTCCATAGTCATATGAAGATTATTTTTATGCCTGGGAAATTACAAATTGATGAAAGTAAAAATTATTTTTAATAGAATTGTACCATATGCTTTAAACTTATAATTTAACATAATTCTCAAATCAATCCAGTGATGTAGGTATTTTTATTCTTTTTACACCTGAATAACCTAAGGATCATAGAGATTAAATAACTAGTCCAAGCATACAAAACAAGTATTGAATGAAGGACCCAGAATGTGGATCCAGTCCTGTTAGACTCAATATGATACTGTGGAGTTTTCTTCAACCCCTTCTCTCTCTTTTCTTCCCACCATACTCTCCTCACTCTCGTAATTTTTCCTTCTAACATTCCCTGGTGGCTCAGAGGTTAAAGCGTGTGCCTCCAATGCGGGAGACCCGGGTTCGATCCCTGGGTCGGGAAGATCCCCTGGAGAAGGAAATGGTAACCCACTCCAGTATTCTTGCCTGGAGAATCCCATGGACGGAAAAGCCTGATAGGCTACAGTCCACGGGGTCGCAAAGAGTCGGACACGACTGAGCGACTGAACGGAACGGAACGGAACATTCCCCATGCCCTTTCAGATACTTAGTGGTTCATAGCAAAATCTATCTCTTCTGTCAGAACTCAGAGACTATGATAAACTCATTCACAGTTGTCAGTAATTGTGAGCTGCTTTATATAAAGATATGGCCAAGTGTGGGAATTTTATCCTTTAAGAACATTATTTCTAATTTTATTGGTGGATGATCCATAAGAGAAACACAGGTGAGGAATAAGGATAGGGGAGTCATTATTGCTATTGCTGTTAATTGTGTGTGTGTGTGTGTGTGTGTTTGTGGTATCCTATGAATTCTCAGCTAGGTCTTCTGAAACTATCCAATCCTGTGTATCTAGGCTGAGGAACAATATCTCTTTGGGATATAAATTAACATTCATCACATATCACTTCACAAAACTTTCTAGGAGGATACTCAAAACTGATGTTGAAATTACAGAAAGAATTGGCAGATAGATTGATAGCCATAAAATCCTTATGTGAGTAACTGTAGGACAACATGGGGAAAGCAAAGAGAAATATAGTCCGATTGAGAATAACTGAAGAGATACAGATATAGCCTCTCTATTCTATGCCAAGATAGCAATGACCTCTTCAGCAAAAAATGTGTCACTCAGCATTGATCCACATCAATAAATCCAAGTTTTATGGTATCACCAAAAAATGTTCAGAAGTTATTTACCATTTTGTATTCTGTGCCAAAAAAAAAGAAATTCAAGGAAAAGACTGAACTTTAAATTTTAGCAGATTAGATGTGTTTGAGGAATTTTATAAATGTTATAAGTAATTTTAGATCCATACAGTGTTATTCCATCTTAATACTTTCCCAGAGCCGCCATCTTTTTTTTTTTAATCTTTCAAAGTGATTTAATGATGATCTTTTAGAAATGTTTCTTTCTCCTAGAAAGAAGGCAATCTGTCATGGAAACAGTCGCAAATATGTGTAGGCAATTGCAATTTCCCACAGTAGTTAGAATTCTTAAGTTCTGTCCTTGTATTTTGTAATGGTGGAAGAACTGTGGCAGAAGGCAGGATGAAGGGAGTGTTCACACAAAGAAGAATATCTAGAAAAGACCTCGGCACGTTTCAGATCTCTGTATTTCACTGGGCTTACACCTTATTGCTAAAGACAAAGAGTAAGATGCAGAATCAAAGAGGAGACTGCTAGTGGAAAGGTTAGTGCTTCCCTGGGATTCTTATGGAAGGGACAACGTGGGCGTGATAAGTTGCTCAGTGGTGTCTGACTCTTTTTGACCCTATGGACTGTAGACCATCAGGCTCCTCTGTTCATAGGATTCTCTAGGCGAGAATACTGGAGTGGGTTGCTATGGGATCCCTGGGATCTTGCCAACCCAGGGATCAAACCTGCAGCTCCTGCGACCCTTGCACTGCGGGTGGATTCTTTACTGCTGAGTCACCAGGGAAGCCCAAATATAATAAATACATTCACATACAGCACATATGCACATGCACACGCCACTCTGTCTTTAACTGTGTGGTCTCAGAGTGTTGAAAGTCCTAAAAGTTGGTCTTCAGTTCAGTTCAGTTGCTCAGTTGGTCTTAGGTAACCAATAATAATGCCTATTCTTCTCCACTCAATACTAAAGAAATTTGATTTACGCAAGGACCAGAAAAGCTTTTTATCTCTTTCTCCCACCTGCCGTCATACCCACATCCTTTATGCACATGGCTCTTTGGTTGCTGGCCTTTCCAAGTGATTGACCTGGCCAGGGGTGGGCAGGCAGGTCAGGAGCAGAGACAGGGCTGGTGTTAACTGTATAGTAGTTGGCTTCTCTCTTTCCCACCCTAGGGCCATGTTTTCTGGAATGTAAGATGTGTTGACTTTTAATTCTGGTCTCCCAAACCCAACTGGAAAATTTGAATGTAAATCTATCTCCCCTTTTTCTGGGTGTCTAGAGGGTTATCTGAGGGAGTCAGAAGTAGAATTCAATTACCAGAGACACTACACTCTCAATTCTTTACTTAATTCTCACTAGAATAATAAAATATTCAATATAAGGTGTTCTAGACCAGCATTTAATTTTTGCCAATGAGAAAACTGGACAGCAGAGAGGTTGAGAGGTTTTTTTCATGTCTCATGGCAGGTCTCCAACCATCTGGGACTTAAATTTGCTTCTCTGGCCTTTCAGACCAACATTCTCCCTACTCTGCTATGCCACCTCCTTGATGGATGCTAGCAGAAGAATATTCTGATGAAAAGGACCTTAAATTTTTACAACAGCTGCTTAAATTTTTCTCTTTACCACCATGCAGTATTATGAGTTAGATTTTGTACTTAAATGTTACTTCTATAAGTTACTTATTACTGGTGGACTTGTATCTCATTTTAGACATAAGAAAATGAAGAGCTAGGTTGTAGCAACTCCCATGGAGTGTGAAAAATACACCTGAGACAACTCTTCACAGGGCAGGTGCTCAACACAGACTTCCAAAACCGGAGGAGTGTGGCTCAATCAAGAGGAATGGCTGTCCATTCACAATAAGCCCAAGGGCACAGCATTCCTTCAACAGTCCAACCCTCCAAATAAATCAGGATCTAGACTGCCAAAGGCATCCATAGGCAATGATGCTGAGACTGCCTGACACTAACACCACACTTTGATCACTCAGTCGTATCCAAAGGCCTTTATTTAGCATCTGTGTGAGGCTCCCTGCTGGCCTCCTCTTTGTGTCTGTGGCGTTCGCACTTCCCTGCTCCTCTCCTGCAGCTCTTCACCCTTGCCCAAAAACTCCCTAGCGCTCATTTGTCTCACTGCTGGTGTTACCCTTGTCACAGCAAGAGCAGGACCCCTTTTTGGTTCCTTTCAAGATGCTACTCAAAGTCCAGGGCAGAACTGTGAGCGTGGGTCTAGCCTTTATTCCACTGTAGAATCTATGCATCCCCCTGCTTTCACGGATTCTGTGTGAGAAGCACCCTAGACAGTAGTCAGAGCTTATCAGGGTGAAATTTCAGCATCTGTTTTCTTCTTTCAGAATTCAGAGTGAACATTTAGAAGGGTTTTTAGGAAAGCAATTTACAGCCAGGAATTGGAAGTGCTGAAGTGTTTTCACAAGACCCGTGTCTCAAATTACAGGTTTATGATTTGTCTAAAAATAAATCATTTATTTCAGAAAATAGACTTAGACTTTAGAAAGAAGAAAAATAAAGCCTTAGAATGATTTTCTTCAAGTTTCTCCATGACATTCTTTACATTAGGAAGCGAGAAGGGAGAAGGCAAGAGGGAGTTTCTGGAGAGAAGGGGAATCCAACACTATTTTTCTTCAGATCATTTATGAGATTACATTTTCCTAGCCATATACACTATTTCCATTTTATGACTCACTCAAACAATTTACTATGTTTAAGATTACATTAATCTCTTTTTGTAACGCTTAGGTCAAATATACATTCTGTGTGTATCATTGGAAATTCTACCTCATATATTCAGCTCTTAGTGTGGATGTTGTTTTTGTGTCTTTGTTGCTATGGTGACTAGAAAAGGTTAAAGCCAAAGTCTCAGAAAACAGAGCGGCTGTGCAAAAAAAAAGTATCATAAATATGTGTGTCCTTCTTAAAATATTCTTTGCAAATATGGATTAAAAAAATCTCTGATCCACTGTCTTAAAATTAATTTTCCACTCCTAGCATGCAGGTTATTACCTGAAAAGAATATTCTCAAAACAATTTTTTTACAATTCACTCCCTTTCTCTCTCAACTGTAATGTAATGGACGTTTATCTCAAAAGACAGACTGTGTAAATCATGAGAAATGCTATTGGTGTTTGATATGGAGGAGAGAGAAGGGGAATGGCATTGTTTTCTGACTGAAGCACACTGTCTTTTTCAAATTTCCCCTTTTAAATCCATTTATACAGGAATAATAAAATATTTTTCCCAGTCTGTTTAAGAACTTGGTAAATAAACTTGGGCAACACTTGACAGTGCCAAGATGTTAAACATTTACTAGCTGTAAGAATGCAGGCTCTTCTTTTTATTGGCTGATGGCCCTCAGGTCCCCGACTAACCCTTTTTATTTCCTCTTACATTTTAACTATCCAGCGAGATGGATTTTAAGGGTTTAGCTTCAAAAGTAACAGTAAATAGGAGTACAAAATGTAATTCCTGTAAAACCTGGAGCCATTACAGTACTGGATAAATGAGCATTTCTCATATCCACTTGTCTTTCTTATTATATTTCCAAGTACAAAGGGAGAGTGGGTGAATCCATTGAGTCATTCCCCTGTCCCCAGTAGCCATTTCATCAGGATACCACAAAAAGGATTAATATATCCTTTCGTCTGTAATCCCTGGCTTAACTTGTCATCTCCAACCTAAATTCTAAGATTCACCTAAGTTCTCCACAACCTTTTCTTCATTTCCAGATATTTCCATCTAGGACATATAATAAAAATAAAATCAGAGCAATACATATCACAGTTTATTTCCTGCCTTTGATACATCTCATGTTTAATAGCTAAGAATCAAAATTATCGCACGCTCAGTTCTCTGACCCTTCTTCTGCCATCTGGTGGAGAAATAGGGAAGCAGTGAAATTAAGGTGTCTTCTCTAAATCCATAAAAGCATATCAGCAAATGCTTATGGAGCTATTACTACTATGCATTCTTTTCATTCAAATAGTACTCTTTGAGGGAGGTACTTGATATCATTAAGCTCAATGCACTTCAAATAAGCCAGACTCCGTCCTTGGCCCCGGTGTGTGTTTGTGCTCAGCGGTTCATCTGTGTCTGACTCTTTGCGACCTTATGGACTGTAGTCTGCCAGGTTGCTATGTCCATGGGATCTTCCTGGCAAGAATATTGGAGTGGGTTGCCATGGCCTCCTCCAGGGGATCGTCCCAACCCAGGAATCAAATCCCCATCTCCTGCATTGCAGGCAGATTTTTTTTTTTTTTACCACTGAGCCACCAGGGAAGACCTCCTTGGCCCCAGAAGGGCTATGAATTAAAATCTTCCCCACAGTTTAGTATTTTCCAGCAATCAGTTCAACACATATGGCAAGGCAGACTCTTTAAGACCCTGAGGTACCATTTAGCTCATTATAGTGGAAATGTACTTTGTAATGATATTCTGACCCTGTGATACTCATGCTTTTCTGAGCATTTTCTAAAGAGAGAGAGAGAAAGAAAAAAAGAGGGTGAGAAACGGGATGGGGGTAGGTGGGGTGGAGAAACTCTCTTATGCCTTATGAAGCAAAAAATAAAGTTTGGCAACATTTTTCAGTAAGCCATTTAAGAGTGCCTGAAAGAGAAAGAAAAATGAGAAAAAATAACATCTCTGTGAACTGTCTGCATTCTTATCCATTCCTGATTTACAGACTATGGAGAATAGAGATGTGATAGTAATCATACTGACACAGTCTGGAGGGAAGTGACAGTCTCTTCAAATTAGCATGACCAAAATGATGCGACAAGCCTGTTGAATTGGCCCATATATAGCCAAATCTGAATTCCCTTCTTCCTGCCAAAACCCACAGAGAAGAGGTAGCCATAAATCATGCAGGAGATGCCATGGTTGTTACTAACTGTCCTGTGGATTTCAAGGAAATGTGGCTCTTTATGCCATGGGTTCTGGGGGAAGCCACTCGAGTCAGAAAGATCATTCCACTTTATGTTGAAAGAGGCTAAGGGTTTGGTCTGTTCCATGTGCTCTTTGGTTTTGAAGGACAGTTAAATCTAAGAAAGGTCCTTCATAGTATTCCAGAGTCATTACTATAGCATAGAGGAAAAAATAATGCTGATGTAACCAACATACTCAACTCAGATGGCCCTAGCATGATGTGGGTGGAGCATAGTAATCCCCAACTCCTGTTTCCTACCTCCTCCATTCAGCATACTCTTGGACCAAACCTAGGATGAGCAGTCTGCCAGAAATTATCCTCCTGCTTAAACAGGGAATAGAGGCATCCTTAGAGGTATACCTGGGACATGCCTACTTATAGTTGTCAGTGGCTATAGTTTGAATATATATGGATATGTGATGGCTTTTCTAAACAAAATGAGAATTTATCTCATCTAAAAATATAAATATGAATACTTTAAAAATATACCATCTGGAGTTTTAGTAGCTGCTTCTCTCCTCTAAATCCCATCCCACAACACATCCTGATCTGCTGCAGCAACCTGAAAAGTCAACGTAGATTCACGATTGCCTCCCAGAAATTCTGCTCCCACCAGAGTGTCTACAAGAGGGCTAATCAGACATGCTGCTCAGAAAGGGAGACTCTGGAACCTTAGAAGAGGAGCTGACAGTTGCTGAGAGCCAGTACAGTTCCTTAACATCAAGTTATATCAGTCTAAACTCATCTTTCATTGAAACTGTTTCTATAGTGTAAGTGCAGTGTACCTCGATGACAGCAAAATATCCCCAAAACCTTCCTTATGACAAAGATGAAGGAGAAAAATGAGCTGAATCCAAATACATTTGGATTAATATGCATCAAGAGATAGATACCAAAAAAGGATGTTTCTGGAAGAAAGCTAAAATATTCTGTCCTTTTTTAACATTTTAATCAAAAGTTGAAAACTATGAGGTATGTCTTTCATGTTTGTCCAATAAACATTTACCTGAGTATGCTGTAAACATTCAATTGAGTATGCTCTAAACACCAGGCCTCATGCTAGGATTTGGGAAGACTGGACATGAGTGATGCAGAAAGCCTTACTTCTGGAAGGCTAAAGTCAGATTCATTGATTATGCTGTTGGTAGAAAGCTGGGGGAACTAAAAATTTAATGACATTGTCACAAGCAAAAATCACACAGACCTTCATTGGGCTTAATTTAGTATGGATATATGTGAAATTTTGAACTAAGGATCAAAAAATATAATAACCTAGCAATGTCACTACAGAATGGGAAGACAGGGCTTAGCAGCTGCTTCACGAAAAAGACTTAACGGTTTGAGATGACTGACATAGGGTGACAATGTAGTGCAGCTCCCCCAAAGCCAATACAATGTTGGGGCACATCATATAGATATAAAGATCCAGAAAAAGTTGGCAACTTCCCACTTCCATTCTGTGATGGTTTAACTGATACCAGAGCATCAGGCACTGGCTATGGCATATTAGTTGAGCCATAGGTAAACAAGAGATCCATTGAGATGGTGATGAGCTAAAAAATAGAAACTATTCCCCAGCAAATGTTTACTGAGTGCCTACTTTGTTTCTGTCACTGATTTTGGTGCTGGGAATAAATGGTGGGCAAAACACACAAGGTACCTGTTCACACAGAGATGACTATTTAATGAAAACAGAAGAAAAACAATCATATGATTATCTCAATAGATTCAGAGAAAGCCTTCAACAAAATTCAACATCCATTTATGATAAAAACCCTCCTGAAAGCAGAAATAGAAGGAACATACTTCAACATAATAAAAGCTATATATGACAAACGCACAGCAAACATTATCCTCAATGGTGAAAAATTGAAAGCATTTTCCCTAAAGTCAGGAACAAGACAAATGTGCCCACTCTCACCACTACTATTCAACATAGTTTTGGAAGTTTTGACTACAGCAATCAGAGCAGAAAAAGAAATAAAAAGAATCCAGATTGGGAAAGAAGAAGTAAAACTCTCACTGTTTGCAGATGACATGATCCTCTACATAGAAAACCCTAAAGACTTTACCAGAAAATTACTATAGCTAATCAATGAATATAGTAAAGTTGCAGGATATAAAATCAACACACAGTAATCCCTTGCATTCCTATACACTAATAATGAGAAAACAGAAAGAGAAATTAGGGATACAATTCTATTCACCGTTGCAACGAAAATAATAAAATACTTAGGAATATATCTATCTAAAGAAACAAAAGACCTATATATAGAAAACTATAAAACACTGGTGAAAGAAATCAAAGAGGACACAAATAGATGGAGAAGTATACTGTGTTCATGGATTGGCAGAATCATTATAGTGAAAATGAGTATACTACCCAAAGCAATCTATAGATTCAATGCAATCCCTATCAAGCTACCAATGGTATTTTTCACAGAACTAGGACAAATAATTTCACAATTTGTATGGAAATACAAAAAACCTCGCATAGCCAAAGCAATCTTGAGAAAGAAGAATGGAACTGGGGCAATCAACCTGCCAGACTTCAGGCTCTACTACAAAGCCACAGTCATCAAGACAGTATGGTACTGGCATAAAGACAGAAATATAGATCAATGGAACAAAATAGAAAGCCCAGAGATAAATCCATGCCCCTATGGACACCTTATCTTTGACAAAGGAGGCAAGAATATTCAATGGAAAAAAGACAATCTCTTTAACAAGTGGTGCTGGGAAAACTGGTCAACCACTTGTAAAAGAATGAAACTGTCTAACACCATACACAAAAATAAACTCAAAATGGATTAAAGATCTAAACGTAAGACCAGAAACTATAAAACTCCTAGAGGAGAACATAGGCAAAACTCTCGCCAACATAAATCACAGCAGGATCCTCTATGACCCACCTCCTGGAATATTGGAAACAAAAGAAAAAATAAACAAATGGGACCTAATTAAAATTAAAAGCTTTTGCACAACAAAGGAAACTATAAGCAAAGTGAAAAGACAGCCTTCATAATGGGAGAAAATGATAGCAAATGAAGCAACTGACAAAGAATTAATCTCAAAAATATACAAGCAACTCCTGCAGCTCAATTTCAGAAAAATTCACAACCCAATCAAAAAATGGGCCAAAGAAATAAACAGACATTTCTCCAAAGAAGACATACAGATGGCTAAGAAACACATGAAAAGATGCTCAACATCACTCATTATCAGAGAACTGCAAATCAAAACCACAATGAGGTACCATTTCATGCCAGTCAGAATGGCTCCTATCCAAAAGTCTACAAGCAATAAATGCTGGAGAGGGTGTGGAGAAAAGGGAACCCTCTTACACTGTTGGTGGGAATACAAAATAGTTCAGCCACTAGGGAGAACAGTGTGGAGATTCCTTTATTTTTTTATTTTTTATTTTTTTATAAGTAATTTATTTTTTATTGGAGGCAAATTATTTTACAATATTATATTGGTTGGTTTTGCCATATATTGACATGAATTCGCCCCGGGTTAAAAATTGGAAATAGAACTGCCATATGACCCAGCAATCCCATTGCTGGACATACACACTGAGAAAACCAGAATTGAAAGAGACACGTGTACCCCAATGTTCATTGCAGCACTGTTTATTATAGCCAGAACATGGAAGTAACCTAGATGTCCATCTGCAGACGAATGGATGAGAAAGCTGTGGTACATATACACAATGGAATATTACTCAGCCATTAAAAAGAGTACATTTGAATCAGTTCCAATGAGGTGGATGAAACTGGAGCCTATTATACAGAGTGAAGTAAGCCAGAAAGAAAAACACCAATACAGTATACTAATGCATATATATGGAATTTAGAAAGATGGTAACAATAACCCTGTATGCGAGACAGCAAAAGAGACACAGATGTATAGAACAGTCTTTTGGACTCTGTGGGAGAGGGCGAGGGTGGGATGGTTTGGGAGAATGGCATTGAAACATGTATATTATCATATGTGAAATGAATATCCAGTCCAGGTTCGATGCATGATACAAGATGCTCAGGGCTGGTGCACTAGGATGACCCAGAGGGATGGGATGGGGAGGGAGGTGGGAGGGGGTTTCAAGATGGGGAACATATGTACACCCAGGGCAGATCCATGTCAATTTATGGCAAAACCAATACAATATTGTAAAGTAATTAGCCTCCAATTAAAATTTAAAAATAAAAAAAGTAATTAGCCTCCAGTTGAAATAAATAAATTTATATTTAAAAAAGAAGATAAACAAATAGTTGATAACATTACATACTGATAAGCATTTTTTGTTTAGTTGCTAAGTTGGATCTGACTCTTTGAGAGCCCATAGATGGACTGTAGCCTGCCAGGCTCCTCTGTCCATGGAATTCTCCAGGCAAGAATACTGGAGTGGATTGCCATTTTCTTCTCAGGGCATCTTGCAGCACAGGGATTGAACCCGATTCTCCTACATTGGCAGGTGGATTCTTTCCCACTGGGACACCTGGGGAGCCCATACCGATAAGTACCATTTTAAAAACCACCCAAGCCAAGTCCCACCAAACACCTTGGAAGGGAACTAGAGACATGATGTTTACATTGGAAAGGGGGAGGAGATAAAAGAAATATGCAACTGCCTTCAAGTGAAATTGAAAGTCTCTCAGTCGTGTCCAACTCTTTGCAACCCCATGGACTAGTCCATGGAATTCTCCAGGCCAGAATACTGGAGTAGCCTTTCCCGTCTCCAGGGGATCTTCCCAACCCAGGGATTGAACCCAGGTCTCCCGCATCGCAGGTGGATTCTTTACCAGCTGAGCCACAAGGGAAGCCTTATTACAATGTAAAGAGGATTATCTGTAAAAGAGAGACTAAATATATTCTATCAAGTTTGAACTGAAAAAACAACCAGGGCCAGTGAGCATGAAGACAAAATCAGCTCAATATAAAGTTAAACTCTTATAAATCTGGTCCCTCCAAAGGAGATAGAGCCTCTTGGAAGAAGAAATGTTTCTTCATCAATATACTCACCAAAGCAGAAACTTCACAACCCCTAGTTGTGCCGGAGTGGGAGGCTCATGGCTGGTGTGTCCAACATATGTGATCTTCCAGCACTTTGTAGGTGCCTCTGTTAGTACTTTTCACACACTTTACTTCTCTAATACCTGAAGTTTCATTAACATCACTGAAACCATCCTCTCTAGCCTCAACTCAGGGTCTCGCCATTTTTACCAGATTATCTTATTCAGGAAAAGCTAACCCCAGTTTGCTCAAGCAAAAAGGAATTTTGATGCATGTGACTAGAAAGTCCACTGGTATACTTGTTTCAACACAGCTGAATCTAGATCCTAGATCCTAGGGGACTCAAAGAATGTCAATAAAGCTCTGTTTTCCCACCTTTTAATGTATTTTCATCTAATTGGCTTGATGATCAAAGGGCCCTCTGTATGTAGCAGGGGAGGGGGCTTCTGGATATCAAAGGCTGCATCCTTTCATCAGGAAGGAAGGGAAAACAAAAAGAAAGAAAAAGAAGAATTCTACATCCAAAAGTCTGTGTGTGAAGTTTCATGAGAGAAGCCTGCTGCTTTGTGCTGCTCAGATTATAATATAATATAATAATATTATATATTATAATATATATATAGTATAATAATAATATAATGCTCATCTCCGGACCAATCATAGTGAACCAGGACTAGAGTACTATGATGGGCTGGGCTTGGGTCCTATGTCCACTCCTATGAAGATGGACCAAGGGTTGATAACCAGTCAGTTCTCTTCCAAAAAGCAGATTCTAGACAGAAAACAAATAAATGAAAAAAATATGTTAAATGTCTTCTATAGTCATATTATTTCAATAACTTCCTAATTGCCCCTTGTTTTCTTCAGTTCATGCTTTTCTTTGCTAGAAGAATAATCTTCCTAGATAGAAATTATAATTCTCTGCCTCCTTTCCTTGAAACCCTAAGTAGTTCCTATTTGCCTGGAAAATAAAGCCAAAACTCATTAGAATCTGGGCCCTGCCTACCTACCTCTGTCTTATTTCTCCCCTGGACTGCTCTCAAGGCCATAGTTCCGGCCATTCTGAATTACTTGCAGTTCCCCAAACATTCAAGATCATTCTATGCCTTCAGTCTTTACTCACATTGTCCCCTCTACCACCCTCCCCCAATCCCACTAATTTCCTTTCAAAGGTCTCGCAAACATGCCTTCTCTCCAAGCCAGTCCTGCTCTTTCTCAGGTAGCAGTTATTCACATGGGCCTCGCGCATGCCTCTGTCTCTTTGTGTGTGTGTGTGTGTGTATGTGTTAGTCGCTCAGTCATGTCCAGCTCTTTGCAACCCCATGGACTGTAGCCTGCCAGGCTTCTCTGTCCATGGATTTCTCCAGGCAAGAATACTGGAGTAGGTAGCCATTCCCTTCTCCAGAGGATCTTCCCAACCCAGGGATCAAATCTGGGTTTCCTGAATTGTAGGAAAATTCTTTACCATCTGAGCCACCAGGGAAGCCTGTCTGTCTCTATCTTCCCTGTTTGCTTACATGCCATATCCCACTTGATAACCTGCAGGGTCCTTAAAGCAAATGAACTGAGCCTTTGACTCAAAAGCTAAAGCCTTTGAATGTGTGGATCAGAACAAACTATGGAAAATTCTTAAAGAGATGGGAATACCAGACCACCTTACCTGCCTCCTGAGAAATCTGTACGCAAGTCAAGAAGCAACAGTTAGAACCAGACATGGAACAACAGACTGGTCCCAAATTGGGAAAGGAGTATGCCAAGGCTATATATTGTTGCCTTGCTTATTTAACTTATACACAGAATACATCATGCGAAATGCCAGGCTAGATGAAACACAAGCTGGAATCAAGATTGTCAGGAGAAATATCAATAATCTCAGATATGCAGATGAAACCACCTTTATGGCAGAAAGCAAAGAAGAACTAAAGAGCCTCTTGATGAAAGTGAAAGAGAGAGTGATAAAGCCAGCTTAAAACTTAACATTCAAAAAACGAAGATCATCACTTCAAATAGATGGGGAAACATTAGAAAACGTGACAGACTTTATTTTCTTGGGCTCCAAAGTCACTACAGATGGTGACTGTAACCAAGAAATTAAAAGATGCTTGCTCCTTGGAAGAAAAGTTAAGACCAACCTAGACAGTATAATGAAAAACAGAGACATTACTTTGCCAAGATCTGTCTAGTCAAAGCTATGGTTTTTCCAGTAGTCATGTATGGATGTGAGAGTTGGACCATAAAGAAAGTTGAGTGCCGAAGAACTGATGCTTTTGAACCATGGTATTGGAGAAGATTCTTGAGAGTCCCTTGGACTGCAAGGAGATCAAACAAAGATCCTAAAAGAAATCAGTTGTGAATATTCATTGGAAGGACTGATGCTGAAGCTGAAACTCCAATACTTTGGCCACTTGATGCGAAGAACTGACTCACTGGAAAAGACCCTGATGCTGGAAAAGACGGAAGGCAGGAGGAGAAGGGGACGACAGAGGATGAGATGGTTGGATGGCATCACAGACTCAGTGGAGATGGACATGAGTTTCAGCAAACTCCAGGAGTTGGTGATGGACAGGGAAACCTGGTGTGCCGCAGTCCATGGGGTCGCAAAGAGTGAGACACGACTAAGTGACTGAACTGAACTAAGCCTTATTCATCCTCATGTTCCTGGTAATTGCCTGGCAGAAAATGGCACTAATAATACACTTTTAAGACAGAAAAATGGGGGAAGGAAAAGAGGAATAAAAAAAAGGAGAAGGAAAAGGACAGAGACGTCAAAGATTTGTTTTTTCCTCCCAAATGACAAATTTTGAAAATTATACTTAAAACATCTTGACTTTTTTTTTTTTTTTTGGTCTAAATTGAGTAAAGAATCATAGAAATTCAGGCTCAGCCACGGCAGAAGGTAGATGCAAGGAACATGTGAAGAAGGGATGAAAGGTCTTCATCATGTCCTTCTTGGATGTGGACCAGAATGGACCAGCCAATTATCCCACCCATGCCACCCACCCGGCACAGGTGTGGAGGCGTCATCCTCCATGATGTGCCTTGCCTGCCCCATTTCTGGCTCACTTCTGACTGGCCACTCATGTGGAGAAATGAGAGTGAACAGAGAATTAAAAAGATGACCTAATTCTCTGCTGAAAGCATTTCCAATCATAAGTCTGAGTGTATTTTAATTATACCTGGACACAGGAGCCCTCATCCAGACATAACTGAAGTCCCAAGTGGACTGTCACTGTGGCTATAAAGATTTGTCCAATCTTGTGGTTATCTCAAGGGCCTGACATCACACTGATCATTAAGCAACAGTGTGGAGGCGCAGCTGCACGTTACCATGGTAACCTCACTAGGCTCGCCTGCAGAGCTTGGTAACAAGAGCATTTTATTATGGGTCATTAAGGGCAAAAGGCTTCATTTACATTATTTCCTGTAAAATCCTATTATTTCAGGTGTTATACTCCATCTTCATCTATGCCGCTCTTGTGGTAGAAATTGTAAATGTGGGTTACTAGGTAGCGAAACAATAGCAAGCTTCTAGTAAACTGTAAACCAGTGTTTTGTAGGTGAGAAAAGCATTTTGCCATAGGGATGTGGGGTAAAGAGGCATCTAGTGTTTCTGAAAGCAGAGAATTTTTACTCTGAAAAGAGAAAGGTTTTTCTTTTCATTGTTGGTTCCCTCTGGCCTGAGTCATGCTTTAGACTGTCACTGATACCGATTCTTGGGTCCTGTAATCTGCTAAGCTTGCAATCTCAGTTACTCAGTCAGGTTTGACTTTCTGCAACCTTATGGACTGTAGCCTACTGGGCTTCTTCTGTAGGACTTTTCAGGCAAGAATACTGGAGTAGGTTGCCATTCTCCTCCTCCAAGGGATCTTCCCAACCCAGGGATCAAACCTGTGTCTCCTGCATTGCAGAAAGATTCTTTACCACTGAGTCATGGGGAAAATAAGTCTGATTCTGCTGTGTGTGGTTTTTTTTCTTTAAATTTTATCGTATTGTGGTAAAAAACACTTAATGTGAGATCCACCCTTTAACAGATGTTTCAGTGTACAATATGGCATGCTGACTACAGGTAGAATGTTGGACAGATCTCTAGAACTTACTCCTCTTATTTAACTGAGACTTTAAGCCCCTTGATGAACAGCTCCTCATCTCCTTCTCTCCCTGACCTTAGTAGCCACCATTCATTACTTTCTTTGATTCTATCAGTTTGACCTAGCCAATTTCTTTCTCATATAGCCCAGGCCCCTAGCCCCATCACAGGCTGACCTGGAGCTGGTGGACAGTGATTTCCTCTGAGCTGTGATGGCATTAAGTCTATTTGGGGGATGGAGCTTATAAGGTCACTCATTCACTCACTGTCCCATCTGCTGCCTGTAATTAAGGATATCAATTCTACGAGGCAGAACCACAAATACCACAGAATATGCTCTTCCTTCCAAATCCCTGTGACCCAGAGAGAGTACATTTAGGCTATTCTGAATGTTCACTAGTCCTATCATGGCAGGAAGACTCTGGGGTCTTATACCCCAGGATGACGGCTGAGAACTAGAGATAAACAGCAAAGGATCTAATTGTGACATTTATTTTCTGAATTAATTTAGAACAGCCAGGGGTATATAGAATGCTTCCCTGTTCCGAAAACCGCTTGCCTAAATGAGTGGAACAATGAGCATGTCATTGAATTAGTGCCTGATTTCACTGGCTTTTTCTATCATCCTCCGAGGATGGCAGTAATTGACTTCAGATGACCCAAGGCAGAGCAGGAACCAGCAAATGGGTGATTGTTGATGCTTTGCATTATAAAGAAGATGCTACAGATTTGCTGGATCATATTAAAAACAAAAAATTAAAAACCTGTTCCTTAATGTTCACTAGAACTCTTAGAGCTAAAATAAGTATATTTCGTATGTGTGTCTCAAATTCCAATCTTTGAATTCTAGAATCAGAGTATCTCTGTTATGAACAGTGCAATTTCTTCTATTAGAATTAAGTGACACAAGGAAGAAGGATGGTGAAATAAAACAATATGATGAATGTTCCAAGCTGTATATCCTGGTGTGATGGAGGAGACAGAGAGAGGAGTTTGGTGCAGACTTCATGTTGCTGCTGCTGCTGCTGCTAAGTCACTTCAGTCGTGTCCGACTCTGTGTGACCCCATAGATGGAAGTCCACCAGGCTCCCCCATCCCTGGGATTCTCCAGGCGAGAACACTGGAGTGGGTTGCCATTTCCTTCTCCAATGTGTGAAAGTGAAAAGTGAAAGTGAAGTCGCTCAGTCGTGTCCGACCCTTAGCGACCCCACGGACTGCAGCCTACCAGGCTCCTCCATCCATGGGATTTTCTAGGCAACAGTACTGGAGTGGCTTGCCATTGCCTTCTCCGAGACTTCATGTTGAGCTGTAAGCTAACACACAATCTCCAGCATACTTTCAAGCCCAGAAGATACTACTTGAGGGTTATGACAAAGAGATTATATTACAAGTTGCTTTTCTTACCCAAGAAAAGGGGATTAATCTAGATTACATTTGGAAAATTATGCTGTACTACACATATTTGTACAGTATCAGGTATGTAAACACATCCTATATGTAGAAAAGAGGTGAGTATACATCTTAACTGGTATTTTTATCCAGCAGTTATTACTTACTTCTAAAAAGATTTCAAATCAGAAAATACCCTATTTGAGGAGGTGAATTTTTCTGTTCCCTAAATCAGTAAACATACAACTAGTTAGAGTTAAAAGGGGCAAAGCACTGAGGACAAGGTTTCATAGAAAACTCCCAGCAACTGAATTAAGAGATTGGATTTAATCACAAATTATTGTGCCTTCTTCAGCTCTGATATATTTACAGTGAACTCTTCTAAAGATTTTACAAATGAATTCTTTCTATTAGATAAAGATAGATGAATTAAGAATTATGTTTAGACATAAATTAGTTTTTGTAACCTACATTTTCAATGTCTTTTATCTAGAGTATATGGGATAATTATTGTACAGACTATTAACATAAAATGTGTATGTTTAAATATTATAACTAGAACATATACAGATCAATTTGAGGGATGCACATATATTAGACAAGTAATGACAATGACAAAAGGAGAGGAAAAACATTAAATAAAACTCAATTTTACAAAATGGAAAGTTTTTTTCAAACTTTGTGGTGATCAGTTCAGTTCAGTCACTCAGTCATGTCCAACTCTTTGCAACCCTGTGGACTGCAGCACACCAGGTCTCCCTGTCCATCACCAACTCCTGGAGCTTACTCAAACTCATGTCCATTGAGTTGGTGATGCCATGCAACCATCTCATCCTCTGTCATCCCCTTCTCCTCCCAACTTCAATCTTTTCCAGCATCGAGGTCTTTTCAAATGAGCCAATTCTTCGCATCAAGTGGCCAAAGTATTGGAGTTTCAGCTTCAGCGTCAGTCCTTCCAATGAATATTCAGGACTGATTTTCTCTAGGATGGACTAGTTGGATCTCCTTGCAGTCCAAGGGACTCTCAAGAGTCTTCTCCAACACCACAGTTCAAAAGCATCAATTCTTCTGCACTCAGCTTTCTTTATAGTTCAACTCTCACATTCATACATGACTACTGGGAAAACCATAGCCTTGACTAGATGGACCTTTGTTGGCAAAGTAATGTCTCTGCTTTTTAATATGCTACCTAGGTTGGTCATAACTTTTCTTGCAAGGAGCAAGCGTCTTTTAATTTCATGGCTGCAATCAGCATCCGTAGTGATTTTGGAGCCCCCAAAAATAAAGTCTGACACTGTTTCCACTGTTTCCCCATCTATTTCCCATGAAGTGATGGGACCACGTGCCATGATCATAGTTTTCTGAATGTTGAGATTTAAGCCAACTTTTTCACTCTCCTCTTTCACTTTCATCAAGAGGCTTTTTAGTTCCTCTTCACTTTCTGCCATAAGGGTGATATCATTTGCATACCTGAGGTTATTGATATTTCTCCTGGCAATCTTGATTCCAGCTTGTGCTTCATCCAGCTCAGCATTCCTCATGATGTACTCTGCATATAAGTTAAATAAGCAGGGTGACAATATACAACCTTGACGTACTCCTTTTTATATAGCCTCTTGAGAAACTTGTATGAAGGTCAGGAAGCAACAGTTAGAACTGGACATGGAACAACAGACTGGTTCCCAATAGAAAAAGGAGTTGACCCTTTACTTTCTCTGTAATTGCTTAGTGGAAAATGTCTCTTGAGAGTTCTAGCAGAGATGACACAAAAGCTGCATCTGATCAATAAAAGTAAAAGGGAAAGATGAGCAGGGTTCCACCATTGGCATCACTGAATAATGTCATGCTTTAGATTTTCACTTTTCTGTTAAGTATGCTCACTATGGACTTTCCCAGTGGCTCAGCGGTAAAGAATCTGCTGAGACACAGAAGACACAGGTTTGATCCCTGGAAGATCCACTGGAGGAGGGCATGGCAATCCACCCCCATATTCTTGCCTGGAGAATCCCTTGGACAGAGGAGCCTGGTGGGCTACAGTCCATAGGGTCGCAAAGAGTCAGACATGACTGATGCCACTTAGCTTGCACACACAGACATGCTCACACAATGCAGAGAAAGAAGTAGAAAATTCAACTCGGAAGTTGCAATATAAAGTATTGATAATCTCATATGAACCCTCAAAAGCTATAAAGAAAGGAAATTTAGGGGATGGGATAGGAAGGGAAATATTTGTCTTAGATTAACTTTGAGATTTATAGTTACAGAAATAGAAAAATAATTGAATAGTAATGAAGAAGGACATATTTAATACTTTCTATCTCTTGGAAATTTACTAATACCCATTGTAACAATCCTTATATTTTCACCAAGAAGAATATAATTAAAGACTTCCACATGAACTTCATTTCTTTATGCCTTGAATCTCTTTTTTTCATCTAGTTATGATGAAAGTTATGGACCATCTTTTTTCAAAATGCACATACATGTACCATTTTGAATAAAATTCCAAGAGTTTATAAATTTAAAACCCCAGAACTTTATATTAGAGAAGTCAAGTTGATAGGCTATGTAGCAACTCAATCTAAATTTTTCCTGTAGGTATTTTCATAAAGTTTTCTAAGAAACATCTTGACATTTGCCGTTTTTGCAGGTGTTCACACATATAGAATGATAGCCAATCATCCTACATCAGGCCAAGTCCAATCTTGACAAAGTTAGGTTTTGTTTATTTTACTGGAGCTGCCATTGAATTCCTCAAATTGTAGACATCATAATAGCGCATCCAGGAACTAGTGTCAAAGAAGGTAAAAAATATCTAGTTATCAAGGAGAAGGCTGGTGATGCCTTGTGCTTGTGGAAGGGAGGTGATATTAACCAGGGCCTAGATTGATGCTAATGGAGAAGGCAATGGCAAGCCACTCCAGTACTATTGCCTAGAAAATCCCATGGATGGAGGAGCCTGGTGGGCTGCAGTCTGTGGGGTCGCTAAGGGTCGGACACGACTGAGCGACTTCACTTTCACTTTTCACTTTCACACATTGGAGAAGGAAATGGCAACCCACTCCAGTGTTCTTGCCTGGAGAATCCCAGGGATGGGGGAGCCTGGTGGGCTTCCATCTATGGGGTCACACAGAGTCGGACATGACTGAAGTGACTTAGCAGCAGCAGCAGCAGACTGATGCTAAAGCTGTAACTCCAGTACTTTGGCCACCTCATGTGACGAGTTGACTCACTGGAAAAGAGTCTGATGCTGGGAGGGATTGGGGGTGGGAGGAGACGGGGATGACAGAGAATGAGATGGCTGGATGGCATCACCGACTCAATGGACATGAGTTTGAGTGAACTCCGGGAGTTGGTGATGGACAGGGAGGCCTGGCGTGCTGTGATTCATGGGGTCGCAAAGAGTCGGACACTACTAAGCGACTGAACTGAACTGAACTGAACTGAACCTCAAGCTAATAGATGAGAACTGAGAACATATCAAAGCTTATAGCTTTTTGAAAAATAAATCTAGAAGAGTGCACCAGTGGTATAGTTGACACTCAATTAAAATATTCTTGTTTAGCCCCCATATTACGTACATCATTAAAGTTTAATGCAGTCATGAGAGCAAATAGAAATGTTATTTCCCAGATGCACTTATTCAAATTGAGAAGTGATATCAGTTTATTGTGTCTTGAGGTATTCTACAGAGAAGCATCTATCCACTAGAGAAAGCTTTAGACCCTAAAGCTGTATCTACTATTCACCTGAATGCTCATCTCTGTTCCAAACCAAGGATGCAATGGTGACATTAGATTCCATTCATTTAGCCAAGACATGACTAATGAAGGATGTCATTTTGTATATTCAGATTTTTTTAGTTGCTACTGTGTGCATGCATGCATGCTAAATCACTTAAGTCATGTCCAGCTCTGTGACCCTATGGACGGTAGCCCTCCAGGCTCCTCTGTCATGGGACTCTCCGGGCAAGAATACTGGAATGGGTTGTCATGCCCTCCTCCAAGGTATCTTCCCGACCCAAGGATTGAAACCATGTCTCTTATGTCTCCTCCATTGGCAGGTGGGTTTTTTTTTACCACTAGCACCACCTGAGAAACCCTGTGTAGGTGGTATTATTTATAGAAAATTTAAAGTAAAAGATCATGAGAGACAGGGAGTCATTGTGAGGAAGCCTGAAATACAAAATCAGAAACACTGGGTTTGAGCTCAGGGTCTACTTAGTAACTGTATGCATGTACAAGCTCTCTGGGCTTCAATTTTTTCCCATGCAAAGTGAACATATAATATTTTTCTGTTAAGGATTTTCTGGGTTTTCACTTCAGTCAAGCCACTCCAGTACTCTTGCCTGGAAAATCCCATGGATGGAGGAGCCTGGTGGGCTGCAGTCCATGGGGTCGCTAGGGGTCGGACACGACTGAGCAACTTCACTTTCACTTTTCACTTTCACACATTGGAGAAGGAAATGGCAACCCACTCCAGTGTTCTTGCCTGGAGAATCCCAGGGACAGGGGAGCCTGGTGGACTTCCATCTATGGGGTCACACAGAGTCGGACATGACTGAAGTGACTTAGCAGCAGCAGCAGCATCATATTGAGTTATGTTTTTTCTACATTCCAAATACACTTTAATTATAACTTTTATAATTATTAAATTAATTGATATATATAATTTAAAAACTCAATATTGCTACAAGTCTCAAAGCAACAATAATGAAAAATGCAGCATTTTCTTTCCAAATTCCTGCTTCCCAGGGCCAACTACTATTAACTCTTTTTTAATTGTTTATGTTCATTTTTATAACGTTTGTATCTATTTCTGAATGTTTTCTCACACTTAGATGGTGTGGGGTGGAATGTGCATGCTTAGTAATGTCCAATTCTTTGTGACCTCCATGGACTGAAGCCCATCAGGCAGTCCTCTGTTCATGGAATTTTGCAGGCAAGAAATACTGGAGTGTGTTGCCATTTCCTTCTCACACTTAGATAGTATATATTAAATTATTAAATTGAAAGATTAGAATTTACTTCTCCTGTTTTACCCTCCAGACACACACTGTCCCCTCATTCATCCTTCCAGTGTAGCTTATTATGATTTGTGATTACATAAGGATTCAGTATTTATACTATTATGTCAGTAAACATCATCAGAGCTGAGCTATGTAATTTACTACAATTACATTCCTTTCTTAGTTAACTCCCTCCACCCACCAATAAATAGAATTTATTCTATTTTCTATTTGTTTTTCATTCAAGTCTCCACCTGAACTACAGAGTCTCTCAACAAGATTGAATGCACGTGGTGACATCAGTTTCAGTTTCTTCTTCCTACAGCCTTCTCGCAGCTCCTAGCCTTCCTGTTCCAGTCTTCACTTCTCTAGGACTCCTAAGGATTTACCCTGAGCAGAAGACTGGCAGTTCCCTTTGCTTCTCACCTGTAATAAAGCCTGTGTTTCCTGAATCCCTATTCCTTGCTTCTTTCTCTCCTTCCTTTCTTTTTCTTAATTTACATAGAATACATTTTGTTGCTCCCTAAGAAACACTGCCTCTTGAGAAACCTATATGCTAGTCAGGAAGCAACAGTTATACTGGACATGGAACAACAGACTGGTTCCAAATAGGAAAAGAAGTACGTCAAGGTTGTATATTGTCACCCTGATTATTTAACTTATATGCAGAGTACATCATGAGGAACGCTAGGCTGGAAGAAGCACAAGCTGAAATCAAGTTTGCCAGAAGAAATATCAATAACCTCAGATATGCAGATGACACCACCCTTATGGCAGAAAGTGAAGAGGAACTCAAAAGCCTCTTGATGAAAGTGAAAGAGGAGAGTGAAAAAGTTGGCTTGAAGCTCAACATTCAGAAAACTAAGATCATGGCATCTGGTCCCATCACTTCATGGGAAATAGATGGGGAAACAGTGGAAATAGGGTGAGACTTGATTTTTTGGGGCTCCAAAATCACTGTGGATGCTGATTGCAGCCATGAAATTAAAAGACGCTTACTCCTTGGAAGGAAAGTTATGACCAACCTAGATAGCATATTAAAAAGCAGAGACATTACTTTGCCAACAAAGGTCCATCTAGTCAAGGCTATGGTTTTTCCCGTGGTCATGTATGGATGTGAGAGTTGGACTGTGAAGAAAGCTGAGTGCAGAAGAATTGATGCTTTTGAACTGTGGTGTTGAAGAAGACTCTTGAGAGTCCCTTGGACTGCAAGGAGATCCAACCAGTCCATCCTAAAGGAGATCAATCCTGGGTGTTCATTGGAAGGACTGATGCTGAGGCTGAAACTGCAATACTTTGGCCACCTCATGCGATGAGTTGACTCATTGGAAAAGACCCTGATGCTGGGAGGGATTGGGGGCAGGAGGAGAAGGGGACAACAGAGGATGAGATGGCTGGATGGCATCACCGACTCGATGGACATGAGTTTGAGTGAACTCCGGGAGTTGGTGATGGACAGGGAGGCCTGGCGTGCTGTGATTCATGGGGTCACAAAGAGTTGGACATGACTGAGCGACTGAACTGAACTGAAGAAATTGTGTGGAAAATCAACTTTTGACTACATCTGAAAATACTTAATTGGGTTGGGTATAGAAATCTAGGTTAGAAAATAGTTTCTTGATGAACAGAAGACATTGTTCTATTGTATTTTAGCTTCTAGTGTTGTCCTTGAGGAGACGGATGCCCGTCTAATTCCTAATCTATATTGTGTGACCTATTTTTTCCTGGGTGTTCATTGGAAGGACTGATGCTAAAGCTGAAACTCCAATACTTTGGCCACCTCATGCGACGAGTTGACTCACTGGAAAAGACTCTGATGCTGGGAAAGTTTGGGGGCGGGAGGAGAAGGGGATGACCGAGAATGAGATGGCTGGATGGCATCACCGACTCTGTGGACATGAGTTTGAGTGAACTCCGGGAGTTGGTGATGGACAGGGAGGCCTGGCATGCTGTGATTCATGGGGTCGCGGAGAGTCGGACACGACTGAGCGACTAAACTGAACTGAACTGATTTTTTCCTCTTGGATGCTTATGTTTTATTGTTCATGAACGTCATAAAATTTCAGGACTATCATTAAATTTGTTGTGTCTTTCATTTTATTATGCTGCTGTGTATTTGAAGGGCCCTTTTCTCCAAATTTTTATGTTCTCCAGGGAAATTTTCTTGCATTATTTATATAATACTTCCTCCCCTATCCTTTCCATTTCCTTTTCTAAGAACCTTTCAAACAGTCCTCCTGTTTTTGGTCTGATACTGCACTTACCCTTTGGAGAACGTTGTTGTCTCCAAATCCTAATTCCTGGAAAGGAAAGGTATGGCAATGCTAACTTCACAAAATTTCCTCATTCAGGGCAGTCACTACTGTCAGCCATAGCGTGAGCTCTCAGTCAGGTTGCAGGGATCCAGCCACTGCTCATCACTTACTCAATCAAGCAGAATCAGGATTCCCAGTCAACCCTCTCTTCTTTTTTCCAACTCTCCTTCCTCTTTCTCCCTCTCTTTTCTTCATTTGTCTTCCTCATCCCTTTCCTCTACAACCATTTGATCCTCCTCTTCTTTCATCATCTTCCTTTTCCCCTAAACTTCACCATCTATCTGTATTCTAACCCTACTAACCACGGCCCCCATTCGATTCTATGTCCTCTCACCAGTTCTCTCTGTAGGCTTACTTGTCTTATCAGCTATGGATTCAAACCCAGCATTCTGGAATGGGACTAGTTCCATCCGCAGGTAGAAATCAGGCCTAGAGAGGTTGGGCTGCCTTGTGAGTGGCAGCACCAGCACCCCAGTGCAAATCTGTTAACTCTGGATGCACCCTACCTCCCACTGCACAGTTGTTAAGGGGACCTCAAGGCCAAGAACACAGACGCCTGGGCCTCATGCCTACAAAGTTTGCAGTGGAAATTCCCCTGGAAAGGCAGTTAAGCATTGTGTTTAACTATTAGAAAGTTGTCTCTGAACATTCCAAAGACAAAACAAAACAAATGAAAAAAGGGTTTCTAGTAATTGCCAACATGAACTGAACACTTACATGCCATTCATTTTGCATGTGTTAACTTATTTAAGGCATGTTGTAAGTTTATGTAATAGACACTTTCACAAGCTTTGATTTCAATATGATGAAATGTATGGAAATTAATTTTGTTACTCATAGAGACATTAAAGGGACTCCTTTACAAGTCTGACTGGTTTTCAAGTCCATGCTGTTAACTAATTGCCTGTGTTGTTTTCTGACAAACATTAAGGTATTAACATAGCTTGCTAGACAAGCTCTGTAGTCTAGAGGCTTGCACACTTTAAAAACAATCTTCAAGATGTACAAACTCTCTGTCTGTTTAGCAATGCCTACTTCTTCTACCTCTTTGCAAATCTCAAGGTTTAGAGAAGGATGGTGTCTCTCTAGTCCCCTGTACATTGTTACCCTGAGCCCTCCCACCCGCACAGAAAAAAAGTAAATATAGCAAAAGTAGAGTTTTCCAGATTGTTTCTAGGCTGGCTAACTTCTTTTCAAATAAATCCAATTGGGAAAGTGATCTTTGAAAGGCTAACATAACAGTTATATTCAGCAAGCTTCTTAAAATTTATTTAAATTGAGATGATTTCCATCAGCGCAAGTTCCTGGTATGTTCTGCAGTTTCTTTTATTTTTTTTTTAATTTTTATTTAATAAATGGTACAAAGCACAATGCCAAAAACATTAACAGTTAAAATTTCACCAGATGAAAAAATGCTATAGAATACACAGTTGTAAAAAGCTACATTAAGTTATTTTACAACTGCCTCAAGCTGAAAAAAGAAAAAAAAACCCAATGCCATACCTAAGTTATCCCTCTCTCAAAATAATGCCATTTATGTTATAAACCATGAGCTCCCCATCAAAAGACGGGAACTGCTTTTGTTAATTCATATATATATATATATATATGACTGTATCACTTTGCTATACACCTGAAACAAACACAACACTGTAAATAAAATATGCTACTGCTGCTGCTGCTAAGTCGCTTCAGTCGTGTCCGACTCTGTGCGACCCCATAGACGGCAGCCACCAGGCTCCACCGTCCCTGGGATTCTCCAGGCAAGAACACTGGAGTGGGTTGCCATTTCCTTCTCCAAAATAAAATATAGTACAATATAAAATAAAAATAAGTAACAGACCTTTGGGGCTTTACACTGAGTTAGAGTTCCTAGCAGAGGGATAACAGCACCACAGCCATACTGAATCCTCATGAGAGTTACAGGAATGAGAGCTGCTCACTTCCCAGAAACTACAGCTCACAGAAAGCCAACAAAGGCACGAGATACAGACCATTCACTTATGAATGTGTAAAACTCAAGAAAGTCCACATCATTCCTACAACATGTTGAAAGTGCTTCAGAATTCACACAATACTAATTTTCTTATGGTTCTGGTTAAATTATATATACCAGTTTATAACAAATGGTAAAATCTGTAACTCTGTTCAAAATTTTAAAATATTACTTAATTCTTATATTTCTAGGCCACCTTTATAGTTCTGGTTTTTCATTTCTTAATTAGTAAATTCAGTGTGCAGTTTCTATCCCAGGCTAATTTATACACTTCCGGAAGGAACGGCCTCTTAAATCCACAGAGTGTTGAGGTGGGGAGCCCCCAGCCACGTCAGAGTCATTTCACATATAATATACATGTTTCAATCCATTCTCCTAATTATCCCACCCTCGCCCTCTCCCACAGAGTCCGAAAGACTGCCCCACACATCCGAGTCTCTGATATCGTCTCGTATACAGGGTTATCGTTATCCTCTTGCTATATTCCATATATATGTGTTAATATACTGTATTGGTGTTTTTCTTTCTGTCTTACTTCACTCTGTATAATAAGTTCCAGTTTCATCCACCTCATTAGAACTAATTCAAATGTATTCTTTTTAATTGCTGAGTAGTACTCCCGTGTGTAAATGTACCACAGCCTTCTTATCCATTCGTCTGCAGATGGACATCTAGGTTGCTTCCATGTCCTGGCTATTATAAACAGTGCTGCAATGAACATTGGAGTACATGTGTCTCTTTCAATTCTGGTTTCCTCGGTATGTATGCCCAGGAGTGCGATTGTTGGATCATATGGCAGTTCTATTTCCAGTTTTTTGAGGAATCTCCACACTGTTCTCCATAGTGGCTGTACTAGTTTGCATTCCCACCAACAGTGTAAGAGGGTTCCCTTTTCTCCACACCCTCTCCAGCATTTATTGCTTGTAGGCATTTGGATAGCAACCATTCTGGCGTGAAATGGTACCTCATTGTGGTTTTAATTTGCATTTCTCTGATTATGAGTGATGTTGTGCATCTTTTCATGTGTTTGTTAGCCATCTTTATGTCTTCTTTGGAGAAATGTCTGTTTAGTTCTTTGGCCCATTTTTTGATTGGGTCATTTATTTTTCTGGAATTGAGCTGCAGGAGCTGCTTGTATATTTTGGAGATTAATCCTTTATCAGTTGCTTCATTTGCTATTATTTTCTCCCATTCTGAAGGCTGTCTTTTCACCTTGCTTATAGTTTCCTTTGCTGTGCAGAAGCTTTTAATTTTAATTAGGTCCCATTTATTTATTTTTACTTTTGTTTCCAATATTCTGGGAGGTGGGTCATGGAGGATCCTGCTGTGATTTATGTCAGAGAGTGTTTTGCCTATGTTCTCCTCTAGGAGTTTTATAGTTTCTGGTCTTACATTTAGCTTTCTAATCCATTTTGAGTTTATTTTTGTGTATGGTGTTAGGAAGTGTTCTAGTTTCATTCTTTTACAAGTGGTTGACCAGTTTTCCCAGCACCACTTGTTAAAAAGATTGTCTTTTCTCCATTGAATATTCTTGCTTCCCTTGTCAAAGATAAGGTGTCCATAAGTGCATGGATTTATCTCTGGGCTTTCTATTTTGTTCCATTGATCTATATTTCTGTCTTTATGCCAGTACCATACAGTCTTGATGACTGTGGCTTTGTAGTAGAGCCTGAAGTCTGGCAGGTTGATTCCCCCAGTTCCATTCTTCTTTCTCAAGATTGCTTTGGCTATGCGAGGTTTTTTGTATTTCCATACAAATTGTGAAATTATTTGTTCTAGTTCTGTGAAAAACACCGTTGGTAGCTTGATAGGGATTGCATTGAACTTATAAATTACTTTGGGTAATATATTCATTTTCACAATATTTATTCTTCCAATCCATGAACATGGTATATTTCTCCATCTATTTGTGTCCTCTCTGAGTTCTTTCACCAATGTTTTATAGTTTTCTATATATAGGTCTTTTGTTTCTTTAGGTAAATATATTCCTAAGTATTTTATTCTTTTTGTTGCAACGGTGAATGGAATTGTTTCCTTAATTTCTCTTTCTATTTTCTCATTATTAGTGTATAGGAATGCAAGGGATTACTGTGTGTTGATTTTATATCCTGCAACTTTACTATATTCATTGATTAGCTCTAGTAATTTTCTGGTAGAGTCTTTAGGATTTTCTGTGTAGAGGATCATGTCATCTGCAAACAGTGAGAGTTTTACTTCTTCTTTTCCAATTTGAATTCCTTTTATGTCTTTTTCTGCTCTGATTGCTGTGGCCAAAACTTCCAAAACTATGTTGAATAGTAGTGGTGAGAGTGGTCACCCTTGTCTTGTTCCTGACTTTAGGGGAAACGCTTTCAATTTTTCACCATTGAGGATAACGTTTGCTGTGGGTTTGTCATATATAGCTTTTATTACGTTGAGGAATGTTCCTTCTCTTCCCGCCTTCTGGAGGGTTTTGATCATAAAGGGATGTTGAATTTTGTAAAGGCTTTCTCTGCATCTATTGAAATAATCATATGGTTTTTATTTTTCAATTTGTTAATGTGGTGTATTACATTGATTGATTTGCGGATATTGAAGAATCCTTGCATTCCTGGGATAAAGCCCACTTGGTCATGATGTATGATCTTTTTAATGTGTTGTTGGATTCTGATTGCTAGAATTTTGTTAAGGATTTTTGAATCTATGTTCATCAGTGATATTGGCCTGAAGTTCTCTTTTTTTGTGGCATCTTTGTCAGGTTTTGTTATTAGGGTAATGCCTCATAGAATGAGTTAGGAAGTTTACCTTCCTCTGCAATTTTCTGGAAGAGTTTGAGTAGGATAGGTGTTAGCTCTTCTCTAAATTTTTGGTAGAATTCAGCTGTGAAGCCATCTGGACCTGGGCTTTTGTTTGCTGGAAGATTTCTGATTACAGTTTCAATTTCCATGCTTATGATGGGTCTATTAAGATTTTCTATATCTTCCTGGTTCAGTTTTGGAAAATTATACTTTTCTAAGAATTTGTCCATTTCTTGCAAGTTGTCCATTTTATTGGCATATAATTGCTGATAATAGTCTCTTACAATCCTTTGTATTTCTGTGTTGTCTGTTGTGATCTCTCCCTTTTCATTTCTAATTTTATTGATTTTGTTTTTCTCCCTTTGTTTCTTGATGAGTCTGGCTAGTGGTTTGTCGATTTTATTTACCCTCTCAAAGAACCAGCTTTTGGCCTTGTTGATTTTTGCTATGGTCTCTTTTGTTTCTTTTGTATTTATATCTGCCCTAATTTTTAAGATCTCTTTCCTTCTACTGACCCTAGGGTTCTTCATTTCTTCCTTTTCTAGTTGCTTTAGGTGTAGAGTTAGGTTATTCAGTTGGCTTTTTTCTTGTTTCTTGAGGTATGCCTGTATTGCTATGAACCTTCCCCTTAGCACTGCTTTTACAGTATCCCACAGGTTTTGGGTTGTTGTGTTTTCATTTTCATTCGTTTCTATGCATATTTTGATTTCTTTTTTGATTTCTTCAATGATTTCTTTGTTATTCAGCAGCGTGTTGTTCAGCCTCCATATGTTGGAATTTTTAATAGTTTTTCTCCTGTAATTGAGATCTAGTCTTACTGCATCGTGGTCAGAAAAGATGCTTGGAATGATTTCAATTTTTTTGAATTTACCAAGGCTAGATTTATGGCCCAGGATGTGATCTATCCTGGAGAAGGCTCTGTGTGTGCTTGGGAAGAAGGTGAAATTCATTATTTTGGGGTGAAATGTCCTATAGATATCTATTAGGTCTAACTGGTCTATTGTATCATTTAACTTTTGTGTTTCCTTGTTAATTTTCTGTTTAGTTGATCTATCCATAGGTGTGAGTGGGGTATTAAAGTCTCCCACTATTATTGTGTTATTGTTGATTTCCCCTTTCATACTTGTTAGCATTAGTCTTATATATTGCGGTGCTCCTATGTTGGGTGCGTATATATTTATAATTGTTATATCTTCTTCTTGGATTGAGCCTTTGATCATTATGTAGTGTCCTTCATTGTCTCTTTTCACAACCTTTGTCTTAAAGTCTATTTTATCTGATATGAGTATTGCTACTCCTGCTTTTTTTGATCTTTATTTGCGTGGAATATCTTTTTTCAGCCCTTCACTTTCAGTCTGTTCAGTTCAGTTCAGTCACTCAGTCGTGTCCGACTCTCCGCAACCCCATGAATTACAGCACGCCAGGCCTCCCTGTCCATCACCAACTCCCAGAGTTCACTCAAACTCATGTCCACAGAGTCGGTGATGCCATCCAGCCATCTCATTCTCCGTCGTCCCCTTCTCCTCCCGCCCCCAACCTTTCCCAGCATCAGAGTCTTTTCCAGTGAGTCAACTCGTCGCATGAGGTGGCCAAAGTATTGCAGTTTCAGCTTTAGCAGTCTGTATGTGTCCCTCATTTTGAGGTGGGTCTCTTATAGACAACATATACAGGGATCTTGTTTTTGTATCCATTCAGCCAGCCTTTGTCTTTTGGTTGGGGCATTCAACCCATTTATGTTTAAGGTGATTATTGATAAGTATGATCCCGTTGCCACTTTCTTTATTGTTTTGGGTTCGAGTTTATACACTCATTCTGTGTTTCCTGTCTAGAGAAGGTCCTCTAGCATTTGTTGGAGAGCTGGTTTGGTGATGCTGAATTCTCTCAGCTTTTGCCTGTCTGTAAAGCTTTTGATTTCACCTTCATTTTTGAATGAGATCCTTGCTGGGTAATCTGGGCTGTAAGTTATTTTCTTTCATCACTTTAAGTATGCCCTGCCATTCCCTCCTGGCCTGAAGAGTTTCTATTGAAAGGTCAGCTGTTATCCTTATGGGGATCCCTTTGTGTGTTATTTGTTGCTTTTCCCTTCCTGCTTTTAATATTTGTTCTTTGTGTTTGATCTGTGTTAATTTGATTAATATGTGTCTTGGAGTATTTCGCCTTGGGTTTATCCTGTTTGGGACTCTCTGGGATTCTTGGACTTGGGTGATTAGTTCCTTCCCCATTTTAGGGAAATTTTCGACTATTATCTCCTCAAGTATTCTCTCATGGTCTTCTTCTCGTCTTCTTCTTCTGGGACTCCTATGATTCGGATGTTGGGGCGTTTAAAATTGTCCCAGAGGTCTCTGAGATTGTCCTCATTTCTTTTAATTCGTTTTTCTTTTTTCCTCTCTGCTTCATTAATTACTACCATTCTATCTTCTAACTCACTTATTCTATCTTCTGCCTTCGTTATTCTACTGTTGGTTCCCTCCAGAGTGTTTTTTATCTTATCTATTGCATTATTCATTGTATATTGACTCTTTTTTATTTCTTCTAGATCCTTATTAAACCTTTCTTGCATCTTCTCAATCCTCGTCTCCAGATTATTTATCTGTAACTCCAATTTGCTTTCAAGATTTTGGATCAATTTCACTATCATTATTTGGAATTCTTTATCAGGTAGATTTCCTATCTCTTCCTCTTTTGTTTGGGTTGGTGGGCATTTATCTTGTTCCTTTATTTGCTGGGTATTTCTCTGCCTCTTCATCTTGCTTATATTGCTGTGTTTGGGGTGACCTTTCCGTCTTCTGGCAGTTTGTGGAGTTCTCTTTATTGTGGAGTTTCCTTGCTATGGGTGAGGTTGGACGGGTGGCTTGTCAAGGTTCCCTGGTTAGGGAAGCTTGTGTCAGTGTTCTAGTGGGTAGAGCTGGATTTCTTCTCTCTGGAGTGCAATGAAATGACCAGTAATGAGTTATGAGATGTCAATAGGTTTGGAGTGACTTTGGACAACCTTTATAGTCACTTCCAAGGTGGTTCCCTCTGTTTTAGCTTCTGTTTGCTGGTCTCTTCAGTGTCTAATTTCCGCCCTGACACTAGGGGTTGGTGGTGGACACTTTTTAGGGCTCACTTGTTCAGTCCTGTTCTGGGAAGGAAGGAACACTGCAGAGAAATATCTCTGGCATCTGTGGGGAGTGCTCACAGTGTCCCGGCCACACTGGGTTTGCCCCCACTCACGGCGTGTGTGCTGTCCCAGTCTACATGGCACAGGCTCTAAGTTGCTCTGCCGATAACTGTATGAGGCTGGCGCTGGGCTGCATGCATGTCCCAGGTCTAAGCCACTCAGGTTCAGGTACTCAGGTACTCCACAAAGGTGCAGACTTGGTTGGGCCTGCATTTTGTGCCTTCCCCGGACCGAGCAGCTCAAGTGACCAGGTGTTTGGCGAGCGCAGTCACTGTGACTTATCACCTCCCTGGTCCCTCCCACTCGGTTTTCTGTGTATAAAACTGGTGCACCTTCTCAGGTGGATGTTAACCAGCCAGAAACCCAAAAAGTCTTGGTTAACACTGAAGCCTGCCTGAAGTTTGGTATCGGATGCCTCTCTGGGGCCGCGATTGCCCCCTTCTGGATCTGGCTGCCCTCCCCTGCCTGTCTCGGTGGGGGATGGGCTGTCCGCAGCCGGCTAACTCTGTTCAGCCCTTTATTCTGTGAGCAGGGCTGGCAGAGTCTTAAGTTAGGGCTTTTCACCTTTTCGCAGGGTAGCTACCCCACAGTCTGCTCTGCTATCTCCAGTCAGCTCCTCCAGACTGCCCTCGCGGCATTCAGGCCTGGTCCTCTCTCTAAGCAGTTCAGCCGGCTCCTCCCTGCCCAGGCCCCGCCTGTTAATGGCGGATGCGGGCGTCTGCTCTGCTTCTCCGCTGGGAGTTACTGTTGGACTCGTAAGCTGTGAGGGTTAATTATTTATTTCTTTTTCTCCTGGTTGTGTTGCCCTCTGAGGTTCCAAGGCTTGCCACAGACTCGCCTGTGAGAGTGTTTCCTGGTGTTCAGAAACCTCTCTTTTTTTATGCCTCCCTTCCTGGGACGGAGCTCCGTCCCTACTTCTTTTCTCTCTCTTTTTATCTTTTATGTTTTTTCCTACCTACTTCTGAAGACAATGGACTGCTTTTCTGGGTGCCTGATGTCTTCTGCCAGCATTCAGGAGTTGTTTTATGGAGTTTACTCAGTGTTCAAATGTTCTTTTGATGAATTTGTGGGGGAGAAAGTGGTCTCACCATCCTGTTCCTCCACCATCTTGTTTCAGCCTCCTGATTGGATTTTGTTCTGCAGTTTCTTGTGACTGTTCTTGTGAGCTGTAAATCCAGTTTGGCTAATGGAAGATAATAAGAAAAATGTCCTTGCTTTCTCTCCAGTGTAATTCACTTGGAGACCATAGTACAAAATCTTGATTCTGCCTGTAAACATGTGTGACCAGTTTGTCAGAATTTCAGTTGACATTGTATATGAGGGTGGGTAGAACTTTAGATCTAACTGAATTTTAAAAAAAAATCTTTCTTTCAAGTTATTGTCCAAAATATTTGTTCAGGTTTACAGACACATCCTACAGAAAGACCTGAACAAAATTTTGGCCATCCCAATACTTCAAGCCCTTGAAAAAGTTACAAAGTACATGGCTGTCTATAAGAGCTATGTTTTGGTAAGCACAACTTAAAATTTGTTAGCTTTTTTTCATTCAGGAGTTTTTTTCTTTTTAAAGCTATTTCTATCATCTGTTAAACTGATATGCTTTTTCTATGATGGCGATATAAACTTTTTGCCTTATTTTCAGGGCATTTTGCTGCATCTTCAGGGCATTTTTTCTATTAAAATATTGTTAATAGCTCAGTCGTGTCCAACTCTTTGTGACTCCATGGACTGTACCCAGCAAGCTCCTCTGTCCATGGAACTGCGCAGGCAAGAATACTGGTATTGGTTGCCATTTCTTCCTCCAGAGGATCTTCCCGACCAAGAGACTGAGCCCAGGTCTCTTGCATTGCAGGCAAATTCATTACCATCTGAGCCATCCGGGAAGCCCACTTTAAAGTATAATAAACCATATATCAAATGGTAAAGTATGTTCTTCACAGTTAGTTAAATCTATTGCCTGTTTCATAACAAGTAGGGAGGAGAAGGCAATTGCAGTTGGAGAAGGAAATGGGCTATTTCCTTCTTGGAATATTCCTGCTTGGAGAACCCTAGGGACGGGGGAGCCTGGTGGGCTGCTGTCTATGGGGTCGCACAGAGTAGGACACGACTGAAGTGACTTAGCAGCAGCGGCAGCAACAAGCAGGGAGAATGAATAGTCTGTTGCAGTCTTCACAGTAAGGAATAGAACTTCATATTCAAATGGCTTCCAAGGTCTTTCTGAGCCCATTTGTTGCTCTAGGCACTGTCACCACCAGGAGCCCCCATATGGTGAATTTCAGCAGAGAATGAGGGCCAGTAGGTCCCTAAGTACACGATATTGAATATTGTGCCCCATCACCACCAAAAAAATATTTATGTCTGCCTGGAACCTCAGAATGTGACCTTACTTAGAAATAGGGTCTTTGCAGATATAATTAGTTAAGATCAGGCCATAGTGGATAAGAGTGGGGGCTAAATCCAATGGCTTTTGTCCTTATAAGAAGAAAGATAGAGATAGAGGGTATACACAAGGACTGGAGTGATGTACCTACAAGCTAAGGATTACTAGAAACCACCAGAAACCAAGAATAGACATGGAAGTCTCTTGTCTAGCACTTTCAGAGGAAGCATGGCCCTGCCAATATCTTAATTTTGAAATTCTGGCCTGCAGTACTTTGGGAGGATGTATTTCTGTTATTTAAGCCACCCAGGTTGGGGGTCGTTTGTTGCAGTAGCCCAAGGAATGAATACACTGAGAAACTGATGAATGACCTTACTGAAGAGGAGTGATCACAGTTAACATTGTCCAGTCGCTCATGTGTAGGACTTTAAACAGCTATACTGTGGGCAGTGGGTAAGAGGAATGAGGGAGAACTAGTGGCAGAGTGACCAGAGATGGGATCAGCTCATTGCAAGTGAGAAAGTAACTGCTAAGGTAATGAGGAAAATCCAAGCTCAATGTGAGCCTTGGAATGCAGGGTTACAGCTGCAAATTAAAGATTAGACTATAGGAGAAACCTGGAAAGGAAGAAACTCAATAATCTGCTTAGCTTCACAGCTCTACCAGTGTTCATTGCTTTGGGAAATCCAGGCCCAGGACTAGACCCAAACCAGGACCACTTTGGGGAGCATCATTTCACATTGGGAAGCACACGGACTTGGGCATCACTGAGACATGTGTTCACATCTTGGCCCCATGAGCTTCTGGATGCTTAGCTGTTGTATTTTAACAAAAGGCAATGAGCCATGGTGTCCTCATTTAAAATGGGAAGAAAAAATACCTACTTTATAAAGTGGTTGTGAAAGTTAACTGAGATGCCTTCACTTCAGTCCATATGCAAAGCAGCCGGCATACAGAAGGTGCTCATTAAAAGTTTAGTCCTTTTCACTCCTGGCAACCAGGGAACTAAACAGTGATTATTCTTTTTCCCTCTTTCACACTTGTATCCCTAAGAAACTACACAGGGTATGATTTCCAAAGAAATGAGGAGACTATGTTTGGTCATTTATGTTTATATGATAGTGAAATTAATACACTACTTCCCTATTTAATAGTCAAGCATAATTTTTTTAAACCCACGATCTGTTTAATTAACACATCCATTACATCACATATATATCTTTCTTTTTTATTTTTTGATGAGAACAAAGTTTTACTCTCTTAAGAAATTTCAATGATAATACAGTGTTATCAACTATAGTCACCAAGTTTTACATTATGTAAGTTATTAAAGTATAAATAATTTTTAATTTTGACATTAACTTATAAGAGGCCTCCAGTAGGCATGGATTTAACTCAGAAGCAGACTTCAAATCCTGCTATGGTGAGAGACTATATTCCATGAGCTGCTTTGAGCTCCTTTTCTAGAATTTAAGTGCTGGCTTGTGAGGCCAGAAATTATAAATTACTGCTCTTACACACAGCTTGGGTTGGTCCAAGACACAGATGTTCCACAGTAGGACAGAAAAGGTTAATAGTTAAAACTTTTTTCTAGTTCTGCAAAATCATAAAGTCTTTCAAAGCTAATATCTCTTGACATAGACTTTTCTGGGCCCAAATTCTCAAGACCTTTAGCAAGTAATGATTTTCTAGTCTGATTCAAATCCAGACTTAACACCTTGAGTGTCTGCCAGGCCTGACCCACACAGTACCTCCCAGCATCTCCGCTGCACAAATCTCATCCATTTCATCTCTCAAAAATCAATGAAACTAGCCTGAAACCTTGTTTCTGAATTTTTGTCTGTTTAGTGTTTTGTTTTTTCCCAGAGAAAGTTATATTCATATCTTACAGTAATTAAATCATGAAGGAACAATGAAGAACATTTGCTTTGCTGGATGGGATAAAATGACAATATTCAATATCTTATAATAACCTATACTGCAAAAGAACATAAAAAAGAATATATATCTGTCTTTCAGACAGAAGGGGCTATGCTAGGCATAATAGAAAAGTTACATATTTTAAACTGAGACAAAAGTTAGTACACTCTAGCAACAGCTTTGGCCTTTGTGATTCTTAGGTTTAGCAAAAAAAGGACTTGACCTTTAGGACCTCACAGTGGGATGAAGGGGAAAAGTATGCCAACTGAAGAAGCTTCGGCTGATTCTATCCCTGGTCAAACAGAAATCATCCTTCTTGGGAAAGAAGGGTATGATTAGGCCTATTATTGGAGGAAAAATTAGGATCTGAGGCAAACCTGGTAATGATATATGCTTATGTCATATTTGTATGCAAAAATCAAGGCAATCAGTGAAAAACGATCGAGTCATAGCTCCTTGGTCATTTGCTGACATCCCACAATTCCCACTGGAATAGTGGTGACAATGAGAGTTTAATGACCTTCCTCTCACTCCACTCCTCGCTTACACTCATCATTGTTATCTGGCTGTTCTTTCATCCCTCTTCACTCAGTACCAAAAGCAGCCACCCTTCACTGAGAAAACTCTGTTAGCTGCTGAGGGGCCTGTTGTGAAGATTTCAATATTGGATAAAATGTATTGTTGCCCAGTCATGTGTCCGAGATGTTAAAATATTTGAGGTCATATACAATGACCAAGTATTATGAAAATTCCCCTGGTTTGCTTTGCAAAAGTAACCAGAGCCTTCCGAGGAATTGACTGGTGTGGTTGTTGCAGGAACTAAAATGGCATTAATTTGGCAGTCTCTTGGGCGATTCCTTCCAGAGATATTATCTGGCCCTACCTACACACTTACTGCCCTAGAGCCAGCCCTGAAAACTCACTGTGTGATGTTTTGCAAAGGTAGAGAAACCATTAGACTAGAACCTGGGTTTAGTTTGCATAACTACTCTCCTACCAACCTTCCCTCAAAACTTTAACTGGCTGCAGCTTACTTTCTGAGCTGAATTTCAGTATCTTGGTCTTCTTTCTCATTCCTCACTGATCATAGCTCAGTGATGAAATGACAGAGAACTTGGGAAATATTAATAATGGAAAATATCAGCTGTGAAAATATTGACTTAAGTATGTTGAAATAGGGTTAATACATTGTTTCTTCCTATTCACATTTCCTCTGTGAAATGTCTTAGTCTGACATAAATCACATATTATAAACAAACATTTCTCAAACATTAGCATGCTGCACGTCTCAAAATCACCTGGAGAACTCATTTAAACCCGGATCGCTAGACCTCAATCTAGAGTTTCTGACCCAATAGGTCTGGGTTGGGACTCAAGGATTTGATTCCTACAGGTTTCCAGGTAAGGATCCCAGGTGTTGTTAAAAGGTCAGGTCCTTTTGAGGTGAGGCTAGAGTGACTGACCCATCTTGGTTTGCCTGGGAATTTCCCAGTTTCTATACTAAAAGTCCCACATCCCAGGGACTTCTTCAGTTCAGAGCAAAGCAGGCGAGTTGGTCACCCGAGGTGAGGCTAAAAATATTTCTAGTTTGAATTAAAATGTTGTACTTCTTAACATTTCCCAAAACCATTTTCCTAAATACTAAATTATGGCTTTATATTTAGGATATCAAAGGGATTTTAAAATCACAAGATTTAAGATACTCCATCTATAAAGTATCTGTATTTCTAAAAATATGGATGTCCTCACAGTCTCCTGTATTAACAGTAATGAGCTCTTCCTGAGGCCCTAAAGTTCTGGGGGTGCTGTGTTTGCACTTGGTATATATTATATATAATTCCTACAACTGTACACCTTATTATAAATCATAGCTGATGCAGGTGGGAAACAAAAATCTCAGAGGTTATAGGTGACTTGGCTATTTACTTTGCAGCTGGAGTTTGAACCTGTGTCTCTCTGGCTCCACGGCTTGTATGCTTATATATTTTTTCCCCACATGATGATCTGAGTGAGCATTTGTTTGTTCCTAGAGTTTAACACTTGCCATCAGTTAATAAGCATAGATGCTCAAGGCCAGTCTTCCAGGGCCTGATTATTTGTGCATTAAATCTGAAATGATTATGCACCACATAAGCACCAGTATCTCCTGAAGGGCTGGAGGGTCTGCAGACAGCTTTCTTTAATTAGGAAAAAACTGCAGAAACAGGAAAATGCCTAATTCAGATTTTTTTTATTAAAAACTATTTTCTAAAACAATTTCATTTTCAGAGATAGCTATTTTACATATATAAGATATAATAAATTACAGAATAAAATTTGAAGGCATACCCTTAAGTATGTGACCTCCTTATCAGCCTCTTTGTCACACTCCAATATTGTCAGCCACTGCGAAAAAGACCAAGCCTTTCTTTTCCCTTCCTGGGGCACTTTTGATTCATCACAGGTGATCACTCATCACACTCAGGTCCCAGCTCTTTATTGCATCTGTGGGACCTCCAGTAGCTAGGGATGAAATTCCCTCCACTGTTTCTTTTCCTGCCCTTCCTCCTAGAAAGCTACTGAGAGTTCACTTTTTTCACCTGTTGAGGATCAGGAGGCGCATCTTCTTTACTGAAGAAGAGCTAGTTACCTACCTCTTTGCTGTTCACTTGCTCAGTGGTGTCCAATCTTTGTGACCCCGTGGGCTGCAGCACACCAGGCTTCCCTGTCCTCCTTCACTGTCTCCTGGAACTCAACTCTTGGGAAGCTTCAAACTACTTTTTTTTCCCATTCTGTGATCTCTCTTTTTAAGGCCAGACCATGGGAACAGAAAAAAAAAAAAAAAACCTTGGTCAAAAGATGTCTCTTTTCTCCTAGGCTTCTCACCTTTGATAGTTTCCTCCCTAAGAGGAAAAAGTGCTCAGTGACTCACTAAACTCATTTGATGAACTCTCTCCCTGCTCCTCCTTTAACAACGTCATACAGTAAGCATAGAAACAGTTCTTTACTAAACCTGTCAAATTTGTAATGGAAAAAGCTCACTCTTTATTTTTTCACTGCTTTAAATATATTTGGGTTCATCAGAACATTTTGGAGGACTTGCTTCTATTATTCCTTTATACAGAATATTCTCAGTTCCGAGCATCCTCTCCAGTTTATATGAATATTATGGTCTGTGCATGGTATGGAACAGACTTCTTAGTGACCTTTCTTTTTCCTTTCCTGATTTACATTAAACAGAATTACTTAAATTATTTAGTTTTGTTGCTAACCTTGAAAAAATAAAAATTACGAAGGTAAAAGCTCACCAAGATTCCTAGAACTTGAATCTAGTACCTCCAGTCAGAGGCAGAGAACACCTCTGGTCTCCCACTCCCAGGATGTTTGCTCGCCTGAGGTGGGCCCAGAGACACCTGCTCACAGAAAACCGAGAAGAGGCTGAAGGACCAGCCTTGAGCAGAGTCTCTTGGGTGCTGGTGATCATGCATCATCACCTCAAACCTGTGGACTCCCTGACCCTGGACCTTCTTCACCTACCTTGCTTCTCAATCTTGATCTTAAATATAGTCTATGTCTCTGGGCTTGGCCTGGTTAGTCTTTGCCGATAGTTCAAGATGCAAATCGGTTACCCTCTAACTTTTATTTTACTCCAAATGTTAGATAAAAGAAGATGAAACAGTGCATGTAGTTATGCCCAAACGTGAGGCACGTCTTGGTAAAACATTTAAGAAGGAGTAAGTGGTTGGGGAGGAGAATGGGTAGCAGTTAAGCAGGAGTACCAATGAGTTCAACTAACATACATAGCGAATTTCTTCATCCAAGCTCAGCAAATAGCAACCACATTCTCCTTTCTTTGGCAAACATTTAAAAGTCAAATATCTTGAACCAGACACAAAACAAAGAGACAACATTTGTTTCATTTTTTCATAATCAAACGAGAAGGATTATTAACAGAAAACAGATTAAGCATAAAAGCCCAACATCATAAGAGATTTTCACTTAACACATGTCAGCAACAAAGTAAAATGTTCTAAAAACATCTAGCCTTTCAAATTAAGATAATTGTGAAGACTGTAAGGAGGCTGTAAGGAACCAACAGCAAACAGATTTTTGACGGTGTTTTTCTTCTTTTATTTTTTAGGCAAAATGCCTTTTGCTATTTGCTCATAAAATCAAATTATCTCTTTGAGGGCAATGACAGGGGATTTTAATTTCTGAACTAAGCCAGATAAAAGTTGCTGGTGGTTTCTTCCTCTTCAGGGTGTAGACCAGCAGAGCCCCTGCCAGGGCTTGGCTTTCCCTGGGTCCTGACAACATTTCCTGACCACAGAGCAAGCCTCACGAAGGGAGAGACCCAAGGCTACTTTGACATCTTTGATTTGGAGCATCCAGGGTACAGTCTTCCATTTGAGTTTCTAGTTGGCAGGTTCAAAGGAATGTGATCTTTTAGCCAATAATCCATTTTGATATTGTCTCAAGGGTTGTAATAAGAGACACAAGTCAGTCAGTTAGGTTTGCACCAAGTACGAGTTCTCCCCCAACTCTCCTTTCTGAACCAGAGCTCTTTCCAGGAAGCAAGCAATTGCTACTGAGAAATTGTTCATTCCTAACCTGTGAGCAACACGCAGAAACAGGATTTCAATTAAGATGCCAGTCTGGAGGTTTGTTCAGTCATTAACATGTTACATTTTCTGGACTGAATAGCTGAAGTTTACCCAGAAAGATAGGAAAGGAGCATTTGAACCTGAAACACAGGTTAGAGAATTAGATTGATTATTTCGTTTTCTAAACTATATTCGAAAAGTTTAGGATTATTTAATCTGATCTATATTAAAGTTTGTATTTTACTATCTGGGAAAAAGTGTCTGGCTAACAGTGTAATAAAACTATCCGGTGCATTTTAACCAACCAAAAAGAATAGGGTATAATTATATTCTTTTTTTTGTGCTTTATTTCTATAAAATTTGAGTGAGTGAAGGAAAATATATTTTGTTTAATAGAAGATTTTATCTATTTCCTTATTTTTTGAATAGTGATTCATTCATGTAATTTTCTTACATGACAATAAGAGGGTGAAACAGTGTTTAGAAAGACAAACAGTATATTTCAGAAGACTCAAAAGTCTACCAGAAATTTTTGTTTCGACATTTCACTTCTCAGTCTAGCTTTTTTATTTCTACATTTGAAAATTTACTTTTGTTACATTCAATCAGTGTGGATAGAATTATACCGTGAATGTAAGTAATTTGTTTAAAAAGTCACATCTAGCACAACTGGAAATGACCTCATTGAGGCACACTGTGTCCTTTAATTGGCAGTGCTATACCAAGTTACTTCTCTGTATCAAAGACTGTCCTCTTTTTACAGTCCAATGGATATAATTTTCTTTTGGGGGAATCAAAAGCCAAATCAGAAATTGTCCCCAGGTTAAGCAGAAGGTTCCTTGGTTTAGAGACCCAAGGTGTGAGGCAAGTGCCAGGTTGGAGAGACCAGGAACCTGGCACCAGGTAGCAGCCAAGCAGCTCAGTGACCTGACACCAGGAGCCCAGTGTATCTGGAGGGAGAAACCCAGCTGGTCTTCATTCCTACGGGTCTCCTTGTATCTGATCTAGCCAAGAAAACACACAGAACAAGTATGGGTTGAGCATAGGACAATCGTGTAATTTATTGTCCAGATTGTCACACTTCTGAGAGTGAAAGATGCTGTTAATAATTATGCCAAGACAAAAGGTGTAAACTAAGTCTATCCCAGACAGAATAGAACTGACGTCACTCAATTAGAAGCTACATAGTTTTCAGAGCCTATAAACTATACAGTCTTCAGAGTGTAAAATCAGAGCAGAGGGAATCATCCACCAGTACGTTCATGTTTCAGGTGGAGCAGCAAAAGTGTAGAGCTGTGAAGAGGACTTTCTCAAAGCTCGCCAGCAAGTTACTGGCAGAATTAGGTTTAGAATAGGACTTGCTGCTCCCAGCTCAGTGTTTTCCTATTGAATCACGTATTTTTACAGTGTTTTGTTCTCTTCAAAGCATGATCACAACCTCATGTAGACCCAGGTCTCCCCAGGCCATCCCATTTCAGAATATAAACTAAGGTCATAGCAAAAACAACAAACTAGTTTCCTGGTTCCTTCTCTACCTGTGATTTTAGAAATTCTGGTTCTACTTAAGATTCCCATTAAGCAATTTCTGGGAACTTCTTCAGACCAACTTAAGTTTTGTTCATGAATAAAATCCTCCGTACATTGTGGGGAATCCACCATTTCCCAGCATCCACCTTCATGACGGGGTAATATCAGCATCATGAGCTGGAGATCCAAAGTCAGAACTAGGTTCTACTTCCTTTCCAGTATTAAAGCTTTGAACACAATATTTAACCTCTCTAGGCATTTTTGTAAAATGTGACCTTTGTAGAATTGGTAGTTCAGTAGCTAAGTCAAGTCCGAGTCTTTGCAACCCCATGGACTGTAGCCCGCCAGGCTCCCCTGTCCATGGGATTTCCCATGCAAGAATATTGGAGTGGGTTGCCAGTTCCTTCTCCAGGGGATCTTCCCTACCCAGAGATCGAACCCACGTCTCTTGAATTGCAGGTGGATTCTTTATCGCTGAGCCAACAGGGAAGCCCCTTGTAGAATTAATTTCTGAAACCATGATTATTTAGTGAAATAATGTATAGTCAGTTCTCATTATTCATGGTAGTATGGTCCATAGAGTCATCAAATACTGAACTATCACTCGGAGAGGAAATACAGATTTAGATTCCTGAAAGCTTCTGGTCACATTTTTCTCATCTAATCAAAACATAATCTTGTCTTGCGTGTGTTTCTGTTTAAAAACAACTTATTTAATATATAGTGTTGGGACTTCCCTGGTGGTCCAGGGGTAATGGACTGCCTTGCAATGCAGGGGATGCAAGTTTGATCCCTGGTCAGGGAACTAAGATCCCATATGCTGTGGAGCAGCTAAGCCCATGCAACTACTGAGCCCATGCAATCTGGAGCCTGTTTGCCACAGCTAGAGAGCTCGGTGCTGCAATTACTGAGCCATGAAGCAACTAGAGAGTCCATGCGCTGCAACAAAAGATCCCTCATGACACAACTAAGACCCCAAACAGTCAAATAAATAAATATACAAGCCTGCGCTCTGTAGTCTCTGAGCCACAAGAGAAGCCACCACAATGAGAAGCCCAACATTGCAACTAGAGAGTAGCTCCCACTCACCAAAACTAGAAAAATCCCAAGAGCGGCAATGATGGCCCAGTGCAGCCAAAATTTTTAAAATAAATAAATAAATTTTAAAAAGAAAGAATAAAAAACAATAATATATAGTGCTGATTCGTTAAGGTTAAACTCATGGCCAATAGCATCAGGACTCATGCTGAAACAAAGTTTATCTAATGTATACCTTTTTCTTTAAAAAAGATCACAGCAGCCTTGTGCTTAGCAATAATACTAGAACTTAGCATTATTACACTTGAGGCCCATTTCAAACTGTGAAATCACCAACAAAAAGCACAAAGACTCCAAAAAATCTGCTTGTTTACAATATGAAAGTTGAAACAAGAAGAGTCACCCTGTTTGACCTCAGCTGGGAACGCACATGCATGTCAGGGGACACAGAATTTTCTGTCTGCCCTTGTCCCCAGATGACCACAAAAGCTCTGTGAGTATTGATTTTGGAGTCACAAATACATTCTAGCAAATAAGCAATGTGGAATCCACAAATAATCAGGATGGACTGTCTATAAAGAATTCGGCACAGCACATGACATGGATCTCCCCCACCACCACCCCCCCCATTTAATGTTAACCATTGTTGTTCCTGTGTGAACATAGTTATAACAAGCCCCTGCCAAGGCCAAAGACTCAAGGAGGCCACCCCGCAACAGTTGCTGGAGATCCCAGTGCTACCTGCTGCTGATGGCAACCAAAGGAAATATTTTCTGGCTCATTGATCAAGCCTTCTATACCAGATAGAGAATGTTGTGAGTTTTTCCCCAGTGGCTCCAGTGTCCACCAGGGAGTGGACTCCTAGTGAGCCCACCTTCCATGTTCTCTAGGGTCAAACACTACTGGATCCTTGGGTGAGCAGCACTCCTCCCATCTCCGGGGGGCCCCACTTCTCTGCATTGCATTTGACTCTCACAAGGTACTGATGTGTTACTTATGCAAATACATGGTACAGCGGAATGAATTAATGACCCAACACCAAACAAATTCCACACACCCTTGAACACTTCCCAGGCTCACGTACGAAAGTTACCCTCAGAGTTTCCATTTGTCTCTTCCGTTTATTTATTTTTTGCTTTGCTCTTCAAGTTCCTCCTTGAGCTCTCTCTGTGGCCTTGCCTATTCTCCTATTCTTGGAACCTGTTCTAGAAATGAATTTAACTCTCCTTTGACTGCCCTCAGGGTTTTCTCTTCCCCTCTCCTCTTTGACTCCTCAGTTTCTGGCTTATTCACCGTCTCAAATTCCAAAACTCCCTCCTGCAGCGGATCCTCTTCCTGCGGATCTTTCTATAATTGAGCTTGTTGTTCTCCTCTGGCCGTCTTCACTTCCGAGAACGGCCTCCTCCCTGCGCCCTTTCCTCTCCCGTGGCCCTTGGACGGGGTTGTTTTTCTCTGGGGCAGGCCCAGACTGTCGCCTCATCTCAGCAGGGGATGGCTTCTTCCCCCTTCTTCCTGTGCTCTTTGTGGAGCCCTGGCTGCATTCTGAGTTGTTCCCACTTCCCTTTTCTCTCTTATCTCTGAAATCCATCACTCTTGACTCATGAGATTTGTAGCTTTGGGTTTTGCAGAAAACTGGATTGTCTTAAAATAGGTGGTACTTGAACAGGTTGTGTGTACCCTCTTTTATAGAACAGCTCAATCTCACATGGATTTGCAGACAGTGCAGGTCACAGCCCGCCCTCTAAACTGCAACTCCACACAGACCAGCCCATTGTGATTGCCAACCCAGTGTGTGCCTTTGATTTGTCTTCCAAAACCAGCCGCATGAAGTGCAGATCCAGTTACTTGCAGTTCTGAAGTTTTAAATATTATACCCAAATGTAACTGAGTTAGCTCTCTGAGTTAGCTCTCTGACCTTGCTGCCTCCACTTCCTCTACCCTGCCCACTTACCCAGCCCCCAGTTACCATCCCCAAACTTCCCTCACTAGATCTGCCAAGGATTTCCCACACATCAGTCTGAGGCAGGAGGCAGAATGGGCCCCCACCAGGATAAAGCCATTGGAGATTCATTCCCTATGGACCAAAACTCCAAGACCAGAATAGTACGACAATTAAGGGAGAAGGCTGGGCCCCATAAAAGTAATTCAAACTACCACAAGCGTGCAACTCAGTGACTCTCAGTCTGCCTGTGTGCCTACCCACACGTGCTGGATATACTCTTTATCCTCTTAATAAACATTTTACTTGCTTCACTACTTTCTTTGTGGAAATTTTTTTCTGCAAAGCTGAAGGCTAGGGCCCTTGTCACTGACCACTGGTCTAGTAGCTAGAATCTGTTCCTCCACTGCGACGCTGTCTCAATCTCTTCCTGGGAACCCTGGCCCTGCTCCAAGCTGATGCAGGCTGAGATCACCCAAGATCAAGTCCAGTGACCTTGCCTGTTCTCCTGCGCTAGCCACCTTGTCCTCTCTGCTCTGTCCAACACTGTTCATTCTGTCCTTCAACAAACAGTCATTTGATATTTCTGTATGCTAAGGACTGTTGTAGGCACTCAGAAAAGGTGCCTTCATGATGTTTATATTTGATTAGACTGATATCAGACAGCATAAGCAATTATTACTTTGTAGACAAATAAGTAAGTAAATTATCTACATCAATATATTAAATGGCTTCCCTCATAGCTCAGTTGCTAAAGAATCCACCTATAATGCAGGAGAACCCAGTTCGATTCTTGGGTGGGGAAGATCCACTGGAGAAGGGATAGGTTATCCACTCCAGTATTCTTGGGCTTCCACTTGGAGAAGGGAAGGCTACCAATTTCAGTAATATTTGCTTTCCTGGTGGCTCAGATGGTAAAGCGTCTGCCTGCAATGTGGGAGACCTGGGTTCGATCCCTGGATTGGGAAGATCCTCTGGAGAAGGAAATGAAAACCCACTCCAGTACCCTTGCCTGGAAAATCCCATGGACAGAGGAGCCTGGTATGCTACAGTCCATGAGGTCACAAAGAGTCAGACACGACTGGGCAACTTCACTTTCCTTTTTCGAATATACTAAGTGGTCCTACGGAGAAGGCAATGGCAAGCCACTCCAGTACTGTTGCCTAGAAAATCCCATGGATGGAGCAGCCTGGTAGGCTGCAGTCCGTGGGGTTGCTAAGGGTTGGATACGACTGAGAAACTTCACTTTCACTTTTCACTTTCACACATTGGAGAAGGAAATGGCAACCCACTCCAGTGTTCTTGCCTGGAGAATCCCAGGGACGGGGGAGCCTGGTGGGCTTCCGTCTATGGGGTCACACAGAGTCGGACACGACTGAAGTGACTTAGCAGCAGCAGCAGCAGCAAGTGGTCCTAGGGAAAACAGGAAAGAGAGCAGGTAGACCACACTGAGAAGGTGAAAATCAAGCAGAGACTTGAAGGAAATGAGAGTCAACTGTGTAGACCTCCGGAGTGGGGGGTGCTCCAGGCAGAGAGGGTGACCAGCGCTAAGACCATACGGTGGGGCCTATCTGCCTGTTCAAGGAATGGCAAGGAAGCCAGTACACAGGAGAGGGGAGAGTTAAGGGTAGAGTCATAGAAGACAAGCCCCCAGAGCTGTTAGACCACAGGCCACCTTGGCTGCTCACATTCCCCCTTGGCCTCCATGGCACCAAGTTTTGTACTGGTTCTCCTTTAGTTTCTTCCTTTGCTTCCTTCACCAGGAAGCTTATCCTCAGCTGTTCTCCTCGGAGCTGGGTTCTCCATGTGCTCTTTGATCTTCCTCTTCTGCTCCCTCACTTTCTCTCCCATTTCAATCATATCTGCTTCTGCAATATGCTAATTACCAAAATTTCCTCCAGATTTATGCTTGCTTCCCACGTGCTGTTTCTAACTTGGTGTTTTACCCACATCTCACACTTCATACATCAGCTTTCTCTCAAGCTAGTCATTTCTGGGGGTTTTCCAATTTCCATTAATGAAAATTCTATTTCCTTGGCCATTTGTATTTCAAAATTTCATAATTACACATCCTCTTCCTCATCAAATCAGTGTTAACATGCTGTTAAATCAGTCTCCAAAAGAGAAAACTTCACACGAAGGTCTAAGAGAAACGTAGTTTTAACTAGGGTTTACAAAGTCACTTTTAGACCTTTATATTAATAATACTGTCAAATGTGCCTTCAGTTCAGTTCAATCACTCAGTCGTGTCCGACTCTGTGACCCCATGAACCGCAGCACGCCAGGCCTCCCTGTCCATCACCAACTCCCATAGTTCACCCAAACCCATGTCCGTCGAGTCGGTGATGCCATCCAACCATCTCATCCTCTGTCGTCCCCTTCTCCTCCTGCCCTCAATCTTTCCCAGCATCAGGGTCTTTTCAAATGTGCCTACTACAACTCAATACCATCACTGTTTTTGTAGAGTCTAATGAGTCAGGAATTGATTTTGTTTTATACTAGAATCATTCAAAAATTAATAATAAAGGGCAATTTCAAGGTGTCAGCTAGACAAAGTAGCCATGGTTTTATAAAAAACTGTCAGAATTATAGGATCTAGGTTGCAAGCTCTGCTTTTGGTGCCGGAACACTCAGATCTTGCCCTCTCCTGGGCCTTCCCTCACATTTTCTTATCATTTTTGGCTGCTTTGCAGTTCCTGCTTGGCACTATCATTCAGTTGTTTAACACAGATCCACTCAGAAAAGAATTTAAGGAATGAGTAAAATTCCTGGAAGTAACCTATCCTCCAACCTGTTGAAAGATTGCACAACTTACAAGCCTGCTAACTCAATACTAGTTTCCACTGACACCATTCAGATTTTATGAGAACCCCATTGTTCACCCCAAGCCTGCCTTGAGTTTATAGGGTACAGGCTGCCTTATTTACTTTTCTGAAGGCATTGCTATTTTCTGTGGCACTTCTTTTGCAATAAGAAGATGAAGAGTTACCCTCTGCCCTGCATGTCTCTCCCTCCCTCTCCTTCCTTCCTTCCCTCCCTTCCGTCTCTCTCTCTCCTGAGAAGCCACTACCCAGCCTGCCTTTGGATTTGGAGAGAGCGCCAGTAGAAGAATGGCTTCTCTCTCTTGACCAGTGAGTGTTATTTCTCGCTCTTAGGGGTACAGAACTTCTCGGAGCACAAAATGTGTTCTCCATTCCTGTTTGTACAACCTCCCTTCCTTCTTCCTTTAGGGTGGAAGGGACATCTCCAGGAAGGGGCTATGCTTCTTGCATGGGGTGCAAACTCTGGCTCTGTTGACAAAGATCCAAAACCACCATTGGAACAAGGTGGTGTTGGTGGTAGGATCTTCACATGGGTGCTGGTGAGGAAGCACAGGGGAGAATGGTCCTGGCCCCACTGGACCAACTGAAGGGCCCCCTTGCAGAGACTGGCCACTCAGCAGACACACCTGAGGAGTTTCTACAGGTCTTAATATCAGGGTTTAGGAGTCTGATGATAGTTCTGAGACCCAGTGGAGAAATGAAAGGGGTGAGGAAGAGAAGGGAGAGGGTTTGGGAAGAAATAGGCTGGAGGGTTAGCTCTCCTTGGGGCTGCAGGCCACCACACACAGACTTTCACAGCTCACATGCCAGTTGAACCTCAGTCTAACAGTGAGACCAGGAACTGACGGCATCACTGATGTTTCTAGCACATTCATGAAACACTTAGGCCTGTGGTATTCTTTGCGTGTCTGTGTGAAGAGTCAAGTGTGTTTGGACTGGGGTCTATAGGTTAGGAACGCCTAGTGAGGTTTTGTTAGGGACTCTGATCCTGAAGTCTGGTGCTTTCCACTGTCTACATCTGCTGTATGTATGTGCTAAGTTGCTTCAGTCATGTCTGACTCTTTGAGACCCAATGGGTTCCTCCGTCCTTGGGATTCTCCAGGCAAGAATACTGGAGTGGGTTGCCATTGTAGTCACTCTCTAATTTCTCCTCCCATACCCATGTCTGAGGACTAAGAAGCTGCTGTAGAGCTGCTGTGAATTTCTGGCTCAAGGAATTCTCTTGAAGCCTCATGGTCTAAACTCTGACTCCATCTCTCACGGGTTCCACTCAACATCCACTCTAGCAGGTTTCACAGCGTGACAACCCCTTCCTGTGCTGTCCCTTTTGGAACTGATAATTGGGTTCTGAACATGTACTGCTGGTCTGCAATCCCTATAGAAAACTGACTTGCACACTTTTCTCCAGACTCCATTCTCTGTTCTCATGACACCAAGGACCATTGCCCAAGATACCAATGACCAGGCAAAGAATGTAGACACGTCATATGTTCCCTAAATATAATGGAATCTGTTAAGTGGCTGAGTGGCAGAAAAATGTCCAAGGGGAAGAGAAGCTTATACAAAATAGAAATTCATCTACATTCAAGGGGTATGCATTTCATAGAGGACAAAACCCTGAGAATGTACAGCTTAGACATCCTTCATGGGCCTAACATGTAGTGATACTGATTGAAATTCAGAAAGGCACATTGATCAATCTGATTAGCCAGTACCAACAGATTTGATGAAAAAGACTACTAATGCCCAATCAGAAACAAATGTATGCTTTATTGTAGATTTTATTTAAAAAATTATCTAGTCAGTTTGGTCAACACATTTAAAGTAATTAAGTATATGGGCATATTCTGGAAAGATCAATTTGGTTCTTCAGTTATCATCTCAGCCAAAGAGTATTCCTAAGTTGTTTAGCTTGTGTCATTCATCATTGACCAGTTAGCCTTTTAATTGCTCTCATCTTATGAAGAAGGAGAACGATGGGAAGAGTACAAAGGGAGAAGTTTCTGGAAATGGTGTAAAACTTTGACGTAACTTCCCAAACTATCTCTTGTTCTTGGTGACCTGGTCTACAGAGTCAAGTGCACGCATATGTTTAGGAGGCCAGCAGTGCCAAATGCCCTCAGCCTTGGAGATGATCATGTGGGTGCATCCAATTCCTGCCGAGCTGAATCTGAGCTCACTGGCCAGCTGGTTGCAATAAAACCTTCCTTTCACATAAAAGAGAAACATTTCAAAACAGCCCTCCTCTGTATAATACTATTCCAGGCAAAGGTAAGAAAACAAATCTGAACCACTCATTTGAATCCAAAGTACTATTTTTAGTTGACAGGGTCAGCTGTTATTTGACACTTTGTCCTGAAGTCTGGGTCTCTTTGGCTAGAGTTCCCATCATTTGCTGATCATTAATGGAGTGGGTAAGACATGACTTATTAATGAGTTTTGGTCTGAGGCTGCAAATTGGAGGCATCATGGTCTTGCCCCTTCTCTGTTGAATGATCAAAGTTCAGCTTCTTAGACTGTGACCAAGCCCAACAACTCCCACCCACATCTTTCTCATCTCCACCCTTCCCCAGATAGTCAGGGTATTATCAAAGAGCTTTCTTGTTTGATGCTTCTATATGATTGTAATTTGGAAAAGGGAGCATTTTGAAATCCAAAAGGGAACATTTTAAAAAGAGCTTTGGTTAAAAAATATAAAGCTGGATTTCCCCTAGTGATGTATTTATATTCATGGATCACCCAGGCTTTCACAGCCTAAGCTTCTTATATATTCCCAGAAATTTGGCAAAATCTTCCCAAAGGAAGCCTCTGGAAAGCGCTCCTCCTTTGTTTAGCCTCTCAGTTGTCCTCAGGCTATCCTGCAAGATCCTAGAACCTGGGAACCAGGGGAGGACCAGAAAGGTGTCAAACATCCTGAGTTCTCCCAGTGGGGGTCAGGATTTAGGGCCCCATGGGATGCAAGGCAGGAGGAGGTGGGTCTCTCAGCCTCTCTGTCTGAGGGTATTTACTGTCCTGAGCTGACTGCCCCATATGTGTCCACCATGCCTGTTTATTTATTTGGTGGATTAGCTTTCCTCTTGTTGATTCTCATGTTTCTAGATCCCAGAATAATGAGCCTGCTGACTGCCAGGAAGTGTTTTTCACCCCAGGCTGACCAGTTAGGGCAGTAACCATAATCTAGGAACCAGAAAGATCCAACTGTACGTCTGAAGCAATTTATCTTAATAAATTTTCACAACATGTAGTTAGAAAATGTGGAGGCCAGTTCTCCACTCCTTAGTCAATTCAAAATATGGACGAAAACAATCAAATCCAGCTTTTATCCAAATGTATCAGGATGATTACTTCAGACTTTCCATTTTACCATGTTATTCAGATGTGTTTCACCAAATGCAAATGCTTTTGATCTCTCAGTACCTCATTATCATCAAACATTTGAGAGATCAAGAAAGCGATTTGGCAATATATGTCAAAAGTCATATAAACATGCATATCTTTGTGTAAGTGATTCCATTTCTTGAATATTTTTTTAAATTGGTCCTCAGGGAATAAGCAACTGCTGTGCATAAAAATTTAGACAACTGAAAATAAAAGTCCAACAAAGATTTAGAATAAGTAATGGCTAATCCGGGCTTCCCTGGTAGCTTAGCTGGTAAAGAATACACATGTAATGTGGGAGACCTGGGTTCGATCCTGGGTTGAGAAGATCCCCTGGGGTAGGGCATGGCAACCCACTCCAGGATTCTTGCCTGGAGAATCCCCATGGACAGAGAAGCCTGGTGGGCTACAGTCCATGGAGTTGCAGAGTCAGACATGACTGAGTGACTAAGCATAGCACAACACAGCACACGGCTAATCCATGTTACAGGATATTGTGCAGTCACTTAAAAGTTATATCTTTGAAGACTATAATGGCATGGGAAATATGTCATATCAGAAAAGAAAGAGTATAGAGAGAGATACAGAGACCGAAGCAGAGGATTGGAAGAAGAGGTGAAATGAGATTGAGAAACTGAGGGGAAGCTGAATGTGAACTCAGTACTCTCCATGTGTGGGATGGGCGGGCAGGGCTGAGCTGCGGGCCACCCCCTGGGATGCTGCGATGAGCAGGTACAGACTCTTCCGAGGACCTGTACGCAAGCTTAGTTGGTTGGGCCTGGAAGTCATCCTAGAGAATTTCCGAGTCATTAGAAGCAGGTGGGCAACATTACGAGCAGATGGAACTCACACACCCTCTGCTCAGACCAGGAAAACATCTTTCTTTACCAGCTTCGTTCCAGGACATCCTTAACATGCTCGGGCACCCTCCACTTTAATCAAAAAACAGTGCTAAGAAGAGTCCCTCATCCTGATGCTTTCTTATACCCACAGCACTCTACCTCTTCTTCCTTCCCCAGGCACACTTCTTAATGGAAGAGAATCAAAACGTCAGCTTCCTTGTGGTCCGTTCACCCCTCAGCCCATAGAACATCACTATGACACCCACTGCACCACTGACACCCACCACTGACACCCACCCCACAACTGACACCCACCCCACCACTGACACCCACTTCATCACTGACACCCACCACACACTGACACCCACCACTAACACCCACCACTGACACCCACCCCACCACTGACACCCACCACTGACACCCACCCCACCACTGACACCCACCCCACCACTGACACCCACCACTGACACCCCACCCCACCACTGACACCCACCACTGACACCCACCCCACCACTGACACCCACCCCACCACTGACACCCACCACTGACACCCCACCACTGACACTCACCACTGACACCCACCCCACCACTGACACCCACCCCACCACTGACACCCACCACTGACACCCACCCCACCACTGACACCCACCACTGACACCCACCACACCACTGACACCCACCACTGACACCCACCACACCACTGACACCCACTGTACCACGTCGGTTTTCCCTTGTGGCTCAGCTGGTAAAGAATCCACCTGCAATGTGGGAGACCTGATTTCGATCCCTGGGTTGGGAAGATCCCCTGGAGAAGGGAAAGGCTACCCACTCCAGTATTCTGGCCTGGAGAATTCCATGGACTGTGTAGACCATGGAGTCACAAAGAGTCGACATTACTGAGTGACTTTCACTTGTAAAACACTGAGACAACAGTGGCAAAGGTCACCATGTGACTTCCTTATTGCTGAATCCAATAGACCCCTTTATGTTCTCATCCACTTGAACTTGTCACAGCACTTAACCATCCCTTGTTGAAATTTGCTCTAAACTCCCCAAAACCACCACGCTCATCTGATTCTCCTTCTCTCACTCTTACCATTCTTTCTTTGACTGTTTCACTGGCACCTGCCATGAGCCCTGGCCATGCCCGCTGACCTGCTAAAAAAATCTCCCCTTATCTTTCAAGACTTGGCTCCAAGTTCAGTATCGCTGTGACGTCTTTATTCACTCACTCACGTTATCTACCTTCCTCCCCACAGGTGGATTTATATGGAGGTTAATAAAACTCAAGTGTCAGAACACTTCATTCACAAAGGCCCTGGGCCTTGTGCATTCATGAGGTCATAGATCTTTGTAAAATTTGCATATATGATCTATTTTAACTGCAATGACTTAAGTCCACTGTTTTCTGTCCCGCTCTGACCAACCCTATCCTGCTTTACATATGTTTCCTCATGTTAGGTAGTTTGGAAAGGCTGGGGGCATTTGAGGGATCCAGTTAGAGAGAGTATAGAGAGACATTTATTTGGATTTAATCAGGTGTATTTATGTGATTCATAAACACTTCCATGTATAGTTAAGTGACACTAGCTGTCCCAGTGTAGGAATGGCTTCCAGGAACACTCCTCCTAGCCACAGAGCTGACTCACCCTGTACCATGACACTCAGGAGTGAGGAGATTGGGCACTGCACCTTAACAAGAAAAGCTTGCCATCCTAGGCACGGACCATGAGGGCAGTGAGGTGAAACAAGGCTTACAATGTACAAACTGTCTTTCAATACATAAAATTATTAAGTAAGTGATTCAACCTTTAATCATACCTGGTCAAAATGATCAATAATAAAAAAAAAATTCACTTGGAACTATGTGACCGGAAAGACTGAATTACATTTCTGTCTATGAAAAATAATCGTAAAAAATCATATGTATGCTTGTGGCTGATTGGCGTTGTTGTATGGCAGAAGCCAACACAGTATTGTGGAGCAGTTATCCTCCAATTAAAAATAAATTTTAAAAAAATCATTGTATATGAAGAGGTGATCAAAGAATTTATAGTCAAAAAATACAGGGAAAAAAGTAATAGAAGTTTGTTATACAGTTAGTTAATATACGTACTATGTCTTTTTTTTCCTACCGAGATTTTATATTTGTGTTATTTGTCTGACTTTTAAAACTTGAATTTGTTGGAATTTTTTTCTCACTCTAAACAAATAACACTTCTCTTTTATACTTAAAATTTTATTTGTAAGTTGGTTTTTTTTTTCTTAGAAAGAACCCTGCAAATCACAGAAACTTCAGGCTTTATAAGCCTGGCTGCCCCCTGGCCTCCCCTACAGACCTATATCACAGCCCTAGGTCTTCCTCTGGTAGCTCCATTGTTTACACCAGATACAGATACTTACTACAGGCTTAATCAATGTTTGTTGAAAGACATCCAACAGTTTCAGGATGCTACAGTCAGAGTTTACTGTATCTTGATACAATCAGAGGATGAGAAATAAGGGTGTCAGAGCATCGTAGAAAACCAACCCCAATTTAGATGCGCCACTTTCAAATCTTATGCTTCTTTGCTCACAGTGCTTCTGAATGCCACATCTCATTTCATCTTTACAATGTCCCCACTCCTGACAAATGGGAGACAGAGTAAAAGGAGAAGGCGCAGGAACTCCTGTAATTAACCCTAGGTGATTCAGAGTATAGATGAAGCAAAAGAAGAAATTAAAGAAGAAATGAAGAAGTAATTAAAGAAGAATAATGAAAAGTATCTGCCTAGGACCCCTTGAAATACTGAGTTCTCCAAATTCCCCTTTCTTCAGAGACCAGAGAAAACATATTGTCAGGGCTCAAAACTCATCTTCAAACATCAATCCTTGTACTTTGTTACTCTCCCTGGAGGAGGGTACGGTGATCCACTCCAGTATTCTTGCCTGGAGAACCCCATGAACAGAGGAGCCTGGTGGGCTACAGTCCATGGGGTCCCAAAGAGTCAGACACAGCTGAAGCGACTTAACACACACATATACTTTGTTACTCTGCTCTGTCTGGGAGGCCTTGCTGTCTCAGGCAATGAATTCTACGCTAGGCCTAAATTGCAGGTATTCAGCCAGTGGCTGAGCCTGCAGGTCACACACCCAAGCCTGGCTTTTTCCATTATCAAAATCCTTCTTGCCCCTGTTCTGGAGATGATTCTCTTTTTCTGTGGGACATCAGATACACGCCCCTTAGTTTGAATCTAATGTTAATCTCTTTCTGTATCATTGGTACCAGTTTCCTCCATCTTCTAGGTTTTATGTTGGAAACTCTATGATCTCACTTCCCCCCTGCTCTCCACCTCAGTTCAAGTTCTTTCTTTCTTTGATGACTAGCCGTATCCCCTCTAGATTTTCATAACCACAGAGATACAGTCCTTTTCTGTTATCCTTTGTAGGTGTTCATCTGGCATCTTCATCGCTGAGCCCTTAACCTCAGCATCCCCTCTCTCTACAGACATTGAAAGAAAATTTCCCGGAAATAATTCACATTTGTTTGATGAATAGCTCCTGAGGTTTAATCCAGTGTATCCCACATCCTGTAATCCTATCATCAGTTTCTTCTGCTAGATACAGAGCTGCATTCCTAACCCCATATCTACAGGTCAGCCATCCACTCTGTAGCTCCTGGCTGAAAGGAAGAGACGGAGAGAGAGAGGACACTAACCCGGGATTCATAAATAAAGGGCTGGTCTGGATAATCCAGTTTAGGAAGTCAATGGAAGTAAACACAAGACAATCAGGAAAAACCAAAGAAAGAGAAGGACTTGGAGAGACTTGCCACAAACAAGCTAGAACTCTCAATCCACATTCTCGATAAAATATAAAAGAAGATTTGGAAAACAAAGCTAACATTGTCTTCTAGAGAAAATTGAAAAATAACTCTAAAGCCTTGAAGCATAGGACAGATATTTGAAATAAGGAACAAAATAAATACAATGTAGAGTTTTATGTCCCAGTGGCAGAGAAACAGCCTTCTCTGCTCAAGAAGAATGACCAGCTAACCTGAAGATGCAATTTCTGGGCCTTATGGGTCAACACTGAATACAGAGGAAAAGAAAACCTAACCACCAAGACAGCAGGTGTTGTAGGCAGATTATATTCTTAACTTAAGGAAAAAAGTGTAATGAACTGCATAGTTCATCTTTATGTGCTGCATTTTGAATTCTGATATTTACAAGAGTAACAGCAGATTAAAATAGAACTATATTAGCACAAGAAATGTATAAGGTTAAAAAGGGACACAATAGATTCCTTTATATGAGAATTCTTTGGAAGTAAATTCAAAGCATATTCAAGTTTGAAGATAGAGGGACAATGTATTTCAAAGGTAATACGAATATTTGCTTCCTGTTTCTGAATAAATTTGGTATGACTCCAAGAACTAGTTGCTCATAATTATAGGTTTTTCAGAAGTATTAATTAAAAGCCAATTAACAATCATCTCAACCTAGATTTATTTCCAGTTCTGTTGACAAATTGACTGTGGGTGTTCCTTGAAAGGGAAATATAACAAAATTGTGTTCTGCCTGATATTCTTGCACCATCACACAAGGAAGTTTGTGATTTAGAAAAAAATAGGTTTTTTTTCTACTAAGGTTGGGATAAATTTGTGCTCAAAGAATAAAAGCTCCCAGGAGAGAGTCAAACATGAGAAAAGGGTAGGTAGGAAATAAAAATCCGCGTTACCTGATCTTGGCCAAATTTGGGGGAATGGCGTTTTGCAAATACTGAGAGTGCTTCCCTGCACTTACGCATTAGAGAACTTTTCCTGCTCAGTATCCAACAAACATGTACATTTTTGATAAATGAAAATTTCCTTTTAGGAAAAGGCGAGTCCAGGGTTTTACCCCTCTCAAGTCATGTAAATCTTGGAGTAGACAAAGGCCAGCGACAATATCCACATTGTTCTCTGTTCTCCTTTCTGCCTCCCACTAGGACCACGGTACTTCCAGGGACCAGATGCCATGTACCAACCAAACACAGTGACTAGCACTGCTTCCTGTCATGAGGAAGCCCTCAGCAGTCATCTTAGCAACAGAGAAACAGCAAGCAGAGTGAAATTAAAAGGTACATTTCTTTCTGCTATATCCTAGATCATGCTGGGTCACCAAAGAGGATTTCCCACATCCATTGTACAGCTTTGCGTGGTAGATGAATATGCACATACCAGAAAGTCACATTAAACTTCTCTGATTATTACAAAGAAATGCACCCTGTTCCTTCCCACTCCCATGTCCACCCCACCATGTACTCCCCACTTGGCATCATTCCCTGGTAGGGGAACATAGATTGTGTGATCTCTGAAGTCTTTTCTCACGAGGAGATTCAACATTTCCAAAAGAGCTGTGTTTCCTGGGGATGCACTGAATAGCGTCACTGTTTTCTCAGGAAGCTGTTTACGTGTTCACTTTGTATTTAACCAGTCACGCCCCCAAATAACTCAAGCAAAGAAGTACTGTAAAGCATTCACATTTGAATTGTCTTGGACGATTTTCTGGCAAGAATTGAAGTGTTCCAAGTTAGGGTCTGTTTCTCACACAAGAAGAGTAGGCATCCCTTGGCTGACAAGTCTTTCAGCAAGCTCACCTCCCACTTCTGTAGCTACCGGGTAGGGTACTATGGCCCAGAGAAAAATTCCAACTGAACACAGTGACCAGTGCCTCCTTGACATATGAGGGTTAGTTAGCACAGATTCCTGGGGGAATTTGTGCATGATAGTATTGTTTGGGGGTTTCCCCAGTAGCTCAGTGGTAAAGAATCTGCCTGCAATGCAAGAGTCAAAGGAGACACAGGTTCAATCCCTGGGTCAGGAAGATCGCCTGGAGGAGGGCATGGCAACCCACTCCAGTATTCTTGCCTGGAGAATCCCATGGACAGAGGAGCCTGATGGGCTACAGTCCACAGGGTTGCAAAGAGTCATACACGACTGAAGTGACTTAACACACACCCAGGCACACACAGGATTGTTTCATTGAAGAATTAGAGTCAGATTTCTTGAATCAAAGGGAGATGTCTAATATTCTAAGAAGTTGAATTCGTTCTGAGAGTCTTAAAAAATTGATACGATAACAATTCAGTGTTTCAGTAAAACTTCGTTCATATGGGCAAGAGCCAAGACTGAGATCACTGTGGCATTTACAAACATTGCCATAAGTATTTCCTCTCCATAAATCTGGGCCTTATGACTTCTTGACTAATAGAATTCAAAGGTAAAGGCACTATGCTGGTTTTCATACACTGGCCTTAAAGGCACTGGGTTTTCACTTTCTCTCTCTCAGGATGCTTATATTTGAGAACCATCTACCATGCTATCAGGAAGCCCAAGCAACACATGAATCCTGTCAAGCTTACCCCAGCTGACCTCTAATTGAGCAAATGAGTTATTCCTGCTGAGCCCTGACAAATTGAAGATTCATGATCAAAATAAATTATTGTTGTTTTAAGTGAGTGAATTTTAGAGTGAATTATTAAGCAGCAGTGTATAACTGATACCATCAACTTGCCACAGGCTTAGAACAAATTTCTCCCCAATTAAATGTCAATTTTGAAATCTAAGAAAGCAGATTTGAGATGTGGTATTTTGCAGCAAACATGAATTTGATATCAGTGTTTTGTAGCAAGCTGTGTCAAATCAATATTCTGCATATTTAAAATTGAAAGCAGTAACATCGGTAACAAAAATAGAGCACTGTTGGCCAATTCAATTGATAATGCTGTTCCTAACACAGGAGTCTTACCGTTGTTACCTTTGACATTTTTGCCTTCAGTTTTGTGTCACTCTGTGATGAACAATTTTTGTGTTTTGATATCTCTGGAACATTAGATTACATGGAGAGGATTATGATTATGTAACCATAAAGATGTTCAGCCTGGAACAGAAATACACCAACACAAAACCTTATGGAATTTAAAGTAGATGAAACTCTAGAGGACCAAATGAATTTACTACAACACATCTCAATCATTTACAGTAAAGATAGATTCACTTATTTATCATTCACTTGACAAACACATAACGAGCCTTAACCATGTATTATACCAAGCATCTGCTAGTAGCTAAACATAAAGATGAATAAGAAGGCATAGTGAATACCAACCAACACCCATGGTTCTCTTCTGAAAACCTTGTTCCTTTTTCAACTCATTTGGGTTCAGTCACTTCCCACTCTTGTCTGTAAAGCGTTTTTACCTGCACACCTAGGGAGACTGGGACTTACGGATCACAAAACCAAACTAAATTCTGTCAATTTGATTAAAGATGTTAAACTCCTGGCCTTGAGTCATGCAAATGAATCAACAGCGTGGGTAGTTGTGGGCAGTCACTCTGGCCACCGGATTGATTTGGGGTGAGCGGTGCCCCAATCAGAGCAAGGCTAATGAGGTGGGTTCTCTGGTGAAGGAAAGGAGGCCCTTTCTTGATCCCAGACATGAATGCGAGAACATATATTACAGTTTGCTGGGGTATTAATCACAATGTTGGGGGAACGAGCCACAGAAATCTGCATTTTGGGCTAGCTTACCCAGAAAGTTTAGAAATCACAATACCAGACAGAGAGCAAGAATCTATACTCATATCAGGCACAATCCAGATTCTGGAGAAGATATAGGTGTTTTAGTCAGGAATCAGGATAATTTTCAGTAAAGAAAGAGGATGGCCACAGAAAGTGCATGCTTTGAAGGCAGTGAGCCCAAGTGGGCCCGCAGAGGAAAGCTACTTCTCTCTTGCAGGCGCTGAGTGTCAGGAGGAGCCTCAGGAGAGCAGGGAGGGGCTGCAGAGTCAGATGGGGACCACCCAGGGCACAGCAGGACCTAGCTGGTGTGAACGTGCTGATCAGTGATTGGAAAAGGAGGAACGAAGGGTGGGTGAGACATGGTCGCCACCCTCCATAGTCAAACAACTTCCAGTCTTGAGAGAGAAGCAGCCAGTGTCTGACCAGTCCTGTGGGGATACCAGGAAGACACTGCCTACCCTGCTGTGGGGGGTCATGAATGGCTCTGGGAACCTGTGGACTCTCGTTCTTGGGTTGTTTGTGCTGTTTGTTTTATTTTCCTCTCATACGTTACCACATCCCCGAAAGGAATTAAAGCAATTTTCAATTGGGATGTTCCCAGCTGAGATGTGCTTTGAGGGCAGAAAAAAAAAGCAGGAAGTAAGGAACAAAACAATGATAAATGAACACAAGCAGAGCAGAGAGGGGAAAGGAATGGAATACAGTGACTGGACCAACTGGTTACAGTGGAGCCAACGGAAGAGGACTCCACCAGGTGAACCGTGATGAGGGCCTGGACCGGGTCAGCCCGGCGGACTTGGGAAACAGGGGAGCTATGTTGCAAAATCTGCAACCACTGAACACAAAGGGAATATGGTGGGTTAAAGAAAAGAAGAACAGTGAAGTTTCTAGCTTGGCTCAGGTCAAATGGAAACATTATCAGCCAGTCTGAGACATATGGGATGAGTGAAGCCAGGAGACATCTGTGCAGCGATGAAGGGGTCAATTCAGACCCAGCTGTTCGGAATTTTTAAAACATAGATTATGAACAAAATAGGTGAAAGGGATCAAATGTACAAGACTTCCAGTTACAAAATAAGTAAGTCATGGGAATGTAATCTACAGCATGGTGACTATAGTTAATAGTACTGCTTTGTGTATTTGAAGGTCACTGAGAGAGTGTCTTAAAAGTTCCCATCACAAGACAAAAAATGTGAAATTATGTCTGGTGATAGATATTAACTAGACTTATTGTGATGATCCTTTTATAATGTATACAAATACTGAATCATTATGTTGTACACTTAAAACTAATATAAAGTTATATGTTAATTCTATTCTGTTCGGTGAAATTTTTAATTCAGGGAAAAAATTACATATAAAAGTGCTTTGAATATATTGCTACTGCTGCTAAGTCGCTTTAGTTGTGTCCAACTCTGTGCGACCCCATAGACAGCAGCCCACCAGGCTCCCCCATCTCTGGGATTCTCCGGGCAAGAACACTGGAATGGGTTGCCATTTCCTTCTCCAATGCATGAAAGTGAAAAGTGAAAGTGAAGTCACTCAGTCGTGTCTGACTCTTCCCGACCCCATGGACTGTAGCCCACTAGGCTCCTCTGCCCATAGGATTTTCCCGGCAAAAGTACTGGAGTGGGGTGTCATCGCCTTCTCCTGAAAGCAAGCTATTCTACTAGAAATATTTAATATAGCGGGTGCTACTTTAGTTGCAAGTTCAAATGAAAGGGAAGAGATGATCCTACTATCATATAAAGTATTAGTGATTTATTTGTAATAAATATTGCTGCTGCTGCTGCTGCTGCTAAGTCACTTCAGTCATGTCCGACTCTGTAGAGTAAAGCATAGTGCTGAATAAGAGAATTATGAGATAATTCTGAAGGTAAGCAAATGATAAAAATAAAGAAGATCAATGATAGATAGACAGAGAGATAATGTAGACAAAATAGTTGTGGAAGAGCTACTAATCAGAGCTGGGAGCTTAAGCTCTAACCTCAAGGAAGGAACAGAACAAAATGAACAGAGATTGGAGTACAAGAGTTTCAAAATAAGATGAAATCAGGATAGGATCTCAATTTGCAACACCCTTAAGAGCTAAGGACTGATTACACAGATCCACCATTTTATCCCAAACTGCCTTGAGTTTTGATGTTTCAAGTTTTGTTGTGCTTTTGACTTTTTTTTTGTTGTGCTTGCTTTTGCCTAACAGAGAATACTCTGGAAAAGGATAGGGTACCAATAGGCTACAGGTCAGCAGTAACAGCAGTGCATTCTCATTTCAAAATTAGGAGTGGAGGGGGACAAGCAGAGGGGAATAATGACCATCACAGCTGCTTGCTAGAGCCCACAAGGCAGCCGAGGGGCCAAGAACTGGTCCAACCTGTGAGCCACCTAGTGAAAGGACTGTTAATCCAGACCTCTGCAGATCACACAGCTTAAGCTCCCAAGAAAGGTATGGAAACAAGCTGTGAGCCTGCCTTGGCTCGACTACTGAGCACATTAACTGCTCTAGAGAAAAACAGCCCCGTTTTGTACAAGAAACTTGGCAAACCCAGAGCGCTGACAATGTGCTGAGAGTCAGTTGACGTTTGACCTCCCCAAGACTCAGCCTCTGAGTTTCCAGCCCCTCTGAACCTTGACCATGAGCACATCTCACTAAGGCCTCTGATAATGAAAACCTTTTCTTTGCTATGTCCCCCAGCTGTCACTTGAACTTACTGGTAAAATTTCAGTGGACAATAGTGAGACTGTCAAGTCAAACAGTAACTCTTTCAGTAATTCCAGCAAGGTCTTCTGAATTTACTTGGATGTCAGCAGTCCAGCGTTGGCGGACAGGACACAGAGGAGGAACGGCAATGACGGGGCAAGACGTGTCATCAGAAGGACGCTCTTCTTTCTAGGGGGAAAGGGACACCTATGGGTGAGTGCCTCCCTGCTAAAGACATAAAGTCACGGTTCATATCTGTAAGACTCAATTACTTCACTAGCTTTATTGATCATACATCCAAGGGTTTGAAGTCTAGAGCAGGGTCCTAAAGGCATAAGAAAAGAGAAATGCATAAATGTTGAAAATAGCAGAATAATGGGAAATTATGAAGATGAGAAACATTCTAAGGGAAGAGGACACAACCCGGGTTTTGGTGATCACAGAGCACTGACTTCAGATAACAGCGTCAACCCTGGGAGAGTAGCCAAGTTGGCGAGAGCTGGGCCATGCCCTGGTCAAATGGGCTAGAATATTTCTCTCACCATCTCAGTCAATCCCAAACTTTTAGTGAGACAGGCAGCAGAGATACTGAAAATACTTAATGGACATCAAGGTATGAGTGAGAAGAACAGATGTGGGCTAGAGTGCTGGCAGGGGTACTGGAGACCTCCTGCCCAGCTGAATCCCAGGGAGACCACAGAATTGGGCCCAGGCAGCCAGGGCATCAGAGCAGCTTCTTAACAACCAAGACAGAATTCCTTCAGTAGTCTTCAAATTTGTGTGCACTCACAGAATGAACCTGAAAAACCTGCCTTTTCTGGATCCCTGATCTTGTTCTCCTCCAAATAAAGACCAGATATCCTTACACAGTACCCTATTTATCTAATTTTATATCACCCCAGGTTTGGTTGTCTGTTTACTTATCTACCTTCTCACTGTTGTAAAATGCTGAGAAAGCAGTCCCATTTTTTCTGTGTTTTGGGTACCTAGTATAATAGTTAATGGACTTCCTTGATGGCTCAGTGGTAAAGAATCCACCTGCAATGTAGGAGATGTGGGTTTGATCCCTGGATCAGGAAGATCCCCTGGAGGAGGGCATGGCAACCCACTCCAGTATTCTTGCCTGGAGAATCCCATGGACAGAAGAGCCCGGCAGGCTATGGTTCATGTAATCAAAGATAGACAGACATGACTCAAACGACTTGGCATTCTGCATGCACATAATACTTTATTTGTATTTCAGATGGGAGTGTTGGACTCCTGGAAGAAGTAGAATCTGAGAGGAGTTTGTGTGGGCTAAAATTCAGGCTTGCAGAGTGGGGAGAACTGGATTTGCAAGCTGCGGAAATGCAATAATAGAAGGCAGGAAGTGAGGAGGAAATGCTCTTGCAGAAAGAGGAAGTACTGAGGCCTGGCCGCATGAACGAAGGCAGGAGTCAGGAGCAAGTCTGAAAACGTCCTCAGAGACCGGACGGTCAGGTGACATCAGTGATCAGCTCAAGGAAGTTGAAATGTATCTTGTAGACTGGAGAGAGAAGTGGAAAATTGTAGAGCACAGGCAAATCTTGACTGCAGGTGTGTGACGTATTAGGTGGGGAAAAGTCTAAGCATTTGGACCAGTTATCGGGTGGTTCAATAGTCAAGGCGGGAGGCAGGGTCAGAACTTGACCTTGGCAGTTAAGAACAGTGGGAATGGAGAGGACAGTTTATATAGGAGAGGCACTATGGAGTATGATCACCAGCCCTTGATAAGTGATCAGAAGCCCGATCGGGATCAAAGACGATGGCAAAGTTGTGAGCCTTGATTCCAGAGAGAACGGTGTTGACCTCAACAGCATGAGTGGCCGAGAGAAGCCCCAGGTTGAGGCTGAACTGATAGGGGAAAGGAAGGGCTACCGTAAGGGCATTTGAATCTGATGGACGAGATGGAAAACCACGGGGAGGGCTGCGAAAACCATCTCAAAGGTTGGGTCGGAGTTCGGTGAGACCTAGAGATGAAGTTAGGGAATTAGCGCAAGCAGACTTAAATTTTATTGAGCATGAAAAGACAGAGCTTAGTAGCTGCTCCACATGCTTTCAGAGGTAGACTGGGATCCTAGCTGTGGTGCTCACTTCCTCTTTCCCTGAAACTCACTGCTCCTCTGTGTCTCTCAGAGGAAGGTGAAGGAGCGATTCCTGAGCTATCTAGCTGAACTGCCATCGTGCATAGCTGATGTCCCAGAGGCAAGGAAGAGAGGACGCAGCCTCGACCCAAAGTTTTATTCAACCTCCAAAGAATTATCTTTATAAAAGCTTTCTAATGCTGTATTATAAATCATTGGAAATGGAGAGAATTTTTTAGAACAAAAATTTATTCATGAGTAAAATATACTAACTATGTTAAGAAATGCTGTATTATTCAGAGGAGTTCTAATCTGGCCTGAGACCAATATCTCTAAGGAATTGTTTTGTTTTTTCTCTAAGTACACAAGACAAGATGTATTGATCCCAAGCTGACATTGTCATTGTTACTGATAATAATAGCACAGATCTTAGCTCGTCAAGTAGAATGTTCTTGTGTTCTGCTCTTAATAGGCTTGTTCTTCTTTCTCTTGAGTCGCTCAGTCGTGTCTTACTCTTGTGACCCATGGACTGTAACCCACCAGGCTCCTCTGCCCATGGGATTTCCCAGGCAAGAATACTGGAGTGGGTTGCCATTTCCTTCTCCAGAGGATCTTCACAACCCAGAGATCAAACCCACGTCTCCTGCATTGCCAGCCAGATTCTTTACCACTGAGCCACTGAGACTTATAGGGTTTACTTGTCAGTAAGTTTGCTTATCTATGCTGAGGGTTTATGTACATTTTCTCTTTCTGAAAAGGATTTTTAATTTTTTAAAAAACTAAATTACTGTAGGTTACTTCTCCAAAGAATAGCAAAGGGAGATAAGAAAGCCTTCCTCAGTGATCAATGCAAAGAAACAGAGGAAAATAATAGAGTGGGAAAGACTAGCGGAAATAGAGGAAAACAACAGAATAGGAAAAACAAGAGATCTGTTCAAGAAAATTAGAGATACCAAGGGAACATTTCATGCAAAGATGGGCACAATAAAGGACAGAAACAGTATGAACCCAACAGAAGCAGAAGATATTAAGAAGAGGTGGCAAGAATACACAGAAGAATTGTACAAAAAAGATCTTCACGACCCAGATAACTACAATGGTGTGATCACTCACCTAGAGCCAGATATCCTGTAATGTGAAGTCAAGTGGGCCTTAGGAAGCATCACTATGAACAAAGCTAGTGGAGGTGATGGAATTCCAGTTGACCTATTTCCAGTCCTGAAAGATGATGCTGTGAAAGTGCTGCACTCAATATACCAGCAAATTTGGAAAACTCAGCCGTGGCCACAGGACCGGAAAAGGTCAGTCTTCATCCCAATCCCAAAGAAAGGCAATGCCAAAGAATGCTCATACAATTGCACTCATCTCACACGCTAGTAAAATCATGCTCAAAATTCTCTAAGCCAGGCTTCAACAGTAGGTGAACCATGAAATTCCAGATGTTCAAGCTGGTTTTAGAAAAGGCGGAAGAGCCAGAGATCAAATTGCCAACATCTGCTGGATCATCGAAAAAGCAAGAGAGTTCCAGAAAAACATCTGTTTCTGCTTCATTGACTGTGCCAAAGCCTTTGACTGTGTGGATCTCAATAAACTGTGGAAAATTCTGGAAAGGATGGGAATACCAGACCACCTGAACTGCCTCTTGAGAAACCTGTATGCAGGTCAGGAAGCAACAGTTAGAACTGGACATGAACAACAGACTGGTTCCAGGTAAGAAAAGGAGTACATCAAGGCTGTATATTGTCACCTTGCTTATGAGAAACGCTGGACTGGATGAAGCACAAGCTGGAATCAAGACTGCCAGGAGAAATATCAATAACCTCAGATATGCAGATGACACCACCCTTATGGCAGAAAGTGAAGAAGAACTAAAGAGCCTCTTGATGAAAGTAAAAGAGGAGAGTGAAAAAGTTGGCTTCAAGCTCAACATTCAGAAAACTAAGATCATGGCATCTGGTCGCATAGCTTCATGGCAAATAGATGGAGAAACAGTGGAAACAGTGGCAGACTATTTTTGGGGGCCTCAAAATCACTGCAGATGGTGACTGCAGCCATGAAATAAAAAGACGCTTACTCCTTGGAAGGAAAGTTATGACCAACGTAGATAGCATGTTAAAAAGCAGAGGCATTACTTTGCCACCAAAGGTCCATCAAGTCAAGGCTATGGTTTTTCCCGTGGTCGTGTATGGATGTGAGAGTTGGACTATAAAGAAAGCTGAGTGCAGAAGAATTGATGCTTTTGAATTGTGGTGTTGGAGAAGACTCTTGGGAGTCCCTTGGACTGCAAGGAGATCCAACCAGTCCTTCATAAAGGAAATCAGTCCTGAATATTCTTTGGAAGGACTGATGTTAAAGCTGAAACTCCAATACTTTGGCCACCTGATGTGAAGAACTGACTCACTGGAAAAGACCCTAATGCTGGGAAAGATTGAAGGCAGGAGGAGAAGGGGATGACAGAGGATGAGATGGTTGGATGGCATCGCCGATTCAATGGACATGAGTTTGAGTAAACCCTGGGAGTTGGTGATGGGTAGGGAGTCCTGGCGTGCTGCAGGCCAGGGGTTCACAAAGAGTTAGGCACGACTGTATTGAACTGAACTTCTGGACCAAATATTTTGAAAAGCTTAGCATTCAACAACCCCATCCTCACATAAAAATAATTTTAATGTCTTAGATTGTGTAAGAGCACAGGCTCACAATTTATTAACCCTTTCATTTCACGGAAACAATCATACCACACTGAGTTGGAAATTTTACTTTTCTCCCAAGTTTACTTGTATGTCAAATAAAAAGGAAATTAAGAGAAAATGACCAAATGTTTCCATTCTGGTGTCATACTTGCTCTGTTTGAATCCTGGGGTGGGCCCTGTGGTGGTTTCCTGCAGCTGCTGTTACATATTACCACAAACTGGGTGGTTTAAGACAACAGAAAGGCACTTTCCCACCATTCTAGTCACTTCGAGTTCCTAAATCAGGCAGTCAGCGGGGCCTCGCTTCCTCTGAAGGCTTTAGGGACGATTCTTTCCTTGTCTCTTGCTCATTTCTGGTGGCCCCAGATGTGTCCAGGCTTATGGCAGCATTTCTCCAGTCCATGTTGCTGTCTTCACATGGTCATTTTCCCTGTGTGTCTGTGTCCATCTGTCCTTTGTATAAGGATGCACACGTTACGTGTAGGGCCCACCATAATCCAGGATGACCTTATGTCAAGATCTTCCACTTAATCATATCTATGAAGACACTTTTTCAAATAGTCACTTGCCCAAGTAAAGAGGGTAGGATTCGGATATGTTTCTTTGGCAGGGGCAGTGTTCAACCCACTGCATTACCAGCTGTGTGACCTTGGGCAACTTATTTTACCTCTCTGTGCCTTTGTTTCCTCATCTGTAAAAAAGAGATGGTAATAGTAACAAAGAATTATATAAATAAATAACATATACAAACCACTTAGTATGGTGCTTGAAACATAAATATTGGCTGTTACTATTTGCTTGGCATAATGCAAGAAACAAACAAAAAGCAAACAAGGAATGAAAGACAAGATCAAGTTACAACACTCCTCTTGACCATGCACTATCCTTCATGTTCCTGTGGCATCTATTTCCCATTTTAAGTTTTATTCCGTGTTTATCTCACTCCAGCCTCACCCACGCTCTGTGAAATGGAGATATTAAATATCATATCATACCTATTTTATAACTTCCCTGGTGGCTCAGATGGTAAAGAATCTGCGTGCAATGCAGGGGACCGAGGTTTGATCCCGGGATTGGGAAGACCCCCTGGAGAAGGAAATGGTAGCCCAAACTCCAGTATTCTTGCCTGGAAAATTCCATGAACAGATTAGCCTGGCAGGCTGTAGTCCATGGGGTCGCAAAGAGTCGGACACAACTGAGCAACTAACACACACACCTATTTTACAACGAAATAAGCAGAGATACTGTGTGGTTATGTGCAGTAGTTAATATCACTGGAACTTGAATTCTTGAAGACAGAATCCAACACTCTGTCTCTCTTAGCAATGGAGACAGGCAAGTTATTTCTTATTTTCATGAAAAATCATCCTTCCATGTCAAACATTCTATCTAGAAATAAAAGAGGGGTTGTGATACAGATCTTGATTTGAAATATATCTTTGATAATTAATATGGAAGAAAGGCAAAAAAGAGGAATTACAAAAGGAGAAGAAAATATATTTATTAAGTGATGAAAAGGTCTTTATTTAGAATATCCTTTTCTTTCAGGTTTCATATTTAATATGTTGGTATGTTTGGTCTGAAACAGGTTACCGATAGGCAACCTCTTCAGGCAAATTGCATTCAATCTGTTCCTGTAGCCCCCTGGGATCACAGTGGGTTGGAACCACCAGCAGATGTCCCTGGAGAAGCTATTCTTTACTCCATACTCTTTCTAATCTTTCTCAGTGGCAGTTATCAGAGGTTCCAGCCCACTCTTTAACACTTCAGGGAACATGGGGGCAGAAACAGGTAAGAAACAGGCAATAAAAGATCAGTAAGAAGAAACCATGTATTTAATCCTTTGCCAACTGTGGTGAGAACAAACCCACTTTGCTTTTTTTTTTTCAAAAGGTATTCCTTGATGGGGAAAAAATTAAATGTATAGAAAGGAAAGTACATGTAGGAGGGATTCTGATGTTTTCATCTAGATCACTTAGCCTCTTGTTATTAAATCTCCCTGTGAGCTCTCGCTAGAAGCCAGAAAGTTGCATCTTAGAATAAAAAGAACAGAAATAAAAGAAGAAAGAGGGGATGAGGCTTAATTAAGTGGGGACTTATTCTTACAAATCTTATTCTTGAAATATGGGGTGTGAATAATTACTTAAGAAAATGAAATATGAGTAAATATGGGTATTATAACCTCCTCTGGAAATTGGACTCACGCTGTTTAAAGTCGTTTTAATAATCTTGTGGTTTATTCTATAATGTATTTTCCAAATTGCTCTAGAAAGCCTCAAGGCACGCGTACAATGAGATCATTCAGCAAAGCTCTTTAAACAATTGATAATAGTAATAAAATGAAACAGCCTACATCTAATCCTAACCCACATTAAGACAATTTTTTGTCCTTTTATGGCATCTGCCTTGAAGTGACTGACCTCTGGGTAAAAATTAATTAAATCCCACAACTGCAATGAGGGGAAAAATTCCAGACAAGAACAATTAAATCCTGTTATAAAGCACCTTTTTGATTCACAGGTTGGGTTACAACTGGGTCAGATTATGCCCTTGGTGTACAAGAGAATGTAAAAGGCATCTTTCACTCTATAACCTGAACACTTATAACACAAGGTTGTCTTTTGTCTAGGAGGATGATTGAATGACTGACTCAAGAACATCTTGCTTTTGTTTTCTTCCTTTATCCTATGCTGCCTCTCAACAATTAGTCCCCAGATGAAGTCCATCTAATCTTACATTTAAAGCATTACAGCATTTGACACAATGATACAATAATTTCCCCAACTCAGCTGCTTCTTTCTCATTTTTCCAATCTGTCTTCAATGAAGGAACTGAACAATATGTGTCGCACGTAGTGGAGGAAAAGCTATTTCATTTAAGCATTAGGAGATGGGTGTTTCTTCCTGCCTTCAGTACTGGATTTTATTTAGTTATGTTATATTTCTGGAAACTGTATTTTTTTAAAAGATGTAATTCCCGTCTAATTGGAACTTGCAGTCTGCAGGGCGTATGTCTTCCAGGAACTGGACTGAGAACCCCAAGCAGGAAACAACCAAATATCCATCAGATGGTAAATGCTGACGCATCGAGTCCCTGCTGTTCTCTGTTATATTTGAACAGGCACCCGTCAGTGGGTGCAGTCCACTGGGATAACTCTGCCTTTTCTTCAGCCACCCTCGGGCCTTCATGTCTCATTTCCTCTCTGCCAAGTTCAGTCTGTCCGCCCTTTTCGCTGATCAGTTAGACCCCATTAACATCATCTGTCACGTGCATGATATGCTCCTCCGGATTATGGCAAAGTCAAAGACCTTCCTTGCCCACCTGGGACAGATGCAAAGTCTAACTTAAATGCAAACACAGGACAGCATGCAAATGATAAACAGAAATCACAGATATGGCTTCTTATGACTTCAAACCAGCTCTAGCTGAGCCAACCAAAGTGAAGAATTTAGAGAGGAGTTTTCTCAAAAGTCTTCTAGGAGACCAAAGGCTTGAGGATATGTTTTAAATGTTAACATTTAAAGGCATGAAAATACTGGCTCACAGAGAAGAGGGTAAGCTAAGAGCAAGGAAGAATTTTCAGAAACACATGAGCCCAAGGAGGGGAGCTGTCGTGGGCATGCAAAACTTTGTTAGGTCAGAAAAGAGAAAAATCCAAAACAGGCTTTCCCATGGCCTCTTCAGAGAGCTGATACGCAGGTATCTCCTTGAAAGACTAGCTGCTCTTGTGCTGTGTTACGTTTAGTGTAGCCGGTTACAGATTCTCAGGCGCTTCTTCAGACTCAAATGATAAAAACAATAGATACTATTTCCTCATTGCTAATCTCTAGAGAATGGTGAGTTACCAAGTGTCATGGTTTATCTGGCTTTTTACAGGGACCACAGAAGCAACTGGGTGTCCATGGAAGTTTGTAAGTAAGCAGGGAGCTATTGAGGAAACAATTCTTGAAGGCTCCTACCTCCAGTGACATAGCTGGTCAGGAAAGAGCCACCTGATAGCATCTGAAGGTTAGCTATTAGAAGAATCCTGCGTGTTATTACCAAACTTGAATTTGTGTTTCTGGGCATGACTGTTGCCCTACAGCCAGAGCAAAGATCCACTTCTCAGATTGAGCCCACAGAATTCTCCACTCAATGTACAGTGTACATTTTTATCATTTGCTCTTTAAAGGTGTCTCTTATGCGACATGGCCAAATCCTGAGTGGAGCTGAGAACTTTTTCTCCTTCGACTGCTGCCTTCTTCGCCACCAGTGCTGTTGTTAAGGATGTCCAGGCTAGCAGAGCAGAGAGCCCAGGGTCCCAAGGAGCCTCCTTGTTCAGAATTCCGATCCACTGCCCATACTTCAAAACCACATCATTATCAGTGGCCTCAGGAGCTCAGGGCTCCACGGGAAGGCTTTGCTTCAGACCCCCTTGTTTGTTCTCCAGGACATAAAACAAATGCCTGCTAGCTTTCATCTCTGTCAGAGAACATTCTCTTGGATCGTCTTCACTCAGACTAAAAACAGGAGAGCGGAGGTGCCACAAAAAGTGAACTCGCTTTTTTATCCACTTTCTCACTGACTCAACAAACAGTTCAGTCCTTTCTCTGCACAGGTCAGGATGCTAGGTTTTCCTGGGAATGGGGAGTGAAGGTGTGAGTCTCTGGGAGGGCTGGGAAGCTGGCCACATGTGTGGAGACCATGCAGCTCCTCTGCTGACTGCTCTGGTCTGAGAGTTCTTTGGTTAAGTTTGTGTAGAAAACAGGAGAGCTTCGCATCCTCAGGGGCCAAGACCAAAGGATGAAGGGACTGCGTGGGAGGGGAGATTAAAGAAGCTGCTTATAAGTCGTTTATTATATCATGTTCCAAACAGGTGCCTTCCTCTCCTGATTTCACACACAACTTACTCCATGTGACAGTGTCTGAGCAGACCACCACCTTGCCCAGTCACACCTGGGCAGATATAATTCCTACCCAGATACTAGCAGAAGCTGTTGAATCAATAGATGAGTGTTAAAGAAATAAACACTAAATAAATGTTAAATAAACAGATAAAATATTCCCACTGGCCCTTTATTAGAGAGTATGTACTAAGCAAAAAGGAGAAATCAGAAGGTAGAAAAGCAGATGATTGTGTTCATGTGTTCTTGCTTTCCAAAAAGAGGTGGGATGCACTGCTGTCTCTGTTTCCCTGGAAAAGAAGTCAAAGCTGACTAGGTAAGTGATATCGCTTCTAAGAATGGTGCCAGGCCAGGTGAGAACCACAGCCCCCCTGAAGTGTTGACTTGTGTGAATGCCTCATCATCACCTTGAGGAAGGCTCTCTTTCCTTCTAAGCCCCTGGAGTAAGATAAGTTTGATCCCTGGTTTCTGCAGAGCATGTAGTCCTACATACAACTGGTCATCAGAGTTTGGAGACCAGAAAGCAAGAGAAATTTTAAGTGAAAGTGTTAATCGCTCAGTCGTGTCCGACTCTTTGTGACCCCGTGAACTGTAGCCCACCAGGCTCCTCTGTCCATGGAATTTTCCAAGCAAGAATACCGGAGTGGGTTGCCATGCACTTCTCCAGGGGATCTTCCCAACCCTGGGATCGAATCCAGGGCTCTCACATTGCGGGCTGATTCTTACCATCTGAGGAACCAGGGAAGCCATGAGTTCCCTTAGAGGACACAAAACTTACCTGTGTGCAAAAGAAAAACCACCAAATACCACCCCCCCAACACACACACAGATGCTCAGTATTGATGTTAGTACCTTTTCTGAGGAGACGGAAGTGACTGAATCCATCTTTAGATTAGATTAGAATGTATCTTTAGGGAAAAACAGATGGTTATATAATATGCTTTGTGAGTCAGAAGAATTCCTAGAAAGAAAAAATAATAATCAATTTACAGTACAAATTAATCATTGCCACTTACTGCCTTTTTTTTTTTGCATAGAAGATAATTAAGATGACACCAGGATGAATTGCCTTGATTGTTGACAGAAGTCAGACCTAACGAATCATCAGTTTCTTCCCATGTAGACCTGTGCCCTCTCACCCCTTCTGTCTTCCTTCATTTCCTCCAGCAGACCTTCCCACTGGCTGATGCTGAGTTATTTGTTGAGTCAGCCTGGCGTGCCTTCCATTTGAAAGTGAGTTGGCAGAGTTGACGGACTTCCGAGGTTCACTCCTATCTGTCAGCCTGAGAGGCTTCACCAGGCTAGACTTCAGCATCTGTAGCAGTACTTCACCCATGGCCTTGGCACACCGGCCAGGCTGCTCTCAGAGAAAAGACAAGACATCTGTCTGCCAGCCCTTGCCCTGTGTCCTTACACACTCACGTGCCTGAGTCCATAGGGAATGCTCCAGGCCTCCCACTGTAATCTGGAGGGCACTAACTTAGCTTGGTTCACATCTGTGGGTATACATGCATACACATAAAGGCACACACCTCCACGTGTGTGCTCACAAGGTAGGCTTAGAAAAAAAATCCATTTTACCTATCTCTCTTGTGGTGAGGTAAAGAATCTGCCTGCCAAGGAAAGAGATGTAGGAGATATGGGTTCGATCCCTGGGTCGGGAAGATCCCCTGAAGAAGGAAATGGCAACCCACTCCAGTATTCTTGCCTGGAAAATCCCATGGACAGAGGAGCCTAGCGGGCTACAGTCCATGGGGTCCCTAAGAGTTGGACATAACTGAGCACACACCCACTTGCTTTTTTATTTCTTCAGCAGAAATAAAAGATAATTAGTCTTTTTAGATGGAAGTTCCTATGGTACTCTCGGCACACCTTTTCTCTCTTAATCAATAGCACAGAAATGAAGTCTGTTTTGGGGCTCAGACTTTCTGCACAAGAGGAAAAGATGGCAATCACATGAAAGTGATCAGGAGAAATGTTTGGAGAAAAAATACTTTTTTCTAGTTTCAACTCACTGAATAGGCAGAAACACTGCAAATGTGGGTTGGCATGACAACTCATTGACTAGACCCTGTGAAATTGCCTCTCCACCCCGCCTCCTACCACTGGGTTTCAGATTTGCGTTCCCACAAAATTCCTCCAGCCCAGCTGTTTGGAAGATGGAAGAATATTATTAAGACGCAATTTAAAACTCAATTATTTGCTGAAAGGATTGATATTTGTTAAACTTGTTTTTGTGGAGAAGGACTTCAAACTTATTTTAACCCTGGATGGAAGCTAAAAAGCAGATTACTCCCCAGTGTTGATTGCCAGGAGAGAAACATTTGACATTTATTAAAGAGAGGACTCTGTGGACATGAGTTTGAGTGAACTCGGGAGTTGGTGATGGACAGGGAGGCCTGGCGTGCTGTGATTCGTGGGGTCGCGGAGAGTCGGACACGACTGAGCGACTGAACTGAACGGAACTGAAAGAGAGCACTGTGAAGAAGAAAATGCCACTTGCATGACCCAGATGTTAACGAATAGTAGCAAAGTTCACCACTCGACCCTTTGGTGCCTGGTTATTTTAAGTGCAAAGACTCCTGGTGCTTTTCTTGAGAAAGGTAAACACATCCACTATAGAATGTGTCACTGAATTCAGTGGTCCCTTGATGGTATCAATCAACAGGTGTTTGGTCTACATACAGTGTTCCTCAATGCCATTCCTGATTCCAAAAGTGTGCGCCTGGAGTCCCAGGCACTTATATTTTTAACAAGCTTATATTTTTAGGAGTATTTTCAGCTACTATGAATAAAGCTTCTGTAAAGAACATTACTTTACAATCTTTTGGTGGATAAACGTTTTATGTTGCTTAGGTATATGCATTGGAATAGAATTGCTTTGCCATGAATAGGTATACATAACACTATAGGAAAGTGCCAATGAGTGCTCCAAAGTAATTATAGTCCCACCAGCTGGGTATAAATGCTCCAGTGGTTTCTCCTTCTTGCCAACATTTGATGTCATACTTTTAGTCATTCTAAGTGGCTCTAAAATTGCATCTCACTGTGGTTTTAATTTGTATTTCTCAGATAAAAATTGATGTTGAGCACAACGCCATCTTCCTTGTCACTGCCTTTTTGATTTTCAGTATTTGAGCTACAAGAAAGTTTGTAAGTATTTTTGGTTCATCTTTAGAGTCAGCTCAATCAGGCTCCTGGAATTCAGTTACCATGGGAACATAGGTTTTCTGTTATTTCCTCTCTACTTACCATCCTCCTTCTTTACTGTTGACTTGGTAAAATTTGGTTTGGAAGGAGAATTATTGAGCCAGTTCTGTTCATCAAGGCTTCCTTGTAACCACTGCTCTTTGCTTGCCCCATGGAAAATTATGGCTTAAATTTTTTATGGATCTTTCTTTTTGTTACCCATGGAAGCAAAGGGCTCTCACACGTCTCTCGATCCTAACCAGAAGCAAAGTTATTTTCCTTTTACCTTTTTCTAGTTCCTAACTAGTTGACCATGATTAAAACTTAGGAAAACCCAAAGACATATGCAGACTTCCAGTTTCTATTGAAAGTAGGCTCTCTTGAACCCCCTAGGCCTGTAGTCCTTACTTGCAGTGATTAGTGAGCCAAGCAACGGCTTCTCCTTTACTCAGGGAGGAAACCCCTAACTTCCACCCAGTTCTTTCTACTCCTGTCATCCAGCCCAAGTCACATGACCTGTAATTCCTGATCTTTTGGATATTCACCACCGCATCTTTCCATCAAGACTGAAGGAGAGTCCTTCAGCAGAGTTTTTAACCAGATTCTGATTTGTTTGAACCCAAGGGCAATAAATATTAAGTTAAAAAACCTCTTGTGTGACTGAGAATCTTTCCTAAATTTCCATGCTCTCAGCTGTATCACTGAAGTATCATCTGTTGATAGACAGGTGACAATTAAACATACTAGGTGCTATCTTTGACCTTTCTTTCAACACATCATCAATATATTTCTCAGAACCTTCTCAAACTTAGTTTACAAGTCACCATTATAGGAGCTTCTTGCCATAAAAGTCTCTACTCCTAGGACTTTTAATTAGTATCAATTTTAAGCAAGAAGTCCCAGCCCAATTCTTATATGTATATCCTTTTCATCTTCTGAACTTGGGATACTCCTAAACTATGCCTAGGCTTAGTACTTTTAAATGAAGTCAAGCAGGATGAATTCTCTGAAAAAATTCTTTAATCAAAATAGTGCATGCATACTAAGTCTCTTCAGTCATTTCCAAATCTTTGCAAACCTATGGACTGCAGTCCGCCAAGCTCTTCTGTCCATGGGATTCTCCAGGCAAAAATACTGGAGTGGGTTGCCATTCCTTTCCCCAGAGGATCTTCCTGATCCAGGGGTCGAACCCATGTCTCCTGAGGCTCCTGCATTGCAGGAAGGTTCTTTACTGCTGAGCCGCTAGGAAGCCCCTAATCAAAATAGAAGTTAGCCTTACACTGGAAGATCACCAGCAAAGAACTATCAGGAAAACAGAATTTAAAAGTCATAGTTAGGATGTAAATTTTGGTGCTTTCAGTTCAGTTCAGTTCAGTTGCTCAGTCGTGTCCAACTCTTTGCGACCCCATGAATCACAGCACGCCAGGCCTCCCTGTCCATCACCAACTCTCGGAGTTCACTCAAACTCATGTTTTAACCAGCACCAAAATTCATTCCTGTGACTAGGCTATCAGTTTGCATGACTGCTCTGCAACCAATCAAGAGCTTCCTGGAGACAGAGACTGCATCTTAGTCATCATATGACTTCAGCACCAAGCCCACTGCCAGGCATTTAGTGGACACTGAATACATAGATGGTAAGAAGTAGTCTTTTCTGGATTATGCTGGATGCAAATTCAGAAAAAGTCAAGGAGCTCAAAAATTCACACTATTGCTGATTTCTGAAAGTCATGGATTAAAAGATTTCAAAACCATATGTGTGTGGTAATGAACCTAGAATGTCCTAGAATATGTTAAGATTTTGATCCTAGCAAGAGTTGTGTGGGGCAAGGGAGAACTCTGCCAAAAGAACCTTCTTATCCTTTGTCAACTATGAATCCAGAGCGCGCCGGGAACTAGTGGTCCCTTAATAAAACTCAAGGTTCTAACTCAGAGGGCATTCACGGTCAGCCCATACTCTCCAGACAAGAACAGCAGGGAAGGGAATGCTGAGCTGATGGGTCCAGTAGGCCTTAGGAATCCCAAGCCCTGAGAGATGACTACCTAGGCAGCTCAGCAGTAGCAGAAGCTGTGGGGAATGAACAAATGGGCAAAATTAGCGTGAGTTTTCAAGCAGTATTTGATTAATTTTTCATGGTGATGTTTTACAGCATGTGTTTTTTGCCTGAGTTAGAGCCACATTCAACTCACAATAGCCCATTGTTGAAGCAGCATCTCTGCTTCCTATTCCTAAACTTTTAATACCTTGGTAAGGTCTGCACATTCTCTACCCACGTTACCAATAGACCTTTATACTGGAGAGCCTGACATTTCTTAAGTAATGCCTGAGATGACAAATTAGCTCTAATCGATTCCACTTACCTGTTTCTATTTAATGTTGATTTCTATTTAACCATAATTTTTTTTTAATTGGGAAAAAGGTAACTAGAGAAGTCTGATTGAGAATTTTAACAATTAAATCCGATTATAAGTGGGTAGAAGACTGAGCTTGAAGGCAGACCTTGGCTAAGTTGGGCCACTTGCTGCCTTCAAGCTCAGTCTTCTACCCACTTATAATCGGATTTAATTGTTAAAATTCTCAATCAGGCTTCTCTAGTTATCTTTTTCTTTAGCAACTGTCAAAGAGTAAGATTGAACTTAAATACAACACTGTTATTTTAGGCTTGAAACTAAAAAATGAGATTTTCTACCGGGCTTACATTTTTAAAATACATATTAAAGTTGAACATCTGTAAAGAAAATTATAAATTATGGTTCTCTTGCTTAAAGAATTATTACAAAAAGAATTCAGCCATCTAAGAACCACCTTGATGAAGAAATCAAACATTACCAGCGTTCAAAACCCTTCACGTGGTTCACCCAATCATGAGCTTCTTGGTACTCTCTAAACAAAACCTCTGTCCTTACTTCCAACACCACAAATTACTTTGCTTTTGAACATTATAGAAACGAAATTATACCATATGTATTTTTATGTCTGTAAGCCATATACTGGTCTATAATTTGGTGATAATCAAAATTCAGGTTTATTAACTTTGGTAACCAGAGTATTGAGCCTTTGTTTCTGTACCTTTGTGTCATTCAGGATTATTCAGGGAGAATAAAAAAATGACTATGCATTTTGAGTGGAGAGTTACTTAATATAGAAAAATAGAAAGAATTGAAAGAGTTGAGGGGGCAAAGGTTAAGAGTGCACTCTAGGAGACCTGGAGATGCAGTGATGGCAGGGAAACCACTGTCAGTGACCTCACTGCTTGTCTGATGGGCTGCCCCTCTGCCCAAACTCTGTATCCTAGGGAAGCGGTCAGCAATGATCTTAGCTCCCTACCAGTGGCTGTCGCAGGAGAAAACACATTCTCCTCTTCTCCTTCCTAATCTCACCTGAGTTCCTATCATTGGCAGATTTAACCCAGAATTTTCCTGGAAAGGAATTCAGGAAAGTGACATTTTAGATTTCCCTCCTGCAAAGCAGGAGAGAACACAGAAAGGGGCAATGACAATGCTGAGCTAAAAGCATCATTTGGCAGAAGTTTCATTCTAAATTAGTGAAGGAGGAGGATCAGCCTGTGTACTTCCCCCTCCGCCTTGGCTGTCTTCAGGTCCATTTCTAACAAAAATCCTATAGCGCCCTCCTTAGGGATAGTTGAAAGCCTGTTTCTATTTTGCTTTTTTCAAAACCAATGAATTAGAGGGCCCTCTTCTCTTGCAGATTTCAGGGGCAGTTTTTGAAGATAAGCGGGTCAGTGGATACTTATCATAGGATCCCCAGAATTAAAGCAGGATGCAGTTCCATCATATTGAATGAGAAAACTTTTCATTGACCGTGTCTCTGGGATGGCCAGATCGTCTCTTAGGGGAAGATATAGTTGAAAATAATTATTATTTATTATGATTTTCTTCCTTTACCTAAGTTTCCAACCATAGTGGTTGTCCTGTCCTCACAGAGGAATTACCTCTGTGAGGTAATTGGGTTTTGTTTGCTGTTCTGTGCATTTAAGCATCCTGAAAATCTAATCTCCAGAAGGTCCCAGTAACTAGGCAACACAAGACATGCTCCAATTACAAAGTCCTCTATCCATTTTTTTTTCTGTGCTATTCTTGTTCGAAATAAAATACCAAAGGCAGAACTGCAGAAATTAGATTTGAATCTTTATTACTACAAGCATACAGCTGAACTGCACCCCCTCCCGTTCTTACAGAACAGAAATTCGAAGATACGTGCTTTTAAAAAGATTTGAACAACAAATCTCACCTAAGAATAAGATCAAATCTCGTTCCATGTTTTTCTTACAGAAAAAAAGAACATGGAAAGAGATAGCTTTGGTCTGGTGACAGTTTATTTTAACCCAGACACTTTCTCCATTTGTAATTTAGTCTCGCTTGTGTTTTCAGAAGTATTGCCAATTCGGATGGGTTTCTTGGGCAGGGACTAACAGACAAGGTTAAACACAGCTGCTCGGGTGACCGAAATCCCTAAGAATCAGGCAAGACCTGAACTGGCAAAATAAACTCAGAAAGGACCGTCTGGAACCACTTTTCAGAGACAAAATGAACATAAATAAGCATAGAATCAACAAGCCTCCTAGGCCAAGGTCAGAGGCAACCTGGGGTTGTGAATTGATAGATGCAGATACTAGCACAGAATCAGATGTTCTGGCTTTGAATCATCAGGATATCACAAGGAAACATGGTCCAGATTGGCAATGACCCTGTCAGCACTTTTTTGTAATAAATACTTCATTTACTGGGAACTTGGCTATCGGGTTGCAAAAGATAAAAATGACACTGAGATGCAAGGTCAAAGCACAGTGTTTATAGTCCTTCAGTTAGCTAAGCAGAGTTCTAACTGTGCCAATGAAGGGGCCAGTTGCTTTCACAAGTGATGTCTCAGCCTCTAACAATGTACAAAGTACTTTTAAAAAAATTTGTATTTATTTTTGGCTGTGCCAGGTCTTTATTGCTACATGTGGGCCTTCTCTAGTTGCAGAGCGTGGGGGCTGCTGTCTAGTTGTGGTGCATGGGCTTCTCACTGCGGTGGCTTCTCTTGTTGTGGAGCATAAGCTCTGCGCACGAGGGCTTCAGTAGTTGTGGTGCATGGGCTTAGTTGCCCCGTGACATGTGGGATCTTCCCGGATCAGGGATTAAACCAGTGTTCCCTACATTACAAGGCAGATTCCTAACCACTGGACCACCAGGGAAGCCCCACGAAGTACTTTTATACACATCACCTTATCACCATTTGGTGTGTACCCCGGTTACACAGAGGAGTTGAACTGAAAATAGTTTCATTCACCACTTTTCAGTATCTTCCTTTCCCTTCTGGGTAACGTTAGTCCCCCATGTGGCTTAACAGATGTCATTGTCATTTGGCTTTTCCAGGCACAGGACACCTCTAGAGAGATCACCAGACTAGAACTATTCAGTTCTAACGTCTTAGATGAGAGTCCCTCAGTCTTCCTGGGTTTCAGCTTCTTCAGATGTGTACTCTAGATATGTTGTCCAAATCGTGGCAGTTCTCACCTGCAAAGTATTAATAGATGATAAGAATGAATTTGGGTGGCTATGGGACTTTTATACTCCATGGAGGTACAACTTAGTGTGACTTGCTGTTGGTATTATGTAATAAAATTTTAAATGTAAAATATCATACCTAATAAACAGCCTATTTATTAGGTATAAATAGTCTATTCCAGTGAGATAGTCACATAAATATGCCAAGATATATAAAGACGCTCATCATCATTAGAAACCTAAACATCCACCAACATGGGCCCAGTTTAGGAAGATCTGATGACCTCCCCTCCAGAGACTCTGTGCCTCCATTTAAGAGAATCACAGAGATTCACATTTGTTGACTTGAGAAGAAGCACCATGACGTTTTTGAGAGAAAAGGAATTACAAAGCAGCATAGTTGGTATAATCCCATTTGTGTGTAAATCAAATGAATCCCAGATCCCACTGTGATCCAGTCTCAGCTCCACGACCTTCACAGAAACGACCCAACTACCAAAAGACTTAACCAAGCCAGCAATTTCAGTCTTTGCTCTCACCTTCCAAAAAAAGTAAAGAACATACAGCTCCTAACTCACAGCATCGTATCCTAAAATATCTTCTGCACCCTACCTTTCTCATCCTGCTCTCCTTCACACTGTAACAGCTCCTTCCTGAAGCCTCTATTTCCCCAACAGCTTTTGCAGTCTCAGCCACCAGCTTTGCTCCCAAATTGATCAACCCGTCTCTTCTTATTTCTCTTCCCTCTTTCTTTCATAGTAATTACCATAATCTGAATAACAAGGTAGAAGAAAATGATAAGTGAACAAAATTTCTTTCCTAAGGAGTAGGAAAAAAAAAATATTTATTGACTGTGTATATACTGTGATGTCTCAACCCAGTAGCAAATACAAAATTATTATACCAGTAGCTAACATATACATATATATATGCTGTGCTGTGCTTAGTCGCTCATCATGTCTGACTCTTTGCAATCCCATGGGCTGTAGCCCTCCAGGCTCCTCTGTCCATGGGGATTCTCCAGATAAGAATACTGGAATGGGTTGCCATGCCCTCCTGTAAAGGATCTTCCAACCCAGGAATTGAACCAGGGTCTCCCGCATTGCAGGCGGATTCTTTCACCAGCTGAGCTACCAAGGAAGCCTATGTACACACACACACAGACACACACACACACACACACTGAAGTGTCTGTAAGGATGTTAACAAAATTCTTAACAGCAGTGATCTCAGTTGGGATTTCCCTGTGAGTTTTTTTTTTAACTTTATATCTCTCCATCTTTTTAACTTATTCATGATAAAAGTGTTTTGTTTATAATGAGAAATAAACTCATATCAACATGTAAAAATGGATTGTCATGATGCTCACAAGATGTGAAATGATAAATACACTAAGTACAGAATATATGTACTTTAAGTGAACTGTCTCCCTGTTGTCAATATTAATGAGCTTTATTAGTTTGGAATTATTTTAATTACTCCTACATGTTAACAATGATCAGTTTCTTAACAGGTGAACATTTCCATATACTGGCTAATTTGTTATTTTACCACCAATCACTCTTGCTTAATTTGTGACTCCACTGCATTGTGGCTTGTACAGCATCTAATGACTTAAACACCTCAAACTAACTGTGACCATTTTCATCCATTTGCCCTGGAAGCCATTGTCTTTTCAGGGTCTTGTCGGTAAAGAGGAAGTTAGTATATATATGTTTGCATCCATTTCAATCTCCCTACACTTAGACAGCCCTGTTTCTCTTTCAAAATACATAACATTTATTTATTTTCATGATTTGTAAGTCAGACAGGTTTCTCTGAAATTTCAAGATGGCTACCCATGCAGTTCCTAAAATTCTGCCTCATGAGTCTCCTCTTGGCTGGGGGAATTCTGAAGAGAACTCTGTAACACATCACTGGGGTGGTCCGATTCCACAGCTGCTAATAACTAGTGCCAGGCAACTGTCATTCCTGGTTCCTGAGAAAGGAGCTTGTTAGTCAGACTCTCCATCCAGAAATGCTAACTAGCACCTTTGCTTATGGCTGGAAATTCCATCCTGGAATTCCAGAAAGCAGAAGGCGTTGCCTGACACCTGTATTTACCTCCCAAAGTTCCTTCAGCTTGAAAGTCAAATAACTCAATCCATTCTAGTTAGAAACAGCTTAATGCAGGTCTCTTTGTGAGGAGAGAAATAACTGCTGGTCAAAATCCCAAAGCACCTTGAAAAACTGGAAAAAAAAAAAGGTTGGAAATGGATTTTAATAGGCTGGTAACAGAACAAAACATTCAGAAGGAAAACGTGCCCAAAGTAAGTGGGAAATGGCTGTCTTTTTAACTTCATAGATCAGGTGTTAGGAAGGGACTATACCCTTTAATGAGCAGAGCAGGGTATTTCTGCTTGCTGTCTTTAGTTGTTTATGTATTTATTTTTGTCCTTCAGAGTTACTCGAGTGGCCCTCAGTTCTGTGACTATAGCTGCCTAAGTACCATTGACCTAGAACGATGATGTAACAGGACTCCTTTATTTCTCATTCTCTTAAAGTGACTCGGGAAATGTTTCACTTTCTGATAGGAAGTTCATCAACTTTGGCCAAAAGCCAGGCTTTTCTGAAAAGAGAGCTCAGCAGAGTCATCTCCCCAGAAAGCCTTCTCCGACTTTCCTCACCAGATGATTCTCCGTTTATGTAATCTCTCCTTCTACCACTCCATCGTTGCCTTCTCACAGTGTGGCTTTGTGTTTTCCTATTGTTCTTTGTTTCAGGCTTTATCCCTGCTCCCAGCTTCAAGCAGCAGGAGGGCAAGGGCCGCGCCTCTCTTTGCTCAGCATGATGTTTCTCGTGCCCCACACGGTCACACGGTACCTGACCCACACAAGCACTCAACACACGCAGTACTTGTTGAAACATATGTGAATGAACGAATAAGTTGGGGTGATCTATTTAGGGTGTTACCAATCAAGGTAGCGCTTCCTAGGTGGCGCTAGTGGTAAAGAACCTGCCTGCCAATGCAGGAGACAGAAGAGATGCAGGTTCAATCCATGTGTTGGGAGGATCCCCTGGAGAAACCCGCTTCAATGTTATTGTCTGGAGAATCCCCATGAGCAGAGGAGCCTGGTGGGCTGCAATGCATGGGGTCGCAAAGAGTTGGACACAACTGAAGTGACTTAGCATGTATGCACAATCAAGGTAAGTGGCAGAGAGGATAAAAATCGTCCAACATAAAGTTACCACAAAGAAAGAAAGAAATGGAGCCAGTGGACTGGATTTGAGTTAGAAACAGAAAGGGAGATAGTTGTTTAATTTCTATAATGTGACCAACACTAGAAATGGTCTTGAGTCATCCTTCCTGGGAAGGCCTGTCTTAGGAACTGACTAGGTATATAATGAAAGAACCAGTCTCCATGAATGGTATCAACATGGGCCTCAGACTTATTATAGATTAAAGCTATCTCATCTGAGCAAGGGATAGGAAGTGACCTTCCCCCCGAAGGTTTTTGGGGTTAGAATAGGTCTCTTTCAAAGAAGAGGACTTTACCCAGCCCCACTGCCACGTTCCTGGACAGCATGCAGTATTTGCCAACAAGAGCAGACAATATTCTGGATCAAATCAATACACAAATGATGCATAACGTCCCTTCCTGCCTCTTCTGCTGGAGAGTTTCTGGGCCACCTCCCCTAACATGAAGTATTGCAAATCCAGTGATTGGTACTCCACTGGACTCTCACCCACCTTACATTGACACAGTGGTTTTCATTCAAACCTGTCTTGGGGAAGAGTAGCACACTATGAACCTCACCAGGTGAAGGAATTGAAATCACTATAAGTCAAAGAGCCCTGGTCCATCTGCCAGGAGTCACTGCCACTGGGTACCACGCAAGTCACCCTCAAATGACAACTTCCAAACTCCCTGACACCCTTGATACCCTCAGAATGGGGATTGTCCAGCTCTGTATTCCAGAAAGACCAACCTCTACTGGGAGGCTTTCTTTCCTGCAACACTGTTGGTCCACCTGTATGACTCAGAGGAGCCTGAATTTCCCTCTTGCTAAGACACCGATAGACACTTAATGGAAGCCAGGACCACAAAATGAGGGGTCAGGAGAGATGAAAGAAGAGGGAACTGAACGTTTGACCCTCTGTCTACTCTTAAAAGCCACGTAGGGACTTATTCACTGTACCCTAGGAACTTCCAGCACAAGGTATTTCCACCCAAAATTAATAAGGAGTATTTTCATACCATAAATAAAAGCCAAAAGATAACTAGTTCATAAACTCAGTCTGCCTCTCACCAGCACCTATAATTTTCAATCCTATCTCCCAAAAATATCAGTTGAATCTCACCATCCTTAGAGGTTCAGAATCTCCATGTGCTTCTCATTATCGACAGAATCAGATCCAGTCTCTCAACACACCTTTGTCTCACACCCCTCCACACCTCCTTACATTTGTGTTAGCCATATCGGTTTTTTAATTTTCTTTTTAACATAAAATACTAAGTGTAAAATAATATATACTTTGCTGCTGCTGCTAAGTCACTTCAGTCGTGTCCAACTCTGTGTGACCCCATAGACGGAAGCCCACCAGGCTCCCCCGTCCCTGGGATTCTCCAGGCAAGAACACTGGAGTGGGTTGCCATTTCCTTCTCCAATGTGTGAAAGTGAAAAGTGAAAGTGAATTTGCTCAGTCAGGCTCCTCCATCCATGGGATTTTCTAGGCAAGAGTACTGGAGTGGCTTGCCATTGCCTTCTCCGAATATATACTTTGCTGCTGCTGCTGCTGCTGCTGCTGCTGCTGCTGCTAAGTCACTTCAGTCGTGTCCGACTCTGTGTGACCCCATAGACAGAAGCCCACCAGGCTCCCCCGTCCCTGGGATTCTCCAGGCAAGAACACTGGAGTGGGTTGCCATTTCCTTCTCCAATGTGTGAAAGTGAAGTATAAAATCATACACACTCAAACAGTATAAAAGGAGCAAATAAAAAGTATTTTATCTTTTTCTATCTCCACCCCTTTCTCAGAAGTAAACTGTTTGCTTTGGCACCTAGCCCTTTAGATTTTTTTCTCCATATGAATCTTTACCTGTTGTAATTGTATTCAGTTCAGTTCAGTTCAGTTGCTCGGTTGTATCCGACTCTTTGCAACCCCATGAATCACAACCTACCAAACCGATGAATGCACATGTTATAAAAGTATGTAGAAATGGAGAAAATTTCAAAGAGAAAGCAAGACAAGTAGAGAAATTCAGGCTACATATTCTACTCCATGGAGCACAGAGCCTTGATAGAGCCTGTGGAATACAAGCCAGGACTCCATTCACCCTCAGGACAGCTGCTTCCAGGCCTGTGGAGGATGAACCTGAGTTGGGTGTGTTCCTAGCGCTCACAGATGCAGTTCTGACTGGAGCTGATTCTCAGCTGATGAATTTGCTCCAAGACCGAATCCCCTCATTGGATGTGACTCTATTGTCTATATGAATATACATTTTCATTATTATGAGGGTGGGCTTCCCTGGTGGCTCAGTTAGTAAAGAATCTACCTGCAATGCAGGAGACCGGGGTTCAATCCCTGAGTTGGGAAGATCCGTTGGAGGAGGAAATTGCAACCCACTCCAGTATACTTGCCTGGAGAATCCCATGGACAGAGGAGCCTGGCGGGCTGCAGTCCACAGCGTCGCAAGAGTCAGACATGACTGAGTGATTAAACCACCACTACCACCAGTGAAGGTGTAATACACTGCTTTGTAACCAGGAGCATTTTTTTTCAAGACCTTAGCTATTTTTACCACTACCTGATGTGCCATTGATTAGATGCACTGTAACAATTCATTCAAACTGTCTCCTGTTTATGGGTGTTTCACTCCTGATTTTCACCAGTTTAGGTGACGGGCCAAACATTCTTGCACATCAGCCTTTGTGCTCTTGTTTGGTAGGATATGTACCTGGTAGTAAAAATACTGGAATGAAAGGTAGGCACTTACATGTTTTTGATAAATATTACCAAATGGTTATTAGAGAAAGAAATGACAACCCACTCCAGTACTTTTGCCTGGGAAGTCCCATGGACAGAGGAGATTTGTGGGCTACAGTCCATGGTGTCACGAGAGTCAGACATAATTTAGCAATTAAATCACCACCACCACCAAATGGTTATATAAAATTTATAATTACTGATAATAGAGAATTGAAATATATATTAAAACTAAAATGTGAAAAAAATCTACCTCTCCACAGTCTCTTCTAAAGATAACAACCTTATGTTCCCCTTAAAATTTTTTGTATGCATGTAATAGCATTCTTACATGCAAATATATTATATAGATACCATTTTAATAAAAAGAATTATTATATACATGCAACGTTTCATTGTACTATTCTTTCCTTTGAAAAAACACATCTTTGAGATTCTTTGCATATCAGCATCCATAACCCTACCTGATTCTAGTGGCTTCATACCATTCCATTTTATTGGTAATTATTTTATTTTACTGGTAATTATTATTTAATTAATCAGTGCCTTACGGATGGATACCTACAGTATTTCAAGTTTCATATTATTACAGATGATTCTTAACACACTCCTTGTAAAAACACACCCATACTCTAACACATTCATTCTTAAAATTGAACATGACTCTTTATTCATATTTTATTATTAATACATAGATGTAAGTGTAGTGTGATTATTTATACACGTCTTCCTCAAAAATGAACTGTGAGCTTGAAGAAAAGAAACATGCTTTATTCTGCGGTAAATCCCCAGGACCGAGTACATTGTTATCTGATAGGAGTTCATTAAACGTTCCATATATGAATAAAGGAAAGAAAGAACAATGCTGCTAGTGAAGATCTATCTTTTCCTAGTTTTAATGTGAATTGAAAATATGTATTTTATGGGTCCATTGATACACAGACATTTGTGAAGCATCTATTATGTGCTAGCCATTTTGGCCCACATGACTAGGAATTGAGGCAGGTCTATAAATAATGGTGATAAATGGAGACAAGGGCCTCAGAGCATCACCCGGGAAGAGCCACAGAACTCCCTCCAATAAGAGGGAGCCGGAGAACATTTCTAGAAAGTAGTAAAATCAGAAACCATAGCCCTGGTAAACCCAATCTTGGGCTACTGGGTGGGTGAATGGGGGCTTTGATCTGTAGTATATAGCAATTCCCAAGGCCCTTTCAAGCTACCAAAATACGTAACAGTTGATTCTCTTAAGTCAATACGACCTTCTCCAGCATAACACTGAATTGGGGCGTACCAGCCAAGCTTCTGGGAACTCCCTTTCTCCTCCTGTTACCACGACCTCCCAGCACCGCATCATTGGAGTTATTGCCACCCCTCCCACCTACTCAACAGGTGAAACAAGGTATGCTTTGGAGATCTTAGCAAGAGAAGTAGAGGGTAGCAGAGTGGGAAATAGAGAATGACTTCTAGCTGCCCTGTCTAGTTGTCTACGCTTGGTTATCAAGTCTTGCTGGCCCTTTGAGCAGGGCAGGCACCCAGTCGTTATCGCAAGACCCTGAGCCAGGAGATTAAAGGTCCAGCTCAGCCAATAGTCAGCTCCCAGTGGTCCTTGCCCCAGAGCGTGTGGTAAGAGGTGGATTGAGGCTTTCACCCCGGGCCCTGCAGGGCTCTGGCCCAGGCTGGTGGGTGAGCTGGGGGGTCCCAGAAGAGACTGAGGGCTGTGTCTCTAGAGCTCCAGGGCCCTCTCCACGGCCATCCCTGGCCAGGCCCAAGCCTTGAAGCAGCACCAAATCTCTCCCCAGGGTCCCCCTACATGACCCATGGAGGGCCCAGCAACTGGAGTATGTACGGAGTGGCCATTAAGGTAAGAGCTTCAGCCAGCTTCAGTCTCTCCATTCAAGTTTCAAAAACGGGTACAGCTTAGATCAGTTGTCGACCCCTAAGAGGTAGCCAGCCAGAGATCAGGGTTAAGTTGCAAGGGCATTGCACAGCATTACTTCAGGCCCACCTCTGTGGCTGGGGCTGTTTTCCAAGAAAGGCAGTTGTGAGCTGGGAATTGACCTGACTGGTATTTGCTACAACGTGTATTCCTATTGATCCCATACAACTGATTCTCTCCGATGTAAATGAAAAGCCTGAGGATGGGCTGTGTCTTGGGCTTCTGCCTGCCTCGGTGATGAGGCTGGGTAGGGTCTGCAGACCTGGCCCCGCCAGCTGAGATCTGCTTCTTCAGCCAGGCCAAGCGCTGGCAGGTGAACCCAGTGCGGTGCTGGAGGAATGCTCCCAGGGCAGGGTGACTGGCCTGCACAGAGACCCTCTTCCGCTTAGCCAAGGCCTGAACCTCGAAGGGTGAAAGTTGAGCTTTGGGACCTTGCCCTTTCTTGTCATAACAGAGAATCGCATTTGTTTTGGTGGTGATTTGCAGGAATATCATAACCTGACCATGACCTAACCTCAAGAATACAGGATCTGATACCAAGAAGTTTGCAACAACTAGTCACACCACCCCCACCCCCCACCCCACACACCCTCACACACCTTTCCTAGAAAAGGGCTTGGTTGGAAAACATTTTGGGGAGTTCAGAGTTTTTAAGGCATAAGGCACCCAGCTCCTTGCAAGGTCCTGCAATAAACCTTTCTGTGCTCCAAATTCCAACGTTTTGGTATTGTTTGACCTCACTGTCATGGGGCTCGATAACCTCCCCTCCTTTAAGGCCTCTTTCCCTTGTTATACTGCCTAACCTGCCGAGTTCTTTGCTAAAGCTTCCAACTCCACCTTGTTAACTGAGCCAGAAATCTCTTAGAAAGATAAGAAAAACAAATGGAGCTTGCAGATTATAAATAGGGCTCCCTGCTAACCAAACTCACATCCCCTGAGGCTTCAACTTGTATTTAAATATCAAATTTATAGCAGGAATATAGGGCCTGGAGTTTTAGAGATGAGTCAGAGTGTATTTTAAGAGGTACTGGATACATGTTAAGATTATACTTTTCTTTGGAGCCAGGAAACAAAGTGTGTTAGCTGTGCCATGAGAAGTTATAATTTCACAATCCTGTCTTGGTTGCCAGAGTTAGAATCTCACACAAGTTTCTAAAAGAGGGCCTTTACAGACATTAGTCAATCTTAGCCTGAAGTGTTTTCAGTATGATTATTTGGCTTTGGGCTTCACTCTTGATCAGAAATCTTGAAAACCAAAATAAAACAACCAACAGAAAAGTCACATCTACCTCTTTGGGAGTTTGAAATGTATTTTTCTGAATAGAACTTCAGTTTTTAATATTTTCGTTCATCAGATCTAGGTATGCAAACCAGTGTGATATTCTAATTTTCCACTTAAAATCAGGAAAACTAATATGTCAGAAGAGGTCCCTTGGAGAATTAAATAGTATCTTTGATGATCAAAATAAAATAGCATGGGGAATCATAAGAGACAAAATTTAACCCAACCCAGTTAAAACCAATCAAGATGTATATATATATTTTTGTTTATTTAAGAATATTCACATGCTATCCCTGAAAATTAGCCATACCTTCATTCCACATTTTCTATGGGAGAGTTCAGACTTGAGGAATTGTTAAAGCTAATTACTAGCAAGAAAAAGAATGGGTTTTTAAATGAAGCACAAAACATCAAAAAACAGAGGCTGAAACAGGAAATAACTTGACACAGGAAGAAGATCCAGTAGCAGATGATGACCAGGCTACATAACCTTGAACACAGCATTTCTAACCAAGGCCAGGCTCATGGGATGCTACCAGTGCAGTCACAGTGTCCTATGCCCACAAAGGTCTTATGTTTGTGGTTAATGCCATTGTCTTAAAACTCTTCATTTTATTTCTGACTTATGTTTTTAAAATAAAGTCTAGTGAGTCAGTTGAGCATGTGCTGATGGCTCGGAGGCTTGGCCCACAGGAGGGCCCATCTCAGCTCCCCTCTCTCAGACAGGCTCTCAACATCCACTCTCCGACTCCGTGGCACCTCAGGACATGCTCAGCTTCCTCTTCCTGCCTCCTCCCCCACAAAGGGTGGGATGTGCTCCACGCCACCTTCGGACAGGACATGCACTCCAGGGTGGCATCTGGGCTGGCAGTACCAAGTACAGTAGGCAGGTGACTCTGTGGGGAGTGAACCTCCCACACACCCCTGATCTGGGTACTGAGTTTATCAGGGTGCAGAGGTCACAATCTCTTGGGGGTCATTTGTGGGAAGGGAGATTATCTTCCCTAGTTGGGTATGATTGGTAACTTTTATATGCCTGTTTTACTTTTTCGTCACTGAATTTTCTCTTTACAGAAGTTAATGTTTTTAGTTGTTAAGTCATCTGCCCTTTAGCAGTTCTCTGCCGAAAATCTCATCTCTTACTCTAGACCGCGGCTCAGAAAATGCCCCAGGAGAAAACTGACACTGAAGTTGGTTCACCTCTCCGCCATTCCTTTTCCTTGGATCTTTATGTCTGGATTGCTTTGGCAAGGCTGCAACAAGTCTTCTTCTATTTTTTTTTTTTTAATGGGTCTTTGTTTTCCAGCAGAAACACATGTACTCCATCATAGCTGGAAATTGATGACATAGTTTGAGGTCATAAACTAGACAGCTGTTCCTATAAACAGAAAGAACAAATGAACATCAGCCATTCCAGAATCCTGTCATTTTGAGCTCAGAGATTCTAAATTTTAACTAGTTTGTATTAAATAGTATTTTACATTAGTTCTTTAAATTAGACTATGTCTTTGAGGTGTTTTTTTTAATAGCCACTGCGGGTGATGTATATCACTTAATGGAAACATTTTCCAGTGAAAGTTTTGTGGACATGTATTAACCCATAATGCTTCTGGTATGATTTGCCTGTGTGTTCAGGTTAAATAATTAATTAGTTTCTGGGGAATATCCTACCACTGGGGCAGTCACATGTCCTGGTTAGACCTCTTAATAGTCATAAAATGTCTAAAGAGATGTCAAACCTGCCCTTCTCTCAATTTATTCTTAAAATGTATGTAGGAAACTTCCTTTGTCAGTAACTTGAAAATTAGGTTCTAAACAGACTATATACTCTTCTTTGGGGAACCTTTTCAAATAAAATACTTAGTTGTAAAAAATGTCACTCAAAGAAGATTACATTAAGACTACAGGAGTCCACTCCTCCCCCTTGAATCTTAAAGAGTTAAGGGGAAAGAACATTGCTGTGACTTTACTGCTTTGGTCCTTTGCATACTATTAATAGCTATGCTTTGGCACTGTGCCTTTTTGACTTGCATACAGGAAGGTAAGAGGAGGAAGTCATTCTATGCTTGTCATTTATGGCAGAAACTATTGTTGAGGATGTTGATCTCCATGGGAAATCACAGGAGAGGTTTCTCTCAATTCTCAATATCAAGAGCTGTGCCTCTCTGAAAAACAGGGATTTCTTTTCATTTTTAGACAGTCTACACGTTGTAATCAATTACATTTCATTTTACTTGGCAGCTAGGAAGTTCAGAGCCAAATTTGGATCCTCTTCAGGGAATATATTTCAAGGATTTTGTGTGTTGATCTTGTCTCTGATTTTGTTGTCTTTCAATTATACTGCACATATGTACAGTAGCACTGTGCATATGTTTTCACATAGAATCTTAAATAATTTTTAGAATGAAACAAAGGATAGAAAACATAAATAAATGATCTTGAGAATAGGAATAGACTGTCCTTGTGTCTCCAGTGTTTTTATCTTTTACATCTACCCTCCAGGCGTGGGCAAAGCAAGTAGCTACATCTCTCTCCCCGCCTATACCTGTCCCTAAAGCAGCGACTCACTGGGAGCTTTCCACTGGCCATGTCAGGATAAGAGATGAGAGGAACACTGAAGAAGGCCACCTACAAAGTTCATCAGTAATCCGTAACAATTGATGGGTTAGAAATTGTTTTAAAATGTTTGTGACAATCCCTTCCAGCTCTAAACTTTTGTTTCCTATAATTCTATGAGCAGTCATGAAACTTAAAGGTTAATTCTAGTTTTGTAAGTTTTTGACATTCTTGTTATTACCCTCCAGGTTTCTTGAAGCCCTTATCTTAAGAGTTCCTGGCGCTCAGACTCTTCCAGCAGGTTCTGTCCCACATTAAAACCTAAGTGAAGATCCCCTGTTCCTGCTCCCACCTTTCCACAGCACGATAAAAACGAGGTTAGCAGCACACCTGTATCACACTTGTACCTTCCCGGCCCCCTGGAAGTGATTCTTGAAGTGGGTAGGAGCTGGACATTAAATGTATCTGCCCCTTTGAGAATCCTAAAGAATTAGGATTATATCAAAAAGATGTAATCAACTTTATTTTTTTTTAATCAAATAATCCAATTTTTATTTATTTATTTATTTTTCAAGTTGAACAGACTAAATTTCTTTAAACAAACTTACTTATACTCCAGAGTCCTTTAAAAACTTAATAGCATTTATACATTGAAGGTATTTGATTTTCTTGTAACTAGCACTTCAAATGCAATAAGCATTTGAAGCAACAAGCATTTGACCCAACAAGTAAAACTTTCTACAGTTCATAACTTTTATAAATAAAATAAATTAAATGTACAGTGAATAAGTTCTCTGAAATATTTCAATATTTCTGCAGGTTTAGTAACACCGTAAAATACATTTCAACTAAAATTCACAAATCTAAAAACCTGTTAGGCATTTTTAGGCATTTTAAGTTGGAAATGAAGACCAATGTTACATCGTAATATGCCAATTACAAATAGTACTTCAAATAGCAAATACTACAGTTTGTCCCAAACTTTAAAAACTATTCATGAACTCAACACTGAACTACTGATGGCTATGAGAATTGTTTCCTAGCCTTTTTGAAAATTTCAACCCATTTACGTTTAAGGTAATTATTGATAAGTACGATCCCGTAACCATTTTCTTTATTGCTTTGGGTTCAAGTTTATACACTCTTTCTGTGTTACCTGTCTATAGAAGATCCTTTAGCATTTGTTGGAGAGCTGGTTTGGTGATGCTGAATTCCCTCAGCTTTTGCTTGTCTGTAAAGCTTTTGATTTCTCCTTCATATTTGAATGAGATCCTTGCTGGGTATAGTAATCTGGGCTGTAGGGTATTTTCTTTCATCACTTTAAGTATGTCTTGCCACTCCCTTCTGGCCTGAAGAGTTTCTGTTGAAAGATCAGCTGTTATCCTTATGGGAATCCCCTTATGTGTTATTTGCTGCTTTTAATATTTGTTCTTTGTGTTTGAGCCTTGTTAATTTGATTAATATGTGTCTTGGAGTATTTTGCCTTGGGTTTATCCTGTTGGGGACTCTCTGGGTTTCTTGGACTTGGGTGATTATTTCTTTCCCCATTTTAGGGAAGTTTTCAACTATTATCTCCTCAAGTATTCTCTCATGGTCTTTCTTTTTGTCTTCTTCTTCTGGGACTCCAATGATTCGAATGTTGGAGCGTTTAACATTGTCCCAGAGGTCTCTAATATTGTCCTCATTTCTTTTAATTCGCTTTTCTTTTTCCCTCTCTGTTTCATTTATTTCTACAATTCTATCTTCTAGTTCGCTTATCCTGTCTTCTGCCTCTGTTATTCTACTGTTTGTTCCCTCCAGAGTGTTTCTGATCTCATCTATTGCATTATTCATTGTATATTGACTCTTTTTTATTTCTTCTAAGTCCTTATTAAATCTTTCTTCCATCTTCTCAATCCTTTTCTCCAGGTTATTTATCTGTAACTCCATTTTGCTTTCAAGATTTTGAATCATTTTCACCATCAAAATTTGAAATTCTTTATCAGGTAAATCCCCTATATCTTCTTTTGTTTGTGTTGGTGGGCAATTATCTTGTTCCTTTACTTGCTGGGTGTTTCTCTGCCTCTACATCTTGCTTATATTGCTTTGCTTGGGGTGGCCTTTCCCTCTTCTTGCAGTTTGTGGAGTTCTCTTTATTATGTAGTTTCTTCGCTGTGTGTGGGGTTGGATGGGTGACTTGTCCGGGTTCCCTGGTTAGGGAAGCATGTGTCGGTGTTCTGGTGGGTGGAGCTGGATTTCTTCTCTCTCCTTTAGAAGACAATGGGCTGCTTTTCTGGGAGCCTGATGTCCTCTGCCAGTATTCAGAAGTTGTTTTGTGGACTTTACTCCGCGTTCAAATGTTCTTTTGATGAATTTGTGGGGGAGAAAGTGGTCTTGCCATCTTATCCCTCCGCCATCTTGTTCCTTCCTCCCCAGAACACTGGATTCTTATATTCCACTTGGTCGTGGAGTATCTCTTCCCAGCTGCTCCAGCAAGGTGCAGCCACTGTACCTTACCTTGGACGAGGGGTATCTCCTCAAGGCTGCCCCTCCTGCTTTGAATGTGGATCAGCTCCTCTCGGCCCTCCGGTGCCCAAGCAGCCACCGCCTCCTGAACGTGGTACAGCTCCTCTCGGCCACCGCCCTAACCCTGGGCGTGGGACAGCTCCTCTCAGCCACGATTCTGCACGTGGTCGGTTGTGCCGGAGCCGGGCATCTCTCGCGTCTGCGCCGCCGGAGCCGGGCGTCTCTCGCCTCTCTGTAATCAACTTTAGAACCTTTTGCTTCCTCTAAAAGTTTTCTTTACTTGAGGCAAGGTAGGAATGAGTGACAATACTGTCCTCTTTCACCAAACACATCTTACACTTCTTACAGTAAACCTTATGTGGAGGTATGTATGAGAAAATCCTGGCAGTACCACAGAGCAGTCACAGTGCTAAACTACTGATAGTAACTTCTGAGAGGAGCTCAGGGTCTGGGAGAAGGAGAAAGGGAGAAAGCTAGTGTCACTGATGATGCTGTAGTTAAAGGTCAGAGAAGACACAGTAATACCTCAAAGAGGAGGAACTTGGAGAGCGTTATGCTAAGTGAAATAAGTCAGACAGAGAAAGCTAAATACTGTATTGCATCATTTATATGTGAAATCTAAAAAAAAAAAAAAAAAATACAACAAACTGGTGAATATAATGAAAAAAGCAGCAGACTTACAGATATAGAGATCAATCTAGGGATAACAGTGGAGAGAGGGAACAGGAGAGGGGCGATATAGGGGTAGGGGACTAAGGCACAAATGTTTATAAAATAAGGTACAAGGTTATATTGGACAACACAAGGGAATATAGCCAATATTTTATAATAACTATAAATGGAGTATAACCTTTAAAAATTGTGAAACACTGTATTAATACACTTGTAACTTACATAATATTATACATCAACTATACCTCGATTAAAAAAACCACCAGTGGAGGGAAAAAGAAGATAATGATTCCTCCTGGTGGACTTAGAGAAAGATCAGAGAATTCACCTTGGTGAAGGATAAGTGGTAGTTTGCCAACAGAGAGGGCGAGGGGGCAACTCAGGCAGAGAAGACTGTAAGTGCAAAGATATAGCAGAAAAACAGACTGGAGAACTCCCCAGAAATGTGCTTTCTTTTTTTCCATAAAGACTAAGAAGAGACAAAGAAAGAAAAATGGGAGAAAGAGGGAGGGAGGGAAGAAACGAGAGAAAGGGAAGGAAGGAGCAAAGACTTAAAAAGCATCAAGATTGCTACCAATCGAGTTTAGTGTGGACTTGAACTCCAAGAGAAAACCAGAAGCTACATTTAAAAGAGAGGAAACTAATGTACAGATTTAGGGAGAAGCTGCAGTGGTATTGTATGGATGTGAGAGTTGGACTGTGAAGAAAGCTGAGCGCCGAAGAATTGATGCTTTTGAACTGTGGTGCTGGAGAAGACTCTTGAGAGTCCCTTGGATTGCAAGGAGATCCAACCAGTCCATTCTAAAGGAGATCAATCCTGGGTGTTCATTGGAAGGACTGATGCTAAAGCTGAAACTGCAATACTTTGGCCACCTCATGCGACGAGTTGACTCACTGGAAAAGACTCTGATGCTGGGAGGGATTGGGGGCAGGAGGAGAAGGGGACAACAGAGAATGAGATGGCTGGATGGCATCACCAACTCGATGGACATGAGTTTGAGTGAACTGCGGGAGTTGGTGATGGACAGGGAGGCCTGGCGTGCTGTGATTCATGGGGTCGCAAAGAGTCGGACACGACTGAGTGACTGAACTGAACTGAACTGATCTGAATTGTAAACCTCATCTTTACAAAGTTACAAAATGCTTAGGGCTCGCTTTCTCTGAGCTGTTTGGGATAAAATCTAAACTCCTTTGGCAAAATGCATAGCTATTCATTCCCCATTGTGCATAGGCTTGGCGGAGTAACACCATAAGAATGGAATTATTATTACTATAGTTTCTGCATCCCATCTCTTGGTATTTCAGCGCTACCTTGATTTCTGACCATGGCCAAGCCTTTGTTCTCAAGCCTCTGATCAGATCTGTGAGAACCACAATGCTCTTTTAATATCCTGTTATGTTCAGATAAGCCCAGGCAATAGTTTTCAACCAAACATATCATTTTGACCAAGTATATCTATTTACAATTGCTGCTGCAATGAATTATCAAAAACTTGGGGGGCTTAAAGAATACTCATTTATTGATATTATCTTTACAGTTCTGTAGGTGAGAAGTCTGATAGGATTCTCACTGGGTTAAAATTGGACTCTGTTGCTTTCTGGAGGCTTCCGGGGAGATTCCATTTCTTTGCCTTTTCCGTCATCATGAGGCTGTCTGCATTCCTCAGTTCCTGGCCCCCTGCTTTTATTTCCAAAGCCAGCCATGGTGGATTGCCATCTCACACCACCATCTCTGATTCTGTACTGACTTAATAAAGTCTCTTCTCCCTGGTGGCTCAGACAATAAAGAATCCACCTGCAATTTGGGAGACCTGGGTTCAGTCCCTGGTTTGGGAAGATCTCCTGGAGAAGAGAACGGCTACCCACTCCAGTATTTTTGTCTGGAGTTTGGCAGACTACAGTCCATGGGGTTGCAAAGAGTCGGACACAACTGAACGACTTTCACTTCTTTCTTTATAAAGGACTCATATGATTAGATTGGACCCATTTGGAAAATCCAAGATAACCTTAACAACTCAAAGTCTTTAACATTAAATATATCTGCCAAGTCTTTTCTGCCGCCTAAGGCGACATAACGCAGGTTCCTAGGGTTAGAGCTAGGACATCGTTGAAGGCCAGTACTTTGCCTACCACAGAAGGTGATCAGTGTTTACATCACCATGGTGGAGTGGGTCAACATTATATTGTCTCCTGTGTGGTGCCCTGAGAAGAGCACGGGTAGCATCGTTTCTGGGGGGTATTGCTTTCAAGAATGCATGGGCATTATTGTTTGAGCATGAGGAATCATTGCACAGACTCAAGTTGAAGGACATTATATAGAATGAAGATAGAACTAAATACAGATACAGAATTTAAAACACCAAGGCCATGGTAGACAGGGGAAGAATGAGAACTGCTCTAGAAAAAAGGGAACTAAATGTAACACATGATTCTGGATTGGATCTTGAAGGAGATAGAGGAACAGACATTTAGGGGACAGTTGGAGGAATGTGAATGGCGTCTGTGGATTGTGGATCAGAGAGTAGTGTTATCAGTAGTATCAGTGCCAGCCTCCTGATTGGCAAATGTGTATGGTAGAATGTAGAAAAGTGTCCTTGTTTGGGGAAAGGATGTGGAAAAATATACACTGAAGGATCCAGGTATGACAGAGCATCATATTTGCAACTTTCCCTTATATGATTCAGGAAAAACTTAACAATGATGGATATATCTGTATCCATATCCATATCTATAAAGACTGAAAATGAAGGAGCAAATGTGGTAAAATGCCAGTAAGGGAGAATCTGGATGGGGGGATATAGTGTTCTTTAAGTTTGAAATTATATCTAGATAAAGTATTTAAAAAACCCATAGGATTTATGTATATTGAAATGCAAAATATGTCTATGATTTATTTGTGTAGATTATCCATATATTTATATGTTAATGGGGGAAATGTCTTCAGCAGATTGGGAAGATAGGGGAGAGGCTAAAAGGGACTTTGTTCTCTCATAAACTATAAGTAAGTATTTTCCCTCATTATAGGAAAATCCAGCTCATGGAAATTAACATACCATTTAAATACAGAAGACAAAGAAGTCAATCCTTCTCTGAAATGGCTTACCCAGATAACAGTTGACAGAAAAATACAAAGTCCACCTTTGTTACTAATTCTGTTTTCTCAATGTTTAGCTATCTCTTTGGATTGAGTGTTTTGCTTTTTTGATGCTTTAGGTTGGTCATTAATTTAAGAGAACTAGTTGCACCAACATTGACATACACAAACTCTCTTGTGCAGTGTGATATCTGTAGGGCTTTTTCTGTAGTACCTTTCTATCATTGAAAACTTCTGAAGAAACTTATGTTTTTTCAACTCTTCTCAAAGATTTACCCCTCCTATCCACCTCCATGGATGCTGTAGAGTCCACTGTTAGCCCAGTGCTACCCACCTCTGACGTAGTTATTCACAGGAGTAAGACCTAACCCAGGCAGAGCCAACAAGCTTTTTCTTCAGCACTTTTACACTTGGGACTGAGAGCATCACATTCTCTATCTCTGTATAAGGGACTAAAGTTCTGAGGGCTTTCAGCAGCTGTCTTTTCTGTCAGGTAGATAGAACTTTTTAAGAAAAGAATGTGGGGAGTCAGGGTTTTCAAAAACCTCACCCAGTTGTTCCAGAAGCCAAGCCATCTTTTTGACCTTGATTTCCAGGAGACATGCATCTATGCTTACAGTAAACACCCTTTTCCACTGCAGTAATTTGAGTTGGGTTTCTGTCACTTGGCATCAGAAGAGTTTTACATGGAAAAAGCACAGCATCTATGAAACCTGCTCTCCATTTAGAGCTCATGGCAGTTTGAGTCGCATTTCTCAGACACAGAGATGCTTGCCTTATGACACCAGGTGTGCCACTTTCAAGCCACTCCAAGAGTACATTACATGATGGAGAAAAACTCCAGAGCTAGGTTCTTATCCACCATCAAGAAAGATGTTTTTCTTCAACTCTCCAAGGAAAGAATATTTACATATGTAGTTTCCTACAGAGATTACCATTATCTTAGACACCTGCCTGGTAGGTAGGCTTTCAGAGTCAACACTGCTAAAGTTGAGAAAAATATTGATGGGGGGGTTGAGGGGGTACCTGGGTTTTAGAAGGCTGAGAAGGAGCAAAAAAAAAAAGAAATCTGAAATGCTCAAGTTCTAATTTTCTCTCCCTCTTCTTATTGTCTCTCCAAAATTACTTTGAGGAAGAAGTGTCAGTTCAGTTCAGTTCAGTTCAGTCGCTCAGTCGTGTCCGACTCTTTGCGACCCCATGAATCACAGCACACTAGGCCTCCCTGTCCATCACCAACTCCCGGAGTTCACTCAAACTCATGTCCATTGAGTTGGTGATGCCATCCAGCCATCTCATTCTCTGTCGGAAGAAGTGTGGAAGCCTCTAAAAAAAGTTTTTTTGTTTTTTTTTGTGTGTGTGTTCCACTCTGCTTCTGCTCCATCAAGGCTAAAACCATCAGTTTTCTTCCTTTATTGGCTCTTCCTTCACGAGGAACTTTTCCACATTTAAAACAGTCAGAGTAAAATAACCTCCTTATCCATATTCCCATTAAACTCTTTTTTCCTCTCATCCATTCTTCACATAGCAACCAAAAGGCTATTTTAAGACAAAATCAGAGCACCAAATGTCCTATCTGAAACACTCCATTTGTTTCTCACCATACTTAGGCCAAAAGTCAAATTTCTGACATGACATCCAAACCCTGTCTGATCTGTGCCCTGCATACTTCCTAGCCCCCAAGTCTCATCACCCTTTCCCTCACTGTCTCATAGCCACCCTAGTTCCTCTCAGCCTCTTAAAAGTGACTGGTCCAAAAAGTGCTATTCTAAACTAGACAAACTGTGCTTACAGGGAAGCAACCCAAATCTTCCAGAAGCTCTCAGAAGGGCAGATGTGCCAGCCAATAAGGAAAGTTCTACTCTGGAAAATAGAGACACATATGGTATCAAACCAACATCCGTTATTCTACTGTCAATATATGGGAAAACTAAACAGGCAACTGCCTAATTTTCCCCTTGCTCTGAGTGTCATGGGACCCCTGTCATCACTCAAGTGAAACTGCAAAGCTAGAACCAGGCTCTGAACAGTAGAGTGTCATGGTTAATAACATGAGTTTGATTTAGACAACATTAAATTTGAATCTGGATTTACCACTTAGTGGTTGTGTGACTTAGGCAAGTCACTTAATCTTACTGAACATCAATTTTTATACATTATAATGTGATAAGTATTTGACTTTGTGAAAATAAAACAAGAAAAAGCACATACAGCCCTTTCTTATAGTAAGCACTCAAGCACTGCCAACTCCTGAACAGTAACTAAACAGAATCATAGTCCTGGCTTTTAAGTTTGCTTTTGCAGACTTCACAGGTGCAGAAGTTAGAGATTGGTTAAGCAGAGAAAGAACAAGTAAAGCAGTCAATTTCGTGTTCATTCAGTTCAGTTCAGTCGCTCAGTCGTGTCCGACTCTTTGCGACCCCATGGACTGCAGCACGCCAGGCCTCCCTGTCCATCACCAACTCCCAGAGTTTACCCAAACTCATGTCCACTGAGTCAGTGATGCCATCCAACCATCTCATCCTCTGTCGACCCCTTCTTCTCCTGCCTTCAATCTTTCCCAGCATCAGGGTCTTTTCAAATGAGTCAGTTCTTCGCATCAGGTGGCCAAAGTATTGGAGCTTCAGCTTCAACATCAGTCCTTCCAATGAATATTCAGGACTGATTTCCTTTGGGATGGACTGGTTGGATCTCCTTGCCATCCAAAGGACTCTCAAGAGTCTTCTCCAACACCACAGTTCAAAAGCATCAATTCTTCAGTGCTCAGCTTTCTTTATAGTCCAGCTCTCACATCCATACATGTCTTGTTCATTGTGATCATGTTAAACTTTACATGAAGCTTTGCAACACCTAGTGCAGTCCTTAGTACACTGTGGGGTGATGCTTCTCAAGTGAGGCCTGTAGAGTCCTGTATCAGGAACATTTGTCATGTGGTATATTCCTCAGACCCACACAAAATCTCTCACCCAGAATCTCAGGGGTTGAGGGCCGAAATGGACATTGTAAACAAGTTTTCTAGATAATTATTACTGTACACATAGGTTGGCAGCATGGAACTGGTCCTCAAACCAAAACCAACTGATTTATTGAAGAACAGAATCTATAACTGTGATCCCAGATGCAAACAAATTCCATTTAGCTTTGAGATTTAAAAAAAATATTTTTCCAAACATAAGCAATATATTAGATTTTTTTTTAAAAGAAATTCAGTGAACAAAAGGTCAAGAGTTCCTGGGATATTTATTTCAGAGCCCTGGAGACTTCCTCTTTGACATTCCAAAGGCCCTCGATAGGCCTGTAAATTGAATGTTATATAACTGCACGCTTATGAAAATCCATTCTTCCAGATACCTGCCTCCTACAATGCAGGTTCTATCAGGTGGAGGGTTATAGCTCATATATAAAATATTGACAGCACTCATTTGGCACTTTCCACCCTACATGTGCATTACAGTGAATCAAACTCCACTTCTGACGTCTGCTGACAACTTTCCAGCCACATTATTATTCCCCTTCTCCTTTTGCCCCACATCTGAACCAGCTAATAAATAGCCTGGGTGCTCCCTCCTTTGGTACAGCAGGAAATTCAGGTCACACAAGCCTTAGCACATGTGAGAGGACACTCCATCCCTACACTCTAACCGTCCTAAAACGTCATGCCAATCAGACCTTCCTGCTCTCTCAGACCTTTAGACCTGCTTGGGAATTTGTCCTGTACTCCCTTAAAATCTCCATTGTGTGAGTAATAAAGCTTCTTTGACTCTATTTGTGTGTGGTATCATCATTCTAGACCCCTGAATTGAATTTGAGATGGCGGCAAGTCCATCCCATTTCCACGGAGGGACCTGAACAACCTGGGAAATGGCCATACCTTCTAAGCCATCTCAGTGTCTGAAGTTTTTTCTCTGTGAAGTCTGCACACAGCTGAAAGGTTCACCTTTCCAACATGCTGCTCTGATTTTTCACTTCTTCATTGAAGGTTAGAATTAAAATCTTTCAGCGGTTTCCCTATAAAATCAGGTTCTAAAACCTTAGCCTGGCATCTAAGGCCCATAATTTTACCACAGTTTTTCTTTCTTAGGCCTATATCCTCAACCCAGAAAGTGTGTCAGTTGCTTAGTCATGTCCAACTCTTTGCAACCCCATGGACTGTAGCCCCCTAGGCTCCTCTGTCCATGGGATTCTCCAGGCAAGAATACTGGAGTGGGTTGCCATTCTCTTTTTCAAGAGATCTTTCTGACCCAGGGATGGAACTCAGGTCTCCTGCATTGCAGGCAGATTCTTTACCATCTGAGCCACTAGGGAAGTATACCATCTTCAGAAACTCTGTTCTTTAGCCAAATAGCTGAACTGCTGCTGCTGCTAAGTCGCTTCAGTCATGTCCGACCCTGTGTGATCCCATAGACGGCAGCCCACCAGGCTCCTCTGTCCCTGGGACTCTCCAGGCAAGAACACTGGCGTGGGGAATAGCTAAACTACTGATTCCCAAAGGAGTTTTAATGTCTGACATATATTCACAACTGACCTTGTATGTGTTTTTCCATTGTTGTCTTTATTACTTATATCTTATGATACTATTTAAACTTTCAGTTCTTAACCATGTTCTACTAGATTTTAAGACAGGAATTTTGTTCCTCCCATAGGACATAAGGCAAGGCCTGACCCATCATATGTGTTTACTGAATATTTATTCTTCTGATTTTATAAAGAGTTACAAATCTACTCTAGGATTTCTCTAGGGTAAAAAACTAAAGAATAATTTTTTAATGTAGAATTTTGAACCATATTTTATGTTTTAATTAAACATGACTTAATGGATTGGGTTTAGGAAAGTATTCCTTAATATAAAAATGAAATGGATCTGCCCATAGTCTGCTGTGATAAACAAATTTGGACTTTTCTCTCAATTATAACTTATCAAGGATAAAATTTCCTTAGGATGAATTGGTTTGTTTCAGAGGTACTGATTTTTACAGGAATTTTTCTAATTATAACTTTTAGTACATATTTTAACCATTTAATCAGCACTAGTAGGCACTTTGTTGCTAAGATGGGCAACATGGTAATTTTTTTTTCCATTGGATTGGTGTTCACATTGGCAAACACAACAGAGATTTGGGGCTCCTTCAAAAAAAAACGTTTTTCTTCTTTAAGCCAGCATCTATCCTGGACAGATAATAACTCAAGGAGAAAAACTTGGGGCATCACAGTTTTCTCAGTAACAAGTCATCACTCCAGTAAAGCTTCTATCACAAAAACACAAGCTATGCCGCGGCAACCAATGGAATTCTGACTATTTGTGGGGGGGCCAAGAAACATCGGTGGATCATTTTTCCCTTAAACTTCATTAGATGCAAAGAAAAGGATAGTCAGCAGAAAACCTTCTGTAATCCAGAATCTACTTAACAATATTTATACCAATACCTTTCGTGAAAACCTACTGATAATATTGGAAACTCTATTCTCATTTATTAGGTAATTTGCTAAATAATGACAGGTGAGTCAACAGCCCTGTGCACGTAACATGCTGGGAACTGGGGGCTGGAGGTGAAAAAAGACTTCAGTTAAATATGCTTTGAGTCACATACCTGGGCTTCCTTGAATATTTTTGAGAAGCATATTAAAGCTTGGATTGCCTATTCTACTTTTATAAAGTGACATAACTTAGGCGTTGGATCACCTGAGTCACCGTTTCTAAGTAATACGTCAGCTCCAGACTCTCAGTTCTACAGCACCGTCTCAGTTTTTCTGCTACATTAACTGCCATTCCCTAAGAGCTCACAGTCCATACACGACACACCAGATGCTCTCAGTGTCCAGACTTACCCCACCCAACTCTGCGCTTCATGGGTCTCCTCCCTCTGCTTAATCCTAATTCCCTTCATTCCATTTTCTTACCCCCGACTCCTGCCTGCAGCCACACATGTCTGAAATAATTCCCATTCAGCTAGCTCCACATTCCTCTCCTTTAAATGCTCCATGTATTTAGATGGTCTGAAAAGTCTCAAAACTTCTGAAGTCTTTTAAAAGAAGTTTTATATCTTCCCTGTTACTTTTCTAGACTCAAACATACTTTCCATGTTTTCTTCCCATCTCCTACTTTTTCTGACCATATAATATTACAGCAGCATCCAAGTCTGGCAGACTATCAACTTTTGATGCTAAATAAATCTCCATAATGATGGAGGCTAATAAAGCAGTTATCTAAGATCAGACTCTGGCAGTCACTAATGATGGCATGTGAGGAGAATATCACTAAACTCCCTCAATTACAAGGATTTATTTCATTCTTTAAAAAAAAAAATGTAGCCTGATTTTCCAGCTACACAAAGCAAAATGGAAAAAAGAAACCACTATCACAAATTGGTGTCAGGCTTCTTAACAAATGCGTGTTTTTTTTTGTGATAGTGTCTTTTTTGTTTTTAATATCCAGAATCACCACTGGTGACCGGTAACGGGAGGGATGTTTATCTGTAAAATATGAAAGTAATTTCATGAAGACCAAAAAGCGTAAGTAGAATGTATTTAAAATATGCTCATATATTTGGAGGATTTCTGGTAAATAAAATTTGAATATTCCATTGAAATAGGTTTCTAGTCTTTGCATCAAATGAGTAAAATAATCATTCCTAATGATTGATAAGATATAATGGTCATCTGAGTTAAATTCACCCATTCCAGTCCATTTTCATTCACTGATTCCTAGAATGTCGACGTTCACTCTTGCCATCTCCTGTTTGACCACTTCCAATTTGCCTTGATTCATGGACCTAACATTCCAGGTTCCTATGCAATATTGCTCTTTACAGCACCGGACCTTGCTTCTATCACCAGTCACATCCACAACTGAGTATTGGTTTTGCTTTTGCTCCATCCCTTTATTCCTTCTATAGTTACTTCTCCACTGAGCTCCAGTAGCATACTGGGCACCTACCGACCTGGGGAATTCCTCATTCAGTATCCTATCATTTTGCCCTTTGTTACTGTTCACGGGGTTCTCAAGGCAAGTATACTGAAGTGGTTTGCCATTCCCTTCTCCAGTGGACCACATTCGGCTGTGGTCCATGTGATCAGATCAACTAGTTTCCTGTGATTATGATTTCAGTGTGTCTGCCCTCTGATGCCCCCTCGCAATACCTACCGTCTTATTTGGGTTTCTCTTACCTTGGGCGTGGGATATCTCCTCACAGCTGCTCCAAGAAAGCGCAGCCGCTGCCTTACCTTGGACGAGGGGTATCTCCTCAAGGCCGCCCCTCCTGACCTTGAACGTGGAGTAGCTCCTCTCGGCCCTCCTGCGCCCGCGCAGCCACCGCCTATTGGACGTGGGGTAGCCCTCTCGGCCGCCGGCCCTGGCCTCAGGCATGCGGTAGCTCCTCACGGACGCGCCTCTTTGCGTGGTCGGTTGCGCCGGGGGCCGGCGTCTCCCACGTCTGTTGAGTTATTTCAAATAGTTGAGCTATTTCAAATCTTGAGAGATGATGCTGTGAAAGTGCTGCACTCAATATGCCAATAAATTTGGAAAACTCAGCCGTGGCCACAGGACTGGAAAAGATCAGTCTTCATTCCAATCCCAAAGAAAGACAATGCCAAAGAATGCTCAAACTACCGCACAATTGCACTCATCTCACACGCTAGTAAAGTCATGCTCAAAATTCTCCAAGCCAGGCTTCAGCAATATGTGAACTGTGAACTCCCAGATGTTCAAGTAGGTTTTAGAAAAGGCAGAGGCACCAGAGATCAAATTGCCAACATCCACTGGATCATGGAGAAAGCAAGAGAGTTCCAGAAAACCATCTATTTCTGCTTCATTGACTATGCCAAAGCTTTTGACTGTGTGGATCACAATAAACTGTGGAAAATTCTGAAAGAGATGGGAATCCCAGACCACCTGACCTGTCTCTTGAGAAACCTGTATGCAGGTCAGGTAGCAACAGTCAGAACTGTACATGGAACAACAGACTGGTTCCAAATAGGAAAAGGAGTACGTCAAGGCTGTATATTGTCACCTTGCTTATTTAACTTATATGCAGAGTACATCATGAGGAACGCTGGGCTGGAAGAAGCACAAGCTGGAATCAAGATTGCCAGGAGAAATATCAATAACCTCAGATATGCAGATGACACTACCCTTATGGCAGAAAGTGAAGAGGAACTCAAAAGCCTCTTGATGAAAGTGAAAGAGGGGAGTGAAAAGGTTGGCTTGAAGCTCAACATTCAGAAAACAAAGATCATGGCATATGGTCCCATCACTTCATGGGAAATAGATGGAAAAACAGTGGAAACAGTGTCAGACTTTATTTTTTTGGGCTCCAAAATCACTGCAGATGCTGATTGCAGCCAGGAAATTAAAAGACGCTTACTCCTTGGAAGGAAAGTTATGACCAACCTTGATAGTATATTGAAAAGCAGAGACATTACTTTGCCAACAAAGGTCCGTCTAGTCAAGGCTATGGTTTTTCCCGTGGTCATGTATGAATGTGAGAGTTGGACTGTGAAGAAAGCTGATTGCTGAAGAACTGATGCTTTTGAATTGTGGTGCTGGAGAAGACTCTTGAGAGTCCCTTGTACTGCAAGGAGATCCAACCAGTCCATTCTAAAGGAGATCAATCCTGGGTGTTCATTGGAAGGTCTGATGCTAAAGCTGAAACTGCAATACTTTGGCCACCTCATGCGATGAGTTGACTCACTGGAAAAGACTCTGATGATGGGAAAAGTTGGGGGTGGGAGGAGAAGGGGACGACAGAGAATGAGATGGCTGGATGGCATCACCGACTCTGTGGACATGAGTTTGAGTGAACTCCGGGAGTTGGTGATGGACAAGGAGGCTTGGCGTGCTGTGATTCATGGGGTCGTGGAGAGTCGGACACGACTGAGCGACTGAACTGAACTGAACTGAATGATTGATAATTATTTTGATTATCAATGTTTGATAATTGTTACATTCTGTTATTTCTTTTGTTCTTTTCCTGTAATAATCAAGCCAACAAATCCAGAACAACAGTTTTATATTATAATGTTGCCACCTTTCTGTGGGGATTTGATCCTAAATATGACCAGAAAAGTTAGTCCCAAAATGTCCCCTTGGCAATGATCTGTTTCTTGATTCTCATTTCATTCTAAAACATTCCCCAAGGGGCATACTGAGTGTGGGTACTTTTATTTATCAATCTGCTCTTAGAACAACAGTGAAAAAGTAGCAGTTCTTATTTATGTTTCAGAGACATCCAGAGATGATTTTAAATTCTTGCATATTGACTAACTGGCTTTCAGTTAAAATGTAGATTGAGCACAAACACGTACCATTTTTCCTCTAGAAACCTCAGTAGGGAGGCAGTAAAGGCAATAAAACATATAAATCCACAAGTACACAGAGAATGCCATTGTCGTGATATTACTCCTCAACAGAAAAGAAAAATTGTTTGGAAGAGATCCTCTCCCATCCTCCAAGCTCCTTCACCTCCCTCACTCTTAAGTTTCTATATCACAGCTTCGGATGATTCCTAGCACTCTCCCACCCACAGCCCCTGTGTGTCCTATTTACACTTGATGTCCAAATGGAAAGCTGGCTCCCAATCGTTCAGCCCCTTGATTCTCCAGTGGCAGCACATTGTAGAGTCTCTTCCCACAACCACCCAGAAATTAGAGTTTAACCATCTCAGGCTTAACCATCTCATAAATATATACTGTTCCAGACATCCTGGGGTTCCGTCAGCCCTAAGTAAAATGTCCGCCCTGGGGAAAGTGCATGGACTATTTTTACAATTCCATGCTGTCATCTTACTCCACATTCTAAGCTTGATGAAGTCCTCCTTCCTACCTCATGGCCCAGAAAAGAACAAAGGAAGAAAAGGAGAAAAAAGATTAAGAAGAGGTGGCTCTGTAAATTTCTAATCTCCTTTTTTTCCCCTGCTGGCCCAAATTTTATTTTAGCTTATTCTCATATTTTTTCTGCCTCTTCCTTTCCTTTATTCTTAATTACTTCTTTTTTTTCTATCTATACTTGCTACAGTTTAACAAGATATTAGAAAAATATTAGAAAAATGGAATCGTTTTGGAGTGATTGACATTTTAAATTTCTTATTTTTATTTTTTTTTTAATTTTTTGAACACTAGCATTTACTGAGTGCTGGAAACCAATTTTAGCAGAGATCACAAAGTGGTAGCCCATAGAAAGTATCCACCTGAAGTTTTGTCTTTAAGTATTTGAATTTTTTTTTTTTTAAGTTTTTGGCCATGCCACACAGCATGTGGGATCTTAATTTCCTGACCAGGGGTCAAATCCATGTTCCCTGCAGTGGAAACATAGAGTCTTAAGCACTGGACTGCCAGGGAATGATTTTTTTTTTTAAATTTAATATATTTGGTATGTAACACTGAAGCTGAAGCTCCAATACTTTGGCCACCTGATGCAAAGAGCAAACTCATCGGAAAAGACCCAACTCATTGGAAAAGACCCTGATGCTGGGAAAGACTGAAGGCAAAAGGAGAAAGGGGCGGCAGAGGATGAGATTGTAAGATAGCATCACTTACTCAGTGGACATTAATATGAGCGAACTCTGGGCAACAGTAGAGGACAGGAGCCTGGCAGGCTGCAATCCATGGAGTCCCAGAGTTGGACCCAACATAGTGATTGAATGACAACATTGTATAAACTTAAGATGTACAAGATGTTCTTTGATACACTTCTGTACTGTAATATGATTACCATTTTAGTGATATTTATCACATTACATAATTATAGGACAATATTTATTGTCTCAGAGAAGGCAATGGCAAGCCACTCCAGTACTATTGCCTAGAAAATCCCATGGATGGAGGAGCCTGGTAGGCTGCAGTCCGTGGGGTCGCTAAGGGTTGGACACGACTGAGCGACTTCACTTTCCCTTTTCACTTTCACACATTGGAGAAGGAAATGGCAACCCACTCCAGTGTTCTTGCCTGGAGAATCCCAGGGATGGGGGAGCCTGGTGGGCTTCCGTCTATGGGGTCACACAGAGTCGGACACGACTGAAGTGACTTAGCAGCAGTAGCAGCATTTATTGTCTAGATTTAGAATGATTTTTTAAATTAATGTACTCGTTAGAGCAGTTTTAGGTTTATAGAAAAATTGAACAGAAAGTACGGAATTCCCACATAGTCTCTTTCTAAGACATCCCACCTTCTGCCCACAGTTTTCCTATTATTAACATCTTGCATTGGTGTGGTACAATCAGTGGACCAATATTGACACATTATTATTAACTAAAGTTTTACAGCAGGGTTCATTCTTTGTGTTGTACAGTTCTGTGGTTTGGATAACTGTATAGTCATATATCCACTGTTGTAGTATTATGCAGAATAGTTTTCTGCCGTAAAAATTCTCTGTGTGCCAGCTGTTCATCTCCTTCCCTACCCCACCAACCCTACTAACCCCCTGGCAACCTCTGATATTTCTACTCTGTCTGTAGTTCTGTTTTCCAGTATGTCATAGTGAGAATCATACAGTATGGAGCCTTTCAGCCTGGCTTCTTTCATTTGCAATATGCACTGTTTCCTGAATGACTTTTTCACTAGCTCACTTCTTCCCATCACTAAGTAATTTTCCATTGTCTGAATGTACCACAATTTGCTTATCCATTCATCTATTGAATTACATCTGGTTGTATCCAATTTGGACAGGTTTAAGTAAAGCGGCTATAAAAATGTGTGTGAAGTGTTTTATGTGGACCTGAGTTTTGGCTCATTTGGGATCATGATTGCTGGATCATATGGCAAGATTTTGTTTAGCTTTGACACAGACTCACTTTCTAAATATTTTAAAAATAAAGAAATGAGGCACTTCTTTTGAATAGGACACGGGAAATAGCCTTCCTTCCATTGCAGCTCCAATCCTGCTTGATAGTAGGTCTCATAATACTTAACATGTTAACCTTTTATCTTCTACGTGTCTTCTCTTGAAGATCCTCTGTACCAGTCAGAACCTTATAGACCTGGATGCTGATAGAGAGAACCAAAATGGCCTGGATGAAATTTCCTACGTAAGATCTTTTTCTGGGGTTAGTGAGATTTGAAAGGAGACAGGTCGACTTTGACTCCAAGATCTGCTATTTATCAGCTCCTAATGGCAGCTACTTAGCCTCCCACAGCCTCAGCTTCCCGTCCATAAAACAGTGGTAGAAGTAAGAGCAGAATGGCATTGGAGAAGGGATTTGATGAGACACCATGTGCAAAACTCATAGGACAGAGTCAGGGACTTAGGAGACTCAACAAAAGTTTATTTCCCCGCTTTGATTAAGACTACTTGAAGGCCATGCTACATTTTTTTCTCCGCATTTCATTTCATTGGTGATGCCAATGGTTAGTTAGCCTCTCTCCACTCGGGAGACTAGGAAATCACTGATAAGACTTTTAAGTGAATTCTTGAAAAAGTCTCGAAAAGCCTTCTAAGAATGAGTGACATTCTGAGCAAGTTATTCAGATGGAAATTGTCCTTGGCCTCGACTTTCTTGATAGTGTACCTCTAAGGATCTTTAATGCATTACCGTCCCTAGAGTATCTGCATTTTAAGTGAGGGTTCCAAAAGATAATGCAGAGGAATTAGTGTCCAGTTGAATTTTAATCGATCTTGTAGTTTACTTACTTTAACCTGCCCTAGGAAATACCAGACTTTCTGCAACATAGTCTAGCATGTCTACAGAATTCAACTCAGACTCTTCAAACAACCATGGCAAGTCCCACAAGGATTGCAAGGCTCAAATGAAAGGAACACCACAGTGTTGAGACTGATCAGAGCCTTGTGAAAATGTGACTGCTGTCTTGTTTTGTTTGTGGATATAAGTATAAAAATTATTTTTTGTGGAAATAGATTTATCTTTAGGCATGTTTCAGCCCTAGCTAGCACAGGAAGGATCCAAAGTTAAGTAACTTCACAGAGATAGAAAGTGCTGAGATCTGCTGATCACTTTTAGGATGTGTCTTACCTCTTAGAGTTGGCTCACTGCTTTGAAAGTGAAAGTCACTCAGTCGAGTCTGAGTCTTTGTGACCCCATGGACTGTATAGTCCCTGGAATTCTCCAGGCCAGAATACTGGAGTGGGTAGCCTTTCCCTTCTCCAGGGGATCTTCCCAAGCCAGGGATTGAACCCAGGTCTCCCACATTGCAGGCAGATTCTTTACCAGCTGAGCCACAAGTGCTTTAGCATAATAAGAAATTATATCTCCCCTTTGTCTCTCTGAATGGTTACCAAGGGATTCCGTCCGTCCATTCAGTCACTCAGTCGTGTCCGACTCTTTGCGACCCCATGGACTGTAGCCTACCAGGTTTCTCCGTCCATGGGATTCTCCAGGCAAGAATACTGGAGTGGGTTACCATTTCCTTCTCCAGGGGATCTTCCCGACCCAGGGATTGAACCTGGGTCTCCCGCATTGGAGGCAGACGCTTTAACCTCTGAGCCACCAGGGAAGCCCCCACCAAGGGATTAGCCATTGTTTAAATACACCTATGTTATGAGCATCTGCCAGTTATAGACCCCAATATTATTTCCCGAGGACAATTTGTCCTCCCAATTTTCAGGGTTATGCTATATTTGTATCATGGAGCCAGTGTTTTCCCTTCCTCAAAAGAGGGCATGTCTTACTTATCCCTGTATTTTATGTACATGATGCTGAATATCTATTGACAAGCACCATGGTCTTAGTATAAATCAGAAAATGAAAGATGCCAATTCTCTCTTTACAGTGTAAATTACCAACCCAATGGTTAACAATTTCCACTTCACAATTTACAAATTCCCCAGATCACAGATACCATTTAGCACAGAATTTTTTCCATAAGGTTCAGTCAGATATCATTAAAAATGCTTAATTGACCGCCTAAGACCTTTATAATTCTATAAATAGAGGAATAGACTCATTTATAAAGCAACTAATATGAATTCTGTCTGGAAAATTTATTGAAATAGTTTTTGAATTGCCTTTCCTTATTTCCTTATGGGGCAAATGGTAAAAGCATTCATACTATGGCTCCAAGCCACTGCCAATGTGGCATTCCCACTCCACAGATTATTCTAAACTCCTATCTTGCTGTTTAAGCGCCATCATTTCTTAGAGTTCTTAGCTTTTGCTTCACTTTCATGCCAGCACTCTGCATTGGTTGGTTTGGGTTATTGTTGTTGTTTTTCTGTTTGTGCCTTTGTTTAGCAGGAACATTTTCCATAAAATGCAGAGGTTCTCTTGCTTCACAAAAGCTGCATGGATTAGACAATGAACCAAGGACCCTGAAGTTAGGCTGAGATGAGGATCCTGGGCCTTGGATAGGTCTCACCCCAGGAACATGACTTATTCTTGCCAGTGACCTTCCCCTCGGTGTGCAGAACTCAAAAGCGTAGCTCAGGAAAGTTCAAATGACTATGTTTTGTGGACCATTGGAGTTACTTAGCTGTAGTTGAAACTGCACAATTCTCTAAATGCCAATGGTCTTATAATGATTTTTTAAATTTTAGTATAATTGAGTCCCAATGAGAGAGAGACTAAATTAGTGAGCCCCATTGTGAGTCAGGAGTTGGGCAGTTTGCTTTATGCTTGAGAGACATGACATCGTTTAATTCTCTCAGTAACTTTATGAAGTAATTGTATTGTTCCCATTTTAAAAGAAATGAAAGCTCTGAGATTTAAATTTTACCAGCTTTATACAACTAATAATTGGCCAGGAAATAATTCAAAATGGGATCTGTCTGACTGAAACCTTGATGCTCTGACCATGGCATCAGTGTTACCTGGGAGGTAGCTGAAAATGCAAAATCTCTGAGAAACTGCTACCAGTTTATAGACAATTATAAATGGAGGCTGTCAAAATGCCTAGGAAAGAATGGAAAATTAGAGACTGAGGCAGAGAAGGATGGCAAAGAACAGCAAAGTTGAATTCACTACTTAATTAGGTAATTAAACTTTGAATCTATTCTTTTCTCTAGAACCTTATACCCTATCCTCAGATTGCTTTAGATTTCCTCTCAAAAATTCTCCTCTGTAGTATTGCTAGTCTTTCAGATTCCAGTTAGTGAGGTGGCCCTATATGCTCATGGCCTATCCTAGGGGTCATTTTTAATTATTCTTTTTTCACTCTCCTGCATGTAACCCATCACAACTTCTTTTAGATTCACCTCTGAAATAAGTAGCAAAATCAGTCACACACAACCATCACCACCCTTGCCCCAAACACTTCATTTCTTTCCTGGGTGGTCTTATATCTCACCATCCTTCCCAATTCTCTTTTGAACATTGGCAAGTCATTCACTACACTTGCAAAGTAGAAGTCAAAGTAATACTTTAAATTACCACTAATAATTCTTTACTGTATTTAGAATGAAGTTCAGACTGCATGATTTGGCAGCTTTTTCTACCAGCCCATTTTTTATGACACTTGTGTTAGCACTGGCCTTTTTGGGCAACATATCCAATTCATTCTCCCCTTAGGGTCTTCATACATCTCTGTCTGGAAGGCTCTCCCCAAGGTCTTTCCGTGCCCTTTCTCGTCATTCACATATCAGCTCAAATATCAGCTCCTTGGAGGAGTCCCACCTGCCTGTCTTAACTAGAGCAGCCCCTCCTGATCTGTGCTCATCTGTGTGCAATTCGTTTGCAACCCCATGGACTTTAGCCCATCAGGCGCCTCTGTCCATAGGATTTTCTTTGACAAGAATGCTGGAGCAGGTTGCCATTTCCTCCTCCAGGGGATCTTCCCAACCCAAGGATCGAACCTATATGCCCTGCATCTCCTGCATTGGCTTATTCACCACTGAGCCACCTGGGAAGCCCAGCCCCTTTTGATATTTATCCCATCACCCTGTTTCAAGTCTTGGTGACTCCATGGACTGTAGCATGCCAGGCTTCTCTGTCCTTCACTGTCTCCAGGGGTTTGCTCAAATTCATAATCCATTGAGTCAGTGATGCCATCCAACCATCTCATCCTCTGGGTCAGAAACAACTTAGTAACTGAACAACAACAACCCTGTTTTGTTTTTTTCATAGCACTGCTGCAAGTTAGGTTTCTCTGGAACCAGAAACTGAGGAGTAGTCTGCATGGAGGAAGTTTATTATTGGTTGTCTTGATCAACACCTGAGGAAGGGAAGGAAGATAGAGATAAAAGCAGTAGACAAGGGAGACATTGGGCTACAAATACAGTCTTAACAAAACCTCAGCAAACCCCACAGTCGAGTTCTGAAACTGCAAAGTATAGCAATAAGCTGTTTCAGCAAGAGGCAACAAGTCTGACATCCCCAGGTCAACCTGTTCCTGGATGCCAGTGGCTCTCTTCAGTTCAGACTATTCCAAAGAAAGTTGACAGCCAAAGCTATCCATTTGCAGCACTCCCAGCAGCTTGGGGAATAAGCTTTTTGGTACTGAATGAGGATCTAGGCTGCACTTCACAGAGTTCACAAGTCCACCCTTTGAATATACTTCTTTGTAGACATTCTGGAAGTAGTTTTGTTAAGATTAAGATGCTGGTGTATCCTTTCTCAAGGAAAACTTACTGAAGTTTAGCGGCATTAGGCACAGCCCCAGCTGAGCAGCCAGTCTTGGAGTCACAAGGAAACTCCCTGTCCGCTCCTCCACCAACCATTTTATATTCTCCTCAATCTCACCTAGTACCTCTGCAGGGCTGGATGTCTCACCTGCTGGCAAAAACCCACTAGCGGAGTCCGAGCTCCCAGCCACTATGTTCTCCTCTGACTAGGGTTTCTGAACTTGTCTATTACGGTTAAAATTGGGCAAAGTAGCACCAAGAGGCAACTAAAAAATATAGGTGTCAAACAGATTCTTCCCTGCCTACACTCTAGGACAGTCTCCCAGGCTCCTCCTGATGCTAGGAGACATCCCCTTCTGGCCTGTTGGTCCCTTGGCACAAGGAACCCAGAGGGGCCAGCTGTCAACTATGGTTACAGGACCCAAGCTGTGTCCTCTGGTGGAAGGACCCAAGAGAATCAGGGCCATTAAACCCACAGAACCTAGACACGCAAGGAGAGGAAGATGAATTCTCCAAGCAGGTAACCAGGGGTGATGGTAAGCAGGCCAGTCCTGCCTCTATTCCTGATTCCTGGAGCTCTGTATTCTGCCCGCTGAGGATGCCACACCGTATAACACCCGTTAATACCAAGTAGATGCTGCACCCTGGATAAGGACCCGCACCTCTTTATGAGGTATGGTCTCAAAACTGCTGCCTCAGCTGTGTCATGAGTGTAGTGTTGTGTTGTGTGCCGAGCCAGGCTCTGCTGTGTTGTGAGTGTGTCGCTGCGGCATGTGTGGAGCCGGGCTCTGCTCTTGTGAGTGTGGTGCTGCGGCGTGTGCCGAGCTGGGCTCTGCTGTGTTGTGAGTGTGGTGTGTGTGGAGCCGGGCTCTGCTGTTGTGAGTGTGGCGCTGTGGCGTGTGCAGAGCTGGGCTCTGCTGGTGCAGTACATGGCAGGACCAGAGCGTCTCACAGTCTTGTGCCCACTCCTGCATTTTGGTGCGTCCTTGTGGCATTCACCTGAAGGAGCGAGTTGCTCCCAGCATCCCTGCAGTGAGCCTGTGAGCACATCCCCTGTATCTAGAGCCATGATATTTTTAACACCTAGAAGACTCACCTTTGTGAGGCGAGAGCTGGGACTAAGTCGCTTTCAGGACATATTTCGAAGTCAGTTCTTCCTTCAGCATGGGGCAGATTATAAGAGTGAAGGAGCAACCCTTTTAGGACTACCACAAGTTTCAGAATATTATAGAGAACAAAAAAAAAGTCAGGTCAGATTTTGATGACTGGAATTTCTGAATCAGTGTAGACCTCCAGGACTAGGGTTCCAGCTACCACAGGCTTATCCTATTAAAGTTTATGGAAGGTTTTGGGCCTCCACTGATATTCATTCTGTTTTATTCCAATCTCAAATTACATGTTAAAGAAAACAAAAGGAGAAATCATATCCTTTAAACTCATTTATTAATTATGTGCATTTGCCAATTGAATGAAAAACAAGATGCCAACCTCTTGCCAAAAGCCAAGTGGAACCAAGGTTAAGTTATATATTTACTTACCTAAAGAAAACTTCATATACATACAGTTAATATTTTACATCTAGAACTATCTATCTATATGCGTGCTCAGTTGCTCCGTCATGTCTGACTCTTTGCTGCCATATGGACTGTAGCCCACCAGGATCCTCTGTCCATGGAATTTTCCAGATAAGAATACTAGAATGGGTTGCCATTTCCTACTCCAGGGGATCTGCCTGACTCAGGGATCAAACCCACGTCTCTTGCTTCTCTTGCGTTGGCAGGTGGATTCTTTACCACTGAACCATCAGGGAAGCCCATCTATCTGTATATCTATGAACATTTATATGTACTTATATATATAAGGACATTATCAGATGTCACCTGATTTCCAGATAGTGAACCGTGAAATATTTCATTACAAATACCCTCTTCAAAAGCATAATTTTTCACTTAATGACTAGGACCAGTCCATCCAAAATATACTTTTGATAATAATATGAGATATGTGGGAAAGACAAGGAAGAAAAATCTAGGAAAACCACTAATGCCAAAATCGAACTGAAGATGCAAGACCTGCCAAGGTCATGCAAAGGGCATGCTATGTGTGCATGGCCGCTGATATGGTCAGCCAGGCTCCACGCAGTGGCTCTCAGCTCAACTGCAAAGGCCAGTATAGGATTTTCTCACCCACCCTTCTTTCTACCTTGGTTTCTGCATGAACCTAAATAAATACATTCTTCATCTGGAGGGGTATGTTCACCTTCTGGTGTGGGTCTGGTTACTGGCTTCAGAGAGGAACCAGAGTATTGAACTTGGCCATGGAAACCGTGGTTTACGATGCCTGTGAGCCACAGTCCTGTTTACACAGGGAGAGGAGCTGGCTGCAAGGATCAGGTAGCTTCTTTTGCTGCTGAATTTCAATGAGCAGAATCGATCAACAGAATCGGGACATGGAAAGCTCTGGCAGGCTCCAGCCTTCTCTGGGATGAGGCCAGTCTGGGGACTTGAGCCTGACATAGAACTTTTACATTTAATATTAAAGACACCCGAGCAACAGCACATCCCCAGGAAGCTCTTTCTCTGAAAAGTCAGCGTCAAGGCTGTGTGGCCTTCTCTTTCCTGACCTATTGTCTGAGACCACGCAGATATAAAAGGCATCTTCTTTTGAAGAGAGTTAAGGAAACAATGCATAATAGTTGCTGTTTAACTCTGGGAGTTGGTGATGGACAGGGAGGCCTCGCGTGCTGTGGTTCATGGGGTCGCAAAAAGTCAGACACAACTGAGCAACTGAACTGAGCTGAAACATCTTAATAACATAATTAGCAGACAAATGCAAGCAAAAGGTTATAAATTGAGTGAGTGAATTTAGAATTTCATTTTGTCCTTAGATTTTCCTTTCTCAAACCTTGAGAGCCAGAATAAATCAGCTCCACGCTGTGGAGCTGGGACAGGGAGTCTTGAGTACAGTTACCAGGCGAGCAAGATTCAAGGATACTGGGGAGACCCCAGTGTGTTTCTGGTTTTATCTGGTTGTGCTTTGGTGGGAAAACATTTCACAGCAGTAACTCCTTTAATATTACTCCTTGTTGGGTGTCTCTGATTCCTCTCAACTTATTTCACTGACAAAAAGCATGTTTTTAATCTGCTTTGCATCACTGAGCCAACTGAGAAAATGGGTCCTGTTCTCCATGAATTATTGAAGCTCATTGTCAGCAACTATAAACCCCGGAGGCAGATGACAGCCCCAGAAGCTGAGAGAAGACAGCCCAATCTGTGGATCCCAGTTGGGGAAAAAGGGGAGAAAGAAAATCACTCTTGAATGGAAAATTGAAGAAACTCCTGTTTCGGTTTAGAATATGGATGTGAGGGAGCTCTTCACAACCAACCCAAATCAAAACTGATGAATACGTCGTCTTGGATAAAGTTTTATGCTATTTCTGTTGTACTTTTTCTTTCCTTAACATCTTACCTGGTTGGAATCAGAATCAATTAAAGTGATTTAAAGGATAAGTTTCAGAGGTAAAGCTTGTGGGCACTTAACAAAGATATTGATTCAAAAAAGTATATAAAATAAAACAAGTCTGTTTATCACCAGGTGGAACTAAAATGAAGAACACGGAGTATTTTCATGGGGTTCATGTGAGTCCTATTCTCCCTGTTGTCAGTTTTAATTCATTATCTATTCATTCAGTAAGTATTTGCTGAAGTTTCTCAGTAACTTTCTCTCTGTTCTTTTTTAATATTTATTCGGCCATGTTGGGCCTTAGTTGCGGTGCGTGGGACCCTCGTTGCAGCGTGTGGGCTTCCGTCCAGTTGTGGTGCTGGTGGGCTTAGTTGTCCCAAGCCTTGTGGGACCTTAGTTCCCAGACCAGGGGTCGAACCCATGTCCCCTGCATTGAAGGCAGATTCTTAACCACTGGACCACCAGGGAAATCCCTCTCTGTTCTTCTTGAAGCACATACTCTTAAGAAAGGACAGAGGCCATCAGGTGTCAGGGCCAGTGTGCTCAGCCTTGGGTAGGGAGGCGCCTTCTCCTCTCTGAGTCCCAGTGGCCTGCATCTGTATGACCCTAAGAGTGAATGCCCCCTTAAGTCTGACACCTTTGGCACCTCACTCGCCCACCCTAGTCTAAGCCCTGCCTCCATAAAGTTCACTCTGGTGAATTTTATGACTCCAGAGACATCTTAGGTATAAAGATCTTGTCTCTACTCTGTTTCCTCAGTGGAAAGCTAGTAAAAATGTAAACAGCTCACCCTGACTCCAAGGTTAATCACACCCCCAAGCCCAGCTGTAGTGGCTGCTTTCCAAGGGAGCTGCCTACATTGGGGATAAGGAAGCGCCATTGCACCGAGGGAGGTCATGAGGGCTCTTGCTGAATGCTGACGCTGGACATTCTTGCTTGGTGTTGATTGCTTCCTTGGGTCCTGTCTTGTGCTTTGGCTCTGGGCTCTGCTAACTGTGACTCTGGCTCTGGCTCCTTCTGGGCTTCTGCCCGCTGGCCCCCACGTTTCCTCAGTAGCAGCCCTTGCAGCTCTGACCCTCAGCTGTGTCCGTGCTCTGGCTTGCTGCATTCATTCCCTTTAGGTCTCCTGCTCTCTTTTCTCCACAGTCCTGGGCTGAGGTCCGAAGGCCATGTCACAATCCAAGGTTTGGTCACTGACAGTGTGTCCTGGAAAGGAGAAGGGAGACCAGAAACATTTGTTTTCTATTATTCTTCCTGAAAGACTGAAAAAATAGATTCTGCCCTTCTGGACTACATAGGTGTGTTATAAAGCTTAACATCCGTGAAGCCTGTGTGCATTAATGTAAAAAGCAGCCATGTAGAAGATTGCCAAGCTATTGCCTTGGCAACATCCCCACGTTAGGAAGAGACCTAAAACACAAGCTGTCATTATAAAGTAAGGAGGCTGTTTTTTTCCCCTACCAAACGCATCAAACTGTATACTTGTAGATAACTCTTGTCCCTTTCAAATTAGTCATTGTGGGGAAACGGTCACTTATTTCAGCAATTAATGCCCACTCAAAAATATTTTTTGACTCAACTTTTGGTATTTCCTTTAAGGACAGATGCTTTTTTTCTTTCCCCCAAATCTCCTTAGTGGTAAAGTGTCTTTATTTTATCAAGGTTGTCCTGAATTTAAAACAACCAAATCTGGAAGGAAAGTCAGCCACAAGTCAGGGAAGTATTGGAGAGAGACAGATACACAGAGAGAAATTGATTGATTGATTCTACCTGAAACTAAAAAGAAAAGACTTGACTCTGTAGTAGTAAGGTGGATGTGTGTGTCTGCAGGCATGCATGTGGCAGGTGGAGTGATTGTGTGTAGGAAAGTCAGAGAGAATAGCCTTGGTATTTCAATTTGTTGGTAGTGACTTTACGTCCCACTGAACAAAGAATGCAAATCTAACAGGCCATGCATGCTACTGCTTCCATCCCTGTCAGGACAATTTCTCAGCTTCAGTCTTGATTAGAAGCATAATTTTTTTTGTTGTTTTTTATTTTTTTAACAGACGATGCTGTCAGCTGGAAGGAAAAAGCCCACAGGGCACATCACGGGAATGTCTTTCCACCCAGGGTTCACATAGCTTTGTCATCATATCTGATCTCTGCTGCCGCAGATAACCGGCCAACAGAACAGGACGTGCAGACTTGGGAAGGCTTTCAATTGAATTTTTGAGAAAAAGGTTACTATACAGACTGGTCAGCTCCTTTTGTGCCACTGCCACTATTCTCTAGGTCCAGTATTCCTTCCCTCAGGCCTCTCTGTGCCTTTATAAAGATCAGCAATTATTTTCAGCTCCAAGCAGGATGCTGCCACACAGGGGCTCCCCAGAGGCAATAAGTCTGGGAGAGAAGGTGGATGATTTACAGATCAACAGCTACCTGGTAGATACTGTGGGATACCTTGCTGTCGACACCAAAGGATTGATGAGCATTCCTTTGTGAGTCATAAAAAAAATCTGTAAGAAAAAAAAGAGGAATCAAAATCTTTTCTCCTCCTCTTGAAAAATCTGGTGGTTTCTTTCTTTGTCTTTGGTAGCTAATGCCATTTTTAGATGCCTATGAAAAAGACAGAAACATTCTTGCTCTGTGAATTCTGGTATTTCAACTCGTACTGTGTGTAATCTAGCCAACATTAACAATGGACTGAATTCCCTGTGTTTGCAATATTTCCTGGATCCCCAGGGGCGTCTGCCTGTCAGATGCTACTGAGGACCACTTAAGGCTAAGTCAGCACATAGGTGCTCAGCCCCCTGTGCCCGCTATGACTCTCAGCTGTACTGTTCACCTCCTCACCCTGTGATGGAAATTTCTTCTTTCCCAGCTGGCCAGTACTATCAACTTACCATATTTCAGGAACTGAAATGCCAGAGTATCGTGAGGTCCCATGTTCAGGTTTTTCTTCCTATTTTTATCCCTCTGGTAGATACTACATTATTTTAGAATGGATTAGTTGACTCTGTTTTGTCCTGTCACCTAAATTCAATTCAGCTTAACGATTACTTATGGAATCCTTGCTAAGGACAGATACAAAAGCTACAGAGGGTGAATGAAAATTGAAGACATCATTCACTATCTAATTGGGTGGATGTTCAAGCACAAAAGAGCAATGTGTTAGTAACACAAGGTAGAATGAGATAGGGGTCTTAGGATGCACGAAACGTTGCTCCTTGACCATTGTACTGTGAGATACCAGCCCTCAGGAACGGGATACTGCTGATGAGGAAGAGTGAAACACACAAATCAGGAAGCCGCTCGATCAAACACTTACGTGATAAATCCTTTGCCTATACTGGCAGTTTCTGAATGGTACTAGGTAGGTCAGTCTGTTTTCAGGGTATAAGTGTGACGAGGCTGTTATTTACTTTTTAAAATACATTACCTTTTAGAGCAGCTTTAGGTTTACAACAAACTTGAAAGGAAGGTACAGAGATTTCCCCTATGTTCCTTAACAAAGGGCCCTCACACTGCAATGGAAAGCTCCTATGTTCTACAACTAAGACCCCGGACAACCAAAAAAAAAAAAAATGAATGAATAAACATTTTTTTAAACATTAGGAAGAAACCTCATAGGCCATCTGATCTAGCCCTCCAGAAAAGGCTGAATTCCTTCCTTCAACAGGAAACTTACTCAATCAAAAGACACAATCCAACATTTCTCTAAACAGACCCATAAGTGACTTATTCACTTCCTCACGACCCAGTAGTCTATTCTTTATTCAGACAACACTGCTCATTTTTCTTATATCAAGAGAAAGTCTGCTCCCCTGCAATATCCCCAGATGGCTTTATAAACCCTCCATTAGGAAAGCTCTTAGATGTGGAAACAGGTATCCTGATCCACCACCTCTCTATTGCCCACCTCACCCCTCCACACCATTCTCTTCTGCAGCCCAATACTATCAATTCCCTCAGTAGGTATCCCCTCAATTATTTTATTTTATTAGGATGTAAAAATAATCAGTGACTATAGTAGAAAATGGGTTTCCCTGGTGGCTCAGATGGTAAAGAATCTGCCTGAAATGAGGGAGACCTGGGTTTGATCCCTGGGTCAGGAAGATCCCTGGAGAAGGGAATGGCTACCTACTCCAGTATGCTTTCCTGGAGCATCCCATGGACAGAGAAGCCTCATGGGCCACAGTCTGTGGGGTCGCAAAGAGTCAGACATGACTGAGTGACTAACACTTGCACTTAATTCACTTTTCATAGTAGAAAATATACTAAAAAAGCATAGAGTAACAACTCGAGAAGCATGTGGTCTAGTTAAAAAGACATGTGCTATGGACACTGTAAGAGCACAGAAGAGGGACATCTGGATGAAACTGGGCGACAATGACACTGGCTGACTGACGGTGAATGAGTCGAAGGATAAGAGGCAGATCCAGAGAAGATAATCTGAAAAGGATCAGAGCTTGCACCACAGACCAGGGGCAGGAAAGTGCACAATATTTAGATGATGATAGGAGTTCTACTTGGTAAATGCTTTGCATGAAGGGCTGGTAAAAGATGAAAACTAAAGAGACGTGTGAAAATCAGATCATGAAGGGCCTTACGTGCTAAGCATAAAAAGAAAATGTTATTTTTGTCCTAAAAGTTAAAGGAATACATAACATGTGTTTAAGAAAGGGAGCATTTTTATTACTGAAATGTCACTCCACTGAGAGGTGTAAAAATCAAAAGGAGCAACGTAGGATCAGGAAGAAATCAGTTAGGCTGTTGCAGAGAGAAGTGATGAAAACCAAAGTGGAAGCAGCGTTGGAAAGAAAGAGAAAAAATATATATAAGAGATTAAATCACTATTACTGGTGTTTGATTGAAATATAGCAGTAAAACTTCTGTTCAACATAGTATGGAAAGTCTTACAGCAGTTAGGCAAGGAAAAATAAAAGGCATCTAAATCAGAAAGGGAAAAGTAAAAGGATCTCTGTTTACAGATAATTTGCTCCTATACACAGTACATTCTAAAGATTTCACCAAAAAAAAAAAAAATCTTAGAACTAATTATGAATTCAAGAAAACTGCAGGATAGAAAATCAACAGACAAAAACAAATTCCATATGGCAAAAATCACTACACTATTGAAAAGTAATTAGCCTCCAATTAAAATAAATCAATTTTAAAAAAAAGTTCCATTTCTATATATTAAATACCCAAAAAGAAAATCAAGAAAACAATCCCATTTGCAGTAACATCAAAAGCATAAAATACTTAGAAAGAAACTTAACCAAATAGTTGGAAAAACTTATACACTGAAAACTGACCTACACTGAAGAAAGAAAGAAGAAAATAAAAATACAAATAAATGGAAAACACCCCATGTTCAGACTCAATATTGTTAAGATATCCATACTATCCAAAGCAATCTACAGATTCAATACTATTTCCATCAAAATCCCAATGGTATCTTTTTATAGGAAAAAAATCCTAAAATTCATATGAAGTCACAAAAGATCTTGAATAACCAAAGCTATTTTGATCCTGAGATCTTGAGAAAGAGAATAAAGTGGAGGTATCCTAATTTCAAAATATATTACAAAGCTACTGTGATTAAAATAGTGTGATACTAGAAGAGCAAAACTGTCTGAATAATGAGTAGAAAAAAGTACAGAAAGGGAAAGTCACAGAATAGATGTTGGTCCAAAGGAAAGAAAAGTCTAACCATCATAAAATAATCAAATTATTGGGTTTGCCAAAAAGTTCATCAGGTTTTTCCATAAGATTATGGAAAATTAGCCTTTTGGCCAACCCAATATATCTAAAGATGTCCAAGTAAATTAGGAACCTTCACCATAAGAACAAACGTCCTTCATAGGAAATTAATTTTAACTGGACAATTGGCTAAGCAGTTTGGTTTTACCAAAAGAAAGAAAAAAAATAGAAATGATCTTGGAAACTTTGGCCATTTCAACATTTTTTATAATGAGCCAAACAAATTACCTTCTAGCTAGAAACAACTATATGAAATTCAGATGGAGAAAAATCAAGTTGGTGTCATGGAAATGCTTAAATTGATCAATTCCAGCCCTTAAAAACAGGCTGAGAAAAATTTCAAACATAGTCATGAGGTAATATCCATTATTGGCAAAGAAATAGGCTGAGTGTTCCCATCTCAAATTGTTCTAACTTTTTAATTTACTCTTTCCCAAATAATTTGCTCCATGATGAGAGAATGTTTACCTTCTGATCCAAAGGAAGACAGCCATATGCTTTTCCATATACTTCTCTTTTAAAAAATAAGACAAAAAAATAATAATAAAAAGAGAATAATAGACTAGATCCTAATTGCTAGACAGTATTAATAAATAGATCTAATAGATCCAGTTCCTTACACCAGGGGCTTGCTCACACAGGTTCACAGATAAACCATTCTAACCTTGCCTTTCTTTTATGTAAATAAATATCCTCTCCAGAGAGAGAAACATCTGAGATCCTGTTTCTATATCAAACAAACATGTGGGAAGAGCTCCTAAAACTGTAAGGATACTTGCCCACTGTAAATAAAATATTCTGAGTATCTAGACCTACCTTGGGTGATTTTTTTTTTCCTTGTCATTATTTTCCAGTTTCCACCAGAGGTCTATTGAAAGTGTGTTCCAGCAGATTCAAGAGTGAAGGCTACCTGAATAACAGGCTCAACTTGGTTCCAATGCTCCGTCATCAAGCTGGGGAAGGGACACCTGCAGATTTGCCAGGGCTTTTATTAGTAAAGGGACTTCCAAGGTGGTTCTAGTGGTAAAGAATCTGACTGCCATTGCAGGAGATACAAGAGACGTGGGTTTGATCCCTGGGTCGGGAAAATCCCCTAGAGGAGGGCATGGCAACCCACTCCTGAGACAGACTTTCAATACTGAGTTTCCATAGAAGGGCTTGGGAATTGGGAAAGGAGGGGAAAATTGAAGTAACAGAATACTGGCATTCAACATTACGCTAACTAGAACCGAAGTAAAACAAAATCCAGACCTCAAATAGACAATATGAAACTCACTGTAAGAAATGAACAAAACGCAAACATCTCCAGTGTAAAACAATGGCACAGAAACATTGTCCTGATTCATCAAGCTTTCTAATCCTTTCAGTTTTCATAATTATCCCAGTTCTTGCTGGAGCATTCAATGTGCTCATTAAATTTCTCTTCGACAGGCCACACAAAATTAAGTCTTAGTGGTCACGTTTGTTTTTGTGCCCCTCATATTCCCCAAAAGTTTGTTTTAAAAACTAAAGTTTTATTAATCCAGGCTAGTAGTCACTAGAATTCTGTCCTACCTTTGACTTTTCCAATGATTTATTACTGTACCCAAGTCAAGTGCATATTTTTATTTCCTCCTTTAGCTGAATTTCTCTTTCTTAACACAGGAACAGTAGTAAGTTACCTATAATTTACCTTGACAGAGTTATGGTAAATGTTCTGCAAACATTTAGCTCATGGATATTTTTCTGAATGAATATGAAGATCCATTTCATATTAAACTGTTATGGCGCACTTAATAAATACTGCTATAGAACATTATAGTAATAGCTCCATAGTGGCTAACAGAGCTGAAAGTTGTAATTGTACATACAGTCTAGCTCTCAGGATACCACATGACTGTCCACAATACTTCTTACTTCTCAGGAGTGGAAGACCTAATGATCCATTCAGTTTTCCCTTTATCATCAAAATACTATCATCATTATATTAACAAAAATCCAATTCACTAAAAAGCTATGGCCTATGACTCAGATATTTTGAAAACTGACCAACGTACCCTCCAGGGGACATCTTGTATTTCTACTAGCCCAGGATAGGTATGCAAATCTAACTTACTACTTAATATTACAAATGCTAGTTTGATAGACAACCTGTCAATGGATAAAGAGAACAGACTTATAATCCAAGACAAAGCATATGTAATCCTCCATTTTACATTCATCATCTATGACCAAATTCACCAAGATGTTGGCTTTCTGCTGAAGGATGCAAGATTCCAGCATCCAGCGAGGCATTGGGCTGGATCCCCTCTGCTCTCGCTTTCTGAAGAAGGTTGTATGGAATGACAGGAAGGGTTTAGGTTTTAACTCCCTATCTCCATGCTGGATTTCAGTTTTGTCTGTTGTATAACACTGAACAAATCATTTAATCCTGAGTCTTGGTTTCTCATGTATAAAGTGGGAACAAGAGCAGCAAGCTTGGAGAGTTGTAAATGCTTTTGTTGCATTTATTCCCTGACATTTTGATTTGTTCACAATTCTGTCCTGGAGCTTCTTGAAGTCAAGGCCTGTGTTTTATCCATCTCTAAATTTTGAATGCCCAAAAAATACCCAGTAAATGGAAGATATTCAATATATGACCTGTGATCTCTCAGTAACATTTGTCACAATATTAATAGTGACTTCCTGTTCAGGGGCAATGCCTCTTTCTTTTTTCATTTTTAACTTTTTAAGAAACCTCCACACTGTATTACAAAGTACCTGCACAAATTTACAATTTCATCTGCAGTACACAAGAGTTCCCTTTTTCCCAACTGTCAGCAAAACCTGTTATATCTTGTCTTTTTGATAACAGCCATTCTGACAATGTGGGTGATAACTCATCGAGGTTTTGATTTGTATTTCACTGATGATTAGAGATGTTGATTAGTGATGTCATTTTCCATTCCGTTCTCCTGCTTCTTGTTTTTTCACAGCACTTAACTCTTAAGGAGTGACTTTATATTATGTATCTGTTAATTTGTTTATTGTGCCCTTACTGCTAGAATGTAAACTCCACGAGGGCGGAAATTTGATCTTGTTTTCTGCTGTGTCTCCAGCACCTAGAAAAGGATCTGGTATCGTATATATTAGGTTGTTGTTGCTAAGTTGTGTCCAACTCTTTGTGACCTCATAGACTGTTGCATGCCAGGCTCCTCTGTCCTCCAGTATGTCCTGGAGTTTGCTCACATTCATGTCCACTGAGTTGGTGATGCTATCTAACCACCTCATCCTCTGCCACCTGCTTCTCCTTTTGCCTTCAATCTTTCCCTGCATCAGGGTCTTTTCCAATAAGTCAACTCTTCGCCTCAGGTAGCCCGAGTATTAGAGCTTTAGCAATAGTCCTTCTAATGAATTTTTAGGGTTGATTTCCTTTAGGATGGACTGGTTTGATCTCCTTGCTGTCCAAGGGACTCTCAAGAATCTTCTCCAACACACAGTTCAAAAGCATCAGTTCTTCAGTGCTCAGCCTTCTTTATGATCCTCCACTCACATCCATACATGACCACCGGAAAAACCATAGTTTTGACTGTAGGGACCTTTGTCAGCAAAATGACATCTCTGCTATTTAATACACTGTATAATATATTGCTGCTGCTGCTAAGTCACTTCAGTCGTGTTTGACTCTGTGTGACCCCATAGATGGAAACTCACCAGGCTCTCCCGTCCCTGGGATTCTCCAGGCAAGAACACTGGAGTGGGTTGCCATTTCCTTCTCCAGTGTGTGAAAGTGAAAAGTGAAAGTGAAATCTCTCAGTCGTGTCCGACCCTTAGCGACCCCACAGACTGCAGCCTACCAGGCTCCTCCATCTATGGGATTTTCTAGGCAACAGTACTGGAGTGGCTTGCCATTGCCTTCTCCGGTATAATATATTAGGTACTCAATAAACACTGGTTGAGTGAATAATATCCACATTCACTCTTTCAAATTATTCAACACCCATTTATTCTATTAACAGTGCCAGGCAAGCAATAGCTTTAGATCTCGGGGGGGGGGGGGGGAGGGTTACATAGGCTGCTGTGTTATTTGCCACTCAGGTTGCCTGAATGGAGGAGGCTGAACTGAGAGGCACCATTAAAAGAAGGCTGCTGAGTGGCAGCAATTCTAAACTGTATCCAAACCAGAGAACGGCAAACCCAGTGCAGTCCCCCGCAATTGTTGGTGTTAGGGTGGGGAAACAATGGGATGGGATAGCCCCATCATAAGGGCAGAGCTTCCCACTATCAGGAGAAGACTAAAGACCACAGCACTCCACATAGCACACAAGGTTACCTGGGGAAGCTGTCAGATGGACTGGAGCAGAAGATTTGCAAAGCTCCCAAGAAATCTATCACCTGACCGCGTGTTTCCTTGATTTCAGTGCAGGATCATGACCGACTGATGCTCAGTCCAGTACCAGACATGGGGATGGACTGGGCAAAGATAAATGCAGATTGTAAAAAGATAAAATCTACCTTCAAAGTGGTTGGAGACTTACAGGAAGAGAAGACACAGCTAATAGGACTAAGAGCATTATATAACATGTATGCGTTCAGTGGAGCCGTGGAGTCATAGCAAATTACATCTGTAAAGGAGGCTATTTCTGGATTGTGTTTAAATATAGAACTAGTCTCTTGGGTACAAGAAGAACAATTTACCAGTCACAAATCTCTTCATCTGCAAAATTGTAGGCTTAAAATAGAATTCATTTTTCTGTGTCCCTTCAGTTCTAAATTGCTATCCTTATCGATTTACATACATGTAACCAGTCCGTTCTAAAGGAGATCAATCCTGGGTGTTCAATGGAAGGACTGATGCTAAAGCTGAAACTCCAATACTTTGGCCACCTCATGCGACGAGTTAACTCACTGGAGAAGAGTGTGATGCTGGGAGGGATTGGGGGTGGGAGGAGACAGGGACGACAGAGAATGAGATGGCTGGATGGCATCACCGACTCGATGGACATGTGTTTGAGTGAGCTCCGGGAGTTGGTGATGGACGAGGAGGCCTGGCGTGCTGTGATTCATGGGGTCACAAAGAGTCGGACACGACTGAGTGACTGAACTGAACTGAAGTGAACCCTATATCGGAGAAGGCAATGGCACCCCACTCCAGTACTCTTGCCTGGAAAATCCCATGGATGGAGGAGCCTGGTAGGCTGCAGTCCATGGGGTTGCTGAGTCGGACACTACTGAGTGACTTCACTTTCACTTTTCACTTTCATGCATTGGAGAAGGAAATGGCAACCCAATCCGGTGTTCTTGCCTGGAGAATCCCAGGGATGGGGGAGCCTGGTGGGCTTCCATCTATGGGGTCGCGCGGAGTCGGACACGACTGGAGTGACTTAGCAGCAGCAGCAGCAGCAGCCCTATATACATACACATGTATATGCGGATAATAAAACCTCATTAACTGGACTTTGCCAATTTTGGATTTATGATCAACCATCAGAGTACAGCTAGCTGAATTTTAATTTTGCTCTATCAGATATATTAGTAGCTTGTCCAACACACAGTGTCAGCAAATTATAAAAGGAATGTTCATCAACCTTAAAGAATGGACTGTTTTCAGAGGGTTCAGAACTCCCATTAGAACACCATAGCTGAAGTGGAGCCAACCACTTAGACTAATGTTTTGATACACTTCTTATAGATCCCTGAGCTAGGGACCCTGGAGAGAAGGGGGTTGACACACAAGGCCTCTGACCCACACCTGCTCTCACAGCCTTGGGAGTCGGAGCTTGACTTAAGGAGAAGCCAGAGGAATCGTCTCAGAAGGAGCATGACCCCACCATGTATCTCTGGAGCCTCTACTGTATTTGTTGCTCTGATGGTAAAAAGTGCTCTTGAAACGTATATAATGTGGGATTCCCTGGTTCTCCAGTGGTTAAGAATCTACCTTCCAATGCAGAGGATGTGGGTTTGATCCCTGGTCGGGGAACTAAGATCTCACATGCCATGGGGTAACTAAGCTGTATGTGGCAACTACTAAGACCCTACATGCTGCAATGAAATAGGTAAAATTTTTTAAGTGTAGAACAGAAAAGATGTATTCTTTTTAAAATAGGTTATTACATAAAATTAATTCATTTGCAAAAACTTATCAGATGCCTCTGTGCAGGAGTCATTATTATGTATCTTCCTTTTATTATGGATTTTTCAGTACCACACATTTATCTAGCCAAAGTTCTTGAAAATATGCTAGAAGAATATCTCACTGTTCTACAGTTAACTCTAATGGGAATTCCAATAACACTGCCTCAAAAGATTGTGCGTATACCTCACAGGAAAACAGGAATCTTACCCAAAATAGAGACTAGGGGGACTAGGGAATCCTACAATCTAGCAAAAGCTTTTAGGACTCAGGTCAGAAAAGCTAAAATTCAGAATGAGATGCAAATGCGAAAAAGCCGGAAAGGGGATGAAAAAAGAAACCCTGGAATCCACATAACTAGAAATTTTCATTCTATCATAGAAAAATGATCACACAGTGAATCCTGCTGAGGAGATGGATATAGGAGGGCAGAAATAGGAGACACAGCGCCCAGTAGCCTCTCCTTGTGGCTGAGTCAAAAGACAAATCAAGAACAGTCATGATCCTCCATCTCCCTCGGACACGGCGAGGCCATTTCCACTTTGGTTCCTTTCCTAAGGCGATTCTCCTCACTCAGTGTCAGACTCCCAGATACTGTTCATCCTTCAGAGCTTTGCTGCAGTTCCAGCTTCTCCTCAGTGCAGCCCTCTCTGCCCAAAAGACAGGTGCTTTCTGTACACCAGAATTTATCACTAAATGGCTTCCCACTGGGTGTCGAATTCTTCCTCTGGATTAGGCTACAGATTCCTAACTAATGGGACTCAGATCTTGAACCTTTTAATAATTTATGGACTTACTTACGAGAACAGTCTTAACAAGAGATAAAAAGTTAAATCATATTAATTATACATTTAATGACCTGTGTTTATTAAAAAGAATTAAACTGTAGGAAGTAAAACTGTCTTGGAAAGTTTGGGATGTATGGTCCACAATACCCATTCCACTTAACCCCTAAAATATTTTTGACTGCATATTGATCGATTTGATGAATGGCAGCAGGAGATTTTTCTCTATGGAATCTTTCATTCTAACCTGTGTATTAATAATGTATGAAGCTGATTAGTGCAAAAAATTGGATAATATGTCCTAAAGTAGACTCAAGACGTTCATTACCACTACCTCCTAAAAATTGCTCAGCCTCCTGTATCCTCTACCCCGATTGATGACATCACCACTCACCCAGTGACCTAAATCAGGAAACTGTGGTCACACAACACTCTTTACTCTCAAGTTTGATTCCTCATCAAATTCTGTTGAATCTCTCAGATTCACCCCTGAGCTCCTTCAGACAGCTTCTGGCTTCTACCCTGGTTCAGGCCGTCACTCCTCCACCCAGGCTCTACGCCCTTTCCCTAGCTGCTGCCTCATATCTGATCTCACCTCTCTCCAATCTATGCCACACACAGTTGCAGATGAGCTTTCTAAGGTACAAGTCTGTGCCATCCCCCTTTCTAAATATTTCAGTGACTCAAGTGTCTAAAGGGTAACATTCTCCCAACATAGGAGTGCCCCAATATGTAAGTCCTAACACTTCCTCGCATGTCATTCAAAGGCCCTCAAAATCTCGTCCCTGTCTTTCTTCTTCACACCAACGTTGGGCATTTGCCTGTATACCTCCTACCTTCTATCCATTGTCAGACTTTGAAATACCATGCCCTTTCATCTCACTGTGTAAAACCGTTTTTAACTCTGTATCCATTTATACCGTTTAACTTCAGCCTTAAACCAAGGACCAGGTTCTTTCTTGTCCATCTCTATGAGGACGGTAATTTGGCCACCATAGTTCTGGCAAATGCTTTCAATATATTTATTCATAAAACCATTTTATCAACAATATATTCTCTCCCCTCAGAAGGGTAGGAAGGGACATAGCAGTGTGAGGAGACTGTATATAGTTTAGGACTTTTTTAAATTAACATCACCATAATGACTACTTAAATGTTTGCTCAACATTGGTGAGTCAGTAATGAAAGAGTTTAAAGGAGGAATTTCAGGGAAAGAGAAGAGCAGAAGCAAGGTCCAGAAATGGCAGTGAACTTGCAGTAGGTTGAGACAAGCTCAGGTGTTTTTCCCCTGACACTGCCAAATTGGAGGCTTTAAGGAAATGGCAACCCACTCCAGTGTTCTTGCCTGGAGAATCCCAGGGACGGGGGAGCCTGGTGGGCTGCCGTCTATGGAGTCACACAGAGTCGGACACGACTGAAGCAACTTAGCAGTAGCAGCAGCATGGACTACCTATAGGTGAAGGAAGGAGCCAGTTTGAACAAGCAGTGACTCAGTAAGTAAAATGTGACGTGAAACAGAAAACTAACTCAAAGATTTTGCTGGAAGGCTGGAAGATGTGTAACACCTTCACAGAAAATGATAAACCTGGATAACACATTAATACCAATTCTCACTGTCTGAATTTGAAAAAAAAAAAATGTCTGAAAGGAAAAGCTGAATTGGTTACCTATAAAATACTTACAAACGTTCTTGCCAGTCTGAGGGTTTATGCCACCTGGTGGCAGTTTATCCACTTTTAGATTCAATTCTTTTAAAGTGGTATAAACCCTCCAAAAATCTAAATACCTGCAAATCCTAGCAGAGTGACAAGTATGGGGCAGTTACTCACGTATTTTTTGTTGTTGTTGTTGAACAAATGAATGAGTTGAATGCATAAGTCAGTTATTAAATGAGGCAAAGCTCTGTGGTGAAAAGAGCTCTGATCTGAAGGTCAAGAGAGTAGGCATCCAGTTCCATACTGCTGACTGGCGGGTGACCTAAGGAAGTCGCTGGATCTCTGGGCCTCAGTGTTGGCTTATGTAGAATTGCTAATAGGGCCAGAAGAGAAGCTACATATCAGTCCTGAAAATACAAAAAAGATTCATTAGGATGACTGAATTTTGTTTTTAATCGAAGTATAATTGATATTTGTTTCAAGTGCACAACATAGTAATTAAAATTTTTTATAGTTTTTACTCCCATTTAAAGTTATTATAAAATATTGGCTATATTCCCTGTGTTGTATGATATATCCTGTAGCCTATTTGCTTTACACATAGTAGTTTATTTCTTAGTCCCCTACATATATCGTGCCCCTCCTCCCTTCCCTCTCCCCACTGGTAACCACGAGTTTGTTCTGGTTATCTGTGAGTCTGTTTCTGTTTTGTTATAGTCATTCATTCATTTTTTAAGTTTCACACGTGAGTAATATCATATATTTGTCTTTCTCTGCTTGACTTACTTCACTTAGTATGATAATCTCTGAGTCCATTCATGTTGCTGCAAATGGCAGTTATTTCATTCTTGTTTATGGCTGAGTAATATTCCATTTTATACATGTACTGCATCTTCTTTATCCATTCATCTGTCAATGGACATTTAGGTTGCTTCCATATTTTGGCCTTGTAAATAGCGCTGCTGTGAACATTGGGGTGCATTTTCTTTTCAAATTAGTGTTCTGTTTTCTTTTAATATAAATAATTGAATAGATAATAAGAGGAGAAGAGTAGAAAAATCTCCTCTGCATATGTAGATTCTCTGCCTTCACAAAGGTGGAACAAAACTCCCTACTCAGTAAGCATAATCGTACTCAAACCACCAAAGAGTAAAGCATGGACTGGAAAGAGTGACTTTACGATGGAGAACTCTAACAAACACTACCTCAGCCGGGTGACCAACAGTGCTAAGTCACGATGATAGCACTTACCCGTGAAATGACTTCACCTCTGTGATCTTCTTCCCCCAAATCCATAATCTAAGTCTAATTACTAGAAAAACATCAGAGAAATACCAGTTGAGGGGCATTCTACAAAATACCTGACCAGTATTCCTAAAAGCTGCCAAAGTCATGAAAAATAAGGAAAGCCTGAGAAATTTTTGTAGCCAAGAGGAGCCTAAGGAGATATAACAACTAAATGTAATATGGTGTCTTAGACGGTATCCTGGAACAGAAAAAGGACATGAAAACAAAGGATATCTGAATAAGGTTTGAACTTTAGTTAAAAATAATGTATCAGTATTGGTTCAGTAATTGCAATAAGTGTACCAAACTAATGTAAGATGTTAGTAATAGGGAAAAGTGGTTGTGTTTTGGTTTGTCTTGTTTTTTACAATTCTCTGTAAGTCTGAAAGCTATTCGAAAATGAATCTTCAACAGAAAAGAAAAAGCATGAGCCAACCCTCCCAAAACACTCAGCACCATGTGGTTGTGCAAAAAAATGTCAAAATATTATTAAGTACCTTTTGGAAAATTAGATGGCAGAAGGATATATGAAAGAAAAAGATTTTCAATCCAGGGAAGAGAAATAAATATGTTTTAGACACAGTTACACATAATTTTTTCTTTTGAAAAAAGTATGTGCTTAGTTGCTAAGTAGTGTCTGACTGCGACCCCATGTACTGTAGCCCACCAGGCTCCTCTTTCCATGGGGGTTCTCCAGACAAGAATACTGGAGTGGGTTGCCATTTCCTCCTCCAGGAAAAAAATATAGTTCATTAAAATAAATAGAAAATATTAAAAAGATACAGAAAAGCGGAAAGGAGAAACAAAAGTTTCCATAATTTCGCCATCTAATGCACTACTATTACTATTATTTTCAATTATATATATACATATATATAAATTTTTGTGGGTTTTCTTATATTGCAATCAGACTTGACATAGAATTTAATTTCTTGAAAGTTTTTCCCTTTCTTAAATTGAAAATAAATCTTACATGTTGTTGTTTAGTCACTAGGTCATGTCTGACTCTTTTGCAGCCCCATGAACTATATAGCCCACCACATTCCTCTGTCCATGGGATTCTCCAGGCAAGAATACTGGAGAGGGTTGCCTTTTCCTTCTCCAGGGGATCTTTATGACCCAGGGATCAAACTCAGGTCTCCTCCTTTGCAGGCGGATTCTTTTACCTCTGAGCTGCTGCTGCTGCTGCTAAGTCACTTCAGTCGTGTCCCCATAGACGGAAGCCCACCAGGCTCCCCTGTCCCTGGGATTCTCCAGGCAAGAACACTGGAGTGGGTTGCCATTTCCTTCTCCAATGTGTGAAAGTGGAAAGTGAAAGTGAAGTGGCTCAGTCGTGTCCGACCCTTAGTGACCCCACGGACTGCAGCCTACCAGGCTCCTCCTGGTAGGAGTCCATGGGATTCTCCAGGCGAGAGTACTGGAGTGGCTTGCCATTGCCTTCTCTGTTACCTCTGAGCACTAGTATCTAAATACATGAGGCAAATATTAACAGACATAAAAGGCAAAATTGACAGTAACTTACAGAAATTGACTTTAACAGCCCACTTACGTCACTGGACAGGTCATCCAGGCAGAAAGCCAATAAAGAAACACAGGCTTAAAATGACACATTAAAACAAAATGGCTTAATATTAATAGAACACTCTATCCAAAAACAGCAGAATACACAATCTTTTCAAATATACGTGGAACATTCTCCAGGACAGATCACACACTAGGCCAAGGGCCCATCAATAGATGAGTAGATAAAGAAGATGGTATGTACATGCATGATGGAATATTGTTGTTAGTCACTAAGTTGTGTCCTACTCTTTTTGTGACCCCATGGACTGTAGCCTGCCAGGCTCCTCTTTCCATGGGATTTCCCGGGCAAGAATACTGGAGTTGGTTGCCATTTCCTTCTCCAGGGGATTTTCCTGACCCAGGAACTGAACCTGCATCTCCTACCTTGGCAGGCAAATTTTTTACTGCTGAGTCACCAGGGATGCCCGAAATCTTACATAGAGCTAGTTAATTAGTCTCTTTCTGCATTGTGGACAGTTAAGTCAAGTGCAACTACATGACTTCCCAAGACTGAATATCCTGAATCTGCTCTCATCTAGGCTGCAGTAAAGAAGCAGAGTGGATAGCTATCAAGTTATATAGGAGTTTAGTGATGTGTCTCTTGATTTCACTGTGAAGGAGATGTGATATTTAAGAAACAAATTGGAGAAGAGGAAAATCCAGTCAGGCACGAGCCACAGAAATGAGAGGTAGGGAACTAACAGTGTTGGGGTTGGAAAACAGTTTAGGGGAATACAGAAAGGGCCTATGTGTGTTTAAGGAGTGAGGTATGAATAATTATAGAATGGTGTGGACTGAGAAGAGCATGAGGGATCATCTGTTTTGCAAATGTGTGGTCTGTGAACATATCGGGAGGAGCATGTGGTTGAGAACAAATGGTCTTCAGTCGCTGGGAGGAAGTATTAAAATCATTAAAGTCTCTGTAGGTAGAAGCTTGAATTCAGGTAATATTGTTTCATAAGGTTTGATACAATGCCAGTTTTCCAAATAAAAACGTCTGATGTCAAATTCAGTTAGAATGAGGAAATGCGAAACAGTAAATATTCCTGAGTACACATCGCCACCCAGTGGATGAATGTGTGTGACGCACAAATCATATACAAAGAAAAAGACAAAAGAATGTGAAAGCTTATCACAGGAAGCTTGTGTTAAAACTTTGTGTTCAGTGATATCATATGTGATGCAAACCTGAATCACGCCACTCATGAAAAAGCCAGACTAGATTTAATACATATTTTTCAAAGTATTCTGATAAATGAGAGGCTTTTAGCAGTGAAAGAAAAATATGAGTGTGCTTACCACATTATATACTAGAGTTTCACTAGGCTAATAAAACTTAAATTCATGAATTTCCAATAAGACAAATAAGAGATATTTAGCTTCTTATGCGGCAGAAAGAGGGCTGCCAAGGCAGAGATTCGAGATTCAAGTCTTGACTCCCCAGGGTGCTAAAAGCTTTGAAGAGAAGTCAGGGATGAATTAAATTTTTGGCACAATACTTTTTGACTTTTCCTTCATCTGCTAGCAAATAATGATTTATGAGATTAGGGATATGTAGAGACAGTGGGTGGAAGTTGGGTATTTAAAGATGGATTGAATCATGTTTATATAGTGATTTCCTAATGGTTCATCTTGGAGGGTTACAGCAATATTCTCTTGGGATAACTCAATAAAAGTCTTTTGGTATTCTATAGACAAGTCTAAACCTATATACTGTGTTCCCTAAAAAGAAAATTTACTCCATTGGAATGACATTAAGAGTCTAAGGAAAATTAGTGTGGGGCTTTAGTTTTTGCTATATCTATGCAGTATTCTAACATAAAAGTTTGTGCATCGACTTTTGAATACTTCCAACAGGGAACCCACTAACTAATGTGTTTTTCCTTTGTTGGGTCTGGGATTTATTTATCTAATCCTACTTATGAACTAATAAATTAGTCTATCACTGTTTCACCAGTGTTGGAAGATGTGAGATGTCTGAGTCAGAGAAAAAAGATTCAATTATTCATAGTTAACAAGTAGGATAAACATCACATTTGAGTTAGTTTCCCTTATGTTCCAAGGTCAATGAGGGTCCAAAGAGGGGCCCAGGTATATTATATTTTGTCCTAGGTAAAAGATGCTTACTCCTTAGAAGGAAAGTTATGACCAACCTAGATAGTGTATTAAAAAGCAGAGACATTACTTTGCCAACAAAGGTCCGTCTAGTCAAGGCTATGGTTTTTCCCGTGGTCATGTATGGATGTGAGAGTTGGACTGTGAAGAAAGCTGAGCGCCAAAGAATTGATGCTTTTGAACCGTGGTGCTGAAAAAGACTCTTGAGAGTCCCTTAGATTGCAAGGAGATCCAACCAGTCCATTCTAAAGGGGATCAATCCTGGGTGTTCATTGGAAGGATTGATGCTAAAGCTGAAACTCCAATACTTTGGCCACCTCATGCGACGAGTTGACTCACTGGAAAAGACACTGATGCTGGGAGGGATTGGGGGCGGGAGGAGAAGGGGACAACAGAGAATGAGATGGCTGGATTGCATCACCGACTCGATGGATATGAGTTTGAGTGAACTCCGGGAGTTGGTGATGGACAGGGAGGCCTGGCGTGCTGTGATTCATGGGGTCGCAAAGAGTCGGACACGACTGAGCAACTGAGCTGAACTGAACTGAACTGAAGAACATCGAGCTTGGGGAATTTACTGCTTTTATAATAAGTAGTAAACAAGTCTGTCTTTTCGCCAGAGTGGGATCTCTAACTTATCCCTCAAGGTTGCTTGCTTCAAACTACCCTGATAAATGGTCTGGAAGGGGGAGGGTGGCAGGGAGGAAACAGCAGATGGGGCCTTGTTGAGGTACTTAAGGATTATGGCAGATTGCCTTTCTATAATTTCCACTAATTTGTTCTTTTTTCTTTCTATCCCTTCAGCATTTTGTACATCAGATACCTGTAGTGTGTATAAATTCCATTTAAACTTTTCTCCAAACAAATCATTTCTAGTCCCTTTGACCATGCCTCTCAATAATCTGGCTTTGGGTCCCCTCACCGGTCAGTTCAGTTGCTCAGTCATGTCCGACTCTTTGTGATCCCATGGACTGCAGCACACCAGGCTTCCCTGTCTGTCTCCAACTCCTGGAACTTGCTCAAACTCATGTCCATTGAGTTGCTGATGCCATCCAAAAATCTCATCCTCTTTCGTCCCCTTCTCCTCCCGCCTTCAATCTTTTCCAACATTAGGGTCTTTTCTAATGAGTCAGTGCTTCACATCAGGTGGCCAAAGTATTGGAGCTTCAGCTTCCACATCAATCCTTCCAATGAACATTCAGGACTGATTTCCTTTAGGATTGACTGGTTTGATCTCCTTGCAGTCCAAGGGACTCAATTGTCTTCTCCAACACCACAGTTCAAAAGCATAAATTCTTTGGCGCTCAGCTTTCTTTATGGTTCAACTCTCACATACATGCATGACTACTGGAAAAACCATAGCTTTGACTAGATGGACCTTTGTCAGCAAATAATGTCTCTGCTTTTTAATATGCTGCCTGGGTTGGTCATAGTTTTTCTTCCAAGGAGCAAATGTCTTTTAATTTCATGGCTGAAGTTACCATCTGCGGAGATTTTGGAGCCAAGAAAACAGTCTGTCACTGTTTCCATTGTTTCCCCATCTATTCGCTATGAAGTGATGGAACCAGATGCCATGATCTTGGTTTTTTGAATGTTGAGTTTTAAGCCAACTTTTTCACTCCTCTTTCACCCTCATCAAGAGGCTCTTTAGTTCCTCTTTCCTGTTTACCATTAGGGTGGTATCATCTGCATACCTTGAGATTATTGATATTTCTCTTGGCAATCATGATTCCAGCTTCTGCTTCATCCAGCCCGGCATTTCTCATGATGTACTCTGCATATAAGTTAAATAAGCAGGGTGACAATATACAGCCATGACGTACTCCTTCCCCAATTTGGACCCAGTCTGTTGTTCCATGTCTGGTTCTGTTGCTTCCTGACCTGCATACAGGTTTCTCAGAAGGAAGATCAGGTGTTATGGTATTCCCATCTCTTGAAGAATTTTCCAGTTTGTTGTGATCCACACAAAGGCTTTGGCATAGTCAATAAAGCAGAAGTAGATGTTTCTCTGGAAATTTCTTGCTTTTTACCCTCACCATTAGTATTGCTTTTCTTTGACCTTATACAAGGATTATTTCCCAAAATATGTTATAATGCTCTAAATATTGTCTAATCAATTTATTAGAAGAAAAAAACACTGCTTATTCTAGAAGTATACTTCTATATAGCAACTTGGGATCCCATAAGCTTTTTTGGCAGTCCCATTAATTCTCATTGGAAAACATTGACTTTTCTCATAAACTGCTATTAAGCCATACATTTTTATTCTTAGTCTATTCTTATGCCAGAGGATGAACTCTTCATGTAGTTTTTCATTAATCATTGTATCAGCCAGATTCCATTTCATATAATAGAAAAGGTGAAAGTAAGCTTATTAAGATAGTTTATTTAGAGAAAAGGCAGTTTCTTGTTGTCTGATATTTTGTGAATTATTCCTCCTCATTTATATTAAGTGCTAATATAAATGACATACAACCCTCAAACTCTTCTTTTAAACAAGAGTTTAACAGATTGTTGCTATCTTCTCTCCACTCTCCACACCATGTATGTACAAGAATAAGTTGACATTGTTCCTCTTCTGCTTTAAAAAAAAAGAAAACTGAAACATGTACATATTTTTTCGAAACAGAAATGTTATTTTAAATATTACTAGCAGGGCAATAAATTATGGCTCAATTGAAAACATTCAGGAAAGCAGAGAAAATAGTACAATGCACCCCCAGATAACCATCACTCAGGTTCAACAATTACCAAGATACTGCCACATTTGCATCATGTCCATTTTATTATTACTAAAATATTTCATAGTAACTGGCATATAACACATCAGTTTACTCCTACATAGTACAATAAGGATCAACATAGACATTTTTAACAAGACTGCAATATCATTAACCCCCTAGAAAAATTAATGATAATTCCTGTCATCATTTAATACCTCAACCATATTTAAATTTTTCCCAATTGTCTCAAAAATACATTTTTTAGTTTATTTCTTCTCAATGGAATCAAACTAGGATCACTCACTACATGGGATTGTTAGGCCTAATAAACATACTTTTATCTAGAACAGTCTGCCTTTTTTTTGTAAAATGGTATAGCCAATTTAGTTTTTTAAAAATTTTACTGAAGTGTAGTTGACATCTTGTTTTTGGCTATATCTCCTATCCTTTGTAAAGTTCTTGACCAGTTGGAAACTGTGGATCACTTTTTTACCTCCTCGAATGTGTGGCATCAACTTAATCCTCTCTTCCACATATTTCTCATACATCGATAATTAGCTTGAGGGCACTAATAGACTAAAACACATGCTTAAGGAAAGTGAAGGAATAGGGAAACACTGGTAAGATGTAAATGTAGTAATGAGTGATGCAAAAATAAGGATGAAAATTCAAAACTCAATCGTCACCATAAATAAATCTAATTTACACTCAAATGTTTCTCATGAAATGAGTACCCTTTTTATTGTTGCTATTGTTAGAAAGGACTGTAGTAGTTTGAGCTATTGAATCGGCTAGAAATGTTAATTGCTTAACAAGATACAGTAACTGGACATCCCAGCCTACTGAGAATTAAATAAAAAAGGTTGCTCCAGACACAGAAAGGGCATCGTTCACCTCAGGCCCCTGACACAAACACAGGGGTGTGTGACATAAGCATATCTTTTTCTACAAAGAAAATGCATCTGTGGGGACAGTATGAGAAGTTTGTCTCCACATAACTGACATGTGATCATTGAGTCCAAACTAAATGTATTAAATCCAGAAAAAACAGTACTGGCAGATTTCCTCTTCCTTAGTTACACAATGACCTAGCATGGCACAGTGCATTACTTATAGTAGCTGCCTCATCTTTGCCATCACAAGTAAAGTTTAAAACATTGCCTCCAATGGAAACAGGCATGCTCTAGGCCAGAGTCCCCATAAACACTGCAGTGAGCACAGGGACCACGCTTCTTTACTGCACGATTCACAAAATTTTTATACAGAGAAACCTACGATTCCACTGCATCCAATGTATTTTGTGTGAGTTTACGCTAGGGCAAAGAGGCTATGTATCTTACATGGCACGTAGATATTTCTCATTTACTAATTAGCACACACACAGATCCGTGTCTACATACACAAATACACAGGTAACTGAGTGGAATTCTACAGATTGATGGCATTCTCTAAAAGGTCACATAAAGTAGTAGGATGGATACATTGGAAGGATAACTTCAGGAAAACAGGTGAAAACAAATATAAAATCCTAACTGAGATATAAAGTGGTGTAATTCATATGTCATTGTCCTCTTATTTCCAGCTTCTGAATCCATGGGTATTTTGTTTCCCACATGACGGAGTAAGCTTCTCTGAATTTCCTCCCCCTAATCTACTTACAGAAAAGCAGTTACTGGAGATTCTGTAGAAGTGAGACCCAGGCAGGTGAGGATCCCTAAATGTTTTTATCTACTTGAAAGTGTAAAGAAGTTGTATCTAAAGTAAGAGCTGTACATGTATTTTGTACAAACACATAGGTTAAGATTGGTTCAACTTTATACCAAGAAACAGAACAGAGATACTTGTAAAAAGTAGCAGAGCTGTGACCTCGTCATGGTAAGACCATTTTTTTTTGCATTGCTTTGTAAAGCAATGGAGTATAGCATGACTAGCCACTATGCTACCCCTCAGAATTTCAAATTACAATTAGATAAATTTTAGTTTGACAACTAGTACCTCTATAAAATGATGTCCTGAACTCTGATTTAAAACTTTGATTTACCATCTCACTAAAATGACAACTTGCATTTTCCATGTGCAGTTAGCAGCAATACTGAGATTGAAAACAGAACAAAACTTACTAAAAGTCATCATTGTAGTTACACCCTTTCAGTCCCAGAAACCTATATACAAATGCTTAAACATGAGAGAGAATCTTGTAGAGGCAATAAGACATGACTATTTAACAGTAACAGTCTGTTTCTGAGTTACTGAATCAATACTTCTCACTCAGTAAAATTGCAAGGAGACAACTTCTCTTTATATGCTTTGACATAGATAATCCAAAGTCATAAACAATCAAACATAATTTTTTTCAAAAGTAATCTATTTGGCTTTGGAGTATAATTTCGGTACATAAAGTAAAACATGGCTGCCTAACACTCTGCATTCAACAGACTAATATAGAGCGACAAATTGGAAAATTATCCATCTTTCTCAGTGGAAATATTCTTTAATCTTATTATCATGAAACAAGAGTATTTTGCATGAGTTTGACATTGCTCTTATAATTTGTATTTAATGCCGACCCTGAATTGGAAGACGTGAGGTATTTTTTAAAAGGTATTTATTTTTTAATTGAAGTATAATTGCTTTACAAAATGTTTTCTGCCAAATATCAACATGAATTAACCAGAGGTATACATACGTTCCCTCTGTCTTGAACCTCCCTCCCATCTCCCTCCCCATCCCACCCCTCTAGGTTGTTACAGAGCCCCTGTTTGAGTTTCCTGAGACAAAAAGCAAATTCCTGTTGGCTATCTACTTTACATATGGTAATGTAAGTTTCCATGTTACTCTCTCCATACATCCCACCCTCTCCTCCACACCCCCCACCTGTGTCCATAAGTCTGTTCTCTATGTCTGTTTCTCCACTGCTGCCCTGCAAATAAATTCATCAGTACCATCTCTCTAGATTCCATATATATGCATTAGTACCAGATATTTAGCTTGCCCTTACTTTGAAATGAGGTATTTTATATAAATTTCTCATGAGTTTCATAAAAGAATTAAACAAGGTATCAGGTTGTCACAACCATCCAACACATATCACAGTATTGAAATTATTGTATTGATTGTCACCTTTCACTGGATATTAAAAAAATGTGGGCTACAACTATTTTTTAATCTACCCTAGCACCTCAACAACGGAGAAGGCAATGGCAAGCCACTCCAGTACTGTTGCCTAGAAAATCCCATGGATGGTTGAGCCTGGTAGGCTGCAGTCTGTGGGGTCGCTAAGAGTCGGACACGACTGAGCGACTTCACTTTCACTTTTCACTTTCACACACTGGAGAAGGAAATGGCAACCCACCCCAGTGTTCTTGCCTGGAGAATCCCAGGGACGGGGGAGCCTGGTGGGCTTCCATCTATGGGGTCACACAGAGTCGGACACGACTGAAGTGACTTAGCAGCAGCAGCACCTCAACAAAATTTTGACTGAGTATAAGAATAATGATATTAACAAAAAGTTGTAAAATTTTAATTTAGATAGCTTTAACTGTAAAATCTGAAATGAGATTTGGGGTCACAAGACATAGGTTCAAATCTTACTTTATCACAATTTATGTGATTTCAGTCTCTAACTCATCAAGGGTCATCTGAATAAAAGGAATAGCACCTGACCTATGTACTTCAGAGTACCTGTAAAGGTAAAATGAGGTAATGGATGAGAAGTACCAAACAAATGTAATTTTCTGCATATTCAGGTAAGAAATATATGAAATAAGAAATCCTTTTAAGGTTCATTGTGACAAAATTCATGTTAAAAATATGTATACCATTTTCCCAAGTGAAAACACCTTAACCCTTCTCTTCAGCCTACACATACACTTAAAACTACTCATTCCCCCCTACACAGAACATATATATATATAAACCCCTTATATCAAAATACAGCCCCTAGTGTTTTACGTTCTCTGGACTTCCCTGGTGACTCAGATGGTAAAGCGTCTGCCTACAATGTGGGAGACTCGGGTTCAATCCCTGGGTCGGGAAGATCTCCTGGAGAAGGAAATGGCAACTCACTCCAGTATTCTTGCCTGGAAAATCCCATGGGCGGAGGAGCCTGGTGGGCTACAGTCCATGGGGTCCCAAAGTTGGATACCACTAAGCAACTTCACTTACTTCAATAAATACTAGCAAAGTAGAGTTGACACTGGTGCATCTTCTTCCTCAAAGCACTGAAATCACCACAACGACCACAGAACAGCCTCAACACAGTTATTAATCTACTAGTTTCTTCTTGTGTTTTGGCTGCAACCAGCAGGATGATCCCTCCCACCCCTGGCCAGGGATCAAATTCAGGCCTCCGCAGTAGAAACACCAAATCCTAACCACACCACCACCAGGGAACTCCCTGAAGATTTCTTTTTCTGGCTTCTCTCCCCAAAATGACTGTGTATTTTTTATTCTAGATTAATCTTTTTTACTGGTTCAGTTTCTGGCTCTTCAAATCCAGGTGTGAAAGGTTTCATCCTTGGACCTCGTTTTGTCTCACTCCGTGTTTCTGTGAAGATGACCCAGCCTATTCCAGTAGACCCAGGTACTATTTCTTTCTTCCTGGCTCCTTCCCAGGTTCCAGGTCTCTGTAACTAATTGTTGACCACATATTTCCATCTGGAAGCACTTCAGTCTATGCGTCAAATTCATTATTCCTCCCGTGTCCCAAACCTCCTCCCTATCTTTGCTGCCACTCCAGGCAGTCATCAAGCAGAAACTGTGGAGTAATCAAGGATTTCCCCACTGGTCCTCACCTCTCACCTCCATGCTCTACAACAGGATCTGCAGATTCCGTCTCTGAAATGTCATACTGTTTCATTTACTCTCATCTCAATTTTAATTTCTACTGCATTCGGGCTTCATTATTTCTTTTTTAAAGTATTCTGATTGCCTCTTAACTAATCTCAGTCTCTCACCAATCCATCCTGTTAAATATAATGCCAAGGACATAAAAACACTCCCCTATTTTCCATGCCTACTCTTTGTCTGGAAAATAAACTCCAAACTCTTTGACACAGCATTCAAGACCCTAATTTGTTTCTAACCTGTTTTTCCAGTAACTCCTACCCACACCCTTCTCTTTCTAGAACACTTTCAATTTCATGCCCTAGTTTATGGTATTCCCTTAACCTGTTATGGTTGTTCTTTGTGAAAAGTCTATATGTCTTTCAGATCCATGTGACAAGTCATTTTCTCTGCAATACCTTCTCCAGTCTGCGTTCCAGATAGAATGAATCCTCCTTCTCCTGTACTCTTCTGCTATTAAAATTAAACTAAAGTGTTACAAGTGTGTATCTCTTCCGCTGCATTAGACTCAAAGGGAAAAAGTATTGCTCATCTTGATTTCATCTATGATTCACAGAATGCTTGACAAATAGAGGATACCCAATAAATACTAAACTGAATAGACTTATTCCTGATGTATGTAACAAATACAGAGGACAAACTTTAAGAATAATTCTTATCTGTATAACATACAAACTATATCATACTGATTTTGTGTCAGTTATTGTTAAAATCAATAAATCATTTGGCTTTGGATAATAATGATAGTATATCTGAAAGATGAATTATTCATTGTAATCCTTTTGGTTTTAAGTATATCAAACAGCTACACTTCTCTCTTACAGTTGGTTTGGAAGGAAGCGGGAAATAGTTATGCAAAAATCCAGTCAAGTATCTGTAAAAATACATAGAAATCAAATATGAGGCCATTAGTAGTGCTATTAAAAGGATCACTAAATTTATTACAGTCTTTATATATTATAGAGTTAAAGACATTGTAAAGACTAAAAATAATATTCAGTTAAAATAACCTTAAGGAAAATCAGATATATGCTAAAGAGTCAGTGCCATATCACTATCACAAAATTTTGTGTAACAAAAAAAAATCCATCTCTAAGAAATACTAATTTAATGAAATTACACTCAATCCTGCTCTATGACTGTAGTTCAAGTGTCAGCAAACTATACCCTGTGGACCAAATCTGGCCCCTCACTTGTTTTGTCAACAGAATTTTACTGAAGTACAGACATATTCATTCATTTCTGCTTCAAAAGCAGCCTTGTACAGCTGAGACAGAGACGATGTGTCCCACAACACCTAAAATGTGTACTATCTAGACCTTTAAAAAAATTGACCAACTCCTGCTACAGATAATCAGTTGGAAGTTTGGTTGTAAAACTAGGCTGGTCTGTGTATGTATTATTACTCTAAAATTTAGGTTTTTTATGCAAGGATTTCTTCTTAAAACTCAAAAGAATTTAAAAAATTATAAAGATGTTATGATAAAAATAGAAGATGTCAAGTATATAGGAGAGTTAAATGGCACACAAAAAGGATTTTTTAATGAAAAATTGTTTTATACTCTTATACTGCCCTTATACGTCACTGAAAATGAATTGTTCTACCATTATTGTTTCACTAAAAAGTAGAAAATTAATTCTTCCTACAGGAATAAAGGAGTGAAGTTAAATATAATTATTTTTCAAAATGAGGGGAGGGAAAGGTGGAAGCAGGGAAGAGAAGGGAGGAAGAGCAGGGAGAGAGAAGCTACTATACCTCATTCTCTAATTGAGATGAAGCCAATCTGTGTACCAAAGTTAGGGCCATCTCGGACATGGGAAAAAAACTTGTCAGGATGACAAGACGTACAGAGGTTGAGATCCTGGTTCTGGTCCTGAATATTCTGTGGTAGAATTCCTCCCCGTTCTAGAAGAATCCTTAGGATAAAGATTTTTCGAAAGACAGAAAGTTTACTTTACCAACAGACAAAGCAATATGGAAAAAGCATTGATATTAGTATAAAGGAACTCTGGGAAAGATCTGCTTGGAACAATGCAAGCTGTCGTTCAGTTACAGAATAGGAACACAACAGGAAATGGTAGATTTCACCCTTACAGTTCTGAACTGAAATCAATCGTAATTGTTGTTTAATCTCTAAGTCCTGTCTGACTCTTTTGTATCCCATGGACTACAGCCTGCCAGGCTCCTCTGTCCATGAGATTTCCCAGGCAAAAAAACTGGAGTGGGTTGCCATTTCCTTCTCCAGGGAATCTTCCCAACCCAGGGATCAAACCCACATCTCCTGCATTGGCAGGCAAGATCTTTACCACTAAACCACCAGGGAAGCCTGAAATCAAACATACCTAGTGGCTTTACGGATGTCAACATAGGGATCTGGTGAGTCAAACAGCCGTACACATCCAGGATCAAGATTATGAAATGACTCTGCTGATTCCCTTGGAAGAGTAAAACAGCACGGTCCGACTGAAGGCCCCAATACAACAATAATGTCTTCCAAACTGCAGCCATATTCTGTTCTCATAGCGTTCACTGTAGCCATAGCAACACCTAACAAGGTACCTCTCCAACCTAGTAAATAGGAAGAAAGAGAGAGAAGCAAAGTCAAAACACAACAAAATGTCATCTTAATTTATATCTAAGTTAAAAATGAGCAGGGTCAGTTTATCTATTTTTCTAAGGGTCCTTTCCCCTTAGTTATTGTGAATAATTTCTGTTTTGAGCATGGGTGTGTAAATATCCTATTGACATCCTGCTTTTAATTCTTTGGATATATGTTCAGAAGTGGAACTGTTGGATAATATGATAATTCTATTTAAAACTTTTTGAGGACCCATCACACTGTTTTTCATGGCAGCTGCATTATTTTATACTCCCACCAATAGTGCATCATGGTTTCCCTTTCTCTTCACCAAAACTTATTTTCATTTTTTAAAAATATCAGTCATTCTAAGGGATGTAAGGTGATATCCTGTGGTTTTGATTTGCTTTTTCCAAATTAGTGATGTTGGGCATCTTTTCACATGTTTACTGGCCATTTGCATATCATCTTTGGAGAGAGATCAACTAAAGTCCTTTACCCATTTTTCAATCAAATCTTTTAGTTTTTGTTGTTGTTGAACTATAGGTTTTCTTTTTGTATTCTGAATATTAACTCCTTATTAGATGTATGAACTGCAAATATTTACTCTCAATCTGTTGGGCTGACTTTTCACTTTGCTGACTGTGTTCTTTGATGCACAGAAATTTTTGTTTTTGATAAAATCCAACTTATCTATTTTTACTTCTGTTGCTTGTGCTTTTGGTATCATAGCTAAGAAACCATTACCTAATCCAAGATCACAAGGATTTACACATACTTTCTACTATAATTTTTAGTTTTAGCTCTTACATTTAGATCTTTGATCTACTTTGAGTTAGTTACATATGACATAAGGGTCCAACATTGTTCTTTTGCATATGCCTATCCAGTTTCCCCAGTACCATTTGTTAAAGAAATTGTCCTTTCCCCATTGTATAGTCTAGGTACTTTGTCAAAAATCATTTGACCCTAATCAAGAGTTTGCTTCTGGAATGTCTATTCTATTCCATTGCTCTATTGTCTTTATGCCAGTACCATACATACTGTTTTGATTATTGTAGCTTTATAATAAGCTTTGAAATCAAGAAGTATGAGACATCTAACTTTGTTGCTTTTCAAGACTGTTTCATTTATCTTTGATAATTTTAAATTTAATGTTTCAAAACCCAGGAAGTAACAAATAATATTTGCATTTTATATCCAGGAACTAAGACTCAAATTTTAAATAACTTTTGACAATGTTAAATAGTAAACCTGACTTCTAGACATTCAATTCCATTACTTTAATTAGATCAAAACAAACAAAAAACCACTTTCTTATTTGTCTATAGTCTAAAATGCAAAGTAGTCATAGATTTACAAGCAGAAGATAATCCAAAAGATCACTTCCTCATTTTACATAAGACTCATTCAGTTCAGTTCAGTTCAGTCGCTCAGTCGTGTCCGACTCTCCGCGACCCCATGAATCACAGCACGCCAGGCCTCCCTGTCCATCACCAACTCCCGGAGTACACTCAAACTCATGTCCACAGAGTCGGTGATGCCATCCAGCCATCTCATTCTCCGTCGTCCCCTTCTCCTCCCGCCCCCAACCTTTCCCAGCATCAGAGTCTTTTCCAGTGAGTCAACTCGTCTCATGAGGTGGCCAAAGTATTGGAGTTTCAGCTTTTACCACTGGATAATCTAAATAGTATTTTTAAAAAACCTCCAGCAAACAAAATTCCAAACCTTAACAAACATAGAACCTAAAAATTCTTTATTCTTATTTTCAGAGAATAGTTAAAGCTAATCAACTATAGCATGTTAAACTAAATGAATTTTCCAAACATATCTTTTTCTTATCTTCACACTCGCTGCTGCATTTTCAAAAACACCTTCTGTACATGTCTAACCTTCCTATTCCCTACTACCTAGACTTCAAGGGTAGACTTCTCAAACCAGAGACAATACAACTCAGTACAACTCCCTGGGAGTGTTTTGAAAAGCATAGAGGCTTTTCTTTTTGGTTATTACAAGTATAACTGGCATTAAGAATTCTGAAAGCAAGCAAACTTAGTCTGCAATGTAAGACTATCTTGCCCCAAATGTTAATAACACTCCTGCTGAGAAACATTGGTACCTAGCCAAATCTTACAAATCTCCCAGCAATCAGCTTAGGTAACTGCTTTCTTTAGGGATTATACTCTGAGTCATATAATTTGACATAAGAACGCCTTGTATCTGCTCCTGACCTAAGAGTCTACTAGCTGTCTTCTATCTTTACACTTATCACCATGGGTAGTAATTAACTATTAATGCTGGGAAAGACTGAGGGCAGGAGGAGAAGGGGATGACAGAGGATGAGATGGTTGGATGGTATCATCGACTTAATGGCCATGAGTCTGAGCAAGCTCTGGGAGATGGTGAAGGACAGGGAGGCCTGGAGTGCTGTAGCCTGTGAGGTCACAGAGAGTTGGACCATTACTTACAGAATGAACAAAAACAACGTCTGTCAGAAAGAAATGATAACTTTTATAATTTGGGGAAAAATTATAACTCTCCCCCAAAATTGGTAAAAATCCTAGGTGCTTAACTAAGTACACTTACCAGAGTGAGCAACCCCACATGCTTTTTTGACAGGATCTGCAAAAACTATTGGAATACAGTCAGCACCAAGAGCTGCTATTGTGACTCCTCTTTGATTTGTGGTGATTCCATCATAAGATTCAGGCTCCTTCCTTCCCATAATCCAGACATCATTGGCATGATCAGTCTAATACCAAAGATATGAAATAAAAATGCTTTTAAAATAGAATTTCTCATACCATAAGCTTTTCTGAAAGTATGTATTTTGTTCATAATTATATAACCAATTTAAGGTTACTAGCATTCCTTAAATACATCAGGTCCATATGTATATAATAACAAATTTACTTAACTCTAGGATATGATAATCTCTATGTATTTTCCTCAAAGGAAAGCAGACTCCAACATTTAAAAAAAATCAAAATAGTACTGATGAACCTATTTGCAAGGCAGGAATAGAGATGCAGACGTAATGAACAGACTTGTGGACACAGCAGGAGGGCAGGGAAGAGAGGGTGGGATCGGTTGAAAGAGTATTGACATATACACACTTCCATGTTCACTGGAAGGACTGATGCTGAAGCTGAAACTCCGATACTTTGGCCACCTCATGCGAAGAGTTGACTCATTGGAAAAGACCCTGATGCTGGAAGGGATTGGGGGCAGGAGGAGAAGGGGAACAACAGAGGATGAGATGGCTGGATGGCATCACCAGCTCGACAGACATGAGTCTGAGTGAACTCCGGGAGTTGGTGATGGACAGGGAGGCCTGGTGTCCTGTGATTCATGGGGTCGCAAAGAGTCGGACACGACTGAGCGACTGAACTAACTAATGTGTAAAACAGATAGCCAATGGGAGGTTCAAAAGGGAGGGGATATATACATACTTATGGCTAAATCACATTGTTGTATGGCAGAAACCAACACAACATTGTAAAGCAATTATCCCCCAATTAAAAATAAATTTAAAAAAATTCAAGATGGTCCATCCATCATGAACACCCCTCACTAGAGATGGGTTAATCTTTAACTGCAGTAGTTGTTCAGTTGCTCAGTTGTGTCCAACTCTCTTCGATTTCATGGATGGCAGCACACCATTCGTCTCTGTCCTTCATTATCTCCCAGAATTTGCCCAAACTCATGTCCATTAAGTTGATGATGCCATCCAACCATCTCATCCCCTGTCACCCTCTTCTCCTACCCTCAATCTTTCTCAGCATTAGGTTCTAAACCTAACAGCAGTACCTTCCACAAAGTACTAACTGACTGAAAGAAATTAAATTTCCAAATCAATAATATTTTTACTTTTCCTGGAGTCAGAGATATCTAGAATTCTGTAAGAAACAATTATCAGTTGTACCCTAGTTCCTCCTACTGTTGATATAGAAAACAATGGCTTTTCTCTTCCACCTTTCAGGAAACTTACCTCTAAATCGAAAAGGCAGTGGTACTATACTCTGGAGCTTTCCTTGTGGTTCCGTGGTAAAAAAAAAAAAACAAAACTCACCTACCAATGCAGGAGACTCAGGTTTGATCCCTGGGTCGGGAAGACCCCCTGGAGAAGGAAATGGCAACCCACTCCAGTATTCTTGCCTGGGAAATCCCATAGACAGAGGAGCCTGGTGGGCTACAGTCCATGGGGTCACAAGAATCGGACACAACTTAGTGACTAAAAAACAACTGAACTTTTAGATGTAAGGAGTTCCAGATGTGTGTATGTGTGTGTGTATTATATCATAGAATTGACCTTGGAATATGATATGTATCTCTAAGAAAAATAATCACAAACATTATCCCAAGTTTTAGATAAAACATTAGCCTACAAACATTAAATAGTTTATTTAAAGTCCATACAGTCACTGGCAGAGTCAAGAATATACTTTATTTTTATTTTTTTAAGAATATACTTTAAATCTTCCAAAATATGAAACAAAATTGTACCTTTATTTGGTAAAATTTATTCGCGTTAAATCCTGCAGCATTCCCCAACCTACGCAGATTTTCTTGAACAACAGCCTTGGGATCTCTCCGTTTGGAACTACTGAAGAGATTGAATGAGCTAAGAGTTGGTATGTAAGATATCCCACCTGTTCTTGTAGTAAATCCATGTATGAAAGTATCTGTTGAGGATAAACAACGAAGATTAAAACCAGGCTGTACAAAAGACTATAAAGCCTTACAAGCCCAGTCTCTCATTGAGACTTTCCCTAATAACCTCACCCTGCATTAGTCTATCCAGCTTCCAATTTCTACAGTTCTTTATAGCTTCATCTGTTCTTATGACAATGTTTTGAGTTTGTTTTACCTTCCCAGTGGGATTACTGCTCTTCAAAGGGTATCTTTTTCCCATTAGTTTTTGTTATCCCAATAGCATACAGCTCACAGTAAATATCCTTTTACTAATAAGTGAGATTGACTGTTTTAAATTTCACTCTTCTGTGAAGGCACCATGGAGTTAACGTTTCAGAATTTCTTAGTAGTAAATGCTTAGGGTCATAAATCTCATTTAAAACCAAGGCTGGGGGATTTGTCTTAAAGCTGAATTTGCATAAAGCAAATTTATTTAGAGTGGCTTTGAAGGGACTATCCCTTCACACTTGTGACTCTATAAGGCTGTCCATGACACTCCCATGTTGTAACTGATGCTAAGGAACATATAATCTCACATTAGTCTACAAAAGAAACAAGGAAAAGAGGTGAACAACATGTAAAGAAAGATTGGCTTTTCATATTCAAGTAAAACAACTGATAGTGTTTAACATACCTGGGATCAAAGGAGATGTGATAATGGTTAATTCTCCCTTCAGTGCTGGCAAACTTCTCAAATATGTTTCTATTTCATTCTGGATTGCTTCTAATTCTTGAGCTGTGATTATGTTTACTTCAGTAGACTGTTTCAAAAGACTTCCCTTCAAAGTCATCTGTAAATCTTCAAACTCAAAATTGTAAACATCAGTAAAGAGTTGATCAATGAAAGCCTTCATTAATGTCTTCCGGTGCACAGGCACAATTACCTTAATGCAACTCAAATTTTTTTCATCAACTTTTTGTTTAATTGTATACAAAGAGGCAGCTATGCTGGGATTGCTAACAGTCTCAAATTCTCTCAAGAGAGCTGATAATCCATTGCCGGTCTCTAATTCACAGTTATCATTGTCACAGCTGATGTTACTACAACACATTATGCAAAAGAACTTGGCCTTGGCACCATGGTGGTATCGGACCGCATTCAGTGTCTTTAATAATGTCTGATGACAGCTTTTCTGAGAGTTCAGTTTCAAACCAAAGAGATCAATCAACACTGCTTCTGCCATCATTCAATTCTGTACAAAGTTCTTTCAATGAAGTTTGTGTGTCCCCCAAAATTCACCTGTAAAGAAAAATTAGCATAAGAATGCAAAATGTATGGATGTGAGAGTTGGACTGTGAAGAAAGCTAAGCGCCGAAGAATTGATGCTTTTGAACTGTGGTGCTGGAGAAGACTCTTGAGTCCCTTGGACTGCAAGGAGATCCAACCAGTCCATTCTAAAGATCAATCCTGGGTGTTCATTGGAAGGACTGATGCTAAAGCTGAAACTCCAATACTTTGGCCACCTCATGCGACAAGCTGACTCACTGGAAAAGACTCTGGGAGGGACTGGGGGCAGGAGGAGAAGGGGACGACAGAGAATGAGATGGCTGGATGGCATCACCTACTTGATGGACATGAGTTTGAGTGAACTGCAGGATTTGGTGATGGACAGGGAGGCCTGGCGTGCTGTGATTCATGGGGTTGCAAAGAGTCGGACACGACTGAGCGACTGAACTGAAATGAACTGAAGAATGCAAAATTATATCAATATAATTATAGTTACAACAGAAACTTGTGGATGGGTAAAAAGAAGAATTGCATTGATTTAAAAATCTAACCAGAAGAGTGAGCCTGGACTCCTCCCAGACAAGCTAATCCACTATTTATCAGAAGAGAACCATGACAATGAAAGCAAAACCAGCTCTTAATTCATCTTGTGAATGTACTGTACATCTTTCCAGTAGAACAACAGGTTTGGTTTTGTTTTCAGGTAGTAAATTTTAAGTAGGGAATTACTTATTGACTTAGAGGAAGTCCTGTTTTTTAATTACAGGGTGTCAACGTATCATTGATATATCACTAATCCTGACATGACAGGCTTGTTAGGTCACATCCCTTCCTACGAAATACCTGGGCCTTAAATTCAATAAAATTAAATGGAGTTGCTTTTAAATTTTTTTTTTCCAGGAAAAGTGTATTTCCCTGTCCCCCCCACCCCGCCGCCGCTCCGCCCAGAAACAGACTCACAGATATGAGCGGTTACCAGCAGCTTGAGGGAACAGGGGAGGGGCAAGATAGGGGTAAGGGGATTAAGATACAAACCACTATGTATGAAATAAATAAGCTACACGAATATATTGCACACCACAGATAATACAGCCAGTATTTGAGAATAACCTTAAATGGCGTATAATTTATAAAAATGTTGACTCACCATGTTGAACCCAAAATTAATATTGTAAATTAACTGTACTCAATTTTTTAAAAAAATCCGTTTTGAAGGTTAAGAGCAGAGATGACCGAGAGGTTTGCCTCCAGGATTCACGGGTATGGCAACACCTCGCTACATTAGCACTCCGTACTCGGTCCCTTCCTGAGTCCAACGGTCACGCAACTGCCGTTTGGATCACGTGCGCCCCGCCCCGCCCCTGCTCTCCTCACCCCGCGCTGCACTCACGCGGTTTCTCACCCCATCCCCTGCCCGCCCCTCCGCGCTGCCGCTCGGTCTCCGGTGACCCCCTCCGGTGCCAGCCTCTGCCCCACCTAGCCCGCGCCCTCCGCACCGAGTAAGGCCGCACGACAGACGCCTCGGCCACCGCCCGGTCGACGCTCGGCCCCGCGGGTCGGCCGCTGCCCACATGCCGGGCCCTCGCCCCTGCGGGCCTTGCTGACGGTGGGGCGCACACTCGAGGCCGTCGTCCGTCACTTTCGGTTGCACGCCCGGCGGCGAGCCAGGGCTCTGAGGCGTCTGCCGGCCCCGGTCCTGAGCCTGAACGAGACCCAGAGGCCGCGAGCGTGCGCCCCCGCAGTCCTCAGCCGGGTCCCCGCCGCTGCGAGGGCGGCGCCCGTCCCGCCTCAGCCGCTGCACCCGCTTGACTGCGGACGGGGCACCCGCCCCGCATCCACCCGACGGCTGCGGAGCCCGGAACGGGGGGCCGGTGGCGGGAGCGACCCGGGGGGCGGACGCGCCGGAGCGTGGGGAGCCGTCAGCAGTTCCGGGTCCGGCGGCCGCCAGCCCGCATCCGCCGCGCGGCTCCTGGAGGAGGAACGGGAACCGAGCAGCGGACGCGCGGAGCGCAGCTCTGGGCAGGTCCGCGGGGGGAGGCCGGGCAGGAGGCGGGGCGGGCGAGGGGCGGGCGGTGAGGGAGCCGGGCCGGCCTCCCGACGGGGCGCGCGGCGGAGCGGCCGGGGGCGGCGGCCGCCTCCCTTCCCGGGCGACGACGCCCTCTCCTGCGTCCCCGCTCGGCGCCCTCGGGACCCCCAGTTTCATCCTCAGAGCCCTTGCCCCAGAACCTCCTTACGTTAGCACTTGGCACTGTGTCTCGTCAAAGTTCACGTACTGCGCCTCCTGAGGCAGATTTTTTTTTTTTCTTCTTTACTGTTTGGCTTTGTTTCCAGAAACAAGTTGGCTGAACCCTCCTTTGCCTTTTTTGCTGATCCCTTAACTTGCTGACTAGACTTCATAGCTCCTTAACGTATGTGGGTAAAACGATGTCCTTATAAAGCGTAGAAAATTAGAAGGCACTGACCTTAAGAGTTGTCATAAAAGTGTAAATTAGCACCCCCTTTCTCCCCTCAAAGAGCGTAACATTTATTTATTTTAAAATACTAAACAGCTCGTACGTATGTAGATGGTAGATGCTGTGGCCAAAGGGAAAATATCTCCAACCTTCGAAGAGTAGGAGACAAGGTACTTCCTGTGGCACTGGTTATGATAGAAGGAGGGGTCCCCTTTTTCTCACAGTTGCTCACGTAAGTTCTGAAGAATGTTTCCCTGAAAGAAAGAATCTCAGCAATCTAGGAGATTAGAAGAGCACTGGGAACTGAGACTGCTGCTATTCTGTTTGAATAGAGAATGGAGTCGCCAATCCACCCATTAGTTAACCCACTCTTCAGTATCTGGCAGATATTTTTCCCAAAAGCTGTATTTTCATTATTTTTCTGGATATTTATTAAGAGCACTGAGTGGTAGGTGTTGCACGGGATCCACTCTACCCAAGCTTGTTTTATGTTGAATATCACTGAAAACAAAATGGAGGTCTTTAGTTACAAAGCTGGGTTAAAACATTTATGTCTGTTTTTATAGACGATGGTGGTCATTTATTTCCTGTCATGAAACAGTAAACAAGTTAAAAAAAGAAATATTTCAAAATAGAGAAGCCATCAGGGAAGAGAAAGTTTGTCATTATATTGTATTTACAAACCATTTCATTTCACCATCTGGTCCTGGACTATGGCCTGATCTGACACTCATCTCATTCCCATTCCCCCACTCCAGTGGCTCTCAATCCTGGCTGCACATCAGAACTACAAGTAGAACTTTAAAAAGAAATGCAGGGACCACCCCCCTCTACCACCTCCAGATACACATTTGAATCAGAAACTCAAGGAGTCAAGTCTCAGCTTGTTTTGCTTTGCTTTTTGTTTTGTTTTAATCTCTACAGATGATTCAGATGCATAATTAGATTTGAAAAAATGACTTCCCTATTACCAAATCACTCAAAGTAAAGGCTGTTCCTTGGAACACCATATGATTTCATCCTTTACATAAACTGTTTCTTCTACTTAGAACATTGTTCTCTATATATACTTTTTTTTTTTTTAACAGCTACTTGTTCAAGTCCCTCCAAGCTCAAATATAACCTTCCTTGAAGCCCCATCCCCTCACCAAGCACAATCAACTACTTATAGCATTTTGTTTGTACAGGAGAAGCTCATTCATAGATGAAATATGGATCCATAACCAAGCAATACATTGAAAAAGTCAATTAAACATTAAATTGTATACTTCATAAATATGAACATGGTAGTATATAAATTATATCTAAACAAAACTGTTTCAAAGGAAAATTAAACCAGTCATGAATAAGTATAAAAAGCATACCATAATACCTTAAAGGTTCTTTTTTTAACCTGAAACAACTACATGCTTGTTTGCCAGTTTGTTGAGTGGCACAGCCTTTTGCCACAGCCTTTCCTTTGTACATGGCCTCCAGATTAGAGTTCTATGTCATATTGCTACCATAAAGTACACTTCCCAACCATCAGCTAAGCTTTCTCAAAATTTCATTCTTTTAAGAGGAAAATGAAGCTTCCCGGGTGGCACTAGTGGTAGAGAACCTACCTGCCAATGCAGGAGAGACATAGGTTCTATGAATCCTTGGGCCAGGAAGATCCCCTGGAGAAAGGAATGGCAACTGACTCCAGTATTCTTGCCTAGAGAATACCCATGGACAGAGGAGAGGAGTCTGGCGGGCTACAGTCCATGGGATCCCAAGGAATTGGACACAACTGAAGCGACTTATGCATGCAAGAGATACTTGTGAAGCTATCTGAGTGCAAATTGCTTCTTTATAATCTTTTTATAGTTATCTCACGCATTCAAACAACTTACCTTAATTGGGTCTTGAAAAATATAAATGTAGCTTTTAAAGAACAAACTTTTTTTCCCACACTATTACATTGGTTTACTGAATATTTAAATTGTGAAAGCACAATGACAGGTTCAACTGGCATAAACAGGTTTGAGAACAAACACAAGTGACATTGTCAGATATACAGTGTTCACTGGTAGGAGAAGTGGGCAGACTCATTGGAGAGTGGCTTTCTAACCCTTCAGCATTCAGCATGCACATTCAGCGTGATGTGGGGATTTGCAGCTTATGATCTTAAAGGAAATAGAATGAGTTAATTGGTGAGAGGTTAAGTGTAGGTAGACTTAGAAAACACACACTGTACCTCTACATTTTCATTATTTGACTTTGCATCTACTTCAGTTCAGTCATTCAGTCATGTCTGACTCTTTGTGACCCCATGAATCGCGGCACACCAGGTCTCCCTGTCCATCACCAACTCCCGGAGTTTACCCAAACTCATGTCCATTGAGTCGGTGATGCCATCCAGTCATCTCATCCTCTGTCGTCCTCTTCTCCTCTTGCCCCCAATCCCTCCCAGCATCAGGGTCTTTTCCAATGAGTCAGTTCTTCACATGAGGTGGCCAAAGTATTGGAGTTTCAGCTTTAGCATCAGTCCTCCCAATGAACACTCAGGACTGATCTCCTTTAGGATGGACTGGTTGGATCTCCTTGCAGTCCGAGGGACTCTCAAGAGTCTTCTCCAACACCACAGTTCAAAAGCATCAATTCTTCGGCTCTCAGCTTTCTTCACAGTCCAACTCTCACATCCATACATGACCGCTGGAAAAACCATAGCCTTGACTAGACGGACCTTTGTTGACAAAGTAATGTCTCTGCTTTTTAATATGCTATCTAGGTTGGTCATAACTTTCCTTACAAGGAGTAAGCGTCTTTTAATTTCATGGCTGCAATCACCATCTATATGCAGGTCAGGAAAGAATGGTTAGAACTGGACATGGAACAACAGACTGGTTCCAAATAGGAAAAGGAGTACATCAAGGCTGTATATTGTCACCTTGCTTATTTAACTTATATGCAGAGTACATCATGAGAAACGCTGGGCTGGAAGAAGCACAGCTGGAATCAAGATTGCCGGGAGAAATATCAATAATCTCAGATATGCAGATGACACCACCCTTATGGGAGAAAGTGAAGAGGAACTAAAGAGCCTCTTGATGAAAGTGAAAGAGGAGAGTGAAAAAGTTGGCTTAAAGCTCAACATTCAGAAAACTAAGATCATGGCATCTGGGCCCATTACTTCAAGGGAAAGACATGGGAAAACAGTGGAAACTTCACCCATAGAGACTTAAAAAGTCTTTGGGGGACAGAGATAGTGCCTGGCTGTTAAGGGGAACCATTGGGAAAATCACCAGGAATTGTTACATCACCCTGTAAATCCTTATCTTGATAATTTAAAAACTGGTAACAGTTGTCTTTAAGCCATTTACACTAGATTTTATGAGTCCTTCCAGAAATGGACATAAAACATGCAAATTTCCTTGTGAAAAACTTACATTAGTTTCCATAACAAATGACCAAACTGGATGGCTTAAAACAACAAAATGTGTTCTCTTGTAATTATGGAGGCAGTAATATTTTTAAAAAATATTTATGTATGTATTTTAATTGGAGGATAATTACTTTACAGTATTTTGATGTTTTTTTTGCCATACATCAGTATGAATCCATCATAGGACCTCTCCATGCTGAAGCCCCCTCCCACCTCCCTCTCCACCCTATTCTTCCAGGTTATCACAGAGCACTGGCTTTTGGTGCCCTGCTTCATACATCAAACTCGCATTCAGAGAAATCCCACCTTTGACTTAAAGCTATAAACAATGAATAAGATATAAATATTCTCTACATTCTCTCTGAAAGGAAGTTAAGGAACAGTACCAATCCTCTGGTTACTTTCTCTTTTCAGCAGCCTGAAACTTTAATTTCATTGCCTAGCCAGAGAAGAGAATAATCCCTAGTTTCAGCAGATTTTAAGACTCTTCCATACAATAGGTATGATATTATAATAATTTTTTAATTTTAATGATTCAATTAATTTATTCTTTTGGGATGACTCTGATTCTTGAAACCATGTGGTAGAAATAGTCTTTTTTTACCTGAATTGTGTATTATTGATTCTTACTAATATGTGCAGTATGTTATATTTTTCCCATGATACCTCTTTAGTTTTTTATTGGAATTGAACCATCCAGAACTGATTCCATCATGTTTTTTTTTTGAACAGAGGAAAATTTATGCGTCGAACCTGGACTGGTCACTTATGATAATATACATGCTACAATTCCATTCTCCCCAATCATTCCACCTTCACCCTCTCCCACAGAGTCCCAAAGACTGTTCTAAATGCCTATGTCTCTTTTGCAGTCTCTTATACAGGGTTCAGGTTACTATTTTTCTAAATTCCATATATATGCGTTAATATACAGTATTGATGTTCTTCTTTCTGGCTTACTTCACTCTGTATAATTGGCTCCAATTTCATCCACCTCATTAAAACTGATTCAAATGCATTCTTTTTGATGGCTGAGAAATACTCCATTGTGTATATGTACCAAAGCTTTCTTATCCATTCATCTGCAGATGGACATCTAGGTTGCTTCCATGTCCTGGCTATTATAAACAGTGCTGCAGTGAACATTGGAGTACATGTGTCTCTTTCAATTCTGGTTTCCTCGGTGTGTATGCCCAGGAGTGCGATCGCTGGATCATATGGCAGTTCTATTTCCAGTTTTCTGAGGAATCTCCACACTGTTCTCCATAGTGGCTGTACTAGTTTGCATTCCCACCAACAGTGTAAGAGGGTTCCCTTCTCTCCACACCCTCTCCAGCACTTATTGCATGTAGACTTTTGGATAGCAGCCATTCTGACTGGTGTGAAATGGTATCTCATTGTGGTTTTGATTTGCATTTCTCTGATGATGAGGGATGTTGAGCATTTTTTCATGTGTTTATTAGCCATCTTTATGTCTTCTTTGGAGAAATGTCTGTTTAGTTCTTTGGCCCATTTTTTGATTGGGTCACTTAGTTTTCTGGAATTAAGCTGCAGGAGCTGCTTGTATAATTTGGAGATTAATCCTTTATCAGTTGCTTCATTTGCTATTATTTTCTCCCATTCTGAAGGCTGTCTTCTCACCTTGCTTAGAGTTTCCTTTGCTGTGCAGAAGCTTTTGATTTTAATTAGGTCCCATTTGTTTATTTTTGCTTTTATTTCCAATATTCTGGGAGGTGGGTCTTGGAGGATCCTGCTGTGATTTATGTCGGAGAGTGTTTTGCCTAGGTTCTTCTCTAGGAGTTTTATAGTTTCTGGTCTTACATTTAGATCTTTAATCCATTTTGAGTTTATTTTGGTGTATGGTGTTAGGAAGTGTTCTAGTTTCATTCTTTTACACGTGGCTGACCAGTTTTCCCAGCACCACTTGTTAAAGAGACTGTCTTTTCTCCATTTTATATTCTTGCCTCCTTTGTCGAAGATAAGGTGTCCATAGGAGCGTGGGTTTATCTCTGGGCTTTCTATTTTGTTCCATTGATCTATATTTCTGTCTTTATGCCAGTACCATAAGTCTCAGGAAAACTTTTATCTTTCCCCAGGTTAGTTTTCTAGCTTCCCCAGTCAAAATAAACTTGAGATGTTAAACTTCCTCTCCCACTTGGAAAAACAAAGGCAATTTCCTACCCATTTGAAAATTATCTACACAATTTTTCTCCTTGTTTTCTCATGAAATATTTGTTCTAAAAGAGGTGGGAGGAAATTATAAACTTAATTAAAACTACCTGGCAGGTCCACATAGTAGTTTTTTCCATTCTGGATGAAAAATGATGTTTATGTGACATGGGTGCACATGGATGGTTGCCTCTTAATTCTTTTGAGCCAGAAGCTCTCAAAACCCTGGGGCTGGGAGGGTGGGGGGAAGAATTTGACAGCCTTGCTTTGTTTTGCTCATTAACTTAGAGGGAGGTACCGGATGATGAATTTCCAAAAGCTGGAAACATGGCCTTTTAAAGATCTCCTTCCAAGGGTCTATTATAGGCACTTGCCTCTTGAATTCAAATGAGATAGTGCACAAATATTGTTTATTACAATGCCTAAGTACATATTAAATACCTAATAAATGTTAATTTGGATCCTAATTGCTTCAAATTTCATCCTTCCTATTTGGATGTATGACCTTTGGCAAATTTCCTAATTTCTCCAAATTTTAGTTTCCTCATTTTCAAAATATAGGTTAAAGTAATGTCTAGACTGTAGGACTGCTCTGAAGGATAAAACATAATCTATGTGAAAGTTGTTGCTTAGTCACTAAGTCATGTCCGACTCTTTGCAACCCCATGGACTGTAGCCTTCCAGGCTTCTCTATCCATGGAATTCCCCAGGCAAGAAGACTGGAGCAGGTTGCTGTTTCCTCCTCCAGGGGATCTTCCCAGCCCAGGAATCAAACCCATGTCTCCTGCACTGGTCAGTGGATTCTTTACCACTGAGCCTCCAGGAATGACCCCACTATGTGAAAATACTTACAGGTAATTAATAAATGTTGCCTATAGTTGATATTTGAAGGCAAAAGGAGAAGAGGGAGGAAGAGGATGAGATGGTAAGATGGCATCACTGACTCAATGGATGTGAATTTGAGCAAACTCTGGGAGATAGCGAAGGACAGGGAAGCCTGGCGTGTAGTGCATGGGGTTTCAAAGAGTCAGGCACGACTTAATGACTAAACAATAGTAGTTAATATAGGACATGGTGGTTTATTATAGTATTTCCATTGCATTTTTTTCTGTAAAGCTAGTTATTTAGTTGAAAGTGTTTTTCCTGAATGATTTTTTACATGTAATATTTTTCTGTTTATTATCAAATACTGTAGATATTATAAGATTTGTATTTTTAAAATCAGAGTCAGTTAATTCATATTTATATTTCCCACAATGTTTTGTATATATATATGTACCCCATATGTGGCTTGAATGAAAGAATAACTGATATTGTCTAATCTCTAAATTCTTGTTTTCATTGATTTATGCAATTATAAGGAATTATCAGTAGATGGCAGTGGTTTTTTTCATTTTTATTTTTTGTCCATTTTAGGGAGATCTGAAAAAAATGATTACTTTCTCAATTTTAAACCAGATACCCTTTCAGTAATAGCTTGTTTAAAGAAATATCACCCAATAGTTCTTCAGTGTATGCTGCTTCAGGAGTAGAGATCAAAAAGTACCAATTACTTTATTTTTACTGTAAAAATCTAATTTTTTTTTTTTGGTTTCTTTGTTAGATACTTTGTAGAGAATATGAAAATGAATAAAACACTCTATTTGCCTTCCTGGAGCTTATAATCTAATAAGGAAATACAGTATAAAATAACGTAAATTCAGTAATAGGAATAGAAATAGTTGAGTGGCAGAAATTTGCTAAATACATTATTTCACTTCGTCCTCACAGTAATCTATTGAGGGTGCTACTGTTATCGATAAGGAATCTGAGTCTCAGGTTGAAAAGAATTTACCTAATAAACTAGCAGTTGCTCAACCTTGGTTCAAGATTAGCCCTGTCTTACCCCAAGACCTAGTAGTATCTACCTCATAGGGCTAAATGAGTTAATATTTATAAATTGAATATTTTATAGAGTTTCCACACGTGGCAGAGAATCAGCACTATATAATGTTCTTTTTTTTTTTTAAACATTTAGAACTGTCTGGGACAAAAAAACTAAAGCACTATTTAGTTGTTTATAATCAATTGAGAGAACTAACTGAAAATATAAATGTAGAAAGTATATGCATTTTCAACATAGGTAACACTAAGAATAACATCTGTAACCATGAAACATACAAAAGAGCTAAAGAGCTTGGATTCATTGGCATTGATCTGGGGGCAGAAAAGACAGAGTAATGGCATGAACAGAGTGAATGGACTCAGTATCAGGGAAGACTTCCTGGAGGAGGCAGATTGGAAGTGAGGTTTGAAGAAAGGAAGTAATGTGAATAGACAGGAAAGAATCATAGATTCTCAGAGGTGATTAGGACACTGGAGTATTTCTCTCAGGACTTCTTTAGCTTGATAAGATATTTCTGGATAGATTTGAGTTTCCTGACTTAGCGATTTAACTTTGTTGTTGTTTTTATCAGATTGCAATCTTTAAAAGTTTTGTTTTTTAAAAACACTTGTAACTAGTATACAAGTACTCTTGTATATCAATATTTAACCAATCTTTAGGAAAGATATTTAGTGATTTTGCAGATTTCCTTGTGGAAGCTTCCTTATATACATGCCTTACTGTTATGATAATATTTTACTTCTTTTGGCTGGCAAAGTTTATCATGACTTTAGTATGATTTGGAAAGATTCACAAGTTCTATAAAAAATCAACTAAGATTTTTTTAAAAAGATGTCATCTAAAAAGAAAAATCCATATGTTCAAATGTTAAGCAGAAACATTGCATTCCTTTTATTAATCATGCAGAATTGTGTGATTTCTTCTGTACAGGAATGGACAAGCAAAATCAGATACGCTTTTTCCAAAAACTGGTAATGTCTTTAATTCTGCCAACTCAGCATTCATTCATTGCATTCATTCACTGATAGAGGAAAGAACACTTTCTTTTCACCTTTCAAGATAGAAAAATATGTACCCCTTCATCTCATCAGTTTCTCCTAAGTATAGAGGAGGCTGGTGATTTTAAACCTGTGTAAGGCTTACCCTGGCTGGCACTGGACAGGAATGCCATATTCCCTGCATCCTGTACCCATGGCAGAAGTTGCTAATCTATCTTGTTACTGTTTTTCACAGATTCTGGTTGTAGTTTTAGAATACACTTCACAATAGTACTGGAGGTACCAGCTACTGCTGCTGCTGCTGCTAAGTTACTAGTCCATGATAATTATTTACGTAAAATATATGTCAGATACTGTGCTGAGTATGTTACATACATTCATTATTGTATGATCAGTCATGTCCAATTAATTGTGGCCCCATAGATAGTAGTCCACCAGGCTCCTCTGACCAGGAAATTTTCCAAACAAGAATACTGGATTGGGTTGCCATTTACTACTCCAGGGGATCTTCCCGACCCACATCTGGGAACCCACATTCCCAGGTCTCTGGGAACCTCTGTCTCTTGTGGTTCCTGCATTGGCAGGTGAATTCTTTACCACTAGCGCCACCTGGGGAAGCCTACATTCATTATTACACTAGTCCTATGAAGTTTTACAGATGAGGACATTGATGATGAAATAAATTAAGAAACTTCTCAGGGTCATAACAGCTAAAAAGCAGGACAAGCAAAATCCATAGAGCATTCTACTTTCTTCCCCAATCTCTCACTCAATCATTGTATTTTAATTCTTGGAACTGATGATGAATGTCATTGCCATCCCTGTGACACATTTGACAGTTAATTTACTTTCAGGATCACTAATATATAACAGATGGAAAAAAGTGAAAGATTATCAGCACTGATTATTTTGTATGGGAAAAGGTGAACTGAAAAGGTGGAAAGAGATACAAGAATGTCAGAAAACGAAAGGAAGAGTCAAGGAGTTCCCAAAGAAGGTAATGAAGCACTTTTCATAAATATAGAGCTGAAAGATGAGCAGTAACAGAAAAGTAGTGTGATAGGAAAATTGGGTTAAAATTAGTAGTAAATTAGAATAGAGGAAAGCTGCCAGGAGGGAGCTTCTAGAGTGTTTAGAAAAGGCATAACAACCTGAAAATGCAGGCCTATAATGAAAATTCATCAACTGTAATTGAGAAATAGTTGTTACAGTAGCACTATAATTATAGTATATGTGAAGATGGTCTGGATAAAAAATTTAGGACAATCAAAATATTTATTATAATGTTTCATAAAGGAACAGGTGTAGTATTGCAGTAGGTGACTTTGAATTGTCTATTATCATGGGCTTTGATTTTAGTTTTGTTTATAGTCAGGGAAGAATATCAACCCTAAATTTAGTTTATTAATGAGAATTTTCATGATTTTGGGTGATGAAACATAATTTTCTTAGAATATTTGCATTTAGATTTTTATTATGTACTTTATTCTTTTTGTCTAGCTCTGGCTAAACAAGACACATCTTCATTAACTGATGCTGTAGAACAAGTTGCAAAGCAACAACAATCACAAACATCAGAAATAGAAAGAAATAGAAAAGTTCTGTTCCATTTGCAGGTAACCTGTTTCACAAAGTCTTGTAAATGAGTTTTTATATTCTTCAAAACTATATTAGTAAAAGGGAAGTTACTAAGCAAACTTAATAACTTCTGAGGAAGCAATATAACATTTCTAATGTTCATATTTATACTTTCTAAATTATTCTGCTGTCCTTAAGTAAGGGCTTCACTGGTAAATAATCCACCTGCAATGCAGGAGACCTGGATTTGATCCCTGGGTTGGGAAGATCCCTTGGAGGAGGGCGTGACAACCCACTCCAGTATTCTTCACTGGAGAATTTCCATGGACAGAGGAGCCTGGTTGGGCTATAATCCATGGGGTCACAAAGAGTTGGACATGACTGAGTGACTAAGCACACATAATATCCTTAAGTAAAATCTACATGAATATACCAGTTTGTGGAACATTTTACCTACTCATTGTGCAGAGATTCAACAGTGTCATCGTACTATAGATAAGCATATAAAACACAATGGTCACATAGAATTATTTTAAATTTATTTGATAGTTTTTCCTAAAATGCTGAATTGAAGGAAGGTTAAGTTTTTAAGCCAGTGTTTTTAAAGATGTGGCTTAGAAATTACTAGTTGCCAGTGAACATTTCAGGTAGATAAGGAACATTTCTGTGTTCTTTAAATTTTCCCTGGAGAAGGAAATGGCAACCCACTCCAGTAATCTTGCCTGGAGAATCCCATGGACGGAGGAGCCTGGCAGGCTATAGTCCATGGAGTCACAAAGAGTTGAACACGACTGAGTGACTAACACTTAAATTTCAAAATATGTTCATAATTCTATCACAGGAATCTGAAAGCCATACTTGTTTTTGTATTCAGCATAGACATAATTATTCTGTTAATAAAGCTGAAGAAGGAAAAATGAAAACTGTTTTTACTTTTTAAAGATTTTTTTATTAAATGTATCTTTGATATGAGAAGAATATGAAAAGAATATAGTCTAGATCTGAATTGCTAGGAGATGATTTGCTACTTCTAGCTCCTTGATTTTTGGAGAAGGAAATGGCAACCCACTCTAGTGTTCTTGCCTGGAGAATCCCAGGGACGGGGGAGCCTGGTGGGCTTCCATCTATGGGGTCACACAGGGTCGGACATGACTGAAGTGACTTAGCAGCAGCAGCTCCTTGATTTAATCTTTCCATGCTTCTGTTTTCTCATTTGTAAAATGGAGATAATAATAGAACCTTTCTGCAAAGTTTTCATGATAATTTACTTGTAAATATTACTTAAGGTATCCTTGTTGGGACCCTAGTGGGCAGTGTAGGACCAAATTTTGAATATGGTTTTAGGCATTAATGCATCAACAGATATGATAATAATTACACTATGTGGTAGTATAGATTTCTTGTAAATATTTGCATTGTGTGAAATTAAAAAACACTTGCTCCTTGGAAGAAAAGTGATGACCAATCTCGACAGCATATTAAAAAGCAGAGACATTGCTTTACTGACAACGGTCTGTCTAGTGAAAGCTGTGGTTTTTCCAGTGGTCATGTATGAATGTGAGAGTTGGACTATAAAGAAAGCTGAGCACGGAAGAACTGATGCCTTTGAACTGTGGTGTTGGAGGAGACTGTTGAGAGCCCCTTGGACTGCAAGGAGATCAAACCAGTCCATCCTAAAGGAGGTCAGTCCTGGGAAGGACTGATGCTAAAGCTGAAACTCCAATACTTTGGCCACCTGATGCAAAGAACTGACTCACTGGGAAAGACCCTGATGCTGAGAAAGATTGAAGGCAGAAGGAGAAGGGGATGACAGAGGATGAGATGGTTGGATGGCATCACTGACTCAATGAACATGAGTTTGAGCAAGCTCCAGAAGTTGGAGATGGACAGGGAAGCCTGGTGTGCTGTGATTCATGGGGTCGCAAAGAGTCGGACACGACTGAGTGACTGAACTGAACTGAACTGAGTCACTTTTAGAAAAGAATACATGTTGACAGTAGGATATAATATAAAAATAATAATGTCTTAGATTTCTATGAAGAATCATTCCATAACACTTGTCAATCTTCGAACAGTTTTAGAGATGTTATTTCATTTATATTGAGAACCTAATTTCTGTTAAGCATTTTGCTGAACATTGTCCTCACTCTTAAGCTACTCACCATCTGTTGAAAATGAAAGTGAAAGTGTTAGTCAGTCATATCGGACTCTTTGTGATCCCATGAACTTTAGCCCACCAGGCTCCTCTGTCCATGGAATTTTCCAGGCAAGAATACTGGAGTCAGTTGCCATTCCCTTCTCCAGGGGATCTTCCTGACCCAGAGATGGAACCTGGGTCTCCTGAATTGCAAATGTTTTCTTTTACCATCTGAGCCACCAGAGAAGTCCTCACCATCTGTTGAAGAGGGAGACAAATAACTAAACAAATAATTACATGCAGGGAAGTATGTCAACAATAGAGACATAAACACAGATTTAACATTGAAAAAGGAGTGATCAGTTGAGTTTTAAAGAATAGCTGGAGTTCACTAGAATGACTGGGTGTATGAGATTGGTTTGAGGGTTAAAGAGAGACGAGGATGTGATATTCTAGGCAAAAGAAAAAAAACAGAAAATTCAGAGGTCTGAAATAGCATTGGTACATTCATAGAGCTATAAGTTTGGTAGTGGAATAACATAGAGTGTATTTTGAGAAGCAGTAAGAGGTGTATAGCAAGAAAAGAAGCTTAAACTTTATTTTAGAGTTGATGAGAGGGCTTTGAAAGACTTAAAAAGAGTGAATGGTTAAACTTATGTTTTAGAAAGAGAATTCTAGATGCAGGAAAGATACTTGTTATAATCCAACATCAATTTAAGATAAAAACTACCAGCAAATTAGGAATAGAAGAAAGTTCAAGCCAACTAAAACGGGCATCTACATAAATCTTACAGGCAACATACGTAATAGTGGAAGACTGAGTATTTTTCTCCTAAGATCAGGGATAAGGCAAGCATATGTCTTCTTATCACTTCTGTTCATTCTGTGGTACCGATAATTCAAGCCACTCCTTCACAGAAAAAGAAATAAAGTGTATCCCAATTGAAAAGGAGGGAGTAAAACTGTTTTTATTCACATGCAGCATGATTTTTTTTGGTAAACCCTAAGGAATCTATTATTTTAAAGTCTATTAGGACTAATAAGAATCCACCTGCAATGTGGGAGACCTGGGTTCAATCCCTGGGTTGGGAAAATTCCCTGGAGAAGGAAAAGGCTACCCACTCCAGTATTCTGGCCTGGAGAATTCCATGGATTGTACAGTCTGTGGGGTCGCAAAGAGTCGGACACAACTGAGCGACTTTTACTTTCACTTTTTCAGGACTAATAAGGGAGTTCAGAAAGGTTTCAAGATAAGATTAATTATAAAAAACAGTTGTATTTTTACATTTTAAAAGAAACAATCAGAAATTGAAATTTAAAAAGCATTATCATTTACAGTGGCATCAAAATTATGAAATAGGGGTAAATTTAACAAAAATATTGTATTATAGACTGAATGTTTGTATCACCCCCATAATTCATATGCTGAAGCCTTAAAAAACCCATGTGGTTGTTGTTGGAGATGAGGTCTTTGTCAGGTAATTAGGCTTAGATGAGGTCATGAAGGTGGAATCCTGGTGATAGGGTTATTGCCCTTAGAAGAAAAGATACCAGAGAGCTTGCTCTTTGTCATGTGACGACACAGTGAGAAGTTGGCCCTCTGCAAGCCAGGAAGAGTTCTCACCAGAACCTGACTATGCCAACACTCTGTCCAGCCTACAGAACTGTGAGAGATAAATTTGTGTTGTTTTAGCCACTAAGTCTATGATATTTTGTTATGGCTGTGCTATATCTAAGACACGATGTAAGACCTGTCTACTGAAAACTGCAGCACACTGTTGAGAGAAGTTAAAGATCAAAATGGAGAGATATACCATTTTCATGAATCATAAGATTCAGTATTGTTAACACGTCAGGCCTTTCTCTTATCTATTGTTTAAAAGCAGTTCCACTCAAAATTCCAGCAGGCTTTTTTAGAGAACTTGACAGACTGATTCTAAAAGACCTATGGAATTGCAAAGAACCTATAAAACTGGAACAACTTTGAAGAACAGTGTTGGAAGTTCTAGTTGAGGGAGAGGAGGAAACATGGAAACAGGGAGACCAGTTAAGAGCTGGGCTATGCTACAAAGACTGGTCAAAAGTGAGTTGGGATTTTATTTTAGAGGCCCAGGCATCAAGATTTGCTATTAAATAGGTTGTGGGGTAAGATAAAGGGAAGAATCAAGAATGGCTTCTAGGTTTTTTAGTATCCAAGGTGGAAAGTTTATTGAAATCAGAAAGGCTGAAAGAGGAGCATACTGGGCTTGCAAATTAAAAGCTCTTTTCTGAACATGTCTATTGAGATGGCTGTTAGATATTCAAATAGAATGTCAAATGGGCATTTTAAATATCAAAACTGGAGATAAAGATTGAAGTTCTTCAGCATGTTGTATCTTTCAATGTACTTTCCTCTCCTGTCTCTGTCAAGAAAAGGATAGGCTGGGTCTGCCTTCTTAGTGAAGTGTTTCCCTCCCATAATTATACATTTATTTAAAGAGGATGACCATACTAGATAGAAGAAAAAGAATAAAGGCCTATAGTTATACTGGTGGGAAAATCTACAGAATTTGATGAATAGTTAAATATAAAGAGGGCTTCCGTGATGGCTCAAACAGTGAAGAATCTGCCTGCCATGCAGGAGACTCAGGTTTGATCATTGGGTCAGGAAGATGCCCTGGAGAAGGGAACAGCTACCCACTCCAGTATTCTTGCCTGGAGAATTCCATGGACAGAGGTGACTAGTGGGCTACAGTTCATGGGGTCGCAAAGAGTCGAACACGACTGAGCAACTAACGCTAAATATAAACAGAAGTGAGAAATTAAATATGGCTCCCAAAGAAATACCATTAACTAAGTTTGGAAATATAGAGGTGTGGTAATTTGCGTTTTTGGTCCCAAATATTCATCCTTGTGTATATCCACACCCTTTACCCTTTATCATTATAATGACCTCCCATAGTGGGTGGACATGCTTTTCTACCCCTCCACTGAGAAGTTTGATCTTGTGACCAGATGGCATGTTAGCAGATGTTATTCTAACAGAAGTTTGAAAAAGTTTTTACATAATTGGGCTTCCATTCTTTGCATCTACTATAATCATGAGAAGGACATGCCTGACCTGGCCCACTGGAGGATAAGATACACGTGAAACAAAGCCAAGACACCCGGGTCAGCCCAGTTGAAGCCAACCTAAACCATTTTACAGTCTGCTGATCTCCAGACATTTGAACAAATCCACCTGAAGTTAGCAGAACCACCTAGTTGCTAGCAGTAAATGCTAGTGTGTTACAGAGTTTTGTGGTTCTGACAATTGGCAACTGATACAGGGAGAACAGGATGGGCCACGGGAGGGGATGGGCCACGGGAGGGGAGCCGTCGTCTGATTTTTTGACAATGAATTTAAGATGCCCAGTGGTACCTGGGCATAGGACTTAATAGCCACTTATATTCTGTGAATCATCAGTGTGTATGTATCTCAAGATCTAAGTATGTGTAAGATTATCCAAGGAGTATAGATAGAATGAGAGAAAAAAATTATGATGACTGCACCTTGAGGAAAACCTATATTTGAAGGAACCAGTGAGACAGAGAAGGAATGCTCAGAGGTGTCTGAGGAGAATCAGAGAAGAGTGTTGGGTATGTTTTAAAAAGCAGGTGCTGGTTAGAAATGCCAAATGCCCCAGAGAGGTAAGAGTTACTCGTGCTCAGTCATGTCCGACTCTTTGCAACCCTGTGTACTGTAGCCCACCAAACTCCTCTGTCCATGAGATTTTCCAGACAAGATCGTGGAAGTGGGTTGCCATTTCCCTCTCCAGATCTTCCTGACCCAGGAATTGAACTCGTGTTTTCTGAACCTGCTACATTGGCAGGCAGATTCTTTACCAGTGCACCACCTGGGAGGCAAAGATAAAGATACCTTCATACTTACCTTACAAGTGAAGAAAGTGAGGCTTGAATAGGATAATTAAGTTTGCTATTTGATCATGGGCTTCCCTGGTGGCTCAGATGGTAAAGAACCTGTCTGAAATGCAGGAGACCTGGGTTCGATCCCTGGGTCGGGAAGATCCCCTGGAGGAGGACATGGCAGCGCACTCCAGTATTCTTGCCTGGAGAATCTCCATGGACAGAGGAGCCCGGCGGGCTACAGTCCATGGGGTTGCAGAGAGTCTGACATGACTGAGCGACTGAGCACAGTATGTATAATCATCCCAACTAGTAAACAGTAGTAAGGGCACTAGAACTTTTGTAGTTTTAACTCAAGAGTTTTATCATTTTTATCATAAATTTTTCTTTAGTTTGTACTTCTGATGCCCATAAATATATTGTTAAAATTATTGTAAAGTATTTTTTATATATAAAATGTCAAGACAAATGATAAAATTTTAATACTGAGAATTAGATGAAAACATAAGAAATATGTAACCCTGGGCTCCCTCTGAATATAAAATAATTTTATTACTTTATTACATGTCTCCTATTATGCATCAATTTTTCTATATTTGATAACATATTTTTATGTTAAGTGATTTTTTTCTACACACACTGTGGATCAAAACAATGGCTTTTCTTTCATGTTGAATATCATGAATTAATAACAATAATGTTGAAATATCTTACAGAATGAACTTCATGAGCTTGAAACACAAATAGCATCTGTCTCTGAAGAAACTAAAGAAACAGAAAGGCAAATTTATCAGCAAGATGCTGCCATACAGAATACCAGACTTCAGTGTGGAGGTCTGGAAAATCAAATCAAATCCTTACATGCAGAAAATGTGAAGCTTAAATCTGACATAGAAACAGCCCAAGAAAGTTTTGTGGAACAAATGATAAAATATAATGAATACTATGCCAAGATAAAAGCACATAAAGATGGTTTGAGAGAGGAAGAGAACAAATGGTCATTCATGACTGAACTCAGTGAGAAGCGAGACCTTGTTAAAAAACTAAAGACAATGAAAGAGGAACTTAAGCTGGATCTCCAAAATCCAGAAGGAAACCTGATGAGACAAGCACAGGTTTGAAATATCACTTATTAAAACATTTTCTAGTATTCCTTTTTTTGTGAGTACACTTACTCAGTGATAAATTATCATTAACTTGGTAAAATACCCATGAGTGCTCTAACTGGATTCACAGCTTTTAAAAACTTGCGTAAGTGCATGAGTTATGTAACAACTATGCCAAAAGTACAAATGCATAAAGGAAACATCCCCAAATCCCTTGTGGATTAATAAAAATATATAGTCCAATAAAATAAAATGAACAATTAATCCATTTGTTACAGATAGTGTGACTCACAAAAATGTTAACTAGCTTCCGGTCTAGTGGATCCAGAACAATTAAAATCTATTTAGTGTGCTTAATGCTGTTACACAAACAATGTGAATTAATAATTGCACCCTAAGAATCTTTCTCTTAATATTCTTTGAAGACTTTGGGAGATAAAACTTAAAATATCTATTATTTCTTGCTAAGAATTAAAAAAATATCCTATACACCGTTGCCAAACAGTTACCACTATGACTTCCATTTTCCTTTGTGTCTTATTTTCATTTGGTTTTTACTTCTGTATCTTCAAATCTAAGGTTTGCTTGTTTGAATAATGCTTTCTTATTCCTTATACCTAGAGAAGTAACATTCTAATCATATTAATCAAAATTAAATGTGATGGTTAATCTTCTTAAATTATAGAAACACTGAAAATCTTGGATTTGCGTTGGTAATTCATTGTTTGACATGTATATTTTAAAATTTATAAACATACAGGAAGATATTACAAAACTGAAGGATGAAATTACAACTGTAGAAGAATCCATCAGTGAACAAACTTGTTTTCTTGAAGAAGAAATAAAGACACATGAAAAATTAAGAAAAGAAATAGAGGTAAGTCTTAAATATCTGGATTTCAATGTTTTATGGGATCATTTTTTAAACTTTTATTAATACTGTAGTCATAATTTGTGTAGTTTACTGTCAGTTCCCCAAACAGCTAGAAAACCAAAAAGAACTATGAAAAACAGTTGATACATCCAAACTATTAATAGATAAGTGTGGCTAACTCCCCAAATATTCAAATATTTGAATGTATTCAAGAAAAGCAAGTACTTAGTCTTATTTCAGTCTGGCCTAGAGTTCTTCCAGGTCTCATTCCATCAGGTGGTAGTGGTGGTTTAGCTGCTAAGTCACGTTCAACTCTTGCAACCCCACGGACTCTAGCCCACCAGGCTCCTCTGTCCATTGGCTTCCCCAGGCAAGAATACTGGAGTGGGTTGCCATTTCCTTCTCCACATTCCATCAGCTTTGTAACCAATTAATATGGATAGACAGCAGAGGCTATCCAGTTAAAGAGGACCACTCATAGACAGAAATTAAATACTCTTCAAAATAAAGACAATGGAAGTGTTGGTATTCTAAACCTCTGACTTCCTATCTATAATTTTCAATAGTCCAATTAGAAAACAAACTGAATGATAAATTAAAAGTGAGACTAAATTTGAGATGCCACTGGTAGACCTTATAGTCATTGTTTAGATGAGTGGAGAACGAAAAGGGAAAAGTGTATGTTGTTAAGGGCAAATAATTTTCACCCTTTAAAATTACTTTGGAAAATAAAACGATGCATATTTTCAACTTGCTTGTGACTAATTTGACACAATGAAAAAGCAACAGGAATTTGAAGACAAAAGCCCTCACTTTTGCAAAACATTCTCTTTAAGAAACACCATGATTTTATCTTCTATTTTACTAGCAATGTAAATAAATGGGTACTTTTACCCTTCTAAATATCAAGATTTATTATAAATCTATATATGTGGCATAGAAATAGAAAGAATGATTAATGAAGTAGAAAAAAGGAATCCAGAAATAATCCATCATAAATGGAACAAATAAAATGTTAGTCATGTGAAAACATTACAACAATTTTGCAGTAAAATTAGATTCCTACCTCTGAACACGTACATACATAGACTTCCACAAGGATTAAAGATAATGTAGGAGACAGAATTACTTTGCATTTGCATTACAGAAGTATTTATTTTAAAAGACACAGACATACATCCAAACTGCATGATTAAATACTACTTTTGGCTATATCATAAATTTCTAGATTATTGAGATGCAGCATACAAAGAAGACTAGACTCATTTTGAGAAGGGTGTATTTGTAACATACAAAAGTGACTAAGCATTAAGAAAATTTCGAACAAGCCATAGAACCTTGGGAATATGGTTTGAAAAGTCTTACCTTTTAAAACATAAATATATATAAAAAAGATAAAACCCAATGGAAATGATGACCAACCTCATTAACAGTAAGGGACTGATAAATCAGACCACAATAAGGCCCCAAATTTGGCCTGTCAATTATCAATATTACAATTTGTAAGATGTGGACCACCTCAATTCTAAAATACTATTGGTATGAGTATAAACTGGTAAAAGCATTGTGGAAAGAAATTAAAGATTCTTAATAATTTTTATTAAAGTATAGCTGTCATAAGAGTAGGTACATTATTTGTAAGCCTTTAGCTTGTTTAATGTTGACAATTTATATATATACCTGTGTTACCATGACCTTGAACAAGATATAAAACTTTTGCATCATGCCTAGAAAGTTCTCTTGTCCCTTTTTCTCAGCTACCACGATTCTGACTTTTAAAACAGCTTTATATCTCAATAGAGATATAAATCACATAACATACAATTCACTCATTTAAAATTCATAATTAAATGGTTTTTAATATGAATACAGGTATTGAACCCACATCTCGTGCGTCTCCTGCACTGCAGGCGGACTCTTTACCACTGAGGCACCAAGGAAGCCCTTGTAACCATTACCGTAGTCAATTTTTAAAATTTTCATCACCTCAAAAGAAACCTGATATCCTTTAGCTATGCCCTTTCCATCTGTCTGTTGTATTTATCTGTATTTTTGCTCTACCATATTCTTTCTTCCTCCCTGATGTTCTAAGATTTCCTCCTTTATTGTTTTATTTCTCTTTCAAGCTTCTAAATTCATTCTTCTAGGAGAGGTCAGCTGGTGGCAGTCTTTTGGGATTTTTTTTTTTTTTCATCTGAAAATGTCTTCGTTTCCCTTTCATCTCTGAAAGATGTTTTTGCTGGATATAGATTTCTGGGTTAACTGTTCTTTTCAGTTGAAAAATGCTGTGCCACTTCTTTCTGGTGTCCGTAATTTCTAATGGGAAATTCACTGTCATTTGAATCGAATTGTTTTCCTCTCAGACATTTGTTTCTTGCTGCTTTCAAGCTTTGCTGTCTTTGAGTGAAGTCACTCAGTCATGTCTGACTCTCAGTGACCCATGGACTGTAGCCTACTAGGCTTCTCTGTCCATTGGATTTTCCAGGCAAGAGTACTGGAGTGGGTTTTTTCTGGAGTTAATTTCTTTGGATTTATCTGATTTTGAAAATTCTTAACTTCTCAGTTCTTATGTCTTTTGCTAAATTTTGGAAATTTTTGGTTCTAATTTATTTAAAACTTTTGCAGGTCTGTCCTCTTTCTCCTATTCTTCCAGAACTCTTATGGCAGAAATTATGTCTTTTTTGATAGAATCCCACAGGTCCCTGAGGCCCTCTTCATTTCTTTTTTCAGTCTTTTGTCTCGCTGTTGGTCATATTGCATACTCCTTCGTGTTCTATCTTAAATTCATTGATTCTGTCCTTTATCCCCTCCATTCTGCTATTGAACCATCCCACTAAATTTTTTATTTCAGTTATTGTGTCTTTTCCATTCAGTGTTTTGTATCTTTTATTCCTTTTCTGAGACTTTTAATATTTTTATTTGTTTCAGGTACATTCGTTAATTACTCATCGAAACATTTTTATGATGATGGCTTTAAAATGCCCGTCAGATAATTCTAACCTCTGCATTTTCTTAGTGTTGGCACATGTTGATTGTTATTTCTTATTTAGTTTGAGAGCGTCCTGGTTCTTGCTTCCGTGAATGATTTTCTGTTGAAATCTGGACATGTTGGGTATTACGTTGTAAGACTCTGTATCATTGTTACTTCCACATAGTAGTGGAAGTTCAGAGACTCCATGGACACTCGTGGAGGGAATAAGGGCTTCCTGTTACTGCTGGTCAGAAGTGGGAGTCCTGGCTGCCCGCCAGGCTTCTGCTGATAAGCCCCTGGCTGGGCGGGGCAGGAGCTCCTCTTTATTGCTCCCACATAGACACGGCCTTGCTACTGCTGAGTGATGGTGGAAAAACCTGACTCTCCACTAGGCCTCCTCTGACACTCTCCCAGTGCCTTGTTAGCCACTAGATGGAGCAGAAGTCTAGCCTCCCCAGAGGTGCTCCCCTCACACCAGAGGATGTGGTATTACTTTCCAGAGGGAATAGAGTCCTGTCTCCCCACTCAGCCTTCTCTGACACCACCCCAGCAGGAGGACTGGGGCCCTGTTACAGCCCAGCAATGGTGAAAGTTTGTTCTTTCCACTCACTGTTTGCTGGTGTGGGTGGTGGTGGAGCCATTGTTGTTTTTTTTGTGGTGTTTGACGTCAGTAGTTACTACCTCAAAATTTTCAGTCTGAGGCTGCCCTTTTCTTGGTCCTTTGATTAGAGAGCAGGCTTTTCCTGGAGTTTTTTTGTTTTGTTTAGTTGTTGTCTGCATCTGTTGGCATTTCGAGCTTGCTTTCTTCCTTCCTCATATCTGTGATATATGAGGCCAAATGAAAACCCAGGGAGCTATTACCATTCGTTCCTTGAATCCTAAGGCCTCCAGTAAGTTTGCCTTCTTCTCTCCACCTTTCAGAACTTACATTAATATTATATCCAATGTCCAGGGTTTTTAGGTGTACTTGGCATGAGGAGTAGTTATATGAAATACATATACTTTATTTTGACAGAAGCAGAAGTGTACATGGGTATATTTAGTGGTAAAGGGTGATGTAAGTGACTACTAATGTTAGATTTAGATGGAATGTCACTGAGCGTGATATTCAGTTTTCAATGTTTTCATCATTATACTTCTTATCCTGAAATTCAATAAACTCTTTTTAAACTTTCATAATAGGGTTACTGAAGATTCTTTTAGATTTTTTAATCTTAGTTTTATTAATTCTAATGTGTTAAAAATAGTCGTTCTCAATTCTATTACTATATTATGGTTGAAAATAAAATGAAAAAATGAAAATCTAAGAAATTAGAGATTATTTATAATAAATTATAACATTGAAGGACAAATGCCACAGCATTGTCTTGAGAACACTGCATTTTTTCCCCCCAACAATTTCTCTTATTGCTTGATGAGAATTTATCATTGATACAAGTAACTTCTTTCTCAAAACAACCAGTTTTTTGAGACGATAAATTTAAACAGATTTTTATTACTTATTTCTTTTTCGAGTTTTTTTTTTTTTCTTTCCCTTCTGGAAGTATTCAGCTGAGGCCTTGGTGCAGTTCTTGGTCATCTTTTACCTAGGTTATAGCATTCTTTTGTTCTAATGTTTAACTCTTTCAAACATTTTTTGCTTTGCATGTTTAATCTTCATATTAATGCTACTGTTTACATTTTTGATTAAGAAAAAATGAAAATGGTTTTTGGATTTTACAGTTTTTTTTAAATAAACTAAATATGTTTGGTTGTTTTAGGCCATGTCTGAGTGAAAGAAGTATTTCAAATACTTACCCCCAAATGCCCTTTTTCCCCTTTCTACTCTCTGTCTTTATATACATTGTAGAAGAAAGGAACTAAAGATAAAAGAGAGGAAAACAAAGATAAGTTATGAGTCACTAACGAAAAAATTGGGAAGCAAAATACAAAGCATAGAAACACAAAGTTTCAAATACAAAGCATTAAGCTATGATTAGTAATTTTTAGTTCAAGGTTTAAAAACATGTTATTTGCCAAATCTAAGCATTTTCAGGAAGGGGAAACCAGAGCATTTAAGAAGTTTTTAGCAAATGATGAGTGCTGAAAGTAACATTTTGTGATAATAGTTATTATGTAAAGCATCTTACGGAGAAGGCAATGGCAAGCCACTCCAGTACTATTGCCTAGAAAATCCCATGGATGGAGGAGCCTGGTAGGCTGCAGTCCATGGGGTCGCTAAGGGTCGGACACGACTGAGCGACTTCACTTTCACTTTTCACTTTCCACTTTCACACATTGGAGAAGGAAATGGCAACCCACTCCAGTGTTCTTGCCTGGAGAATCCCAGGGACGGGGGATCCTGGTGGGCTTCCGTCTATGGGGTCACACAGAGTCGGACACGACTGAAGTGACTTAGCAGCAGCAAAGCATCTTAAGATTCATTGCTGGTTCAGTTCAGTTCAGTTCAGTTCAGTCGCTCAGTCGTGTCCGACTCTCCGCGACCCCGAGCTCCAAATTTAAAGGACAGGAAAAATTTAAGAGTGCTTTCAGAGCTACTAGGGAGCAGGAACAAAACACATTTAACTTGTTACAGTACAGCATACAACTTACACAGTTAACTAATCCATTCACTTATTGAGGTCAGCCACAGAAATGACTACACAACTAGAAAGCCTGTCCTAGGTGAAAAACCCAAAGAAACAAAGGTAGAAAGGTAAACTAAAGGCAAGGTAAGAATGATTCAGGTATCTAGATAACATGGTAACAAAAATACGAGGAGAAATGTTCAGTATTATTAAATCTGTTGTTGTTTATTGATTGCCTGGTATTTTTCAAGCACTTTTTATAAGCTATCCCATTTAAATTCTTGTAGTAACATATTTTACAGAATTTCATAAAATTTAAATAACTTGTGTAATTTTATATAGCTGGTGATAAGAGACAGAATAGAATATGAGTCTATGTCTTTTGGACTCTACTCCCAATCTTTTTACCTTCTGAGCAACCAGGGAAGCCCTGAAAGTCTCTCAGTTGTGTTCAACTCTTTGTGACCCCATGGACTGTAGCCCCCCAGGCTTCTCTGTACATGGGATTTCCCAGGCAAGAACACTGGAGTGGGCTGCCAGTCCCTTTTCCAGGGAATCTTCCCAACCCAGGGATCGAACCCAGGTCTCCTGCATTGCAGGCAGATTCTTTACATCTGAGCCACCAGGAAAGCCCAATCTTTTTAAAAGTGGTTCTACTCTCTCCATGGTTTTACCTTTTCCAGACTGACATATAGTTAGAATCATATACTTTGTGGCCTTTTCAGATGGGCTTCTTTCATTTAGTAATTGCATTTAAGGTTCTTTGTGTCATTTCATGGCTTGACAGATCATTTTTTATTTATCTTTTTATTGCTAAATGATGTTCCACTGTCTGGATATCAATTCAGTTCAGTTCAGTTTCTCAGTCATGTCTGACTCTTTGTGACCCCATGGACTGCAGCACGCTTCCCTGCCCATCACCAACTCCTGGAGTTCACTCAAACTCCTATCCATCAAGTTGGTGATGCCATCCAACCATCTCATCCTCTGTCGTCCCCTTCTCCTCCTGCCTTCAATCTTTCCCAGCATCAGGGTCTTTTCCAATGAGTTAGTTCTTCGCATCCGGTGCCCAGAGTATTGGAGTTTCAGCTTCAGCATCAGTCTTCCAATGAATATTCAGGACTGATTTACTTTAGGATTGATTGGTTGGATCTCCTTGCAGTCCAAGGGACTCTCGAGTCTTATCCAGTACTGCAGTTCAGAAGTATCAGTTCTTCAGCATTCAGCTTTCTTTATGGTCCAACTCTCACATCCATACATCAGCTCAGTTCAGTTCAGTTCAGTCGCTCAGTCGTGTCCGACTCTCCGTGACCCCATGAATCACAGAACGCCAGGCCTCCCTGTCCATCACCAACTCCCGGAGCTTACTCAAACTCATGTCCACAGAGTCGGTGATGCCATCCAGCCATCTCATTCTCGGTCTCCCCCTTCTTCTCCCGCCCCCAACCTTTCCCAGCATCAGAGTCTTTTCCAGTGAGTCAACTCGTCGCATGAGGTGGCCAAAGTTTTGCAGTTTCAACTTCAGCATCAGTCCCTCCAATGAACACCCAGGATCGATCTCCCTTAGAATGGACTGGTTGGATCTCCTTGCGGTACAAGGGACTCTCAAGAGTCTTCTCCAACACCACAGTTCAAAAGCATCAATTCTTCGGCGATCAGCTTTCTTCACAGTTCAACTCTCACATCCATACATGACCACGGGAAAAACAATAGCCTTGACTAGACGGACCTTTGTTGGCAAAGTAATGTCTCTGCTTTTTAATATACTATCAAGGTTGGTCATAACTTTCCTTCTAAGGAGTACTGGAAAAACCATAGCTTTGACTAGATGGACCTTTGTTGGCAAAGTAACGTCTCTGCTTTTTAATATGTTGTCAAGATTGGTCATAGCTTTTCTTCCAAGGAGTAAGCGTCTTTTGATTTCATGGCTGCAGTCACCATCTGCGGTGATTTTGGAGCCCCCAAAAATAAAGTGTGTCACTGTTCCTATTGTTTCCCCATCTATTTGCCATGAAGTGATGGGGCCAGATGCCATTTTCTGAATGTTGAGTTTTAAGCCAACTTTTTCACTCTCCTCTTTCACTTTCATCAAGAGGCTGTTTAATTACTCTTTACTTTCTGCCATAAGGGTGGTGTCATCTGTGTATCTGAGGTTATTGATATTTCTCCTGGCAATCTTGATTCCAGCTTGTGCTTCATCCAGCCTGGCATTTCTCATGATGTACTCTGCATATCAGTTAAATAAGCAGGGTGACAGTATACAGCCTTGATGTACTCCTTTTCCAATTTAGAACCAGCCTGTCTGGATATACAACAGTTTATCTTTCACCTACTGAAGGGCATCTTGGTTGCTTCCAAGTTTGAGAAATTATGAATAAAGCTGCTGTAAACATCTGTTTTTGTGTAAACTTCAGTTTTCAACTCGCTTAAATTGAACTGGTTTAGTCAATCAGTCGTATCCGGCTCTTTGTGTCCCTATGGACTATACTGCTAGGCTCCTCTGTCCATGGGATTTTCCAGGCAAGAATACTGGAATGGGTTGCCATTTCTTTCTCCAGAGGAACTTCCTGACCCAGGGATCAAACTGGTCTCTTGTATTGCAGGCAGTCTCCTACATTGCAGGTAAATTCTTTACCACTGAGCCACCAGGGAAGAACTTTGGGTAAGCGCCAAAGATTATGATTGCTGGATCATGTGGTAGAGTATGGTTAGTTTTGTAAGAAATTGCCAAACTGTCTTCCAGAGTGGCTGGACCGTTGCATTCCCACTAGCAATGAATGAGAGAGCTCCCATTGCTCCACATGCTCACTAGCATTTGGTGTTGCCAGTGTTCCAGATTTTGGCCTTTACATGAGTTTGAGTGTACTCCGGGAGTTGGTGATGGACAGGGAGGCCTGGCGTGCTGTGATTCATGGGGTCGCGCAGAGTCGGATACGACTGAGTGACTGAACTGAACTGAACTGAACAGATGTGTAGTGATATCTTGTTTTGATTTTCATTTCCCTGTTGACATTTCATGTTGGGCATAGTTTCATATACTTATTTAATGTTTGTCTTCTTTGATATGGTGTTTGTTCAGGTTTCTGGCCTATTTTTTAATCTGGTTATTTTTTTCTTATTGTTGTGTTTTCAGAATTTGTGTATTTTGAATAGCAGCTATCAGGTGCATCTTTTGGAAATATTTTCTCCCCGTCTGTGTCTTGTTTTATTCTTTTGACAGCATCTTTTATAGAGCAGAAGGCTTAATTAGGTCCAGCTTGTCAATTATTTCTTTCATGAATTGTGTCTTCAGTGTTGTATGTAAAAAGACATCACCAAACCCAAGGTCATCTAGGTTTCTCCCGTGTTATCTCCTAGGAGTTCTATGGTTTGCATTCTATATTTAGGCCTGTTATCCACTCTGAAGACAGAAAATAAGTAAGAAATAAAAAGGCAAAAGAGACTAACAGAACGCAGATATTGAAATGGTAGACTTAAATCCAAGCATACCATTAGTTACATCAAGTGTAAATGGACTAAACAATCCAATTAAAAGGGAACATTTTTCAGATTGGATTGAAAAACAGTTTGGTAACATAACTTTTTCACAAGAGATATATTTTGAATATAGACACATGATTTGAAAGATGGAAAAAGATAAACTATGAAGACATCAATCTTAAGAAAGCTGGTCATGACTATATTAATATCAAATAGATTCTAAAGTATGGACTACCTCCAAAGTCGAAGGGAGCCAGTGAATTTGTCAGAAATGAATAATAATAATGAATGTAAATTTACCTAATCACAGTGCTTCAAAATACAGAAATAGAAATGGACAAAAATAAAAGGACACAAAACAGTCATACTAGAGAGCTTAACTTTTTTGAGTAATTGATAGAACAATATATAAAATCAATAAGCAAGCATATAGAAAATTTGGACAACTAATCTACCAACTAAACTTAATTACCACTTATGAAATACTCTACCTAGCAACTATTGATTATATTTTGTTTTCAAATGTCCATGAAACTTCCACCAAGGTAGACAGTATACTGGATGGTAAATTTCAAAGAATTTTACATTCTTTAATCACAGCAGAATTCAGTTAGAAGTCAGTAACAGTAGCAAAGCTAGAAAATATGGCAATATTTTGAAATTAAGCATCACAAGTATAAATAATCCGTGAGTTAAGAAATCACAAGAATTATTAGAAAATATTTGAAACTGAATGATAATGAAAACAGCTTATAAATATTGTGAGGTACAATTAAAGCAGTATTTAGAGGAAAACTTACAGCTTTAAATGTGTTTATTAGAAAGGAAAAAGGTTTAGAAATAATTATCTAAGCTTCTATCATAGGGGACTAGAAAAATAAGCCAACAGCAAATAGGGAGAAATGACGTAATAAATAATAGAAATGAAAGAAATAGAAAATGGAAAAACAGAAAAATTGACAAAGCCAAAAGTTGAAAAGACTGATAAAATTGATAAGCCGTAACAATACTTATCAGAAAAAGGAGGATAGGTCCTATAGACTTAAAAGGGTGATAAAAGCCTCTTTTAGAAAACTTCATGTCAATAAATTTGACAACTTAGATGAGATGGGCAAATTCCTTGAAAAATACACATATCATCATTAACACAGGAAGAGATTACTTTTAAGTTTAGCTCCATGTTCCATTTCAAATTAGGCTATATAAACGGTATGAATTATAAATCAATGAAATTGAACTCATAATTAAAACCCTTCCCATAAAGAAAGATTCAGATTGACATAATCTCACTGGTAAATTCCATCACATATTTAAGGAAGAAATAATATCTAGATTATACAAATTCTTTCAGAAAATTGAGGCAGAAACTCTTCCAAGCTTATTTTAGGAGGCCAGTCTAACCCTGACACACAAAATGAACAGGAACATTATCAGAAAAGTAATTACAGACCAGTGTCCCTCATGAACACAGATGCAAAATATTTTCAAATTGACTATAGCTGGTATATATAAAAAAGTTAATACCTCATGACCAAGCAAAATTTATCTCAGGAATCAGAGTACGTTCAACTTTTAAAACACAATGTAAAGAAATGAAGGAGCTGGTCATGAAAGTCTGAGGAATAGTTTTTCAGGCAAAGGGAAAAACAGGTGCAGAGGTCTTAAGATGAGAACATACCTGGACTCAGATTCTGGAAGTGAAGTATGTCTAGAGCGAAGGGAATGAAGAGGCGGTTCTTGTTACCCTGTATTCCGTGGGCACCACCCCTGCTTCATTACTATTCTCATTTCTGCCGCAAGGGTAACAATAACTAAATAAGAATGGCAATGTATCCATTTCTTAGAGGCAAAAAAGCTGTATTTTCTATAGAACCACTACATCCTTAGGTGTGTAACAGTATTCAAGTTTAAGTATTGATACTTACCAAAGTCAGAATTACACCAATAGAGGCTGAACAATTGGCTGGCCTCCAAGAAGGCTCCCAGTGTGACCTTCACCTTATGAAGTCACTTCTTGGCCAAAACTGCCTTTTAGCCTTATGAGCAGAGAAGGCAATGGCAACCTCTCCTGTATTCTTGCCTGGAAAATCCCATGGATGGAGGAGCCTGGTAGGCTGCAGCCCATGGTGTTGCTAGGAGTCGGACACAACTGAGCAACTTCACTTTCACTTTTCACTTTCACGCATTGGAGAAGGAAATGGCAACCCACTCCAGTATTCTTGCCTGGAGAATCCCAGGGACTGGGGAGCCTGGTGGGCTGCCGTCTGTGGGGTCACACAGGGTCAAACACGACTGAAGTGACTTAGCAGCAGCAGCCTTATGAGCTTAGAAAGTTGACCTTGTAAGTATCCCAGGTCTGGGTAGAAGTGTTAGCAGAGTTCACAAATAGCAACTGTGTGAAACTCAAATGCCAGTTTATTAATTTATAAGAATGCACAAAACTCTCAAGGAAATAGAAAACTTGTATCAGTCATTAGTGCTTCTTCTCCTTGTAAGGAAACTACACTAGAAGCCAGATTATCACAAAGCTGGTTACTGAGCATGGAAATCAAGTCCATCACTTGAGTTTGAGTGTACTTGACCTCTGGCTCTGTACACTCTAGCCAATCTCTGCAACAGAGTCATTCTTATCAGAGTCGCTGAGGGGGAACTACCTTCACTTGCCTATTTTTATTCTATGTTCTTCACATAATCCATCTTCCTTAGTTTATATTAATACCTTCTGTGATATCTAGCCGAGGCTGGTGATCTATAGTCCTACTAAGGGGACTTGGCACATCTCTACTGTGATCCAAGGGGTTTCACAGCTTCACGCCTGAAGAATAATTTTAGAAGCTGGCTAGTGTGATTTATGGATTAACCAAAGTTTTGTTATAGTTATTTGATTCTATTAATATATTTTATGAACATGAATATAAGCATATTTGGTGACTATTCTCCTTATTAATGTCTTCTATTGGATATATCAATGGATGCATTTATTATATCTGACCTGCCTCTTGAGAAACCTGTATGCAGGTCAGGAAGCAACAGTTAGAACTGGACATGGAATAACGGACTGGTTCCAAATAGGAAAAGGAGTACGTCAAGGCTGTATATTGTCACCCTGCTTATTTAACTTATATGCAGAGTACATCATGAGAAATGCTGGGCTGAAAGAAGTACAAGCTGGAATCAAGATTGCCGGGAGAAATATCAATAACCTCAGATATGCAGATGACACCACCCTTATGGCAGAAAGTGAAGAGGAACTCAAAAGCCTCTTGATGAAAGTGAAAGAGGAGAGTGAAAAAGTTGGCTTAAAGCTCAACATTCAGAAAACTAAGATCATGGCATCTGGTCCCATCACTTCATGGCCAATAGATGGGAAAACAGTGGAAACAGTGGCTGACTTTATCTTTCTGGGCTCCAAAATCACTGTGAATGGTAATTGCAGCCATGAACTTAAAAGACGCTTACCCCTTGGAAGGAAAGTTATGACCAACCTATTTAAGTTAAAAAGCAGAGACATTACTTTGTCAGCAAAGGTCTGTCTAGTCAAGGCTATGGTTTTTCCAGTGGTCATGTATGGATGTCAGGGTTAGAGTATAAAGAAAGCTGAGCACCGAAGAATTGATGCTTTTGAACTGTGGTGTTGGAGAAGACTCTTGAGAGTCCCTTGGACAGCAAGGAAATCCAACCAGTCCATCCTAAAGGAGATAAGTCCTGGGTGTCCATTGGAAGGACTGATGCTAAAGCTGAAACTCCAATACTTCAGCCACCTCATGTGAAGAGCTGACTCATTTGAAAAGACCCTGATGCTGGGAAAGATTGAGGGCAGGAAGAGAAGGGGACGACAGAGGATGAGATGGTTGGATGGCATCACCGACTCAATGGACGTGGGTGTGGGTGGACTCTGGGAGTTGATGATGGACAGGGAGGCCTGGTGTGCTGTGGTCCATGGGGTCACGAAGAGTTGGACACGACTGAGTGACTGAACTGAACTATGAGTGTCTCTGTCCCAGTTCCCCTGGTGCTCTGCAGAACTGTGTTTCCATATAATTGATTTCTTTTGTAATCCTGTGTATTGTATTTTATACATTTAAAAACATTCTAAGAAGGAGTCTGTGGTCCTTTCTATACTATCAAAATGAGCCATAGCATAATAAAGATAAAGAAGCTCTGAACTAACTAAGGTAGGCGCTCTGAGAGAGAGAGGGGAACTCCCCTGAGGGTCCCAGGAAGAAGGGTCCCAGTAGAAAGGAAAGCTGAGTTACAGAGAGAAGGGGAGACAGCTTGGGGCAGAATCTTAAGGCCCCAGAAACCCAGAGTCTTGTCTCCCTACAGCCATATTAAGCTATAAGCTTATTTTGGCAAATTGGTTACTTTGATAAATGTGGCGTGGTGTTTTGACAAATTGATTCTTTTTTGTATTGACCTAGAATCACCTTCCTGATTGACTAGAGCTCTGTCTTAAACAGATATGAAAATGAAGAGGTAATTTTCGCAGTCCCATTATTATATTAATATTATTCTATCATTTCATTTAAGAAGGGCATTTTAGCACAATACCACTGTCACACTCAAAGGAAGTATCACATCATACCCACTAAGATGGCTTTGATTATGACCAGAAAGGCAGATAGTATAAAGTACTTTCAATATGTGCAGAATTGGAACCCTCCTCCATGCTGGTGAGAACATAAACTAGTACACCCAGAGCAGAAACAGCATGGCAGTTCCTCAAAGTAGAATTATTAAATGATCCAACAGTTCTACTTCAGGGTATATATACCCCCCCAAATTGAAAACAGTCTCTCAAAGGAATATTCACACACCCACATTCATCTCAGCATTAGTCATTACAATAGTCAAAAATAGGAATAACCCAAATGCCCTTGGATGATTGAATGGATAAACAAAATGTGGTGTATGTACTGTGTTGTGCATAAATACTGACCTACTGGTAGGAAAATGGCCTACATTATCTCCCAGATCTTTAGATCAATTGGGTCTGTGTTTCAGTGAACCACTTGATACAGGAAAAAAAATCCATTTCTCTTAACTGGAAACTACTTTGATAAGTAGAAGGCCCTTCATCACAAATGCTTGCCTGGGGTTCAAATCCCAAACACCATCATTTACCAACTGTGAAACCTAGAGTGTGTGACTTAAACTCTTTGATCTTCAGTTTATACAAAAATGGGAATAATAATCTTTACATCATAAGGAGTTACAAAGATTTAATTATATGTAAAAATCTCTCATCACAGTATCTAACATGTAGTAAGCATTGAATAGTTATAATTACTGTTTATTTTTATTATCATAATTATTTATTAAGTAATTTTTAATTGAGTGCTTTCCTATTTAGAGTAGTCAAAATATCCTTAATGGCTGTTTACTATTTTTCTTTCTCAAGCCCTGTTGATAGGTGCTCTTCTTTTAATAGGTACAACATAAAAGATACGGTGCAATTCTTAAGCGTTTGCACTGCCAGGTAAATAAGCTTCACTCAAATAGAAGACAATGGCAATGGAACATCCAACAGCTGGAAAAAACTGCTGCTGAACTGAGAAAACGTATTGGAATGAAAGATTAGCTTGGCTATAGGATGTTGTAGAGCCCGGACTATACCACCAGAATTATGGGATAGAAAGGTGAGAAAATCCTTTGGGTCTTAACAACAGCATCCACTATCAAAGGGTTGTCTTAATGACAGATATATTTTCTCCTTTTTTGAATCAATCATCTTTTTGTGAAAGTTCCTTCCAACTCTATAATTGATAGCAACAGACAGACAGTAGGAAGGCTCACAGAATAGTGAAAGACTCTCTATGAATATTTTGAGTGTATAAGATATCCTGAACTCATCAATGCCTATTTATGAACGTGTTGCCTTCACTATTATATGAAGCAAACATTGAGAAGAAAAGAAGCACTTGAATTTTCAATGATTTGAATTGTTAAGATATTTTAAATGGTTGTCTGTTTTAGACAACCTGCTTTTTTACCTTGGCTTCAAAGAAGTCCATAAATACTGACATTTATTATAATGTTGTTATGTATTCAAGGTTTTCTATATTTACTTAGTTTTCTCTTTTATCCAGAAGGTAACAATCATTTTTTCTTTGCTGTTGGATATATGTATCTTAGAGCTTTACAATGTATACAATCTTTTGTTCACTTTTCTGTCTATACATTCTTACTGTTTTATAACTAAATTGAAGTTATTGAAGCATCATGTAAGACAAACATATCAGCTCTTGAAAAATGAATGTTAGCCAATGTAGACTAGCATGTATTTTTTCTAATTGAAAGTAATATACTGTGTCCACAACAACAAATCAATACTTAATTTGTCGCTTTTAGAGTAAAAGTGTTCCTTCTTGTGACTCCACTGAGCCAAATTTTTAGAAGCAGAAATAAATTATTAATTATTTAAGATACAGTTTTAAAATATTCACTTTTAGAATTTAATGAGTTCAAAGCAATAACATCAAAAAAGTATCTCAGGTCCATTTTGTCCTCACCTATCTATATGCAAAGACTCAGTTAGATTATAGCTGATTTAAAACCTGATAGTAATAATCTTATTATGCCTAATAATTGTAGTCCTATTAGGAATTTGCATGGCTAATCATGGCTAACACTTCAAGTGGCTTATGCTGTAACACAGTCAGCTTTGGTCCATGACTCAGAACTAGGTTTTGTTTGTTTTTTCTTGCTACTTTTTTAGGACTAGGGTTAAGGTTAGTAGATCACAGACATAACTTCAAAATGCAAGATTATTAAACTGATAGAAGATATATAGGAGAAAACTTAGATTACCATCGGCATAGGGATGTCCTTCTTAGATACAACACCAAAGGCACAACTCATGAAAGAAATAATTAAAGAGCTAGATGTCATTAAAATTAAAAATGTCTGCTCTGTAATAGACACTGTCAAGAGAGTGATAAGACAAGCCATAGACTGAAAGAAAATACTTGCAAAAGACAAACCTGGTAAAAAACCATTATTTAAAATATAAAGTAAATTCTTAAAACTCAACAATAAGAAAACAGATAACCAGATTAAAAAATGGGCCAGAGACCTTAACAGACGCCTCACCAGAGAAGATAGACAGATGGCAAATAAGCCCATGAAAAGATGCTCCACATGAAATGTCATCAGGGAAATGAGAAATAAATCAAGGAGGTACTACCATATACCTATCAGAATGGCCAGAATCTGGAACACCAACACCACCAAATGTTGATGAGAATGTGGAGCGACAGAGACCTTCTCGTTTATTGCTGCTGGGAAGGCAGGTCATTTTAGAAGACTGTTTGGCAGTTCCATACATAACTAAACGTACTCTTAAGACATGGTCCTGCAGTCACGCTCTTCAGCGTTTATCCAAAGGAGTATAGAAAACCAATGTCCACACCAAAACACAGATGATTATGGCAGCTTTTTTCATAATTGCCAAAACTTGGAAGCAGCCAAGATGACCTTCGGTAGGTGAATGAGTAAATAAGCTGTGGTACAGGCAAATAATGGAATATTATTCAGTGCTAAAGAAAGAAATATTATCAAGCCATGGAAAGATATGAGAAAACTTCAATGTATATTACTAAGTGAAAGAAGCCGATCTGGAAAGGCTACCTAAATTCAACTATATGACATTATGGAAAAGGCAAAACTATGGAGACAGTAAAAAGATCAGGGGTTGCCAGGGTCACTAAGGGGCGAGGGGTTAGAGGAGAGATCATTAGGCAGAACACAGAGGATTTTTTGGGGGGGCGTTGAAAATATTTTGTATGATACCATAATGATGGATATATGTCACTATAAGTTTGTCCAAATCATAGAATGTACAGTACCAAGGGTGAATCCTAAGGTAACCTGTGGCCTTTGGGTGATTTTGAGGTAGGTTTACCCTTGGTTTAAAAAAATGTGCCATTCTGGTGAGTAATGTTAATAAATGGGGGGGCTACACATGTGTAGGAATAGAAAGTATATGGGAACCCTCCAACTTTCTCTCAATTTTGTTGTAAACCTACAAGTGTTATAAAAATGTCTTTTTTTTATTAAAAGCACTTAGATTCATAGATAACAGTGCATGCAAGTCGGTGTTAGTAAAGCATTTTGCAAGGAAAGTGAACTTCTACTTATAAAGGTCATTTCAGAACCTTGTAAAGTTCACAAGTAAAGTGTTAGTCGCTCAGTCGTGTTGCCCACGAGGCTCCTCTGTCCTTGGAATTCTCCAGGCAAGAGTACTGGAGTGGGTAGCCGTTTCCTTTTGCAGGGTATCTTATCAACCTAGGGATCGAACCCGAGTCTCCTGCATTGCAGAGAGATTGTTTACTGTGTGAGCCACATAGGGTATTGCCGTTAACACACAAAGTTCCTATATCATCTTCATTGATTGAACTTGGAATCCTTTGTTCATCCATAAAAATAATTAAGGCTTCCATCAATACTGTGGAAATTCAGGATTATTTTTTGGTGGGAGAGTCAACAGATTAAGAAAAACTTGTGGTTTTTCAACTAAAAACTATCTGATTTATTAGTTGCTCATGTTTTCAGTACTATAAATATTTTATTTTTCATAAATTAAGCTAATGATTAGTAAAGCTAATGATCAGAAGCTAGAAGTTATATGCCTGCCATAAATAACCTATCCTGTATTTGTTTACTTAAATTTATAATGTATTTCTAAAGGAAGGATTTTTTTCTTTTACTTTTCTGATAAATTTGGCAGGTAAGTAATGGGTCTTCTATATCACATTAGCTTACCATATAGCACTTTCTTCTGAATGTTACTGAACTATGACCGAAACAAGGAAAAATAAACCAAAATAGATTCTAATAGCAGAATAGATTTATTCAATACATAGCTAAGAATGGGATGCTTCAAATTGCCTTTTCTCCCCTGTAATGTTCTATTTAAATGATGACTGTGAGGTCTAGATCTTGAGAAACATAAAAATAGCTTATGATTTAGTAATGACAGAATTGCTGCTGACATAATCCAGTAAAGACAGACATGAAGTAATGAAACTTCAATCTCTTAATTAATTATATGATGTATTCCAAAAGCAAAGCCAGAGTTAATATGATAAATAGTTTTAAAAAGTTCTCTGGCATACCAATCATGTAAGAATCAGAATAAAACACTTAAATTACAGATGTTTGCCAGTGTTGCTCAGTCACGTAGCACAGGGTAATTTAGAGGCGATGATAATGCACTGCCCATCTAAGATACGTTTTCAAATTTCTCTTGTCCAAAACATTTACGTCAAGACATACCATCCACCTCATCTTATTACTCTCTGTGATATTGTTTTATGTAGAATAGAAATTTGTAATCCCTGTGCTCGTATCGGAGAAGCTTCCGCAAGGTGCTCTCAAGACTTGTTTCTCCTTGGTTCCATAGTGCCTCATTGTGTATGTGATATGGGAGAAATGTAACAATCCTGCAGAACCGAGTTGTTTTGTCTTCAGGGCCTAGTGTTAACTAACACAGGCCCAGTTGGCCAGCCAGATGTATCTATTGGGCTGAAACCTTACACAGTTTTCTCCTCAGCCATCTTTTCCACGTGGACAGTGGACAGCTATTGTCAAGTGTCTGCTGTTCCTTATAGGGATACTGCTTTGAGGACGCCTCCATCCGTTGGGAAGTTAGAAAATGTTGCTATTTTATCTGTGGTTCATACAAGTTTATATAAAGCACTCAATTCTCAAAAGAGTCCATTCTTTTTCTAATCTTTCACCAATTTAGATTATTCATCCTCTATGCCTTTCAGTCTCAATTAATCTGTCAATGTAATTACTCATGCACAGTTTCCTAATAATTAGTCTAATTCTCTCACTTTTTCTTTCTATCAAAAAATACCATTTCCACCTTCAGAGCTTTCCTTTTCTCACTCCCTGCACAGCTCCAGTTGTATAATCTTTAAGCTCCAATTCCCATTTTTGTTGTAAGTCAAAGTATAATTCATTGGCCTAAATACAGATCCTGAACATTGAAGACAATCTTTAGTTTGCAACTGTCTTATGCAGGAGGCTCCATCTTTACTTCGAAATGCGTCACAAAGATAAATTTTCTGCGAAACACTGTGTAGTTAGACACAGTCAGTGCTCTGCCCAGATCCTCTCAGATCTTTTTTTAAAATCCTTGCTGAGCACCCCTCTCCCAAGTGAGCCATGATTTTACCTCCACTAGAAGGAAATGGCAACCCACTCCAGTGTTCTTGCCTGGAGAATCCCAGGGATGGGGGAGCCTGGTGAGCTTCCGTCTATGGGGTCACACAGAGTCGGACACGACGGAAGTGACTTAGCAGCAGCAGCTCTCACTTGGCTTCTTTCTTCTTTCCATTCTTGCATCCCTTACCAGTTTCTCCTGGGAGACCTTCACTAATAAATTAATTGCTCAGAGTCTGCTTCTGGGGATCCCAAACTAAGTCACCTTGAAGAAATAATTACACACTGCTGCTGCTGCTAAGTCGCTTCCGTCGTGTCCGACTCTGTGCAACCCCACAGACGACAGCCCACCAGGCTCCCCCGTCCCTGGGATTCTCCAGGCAAGAACACTGGAGTGGGTTGCCATTTCCTTCTCCAACTACACACTGAAATCTCTATTTTCAAGAGATGAGTATTACCTTACTCCTGCTCCTCATTGCAGATCAGTTGTGCTTCCAGCCGCAGCAGCAACAGAAAATAATAATAATTTTTAAAAAAGCAAGAAACTTAGCACCTTTGAAATCTAGTCACTATTGCATTTAGTGTAACTTTAATATTTGTGTTTAAGTTACAGAGGCAAGCTGAAAGGCACAGGCTTTGCTCCGGGTATTTCGGACAGCAGTGAAAGTGCTGTGAGCCTGCACGCACACTCAGTCTGTCACTGACTTGTACTGGCGTCCTTTTTCTTTCAGTGGCCCTTCCTGATCTTATCCGTTTCTTAACATTGGCTGTTCTCCCTTTTAATCATTCATTATTTCACTGCAGCTCAAAACACAGTAGCAGCCTGCTGCAGATCAAGAATAATTAGCTCAGAAAATTACAAAGAAACGTGGGTCTGGAAGACAGAACATTGTAAAGAGTCAGAGTCATAGCACCTGTCGTCATGGCTTCAGAATATTTACAGTCATTGTAAAAGTATTTATTGCTAGGGGTATTTTATAATATCTTTGTGATTTTTTTTTTTACTTTAGCAACACTGAAAAATGTAAAATTAGTAACAATTACAAAAAACAATTATTACTGTTGTGAAAATGGTTTTAACCTAGGCTAGGCACCAGAGATCAAATTACCAACATCCGCTGGATCATGGAGAAAGCAAGAGAGTTCCAGAAAAACATCTATTTCTGCTTTATCAACTATGCCAAAGCCTTTGACTGTGTGGATCACAATAAACTGTGGAAAATTCTGAAAGAGATGGGAATCCCAGACCACCTGACCTGCCTCTTGAGAAACCTGTATGCAGGTCAGGAAGCAACAGTTAGAACTGGACATGGAACAACAGACTGGTTCCAAATAGGAAAAGGAGTATGGCAAGGTTGTATATTGTCACCCTGCTTATTTAATTTATATGCAGAGTACATCATGAGAAATGCTGGGCTGAAAGAAATACAAGCTGGAATCAAGATTGCCGGGAAAAATATCGATAACCTCAGATATGCAGATGACACCACCCTTATGGCAGAAAGTGAAGAGGAACTCAAAAGCCTCTTGATGAAAGTGAAAGAGGAGAGTGAAAAGGTTGGCTTGAAGCACAACATTCAGAAAACAAAGATCATGGCATCTTGTCCCATCACTTCATGGGAAATAGATGGGAAAACAGTGGAAACAGTGTCAGATTTTATTTTTTTTGGGCTCCAAAATCACTGCAGATGCTGATTGCAGCCAGAAAATTAAAAGACGCTTACTCCTTGGAAGGAAAGTAATGACAAACCTTGATAGTATATTAAAAAGCAGAGACATTACTTTGCCAACAAGGTCCGTCTAGTCAAGGCTATGGTTTTTCCCGTGGTCATGTATGGATGTGAGAGTTGGACTGTGAAGAAAGCTGATCGCCGAAGAACTGATGCTTTTGAACTGTGGTATTGGAGAAGACTCTTGAGAGTCCCTTGTACTGCAAGGAGATCCAACCAGTCCATTCTAAAGGAGATCAATCCTGGGTGTTCATTGGAAGGACTGATGCTAAAGCTGAAACTGCAATACTTTGGCCACCTCATGCGACAAGTTGACTCACTGGAAAAGACTCTGATGCTGGGAAAGGTTGGGGGTGGGAGCAGAAGGGGACGACCGAGAATGAGATGGCTGGATGGCATCACCGAGTCTGTGGACATGAGTTTGAGTGAACTCCGGGAGTTGGTGATGGACAGGGAGGCCTGGCGTGCTGTGATTCATGGGGTCGCGGAGAGTCGGACATGACTGAGCGATTGAACTGAACTGAACTGCAAGTAAATTTTAGACTTTTTGCTCTGGGCCTCCAAACACTTACAAACATTAATGTTGCTAGTCCTCAAAACTTTAAGCTGATGTAAATAATTTAAAACTCTGCAAAATGTCAGATATTTATGGAAGTAGGGCCCAGTGGTATGAACAAAATTTGAATAATGGCTTTCATTTTGTAACATAATATTAAAAAGAAGCTGTATGATATGAGTTAGAACCAGCTGATGATGACAAAGAAACAAATTTTATGTTCTACCTTCTCTGTTCAGTGAATATGACATGGTTCTTTCTATTTAGATCAATTTAGTTGGCAAGAGAGACATATATATATATATAAAAGGCTCAAATACAACATAAAACATCCATGATAGAAGCATAAACCAAGCCCTGTGGAAACACAAAATAAGGTGCAATTATTTCCAGACAAGGGTAGGGAAGTTTAAAAGAAGAGGTGACGTTTGAGATGGACTGTGAAGCAGTTATTAAGTTCTCATGATTGTTTTCACTCATCACACTCTGAAAGTTTCTATTTTATTCTGTTTTTGCATTTCCATTAGCAAGCAAATATCTGGCCTGCATAATAGATGCTCAGCTTTACGTAGAATGAATTAGTGAATAAAATGATCGACCATTACTCTTGTGATCAATATCTCCCAATACCCCTATTTTCAGTTGCTCCCACCTCTAATCTTATTGTTAATTTAGTGCTTGAGTTATCATCTTTGAGTAAAAATGGAGCATGTAACACTTCTGAAAAAAAGAAGAAAAACTTTCTAAAACACAAAATCCATTTTCGGACTAAACAGTAAATACTTAAAAATCTGTCCAAACCTGTCTGTTAATCCACTTGTCAATTTTTGTTTTCTGCTCTGTTTAACAATGAACCCTGTATTCCAGCGAAAGCAAAATTCTAACTCTTCTGTAGGCATATATTTTCACATATTCCCTTTGCCTCAATTTCTGTCACCTACGAGTCAATTCTAATACAGCCTCAGAACCAAGTTCAGCTACTATAAAGCTTGAACTACATTTAAAACACATGTGCACCCATGGCTGATTCATGTGAATGTATGGCAAAAACCACCAAAATATTGTAAAGTAATTAGCCTCCAATTAAAGTAAATAAAAAAAGGAAAATAAAATGCCTCAGTTTCTCTGTAATGAACTTAGAAGTATTTCTCTATAATAGCTTAGAAATACTAAGAAATCTACATCATGATTTCTGACTCAAAACAGATATTGGTTTACAATTTAGAGAACTTATGTAGAGTTCCTTGTTTAAAATAGGTTAAAATAACTTTAAGCTTTTAAGTGTTGGGCTTAATTATGGAGAGTCCAGCATGGAATCATTTGATTGACATTGAACGATTCCAGATAACAGATAATTCATTTATAATTTATAAAAGAACATGAAGATTACTTCCAAAATTTACTTTTATGGTTTTAAGCCAAAATATGTGAATATTTATAAAGACCAAAACTTTTCTTTAAACAGTTTCTGGAAAATGAAATGAAACTTTTAGGTAACCCTAATGAAAATAAACGTGTTTAACAAGCTGCAAGAAATATGCTTTTGTGTTCTTCAGTTATAAACAGTGTGCACCATGCTTTTTAAAAGAGTTTTATGTATTGAAAAATTGTGTAAAAAACTCTATATTTCAAAGAATAAATCTGTAAAAGTTTCATGAAAATATAAACAAGGGGCCTGTATGGAAATAGAAAATCTTTCTTAAAAACAGAAACCATAACATTTCTCTGAATGGAATATCATACATTACTCATAAATATAATGCTTATTCAGGATGATTTGGGGCAATTTCACTTTATTTTATTGTTTCTATATGGGTTATGCATAATTATGGAGTTTAACCATATTTCTAATATATTTTTTCAATGACACACTTTATATAGCTTTCCTAATTACATCTGTAGCACAATCATTTTCAGAAAACCAGCTTTCCATGTCTATTATATTATTTTTTATATCAAAATAGCCTCTCTTTTAATCACTTTCAAATATTCTTTGCTTTTTCCCCCATGAATGGCTATCTTCCACAAGCTGATGGCATGGGAGTTTTGGGTGCTTTTCAGTTTTGGCATCAGAAGTACCCTTAACCATGCTTATTAGGCCTTCAAGAGTGCTAATTTTCTTGTAGAAAGGGGGTTTTGAGCTTTCATTAGGATGTTTCCCAGATACTTTCATTTCAGCTATAGCTTGGTAGAATTATGGCTGCTTTAACCAGGGTTGTTTGAGAATAGCACTGAGTAGCTGATAAATAAATGACCATGGTAACATAGTTTAACATCCCATATACCAAAGGACAATGTGTATTCTGTGATATTAACTATTGTCATTGCTAATACATCACAATTTAGGTGAATAAATTCAAAGAAAACCAATGTCCTTGAAATTGTAAGCATTCTTTGAATCTGAATAAAAATTGCAGCTCTATTTAATATGATGGACCCTGGAATGGAGTGAATAAAAAAATGAAAAGCCAAATATACCTTTTTAAAAATAATGATAAAAAAGACCTTATTAATATGAATATTACTGAGTATAAATTTGCTGAATGAATTAAGAGGAAAAGTAGATTATAAAAACTAGAGGATATATAATTATGTAGTTTTTAAAGTGGCTATGAACTTGGTTTCAAAGAGCTGGGAATATGTAGCTCATGTCGAGCCCAAGAATTGTTTTCTCTGAGCTAAATATTCCCAGTTCTTTTGTAGCAACTCATGTGACTTTAGTTCGTGCTCCTCCACCATCTTAGTCAAATCCCTCTGTATGTCCTCTGCCCTGACATTGTCCCATGAAAGATGCAAAACAGAAAATGACACTTAAGGTGTAGTCTGACCAGTCCTTCTAGAAGAGACCTATTTCATCCCATTCTTGGGGCTCAGTTTTATATTTATGCAACTTAGGTTTACAGAGGCTTTTATGGTAGCCATATATTATATTGATCACTTACGTTGAACTCATTCCCAAACCTGAGAGACTATGTTGGCATACCAGCAATGCACTCATTCCAATTTCTCAACATCTTACCAACTCACATTTTGTTTTTATAATTAGATATAAAGTGATGGATATAAAATGATAGATATAAATTGATATCTCACTTTGGTTTTGAGATGTGCTTCCTTAATGATTAGTGATGTAGAGCATCATTTCATTTGATTATTGGCCATTTGTATATCTTCTTTGGAGAAATGTGTACTCAAATCCTTTCTCCATTTTTAAGTGGGTTTTTATTTTTGTCATTTATATATTCTAGATAGTAATTGTTTATCATATATGTATTTACAAATATTTTCCCACTCCATGAATTTCCTTTCTGCTCTGTTGAGTGTATCCTTTGATATGCAGAAAATTTTGATGAAAGCCGTTTATTTAGTTTTTCTTTTTGATTGTGCTTTTGTATCATACCCCTAAAATTCTTGCCAAATCCAGTATCATGAAGCTTTTCCTTTTTGTTTTTTTCTAAGAGTTTTATTGTTTGGATTCTTACACTTAGGTCTTTCATCTGTTTTGAGTTAATTTTGTGCATAATAGAAGGTAGGAGTCCAACATCATTCTTTTGTGTGTGGATATCTGGAGTTCCAGCTCTTATTTGGTGAAAAGACTGTCCTCTCCCCATTGGATGGTCTTGGCACCCTTGTCAAAAATCATTTGACCACACACGGGAGGGTTTATTTCTGGACTCTGTATTCTATTTCATTGTTCAGCACATCTATCTCAGTGACAGAAGAATCTTTTTCTTGTGATACAAGTAGCAAATATTTATTCCAGTTTGTTGCTTGTCCTTTTTAAAAAATTAATTTATTTATTTTAATTGGAGGCTAATTACTTTACAATATTGTAGTGTTTTTTGCCAAACATCGACATAAATCAGCTACAGGTGTACATGTGTTCCCCATCCAGAACACCCCTCCCGCCTCCCTCCCCATCCCATCCCTCAGGGTCATCCCAGTGCACCAGCCCTGAGCTTGTCTTTTTACTTTGCTTATAGTACTTTTTTCCATGCAAATATCATTCTATTTTTATGTACTTAAATTTATCAATTTTTTTTGTTACTTCTATATTTGGTGTCACAGGACAGTTTTCACTGTACCTAACTTATAAAGGAACATACCTATGTTTTCTTCTAGTACATGAATAACACTATAAAATTTTCAGAGAAAAAGATTGACTCCTTTCCTCAAATGATAAAAAACCAAGTTGAGAAAAGACTACACAAAGACTGTTGGCCAAGTTAAAATGTAATCCTTTGTTCAATAATAGTGATGACAAGACCATCATGATGATGCCAGCTGACTGTCTAATGGCTTCATATTCTATACAAGGCCCTGAAGGAGATCTTTACATACAGTTAAGTAAAGGGAAAGTAGAAAAATACAGTTGTTAAGAGCTTTAACTTTACAGTTATATAAACTTGAGTTCTGATACCTGTTTTACTAGATTTTACTCGTCCAAGCTATTACCCATTTGTGGTGTGATTAGGGGCAAATTCTTACATTCATTCTCAGTTTTAAAAATCTGTAGAATGGGAATAATAATACTATTTGCTTCATGAAGTTGTTGTAGATTACATAAGATAATGCATATAAAGTCCTTAGTGATTAGAATGAAATATTCAGTACATACTAACTACTGTTAATATAATTAGTGTTTGATTCAGTTCAGTTCAGTTCAGTCGCTCAGTCGTGTCCGACTCTTCGCGACCCCATGAATCACAGCACGCCAGGCCTCCCTGTCCATCACCAACTCCCGGAGTTTACTCATACTCATGTCCATCGAGCTGGTGATGCCATCCATCCATCTCATTCTCTGTCGTCCCCGTCTCCTCCCACTCCCAATCCCTCCCAGCATCAGAGTCTTTTCCAGTGAGTCAACTCGTCGCATGAGTTGGCCAAAGTATTGGAGTTACTATTACTTAATAAAATTCTCAATTTATGAATGAAATTACTGAAGCAGTGGAAAGTTAGATGAAGTCATTTAACTAGTATGTGTCAGATTTTGGACTCAAATGTAACCTGTGATCTGACTTTACTCCAGAGCTCCCATTCCTCAGTACGTCAGTAGGAATGTTAATTTTAGAGGACCTTAGTTATTAAGAGAGATCTCTTCTGATTGGAAACAGTGGTGATCATATAAGAAACAGTATACAAAACCACATTGCATGACCCCATGACCTTTGCCTCTTTTTCCACAGTCGGATGGGAAGTGATCAGAATTTTAGAGCTGAGAATTTGAGACTGGGAAGGTGTCACTGGATTGAGTAGTTACAATCTTACAGTTGATCTTTGAGCCAGAAAACGGCATACAGGGTTAAGGAGTGAGTGTATTCCAGCAGCTGCAGGGCTCCCATGGTGGCTAAGATTAGAGGCTTTCTGGCGCAGAAGAGCAGTTAGAAGAAGCCTTAGCAAAGAGGCAGAGGATGGATAGTGTAGAACATTTATTCCCCATGACTCATATTTCCATAAAGGGAAGAGAATGTCCAGTGTACTCTCCAGGAATGGAAAATTATGGTAGGAATGTTTTCAGCTAATCTCTGATCTTCCACTTGTCCCAGTAGATGAGTGACTTACCTTTTGTTGATTTGGAATCATGCTTAGCCCCTGATCCTTTTTCTTGTAAGCCAGATTGCAAAGCAAGTGCAGAGAGGGTGCATTCTAGTCTGCTATTACAGGAGAAAATCCAATTTAATAAAATTATTAGCCTAAATATCTAAAGATATATTTACCAATCGGCTTTATCAATAGTAAAGTCAACGTTCTGAGGTCTGTCCAAATGTGAAGGGGTAAGAAAGGAGTGCATCTGGGGTTAGCAGTAGGCAGAAATTGAAGCCAGTAGGTGGCTAGCTTCAGTAAGTTCTAGTAGCAGTGACACAGGCAGCATCTCGGCTTCCCAGGAGGCTTGGTGGTAAAGAATCCGCCTGCAAAGTAGGAACCACAGGAGACGGGATTCGATTCCTGGACTGATCAGGACAATCCTCTGGAGGAGGGCATGGCAGCCCACTCCAGTATTCTTGCCTGGAGCATCCCTTGCACAGAGGAGCCTGGCGGGCTACAGTCCATAGGGCTGCGCAGAGCCAGACATGACTGAGTGAGGCAGCTGAGCATGCGTGCACGCAGGCAGCATCTGGCCTGGTAGGAGCACCTGACCGAGAGATTCAGAACTAAATCTCAGGGGTGATGGTGGCTCCCTTGTCACTAGTTTTGTCATAAAATCTAAGCACAAGCTTCCTACCCCTTAGGACCGGGATTTGTGGCCCTAGGTATGAGGACCAGAGGGATGCCATACATCCAACTCAAGAAGTGAATAAATTGAGATAGCATATATTGACTGTTGTATAGAAATTCAAGATGACTTACCGGGTAACTAAAAGGGTGACCAGGCTTGCAGGGCTCTTGAAAAGGGCAGCACTGAAGATAAAAGACAGTGAAAGCTGATTCATGGATGCTAATCCTGGAAGGCAGGAGGGGACAGGTTCCAGGGCAGAAAGGAAGGGAGTAGCCTTGAGAAGAAAGAGCGCTCCTGAATCAGGATGGGAAAAAAACCAACAACTGAATACAGGAATAGGACAATTGAAAGAAAATGGGAAATCAAAGGAGTTCTTGATTATTAGACAGAGGGTAAGGAAAACAGCAGAGGGTGACAGTGTAGTATTAGCACATTAGAGGAAAAGGGAAATTATGTGAACTGCCATAAAGCTAGAAAATAAAAGGGATGGACTTTAATGATCTAAATGGTGCTGATTAGAGTAAATCCATGGTTAGTGTAAATCTGTGGTGAACCTACTAATTTCAGCTTTGCAGTGTTTATTCAGCGAAGTTCTCTTGTCCAGGGTCAGCAAGCATAGCAAAAGATGGGATGGAAATTGGATTAAATAAATTCAGTGTGTCAAACAGTTTTTAATTTTCTTAAAAAAGTACTAACTTTTACCAGAGGGAAGTCATTTTAAATGTCTGTTCTCTCCATTTGCTAGTATAATAGTAAATATAAAAGTTGTAAAAAAGAAGATTGAACTCATACCTGGGAAGTAGTTTGTGTGACTTGTTGGTTTATTTTAAAATTAAATTTGACATCTCAGATTACAAGTGGAGTGCTAATATTAATGGGACACATAAGAAATGCTCAGTATTTGCTAGGGCACCACACAAATATATAACTTGATTTAATTAAGCATTCCAAGGTTCTGGATCATTTTTTCAAGAATTGTGCATCTACTAACTGCATCTCTCTGCAACGTAATATAAAGTACAATGCATAATCCTTTTTCTCCTTTATCTGATACCCAAGTGTGCCTTCCAGTAAGATATGAAACGGATGAATCAGTTCAGCAACCCTGGAAGAGTAATTATAATGAACTACCAACATATTTTATAAATTTTCAGAGGAATGAACAATATGAACTATCTTTGGGATGATGGATAGGATTTGGATGAAAAGGAAAGGAAAAATCATTGGATATTTCAAACTACAGCCATTGTGTCCTGGGATACCCATAGCACACAGGTCTAGTTACTATGGGGGAGAGAGTGAAAGAGCATATTTGAATTAGATATACTGACCTTGAGGCTGGGTAGGGTTGGGAGGGCTGCTTCATGGAGGGAGAGAAGAGAATCACATCTCTGAGCATCTGTCTACATCACTGGCTTCTCTGCTGGATCTAAGTCTCTAGGTGGCTTTGGCTGAGGAGTCATTACTATGGTATGTTATCCACATAGTGTTCTATGAATATTATAACTTATCATAAATCCAGCATAATGATTTTCAAAAAAAGAAGTTTATATATGTCAGTGTTCTCTGTCATCGTTAAGTAAGTCCCTCTCCTGCAAGCAGTCCTCAGCCAACCAACTCAGTAGTCTAAGTTAAATTGGAAACTAACAATTTTGGAGCAAGCCACAAGGCCTTTAAGCAACCTACACTTTTTTCTTTTTAAAGTCTCAAAATATACCAAATAAATACGAAGAGGTAGCAATTTAAATTTTCTGATTTCTCCCTTAAAGTAAAATACTAAGCCGAGATGTTTTTCTTCATTATAGCTCTAAAACCAGCTAGTAGGTTGATGCCATTTTATCCTATCTCTGGAAAGTAAATTGTTTATATGATATCACTTATATTTGGAATCTAAAAATAATGCAAATAAACTTATTTACAAAACAGAAACAGACTTACAGATGTTAGAAAACAAACACGGTTACCAAAGGGGTAAAAGATAGGGGAGGGATGAACTTGAAGTGTAGGATTAACAGATAAACAACACTATATATAACCTAGATAAACAACAAGGATTTATTTTATAGCACAGGGAACTACATTAAATGTACTGTAAAAATCTGTAATGGAAAGAATCAGAAAAAAATACGTGTAACTGAATTACTTTGCTATACACCTGAAACTAACACAATATTATAAATCGACTATACTTCCAATTTTAAAAGAAAGTAAATTTTTATTTTAACAAATACTTGAACAAAACTTGCTAGAATATATCCTATAACCCCCAAACCTATAGCAGATCATATATAACACCAGGCTGATGTTGAATCAGAAAGCCCCAGATAATTGCATGAATTCTAAGGTATTTCAGGAGTCAATTTAGTTACAGAACTCATAACTGAGCAGGGAAGTTCAGTTCAGTTGCTCAGTGGTGTCCAACTCTTTGCAACCCCATGGACTGCAGCACAGCAGACTTCTCTGTCCATCACCAATTTCCAGAGTTTACTCAAACTCATGTCCTTTGAGTTAGTGATGCCATCCAACCATCTCATCCTCTGTCGTCCCCTTCTCTTCTTGCCTTCAATCTTTCCCAGCATCAGGGTCTTTTCCAGTGAGTCAGTTCTTTGCATCAGGTGGCCAGAGTTTTGGAGTTTCAGCTTCAACATCAGTCCTTCCAATGAATATTCAGGACTGATCTCCTTTAGGATGGACTGGTTGGATCTCCTTGCAGTCCAAGGGACTCTCAAGAGTCTTCTCCAACACCACAGTTTCAAAAGCATCAATTCTTTGGTGCTCAGCTTTCTTTATAGTCGAACTCTCACATCCATACATGACTACTGGAAAAACCATAGCCTTGACTAGACTGACCTTTGTTGACAAAATAATGTCTCTGCTTTTTAATATGCCATCTAGGTTGGTCATAACTTTCCCTCCAAGGAAACAAGACTGTCTTTTGAAATTAAAATTAAAAGACAGTCTTGTCTTCAGGCAGGCATAAATGTAACTCTAATTCCCCGCTTACAAGGAGACTTCTCTTCTCTCAGCTGAGGTCTGACTCCTGCTTTTGTTTGGGTGCCAGGATTAAGAAGTACAGACTGCTTCTACTGCCGTCTTCTCCCAAACTCCAACTCGCAACACCACGACCTCCTCTCCACACCCCAAGGTCAAGGAGGAGGGCTGCGAGGAAAGAGCAAAAGCCTATGTACTTACTTTGTTGTTTGTCTTCTGTCAGATGTAGACTCTGTCTAGGTGTGTGTGCTCATGATTTAAATTCCTCCAGTCAGGGAACTCTAGTCTGCACCGTTCTCTAGTAGAATACCTTCCATATGGCCTCCTACCATCCCCTGCAGCTCCCAGCCTCTGTCGTGCACCCACAGTCTCCTTGTGCTGGGATTCTTTCACTTCAACGAGCAGTCTCATGAACTGGCTCAAACCTGGCACCACTCTGGTGTCCCCTGGTTGTGATATGCAAAGTCCTGGAATGATGAGACGTTTGGGGGGCCAAGGAGGCTTCAAGAGAAGCAGGAAATTAAGATTTCCTCCAGTCAGGAGTGATGGGAAGTCTGGAGTCAGAAATTAAGGTGCATTTTAGAAAGTAAATAGATATTTTTTGCACAATTGTGTTTGTGGTTTGAGAGTCATACCTGTTAAATCAGTAAGTATCCTCTAGAATAGTGTCCCTGGATTTATGTGTCACATGACCCTGTGCTGTGCTTAGTTGCTCAGCTGTGTCTGACTCTTTGCGACTCTATGGACTGTAGCCCACCAGGCTCCTCTGTCCATGGGGATTCTCCAGGCAAGAATACTGGCGTTGGTTGCCATGCCCTCCTCCATGGGATTTTCCCAACCCAGGGATCGAATCCAGATCTCCTGCATTGCAGGCGGATTCTTTACCATCTGAGCCACCAGGGAAGCCCAAGAACACTGGAGGTAGCCTATGCCTTTTCCAGAGGATCTTCCTGATTCAGGAATCAAACCGGGGTCTCCTGTACTGCAGGCGGATTCTTTACCAGCTGAGCTACCAGGGAAGCAATGATCTACTAATGTAGGCCAAGTTTTTGCTCATTGAAACAAATTTTCTTGCAATGGTTGAAGAGGAGGTGAAGTCAACTGCCATTATCTTATAGGAGGCTGAAGGAATGATTTACTCTGTAATCAATGTGTATCCAATGAGGAGTGCCTTCTGGTTTCTCATTCAAAATTTTGCAAACATTGATAGTTTTTTTTTAGTAGAACAATGTGAAGAAAGAGATTCCTTTCCCTCCTCTCTTCACCTTCACCCTCCCTCTTTCTTCTTTTGTCAGTTGATCAGTAGTAGCCAAAAGCCACAAGTCACTGCTAATTGCTAATTGTCACAAAGTTGGCTTCTTTTCACTCTCTCCTTTCTAGATTTTAGCTTGTCCTTGTTGTGGCAGCAGGGGACCATCATGTTCTGACAGTTTGCTATTCTATTGATCATCTCTGTTAATTTCTAAGATAGCAAAAATATTCATTACCTGGGCATTTATCCAATGTTAATAACCATTCTAAAAGGACATATTTCATACTTAAAAGTATGTGATGCTACTGTGTCACTAGATTCCACTTTATTTCTACAAAGCTTTTAGGTGCTGCAGGGTCAGCTTTGACATGCTTAGTTAACGAGTGAAACAGAACGAAGAAAACAAACCTACATGATGGATCTGCAGTTAAAGAAAGGAGGCAGCAGGGTTGGGGTCTGTCAGGTATTGCACACCTCTGTGTTCAGCTTCCTCTCAGTCTGGCTTTCTGACTTGTCAAGTCTTTTGATTTTTCAATTACACATCTCTGAATCTTTAGAAAGGTAACAAAACCCAAACGGAGAAAAATCTGTTACAGTTCTTTAAAAAGGAACAGAAATGGCTGTTTTCAGCTCACAGAACAGAATGTTTTTGGAAGGATGGCATGGTTTCATAACAATCTCAGCACCCTTCTAAGGCTCATCCCTCAACTGGTTGTGAATTCTTTCGTAATTTTCCTTGGAGTTCCCATATACCCATAAATACATATTCAGCAAAATTGGCGGATTAAAAACACTCTCATTCTTCAAATGTGTTCAAAAACACACTTTATAAACTAATTATGTATTTCAGATCAGCTAATATTTGCTGATAAAATAGATGGTTAAACATGCAGATTTTATACCATCGTCATCTCCACTGGTTACTGACAGAAAGAGTAGGGATCCAATAATGTAGAATGCAGTTAAATAAAACAATTTCAGATGGATGGAGGAGGGCATTTTGTCCTAATGTGAATCATTCTATTTTAGTGAAACCTATTACACACATATATTTATTAGCCATTCACATATCCCCCAGACACTGATGTGCCATGCAGAACATAGAGATGGGTTGAGAAGTATCCCGTGCTATTGTCCTCAAAGGTCATTAACAAATAAATCCTGGAAACAGTGCACTGAGTGGGCAGTAAACCGGGTTAGATACAGCGGCTGGCAACATCATCTACTGGGCAGCACATTTGAGTGGGAGTCGTGTTTCCAAATTCCATTCAAGGCAGTCCTTAAAGCAAACACACCTCTCAACCCTTCAATTTCTCCAGCACTAAAGAGAAATGCTTGGGAAGAGAGAACACTGGTGAAGATTTCCAAGGTCTTATTTTACCAGAGCTTTCCATTTCACACCCATTTATAATTAATATATTAACTCAGTGGTTCTTAAACACATTTGGGAGAATCCCTAGCCTTAAAACCTTTAAAATATCTGAGGATTTTAATTAGCTACATAAGCTGATGGAAATAAGGTAGAGTATAACACTTCAAATACATTGCATTTATATAATTATATTCAGATTTACAAAGTCTATACCACTGTCTGCCTACTTTCTGTAAATGTCAATATTTTCATATATTAATTTTTAATAGTTACATCTTAAGTTAGGAATTTTGACTTAAATTTGGTGAGAAAGACAAAATAGGAGCTTCCTAAGTTCAGTTGCTCAGTCGTGTCTGACTCTTTGCGACCCCATGAATCGCAGCACGCCAGGCCTCCCTGTCCATCACCAACTCCTGGAGTTCACCCAAACTCATATGCATCGAGTTGGTGATGCCATCCAGCCATCTCATCCTCTGTTGTCCCCTTCTCCTCCTGCCCCCAGTCCCTCCCAGCATCAGAGTCTTTCCCATTGAGTCAACTCTTCGCATGAGGTGGCCAAAGTATTGGAGTTTCAGCTTTAACATCAGTCCTTCCAATGAACATTCAGGACTGATTTCCCTTAGGATGGACTGGTTGTATCTCCTTGCAGTCCAAGGGACTCTCAAGAGTCTTCTCCAACACCACAGTTCAAAAGTATCAATTCTTCGGTGATCAGCTTTCTTCTCAGTCCAACTCTAACATCCATACATGACAATTGGAAAAAGCTGAGCATAAGAAAAGTAGTGTTCTCAATTATCATGTTAAAATCACCTGAAAGTGAAAATATTAGTTGCTCAGTAGGGTCTGACTCTGCAACCCATGGGCTATAGCCTGCCAGACTCCTCTATCATGGAATTCTTCAGGCAAGAATACTAGAATGGGTTGCCATTCCCTTCTCCAGGGGATCTTCCAGACCCAGCGGTTGAATCCAGGTCTCCTGCATTGCAGGCAGATTCTTTATCATCAGAGCAACCAGGAAAGCTCCCTAAAAATTACCTGAGAGATTTTTAAAAATCCTGACCCCCCGAGTCCACTCCAAACCAATGAAATCAGACTTGCTTAAGAGACCTGGGCATCAGCATTCTACAGAATTATTCAAATGTTTCTGATATGTTGCTGAAGTTAAGATCCTCTGGAAAAGGATAACCAACAACCAGTAAGAAGAGGAAGTATTTTATGGCTATGGAAGTGTCTGGGGAAACAGGGCAAAAGTTGTGCTTGAGCATAATGGAATTGCACTGGGAGGAGTTCTGCATGAAGAGACAAGCTGGAGAGCCCATTAGAGCTGGATGAAATGAAATAAGTAGACTTCTAAGGTCAGCACATGAAGAAGGACTTGGTGTGGAAGAGACTGAATCAAAATTTCATGACAGTGATATTCAGAGGCTTTCAACCTCAGACATAATCCTGCTCTGTTGACTGCAACCTCCAATCTGCACAATAGTCAGCAAGGCCTGCATTAAAGGAGCTTTTGAACACTTCAAAAATTGCTATTGCATCTTAGCCCTTAGGATAGGTGGGAAAGAAAAAGTTGCATTAAATGAGCCACTATTTAATGAGATAGGAATACTATGAGCATGATATCAAAGAAAATAAATATATGGTCCCTGGCTCTTATGAGAATATTTCCAAGAATTGTAACACCAATACTTATGCTACACATTATTGCAAATGTTCACTTTCAAATCATCTTTCTTCAAGGCCTTCTTCAACACAACTGAAGTATTTTAAAACAGTGACTAGTTGTCATGGAGAGTGTCGAGCTGTGAGTGCTGTGACTTTAGACAAGAAGAGATCACTGCAGACAGGGCTGACCTAGGAGAAGACTTCACAGGGGGACTCGAACCCTCGCTGGGTTTGATGGCTGAATTGGCTGTAGTTAACTGACAGGAGGGTGTTTTCAGTCCTGGGGTTGCATTTCCCTGGTGTCACTGTTGTCCTTAGGGAGACTGAGAGAAGGTCTGATTTACTGACAGTCAGGTGGCCTCACTGCACCAGCATGTCCAGGAGAGGCAACACCACACACGAGCCGACTTCCACAAAAGGCCAGGTAACCGAACCCCTGTCCACATTGCCACGCACTTCACACGCTGTGTGAACCACACACACGCATCCCCATCACATCTGAGAGCCTTTACCAGGCCAAAGGATTTGACACCTGATCTGAAGGAGGAGCACTAATCTGAGGACAGAGTGGGAAAAAGAATAAATGATTTATTGATATTCTGTTACAGTGTATGACAAAATAATATTTTGTGTTTATAGGCCACCTGGTGAGCACCGAAGTCCATTAAAAGTTAATGTCCTGGGATAGGTAAATTGCCATTAATGAGACTGATCAAGAATGGGATAAATGAAAGGAATCTGAGTGTCGGGAGTAAGAGAGGAGCAGCCCACAGGGAGAGACAGGTGCCAAGAGGAAGGCGGGGCATTCAAGAAGCAGCAGGAGATGGCCGGCAGATGCTTCCCATCTGCTCCATAATTTCCTGAAGACTGCCTTTGTTGGGGTAGGCCTGGAGTCTCCCCAGAGCTGCACCTTACCAAGACTGGCTGTGCATTGGTGTGACCTGGGGAGACAGACACCCAGTTAATCGAGATCACTGAGCTAGGACCCAGGAATGGATAATATTTTTAAAATGTAATTCAAGTAAATCTATGTTGTGGAAGACTTTTTTCTTTTGTATGCCTTCAGCATTTTTTTTAATTGAAATATACTTGATTTATAAGATTTCAGGTATACAGCAAAGTGTTTCAGTTACGTATATATATGTATATTCTTTTTCATTGTGAGTTATTACAAGATATTGAATGTAGTTCCCTGTGCTATACAGTAGGTCTTTGTTGTGTGTCCATTATTTTTAAGGAGAGCATATCTGTTAATCCCAAATTCCCAATTCATCCTCTCCCCTGCTTCCTTTGATAACTGTAAGATTGTTTTTTATGTCTGTGAGTCTCTCTGTTTTGTAGGTAAGTTCATTTAAAATTTTTTGAATTCCACATGTAAGTGATATATGATATTTGTCTTTCTCTTGCTTACTTCACTTAGTCTCATAAACCCTAGGTCCATGCATGTTGCTGCAGATGGCATAATTTCATTCTTTTTTATGGGTGAATGATGCACAGCTTTTAAAATGCCACAGATGGTGCTAATGTGCAGACACACAGTGTTCCAAAACAGCCCTATTGGGAAAGGCCTAGATGGATGGTTGGAGGCCTACCCACCTGCACTGTGGTCTTAGGCACCACAGAGGCTACAGAGTCAAGAATTCCAAGGTGCTGGACTGTGGTCATCGAACCTCAACATGCATAAGAACATCTTGTTAAATGAAAATGTCTGGGTGCCAGAACCAGAAGTTTATGATATGATTAAGCACATCTTAGGTTCAGACCAGGAGCCTCAGTCTTTGGCAAGCTCCTCAGGTAATTCCTATTTGGATGGTTCAAGGACCTCAGTTTGAGAAACACCGTGCAGGATGTTGCCAGGAGGTGGATCATGAACCACCTTGCACACTGACTGGTATGGAAACCAGGTGACCCAGTGCCCTGAGTCCTCCTGGGAAGAGATAGGACAACACTTCCAGCCTTTTTTCCCACCATATGGGCAGCATAGAACCAGCATCGTACACACCACATAGGCCCTGGTCTCCTTCCTAGGATAAGTTATTTTATTCCTCCTCTTCTCTGTAGAGAAGGTAATATGTTAGCCTGTGAGGTGGATCAGACTGAGGTTGGAGAGTTGTCAGCTGAGGAGAGGAGATGGGTTATCTCATAACCTGTGGAGGTTTCACTCAACTTTTACCTGATGATGCTTCCATACAGGGTAATTTAATTTTCTCTCTAGAAAGATCTTTTTAAATATCACAGTGCCTTGTGTGCTCAGCCACTCAGTCATGTCTGACTCTTCATGACCCCATGGACTGTAGCCCACCAGGCTCCCCTGTCCATGGGATTTCCCAAGTAAGAATACTAGAGTAGGTTGCCGTTTCCTCCTCCATGGGATCTTCCCAACCCAGGGATCAAACCGTATCTCTTGCATTTCCTACATTGGCAGGTGGATTCTTTACTACTGTACTACCTGGGAATCCCTATTATCAAAATAGATTTCTGTTTTTATTGAATATTTCTGTTAATACCATTAGTAAAGTGACCTAGAATATATTCATAAAGAAACAGTCACTTTAAAATATCTTGGAATCTTCATGACAGGTAACACATTTTTTCTTATTTTATTGTTTTATTTATTTTGTGTATGTATATTGAATATACATGTACACAGCTGTTAGAAAAACTTCTAACAAAGAGAAAATTAAAGCCCAGTAGATGGCACTGTCTGCTATTTTTTACAAGTTAATTCAGCAAGGAAACATTCCCCTTGCCCCCAAATCTGTTTGTTTTTACCATAATATAAATCCAACCTCCGTTTTAAAAAAGCGTTCCTTACAAGAAGCCCAATCATTATGTCCTCTTCTGGACCTACCCTGAGTAACTCTGTCACAATTTATTAAATAGAAAAGTACTTAAGGATTATTAATCTTGTTTGAGCGTAGAATGCATTTAGCTTGTCCCTTTTCCTTCAGTGCTGCTGAGACAGCTGTATTTCTCCTCCTCCACCCACCCCCATCCACTCTACAGATGCTCCCTCTTCAAAAAAGATGTAGGCTCAAAATCAATTTTAGGCCAGAACTGCACTTGTGCTAAAATGAAATTATGTTTGTATTGGGATTATACTTAGCTGTTCACGAACATCAGTTTTTTAAAATGCTATAATACATTTATGAACAAACCTCTCATTGTGTCTCTTGATGAGAGAAACAAGGTGTAATCCTTGTGGGTAGGTCACTGAGATCAGATGGAGCACTGTGTGAGCTCTGGGGGTTCCGGCCCCAGCTCTAATCATAGGACCCTGGGTCCAGTATTTAACTTGTCTGAGCATCATTTTTACCGTGTGTATAATTGTGATAGCAATGCCTATTCCATAAGGATACTGTGAAAATGAAACCAGATAGTGTAAGCATCCTGGACAGTGCATCACCCACAACAGATAGTCAAGTAGTGCTGTCTGTTGTTTATGTTGTTATAGCAAACTTAATCTCCCAGAATCAGTCAAGCTTGATACAAAACTTTCTAAAAACTTCAGAAAAATAAATTCCATAATCTCTATCAGCAGTATATCTAGTTGTAACTCCCCCCACCCCCACCTACAGGATGCTAATTTACTGTGTTTTCTCATCGTTAGCATCAAGCCTGTATTTTTAAGCTTCTTGGGCTTTAGAGGCAGGCACACAGAGGCAATTCAGCAAGCATCATTTACTGTTGAAGGTTAAAGCAGCTGTACCCTGTAATCTCCTACTCAGCTGCCAATACTAATTTAATACAGAGAGGTGAACACATGGCTGAAACATTTAGTATAGTATCTATTTTTTCCCATCCTGGTTTAAGACTATGAAAATTATATATTGTCTACAAAAGCTAGTATTTCTAGTTAGTGATAGTTTCCCAACATCAGAGCACTAAATACATCAAAGTGCCAAGGTATTCTCCTGCGAATTAAAATTTGATGTCTGTCGGTATTCAGTTTGATTAAAATTCAGAAGCCAAGCAGAAAAATATTAACAAATTGAAACTGGAATGTTCAGAGGGAAGAAAAATACCAACTAGTAAAGAGATAAGAGGGGGATCACCTTAGAAACATTTTGAATTTTATTTATCCATGTGTATTTGCTCTAGGAAATGGCAACCCACTCCAGTGTTCCTGCCTGGAGAATCCCAGGGATGGGGGAGCCTGGTGGGCTTCCATCTATGGGGTCACACAGAGTCGGACACGACTGAAGTGACTTAGCAGACTTAGCAGTAGCAGCATTTGCTCTACTTGGTTGTCAATTTTAATTGGTTGGCAACATGCTGGGGGTTCTAATGTATTCAGAATTTCAGTTGTTATTTCGGCCATCTATTATAGTGTCCCCAAATGCAGTCTATTCTTGGTGAATAATAAGAGTCTCTCTCTTTATAGAAATAAATAGCTTATTAAATCTCCTGTTAGTCTTTATACCTGGTGACACAACTGTTCAGAAGTGCAGAAAATGGCAAAGTAGCTCCTTCACAACCCATATTTACTAAAAGCAAGGTTGATTCCTCAAGGTTGGTCCAATGTTAATTAAGACCTGGACATGGAAAAAGGGGAGGAGAGGTGAGATGTATGGAGAGAGTAGCATGGAAACTTATATTACCATATGTAAAATAGATAGCCAATGGGAATTTGCTGTATGGCTTAGGGAACTCAAATAGGGGCTCTGTATCCACTTAGAGGGGTGGGATGGGGAGAGAGATGGGAGGGAGGTTCAAAAGGGAGGGGATATATGTATACCTATGGCTGATTCATGTTGCAGTTTGACAGAAAATAAAAAGATTCTGTAAAGCAATTATCCTTCAATTAAAAAATAATTGAAAAAAAAGATTTTGTCCAAGTTAAAGCCAAGGCAGGTATATACCAAGATGTCAGAAGTTCACTACTGATACTCATGTCTTTTCGGTGCAGTTGTTTTTTGGATGCCAAGATTATTTTTAAAAAAGAGAGAATCCTACTCTGCTTGTGTGTATTTTGTGTGTTATGTCTATATAAACCTTGGTGCTTCTGAAATTTGAGAAACCATATGATATACTGAAAAGAGCACAGGCCTTGGAGAAAGACAGATCTGGATTCATAGATAGAATTTGTTTTCTTACCTTGAGAACTTATTTAACCTTTCTGAAGCAGAACTTTGTCATCTATAAAAAATGAGGATAATAATACGTGCCCCATAGGAAGTGATTGCAGTATTTTATCGCAGTGCCTGAAATATAGGAGTAGCTCAATATTTGCTTAAAAATTAACTCAGAGCATAGGTGGACCCTTAAACAACTGGATATATGAAAACCTGGATTTGTAACTTCAAAAAATTAGTTTGTTGATAATTATTTTTAAACATAATTTTAAAAGTAAATAACAATAGAATTACCTTAAAAAGCATCTATTAGTTCATTTAAAATTTAACAAAAATGACACTCTAAAAAATGTTATCAATTACAGTGAAATTGTGGAATAACAGGACACCAAAAGGAAGACATTGTTGTTTCTAAGTCATTCATTTGTTGACTCTTATTAATGGAAATTAGCTTCCCTGCTTGAAGAGTAGGGAAACTCCCGACAAGTATTTGTCTATAGTTTACTTTAAATAGGACTGGTTGATATTTAGATGTTTAGGTTTGTTAACTTAGATATTTCCTGTGTGTGTGTGTGTGTATTGTTTTGTGATATTCAGAGATATTAGTTAATATGTGCCTAGTCAGGATGTGAAAAGGTTAAGCAAAATGAACATAAAGAAGACTTAAGGATCAGGAGATAGGGAGTTTGGACCCACTCTCCTCTGTCCTTTTCTCTGTGTGTCTTTCAGATCTCTCATTTGATATAAAAAGTTGAACAAGTACTTAAAATCTCAGATGGTTTTATTGAAGGGATATTAAAATTGAACTACCATATGTTGATATTGGCACTCATGAATCCAGGGTTGTATATTCTACAATTTCTCAAAATGTTATTAGAACATTTTATCATAAGGTCTTCATTTTAAATAAGATTTTCTTCCAAGAGAAATAGTTTGATGGATGTTTTGTCAGTTTACTAGAAATTGAAAAACTGAACTCAGGATGCAGAGTTAGTTGAATTCACCAATATGTCTGTCTAACAAAGGCTGTGTGGGTGAGAAAGTGTTGGTAATCTCTTGGACTGTAATCAGAATTGATTATGATTAAGAGAAATAAGACTAAGTTCAACCACTGACTTCCTTGAACCATTTTGAAAAGATAGGCAAAATGCTACTAAAACACTAAACTGCTTCTGCAAAATGAAAGCATGCATAGAAAGGGGGTGGAGGATGTCGGCTTTGTCCCTACACTAGTGTGCGTTCACACTAGTGTGTGTTGTCACTTGATTCTGGTGCCATCAAGGGTTGAAGATCACGCTAGCAAGCAAGATATGTGAGCAGGCAGCTCCTTCAGCTCAATCTCATCTAGGCGAGAAGATTCCTCGCTGTTTCTGGCACATCTAAGAAAAGCATTGCTGAGAAATGGATAGCCATTCTCATAGCCTTCCCTTCCTTACTCTCTACAGTCCCCAGCTCCCTTATTGCACAGCCTAGCTTGCATGCCCAACACTTCCCAAAGCGCAGTCTAAGCACACCAATGTCTCAGAACTCTTGTATGCCACTAGCACAAACAGAGGACCTTCACAGCAGATACTCAGTCACATGTGTCCTGGTGTCAGTGTCTGACTTCTGGACAACACAGAAGATTCTGGCAGTAACAAGTCACACATTTTCTTAATGAAATGAGAAGTTAAACTTCTAAGGGCTCTTCTAATGTGTTTTATAGGTTATAGTTGAGTCTATCAGAGTGATGGCTGTATGACTGGGCTACTGAACAGGGGTATCAGCTTGTTGAGAGAACAATATGATTGGAAAGTGGGATTGAAAACTGGCCTCACAAGTTGCCCTCAATGAAGCTATATCATGATTTTCTGTGGGCTGAGCAACAGCCTAAATGGCAGAGATACAGGCCTCACTATGGATTCAATAATTATTTCTTGAATCTTGCCGAAAGGACATCCATAGTATTAATTAATTAATCAAACAACTGTTTACTGAGCACTTGCTGTGGGCCCCGGTCAGAATTCAGTGCTGAGTTTCAAAGGAAAGAGGATAGATATGCTTCCTGATGTGTTCACAGACAGCCCCAGTGACGGCTGTGAAGTTCCTGGGGTATCAGTTAAGAGGAGCGTGGGCAGAGGTTCTGCTCTGGCTGTGCTGCTGACTTGCCAAGGAACCTGAGAGAGGGCTGCTGCTGCTGCTGCTAAGTCACTTCAGTCGTGTCCGACTCTGTGCGACCCCATGGACGGCAGCCTACTAGGCTCCACCATCCCTGGGATTCTCCAGGCAAGAACACTGGAGTGGGTTGCCATTTCCTTCTCCAACGTGTGGAAGTGAAAAGTGAAAGTGAAGTTGCTCAATCTTGTCCGACTAGTAGCGACCCCATGGACTGTAGCCCACCAGGCTCCTCTGTCCATGGGATTTTCTAGGCAAGAGTACTGGAGTGGCTTGCCATTGCCTTCTCCGTGAGAGAGGGCACTTAACCTTTTAGTCTTACTCTCTGCTTTAATATATGGAGGCTAACAGTCAAACTGCCCCATCCAGCTTCCTCGCAGTGTTGGTATGATGGACAAACCAGATAATCAATAGGAGAATGCTTTGAAAATTGTAAAGTGCCCATTTTATTTTCACCTTGCAATAGACAGAAATAATAATTTCCACCTATTCACCTCACATGCATGCTATTGCTTTGTGGCATTTATCGAACAACAATGCTTGCTCCCTGATATACAGACAGAATTAGAGTTCCTGCCCTGTGATTTTAAACTAGGCAGACATGTGTGACAATATGATGAGAAAACAGTCAAGGTAGAAAGTATTGTGTGATGATCATTAACTTATTTATAAAAGGCTTGCGAACTTCTTAGATGGCACGTGCTATGGGCATTTTTTCATAGCCCTTACGATATTTGTTTCTTGTGAAAAAATAGTTCACATGATGCAAAATAAAAAGAAAGCTGTAGGAGGACTGAAAAGAAATTGAGTAAAAAGAAGGGAATGAGTCAGATAAAGACAAACATTGTATGATATCACATATATGTGGAGTCAAACTATGGAAAAAAGGACTTATTTACAGAACAAAAATAGAATCATAGAGATAGAAAAAATAAAAATTTAGTTACCAAAGTGGAAAGAGTAGGAGGAGGGATAAATTAGGAATTTGGGATTAACAGATACATACTACTATATATAAAACAAATGAACAACAAGGATCTACAGCACAAGGAACTATTTTCAATATCTTGTAATGCCCTAAAGTAGAAAAGAACGTGAAAAAGATACACATATATAACTGAATCACCTTGCTGTACACCTGAAATTTTGTAAATCAACTATATGTCAATTAAAAAAAAGATTATATGTCAATTAAAGAAAAAGAAAGGAATAAATAACATGGGGCAGTTGAGTCCAACAAGATGCTCTATGCTTTATACTACATTGAGCCCTCAGTGGGGGAAATATTGATGTTGGTATGAGATGAACATCAAGCAGATTCTTTATTTTGCTCTAGGAACTATACTTAGTAGTTCAACTCATAGTTGACTGTGATCCTACAATTAGCTTTGAAAATACTAATATTTTTAAGTAGCAACAGTTTTAATACTACTCTCCCAGGTATTTTAGTACCTATATGATGCCTTAGGTTTTACAAATATTTTACATGAACAATTAAATTTAATCTTCATAATAACTTCATGAGATGGGCATCACTATTATCTCTAATTTACAGATGAAAAAGCGGGACAGGAGTTGTTAAAATAATTTACTGGAAGTAAGACAGTAAGTGAGAGACTCGTGGCTTGAACCCAGATTTTCTGACTCTTGGATGTGTTTTTCATCTTCATGTCACATAAAAATAAGTCAACATTCTAAAATAAGTTGCTGTTAAAATGTGCTGGAAAAAGAAAGAAACCTGGTAAATAAATTTAAAAGGAAACTCAAAGCATAGCTTGAACTTGGAAGCCTTGTACCTTTTACACTCATCTTATTCCATCTGTAGGAATTACAAGTCCATTCCATTGGTTTCCAGAGTAATGCAGTTATTAGTATAATTTCATGAAATGGTTGTTTGGGGCAAACTCTGCCTTCTTAAGGAATGTCACTATGAAGATTTAATTGTGGATTGTGGTTCTGCATAGTTTTATGACATTTTCTTTTATAACATGGTTAGAATTCTCCAAAAAAGCAAAAGAGCCCTGATGTGAGATTCACTACAAAAGTTTAAAGCATAAAGCATTTAGTTTATTTTCGTTACAGGTATTCATATGTAACATGAAATCTAAAAAGAGTGAAAATACCTTTAGAGAAACATAACCCAAATATAAAGTCATAATTGACATCTCTTTTCTAAAGAATGAAATAAGATTCTAGTTAAATGTCTAATTAATGAGAAGACTGTATGAGTAAAACACATACACAATCACATAATTATGCATAGTTGTAGCAAAACTTTAATGATTTCCTGGAAATTCTAATAGTCTTCTAGTCCAAGAACAGATTACAGCATAGCCCCTTTGCCAAAGCTGGGGTAAAAGACAACAACCACTACAATAACTCCTGAGGAAGTGCCATAGTTAAGGCTCATATAACAGAATACCACAGACTTGGTGACTTAAACAAAAACATGTATTTTCACAGTTCTGAAGGCTGGGAGGTCCAAGATCAAGGTGTTGGTAGATCCAGGGTCTTGTGAAGACTCCCTTCATGGCTTGCAGATGGCTATCTTCTTGTCTTAGTCTCACATGGCAAAGAACAAGTTGTCTTGTCTCTTCTTGTAAAGGCACTAATCCCATTCATGAGGGCTCCATCCTTATGACCTAATTACCTCCCAAAGGCCCCATCTCCTAATACCAATACTATCACTTTGGGGATTAGTCTTCTACATATGAATTTTGGGGGGGACACAAACATTCAGTCCATAGCAGGTAGCTTAGATCTCTCTCTCCCACAAACACACATACAATAAAAACAAAATCTTTAACTAAAGATCTTTTATCACAATAAAAACAAAATCTTGTTTCTTCTCTTCCAGACTGTTGTCTCCATTTCAGAAATCCGAAATAAAAATTGTCTTACTAAAACACATGCTGAAGGCCAATTTCCCTTTCTTTTAATTTTCCTTCTATAATTGTCATGTAATAAAACTGTTGAAACCTATCATCCTACTCTGAATTTTCTATTCTATAGTATCAGAGAATCATATAACTAGAAGAGTACTTGGTTGATTATCAGTGTCTGCCTTTAGGAAGCACTGTGTATAAATACTTTCCTTTAGACCTATTTATTAAGAGTTTCAGAGAGGACAATCCCATCATCTTTCTTAACTGAATTAGAATGCAATCACTTTCTTTGTCTCAAAACTCTTCTCTATACTGATTAAATCCCTTACCACAGATTAAGAAATATACAGACTAAATATTTGCATTTGAAAATTTGACTCTTGGGCTATCTTAAATATAGAAAAGAAGTTAATTTACTTCCAAAAACTTGTGATTTTTATGATATGAAAATCACTAAATGTTTCTGGCTGGATCACACATGTTGTGACCCTTAATGAAATTTTCACGGTTGGGGCTTGGTCCACAGTTTTACAGTTTCAATAAATTGAGGAGTGGTCTGGCCCTGAACAAATGATTCATGCTAGCTGAAATCACAAGAAGCTTGTTTACGAGGGTGAATACGTGGTATGATATGAAGGGTGTGGAGTAGAACATGGAGGAGGCAGGACAGATATATGCCTTTTGTGTTGCACTTTTTTTGTTGTATTTTAAGGTATCAATACGTTATATATTCTGAATATAGCTTGGACATGGGAAATAAATAGACTGTTTGTAGTGAAAAATGGATGTCCTCAAGTCTGTGTAATGGAGTTCTGTTCTGAACAGAGAAGAATCTACAGTCACACTGAATAAATGTTTAAGAAGAAATGGCTGACACCTTGAAAGAATATAGAGAAAGCAGACATGTGAACTCAAAGGTCAGTTTGGTATAGGGGAGGATGTATTAGCCAGAGTTTTCCAGAGAGGTGTGTGTGTGTGTGTGCTCAGTTGCTCAGTCATGTCTGACTCTTTGCAACTCCATGGACTGTAGCCCACCAGGCTCCTCTGTCCATGTGGATCTCCAGGCAAAATGCTGGAGTGGGTTGCCATGCCCTCCTCCAGGGGATCTTCATGACCCCGGGACTGAACATACACACACACACACACACACACATATACACACACATATGCATATGTAGGTATATGTGTGTGTGTATATATATATATCTGAATCACTTTGCTGTACTTTTGAAACTCATACATTGTAAATCAGTTGATTATACTCCAATTTTTTAAAAAGTTTATTTTATTGATCTTGAAAAGAAACCCTGAAAAACTCACCCATATTCACTCAGAGAGTGACAGAACTATGCTTTAAATCTAGCCCAATCTGATCTTAAATCCTATAATATTTTTACTGCTCTATGCTCTTTATCTTACTATTAAATATATTTATACTACTGATTTTAATTTGTGAAGATTAAAGGATATACAACATACTATATTTTAGCATAATTCCATAAAGTATTTAATAATTAAAAATATTTTGGTACTTAACTTTTCTTAATTATTCTGGTAAAATATGGCCTTATTATATTAGTTGAAATAAAGGCTGACTTCTGAGAATTGGGGTCAAAAGAAATAAAGGTGGAGCACATTCACCCCTTTGTGCTTTAACCAAGCCAAGTCCCACATATGAGATGCATTCCATGGCTACTCAACTCTCACGGACTTGGCTCCAGAGCAGCGGCCACATCCTGTCTCCAGGTTTCAGACTTGCTGTTTCTTCTCTCACCTCACCTTTCAGAGTCAGCACTGTACACATGGTACCTTTTCCTGCCTAAGACAACTTCTCAGCCCAAGGTGGACCTATAGACATAAACTTGCAGCATCTGGGACAGGAAAGAACCAGGATAAATGATCCTGCACAACACAAGTATATCTTTCTAGTTGCTGAAATTCTCTGATTTTCCAAACATGGTGGCTCTCTCCTTTGATGAATGCTAGAGACATGTTCATTGGAAGGACTGATGCTAAAGCTGAAACTGCAATACTTTGGCCACCTCATGCGACGAGTTGACTCACTGGAAAAGACTGATGCTGGGAAAGGTTGGGGGCAGGAGGAGAAGGGGACGACAGAGAATGAGATGGCTGGATGGCATCATTGACTCTGTGGACATGAGTTTGAGTGTACTCCGGGAGTTGATGATGGACAGGGGGGCCTGGTGTGCTGTGATTCATGGGGTCGCGGAGAGTCGGACACGACTGAGCGACTGAACAGAACAGAACAGAGACATGTTATCAATTCTCTAAAACTTTTTAATGTATATTGCTATGCCATGTATGCAATTTCTAAGATTTTAGCTTATCTCATCTGTTGCATTTTATTATCTCATTATTTTCTTATATGAGTTGCACATAGAGGGTGGTAACCTATTTACTTAAAACTTTCATAATTCACAGTATAGACTGTATATTCCTTAGAAAGCACCAATAGATAATTAATCTCACCTTGTTTTCTTTCCTTCCTCCTTATTGTCAGTTCTTTAGATTTCATTTTAAGAGTGATGCCAGATGTCCTGGTCTCTTGGATTGGCAGAGTGGGATAGGCTGAGTTGGAGTTGTTTTACTTTGGGAACTTTTGCTCTGTACAATTAACAAATCAGCAAAATTATAAGCATTGTTACCTGTTTCATTAACAATGATAGGTTCCTAGGTAAAATAATGAGTATGCTCAGTTGCAAAAGCAGGAGATTCTTTTGGAATTACAGTCAGCATTTGTGTCTTGAAGGGCTGTTTATGGACTCTGAAAACAAAATAAAACATACTTCCCAAATTTTGCTTGCAGCAGTTGACACAAAACATGAACTCAAATAATTTACCTCCTGGCCAACCTTCTGTATAACCAGTAAATGGTCACTCCAGTGAACATTCTGGTTACTTATTGAAATCAAGAATCTTTCCTGCTCCATCAGGGAATTCAGTACCAGATCCAAGGTCAGTGCTGGACCACATCTTGGGGGTGGAGGTTAAGTAATGCAAAGTATCCACAGAATGGCTAGAGGCCAAGGAGCAGGGCTTGTGACCCCAGAATATGTCAGCTCAAGGTGAGATGAAGTTTTTAAAGGGTCATTAAAAAGTGCTCATTGTTAGATGTATTGAAAGTGGGAAAGTACAAAGGAAAGGTTTCAAGGATGAATTGGTAAAATCCCATTGAAAGGACTTGCTGAGCAAAGAAACCATCCTGATAAGAAAGAGTATGAAAGGAAAGAAAAAAAATGAAAACACTTTTGAACCTTTTTGGTAGAGTTTAATTATTTTTGCTAAAATGCTGGTAGCATATATTTAAGTGGCTGATATGTTGACCTGAATGACATTTTATTTATTTTTTCTCAAATGATTTTCTTTTTTTTCTTTTACTTTTATTGGAGGCTAATTATTTTACAATTACATTGGTTGGTTTTACCATACATTGACATGAATCTGCCCCGGGTGTACATGAGTTCCCCCTCCCGAACCCCCCTCCCTCCTCCCCTTATCCTCCCTCTGGGTCATCCCCGCATACCAGCCCCAACTATCCTGTAACATGCATTGACCCTGAACTGGCGATTCGTTTCACATATGATAATATACATGTTTCAATGCCATTCTCCCAAACCATCCCACCCTCACCCTCTCCCACAGAGTCCCAAAGACTGTTTTATACACCTGTGCCTCTTTTGCTGTCAAAAAGAATAAAATGATCCAAAGAAAATGTCTGGAAGGGTCCACACCAAAGTAGGAATGTTGGTTGTTCCCTGAGAAGTCATGTTAAACAACAATATTTTTCTTCTTTATACATTTCTGTATTGCCTTCCCCCCACCCCAGTGAGTACACACACTGCTTTCACAATTAAGGAGGGATAAACAGTGAATTATTTTTGTTTAAAAACAAAAGAAATTTTATGATTGGTCTTAATCTGTAAAATAAATGTTCCTATAGCTAAGTTAGCAAATCGGAGCACCGCTGGGGAAGCAGGATCTGTGTGGCAGGAAAAACAGAGACTAATTAAAAACAAATGAACACAAAAGCTTGGGTTTTGCAACAGCAGCAGAATTTATAGAATTACAGCACCTCTAGAATTATGGAACCCACAATTTCCCACAGTGTGTCTGTTTCTGCCAACTTCTGGTTGTCTGTGGTTTTCTTAAAATATCCTGGGAAGGGACTCCAAGAAATCATCAAATCAGTTCAACGTTCTTGAAGTTATAGCCTAACAAAGTCTCCAGCATTTCTATGGGAGCTGCCCATTCATGTACATGTTCCAATTTTCTGCCACACACTTGATTTAGATCCAAGATTGTGCAAGAGTTACTAAGCTCCTACATGAGAAACCCTTTCTCATACTGTAATGTTCTTAACCAATGAGGTATTTACTATTATCTGGATTACACAGCAAGGTCAACTGAAGCTCAGAAAGTGAGTTGCCAGGGTCTCCTGGCACCTTTCAAAAGGTTAAAACCAGGCTGGGATTGAGCTTGGATCATACAACTTGGTGCTCAGTGCAATTTTTATATGACATCAAGACTGCCGCTGGAAAGGTAAAAAGATGTGACTGGTAGTCCTGGTACTTGGCGAGGCAGGTTATGTAAATGATCAACACATGGACGGGTGAGCTTTCCACAGCTGTAATCACGTTTTGAACTGTGGTGTCAGAGAAGACTCTTGAGAGTCCCTTGGACTGCAAGGAGATCAAACCAGTCAATCCTAAAGGAAATCAGTCCTGAATATTCATTGCAAGGACTGATGCTGAAGCTGTCCAAAACTTTGGCCACCTGATGCAAAGAACTGACTCACTGGAAAAGACCCTGATGCTGGGAAAGACTGAAGGCAGGAAGAGAAGGGGACGACAGAGGATGAGATGGTTGGATGGCATCACCTACTCGATGGACGTGAGTTTGAGCAAGCTCTGGGAGTTGGTGATGGACAGGGAGGCCTGGCATGCTGCAGTCCATGGGGTTGCAAAGAGGTGGACATGACTGAGCGACTGAACTAAACTGAATCACATGTCTGAGTTTATGTTTGTGCCACCCTGTAAGTGACAGGGGCTTCCCCTTAACACTGCCTTCACCTGAAAGCTTCTTGTTCCCTTGAATTATTGCTTTTCCTATTTATAATTTTTTCATGAATTGAGTGAAGGAGTTGTAGTTTCAAAAGCTCTATTAGCCAAAACTAAGTCGTGTTGGAGGGGACCTAGGTATACTTAACGACTGATTCATGTTGACGTGTGGCAGAAACTAACACAGTATTGTAAAGCAGTTATCCTCCAATTAAAATTAAATAAATTTTAAAAAATCATGTTAATAAGTGAAAAGAACAGAGGGCAAAACTAAGAAATTTTAAGGAGAATGATAATAAAGTATTATACTAACATCATCCAAGAATAAAGGGTCTTTGTAGATAAGGAAACTTCAGAATACATGGGCAGCCCTACTAACTTATGAATCAGTTGAAATACAAAGTCTATAAAATTGATTAGCATATTCTAATCAGTTCTATTCTGCCCAAGGATCCCCGGTGACAGGCAATTCACAGCTGCAGGTGATTTTTTCTTGTCCGTAATTTTCTTCTTGTCCCTTATTTAAAATTCAGAATTCAGCATCAGATGAGCTTTTCACCTTATATATCATGTGACAATCTAAGTGATTACTACCAGTAAATATGAATATGAAATATGCATATATACCTTGGTCACTAATCAATTTTCAGTTGGTTTATTTACTTAACCAGTGGCTCACTAAGTCACATTGGTAATTCAAGTTTAAGTTTGTTGTACCTTGTCAAGTGATAAAGTATGCTTATGTTTACTTTTTTGTTTCCAAGAATAATGATAGCTCGATTGTAGGCTCCTTAGCAGCAGAGATAGATTGCATTTTATACTTTATTGGTAACAATCATGGCGTGAGGAACAGTACTGATTATGAAGTAGGTTAAGACCCTGATGCTGGGAAAGACTGAAGACAGGAGGAGAAGAGGACGATAGAGGATGAGATGGTTGGATGGCATCACTGACTCGATAGGCATGAGTCTGGGCAAGCTCCAGAAGTTGGTTATGGACAGGGAAGCCTGGCGTGCTGCCATCCATGGGGTTGCAGATCAGACACGACTGAGCGACTGAACTGAACTGGACTGATGAAGCAGGTCTCAATAGTTACTTGTGCGGTTTACCGATTTGCTTCTGCACCTTCTAGGCTCTGGCAGTTAAATAACTTAGATTAAAAACAGATGTAAGGACAGTAGTGTATCTACCAATTCATTTCCCTTTAGTCATAAATGTCAATATGCAAAGGATCTATGTTATATGGGGGTTCTTACCCTGAGCTTCAGAGGGTGTTCCCTAAACTCTCTGAAATTTTATTCAGTTTTTTTGTGTGTTCATATGTTCACTTTGTTGGGGAGAGGATCTAGAACTTTCTTCACTTCCAGGAAATCCATCACTCCATAAACTATTAAGAACAAGTGGTATTTAATATTTTCTCCTGCATCTTGAATATCAGCACTGATAACTCTGGAAGCCCATCTACACTTGCTTGGAATACACTATAACATTTTTTTCTGATCTTTTACTTTCCTAAACATGCCTGATCTCCAGTTAGAATTAAGTTGCCCTAAGCATTTAATAATATCTGGAATAAACCAGTGTATAAAGCATGAAGACAGAGAGGATAACTGAAACTTCTTCTTGTTCCCAGGCTGCACTCTTTACTGAGCTGGCATTTGGGTCCATGTGCAGGTCAAGGTATTTTTTATCATTTACAACTCTAATGCACGAAGTGATCGGTGCCCTAATTATGGGGGAAATTACCTGTATCCTTATGCACGCTCACACCACTAAACTCAACAGCAGCATTTCAGCTAATGGTCTGTCTTCTCACTTGAAAGAATTTGGGGCAATTGGCTCCCAGCATGAGGAGTTGATTTTTGAATTCATGGTACATCTCACAGCCTAAATTTACCAGTCTTCGGAGTTAGAAAACTTTTGTTGTTTCTGTAGACGGACAGAATAGATTAGTTAGTTGTGGTCAAATCAGTTTAAAGTGTTTCTCTACACACCCTACCCTTTCCCAGTCCTGTATTTCTAAGGAATTTAATGTTTAACTAGGTTTATTGCACTGCTGCCAGTTTTTAAAAAAGGCAGTTAAGGAGCATTCCCTTTTAAGGAAGAAAAATCAAACTTTTATAATTACGCTATTAAGTCTCAGTTTAACTGATAATAACATATGCAAATGAATCTTTCAGTAGAACATTTTATTATTACTTAGTGTTTAGCTAGCATGAAGAGCCATGGTTTACAGCATTTTAATCCTAGCTCCTCCTCCAAACTTTAAGTGGGTCAGAAGCACTTTTAACTCTTATGTTGTGATTTTTTCTATTATCTTTTAAATTAACATTTATTAGGAGTGCTACAAGCCTACATTCTTGTTTTTAAATTTTGGCTTCTTGTAAATGTTTTTGTTTTCACAAGGCCAAGTGTGCTCCTTTTGGTGCTCATCAGAGAAGTTATGCCTTTGTTCCATTCTTCCATCCTACCAAGTGAGCAAGCTCTTGGGAAGCTGTTGAATGAAACCCTAAAGGCATCTTTCTAAGCAAAATAAAGCTTTACAATTACATTGGAAGACTTTGACTCATACCCATTTTAAAGGTTGGCTGTCAAGAGTCCATTTGGAGTGTCAGAGATTTTCTGCTCCTGCAAGTTCTAGAGCTTTCTTTCAAGTAAAAAAATTAAATATCCACGCTTTTAACAAGAATTCCATAGCACAACATATGGCTTCTAAAATGATTGTAAATTGAGTGACACAAGAGAAGTCATTTAAAGGGACTCCCACTAGAGAACACAAGGCAGCACCCAAATAAATCCATTTTAATTTTCACTTTATTTTCCGTTCTGCTTCAAAGCTGTGATATCGAGTGGAGAGAGAAGCAGTTCATAGGACAGCCCGAGTTCAAACGCACTGAAATTTAGTATGCAATGTAAAATCGAGGACTTCTGCTTCTCAGAGGATAATTGTGGAAATACCAGCGTGGAACGGTGTGGGCTTGGTGCTAGAGCAGAATTAGTAATCTGAGATGACCCTGCATAGATTGGCAAGTAGCCATGAAGTAATGCTTTTTACCAGAGAAAAGCTTGTACCTGACAAGCTATTAGAAGTGTGCATTTCTCTTAAAACTCTCTTCCTGTCCTGCACGAAAAAAGACATTATAAACTGCTAATGAAATGTGACTTTCGTGTTGAGAGACCAGATTCCCCCAGGACTGAAATGAAGCACTCTTTAGCCTTCTCACACCCGGGTGTCCTCTGGAGTTCCCTGCAGAGTGCACTCTGCCTGCACCTTGGCGAGACAGCACTAAGGGTCAGTATTCTCTGCTGTCTTTCTTTGCACTGGGGCTCTGGCCGCCAGAGGGGAAAATAGTCACACACACACACACACAGGGTAATGGCCTAAGTGAAAATCAAGCATGCCTGATGGGGTGGTAATGACTTTCCCAGCATCCAAGCCTTTGCCTTCAGGACATGTGAAGATAGAAAACAATGTCATTCATTTAACATTTATAGAGAATACACAGAGTGCACGGTGCTGGGCTCAGTACTGGAGGACACGCAAAAGTACGCGGAACACAACCCCTGCCGGCGGACTCGGACGGGTTATTTCAAATATCAAACAGACCTTATGACCTTTTAAGAAATTCTTGAGTGAATAAAAGTGCATTCCGAATTTAAAATGAGCAGGATAAAGAATACCGCTAGGACGACAAATCTTTTAGGAGAAAAGGCATGCAGATAAATGTGCTTGAGCATTTTATTTCTGTGATATAAAGTGTAGCCTGGATGAGTGAGAGAGTAGCGGTTTAAAAGGTTTAAGAGGCGCCAGGCTGGCTGGTTCTTGGAGAAGCCAGACTTCAAAGAAGCACAGTGTTCAGATGCCTTGCACAGTGAGCTGGCTGCGAACAAAGAGGAAGCCAGCACTTTTACCTGGGCAGTGGATAACTTTGAGGAAAAGTGCCCTCCGAAGGGGAAAACAGGCAACGTTCCGCCCGGAGCGGAAGCCCCCACAACCCTCCACTCTGCCAGCCGACCGCACCCGGGACCGACCTCACCCCCGCTCCCCGGCCCGGCTTCCTCCACCCAGCGGAGGCGGCGGGCCGCGCCGCCCGGGGTCCACCGCCCACCGCACGCCTGCAGCCCTTGCGCACGCCGGCTGCAGCCGGTAATCGGCCACGTGCGCCTGGGTTCCCCGGCTCGGCCCCGGGCGCCTCCACGGTAGAGGTGGCAGCGGTGGGGGTCTCGATCCCTGTCCTCCGCGCGCAGCCGAGAAGTCCGGACGGCGGCGGCGGCGGGAGCGAGCGGCCCGGCCCCTCCCCAGAGCGGGCAGCGCGACCGTGGGCTGCGGGCGCCGCCTCCGCTGCGTCCGTGGCTGCGCGTCCCGCTCGGTTCGGCCCCGCTCGGATCCGGAACCCGCGCGCCCTGCGCGGCCGTCCCATCCTCCTCGGCGTCGCCCGGCGGGCAGCTCCTCCCCGCGGCGAGACGCGCGTTCGAGCCTCCTTCCCCGGCTTACGGATTCCCGAGGCAGGAGAATTTTGCCTCGGTCCCTACGAGCATCTCTCGGCCTCTTCCCCCCTCCCCGTGGGCGCGCGCGCGCGCACACACACACACACTCACACACACACTCTCATACTCGCCGGCGCGCGTGCGCACGGCCGCGCGCCCGGAGCCGCGGAATCTCCGGCGCCGCTACTCACACGGGCTTCCAGCCGCCACTGGGCGTCCTCTGTCTGCGGCAGCGGCGGCCGAGGCGGCGGCGGGGAAGGCGGCTGCAGCCCGGCCCGGGCTCAGAGCTCGGCGCCCAGGACAGAGTCCGGGGGAGAAGCGGAGAAGGAGGGCGCGGAGGCGAGGAGGAGCCGCGCCGCGCCCGCTCCTGGTGCCGCGGCCCCAGGTAAGCAGCTCCGGGGGGCCCGCAGCATCCCTGGGGCGTCCGGGTTCGGAGCGGGGGTTCCGCGGTCACGCCCCGGCCGCAGTACTGGGATCGAGGCTCGGAGGGGAGTGGGCTCGCGGCGGGGGAAGGGGAAAAAGAAAAGGAGCTCGAGGTGCGGCCGGGAGGGAGGGGTGCAGGGGAGCGTGAGGGGCTTCGGCGCAGCCTCCCGCGCCCTTCCCCTTCCTGTCTCAGCTCCACTAGCCTCACTTTTACAAGCCGGGAGGGGGCGGCTGCCTGGCGCCCCCGGACGGCCGTTCCGAGCTCTCTCCCCCGCCGCCGCCAGCCAGTGTTGGCTCTGGGCTCCGCGCCCGCCGCGCGCCCACCACCTCCCGTGCACCTTGGACAGCGCACCCCGCCGCTGGCGTCCCCCAGCACCGCGCCCGGGTCCGCGCCCGGCTCGCGCAGCCCTCCCGCCGCCCTCTGCTTTCCAGGTCGTCACCCTCCCGCCCAACCTCCGTCCTCCTCCTCCTCCCAGCCCTGGAGGACTCCCTCGGGTGCGGGCCTGAAACTTTCCTCCCGGTCTTGCCTGAGCCGGGTACTACTGTTGTTATCTGTGACTGTCCCCTTACTCGGGGGGAAGTCAAACGTCGTGGACCGGTCCTGTTTATCTTTTTGGCGGGAGCATGTCCTGCCCGAACCGGGCCGAGGCAAAAGAGGCACTGGGCAGGGGGACTCGGGGGCTGCCGGGGTGCAGAGCCCGCGCCTCCGGACCCGGACGCCCGCCGCCTCGCCGCCTCCCCGGACCCGACACGTGCGCGCCTCCCACGGACGCGGCCCCTCCCCGACCACCTCGCGTCCTCCCCCGGCACGGCCAGGGCCACCCCATAGGTTGGACACCCGGGGCTTGCGGGTTCTGATTGGCCGAAGGCGTGACCCCGCCCCCTTTCGGAGGGGGTGGTCCGGGAGTGTTGTGGTTGTCAGCGGCGGTGCGCACGTGGGGTAAGTGGGGTCGACAGGTAGGGGAAGCGAGGCCCCTTGGGTCCCCGCGACCCGCTGTGCAGAGCTACACTCCCACCCGCCTTCCCCCAAGTACACGCCTGCATGTCTCCTCTTCTGTCTTTTTTCCCCCACCATTTTGCTGCTATGACATTAAAAAATCAACTGGCTTGTGGCCTTTCTTTTGTTAATATTGTATTTTTTCGGTGGCGGAGGTTTTTAAAGCAGATGTAGAAAAATCGGGAAGACAAGTGTTTATGGGGAGGGTCAAGGCAAACTGCAGGTTTGAGTCCGGTAGTTTGCAGAAAGTAATGAGTGTCTAAGGAATACGAAAAGGGTGGGGAGAGCATGTTTCTTAGTGAGATGGGGATACAGGTGAACAAGCTTGAGAAGCTGCGGGAGAAGGAAGTGGGTCATGTGTGGGGTGAGACCTGAAGAAGAAACCTGGGTTGGGCGCTCCCTCCCAGGAGCAGTCTGCTGAGGATGGCTTTGTCCGGAAAAGTGATCATTTGACAAGTATTCAGTTAATTGTTTAACACACTGTTTCTGTTTTGCTAAAGTTGCCCTTTTGATAGCAGATTTTATAGTAATAACGTCAATCCACGTAATGAGTTTTGCTTATTACCAGTTTCTTACAACGTGCAGATTTACAAGTGGTGGTGAATTTCAAAAGGTGAATTTCAAAGGCTTGTTTAGAGGAATGAACTAAATAAAGTGCTTTGGAAATATTGTGAAGGAAGATGGATGAGCGTTGCATAAAATGCAAAGACTGTTCTGGCATTATTTAGGGTCTTCGCAGAAATATATGTGTGCGCATAAGTGATACTGATTTCTCTTCATTTCAGAGCATGATTGCCTCTAGCAGTTTCCAGCTTTAATTCCTTCAGGCTGTTTTGATGTTGTGTCTGTACATCTGAGAATATTGTAATTCTTATCTTTAGAAGCCTTGTCAATGGAAAACAAACAGCAACTGATGCAAGCGAATGTTGACAACTTTATATTGAGTACACTGCGTTATTTTATTTGTAAGCTAGTGAAATATGCAAGAGTAACATAGCATGACTGCTATTCCTGAGGGACCAATATCAGAACAAAGGGGAATCATATGAGGCTATTCCAGAGAGAACAATATATGTTAATATTCTTGGGTGTAAAGAAAAACAGAATTTTCCCATTCGAATTATTATCTTTGTACACAGGGGTAGCAGGTGATGACATGAAGTAAAACAACAAACGGTCAATGATTCCAAAGTAGATAGTAAAGGCATTCCATTTATTATTTTTATATCAGTAGAATTGCTTTCCTGACTGGAGAACTTATATTCAAGGGACAGAATTTGAGACATCTGGCAAGTTGGAAATTATTGCTATTGTTGAGAAAATAATTCTGACTGTGTTTTCGTAACTCCAGGTCATGCTTTAATTTGCCCTCTGGGATTTAGATCTAGTTTTTGGCCTATTCAATTTAGATGAGTTTGGAGGTAGGTAGTACGAGAATGTATAATAAATAATCACACACGCCCATACATACACATGCAAAATGTGTGTGTGTATATCAGCACACAGCTGTATATGTATAAACTTAATTTAGGGATACGTTCAGTGTGTTTGTTTATATATATGTTTATTGTTCTTAGAATTTTTTCGCATTTCTTCTTGTCCAAAAGGTGGCCCTATTTTAAACTGTGGAAAGCATTATCACCGTAGAACTGGCCAATAGATCATGGAAACAGACAATAGTATTTTGTTGCTTGGCAACCACCTACTGTGAATGGAAAACAAAGCGGTGACAGCTGCTTCCACATCCTGATACTCATACTGTAGCTCGGGCATTGCAACCCTCTGAAGGAGACAGATCTACCAGGTTGCATTTGAGGAAGGTGAAGCTGTTTCCTTTGGAGGGGGATGTTTTTAAAAAGAACATTTCAACATTTTATTATAATCAGAATTACATTGTTATTGTGGGATGAAATGAAGCATCTCATTTCAATCGCCCTCTTAAGCCGGGTAGAAACTGAAAAATGCAAGGCTGGGAGGACTGTTTAGACCCTCCTTCTCCCCCTTGTAGTTGTTAAACACCATAAGCACGTTTTCTGCCGCTCTCAGATGCTCTTAGGATTTTATAAAAACTTGAGTTCTCTCTGATACCTAAATAGGTGACTGGGTTTTACTGCCAGGAGGGAGTTAGAGATGGATGCTCTGGCCTAAGCCTTTAGTTTTAAGGGACACTGAGGCGCAGGGAGGTGTTGTGACTCAGACCTGGTGACCGAGCCCTCTCCAGGAGGTCTTGCCTTGGGTCACACTTGAAAATCCCCCCCTACCCCGTTTCCTCCCCCAAATCTTTTTATTTTGTTTTGTTCTTTATTTACACATAATTTGTAATAACGAATTTTACCCTGATAAAGATCATTAGAAAAACACAGTAGTATTTGGGAGTCAAAATTCAGTGTTGACACCAGGCTCCATTATGGCTTTAGATACCTTGTGTACCATGTTCAGCCTTCAGTCTCAGAAAGTCCTGGGACTCCCACCTCTTTCCTCAAACTGGGAATGCCTTTTCCCTTGCTTTGGTAATTGTTTACATCTTTGGACAGTCTTTAATGTTCTCCTTTTCTCTATATGAATTTAAAATGGGGATGAGATTGAGGATTGTGTCGGTCAGCCAGTATACTTGTAAGAGTTTAACCATTACAGCTAGTTAATCACTTGTTGTGGTCTTCTGTCTGCAAGGGATAGACATTGTTGGTCTAATGATCGGGGCTCTAAAAAAAAAATGAACTTATTTAGAAAACAGACACAGACTCACAGAGAACTGTGAGAACTTAGAGAACTGAATTTATGGTTCTCCGGGGAATGAGTTGGTGCGAGGCAAGATTGGGGATTGGGATTGATATGTACACATGCTGTATTTAAAACAATTAGCCAACTAGGACCTGCTGTGTAGCACAGGGAATGCTGCTCGATATTCTATAATAACCCAAATGGGAAAATGATTTGAAAAAGAATAGATGCATGTATATGTATAGCTGAGTCACTTTGCTGTACACCTGACTCTAACACAACATTGTTAATCAGCTATGCTCCAGTATAGAATAAAAATTAGAAAAAAATAAAATACACAGGACAGCCTATGTTGCTGCATAATCCTACTTTTGGTTCTTTTCAAAACTGTTTTGCCAAAGGTGTCACCCGAAGCCTGCTTGTGGAGGATAGTCATCTATCTATGAGAGATGACAATGGCATAGATTGTTTCTGAACCCTGAGATGCTAATGAATGGAGTATTGCGTGGTGAACTTGAATCACATGTGCTTTATTAAGCCTTCTTTTTAAGCTTAGGAAATGTATTGCATGGATGATACATTTTGAGTTTCCTTCTGCCATAAATACTTTGAAGAATCTGTGTTCTGTCATTTATTGTTTATGACAAAGGTAGGCATTTAACTTTAATACACCTTAACTGGAAGAAAAACTTGGATTGGACTGGTTGGAGAAACAATGTAGTGACAGTATTAAGTATTATTGAAGAATCATTTTCACCAGAAAAGCATGCACTTTAGCAGATTTGTTGGGGGGAATAAATTGATTTACAGCATGTTTCACCTAGTGTTAGAAGCCTGCTATTAACTTGTTCTAGCTAGAAGGATTTCCAAGCAGAATAATAATTTGGCAGACTTCAAGTGAACATCACTGATTTTTAAAATCATTTTTCACAGTCTGTAGTTCAGGACAAGCACTTTCTTTGGGTCTCCTAGGAGTAATCTAAATTTTAAAGTTATTATTACTTAAAAAAATCAGAACGGTCTCTCTTTTTGTGGCATGATGTTAAATATTCTGTAGTTCATTAATTTATTCCACTGGAATCTTGAAATTTAATTAACTTCCTTCTTCTGTCTTCATGTTCAAGATAATGTGTGTGTATGCATACATATGTGTTGGCATTCTTTTTTCCTTTTTGTTGTTTTTATCCTAACAATAGAATGCCAAAGGGCCTGATTTGTATTTTTTTTCATACAATAAAGAGAATCTTTAAGCAAGAGATATTTATGTTTTCCACTTCCTTATGTCAGCTTCTGGTATTATAAGCTGTAAACTCTCGCCCACACAAATAGGATGATTGCTAAAAACAAGCAAACAAATAAATATTTATCTAAGCAGCATCCCATTTGCTGCCCTGCAGGCTAGCCAAGAAAGCATATTTTCTCATTCTCCAACACATATACCCGTCTACACACACGCATATACACACTGAGTTTAAGGTCTTACGTATTTTTCCTTTGGTGGTTTTAATTTTAAGGGTGGACAGAAATAGTATTTGATGGGGCTACCTGTGTATGATAGATTTTAAGCAAAGTCGATGGATTCAGATTTTCAGAAATGCAGCAGAAGAGGAAGAATTAAATTTAATTATTCCCCTTGGAAAAATGTCAAATTTATGCTGACCGCATCACCTATGACCCTTCCATCAGCACCCAGTACCTGCAGCAGCGCTTGGCTTGCAGCAGACTGCACCTGCCACCTCCTTTTTGTGATGTTGCAAATATTTTGATATGTATCTTCATGAATAGCAAAAGTTGGGGAAATGGAGAAGAAACGACTATACTTTTTTAATTGTTTCCAGCCCTGTATAAAAGCATATCAAAAGGACTAATGTGGCCAGTGATATTTTGGAACGTACTTCTTGTCGGTGTAGAAAGTTACACCAGGGGTATTGATTTTTCACAAATACAGCCATCCTAAGTACAGAAGAGCTCTTTAATAGCCCACAGCAGCATAACAAAGGTTAGGGCAGCTGGTCTGAAGGAATACTTTATTTAACTGGAGCGGGAGGGGGAAGTCTGCTAGCCCCAGCCTGATTATCCAGACTGGAGCGTGGCCAGCGCGCTGTGGTTTAACATCCCAGACCAGGGGAGAAAAGCCACCGATGAGGTCTGTAGTGACTCTGAGTACCCAGGCCTCTGGTTTGGTCTCATTTGCGAGAGAGCTCCTTGAAAACCACAGAAACTCTTGTGCCTCTGAGGGTGGAGCCCAGAGTTCCCATCGAGGCCCCAGGTACCAAATTTCTGGTCATTGGAAGAAGCCTTCATCCTGAGACATCAGCGCCTGCCACTGAAATACGACTTTTTTCTTCATCTTGCTCCATCTCTGTGAAGTAGGTGGAGGGCGACCGTGTTTCTGGGGACAACCCCAGCAGAATCACCAGGTAGGGTCAAGCCCGAAAGGCTTCCAGTTACTCGGAGAGCATCCTTCACCTTCCCACCACGACCTCGGTCTTCTCCCTTGTAGGGATTAATTCACCGTTTTGTGTTATAGCAGCAAGTCTCTGTTAAGGTGCACGCGGATCAGCAGTTATCCGGAGCAACTCCTGAGTGTCTTGCAAAGATTAGGTGCTCAGTAGGTTTTTTTTTTTTTTTTTCGTTTTACTACTATTTTGAGAGATTTGGCAGATAGTTTTGTCCAGGGAACCAAGGTACCTAGTACCATACTGTTTCTTTTCATCAACACACATTTATTGAGCATTTACTGTATGACTGGTATTTGGCTCTGGGGATCATGGACATTCTTAAAGTGCATTTCCTGCTTGTAGAAGAGTATGCTGCCTAAAGGGAAGACTTGTGGAAAGGGCACAAGTTCAGTGTGGTTTACTGGTGACTGCTGGGAGCTGCCACTGAAGGTTTTGCACTTCGTGATATGGGTCAGTGTCTCACAGTCTGCCTGTTCTAAAGAGTCCCACTCAGTGCTTGGCACAGTGCAGATTCCTGGGTCCCACACCCCAGCCTCCCAAATCAGCATCTTCAGGGACACAGCCAGGTCAGGTAGATGCATCCGTACGCCCAGACACTCGCTGCTCCTGTACGCTTCTGCAGAACTCTTCTGCAGGCATCTACTATTCTCCACCTGACTTGTGGGGCAGCCCTGGGGCAGCAAAGCTAAGTGACCCCAGGAGTGGACCTCAGCTGACGACCAAAGAGAGCAGGGAGGCAGTGCCCTGGCCCAGCCCATGCAGAGACTGACCCCTGTCCTGCATGATGTCCCAGGGTCCCCTAGTGAGACTGACGGTGCTGCCCGTGGGGGCCATCTCCTGCAGGATCTGGGCTTTCTTGGCTGCCTTCCTCCCCACTAACTAGTCCTTCCCAGGATCCTCTCTCAGATGAATAACTTGCATTCAAGAGACCTCTGTCTCAAAGTCTGTTTCAGGAGAAACCCAACATAAGACACTGCAGAATCTGCTTATTTATTTTAAAAATCATGCCCCCACTGGCTCAGCGGTAAAGAACCTGCCTGCAGTGCAGGAGACTTGGGTTTGATTCCTGATCCGAGAGGGAAGATCCCCTGGAGAAGGAAATGGCAACCCACTGCAGTATTCTTGCCTGGGAAATCCCATGGACAGAGGAGCCTGGCGGACTACAGTCCATGGGGTTGCAAGAGTCGGACATGATCTAGTGACTGAATTACTACCATCCAGGTTTCACTAATTAGGAAAATTTGGGAGCTCTGGCTTCAGGTGATAGCTTCTGAAGAATTACGATGATGGCATCGTTACTGTTGATAACAGTTGTTGGGACGGATTGATAGAGGAAGAGCTGGGGGCATGGAGACCAGCTCCGACGTGGCACTGCCCAGACAAATAGTGAAGATAGTGGCTGGGGGCTGGAGATGGGGAGGGGCTGCAAGATGGATTTGGATGGAAAGCTGGCTGGAAAAGTCAGCATGATGCAGAGGCCTGAGACGCGGGCTCACTTAGCGCGTCCCTAGACCGAGACCTCGGTCCCCTCCCCACAGCTCTACCTGCTCTGTCCCTCCGGCTCACTGACCCCCTAAAGGGCCGGGTCGCCTCTGCCTTGCCTGCAGTCCTTGTCAGGCTGTCTTAGAGTTAAGTAGTAGAATTCTAGGCATAAATAAAAGAAGACAGAAAGATAAATTGAAGCATATAAATAATTCACCACCAGATCATTAAAGGAAGAAAGTTATATTTCACAGGCAGGATTTGTGGAGTGGTAGAGAAGGAGAGTTGGAGAGATGTCCGTGGTGCGTGTCCATTTTGTGATGAATAGTGATTTTTTTCCCCCCACCCTCATACTCTTGGCTAAGAAGGGATTTTCATCCAGCATCAGTTTCCGGAAGACCTAGCATGCACTTCTATCTGTTGTTTTCCCTTCTTCTCCCGGAGCCTGTATTTTAGCTAAGTGGATGAGTGGTGGCTGGGATGGGCTGGCTCTTGCCTCTTGATCTGTCAAAGTGCCAGGCTCTCCCAACGCAGCTTCTCCCACTGGTTCTTAGGCCACCAGCTCTCACAGGAAACCAGAGGGTGTGGGAAGGAAAGCATGCATTCCAGAAAGAGAGCAGTTTTGAAATGAATCCTTCATCGTGAAATGAGCAGGTTAAGGCTTGTTAGTTGACCTGTACTAAGATCAGGCGGCCTCCTAATTGTCCTGTGCGTGAATATTAATGTCCCCGCTCCGTCTGCAGTCAGAAAGGCCAAGGCTGAAGAATCAAACACAAGTAAGTGACACCATCATATTTCTGCAAAAGTAACCCTGAGCCAATGACACAGAGTAGACAGAATTTGGAGGAGCTTCAGATGGGGCCAGCTCAGAGCTTCCTGGGCCTCACTGCACAGGCAGATCAGGGTCCCGAGAGCAGAGATGCTGTGCTTGTGAGTATACAAACTGGAGACACTTATGGGGGAAACACGGTGGAAAGGAAGAGGGCTTAATAATTGAGAAGAGTCTGCAGGTATGTCTGGGCTTCCCAGGTGGCGCTAGTGGTAAAGTACCTGCCTGCCAATGCAGGAGACAGAAGAGATGAGGTTCAGTCCCTGGGTCGGGGAAGATCCCCTGGAGAAAGGAAGGCACCCACTCCAGTATTCTTGCCTGGAGAATTCTTTGGACAGAGGAGCCTGGCGGGCTACAGTCCATGGGATCTCAAAAGAGTTGGACACGACTGAAATGAATTAGCATGCATGCACACATTTATGATATTTTTTAATTAAAATTTTAATTTGGAGATTATAGATTTTTGTGCAGTTGTAAGAAGTAATACAGAACCTGTGTACTTTTTTTTTTTAATGTGTAAATATGTTTGAAACTTTTCAAGTTGTATACTTAATTTTTTTGGCTGCACGGCATGCAGGATCTTGGTTCCCAACCAGAGATCGAACCCAAGCTCTCTCTGTTGGAAGTGTGGACTTCCAGTAGACTTCCAAAGGCTGCCGGGGAAGTCATGAGCCTGTGTCTGGTAACATTTCCCACCCCACCTCACTCCCTGCCCCTGGTAACATCTTAGGGACCTGCAGGGCGGCATCATGACCAACCTGGATGGCTGCAGGCGAGTCTTCTTCAGATTTCCCCCGTTTCACTTGGACTTATTTGGGGGGTTGTGCTCAGCCATGCTCGTGTATATTTTCTCCTATTTGATACTATATTTTTTCAAAGAGCCTTTTTTTCCCCTAGGAGTTTTTTTTTTGGGGGGGAATGTGCTTGTTAAGACTGCTGCTGCTGCTGCTAAGTCACTTCAGTCGTGTCCGACTCTGTGTGACCCCATAGACGGAAGCCCACCAGGCTCCCCCGTCCCTGGGATTCTCCAGGCAAGAACACTGGAGTGGGTTGCCATTTCCTTCTCCAATGTGTGGAAGTGGAAAGTGAAAAGTGAAAGTGAAGTCGCTCAGTCGTGTCCGACCCTTAGCGACCCCACGGACTGCAGCCTACCAGGCTCCTCCATCCATGGGATTTTCTAGGCAATAGTACTGGAGTGGCTTGCCATTGCCTTCTCCGTGTTAAGACTAGTCCTGGGGTAATTGTAACTGAAGAAAGGGTATTATATAAATTATAGAATAAGTTACAAAGTATAGAATAAATTCCCCACCTCTTGCTACTCAGGAACTGTGCAGACCAGGTCAGGACCGCTGCACGTGGCAGGAAGGTCAGTAGGCCACTCTGCAGGTGTAACTTCCACTTCATTTATTCCTATGTGACCATTATGTGGTAGGAAGCAAACCTTTTTTTTTTTTAATAAGTTTATTTTTTAATTTATTTTTGGCTCTTGCTCGGTCATTGTCGCTGCGCCGGCCTTTCTCTAGTGGCAGCAAGCGGAGTCTGCTCTCTCCTTGAGGTGCTTGGGCTTCTTGCAGGGGCTCCTTTGGCTGCGGACTACGGGCTCTAGGACGCAGGCTTCAGTGGTTGCAGGGTTCGAACCCGTGTCTCCTGCTCCGGCAGACGGATTCTCTACCCCGCACCACCAGGGAGGCCCCAGTGAGGGACTCTTTAAGTGCGCCTGTTGGGAGGGAAGCTTGTCTGTTACAGCGCGCGGCCCGTCCTGGTCCGCATCCAGGCGCCCCTGGTCTCCCCCTCCCCTCTGGGTCCTGGGGGCTCACCCCTGCAGGCCGCTCTCCCAGGTTTCTGAGTCTGCTGGCTTTTGCTGTCCTCAGCCCTCCAAAGGCACGTAGGAGGCAGCAGAGAGAAGGGCCCAGCCAGGGAGGGTATTTTTTTCTTTCCTCCAGCTTCCTGGGGCATCCCTGGCAGTGGGAGTCCTTCCCTGGTAGCACCACTCATGCCTGACAGACCTTCTGTGGTTCCAGCTGCTCACAAGTGACCTTGGACGCCTGCAGCCTTGCCTCCTCCTATTGTCTGTTGTCCCCTGTCAGCCCAGGGGAGGCGGCAGCTTCCTGCTTTGAGCTAATCTCTAGATTATCTAACTATCCTGGTGTAGGCTCTCTGTGCCTCCCATCACCGGAGTAACCGATTCTTGCTTATAAATTTCCTCTGTGAAATATACTTGTAGAGATTCCTGTTTTCTTAGTTAGACAGCCCCCAGGTCCTCAAAGCGTGGGAATGATAAACATCTGATGAGATTTTCCTCTTTCTGACATGCTGGCTTCTTCCACCGCAAGAATCTGGCCAGCTCCAGTCCTGGCAGAAAGTACCTGCATTTTTAATGTCACCGCCTCCCACTAGGAGTCTCCTTCCTTTTAGAGACTATTCATCTTCTCCTAGGCTCTGGTTTCCGAAGCGCTAATTTCTCTTTGTCAAATATATTCTGCATTTTGGCAACCTCCCCTGGTGTCCTTGTAACGTGTCCTCGAGCTTCTCTTTGTCTTACCATCCCTGCCTTATTTTCTGCAAGTGGTCTTTCTGGCTGGCTTCATCCCTTGTGTGTGATGTCCTAGAGCCTCTGTTAGTGAGTTGGTCCCATGACTCACTCCTGAATGTGCTTTGGTTTACAGTTGTACCTCTGCTGGGCTTCCCTGTGGCTCAGTGGTAAAGAACCTGCCCGCCAAGGCAGGAGACTCAGGTTCTATCCCTGGGTCAGCAAGATGCCCTGGAGAAGGAAATGGCTACCCACTCCAGGATTCTTGCCTGGGGAATCCCATGGACAGAGGAGCCTGGCGGGCTACAGTTCATGGGGTCACAAAAGAGTCGGCCACACCTTAGAGACTAAACAACAGTCCTGGGTTTGCGGGCACTTCAGTTTCCCGTACCGAGATGCTTTCAAAATGTGTTACCAGGCTCCTCACCCCCTCATGTCCGATAGAAGCATATGTGGTTTTGTAACAAACCGTTGGTTCAGTTCAGTCGCTCAGTCGTGTCCAACTCTTTGCGACCCCATGAATCACAGCATGCCAGGCCTCCCTGTCCATGACCAACTCCCGGAGTTCACTCAAACTCATGTCCATAGAGTCGGTGCCATCCAGCCATCTCATTCTCTGTCGTCCCCTTCTCCTCCCGCCCCCAGTCCCTCCCAGCATCAGAGTCTTTTCCAGTGAGTCAACTCTTCGCATGAGGTGGCCAAAGTATTGGAGTTTCAGCTTTAGCATCAGTCCTTCCAACGAACACCCAGGACTGATCTCCTTTAGGATGGACTGGTTGGATCTCCTTGCAGGCCAAGGGACTCTCAAGAGTCTTCTCCAACACCACAGTTCAAAAGCATCAATTCTTTGGCGATTAGAACGTAATAAGGATGCTTTGGGAAGAAGGAGGTAAGACTCAAGTGGCATTTTCCAGTATAAATCTAATTTAGAAGCCGTATCAGAGGAAGCCACCTTGGCGGCCAGCTGGCGTGGTCGCCTCGTGCTCTGCTGTAAGGACTGTGTCCAGGCTCCTCCTCTACTGGAGGGCAAGTCTTGTTGGTGGCTTCTGCATGGGACCTGTAGTTGGCCACAGAGGCAGCTCTGTCCCTTCTCCAGGGGGTCCGCAGTTGAGCACAGAGAGCTGGGAATTGGAACAAGGAGAAAACCTTCCAGTTGTCTTCGACCAAGAGGTCCAAGAGCTTGCACACACAACCCAGTTGTAGGTGGCCCATCCTCAGATGCCAGGAGCAGAACCTTTTGGCGTGGCAGCACACAAGTGCTCAGCTTTGTCTGTGCCCAGGTGTCTGACTCTTGGCAACCCCATGGACTGTAGCCGTCCACGTTCCTCTGTCCATGGGATTCTCCAGGCAAGACCTGACTGGAGTGAGTTGCCATTCCCTTCTCCAAGGGATCTTCCCGATCTGAGGATCGGACTGCCTCTCCTGCGTCTCTTGTGTTAGCAGGTGGATTCTTCACCACTGAGCCACATGGGAAGCCCTCAGCATACAGGGAGATACCCTAAATTCCCAGTCGTGCAAATCACCACCAGGTCTAAGGACTGGAGCTTGGGGAAGTCGAGAGCTTTGGCTAAAGGAGAATTTAAGTATTGAGAAATAGCTGATGACATGGTGCCCAGTCCTGATGTTCTCCTGCCCTTGGGGGGGAACAGGGCTCATGCAGAGTTTTGCACAGATGGGCCTCCTTGGCACTGGGTCACTGGCTAGTCTCTGCTCTCCACGGTGAACCCAAGTGGTGAGAGCTGGGCCTGAGGACTGTGGATTAGAGGCTCTGAGTGAGCTGACAATGGAAAAGAAATGAGCTTATTTTCAATGGACAGAAGCTTTGAAGGAAGTTAATTAAGACACACTTACAAATTAGGGTTCTAGTTAATACAAATGCAAGATTGAAAAGAATAAGTCGCTTGCACACCTATAATCACCAAAGAACAATTTGTTTAGTAACAAAACACCAATTATGTCTGCTCTTATGTGAGTTTCTCCTCTATTTCCCTTGCGAAGAAATATCCTTCAGAACAGACTGAATTCAGCATCCTCTCTTCCCAGGTCAGGCTCTCCGCATTTTCCTTTAAGAAATTGGTACCCACGAGAGAGCCAGCCCATGGTTTCTCCTGACATCCTTCTAAAGCTTGGTCTTCCACCTGGTTCAGGTGCATCTCTCTGCAGAGATACAGTCTCTATTTCTTCCCGTATTGCTCAGTGATGGGCAGTGGCCCAGGAGAGTCTGGATGTGGAGTTTTCTTGAGCGTCAGGGACTTGACTGCCCAGAAACACAAAGCAGGTGCTGCAGGAGCAGAGAGCTGGCTTTCTGTGCCAGGTGGGTGTTCTCTGTGCTGGGCTGAGTTGGCCCTAAGTAGTTGGTGACATTTCTCATCTAGTTATTAATAATGTTGACGTGTATATTTTATGGTTGCCAGGTTCCCACTGGGTGCTGGGAACGCAGGAGTGGACAAAAAGTCCCGGTCCTGTCCTCCGGGGAGTCCATAGTTTACTGGAAAGAATATCAAGTAAAACAAAAAGCGTGACGTAACTGAAGCTTATGAGAAGTTCTTGGAAGAGACCAGGTTTCTCTGAGAAGATACCATGAGGGTGGTTAGGGAAGGCCTGTATGGGAGAGTCATTCAAGACCTGGAGATCGGTTGGGGTTGTCCCGGGGCATGGTGGTAGGGAGGGACCCGTGTGTGAGCGGGGGTCCCTGGAAGAGGCCGCGTGGCTTCAGGGCAGAGTGGGGGTGACTGTGGCTGCTGTGAAGCTGCTGAGAGTAGGCTGGGGTCCGGCGACGCAGGACCTGCCAGGCCAATCTGAGGACTTTGGATTTTAGCCCAAACACCCTGGGGCATCACTGAAAAGGTTTTTGTTTTGTTTTGCTTTTTTTTTTTTCAATCGGGGTGAAATTTATACAACATAAGCTGACCCATTTTAAAGTGAACAAATCGGCATTTTGTGTGCACAGTGTTGTGCAGCTGCCACCCGTGTCTATCCTAAAACATTTTCATCACCCGGAATGGAAACCCCCGACCCACGCAGCAGTCGTGGGTTTAGGGAGTCACGTGGTGCGATTTTATTGCGTAACATCTTTCTGGCAAGCTTTTGGAGACGGCAAAGTGAGGGCAAGAGTGAAAGCAAGACAAGCAGCTGGGAAATTAGAGTCGACTCTGGGAAGAGGTGGTGGCAGTGGCTTCCTGGACCGGGGGGCCAGAGGAGTCACCAGAGATGTGGAGAAGGGAGGGATGAGCCAGGCGAGAATCGGACCGTTACGCGCGATGATCTGTAAGTGGCTTGTTCACCTTGTAATAACCTATGTCACTGTTTCCCAAAGGGTGATCCATACCCCGTTCAGACGTATGGCGGATGCTTGTTGGAGGTACAGCTCCTTAAGCCCACCCCAAGATACCGAAGCAGAAGGAATGAGGCGGGCTCCCTAATGGATTCTTACAGGAACTGCGGTTTGAGAACCACTTACTGTCTTCTCATTCTGATGCCCTTTCAGGTTGAAGGTCGCCAGCAGTCCATCCAAGAGGGATGAATCAGAACGAGACACAGGATAGACAAACAGATTGCCTAGCGCACGCTTGTGACTTTGAGTGGGAGAGATGCTTTTCTGAGATGTGTCTTTGACTTGTTGCCCAAGGCAGACTGGGATGTGTAATGCAGACAATTTTATGGGTGGTGTTTGTTTTTGATTCTTTTCCCTTGAGGAGCATCGTGCCCCTCCCAGCATTAATGGTTATTGACTTGTGAACAATAGCATTATCATGAAATACAGCGTAGGTACTGTGTAGTAATTTATTGTGTTGTTTAGTCGCTAAAGCGTATCTGACTCTTTTGTGGCCCCATGGCTGTAGCCCGCCAGGCTCCTGTGTCTTTGGGATTCTCCTGGCAAGAATACTGGAGTGAGTTCCTATTTCCTTCTCCAGGGGATCTTCCCAACCCAAGTATCAAACCAGCATCACCTGCTTGGCAGGCAGATTCTTTACCACTGAGCCACCTGGGAAGCCCAGTTTATTGTTAAAAAAGCCAGCAACTGCAGGAAATTAACTTGTAAAGAAAACCATCCTGGTATTTTTGGAGTTACCTTCTAGCTACAAGATTCTTACAACTTTAAAGAGATATTTCCCCCAATTAACTGACTTTAGAGCCAGAGTTTTTGAGACTTCATAGTCAGAAAATGCTACAAGCTGTAGTAAAAATCACCAACAAAGAGATGGAGATTTCTGTCTTTGACTTCTGTTTTCCACTTGCCTTTGGTACATTTTTCTAACCCAGTGCTTCCTCTTACAGACAGAATTTCCCACCACGTCTAAGCCAAGTCACTTCCTGCCAAGTCTAAGCCACTCAGATGATTCTGTCCTAATGGTGTTTGTATCTTTCAGATAATCCTCTTCCTCCCAACAATTTAGATAATATGTTTGGTTGAATTATACCTTTAGAACCGAAATAGCTCATGGAGAGCATCTAGTTTTCTAGTCTGCTTGAAGTGATTACCTTTGGAGAGCTTGAAGGGGCTGTCACAGTCCTTGGTGCTGGGGAGTGGGGTTAGGTTTGCTGGGGGAACTGTCCCTGTGAGAAGAGGGTGCGGATGTCCATCAGCAGCCAAAGAGTTAAGCTCTCTGCACCGCAGCATGGCAGCATCCCACAGCAGCCGGCCCTGTGCCCTTTTCCCGCTCACTGGCACCTGCTCTTTCTGGAAGCAGCTGTGTGTTACCCTCTCTCTGCCCCTCCCGCCCTCCCCGACCCCCGCTTTCCTTTTTGGGAAAATGAGGTGCTCAGCTTCTTTAAGAAGATGTTTCATTTTGATTAATATTATTTCCACTCTCCTAGAAAGACGCTTAGGCACCTCGGGCTGTGTTTTTTTTTCAGCATGTACAAACTCAGATCTTAAAGTGGTTTCACTGCTTCATCATGGAATTTTATAAAGAAATAATATTTTGAGTGTCTGGCTAGCATCTTCTTTTTTTTTTTTTAAATCTTGAAACACTTCAGTTTTGTGAGGGATAGGAGTCAAAACTTTCCATTTATTTTACGCTCAAGATACACAGAATGAATAAATAACTTTTCTTAAAGCTTGATTTTTCTGTGTCCCCCCCCAAATACATGTTGTTATATAAGAGCAAACACTTTAGAAGAATACAAAGAGGAAGGTTAAATTCTTCAGAAATCCTGGAGCTAACCATTGCTTCCCTTTTAGTAAAGTTCTTCCAGGCCTATCTGTCTGTCTCTGTCTCTGTCTCTCTGTATATATGTGTATGCATGATGTTTTCATCTGTATGTAACATTTCTTCATTATACAGATGAAATTTTAAATAAAAGGGATTTGGCTATGCATGCTATTCTGTAATCTACTATGTTGTTCTGCTGACGTGTGCTGGGCATCCTTCCATGTCAACAAATATATCTTATCTTTTTAATGACTGAATAGTTGTATTGGATGCTTTTCGTTGTGAGTAATGCAAATCCCAGGGCAAACTAGCTTAAATAGTAGAACATACTGAAAAATCCTATGGGCTGGGGCTTCAGGCATGATTTAATCAGGATTTAGGATTTCTTTCTTTAGAACTTGCTTTTTTCCTTGCTCCTCATGGTGGCAAAACAGCTGAAGTTCTAGCAACCCATTCACTGTCCAGTGAAAGATAGCTGCTCTTAATCATCCAATAAACAAATCATCATTCTCATCAAAAAAAAGAAATCCTGGCTTCCTTCTGCTTGAACCGTCATAGGTGAAGCTCCAGGGAAGTGGCATGCACTGATGGCTTCAGATTTGGGTAGAAGTTCATACTAATCCAATCCAATCTCAGTGCATACATACATCCAGAGTTCTGCTAGAAAATAACGGAAACAGCTTGCTGAGGAGGCAGTTGATGCTGTCTCTTAAGCTTTACTCCAGACTTTGTTGTTGTTTAGTCACTCAGTCATGTCTGATTGTCTTGTGACCCTTTGTAGCCTCCCAGGCTCCTCTGTCCATGGGATTCTCCAGGCAAGAATACTGGAGTGGGTTGCCATTTCCTTCTCCAAGGGATCTTCATGACCCAGGGATTGAACCCATATCACCTGCTTGGCAGGCGGATTTTTACTGCTAAGCCACATGGGAATCCCCTACTCCAGGCTTACTGATGGACATTTGTTTCCGATTTTTCTATTGAAAAATCATTGCCACTCTAAGCATGCTTGTATGTACACCATTTTACACTTGCGCAGTGACCTCACTGGGGTAAACTCTTATTAGAAGAGTTGCTGGATCAAAAAGTATGTCCACTTTTCATCTAATAGCCATAAGCCACCAACTATCCAAGCTCTAAAACCACCCTTTTGCCAGTTACATGTTGAAATCCCTCAGTTGCCTGTTGGGAAGCTTTTTTTTTTTTTAAGCTTTTGAATCATTAAGCGGAGACTTTAGATTTACAGCAGAATTTCAGATGTCACAATTTCTCCGAGCAAGACAAATTTGATGTGACAGAATTTAAGATTAATCAAAGCTTCAATGGTATAAAAATGCTTCACCAGGCAGGCAAAAAGGACGGATTCCACCAGCGGCAAGTCTGTGCTTGGTGGGTGGCGGCTCAGGGGTGGCTCTTTGGGTGCCCTGAGTGGCCACCTGCACATTGCCACCAGCATGTGCTCTGCATTCATTTTGTGGCTGCCTGCTCCCATCTCAGGGTGATACGAAGACAGGCCAGATGGGATTGGAAATGCCAGAAGAGGATGGCCGTTCATGCACGTACCCTTCAATTTCAACTGTAGTACGTCTGCACGTCTTGCAGTTGAATTTTGTAGGAAAAAAGCTTGGAAACCAGCGATCTTTGGGATGATAGGATCTCATGTGCCTTGGTCATCCTTTGGAGGAAGTGAGTGGCGAGGCTTCTGCGAAGGCACACTTTCAGGGACCCAAGGGCGCAGAGGTGCTATTTGCCGGGATCACCTTTGCTAGTGTGAATGACAATGGCAAGTGAGTGGGAACCCAGCAGAATTACAGTTAGCATCTCTTGTGTATTTTCAGGCACAGTTGACATGCCATCCTGTTTAATCCTTTTCTTATGTCAGTAATCAGAGGAAAGCAAAGCTCCAGAAGACTGAGCAACTGGTCCACTGTCATAGCCGGTAGGAGGAAGAGGTAGGAAGTTTGAACCCTGTCTTCCACCACACTATGTTTTGAGGCTCCTTTTCTGCCCAGTAGAAATGAATAATAGCATTGTGCTTTGTTTTCTCTGATGATGCCAAGGAATGAATGTAATGTCTAGTATTAAAATTAAGATATGGCAGCAAAGAGAGTCACTGGAGAATTGTAAATGATAAAAGGGACTGAAAGTGCGAATGGCACAAATGAGGTGTGTGACCCAGAAAGCTGCAGTGACATCCACAGCGTTGTTGCATCAGCAGTGACAGAGGACAGACTTCCCTGTGGGACATGACTGCACGGGGGCAGCTTCATGAGCAGGAGCCTCGTGGAAAGGGGCCAGATGGGAAAAAGTAGCTGAGATGAAGCATAGGCTTCCCTGGTGGCTCAGATGGTAAAGAATCTGCCTGCAGTGCAGGAGACCCAGGTTTGATCCCTGGGTCAGGAGGGAAGGCAATGGCAACCCACTCCAGTATTCTTGCCTGGAGAATCCCAAGGACAGAGGAGCCTGGTGGGTTACAAAGAGTCAGGACACAAGTGAGCGACCAACACTTTGACACTTTTTCTTTCATAATATATATGAGCATGTTTCAGAGCTATGCATGTGCCACAGAAATATGAATTATTATTGTTAAATTAGAAATGTTTATCGTGGAAGCATATTTCCACAACAGCTATTCATCACCAATAGAGAGGTAGCAGAGTTCTGGAGACATGTGAACCTTGCTGCTCCGTTGTTGATGTGGCTTCAGCACGCTCGAAGGCTACAGCTCAGTGAAGTCAAACAATATCCTCATCAAGATAAAGAAGCAAAAGGGCAACTTCCAAATAAAGCACGACTGTGTCCGAGTGAAAAATACCTTTCTAGGAGAAAAGAGAATGTCAGGGTGTAGCGTGTCTCGTGGAGAAGAAGAATGGCTTGAACTCTTAGGAATGGGATTACGTAACACAGGGTCAGTTCTTCTGACCTTGAGAGTAAGGGAGAGCCCTTCCGATCGCGGGTCAGAAAGAGGGCTCCAGCTCTCAGGGTCTCTCTGCCCACTGCACCCCCCCCAACCCCCACTGCTGAAGGCCACGTGGAGCCGGAGGGTGGGGGAAGCACCAGCAGGCTGAGTGACCCCAGCAAGTCCCCTCTTGTATCCGGGAACCTGTGCCTTGCTGTCCGCTGCCGGGCACAGCCGTTGTCCGTGGCGTCTGCCGGTGGGCAGCCGATTCCGGGCCCCGGGGGCGCGTCGCAGGACTTGAGTCAGTGCCCAGCTGCACGCAGCAGCCCCCATGCATCGTGCGTGCGTTGCTGGGAGCTGAGTGCCTCCTGACCCACGGATGCTCTCATGCAGCCGTCCTGGGATATCTGCTAGGCTGGCTCCTCTGTCTCCTTTCCTGGGAATCCACTGCATCGCCCAGCTGATGCCGATCATTAACACCTTCGTGAAGCGTGCAGCCCCACCTCGCCTCCCCTCGGCTCCAGGCCGTCGCGGCTTGCCCTATTTGGCAGTCTCCTGAGTAGCTGTGAGCACTAGTCATGTTATTAGCTGAGGAGCTGAACAGAAGCTGAATAAAGTTTGGCTCTGTGCATCCTTCAGGGCACAGCTCCTGGTCCTGGGGCTGGAAAACAACAGAAACGGGCCCCTGGACATGGCCTCGAGCGGCACACACGCTGCCGGGGCTTCGACCATCCGCACCTCCGCGGAGAAGATGCCACCCCAGACCCGAAGCTCCAGACTTGTGCTCCCGTCTCTTTGGTCTCCAAATCTTAGCGTGAAATATTGAGTACCCTAGGAAAGCTAAATTAATGGTGAGTCAGAGTAATTAAGGCAAAGTAAATAATCTCCGAGGTTCTCATTCCCCGTGAAACTAATTTCATATCTTATCCTTCATGTGTTAAAAATAGTTCTCTGCTAATTCAAGATGCCCCTGCTCAGTGTTGGTGAAGTGCACTTCAGTTCTATTGAAAGGATGCAGATTAGAGAGTTATTTTCAAATGGGCGATTTTTTTTTTTTTTTGACGAGAGACATTTATTTTGGCACCAGGAGAGCCTGAATCTCTTTGGGCGAGCTGAGCGGTGGATACAGCTGTAGCAGGCAGCTGATGATCAAGTCGCTTATGATCACTTGCAGCTGGGACAGCCTTTTCATCCCTTTAGTGAGGACTCTTAACGTTCCCAGCCTCCCAGCCAATGATGAGATTTGCTTAGCTCTTTTGCAGGATTTTGACTAGCCGTAGCTTGACCTTGAATATATCTGCATGTTTAGAAACTACGTCTGTTTCGTTCTTCTGCTTCTCCTTTTGATGTGGCCCATTTTTAAAAATTGTGTCTTTCTTTATTATTGATTTATTTTTGGCCTCACTGGGCCCTGTTTTCTACACGTGGGCTTTCTCTAGTTGTGGCGCGTGGGCTTCTCATCGTGGAGACTTCCCTTGCTGCCAAGGACAGGCTCCTGTGCGGACTTCAGCAGTTGTGACACAGGGGCTTAGTTGCCCCGGGCACAAGAGAGCTTCCCACACTAGGGATCGAGCCAGTGTTCCCTGCATAGCAAGGCAGATTCTTAACCACTGGACCACCAGGGATGCCCTGATGCGGACCATTTTTAAAGTCTTGACTGAATTTGTTGCAGTATTAACCCCGTTGTTTCTCTTCGGCTTTTTGGCCAGGAGGCATGGAGGACTCCGGTTCCCCTGACCAGGAATCAACCCCGCAGCCCCTGCGTTGGAAGGTGACGTCTCAACCTCTGGGCCCCCAGGGAAGTCTCTGTTGAGTTCTTCTGTAGGAAGGGAGCAGTGGACTGTGAACATCATTTTAGAGGGTTTTTTTGTCACCTTAAAATAATGATGACAAATGCATAATGGGACAGTTGGGAGCATGCGGGCTCCGAGGCATCGGTATATCAAGCTGGTCCTTCCACCACTGCGACATTGCAGTGACAGTGCCCTGCTGTCCTGGGGTCTGAGAGGATGTGGTTGTGGCTTGGATGAGGCTGGGATGCCGTGCTTCCTCAAGCTCAGGGAACTGCTTTAGGATTTCCTACTGTGCAGCGGTGGTCTTCATCAACTGAGAGAATTCTTTCTGTTTCTGTGACAAGGGAGCATTTTGGTTAGGAAGAACAGAGGTATTTGAAGAGAAACCTTGAGCACACAGTCCTCAGTTCCCACCAGCTGAGGAGTGACATCATCTCTTGGTTTGCTTTGCCTCTTCAGAGAGCTGCCCCAGTCCTCCAGGATGCTGTGAGGCTGTGCTTCTAGAGAGGTGCCGTTTTGCTTTTGAGGTGACAGCCTGGCGGCGGAATCTGTAGGATTGGTAGAATCTGTAGTCACACGTCTGCACAAAAAATTGTGGCTAATTAAAGGGAAGAGTTGTTGCTGTTCAGTCACAGTCGTGTCCAACTCTTTGCAACCCTATGGACTGTAGCCCACCAGGCTCCTCTGTCCATGGGGATTCTCCAGGCAGGAATACTGTGGGTTGCCATGCCCTCCTCCAGGGGATCTTCCCGACCCAGGGGTTGAACCCACATCTCCTGCACTGCAGGTGGGCTCTCCACCACTGAGCCACCAGGGAGGCTGTTACCCTAGATTCTTTGTAGCTTTAGCACCCTCTGCACAAGCCACCTTAAAGCAAATGATAAGTGGGGATTTCACTTGACAAGGTTATCTCATGTAGCTAGTGATGTAGCTTGCATTTTGGGCAATGTATGAATCTGCGTGTGTTCCTGTATATGAGCTGGGGTGACTGGGGCCCAAGGCCTGGATGTTCTGGGTTAAATGTTCTGACAGGTGAAGCAAATGCCACTCCCATCAACGAAGCAGGCACCCTTTCTTTACCTGCCTGACCTCGGCCCTAGTTTAGAGGTCTCCCAGGCTATGTATATTTGGCACTTGAAAATCTAAAAGCTTTTAGTTATTATTCTGAAGGGGATTTTTTTTTAAAGCTGTTTCTCCTGCTGAAATGACTTTTTGTTCACAGAGCTGAGTGAGTGCTAGCAATAATTGAAAATGACTTGAAGAAGGGGAGGGTAAGGTGGAAGCAAGGCGTATTAGCTGCTGGCTGATATTATTGCCTGAAAGCAGGTGGTTTTGTTAGATTCAGTACACTGTATGTGGTGTAAAGAACAAACCTTTCCATTTTTTTTCTGAGAACCATGATGCTATCTCAGTAATTGAAAATAATCTTCTAAAGTTGCTCCTTAACTAGATTTACACAATCCCCTTTCAAATCAGCTGTTATCTGCCCTTACATTTCACAGTTAATGTTGCTGTCTGCACAGCCCCTGCTAACAAGAAGATCAAGTGTAACTCTTTTCATGATTTGAAATAAAGTGTTTCTATTGTAATTATCCCGGCGCCCGGTTGTGTGGTTACAAGTGGGCTCATTTCTCAGCTGGGTTTATGAGGATGTTTCCTTGTGGAACATAAGACCTTCTGTTCCAGCAGTGTTCTCGTTCACAGACCTCTCAAGGATTTCTCTAACTCTCTTGTGTTCCCTTTTTTGTACGTTTACAAACGTTTTCATAGGTGTTTTGGAGCGTGGGCTGGGACTGGGGCGAGGTGGGTTGAGGCACCTTTTCCTCTGTAGTACTGACATGTGAGAGGCACCATATCCCCTTGTTTAAGTTGTCTGCGACCTCATTTTGGCAAATTTAGAAAAAAACATTGCGCCTATTAAACGGCAGTTGTTTAGTCACTAAGTCCTATCCAACTCTTTTGTGACCCCATGGACTGTAGCCTGCCAGGCTCCTCTGTTCATGGGGTTTCCCAGTCAAGAACACTAGAGTGGGTTGCCATTTCCCTCTCCAGGGGATCTTCCAAACCCAGGGATGAAACCTGGGTTTCCTGCATTGCAGGCGGATTCTTTACCATCTGAGCCACCAGGGAAGCCCCATTAAGTTGCAGTAGGCAGGTTTTAGGGGCTTCTCAGGTGGCGCTAATGGTAAAGAACCCACCTGCCAGCACAGGAGACATGAGACCTGGGTTTGGTCCCTGGGTCAGGAGGATCCTCTGGAGGAAGGCTTGGCAGCCCACTCCAAGAGGGCTGGAGACTCCCGTGGACAGAGGAGCCTGGTGGGCTACAGCCCATGGGGTCACAAAGAGTCGGACACGGCTAAAGCGACTTAGCCACTCGCAGACGCAGGCAGCTTTGAAATTGGTGTTTCATTCCTGATGGTGGTGAGAGAGGTAAACATGAACATGTGCTGCCAGGGAAGGTTGTGGGAAGTCTGGAGTCTCCTTCAGAATTCTTCTGGAACAGGATACATCCTCACATGTTGAGGATACAGATGCTCTGTGAGTCTTCAGTCTCCATGTGGATGCATATAACTATTTCCAGCCTGCGCTCACATTTTATTTTTAAGGAAGTTGCTATGTTACCCCTCTTGCATAATTGATCTACAGAAGCCTTTTGCTGCTTCCAGGCTAGCAAAAATTTCAGTGATTCATTTTTAAAATCAAAATTGCTGATTGCTTATTTCCTCGAGGAGGATGTCAATCCATAGCCATGGCGCGATGGAAGGACATGAAGTCCTTTGTATCTGGAGCATCGAATCCATCTGAAACTTGTACTGAGGAGGTTCTCAGTAGGCGGTATTTGTTACTAGTATTTTGGGAAGATTCCTAAGGATGGGGCTGGAGGTAGAAGACACTAACTGAAGCAACTAGTTGTTTTTAAGACTTCTTTTAAAATGTAGGCCACAGGGCTCTACTTCACAATGTCAGTTGCCATGGTTACACTGAGCCCGCCCCCCCCACCTTCCATTTACAATGGTGGTCCCTTCAACATTTTAAGCCAAATTTCCCTTGTGTGCAAAAGAAGGTTGAACAGAATGACCCTCTAAGAGTCCCAAGCACTTTGACTTGATGAATTCTATTAAATCTGAAGAATATTCAATGCACCCATATACAATAATAAAGAGAGGGGATTTATGAGCCATCATTGACTTACGTGGGCTGCCATTTCAGGCTCTCCAGCTGTATTGATCCACTCCATTAGTAGGAATAATTGAGAATTGACTGAATCATTTAGACATCCTCTTAATTACATTAACGAAAATGTAAATAGTCCATAAATATTTCAGACTTCATATAACGTGACCGTCTTTTTTTCTTTTCTGATTTTAGGTAGAATAAGTATCGTTTTGTATGATGAGTAGTAAGAGAAAATATCCTGCCTAACTTTCACAATTGGCCATCCAAAGTGCCTTTCCTTGGGACTGTAGGATCCAAGTGAATGAGTGTCCCAGATTCTTGACATCTTCCTGGTGAACATGGGTACCACTGGCTGGCTCTTCTTGGAGGCAAGAGATGCAGCTTCTTCTTTTCTTTCTATATTTTGTTTTGTCTGGTTCAGTACCTAACTGGTAGCAGTACCACTTGGAACCATGGTCCCCAGCCTTTTTGGCACCACGGGACTGGTTTTGCGGAAGACAGTTTTTCTACAGACCTGGAAGGAGGGGATGGTTTCAGGGTGGTTCAGGCTCATTACATTTATTGCGCACTTTATTTCTATTATTATTACATCAGTTCCCCCTCAGGTCATCAGGCACTAGACTTAAAAGACATACAGCGGCAGTTGTAGGGAGTTAAATTCAAATTTTTATCCCCTGGTTGAATAAACAGCTGAGGAAGTTGATAAGAAAGAAACTCCAATCACATTAAAAGGGAGGTAACTTCTCAGGCCCAATTATCTCAGAGAACTGAGACCTGGCTTTCCCCATAGAGTGAATAATGACGCCCTACCTGCACACCGTTTCTTCTCTCCTCTCAGCGTCAGGCTGTCAACAGACTGGGAATAAGGGGAAAGTCGGAAGGAGGTCTGCACAGAAGGACTGGCAATGGCTTCACCCTGAGCTCACTCTTATCTGGGAGCTGCAAACAGAAGGGGCAGTGTGGAAGGAGAGGCCAAACTGGTAACACAGTTTAAACTTCCCCCGAGCAGCATTAATTTATGAGCCTCTCACCAGATGGAGATGTTGTCAGAGAATTCTGCTGACTCCCAACAACCCTGAGCTGTCCCTCAGATGCATCTCGGCGGTCCTGGCCATCTCACACTCACTTGGGCTCTTTAAACATTATTCCTCTACCTGCACTAGTTGTTGTTTAATCGCTAAGTCGTGCCCGACTTGCAGTGTGCCAGGCTCCTCTGCCCACGGGATTTCCCAGGCAAGGGTACTGGAGTGGGACATCCAGCTCTATTTGACATCTGGTGCAGAAAAAGTGGAGGAGGAGGATGTGTGGTGATTAGATTTGCAGGAGGAGGCAGCAGTGACCTCAAGGACACAGCCGCATACTTTTATTTTACTGTTTTTGTTTCTCTTCCTGGGTTGCTGCTGACTGCCCGGAATGCTGTTTCCAACTCCTCTGCTGTAGAAGTTAGTAGTATTTTACTCATTGAGGCTGGGAAGTGTCACAAATTTGGCTTAAAGCAACGAGACCATTGTGAACACTTATATCATATAACAAGCATCCTGGGAGATTCTGCAGACACTAATGAGGAGAAAGAGAAGGCGCCTGAGCCCCTCGAGTTGAATAGCCAATAGAGGTGGGTCCCGGCAGTGAAATTCATCTGAAAGAATCTGGTCCAGCGCCGTAGCCTGAGAGGACGGCCAAAGAGAGTGGGCGGGTAGTTAACATTTGCAACTTTCCGATGCAACGTCTTGTGAAAGGGTGTAGTTTTACATGCTGTCATAGCGTGCTGTTGCTTTTTTTTTCTTCACTGTATGACATACTTTGATGGCTTTTGCATTTATCTCAGTAGTTTCAAAGTGACAAGTCCATCTGAAGGTGTAGAAAAATGAATATTTTCCTGTAAGTTTTAGGTACTATCCATAAATCTTTGTGTGAAATAACGGTGGTTTTCTTCAGATTGAAAACATCTATTAGGAAAATTTACTGATCTTAGTTTTGAGGAACTTGCTTTTTTTTTTTTTTTTAACTTCAGTGTCTCTATATTTGAGGGGAGAATCAGGTATCTTGTGGGCAGCTCGTCTCTTGGAGCCTTGGGAAGCATTGTTTTGGGGATGAAAATGAGGACCATGGGGCAGGAAGACCCTTGGGCCTCTTCCTGTGACTTTGGACAACTCACAATCCTGGTCATCACAGCCTCCCTCTCAAAGTATTCGTAGCTGTACTTGCTTATTTTCTGTATCTCACGCATTTGGGGAAAATAAGCAAGATAATACTGCAAAGCTCCTCCGAGGGAAAAATGCTATAGTAATATGAGTTGACATAGTTCTCGCTGCCAGGCAGGTGGTGTTTCTTTGTTTTCTTCCACTTTTCTGCTCTGGGATAGCTGTGATTCTGAAGTGAAGGCAGGAAAGCACAGTATCCCTCAGCACCCTCCCCCGACACACACACCCCGAAAAGACTTTTCACAAATCCCATGCATTTGAATTCTGTTGTAGGCAAAGGGTCTTTTTACTTTAAATTTGAATACAGTGCCTGCTGTTTGGGGTCCCTTGGAAATGTTCATTTTTGATCTAGCTTAGAAAATACAAGGAGAATAAAAGCTGAAGAAAGTAGGTAAGAAGTGAGGAGTGCTGGTGGAGGCAGGTAGCAGGGACTCATGCCCCTGGCGTGAGTGGGCTGAACGGGAGACAGACCGCGATGCTGCTCTGGGCTGTGTGATACGGCCCAGCACGCTGGTGTCCTCCCGGGTCACTGGAGAGGTGGTGGGCGGGCCTGGGCAGACGGCAGGCCAGGGCTCCGGTCCCCTTCCGACTTGGGCAGAATTCAAAGTGAGTAGGTGGTACTGACATTCCTAGTGTCACCGTTGAAAGGTGGGTAAATTCCAATTGCCTGTGCAGTTTACTAATACAGAAGTGTGAACAACTTGTTGCATTTTAGAAGGATTGTAGTTTTTTAGGCTTCCCTGGAGGCTCAGACGGTAAAGCGTCTGTCTGCCCGCAGTGCAGGAGACCTGGGTTCGATCCCTGGGTCGGGAAGATCCCCTGGAGAAGGAAATGGCAACACATTCCAATACTCTTGCCTGGAAGATTCCATGGATGGAGAAGCCTGGTAGGGTACAGTCTTTGGGATCGCAGAAGAGTTGGACATGAGTGAGCAACTTCACTGGTTCACTGGTAGTTTTTTGAAATTTTAAATAGAATGTTAGCACAGGGTGAAACTTTCCAGCTTTCTAGAAAATACACTCAGCCAGACCAGATACTCTTTGATAATGGCAGGCAAATGAAGTATTTGTTTTCATTACTTAAATGGCAAAAAAAAAAAAAAACAACAACAAATGAGTTTTTTTACATTGTGTGGAAAAGATCAACTTGCTGCTGCTGACAGCTTTTCAGATGAGTAGATTCTTCTGCATCCAGTGAAGTCTTAAGCCCCTCTAGAGTCCCCATTATTGTACACTTTGTTATCAGCAAGTAATTAAGCTCCTCTCCTACTCACAGACTTAGAGAACAAACTTATGGTTGCCCCCTGGGAAGGGATCGTTAGGGAGTTTGGGATGGGCATGTACACCCTGCTGTGTTCAAAACGGATGACTGACAAGGACCTACTGTATGGCACGGGGAACTCTGCTCTGTATTATGTGGCAGCCTGGGTGGGAGGGGCTGATGGGAAAGAGTGCATACATGCGGATGTGTAGCTGAGTCCTTTTGCTGGTTACCTGAAACCGTCACAGCATTGTTAATTGGCTATACTCCAACACAAAATGTTTAAAAAGAAAGAAAAATAAATTAAGTTCCTCACCTCGTGGAACAGAAGTCTCGTGAAGGCAGAGGTCACTCTTGCTCACAGCCGTGGCTGCAGCATCTGATGTGGGACCTAACACAAAGGAGACGCCCAGTGAGTACCTATTGAATGAGTGGATGGATGAATGGATGCCCCTGAACGCAGTGCAGCGTGATGAGCCTGGACCTCGGCTGGATTCAGATGCCATCAAAGAAGTAAGTGTCTTAAAATGTTGCCTTTATCTGCATCCAGAAGTGACATCACTCTCTATCATTCCAAGGTGATAGAAGATGGAGGCCATTAATCCTCATTTTCAAAATGCTTATCCCGATGACTCTGATGCTCAGCTTAGGATGCCTATGCCAAGCTCTGATTTAGAGTGTTATAGTTAACGTTCAACTCTGAAAGATAGTGGCCTGTTCATCATCTCCATCACTTTTTTTTTTAAGGGAGATACTTTCTCATTAGGCATTGTGGAGCATAGCATGAGGGGTTGAAAGTTTAAATGGAATTAAGTTTAACTGTAAGATCTTGTGACTCTCGGGGTATGTGTTTAATTACATCTCTTTAGGTATATTATAGACACTTACCCATTTCCAGCCTAGGTTTTCATTTACTCAGCTGCTTGACACACATTTTCTTTGTTCCATTCTACAGCTTTTTCTAAACAGAGTTAGCTAAGTTCCCTGGTCCTTGAGCAGATAAGGTCTTCTTTCCCTTGCTGTAGCCTCATGGTATAGCTTCCCCCCAGGGCTTCCCTGGTAGCTCAGATGGTAAAGTGTCTGCCTGAAATGCGGGAGACCTGGGTTCAATCCCCGGGTTGGGAAGATCCCCTGGAGAAGGAAATGGCAACTCACTCCAGTACTGTTTCCTGGAAAATTCCACGGACTGAGGAGCCTGGTTGGCTACAGTCCATGGGGTCACAAAGAGTCGGACACGACTGAGTGACTTCACTTCCCTTGCTGTAGGGTCTGTTCATCAGTGAGCGCCTTGACCACATGAATTGATATGTGCCAAGTTTGTTACATTTTATAGTTGGAGAAGGAAATGGCAACCCACTCCAATATTCTTGTCTGGGAAAATTCCATGGACAGAGGAACCTGGCAGGATACAGCTACAGTCCATGGGGTTGCACAAAGTTGGACACAACTGAAGCGACTTAGCATACTCATTGTTGATGAGTAGTCCAGTTTTTTAACCATCTTCTCTGTTGAAGAACTTCTGGGCTGTTTCTGGTTTTCAACTACTAAGAATAAAATTGCTGTGGACGTTTGTGTAGGTTTTTTGTTTTGAACATATTACTTCTCTAGGATAAATGCCCAAGAGTATAAGTGGTGGGTAGTTTCATTTTTTTTTTAAAGGATTTTTTTTCAAGTTTTATTTATTTTAATTTTTGGCCACACCATGCAGCATGTGGGATCTTAATTTCCTGACCAGGGATCGAACCTTCATCCCCTTCAATAGAAGGCAGCATCGCAAACACCAGACCACTAGAGAATTCCCTCATGTTTCTTTTTATAGTGGAAAATGAAAGTATTAGTCACTCAGTCGAGTCTGACTCTTTGGGACCCTAGGGACTGTAGCCCACCTGGCTCCTCTGTCCATGAGATTCTCCAGGCAAGAATACTGGAGTGGGTTGCCATTTCCTTCTCCAGGGAATCTTCCTGACCCAAGGATCGAACCCGGGTCTCCCACATAGTAAGCAGATGCTTTACCATCTGAGCCTTTGTTTTCTAAGAAACTGCCAAATTGTTTTCCACAGTAGCTATCTCATTTTATACCCTCACCAGCGATGTTTGTGTGGTCCGGTTTCTCTGCCTCCTTACCAACACGTTGTGTGGTCCTTATTTTTTATTTAGCCACCTTGGTGGGTTTTTAGTGTTATCTCAGGGTGGGTTTCATCTGCCTCTGTGTGCACATTGCCACATGGCTCAGGACCGGCTGGCCCCAAGTCTGGTGGTCAGCTGTCCGTCGGCAGGAGTGATGAGGATAGTGAGGCCACATCCCTCTTGTCTGCCTTCATCCAACAGGCCAGTCTGGTGACCGGGCAGGGTTCTGAGAGAGTGGAGGTCCTCCATGTCTTTTGAGTCCTAAGCCGAAGCTCCAATACTTTACCACCTGATGCAAACAGCCGACTCATTGGGAAAGGCCCTGATGCTGGGAAAGATTGAAGGCAGAAGGAGAAGAGGGCACCAGAGGATGAGATGGTTGGATGGCATCATCGACTCGATGGACATGAGTTTGAGCAAGCTCCAGGAGATGGTGAAGGACAGGGAAGCCTGGCATGCTGTAGTCCATGGGGTCACAAAGAGTCAGATGTGACTTAGCTACTGAACAACAAGACACAACTTGGACCTGGCACACCTTCAATTCCCTTGTATTCTATTAATCACAGCAAGTCACAGGGCCAACCTTGACTCAGGAAGCAAGAAAAGAGACCATCTACCTCTTGAAGGGAGAAATTGCAAAGTCAGATATCCAAGAGTATGGATACAGAAAGTAACAGAATTGAGGGCTGTTTTTCAGTTAACATACCACATCAGGTATCTTGTATAGTTATCTTCCACCCATTTTTCTTTTGGTTCAGTTCAGTCACTCATTCGTGTCTGACTCTTTGCAACCCCATGGACTGCAGCACGCAAGGCTTCCCTGTCCATCAGCAACTCCAAGAGCTTGCTCAAACTCATTTCCATTGAGTTGGTGAGGCTTTCCAACCACCTCATCCTCTGTCATCCCCATCTCCTGGTTCCTTCAGTCTTTCACAGCATCAGGGTTTTTTCCAAGATTCAGTTCTTCGCATCAGGTGGCCAAAGTATTGAAGCTTCAACTTCAGCATCAGTCCTTCCAATGACTATTCAGGACTGATTTCCTTTAGGATGGACTGGTTGGATCTCCTTGCAGTCCAAGGGACTCTCAAGAGTCTTCTCCAGCACCACAGTTTGAAAGCATCAGTTCTTCAGTTCTCAGCCTTCTTGATGGTCCAACTCTCATTTTTCTTTTATAATACACAAGTAGTGTACTTGTGAAAGTATATTTGACTAGTCATCATGCTAAGTTGATCAGTTGTGTCTGACTCTTTGTGACCCCATGGACTGTTGCCCGCCAGGCTCTTCTGTCCATGGGATTTTCCATGCAAGAATACTGGAGTGGGTTGCCATTTCCTTCTCCAAGGGATTTTCCCAACACAGGAATCAAATGCGAGTCTCCTGCATTGGCAAGTGGATTCTTTACCACTGAGCCACCTGGGAAGCCCTATATATTTGCCTAAGAGTTGGAAAATCTGTGTGTGTGTGTGTGTGTGTGTGTGTGTGTGTGTGTGTGTGTAAGAAATTGGATTTAAAGATGCATAGGGCCTTAATTTTATCCAGCTTATTTATAAACATTTACCTTTAACACATGCAGGGTTGACTTCTGCCAAAATCAGAATGGGACAGTTATAATTAAAGAAGATTATATCTTCATCTTTTTTTGTAGTGTGTTTTGTAGGCTAATTTCTTCCCATCCAATTTTAACTCAGCTGCTTCTAGGGCAGTCCTAAATTCATCTAGCAAAGCTTAACTAAGGGCCACGCATAGGGGATACAAAAACAAGCATCAATATACCTGTAAGGGGACTTCCCCAGCATTCCCGTGGCTGAGACTCTGTGCTTGCACTGCCAGGGACTTATTCCATCCTTGGTTAGGGAACTAAGCTCCTGCATGCTAAGGTATGTAGCCAAATATATATATATATATATATACACGTGTGTGTGTGTGTGTGTGTGTGTGTACACACACGCCTGCTGAGGACTTCCAGCCCAGTGAGAGAAATGGGTGTACAGAACAGTGCCAAGTGGCACCTTGAATCTCCCACTTCGTATACACTTTTTTTTGGGGGGGGTCTCTTGCATTTATTAAATTTTTTTCCTTCTCACATGAGAAGTGACATGGCTTTTATCTTTTCACTCTTTCCCACCCCCCAGTGTGTGGTCCTTTGTACCTATGGGCTGTTCAGAGCTCTGTCTGTGGACGGGGTGTCTCCTGCCTCCTGGCTGAGTGACAGTGTTCCAAGTACGGTGTTCTAATTAGGGAGGGATTTCTCTATTTGCTAGTTAATTCTGCTCATTTTAGTAATAAACCACAGGCGGCCGGAGGGAGTACAGGTGTCACACCATAATTATTTTACGGCTTTTGTTGAAGGTTCTAACATTCTCTGTGACGTTTTACTTCTCTCGGTAAAATCGCAGCAAAAAATAATTGACATGTGTTCCTGCCATGCTTACCTCCTCGACAACTTAGAAGATCACTGTGGATAGCTTTCTGATTTCATTTGTTTTGAAAATGTTGTAACAGGGAAGAAAAGTCTGAGAGAATATATACCAGATGTTCAGTTCAGTTCAGTCGCTCAGTCGTGTCCGACTCTCTGTGACCCCATGAATCACAGCACGCCAGGCCTCCCTGTCCATCACCAACTCCCGGAGTTCATCCAAACTCATGTCCATCGAGTCGGTGATGCCATCCAGCCATCTCATTCTCTGTCGTCCCCTTCTCCTCCCGCCCCCAATCCCTCCCAGCATCAGACTCTTTTCCAGTGAGTCAACTCGTCGCATGAGGTGGCCAAAGTATTGCAGTTTCAGCTTTAGCATCAGGAGTGGTGATTTCTTGCTGGCTAGTTTAATGATGATTTGTTATTTTGGCTTCATTGTGTTTTGTAATTTATACTGTAAAGTGTATGATGGTTGTAAAAAGTTTGATTGTTTGTTTGTTTTAATATGAGAGAAGTTCGTGGCCCCCAGGTAGTGCTTTATAACCAGAGAGAGAGTGGGAGGAACAGGTATTAGAGCTTCCCAGGTGTGCGAGACCCTGATTAAGACAGCAGCAGAGGCCTCCTGAATAGCTGTCGCACTGATGCAGAGAGACAGGAAGCAGGTTTAGGGAGTTTTGACCAGATTTTATTCTTTGATGTTAATTCTGTATGTTTCTCCCTGGAGTCTCCATTGAGCTCTGGTGTTATAGCTGTGACATTCATACTCAAAGGTGCTCCTTCTGACAGTGATAGTCATCTGGAGACGTGGATATAGCTGGAAAAACTCACATTCTACCCCAGAGCCTTTCAATTTAGGAACATGCTTTGAAGTTTCCTGTGCAGTGTGGGATGGAGAAGTGGTTTTTTGTTCAGGGTTTGTAACAATGGTGTCCTTTCTTTTATGCCCCAAGCAGATAGAATTCTGGGGATGTGAAGGCTGGTGGAACATGTGACCTCAGAATTTTCTCTTGTGGAGATTCAGTGCAGCAAAGAGGGTATGCTGCACTGGGAAGCAGGTGTCCTATTTATGGATGCGGGGTCAACAGGAACGTAAGTGGATTCAGTTATACAGGCTGTCGAAGTGTATTCATATGTAGAATTCAGAGTCAGGAACTCAAGACTAATCATTCAAAATGCAAGTAGATTCATAGAGAAGACCCTCCAATTTATGGCTCAGTTCTGAAATGGAAGGGCTAGATTCCCACTGAGAAAACCTGGTCATAAAAGGATGAGGAAAAGAGCAGAAACCATCCTGAAGGAATCAAGGCCAAAAGGTTGGTGAAGCTCTACTATTACGGGCTCCCTGGAGTTCCTCTTCTATGATGAGGGATTATACTGTTTCTCATTTCAGAAACAGTTTAGGAAGCACCATGTGCATTTAATCTTACAACTTTTTCCAAAGCACTTGGCTCATGAGCTCAAGGACTCATTCGAACCATCTAGGTCAGAGATATAGAAACAGGAGTGTTAAGGAGATATTTGACTTCCTTTATTTTCCCCTAGGAAATGTATCTCCACAACATGCAGTTTCCTGAATGTGGTTGTGATCAACTTTCTTTCTCCCTTGAGGCATTGAGATGGCAACTTAATTCCTAATTCCAGCGACCAAGATTCCAGGATACAATATCAAGACGTAAAAATAGTTGTTTTATACTAACACTGAGCAATCAGAAATTGAAATAAATGCCATTTACAATAGCATCAAAGACAGAAATACTTAGGAATAAGCCTGATGAAACATGTGCAAAACATAGATGCTAAAAAAGCACATGTTGTTACTGAGAAAAACTAAAGAAGACCTAAATAAATGAAGAGGTATATTTTTGTACGTGGCCAGAAGTCTCAATATTGTAACGATGTCCATTTTCCCCAAACTGATCTGTATATTCAACCACAATCAAAATGCTGGTAGTTTTTGAAATTGCAAAGATGAACTTAAAAAGTTATGTAGAACTGTGGTTTTGGAGAAGACTCTTGAGAGTCTGTTGGACTGCAAGGAGATCCAACCAGTCCATTCTGAAGGAGATCAGTCCTGGGTGTTCATTGGAAGGACTGATGCTAAAGCTGAAACTGCAATACTTTGGCCACCTCATGCGACGAGCTGACTCACTGGAAAAGACTCTGATGCTGGGAAAGGTTGGGGGCGGGAGGAGAAGGGGACGACAGAGAATGAGATGGCTGGATGGCATCACCGACTCGATGGACTTGAGTTTGAGTGAACTCCAGGAGTTGGTGATGGACAGGGAGGCCTGGCCTGCTGTGATTCATGGGGTTGCAAGGAGTCAGACATGACTGAGCGACTGAACTGAACTGAGAAATGCAGAGATACTAGACTAGCTAGCCAAAACAACTGTGGAAGAGATGAGCAAAACTGAAAGACAAAAACTACCTGATTTAATGGCTTATAAAGCTTATAACCAAGAGTGTGATGCTGTTATCTTAGTAAACGTAATAGAGTACCAGAACAGCAGAAAGAGACACATGTATATATAGAGAAAGGCGCACGTATATTATAGACAAGTGAATCCTAGATCCATTCATTGACTCTAGGATTGTGTCTTCAACAAATGACTCTGAAACCGTTCAACATCCAGAAGCGGAAAAATGAACATTGAAGCATACCTCATAGTATGTATTAAAATGCACACAGAATAGATTATAGACATAGAAGGAGAGCATGAAACTATACATCTTATAGAAGAAAGCATAGGGAGAAATCTATGTGACATTAGGTTGGACAAAGATTTCTTAGATTTTATGGATGTTAGTTAAACCTGTTGTGGTCATCATTTCATAATACATGTAAATCAAACCATTGTGCTATACACAGTAAACTTAATACAGTGATAAAAAGATTTCTTAGATATTAGATCAGAAACCACAATCCATAAAAGAACAAATTAATAAATTAGACTTCATCTAAAATTTAAAATTCTGCTCTTCGAAAGATACTGTTAAGAAAATGCAAAGATAGACCACAGATTGGGAGAAAATATTTCCAAATACATATGATAATTGACTTGCGTCCAGAATATGTGAATTATTCTCAAAACTTAGTAATAAGAAAATAAGCAGCCGACTAAAATAATGGGCATGTGACATGAACAGATATTTCAGCAAGGAAGAAATAGAAATAAATACATGGAAAGATGCTCAACATCACGAATCATGAGGAAAATGCAAATTAAAGCTCCAATGAAATAACACAAAGACGTATTAGAATGGCTGTAATTAAAACAGCTAACCATATCAAATGTCCATGAGGCTATGGAGGAAATGAACTTTCATACTTTGTTCCTGGGAATATAAAATGGCATAGCCACTAGGGAAAATAGTTTGGCGGTTCCTTAAAATAGTTCCTTAAAAAAATTAAACATCTGTCCATGATTCATCCATTCCCACTTCTAAATGTTTACCCAAGAGAAAAAAACAACAACATGTGTCTGCTCAGAGACTTACATATGAATGGTTCATAGCAGTGGACTTTGTAACAGCCAAAATGTTGAAACAACTCAAATGCTCATCAGTAGGTGAAAGAGCAAGCTCATTGTAGCACAGCCCTTTGTTGCTGCTGCTGTTTAGTGGCTAAGTTGTGTCTGACTCTTGTGACCCCAGGGAGTTTAGCCCTCCAGGCTCCTCTGTCAAGGGATTTCCCAGGCAAGAATACTGGAGTAGTGGGTTGCCGTTTCCTTCTCCAGGGGATCTTCGTGTTGCAGGGATCGAACCTGGGTCTCCCTGTCTGTGCTGAAATGACGCAGGAATAAAAGGTAATGAACTATTGATTCGTGCAACAGCATGGATGAATCTCAGTGTAATTATGCTGAATGAAAGGAACAAGTCCTCTATCCTCAACTGAAAGAATACATACTGTATCCGTTCCGTTCAGTCGCTCAGTCGTGTCCGACTCTTTGTGACCCCGTGGACTGTAGCCTACCAGGCTTCTCCGTCCATGGGGTTCTCCAGGCAAGAATACTGGAGTGGGTTACCATTTCCTTCTCCAGGAGATCTTCCCGACCCAGGGATCGAACCCGGGTCTCCTGCATTGGAGGCAGACGCTTTAACCTCTGAGCCACCAGGGAAGCCCAATAGTTACGTATGTTTAAAACTGTTACAAATGAGAGTGAATTTATAGTGTCTGAAAGCAAATCAGTTTTTCCTGAGGATGAGAAAAGGCCAGGAGGGGGTGACAGGGAGAGACGGCAGCAGGGCGTGAAAAGCTTTTGAAGCTAGTGGGCTATGTTCCTGATCTTGATTGCAGTCATATTTTCACAGGTACAGCCTATGCTAAAACTGTACATTTAAAATGTGCAGTGAATTTGAGTTACTCCTCCAGAAAACTAGTAAGAACCAGTGCAGTGAAGGGCTGTGGCAGGCAGGAGGTTACAGGGCATGACGTGGGCGCGAAGAAAGGGGTGGTCAGTCTTTTCTGGGAGGTGATCTTCGCTGAGCTGGGAAAGGTGGATACGCATTTGTCAGAAATGCTGCACAGGCAGAACAGAGTACAGAGGCTCAGTGAGTGCTGAGAGGTGTGAAGGCTTGTGGCAGAAGTTTTGAGGATTCACAGAGAGATTTAGCATCCTGGCAGCCTGGAGGTACAGGCAGCGCAGAGAAGTAGATAGGGACCGGGCCACAGAGGCCTTGCTCATCATTCTGAAGTAGGATTTTTAGCTCATAGCTACACGAAATCCACCAAAAGGTGTTTAATCTGGGCAGTAATAGGCCATATTTTTTTTAATGAATTTTTATTGGAGTGTAGTTTCTTTATGATGTTATGTTAGTTTTCTGGCTGTATAGCAATGTGAATCAGTTATATGAATACATATACACCCTCTTTTTTAGATTTCCTTCCCATTTAGGATGGGAGCGAGGAGGAGGCTGTGTTTAAGGAAGATTATTTTCACCCTAGAATGAATGCTTACCTCTGATAATTAAGGATATGCAGGATTTTAGCTAAATAAGAAAACTTTCCATTGATAAAGGTCCCATATGATCACTTCCTGGGACGGGTATTGTATTTTGAATGACTCCCACCCCAGAACGGGGTCCTGTGGAAAATCTGGCGCTTCACGCCAACGCTGCAGACACATGCCCGTGGACACCCTTTCCTGGGTTTCTCTCCTGTCTTCCCCCCACCCCATCTGTTGACAGTGAACATGTGCCAGTCGTGGTCCGAGGCTGCTTGTCAGAAGATGCCAGATCCGAGATGTTGCCTTAATCCAAATTGTGAACCTGTTCTGCTGCAGAATCGCATCGGCCCAGAGCTGAGAACCAAACTCAGCAGCCTGGAGATTTGGAAAGCATCTCAGTGTGGTTGAGCTCCAGTGGTCCAAGCGCTGAAGCCCAGGCGCGCCTCTCCCTGGGTGCTTGGCAGCGCCCCTGCAGTGCTGAAAGCCAGTCTGGAAAGGGCACTGTTAATCCCTCAGTTGGAATGTTTTACTGTGGCTCCTGTTAAGGGATGCTGGAAATAATAATACTGGCACGACTCGAGCCCGAAGAGGAGAGCCCTCTAATTACCAATTGACCCCGATTCCACTGTAAATATTTCTACTCCCCGATAACCTTTGGCCACTAGGCCCAGAGTATGCCAAATTTTGCCTTCCTGGTATGGAAAGCTTCTCGTTTTCCTTCCTCGGCGTGGACCTTTAGCTATATGTGTTGGAAAACTCAATCTCCAGGGAATAACCGCTGCATGCAGCTGGGGAAAACCTAAAGATTTAGTGCTTCTGACTTTCAAACTGGTGACTTAGTAATCTTTTAATTGTTATTTTATAATAAAAAGCAGATCCGACCCTTGCATTTTTGTGGCGTACTGGGTGGAGTGATGAGCATTTGTTTTATCATCTGTCAGAATTATGGGGCTTACATATCATCATTTGATTTTAATATTTACTCCCTTATATACTGGGAGTGTTAATATTACAGTCAGCAGAGAACCCTGAATTTCTAAAGCTTATGAGTAAAAGTTTTTGATTTTCATTAGTAAAAATCAAGGAAATACAGTGATGGTGAGGACAGTTTTGTTTCCTGGTTTTGCCGTGATGGTGAATTGCTGGGTTACTGATTACTCAGCTGCCTTAAAAGATGGGGAGAAGTGCATGTATTTCTTATCATCATGATTATTGTTTTTACTGTGACCCTCAGCTCAGAAAATAGCCTCAGTCACATTCTCAGAGATCAGTGGTCAGTGTAGGTTTTAAATTAAGCCAAACCCTACTAATTATGGGGTGAGGAGTGCGGCCGGCCCCTGCTGAGCACAGGCGTGTCTCTGTCTTGATGCTGACACGACCCTCGCTGTTGTCGCTGAGTCCTGCATCTCCATGGCTCCTTTCTCCAAGGTGAGCTCCAGCCTGGGCCGCAGAGGCCCCTCTCGGCGCCTGCTTAAAGGAACAGAAGCAGAGTTGTGCTTGTCGCTCTCTGACACAGACCTGTGGTCATGAGGGAAGCATTTCTTTTTTAAGTATCTTTCTATGTGAGCTTTGCCTTGGTTACAAAGCCCTGAGAAGTGGGGCCTTTCTGGTCCCTCCTAGGAAATAACTGTAGCTCAATTTCCCCCCTGCCTTGTTCTTATTAGCACCCAAATATATTCATGTAAATGTGATAGTCTCAGTCACATCCGACTCTTTGTGACCTTGTGGACTGCAACCGCCAGGTTTACAGTTGAATTTCTCTGTCCACGCAATTCTTCAGGCAAGAATACTGGATGGGTTGCTGTTCCCTTCTCCAGTAAATAGTTTTGTTGAAATGGGACTACTCCACTTCATTTATGATCAGTCATCACTGAAATTAAGATGAGAGGAGGAAGAAAGAGTTCTGTCTAGCCTGTTGTGAAACTGATATAATGACAATTGATGATCTAGCAATAGCTGATGGTCACCAAGTATTTACTGTTTGCCTGGCACTTTGTAGTGTGCTTCACATATGACTATAACTTGGCCTTTGTGACAATCCTGTGAAGCGGATATGACCATTTTTCCTATTTTACAGATCTGGAAACTCAATCTCAAAAAAATCGAGGCGTTTACTCAGAGTTACACAGCTTGTAAGTGGTGGAGGAAAATTCAAACACGAGCAGTCTGTCTTTAGTCTGTGTTCTGAGGCCGTGTATTATATTGCCTCTTGATTGTATAATCTTTTAAAGAAATCATCTTAAGTCTCAAACTAAGTTATGATTCAAATGCCATTAATGACTAAAAGCAGTGATATTGCTCTGATTTATTGAGTACTTACTGTGTGAGGTACTGTGCTAAGTACTTTGCATGTATTATTTAGTGTTTTGCATGTATTATTTAATCCTCTTAATAATGCTTTGAGACAGGTATTATCATTCACATTTTATAGATGAGAAAAAATGAGGCTTAGAGAGGTTTACTGGCTTGCCCAAGGCCAGACAGTAAATTTGAGATAGGATTCAAAGCCAAGCGCTTGCCTCAGATGCTTGTTTTTTTTTTTTAAACCCAAAGGGAAAAAGGTTATAAAAAGAACTCAGATTGGACTGTCTCATGCATGGGCTGCTCTATTATGTAAGTCTTGTTATTAATCTCGAACTTTCTCGTCAATATAAGCAACTCACGCATCTCAGAGTCATTATAGATCTCAGACGTTTCCACCTTTGCGTTTGCGTTCTTTCAAGCCTGCACGGTGTTTTCAGTGTTGGGTGGCGCGGTCCAGGACTTCTTATACTTTTTCAGTGTCCTGGACATCTTTGGTAGTCTGGCAGAGTTTATTTTTGCTTCTCAGAGCAAAGTATGTAAATACGTAAGATGAAATACATAGAATAATAAGGAACCAATTATGTTAATTATAGTTATCAAGCATTAAGTCAGATGGGTTTTGTAGTAATATCACGTGTGCTCTTTGCTTATATTAGATCTGGCAGAGGGAATAGCAACTGCTGTAATTTCAAGCTGATTACAAACGTACATGATGTTTTCAGGTATCTGTGTCAGTTACAATGAGATCTGAAAACACTGATGGCTTCCATTGGTGACAAATGTACAAGTGCCATTAATGCTACCGTGATTTGTTGCCTAGATTCATAATTGAAGCAAATGCTAAATTTCAATTGGATATTAGTAAGAGAAAATAAAAAATGCTTCCCAGGTGGCTCAGTGGTAAAAGAATCCTCCTGCCAATGCAGGAGACATGGATCCAGTCCCTGGGTCAGAGAGATCCCCTGGAGAAGGAAATGGTAACCCGCTCCAGTATTTTTGCCTGGGAAATCCCGTGGATGGAGGAACCTGGCAGACTATATCGTCCATGGGGTCACTAAAGAGTCAGACGCAGCTTAGTGACTAAACAACAGTTGTTTGTTGTTTATTTTGGTAAAAATAAAGATCTAACTTTTTTCCCCAGTTGAGTATAAGCACCTGTGTGAATTCCTTTCGTGAGTCCCTTTGGAATCCAAGGACCTAGAGTTAACAACCCCTAAACTAGAGAGTTTGCTTAATCTTAACGCCCTTCAACTGAAAGGTATCCCGTTTGATGTGTTCCAAGACTGCCTCACCTCAGCGTTGCCAAAGGATCTGGGTTCCCCTTCACTGCCACCACATAAACCTTGGCACCGTAGGGTTCGCCCTGGGCCTGACGACGGCTTGGAAATGCTTTCTTCTCCGCGTGGATTTATAATGTTCGTTGGTAATTTGCCTGCTCATGAATCCTGAAGTCACATCCCTTGCCATTTTAGATCTTACAGTTCTAAAGAGAAAAGCCTAAAAGCACAGAAATAATACTTTCCAATGTTGAGGATGTGTTATAAATGCCCAGGAAGGGCAATGACAGTAGTAGAAGCAGTAGATGGGGCACTTGGATGTTAAAAGGAAGTGACTTGCCCTTACTCCAGTAAGACAGAATTTGCTAGAATGTTACCCTTTCCCATACCTTTGTTTTGTGCACAATAATAGTGCCTGTAGGACCAAGCTACCTTGGTTCATTTGTTCATTCAGTAACATTTCAGTGTTGTGCTGTGTCCAGGACACTGAGTTATCATTTTTCTAGCATTTGAATCTCACAATTCTGTGTACCCATTTTTCAGACTGGGAGCCTGAGGCATTTAGTGGTTTAGATGTGCCTATGAGTGGTAGAGCCAAGCCCATCATTTTACTTTTTATACTGAGGGATACTGCTTCCTCTTGTCAGCTCTCCTAGCCTACTGGATGAGAGGGCTTGGTAACTGAACAAATTAGCTGTTCCGATTCTTAGGAACATCTGGGACATGGTGACACAGACTAACAGGATCTATAAGGAACAGTGATTTTCAGCTGAAATTTGCTGAACTTGTTAAGGGCAGACAAACTGCATTTTGAAGTTCTGATTGCTTTTTGAAAGCAGGAAAGTAGATTTCAGGTTCATGGGTTTGCAGCCAGCTTACTGGGTACCTGACCGGCTTTTGGTAAATCAGCCATATGTTGCAAGTCCCCGCACAAATTCTGTTTCCTTGCCTTTTGATATTCTTTTGTGCTGTTTTAGTCACTGTTACCCAGTCATTCTCAGCCTTGCTTTTTCCATGTTTTTGCCTCCTTCTGCGTTTCAGAAATTCCCTGTCTTTTTTTTCCCTCAGTACTCTGTGAATGGACAGTGGATCTTCGTACCCTGTGAAGGGCCTTCTCCTTTGGTTCAGGTGGTTTCTCATTCCTCCTACCCTTCAACTCAGGGCAACTGGTTAGCTCCCTGCCCAGGTTAGAGCTCAGTGTGACCACTGCTTTTCATTCCCTTAGTTACACTGCCCCACCGCAGCCCAACCCACCCTCTTCAAAAGCTATGCTTAATTTTTACCGCTTATTACCCTGGGATAGACTTCTTTTTTTTTTTTTTTTTTTTGAGAAATTTATATCTTTGTTATTTATCTATTTGGCTGCATCGGGGCTTGGTTGCAGCACGTGGGATCTTTGCTGTGTGATGTGAGATCTCAGCACGTGGACTCTCTAGTTGTAGTGAAAAGTGTTAGTCTCTCAGTCGTGTCCTATTCTTTGCGACCCCATGGACTGTAGCCTGCCAGGCTCCTCTGTCCATGGGGATTCTCCAGGCAAGAATACCGGGGTGGGCTGCCATTTCCTCCTCCAAGGGATCTTCCCGACCCAGGGATCGAACCTGCCTCTCCTGTGTCTCCTGAATTGCAGACAGATTCTTTAATGCTGAACCACCAGTGAAGCCCACATATGCTGCTGCTGCTCAGTCACTTTCAAAAATTTTGGTTCAATTTTCACTCTTTAAAATTGTGACCCATATAAGTTTATATTGTACAAAATTCAAGCATCAGAGACATACATTAATGTAGGAAATGAAAACATGCAGTCCCATAATTTTCCCTGCATTTGTGTCTGTCACTCCAAACTCTTTCTTTCCTGAATATATACCAGCATATACTAATGCAGTTATTTATTTTAATAAAGATATTATTATATCATGCATGTTTTTCTGCATCTTGCCTTTTAAAAATTTTACTTGGCTGTATCTCGTAGACTTAGCTGCACGTCGGTACAGGCAGATACACCTCAGTGTTTAAAGTGGCGTAGGAAGTCATTTTCTGTATATGCCAGAATTTATTTGATCTGTCCCTGATAGACAGATACTCGAATCGCTTCCCATTTTTTAAACCATTACAGGGCTGCAGTGAATATTTACATACACTCTAATTGCCTATAAAAGTATGGTAAGTGTGTACACATGTGTCTTTACCATAAGATTAAAAGTCATTTTAAAAGAAAACTGATCTGTCCATAATTCTACCACTGTCGTTTGGTGGTTTTGAATTTTCTGTTGATAGATTCCCTTCCACATTTCAACCTTTTGTATACGTGATTGCAGCCATAGAGCATTCATTGTTTTCTATCTTGCTTTTCTCATTTAACATTATTTTAGAAACACTTTTCCATGTGGATGCATTTTCGTGGTGGTTCTAATGGAAATGCCATTTTTCCATGAGATTGACATTCTGGTTGATGTTTTGTCTTCTTTCACTCTTGCTTCCTGCTACCCGTCTCGCGATGTTTTGCCCATTTGAGCTTTTCCTTGCAATTACCTCTGCTCTTGCAACTCCTTCTTCCTCCACCGTTGTGAAGCCTTCTGACCAGAGGCTGCTGCAGGCTTGCCACCTCCTTGGTGGGGCTCCAACCCCAGCACACTCTTGTGTGTGTTTGGGCTTCCCTGGTGGCTCAGATGGTAAAGAGTCTGCCTGCAATGCAGGAGACCCAGGTTCGATTCCTGGGTTGGGAAGATCCCCTGGAGATGGGAACAGCTACCCACTCCAGTATTCTTGCCTGGAGAATTCCATGGACAGAGGCGCCTGGTGGGCTACAGTCCCTGGAGTTGCAAAGAGTCGGACATGGCTGAGCACTCCTCAGCTCAGTTCAGTTCCATTGGTCAGTTGTGTCCGATTCTTTGCAGCCCCATGGGCTGCAGCACACCAGGCTTCCCTGTCCATCACCAGCCCCAGAGCTTGCTCAAACTCATAGCTATCCAGGCAGTGATGCCATCCAACCATCTCATCCTCTGTCGTCTACTTCTCCTCCCGTGTTCAGTCTTGCCCAGCATCAGGGTCTTCTCCAATGAGGCAGCTCTTCACATCAGGTGGCCAAAGTACTGGAGCGTCAGCTTCAGCATCAGCCCTTCCAATGAATATTCAGGACTGATTTCCTTTAGGATGGACTGGTTTGATCTCTTTGCAGTCCAAGGGACTCTCAAGAGTCTTAGTGTTCAGTACATACATGATCATCTTCTGCCAGGGAGCGTCTTCCCAGTTACCTCTCCAAGGATTTTGTCTACATCCAAGTGCCTCTACAAACACTGCCTTCTGGAAAACCCTGTTGGTAAGACGCCTTGTAGTTGTAATTTATATTCGTAGGCATGTATGCAGTGCATTATTTAGGCAGTTCAGCACCAAGGAGAGTGACTGTTTGTTTTAGCTTGGGTTCAAGGTCAGTGGGGGATTTACTGTGCTCAGGCCTCTGTAGTGCTGTGGGCAAGATGTAATTTTTCCATAAGAGATGAAAAGCCAAACCCTGTATAAACACACTTTAATAATGGTGAAGGCACTGGCAGAGCGGTGCACAGAGGCAATAGGAAAGTTCACACTCCTGTAGCTTAGACTTAATTGAAGCAAACAGTCTTCATATTTACATTTGGGTCGTTTGTTTTAACGTCCGTCTTGGAGGGGTCCATCAAAAGCCTCCCATGCATCTATAACGAACTGCTTAACAACCTCCTCTCGGATTCCATTTGGTCTTTGTCTTGTCTCCAGGCCCGGGGACAGATTTACATTTTCCTTTGTGTGCCTTGGAAATCCTTGATGTGCTAGCCTGGCCTCCTTCCCTCTGAGTGTGTCTAGTGCTGAGAGGCACTGCTTCCTCATTAGTTGTTGCTTCACTGACAAGGAATGACTTGAGGGACTTATTAGGGTCCTGAACAGAGGCTCTTTCTCTGTCTGTAGAGCAGGTTCTCAGATCTAGTTCAAGGTTGTCCAGAGCCGGTTTTCAGAGATGCCTCCCAGCTGTCCCTTGAAAGGAGCACTAGCTCTTCCCCATGCCTTCCGGACTCCATAGGGTTTCACTGAAATGGAGATCTTGGCTAGGCTAGAGGGCAGAGAAGGGGCGATAAATCCAGAAGAAAATCACCTTTTTTTAAATGAAGAACGTGCATGCGTGCTAAGTCATTTTAGTCGTGTCCGACTCTGTGACCCCATGGACTGTAGCCCAGCAGTCTCCTCTGTCCATGGAATTGTCTGGGCAAGAATGCTGGTGTGGGTTCCCATTCCCTTCGACCAGGGCTCGAAACCGGGTCTCCTGCGTCTTCCGCATCACAGGTGGATTCTTTACCGCTTAGCCCCCAGGGAAGCCCCTTTATGAGGAAAGAGGTGTTAAATGTCCCGTTCCCTCCCTGCGTGTCGCAGTCCTTGACCCGCCGCCCCAGAAGCCAGGGGAGGGAGATCAAGTCCCTTTAAGGAATGCTAGAGATTTTCTAGCGTTTTTTTAAAAATCTAGAGATTTTTAAGATGCGGCTTATTTTCACCAGTGTGGAGACGTGAGCTGTGTGAGTTGTGCCTTGACCGTCTTCTCAAGGGGCTTTCATAGATCTTGAAGATTAATGCCTGAGAACCTACTGGGCTGGGCCTATTAGCAAGTCTGCTACAAGAGCTGCTTGAGTTAATAGGAAATGAAGCTCTCCTGTCTCCCAGTGAATGCCTTCTGCAGGAGTGTGACTTGAAGGATGCCTAAAAATCCCTTCTAACCTGTAACGTCTTCTGCATTGCCCCATGGTGAGAGTTGTAGTTCTCACAACTAATTATTTGTCAGAGGTCAGTCATCGTGTCTCTAGGAAGGACTAGGGACAATTCAGATAAATCCTCAAAGAGGGATTATCACGGTAGCCTTCTGAATGGTCCATCTGCTCTCATCCAGAACAGGGGTATTTAAGCCACCTCTTTCCTCATAAAGGGACTTCCCCGGGGGCTCAGCGGTAAAGAATCCACCTGCGATGCAGAAGATGCAGGACACCCGGGTTCAATCCTTGGTCTGGCAGATCCCCTGGAGAAGGGAATAGCAACCCACTCCAGCATTATTGCCTTGAGAATTCCATGGACATAGGAGTCCAGATGATCATGTGACTCTTTTCCAAACCAGAATTACTGTCTGTGTGACATCACGGCAAGACTATTGGGGCTAACTGTAGGTTCTGTCTTCCTTTTGCACCCACATCCAATCTAAGCAAGCCTCATCAGCTCAATTTTCAAAGCATATCCAGAATTTGACCACTTCTCAGCATTTCCTTGTCACCCTCCTTGCTGAGCCACCGTCATCTCTTATCTGGCCAATTTAAGGGCAACAGACAAATCCTGTTAAAGTGTAATTTAGTTTGACATGGGAGCCAATAGTTCAGTGGTGAACCAGTCTTTTTAAAAGATGCTGAAATAAACTTGGTTTCTACATACAAAAGAATAAAGTTAGACACCCTTTTCTGACACAGTATACAAAAATTAATTAAAGATGTAAAAATAAGAGCTAAAATGATAAATCTCTGAGAAAGAGACAAAAGTATAAAAATTTGCAGTCTTGGATTAAGCAACAGGGTCATCTGAGATATGACCCGGAAAGCACAAGAAAATGCAAGAAAAAATAGATAATTTGAATTTCATCAAAATTTAAAACTTTAATGTTTTATGGCAAATCATAAAAAAATGAAATGACAGCTTACAAAAATGATAGGAAATATTTGCAAACCGTATATTTGATAAGGGACTCGTATCTAGAATATATAGTGAACTCTCACAACTCAGTAATAAAAAGACATTCCCTATTAAAAACAAAAAAACAGTGGAGGATCTGAATATGCATTTTCCAAAGAGGATGTCCAAATGACCTGTAAGAACAAAAAGATACTCAATATTATTGGCCATCTGTGAAATACAAGTCAAAACCACAATGAGATGCTACTTTAAACCAGCTTAAGTGACTGTGATCAAAAAGACAGGTAAAATTACAAGTGTTGAGGATATGGAGAAGTTGGAACCCTCACACACTACTGGTAGAAAGTAAAAATATTTCAACCGCTTTGGAGAACAGCTTTGCAGTTCCTCAAAAGGTTAAACACACGACCCAGCAAGTGTACTTTTAGGCATTGTATTTACCCAAGATAGCTGACAATGCATGTCTGGATAAAACTGGCAGAGGGCATGGCAACCCACTCCAGTATTCTTGCCTGGAGATACCATGGACAGAGGAGCCTGGTGGGCTCACTCCATAGCTTTGCGAAGAGTCGAACACAACTGAAGTGACTCAGCACACATGCACATTTGTATAAAAACTACAGTACACATGTTCTTAAAAGCATTATTTGTGACAGTTACCCAATGGAAACAACCCAAATGTCCATCAACTGATGACTGGATAAACCGAGTGTGGTATATCCATTTAATGGAATGCTATTTAGCCGTAAAAAGAAATGAAGTACTAGTATATGCTACAATAAGAGTGAACCTTGAAAACATTATATTAAGTGAAAGAAGCCAGTGACAAAAGACCACATATTGCATAATGCCATTTATATGATATGTCTGGAATAGGCACTTCTATGGAGGAGTTGCCTAGGCTAGGAGCCGGAGGCTTGGGGAGTGCTGCTGAGAGGTATGGGGTTTCTTTTTGGAGTGATGCAAATGTTCGAGGGTTGATTGTGGTGATGGTTTCATAATTCTATGAATATACTAAAGACCAGTGAGTTGTACACTTTATAAATGGAAGAACGTATGGTTTGTCAGTTGTATCTCAATACAGTAAGTTCCCCACATACAAATGAGTTCCATTCCGAGAGCACGTTTGTTCAGTCCAGTTTGTTTGTAAGTCCAGCAGTGTTAGCCTAGGTACCCAACTAATGCACTCAACCGTATCATTCTGTTCTATAATAGGTTTATGATACTTCTCATACAATAATACATAAAAACGAACATAGAAGTAAAGAAAATGTGTTTAATCTGACAGTGTGGTGCCTTGAGAAGTACAGTAGTGCAGGACGACAGCCGGCGTCCAGGGGCCGGCCCTGAGTGAACAGGCAAGAAGAGCTTCTGAGTGGAGGCACGCGAGGCGGCGGGAGATGCTGCCGCTGAAGGGTCCTCAGTGACAGACCCAGAGGGCACGCGGCAGTCTCACCCCACGGGACATCCATGGAACACAGTTCGCGTCTTTGAAAGCTCGTAACTTGAAGGTTCATATGTAGGGGGCTTCCTGTATAGATGTTTTGAAAATAATAAGTGATAGTATTCCTTTGTTGAGAACCCTCCAGTAGCTTCCCTTCTCGTTCAGAGCAAAAGCAGAGTCTTTACAGTGGTCCCTGGTGCCCCCCCGACTATACTTGGCCTCATTTACCCCAGTCTAGACCCATTGGCCTCCTATCTGTTGCTCAGAAGTATTAGACTTGATACTTAGGAATCTGCCGTCCTCTGCCTGGAATGCTTTCCCCATGTCCGTCCACAGGACTTTCTCTCCCTCTTCAGGCCTTTGTGTAGCTAATCGCCTGTGTAACCGTCTTATTTAAAATGCAATCCCACAATCGCAGCTCTTCTTTTATGTTCTTTTCCTTTATTTCTCTGAGAAACATCTATATATACATACCTACATCTATCTTTATCATCAGTTAATTCGCTTATGTATTGTGTTAGCCTCTCATGAAGGTGAAGGTACTGATCTGATCCCACCCATCAATATACCTCTAGCACCTAGAAGAATGCTGACACATAGTTGGTGTTCAGTGGATACTTGTTGAATGAATGGATCAGTGTAAGATTCTTAGTGAACAATTGGTATCAATCTGATTAGATGGTTGGAACCTAGGAAACAGAAGCAGACAGAAGAAAGCAGAGAAAGGGTAGGTTTTAAAAACTGTGCCTTTGCAGATTGGTCAAAGTTGGGAATCCTGTCCATAAAGAGGCTACCCTATGAAGTCATGAATAGTTGAGGGTGAGGGTCTTGGGTGCTAGTTGAGAAGATCCAGCAAGGAAATGGTATGGGATGACCTCCAGAGCACAGAAGGACTGGGTTAAAGACAGTGCCTCTTTACAGCTTTAGTTAGGGTGGTGTTGGGCCTTCTTAAGAATGAGTTGCTGATTAGCAAAGGCTCCCCCAGTAGCTCAGCGGTGAAGAATCCACCTGCCATGTAGGAGACACAGGGGATGTGGGTTTGATTCCTGGGTCAGGAAGATCCCTTGGAGAAGGAAATGGCAACCCACTCCTCTATTCTTGCCTGAAAAATCCCCATAGAAAGAGGAGCATGGCGGGCTACATTCTGTGGGGTTGCAAAGAGTCAGACACGACTTAGCAACTGAACAACAACAAAAAGCTAGTATGAATAAACGAGATGGTTTCAAAGTTTTTTAGGCAAAAATTGTTAATCTGTTCTTAGGATACTTGTTGTGGTCAGGTATCAGGAAAAGGAACTGAGCAAATATAACCCAAGAGGAATCAGTAGCCATTTGGTATGCCTATATTATTTTTTTTTTTTAAACATCTCTAATGATGTGCCATTAAAGGATTATTATTTGGAAGGCACTTCTTTTTGAAAAGCAGCAAATGAAAGCACTGTTTCTATTTAAATGAGACGAGAGAGGGACCATTTAAATACAGTGGGTTAATATTATCTTTACCAATTAATCTTTTTAATTGATAACTTAAAAACTAATTTCATTGTAATTCTATACAATGCACTAGAGAAAGGCAGTTAACCCATAGAATGGATGTTTTTGGTGTAAGATCTTTTTGTTTTTTCACTTAATGTCACTGAGCTTTTCCTTAAATTACTAGATCGTTTGACTGTAAAACTGCATTTTGTTATGTTGAACTGATCAGAGAGTCTTATGTTTAAAAACTATGGTCTGGTTTATGAAATTCTTTTCCTCTAGGTTGTATCATATATGTGTGCTCTGTGAACCTGGATTAAAAGGGCTTTTGAAAGTTTTCATATTACAAAATAAAGAATATGGCATTTCCAATGCTTTATAATATGTGGAAAATACCATCTTATGAATAATAATATTTTCCTACACATTTTAATTCAAAAATCCTGAAGATTTTCAAGGAAACTAATTGCAGAAAATGGCTTAAAATCACAGCCCCTGTTCTCCTATCAGAATTGGTTCAAGTGAGGTTGATCCCCTGTGTGGAATGTGGGGCAGCGTAAGAATCAGATCCCACATTATTAGTTATCTGCCATGTAAGGGCCCTCTGTGTGTTCAGTGTGATTGGCAAATTAGCTATACATAAATTTTAAATAATAAAAGCCAAGGTATATTCGCGATGTTCACAAATTGTGCCTTGCTTGGTATAGCACCGGTGTTTGTGAATACCAGGCCTTGAATCAGGTGGTCCTCTCTGGAAGGTCAGGCCTCGTCTCCTTCCTAGTTTGACTATGTTACTCTGCCATGCGCTCATGATCTATAAGGACAGTAACTAGGCACTCTGGGCAGCCTGTATAACTTGCACAGGTTTGGGTGGTGTCCTTGGTCAGTGAGATCAGTGCTGGGGAAGAGCTCCCATCTATCCAGAAGAACTCAGTGAAGATCTGAACCACACGCAAGAAGCATGGCATGCTCGGGAACAGGGGGGCGTGAAAGACAGTGGAGCCTGTCAGCCTATTCAGGTGTTCAGTTCACTGCCACTGCTGAGACAGGCAGAGATTTCCCAGAGATGGTTTGCTGGAGGAAATCTGCATCAGTCACCAGGCCCATGCCCAGGCTGTCTGGTAGTTACCAGAAGAACTTCAGGGTATGTGTCATTGTTTTTCAGTAGTTCTGTCCGACTCTTTTGCAACCCCATGAACTGTAGCCCACCAGGCTCCTCTCTCTATGGGACTTCCCAGGCAAGAATACTGGAATGGGTTGCCATTTCCTCCTCCAGAGGATCTTCTCGAGCCAGGGATCGAACCCGCATCTCCTGCACTAGCAGGAGGATTCTTTACGACTGAGGCAGCCCGGAAACCTCAAGATACGTAGACCGTCTGTTAATATTAATGACCAGTCAGGCCAGAAAGTGGCAGATCCACCTCACTGTTATCTAGGCATGGGAAAACCTAAAGGTCAGTGAATGGTATGTAACAATACAGATTTAAACTGTTTTTTTCAAATTTGGTCCATGATTCTGGGGATGCCTTTTAGAGGTTATACTTGGTTTTTTCCTTTTATTTCTCTTTTAATATACATGATTTTATTACACACATTATTTGCCTTGATATTGGAAAGTACAAAATGCAATGGGAAAAATATTTGCTTTTCAATATTACTAAATTTTAAAAAAATCCAAGTTTGAATCTGCCTTCCACTAGAAATCTTCTATGGTGGAGTGAGATTAGACCTGACTTGCATCAGGACTCCCATAGTGCGGGAGACCTGGGTTTGATCCCTGGGTTGGGAAGATCCCCTGGAGAAGGGAAAGGCTACCCACTCCAGTATTCTGGCCTGGAGAATTCCATGGACTATTGAGTCCATGGGGTTGCAAAGAGTCAGACAGGACTGAGCAACTTTCACTCACTGCATTAGGACTGGAACTTCTGGTTCAGGTGATTCATCCAAGTTTGAGCTGACTGTATGTAAGCTTACAGAGTCAGAGCTATGGTTTTTCCAGTAGTCATGTACAGATGTGAGCATTGGACCATTAAGAAGATGAGCGCTGAAGAACTAGTGCTTTTAAACTGTGGTGCTGGAGAAGACTCTTGAGAGTCCTTTGGACTCCTAGAAGATCAAACGGTCAGTCCTAAAGGAAATCGAACCTGAATATTCATTAGAACTGATACTGAAGCTGAAGCGCCACTACTTTAACCACCTGATGCAATGAGCCATCTCATTGGAAAAGACCCTGATGCTGGGAAAGATTGAAGCCGAAAAGGCAAGGAGGGCATCAGAGGATGAGGCGGTTGGATGACATCACCGACTCAATGGACTTGAGTGTAAGCAAACTCCAGGAGATAGTGAAGGATACGGAAGCCTGGCATGCTGCAGTCCATGGGGTTGAAAAGAATCGGACATGACTGAGCGACTGAACAGCAACAGCCAGGCTACATAATGTTGGGATTGCAGGAGAGAGACGAGGGAGGAGTTTGAGGGGCGTGGATGAAAAGCCAAGGGTGGTTTTCCTTTCCACCTTGAACCCAGTGTCCCTGCTGCCTCCCTGTCTTCAGTAAGCGCTGGGCTCCATTCACTCCACTTCTGCCAAAGACCCTGGAACCCGCCTTTCATTACAGCCTGTGACTGCTTCTGTAGAGTTTGCACCCAAACGGTCCCCTTAACTCTCATTTCTCAGCCCCTGTGTGTGAATGAGTTCCATTCTGAGAATGAGTTTCTATGTCCAGTTTGTTCGTAGTCCAGCAAAGTTGGCCTCAGAACTCAGCCTTTACAGGTAACTCCAGACACGTGAACCCACTTACATGATTGGACTTGCAAATGCACATTTGCACCTTTGAAAGCTCATGACCTGAAGGTTTGTATGTAGGGGACTTAAATGGTACAAAATATCTGGGTGAGAATGAGTCTTTCCCTAGGACTAGAAGACCATGCTGTAGATGAGAGACAAAGTATTCAGAATTACCTCAGTGTCATGAAGTCATTCACCAGGGCCCCTTCACAGTGTGTTCACAGCTATTGTTAACATAAGCGCTTAACCTTGTGGCAACTTTGCCAGAAGGCTTGCTCACCCTGTGAGCATTGTGTAATCTGAAAACGGCTACCCTGAAAGGCCCGGGGCCGATAAATTAAGGGCCCATCAGGAATATTTCTAGAAATTGGAAAAAAAAAAAAGACGTTTCCATCCGGATGAGTTGTTTAGTCAGTCTTATGTAATTTTGACCTTAGAAAAAGAAAAAAAATTCTTAGTGACAGCATCTCTAAAATAACCCAAGGTAAGCAAAGCACAGTGCTTCATTTGCTGAACATTTTTGATGATTTTCTTGCCCTCACTTGAGAAAATAAAAAATATTTGCAATAACGCTCTTCAGATTGTCTGGCCTCCATTACCAATTAAAAGATCAATAAAGGCACTGTAGCAAAAGTTTCTACACACGTATAAATGTGTACGATCGAATCAGTAAGGTGCATTAAATGGTGTTCCCTGCAACCAAGCTGCCTGGGAGAGTGCAAAGTGGGCTTAAAGAAAATCAATAAAAGCAGGAAAATGGAAGGAGTTGGTCATCATTGTGCTTTGCTCACTTTAGCTTCTGTGATGCTGCCCTTCTGTGGGAGGTCTGAGGACGCCTGGAGTCCTCCCACCGTTGTGCTGTGGTCAGTGCTGGATGGGAGACCCGGCTTGTTTTAAGGCTTCACCTTGACCAGCCTTCTGGTGTGATGCGATCTGTGTGTTAACCGTCTTTAGTGTTTGACTTATTTTTCTCCGTGGCCTTTCATCTGTCACATTTTTATTTTTTTGCTCCACATTTGTCTTTTTCATTCAACTTCCTAATTCTCCAAGTACTTTGTGTGACTGAAAAAGAGTGGTAATAAATATCACTTGTTTCAGTTTAATAAATACGGTAATGTGTTTTATTGATTACATTATTATTATTTTTTAACATGTGGCAGAGAGGAGTTTTTAATGTCTGTTCAGAAAAGCCAAGTTGTAATTGTGATCTTTAAAGCCCCAACTACTACATTATTGCCTTAAATGTCATGCTTTCTGATACGTTTTAAACACTGAGAATTTTGATTAACATTTTATAGTATAGGAATATCTTTCCCATTTTCCCAAATCCACTTTCCACTTAAAATATTAGAGTTTTTGCCTTTTTTTTTTTTTGTGCGGACAGAATTGGCTTTAACTGGGGCATCTAAAATGGTACTGATGAACCTGTTTGCAGGCAGGGATAGAGACACAGACGTGGAGGACAGACTTGTGGACTCAGCAGGGGAGGGAGAGGGCAGGGCGAACTGAGAGAGCAGCGCTGACATCCATACACCACCATGCATAGAATAGACAGCTAGTGGGCGGCTGTTACATAACAGGGACCTCAGCCTGGCGCTCCGTGATGACCTGGTGGGAAGGGGAGCCAAGAGAGAGGGGACACGCGCATGCACGCACACACACGTGTATATGTAAATACACGTGTGTACATAAATATACATGTAAATATACACACATGTATATGTAAATATATACACACATGTATATGTAAATATATACACACACACACTTATGGCTGATTTGTGTTGTTGTCTAGCAGAAATAGCACATCATTGTAAAGTAATTATCTTCCAATTAAAAAACAAACCAGACCATATTCCAACTGTCATATGTTCGAGGCTTTGAAAAATTCAAAACGAGGGGGAAAAAAAGAGACATTATGAAGAGACATCATCACCCCACTCTTTGGAGATTGAGAAGCAGACAGACAGTAGTCTGGCAGGAGGCCTGCCTAGGTCAGGGTTGGCAGTAGAGTCCTCAAGATGTGTCTTGAGCGTGATTTTTCTCATCTGTAAAAATTATGGGATGCGACCTCTAAAAGCATAACTGGTTCTTGTAGTGAGTTCTCTGCTTCTGTGTCTCCAGAGCTGTCCTCTATCCTAATGAATACATCCCACATGCCTTTGTTCCAAACAGAGCAAACTGGCATCCCCTTCATATCACACAGTATTGCCATCTCTTCAGCAAGAGTGTTCAGTCTCCCCGTTGGCTAGTGTTACATGCTGTGATCTCATTAAATAATCCAGGGCTGTCATCCTCTATGTGCCCATACCTGTGGATGTTAAAGCATTAGGTTGCTAGGGGCTCTTTAGAGCTGGGTGTTCTGTAAAAGCAAATGACAGGTGAGAAGTTGATTGCTGGGTCTGCTTCATCGCCTCGTCCAGAGTGAGTCCCCTGGGGACAGGAAGGCAGGGTGACCTCAGCAGTTTCCAAAGCCGCTTTCAGGCTTGAAGGTGGCAGTTAGCAGCAACTTTCTCTCCTAGTGACAGATAAGAAATTCTGGTGTCAGGGGAGCTTACCCATTGGTATCGGTTATGGAGCTCCCCTGGTGGCTCAGCTGGTGAAGAATCTGCCGGCAATGTGGGAGACCTGGGTTCGATCCCTGGGTTGGGAATATCTCCTGGAGAAGGGATTGGCTACCCACTCCAGGATCCTTGTCTGGAGAATTCTATGGACAGTGGAGCCTGGTGTGTCGCAAAGAGTTGGTCGGACACGACTGAGCGACTAACGCTTCCGTAGGTAATGGAGGGAGGTTCTATGGGCTCAACTTAGACCCCTGTCAGGATTAATTTTCGTGAAGTCCTGCTTGGGAGGTAAAAGAGAGACGCACCTTGTATTAGCTTCCGAGGGCTGCCAGAAGAAAGGGCCACAAACAGTATCGCTTAAATCAACACAGATTTGTTGGCTCATAGTTCTGAAGTCCGGAAGTCTGATGTTAAAGTGTTGGCAGGGCCGTGCTCCCCTGACATCTCAGGGGCTGGGGGGTTGAGGTCCTTCCTTGTCTCTTCTTAGTTTCCGGCAGTTTGCTGGTAACAGGGGAAGGCAGACCTCGGCCCCCTTAGCCTGTGTTGCGGCCCTTCAGCCTCTGCCTTGGTCCTCACGGGACACTTGTGTGTCAATATCTGTGCCCTTCTTCCTATAAAGGTACCGGTCAGATCGGATTAGGACTCACCGTAATGGTCTCATCTTCACTTGATTACATCTTCAAAGACTCTATTTCCAAATAGGGTTGGATTCACAAATACTGGATTTGAGGCTTCAGTGTCCCATTTTGGGGGACACAGTTCACCCCAAGGTAACCCTAAAGCTCTTCTTTTCCTTCCATGTCTAAGATGCAGGGGGCCTCTTGAGGGGTTGAACCTGCAGGTCAGCAATCTGAACAATGTGTTTAGAAAACAAGTCTCTGGTACACAGAGAGATGAAAAAGCTTTTTAAAGGACAGTACTTTTGGTATATTGAAAAACTGGGTCTCTGTTTTACTTGGGAGCATTGAGACAAAGTCTAAGGATAAATTGCCACGTTGGATGTGGCTTATGTTAATGCTTTTTGATGCTTCTGACATGTTTGTAAAGCCCCAGATTCGTTTGTGCATAGAGGTTATTATCTTTCAGTTCTTTGTGTGGGAAATAACTGAGCTGATGCTGTTCTTCACAAATGGTTATGGGACCTTTCACATAGCAATTACTACTTTGTCTTTTCTCTTGCTGTAGAAGGTATTTTATGTACCATTTATATAAATTACAGTGTTGTAATACACACACACCTGTGTGTGTGTGTGTATTTGTTACTGTTTCCCAATAAGAATGGTATAAGATTACTTGTTCTTAATCGCTAAGTCATGTCCGACTCTATGCAACCCCAGGGACTGCCCCACACCGGTTTCCCTGTCCTTCACTATCTCCCTGAGTTTGCTCAAACTCATGTCCATTTAATCGATAAGCACATTCAACCATCTCATCCTCTGTTGCCCGCTTCTCTTTGCTCTCAGTCTTTCCCAGCATCAGGGTCTTTTCCAGTGAGTCAGCTCTTCACATCAGGTGGTCAAAGTATTGGAGCTTCAGCTTTGCCATCAGTCCTCCCAGTGAATATTCAGGGTTGATTTCCTTTAGGATTGACTTAGGATATGTAAAATTTTTATATTTTTATTCCCTGTCCCCCATGATACATATACTTCTTGTGAGAAATGGGGTCTGAACATCCAGGTATGAAGGCATATCCTGGATAGAGTTTTATCCTCCACACCAGGGATGGAGGAAAGGTTCCAGGAAAGGGACTGGTCAATACTGAGCTGCTTCTTAGGACTGGCCTGGTCTCTCAGACGTGGGCTGTCTTTTATGTTGTGCATGTGCCCCGGTGCTGCTGCTGCTGCTGCTAAGTCACTTCAGTCGTGTCTGACTCTGTGTGACCCCATAGACGGAAGCCCACTAGGCTCCCCCATCCCTGGGATTCTCCAGGCAAGAACACTGGAGTGGGTTGCCATTTCCTTCTCCAATGTGTGAAAGTGAAGTCGCTCAGTCGTGTCCGACCCTTAGTGACCCCACGGACTGCAGCCTACCAGGCTCCTCCATCCATGGGATTTTCTAGGCAAGAGTACTGGAATGGCTTGCCATTGCCTTCTCTGGTGCCCCGGTGCAATTAGTTGTAATTTGTGTCAGTGGTATGAGCTGTCACCGTGTACAGCCTGGCCTCTGTCGCACCCGGAGCAGTCTGCTGGGCAGGTGGAGAGCTTGCTTTGTCTTGCTTCCCTGGGGTGGACTGAAAGGCCCAAGAGGACCCGGTGAGTGAGCCCAAAACATTAATAGGTAGTGATGACTGAATCGTGCTCTGCTGTCCGAACTTTTAGAATCTGCCAACTTAACACTTGTGGTGATTCTCATTTAGGAAAATCTTGGAGCAAGGGTTAAGAGACATATACCTTATTACTGTTTCACATACTAGCACTTTGTCTTTTTTTCAAGTGTACTGGTTTTGGTATTGGTTCTTCAGTGTGGAGCAGATAGTTCACTTAAAAACATTTTTTTAAATAGTAGGAGGCTGACAGGGTCTTATTCTTGATTTGGCATGTGTATTTCAGTGACTTGGTAGAAGATATAGCTAATTTTTATGAGAACAAAAGTGTATTCTAGAAGCCTAAATTGTTTATGTGTGCTTGCTAAGTCGCTTCAGTCATGTCCGACTCTCTGCGACCCCTGGACTGTAGCCCGCCAGGCTCCTCTGTCCAAGGGATTCTCCAGGCAAGAATACTGCAGTGGGTCGCCATGTCCTCCTCCAGGGGACCTTCCCAACCCAGGGATCGAGCCCAAGTCTCTTATGTCTCTTGCGGGTGGCTTCTTTACCAGTAGCACCACCTGGGAAGCCCTGAATTGTTTATACATCAATTTCAAATGGTCTTTGGTTAAAAGGAATTGAGGCTGCGTACATGAAAATAACTATGGTGTGCCTCTTAATCCCATATTCCTGTCTTGCCCCTCTCTGCTTCTCTCCACCTGTTAGTAAACACTGGTTTGTTTTCTATGCTGTGAGTCTGTTTGTTGTATTTTGTTACATACATTTATTTTATTTTTTAGATTCCATATGTAAGTGATAATATGGAGTATTTCTCTCTCTCTGACTTACTTCCCTGGGTGTAGTATCCTCTAGGTCCGTCCATATTGTTGCAAATGACAATGCTGGATTTTTTATGTTAAGTGATATCCCATGTGCCTGTATCCCACACCTTCTTTATCCACTCATCTGTTGGTAGACTCTCAGGTTGCATCCATGTCTTGTCTTGTCTGTTGTAAGCAGTGCGACTGTGAACATTGAGGTGTGTGTGTGGAGTAGGTAAGCAAGAAGGATCTACTGCGAAGAACAAGGAAATATAGACTTTACTTTTAATAACTTTACATGGAGTATAGTTAATCTATAAAAATATTGAATCATATGTCAAATACCTATAGCTGCTGCTGCTAAGTCGTTTCAGTCATGTCCGACTCTGTGCGACCCCATAGATGGCAGCCCACCAGGCTCCCCCGTCCCTGGGATTCTCCAGGCAAGAACACTGGAGTGGGTTGCCATTTCCTTCTCCAATGTGTGAAAGTGAAAAGTGAAAGTGAAGTTGCTCAGTCATGTCCGACTCTCAGCGACCCCATGGACTGCAGCCTACCAGGCTCCTCTGTCCATGGGATTTTCCAGGCAAGAGTACTGGAGTGGGATGCCATTGCCTTCTCCGATACCTATAGCTAATATACTGTAAATCAACTGCACTTCAATTTAAAAAAAAGAGGATAAATGTGGTGTGTGATAAATCTGGGTTCAGTGTGTTTTCTCTCATCAGATATTTGTCATAAGGAGTGCCTGTGTACTTAGTCATTCTGTTGTATCTGACTCTATGGACTGTAGCCTGCCAGGCTCCTCTATCCATGGAATTTTCCAGGTAAAAATACTGGAGTGGGTTTCCATTTCCTCCTCCAGGAGATCTTCCAGATTCAGGGATCAAACCTTTGATCTCCTGAATTGGCAGGTGGATTCTTTACCACTGCCCCACCTGGGAAGCCTAGTCATAAAGGGAAGACAAAAGAGAGAAGAGTCAGTCATTAAACAGGATGAGTTCCTGGAATTCATCTGACCCGTCTGGTGTCTCTTGGCAGGTCTGCCATTGGCTTTGTGAGGCTGTGTAAGAATCAACCGCACATATGCTGTTTCTAAGGGTTGGCTGAGTAGGGGCAGGAGGAAGGGGTATCAGTTCGGGCTTGGTGCTATCTTTTCAGTTATACTCACAATACAGATTCCTCCTATAAGGTTTGAAGTGAATTTTTATTCTCTTAATATTGATTTTATTTTTCTTTCCCTTTTCCTCCTTTGCTTGGGATAAAATGTTAATTAACTCTAACCTGTGAAACTTGTGTGGCTTATATTGTGTGTTTAATTTACATTACAAGCCCATGGGGCAAGCTCCTTTCTTTCCTCTAAGAGCCAAGGACCCCAATGGCAGAAATGTTTATTTTTATTACATATGATAATAATCATGATGTTCTGCTAAAATACTACACTGATTGCCTTCACTCAGAAGTGATAGCTTTAGTCCTTTTTAACTGAAAAATATTTTATTGTGCTTTAAGCTGGTTAGACAGTGATTTCATCAGGAAGAGTAAGCTAGATACTAAATTGAAATGTAGTTTGAATGCATTTTTGAATTATGTTGGTTATTCTGAGCCAAAAGCAGTTACACCTTCAATGTAAAGTATGTTTTAATCATTTTAAATCTCCTCTCACTCCAGAATGGCTAAATGGATTTTTTTCCCTCAAATTATTCCCAAAGAAAGAAAAAAAAAAGTAGGACTGGGACCAAGCTTAAATAAATTTGGCTGAGGAAGGGAGTTATGATTGAGTGAAAACAGGTGGCTCTAATATTCTGCCTAGAAATATCCTCAACAGGAACTTTGAAAAAATTGTAAACTCTGTCATTTCTTGTGGAAGGCTCCATCCATGAAAAGTGACAGAGAACTGTGGCACACATCAGAATAATTCAGTCCAAAAAACTCTTTGTGAAGCATCTCAACAGATAAAACCTCATTAATTAAGACTAGCTTGGAAAGGCCAGCCAAATTAGTGAAGTTTATGTTGGAGTAATCTGTTGTGTATGGCAGATGGATATGATTTACCCATGGCCATTACCTAGAGCTTGGCCATGGTTCTTCGAAGTGGGCAGGAACTCAGACAAGGTCGGGTTAGTGGGTCTGTGCTTGTCATAGCTGGTTACGGTGTAGACATTTCATTGGTCAGCGCTTATGTAACTGGTTGTTGCTTTCGTTCACTTGCTAAGTCATGTCCAGCTCTCTGTGACTTCACGGACTGCAGCACACCAGGCTCCCCTTCCTTCACTGTCTCCTGGAGTCTGCTCAGATTCATATCCGTTGAGTCCGTGGTGCTGTCTAACCATCTCATCTCAGCTGCCCGCTTCTGCTTTCACCTTCAATCTTTCCCAGCATCAGGGTTTTTTCCAATGAGTCGGCTCTTCATATCAAGGGACCAAAGTATTGGAACGTCAGCTTCATGATCAGTCCTCGCAATGAGTATTAGGGTTTTTTTCCTTTAGGATTGACTGGTTTGATCTCCTCACTGTCCAAGGGACTCTCAAGAGTCTTCTCTAACACCACAGTTCAAAAGCATCAATTCTTTGGCACTCAGCCTTCTTTATGGTCCAATTCTCACATCTGTACATGATTCCTGGAAAAACCACAGCTTTGACTGTACAGACCTTTATCACCAAAGTAATGTCTCTGCTTTTTAATATGCTGTCTAGGTTGGTCATAGTTTTCCTTTCAAGAAGCAAGGGTCTTTTAATTTCATGGCTGCAGTCATCATTCCCAGTGATGTTGGAGTCCAAGAAAATAAAACCTGTCATTGTGTCCACTTTTTCCCCTTCTATTTGCCATAAAGTGATGGGACCAGATGCCATGATCTTAGTTTTTTGAATGTTGAGTTTTAAGCCAGCGTTTTCACTCTCCTCTTTCACCCTCATTAAGAGGCTCTTTACTTCCTCTTCACTTTCTGCCATTAAAGTGGCATCATCCACATATCTGAGGTTGTTGATATTTCTCCCTGCAATCTTGATTCCAGCTTGTAATTTATCCAGGTCAGCATTTCGCATGATGTACTCTGCATAAGTTAAATAAGCAGGGTGACAATATACAGAGGTACTACGTTGCTTCTGCCCTCAAGGATGAGACACACCCTCAAGGAAGAGTGAGGGGCCTTCCCTCGTGGTCCTGTGGTTAAGACTTCGCTTTCCAATGCTTGGGGTGCAGGTTTGATTCCTGGTCAGTGAGCTAAGGTCCTATATAACTCTTAGCCAACAAACCGAAACACAAAACAGAAGCAATGTAGTAACTAGGGCTTCCCTGGTGGCTCAGTGGTATAGAATCCGTCTGCCAATGCAGGACACCCAGGTTTGATCTCTGGGTCAGGAAGATCCCCTGGAGGAGGAAATGGCAACCCACTCTAGTATTCTTTTTTTTTTTTTTCAACTATTTCACACATGGTAATATACATGTTTCAATGCTATTCTCTCAGATCATCCCACCTTCGCCTTTTCCTACAGAGTCCAAGTCTTTTCTTTACATCTGTGTCTCCTTTGCTGTCATGCATATAGGGTCATCATTACCACCTTTCTAAAGTCCATATATATGCGTTAATATACTGTAATATATATACTGTTAATATACTGCTGTTTCTCTTTATGACTTACTTCAAATATATAATAGGCTCCAGTTTCATTCACCTCATTAAAACTGATTCAAATCTATTCTTTTTAATAGTTGAGTAATATTCCATTGTGTATATATACCACAACTTTCTTATCCATTTGTCTGCCAATGGACATCTAGGTTGCTTCCATGTCTTGACTATTATAAACAGTGCTGTGATGAACATTGGGGAACACATGTCTGTTTCAATTCTAGTTTCCTTGCTGTGTGCCCAGGAGTGGGATTGCTGGGTCGTATGGCAGTTCTATTTCCAGTTTTTTAAGGAATCTCCACACTGCTCTCCATAGTGGCTGTACTAGTTTGCATTCCCACCAACAGTGTAAGAGGGTTCCCTTTTCTCCACACCCTCTCCAGCATTTATTGCTTGTCGACTTTTGGATAGCAGCCATTCTGACTGGTGTGAGATGGTTCCTCATGGTGGTTTTGATTTGCATTTCTCTGATAATGAGTGATGTTGAGCATCTTTTCATATGTTTGTTAGCCATCTGAATGTCTTCTTTGGAGAAATGTCTGTTTAGTTCTTTGGCCCATTTTTTGATTGGGTCATTTATTTTTCTGGTAGCTGCATGATCTGCTTGTATATTTTTGAGATTAATTCTTTTGCTTTGTTTGCTATTATTTTCTCCTATTCTGAAGGCTGTCTTTTCACCTGGCTTATAGTTTCCTTCATTGTGCAAAAACTTTTAAGTTTAATTAGATCCCATTTGTTTATTTTTGCTTTTAATTTCCATTACTCTGGGAGGTGGGTCATAGAGGATCTTGCTGTGATTTATGTCAGAGGGTGTTCTGCCTATGTTTTCCTCTAGGAGTTTTATAGTTTCTGGTCTTACATTTAGATCTTTAATCCATTTTGTGTTTATTTTTGTGTATGGTGTCAAAAAGTGTTCTAGTTCCATTCTTTTATAGGTGGTTGACCAGTTTCCCCAGCACCAGTTGTTAAAGAGATTGTCTTTTCTCATTGTATATTTTTGCCTCCTTTGTCAAAGATGAGGTGTCCATAGGTGAGTGGATTTATCTCTGGGCTTTCTATTTTGTTCCATTGATCGATGTTTCTGTCTTTGTGCCAGTACCATACTGTTTTGATGACTGTAGCTTTGTAGTATAGTCTGAAGTCAGGCACATTGATTCCTCTAGTTCCGTTCTTCTTTCTCAAGATTGCTTTGGCTATTCGAGGATTTTTTTGTATTTCCATACAAATTGTAAAATTGTTTGTTCTAGTTCTGTGAAAAATACAGTTGGTAGCTTGATAGGGATTGCATTGAATCTGTAGATTGCTTTGGGTAGTATACTCATTTTCCCACTCTAGTATTCTTGCCTGGCAAATCCCATGGACAGAGGAGCCTGGCAGTCTACAGTCCATGGGGTCGCAAAGAGTCAGTTGGACATGACTGAGCAACTAACATTTTTACTTTCACTTCTAAAAAAAATTTTAATTATAAGATGATTACTTTTTTCACAGTAACTAATTCAGTGAAGACTTTAGAAATGGTCCAGATTTAAAAACACTTAAAAATATATATATCAACTGTACTTCAGTTTAAAATAAATATATAAGTAAGAGCGAGGCAGCCATATGAGGGTAGTAGGTTATAGAGTATCACAGAAGTACTGGGAATGATCGCTAGACTAGGGCCTGGGAAGCCTTCCTGGAGGCGAGGGTGCCCGAACTGAATACTTCAGGATGAAACTGAGGATGAGGGAACAGCATGGACAGAAGTATCAAGGTCAGAAATAATTCAGGCACAGCAGGAAGTCAGGAGCAGTTTCCGGACCACTTGAAGTCCGGGCCCCTGATGGTGAGGCTGGGCGTTGGGCAGAGGCTACATGGGAGTCTGAGTTAGGGAGTTGGGGCTTTGACCTCTAGATGATATGGTGCTGATGAAGGGTTTTGATTACAGATGTGATGGAGATGGCTTCCCAGGTGGTGCTAGTGTTAAAGAACCCACCTGCCAATGCACGAGACCTAAGAGACTCAGGTTCAGTCCCTGGGTCAGGAAGATCCCCTGGAGAATGAACTGGCAACCCACTCCAGAATTCTCTCCTGGAGAATCCCATGGACAGAGGAGCCTGGCAGGCTACAGTCCATGGGGTCACGAAGAGTCGAGCACGACTGAAGCAGCTGAGCACACACACGCTTGAAGGGGTCAGCTTTGTATTTCACCAGGCTCTCTGGGGAATGTTTCTCTGGGAATAGTTTGAGGGTGGAACATGGCCAGAGGCATGCACACTATTTAAAGGGAGACTTTTTTGAGTTATCCAGGCTAAAAGGGAGAATTGGAATCTTGTTGGTGAAAGCAGCCAAGCTTGGAGTTTAACTGGATAGAAGTTCTGAGGGCAATGGTGGAAAATAGAATGAGCCTGAGATTTCTTCTTTGGGCAGCTAGAGGAGTGCTGGCACCTACAGAGGAAACTGGGAGCAGAAGTGGAGGATCAGGTTTATGGAGAAGGAGGAGGCCGGGCCCGATTTGATGCTCCAAAGGATAGGAGCAGTTTCTCTGCTGCAGGGCCAGCCCTGGAGAGTCCACTCTTCTCTCCTTTTCTCTCCTAGTTTTCTTTCCTTTCTTTTGTTCTCTTTGCTTCAGAAGTGTTTAAGGTGACTGACTATAGTTATTAATTTGGGATCCATCAGCATATGGCTCTTCCCTGATGGGTCAGCAGGTAAAGAATCCACTGCAGTGCAGGAGACACAAGAGACACAGGTTAAATCCCTGGGTCAGGAAGATCCCCTGAAAAAGGAAAATGGCAGCCCACTCCAGTATTCTTGCTTGGAAAACCCTATGGATAGAGGAACCTGGTGGGCTATAGTCCAAAGGGTTGCAAAGAATTGGGCATGACTGAGTGACTGAGCTCACAGCATACGGACAGTAGGTAAAATTGTGAGAGTGGAAAAGATTCCCTACTCCTGTGGATAGAGGGGACTGCAAATTCAGGGTGCCCTGGTGGTCTAGTGGCTAAGACCCTGCACACCCAATGCAGGAGGCCCAGGTTCAGTCCCTTTTGGGGGAACTGGATCCCACATCCTACTACTAAAGAGAAAAATAAAAAAGGATCCCCCATGCCACAACTAAGAATGAATAAAGCTGAGAGAGGGCCTCAGGTTTGCATTGGAAAGTAACTGGGTGCCCAGGAACTCGGTAGCAGCTTACCTGACCAAAGAAAGGGCAGAAACTTGCGCTCCACCCTTCTCTCCCAGGCACTCAGGTTCTTGGTATCCACACACCTCCAGCTGCTATTCAAGAACTTAGGCAAACCATTTTATAAATATGCATGATTGGGTTGCAATTATGTTGTCCATTTTTCATCTCCTACTTATGTTTTATAGAACATTGATTAGTGACATGTAATCGCATGGACAGAGGAGCCTGATGGGCTGCAGTCCATGGGGTCGCTACTAGTTGGACACGACTGAGTGACTTCACTTTCACTTTTCACCTTCACACATTGGAGAAGGAAATGGCAACCCACTCCAGTGTTCTTGCCTGGAGAATCCCAGGGACGGGGGAGCCTGGTGGGCTGCCGTCTATGGGGTCGCACAGAGTCGGACACGACTGAAGCGACTTAGCAGCAGCAGCAGCAACCCCAAGAAGGGGCTTCCCAGGTGGCACTAGTCATAAAGAACCCACTTGCCAATGTAGAAGTTGTAAAAGACATGGGTTCAGTCCCTGGGTTGGGAAGATCCCCTGGAGGAGAGCGTGGAAACCCACTCCAGTATTCTTGCCTGGAGAATCCCATGGACAGAGGAGCCTGGCGGGCTACAGTTCATAAGGTTGCAAAGAGTCAGACAGGACTAAGCAACTGAGCACACATGCAACCCTGAGGAGTTTTAGTGGTCAAGTAAGTCTTGGGAAATATGGCTCACCGTATCTCTCACTTAGAAATTCCCACTGCATCTCACATTCTGCAGCAAGATCTGCTGTGAACAAATGTGTTGAAGTTTTTTTCTTTCCCTAACCCAGCACTCATGCTCTCAAACGAATGTATTAAATTCTTATTTTACTCGGCCTCTGTTACCAACCCAGAGAGCCCTAGATCTCAGTGCACTTAACGGGAAAACAAGATGCATTTGCCCAAGCTCTCCAGATGTCCACTGAAGGGACAGAGCATTAAATGCCAGAGAGATGAGCACTATGCTAGACCCAGATGGATGTCACCACCTCGTGAAGTCTTGCGATCTACGGGAAGAAATGAGCAAAATGCTCCTGACCCCCTCACAGTCTTTAACTTGACGAGTGACGCTGTTTCGTTCAGACGTATTTTGTCATCGTTGTTCAGCCGCTCAGTCGTGTCCGACTCTGCAACCCCTTGAACTGCAGCGCGCCAGGCCTCCCTGTCCTCCACCATCTCCTGGAGTTTGCCCAAGTTCATGCCCATTGAGCCGGTGATGCCATCCAGCCATCTCATCCTGTCACCCCCTTCTCCTCTGGCCCTCAGTCTGTCCCAGCATCAGGGTCTTTTCCAGTGAGTCAGCTGTTCGCATCAGCTGGCCAGAGTATGGAAGCTTCCAGCTTCGGTATCGGTCCTTCCAATGAGCGTTCAGGGTTAATTTCCCTTAGGATTGTATTTAACTCCACATTAAGCAATAGCATTGAACTAAAACCTATGAATTTGAGGTTTTCACTTTTTTCTTTTATTCTGAGGACTATCCAAGGAAAAGAACATGCTCTTGACTCGTGAAATCCAGTCTGGTTTGATTCATAGGTCTCTTGCCCCATCCCCACCTCATTTTTGTCTCTTCATACCTCTTCAAGGAAGAAGAAAAGAAAGATCAAAAGAAAAAAGTAAAGGAAAATAAAAGGAGGGGAAATTGGTTTTATGAAAGCCCAAGGGGTATTAAATTCCCACAGCTGGTTGCACGGCCTTGAGTGTTTTAGACTATTGTACATTTCCTGTGATAGAAAGGAGGCTAAGCGGGGGCTTTTGTTTTAAATCTAGAATGATTTCTTGCTGTGGATTGGTGATATTAGTGTCTATACCAGATGTGCGAAAATGCCTATTTTGTACCTAGAGCTTACCTGAAAATTTGATTTCTTTAAAATGAAAGGATCAGTAATCAAATGCCTAATAGTAAGGGCAATGATTTTAGCGTTAAACAAGCCTTCAGAGTTGATACTCTTTTTCAGAGGGCTCCTTACATTTGATTAAAAGTGGAGACAGTGGGGAGAGGGGGTGGGGAGGCGGGGGAGGCAGGCTGTTGAATCCTGCCTTTCCCTTGGCTGCGCTGCACAGGGGTTAATTCAGATCAGCACTTCTGTACACTTCTGCCTGATGTCTTCTTCCTCCCCAGCAGCCACATGTGGACTCCACCACCATCTTTTGCCATCCCTGTTGTCCTGTGGTGAGCCCCCTGACCTCAGGGAACCCCATGCCTAAGACAAACTTTCTGGAACCACTGTTTAATGACAGTCTACTTAGGTTGCCTGCCAGCCAAGGATAGAAAAGGACGTGGATTGAACTCATTTTAATCTGTGTCTACATTGTCTACTAGGCTTCCCTGGTGGCTCAGACGGTAAAGTGTCTGCCTGCAGTGCAGGAAACCCGGGTTCAATCCCTGGGTGGGGAAGATCCCCTGGAGAAGGAAATGGCAACCCACTCCGGTACTCTTGCCTGGAAACTCCCATGTACGGAGGAGCCTGGTGGGCTACAGTCCATGGGGTTGCAAAGAGTCAGACATGACTTCACTTTCACTTTCACATTGTCTACTAAGAGTGAGGGAAGCACAGTTCTGGGGTAAAGACGGTATAGAATCCTCCTGCAATGCACAGTTCTGGGGTAAAGACGGTATAGAATCCTCCTGCAATGCACAAGACCTGGGTTTGATCCCTGGGTCAGGAAGATCCCCTCGGGAAGGAAATAGCAACCCACTCCAGTATTCTTGCCTGAAGATTTCCATTGACGGAGGAGACTGGTGGGCCACAGTCCATGGGGTTGCAAAAAGTCAGACACAACTGAATGGCGAACACACTTGCAAAGCAGGACCTCAACTGGTTGTGTGTTCAGGGGGATGATTGCTGGATCTGAAGGTGGGCGTTGCTCCTTTACTTCCATCCAGTTGAACCTGTGTGGTGAGAAATTAGCCACAGAATGATCATACAAAGGGATGTAACTTGAGTTCGTTAAAGTAGCTGGTGAGAATGTACTGTGGAGCACAGGAAGCCCGATGTGATGCTCTGTGATGACCTGGAGGGAGGGGATACGTGTGTGATTATGACTGATTTGCTTTGTTGTATGGCAGAAACCAACACGACATTGTAAAGATTAACGGCAACAGCAGAAAGTGCTCTGGGGGACATCAGCCTGTACTCTGGAGTCTGAGATGGCAAGAAGGACCCCAGGAAAGAGATAGGGCGGCAGTATCAGTAGTCATGTATGGTTGTAGGAATTGGACCATAAAGAAGGCTGAGAACCAAAGAATTGATGCTTTAGAACTCTGATGCTGGAGAAGACTCTGGAGGGTCCCTTGGATAGCGAGGGGATCAAACTGGTCAATCCTAGAGGAAGTCAAGCATGAGTATTTATTGGAAGGACTGATGCTAAAGCTGAAGCACCAATCCTTTGGCCATCTGATGTGAAGAGCCAGCTCACTGGAAAAGACCCTTATGCTGGGAAAGATTGAGTGCAGTAGGAGAAGGGGGCAACAGAGGATGAGATGATTGGATGGCATTGCCAACTCAATGGACATGTTGCTGCTGCTGCTGCTGCTAAGTCGCTTTAGTCCTGTCCGACTCTGTGTGACCCCATAGATGGCAGCCCACCAGCCTCCCCCATCCCTGGGCTTCTCCAGGCAAGAACACTGGAGTGGGTTGCCATTTCCTTCTCCAATGCATGAAAGTGAAAAGTGAAGTCTCTCAGTTGTGTCTGACTCTTCGCCACCCCATGGACTGCAGCCTAACCAGGCTCTCCGTCCATGGGATTTTCCAGGCAAGAGTACTGGAGTGGATTGCCATTGCCTTCTCTGCAACACACATGAGTTTGAGCAAACTCCAGGAGGTAGTGAAGGACAGGGAAGCCTGGTGTGCTGCAGTTCGTGGGGTTGCAAAGAGTCAGATACGACTTAGTGACTCAACAGCAACAACAACCAACATTTGCACAGAGGAAAGAAAGGACTGAGACAATATTCAGGGTGTTCTTGGTGTAAGACTTTGCCCTTGAGGCCAAAGTTCCAATGCTTTTGCCTAAAAGAAGCAATATGTTTTCTTTAGTCTCTTTGGGACTGAATTCTGACCAGAGGAGAATTTCTACTTCCTCCATTAAGCCTGGTCTTCTCCTTGTTCTTGATTGTTTAGAGCATATGTATATTTTGGGGGGCATTCAAGTGCTCCCTGGTAGTTCATTTTTTTGGTCTTATGCAGATGCTGGGATGGTCACTGGATGAGTAAAGTTGAAACCGTAAGTTGCATAACAAAAGTTAGAGTTTAAAACCTTGAGATCTTCTTTGTTCTTTCATGTGTGCCTTCCTGTGGTTTTACATTTTTTTCCGTTGTGTGACCATTTTTTTCCATTCCCTTGTTGTGTAAATATGTGGCTTGTTTTGAAAACTAACATGTCATCATGCCCTCTTTGGATCATGTCTGGTTACCAAAAAAGTTCTGAACATCAAAACTATCTTTAAGTGGCTCAGAGGTGGCCAGGAGCAGAAGGTGGCTGTAAAAACATGCAACAACAGCGACCAGCAGTTACTGTTCCTGCAGACATTTCTTACTGGCAGAAAGGAAAGCTGACCTTGGAGACAAAAAGTATGCACTTATCTGTAAAACTACTATTGTCCAATTCCTGGCCCGGTCTCAGGGAGAAAAGCTTGACTTTGACTGCCCAATGTGTTAGCTCTTCTGATTGGGACATTTCACTGCAAGAGAAGAGCATCTCTAGTTGGTGAGCCTCCATATTCTTCACTTATTATTACTATTATCATTTATATGTTTTAGATATACAGCATCTTGGGGCTTTCCTGATGGCCCAGTGGCAAAGAATCCACCTGCAGTGCAGGAGACAAGAGAAAGCCAGGGTTGAGCCCTGGGTCAGGAAGATCCCCTGGAGGAGGAAATGGCAACCCTCTCCAGTATTCTTGCCTGGAAAACCCCATGGACAGAGGAGCCTGGTGGGCTACAGTCCAAAGGGTCCCAAAGAGTTGGACACAACTTAGGGACTGAGCACAGCACAGCACATACAGCATTTTAATTTGACCCCTGTATGTAGTGCCAGCAATCACCATCGCGAGTCTAGGTACCATTCATCACCATACAGTTTTCCTCCTATACCAGTTTTTACCCACACCCAAGCCCTTCCCCTCTGGTAACCAATAACCTGATCTCTGTACCTGTGAGTTTGTCCTTCTTTTCATTTGTTTGTTAATGTGGGGTTTTTTTTTTGTTAGATTTCACATATGAATGAAATCACATGGTATTTCTCTGTTTGACTTATTTCATATAGCATACCTTGTCCATGTTATCGCAAATGGCAGGATTTCATTCTTTTTACGGCTAAGTAATATTCATGGGGTCGCGGAGAGTCTGACACGACTGAGCAACTGAACTGAACTGAACTGAACTGAATATTCCATTGAGTCCCTATCTGTCTCACATTTTCTTTATCCACTTACCTGTTGATGGGCACTTAGGTTGTTTCCATATCTTGGTTACTGTAAATAATGCTGCAGTGAACATAGGGGTGCAGATACCTTTTTGAGTTAATGTTTACACATTCTTTGGGTAGATACATTGGCCCTGTGGTAGTTCTAGTCTTAATTTTTTTGATGACCCTCCATACTGTTTTCCATGGTGGCTGTATCAGTATACAGTCACAGCAGCGGTGTATGATGGATCCCTCTTCTCCACATGGCCTTTAACATTTGCTATTGTCTTCTCGATTATAACCATTTTAGCAGGTGTGGTCTCACTGCAGTTTTGATTTGCCTCTTCCTTGTAATCAGTGATGTTGAATACCTTTTCCTCTGCCTGTTGTTCATCTGTAGGTCTTTGGAAATATGTTTATTCAAATCCCCTACCCATTTTTAATGGGGTTTTAATTTTTTTACTTGTTGAGTTATATGAGTTCTTCACATATGTTGGATATTAACCCCATATTGGACATATTATTTAAGAATTTCTTCTCAGATTCCATAGTTTCCTTTTAATTTTGATGTTTTCCTTCACTGTTCAGAAGCTTTTTCGTTTCGTATAGTACTATTTGTTTTTGTTTCCCTGGTTTTCAGTTAGATCCACAAAAGCATCACTAAGATTGATGTCAATGAGGTTACTACCTATGTTTCCTTCTGAAACCTGTGGTGTCAGGCCTTACATTGAAGTCTGTTCCATTTTGAGTTAATTTTTGTGCATGGTATATGACGGTGGTCTAGCTTCAGTTTTTGCATGTGGCTGTCCCCTTTTCCCAGCACTATATTTTGAAGAAGCTATCCATTCTTCATTATATGTTCTTTGCTCTTTTATCATAAATTATTTGTCCATATATGTGTGAGTTTATTTCTGGGCTCTAAATTCTGTTCCACTGATCTGTAGGTCTGTTTTTGTGCTAGTACTATACTGTTTTCATTATCATAGTTTTGTTTTGTACTTTAGTTTGAAATCAGGAAATGTGATACCTCGAGATTTGTTCTTTCTTAAATTGTTTTGACTATTTGGGGTCATTGGCATTTCCACACAAATTTTAGAATTATATGTTTTAGTTTTGTGGAATATGCCATTAGACTTTTGATACAGATTGTGTTGGATCTGTAGATTGCTTTGTTTTGGGTAGTAGGGACATTTTTAATAATACTCTTTCAGTCCACGGACATAGGATATCTTTCCATTTATTTGTATCTTCAGTTTCTGTTGTCAGTGTCTTACAGTTTCCAAAGTATATGTCTTCACCTCCTTGGTTAAGTTTATTCCCAGATATTTTATTCTTTTTGATGTAATTGAAAATGAGATTGTTTTCTTAATTTCTTTTTCTGCTAGTTTGTTATTGGTGTGTAGAAACACCACAGAGTCTCTGTATTAATTTTGTATCCTGTATAGAAGCACCACAGTTTACTCTATATTAATTTTGTATCCTGTTACTTTTCTGAATTCATTTATTATTTTTAATAGTTTTTGATGAGATCTTTAGGGTTTTATATATATAGTATCAGGTCATCTGCAATTAGTGACAGTTTTACTTCTTCCTTTCCAATTTGAATGCCTACTATTTTTTTCTTGTCTATTTGTTGTGGTTGGGAATTGCAATACAATATTGAATAAACCTGTGAGAATGGGCATCCTTGTCTTCTTCCTGGTCTTAGAGGAAAAGCTTTCAGCTTTTCACTGTTGAGTATGATGTTAACCATGGGCTTATCACATATGGCCTTTATTATATTGAGGTAAATTCCCCTCTGTACCTGCATTGTTGAGAATTTTTATCATAAATGGATGTTGAATTTTGTTTAAAGCTTTTTATGCACCTCTTGAGATAATCTTATGATTTTTATCTTTCTTTTTGTTAATATGATAATATCATATTAGACTTCCCTGGTGGCTCAGATGGTAAAGCATCTGCCTGCAATGCTGGAGACCTGGGTTCAATCCCTGGGTGGGGAAGATCTCCTGGAGAAGTCAATGGCAAACCACTCCAGTATTCTTGCCTGGAAAATCCCACAGATGGAGGAGCCTGGTAGGCTACAGTCCATGGGGTCCCAAAGAGTCAGACATGACTGAGCGATTCACTTTTGAACTCTACAGATCATTCAAAGATCATTTATAGATCATTTTCAAACTCTTCAAACAATTGATGAGGAAGGAAGTCTTCCAAACATTTCATGAACCAGTATTATTTATCCTAATACCAAAACCAGACAAGGACAATATAGGAAATATACAGCAAAGCCTTTGATTTCTGATTTTGAGTCCTCTTTCATTTTTTTTCTGGGTTAGTCTAGCTAAAGTTTTGTTGATTTAGTTTCTTTTCAAAGAACCAGTTCTTAGATTCATCAGTCTTTTCTGTTGCCTCTACTTATTTCCTCTCTACTATTTATTATTTACTTTCTCTTTATTAGTTTTACACTGCACTTGTTCTTCTATTTCTTGGTTTTTTATGTATGAAGTTAGATTGTTTATTTGGATTTTTTGTTTATTTTTTTGAGGTAGGCCTGTGTCACTGTGAGTTTCTCTCTTAGAAAAGACTTTGCTTCATCCTATAATTGTTTGTATGTTGTATTTCTGTTTTCATTTCTCATGAGATATTTTAAACATTTCTCTTTCTTATATGGCTCACTGATTGTTCAGTAGCATGTTGTTTAATCTGCATACTTTTGTGCTTTTGCCTTGTGGATGATTTGTAGTTTTCATACCTTTGTAGTTGGAGAGGATGATATTGTTTCAGTTTTTTTAATTTACTGAGACTTGTTTTGTTTCCCAGCATGCAGTCTATCTAGGAGACTATTTCATGTGCACTTGAGAAGAAGTTCTTTTCTATTGATTTTGCATGGAATGTTCTGCATATATCTATTAAATCTATCCAACCTAATGTGTCATTTAAGGCCAGTGTTTCCTTATTGGTTCTATGTCTGGATGATCTATCCATTTATGTAAGTGGGATGTTGAAATCCCTTACCATTAAGGTATTGCTTTCAACTTGTGCCTTTCAATTCATTAATAATTGCTTTATATGTCTTGGCACTTCTATGTTGGGTGCCTGTACATTTATAAATGTTCTGTCTTCTTGCTGGGTTCATCTTGTGATCATTTATGTAATGCCCTTCTTTGTCTTCTATACAGTCCTTGCTTTAAAATCTTTTTTCTCTGATAGGAGTATAGATACTCCAGCTTTATTTCCATTTCCATTTGAATGGAGTATCTTCAACCCCTTCACTTTCAGTCTGTTCACGTCTGTTATCCTGAAGTAAGTCTCTTATGGGCTTCCCTGGTGGCTCAGACAGCAAAGAATCTGCCTGCCATGTGGGAGACCTGGGTTCGATCCCTGCATTGGGAAGATCCCCTAGAGGAGGGCATGGCAACCCTCTCTAGTGTTCTTGCCTGGAGAATCCCCTGGCCAGAGGAGCCTGGTGGGCCGCAGTCCGCGGGGCTGCACAGCACTGGACAGAGGTATCCCAGCTTTCTTCTCACGCCCGTTTGAACGGAGTGTCTTTAATGCCTTCACTTTAAGTCTGTGCTTGCTCTTTCTCCGGAAGTAAGCTTCTTACAGGCAGATACATGTGGGTCTTGTTTTTGCATTCCTTGAGCCACTCTGTGTCTTATGGTTGGCAAATATGGTCCATTGATATTCATTATTGATAGGTATATATTTACTGCTAGTATGTTAATTGTTTTCTAGGCATCTTTATAGTTTCTTTTTTTTTTTCTCTTTCTCGCCTCCCTTGTTTTCTAATGATTTTATTTAGTGTCATCTTTAGATTGCTTTCTCCTTGTCTTTTGTGATTTACTATAAGTTTTTCTCTTGTGGTTAGCGTGAGGTTCAAATATAGCATCCTACCTAAATAGCAGGGTGTTTTAAGTTGGTAGCAACTTAAATTTGAACACATTCCAAAACCTTATCTTACTACCTTTTGCCATCGCTCTCAGCAAAACTTTGTGGGCCAGAACGCACTGGCATTAAATACTGAAAGTGCTAAAAGAAAAAAAAAAGTCTTCTAACTAAGAATTCTCTACCCAGCAAAGATAACCACTCAAAATGCAGGAGAGATCAAGATTTGCTCAAATAAGCAAAAGGTAGAGAGGTTCACAGAGAAGGCAATGGCAAGCCACTCCAGTACTCTTGCCTAGAAAATCCCATGGATGGAGGAGCCTGGTAGGCTGCAGTCCATGGGGTCGCTGGGGGTCGGACACGACTGGGCGACTTCACTTTCACTTTTCACTTTCACACATTGGAGGGGGAAATGGCAGCCCACTCCAGTGTTCTTGCCTGGAGAATCCCAGGGACGGGGGAGCCTGGTGGGCTTCCGTCTATGGGGTCACACAGAGTCAGACACGACTGAAGTGACTTAGCAGCAGCAGCAGAGAGGTTCATCATCACTAAACCATCACTACAAGAAATGTTAATTGGACTTACCTAAATTGTCACCCTAAATTAAAAGACGCTTCCTCCTTGGAAGGAAAGTTATGAGCAACCTAGATAGCATATTAAAAAGCAGAGACATTACTTTGCCAACCAAGTTCCATCTACTCAAGGCTATGGTTTTTCCAGTGGTCATGTATGGATGTGAGAGTTGGACTGTGAAGAAAGCTGATTGCCAAAGAATTGATGCTTTTGAACTGTGGTGTTGGAGAAGACTCCTGAGAGTCCCTTGGACTGCAAGGAGATCCAACCAGTACATTCTAAAGGAGATCAGTCCTGGGTGTTCATTGGAAGGACTGATGCTAAAGCTGAAGCTCCAATACTTTGGCCACCTCATGCGATGAGTTGACTCACTGGAAAAGACTGATGCTGGGAGGGATTGGGGGTGGGAGGAGACGGGGACGACAGAGAATGAGATGGTTGGATGGCATCACCGACTTGATGGACATGAGTTTGAGTGAACTCTGGGAGTTGGTGATAGAGGCCTGGAGTTCTGTGATTCATGGGGTCGCAAAGAGTCGGACATGACTGAGCGACTGAACTGAACTGATATTGTCACCCTGCTTTTTTAACTTATTTGCGGAGTACATCATGTGAAATGCCAGGCTGGATGAAGCACAAGCTGGAATCAAGATTGCTGGGAAAAATACCAATTACCTCAGATATGAAAATGACACCACCTTATGGCAAAAAGAGAAGAACTAAAAAGTCTCTTGATGAAAGTGAAAGAGGAGAGTGAAAAAGTTGGCTTAAAACTCATTATTCATAAAACTAAGATCATGGCATCCGGTCTGTCACTTCCTGGTAAATAGATGGAAAAACAATGGAAACAGTGAGAGATTATTTGTTGAGCTCAAAAATCACTGCAGATGGTGGCTGCAGCCATGAAATTAAAAGACACTTGCTCCTTGGCAGAAAATATATGACTAAGCTAGACAGCATGCTAAAACCAAAGACATTACTTTGCCAGCAAAGGTCCATCTAGTCAGAGCTGTGGTTTTTCCAGTGGTCGTGTATGGATGTGAAAATTGGACCATAAAGAAAGCTGAGCACTGAAGAATTGATGCTTTTGAACTATGTTGTTGGAGAAGACTCTTGAGAGTCCCTCGGACTGCAAGGAGATCCAATCAGTCCATCCTAAAGGAAATCAGTCTTGAATATTCATTGGAAAGACTGATGCTGAAGCTGATACTCCAGTATTTTGGCCACCTGATACTAAGAACTGACTCATTGGAAAAGATCCTGATGCTGAAAAATATTGAAGTTGAGAAGAGAAGGGGACGACAGTGACAGAGGATGAGATGGTTGGATGGCATCACTGACTTGATGGACACGAGTTTGAGTAAGCTCCGGGAGTTGGTGATGGACAGGAAAGCCTGGCATGATGCAGTCCATGAGGTTGCAAAGAGCTGGACATGAGTGATTGAACTGAACTGAAACTGAAAAATTGCCACCAATTAATAGTAATAAAACATACAAAATTAAAAATTTCTCTGGAAAAGGAAAATATCTAATAAATGTAGTGGATCAGTCACTTATAAAGCAAGTATGAAGTTTAAAAGATAAAGGTACCATAATTAACTAAAATAACAATTTGTTAAGGTATGTATAAAACTTAAAAATGTAAAACATGTCATCAGAAATATAAAACATGGGGGAAAGGAGTAAAAAAGTACCTTTGTGATCCCTCCCAATGGTGAATCACCTTGGCCGGTATGTGTTTTTCCCTTTGATAAGACTATATCTCTTCCTCTGCTCCGCATCTCAATGTCCTTCTACTCTTCATTTGGAGGTTGTTTTTATTGGAAGTAAGTGCTGTGGCTCAGATGGTAAAGAATCTGCCTGTAAAGCAGAGGACCTAGGTTCGATCCCTGGGGTCAGGGGAATATCCCCTGGAGTAGGAAATGGCAACCCACTCCAGTATTTTTGCCTGGAGAATTGCATGGACAGAGGAGCCTGGCGGGCTACAGTCCATGTACTGTCAAACAGTTGGACAAAACTGAGTGACTCACACCTTCACTTTCTTTTCATCCAGTCTTCAGGTCCATTTCAAAGGGGATTATTCTATATGTAGTTGTAGATTTATTGTGTCCATTGGAGGAGGTAAGTTCAGGGTCTTCCTACATCACCATTTTCTCCTTGTTCTTTAGACTGCTGGTAATTATAAAGGCCCAATTAATCATACCCTCATCTCTTAACATTCAAGCATTTTAGGGAAGTAACGGCGTTTACAGTCAACTTTTCAGGCTCAGAGTGATTGGCTGATGATTGCTTAATCAGTGGGAAAGGAGCTCCTGTTTGGTTTCCTCATAAAAACAAAATTAAGAAGAAAATGCATTCATCACTCCTTCTAAATAGCAGTCAGGAAAATCTTCCCTTATCCTCTCCTGCCAAGGTCAGATGCTTTAGAATTACAACCTAATAATCAAGGAAGTTGGAAAGTACATGCCATGTAATAATGCTTGAATTCCTGATGTGCAAGAAATGTTACCTTCACTTTGTCTTGCTAAGTAGCAGGGCATTCAGTGCTGCCGGTCGTGCTCTGGCCTTCCCCTCCTCTCAATGGCCCTGTGCTCTCATGATGAGAATAATAGAGTCAGGTAATTTTTCTTTTGTCATTATCTCACATATGCTGTTTTCACAGCAAGATGAAGCAGGGTAACTGAATAATATAAAAGTATGTTTCTCGCATAGGTTTAAATAGAAGCTGGGTGTGTGGAACAGAGAGATGGGGAAGCGGAAGGACAGAAAAGGAGGGGCTGGCGGGAAGGAGAAAATGTGTTCTTTTGAGGAAGGATGCACTAGTCAAATATGGATGGGAGCTGTCCAGAATCTTGAAGTTCATTTTACTCTTTAGTTCAATTTCCTGCAAAACCTGTTACCCGGGTTATAATTCAAAGGGAGACTTGACTGGTCTTTGTTTAATCCTTCCATATGCATTTGGTGCTGACTGAGTGTCCACTATTGTGCTAGTCAGGGAAGGCACACAGGTGAATAAAATTGTCCTTGTGCCCAGGTTCAGACAGGAGATTGTTTCCTCCATGTGGTACATTCCTGCAGCCAAGGAGAGAGGGAGGCATGGATGCCGTGGGGATTCCCTCTCCTGTCCTTTCCTCCCGTGAGTTGGATGTCTGGGTAAATCAGAGGTGTCAAAAGGAGCACAGGAGGAGAAACAGGAATCAGACATATCAGGAGGCGGTAGAGAGAAGATAGACTAGGTGTGTTTGAACTCAGCATTCAGGGTCTTGAGGAGGATGGATATGGCATTCCTATTTGTACGGCAACATCTGGTACCTTTCACACATGAAAACTTCTTTGTACACATTTGATTTCTTGAAATGAAAGGAACTGGTAGAGAGGCAAAGTAAGCACCTCCATTTGGGCAGTGGCAAAAGAACATGAAAAATGGACCCCTAGAATCTTTTCCTGGTGTTCACAGCATTATTTAAAAGACCTAATGTGATGTCATGTGTGATTTATGCTGTGTAGGTACTTTTCTACTGTGGTTTGAAGCAGATAGGTATTACAGTGTAATATATTGCGTAGTTTCAGATATAAAAAAACAGCCTAGTGATGTGAAGAGATAAGGTGTTGTACTGCTGATCAGATAGCACAGAGTAACTTTTCAGTGGCAGAGCGTGTATGTGGACATTTTTATCCTAATGAAACCTTCGGGTGTCTAGTTTCCCTTTTTCCTACTTGTAGCTTGAGGATCGGAGAAGGCAATGGCAAGCCACTCCAGTACTATTGCCTAGAAAATGCCATGGATGGAGGAGCCTGGTAGGCTACAGTCCGTGGGGTCGCTAAGGGTCGGACACGACTGAGCGACTTCACTTTCACTTTTCACTTTCACACACTGGAGAAGGAAATGGCAGCCCACTCCAGTGTTCTTGCCTGGAGAATCCCAGGGACGGGGGAGCCTGGTGGGCTTCCATCTATGGGGTCACACAGAGTCGGACATGACTGAAGTGACTTAGCAGTAGCAGCAGCTTGAGGATATGGTCCAATACTTCTTTCTTTCGTATACATTTTTCTTTCTTTTTTTTTTTTTGTCTTTTTTTCTTTTCTTTCAGGCATTTGTATAGGTTTTTAAAATGCTACCGCTGATTTGATGGAGAGCCACACCTGGATACAAAGAATCTTGGATCCCATTTCAGCTATGTTCTCAACTCACTTCTAAACTTGAGTGTTTTCAGTGACTCTCGTCGTGGGCTTTCCCTTTTTGCAGAAGTGTGCCAGAAATGCACTTGTACTCATAGTGAAGTGAAGTGAGTTGCTCAGTTGTGTCTGACTCTTTGTGACCCAATGGACTATACAGTCCATGCAATCCTCCAGGGCAGAATACTGGAGTGGGTAGCCTTTCCCTTCTCCAGGGGATTTTCCCAACCCAGGGATCGAACCCAGGTCTCCCGCATTGCAGGTGGATTCTTTACCAGCTGAGCCACCAGGGAAGCCCATAGAGTGCTTTGTTAACTACCAAAAATGAATATAAGAAGGACTTTGAGGATAAAGGACTTTGAAAGTCCTTTTAGGAATAGCAGATACAGTCGACTGTTTTCCACTTCTGAATTTTCAGTTGAAATTTGGGGTGATGTCATTTCAAAACAATCCTAACAGGTGGAATCCAGAATACTTTCATGGCTCCTGAGTAACTTTTTGGAAAGGGAAGTATTTAAATGAGCATCCCCACTTTGCTTTCGACAGATGTTGGTTTCAATCACGTCCTGGGCTTTCGTGGTAGGAAACAAGGCAGAGAAAGTGAATTATGTCCCACAACGTGGTAATTTCACACCTGCTAGACTACCTTGTACCCAAACACTCAAATATGGCTTTCCGAGGGTGATTTTCAAGACGTGTGAGTATAAAGAGCTGCAGCACATATCTTAAAATGGGACAAAGCTGCTTTCTGGCAGACCTGCGCTCTCACTTGCTCTACAGATGGAGGCTGAGGACAACGTGGAGAATCGTATATGTAGTGATAGAGCTCCAGAAACTCAGCTGTTTTGGTAGATGGAGCAACAGTTTGGGGCAGGCTGGAAACTCAGTAACTATGTGGATGTTCCAGGGAAGAAAACGCCTTCTGGCTCCTTGATGTTTTTGAAGCTCTGCTTGAAAATGATGTAATTCTCCTTGATGGTTTCTTGCATCTTTTAGGTTCCCTCATAATGATTCAGATGGGTGCTATCATATTGGTGTGACATTGAGGGTGCCATCTGGGGAGTCTTTCACATTCAGACACAGGATTTGTAATCATTCTTATTTCATTTAGCATGTGGGTGAATGTTGTCCAGTGTTTTGGAGTCTCGGAATTAGAATTCAGTGGTAAGTGGCTTTCTTCATAATATACTAGCTTGGTGAACTTGAATAAATTAATTAAATTTTCTTATTTATCCTCAAAGTAAGAATAATAGTAATAAGAGGAATATTGCCTACCTCGTGGATTGCTTGTTATGATTCACTAAGGTAATATGTGTCAAGCACCTCTTGTAGCATCTGGCACTTAGAATATGCCGGAAAACCATGTCTGCTGTAATCATTGTTACTATTTTCTGTCCTAGTCTTTATCTGATATCGCATGCTTCTTAAAACTTTTTGTCAAGTGCTCCTCTCCTCTCTCGAAGGACAAGGAACTTACTGTATCCCCAGGCAGGCTCATGTCTGCCTTGGGAAATCCTTCATGTTGGTTTTATGCCTTCTTAGAAGCTTCTCTCCGTTGGTTTCTACTGGGCTATTACATGTCACTCTGAAACCTGTTTTCTCAGTTGCAGACATTCAGTGGTTAGGAGTCAGTGGTTGTGTTCCCCTCTATCTTTTTAAAAACACCTTATTATCCTTATTTTGCAAAAGAGAAAACTGATGCTGACAAAGGTTAATTCATTTTCCTTTGGTTAATACAGATAATATGTTACCAAAGTTAGTTGCTCAGTGGTGTCTGACTCTTATTGACCCTGTGAACTGTAGCCCACCAGGCTCCTCTGTCCATGGGATTCTCCAGGCCAGAATACTGAAGTGAGTTGCTGTTTCCTTCTCTAGGGGAATCTTCCCAACCCAGGGATCGAACCCTGGTCTCCTGCATCACAGGCAGATTCCTTCACATGTGACCCCTGGAACTGAGCTTAACATCCCAGGTGTGTTCTGTTCTGCTCAGAGCAGAGAGCCAGATTATTGTTATCCTAGTCTGGGACCCTGTGGTCTTTTTTTCTTTATTATACCCACCATATTCCAGATCCAACAGATACTTACTGAACTCAAAAGTAGGGGCTGAGGTGCTGCAATCATACAGCCATGGATAAGGCAAAGTCATTGCCCTCTGGAAACGTAAGTTTTAGAGGCAGGGCTGGCTGCAGAGTCCAGAGCAACTGAAAATGAGGGGCCCCTTGTTCAAAAACAGGGGAAAAAGAAGCCATTAAAGGTATGAAATATAAATTTTTTGCTCTCTTTTGTGGTTTCTTTCTTTTTTACTTGCTATTTAATGTCATTCTATGTAAGGAACAAGTGAAAATGTAAATTGTTCAGTTCAGTTCAGTCGTGTCTGACTCTTTGCGACCCCATGAACTGCAGCATGCCAGGCCTCCCTGTCCATCTCCAACTCCCGGAGTCCACCCAAACCCATGTCCATTGAATCGGTGATGCCATCCAACCATCTCACCCTCTGTCGTCCCCTTCTCCTCCTGCCTTCAGTCTTTCCCAGTATCAGGGTCTTTTCAGATGAATCAGCTCTTTGCATCAGGTGGCTCTAAAGTATTGGAGTTTCAGCTTCAACATCAGTCCTTCCAATGGACACCCAGGACTGATCTCCTTTAGGATGGACAGGTTGGATCTCCTTGCAGTCCAAGGGACTCTCAAGAGTCTTCTCCAACACCGCAGTTCAAAAGCATCAATTCTTTTGAACTCAGCATGAACCTTACCATTCATTTTTTTGTGATGCAATGCAGGTTTGAAATATAAATGTAAGGGCACTAAACTTGTATGTGGAATCACTGAAATTACATAACTCCTGTGTGTCTCATTCTTACCAGAACAGTGGAAACACTGCACAAAACTACCTCAGTTGTTTATTTTACTTCTCATGTGCATATTCTACCTAACACTCTTTCTACCTTTTCTTACTGATAAATAAGGAAGTCCTGAAAGGAAAACAGACTAGGATTACCCTCACATTCTTTTTCTCTCTGTGGCATTATTTTCAGCATAAATGAATGACTAATGTTTAGACTCGTTGCCTTCTTTCTACCGTCAAATCAGGTTCTTGTTCCAATGAAAAGCATGGCCTTTGGGGACGCTGAGTGCCTCTACCTACTCACTACTCAATGATAAATGTAACACACTTATCTTGGGCTTTGAGCCTTGCCAAACTCCCACACTTCGTGGGTCCCCTGGAATTCTGTTCTCCTGGGGCATCAGGAAAGCCATGTGCAGTGAGCTGGAGAAGCACCGTGGACTATGTGTGGTGCGTATTCCGCTCACGCTCCATTCAGCTACAGAGCACGTGTTCAAAGATAAGACTCTGAAGATTTTCAAGATGGTGACGGAAGGGAATAAAACCAAGTTAGGGTGCAAGAGTAGGGTTCTGTGTGATTTCACAGGTCACATACCCATGAGGCCAGCCCTGCCCAGCGAAGAAACCGGTAAGTTAAATGTAAGGCTGAGTGGTAATTAGGACAGCCGGATGGGCTTGGGCACCTGGCAGGAAAGTTTCAAGGGGAAGATAAAGTCAAGTAGCTATTGGAGGAAGCGGCTGAGAAAGATAAGCAGTGACTGTGTTTATGAAGCTATTTTGCATCTTTGAAAGTTGCTGTGAAAGGGACAGTGTTAGTCACTCAGTCGTGTCCCACTCTTTAAGACCCCACGGACTGTAGCCCACCAGGCATGGAATTCTCCTGGCAAGAACACTGGGGTGGGTTGCCGGTCCTTCTCCAGGGGATCTTCCTAATCTAGGGGTTGAACCCTGTTCTCCTGCATTGGCGCGTGAGTTTGTTACCATCTGAGCCATCTGAGTAGACCAGTTCAGTTCAGTTCAGTTGCTCAGTCGTGTTCAACTCTTTGTGACCCCATGAATCGCAGCACGCCAGGCCTCCCTGTCCATCACCAACTCCCGGAGTTCACTCAAAGTCATGTCCATCGAGTCGGTGATGCCATCCAGCCATCTCATTCTCTGTCGTCCCCTTCTCCTCCTGCCCCCAATCCCTCCCAGCATCAGAGTCTTTTCCAGTGAGTCAACTCGTCACATGAAGTGGCCAAAGTATTGGAGTTTCAGCCTCAGCATCAGTCCTTCCAATGAACACCCAGGACTGATCTCCTTTAGGATGGACTGGTTGGATCTCCTTACAGTCCAAGGGACTCTCAAGAGTCTTCTCCAGCACCACAGTTCAAAAGCATCAATTTTTCGGAGATCAGCTTTCTTCACAGTCCCACTCTCACATCCATACATGACCACTGGAAAAACCATAGCCTTGACTTGACGGACCTTTGTTGGCAAAGTAATGTCTCTGCTTTTTAATATACTATCTAGGTTGGTCATAACTTTCCTTCCAAGGAGTAAGCATCTTTTAATTTCATGGCTGCAAAAGTAGACAGTAGTAGACCTTAAAAGTTCTCATCACAAGAAAAAAGCTATAATACTGAACCATTATGTTGTACCCCTGAATACAATACAATGTTACATGTCAGTTATATCTCAGCTTAAAAAAGGAGAGTCATTGAAAGGATTTCTGCATGAGGGAAAACTTGTGCCACGGCATGGAAGATGGGAGTAAGGGACCCATTAGGTGTAGGAACAGCTATGGTCCAGTGTGGCCTGGGCAAGGATAATGTAGTAGGTTTATAGAACGTTTACTGTGTGTGGCATGAGAAAAATTGAATAAGATCCTGGCTTCCTTATTCTCATTTATATTGCATAGGATCTATAAATCTGCAAATATCATCCTGAGAGAAACATCAGATTTATATATGTGATTTTTCAATAATAATGTAAGTAATTTATATTGGTTTTAGACAATTTCCCCTCAAAATGAAACACTATTAATTCTCTGTCTTGCTTTTAAAATGACTACAGTTAGAGATATAAATCTTGAATTTTTTCCCAAATATATCTACTGGAAGAAAGGATTAGGTGAACAGGCTGTAAGTTCTTTTCCTTATTTGTGAAAATCCCAGTGAATTTGAAGACATTGCCCTAATCATGTCTCAGAGATAGCCTGTGAGTTCTGATACCTTCTCCAGTAACCTGAGACAGGAGGCCAGAATTGGGCAAGATACCCATTCATCTGGACAGGCTAGGAGTTAGGACGTGATGTGGTCCATTTAGTCCATGGTCAACGGGTTTGCTGCTGCTCCTAAGTCACTTCAGTCGTGTCTGACTCTTTGTGACACCGTGGACTGTAGCCCACCAGGCTCTTCTCTGTCCATTGGATTCTCCAGGCAAGAATGCTGAAGTTCCATGCCCTCCTTCAGGGGATCTTCCCAACCCAGGAATCAAACCCACATTTCTTATAGCTCCTGCATTAGCAGGCAGATTCTTTACCCCTAGCGCCACCTAGGAAGCCTGGTCATAGGGTTTAGCAAACCCTTTTTGTTTTCTGGCTGGTCTCTCAGAGTTCTGGCTGCCCCACTGCGTGTTCCAAGGCTGTCCATACTTGGTGAGCTGAATTTGGGTTCTCTGGCGGTTGCTGCTTTTGATTCTTTATGTTGAGATGAAATTTTAAATCAGGTGTCTTGCCTATGAATGCCTTAAAACTTGATGCATTTCTAGTTTCCATTCCTTTCACCTTTAACCTCCATATCTCAGTTTCCCAGCCACTGGTTGATTTCATTGGTTTGGGTAGGATTCAGGGGAGGTGGAATGCTCAGTCACTGCATGAACAATTCAGCTCCCAGACAGAGAGGCAGCCAAGAGCAGACAAAGCTATGGAAACGCGTGCTCACTCCTAACTCTGAACATGTGAACATGGATGCACGTGTGTGCATGTGTATGTGAATGAGTGTGTACACCTGTGTGCACAGTGTTCAGTTCAGTTCAGTCGCTCAGTCGTGTCCGACTCTTTGTGACCCCATGAACTGCAGCATGCCAGGACTCCCTGTCCATCACCAACTCCCGGAGTTTACCCAAACTCATGTCCATTGAGTCAGTGATGCCATCCAATCATCTGATCCTCTGTCGTCCCCTTCTCCTCCTGCCTTCAATCTTTCCCAGCATCAGGGTATTTTCCAATGAGTCAGCTCTTCGCATCCGGTGGCGAAAATATTGGAATTTCAGTTTCAGCATCAGTCCTTCCAATGAACACCCAGGACTGATCTCCTTTAGGATGGACTGGTTGGATCTCCTTGCAGTCCAAGGGACTCTCAAGAGCCTTCTCCAACACCACGGTTCATAAGTATCAATTCTTCTGCCCTCAGCTTTCTTTATAGTTCCACTCTCACATCCATACATGACCACTGGAAAAACCATAGCCTTGACTAGACAGACCTTTGTGGACAAAGTAATGTCTCTGCTTTTTAATATGCTGTCTAAGTTGGTCATAACTTTCCTTCCAAAGAGTAAGCATCTTTTAATTTCATGGCTGCAGTCACCATCTGCAGTGATTTTGGAGCCCCCAAAAATACAATCAGACACTGTTTCCACTGTTTTCCCATCTATTTGCCATGAAGTGATGGGACCGGATGCCATGATCTTAGTTTTCTGAATGTTGAGCTTCAAGCCAACTTTTTCACTCTCCTCTTTCACTTTCATCAAGAGGCCTTTGAGTTCCTCTTCACTTTCTGCCATAAGGGTGGTGTCATTTGCATATCTGAGGTTATTGATATTTCTCCAGCAATCTTGATTCCAGCTTGTGCTTCCATCAGCCCAGTGTTCCTCATGATGTACTCTGCATATAAGTTAAATAAGCAGGGTGACAATATACAACCTTGATGTACTCCTTTTCGTATTTGGAACCAGTCTGTTGTTCCATGTCCAATTCTAACTGTTGCTTCCTGACCTGCATACAGGTTTCTCAAGAGGCAGGTCAGGTGGTCTGGTATTCCCATCTCTTTCAGAATGTTCACAGTTTATTGTGATCCACACAGTCAAATGCTTTGGCATAGTCAATAAAGCAGTGTAGAGGGCTGCAACTCAGTGGGAAGTATAAAAACACAGTTCTCACTTGCTGAAAGACATAATAGGCAGTATAAGAGGCTTTCGAACTGTAGTGGTGGAGAAGACTCTTGAGAGTCCCTTGGACAGCCAGGAGATCAAGCCAGTCATCCTATAGGAAAACAACCCTGAATATTCATTGGAAGGACTGATGGTGAAGCTGAAGCTCCAATACTGTGGCCACCTAATGTGAAGAGCTGACTCATTGGAAAAACCCCGATGCTGGGAAAGATTGAGTGCAGGAGGAGAAGGGGATGGCAGAGGATGAGATGGTTGGATGGCACCATCAACTCAATGGACATAAGTCTGAGAAAACTTCGTGAGATTGCAAAGGACAGGGAAGCCTGGGATGCTGCAGTCCATGGGGTTGTGTGGACACGACTGAGTGACCAACAACGAGAAGCTTAGGAATCTTGAGGAAAGCCAGTGTCTGCAAGTGTGCTGCAGACCTTCATGGAGGTCGCCCAGCAGGAACTTCTGGATCACCTATGAGGCTAGACTCTGAGCCAGGGACAGGTGAAGAAGGAATGCGGTAAGAAAAAGAAATCAGGGGCTCATGGCAATTTTTCTCTATGCATGAAATATTTTTCCATTAATTCATTGTATCCATTATACAGCTAATCCAGATAATAACAATGGTGTGATCACTGACCTAGAGCCAGACATCTTGGAATGTGAAGTCACGTGGGACTTAGAAAGCATCGCTATGAACAAAGATAGATGAGGTGATGGAATTCCAGTGGAGTTATTTCAAATCCTAAAAGATGATGCTGTGAAAGTGCTTCACTCAATATGCCAGCAAATTTGGAAAACTCAGCAGTGGCCACAGGACTGGAAAAGGTCAGTCTTCATGCTAATCCCAAAGAAAGGCAATACCAAAGAATGCTCAAACTACCGCACAATTGCAGTCATCTCACATGCTAGTAAAGTCATGCTCAAAATTCTCCAAGCCAGGCTTCAGCAATACGTGAACCGTGAACTTCCAGATGTTCAAGCAGGTTTTAGAAAAGGCAGAGGAACCAGAGATCAAGTTGCCAACATCCGTTGGATCATGGAAAAAGCAAGAGAGTTCCAGAAAAACATCTATTTCTGCTTCATTGACTAAGCCAAAGCCTTCTACTGTGGATCACAATAAACTGTGGAACATTCTGAAAGAGATGGGAATACCAGACCACCTGACCTGCCTCTTGAGAAACCTGTATGCAGGTCAGGAATCAACAGTTAGAACTGGACATGGAACAATGGACTGGTTCCAAATAGGAAAAGGAGTACGTCAAGGTTGTATATTGACACCCTGCTTATTTAACTTATATGCAGAGTACATCATGAGGAACGCTGGGCTGGAAGAAGCACAGGCTGGAATCAAGATTGCCAGGATAAATATCAATAACCTCAGATATGCAGATGACACCACCCTTATGGCAGAAAGTGAAGAGGAACTAAAAAAAAGCCTCTTGAGGAGAGTGAAACAGTTGGCTTGAAGCTCAACATTCAGAAAACTAAGATCATGACATCTGGTCCCATCGCTTCATGGGAAATAGATGGGGAAACAGTGGAAACAGTGTCAGACTTTATATTTTGGGGCTCCAAAATCACTGCAGATGCTGATTGCAGCCATGAAATTAAAAGACGCTTACTCCTTTGAAGGAAAGTTATGACCAACCTAGATAGCATATTAAAAAGCAGAGACATTACTTTGTCCACAAAGGTCCGTCTAGTCAAGGCTATTGTTTTCCCTGTGGTCATGTATGGATGTGAAAGTGGGACTGTGAAGAAAGCTGATCGCCGAAGAATTGATGCTTTTGAACTGTGGTGTTGGAGAAGGCTCTTGAGAGTCCCTTGTACTGCAAGGAGATCCAACCAGTCCATCCTAAAGGAGATCAGTCCTGGGTGTTCATTGGAAGGACTGATGCTGATGAAAGTCCAGTACTTTGGCCACCTCATGTGACGAGCTGACTCACTGGAAAAGACTCTGATTCTGGGAGGGATTGGGGGCAGGAGGAGAAGGGGACGACAGAGAATGAGATGGCTGGATGGCATCACCGACTTGATGGACATGAGTTTGAGTGAACTCCGGCAGTTGGTGATGGACAGGGGGGCCTGGTGTGCTGTGATTCATGGGGTCGCAAAGAGTCGGACACGACTGAGTAGCTGAACTGAACTGAACATAGTTTTAAAATTTCTTCATAAAAGTCCTGTGCAATCTGAAATTAATTTAAAGATATTTTTCTTATTGTGAATGTTATCTTATTTTCTTTAATATTTTCCACTTGGTTGTTATTTTAGTAGAGCTATGTTGTAGGTTTTTATAAGCTGATTTTCAATTTAACCACCTTGGTCAAATTTCTTATTCTGTAATATATTTATATATTGATTCTGTTAATTCTTACCTTGGTTTTGCTCATTTTGTTGTTTTATGTGAATGGTCATATTTTCTGTTTATCTATTGACTGTGTTAAATTTTTCTCTGTTGATAGTCACACTTTCTGCTGATCAGTTTTTTCTTTCCTCCTCCAATCCTTATGCCTCTGGTTTCTCTTTCTTGTCTCCTAGTGTTGGCCTGAAACTACTTCAGTTGTTAGTAGTTGGCATTATGTGTCTAAAGGTTTTCAGTTATGGTGGTGGCTATAGATTATTTAGTGTATAATATTGTCCAGTTAGGAAGTTATTCTCACTTTTTGTAGTCTGAGAATTTTTAGCATGAATCATTGTTTAACTTTTTCAAATGTTATTTCTTCATGTATTGAGATAATTATGTGATTTTATTATTTCATCTATTAACTGTGATTAATTACCTTTATAGATTTTCTCATGTCATGCTATCCTTGAGGAGAAGGCAATGGCAAGCCACTCCAGTGTTCTTGCCTGGAGAATCCCAGGGACGGGGGAGCCTGGTGGGGTTCCATCTATGGGGTCACACAGAGTCGGACACGACTGAAGTGACTTAGCAGCAGCAGCAGCTATCCTTGAATTATCAGTGTATTTTCCGTGCATGTGGATATCAGGATAAACTTTATCTGATCATGGCTCCTCTTCCTCCGCCATTGTTATTTTAAGACTTTGTTGGATTTGATTGGCTAATGTTTCAGTTCAGTTCAGTTCTGTCACTCAGTTGTGTCTGACTATTTGCAACCCCATGGACTGCAGCACGCCAGGCTTCCCTGTCCATCACCAACTCCTGGAGCTTGCTCAAAGTCATGTCCATCCAGTCAGTGATGCCATCCAACCATCTCATCCTCTGTCATTCCCTTCTCTTCCCACCTTCAATCTTTCCCAGCATCAGGGTCTTTTCAAATGAGTCAGTTCGTTGCATCAGGTCCCCAAAGTATTGGAGTTTCAGCTAATGTTTACTTTAGGGTATTTGCATCTATGTTGATTAACGGGATTTTCTTGCATTGTCCTTATCAAGTTTTATAATTAAGATACCACTGTTCTCATCCAGTATGTTAGACAGCTGTTCTTCTTTTCCTGTATACTTTAATGAGTTAGCTATCAGGGAAGCTAGGGATTTTCTATTCCTTGAAAGTACAGCTCAATGGCAACATTATCTGAGACTGATCTTTTTTCTTGTGGAAGAGATTTTGTAAATTACCATGGGACTTCCTTGGCCCTCCAGTGGTTAAGACTCTAAGCTTCCATGGCAAGGGGTGTGGGTTCAGTGCCTGGTCAGGGAACAAAGATCCCACATGTTGTGCACCCAAAATAAAATAATCATTATTACAGTTTCTATTTTTTATACATTATACAATTTCTAATTTTTTGTGTTTAATGACGGTTGCTACATCATCTTAATTTTGATATTTAATGTTTTTAGGAATGTTTAATGGTTATTCTTTTCTCATTTAAATTTTTTTTTTTGTTTATTCTTGTATCTGGTTTTATTTTTTTAACTAATATATATTTATTGAAGTGTAATTGACATATAACATTGTGTTAGTTTCAGATGTACAATGTAATGACTTGATATTTCTAGATATTTTGAAATGATCACCCAATTAGTTTGGTTTACACTTGCCACCATACATAATTACAAAATATTTTTCTTGTAATGAGTTTTAGTCTCATAGCAAATTTCAACATAATAAATACTATAGGAGAAAAAAATAAATACTATAAGATAGTGCTATAGATAATAGTATTATTATTTATGGTAAACACATTGTACATTACATCCCCATGAGTTATTTATTTAATAACTCTTCAGTTATAAATTTGTAATTTTGATTCCCTTTACACACTTGGCCCACACCCACCGCTAGTCATTGTTCTTGTGGTATGGTATGATGCTTTCTAACTGTGGTGCTGGATAAGACTCTTGAGAGTCCCTTGGACTGCAAGGAGATCCAGCCAGTTCATCCTAAAGGAAATCAGTCCTGGGTGTTCATTGGAGGGACTGATGCTGAAGCTGAAGCTCTAATACTTTGGCCACCTGATTGGAAGGGTCGACTCATTGGAAAAGACCCTGATGCTGGGAAAGATGGAAGGCAGGAGGAAAAGGGGACGACAGAGAATGAGATGGTTAGATGGAATCACCAACTCGATAAACATGAGTTTGAGCAAGCTCCAAGAGTTGATGAAGGACAGGGAAGCCTGGTGTGCTGTGGTCCCTGGGTTTGCAAAGAGTCGAACACAACTGAGCATCTGAACAACAATGTATTTTCCAGACATAGGTCCTTTTTTTTTTTGTTCATTAGCTTCCCTGTTGTGATCAGTTTCTGAGTTTATTATGTATTATAATCATAGGACATTTTTTTCAATGGACATTTTGTGTATCACTTTTTTTGGCCCTGTTGCAGAGCGTGGGATCTTAGTTCTCTGACCATAGTGATCCCATGCCCCCAGGAGTGGAAGTGTGGAGTCCTAACCACTGGACCACTAGGAATTTCCTCTATATGATGTTAATTTTTTGGAATTTGTTGTTTCTTGTGGACTGTTACATCATCATTTTTCAGGAGTGTACTAAGCACATTTCTCTCCATGCAAAGTCTTATCTAAAGCTAGTAGTTTCAGTTCATTCGCTGTGTTATTATATTCTATTATTTTGTTACTTTATTGTCTGTGTGATCCATCAGTTTCCAAGAATGTAAGTTAATATCATAATTACAATTTTAGATATATCCACTTGTCTCCTTATTCTGAGACAAGATCGTTAGGTGCATTTATGTACATCATAGGTTTAAATTCTCAAATTCCTCTTCTATTTGTTAATGTGTAATTTCTTTGTCCCTTATGATTTTTCCTTGAATTCTACTTTTTGTCACTTATTAAGAATGCTATGCTAGGTCTCTTCTGGTTCATTCATATTTGATATATAAATATTCTTATCCTTTTGTTTCTATACTTTTATATCCCTTTTAAAATGTGATTTTTGTTAACAAGATATTGCTTGCATTTTAGAATCATTTAGGGAATATGTATCTTTTGGATGGGGACAGTATAACTGACACATACAAATTGCACTGATTTTAAGTGTATGGTTTGATGAAGTTATCAAATGTACCACTCCAATCAAAGGATTGCAATTTTGATCTCCCAGATTGAGCCCTCTTACCTTTTTCTAGTCACTTTCCATATCCTTCTCTGAAGCACAAATACAGTTGCTTTTCTGATGTTTGTCAATATATCTTGGTTTGACCTGTTGTAAGAATTTATATAAATTATCCAGTATATCGGGAAAGAAGTACGTCAAGGCTGTATATTGTCACCATGCTTATTTAACTTATATGCAAAGTACATCATGAGAAATGCTGGGCTGGATGAAGCACAAGCTATAATCAACATTGGCGGGGGAAATATCAATAATCTCAGATATGCAGATGACACCACCCTTATGCAGAAAGTGAAGAAGAACTAAAGAGCCTCTTGATGAAAGTGAAAGAGGACAGTGAAAAAGTTGGCTTAAAGTTCAACATTCAGAAAACTAAGATCATGGCATCTGGTCCCATCACTTCATGGCAAATAGATGGGGAAGCAGTGGAAACAATGGCAGACTATTTTGGGGGGCTCCAGAATCACTGCAGATGGTAACTGCAGCCATGAAATTAAAAGATGCTTGCTCCTTGGAAGAAAAGTTGTGACCAACCTAGACAGCATATTAAAAAGCAGAGACATTACTTTGCCAACAAAGGTCCATCTCGTCAAAGCTGTGGTTTTTCCAGTAGTCGTGTGTGGATATTAGAGTTGGACTAGAAAGAAAGCTGAGTGCTGAAGAATTGATGCTTTTGAACTGTGGTGTTGGAGAAGACTCTCGAGAGTCCCTTGGACTGCAAGGAGATCCAACCAGTCCATCCTAAGGAAATCAGTCCTGAATATTCATTGGAAGGACTGAGGCTGAACCTGAAACTCCAGTTCTTTGGCCACCTGATGGGAAGAGCTGACTCATTGGAAAAGACCCTGATGCTGGGAAAGATTGAGGGCAGGAGGAGAAGGGGATGACAGAGTATGAGATGGTTGGATGGCATCACCGACTCGATGGGTATGAGTATGGGTAAACTCTTGGAGCTGGTGATGGACAGGGAAGCCTGATGTGCTGTGGTCCATGGGGTCGCAAAGAGTCGGACACGACTGAGCGACTGGACTGAACTGATACATTATACACTCATGTCTGGTGTCTTCAGCATAGCATGATATTTTAAAATTTCCTTCAGATTGCTGTCAATATCAGTAGTTTATTTCTTTTATTGCTGTGCCTAATTTTGTTGCATGGGTAACCCGCACTTTGTTTATCCATCAAGCAACTGATGGAATTTTTAGTTCTTTTGATTAATTGACTAGTTTATATACAGCTGCTATAAACTTTGGTGTCCAATACCTTTCTTGGTGGAAGAGGGAACAGAGAGTGTAAATACTCAGGAATGGAATTATTGCATCACTGGACAGATACATGAAAACCTGCCAATGCTTTTCTCAAGCGGTCCTATTTTATGTTCCCGTCAGTGATGTCTGAGCGCTCTCGATGCTCCACGTTATCTTTTTAGTTACCATTCTGATAAGTAGGTCTCATTCTGGTTTTAATTTCTCTTTCCTAGATAACTAGTCATGTCTAATTGAACATCCCTACATGTGCTAATTGCCCATTTGTATCTTCTTGTGTGAAGGTCCTATTTGACTCTTTAGTTTATTTTTTATTTTATTTTCTGTTTCTTTATTGTTAGATTATAGAATAAAAGTATTTTGAATACAAGTCCTTTATCAGGTATGTATCTTTCGAATATTTTCTTCCTATATATGTCTTGTCTTTTCATTTTCTAAACAGTGTCTTTGAAGAGCAGAAGTTTTAATTTTGGCAAATGACATCAGGTTTTTATTTTTTTTGGCCTAGCCCTTAGTGGTTTTGTGTGCAGAAAGACTTTTGCCATCTTTAGGACAGAAAGGCATTTTCCTATATTTTCATCTAGCTGCCTTACAGTTTCAGTTTTTATGTTCAGGCCTGTGAACCATCTTGGATTACTTTTTGTATATGCTTTGAGGCACACATTTTATCACTACAGATTTACAGTTGTTTCAGCATCATTTGTTTAAAAGATTATACTTTCTCTACTGGATTATTTTTGTGCCTTTTTTTGGAAATTAGTTGATCATATATGTCCATACATATTTCCCAGTTCTTTTTTCTAGTGCCTTGACTTATTTATCTGTTATATCAGTATTCACTTTCTTGATTACTGTATTTTTGTAAAATTTAAAACCAGCTTTTGTAAGTCTTTCCATTTTGTCTTTTTAAAGATTATTTGGTGATATCTCAGTGTGGTTTTGACTTATATTTCCCTGATGATTCATGATGCTGAAAACCTTTTAATGTACTGTATAAACTTTGACTCTTGAAAAGAAATTTCATGAAAAATGCCATTTTGGAATGCCAAATGGAATTTTGATAGGGGTTGCCCTGAATCTCTAGAATGCTTTCAGTATATTGATATTTTAACAATATTGTTTCTTCCATTCCTTGAGCTTGGAATATCTTACCATGTATCCATGTCTTCTTCAGTTTCTTTAATCAATATCTTGTGCTTTTCAGTGTAGGTATCTTTCATCTCCTTGGTAAAGTTTATTTCTAAGTATTTTATTTGTTTTATAGATAAGGTCATTTTCTTAATTTCTCTTTCTGGTATTTTGTTGTTAGTGTATAGAAAGGCCACTGATTTTATGTATTGATTTTGCATCCTGCAAATTTGCTGAGTTTGAATTTTAGTTCTAATAGTTTTGTGGTGGAATCCTTAGTTTTTTAATATATAATATTACATTACTTGCAGATGGAGGCATTTTTACTTCTTCCTTTCCAATTTGAATGCCTTTTATTTTTCTTCTTCCCTAATTCTTCTCATTTGGACTTCCAGTAAAATTTTGAATAGAAGTGGCAAGAGTGAGCACCCTTGTCTTGTACCTGATCTTACAGGAAAAGCTCGCAGCTCTTCACTGTTGACTGTAATGTTAGCTTTGGGCTCATTGTATATGGCCTCTATTATACTGAGGTATGAGATGCAGGTTCGATCCCTGGGTCAGGAACATCTATTCTTGCCCGGAGAATCCCATGGTCAGAGAAGCCTTGTGGGCTACAGTCCACGGGGTCACAAAGAGTCAGACACAACTGAAGCTGTTTAGCACGCACACACATATTGAGATACACTCAGTTTGTTTAAAGTTTTTTTTTTTTTATCATGAAGGATATTAAATTTTGTCAACAGGCTTTTCTGCATCTACTGAGATGATCATATGATTTTTATCCTTCATTTTGTCAGTGTGATGTATGACATTGTTTTGCAGATATTGAACCACCATTTCAACCTGGAATGAATCCCTCTAGATCATTTTGTATATAATCTTTCTAATGTAGTGTTGATTTTAGTTTGCTAATATATCACTGAAGATCTTTGCATCTGTGTGCATCAGGGTTAGTAGTATTAGTTGCTCAGTTGTGTCTGACTCCCTGTGATCCTATAGACTGTAGCCCGCCAGGCCCCTCTGTCCATGGTATTCTCCGGGCAAGAATACTGGAGTGGGTTGCCATGTCCTTCTCCAGGGGATCTTCTTGACCCGCGGATTGAACCAGGTTCTCCTGCTTTGCAGGCAGATTCTTTACCATCTGAGCCACCAGGGAAGCCCATGAATACTGGCCTTTAATTTTTTTCCTGTAGTGTCCTTGTCTGGTTTGGTATCAGGGAGGTGCTTACCTTATAAAGCCAGTTTGGCAGTGTTTCTTCATCTTCTATTTTTTTGGAAAGGTTTGGAGAATTGATATTAATTTTTCTTTATATATTTGGTAGAATTCACAGTGAAATTGTTTGGTCTTGAACTTTAGTTTTGGAGAAAGCTTTGTTTACTGATTCAGTCTTCTTCCTAGTAATTGGTCTGTTTAGATTTTCAGTATCTTCTTTATTCAGTCTTGGTAGGTTGCATGTTTCTAGGAATTTATCCATTTCTTCTAGGTTTTTCAATTAATTTGCATATAGTTTTACACAGTAGTCTCTTACAATCCTTTGTATTTGTGTGGTATTAGTTATATCTCCTCTTTCATGTATTTGGGTCCTTTCTCTCTTTGATGAGTCTAGCTAAAGCTTTGTCTATTTTGCTTAATTTTTTTCAAAAACCAGGTTTTAGTTTCATTGATCTTTTCTATTGATTTTTTAGTCTCTATTTCATTTATTTCCTGTCTGATCTTTGTTATGTCCTTTCTTTTATTAACTTTGGGCTTCATTTGTTCTTTTTTTCTAGTTCCTTGAGGTGTAAAATTATGCTGCTTATTTGAGGTTGTTTTTTATAAACTTCCTGAATAAACCTAGTTCTGTTATATTTCATAAATTTTGGTCAATTGTTTCCATTTTTATTTGTCTGAAGATTTTTTTTATTTCCCTTTTGATTTCTTCTTTAACTCATTGAAGAAACTAATTGTTCAGTAGCATTTTGTTTAATCTTCACAGATTTGTGAATGTTCCATTCTTATAACTGATTTCTAGTTTTATACTATAGTGGTTGGAAAAGGTGTTTGATATATATCAACCTTATTAAGTTTATTAGAACGTTCTTTTTAATGTTTAATGACATTTTAAAAATTGAAGTATAATTGATTTACAATGTTGTGTTAGTTTCAAGTATATGGTGATTCAGTTAAACTTATGTAACTATATACGTATATGTGTGTATATGTATGGCTGTGTTTTCTTTTTCTCTCCTCTGAGGTTTCCAATTATAAGTATGTTAGACTACCTTGTAACATCCTTCAGTTTATTGAGACTCTATAATGATAGTAAATTTGACTGTTTCTCTGATTTTTATACTTTAGTTTGGATGCTTTCTGTTGACCTCACTTCACGTTTACTGATTCTTTTTTGTAGCCAATATGCTGATTGTTCCAGTCATTAAAATTTTCAATTTCAAATAATGTATTTTTCAGTTTAGGGTTTACATGTGTCCAATTTTATAGTTTCTATACCTTTCCTAAAATCCCCTAGATAATCATTCTTTAGACCAAATTTCTCATACAGATTTTGTAACATCTTTACCATAATTATTTTAGTTTTTGTTTGCTAATGCCAACATCAGAGTTGTTTCTATTGCCTGAATTTTTTCTTGTTTATGTGTCCCATTTTCCTATTTTTATGTCTAGTGAACTTTTGTTACTTACTGATATTGTGGATAATACGTTGTAGATGCTTTAGATTATCCTATTTTGCTCTGAATATATTTGTGTTGTGTTGTGTTGTAGCAGCTAGTTGTGCCATGTAGTAATCACATTAAACTTGTGGAGGCTTGGTGTAAGACTTCAGTAATGCGGGCCTGTTTTGGTTGTGCCTTTAGTCCTAGCATGAATAGTCTTTTTACAGTCTTTTCACTATTAAGAAAAGTACAAGAGTACATCTCTCTTTGGTGTCATTCCTTATCCGTGACATGTGGGTGTGTTAGAATTTTAGTTCTTTATTATCAAGGATATTTTCTTCAAATAATATATATATATATTAATGTATACACACACACACACACATACACACACATATATATATAACTGAATCATTTTGCTGTACCCCAGAAACTAACACAACATTGTAAATCAGCTATACTTGATTTTTAAAAAAGGGATATTTTCTCCAGATTTTTGCCCAAGTAAGAGATGCAACCGGAGAAGGCAATGGCAAGCCACTCCAGTACTCTTGCCTAGAAAATCCCATGGATGGAGGAGCCTGGTAGGCTGCAGTCCGTGGGGTCGCTAAGGGTCGGACACGACTGAGCGACTTCACTTTCACTTTTCACTTTCACACATTGGAGAAGGAAATGGCAACCCACTCCAGTGTTCTTGCCTGGAGAATCCCAGGGACGGGGGAGCCTGGTGGGCTTCCGTCTATGGGGTCACACAGAGTCGGACACGACTGAAGTGACTTAGCAGCAGCAGCAGCAGCAGCAGCAGCAGCAAGAGATACAACAGCCTGTTCTAGTTTACCATTTTGCCATCCATTGCATGTAATTATTAAAAATAAAATATATTCCATTAGATAAAAGATTGTTTCTTTAAAATATTAAACTTGAGATACTAATAAGGAAATAGCTTCTTAAGGAAGACTGCTACATAATTGGTAAATATAGCGTATTTTTTTATAGTTAGTCATTTCTTGTGAACAAACATAAGGGGAAAACAAAACAGATACAGTTTTCATTCAGAATTTATGTTAAGTTCTCTGAACTCCTAGTGTATTGCCTTTTGGTTATACATTTTGCCTTGAATGTTTCAGCTCCCGAGTGAAAATCCACTGTTGAGAAATAGTGTTGAGTTAGTCTGTAGTGCCATAGCTCCAGCCTTTTTGGCGCCAGGAACTGATTTCATGGAAGACAGTTTTTCCACAGACCAGGGATTAGGGGATGGTTTTGTGATGATTCAAATGCATTACATTTAGTGTGCACTTTATTTCTATTATTATTATATCAGTTCCACCTCCGATTATCAGGCATTAGATCTCAGAGGCTGGGGACCCCAGTATAGAACTAATTTAGGAATAGGCTCATCACTGGGCCTTTCGATCATAGGAGGGGGATAGATGATGTATGACATTCCCAGAGGTCCTAAGAAAGGTAGCTGAGAGTGCCGCCTGCAGCTGCCTAGATTTATAGTCTTGAAAACTAGTCCCTGCTTAGGGAGATAGTCACATTTCTGGTTACCCATAAATGAAGGGGATAAGCAAAAAAGATGGTGAATGGGACAAGAGAAGAAAGCTAAATTGTTGAGTGGAATAATTATTCCATAATCTTTGTGTTTCTGTGGGGGAGAGAAAATGTGAACGCTACACCCGAGGAAGGAAGCATATGGAAGGAACACTTCCTATTTCACTGTGTTTCTTCAGCCTCTCATTTCTTGAGAGATGAGTTGTGGAGTAGGAAGTGAGCTTGCCTCCGGCTTTCTAATCCGTCTACCAGTGGTTTTCCAGCTTATGCCAATGAAGAAGTTTAATACTGGAGTAGAAGGTTTTCACTTTCACACATTGGAGAAGGAAATGGCATCCTGCTCTGGTGTTCTTGCCTGGAGAATCCCAGAGACGGGGGAGCCTGGTGGGCTCTTGTCTATGGGGTCACACAGAGTCAGACACGACTGAAGTGACTTAGCAGCAGCAGCAGAATGTTAGCCAGTGCTTTTGGCTGCAGGTATAAAGCCACATTCTCCAATCAGACTGAACAGTAAAACACTGATATCTCTGGCCCTGAATGACTGCTTCATTTGCTTTCTTATTTTGTTTGGAACCTGAGAGGAGTATTATTTATTGATCCAGTAAAATCCACCATTATATTTTTGAGCCCAGTCAATTTGTATGATGATGAAAATGCTAGCAATATTTCAGAGCATCAAAAAGGGTGCAAGCAAGCTATTAATACATGCAGCGTCTTGGATAGATCTAAAGGGCATTATGCTGAGTAGGATAAAGGCAATCTCAAGAGGTTTCATAGTATGTGATTCCATAATGTATAACATTCTTGAAATGACAGAGTTCTAGAGATGAAGTACACATTAGTGGTAACCAAGGACAGGGATGGGATGCAGGGAGTAGCATGAAAGAATTCCTTGGTAAGAGAGGATAGAATTCTGTTTCTCATTTGAAACGGTTGTTACTTGAATCTATATAGGGGATAAAATTACATAAATGTGTGGACACACACACACACACATGAATACATGTAAAAATGGTAAAATCTGAATAAAGCCCGTAGTTTTTATTGGTATTATACCCATATAGTTTCCTGGATTGATGTATATTTTTTAAAATTTCATTTGTTTATTGTTTCTTTTTGTCTGTGCTAGATCTTAGTTGCTGCAAGTGGGCTTTCTCTAGTTGCAACGAATGGGGGCTACTTTCTATTTGCATTGCATGGGCTTCTCATTGTGGTGGCTTTTCTTGTTGCAGAGCACGGACTCTAGGGCATTTGGGCTTCAGTAGTTACAGTACATGGGCTCAGTAGTTATGGTTCACTGGCTTATTAGTTGCCCCTGGGCATGTGGAATCTTCCTGGACCAGGAATTGAACCCTGGTCCTGCATTGGCAGGCGGATTCTCAACCACTGGACCACCGGGAAATCTGATTTGATGTTGTATTATAATGTAACATGTTACCATTTGGGGGAACCTGGGCTGAAAGTGCACAGAACTCTGTAATATTTTTTAAATTTTCTGTGAGTTCATAACTATTTCAAAGTAAACAGTTACAAAAAAAAAGTTATATAAACATTTTCATTTAATCTTAGCAACTTCTCCCCTGAAAGATAACAAGCAGCTGCGTAGAGCTTATAAAGTTGGGAATGCTATGAGAACTTTTGCAGTAATATATTTTATGCCAGCTGAAGTCATGGTACCAATAATCTTGAAAATCCCCTCCAAATATCCTAGTAAATAATGAAATTTTAAAGGCCATTTATTTCCTCCTGAAAATTGTTTTTTTAAGTCAAAAGCAGATATTTTTCTGCCCTTACTGAATGAGAGTGTTGACTGCCTTGCTGCTTGATTTAAAATCTAAGACTTGTGACGCTCAAACTCATTTGTGGATGTGCAAATACATTTCATTTACTAATGTACTGTTGGCTCTAATAAAAATCAAGATGCTTTTAAAAAACAAATTGTTATTTGGGGGGAAAGAAACTTGGGAGCAATGAATGGTTTGGGTAATTATTATTCACTGCACAGGTATTAACCAGTGTTCACTCTTTAGCAGTAATATATATTTCAATCCCTAAATATTCAAAACATGAACTAACTTTTCTTCATTATTGAAATCTCTGTATGCAAACCTAGTAGTATTTGAAAGCTCATCTCCCTATGTGCCAGAGTAATTACAGCAAAGTAAATAATCTCCAGTGTTCTTATTCCCTATAGAAATGGTTTAATGTCTTATCTTCCAAAACTGGTTTTTCAGCTCACTCAGAAAGCATGGGAAAAGTTCTTTAGTATTCAGAAAAGGAGTCACTTTAAGAAAGCTCTGGAAACTGTCACCCCTCAAGCAGTTGCTATTGGACCAGAGCACTTTTTCCATCCGAGAATGAGGATGAATCTCTTTGTTGCTTTTCCCTAACAGGGGAGTTTATATGTTCCTCTATAGAGCCCCGGATCAGAACCCTGAATGGAAAGCCAAGGCGTGTAAACAGGAAGTGGTCTGTATGGCTTGTTGATGATTCCATAGCTGGCATGCCTCCATCAAGTCATTCTACACTACAGGCGCAGTGTGATATTAGGGGCCCCCAAGCTTTTCTCTCATAGCTCAGTTGGTAAAGAATCTGCCTGCAGTGCAGGAGACCCTGGTTCAATTCCCAGGTTGGGAAGATCCCCTGGAGAAGGGAAAGGCTACCCAATCCAGTATTCTGACCCAGAGAATTCCATGGACTATACAGTCCATGGAGTTGCAAAGAGTCGGACACGACTGAGCGACTTTGATTTCACAAGCTTTTCCTTGAGCTGCTTCATGGAGGGCCTAAGTCGCCATGCTCGTTTATTATCCACTGAGCTTTTTTTCTTTTTTTAATCCTTCAGGCTTTGTGGTGTTGGTCCCAGTGTCCATACAGGTTTCAGAATGAGTCGTTGTACAATTGTCTCTCAAATTGTAAGGCAGTCATGAACTGGAATGAGTTCTTCACTTCTATATCTGCAATGTTGGGTATCAGGCCTCAAACTGCCAAAGCAATTCTTGCTTTTTAAAACTGTGAAATTGTTCTTCACAGCCCTCTTCAGTTTCCAGTGGATGGGCTGGAAGCTCTGCATTTTTTTTTTTCTCCCCAAAAGGTTAAAACTGTGACGAGAGTTTCTCAGCATATATGACTCATGTTTCTTCTACAGCGGGATCACTGAGAGACATTTTGTTTTGAATAAATGTATCTTTAGTGAAGTGTACTAAAGACCTGACATGTGCTGCTGGCAGTTTTCAGCCTGTTGTACTTTTGTGAGAAGTGCAGCAGTGTTGATTGAAATTCTCTATTTTTGATCTTAGTGTTAAGATGATTTCGTTTTACTTTTTGCCTTCATAAAAGAGGAGGGGAAAAAGCAACTATTCAATTTTTGTGAGTTTTGTTTATATTAAAACTACCATCTTTTAAATTTCCAAAAGATCGTTTTTAGAATATAATTTAATTGCTTACATTTTAGTTCACCATCTATCTATTTTCTAACCACTGAATTTTACATTTTGTCATTTCTGCCATGAATTGGCATTCTGCAGCATTTCTTATATTTTTCTGGTACTCTAGGGATGAGAGATCTTAGAGACCCATAGTTCCAATTTATATTTTTGATCTTTCCTTTTGCTTTTAGGAGAGTTTCTAGATCAAGATTGTATATGTTCACTAAAAGGTGTTTATATAGGAGTTGCTACTCTTACATATCAGTTGCCAAAAAGCAAAAAGAGAGCTTTAATAAAATGGCCCGCCACAGCATGATTTGTGGTAGCGCATTGCTAATGGACACAGTGCAGTGAACATTTTGGTGAAAACCGGGGGATCCAGAGGGGTCCCTGGTGAGCCACTGATTTCTGCTGAGTCTTCTCCTCTGCCTCTGACTTTCCTGACTTCTCTCCTGCGTCAATCTCACTCTTACTGAGGTGCAGAGCATCTTTTGAATGTCTTCTCTGCCTCATCATTTTTCTCCCTCTTCCTTCTTTGCCCTGACAAATACGGATGTTCTCTATGGCCCTGTCCCTTTCTTCCTCAGTCCTGGTTCTGGAGTAGCTATAAGCGTCCGAAGGTCTGGCTTTACTGGGTTTCTGGACGTTTCCTGAGCAGGTCAGAAAGCCCCATGGAAGAGTCATCAGCAGTGGCATGTGGGGTCCCGCCTGTCCGGTCCCCGCTCCCCACCACCAGGCTGGGTGTTGAGAGGGAGGAGACAGGCTGAGGCTTGGGGCCCTCTCCGTGGCGTCTGTCCGTCCTGTGTGAAGCAGGGCTGTTGTGGAGCCCATCCTTTCAGATGGAACCTGGACATTCTGCTCAGCTCTTGCTTGCCCCAGGAGGCCCAACGCTGCCCTTCACCTCTTCAGTCAGCGCAGGAGATAGCTCAGAAATCTCTTACTTCTCTGGTGGGAAATTCCTGCTGCTGGGCCTGACTTAGCGGATTAAAACCCCCAGATGTCAGCCCTGGTCTGGTTAAGCCTGAGTCTGCCGTGGCCTTTAGACCCTCGTGCTTGAAGAGCTGGCCTCTTGCCTTGAGGCTCATTCCTAAAGTTGTGTCAGTTTCCCAAATCCCGACCCAGCCTAGTCCTGATTTCCTTGGCTTTCCCAGAGGACTGATTTCCTCTTTGGGTAGAAGTTGAGACAGGCCCTTTTTTCTTCTCTTATTATGTCCTCTGAGGGCTTCAGCAATGACTTCAATGAGGAAATATTTCCTAAGCCGCATTTCTGTGTTTTCCTTTGCCTGGTGGACCCCACCTACATGTGTTCTCCTGGACTTTTTTTTTTTTTTTCCTAAAGATTTTTTTTTTATGTGAACCATTTTTTAAAGTCTTTATTGAATTTGTTACAATTTTGTTTCTGTTTGATGTTTTGGTTGTTTTGGTCAAGAAGCCCGTGGGATCTCAACTCCTGATCAGAGATCAAACCCGCACCCCCTGCGTTGGAAAGCTAAATCTTAACTACTGGACCACCAGGGAAGTTCCCTCCTCTGGACTTTAAACTCTATAGATTTCTGGAAAGGAACCTACTCATTGCTTGCCTTTCATGCAAGGTGGTCTTCTAGCCTTCGCCATTATTTATGTTACTGGCATCTGCTGTCTCAGCCCCAAATCCAGGAGGCATCTTTATTGTACTTTGGGCCTCATGTGGCACATTCAGCCAGTTGCCAGAATGTCAGTTCTTCCTTGTTTCTTTTATGTTTTCCTAATCCTCCCTCTCATTCATACCTTCACTAGGTACGTTTACTTATAGAATTCCTTCTGTCTGAGATGTTGTTCCTTCTCATAAAATTTAAACCTTTAAGAGCTAGGAAAGGTGGTCTCTGCTCCAAAATAACCTTCCCTAATATGCACAGCAGGAATTGTTCTTTCATGTGTTGCTGCTGCTGCTGCTAAGTCACTTCAGTCGTGTCTGACTCTGTGCGACCCCATAGATGGCAGCCCACCAGGCTCCCCCGTCCCTGGGATTCTCCAGGCAAGAACACTGGAGTGGGTTGCCATTTCCTTCTCCAATGCATGAAAGTGAAAAGCAAAAGTGAAGTCGCTCAGTCCTGTCCGACTCTTCGCGACCCCATGGACTGCAGCGCACCAGGCTCCTCCGTCCATAGGGTTTTCCAGGCAAGAGTACTGGAGTGGGGTACCATCGCCTTGTCCACTCTCACGTGTTCAGTTCAGTCACTCAGTCGTGTCCGACTCTTTGCGACCCCATGAATCACAGCACGCCAGGCCTCCCTGTCCATCACCAACTCCCTGAGTTCACTCAAACTCATGTCCACAGAGTCGGTGATGCCATCCAGCCATCTCATCCTCTGTCGTCCCCTTCACCTCCTGCCCCCAATCCCTTCCAGCATCAGACTCTTTTCCAGTGAGTCAGCTCTTCACATGAGGTGGCCAAAGTATTGGAGTTTCAGCTTTAGCATCAGTCCTTCCAATGAACACCCAGGACCGATCTCCTTTAGAATGGACTGGTTGGATCTCCTGTTACCTGTATGCAATTGTTCACGACAGCATTGTTCATGTTAGCTAAACATGTCCATCAGCCAATGAATGGATAAAGGAAATATCTGATATCCCGACAATGAAATGTGCTTCTGCTATAAAAAGGAATGAAGTACTGATGCTTGCTGCAAGATGGATGAGTCTAGAAGGCATATAGGCAAATCCATAAAAACAGAAAGTAGACCAGTGGTTGTGATGGGGAGATGGGGAGTGATACTAATGGATATGGGGTTTCCTTTCTGGGATGATGAACATGTTATGGGATTCCATGGTGGTAGTAGTTGCACAACTCTGAATACACTAAAAACCACTGAATTATCCACTTTAAAGGGCTTCTCTTGTTACTCAGGTGGTAAAGAATCCACCTGCAATGCAGGAGACCTGGGTTGGGAAGATCCTCTGGAGAAGGGAATGGCAACCCACTCCAGTATTCTTGCCTGGAGAATCCCCATCAACAGAGGAGCCTGGTGGGCTACAGACCATGGGGTTGCAAAGAGGTGGACACGACTGAGCAGCTAAGCACATCACAGCACATCAACTTTAAAAGGGTGAATTTTTATGGTATGTGAATTACATCTCCACAGAATTGTTAATTTAAAAAAGCAAAGAAATGATTAGAAGATTTAAAGGTAAACAGGGAAAGAATTTGAATGTTTCATTGAGCCAGGGTGGCCCCTCTGACTCTGGGAGGCTGGTTAAAGCACTTTTACAGAGGAGAAAGTCAAGGCTCAGACAGGTTAAGTAACCCTCGTAGGACCCTGCAGTGTGTAGTGGGGGTGGAGCAAGGCACTGTTCTTCGAAACACATACTTATTCCACTACTCACGTTTCCTTCTCAGAGGGCCTTAGCGCTCATATCAGGTGTGTCTTATAAACGTGTGGCTCTGTGATGCCTGACGCTGAGTGGGTTTGAGGTCAGGGCCCCCAGGATAAAGCCCTACCCACCGCGTATGCCTTCCAGCGTCTGGACTGATGTGGGCTGTGAACCGTGTTTTCAGTGCCCTTCCTCCTGTTACTCTGTTCCTCGCGTTTTCCAGCCCCACTGGCAACAAATCCTCCTGTGAGGAGAGTGGCTGAGGCTTCCGCTGAGTGGTGGCTTTTCATTTCTTACATGCACCCTGTGGGAGACCAAATGCACCAAACAGTTAAGGAGGGGGTTTTACTCTCGTTGTTAAAAGGGAGAGAATGTTCATTAATGAGGACTCTCTCAAAGAAGAGGGAGAGAAATTGGGCTTCATAAACAAGGAAGTCGTTGACTTAGATGGAAATGGGTCTTATCTCGGAATCAGAGACGCGAGGTGGTCCTTGCAGGTGGCCACGGTGTTGGTCATTTGTTCTGGAACCCCAGCAATAATGGAAATAATGGACGCTTCTGCTAGGGTTATAAAGATGGAAACAACCTTGAAGTGTCTGTCAAGAGAATGTATCATCCCATTTTTACCCAATTGAGATGAGACCTGCTTACCTACTGGGGGTCAGTTTTAAAGAAAACTAAAGAGGCTTAAGGAGAGTCAAAGAAAGGGAAGGACTGACTTGTGTGAACCAAGTTCAGTAGGTAAATAAGTGTCCTGGCAAAGTGACCTCCAAGCCACAGCCGCTGCCGGCTGGGGAAAGTGTACACTCAGCAGGAGAGGAACTCAGTGTAGTAAAGTGATGGAATGCTTTCCCATAAAGGCTGATGGAGTTATTTTTGAACATAAGTGTTTAAAAAAAATTCCAGGTTTGAGTTTTTTTAAACTGGAATATAATTGCTGTACAATGAACTGAATCAGCCGTCTGCTTACATAGATCCCCTCCCTCTCGGGTCTCCCTCCCACCCCTCTAGGTCATTGCAGAGCACAGAGCAGAACCTCCTGTGCCTTATAGCGTCTTCCTCCCACTAGCTGTTCTACCCATGGTCGTGTATAGATATCAGTCCATCTCCCAATTCATCCCACCCTCCCCTTCCCTGTCCCTCCCACCCCCTAGCCCCAGCCCGCCATGTCCACATGCCTGCTCTTTACACCTGCCTGCCTTGGGAATAGGTTCATCTGTACCGTTTTTCTAGATTGCACATGCCTGTGTGAAACTACCATGAGGTATCACCTCACCCAGGTCAGAATGGCCATCATCAAAATTACCTACAAACGATAAATGCTGTAGAGTGTGTGCAGAAAAGGGAACCCTCTTGCAGTGTCGGTGGGACTGTAAATTGATACAGCCACCGTGGATAACAGTATGGAGGCTCCTGAAAAAGCTAAACATAGAATTACCCTATGACCCAGCAACCCCACTACTGGGCATGTACCCTGAAAATATCCTAATTCTAAAGGGCACATGGACCCCAGTGTTCATTGCAGCACTATTTACAATAGCCAGGACATAGAAGCAACCGAAGTGTCCAACAACACATCAATGAATAAAGAAGATTTGAAAATTGTTAAGACTGATTTTGTTCCAACCCAGACTAGCAGCTCAATGATAAATTAGCCTTTCTTAGTGTTTTCTTTTCCTCCTCCCAGCTCCCCCGCCACCCACATAAGTCTAATTTCCATGATTTTACCATATGGAAACTGACTTTTTAAAAGAACTTGCTCCACTAAGCAAGCTCGGTATATTTTTCAAATGTTTCCTGACATGAACAGCTCTATTTCTCAATTAGCAAAGGGAATAAAGTTGATTATGCATATCCATGGAGTGACAATTTACATCTGATTAGCCAGCTCAAAGGTAAACATTCAAAGGTCACTATAAATAGATTTTACTTCTTTTGTCTTCAGAAAGACCAATCACTGAGTCCTAGCTTTCCCCTACTCCCCATGGTTGAAACGCCCTATTTTAAAACAATAGACTTAAAATTATATTGGGTGATAAAATAGGTAGAATTTAAAGTTTAGTTAGTTGACATCTGGTTTGTTGTTCTTCTAACCATATTCTGATACCCATCTGCTTTTGTGATAAGTGTTAGCTAATCATAGGAATTAAAAAAAAATATTGTGTGTAGACTTACATGTCCTACTAACCTATTCATGGATTTACCTTAAAACTGAAAAGTCTTCCAACTTTTTTTTTTTTCTGTCTAAAACTAGCCAAAGTGTCATAATGAGGGAAGGAGGATATTAGCTCTATTTACTCTGTTATGAAAAATCGTTGTTTTATGCTCAGTGAGATCAGAGTAGCCGTTGATGGTTTCATATAGGAGAGAGATTCAGAAAAGTAAATTCATGGTGTAAATTGTTCCCGTAGTAGTTCAGTTGGTCCTGTTGCAAGAAGGGGGATCCCTTCCAGGGCCCAAAACTGGGCTCTTGTCTAACACTTGGAAATGAATTGTCCAAGGAGGCACATGTGCTGACAAAGCAGGAGGTTTTATTGGGATGGGGCTCCCGGGTGGAGAGCAGTAAGGTAAGGGAACCCAGGAGGACTGCTCTGCCACATGGCTCGCAGTCTCGGGTTGTATGGTGATGGGATTAGTTTCCAGGATGGCTTTAGCCAATCATCTGACTCAGAGTCTTTCCTGGTGGTGCATGCCTTGTTCAGCCAAGATGGATGCCAGAGAGAAGGATTCTGGGAGGTGGTTGGACACTGGTGTCACCTTCTGACCTTTCCTGAACTCTCCATGTTGGTGGTGGCCTATTAGTTCCGTGTACCTTACCAGGACCTCCTATCAAAACAGCTCATGCAAATGGTTACTCTGGTGCCTGGTCAGGTCAGGCGGTTTCAATCAGTGTGCTTTCCCTAACAGTCCTGTTGTATTGTGTCGGTTGGGTTTGGCAGCCCTGTAGAAGGTGAACTTCACGACTATCCCCTGTTCGTGGTTAGTATCAGTTCAGTTCAGTTCAGTCGCTCAGTCGTGTCCAACTCTCTGCGACCCCATGAATCACAGCACGCCAGGCCTCCCTGTCCATCACCAACTCCCAGAGTTCACTCAAACTCATGTCCACAGAGTCGGTGATGCCATCCAGCCATCTCATTCTCTGTCATCCCCTTCTCCTCCCACCCCCAATCCTTCCCAGCATCATAGTCTTTTCCAGTGAATCAACTTGTCGCATGAGGTGGCCAGAGTATTGGAGTTTCAGCTTTAACATCAATCTTTCCAATGAACACCCAGGACCCATCTCCTTTAGAATGAACTGGTTGGATCTCCTTGCAGTCCAAAGGACTTTCATGAGTCTTCTCAAAAAAAAAAAAAAAAAAAAGAGTCTCCTCCAGCACCACAGTTCAAAAGCATCAATTCTTCGGCGATCAGCTTTCTTCACAGTCCAACTCTCACATCCATACATGACCAGTGGAAAAACCATAGCCTTGACTAGACGGACCTTTGTTGGCAAAGTAATGTCTCTGCTTTTTAATGTACTGTCTAGGTTGGTCATAACTTTCCTTCCAAGGAGTAAGCGTCTTTTAATTTCATGGCTGCAGTCAGCATCCGCAGTGATTTTGGAGCCCCCAAAAATAAAGTCTGACACTGTTTCCCCATCTATTTCCCATGAAGTGATGGGACCAGATGCCATGATCTTTGTTTTCTGAATGTTGAGCTTCAAGCCAAAATGACAGCTCTTTTAGACGCATAACTCTGGGCTCTCTCAATCTATTCATATGAAGATTATTTTTGTCTTCTTTCTCCATTTTATTCATCCTTTTTAAATAGTGGTAATAGTTTTATTGTTGGTAATTATTTGAATGATAAAAGTATACATATCCTTGGTTAAAAAAATCAGATAATGTGAAAAAGTATGAAGAAGAAGGATATAAAGATATAAAGAAGGAATTCATATTCTCATCTTTCAGAGATAATGATGATTTAAGTTTTGGTAAATGTCCTTCCAAATTTTTTTATTCTGTGCAAATAAACAGACATATATTAAAACAGGATGTTTTTTGTTTTTAAATCAATTTTTGAAAAAAATTGACATACCAAGCGTAGCTTTTTGTGTAAGTAAGTGCACATATATCTTGAATTTTGATGGGTATATCACAATAGTGCCATAGCAGGAGATATTCTATTTTATTAAGAACCCTCCCCCACTCCCTGGTGGTTTAGATTGTTCTCCAGGATAAATTCAGGGAAAAATTCAGGGTCAGAGTTTTTGAGACTCATTGTCAAACTGTTACCTAGACTTTCTTCTCAGCAGTATTTAACAGTGCCCCTTTCCCACACCATCAATAATCCAGAGTATTTTTTTTTAATCTTTGCTATTCTTACATGCAAAATATCACTGAAAAATTGAATTTCTCTGACTTAGGAGTTTGAAAACTTTACATAAATTGAGAAGCAATTTGTGCACCTGTTTATGTCATTTGTTTTGCTTTTTCTAATAGAAGGTTTATCTTTTTGTATTCGTTCTCAATAATTCTTTACACACTACGGAGATTAACTTTTTTCCATTTGAATCAGTTTATTCAAACTAGGCAGTATACCCGTTAGTCATTTTTCTCAATTTGTTGATTGTCTTTTCCCCTGGACTACAGTACTTTTCTCCAATTAAAAAGCTAGTTATTTACGTATTTAGTTAAATATATCAATGTTTATAGTTTCTGGTTTTTAACATCATGCTTGGAAAAGTCTTTCCCAGTGTTACAGATATTGTTTCATGAATTTTCTTCTAATTCTTCTGTGAAGTCTTTTTTTTTTTTTTTTGGACATTTGAATACTTAATCTATCTGGAATTAATTTGGGGGTAAGATAACTGGCTGAGTATCCAAAATGGTCATTTCTACATTTTTAACCCATTATCTGGGCACCATTATTTGAGAGTCCACAGCTTTTCCACTTTCATCCTACACAAAATTCCCATGGGTTTGGATCTGATTCTGTTATTCTACTCTGTAGATGACTGTGCTGTTAACTCAGAGATACAAAAATATGTCGTTGAATGGCATTATTAGCTTCCACTTGCAGAGTTAGATAAGAGAGTACTTGGAGAGTGCTGAGAAGGCATCCTGAGTCAGCCAAGAGCAGAGGTGGTCCCCGCTGCAAACGTGTACTGGGAGGAGCCACCTGAGGGTCAGGAAGGAGGAATGCATTCTGGGCAGCGACTTTAGTGTGAGTGGTTCGTGAGGCAGGGACTAGAAGGGAGGGTGTGTGCGTGTGCGTGTGTGCATGTGTGCGTGTGTGCGTGTGTGCGTGTGTGTGTGTGTGTGTGTGTGTGTGTGTATCAGAGCGAGAAATAGGCAGACAACATGAGAAATGGGGTTGTGGCTGTGGTCTGGTGCCTGATGGGGTTCTTATTGCCTTTTAAGAAGTTTAGATTTATTTTCAGAGGGTGTTTTTCTTGAAAGTGTTTTAAGCAGAGACCATTTACTTTTTGAATTCTGTTTTAGGTGGGTTTTGTTTGCTTTCCATGAGCTGAATCCATTGTATAGAAATTGAGCCTGGCAAGGGGATCACGAGTCATTTCTGCGCTGATCCAAATAAAGGGTGACAGGGACCTAAACTAAGGTGGTGGAGGGAGACACGGAGGTGATGGGCAGCACTCTGGTGACGGCTCACGCAGGATGATTGATGAGCAGGTGTGAGAACACAGGGTGGCCTCGGGTTCCCAGAGTGGCTGAATGGCCTTCACTTTCTAGACTGGGAGGAGACAAGACCATCTAGTGAAGAGGAAGAGGCGGCTGAGTTGGCTTGGTGGTTTTAGAAGAGTGACAGAGATAGGAGGAGAATCTGACCAAAGAAAATCAATGGGCTTCCAGCCCAGCAGCCATTTGAAACATCAGATAATAGAGGTTCAAATTGTGAATTTCTCATTTACATACTCTTTTTGAGCAACTGCCTGTGACATTTGTATACATCATGTTGGTGAACTCCTGCCTGTCTCTTACAACTCCCCCCAAAACAGCTGAAAAAGTCTAGAATTTTTTTTTTAAACTTACATATTTATTCTGGCCAGTAGGAAACAAGTTGCAGTTTCTAAGTTTCATACATTATCTGCATCAGCAGCCAAATTTCTCGATGTGTGCCCTGCAGACTATATTTGAAGCGAGCTGACTTTGAATAATGATGCCCCTATAAAAGTAGCAATAAGAAAGCCTTGTTGGAGCTGACAGAACATCTCATCACAGAAGCCAGGGCAGAAATGCTGCTTGCAAAGTTTTTCCTTGCTTGTAAACACGGGCTGGTCTCTCTCAAATCAAAGGAATTAATTTTGCTAATTGGGAGGCTTTTTCCAGTAGTTAGACCTGATATGAGTTACAAGATGAAGAGCAGTGAAGGGAAAATAAAATGCATATGATTTGTGCCACTGAGCTGCCACCTGCATGTCATTAAGTAAGGAAATATGGGTGACATTGTCACCATCTGCAATTTATATTTATTGAACCCCACGGTGTTCGAGGTCAGGCTTATAAATAGTCACTCGGTCGGATTGAGTACATAATAATTTATGCTAGGCAAGTAGAAGAGGTTACTAATTTTACTTTCTTTACCATCTGTATACCTCCTGGGCAGATCATTTTTTAAAAAGTTACTTGTCTTTTTTAAAACATATTTATAAGCACGGCTGGCTGATTTTCTGCTGAAGAGTGTTCCAGATTCAAAACCCTTGGAAGCCCCTTCTGTACCTTAAAGATTTCACATTCTAAAAGTGGGAAGGTTGGTAGACACAGCTCTGCTAGATCTCAGATTTTTTCTTTTCTCAGTTGAGGTCTCCTGGGCTCAGAATAGCTGAAGACAGGAACTTAGGTGTTCTGGCCTTGATTTTCTTGTTTCAGCAACAGGTTCTGTTGTATTTTGTAATAATGAAGCAGTGCTTCCAGTGTTATCAGGGTGGAATACAACTTCTTTTTCTTGGTCTTCTCATTGGGATCAAGGATTAAACATGGGTTGGGTGGGAGGTAGAAGGGCCTTGAACAAAGCAGAGAGTATGGAAAATTGCCAGAAACTAGAAGTGAGAAAGAAATGCATTGTAAGAATGAACTCGGGGAGTGCTGAGTCAATGTGTGTATACAGACAGGCATATATTCATATTTATATTCATATGTTCACAATGTGTATAAGACCACATAATATTTTTGATGCAGAAAATACATTTTACCTGTATGCGTTGATTTATGAATGCAAAAGTGAATGGAAACAAAATGATTGCCCTACATAGCCCTAAAGCAGTCCATCTAAATGGTAAGGGAAACCTAGAATTTTTGGAGGAACTGATTTGCCTGTTTTTCTTAAAGGCAATTTGGCTCCTTTCTCATCTAAATAGAGGCTTGCCAGGTGGTGCTAGTGGTAAAGAACCCGCCTGTCACTGCAGGAGACACAAGAGATACGGGTCGGGAAGATCCCCTGGAGAAGGCAGTGGTAACCCACTCCAGTGTTCTTGCCTGGAAAATCCCATGGGCAGAGGAGCCTGGCGGGCTACAGTCCAAGGGGCTGCAAAGAGTTGGACACGACTGAGAGACTGAGCACACGCTCATCTAAATACCAGAGATACCAACTATGTGTCAGCTTGTCAAAGACGGGCTTGATGCTTAACGACTAAATTTGTGCTCCTGTCTGCATGTGTTCATTAAGTCTCTCACACACTCTCCCAGTTTTCTTCTCCCCCTGTCAGTCTTCTTCTTGGCTGGATTGTCCGGGGATGAATCTTCTCCATTCATCTCTCACATCAGTGTCCTTCTGGGCCGTGGACGTGGTCTCACTTACTACCTGAATCTCTTATTCACCCTCAAGCCTTCTAGCCTGTCGGTAGTTTTGACTCTGGTGGTCCATCCTGGTGACTTTCCCCTCAAATCCACTCTACCCTTGATCCTAGTCATTCTGGAATGCAACTCCACCGCGTCCCCAGATTTTCTTGCAGCTACGTGGCTGTGCGGGTGACGTCTCTTCAGTGGGTGGTGGGCAGACATGGTGCCGTCTTCCGACCTGACCCGCAGAGGGCTCCTGCCAGTGCTGCTCCCTGAACTGTCCTCCTTGTGGGCAGTAACGAGGCGCTGCCACCCGACAGGCTCCTGGAATGATTATCCCCGCTTCCCCATGGGAGTGTCTGGCATCACCATCTGAGAACCTTATTATTACTGAAGCTGCAGAATTGTGGTTATCTGCTTGTAACACAGGTTCCAGGGAGATTCCACATGACATGAGGCAACTAAGCCCGTGCGCCATGACTACCGAAGCCGGAGTGCCTAGAGTCCGCGAGCCGCAGCCCGGGAAGCCGCTGCAGTGAACCGTCTGTGTACCCCAACAAGGACTAAGCCCTGCTCACTGCAGCTAGAGAAAGCCCGTGTGCAACAGTGAAGGTCCAGCACGGCCAGTAAATAAATATTTTTGAAAATAGTAAGCTGGCCACCGAGGGGCTCACGCCCCATGCTTGGGGCCATTTTTTCATACTCTTCCTGCTTCATCCCTCACTTAGTCCAGGGGTGTGCAGGCATCAGCCCTGGGCTAAATTTGGCCTGTTGACATGTTTTTTCTTGGTAAAGGCAATTTTACTGGAACACAGGTACAGTGTGGATGTTGGATATTGTCTGTGTCTACTCTCTCAACCAAAACAGCAGAGTTGAGTCATCATGACCGAAATTATGTGGTTGGCAAACCCTAATTCTTCCTCTCTGGCCCTTTAAGGAAACCTGTGCCCTCCCCTGACCTAAGAGTGTCACAGTCTGTTAATTCTGTCTTCTTAATCTTCTCTTGAACCCATCCACTTCTCTCCATCACCATCATGGCCATTACCACCCTCATCTGGACGACTGAAACAGCATCCTAAGTCGTTTCTGTGTATCTAGTCTCGCAGTTTTATAATCCATTCTCCATATGGCAGCCAAGTAATCGTGCTAAAAGGAAAATGTTGAAGATCTATTTATTGCTACACTTAGCCTACTCTAATGGTACAACTGCAAATCTAGACGTCTCTCTCTACAACCCCAGTCTCTCTGCTGAAACTCAGATCCAAATGTCACCATCTTGGTTAAAATCCTTCTGTGTTCTTGATTGCCCTGAGAGTAGAATAGCTGGGGCTCGAGCCGTTTCCTGACCTAAACCCCAGCCATTCTTTAAGTGGGCTTCCCTGCTGGCTCAGTGGTAAGAATCCACCTGCCAATGCAGGAGATGCAGGTCTCCTCCCTGGCTCAGGAAGATCCCCTGGAGAAAGAAACGGCAACCCACTCCAGTATTCTGGCCTGGGACGGAGGAGCCTGGCGAGCTGTGTCCATGGGGTCAGAAAGAGTCTGGCGTGAATGAGCGAATAAACAGAACAACAGCATTCTGTCGGCTCTTTCATACGCTGTGTTCTCCCTTGTCTCTGGGTCTTCCCCCACTCGTTCTCACGGTCCTGTTGCACTTGGATAAGTCTTACTTATTTCTCAGGTCAAAACTTGAAAGGACTTTGTCTAGGGGGCCCTTCCTGATTTCCAGGTTAGCTTTGATCTCTTTCCTCCGTGCTCCTGTAACAGCCTGTTTCCATTGTCATCGTTACTATGCCTTTCTCACCTTATTATCTCTTTCTGCCACCGACTGTAAATTCTGCACGAGGAGTGGCCACAATGTATTGAGTCTTGCTGAAACTCTAGCACCATCATACTTGGAGCTCAGCTGGCATGTTGAGGGCAGCTCTGTGACGTGGTTCCAAGTCGCCTTTCCTACCCTTTCCTCCCTCTGGAATCTTATAGTAAGAAGGAGAATACCTTTTTAGATTAAGGATTCTACTTGAATTAAGTCCAAACAAATATGTGATTCAGGGAACAAATTATGAGATAGGCAGTCTTGGTGGTAACAAGGTGGAAGTGATGAATTCTACAGAGATGTAAGCAGAGGAAAATACAAAATATTTGGTTGGCCAAAAAAAGTTTATTCTAGTTTTTCTGTAGCATCTTTTGAAAAACCCAAATGAACTTTCTGGCCAACCAAAAAGTTGCATGGTTATACATGCACGTATAACCACATGTGAAACTCATTCATTAAGCGCCCAAACATCCTAGACATCTAACACTACAATTGGGCATGATCTACCCCCCACCCCCTCTAAGTGTGACAGTGTCAGCCATCTTCAGTCATAAACAATAGAAGAAAGAGCACATTTCTTGTTGCCCTGGTTAGCCTGAGCCTGGGAGCAAGTTGCAAACAAACCTTGTGCGCACCAGGACCCAGGGACCCCCACAGAGACAGAGACAGAACTGCGTTTGCGTGTCTCCTGTGGAGGTGCAGGTCGGCAGTGGTCTGCCGCAGGGACTGGGGCTCTGGGTGTGGGTATGGCATACGTCCTCTTGGAGGAGATCGCCATTAACCCCACTGTAGAGCTGCCAGAACTTACATGGGACTGGGAAACAGACTCTTGGAGGGCACAGATTATGGCATCCAGTCCCATCACTTCATGGCAAATAGATGGAGAAACAGTGGAAACAATGACAGATTTTATTTTGGGGGAGTTCCAAAGTTACTGCAGATGGTGACCGAAGCCATGAAATAAAAAGACGCTTACTCCTTGGAAGAAAAGTTATGACCAACCTAGACAGCGTATTAAAAAGCAGAGACATTACTTTGCCAGCAAAGGTCCGTCTAGTCAAGACTATGGTTTTTCCAGTGGTCGTGTATGGATGTGAGAGTTGGATTATAAAGAAAGCTGAGCACCGAAGAATTGATGCTTTTGAACTGTGGTGCTGGAGAAGACTCTTGAGATTCAACCAGTCGATCCTAAAGGAGATCAGTTCTGGGTGTTCATTGGAAGGACTGATGCTGAATCTAAAACTCCAATACTTTGGCCACCTCATGCGAAGAGCTGACTCATTTGAAAAGACCCTGATGTTGGGAAAGATTGAAGGGGGGAGGAGAAGGGGATGACAGAGGATGAGATTTTTGGATGGCATCACTGACTCAATGGACATGAGTTTGAATAAGATCTGGGAGTTGGTGATGGACAGGGAGGCCTGGTATGCTGCAGTCCATGGGTTTGCAAAGAGTAGGACATGCCTGAGCAACTGAGCTGAGCTGAGCTAGGAGCAAGTTGTCCTTCACTTACCATTACATTCAATTGTTAACAGTATTTATTACACATGATATCAGGTGAATGGGACTCAAATATTCAGGGGATAAGAGGAGCTGTTACCTAAGTAGAAAGTTGTTGCTTAGTTGATCAGTCATGTCCAACTCTTTGCGACCCATGGACTATAGCCCAACGGCCTCCTCTGGCCATGGAATTTCCCAGGCAAGAATACTGGAATGGGCTGCCATTTCCTCCTCCAGGGGATCTTCCTGACTCAGGAATCAAACCCGCATCTCCTGCATCGGCAGGCGGATTCTTTCCCACTGAGCCACCTGGGAAGCCAGACACATAAAATAGATGGCAGGACAATCTGGTAAGGTCCATAACTTAGGAGTTGGTCTAAAGTAGTATGAGAGCACAGAGCAGGAAGGAAGCCAATTTTCTTCTCCTGTTTCTGGCAAGAGGAACATGCAGATGTGTGTACACGTTTTTATGGGAGGAGTGAAGGAGGCGGGTCAAGGCCGCCTCTCTCTGGTGGTTTGGGTTTGCCTGAGTAACTTCTCATGGCTGCCTTGCCCACTTTCTCGTGGGACTGGGATAGAGGTAGCCTGCTGTTTTCCATGGACTTTGCTGGGCAGATCGAATCATTCATGCATTGCTCTGGGGCCAGCAGGAGTAGCATTTCTTTGGCATATTCGGTGGAGTCAAAGCAGAGAAGACAGACACTGTTCTATGATGTCACCACCCCTCCCTGGCCTCTCCAAGGAGGAGACTCAATCGGAAAACTCAGCTCCTGGGTGTTGACCTCTTGAAATAGCCACAGATGACTGGTGGAGACAGATCTCTGGTGAATAAGAGCAACCCCATGTGAATGAGGTCTGAGTCTACACCAGAAACTGTGTTTAGCAGACAGCTCACCAGTCTTTGTGGGCAAATGCTCGCATCGTCCGACTTTAGAATTTCCTCTTGCTTCATTAAGCCAGACAACAGAAAGGAACTGACAGTGTGGCAGGGGAATACCGTTTTCTTCAGGTTCTTTCTTTTCATTCTTTATTCAGCTTTTTTTTTTTCAAGAATTCTTGTTTTTCTTGCTCATCCCTTTCCTTCATCCTCCAAAATTTCTAGGAAACAGGCTAATTCTGGTTTTAAAAATCTCCTTGGCCACTGACAGTGTAAGTAATTGATAGCATGTGGGGGCTTCCCTGGTGGCTCAGATGGTAAAGAATCTGCCTGCGACTCAGGACACCCAGGCTTGATCCCTGGGTCTGGAACATCCCCTGGAGGAGGGCATGGCAACGAGTATTCTTGCCTAGAGAATCCCATGGACAGAGGAGCCCGGCGGGAGACAGTTCATGGGGTCACAAAGAGTTGGACTTGACTGAGTGACTAACACTTTCACTTTCATTTAAATCCTATCAGATTGGGGAAATATGGATGATTTACTTAATTTAAGCTCATTAAGCCTCAGTTTCTTCATCTTAAAAATGGGGTTTTAATACTGTAAATAATACTGTTGGATTGGCCATGAGGTTTATTTGGGTTTTCCCATGAGAGATTAAAATCCGAATGAACTTTTTGACCAGCTCAGTGTACCACCATCTGCCTCAAAGGTTGTTATAAGGATTCAGTGAGATACCATAAATAAAATCCTGGCACACCCTAAGAACTCATTAACGTTATCTTTTGTTATGAGTCCCAAACTCTAAGCCTTGCCTATTGCCTCTTTTCTGTTTAGAAGGTCAAGAGACTTTCCTTTGCCATTTTAACCATGACCATGGCAAGAGCTTGCTGAAAGGTTATCTATCCTAAGGTCTAATCCATGTTAGCCAAGTCTTTATATTATGAGACATCTCATTGTTTTAAACCGTGTAGTTGTTTATCCATTCTATGCATTACCAGTTTGCGCCCGTGGATCCTAAACTCCCGATTCAACCCTGCCCCGTCCCCTCTAGCCTTGACAACTGCCAGACTGTTCCTAAGCCCCTGGTTCTATTTCTGTTTCCTGGGTAGGTTCATTTCTGTCATATTTTCAATTCACATATAAGTGATGGTGTAGGATATTTTTCTTTCTTACTTAGTATGATCATCTCGAGTTGCATCCGTGTTATTATTTCATTCATGGTCCTACTGTATAGCACAGGGAACTGTATTCAATAGCCTGTATAAACCATAATGGAAAAGAATAGAAAAAGAATATATATATATATACTTGTGTATATATATATGTGTGTGTGTATATATGGAGAAGGCAATGGCACCCCACTCCAGTACTCTTGCCTGGAAAATCCCATGGACGGAGGAGCCTGGTAGGCTGCAGTCCAAGGGGTGGTGAAGAGTCGGACTTGACTGAGCGACTTCACTTTCACTCTTCTCTTTCATGCATTGGAGAAGGAAATGGCAACCCACTCCAGTGTTCTTGCCTAGAGAATCCAAGGGATGGCGGAGCCTGGTGGGCTGCCATCTATGGGGTCGCACAGAGTTGGACACGACTGAAATGACTTAGCAGCAGCAGCAGTGTGTATATATATATAACTGAGTCACTTTGCTGTACAGCAGTCAGTAACACAACATTGCAATTTAACTAGACTTCAATTAAAAAAAAATCCCGTGGTGAGTTTTGCCCTGGGTCTTCTGAAAGACTGTGAGGCGTCTTCAGTTCCGGAGGAGGTTGAATCTGCTTCATAATGGGTCTGGGCTCAGCAGGCCAAGGTGCTCTCATTCCCCAGGATGCCCAGGGCTGACCCAAGCTGGGCTCAACCTGGAGCCAGCAGTCATCTAAAAGCACAGAAAGCTGGAAACAGCAGAAGAATACAAATGTATATCACCTATTAGCCGTTCTTCCCCACTGCCAGCTCCTTAAAGAAAAAAAATGTCACCATTTGATACTTGTCTTTCAGAATTCCCTTTAGAATTGAGGCCTCCCATAGTTCAGGTCTGAATTGCCAGGTACACTGACTCATTTCTTCATTATGTAAGCCATTAACAGGTTACCGCTCCGAAGCGGGAGTACATGCTCTAGGCTACCAGCGAGGCACCGTGATGACTCTCAGCTGAGCCTTTACACTTGCGCTCACCTGCACTCCCCAGAGAACTACCAGCCCAGCTCCTAGCCATTAGCTGTGAGTCCTGCAGAGAAGCTTCATTAGATCAAAAAGCTCCTACTCCCTGCTGCCTTCCGGGCAGCTGCCTACCCAGGGAAATAGATGGAAAATGTGCAAGAGGTAGGTTGTAGCTCCTGGGAAGTGAAACTTTTTTGCAGAAAATGACTAGATCTGGATGGTGGTAAATAGGAAGAGACCCAGTGTGTGAAAGTGTCATCCGAGTGAACTTCAAAGCTGGGGTGGGATCTTTGGTACCAAGTTGTCTTTGAAGCAGATGGCCATAGAGAATGACCCTGGGGATCTTGGAAAAGTGAGGAAAAGCAGAATGATTTGTACAATGAGGCCAGAAAAAAAGCAAATGCTTAAGGAACACTTATTTCTAAAAGGTATTAGCTCTAAAGAGAGATTCTAAATTTCTTTGAAAGTCATTGCAAGGCTGAAATATTTATATTTATGCTATTTAGCTACTCATTTGAAAAGACCCTGATGCTGGGAAAGATTGAAGGCAGGAGAAGAAGGGGACAGCAGAGGATGAGATGGTTGGATGGCATCACCGACTCAGTGGATGTGAGTTTGTATAAACTCCGGGAGTTGGTGATGGCAGGGAAGCCTGGCGTGCTGCAGTCCATGGGATCGCAAAGAGTCAGACATAACTGAGCGACTGAACTGAACTGAGACAATGTGTGTAGTCCCACATTGTAATTATCCGAGAAAATATTGTTCCAAAAAACCCATGAAGAGACATAACTTGTCACCATTCGTGATTGGCAGGCATGCTGGGCATAAGGGAGCATTGGCTTAATTAAGCTCCTAATCCTTTCTTGTTACCATAGAGGTCATATTTTTCAGTGTGGTTAATGCAAGCCTGGGAATTCAATTGTTTCTGAAAATGCTCTGCAGGCGGATAGTCCTCAGAGGCATTCCAGGGCTTCAAAAACAAAGATATTATTATCCTCTAGTGCTTGCTGTCACTGGTATGGATTAGGAGCACTGTCATGCAAATGATGTTCCCATATTAAAAGGACCTTTCGGTGTCTTTCTTGGCCTTCTCCAGGGGACCTTCCCCACTCAGGGGTCGAACCCACATCTCTTTCATTGCCCGTGGTCTCCTGCATTGCAGGCAGATTCTTTACCAACGGACCCACCTGGAAAGCCTTTTCACATACTATTAGAAGCTGCTAGACTTTAAATGGTCTTCCCTGATGGCTCACACAGTAAAGAATCCGCCTGCAATGCAGGAGACCTGGGTTCTATCCCTGGGTCAGGAAGATCCGCTGGAGAAGGGCATGGCAACCCAGTCCAGTATTCTTGCCTGGAGAATCCCATGGACAGAGGAGCCTGGTGGGCTACAGTCCACGGGGTCACAAAGCATCAGAAACGACTGAGAGACTAAGCAGAGCAGACAGACTTTAAATGAATGTGTCAGATGACATCCCAGGACCTCAGGCTTTTGCTTTATCTTCTTCGTTAATTTTAGATCTGCTCCTTCCTTTGACAGTTTAACTCTGGTGTCCTATTAAGTATAACTTGGTAAAGTCCTCCCTGACCACTTGGATCCCTCAATAACTGTCTCTACCACATAGTCAAGAATCTGATGTTCATTATATTTCATTCTTTCCACTCAGTAAAATATCCTTGTCCAAAGAACTTAAGGGACAATAAGACAATTACATACATGGCTAAACTCAAGTGAGGAAGATGTTATTTCCAGTTAGGCCATTAGAACAACCTCATGGAATAGGTTCTATTCTTGAGAAAGATGAGGTGCTGACTCGTGAGTTGCTTCTTGCATAGACACTGGCATCTTCATCTTTGGATGTTCACGTTCAGTCACGTGGGCTTCTCTGGTGACTCAGTGGTAAAGAATCCTTCTGCCAATTCAGGAAACACAGGGGATGCAAGTTCTGTCCCTGAGTTGGGAAGATCCCTTGGAGGAGGAAATGGCAACCAGCTCCAGTGTTCTTGCCTGGAAAATTCCATGGACAGAGGGCCCTGGTGGGCTACATTCCATGGGGTTGCACAGAGTTGGACACGACTGAGCGCACACACACACACACACACACACACACACACACACACACATTCAACCACATGGTAGGACAAAAGCATGTCCTTGCCCAGGAGCCCTGCAATGTTTTCTTGAGGGCATGTTTGTTTCCTTTTTACCTCTTTGTTCACGTCTTGGACCCAGTTACTTTGATGGCATACTAAAGACGGCTGAAGGAGTGAGTGAGGGTCTGATGGAGTCTGGTTGCTTTTTACAAAATCATCTGTGGCCCCTTCATCCTGGAGTAAAGAGAAACCATCTCAGAAACCCAACTGACGTTGGTTATGTATAAGCCTTACTGGCTTTTCAGCTGATTCTGTTGTCTTTAACACATCTGCTGTACATCTAATGAGGAAATACAACTAGCCATCGAATTAGTATGGTGAGCTCTGCAGAGATGCAGGAGGCACGGGACACCAGGTCCCCGGGTCCCACCAGCAGCTGAAACCCAGACCTGCTTCTGCACCTGGGGAGACCCTCACTGGCCTTTATGAAGTTGCTTCTCTTCTCCTGTCTCACCTTCTGCTGTCATCATTTGTCAAAGGACAGCTGAGGAACTTGTATTAGGGGTGTGAGATCTAAAAGTCCTCTTGCCTGATAGCACTGTCCCATCTTGCCTTTGCTGGACAGTTGCAGGAAGCTCAGAGAATTACCCAGCCAGCTCTTGGAGGAGAACTTTTCTGCATTTATCTGCCACCGACCTTGGCCTAATTGGTCATGTTTTGGCCGATATTCCAAAGACAAAGGATGAGGTACCTATTAGATTTGTTGTGCCACCTTCTTCTTGCTCTGAAGCGGTTTGTTTTCCTTGCCAGTGATTCTGTTCTGTTACATGAAAAACTCGAGTTTTATTTTATAAACGTGACAACTAGTCATTATCTGAGTATTATTCCACAGGCCCTAAGCAGAACATGTAAAATGTCATTTCAAGTGCCAGGTTGGGTTTTTTTTGTGGGTTTTTTTTTCTTTAACAGAATTTAGAAAACGGCTTAAATCTAATTGGCTCCCTAAGGATCTCAGCTCCTGTTACATGTGAGGTGTTTTTTTTTTCTGAGATGCATCTGGAGAGAGTGAACTGCCTCTGCTATTTGGCAGGCAGGGTAGGAGGATGCAGCAGCTTTTTTTTTTTTTCCGTAGAAACTTTCAGATTTTGGCTCAGCTCTTCCTGAGTTTCAGTGTTTGATTTTTACAGTTGTTTTGGCAATGCTGCATTCTTCTGCTTCTCCTGTAATTGAATTTCATATGAATGAGAACAGCATTCACAGATACCACCAGCCTATCTCGACTGTACGAGGAAAAGAAAGAGAATAAGAAAGACAAAATACATCGTTGTCATAGAGTGTAATCCATGTAAACAACACTTAACCGAGCGCAGTTCTAATAAATAGGCTCTATGTGGCTGTAGTCTACTAAAAGTAAACACCTATTTAGGCAACAGAACTGAGTTATTTTTAGTGGCCCAGATTCACATGTTCCTCTAGTCTAAGCAATGTGAGAAGAGAGCCCAAATTTTAATCACAGGGAGGGCGCATCCACATGGCTTCCTAGGTGGCTCAGTGGTAAAGAATTTGCCTGCCAATGCAGGAGACACAGGAGACTGGGGTTCAACCCCTGGGTGGGGAAGATCCCCTGGAGGAGGAAATGGCAACGCACTCCAGTATTCTTGCCTGGGAAATCCCATGGACAGAGGAGCCTGGTGGGCTACAGTCCAGGGGTCGCAAAGCATTGGACAGAATTGAGCAACAGAGTACACACACAGCTACCCTGAGGGTGGGGAAGGGAAAGGGGTGGGTATCAGCAAATGAGTGGCTTCTTCTCACTTTAAAATGTCTGTTTTAGCCAGATACTTATCCTTAAGGATCTGAGCTAAAACCACAATGAAAAAACATACTTACAATGTTTATTTTTATAGGATTTTTTTTAAAGTCTTTGTTGAAAAAAATTTTTTTTAATTTTTAAAAAATTAAAATTAAAATTAAAAAAAAAATTTTTTTTAACTTTTAAAAAATTTTAAAAAAGTCTCTGTTGTGTTTGTTACCATATTATTTCTGTTTAATTTTGGGTTATTTGGCCATGAGGCTTGTGGGATCTGAGCTCCCTAAACAGGGATCAAACCCATGCCCTTTGCATTGGAAGGGGCAGTCTTAACTACTGGACCACCAGGGCATTCCCTGTTTCTAAATATATTGTTAAAACATATCAAAAGCTCTGTTTCCAGGGCCAACCCTTCCACTGCAGAATTGAAAATTAGGAAGAAGGAAAGTTAAAAGTCTTCAGGAGACTACTGACCTGGTTTTGCCCAAACATACCAAGGACTTACAGAGAAGACAGAGTACAAGGCTTGCGGAGCCCACTGGGGAGACTGCCTTTTGTTGTTGGGTTCGAAATAGGAAGCAATAGCAAGAAGTGTTCCTACTTTGGAGAATGAATAAGTTGGAGAGAGCCTTAATCAAAGAGCCTTATCTTATTATATTTGATGCCTGCTTCTTAAATACGGGCCAGAAGGATGACAGCAAGGATGGGCTTCTATTGTGTTTTGATCAAGTGCCTCTTTGAGGGGGGTGTGTGTGTGTGTAGCCCAAGTGTGAGTATCTGTTTAATTGAAATCTGATTGTTGTGTTATTGGTTAGGCAGGACCTACCCAAGCATAGGAAAACCTAATTTCAGGCTTAGCAGGCAATGAAGTTAATAATAAAACATGTTTATTGAACTAAAAACAGTAAGCTTCTTGTTAATTCATTTAAAAATATTTCTCAAGATTTTCTTCCCAAGATAAAAACTTACATACCTGACTGTATAAGGGCCAGTCAGCCTCCATTTGGGTAAATGGCTTCCCTCATAGCTCAGTTGGTAAAGAATCCGCCTGCAGCACAGGAGACCCCGGTTCAATTCCTGGGTCAGGAAGATCCGATGGAGAAGGGATAGGCTACCCACTCCAGTATTCTTGGGCTTCCCTTGTGGCTTAGCTGGTGAAGCATCCACCTGCAATGCAGGAGATCTGGGTTGGATCCCTGGGTTGGGAGGATCCCATGGAGACGGGAAAGGGGTACCCAGGCCAGTATTCTGGCCTGGAGAATTTCATGGACTGTATAGTCCATGGCGTCACAAACAGTCAGACACTGAGTGACTTTCAGTTTCATCCATTTTATTGTCCTAAAGGAGACAGCACAGATCCGGGGCACTGGGCGTTCAGCGTGCATGTTGTCTGTGCCACTGTGGAGCTGTCCAGCCCCAGGTAAATGATTTGGTCTCTTTGGCCCTCAGTTCTTGGTCTCGTTGGCCCTCAGTGTTTAGTCTCGTTACCCTCAGTTTTTAGTCTTCTTGCCCTCAGTTTTCGGTCTTGCTGGCCTTCAAATTTTTCCCAAGTGTGAAATAGGGAGCTGGATTGGGTGACCTCTAAGACTCTTTATGGGTTTCCCTGGTGGCTCAGTGGTAAAGAATCCAGCTGCCAATGCAGGAGACCTGGGTTTGATCCTTGGATTGGAAAGATGCCCTGGAGAAGGGAATGGGTACCCACTCCAGGATTCCTGGAGAATCCCGTGGACAGAGGAGCTTGGCCATCTGCAGTCCATGGGGCCACAAAGAGTCAGACACGACTGAATGACTAAGCAGCAACAATAAGGCACTTACTCATATTCTGTAAAAGAGAGAGGTGAACAGTGGAAAGAAAAACACAAAGTTTTAAGGAAAAGTGGTAGCTTAGTGCTTGAGGAAGGATATTCTGGGGAGTTCAGTTCAGTCGCTCAGTCATGTCCACCTCTTTGTGACCCCATAGACTGCAGCACGCCAGGTGTCCCTGTTCATCACCAACTCCCGGAGTTTACTCACACTCATGCCCATTGAGTCGGTGATGCCTTGCAACTATCTCATCCTCTGTCCTCCCCTTCTCCTCTGGTCCTCAGTCTTTCCCAGCATCAGGGTCTTTTCAAATGAGTCAGCTCTTCACATCAGGTGGCCAAAGTATTGCAGTTTCAGCTCCAACATCAATCCCTCCAATGAATACCCAGGACTGATCTCCTTTAGGATGGATTGGTTGGATCTCCTTGCAGTCCAAGGGACTCTCAAGAGTCTTCTCCAACACCACAGTTCAAAAGCATTAATTCTTCCACGATCAGCTTTCTTCACAGTCCAACTCTCACATCCATACATGACCATGGGAAAAACCATAGCCTTGACTACACGGACCTTTATTGGCAAAGTGATGTCTCTGCTTTTTAATATGCTGTCTCAGTTCAGTCAGTCAGTTCAGTCGCTCAGTCGTGTCCGACTCTCCGCGACCCCATGAATCACAGCACGCCAGGCCTCCCTGTCCATCACCAACTCCAAGAATTCACTCAAACTCATCTCCATCGAGTCGGTGATGCCATCCAGCCATCTCATTCTCTGTCGTCCCCTTCTCCTCCTGCCCTCAGTCCTTCCCAGCATCAGAGTCTTTTCCAGTGAGTCAACTCTTCGCATGAGGTGGCCAAAGTATTGGAGTTTCAGCTTTAGCATCAGACCTTCCAATGAACACCCAGGGTTGATCTCCTTTAGAATGGACTGGTTGGATCTCCTTGCAGTACAAGGGACTCTCAAGAGTCTTATCCAGCACCACAGTTCAGAAACGTCAATTCTTCAGTGATCAGCTTTCTTCACAGTCCCACTCTCACATCCATACATGACCACTGGAAAAACCATAGCCTTGACTAGACGGACCTTTGTTGGCAAAGTAATGTCTCTGCTTTTTAATATACTATCTAGGTTGGTCATAATTTTCCTTCCAAGGAGTAAGCGTCTTTTAATTTCATGGCTGCAATCAGCATCCGCAGTGATTTTGGAGCCCAAAAAAACAAAGTCTGACACTGTTTCCACTGTTTCTCCATCTATTTCCCATGAAGTGATGGGACCAGATGTCATGATCTTTGTTTTCTGAATGTTGAGCTTCAAGCCAACCTTTTCACTCTCCTCCTTCACTTTCATCAAGAGGCTTTTGAGTTCTTCTTCACTTTCTGCCATAAGGGTAGTGTCATCTGCATATCTGAGGTTATTGATATTTCTCCCGGCAATCTTGATTCCAGCTTGTGCTTCTTCCAGCCCAGCATTCCTCATGAAATACTCTGCATATAAGTTAAATAAGCAGGGTGACAATATACAGCCTTGACAGACTCCTTTTCCTATTTGGAACCAGTCTGTTGTTCCATGTCCAGTTCTAACTGTTGCTTCCTGACCTGCATACAGGTTTCTCAAGAGGCAGGTCAGGTGGTCTGGTATTCCCATCTCTTGAAGAATTTTCCACAGTTTATTGTGATCCACACAGTCAAAGGCATGGCATAGTCGAAGAAGCAGAAATAGATGTTTTTCTGGAACTCTCTTACTTTCTCCATGATCCAGCGGATGTTGGCAATTTGATTTCTGGTGCCTCTGCCTTTTCTAAAACCTGCTTAAACATCTGGAAGTTCACGGTTCACATATTGCTGAAGCCTGGCTTGGAGAATTTTGAGCATGACTTTACTAGCGTGTGAGATGAGTGCAATTGTGCGATAGTTTGAGCATTCTTTGGCATTGTCTTTCTTTGGGATTGGAATGAAGACTGACCTTTTCCAGTCCTGTGGCCACTGCTGAGTTTTCCAAGTTTGCTGGCATATTGAGTGCAGCACTTTCACAGCATCGTCTTTCAGGATTTGAAATAGCTCAACTGGAATTCCATCATCTCCACTAGCTTTGTTCATAGTGATGCTTTCTAAGGCCCACTAGACTTCACATTCCAAGATGTCTGGCTCTAGGTGAGTGATCTCGCCATGGTGATTATCTTGGTTGTGAAGATCTTTTTTGTACAGTTCTTCTGTGTATTCTTGCCACCTCTTCTTAATATCTTCTGCTTCTGTTAGGTCCATACCATTTCTGTTTTTTATCGAGCCCATCTTTGCATGATATATACTCTTGGTATCTCTAATTTTCTTGAAGAGATCTCTTGTCTTTCCTATTCTGTTGTTTTCCTCTATTTCTTTGCATTGATCGCTGAGGAAGGCTTTCTTATCTCTCCTTGCTATTCTTTGGAACTCTGCATTCAGATGCTTATATCGTTCCTTTTCTCATTTGCTTTTCGCTTCTCTTCTTTACATGGCTGTTTGTAAAGCCTCCTCAGACAACCATTTTGCTTTTTTGCATTCCTTTTCCATGGGGATGGTCTTGGTCCCTGTCTCCTGTACAATGTCATGAACCTCCATCCAAAGTTCATCAGGCACTCTATCAGATCTAGTCCCTTAAATCTATTTCTCACTTCCACTGTATAATCATTAGGGATTTGATTGAGGTCATATCTGAATGGTCTAGTGGTTTTCCCTACTTTCTTCAATTTAAGTCTGAATTTGGCAATAAGGAGTTCATGATCTGAACCACAGTCAGCTCCTGGTCTGTTTTTGCTAACTGTATAGAGCTTCTCCATCTTTGGCTGCAAAGAATATAATCAATCTGATTTCGGTGTTGACCATCTGGTGATGTCCATGTGTAGAGTCTTCTCTTGTGTTGTTGGAAGAGGGTGTTTGCTATGACCAGTGCGTTCTCTTGGCAAAACTCTATTAGCCTTTGCCCTGCTTCATTCCGTGCTCCAAGGCCAAATTTGCCTGTTACTCCAGGTGTTTCTTGACTTCCTACTTTTGCCTTCCAGTCCCCTATAATGAAAAGGACATCTTTTTTGGGTGTTAGTTCTAAATTATCTTGTAGGTCTTCATAGAACCGTTCAACTTCGGCTTCTTCAGCGTTACTGGTTGGGGCATAGGCTTGGATTACTGTAATATTGAATGGTTTGCCTTGGAAATGAATAGAAATATTCTGTCATTTTTAAGATTGCATCCAAGTAGTGCATTTCGGACTCTTTTGTTGACCATGTTGGCTACTCCATTTCTTCTAAGGGATTCCTGCCCACAGTAGTAGATATAATGGTCATCTGAGTTAAATTCATCCATTCCAGTCCATTTTAGTTCACTGATTCCCAGAATGTCTTTGTTCACTCTTGTCATCTCCTGTTTGACCACTTTTAATTTGCCTTGATTCATGGACCTAACATTCCAGGTTCCTATGTAATATTGCTGTTTGCAGCATCGGACCTTGCTTCTATCACCAGTTACATCTATAACTGGTTTTGCCTTGGCTCCATCCCTTCATTCTTTCTGGAGTTATTTCTCCACTGATCTCCAGCAGCCTACTGGGCACCTACCAACCTGGGGAATTCCTCATTCATTATCCTATCATTTTGCCTTTTGATACTGTTCATGGGGTTCTCAAGGCAAGTATACTGAAGTGGTTTGCCATTCCCTTCTCCAGTGGACCACATTCTGTCAGACCTCTCCATCATGACCCGCCCATCTTGGTTGGCCCCACACGGTGTGGCTTAGTTTCATTGAGTTAGACAGGGCTGTGGTCCATGGATCAGGTCGACTAGTTTTCTGTGATTATGATTTCAGTGCGTCTGCCCTCTGATGCCCCCTGCCAATACCTACAGTCTTATTTGGGTTTCTCTTACCTTGGTCATGGAATAGCTCTTCACAGCTGCTCCATCAAAGCGCAGCCACTGCACCTTACCTTGGACAAGGGGTATCTCCTCAAGGTCGCCCCTCCTGACCTTGAACGTGGAGTAGCTCCTCTCGGCCCTGCTGTTCCTGCGCAGCCACCGCCTCTTGGAAGTAGGGTAGCTCCTCTTGGCTGCCGCCCCTGGCCTCGGGCGTGGGGTAGCTCTTCTCGGCCTCGCTTCTGCGTGTTGGTTGGTTGCGCTGCTGGAGCTGGCGTCTCGTGTCTGCGCTGCCGGAGCCGGTGTCTAATGTGCTGTCTAGGTTGGTCATAACTTTACTTCCAAGGAGCAAGTGTCTTTTAATTTCATGGCTGCAATCACCATCCACAGTGATTTTGGAGCCCAGAAAAATAAAGTCAGCCACTGTGTCCACTGTTTCCCCATCTATCTGCCATGAAGTGATGGGACCGGATGCCATGATCTTAGTTTTCTGAATGTTGAGCTTTAAGCCAGTTTTTTCACTCTTCTCTTTCACTTTCACTGGAGGCTCTTTCTGGGCAGGGGAGCAAACAAACCAGGGCAAGACTGCCACAAGGGTTCTCTCCAGCTTAGTTCACCTCCTGTCTACCTGATGGTTCAGGTAGCTCAGAAATGCTCCTCCTGCATGATCTCCCTCCTTTTCCTGTCCTTTTCTCTCTGTCCCATAATTCTTTACATTTTTTCTCTACACTCCTCCCCACCACCATCTTTACATCACTTTGAGGATAGATGTTGTTAAGATTCATCAGGATGATAGAAGAATAATGAAACTTGTTGGGAAAGTATTCAGTTCAGTTCAGTTCAGTCGCTCAGTCGTGTCCGACTCTCTGCGACCCCATGAATCACAGCACGCCAGTTCTCCCTGTCCATCAACAACTCCCGGAGTTCACTCAAACTCATGTCCATAGAGTCGGTGATGCCATCCAGCCATCTCATTCTCTGTCGTCCCCTTCTCCTCCCGCCCCCAATTCCTCCCAGCATCAGAGTCTTTTCCAGTGAGTCAACTCGTTGCATGAGGTGGCCAAAGTATTGGAGTTTCAGCTTTAGCATCAGTCCTTCCAGTGAACACACAGGGCTGATCTCCTTAAAGTATTAGCTTGGCCAAAAAGTTTATTCCAGTTATTCCTATCTTACGGAAAAATCCAAACAATATTTTGGCCAACCCAATAGTTTTCCAATCAGTCCATCCTAAAGGAAGTCAGTCCTGAAAATTCACTGTAAGGACTGATGTTGAAGCTGAAACTCCAGTACTTTGGCCACCTTATGCAAAGAGCTGACTCATTGGAAAAGACCCTGATTCTGGGAAAGATTGAAGGCAGGAGGAGAAGGGGATGACAGAGGATGAGATGGTTGGATGGCATCACCGACTCAATGCACATGAGCTTGGGTAAACTCCAGGAGTTGGTGATGGACACGGAGGCCTGGCGTCCATGGGGCCGCAAAGAGTTGGACACGACTGAGTGACTGAACTGAATGGAATAGTTTTCCAGGGCGTCTGTTTTTTTTAATTCCTTTTATTTCCTAGAATCTGTTATAACTTTAATTTTACTAAATAGGACAGTGAACAATTTTAAACCGTGGGCTGTGTGTTCATGTAGATGATGATCATGAGGCAGGTACTAACACCGAGTGCTTACTGTATGTCGGGAACCGGCTCTTAATGCCATCGGAGGAGTTACTCAGCTAACCCCCATAGCAGCACTAACTAGGTCCTGTCGTAGCACCACCGTGCTGATGGAGATGCCGGATCAGAAAGGTTAAGTAACTTGTCCACGGTCTCTGGCTGATGATGGCTAAGCCAGCTTGCGTCCTCAGCCAGCTGTTTTCCAGTGTCGCTGCTTTTATCCTCTCGGCCTTGCTGTGTCTCCTCTGAGGCAGAGATGATGTTTTATTCATTTTCTCATCCCCTTGAGAGTTTGGTACAGGAAGGTATACATCGAATTTGTGCAGGATGGAATTAAAGGGGCCCCGTGGAGAAGGAAATGGCAACCCACTCCAGTGTTCTTGCCTGGAGAATCCCAGGGATGGGGGTGCCTGGTGGGCTGCCGTCTATGGGGTCGCACAGGGTTGGACACGACTGAAGCGACTTAGCAGCAGCAGCAGCAGCATCCTACCTAGAGAAAGCTATGAGAGGCATCCACCATCTCCAGGGGAGAAACTGCCCATAAGTGGCCTCCTAGCTGTGCAGAGAATTGGGTTGACAGACCTTTAACTTGGTGTTTGAAAGTGTCTACTTCCTGTCTCTGTAAACCCTTTTAATTTAGAAGTTTCCACTTTAAGAAAGACTGGTTTCAAGGAGTTGAATTATGCTTCTGTACAAATAGTGTAACTGCAGTTATCATTTAAACAAATGTAGCTGAGAAGTTAATATATGAACCGAGAAATAGCTGGGCACATAGGGTCAGTGAAAGCACTAGATTTAGTTGTTAGAAAAAAAAAATTTTCCTTTAAAGTTTTATTGGCCTGAATGCAGTTGACTCCTTTGGAGACAGACTAGTTTTTCACTTATGAACACTTGGCACAGGGAAAAAAATGGATCAATATGTTTACATCCCAAGGTCAATCTTTCTACTATTATGTATGATGTTAGGGATGAGAGAAAGAAATAAGAGAGCTCATTCTTTCTGTATTTGTTGCCGTGGTACAAGGATAATATCTCCTTGTGAGGACGTCTGGATTAGAGGGTGAAGGATGCATTGTTTATTCATTATGTCTCTAAGATCTCAGTTACCTGGGGATCGGATTTCCAACAGCTCTATAATCTGGAACATACACAGGTGTGTGGGAGAATAGGATCATGGAAGATGAATGTTGAAGGTGATCTTAGAGATCCCTTAACCCAACTGTTTGATTTTGCAGATGAGATAGTACAGCCTCAAACAAGTAAGGGGCCTAGTTGTGGATTAGAATAAAGTCTTCAAATAGAAAATGGTGAAGACAAAGGTTGCATACTATTTACTCTGTTAATTCGCTTTACAGGTATTTGTTGCATGCCTTCTCTGTGGAAGGCACTAGGGATAGAGCAGTACTCCTTGGTCTGGGAAAGCTAGGGCCCTCCTTCAAGTTCTTAGGAAACATATGTGTCAGAAGCAGAAACAGATGAGAAATCTCTTGAGAATGAGGTCTGGTAAACTCTTGAAGATGACGAGGACTTTTTCTTAATTCCCCAGTGTCTCATGCCTTCCAGGGGATGAAGCCCCTGACCACAGGAAGAAATGAAAACCACGGTCACAATGTCAATATCTGGGAACATATAGTGTGAGCAGTCTTCCCAGGTGGCTCAGATGGTAAAGAATCTGCCTGCAATGTGGGAGACCCATGTTTGATCCCTGGGTTGGGAAGATCCCCTGGAGAAGGAAATGGCTACCCACACCAGTATTCTTGCCCAGAGAATTGCTTAGACAGTATAGTCCATGGGGTCACAAAGAGTTGGACACAACTGAGCAACTAACACTTTCAGTTTCAATGTGAGCATATCAACCAATGTAAAAAGACTACAAGGAATTAAAAATTCCCATTCCAGTGCTAAAATGTACATTCATGTTGACAACCCCAAGTCAAGAAAAAGTTAAAGTTCCTTCAACCTGTTCTTTTGGCCAAGTAGTTAAGTGTACATTACATTTTAGAAAGCTTTCAAATATGAAGAGTATTGATGAGCTTCACTTCTCTGAGACATTTGATCATTTAGTCTGCAGAATATTTAGTCATCGAAATCTGTTGAACACCTGTTATGCACAACAACTTGTCTCTAGACCATGAATAGATGAGTTTGATGTTAGTGGAGAGGAGATGGACCATCGCTGTAAATAAATGTGATGTTTACTGCAGGGTTTTTTGTACTGAAGCACCATGGTAAAGGTTGGTATGAAAGGGGATTGGGCTTCCCAGATGGCGCTGATGGTAAAGAATCTGCCTGCCAATGCTGGAGATGGGAGAGATGTTGGTTCGATCTCTGGGTCAGGATGATGAAAGAGGGACACACTGAATGTGGGAGACAGAGGGGGAAATAAATAAGCTACAGCAGCTTCTGCAACCCAGGCAGTGTGTCAAGTCTGTGACTTCATTTGCTCCTCAGCCTGTTCTGTGTAGTACTCACTGGTTTTGCTGATGAGGAAACTCAGAATCAAGGAGTGGATTAATTTGCCCACAGTAACACATTGGCACACAGAATTCGGATCTGTGTCTGTGTGACTTGGCCCTTTGTCCTTGCAGCAGGTAGCATTCCCCTCTTCGGTTGGCATGGAGAGTCGCTGGGTGGACACATGCATTCACTTGTTTACGTACCCACCCATCCATTCAACGGGTATTTGGAGATTGGAGATCAGCTTTAAAATGCCAAACTCTTTAAGGAGATACAGATATGAATTGATAGAAATTTGAGCTACAGGGTAATGTAATAAATAGTAAAATTACTTGACAAAACCATATGACTGTGATGTTTTTGATTTTAGCCTCTAGACTCAGTGAGGGCTTCCCAGGTAGTTCAGTGATAAAGAATCTGTCTGCTAATGCAGGAGACTAGGGTTTGATCCCTGATTTGAGAAGATACCCTGGAGGTCGAAATGGCAACCCACTCCAGTATTCTTGTCTGGGAAATATCATGGACAGAGGAGCCTGGTGGGCCACAATCCATGGGGTTTCGAAGCATCGAACATGATTGAGCAACTAAGCATGTACACACCATTGTAGACCCAGTATCGTTACTTTCAGATCATATTTCTTATATTTGGGGGGATTTTTGTTAATTAAAAATATTGCTTAGCCACAAAACAAATCATTTGTAGTTAGCAAATTAATTTTCTAATTGCATGGTGGTATGAAATTGGTGCTCTAAGGCCTCATGACTAAGCAAAAGCAAGCTTTCTTTTTCTCCTCCTTTAGACTGGCAGCTTCCCCATTTGGCACCCTGTATGATATTGGGTGCATATTTGTCATAGCATCTCCTAGATTCCAAGTAAGTGGGGTATCACTTGATGATGGTTATTACCACAGAAATTCTGAAGTAGTGAAGCCTGTGTTTAGTCACTCAGTCGTGTCCAACTCTTTGCAACCCCATGGACTGTAACCCTAGGGTTAGTGCCAGGCCCCTCTGTCCCTGGGGATTCTCCAGGCAAGAATACTGGAGTAGGTTGCCATTCCCTTCTCCAGAGATCTTCCTTACCCAGGGCTCGAACCTGCATCTCCCGTGTATCCTGCATTGCAGGCACCTTCTTTACCCATGAGCCATCAGGAAAGCCCAGCCAAGCCTAGATGAGTAAGATTTACAGCACATAGATGTAAAGAACAAGAAATATACTAACAGCATCTTCTGGAAAGCACAGGATCTCAAGTCACAACCCTGGGTTTGAGTGAAGGCTCTCTCACTTGGGGTGGGAATGGGCACAGTTTAAATCTCTTTGAAACTGGATTTACTGATTTAATGGTGCTTGTGTCACGCGGTGCTTCTCAGGCGGCGCAGCGGTAATGGATCCACCTGCCAGTGCAATGCACACAGGAGACACGGGTTTGACCCCTGGGTAGGGACGGTCCCCTGGGTTAGCGCATGGCAACCGACTCCAGTATTCTTGCCTGGAAAGTCCCGTGGACAGAGGAGCCTGGCTGGCCACAGTCCATGGGGCCACAAAGAGTTGGACATGACTGAGTACACAAACATGCATGTCACATAGGGCGGTGAGAATTAAATGACGTAATAGATGTGAGAAGTGATTGGCAGAAAAGCTGTAGTGTCTCACAGTGTAGAGATAGGATCATCGCTCTGATAATTGGCAGGCAGGATCTCAGGTGTCTTATGAGGATAAAAGAGCATTTGACATCAGGCTCAAGCTGTGAGGGAAAGACAAGAAATAGAGCTGTTGAGAGAGGTTGTTTTGACTCTTAGGAAGAAGAGTGTGAGCATCTCCCTTATTACCTACTGTGTTCCTCGCCATCTCCTGTGTCAGGGACCCCTGGCATCCTGTAGCCTTCTGCTTCTAGCCTCCAAAGTTACCTCTGAGGTGTCCCACGGTGGTGTCGCAAGCCCACTGCCTGAATGCCGCCCCTGGTATCTCACCCACTTCTTTCCAGTCATTCCGACTTGAGTCCCCGTCTGCTCCCCAGGCCTCCCCCATCAGCCCATCTTGATCACCAGCTTGGGCTTTTCCTGGGCGCAGACCATCTGAATTGAGTCCTCTCTGCATTATCCCTGCTTTGCCTTCACTCTTGCCATCTGTCTTTTCTGAACTCTTTTTGCAAATCTCAATCGCCACAGCATCAAAAAGGAAAAAAAAAAAGCAAGAAAACGTCACTGATATGAGAAGGTGGAGTTAAGAAAATGACATGTCCAGGCATTCCCTGGAGGGTAAAGAATTTGTCCTAGGATCCGTCCCCTCAATCTGCCTGCAATGTTGGAGACTTGGGTTCAGTCCCTGGGTTGGGACAATCCTGTGGAGAGGGGAATGGCTTCCCACTCCAGTCTCCTTGCCTGGAGAATCCCACGCACAAAGGAGCCTGGCGGGCTGCAGTCCATGGGGTCACAAAGAGTCAGACATGACTGAGTGACTAACACTTTCACTTTCAGGCAGGACAAAAGGTTCCGCAGGGCAGAGAGGGGATCACAGAGCGATGGGGCCCAGTGGAGGAACTTGATGCAAATGGAGCCGTGGTGGGAACCAGCGGGGAGTTTCAGACAGGGAGCCGCCTGAGCATCTGTCTAACAATAGAGCAAGTGTCCACCCTCCTTTGGTGTGTGCGGAGAACCTGTCGGTCCTTCGTGAAAGCTTTGGAAAGAAAACCGGTATTGAAGGGGGAGGGAGTCCCATCGTGCCATGTGGTTTTAACCCTGACAGATGATTTTCTGAATCTCCAGCTTGGAGGACAGGATGCTGCTGACCAAGCATCTCAAACTGCTTTCTCCCAAATCTCCTCTTGTGTTCTCAGTCCAGTTAGGGTGCGCCCATTCACAGTGGCCCTGTTTTCTGTTAGCAGGGCTCTGTCTACCATGCAGGGGTCCTTCAGAAACACATTATTAGACAGAAGCAGCGGAGAGGAAGTCTGCAAATTAGCAAGACACAAACAAGCCGCATTCAGTAAGAGCAGGGAGTGTGTGACTCACAGCAAGAAACACAGAGGCAGACGCCCCCTCACTGTCTCCCTTTCGGACTTCAAAATGGCGAGGTGGGAGACCTCACAGCTTCAAGGGAGAGCCTGGTGGATGATGAAGGAGAGCCTGGTAGATGGAAAAAGAGACTTTTTTATTTTGGCTGCACCCCACGTGTGTCATCTTAGTTCTCCAACCAAGGATTGGACCTGTACCCCCTACAGTGGAAGCATAGTCTTTTTGTTGTTGTTGTTGTTAATGTGAACCAATTTTAAAGTCTTTATTTGAATATGTTGGGCTTTCCTGGTAGCTCAGCTGTAAAGAATCCGCCTGCAATGCAGGAGACACAGGAGACGCAGGTTCGATCCCTGGGTCAGGATGATCCCCTGGAGGAGGGCATGGCAACCCACTCCAGTATTCTTGCCTAGGAAATCTCATGGATAGAGGAGCCTGGCGGGCTATGGTCCATGGGGTCGCAGAGTCAGACACGACTGAAGTGACTGAGCAAGCGTTGAATTTGCTACAATATTGCTCCTGTCATTTTAGTTTTTTGGCACCAGGCATGTGGGATCTCAGCTCCCCAGCTAGGGATCGAACTTTCACGCTCTACATTGGAAGGCAAAATCTTGTCCATTGGACCACCAGGGAAGTGGCCAAGCAGAGACTGTTTTGAAGTCCTGTGAGGTGGTATGCAGACGAGAGAGAATGTCCAGCCCTCCCAGGCCTGCCCTCCATCTTCAGATACGATCAGAATGATTTTAGGGGTGATTCCATCTAGGTGAATTTTCCTCCTTTAAATGACACTGCAAAAAACCCGACCTGCCAACGCTTCACTTTTCCCTCTTTCTCAAATGTGTTCAGTGCTTCTGGTGTTCTTGGGGAAACCCAAGACACAGGGGAGAAAGTCCTGGAGAGGTGGTGTCAGGCCAGCTTCTTTAGTTTCTGAGGACGCTTCGTGTGTGGCACCCCAAGGAGGTTTCTGCAGGGCTTGTTCATAATTAAAACGTCTGTTGAAAAATCGGCATCACGTTGCACTTGAATATTTGATTTGCTCTCTGTGAGGTTAGCTTGCATGGTATTGATTTTCTGTAGTTTGTCAGCCACGCTGTAGCGATGATTTCAATGGCGTCCAGACAGGATGGGCTAAAGGAAAGGAGACCACGACTCCCCCACCCTTCCTTCGCCCCGGGCGTGTGTTCCCGGGTGCCCTGCACATTCCTGATGATTTACAGAGAGTGTCATAGGTGGCGTGAGTTCCTTCAAGGAGACCTGGCTTCTAGCGTCAGCTCTGCTGATCCCTGGCTGTGTGACCGTCGCCCAGACGCTTCACCTCATTTGTCCTCGGCTCCCTTGCACGGTAATGGAAAAAACCGACAACAGTAACACAATGCCTACACTTTTATCTCTTGATTGTTGAAACGATTTCAGATATGCTTTGAATTGCAAAGCCCGTCTCTTAAACACGACGCATCTTTGCCTCTATCCATATCTGAGTGCGGGTATCACACGCACACACACATCTGCCCTTCACATTAAGGCAGAGGTCAAGCAAGTTGACCTTGAGTTCCCTCGGTGAACCTGAAGCCCCAGTACTTCCTCTGGGCTTCACGTGCGCCTTGTGTGGTCTTCATAGGTGGTTCTTCATAGGTTCCAAGGGTCTTCCCCATCTCTGTGAACGGTCTCTCCTCCCATTCGGAAATCCTCTTTGGTTTCTCTTTCTCCCTCGCCTCCCATTTCCAATCTATCCATGACCGATCCCGTCAGCTCTTCTTTCAAAGCATATTTCAGATCCAGCCCTGCTACTGCTGCTGCCCTCGACCACGCTCGTCAGCCTCTGTTGATTCCTAGCTGTCACCCATCCATCTTCCACACAGGAGCCAGAGTGACTGTTCAGAAACGGAAAGCACAGGATGACAAGCCCAGCTTCAGGCTAGCCAGTGGCTCCTGATGCTTCTAGGATGAAATTCACACTTCTAACCATGACCTCCTTGGCTTCCTGGGTGGCCTGCTCCTTCCTTCCTGGTTTACAGTGCTAACCCATTCCAGTGTTCTTGCCTGGAGAATCCCAGGGACAGGGGAGCCTGGTGGCTGCCGTCCGTGGGGTCGCACAGAGTCAGACACAACTGAAGTGACTTAGCGGCAGCGAAGCTTTACCCCTTTTCATTCTTCAACACCCCCCACTTTCTTATTGCAACGATTTTAAATTTGATATGTATTTTAATATTTTTAAATGTTTCTTTACTGATCTGTCTACTCCTGGTCTTGTTGTGGCAGCCGGGATCTGGTTCCCTGACCGGGGATCACACCCGGGCCCCCAGCATCAGGAGCACAGAGTCTTAGCCACTGGACCACCAGGAAAATCCCAAAGGCCTTTTTAAAACATAGGTTTTATCTTTGTCGAGCAAGTACAGAGTGCTCTCATATATCTCCTGCCCACATACACGGTCTTTCCCACCATGGACACCCCCTGCCAGAGCGATACATTTATTACAACTGATGAACCTACACTGACATGTCGCCATCACCCAAGGTCCATAGTTAACCTTTGGGTTCACTCGTGGTGTCGCACATTCTATGGATTTTGAAAAATGGATGATGACACGTGTCTCCCATTTTATACTTGGTTGGCCAAAAACTTCATTAGGGTTTTTCCATTACGTCTTATGGAAAACACCCAAATGAACCTATTGGCCAACACAATAGTATCATCCAGAAGTTTTACTGCCCTAATAACCTCTGTGTGCCTCCTGTTGATCGCACCCTCTTCGCATCCCCAGCAACCGCTGATCTTTTTATTGTCTCCATTCTAGTTTTGCCTTTCCTAGAATGTCATATAGTTGGAATCATACAGTGGGTAGCCTTTTCAGATTAGTTTCTTTCACTTAGTGCTATGCCTTTAAGATTCCTGCCCATCTTTCTGTGACCTTACGTTTCTTGCTATAGCTTTTCACTCTGCTTGCCTTTTCCTGTCCGCCCTACTTAACTAGGCTCTCGTATCGCATCACCCTCTGTATGTTCTTCCTAGCACTTGTTACCCTCTGACATTGTCTTTTATTGTTTACTGCCTCTCTCTCACAGGATCTCAAGCTTTGTGGGAGTGGAGGTCTTGTCTGCCTTACTTCTGGCTGCAGCTGAGTATCTAGAACAGGCTAGTGCAAAGAAGATGCCCAGTAAATGTTGGAAGAATTGAGCACATCAGTGACCCGAATAGATGAACCCCCGTTAGCTTCACTCTTCTCCCATAGTTGGTCTTTGAGGTGACAGACTCTTTCATTCACACAGCTCCAGGTTTTGTTTGGAGGAAGAGGCAGACATTCGTGTTAAGTCACTGAGTCTGAGAGTTATTTCTCGTTCACCTTTTGCACCTGAAGCTCTCTTGGTTGTCTGCTGAATTTAATGGGCCTCCAGGCAAGAGGCAGTTGGGAGCCTTAGTGGGAATCAGTCACATCGCAAAGGAGCACAGAGGCGGTAGAAAAATGATTAAGGGAAAATAGCAGAAAAGTATGATTGAACATTTATTGAGTCGCACATTGTACTCCAAGCTGCATGTAACATAAAAAGCGAATTAGGGGACAAGTCAGATCTAAAATGAGTGAGCACACACGGGCTCACAAACACTGCCGAGGAGAAGGTATTTCTCCAGATGCCTTCTCTCATTTGCCAAACTGTAGCCTTATCAGAATATATGGGTTCTTTCAGGAGAGGCACTGTGCAGCCAGTGTCTGTGGCCCAGGCATGCCTCGGGGCAGGGGGAGGTGGAACAGAGAACCTGCAATTTCATTACCGCTTCTTAAAGAAACTTTGTCCCGGACTAACAGACTTTCTAGGGAGGCCAAGCCAAGTGCAGCTGAGTTTAATGTTCTCATTAAAATGTTAAAGAGGCTTTATTCATGAATGACTGAAGCTGGAATTGCTTTATCCTCGTAAACTATGGAAACATGTGATCATCTCTTAGAGTGGTGTTCACCCAGACCCCTCCCTCAGGAAGGTCAGTTTAATGGAGGGCTTGGCAGGATCTAGAGACTCAGTTCAGTTCAGTTCAGTCACTCAGTCGTGTCCGACTCTTTGTGACCCCCATGGACTGCAGCACGCCAGGTTTCCCTGTCCATCACCAACTCCCAGAGCTTACTCAAACTAATGTCCACTGAGTCGGTGATGCCATCCAGCCATCTCATCCTCTGTCGTCCCCTTCTCCTCCCTCCTCAACCTTTCCCAGCATCAGGGTCTTTTCCAATGGGTCAGTTTTTCACATCAGGTGGCCAAAGTATTGGAATTTCAGCTTCAGCATTGATCCTTCCAATGAATATTAAGGACTGATTTCCTTTAGGATGGACTGGTTGGATCTCCTTGCTGTTCAAGGGATCTAGGGGCTGGGAGGGGGTTATCTGAATTATATCTTTCAGAGATGTAGTAGAAGTGATGGGAAGGATTCCCCCTTCCTTGATCTGTCTTTATGCTGTAGTTCTTGTTGCATATGCAATATTTTGTCTACTTGATCTAGAGTTCTAACTTGGAAATCGTATGAGAGATGAACACTCAAATACACACAGGCCCACAAATGTGGAAGGAAGTGGGTTTTTATCCTCCCACAAGCAGTAGCTTATTGAGATAAGATTAGAAGAAATCCACACATGTTGAGATGCTGGTCAATTGAACAGGGAGTTGATCTGGAAAAGAAATCCTGTGAATCAGAGGAGGAGACTGCACTGAGAATTGGCTGTGGGCGATCACAGATTCATACCCCCTCCCTTTGCCATCCTTAAGGGTCCAGTGCAAAAATATAGCAGTAAACCTTTAGGGGGAAGGCTTCCCAAATGGCACTAGTGGTAAAGAACCCGTCTGCCAATGCAGAAGACATGAAAGACCTGGGTTTGATCCCTGGGTTGGAAAGATCCCCTGGAGGAGAGCATGGCAACCCGCTCCAGTATCCTTGCCTGGAGAATCCCATGGACAGAGGAACCTGGAGAGCTACAGTCCATGAGGTTGCGAAGAGCTGGACATGACTGAAGCAAATTAGAATATACGCATTTGCAGACCTTTAGGGAGTGGATGCAGATGGCAAATACAACTATTATTTTCTTCCTCAAAATATTTACAGTAATGTATAGTTAACACTGAAATTGTAGAGCTATGGGCTTTATATAGGTAGGAAACTATATTGCTTGAAACCTCAAAATGAAATTTAGGAGGAGAAAGTGTTAAATCATGCTATCTTTTCCTCAATTCCTTACTATTAGAAAGCACTCTGTTGAATGGTAAGAAATCTAGGTCTCATGATATGCAGATGTCGTGATATATGTCATATCTAGGCATTATTTTAAGATATTTTCTTCTTTTTCCATTGATGGGTCATTGAGGTACTTTACTCTGGGTCAGATGTAAATGAAAATACATTCATTCTAGCTAGAGTTGTCAAAGTTTCTTCCTTACAAGGTCACATCCTTCTTTTCAGAATGCAGGGTGTTTGTTTAAACTGTTTCAAGTTGGAGGGGAATGGAGTTGGAAGTTAACATAGGAGGCTCTTTCTACAGGATAATTGGATGGGTTTCTGGAGAGGTGACCATCTCAGCTTAATCACTTTAATGGTGTTAATGCTGCTAATTGTTGCTATGACCAACCTAGACAGAATATTAAAAAGCAGAGACATTACTTTGCAACAAAGGTCCATCTAGTCAAAGCTATGGTTTTTCCAGTAGTCATGTATGGATATGAGAGTTGGAGTATAAAGAAACCTGAGCGCTGAAGAACTGATGCTTTTGAATTGTAGTGTTGGAGAAGACTCTTGAGAGTTCCTTGGACTGCAAGGAGATCCAACCAGTCGATCGTAAAGGAAATCAGTCCTGAATATTCATTGGAAGGACTGATGCTGAAGCTGAAACTCTACTACTTTGGCCACCTGATGTGAAGAACTGACTCACTGGAAATGACCCTAATGCTGGGAAAGATTGAAGGTAGGAGGAAAAGGGGATGACATAGGATGAGGTGGTAGGATGGCATCATCAACTTGATGGACATGAGCTTGAGCTCACTCTGGGAGTTGGTGATGGACAGGGAGGCCTGGTGTGCTGCAGTCCATGGGATCGCAAAGAGTCAGACACGACTGAGCAGCTGAACTGAACTGAATGCTGCTAATGTTCAAAAGAACCACTTGTGAATTTTGAACATGAAGAAAGTGAATGCTGACTTTGGGAAGAATGTTGATTATTTGTAATGAAATACATTAACAGAGTCAGAGCCAGATGTAACAAATGACACTGCTGATGAGGCTGGCTCTTCTGTAACTCTTGTTGGTTGATATGGAGTGACTTCCTACTTGGGGGACCTGCTGACCTGGCCCCTTAATTCTCACGTGAATCCACAGAGATAGGACGTTTTTGACTAGTTTAGACCTAGTTCAATCTGTCATGTCTCTCTTCCCCTTTTCTAAGATAGGATTGCAATCCCTTTCCTGGTATGCAGAGCGAATCCATTCTGGAACCTTCTTGGCTTGCCTAGGAAATCTTGGTGTGCAATGATCAGGTCCTCCCATCTAGTCTGACTCAGACACTGTTGAAGGAGTGTAAAAGTGTGATGAGAGCATCACTAACGATAGGGTGTGGGCACAGTATCATGCAGGGATAGATGGAGGTTTATCCTGGGCTACGTTATTATTTTGGAGAACTTTTGTCAGTTCTATAGAGTTTTTCTATTTGCCCATTTGCTGTTAGAGTGGCAGTTGTCCCATCTGACCACCCAGTATGCCTCTGCAGTCAGTCCCTCTGCCCCATGGACTTCTCGGGGGTGAGTTACATCCACTGTGCTGGGCTGACTTTATGATTAGGGCCAATGGAAAAAGGCTGGGGTAGATTTTCAGAGTGCACCTGTGTGCCATAGTGTTTCCCTCCGGCTGCTTAATTCTGTCGTGTCTTAGGCTGATATTGATTGATCAGCTGATTCTTCAGTTAACTAACTCATTCCTCAGATATTTGGGAAGCATATACTCTATGCCAGGGGCACATTCTATGTCTACTCACTGAAATAATAGGGTGAACTGAGCAGAGTTGTCTGGAGCTCTGCTGTGGGTTCACAGGGGTGAAAATAAGAGTGAAATACATAAAGGAAACCAAATGGCTTTTCTGTAATGCAGAGAGTATGTGTGAGATTGCCATATCACAGCCTACTCCGTGGAGCACTCCCTAAGTACATTTCATGCAGGAAGTGGTGGTACCAGACATTTTCCATATTACAATAATCTTCATACATTTATTAAGCTGTAACTGGTAAGGCTTCCTGACGGGGTGTTAACAGAGCCTTTTTGTGTGCTGCGCTGTGTCTTTATCAGGAAGCACTCTGGGAACTTCGGCCTGTGACAAGGCAGGTTTCAGTCATTCCTAGAGGGTTTGGGGGATCGGCACAGAGAGGGGTCAGACGACACTCAGGAAAGGGTTGGAGTCATGGCAGGTTGAAGGGAGTGTCCTTAGGAAAAACCAGCGGTAGAATGAAACCCTTTTACCAGGTATATTTTACGTCTCTGTACCCTTTGAGCACAGCAGCTGAATGGTTCAGCATTGTTCAACATTTTAAAGACTGCTAAGAAAATGCTAGCTTACTGCATTTTAAAAGTGTGGGTTTTTTTTTCCTCTCTCAACTGTTGACCTGGCAGCAGGTTGGGAGAATGTGTGAACTTCAAGTGTGACGACGCGACAGCAGAGGAGTCCAGCCACCGTGCTGTCACGTCCAGGCTCTGTGCCTGGGAGGCCTGGGCGCACACTCATGACAGGTCCACCGCTCGGAAAAGAGAGAACACGGCAGAGGGGAAAGACAAAAATCTGCAGAGATGTGGGTGAACCCCGAGCCTGTCATACCAAGTGAAACAAGTCAGAAAGAGAAAGGCAGATAGCATATAGGAACGCAAACATGTGGAGTCTAGAAAGACAGTACTGATGAACCTTTTGCAGGGCAGCAGTGGAGACACAGACGGAGCGAATGGACGTGTGGACACAGGTGGCGGGGGAAGGTGGGACAAACTGGGAGAGGTCCATGGACATGTGTACAACAGCTATCTAGCGTAAAAGAGAGAGCCAGCTGTAGCTGCTCTGTAGCACAGGGAGCTCAGCTGGAAGCTCTGTGATGACCGAGATGGGGAGAGTGGGGAGGGTGGGGAGTGAAGTCCCAGAGCCACATGCATACATGTAGCAGGTTCACGTTGTTGTACAACAGAAACTAATGCAATAACGTAAAGCAATTAGACTCCAATTAAAACAAACGAGGAAAGAAGAGGGAAAAGAAGTGTGGGAATGTTAGCAGAGAAAAGGGAAGCAAGCTCAAGTGGGGCACGGGGGAAAGATGCTCCGTCATCCTAGCTTCTCTTCCTCCTCTCCTTCACCTCACAGCAGGAGGGGGTGAGAAAGCAGGCAGATTGGAAAGGGGAAAAAGAGAGTGAGATGAGAGGTGGGAGGGCACTTGGAGGTGGAAAGGGAGAAGGAGAATGAGTCAGAGGAAGCAGAAACCAGGGGGAAGGAGACAGGATGAGAACAATTTAAATGCAGAGAGAGGCGCCAGGCACAGAGAAAGGTGTGTACATGGTGGTCTCCCCAAGAGCCTTCAGCTGCTCCCAGCAGTGCACCCACCAAATAGCCAGGGTCCCTCCCGCCAGACAGTTCCCTGACTTTTGTGTTAACTTCAATGCCATTCTGTTTATGGCCCCCCGTGTCGCTGGTTGCGGTTGCATTGACACTCTGTGTGATCAGAGAGCCAATGCGGAGACCCGGCTCTGTCTTCCCTGCCGCCTCGCAGTGTTGGGCAGACTTCTGAGTCAGGGCTGCTTGCATTTGATGTCTGCCATCCTTCCTTGTGTACAGGTAGGAAAGTTGAAAGGGAAAAACTGTTCCTGAGGGTTGCTGCATTTAGAGCTCATGCATACAAATATTCAAAGTGGTTGGGAAAAACAACTCTATACAGTTCCAAACCAATATTTTTCTCTAAGTAAGGTAGTTGACTTGTTCATTGCTGGGCTGGGGACTTGCCCTAATACAGTGCCACACTCACTGTGCCTGAAGGTGGGCAGGAAGCCTTCATGACGTTCCAGGTCTGGTCAGGTGCTTCCTAAAGCGAGCACCCGTGTCCTCCTCTGCACCCTGGCTTCTGGTCCTGACCTTTCCTGATTAGAGCTCCCATTCCTATTGTAATTCCTGTCCTTCTGCACATTCTGGGCTCTTTGCCCATGTTATTGCTGTTGTTGTTTAGTCACGAAGTCACGTTCGACTCTTTGTGACCTCGTGGACTATAGCCTGCCAGGATCCTCTGTCCATTGAATTCTCCAGACAAGAATACTGGAGTGGGTTGCCACTTCCTTCTCCAGGAGATCTTCCCAACCCAGGGATGGAACCCACATCTCCTGCATTGGCAGGCAGATTCTTTACTGCTGAGCCACCAGGGAAGCCTGTGTTAGTTATTATGGAGCATCTGAATAGATGTTCACGAACTGCTCATGGAATAAATGAATAGCTCTGGTGGTTGTCTTATGAGTATAAAAGCAAATTCTTCTAGAATGAGCTATGCTTTTACATATCTGTACCATTAACCTATCTGTTCTGAAAAGGAAAAGTTGATTTAGCCAGCAGTAAGGGGCTTCTCTGAAGGGGCTTCTGGGGAGTTTATTCAACTATAATTAATGGATTATGATTCCATTCACTCCTGGACACCAGAGGATGGTCTTGAAGTTTCAGGCAGCCTGTTTCTTGTGAGTCTCGTACTTGCAGGCCATATGCATGAGGCACTTCAGAGCCATGCTTCTCAGACATGAGTGTGCATAGGATTTAACGTGAGGATCTTGTGAAAATGCTGATTCTGTTTCAGGAGTTTTGGGCATTTCACATTCCCTAGGGATGCTGAGGTTGCTGGTCGGTAGACCCAACTTGAGTAACAGGATTTTAAAAATGATTCTAGTAAATAAAGTTGGGATTTATTCTATGAAAATACCTAGATGCATTTTTATAGTTTGCAGAACAGCAGACTTCCTAGGGGAAAAACTTGTAAGTATCTAACTCTTATTTCAACTTGCAAATTTGTGAGAAATCTTTCCCACACTTAAACAGAGAAACCCTATACTGCTCAGCCCCCAAAACTGCTGTACTCCTCTTAATATACAGCTTTATTTATTTAGGCTTTTCCAGATTTGGGAGGCCGTGGCCCTGGTGTAGCTACTTTAGCAACAGGAATGACTTCTGAAGCAGAAATATTCTTTGGAAGATCAGCAGTTCAAGGGCTGTGTTTATGAGACCTTCATATTTATTGATTGTGACCAAGCAGAGAAGTTCTCCAAGGACAGTCAATTAGAATGGCAGCAAGTAGGAAAGGGCAATGTTCAGCTTGAATTTTTGCAAGCGAAACCTCGCCTCTGCTGACATATGTTCCAACAGATCTCTGAGTTCGAAGTTGGAAGTCTTCTCTAACAAGGCGGCCTTTATTTTCCAGGTCATCCGCAGCCAGTATGATGCCATCTTTGTAATCCCTGGAGGAGAAGGTGCTCATCATGTTCAGGTAAAGGAGTGGTGAGTACCACAAGCCACGGGCATGACCCATGGCAGGTTGCCTGTCCCTGTTTGAGACAACATCCAGTTTCATTATACAGTTGACATCATAATCTCATGTGTGTTCTGCTCACTGATGACCAACGTGCAGAAGGCCAGTCATGGGTGGTCTCAGTGAATTAATGCACATTTTGGAAGCATCTGAGAGTCCCTACAACAGAGTACCTTTGTAGACAACCAGGGAAAAAACAGGACTGGTCACCAGAAGTCTTTCTCCATCTTCTAGAGAGTTAGCATATACTTCTTATGATTGCTCATCTTTATTACCTTATCAGAAAGCTTTTATCTTTTCAACATGGATGTAAATGGGTGAACACCAAAGACTCTTCTAATTAAAATCTTATCTCTGTTCCCTTATCTGAAGTTGCCCTTCTATAGAGAGTCTTTGCGTTTTCCTTTTAAATAAATGTATGTCCCACAACTTTGATTTGCCCAAATAGGTCACCAGGATTAATTTTCCATTAACCTTTATTGCTTCTTTCTTCCTAATCATCTTTTTAGAGGATTAGACAGTTCCCATTGGGTCAATCTCTGTGTAGGATATAGACCATCTTTATTCTTTGGTGACCTTTATGGAACTGATGTTGATGGTGGTAACTAACCTCTGGTCCAGTACTAAACTCCCCACAGGAGTTCTGTTGACCATGGCGATTTTGTCATTGGCATCACTCTTTCATAACTCAATCTGTATTCATTTTCTCTGGCAGCTGTAACAAAGTAACAAGGGCTGGATGGCTCAAACAACAGACACTTGTCATCTGGAGGCCAGAAATCTGAAATCAAGGTGTCAGCAGGCTTCGTTCCTTCTGGAAGTTGTAAGGGACAATGTGGTCCTTGCCTGTCCCAGCTTCTGGTATTCTCAGGTGTTCCCTGGCCTATGAATGGCCATCTTCTTCCTGTGTCTTTGAATTGTCTATCTCCATGTTCCAATTTCCCCCCTTCTAAAGACACCTATCATATTGAATTAGAGATGCCTTTAATGACGCCATAATTTAATCATTTGTATAGATTCTATGTCTAAATGAGGCCACATTTAATTAAGACTTTCACATCTTTTGGGGGTACATAAATTCAACCTATAACACTATCTAAGGAAAGGCAAATTCATTCCTTTTGGTTTGCCCTGAGGAAACTAGAGCCAAGCTTGTTGCTTAATATTGGTTGAATGAGCGAATGGCAGAGACTATAATAACCATGGTCAGATTCAGTTGGCAAAAGTACAGCACAGTGACCAGGCGGGGACAGGCCTTCTACTCCGTTGTCCTCAGCAAGCTCTTACCTTCGGGAGAGTCCACGTTCAGCAACATCCTAAATGGGATAAGAGTTGTCCCTTTAAAAGTAAGAGCAAGCAGACAATTTCTAAAAGGTAGAGCTGTGAGTGAGCCCGGACCGCTTTCTTTGTCGCATCTCAGGCTGAGCTGCCAGTTTACACACCACCTCTATCAGAACATCAAGGTATCTTTCCAGCTAATTCAATACCATTTAAATCATACTTAGCCGGGCTGTTCTTTCTTTCCAGCTGTATTACTTTGCACTTATTAAATTTAACATTCTGTTCCAGAGCTCTCATCTCTAAACGCGCTCCTGAAACAGATCTGCCCCCGCTGCCTCTTCTCTCTTCTCTGTGCTTCCTCGGCTCCAGACTATTAGCTGCGGCCGTTTGTGTGTTTAGATTTGATAAAATTATAAGGATGCTGGTCTCCAGATAGCAGTTAAAGGATCCATTTCTCAGAGATGTTTATTTAGAGAACCCTCATTTCCTGCAAGGGTGGAGCTTTCTGGATGTGTCTACTGTGACTTCCAGGAAAGGAAGTCTTACAGAAAGGCTTACCTTTCTGTCCCCAAAGGAAGCCTCCTGCTGAGCGAAGTCTGAGGCCATGGGAACCTGGTCCGAGGAATGAAGCAGGCATCTTTAGGGATCCTGTGAATTGATGTCAGCCCCTGGGCTAGTGCTGTGGACTATGGGGTTCCAGGTTGACTTCCCCAAGACTGCACAGCAGGCAGGCTGGGGTCATTGATTTCCAGGCTTCTCAACCGCACGGAAGTGTTCTTGTTCCTGGGGATGAGGCCATCCTATGGCCAAATAATAGCGTTGGCCCAGACAGCACTGGATTTATAAGATGATGACAGGCAGGAGAAAGTGAAAATGAAAATAAGAAGTCATTTTAGCATTTTCATGTTGACACTAGTCCTAAGGAAATTGGCAAATTACATATTTACAGGGTGTGCAATGCTTGCAGGCAGAGTTCCACCAAACGCTACCGTATGTGGTTATATAACGTCATCTTCATGCCTCCACTGTTTATTTACCTTTTCCATTTTATCAAAGTGCATACTGCCCTCTATTACAAGCCTTCTCTAACTTACTATGTGAATCTCCTCATTTGGTGTGTGAGAATGTCTACAGGCATAAATTAAAACAATTGATTTTGGTCACACAATGATCATATCAGAGTAATGGTGGAAGAGTTCTTTGATAGTGATGTGTCAAGTTCAGTGAGCAATTGCATCTTGGTCATTAAACTGGCCTTAAACAGCTTTTGTTGTTTAGTCGCTAAGTTGTGCCCAACTCTTTTGTGGGCTCCTCTGTCCATGGGATTTCCCAAACAAGAATACTAGAGTGAGTTGCCATTTCCTTCTCTAGGGGATGTTCTCGACCCAAGGTCAATCCCGTGTCTCCTGCACTGAAGGCAGCTTCTTTACCACTATGCAAACAGCTTGCTTAGTGCCTAAATTATGCATTGTTATAATTTTTGTGTTATAATAAATCTTATTTTAATAACTAGGTTATTTTGTGTGTACCTAAGCAGCAGCAACACTCCTCTACCATTAAAGAGAAATAAACCAGAAATAAAACCTTAAGTGCCTTAAAAACTAGAAACTAATTTACTATTGCTAAGTATTTTCCTCTATTTCCGTTTTACACTCTAATTTCAGTAATCTGAGATTTCTGAAAATTCAGATACACATGTTTCGTGGAACTGATAAAAATACACATATTCGTTATGAAACTCGGATCTTTAAACAAAGGGGAAATTATTTTGTTTTTTTTAGTTAGCAATTAACAGTAGTTTTTTTAAAGACCTCTGAAATTTTAGTGTATTTATGATACATGTGAAGTATTTTAATTAAAGAACTTGTGCTTTGAATCAAGATTCTATCAGACTTTCTCAGAAGCTGTTTGCACATGGGTAAGTTAAGATACAAATCTGAGTGTTTGTTCTCCTTGGGCTCTTTCTCTGCCTCTGTCTCCTGATGGTTCCTTTTTTGTTTCTTTTAAATCCGTGAGTTAATACTCAGTGCTTTTAAGCTGATAATAAAAAAGTCATGAAAAGGAGTGGAGGGCTTCTGGCGCAGAGCTCAGAAGCTTGGCATGCCCCTCCATCACTTGCTCCCCCGACATTTAGCTCTCAGGAAGCTTTGTCAAATTTTCTATAATTCTTTCATATTTTTGCATTCCTTTTCTCTTAGTGTCCATGACCGCCTTTTCCCAGGTTTTTTGTTCCCTCTTCTGTTGTGTGTTCATAGGACCCTTCCGTTTCTTCATTTGTTCTTTCATTCAAATATTGTCCTTCTCACGTGTGCCAAAAGTGTCCCTAGGGGTCACAGGAAGAGGGTTACAAGCTAGGAGGGAGAGGCTCACACGGAGATGGTTGTTCTGCCAGCGCTCTGGGCTGTGGGCTCACACACAGGAAAAAGAGCAACGGGGCTGGCTTGGGGGGCCTCAGGAAATGGGTTACAGAGAAGGTCTTAATCTGAGTGGAGGTTGGAAGGAACAGAACAGTGCCAGAGGGACCAGTGTGGTGGAGAGAAGTTCGAAAGGAGGCAGGGTGGGCGGCTCAGCAGGGCGGCGTGGGGGAGCAGGGGAGCAGGGCGCGGTGTGGGGGAGCAGGGCGCGGGGCGGGGCGTGGAGGAGCGGAACGGGGCGGGGCGTGGGGAGTGGGGCGGGGCGTGGGGGAGCAGGGTGGGGCGTGGGGGAGCGGGGCAGGGCGTGGGGAGTGGGGCGGGGAGTGGGGCGGGGCGTGGGGAGTGGGGTGGGGCGTGGGGGAGCGGGGCGGGGCGTGGGGGAGTGGGGCGGGGAGCGGGGCGGGGCATGAGGAGCGGTGTGCTGCACAGCTGATGCTGCTGGCGTGTGAGCTGGCTGAGGCTCCACAGGAGGGCGGGAGCAGCCCCGTCTCCTCAGGCCGCTGTGAGTGGGAAATGAGAGGATGGTTTCAAGATGACTAGCACAGGGCCTGGTATATTATTAAATAAGCATGAAGTCGTCACTGCTCTCTGTTTAATAAACAGAGCAGAGAGGACCTCGGCCCCCAGGAGCTGTGTTGCACACTGTGAGCCCTCCTGTCATCTCGGGTTTGCAGCCTGTACCTGCCTCTGGTCCATCCTGCCCACAGCAGAGAGGCTGCCTGCCTTAGCGGGCTCATCCCCAGCCAAACTCTTCCCCGCCTGTCTGCTGCTAAGGGGAAGTCAGGCCTTCCTAACCCGGTGCTTGATGAGCTCAGTGCCCTCTCTGACTAGGTTGGCCAAAACGTTCGTTTGGGTTTTTCGTACCTTCTCATGAAATACTCGGACGAGACTTTTGGCCACTCTGTAAGTCATCGGTCCTGGCTACATTCACCTACTTTGGATTCTCACCCACAGTTTATTCTTTCCCATTCAAGCTCCATCTTCAAAACGTCCTCGCTCCACCATCCTTCAGGACCTCACTTAAATTCACCCCCTCTATGAAAACTTTTCTCCATTAATAATTTACCCCTTCTTCCCTCCAGGGGAACTTTCAACAGACCCTTCACATCAGGGGTTGACACCTGCCTCTCTGATGTCACGGCTCAGTTCATTAACACCCTCGGAAGGGCTGGCGGGTGCTTCGGGGAAGGGCCATGTACTTATTACATGTCCTGTTTGTGCTCAAAGCACAGCTTCTTGCAAACAGTGGACACTGCATTGATGTGTGTGAAAAGAGTGGAGGGAAGACAGAGTTCCCGTAATTTGTAAGGCTGCTACAGAGGTGGAACTGAGGGATTGATTACTTGCCATCTGGGAGAAGCAGTGGTTAACGTAGGATCCGGATGACCTCTCTCAGGGCAGAATGACTGTCAGCAAAGGGAGGAGGCTTACATTAAACAAAAAACTGGAACATCCACTCTGAAAGCTAGTTAATCCACCCTAAGGCTGGGATGCAGGAAGAAGAGACTTAGAAAGCCATGAAGCCGTACGGGCCCCGTCTTGACAGTGAATGACAAATGACATAACAGGTAAGAGCACCTCTATTGCATTAAGAAGCTCTGTATCTCTCCAGGAGATGGCCCTGGAAGACTTGATTCAATTTAAGACTTCTCCGCCGCAGATCTGGAGATAATCACAAATGCAGAAATATATTTATGAAAGTCTGTTGCCACTGAGCTCAAAAGACCATAATCCTATTACTTGTGAGTTTGAAAAGGGTAAACATGAATAACCGAAAGGGAATATCGATTACAGGAGTAATATGAACAGGAATAATGGAATTAAAGTAATTGAGGCAATATTGGACCTAATGGACCTTGTTTCTCTTAATGCCTCTCTTCTGCTCTTCACATTGACTTGGCCCTAAAGTCGATTGGACTCTGTGCACCGAGAGAGAAGAACATAATGGAAGAATTAGTATTGCTGTCTATAAAAAAAAATCAATCTGTTGTTCTTACAGAAGAACATCAATCAGTCTGTGAAATCAATTAGCTGGAATTTTTTACATTCAGCTCATAAGGTTACGAGACAAAGTGATGAGCAAAGCCAGTCTGCCTCGCACATAGTAGATACTCAGGAAAGGTTTCTTGAGTTAAAAGCCAGAGGAGACCACGGATTTTTGTTGAAACACAACTTCAGTGTAAGTCCTTTTGTGGGTCCTGATTCAGTCCCGCCCCTTCTCCTTGCTGGACTGCGTCCATCATGCTGTGAGTGGAGTCGACTCCATTTCACTGACCGCTGCAGTGAGTTCTCTTGCACGTTGCTGCCTGGCCTTCCAGGCCAGTCTATGTGACCTCGGGTCTCTGTGTTATTTAAGGTCTGACCTGTTTCCTGTGACTAGGTTTTCTGCCCTGTAGAGCTCTAGCAGATTACATTTCGGGGGAAATAGCCGTCTGATGACATTACTGCCTCTTCAGAAAGCCTGTGTCTCCCCTTTGTCTCCTGAGTTACAGGCTCATTGGACTTTACACCCTTCCCCAGCCCGTGGCTCTGAAGAGCTTCTGGGTCTAGACTCCTCCCACTCCCTGTCCACACTCAACTCCCACCGGCCCTACCTGGGCCCGATGGGGAAGGCAAATGGGTCTCTGCAGGGCATCATCCCATTTTCAAACAGGCAGGATGCTCTCCTTGGAAGTCTTCTTCTCATATCTGTATCCCTCCAATTAGAGTCCGTCTGCCCAAGGCAAACATGATCTTCGTTAAAACTGTGTGTTATCAAGAACTGTGTTGTGAAGATGTTTATTTCAGTGAGATAAATGGTATGAGGAACTAAAGAGTTGCAGGCACACAATAACAAAAATGTTTTTACCAGAAATTGGGCTTTCCAGGTGGCTCAGTGGTAAAGAATGCGCCTGCCAAGGCAGGAGACATAGGAGACGTGGTTTCAGTCCTTGGGTGGGGAAGATCCCCTGGAGGAGGAAATGGCAACCCACTCCAGTATTCTTGCCTGGGAAATCACATGAACAGAGGAACCTGGTGGGCTATAGTCCATGGGGTCACAAAGAGTCAGGTAGGACTTAGTGACTGAGCATATTTCAATGATAATGGGGTTTTCAATGTCTCTAGGAGTGTGACTTTAAAATCTGAAGATCCCTGAAAAGTACAACATTGCACTGTATCTCTTTTCACAGGTTTGTTGAGAACTAAACTGGAATTTTAAAAAACAATTTCAACATTTTAAGGACCCACTATGGTGAAAAGCTAAGAATAAAGACTTAAAGCAGCTCTATTTTAAGTAGAAAAACTTTTTCCCCATTCTCCTAGCAGTCTTGGTCTGCATTAAATAAATCTTATTTCTCAGTCAATTGATCACTTTGTATCTAATACACATTTTGCAGACTCTACAGTAGAAATGTTTCCAATGTTTGTTCTTCAAAACTGAGTTTAAGTCCTTTTTCCTCCATTGAGTTTGCCTCTTATCATTCCACTCTTCTGTGTGGTGGTTTTTCCCCCTCCAGATACCTTTTTTTAAGGCTCATGATCCATTTAAGGACCTTTTTAAATGTTTAACCTTTATGAGAATTTTTAGATGCTATTCTGAAATAGGGATATATTTTAATTTCCCACAATGCCCAACACATTGTTAGGGCAGTGTGACATATTGATTTATAAAAATATATAATAATTAGGTTCAGTTTCACGTAATTCCCAAGTTGCTCTTTTTCCTGCTATTTCACCTAAGGGCTTTGCTGGTAGCTTAGTGGTAAAGAATCCACCTGCCAAAGCAGGAGACTTGGATTCTATCCTTGGGTTGGGAAGATCCCCTGGAGGAGGAAATAGGAACCCACTCCAGTATTCTTGCCTGGAGAATACCATGGACAGAGGAGCCTGGCGGGCTATAGTCCAAGGAGTCACAAGGAGTTGTACATCACTTAGTGACTGAACAACAATAAATTCCATGTGAACACTGGAGTTGGTCTGAATGGTTTAAAATTTTTTTTAAAAGTTGAATAATCCCCATTTTAATGTCAGTGTGGAAAGGTGAAGAGTGAGATAGGTTTCTGGTTATAGATGATACATGTTTTAGTTCCTGGTACGTTTTAAGACACCGTTAAAATGACATTTAAGTGATCTTTTTGAAAAAACAATCACCCACCTAAAAGAACAAAGAAATGGGCAATTACCATAGCATTTTGGAATCTGTGAATGAGTGGTAGCTTATTGAGCAGAGGAGAAATGAAGAAATAGCCTTCTTCATTGTGTAAAGAAGTGTAATGAAGAATTTACAGGGTAAAGAAGAATTTATACTGATGGATTCTACAGAAGCTCAGGAATTTTCAGCAACGAGAACCCCTTGTAAATGAGAGTGAAGATAGGACTAAAATCAGGAGTATTGATGAACGTTCAGATCTGCTCCCCAACTTTACACAAGCAGGTAGCTGAACCCCATCCATTTTAACATAGGAATGGAGTTTTGTTTTTTTTTTTCTATAGAGATGATAAAATAGAGGCTTCTGCATCTGAAGGTGTCAGGAAAAGGTAAAAAGTGGTATTATCCATACATAGTGTTGAAATCAGGGAGATTGCATTGATTTACCAATTACAGTTACCGTCTTCTCCCTGCCCCCTAGCCCGAGGACACAGGGTGATAACCTGCCTACATGAGACCCCAGGAGACTTCCCTGGGATTCTGACCTAAAAATATAACACAGGGATGCTGAATCAGGGGTTCTCCAAAGAATAGGCCTAACTAGAACAATCCTAAAGTGAATCCCAAGTCAACTCTCCTTCTGCCCCACACCTCTCCCCACCATACAACCCTTTCTATTGACTTTCGTTAATTATCAGCAGACAGCCAAGGAACATGAGATATTTAAGAAAAGTTTCTCTTAAGAGAGACAGACACTAAAATGTGCAAACAGGAAAAAAAAGCAAACTAGAGGAAACAGAACCTTTGCAAGAAGGAAGAAATCTTAAAAAAAGAAGTCAATTGTATCTTTAGAGACTAAGGTGTGATATTGTAGCTAGGACACAGAAAAGAATTTATAAGATTTGGGAGGTTAAAGCTAAGGTAGTTTCCCAGAATGTGAAGTAAAAAGAGAAAGAATACAAAGTAATGTAGAAAAACAAGAAATTTATAGGATTGGCCCATGAGGTCCAATGTCCAAAAATAGTACCACCCAGCTTGAGAGAGTATAGAAAACAGAGGACAGAAAACCATCAAAGGACAAATTCAACAGACTTCCCCCAACAAAGATAGGTGTTTCCCAATTAAAAGATAATACCCATGCATCATTATGAAATGTGACAACATTCTAGCAAATGACAGGATCAGTCAGTCCGTTCAGTCGCTCAGTCATGTCTGACTCTCTGTGACCCCATGGACTGCAGCACGCCAGGCTTCCCTTGTCCAGCATCAACTCCCACAGCTTGCTCAAACTCATGTCCATTGAGTCAGTGATGCCATCCAACCATCTCATCCTCTGTCATTCCCTTCTCCTCCTGCCTTCAATCTTTCCCAGCATCAGGGTCTTTTCCAGTGAGTCCTTTGCATCAGATGTCCAAAGTTTTGTAGCTTCAGCATCAGTCCTTCCAGTGAATATTCAGGACTGATTTCCTTTAGGATTGACTGGTTTGATCTCCTTGCAGTCCAAGGGACTCCAAAGAGTCTTCTCCAAACGCCATAGTTCAAAAGCATCAATTCTTCGGCACTCAGCTTTCTTTATAGTCCAACTCTCATATCTGTACATGACTACTGGAAAAACCGTAGCTTTTGTCAGCAAAGTAATGTCTTTGCTTTTCAATACTCTGTCTAGGTTGATCATAGCTTTTCTTCCAAGGAGCAAGCATCTTTAAATTTAATGGCTGCAATCACCATCTGTAGTGATTTTGGAGCCCTAGAAAATAAATAAAATCTGCCACTGTCTCCACTTTTTTCACCACATATTTACTATGAAGTGATGGAACCAGATGCTATGAACTTCATTTTTTGAAGGTTGAGTTTTAAGCCAGCTTTTTCACTCTTCCTTTTTCACTTTTATCAAGAGGCTCTTTAGTTCCTCTTCGCTCTCTGCCATAAAGGTAGTGTCATCTGCACATCTGAGGTTATTGATGTTTCTTGCAGCAATCTTGATTCCATCTTGTGCTTCATCCAGCCAGACATTTTGCATGATGTGCTCTGCATATGAGTTAAATAAACAGGGTGACAATATACAGCCTTGACGTACTCCTTTCCCAGTTTGGAACCAGTCCATTGTTCCATGTCCAGTTGTAACTGTTGCTTCTTAACCTGCATACAGATTTCTCAGGAGGCATGTAAGGTGGTCTGGTATTCCCATCTCTTGAAGAATTTTCCAGAGTTTGTTGTGATCCACACAGTCAAGGTTTTGGCATAGTCAATAAAGCAGAAGTAGATGTTTTTCTGGAACTCTCTTCTTCTATTATACAGTGGACATTGGTAATTTGATCTCTGGTTCCTCTGCCTTTTCTAAATCCAGCTTGAACATCTGGAAGTTCTCGGTTCACATACTGTTGAAGCCTGGCTTGGAGAATTTTGAGCATTCCTTTGCTAGCGTGTGAGAGGAGTGAAATTGTACAGTAGTTTGAACATTCTTTGGCATTGCCTTGCTTTGGGATTGGAATGAAAACTGACCTTTTCCAGTCCTGTGGCCACTGCTGAGTTTTCTAAATTTGCTAGCATATTGTGTGTAGCGTTTTCATAGCATCATTTATTAGGATTTGAAATAGCTCAGCTGGAATTCCATCACCTCCACTAGCTTTGTCTGTAGCGATGCTTCCTAAGGACCACTTGGCTTCGCATTCCTGGATGTCTGGCTCTAGGTGAGTGATCACACTGTCGTGGTTATCTGGGTCATAAAGATCTTTCTTGATAGACCTTCTGTGTATTCTTGCCATCTCTTCCTAATATCTTCTGCTTCTGTTAGGTTCATACCGTTTCTGTCCTTTATTGTGCCCATCTTTGCATGAAATGTTTCCTTACTATCTAATTTTCTTGAGGAGATCTCTAGTCTTTCCTATTCTTTTGTTTTCCTCTATTTCTCTGCATTGTTCACTGAGGAAGACTTTCTTGTCTCTCCTTGCTATTCTTTGGAACTCTGCATTCAAATAGGTATATCTTTCCTTTTCTCCTTTGCCTTTCAGTTCTTTTCTCAGCTATTTGTAAGGCCTCCTCAGACAGCCATTTTGCCTTTTTACAATTTTTTTTCTTTGGGGATGGTTTTGATCACCACTTCCTGTACAATGTCATGAACCTCCATCCATAGTTCTTCAGTTACTCTGTATATCAGATCTAATAAGGGATTTGATTTAGGTCATAAATGAATGGTCTAGTAGTTTTCCCTACTTTCTTCATTTTAAGTCTGAATTTGGCAATAGGGAGTTCATGATCTGAGCCACAGTCAGCTCCCGGTCTTGTTTTTGCTGATTGTATAGAGCTTCTCCATCTTCAATTGCAAATAATGTAATCAGTCTGATTTCTGTATTGATCCTCTGGTAATGTTCATGTGTAGAGGCTTCTCTTGTGTTGTTGGAAGAGGGTGTTTGCTATGACAGTGTGTTCTCTTGGCAAAACTCTTTGTTAGCCTTCATCCTGCTTCATTTTGTACTCCAAGGCCAAACTTGCCTGTTACTTCAGGTATCTCTTGACTTCCTACTTTTTCATTCCACTCCCCATCAAGAGAAAATTGGATTAAAGATTTACTGAGCATGGCCCCGCCCATCAGAACAAGACCCAGATTCCCCCACAGCCAGTCCCTGCCATCAGGAAGCTTCTACAAGCCTCTTATCCTTCCCCATCAGAGGGCAGACAGAATGAAAACCACAATCACAGAAAACTAACCAAACTGATCACATGGACCACAGCCTTGTCTAACTCAGTGAAACTATAAGCCACGCCTTGTGGGGCCACCCAAGACAGATGGGTCATGGTGGAGAGTTCTGACAAAACGTGGTCCACTGGAGAAGGGAATGGCAAACCACTTCAGTGTTCTTGCCTTGAGAACCCCATGAACAGCATGAAAAGGCAAATAGATATGACACTGGAAGATGAACTCCTCAGGTCGGTAGGTGCCCAATATGCTACCGGAGATGAGTGAAGAAATAGCTCCAGAAAGAATGAAGAGGCTGAGCCAAAGTGGAAACCATGCCCAGTTGTGGATGTGACTGGTGGAGAAAGTAAAGTCTGATGCTATAAAGAACAGTATTACATAGGAACATGGAATTTTAGGTCCATGAATCAAGGTAAATTGGAAGTGGTCAAATAGGGGATGGCAATAGTGAACATCGACATTCTAGGAATCAGTGAACTAAAATAGCCCGGAATGGGTGAATTTAATCAGATGACCATTATATCTACTACTGTGGGCAAGAATCCCTCGGAGGGAGTGGAGTGGCCCTCGTAGTCAACAAGAGTCTGAAATGCAGTACTTGGATGCAGTCTCAAAAATGACAGAATGATCTCTGTTCGTTTCCTGGGCAAACCATTCAGTATCACCGTAATCCAAGTCTATGTCCCGATCAGTAATGCCGAAGAAGCTGAAGCTGAACCGCTCTATGAAGACTTAGAAGACTTTCTAGAATTAACACTCAAAAAAGATGTCCTTCTCATTATAGGGGACTGGAATGCAAAATGATAGCATACACCAGTTGGGGAGGAGAGAAGGCCCCAGATCCCAGAGACAGGACAACAGAAGAGGCAGATGTGGAGAGGGACAAGTGGCCCCCTGGTCGCAACAGGAGTGAGCAGAGGGCTACGGGAAAGGCCTCTTGAAGACGATGACATTAGTGAAATGCCTGATATGTTGATACTGTAAAGTTTACAAAACTGGGGGAGGCTTTGGGGATAACCTCATGGTAAATATATAAGGAAAGCAACCCGAATGAAACAGAGATTAACTCCAGGAAGGAGAAAAACTAATGCCGAAAAGGGAATATAATCACTGAATAGTATTAATAATACACGTGTGCTTGGTGTGCTCATTCGTGTCTGACTCTTTGTGACCCCATGGACTGTAGCCCGCCAAGCTCATCTGTCCATGGGATTTCCCAGGCAAGAATCCTGGAGTGGGTTGCCATTTGCTCCTCCAGGAGATCTTCCCCACCCAGGGAATGAACCCGCATCTCCTTTGGGTCCTGCATTTGCAGGTGGATTCTTTACCACTGAGCCACCTGGGAAGCCCTTGAAAAGTACCTGACTCAGACATTAATAGTGTCTGGAGTTACAATGGTATAAAGATGGATATTTAACATAACCAAGCTTGTGCTAGAAATCTGAGCAGACAGGAACATGGGACAAGTGTATGTGGATGAAACAAAGAAACCCTCCTCTTCCTCTTTGAGAGGTCAGTAGATAATCTCTAAAATTGAGCATCCCAGAGGTGGTAACGTAAGCACATTATTTAAATCAGCCCTCAATTTCACCTCATTGCGGCGCACACAGCTGAGGACGTCCATTTGGGACTACTGCATAGATAAGAAACTTACAGATAAAATGTTCGCAGATTTCTAGTAAGAAACTTGAATTTGTTTGCATGAATGTAACTTTGTTTCATACCGCTTATTTGCCTGAAATAATCTCAGAATTCTTGATCAAGATGTCAGTGATCCTCCTCCTGGCATTGGCCTTCCTCACTGTCAGATACTATACAGGCAGCAATTAAGAAATATTCAAGCTATTTCCGCACTATTCCAAATTTTACAACAATGTTTTTTAAAGTTTGTATTTAAAGAATTCAGTTGCTTTAATACTTCTCTTTGCTCTATACATGTGATACTCTGATACTGCCCAATGAATTTTTTTTTTGTCTATGAAGTAATTAAAAATAATGGCAGGGCCCTAATTTGTAAAATGCATGTTCTTTGTCAGAGCAGTCACCCCATAGGTTGCTTGGTTGCCAAGGAAAGGGCGCATTAGCCCCCAGCAGAAAGAAGTTTCTGAAATCCACAAAGAGAGAATTTGGGGAGCTGATACCTGTAGCTTTGCCAAGCAATTCTCTCTCCCCAACTTCCTAGAGCCACACCTCCGTTCAAATGGTCCTTACACATCTGAAATGCAAACACCTCCCTCCAGCTGCATCGGCCACTTCTCCAGAAGGGCAGTGGTGCCTTGTACAGCAACATGTCGATGTGGGTGTCATGGCCCAGCGGTGTCAGGACCTCACAGCAGATCTGGAACCAGTTCACAGCACAGCAGTGTGCTGAGACATACCACTTGGGATGCACTGACTTCTGGATGTGGAAGCAGAAGCCCACGTAAGGACTGCAAGAGTCACAAGCAGTTAACCTGTGGGCCTATCCCTACTTAACTGGCGAGACTGAGTCATGAACAAATCAGTATAAATACAAGCTGATTCTTAAGGAATATCTCTCATGTGGTCACATTAGATCTTCCAGACCTTTTACCTCATCCAAGGATTGGAAGGAGCTGCTTTGATTCCATTTCCATGAGATGAGACAATCAAATGTAGATAATTGTGGAATACGGCTCACGTAGTAAATTCAGAGGTTCTTTAGTTTCTGCATTATCCCCATGCTGTATTTTCCATTTTGTCTCAAGTATTGGGCTTCCCTGATGGCTCAGATGGTAAAGAATCTGCCGGCAATGCGGGAGACCTGGGTTCCATCCCTGCATTGGGGAGATCCCCTGGAGGAGGGCACAGCAACCCACTCCAGTATTCTTGCCTGGAGAATCCCCATGGACAGAGGAGCCTGGTGGGCTACAGTCCATGGGGTCATAACGAGTTGGACTCTTCAGTTTGTGGATTATCCACATGCTGTATTTTCCACTTTGTTTCAAGTATTACAATAAAGAACAGAACATCTGAAGATAATAAACAGCACCTTTGACTAAAAGGAAGAAAAGTTGAAATGAATGGGGAATAGAGCTTGTGTTGTTTTGAGTCTCCAATTGTTAATTTTCTCGCTATCCCTTTAATGTGGTCCTAGGGAAGTTAGTAATAATGTTTCAGAAGAGGTAGGAAATGGATGTCACTCTTTCACTAAATTAGCTGGAAAAGGAGAAAGGCACTTCAGTATAGAGAGTAGTGACTGCTCATTCTCCTTCTACATAAGGGAAGGAGAACGTGGTCCATTTGGCGCCCTCCATATTCAAGGCTGATATTGGAAACAATGACGCTTTAATTCACTAAGTTAATGGGCCTGCTGATTTGTCTTCATTTTTCAGGACTCTAAAATGTCCTTAAAACCCTCTCAAGGGTTTTAAACTTTTAACCCGAGGTCTCTGTGCTTCATTTTTCCTTTGTTCTTCAAACACTCTCATTGCCTATCTCTGTTTCATCTTCTAAGAGGTTTGGAATAATGCATGATATGTATTGAATGATTTGGATGGAGTTTGTGACATGTCTTGCTGATGTTAAGCCACTCAAAATCCTAAGGAGTAGTTCCAGCTTTCATTAGCAGTAGATTAATGCAGGTGAACTTCAGAGTCTTAATTTTAAAGAATTTAACATTTTTACCGGTGATGATTGAAAACCATTGGCATTCTTTCTGCCCAAATTACTGATTACAATTGCAAATTCTTGCAAAAAGTGCTAGAATGACTTCTCACTGTTCCATAAGGCGCAGAGTATTATTTTACCTGTTTAATGGCTATTAAATATTTAAAAAACAATTTTCCAAAAATACATCCATAACTGTAGGTAACGTGCATAAATCACAATGGGAAACGCATTCTGGTATGCATGCCTAATAACACTTGTGTAGACCAGTTTCCCTGTCTAAGAGACTTTGCTGAGAAGAAAGGTTAAATTTGAGGGAGGTTTCTCATTTGTGATTTTATTAGGAGATTGAAACAAATAGTTGTGCTTTCAGATGAGATCAAGAGCATTATTACTCAGGTGGTTTCTGACTTTTTGCTCCAGGATTTCCTGGATGTGAGCTGTGAGGCCCAACTTCAGGATCTGAATCAGGAATGGTGGAAAACCATGATGAGTTAGTTATTTGGGATATGGGATCCAGGAAGCCCATCAGCTCTTGAATGTTCCCTGTGAAAAATGAGCAGGAGTTATTTTTATAAAGTTAAGGGACTTCTGTTCCAAGCAAGGATTCAAAAGAAGATTCTAAAAAGAAGGCAAGTAAAGAACCTGCCTGCCAGTGCCAGAGACATGAAAGATATGGGTTTGATCCCTGGGTCGGGAAGATCCCCTGGAGAAGAGAATGGCTACCCACTCTAGTATTCTTGCCTGGAGAGTTCCATGGACATTCCATCAGGTCACGAAGGGTTGGACACTGCTGAAGGGACTGAGCACGCGTGCCCGCACACAGGAGAGAGAAGGGTTAGCACCACCATCTGGAGAGCAGAGAAGGGACAGGGGCAGAGCTGGGACCAGGGAGTGGGGGCGGGGTAAGGGCGTGGGGTGGGGGTCAGGGCGCAGGGGCGGGGCTAGAAATGAGGAGTAGGAGGAAAGCAGGGAGTCATCTGGTGGACTTGAGATCTGGGACGGAAATTTAATTTTCTGAAGAAACATTTGGAATTCTTGGCAACAAGTGACATGATCAAAATGACATTTAGGGGAGGTGATGCTTGCTGTGTGGGCTATACAGAAACTCGAAAGAAGAGGAAAGAGGCAGGCACTTGGTGAGAAGGGCTGCAGCGAAGAAGGGAGAAAGAGAAGAGGTTTTCCTCGGCTGCCTTGGAGAACTCCTCCAAAAAAAGGGTGGGGGGGGTGGGTTATCCGAAAGATTATGCCTCAAATGTCCAGATGCCTTCCAGAATAGGTCAGTTCTCTTCCTATCTTACAAGTCATGGAACCGTGGCAAAGGAACAGTTTGCAAAAGATAGAAATTTGTTAAATTGATTGATTGTCCTTTGGACATGGTGGGACCCTTCCCCTCATTCTTCCTGCCCCCAGGAGATCCTGCAGTTGGCAATAAATAAAAGGATGTGAGAAGAGTTATCGGTCCAGGAAAGGAAACCCAGGCCTGGGTTGGGCTGTACACACACAGTAATTGGATCCGGGTGTGGGGATAAGCATTCCATGTTGCAAAGAGGAGACAGTTAGAGCCGAGGCTGGACTGCACACATAGGAAGCTGCTTTGGCGGGGCCAAGGGAGAAAGAAGACGGAGAAGGAGCGATTAAACCGAGTGGCATTAAACCCGTGAATTGTTTGATCTGAACTTGACACGGATATTTGCTTTATTAGAGCTGATGGTATGATTTTTGCTTTTAGGTCATAAATGGGGGAGAGCAGTCTTATTCCCCAAGACTTAGCATCTACAAAGAATTCACAATATAAATACAAACAAGGTGAGCTCCAAACCAGTACTGCTAACCAGATGTTCAGCCACCCAAGAGATTTTCATGAGCCCCCTTTACAAATACAGTTCCCCATTATTAGAGTCAGCTTATTGGAGTGAAAAGTCTTTAAATGAGTATCAGGAAGGCAATTTTCAAGACAGGTTTGCATTCTGAAGTGGTGGAACTTTTTGAACAAAAGGAGCAAAAGTGGTCAAAAGGTATAGACTTCTAGTTATAAAATAAGTCATTGGCATGTACTGTAGAGCATGGTGACTATAATACTGTATTATACATTCAGACCTTGCTGAGAGACTATATCTTAAAAGTTCTCATCCCAAGAAAAGCATTTGTAGTTATGGGTGGTGATTGACAATAACCTTCTTATGGTAATTGTTTTGCAATATATACATATATTGAATCATTATATTGTACATGTGAAATTGTTGTAATGTTATATGTCTCAAAATAAAAAAATTAGTAAAATAATACATTAATTTTTACATTGTAATAAAAATCAAGCAGCATTCATCCAGACTCCAGGATGGATTATAATACTGAACACTTTGTTCTAAATGGGAAATCGTTTTGAATCCCGTATCAGTCAGGGTTTTCCAGACAAATAGAATCAATAGATATTGTGCATATATATGTGTGTGTGTGTATGTGTGTGTGTGTATGTGTGTGTGTGTATGTGTGTGTGTGTATATGTGTGTGTGTGTGTATATGTGTGTATATATATGTATGTGTGTATATGTGTGTGTATGTGTGTGTGTCTATATATATATATAGTTTGTTTATTTTAAGTAATTGTTTCGCACAGTTGTGTGCAGCGGGCAAGTCTGACACTGGGCTGGCCAGCAGGCAGGAGTTGATATTGTAGCCTTGAGTCTGGCTTTAGGGCAAGTCAGCAGGTTAAAAACATAGGCCAAATTTCTACAGTTTTTAGGCAGACTTCCCTTTTCTCCTGGAAACTTAGTTTTTGCTCTTAAGACCTTCAGCTTATCATATGAGGCCCACTCAGACTGTCCAGGGTGATCTCTTTCACTTAAAGTTAACAGATGGATAATGTCAATCACATCTACAGAAACACCTTTACAGCCACATCTAGACTATTGTTGGACCAAATAACTGGGCACCACAGCTGACCAAGCTGACATATAAAATTTTACCATCACAGATCTCTGATTTTTCCTTTAGTGGAAGAGCAGAGTTAGCTGTTTTCTGCCCCATTTCCTCAGTGTTTAAGTCTTTACAATGAAGAAAGGTTCTCTTAGTGATTCAGAGGTGGCAGTTTTAGTGGAACCTTTTTTTCCTGTCAAATTATTAAAAAAAAAAAAAACTTTGAAAAGCTGGGCAGTATCAATACCCTACCACTGTCTAACACGATGCCAGATGGTCTTGTCTGCTCTACCTGGTTAGTGGGATGGGCATGACTGAAAAAGTTGTATTCTTCCTGAACTCTGCACTGACACCGCTCCGCTGACTGCAATAATCACATGGGATGTGGGGAGGTAATTTTTTTTCTGGGAAGTTTCAGTGTTAGAATTTACTGTCTTTTGCACATATAAATTTGAAGCTTTAATGCTACACTCTTCTGGTTATTTGCATTTAATATGCATGCAAATTCACAATGTATACTCTGTACTGAGCACGTAATTTATAAATCGGTACTTTCCCTAGTTGTTAGCAATTTTGGCCGCTTTAAAAATTAATACTTTGAAGAAATATATGATTTCAAATTTATATGTAGTATCTTTAGTTTCCAGAGGAAAATATGAAGTACATTTTCTGCTGGGAAAGGTAGATCTTGGTTGTAACATTCTCGGTGTTTAAAGAAGTTATGTGTAATGCTAAAGGTTAGGATGCTTTTCTTTTTCTTTCCTATGATTGACTTCGGGTTAGTTGTTGCAGATGTTTGTTTCCACTAATGATGCTGAAAATATGTGTTTTTGAATCGTGATTGATTGTAACCTGCAGAATCTTGGTACAGTCAGGGACGAGTTGTTTCAGGTTATAAACACACCTCACGCGACAAGAGTAGCACATTGCACGCGTAAGTGGGAGAAGATCAGGTTTGCAAGGTATAACCCAGAGCAGATGGACCCCAGAGAGAGAGTCTGGGGCCTCTCCGGCTGTTATTTACGCTGGTTGTCTTGGCAACCAAAACACAGCCGTCAGTCTGCCCTGAGCCAGGCACTCCCACCAGCCCTGACTAGTGACCTTTCCTCCTCCCCCTTCCAGTCTGTCACTGGTGCTCTCCCTGGCCGCTTACAGGCAGTTTCAGGCTTTCCATTTTCCTCCTGGTGAACCTCCAGGCACCACCTGTGTCTCTTCCTTCTCCTCTGGGAGGCTGAAACCTCATCGCTGACCCCCTGGCTTCTCAGCTGTTTTCCCCTTCTATCAGCTCAAACAAGGCCTCCCAAACCTTCCTACTACCGAGGAAAGTGTTCTTTCAGTGTAGACCTCCCGGCACTCGGCACCTTCCATGGGGAACAGGCCTCCGTCCTCAGCTCCAGCAGTCACTTCTGGTGTCTTAGGCTAATTTTTTTTTTAACCCTTCTTCTTTCTGATCATCTTCATGGCTGGTAGTCACCCTCTACCTACAACTTACCAGCACTCGGGATGGCTTCACCCTCTCCGCCTCTAAGCTGTCTCCAGCCGTCTCAAAGTCAGCCCTCCTTAAGTGACAATGAGCAAAGGCTTTCCGGCTGGCCAGTTGGTAACGGCGCCACCATCACCATCATCAACGCTGTGAATGTTATCCCCGGCTTCCGTGTCAGCTGAGTGCCAGTTGCTTAGAAGATGGACTGAATTCATCGGGTCTGTGGACAACGACTCACAGCCCAAGTCACGACCTCTGTGTGGCGTTATGCAGCTTGTCAAGGACAAGAGTCAGGATCAGACTCCACCGACACGGGTGTCCTTGGGCACAGCTGGATTTGCCAGGGTCAGAGGGGACTTCCATCACCTATTCGTGCCCTGAGAGAGGCACCTTCAGGTGACCAATCTGTGCTGAGACACAGAGATGAACGGGCCCCATTTTCTAGCTCCTTTGTGGGCTGAGGGGACATCACTTACTGACTTGTAGCTGAGCACCCTCTACCCACGGGAAGGCCTTGACTTATGGCATATGTGTGAAAATCAAGAAGAATCAAAGTGAAGTTATCTATTAAGAAGGGGAGATGTTCACTGGAGGACCAAGTCTACTCTCTCCTTTCAGTCAGTTCAGTTCAGTCGCTCTGTCGTGTCTGACTCTTTGCGACCCCATGGACTGCAGCATGCCAGGCCTCCCTGTCCATCACCAACTCCCAGAGCTTACTCAAACTCATGTCCATTGTGTTGGTGATGCCATCCAACCATCTCCTCCTCTGTCGTCCCCTTCTCCTCCAGCCCTCAATCTTTCCAGGCATCAGGGTCTTTTCAAATGAGTCAGCTCTTCCCATCAGGTGGCCAAAATATTGGAGTTTCAGCTTCAGCCTTAGTCCTTCCAATGAATATTCAGGACTGATTTCCCTTAGGATGGACTGGTTGGATCTCCTTGCAGTCCAAGGGACTCTCAAGAGTCTTCTCCAACACTACAGTTCAAAAGCATCAAGTCTTCGGCTCTCAGCTTTCTTTATAGTCCAGCTCACATCCATTCATGACCACTGGGAAAACCATAGCTTTGACTAGACAGACCTTTGTCAGCAAAGTAATGTCTGTGCTTTTTAATATGCTGTCTAGGTTGGTCTTAGCTTTTCATCCATGCAGCAAGCATCTTTTAATTTCATGGCTGCAGTCACCATCTGCAGTGATTTTGGAGCCCCCCAAAATACAATCAGACACTGTTTCCACTGTTTCCCCATCTATTTGCTATGAAGTGCTGGGACCAGATGCCATGATCTTAGTTTTCTGAATGTTGAGATTTAAGCCAACTTTTTCACTCTCCTTTTTCTTTATCAAGAGGCTCTTTAGTTCTTCACTTTCTGCCATAAGGGTGGTGTCATCTGCATATCTGAGATTATTGATATTTCTCCCAGCAATCTTGATTCCAGCCTGTGCTTCATCCAGCCCAGCATTTTGTATGATGTACTCTGCATATAAGTTAAATAAGCAGGGTGACAATATACAGCCTTGACGTACTGCTTTCCCAATTTGGAACCAGTCCATTGTTCCATGTCTAGTTCTAACGGTTGCTTCTTGAACCTCATACAGATTTCTCAGGAGGCATTTAAGGTGGTCTGGTATTCCCATCTCTTTAAGAATTTTCCATAATTTGTTGTGATCCACACAGTCAAAGGCTTTGGCATAGTCAATAAAGTAGAACTAGATGTTTTTCTGGAACTCTCATGCTTTATCAATGATCCAATGGATGTTGGCAATTTGATCTCTGGTTTCTCTGCCTTTTCTAAATCCAGCTTGAATATCTGGAAGTTCACGGTTCACATGCTGTTGAAGCCTGTCTTGAAGAATTTTGAGCATTACTTTGCTAGCGTGTGAGATGAGTGCAATTGTGTGGTGGTTTGAACATTCTTTGGCCTTGCCATCAATGATGAGGAGTCTCACTTTTGCTTTTGGATTATGTGACAGTGTTTGATAAACTTGCTGTAAGTATCAGGTGAAAATGGCTCTGTGGTTATAATGACATCCAAATGAAATATTCTGCAGTGGTTTCTCTTCCTTTCCTTTCCCTCCTCATCTCCCTTTTTCCTTCTTCCTTCTCCTTTTCCCCACCCCGCTTCCTTTTTGATAATAAGCATAGCATCTTATGGAGAAGTAAATGGCAACCCACTCCAGTATTCTTGCCTGGAAAATCCTGTGGACAAAGGAGCCTGGAAGACTATAGTCCATGGGGTCGCAAACAATCAGACATGACTTAGTGACTGCTGTCCTGTCCATAGCAGCTTATAAACATCTAGGGTACCCTAGGGGCCCAGTGATGCCTTTTTACGGGCTGGATGGTATCATAGGTGACTGCAGCCCGCAGGTTCCCTCCCTGTGCTGTGGGCAGAGTGGCCTTCTAACTGCCATAGAATGTCCAGGGGCACGGAAGCCACATGCTTGCTTTACAGGAGCCCTGAGTGTGAGAACTTGAGCCTGGCTCACTTCCGGAGCTCAGACATGGACTGCTTTCTCCCATGGCTCAGGATTCCTCAAAAGAGGCCAGGTTAAGAGAAAGCCACGTGGGAAGAAGTCTGCAAGTGGGACTAGGCTGAGCAACAGCCCGGGTAGCCAAGGGAACAGAGACTCAAGGTACCTCTCCTGACTTAACTGGCGTCCCCGCGACTCCCCTTTACAGCAGACACCTCCTCACACACACGCAAACAACCATGCTCCCGGAGGAAGGAGGCTGTGGCATAAGGCGTGGGTGGGCAAACTCTGGCCCTGGGACAAATCCAGACCCGTTTTTGTAAGGACAAAGGCTTAGGATTGTTTTTAACACGTGAAAAGACAAACCAAAAAAGAATGTGTTAGATACATTACTAAAGCCTTTGAAGTTTAAAATATTATCTGGCCCTTGATATATAGTTTGTCAGTCCCTGTAAAGAACTGGTCATAATGCCTAATGACTCCTTCCTGGTGGTCATTTTTTGAAAGAGCAAGGCCCACGAGTGGAAGTGCTTTCCCTGACGGCCGGGCCTGGAGTGGGTGTTCTACAGGAAGTTACGTTTCCAGTCAGTGTTGTTAGTGGTGTCCATTGTAACCTGTGATTGGTGGAGCAACGAAGGCCAGTGCAATGGGGAAAGCTCAGGCAAACAGGAAAGGAAGGCTCTTAGATTAGGAACAGTCTCGTCCACGAGCAGCTGGGCATCGCAGAGAGAGTCACTGAGAAGAGGACTCCCGGCAGAGTGTGGAGACCTGGGCCCCAGGCTTTTGCCTTAAACCCAACATATTGGTAGCACCATGAGCGAGAAGGCCAGGGGACTTGGGTTTACACTTGTGTTTAGTTCACAGAGTACATCTCTGTCTCACTGTAGCTCAATGTGCTCACCGTGTGCTGAACCTGCTTTAGGCAAGGCGCGAGCTAAGAGGCTGGAAGAAAATGCAAGAAGCTGTAGGAACTGCAGACGCGTTTATTCTTTTCTGGCTGGTGCAGCAGCCGTAGCAGCAGCAGAAAAAACATAACGTAACACAACACAGCCCAACACGCCCTCAAGGGCTTTCCAGGTGGAGCTTAAATGTGTTTACAGAACAGAAGTAGCCCATGGCCAAGCAAGTAGCTCGTGAGGTATACGTGTAGTGCTATAAGTGATCTCAGCTGTTACAAAATCATTATTTACAAAACGTGCAGGGAGAGCGAGAGGGCATGGGGCGAGAGAGCCTGACCACTGCCACTTTGGCTAATTTACTGTTTCCCGACAACCTCATTTTGTAGTTGTGAGAACCCTCTGAACAGGTGAAAGGTCATTTCTTTCAACCTCAATCAATAGAGAAGAAAGAATTGATGCTTGATCAGAGGTGTGTCCTGTTTAAGGTCATGTAGTTGTTATTTGGTGGAGTTGGAAATCAGACTCAGATATTCTGGCTCTAAAATCTGATCACCATCCTCAGGGTCAGTGAGTTACACAGTGTTAACCTTGCACCCCAACTCCCCAACACAGAAGCCTTCCCACTCAATAGTAAGTCTATATGTTGTTATTGTTCAGTCATTAAGTTGCATCTGACTCTTTCTGACCCCATGAACTGCAGCCAACCAGGCTTCCCCATCCTTCACTATTTCCTGGAATCAGTGATGCCATCCAGTCATGGCATGCTCCGTCATCACCTTCTCCTGCCTTCAGTCTTTCCTAGAATCAGGGCCTTTTCCAGTGATTCAGTTCTTTGCATCATGTGGCCAAATTATTGAAGCTTCATCTTTAGCATCACTCTTTCCAATGAATATTAAGGGTTGATTTCCTTTAGGATTGACTGGTTTGATCTCCTTGCAGTCCAAGGGACTCAAGAATCTTCTCCAGCATCACAGTTCAAAAGCATAAATTCTTCAATTATCAGCCTTGTTTATGGTCCAACTCTTGCATGCATCCATGACTACTGGAAAAACCATAACTCTGACTTATCGACCTTTGTTAGCAAAGTGATGTCTCTCTTTTTTAATATGCCGTCTAGTTTTGTCATAGCTTTTCTTCCAAGAAGCAAGCGTCTTAATTTCATGGCTGAAACGAAATTTTAATTTCTATATGTACGTTTATTATATTAACATATAAGAAATGGGTAGAATACCTCTAGAAATGGACTCATTGTGTGTATCTCAACTCTGTCCCCTTCTCACATGGGAAGGTATGTGTAGAAGAGACCCTTGGCGGGTGTACACGGTGGCGTGCACTGCTCGGAATTGTTTGTGTATGTCTGGAAATGCTGGCTCATGGCAGATTCCTTGGATATTCTGGGTTTAACCTTCATAAAGGAGCTGAGAAAGAAGTTGTGAAAGATTAATGACACTATGGCAGTCTTACTAAAAATTGGAGCTGTTTTCACTATCTTACCATAGTTGTCAGAGCAGGTTGCCCTTTAGTAGATAAATCAAGTGTTTTATCCTGTGTATGTATGTTTTGATTGACAGCAGCCATCACTTACAGGACAGGAGAGAGAATCTTACACATTTCCTCACCATCTACAGACTTTGATATTTTTTTCTCCTAATTAAGCATACAGGAGAACCAGTGGGGTCTGCATCAGCTCTTGTTCTCCATCTGAGTCTGAACCCTGAGCGGGGAATTTGGTCCTGGAGCCAGTGTCACTGATAGAGGCATCGGTCACTGGGGAATCCATCACAAATAAGAGCCATCTCGCCATCCCAGGAACCTAGCCACATCCATTTTCAGATAAGGAAAGCACCAAGTGATCTCACGAAGAGTACTTATCAGGGACTCTGGGGGTAGTGGTGCCTTTACCCTGCTCCCTAAGTGTGTTAAAAAATAGAACCTTGAAAGCCATGGTTGTGAAGAGTGAGGAGAGGAAAATGAGCGAAACAGTTCACACGGTGCACTTTTCTTCGGAGCAACCATTCACACAGTGCATTTTTCTCTGGAGCAAGAAGTTGTGTCAGTTTCTCAGAGTGGCTATTTCATCTCTCACAGTCTCCGTAAGAATGTCTTGGTCAGCTGTGGGTTAGTAGCTCGGGAGCTGACTTAGATCTCTGCCTTGCTGACTCCTTGTACCTTTTTGATTTCAGCTCAAATGTCATTTCTTAGAGAGCCTTCCTCCCACCCAGTCTGGGATTTCCTTCCCCCTGCTCTGCTCCCTGTGTTCTGTCTCATCGTTCTGTTTCATTTTCTTCACAGCACCTACCACTGTTTGAAATGGTTTTACTTCTTTACTGCCCCCCCCTTCTCTGTTACCTCTGGGACATAAACTCCATGCAACAGAAGCCAGCCTTGCCTCCCTGGTTACCTGATGTTTTTCATAACACATAGAATGGTGTCTGGCTTATGGCAAGTGCTTCATAATTCAAATTCATCGAGTGACTCAATGAAAGAATGAATTAGTGAGGAAGTAATGTGCTTTTCTGTTGCTTGATCTCACAGTAATACAGTACCCACATACTGGCTTGTGGTCTTTCCCTATGAGGGGAATCCAGAGGGACTCCATTAGCTTTATATTGTTGCAGTAACAAACTACCACAAACTTAGCAACTTGATAGGGCTTTGTTGTCTTAAAGTTCTAGAGATCAGAAGCCCACACAGGTCTCACTGGGTTAACACAAGGGTGTTAGCCGGTCTGCATTCCTCTCTGGAGGCTCCAGGAGGAGTCCATTTTCTTGCCTTTTTCAGCTTCTTGAGGCCACACACATTCCTTGGTTTACACCCCCTTTCAAGGTCTTTAAAGCCAGCCGTGATGAGTTGAATCTCTCTCAGGTTGCCATCTCTCTGATTCACTGCAGCTAGGGAGATTTCTCTGCTTTAAGGATTCATGGGATTAGATTGGCTTCACTTAGATAAACTGGGAAAACCTGCCATCTCAATGTTCTTGTTACTCAAGTCTGCAAAGCCCTTTTGTCAGGTAAGATAACATACTCATAGGTTCCAGGAGAAGTTCATGGATGTCTTGTGAGGGGCATGGAGTGGGGTTATTTTTCTGCCTACCATGTGAATTTACTCAAAGAGCAGGCAGAGGATGGTCTAGCCCAGAGTTTCATTTCTCTTTCAGAATATATATTATGAAGGACTGAGTTTCTCAGTGCATTTATTCATTCAATAATAAAGATTTCTGGAGCTTGTCATGTTATATTTGACAATTACGCTTCTGATGGCAGAGTGGGCTAGGCTAGCTGTGGATGTGGCGATCCTGAAAAAGTTCACCTGAATTCAGGTCCAGGCCTGACCATGAGAAATTGAGGGGCTAACCGAAAATGGGATCAGTGTGTCCAGTGGGGACTCGGAGTGGTTGTACTAGTAGTGGTGACAGATACATTTGCTGAATTATAGGCCTGCTTGGAGTAATTAATTCATGCCATATTTACAGCATCCTGTAACAGAGGTACTGTTATTATCTCCATTATACGGATGATGAAACTAAGGCACAGAGAAGTTAAATAATTCACCTGAGATCATACAACTAACACGCAATTGAGCTGGAGTTCTAACCCCATGTCTTTGGCCTTAGGTCCTGCTCTGTAAAGGCTGCCCTCCCTTGCCGCTCATGGGGCCATTTTGAGAGTATCTGAAAAGAGCTAAAGGGGCTTCCCAGGTGGCGCTAGTGGTAAAGAACCCTCCTGCCAATGCAGGAGACAGGGGTTCAATTCCTGGGCGGGGAAGATCCCCTGGTGAAGGAATTGGCAATCCCACTCAAGTATTCTTGCCTGGGAGAATCGTTTGGACAGAGGAGCCTGGCAGGCTGTGGTCCATAGGGCCGCAAAGAAGTCAGGTTGACCGCAGCGATTTAGCACGAAGGAGCTTTGAGAGAGCCACAGTGTGGGCGAGGTGGGGCAGAGCCTCGGTGTCCTGCAGGTGGGTTCGGGTAGGTGATGGGACCTGGGATCTCCAGGAAGTGGAGGCAGGGGGCGCCGTGCTTAGGCGCAGCCCCGCGGGTGGGCGATGCTGCGAGGAGGCTGGACCATGCCGCCCGCGTGGGAGATGCTGCAAGGAGGCTGGATTAAGGCGCTCGCGTGGGAGATGCTGCGCGGAAACTGGACCATGCCGCCCGCGTGGGAGATGCTACGCGGAGGCTGGACCATGCCGCCCGCGTGGGAGATGCTGCGCGGAGGCTGGACCATGCCGCCCGCGTGGGAGATGCTGCGCGGAGGCTGGACCATGCCGCCCGCGTGGGAGATGCTGCGCGGAGGCTGGACCATGCCGCCCGCGGGCGCCGGTCCGGGGCCGGCAGGGCAGACACGGGCTGAGCCTTTCGCTGAACGGGAGACTGAAACCGATACAGGGGAAAGGCTCGGAAGCCCCGAGCTGACACGTCTGCTGCATTAGTTACCAGACTTGGGTTCGGGGGCAGCACTTGGATTCGCCGAGCCTCTTGTGAAGAGAGCCTGCAAATCGTCGGCATCTCCAGATGGGACACGGATCACATGGTTGTTGAGAAGGGCCCTGTGAATCTTCATTATTACTGTCTATGTGCCAGACTGGCAAGGTGGGGGAACGGCTCCGCGCCTCAAAAACCTGAGCAAAAAACGGGAGCAAGACACGAGCTTTTCTTCCCGTGAGACTGATTGATGGCGGGGATTTACAGGTCAGCCTGGGAAAGCATGTAATCCATCAGGGCATTAGAAGGATGTCTTGTTTTGGGCGTGCAGATCCATGGTCACTAAGGTGCTAATAAGTGGACAGTGGACAAGCCGCCTCCTCTTGTTCTGCAACCCCCTCATTTTAGTAGCTGTCAGGTGGCCAGGTCTTGTAGGAAGGTGGTTTTCTTCAGTGGGTTTGCCATAATTGTGTGAGCCCACGTGGTGGCTGTGAGTTTCAGGCTTCAGAAGGGAGGTGCAGAAACTTACCTTGGAGTTAAGAGCCTCTGCTTAATCAATCATACATAACTGACAAGAGCAGTAAAGGCTCTGAGATTTTACCCTGCCTGTGAACTCTGAGCCTGACCCGGTTCTATACTGGTTGGAAATAGACAGGAAAATCCTGGGTCAGACACAAAGGATTTTATTTCCTCATGGCCCAGCTGGCAGCAGGAGCTTCCAGTTTGCCTCAGTTTCTCTTGTCCTTCAACTCCCAGAGGGGCAGGGCCTAGCGACCTCAGTGGGTGCTTCACCCAGGAGGGTCCGTGTCACAACTGAGGCAGGCAGAGCTTAAGAAGCCATCATTCTTATAAAGCAGGGGTCGCCAATCTCCAGGCTTTGGACCAATACCTTCTTGCGAGATCAGTGGCAGCATCAGATTAGAAATAAAGTACACAATAGATGTAATGCACTTGAACCGTCCTGAAACCATCCCCTCACCCCCACAGGCCCTCTGGTATGTGGGAACATTGTCTTCCACGGAAACTGGTTCCTGGTGCCAAAACAGTTGGGGACCGCTGTTATAAAGGGCTGCTGGGAAACATATCCAGCCTTTAATATCCCGGTCAGGTAACCAGTCTATTTGTCCTGGAGGGAGACACTATCTTCATCCTTCTAAGGCTGTTCACTTTACAGACATCCTTGTAAAGATAGTCTGGGACAAATTCTGTCACAAGACGTGTAATGAAGTTTCCCAGTAGAACCTAATGCATAATTAGCTGAAATTCCTAATAATGACCTAGCAGAGGTGTTTGTGTTTAAGTAGCTGGAATTGTACCAGTGAGTTGGTATAATCTGAATTCACTTTGGGGGAAAAAAAATCCGTTTCTAATTCTGTTCACTTGGTGAGTTCTCAATACTTTTGGATGGTGATTCCGCCAAACTTGTTGCTTAAATACTTGATTACTATGGAGTTCCGAATTTCTGTTGAATTGGTAATTGAAGGATATATAGACTAAAAGTGGTTTATCTGGAGCATGAAGGGGGTATGTGGTTGACACGCAGCTTTGTTACAGGTGTGACAAAATTTAAGACTTTAATACTTTGTCAGTGGATGATACTGATGGAAACTTAAAGATTTTTGCTTAGAACAATACACACTTTGATTTCCATGATAAACTTACTAGGCAGATTCTATTAAGAAAATTATTATTTGAGGTACAAGTTTCTTTATATTTGATTTTTCAAAATAATTCCACAGATATATTAAATCTTTACGTAAGATCATGGTTGAAAATTGTAGCCCTATCATTTCCTGCTCAGTATGTAATCAGTGATAAATTGAAGCCAAAAGTCTTGGATAATCCATGAAAAAAATAAACTTTGAATATTTTTTAGGTTTAAACTTAATATACAGATCCATATGCTATGTGCTAAGTTGCTTCATTCACGTCCAACTCTTTGTGACCCTATGGACTATAGCCTGCTAGCCTTCTCTGTCCATGGGATTCTTCAGGCAAGAATACTGGAGTGGGTTGTTATGCCCTCCTTCAGGGGATCTTCCTTGACCCAGGGACCCAACATGTGTCTCTTAGGTCTCCTGCATTAGCCGGCGGGTTCTTTATCACTGGCGGCACCTGGAAAGCCCCTCAGGATCCACATGGTCCCTGCGGTAAATGTCAGGAAGTTCAAGAACTCACTTTCTGCCTGGGGGTTTGTGAGTGCTGTGAAGGTGGCTGATCTAGATTGAATGAAGCTGGATCTGAACTGAATTTAGGTCTGCTAATTCATAATTCTGTAACTTGCCTAAAATATCTGAGCCTTAATCTCCTCATCCAACTGTTGTAGATAATGACTACTGCGTCATAGAATAGTTGTGCAGCCTAAATGGAGTAAGTTATTCAAAGCTGGTACATTCCTTTTATAATGTCAAGGGAATACTGAAGTCAGATCCGGACCATTATAAAGTTTCTTTGATTACTTTCAGCTTGGGTGAAGCTTTAAATTCTTAGTTAAATTCCTTCTCTAAAGCACTCATTTATTGTCTATTATTTTCCTAGTTATCTGGGTACATTGGGGAATTAAAATCATCCTCTAAAAATCATCCCATGGATATCAAAAGCTCCTAAATTGTGAGATGCTAATAGGAAAGTCAAGATCTGCTCCAGCTTATTATTACTGGAGTGCACAGAGCTATCTTGGGAAAAGCAAGGGTTGGCTTGAATTCCCAGCATAAGATGCTTTGCAGATTTCAAAATATGTCACTCACTGTAAAAACCAATTCAGTTATTTACCAGCCACACACATGCTAATCAGGGCTGAAAACATAAAGACCACGGGGAAGAAATGGACCGTTACATTTCTGTTACCAGCACTGGTGTTAAGAAATAACCACAGCTCGCATGAGTCTGTGCCATCAGTTTTATAGGGAATCAGGAACTGAATATTTAGAAACTAATTACAATTCATTAAGATGACTAAAAGAGCTATGGCAGTTTGGGGTTCTATTTTTATCAGTTTAATCAATCTCTCCAATGAAAAGTAGGAAACAGGTTTTCAGTTTTGACAAACAACGTGAAAGCTTTGCAGTGGGAACAGAAAGAGACGTGTTGGGAGCAGCTGTGAGGTTCTAGATTTTTAAAAATAAGCAGCTACTGTGTTCTGAATTTAGGGCTTCCCAGGGGGTACTAGTGATAAAGAACCCACCTGCCAGTGCTGGAGACGCAAGAGATGCAGGCTCGATCCCTGGGGCGGGAAGATCCCCTGGAGGAGGGCCTGGCAACCCACTCCAGTATTCTGGCTTGGAGAATCCCATGGACAGAGGAGCCTGGTGGGCTACAGCCCATGGGGTCTCAGTGTCGAACATAGCTGAAGTGACTTAGTATGCCCGCATCCTGAATATGAGGGCACTTATGACTGAGGAGGTGGAGGAGGAGAGGAAAGTTGATGTATTTTGGCAGATGGGCTGACGAAAGATAAATCGTAAGGTGTTTGCCTCCTGATGTGTAAATCTCTATTCACTGTTACCAAATAGAAAATAGCACTCTTATGATGAGAGCAGCTTTTATTCCAAATGTGTGTTTGTGTGTATGTGTATTTTTGTGTATGTCTTCAGATTGTATGTAAAATGTTAATGGCTTTACTTAGTAGAGATTGGGTTAAATATTTACTTCCAGCTAAGTATAACCATATGCCTACACGTTAAAAATAGTAACAATTCTAAAGAGAGTAAAGCAAATGAACAATTTAGAAAATATCAAAGCTCGCCTAGATTGGTTGTTAGTGGAGGTAACTGGATAACACTGACATTATTTCGGTTTAGTCCATCTCATGTTAAATAATCCCCTCCCCTGGGCAGGGTTCTGTCTAGGTGTGTAGTGACAAACCCGGCCACATCATCAGCAAATCATCTCAGCTCCTTTACAACCAGAGAGTATCCAGTGGGGAGCACAGCCACGATGGCCCCGGCCTTGTAAGAAGGGAGGTTTCTTGAATTTACCCATGCCCTTTAGAACCTCATAATACAGAAGAGAAACTTGCACATTGGTGAGACAAGACACGCATACACATATAGATCAGTTTGCTTACATCAACAAATTTCCTTTGTAAGTAAGAAAACGATCCAAGTTAATTTTTTACAGGACTATTTTCCTACCTAACTGTAGTTGTTTTACTTTGCAAGACAGTGAAAGAACTGTCTCATTTTCTACTTGTGTTTTTCTTTGCCTTTGACAGTACGTGATCAGAGACAAACATTGCACAGCTAGGACAATGCAGCCGTAGCATAAATAAAGCAGGAGAAAGTCAGCTCAAGCAAACGAAGTTCAAACTCTGGGCTCTGTTAGACAGGAAAATGGATATTTCAATAAACAGAGTTGTTGAGGCCACAGCAGGCATCTGCACAAAGCTGCAGGGTCAGCATTTTTTCAGATAGTATCATGGATGAGTAGTTAAGTAAGTAAAGATATTCAATCCCAGCAGGATCTTGGGGAAATGAGGTCTATGTTTTCTACTCCTTGAACATAGGAGCAAATCAGTGTTGATTCTGCTGTGACCTTCTCTCGAGTGCTGCCTCCCTAAGTTCTGCTTCTGTTACTTTGGAAATCATTTTGTTGAAATGACCTTTGTATCAGTGATACCCTTAGGATAAATTTAAATGCTTTCCTTTTTTTTAAAGATTTTTTTTTTTTGGTGTGGACCATTTTTCAAGTATTTATTGAACTTGTTACAAGATTGCTTCTGTTTAATGTTTTGGTTTTTTGGCCATGAGGCATGTGAGAGCTTAGCTCCCCAACCAGGGATTGAACCCATACTACTTGTGTTGGAAGGCAAAGTCTTAACTACTGGACCACCAGGGAAATCCCTAAATGCTTCTCTAAAAATATAATTTTCCCTAATAATTCCTTCAGTTCACAAAGTATGAGGTTTTGGGAACTTTCTTGGTAAACACTTCCTATTCTTTACCTTACTGATTTATTTTTTTCACATCAAATGGCCCTTTCCAAATGGGTAGTATTTCTCTCAGCTTTGAGCTCCTAGCTTGTTTTCCTGCTATTGATTAAATAGCTAAACCAAACAGACCTGTCAATTCAGTTCAGTCGCTCAGTCATGTCCAGCTCCTTGTGACCCCATGAATCGCAGCACACCAGGCCTCCCTGTCCATCACCAACTCCCAGAGTTCACTCAAACTCATGTCCATTGAGTCGGTGATGCCATCCAACCATCTCATCCTCTGTTGTCCCCTTCTCCTCCTGCCCTCAATCTTTCCCAGCATCAGGGTCTTTTCAAATGAGTCAGCTTTCCGCATCAGTGGCCAAAGTACTGGAGTTTCATTTTCAACATCAGTCCCTCCAATAAACACCCAGGACTGATCTCCTTTAGGATGGACTAGTTGGATCTCCTTGTAGTCCAAGGGACTCTCAAGAGTCTTCTCCAACACCACAGTTCAAAAGCATCAATTCTTCTGCGCTCATCTTTCTTTATACTCCAACTCTCACATCCATACATGACCACTGGAAAAACTATAGCCTTGACTAGACAGACCTTTGTTAGCAAAGTAATGTCTCTGCTTTTTAATATGCCATCTAGGTTGGTCATAACTTTCCTTCCAAGGAGCAAGCGTCTTTTAATATAAAGACTGGAATCACCATCCACAGCCACTGTTTCCACTGTTTCCCCATGAAGTGATGGGACCGGAGACCATGATCTTAGTTTTCTGAATGTTGAGCTTTAAGCCAACCTTTTCACTCTCCTCTTTCACTTTCATCAAAAGGCTCTTTAGTTCCTCTTCACTTTCTGCCATAAGGGGGGTGTCATCTGCATATCTGAGGTTATTGATATTTCTTCCGGCAATCTTGATTCCAGCTTGTGCTTCTTCCAGCCCAGCGTTCCTCATGATGTACTCTGCATATAAGTTAAATAAGCAGGGTGACAATATACAGCCTTGACGTACTCGTTTTCCTGTTTGGAACCAGTCTGTTGTTCCATGTCCAGTTCTAACTGTTGTTTCCTGACCCGTATACAGGTTTCTCAAGAGGTAGGTTAGATGGTCTGGTATTGCCATCTCTTTCAGAATTTTCCACAGTTTATTGTGATCCACACAGTCAAAGGCTTTGGCTTAGTCAATAAAGCAGAAATAGATGTTTTTCTGGAAAAACAGGCCCACAGAGACAGATAAAACTCTACATGTGTGTAGTGGAACTGTTATCTTTTTATAAAGAACTTGTAGAATGAGGGCAGGATCTTTTGAAATTGGAGGCTGCATTGTGTAGTGGTTTTTAGCATACGTAAATTTGGACAGGTTATTAAGTCTGTAAGCTTTTTTAACTCATTTTTGAAAATTATAATAATAATAGTATCTAATGCCGTTGTTGTGTATTAGAAATTGAAAAGCATTTACAATAGCGCCTAGTACATTGTGCTCAGTAATAAATGGTTATCATTGTGGCCATGATCAGTCCGGATATTTTTATCTTGATTAGTATATATTTTAGGGTTTTATCAGATGGAAAGCGTCATTTGAATCTGAGATATCTTAAGAGGCAAATGAGACTGTAAAATTTTTCTATGATAATGTCTCTGATTTCCATTGAATTGATTTAAATCACACAAAAGTCACAGGGACCCAAGGGCCTTGAGGGCAGGGGCATGTTTTATTCTAAGGTATGTCACCTTTGGGGTAAAGCTTTATTCAGAGTAGGTGCTCAGCAAATTTGGACAGAGCTCTGGGCTCTGAATTACTCTGACTGGTGTGACATTGCTAGGCTCCCTTTGGGGCTCAGGATTTCTTTCTTTTTAAAAAAGCTAATGATTTAGGGCTGTGCTGGATCCTCATTGCTCGTGCAGTCTTTCCTTGGCTGCAGCGAGCGGGGACGGCTCCTCATTGTGGCGCTCGGGCTTCTCCTTGGGGTGGCTTCTCTTGTTGTGACGCATGGGTTTAGTTGCTCTGCAACAAGTGACATATTCCCAGACCAGGGATCTAACCTGTGTCTCCTGCACTGGCAGGTGGATTCTTTACCGCTGAGCCACCAGGGAAGCCCTGATTGCAGAATTTTAGCAGGCAGTGACTGCTGGTTACAAGATAGATGAGTGGTTCTAGGCAGGCTTTCTTTGGGTGGGTGGGTGGGTGGGTAGGCAGTGGGACAGGCTTCTTCCTACCTCAGAGTACAATTTTTATATTGCACTACTTTTATGAAGGATCGCATGATGAAATTTGATTTGACTGGTGCATATTACCCCAGTAACATTTTAGCTGTCTAAAGAAATTGGCTCCAAAGGAACTGGCCGATTGCCCTGAGGCATTTGCCTCTGGCTTAGCCAGTTAGGAAAGGCATGGTTTGAGTTGAGTTATTTTAACCACTATGAGCCTTGGTACCATTATCCTTAAAGAGTAAGGTGGGATGGACTGGAAGAGCAGGGGTCACACCAGCAATGTCTCTCTTCCTAGGCCAACTGCTTCTCTGCTTTCTTCCCATTGGCCAGAAGTGAATCATGTGACCCCTGCTCGCTGCACAGGGTACCTGAGAAGTACCTGGTTCACTTCTGTTCTTTCTGGTGGCTCTGGGTGCCACCCTTTTCCTTCCTTTCAAGCAGAACAGCGATTAATTGTGGGTGTTAGGCTGCCTCTAGGGCCTTCTGTGTGTGAGAAGTACAGTTTTATTAAGCATATAGCAGAACCTCGGAGAAAGCAATGGCAAGCCACTCCAGTACTCTTGCCTAGAAAATCCCATGGATGGAGGAGCCTGGTAGGCTGCAGTCCCTGGGGTCGCTAGGAGTCAGACATGACTGAGCGACTTCACTTTCACTTTCACACATTGGAGAAGGAAATGGCAACCCACTCCAGTGTTCTTGCCTGGAGAATCCCAGGGACGGGGGAGCCTGGTGGGCTTCCATCTATGGGGTCGCACAGAGTCGGACCCGACTGAAGTGACTTAGCAGCAGCAGCAGCAGCAGCAGAACCTACATGCCTAGTCAGTAGGAGGCATGTGAAAAATCATGTGTTTTCTCATGTCTGTTTCACTGGATTGTTGGATGCATTAAAAGTGTTTCAGGAAAAAAAGAATAAACCCATATTTAATGTGGATTTTATCTTAGGATGTATCTCATTTTCAAAAATGTTAAAATGTTAAAAAAAAATTGCATATTGTGGAATTAAGGAGCTATGAAAGTAGATCAGATGAGCCTGAAAATTTAATTACTTTTTTTCTTTTAAAGCAGGGCATAAACATATTACTTGGCTTCAATTACTCAGATAAAAGAGATGTTCATTTTGAGGGATATGTATACTCTGCTTTCAATGCAATAATTTGGGGGAAGTATTTTAAAATTAATTTTGTAAGGCTGCCAAAATACATATTTTTATATAATGATAGCAAGAATAACAACAAAAACTTTATTTAATAAAAAGAGTATTGAAAATTTTCTAAATAAATCACTCACAGATGCAAAGGGGATTTTTCAAGACCTTTAAAAAAAAAAAAAAAAACAGAAAAATCATGCTGAGTCAGACTCCTGATCTGACTGTATTAAGGGAGGGTACTGTTGTCAACTCTGAGTGTCCTGATCAATGCTGTTATTTTTATTTCAATTGAGTTAATGAGTAAAATAGGGTATTGGTGATCTAAGACTAAGGTCAAGGTATTGTCAGTATAAATCTCCTTAAGAAAATATTAGGTTCTTATTTTTACGCAATAGCCAGTTTTTTCCTTGTTAACTAATTTTACTTATTTTCTCAAATTTTTTCTCTCAACGCAGTAGTTTGTATGCATCACATTTCTTGTAGTGTTTGTGTTAATGTCACGCCAGCCGCATGTTGTTTATAGCTCCTAAAGTGGTGTTAATACTTCTAAAACAGCAGAAAACTAAAACTGAAAAATCCAGATTTGTGGAGAGTTTTATTCTGAGCTGGAAGCCTCAGTGAATTAATTGCATAATTTAATTTTAATAAAATAATGCCATCAACAGTGGTTTTAAAATCCAATATTCAGATATATTATACGTGCAATATGCAGCATCCTTTATCAGTGGTTTTCTCAGTCTAAGTTTGTGCAAATTTGTTCATATTCACACTCACACATACACATGTATATACACATATAAACACATGTACATACATGTAAACACATATATAAACGTAGTTTTCACATATATAAAACATATATTTTTTATAAAAGTATATTTTAGCAGATTATGAAACAGCCTTAGAGAAGAAAATATGTATCCATAAATAAAGGCATGGTTAAGCAATCCTGCTGGGAAATGTACAATTCCAAAAAAAATAGCCATTTCGTTCTATTATTGCTGTGTGTTTCACAGATATAAACTCTTTGGTTTAGTTGGCAAAGAGGTTTATTAGGTTAGAAATCAGTTCCTTAAATTACAGTCTTTGCTAAAGTGCAGTGCATTTAAAGAAACTTTCTCAGATTTAGAGGGTCAAATATTACAGTTTTCTGAAAAAGACCCTGGACAGTTATGATGGTAGGGTGAGTTAATTCTGTTTCCCTGAGTGAAGTCTCACTGTGAGGACACAATATACCACTTTGGCTGAGATGCAGTTTCCAATAAATTATGAAAACTATTGCTTCCAGTGCTGGGCTCTGGTATGAAATCTCATGGGAAATAACTGAAACTATGTGATAGGTTTGAAATTAATTCCTGTCACCCTCCCTCGCCACCCCCCCCCCACCACCACTTCCCTGAAGTAACTAGCCTCTGTTTACAAGATGTACCATTATTTCTTGGCCATCAAGAAAGGCAAGCCAGTGTAGTCCTATTTTGCAGAGTGAGACTGCCATGATAAAAATCTCATCCATACGTGGTTGTTAGGGCTGAACTTGCCTGGAGAATCCCAGAGCCGGGGGAGCCTGGTGGGCTGCCATCTATGGGGTTGCACAGAGTCGGACACGACTGAAGCGACTGAGCAGCAGCAGCAGGGCTGAACTGAATACAGCAAGCTCTGATTTGGGGAGTTGGACAGAGTGGCCTGTGCTTTCAGAAGCTAAAGAGTTGTTCTTTGACCCTCTCTCCTGGTCCTTGTCTTTCTCTGGCTTCCTCTAGTGACACTCAGCAAATAATGTGATGATTGGGATTTTCCCCTTTGCCAGATGAGGCGCGTTTTGTAATGAAGAGTTTCAAACCAAACCCCTGTTCTCAACCTTGCAAAATCCTGGTAGGACAAAGGTGCAATGTGCCTGCCATTTGCAGACTTAACTGGTTGAGGAAATGGTGAGTAACTCATTATGCTTCTGAACCAAACTTGGGATCCACTCGCCTATCTGCTTCCTCCAGCCTGTGGTGAAGGAAAGTGCAGCGTTTATTGTGAGGCAGCAGACAAGGAGTCCAGGAAGCTAATGCTCAAAATACCCTTGAACTCCCTGGATGGGTTTCAGCAAAGAATTTTTAAAGACAAGGGTGAGGAAACAGAGTCACAGGGCAGGGTTATGTGATCAGCTCGAGCACAGTTCTCTGATTGGTCGATGGTGAGATAACAGAGCAGTATCAGGCCATCTGGGGGCTGTGTGCTCACAACCATCATGTTAGTCTTCTCTCTGATGGAGATTTTAGCATCTGTAAAACAACTCAGGAAATGTGTGTCAGAGAAGGTTGTCTGGGAGCTTCAGAGATGGGGGAGGGTTTGACCCCGAAGGCCCCATAGCGTCCCGCCCCGTTACAGTTCTGTTGCACATATTGGGAAAGGCAGTCCTTAAAAGTGGAAAGAGACAGGAGGTGAGTGTTTTGGAAGTCTCTGTGGATAAAGCAGAGACGCTCAGCGTTTATGAATGCCATGCTTTTTGTTTCTTTAATCACTTTTATTTTATTATTTATGTGTTTCTGGCTGCACTGGGTTTTTGTTGCTGCTCGTGGGCCTCCTCTAGCTTTGGCAAGCAGGGGCTCCTCTCTAGTTGCAGTGCATGGGCTCCTCATCGCGGTCAAGAGTCTAGGCTCTAGGGTGCTTGGGCTTTAGTAGTTGTGGTCCACTGGCTCAGCCGCTCTGAGGCATATGGGATCCTCCCGGACCAGAAATCAAACAGATGTCCCCAGCACTGGCAGGTGGACCCTTGACCACTGGACCACTGGGTAAGTCCCTATGAGGGCCATTCTTAAAGGATTTGAATTCAAATGTGGCAACTACCCTCTGAGGTCAGAAAAACCTAACCTGTGCATGCTCTGAATTCACCTTCTGCTTCGTGAGTATCTGTCTGCAAATAGGGAGGGGTGTGGGTAGGCCTGGCCTCTTCTGGCTCTCCGTAGGCTGCGAGGCTTCACTGGGGTAAGGGCCTGTCTTATTGTTGCTGTTCAGTCTCTAAGTCATGTCTGACTCTGTGATCTCATGGACTGTCGCACGCCAGGCTCCTCTGTCCTCCAGTGTCTCCCAGAGTTTGCTCAAATTCATGTCCATTGAGTTGGTGATGCCATCCAACCACCTCATCCTCTGCCACCCCCTTCTCCTTTTGCCCTCAATCTTTTCCAGCATCAGGGTCTTTTCCTATCATCTCTTCACATCAGGTGGCCGAAGGATTAGAGCTTCAGCATCAGTCCTTCCAATGAATATTCAGGGTTGATTTCCTTTAGGATTGACTGGTTTGATCTCCTTGCTGTCCAAGGGACTCTCAAGAGTCTTCTCCAGCACCACAGTTTGAAAGCATCAAGTCTTTGGTGCTCAGCCTTCTTTATGGTTCAACTCTCACATCTGTACATGACTACTGGAAAAACCATAGCTTTGCCTGTATAGACTTGTGCTAGTGATCTTCTTTTTCTCCTTTTGGGACCGATTTTTCCGAGCATCCTCTTTAACTTTCTGTATTACCTGTGGTAGATTGTCTGTTCTTTTTCAATTGTGCTTCAGTGGTTGAAAAAGATGTAAGCGTTTAACCCTGCTTTGTTCATTTTCTAACCAAATAACGAGGAATTTTGTAAAGATTTAGCAGATTAATAAAAACAAATGCGTGTGTGCGATACTTGGAACTCTTGGAAAGTTGGTTCTGAATACTTTTAATTCTCATATGGGGATGGTGCCCAGACTGGAATTCTATGAAAGAGGAGGCACTGTGAGCTGAGTCCCCTGGGATTTCCATGCAGCCCCCATAGAAAGTTTACGCTATTCTCCATAAAGATAGAGTCATAGAAAAGTTTTTTTTTTTTTCCCTCTCCTCCAGCCCTTTTCTTTCCAGTCTTCCTCCTCTGGTGCCAAGACCACAGTGAAGTGCAGGCTGAGTCAGACCTGGGAGGTCCCCATGTCCTAATAGCTGTTCAGGCCACTATGGGCCTGGGAGGGGCTCTGGCTGTCAGCTCCTCACTTATGCTTGGAGTAGGACTCATCTGAAGGCGGCCTTCCATGGAGACTGGGGTGTTTAGAACTCAGTTGCTCACCACTCAGAAATCAGTACTTGAGAGAGGGGCAGATGCTGGCAAAAAGGAAAGATGCCTTTAATCAGAATGCCGGCAGTCTGGGCAGATGGTGGCCTCATTATCCTGCAAAAACTGGTTCCAAAGATTCTGCTCAGCTACGAAAGTTTGTAAAGGGAAAAGGGAAGTCATCTCATTTAGTCATTGAGATGGGGGGTCAGTGTCATTTCCACTGCTTACTGCGTACAGGCTTGCTGACTTCTTGTGGTCCTTCCCGAGATGCTAACCTTGTTCACAGTTTGTTCATGAGATTACTGAAGGGGAAGCTAGGGAAGAGATCAGGTCATCTGCTAATTACTTAGTCTTCAGTTCTACATGTACAGAAAGAACCAGCAGGTTAGGCAGAGTATTGTGCGATCAGCAGTTTGAAAGGTGTGCTTGAGCTAGAGATGAGTAGAGCAGGGGTACATGGTTTAAGGTTCGTGCCAAGACACAGGGGGTGCCTCCTGCCACAAGCTGCTTCCAAGGGCACCCTATACTAGGAGCCCAGGATCTTGCTGGGGCGTCTTCCTGATTGGATTGGGCCGGGGACACCTGTGGCCCTTATACCCAGCCCCCACCCCGCTTCCTATGTGAGGACATGACCAGCCCTTCTCCTTCCTGCCTCCTAATGAAACCTGACATCACTCAGCTCCCCAGTCCACAGAGGGAAGCCAGGACCCACAAACCCCCAGCTTCTGAAGGACAAAGACAGTCCCAACACACCAGCCCTTGTCCCTGTAAACACAGAGCTGGGCACAGAGTGGTGAGGGAGACTATGCTGATCCACGATGAACGTGATTGGTTTCATTGTCAGTCTTAAACGGTGTTGGTGGGCTCGTCAGCATATCCGCTTTTCCACGGATTTGAGTGAAGGAAGCTAGACTGCTCTGACCCATTTTGGAGTGTGATTATTCCCTTTATTTATTTATTTATTTATAATGGATTTAAGAGAATATTTGTCTGTCTGGTCTTAGTTGCAGCACACAGGCTCTTCTTGCATCACTTGGGGCCTTTTGTTCTGGTGCACGAACTCTGGCTGTGACACGGGCTCTCGAGTTGTGGCGCGTGGACTTAGTTGCCCCCCGGCATGTGGGATCCTAGTTCCCCGATCGGGGATCGAGCCCGCATCCTTACCATCACAAGGCAGATTCTTCACCACTGCACCACCAGGAAAGTCCCTGGGTATCCTCTTTAGGTGTGTCGAATTAGTGGGAAAAGGCCACAATATTGGACCATTTTTGCTAAGATTCTACTTGTTAATAAGAGCCTCATCACAAAAGTTCATGAGCTTTCAAGAGTCTCCAGAGGTGTTCATAGAGACTGCTGGGGTGAGAAAACCAGGCCCCCCGAATCTTAGGTGACGATGCTCAAAGCCGAGCAGCAAGTTACCCTGGAGCTTGGGCAGCCTGAGCTGATGGTCCACCTGCTCTTCCAGAGTCAGCATCCTGTGATTCCGTGAAAGCTGTTAACCGCAGACTTCAAGGGAAGAGTCCATCATTTGAAATGGCATGTGATGTGATGCTACTCTTACTATAAACATGAGCTCCTTTTTTGTATTTGCAGTGTCACCATCACTTGTGTGGCCCTGGGTGTGGTTCCAAGTCCCCCTGACACATTGTCAGTCCATTCAATGTTAACCCTTGGTGATGCCTGGTGTGCTGCAGTCCATGGGGTCGCAAAAGGTCAGACAAGACTGAGCGGCTGAACAATAACAGCTTCTTGATGCCTCTTCAGTTCAGTCATGTCCGACTTTTTGCAACCCCATGAACCGCAGCACACCAGGACTCCCTGTCCATCACCAACTCCCGGAGTCCACCCAAACCCATGTCCATCGAGTCGGTGATGCTGTCCAACCATCTCATGCTCTGTTGTCCCCTTCTCCTCCTGCCCTCAATCTTTCCCAGCATCAGGGTCTTTTCCAATGAGTCAGCTCTTTGCATCAGGTGGCCAAAATATTGGACTTTCAGCTTCAACATCAGTCCTTCCAATGAACACCCAGGACTGGTCTCTTTTAGGATGGACTGGGTGGATCTCCTTGCAGTCCAAGGGACTCTCCAGAGTCTTCTCCAGCACCACAGTTCAAAAGTATCAATTCTTTATATCTCAGCTTTCTTTATAGTCCAACTCTCACATCCATACATGACCACTGGAAAAAGCATATTTTTGACTAGACGGACCTTTGATGGCAAAGTAATGTCTCTGCTTTTTAATATGCTGTCTAGGTTGGCCTCTTGGTAAACAGCAAACCTTCTGTGCCTCGATTTCTCGAACTCAGTTGGCTTGAATGTGGTCCAGGTCAGAACTCTTCTTATTCCGTCATTTGCAGGATTGAGGCCCAACTCACTTCACTGTGTGCATCAGCGGCTGTGCTGGGAAGTCCGACCAGGGACACAGGGCCTTGCCGCTTCCCTGTTGACAGTCTGCCAACATGCAGGATAGCCTCCAAGGACTGCATATGGCCCTGGATCCTGGGACTCCCTAGTTTCCTTTTGCCCTGAATGGAGATCACAGAATTATGCTTCGTCCACTTTGCACACACACAACTAGCTCAAGCAGCAAGCCTAGCGCAAGTCCTGGCCCCTCCTCCGCCGTCTAATTGCCCTAGAGTATCTGACGAGGTCCAACAGAATACTGATATACATCATACCTTACTGATGCTGGATAACTTTAAATATATTCTCCCCTCTATGTGGAAATTACAGGAGGTATATAGATTGAACATACATTTCCACATTTAAGCTAAAGAGTGGCAGATATCCTTCTTAGTTTATCTCTGTTGAAAGACCAAAAATCATCAAATAGTCAAGTCTTTTTTATATTTTTGGAAAGTTTTTTTTTTTTTTTATTACAGGGAACATCACTGGAAGCCAAGTTGTTAATTCGATTGCGACTTGGTTTTTAAGAGTGGGCATTTGTTCAAACAAAGAAATGCTTATCAGTGGATATGATCACTGTGATAAATTGCCTTTGCTTTCCTGCTTACCCGCTGTTTCCTGGTGGCACAAAATCCCAGTTTTAAGTCTGAAAAAAGTTAGACTGACGATCTTTTCCAGCAGAGCTTCCATTTCCCACTGACAGTTTACAGGGTCTTTCTCTGGTGCCCCGTCTGGGACTCTGTCCTCTCTCATCACTTCACAGGTGTTAACCCCCCTTTCTGTCCCCCACTGTCTGTCTGTATTTCCACTCAGATTTCAGTCTCCCTGTATTGCTATGTGCTTTTCACTCCTTTCTCTCCCTTCGGTCCTGATCTTTCAGAGCAGCTGTCATAGAAATGTTTTCTGTTCTCTGCACACACACACCATAAGTGGGTATTTGGTCCCCGGGAGGATTAGCACCCTGGAAAGCCACCATGATTGATTAGTGAGTAGCAGGTCCACCACCGCGATACAGGAAAGGTCTCAATGGTTGTGTTTGTCCACGTACACCTTCTGTTTATGGGCCCTTTTGTCCATTCATGGTGTGGTGCTGTATTTGGGGCTTGACTTTTATTTGCAGAAGACCACGTTTCCAGTGCCATCTGGCTGATGAGCCCTGACGCAGCCTCTCCCGGCTTTCCACTTAAGTACCCCTGGTGACACAGCAAAGGATAAAGACATACAGTGACCAGTGGAAAATAGGACCCACAGCCTCTTGCAGGATTCCTGGAGGAATTTCTGCTGATGGTTAGGCTGACAGAGCTGAATTGAGACTTGAGAGTTGTTGGCCAGTGCTGGATTTCTGTACCAAAAGAAAGTCCGAGCAGCACTGTCCTTTGGGCCGTGTGCTTCTTTTGATGTGTTCAAAATACTGTAGCAGATGGTAGTTCCCTGGTGGTCCAGTGGTTAGAACTCAGTGCTTTCACTGCTGGGGCCCGAGTTCAACCCCTGATTGGGGAAATGAGATCCTGCAAGCAGTGTGGCACAGCCAAAAAAAAAAAAATTAGCAGAGTTTCTCTTTTGCATCAAGGTTTTATATGTCCTTGAAGACTACAGTTCCCAGAAGTTTACTCTCCTTGTTTAGTGGGTGGTGCAGGAGGGGAGGAATAAAATCTATCCAGTGGTAAGGTAACATACTGTCAGACTGCCTTATGTGGAGGCAGACGAAGCTCACTGATCGCATGGATTGTCGCTTTTCTCTTTGTTTGCCGGGACTTGGGATGGCGGGGTGGGGAGGGTAGAGAAATATGCAGGAGGAAAAAAGAAATCTCACCCCAGTCATTTAGGGTAGTCTAAAATGAATGCTGGCTAAACCCCAGAAGTTTCCAGGCTAACTTGGACCTTAGGATAGAACCCAGAGGATGTTCAGAAACTAGTACCCTAGCAGCATGGCCAGCCAGGATTCACATTTTATTTGTTGGCCAACTCCAAGTTTGTATAACTTTCTTCCAGTTAGATAGTAAATAAACGTAGAAACCCAAAATGGTGGTCCAGGGAAAGATAATATGAGTAGTGACTAGGTGTTGCTTTTAAATTTAAAAATTTAAAACATGGAAGTTGTGTATGAATTCAACATTATAGCAGATAAATAATGTACAAAATACTCAGATTAACTGTTAGTCTTCCTTTCTGCTCTCTTAATTTCACTTACTCCCCAGAAGTAAATAAAATTACCCTTTTTGTGTCTGCCCTTCTAGATATTTTTACACCTGCTATCCCTCAGGGGCTTCCTAGGTGGCCCTGGTGGTAAAGAACTCACCCACTAATGCAGAAGATGTAAGAGGCTTGCGTTCAGTCCCTAGGTGGGGAAGATTCCCCTGGAGGAGGGTATGACAGCCCACTCCAGTGTGCTTGCCTGGAGAATCCCACGGACAGAGGAGTGTGGTGGGCTATGATCGCTAGGGTCACAAAGAGTCAGACACGACTGAAGTGTCTTAGCACCACACAACTACCTCTCAACACATGAAGACAGATGTTTTAAGTATGAATAGCATTGTGTGGGTCATATTGTTCTGAAACTAATTTTATATTTAATAGTATATGGTAGTCCCCCTTATCTATGGGGGAGATATCCCAAGGCCCCCACTGGATGCCTGAAACTTTGGATAGTACTGAATTCTATATATATACTGTTTTTTCCTGTGCATCCGTGTCTGTGATAAAGTTTACTTAATGGATTAGGTCCAGTAAGAGACTAAATATAATAATAACAAAATAGAACAATTATGACAATATACTGTAATAAAAGTTATATGAATATATGTGTCTGTCTCTCAGACCATCTTTTCTTAAATATTCTTTTCCAGTGTGGCTTATCACAGGATGTTGACTATAGTTCTCTGTGCTAGATAGTAGGACCTTGTGCTATGTAGTAGGACCATCAGTCTATTTTGTGTCTATGAATCTGTTTCACAGGTAGGTTCATGGAATCATAGGTTTAGATGCCACATATAAGTGATATCATGTGTTATTTTCTTTTCTCTTCCTGAAATACTCAATGTGATAATCTCTAATTGCGTGCATGTTGCTGCAGATGACGCTGTTATTTTTATGACTGAGGAGTGTTCCATGGTGTATATGTACCACATGTTCTTTATCCATTCATCCGCCAGTGGGCATGTCTTGGCTCTTGTGAATAGAGCTGCAGTGAATGCTGGGGGCATATATCCTTTTGAATGATAGTTTTGTCTGCATAAATGCACAGGAGTGGAATTACTGGATCATGTGGTCATTCCGTTGTTTTTGTTTTCCGAGGAACCTCCATACTGTTTTCTATCATGGCTGCACCCTCTTGCATTCCCACAAACAATGTAGGAGGGTTCCCGTCTATCCACACCCTCCCCAGCATTTGTTATTTGTAGACTTTCTTTTCTTTTTTTTAATTTTTATTGGAGGCTAATTATTTTGAAATATTATATTGGTTGGTTTTGCCATACATTGACATGAATCCGCCCCGGGTGTACATGAGTTCCCCATCCCGAACCCCCCTCCCACCTCCCTCCTCCCTTTATCCTCCCTCTGGGTCATCCCCGCATACCAGCCCCGAGCATCCTGTAACATGCATCAACCCTGAACTGGCAATTCGTTTCACATATGATAATATACATGTTTCAATGCCATTCTCCCAAACCATCCCACCCTCACCCTCTCCCACAGAGTCCCAAAGACTGTTTTATACATCTGTGTCTCTTTTGCTGTCTCGTATACAGGGTTATCATTTGCATCTTTCTAAATTCCATATATATGTGTTAGTATACTGTATTGGTGTTTTTCTTTCTGGCTTACTTCACTCTGTATAATAGCCTCTAGTTTCATCCACCTCATTAGAACTGGTTCAAATGCATTCTTTTTAATGGCTGAGTAATACTCCATTGTGTATATGTACCAAAGCTTTCTTATCCATTCGTCTGCAGATGGACATCTAGGTTGCTTCCATGTCCTGGCTATTATAAACAGTGCTGCAGTGAACACTGGAGTACATGTGTCTCTTTCAGTTCTGGTTTCCTCGGTGTGTAGGCCCAGGAGTGCGATTGCTGGATCATATGGCAGTTGTATTTCCAGTTTTTTGAGGAATCTCCACACTGTTCTCCATAGTAGCTGTACTAGTTTGCATTCCCACCAACAGTGGAAGAGGGTTCCCTTCTCTCCACACCCTCTCCAGCATTTATTGCATGTAGACTTTTGGATAGCAGCCATTCTGACTGGTGTGAAATGGTATCTCATTATGGTTTTGATTTGCATGTCTGGCAGAAAATAGAACATTGATTGTAAATGGCCTCTTGGCACAGAGGCCCAGAAACCAAAGGAATTTAGAGAAGAAAATTCCCCAAACCAGTGGCAGTTATTTGTGTGTTGTTTCCAGGTCAGAGGGCCAAGTGTATATACACCAGAACTTTCCAGATTGAAAGGGCAGATATATATTTCAAACAGCTTGTCACTTTCTCTCTCTCTCTTTATTTTTCCTAGGATTTTTTGTTAGATTGTATTATATCTAAAGATTTGAGACAAATTGACTCAGTGTTGTGTTCCTAGCCACTAAAATGCTGTGTCTCTACATTTATTTTGCAATATTTTGTATTACTCAGCATATATGATTTATACTTGTTATATTTATTCCTATAGTTTATTATATAATATACAATAAATTAATATATATTTTATATAATAAATATTAATATATAAAATATATATTATATATTTGATGCCATAGTAAATGACATTGTTTTCCATTTGCTTATTCATAAAATATAAAAATACAATTGATTTTTTTGTACACTGACCTTATATCTTGGAACTTACTAAATTCACTTATTAGTTAATTCCAGAGGCTCTTTTTTAGATTCCTTAGGATTTTCTATGTATATGATCATGTCGTCTGCAAATAATGACAGTTCAGTTCTTCCATCTCAATATGTAGGGCTTTGTCTTATATGTACTATTTTCAGTAAAAGTATCTTTACCTTCTCTTGATTTTAGGGGAAGCAGCCAAAGATGGAGAAACTCTATAGAGTTAGCAAAAACAAGACCAGGAGCTGACTGTGGCTCAGATCATGAACTCCTTATTGCCAAATTCAGATTTAAATTGAAGAAAGTAGGGAAAACCACTAGACCATACAGATATGACCTAAATCAAATCCCTTATGATTATACAGTGGAAGTAAGAAATAGATTTAAGGGACTAGATCTGATAGATAGAATGCCTGATGAACTCTGGATGGAGGTTCGTGACATTGTACAGGAGACAGGGACCAAGACCATCCCCATGGAAAAGAAATGCAAAAGAGAGAAATGGCTGTCTGAGGAGGCCTTACAAATAGCTGTGAAAAGAAGAGAAGCGAAAAGCAAAGGAGAAAAGGAAAGATATAAGCATCTGAATGCAGAGTTCCAAAGAATAGTAAGGAGAGATAAGAAAGCCTTCCTCAGCGATCAATGCAAACAAATAGAGGAAAACAACAGAATAGGAAAAACAGATCTTTTCAAGAAAATTAGAGATATCAAGGGAACATTTCATGCAAAGATGGGCTCGATAAAGGACAGAAATGGTGTGGACCTAACAGAAGCAGAAGATATTAAGAAGAGATGACAAGAATACACAGAAGAACTGTACGAAAAATCTTCACGACGAAGATAATCACGATGGCGTGATCACTCACCTGGAGCCAGACATCTTGGAATGTGAAGTCAAGTGGGCCTTAGAGAGCATCACTATGAACAAAGTTAGTGGAGGTGATGGAATTCCATTTGAGCTATTTCAAATCTTGAAAGACGATGCTGTGAAAGTGCTGCACTCAATATGCCAGCAATTTTGGAAAACTCAGCAATGGCCACAGGACTGGAAAAGGTCAGTCTTCATTCCAATCCTAAAGAAAGGCAATGCCAAAGAATGCTCAAACTACTGCACAATTGCACTCATCTCACACGCTAGTAAAGTCATGCTCAAAATTCTCCAAGCCAGGCTTCAGCAATATGTGAACCGTGAACTCCCAGATGTTCAAGCAGGTTTTAGAAAGGGCAGAGGCACCAGAGATCAAATTGCCAACATCCGCTGGATCATGGAGAAAGAAAGAGAGTTCCAGAAAAACATCTATTTCTGCTTCATTGACTATGCCAAAGCCTTTGACTGTGTCAATCACAATAAACTGTGGAACATTGTGAAAGAGAAGGGAATACCAGACCACCTGACCTACCTCTTGAGAAACCTGTATGCAGGTCAGGAAGCAACAGTTAGAACTGGACATGGAACAACAGACTGGTTCCAAATAGGAAAAGGAGTACGTCAAGGTTGTATATTGTCACCCTGCTTATTTAACTTCTATGCAGAGTACATCATGAGGAACGCTGGGCTGGAAGAAGCACAAGCTGGAATCAAGATTGCTGGGAGAAATATCGATAACCTCAGATATGCAGATGACACCACCCTTATGGCAGAAAGTGAAGAGGAACTCAAAAGCCTCTTGAGAGTGAAAGAGGAGAGTGAAAAGGTTGGCTTGAAGCTCAACATTCAGAAAACGAAGATCATGGCATCTGGTCCCTTCACTTCATGGGAAATAGATGGGGAAACAGTGTCAGACTTTATTTTTGGGGCTCCAAAATCACTGCAGATGCTGATTGCAGCCATGAAATTAAAAGATGCTTACTCCTTGGAAGGAAAGTTATGACCAACCTAGATAACATATTAAAAAGCAGAGACATCACTTTGCCAACCAAGGTCCGTCTAGTCAAGGCTATAGTTTTTCCCATGGTCATGTATGGATGTGAGAGTTGGACTGTGAAGAAAGCTGATCACCGAAGAATTGATGCTTTTGAATTGTGGTGCTGGAGAAGACTCTTGAGAGTCCCTTGTACTGCAAGGAGATCCAACCAGTCCATTCTAAAGGAGATCAATCCTGGGTGTTCATTGGAAGGACTGATGCTAAAGCTGAAACTGCAATACTTTGGCCACCTCACGCGACGAGTTGACTCACTGGAAAAGAGTCTGATGCTGGGAGGGATTGGGGGTGGGAGGAGAAGGGGACGACAGAGAATGAGATGGCTGAATGGCATCACCGACTTGATGGACATGAGTTTGAATGAACTCCGGGAGTTGGTGATGGACAGGGAGGCCTGGCGTGCTGTGATTCATGGGGTCACAAAGAGTCGGACACGACTGAGCGACTGAACTGAACTGAACTTATTATGAGGGATTTTGAGCATTTTTTCATGTGTTTGTTAGCCGTATTTATGTCTTCTTTGGAGAAATGTCTGTTTAGTTCTTTGGTCCATTTTTTGATTGGGTCATTTATTTTTCTGGAATTGAGCTGCAGGAGCTGCTTGTATATTTTGGAGATTAATCCTTTATCAGTTGCTTCATTTGCTATTATTTTCTCCCATTCTGAAGGCTGTCTTTTCACCTTTCTTATAGTTTCCTTTGCTGTGCAGAAGCTTTTGATTTTAATTAGGTCCCATTTGTTTATTTTTGCTTTTATTTCCAATATTCTGGGAGGTGGGTCTTGGAGGATCCTGCTGTGATTTATATCAGAGAGTGTTTTGCCTATGTTCTCCTTCTAGGAGTTTTATAGTTTCTGGTCTTACACTTAGCTCTCTAATCCATTTTGAGTTTGTTTTGGTGTATGGTGTTAGGAAGTGTTCTAGTTTCATTCTTTTACAAGTGGCTGACCAGTTTTCCCAGCACCACTTGTTAAAGAGACTGTCTAATGATGGCCATTCTGTCCGGTGTGAGGTGGTTCTTCATTGTAGTTTTGATTTCTCAAAATATCTTACTGTACATGTTTAATGCCTTTTCCATCTTAAGTAAATGCTTGATCATGCCTTATGGCTGTAACTTTTGCTGCTGAGGTGTAGCAGGAAAGCTAGCACAGATTTCTTCTTCCTTCTTCACAGTTTCACGACAGAAGATTTGTTCTTACTGTGGAGCTTAGCAACCTCAGTGTATTACTTTTTTTTTTTCCCATTTAAGAACTTTCACCTTTTCAGTTAAATGAAGCACTTTCTGGCTTGGCTTTGACACATCCAAATTGCCAGAATCACTACTCTTGTACTTCAGGGCCATTATTAAGTAAAAAAAAAAAAAAAAGTAGTGACTTGGATACAAGCACTGAGATATCTAGACAGTTGATCTGATAACTGAGACAGCCGCTGAGTGACTGGCGGGTGGGATACGTGGTCAGAAGGATGGTTCTCCCCCGTGGGACAGGTGAGGACGGTGTGAGATTTCATCTCACTACTTAGAATGACGTGCAGCTTAAATCTCAGGACTCGTTTATTTCTGAAATTTTCCATTTAGTACTTCAGACTGTATCGACCATGGGTAACTGAAATCTCAGAAAACAAAGCCACAATTACGGGGGACTACTGTATGTTAGAGGGTTTGTTCCATATAGATCATTACATATAGATCTGCTTCATTCTGTTTAATAGCTGTACAATATTCTACTGTATGGACACTCTATATTTTATCATTCCCCTAAGGTTTTTTTTTTTTTTTAATGTGGAATCCAGTATGCGCTAATTGGAAACGATGGTGCAGTGAGTGAGTGACCTGCCTTGTATCTTTTTGTACATGTGTAAAAATGTTTGTGGGACAGAGTCCTAGAAGGGGGATTATTGGTAAAAATGGTATATACATTTTATATTTTCATAGATACGAAAAACTTCCTCTAAATAACTACCAATTTCTTCTGTCATCAGTGGTCTTTGAAAGTGCTAATTTCCCCAGTACTTACACCATCCCAAACATTATCAAACTTTAAAATTTCTACCTACCTTTAGATGGAAAATAACTTGTGCTATGATTAGTAGTGAAATTAAATGCCTTTTTGCATGTTTACTGGTGTAAGCATCTTTAATAATCATAAATTTAAATCTTAGGTTTAAAATCTAAGAGAATTATTATATTGAAACTATTGACTATGAAATTCATTTGGATTAATGATTGGGTGAGCTAGTTAAATTTTTGAGGAAAAGGTATATAAATGGTAGTGGAGGAAAGAATATCTGCCTTCTAAAATATTCAATATACCCCCCCAGTAAACAGTATGAGAATCATCAGATAACACGGTACAATTGCAAGGGTGAAATAACTTATTATATGATAAAAATGATATCAAAATCAATGGAGAATCAAATTATTTCTCAAAAATGATATTAAAATCATAATAAAACTAGAAGAAAACATAGCTTAGTATGTATGTGATTTGGGACTTGGGCAAGTGTCCTAACTATGCAAAAGAAAAAATGCTGAAGTAAAAGACATATTTTAATGTCCTAAAGTTAAACATTTCTGAATTATTAAAATGTATCATATTCAGAATCAAATGGCTCTGAAAACTGGGAGAAAATTTTGCAACAAATATGACAGACCTAGAGTTAATATCATCAATACTTAAAGGAATTTCCTAAATTCATAAGAAAAAGAAACCCTAACACCTCAATAGAAAAATGAGCAAAGAACATGAATAAATAAAATGTAAATTATCCCCTGCTAAGGCTGCTCCTAGGAAGAGCAAACAGCTGATGGAAATTGGGTGTTTTAAAGTAAGTTGACAGTTGAGTTCTTTTGTGTAAAGATACTCCTGTTTGTCTTGACGGCAATGGAAAATATTCTTGTTTTAAAGGGTATAAGGAGGTATTGTACAGTTTTACAATTAAATAACATATATTCTATTAAGAAAATAGCTTGAAAGTGCTTTATTAAGAGCATTGTGTAATCGGAGATACAATACAGTTACATAGCGTAACGAAACTAGTGGCCTAAATTTTGGCAATATATAAATAGAAAGATACTTACATGTAGATATTGTGTTCCTAGTTTTATTTTTCTATTTTTTTTTAATATTTTTTTTTTATTTTTTACTGCACTGGATTTGTTTCTGTGCCTGAACTTTCTCTAGTTGTGACGGGGCTACTCTGTAGTTGGTGTGGCTTCTCTTGTTTCAGAACACAGGCTCTAAAGCAGACCTAGTTACTTGCAGCACATGGGGTCAGTGGTTTTATCATGTGGGCTCAGTTGCCCTCTCCCCCCCGCCAGCATGTGACATCTTCCTGGGTCAGGGATTAAACGTGTGTTCCCTTCATTGGCAGGCAAATTTTTAACCACTGGTCCGCTAGGGAAGTCACCGATTTTGTTTTAAATGGACTGATAACTGTAACTCTTTTATTTATCCTGAAATAAATTAACAAGTAAGGCTTCCTGCAAAAAGCAACATTCTGCTGACTCATACCCTCCCCTTGGCCCTCACAGTTCCAGAGGTGAAAAGAGGTAGGATGCAAACTAGAGGAAGCACAAGCGTGACTCAGTTTCCCTGGTTCCCAGCAGCTTCTTTAAGGAGCACAGGAAGCCAGTAGATCTTGGCACAAGCAGGAGGAGCCTCAGGCTTGCCTGGCCACATGGTGTACCCTAAACAAGTACTCTGAAGAGAACCCCAGCCTTGTGTTGCTGGAAGGATGCAGAATCTACAAACTCCTTTCAGGGCCATGGCCAAGAGGGAACCAAGTCCTGACCCACAGCAGTACTTCCTGCTCTAGAACGGAGCCTGGTGTTACTAGTAACTGCAATCCGGTAATCCAAATTCTAGCAGTCTGTCCTAAGAAAAAAATAAATCAAAGATTTATGGTAAAGGGTATGCATTGCAATATCATTAAAAACAGCAAAAGTATAGAAACATAGCCTCAAATAGAAGAACGTTTAAATAAATTATGGCACCTTCATAAGGTAGAATATTACTATATAGCCATTAAAGACTCATGTTTTTAAAGACCATTTTACCAAATGGGAAAACACATTATTTAATGTTAAGTGAATAAAGCAGGGTTCCAAATGATGTTTATAGTATCAACCCGTTTTATAAAAAAAAAAAATGCATGGAAGAAACTAGAGTGACAATTCCAAAGAAAATGTATAAAGAGCTTAACCGTTCCGTTCCGTTGCTCAGTCGTGTCTGACTCTTTGCAACCCCGTGGACTGTAGCCTACCAGGCTTCTCAGTCCATGGGATTCTCCAGGCAAGAATACTGGAGTGGGTTACCGTTTCCTTCTCCAGGGGATCTTCCTGACCCAGGGATCGAAGCCGGGTCTCCCGCATTGGAGGCAGACGCTTTAACCTCTGAGCCACCTAGATGGTATTATGTTGAGTTATATTTGTACGCATTTCTTTTTCCTGAAGTATTCCAGTGAACAAATATTGTCAGAAGTGTGTATACACACACACACGCCCTTCTATGTAATACATTGAGGTCCACGAGGAGTTAATCCTTTTCTGTTTATGTGTTTCTTTGCAGAGAAAAGAAGGAACTTCAGCCTTTGAATTAAAATAAGCAAAGCCTGTTTGGGGGACCATGTATTAATGGCAGTAAGGTTTAACTGAGGGAGGGTGTTTTAATTGTATTCCTGTTTTAAAGGATATTTTATTGCTGCTTGGAATATTCTGTTCCCACTACTGTTGAAGTAGCACTTAAGGACCATGAGGCAAAAATGTCTGGAAAATAAAGGTGTGAGATAATAAAGTGCAAGGGCTCAACAAGTGAAAATGGATACTCATGTACCAAAATTCTGCACTACTGTGTCAGTGGAGGCCCATTAGGGAACCTGGACTTTTCCTTTTACTTGGCAATAATGAGGTAGTGTCATCCCTGTCAGGGAAAGCCTTGTTAAGATAGGTTTAAATAAGATCCAGTGTCTCAGCGCATAATACAAAAATGTTCAGAGTTTAATTGAAAATCACCCTTCATACCAAGAACCAGGCTATCTCAGGATACCTTTTTTTAACAAACAGTGCTGGAGCAATATGACATTTATAGGTGAAAAATAAACCTTATTTTAACAAAAATTAACTCAAAATAGATCATGGACTTCAGTACAAAACTGTTAGGAAACAATAGGATGAAGTCTTTGATGTGTAGGCATAGACAGGGAATGTTTAACTTGATGCCAAAAGCGTGAGCAACAAAAGGAAACATAATCAGAATTTGCTGATATGAAGTTGTGCTGCTCTGCCAAAGACTCTGTTGGGAGGACTGAAATGTACACTACAGGCTGGGAGAAAATATTTGCACACCATTAATCTGTGAAAGAACCGGTACCCTAGAATGCATGAAGAACTCTCAGAAGTCAACACTGAAAAGCAGTCTAATTAGAAAATGGGGAAACGACAGGAAGAATGTCATCGAAGGGTATATATAGTGGCCAATAAGCATGTGAAAACATGTTGGTATCCTTAGCCATCATGGAAATGCATATTAAAATCACAGTGTGAAATCACAATACATCTATCACAATAGCTAAATTAAAACTGGTAACAAGATCAAATGCTGGCAAGGAAGCAGAGAAACTAGATCATTGATTGATTGTTGATAGGAATGTGTAATTATACAGCCAACTTGGAAAATGGTTTGGCAGTTTCTTAAACTAAGGAGTCAACTAGGGTAAACTTTTATTATCACTCAGAAATGTTCCTTAAGTGCAGTTTTAATCACCCAAAAAATATTTATTGTGAAATGTAAGGCTTAATATTTCTTTGCAAAGAGAATGATAGACGATGGGAAATGAAATTTATTGTATTGCATTTATGGAACAAAGTCCTGGGCTGTAGTGGAAGGCACAGATCATAATGCTACTGATTTATTTTGAGAGTCATAAAAGTCTTGGTGAGAAAAATACTGAGTAGAATTTATGATAATTAACTGGTTATTAGATTAATTTTTAATGCAAGTTCCCTTGGGAAAAAAAAGCATTAATTTTCAAGTCACCTTACAGGAATTCTTGGGTCAAAGCTTTCCAAAAGTCATAAAGTCTGCTCTCTTTTTACTCTTTGGGAAAGAACCTATAATTATCTTCCTTTGTCTTTAGCAAAAAAAAAAAACAACTGCCCTTTGTAATTGATGACAGCTGGGATGGCAGCAAAGATGTTGCTTCTATCCATTTAGAACTATTTGTCGGTGATAATCCAGTTTCTTCCAGATCTTTCTCAACCTTCAGACATGCTGCTCTGACTAGTGACTCACAAGGCTATGAATGTCATCCATACAGGATATGGCTGTGTTTTCTCATTTCCAACATGTTCTGCTACCATTGAATGCACTGGTCACTGGGAAATATACTGTGTCTGCCCTTCCTTGATGTAATACCCACCATCTTATTAGAAATGAGCCTGCCTAGGGCATTAATCTCTTCTCTCAGACTGTTTCACAGAGGTCAGCTTTTCGTAGTTGAAATGATTTTCCTTTGGCTTGCTTGCTTATGATTGTGTGTATGTGTGTGTGTGTGTTCAGTTGCTTAGTCATGTCCAGCTCTCTGCAATCTCATGGACCGTAGCTGGCCAGCCTCCTCTGTCTGTGGGATTTCCCAGGCGAGAATATGGAGTGGGTTGCCATTCCCCTCTCCAGGGGATCTTCCAGACCCAGGGATCGAACTTGGATCTCCTGCTTTGGCAGGTGGGTTCTTTACCGCTAAGCCACCAGGGTGACCCCCCTTTCAACTCTTCCCACCAAACAAATTACCAAGAATTATTTAATATACAGTATTAATATTCATATATGAAGATGACTGTTGATAGTGATTGACTGGAAAAAATGTAGAGTTTGCCAAAAGGGAAAGAAAGTGTCTATGCTGAAGGTAATATCAGTGTCTTGGAGAGTGCTTCGGGGGTCTGTGTTTGTGAGGCCTGTGCGTTAGTAGGCTGGGAAGCAGTGTGGCGTTGCTGAAACAGATGAAGAAGAGTACCATCCCAGGGGCAAGCCCAGACTCCTGGGCAAAGCTCCCAACTGCCGGGGGGTTGACATGTTTTGCAGACCCTACATGTAATTTGTTGTTACATCCCACTCGATGATTGCTGTAACTATTGTGCAGAGTGGCTTTACAAAAGAAGCATTGCTAGAATGCATTAGAAACGGTGATTTAAGATTGAACTGGCTCTGTTGAAATAACCTAAATTACATGCTGCAACTGTTTTCCCAAGTGGCTCAAATCCCTGACTTAAGATATTTAAAATGTCAGAAACGTATATTCTTAATAAGACTGGAGAGTCAGCCATACTTCAGGGGGCATCACAGGTCTTCGTCATCACCTAAGTAGACCTCTGAGACTGCATGGGTCGTGCCTTGATTTCTCTCATTATAAGTTAATCCGAAATGACTGATGCATTCCGACATCTGGACAGGGCCGCACCAGATGTGTGACTGAGTCAGGTTTGCTTCAGATCCTGCAACGTAATTTAGCATATAACATTTAAACGTTTAGACTGAGGATTAGTCTTCCAAGTATCAGTGTCATTCTTGATGTCTGATAGATGGATCCAGGGATGTGATTATGTGTCTGGGTAAACAGGTCTGAACTAAGGAAAGGCGGCGTCTTCAGGCTCCAGTGTTGATAGAGGATCATTAGTTAATGGGAAATGTGTTACATATTAACCCAGGTTTCCACATGTAACTCTTAAGCAATTGACAAGACAAAATTTATTCCAACCTCCTCCCAGGGGTATGGGGGCAAGATAACAATAAGAACGGTTGGCTGACAGTTGCTGAACTGTCGCTATTGAATATTTTCATAACTATAATCACTGTGGCCTTGCTGAACTATATTGGATATTTTGTGCTATGTTACAGCAAGCCTCACCATTATTGTAATCACCTGAATTTGAAAATTCAGCCGCTTGAAATTCTTATACCGAGTAGTATTATATATAGGCCTGTTTATTAGAAATAAGTGATTTATTTATTTCTTAAATTTATGTTCTTTTATTGAGATAAAATCAACATTTGACATTATATCAGTTTTCGGTGCAGAGCATGACTTGATGTATGTGTATATTGTAAAATAATCAACCATGGTGAGTCTAGTTAGCATCCATCACCCCCCACAGTTACAGCTTTTCTTTCTTGTGATGAAAACTTTTCAGATTTATTTTCTTAGCAGCTTTCAAATATATATTACAGTATTAACTATTGTCACCATGCTGTACATTTATTTTGTTGTCTGTGTGCTTTCCAAGAGTTTGCTTGGTTTTGACATATCGTAAAGGAAGATTGAGCTGAAAAAAAAAGGACCAGGGAAAAGTGGAAAATGTTTTGACAACATGAACATAAACCAAAGAACTTTGCAATCCATGTTGTAACTCAATATATGTAGGTTACTGCTGCCCTCATGAGCGTGAATAACTAATTTTAGCCAGTATTGAGACAGAAAAAAATTGTGAAAAAGATTGACGCAAGAGAAAGTGATGCATTCATTCAGTGCATCAGCTAGGCCTGCTAACTAAACGTGAAGGGCTACACACTTTTCTTAATAAAAGAAGTTTCCCCCAATTCCAGCTAATAAGTGTTGAGTAAATACTTTAGAAATATCAGTTTGAACGGATACCAAGCTAGAATTCATTTACCACCTGAAAAATACCACAAAAACATTACATAAATGCCAAGAGCACTTTGGTGTTTGGACACTATGTTGATGACCAGGGCAGATGGTTGTTGCGTGGGAGGGATGAGCACTTTGTAACTCCCAGCTTGGAACCCTGCCATGTAAATTTCAAATAGGTTGACGTGAAACACTCGAAATTTTTGTATACTCATGAGAGGTGCAAATTTTCAAAACTGGGCCAATCATAAAGAAGTTATTCTCTGAGAAAACAACCCTATTAGTAAAGATAAGTTTAGATCCGATACCGTCATTTATCTGGCTCATGTCTGGATGAGTAAGAAGGAGATAGGAATAATTCTTACCTAAATGAAACCCCTAAGAGTATAGTGGAGGCATGTTCTTCTTATATTCATAATAGTTATTTTAATATTTGCCCTGACGCTCCTTACATTAATTCTTATGCCACAATAATGTAATGGTTATCGCTTTTCAATGCAATTATAACATGTGCTAGCTTTAATGAGCACCTGCAAGGAATTTAAAATACAATTAGGATTCCATGACAGTGTTTTTATGTTACAAAAGAAGACAAGACCATTTTCTTTTTTAATTGCGAGTGTGAGGTTACATGGAGAAAAATAATCAAATGCTGCATGTGCCATACTTTATAGTTGCTTTGTCTTTTAGGTGCAGGCCTTAGACTTTCTTCTCATCTGTAGGTTTGCCATCATTAGGTGAGAGGGAGCAGCCTGGGAATGAAGGGTGATGCTTCTAGAAAACTTGAGTTGTGCGTCCATGATGACATGACTCAGAATTATGTTATAACTGAAATACAAACTGTTTGTAAAAATATAAATAAAGCCAAAGTGACTATTTTATTAAAAAGAACCACCAAGTGGAGAAAATTTATGAAAATAATAAGGAGCTTTTAAGCTATCAGACTGTACCATTACGAATGAGTTGTGGCAAGCATAATGAATGTCTTGTGCAGGGGTGAAGGAGAAAAGAAAACTTCGTTCATGTGTGTGCTAAGTCACTTCAGGGGTGTCTGACTCTGCGACCCTGTGGGCTGTAGCCCAGCAGGCTCCTCTGTCTGTGGGATTCTCCAGGCAAGCATACTGGGGTGGGTTGCCATGCCCTCCTCCACGGGACCTTCCCCACCCAGGGATTGAACCCGAGTCTCTTCTGGCTCCTGCATTGGCAGGCAGGTTCTTTACCACGAGGGCCGCCAGGGAAGCCCGGACTTTGTTCCCAGATGCACACAAATGAAAAGTGATGTGTTGTGAAGTGTGGGTTTGCTGACTGCAGAGAGGAGGAGTTTCTGTCTGAGTCCACCCGATTGTGTGAAAGACGCCGAGACCCGGGCGAGGATCACATCACAAACTGGCCTTTCTCCAGCGCCTGTTCTCCGATTACTCCCTGCTAGTCATCTCGGGCACAGTGTCACTGGAGGACAACAGAGCGAAGCGTTGCAGGGTACTTGGCAGAGATTTGAAGAGGTGGTGCCAGCATTGTGGACATTCAAGTGACTGGAGGGAGGTGGGTGGCTGACAATGACATCAGAGAAGCCCTCAGCGATAAGAAGTGACCTTCAGGGCAACTCCGGGGACTCAGCAGGGTGCTCAGCAGAAGACTTTAGCCCTGGAGAGCCTCAGTGAAGATTTAAGACAGTTGTGTGCATTTTCAAAGCACATTTGTCCTGCAGCATGTCTTTGGCTCATATGCGGCATGAAAAGAATGGGGAAAGACCAGGGAGCAGAAGGACACTTGTATCTGTCTTGCCAGCAAGCCAGCCAGTTCCAGAAGGCAGACTACAAGCTCTTGGTTAACCCCCATGATCAGTAGCCCTTAGCGCCAGAGTATGCTCATTTCTAACTACAGCTGTGCCCAGCCTTGTTGCCAGGACAACAGTGGATATTTATAATGATGCCCTAAGTCACCAAGGAAAGGATGTACAATATTATTCTTAAGAAGGTAGGCACATGTAAATTCTATTCTAGAAAGATTCCCATGTTTTCATTATATCAATGATTCCTCGAGGGAAGAAATCATCTCTTATTCATCTTCGTACCTTTTGACACCCAGCACAATGTTCTTTGCATAGGAGATAAAAATATTTGTGACACTGAACAGAATAGAAATAATTTAAGTTTAGGGGAAAAAAATATGTTGTTTAAAAGTCAGTCTTTTTATTATTGAGAGTTTCAACCTGAAATAATACATGGCCCTTCCCATGCTCCTACTCGTTCTTAGCCCTCAAAATAAGAGGATGTTTTCACATATTAAAGATACAGTTACTGAAATGGCTTTAGCGATGCAGAGGATGTGTTTCTAAAACTTTTTCCCCGGGAACATATAACAGAGGAAGATATTGTAGAGTTGGATATTGTAGTCACAGGAAGGAGTCATTCCCTGCCATTCTGCATCCTAGGCACTAGGGAGAGAACCCCTCCAGCTCAGTGACCTGGGTGTCACTAGCTGTAAGCCTTTGGCTTCCCTGGTAGCTCAGTGGTAAAGGACCTGCCTGCCAATGCAGGAGACGTGGGTTCGGTCCCTGGGCTGAGAAGATCCCCTGGAGGAAGAAATGGCAAGCCACTCCAGTATTCTTGCCTGGGAAATGCCATGGACTGTGGATCCCTGGTGGACTGCAGTCTGTAGGGGTCACAAAAGCGTCGGACCCAACTTGGCAAATAAGCAGCAACAGCCATAAGCTTGGTGCAGTACCCTTAACTGCACAAGATGGGATTTAGGCAGATAAGAACCAGGGATCTGGGACTTCCAGTGGTTAAGAACCAGGGGAAATCCCACATGCCATGGGGCAACTAAGCCCATGCGCTCTAGAGCCCATGCTGCGCAAAAAGCCACCACAATGAGAAACCCACAAGCACTGCAGCTGGAAAATGCCCCCCACTCACTGCAAGTGGAGGAAGCCCACACACAGCCAAAATTAAAAAAAAAAAAAAGCACAGCTCTGGGATCAGGACTATAGAGTGTCCATGAGATTTCTCTACCTGAGGCTCAGCTCGGGCATCCTCACAGATACCCAGGCCTAGCACATCCATGAAGAGACTAAATTTTCTTGAAGTAGAATCTTCATGCGGTAGAAAGAGCAGTTGGTTCTTGGGTCTGGGATTTCAGTGTTCATATTTGCCCTAATTGGTAAGCTGTAACCTCCTTGGGCGTAGGTTTTCATAATTATAGTATGAGGATTGTCATATCCACCCTACAGAATTATTGGTACGTCATGTGAAATAGGGCTTCCCAGGTGGTGTTAGTGGTAAAGAACCTGCCTGCCAATGCAGGGGATGTAAGAGACGCAGGTTTGATCCCTGGGTCGGGAAGATCCCCTGGAGACGGTCACAGCAACCTGCTGCAGTATTCTTGCCTGGAGAATCCCATGGGCAGAGCCTGGTAGGCTACAGTCCATAGGTTGCAAAGAGTCAAAAATGACTGAAGCGACTTAGCACTCATGCACGTATACAAGTCTGTAAGATTATAGCTGATATAAAACCTGGGATTCAGAATTTTGTTATGCCTATTAGTAGTAGTTCTATTAGGAGTTTTTATGGCTTATCACAGCTAACACTTCAAGTGGCTTATGCTCTAATATAGTCAGCTTTGGTCCATGACTCAGAACTAGGTTTTTTTTTCATGCTGATTTTTTTTTTTTTTTAGGATTGTGCTCAGTCACTTCAGTGTCCAACTAAGCACATGTGTGAAATGACGTGTCATTGCGTTGGGGGGATTGAGAACTCTAGACACATACCAGCCCAGGGTTCCTCTGTGGCCAGACCAGCCTTTTGGTAACATTGCTGCCAGGGAATTAACTTACAGTGCACTGATAATGGTTGAAAATAAGGAAAATTAGAAGGAACTTTTTACTAAGAAGTTATGCAGTTATAAATGAGTTATTTGGGATATATTGGCAACTCCTACATAAGGAGAATTAGAAAGTGTGATTTATGAAAAATGAGCCTGTCTGTACACTGAGTTGCAGGCTAAGTACTCTTGGCCCAATTCACCCAGTGCTGTTGGCTCTGTCAGAGCCTCCCCCAGCTTCTGCACAGCATTCTGACCGCCTCCATGCATTTCAGCGGGCTCACTGACTGTTTTCACTGAAATCTAGTTAGGACGCCATTAACACTTTTCAGAGGGTCACCAGTGCTCCCTCTCTGGTGGAAGCACGCCACTTACCACGGGACTCTACTTAGCGTAAGTGGAGGGACACTTTCTCTCCAGTTCCTTGTCGGCTTGGTGCTGCCTTCAGAGAGCTTCTGTTAAACGACTTCTTTAATTTTTAGAAAAAAAAAAAAAAAAAGAGGTTTCACATTCTGGGAGTTTTCTGGTGGGCCAGTGGCTAAGAATCCGCCTTTTGGTGCAGGGGACACAGGTTCGGGTCCTGGTCGGGGAACTAAGCTCACTTAACCACAACTAGACCTGCAGATGACCAAACACATGAGAAAATGCTGAACGTTAGCAAGCATCAGGGGATGCAAATCAAGACCACAATGGACGTATAACCTCACACCTGTCAAAATCCCACGCAGTGCAGCTGAGACCCAACACAGCCAAATAATAAAGAATACATATCTTCAAGAGAAGCAGGAATAAAGCTTTCAGAAGAAAGTGCTTTCACATTCCAAATAATGTATTTTAAAGGAGCCCAGACCTTTTCCTAGAACGTGGAGTAGCTCCTCTCGGCCCTCCTGCGCCCACGCAGCTACCGCCTCTTGGATGTGGGGTCGCTCCTCTTGCCCAGGCCCTGACCTCGGGTGTGGGGTCACTCCTCTGGGCCACGCTTCTGCGCATGGTTGGTTGCGCCAGGCCGGCGTCTCGCGTTTGGAAAACTCAGCAGTAGCCACAGGACTGGAAAAGGTCAGTGTTCATTCCAATCCCAAAGAAAGGCAATGCCAAAGAATGCTCAAACTACCACACAATTGCACTCATCTCACACGCTAGTAAAGTCATGCTCAAAATTCTCCAAGCCAGGCTTCAGCAATATGTGAACTGTGAACTTCCAGATGTTCAAGCTGGTTTTATTTTATTTTTTTAATTTTTCCAAAAACAATTTTAGGAATCTTTACTTAAAAACAACCTTATCTTAAAATGGAGTAACTTTGGTTTTACGAGCAGCAAGCAAAGTACAGAAGCAAAAATGCATTACAGGAGCATTAAGTTCTACATTAGGTCACAGCATCTAGAAAAGACAGAGGAACCAGAGAGCAAATTGCCAACATCCACTGGATCATGGAAAAAGCAAGAGAGTTCCAGAAAAACATCTATTTCTGCTTCTTTGACTATGCCAAAGCCTTTAACTGTGTGGATCACAATAAACTGTGGAACATTCTGAAAGAGATGGGAATACCAGACCACCTGACCTGCCTCTTGAGAAACCTGTATGCAGGTCAGGAAGCAACAGTTAGAACTGGACATGGAACGACAGACTGGTTCCAAATAGGAAAAGGAGTACATCAAAGTTATATATTGTCACCCTGCTTATTTAACTTATATGCAGAGTACATCATGAGGACCGCTGGACTGGAAGAAGCACCAGCTGGAATCAAGATTGCTGGGAGAAATATCAATAACCTCAGATATGCAGATGACACCACCCTTATGGCAGAAAGTGAAGAGGAACTCAAAAGCCTCTTGATGAAAGGGAAAGAGGAGAGTGAAAAGGTTGGCTTGAAGCTCAACATTCAGAAAACAAAGATCATGGCATCTGGTCCCATCACTTCATGGGAAATAGATGGGAAAACAGTGGAAACAGTGTCAGACTTTATGTTCCAAATTCACTGCGGATGCTGATTGCAGCCATGAAATTAAAAGACGCTTACTCCTTGGAAGGAAAGTTATGACCAACCTAGATAGTATAATAAAAAGTAGAGACATTACTTTGCCAACAAAGGTCCATCTAGTCAAGGCTATGGTTTTTCCAGTGGTCATGTATGGATGTGAGAGTTGAACTGTGAAAAAAGCTGATCGCCGAAGAATTGATGCTTTTGAACTGTGGTGCTAGAGAAGACTCTTGAGAGTCCCTTGGACTGCAAGGAGATCCAACCAGTCCATTCTAAAGGAGATCAATCCTGGGTGTTCATTGGAAGGACTGATGCTAAAGTTGAAACTCCAATACTTTGGCCACCTCATGCAACAAGTTGACTCACTGGAAAAGACTCTGATGCTGGGAGGGATTGGGGGGTGGGAGGAGATGGGGACGACAGAGAATGAGATGGCTGCATGGCATCACCGACTCGCTGGACATGAGTTTGGGTGAACTCCAGGAGTTGGTGATGGACAGGGAGGCCTGGCGTGCTGTGATTCATGGGGTCGCAAAGAGTCGGACACGACTGAGCGACTGAACTGAACTGAGACTTTTTCCTCCAGTTTTATACATAGCACCCCATATTGACTATAGTTTAACTTTTTGTTTTTAACAAGCTACAGTAAAAGTGAAAAACAGCCATGTCATGCTTTTTTTTTTTTTTTTCTGCAGATTTACTGTTTGCCCTTTTTCGGTTGGAGATATTTCCAGAGACTGAGGTTCATGGCAGGCCTTGCACCTGCTGGTCACAAACCATGCTGGCAGAGAGAACCCTTTGTGAGCAGATGAAATAGACCAGGGAAAGGGCCAGGCTGTCTGAACCATAGGATGTGCTTACACTAGTTCTGAAATGGAGGATTGGAGGTTTGGCTCTTTCAATTTGCTTGAGTATAGGAGACACAACAGAGTATTAATTCATTCAGCAAATATTTGCAAAACCCTATACGCCCCAGGTGGCGCTGGTGATAAACAACCTGTCTGCCAAGGCAGGAGATGTGAGAGACTCAGGGTTTGATCCCTGGGTCAGGAAGATCCCTTGGAGAAGGAAATGGCAACCCACTCCAATATTCTTGCCTGGGAAATCCCATAGACAGAGGAGCCTGGCAGGCTACAGTACATGGGGTCACAAAGAGTCAGACACGACCAAAGCAGACTAAGCACGCAGCACCCACGTAAGCACTGTAGGGTTTATGGAAAACACATTGATTAAAATAGAAAAAAGCTATTTGTTTTTGTCTACATATGCTTTCATGAAGCATATTTTCTTGTGGGGAGGATGATACATATTTTTAGGAGGAAAGTGCTATGTTAGTTATTTGACTCCCAGGGAGTAAAGAGGCCTAATTTTTAGCATTTCCCAAGCCTGGCTGGTTTTAGGACACCGGTGTGACTGGGAGATGTGCATAACCAGCAGTCTGGTGTTTTGAAGGGTTCGCTTTCTCCACATCTTCTCTGGAAGACTTGCTAGCTGTTGTTGTTTCCTAATACCCGTTTTGACAGGTGTGAGGTGAGACCTGGCTGTGGTTGTGATTTGCGTCCCCTGATGCTTGCTGATGTTCAGCATTTTTTTCAGGCATTGGGTCTTCTGTGGGTCTTTGGAAAGCACGTCTGCCCACGAGCTCTGTGTGTTTTGTCATTTGTTGCTTATCTGGCTGCACTGGGCCTCAGTTGCAGCACGTGGGCCTTTGTTGTGTCTCGCAGGCTGTCCAGTCGCAGCGCGTGGACTCAGTCGCTCCGCTGCACATGGGATCTTAGTTCCCCGATCAGGGAGCAAACCCACACGCCTTGCGTGGCGAGGTGGATTCTTTACCACTGAACTGCCAGCACACGTGCATGCTAAGTCACGTCAGTCCTGTCCACTTCTTTTTGATCCCGTGGACTATAGCGTGCCAGGTTCCTCTGTCCGTGGGATTCTCCAGGCAAGAATAAATGGAGTGATTTGCCATGCCCCTCTCCAGGGTATCTTCCTGTTCCATGGATCGAATCCACATCTCTTATGTCTTCTGCATTGGCAGACAGGTACTTTACCACTAACTCCACTTGGAAAGCCCATCTAAACCACCAGGGAAGCCCCCAGACGACTTTCTCTGCGTGACTGTGCCTAGAAAGAATTTGTCCGTAGTAATAGACTAGAACAGAAATAAGAGATACACTCTAGGAACTGACTTCCTACATGTGAGTATTACTTACCATGATGATTGCTGTTTTAAAATGGTGCCTACTGTGGGCTCTTAGAATAAAAATTAAAGGCCTGCAGTGGTGGTAAAGTAGATGAATGAGCAGAGACTACACTCAGTTGTCATGGCAGCCAAAAGCTCCCAAACAGATCCTTTCCCTGCCCAGATGTTTAACGTCTGTAATCGTCTAGATGGTGACAGAGCCAGATGTGAATGTATACTACCATTTTTTTTATCCTTGACAGTTTAGAAAATCTTTTTAAACCTCAGTGATGAATTTAGCTAGAAGTAAGCAAGTGAGAATTTGGTAGAACATCTGTGTTTCTGAAGTTTGTAGTTTTTAAGCTGTGTATGAATTCTTAGCTGCCTTTTTAGACGAATGCATTAATTCCACACATTTTGAAGAGAAATTCATAAAACCAACTGATAAGAGCATATCTGGGGATTGAGGCTATGGAATTTAAAGCTGGTGATATGAATCTTTTATTTTCTCATGTTATGGCTTAGTTACCAATTCAGACTAATGACTAGTAAATAACAGAACAGATATTAGTTTGCAGGTAGCTCCTAAGGTAGACTGTTTTAAGAGAAGACCTTTGTGTTGACTATAGCTTTACAGTAGTGAGATTGTATAGACATATTTTATAAGTGTGTTTGATTTTGCAAGAGTTTTTTTTTTAATTTTATACAAGAAAGCTAATGTTAGCCAGCATTTTCCTGCAAAAATATCCCTGATAAAGGTAAAAAGGGTAACCTCATCTAGTCACTGACTCTTTGACCCAATGAAAGAAGGTTAATGGAAGGTCACAATACATGTTTAAAGGACAGTTAGCTCTTCTTTTTTGTTTATTGGAGTGTAATCACTTTACAATGGTGTGTTGGTTTCTGCTGTACAACAAAGTGAATCAGCTGTATGTATACATACGTCCCCTCCCTCTTGGGTCTCCCTGCCCCGGCATCCCACCCCACTAGGTCATCACAGAGCACTGAGCTGAGCTCCCTCTGCTCTACAGCAGCTGCCTACCAGCTGTTTTACACATGGTGGTGCGTATATATGTCAATTTCAATCTCCCGATTAACTCTTTTTGAGAAAAAAATTTTACTGTTCAGTTAAACTGCATGAAGACTAATGAGTGTAAAAGTCTAATACATAAAAGAAAATATTTATTGCAGGTCTGTGTTTCTACCTGGTGACTGGAGGGTGGAGGAAAATGAGGGCCAATTAAGATTTTTCATGAGGAGTTTAGAGTCAGATGATCAAGGAGAAAGAAGAGCGTAGGAGAAACTGGTGAAGAAATAAATGTCACCAACACCTACCTGGTCTTACCCCTAGACCTATGCCGCCTCTGGGCCCTAGTTTCTGGTCTCTCTCAGGAGCCGCATAAAACCCTGCACACTCCACCCCATTCTGACCTCGGTTTGCCACTCTTCCCTCCCTGAGACGCCCTTTCTTCCCCGCAGCTCTGCAGCCAGCCCCAGAGAGGCAGAGTGGCTCTGAGTCACGCGCCGCGCTCCGTGCCTGCCCCCTTCCTGGGGGCCACCCACCTTGCTTTACCTCTGACAGTCTTCCCGGCCTCTGCAGGGTCTCCTGAGATGACTGTCTGAAAGGGAGGCGCCTCTCAGGTCAGTCTTTCTCACTGCTGCTTCTTGATCTGTGCAGATTTCAGTCTGAGATCTCTTCAGGCAGAAGTTGTCTTTCCTGTTGCTGTTGTTTAGTTGCTAAGTCATGTCTGATTCTTTTCTTTGTGACCTGGTGGACTGTAGCCCACCAGCCTCCGCTCTAAGGGATTTCCCAGACAAGAATACTGGAGTGGGCTGCCATTTGCTTCTCCAGGGGATCTTCCCAACTGGCATCTCCTGGATTCTTTACCACTGGATCACGTGAGAAGCCCTGTCTCTTGAGGGCAGGGCAGTTTAGTAGAACTTTCTGCAGTGGCAGAAATGTCCTGGGTCTGTACCATCCAGTATGGTAGCCAGTAGCCACTTGGAGAAGGAAATGACGGCCCACTCCAGTGTTCTTGCCTGGAGAATCCCAGGGATGGCGGAGCCTGGTGGGCTGCTGTCTGTGGGGTCGCACAGAGTCGGACACGACTGAAGCGACTTAGCAGCAGTAGCAGCAACAGCCACTTGGAGCTACTTAGATTTAAATTAATTAAAATGAAGTTAAGTGTTTATCTCCTTTGTCGCACTGCCCGCATTTGAGGTGCTCAATTATCACACGCTGCTAGTGCCTGCCGAATTGGATGGCACAGCTTTAGAGGAACCCCAGGTCTGGCCTGAATGGGCCAGTTCTGCTACCTGATCGTGCTCAGACACGGGCAGAGAAAAGTCTTCTGGAATTGTGGTCTCGAAGGAAAGCCACTGGGGATGGAAAGATCCAGCACCTATCTGTTAGCCAGGCTCCCTGAAGCAGGCTCACACTCTGTCTCTTTGTAAAATATTTGTTTGTTTATTTGGCTGTTCTGGGTCCTGGGTGCGGCATGCAGGATCTTCACTCTTAGTTGTGGCATGTGGGATCTAGTTCCCTGACCAGGCCCTGGGGCCGCCTGCGTTGGGAGCGTGGAGTCTCAGCCCCCAGACCACCGGGAGAGTCCCTTCCGCAGGCTCTCTTGAAAGGACACTGGAGCAGGTCACCTCCACGGCCTCCACACACCCCAGCCCCCAGGAAACAGCAGTGTAGCCTCAAGGGCGGAATTTGGAGTCAGGCCTGGGTCTGCTGCAATGTTGACTCCACCAGCAGTTAGCTTTGGGGCCGCAGAAAGTTCTGTACATTCACTCAAGCTGTTTCTTCACTTTTGTGAGATCAGGGTAGTAATACCTGCCTGCCAGGGTTGCGGGGAGAGTTCAGTGAGATGATGCATGAACGGCCCCGCAATGCCTGGCATATCCTCACCGCCTACTCTGTCCGCCAACAGTTAGATTCTGCGGGTCCCCTGTCTCCCTCCAGCTGAAGTCCTAAACAAGAGAATGATGCGGGAATTGTTGTTACCTTGCCCTTAATTTTCAAACATATTGTTTTGTATAAATCTGGCTATCCTCCTATGAAGATGCTGTTTGAGCAAGTGTGTGTGTGTGTGAAGTGTGTGTGTGAAGTGTGTGCGTGTGCGCGCGCGTGCAGACTACCGTTGATTCACACCATTACCCCAGACAGGCACTGGTGACAGTGCACGTGGAGAGCTGTCCTTGACCTCTGTCTGTAGGCCCGAGTCAGCTGCTGTTTTCATCCCAGCCATTCATACTTGCTCACCATCGAAATCGTCTCTTCCAGGGATTGTACTACATCCCCAGGGACCACATCCCAGGTGGCCAAGGGAGGAGAAATATTTTAAGGGGCAGATTATCTGCACATCTTGGGAATTCCTTCTGCCTTCTTCCTTTGCAATCCTGCATACTTTCACCCACCCAAGAGCAAATGGGGTTGTGTTGTTTGGGCTCTGTAAGAGAAAATCTTGCAGAGAGCACCCTAGAACTTGGAGGTGAGAGGATGGGACCCTAGTCCAAAAACTCGGACGGATGCAATTGCCTGAACTTCCAGTTTCAGCGTGCCTCCAAACTCTATCGCTCAGCTTCTGTGCACAACCAACCATATATTTTGACACTCGGAGAAGAGAAGTAGTTCAAATAACTCATGTTTACTGAGCATCCTCACTGTGAACTGAGTATTAAATAGTCTAGATCTTCCCCTGGAGAAAGGCTTATGGATTGTTTGCAAAGGGGTGCCTGTGTGTGCTGGGTTAGGGGTAGGGGGACAGCAATAGAATTATTCATACAAATCCAAATGGATCCTCAAGGGTGAGGCTTCCCCACAAAACCACCCCCTCACCCCCCAGACTCCTGCTAAGCAGGAAACTCTCTGTAGCTCTGTTTAGTTGACTTCACCTTCCAGATAAGCTTTAAAGGTTTTGAAGGGCTGCTTTTTTAATTTTAGGAACTCTAACCCCTCTCCTGAAATCGGGCTGTCTTGTGATTGCCTCAACTAAAGGAGTACATCTGCTGAGAGGAAAGAGATGTTTCTGGTTTATTTATTTATTTTCAGGATTTCACTACAGGCATGGTGACTAAGGGAAGGCAGTTGGGGAAGTTGCAGCTGCTCCAGAGCCTTGGAGGGGCCGTCTTGTAGGGGTCTCCCAGACTCTCTCTGCTCACCCCATCCCCAAACAGTTCTATTTCTGATCCATTGGTTGGTAAGGCTGTGGGCTTGTTTCTTTATTTTGGTTCTTTTCCCTGGAAGTATGTGGACCTGAAGATGCATTCTGAGCAAAACAGTGGAATCTCTTTGTTGTCTGCCAAACTGTCGATCCACCCAACCTTGCGGGAAGTTAAGTAGATGGGAAAGTCATTCCAGGCAGCGGTCTGGACCTGACCGTAGACTGCAGCTCTCCTCTAAAGCCATTGTTAGCAAAAATTTTAAACAGAGTATAGTAGCAGTGATGGGAATTCATTGGCATTTATTCTGTTAATATTGGAAACACTGGCCAAATATTGTTACTGAATAATTATTCTGAGAGGTACTGATATTTTTGAGAACATCAATGATGCTGGAATATCAAGTGGAATTTTAATAATTTCTGAAATTGTGTAGTTTTGGAGCCAAGGAATACGTATTAGCAACGTGCTAGAGGTTGATTTTTCAGAGTGCTCAAGTATTTAGCACTGACTGTATCAGATCCAAATTTCACTTTAGGAGAGTTTATGATGGCTTAGTGTTAAAGAATCTGCCTGCAGTACAGGAGACCCGGGTTTGTTCCCTGGGTTGGGAAGATCCCTGGAGAAGGGAATGGTTACCCACTCTGTATTCTTGCCTGGAGAATTCCATGGACAGAGGAGTCTGGCAAGTATAGTCGCTGGGGTTGCAAAGAGTGGGACATGACTAACACTTTCACCTTACATGATAAACATCATTAGCTGTTTGGGGACCTTTTATCTGCAGAGAAGGATATTAATCGGGTAAGCATCAGCATACCTTAAAGTGGGTTAGTTGAATCATGTAGGCTGTCTTTAGCAAAAGTTTGATTCCTTTCTTCTTTCCTCCCTCCCTTTCTTTCTTTCGTCTATATGTCATTAAGATTGAGTTTTCAGCATAAAAAAATATATAAATAGCGTTTGCATACTGTTGTAAAAATGTAAAAATCCAAGCAAACTAATTTTGAGGAATTAAATCACATACTAATAGATATATTAATGTTCTGTCACTTACAAGAGTAAATCAGATAGCCTCGCACTTAACTGTTTCTTCCTAGGATTTTTTCATTCCGTGTGTGTTTTCATTAAAATAGTGATCATATTTTTAATCACCTATGAATAAAACCACATGAATGTTCCCACAGGTTACCTAGTCACCCATCTTTCCCTGTCTCAGACCCTCAAGATTTTCAGTTACGACAGTTGTACAAGTTATCTTTATAAGGACTGAACATTTTAGGAAACACCAGTCAGCTGACATACAGTCACAAAAGTCTGAAATCTGGAAGTCACTTGCGTTTAAATAGATATCTAATTACAAGATGTTGTACTGGTACATTTCCTTGGATTCCTTTCACCTTCATCTCTAGTCCAAAAGATGTTCAAATGATTCCCCCGCCTCTGAGATGAATGATTAAAAACTTGCCAGCCATATACTGTGAAAATACATACAGAGCATTGTGATAATTAGGAGTAATTGGTCTAGAAGAGACTCCAGGAAGCTTTTTGAAGTGGTCTACAGGTGGCCCTGGTCACCTCTGTTGAGGAGCTATGGGGCAGTGGGGGGAGTTTGCAACCAGGGGAAGGTGACAGCCGCAGATGTGGGGTTACCGGGAGGACTTCAAAGCCAAAGCCGGCCTTTTGACTTGAAAGGTTCCTTGGAAAGTATTAGCTCAAACTTTTATTAGCCCAAACCTTGATTATCCTTTGGCAGGATTTGCGAGTGGAACCTGTGAGGTGTGCCTTTAAGTCTGAGGAACGACGCAGGGGGAGAGAATCAAAGACGTACCTGGCCGAGCCCTCAGTCTTGCTCAGGTTTATCTACTCCTTTCCTCGGTGCTCTTTTTAGAATTTTATGGAAATATTTTATACATACAGTGAAAAATACGTAACATGTTAATATAAGGAATAGTAAAACAGCAGCTGTGCGTGTGTCACACAACTTAAGAAATAGACCTTAGGAAGAAAGCGGATGGCTCCCGTCTCCCCTCTGGTTTTATCCTCTCTGCTCTGTCTCCCTGCACACTGCTTTGCGTCAGTGATCATGCTCTGTCTTAGAGTTTTACCACACACGTATGTATCTGTAGGGGCTTCCCTGGTGGCTCAGTGGCAAAGAATCCGCCTGCCAGTGCAGGAGACATGGGTTTGATCCTTGATCCTGGAAGATCCTGTGAAGAAGGAAATGGCAACCCTCTCCAGTAATCTTGCCTGGGAAATCCCATGAACAGAGAAGTCTGGCGGGCCACAGTCCATGGGGTCGCAAAGAGTCTGGCATGACTTAGCAACTGAACAACAGCAGCAGTGTATTTGTAGACAATGTATTCTTTTATATGTTTTTGAAGTTTATGTAGAGTGAGACTGTTTTGCTTTTTTTTAAAACTCAGCATGGTTTTCTGAGATTTATTGTGTTGATTAGTGTAGCTATACTTCACTAATTTTCACTGCTGTGAAATATTCTATTATATGACTCTTCCAGAAGTTTTTAATGATCTGTTGATGGACATGATTCGAGTTGCTTATAGTCAGATTTTTTTCCCCACTATTACAAACCATGCTGTCAAGACCTTTGACCGTTCTCAGGTCCCTGTTTCATGGGTGCGTGTGTTTCTTTGGGGAATATATTTAATCATTGAAGTGATTAGTCAATGGATGTGCATCTCCAGATAAGATGCTAAATTACTTTCTGAAGTGGTTGGACAGTTTTAATATTCTACCGGTTCTCAGTGTTCTGAGTTCTTGTTAACATTTGGAACTACAAGTTTTTTTAATTTTTCTGAGTCTTGGGTGTTAAATGGTAAATTTCTCTGGATATTTGAGTTTCCGTTCATAACTGTATTGGGCATCCATGCTTTCGTCTTCTCTTGTATTCTGTATGTCATCCTTTGTTGGTACCACTTTCACCACATTTGTGGATTAGCCCTTCACTTTGTTTGCGGTGTCTTTTGATAGACAACTTCAATTGTAATCCATTCTTGTCGTTTCTATTGTCTATGTCTCATAGCCACTTTCCCACATTTTACATTTTCTTTGTCAGTTTATGCAGTAATCTGCTTTATATGTCTTGGTCTGTCTTCCAGTTCACGGAGGTTTCTTCCCCCCAGAGTTTTTGCTTTTTTGTTTTTTTTTCATTATTTATTAACTTTTGGTTGTGCTGGGTCTTCGTTGCTGCATGGGCTTTTTCTCTGTGCACCGAGCTGGGGCTACTCTCCCGTTGCAGTGGGCAGGCTTCTCACTGCAGTGGCTTCTCTTGTTGCGGAGCACGGGCTCTGGGCACATTGGCTTCAGTAGTTTCAGCTTCTGGGCTCTCGAGCTGTGGCTCAATAGTTATGGCGCTCAGGCTTAGTTGCTCCAAGGCGTGTGGGATCGTCCCAGCCCAGGGACTGAACCCGTGTCTCCTGCACTGGCAGGCAGCTTCTTTACCACTGAACCACCTGGGAGGACGCTCAGGTGTGTTCTAATATGTGTAACATTCCGTTTCAAAAACTTTCTTTTTATTTGCCAGACATCTATTTTATCGTCTAAGTCTGTTTTTTGATAGTCTTATATTTTTGATTAAAATTGTTTTCTTTTTTATTTCTTTAGCTATTTGGAACATGACTGTTTTATATTCTGCTTTGTGTAATGCTAATATTTGAGGACATCAAGGTTTTGAATCTGACTTTTTCCAGTCCTGTGGCCTTAAGATAAGGCATAAGCATTAGTTAGATTACTGATTATTTTTACTGAAAGAAATAGAGATCTAGAGGCAAAATGTGACTTTTTTGATTTGATGGTACATGAATGAGCTAAGACTGTGATCTATACCTTTCCTCTCCAAATCCACTCACTTATACATCTTGTTTCAATGATATAATATTAAATCTATGTTTATTGCATGTCAAAACATTTTTTTCTAATATTCATGCTTCAGTTTTGTCAGGTCAGTGTGAGAAAGTGTAATGAACTTAACGTAAATTAACAGAAATTTACTTAATCTAGATTGCGATTTTTTTCCCCAGGATTGAATTAGGAATAACACTTTTTGCTTATCTTCTTTCATTTCACTTCAGAAACATAATTTGGGTCTTTGTTTCCATTGCTTTATCAGAAAAGAAAATTTAAAAAAAGTTCTTTGCTCTCAACACTGTCTTTCTCATTGTAGATTTAAACAAACATAATTACACAGAGATGAATGAAATCAGAGGATAACTCCTAGGACTGTCTTCACATGGTCTGTCTAAATCATTATTCTGGTGTTTAGGGATTCTGAAATGAAGTTGTATCAACTGATAGTTAAAAAATAAGTGCATTTATTTTTTACTTGGAGTTGAATTGTTACCCACACAAATATATAACATATATTTAAAAGTGAAGAGAAATGCTAGAGAACTTTGTGAGGCTTCGATTTGAACCTAATGGTTGCAATCATCGAGGGGAACATCAAATCAAGGTGAACTATGCTGTCAGCGCATCAGACAGTTCTTACCAAATGTGTGAGTTTTTCTTTTTATTCTAGAAAAAGAAAATACCGGTAAATTATCCTAGCCATCATATAGAGTGGGATTGACACTTAAGTATTCTGCAGATAAAAAGTCATTCTCACCCTGTCAGTCAGGGATATGAGTCAGCAACATAGGACTGTTAGCACAAAGGCAGACACACACAATATGGGTTGAGTTAACCAGAACATAATCCACAAGAATCATGAAATACCTCACTCACTGTGTTAAAAATTGATAAAGCCCATATTAGAGTTTCATTTTCATTTCTGTATTTTACACACAATATTAGGAAATTGGATATGGGCCAGAGAAAAGAAATGGAGATTATTTGAAGTACAAAAAAATTTATCTACGCTGCAAACGGAAAGAAAGTGGAATTCTTTAAGACCAAAATGGGAAAGACAGTAGGTGGTGTAAGTAGAGCTCTGAATGAGTCTCGTCTGCAGCAGAACTCAGACTGACAGGGGTCTGTTGTCCTAAATCTGTTTTTTAAGGTGGCGTTCTTAACCCTAGAAGAAGTGGCCCTGATGGTAGGGTGGGTTGTTGTTGGACCACTTCTTAAATCTAGCACCTGCTGATTGAGAATACAGGGGTATGAGGGCATGGTGTCTTACGGAGTTAGTTCTCAAAGTAATTCCAAAGCCAAATATGAGCCAAACTAAGAGAAAGGTAGGACAGGCGTAGGCCAGAGGTCACGAGACGGAAAGGCTTGTCCCGCCTCCTTGTTGAGCATGAGTGCTGGACTAACACTGAGAAGGAGAGGGATCGAGGTTCCAGCCTTCAGGGAGGTCACAGCCAAGAGCTCGCCAACACACAGCCAATTCAGAATTGAACTCTGAATAGAAACTGGCCACAGACAAGTAGTGAAGGAACAGAATAGAGCAGAAGTAGCAAGCGGAGAAGGCAATGGCACCCCGCTCCAGTAGTCTTGCCTGGAAAATCCCAGGGACGGAGGAGCCTGGTGGGCCGCAGTCCATGGGGTCGCAAAGAGTCGGACACGACTGAAGCGACTTAGCAGCAGCAGCAAGTACAATGGGAATGCTGTGTGGAGCACCGAGTTTATAGACAGAGGGCAAAGATTAAAACTGGATAGTTAGGTGGGCGTCAATCTATGAAAACGCTATTTCAGTTAAAAGAAACGTATTGTCAGCCTGTTGTCAGTAGTGAGGCATTTGGTTTGTGACTTGATCAGGTTTGTGCCTTGTGGAGATCCCCTGGGGAAAGCTTGAAGACTGACCTTGCCCAGGTTGGGGGTAGGGTAGGGAGTGTCCTGGGGAGGTTCAGGGAGACCGGTAAGGACTCTGGGATGCAGATCTGTCTCTGGGAGTAGCCACGGAGATCAGAACAGGTGTTGGAAGGGGACGTGATGAATAGATGAGGCAGGGTCAGTAGTTCCTGGCAAGGTGTGTGGGAGAGTGATCGTCTAGAGCAATTCATGGATCTGAGGATGCTTCAAGGTGGTGCCGTGGACTCAGAATTTCAATGGCTGCTGTAATAAATTACCACAATATTAATGGTTTGCAGCAGGGTAAACTTGTTAGAATTCTGGAGGTCAGAATGGGTTCCACTGGGCTAACATCAAGATGTCAGCATGGCTGTACTCTCTTCAGACACTCTAGGGAAGCACCCTTCCCTGTTTCTTCCAGCTTCTAGAAGCTGTTTCCATTCTTTGTTTCACAGCTGCCTTTTTACATTTTGGCTTTTGTCGTGCCATGTGGCATGTGGGCTCTTGGTTCTCTGACCAGGGATCGAACCCATGGCCCTTGCGTTGGAAGCGCAGAATCTTCACCACCGGGACCACCTGGGCAGTCAGGTCACTCCCACATTCAGTTACTCTAAGGCTGGTTCTGCTGCCTCCTTCTCGTTGACACTTTTGTGACTATACTGAGCCCAGCCAGATAACCGCAGTGTGCGTAACCAGATCACATCTATGAAATCCCTTTTGCCATATGAAGTAACATATTCAGAGATTCTGGGGATGAGGACATGGACATCTTTGGGGGACCATCATTTAGACTCTCTTGGGTGGGATGGACAAGGTGAGTTGAGTTTATGCACGTGCAGTTGACAACAAATTGGAGACAGCTGGGTACATGATTCTTATCTGAGAAAGACATGTAAAAAAATTTTTTTTATTGGAAGATATGAAGTAAGTCAGAAAAAGAAAGACAAATACTGTATCTTAACGCCTGCATGTGGAATCTAGAAAGATGGTACTGATGAGCCTATTTACAGGGGAGCAGTGGAGTCGCCGACATGGAGAACAGACTTTTGAACACGGTGGGAGAAGGAGAAGGTGGGAGGAATGGAGAGACTGGCATAGAGATATATACTTGCCATATGTAAAATAGATAGCCAGTGGGAATTTGCTGTGTGAGACAGAGATTTTGTTCATGACTATTGCTGCTGCTGCTAAGTCGCTTCAGTCGTGTCCGACTCTATGCGACCCCATTGAGGGCAGCCCACCAAGGCTCCCCCATCCCTGGGATTCTCCAGGCAAAAACACTGGAGTGGGTTGCCATTTCCTTCTCCATGCATGCTAAGTCGCTTCAGTCGTGACTGACTCTGTGCGACCCCATGAACAGCAGCCCACCAGGCTCCTCGGACCGCAGGATTCTCCAGGCAGGAAGACTGGAGCGGGTTGCCATTTCCTTCTCCGATTTAATCACTAAGTCACGTCTAACTCTTTGCGACCCCATGGGCCATAGCCCACCAGGCCCCTCTGTCCATGGGATTTCCCATTCAAGAATACCAGAGTGGGTTGCCATTTCCTTCTCCTTGTTCATGACATAGACTTCAGTTTTAGTTTGGGGTTGAGACAGTGAATGGTAGTGAGCTCGGAAATGGCAGAATGTGTGGTGTGACTTGAGATAAGGCCTGGATACGGAGACTGGGGACCCCTGAAATGCAAGGGCAGGTGGGAAAAGATGAGGGAGCACGAGAGGAGGAGGAGGGATGCCAGGAGCGGGCATCTCAGATATCTCAGAGGGCACATTCTGTCGAAGAGATGGATCGACATGAGGGGCAGGCCAGAAAAAGAAGTCATCACCACAGTTCCCTACTAGGAAAGTGCTGTGTATGCCAACTTCTGCATCTGATATGGTCTTAAACTGTAACTCCTATATCCAGAATGAACCAGAACGTTTTCATTGCTTTTGAAATGGCACCTGGAAACAATGTAATAGGTTTAGGTTGAAAGTCCAGTTCTCAAAAAGCGTATCGGCAATTGTTGGAGTATGGCCTTTCGGTCCTTTCCTGACCTAGTGTCGATGTCTGCTATTATACCACGTAATCTCCACGCTGTTTAATATTCTGCTCTCGGCAAACCTTCCCGTGTCATTTTGGTAGGACTGCTGGCCCCGCCATGCATAACAAATTACACACACATTTTGAAACTCGACATTATGACTGTCTCACAAGCTTACGCGTTTCCAGCGAAATTTGAGAGCACAGGTTAATATCTGGGGCTGCGTGAAAATGTGAAGAGGATGACTATGCCTAGCAGGTGTGCTAAGGTGGGCGTGAGAAGTACCTGCTTCCATATCAACACGCTAATGAAACCAACAATTCCATCCTGACTTCACTCATTCCCCCACTCCCCTTCCTGTGCCTTGAGTTGATACTTCTAGCCGCTTTTCGGCCTCTGCAGTAGGCATTGCTGTCAGCTTCCTGGCTGGTGGAAGGTGTTGTAATTAGGGTTGCCTGGTCAGGAGCTTGAGCCCATTTCATGCTGCCCTGATTGCGGGTGTGGGGTGAGAGTGCAGGATGCTGACTTTCCTTCTGCGCACACGCAGGAACATGTGAAGGAAAGCATTGCTCACAAGACTTCAGCTCACTTTTTCTTTTAAGCTCTTGATTTTCGTGTGTCTGTGCCCCAAAACATGCAAGTATGGAAGGATTGGTACTTGGGAAGATTGGCAGACAGAGGCATCTAAGATATGGTGTGTCCTATAAACATGGCGTGTCGTGTCTGTGTTTCTGTTGCTCACTCGTGTCTGACTCTTTGTGACACCACAGACTGTAGCCCACCAGGCTCCTTGGGATTTTCTAGGCAACAATACCGGAACCAGTTACCATTTCCTCTTCCAGGAGATCTTCCCCACGCAGGGATCGAACCTGCGTCTCTTGTGTCTCCTGCACTGGTAGGTGGATTCTTTACCACTGTGCCACCTGGAAAGCTCAAGACAGGGCCCTTACCCTCAAAAAGTTTCAGGTCTGATAGGAGAAGTCATGTCGTACAGGTACTAATACCTATTATACAGGGTTAAATGCATGTTCTGTGAGAGAAGGAAAGGACAGAAAGAGAAATGGAGCTTTTCAGTGGTCAGCATAAGGAGAGAGGTTTCTGATTGTGGGGAGAATCAGGGAAGCTTTTCTAATGGGTTAACATTTAGATGCAAGTTTTTTGAAATTTATTTTGTTTATGTGGCTGCCTTGGGAGTGCAGAGTCTTAGCCACTGGACCACCAGGGAAATCCCTTAAATTACAGTTTTGATGAGTGAATAGAATATTTAGAAATGGGAAGAAGTTGGGACCCATGACATTCCAAACAGAGATACAAAATTAGGAGAGGTCAAGAGATAGGAAATAACATTAAGTACATGGAAGGCTGAATGACATAGGATGACTGTCACTGGAGTGATGAGATTAACACGGAGAGGGAAATCATCATTCATGAGAGACACTGAGTGTCCTCAGTTTGGTTGCTCAGTCATACCCGACTCTTTGCGACCCCGTTGCGTCCCCACATTAGGATGGGGAGTCAGGCTTCCCTGTCCATCACCAGCGCCTGGAGCTTGCTCAAACTCATGTCCATCGAGTTGGTGATGCCATACAACCATCTCATCCTCTGTCGTCCCCTTCTCCTCCTGTCTTCAATCTTTCCCAGCATCAGGGTCTTTCCCAAGGAGTCAGTTCTTTTCACCAGGGCCAAAGTGTTGGAGTTTCAGCTTCAGCGTTAATCCTTCCAATGAATATTCAGGACTGATTTCCTTTAGGATTGACTGGTCGGATCTCCTTGCAGTCCAAGGGACTCTCAAGAGTCTTCTCCAACACCACAGTTCCAAAGCATCAATTCTTTGGCACTCAGTTTTCTTTATAGTCCAACTCTCACACCCATACATGACTACTGGGAAAACCATAGCTTTGACTAGATGGACCTTTGTCGGCAAAGCAATGTCTCTGGTTTTTAATATGCTGTCTAGGTTGGTCATAGCTTTTCTTCCAAGAAGCAAGCGTCTTCTAATTTCATGGCTGCAGTCACCATCTGCAGTGACTTTGGAGCCCAAGAAAATAAAGTCTGACACTGTTTCCATTGTTTCTCCATTTATTTGCCATGAAGTGATGGGACTGGATGCCATGATCTTAGTTTTTTGAATGTTGAGTTTTAAGCCAACTTTTTCACTTTCCTTTCACTTTGATCAAGAGGCTCTTAGTTTTTCTTGGCTTTCTGCCATAAGGGTGGTGTCATCTGCATATCTGAGGTTTTTGATATTTCTCCCAGCAATCTTGATTCCAGCCTGTGCTTCATCCAGCCTGGCATTTTGCCTGATGTACTCTGCGTATAAGTTAAATAAGCAGGGTGACAATATATAGCCTTGACGTACTTCTTTCCCAGTTTGGAACCAGTCTGTTGTTCTAACTGTTGCTTCTTGAGCTGCATACAGATTTCTCAGAAGACAGGTCAGGTGGTCTGGTATTCCCATCTCTTGAAGAATTTTCCACGGTTTGTTGTGATCTACACAGTCAAAGTCTTTGAGAAATTTGATGTTGACAGATTTATTCCTAAGTTTTTTTTATTCTTTACATTCCTGAAATGAATCCATCTGGCCATGCATATTGTTTTATTCGCTACTGGGTTCTATTTGTCAATGTTTGGTTTCAGATTTCCACACAGCTATCCTTAGTGAGTTTGCACAGTAATTTTCTCTCTGGTGTAGGCTGCCAGATTTTGGTATCAACGTTACTATTGCTTTGTACAAAGAACTTGGAAATCACCTTTCTCTTTTTTCCCTTGTGCTCTGGAAGAGTCTAAATGATATTCGAATTATATATTATTTTAAAGTTCTGGCAAATTGTACTGTGAAATCATCTAGGCCTTGTCTGTGTATGTGTGTTTGTGTCCAGTTTGGGGAAGAACCATTTATTTCCTTTATTTGCATGATAATTGGTCTAAATCTTTTTTCCCTGGAGCCAGTTTGGCACACCATATGTTCTATAAAATTACCTCTTTCATCCAAGTTTTGAAATTTATTTGTATAGAGCTCAGCAAGGAAATCTGTTTTTTTTTAATCTTCTGTATCAATGTAGTGTACGCTTACTGTTTCTTACGTTACTTGTGTCGGCCTCCTTACCCCCTTGACTTGGTCAGCTAACAGTTTAAGTACTAGCCTTTATTTATCAGTCCTCTACATTTTTTTTTTCTTCTTTTAATTAACTTACACTTATCTGCATCCCCTTTTCTGTTTCCTATAGTTTTTATGTCCTTTAACACCCTAATTTTGGTGCTTATTTTATCTTTTATTCCTTTCTGTTTATAAAGTAAGCTGTAAAAGAATTTTCCTTTGGGCACTGCTTTTAACTGTGCCATGGAGTTTTTTTCCGTATAGTTGTTTTCTAGATATTACTTTTTTGGACCCCCAAATTATGAGAGGTTTAAAATGTTCAGATGATACAGTTTACCTTTTTCTACTTTTGTTAGTAATTGACAGATTTATTGCATCATGAGAAAATAATATCTTCTATACTATTCTATTTAATGAAATTTATTGATGTTTTATTTTTGGTGTAATACATTGTCAAATTTTGTGCCCATTTGATGGATGCTGGAAAAGATTATTTTCTCTGTTTTCAGAATGTGGATATGATCTGTACTAATTAGATCTGCCATTTACATTACGGTTTTCAGATATGCTAAGTCATTACCTTTTTTTGTATACTTGTTTTATCATGAATGGAAAGAGAAAAGTAGTTTTCTGCTCCTCACTTGTTTCTATACTTCGTACCTTGTTGACGTATTAGGTGGAGACAGTTCTTGTTTGTTAATGGCTCTCCTGTGTGTTGCAGGATGTTACCTTCTCTGGCTTCCATGCAGTTTAGGTCAGTAAGCTTCACTAGTTTATTTTGGCAACCAAAAATACCCCATAGGTATTTACCGTTTGTAACTTCGAATCACTTGTGGTTGGAAACTATGTTTTTAAACTTTTTTTCCCCTTCTCACTTTTATATGATACTTTTATGTCTTATGAGAAAATTTAAGATTTTTAAATAAATTATTTAAAATTATGTATGAAGGAATTTTTTCTTTCCCTCTCTTGAGGATCTGATGAAATCAATTAAATAGTGATGGCAGAAGGAGCCAGTTAGAATCAGAGATAGCTAAAATTGCTTGAGTCAGACCCTTCCCCTTCCAATATTTTGCTCTTGTTAGGGTGAAAGAGAATACCAGAAAGGTCTTCCAAATAATCTAACCCTTCCAACAGCCTTAAAATAAGTAAGTGTATCATATTTCAACAGAGTCCTAACTTTTATTACCATCTGCTGCAATTTAATCTCTCCAAGGGCAAGCTGTATAAAATTGATGAGTTCTTGAATGTAAATATGGCATACTACACAATATTCATACATGAAATTTGAAAACTTCTTTAGTTCTAAAATAAATTTCTAAAGATTCAATCCAATTTCTGTACATATAGCACACAAAAAATCAGATTTCCATTGAAAGAGGGTGGAACTTTATCTATAAAAATAAATCCTGAAGTTCTTAGAACGCAAGATGAGCTTACTAAAAATTGTATGCAAAGAGCGTGGAAGGGGTATAGCAATTTCAAAGTAACTTTTGGTTAGCTCACCAATTTGAAAGAATCTTCCCAAATGTGTGGATAGGATTTGAAACAGCTTAGCTGAAGCTAACACAGACTGACATCAAAGTCTTTTGTAAGGTGGTTGAAAATGACTTTCACTGCTATAGAAAGGAGAATAAGTGGGTATTTTTAGGTATTCACCTGAGCATACAGACTGTTCTTAGTGCAGAGCTATTCTGGTCAGCCCTTGAAAATACCTCACAGGGAAGCTGCTCCAAATCGAGCACTGGTGAGAATTAAGTTATGATACGTCTGCAAATGCTCATACCATTACTTATTAGTACGAAAAGGTCCGTTATTGTTTACAGAAACAAAAAGCTGAAGGTCGGCTGACTCAGCACTCAGAGGTCATTAATTTGCAGTGAATGAAGTATCATAAACCTTGACCTAATGCAGGGGGAGAGGAGGGAGGGGTGAGGTGAGTGGGGAGAGGAGTGTGGACTCACAGACACTAACGCATGGGGATCTGCTCTGTGGCTCAGGGAGCTCACGTGAGACTCTAATAACCTAGAGGGATGGGAAAGGCTGGGAGGTGGGAGGGAGGCTCAGGATGGGGGGGCATGTGTGCACCTGTGGGTAATTCACGTTGATGGTTGACAGAAATCAAGCCAATATTGTAAACGCAATTAAAAAGATCCTTTTCTTGGTAAAAAGAAAAAAAAGTATGTCAGATCAGTGCAATAAATGGTGCTTCAATGACAATAAGCAAAAAATAAAGTAAAATGAGACCATGTGTGCAAAATGAAAAAAATAAAAAACCAGAAAAACTCACCTAATGTGAAAACAAACTCAGAATGCCATTTAATGGTCTTTCTTGGAGTTGCAGGTGATGTCGGATTTTGTGTTTCTCGCGGACGTGAGTGTCCCAGGTTACGTCTCTCTATACCACCAGTTAGAAGCAGCCCACTGATACATTCGTTCACGCTGAAGCTAGATTTCAGGTCCCACCCTCTTTCAAAAAGACTCGCTATGAGCTGCTTGCATCTTGGTGAACTTCCTGCACACGTCGCCCTTACTGCCCAGCCTGTCCCCTCCGATGGTTGTCTTTTTGGCCTCAAAACTCCCCTAGCCTGCTCTTCCCTACCTCGGCCGCTTGGGGAGAGGCTGGCTTGTTCCTAATTTCCTATCCCTCTTCCTATAGTAAGATATGGATTTCTTTAAATGTGCATATATTTAAAATGCTTCCTTTCCCATTAAGAACTGTAGTGCTGTTTTTGTCTTTTTTTTTGGCTCATTTGCAGATCTCAACATCTTTACAATTTCTTCCCTCCACGTTCCTTTTAGTTTTCTTTGTTGTAAGCCTTCTAAGCAAGTCTACCTTTTAGTATCTCCAAGAACACATGTACCCCAGTCCCTATGTTCCGTCCTTGTTGTCTTGTGAGGGGGTCAGGAAAGACAGACAGCAGGAAGTTCCTCACATACGAAAAGACATCAACTCTCTTATGAAAATCTGGAGCCTAAAATGCTCTTTGCTTTTGCACTTAGGAGTGTGCTATCTCCTCCTTAGCTTCAGTTTGCTGTGTTTGTCATCACCATAGGAGCTAAAGGTTTCAGGAACAGGAAGGGGGATATCAACAGTTACCTAATGTCAATGGCTTTCTGCTGCATAAATCTTTCTTCCAGTGTGTCCAACAAGTGGGTCATTAAGTCTCTGTTTGAATACCTCTGGGTACAGAAAACTCATTCCTGAAACCATCTAAAGATAGAAAATTCCATATTTTGTTAAGCCACCATTCTTTCTTCTGTGATTTCCACCCATAATGGAAAGTGAAAGAAAGTGAAGTCGCTCAGTCATGTCCGACTCTCTGCAACCCCATGGACTATAACCTGCCAGGCTCCTCCATCCATAGGATTCTTAGGCAAGAACTAGAGTGAGTTGCCATTTCCTTCTCCAGGGTATCTTCCCCACCCAGATAATGATCCTGAGTCTCCCACACTGCAGGCAGACTCTTTACCATCTGAGCCACCAGGGAAGTCTCCCCCTCTTATGGAGTTTCTATTTATTGAGTGCTTAGTAGGTTCCAGACACTATTTTAGACACTTAGTCTTCAACCATGTGATATAACTTGATTTTATTGATGAAAAAACCCAAGTCAGAAAAAGGTTAAATAGCTTACCCAAGGTCATATCCTAGAAGAAAAACAATAAGGAACGAGAATTCCTATGTAGGCAATAGGGTTTCTGGTGTTATGCTCTTAAATGATCCTATATTTTTGCTGTTCAGTCACTCAGTTGTGTCCAACTCTTTGCGACCCCATGTCCTGCAGCACTCCAGGCCTCCCTGGCCTTCACCATCTCCTGGAGCTTGCTTAAACTCATGTCCACCAAGTTGGTGATGCCATTCAACCATCTCATCCTCTGTCGTCCCCTTCTCCTCCTGCCTTCAGTCTTTCTCAGCATCGGGGTCTTTTCCAGTGAGTCAGTTCTTCACATCAAGAGGCCGAAGTATTGGAGTTTCAGCTCTAGCATCAGTCCTTCCAATGAACACTCAGGACTGATCTCCTTTAGGATAGACTGGTTGGATCTCCTTGCAGTCCAAGGGACTCTCAAGAGTCTTCTCCAGCACTGCAGTGTGAAAGCATCGATTCTTTGGCCCTCAGGTTTCCTTATGGCCAAACTCTCACATCCATACTTATACTCAATAAGTCGAGTATGACCTCTAGGCTAGATATAAAATTAATATCTTTCATTTATAAAGTTTTATAAGTCATTGGGGGGAGGAGATGGGATGTGGAATTAAGTCAGGTAATAATAAATTTGAATTTCTTGTTCATTCCTTCAACAAAGTTACCTTCTAAGACTTGGCACTCTCAGATGCTGCCGATAAAACAGTGAACAAGAAATACCAGTTGTGCTCAGATCAAGCTGACCTTCTAGAAAGAGGAAGACAGAAGCAAGCAGGTAGTGAACAGTAAAGTATCAGATCAGTTCAGTTCAGTCGCTCAGTTGTGTCCGACTCTCCGTGACCCCATGAATCACAGCACGCCAGGCCTCCCTGTCCATCACCAGCTCCCGGAGTTCACTCAGACTCATGTCAAGCGAGTCGGCGATGCCATCCACCCATCTCATTCTCTGTCGTCCCCGTCTCCTCCCACCCCCAATCCTTCCTAGCATCAGACTCTTTTCCAGTGAGTCAGTTCGTCGCATGAGGTGGCCAAAGTATTGGAGTTTCAGCTTTAGCATCAGTCCTTCCAATGAACACCCAGGATTGATCTCCTTTAGAATGGACTGGTTGGATCTCCTTGCAGTCCAAGGGACTCTCAAGAGGCTTCTCCAGCACCACAGTTCAAAAGCATCAATTCTTCGGCGATCAGGTTTCTTCCGTGGTCATGCATGGATGTGAGAGTTGGACTGTGAAGAAAGTATCAGATAGTGGTCTGATGAAAATAAAGCAAGGTGACTTTTTATAATTATTGAGTGATTCTACTTTTGATACAAAGTCCTTTCAGAAGAAGTAGGATTTGGATTGAGAATAAATATTTGTTTTTTCATTCATCATTATTAAGAATTAGAAATAAAAGTTTTCATATGTGTCAAAAATTTTGGAAACACTGTAGAATCCTCTTCGATCAAAATATATTTTCCAAAACTTACCTCTTCCTCTTTCTTTACAGTAAAGTTGAGTTTGAGTCAGCTCTTAGTTGAGATCGTTTTTATTAACATTTCCAGGTGGTGGTTAAGTCATTCCCGATTGGAAGAGCAACCAAAGGTTCTTATGGGCCTTGTTGTCTGTCCTGTGATTCTGATGACCTCTTGGTGCTCTTCCCAAGTTGTGTTTAGGTCTCTGCATCTTGCTTGTATCAGCAGCCAGATGGCTTCAAATGACTATCCTGTGTAGTCAAAAAAATTCTGAACAAAACTGGTTTTATTTTTATTTTTTCCTTCTTTCTCTCTGATTATACATTGCATGCCCATTTTATTACATCACCCATAGAATCAATCAAGTCTCTGGTTCCCATTTCCCTTTCTCTAGTTTCCCATTTTAAATGGCTCTTACTCCAAAGGTTCTGTGTTTGTGAGTGATTATTGTAGCTGTGACTTTAAGGACTCTGGCTTTCCCACATAAGGACTGTGATTCAGGCTAGAGACATACAAGCAGGCAGAAACTGATAGAGAAGGCCAAGAGTTTGAAAAGTCACTTAGGGTTGCTATAAATGTTTGAGCTTTCTCTGTGGAATTAGTCCTTCTTCCACTTTTGCAGGGTTTAAAAAGAAAAAAAAAATCATACTCATATTAGAAGATTTAGGAAAAACAGACTGCTGTTCCCTTTCCAAGCTTTTCCTGACACACATTTTTTTTACCCAGGCACCTTCTCTCCACCGGGCCACAGGTCCCCTGTAAGCAGCTGTGACCTGGATACGGCTCAGGCATAGGCCTCTAGCGCTTTATGGCACACACATGTTTATGTACATACAACTCTGAGCTACACTGAGATCCCTGAAGTCAGGGACGAGGGACAGTGCCATCTTCTTGTTTTATTAGTTTTTATTGAAATGAAATTCACATAATAAAAAATTAACCGTTTTAAAGTGAACAGTTCAGTGACATTTAGTGCCTTCACAGAGTTATGCAATCACCGCTGCCATCAAGCTCCAAAACAGTTTCATCATCCCGAGAGGAAACGCTGTACCCATCATGCAGTCACTCCCCATCTCTCTTCCCCTTCTTAGCCCCTGGCAACCACTTCCTGTTTATTTCTGTGTCCTCAGGGCCTTTCACAGTACCTGGCTTCAGTTCAGTTCAGTTCAGTCGCTCAGTCGTGTCCGACTCTTTGCGACCCCATGAATCACAGCACGCCAGGCCTCCCTGTCCATCACCAACTCCCGGAGTTCACTCAAACTCATGTCCATCGAGTCGGCAATGCCATTCACCCATCTCATTCTCTGTCGTCCCCGTCTCCTCCCACCCCCAATCCCTCCTAGCATCAGACTCTTCCAGTGAGTTAACTCATCGCATGAGGTGGCCAAAGTATTGGAGTTTCAGCTTTAGCATCAGTCCTTCCAATGAACACCCAGGATTGATCTCCTTTAGAATGGACTGGTTGGATCTCCTTGCAGTCCAAGGGACTCTCCAGAGTCTTCTCCAGCACCACAGTTCAAAAGCATCAATTCTTCAGCAATCAGCTTTCTTAACAGTCCAACTCTCCCATCCATACATGACCACAGGAAAAACCATAGCCTTGACTAGACGGACCTTGGTTGGCAAAGTGACCTAGAGAAATTTTAGAATAGAATATAATGTTTATCAGAGTAATGAGTAGATGACAGATTTCTGAAAGGAGAGGAGCTCTGTTTACATTGCTTCCTTCATTCCCACTCTTTTGAACTAGCTAGATTGAGCCAGAGTGTGTGCTGGGGGCAAGGCAGGGAGCCGTGACCTCGTGGACCTTATAATTGACCCCAGTTCCATCTGGTGGCTCAGATGGTAAAGAGTCTCCCTGCAGTGCAGGAGACCCGGGGTTCAATCCCTGGGTCGGGAAGATCCCCTGGAGAAGGGAATGGCAACCCACTCCAGTATTCTTGCCTGGAAAATCCCAAGGACAGAGGAACCTGATAGGCTATAGTCCATGGGGTCGCAGAGAGTTGGACATGACTGAGCGACTTCACTTTCACCTTCCATCCAGCAGAAATACTATGTAATCCATATAGGCACACCTTATAGCGGCCACAGTGGGTTTAAAACAAGCCACATGTCTTCTCTAATAGAACCCAAGGTCAGAAGACTAATGTAGTGCACTCAAATCAAGGTGTCAGCCAGCTGCATCCTTCTGGCAGAATTCACATAATGCCTTCCAAATCCGATCAACGTATATTTTGCATGAAAGCGCGTCTCGATTTGAACTCACCACATTTCAAGTCTCAGTAGCCACACGTGAACTGGGGTCTACGGTATTGGGCAGCTCAGATCCAGGGGCATCAAGAGGTTGGAAAACTAAGTGCAGGTGTGATTTACATCAAGAAAAAGCACAGAGCCCTGTGAGATCACCCTGCCGGGAACCTAAGCCCATTTGGTGTGGGAACATTCCCTGGATAAAGGAGAAGCATGAATGACAGGCGGGGCGGGTCTTAATAGTAGTAGAGATGAGCTGCTCCCCTTCACTCTCTGTTTAAACTGTCCAAATAGCTCCTGGTGTCTTATGGCAAGAGTTCCTGCTAAGGATTTGGGGCCAGTCTAAGTGGGAAAGTGTGTTTGTTAGGCAGCTGTGTGCTGTGCTAAGTCACTACAGTCGTGTCTGACTCTTTTGCGACCTCGTGGACTGTAGCCCCCCAGGCTCCTCTGTCCATAGGAATCTCCAGGCAAAACTACTGGAGTGGATTGCCATTTCCTCCTCCAGGGGATCCTCCCGACCCAGGGATCAAACCTGCATCTCCTGCATCGGCGGGAGGATTCTTTTACCACTAGTGTCACCTGGGAAGCAGATTTAGGCAGCTACTCTGCCTGCTTTTTAAGATCTCATTTTCTTCATTCTTAACGATTCTCCCTGAGTTGCCTTTTTAATTGAAGAAAATATTTTTATTTTCATTATCTCCTCTCACAAGTTTCTCATTAGACTACAAAGTTGATACTTCACAACAGAATGTAAATTATTTCATTTTTTTTTTTTTTCAGTTTTTAGGAACTTACATATCGCGATGTAGTTCTAGAATGTCCTTCCCAGGGATTTAGCCCTTTAGATACACTCAGGGTGCACATGTTGATCCCTTGTAACTAGGAGAAGGTCATGCCACCTGTGTTGATTGATTTTACAAAGGAGAACCTGGTGTAAAATCCCGAAATGGCCAGGCAGACGTTTTATCGGGTGAAGAGGACTTCAGCCAGCACTTTGCTGAATGACTGAGGAATCTGTGTCTTACTCTTCCGATGACAGTCTGGTCCCGCTGTTCTGAGCCACCGGGATAAACAGTCACTGGGTGATAACCGCAGTGTAAAAGCATCGTGTAACACAAGACTCTTGAGAAAAGCCCAAGGTTTGCTGGATCAGCAGGAAGGCTGGGCATTTCTTCAGTTCAGTTCAGTCACTCAGTCATGTCCGACTCTCTGTGACCTCGTGGACTGCAGGCCTCCCTGTCCGTCACCAACTCCTGGAGTTTACCCAAACTCATGTCCATCGAGTCAGTGATGCCATCCAGCCATCTCATCCTCTGTCGTCCCCTTCCCTTCGCACCTTCAATCTTTCCCAGCATCAGGGTCTTTTCAAACGAGTCAGCTCTTCGCATCAGATGGCCAAAGTATTGGAGTTTCAGCTTCAGCATCAGTCCTTCCAGTGAACACCCAGGACTGATCTCCTTTAGGATGGACTGGCTGGATCTCCTTGCAGTCCAAGGGACTCTCAAGAGTCTTCTCCAGCACCACAGTTCAAAAGCATCAATTCTTCGGCGATCAACTTTCTTTATAGTCCAGCTCTCTCATCCACTTCTTAGGAACACTGTAACAACACTGCTTTTAGGTGCTTGGAAGATATGACCTGAAGGCCGCCTCCCGAAGTCTCCTGTGTCGCTTGCCTCTGTCCAGAGAGGAGCTGATGTCTTTCTGCTCGTCAGAGGCAGGCATGGAGGGCTGCGAGAGTGCGGTGTCAGGGCCTCCTGTGATGGGCCTGGCTCGTCGCAGGAAACCCCTCACTTTGGCAGGCTCTCCTTGCAGCTCTCACCCATCAGCAGGCAGCGCTTGCTTCCAAGGGGGCCTTGGAGATAGGAAGTGTCAGATGGGAGTCAAGCTCCCTTGTAGTTCTCATTATAAGCCCAAATGAGGGGGCCATACACGGGCCTGTCTCCTTTCAGGAGGTCTTTTATACTGATGTGTGTTCTCAGTAAAGTGAAATATCAGAGGACCAGGTGACTGACTCCATACCTGACACCTGCACCTTTTCTTTCAAAATCAAAACTATTCTTTAGTTATAGGTACTTAAAAGAAATTTAAAATTCAGTTTTGGCGTGCTCAGTCTTATCCGACTCTTTGTGACCCTATGGACTGTAGCCCACCAGGCTCCTCTGTCCATGGGATTCTCCAGGCAAGAATACTGGAGTGGGTGGCCATTTCCTTTTCCAGGGCATCTTCCCGACCCAGGGGTCGAACCTGAGTCAGTTTAGATGAACTTTATTTAATTTTATTTGTGGCTGCACTGGGTCTTTGTTGGCCTCACACAGGCTTTCTCCAGTTACGGCCAGTGGGGGGCTATTACTGTCCAGTTGCAGTGCATGGGCTTCTTATTGCAGAGGGTTTTCTTGTTGTGGAGCATAAGCTATAGGCACCCAGGCTTTGATAGTTGTGGCACTTGGGCTTAGTTGCTCCTTGTCACCTGGGATCTTCCCAGACCAGGGACTGAGCCCCTGTTCCCTGCACTGACCGATGGATTCTTGACCCCTGGTGAAGTCCCAGGTGAGCTTGAGCCCAAGCCTTGTAACGCAGTACGCTGCCTCTCCCCTGTGCCCTGCCTCCAGGAATCCTGTCTTCCTCGTCAGTACCGCCCCCTCACCCACTTTGCCTGCCTCTCAACTGGCCAGAAAGAGCTCCTCTTGAGTCTTCCTGGTCCTGTCTGTCTTCTGTATTCCACGGCTTTGTATATCTTCTCGGTCTCGTCTGTGTTTTCAGACCTCACCTTGCAGAAACTTCCACGAGGGAAGGAGCTAGAACATTCGGCCTTCATTAGTCCGTTTCCCTCTCCATCCCATTTCAGTCTGATGCTTAGTTCCCAGAGCATCAGGCAGGCCAGGCACGGTGCCGTTGGGAGTCCCCGGTGCTGATGTCAGTCACTGTGGGAGCATCCTGAGTGTCCTGGATCTTCTCCGCCTGGTGTCTCAGCAGCGAATCAGTGTAAATATCTGTGTCGTGGTTCTCAAGCAGGGAATCCCCTCCGATGATAAAGTATGTCTGTCGGAAACCTGTGGTTCCTCGTGATGGATAATTCAAACATGACAGGTGTTGAGATGGTACAGATGCTCTGGCTGGGATTAAAGTGGAAAACAAAAGCGTCCGTTTGGATCGGCGGTGGAAGCACCAGCATTCTGCGTGTCCTCCCATGTCTCACAGTGAATTATCACGATGGGAAACTTGGGAACCAGTATGCATAGCTCACTCATCAAACCATTTCCATCAGTGTCTTCCAAGCTCTGGTTTTAACCCACAACATTAATTTGAGTAGAAATTGATGGATTGTGCCGTGGAGGTCAAGGTACCAGAGTGCTACATGCCGCAAGGGCTCAGGCTAAAAGAACTCTTTGCTTTGCAAAATCCACTGACCGCGCCACACTTTGACTAGTGGCTGGGAGTAGCCTTTCTGTGGTTCACTTTCCTGATCGGCATCTTTATACCTTTCTAAGACCACGCAGGGGGTTCCCTGGTGGCTCCAAAGGTAAAGAATCTGCTTGTAATGCAGGGACCCGGGTTCGATCCCAGGGTTGGGAAGATCTCCTGGAGAAGGAAATGGCAACCCACTGCTGTATTCTTGCCTGTAGAATTCCATGGACAGAGGACCCTGGCGGGCTACAGACTAACACACACACACGAGACCCCCTCCCTAGCTGAAAAATCTCTCCGTGGGCCCTTGTTCTCTCCGATCAGATGGACGCATGTAATACGTCACATTTTAAATAGAATTTAGTCTGCCGTGTGAAGCCCCAGCCTTGAAGATTTGCAGTCCATGTTGTAACTTTGAAGAAGAAAATTGGTGAGATGACAGGAGAAATACGGCAGTTCACACACAAAATTCTTTCTCAGTTCCGTCCTCTATGTGCTCATTTGTGTCCCTGGCAGTAAGCTCATTAGGTCAAGGGCTTCAGGCGTTTCTTACGGAATTGGCGGATGTTTTCGGCGGCAGTGATACGCGTTTTAGCATCTGGACAGTGATTTTCTCTCCTGTTTGTGGGGGAGCAGTAGTTTTCATATGTCTCTAATTTTTAAATTGAAAAGTTAACATTACATGGTGCATTCTGCCCAAGGGAAGCCTTTCAAGCAGGAGACTGAAGTTTGTTTCACTTTTCCCATCAGTCAAGAAACTCCTCCAGCCGTCACCAGCAGCTCTTAGAGACCACGCAATGGAATTAACCACAGTGGTGAGACTGATTTGGGAGAATGCTGTTCTTTTTATTTGTCTTCTGGTTATCTCAGGCGGGCTTCCCAGGTGGTGCAGTGGAAAAGAGCCTGCCTGCCAATGCAGGAGACGTGAGTTCGATCCCTGGGTCTGGACGGTCTGCTGGAGGAGGAAGTGGCAACTCAATTCCGGTTTTCTCGCCTGGGAACTCCGGTGGACTGCGGAGCCTGCTGGGGCCACAGTCTATGAGGTCACAAAGAGCTGGACACGACTGAGCAAGCACGCGTGCACATTATTCGAGGCCTCTGAGGTAAACGAGAATCAGACCCTTGATTCTCTCAGGAAGGTTCTTTTATTAGAATAATAAAGGGGAAAAAAATGAGTCAGGTCCGTGTTGAATGCGGACTGTGGCATGAAACGTCTGCAGCGCTCCGTGGGCGTCTGGGAGATGCACTTGCTGGGCCGTGCTGCGCCCCCGCACCCCACACACACATCTGGAAGAGCTCAGCAACACCGGCCAGATGCTGGTGTGAAATAGGTCATTGGGCAGGCGAGCCCCGGAACACACAGATCCCTTTTTTCTCCCGGTGACAGCCGTTGCATTTTCCTCATGCTAATTAGGAACATGTCACGCCCTCTCTGAAATAGGAACACCCACGTGTTCAACGGCCTGGGCGCCACCAGGGGTAAAAATCAAAGTAGCTCCGGAGGATCCCTGCCACCCCATCTCCACGGTACAGACGGAGGACTCTCTCAGTATCAAGGAGTGGCGTGGGGGGAAGGGCTGGCAAAGGCACGCAAAGGGTTCAGATGCAGGCACTGCTGCGTGCCCTGGTGGTCACCGACGCCCAGAAGGATGCTCACTCCTGGGGCTACATCGGTTGCGGAGATGTCGCTGAGATAAGAACAAGGGAAGGACGGGAAGCAGTGACATTCAACGAGTCCTTGTCACCAGCCGTCATTAGCATGCAAGCCTGCTGTTAGTTTCTCATGCTTTATGCAATTTTCTTGACCATGCAGGGAGCCTCTGGAGCAGTTAATATCACGCAAGTTATTGTTTCTTTCTGAAACGCCATATATATATATATATATATATATATATATATATATATGCGCCAATGAGATCCTTCTCTGTCCCCGTGTGCCTCTCACATTTTAAAGAGAATCAAAGAATGCATAATTTATATCTGTCCCAGAGGTAACGGACTAACTCAGTGATAGCTGCGAAGGGATGGTTTTAAATTTCATGTCTTATGCAAGAGGTGATTTTTATGTGAATGCTGTAAGAACTGGCCTCAGGGCTAACCAGACAATTATCCCTGGAACAGCAGGGAGAGATTCCGGGGGGACTATAGCTGAAAGCCCGGGCGGATCGGCTTTGCCCTCGTGGATCACGGTTGCCACAGTGAAACACATAGCAACCAATTTCTCTGCATGGACCGCATCTTGCCTGGGCCTCTGGAGGGTGCCCGCCGGAGACCTGTGTCTCAGAAGGCTGGTGAGTCAGTGATTTCCTGTGCAAGAATTCAGGACAGAGCTCACTGAGATTTCTGTTTACAACGGCAGGAAAAAAAAACATCTTTCTTTGCGTCTGTTCCCAGAGGTGCTCACTGATGAATCGGATGAAATCCATTGGTCCTCAGGCCATAAGTGCCTTGACCTGCTCCAGATCATCACGGTCCCCATGGCGCTCAGAGCCTGGAACCCCCCCTCACCTATGCCCCTGGCATATGGAATCTTGGAACTGAAAAGGTCTCAGAGCTTCCAATGGACAAGAGAGCAAAATAACATTCTGCAGTCCTCAGCTCAGTTAACAGTCTCTGTTTTGGTCTTTGAACCAAACAGTCCTTAGCATTTTCCTTTAAGCATTTTGGCTGTTTGTTTTTTTGTTTTTCCCCTCTGGGAAAATTTAGATGCAAAGGCACCAAGTTTTGTAATCGAGTGAGGGAACCGGCTTATGTAAGCATAGATTTCTCATCAGTGGAATGGGGAGGAGTTTTTTTTTCCAGGTTGATTCTTTGTTTCTTTGGTTTGCCTGTGTCTTTTCCTCTGTGTCTGTGGGCCTGTATATATACATTTTTGTTTACATACAGTGATCTTCATTCTTCTGAACCCTTTTTCTCTTGGAGAATGCTCTTGCTAAGGTACCCTCTGATCTCTCAATCTGCCTTCATCCCAGGAGGCTTTTCTGCTGGACTACACGATTACCCTCCTGCTTCTACTTGAAATCTTCTCTTGCTTTTGCTCTTCAGATGTCTCTGACTCCTGGCTCCCCCTACTTATATCTTACACACTTGTATACAATAACACACGAATGTTTAGAGATGGATGAAATGAATTTGGGGGCTTCCCAGGTGGCACAGTGGTAAAGAATCTGCCTGCCAATGCAGGAGGCACGAAAGATGCGGGTTTGATCCCTGAGTCAGGAAGATCCTCTGGAGTAGGAAATGGCAACCCACTCCAGTATTCTTGCCTGTAAAGTTCCATGGAGAGAGGAGCCTGGCGGGCTACAGTCCATGGGGTCGCAAAGAGTCAGACATGACTGAGCAACTGATACACACACAAAGGATTTTAGATATTATCCACCCTCACCCTTCAACTGTCAGATGAGGAATGGGAGACCTTATATTTCTGTGTGTCTAACAGGCTCCTTGAAAGTTTGCTTTAAGGTGGTTGTAATTCCCCTTGAATTCCAGTCGTTGAAAGGCAAACAGGGGAGTCAGACACATGACACACATACCATATGCCTTATTATCAATAGGACTGAACTGGAGAACATGAGTTGGTTTGTTCTCAGTTAAGTTTGTCAGCCGAATTGGTTTACATCTGTGACCACTTGGGTTTCCTAATACAGCCCCTTGGATATAATCTGGCTCTTCAGCTACAGGCAGAGCTAGATAGCCCAGTCTTCCCCAGCTGTGGAGGGCTATTGAAAATGAATAGGAGGTTCTGTGCCTCCTCTGATTCTAAGGGAGGAAAGTGATGAGCTCGACATGGTCATTAACTTTCCCCAAACATAAAAATCAGATAAATTGCTTCTTTTCAAGAAGTAACAGGGAACGCAGAGACTTGCCCCGTCTTGGGAAGCTGATGTTCTCTTACCTCTGCAGAAACATGGGGAATGGAGGGCTGCGGATAAACATTTGTCCCCAGTAGGAATCAGGGAACCACTTTCCCAGGGACATCTGGCCCCAAATATAAAGTAAAAGGTCTCAGTGGGCAGAGGAGCATCCTTCCTGCTTTGCTCCTTTGCTGACCCCATCTCATCACGCCTCCCCATCACGCCTCCTTCCACTCCCCACTCAGGCAGCCACGGAAGGCTTCCTGCTGAAGCCATCATCCGTCCACACACGCCGTCTCAGTGATGAGTCAGGATGAGAGACACTCATGCGCTCTCGGCAGCCACAGGCTGCTTTGTCCTGGTCCTTTCCCGCCACTGGATTTGCTCTCAGTGACATCTGCCTTTTCTCTGCACCTCATTTCCCCGAGGTGTAAAATCCATCATCTCCATTTAACGTCCATCCCACATGACTGTTGTGGGACACTCCCATGGCTGATGCTCCTTCTGATGTTAACTCTTTAACACCTTTGGCCTCTTAAGTTCTCTGGGTTCTTTGCCACGTTATTTCCCAGAGCTTTTCTGTAAGGTTCTTGTCTTTTATCAGGTCCTCTTTATCCACCCACACCTTCCGCTGCCGCCTACATAAATACTCCCGAATGACTGTCTTTAGCCCTAACCCTTTTCCCCAGCTGTACGCCCAGGTTTCCCAACTTGCTGGTTCCCTTTGGGGCACACCTTACTGGGAGTTTGAAATGTGAGCGTCTCTAAATGAAACAGATTACATCTCACAAAACAGTTTTTATTTCTTCTCTCGTCTCTTGGTTAACATAGTCACTATTCCCTTTGCCTTGTATCTTGACAACATCTGAAGCTACCCCAGTTATCGTCAGTGTGTCCAAACTGTGCTGGGTGCTAAGAAAACAGACAAATTAAGACAAAGTTCCTGCTCTCAACCAGTTCTCAGATATTAATTTAAACTCATAGACAGGACATGTGATTGGTGCAATTATAGATATATTTATGGGAGAGTTACAGAGCTAATCTAGAGAAGGGAATGACCAACTTTTCCCAGGGTGTGACATGTGATAATTTATAAACTGGGTTTTCAGAACCACGTTGGAATTTATCAAGCAGGCAGAAAAGCAAAACCATCACGTGAAAAGACATAGAAGTAGACACATCATGGTATGGTCGGGGAGCTACCAGGGGCTCATCCTTGGGGAGTGAGAATTAGTGATAGATTAAGCTGACTGAGAACACCAGAGGCCAGGTGGAGAGAGACAAGGTTTGCAGGCTAAGGAGCTTGGCCTGAGTAAAGAGGCGTCGTCTCAATCTGCTTCTCCATGCAGGAATCCCAGGGGACTTTTCCTCTGCTGAGAGCCTCTTTGGGGGAGTGTCGGAGTGTCTTTCACCCAAGACTAGGGGTTACAATGAAATCAAAGCTTTCATGAAGGCCTGTGAGCCAAAGCAAAGGGTTCAGAGAACAGAAAAATTATTCTCCAGGTAACTGATAAATTGGTTAATGAAGCCATCCTGGGTAAATATCTGGGGTCTATCTTAAGATCTTTCTCTATATCCTTCTTTATGTCTGTTTATTGATTCAACAAACCAGCCAGCATCCCAGCTTGCCTCTCACCCTCCCATCCATCCATCCTTCCAATCTGTTTATCTGCCTGCCATGGTCAGTTTTTATAACCTATGTGCCATGTTTCATAAACGAGCCCAATAAGAATGCAGAACCAGGGGTGAGAAGGGCAGATGTGATCCAACATAGTTATTGGAAAGGTCATTTTAATAGCAATGTGGTTTGGAAGAGGGAACTCGGGAAGTATGCCAGATGAAGTATGCATGGAAGTGCGTGGATTCATAAATCAAGGCATATCTAAGGGAATACAGCTATTTACTGTTTGTTACCTTTTTTTTTTTTAAGCCTCTCTTGCAAAGAGACCTCAGCCATATTGCATGAACTGATTATTTTAATGTTTATTGATTACCTTACCTGTGCTGTAAGCCCTGGAGATTCAACAGGTCAGCACCCTTAATGTACAGCATGAAATCAGTCAGTCACACTTTTCCATTGTCCCCAACCTCCATATGCTTCTCACTCCTGACCCCTGGGCAGCCAACTATGAATAGATTAAAATTGGCTTTGGAAATGAAGTCTGTTTGCTTTCCTCTGTCTAATTTCATTAATAAAATGAGTTTTGTAAGCTTAATGATTGTGGCGATGAAAAAATAATAATTATACAAATAATGGGCCTAAGTCAACAAATTCATGTAGCAGCTTAAATTTTGGCAGACCCAGGAAAATCCAGTTCTGTAGTTTTTGGGTCTGTTCCAGGTGAAGATGTGGACGAAGCTAGAACCGATGACCGTGTGTGGATGCACTGTTTTCGTCACTTGGTTCTTTCTCATTTGTGCTGCCCTCTCTTCTCTCAACTTGCGATCCGACTTGACCCTCAGAGCTTCAGGAAGAGCAGGCTGATTTGACAACACATGTCTGGGTTGATGGGGAAAGTGTGATTTGTCTCTTTCTTAGGGAAAGAAATGGCCAGAGGAATGTCTGACTTCCTTCCAACGGCACCCTGACATGTTTGTTGAGGACAGCTCTTCCTTGTCAAAAGCTGAAATTTTAACTCAGATTTTGGGTATTCTTAATGTGTTAATATGTCATATGGACAGTGCACTACCGGTAGGCTGTACGGAAAGGTTTCATCAGAGAAGGGGGAACATGGTTTCTGGATTATCCTTTTGAGGCAAAGCATTTATCTCACACCTTTGATCTAGGTATTATGGCTATAGCTATATACTATTTGATTTAACTCATTTATAAATCATAGTGCTGGTTGTCAAAGAATGGGAAAAAAATAAGAGTGTTAGTCTATCACAAAGAAAACTCCATCACATAGGAATTTTTCATATTTTGTTTTGAGAGTACAACTGATCAGCATTTTTACAGTGAGGGAGCATTTTCTGTGATTTTGAGAGACCTAAAGCAAATATTTTTTTTTTTGAATGACTAAATTCTTTGAAACCTACAATACATTTGGATTACATCTGCTAATCATTCTACTCTGTTGAACAGTAGAGACTTTTGAGTTTTACCAAGAACAAAAATTTTGCTTGTGCTTTTAAACTCTTCTAAATATAAGAAACTACATCCTCATTGATACAAAGAGGGATGACACAGAAAATCCTCGTGATCCAATATTACTTCTAACTCTGAGGCTTTTTCTTTTTTTTTTCTCATTTAAAATCATATAAAAGTTAGCTTAGAAAAAGGATCCCATATGTTGTTGTGTAACTCAAAGTAAACATTTTTAAGTGTCAGAAAGCTTTAAAACCCAAACAAGCTGTAGTCTCATTAAAGAGCACACTGGCTAGAATTCACCAATCAAAACATCCTATAAATATTTATTGTAAACTTGCTGTAAACAAGAGAACAAGGAAAGGCATGTGTATAATTCAATAAATATCAAGTTCTGGGTTTCTATCTTGTTAAATTCCAAGATGTTTGAAGTTACGTAAGCATACCCTGACTCGTGTTATCAGGATTTATGAAATCTCCTTTGTAAATTCTGTTTCTCTTCCTTGCAGCTCTGATTATGGGAAATGAGCACAGTGGAGTTGTGGGTTAAGCACTGATCCCTTCTCGACAAGGTGCTTATTTCTCAGAACCTCAGTTTTTCTCCTCTAAATTAGGGATACTGTGATTTTCATTTTACTTCTTATAAATACATGAAGATTAATCAATTACTTAGTGGGTAAAATTAACTTTGGGAGTTATATTTGTCATTTTAAGCAATTTTAATATATATATTTTTAAAGGAAACAAAGTAACACTTGGCAAGCCATTTATTTACTGGATATAAATTTATCCATTTTAAACCATCTTAGACATTTAAAACTATTACAGAAAGGTTATAGAAAATGATAGAACTCATTGTACTGAAGAGTAAATACGTTTTAAAATAGTAATGGAGGTAAATACGTTTTAAAATAGTAATGGAGGTTAAAGTATTAAAAATTAATGCTCAGAGGAAGAAAAATCCCTTGATGCTAATTTTATATTAAAATGTGTTACTTTGCTAACTCTTCAGAGTTAAGTGTAAGGGATATGCCCTGATACTGACCTTCCTATCAATGACCTGGTTATGACATGGTTTTCATTCTAAGCTTCCAGGCCACTAACTACATGATCGGGTTTTAGTTGTATTTTTTTTTTTTTTTGCTTCATCTGTTCTGGTGAATTTTAAAAAGTGCTTGGAAAAACCAATCAGAATTGACTCAGAGGAAGGTACTTCATTCAGATTATGAATCAACACATTCATTTTGTGGATGGAATAAATTTTTATTTTTATTTTTTAAATTTTTTTGGCTGCACTGGGCGTGTGTTGCAGCACGCAGGCTCTTTGTTTTGTGGCGCGTGTACTTTCTCTTGTGGCCATGGGCTCTAGAGTGCACAGGTTCAGTTGCTGCAGCACGCGTGCTCTCTAGTTACTGCGCGGGCTTAGTTGCATGTGGAATCTTAGTTCCCTGACCAGGGATCAAACCCACATCCCCTGTGTTGGAAGGTGGATTCTTAACCACTGGACCACCAGGGAAGTCCCTGGAATACCTTTTTCCATTAGCTGTTTCTCCTTCTAGGATATCAGATGCTTCCGCTCATTTTTATTTTAAATGATCTGTGGCTGGTCAGTGAAAATAATAATTATGGACAGGGCTTCAGTGATAATAAATGGCAGAATAAATCGACTCCAGTAATAATGGCATGCACTTACATTTTGCAGTATTTTATAATGTGCAAAACATTTTCATCCATTTTCAGCATGTTTTATGCAGAATATGTGTATAGATTAGTACCTTCTTAAAATTTCAAAAATCTATGCCTTTTCTTCTGAGTGTGGAAGCAATGTCTTTTAATTATTCTTCTATCAAATGATAGCAGTCCAAATAACACTAAATTCTGAGCTTCTAGTTTTAGCTCTTTCAGAAATAATTCTTTATTCTTTTTATTTCTATAAACCAAAATTCCTTCTCTATTGCTGCACATAGAACTTGAACAAAAAGTCACATTCTAATGGAAGATAGAGATGCTGTTGCCATTGAGAATAACAATGTGTGTATTCCATATCCAGAAATCAAATACATTTATTCAATTTGTATGTTCATCTTCTTTAGGATTATTGAAGTGAAGTGATAAGTCACTCAGTCGTATCTGGCTCTTTGCGATCCCATAGACTTTCCCAGGCAAGAATACTGAAGTGGGTTGCCATTTCCTACTCCAGGGAATTTTTCCTACCTAGGGATCGAACCCAGGTCTTCTGCTTTGCAGGCAGATTCTTTACCATCTGAGCCACCAGGGAAGCCCTTTAGAATTATTAGTAGAGTAGAATTCATGTGATATAATAAGCATAAAATCTTCCACCCATGCATTGATTGTTTGCCCAAAAATGACTAAACCTGCAGTGTTCAAAATGCCTAACCTTTGGTGACAAGTTCATTGAGTTTTATTCTTTGTGACTGTGGAATAAACATTCTTTTTAAGAAAGCAGTCAAATTCGGTCTTACTATTTTAAGAGTAAAGAAATGTGGTGTCAAATATAAACTAGCCTGTTCAGTTCAGTTCAGTCGCTCATTCACGTCTGACTCTTTGCGACCCCATGAATCACAGCACGCCAGGCCTCCCTGTCCATCACCAACTCCCGGAGTTCACTCAAACCTACCTCCGTCGAGTCGGTGATGCCATCCAGCTACCTCATCCTCTGTCGTCCCCTTCTCCTCCTGCCCCCAATCCCTCCCAGCATCAGAGTCTTTTCTAGTGAGTCAACTCTTCTCATGAAGTGGCCAAAGTGTTGGAGTTTCAGCTTTAGCATCAGTCCTTCCAATGAACACCCAGGACTGATCTCCTTTAGAATGGACTGGTTGGATCTCCTTGCAGTCCAAGGGACTCTCAAGAGTCTTCTCCAGCACCACAGTTCAAAAGCATTAATTCTTCGGCACTCAGCTTTCTTCACAGTCCAAAATCCTTGCTAATAAATGGCAAGTGGGGAAAAAGTGTTAACTGCAGCTCTTCAGAGCAACTTATATTCAACATTTCTGTAGGAAAGCATGATTTTAGTAGAAATCATTTACTTGAAACTCAGCTTAGAAAAACAGGCATTTCTTAAATGTCCCGTTCTTAATTATCAGTCACAAGTTATTTTGATACTGTAATATTCATGGTGATTATAAAGATTAGGCATTTTGAAAAGATGCCAGCAGGTGGAAAATTTGCTTTAAAAATCATCCTACTGTGTGCGATTCATTTCCACCCATCAGTGGTTTTGTTTGTCTTCTCACGGTCATCCTTAGGGACGTTTACTAGGATAGCATTTTGTTTTGTTTTAGTACTTATGTAAATCTTAAAAGGTTAGTGATATGTCAGCAGTTGTCTCCTTTCCCCTGGCCTTGGTTTGCACATAGGACTCCCTTGGAATTCTGCTCTTCCCAATTGATTTTTGTCAAAAGTGCTAATTTGGAAGCTCACAGGCAAACTAAGGGGCAGAGGGGGAGGCATGTATCTTTCCTTTAAGTCAGACGAAAATTCTCTGAAGGTGGGTTGAAATCCACCCTCCCCACTTATATATAATATCCAGGGTGACTTTTCTGGGTACCGGAGCCATGAGTACCTAGTTACCCTTCACTCACTCAAGTATTTCACTTTCCTTCCATCCTTGGAATCCCAAGGCCCCTGCTGGATCCTTGCGTGAGACCCACTGGCCGTGAGCCCTTCTGAAGACCTGGCCTCACACATTCTGTGTCAGCGGCTAAGGAGCTGCTAAACCCCTGGCATGTGTGCCAAGTTGCTTCATCTTTGCAACCCTATGGACTGTAGCCCACCAGGCTCCTCTGTCCATGGGATTCTCCAGGCAAGAATACTGGAGTGGGCTGCCATGCCCTCCTCCAGGGGATCTTCCCAACCCAGGGATCGAACCCGCATCTCTTAGGTCTCCTGCATTGACAGGCAGTTTCTTTGCCACTAGCACCAAACCCCTGGAAGGCACTGCCAATGAAGACCCTGGCAGAGGGAGGGGGACATGCGGGCATGATATATGAAGCTGGAACACGGAGTCACTTTCTGTTTAGGAAGCATGGCCCCCGGCACTTTCCCCTTCGCTGGGCTCCAGCCTCGCTGGCCTTTTTTGTGCCGGGAACACACTGGGCGTTTCCCAGCCTCTGCAGCTTTGCTCTGATTTTTGTTTCTTTCTGCCCAGAACTTCCTGCTGCTGATCTTCTGTCCCTTCATTCAGTTGAGACACACACACACACACACACACACACACACCCCAGACACACACACCCCCCCAGACACACACACACACACACACACACACACACCCCAGACACACACACACACACACACACACACCCCAGACACACACACACCCAAACCCCAGACACACACACACCCCCCAGACACACACACACCCAAACCCCAGACACACACAGCCAAACCCCAGACACACACACACCCAAACCCCAGACATACACACACCCACACCCAAACCCCAGACACACACACACACACCCCACAAACACACACCCCCCAGACACACCCACACCCAAACCCCAGACACACACACACCCAAACCCCAGACACACACACACACACACCCCCCAGACACACACACACCCAAACCCCAGACACACACACACACACACACCCCAGACACACACACACCCAAACCCCAGACACACACACACACCCCCAAACTCCAGACACACACACACCAAACCCCAGACACACACACACCAAACCCCAGAAGAGTGTGGACACCTGTGTCTCTGTTCATGACCGCCACTCCTGTCAACCGAATGACTGAGCCGGGTAGGCTTCCAGCCCTGCTTTAGCAGCATTTATCACCCGGGGCTGCAGGGACCAGCCTAGACATTCTCTTTCCCATAAGCCTGGAATCTGTCCGCCAGTGCAGGAGGTGCTAGAGACGCAGGTTCGACGCTTGGGTCGGAAAGACCCCCTGGAGGAGGAAATGGCAACCCTTCCAGTATGCTTCTCTGGGAAATCCCATGGACAGAGGAGCCTGGGGGGGTTACAGCCCATGGGGTCACACAGAGTTGGACACGACCGAGCACACAGCACGCACAGAAGCCTTACAGTGTAAGGCAGGGCTTCTGTGGGAAAGGAGCTTCTCTTTGCAAACGTTTGCCGGAGAGATAAACTTTGGGAAGGCAGCTTTCCTTTCTTCTGTTCCGGATTAGCTCTCCTTTTGAGATAACAGCTGACCCAGTTTATTCCTTGAGAGCAAAGAGTAAGTAAACATTTTCGTTTTCAAACAAACAGAGTGGAGCTGCCTGAGAGGTTGACGCCTGGGCAGTCTGCGTTTCCTCCTCCTGTCTCAGCGCTGCTTTGCTTGTGCGCTCCCTGCTTCACTCAGGGTCTGGGGGTAGTGGTGTTTTTAAGGCTCTCCCCGGCCTCGCCTTCAGAATGCACACAGCACTCATCTCTGCTTATCTTCGTCGTCCTCCTCATGTCCTGCCTCTTCCTTGCTGCATTTCTTCACAGACCCTACGGGGCTCCCCTTTCTGCGGTCACATAGTACTGGGGTAAGGCTGGTTGGATGTTATCACACTCCTAAGTTACATAGCTCTCTGGTCTCATTATCATTAATGAACCATGTTTATTTAGGGCTTCCCTCATAGCTCAGGAGGTAAAGAATCCACTTGCAATGCAGGAGACCCGAGTTCAATTCTTGGGTCGAGAAGATTCCCCCTGGAGAAGAGAATGGCAACCCACTCCGGTATTCTTGCCTGGAGAATCCCATAGACAGAGGAGCTTGGCAGGCTACAGTCCCTGGGGTCACAAGTGTTGGACATGATTTAGCGACTAAACCACACCACTGTTTACTTAAAACCTTGCCATGTGCCAGGCGCTGCTCTATGTAAAAAGTCCTTTTACCATATAGGAGTCCTATAATATGAAGTGTATTAGTTGCTCAGTCTTGTCCAACTCTTTGCCACCCCATGGAGTGTAGGCCACCAGATTCCTCTGTCCATGGAATTCTCTAGGCAAGAATACTGGAGTGGGTTGCCATACCCTTCTCCAGGGCATCTTCCCAACCCAGGTATTAAACCTGGTTCTCCTGTATTGCAAGCAGATATAGGAGTCCTCATATGTAGCTGCTTTTATTTTTTGGACACCCTGTATTTATCTGTATCTTATAGTTAAGGATCCTGAGCCTTGGAGCTCTGGGCAATACAATGAACAAGTTGGGGGTGAGAATTTGGCCTTTGTCACCGTCTCCCACCTGCAGAAGTACAGGCGAGCTCTTTGTTGGCTGGACTCCTGCCCTGTCATTCTGTGCATACCAGTGGCGAGTCCGCTCAGTGCCCTACAGGGAGCACAGTCTAATAATGCATGTCACCAATGATGACGAGGGACACGGTGCAGAACCCCAGAATACAAGATTTGGGCTAATCTCTGGAAGGATGGAAACAGAATCGTAGGAAGTTGCCGAATTTACTTTATCAAATGAATTCTTTTCTCCCTGACTCTTCCCAAAATTTTGGGCAAGGAAGGAGGGGGAACAAATAAATATTTACTGGCTTTTGAGCAACCTCTAGATAAAAGGAACAGGCACTTTTGAGTCAGGATCCTATCTGAGGATAAGGCAAGAAATGCCAGGTGAGAGTGACCGCACTGTCAGAATCTCTGTGACTCTGAAACTCGAAGGGCTTTACGTCAATGAGGCCTGGTGACCTTGCATACAATACAGCTGCTGACATATTGCAGACTGCCTCCAACTCTGAAACAAGACTATAGTCAACAGACAAGTGAAAATCAGGAAAAGAATTTGTAATACGTATGACAATCGCCGAAGAATCAATGCTTTTGAACTGTGGTTTTGGAGAAGACTCTTGAGAGTCCCTTATACTGCAAGGAGATCCAACCAGTCCATTCTAAAGGAGATCAATCCTGGATGTTCATTGGAGGGACTGATGCTAAAACTGAAACTGCAATACTTTGGCCAACTCATGCGACGAGTTGACTCACTGGAAAAGACTCTGATGCTGGGAAAGGTTGGGGGCGGGAGGAGAAGGGGACGACGGAGAATGAGATGGCTGGATGGCATCACCGACTCTGTGGACATGAGTTTGAGTGAACTCCGGGAGTTGGTGATGGACAGGGAGGCCTGGCGTGCTGTGATTCATGGGGTCGCGGAGAGTCGGACACGACTGAGCGACTGAACTGAACTGATGACAATCAATGGGCTAATTTCCTTGCTAAGCAAGGGGCTCCTGTGTTTGCATCATTAAACAATAACAACTCAGTAGAAGAAAATAAGTAAAGAATATGAATGGTTAGTTCTGAGAAAAACACAGTAGCCAAGAAACATGACCTCATTAGTGACGAAAGAAAAAAATAGTTAAAATGAGATGGCATTTTTCACTTGTCAGCTAAACACAGTTTAAGCCAGTGATGTTATCTAGTGACAGTGAGAGCTTTTCACACTGCTGGAAGGAGTGTGGATGGCAAGGTGGTTTTTTGGAGGAGTTTGAGGATTAAGGTCTAGTCAAGTTGACTTGTCTGCCATCTTGGGCCCTTTTGGTTCTCATCAGTTTGTGTGCCCTCGGCCCGTATCGTTCTTCAGAGGTTGTGCCCAGCCTGCTTCCCTCCTGTTTCAGTAGGAATATCAGTGTTTATAATAACCTGTTCAGTGAGATGCAAAGTAGCTGTCAAAAAGGGTAGGTCTGTCCATGGCAATGATACAAACCGGTGCTGTAGGAATTTTGTATATAGTTGAGCACATCTGAAGAAAATAGCCAGTTTCCATATGGATTAAGCATGTACCAGCAAATCTGCACATATGTAAATATATGGATATATATGCTTTTATATGCACAAACTGTACTTGAAACTGTAGGGTTATATTATCTAGAAAGTGAGACTCTGTACGGAAGCCTTTATTTCTTGGTTAGTCTTTTGAACCAGCTGAAGCTTTGACTTTAATCATATATTCATTTTTAAGAAAACCCCCAGTTAGAGTATATTGAAAGCCCTTTATTAAAGAAGAATATATTTACACATTTTGTATGTTACCCCAAAGAACTAGGTATTTTTCCTTGTGGTCCATGCTCCTGTTAGAAATTAAGGTTTTCTTTGTTATATGTGTTATACATTTTGCTGACCTTCATGACTGTCATTCCTACCACTGTTCTGGACGGTTCCCTTCCTACTGTATTACCTTTGGCTACTGACTTGCAGAAGGAAATTCCATGTATTCTCTGCAGTTAGGATTCTTTTATATGTATATATTTATGATTTGTGATAATTTATTTAAACCTCAGGAACCATAGAGGAAGCCTATTTAAATAGGCATTTCTTTTCAGAAGCGGTTTGAACTGCCTGAGAGACGGTGAGATCTAAATCTTACAGAATCTGCAGTGGGTTTGGGGTCCACAGATTTGAAATCTCCCTGAGTCTGTACTTTCTCCCATGTCATGCAGAAAGTAAGGTTGTGCACAGGATTCTGGATTCCAGTGAGGTTTATAAGCAGCCAGAGGACAAAAATAGTGTTTATTAAAGGAGAGACTCAAGCATGGAAAAATGAGAGAACAACAACAAAAAAAAAACATGAAAACGCCAAGTAAGGTTGCATGTGTCGGAGGAGGTGTTTTTGTGGCCTGTGGCCTTTGCACATTTGAGGGATCGGCAGGCCAGAGGGCTGGTCTCCGTCTCAGCACTGCTTCTCTGGACTGCTGCTGCTAAGTCGCTTCAGTCGTGTCCGACTCTGTGCGACCCCATAGACGGCAGCCCACCAGGCTCCTCTGTCCCTGGGATTCTCCAGGCAGGAACACTGGAGTGGGTTGCCATCTCCTTCTATGGCCTGGCATGGCTGAATTCCATCGAGACTTGCCAAGGGGCCAGAGGTGGCCGAGTTTGCCAGGTTTAGCTGAGCGAGTGGTGCAGTGACCTGAGGACACGTCCCTGGTCACATATTTCTGTTTCGTTTGTGGCACCTTTTCTTGTAACGAAAGCTACATGGTTCAGAGAAGAGGGGCAAGGGCTAGGGAGGCCAAAAACAAGTTTTCTTATGTTGCTTTCATCCTCTTTAAAAAGGGACAAAGTGTGGTTAGCGGAGAGAAGTAGATCATGTAGCAGAAAAGAAATGCTGTTTCATTAGAAAGAGAGCTCAGTCCCCAAGACCGACTGGTAAAAGGAAGTTCTGTTATATGAAAACATTTTTTTTTAATTCAATAATTTTTTTTACATGAATCTACTTCTCTTTAATCTCTTTGTTATTTGTTGATTAACATCTATAATTTGACATAATGATCCATTTTGCCCTTTACCTGGAAGAGTGGGGAAAACAGAGAAAAAATTATTAAATGTCCATTCTATGTAATATTGAAAGGTGGGAGTGTCTCCTTGTCACAGAGGCAAAAATAAATAAAGCTTGTCAGAGCAACGAAGTCAAATCAGTGACTAATTCAGTGTGATCTGCGATGGAACCACTGGACTTGCCCTGTCGCTGATATAAACAAACCCTGGGAGCATCCTGACTCCTTCAGCACGGCGCCGGAGCCTAAGTCCAGTTGGATCGCCTGTCCAACCTCGCTCAGCTTCATGGAGATGAACAAACAGCTAATGAACAAACAGCTAATTGTTCTCTGATCCACTGCTGCTTGATCAAGGACACCAGATGAACAAGTCACACTGGAGACCTCGGGGCAGAATTCTCCCAACCAGTCAAGCCCCAACACTGACCCAGCAACTGAGGGCCTTTCTCCTGAAACACTGACAGCTGTCAGAAAGTTGCTTGCGGTGCCGCAAGGGCAGCTGCCAGCTCAGAGCCTGGCAGAGGCATTCCCCTGGAGGCACCCAAAGCGGAGGACGCTGCCTTGTTGACAGCCCACCGCCATGTTGGTTCCCAGCCCTCAGCACGCACCATAGACCCAGTCTTCCAAGCAGCGTTGGCCCAAAGGGCACAGCTCTCACAGACAGACCCTCCAGCTCTTCTCTTTGACACAGTTTCCCTCAGTGGGTCACTGTGCCTGAACTTGCTGGAACTTCATAAGGCAGGGGATTTGGGTGGAAGATTGACTGTTCTAGTGAATCCTCTAGGCCCCATGAGGTGTGACCTCCTAACCAACATGTTTCTCCCCACTCTTCTGTTTTTTCTACTTCAGCCACAAAGTGAATCTTCTGCTTTCAGCCCAGCTCTTTCAGATGTTGGAACCAGGCTGGTTGAGGTGTAAAGATGCCAGCAACAGGCAAGGCTAGAGGAAGGTGCTATTTCTAGTACAGAGTGAAGCCCCGGAACCCGTGACACCGGATTGCATTCAAAGTCTCTGTGCTTCTCATCTCTGCCACCTTTGTCCCTCCTGTCGCAGAAACCATCCAGACAGGGGGTCCTCTCACATACCCTCACTTGTATTCCCATTAAGGAGTTCCTTCTGCAAGAACCATGCCCCCAGCGCCCCATCTCTGAACTTGTGTCTTGCTCCTGTGTCTCCTGAAAGCTCCGACTTCTTTCTGCAACTCTGTCCATACATGAAACGTGCCTCTTATGTAGAGAGGGTATCCTTCCTTTGCAATTTCTACACCCCAGATACTCCTGGACTTGGAGATTATCAAAGCATCTCTTGACGCTCCATCTCTTCTCCCAACATACTAAAAAACTTTTCTCACCTGGAGTTTCAGGCAGTCCTGCCCCTTCCCTTCCTGGTCATTTGGGTGGACTTTTCTGTCCTTACTTGCTCTGATCTGCCATGTGAACCTTCAGCCTCACAGTGGACTCTGTGCTTTCACTGGCTTGTCTTGCTTTTCCTTCGGGAATATTTTAGTGTTCTTTTTCACCCACTCAAATCCTGTCTCATTCAGCTGTGTTATCTTTTCCCCTAGTCCTTTCCTTAAAAACTCCTGCCAGTAGAGATTTCTATTTAAGTTTTGCTGTAGCCCCTCTTTGGCACATAATTACATGCAGTGCTTGTGACAGTCGAGTATTATTTTGTATTATAATTTAAATCCAGTAATGTTGTATAACTTTCTGATGCTGTGTACCTTCCATGTGTCCAGTTAGATTGTCAAGGTCTCTTTGAGGATAAACCTTCTGGAAACTTTCCTTCGATATAATTCTTATCAAACTTATATTTAAACATCTGATAAATGTTTGTGAAATGAAAGACTTCATCAATCATGAAGAATATTTTAAGATGTTAGGGAGCCTGGCTTTCTTTTATTGCTGGTTTGGCAGCTATGGACTTTTCTAAACAAATTTCCTAGTGTGACCTCTTAGTTCTCAGCTTTCATTTGCTATATGATTTGAGAGAGCTACAGTAAAGTCATTTGCGATTATAAGAAAAAAGTGTTTTTAATTAAACATTGTAGCACAAAGTTGTAGTGGAATCAAAGTAGTGTCTATATTCTCTATCATCTATATTAAAAAGAAGGAGGTACAGTGTCCTTAACAGAAAGCCTAACGTTCCCTGTGTCGATCACTGCAAAATGTTTCGTCTTTGGGTACTTATTAGAAAAGAAAAATAATTAGTTCTATGGTTAAAATAATTGGACAGCTAGGCCTAGTAACTATTTTTAATTGCTTGCTTGTTTTCTTGTAAGCATCAAAGAGAACAGGGGAGGTTAGAAGTTTATAAAACAGATGCGATTATTTTTGCTATTGTTGTTCAGTCACTCAGTCATGTCTGACTCTTTGCAACTGTTCGGACTATAGCACGCCAGGCTTCCCTGTCCTTCACTGTCTCCCGGAGTTTGCTCAAACTCAATGTCCATTGAGTTGGTGATGCCATCCAGACATCTCATCCTCTGTCGCTCCCTTCTCCCCCTGCTCTCAATCTTTCCCAGCATCAGGGTTCTACCGGTGAGTCAGTTCTTTGCATCAGGTGGCCAAGTCACTGGAGCTTCAGCATCAGTCCTTCTAAAGAAGATACAGGTTAATTTCCTTTAGGATTGACTGTTATTTACACCTCGTGATATAGTTAGAACTGAGCCTGGGACACTTTTGGCTATGCTTTTAATGTCCATTGGCATCAAAATACTTTTGATGTTAAGAAACCATTCTCAAAGGAGAGTATTTAAGTGAGGGGAGATTCAGGAAGTTTGAGGACAGTTAAGTGGGGGTGGGGGTGGGTTATAGCCACTGAGCGTCCCTCCAGGCTTCCTGTGCTCTGCTGTCTCTTTGGAGCTGTATGTCACGCTAAGCTAGCGGAGCAGATTCATACGTATTTACCAGCTGCAGATTGTAAATGTGCAGCCTGGAGAGAAGCAGCGTTCTTTGTCTTTCTGCCTTTCTCCCCCCACTAATAATTTAAAAACTCCAGACACACTGAGAATCTGGAGGCCATAACCTGTCATTTCCTTTGTGTGCCAATTAAGTCTTTGTAGTTTAAATGGAATTTTATTTTTCAGTTTCGAAGCCTCCACATAGGTAGACTGAGGTCTCCATCCGTGTCGGGGCTCTGATGCAGTGATTTATTAAGGTGCTAGGAGAAATATTGATCCTGCTAATAGCTTCTGTCTTGCCACATAATGTTGTACCTTGTCCTCAGCTGAAAGACCATACTCCCTCTCTTGTCATCTGACTGACCATAAAGGCTTTGGCCTTTCCCCCGAAATTATCTCACTTACCAAAGTGGTGGGTAAAAGCCCAAAATTTATAGACTAATTAGTGGAGTCAACGCGTCTAAATAGAGTACTTTAAATAATACAAAGAAGTATTGTCCGGTACTGTGAAATTAGCAAAGTCGGGCACAAGGCAGAGAAGTAAGGGCTGAGCAGGTGGATGGCGGGGGACACCCGTAACTCTAATGGCGGTCGCCCTTCCTGCGATGATTAGGACACAGCCAGGGTGACGTCGTCACAGCTCTCTCCTCCATAGCTTCTCTCCTTGATCCTAACTCCTTTTCACTTTTGAAAGATTTGGGATGTTAGGTTCTGAGTTTGGTGTTGATTTATATTTTAGAGTTTAGTATCAAGGATACCTATGGACAGGAATGTATCATCCAACACTCGAACTCATGTTCAACATGACATGTTAAAAATGCAAGTATCATTTTGTTATAGATAAAGCTTCTTTGTACTTTCAAAATGTCTTGGAAGTCTTAATTATTTCCAAGGTATAATTAGCCCAATTTGGAAAATTTTAAAAGTTGCTGGAAAATAAATGGGACTGTATCAAATTAAAAGCTTCTGTAAACCCGGGGTGAATTCATGTCAATGTATGGCAAAACCAACCAATATAATATTGTAAAATAAAAAAAAAGAAAAAGCTTCTCCCTGGTGAAGGAAACCATCAGTGAAGCGGTAGCCTACTGAATCATATATCCAATAACAGGTTTCTATCCCAAATCAATAATAACAGCAAAATAATAACCTGATTTTAAAAAAATATAGAGGACCTGAATAGACAGTTGTTCCAAAGAAGGCATTCAGATAGCCAACAGGTGCATGAAAAGATGCTCAACATCACTAAATATTAAGGAAATGCAAATCACAACCACCATGACATATCATTTCACACCTGTTAGAATGGCTATTATTAAAAAAGACAAAAACTAGCAAATGTTGGAGAAGATGTTGAGAACAGGGAACCCTTATACACTGTTGGTGAGACTGGAAATTGGCGCAGCCATTATGGAAGACTATATGGAGATCCCTCAAAAAATTAAGTTAAGGGTCCTCCATATGGTCCAGTTACTCTAATTCTCTGTATTGATGTGCAGAATACAAAAACACTAACTGAAAAACATGTATGCACATCAGTGTTCATTGCAACAGTTATGTACAATTGCCGAGATAGGAAAACAAACAAAGTTTGCATTGATGGATGAATAGATAAAGAAGATGTGGTAAAAATACAGTGAACTTCTACTCCTCAGCTGTAAAAAGAATGAAATCCTGTCATTTGAGGCAACATGGATGGACTTTGAAGGTGTTGTGCTGAGTGGAATAAGTCAGATGACGAAAAACAGATACCATATGTTCTAAAGTGAAGTCGCTCAGTCGTGTCCGACTCTTTGCAGCCCCATGGACCGTAGCCTACTATGCTCCTCCGTCCAAGGGATTCTCCAGGCAAGAGTACCGGAGTGGGTTGCCATTTGCTTCTCCAGAAGATCTTCCCCACCCAGGGATCGAACCCGGGTCTCCTGTGTTGTAGGCAGACGCTTTACCGTCTGAGCCAGCAGGGAAGCCCATATGTTCTAACTCATATGTATAATTTAAAAAACCAAAACAAATTAACAAAAAAGATAAAACAAAAGCAAACTCATAGACACAGAGAGCAGATGGGTGGTTACCAGAGGGGAAGGCAGCTGGGCAGTGGGTGAAATGGGGGAAGTGGGTGGAGTCAACTGTATGGTGATGGATGGTAACTCGTAGTAGCTGCAGCAACTTGCAATAGCAATCACTTTGTAGTGCATACAAGTGCTGGGTTTATAGTGCTGTACTCTGAAAATTTATATAAGTAAAGAAAAGGAAAACTTTGCTAATGCAACAGGAACTATATTGGGCTGGAAGACCAGGTTTGGTTCTCGGTTTTATGACCAGTAGCTGTGTATCCTTGTAGTGGTCACACTAGTCCTTTGGGTACCAGTTTCATCATTTTAGAGTGAGAGCTTCAAAAAAACTATAAACATCAAAGGAGATTATGAATGTTCGGTTACTCTGTAAATTATACATATGTAACTCCCTCCCTTCCCCCCCAACTTTATTGTGAGTTTATTGCCATGTATGTAAGTTCAGGGTATACAGCGTGGTGACTTGATGCATGTACATATTGTGAAATGGTTACCGTAATATGATTAGTTAACATCTCTATCCCTTCACATTATTACCATTTTTGATTGTGATAATATTTAAAATTGACTCTCTTAACATGCATATATATATATGTGTGTGTGTGTATGTGTGTATAATTCAGTGCTGTTAACTGTAGTTGCCATGCTGTGTGTTGACTTCCCCAGAATTTGTCTTACGGTTGGAAGTTTGTGCCCTTTGACTGGCATTTCTCCGTTTTCCCCACACCTCAGCCCCTGATAACCACCATTCTACTTTCTGTTTCTATGATTTCAACTTTTTTAGATTCCACATGTAAGTGAGAGCATACAGTGCTTATCTTTTCCGTCCGATTTATTTCACTTAGCGTGATACCCCTGAGGTCCTTCTATGCTGTCACAGAAGTCAGGGTTTCCTCCTTTCTGTGGCTCAATTAATATTCCACTCTGTATGTACACATTGCGTTGTTTATTCACCCAGTGATGGACATTAGGTTGTTTCCACCTCTTGGCTGTTGTGAATAATACTGCAGTGAACGTGGAGGTGCAGATCTCTCTTTGAGACACAGATTTAATTTTCTTCAGCTGTACACCCAGATATGGGATAGATGGGTCATACTATAGTTCCATTTTTAATTTTCTGAGGAACCTCCATTCTGTTTTCTGTAGTGGCCGCACAAGTTTACATTCCCTAAGAGTTCCCTAGGGGAGGAATGAGATGGGGTGGGAGGTGCGAGGGAGGTTCAAGAGTTCAGTTCAGTTGCTCGGTCGTGTCTGACTCTCTGTGACCCCGTGGACTGCAGAACACCAGGCTTCCTTGTCCATCACCAACTCCCAGAGTTTACTCAAACTCACGTCCATCTCCAACCATCTCATCCTGTCTTGCCCTCTCCTCCCCTCCTGCCTTCAATCTTTCCCAGCATCAGGGTCTTTTCCAATGAGTCAGTTCTTTGCATCAGGTGGCCAAAGTATTGGAGTTTCAGCTTCCGCGTTAGTCCTTCTCATGAATATTCGGGACTGATTTCCTTTAGAGTGGACTGGTTGGATCTCCTTGCAGTCCAAGGGACTCTCAAGAGTCTTTTCCAGCTTCACGAAGCATAGTTCTTCAGCACTCAGCTTTCTTTCTATTTGAAATGAAGTGATGGGACTGGATGCCATGGTCTTAGTTTTTTGACTGTTGAGTTTTAAGCCAGGTTTTTCACTCTCCTCTTTCACTTTCATCAACAGGCTCTTTAGGTTTAAGAGGGAGGGGACATATATATACCTGTGACTGACTCATGTTGATGTATGGCAGTAACCACCACGATGTTGTAAAACAATTGTCCTCCAATGTAAATAAGTTTAAAAAAAAGTGCAGTGGGATTTCTTTTTCTGTGTAACATTGTTAACATGTTATTTCTTGTCTTTTTTGCTAACTGCACTTTTAAGAAGTGTGAGGTGATAGCTCATTGTGGTTTTGGTTTGCACTTCCCTAATGAAGAAAGTAGGGAAAACTACTAGACCATTCAGATATGACTGAAATCAAATCCCTTATTATTATACAGTGGAAGTAAGAAATAGATTTAAGGGACTAGATCTGATAGATAGAGTGCCTGATGAACTCTGGACGGAGGTTCGTGACATTGTACAGGAGACGGGGACCAAGACCATCCCCATGGAAAAGAAATGCAAAAAAGCAAAATGGCTGTCAGAGGAGGGCTTACAAATAGCTGTGAAAAGAAGAGAAGCAAAAAGCAAAGGAGAAAAGGAAAGATATAAGCATCTGAATGCAGAGTTCCAAAGAAGAGCAAGGAGATATAAGAAAGCCTTCCTCAGTGATCAATGCAAAGAAATAGAGGAAGACAACAGAATAGGAAAAACAAGAGATCTTTTCAAGAAAATTAGAGATTCCAAGGGAACATTTCATGCAAAGATGGGCTCGATAAAGGACAGAAATGGTATGGACCTAACAGAAGCAGAAGATATTAAGAAGAAGTGGCAAGAATACACAGAAGAACTGTACAAAAAACATCTTCACGACCAAGATAATCATGATGGCATGATCACTCACCTGGAGCCAGACATCTTGGAATGTGAAGTCAAGTGGGCCTTAGAGAGCATTACTACGAACAAAGCTAGTGTAGGTGATGGAATTCCAGTTGAGCTATTTCAAATCCTGAAATATGATGCTGTGAAATTGCTGCACTCAATATGCCAGCAAATTTGGAAAACTCAGCAGTGGCCACAAGACTGGAAAAGGTCAGTCTTCATTCCAGTCCCAACGAAAGGCAATGCCAAAGAATGTTCAGACTACCGCACAATTGCACTCATCTCACATGCTAGTAAAGTCATGCTCAAAATTCTCCAAGCCAGGCTTCACCAATATGTGAACCATGAATTCCCTGATGTTCAAGCAGGTTTTAGAAAAGGCAGAGGCACCAGAGATCAAATAGCCAACATCTGCTGGATCATGGAGAAAGCAAGAGAGTTCCAGAAAAACATCTATTTCTGCTTCATAGACTATGCCAAAGCCTTTGACTGTGTCGATCACAATAAACTGTGGAAAATTCTGAAAGAGATGGGAATACCAGACCACCTGACCTGCCTCTTGAGAAACCTGTATGCAGGTCTGGAAGCAACAGTTAGAACTGTACATGGAACAACAGACTGGTTCCAAATAGGAAAAGGAGTACGTCAAGGCTGTATATTGTCACCCTGCTTATTTAACTTATATGCAGAGTACATCATGAGGAACGCTGGGCTGGAAGAAGCACAAGTTGGAATCAAGATTGCCGGGAGAAATATCAATAATCTCAGATATGCAGATGACACCACCCTTATGGCAGAAAGTGAAGAGGAACTCAAAAGCCTCTTGATGAAAGTGAAAGAGGAGAGTGAAAAGGTTGGCTTGAAGCTCAACATTCAGAAAACAAAGATCATGGCATCTGGTCCCATCACTTCATGGGAAATAGATGGGAAAACAGTGGAAACAGTGTCAGACTTTATTTTTTTGGGCTCCAAAATCACTGCAGATGCTGATTGCAGCCATGAAATTAAAAGATGCTTACTCCTTGGAAGGAAAGTTATGACCAACCTAGATGGCATATTAAAAAGCAGAGACATTACTTTGCCAACAAAAGTCCGTCTAGTTAAGGCTATGGTTTTTCCAGTGGTCATGTATGGATGTGAGAGTTGGACTGTGAAGAAAGCTGATCGCCGAAGAATTGATACTTTTGAACTGTGGTGTTGGAGAAGACTCTTGAGAGTCCCTTGGACTGCAAGGAGATCCAACCAGTCCATTCTAAAGGAGATCAATCCTGGGTGTTCATTGGAAGGACTGATGCTAAAGCTGAAACTGCAATACTTTGGCCACCTCATGCGACGAGTTAACTCACTGGAAAAGACTCTGATGCTGGGAGGGATTGGGGGTGGGAGAAGGGGACGACATTGAATGTGATGGCTGGATGGCATCACCGACTCGATGGAGATGAGTTTGAGTGAACTCCGGGAGTTGGTGATGGACAGGGAGGCCTGGCGTGCTGTGATTCATAGTGTCGCAAAGAGTCAGACACGACTGAATGACTGAATGAACTGAACTGAATGCTTAGTGATGTTTGAGCATCTTTTCCTCTTTGGCATGTTTTGATTCAGGAAGTGTGAGTCTTCTTACTTTGTGCTTTGTTGAGGTTGTTTTGACCATTTAGAGTCCCCTGTGGATCTTGGGGTGGATTTTTAATTTTTTTTTTTTTTTTTGGTAGGGATTGCATTAAATCCGTAGTTCACTGTTGGTAGTACTGACTATAATACTAAGTCTCCCAATGCATGAACTTGAAATTTCTTTCCATTTATTTGTATCTGCTTCGGTTTCATTCATCAGTGTCATAATTTTCAACATATAGATCTTTCAACTCCTTGTTTAAATTTATTCCTAAATATTTTGTTATTTTTGATCCTATTGTAATGTCTATGGCATTCTTTATTTCTTCTTAAGATATAAATTTTTTCAGATGTTTCTTTTTTTTATTATATCAAAACACAACTTATTTTTATATGTTGAGTTTGTACCCTTTATCTTTATGAATTAGTTTATTAATTCTAACAATCTTCTGGTATGTCACTTAAATTATATATGGGCCACTGAGGGATTTCTTTTGAAATAAATGCATGCAGAAATAGGATTTCAATTAGGACTACTGCGAAGTTAGCAATGTTGGACCCTGTCTTGTCTGTATTGTTTCTACTGATGTATAGATGCATCTTCACGTCCACCTACTTTTTTGTATCTTGTAAACATCTTGGTTTACATACTGCTGAAGCCTTGCTTGGAGAATTTTGAGCATGACTTTACTAGCATGTGAGATGAGTGCAATTGTGCGGTAGTTTGAGACTCACTGGAAAAGACTCTGATGCTGGGAAAGGTTGGGGGCGGGAGGAGAAGGGGACGACGGAAAATGAGATGGCTGGATGGCATCACCGACTCTGTGGACATGAGTTTGAGTGTACTCCGGGAGTTGGTGATGGACAGGGAGGCCTGGCGTGCTGTGATTCATGGGGTCGCGGAGAGTTGGACACGACTGAGCGACTGAAAAAAAAAAAAACAACATCTTGGAAGGGATGGGAAAATCTCTTTAGAATTTCCAGAGGAGATTGTGGAATCTCTTTGGAAATAATGAGGAATGCCTTGTATATTTATTATATTACTGCAGTGAACTACCTGTCATTATTTATATTTTCCCAGGTAGCATTAGTATTAAGATAACTTTGTGCTTTCTTACAGTATTCTGGACTTAGAATGGAAACAGTAACAACAACAAACCAATACTTCAGTGTGTCTACTTTAGGTAAACATCGCCATGTGCCTGATTTATGCTGGGCTTTTTGCTTCATCATCCTGCATTTCCTTTAATCCCTCCACTTACCATTATCTACTTGGGAACTAAGAATTTGTAAAACCAGAACCCAAAACAAAATCCAGTCATACAAATGAAATAAAACAGGAATGAGGCATATATATTTCAGTTAGGTGGTTCTGAGGAACTGTGAGTGTCTGACCCCAGTGAAGTGTGAGTTTTCTGTTCAGACTTAGTCATCACGGCAGCCGGAGGTCAAGCCCAGTCTGTCCTGTGAAGCAGTACTTTTGTTTTGGAAAATTAAAATGCTTGTCGCATGGTGGTAGTTGACTTGTCATGGACCACTCAGTGCAGGTTCTGCGATTCAGTACACGCTGCTGCTGCTGCTAAGTCGCTTCAGTCGAGTCCGACTCTGTGCGACCCCATAGACGGCAGCCCACAAGGCTCCCCCGTCCCTGGGATTCTCCAGGCAAGAACACTGGAGTGGGTTGCCATTTCCTTCTCCAATGTGTGAAAGTGAAAAGTGAAAGTGAAATAGGTGCTGTTAACTGTAGCTGTGCAACGCTAATCCAAATAGTGACGCTCATGTTCTATGCTGTCGCCATCTTTCCTTTCTGTATACCTTTCCCATCTCCTGGCGTCCTTTCTTACCTTCAGGTGCCCGTTGTGTCCTTAGCTTGCCTCTGCCCAAAGTTCTTATTTTGTTTCAAGACCTCTCAACTCTCACCCTCAACCTTCCACCTGCCCACGTACAGAAGAGCCCAGCCTCCAAAATTATTGTGGCTTTGTCCTCTCAGTGTCATTATAAAATCTCATTTTTCTCCTCCAGTTCTGGCTGACTGAATTAGGAAAAAGTAATTTGATGAAACAATTCATAATAAGGTCTTTGTGACCAAAGAAAGCTCCTCCCTTAATTCTCCTATGGGTGTGTTTCCATTTTAAAGGAGAATGATGGCCTTCAAGTGTGTTATTTATCGAATAAACAATTTACCCATTTATTCAATAGAAACTGAGCGCCTGGTCTCACTGTCATGTGTTAAGACAGACAAAGGACCATGAAGTCAGGGAGGTCCTTTCGGGTGGCTTGGTGCTGAACCTCAAATTATGACATGGCCTAAACCCTTATGCCAGGCTTCTCAGGTGGCTCTGTGGTAAATAATCCACCTGCTAATGCAGGAGATACGAGTTCTATCCCTGGGCTGGAAAGACCCCTTGCAGCCCACTCCATCATGGACACCCCACTGCCATGGACAAAGAAGCCGGGCAGGCTGTAGTCCTTGGGGTCGCAAAGACTCAGGCACAACTGAGCATGCATCATGCACAAACCCTTATGTGACCTCAGGGCTGTCTGAGTCCTGCTGTTCGTCCCAGGAGGGCAGCATCCTGCCGCTGGGCCGCAGGGATCTCAGAGCAAGCGGGAGCAGGGAGGAAGGGTGCAGGAAGCAAGCAGGGGTGGGGAGACGCAGTGGAAACAAAGGGAGGAGAAAGTATACAGCCACAGAAGCTGAATGATTTAACCATCATCTCTCCTGACCCTAAAATTCTGTGTAAATGAGAAAGAAAAAGGGGAGGAAAGAAGAATGGAAAGGGAAGGAGGGAGGTTCTGGGAATACAGTCAAAGCTGCATTCCTTTAACCAAGAGCCTCAGGTTAATAGATATATTATGGTGCACTGTTTGCCTCCCAGAGCAGAGGTGGGCCCTCTTTTGTGGCTTCTAGGAATTTCAAAGCTGGGTTGGCATGTGGCCCCCCTGGCACACCGCTTCCGTGACATCAGAAAATGTCTCCCACGGAGAGGTGAGGGCTGTCAGTAAATACTTAAGCATTTTCTTCCCTAAATCAGAACCCTCAAAGAGGGCTGGTAAGACATGAGAAATCTCTCAGAGGATCAGGGCTAAAGGCCGCTTGCTTCTTCCTGGCAGAGGTTGGGGAGAAGACTTGGGTAGGGAGCATCAGGCAGTGATCAGGCCAGCTAAGAACTAAGTTCAGGTTCCTTATAGAGTGGCTGCTCGCTCAACTGAAAAAGTGAGGTGGAGGGGAGTTAAGGTTTTTGAAGAAAATTTAAAAAGACACTAAGTGAAAGTCGCTCGATTGTGTCTGACTCTGCGACCCCATGGACTATACGGCCCATGGAATTCTCCAGGCCAGAATACTGGAGTGGGTAGCCTTTCCCTACTCCAGGGGATCTTCCCAACCCAGGGATCAAACCCAGGTCTCCTGCATCGCAGGCGGATTCTCTACCAGCTCAGACACCAGGAGCTCTAAGCTCACCGCTACACGTGTTAAGTCCGGTCTCAACGCGGCTGGGCTGATGCGCATGCGCAGTTGCGCTGGGCCGTCTTCCCGTTGCCGTGGGTGGGTGTGGCTGTGGAAGGAAGCCTGCGGGAGCCGGGGGGCTAGTAACAGCCTGGTGGGAGATTGTGTCATCATGATGTAATGTGTGATTTATATGGTGTTAAGATAGCAAATGTTCTTTTGCTTTGCCATCCAACAGAATCAGTGATGGTTGCAACTTATTAAACCTACAGCTATTAAATTTGACCAAACTATAATGTACCTTTTAAGATTAAAAAAAAAATGTCTCAGGTATATAAAAATGCTTTGTTTGCTTTAAAAGGTCAGCAGTTTCTTGGAGCAGAAATACGCCATGTAATTTTTTTTAGAAGATGAGCAGTCCCCCAGACTTCATTTAATCACCCCATTCTGAGCCCTCACGTCAAATGTCAGCTCCTTCTGTGTTCCGCGTGTGTGTGGTGCTTGGAGGAGGATCTGAGAAAGCGTGTCTTGAGGGGATGGCGTCTGTGATTTTGATTTTATTTTAGAAAGCCAAGCGAAATTAAATTTAGGATTGTGTGTGTTTTTGAGAGTTCTCTAAAGTTACTAAAAAAAAAAAGTATCTTGGGTTATTAGAGTACTTGAAGGATATTGCTGGGATAAGACACAAATACATTAGGGATTTACTCTCTAAATATGGGTTGTTTATAGTCTAAACTTTTCAACAGTTGAGGCATATTATGTCATATGAAACCCTTGCTTTAATAGCATAAAGTAGTGATTTAAGTTTCTTTTATGATATCCGAAAAGGTTCATCCAAGATTAACTCTATAGTTAACATAAAGTGCAGCTGCTTTGCCACGTATAAGTATCCTGAAGGTAACCCTTAGACTCTTTGGAAGGAGAAGGCGAGCTGGGGCCTTGGAGCACATTATTGTGGGGAAGTTACTGCCCTTCTCTGAGGTTTCGTTTTCTCATGTCGCAACCAGGCCAGTGAAAGTTCCCTCTCAGTGTGTCTGTGGCAGTTGATTCTCTGAAGAGTGGAATTGCACCTTATTTCTAGAAGGGGGAGATGTACCTTATCTGCAATCAGGTACAGGAAGAGAAAGATGTGTGGGCAAAACTCTATTTGAAATGGCCCTAAGTCTCCCATAAAGAACAGCAAATATGGTTCTCTGCCTGCCTGCACCGTCTCTTGAGAAGTCCTGCTCAGGCCATTTTTCCCTCCAGAAACCAGATGATGCTGAGCTCTGAAGGAAGGCCCCATGTTGCATGAAAACTTGCGCATGGTGGGCCACCCGCCCTGTGTGTGTAAGATACCCAACCCCAGACCTTCCCCAGCTAGCTGTGGTTTCTCTTCCCCTTGCTCCTGGGACCTCAGCATCAGTCTCTCCTGAACCGATAGGACCCCAACGTGGAGTTCAGTACAGCTTTCAGGCCTTGATCATGGAGTTCCACTTGAAGTGGACAGTTCTAAACTGAGAACCAGGTTCTTATGAGATCATCCTCATTTTATTCTGATACTGAGGAGACAGATGTGAGTGAGGCTCAGTGCTTATGTCCGTTTGCAGGATGCAGAGCAGCATCCTCTAGAATCCACTTATACTGTTCATATCTTAAGTGGTTGTCAGTTTGCTGCTGCTGCTGCTAAGTCACTTCAGTCGTGTCCGACTCTGTGCGACCCCACAGACGGCAGCCCAAAGCAGTGTTTAAAGTGACATCATCTGAAAAGGCATGTATTACTGTTCTATAGCTATTTTGACGTGAAGTGGCTTTGGTCATTGTGAACTACAGAACTTCGGTTTTTGTGAAGTCAACACTATAAGCTGAAAACATAAAATGGAATTAAAGTTGCATTAAAGTTATTTTGATTCATGTCAATGTATGGCAAAACCAATACAATATTGTAAAGTAATTAGCCTCCAATTAAAAAAAAACTCAAAGGAAATAAAGTTAAAATGTTTTCCCTTAAAAAAGTTATTTTGCTAGGTTGTGGGTTGAACAGAGGGGCAAGCACTTCCTAATAAATTAGTTTAAAATATTTTAAAATAGCAGTTAATGTTTTGCTATTCTTGTCTGAGTTGGGCTGTCGAGACTAGGTAACAACTCATTTCTCAGCGACTGAATCTTCGAATTTCCATTTACAAGATAGAGGCGTTAAGATGCAAGGTCTTCTGGAGACTGTTTCATTGCTCTACCTTAGTAAATTCAGTATGACCCATCTTACAACAGACTCACTGATACACTATAAGACAGAACTGTCTCTCTCAACCACAGATATTTGCTGTTTTATTCCAAGGATGGTCCTAGGTGGCAAGGATGAAAAACCTTTGGGGAATTTGTTATATTTAGCATGAATACCTAAGCAGAGAGTTTCAAAAAGTGTAGGGGCTTCCACGGCAAAGGGAAGCACAAGAGTCAGTGGAGAACCAGGAAGGGGTCTGAAACCAATGGGTGAGAGTCTGAAAAAAGACTTTCTTTTTAATTAACCACTTAGAAGTGAGCAATCCAGTGGAATTTGGTTGGAGGAGGGTTGCTGGAGGGTGTAGCCAAAATCAATTTGGATAGGATTTTGATGAAAAAAGGAGGAAACAGGTGGATGGAGGGAACAGAAGATATCATACAGTAAATATCTCTTGGTCTTACGTGATGGCTTGCAGTCCTTTCCTGGTAACAAGATCTCAAGTTTTCCATAGGGAGCCTTAGGTCTAAGGTTTCCTTAGGTCTCTTGTTAACTTGCGGAATTCAAATGGTGCTGACATCATCCTACTCAGAGTATTACTCCCTCACCCAGCTTGCAGACCACAGAGCTAGCATGTGAAGCAAGCCAGGTTAATGACACCAATCTTAAAATATTTCTTGAACTCATGGAAGAATTTTGTTTTATTTTTGTTTTAAGCTTGAGGTTGTTATGTGATACAACAGAAATCTAGACTTCTGGTAATTATTTTGGTTCTGTTAACGATAACCTTCTTAAAAACAAAACCATAGCTAAGGTTTTAACTGAATGAAGGAGAAGGTTTCTGATAATATAATTTAAGCGCCTAGATCTACCCATACCTGAATATGTTATCCTTTGGACTTTTCTAAGTGTGCCAATAAATTTTCCGTTTCTCTTTAGCTACTTTGGTCTGGGTTTCTGTCATTTGAAACTGGAATAGTTCTAAATAAATTGTTTTGGGTTTTTTTTTGTGGTTTCTTTTTTAAACAAAATTTTGTTACTTTTGATTTAAAAAGAATCTGTGGCAGTTGCCCAGTATTTCCTCTGAAAGGGAAGCTTATATCCTGTTTTCACATGTGTTTATCAGAAATTTAAGCTTAGTTTCTTAAAGCCTTATTTCAGAACAGCATTTTATATCAGTTACACACAGCAGGAAAGAAGCCTTTCACCAGATTTTAGACATAGAAAATCATTAATTTTTTTATAAAACTTTATTTTATTTTTATAGTAATATATTCTTCAATTACCGTCTCGGTAGAGAGGACTTAGGTTTCTGGACATCGATGCCCTTGGCACTGGGGAAGTTAAAGCCGCACACCATTTTTGTATCTGCACCTGCCTTTCCTGACCGCACTTGGGATCTCAGACCCCTCTCTCTTCTAGGGTTTGCAGTGGTATCTCAGCACTGGAGAGTCCCACTTTCCAGAAGACCCTCTGAAGAGCTGTCCCTTGTTTAGTCTCACTTGCAGATTTTTGGAGCTGTCTGAAGATATGCAGATGTATTTGGGCAGAACTTTTTTTTTTTTTTTTTTGTAGTGGCGCTAGTGATAAAGAATCTGTCAGCCAATCCAGGAGACTTACGAGATGCAGGTTCAATCCCTGGATGGAGAAGATCCCCTGGAGGAGTGCATAGCAACCCACTCCAGTATTCTTGCCTGGAGAATCCCCTGGACAGAGGAGCCTGGTGGGCTATGGCCCATGGGGTCGCACAGAGTCAGACACAACTGAAGCAACTTAGCATGCATGATCATCCATTGTTCACTCAAACTAGTCATTCCAAATTGTAAAACTTCCTGCGTGGTTTGCTTACCAGTATTTCAAAATGAAAGCATTCTCTTGGGATCTACAAGACGAAAGCAAAGCCAGATTGCACCTCTCTGTGTCTCATCTGCTGATTATCTAGCAAGTGCACTTCCAGAGCATTCTCTTTGATGTCTTTTTATCAGTTACCTTTTCAATCAGAGATGACTTTCATCTTCACACATCATTAATGAATTTTTTAAAAGTTTGCTCCCCTTACGTACATATCTTGTCATTTATCTAGGGGTACAAATTAAGTTAATGTGTTCTTCTATGGATTCTCTGCCTCTTTGAAGCCATTTCACTTCCGTACTTTTGTCTCTGGTTTGTTTTCATTTAAGGAAACTAAAGCAGGTGTAGACTAAGGAACATTAACTTGACAAAAGTAGTTGATCGTGTTAGAGGTATCTTCCCTCAGGAAAATGAAATTCAGACGTTGCTAAAGAGCCTGTTCTCCAGTTGGTCTTTGGACCGAGGGTGGGGTTCTTGGAGAAGTGATCCAGTTCGGAGGCAGGAGGATGGGCCAGGTCCATCTCTCCTATGATTTAATGGTCTGCTGAGCCAGCTTAACAAACAGTGAGCTTGCATGCCTTGTTGAAACAATAATCCTCAATTGGTCCAAAGGGAGATGCTGACAATGCATATGGGAAGAAAGCCATTTAGTCCAGCTGGCATTGTCTGTATCTGAGATACTGTGCAGAAGACACTCACTTCCAGGGAATTCAATCTGACATCAAGGCCTGGCAAGTCAAGCTGAGGGATTTGTGAGAAGGATGATTTGGAGTAATTTGTACTCTTCTTATTGTTTTCTGGGGCTTCCCTGGAGGCTCAGTGGTAAAAGAACCCTTCTGCTAATGCAGGAAATGTGGGTTTGATCCCTGGGTGGGGAAGATCCCCTGGAGAAGGAAATGGCAACCCATACCAGTATTCTTGGCTGTAGGACCCCATGGACAGAGGAGCCTGGTGGGCTAGAGTCCATGGGGTCACGAAAGAGTCAGACACGACTGAGCATGCACGCACACACAACTATTTTCTAGTTCCTGTGTCTTGCTGTTGAAGCCATTCTGAAATACCCAAGAATGGTGAGACTGGTGGTAGGTAAAAGATCTCTCTCTCCTCCTTTTTTTACCTTTTGACCACACCCCTCAGCATGTGGGACCTTAGTGCCCTGACCAGGGAACAGACCCGTACCTTCTACATGGGAAGCACAGAGTCTTAACCACTAGACCACCAGGGAAGTCCCTTAAAAGGCTCCTTGAATGATAGGTTTATTTATATGGAAACAGTTCTTCATCATAGTTCAGTATTTTCATTTATTTTAAAATTGTATCTGGCTGCCCCTGGCCTTAGTTGTGGCCCACAGGATCTTCCGTCTTCCCTACAGCATGTGGGATCTCTAGTTGCATCCTGTGGGATTTTATTCCCTGACCCAGGATCAAAACTGGGCCCCCTGCATTGGGATCTCAGAGTCTTAGCCACTGGACCACTAGGGAAGTCCTCAAAAGTTCAGCCTTGATTAAGTATTTTTCACAAATAATAATAATAATAAAAGCAGAAATTGGGGGTGCAGGGCCCACATCTCTGTGCCCTGGAAATCTGCAGTCTTGGTAGGCATGGATCCATAGAAGGCACTGAGCTGGAGACATGCAGTGACAAGGCAAAGGGACTTTATTTCATTTTGATTTAGGTCCCTTGCACGGTCTCCCCTGTGCTGTGAAAGTGACATGGGAACTCCTCACTGTCCACAAGCCCCCATGGGATCTGGCCCTCCTGCCCCCGTGACCTTTCCTTGTGCCACTTGCTCAGTGTTTGGCAGACTCCAGGTGTCCATGTCAGACTTCCCCTCCACATGCCACCTGCTCACTGTTTGGCAGACTCCAGGTGTCCAGGTAAGACTTCCCCTCCACATGGCTACAGGGCATTTGCATCTGCTGCCCATGCTGCTCTTGACCAGAACCAGAGCTTGGTGGCTTCTTCTGATCCTTAAGCTTTCAGCTTGAATACCAGCTCTTCCTAGAAAGTGAAAGTGTGGTCACTCAGTCATGTCCAATTCTCTGTGATCCCATGGACTGTAGACCACCAGACTCTTCTATCCATGGGATTCTCCAGGCAAGAATACTGGAATGGGTAGCCATTCTCTTCTTCTCCAGGGGATCTTCCTGACCCAGGGATCAAACCTGGGTCTCCTGCATTGCAGGCAGATTCTTTACCATCTGAGCCGCAGGAAAAGGCACCCTCCTAGACGCCTTCTCTAAACCTTCCTAACCCCACTCCATATCCAGTCACTCCATCCACTGACCACATTTTACCTCCTCCATAGCATAACACTATTTGAAATTGCTTTTTGAAATGGCTTTTAGCTTGTCTGTTTCCTATCACCGCTGGAATTCATGGACTAGCATAGTTACTTATGCTTTGTCTCCTTTTGTGTCCCATAACTTCCACACACTTTGTTTTTTGTGTTTCCTTTTTAAAACAGTTTAGCCAAGTGGTGTACTGGGTTAAATTTTCTTTCTTGAAGTTCTGATTGTTTGTTTGTTGTGCCTCCTGGCACATTTCTTTTGGCCACATTTTTTCATTTACTTAATTTTTCTCGACTTGCAGGCAAGCTTTCAAGGCCTAAGTAAAATGCCACTTAATAAAATTGTCTGTTCACTTTTAAAAAATATACTTTCCATGAGGATGGGGACCTTATTCACCACTGTCTTCTCAGCATTTAATTATCATCTGGCACTATATAGGGCCTCAGTTAATAATGAACATCTAAATTTTCTAGACCTGTTAAAATGCTGATCCACTGTTATATATGGATCAAACAGAAAGCAGTAGTTCAGTCGCCCCTTGCCATTACCAGGAAAACTTCAACCAGTGGGTACAGCACCCCCTCCCATGTCCGACCCTGCACCTATCAGAGGTCCATGTGGCTCAGACCAGGTTGTTATTTTTCAGTCTCTAAGTCGTGTCCAACTCTTTGTGACCCCATGGACTGCAGCATGCCAGGCTTCCCTGTCTTTCACTGTCTCCCTGAGTTTCCTCAAACTCCTGTCCATTAAGCTGGTAATGCCATCCAACCATCTCATCCTTTCTTGCTCCCTTCTTCTGCCTTCAGTCTTTCCCAGCATCAGGGTCTTTTCCAGTGAGTTGGCAGTTTGCATCCAGTGGCCAAAGTATTGGAGCTTCAGCATCAGTCTGTCCAACTAATAATCAAGGTTGATTTCCTCCAGGATTGACTGGTTTGATCTCCTTGCAGTCCAGGGGACTGTCAAGAGTCTTCTCCAGCACCACAGTTCAAAAGCATCAGTTCATCAGCTCTCAGCATTCTTTGTAGTCCAACTCTAACATCCGTACATGACTGCCTTGGCTGAAAGTGAAGAGAGAACAGTGGATGTCAGACTTTATATGGTTTGTTTTGGTGGAAACATCTTCCTCTGAAACATCCTTCTGACACAGAGGCCCCCAGGGAACACACACCCTGCCACACTGCGTGGATGTCAACTTTCGGAAATCCACAAGTCTCTGAAAGTTCCTTGCCATTTTTCTACCTGTGACCTTTGGCTTTGCTTTATGGAATGCATAACCCTGGCGCCCGGCAGAAAAGCAGAGGGAGAAGCAGGAAGGCCCAGCATTCTCAGCCGACCTTTCATGGAGACCCAGGGAGCCACAGATCAGGCCTCCGACTGATGCCATCTGTGGGATTCTGTTCCGTCCTCCCCACCCTCCCATTTCCTCCTCCTCTGGGCCTCTTATTTGTGTGTGTAAGAGAGGACACAGAAAGAAATCTGATACAAAGATCATTTCTGTGAAGCAATTTAAAGGCAGAAGAGAAAGCAGATGCCACCCTCAGGTCAGCCGGAAAAGCTAAATGACCAAAACTGTATTTTCATTGTCGCTTTGAAGATGGAAGGATGAGAACACTCCACACCTTCATACATCCCGGGGTCCTTTAGAGATGACCAACCATCGGAGAACGCAATGGCAACCCACTCCAGTACTCTTGCCTGGAGAATCCCATGGTCGGAGGAGCATGGTAGGCTGCAGTCCATGGGGTCGCGAGGAGTCAGACACGACTGAGCAACTTCACTTTCACTTTTCACTTTCATTCACTGGAGAAGGAAATGGCAACCCACTCCAGTGTTCTTGCCTGGAGAATCCCAGGGACGAGGGAGCCTGGTGGGCTGCAGTCTATGGGGTCGCACAGAGTCGGACATGACTGACGTGACTTAGCAGACTGTTTATGGAGACATACGTGGCCTGTTTTATTTGGTGGCGCAGATGTTCACGTGGCCTGTTTTATTTGGTGGCACAGACGTTTTGCATTAACGATATCTGGACTTCCTCTGAGACGGCAGAGAAACCTCAGATCCAGGCTTCCCTCCAGCCTCAGATGAAGCTCTGTGGTCACAAGAAAGCGGGGCTCAGGTGAGGTCGGTTTGGACAAGTGCTCAGAGAGGCCTTGTCACCTGAGGGACTGGGGTTGGGAAGACAGCTCAGTACATGCAGATTTAGGGGTGTGAGGTGTTTATGTAGAGATGGGAGCAGAAGGAAGTTTGGAAGAGAAAATAAGGATTGGCTTCTATTCAGTACGGGCTTCCCTGGTGGCTCAGATGGTAAAGAATCTGCCTGTAATGCAAGAGACCCGGGTTGGATCCATGGGTCGGGAAGATCACTTGTAGAAGAGAATGGCAACCCACTCCAGTATTCTCGCCTGGAGAATCCCATGGACAGAGGAGCCTGGGGGCTACAGTCCATGGGGTCACAAAGGGTAGGACATGACTAAGCGACTAACACTTTCACACTTTTCTATTCAATATAGTCTGTCCCAGGCTTGTTTCTGAGCAAAACAACTGTTCTCTCTTATCAACCCAGTCTTTTTTTTTTCATCAGAATTAATACTTTAATTTAAAGTAAGCATTTTCAGGCATTCTTTTTTTTCTTTTATTGATTTCTTTATTTTTTATTAATCAATTTATTTTTTATTGGAGGCTAATTATTTACGCAGTCTTTGCTTTTGAAGATAAGCAAAAATGCCACTTTCTCCTCAGTCCAAGTGTGAGGCTCATCTTGACCCCCGGGTGCTTTCAATTATTGGCTTTTCTTTGGAGCAAAGAGATGCACTAACTTCCTGTCAGGGAAGATGTGACTCACCTGATGGAACCTGACTTCGGGTCCCTTTGTTGTCAGACCATTCGGGTGGTTGGTGTTGCCCGTTGGGATTACACTCCTAGTCCACAGAAAGCCCAGTAAGCTAATATGGGCATAAAGACTGGCCTCATAATTGCTTTGGCAGTAGGGACACTCTGTTATCAAGAAAACACAACACCACCTTTTTTTTTTTTTAATTCAATTCTGTCAACTTTTATCAAGCATCTATTGGATGTCAGGCCCTGCGTTGCACTCAGGATGAAGAGATGAAAAGTGCTCATCATGAGGGTAGGAAACAAGATGCCTGCTCATACAGAAGACGGATAAGAAGCAGTTGTGTGCTTGGGTTCTCGGGTTATTATAATTCAAAATAGTCATTTATCAAATGCCTAACTTTTGTTGGGCACTTTGCAGGAATCATCTCCACTCCTTGCAACAATATGGCTACAGAGGTAGTGTTAACCTTATTTTACAGCCAAAGAAACGAAGGCTCGGAGAGGATGAATAATTTCCCAAGTTTATATAGCACTGAAGTGATTTTGATTCATTGCATCCTTTTATTTTATTTTTTCCTTTTCAGTTGGACAATAGTTTAGATAGGAATGTACTTTGAAATAAAGCCAGCTCATATGCCAGGTTTTAAGACCCTCTAACAAACAGATACCCAACAGAGACAGGATCTTCCTAATCTTTGAAAGCCCAGTGATCTAATGTGGCTAAAGGATTTGGGGATGATTTAAGGAGAATCACCATGTGATCCGGGGTGAGACAAGGCAGGGATAACTTCTGAAACCTTGGAAGCGAGATTTTCGTCTCTATTCTGTGCCCGGGAACAGGGACGAAGCGAAAGCGCAGTGTCTTATTTTGAAGGTGTGAAGCCCAAGTGAAAAATGAGCAAAAGATATTCCTTTCCTGGAGAAGAAACAGGCAGGGAACCTCAACTACTGTAGCTCAGACTCACTTTTTATGACAGATCACAGAGTTAAAAGGGCTTCCCGGGTTGCTCAGTGGTAAAGACTCTGCCTGCCAATGCAGGAGACACAGGTTTGATTTCAGAGTCGGGAAGATCCCCTGGAGTAGTAAGTGGCAACCCACTCCAGAGTTCTTGCCTGGAAAATTCCATAAACAGAGGAGCCTAGCGGGCGACAGTCAGTCTGTGGGGTCACAAAGAGTCAGACATAGCCGAATGGCTGAGCACACACCCATAGAGTTAAAAGCATTTTGTATGACAAATCAATAATACACATTTACACATTCTCACAAAGTACATTCATATATATGTGAAACATTTCATAAAATATTACCACTATTTATGTGATGTACTCTGATACCTTCTATTCTAGCTGATAAATTCTGGTCACAAGCCATTCATTAATGGCTCACGACATGATGTTTGAAAAACAAGGTTCTGTCTAATCCATCAGCTGTTTTTTCTGTGCTCTCGTTATTCCTTAGCCCCAGGAGAAGCATCTGTATTGCACGCAAGAGACCCCAACACCTCTCCTCCTCTTCCATCCGTTTCCTTGTTCCACATTCCCATGTGTTAGGTTGGCCAAAATGTTCATTTCCATAGGACATTATGGAAAAACTTGAAAGAACTTTTTCGGCGAATCCAACACACATGCCTGTGCTTTTATTATTATTTTTTTAATACTTTTTAATTTTATGTATGTATTTTATTTTGGCTATGCTGAAGCTTCATTGCTGTGCAAGTCTTTCTCTCGCTGTGGCAAGCGGGGGCTGCCCTCTAGTTGCAGCGAACGGGCTTCTCATTGCGGTGGCCTCTCTGATTGCACAGCAAGGGCTCTAGGTCCCTTGGGGATCAGCAGTTGTGGTGTGGGCTCTAGAGTACAGGCTCAGTAGTTTGGGCTTAGTTGCTGCATGGCGTGTGGGATCTTCCTGGACCAGGGATTGAACCCATGTCTCCAGTGTCGGCAGGCAGATTTATTAGCCACCAGGGAAGCCCACATGCCTGTTCTTTACATTCCAGGGACCTCTGGCATCTGTATCACTTGGTTTTTGCAGCTGAAGGATGTGTATTATTTTTTACTGGTGCTTTGCACTTTATGATTGTTGAGGGTGTTTTTTTGTTTCCCCCTCCTATAAATGAGGCTTCTCTAATGTTCAGAAAATATTCTTTCTTTTGGATGTTTTTTGACATCATTTTATAACTGGGGGAAAGAAAAGAAAAACTTTGTTATTCACCAGTCTTACAATTCCATTAGGGACTTTATCCTTTTCTTTTCGAGAGAGAGGTCAAAGCTTGAAAACCTCGATGAAAGGCAGGCCCGATAAATGTTTTGAGGCTGATCACTTCAGTGAGAAACATGATGGTTTCTATAATAGAAATGCTTCTTTTGGAAGTAGTGGTGCTGAGGTTTTGTGTTAGGGGAAAGCAAATTGTCGTTCAGCAGAATCATCTACTTCAATTTTGTTTTCTTGTGAGAAGTGCAAGAGAACAAAAGTTTTGCGTTTTAATTTTTTTAGAGTCAGTGTCAGCCTGATATGAACCACTGAGAGGGTTTCTGACCAAACCTTACAATGTCTTTTGTGAGAGGCATAATATTGGGTAGTATGTAGTGTATCATTCAGTTTTCTTTAAAGTCATTTTTAACACAAAAACTTCAAAGGAAAAACATTAGAGTTTGGCATCTGTAGAACCATGAGAGGTTTTCATAAGCTTGCAATGTGGAAAGTTTATTAAATAATGAAAATAAGATAATGATAAGATAATCGGCAAGTTTGATAAATGGTCTGTAATTATTAGACTTCATTGTAGATAAAAATTCCTTATGAACACTTCACATCGGTGTGTTGTGTGAGCTGGAATGACAAGGCCATCATTAACAGCACCCTGTCCCTTGCTTCCCATGCGAGTCATTGTTAATTATCTCCTAATGATTCCACCCTGAGAGATACTTTGAATTCCACCTGCTTCTGTCAAGTGGAAGACATGTCTTTGGCAGGGAGATGTCTCTTGGAGTCTGAAATGGCTAACCTTAGCGTCCACCCACTTCCGTTCTTGCCTTTCCTCATCAGCTTTTACTAGAGCTGCCTTGGTAAACTGTTAAAAACGTAACTCAGACCATGGCAGTGCCCTCTGTACTGGGAAGTGGGCTTCTAACACAGCTGACAACCCTATGAAGCTCTGAGGGCCTAGCGTGTGCCCTCTCACTCAATTCAACCCTTCTTCCACACGTCCCATCTCCCCCTGAAATTCACCAGATCTCCTTCCTTCTCAGGGCCATCCTGCGTACCTTCTGGCCCCACACATCATGAGCTTTGTTTCCTTCATAGGAGTCCTCTCAGGAGATTGTGCATATGTTCTTATGATGCTGTCATCACTTGCTCTATTTTTTAAAAATTTTTATTGAAATATTGTTGATTTGCAATGTCATGTTAGTTTCAAGAGTACAGCAAAGTGATTCAGTTACAGATAGGTAGGCAAATAGAGATATAGATCGAACATTCTCTTCCATTATAGGTTATTACAAAATATTGAGTATTTTTCCTGGTGCTGCATACTTGATATATTTTTAATACATCTCTGTAACTGCATTCACAGGCCTGCATTGCAGAGGTTTTCCTCGTTTGTTTTTAAATCTTGAAGAATCCTTACCGATGCAAAATTTGATTTAGGATATTTTAATTTTCCTAAAACCCACAATTGAAGTTGATACTGATCCTCAGAAAGCTAAGTAGATGGTAATATAGTAGACTTCAATCTAAATATATTAGCAATTGTATTAACTGTAAATAGAACATATTAATTGTAAATAGACACAATGTTCTAATTAAAGGGCAGAGGTTAAATTGGATAAGACCCAACTTAATGCTACACACACACGTGCACGCTTATAGCATAAAGATATAAAGATGTTAGAAGTTAAAAAATTGGGAAAAACCATAAAATGCAGATGCCAATGTTGTCCCTCCATCCCCCCAAAAGGTAGTTGTAACTGTATTGATACTAAGATGATTTTTAAAGCAAAAATATTACAGCATATAAAGAGGATATTTTATAATGGTTAAAGCTTTAATTCACCTGGAAGTTATAATAATCGTCAAGTTTTAGCCACTTAATAATAAGAGCTAATTAAAGCAAAAAGTGATTAAGAGAAAAAAAATTTTTTTTTTAGAAATAACAGATATTAGGTGATTTTGATTATCTTCTTCAGTAATAGAACAGACAAAAAGTTAGTGTTTAGAAGGTTTGAACACTATAACAAACTTTGTTTATGGACACATCCAGTGTTCTTGCCTGGAGAATCCCAGGGACGGCGGAACCTGGTGGCTGCCGTCTATGGGGTCGCACAGAGTCGGACACGACTGAAGCGACTCAGCAGCAGCAGCAGCAGCAAAGAGCATTGAACACACAGAAAATTCAGAAAACCATCTTTTTCTAATATACATGGGATATACCAAACTTGACCAGATCAGAAGTCAAGTCTCAAAATATTTGAAAGGATTAAAATCTTACAAGTGATTAAAAGTTGATCATTACTCATTTAAGCTATATCAGTGACAAGACAGTGATCTAAACAACACTAAAATCTTTAGTATTTTTATACTAAAAATTTAACAGTTCTTCTCCATAAACAATGAAATATGTCAAAGAGGAAATAACAATGGTATTTAGAAAGTATTTTTACCTGAATGATAATGAAATTTTGACATCTCAAAATTTCATGTATAAAATGTAACTAAAGCCATCTTTGGAGAAGGCAATGGCAAGCCACTCCAGTACTATTGCCTAGAAAATCCCATGGATGGAGGAGCCTGGTAGGCTGCAGTCTGTGGGGTCGCTAAGGGTCGGACACGACTGAGCGACTTCACTTTCACACATTGGAGAAGGAAATGGCAGCCCACTCCAGTGTTCTTGCCTGGAGAATCCCAGGGACGGGGGAGCCTGGTGGGCTTCCGTCTATGGGGTCACACAGAGTCGGACACGACTGAAGTGACTTAGCAGCAGCAGCAGCAAAGCCATCTTTATAGAAATAGTTAGCCTTAAATGCATATGTTAGAATAAAGTCTGAAAATGGATTAACTGAATATCCATCTCAAAAAGATAAAAAAGCAGAAAGAAATTAGTGGGAAGGAAGAAAATAAAGAGAAGAGCAGAAAATAACGAATATTTCTAAACAAATATATAGCAGACACCATCATCCAAGACACTTTGTTCTTTGAAAAGTCTGTTAGAAATGACAAGGTCAAACAAAGAAAAGAGAATACAGTAGGGATGAAAAATGATATCATTATATTTCCTTACAGATACTGAAAAATACTATCAACAACTTTAATAGGTTTAAAATTTCTGAAGAAAGTATTAGCAAGTTAATTAATATATAAAAGTTACCATATAAGCAATTAAGTTTAAGGTATAGCACAATATTGATTTAATATAACTTTCTGTACTATTTTTTTATAAAAGAGAAACATTGTGTGATTATTTTGTTGTAAGTCAAGAAAGTATTGATTGAGATTAAACATTAGTTCATGATAGTAATTCTTAAGATGCCAGGAACAAAAGGAAGTTGTCTTAATACGAAAAGAGTATCCACTCCAAAGTCTACATTCCATGTTATATATGTGCCCCCTAGATCTATGATTAAAGCCTGTGTCCTGTCAGAGGTCATTCTGACCTCTTCCGGATCTGTGCTGTGCCATTGGACATTTAATCACTGTTCTTCTCTGTGATTTCATTTCATCAAAATTGATGGAATAAAAGAAAAATGAAGGGGATACTCTTTATGTTTGATGCCATATAGAATGCCTAGAAAGATGTTAAGAGGACATAAAAGTGAGTGAAAGTCACTCAGTCATGTCTGACTCTGCGACCCTGTGAAATAGTCCATGGAATTCTCCAGGCCATAATGCTGGAATGGGTAGCCATTCCCGTCTCCAGGGGATCTTCCCAATCCAGGGATCAAACCCAGGTCTTCCACATTGCAGGCAGATGCTTTACCAGCTGAGCCCCCAGAGGAGCCCAAGAATACTGGAGTAGGAAGCCCAAGAATACTGGAGTGGGTAGCCTATCCCTTCTCCAGCGGATCTTCCCGACCCAGGAATCAAACTGGGGTCTTCTGCATTGCAGGCGATTCTTTACTAGCTCCCGGGGAAGCCCACGAGGAGTTTAAGTATTATGATTTTAAATTAGACATTGCCTGAAAGAATACCCGTATTGAGAGGCATGCAGAACTGGAAGGCGAGGCCAGATCCAGAAGACAGGTAAAGGGCAAGATCTAGGACAAGCTGCGAGGAGTGGTAGCTGTCACAGGCCCAAGGAGGCTCTGTCAAAGGGCCCCGGAAATGCAAGTTCACTGAGAGGTGGGGCTGTTACTTGGTTGGAGGACAGAGGCTAAGTACCACCCTTGAGAATGACTTCTGTTGCCTCGTATCTTTGAGAACTCTGCCTGGTGCGTGTCCACTGTGGTGCCAGGGGTACCCCAAGTCATCCTCCGATTTCTTGGCTTCAATCAGTAATATGGCAGGAAAATTTTTATGTTTGTGATTTGTCATCATGAGAGAATAGAAGAAACACTGATTTCCGACTGTTTCCTCCCTCCCCACCCTGGCCCCAGTTCAATACTTTTGGATATTGTGTCTCATATCACAGGATCTTTTATAATTTAGCTTGACAGCTTATTAATTTCCAGTGAAATAGTTCGATGCCATTGTCCTGATTCACAGAAACAACGCCAAGAACTGCGCAGAAAAATAAAGTAGCTGTTATCACACTCACCATGATTACTTCCACATGGCTCCTGTATATCCTGAACCACTCCATCCTGGGAATAAAAACAAATCACAGGGACACTTACAAAACAGCGTTTCTTTGGCTCTCGATAATAGCGCCCTCAGATTCCTCCCTAGTAGTTCAGGATCCCCAGTCAATGTCTCACTTATATTCTGCAAGCGAGTCCTTTTGATCGCTGCTGATCACCAGCAAGTTCATTCTGCTCCCACCCCGGGGAGGGCTTCCAGTGGCTGTGCCTCCACGTGCGGCCCCTGTGGGTCACTGGGAGTTGTGATTTCTACCGATGCCCATTCGAGGGTGACAGAGCCTCACATCTCGGGCGCTTAGCTGCAGCTCAGGAGTGAGAGTTATCTTCTGTACACTGATGCATGCTGCTGGATAAATGCTACTGACGCCTTGCATTTCTCATGCCCCCTTGAGGTTTCAGATCAGCTGCTCTTCTTTGTTGGCATTGCATTCATTGTCCTTTCTCTACCAAGGACTCTCATGCACCTGCTCCAGCAGTCCCTCCTTATTCAAAGGGGACACTTTGTTGTTCTCAGCATCAGTTCTTTCTATGTGTAGCGTTGTCCCTCGTCTTAGAAGAGAACTGTTTTCTTGTCGGTTCTTTTCCTTCCATTCTTAGCTTGGGAGGCTCCTTGGTTCCTCTTGTCTATGTAGACCAGTCCACAGCTGATCCTCCACATGCCAGGGGACACCTGACTCCAGGGACACGTGGGGCTTCAGCTCAGACTGGGGACATAAATAAGTACATGCCTGGGACCACCCCAACAAAAGGGCGGACGCTTTAGTGCTTGTCACAATTAGATGTTAAAAATATTACTTCCCAAACATGTAAGATTATGAGTGACCAGAATAATAGACAAGTGTTACGGGAGGTGTTATGGCACCACTGACTCAATGGACATGAATTTGAGCAAACTCTGGGGGTTAGTGAAGTACAGGGAAGCTTGGCATGCTGCTGTCCATGGGGTTGCAAAGAGTCAGATACAACTTAGTGACTCAACAAAGTGGTGTTATGGGAAGTGATGACATACTTTGAAGTAGGAAGCTTGCCATGAAGGCGCTTCTCTGCCCTCTCTATCATACTGGTCTGGAATGTGTATTTTTCTTGAAAAAAAATTTATAGAGTTGGGAACCTGTGGAGTTCTTCTTTTTTTTTTTTAAGTGAAACTTTTTTAATGAAAAAAGTGAAAGTGCTAGTCGATCAGTCGTATCCGACCCTTCACGACCCCATAGACTGTAGCCTACCAGACTCCTCTGTCCATGGAATTCTCCAGGCAAGAATACTGGATTGGGTAGCTATTCCCTTCTCCAGGGGATCTTCCCACCCAGGGATCGAACCTGAGTCTCCTGCATTGCAGGCAGATTCTTTACAGTCTAGGCCACGAGAGAAGACCAGCCCCCAAACTAATTATCTTATATCCTTTTATGGTTTGAAGCCTTTGAGAAAATTAAAGGATTTCTGTATTACATACAAGTAAATCAGCAATACCTTTCCTCAATGCAAAGACTGTAAATTTTCCTGTGTGAGAGGACCAGGTTTCTGAAATGCAAGGCGAGTTACCTGCCTCATTAAGAAACATGAGTGCAAACTAATTTTATGAAAAAATTATGGAATGCAATTGGCTGGAGAGTGATTATAGAGGTTAATCTGTGTACTAATTGGCTTGTTTAGGACTTGCCACCAAACCAGGTTCACCAGTCATTTCTAGTGTAAATAAATGATACAGCATTATGGCAATTAAAACGTGATTCATTTTTCCAGTATTTCCACATTAACCGAAAAATAATCATTTGGGTTTAATCCAAATCCACAAAAATATGCACCATCTAAATGGAGCTTTTACCTTTCAAGTAATTTTTTGGGCTGCTGAATGTGTAGAATGATGCAAGACAGAACTTCTTTTCTGAGCTGGAGGGCTTAAAGAATACTGTCGTAAGGCACACGCTTTCCTTCCAAGCCCTATTTATTTATGCTCCAGGTCATTATTCTGGAACATGACGCTGCAGTCGTTCATACAGTGGCAGATTCTAATGTGCACGCGCGAATTATAACTTGCACAGAGCACGGAACTAAGGTGCATCCGATGGTGTAAGAGGGATAAGTAAAAGTCGCTTGATATAGTAAAATTCTGAAGAATTTTTTAACTGGGGAATTCTTTTTTCCTTGAAAGATGCTTATTTCTGCTAAATTAAGAGTTTCAAGCTGATGCCACGCCAAAAATGCCATGAGGAGCAGTAGGCTGATGGTACATGCTGATGGTACCACAAGCTCCTCCTGGGCTGAACCTTTGACCCCTGGATTTTCAGCATGGTGATAGGGTCAGCCCTCCTCCTTTCTGAGATCCGCGGGAAGTCATGCCACTTAACATGCTGTTTTCTCTTTGCTGTGAGAGTAACTCTTCACTACAAAAGGCCTGAGGTCCAAAACCAAAGAAGCTGAGGTTGTACTGGGAGGAAGAGGTCACAGGGAAGCAGAGCGTGAGAAGACCCGGTTAGGACAAGCATAGGATCCTGTGATGCTGGAGGAGATGCATCTCACTGAAGACTCAAAGGGCTCATAAGTGTGTCTCTTGCTTTGGAAAAATCCTCTACAATTTCAGAACTGCAGGCTGTGTCTCCTAATTACATTTTGGCTTAGCTGTGTGTGTCCGTGAGCTCCTTGAACATACATTCCAAGTGTTTTTTTTGTGTTTTTTTTTTTTTCATTAGTGTATTTTCATGTACAAACACAGCACCAGGCTCCTGGTAGTTATTAAGTATTTGGCAGTGATCATAATGGGGGTGACGAGATGGTGTTGGCAGTAGGCACTGACATTTACTCACTGAGTGTGTATTTTATATGTGTTATCTAATGTAACACTATGACAGTTGTCTTGAAGGTGTTATTGTTGTGTGTATGTGTGGTTTCTTGTTTTTTTTTTTTCCATTCGTTGATGAGGCGTAACGTTTCAGTGCCTTGCCCAAGATTCCACAACTAGTAGGTAGGTGTTAGAGCTGGAGACCAGATCACTCTGATAATGCACACAGTACAAAAATGCAAAGAGGTGAATGAACTTTTGAGTACTGCAAGCAGTGTTTCCATTTATATCCATGAATCTAGAATCGGCACATCTTGCATTAGATGGGGGCAGAGTTTCTCAACCTTTTGATATTTTGTGACAGGTAATGCCTTGCTGTGAGGGCCATCCCATGTGTGTAGGATGTTTAACAGCATTGCCACCTTCTACCTGGTGGTTCAGCTGGTAAAGAATCCACCTGCAATGCAGGAGACCCCAGTTCAATTCCTGGGCTGGGAAGTTCCACTGGCAAAGGGATAGACTACCCACTCCAGTATTCTTGGGCTTCTCTGGTGGCTCAGATGGTGAAGAATCCACCTGCAATGCAGAAGACCTGGCTTGGGAAGATCCCCTAGAGAAGAGCATGGCAACCACTCCAGTATTCTTGTCTGGAGAATCCCATGGACAGAGGAGCCTGGCGGGCTGCAGTCCACGGGGTCAAAAAGAGTCGGACATGACTAAAGCGACTAAGCACTACCTTCTACCCACTGTATGCCAGTGGCACACATTCCCCCACTCCCGCTCTCCCAGTTCTGACAACCACAGGCGTCTCTGGAGGGCATAGTCATTGCTGGTGGAGAAGTACCTGAGTGAGAAGGCCACTTGAGGTGTCTGCCTTCAAAAGCATGGATTCCTGCTGTGCTCACCTGGGAATTACTGTACCTTCCAGAGACCAACCGCATCACCCTCCACAACCCTGGAAAAGAGAGTTTAGGTACTTTTCCTTCCTTGGTGAGGCGTTACTGTCTTTACCCCTCTAGGACTTAGGGGGTGAGGGAGGGAACAGTATTTAGTGTTTATAATTTTTGTATGTTTTCTCCTTCTGTTATAGGAGGGAAAGAAGGCAAAATCATTATCCCTGGAAAATGACAAGACTCTATCCAAAAAAAAAAAAAAAAATCACTTTCTTACCCTGGGAGAAGAAAAAGGTAGACATATAGGAGTAGGGCCATGGGTAAGTTGTAGAGATAAGGAAGGGTTTCTTTTTTTTTTTTTTTACTTTTTAATTTCTACTAAATGATGTCTTCAGTTATTTTATAAGCATGTATAAAATGAAGTCTTAAAACAATATTCATTAACACACAACATAATTCAGAACATACATTTTTATGAAGAAAACTACATTCTTGTCAAATTATTCTGTTAATAACAGCCATATACATTTCCATGTGGTGAAAACCTGAGACTGAAACTACCAACATGCAAGATTCATGAAATTTGTAGGTCTTGTGTTAAAGTGATATATCGTTAACGTATTTAATGATAAAATGATACTCTTCCTTAATTTTTATTTATTCCAAGCTCAAAGAAAATTTAGCTTTGTGCTGTACCCCGCCCCCCCATTATAAGTTCTGGAGTTTTTTTCCTACTTTTTTAATTGACAAAATTATGTGTGTATATACACACACACACAACGTGACAATTTAATCATTTTCTCTTTCAACTCTATATCTGAAGATGATCATATTCAGGAGATTTCCTCGTACCTGATTTTACCTCTAAATCTTTTTACCCTACTTTTCTTTCATTCCCACCATGTCCAATCTCCTCCTTTCCTATAATCTGAGGGCAGTGGTTCATTCATTCAGTATACTTGCTCTCGGCTCTGTTCTGGGAATGTCCAAGTATAGTGACTCAAAGCCTAGTGGAGGAGGATGTATAAAAACAACAGTTATTTTACAGGAAGCTAATTGCTCCTTCTAAAGTGATCTTTATAACCTGCAAATCTGATAACTATCAAAGTGGGTGGGGTTTGCAGGACTTAGGATATGCTATTGTCATGGGAATGCACAGTAGCAAAAGAAATGAAGAACAAAATATATTTTAGAATTATGTAAGAGTTGGTGAGATTTAGTGATGTGCTCAGGGACACCATAGGAGCTCAGTAAAGGAAAAGAAGTCAGCAATATTAAGTTTCTGTCTTAGAAATGAGATAAACAGTGGTGCTACTAAATCAAGATAGGGTTTATTAGAGGAGGAACAGGCTTGCAGGATGATAGATAAATGAGTAGTAATGAGTTCAGTTTGGGATATTTTGAGTTTGAGCTGTCCTTGGGATATCAGTGTGAAGATTTCCAGGTGCACATTGGATTTAGGGCTGGAGACCCTATACTCAAGATACAGAGCTGGGTGTTATGTGTTGCCTGTTTTGAAAGTGGATCTAGAATGAATAGTGGAAGCGTTAAACCAATGTCTTTGGGATGATCTGAAGATAATCCATGAAGGGGGCTGAGACAGGGAGTCAGAGAGGTAAGGTTCAGTGATGGAATCCTAGGAAAGAGAACATTTAAAGAAGAGGTTAGTATAGACGTTAAAGAGCTTCTGTAGGACGTAGCAGTTAGGAAGACATTAACAACCAGTGGATGTTTGGGTACCAGGCAGTTGTGGGTATGGAAGGAAAATAAACAAAGAAGGAAGAATAGGAGGTGAGGAAGTGGGCAGAGAATCTTGATTGTGAAGATGGGAGTGGGATTGGAGACATAGCAAGAGAAGGACATAGGGTGAAGGGATAGTCATTATTTTCTTGAATCTTCCCCAAGTCTCTCTTCTTACCTGCTGCTTAACTACATTCTATTGAGTGTTAATCTCAGTGTCTCTGGTTTTTTTTTTTTTTTTGTCATTAAGGATTTTTATTGCCCACATCTCTATCCTTACCATTCTAGCCAGCTGTTAAGCTGAACTATTTTTTTTTTTATTTTATTGGAGGCAAATTACCTCACATTAATATATTGGTTGGTTTTGCCATACATTGACATGAATCCGCCCCGGGTGTACATGTGTTCCCTTTCTTGAACCCCCCTCCCACCTCCCTCTTCCCCATATCCTCCCTCCAGGTCATCCCCGTGCACCAGCCCCAAGCATCCTGTATCATGTATCGAACCTGGACTGTGGGAGAGGGTGAAGGTGGGATGACTGGGGAGAACGGCATTGTAGCATGTATATTATCATAAGTGACCAGTCAAGGAAGGGTTTCATTCGCTGGTCGCAGCGACAGTGGGCCTCACCTTGAAAACAGAAGACCAGCCCAAATGCCGGTAACGCAGACCCAGACGACCCTGGGAGGAGGCTCCAAGTGGGTTGTTTCGTACCCTACCCTTAGCTTCCTTGAGAATCTCCGTTTATTGAGGACCCGCAGTCTGTCTATGATTGACTCGTGAAATGGAAGGGGTCAGCTGGACAGAAGAGAGTGGATTGATGTAAAATCGAAAGGGTCAGGATACTAATTCAGAGGTAAAACTCAACTTTCACATTTGAAAATCCCTGGTGAAAATTTCTCACCCTCCATTCTGAACTACAGAAAGGATCTGCAACTCCTGTGTTCAGTCTGAGAACCTCACATGACTGTACTGTCCTTTAGTTCTAGGCTCTTTAACCTTCCTGCATGGATACAAGACTACTTTAAATGGGTACTCAAGTGCCTCTGTAACAATGAAAATGCCCAAGCACTGCAGAATACATTTTAGGGAGTATAGTCATGCTTAAGGTGACTTAGGTAAGCCCCCCAGAGACCATTTGAGATTAATGAGGCTAACTGTGTATATATTTAATTCATTAAAAGTAATATTAATGCATGAGAGAATGGCATTTTATGGAATTTTTATGCTTTAGGACTCTGAGCAGACTCTTTTTTTCATTCTACTAGATTAATTAAAAAAAAAATTAAAAATCATCCTGATTTAAGAAAATCCGGATTTGCAAAGTAGGTAAACTGGGCCATGAGTTCTTAGTAGTCTATGGATATTCTTAACTTTGTTTAAAAAAGAAAAAGGCTGATTTAAATAATGCTAATTCATTAAGGGCCTTTAGGGTCTCTGGTATTTGACTGAGAGGCTGTGAAGATGGGAAGGGAGTGACAAAACTAAGGTGCTCAGGACGCACCCTGACTGAGGTTGAAATTTAAAAAAAAAAAAAAAATAAAGATATCAGAAGTGTAAGGGGAGCTCAAGGAAAGCATCATGTGGCTTACTGAAATAAGTTTGTATTTCACCTTCTTTGAACATTGTTTCTGTGGAAATCTTAGAAAAATTAGACAAAATACAGAGAAGAGAGAAAAGCTAAGCAGAAGAGTGAGCATGGCTATGCCCAAACAGCCAAGGGGAGTCTGGCCTTTGCTCCTGGTCTTCCATCCACCCCACCTCTGGGGGAAGGACCAGAATGCCAGGAGCCATGGCTCACTCTCCAGGCCCTTTAGGTTTTACACAGTAGTTTTTGCTTCCAAGAACTGTATATTCTAGTGTTAAATACATTAAGGCAAGAACTGTATATTCTAAATACATTAGGGCCCATTAAAAAGACTGTGGGCTTCCCAGGTAGCGCTAGTGGTAAAGAACCCACCTTCCAGGTCAGGAGATGGAAGAGATGCAGGTTCAGTCACTGGGTTGGGAAGACTCCCTGGAGTAGGAAGTGGCAATCCACTCCGGTGTCCTTGCCTGGAAAACCCCGTGGACAGAGGAGCCTGGTGGGCTACAGACCATGGGGCCACAAGGACTTAGACATGACTGAGTGACTGAGCACACACACACATTAAAAAGACCACTATTCTTTTGATAAAGTCCTTTCCTTGGGACTTCCCTGGCAGGCCAGTGGCTAAGACCTAACACTCCCATTGCAGGAGGCCACAGGTTCGATCCTGGATTGGAAACTAAGATCCCATATGCCATGCGGTCTGGCCACAAGATAGAAAGTCCCTTCCCAAACTTTGTGGTCTACAGGCTTGTTTACACCCTTAAAAATGACTGAAGATGCCAAGGAACCTTAGTTCATGTGATTTGTATCTATCAATATTTACTGTATTAGAAATTAAATAGAAAAATATTAATATATCTCTATTTATACATTTAAAAACAACATTAAACATATTACCTTTACCTGTTAACATAAATTTCACACTTTTTGGGAAAAAAAGTTTTCAAGACCAAAAATTTTAGTGAAAACAGTATTCTTTTCAATTTTCACAAATCTCTTTAATGTCTTACTGGCAAATATCTGGATTCTCATACCTACTTCATACCTACCAAACATATCTGTGAATGATATGTTTCAGTGGAAGAATATAAAGAGAATTCCATCTCACAGATACATGGGAGGAGTATTTCAGTAGCCCTTTCAAATAATTCTGAATGCTGTGTTTTAATACTGTTCCATACTCAGAAACTGCTTTGAAGGCTACAGCGGTTTTACCCATGACAGCCTTTGCCCCATCAGTGCAAAGGTCAACTTGGTGAAAAAAGGCAAACAGCATTTTAGTGTTATCATGAAAATGTAATAGCTTTGACTTCGCAGATCCAAAGAAAGATGGTCAGGGAACACTTAGGAGTCTGCAGTCCATCCTTTGAGAACTGCTGTTAGGGAAAAACAGTTTAAAATGTGGGGGAAAAGTCCATAGCGTGTCGATAATAAAGGAGCACAAAAAATTGCCCAATACTTGAAATAAAAATATTTCTTCTAGTAAAGAGAAAAACAGAAAAGTATATAGCAAACTAGTGTGTGTGTGTGTGTGTGTGTGTGTGTGTGTGTGTGTGTGTGTGTGTGTGTGTGTGGTCTGTTTGTTGTGCTTGGTCATGTGCTGCTCTTTGCGACCCCATGGATCAGAGCACTCCAGGCTCCTCTGTCCATGGAATTTTCCAGTAAGAGTACTGGAGTGGCTGGCCATTTCCTCCTCCAGGGGATCTTCCCGACAAAGGGATGGAACCCACATCTCTTGTGCATCTCCTGCATTGGCAGGTGGGTTCTTTCCCACTGGGCACCTGGGAAGCCCCATGCCAAACTGTTAAACAATGGTAATATCCCAGGATAAAGAAATTCGTGGTCATTTTATTTTCTTCATTTTGTTTATTTTACAGAGTTCCCCACTGATAATATTTTGTACCAGTATAGTTATTGTTTCCATCTTTAGCATGTTAGAAATTAAATATTTTGACATTTTAAGCAAAATACAAAACCTCTTATACTCCCATCACTCTAAGAGGATTATTTTTATTCCTTTAAAATTTTTTTTATTGTGGTGTGTGAACTCATAAGATCTACGCTCTTAAATTTTTAAACAAATTTATTTAATTTTGGCTGTGCTGGGCCTTCATTGCTGTGTGTAGGTTTTCTTCAGTTTTGGTGAGCAGGGCACCCTCTTAACTTTTCAAGTGTATAGTACAGTATTGTTAGCTACAGGCACAGTGTGGTACAAGTGATCGCTAGAATTTGTTTTTACAACTGTTTATTTTAGTTTGTATTCATTGGTATGTGTATTTTGAATAGAGTAGTAGAAAATTCCTTTTTCTACTTATTATTATATATCACCATGAGTTTTCATCCTAATTATATATAAAATATTAGCATTCATATTACAGGTACAAATTTTGGCTCACACAGAGATGAACTGTCTAATCTAAAGGGTACCCAGTGATCTTAGTTAATGCAATTTCTTCCTCCCAAGAAGTAGCAGTGATTTTTCATTAACTGAGTTTACAGAAATGTAATCATTGCATTAACACTCTAATAATTTTAGATCCCAAATTATGCTAATTTGATTTTAATGATTTAGCGATTTCTTGTTTGTTCTTAAAGATTTAAAAATAGCCAGCAGTACTTTAGTTGAGGCAGTTTTGTTTAATGTTATTGTCACGGAAACTACACCCTTTTAACTTTTAATCATTCTCAACCTGGTTGATTCCACACACCACTTAGGGCAAATGTGGAAAGATAACTATATTCAGATTCTGATGATGCATTATAACTGCACAAAAGAGTTTTCTGCTGGTTGGCACTCAGCTACAACCATTTTCTAAGTCCTGTCATTTTCATTTCTCACCATCGCTTGTATGATGCTCCCTAGCTGAGGGCATTTGGACACAGGTAGGCTCTGCCGGGTCACTCCCAGGTGACTTCCTGTCAGAAACGATAAGTAAGAAATAACTGAATGGCAGCACCTTTCCTTTGTGCCACTGTGATTCTTTTGGAGAAATTGTACTCTTTCCGTCTATCATAGTAAATCCCCCAAACATCTTGTCTCCTCTGATTATATACTTCAGGTCTTAACAATATATGCGTCAAGCTTGTTACCTCCATTGAAGCAGATGGTTTATGAGAGCTGGTAGGTATTGTTTGAAATACTGTGAACAGAGGATGCTTTGTTTAGTTACTTCCTGTCTGCTCCAAGATCGCCTTTGCTCACAGGCCACCTGGAACATTAGATGGATATTAAAATGTCATAGATGCCCAGGAGAGTGTTCCTAGCTTCAGTGGTTGATTCAGAGGGATCCTGACTCAGAGGCATTGTTGGCAGCTAAACTCTAGACTACTCCAGGTTGCACTGCTTCGCACGACAGCTGCATTAATTGTCTGTCTGTTGTTTTAATAGTTGTGCAAACAACTGTTAGACTATTGACTTTTTTAATTGAGTGGGTGCTGGAGATACTCTGCCTGGGATCAAACCCGACTCCTCTACTTCTCCGGTAGTATTTGGTATCACTAGAAATGATACAACAACACTACTAGTAGTATAGCTAGTAATGACTAGCAATAACAATTACTAGCAGCAATTAGCCACTTTCCATCAATGTTTTTTTCTATAAAATAGTAAGTTTCTCTAATGACTAAATGAGCTTGTCAGATACTTTAAAAAGCAGGGAATTTGCAACATGTATTAACTACCGTTATTGTTCAGTCACTCAGTCGTGTCCGACTCTTTGCGACCCCATGAATCGCAGCACACCAGGCCTCCCTATCCATCACCAACTCCCGGAGTTCACTCAAACTCATGTCCATAGACTCGGTGATGCCATCCAGCCATCTCACCTTCTGTCGTCCCCTTCTCCTCCTGCCCCCAATCCCCCCCTCCCCAGCATCAGGGTCTTTTCCAATGAGTCAACTCTTTGTATGAGGTGGCCAAAGTATTGGAGTTTCAACTTTAGCATCAGTCCTTCCAATGAACACCCAGGACTGATCTCCTTTAGGATGGACTGGTTGGATTTCCTTGCAGTCCAAGGGACTCTCAAGAGTCTTCTCCAACACCACAGTTCAAAAGCATCAATTCTTCGGCAATCAGCTTTCTTCACAGTCCAACTCTCACATCCATATGTGACCACTGGAGAAACCATAGCCTTAGATGGACCTTGGTTGGCAAAGTAATGTCTCTGCCTTTTAATATGCTATCTAGGTTGGTCATACTTTCCTTCCAAGGAGTAAGCGTTTTTGAATTTCCTGGCTGCAGTCAGCATCCGCAGTGATTTTGGAGCCCCCAAAAATAAAGTCTGACACTGTTTCCCCACTGTTAGTAGCATATAATTCACTGTTTAGGTATGCACAATAGTGTTATGGGATTCTCCCCCAATTTCTGCATTAAGCAACCTAACTCAAATGTTGTATTGGGACACATGCAGTTTGGGAGTCAAGTTTTGTACACACTAACCTCATGAAAGTGTGTTTCAGGTGTAGAAGAACATGATACTGCTTCAATTTAAAAATTAAAAAATGCAAATCATAGAGTCAGAGAACCAGAGAGATACCAGTCCTCAAATGAAAAAATCAATGGAATGGCTGAATAATGGAATGAAAATGCTGAATGCCAGAATAGTGATTTGGAATCTGAAGGCCCTCCTCCCCAAATGCAAAGCCAGTGAGTCCCAAAATGAAAGCATGAGAGAGATGTGGGGGCATGGAAAATCAATCCAAGAGGTCAAGCGTTTATCGCCTACGAGTTCTAGAAGGGAGCGGAGAAATAGATAAGAAAATAATCAAAAAAATTATCAGAGAAATAGCCAGAAGATAATTCCTCTAAGTTGGAGATAGACTTGTGCCTTGAGATTAAAATGATTTGACCAATTTCCAGCAAAATGAAAGAAAAACAGCCGATACCTATGTGCCCCTTGATGAAATTTCAGAACTCTTAGAATAGGATAAAGAAAAAAATTCTGTTCCCAAGGATGAAAAGAAAGTTACCTAAGAAGAAAGGAAGCATTATGTTAGCAGGCTTCTTTTGGCTATCCTGAATTCTATGATACAGTGAAGTATTCAGTTCAGTTCAATTCAGTCGCTCAGTCATGTCCGACTCTTTGTGACACCATGAATCGCAGCACGCCAGGCCTCCCCGTCTATCACCAACTCCCGGAGTTCACTCAAACTCATGTCCATAGAGTCGGTGATGCCATCCAGCCATCTCATTCTCTGTCGTCCCCTTCTTCTCCCGCCCCCTATCCTTCCCAGCATCAGAGTCTTTTCCAGTGAGTCAGCTCGTCGCATGAGGTGGCCAAAGTATTGGAGTTTCAGCTTTAGCATCAGTCCTTCCAATGAACACCCAGGACTGATCTCCTTTAGGATGGACTGGTTGGATCTCCTTGCAGTCCAAGGGACTCTCCAGAGTCTTCTCCAGCACCACAGTTCAAAAGCATCAATTCACAGTGAAGTATAAAAACCTTTAAATTTTCATGTAAGATTCTTTTGAGCCCAGAAATCTCAAACATGAAGGTACAATAAAGATATCTTTAGAGGTGCGTGCAGAACCTTCTAAAACTAATTTCTAGATCTGCCACAATTTGAAATGAAAAGCAAATGAGCGATAGCATTAAAAAACGTGAGCAATACAATATCCAAACTCATAGCAGTGGTGGAAGTTTATGTTAAAATAACAGAGAAGGAATTTTTATCCAGCAAATTGATAATATTTAATGTTGATGAACATAGAAAATAGATACTCTCATGTATATAGGTGGAATGATAGTAATTTTTGCAGTCATTTTGGAAGTTATTGTGTCTATATATATATGACTATTTAAAATCTGCATCCCATTTGATCCAACAGTTCTAGGTTTCTGTAGTAAGACAATAGTCCTGGGTACCAAGAGAGCATATACCAGAGGGCACAGTATGCAAGGGATAGAACTGGCAGGGGAATTGACCAAAGAAGATTGAATCATTAGTCTCCCTATGCCATTTACAGGATGGAATTAGTTAAGTGCTCAAGAATTCAAGAGAAAGGGGATCTGGCAAAAGCTATGTCAACAAAATGAGGTGAAACCTGGTCTACTTTTATAAAAAACAAACTCATGATCAGCGGAGAAAAGGTGGAGTTTAAATCTTTTTCAAATTCTCATGAATTAAAACATTCAGGTTTGAGCCAAAGTCGAGCTTAGAAAGTTTCAACCCCAGAGGAAACCCTTTGGGAAAATTATGATGGAGTGAAAATTGGATTATAATGGAAGCCTATCTACTCTATAATTTTATGGTTTTCCAAACAGTATATCATCTCAGTTTACACTGTGTTTGGTTAATTAGATGTTTGAAATATGGAAAATAATATTTAGAAGAAAGCAGAAACGTGGACTTAATGAGACTCAAACAGCATAAACAAAAAAGAGAAATTCAGGTGTCCTTATATTTTAATCATAACCAATAATAATTCTAGTTGTTGAAACTTTGCTGCCTCACTCAGATTCTTTATCACATATGTCATATCCTTTGTTTTTCCTTCCTGCAAGATGTGCTCAGACATGTCTGATTCTTTGGGACACCATGGACAGCAGCCGCCAGGCTCCACTGTCCATGGAATTTTCCCAGCAAGAATACTGGAGTGGGTTGCCGTTCCCTTCTCCAGAGGGTCTTCTGGGCCAGGGATCGAACCTGCGTCTCTTGCGTCTCCTGCATTGGCAGGTGGATTCTTTACCATTAGTGCCACCTTGAAGCCTGCTTGCAGGATGCATGCAACTGAATTGAGTGGAAGAAGATGAAACTCAAAAATATATTGCTTCTAGACGTCTTCCCAGCTGGGCTGAAACAAGCTTATCTTAATAAACTCTACTTGTACAAAAAGTTTGAGAAATGGCAGTCCCACAAAATCAAGATAAAAATACAAAGTCCCTTCTCTTTTTCCTTAAGTAGCATAGGGTAGAATTTTTAGAGGAGAGAACTGGGGTTGATGGGGAGAGATATAGAATTGAGTGTAGTATAGTGTGGTGGTTAGACTGTGACAACAGCGGCCCCTGGAGTTGTGACATCACAGCTTGGAGCACACAGCACAGGGCCTGGCACACAATGCACCACAAACCCTAGCTAATATATTTAATTGTTAGTTTACTTAACAGACTTGTATTGAGTGTGTGCTGAATGTCAGGTACTGTGCAAGGCACTCATGCATGGGTCTTTGGGAAGGGAAAAGACCCACGTTGAGGGAGGTTGTCGCTTGCCCTGCTGTTTACTTTGGAGCAGATTCCAAGTTAAGAAGAAAGTAGAGTAAGCTGTGTTTAACTGGGTGATTTTCTGCTTCAGAACTTGGAACTGGTATCCCTGACCTGTAATATTGGGTTGACCAAAAAGTTCATTTGGGTTTTTTCGTTACATCTTACTTTTTGGCCAACCCAATACGGTTAGTGTGAGTATGGAGTTTGGGAGGAATTGTTTATGAACATAAAGTTATTTTAGACTACAAAAGAAATTTAAATCCAAACTGTTCTGCTAACCGCTGTTTTCTTTTTGTCTCTTTGGCCTTCTAGTTCGAAGATTGTGAAAATCTTACTTTTTAACCGATATGTTAGAAAACTATGCCTTTCTATTACCACAGAGCATGAAAAGCTCATTTAGAAACTTCTCTGATTTTTAAAAATTTTCATCTTGTTTTTTCAAGGCCAGAGTAAAGGATGAAAATAATGGATAAGAAACAAAGGGCTTTTAAGTGCAAGATGTAGAGGTTTTAATTAAAAGATGATGAAAAAGTCAACTAGTCCTCCAAATCTTTAATAAAGCTAGTTAATTCTCCACTAGTATTATAGGAATTATGCTCTAGTGAGCTGGGACATTTTATTCATAATCAGGCAACATTATGTGTTTTTAATTAACAGTTATACTTCTATTTGCGAACCAAATAGAAAGAAAAGTCATTGAAAGAAAAGTGATACTAAATAATATCCTATATTGTTTCAAAGTCATCATCAAAAAATGTCAGGCATTGAACCTGTGTAGAGCATTGTTTGCTAAGAATTTCACGGATCAGATTAACAGGCCCATCTCTCTTCTGTAGGAGTACACTATCCAAAATAAATTATGGAAAGGTTAAGAAGATGTCAGCGAAAAATATATTAAAATCCAAGTAATTTAAAAAAATATTACTTAGTAACCCACTGAACGAGAGAAAATATTTGCAAATCATATATCTGATAAGGGATTAATATCCAGAATTTATAGAGAACTCCTACAAAGATAGCAGCAACAACAACAACAATAAAACTCAATTTAAAAATGGGCAAAGCACTTGAACAGAGTTTTCTTCAAAAAGACATACAAATGGCCAGCAACTGTATTAAAAGATGCTCCCACAATCGTTAGGGAAACGCAGATCAAAACCACAGTGAGCTATCTCCTCACAGCCTTTAGAATGACTACTAAAAAAACCAAAAAAACAGAAAATAACAAGCATTGATGAGGATGTGGGGAAGTGGAAGATGCAGGGAGTGACGGATTTGAAACGAAGTTCAGGGTTCGGGTCTTCTCACCGGTGGCGTTTGTGTTGTGCCGTGCCAGCCACTTCCTCCACACACGAATCCCCGGCCAAGAAGAACCAGGTGGTTGGCTATATTTTCTGTGCTATCTATAGTTAAACCAATGCCACCGGTTGGTGTTTGATGTTTGATGGATAGATTTACCTTCTCCAGAGCCAGACTGCCACCTCAGAGATGGGGTAGTTCTGTTTTCTTCCAGGTTAGGGGACTTCAGAGACCACCTGGAGGTGGAGGGTGTCCGAGAGAATGAGCTCAAGGGACAGGGTCCCTGTTCACTTCTACCAGAGCAACTCAGCATCTGTCAAAAGATTTTTTTTTTTTTTTAATCCTTGAAATATTCTGTTTAAGAATAGCTTACCTGTGAAGAGTCGAGCAGGGAGGGTTAAAAAGTCAGTGATCCTGGCCACAGTCTTTGTCAAATGAGGAAACAGCAGCTGTGAGGATAAGCGATGGTCTCTTTATTCGGGTCCTCCCAGCTCTTGCCCTCCTTTTCATGGTCTCCTTTTCAGTTATCTCCTAGTTAGTGCAGATTCGCAAAGGAGTTCCGTCCTTGAAATCCACACTGGTCTCCACCATGGTGAAACAGATAAGGCACACCACCACTGACAAAAGAAGAACGCAGGTTTACTGCCTCCTGACCTGCATCTCTGAGAACTGGATCTCCTTTTCTGAGAGCCTCATCTAGGGCAGGGCCAAGGAACGGGGGTTTTTAATCTGCACCTCAGATGTTGCTTTTGTAGGTGGTCCCAAGGCCACATTTTGAGAATAAGCAGACTCAATTTTTTTGTGAGGGAAGAACCCCTGAAGTGTGTGGATCTGGAATTATTATTGAATTTTATAGACAGAAACGCAGAGGATAAAACAGCTCAGTCAGGGATACTCTGCTACTGGGATGTGCTTGAGACACGTAGATACTGTGTTTTCCCCACATAATCATCACTTCTCAAATGCAGGTCTACAGAACATTCCTTTTCATGTTTGTTTGTTTGTTTTTCCCCCCTGTGATCCATAGTGAAATGGGGAAAATATAGGACAGTATTGTATCAAGAATCTCCATTTATTCTGAGATTATTTAATACTAAATGTTTTTAGCAACAGAATAGTCCTTTTTTATGGCATGATGATAATTTTTTTTTTTTTTGGTATTTTTTTTAACAGCATGAAATCCGTAAATCTGGTGCTAAACCACTAAAATCCCAGGGAGTCTACTTGCCAAGAAAGCACGAAGAGGCAAACAATGGGACCCTGCCCTCCAGGTCTCCAGTGCCCCATTCCTGGGTGCCTGGAGGGCTCCACGGAGCACTGTTAGGGAACCACTGCGATTGTGGAAAGTATACCAGACAAGGAGTTGGGAGACCATAGTTCCGATCTTGTCTCCATCATTAATTAGCTATGTGACTTCAGCAAATCACTTCATTTCTCTGGGCCTGTATCATCATCCAGGATTCTGTGTGCTTAGGGATAAATTTCTGTATTTTGAAATAAGGGAATTATTAAAATGGATTAGGAGTTATTTTCCTTCATTATGAGTAATTCATCAACTGTACCATATTTGTATGAAACAACTAATATAATTTTTTATTAAGCCCAGTACACAGAAAGCTCATTAAGCTAACACTGGCTTACCCAGAGTGGTATTTAATTCAAAGCAATTGCTATTCCCTAGTAATCTACATCTCTGTGGTTTAGTAGTAAAATATTGAATTATCTGAATCTCGATAATGCAAGATTCATTTTTTTTCAATTTCCCTATTTTTAAATAGGGTTTTTCCCTCCTAATTCAAGAACATTGATATATATGCCATTGAACATCAGCCTCTGATTTATCAGAAGGTGACCCCACCTTGATAACCACATTCCCTCTCAAATACTCTCACCCACAAATAAATCATCAGATACTTAGGGTTTGATTCTATTCCTGACTCTGTGCTAATCAGTCTCCATGGTGTCTTATAAATACTTAAATGCCACATCAGCTTTGAAATCCATATTTCATTTGGGGCAACTCTGTTGCCTTGTAGCACTAATTTTTTCGTGTATTTGACAAGCATGTAATGAGCTCACTCTATCTGCCAGACTGAGCTAGGCCTTGAGGATATAGTCCCAGACCGCAGGGAACTCTGAGTCCAGTAGAGGAGTTAGTCTTACAAATAAATGATTAAAATATGGTAGAAATGCAGTCTTGAACAATTTATACTTTCAGTCTTTGTTCAAACTTCAATTCATGATTGTCCCAACCAGTGTCCCTTTAGGGCAAAGTACCTTTGGGTGTAAAGCTGGGTGTTGAAATCACTGTGGTAATGACCCCTCCTCCCCTACGCTTGATCAAGTACAGAGGCTGTTCAGGGCTTCCGTCCTCTGCTCTCCTTCCTTTTAAGGAGGAGGGATACGAGAGTGGCCTTGTAAGGCTCAGGGACAAAGAACTACTTGGAAACCAAAGGACTTGACTTATATGCAAGGTATAGAAGGTATAGGGGAGACGGTAGCCTTCCTCTGGGTGAGTGTAGTCACTGGTCTCCTGGGGAAGAGAACTTGGCCACAGCCCTTCCTCCTGTGGAAGCCGGAGCACCAGACCAGGATCTGTTGTTCAGTAAACTGGGCTGAGCCTCTGGCTCAGTCTTTGGATGATCCTTCCTGCTTCTCTCTATAGGGTCTTAGAGTATCCTGCATACATGCATCATCACATTGCATGTGTGCCCAGTCGTGTCCAACTCTTTGCAACCTCACGGCCCATGGCCCACCAGGCTCCTCTGTCCAAGTAATTTTCCAGGCAGGAATACTGGAGTGAGTTGCCATTTCCTACTCCAGTCATCACATTGAGTTGTATCCAGACATGTCTTCTGAGGGTGGATATCTCCTTGGTCTAAAATTAATGCTAAGTCTTTTATTATTCAACTGGTCATGTCAGTAAAATATTAGAGTTTATCAATTTGTGCCTTTCATCATATACCTAGAAAGCTTAATTGTTTTCTTATAGAAAAAAAACCTACTTCTAGACACAGGAGGTCAGTGTACCTCTTGCAAAGGGTCTGGACACAAGTCAAATTCTATTGACTTTTTCACAAGCTCCACATGAGAGCTAATGGTCTAAAGCATACTTTTCTCTTGTTTGGAAAACAGTGCTATGTTCTCAGGTATGCCATGTTAGGGAGAACCGTTTCCAGTAAAGCATACACACAGAGTTTATACCATGTGAATTTCTGACAGATTCCTTTAAGTTAGTGCGTAAGAGTTTTCCTCCTGTTTTTGGTTCATTCTTCTCCCCTTCCTCCTTCCCTTCAGCTAAGCTGGAAGGAGTCATATTGTTTACATGTGGATTAAAACATGGACCTACTAGTTCATCCCTTGCTGTTTTTGCCTGGACTGGGAATATTAAGGGTGGTGGCTGGGAGGGACCTTGGAGTCCTCGGAAACCATGTTCCTCTCTTCTGTGGACTTGTAGGGTGATGATTACTGATCACATTCTGCATTCGACTATACGTTGGAGTGTTTGCTGTTTGTCAGTCTTCCTCTGCAATATTATAGTCCCTTAAGGACAGGAATCACATGTATCTTCCACACTGACCAATGAACTATTGTTCATGTAACTGGGGATCAGTCATTGGTGTGAGAGTGAATGAATGGGGTCTTCTGATGGAAACCCACCTCCTGTTCTCATTTGCCAGCCCAGGGTGGTCTTCAAATAGCCAGATTGCCTACATAGTTGTGTTTCTTTACAGTGAGATACTTGACATGAAATTCTATTTTTAAAAACCCAGACTTTGATAGGCATAATTATAGCCTATGGCTAATCACTGTCTTTGGGTTCCCTGAACTCCACGTGTCTGTGCCAGCATCTCTCTCTCCCCACCCAATTCATCCGAGCCCCATTTGGCCTCTCTTGTCCCTGCCCAGTCGTCGTGAGCGTTGGCATCACAGTTCATTGTGGTCAGGCCAGAGGGTCCCCCTTGCCTACCCTCCTGCTTCATTCACTGAACGTAGAGTGTTCACTTGTGCACAGAGACACGAGAGTCTTTGGACTCGGGTTTTGAGTCCCAGCTCTACCCCTTAGTAGCGTCATGGCCTTGGACAAATTGCTCTTCTAAACTCACTTCCATCATCAATTAAAATGCAGATAATTAAACCTGCTTCACAGGGTTGTGGAAAGTTGAATAAGGTAACCAGTTAAGTGTTGGTTTTTCCCATCTTTTCTCTTGGCTGATTTGATTTTATGCGAAAGAGAATGACCGCGTTTTTCTATAGTGTATTGGATTGGGCAAAAAGTCCATTTAGGTTTTTCCAGACGATCTTACGGGAAAACCCAAATGAAATTCTTGACCAACCCAACAATTGCCAATAGTTGGCACAGGCTTTATGTCTCAACTCTCTGAGTGATGTCATATTTTTTGGCAAATACAGACAATTTCCTGTTGAATTTAGAGTTGATGCTAAATCCTCTGCAGATAATGACGAGAGGGGTAGTTTTCTACATTGGAGAAAATCACTGTAGCCTCATTATGATTCATTTACGGCATTCTGCTAATATTTTATAATGTGCCTCTGAAAATAAAGACAGTAGTCTCGAATTCTTTGGCTAGACCTTTAAAATTAAATTTGTAAAGAATGAGGTTCCTCCTTAGTTTAGGAAGTTAAGTGCAGTTAGAGATTAACTTCACAGATGCAAGAAGCTCTGCCATGTTGTTGCACCCTCCACCTCCTCGTGTGGCCCGTTTTAATTGCCCGTCTCCTGAGGTGTTTGCTAAAACCATTGGTCGTTTGCTGCTCCTCTGGTGATCCTAGCAACCCTGCTTTTGTTTACCAGGTTACTCTTTTTCTCTTTTTCATCCTGTACAAATAAGCCACACTGAAAAGTTTTCAGCAGCCTCAATTATATATTAGCTGTCTTAGTTTAGTAAATTGTGTTCTTTTTCAGTCCTGACATCTCACTGGGACGAGAGAGTTCAGGAGAGGATTGCTCTTAAAGAGTTACGATCACTGCAGGTAGTGAGGGGGCCCAGGGTGAGCTTGCTGCCATGATCATGAGGATCCTGACACAAAGCCTGCCTTGTTCCTGGTGTGCCGTCGAGGCCTCTTCCTGCCCGGGTTCTTGCAAAGCATCCTGAGACCGGAATCTGCTTGTCGTTACTTCCCTGACCCTTGAGAGCTCACATTACGCTTCAGTCACGGTGCCACCTTCTCTGCAGACGCTCTGTACAACATCCGACTGACGGCCGCTGCAGCCAAGTCCCCGAGTCCTGTATCTGTGTAGCTCATTTGGTGGTGGATTTCCCTGGTGACTTAGTGCTACAGAAGCTGCCTGCAATGCAGGAGACTCGGGTTTGATCCCTAGGTAGGGAAAATCCCCTGGAGGAGGAAATGGCTACCCACTCCAGGATTCTTGCCTGGGAAATTCCAGGGACCGAGGAGCCTGGTGGGCTACAGTCCATGGGGTGGCAAAGAATCAGGACTGAGCGACTATCACTTTCACTTTCTTTCACTTTTCTTTGTGGGGACATACCACAGAAAGATTGTGTTTTATTTTCTGGACCTAACCCAACTAGCCTAGTTTCTTGCATGTAGTAGGAGATAAGTCAGTATTTATTAGTGAATATCTTAGGCTAGTCAAGGGGCTTGACTGGTGGCTCAGATGGGAAAGAATCTGCCTACAGTGCAGGAGAACCAGTACCATCCCTCGGTTGGGAAGCTCCCCTGGAGAAAGGAATGACTACCTACTCCAGTATTCTTTCCTGCAGAATTCCATGGACAGAGAAGCCTGGCGGGCCACCATCCATGGGTTTGCAAAGAATTGGACACGCCTGAGCAACTAACACTTTCACTTTTTTACATCTTAGTCTATCAGACTAGTAAATGCCATAAATTGAGTGGCTTGTAAACAACAGCAACGTATTTCTTAAGGTTCTGGAGGCTACGAAGGTCAACATCAAGGTGTGGGCAAATTCTGTGTCCCATGAAGGCCCCTTTCCTGGTGTCTTTTCTCTGTAAACTCAAACGACAGGAGAGGTGTTGGATCTTTCTCAAGCCTCTTTTATGAGGACATTGATCCTACCTATGAGGGCTTTTCCTTCATGACCTAAACACTCCCCAAAGGCCCCTGTCTTCTAATACCATCACACTGGGTTTCAATGTATGAATTTGCAGGGAGTGGGGGCACAAACATTCAGACCCATAGCAGTGATATTAGACAGTTTTTAAGAATTTAAAGAAAATATAGTTCTGAAAAAAAAAAAAACCTTGCCATTTACTTTAGAGAACTTCTTAGTAAGATAATGAGAACATCAAGATACCTGTGTGTGCAGGGTGATTATTATCCTTCAGGGAATATAAGGAGGGACCAGGGGCAGTAGCCGTAGATTCCATCCCAACAGGGGTTGCTGGGGAAGGCGCTTTAGGACTGGCTTCTGACCTGCTGTGGGAGAGTGAGCAAAAGAATGGGCACTGCCCAGGGTCACTATGATGAAACCTGCGCACCGAGCCACGGAGCAGCCTGTCAGCAGGCCCTGCTAGAGTTCATGTGTTTATTCACTTACTTGATGAACATTTTGCAGGGCGTTTTCTAGGGGCCAAATGCTCTGCTGGGTTCTGAGCACACTTAAGATGAATGAGGCCCAGGCTCGTTCACGAAGCTCAGGGCCCAGACACATCCGTGGACTCTCAGAAAGTGGTGTAAATGTTCAGGGATGGGGATGTCCTATGTAACAGTGGGGGTCTGTTAGTAGCAGGGACGCTGAGCCCATTGGAAGTCTGGGTCCGTTTCCTTAGTCTAAGACAGGGCAGCAGAGAAAAGGGCATTGAGTGTGAGTCTGGGGCTGCCAAGAGGCGGGTAGTGAGAGATCACGTGGGATGAAGCACGTGCTGTGTTTGGTTCTGCCTCCTCTTGCTGACCCACCCCCTGCCCCCCCACGGCCAGCTCCCGGGTTCCGTGATTGGGAATGTGCTGGTCCTCACTCTCCCGGCCCACTCTGGCTGCCTCTCACATGCTCATGTAGGCTATCTCCCGGGTGCTCTCGGCAAACTGAGGTGAACTCATCACATTCTCAGAACTGGTTAGAGGGAGATCCTACCCTAGGGCGTGTGTGGAAAGGTGTATCAGACGCTGGGAACAGTTTGAGCTGAAACCCAGAGGCAGGAAATGGGAAGAAAGGGTCCAGGTGATGGCCAGGTAGGCTGTAGACATAGGTTGAAGTTTCATGCTTCGAATAGAGAATCTGTTCCTTATTAGTAGGAAGAGAAGTTCTTTTGTTGTTGGCTTTTTTGTTTGTTTTTGTTTTGTTTTTCCCAAACCAGCATGTGATTAATACAGTGCTACAGGCTGTGGGCCGAAGGTGTACCCTGGATGGTGAGCTTGGGGGAAACACACATGTGTGTTCAGTAGTGGAACTGAATTGAATTTGTTGCAATTGGATGTGAATTCATATGCGTCTCAGTTGCCCTGACAGTACCTCTCGAGGAAACTTTTGCACAGAGATTCCTAACCAGAAGGTACCACGTGGTTAGTTGCATTGGAAGCAGCACCCAGGCTGTTCATGTCCTCCACACATGCTCTCTTTAGGCCACCAGGTCTTTCATATACTATGGAAAGGAAGTAAGGTTTGGCAGGAATTTCTGACTTGAGTAGGAAAGAGAGTTTTATCATATATTGCCTAGAATTATTCATTTGATTCTTAAATTTAATGAAAGAGTGTTAAAATGAATGGATAACCTGCTTGGTTATGTTTTCTATAATTTACTTTTAAATTCTTCAGTGTAGATGTAGCGGGTGTATTGTGTGTGTGTGTGTGTGTGTGTGTGTTGTATGTGAGTTAATCTACATATCAATGATAGATTTACATAATTCATAACTGAGACTATTCAGTTCAAGTTTTTTGCTAGTATTTGGAAGATTCATGAGATGATTACAATAAATGTTTCAGTGATCTTTGGATCTGATCAACGAGGAGGATTTGAGAGTTGGACTATAAAGAAAGCTGAGCGCCAAAGAATTGATGCTTTTGAACTGTGGTGTTGGAGAAGACTCTTGAGAGTCCCTGGTACTGCAAGGAGATCAGTCCTGGGTGTTCATTGGAAGGACTGATGTTGAAGCTGAAACTCCAATACTTTGGCCACCTGATGCGAAGAGCTGACTCATTTGAAAAGACCCTGATGCTGGGAAAGATTGAGAGCAGGAGCAGAAGGGGACGACAGAGGATGAGTTGGTTGGATGGCATCACCGACTCAATGGACATGGGTTTGGGTGGACTCCAGGAGTTGGTGATGGACAGGGAGGCCTGGCGTGCTGCGGTTCATGGGGTCGCAAAGAGTCAGACACAATTAAGCAACTTAACTGGAGAATTTACTCCCCAACAGTGAAATGAAGGGATTCAAGATTTGTGGATGAATAGGATGTTAGAATCTAGTGAACCAAATATGGGAAAGCCAGTCACCTTTTGAACACGACCAGTCAGTTTGTAGTGTAGCACTGTCTTATATGTAAGACTATCCTTAACTAACTAAAAGAGTTAGCTGAATGTTGCATTAGAATATCATGATATCTGCCTGCATGGAACTTTTGATCCAAAATGTTGTTGAACACCAAAAAGAACAGAGAGAGAGATTGCTCATGGAACTGAGTACATACCTGTTGCTGTGCCTGCTTGCCAATAGCTGGTTGCATGCGTGGCAGCCTTTGGTAGCCAGGTTGTGGAAGAGAGAACATAGTCTCACCTATGAAAGGAAATCCAGTATCTGTGAATGATCAAACACTTGGATGAGTTCTCACAGTGCATCTCTCCTGAGGATGAATTGCAAGAAGGCGGTGGGACATCCAAAGGAGAGACGCTGATGCTGGGAAAGATTGAGGGCAGGAGAAGGGGGCGACAGAGGATGAGATGGTTGGATGGCATCGCTGACTCCATGGACCTGAGTTTGAGCAAACTCCAGGAAGACGGGGAAGCGTGGTGTGCTGCAGTTCACGGGGTCTCTTAGCAACTGAACAACAACAAGCCTTATTGATATGATTAATGAGTTCTTCCTGGTGAGGAATGCATTCTTTAGATTGGTTTTGTTTCTTTGATCCGCCATCAGGGCTCCCAGACTTGTCTCATCGGCTCTGTTAGGAAGGAAAATAATAGTGCATTCCTTGACTGCAGGGCAGAGCCAAGATCATTAGCCCACACCAGAGTGCATCAGTCCTGCAACCAAGGCAGGGGCACTGACTCCTGGACTTTTGTTCAAAGACATTGGGCTTTATTTCCATAAGTAATGGAATTCACAGAACTGTAATGTTTCACATGGAACTTGTAGAGACTTGAAGACTTGAGGGCATTTCTCTTAAATCACCAGGCCAAAAGCTTCATAAATATGTTTTCCACCATAAAATATAATTGTGAGGTACGGTGTATAAGTCTGTTTTATCTGAAACACATTGTTTATTTGTGTGGCAATCTGAGCTCTCCATCACTGAATTAGCATAATAGCTTTAGCCTATTTTCGTCCTAGGGTATTGTTTAGAAGGAAAAATTAATACAGTCTGTTTCTACTAATCACAAATTCCATTTTGTGTTTCTTTGATATTCTTTCTTTGATGTGAGGGAAAAGACTAAATCTCTTTTAAAGGAAGAAAAAAAAAATGTCAGTGAGTCTGTTTAGCATGTATGCAATCTCAAGAATTTAGTAAGCCACATAAGATGGGGAGGCTAATGTTCTGTATTTGGGGCCGCTTTGCTTGTTTGAGGAATTTGATTACAGTTCGGGTGGCTTTCTAGGCATGTAAACTATTCTTACCCTATGACTGTAGAACGTTTCGCAACTCTTCTGTTTGATGTACTAGGCTGCTGAGAGACAAGTTAGATGCACACCAAGCAGACTTTTCTAGAAGCCGGAGCCGAGGGAACCAGGCCGTCCCCATTGTCCTCTGTTCTTCCTGTGCAGAACCACGTTGCTTTCCCTGGATGGCTTCAGCGGTCACTGCCGGGCGGGGAAACTTGATCCTGCAGTAGCCAGCAGAGCGGGAGCTCTCACAGTTTCTGGCTCCTGCCAGCTGGAGAGGGAAGGACCGCGTCCACAAGCCAAGCTTCACTTCCCCCATCTGCTTACACATTTTCAGCACCAAAACCAGTGTGGACTAATGTGTCCAGGCGCGTCCCTGAAAACCGGTGCTTCATTTTGCCATTCTCATAGGTCCACAGAAGATTTCCCACTGACTTAAATCATAATTTCAGAGACATTTTATCGGAAATTTGGATTGATCTCCAGTTGGCAGTGGCTTTCACTTACTATTCTTCAGGCTTGCTGTCCAGAAATTAATGATACGTAAATGAGCACAGGGGTTTGGAAACCTTGGGTAAACTTTATTATTGGAAACAAAACGAATGACTGTTCCTTACTTTGCGAACAACCAGTCGTCTATGCCGTGAATGTCTCTGGCGCTCTGGCTCACCTCCAGACAGCTGGGCAGATGATACTTAAGGCTCGATGTCCACCCTGAGGGGTTTAGAGTCTCCCGGTGGAAGATGGGAGCAGGTCTGCGGGTGTGGCTAGCGTCAGGGGGCCAGTGGGCACCGGGTCCTGGAGGCGAAGCAGAGGGGACTGTTGCGTGTCCTGGAGATCCAGGCATTGTGTCCAGGTTTTGCCGGATGAGAAGGCATTAGCTGTGTGAAGAGCGGGGTGGGGACGTACAGGGCATGCTGGAAAAGGGAGCCAAACATGTGGAGGCACTGCACGTGGAGCAGGGGGCACTTTGGAGTGACCCTAAGCTAATTCAGTAGGCTCAGGTCGAAGGCGGCTGTGAGCAGAGCTCCCCCAGCACTGCTCAGGGCAGTTACAAATCTTGCTTTGAAGCTGCAGGTCTAGCCTAGTGCGGTAGCTAAACACGAACTTGAGCCAGAGAGACTGAGCTCGTGTCTTGACTGGGATTTGAGGCAAGTCCCTTTAACCTCTCTGTGTATACGTTTCCTCCTCTGTAACATGAGTATAATGACAATATACTCATGAGTATATATATTCATTATACATGAGTATAATGTCAGCTACTGTGAGGTTGTGGTAAGAAGTTAATCAAGTAATAGGGCCTAGCAAGTAGTAAATACTCTATGAGCATTTGTTAACACATTATTGACTGGGGGGTTTTTGCAGACGCTAACACCTGGAGTTGTAATATGTCTCTGGTCAATAATGTGTTAATACACGAGACCGGGAGGGTCAGGGTGGTGGCTTATTCATAAAAGACACTCAATTGATGGATTAAAAAAATTCCAGAAATGTCCCTAATGACAAGCTCCTCCAAAGTTTAGAGATGGAAGAAATGATGTAGAGTGGCAGTCCTCCAAGCCCACTGTGAGCAAGGATTACCCAGACAGCTTGTTAAAATGCGCTCTTGGCCCCACCCTCCAGAGAATCTAATTCCTTGCTCTTGAGTGGGATTCAGAAATGCACATTTAAAAAACCACCCCAGTGATCAGTGATTTTCACACACATGGTCCCAGACTCTTTTTGAGACATTGCCTGAGCGTTTGCCCTTTAGAAGCAGGTGACCTCTAGGGACTCAGAAGGACTGTATTTTGGTCCCAGCTCTGCCACTTCCTGGTTGTGTAGCCCTGGGCATGTCGGTTAATATTGTGAAGAGTTAGCTGCTCATTCGTGTCCGACTCTTTGCTGCCCCATGGACTATAGCCGGTCAGTCTCCTGTGTCCATGGGATTTCCCAGGCAAGAATACTGGGGTGGGTAGCCATTCCCTTCTCCTGGGGATCTTCCAGACCCAGAGATTGAACCTGGGTCTCTTGCACTGCAGGCAAAATTCTTTGCCATCTGAACCACCAGGGAAGCAGCTTCACTGTGAGAATCCCCTGTATTTGTCCGGGAATACTGTCATGGCTCTGCTATGAAGAAGAAACAAGACTAGCATCTGAAAGGCACTAGTGAATTGACCATTGTAAAGTGGTCTCATGACTGGAAGGGAGGGAGCCTCAACCCACATTTGGGCCAGCAGAAAGCCTCACCCCGAGGAGCGGCTGTTTCAGGATTGGGAAGGGTGAGGGGATGGAAACTGGATCTCTGCCCATGTTTTTCCATGGAATCCACCTATCTCTTCTCCAGTATCTCATTTGATTATCCAGCTAATATTCCAGTGCTCAGCAGATAAAGGAAGTTCCTGTTAACACAAGTTCACGTGCTCCATGCACAGTGAGGCCGAGCACTGAAATGTTGGAGTCTGGAGCAGAGAAAGGCTTATTGCAATGCCCTGCAAAGAGACAGGTGGTTCATAACCTAAAAAAGCCCTGAGCTCCCCAACGGGTTTTGGCAGAGCATTTTTAAAAGTCAGTTGAAAGGGCTGGGAGTCGAAGGTTGTGTACAGTTCTTCGATTCTCCGATGGTGGGGTGGCAGGGTGCTGTCACAGATATTAACATTATCAGTCCTTAGGCTCCAGGAGGCCTGGGGCTGTGTGCTCATGGTCCTTAAGTAGTTACCATCTTCCTTTTGTTGGAGATGGGAGGTTTTTAACATCTGCAAAACAACTCAGCAAATGTGCATCAGAAACCATTCATTGTTGTAGTCAGTCGTGTCCGACTCTTTGTGACCCTGTGGACTGCAGCCCGCCAGGCTCCTCCATTCATAGGGTTCTCCGGGCAAGAATCCTGGAGTGGGTTGCCATTTCCTTCTCTGGGGGATCTTCCCGAGCCAAGGATTAAACCTGAGTTGGCAAGCAGTCAAATACTGTTATCTACGCACTTCAGAGAGGCGCTAAAGCAGAGGATGTGAGACAGGTCTGTCCCAGGAAGGCCCCACAGAGTCCTGTTCGGTGACATTACTACTTTATAGGACAAACAACCCCACTGTTAGACAGCTCTGGCCACAAGGAGCTGCAGAGTAAGCCCAGGTAGGCCTGCCGTCTGCTGTGCTGGATTTGAGCGTGTCACGTGAGACAGCTGAACAACGGAATGTGGAAGGGTTAATCAGAACAGGCTGATTGGATTGCATGGGCCAGGACCCGGCACTTGGGCGGGGAGGACGCAGGGGATGGTTGGCCGGCAGATACTGCTCATTTTCCCCTCCCAGCTGTTGAAGTGAACACTCCCTCTTGACCAATGTGTTTGGCTACAGACGCAAGTTCCCATGCCAAAGTGAAGAGAGAATTTAGAAAAAACCAAAAGACTAGAAGAGATATTTTTTTAATTTATAAAGATAAAAGCATATTTGGTGTTAAGATATAAACCCTCTTCCTGAAATATAGTTGCTTCTGGTTTAGGAATTTAACAGCTATCCATAGGGACTTACTGTGATGCAAATAACTAGTTAGAATTAAAAACAAAAAAAACTCTTAGTTGGAAATTTAGGACATATAAAATGAATCTAAGTTTTTTTTTTTATTCCACTTTAATTGTAATAGAATCCAACAAGAAAAAGAGGTGAAATCCAAAATTACCTCTTTTGTCTCTAGGGGTGAATATGAAATAGATATTATTGCTCTATTTAACCTACAAGAATAAAAGCTAATTATTACTGCTTCTCTCCCTGCCAGCTAAGAGAGAAATAGATACACATACAAATATGTACCTAAGTCTTACTTCTCGCCACTCTTTCTCTTTGTTCTTTACACACCAGCCCCTCCTCGTCGAGGTTTCTTTGTTTTTAATGCTCCACTCCCTCCATTGCGCTGTTCCCTCTGGCCCCCTAAGTCCCTTCATTTTTTTTCTGACCTAGTACCACTTAGTCTTAAGGCCTCAGGATAAATGCCATTTCTTTAGGAATCCTTTATGACCTTCCTGTTTCCCATCTAGCATTCTGTTCTTTCTTTATCCCAGGAAACTTTGTTCTTTTTTAAATTTCTTTATCCCAAATTAAAATTATTATTCCTTTCACTATGAATCTTCCCAGCTATCCTGTAAATCCATGATGGCAGGAACTCTGTCTTGTTCATCACTTAAGTCTCTGGCAACCACACAATGCTTGATGCATCTTAGATACTTGACTAATATTTGTTAGAAAAAAGGTTAGATGATGGATGACTAGATGGATGCATGGTTGGGCTGATGGATGAATGGGAGAATGTAACACTCACAAGAAAGGGTAGATTCTGACCTCATGAGTCAGGATCTTAACCGATAGCATTTTGAGCCTAGAAATTTGTACTTGTTACATTCTTAGGTTGATTGACTTACTTGACTGCCATGCAAAAATGTAAATGATAGGCAGCGAGTAAAATATGAACATCAAAATATTAAAGCAGACAATATCACAGTTATTGCCTTGGCCAGAAATGGGAGGGGAAGCGTTGGTTTTGAAAGCTCTCTAAAAATGTATTTTTAGCATTTAACTTTCTTTGTAAATGATGTCCTTTATTATATAGCATGTTAGACATCTCTAAAACAGTGCTGGCAAGTCTTTCAGTCAATTATATGCTCATTGGCAAAGGCTTTCAAAATGTTGTGGTAAACTTCAGAGCAGTGTGCCATTCAGCAACTCACATGACATTTCCATGTCAGGATGTTGCTTTTCTGTTGCATTTTGTTCGCTTATCACTTGAAGTGCTTCTTGCCAGCTTTTGTTCTCAGGATGGATTAGGTTTGAATTTGGGGATGAAAATGTGCAAAATGGTAAAAGTGCCTCAAACAGTGTGTGTTATTGCAAGTGTATAGCACAATCAGAAGGAGCGTAAGTTAGAATTAATTTTCTGAGCTCTCCTTCTGAAAAGATTTTTGTATAACTGCTTGTAGTGGTTTAAATCAGAATAGCCATCTTTGGACTTCATAGTAATAGGAAAGCTCAAACTGATCTTGTTGTTTAGTTGCTAAGTCGTATATGACTCTTTTGCGACCCCATGACTATAGCCCGCCAGGCTCCCCTGTCCCTGGGATTTCCCAGGCAAAAATACTGGAATGGATTGCCATTTCCTACTCCAGGGGATCTTCCCAACCCAAGGATCCTGAATTAGCAGGCGGATTCTTTACTCCTGAACCACCAGCGCAACCTGATCTTATAAAAGTATAAATCAGTCAATCAGTCACACACGCGTCTAAGCTTCACACGAAGGTTTTGGCACAGTCACCTGGGGGAAGGGAATTTCTGGGGATTTCTTAGTTCTCTTAGAAGGAGCCTGCAGGATTATCAAAGTTTGAAGCAGCAGCTGCTGGTGACAGTTTCTCCTCTACAAGGAGATGAAATGAGGCTGATCACTGGTCTGACATTTCTCAAACCACAAAAAAGAATAACTCAGAATCAGTGAAATGGCATATTGCCTTATGCTTTATTTTGGAAATTTTAGAATTTCTTTGGCAAACTACTGCCCCCCGTCCTCCTCCAGGAGAATCCCTTGACCTAGATTTAGTTAAGTTCTAACTGAAAGGCCTCGCTCACAGCACAGAGTGTGGTTCACAAATGGTGTGTTGTTTCATTTGGGATTCTTCCTTTTAAGCCTCTGGAAGAATTCAGGTCAGTCTGATATGTTTGCGTTGAAGTAAACTGGCATCTGGATTCCAATGCTAATGGAGCGCAGAGTCAGTATAAACAGCGGCACAGCCTCCACCATGTGTACGATAATCATAAACTAAGCTCTTCTGAACGAAACTGCTGTCAGAAAACATCTCAACTCACCAACACCAAAGACATCCTGAAAGCAGATCTCAGTAAAAATTAAGATAGTTGTATGTTTAAAACTATTGCAATGTCCACGTCTCTTAAAAGGCCTTCATGAAAAAGAAAACGCAGCAACGTGCTTTGAAAAACATGCACAGCTGCATGAAGCTCCCTCCGTGGTTTAATGCCTCAGCTGATATCCAAGTTTTATCTGAAATCTGAAACTTGCTAAACTAGTTCCACTGGGTTCTTGAAGGAGCTAAATATATAGAAAAATAGGGCATTAAGTTAAATATTCAGAGGAATTCAGGAATATAAAATCTATGCTTAAATTTGTATGGCACTGGTAAAAAAAAATTAAAAAACAAGCAGTATGGACATGACTGAATTTCCTTATGTTTTTTTCTGCTTCCCTGTAGTAATAGGAGTAGCAGCATCAGCACGCAGAAACTTTTTCAGTGAGTTACTTACCAGTTCAGTTCAAAGTGTCCAGCTCTTTGAGACCCTGTGAACTTCAGTACACCAGGCTTCCCTGTCCATCACCAACTCCCAAAGTTTACTGAAACTCATGTCCATTGAGTCTGTGATGCCATCCAGCCGTCTCATCCTCTGTCATCCCCTTCTCCTCCTGCCTTCAATCTTTCCCAGCATCAGGGTCTTTTCCAATGAGTCCGTTCTTCGCATCCAGTGGCCAGAGTATTAGAGTTTCAGCTTCATCATCAGTCCTTCCAATGAATATTCAGGATTGATTTAATTTAGGATTGACTGGTTTGATCTCCTTGCAGTCATTCTCAACAATTGCCGTGTAAGTTAGACACCATTATCTCCCAGTTGACAGATAAGCCAATGAAGCGTAGAAAAAATCAAAGGGTCAGTTGCTAAGCCCTGTCTGACTCTTTGCAACCCTGCGGACTGTAGCCCAGCAGGCTCCTCTGTCCATGTGATTTCCGAGACAAGAATATGGAGTGGGTTATCAACAGAGGTGAAAAAACTCACCACACTTTGGCCACCTGATGCAAAGTGCAGACTCATTGGAAAATATCCTGATACTGGGAAAGATTAGGGCAAGAGGAGAAGGGGACGGAAGAGGATGAGATGTTTGGATGGCATCACTGCCTCAGTGGACACGAGTCTGAGCATGCTGTGGGAGACAACGAAGGACAGGGAGGCCTGACGTGCTGCAGTCCATGGGGTCGCAGAGTCAGACGTGACTGAGTGACTGAACGGCCAGGTCACATAGCCAGAAAGTGTGCCACTGAGTGAAAGTTGAGCCCAGGCAGCCTGGTTCCAGGATTTATACCCTGAGCAACTGTCTGATGCCGCCTCTCGCCTCTGTGCCTGCGTGCGTGTTTACTTGTGTCTGACTCTTTTTGACCCCATGGACTCTAACCCACCAGACTCCTCTGTCTACGGGATTTCCCAAGCAAGAATACTGGAGTGGGCTGCCATTTCCTTATCCAGGGCAATCTTCCTGACCCGGGATCTAACCCGCGTCTCCTGCGTTGGCAGGCAGATTCTTCACCACTGAGCCACCAGGGAAGCCCTCTTACCTCTGTAGGTGCTTTTAATTATATACCCTGGTATTAGAATTAAAAATGCAGGCAACAACTTTGTCAGAGCCCTTAGGAACTGTCCCTAACAGGGAACTGGATTATGCAGAATAGCAACAGCCATCACTAAAATCTTAAGAGTGTGTGAGAATTTGCAAAGCATTTTCGTCTCTACTTGCTCCTTTGTTCTGTACAAAGAAATAAGGTTGCTATTCAGGTTCAGAATTGACGAAGTACCTATTATGTGTCAGGCTCTGTTCCAGACAGTGGGGTACAGTAGTAAGTGAGATATGGAACTCGCTGTCATGAATCTTACCTACTTAAAAGGATTGCATAGTAGCTATAATGTTAGTAGCAACCATTGCCACATGTGAATGCCCCAGAAATGGCAGTGCAGGCAGGCAGGGGAGCGACTTCTTGTTCTTTCCAGATTCTCGAAGGCTTGTGAAATTCACATGCCGTTATCTTAAGGTTCTTTAAGCTCTGATTTCATTCATAGGAAGAGAATCCTATAACATTTATAAATTGCTTAATTTTTTTTGGTGATTATTTCATTGCAGAAACAGTTTGGTGACTTCTCTCTTCTAGTTTTATATGTATATAGACATAGATATATACAGAAATACCCAGACTTTTCCCATAAAGACTTCCAACAGAGATCTGAAGTCTTATTACCACTTGCCAGTTTTTCTGAGCCCTAATTTTTGCTGCAAAGGAATATTTACTAGTAGGACTATCCAACCCTGAGAACATAAAGTCTGGAAACTTAGCAACAGCTGGAAAATTCTCATTCAAGAAGGGGTGGGGGGTTAGAAGCTTGCATTTTTTTTTCTTTAGAAAAAGCAAGCCAGCATTCATTTTTAAAGCATCCTACAAGATGAAAGTATTTAAAGTCTGCTGCTGAATTTCAGATGTTTGCCTCTATCAAATGACACTGGAAAAACTATTTATTTGAAATATTTAAACACGGAGCAAAGGAAATTTGAAGCTGAATGAGAATACCATCCACAGACTCTACCATCTTTCTTATTCTGACATTTGTCTCCTCTGAAGATTTTCCACTTCATTTTCACTTTTTCCAAATCCATATCACAGAGTAGTTTATTATAACCAGAAAATTCAAATTCATGCCACATCAGGTACATCCCAAATTTCAAGTGACATAAATTCTGTGGTGTCCTGCCCTGCCTGTTCGAGCTTTATCGTGTCTGATAGTGGAGGTATTGTCACCTAGACATGGAGGCTGGGGATGGGCTCCACAGACCCAGTTCTGATGGACAGTTTGTGGTCTAGCTTATTGGGAACCGTACAGGGAATGCATGGCGGACTCTGGGTGATGAGGTCAGCTGCAGCCTAGGGACCCCTTTGTGGTTGTGTCGGTCGGCTAGAGGTCAGCAGCCCCTTCCTCTGACCTGCATCAGGTGCCATCGCAGAGAGTCACAAAGGACAGGCATTTATTTGCCTCCTGTATTTTTCATAAATACTGTAATCACAGCTTTTTAAATTTCATCAACACTTTTTGAGCCATTAGGATTTGTAGAAGACCGAGTCCCTATTTGAGACTTTAAAATGGCACTGTTTTAATTTATGAAATACCAAGACCTTATTTAAATCCTGAGGGCTACACTATGAAGCGTAGTCTAGTGGGTGATTCCCAGATAGATTTTTTAAGTGTTAATAAATATTTCACATTCAAAATGTTAAATATTTCAAAAATACTTACTTTTATTGATAAAATACATATATATAGACATATACACATGCACATGTATTTTATTGACAATATATATAAGTGTATGTATAAAAGTGTATATATGTGTACACTTTTTGAAAAAAAAAAAACCATGGACTTATAATGTAAAGCTATAGTCCTGGACCTCACCCCCAGCACAGAGAAAAACTTATAATTCTTTTATATGTTCCTGTGTTTATAACTTCTGCCCTTATAGCTCTAAATATATTTGTAATATTGGCTGTCTTGAGTGTCTGTTTGTATGTGTGCATATTCACCATTATTGATTTGTCAAGTTTAGATATTGTTAATTACCTTAATATTATAATGAAGATCTAGCTTATTTGTACTACAGCCGTCCCACTCTCAGTATACTACCATGTTTACTTCTTTTGTTGCCTACATACCTTTAAATAATGTGCTTATTTCTACCTTATTAGGTATGTGTGTGTGTTAAGTCGCTTCAGGCATGTTCAACTCTGTATGACCCTATGGACTGTCGCCTGCCAGGCTCCTCTGTCCATGGGATTCTCCAGGCAAGAGTACTGGAGTGGGTTGCCATGCCCTTCTCCAGGAGATCTTCCCAACCCAGGGGTTGAACCGGTGTCTCTTACATCTCCTGCATTGGCAGGAAGATTCTTTACCACTAGTGCCACCTGGGAAGCCCCTTATTAACTATAGAAAGAAAGAAGAAAGTGAAGTCGCTCAGTCGTGTCCGACTCTTTGTGACCCCATGGACTGTAGCCTACCAGGCTCTTCCATCTGTGGGATTTTCCAAGCAAGAGTACTGGAGTGGGTTGCCATTTCCTTCTCCAAGAGATCTTCCTGACCCAGGGATGGAACCCAAGTCTCCCGCATTGTAGGCAGACGCTTTACCGTCTGAGCCACCAGGAAACTCATAGTCAATAGTTAATATAGTTATTAACTATAGGCAGTATCTAGTGATTCCTTCGTTTATAAGATGAGATTATTATCCTTTCCGTAACTTCTGCCTTTAATATTTTCTAGTTTCTCTCACTTGGACTTCTAATTTTACACTATTAAAGCTAATATCATTTATGCCTAGTTTTAATCATCTGAAGGTCTTAATGTTATGTTAGTAGATTGACTCTGAAGCCTAAAAAAATCAACAAAAACTACTATGAGTATCTAAGCATCGTTCAGTTCAGTTCAGTTCAGTCGCTCAGTCATGTCCGACTCTTTGCGACCCCATGAATCACAGCACGCCAGGCCTCCCTGTCCATCACCAACTGCCGGAGTTCACTCAAACTCATGTCCACAGAGTCAGTGATGCCATCCCGCCATCTCATTCTCTGTCATCCCCTTCTCCTCCCGCCCCCCAACCTTTCCCAGCATCAGAGTCTTTTCCAGTGAGTCAACTCGTCGCATGAGGTGGCCAAAGTATTGGAGTTTCAGCTTTAGCATCAGTCCTTCCAATGAACACCCAGGATTGATCTCCTTTGCAGGTTGAAGTAGTATGTTGTGATTACATTGTACACTCTTTGTAACTGTTTGTTTTCCCTCGAGTTTCGGATAGTTTTTATTTTCCCCTGTAATCTGCCTGTCTGGAGTCCTCAAGTACTTTCAGCTTCTTTGCAATGCGCCCTTTTCTTACATGCTTTATGCTGCCCACACCTTGGAGCATCTGTGGCCTGGGCATCTTGTCTTACACTGACCTTCCTTGGACCCATCTTTCTCACTTTAATTCCATGTGCTGCTGAAGCATGCTTCAGGGATCCTTCTAAAAAGGGTATGTGTTGTTGTTGTTATTTAGTCACTAAGTTGTGTCCAACTCTTTGCGACTCCATGGCCTGTAGGCTGCCAGGCTCCTCTGTCCATGGGATTTCCCAGGCAAGAATACTGGAGTGGGTTGCCATTTCTTTCTTCAAGGGATCTTCCTGACCCAGGGACTGAACCCAGATCTCCTGTTTTGCAGGCAGATTCTTTACTGCTGAACCACCAAAAAGGGTATGTAAGAAGTAAATATTCTGAATTTCTGTGTATCTGTAAATGATTAGTGTTTTGGCTAGATCAAGAATTATAGGTTAGTTAAGTTTTTCTTGGGAACTTGGAAGACATTGCCCTATTTTATAGCATCTAGGGAGTTAGTGATGGACAGGGAAGCCTGGCGTGCTGTGATTCATGGGGTCGCAAAGAGTCGGACACGACTGAGCGACTGAACTGAACTGAATGCTGGTAAGAAATATGATTCTTGCCTCTTTGAAAGTTACTTTCTTCCCCCCTTCAATTTTTAGAAACTGATTTTTATGATCTCTTACCAAAACTTATCTGATTGTGGTTCTTTTCTTGATGTGCTCTTTTGATGGACTTCTTGATGGGCCCTTTCATTTTGAAGACTTGTGACCTTTAGTTGTGGGAATTTCTTTTAAATTATTTCTTTGATCATTCCCTTTCCTCTGTTTTCCTGCTTTAGAATTCTTTTTAAAATCTGTAGTAGTGGGGCCTTCTGGTTGCTTCTGTACATTTTTTTTCTCTTGGACTTTTCCTCTCTTAGTTTTTTGCCTAAGTTTCAGGGGGACTTATTCAAAATTATTTTCTTACCTTATATTGATTTTTAAAAATTTTTGACTGTTACACTTTAAATTTTCCAATACCCTTTCTTATTCTGAGTGTTCCTTTTTAAAATAGAATTGTGTTCTTGTTTCTCGGTGTTTTCAAGTTCTGTTCCTCAAATTATTCAGGTTTTCTCAAAGATCATTTTTGTTTGGTTGGTTTTTGTTTATTGAAGATATTTTCCTTTATCTTTCAATACAAATGTCTGTCAACAGTTGCTGTCCAAATATATTTAAGAATATGTCCAAATAATTTATGTCCAAATATATTTAAGAATGAAAATTTGATTGGGGACTGCATCATCAGAGATTGTGTATCCTGTGGTCCTGCTGTTTCTAGGGTGTTTATTGGAAACCTGGCTGTTTCCTTGCAGGATCCTCCAAGTTTCTGTATTGTCATGGCCATCTTCCTTTCTTACATCTATTCAGGTTATAACTTTGTCTGCTTTCTGATCAACTCCATTATCTAGAATTTGGCTGGAATGCTTCATCCATTCCTCTTTTCTTTGGTTTTGTAGATTTGTGACTACTTGGTTTCTTGACCTGAATATTAATGAGAACCTGGGAAGGCATGGGATAAACTGACATGATCAGTTTGCCATCTTGAGCTGGAAGCAAGTACAACCAGTATAAATCTTGTCTCTTTTTACAGTTGATTGAGAAGCTAAAATGTGAAATAATTTGGTACTGCCTCATCAAAGGATACCTGTTAGTTTCTTTTTTTCCTAAGAGAATCAGTATTATCTCAGTGATTATTTTTGAAGTGAGAGTAGTTATGACTAAGCTAAGTCGATTCAGTCGTGTGCGACCCCATAGACAGTAGCCCACTAGGCTCCCCCGTCCCTGGGATTCTCCAGGCAAGAACACTGGAGTGGGTTGCCATTTCCTTCCCCAATGCGTGAAAGTGAAGTTGCTCAGTCATGTCCAACCCTTAGGGACCCTATGGACTGCAGCCTACTAGGCTCCTCCATCCATGGGATTTTCTAGGCAAGAGTACTGGAGTGAGTTACCATTTCCTTAATTGACCTTTATTATTTCCTTCTCTTAATGGTACCCTGTGTCATCTTAGGAATAGTTGTAGCTATTCCTAATAGTCATAATGTTAGTAATAATTTATAATGTTTCTAATAAGTTGCTCTTGTTTATCCTGTTTCATAAACTTTGTATATGTGTAATTATAAATCCAAACTACCCTATGTTTCAGAAAAAGGAGTATAAATCCAATTATTAATATAAACACAAAGAGCACAAAACTCCAGTGTATCCAGACATCAATATGTGGAGTGATGTAATAGATTTTTTTTAATTAAAAAGCCTTGGCCTTCCCTGGCAGTCCAGTGGTTGAGACCATGCTTCCACTGCTGGGGGGCGCAAGTTTGATCCCTGCCCAGGAAGCTAAGATGCATGCAGCCAAAAAATGAGAAAGGCTTTCCTTACTGGCCTACCCATTTTAGTTGTCATGTTGGCCGCTTTTGACTTTATTGTGACCTTTTAAAGGTTAATTCTCAATTTAAGTAAAGGCTGGAGGAAACCTGGATTCACATTCTTCGTGGACTGTTTTTTTTTCCTTTATTTATAAGCCATCCAGTCTGTGGTATTCTGTTAGTGGTGGTGGTTTAGTCACTGAGTCCTTTCTGACTCTTTGTGACCCCCTGGACTGTAGCCCACCAGGCTCCTCTGTCCATGGGATTTCCCGGGCAAGAATAGTGGAGTGGGTTGCCATTCCCTTCTCCAGGAGACCTCCCAGCCCAGGGATCGAACCTGGATCTCCTCCATTGCAAGTGGCTTCTTTACTGACTCAGCCACCAGGGAAGCCACTGCACATTGACAGTATCTCAGCCCCTCGTCAAAGCTCAAGAATGGGCACATGATGCAAACTGACCTAGAGTAAAATTTAGGGTTTCTGTTTGAGGGCTGGGGAAGATGTGCTCTTTCTCTGAGCGTGAAAGAGAAAAAAATGCATCCCCAGGAATTGTTGGCAGCCACTTGGTATCTATGAGAAAAGGAGGCCCCTAACCAAAGTAGGCAGAGCAGAGGACGGAAAGAAGCAGGAGAGAACATTGTCGAGCTGCTGGAGGGAAGCAAGCTTTGTGACCTGAGTTATCTGTGGACTGTATGAGAGCCATTCAAAAGCCTTTATTATATTTTAAGATATTTAAATGTTGATTGGGTTTTTTAATTGCCCTTAATAGCAATTGAAGCCACTATAATTGATACATATCAAAAGCCTTAACATTTTGAATTTGACCAAGCAATTCCAATACAAGGTTTTGTTTTTTAATAATGATATAATTAGAGAATGTAGCACTTTGTTTTAAAAACAGTGTTTAAAAAACTTGAAACTAATGCAACATTTTAAATTAACTATACTCCAATAATTTTTTTTAAACAGCAAAAAAAAAAAACCCTTTTCCTATGGAAATAATTTTAAGTTTACCGAAGAGTTTAAAGAAAATTCAGAGAGTTCTTCTGTACTCTTCACCCGGCTCCCCATAAAGAATACCAAACTATGGTATACCCATCAAAACTAATAATTTAGCACTGACAAAATACAATTATCTATGCTTCATGGGGTCGCAAAGAGTCGGACATGACTGAGCGACTGAACTGAACTGAACTGATGCTTCATACTGCAGCCAGACTTCACCAAATTTTCAAATCTGTCCTTTTTTTCTGTTTCAGGGTCCAATCTAGGATTCCATAGGAATCCTGTCCCACTTAATTTCCTCCAGTCTCTAACAGTTTCAATTTTATTTTTTATCTTTCACGACTCTGACAGCTTTGAATAGTACTAGTCAGATATTTTATAGAATATTCTTCAGTTTTTTTTTTTTCCGTGATGTTTTGTGTTGACTAGATGAGATTTTGGGATTATAGGGGAGAATACCACAATGGTGAAGTACACTTCTCATCATATAAAAGGTATATGATATCAAGATGTCTTACACTGGTAATATGAACCTTGATCAGTTGATTAAGGTAGTATCTACCAGGTTTCTTTACAGTTGCCATCTTATTTTTCCATATTATATCCGTTTTAAGCAAGTCACTAAGTCTGGCACGCAGTCAAGGGAAGAGAAATTGTTACATATCCCAGATAGGAGAATATCAAAGAATTGGGGGCATACGTTAAAACTACTGCAGTAATTAATACATAGTTTAGGGTGGGCTACTTTAAGGTTTAGCTCTCCCTCCTTAAAGCTTTCCCAGCTAATTTCAGCATTCATCATTAGATCATATCCGTAGCATTTCCTGCTGGGTTTCTAATTATTTTCTCTTTCCCTCCTTCCCTCTGCATTTTCTACCTAAAATTCTGTAAGGAAGAATAGCCTTTTCTCTCCCATTTATTTGTTCATTACTTTATTTATAGGATTATGAACTCATGCTGTTAATTTTATTCTTTGGATTATATGGTCGGGTGCTGTAATTATTTGTTTTGTTTCTCAAATTGTTCCAATTTTGACCATTGGGAGCTCTTTCAGGTTGGCTCCTATGCCTTTTGGCATGCCTAAACTGAACTGAACTGAATACTAGTTTCTTATTACTATCATTAATTTTAACTCTCCATGCTTCCTGGCACTATATAAGGTGCTCTAAACTCATCCACAGTAGATGTTTAAACTAACCCACAGTGGACAAATCAATAACCTCATAAATATTTATTTAATGTTAAATGACTATGCTAGTTGCTATGGAGAACAATGAAGTTTAAGGTATAATTTCTGCCTTCAAGAATTCTATAATCTATCTTCAGAGATAAAATAAACTAATAAAAGAAAATGGAAAATACAAGGCAGTACACGATTAAATTAGTAAGGACTGGAGAAGCTCACAGAAGAGAGAAAAAATAACATCAATCTGAATATGTCAAGAAAAGAAACCTTGAGAGATAGATCTAGCTCAGGCAAGTGAAGTGGAAAGGGAAAAAATAAGTGCAGGAATTGTTATTAGAGGATATGAGAAGTAGTGAGGGACAAAGTCATCTTAGATGAAATTGACAAAATTTCTTGTTTTATAAGATAAAAATCCAGCTAAAATTGATACAAGAAAAAATGGAAGGTAGGAATAGCTCTGAATTTGTTTAATTAAATTTAACATTCCCACAACAACAACCAACCCCCCTGCAAGATCCAGATGGTATTATTAGTGAATTTCTTCAAATATTTGGGGAAGGAATGATACCAATCTTAAGTAAATAACAGAAAATAGAGTAGAACACTTCCTAAGTCATTTTCGGAGATATATACTACTTTAATACCAAGTCCTGACACAGTTTTAAAAAATACACACTGATATCTATCACAACCATAGATGCAAAAATATCTAATTCACAATTAGGAGTAGAATGCAGAGATATAGAAAAAGGATGATGGTTGCAGGATACAAAATTAATAGTACAGAAATCTGGTACTTTTCTGCACATCAATAATGAACTATCAGAAATAAAAAGTAAAAAAGCAGTCCTGTTTAAATTTGCATCAGAAAGAAAAATAAGCTTAACCAAGGAGATGAAAGTCCTAAGCTCTATAAACTGTAAAAATATTGATGAAGGAAATTGAAGACGATACAAAGAAAGGGACAAGATATTCCATGCTCTTGGACGGGGAGAGTTAATACTGTTAAAATGGCCATAACACCCAGAGCAATCTATAGATTTAATGTAGTCCCTGTCAAATTACCCATGACATATTTTTACAGAACTGGAACAAATAATTCTAGAATTTGTTGGAACTACTGGTAAAAAGGATTCTGAATTACCAAAGCAATATTGAGCAAAAAGAACAGAGCTGAAGGGAGGTATCACCTTCCCAGACTTCAGACTATGACAAAGGTAGAGCAATCAAGAAAGCACGACATTGGCACGAAAGCAGACATAAGGTCAATGCAACAGAATAGAGAGCCCAGAAATGAACCCATGCGTCTGTGGCCAATTAACCTGCAGTGAAAGAGGCAAGAAAAGACTGTCCATCTCTTCAGTAAGTGATGCTGAGAAAACTGGACAGCTACCTGTAAAAGAGTGAGATTAGGACATTTCCTCACACCAGAGACAAAAATTAAACTCAATTAAAGATAAAATGTATCAATGACCTAAGTAGGACTTGAAGCCATAAATCTAGAAGAGAGCACAGGCAGAACACTTTGACGTAAATTGCGGCAGTACATTTCTGAATCTAAGGCAAAAGAAATAAAAGCAAAAAACAAAAAAGTCACCTTGTTAAAATTAAGAGGTTTTCTCAGCAAAGGAAATCATCAACAAAACAAAAAGGCAACCTGTGGAATCGGAGAAAATATTTGCAAATGATGTAACAGGTGGCTAATATCCAAAATAGATATATAGCGCATGTAATTCAATATTTAAAATGACAACCAACCTGATTAAAAATTGGACAGAAGACCCGAAATGACATTTTTTTCCAGAGAAGACATGCATATGGCTATAGGCACATGAAAGATGCTCAGCATCACTAATAATTAGAGAAATGCAAATCAAAAGAACAAGATATTACCTCATGCCTGTCAGACTGCAATTGCTGCTAAGTCACTTCAGTCGTGTCCGACTCTGTGCGACCCCATAGACGGCAGCCCACCAGGCTCCGCCATCCCTGGGATTCTCCAGGCAAGAACACTGAAGTTGGTTGCCATTTCCTTCTCTAGGCTACCTATTATCAAAAAGCCTACAAATAAAAAACGTTGCTAAAGATCTGGAGAAAAGAGAATCTTCATACACTATTGGTGGGGATGTAAATTGGTGCAGCCACTATGAAAAACAGTGTGGAGCATCCTTAAAAAAAAAAACTGAAAATAAAACTACCCTATTGATCCAACAGTTCCTTTCCTGGGTATATATCTGGAAAATATGAAAACCATATTTGATAAGATTCATGCACCACAGTGTTCATAGCGCTAGCTACAATAGCCAAGACATGGAAGCAACCCACGTACCCATCAATACCATCAATAGACAACTGGATTAATATGTGTGTGTGTGTAGTGGAATATTATTCATCCATAAGAAGAGAGTGAAATTTTGCCATTTGTAACAATATGGATGGCCCTAGATAATATCATGCTTAGTGAAATTAGTCAAAGACACATACTGTGTGATATCTGATATCCCTTACAAGTGGAATTCAAAAATTAAGCTGACAAATGTATATAGCAAAACAAACAGATTCACAAATTCGGAAAACAGACTAGTGATTACCAGTGAGGAGAGGGAATGAGGGAGAGGGACGAGATAGAGGTATGGGTTAAGAGATACAAACCACTAAGTATACAATAGATTAGCAGCACATAATTGCACAGCATAGGGCATTATAGCTAGCATAATGGCATTTAGTATAATCTGTAAAGATTCTGAGTCACTATACTGTACACCCGAAACTAATATAATATTGTAAACCAGCTATACTTCCCAAAAAGGAAAAAATTGAAGCAATGAATTCTTTCCTCCTAAATCAAGAAGAAGGCATGCATGTCTACTCTCACTGGTTCTATTCAACATTGAACTCGAGGTTCTAGCCAATGAAATAGGATGAGCTACTAAAATAAATTTTAGAAGTTAACAGATTGTAAAGGAAGAAGTGATTGAACTGTCTCTGTTTGCAAATGGTATGACTGCATATCTGGAAAATTCTAAGAAATCGAAAAAGATCTATTTGAACTTAGCAGAAATCTATTCAATTTATCAAGGCCTCAGGATACAAGGTCATTGTAAAATATCAATTGTATTTCTATTCATGAAGAAATAATTAGAGAATTAAATTAAAAACACCACCACTTACAATAATATCAATACCATAAGACAGTGATATATTTAAATGAAAAGCACAATACCTAAACACTGAAAATTATAAAATATTTCTGATAAAAATTAAAGATGACCTAAGTGGAAAAATATATGTGCAGTGGAAGAATCAGTATTTTTAAGATGTTGGTTTTCCCAAAATAGTGTATAGATTACCATAATCAAAAAGGGGTTTTGGTTTTTGTTTTGTTGTTTTTAGAAACTGACAATTTCTAAAATTTATATGAAAATACAGGGGCTTACAAGAATCAAAACATTTTCTTCCTCTTTTTTGAAAAACTGAGTCAAACTTTTTTTTCACTCTCTTTTTTTGTTTGTTTTTTACTTTTCTGGCTGTGCCATGTGGCATACGGGATCTTCCCCAACCAGGGATCAAACCCATGCCCCCCGTGTTGGGAGCATGGAGTCTTAACCACTGGACTGCCAGTGAAATCCAAGTCAAACATTTTTTTTTAAATGAATGACAGTGTGGGGGAACCCTCACTTGCTGATTTTAAGACTTACTCTAAAAGCATCAGTAATTAAGAAAATCTAATATTAGATAAAAGGTAGAGAAACAAATCAGTGAAACAGAATCAGAAATAATTATATAGTTAATTGATTTTCAACAGAGATATCAAAGCGGTTTAGTGAAATAAAGGAACAGTCCATTAACAGATGGTGCTGGAGCCATTCATTAACTGTGTTGAAACACAGTGAAACTTAATGCCCACCTCACTCCAGTATTCCTGGGCTTCTCTTGTGGCTCAGCTGGTAAAGAATGCACCTGCAATGCGAGAGACATGGGTTCAATCCCTGGGTTGGGAAGACACCCTGGAGAAGGAAACAGCTACCCACTCCAGTATTCTGGCCTGGAAAATTCCATGGAGTGTATAGTCCATGGGTTCACAAAGAGTCGGACACGACTGAGTGACTTTCACTTTCACACAGGAAGTAATTCAGGATGTATCATAGATCTTCATGTGGAGCAAAAGCTGTAAAGCTTCTGGAAAAAAATGTAGGCCAATGTCTTAGAAAGATGGCAACCATTTCTTTAGAATACCAAAAGCACTAACACTATAGGGGAAACAAATTAATTGGACTTGGCAAAAATGAAGAACTTCCATTCATAAACAGACATTGCTAATAGAGATGCCACAGACAGGGAAAATAATGTGTAATACATACTTCTGACAAAGAAATTGCATCCAGAATCTCTCCAGAACCTTTACAGCCCATTTTAAGAAGACAGAAAACACCCTTTCCCCAAAGCGGCAAGATTGTTTGAACAGAACCTTCACAACAGAAGATGGCAGAGCGTCCAGTAAACATTGGAAGATCAATAATGACAGCGTTGGTCCTGAGGGAAATGCAAAGTTAAATACCACTTCACACCTACTAGTTCAGTTCAGTCGCTCAGTCGTGTCCAACTCTTTGCGACCCCATGAATCACAGCACGCCAGGCCTCCCTGTCCATCACCAACTCCCGGAGTTCACTCAGACTCATGTCCATCGAGTCGGTGATGCCATCCAGCCATCTCATTATCGTCCCCGTCTCCTCCTACCTCCAATCCCTCCTAGCATCAGTCTTTTCCAGTGAGTCAGCTCTTCGCATGAGGTAGCCAAAGTATTGGAGTTTCCATGTTAGCATCAGTCCTTCCAAGGAACACCCAGGATTGATCTCCTTTAGGATGGACTGGTTGGATCTCCTTGCAGTCCAAGGGACTCTCAAGAGTCTTCTCCAGCACCACAGTTCAAAAGCATCAATTCTTTGGCGATCAGCTTTCTTCACAGTCCAACTCTCACATCCATACATGACCACGGGAAAAACCATAGCCTTGACTAGACAGCCCTTTCTTGGCAAAGTCATGTCTCTGCTTTTTAATATACTATCTAGGTTGGTCATAACTTTCCTTCCAAGGAGTAGGCATGTTTTAATTTCATGGCTGCAATCAGCATCTGCAGTGATTTTGGAGCCCAAAAAAATAAAGTCCGACACTGTTTCCACTGTTTCCCCATCTATTTCCCATGAAGTGATGGGACCAGATGCCATGATCTTTGTTTTCTGAATGTTGAGCTTCAAGCCAACCTTTTCACTCTCTTCTTTCACTTTCATCAAGAGGCTTTTGAGTTCCTCTTCACTTTCTGCCATAAGGGTGGTGTCATCTGCATATCTGAGGTTATTGATATTTCTCCCAGCAATCTTGATTCCAGCTTGTGCTTCTTCCAGCCCAGCGTTCCTCATGATGTACTCTGCATAGAAGTTAAATAAGCAGGATGACAATATACAACCTTGACGTACTCCTTTTCCTATTTGGAACCAGTCTGTTGTTCCATGTACAGTTCTGACTGTTGCTTCCTGACCTGCATACAGATTTCTCAAGAGGCTGGCTACAAATAAAAGCAGTGATGACACAGAATGTCTGTAAGGACATTGGAATATGGGAACTCTCAGTCAGCGCTGGTGGGGATGTAAAATATTACAGCCATGTTTGGAAAACTAGTGGTTCCTCAACATGTACCTGCCCTAGGCCCCATCAGCCTCGATCTAATTATTGACTTCAGGGAAATGAAAGCGTATATTTAGAAAAAGACCTTATAGTGACCGAAACTTGATCAACCTCAATGTCTATCAACCAGAGAGTGGGTAACAAGTTATGGTGTTTTCTTACAACGGAATGATACTCATTTATACAATTATTTTTTTATACACTAATGCTCATGAATTAACTAAATATACTTAACAACAAGAATAAAGTATACTCACTGTGGTGCAAAGGAAGCCAGACAAAAAATAACATATAATATATGATTCTGTATATATGAAGTTCAAGTACAGACAAAGCCATGGACAGTGATGGAAACCAGAGCGCCCCTTTGGGAAGGGCTTGACAGAAAGGCACTTTCTGGAGTGATGAAAAGGCTGTTTATCTTAACTAGTGTTTTGGTTACATTTGGTTACATTTGCGGATGCTCCACACTGAAATGCACGCCTAAAATCTGTGCACTTTAATGTATGTAAAGTTTACATGCCACTTGAAAAAAACTGTAGACATACCCTGTATTCTGTACTGATCTCTGGGAGAAGATTTATTAAATCTTGGGTGTTCAATAGTCATGAACATGGAAAGGAATGTGACGTCTAAACCTTAGCATGGGTCATCCCATTCCATTCTCCTGGGCCTGTGCTCACACACCAGTTCCCCCTCTTGAATTTCCATATTCTGTCAGTGTTCTTACAATTTTTGTCAAACCCAGGCTTAAAATATTCTTGCAGCTTTGATTATTTCTTCTATTTTATCATGACTTCCATCTAATTTATGGAATTTCCTCTGTTCTCTGCTTTTTTCCTTCTCTCTAGGCCTTCCTTTATACTTTCACAACTATATTTCTATTTCACTCTCTTAGCAATAGTCCTCTCCTTTATTTTTTTAAAAGTTATTCAGAACACTGATGCCACATTTATCCTCAGAAAAACACTCCTGTTCAAAATCCATCTGAAACAAGAACACTTCCAGTAGCTCTAAGCTGGTTGACAAAATTTCAAATTTGTTATTCTGGAATTCACACCCTAGTCTTATTCTCCAGCTCCATAAATTCTCCTCTCCAGTCTCCAAATGTGTCGCAGTCTCTCTCATCTCTACAGTAAAGCAATATATGTGTCATTTAAAATGTTTCACATTGATTAGTACCACTTTTGAAGGAGCCTGTACTTATATACACTAACAATTTTAGTTCCAGAATTGTGTCATTGTTTTTTGTTTTGTTTTGCATCTTTTTTATTTTTTGTAATATGAAGACATTGCTGCTAAAGCTTTATCACTTACTCGTTTATTTAACAAGTATGTACTGTGCCCCAGCCGTATACCAGACACAGTACTGAGCTACAGATTCGGTTGCCAGCATGGTGAACATGATGCGTGCCTTGACAGAGCTTGAAGCCCTAATTAGAGAGAAATTTAAAAAGTAATTTTAGTTCAGTGTGGTTAGTGCTGTGGAGGGGGAGGGGTCTCGTATTAGTCATGTATTGCTGCTTAACAAATTACCCTGAAACTTAAGTATTTCCTCAGAGAAATACTACCAGCAGGGTGCATGTATGTAGAGTATGAACACACACACACACGTGCACGTCGTTGTTCAGTTGAGTCATGTCTGACTCTCTGTGACCCCTTGGACTCTAGCCCGCCAGGCTCCTCTGTCCCTTACTATCTCCTGGAGTTTGCTGAAATTCATGTCAGTTGAGTTGGTGATGTTATGTAACCATCTTATTATCTGCTGCCCCCTTCTCCTCTTGCCTTCTATCTTTCCCAGCATCAGGGTCTTTTCCAGTGAGTTGGCTTTTCGCATCAGGTGGCCAAAGTATTGGAATTTCAGCATCAGATCAGTCCTTCCGTAGAATATACAGGGTTGATTTCCTTTAGGAGTGACTGGTTGAATCTCCTTGCAGTGCAAGGGGCTCTCAAGAGTCTTGTCCAGCACCACAGTTCAAAAGCATCAATTCTTAGACGCTCAACCTTTTTCCTCTATACACACACACACAAATATATAGAGATACACACGTATATATATATATCTCAGTATCTTTACCTATTTGTAGAGAACTTTATTTCAGAGAATAACCTCATGTGATTATGGGGGCTGGCAAGTCCAAAATCTGCAGGGCAGACTGGAGATCCAAGGAAGAGTTGTGTTTCAGCTCAAGTCCAGAGGCAGTCTGGAGGCACAGTACCTCTTTCTCAGGAGATCTCAGATGGTTCTCTTTTAAGGCCTTCATCTGATTGGATGAGACCCACCAGCACTACATAGGTTAGTCTGCTTTACTCAGCATCTACTGATTTAAATGTTAATTTCATTTAAAAAATCCTTTCACAGCATCATTCACACTGGTGTTAAACTAAATATCTGAGTACTGTGGCCTCACCGAATGACACATAATACTAACTATCCCAGTCAGGAATCTGCATGAGCCAGGGCAGTCCTCCGGCTCATGGTCCCTCACCTGGCTTCAGTCAGGGTGTCGGTCAGACGCACAGTTATCCCAGTTGGGGCTGATGTGCAGTTCCTCTGGCTCAACCGGACCAGGATCCATTTCCAAGCTCACCCAGTGATCATTGGCAGGGCTCAGTTCCTGACAGCTGGATGGACTGAGGGCCTCAGTCCCTTGCCAGTGGGCCTCTCCATAGAGCACTGCCAGCATGGCAGCTGGCATCATTAGGGTCAGAGGGCAAGAGAGAGGTCACTTCCCATCACTTTTGCCATACTTTGTTCATCAAGAGACTAAGTCTCACCGCACTCGAGGTGGGGAAGGAGAGGGGATAAAATAAGTGTGTGAATACTGGAGTAGAGTCAGTCGAAAGAATCAATGGAAGATCCTTTCTAGTTTGAAATGGTTTAACTCTACGATGAGGAACTAGAGAAAGAGTGGAATATTGCTGTGGCTTGGGAAGAGTCACTTAAAGGGGGAGGCGTCCCTGGGCTGAGCTAGGTGGGCTCATACAGCAAGAGGAAGAGGAGCAGCAGCAGGAGCTCTTCACAAGCCATGTGCATCTGAACATCTGTGGGGCACTGGAAAAACACGTACAGTGACAGCTTTCCTCTGGTGATTCCAGTTTAGTTGACACAGGTAATTTTGATGCATCCCTAGTTAAGATTCACTGTAATATAATGAGCAGACAGTTTTTAGTTGACCCAAGGATTCGGATCAGAAATAGTATGTTTTAAGGTTAGAGAGAATGGTGGAAACAGGTATTCGTAATGAGGATGTAGATATGATCCTTAAGAAAATAGGGAGACATTGTTAGTGATAAGTTGGTTGTTGTTGAGTTGCTCAGTCATGTCCGACTTTTTGCAACCCTAAGACTGCAGCACGCCAGGCTTCCCTGTCCTCAATCACCTAGAGTGCACTCAGACTCATGTCCCTTGAGTCAGTGGTGCCATCCAACCATCTCATCCTCTGTCATCCCCTTCTCCTCCTGCCTTCAGTCTTTCCCAGCATCAGGGTCTTTTCCAGTGATTCAGTTCTTCTCATCAGGTGGCCAAAGTATTGGAGCTTCAGCATCAGTCCTTCTAGTGAATATTCAGGGTTGATTTCCTTTAGGATTGACTGATTGGATCTCCTTGCAGTCCAAGGGACTCTCAAGAGTCTTCTCCAACACCACAGTTCAAAAGCATCAATTTTTCAGTGCTCAGCCTTCTTTATGGTCTAATTCTCATATCCGTACATGACTATTGGAAAAAGCATATTTTTGACTAGTTGGACCTTTGTCGGCAAAAATGATGTCTCTTCTTAATAGGCTGTCTAGGTTTGTCAGAGCTTTTCTTCCAAGGAGTAAGCATCTTTTAATTTCACAGAAAGTTACTGAGTAGTGCATGAATATATAGTTGCATTAAACAATTTTCATTTATATATTCATACATTCATTTTTTTTTCAAATACTTCCTTATCACCACCAGAGACCGCGTTACCAGACATTTTTGACTGTTTGTAGGATGAGCTACAAGAAAGAACACCAGCAAAAAGCTTATGGTGGTATATATGAGGTGTGATGTCATGAACTGGGTGAATGGGAAGAGGAGTTGACAGGATTCCCGAATTCAGTGGAAGAAATAATGAAGGGTGAGAAGGGAATGATGACACCACGTCTTTTAAAGTCCACCCTCCTTCAGCAGACCTCCCAGGGCTGGGAAGCAGAGAGGGTGTTGGGGAATTTGAGTTACTGTGTGCTTCAGCTCTTCTGTTCAGTAAAATATTCTATGGGTCTGACAAGGACAGAGTAGCGTGGCTCAGTAAGCCCTTGAAAGGGGGATTTATTCAGAGGCACTGTATTTTAAATCCACAAATGATGAGATTCCTGCCAAGCTTCTTTTGAATTAAATAAAGTCCAGAATATAGGGGAAATAGGAATGTTCATTAATGCGATAAGACAGCATTTCTACATGAAGGATACAAAATCAAATAGAGTCTTTGTTTTCGTTGCTTCTAGAGAGTCAAAGTCGGAATCCTTTTGTGGCTCTGTGCCTGTAACAATGTGGAGCATCTTTTCATCATACTTTCGGGAATGAAAGGGCATATAGTTTCTCTGCACGATGACAGGCATGTTTCCTTGAACAATGCCCTGTAAAGGTCACGTTGGAGATTTGAGTCACAAGCCCTGTGACTTAAATTTGAGGCTAAGTTTAGAAATGGTGTGTCCAGAGCGTGCCAAGTTCCATTAAAAGCCCTGGTGTCATTTTGGATTACAGTTGAATAGAACATGACCCAGTGGGTCGTGGTATCTTTCTTCATAGCAATACATAGATTCTCCTTCTTTGTATTATTCCCTGGTCGGGTGGATATGATAGATACCTTCTTTCACACCAGATCCTGAAAAATGATGTCTAGTTTCATGGACCGTTTTTTTCTCCCCCTACCCCAAGTAGCTTATTTTCTAGCTTCCCAATTATCATTAGAGGATTTCTGTAAAAGCCTAATTATTTGTGTGTGTTCAGTTATGGTTGATTTTAAATGCTACCTTCCTCACTGACGCTTTCACTATCCCCCTCGTCCCCAAGAAAGGATCTCCAGTCCTTTCAGCGCTTCAGAGCTCTTCTTCCCTCGCTGACATCACTGTGCTCTGTTATATAACAGCTCTACTACTTAGGCCTCACCACCAAATGACGTGTTCATACCGTGCTCCTCTTATTGTGCCGAGCACTTTGTATTGTTTGTCATTTAGTTGTTCAGTTGCTAAGTCACGTCCGACTCATATAGCTCTTTATATAGGTTAGCTTACTTAATGCTCACAGCAGCTTATATGGGAAGTATATCATTTCTGCATTTTGCTGAGGAGAAAGCCAGGGTTAACGAGTCTTAGGTGCCTTGCCCAAGATCACCCATCTAGTAACTGATGAAACAAGAACAGCCCCAGGCAGTCTGGTCCAGACCCGATTCTTTCAACCATGTACTGCTACCTCCTTCTTAAAATTTTTGACATTCAAGAAGCATCCTGTTCCAAAACAGTAAGATGTTTGAGGGAAAAACTGTGTTGCTTTTTTTCAGTATTTTTGGAATTTTCCGACATGTTGATGACACAGAAGTATGCAGTATGATATTTGTCTTTCTCTGTCTGGCTTCCGTTCCGTTCCGTTCAGTTGCTCAGTCGTGTCCGACTCTTTGCGACCCCGTGGACTGTAGCCTACCAAAGACAGATATCATATGATAACACTTATGTGAGAGATCTGAAACATGATACAAATAAGCTTAATTACAAAACAGAAATAGATTCATAGATATAGAAAACAAACTTATAGTTACCATAAAGGAAAGCAGGCGAGGGGTAAATTAGGAGTTTGGGATTAAAATATACACACTACTATATACAAAATGGGACTCCCCTGGTGGCTCAGTGGTAAAGAATCTACCTACCAGTGCAGGAAACCCCAGTTCGATCCCTGAGTCAGGAAGATCCCCTGAAGAAGAAAATGCCAACCCACTCCAGCATTCTTGCCTGGGAAATCCTATGGCCAGAGGAGCCTAGTAGGCTATAAATAGTCCATAGGGTTGCAAGAGTCGGGCATGACTCAACAACGGCGGCACGTGAAAAGTGGATAACCAACGAAGACTTGCCGTGCAGCACAGGGCGCTTTACTCGGTATCTTGTAATAACCTGTAATGGAAGAGAATGTAAAGCGGAATCTACGTTTATGTACGTATGTATTTATAGGCATATATAATTAAATCATGCTGCTGTATATCTGAAATGAACATAACACTTGAAAATCAATTATATTTCAAAAAATTTTGAAAATGAAGTCTGCAGTAAATTGTGGCTGAGTGACTGCTTGGACAGTGCCATCAATATTTTATGGAAAACACAGTCTACAAGTTGAGGCATTCCACGTGAAACTTTGTTTTTAAGCGGTGTGAAGAAATGAGAATGCTAGTCTGTGAAGTTTTAAGAACAGTTGCTGTTTATTTTGTGTTCTTGTCATTTAGCTTAGATTCTGTGGTCCAGATACTCCCATTCCCTGTTCTTTGTCAGGCTCTTCTTCCTTCTTTTATGCAAAGATAAACTGTCTGTGTTTGGCCCCATATAGTAATCCTAGGCTCCCGTTCTGCAGAGCTCTGAAAATGCTGTCCATCATTCTTCCTTATTTCTTTATTCAGGCCTTAAGCTTTTGTTGCCTAAAATACAATGAAAAGTTTTTAAGGTTTCATGTGACCTTCTTCATCCCTCTCTAGCCTGTCTGTAAAGCTTCCCAACCACAGTGTGGATATGAACTAAAAGTTCCAAGGCTTGTACAGAAAACAATGCCATTAAAAGCTGGCACTTTGAGGGGAGTTTTGAAGTGATTGTTTACGGGGTAGTAAATATGAAACACACCATAAGCATGGATGCTAGGAAAACTGATGGAGGGTCGGCTCTTGGCACTGGAACAACCCAAAACATGTAGATACTTGACTGAAAATAAGAGAAGAAATCTATCAATAGATGGAGCTCTGCCAAGACCTGTCGGTTGGCCCTCATAGACGGACACAGCTACGAGGAGATACAGTCCTGTCACTCAGAGATAGCCACAGAGGATGCAGGATCCATCCCTGCGTCAGGGACACTGTTCTCCTTAAGTAAAGGCGATGTCCTCTTTCCCCTGGCCAACAAGGAACTGTGGGCCACACAGAGGCACCAGAGGAAGATGTGGCCTTCGCCTTGGTATCGCTGATGTCCCAGGGCACACACAAACCTGCCCCACCACACCAGGAGACCCCTGGGGCTCCACAGGGTTTTCTTTGCATCAGAAAGAAGGTGGGAGAGAAAGTGCAGTGTGTAGAGCTGGGTGTCTGGATTTCCATGAGCCCTGACTCAGTGAGACAGTGTCTGATATTTTAAAGCTAAAACAAATTAGGAGAGGAATTTTCTTGATCAATTTAGTAATATATGAATCCATTTAGTATATTGCAGTATAACCTGTTCCCCTGTCAAAATTCTGTTTATGAAATATTTTTCTTTTTTTTTAAAGTGTAGTTGATTTACAACGATGTGTTAGTTTCTGGTATATAGTAGAGTGATTCCATTTCTTATGTATATATGTATCTTTTCAGATTCTTTTCCATTATAGGTTATTACAAGATATTGAATATAGTTCCCTGTGCTATATGGTAGCTCCTTGTTGTTTATATAATTTTATATATTGTAGTTAATATATAGTAGTTATATATAGTGGGATTCTATCTGTTAATCCCATTCGCCTAATTTGTCCCCCTAATCCACACGTACCCCCTTGGTAACCATAAGTTTGTTCTCTATGTCTGTAAGTCTTTTTCTGTTTTGTAAGTGTCGTTTTTTGTTATAATTTTTTTTTATTCCACATCTAAATGACATCATATGATATTTGTCTTTCTCTGTCTAAGTTAACTCCACTTAGTATGATACTCTTTAGGTCCATCCATATTGCTGCAAATGGCATTATTCCATTCTTTGACTGTGTGGATCACAATAAACTGTAGAAAATTCTGAAAGAGATGGGAATACCAGACCACCTGACCTGCCTCTTGAGAAACCTGTATGCAGGTCAAGAAGCAACAGTTAGAACTGGACATGGAACAATAGACTGGTTCCAAATAGGAAAAGGAGTGCGTCAAGGTTGTATATTGTCACCGTGCTTATTTAACTTCTATGCAGAGTACATCATGAGGAACGCTGGGCTGGAAGAAGCACAAGCTGGAATCAAGATTCCCGGGAGAAATATCAATAACCTCAGATATGCAGATGACACCACCCTTATGGCAGAAAGTGAAGAGGAACTAAAAAGCCTCTTGAGGAAAGTGAAAGAGGAGAGTGAAAAAGTTGGCTTAAAACTCAAAATTCAGAAAACTAAAATCATGGCATCTGGTCCCATCACTTCATGGGAAATAGAATTGGAAACAGTGGAAACAGTGTCAGACTTTATTTTTGGGGGCTCCAAAATCACTGTGGATGCTGATTGCAGCCTTGAAATTGAAAGACTCTTACTCCTTGCAAGAAAAGTTATGACTAACCTAGATAGCATATTATTAAAAAGCAGAGATATTACTTTGCCAACCAAGGTCCGTCTAGTCAGGCTATGGTTTTTCCCATGGTCATGTATGGATGTGAGAGTTGGACTGTGAAGAAGGCCGAGCACCGAAGAATTGATGCTTTTGAATTGTGGTGCTGGAGAAGACTCCTGCGAGTCCCTTGAACTGCAAAGAGATCCAAGCAGTCCATTCTAAAGGAGACCAGTCCTGGGTGTTCATTGGAAGGACTGATGCTGAGGCTGAAACTCCAATACTTTGGCCACCTCATGCGAAGAGCTGACTCACTGGAAAAGACCCTGATGTTGGGAGGGATTGGAGGGCAGGAGGAGAAGGGTACGACAGAGAATGAGGTGGCTGGATGGCATCACCGACTCGATGCACATGAATTTGAGTGAACTCCAGGAGTTGGTGAGGGACAGGGAGGCCTGGCGTGCTGCGATTCATGGGGTCGCCAAGGATCGGACACGATTCAGCGACTGAACTGAACTGAATACCCCATAATATATATGTGCCACATCTTATCCATTCATCTGTTGATGGACATTTAGGTTGCTTCCATATCTTGACTGTTGTAAATAGTGCTGCTGTGAACATTGGGGTGCAGAGTTGCCTTATTTTCTGGATATATTCCCAGGAGTGGGGTTGTGGGATCATATGGTAACTTCGTGTAGTTTTTTTAAGGAAGCTCCATACTGTTCTCCATAGCAACTGCGGTGAGTGAACTGGTTTTCTAAAGCACACAGACCACAGAGTGAAATGAGGGAAGAGGCCTTTTGGGCTTTAATGTCCCGGTTTTAAGCCTGATCTCAGGAATCTGTGCCTTCATTTTCTTATCTGGGAAATGGAGCCAGTGCCCTCCAATGGCAGGGCCATTCCTCATATCAGAGAGCCGGTGCCCGGGGTCTCACAGCTGGTGGGCTCTCAGTGAAGATCAGTATCGCCACCTTCATGCTGAGCACTGTCCTTCAACCTTCGTCTGGTTAGAGAAGGAGAAAAGCAGATTCACTGAGGTATAAAATACTGCTGGCCCTTGGTCATTTCTAGAGACAGTGCTAAAAAGGTTGCCATCCCACCCTGCCATTTATGAATATGACGATCTAGGAGTGAAAAATTAATAGCAGTTAATAATTTTAACAATAGTGTTAGATGCTATCCCAGCATGTTCTGACTACATTGGCCAGTTCTGACAGTGACAGTACTTTGGACGTGTCCTAACGGAGTGCTTTTTTCTCCTTACAGAAGGATCTGGCATGTCGAAGCTCCACTGTCTTCCATGGTTCTTCCTTTGTGAACAGCTTCCATTTAAAAGAGTTTTGTGAATAAGTGGTTTCAGTCAAGTCCCCAGCGAACACATTTGTCTTCTCATCTCCTGGAGCTCTTAAGGTTTGTGTGATGTTTTCTATTTGTCTCATAAAGTTATTCTTAATTTTCAAGGATATTTTTAAAATGGGTAATAGTCTTACCCTATTGCATTAAGAACTCTGGAAGTAGATTATGTACAGATTGTAATCCTTTGATTTCACCGGGAGACAGATATAAATGAGAAGAAATTTGATATGCTGTTTCTCATATTTATTATTATATACTCTGTGGGATGTTACAAGTATATTAGAAATAACATATCCCCCACGTTGGCTTAAACAAGTTTTATTTCTGTGTTCATAAATTCTGACTGAATAGATTGAGTGAATTTGTATTGAGTGTCTACATATATCAGATTTGGTTAAGTACTTTCAATTAGCTAAGACTTTGCAGATAAATTATGCTTTGGAACATTGAAAATCAAAACTGCATTTGTCAATATCAACTAGTGTTATCATTTTGACATTTTTCAACTTATACAATCTCAGTAACCAGAATGTTTTCATTTAGCCCTAAAAAGGGGTACTCACTGTATGATTTATTATGGTAGAACAGGGTTGTTGTTTAATGAGTGTATTTTATTAACTTAAAAGATTAGTAACTATATTGTTGCTTACTTAAGGACAAAGCTTGCTAGCACAACAAGCATTTTATTTCAGAAATGCGTGTTCTGCTATTGAGATTGGTACCAAGTAAATCGCTTTTATTTGGAAAGTACTTTCTGATAAAAGACCCACCTAAAGGCTGAAGTTAATCCACGCCTCTTTCATAGATGAAAAAATGATCAAGCACACAAATAAAGCTTTGTACACTGAGTGCAAAAAACTAAACAAAGAGCATGGAAGAAGGAGCGTAGTTCTTTTTCTGGAATGACACGTCTTTTTCCACAGGCGTTTATTTCATTGGTTGGACTTTCATTCTGTCCCCGGTGACAAATGTTTTCTCCACTAAACAGCTCTCTAGTGTGGGTTTTTTTTTTTATTTCTTTTATTTCTACTGAGAAATCAAAGTGGATTTCACTGCCCTGCCGGGCTAGACTCCAGTTTTCCCACTGTAGTCTTCATTGCTGGGCCCCATGATTGAGTTCTTTGAAGGATGAGGCATGGGTCCGGGGGAGTGGAAAGATGGGCAGCTGTGTTTCCACCGTAACTCTGCAGTCTGGTAGGATGCTGTGGTGTGTGGAGAGGTGACAAAGAGCATCTGCATTAAAAAGAGGCGCTGGGGAGAACTTGACAAGTGACCCGAATGTTCTTCCCTACTCAAGCAGGATCCCGCTTAAACTGTCTGAAGCCAACGAGAATCTGTTTCTCTTCAGACCTTCATACTACACATCCACTTTCCTTTTGAAGCCTAAGACAGATTCTGCTTTCTTAGAGCCTCCTTGTCTAAAAGCCTAAGGGATTCTTGACCTCCTCATGCAGCAGTTCATTTCTTCTGCCATGGAGACAGGGAATGTGTTGGTCAGAGTCCCCCTGTATCAGTACAGACTCAAGTTTCGAGTCATCCTTTTCAGGAGAGAGAAACCCCCTTTTCTGAACCTCTCCTATGAAATGTACAACCCACAGATTTCTTTACCCTCACAGTTTTGCTCTCGGCCTCTTAAATTCTCCACATTCTGCTTAAGTTTGACAATACAGACATGCTCAGTTCAGTTCAGTTCAGTCACTCAGTCGTGTCCGACTCTCTGCGACCCCATGAATCACAGCACGCCAGGCCTCCCTGTCCATCACCAACTCCCGGAGTTCACTCAAACCCATGTCCACAGAGTCGGTGATGCCATCCAGCCATCTCATGCTCTGTCGTCCCCTTGCAGCATTAAAAATCATCTATTGGTGTTCCTCTGTGGGTCTACTATTGACATTTTGAAGGGACTGCTTCTTTTAAAAAAAAATAAAAAATTTTTTTCTTGACATGGCACGTGGGGTCTTAATTCCCTGACCAGGGATCGAACCTGCCCCGCTTGCATTGGAAGTGCAGAATCTTAACCACTGGACCACCGGGGAAGACCCAGGGGATTTTTTTCTTCTTTATGATGTAAGATCGGCCCATGGATTTTAGAAAGGTCAGTAGCCCTGCCTTCCAGGAACTGAAGACAGGCAGCACCCCGCCCCCAGTCCCTGGTCGGTGTGAAATAACCAGATTCAAACCTCCTCACATCCCTGTTGAGAAGGACAAGGACTGCCCAGACCAGAGTCTCCAGCAAGAACTGAACGTGCTAGAATGGGCAGAGCTGAGCACATAGTGAGGTTGGCCCGGACCCCGTTTTAACTCTGGGTGCCATCTTCTTCGCACCCTGTCGTTCTTCTGAAAACTCTGGGCTTGCATTGACTTTTCAGCCGTCTAGAAACACACCAGCATGTGTACATGGATGCTCTTTTGAAGAACCAGAATTTCTGATGTGGTGTCTAGAGGAGGTCACCGTTGTTTGAGACGGGAACATGGATCTGGGGGTGATAACCTCAGAACTCAGTGCAGGAAAATAGGAGAGAGTGGGGAGCTCTGGGGACCTACAGAAAGGAGAGGGCCCAGACCACAGTGGACATGGTGCGGCTGGTGTCAGAACAATGACTCCAGCTCAGTTACGGAGAGAGGGAAGGGGCAGAGCGTCTGAAATCCACGGGGAGACTGGAAAAGGCAAGGAGCAAAGGCATAGTTTTCACTTGCATCTGTGCTATGCATCCCAGTTTCAGCTCTCTGCCCGTGTCATAGGCTGACTTCAGGGATCAGCGTATAGGGACTTTAACGGGTCCTCTGCTGCGGCCGAAACTCTCTCTCCCATCAGACCCGATGTGCCTTCCTCATCCACCTCCCATCCACATTTCTGTCTTGTCCTTCACTTACCTTCTGGCATCTCCCCTCACCCCCTTTCATTCATGCGTGCAGAGAATGGGGTCATGACTTGATGCCTTTTATTTCTCTGGCTTCTTCCAAAACCTCAAGTGAGGCTCTTCATGAAAAGGAAAGGGCATAGAAACAGTGGGCTTCAGAAATTGTTTCCTGTAAGAGCTTTGTTAAGGCTCTGATCTCTTGAGACATTAACATTTAATACAGGCACAACCTTTCCATAGGAAACAAATTCTCATTCACTACTGTTTTCTTTAACACAAGGAGTCGTTGAATTTCCTAGTACAGAGTTTTGTTGTTGCTGAGTCACCAAGTCGTATCTCTCTTTTGTGACCCCATGGCTTATCACCCACCAGGCTCCTCTGTCCATGGGGTCTCCCAGGCAAGAGTACTGGAATGGAATACTTTCCTTCTCCAGGGGATCTTCCGGACACAGGGTTTGAACCCTGTCCCCTGCGTTGGCAGTTGGATTCCTTACCACTGAGTCACGAGGGGAGCTTGTAGTATAGTTTACTTAATAAGACGATGAGGGTAATTCGTGACTTAAAAATACAGTTAGGGGTATCTTGGTTGTTATGTGGCAGACACGTACTGTCTGCCTTGGCTTGCACAAAATACACACAGCAAGTGCAGAGTTGCACGTGGGAACTAGATTAAAGGACTCTTTCTTTGCTTTCTGCTAAAATGAAGACTCCTACATAAGATTTATCGTCTATAAAAAAAGACTACTATTATAGAGACAGAAATAACACCAAAGGCTTCCCTTAGCTTGTGTTGTTGAATTATTTAAAGCTTTATAGCCGAGTTTCTGGTCCTGATGTTTTTTAAACATGGCGGTTTTCCTGTCCTCCCTTTTTGGGTGTTCAGGACACCGAGTTCTATTTGGCTTCTTGGAGTTTCTCATTTCCTGAAGTGCACCACTAGCTCTATAAACATGGAAGAATAAATATTAGCTTTATGAGACCATGTTCCTCTACTAGTTGAAAAATAGCATATAATAAAAAATACAAGGATGTAATATTGAAAATTATAGGTCAATATGCTCTCTTATGGTGGGTATATATCTGATGCTCATGCATGGAGACTGTGTTTTCAGAAAAATGGTGTGCTGTGCAATACCACTTGTGTCTGTGATATATTTTCACCCCTCATGTTTAACAATATATCTCAAGTAAGCCTCGCCTCACTAGTGAAATGTTTCCAACTTATTTACCACTATGATTTAAAAACCACAGAAACACTCTGACTCTTGCTATTAATTCTAAAAATCACATATGATCCAAAGTTAAAATGTTTGTGGCTTCCTTTCTTGCTGGAGACCCCCAGCACCCAACCAGCTCCTTGGAATTACATTAGAAAATGTCTAATGGCAATTTTGAATCTAAAAGAAGTTTTGTGAGGGATTTAAAATAAAAAGTCAGTTGTGGTCTTGCACAGCTAGTCAATACTTTGTGCATGCTGTCGCTCAGTCGTGTCCGACTCCTTGAGACCCCATGAACTGTAACTCACCGGGTTCCTCTGTCCATGGAATTTTCTAGGCAAGAATACTGGAGCGGGTTGCCATTTCTTCCTCCAGGGGAATCTTCCCAACCCAGGGATCGAACCCACATCTTTTGTGTCTCCTGCATTGGCAGGCAGATTCTTTACCACTGACAATTGTTATTGTGAAATCCAGACTCTAATTACGCATGTTTAGCAGCAATGAAAATGTACAATCCATTGATCGTGCCCCTAAAGCTTTATATTCATACCCAGTAAGGAAGAAAAAGAGTAACCTTTATGGATAGTGTGTGAGTTGAAACACTCTTGAAGCTACAGGATTCAATATAATTACTAATATGTTCAGATGATTTCACTGCCTTCTAGAAATGACAATCCATTTGCCAAAAGTGCCAGTGATTTATATCAAGGACAGTTTCTTCTCTTATATTAATATTTCATTGTTCCTCTTGATAAAGATGGAAAATAATTAGCCTTGCATAGTCCAGGCTCAACAATAAGAAAATTGGACCTATTGGAATAGTTCCTTCTAATTGCCTGAATTTCTACAGGATGATTCTTTTAAACTACAAAAGTTAAAAATACATTAAATTGTATTATGAAGTAATTTAAACCTACAGAAAATAATAAAGTCTATTTACTGCCATGTTTTATTATTTTTATTTTTAGTGGATTTCTTTTTGTTTTTCTTTCCAATTTTATAAACAATACATGTTGATTACATAAAACTAGCAATACATAAAAACATAAGGTAAAAATTAAAAACCACCAAAGATACCTACCCCAGAGATACCCATCATTATTAGCATTTTTATGTGTTTCTTCCCAACGTTTAGAGTTTTTTAAAATTGACGTATAACTGACCTATATCATTGTGCTAATTCCAGGTGCACGAGATAGTGATTCAGTATTTCTGTACATTGAAATATGATCACCATGATACGTCTAATTACCATCTGTCAACAGACAAAGATACTAGTATACAGCTAATTATATTTCCCATGCTGGACATTTCCTCCCTGAGGTTCACTTTTTCTTTTCTTTTTTGTAGTTGGGAGGTTGTACCTCTTAATCTTCCTCAACTATTTCACTCTTCCCTCAACTCCCTCCCCTCTGGTAAATACCTGTTTCGTTCTCTGTATCTGTGAGTCTGCTCTTTTATATCTGTTCATTTGGTTTGGTTTTAGATTCCATATATAAATGAAATCATACAGCATTTGTCTTTCTTTGTCTGACTTATTTCACTGATGGTAATACCTCCCAGGTCCACCCGTATTGTCATAAATGGCAAGATTTCATTCTTTTTTATGACTTATATTCCAACTGAATATATGTACCACTTCCTTAATCCATTTATCTATTGATAGACATTTAACTTGTTTCCATATATTGCCTAATATAAATAGCACTGCATTGACTATAGGGGTACATATATCTTTGCAAATCACTATTTCTGTCAGAGTAACACCCACAGGTGGAATTTCTGGAGCATATGGTAGTTCTGTTATATGAGAAACCTCCATATTACTTGCCATAGTGACTGTACCAGTTTACATTCTCACCAGCAGTTTTCTAGGGCTTCTTTTTCTCCAAATCCTCACCAGCACTTGTCTTTTTGGTGATAGCCGTTCTGACAGGTGTGAGGTGTAGCTCATTGTGATTTTCCTTTGCATTTCCCTGATGACTGGTAATTTTGAGCATGTTTTATGTGTCTTCTTTGGAAATAAAATAATGTTCAGGTTCTCTGGCCAGTTTTCAGTCAGTGGTTCATTTTTTGATGTTGAGTTATACGAGTTTTATATATTTTGGATATTAACCCCATACCAGACATTCATTTGCAAATATCTTCTCCCATTCACTAGACAGTCTCTTTATTTTGATAATAGCTTCCTTCATCGTGCAAAAGTTTTTTTTAGCTTGATGCAGTCCCAGTTTTAAAATTTTACTTTTGTCTCCCTTTCCTAAAGAGACATATCCAGAAAGTTATTGCCAAGGCCAGTATCAAAGAGTATACGGGCTATGTTTTCTTCGAGGGGTTTTGTAGTGTCAGGTTATTTAAGTTTCAGTCCTTTTTAAGTTTGTTTTTTTTATGTGGTGTGGAAAGGTAGTCCAGTTTGGTTCTTTTGCATGGTGTCCAGTTTCCCCAGCACCATTTATTGAAGAGGCTGTCTTACCCCTGTTGTGTATTGTTGCCCCATTTGTCATTGACTGATTGCCCATATAGGTATAGGTTTACTCCTGGGCTCTGTATTCTGTTCCTTTTATCTGTGTTTTTGTGCCAACGCCATACTGTTTTGATGACTGTAGCTTTGTATAATAGCTTGAAACCAGGGAGCCTGATACTGCCAGCTTTATTGTATGTTTGCTTTTACCAATGAGACTTTTCCTTTTATAGTTTTCATATTTCTAGTTGTACCATTTTGCTGAAAGGAATTCTTTTATCATTTTTTATAAAGCCTGTTTCTGTGGCTTTCCAGGTGGCACAATTGTAAAGAATCCTCCTGCCAGTGCAGGAGATGCTGGAGACACTGGTTCTGTCTCTGGGTTGGGAAGATCTCCTGGAATAGGAAATGGCAAATCCCTCCAGCATTCTTGCCTGGAAAATTCCACAGGCAGTGGAGCCTAGTCCATGGGGTCACAAAGAGTCGGACACAACTGAGCGCACAGTCGTGCGTAAAGACAGGTTAGTGGTCCTGGACTCCTTTAGCTTTTGCTTGTCTCTGAAACTCTTTGTCCCTCCTCCAAATCTGAATTATGGCCTTGCTGAGTAAAGTATTTTTAATTGTGTTTTTTTTTCCTTTCATCCCTCTGAAAATATTGTGTCATTCTTCTGACCTGCAGAATTTCTGCTGAAATGTCAGCTGATAGCCTTTTGTGAGTTCCCTTGTATGTAAATAGTTGCTTTTCTCTTGTTGCTGTTAATATTTTCTCTTTATCTTTTGCCATTTTAATTTTAATATATCTTGGTGTCGACCTCTTTGGGTTCACCTTGTTTGATATTCTCTGAGCTTCCCAGATTTGGATGTCCATTTCCTTTCCCAGTTAGGGAAATTTTTAAATATTATGTCTTCAAATCGGTTCTCCTCCCCTTTCTTTCTTTTTTGGGGGGACCCTTAGAATGTTAGTACACTGATGTTGTCCCATAGATCTCTTGATATAGCTTCATTTTTAAAATCTTTGTTTTTTTCTTTTCTTGTTCAACTTGAGTGGTTGCCACTACTGTCTTCCAGAGTGCAGATCCTTTCCTCTGTATCATGAAATCTACTGTACTTTCCTTCTTCATTTCAGTCATTGTATTCTTCAGCTCTGCTTGTTTCTTCTTTTTATTTTGTAAGTCTCTGTTAAACATTTTACCATGTTCATCCATTCTTCACCCAAGGTCACTGAGCATCTTTATGATCATTGCCTTGAACTCTTTACTGGGTAGACTACTTGTCTCTGCTTTGCTTAGCCTTTCTAAGATTTTACCTTGTTCCTTCATTTTGAACCTGTTCCCCTCTTGCCTTATTTTGCCCGTTCTCTGTTTTTGTTTATGTAAATTAGGTAGATCAGTTGCATGTCCTGATCTTGGAAATTTGACCTTTTTATGTAGGAGACATCTATGGGGCCTAGCTGCACACTGCCTTCTGTTCATCCAAGCTAAATGATCTAGGAGTTCCTCCCCGTTGTGGGCTGCATGGGCCCTTCTGTTGGGGGCGGGGTGCTGATTACTATGAGTATACTGATGTGACAGGTCCCCAGCCTGTTGGGTTTAAGACTCTGCCTAGTGCAGAGGCTGCTGGCCACTGGTGGGTGGAGCTGTGTCCTGGTATAGCTGCCTGCATAACCGAGGAAGTCCAGGGCCTGGTGCTAGCCTGATGGTGGGTGAGGCTCTGTCCCTGCAAGGCTGGCTGCTTAGTGTACTGCATCCCGGGACTGGCTGAAAAGTTGACTAGTGAGGCCAGGTGCAGGCACCAGTAAACTAGAGGGAGGGCTCCAGTATGGTGTCTGTCAGCACTGGTGTTCTCATGATAGAATAAGCTCCTAAGAGTGGCCACCTCCAGTGTCTCTGTCAGCAGGGTAAGTGCCAGTAGCCTCTTGCCTCTCTGGAAGGCTCTCCAAGACCAGCAGATGTGTCTCCTTTCTAACTGCTTTTGATTTGGAACATGCCCTTTAAGAGAAGAGTCTCTGTTTCCTGTAGCCTCTGGTTCTCCTGAATGCAAGCTCTGCTGTCCTTCAAAGCCAGAAATTCTGGCTCATGTTCCTGATGCAGGACCCCCCAGCCCCAAGCTTTTGAGCCCGAGGTTAGGCTCAGACTCCTTGCTCCTTGAGGGAAGTCTCTGCAGCTGTGATCATTCTCCTGTCTGTTGGCTCCCTACCTTCGGATGTGGGTCTTGACTGTATGGCATCTCTGCCTATCCTACTGATCTTGTTGTGGTTCCTTATTTATATCTTCCATTGGAGAAGATCTTTTTTAAAAAAATTTAATTGGAGTATAGTTACTTTGCAGTGTTAGTTTCTGTTGTATGAAGTGAATCAGCTATACGTATACATGTATCTTCTCCTTCTTGGACCCCCCTCCCACCCCCCTACCCAATCCCACCCATCCAGGTCATCGCAGATTCCCACTCACCATCTTTTAACACACGGTGGTGTGTATATGTGATTCCCAATCTTACAGTTCATCCCACCCTCCCTAACTGCACCCCATGTCCACACATCCATTCTTTGCATCCGCATCTCTCCTCCTGCCCTGCAGATAGGTTCACCTGTTCCATTTTTCCATTTTCTACACGTTTTTCTATTGTATATTAATACAGCATTTGTTTTTCTCTTTGACTTTACTCTGAAGGACAGACTGTAGGTCCATCCACCTCACTACAAGTGACCCAATTGTATTCCTTTTTATGGTCGAGTATTGTTCCAGTGTGGATGTGTACCACACCCTCTTTATCTGTTCATCTGTTGATGGACATCTAGGCTGCTTCCATGTCCTGGGTATTGTCAGTAGTGCTGCAGTGAACCTTGGTGTGCATGTGTCTTTTTGAAGGATGATTATTTTCAGGGTATATGCCCCATAGTGGGATTGCTGGGTCATATGGTAGTTCTGTTTTTAGTTTCTTAAGGAACCTTCATAATGTTCTCCATAGTGCCTCCATCATTTTATATTCCTGCTAATAGTACAGGAGGGTTCCCTTTTCTCCACCTCTTCTCCAGCATGTATTGTTTGTTGATTGTTAGATGATGGCCTTTCTGACCTATGTGAGGTGATAACTCATTGTAGTTTTGATCTACATTTCTCTAGTAATTAGCAGTGTTAAGCATCTTTTCATGTGCCTCGTGGCCATCTCTGTGTCTGCTGTGGAGAAGTGTCCATTCAGATCTTCCATCCTTTTTTAAAAAAAAATTTTTTTTATATTGAGCAGCAAGAACGGTTTGTATTTTTTGAAGGTTAATCTCTTATCAGTTGCTTTGTTTGAAAAATAAACTCAAAATGGATTAAAGAAGTAAATGTGAGACCGGACACTCTAAAACCTTTAGAGGAAAACATAGGAAGAGCACTGTGAGGTAAATCACAACCAGATCTTCTTTGACCCACCTGCTGCAGTAGTGAAAATAAAAACAAACAACGGGGCCTTTTAAACTAAAAGGCCTGATTAAACTGAAAAGCTTTTGCATAGCAAAGGAAACCATAAACAAGATGAAAATATATGTTTGCCACTGAAAAAACTCTTTTCAGCTAGTCTTCAGATCATTCTCATCGAGAGTTGCTCTGTGTCGTAAGTTTAGTCCTCTGTGGGAGGATGTGAGCTCAGGTCCACCTACTCACCGTTTTGGCCACCATCTCCACTGCCATAGTTTAAAATGTGAATTCTGCCAAAGTTCTGGATATCTGTTTTTTAAAGTGAAAAAAATGTACCATTCTTTCTAATATTGAAACATCCCCATAGATAATATCCCTTATATGATTTTATGTTTTATTCCATTTGTGTTATATGTTCTGTTTCCTTATCTGGTCATGTCTGTGTCAATGTATATGGAATATTTCTTTCAAGCTTTCATAGATGAGCTTATACTGAATTTATACCTTTCAGTTTGTTTTTCCTTAACAGTTTTCTTGCTGGGGGAGTGGAGGGCAGGCCGTGTGGCTTGTGAAACCCTAGTTCCCTGATTAAGGGTTGACCTCAGACCCTTGGCTATGAGAGTGTGGAGTCCTAATCACTGGACTGCCAGGGAATTACAGTTGTTTGTTTTGTTTTTCAGCTTTATCTGTTAATACATGGACATTTGACTCATTCTCGTAATTAACTGTTGTTTGTACTTCCCTTCTCATAATGGAACAGTTACAGGTCATCTTTTTTTCTGGACAGCCGCCTTCCCGTGCCCCTCATTCATTCATCGTTCACGAGACGGGGAGACTCGCAGCTGCGGGTTCAGTGTTTGGTAACGTGGGACCCTCCTTGCCATTGAATAGGCACTTGAGAACTGGTAGTTATTCTTTGTACGAGAAACCTTTTTATTTCCTTTCTGTCAACAGAGTTTCCTGTTTTGTTTTGTTGTTGCTGCTTGCTATACCTCTGCCCTTTCCTACTGATTTTTTTCTGTGAGCAGTTTCTAATGTGACTTTACTAATTCCATAGAAATCAAATGTAATTATGTCAACTATGAGAACAGACAAAAGAAATAGAGCAAAGACAACAAGCGAGAATTAAAAATAAAAGGAAGACGGGATTACGTCCAACTTTTAGCCTCTGAGATTCAATTGGTGTTTCTCAGAGATACTTTTTAAAGGGCATTTGCACAGTTTCTTATTTTCCATCATCTCAGAGATCAGCTAGTTTGGGAGGCCTTTCTCTCCCATTAAACTAATCAAATACTTCCTTTTGTCTCTTAGTTTCATTATCATATTAGGAAAATATGCATTAGATATAATGTTTCAAGATCTCAAATTAAGTGTCTTTTAATTTCTGGTGCCTCAAAAATGGAAGCTATCAAAAATCCTCAAATGAATCTATATTTGTACTTTTTAATAGATTTTAGACTTGTTTTGTATTTTGCCTAGTATGTTCTGATTAAATATTTGGTAAATGGTTGAATAAATGAACAAAGTAATAAATATTTATAAAGGTAACAGTAATAAATATTTGTAGAAGTTATATGGTCATTTGACTTGGAGATACTTTAATGTTTCTGGTAATCGCCTTCCATCTACTAAAACTCTGAACTTTAGCATTTAGATCTCCTGTGACTGAAAACTGAGGCCTAAAAACGAAGACTGGAGTTACCTGAGAATACAAAATGTCATTATTCCCCAAAGTTATTAAAATCAAAGTCTCTATTTAGGGTTGCCAGATTATTTAGGGCTCTAAAACAAATGTCTGCTCTCTCAAAATTTTGAGAGCTGTGTATCTCAATGTTTAGATGGGTCTCAAACTCTGTTACTCTAAAAGTTAAACGTTGTTTTAGTCCATTATATTTTTATATTTGACTGTGGGGTGAGCCAGTTGACATCACTAAAAAAATGAAACTTTGAAAAATTGAAGAGTGAAACCAATTATGTTTAGAACTGGCAGAGCCTTTGTGGGGCTCAATTCTTATTCTTTTTAATTATCCCTTTCAAGGTACTGGAAATTATTGGACTGTAAGTGATCTTAGCACTTGCCAAAGTAATTTTCTATATAAAAAGATCAGTAAGTATTGAGAATTTCCTTTGGTTTCCCTAGTACACAATGCTCTTGTCTCTTCTGAAAGTCAAGTTTATAGGGTTTTCCCTTACGCTTAATCCTTATTTTTGTTGCATTTGATGGAGTTCTACTAACCTAAGATCTGTGCCAAGTTTAGTTTTCAGCAGACATTTGTCACTGAGTATAAGTCTTCATAAAATAGGATTTCAGCCAGAAATTCTTGCCCTCATTACCTAGAGCTGCTCTGCTGGCCATACTATTTAGGTCTTCCTGTATGTCTGAAATCTGCAAGGAAATGCCTTTAAATCTTAACTCACATATGTTTTTATGTAGAATTTGTTCTAGTAGAACCAATATCCCCATTATGAGATTATTAGTGCTATTTTATAACAGTAAATGTATGATTTTTTATCAGTATCCGTCATAATGACAGGTCTGCAGATGAATTTGGATTCTCATTTGGCATACTCATATAATAAGTGTGCTGGAATCCCCGCTAATTACACACTGTTAATTTCTGGTGGATTTCACTTTAGGAAATGAAGTTGCTGCACTGACCATCTGTCTGCCTCCAAGTTGTGCCCTGGGGACTCAGCTCGAGTTACCACCAGGTCTACAGTTTTCCTTGCCTTCCTCCCCTTTTCCCTGCAGGTCCATCCTCTCAGGAGCTGGGGTGGAGCCCCTGGGTTCTGACACTGTCCAAGGAGATGAAGCTGCAGAGGGAAATGAGGAAATGTGTCCAGTGATAGGCCTACCATCGTCCTTCTGCATTTCCTTTTCTTTTTCTTTTATATCACAATCCACAGAACTTTAGAAAAATAAAAAAGAATTAGACCACAAATGCTTGGTGGAAAGATTGGTCATGACGTTGAATTATAAAATTTTCAAGAAGTATCTGTTCAAATTTGAAACGTAAAGGAGAAGAATGAAAAAATTAGTAAGTGTGGTTTTTAACTCACATTAGAGGATCATCAAACTCATACTGAGTAAACTAACACTTGAATTTGGGGTCCTGAATATAGAAACAGCTATGCAAAATTTAAAGATAAGCAGTGCATTATCCCCCGAAGTGTTGAAGATGAAATTAGGTTAACAGGTCTAGGCAGAAAACAAAGCTAATAAGTGCTAGGAATTTAGAAAAATTGTATATTTCAAGTGTGCCCTTAATACCTGAAACATAGTCATAAGCAATTAAGAATAAAGAACCTCAAGGATGCCTGTGAAAGAGACAAAATTAATGCAGGGAAGCCTTCCTAATTTGGGTGAACTAGATAGGGCACACTTGTTAGAATTATGTGATGTTTCATTTCAAGGCAGCTAGGCACTCTCAGTAAATGCAGTCGTGTGAGCTCGTGGTTAATAAAAATCCCAATAACAAAAACAACAGCAAAAAACCCTCTCTGTCCTGCCTTGCTGCTGCTGCTGCTAAGTCACTTCAGTCATGTCCGACTCTGTGTGACCCCATAGACGGAAGCCCACCAGGCTCCCCCGTCCCTGGGATTCTCCAGGCAAGAACACTTCTTTCTCCAATGTGTGAGAGTGAAAAGTGAAAGTGAAGTCGCTCAGTTGTGTCTGACTAGTAGCGACCCCATGGACTGCAGCCCACCAGGCTCCTCTGTCCACGCGATTTTCTAGGCAAGAGTACTGGAGTGGCTTGCCATTGCCTTCCCTGCTGTCCTGCCTTATGAATCCCTAATTTCTCCATAATGATTTTACTCTAAGACAACCTACCTGGGGAGGAGCTAACAAAAGTTTGCCTTTGATCATCCTAAGCAACAGGTACTGATTTAGAAAACATTGGATTCACCTGAAGTCAGTGGAGAACTTTATTTGAATATTGTTGTTGTTCCTTAGTTACTAAGTCATGTCCAGCTTCTTTTGCAGCCCCATGGACTGTAGCCCACCAGCCTCCTCTGTCCATGGGATTCTCCAGGCAAGAATACTGGATCAGGTTGCCATCTACTTCTCCAGGGGGTCTTCCTGTCCCGGGGATCAAACCCACATCTCCTGCATTGCCCAGCAGATTCTTTACCACTGGGCCACCAGGGAAGCCCCTTATTTGCATATAGGGCTCTTAGTGTACTTCTGTGACAAATTCATTATTATTTAAATCAAAAGAAGGTTTTTTAAGATCATAGATGTGTTGGTGCTGAAACCCAGAAAGATGATTTCCAAGTGACCGAGTAGTTTCATTGACACAGAACATTTTATTTCCTCTTAACAGTTAAGGTTTCACTCAAGAGGAAGAAGAATAAGCCTTTAAAGTGCGGGGCACCCGACTCACAGCTTGTGTCTCCCCTCCGAAAAGAGGTCACAGTGCGGACACCCCCAGCCTGGGAGAGATAAGTGGGAGGGAAAGATAAAGGCTAGGAGGGGTGATTGCCAACCGGCTTTCTGTTCCCTGTTATCCCAGAATTTGGCATGCAGTCAGTGTTTCTTTAACTTTATCTTTTGCTTCTATTGATAGCACAGGGCCTGTGTGTTGTGTCCTGTAGGGAGGATAGAGAGATCCTTTATAAATAGACACAAGGGAAGGACTTCTTTTTATGAGGAAGACATTTTCCTGAATTCTTCCCTGAAAATATGGACAATATTTGAATAAATACTATAGGCGAAAGTTTTCCAGATAAAATGTCTAAGACCATTTCCATTCATTTGAAAATGTTCCCACACACAAAGGACTGCTATTTGCTGAACAATGCTATCCCTGTTAGAACTTCCATCCTAAATTTTAGCACAGAACGTATAATCCCCGAATAAAGATGAGTCAAGGGAACAGGATGTACTTTTCTTTTAATTTAAAAGAATTTTTTGTTGTTTTAAAATTCTGGGTAAAAATTCATCAATATCAGTTTCTTAGAATTATCACAAGTGTATCTATTTGAAAACTCAAAGAACAGTGTTCATCATAGAATGAGTCAATTTTCAATATTCTAGAGCCCCGTTTTCTTCTCGGAAGCATTTACTAAGTTGAAAGTCAAAGATATCACGTTTAGAAATTCTACTTGTGTTTAATATCTATTTATAAAAATGATAATACAAGCACTGTAGGAAATACAATTTACAAAACTGTATTTCTACTTACCCATTTCTCAGCAAACTAAGACATAACTCAAATAACACATCCTCTTGTCTCTTTTTCTAAGCATCCCTGTCATTTACGAAAATATGTGGCTGCTTAATCTATCGTTTGAAAATGTTAAAAATTGTATTTTTAGAATGAATATTGAAAAAGGATGTGGCAGGTACAAATAGGACTAACCTCTCATTATACTGCACTTAGAACTTTTTTTTTTCCCCTAAAATTACCTCACTCAGCTTCATTTTGCTTATGTCCTGGGGGGCATGCATAGAATATTGTTCATGGTAGGCTGTGATTTAAATGTTTGCTAAACAAATAAATAAGAAAATTAATTAAATGTGACCTACGAAGGTGAATTCCCAAAAACCCCATACTTTCAGTGGGCTAAATATCAGATGGTGAGGGCTTTGGAACCATAATGTTAAATGTTCTCATTTCCATTTCTTCTCCGAAGCCCCACTCTGTTTATTGCTGTGGCATCTGGCAGGCTTTCTTTTCTGGGCCCAGCAAGCTCCACGCCGTGTGTTCTTATTTTCCTGGAATGAAAGTCAAGGAAATACCATTTCTAAAAATATGCTTTATGAGTTTTTTAAAATAATATTTCCATTCTACTAACTCATTCATTTAGGGGTCTTAATAAATGACACACAATGCACAGGAAAAAAAAAAAGGAAATCCCAGTGAGTCTCCCTGTGCAAAACATAACAATTCCCTTCAAGTGTGCAAACAGTGTTCTCCTCTTCTGTTTCTGAGACATCTTATTTTTATGGGTTTATGGCCACGGGCATGCCATGCTCACCAGAAATAGTAGCTGAAACATTTACTCAGTGCTTATTTATATCCAGAACTCTTCTTTACATATATTAGCCAAGTGTCGCCCTTTAAGGATCCTGTGCAGAAGGTGCTGGGCTTCCCTGATGGCTCAGATGGTAAAGAATCTGCCTGCCATGCAGGAGACCTGGGTTCAATCCCTGGGTCAGGAAGATCCCCTGGAGAAGAGAATGGCTATCCAGTCCAGTATTCTCACAGTATTCTTGCCTGGAAAATTCCATGGACAGAGGAACCTGGCAGGCTACAGTCCGTGGAGTCTCAAAGAGCCAGAGACTAAGTGACTAATATATACATATAGAAGGTATTATTTATCATTTTAACTTTACAGATAAGTAAATTTAAGCATAAACTCTTTATTTAAAATCATTGTCAAGTTCACATGGCTATTTACATAAGAAGTTGGGATTGCTTTCTTTTTTTTCCCTTGAACTTTTTCCTTTTATTTATTGGACTATCCCTGGTGGCTCAGATGGTAAAGAATCTGCCTGAAGTGCATGAAACATGGGTTTGATTCCTGAGTCAGGAAGGCCTCCTGGAGAAGGGAATGACTACCCACTCCAGTATTCTTGTCTGGAGAATCACATGGACAGAGAGCCTGACAGTCTGCAGTCCATGGGGTCAAAAAGAGTTGGACATGACTGAGCAACTGTTGCTTTCTTTTTTTTTCTTTGAACTTTTCTCTTTTCTTTTTTATTTGTTATTTACAGTGAAAGACTCAGTTTTTAAGGATTTTTTTTCCTTTGGCAACATTTTATCAGAGAAATATGTAACCATACAGAAAAGTTGAAAGAAACTTACAACTTTGTAGGTTTGAAGAAAAGTTACAGTGGGCACTCAGATGCTCACCTCTACACATCTCTCCGTGAATCCACCGTATTCTTGGAAACATTTCTCAGTAAGTGGTGGACATCTCTACAATTATCCCCCAAACTTTGGCATATGTACCATTACTAGAATTCAAAGTTTGATTTTTTACATGATTCTTATTTTTTAAGTAAAATTGTTAGGTTAAAATTTACCCATTTACATAAAATGCATAGATCTAAAATGTCTATTTCCATGAGTTCTAACAAATACATAGACCTGTGCTATCCAGGTGTGTATCACCCCCAGAAAGTTCCCTCATACTCCTTCTCAGCACATCTCGACCTCCACCCACTTCCCAGAGTAAATCGATTCTAATTTTCGTGCATGCTCTGTCACTTTAGTCATGACCAACTCTTTAAGACACAATTCCATGAACAGAGGAGCTTAGCATGCTATAGTCCATGGGGTCTCAAAGAGTAAGAAACGACTGAGCGTCTAACACTTTTACCAGTTCTAGAACTCCGCATAAATAGATTCGTATACTGCGTACTCTTGTGTCAGGTTTCTTTTGCATAGTATGTTTTTGAGTTTGCTCTTGAGTCTGTCAGTAGTTCACTCCTGTCTCCTGCTTAGTGAAGTCTGACTGTGTGACTGTTTCCCACTTTGTTTATCTGTTGTTCTGTGGACGAACACCTGTGCTCTTCTCAGGCTCTGACTGTTATGAATGAAGTTGCTCTGCACATTCTTAATCAAGTCTTTTGTGACCCTAGGGATTCATTTCTATTAGGTCAGTATCTAAAAGTGGAATTTTAGTCATAGTAGGTGTAGTTTTTTAAGGGACTAGATCTGATAGAGTGCCTGATGAACTCTGGACAGAGGTTCGTGACATTGTACAGGAGACAGGGACCAAGACCATCCCCATGGAAAAGAAATGCAAAAAAGCAAAATGGCTGTCTGAGGAGGCCTCACAAATAGCTGTGAAAAGAAGAGAAGCAAAAAGCAAAGAAGAAAAGGAAAGATATAAGCATCTGAATGCAGAGTTCCAAAGAATAGCAAGGAGAGATAAGAAAGCGTTCCTCAGTGATCAATGCAAAGAAATAGAGGAAAACAACAGAATAGGAAAAACAAGAGATCTCTTCAAGAAAATTAGAGATTCCAAGGGAACATTTCATGCAAAAATGGGCTTGATAAAGGACAGAAATGGTATGGACCCAACAGAAGCAGAAGATATTAAGAAGAGGTGGCAAGAATACACAGAAGAACTGTACAAAAAAGATCTTCACGACCAGGATAGTCACAATAATGTGATCACTGACCTAGAGCCAGACATCTTTGAATGTGAAGTCAAGTGGGCCTTAGAAAGCGTCACTACGAATGGAGGTGATGGAATTCCAGTTGAGCTATTTCAAATCTTGAAAGGTGATGCTGTGAAAGTGCTGCACTCAATATGCCAGCAAATTTGGAAAACTCAGCAGTGGCCACAGGACTGGAAAAGGTCAGTCTTCATTCCAATCCCAAAGAAAGGCAATGCCAAAGAATACTCAAACTAGCGCACAATTGCATTCATCTCACACGCTAGTAAAGTCATGCTCAAAATTCTCCAAGCCAGGCTTCAGCAATATGTGAACCGTGAACTTCCAGATGTTCAAGCAGGTTTTAGAAAAGGCAGAGGAACCAGAGATCAAACTGCCAACGTCTGCTGGATCATGGAGAAAGCAAGAGAGTTCCAGAAAAACATCTATTTCTGCTTCTTCGACTATGCCATGCCTTTGACTGTGTGGATCACAATAAACTGTGGAAAATTCTGAAAGAGATGGGAATACCAGACCACCTGACCTGCCTCTTGAGGAACCTGTATGCAGGTCAGGAAGCAACAGTCAGAACTGTACATGAAACAACAGACTGGTTCCAAATAGGAAAAGGAGTATGTCAAGGCTGTATATTGTCACCCTGCTTATTTAACTTCTATGCAGAGTACATCATGAGGAACGCTGGGCTGGAAGAAGCACAAGCTGGAATCAAGATTGCCGGGAGAAATATCAATAACCTCAGATATGCAGATGACACTACCCTTATGGCAGAAAGTGAAGAGGAACTCAAAAGCCTCTTGATGAAAGTGAAAGAGGAGAGTGAAACGGTTGGCTTGAAGCTCAACATTCAGAAAACAAAGATCATGGCATCTGGTCCCATCACTTCATGGGAAATAGATGGAAAAACAGTGGAAACAGTGTCAGACTTTATTTTTTGGGGCTCCAAAATCACTGCAGATGCTGATTGCAGCCATGAAATTAAAAGACGCTTGCTCCTTGGAAGGAAAGTTATGACCAACCTTGATAGTATGCTAAAAAGCAGAGACATTACTTTGCCAACAAAGGTCCATCTAGTCAAGGCTATGGTTTTTCCTGTGGTCATGTACAGATGTGAGAGTTGGACTGTGAAGAAATCTGAGCGTCGAAGAATTGATGCTTTTGAACTGTGGTGCTGGAGAAGACTCTTGAGAGTCCCTTGGACTGCAAGGAGATCCAACCAGTCCATTCTAAAGGAGATCAATCCTGGGTGTTCATTGGAAGGACTGATGCTAAATCTGAAACTGCAATACTTTGGCCACCTCTTGCGACGAGTTGACTCACTGGAAAAGACTCTGATGCTGGGAAAGGTTGGGGGCGGGAGGAGAAGGGGACGACCAAGAATGAGATGGCTGGATGGCATCACCGACTCTGTGGACATGAGTTTGAGTGAACTCCGGGAGTTGGTGATGGACAGGGAGGCCTGGCGTGCTGTGATTCATGGGGTCGTGGAGAGTCAGACACTACTGAGCGACTGAACTGAACTGAGGTGTAGTTTTAGAAGAATTCTTTGTCCAATTAGCTACACCATTTTATATCCACACCAACACTAAATGATAGTTTTAGTTGTTACATACCCTTAGCCATTTGGTCTTGTCAGTCTCTTTAATTTTAGCCATTCTGGTAAGCTAGAATTTGGTTTGTAGTGATATTTCATTGTGATTTAATAGGCAATTTTGATAACTAATATGTTGACATCTTCATTTGCTCACTGGCTATTCATATATCTCTAAAGAGTTCATTACATTATTTGCACATTCTTCTGTGTTGGGTCGTTTGTATGTATTTTTATTTTTGAGGTATAAGATATATAGTCTCTATATAGTCTCTAGCATTTTATTAATGTATACACTACAACTATTTCCTTCCAATTCTAATCTATGGATTGCCTACTCATTCTCTTAATTTGTTTTTTGTTGTTGATCAGAGGTTTTAACCTGGAGGGTGTAATTTATTAGAATCTTTTCATAAATTCTGAAATTGTTTTCATACATTTCAAAATCCAATCATAAGTACTGTTTTCTGTATCCTAAAATAGCTTTACACTCAAGTTAAAAAAAAATCTGTGGTTTCTTTGAGAAATTTTATACTTTTAGCTTTTATGTTTAGACTTATGATCCTTATTGAAGTTAACTTTTGTATGTTATATGAGGTCAGGGTGGGGCTTATTATTTTCTTTATAGGATATTTAATTTTTCTAACAGTATTGTTGACAAGCCTTTTCTTTCCTTGTTGGAATGCTTAAGTGGTATTCACAAAAATCAAGTGACCAGATAGTGTGCACCTACTGAGCTCTCTGTGCTGTTCCACTGATTTTATTGCTTCTTATGCTGGGGCCGTACTGTATTGATTACTGTAGCTTTACATAAGACGTCAAGTCAGATGTGTAAGCCCTCCGTCTTTGTTGCTCTTTTGTAATATTGGCTTAGATATTTCTTCTGAGAATTTATATAAATTTTAGAATTAGCTAGTCAGTTTCTAAAAATAGTCAGTTTAGTCAGATTACAATTGAGAATATGTTAAATTTAAGGCTCAGTTTGGAAAGAACTGACGTTGGTATTGAGTCTCTCAATCCATAAATGTATGTTGTCTCTTCGTTAAATTTCTCAGCAGTGTTTTATAGTTTTAGTGTATAATTTGTGCATGCCTCTTTGTTTATTTATCACTAAGAATTTAATGTAGTTTTAAAAATTTAGGTGTAATTTAAGATTTTATCTTCCAATTCTTTCCTGCTAATATGTAAAACTGCAGTTGTGCTGTTTTCCTGATACCAAAACCAAACAAACATACAGATCAATATTATAAATGTACACTCAGAAATATTCACTAAAATTCTAGCAAATCAAATGCAACAACATGTAGAGAGGATTCTACACCACGACTAAGTGGGATTTATCGCAGGAATGCAAGGTTAGTTCAACATTCAAAAATTGATCAATGTAAGACTCCATATTAACAGAAGAAAATACAAAAGCCATATGGCTGTCTCAACCGGTGCAGGAAGAGCATTTGATAAAATACCTTTCATTAAAAAACACTCGGGCTTCCCTGGTAGCTCAGTGGTAAAGAATCCACTTGCCAATTCAGGAGACATGGGTTTGATCCCTGACCCAGGAAGATCCGACATGCCATGGAGAAACTATGCCTGTGCCCAACTATTGAACCTGTGCTCCAGAGCCCTGGGGCCCCAACTACTGACGCCTGTGCACCCTAGAGCCCGTGCTCCACGACAAGAGACGCTACCTCCAAGAGAACTAGAGTTGCCCCCACTCACTGCAGCTAGAGAAAAGGCCACAGCTTGGAAGACCCAGCACAGCCAAAAATAAATGAATCATTAAAAAAAAGAAAAAAACCTCAACAAACTAAGAATCTAGAGAAACTTTCTCAACCTGATAATGAAATATCTGTGAGCATCCATGGTGAAAGACTGAAAGTTTCCTACTTGAGATTTAAAAAAAAAAGAAAGGTCTACTCTTGCCACTATTATTCGGTTATATTTTTGAGGTTCTAACAAAAGCAGTTAGACAAGAAAAATAAAAGGCATCTGGATTGAAAAGGGACAAACAAAACAAGGGCTTCCCTGATAGCTCAGTTGGTAAAGAATCTGCCTGCAATGTGGGAGACCTGGGTTTGATCCGTGGGTTGGGAAGATCCCCTGGAAAAGGGAACAGCCACCCACTCCAGTATTCTGGCCTGGAGAATTCCACAGACTCTATAGACCATGGGCTCGCAGAGTTGGACACAACTTTTACTTTCACTTTCAAATGAAACAAACTGTTTATAGATGACATAGTCTTATATATACGAAATCCTAAGGAATTCACCAAAAATCTGTAGATCTAGTAAATGAGTTCAGTAGACTTGCAGGGTAGAAGATCAGTATATTAAAAACTACTTATATTTCTTAACAGCAGCAATGAATGATCTAAAAATGAAATTAAGAAAGCATTTCAATTTAAAATGGCACCAAAATTAAAAAGAAATATTTAGAACAAAGTTTAATAATAAAAGTGCAAGACATAGACAATGAAAACTACAAAGCATGTTTAAAGAAATTAAAGATGATCTAAATCAATGGAGAGATAGTACATGTTCATGTATTCAGCATGTATTTTTCAGTATTATTGTTGTGTAGGCTGTCATTCCCTCACCTTCTATTTATATTCATTTTATTTTCCTGGCCTTTTTATTTGGCCCCAAGATTTTCTGTCTTCGTTTTCAGGCTTAAGATCCTGAAATTTACTTTTACAGCTTAGAACTCTCTTGAAATCCTGACCCTCATTTCAGGAGGTCTTTGATGCATGTCCACATGGATATTCCATTTTAAATTCCCCAGACTCAATTATTTTCTTCCCAAATCCTTTCCCCCCGTGTATTTTTTTAAACTGAGATAAAAAGACACTGTTCACCCCATTACTTAATCCACATTTATTTCTAGCTTCTCTCACTTTCCACATCCAATCACTTAAGTTCTGTGAATTAATCTTATAAAATACCTCAAAAATACCTCTCAAACTGATTTGTGTTTGTTTTCAAGTTTTTTTCTGTTATTTTAAAGTAATAGAATTTCATTTTCAAAAGAAGGTTCAAATACTGGAGTCAAATACATAAGTAAATGGATAGATGGTGAGAGCCAGGTTTCTCTGTCAGGGCTTTTGCAGATAAGCAGGGAGGGAAAACCAGAATGAACCATTTAGTACTAGGGTATAGTTGGACATAGTAGTATAAATTCATGTTTAGTGTAATATATACACTGATGAATGATTATGGAAGCAATTTATATATAGATAGATAGCTATAATTGTTTCTATAATCATTTGTCATATATTTAAATGTATATATACACACACAAGCACGCATGCATTTCCTCACTTTCTGCTGAGAGGGCCTGGGAGCAGTGATACCCCAGAAGCATCTAGCACACCCATACCTAGATACTAGTTTCTAAATATCATCTTCCATTAAAAAAAAAAGACAAGGGATCTTTGGGAAAATGGCTGGTTCTCGAGCTCTGCTAGTGAAAGTACAATGTAAGGCTAGATTATCTGGGATTCCTTGAAACAGTAAAAGTGCCCGGAAAACAACAGGATGGGGGCCCGTCAGAAGAATATGAGAGACAACCTAAAAATAGTCACCAGTGCCCAAAGCTGGAATGGTTTGAGCAATGAAATAGGTAACGTGGTATTTATTGGATTATAATCTAAACTATAAATATGCATGAGTTCACCGTAATATAAAGGGTTGAACCAATGAATAATGGGAGTAGAAGGAGCAAATCTTCCTTGTAGAAGATTTCCAAATAATGTAGGTAGATACAGCCCCCTCCAGAAAGTGACGCTTAGCCTCATCCATCAGTGTGGGCCGGGGAGACTGGCTTCCAAATAAGAGTGTATGTGGAGAGGGAAAGTAGTGAGTTCACAGCGGAGAAACCCAACAAACACCACCTAGCCAAGTGTTCAAGGTTAGCGTGGCAAGTGCCAAGTCTTGTTGATGATATATGCCCCTGATATGACAAGATGAAAAACGTACCTCGCCTCTGTGGTATTTTTCCCAAAACCCATAACCCCGGTCTAGTCATGAGGAAAACATCTGACAAACCCAGAGTGAGAACAAAAATACCTGGCTCCTATTTCTCCAGACTGTCAAGGTCGTGAGTTAACAAGGAAAAAAACCGAAAAACTGTCACACATCAAAAGAGACGGAAGAGACACGGTGACTCAATGCAGTGTGATGTCTTGGCATGGACTATGGAACAGAGAAAGTACGCGAGTGGAAATACTGGTGAAATGTGGCTGGAGCCCGGGGTTGAGTTAACAGCGCTGTACCAGGGCGGGCTTCTCGGCTGTGACAGATGGGCTGTGGTAACACGAAGAGGTTAATGTCAAGGGAGATTGGGTGAGGTGTTTACGGGAACTCTGTGTATTAGCTTCGCAACTTTTGTGAACCTCAAACTTTTCCAAACTCGAAAAACATATTTTAAAACTTAAGAAGGCCCAGTAGGAGACAGACATTGGCCAGGCTACTGGGACTGAAGCAGAGTTTGAGGGCCCGGAGTCCTGACTGGCCGGCGCTTCCTCACTCTTGACTCCTTCCCAGTCCGCCTCCCTCCCTTCCTATGACCCGAGGGTTCCCCTGGCCTGTGTTTTGCGAACAACTGCCCCATAGCATGAAATCCCACATCCTGGACCTGTCTCCTGGGGCCCTGCACAGCCTCACCCTTGCCTCGCCTTCATCATCATCTGCTGACTTTCTGGTGGTCGTGGTTTAGTTGCCAAGTCGTGTACGACTCTTGCGACCCCGTGGGCTGTAGCCCACCAGGCTCCTGTGTCTATAGGATTTTCCAGGCAAGAATACTGGAGTGGGTTGCCATTTCCTTCTCTGGTTGGCTTTCTGGCCTCTTGTATTTATTTCCTTCATATACTCTGAAGGCAGTTTCTTTTTCTGATTCTGACCACGGCCTTCTTATTGATTTTGCACGTGCTTCTCTCTCATTTTCCAAGGCTTTTTTCCTCAAGCCTCTTCAGCCACAAAAACTCTTCATTTTGTACCCTTTTTGCCTGGTCCTAAAATATAGCTCCAGCCACCTCCTCTCTGAAGTCTCCAAGGAAAGGGAAGGTGCTCTGAAAAGATTTCTATAAGAACATGTAGAAATTGGCTGTGTGTGTGCGGCTTTCCTCCAATAGTTTACAGACTCCTTAAGGAGCTGTCGTTCATCCCTCTCCCTCTCTCTCTCTCTGCCAGATATCAAGCAGTACCTAGCACATAGTAGGTATTCAGTAAATATAGAATGGATGGATGAATCCCGGAATGGATGGATGGATGAATGGCAGCAAGTTTATTAAAACAAAGGTATTTTTTGAAGTTTTATTTATTTGAATCTAGTTGTTATAAAGCTGCAATTCAACATTTTAGTCAGCAAGTTGATCCCAGTTTGCCAACTTAAAAAGAGAAGTGTTGGGTTTTCACGAGTAAATAACCGTGTAAATTCAACCAGTGCATTGTGTGCGTGCTAAGTCACTTTAGTCGTGTCTGACTCTGCAGACCTATGGACTGTAGCCCGCCAGGCTCTTCTGTCCACGGGATTCTCTCGGCAAGAATACTGGAGTGGGTTGCCTTGCCATCCTCCAGGGGATCTTCCTGACCCAGGGATCGAACCCACATCTCTTGTGTCTCCTGCATTGGCAGGATTCTCTACCACTAGCACCACCTGGGAAGTCCAATTCAGTCAGTATGTATGTACAAAATATTGAAGGTGGTTAGGTTTTATTCCCTTAAATCAGCGGTCCCTAACCTTTTTGGCACCAGAGACAGGTTTCGAGGAACACAATCTTTCCACAGACGGGAGGGAGGTGGGGGAAAGTTTGGGGATGATTCAAGCACATTATGTTTATCGTGTACTTTATTTCCTGCCTCAGATTCTCAGGCATCGGATCCCAGAGTTGGGGATGCCTGCTTCAAAGTAAAAAATCTGCAGGGTGCTTACTTTTACTGCAAGTGAAGTAGGAAGTGTAGTGAGCCTTTTCAGGATGCTGGAGTTGTCAGTAAAGCATACATTTGTCTTCGTTAGTCATTCCAGGGTGATGGTTTCTGATGCAGGTGGCCCAGCTATTCTCAGGCAGTTTAATTTGCCAATTACTATACCCATGGCTAAGAACAGATAGTGATTAGCTTCACATTTTGCTCACTGGGCAGCTTAATGTTCTTGTCACCTTACATTGAGTTTTAAACGTGCAAAGCGCAAAGAGTGTCAAACGTTTTTCTCAGACCTGATGGGTTGGCAGGGCGAGGGGGCTCATTCCTTGCAACTTGAATTGCTTCTGGATATAGAAATTGAAGGGCCTGATTGATTAATAAAAGAACAAGGTAATATGTCAAAAGTGTATCCAGGAAGGTAACGTGTGTATATATGTGTGTGTACATTACCTTCCTTGATGTATTTTTCCATCCTTTAGATGTCTTTTTTTCTTTTCTTTCACAGAGGCACCACTTGCTGGTCTATGGAATCAGAGTGCTAGTTTGATGGCTTAGATTACTGCCATTTAAGGAAACACAGGATGATAGGATGTTATTTACAAAAGATCATTCAACTTTATTAATTTCCTTCCTTGAATATTCTCCGGCATGACAGGCTTCCCAAAACACAGAATGACATACATCATTTTTAACCTAATGGATACTCACTGCCTTATATTCTGGACATTTCCTCTGCTGTTCTTTTGCTTAATAGACTGGGAGGGAAGTTGGCTCATTTGTGGAGACTTAACCTAGTGCCATTATTAGCAGAAAAGATTACTTAACATTATAAGAAGGCATGGGGAAATGTCAGGCACACAGCAGCCCAAACATAAACTTTATTTGCTGTCCTCTCGAAGAATTTGTTTGCGTATAATGTTGTTCACACCACTGATAACAGGAAATGTATTTAATAACTACGCAGAATTAATATGCTGTAGTATGCATGGCTGCCTAATTTAATTTATCTCTGATTAAGCCTATTATGTTTGAGATCACTTTACAGAAGAGATTTTTTTTTTTGCCAGCTGTAAGCTTATTTGAATTGTAATATAAGTTAATAATGTGTGAAATAACCAGTGGTGCCTACCTCTCTAAATGTTCGTTTTGCCAGCTGACTTCCTGAGATGATGCACACCCAGATCGTTCATTGGCATGTAGTTATTATTTTGCCTGAAGACCAGATACTGGAATAAAGATGAAAACTAACTATTTTAGGGGGCAGGGACAAATGGCACAGTGGTACTTGAATTCTGGAATCCAGAGAGAAAGCCATTCCATTAGAAAAGTGATTGAAAATCAGTGATTGATCATCACATGACATGAAATCAACATATAACTTTCGGACGATTTTTGTCCTAATGTATTCCTTCAACATTAGATAATCATGCGATCGTATAGAGTGGGAACCTCAAGGCTTTGGTGATGATCTGGGCAGCTTTTGTCTTGATGCCTGGGTAATTAGGTCTCTTCTGTGGACCCAGCGTGAGAGAGGGAAGGACCCTGTTCCGTGTGTGGCTGCTGTTCTGTGGCTTGTTCTCTGAGTTACATGCCAAGCTTGTCTTTTTGCTTCAGCTGAACCAGCTGTTTCATCTGCCAGTTTAATTCTTCTTTTCGAGGTCAAGAGTGGTTATCTCCAAAAAAAAAAATGTGACTGAGCTCATTATGTCTCTTTGCTCAGCAGTTGGCTTCGTATAGTTCGCATTGCCCAGAATGTGAACTTTATTATTTGTGTATATATTTAAATTTGGTGGTCTGATTGCATCTTACCCACTTCCTCCTTGAAAGGTCTTTGCTTCTTTTTAAGATTACTTAAGTTGGCTGAGTCAGGACTTAGTTGTGGCATGTGGGATCCTCACTACAGGGCGCGGGGCCTTTCACCGTGGTTCACGGACTCTGGTTGCAGCCCTGGGTCTCTGGCGCACAGGGGGCAGAGCACGTGGGCTCAGAAGTTGTGGTGCCCAGGCAGGCTTAGTTGCTCCACAGCTCATGGGATCTTATTCATTGGACCAGGGATCAAACCCGTGTTCCCTGCATTGCAAGACGGATTCCTAATCACTGGACCACCAGGGAAGTCCCAGGCGTTTTCTAATTAGGATGCTAGCCAGTCCTCCAAGGCTTTCTTTAAGTCCTACCTCCTCTGTGCAAACTTCCTGACCATCTCAGGCTACAGCCGTTTCCTTCTTTGAGCCTCCTCTATGAGGTCACTTGCCTCATCATCTAGTCACCTTTTCCTGTGTTCTACAGTGAGCTCCCCAAAGGCAGAAAACCTGGGTTTGAAATCACTGTGACCCCACAGTACCTACCTAACACAGTTTCCTGTGCAAAAAAAACTCAGTAGATGGTGGTGATTGATAATCAGAACAAAAACATAACAAGGGAGAAACGTACCATGAACCCTAGTAGTGTTAGTTGCCCAGTCATGTCCGACTCTTTGCCACCCCACGGACTGGAGCCCACCAGGCTCCTCTGTCCGTGGGATTCTCCAGGCAGGAATACTGGAGTGGGTTGCCATTCGCTTCTCCTGAGGATCTTCCCGACCCAGGGATTGAATCTGGGTCTCCTGCATTGCAGGCAGATTCTTTACCATTTGAGCTACATTTAAAGTCAGTTTGTGGGTTCCCATTTGTTTTAAATGTGAAGTGGAAACTTGCATGCAATCTTTTAAAAGTCAGAGATAATAAAGTAGCTTTCTCCTTGCTTTTGAATGTCTCTTGCTAGACCTGTAGTTTGAATCCCAGAATGAACGCCAAGCAGTGTTTCTTAGCCCTGGATAACATGAGAATAAACTCTGAAATTTTAGACATCTATGCTGATGACCAGGGCTAAACTTCAGGTCAGGTAAGTCAGGGAAGCTAACCAGATGATTTTAGTGAGAAGCCAAGACTGAGAACCACTGTTGTAAGGGAAAGTTAAAGGTCATTAAATGTGCTCCTCTCTCTGCTGTTTGATGGCATTCTACAGCTGGTTAGCAATGAAAGAAGAGTGCTTCTAATGAGAGGATTAACGTGGCAACTTTCTGATGCAGGCAGCCTTTGCCACTTCCAGTCCTTCTCTCAGGCTACCAACAAAGGTGACTCGCAGGGACTTGTGCTGGTTTGGGCTCCCCTGGTGGCTCTGGAGGTAAAGAGTCTGCAACACAGCAGACCTGGGTTTGATCCCTAGGTTGGGAAGATCCCCTGGAGATGGGAGTGGCAACCCACTCCAGTATTCCTGCCTGGAGAAATCTATGGACAGAGGAGCACAGAAAGCCCTACACAGAAACCTCTCGGTTGGCCACTCTACTACTAACCTGCTGAGCATTTGGATCCTTACAGAACTGATAAACTTTGACAGAATTGATAAACTTCCTCTTGAGAAGAAGGAAATGCATTTTGGGGGTGGGAGTAGAGAATTTAATGAAATGTAGACATAATTAGAACCTTAGCAGTCTTGAGGGGTTGGGAGGCATATCAAGAGAGAAAGAAAAAGAACATTGCAACAGGTTTGACAGAATTCTTGCAATGAAGCGGGGAGAGCTCATTGTCTGTATTGGGGATTGGCCCAAAAGTTCGCTCGAGTTTTTCTTTTTATTTTACAGAAAAACCCAAATGAATTTTTGGCCAGCCCGATGGTTAACTAAAGAACATTGAAATATTTGTTCATTTTTATCTCCATTACATAGCAGAATTAAAAATGATTTTGTAACATAAGAAGGCATGAAATGGAAACCCCAAATGTGTAAATATAATCAACTAAATTATAAGCTACTTGAGGTTAGTTATTTTTAAAAGAAAACAAAGACTTACTGAAGGCTACATGGAAAGTTACAGAGCATCTGGCTCCTAGATCTTTTCTCTGGTAAGGTTCCTTGGCCTCCTTCCTACTAAATGCTTCCATTCCCAGCAAATGGCACCGTCTTTTCCTTTTAGATGAAAATAAATGTTGGTAAACTGATAGAAAAAGTGAACATATTTTTCTGTTAGAAATACCTTAATTGTTTGAATTTGTAATTGTACCTGAAAGTATAATCATCTTGAATACCGATTTGAGGTGTATTCTGGTATAGCGGTACAGTCCTGCCGCGTCAAGATTAATTTATCCCACAGTTATTTTCCATTCCGGTCGTGTTGATCACTGAGCAGCCAGTCCGATTACTACACGGTTGATTCATTTCATTCACCATCTGCCAAAATTGCCAGATGTGTCCCAGTAACATGTCTATCTTCATAACCAAATTAAGTCCACTGACTTGGCAGCAGTTCAACCAATGCTTTGGTGATCACCCGCCCAAGACATGGATGGTGCCATAGCTATAACGTTAAACTAAGAAATAGCTGGTTTCACTGAAATTGTGTAGATTTTTTTTCTCCCACTCTAAAAGTAATATGCTGCTATAGGAGAAAGCACCAATAAATAAAACTCCCGACATCACATTTATCCTTTTTTTCCTTAACCAAACATTTAGTTGAAGTAGTAAAACTCAGAGAAACATATTTTAGGATGAGAAACTGCAGATCAACTCATCCATCCTTTCCAGAATATGCTAATACTTAGTACCTGAAAAAAAAAAAATGTGGAAAGGATTTGTAGGCAGTCCCTGGTGACTCAGATGATAAAACATCTGCCTGCAATGCAGGAGACCTCAGTTCAGTCCCTGGGTCAGGAAGATTCCCTGAAGAAGGAAATGGAACCCACTCCAGCATTCTTGCCTAGGAAATCCCATGGACAGAGGAGCCTAGCGGGCTACACCCATGGGGTCACAAAGAGTCAGACACATTGAGTGACTAACACTTTCAGGTTTGTAATATTCCAGGGAAAACAAAATCAAGCTGCTGCCTTAAATGGGGGAGGGGACAGGCATGACATGAAGAGTCATATTCCAAAATTATCCAACCACAGAACTCTTCATTGTGAATATATGGAGGGACTTCATCCAACTTCCTAATTTTGTAGATAAATAAACTACAAAAAAGTTAAGGAACTGATCCCAAATAAAATAATCTCCTAGGCCTTCTCCCCGCACCCCCACTTTCACATTGTTTTCCCTCATTGCCTATAAGTACTTCCCCCTTGCTTTTCAGTGACTGACAAGTTGCATCCAGTTGACCAGCCTGCCAGTGATCTGGGGCTTCCCTGGTGGCGCTCATGGTAAAGAACCTGAATTTTTTAAGAGTCAAGGTTTCAATATCTTCTCATGTTCTGATTTTAATAGCTTTAATTTATTGAGCACCTATAATATGTCAAGTACTTTATATGCATTTTATGATTTCATCCATGTAACAGCCTGCAAAATGGATAACAGTATGTCCATTTTCCTCTTGGAGAGATTGTTTAGCTCCCTAAAGGTCAGACATTTAGTAAGTAGAAGAACTGAAATTGAAAACAAGGTCAGTATGACTACAGAGTTTTTCATCTTATCAAACTCAGAGATGGAGATGTGGTTTCAGCTACATTAGAATCATTCTTGTTGACAACATGAATACCTTTTTAAAAACTAATTGGCCCACAGTTGAGTATAGCACAGAGTAGAAAGAATTGCATTTACTTTACCAACAAAGGTCCGTCTAGTCAAGGCTATGGTTTTTCCAGTAGTCATGTATGGATGTGAGAGTAGGACTATAAAGAAAGCTGAGCACCGAAGAATTGATGCTTTTGAACTGTGGTGCTGGAGAAGACTCTTGAGAGTCCCTTGGACAGCAAGAAGATCCAACCAGTCCATTGGAAGGACTGATGTTGAAGCTGAAACTCCAGTACTTTGGCCACCTCATGTGAAGAGCTGACTCACTGGAAAAGACTCTGATGCAGGGAAAGATTGAAGGCAGGAGGAGAAGGGGGCGACAGAGGATGAGATGGTTGGATGGCATCACCGACTCAATGGCCATGAGTTTGGGTGGACTCTGGGAGTTGCTGATGGACAGGGAGGCCTGGAGCGCTGCAGTCCATGGGGTCGCAAAGCGTCGGACACGAATGAGCAACTGAACTGAAGTAGAGAAATTTGTAGGAAATGTACTTAGGAAAATAAAAATACACTGAAGTAATATATTAAAAGGACAACCAGCAAGCTGTCTTAAGGGGGATGATGTGATGAATACCTACATATGTACAGTAATATACATATGTATGTATATATACATATACATTTAGGCAATAAAAGGGTGAGTACATAATTGGAAGGTGATCTCGCAGTTATTTGCGAGAATCTCATATGTGTATAGTTTCTTGCTGGATAATGGTGATTTCTTTATATGAATTCTGAATGCAAGTTGTTGAATGAGTAACCGGAGTTTCACAGCTAACATTAGGTGGTAGAAATTAAGCAACTGCCTTCCAAGTGAGTGCTCATTTAGTTATCTTAAAGTCAGATTGTTTTCTGCTGTCTCTCTTCTTATTTAATAAACTTACATAGCTTTTCTTAAAATAGTAGTTGTTTGGGCCAGCCCCCTTACTGTTCTGTTTTTAAATAATTTTCTTGATGTCTGTTTCTTTTTTCCTCCCCACATCCCTCCATCTCTCCCTTCATCTCTCCCTCCTCCCTTTCCACCTCCCTCCTCTCCTTCCTTCCTTCTTATTTAAAAATGGATGTGGCATCTACCTCAGATTGACCTTTGGTCCAAATTTCTAGAGCCAGGATAATAATAAGATGCTGTAAAGATAAATTTATAGAGTCCAACTCACTTTGAACTTGTACTCCGCAGAGAGTCACCGAGAATTAAAATGATTTTGGCAATACCCTACCTGACAGTAGTTGTTAGGTAGTTAGTAATTGGTTTAGAGGAACACCTAAGGTTCTCTGGATACACTAGAGTGACGTACATAGTAAGTACATACGTAACAGTAAAATTCATAAGACTGGGAGCTTGTGGTTCTGTCACATTGAACACATGCATTTAAATCTCCTTATTCCAAAATCTCCCTAAAATTTTGGCAAGGAAAAAGAAAAAAAAAAATACCATACAGAGATAGTGACTGAGAGAGAGCAGAGAAGCAGGTGGCACTACACAGGAGCTGTGAGCAGACTCTGGGGAGCTGGCCCTGTGATGGGGGACTGGCGAGGGGCACCGAGGGAAGCCTGCAGATCTGTTCTGCAGGATCCTGGGCAGGCTTAGAAGGGGCGTGCGGCTGAGCCTGGAGGAGGCTGACACTAGCTGCAGAGTGATCGGTAATACTCGGTGTAACAGAGTGCACGGTCTGACTCGGCCCTGTTCCTCTCGCACCCTCGCACAGCCACTCCCAAACCTCCGTCCCTGATGCAGGCAGCTCAGAGATGCTCCAGACTCAGGAAACTGAGGCCTGGGCTAGAGAGGTGAAAGCAGGGGAATTCAGTGCAACTCCGTAGAGTGAACAGGTAGGTGAGACCCTCCGGACTATCCTACAGCAGAGACCCCAGAGCATTTGTAGTCATGACAGGCTCCATAGACAGGAGTTTAAAGGATTCTTATCTAGAGAAGCTAAATGACCAGACTGGCATTTGGCGTCCCTATGGAAACGGCTGGATTCCTACCCACTGGATTGCCTCAGTAGACACCTGCTGGATAAGCGTACCTGCCCCGAGTCAGTGTTTCCAGTCAGTTGTGTGAGGACTCACCATCCCTAAATATAAATAAATTATTTGTATTACTAATGTATAATACAGATGATGAGTATCACATATAGATGTGAGTATCACATATAGATGTGAGTATCTTTAAGTATAAGTCAATAGTGAGATGGTCACCAGATATTTGAGTATGGCTCCTAATAGAAAATATAGAATAAAATATTGAGATCAAAATAGAAATGGGTTAGAGGGCTTGGGAAAAATAATGATAATTCAAGAAACAAAAGAAGAGCTTTTAAAAACCTATAGTATCTTCAGAAAGATGGGAGACAATATGACATCCATGAAATAAAAGTTAAATTCTGAAAAAAAAAAAGAAACATTCAGAAAATGAGAAAGAGATCTTGGAAATTAAACTCATAGTTAAAAACAAAATTATTCAGAGGTATAAAAGGTCATGTCAAGCAAACTTTCTAGAAAGTAAATTAACAGGCAGTGGTTATAGTAGGGTGGGGGAGAGAAGGTAAAAAATGGATTGGATCAGCTCACCAGCTTCAGCATTTTACCGTAGATATTCCCCAAAGGAAAAATAGAAAAAAAAAATGGTGTATTATAGTAAAGAATAATACAGGAAAAATTTCAAACCAGAACAATAGGAATTTCCAGTTTTAAAGGGGAGAAAGCGCCCAGAACAATGGATAAGTAAAAAAGTTTCATTAAGGTTCTTTACTCTGAGGTTTCAGCATCCCAGGGACTTAAAAGAAGATTCCTAAACCTTCAAACCAGATCACAGATGAAAGGTCAAGAGAAAAACTGGCCCTTCAGACTTCTCAGCCACAATGCTGGATGCTAGAAGAGAGTGAAACTCATCCTTCAGAGTTCTAAAGGGAAATAACTTTTACTCAGAATTAGAAAGCTTAATTAGCAGGCAAGTGTGAGAGTAGAAGTTAAGACGTTTTTCAGACACACAAGAAAGGTCTCAACAAATTTACCTCCCGTGTACCTTTTCTCAGGAAGCTACTAGAGAATGAGCTCCACAAAAATGAGGCTGTAAACCAAGAAAGAGGCAACCATGGGATCCAGGAGGCGGGGGACCCACCTCAGGCGAGAGGCACAGGGATTTCGCCAGATGGTGTTAAAAAGAAGCCCCAGGACAACAGGTGGGCAGCTGGCCTGGGGAACCACTAGCCTGGACGGATTGAATGGGAGGCCTGTGGAGGGACAAACAGGTCTGAGAGGGTCACTGATGGAGTTGCTCACGTCAGAAATGATGGTAGTAGGGCTTTTATAGTTGCTTTGAAAAGTTGAGGGCCGTTAGTAATAAATACAAACAAAAAGGAAGAAAAAAGACAGCACGAATGAAAAGGATTGAATAAGCTAGGAAGTGCATTCCTATACAGCGTGACTTAAAAGTAAACGATATTGCATGGCATAACAACGTAAACAAAGAATATAGATTTAACCCCAGATTCCAGTTCAGCCAACTGGAAAGATGAGAGCAGAATGCTCTTTGGGAGCATTGGTCTAAGAGTGTCAAGTGTTCCTCATTTTACAGAGTAGTAAGACATTAGGTGAGCTCTACAAATGATCATTTAAGAAATAGCAGTGTACATGTATCACTTAAACATATGGAATCAGATATCAGAATTGAAAGTTAAAAGCACTGTCCTTTTCCATGACCCGATTCAACCTCTTTGAGGTGGGGAGGGCTGTGTTAGATTTACTGGTTAGGCTTCCTGCCCTGGGCCAGCCCATAGGTATAACCATACTGAAAGGAAGCAGTTGGGGCAAAAGTCTTACCTGTATCAGAGGCTACTCGCTCAGGCAAAGCATCATTGTTCATAGTAAAAGCAAACTGGACTCTGTGGGAGAAGGTGAGGGTGGGATGATTTGAGAGAATAGCATTGAAACATGTATATTATCATATGTGAAACAGATTGCCAGTCCAGGTTCGATGCATGAGACAGGATGCTCGGGGCTGGTGCACTGGGATGACCCTGAAGGATGGGATGGGGAGGGAGGTGGGAGGGGGGTTCAGGATGTGGAACACATGTACACCCGTAGCTGATTCATGTCAATGTATGGCAAAACCAATACAATATTGTAAAGTAATTAGCCTCCAATTAAAATAAATAAATTAAAAAAAAAGCAAACCACACACACAAAAAAACGTGATTTCTGAGGAGAAACAGGGGGTGGCAAGGACGAGTGGGGTGGGGGTGGCTGGTTTGGGTTTTAGGCTTCTTCTACCCTGCTTGCCTTTTTAAGCTCTAGGCATATGTGACTTTGAAAGGTTTTAGGTTGGCTTTTAAATTTACTGGAATCAGAAACAGAGGCTATAAAAGCAAAGTACACAGTACCCCCTCTCCCAGAAAAAGCAAAAACAGGACAAGAAGAAGAGGTCAGTGGTGCTTTTCTTGATGTCTTTCAGAATTCATTTATCTGTCTCATGTCTAATGACAAAATAGGGGCCTGAGAACTGTCTACCAGTCTCACTTCAGCTGACATTTGGAGCAACCTGTCATCTGCAGCCACCCCCCCTCCTCCATATTCTCTGTTTAAACTCTACTGGGCCACTTCATGTTCCTTTTATAATGCCTGTATTTTCCCTCACCTGAACCTTTGCTTATATAATTGGTGCAGTGGTAAATAATTCACCTGCCAATGCAGGAGACAGTAGGTTCAATCCCTGGGTCAGGAAGATCCCTTGGAGGAGGAAATGAAAACTCACTCCAGTGTTCTTGCCTGGAAAATCCCATGGACAGAGAATCCTAGCGGGCTGCAGTCCATGGGGTCACAAAAATGTAACGAATAGTTATATTCACCTTCCATTCATATATATCCCCCCAACACATTCCTTTCCCAAAGCCCCTGGTTCCACCTGCATCTCTTCCTGTTTGTATCTCAGCCAGGACCCCCTCTCTGGATCACAGCATCCTCCCCTTTCCTTTAATTCCTCTTGCTTTATCCTTGGCACCACTGGCCACACATGGCTTTCAATCAGTTGTTTGTTTTTTTTTTCCCTTGTCGAGTCTGTTCAGAGTTAGCAGGTAGCAAGGGCAGGAACCATACTGCACAGATATTTATTCCTCTTCCAGAGGCTGGCAGAGTGCTGACATAATACAGGTACTGCCTCAGACAATAATTAGATGAATAAATGAATCTTCCATTACGTGTGAAATCTGTTCAGTCATATGGCCCGGTGCTAAACATCTGTATCTATATAAATAAATATTACTGGAAGGAAAGGAATTTATGTGCCTTTTTGTTTTAAGAAAGCTGATGTGTTTTCTCCTAAAAGAGGAAGATCATACTCAGAGCCCAGAGGGTTAGCTGCTCCCTCAAACTTTTGCTTGTGTTTCCTTTGTGGGGAATGTGGGAAAGTGTCACCCAGAGGGTTTATATTTGACTCTGCAGGGATTATAGGATTGCAAGGAATTGAGCAAAATGTCAGTAGAATGTTGCCTTGGTCTCAGGGTAGAGAAACTTTTAGATACCCCCCTGTATGTGGTGGACATAGCCCTGTCCAAGATGGAGCAGAAAAGGATAAAGCGCTAATATAAAGCAGTGTGTGTGTGCTCAGTCCATTTAGCTGTGTCCGACTCTGTGCGACCCTATGGACTGTAGCCTGCCAGGCGTCTCTGTCCATAGGATTCCTCCGGCAAGGCAAGAACACTGGAGTGGGTTGCCAGGCCCTCTTCCAGGAGATTTTCTCAACCCAGGGATCAAACCTACGTCTTTTATGTCTCCTGCATTGGCAGGCAATTTCTTTACCACTAGGGCTCCCTGGGAAACCAATATGAAGCAGATTTTCAGGAAACAGTCAGTGATAACACAGTCATCTGGTTGACCAACCACAGCTTTGCACCTAATTGCTCTTTCTACTTCATCAGGCTTTATACCACGCTGCCCACGTCTCCTTATAACCACTCAGATGATCCCCTAACAAATTAAATCACAAGATGAATCTAAAATGTTTCCTTGGTGAAGATAGCAGAATGCCCATCCATAATACGGTGTATGTGAACAGCGGAGTAACTATGAAGCCATTAGCAAGAATGAGGTAGATCTCTGTGTTCTGATACAGCAAGGGCTTTAATATATATTGTTAAAGGGAAAAAGTAAATGTGGAATAAGATGGCCTCTTCGTGTCTACTCAGATGCCATCTTTTCCATGAAGCCCTCCTTAACCACTACATTTATAGTTGCAAACACATGCCCTCCACTGCTGGCTTTTACTTCATTACCATTGATTCCCGTTTGACGTAGTGTGTATTTGTTTGTGATGTAGCTCACCCACTCAAATGTCAGGTGATGAAGGATGTTGTGTGTTTTATTTACTGCTTCTCCCCCTGGAAAAATAAATGACTGGAATGAATGAATTTGTGTGGGAAAGCTGATTATTGGCATAAAAGGTTACTATTTGCACAGAATTTCTAGAAACCGACAGAGACCTAACAGTAGTTCATCGGGCACGTGGGAGGAAGGCAGACTCTGTTTCTATCTTAACCATGGACATGCGTCACTTTTTAAAATAAAGACACAAGTGTAATAGAGAATCCATCTAAAATGTTTCTCCACTGGCTATAGTAAAATCCAAGTTATTTGGTCAGCACTGTTTATTTCTGTTTCTGAGATAATGGACACCAGTCAGAATTTCTCTTCTTTCCAGAAGTCAAGTTGTATATGGACCACCATTCAAGTCCACAGTTTATATTTTATGAAGCCTTTACCAACAGAGACTTTTTATTTTCCATCACAGTAAACCATCTGTACTTATGTTGTGGTGAGGAAAAATTGGGTTTCTAGGGCAGATATTATATCTTCTGAGTCTCAGCTAAGTGACCAGTGGCAGGTTGCTTAACCATCCTGAGTCTTAGTTCCCTTCCCTATAATACTGGGATAATTCTTAAAAGCATGGATATTGTCCAAGCAAAACAAGGTGAAATGTGTGTATCTAGCGCAAAGCAGGGCTCAGTAAATGTTAAGTTCTTCTGTTTTCCCTGCAGAAGCTGATCCAGGAATAGTCTTATCCCTGACGATTCAAAGCATCATCAAGGTCCCAACATCACTGAGCACTTTATTAGAAATGCAAAATTTCAAGCCCCAACTGATCCAATGAACCAGAATTAGATGTTGCCGTTTAACAAAATACCCAAGTGATTCCTAGGCACAGTAAAGTTTGAGACACTCCGTTTTTATGTTTCTTACAGCAGTGTTCCAGACAGGCTCATATTAGTCTTGTTTTTTATGTTCAGTATTTTGTGAAGATGTATTTTGAGGTCTTAGAGTCTTCCAGATGCCGGAGAGGCACTGCCCTAACTGGTAAAGAATTCACCTCCAGTCTGGGAGACATGGGTTTGATCCCTGGGTTGGGAAGATCCCCTGGAGAAGGGAAAGGCTACCCACTCCAGTATTCTGGCCTGGAGAATCCCATGGACTGTATAGTTCATGGGGTCACAAAGAGTCGGGCACGACTGAGCGACTTCCACACACTCACACAGAGATAGCAAACAGCTTGCCTGGGATCACACCGTTGGTTTGCAGGTGAACCCGTCCTGAGGCCATGTCCATACCTGCCCCTTTTTATCAGTATCTTCTTATCCAGAACACTATCCCCCTGCCCCAGATTATACCAGGGCCGGCTGCTGGACCATTAGGAATCATCCCAATGCCTTAGAACACGCTGAAAATATTTAAACTGCCGAATTCTAAACCTTCTTACCCTGCAGAAACCACAGGAAAGACTTGTCCACACTTTTTCCTTATTTCCTCTGCCCGTGGGCAATCCCGGTACCTCCCCACGTGGCCCGTTGTGGCACTTCACGCCCCTTCCTCTTGGGAACTATAGGTAACAAACTGTCTTTTCAGTGACACCTGTCTCCCAATCTGTTAGCCTCATCATTGTTCAGTCACTAAGTCACGTCTGACTCTTTGCGACCCCGTGGAACTGTAGCCTGCCTGGCTTCTCTGTCCATGGGATTTCCCAGGCAAGAATCCAAGAATCCTGGAGTGAGTTGCCATTTCCTTTTCCAGGGCATCTTCCCGACCCAGGGATCTAACCCACGTCTCCTGCATTGGTGGGCAGACTCTTTACCACCGAGCCACCTGGGCAACCCCAGCCCTGGATACGTTTGAAAACAAGCTGCCCCGTGAAACTTTTTTTCCTTGTGAAGTACCACCTGCCAGCCCTTCCCATTGACCTTGGCAACTGGAGTTTCATTTAGAGAAGTGGTGAAGGGTGCACAGCAGAGCCAGATGTTCTGGTGGGCATGGCTAACAGGCTGAAACACAGGAAGACGCTTAAGCCACCTCATCAGGCTGAACTTACTTTTAAATAAAGACGATCAAGGAGAGCCGTGAACAGGGTTGTAAATCTGCTTAACGCAGTCTGACTACATTGAATGCCAGTAATGCTCCTTAAGCATAAGCTTTGCATACTCCAGAAACTGCTATTGCAGATGCTTAGGACCTCCAAGATAATGGAACCATTTGAATTGAAACACACAAAACTTATTTACAGCGTTCTGAGACATCCAGGAAACAAGTGAAAACCTGCCACCCACATCCATTCATTTCTTCCCTGTGGCTTCTTAATACCGTGTGTATATTTTAGGTAGAGATAACTCCGACCAGGGAGCAGCTTTCAGGTCACCCAGCAGCTTCCCTCGTCACGTTTGCATTTACCTCTTGGGCTTCCCTGGTGTCTCAACAGTAAAGAATTCGCCTGCCAATGCAGGAGTCACAGGAGACACAGGTTCAGTTCCTGGGTTGGGAAGATTCCCTAGAGAAGGAAATGGCAACCCACTCCAGTAGTCTTGCCTGGGAAATCCTATGGACAGAGGAGCTTGGCGGGCTACAGTCCATGGCGTCGCAAAGAGTTGGACATAACTGAAATGACTTGAGTTTTTCTTTTTCCTTTTTCTTCTCTTCTGCTTTGAAAAGAATCTTGATGTATGGAAGTGAGCTAACTGAAGCCGAAGTTCATAGAAGCAAATATTAAAAGAGTATAAAAGGGATTTTTCTCCCTATGACTCAAAGAAAAAAATATAATAAGGAATATCTATTTCAGAAATATTCCACATGTGTTAGGTAAAATATGAGAACAGAAGATAATAATTTTATGGTAGCTTTTCCTTATAAAAATTTTTGCTGCCGTTTTATTAAGGAATTAGGATTTGATTAGCAGCTTTTAATTAGAAATATTAGACAAGGAAAATTTTTGTTATTTTATGACTATCAGTTGTGCTTCCATAAAAAAATAAACCCTTGTCACTGACCACTCCCACACACACACAGAAAGGTAACTGTGTGAGGGTGATGGATATGTTAACTGCTTTATTGCGGTCGTGTCACAATATAATGTGTGTTGATGAAAAAAATTAATCAGTAGTCAATCTGAGAACGAAGTGTAAATTTTATTCAAGCCAACCTGGGGATGGTAACCTGAAAGACAGTTGAGAACTCTGAGAGCTATTCCAAAGAGGTAAAGTGGGAAGGTTGGTATATGTGTGACTTTTGGGGAAGGGAGTGCATGCAATTAAGCAAGCATTTTGGTAGAGGGTACTGCTGGTTTCAAGGAAGAGAAGTGTTTCATGGTTTTAGGGCTTTTCTACATTAAGAGGATGCAAAGATCTGAGAGCTGATAAAATTTTCTCCTAAAATGTCTAGTGATCTTAGGGTCAATTTTGCCAGTTTTCCTAGAGCAGGAAGCACTGCATCCTGATCTTTGCCCTGAATTCCTTTGAGGGTGTGTTGTAGGTCAGCAATTGCAGTGGTTCATGACTTGAGTCTTGTAGAACTGGATGGTGAGCAGCCTTCTTTATTTTATGGTCCCTCCTTTTCAGTCTTAATTTCACCCACGGTTTTGGAGGCATACCAGGACCAGTTTGTCCCACTGTGCTCAGAGTGCTCATTTCCAGGCCAGGCAAGGGTTTCGTTGATGGGCCTCTCCATGTGCTGTCAGTGCACTGGGTCTCATTAACAGTAGCCAAAAGCCCACTTGTATAGGTAAGGGAACCGAGACTCTGTTACGATTCAGGAGATGGTTTTCTCTCATCCACATCTAGACTTCATCTAGAGTTATACTTGCCATCATGGATGTTACTAAAACTCTGTGTTTGGTATATTGTTTCAAGTCACCTGGTCATCATTTTTTTTTTTTATCACTTTACCTTTTATCATCGCATTTGATAGTGCAAGAAACAATAATCTTGTAAAATAGAATACAAGTAGTATAAAACAAGAATACAAGTAATACAGCTAGTAACATTAACAGGGTCGTAAATGTTTGAGCTGAGAACTTCGATTAGTGCAGCCCGGGATCTCCTTGATCTTTTCATCAGTCTCCTCTGCACCACTCACTATCTTTAAGGGAAATAATCTATTGGCTCTGTGCATGCAGAGATGTGTACACAGCAAGGCAAGTGGTGGGTCATCGTGACCCCTTACGGGATTGAGAAAGGAATGCTTATCTTCCAAGGAGTTACATGGCTGGTGCCGGAAGATAAATTGATCTTTATGGTTGAACTGGCCTTTTTGCCATTTGGGAGGTCTGGTTAACACATGAAGCAGCTTCACAGTGCACACTCGCGGGGAGGGAGGAGGCCCAAACAGGCAGAGAAAAAAAAAAAATCTGTTTAAATTTTTTTCGTTTTGCCTTCAATTATGAATTGTTATTTCGTCATATGTATTGGGTTGATCAAAAAGTTCCTTCGAGTTTTCCCATAAGAAGTTATGAAAAAGCCCAAACGAATGTTTTGTTTGGTCAGTCCAGTATATCAAACATCATGTTTATACAAATGTCATACAAATTTATTTGTCAGTTATACTTTGATCAGCCTGGGGGTGGGGGGACTTATTTGTCCTGACCGCAAAAAGAAACTTGGGCTGCAGAGAGCAGGATTTTGCTTTCCATTTGTGGCCCAATCAGATTCAACGTTACTGCCCGAATAGTCTCTAAAATTTGACTTGTGGTGTGGCCTACAAAAAAAAAAGCATCCCCTGAAGCCACAGGCTTGTTGGTGGTAGGTATTTTGTTTGATTGCTCCCTGACCCTATTCCAAGAAACCTAATTCGCCCAAGGGAGTCTCACACAGGAAAGGAGTGTTTGCATCTGTTTAGGGAAATGTGCCCAAAATAATGACTTAAAATAATGACTTATTTAGAACGCAGAACCGAATGGAATGGAATGGATTGATAAGCCAGTTTGAGCAAGCTGAGAGCCACCCAGGCCTCACTGTTATAAAAGGAGCCCTACAGCAAAGCATTTTGCCCAGACCATCTGCCAAGCCCCATCTCCATTCAAGGAGCATTCTCTCTCTTAAGCTCTGTTTAAAACTCCGAGTCTTCCTAACGCCTCGAGGCACAAGATCTCTTCTTAAGTTGCACTTAGACTTCTAAGATGGTGCGGATTTCTCGGTTCAGCCCTGCAGACCCCAGGGTAGAAACTGCTCTCCGAGGTATGTTACCCATTTTAAACTTCCCTGAAGTAACCACAGTGTGCTCGGTCGTGGAGGTTGTGCTGTGCCCGGAAGGTAAAGCCTGTTCTTGGTGGCCAGGAGAGGTGGCGGGTACGAACTAAGCCTGTCTTCCCTCCAGGGAGAGCCAGGCTCAGCTTCTTTCTCACTTATTGAACTTAAAATGAACCGGGCAGTCAGAAGTAAGGGGCTGACATCTCATCTAGCAGAATGAAGGATGAATTGAGGCAAAGAAAAAAGAAGGAAAGAAAACACTGCCCTGCCAGGCTCTTTTGTGCTGCTTCATTTCCCATTTCTGTGGCTTTGTCTTTTTTTCTCTTCACTTGTCTGCCAAGGAAATATAGTTGATTTGTTTATATAACCCTAGCCTCAACGTTGGCAGCAGCTCTGAAGTGTCAGAGGTGACAACAAAAACTTCCTAAAATATATTTTGAAAATCTGCAGCTAGATTAATTTCTTTCCTTCTTAATCTTTCTCCGTATTTAATACCAAAAAAAAAGAAAAAAGAAAAAAACCCAGCTCAACCATTGGCCATGATTCAGTTAGCAAGTTTGAACCGAAACTTCTGTTCTTGCAGGGTGGTAATGAGAGTTTCCCTTTTTTAAAAAATTTAGATCTGTCTTTACACAATTAGCAAATTATTAAATAACCTTTCCTTCAGAGTCTGCAAGCTCTTGCTTGTTTCCACTAATAAGAGAACATGTTTTACAAGGTTCACGTTGATTAATTGACAAACGCTGATAAAATCAAAGCAGGGTTAAAATGCAGCGCACCAGCTGCAGTGTAATTTACTTTTGGTCAATAATGTTTCAAGTGCCTATACGTTTATGGTTTCACCTTTAAATAAATATTACTGTCATAAGTAATTGAAACATCCATTGTGGAAATGCATCTCTGAGGACGACTGTCAGGAACCCTAGCTAGGATGAAACATTTCTATATCTGTATATGTTTTTTCTGCTCAATTAAAAGCACCAGTTGCTGTGAGCATTTTAAAGATGGGTCCTTTCTATTTTATGTGAAATGAACACTAACCTCTTTTAATATATTTTGAAAATCATGTACCCCTTGATTAACCTAAGTATAGAGTTCCAAACATTCATGGAGTTCTTAAGGCATAAAAATAAGTAGCTAAATGCTCTATGCTACTAGGCTTACTTACACCATTCACTGGAAGCCTGATCGTCTTAGCTCCTTGCCATCTAACTGTTTGGGCAGCTCTGCTGTGCTCCGTAAGAGGCCTATAGCTGTCTGCTTACTCTCAATGTGTTTCAGGCATCAGAGATGCTGGGCCAAACCCACATTCCTGTTTTTGCTTATGAGTAAGTAGCTGTCCATCTCCCGCGTCCCAGGTCAGACCTGAAGGTGCCAAGGATCCCAGAAGAAGGGAAATGTACCCTGGGTCACAGACTGTCCTGCGGAGTCCCCACTCCTGTCCTGTGGAGGTCCACACTCAACGGATAGACTCACAGGCTCTCGTGCTCAGGAACACCCTAGCATGCATTAATAGATTCAGGACTCCCACCCATCTGATAGGTGCGTTTTGGACATCTTCAGAAGTCCGGCCTCATCCACATTCCTGGGAAATTAGATATCCTTCAAAGGTAGCTTGACATGCTCTTATCAACAAAGTCATTCTAACTCAGCAAATATTTGCCAGTTCTACTAAATGCCAGATTCTGCACTGGGCCCTGAGGATGGATATAAACCCAGACTCTCTACCCTGAGGGAACTTACAGTATCTGATCATAACTTTCAATATTTGCAGTTTGTTATTTGAACAATGTCTTTATGTAATTTGCCAAATTTTGAAGGATCCCCATAGTGTGCCTGCCACTGTTCTAGGTGTTCAGTAAATATTCCAGATGTTTTCTTTCTCTAGTAATTAGCAGAGACCCCCATGTCTTAGTGGCTCCCTAGGCACCTCTCATTTGTGAGTGTTCTGTGGGAGCTGCCTCAGTTGTTGGTTGGGTAGCAGCTGTTCTCAAGGGTACCACAGCTGCCGGTTCTGAATTGATGTCAGTGGAACCGAGCTGAGACCACCACTCTGTTGTCATTGTTCGGTCTCTAAGTTGTGTCCAGCTCTTTGTGACCCCATGGGCTGCAACACACCAGGCTTCCCTGTCCATCACTATCTCCCAGAGCCTGCTCAAAGTCATATCCGTCGAGTCGGTGATGCCATCCATCCATCTCATCCTCTGTTGTCTCCTTCTCTTCCTGCCTTCAGTCTTTCCCAGCGTCGGGGTCTTTTCTTTTATGCTCTTCGCATAAAGTGGCCAAAGTATTGGAGCTTCAGCTTCAGCATCAGTCCTTCCAATGAATATTCAGGGTTGATTTCCTTTAGGATTGACTGGTTTGATCTCCTTGCTGTCCACGGGACTCTCAAGAGTCTTTTCCAGCACCACAGTTCAAAAGCATCACTCTAAATTCAGTCAGAGGATGCATCGCCTTCAGGATGGGCTTGAAGATCCTGGGGAACGAGGGAGTTGAGGACATATGCGCTACTTAGAATCAAGCTGGTGTTGGAATGTCGAGGCACATTAAGCTGACAAGCCAGGGCTGAGGGCTGGGCAGAAGTCACAGTGGGCCAGTAAATGGTAGAATGCAAAATGACTGGCCTGAAGGTAAGCCTAGAAGGCAGACTAGTGGAGGCCACCAGTTGGAAGAGATCAGAGCAGGTGAGTCTCTGGAGCCCAGCCAGCTTGTGTGCATTCCAGAAGCTCAGCCCCTGCTGGTGCAGTGGATCCAGCCATCACAGGAATGAGGCTTGAGGATGGTAAACCTCTTGCACTGAACTTGGTCACAGAAAGTAAAATGTGCCTCTAGTCACCTAGGGCACAGGCTGAGAGCAGACCAGGAAGTGTGACCGAGAATTTCTGAGTGTGGGCTCAACATGTTCTCTCAGCCCAGACGTCATTAAGACGGTGTCTGGCCCGAGGTAGACACTGTTCCACCGAACTGACCTGCATCCGAAGAGGGAGGCAGCTTCCAAAATGAAGCAGTTTGTACACAGCAATTTAGAAATCAAATTGCCCTGGCACTTAATGGAGACACACACGCGGAAACATCCAGAGGAGTGTCAAACACATAAGGGGGAGTATCATGTCTAAATGATACATGCGTTGCCCCTGTGCGTGTGTCCTTCACTCCCCTGGTTTCTCTCCTGTGGGTTTCACTTAGTAAGGAGAGGACAGAGCTGCACAGAACTGGAAATGTGTGCGATTAGCTGTCACCTAACAGGTTTTTGGAGAGGTTTTTGTTGCGGGAGCATTTGGAAAGAAAGAAAGGAGGAAGGGAGGGTAGAGGGTCAAAGCCCCGCAGAAGCCCCTGGTTTAAGTCCAGGAGGCCAGAACTGGGAGGCTTGCCGGCAGCTCTCCCAGCGTCTCTCCGGCTCTTCCCTCGGGAAGGTGCTGCCTGCCCCATCCGCCGGGGGCTCTCTCAGGTTGATGGTGATGGCTGCCAGTGAGAAGAGCGGGCCTTTTTTTAAAAAAAGTCCCACATCACCAAATTGGGCGGGGGGGACAAGAGAAAGACCACCCCACCACCACCACCACCCAAGCAGGCATCTGTCATGCCCCCTGCCATTCTGAGCCCTGAAGCCATGGAGGGCCCACTCACACTCCTGAGTCAGTATTCCCTGTTCTGACACTGCTACTGCTACTGCTGCTGCTAAGTCACTTCAGTCGTGTCCGACTCTGTGTGACCCCATAGACGGAAGCCCACCAGGCTCCCCCGTCCCTGGGATTCTCCAGGCAAGAACACTGGAGTGGGTTGCCATTTCCTTCTCTAATGTGTGAAAGTGAAAGTGAAGTCGCTCAGTCGTGTCCGACCCTTAGCGACCCCATGGACTGCAACCTACCAGGCTCCTCCGTCCATGGGATTTTCTAGGCAAGAGTACTGGAGTGGCTTGCCATTGCCTTCTCCCACTAGGCAATGGCACTAGGTGGGGCATTGTTATTATTCAGTTCAGTTCAGTCGCTCAGTCGTGTCCGACTCTCCGCGACCCCATGAATCACAGCACGCCAGGCCTCCCTGTCCATCACCAACTCCCGGAGTCACTCAAACTCATGTCCACAGAGTCAGTGATGCCATCCAGCCATCTCATTCTCTGTCGTTCCCTTCTCCTCCCGCCCCCAATCCCTCCCAGCATCAGAGTCTTCTCCAGTGAGTCAACTCATCGCATGAAGTGGCCAAAGTATTGGAGCTTCAGTTTCAGCATCAGTCCTTCCAATGAATACCCAGGATTGATCTCCTTTATAATGGACTGGTTGGATCTCCTTCCAGTCCAAGGGACTCTAAAGAGTCTTCTCCAGCACCACAGTTCAAAAGCATCAATTCTTCGGCGATCAGCTTTCTTCACAGTCCAACTCTCACATCCATACATGACCACTGGAAAAACCATAGCCTTGACTAGATGGACCTTGGTTGGCAAAGTAATGTCTCTGCTCTTTAATATGCTATCTAGGTTGGTCATAACTTTCCTTCCAAGGAGTAGGCAGGTTTTAATTTCATGGCTGCAATCAGCATCTGCAGTGATTTTGGAGCCCAAAAAAATAAAGTCTGACACTGTTTCCACTGTTTTTCCATCTATTTCCCATGAAGTGATGGGACCAGATGCCATGATCTTCGTTTTCTGAATGTTGAGCTTCAAGCCAACCTTTTCACTCTCCTCTTTCACTTTCATCAAGAGGCTTTTGAGTTCTTCTTCACTTTCTGGCATAAGGGTGGTGTCATCTGCTTATCTGAGGTTATTGATATTTCTCCAAGCAATCTTGATTCCAGCTTGTGCTTCTTCCAGCCCAGCGTTCCTCATGATGTACTCTGCATAGAAGTTAAATAAGCAGGGTGACAGTATACAGCCTTGACGCACTCCTTTTCCTATTTGGAACCAGTCTGTTGTTCCATGTCCAGTTCTAACTGTTGCTTCCTGAACTGTATATAGGTTTCTCAAGAGGCAGGTCAGGTGGTCTGGTATTCCCATCTCTTTCAGAATTTTCCACAGTTTATTGTGTTGTACAGGGGCTCTAACACGTGCAAATATAAAACCCAGAAGGACGATAACATTTCTTTAGAACATCATGTTGTGCTATCGAATCAGAGGACACTGAGGGGGGAAGGCCAGTGCCAAGTGTGTAATCCACACCCTGGCCTTTCCTCTCCACCTGGGAGAACCACGACCAGCCCAAGTTCAGGCAGTGAGTCAGCAGCAGACCCGGAGCCCCAGGCAGGCCACACACCCTCCTGGGGAGGAGGGGGACCCATGGATCTGGGGAGACACATGCTCAGCTCTCTGAAGCTGCCTTCTTTTACAAGGGGAATAATAAGAGGGTTAATCCCCAAAGCTCATCTTCCTAAATCCATTCTCGCTACAGCTTGGCTCTGCTTGTCCGTGGCTCAAAGTAAATACTGCACCCAGTCCAGACACTTGGTTTATCTTTTTAACCTTTCTCGTACACACACACACACACACATATCCACTTACACATATGCGTACACCTCTTTGAAAATAATACCAATATGAATGAATTAACTTCATTTTGTAAAATGTGAAGAAGCAAATATATAACCCTATTATAGTTAGGTTCCAGCTGCCCTACATTTCCTTTAGGAACTCCACTATCGTCAGCCTATAGCAGCTGTGAAAACCCAGTAAACTCCCGCCCTCCTCTTGGTCTCAGCCTCTCAGCACCATCTTCACTTGGGCCTTAGAACCTACTGCTTCCTCCATCCGGGTCTTCCCAGGGGACCTGCTTCCCTCTTCCTTGTCCCTCTGCGGCAGGAGAGGGACGCGGTACGAAACAGGAAGGCTGCGGTCCAGCCCTCGTCTCCATTTGGGAGAGTGATGGGATTAAATGACTGGGAGAAACTGATCCGTTTCTCCTTGTTGTCTTCCCTTCCGAAGCAAAATTCTTACACACTCGAGTTGATAGCTCTTGGCAGACCCTCTTTCTTTCAATATAACTTACATTTTAAACAGACCAAAAAGCTATGGTGATTGCAGTATGCTTTTCCGAATGGCAGCGGTAGCACTTCTCAGTTGCAAACATCTGCAGTGCTAATTCCAACTGTTGTTTCAGTTATGGACACATTCTCACCTTCTCTGTTCCTGGTGGGGTACCATATTTAAAATACATAGATGCATCTCCTCATTTGGTGGTGCCAGGTCTTAGCAGCAGCATGCAGGATCACTTTTGGTTGTGACATGCTGGATCTTTTTATTTGTGGCGTGAGCACTCTTAGTTGGGATCTAGTCCCCTGACCAGGGATTGATCCCAGGCTCCTGCATTGGGAGTGCAGGGCCACTGAACCACCAGGGAAGTCTCTCTACCAAGGTAACTTGAAATCCTCTCTTTCTTGTGACGTGTACTTCCGAAATGTCTAGGCTGCTTGTGAGAAGGCCAGGCCAGTGAGAAAGGAACCATATCATTCGTGATTTTTATTTCATGTTAAGACTTCACAAAACTGAATCTTTTTGAAGGAAGTTTTAAACATCCAGTGATAAGCACTTGGTGTGTATGGGCCGGTGTGATTTTTCCCCTGGCTTGGAATGCTCTCCCCTGCCTTCCCTAATCTTCCTCATCCTCTAAGACCCAGCTCAACTGTCATCTCCTCCACTGAGCATCAGCCCTTCCTGCTCCCATGGCCCCTTCCAGAGTCCTTGGTCTCCTGTACCATCAGAGCGTTCGATTCATTCCATGAGAATATAGTTCCAACACATTCGAACCAGTTACACGTATCTGTGCTGCCAATGCAGTTGTGGGCTCTCTGAAGGCAGGACTGGCATACAGTGCCTGACACGTCTCCCATCACCTACCTCCCTGCTCAGAGTACAGAAGATGAGGCGCCCTGGGAGCTCACTGTATCAGCACCAGCTCTTTTTAATATAAGGGTTCTGAGTTTGGGGAAAGTATATCAAGTAAAGGTATAATTTTAAAACCATGGTCTTCTGGAATTTTCTGAAGAAAGTGTTTTATATTTTTATCTTGAAAGGGAAAGTTGTACATAGGACTTTGCATATATTATTGCCATGCATCTGGGGATACTGGTCATGTGTTTGCTGCCTACATCTTAAAAGGAAAGAAATTTTGGTCACCGGTTCACTTTGCCTTATGCCAAAGATATATGCTAGAAAAGTTGTGTGTAAATCTGATATCTATAAACCAAATTATGTATTAAAATGCACCAAGGGAGCAGTTTAAAAAATACTTTTCCAAGTGAAAGGGGATCATTTTCTAAATAAAAATGGATCATTTGTGAACTTGTCAAGAGAATCTGCCTGTTGTAGAAAAGTATTTTTCCTAGAATGATACAGGCTCTCCTGTATTCAAAATTCACCTGGCATAAGCTTCATGCTTTTCCATAGTCTATTTAAAACACCAGACTTATTCCTAAGATTTTTAATTTGTACAACAGATATTCTTGGCTTACTAAAAGTGAATAACTCTTCTGTGTCATAAAATTGGTATGCATCATGTATTATTTCTGGTTCAGTTAATAAAAAAATTGCTTGTGTGGGCATTTAATGATTTTAGCACAAATCTTATTGGAAAGAGCCAGTACATTATACTCTTGGTTTGCAAGTAGAACTGGCTGACGAGGGCTGATGTGAAAGCCTTATTCCCCGAAGAACCAAAGAGACTGTGCTGCTTGGAACTGAAGTTTTAAATGAGTTTTATTTAAATGTTTCCATTTGCCTTTTTTTTTTTTTTTTCTTGTTTTTAGATTGGCCAAAAGGGAACTGAAGAGGGGGTGGTGGAGTGTAAGTCGGGGTTGCTGCCATCAGGGTTTATGGTGAGTGACTTAGTCGTTGCCTCCTTGCAAGGCTTCTGCTTCTGCCGTCTCTTCTCCCCACCCCGTGGTGGGCACGGCAGAAGTCCTTTAATAATGCATTCACTGAGTCCGAGAGACAATGTTCTTGACTCTGAATCTATGCATTTAAAACACCCTCAGCAAATGCCACGAGGCAGACCTAGTGCTTTTAGACTGAGGCTCTGCCGTGCATCAGTAAAACACACGGGTGTTGGCCTTTTCCGGTAAGTACTACGAGAAATGTTGAGTACCCTTGAAATTAAACTGCAGCTTTTAAAACCTGCTTTCATTCTTCATGGACAGCTGAGGCCTGCCTATGCCAATACCCAGCTGATCTTAGGTCTGCAGAAAGCTTGGGAGTCAGTCACCCTCCGTTCATCTTGGTTTGTTTTAGCCCCACATGTGGACACCTCTCTGTTCAATTAATTCTCCCTACACTTAGGCGTTCTGATTTCCTGGGAGATCTTTCTCGTGTTTGCACGTTTGTCTCATTAGCATCACATTTGGACCAACATTTGTGCCTCCACCCAATTTTAATTAAGTAGTAAAGCTGATCTTTATTTATGAGAATTTTATTTCAAGCATGGATATTCTCCCCCCTCCCACCTCCATTAAAAAAAATGTCTATTGGCTGTGTCTCTTCTCACTCCTAAAAAACATCTAAGAAGAAAGCCCCTGCCTCATTGTGCGATCCCTTCCCTTTTATTGCGGGTCTTTGGGATGAGAACACGCAGTCATGTGGTGGCCTGGAGGTAGCAGTTACCTGGTGTGAACATTACTAGCAGACCGGCAGTACTGCCTTGGGGCAGGTTGGTCCAGGGACGGGCCTCCAGGTGGGAGAGCAGCACCTGACCTATTCAACTGGATTAAAAATTAAAATCTGTTTAGGAGCAAGCTGCTCACTTCTAGCCTGGAGCTTCCAGCAGTACTCCCAGGTTAATGAGTGTGTTTCAAGGGAAAATGTTTCCTTCCTGCTTGCTTCAGTGTCCCCCACCCTCTTTTGGTTTGACTTTTCTTGTCTGCCTGCTTTCCTGTTTGGACAGTGGCAACACCCATCATAACTCTAATCATCTCGGCTGAGATACTGATTGAGAAAGATATACAGCCTTTGTAAGAAATGACATGTAGATTGAGCTTAGCATAATGTAGTTCTCAATCAGTTAACTGAAGTCTCTAGGTTTTTTTTTTTTTTTATAGCTGTTTGGGGAAAATTGCAAATGATATGAAAATAAGCTTGCATCATAGAATTTAGCTAATACCCTGGGTGTGATATGGAATTAATCCAGTATCTTAAACCTACATTTATACAACCAGCACTATGCATTGACTACTGAGCTTCAGAAAGATGATCTGAATACATCAGATATAAAAAATTAATAGGACAGCTCTATATTCTTTCTCTTTTTTTGGTATTCTTTCTTTGTCTTTCATGTTTATGATGTTTTTGAAGAGTACTGGTTAGATGTCTTTGATTTGAGTTTGTCTCGGGTTCTCTTATGACTTAACTGAGGTTGTGCAGTTTTGGCAAGGATATCTCAGAAGCAATGTTATCCTTCTCGGTGTGGTATGGGCACATGATGTCAGCATATCATATCACTAATCTTAAGATCTTTTTGATAACATCAACTGAAACAGTATATCATTAATTAGAGCATAGTATTCTTCTAGCATCCTGATAGGAGAAGGCAAGGGCACCCCATTCCTGTACTCTCACCTGGAAAATCCCATGGATGTAGGAGCCTGGTAGGCTGCAGTCCATGGGGTCGCTAAGAGTCGGACACAACTGAGCAACTTCACTTTCACTTTTCACTTGCATGCATTGGAGAAGGAAATGGCAACCCACTCCAGTGTTCTTGCCTGGAGAATCCCAGGGACGGGGGAGCCTGGTGGGCTTCCGTCTATGGGGTCACACAGAGTCGGACACGACTGAAGCGACTTAGCAGCAGCAGCATTCTGATGGTTGAAGTCTACATTTACCATTTTGATATTAATAAAATATGCTTTTATAAGTATACTGTATATTTTTCATTTGGATTAGCATGATACTTAAGTGATTTCTGAATTTTAATTGACACTTTTTTTCAACAGTATTTCAGTTTTAGGCATACATCTGAGGTTTTTTTGTTTCCTGATATATAAAGTTGTTGTGAGAATCAGATGAGATCATAAATGGGAAAAGTGGTTGCATATAATAGGTGCCTGGCAAATTTTAGGAAAAGTAGAATGCTGATAATTTTTGTGTTAAAAAAAAACACCTCAAATTACCTCTTGGGATAGTGAAATGTCTTGAGTTAATTAGATATCATAGCAACTACTGTTGGTCATTTTTTTTTGTTTTTTCTATTTTTTGGCTGTGCCCAGTGGCATGTAGGATCTCCGTTCACCAACCAGAGATCAAACCCTTGTCCCCTGCAGTGGAAGCATGGTGTCTTAACAAATGGACTGCCAGGGAAGTCCTGGCAAATGTTTGTTCAAACATATAGAAGCTCACCAATCACAATATAAAAATGTTTAATGTTTTTGGTTCTTGAAGTTAGCCAGTTTCTACTTCTTTAATTACTCTGCTAATATTAACTTTGAGTTTTTTCCCCATTAGTCCACCCTTTTGTTTGTTTGTTTTGTACCTAATGATTAGACCTGATCATTAACACAAATGATACGGGAACCCCAAGTTCATCAGACTTTGAGGGTGCGACTTCCTAGGTCTCGATAAGGAACAATACCAGAGCTTAAATTGTATTTTTTAGGCAAAATACCTGTCCCTATTTCACCCTTTTATTTATTCCCCATTATAAAATTTGACTTATTTTATCTATGGAGCTATCTTATAGAACATTTGGTTCTTGGAACCAATGTGTTTTCTCGAGGAAGAAAATCTAAAAATATCTTGTCTGCAGCTGTATGTAATTTCAACACTTCTGAAACTGTTTCCTGGGTCTGTAAGACCCTCCTGGACGAATCTGTAGGCATACTGAAAGCGACGCAAGTGGCCGAAACATATTCATGAGAAAAATCTGACTCATTGCTCATTTATTCACTGAGCACCTGTGTTTTCCTCAGTAGGTGCTAGATACACAATCATGAGCAAAAGAAACAGAATGCCTGCCTGTATGAAACTTCAGTCTAGTAGAAGAGATAGGCATAGGAAGAAAAGCAAATGGATAAAAATATGTATTTACATATATACAAATGTTATCAAGTTAAAGGACAGCTTGCCGTAAGAGGTCATTAATAATGTCAGAGATATAAGAGTCTTCAGGTCGAGCCAGTAATCACTCAGCTGGCGCACTGTCTGCAAGGGTGGAATCTGGGGTTTCTATAACAGCATGATCTTGAACCCTTGAGATTGAAAGATCTGAAAGGGCACTGTGCAGACTTGACAGCCAACACCGTGCTGTTGAATATAGAAGGTCAACCAGCTGCTGATTCAAAAACTGCAGGAAGCCTTCTTCTCCCTCTCTTCTTTTGAAATTAATCTGTTATTTATCAGCTCTGTGTTCCAGTGGCTGTCAAATTTTGACGCATGTAAGAATCTTTTATTGGAGCTTTTTTTTTTTTTTTAAATGCCTGGCCCTCACGTTGAACCCACCAAGGTCTTAAAAATCTGAGGGTGGAAACCAGCATGCATACATGCATGCTAAGTCGCTTCAGCTGTATCCAACTCTTTGTGACCCCATGGACTATAAACCCGCCAGGCTCCTCTGTCCAGGGGATTCTCCGGGCAAGAATACTGGAGTGGTTTGCCATGCCCTCTTCCAGGGGGCCTTCCCAACTCAGGGATTGAACCTGCATCTCCTGTGGCTCCTACGTTACAGGCAGATTCTTTATCAGTGAGCCACTGGGGAAGCCTGGAAACCAGCATGTGCACCTGTAAAAACCTTCTTAAGTGACTCTGGTGTCCATCAAAGGCTGAGAAGCTCTGTGTTAGATGCAGAAGCTAGTTTCGTGGCTACTCAGAGAAGCACATATTCACCTAGAAACAGGCATGTCTCTATATATTATTATCAGTTCAGTAATGGAAGCATTTGATTGCTCTATGGAAAACTCACGTTTTCCTTCTTTTGAACTAAACTTAATACTTTACCTGTTCCTGCTGCCCTGGGAAACTACTGCTTTTATTCACCGATCCCCTGAGCCAGAAACCTGGGAATAGTTTTTGAACATGACCTTCTTACACCATCATATATGTATTCCAACTGCCCTTCCCATCCTAGCTCTCTGTCTCCAGGAAAGAAAGAAAGAAAGTGAAGTCGCTCAGTCATGTCCAACTCTTTGTGACCCCATGGGCTGTAGCCTACCAGGTTCTTCCATCCATGGGATTTTCCAGGCAAGAATACTGAAGTGGGTTGCCATTTCCTTCTCCAGGAGATCTTCCCAACCCAGGGATTGAACCCCGGTCTCCCACTGCAATGCAGCAGATGCTTTACCATCTGAGCCATCAGGAAAATCCAGGTGGACTCCTGTCTCCAGGAGGCGCTCTCAAATCTGGTCCCTCTCCATCTCTGCTGCCACCATCCCATCTTGCCTGGTCTGTAGGAACTACTTTGAAATTACCCTCCCCAAGTTTCCCTCCCTGTGAGGAGACCCTTACTTTACTCTGAGAAGGTTTCTAAGCTACGAATGTAATCCTGTCACTCCCAGCGTAGAACACTCTGCTCGGCCCTCATTTCCCGTGGAGATCAGAGCTGCCAGCTTGGCCCCCCACCTGCATTTTCAGCGCCATTTCACCATCTGCCCCATAGCTCCAGGCAAACAGAAAAACTCATTCTATGCCATGCCGTGCACATTTCCATTCAGTGTGTGCGCTCGTACTGTGGCCAATGCCTGAGACCCTCTTTATTCCAGTTCTCATCTTCATTCACCCTTCAGGAAAATCTAAAGTTGCTTCCAAAGGTAGTTTGACTGGTTCTTTCTCTCTGTTCTTTATATTAGCCTATGTTTCAATGAATGCACTCATTCATCTGTGTGCATACCTATCTCCTGGGCTTCCCAGGTGGCTCTCGAGGTAAAGAACCTGCCTCCCAATTCAGGAGGCACAAGAGACTCAGGTTCTATCCCTGTGTCAGGAAGATCCACTGGAGGAGGAAATGGCAACCCACTCCAGTATTCTTGCCTGGGAAGTCCCATGGAGAGAGAAGCCTGGTGGGCTGCAGTCCATGAGGTTGCAGAGTCAGACACGACAGAAGTGACTAATTACACATATCCATGTACTGACATATCTATCTGGGGCAGCCTTCTTTGGAGTGAGGTTTTTAGGGGGGGTTTTTTTGCCTTGAACACAGTAGGAGTTAACTAAATACTCACTGGCTGAGGGGAAAAGAATGAATGATCCTGAAGCCGGTTTGCTGCATCCTGTCCTACGGGTCTGAGTTCCATTTTCTGGTGTATTAGCTAATCCAGTCCATTTTATGTGTCTGCTTCCCTTCTAATATATGAAGATTACTCTCATCCTTTGTCCTTTTCCCATAGACACAGAGCTAATAAGTTTTCATTTTAAAACTGACGCTAACTCCTTAGAATTCTAGTAGTCACTATGGGCAGTTTCAAAGTTGCAGTAAGCTCTCAAAGTCAAATGATCTAATCCTGATAAACTTGCTGCAAGCTCAGATTTTTTGCAAGAGAATAAAGTGGGTAGCATTTAACCTTGTATTATACTGCATTCGCTTCAAGATTGCTGCTGATCTCTTAAGTTCAAATGCATTTTAACCATCCTGCATTTTTACTTCCCCCCCCCATTATAGGCCATTACAAGATACTGTTATTTGTAAAACTTTTGATCTCCATAAAATCTGAAGGAGAGCCTTGCTAGGTAGAGGATTTTTGGTTGTAGGGTTTCCCTTTTCATTGCTTTAAATTTAGAGTGCCACTCATTTCTGGTCTGCAGAATTTCTTATCTAATAGCCTTATGGGTGTTCCCTTGTATATAGCTTGTTGCTTTCATTTTGATGCTTTTATCTGTTTATTTTTTGCCATTTGAATTACAACATGTCTTGGTGTGGACCTGTTTGGGTTTGTCCTCTTTGGGACTCTGTGATTCCTGGGCCTGGATATCTGTTTTATTTCCTAGGTTAGGGAAGTTTTCAGATACTGTGTCTCCAGATATGTTCTCAGCCCCTTCTCTCTCTCTTCTCCTTCTGCGAGCCTGTGATATGAATGTTGGTACACATAAAGCTGGCCCAAAAGCCTGTTATACTGTGCTCATTTTCCTGTTCACAGCCCACTGCTGTGATTTCCAGCTTGGTGATCCATTCCTCTGTATCTTCTCACTTTCTGTCGATTCCTTCTTGTGTATTTTTTATTAAAAATACTGCATTCTTCATCTCAGTTTAGTTCTTCCTATTTTTTACCTCTTTGTTGAAGACTTCTGACTTCTCACTCTGTCCATCCAGTCTTGTCCTGAGTTCCTTGAACATCCTTGTGATCATTACCTTAAGCTCTTTATTGGATAGATTGCTTAGCTCCACTCCCCTTAGTTCTTCAACAGTTTTCTCTTGTTCCAAAATGAAGAACATATTCCTCTGTCACTTCATTTTGCCTGATTTACTGGTTAGAAAGCATCACTACGAACAAAGCTAGTGGAGGTGATGGAATTTCAGTTGAGCTATTTCAAATCCTGAAAGATGATGCTGTGAAAGTGCTGCACTCAATATGCCAGCAAATTTGGAAAACTCAGCAGTGGCCACAGGCCTGGAAAAGGTCCGTTTTCATTCCAGTCCCAAAGAATGCTCTAAGATCATGGCATCTGGTCCCATCACTTCATGGGAAATAGATGGAGAAACAGTGGAAACAGCATCAGACTTTATATTTTGGGGCTCCAAAATCACTGCAGATGCTGATTGCAGCCATGAAATTAAAAGACGCTTACTCCTTGGAAGGAAAGTTATGACCAACCTAGATAGCATATTAAAAAGCAGAGACATTACTTTGCCAACAAAGGTCCGTCTAGTCAAGATTATGGTTTTTCCCGTGGTCATGTATGGATGTGAGAATTGGACTGTGAAGAAAGCTGAGCGCCGAAGAATGGATGCTTTTGAACTGTGGTGTTTGGTGGTGGTGGTGGTTTAGTTGCTGAGTCATGTCTGACTCTCTGTGACCCCATGGACTGTAGCCTTCCAGGCTCCTCTGTCCATGGGATTCTCCAGGCAAGAATACTGAAGTGGGTTGCCATTTCCTTCTCCAGGGGATCTTCTCGACCCAGGAATCAAACCCGGGTCGCCTGCATTACAGGCAGATTCTATACCGATTGAGCTGCGAGGGAAGCCTCTCATAGGTTTGGTAGGTTGGTTGTAGTTCCCAACCTTGGAGAAGTGGCCTTTTGTAGGAGAGGTCCTATGTGTCCTGGCAGTGCAGTTCCCACTGGTCCCCAGAGCGAGCGATGTACTCTAGGAGTGCCCCTTTTGTCAGCTGCAGCATCCTTCACTAGTGATGGGCTGACTCCCAGTCCTGATGGTTGCCACACCCTGCCTTGTGTGGAGACTGCTAGCCTACTGTGCAGAGGTTGGCAGAGCCAGGTTCTGGAGTGGGTCGTTGTGGGACCAAGGATCCCAGATCTGCTATCAGCCTACTGGAGGCTGGAATCAGTTTCTGACACAGCTGGAGTCTGGGATGTCCCAAAATTGGTGTTGACTTGCAGGGAAGTAGGACTGGATCAGGGTGGCTGAATGAAGGGTCCTCCAAGCTGTCTCAGAACTGGTGTCTGCCTGCTAGTGGGCAGAGCTTGGCTCAGGGGTTCCCGGGGCTGATCGCTGGGCTGTTGCTGGCCCATTGGTGGGTGGAACTGGATCTCAGGGTCTTTGGCTCCTAGTTCCTGGTGTTCCTGGGGCTAATACACTGGTGGGTAGGTCCAGACCCTGAGCATTCTGGCTGTTGAGGCCAAGTTCTGGGGAGGTGTGGGCTCAGGGATCTTTAGGCAACCTGTCTGCTGGTGGGTGGAGCTGTGTCCCTTCCCAGCTTCTGCTTGGCCTGAGGCACCCTAGTACTGGTCCCTGCAGACTGTTAGGTGGGGCCAGGGTTGGATCCTGAGGCTAGTAAGCTGGAGGGAGAATGCCAAAATGCTACTTGCTGGCATTAGTGTCCTCATGGGAAAGAGCTTTCAAAAATCCCTGCCGCCAGCGCCTGTATCCCCAGGATGAGTTCCAGTTGCCTTCTGTCTCTCTGGGAGGCTCTCCAGGATCAGCAGGTGGGCCTGACCTAGGCTCTTATCGAATGACCACTTCTGCCCTGACCCTGGAGCTCGAGAGATTTTATGTGCGTTTCTTTTAGAGTGGCGTCTCAGTTTCCCACAGCCCTCCAGCTCTCCCGAATGTAAGTCCCACTAGCCTTCAAAGCCAAGAGAAACCCCGCTGGGGTTTATCTTTCCAGGGCAGGAACCCTGGGCTAGGGACCCCAGTGTGGGGCTCAGACCCCTTGCTCTTTGGGGAGAACCTCTGCAGTTTTAATTCCCCTCAAGTTTGTGGGCCATCCACTGGGGAACTAGGGTCTTGCCTGTGCTGGGTCTCTGCTCTCCCTGCTTCTTGTCTTGTGTGGCTCCTTCCTCCTGTCTTTAGTTGTAGAAGATCTCCTGTGCTCGTCTTCTGGCCTTTCCCTTTAGTAGCTTTTCTGTAAATAGTGGTGATTCTGGTGTGTCCATGAGAGGAGGTGAGGTCAGGAGCTTCCTGATCCACCATGTGCAGTTCAGTCTACCATCTTGGCCACTCTCCTCCCGGGATGGAGTTTTCCTGTTGCTTCTTATTTTGAGAACATCCTTTGCTCCCCTAATGCTTTCCCTCTCCCCACTCCCACCACCACCTCAGGCAGACATTCCGTGCTTGCGTTGTTTATTTCACCTTCCCAATTTATGGACTATTTTGTTTGCATGTGTGGATTATTTTGCTTGCAGAGGGAAATTTACAAAAGGGGAATTGTGACAGTCCTGTGAACCTTGTTGTTTATTGTTAATGACCTTCCTCCAAAAGATTTTAATTTTTCCTTGTTCCTTCTCTTCAGATATTTTAAAACATATGTACTGCCTCTGGTAGTTTTTCAAAATGTTCAATCCCAGTCCTTCTGGATTTAGGCCTTTGCAGTGTTCTCCTAAGGATTCCCCAATCCCTTTATGATGATTTCTACTTTGTGTCGCTGCTTCTGTTTATTCCATCCTTGTAGAATCAGAATTCATCAGAGTTCTTGTAAAGACATGGTCAATTTCACAGTAGCATCCCCTTTTCTTTTACTAGGATTATGACTATGTAGTTATATGATCAAAATCTTCCTTTTCAGAGTCTTTTAAATTAGAGCTGGTATCTGTGTTCCTTTTATACGTATCTTTTTGCTGGTGTTTTAAAATGTTTTTCCTAAGTCAGTGGTGTGGATCTCACTATTTCAGAATCCAGACTGGTACACTAACTTCTGCCTAAGAGTCCAGTCATCTTCATGTTGTTATTGACCTTTTTTTTTTTTTTTTTTTTGCTGCTAGTCAATATAATAACTAGGCTGTTATTTAGTTCTTTCCTGTCTTCAAAGCTTGGGAACAGACTCCCGCCATTCCTAACCTAGTTTAGTCAAACCATTGTAAATCTGCCCTCTGTGACTTTACTCAAAACTCTCTTAAAATATATAATATTTAGTGTATTTTTTCACTCTTTTGGTTAAATGAATTCTGAGATTACTTTCTATGCTGTTCAAAAATTGACGTTTTTTCTTTCTACTAAAAGGATCTCTCTTATGCTTTTGAGCAGTAAAACCCTAGTTTTCATATTGCATGAGTTGGTGACTAAATGCTTGTTTACATTATCAAGACTTTCCTACTCTCTTCAGTCTATTTTTTATGAGAAAAAAAAAAGGTGAGTTTCATTTTCTGTTTGATTAACTAGCATCTTTATGTTGGAATGATGCATGCCTTTAAATCCCTTGACATTTTCCTCAAAGCAACACTAGAGAATAAAAGCCACCCCTGTCTTTATATGGATATGGAGACTGCTGTAATCTGAGTGAGTTCACTTCGGGGTAGTGGAGGGCTGAGAGACAGCTGTGTCCTTTCAGGGACACCTCCCACTCTAGATTTCAAGCATCAGGGTTTACCATTCCCTTCCTGAGCTGCAGGCCCACTTTCCCTCTCTCTTTTCCTGCTGAGGTATTTTTTATCCTTCAAGACTCAGCCCATATTTTTCTTCTCTGTGGTGCTTCGCTGACACCCCAGAAGAAAATAGCATCTTTTCTGTCTCCTCACCACCCATTTCTACAATAAATTTTTTTTTCCTCTAATATTATTGATTGCAGCATCTAGTGACTGACCTCCTAGGTGCTGTGGAGACATGTCGTTCTCTGCATCGCTGTGAAGACTGGTTAGAATTTTTTTTTTTTAAACACTGGATTTAATATAAAAGCTGAGTTACAAGAGCTTTCAGAATACCAACTGCACAAAATATTTTATATGTTTAAAAAAGAAATGACACATAGAAGCTATCCAAGTGACATGAATGATTTAAAGTATGGGAGTCATAATTAGCCCCACACATTTTGAAAGAGTCAGGTATCATTTTTTTTTAATGTATTGGAGTATAATTGATTTATAATGTTGTGTTGGTTTCCAGTATACAGCAGAATGAGTCAGTTATACATGTAACCACTCTTTTTAAAATTCTTTGCCCACATAGGCCATTACAGAGTATTGAGTAGAGTTCCCTGTGCTGTACGGTGGGTCCTTACTAGTTTCCTATTTTATATAAAGCAGTGTGTACCTGTCAGTCCCAGTTTTCCAATTTATTCCTTCGCCCCCTTTCCTCCCTAGTAAACATAAGTTTGTTTTCTACATCAGTGACTCTCTGTTTTATAAATAAGTTAATTTGTACCATTTTTTTATATTCCTCATATAAAAGATGTCTTATGATGTTTGTCTTTCTCTGTCTGACTTACTTCACTCACTATGACAATCTCTGGGTCCTTCCACGCTGCTGCAATTACAGGCATCGTTTTATGCGAGACAGCAAAAGAGACACAGATGTATAGAACAGTCTTTTGGACTCCGTGGGAGAGGGCGAGGGTGGGATGATCTGAGAGAATAGCATTGAAACATGTATATTACCGTATGTGAAACAGATCGCCAGTCCAGGTTCAGTGCAGGAGACAGGGTGCTCGGGGCTGGTGCACTGGGATGACCCGAGGGAGGGGATGGGGAGGGAGGTGGGAGGGGGTTCAGGATGGGGAACACATGTACACCCGGGGTGGATTCATGTCAATGTATGGCAAAACCACTACAATATTGTAAAGTAATTAGCCTCCAATTAAATAAATTTAAAAAATAAAATAAAACTCTAAAGAGAATTTTGAAACTGCAAACAAATAAATAAAGGACAGTGTTGAACCAAGCCTGGGCTTCCCTGATGGCTCAGATGGTAAAAAAAAAAAAAACAACCCACCTGCAATGCAGGAGACCTGGGTTCGATCCCTGGGTTGGGAAGATCCCCTTGCAGGGGGCATGGCAACCCACTCTAGTATTCTTGCCTGGAGAATTCCATGGACAGAGGCACCTGGTGGGCTACAGCCCATGGGGTCGCCAAGAGTCGGACACAACTGAGGAACTTTCACTTTCTTTTACACTTTGATGCTGGTTGCAGTGCTCAGTAGCTGGATGTGGGGTGGGGGTCAGGTGCCAGGAGGCTATCACAGGAGGAGCTAGCTTCTCACAGTCTCTCCTCTCCCACCCGCTCGTGGCCCTGTCCACTGGGACTGAGGAGCAGAGGGAACTGTGCATACTGTGCCACTGAATAGAGTGAGCCCAGATGGTCCACCCGTGTTCTGTCCAGCAGACCACACTGCCTCCTAGCACTTCTTGGCAGTCTCTAACAAGCAGTGCCACTAAGAGTCCTGAGTGGTAAACTGATCTCAGGCCTCCTGCCAGAACAGCGTGGCCCATCCGTTTCTGCCTTTGGGATAATAAGAAAGAAAACAAACGATGCTTCCTGGTGAGAGCATCACTGAAGCGACCAGATCCCCCTCCTAGGTTTGTCTGCTATGCACATGGTCCTGCGCTAAGAGACTGACCATTCACCTTGCTCGCTGCCTCTGCCTCCCTGGGAAACTAGTTGGAGAGAAAACCTCAGCACAGATAAGCAAAGAAAATAGCCATGCACGCAAAACCCCCAGGCAGGTTAAATGGCCAGAGGGGCATATGGAACAATGGTTGTCAAAATGCATTTGTTCTGCCTTCCTGCCGTTTGATGGTGGATACCAGCTTAACAACTTTTATTGTTTCTGTGTCATCGGAACCATTTATTTACTTCTTTATACATGACTCAAAAAAGTACCTAGTTGGACTATAAAGAAAGCCAAGCGCCGAAGAATTGATGCTTTTGAACTGTGGTGTTGGAGCAAGGAGATCCAACCAGTCCATCCTAAAGGAGATCAGTCCTGGGTGTTCATTGGAAGGACTGATGTTGAAGCTGAAACTCCAACACTTTGGCCACCTGATATGAAGAGCTGACTCATTTGAAAAGACCCTGATGCTGGGAAAGACTGAGGGCAGGAGGAGAAGGGGACGACAGAGGATAAGATGGTTGGATGGCATCACCGACTCAATGGACATGGGTTTGAATAAGCTCCGGGAGTTGGTGATGGACATGGAGGCCTGGCGTGCTGCGGATCATGGGGTCGCAAAGAGTCAGACACGACTTAGTGACTGAACTGAACTGAACTGAAACCTCTCCCTAAGCAATAATACCTGCAAAATTGTATGGTTTCCTTTTAATACATTTTTTTATTCCTGACACATATTAGGTTGAACTGTATGAAACTGCCAATATTTGACTTTTTTTTAAATCCTCAAAGACATCCGTTTCATGTGGCTTAAAGTAAACATAACTATTAAAAATCAGAATGAGGGTTTCGTGGCTCACAGTGAATCCCTGGGTATAATAACAGAGGAACATGTCACCCCGGAGGAGGTCCGGAGTTGGAGGGAGCAAGCCGTAAACAGTGAGTCTTGCAAGATTTCTCAGAGGAGGGCGGCCAGGCTGCGAGAGGAAGGAAGGACACACAGAGGAGAGAGAGAGAGGAGTGCAGCTCTCCGGGGAGCAGCCCTCTGTGAGGACGGCTAGGGGGCCAGGCGGAAAAGGAGAGCCAGTGGACCGGAGGGCGCATTCCGGACTCCTCTGCTGTTCGTGATTAATCCTCGCGTTTGTTTGTTTGTTTCTGATGCAGTTGTGTGCATGTTTTAATTGGAGGCTAATTGCTTTGCAGTGTTGTGTTAGTTTCTGCCATACAGCAACATGGATCAGCTACATGTATACATCTATCCCCTCCCTGTGGAGCTCTCCCACCCATGCCCCCAGGTCACCACAGAGCACTGAGCTGAGCTCCCTGTGCTATAGAGCAACTTGCCACTAGCTGACTGTTTAGCCCACAGCAGTATATGTACATGTCAATTCTACTTTCCTGATCCGGCTCACCCTCCCCTTCCCTGCCTGGTGCATGCCTCCACTGTCTGCCTCTGTTCTCTATTCCTGCCCCACAAACAGGCTTATCTGCACCATCTTTCTAGATTCCAGACATCTGTGTTAATACACGATACCTAAGCCATAAAAAGGAGCGAAATTGGGTCTTTGGTCATGATGTGGTTGGGCCTAGAGTCTGTCTTGCATGGTAAAGTAACTTGCGTGTATTTGGAAAGCACGTTTTCAAAGCACATGAGCACAGTTTTCTGACCTTTCTGGAGTTTTGTGAAGGTTCCTCTGTTTCTGTGACCAGCACCTCACGTAGGTCAAGCAGCGTTTCTGATAGGGAGTGTGCGGTTGTCTGCAGGGTGACCACGATTAGGAATGGCTTTGTGGTGCAAATACAGGAGGCATAAACTTGCAAGCAGACAGCTTCAGAGAGTGGGAGGCTCCGTTGGCTACTCCCCCCAGAGAGTCAGGCTTCCCAGGCTGTCAAACCCCAGCGAGATCTCTCCTGCCAAAGACAGCAACTGGCAGGGTTAAAGCTCCCTCCAGTTCATTCCAGAAACTCCCCCAGCTGTTCTTGTGGCTGTCTCTCTCTTTCTGGCCCATCCGTACTGGGCTGAAGATGCCAGCCCCGGGCTCTCGTCCTCACCAGGTGCATGTAATGGGTAACACCCCTGACATTCCCTGGCACTTACTGTGAGGGTGACTCCAAGGTCAGCTTCCCAGGATCCTTTTCCACAGCTGCCATGCTTGCGGGCCCAGTCTGGCCCTGCCCGAGGTGTGTGTTCCAGCAGAGAACATCCAGGCATCTGAGCAGTGGGCCCTGGAACAGCATGAACTGCATTTTGTTGGAATAAAAAGAGAACACCTGTGTTCTCATGTGCTGGAAAAGCTCACCAAGTGCTTCTGTTGAAGAAATGTGTCCCTATTGGTTTGGAGAACTTGCTATATTTAGAAAAGTTTGAGTAGGACTTCTTATTTTTTACATGTATAGAGAATAAACTTGTATGTGTTTTATCGACAATTTACTGGTGTTTGATGTCCAGGGTTTATTTGTGTCTGTGGCAGAAAGAACAAGGAAAAGCTGCTCCTATTCACTGATGGGCTCTAGACCGCCTCCTACCCCCCAAAAGCTAGAAGGTCAAACAGAAAACCAGCAATAATAACCTTAGAAAACAATCCATTTATAAATTATTCTCAGAACCAAGATGAAGGCCAGATTACCTATACATCTTTAAAATATCTTCCCTGGTGGCTCAGACAGTAAAGAACTTGCCTGTAATACAGGAGACCTTGGTTTGATCCCTGGATCGGGAAGATCCCCTGGAGGAGGAAATGGCAACTAACTCCAGTATCATTGCCTAGAGAAGCCCATGGACTGAAGAGCCTGGCGGGCTCCAGTCCAAAGGGTTGAGTTGCAAGGAGTCAGATGTGACTGAATGACTTTCTCTTTCCTTCACTTTAAAATGGTACAATTATTTTATTTATTGGGAGTCCAAGGATACCATAACCCCTGGTGATGATTATCTATCATATTCCTTGAAGATCCAGAGGACTCAGTGGCATTCCTTCAGTCATTCGGCAAATTTGTGTGCATGCATTGTAAAACGCAGATGTTAGTCTCACCCAGCTGTGGTGAAGCCAAAGGTCAGAAGAAGACTGCCATTGATAAGGCCGTGTGTCACTCACAGATCCTGAGAGGATAAAGCATGCCACCCTGGGTCGGGGTCAGGATGCAGATTGAGCAAGGGAAGAGAGTGAGCGAGGGCTTCGTGGTAGCTAAGAAGGAACAGGTAAAGCAGGGCAGGTCGGTTTAGGATTGGCTAGTTTGAATCACTGCAGCAGGTTATGAGATACAGGGCTGTTGCTAGTTGTCTAGTGCCTGGTCCTGGGGTGGTTAGAGTGGGAGCTTAGTGGAGTGGTTGAAGATATGAGCTCTCAATTGGTTGGCTTGCATGAGAATATGCTCCTGCGGTTGACTGTCTGTAGCCAACAATCCTGGGCAATCCCTGCAGGGTCAGGAAGGGCCCAGATGTTAAAGCATCGGAAAGAACACAGTGCAGTGTGCCTGTGTATGAATGTCTGTGCACACGCATGCACACACAGACACACTCACTCCTTCTGCGTCTCCGGTGCATTTGTGTGCGGGAGGGGAGGGTGCATGTTCTGCTGCCTTCCAGACCCTGTTTTGGTTGATGATGGTTTAGCAAGAGCAGTGTAAACAGTCCTGCCCCTAGGCAAGACCCAACTTATCAAAGAAATAGTTATATAATATAACCTCAAATACTGAGAAACCCTATGGGGAAAAATAACAGCTGCTGGAAGGACGGAAGGGAACTGAGGTTCCTCTTTCTGGTAGGTCAGGAATGGCCTCTCTGCAGAGGGTAATGAGGGGAGAGGACAGGGCAGGTGTCCAGGTGTCTGGAGGAACCTCAGGTGCCAAGTCACGGAGAGGATTCTGCTTGGCAGGCTCAGGGAACAGGAGTAAAGCTTGTGGCCTGGAAGCCCTGGGGAACAAAGCGGGCTGTAGGAAATGAGACGGCAGGGGTGATGAGAAGGCAGAAGCTCAGACCTCAGCGCACAACAAGAAGCTCTGTATGTTTCTGTGACGCTGGAGACCCAAGCCATATGAAGACGAGAGGGCAGCTTTAGCCTCAAAATGCAAGTTAAGGAGCTACTGCCTCATTCTCTTTTCTTCTGTCCATGAAATTCTCTAGGCAAGAATACTGGAGCAGGTTGGCATGCCCTTCTCCAGGGGATTTTCCCAACCCAGGGATTGAACCTGGGTCTCCCGCACTGCGGGCAGATTCTTTATTATCTGAGCCACCAGGGAATCCAGGTTGAAAGTTTCTGGTAAATCACTCTTACTGTCTACACTATTAAATGTTTTCAGTATTTGAGACGGCTTCTTTTTTAATGTCTTTCTCCCCCAAAGTTCTACATTTGGATTTTTTTTTTTTTTAACAGTTGAAAACAAACAGAACTTTTCTATAAAATGCAAAAGCATAGCTTTGGGTTAGGAATGTTGGAAAACGACTTTCTGTACCATTGAGTTCCTTGGCATATATGTGGCATTTAAGTAAAATGTAATACAATTGGAAAACTGCCACACTTCTGAAAATCTACAAGAAAAAAGATCTGAGAACAATCAACAATTTGCTTTTATTTTCTGTTACATTGTGATTTTTTTTTTTTGCACTTGGTATCGTTTACTGAATATAAAGTAAAATCCACTCACACTCCACTTACCATAAGCGCGCCCACAAAGAAAACCTCATTTCAAATATAATTGTGAATATTGTTCCTTTGTTAAAAATTCATGGGGTTTATAAATGTCTCACATAAGTACTGGAGTCTCCGTTATTTCCCCAGCTCTTTTCCTACTGCCAATTCTGATCAGAATTTTAAAACACCCCTGTCTATGAAGGTGTTCTCTGGAGAACAAAAAGGAGGGGTGGGAGAAATTATGAATATAACTAGGAAGACCTTCTGACCACATAGGCTGCAGTTTCCTGTTTTAGTTTCAGTGGAAGGTAGGTGATTGGACAGGGGGCACACCAGCTTCTGTCAACCTCAGCATCTTGTTACTGCTATTTTTTAAATAACTTCATTCATTCATTTAGAGTGTGCTGGGTCTTCACTGCTGCGCCGGCTTGTCTCTAGTTGTGACGAGTAGGGGCTCCGATCTAGTTGCGCTTCACCGGCTTCCCATTGCACTGGTTCCTCCTGTTTCACAGCACGGGCTCTGGTGTGCACAGGCTTCAGTAGTTGTGGCACGTGGGCTCAGTTGCTCCGTGGCATGTAGGATCTTCCCGGACCAGGGATCGAACCTCGTCTCCTGCATTGGCAGGCAGATGCCCTTGTTACTGCTATTAAGCTTTTCTCTTGGGAAACTTCAAATGTGGTGCGAACTAAAAGCTGGTTGGGGGTTTGGTTGTTTTATTTTCGGTAAATGGAGGAAGCTAAAGAGTAGGCTCTTGGCCCAGCTTCTCCTCTGTTCTGGTTCTATCACCCTCCACCACCCCCAGTTAGTGAGATTTAAGTCATGTTCCACTTCTTAATACCATGCATGATGTTTGCTGCAGTGGACAAGATAAGCAGTGCTGTGCAGTTCAGTGTCTTGGTCCATCTCCATATGGAGGCCCCGTTGCTTGTATTTTATATGCTTTCATTGATTTGGGTCAAGAATATTCACATACGAGAAAACTAGTGGCTGGGAATTCCCAGTGGTCCAGTGGTTAGGACTCGGTGCTTTCACTGTCATGGGCCTAGGTTCAGTCCCTGATTGTGGAACTAAGATCCCCAAAAACTGTGAGGCATGGCCAAAGGAAGATAAAAAAAAAAAAAAACTAGTGGAGTATAAAATAAGACTGCGATCATGTGGCATGAAGAAAAAAAACACTTTTCTGGACTTCATGTATAAATTTACAGCCATTATATTATACTTAATATACTTCAGAAATCACCTTTTCTCCTCATATAAACTTATTTTTGCAGTTTAACTCAGCGAGGAGATTGCAAATTCAGAAACAATTTGAGCTCAGTACAGCTCTCAGAAAGGATCCAATTATAACCTCTCTTTTCTTCTGCATCACATTTCAGGATTAGCTCGCATTTCCTTTTTAATTGGCTGAGAAGTCGGACACGACTGAAGTGACTTAGCAGCAGCAGCAGCAGCTCTGCCTAAAATGGCCTGCTCATCTCTTTGGCTCCTGAGTGTGTGAGCCGATGGCAACACACTATATTAAAAATATAGTCAAAAGATCCATGCTGCTGTTGGCTGTTGTCCTGAACTTTGTTTGATGGATGAGTCATCAAGGTGGGCACTCCAAGCCTTTCCCCGTTTGATCTCCTGGACCACAGGAGTTTACAGACCAAGACTGTGATGCTACTGCCAAACCCTGCCACTCACAGCCTCAAACCACCTAGCTTATTATTCAGGTGTCATGTGAACCAACAACGAATCAAGCAAAAATACTGATAGAAAAAAAAAAAAAAACAGAGAGTCCAGAATATGTACTTTTCAGAGGGGAAAGTTGGTGTGAAGATGCACTCATGAAATTGTCCTTTGTGGAAGTTTTGCTGCTGTTTTATAATCAAAAGAATTCCTCTGTGAGAACCTCTGTAAAGGGATCTAGATTTTAACCATCAGAATGTCTCACAGCATCAACAGCAATGCTTCATTTCTTTCGGTTCCTCCAAAAGGCGTTAGGCATTAGCCCCTCAAATAACTTGTTAGATGAGATCTGAAGGTACGTAAAGTGGAGAAGCTCAGGGAACTGGCCCAGAGGGGGCTTGTGATGGGATCTCTCCTGTGATGTACAAACTGTGCTGTCAAACTGCTGGGCTTGATTTTATAGGAGAGGCAGAAAGGGGGTCCCCAGATCAGCTCTCAGGGTATAAGGTCATCTTCACTGGGAGGAAAAATGTAATTGGCACAGGGTGGCAACCCACTCCAGTGTTCTTGCCTGGAGAATCCCAGGGACGGGGGAGCCTGGTGGGCTGCCGTAAATGGGGTCACACAGATTCGGACACGACTGAAGTGACTTAGCAGCAGCAGCAGCAGCAGCCATCCTGCTAAGCATGCAGTGGGACTTGGATTCACGTGTACATCACACATTAACACAGACCCTGTGCTTGCAGCACCGCCAGGATGTCAGCAGCCCTGGAGAACAGAAGGTGGGGTTTCTGGTTCTCTCACCTCCCAGCTTTCCCCTGCCCTGCGATACCTCCACTGGCTGTAGCGCTTGGTCACGGTGGAAGGAAGAAAGGAGACTTGAACTCCGGGTCAGCCTTGTAGCCAGGTGCCAGCGGAATGAGATAGCTTGTGAAGGAAGAGGAGTAGGCAGGAAGGAGCGCTAGTGCAGAAGGGGTGAGGGGAACAGTAACCCAACTTCACCTCCCAGCCCTCCCACGCGGTGGCCCCGACCAGCCTGCATGTCTTGCCAGCCTTCTCTCTCACCGTCCTATTTGTGTTGGTGATGGTGATACGGTGAGTTGGAGATGGCAGTAGAAGCTCTAGACAGGGATAACAGCTCTTGGCAAACCCTGATGGTAATGATACTCACAGCAAGTTCTCAGCTCAAATCACAGCGTTACTCTCATTTTATGTACAGTAAGCCCTACAAAAGCATCACTACGAACAAAGCTAGTGGAGGTGATGGAATTCCAGTTGAGCTATTTCAAATCTTGAAAGATGATGCTGTGAAAGTGCTGCACTCAATATGCCAGCAAATTTGGAAAACTTAGCAGTGGCCACAGGACTGGAAGAGGTCAGTCTTCATTCCAATCCCAAAGAAAAGGAATGCCAAAGAATGCTCAAACTACCGCACAATTGCACTCATCTCACATGCTAGTAAAGTCATGCTCAAAATTCTCCAAGCCAGGCTTCAGTAATATGTGAACCGTGAACTCCCAGATGTTCAAACAGGTTTTAGAAAAGGCAGAGGCACCAGAGATCAAATTGCCAACATCCGCTGGATCATGGAGAAAGCAAGAGAGTTCCAGAAGAACATCTATTTCTGCTTCATTGACTATGCCAAAGCCTTTGACTGGGTGGATCACAATAAACTGTGGAACATTCTGAAAGAGATGGGAATACCAGACCACCTGACCTGCCTCTTGAGAAACCTGTATGCAGGTCAGGAAGCAACAGTCAGAAATGTACATGGAACAACAGACTGGTTCCAAATAGGAAAAGGAGTGCATCAAGGCTGTATATTGTCACCTTGCTTATTTAACTTCTATGCAGAGTACATCATGAGGAACGCTGGGCTGGAAGAAGCACAAGCTGGAATCAAGATTGCCGGGAGAAATATCAATAACCTCAGATATGCAGATGACACCACCCTTATGGCAGAAAGTGAAGAGGAACTCAAAAGCCTCTTGATGAAAGTGAAAGAAGAGAGTGAAAAGGTTGGCTTGAAGCTCAACATTCAGAAAACAAAGATCATGGCATCTGGTCCCATCACTTCATGGGAAATAGATGGAAAAACAGTGGAAACAGTGTAAGACTTTATTTTTTTGGGCTCCAAAATCACTGCAGATGCTGATTGCAGCCATGAAATTAAAAGACGCTTACTCCTTGGGAGGAAAGTTATGACCAACCTTGATAATATATTAAAAAGCAGAGACATTACTTTGCCAACCAAGGTCCATCTAGTCAAGGCTATGGTTTTTCCCGTGGTCATGTATGGATGTGAGAGTTGGACTGTGAAGAAGGCTGATCCCCAAAGAATTGATGCTTTTGAACTGTGGTGCTGGAGAAGACTCTTGAGAGTCCCTTGGACTGCAAGGAGATCCAGCCAGTCCATTCTAAGGGAGATCGATCCTGGGTGTTCATTGGAGCGACTGATGCTGAAGCTGAAACTGCAATACTTTGGCCACCTCATGCGACAAGTTGACTCACTGGAAAAGACTCTGATGCTGGGAAAGTTTGGGGGCGGGAGAAGAAGGGGACGACGGAGAATGAGATGGATGGATGGCATCACCGACTCTGTGGACATGAGTTTGAGTGAGCTCCTGGAGTTGGTGATGGACAGGGAGGCCTGGCGTGCTGTGATTCATGGGGTCACAGAGAGTCGGACACGACTGAGCGACTGAACTGAACTAAGCCCTACATACAACCGTCAAGTTGCAAAATATTTAAAGATGTGAATGTGCCTCTGTATGCCAGCTGCCGTATTACACTGTTGTACTTTTTAAGGTACTGTACTGTCGGATTTTAAATTTTGTGTGCGTTTGTGTGTGTTTGTTTTTTATGTATGTATTATTTATGTGAGAAGTGTTATAAACCTAATACAGTGCAGTACTATATAGCTCAGTCCCAAAGAAAGGCAATGCCTAAGAATGTTCAAACTACCGCACAATTGCACTCATCTCACACACTAGCAAAGGAATGCTCAAAATTCTTCAAGTCAGGCTTCAACAACATGTGAACCAAGAACTTCCAGATGTCCAAGCTGGATTTAGAAAAGGCAGAGGAACCAGAGATCAAATTGCCAACATCCATTGGATCATTGAAAAAGCAAGAGAGTTCCAAAAAAACACCTACTTCTGATTTATTGACTACACCAAAGTCCTTGACTGTATAGATCACAACAAACTGTGGAAAATTCTTCAAGAGATGGGAATACCAGACCACCTTACCTGCATGCTGAGAAACCTGTATGCAGGTCAAGAAACAACAGATAGAACCAGACATGGAACAACGGACAGGTTCCAAATTGGGAAAGCAGTACATCAAGGCTGTATATTGTCACCCTGCTTATTTAACGTATATGCAGTGTACATCATGAGAAATGCAGGGCTGGATGACGTACAGGGTGGAATCAAGATTGCTGGTAGAAATATCAATAACCTCAGATATGCAGAAGTCACCACCCTTATGGCAGAAAGCGAAGAACTAAAGAGCATCTTGATGAAAGTGAAAGAGGAAAGTGAAAAAGCTGGCTTAAAACTCAACATTCAAAAACGAATATCATGGCATCTGGTCTCATCACTTCATGGCAAATAGATGGGGAACAAATTGCCAACAGTGACAGACTTTATTTTCTTGGGCTCCAAAATCACTACAAATGGTGAGTGCAGCCATGAAATTAAAAGATGCTTGCTCCTTGGAAGAAAAGCTATGACAAACCTAGTTCAGTTCAATTCAGTCATTCAGTCGTGTCCAACTCTTTGTGACCCCATGAACCACAGCACACCAGGCCTCCCTGTCCATCACCAACTCCCGGAGTTTGCCCAAACTCATGTCCATTGAGTTGGTGATGCCATCCAACCATCTCATCCTCGTCATCCCCTTCTCCTCCTGCCCTCAATCTTTCCCAGCATCAGGGTCTTTTCGCTTGAATCATTTCTTCATATCAGGTGGCCCAAGTATGGGAGTTTCAGCTTCAATATCAGCCCTTCCAATGAACACGCAGGACGGATCTCCTTTAGTATGGACTGGTTGGAACTCCTTGCAGTCCAAGGGACTCTCAAGAGTCTTCTCCAACACCACAGTTCAAAAGCATCAATTCTTCGGTGCTCAGCTTTCCTTATAGTCCAACTCTTATATCCATACATGACTACTGGAAAAACCATAGCCTTGACTAGATGGACCTTTGTTGACAAAGTAATGTCTCTGCTTTTTAATATGCTTTCTAGGTTGGTCATAACTTTCCTTCCAGGGAGTAAGTGTCTTTTAATTTCATGGCTACAATCACCATCTGCAGTGATTTTGGAGCCCCCCAAAATAAAGTCAGCCACTGTTTACACCGTTTCCCCATCTATTTGCCATGAAGTGTTGGGACCAGATGCCATGATCTTAGTTTTCTGAATGTTGAGCTTTAAGCCAACTTTTTCACTCTCCTCTTTCAACTTACATCAAGAGACTCGTTAGTTCTTCATCACTTTCTGCTGTAAGGGTGGTGTCATCTGCATATATGAGGTTATTGATATTTCTCCCAGCAATCTGATTCCAGCTTGTGCTTCTTCCAGCCCAGCATTTCTCATGATGTACTCTTCATGTACATTACATAAGCAGGGTGACAATATACAGCCTTGACATACTCCTTTTCCTATGACAAACCTAGACAGCGTATTAAAAAGCAGAGACATTACTTTGCCAACAAAGGTCTGTCCAGTCAAAGCTATTTTCCAGTAGTCATGTATGGATGTGAGAATTGGACCATAAAAAAAGCTGAGCACTGAAGAATTGATGCTTTTGAACTGTGGTGTTGGAGAAGACTCAAGAGTCCCTTGGACTGCAAGGGGATCAAGCCAGTCAACCCTAAGGGAAATCAGTCCTGAATATTCATTAGAAGGAGTGAAGCTGAAGCTCCAGTATTTTGGCCACCTGATGTGAAGAACTGACTCATAGGTAAAGACCCTGATGCTGGGAAAGATTGAAGGCAGAAGAACGGGACAACAGAGGATGAGATGGTTGGATGGCATCACCGACTTGATGGACAGGAGTCTGAGCAAGCTCTGGGAGCAGTTGCTGGACAGGGAAGCCTGGCATGCTGCAGTCCATGGGGTCTTAAAGAGTCAGACATGACTGAGTGACTGAACTGAACTGACTATATAGACAGTGGTATTTGTTGGGTACCTAAGCTAACTTTGTTGGACTTCACGAACAAGTAGGACTTAAGAACACACTATTGGTATGGAACTTGTTCGTATGTCTGGGGCTTATTGCATTTGAACAGAGTTAAGCCCAGTGTGGGCAAAGGCATTTGTGAGGCTTTCTGATAAAACCCTGCCTATTAAAACCCTCAGCCTGCAGATCAATCCTAGATAGATGTCTTACACATTTTTTTCTCCACCTCTTTTTCTCTAGATGCACAATCAATATTCTAAGAAAAATGTACTTCTCCCTAAAGCATGGGTCTTAAAATGTTCTCCAACAGTGATTTCTGCTGATTTGCTCATGTTTTATCCCCCTGTCTACTTTTATACCTGAAGTAGAGGGGTCAAGGTGGATGATTGGGACTGGAGGGAGGACCATGCAAAGATGCCAGAAGGTTTCCAAGTCAACAAGTGATGACTGTGAGATCCACAGACCCTGGCTCCACTTTACCACGACAGGCTGTCACCTGACACAAAGCCAGTGCTGACATTTTCCCTCCAAAAACTCTAGCTTCATGTTTGTTTACTGCTCCAGAAGCTTCTGGTTTGAGCCCACTTGTCTTTCTCATTTTGGGGGTAGGAGGGAGATGGATGGGGAAGGGAAGAATCTTATTGACTTCCCTTCCTTTCTTCAAGATTAACAATATGTTAAAACGTGGTTACATCCAGAATCTAGCTGTGTTGCTGTTTTGTCATAATCAGTTCAGATCAGTCGTGTCCGACTTTGCGACCCCATGGACTGCAACACGCCAGGCTTCCCTGACCATCACCAACTCCTGGAAATTGTTCATCAAGTCAGTGATATGATGCAACCATCTCAACTTCTGTCTTCCCCTTCTCCTCCTGCCCTCAGTCTTTCCCAGCATCAGGGTCTTTTTCAATGAGTCAACTCTTTGCATCAGGTGGCCAGAGAATTGGAGCTTCAGCATCAGTACTTCCAATGACTATTCAGGGTTGATTTCCTTTAGGATTGACTGGTTTGATCTTCTTGCTTTTCATGGGACTTTCATGAAACTTCTGCAACACCACAGTTCAAAAGCATCAGTTCTTTAGCATTCAGCCTTCTTTGTGGTCCAACACTCACATCCATTCATAACTCCTCCAAAAACCATTGCTTTGACTAGACAGACCTTTGTTAGCAAAGTAATGTCTCTGCTTTCTAATATGCTGTCTAGGTTTGTCATCTGCTTTTCTTTCAAGGAGCAGGGATCTTTTTATTTCATTGCTGCAGTCACAGTCCACAGTGATTTGGGAGCCCAAGAAAATAAAGTCTGTCACTGTTGGCACTTTTTCCCCAATCTATTTGCTATGAAGTGATGGGACCAGATTATAATTTCAGTTGTATAACATATATACCTGAATTGATTCAATATTTTTGTACATGATACTCCATATAAAGTTATTTTCTGTGCTATACATCACATCCTGGTATAATATTTATTTTACATTTAGTAGTTTGTACCTCTTGGGTTTCCCTGGTCCCTCAGACAGTAAAGAATCTGCCTGCAGTTCAGGAGACCTGGGTTCGATTCCTGGGTTGGGAAGATTCCCCTGGGAAAGGGAATGGCTACCCACTCACATATTCTTGCCTGGAGAATTCCATGGAAAGAGTAGCCTGACGGGCTTCAGTCCATGGGGTCGCAGAGTCAGACATGACTGAGAGACTAACTCTTGTACCTCTTAGTCCCCTTCGCTCTTCCCATTGGTAACTACTAGTTTATTCTCTGCATCTGTGAGTCTCTATTTTGTTGTATTCATTCATCTACTGGTGCCTTTTAATTTGCAGACTCCTTGAAAATGGCGTCTGTCTTGTTCACCGTATTCCTGCTTTCAAGCACAGGGACCTGCATATAGTAAGCATTTAATAAAGATCTATTGCATGACTACATCCCTAGGTGATGTAACTAATCCTTTCCCCCCAGATTCCTCTGTCTTCAGAATCAGTCAAAACCAAAAGGGATCTCCTACTCTGGCTGTTTCTTAGAGAAAATTTCCTCAAGTCTGTAATAACAGTGGTCCAGGCTAAAATAGATTAAACCCTGGATTCTGCCAGTCATTAGCCTTGTGACCCAAGGTAAATGGCCCAGTCTTAATTTTCTGAAACTTAAGTTTTCTTCTATTCCAAAAAAAAAAATAATAAATGCTAATAACAACTGTCTCATGGGTTGTTGGGAGTTTACATGAAATGAAGGATGTAGACGTTACATAGTAAGCGAATTTCCTGCTGTGTACCTCATGGAGAGTGCTTAGAAAATGACATTTTCCTTTCATTTTATGGACTTCAGCTTTTAAGAAAAACAAAAAAGTTCAGCAGAAGTATTAGTGTTAGTAAAAATGCCTTTAAAAGTGTCCGCATAAGAACATTAGTTTCCATCTACCTGACATGCAGTGATGTTATTGGGAGAAATTATGTCACTGTTTTTTCATGCAAATTTCACTACTCAAAGAAAAGGCAGTTGATTATAGCTGGTGAATAGGAATGGTGGCAAGAGTTTGGGGAGCCTGTTTGCATGAAGATGGTGTCCTCTATTAAAGAAAGAGACTAGTGCTAAGAGATTTTCCTGTGGGAAGTCTGGAAATAAAGCTACCATTAGTTTTCATGTTGATTGTGTGTCTCACAGTTATATCCACCTTACTTTTAGTTAATTAATTATGAATAAAGCTCTTTGTGTTGTAGAGATTGTGTCAGGTTGATATGCTGGATAAGTGCATGAACACGTGTCTGCTTCATCGTGCGAGTAATAAAATCATTATCCTGATTGCATTAATGGGCCTAGGCCTGGAGTATGTTTGGAGTTGACAGCTACAAGGTTTTTCAGTGCCATCAGCTTATCCCCTGCATGGCTCAGCCACCACTCATTGCTGCTTATTTTCTTAGTCATCATTTTACAGCGAGCGTTATCTCATATACTAAATCAAAAAGTTTAGAAATGCATAAGAGCAAGAACATCAGAGTCCTCAATGAGCAGACGATCTTTCGCAGTAAGACTAAAAGGGGGGACGTGAGAATGCTAGTGGGAATTCTTTTAAAATATTTGTTTAGGCTGGGCTTAAGCCATCTAGCTGTGAAAATAATAAACCGTGGCAGCAATAGCAATACACTGCAATTCACGCAAAGCACATTCAGCATAATTTCTTTTTTTATAAATAATAAAACCATAAATAAATATGATTACTCTCAGCTAACACGAAATTACATTCAGCACGAGGAGCCAGATGTTTTCCTCTCAGATCTGTGTTCTTTAGGGTCAGTTTTAGCTTACTCCCCCGCCGGTAATATGTAAGTAATCTGTGAATAAATAACCGGGGATGGCATTTGATCTTGACCTGAGTTTGGTGAATTTGAGGGGAGATGGAGCTTTGCTTATCTCACGTGCAGAAGGAAAGAAGGGGCCGGATGGCCCTCACAACAGCCACTTAAAACTTCGCAGGCCCCAGGCACCCAGAGCCGCCTTCTGGAGGCCTCATCCCACATTGTATCAGACATACTAAATGCACTCACATGTGACATTCAATATGACCTTGTCTACACAACTTCTGAGCAGGACTTGTTTTTTATTTCCCCTTGGCCACACTGTACATCATGTGGGACTTTTTTTTTAATATAAATTATTTTTTAATTGAAGGATAATTGCTTTACAGAATTGTGTTGGTTTCTGCCAAACATCAACAGCTTGTGGGATCTTAGTTCCCTGGTCAGGAATCTGACCTGCACCCCCTGCAGTGGAAGCATAGAGTCCTAACCACTGGATCACCAGGGAAGTCCCAGGCAGGGTCTTTGTAATTCTGCTTTTGAAATTACTTGCCTTCACGTTAACTCATTTCATTTACAACCAACTCTGATTTTTCTATAACCTTGCAAACTCAAGGTTTGTTTTGTTTTTTTTTGCAATGTGAGCAAGCCCTGCTTACAGATGATGTTTAACTCTAATGAGGTCTAACTTTGCTAATTAGAGACGTTGCCATAATACAGAACGCACCGGTATTTCATTAAACGACTATCTGCTTTTGGTCGCGCACGTTTCATGGCAGGTTGACACAAGCCATGTTCAGCTCTCCCATGTCATCGCAGGCGTTGGTGCCTTTAGTGTCTCAATGGGAACAGAGTCATATTTAGAGAAATAGGCTACTTTGCCCGGGCCAATGGGTTCTTAATCTGGAGGATAGGACTAGAGAAAGAGATTCCATTTGAGGAGCTTAGTCCTCCAAATGCCATCCCCTTGTACGGAAGGAAGGATTTCTTTAAGACATGCTGAAGAGGCAAACTGTATCTCCTGCTGGCACTGACGGGGAGAATGAGTGTTCATGGGAGAAGGTGGGGTGGAGGGCATGTTTAAACCTTTGGATCGGATTCTGTTACTGAGAGGGAGATAAGGGAGAGGTGGGGAGAGAAAGGATGGAATTATGCTCAAATAGCAGCAGCATTTTACACTGACCTTTAATTGTCTTCAATGCTGGAACCTTCTCATCATCATTTATCCTGCCCCCTGTTTGTGAGAGTCTTCCCAAGTGGCTCAGTGGTAAAGAATCCACCTGCCCACTCAAGAGGTGTGGGTTCGATCTCTGGGTCGGGAAGAAACCCTGGAGAAGGAAATGGCAACCCACTGCAGTATTCTTGCCTGGAAAATCCCATGGACAGAGGATCCTGTTGGCCTACAGTCCATGGGGTCGCAAAATAGTCAGACAACTTAGCTACTGAACACCAGCAACAACTCTTTTTGAATGTTGTCAAGCACGGCCAGTAGCAACCAGGGTTTGACCCATTTCCTCAGGATGCTCCCTGCCAGCCTTGAACTTTCCAATTGGAAATCTCACCACACGGGCATTTGCACTGTGCCTTGGTGGCCTCTCCCAAGCAGCCCAACCCCTTGTCCCCATCTGTGACTCCCCGAAGAGTAAAAAGGATCATCCCAGGGAACCCAGGGCCTCTAGACTCCTGCCTACTGGTTACAGAGCATCAGCAAGGGCTGTAGGTGCTCATTTAGGGAAGAGAAAACAAGGTCTCCAGCCCCGGTAACACGCCGGAGGTGAGGTGTCCTGCTCCTGGGGCAATCACGGCTAAGGGGCTAATGCTTTATTCATCGTGTTGCAATGGCATCATTAAGAGCACATTAGTTTAAAGAGTAACTAACATGTTCTTGTTGACCCTCCAAGGAGAGAGATTAAACAGGATGAGCAACCAGCTCATGCCGGTCATGGCCCCATCCAGGTTTTATTGCAGGTGGATTTCCATAGATTAAAAAGCTCTACTCAAGGCTTTTTGGAAAACAGATAACTCATTTACCAGAGTTTGCAGCCATTTAAGGGTCACTTTTTTCACCCTCTATCATTAAAGTGTTCCACTCTGTAGCTTAATATATTTTCCATGGTTGGGTCAAGGTGTGATATGAGAGTGTAATGAAGAAAAAAAAAAAAAAAAAAAGCTGAGTACCAGACGGCACAAATTGTAGAGTTAAATGGCCTCTGCTTTCCCTCACATAAGAAGATGTTTCCAGAAATCACTTTCAGTGCATAAGCATGGTTCAAAATGATCAGTTTATGACCAATATGCCTTTCTACAACTGCATTCCATTAAAAAAAAATGTTCTTTGATTTGTGGGACTGCCTACGGTTTATAGAGATTACCTCTCTCTTAAAAAAAAAGCCAAACAGCTTTTTGTTGTATGTTGAGGTACAGCTGATTAACAGTGCGTGAAAGTTTCAGGTGACCAGCGAGGGGACTCAGCCACCCATGCACACGCATTCTCCCTCAGCCTAGATGGTGGCGGTGTCTTTGAAGCCAGAAGTCGACCGGAAGTCTTTTCAGGAGGCCTTACCATTTTTCTCCAAAGGACTCTTCCTGTGTTCTCTCTGCTGTTCTCCATCGGCCTCCCATAGTTTTCAAGAGAAGCTTTTAGGTAGCTCCAGGAGAAGGAAATGGCAACCCACTCCAGTGTTCTTGCCTGCAGAATCCCAGGGACGGGGGAGCCTGGTGGGCTGCCGTCTATGGGGTTGCGCAGAGTCGGACACGACTGAAGCGACTTAGCAGCAGCAGCCTTCTGCTTACATTGTCTGTTCTGTACGACGTTTTCAATGGGAAGAAAAGAGAACAGAGCAGGTCCCCGCAGGAAAAGCTGGTCTGTCGAGGGGAAGCAAGAATTCTCTGACATGTCCTTGTTTCCTTTTTCTCTCTCCCTATTTCTGGCTGCACTGGGTCTTCCTTGCTGCGTTCTGCAGTTGCGCAGCGGGAGGGGTGCTCTCTGGTTGCGCTGCGGTGGCTCCTCTTTGTGGAGTACAGGCTGTAAGGTGCGTGTGCTCAGTAGTTGTGGCTCATGGGCTCAGTCGTCCCACGGCACGTGGGATCTCCCCAGGCCACGGATCAAACCAGCGTCCCCTGCACTGCAAGGCGGATTCTCAACCACTGGACCACCAGGGGACGCCTGTCCTTAATTTCCTTTCATAAACTTGTCCATGACTGACTAATTTGGCAGATATGGATATTATACCTCAATATCCCTGTGGAGGGGCTGGAAGAGTCACTTGCCAAAGGCCTCACGTCACTGTAGAGGCAGGATTGAAAGAGCTCAGATATCTTGTTTTCCAGATAAGAGCTCTGCTGAAGGGAGATTTGAACTTTTAAGGCTGTTCGGAAACGGCTGCCTGTCAGCAACATTTTGGGGATTTTTGTTGTATCTGGGTGAAGTTAGAAGCGATGAACTCTCAGGTTAGAATATTGATATTCTATGAACTTCGGTGTTTTTGTACCAATTGGTAGGTAGCCATTAGTGAGGGGACTTAATTGACCTTTGACATGTTTCATAAACAGTTTTCAAGTATAATATTGCCCTTTTCAGAAAACCTGAACTATCCTAAGTATGGAAGGTGTCTCTGCAGACTTTGAAATATATATTATCATGGTAGCATCCAGTCCTATTTTCTTTTCATTTCTGTTTTTAATGGAAAGAGAACTACTTTGTTCCTGTGGTCTCAAGCTTTCTCACTTATTACTTTGTTCAGTTTAGAAATATAAAGTGTAAATTTTTTAAAAGCAAAGAGCTCCTGAGAACAAAATAATTTTACCTCTGTCATTTCTCTACACTTACGTAAGTAATGCAGAATAGTATTTTTCTTTGTGTCAAAAGATAATTGGCTTTATCTGCTGTCCTGCCATGCTGGTTGACTTATCTCTTTGGCAGAGTTGGTTCTTTTGTTTGATCACATCATTTCAGAGGGAGACCTTCTGTTTCGCTCATATTCAGTCCCCACTCCCCTCTCTCAGCATCCAGTTCTTCAAAAATGGATATGTCGTGGGCAAAACTTCATCATCCATTTAGTAACCATTTCCTCCCCTCAGCTGGAAGGACGATGATTTATAGTTTAAAATTGGCTGCTCGACAAAGTAGGAAAATAGAGGATATAATCACAGACCCTTAATGGCATTTTGTGTTTGAGAAATGGCCAGACCTGCTTTTTATCCTCCTCGGTGCCTGCCAAATGGAAACTTTCCCTTTCTTACCCTGATTTCATGTCTTTAGCACTATACCTATATGCCTTTGTTACACTAATGTACTGCTTAATGGACCTGGAGATGCCATTCTTTGTGGATTTCGGCTCTTCCAGAGAACAGCTGGGAAGAAGTCTCACAAAAGGAGGACATCTCAGTCACGTGCTTATGACCCTGTGTTGGTTACCAGGGAGGTGTGGGGTCTTAGCTCTTGAAGAGTGACTTGTTAAGTGCACCAAGACATCTGGAAAAATCTAACATTTTTAAAAATTGTCTTTGATGTTTTAAATTTCATCTTGTGTTCTGGTTTTCAACAACAGTTTTCCCTTTTTTCTTTAGCTTTCAAACCTCCAGCCTTTTTTTGAGATTGGACCCTGGAACTGAATTCTTTTTGTTCTCTTATTACTTCCTTGTTTCCCTCTATTATTTTCCTTTTTACTTTTCTCTCCTTCCTTTTATGCCTGAATTTTATATATAAAACATATATATAATGTGTGGATGTGAGCGTTGGACTGTGAAGAAAGCTGAGCGCCGAAGAATTGATGCTGTTGAACTGTGGTGCTGGAGAAGACTCTTGAGAGGCCCTTGGACTGCAAGGAGATCCAACCAGTCCATTCTAAAGGAGATCAATCCTGGGTGTTCATTGGAAGGACTGATGCTAAAGCTGAAACTCCAATACTTTGGCCACCTCATGCGACGAGTTGACTCACTGGAAAAGACTCTGATGCTGGAAAGGGTTGGGGGCAGGAGAAGGGGACGACAGAGAATGAGATGGCTGGATGGCATCACCGACTCTGTGGACATGAGTTTGAGTGAACTCCGGGAGTTGGTGATGGACAGGGAGGCCTGGCGTGCCTGTGATTCATGGGGTCGCGGAGAGTCGGACACGACTGAGCGACTGAACTGAACTGAACTGATAATGTGTAATTTATAGATAATGATTTAAATATATTGTATAGACTTTTAAACAATTTTATATGTATACTCAGCATCTGTCATAATTCTAGGTACTGTGCTTGCTTGCTGCAGGGTATGCAAAATTGATCAGTTTCCACGATCATTCTAAGTATGTTGTTTATCAGGGATGTAAACATAAGCAGCTAATTAGAGTATGAAGGTCCAAGTGCTGGTGTACGGAACACGGAGCACTGTGGGAACACAGAGGAAGGAATACATATCTCCTTTGTCTTCTTGCCTTAAAAGAAATTGAAATTCGCTCAGTCGTGTCTGAGTCCTTGTGACCCCATGGACTATGCAGTCCGTGGAATTCTCCAGGCCAGAATACTAGAGCGGGTGCGCAGGGCTGTGAGACATGTCACATCATGGCCCCTTTGAAAAGAGTCTAGTGACTTCATGAACATACCAGTACAAAACTAAAGGTTTTATTAAAAAAGCCCTGTCGATTTCACGAGTTTGATAGAAAGTACTGCAGGGTTCAACCCTGCCTGAGTCAACCTCAGCCCGGTTCCATGCTCTCTGCCTGTACTGTTTCCAGGAGGCGGCTTTTTCTCTTCCATTACCAAATAGGACCATTCTAACTTTAGTTGATGTAATTTCCTACCTTGCAATTCTCTCATCAGAAATTCCCCCACAAAATCTCATTCCTCATAAACTTTAATATAATCGAAATCTCTTCTTCAAATTGTTAATCCTTTTATTCCACACTAATCAGGAGACATTGATCATTAATATCCAACATCCTCCAAGTTTAACAGATATGAAAACTTTATCGTGTGTTATCACGGAGTACCCTAGGCTGTCTCTGTCATCCACTGCCTCCTTGTTATCCGCTTCAAGCTCTCTCCTCTAAAGGGTATCCGCCATCTAAGAATTACCCCATATAGAAACTATCAATAAGATGTAATGTAGTCTTTACTGACATTTCCTTAGAGGGCACAGGGGCCAGATTTACGTTGTATATTTCCCAGTAGTCTGCTTTAGTGATTTCTCTTCTCTGAAGTCCCCTTTTCTCACGAGTGACCCCCAAAGATCCCTTCTTTCTTCCCCCACTCAAAGCACTTAGCCTTTGTGTCCTTTTTCTTTTTAGCCACATTTTGCAGAGCAGCTCCACTCTGCCTTCAAACTTACAGATTCCACCCAGATCCTAGATCAGTTAAGAGGACCAGTTCTCCTCAGAAGCCTGTTTAGTAATCCTCTTCAATAATTTAAACATGTCTTTGTGATCCTTTTGTGTTTGAAGAGATAACAGTGAGAATTTTATAAAACTGATGAAAGATGCTAGGCTCTTCTGGTTGTTCCTCAGTGGGAAAATTACTGAGTTACTGTTTACCATTTTAGGAAGTAGAAATGTCTCCTTTATTCCTAAATAGTTGCTTAAAAATTGTGGAGTTAAAACATAAGTAATGTCAATTTAACAATATTCTATGTTGTTTTAAACTACGAACATTTCCATAATCTCCAGAGAGCATCCTACTGACTACATGGAGATCAAAGTGAGAATCTTTTCTTAGTAATAGAAGCAGAAAGTAGAGCTTTTGGAATGCATTTTTTTCTTTTTACTAAATGTAACCCATGATAATGCTATGACTACTTCCTGTAAATTAAAAAAGTTTCAGATGTCCTATGAGATAGGGTTCCTTTGGAATCATCTCTCAACAAAGCACTAATAAATCTGACTTCCTCTGTATAATTATTCTTCTATTAAAGTAGGCATGAATCTAAGGACTTAGGTAGAATAGATCATTCTTTTAAAACAGAAAAAAATTCAACACTCACCATTTTTTAACAGGAATCTGTTTTATAGACAGTTATGCTGCTGCTGCTAAGTCGCTTCAGTCGTGTCCGACTCTGTGCGACCCCATAGACGGCAGCTGACCAGGCTCCGCCGTCCCTGGGATTGTCCAGGCAAGAACACTGGAGTGGGTTGCCATTTCCTTCTCCAGTGTGTGAAAGTGGAAAGTGACAGTTATAGATGGATTTTTATTACTCACAGTGTGTGGGATTTTTATTACAACGTGTGTGTGTGTGTGTATGCTTGGGACCTGTAAGAGCTGGACAGGTAGAAAGAGTTGTGTTAGAGCAGGAGAAGCCTGTGTCTTTCTTTTAGGCCAAGTAATATTTTCTTAGGCTTCAGTTCAGTTCAGTCGCTCAGTCACTCTTTGCGACCCCATGACCCGCAGCACGCCAGGCCTCCCTGTCTATCACCAACTCCCGGAGTTTACCCAAACTCATGTCCATCGAATCGGTGATGCCATCCAACCATCTCATCCTCTGTCATACCCTTTTCCTCCTGCCTTCAATCTTTCCCAGCATCAAGGTATTTTTGAATGAGTCAGCTCTTCGCATCATGTGGCCAAAGTATTGGAGTTTCAGCTTCAACATCAGTCCTTCCAATGAACACCCAGAACTGATCTCCTTTAGGATGGACTGGTTGGATCTCCTTGCAGTCCACGGGACTCTCAAGAGTCTTCTCCAACACCACAGTTCAAAAGCATCAATTCTTCAGTGCTCAGCTTTCTTTATAGTCCAACTCTCACATCCATACATGACCACTGGAAAAAACATAGCCTTGACTAGACAGACTTTTGTTGGCAAAGTAATGTCTCTGCTTTTTAATATGCCATCTAGGTTGGTCATAACTTTCCTTCCAAGGAGTAAGCATCTTTTAATTTCATGGCTGCAGTCACCATCTGCAGTGATTTTGGAGCCCAGAAAAATAAAGTTAGCCATTGTTTTCACTGTTTCCCCATCTATTTGCCATGACATAATAGGACCAGATGCCATGATCTTAGTTTTCTGAATGTTGAGTTTTAATCCAACTTTTTCACTCTCCTTTTTCACTTTCATCTAGAGGCTCTTGGTGTCATCTGTGTATCTGAGGTTATTGATATTTCTTCCAGCAATCTTGATTCCAGCTTGTACTTCCACCAGCCCAGTGTTTCTCATGATGTACCCTGCATAGAAGTTAAATAAGCAGGGTGACAATATGCAGCCTTAACGTACTCCTTTTCCTATTTGGAACCAGTCTGTTGTTCCATGTCCAGTTCTAACTCTTGCTTCCTGACCTGCATACAGGTTTCTCAAGAGGCAGGTCAGGTGGTCTGATATTCCCATCTCTTTCAGAATGTTCCACACAGTCAGAGGCTTGGTGAGTTTCAAAAGCTATTTGCTCCATTGATACAGCCCAGTAAATTCCTCAGTATAAATATATTGTATTGAACAATTATGAAATTGGGTGTGAGATTTTGTACTTGATAAAACTTAACAAAGAACAGGTTTGGTTTCTGTTGAACCCTGGACAAAACTGTATTGTTATCCTAGGCATTATATACATCTGATTGTTTGGGAATGATCTTACCTCACTAAAAGCTGTAAATAGAAACTGCCAGTTTCACAATTGATCATGAATCTCTTGAAGGATTTTGTAGTTTCAGAGCTTGGGAAAAAAAAACCTAGACAGAAACATTTGTACATCTTTTAAATTACATTATTTTATAAAGGAACAGTGGAAAGGGAGGAAATATTCTGGTACAATTTAGATGTGATACAGAAAACTAGGGCAGCACTTACTTTTAGAAATATTAAGCGTTACTAACTGTTTTAAAATTAATTACATAATTATCCAGTGGAACACCAAGATCCCAGGGTACCTTAATGTCAAGCTACACTTCCAGATAAAATAATAATAATTAACACCTGCTTTATTCCAAGTGCTTTATTAGCTGTAATTTTTAACTCCCCACATGTCTGTGTGTAAATAAACATCATTAAGAATATCAATCTTTTGTATCATTTAGAAATAAGAAAACTTAGGCAGAGAAATTGATTAGAATGATAAATTAGGTATTATGGCGTTGAATCATTTAGAGAGGCAGGTACTCAATAGGAACAATAGATGTTAGTAGAGTATAAAAATCACTCTTGCAACTATTCATAAATTACTGAATAATAATTAATTTAAAATATCACCTTTCTCCCAAGCCAAGTGATAAACCAGTTTAAAAGTTTTGAAGAATTGCAAGGCATCCCTCACACTATTGGAAATGCCTGAGACATGACAGAACTTCCTTCAGAGTCACTATTCTAGATGCGTGGCAGCCACATGAAGTTGTATATCATTCAAACCACTGAGTTGGCAGATTGAAGAGATGTAATTCATTGAACGTCACAGTCTCATCAGGGGGTAAATTTAGGTTTACACACCACAACTTGCCAAGGAAGCAGTACTTTTTCTGATGAAACAGTAGCAGTTTCTTAGTGTTTTTTCTCCATGAAACAGTAGTTTATTAAGATGGTGATGAAAAGTGTAGGTAGAAGCTATGGGCCACCAGGACACTTGATACCCCTCTGTAAGACCTCAGTCATTAAAGTGAAAACTAACACTGGAGCAGCCAGTTAAAAAGCCAAGAAAACTAACACCACCCCTAAAACACTATAGCGAAAAAGGCAAAGTGAAACATGGCTGGTCAGGCTCAAGTCATAAAGCCTGCACAACAGAGGGATGTTCTCTGATGTAGTGTTCCAGAACTGCAGACTCATTGGACAGGAAAAAGTTGTGATTAATGCCCATTTGGGGAGAACTTGAGCTAGAAAAGAAAAAAGCAAGCCAACTAAACTTCAGTGGGGCGATAAGTAAGACAAATAGTGACCTTGCAGTGATCTGAACTGCCTCTACTTCTGGGCCATTTGAGCAAAAGAATGAACACATTCTAGCCTGGCTCTGCTTTGGTGTTCTGAAATAGGTGGATATGGAGAGAAGAAAATTGCTTAAAGGTTTCACCGTAGGAATGTCGTTGATGTGTGGACAGCAAGAGGGCAGGCATTTGGTTACCTATGCATTGATGTTACTGGCTTTATTTTACATGGTGAGAATCTCTTTGAGGGCATTCATTGCCTAAGATAACGGATGCATGTAATATATAAACACATTCTGATTTCATTTAGGTGGAAGAGTCTAATTGAGCGGTATAAAACATTTGTCCTGAGTACAGTTTGCTCCCAAAATTGGAATCATTTCACTGCTTCTTGATGAAAAGTTTCATCTTTCTGATGGACTATTGAAAACAATTCCCTACCATTTCTCATGCCCCTGTGCCGAGGGCTAGGGATTCATGGAGACCAAAGAAACAATTTGCTCAATATCCACCTATCCTTGAGATATTGAAACCTGAACTTCCATTTGAATGAAACTTATACTCACCTGGAAATAAGTTTTTTCTTTGTCTTCTTTCTTTCTTTCTTTCTTTATTGAGAGTAGTGTTCAAAGGAATCACTGATTCTTCCACCTAAGAATCAAAGAAATCAAAGGGCCGATCTTCATACTCGATATACTAACACAGAGACTGTAACACTAATTCTAAAATACCTATTAAGAGAAACACACGTTAGAAAAATTTCTAAATGGATACCTAAATAAAAATAAATACTTAGCTTTCAGTTGTTTTACCCGTCTATGTAAAATTCAAGTGATACATTTTATCTTCTAGTCTCAAACTGGTGAAAGTGCACTTATCCTGTACGTAGGAATGGCATGTTTTTGCATTTTTAAGGATGGAGAGAAAGCATAGCATTTTTAAAAACAGTAAAATCTAGAGGGGCCCTTTGCAACTTTTTGTAACGTTTCATTGTGGGTTGTTTTTAGTTAGAAAAGTGCTTTGTAAAGGCTTATAAAAATACGTTCATATATAAGCTGTGCAATTCTCAAGAAAACTCAGACCAAACAAGGTACAGCCAGTTAAACATATCTTGTCATAGAAATAAAAACAGCAAATGCTTTTCCTCCGTGGCCCCATCACCCTCTGCGCTTCTTCGACGGGCAGGCGGCACGCCATTCTTCCCTTTTGCTTCTCCACACGATTGTATTTTGGGCACTTCCTTTACCGATCTCACCGTGAATAGCTTCTTGCTCTTTTTCTCCTTTTCTCCACTTTTTCTCCCTCTCTGAATACATTTCACAGACGACTGTCTTCGAAAATAACATCAATTAATTTTTGAACTTAAATCACATGTAGCGCGAGTCTGCCCTCTCCATTGATGTGCTGTGTGTGGAGGAGGCTGTGCGGGGCCTGATAAGCCCAGTTTGTGAAGGCTGTTCAGCCAGAGGCCAGGTACTAGCCGCTCCACAGAAGGGCTGTTTATTCAGCCAGCCCTGCTCCACGTGGTCGCCAGTTGACCCACACGTCTCCCGGGCTCTGAAACTGAGACTCTGCAAGGATGCAGCTTCGCTTCTGTGCCTGCCACTGCAGACTGCCATTGTTTGTTTGCTGTTGCTGTTTGTTGCCCCGGAAGGCTTTCTCACCCCACCACTCTCCCCCTTTTGCAGAATCCAATGATGTCCGCCGGGACCCTGCACTCAGCCATCAAAGCGCTCCTGCCCCTCAGGATGCTGGTAACTCAGTCGTAGACGTGGGTGGCGTTGAGAGCATCACCCAGTGTTCCCAGCAGCTTCCTCAGATGATGGCTGCAGGTAAATGTCGGTGGCCAGCACGGGACTCAAACTGGACATTGTGCATCGTAGTGGAAAGGCTCCCAAGCCATGAAAACATGTGTTGAACCGGGAGCCTGGGCTCCTCAAATAAGCCAGGCTGTGGAACTAGTGAACATCAAAGAGAGTTAACTCAGACTGCCCTGGTGGTCTGATGGTTAAGACTTTGCCTTCCAGTGTGTGGTTTAGATCCCTCCCATCAGGGAGCTTAGGTCCCACATGCCTCCAGGGCAAAAAAACCAAAACATAAGAGGGAGCAAAAATTGTAACAAACTCAATAAAGACTTTAAACAAAGATAATTGAGAAAATAAATTTCTTTTTTTTTTTTAAAAAAAAAAGAAAGAGTATCAAGTCCAATTTGATATATTTTGTTGTCTTCTTTTTTAGCTCTGTGCTATTTGTTTTCAATATTATTTATTTTGTCTTGAAAGTCTGTGCTTGTAAGAAATATTTTGGGAGTCACTTCAGACAGACACCTGCATTTAATGTACGAATGTAAATTATTTGTTAAGGATGGAATGTGTTATAAGGTAAGTCTTAATAAATTCAATCAGGACCGCTTTGACTGCTTGACAACTGAATTTGGAGATTTGTATTAGATAGTTAGAGGGTGTGCCTGCTTCAGAATTACACTCACAAAGAGACACGTCTATTTATTCTTAGCCAATTGACTTGTTTTACCCAAAGAGTCCTCTTCACTGGGGAACTTAACTAATGTTTCCCTGGGAAAAGGAAGTGAATCTTCATTTTTTTGTACCCCCCCAGAGGTGTGTCCCTAATGGCACACTGATATTAACTGCATGTCATTAAGTTTCCTCCCAGAATGTATTCCGTCATGTTGACATCTGGAGAAAGTGTTGGTGTAAATTACAGTGCCGTATTTTTTTGTGGTTTGGGAATGTGCCTAAAGGAAACCTCACGTCTCTAGAAATGAGATTTCTTTTCAGACACTCTCGCCAGTAGAATCTAAGTCCGTTTGCTTTCCCACCCACAGCAGCCGATGGTTTGGGGAGCATCGCAATAGACGCGACCCAGCTGAACATGTCGGTGACGGACCCCACCGCCTGGGCCACGGCCATGAATAACCTGGGCATGGTTCCCGTGGGGTTGCCCGGACAGCAGCTCGTGTCAGGTAAGCTGTCTCTGGGCTTGGAAAATGCCTGCAGCCACGGTGGCAGGCTTGGGTGCTTGGCACCTTGTAATCTCTCCACACGCAAGTGTCAAGCCTGGCCTGGGGTTTATGCCCAGGGCATGTTTGGCAGGCCGTGTGCCTGAGACTCTTGTCCTCATCACCTCGCTCTTCTGCCAAACAGCCATTCTCAGAAAAAAACTCACACGCGGTATCTCTCACCGATGGCATTGCAACATGAATTTTGTATTTTACAAAGGTAAATGGTAGAGCTAATATTTGCTTTCCAATTTGCAAAGCTCTTCCACGGATGTTACAGCATTTGATTACAGTCTTCTCTTTGAGACAGGTAGGTCCTAATGGTGGTTGTGGCTCAGGTTTGTGTTCCCGTGTTAAACATAGGGAAGGAGGGGCCCGGAGTTTGGGTGGGTGGCTTTTCCAGCACTGAAGTGGCAAGGCTTAGAAGCCTGAGTCAACTGACATTGTGTTCCCTGGTTTCTTTCCATCATATTTTGGAATTGTCATAATAGTAATGCATTCGAGAGAGAAAATGTTTGGAGACCTCACAGAGTTGGAGGTCTTTGGAAAGAGTTCATCATTGAATTTAACAAGTTTGTTGATTTTCCATGTGCTTTGTAACAAGTGCTTTGGGAAATAGAATAAATATATGCATATATAAGTGTCCTTGAGGATTCAGGGAGCATGTCTCCCCAAATTAAAAAAACATAGTGATTAAAAACCAGCAAAAAAAATAATAATAATGGGTAGAATCATGGGCTAAAAGGTGGCTCAGACTAGTACTATAGTCATTTCCAGAAGGATCACTGCCTGGGGTCTGAGGAAAGATGTGATCAGTGAGATGGGATTTGTGCTGCCTGGAAAGATTCTTAGGTCTCCTGTATCCACTTTACTGAACTTATTCACTCACTTAACACACATTTTTTGAGGCACTGTCCTGGTGCACCAGGCAGGGGTGGTCCCTGCCTCTCTCTGCCTTTCCAGAATTTTCAATGGAAAACTTACAGTTATTATGCTACGTTGTTACTGTGGTGGTTTAGTCCCTAAGTTGTGTTCAACTCTTGTGACCACGTGGACTATAGCCCACCAGACTCCTCTGTCCATGAGATTCTCCAGGCAAGAATACTGGAGTGGGTTGCCATTCCCTTCTCCAGGGGATCTTCCCGACCCAGGGATCGAACCCAGGTCTCAGTCACTAAGTCGTGTCCAACTCTTTGCAACCCCATGGACTGCAGCACTCCAGGCTTCCCTGTCCTTCACTGTCTCCTGGAGTTCACTCAAACTCATGTCCATTGGGTTGGTGATGCCATCCAACCATCTCATCCTCTATCATCCCCTTCTCCTCCTGCCTTCAATCTTTCCCAGCATCAGGGTCTTTTCCAATGAGTCCGTTCTTCACATCAGATGACCGAAGTATTGGAACTTCAGCTTCAGCATCAGTCCTTCCAATGAATATTCAGGACTGATTTCCTTTAGAATTGACTGATTTGAGCTCCGTACTCTCCAGGGGACTCTCAAGACTATTTTCTAGCACCACAGTTCAAAAGCATCAATTCTTTAACACTCAGCCTTCTTTATGGTTCAACTCTCAATCCATGCATGACTATTGGAAAAACCATAGCTTTGACTAGATGGACTTTTGTCGGCAAAGTAACATCTCTGCTTTTTAATATGCCATCGAGGTTTGTTGTAGCTTTTCTTCCAAGGAGCAAGCATCTTATAATTTCATGACTGCAGTCACCATCTGCAGTGATTTTGGAGCCCAAGAAAATAAAGTCTGTCAGTTTCCAACTTTTCCCCATCTATTTGCCATGAAGTAGTGGGACCGGATGGCATGATCTTAGTTTTTTGAATGTTGTTGTAAGTCATGTTTTTCCCTCTCCTCTTTCACCTTTATCAAGAGGCTCTTTAGTTCCTCTTTACTTTCTGCCATTAGAGTGATATAATCTGCATATCTGAGGTATTTCTCCCTGAAATCTTGACTCCAGCTTGTGATTCCTCCAGCCCCACATTTCGCATGAAGTTAAATAAGCAGGGTGATGATACACAGCCTTGACGTACTCCTTTCCCAATTTTGAGCCAGTCTCTTGTTCCATGTCCGGTTCTCACTCTTGCTTGTTGACCTGCATGCAGGTTTCTCAGGGAGACAGATAAAGTGGTCTGGTATTCCTATCTCTTGAAGAATTTTCCACAGTTTGTTATGATCCACACAGTCAAAGGCTTTAACATTGTCAATAAAGTAGAAGTAGATGTTTTTCTGGAATCTCTTGCTTTTTCTGTGATCCAGCAGATGTTGCCAGTTTGATCTCTGGTTCCTCTGCCTTTTCAAAATCTAGCTTGTGTATCTCGGTTCATGTACTGCTGAAGCCTGCCTTGAAGGATGTTGAGTATTACCTTGCTAGCATGTGAAATGAGTATAGTTGTGCAGTAGTTTCAACATTCTTTGGCATTGCCCTTCTTTGGGATTGGAATTACACTATGGTCATTGTTTTATGTCGGAGGAACAACTCACTTTTGTCCATCAAGTTATATTAGAGTAGACAGCATACATTAAGTATAAACCTATTGCCTTTGGAGAGTTACTAAGTTTCACACCCACAGATGTGTGTACTGTGAGCTGAGTTGGGCAAACATTTGATTTTCTGTTGTTTTTGTTTTGTCAGTAGGGAAGTACATGTAAGAGTCTGAACTAGCTGTAGTAAAGTTATATGTACTGTGCGTGGCAGTGCGCATGAATATAAGCATATATGTACACGTGTATACATATAATATTATGCCATTTCTTCTATAACCTAACAAAGGAGAAGAGAGGACAGGAAATAAAGGAAGGTGGGAGACAGAAAAAGGAAAGTCAGATATTAATATTGCAAAACATTCTACAATGTTATAAAATAAATGCAGTAGAGGCTTAGTCTGCTATGAGTTGTGTGTGTATGCACATAAATGACATCTTCTCTCATTTGAACATGTGTTTATACAGACCCCTTTTCCCTGAAGCTAATCTAGACAAACACTTCCTCCTAATAACTTGAGAGTACAGATTTATATGTTTCTGTCCCCAATTTTCCCAGCTGCCTAACTGAAATATTCATACCGCAGAAGTCACTTTACTCTTGTCTCCACCCCCGCTCCTCTCAGAAAGTGTTGTATGACTTCCAGGGTAAGCCACAACCTCAATAATTCATTATTTTTTTTCTTATGATTTTGAGTCTTCTGACATTTTAACCATGACCGATTTATGATTTTCCCAGCAACTTACCATGAAAAGAATTACAGCCCTACTCGTTGTAGAAGATTTACCGTATCTGCCCTGAATTACATTCTCCATCTCCTGTATTAGCCAAACTGCTTAAGCTGCATCTGAGCCTTTCGGGGTCTTCCGGAGCATCCTTCCCCACCCATCAGCTGAACTACACTCGGCTTTGTTCTTGTGGCGGCCCGCAGATTTCCTTTGTCGAGGCTCGCTCAGGGTAAAGTTCTGTTGTGCTTGGTTACTGTGTATATATTGTCTTCCAGTCGTTTCTCTATGGAAGTATTTGAGTACTATTAAATATAGAAATCTCTATTATGTACTTTTATTAACACCTCATCCTAAATTATTTTTCTCCACTTTATAGTTTTATATTAAAATTTTAGAATAATCCTTTGACTAAATCTTCCCCAGTTTCTCTGTATTTGCACTTAAGCTGTTTCCTTTATTTATTTATTTTTATTTTATTTTACTCTTCCTAGCCAAGTTTCTGGAGAACTTAATATCTTTGTGTATGTATAAGTATTTTACCTTTTCTGTAAAATGATAATTGTATCTATTTCATGAGACAGTTGTAAGATTGAAATTTGATAACTTATGACATACAATAACTGCATAGTACCTCCACATAGTAAGCATTCATTCAACATTAACTCTTATTCCTTCCTTTCTTTCTTGTGGTGTTTTTTAACAAAAAAGGCTATGGTGAAACTTTTTTATGCATAGAACTTTTCAGCAATTAGAATTATTTCCCTTGGATTGACTCTTATATGTAGAATTAGTCAGTCAAAGCAAATGAACATTTAAAGTTTCTTGTTAAATACTGGACAATTAGTTTCCAAAATATAAATGCATATTTAATATTTACTGACTTGATATGCAAAGGTGGCATCCTGTTATTTTGCCTTAAATTATTTTATAACTACTCTTTTTAAATTGTGGCATTTTCCTTCATTTATTTTTCATTCATATTTCCTCTTTTGTAAATAGATTAATTTCATGCTATATTCACTTATCACAAAGGATTCAGGGTGATTTTTTTTTTATTGGCTTGTATTTGGTCACTGCTTTTAAGCATTTTAAGGGGCTTCCCAGGTGGTGCAGTTGGTCAAGAATCTGCTTGCCAATGCAGGAGACATAAGAGATGTGGGTTTGATCCCTGGGTTGGGAAGATCCCCTGGAGGAGGAAATGGCAACCCACCCCAGTATTCTTGCCTGGAAAATTATTTTAATCTTTCAGTTCATATTCTCTAAAAATATTTATCCAGTCTGTTTTTCACCTCTTTAATATTATTTATTTTCCTTAAAAAAAAAAAGGAAGTTTAACATTTCCCTTATGAGTCCTTTTTGAGTATTCCATTTCTAAATACAGAAAGATTTTGCCCACTCTCTGCAGTTGATAGGTAGCCCTAACTTTCCATGCCTCCATGGATATACTTTCTTCTTTTATCGGAAATTCAATTGTTGTCCATGTTCATCTGTTTCTAAGGCATCTGTTCTGTACCACCAACCTCTCTCTTTCTGCCTCCACATCGTTTCAGTTCCTGCAGCTCTGTTGTGTGTTTATATGAAGCACCTAGTGGGTGGTGCTATTTATCTCTTTTCCCCCATAATCATAGAGCAACAGAAGGTTGCCCCTCACCCAGTTTTATGCTAGCGCCTGTCTGAGGCAACTTTTAGCTGTACCCTTCCTTCCCAGAAACCTCCTCTGAATTTCTCTCACAGGATGACAGAGAGGCTGGATTTTATGAGCACTTGGCCTTCTCCCAAAGTTTCTGGTATTTCTAAATGACCAACTACTCTTCCCTTGCTTGTTCCAATCAAATTGACACTGAATCCCATTCCTTACTAGTTTTCCTCTATTTATTGGGAGATTAGAATTATCAACAAAGCAGGACACACATTTTTCATATCCTCCAATTTTATCAAAAGGACTTCCCGGGAAATTGAATGCATTTATGGTTGCTGTATCATGCCATTCTGATGGGTCATTATGAGCTCCCATGATTACACCTCTTTGCTTTTCCTCCCCTTTCATCTTCACCACAGTCCCCTTCCCACTTTCATGAACTTCCCCAGCTACCTTCTTCATATGAAGTGCTACTCAAGATCATTTCATCGAATTTGCTTATTTTATTCAAAATGAACCATTCTACTGGCGAGTGCATGCATGCTCAGTCGCTTCAGTCATGTCCAGCTCTATGCAACCCCATGAACCGTAGGCCCCCAGGCTCCTCTGTCCATGGAATTCTTCAGGCAAGAAGACTGGAGTGGGTTGCCATGCCCTCCTCCAGGGGATCTTCCTGACCCAGGTGTCAAACCTGCGTCTCTTATGTCTCCTGCATTGGCTGGCGGGTTTTTTACCACTGTTCCGTTCCGTTCCGTTCCGTTCCAGTCGCTCAGTCGTGTCCGACTCTTTGCGACCCCGTGGACTGTAGCCTACCAGGCTCCTCCGTCCATGGGATTCTCCAGGCAAGAATACTGGAGTGGGTTACCGTTTCCTTCTCCAGGGGATCTTCCCGACCCAGGGATCGAACCCGGGTCTCCTGCATTGGAGGCAGAGGCTTTAACCTCTGAGCCACCAGGGAAGCCCTTTTTACCACTAGCGCCACCTATACTCCAGCCCTACATCCCATACTCATAGTCTTGGCTTATCATGAGATAATATTTACCTCCTTATAGTATTGTACACTTATTTTATTCCACCTATTTTTAGTTTCGATGAATTTTCAAATTTTTGTTGTTGTTGATTTCTTTCTGTTATCCGTACCTTGTGCATGAGTATAGATCCAGATTTTCTAAACTGGCCTGATGGAATATCAGTGTCCTATAGTTGTTAGGTAGGGTGGATGTCACGTAAGTATTTATGTGGCCTAATAGCCATGGTAGATTCTGGGTTTAACACAGTTCAGTTTAGTCACTCAGTCATGTCCGACTGTTTGTGACCCCACGAACTGCGGTCTTCCAGGTTTCCCTGTCCTTGACCATCTCCCGGAGCTTGCTCAAACTCATGTCCATTGAGTCAGTGATGCCATCCAGCTATCTCAGCCTTCTCCACTGATCTCGAGTAGCATATTGGGCACGCACTGACCTGGGGAGTTCATCTTTTGGTGTCCTATCTTTTTGCCTTTTCATACTGTTCATGGGGTTCTCAATGCAAGAATACTGAAGTGGTTTGCCATTCCCTTCTCCAGTGGACGTTTTGTCAAAACTCTCCACCATGACCCATCCGTCTTGGGTGGCCCTATTATAGTTTCATTGAGTTAGACAAAGCTGTGATGATTGCTTTTTCTGTGGGTTTCCTCAGAGCCTTGACTCTGCTAATGTGCAGTTTGAAAGAGTAGTGGTGTGTGTGTTGGATTCCCCAAACATAACTTAGCCTTTAACAAGTATCTGTTAACATCTCATGAGACACTAGAATACTGCCATCAAACCAGATTTTCCCTCCAGCTGTGGAGATCCCAGTCCACAACCATCCATCCGTCTTTTGTTGCCATCTCTGATATGCTCCCTGTGATCTGGTTTACAGTTGTGTGTGTGTTTGTGTTTTCACTGAGCAGTGTCACTTCCTAATCTCAGGTTTCAAAATAATCCTCAGGTGGTCCGGTGTTGCCTGAAGGCTTATTCCCAGTTTTCTGTGATACACAGTGTCACTTCCCAGGACCCCCCCATCTCTGGTGTCATCGACTGAAACTGAGAATATCAAATCCTGAGCTTCACACCATCTGTGCGACCAGCTGCCCCCTTCCCTGTATATCCTGGCTTCTCCTCCAGAGTCATAGCCATCAACTGGAAGGGTTGGAAAGCAGCAGCTGAGTTGACCAGGTGTTAAGTTGCCTGCCCAGGCCTGCCTGGGAACTGGTAATATTTCCTGGATGTTCTCTGGACATGAGTTCATACCTTGCTTTGCTCTAAACTTTTTGAAATTTTCTTTCCTAACATCAGTAATCTCTCCTTAGCTGTTATTGACTTTGTGTGTGTTAGTCGCTCAGTTGTGTCTGATCTTTGTGACTCCATGGACTGTAGCCCTCCAGGCTCCTTTTTCCATGGAATTCTCCAGGCAAGAATACCGGAGTGGGTAGCCATTCCCTTTTCCAGGGGATCTTCCCAACGCACGGATTGAACCCAGGTCTCCCGCATTGGCAGGCTGTTTCTTTCTCATCCGAGCCACCAGGGAAGCCCTGTCGTTGACTTAAAGTGGACATATATCTCTTACCTCAAGATTCTTAGTGTGACGTTTGTTGTGTTTCAAATACATGTTCAGGAAAGGCATCGCAGCTTCCCCTTAGCTGTGGAAGTGCCACGTGCTTCATCATGGCTTAAATCTCACAAGTATCCAAGTTGGTCCTCGGTTCCTACCTTGCAGTTCCTTCTGAAGCTCTGAGTTCACTCTCCGCACCCCTGTTCCCTGCCACTCTGAGAAGAGCTTAGCTTCACAGCTCATGGGGACACGAGCTGTCCTCCTCCTCTCTCTCACTCATGGATGCCTCCACTCATTTTAATTTCACTCTGCCTCCTCTGAATATTTTTTGTCTAGCTTCCTTGTTGGGTTGTTTAATCCTCCCAGGAACACCTTTATCCTCTTCAATATGCCCAGATATGAAGAGGCATTTGTTAAATCCTTTCATCTCCTGAAGCATCTCTCTTTTAACTCGAATTTATTGAGCCAGATGTGGTGCTGAATACTGGGAATACAATACATAGACCTCACTCTCCTATATGAGAGCCTAGTGGGAGAAATAGAGAAGCAGGGATAAACAAATACAAATCAGCATGATAAGTAGTAATGACATTAACAAATAAAGGTTGCTATAGGATATGGCTGAAGAGTGGTAAGCTGGAGAGTCCTATGATTAGAGCTCTAGTTTTTTGTTTTTGTTTTTTGTGTTGTTTTTTTGTCATTTTTATTAGTGTATGCTGGATTTACAATACTGTATACTTTTCAGGTGTATAGGAAAGTGAATTAGTTTCACAAACACATGTATCCACTCTTTTTTAGGTTCTTTTCCCATGTAGACCACTACAGAGTATTAAGTAGAGCTCCCTGTACTATGCAGTAGGTCCTTATTAGTTATGTTTTATAAATGGTAGTGTGTGTGTATGTCTATGCCAATCTCAATGTATCCCTCCCCTAGAGATTGTCACACTAAGTGAAGTAAGTCAGACAGAGAAAGGTAAGTTTCATGTGATATCACTTGCACGTGGAACGTAGAGCTGTAGTTCCACAGAGCACTTGCGTTAAGTCCTGCAGAGAACTGATGGGAGTGGGGAAAGGCTGGTGGCAAAGAAATCCGGTGGGAGGGTGTAGTGGTTACCCAGACACGAGATAATAATGGCAATTATTGTCACAGCAGTGGGGAGAGAAGTGAAGGGAGCATTTAATTAAAGGAAAACAAAGAAGGAATTGATAACTGAGTCCATGTGAAATGCACGGAGAGTGAAGACTCAGCAGTAAATCCATGAATCCCTGGTTTCTGGCTTTGGAAATTGTGTAAGTGGTGCGGTCTTTAAGAACAGGGAAGGGAGAAGGGGAGTGGGGAGAAGACGGTGTGTGCCTTTTTGGATGTGTTGAATGTGAAGAGGCTGTTGAAGGATGCACGTGGTGATCAGTCACATGCAAGGGTCTCGAGCTCATGAAAGAAGCGGGTGTGGAGACGTTGCTTTGGCACTCATGGCGCGTGGACGGCCACTGCCTCCTGTCTCCACTAGTTACGCTTTTGCTGTGAAGTTAACACAGGCCCTCAACTGCTCATGCAGAGCTCAGCCTAGGCTCCAATTGCATCTCCAGATAACTCCTTCATCTTCTCCATTCTTTGACCCACTCGATTTCTATTGTTGCTGGATTCCAAGGTCTGAAATAAGAGAATTCATCAAGAGGCTTCAAAAATGTAACCTGGAGATCTATAACCAAAGCTATCTCACCAGCTCACAGAGATACTCAGACTGTCTGATGGTAAACTATTCCACACACTTGTTTTTAATTGAAAGTTATACTCCCACCAGCAAAGGTCCTTTTTTTCAGTCCCTCTAGATATTAATGATGACACTGCATGATTAAGGGACGCAGATAACCTGGGGGCTTAGTGCTTAGACTCTCCAGAAGATGATGTTCAGTCCTCTTTAGTTTCATTTCCCATCTTGTCGAAAGATTTCTCATTATCAAGTGTCAGAAAACAAATAGGCCCTCGAATTAACGTTTCACAATTTATGTACCTGATTTCCTGTCTCCTTGACAGTTCTGTTACACTTTCCACGATTATTTACCCTTTTTTCCCCAGGACAGCAGGGCGGTACATTGGTGTATTCATTCATTCACCACACTATCACTGAAGGTTCATAATGCACTGCGTATTTTACAAGACACTAGAGAAACAGCAGTTTACACGACAGACAGGTGATGCTCCTATGGAGAGACACATTTCTAAAGAAGCAGATGTTTTCCAAATAGCTGTGCAGGTGATCATATAATTACAATTGTGGGCTGTTACCAAAGAGAGCTGGAAGCCTGACTCGCCTCGGAGCGATTGGAGGGTGTTCAGATAAGGTCCCCTTGAAGAAGTTATATTCATGCCAAGACCCCAAGGATAGATTAGAATTATTCCAGTAGCAGAAGGGAAGAACAGGAAGAAAAGGCGATAGTGGGGAAATGAGAAAATTCTAAAAACAGAAAATGCCCCGTGGAAAGGCCTGAAGTGGTAAGAACCTGGCTCTTGCAAGGAAATGAAAGGTGGGTATAGGTGGGCAGGAGAAGGTGATTGGCATGGGGTGGGTTGTCAGGCTGGTCCTTAACGTGTGTCTGGAGAGGTTGGCTGGGGCCAGAAGCAGCCTGCCAAAGTGAGGACTACAGATGTTATTTGAAGTGCAAGCTATTGAAGGATTTCAAGCAGGGAAGCAACCTCTGACTCATGTTTAAGAGAGAAAAAAAAAAAATCACCCAAGTTCTTTCATAGGGACTGCATTGACAAGTGCTAGAAGGTAGCTGGCCCCACATCCAGAGGCTTATGGGAATCCCAAAAGAGATGAACAGTAGACTGGAGTACTGAGTGCGCACCGAACGGTGGACTGGAATACTGAGTGCGCACCGAATGGTGGACTGGAATACTGAGCGCTCACCGAACGGTAGACTGGAGTACTGAGCGCGCACCTAACGGTAGACTGGAGTACTGAGCGCGCACCTAATGGTAGACTGGAGTACTGAGCACGCTGAACGGTAAACTGGAGTACTGAGCACACACCGAACAGTAGACTGGAGTACTGAGCGCACGCTGAACGGTGGACTGGAATACTGAGCACGCACAGAATGGTGGACTGGAATACTGAGCACTCACCGAACGGTAGACTGGAGTACTGAGCGCGCACCTAACGGTAGACTGGAGTACTGAGCGCGCACCTAACGGTAGACTGGGAATAGTAGACTGGAGTACTGAGCGCGCACTGAACGGTAGACTGGAATACTGAGCACCTGCTGAGTGTCAGGCATTGCCGCAGACACCACAGGTTCACACGCACTCCTGGAGCTTGTGTTCTAGGGCTTTGTTAACTGTGTGTGTGTGTGTCTGCAGTATTTCTAGAGGGAAGAGAATTTGTGGAAAATTGTCTTCAGAAGCTGTGTGCTCCTTGCTGTACTAGGTACCGTGTACAGTAATTGATGTCACTCCAGACAAATCAAGGCTTGTCCTCCAATAACTCCCCACAAGTTACAGTAGCCCATATCCTTGTTGGCTAGAGATGTTGTAAAATGGAAGCCCTTTACAAGTGCTTGCATAACACGATACAGTTATTTGAAATACTGTCTTTTTTTTCCCTCTTTCATGGAATTAAGGACATAAGTATTACCTGCTGTGTGAATTTACTTCTTTGTAGACTGACTTCTTTTGAATTATCAATGTGTAATTTTTTTCTTCCTGTGTATGCCATAACAATTTTTTTTTCTGATTTTAAGCTGGTATCCATCTCTTGATTAGCTTAGTCTTTGGTCTGTCATATCGTGGTATATGCACTATTCAACTAGCCTTTTAAACTAGGCAAGTCACTTTCCTACCCACTAGGCCAAAATCACTGCAGATGCTGATTGCAGCCAGGAAATTAAAAGATGCTTACTCCTTGGAAGGAAAGTTATGACCAACCTAGATAGCATATTAAAAAGCAGAGACATTACTTTGCCAACAAAAGTCCGTCTAGTCAAGGCTATGGTTTTTCCCATCTAGTCATGTATGGATGTGAGAGTTGGACTGTGAAGAAAGCTGATCGCTGAAGAATTGATGCTTTTGAACTGTGGTGCTGAAGAAAACTCTTGAGAGTCCCTTGGACTGCAAGGAGATCCAACCAGTCCATTCTAAAGGAGATCAATCCTGGGTGTTCATTTAAAGGACTGATGCTAAAGCTGAAACTCCAATACTTTGGCCACCTCATGCGATGAGTTGACTCACTGGAAAAGAGTCTGATGCTAGGAGGGATTGGGGGTGGGAGGAGACGGGGACGACAGAGAATGAGATGGCTGGATGGCATCACCGACTCGATGGACATGAGTTTGAGTGAACTCCAGAAGTTGGTGATGGACTAGGGAGGCCTGGCGTGCTGTGATTCATGGGGTCACAAAGAGTTGGACACGACTGAGCGACTGAACTGAACTGAGGCTAAATCTGGAGAAAATATATTCATAGAATTGCATGTATATTATGGATAGATGGATATATTTAAGTATACACATGTTGCATGGAAATATATAATGCGTGTACACACGCATACGGGCTTCCCAGGTGACTCAGTGGTAGAGAATCCACCTGCCATGAAGGAGACGTGGGTTCCATCCATGGATTGGAAAGATCCCCTGGAGGAGGCCATGGCAACCCACTCCAGCATTCTTGCCTTGAGAATCCCATGGACAGAGGAGCCTGGTGGGCTACAGACCATGGGGTCCCAAAGAGTTGGACACGACTTACAACTAAACAACAGCAACGGCACATGTGTATACATCACAGGCACACACACATCCCCTAGTTTTCTTGGTTTCCTTTTCTGCCCCTGGGATGGAGAAGCTTTGATACTTTTGACAGCAACATGAACTGAAGGGAAATATTTGCATTTCATAATGGAAAATTGTGTCCTGGCCTTATAGAAGACATCGAATGCATCTGGGAACAGAAAGAAAAACCAGACAGTTAAACCCCTGTTTTAGAATCAGTTTGTGTATTTCTGTCCCGTGTGTGCACATGCACGTCACCGTGTATTAGGGTTTTGTTCTGAATTAATTTCAAAACGTTTTACTTGTAAATATGGAATAATTGTATATATTGTTCTGTATCTCATTTCTTTTTTTCTTTTATTTCATAGCCTTATCATTTTCTGTGTTAGATATTGTGTTTTTGAGTTGTCTTTGAGTTATGCCTTTATATAATTAGACTATCATTTATTTAACAGACTGCTGGACTGTACACTTACGCAAAAAAGAGCCATGTCTAATTCAGCTTTCTGTTTCTTCATCATCAAACACAGAGCTGAGTGCTCAATAACTACATAGATGAAAGAATGTATGATTTGATTTTTTATATAATCGGTTATATAAAATGTATCAACTTTGGAAAAGTCACTTTTGTACCTGATACTTGGAATAGTATAGCTTTTATGCCATTAATCGAGGTTAGCGATAGCCATCATCCTCATTTGATGTCTGTGAGATTATTTCCTTTTTCTTTTTAAAATCTGTATCTTTCCCATCTCTTCTTATGCTTAGGCTTTCATTTACCTTCTAGAACATACAGAGTCTATTTACAATAGCTGTTTTTGTGTGGTGCTCAGATGCTCAGTCGCGTCTGACTTTCTGCAACCCCATGAACTGTAGCTCTTCAGGCTCCTCTGTCCATGGGATTTCCGAGGCAAAAATGCTGGTGTGGGTTGCCCTTTCCTTCTCTAGGGGATCTTCCCAACCCAGAGATTGAACTATGTCTTATGTCTCCTCCATTGGCAGACAGATTCTTTACCACTGAGCCACCAGGAAACCTTCATCAACCAATTCTGTTATATGTGATGTCTCAAAGTGTCCTTTGGATTAGTTTTTCTCCCCTTGATGGGCCATATTTTTCTATTTCTTTGCATGCCTATTTCTTTGATGGATGCCAGACATTGTGAATTTTACATTATTAGGTGCTAGAATTTTTTTGTTTTCCTTTCAATATTTTAAAAATAGTTTAATTCATTCAAAGACTTTCTTTGAAGCTTGGGTAATTGGATCTCGAGCAGCCTTTGGCCTGGAGATAATTTTATCCTACTTCTGAGGGCCTTTACCCAAGTACATTGCAAGGTTTCCCCTGTCTGGTTATTGGAAATCTGATCTGTTCCCAGAGCTTTGCAACCTTCAGAAATGACTCCACTTGCTCCTCCTCTCCCATGGTTTATCCCTTATCCTTAGTACTTCCCTCCCATGCCTGATCAAAACTCATCCCGAGTCTTGAGGGGAGCCATCCAAAGGTCTCCAGAGCACCCTCTCTCTGATTAGCTCCTTCCTCACCAGTGCTCAGTCCTGTAATTTCCAGCTTCCTCAACCTCCTCAGACCCTGAACTCAGGTACCCCCTCAGGCTTTGTCTGAGTTTCTCGTCCATGAGGTAAATCCCTGAAACCTCCTAGACAGCAGACTGGGGTAATTGATATCTTTCACTTCATCTGTCTCCATTCTCTCAGTAATCACTGTCGTCTACTTCCCATTGTCCAATGCCTGAAAACTGTCATTCATGTATTTTGTCTTTTCTGAACATTTATTTTTGCTTATTTATTTATTGTCTCTGCTGGATCTTAGCTGCAGCGTGTAGGATCTAGTCGCCCCACCACGGATTGAACCTGGGCCCCCTGCTTTGGGAGCGAGGAGTCTTAGCCACTGGACTGCCAGGAAAGTCCCTTGTCTTACCAGTTGCTTGAGGCAGAAGGTTTGATTCTATCTCTGTTGCTTCCTCATGACTAGAAGCAGAAGTTTTCAAGTCTTTTTAAAAAGTGTGCCTGCATGCTTTCTCTAAAGACATACTAAGTATAAATCTGAGGCTATGGTATGAATGACTTTACTAGGAACATTGAAAAGAATAGTAATAAGTCAACCAATTACCGAGTACCTAATACATACCAATGGAGAAGGCAATGGCAAGCCACTCCAGTACTCTTGCCTAGAAAATCCCATGGACGGAGGAGCCTGGTAGGCTGCAGTCCATGGGGTCGCTACAAGTCAGACATGACTGAGCGACTACACTTTCACTTTTCACTTTCACACATTGGAGAAGGAAATGGCAACCCACTCCAGTGTTCTTGCCTGGAGAATCCCAGGGACGGGGGAGCCTGGTGGGCTGCCGTCTATGGGGTCGTACAGAGTTGGACACAACTGAAGTGACTTAGCAATACATACCAAAGGGCTTCCCTGGTGGCTCAGAGGTTAAAGCGTCTGCCTCCATGCGGGAGACCTGGGTTCGATCCCTGGGTCGGGAAGATCCCCTGGAGAAGGAAACAGTAACCCACTCCAGTATTCTTGCCTGGAGAATCCCATGGATGGAGAAGCCTGGTAGGCTACAGTCCACGGGGTCGCAAAGAGTTGGACACAACTGAGCGACGGAACGGAACGGAATACATACCAAATACTCTAAATACTTTCTTTCAATTACTTTTCTGCTAGCTAAATATTATTTCCTTGGTATTAGAGATAAGGGAACTGAGCCTGGGTGATGTTTGTTAACTTAACCTAAGGTTACTCAGGTAGGAGGAGGCAGTGCTGGAACTGAAATCCAAGTCTGGCTACCTAAACTTTTACTAACCTATTGGGAACTGGGAGGAAATGATTAAAGCAAAATCTTCTACATTTTTACCTCAAGCTAGCCCTATCTTTATACTTTTATTCTTAAAGATAAATACCTTAGGTGGATATTAGTATTTAAAGGTAAATACTACTGTGGGCAGGAATCCTTTCAAAGAAATGGAGTAGCCATCATGGTCAACAGAAGAGTCCGAAATGCAGTACTTGGATGCAATCTCAAAAAAGAAAGAATGATCTCTGCTCTTAGATGAACCATTCAATATCACAGTAATCCAAGTCTATGCCCCAACCAGTAACACTGAAGAAGCTGAAACTGAAGAGTTCTATGAAGACCTACAAGACCTCTACAACTAACACCCTAAAAAGATGTCCTTTTCATTATAGGGGACTGGAATGCAAAAGTAGGAAGTCAAGAAACACCTGGAGAAACAGGCAAATTTGGCCTTGGAGTACAGAATGAAGTAGGGCAAAAGCTAACAGAGTTTTATCAAGAGAACGCATTGGTCATAGCAAACACCCTCTTCCAACAACACAAGAGAAGACTCTACACATGGACATCACCAGATGGTCAACACCGAAATAAGACTGATTGTATTCTTTGCAACCAAAGATGGAGAAGCTCTATACAGTCAGCAAAAACAAGATGGGGAGCTGACTGTGGCTCAGATCATGAAGTCCTTATTGCCAAATTCAGACTGAAATTGAAGAAAGTGGAGAAGACCACTAGGACATTCAAGTATGATCTAAATCAAATCCCTTGTGACTATACAGTGGCAGTGAGAAATAGATTTAAGGGACTGTTGCTGCTGCTGCTGCTGCTGCTAAGTTGCTTCAGTCGTGTCCGACTCTGTGAGACCCCATAGACGGCAGCCCACCAGGCTCCACCGTCCCTGGGATTCTCCAGGCAAGAACACTGGAGTGGGTTGCCATTTCCTTCTCCAATGCATGAAAGTGAAAAGGGAAAGTGAAGTCACTAGGTCATGTCCCTCTTCACGACCCCATGGACTGCAGCCCACCAGGCTCCTCCATCCATGGGATTTTCCAGTCAAGAGTACTAGATCTGATAGATAGAGTGCGTGATGAACTCTGGACGGAAGTTTGTGACATTGTACAGGAGACAGGGATCAAGACCATCCCCAAGAAAAAGAAATGCAAAAAAGCAAAATGGCTGTCTGAGGAGTCCTTACAAATAGCTATGAAAAGAAGGGAAGCAAAAAGCAAAGGAGAAAAGGAAAGATATAAGCATCTGAATGCAGAGTTCCAAAGAATAGCAAGGGGAGAGAAGAAAGCCTTCCTCAGTGATCAGTGCAAAGAAACAGAGGAAAACAATAGAATGGGAAACACTAGAGATCGCTTCAAGAAAAGTAGAGATACCAAGGGAATATTTCATGCAAAGATGGGCTCGATAAAGGACAGAAATGGTGTGGACCTAACAGAAGCCGAAGATATTTAGAAGAGGTGGCAAGAATACACAGAAGAACTGTACAAAAAAGATCTTCATGACTATGATAATCACGATGGTGTGATCACTCACCTAGATCCAGACATCCTGGAATATGAAGTCAAGTGGGCCATCACTATGAACAAAGCTAGTGGAGGTGATGGAATTCCAGTTAAGCTATTTCAAATCCTGAAAGATGATGCTGTGAAAGTGTTGCACTCAATGTGCCAGCAAATTTGGAAAACTCAACAGTGGCCACAGGACTGGAAAAGGTCAGTTTTCATTCCAATCCCAAAGAAAGGCCATGCCGAAGAATGCTCAAACTACCGCACAATTGCACTCATTTCACACACTAGTAAAGTCATGCTCAAAATGCCCCAAGCCAGGCTTCAAAAGTACGTGAACCGTGAACTTCCAGATGTTCAAGCTGGTTTATGAAAAGGCAGAGGAACCAGAGATCAAATTGCCAACATCCGCTGGATCATGGAGAAAGCAAGAGAGTTCCAGAAAAACATCTATTTCTGCTTTATTGACTATGCCAAAGCCTTTGACTGTGTGGATCACAATAAACTGTGGAAAATTCTGAAAGAGATGGGAATACCAGACCACCTGACCTGCCTCTTGAGAAACCTATATGCAGGTCAGGAAGCAACCGTTAGAACTGGACATGGAACAACAGACTGGTTCCAAATAGGAAAAGGAGTACGTCAAGGCTGTATATTGTCACCTTGCTTATTTAACTTATATGCAGAGTACATCATCAGGAATGCTGGGCTGGAAGAAGCACAAGCTGGAATCAAGATTGCCGGGAGAAATATCAATATCCACAGATATGCAGATGACACCATCATTATGGCAGAAAGCAAAAAGAACCAAAGAGCTTCTTGATGAAAGTGAAAGAGGAGAGTAAAAAAGTTAGCTTAAAGCTCAACTCAGAAAACTAAGATCATGGCATCTGGCCCCATCACTTCATGGCAAATAGATGGGGAAACAGTGGAAACAGTATCAGACTTTATTTTTCTGGGCTCCAAAATCACTACAGATGCTGATTGCAGCCATGAAATTAAAAGACGCTTACTCCTTGGAAAGTTATGACCAACCTAGATAGCATATTAAAAAGCAGAGACATTACTTTGCCAACAAAAGTCTGTCTAGTCAAGGCTATGGTTTTTCCAGTAGTCATGTATGGATGTGAGAGTTGAACTATAAAGAAATCTGATCACTGAAGAATTGATGCTTTTGAACTGTGGTGGTGGGGAAGACTCTTGAGAGTCCCTTGGACTGCAAGGAGATCCAACCAGTCCATTCTAAAGGAGATCAGTCCTGGGTGTTCATTGGAAGGACTGATGTTGAAGCTGAAACTCCAATACTTTGGCCACCTGATGCGAAGAGCTGACTCATTGGAAACGACCATGATGCTGGGAAAGATTAGGGGCAGGAGGAGAAGGGGACAACAGGATGAGATGGTTGGATGGCATCACCAACTCAATGGACATGGATTTGTGTGGACTACGGGAGTTGGTGATGGACAGGGAGGCCTGGCATGCTGCAGTTCATGGAGTCGCAAAGAGTCGGACATGACTGAGCAACTGAACTGAATTGAAGTGAACCTTAGGTGGAAATATATCTTGGAGACTGGTGAAAATTGATATTTGTAGAGATTTATTTTTGTATTGCATTGAAATTTAAAAATTTCAGTTATTTAATTTTTATGCATATCATTGTGCTTGAAATCTGGAGATTTCTATTAAACCTTACAAGTTTAGGACTTGGGGTCCAGTGATCTAAGATGTGTACTATAATTTAACCAGGAATAGTTTAGCAATACAAAGTTGACTGGTATGAATAAAATCATGGTGTTCATACCCTCTGGTTAATATCCTAACCAGAAACGATGACGATATAAGGTGATGATGTACACTTCAGTCTGAAAATAATAAAGCTCTCCCAAAGCATAAAAGAAAGTGAAGTTCTCAGTGATTAATGCTCTTGAGATGAACTTTGTTGTTGTTCAGTTGCTGAATTGTGTCCGAGTCTTTGTGACCCCCGTGGACTGCAGCGTGCCAGGCTTCCCTGTCCTTCACTGTCTCCCAGAGTTTGCTCAAACTCGTGTCCATTGTGTCAGTGACGGTGTCTAAACATCTCATCCCCTTTCCCTCAGTCTTTCCCAGCATCAGGGTCTTTTCTATTGAGTTGGCTGTTCGCATCAGGTGGCCAAAGTATTGGACCTTCAGCCTCAGCATCAGTCCTTCCAGTGAGTATTCAGGGTTGATTTCCTTTAGGATTGACTGGTTTGATCTCCTTGCTGTCCAAGGGACTCGCAAGATGTACTTGGATCAACTTAAATATTCACTCTTCAGAAGGTACTGAATCCAGAGCAAGGGTGAGACTTCTGGATTTGGTGAACACAGGTGGAGGAAGGAGTTCATGGCTGAAGGATTCTGCATTCTCAGAAAGGTAGGAGGCAAAGTTATCTGGTGAGGTTAGGTGGGCTGATGAGGAATGAAAGGTCTGAGAAGGGGGAGCCCTTGAAGGTAATCACTGGAGAAGCAAGAAGAAACGGAATGTGGAAGTTTAGGGAGTTTGGTGAATACTCACCGGGAGCTCACACGGTTTCCCTCAGCAATGGGGCGTGTTCCCAGCGGGCGGGCATGGAGAAGGAGGGTGGCCTTTGTCCTGCTTGGGTTTTAGCAGGAGACTGGAAGGAAAGGACAGGGGTCCAAAGAGGATAGGATAAGCATCCCAGGAGAGTTGTCACGGAGCCTGACCACGCAGTCCTACAGCCTGGGGACAGAGCAGCGAAAGCGGTTAGGACCTGTGTGAGAGAATGTGGCGGGGTCGCTGGATGGAGGAAGCCGATGAGGGCAAGCAGGGGGTCAGCAGGGTCGGGAGGCGTGAGGGAGCATGGGCGAGTTAGCCAGCAGCAGAAGAATCCTTCTTCTTTGCAGAAAAAGAATCCTTTTCCTTAGAAATTGACGAGCTCACTACGAGAAGCAGATGGTGGCCTGAGGTCTTGGGTTTGAATCCAGGCTCTTTCCCTTAACTGTGTATCCTGGGGCAATGGATTTCACTTCCCTGAGTCCGTCTGCCTGTAAAAGGGCCGTAGTAATACCAGCATTATTATCAGAGGACTGTTGCAGTTCCTGCAAGGGGTGACGCCAAGTGTGGGGCACAGTGCAGAGATCCAAAATGTGCGCTTCCTGCGCACTCATCGGAGGGCAGTGTGGGGAAACGTAGGAAGCGGGGAAGCACCTTCCTGGCTGACTCTATGTGACGGGAATGAGAAAAGAAGACTTGGTGCCTCAAACGACGGGTCTTGGTCTGAGTTTTCTCCTATTCCAGCGGCAGTGGCAGTCCTCCTGTACACTAGTTGCCGTTGCTCGGTCGCCGTGCTGTGTCTGACTCTCTGCGACCCGTGGACCGCAGCACGCCAGCGCACACCCATAAGTTGTACCTATGTGAAAGTATTACACAAAGTAATTTCCAGAAGTCACTTGTGTCAGCATTCCCTGGAACGTAGATTCCCAGTCCTATTTCAGACCTCCTGAGACCCAGAAGTGACAACTGAAAACTTGAGAACACAACTCCTTGAGGTACTTCAGACCCTGAGCTGTCGGGAAACAAACAAAATTACCCCATCAGGTCTGGGAATGGGTAGAAAAACTTGTCTGATGCTACATTTCTGTGGTCTTAACTATACCATAATTTTACTACCGGTGTGTGTGTGAGTGTGTGTAAGTGCCTGAGCCATAAAGTAGCTAACAAGGGACTGCTGATGTAAGGCTAAAAATCAGATGAAAGTGAAAGTGTGGGTCGCTCAGCCATGTCTGACTTATTGCTACCCCATGGACTGGAGCCAGCCAGACTACTCTGTCCATGGGGTTCTCCAGGCAAGAATACTAAAGTGGGTAGCCATGGCCTCCTCCATGGAATCTTCCTGACCCAGGGATTGAACCTGAGTCTCCTGCATTGCAGGCAGATTCTTTACCATCCGAGCCACCAGGGAATTTACTGTGTTTAAGCACTGTGTATAATCTCATCTAAAAAGAGGTCTTATCTTAAAAAAAATAATAATCTCAAACATCAAGACACACATCCCCAGACTATAATAAACTATATTTTCCTCCTCATCAGGGACAGTTAAATGCTCTCATAGAAGGCACAGCTTTGACCTTGAAGCTTGACATCTGAAAGTTTATGCCTGTAGGCGAAGAGACACTTAATCCTTAAGCTGAAGGAGAAATACTGTAGTCTTCAAGTTCACTAAGGCTTTACGACCACGAGGGCATCTTTAAAGAAATATCCCTCACTTCACTGGCTGGAACTCTGGTGACCTCCATCAGTTAATGCTTCCTAGACATTTATTCCATCTCAGCAGGAAAAATCTGCCTCACCACCCTTATGCAAGGCAGCCCAAGTCTCTGCAGGGGACCCTCACTCACAGTGAATCACTGCCGAAGAGCTTCTAACCAGAGACATTTTCATGAGCCAGGCAATCACTCAAAAATGTTCATTGGCTGTTTCCAAAACTCTGTGGCCTCTCTCTCTCTTGGAAACCATGCGTTTGAGAACATCTATTTGAATTTGCTCATCCCCAGCTGTGAGAAAATACTGCCTCGTCATGGGTAGGGAAAAAAGCAATTTAGGGAAATAATAGAGGAAGACGGTGATATCATCCGTGTCTGGTTTTCTGTGTCATCCTCGCTGGGGCTGGGCCAGGCGAAGGGCAGGCTAGAGACTCCACAGGGGCCAGAGAAGGTCCTAACTGACCCGAGAAGACTGGGGAGGCACACAGGTGCCCAAAACGCCAGGCAGCCTCAGGCAGGGAAGTGGAGCACCAGGGGGCTGGGGTGAGAGTCCCCTCTGTAGTCCCGTGTGGGCTAAGTGACCACCAGCCAAGGTGCACAGGTTCTGAGGGCCCTCCTATGCCCACCTGTCAAAGGAGAGTGTCCAGATTCCACTAAGGCTCTGAAATTTCAAGATTTAGGAAAATCCTCATGTCTAGAATTTAAGTGCCTTCCTTACTACGCACAGTGACTGGCATCCAGGTAATATCTTGAGGAAATAAAGCAGGATGGTAACTTTTAACGAGAACCACGGGATGAGTAGCTCTGTAATTAAGGTAGTCTTTCTGGTGGTAGTGATGGTGGTTTTTGTTTGTTTTTGTTTATTTATTTGTTCGTCAGTGGACCCAGAGAGCCCCTGCAAAGTTAATCGCAGTCATGGCCTTGGAAATGCTGTGGGAGAATCACTGTAAGGAACTCTAGAATCTCTCTAGGCTTTGAAGAAGCAACTTCAAGAGAGGGAAGGACTTGACTCCCACCAGTGTCAAGCCGTTTGCCTTATAGGCATCTGCTGAATATCCAATAACAAATGGCGAATGTGGAGCTGAGAGTCCCGTAGATGCTAGAAACTGGAGATTGTCGGTTCAAGCCATCTTGGCAAGAGTGTGAGCAGGGCCTTCCGTATCTCTCTCAGCCTTTCTTGTCAACTCAGGCTAACAGGGTACAGACCATCTTGTTGTTTAATCTCTCAGTTGTGTCTAACTATCTGTGACCCCATACTATAGCCCGCCAGGCTCCTCTGCCCATGAGATTTCCCAGGCAAGAATACTGGAGTGGGTTACCATTTCCTCCTCCAGGGGATCTTCCAGACCCAGGGATTGAATTCACCACGTCTTCTGCATTGGCAGGGTGGTTCTTTACCCCTGAGCCAGCAGGGAAGTCCACAGACCAGAGAAATCCTAACCAAGCAGCCTGGTTTGCTCTTATTATGTAATTGCTTTTCATCATGGCTAGATCTGATTTATGAGTTGACAGAGAAGGAAATGGCAACCCACGCCAGTACTCTTGCCTGGAGAATCCCATGGACGGAGGAGCCTGATAGGCTACAGCGCACGGGGTCGCAAAGAGTTGGACACGACCGAGCAAATTCACTTTCACTTTCTTTCACTTTAAAGAAAATTAGGAACTTAGTGAAAACCTGAGCAGGAAGGAAGCAGAAGTGTACATTTTTGTTTTCCCGCCGACCTCCCTTCACAAAGCTCCAGCTGTGCCTGAACCCGGGCCCAAACCAAGGAAGGGAGCCAGCTCAGCATCTGCGTAGCCCATCGCATGTCCATGTCTGACAGGCTCCTTCTCTGAGGCCATCAACCCTGTGTTCTGTTTCCAGCGGCTTCTCACTGGGTCCTGTGCTTAGGAAGGTAAAGGAAATGAGGCCAGACCTGCTCTAGTCATGTTCACGAGAACCAGAAAACAAGACTTAGAGTAAAAGTACAAATGAAGTCTAAATCATTATTATGAATTATTAAGAATCACTAATAAGGATCATTAAGAATTTATTGTAATATAGTACCCCTTGTATGGAAAGCTAAGAGCACCAACTTGGGTGAGACAGTAAGATTCGGAAGTTAGAAGGGACTTTAGATAGTCATTGCTTATATTGCTATTTAGGGTTTAGTTTTTCAGAGAGGTTTCAGGTAGCGTATTTCATATACACCTTAGTGATCCACTCCACGGTGGCACGTGTTTCTTATACTGTCCCCATGCTTCTAGCAGATGTTTATAACCTATCAGGACCCTCTTTCCTGCTAAAGTTGTTTTGTTGTTTAGCTGCTCAGTCATGTCCAACTCCTCACAACCCCATAGACTGTAGCACACCAGGCTTCCTTGTCCTTCATTATCTCTGGGAGTTTGCTCAAACTCATGTCCATTGAATCAGTGATGCCATCCAACCATCTCATCCTCTGTCATCCTCTTCTCCTCCTGCCTTCAATCTTTCCCAGCATGAGGGTCTTTTCCAATAAGTCAGTTCTTCGCATCAGGTGGGCCAAAGTTTTGGAGTTTTTGCTTCAGCATGGGTCTTTCCAATGAATATTCAGGGGTGATTTCCTTTAGAATTGATGGTTTTGATCTCCTTGCTGTCCACGGGACTCTCAATAGTCTTCTCCAGCACCACATTTGAAAAGCATCAATTCTGCTAAAGTAGGATGTGTTTTATACTTTGATATGATGCTACAGGCAGCCAACACCAGAACAGGTGTGAAGAAAACCTCCGGCTGACCCAGACCTTGCATTTCATCGATGAGGAGCTAGAGATCAGGATAGGGTAGTTCAGTTCTGTCAAATACTGTATCGACTGTTTCCTCCATCTTTGGTAGGTGGAGAGGATCACCCAGGCACTCTTGCCTGTTCCCTTCCATGCCTGGTAAAGAGCATGCCGGGTCTGAGAGTGCCACTGTCACTGCAGGAAACTGATTGTAAAGCAACAACTAATCTCTGACCTTGATTGCCTGAGCACAAGAGTTAATCAACAGGAGACTACATTTTTCATTCATTCACTATGAGAGTCTTGTGTACAGTAAAATAAAGGGAAGGTCTGTTGATATTTCCCAAGGCAACAGAGATACAGGTAAAATTAATGAACCATGTTCATTTCTCCACATTTATAACTGGAGTCTCTGTAACTCTTCCTTGTTAAATTTTGCATCCTGGTTACTTTCTTTTCCCCAGGAGACCAGGCTCAGCCATTCATCTTTTTTTCATGCTGAACCTGTGAATGTATCCGTCTGCCCATCTATCCGTCCACCCCTCCTTCCATGCAGTCTGTATCTCCTGCTTAATGCTAAGCCTTTCAAGGGACACTGTATTTTATTCATCCTTGTGCCTGCACACCTCCCAGCACGGGGCATGCTCAGTAAATGATTATAAACAGAATCTTTTGTCTGTAATTTCTTGCTCGTTTACCCACTCTCTCTTTTTGTTGGTGGTGTTCAGTTGCCCATTCGTGTCTGGCTCTTCAGTTCCATGAACTGCAGCACGCCAGGCTTCCCTGTCCTTCACCATCTCCCGGAGTTTGCTCAAACTCATGTCTGTTGAGTTTGATGCCATCCAAACATCTCATCCTCTGTCATCCCCTCCTCCTTCTGCCTTCAGTTTTTCCCCGCATCAGGGTCTTTTCCAATGAGTCAGCTGTTCAGATCAGGTGGTCAGAGTATTGGAGCTTGAGCATCAATCTGTCCAGTGAATATTCAGGGTTGATTTCCTTTAGGATGGACTGGTTTGATCTCCTTGCTGTCCAAGGGACTCTCAAGAGTCTTCTCTAACACCAGAGTTCGAAAGCATCCCCCTCCCCAGCCCCTGCTTTTTCTCCTATTTGATAAAAACAAAAAGTACCTTCCTTAAGGGCTTACGGTTATCTTTCACCAAGTTGTTGGCCTGGGTGCTCACAGCAGGCAGCTGTACGACTCTGTAAGATTCTTGTTGCTCCTCACTTCTACTTCCAGCCAGCTACCCAGCAAAAGGGCGAAGCCCTATTGTGTTCTGGCTGACAATGAATTTCCTCCCAGTAGCAATTCAAAAGCATACAGTGCTTCATACTCTTTCCTCAGATTATTTGTGGTTCACCTCTTTTATATGAATTATTTATAACTAATACAATATCAGAAATATCTACAGAACTGTACCTGGCTTTGCCTCAGACTCCTTGGTACTAACTCAGAGTGATCAAGACGAGGGATCTGCCCCACTCCAGTGGCAGCCTTGCTCCTCGTACCTTCTGTTTGTTTGGGCTAAGGACAGAGAAAAAAAAGCAGAGAAGGGATTCCTTTTAAAGACCTCTCAGGAGAGTCATGCTTTCCATGCTTTGGCTAAAAAACAAAACAAATTTGTACAGAAACTGGTAGCTTTTAAGAAAATAAAAAATTTAATGTGTATGTAAAAATAAAGCCAAAATATGCAGAAAGTGTTGAAACTAAAATTTTAGTCTCAAGAAAATGAATTTTTGGATTAATATGGCCACCTCCCTATTTTAAGGATTCCATTCTATTTCTGATTTTATATAACTTGACAATATCTGTCCACTTTCCCTTCCTCTGCCTGTGCTTCCCTCCCCCTTTCCTGCCTGCCTGCCTTCCTTGTATCCCTCCGTCCCTCATTGCCTTCTTTACTTGTCTACCTTTCAGACCTAAAGTTATTTCTGCCCTCGTGGAGCAATTGTCTGATGCTGGAAACAGTAAGCAGGCAAAAAATTCACAAGTGCATCATTACAAGTCATAACAATTACTAGGAAGGAGATAACAGGGTGCTGCAATGGTAGCGCCCGAAGGAGGGAATCGACTGTAGATCTTCATGGAATCAGCTCAGCATTTAGCCCGAGATCCTGAAGGATGGGGAGGGGTCCGCTGTGGAAAGTGTGGAAGGAAGCGGGTATGAGGGACCCTAAAGGCAGAAGGAGCTTGACTTGCTTGAAGAACTACCAGAGGGCCAGTTTAGGGGACGGAGTGGAGGCTGTTAGGGGAAGAGGCATAGAGGTGGTTCGAGGCCCCCTGCATCCTGAGGAGGAGTCTGGACTTAATTCTGAGATTACGTGCATGCTAAGTTGCTTCAGTCGTGTGCGACTCTGCGATCCCATGTACTGTGGTTCACTAGGTTCCTCTGTCCATGGGATTCTCTAGGGAGGAGTACTTGGAGTGGTCACCGTGCCCTCCTCAATTCTGAGATTAACTGAAGGTTATTCATGCATTTTATCATTCATTCACTCACTCAACCAAGAGACTCCATAACTAAATCTGAACGTTAAAGGAGAATGGGTTTCAGTGCTGGGGGGGATGGACGTGCGGGAATCAGCCAACAGACCTTGTGAGTCCCAGTCAGAGGATTAGAGTGAGTGTGGCTTCCCCTGGCGGGTGGGAGGGTGGGAGTGAAGTCGGGGAGATGAGGACGGGCCTGTGATCGATTTTTGAGGGTGAGGGCTCAGGACCTTGTGATTAGACGAGAGGAGAATGAGAGAAAAAGTGGAATCAAGATGGACCGCTGGTTTCTAGCTCGAGAAACAGGGTATATGGTGGAGACGTTTCATAAAACGAGTAAAGGAGGAACAAGTAGGGGAAGAGCTGTGTATTCAGATCTGCACATCCTCGGTGTGCGCCCTTGTGAGAACATCTAAGTGGCAGGAAGCAGGCAGAGGGAAATGAGAGTGTGGAGTGGGAGTCAGGGGGGCAGACGTGTCCACACATGGAGATACCTGTGTCCATCACAAAGGCAGACAGGATGGAGGGGACAGAGGGAGGGGAGGCGAGCAGGCCTTGAAAATCCGCAGCATTTAATGTTCAGAAGGAAGAGGTGAGTCCGTCAAGGAGGTCGAGAAGGAGCACCCAGAAAATTAGGAGGAGACACATGACCCCCTGGGGCCGAGTCACGCTTCTCAGCCGTGGAGCAGCCGCAGGACTGTATGTCCGAGAGGCCCCAGTGGGAAGGTCCCGGGTGACCCGAGCGAGAGTCACTGCCACTTGTACAAACGGAAACCGGGTTGGCGGGTTAAAGATGGAACAGAAGGGGCTTCCCTGGTGGTCTCGTGGTTGGGACTGCACGCTTCCACTGCAGGGGGCGCAGAGGAGGGTTCGACCTCTGGTCAGGAACTAAGATCCCACACGCCAAGCAGTGCGGCCTAAAAAAATATATTTTTTAATTAAAAACAAAGTTGGATATAGGTATATGTATAACTGGTTCACTTTACTGTGCAACACTAACACAACATTGTAAATCAACTACATGCCAATAAAGTTAATTTTAAAAATTAAAAGATATAAACAAATGAAGGCAGAAACACTTTGAGTGGTTAACTCTTTGAAGATTTTTGTCTGCAAAGAGGGCAGATAAATTTAAAGGTAACTTGAGGGAGACACAAGATCAAGAGAAAATTAAAATGAATTCAGACGTAACAGTTCACTTTTGGAAATGACCCCTTAGGTAGAAAGAAGTATGAGATTCAGGACAGAGGGGCTCGTGTAAAAAGCAGAGTCCTTGGGAAGAAAGAGCCCCAAAGCCCTTGATCTGAGCTAAGCATTCCAGTCCGTAGTACAGATGGTAAAACTGAGGCATAGTAAAATAGTGAATCCTTGGTCCAGAATCCGGCAGTGAGCTATTGAGTGGGAGGATTTAAGACTCAAAATGAAACACATTCTCAACTGATGCAGTCCTGTCATTGCCAAACTCTGTGTATACTGACTGAATTTATGCAGACATTTTCCTTGATAAGTAACAGAACAATAATGACATGTGTCCACTGAAGTTATTGCTGGCCATCTGGTGCAACACCACGGCTCCCTTTTGTGTAATCTCTCCTTCTAAAGAGCGAGTTTACATGTCTGAAGCTCATTTGTATGCCTTGATTTCATCGCTTTGTGCTGTAACTCATTCTAAATATTTACTTTGGTTAATTAATTGATTATTGTGAAATCCATTGTAGTCCACATGGCTTTTAGAAACGATGAGGATTATTACTTCTCCTGCTGTGAAATAATAAGACCTCACCTCCCTGTCGGAATCTGCTTTCCAAGTATATGCCGCACTTGTGAATAATAGATTTCATAATCCTCACCTCCACTTAAGCATTCACACAGCATCTTATATTTGCATGTAAGTTATTTCTGTCTGTCCTCTCACACATGCTAGGTTAGAGGACCAACAACCTCACACTTCTTCCTACCTAAGGGGCCATTTCTGTTTCCTCCCTACCACTTTCTCCTCCCCCCAACATTACTGCCCCCCCTGCAGAATATAGTGGGAGCAGTGTACCCAGTATTCCATATAAAATACAGAATTAGCCCCCAGATCCTCAGGGTTTGCCTCCATGAAATGGAGTTCTAAACAAAGAGATGTTTGACTTAAACAGGATGACTGTATTTTTAGCCTTATAAAATTCCCACCATTTGCATCATGGAACACTAGAAACACGAGTAAAGGATTTGACTTGTACTTGCTAGGCGTATGAATTTAGGGCCAGTAAGGACAAGTTACAAGCTGGAATCAAGATTGCTGTGAGAAATACCAACAACCTCAGATATGCAGATGATAATCCTCTAATGGCAGAAAGCAAAGAGGAACTAAAAGAGCCTCTTGATGAGGATTAAAGAGGAGAGTGAAAAAGCAGGCTTAAAACTCAACATTCAGAAAACTAAGATCATGGCATTTGGTCCCATCACTTCATGGCAAATAGAAGGGGAAAAAGTGGAAGCGGTGACAAATTCTCACTGCTTGGGCTCCAAAATCACTGCAGATGGTGACTGCAGTCATGAATTAGAAGACGCTTGCTCCTTTGAAGGAAGGCTATGACCAACCTAGACAGCATACTAAAAAACAGAGACATCATCTTGCCAATAAACGTCCATCTAGTCAAAACTGGTTTTCCAGTAGTCATGTGTGGATGTGAGAATTGAACTATAAACAAGGCTAAGTCTCGAAGAATTGATAGTTTTGAACTGTGGTGCTGGAGAAGAATCTTGAGAGTCCCTTGGACTGCAAGGAGATCCAACCACTCAATCCCAAGGGTAATCAGTCCTGAATATTCATTGGAAGGACTGATGCTGAAGCGCCAGTACTTTGGCCACTTGGTGTGAAAAGCTGACTCATTGGAAAAGAGCCTGGTGCTGGGGAAGATTGAAGGCTAAAGGAAAAGCGGGTAGCAGAGGATGAGATGGTTGGATAGCATCACTGATTCAGTGGACATGAATTTGGGCAAACTCCAGGAGATGGTCGGACAGGACTGAGCGACTTCACTTTTCACTTTCACACATTGGAGAAGGAAACGGTAACCCACTCCAGTGTTCTTGCCTGGAGAATCCCAGGGATGGGGGAGCCTGGTGGGCTTCCATCTATGGGGCCACACAGAGTCGGACACGACTGAAGTGACTTAGCAGCAGCATCAGGAGATGGTGAGGGACAGGGAGGCCTGGTGTGCTGCAATCCATGGAATCGCAAAGATTCGGATACAACTTATCAACTGAACAACAACAAGGATGAATCCCTTAATCTCTGTGACCTTCATGTTCCTCATTAGAAAATGGGCCTATCAGTAGTATCTATCATGGACTTCCATGGAGGTCCAGGGGTTAAGACTTAATCTTCCAATGCAGGGGCTGCAGGTTCAATCCCTGATTGGGAGAAAAGATCCCCATGCCAGATGGTATGGCCAAAAGATAATGTAATAGTAATAATAACAATATCTATCATGACATCGTTTTTTTTAGGGATTAAAGGTATTGTGTATTACATAATTTTAAAAGGAAATTAGGAGATACCTTGGGAGTTAGTAAAGTCCTTTACATACCTTAAGTACTGGATAGTTGGTAGTCAAAAGACTAAATTTCTAGAATTGACTTAGAGAAATGAATATTTTAAGTTTCAGTTCGGTTCAGTCACTCAGTCGTGTCTGACTCATTGCGACCCCATGAATTGGAGCACACCAGGCCTCCCTGTCCACCACCAACTCCCGGAGTTCACTCAAACTCATGTCTGTCGAGTCGGTGATGCCATCCAGCCATCTCATCCTCTGTCGTCCCCTTCTCCTCCTGCCCCCAATCTTTCCCAGCATCAGAGTCTTTTCCAGTGAGTCAACTCGTCACATGGGGTGACCAAAGTATTGCAGTTTCAGCTTTAGTATCAGTCCTTCCAATGAACACCCAGGACTGATCTCCTTTAGAATGGACTGGTTGGATCTCCTTGCAGTCCAAGGGACTCTCAAGAGTCTACTCCACCACCACAGTTCAAAAGCACAATTCTTCGGCGATCAGCTTTCTTCACAGTCCAACTCTCACATCCATACATGACCACTGAAAAAACCATAGCCTTGACTAGACGGACCTTTGTTGGCAAAGTAATGTCTCTGCTTTTTAATATGCTATCTAGGTTGGTCATAACTTTCCTTCCAAGAAGTAAGCATCTTTTAATTTCCTGGCTGCAATCAGCATCTGTAGTGATTTTGGAGCCCAAAAAAATAAAGTCTGACACTGTTTCCACTGTTTTTCCATCTATTTCCCACGAAGTGATGGGACCAGATGCCATGATCTTTGTTTTCTGAACGTTGAGCTTCAAGCCAACCTTTTCACTCTCCTCTTTCACTTTCATCAAGAGGCTTTTGAGTTCCTCTTCACTTTCTGCCATAAGGGTAGTGTCATCTGCATATCTGAGGTTAACTGATATTTCTCCCAGCAATCTTGATTCCAGCTTGTGCTTCTTCCAGCCCAGTGTTCCTCATGATGTACTCTGCATAGAAGTTAAATAAGCAGGGTGACAATATACAATCTTGACATACTCCTTTTCCTATTTGGAACCAGTCTGTTGTTCCATGTACAGTTCTGACTGTTGCTTCCTGACCTGCATACAGGTTTCTCAAGAGGCAGGCCAGGTGGTCTGGTATTCCCATCTCTTTCAGAATTTTCCACAGTTTATTGTGATCCACACAGTCAAAGGCTTTGGCATAGTCAATGAAGCAGAAATAGATATTTTTCTGAAACTCTCTTGCTTTCTCCATGATCCAGCGGATGATGGCAATTTGATCTCTGGTGCCTCTGCCTTTTCTAAAACCTGCTTGAACATCTAGGAGTACACGGTTCACATATTGCTGAAGCCTGGCTTGGAGAATTTTGAGCATGACTTTACTAGCGTGTGAGATGAGTGCAATTGTGCGGTAGTTTGAGCATTCTTTGGCATTGCCTTTCTTTGGGATTGGAATGAAGACTGACCTTTTCCAGTCCTGTGGCCACTGCTGAGTTTTCAAATTTGCTGGCATATTGAGTGCATCATCTTTCAGGACTTGAAATAACTCAACTGGAATTCCATTACCTCCACTAGCTTTGTTCGTAGTAATGCTTTCTAAGGCCCACTTGACTTCACATTCCAAGATGTCTGGCTCTAGGTCAGTGATCACATTATTGTGACTATCCTGATCGTGAAGATCTTTTTTGTACAGTTCTTCTGTGTATTCTTGCCACTTCTTCTTAATATCTTCTGCTTCTGTTAGGTCCATACCATTTCTGTCCTTTATCGAGCCCATCTTTGCATGAAATGTTCCCTTGGAATCTCTAATTTTCTTGAAGAGATCTCTTATTTTTCCTATTCTGTTGTTTTCCTCTATTTCTTTGCATTGATCACTGAGGAAGGCTTTCTTATCTCTCCTTGCTATTCTTTGGAACTCTGCATTCAGATGCTTATATCTTTCCTTTTCTCCTTTGCTTTTCGCTTCTCTTCTTTTCACAGCTATTTGTAACGCCTCCTCAGACAGCCATTTTGCTTTTTTGCATTTCTTTTCCATGGGGATGGTCTTGGTCCCTGTCTCCTGTACAATGTCACGAACCTCTGTCCAGAGTTCATCAGGCACTCTATCTATCAGATCTAGTCCCTTAAATCTATTTCTCACTTCCACTGTATAATCATAAGGGATTTGATTTAGGTCATATCTGAATGGTCTAGTGCTTTTCCCTACTTTCTTCAGTTTAAGTCTGAATTTGGCAATAAGGAGTTCAAGATCTGAGCCACAGTCAGCTCCTGGTCTTGTTTTTGCTAACTGTATACAGCTTCTCCATCTTTGGCTGCAAAGAATGTAAGCAATCTGATTTCGGTGTTGACCATCTAGTGATGTCCATGTGTAGTCTTCTCTTGTGTTGTTGGAAGAGGGTGTTTGCTGTGACCAGTGCATTCTCTTGACAAAACTCTATTAGCCTTTGCCCTGCTTCATTCCGTACTCCAAGGCCAAATTTGCCTGTTACTCCAGGTGTTTCTTGACTTCCTACTTTTGCATTCCAGTCCCCTATAATGAAAAGGACATCTTTTTTGGGTGTTAGTTCTAAAAGGTCTTGTAGGTTTTCATAGAACCGTTCAACTTCGGCTTCTTCAGCATTACTGGTTGGGGCATAGGCCTGGATTACTGTAATATTGAATGGTTTGCCTTGGAAATGAACAGAAGTCATTCTGTCGTTTTTAAGATTGCATCCAAGTACTGCATTTCGGACTCTTTTGTTGACCATGATGGCTACTCCATTTCTTCTAAGGGATTCCTGCCCACAGTAGTAGATATAATGGTCATCCGAGTTAAATTCACCCATTCCAGTCCATTTTAGTTCACTGATTCCTAGAATGTCGACGTTCACTCTTGCCATCTCCTGTTTGACCACTTCCAATTTGCCTTGATTCATGGACCTAACATTCCAGGTTCCTATGCAATATTGCTCTTACTGCATTGGACCTTGCTTCTATCACCAGTCACATCCACAACTGGGTATTGGTTTTGCTTTGGCTCCATCCCTTTATTCCTTCTATAGTTATTTCTCCACTGATCTCCAGTAGCATACTGGGCACCTACCGACCTGGGGAATTCCTCATTCAGTATCCTATCATTTTGCCCTTTGATACTGTTCATGGGGTTCTCAAGGCAAGTATACTGAAGTGGTTTGCCATTCCCTTCTCCAGTGGACCACATTCGGCTGTGGTCCATGTGATCAGATCAACTAGTTTCCTGTGATTATGATTTCAGTGTGTCTGCCCTCTGATGCCCCCTCGCAATACCTACCGTCTTATTTGGGTTTCTCTTACCTTGGGCGTGGGATATCTCTTCACAGCTGCTCCAAAAAAGCGCAGCCGCTGCACCTTACCTTGGACGAGGGGTATCTCCTCAAGGCCGCCCCTCCTGACCATGAACGTGGAGTAGCTCCTCTTGGCCCTCCTGCGCCCGTGCAGCCACTGCCTGTTGGACGTGCGGTAGCTCCTCTCGGCTGCGCCTCTTTGCCTGGTCGGTTGCGCAGGGGGCCAGCGTCCCCCGCAGTCCGCCTGCTTTGCCTCACTTTTCCCTTAGCTGACTCCAGGCGCTGCCGCCTCCTCACAAGAGACCACTGAACAAGTGTTGGGGAAAAAAAACTCTTCAGAACTGGGTCTGATTGCTTCAGCGAGTCCGACCTTTACGGCTGAGAGACTCTCAGCTTTCGGTGGGTTCCACAGCCAGATGGGCCACGATCTAGCCACAGTGAAAAGCAATTACAATAAGAACAAACAAGTCTTCTTGGTTAGGATTTTCTTTAGTCTGTGGGCTTCCCTGGTGGCTCAGTGGTAGAAGAATTGGCGTGCCAATGCAGGAGACGTGGTGAGTTCAACCCCAGCACCTGATGCAAAGAGCTGACATACTGGAAAACACATTGATGCTGGGAAAGACAGAGGGCTGGAGGAGAAGAGGGTGACACAGGATGAGATGTTTGGATGGCACCACTGACTCAATGGACACAAGTTTGAGCAAGATCCCCAAGATAATGAAGGACAAGGAAGCCTGGCGTGCTGCAGTCTGTGGGGTCACAAGACAGTCAGACACAACTGAGCGACTGAACAACAACTTTAGCAGGAAACAGGGTCCTGATAGGTTATAAACATCTGCTAGAAGCACGGGGACAGTATAAGAAACGTGTGCCGCCGTGGAGTGGGTCACTAAGGTGCATATGAAATACGCTACCTGAAACCTCTGAAAAACTAAACCCTAAATAGCAATATAAGAAATGACTATCTAAAGTCCCTTCTAACTTCCCAATCTTACTGTCTCACCTAAGTTGGTGCTCTTAGCTTTCCATACAAGGGGTACTATATTACAATAAATTCTTAACTATCCTTATTCTGTTCTGTTCAGTCGCTCAGTCGTGTCCGACTCTCCGCGACCCCATGAATCACAGCACGCCAGGCCTCCCTGTCCATCACCAACTCCCGGAGTACACTCAAACTCATGTCCACAGAGTCGGTGATGCCATCCAGCCATCTCATTCTCCGTCGTCCCCTTCTCCTCCCGCCCCCAACCTTTCCCAGCATTAGAGTCTTTTCCAGTGAGTTAACTTGTCGCATGAGGTGGCCAAAGTATTGCAGTTTCAGCTTTAGCATCAGTCCCTCCTATGAACATCCAGGATTGATCTCCTTTAGAATGGACTGGTTGGATCTCCTTGCAGTATAAGGGACTCTCAAGAGTCTTCTCCAATACCACAGTTCAAAAGCATCGATTCTTCGGCGATCAGCTTTCTTCACAGTCCAACTCTCACATCCATACATGACCACGGGAAAAAGCATTGCCTTGACTAGACGGACCTTGGTAGTGTCTCTGCTTTTTAATATACTATCAAGGTTGGTCATAACTTTCCTTCCAAGGAGTAAGCATCTTTTAATTTCATGGCTGCAATCAGCATCTGCAGTGATTTTGGAGCCCAAAAAAAGAAAGTCTGACACTGTTTCCATGTTTTTCCATCTATTTCCCATGAAGTGATGGGACCAGATGCCATGATCTTAGTTTTCTGAACGTTGAGCTTCAAGCCAACCTTTTCACTCTCCTCTTTCACTTTCATCAAGAGGCTTTTGAGTTCCTCTTCACTTTCTGCCATAAGGGTAGTGTCATCTGCATATCTGAGGTTAACTGATATTTCTCCTGGCAATCTTGATTCCAGCTTGTGCTTCTTCCAGCCCAGCGTTCCTCATGATGTACTCTGCATATAAGTTAAATAAGCAAGGTGACAATATACAACCTTGACGTACACCTTTTCCTATTTGGAACCAGTCTGTTGTTCCATGTACAGTTCTGACTGTTGCTTCCTGACCTGCATACAGGTTTCTCAAGAGGCAGGTCAGGTGGTCTGGGATTCCCATCTCCTGAAGAATGTTCCACAGTTTATTGTGATCGACACAGTCAAAGGCTTTGGCATAGTCAATGAAGCAGAAATAGATGTTTTTCTGAAACTCCCTTGCTTTCTCCATGATCCGGCGGATGTTGGCAATTTGATTTTATTGATTCTTAATAATTCATAATAGGAGATCAGTCGTAGGTATTCACTGGAAGAACTGATGTTGAAGCTGAAACTCCAGTACTTTGGCCACCTGATGCGAAGAGCTGACTCATTTGAAAAGACCCTGATGCTGGGAAAGATTGAAGGCAGGAAGAGAAGGGGACGACAGGATGAGATGGTTGGATGGTATAGCCGACTCAATGGACATGGGTTTGGGTGGACTCTGGGAGTTGGTGATGGACAGGGACGCCTGGTGTGCTGCAGTTCATGGGGTCGCAAAGAGTTGGACACAACTGAGCGACTGAACTGAACTGAATAATTCATAATAATGATGTAGACCTCATTTACATATTTGCCCTAAGTCTTGCTTTCTGGTTCTCATGAACATGCCTAGAGCAGGTCTGGCCTCATTTCCTTTTCCTTCCTAAGCCCAGGACCTAGGGAAGCCGCTGGAAACAGAACACAGGGTTGATTGCCTCACAGAAGTAGCCGGTCCCACATGGACATGCGATGGGCCGCACAGAAGCTGAGCTGGCTCCCTTCCTTGGTTTGAGCCCGGGTTCAGGCGGGAAAACGAAAGCGTACCCTTCTGCTTCCTTCACTGTCTCCTGGAGTTTGCTCCGATTCGTGTCCATTGAGTCAGTGATGCTGCCTAACCCTCTCATCTTCTGCCGCCCTCTTCTCCTCCTGCCTTCAGTCTTTCTCATCAGCAGGGTCGGTACCAGTGAGTCAGCTTTTCGCATCAGGTGGCCAAAGTATTGGTGTCTCAGCTTTAGCATCCATCCTTTCAGTGAACTTTCAGGGTTGATTTCCTTTTGGATGGACAGGCTGGATCTCCTTGCTGTCCAAGGGACTCTCCAAGAGTCTTCTCCAGCATCAATTCTTTGGCGCTCAGCCTTCCTTATGGTCCAACTCTCACAGTGATAGAGGATATTTAAAAGCATTTTAAACTTTGTCCTTGGGGGAAAAAGATCTCACACATTGATTGATTTGCATTGCTTTGACTACTCTGTTGTTGGTCTTTGAGCTGTTTCCAGTTTTCAGATAGTTTAAGTAACTCTGCAGTTGGTATCTTGGACTTTATTTCCCGTTTGGAATATTTAAGGTCAGTTTCCAGGTCAGAAAATAATGATCATTGCAGTTACTCTGGAGACATCACAAAATTACTTTTGAAACGGTTTTACATTTATACCTTCATCAGAAATGCCTGAATGTTTTCTTTTTAGCATCCTCGCTCACCCGGGGTGTTATCCTGAAATTATTTCTGCTAATTTAGTGAACACAAGTTCTGCTTTCTTTGTCTTGCCCAAGAGTCATAATTTAAAGGGCCTCCTAATGGTCCTACAGCCAGATGGAAGCCCGCAGTGACACCAGGGGTTTGTTTTCTGTTCTTTCACCTGCTAGTTAATAATTCGGCAATATTTCTAGGCTCACAGTTGGATCAGATTGAACTGCTCTTGCTGAGCTGTTAATGATTCAGGAACACCTTTCCCTAGCTTCTCACCCACCTAAAGTCTGCCAACTCCTCCGAGGGTACCTCCAGCCCCACTCCATTCAGGTACCCCCCTCCCGGTAGCTTGGGCAGGCCCAGTGATGCCCTTCCCAGTCCACACCAAGGCAGTGATGGCTCTGATGGTGTGCTGTGACCTTGGGCTGGCATCAGTTTGTTTCCATTATTTACTCTGCTGGTCGGGTTTTGTACAATGGAGACACTCCACCTGCCAGGGGATGTTCACACCAGGCCTCTTTTCTTTAGTGGGTTTTCCTCTCTGTGAGCAGAGGCAGTGCCAGGCATGCATGGGTACATAACTGACCTGGGTCAGGGGTGTTGAACTGAAGCCCTGTCAGACAGTTTACTCCAGAGAGTGATGGAGTGTAAGAAGCACTGTCCTCTCCCCTGTCAACTCATTTCCAGAACTCTGGGCAAGCAACGAAAATTTACTGTTACACTTCATTTGCCAACATTATTGTTTCTGTATCATTCTGATTTGCTTTTCTTAAAAAGAAAAGTTTTTTTTAGCCGTGCCATGCAGCATGCAGAATCTTAGCTCCCTGATCGGGGATTGAACCCATGCTACCTACAGTGAAAGCATGGAGTCCTAACCACTGGACCACCAGGGGATTCCCCCTGAATTGCCTTTTGGGTACCTTCCTGCATGGCCTTTTCTTGCTTAGGCTTCTGATTGTTTCCAGTGGGCAAGATTAGTTTCTCTTCAAACAAAATAGCTGAAGCATTCTCACACATGGGTTGAAATTCTCTATTTAGATCAAATTTCTTAAATGACACCGATCCACTTAATTCTGGCAGCCTTCATTGTTATTATTGACTCCATCTCTAATGTTAGTGTTTTCCCACTCTGCTATTTTCAGATTATACCTGTCCGTGTCATTCATGTGTCTTATTAGTCATCTCTGGTTTCATTGACATCCTGAGCTGCTTTCTCTGGCGGGGGAAAGCTGCCACCCACCTGTGGCTGACTCTGCTTCCCTGGCTTCAGGCTCTTCCAAGTCGTGTTCATGCAAGTTTGCCTCTTCTGCCAAGATTTTTAAGCCACCGTTTCTCTAGAGCAGGGGTCCCCAACCTCTGAATTCTAATGCCTGATGGTCTGAGATGGAGCTGATGTGATAACAGAAATAGAGTGCACAATAAACGTGATGTGCTTTGATCATCCCGAAACCTTCGCCCCCCGCCCCACCACCCTGCAGTCTGTGGACAAGTTGTCTTCCACCAAACAGGTCCTTGGTGCTGAAAAGGTTGGGGACCACTGCCTAGACTGACTCTTGGGCAAATACCGGCATGTAAGTGTGTGTGTGTGTGTGTGTGTGTGTGTATGCGTGTTTATACATATATATATGTTTATGAAGGTATGTATGTTTATATAGTCACATACACATAATGTATACATATGTGTGTGTATTTATATGTGTCCTTGCTCAATCATGGCTGACTCTTTCCAACCCTATAATTATATGTAGCGTACTAGGCTCCTCTATCCACAACCTCTAGCAATTAGAATAGAATTAAAACTACTGAAGTTTTCAAATCTTCCTTTTTAAGGTGGAAACACTAATGAATGATCACTGAAGCAGAAAGTCATGAAAAGTAACGATTATCCAGTTGAAGAGTAGGGACGAGAGGTTCTTGTGAGCACTTTGCAAGATGCATAATCTGTCCTCCTGTACATCTCTTCACTGTGCCCGTTGCCCACCAGGCTCCATCCACTCTGGCCTCCTTGTATGCCTGGTTCAGGAATGCGCTAAGCTTATTCTTGCCTTCGGGCCTTTGCCCCTTCCATTCCCTCTGCCTAGCATCTCCTCACCTAGAGCTTCCTACCTCGCACAGCCGGACTCCTTGTTATTCTGAGCTCAAATCAAGTGATATTACCATGCGCTTCCTTCACCAGCCACAGGGCTTCCTGCCTCCTCTTCACCTCCAGCTAACTCTGTTACATCCCTACGCCGGGCACTGACCACTGCCTGAAAGTAGCTTCTTGCTTTATGGTTTGCTTGCTTGCTTGCTAAGGCACTTCAGTCGTGTCCGACTCTGTGTGACCCCATAGACGGCAGCCCACCAGGCTCCCCCGTCCCTGGGATTCTCCAGGCAAGAACACTGGAGTGGGTTGCCATTTCCTTCCCCAATGTGTGAAAGTGAAAAGTGAAAGTGAAGTCGCTCAGTCACTTTATGGTTTATGTTCCATCAATTCCCCACCAGGAGGTAAGATTCAGGAGAGGGTGGGCAGGTCTGTCTTAAGAGGCACTTATTAATATTTGCTGGGGGAAGAGCCTATCGATGAAGCATTAGCTACAGAGGACTCAACATCTTTCAGAAAGTTTTCTTCTCTCATTCTAAATCCAGCAGGGTTTATTTTTTAACCTTCCAGTTTTAAAAACTGTTTCACAAGCTTTTTCTGTAGTTAATGTTATCAGGTCAAGTTTTGATATTTGAAGTCTGATCGCTGGTAGGAATTTGAAAGCCTGTGGTCAAAGGCTACTGGGAAGAATAAACTAAAATGTGTTAAAAGTCAGTTGTAACCATTTTAAAAGAGCACCTGAAGAGAATTTTTACTTATTAAAGTATTAAGCAGAATTTCAAAGTTCATTTCCCAAAAGGAACCATCATGTTCGTGTAACACTTAAATTATAGTGCCCCAAAGTAATTTTATTTCTAGTTTTTTGATTGTAAATTAGTCAAAAAGTTAAAATTTTTATACCTAAGTAAACAATGAGGGAGTAAACAGTGGTTTATTAATATACTATTTGGTAAGCAGCAGTTTTTATCAACTTTTCTCCCAGTTGTAGATTTGCTGAGTGTGAAGCAGGTAGTAAGCATATCATTTACTTGCAGCAAAATAATGTGTTAAGACTGTACTGTCATTTGAGTTCTCTTCATCCCTGCTGAACTGGACTTCCAGTTCTAAAAAATTATTTTACATAAAGTTACATATTCCAACAGACCTACGCATCCAATCTTAAATAATCCTCTTGGGAAAACAACACCAATACTACTACAAAGAAGCTGTATACATTATCTGCGTGTCTCAGTGATGATAGGAGGGATGTGCAACATGAATCTTGTCTCATCCATTTTCTATCAAAGATAGAGATTTTTTGTTTTAGAGGAACTTGGAATATGCAGAGGAAAATTTTATAGCATAATTTTATTGTAAAAATTCTGTTGTCTTTAGAAGAATATTGTAATCTAAGGGCTCAGAGTTCCCACAACTTATATTGATGTATTTCCTTCCAGTCACTTTTTCTACAAAAGTATAAACAAATGTATTTGATACTAAAAATATGGTATCCTTTCAAAAACATAATTGCTTATCACTTTTTCGTACCAGGGAGGAAGAAGACAGTTTTCTCATGTCAGTAAACGTTCTTTGGATGCATAATAATTGACTTAGCCACTTGTAATGCTGGCCCATCTCTCAAATCCTTGCTAAAACTGCTATTATTACAATTTAAATCTTTGCTAATGAGTGAAAAGAATCTTGCTTTTATTTGAACCTTTTCAAATCTTTTTAATTTCCAGTTTAAGATACAGCTGACATTCAGCATTGTATAAGTTTAAGGTGTACAACACAATGATATAACTTACACATCATGAAATGATGGCCACAGTAACTGTAGTTAATATCCGCCATCTCATTGAGATAGAATTTTTTTTTTTTCTATCTTAAGAACTCTTGGGGTTTAGTCTCTTAACAGCTTTACTGTATAACACTCAGTAGTGTTTAGTACAGCCAGCATGTAATTCATAACTTATTCATCTAGTAACTGGAAGTTCATACCTTTGACCACCTTCATCCAACTCCTCCTTTCCCCACCCCTCACCCTCTGGCAACCACAAATCCGATCTCTATTTCTGTTAAGCTTGGACGAGTTGACTCACTGGAAAAAAGTCTGATGCTGGGAGGGATTGGGGGTGGAAGGAGATGGGGACGACAGAGAATGAGATGGCTGGATGGCATCACCGACTCAATGGACATGAGTTTGAGTGAACTCCAGAAGTTGGTGATGGACAGGGAGGCCTGGCGTGCTGTGATTCATGGGGTCACAAAGAGTCGGATACGACTGAGCGACTGAACTGAACTGAACTGGACCTTTTCAAATCTCAACAGACTGTATGTGTCAATGTCTTCTCTCGTAAATTACCTGTTTGTTTCCTACTGAAACATTTTCCTTTTTTAAAAAATTATTAGTGTTCTCTATTTGCTAGGGGTTTTGCCTTTTATCTGTCATACATACTGCAAATATTTTTAGTAGTTGCGATTTGAATTTAATGTAGGCAACGATGTTTTCATAGGATTGTCACTTTATATACAAGTTAATCATTGTTTGGTTCCTTGAGAATCTTGAGAATATTTTCATAGCTGTGAGCTTACCGATAGTATAAGATAAAATTTTCTTCTGCTTATAATTACTTTGTAATTTTTATTCATGAAATCCTCCAAATAGACATTAAAATGCATCAGTCAGAGACTGTTTCCCTCCCACTGGGAAACAGGAAGCTCTGCTCTGGATCTTGATGCCCCAGGTCCTTCCAACTCTTATAAGACCTTATGCTACCATGCCACACATTTCTTTGCTCTGTGCTATCTGTGTAATATCCTTCCCTGAGGAAGAAAACACTGAACAGCCTGATTTGAATTGCGGTGCCAGGTAGGGACAAAGGAAAAAGCAGGGGGGAGAAAAATCATTATCATTTCAAGTATATTCTCTTGACATACAGAAATGGCTCAGCAACGGTGATGTTACCTCCACATTCAGGTGTGATGAGGAAGGTATGGTTCACCCAGCAGTATGTGAGACCATCCTTCTTTTAATAATTTCAAAAGACTGTGAACTCTTGGAAACTCTGCCTGTTGAAAGGTTTGTTTTCCTTCTGAACAGCTTTGCTCAAAGCACAGCAGCACTTTGTTGAAAAATCACATGGCATCGTGGCAAAATCATGTTCTAAAGACCAGGCTCTGTGCAGAAATGCTCCTACCAGCCATGTGAGCTGAGGCAAAGCATTCAACTTCTTCAGACCTGAGTTCCCCTGTCTGGAAAATGGGAGTGCTGTCGTCTGCTTCTTGGGAATTAATAATATAGTGTATGTGATGCCTTTGCGTTGTATTCAAAGGTACTCAACAACTGATGGTATCAGTATCACCATTATTTGATAAAGTGGTTTGTACGGCACTTTTTCCCGGAAGATTTTGCTGCATCATTAGAGGAAGTACTTCTCTGTCTTATTCTTCCTGTTTTTGTCAGGAGGAGGCAGTTTAGAGATGCGTCAGTCATCCATTCTCCACAACTATGGTTGTGTCTGCGAAGCTGTGTTAATAGTAATAATTGCTTACATTTATTGTGTATGTGCCAGGCATTTTGCCAAGCATCTTACCGTTACTGTCTCATCTAATCCTTATCTAATGAAAGAGGTGCTGATCGTAGCTCATTTTTACAAGTAAGTGCCCCTAGGCTCAGAGGGACTGAGGGATCTCTCCTGAGCCACGCTGCCAGTGAATGGCACAGCGCACAACTCACCTGGCTCCCCCGCCCATCAGCCTGCTGCCTTTTCCTAGGAGTGGCAGCCTTCCCATTCTGAGACTTACCCAGAAAGGTGCTGAAGGAGAAGGGGGATGCTCAGAGTTGAACATCATCAACCTGCAGGGTGGGCTTCCCTGGTGGCTCAGACAGTGAAGAATCTTCCTGCAATGCAGGAGACTAAGGTTCCATCCCTGGGTTGGGAAGATCCCCTGGAGGAGGAAATGGCAATCCACTCAGTATTCTTGCCTGGAGAATCCCATGGACAGAGGAGCCTAGCGGGCTACAGTTCATGGGGTTGCAAAGAGTCAGACACGACTGAGCAACTAACACACACACACACAACACAACCTGCAGGGTGGTGTCCAGAAACAGCAAAGCCGCTGCCAAACAAACTATGTATTCTGCCAAACAAACTATGTATTCTGTCTTTGTATTGCTTTCAATAGAGAGTCTCCACAGTGCTGGGGGAATTCCTGTTGATGGTAATGGTGTCATTTCTTCTTTCCCAAGAACCTTTTTCTGTAATTGCAGCCCCATAAACAGCAGCAGCAGGAGACCACAAGGGAAGCCTTTGTTGATAGTACCGTAGGGTCTGTTGCCTTTGAATAAATAAGTAGACTTTATTTATTAAGCATGTAGAATTTGTTTAAAATACTAATGCTGAGGGAAGCAGAGGAAGGATGTATGGATTTCCCATGGATTGCAAACTGAAAGGAATCATGTTGCAGTATTAGCAAGATCCAAACTTGCTTTGCCTCAACGCTCACTCTAGTATCCGGGATAATGATGTTGCTTTCCTCAATTCTATTTTAAAATCTGAAATACAAACAGCTTAAGCTGTGCTTGCCTTGAATCATTATTACAGTGTGGTTGAACCATCTGTGTTTTTCTTATTCTGCTCATGGCTCCAAGGAGAAGTTTTGAAATTTTAACAAGTCGGGAAAGGAATTTGAGCTAATACAGTTGGGTGAAAATTCAGATCCACAGTGACATCTAAAACCCTGAAAGTTGTTAGTGTTACTTGGGAGACTTGGATTGAGTTGAGAATAATTAATCTCACCCTGTGCTGTGCTTAGTTGCTCAGTGGTATCCAACTCTTTGCGACCCCATGGACTGTGGCCCACCAGATTGTTCTTCCATGGAGATTTTCCAGGAAAAAATACTGGAGTGTGTTACCATTTCCTTCTCCAAGGGATCTTCCCAACCCAGGGAACAAACCCAGGTCTGCCACATTGCCAGTGGATTCTTTATGTCTCACCAGGGAAGCCCAAGAATACGGGAGTAGGTAGCCTATCCCTTCTCCAGGGGAACTTCCTGACTCAGGAATCCAACTGGGGTCTCCTATATTGCAGGTGGATTCTTCACCAGATGAGCTACCTGGGAAGCCCTACCAAGTCATCTATAATTTTCAAAACTGCCTGAGATCAGGAAACATGCCAAATTTTCCTGAGTTCATCTATAATTTCCTACATGTTTCTTGTTGACTTCTGAGATGATAGAATTAGCATAATACTGGGCTGTTTGTTTAAATTTTACTTCATGTATGTGTGAAGTATAATTGATGCACAATAAGCTGTATGTATTTAAATTGTATAACCTGATAAACTTTGGCATGTGAATGTACTTGTGAAATCACCATCATAATCAAAATAATGAACATATTTGTCACAGCTCAAAGCTTCCTTGTTCTTTTTGTAAATACTCTCCCTACCTATTCAAACCCACTGCCCCCCACATCTCAATACCCAGGCCATCATGAATCTTCTGTTTGTCTCTGTAAATTATTTTGCATTTTCCATAATCTTATATACATGTATCATGCAGAATGTACTCAATTTCTGGCTTCTTTTACTAGGTATAATCATCCTGAAAATCTTTTGTGTTGTCATATATATTGAAGGATGAATATAAATGGTAAGAGTGGATATCGTTGCCTTGTTCCTGATGTTATAAAGAAAAGACAGTTAAGTATGAGGATGTCTGTAGATTTTAAGCTCGTCACCTTTACTAAGTTGAAAGAGTCGATGTTGGGTTTTTTCAGATGCTTTTTCTGCTTCTGTGGAGATAACTGTGAGTTTGTTTTTTTTTTCTTTTTCTGCCTGCTACTTTGGTAAATTACATTGTTGTTTTTTTTGTTTGTTTAGTGTTAAATCATCTTTGCATTCCTGAAATAAACCCTACTTGGTTGTAATGTGTTATCCCTTATACAGATCACTAGATTCAATTTCCTAACATTTTTCATCAAAGATCATGACCAATATTATCTAAATTTTTCTTTTATTCTAATGCTTTGCCTGGTTTTGGTATTAGTGTAATGTTGGAATCATAAATTGAATTAAAAAGTATTGTCTTCTCTTCAGTTTTCTGAGTTTATAGAGAATTAAGATTATGTTTTATTTAGTATTTAATTTATGCTAGGGTAGAATTGTCTAGTGAAATCATCTTGGATTGGAGTTTCCTTGTAAGAATGATTTAATTATGAATTCAATTCCTGTAATAGATATTGGGCTATATAGATTATTTATATTTACTTTAGTGAGTTTCACTAATATGTGTCTTTCAAGGAATCTATTCCATCCAAGTTGTCGAATTTGTTGACATAAATTTGTTTGCAATATCAAGTTATATACTGATTCAGTTGAGTTCAGTTCAGTCGCTCAGTCGTGTCCGACTCTCCGGGACCTCATGAATCACAGCACGACAGGCCTCCCTGTCCATCACCGACTCCCGGAGTTCACTCAAACTCATGTCCACAGAGTCGGTGATGCCATCCAGCCATCTATTTCTCTGTCGTCCCCTTCTCCTCCTGCCCCCAACATTTCCTAGCATCAGAGTCTTTTCCAGTGAGTCAACTCATCGCATGAGGTGGCCAAAGTATTGCAGTTTCAGCTTTAGCATCAGTCCTTCCAATGAACACCCAGGATTAATCTCCTTTAGAATGGACTGGTTGGATCTCCTTGCAGTCCAAGGGACTCTCAAGAGTCTTCTCCAGCACCACAGTTCAAAAGCATCGATTCTTCGGCGATCAGCTTTCTTCACAGTCCAACTCTCACATCCATACATGACCACGGAAAAAACCATAGCCTTGACTAGACGGACCTTTGTTGGCAAAGTAATGTCTCTGCTTTTTAATATACTATCTAGGTTGGTCATAACTTTCCTTCCAAGGAGTAAGCATCTTTTAATTTCATGGCTGCAATCAGCATCTGCAGTGATTTTGGAGCCCCCAAAAAATAAAGTCGGACACTGTTTCCACTGTTTTTCCATCTATTTCCCATGAAGTGATGGGACCAGATGCCATGATCTTTGTTTTCTGAATGTTGAGCTTCAAGCCAACCTTTTCACTCTCCTCTTTCACTTTCATCAAGAGGCTTTTGAGTTCCTCTTCACTTTCTGCCATAAGGGTGGTGTCATCTGCATATCTGAGGTTATTGATATTTCTCCCGGCAATCTTGATTCCAGCTTGTGCTTCATCCAGCCCAGCGTTCCTCATGATGTAATCTGCATATAAGTTAAATAAGCAAGGTGACACTATACAGCCTTGACGCACTCCTTTTCCTATTTGGAACCAGTCTGTTGTTCCATGTCCAGTTCTGACTGTTGCTTCCTGACCTGCATACAGGTTTCTCAAGAGGCAGGTCAGGTGGTCTGGGATTCCCATCTCTTTCAGAATTTTCCACAGTTTATTGTGATCCACACAGTCAAAGGCTTTGGCATAGTCAATGAAGCAGAAATAGATGTTTTTCTGGAATTCTCTTCCTTTCTCCATGATCCAGCAGATGTTGGCAATTTGATCTCTGGTGCCTCTGCCTTTTCTAAAACCTGCTTGAACATCTGGAAGTTCACGGTTCACATATTGCTGAAGCCTGGCTTGGAGAATTTTGAGCATGACTTTACTAGCGTGTGAGATGAGTGCGATTGTGCGGTAGTTTGAGCATTCTTTGGCATTGCCTTTCTTTGGGATTGGAATGAAGACTGACCTTTTCCATATACTGATTACTGATTAGGATATGTAATTATGTTAGCTCTCTCATGCCTAATATCATCAGTAGGTTGTATCTTCTATCTTTTGCTTCCTAATCCCGGCTAAAGTTTTATCAATTTAACCAATTTTCACAAAGAACTAACATTTGGTTTCATTGATTTTCTCCATAATTTTAATGTTTTATATTTGATTCCTGTTTTTATCTGTTTTTGCTGTTTATATTATGCTTCATTTACTCATCATTTTTTCCAGATTTTTAAAGTGGAAGTCAGTTTCATTGTTTTGAGACTCTTTTCTAATTGGGCATTGTTGGGCCATAAATATCCCTCTTAAGTACAGCTGTAAACACAATTCATGAATTTTGGGTTTTTGTATATATTTTCTTTTAATTTAAAATATTTTTAATTTCTCTTTTGATTTCTTCTTTGACCCTACAAGTTATTCAGAAATACATTATTTATTTTCCAAATATTTGATTGTACAAATGCTTTTCTGGCATTACTTTCTGATTTTATTTTATTGTGGTTAGAGAAGATGCTTTTTATGACTTGTATCTTCGTAATTTTTTTGAGATTGGCTTTATGCTCAGAATATGTTCTATTTGGTAAATGCACTGTGTACAATTGAAAAGAATGTTTTCTCCTATTGTTAAGAGAAATGTTCTGTAAATGTTAGTAGGTCGAATTGATTAATAGTGTTGTTTGAGCTTTCTATATTCTTACTGGTTTGCTGCCTACTTGCTCTAGCAAGTTGTTACTAGGGAGTTATTGAAATCTCTGTTATTATGGATTTTTCTACATCATCTTCCCATTCTATCAGTGTTTATGTCAGGTAGTTTTTAAGTCCTCTTATTCGGTGCAGAAATGTTTTGGGATCATTATGTTCTCTTAATTATTTGACTCCTTTATTATGTTGAAATGACCCCTTTATACCTGGTAATTTTTTGTTCTAATACCCATTTTATCTGGTACTAATAATAGCTTTCTTCTCCAGTTTCCTCTTGACTAGTATTAGCATGGTATATAATTTAAATACTTTTAACCTATTTATGGCTTCAGATTTAACATGAGTTCCTTGTAGGCAGCATATAGTTGAGCCTTGCCTTTTTAATCCAGTCTAACAATCTCTGGGCTTTTAATTAGGGTATTTAGACTGCTTACCTTTAGTATGATTATTAGTTGGGTTAAAATCAGTCTGACTGATGGGTTTTATTTATCTGTACTGATCTTTATGCCAGTCTTTCTGCTTTTCTTTGTTCTTTTCAATTGAGTATCTTTTACAATTCCAATTGACTCTCTTGTTGACTTATCACTTCGTGTATAGTACAAGAACCATAAACAATATAATTTTATTTCCCTCTCTTGTTTTATGTGCTATTTGCTTTTATACATTTTACTTCTACATTTGCTATGAACCCAAAATACATTGCTAGTATTTTTGCTTTCTCAATTATCTTTTAAAGAAATATAAAAATCTGTTTTACACGGAATTGCATATTTACCATTTCCCTTTTTCATCATACCTTTGTGTAGAATAAGGCTAAAATTTACATTTCCTTTCACTTTTTTACTATCTTTTGTTGTTCAGTGGCTCAGGCATGTCCAACTCTTTGCACCCCCATGGACTGCAGCATGCCAGGCTTCTCTGTCCATCACCAACTCCCAGAGCTTGCTCAAACTCATGTCCATTGAGTCAGTGATGCCATCCAACCATCTCATCCTCTGTTGCCTACTTCTCCTCCTGCCCTCCATCTTTCCAAGCATCACGGTCTTTTCCAAGGAGTTGGCTCTTTGCTCACATCAGGTGGCCAAGGTACTGGAACTTCAGCTTCAGAATCAGTCCTTCCAATGAATATTCACGGTTGATTTCCTTTAGTATTGACTAGTTTGATCTCTTTGCTGTCCAGAGGACTCTCAAGAGTCTTCTCCAGCACCACAATTCGAAAGCATCTATTCTTCAGTGCTCAGCCTTGTTTCTGGTCCAGCTCTCACATCTGTACGTGACTAACGGAAAAACCATAGCTTTCATAGCTTTGACTATATGAACCTTTGCTGACAAAGTGATATCTCTGCTTTTTAATACTCTGTCTAGGTTTGTCATAGCTTTTCTTCCAAAGAAAATAAAGTCTATCACTCTTTCCACTGTTTCCCCATCTATTTGCCATGAAGTGATGGGACCAGATGCCATGATCTTACTTTTTTTAATCTTGAATTTTAAGCCAGCTTGTTCACTCTCCTCTTTCACCTTCATCAAGAAGTCCTTTAGTTCCTCTTCGCTTTCTTCCATTAGGATGGTGTCATCTGCATGTCTGAGGTTATTGATATTTCTCCTGGCAATCTTGATTCCAGGTTGTGATTCCTCCAGTGTGGCATTTCGCATGATGTACTCTGCATAGAAGTTAAATAAGCAGAGAGACAATATACAGTCTTGATGTACTCCTTTCCCAATTTGAAACCAGTCCATTGTTTCATGTCCTGTTCTGTTGCTTCTTGACCTGCATACAGGTTTCTTGAGAGACAGGTAAGGTGATCTGGTATTCCCATCTCTTGAAGAGTTTTCCACATTTTTTTGTGATCCACACAGTCAAAGATTTTAGCATAGTCAATGAAGCAGAAGTAGATGTTTTTCTGGAATTCCTTTGCTTTTTCTATATTCCAAATGATGCTGGCAATTTGATTCTGGTTCCTTTGCCTTTTCTAAATTCAGCTTTTACATCTGGAAGTTCTCGGTTCATGTACTGCTGAAGTCTAGCTTGAAGGATTTTGAACATTACCTTCCAGCATGTGAAATGAGTACAGTTGTACAGTAGTTCTTGGCATTGCCCTTCTTTGCGATTAGAATGAAAACTGACCTTTTCCAGGCTTGTGGCCACTGCTGAGTTTTCCAGATTTGCTGGCGTATTGATTGAAACACTTTCATAGTATCATCTTTTAGGATATGAAATAGCTCAGTTGGATTTCCATCACCTCCACTAACTTGATTCAGAATAATGTTTCCTGAGACCTACTTGACCTCACACTCCAGGATGTCTAGTTCTAGGTGAGTGACCACACCATCGTGGTTATTTGGGTCATTAAGAACTTTTTGTACAGTTCTTCTTGCCACCTCTTCTTTATGTCTTCTGCTTCTGTTAGGTCCCTACCATTTCTGTCCTTTATTGTGCCCATTTTTGCATGAAATGTTCCCTTGGTTTCTCTAATTTTCTTGAAGATCTCTAGTCTTTCCCATTCTATTGTTTTCCTCTATTTCTTTGCATTGTTCATTTAAGAAGACTGTCTTGGCTCTCCTTGCTGTTCTTTGGAACTCTGCATTCAGTTGGGTATATCTCTCCCTTTCTGCTTTGCCTCTCACTCCTCTTCTTTCCTCAGCTGTTGATAAAGCTTCTTCAGACAACCATGTCTTTTTCTTTGGGATGGTTTTGGTCACTACCTCCTGTACAGTGTTACGAACCTTCATCTGAAGTTATTCAGGCACTCTATCAGATCTAATCCCTTGAATCTATTTGTCTTGGCTCTCCTTGCTGTTCTTTGGAACTCTGCATTCAGTTGGGTATATCTCTCCCTTTCTGCTTTGCCTCTCACTCCTCTTCTTTCCTCAGCTGTTGATAAAGCTTCTTCAGACAACCATGTCTTTTTCTTTGGGATGGTTTTGGTCACTACCTCCTGTACAGTGTTACGAACCTTCATCTGAAGTTATTCAGGCACTCTATCAGATCTAATCCCTTGAATCTATTTGTCACTTCTACTGTATAATCATAGGGGATTTGACTTAGGTCATACCTGATTGGCCTAGTGGTTTTCCCTACTTCAGTTTAAGTTTGAATTTTGCAGATTTCAGACTTAATTTTCCAATTTTACTGCCTAAAGGACTTTATTTACTATTACCATAGAGTAGATCTGCTGTGTTGGATTCTTTGTTTTTATGTCCAGAAATGTCAATATGTTGCTTTCATTTTTGAAAGATTTTTTTTTTGTTACAGAATTCTGTGTTGACAATTTTTTTGTACAATTCCTTAAAGGTATCATTTCAGTCATTTAGCTTGCATTTTTTTCAATAAGAAATGTGTTCTCATTGTTATCTTTATTCCTCTATATGTAGCATATCTGTTTTTCTCTGGATGCCTTTAATAATTTTTCTTTATCCCTGGTTTTAAATACCTTGATTATGATGTATCTTGATACACTTTTCTTCATTTTTTTGTACCATGCATTCTTAGCTTCTTGGATTTCTGAGTTGATGTTTTTTATCAAATTTGAATAATCTTCAGGCATCAGATATTTTTCTGGTTCAATTACCTTCTTTCAGAGAAAGTAATTACAATTACATTAGGCTGTTTGTCATTGTACCACAGCTCTTTTTATGTTCTGTTTATATTTTTCTTATTTTTTCCCCCTGTGTTTCATTTTTAGGTGGTTCCTATTACTATTGTCTGCAAATTCACTATCTGTAATTTAATTTTTTATCTGCTATTAATTTTATGCATTGTATTTTCATGTCATACATTATAGTTGTCACCTTTAGAAGTTCAATTGGTTTTACTTTTAATTAAGTTCAACTTGTATTTTTTAAATCTTCCATGTCTGTATAATGTGTTCAGTCTTCTTTATTCTGTCTCCTTGAACACAGAGCACAGTTGTAACCATTTTAATTTTCTCATCTACTAATGGTGTCACCTGTTATTTATGGTATTGTTTCTACTGATGTGTGTTTCTCTTTATTGTAGGTCACATTTTCTTCTTTATATGCCTGGTGTATTTCTTTCTTTTTCTGTAACTAGTTACCACAAACGTAGCAGCTTAAAACAACACAATTTATCAGCATACACTTCTGTAGATTAGAAGACCTTGTTAGGCTCAAATCAACATGCTATCAACTATGCATTCCTTTCTGGAGGCTCCAGAGGAGAAACTGCTTCTTTGCCTTTTCCAGCTTCTCAGTGTTGCCTGCATTCCTTGGCTTATGGCCCCTGTCCGTCTTCAAAGCCTGTAATGGTGGGTTGAATCCTTCTCACATCAGATCATTTTAACTTTTTGTTCTGCCTCCCTCTTCCCCATTTAAGGACCGTTATGGTTATATTGGGCCCCGCTAAATCATCCAGGGTCATCTCTCTTAAGGTCAGCTGTTTTGCAACTTTCATGCCATCTGCAGCCTTAATACCCCTTAACCATGTAAAATAACATATTCACAAATTTGTGTTAGCCTATCACATGTGATAGTAATTTTTCATTGGTTTCCAAACATGAATTTCACGTTATTAGGTGTTGTATATTTTTTAACTCCTCTAAATATCCTTGAGGTTTATTCCAGGAGACATTTAAGTTAATTGGAAATAGTCTCCACCTTTTAAGTCTTGCTTTGAAGCTGGCTCAGCTGGTAAAGAATCCACCTGCAAAGTGGGAGACCTGGGTTCAATCCTTGGGCTGGGACAATCCCCTGGAGAAAGGAAAGGCTACCCACTCCAGTATTCTGGTCTAGAGAATTCCATGGACTGTATCGTACATGGGGTCACAAAGAGTTGAACACGACTGAGCGACTTGCACTTGCTGCTGCTGCTAAGTCGCTTCAGTCGTGTCCGACTCTGTGTGACCCCACAGACGGCAGCCCACTGGGCTCCCCCGTCCCTGGGATTCTCCAGGCAAGAACACTGGAGTGGGTTGCCATTTCCTTCTCCAATGCATGAAAGTGAAAAGTGAAAGTGAAGTTGCTCAGTCGTGTCTGACTCTCAGCGACCCCATGGACTGCAGCCCACCAGGCTCCTCTGCTCATGGGATTTTCCAGGCAAGAGTACTGGAGTGGGTTGCCATTGCCTTCTCCGACTTGCACTTGAAGCTTTATTAATCCAGGGTTAATTTTGCCCTACCCATGAAGCCATACTATTCAGAGTATTCTACCCAATACCTCGTGAATTGCGAGACCTTTCTGCTGTAGCTGATGGGGGCACAGACTCTCCCAGCTTTGTGATCACTGTGGATTAGTTCTTCCAGTCCTTTTCACTGGTTCTTCTCTCAGCCTTGAGTACTGTCCTCATATGCATTGATCCCCAGTCTTCAGCGGAAGTCTAGAAGTAGGTCTTCTTAAGTCTCTCGCTGTGTGTTTGTGGGTGTGTGTACATACACATGTGTCTGTAGTTCTTTTCTCCAGCACTCTGCCCTGCAAGCTCGATGGACTTGACCTCCCCAGATTGCCTATTGTATCTTCATTTGCGGAAGCTGCAGGGCTCCTCCTCCCTGTGCTGCATCCTGAAAACCCTCTCTTGAAAGTCCCCTGGGAGTCATGTGTCTCGCTTTGCTTGTTTCCCTGTCTCTTAGGAATGACTGTCTTATGCTGCCTGATGTCCATTATCTGAAAATCATGTTGCATCTATTTTATCTGGCCTTTTCATAGTTTCAGGCGGCAGAGCATTTTCAGTCTCTGTTACTCTCATCTTGCTAGAAGCAGAAGTTTAAACATTTGCCACGCTTTTCATTTGGATAAGGGCAACAATGATACCCAAATATTTAACAACTGTTAGGTCTTGGGCTCTGACCAAACAACAGATGCTGGCCTGAAACGGTGATATGGCCATCCTGGTGTTTACCAGCTAAAGGTCAGTCCTGTGTAGTGATGAAACCCCATAATCCATCCAGTTCACGGGCTTGTCATGGACAGTCCTGAAGTCCCAAAAGGAGTTTTGTAGTAAGATTGACCTAGCTTTGCCTTCTGACTCAGCCATTGCTAAGTGACCACTTGACTTAAATTTCTTCCCACCCTTAATTTCCCATGCACTGTTGTAGTGAAGGTTAATTTCTACAACTTGGATAAAGGTTGCCAAGGTCCCTAGCATCTTGCCAGGCCCCTGGGATACTCAGTAAAAGTGAGTACCTTTCCAGACCCTAACCAAACCTTCCTCCATGGTCCACATGTGTTCTTTAAGGCCAGCCACAACTCAGCAGGCAATTCATCCAAAAAGAAAGTGGGGATTACACCCAGGAGCTCTATGTGGAGGGAATAGGAATGAAATAGATGGTGAAGAAGCAGAAAATGGGGTAGTGATCACCGTAACTCAGGAAACCTCCCAGTCAGGCTGGTATAAAGTCAGTCCATGGGGGAGCTGGTGTCCATGGCCACCAGAGAGGTCAGGGCTGGCATGGCCAGGCCCAGCCAGGTGTCGAAGGGTAACGCAAGGGGAGAGGTACCTGAACTCAGTTCTGAAAGCTTGGCAGGAGTCTGACCTGCATCCTTCCAGTGCATCCTTCTCTGCTTCTTCAGGTGATAACATTTCGGAGCCATCCTAGCAGAGCTTCTTGACAGACAGGGGCCAAGAAGAACAGTGTGAGGGCCGCCTTGTGGGACTGGGTTTCTCTGACATCATTCTCAGGGTGTGGGATTTCCCGCTCACATATGTGGCTCTCTTTTACACTGTCCACTGTCAATGAATCATGTAACATCACCTGTACCGTCAGCCCTTTCATTTCATTTTGAGGTGCTTTTCAACAGATGAAGGCCTTTTGTATTTGTCACTTTTATTCTCCCTTGAAGTTTCTGTCCCGTTGGAACCATGAAGCCCAAACCCTTGTTTTCAACCTTTTTTGTGTCCCCAGCACCCAGCTCAAGCTTTGTGCACAAGTCCTTGGTGATGATGGTGTTTAATAAGTGTGTCACAGAGTTCTCTGTTCAAACCATCAGGTAAGGGTTGTTGCTGTTGTTTAGTTGCTAAGTCCTGTCCATCTCTTGCGACCCCGTGGACTGTAGCCCGCCAGGCTCCTCTGTCCATGGGGTTTCCCAGGCAAGAATACTGGAGTGGGTTGCCATTTCCTTCTCCAGGAAGTCGTCTCAACCTTGGGACCAAACAAACCCACATCTCCTGCATGGTCAGGTGAATTCTCTCCCACTGAGCCACCTGGGAAGCCCCAAGTAAGGTCCCAGAATCAAACCTCATGATTCACACAAGATACATCCTCCCAGTTCACTCTGATTTTAGCTTAACTTAGTTCTGTTTGTGCAATAGACACTTTATGCAGAAATTATTCCTTTCCCTTACACCTCTGTCCCATCACTGTGTGATGGAAGGAAGAAGAATACCTGTGATCAAGGTTTCAGATCATTTTGACTGAATTACCACACGCCTTTGAAAAAGTGTTACGATCTGTTTTTGTTACAGTCAAAAGAAAAAAATCCATAATTGAATAAGGGTCTGAATGCCTGAGTTAGCATTTCTACTCTGGCTTTTCTGGCAGATGGAGATTCCCTATCCGGTTTCAGCCAGGAGCTGTAGGTTAGCAGAGCCTCGGATTCTGTCCCTGACAGCTCTGTACCTCCATCCTCCACTCCAGGGATGCTTCTGATACACACTCAACCTGATGGAGGCCTGTTGATCCAGAATGTCCCCAGAACTGAGAAGAAGAGAAAGATACATAGTAACACAGATAAACAAAACACCAGACAGTCCTCTGCCCTCAAAGTCACTTGATAAATGTGGTAAAAATGACCGCTGTTGAAAGTGCAGCTCCAGCCCCGAGGGGCAGCTGCTGTTTGACTTGGGAATGTATTTACAGAAGAACTCTGTGCTCAGGCTTGGGGACACAGTGGCTCAGCTAGGCAGATACTTCCAGTGAGAAAGCTCCTTGTCCTTCAGAGTGTGGACCGGCTCTTTTCGAGGGGATGGCGTGGATGCTGTGTAGGGCAGCATCCTCCCGAATTTTGCTGCCACTTTCTTTTGTGGCTGCATGCCCATACATCTGTGTCACAGTGTACTAAGCACTGCAGAGCCTGGGGTCCTGGCTTATCTCTGCTCCCCCAGCCACGAGCACATGACTTAGCAACCTGGTAGATAATGAGCAGAGAGCTCAGAGGGACCCAGGACAGTAGATTGCTCAGCTCCTCAGTGTTTCCAGCTGTAAAACTGAGTGATGGCCCTAACATGGAGAATGGCGCGATTGTGTTGGCACCATGGGTTATAATGAGAAGAAAGAATATACCACACACACACACACACGTATCATGCCCCCTCCCCTCCCTCTCCTCCTTCCTGCCGTGCTCCTGTCTGCTCTTTAAAGCACAATAATATACAAAATAATATATTGAATTCTCTTTCTGCACAGGATTAGCACCATTGTGGAGCCCCAGAGGCCTCTGAAGTGGAGAAATCCTAACTGTAATTTACAATTGGATGTGGCTTTTGGGTTTGTAAATGGCCGGCACATTAATGTCCATCATGACATCTGGCATCCGCAGTGACAGTGGGAACTAGGCAGGGCAGGCGGGCACCTCAGGTCTTCAGTGAGGAGCCTGGAGGGTCATGGGGCTGAGCCCTGCATGTTGAGCATCCTGGCCCTCCCTCTGTGTGCTGGGTTTTCTGGAAGACTACAGGCGAACAGACCCTCACCACAGCCAGGAGGGGATGACCCACCGTCTGCCTCTCCTCTGAGTCCAGGGATGCTATGGGCAATTGTTTTAGTCTCCCAAAGCCCAGCCTCCTCACTCATGTTTAAAGGGTGAACGATCTTGGAGAGATGTAATGAGGACTAGCTCATTAAATGATGGAGAAAGGACGTTGAAAAGATGGTGTTGCATAAAGGCTTAGTGACAGTTCAAAACAAGAGGCCACTGGGAACGAGCGTGAGGCAGGAGAAGTGGACTGCCCCCCTCCCAAATGGAGAACTAAAACATTCTGTGGATTTTCCACTGGACAGAAAGTAATTTCAAATGAAGATCTGTGGGCTAATCTCTGCTCCTCACCCTGAACTCTCCAGGGGGAAAAAAAAAAAAATATATATATATATATATATACAATCTATTTTTCATGCCAGGAATGAGTTCTCTGAGTTTTTCATATTGAGGGATTGACACCATGGAGGAGGACTTGACCAAAACATGTTGTTTGGAAATGTTCCTCAAAGTCTAATACCATGTTCAGCCCAAAAGGCTGAATTCATTTTAAACGGTAATTTCTTAGCAAAATTATTCCACCTTAGTTTACTTCTCTGAAAAAATCAGCCACTGAGTTTCTCAGGGTATAGCTAGAAATGACAGGGTATCAGAGAGTATGGTTTGGCATTTTCTAAATTAAAATTCACATTAACATGTAAATAATTAAATCTGGCCAGAGCATCAGATGTAACAAAGTATTTTTAAAGTCTGGCACAGCTCAGTGTTAATTTATTTAAAGAATATGTGTGTGTATAAAGAAGCTTAATAACATAGACATGTTCATTTAAGTTAATAAAACAGGGTTACAAAGGGAAAAACCAAATTTAAGGAGAAAACAGACATGCCAGATATGTGAATAGCACAGTGGTGTGTTTGGGTATAGCGCCTAATATTCCTGCAGAGAAAGCTGAGTGTAAACAGCTCTGAATTCTGTAATTCTCATCTCCAGGCACAGAAAAATATCCTGGGTCCTTGGGGGCAGAGAGGAGTTTCCCCTGGTACTAAACTTACAGAGAAATGTTTCCTGTGGGAAACTGCCTGGCTCTACCCACACCACTCGGTTGTTTACCCAGAAAAGACCCTCCTGATTTCCACCTAAAGAATTGCTTCTTGGAATTGAGAAAGATAACAGAACGTTAACTTACAAGACTGCAGGATGCCTTTTTTCTTTTAAAGGAAGGACACCCGGGCGATATTGCACCATGTACACAGCGTGGCACACGCGTGCGTGCTCCACACCTGCAGTCCTCAACCGTTTCGGCACCAGGGACCGGTTTCGTGGAAGATGATTTTTCCACAGACCAGGGAGAAGGTGTCGGTTTAGGATGATTCAAGCGCATTACGTTTATTGTGGTCTTTATTTCTCTGATTATTACATTGTGATATATAATGAAATAACTGTACAGCTCACCACAGTGCAGAGTCGGATCATGAGGCATTAGACTTCCGTGAAGAGTGAGCAGCCTGGATCCCTCGCATGCGCAGTTCACAGGAGGGCACTCACTCCTGTGAGAATCTAAGGCCACCGCCGATCTGACGGGAGCCAGAGCTCAGGAGGCGATGTGAGCGATGGGGAGTGGCTGTGAATACGGATGAAGCTTGGCTCGCCCGCTCACCACTCAGCCTCCTGCTGGGCAACCCAGTTGCTAACAGGCCATGGACCTGTATCAGTCTGTGGCCCAGGAGTTGGGGACCCCTGCTCTGCACACTCAAATATACGTAATACTCATCATCAAAGTGATTGGCTAATATGTATCAAGCATTTCTTATATTCCAGGCACTCTTCCAAGCCCTTTATGTGTTTTATGTACGCCTCATGACCACCCTATCAAGATAAGTATATTTTTATTCCTCTTTCTACAGATGAAGGATGGAGATAGGCTAGTTAGCTGGACAGGAGGGCAGGCCCGCCCTTGAATTCAGGACTCAGACGATTCCTTAATCCATTGCGGCCTTTCTGTTTGATTTCTCTTTCCTTTCCATCTTCAACTCTTATTTTCCCCCTTATTTCCTCATTCCTACCCAGAGTCTACATTTCCTTTTTTCCCCTCCATCTTTATTTTCCCCCATCTTTATTTTTCCCTTAAGTGAATATACTATAAAATCAGTGATAGTGTCTATTAAATATGGCTTATGGTCCTTATGTAAAATGCTAGCAGTAGATGAATCTGGATTTTATTTCTACCTCTTCTGTAAGCTTTCTTTGATAAAGTGGCTCTGACTTATGCCAGTAGATTATAGCGTTCCCTTTGGCATGAAAGTAAGTTGTAGTGAAAAAACAAAAACAAAAAAAAACAGTACCCATTCCTGTCCTGAATTTTTGAAGTGCACCCAAGGAAACTGACTTTGTACGGATTTAGATGACACCGTATCACCCTCCTGCCTCTCCATCCTCTCCATTCCATGGCTCTAGGACCGGGTCTGTGCTCTGCAGCCACGAGCTGGCAGGAGGGTGTTGAATGCCACGCCGGCGGGCACTGAGACCGCTCCTGTCAGTGTCTTCCGTGGTCCCGAGCACCCCCTCGCTCCTCTGCCTCTCAGACTCATTATCATGTTACTCATGTGAGTAACAATCACATCGTTTTCCAATGATACTAAGAGGAATGACTGGCAGAAACCCTCATCGTCTCACTGTTCAGTTACTAAGCTAAATATCAATGTAAAGAACACCAGATATCATTTGCTCTAGAATCTCACATGAATTTGTGCAGTGACCCTATGGTTCTAACCACCATGCATTACCTTGTCTTGTCCCCTTAGTAGGAACTGTTGTCAATTCTGTGAATTGTGCAGTTTCTTTCATTCACTTCACAAATATTTCTTGAGGGAGACACCAGGTGCCAAGGACTGTATTAGATCCGAGAGTTGAGGTGATATCCCCACAGTGGAAAAATTAATATTAGATTAGTCTGTGATTTAAATACAACACACGATTTGAAGTTTCCTTAGAAGTGTGAAGTGTTTACTTTTAAAATAGGCTCTATTTTCTCTCCAAGTCCACAGCCCTGTGCTGATCTTATTGAAAGAGACCAACTATGTGTTCCTTCAGCCCCTTCAAACAGGAAGTTTAAATTGAAACCTGCATGAATTGTTTAAAATGATATGCCGTGAATGTTTTCTTTGAAGCTACACATTGAATACTCTTTCCTCTGTTCTTCTTTAAATTTATGAGATGTTCCTATCTGGAATCAAGATTGCCAGGAGAAATATCAATAACCTCAGATATGCAGATGACACCACCCTTATGGCAGAAAGTGAAGAGGAACTAAAAAGCCTCTTGACGAAAGTGAAAGAGGAGAGTGAAAAAGTTGGCTTAAAGCTCAACATTCAGAAAGCTAAGATCATGGCATCTGGTCCCATCACTTCATGGCAAATAGATAGACAAACAGTGGAAACAGTGTCAGACTTTATTTGGGGGGGCTCCAAAATCACTGCGGATGGTGATTGCAGCTATGAAGTTAAAAGAGGCTTATTCCTTGGAAGGAAAGTTATGACCAACCTAGATAGCATATTAAAAAGCAGAGACATTACTTTGCCAACAAAGGTCCGTCTAGTCAAGGCTCTGGTTTTTCCCGTGGTCGTATATGGATGTGAGAGTTGGACTGTGAAGAAGGCTGATCTCCGAAGAATGGATGCTCTTGAAGTGTGGTGTTGGAGAAGACTCTTGAGAGTCCCTTGGACTGCAAGGAGATCCAACCAGTCCATTCTAAAGGAGATCAGTCCTGGGTGTTCATTGGAAGGACTGATGCTGAAGCTGAAACTCCAATACTTTGGCCACCTCATGCGAAGAGTTGACTCACTGGAAAAGACTCTACTGGGAAGGATTAGGGGTGGGAGGAGAAGGGAACAACAGAGAATGAGATGGCTGGATGGCATCACCGACTCGATGGACATGAGTTTGAGTGAACTCCAGGAGTTGGTGATGGACAGGGAGGCCTAGCGTGCTGTGATTCATGGGGTTGCAGAGTCAGACACGACTGAGTGAACTGAACTGTACTGAACCTTTCTCCCAGATGCCTTTGCAGCTGAAACTAAGGTTGATAAATAAAATGAAAAGGTTAGGTCCTGTATATTGCCTTGGAAAGATGTAGGTTTCACAGGTAAGATCTCTATAAAGACGTTCCGAGGCTGTGAAATAGCACCTCTGCATCTGATGCAAAGAGCCAACTCATTAAAAAAGACCCTGATGCTGGGTAAGATTGAAGGTGGGGGAGAAGAGGACCACAGAGGATGAGATGGTTGGATGGCATCTCTGACTCGATGGATATGAGTTTGAGTAAACTCCAGGAGTTGGTGATGGACAGGGAAGCCTGGCGTGCTGCAGTCCATGGGGTCGCAAAGAGTTGGACATGACTGAGCAACTGAACTGAACAGTGGGCTTTATATCAATATCACGCCTGGCAATTACGCTGACTTCAAAGAAGAGGAAACGTCTCTACAGAATAAAGAGGCATCGAATGCCAGAAACAAATACGTGGACATGAACTCTCCAGCCTTTCCACGTAAACGTGGAGTGTCCCCACTTCTTGGAAAGATGGGCAGATAAACAGATAAATAAACGGGTAAAAATTTAAGACTGCTTCTTACTTGCTTGACTGAATAGTCAACAGTATTTCTCAGCGTTCAGCAGCGTTTCGCCTCCACTTTCTGCTCCCACGCCATGAGCCTGTCAGTGAGGACAAAGCTGGGAACACCACGAGCCTATTCAGTCCTTTCTCCCCTGTCATTATGTAACAGTCCTGCTGAACGAAGTCACTTAACATCGTACAGAGAGAAAATTAATCATCGGCTAATGAGATAGGGATGTGAAAAGTTTGAAAGAAGTAATTTAGAGGCCCCAATTAGGGTCTGTTCTTGAGGGCCTCCTGTGAGCATCGCTGGCTGATCCCAGGTCCATGGGGGTGAGAAGGGGAGGAAGGGAGAAAGCAGGGATGGGGGAGGGCAGGAGTGGAGGGAGGAAGGGAAAAGAAGCTTCTGGGCAGACAAAGAGGCTTTCACAGCGCTCCCGATGAGAGCTAACGCGAGCCTAAATAGCCACGGGGAGGAAGAAGATGGCATAGAAAACCCTTCAAGTGTAGGTCTGTCTAAAAGGCTGACCCTGGATATTTGCCCACAAGAAGCTACAAACTGGATCCTGAGAGGAAGGGCAGGTGCCAGGGAAATGAATAGGACCGGGGCTCCCCTGGTGGTCCAGTGGTTAGGACTCCACACTTCAAATTCAGGGGCACGGGTTTAATCTCTGGTCAAGGAGCTGGGAGATCCTACATGCCACGTGATGTGGCCCCCCCAAAACGGAAAACCCTAAGGTTACTTCATCTGCTCAAGAACATCTCATCGGACTGGAGTAGGATGGACGTCCTATACACTGTAAATAGTTTCCCGTGGAGAACTTTCAGACAAGACACAGAAACAAGCGGGAGAGTGCCAGGAGGCCACAGAGCAGGGAAAAGAACTCAGTGTGGTCCCATCACCTCCTGGCAAATAGATGGGGAAACAGTAGCTGACTTTACTTTCTTGGGCTCCAAAATCACTGCAGGTGGTTACTGCAGCCATGAAATTAAAAGATGCTTGCTCCTTGGAAGAAAAGCTGTGACCAACCTAGACAGCATATTAAAAAGCAGAGACATTACTTTGCCAACAAAGGTCCGTCTAGGCATAGCTACGGTTTTTCCCGTGGTCATGTATGGATGTGAGAGTTGGACTATAAAGAGGACTGAGCGCCGAAGAATGGATACTTTTGAACTGTGGTGCTGGAGGAGAGTCTTGAGAGTCCCTTGGACTGCAAGGAGATCCAACTAGTCAATCCTAAAGGAGATCAGTCCTGAATATTCATTGGAAGGATTGATGCTGAAGCTGAAGCTCCAATACTTTGGCCATCTGATGCAAAGAGCCAGCTCATTGAAAAAGACCTTGATGCTGGTAAGATTGAAGGTGGAGGAGAAGGGGACGACCAAGGATGAGGTTGTTGGATGACATCACCGACTCGATGGACATGAGTTTGAGTAGACTCCAGGAGTTGGGGAAGGACAGGGAAGCCTGGAGTGCTGCACTCCATGGGGTCGCAAAGAGTTGGACACGACTGGGTGACTGAACTAAAGTGATGAGCTCCCAACACAAGGAAGTAGGGGTCACCCTGTGTGCCAGGAGACTTGGCAGTGGCCCTTAAAACTGGAGCAGATGAACAGCAAAGCTTTCAGAAGAAATAAGCCTCAAGGGGAAGGCAACTAAATGGGATATATCTAAGGGCATCTTCTCTTCTGTGGCCATGTATGACCTGCAAAGAGAAATTTGCTGGGGAATCGGATGGGGCGGGAACTTACGGAAAGACTTGTCCTGCTTTCGTATAAGATGCTGAAGGCCCGAGAGAGAACATTCAAGACAGGAGGAGAACCTAAAAAACACAGGTCAGGGAAAATGCAGTGCAGAATGCAGAATCGTCTGTTCTGCTTCACAGTGCCGACTGCAGTGCCGCGTGACAGCGCCCTGAGGAAACGACGCGTGTTCCAGTTGACTGAGGTCCTTCAATGGATGTCACCTTTGTGACGGAACTGCCAGAAAGACCCAAATCACGAGCGGACATGATGCTGTGGGTGCCACCTGGCACAGAGTGGGCACTCCAACGTGACCACTGTCTTTCAGCCACGATGCACCCAGTCAGCAAAACCACAGAGTTCAGAACTCAGAAAGGGAGCGAGCACTCCTTATCAGAGGGGCCAGTGTCTGCATGGCCTGTTTCTGGGGAAAACCCCCAGACCTCAGGAAAGGGGGTCTTTGCAGATAGTCACACATAGTAGGACTATGGGAGCAGGATGCCCAGGGCAGCTGAGAGGAAACTCAGGTGTTCGTGTGACCTTTCTCCATGGGTTTGAGCATTAAAGGTGGGAGAGAGAATTCAACCTGGGACTAGCCCAGGAGTGCAGGCCAGAGACAACAGATTTATTGTTCAGTTGTGTCCGACCCTTTGCGACCCCATGGACTGCAGCATGCCAGGCTCCTCTGTCCTTCCCTTCACCATCTCCCAGAAATTGCTCAAACTCTGTCCATTGAGTCGATGACACCATCCAACCATCTCATCTTCTGCCGCCACCTTCTCCTCCTGCCTTTGATCTTTCCCCAACATCAGGGTCTTTTCCAGTGAGTCAGCTCTTTGCATCAGGTGACCAAAGTATTAGAGCTTCTGCATCAGTCCTTCCAATGAACGTTCAGGGTTAATTTCCTTTAGGATTCACTGGTTTTATCTTCTTGCTGTCCACGGGACTCTCGAGAGTCTTCTCCAGCCCCACAGTTCGAAAACATCAATTCTTCTCTGCTTATCAGTCAGTATCTCATAGTGAAAACCATTAGAGTAACTTTCTTAGTAGTCCAGGGGTTAAGGCTCAGCTTCCAGTGCTCAGGGGTGTGAGTTCAATCCCTGGTGGGAGAGCTAAGATCCCATATGCCTCCAAGGCAAAAAATTGAAACATAAAACAGAAGCAATATTGTAACAAATTCAATAAAGACTTTAGAAAATGATCTACATTAAAAAAAAAAAAAGTTGGACAACAGAATGGGTTACCCTGAGAGGTAGCAAATATAGAGGTTGCTGTCACTAGATACATCCCAATAAAGGCCGGATGCAACAGAATGGGTTACCCTGAGAGGTAGCAAATATAGAGATTGCTGTCACTAGATACATCCTGATAAAGGCCGGATGCAGAGGTGTTGGGGACTGCAAATGGACAATGGCCAAGCCCAGGACTTTTGATTCCAGTTCCAGCTGTACGCCTCTTCAGCTCTGTTGCTTTGGGCAAGTCATTTCACCTCTCTGGGCCTGTTTTCTCATCTCCAAATCGAGATAGTGGAACTAGGAAATGCCCGAGTCCCCTGCAGCTCTGAAATGTGATGATCCGTGGTAATGCCCAGTGGCCTTTGCTTCCTTGTCTAATCAAACCCATCCTGCCTGGCAGGCACCGCCCACCATCTTCATGCATCATTGGTGAGGCCGTTGTGTCTGAGAAGTGTGTTCCGCAAGCCCAGGGGACACAGAGAAGCTCCCTTGGAGTGTGACAGCTCAGGCCTCTGTACCCAAACTGCTCTGGCAGCAAATTCAAATCCCCTGGCCCCCAGCATGAATGAATTTCCCAGAACCTTTGATGGGCATTTACCTCTCACTCCACCAGAACGTGTCTGGTTCTCGCGTGCAGGTTACTAGAAAGATCTGACAGAGCCCTTTCCAGCCGTCAGTTCTTCGCTGCACCGGTTTTGGTCAGAAGTTTTGAAAATCCCTTTCACTCGGCGTCATGTCAGATTTACAGGCACGGGCACAGATCTCCTGTCTCCAGTGAGCCGTTGACAGCTGCGTTTCCTCTAACTGCCAGCGGTGCATCTGCCATAGACGGAGACAGAGGGCCTCACTGATGGGATGAGGTCTTTGTTGATAAGGCGTGCACAGCCGGGCGGGGCTCCAGGAGCTTACTTCCGATATGCTCCTTGGAATTAAATGGCACACACATCCCTCCACCTCTGGGTCTCTTCCGGAAGATCACAGCGGCATTTTCACCTTTGCTTTCCTAAAGATTCTGCTAGTTCGTGTGCATGCTAAGTCACTTCAGTCATGTCCGACTCTTTGTGACCCCATGGACTGTAGCCCTCCAGACTCCTCTGTCCGTGGAATTGTCCAGGCAAGGATACTGGAGTGGGTTACTGTGCCCTCCTCCAGGGGATCTTCCCGACCCAGGGATCGAACCTGTGTCTCTTATGTCAACCTGCATAGGCAGGCAGGTTCTTTACCTCTAGCGTCACCTGGGAAGCCTCATGTAACTGTTTAAAAGTACACGATTACATTAACATACAGTCTGTGTGATCAAATTGTTCTCGACAAATATATGGCAGTCTTCAAGGATTGTTTTTCCACAGAGGAAAAACCGAAGGGCAGTTCTGCCTCCAGGGGACTGGCTTTGAACACTTTTCTAAGAGAATATTTAGAATATTTTTGTGTTTCTGATCCTGATAAGGATGTTGTGGAAATACCTTTTTTATACGCCCAGTGCAGATGTAGAAGCCATCCTTTTTAAGACTCAGGTCAGCTGTCACCCCCCTTGGATTCCTTCAATGACGCTGTCCCTCTGGATCAGTCTCCTAGGGCTGTCATAACAGAGAACAGAGTGGGAGGGCTTAAAGCAGAAATGTCTTCTCCCACGGTTTTGGAGGCGAGAAGTCCGGAATTGAGGTGTTGGCAGGGCTGTTCCATCTCTGAGGGATCTAGAGGAGAATCTGTTTCACACCTTTCTCCTAGCTGCTGGTTTTCGTCAGTGGTCCGCGGGATTCCTTGGCTTGCGGCCTCCTCATCTCAGTCACTGATTCCATCTTCTCTGTGTTTGTCTGTGTCTCTCCTCCTCTTATAAGGACACCGGTCCTGTTAGATAGGGGCCACCCTAAGCAGAGTATGACCTTACCTTAACTGGATCACATCCGCAAAGACCCATTTCTAAATAAAGTCACATTCTCAGCTTCTTAGGGGAGTTAGGAATTCAACACACCTGTTCGGGGGACACAGTTTAAGCCATGACACCCCCTGCCCCAAACGGGTTCTGATGCCCCCTTCTCTGTATTTCCATAGCACCTCTTATTTAAATGTTCCGCAACAGTTCTCACACAGTATTGTCATTTTCTGTGTAATTGTTTCTGCCCCCAGACTGTTGCTTTCACTAAGAAAGGACTCCCAATTTGGTCTTTGCAGGCCAAGTACCTAGCCAAACTCCAGCGCCTAGCAGGCACTCAAATGTTAGTAAAATGGAATTTATCATCATCGTGATTTTTAAAAAATAATTTTATGTATTTATTTATTTTTGGCTGTGCTGGGTCATGGAGAAGGAAATGGCAACCCACTCCAGTATTCTTGCCTGGGGAATCCTGTGGATCGAGGAACCTGGAGGCCTATATAGCCCATGGGGTCACAGAGAGTCGGACGTGGCTGAGCTAACACTGCAGCACTGGGTCTTCATTGCTGTGCGGGCTTGTCTCTAGTTCTGGCGCGCAGTGGCTGATCTCTGCTGCAGTGCACGGGTTTCCCGTTGCGGCAGCCTCTCTCGTTGCAGAGCACAGGCTCTAGGGTGCCTGGGCTCCATAGATGTGGTTCCCAGGCTCCAGAGCACAGGCTCTAGGGTGCACGGGCTCTGTAGATGTGGTCCCCAGGCTCCAGAGCACAGGCTCTAGGGCGCACGGGCTCCATAGATGTGGTCCCCAGGCTCCAGAGCACAGGCTCTAGGGCACACGGGCTCTGTAGATGTGGTCCCCAGGCTCCAGAGCACAGGCTCTAGGGTGCACGGGCTCCGTAGATGTGGTTCCCAGGCTCCAGAGCACAGGCTTGAGGATGCACGGGCTCCATAGATGTGGTCCCAAGGCTCCAGAGCACAGCCTCTAGGGTGCACGGGCTCCATCGATGTGGTTCCCAGGCTCAGTAGTTGTGACCCGTGGGCTTAGTTGTTCAGTCGCTAAGTCATGTCCTCCTCTTTGCAATCCCAGGGACGTCAGCACGCCAGGCTCCCGTGTCCTCCACTGTCTCCCAGAGCTTGCTCAAATTCATGTCCACTGAGTCAGTGATGCCATCCAACCATCTCATCCTCAGTCACCCCCTCCTTCTCCTTCCTTCAATCTTTCCCAGCATCAGGGTTTTTTCTAATGAGTTGGCTCTTTGCATCAGGTGGCCAAAGTATCGGAGCTTCAGCATCAGTCCTTCCAATGAATATTCAGGGTTGATTTCCTTCAGTTACTCTGAGGAATCTTCTTGGATAAGGGATGGAATCCATGTCTCCTGCATTGGCAGGTGGATTGTTTACCCCTGAACCACCAGAGGAGACCCATGATGATGTTTTATGTGTATATAGCGTTGATAACATACTTATTTAAGGTTACATTAAGTAGATATGAAAATCCATGTTAATGTTGTAGGCAACCATTACCATTTGTTGCATCCTCACCATGTTAGATGTTACGTTAAACACTTTGGGTTTTTATTTAATCCTGTTTACTCCACCCAAGAATATTAAGATTGAAATATGATTATCCCCATTTTATGGCTATCATAAGTGAGATTTAACAAGGTTAATTCAATTTCCTGAGGTCACACAGCCAGTATGTGGGAAACCCAGGGACCTGCCCATAGAACATCTGACTGCAGACTCGGGCACTTGCATGTCCGTACACGACTGTCCTGTAGACTGTCCTCTCTGATGCTCCCGTTTTGTGGATGTAGGGTGTCCAGTGTCATGTTCACCTTTACCTAATGAAGATGCTGAAGCTGAGAGATGTTAAGGAGCTTAACTTCTGTTCGCCTGCCTGTGCCCACATCTGTCTACTTCAAGGTCACCCTTTTTAGCATCTGCTTTTCCTACTGACCATGAAATGACTTTTAAGGCTATTAAAGGAAAGGCGGACCTGGATTAGAAAAAGTATTACCTTAATAATCCATGAGCTTAACTGATCTTATAGAAGCAAGACTTGTCAGTTGCAGTGAGAAACTTTTGCGAAAAACAGTGTCACCATCCTCAACTCCAAGAAAAAGAATGTCCCCATAGATCACGTGGTTTCTCTGTCAAGTGATGACAGATCATATTTTGAGTCAACACTTCTTGAGAAAGGAGGGGAGTTACTGCACGTCTGTTGGGACCCCTCCAGCCTGTCTCTGCCTGTGCATGTCCTGGGCCCTGAACCCCACGCCTGGCAGCTCCCTGGGCTTCCTCTGGTAGGAGGAAGGGGACCCCAGCACCCTGCTTCTGGGACTCAGCATCCTGCAGAATTGATCTGGCCGTGCCCTGCCCTGTGCTCTAGGGCCTATAACCAGAGTGTCTGCTTCCTCCTACAAACCCCAGGCGTCACTCCTGGCATCTAGGAGTGTCTTACTTCTCCAGCCTGAATCTCCACTCAGGTAACCTGCCGGATTGCCTAGTTTTTCTTGACCTGTGACCCCGTAGGGTTGTTGCCAAACTCCAGTTTCCCCTGGAATGAATCAGAACCGTGGACCAGGGTGGCTTTGTGACCTGCAGACAGTGTCTCCTGGCAAAGTTGGCCTGCAGGCTTTGTGGCCTACAGGCTTTGTGACCTGCAGACAGTGTCTCCTGGCAAAGTTGCCCAGCCTGGCTTCATGTTTTGTCTGCTGCTCACGATCTCTCGCCATCACCAGACCTCAAATGCTACCAGTTGGCCTGATTCCCACCTTTTTTCTCTTTCCTTCTCTTTAGAGCGCTGTGTCCTGCCTCCTGGGCTGCCCTTGTTCTTGGCACTGACAGCATCCGTCCGTGCGCTCAGCCACAGTCCAGCCCACACCTAACTTAGTTCTGTCCAGCCTTGACCATACTATTTATTGCCTTTCTTTCAAATGGGATCTTTAATCTCACCTTAAATATGAGATTCTTTACTGAGGCAATGCCTGGAAGGACAGAAAAGGGGTAAGCCACTGCTCAGGGCAGCCGTCGATAGCAGGAGGGATGGAGGGCAGCACAGAACCCAGCTTGGGGCCTCTGGCCTGGCAGAGGACACACCTGGCCTTCAGTGGCCACCGTCCGGCGATGGCACACTTGCTCGAATGGCAAGCTCCCCTCATCACATCATGGCCACATGTCACGTGCTCCCTGTACTGTGGCCTCAGGATTATTCGGACTTCTCCTGTCAGGCTCCCCCTGGCTGGCCCCTTCCTGGACGACACTTAGCCCTTTGAGCCTCCGTTCACATGTCTCAGCTCTTCCGCTGAGAGTGGTCCTCATCCTTCCTGCTCTCTTCAAACCCTGTGCTTTCTCCCAAGCGGGGAACATGTTGCTGTTACCTGTGTAACTCCAGATCCTGGCAGGTGTATGTGCCCTGCACGTGCTGAGTGAATGAATGGATGGATGGATTCAACTGCCATACCTCGAAAGCCTGCGACACAAACCGCAGGTCGCCCTCTGAAAAATGGTAATCTGATGGGTAAAACACTAAACCAGTTCAACAGGATTTTTGTTTCTGTTTTTGTCTTGTCCAGTTGGGGAAAGACAATTAAAACATTTTCTGGGCTTCAGCCTTGCTGTGTCTGTGATTGCAGCTATCCATACAGAGAGCAACTGGACCTGGCCTCAACCTTGGCAATAAGTGATGCTTCCTCTTGCTTCAGTACAGTTTCCAGAAGAAAGTTTTATTATATACTTGTCATTGTTCAATCACTCAGTCTTGTCTGACTCTTTGCAACCCAGTGGACTGCAGCACGCCAGGCTTCCCTGTCCTTCACTATCTCCCAGAGTTTGCTCACACTCATGTACACTGAGTTGATGATGCCATCTAACCATCTCATCCTCTGTCGTCCCCTTCTCCTCCTACCCTCAATCTTTCGCAGCATCAGGGTCTTTTCCTGTGAGTTGGCTCTTCGTATCAAGTGGCCAAAGTCTTGTAGTTTGAGCTTCAGCATCAGTCCTTCCAATGAATATTCAGGGTTGATTTTCTTTAGGATAGATTGGTTTAATTTCTTTGCCATCCAAGGGACTCTCAAGAGTCTTCTCCAGCACCACAATTCAAAAACATCAGTTCTTCGGCACTCAGCCTTCTTTATGGTCCAACTCTCACATCTGCACATGACTACTGGAAAAACCATAGCTTGGACTATGTGGACCTTTGTCGGCAAAGTGATGTCTCTGCTTTTTAATACGATCTCCATGTTTGTCATAGCTTAATCGAATTATTTCTTGCTGCAGTTTCCCGTCTCCTCCCTCTTTTCCCTGAGTGGGAGTAGAGCTCACCATCTCTCAAGTTCAAAGCAAGACAAGGAGCTGACTCTGAGCACGTCCACTGTCTCCTCACCTTTGTCTTGTTATGCTCGTGTCTCTCATTTTCTCTAATGCATTCGTCCAAAATAGACTCCTGTGCTGTTTGAGAAAACAGTTTTCATGTGTTCGTATATTGCTAAAAAGTAATGGGTTCATAATTAAGTCTAATCTTTCTTACCTCTTCCCCTCAAATACAGACTCTCAGATTCTTTGAGGTCCAACGTAATTTAAGCGCTAATTCCTTGCTAAGTGCTTTTCAGACTACTGCACTCACCATGCGGATTTCGTTAAGCCCTCCCCAATATCTTTGTATTCACGTCTCAGAAAAAGCAAAGTAACTCTTGCTGTGTATTCAGATTTTTGCTCATGAGTTGTTAATCTCTTGTTTCCATTTCTGAAGATGTATATATTTATTTGGCCTTCGAAAAGAAAACAGAAGTCTGCTACAACTAGGGGAGAACTCAAGGGCTGACCCCTCCTCCCATTTGGGGAAACATCTGGTTATTGTAATTCACGGAGCTCTCATTTCAGGGCTTGCAGTCCTGAGTGGTTTCAGCCTTAAATCACCCTGCGTTAGCAAACAATAGTAAGAGCCAGGCCAGGAAAGAAACAGACAAATCTCATGTATGGAATGAGATTAAATAAAGGTATCACCATGCCAATATTCCCCTCGGCAATATGTCTATTTCTAATATATTTTCCTTAGAAGCCAATATGTTATGTCAGTGATGATGACATTGGAAGCCATTCTATTCTGGAACTTCTTCTTTAGAATTGGCATCTGGATCAGAAGGCTATATCTTGATTTTTTAAGAGCAGAATACATTTGTAGTAGTGGCATGCATTATGTGAATGATAGTGTTGGGTCATTCTCAGTGGAAACTGTGAAGTGGTTATAAAAAGAGATGTATTTAAAACCAGAGCCAGAGACCCGGGCCCTAGTTCTGACTCTGCCATTTGTCTGCTCTGTGATGTTGGAAATCTCTGTCCTGCTTTAAGCCTTGATTAGTTGATCCATGAAATGGGAATAAGACTGTGAAACTGTTATGCCCTGAGTCCTGTCCCCCTTAACTGGTAGAATAAGACACTCGCAGCAATGCAAAAGCAAGAATGGGGTTTATTTCTAGCTCGAGCTAGGGCTCATGCCTCCTCCAGTGCAGTGGAGTGCAGACAAGAGCCCCGAGCCCAGGTCACAGCGGTTTTTATAGTCTTAGATTACATAAGCACCTATTTTTGTTCAAGAGATCAAGCTGGCAGAAGCTCATTGGCCAGTTTATGCACGGGGGTTTTTCTGGGGGATTTCCCTTTTTTCCTCTGATTGGCCTGATTTTTGGCGCTGGCGGGACTTTTCTAGGGAGGAGTTTCTTAATTTTGGTGCGGGATCTTCTTAGGGAGGAGTTTCTGTGGACTTAGCCTCCACCCTGTCTCCAGGACATCGAAACTGAGGCCTAAGCAAGGTCTCAGGCCTATCCCGGCTACTCAGACGTTAGGGCTCCTAACAAAGCTTCATGAAAATTTCAAATGAATGACCAGAGTTAGACCTGTCTCTATCACCTCCAAATTTCGGTATTTGTACCTCACTTTGTCTTGAGCAGATATCAGTGCAGAATCCTGGAGTCCTCAGAGGCTCGTGCTCGCAGAGACTATCCACTCAAAACCCCACATGAGAGACGCAGAGACTGAGGACCATGATCATACAGAAGGAGGGCCCAGGACGTCAGGGTGACCGCTTTGAAAGACAGTGCTCCTTTGGCATTTACATGGAGGGCTTCTTTAAAAAAAAACAAGCAGAACCAGACCCAAAGCCCCGCCTCCTTTCACTGAAGTGAGGCTGGTACACAGTCAGATTGAATGGATCTCCTGGTAAATGGGCCAGTGGTCCTCTTGGGGTCATAAATCAGGATCACCCTGCTTCTTCCGTTCAGCCCAGAAGAGGAGTGGAAACACCCCACGGTAGCTGGAAGAAAGCTCTAACAGGCTTCTTCCCGGAAAGGAGAAGTGGACGCTGGGCCTCTGTCCTGGCCTGTCTTAGCACACAAAGCCTGGCGTTGTCCCTTCCTCACCTGCCTCTGGGCACAGTTGACCTGTCAGCTCAGGCAAGCAAGGAGTGAGACCTCCCAAGGGTCTGAGGCACCAGCTGGACATGAGACCCTCAAAGGAGAGGGGGCAGGAGGGAAGGAGGGGAATGAGCTAGAGTAATGGCGGAAAAAGGAGAAATTAGAGAAGAAAACTTCAGTCCCAAGAACGGTTGTGGAGGGTCAGCAGGGCTACTGCCAGAGGCGTCAGAGCTGCTGACCTCTCTGCCTGGGAGCAGTACCACACCTCCAGGGAGAGTATTTGTTATCTGAAAACAGAAGAATCCTCAGGAGAGAGATCTCCTTGCAGTTACTCACAAATTCAGTACACTGTAACAATCCCTACCATTAGAAAGGCCTTACTAATTAAAAAAAAAACAAAAAAAACCTTTATATCCCTTTGAAATGACTTCTTTTATTATCACACTAAAAAAAAAAAAAAATCAGTGTTTATATTGGAAAACCCATCCTTTTTGTGCCCTTCCATTTTTATTGCAGGGCATAAAGCTGTATTTTTTTTTATTCAACAAATAAAGATTTCAGAAGGGCAATCAATTATTTGCTGATTGAATTAGAGGAAGAACATGTGATTATTCCACAGAACTCGGAAATGTATATTGCTAATTTTATGCCCACATGTATCTAACCCATGGACTTCCCAGGTGTCTCAGTGGTAAAGAATCCACCCACCAGTGCAGGAGTCGCAGGAGATGTGGGTTTGATCCCTGGGTCAGGAAGACTTCCTGGAGGAGGAAATGGCTACCCATTCCAGTATTCTTGCCTGGAGAATCCCATAAACAGAGGAGCCTTGCGGGCTGTAGTCCATGGGATTGCAAAGAGTCAGATTCGACTGAGTATGCAGATAATGTATCTAACCCAGCCTTTGTAATTATAATCACTCTTTGTTTTTTATTTCCTGGTGGAAATAGGATAGGTTGGACCTAAATGCATCATTATAAAGTATGCACATCTAAACTGAACATTTTTAAATCTAGGTCATTTGGATAAGAAGCCTTTTTGGATAAAACCAGGTTGACAATTGGATTCACTGGGCACTTCAGTGTTAAATATATTCTTCCCACCTTCTGGGTCATAAGGCAGTCACATCTGCGTTGGAAATTAAGAAACAGAAAATAGAGTTGACAATAATAGCAGAGCTTCCTCGTTCATGGTTTTGCACTCTAATATGCTGTCTTCTGTCCTGCCGTGTTAATATTTTAAATAACATATCTTCTTTTCCATGAAGCATTAAGTTCATCTTTACTCCTTATCTTTCTGTATTGCTGTATTTATGCCAATGAGAAATTCCTAAAAAAAATAGAAAGCCTAAAGTCAAATCACCTTTGTAGGAAAACAGCAAAGTAACCACAAAAACTGATCTAAGATCCACCAGCCAAAATGATATCTCATGTACTTTACAGACTCGATCTGTGTACCAGGCTTTGATCCGGGCCTCAACATGATGACTGGGATCACCCCTATTAATCCAATGATACCAGGTCTGGGGCTGGTACCACCCCCACCGCCAACAGAAGTGGCTGTCGTCAAAGAAATAATCCACTGCAAAAGTTGTACTCTTTTCCCTCAAAATCCAAGTAAGTGGCATCTGTGTGCAGTATTTGATCATCAAGTTTTAATTTCTTTCTTTTTTTAAATACAGTATTCATTTTCCAAATATCACTCAAAGTTCTCCCACTTTGGTACGCAGAGTGGGGATCATGCTACAGAAGTCCTTTGTCTCTAGAACAGAACAAATCTGTGGGCCCCTGTGTCTTTCCAGGAGCAGAATTGACACCATGAAGGGCACGCGTGTGATTGGGGATGTATAGCCAGCGTTAAGAATCTTTTTTTTTGTGCTCAATGAGGTCTAGCATTTGCTGCGGATCAGAGTGTGAAATATGTGAACACTTCCATCCATCTTCACAAATGCGGGAGAGAAACTCTGAAGTGCGTTTTGCTAGATGGAAAACGGAATTAATTTGGCAGTTAGCAATTTTGGTGGGGGGAGCCTGCATCTGCGAGCTCCTGGGCCAGATTGCCTTCACTTGAAGGAAACATACATTTGATGAAATGAATAGCCCAGTTTTTTTTTTTAATTTAACTTCTGATACTAAGTTTATGGGCTTAAATAGCTGGAATTTTTTTTTATTCATATTAATCAGTGTTGCCTTTTTAAAGTGGACCTTCTAGAAGATTGCTTTAGTAATCTACATATAAACGAGGTAAAATGTTGTGACAGTGTACGTTTTATCTTTTTATACAGCCTCCCTCAAATTTGGGAGTTTGCTCATTTAAATGTGAATAATTTTTTTTGAAAGCGTATTTTTTTCAGGCTCGCTGTTTCCCAGCCAAGTAAGTACTGTGCCCGCTTTCAGGCTGTTTCCCGTTCTGCCTCGTCGCTCCATTATACCCCAGCAAGACAAAGCAGATAACCAGCCTCAGGTTTTCAGCATGTTGTCATTTCATCATGCTTTGTACTTTCTGAAGGCTTCCCCCCACCCCTGCCGGTTCTCTGGGCCTCTGCATTATGAAGGAGAAATGAAATTATGCTCACAATTGCTTTATCTCTGTTCGTGGATGGGCATAGCCACTCTGTAGAAAGGAGCAGCGAGTAGAGGAGAGGTGGGAAGGAGACAGGCATTGAAAACAGGACACCCCCATCCGTGTCCGTCACTCTAGACATTCATCATCACTCAGAATAGAGACAGTTAGTCTGTGAGTGTGACTTCTGCCAGGTGAACCAGAGAAAAGAAAAAAAATAAATAGAGCAAAAATAAGTAAAAGGCAAAAACACCCTGTGTTTTGTTGTGATTCTCAGACCTTCCACCCCCCTCCACAAGAGAACGACCTCCCGGGTGTAAGACTGTCTTTGTCGGAGGATTACCAGAAAACGCCACCGAGGAGACCATCCAGGAAGTCTTTGAGCAGTGCGGTGACATCACAGCGATTCGGAAAAGCAAGAAGAATTTCTGTCACATCCGCTTCGCCGAGGAGTTCATGGTTGATAAAGCCATTTACCTTTCTGGTACTTTGCATTACATAAGGGGTTTTTTCCCCGCCCCAGCACTTTGGTGATGTTTTGTGATATTAATATGAGCGTATTCCCTTTGACCTTAATGCGCAATTAAAGCACTCACAGTTTGGGGCTGGAAAGGAGGAATTCTGCCTTTTCCCCTGGGTGCCAGAACCTCAAAGTCTGTGAACGCTCCTCTGGGCTGCAGGCACAGTTTCCTACCATCCAGGCTTCAGGGATTCCATTGGCTTTCTAATCAATGTCCTCAAGTGCTTATTAGCTGAGAAGCAATATTATGACTACCAAGGACCGCTATTATTATTAGATGTAATTCTCAGGGGGAATACAGCCCTCTCTCAGAGTAATTTCAGTTTTTCAGAAGTGGTTCACTTTCTAGACAGCAGGGCACCAGTTTAAGATCAGTACCTTACAGGAGGTGATCCTGGCCGAAGGGAGGCCCCGTCTCTCCTCGCGTTTGCTCATGCAGTTAGCCTGGCTAAGCCCACCCACCAGCCCTTCTTCTCTGTTGTCATTTACAGGAGGTTTCTACAGATGTTGAAACTAGGAGTGTGAGGCTGCCTTCCGTTGTGTGGGTGTTGGAGCAAGTGTATGTGTTCCCAGTGAATTTAAGTTTCTTCCTCCATCGCGAAAGAATTCAGAGACAAAGTGATAGGTACGAAGTGGATTTATTTAGAGAGAAATACACTTCGCAGACAGAATGTAAGCCATCCCAGAAGGTGAGAGAGAGCCCTGAAATATGGCATGGTTAGTTTTTAGGAGCTGTTATTTTGTAGGCTAATGAGTGGGAGGATTATTCCAACTGTTTTAGGGAAGGGGTGGCGATTTCCAGGTATTGGGCCACTGCCCACTTTTTGACCTTTTATGGTTGGCCTCAGAATTGTCACAGTGCTAGTGGTGTGTCATTCAGCATACGCTAATATATTACACTGAGCATACGATAAGGCTCGAGGTCTACAGGAAGTCCAGTTTCCCGCCACCTTGGGCCCAGTTGGTTCTAACCGGTCTCTGGCATGTCATGTCCTGTGGCCATGTCATTCTTTTAGGTGTTGTGCCCTGCTCTCTTCCCAGCCTGTTTCATACGGAGCCTGTCAGCAAGGTCTTTGCCACGTCTAAGAATTGCAGAGCATTTGAAGGACGTCTTTTTGGATTTAATTCACTGCTGTTCCTTCCCTCTCTTTCTTCATCTGCACATTTCAGTCTGTCACTCTGCATACCACCTCCCTCTTCCTGAGGCAAAGCTAGTGAGGAAAGGTGAGAAAAGAATAGGAAAAAAAAAAAATCTGAACATTACTACCAGATTTTCTTAACTTCTGCAGTCAGCCCCTATGGCCATCAAATTCTCTTGCAAACCCCAGAAGCCTTAGGGTTATTCCCACACTGCAGAGATATCCCTGTGCTAAATAGTGACCTGGAGAACTTTAAAACCTTTATTCCAATAAAAGCTGACAAACTGGGGCAAAAACCTAACAGTATTCCAAAATGGAGATGGAAGACAAAACATAGAAATATTTTACAGCATACATGTTTCTTGCAACTCTTGAGCCACAGCATCAGAGTAATCTATTAGACAACCAGGAATTCTGTTGAGTGCATGGCACTGGGTTTCACATGCCTCGGGCAAGATAACCTCTCTCTGAGCCTCTGTTTTCTCATCTGCAAAACTGAGACAGTAACAGAGCTGCTTCATCAGATTATTACGAGGAATAAATGCAAATAATGGAAATAATGGATATTAAGCACCGAGCAGGACACATGCAACACGGGAACCATTCAGTAAGTGGTTGTTTTTAACACAAATATCCTGATGATGATAAAGTAGGACTGGTTTCTCAGGAGCCTTGTCCTGGGGATTCAGATTCTAATCACAGCTCTACCAATATAACTGTGACTTTATCCCACCTTATTAAATGAAGGGGTTAGAATAAATCAGAGGTGCTTTTCAACACCGACTTAGCACAATGTTTAGACCCAATCAGAAACCTCATAGTACACTGCCAGAGATGAACAGTTCCAAATTTAGGCACTTGAAAGTCCCAAACTTATGCCTTGATGCTATTTTTTTTTTCACACTCTGACCTGGGCCCCCACCTGACTGCCCCTTGGCAGTAGAAGGAGCCCACAGCAAAGGCCTCACCTCCAGCCTCCCCTGCCTGGGTGCAGCATTGTCCTGGAAAGATCTGAAGGGCTAATTGGGAGGGGCCGGAAGGCAGACAGTCTGCCCCTCCCGTGTGCAAGCTTTTCTGCAAGCCAGAGCCCAGCTGGATAGCCTGTCTAATTTTAGGACCATGATCACATCTGAAGGCCAAGTTAAATTTAGACTCAGCCTCATCACAGGCTCTTTTAAGAGCCTTAATGATGGTGTTTGGGTGAAAGAGGGGGTGCTTTCTGGAACCAGAAATGTCTGAAGAGTGATGTTCTGGACCCGAGCGGGGGAAAGTTTCTTGGCCATTTGGGACAGCTGGCCAGTCTTAGGCCATTCTGCCTGCTCAGCTGTTAGGTATATAATACCACGGCCTGCTGGTTTCTTAAGCCCACAGCCAAGATACACTCTGCTTTAGCATTAATACTGCCCCTCTGTGATCAGTATTGATAGGCATTGTCATGTCTTCCCATTTTGGGAGAATACCATTTAAACTTGGAAGGGAGACAGTCATAACAGGAATCAGATGTGAGATCAGTTTCACGTTTGTAACTTTTCAAAGATGTGAAAGTGCCCTCCTGGGGAGGTGCCAGGCCGTCCTGGGATTTTCGACTCCGTTTCAGCCCCATATACTAAGACGATCCACTGAAACCCACCACGAAAGCTTGCGCGTCAGCGCCGTACCGCCTGGCATCTCACAATGGTGGCTCATATGCACATTTCTCACACAGCAGAAGTGCTCCTTCTGCTCTCTCTTCTGGTGGCCCCCAACAGCCAGGATCCTGCTGGGACCTGAATTTATGTTTCTAAAATCCGAGTACCCCAAACTGAAGAGCAGCCTCAAAGCCAAGCCTCCTCCATTTGAAGTTAGGCTGGCGGTCCAGTTGCAGTTCCGCAGATCTGATGTCTCAGATCCAATTGCTGCTCATAATCTCTGTAAGTTGTGTTCAGTTCAGTCGCTCAGTCGTGTCTGACTCTCCGTGACCCCATGAATCACAGCACGCCAGGCCTCCCTGTCCATCACCAACTCCCGGAGTTCACTCAAACTCATGTCCACAGAGTCGGTAATGCCATCCAGCCATCTCATTCTCCGTCGTCCCCTTCTCCTCCCGCCCCCAACCTTTCCCAGCATCAGAGTCTTTTCCAGTGAGTCAACCCGTCGCGTGAGGTGGCCAAAGTATTGCAGTTTCAGCTTGTGTAGCTCACAGCAAATCCCCCAGGGACCTCCGGGCTCTTTTTTTGTTGTTGGGTCTAGCTCTGGTTTCTCACAAGGGTTCCTGTGGCCCTCAGAGATTGCATATAAACAATTCATGCAGTGCTGTGTGCCAGATGAGGTGCCAGAGGGCTGTAAGGAAGGCCTCTTGATTGAAGGTAAAATATTCTCCTGCGTGCCCCAGAGGATAAGTAGAAATAAAACAGCATTGCCAAATTGCCGTAGTAGTTGTGGCTTTTGCAGCTGTCGAGAGAGAGATCAGAGCGGCAGAATGAAGCTATAGGAAAATGGAGCGATAGCCTGAGTGAGGTGTGGTAGAATTTACTACGTAGACCTTTTTAAATATCATAGGTATTCTTTATTTACACACTCCACCGCTTTCTGAAAAGAATGTAATTGAGCTTATAAGGCAGAGTTACGGTACATTGAAAATAGAAAATTGAGGCCATAAAAAGCAGAGGGGGATAGAAAAAAGCTCCCTGCTCCATTTGTTTGTGAGCCTCCTGGAAGCCAGAGGGAAGAAGGCCTCAGGATAGGTGTCCTGGTGCTCGCGATCATCTTGGTAACACTGGCTTGGAGATCACCTCGCAGCAGAGAGTTTAGCTGCCCATCTGTAACAGGTGTTCCCTGGCCCCGTTCCAAATCGCGGAGGCCAGTAGCTTCCCACCTCCCCTGGGAAGGATGCCTTTCCTAAGGGAAAAAGAGGTCAGCGAGAGCTCCCAGGCTCACCTTGAATGGCCTGGACCCGACTGTCGACAGTGGCACGGGGCCAGGTCGTGACCCTGTGATGTGACCAGACTCCCCCGTTGGTTTCAGGTTACCGGATGCGCTTAGGGTCCAGCACGGACAAAAAGGATTCGGGCCGCCTGCACGTGGACTTCGCCCAGGCGCGGGACGACTTCTACGAGTGGGAGTGCAAGCAGCGGATGCGCGCCCGCGAGGAGCGGCACCGGCGCAAGCTGGAGGAGGACCGCCTGCGGCCGCCCTCGCCGCCACCCATCATGCACTACTCGGAGCACGAGGCCGCCCTGCTGGCCGAGAAGCTCAAAGGTAGGAGCCTGGCGCCGGCTTCCTCTGCGTCCGCGCCGGCCAGCGCCCTCCCCAGGCGCCGAGGCCCCAGCGTCTCTCCAGGCCCTTTGCATCCTGATCTCATAGAGCTGGCGTCACCCATCTGGGCTTCCTCATGCTCGCTGGACAGAGTCCAGCCCCCACCCGGCCCTCGGCCCTGAGTTCTCCCTGATTGGGTGCGTTCATCACTCAACAAAATTCATGCAAAGACGGTCAGGAGAGCTCCTGTACTAACTGCAAAAAAGGCTACCACGTTCCCACCCGTGTTGAATGAGCCCATGTCTCCCCTCCTGTGGGGCCGGGCGGTCCTGGGGTTCCTGCTGATCTGTAGGGTCTGCAGCTCCACTGGGCTCTTAACCAAGCTTCCCCAAAGGCTCATCAGAAACCAAGCTGGGACTCCTGCAGGACAGAAGAGAAATGTAGAAGAGGGCCCCTCCGTCTTCAGAACCGGAGTGGACGGGACCCTCCTATCACCTGCAGAAGAATGAGGTTTAGAAGTGAGAGTGTTTCATTTATTTGAATGTTTGCTGTGCTCCTCGCCCAGGTTTGAGACCCTGGGAGAGACAGACGGACAGAGGCTTTAGTACCTGCCGCAGTGAACCACAGGTGATTGGGGAGGGTCCAGATTTTGAAGTTAGGATGACATGTGTGTGAGTTCTGTTTCCTTCTTGATCAGAGTTGTTGACCCCAGCATCATGGGTGCATTGTACAGGCAAGTGGCGGTCAACCCCTCCTCCGTTATCGGGCATGTCAGGTTTTAAAGAGAGAACACAGGTCATGGTCGCTAGCCACACACAAGTGTCTACAAGGAAACGATGCACTGTGACAAAGCCAGTGACACAGTAGTCCATCAGCATATGAGCAGCATGCTTGGGAACTCAGGGACACGTGTGCATGATGTTGAGGAAGGTGTCAAGAAAGCTTTCACAGAGGAGGCAAAGCTTGAACCTTGCAGGAGAAACAAGAATTCCCCCCCGCTCCCCAAGAGAAGAAAGAGTCCAAAGACATTCTTGTCAGAGGCGGGAGCCCTAGGAATAAAGACACAGGGAAGCAGATGGGGAATTGGGCACAGAAGGAGAGGCACTTTGCCTCCTCTGGGGAATGTGAGAGCCGCTTGGAAGTTTACAGGAGTGAAGGTGATGCTGGGAACACAGTGTGGGGCCAGACAGTGGAGCCCCGAGGGCTGCCGCTGGATCTGGGTTTTAGTCCATAAACTGTGCAGAAGTCATGAAAGACTCTTAGGAGAGGAGAGATGTGATTTATCCTTGAGAGTGTTTTAGAGCCTAGCTGGCAGTGTTCAAAGTGGATTGTGTGTTTTCACTAAGGGAAACTTGAAAAGCTGCCCCAGACCTATTTTTGGAAGATAAAAAGTTGATATTCTATTTTCTTTTTTAAGAATTTTTTAAAATCATTTATTTATTTATTCATTTATCTTTGGCTTCCCTGAGTCTTTGTCGCTGTGTGTGGGCTTTCTCTAGTGGCGGTGAGTGGTTGCTACTCTGCACTTGCTGTGCGCAGGCTTCTCGCTGCTCTTGTGGTTTCTCTTGTTGCAGAGCTCAGGCTGTAGGGTGGGCTTAGTTGCCCCACAACTTCCCAGATCAGAGATTGAACCCACGTCCCTTGCATTGACAGGTAGATTCTTAACCACTGGGCCACCAAGGAAGTCCTAAAAAAGAATTAAAAAAAAAAAAAAAGACTTCTGCTTCTAGTCTTCATCCTCTCCTCTGGCCTTGGGGACCCTTAATCAGAGGTAGTTTCCACTGAAATGCCCCTCTGAAACTGTGGACTTGGACAATGTTTTGAAAAACGCACCTTGTGAGAGCTGTGAGTTGAGTTTATTTGGTGTCTCACTGAGGACTGCAGCTCAGAAGACAGCCTCTCAGATGGCTCTGAGGAGCTGTTCCAGAACTACAGGTAAAGGAGGAAGCATGCGCGCGGTTTTGGTGACGGGGGTGCCTGCCACCAAGCAGGCCTCTCAGTAGAAGGCTGCTGCTAGTCAAAAGGAACAGACATCTTGGTACTAAATGGGTTTAGTACTTTTCTCCGTGAGGGACAAGGCAAGAATCTGGGCTCATGAAACTTCCTCCCGAAAATGTCTGCCTATCTGGAGGTCCGTTCTGCTGGTTTTCCCAAAGTCCAGAGTGCTGCACGCCTAATCCCTGCTCTGAATTCCTTTCGGGCTGTGTGGAAAGTCAGCAGCTGTGGTGGCCAATGACTTAGTCCTTGTGGAACCTTCTTTAGTTGACATAACCGGGGACTCACTCTTACCGATGCCCCTTAGCACGTGCTCTGCCTCTCCACAAAGGCGAGCCCTCCCATCATGAATACATAGGCTGTGGCTGTCCCTTTAATAAAAAGCATATAAAATGCAAATGTAGACACCCTTTCGCTTTGCTCTTCAGGCCAGAATCCATAAGGAGTGGGCCGAGTGAGAAAGAACACCCTTCTCAAGCAGGAATGTTGATCTAGGAACACATAATTTTTCCTTCACTGTCCAGCACGTCTTCCTGTAGCTCGGACAGTGAAGAATCTGCCTGCAACTCAGGAGATCTGGGTTTGATCCCTGGGTTGGGAAGATCCCCTGGAGAAGAGCATGGCAACCCACTCCAGTATTCTTGCCTGGAGAATCCCATGGATAGAAGAGCTTGGTGGCTACAGTCCATAGGGTCTCAGAGTCGGACACAACTGAAGTGACTCACACTACTATCTCTAGCACATTGTGTAGTATCAGCTCAACGTACTGCATCAGCTATACTGCATCAATCGTGTCCACACCAAGAAGTGACAGAAACTTGCACCCTGGTGCTGTGACCCCACGGAGGAATTTCGGGAAAGTTTGGCATCTGCGTTAATGTTCTTTTTAAGAAGCCAGTGCCAGAGAGTCTGCACGTACGAGCCACACAGTGTGGCCTTTCTTGTAAAAGGATAGCAGACTAGGGTGTCCGTTTGGTAAAGTCATTCACAAACCCTGCCATTTCAAAAATATGTATTTATATAGAAGAGCATAATATGCAGAATTTAGAAGCGACACCTTTGCCACGTACTGTGTGATCCCTTGAGGAGAGAACAGATTGGAAATGTTAATAGAAGGCGGTTACAGCAGAAGGAACTGGCCGGGGCGGCATCTTAGGCAACCGTCAGGTAGTATCAAGCTTGACAGTTTCAACCAGAGCACAGGGTTTGGAACATAAACAGCATTTAATTGCTTAGGAAATTGGCTGCCTCAGAGAGGAAATCCACTCCATGCTCCTTGTAACACTGCAAAGCCAGACAGGAGGAGCCAAGGAAACTGTTTCCCTGATGATGATGTTCCTTGATATGGGGATATAAAATCCCATCAAGACCGCAGGTAAAATAAGCCTGGGTCAGAAAGGAAATGGAAATGCAATCTGAAAATACCTAATTGGATTTGATTTTTTTTTTCCTCCCGTGAGAAATCTTGCTATCTCGGGTTTATTACAAGCATTTTTTCCCCTCTTTTATATCATACTTATTTATCCTTACAGTTTTCTTGTGGAAAATCAGCTTTATCCAGCAAAATCTGTACTAGCTGAATCTTCTTTAGAAAGCTTTTGTATTGTATTGAGGTATAGGCGATCAACAAACAATGTTGTGGTCATTTCAGGTGAATAGCAGAGGGACTCAGCCTTACCTATACATGTATCCATTCCCCGCCAGACTTCCCTCCCATCCAGGCTGCCACGTAACAGTAGAGTTTGCAGTGCTATCCACCAGGTCCTTGCTGGTTTTTCATTTTAAATATAGCAGTATGTACATGTCCATCCCAAACTCCCTAACTCTCCCTTCCCCTCATCCAAGTCTTTGTTATGATCCCAAGGCCTTCCATGTCCTGCCCGGTGTTAAAACTATGCTTAATAGTAGATGCTCAGTGAGTTATTTGATTTCTCTGTTCCTTCACTGTTGGGAGCCTATGAGCGTGTTGCGTTTCCGGCCACAACGCCAGGAAGGAAAGCTTGGGGAGGTGTGACATGCCCTCAGCCGCCATTCATTCACTCCACATGTATCCCTGAGCTCTCTGCTGGACCCTGACGCTGTGAGGCCCGGGGAACACAAAGCCCCTGCCTTACAGAGTTTACGTTTAATTTCGGTTTACTTGAGTGATCCAGGTAGTTACAAAGCACTGTTCTGGGATGAGAGATGGCCAACCTCCTGGGACCAGGTAGCCTCAATCCAGTGACCCCCGGGCCTTCTAAAGTCAGACAAGACACTGAGTTGCAATTGTGTAGTGTCTAAGGCACCAAACACCCAACGTCTGTTAAGGTTAATGCAGATTCTAAAAAAGAAAATTAGTGGGCACCCCGCGGATTACATAGACATTGTTCTGAGACGATTCCACTTAATGAAGACTGACTGGAAAGTAACTTCCCACAGATGCAGAGTTTATAGCACGGCTTTGAGAAAGTGAGAAGGGGCTCGATACCAGCATAATTGCACGTTATTGGAGACAGTGGCACCCGGCAGACGAGATAATGAATTTCTGCCTTTCTAAGACAGACCATCCACTCCTGGAGGAGCCTAGTGTTTGGACTGTGGAAGGAAGAGATTGATTAGACAGTGAGGAGAGATGATTTCCTGATTCATGGGGGGATTTCTCCTGACGAGCATTTCAAAGTTTTTGTGTACTTTTCCCCCTTTTAGAAAACTTTGCATAATCTTTCACCATGTGATGAAAGGAATGGTTTCTCTCGGCCTCAGGTGGAGTTTTGACAAAGCTTTGCAAGCAGTGTCCTTGGGACTCCCTGATGTGTCATCCCGGATACAGTCTTCCTGGGATCAACATTCCTAACTTCCAAGGACTTGTCTTTGATTTGCATACGGAATGGCCCCAAATCAGCCTACCAGAGGGAGAAAGGGTGGAAGAGGTTGCCAGCGTCTTACTGAGATGGTTGTCAACATTTATGGTTCTTAGAAAGAAATAATGCTATGAGCTATGGAAGTTCCGTTAGCTGAAAACCAGACTTCCTTCTCAGGACATAGGAGATGTAAAGCATGGTAGCCTGTTTGAGAATCACTTCTTTGGCGTTACTGACCTTCACAGAGGTGAGATGGGCCATTTCATCTATTCACATTTTGCCTGATCCAAAAGCAGGAATAATCAGTGCACGTTCATGTGCTAAATCTGAGAGATTGTGTGTGTGTGTGTGTGTGAGTGAGCTTGTAGGGTAGGGTGGTGGTTTTGTTATTTAGTGATGAAATTGTGTCTGACTCTTTGTGACCCCATGAACTATGGCCGCGCCAGGCTCCTCTGTCCATGGAATTCTCCAGGCAAGAATACTGGAGTGGGTTGCCATTTCCTTTCTCCAAGGAATCTTCTGAACCCAGGGATCGAAGCTGCATCTCCTGCATTACAGACAGATTCTTTACTGCTGAGCCACCAGGGTGCTGGGCAGGGTATGGGGGAAAGTATTAATCATTTCTGTAGCCTTTCCTGCTATCCGCGATCTGAAGGGTAGGTGAAGTACCACCCCTTCTGATGGTTAACTGAGCAGCCAGAATGGAGCTTTGTTTTGGGATGTCCATGTTTTAGGAACACATAGTAAAAGTTTGGGAATGTTGTAGTAGTAGTGCCATCCTGAAATTTCCATACTGCCTAGATCAGTGTGCACACTGTAAGTTATTTCTACCTATCAAGCCAGAAACCAGGGACAATCTTACAGACACATTATTCAGTATGTTTGTGTGTGTGTCCATCCCCATTTTTTTGAAAAGCATTGTAGAATGTCTTACTTTTTCCTCTCATTCTTGAGACATTTTGTTCAAATGTGAACTCTCCCTTCCTATCATTCCTTTCTGGACCTGCCGGAAATCAGGTTCCACTAACGCATTTCAGTTTTCATATTCAGGGTTCATTGTCTTGGCTCTTGTCCTGCCTATGTATTTATTTTAATTGAAGGGTGATTACTTTACAGTGTTGTGATGGCTTTTGCATACATCAGTGTGAGTCGGCCACAGGAATACATGTGCCCACCCCCCAATCCTGAACCCACCCTCCCTCCCCGCCCCAGCCCTCTGGGTGGTCCCAGAGCCCCTGCTTCATGCTTGGAGCTTGCACTGGTCATCTGTTTTACATATGGTAATGTACATATTTCAATGCTGTTCTCTCAAGTCATCCCGCCCTTGCCTTCTGAAGTTCAGGGCCAGATCTCCTCTGCCTACAAAGAGGGAGAAGAAATCACTTACCAATTTGATTCCTTTTCCCCTTCATTGCCTGCACATCCATTTGATTAAAGGTCACCGAGTGCCCACCTGTTGGGTCCTGGGCTCTGTGTCCTGCCTGGGGTTTCAGATATGACCATGGCATGGGCCCTGCCTTCAAGGAGCTTGAAGTCAGTGGTTGCTCAGGATGCTGTGACAACGGAATCATGACTGTCTTACAAATATGAAATGAACAAGTGTCGGTGATTTTGTTTAAGTCATTAATTAATGAGAGAACGAGTAAGATGTTAAAACTGGTTCAAAAGAGAATTTCCTTTGTAAAGACATATTTTCTTTTGGACGAAAATTCATTTACATTATTACAGAGAAGAATTATTTGCATTATCCGTTTTCACAATTTATGTTGTGTCCCTAAAGCATGATAAAATAGCCTAGTCAATGACAGAGATTCACACCCCTGTAAAATCAGAAAATCCCAGAGGGTCCTCTAGCCCGGCATTCCATCGAAAGAATCTGCTGTCCTCTCAGTGCCCATTTCCAAGACTCTGACTTATTTTTCACATTCTTCTGGCGTAAGGATGGCTGATGTTTAAGCAGCTGCTCTTTAAGTGGCAGTGGAGGGTTTGCGGACAGAGATTCACAAACCTCGCAGGAATCACCTGCAAGCCTTTCAGTATTCTCCACTCTCTCAGATGCCCCTTTCCATTTCCGGTTTTCATGATCTTTTTAAGTTAGATAAGCTCCTAACCAGTTTCCCCGGTTTTTATTGAGCGATTTCTTCCAGGTCTTCTCCAGTTTCAATGTGCATGTGAAACACTTGGATGGGGATACAGATTCTGAGTCAGGAGGCCTGAGTAAGGGTGAGACTGTATTTTCAGCAAGCCCCAGAATGAGGCTCATGCTTATGGTCTTTGAATAGGAAAGATGTATCCCATATGTGAGCCTCCCAGGTGGCGCTAGTGGTAAAGAACCCACCTGCCAGGGCAGGAAACAGCTGATCCCTGGTTCTGAAAGATCCCCTTGAGGAGGACATGGCAACCCACTCCAGTATTCTTGTCTGGAGAATCCCATGGACAGAGGAGCCTGGTGAGCTACAGTCCACGGGGTCAGGCATGAGTGAAGCAACTTAGAATGCGTGCATGTGTCCCACGTGCAATTTTTAAAATGCCTACTGCGTGCCTCATGCTGACTAAACATGAGAAAGAGGGACAGGGAGAGAGGCTGGCAAATTCTGAAGTAACTAGAAATGAAATGAACCGAGTATGGATTCAGGTGGCGACATTGAAGTGTGACCATCATTATAATATTCTTTAGTCCTCACAAAGCTAAATCATTCCGTTCCCAGAATTAAAAAGCAAAATACAAGGTTAAATGCAAAGGTTATTACTTTTCCAGAATTTAAAAATTACTTTCAAAAGATTTTTAAGTCATTGGATAGGCTGGTTAGCTTACTGTGGAAGACCTCTGTGTAATTTTCTGAGATCACTCTTAACTTTCATTGCTAATGGAAATAACCTCAGAGGCCTGAAGGATAAAAGGACCAACCAGCCTAAGTGCCATGAGAACATTTATCTCTGGTGGACAACGTGAAAATACTCTTCAACATGAAATTAAAATGTTTATCATCAACTCTTGACCATTGGACTTGCTGTAGCTTTCCAGTACTAATGCACTGCAAATCTATTAGACATAGAGTGTAATGAAATAAACTACAAAGGGAAAAACTCAGAGTGAACAGAAGGTTGAAATATGTCTTGGAAATTTTCTTCTCATCCTGACCCCTCAGAGCTTGGAAGGCCAGTTGGTACATGAACCAACAATTACTGTACAGAATGACTGATGTTTTAATAGCAGGATATGTAAGGAATTGTGGGAACATAGCAAAGGGATCCTTGATTCATGTTCAGTTCAGTTCAGTCGCTCAGTCGTGTCCGACTCTCCGTGACCCCATGAATCACAGCACGCCAGGCCTCCCTGTCCAACACCAACTCCCGGAATTCACTCAAACTCATGTCCACAGAGTCGGTGATGCCATCCAGCCATCTCATTCTCCGTCGTCCCCTTCTCCTCCCGCCCCCAACCTTTCCCAGCATCAGAGTCTTTTCCAGTGAGTCAACTCGTCGCATGAGGTGGCCGAAGTATTGGAGTTTCAGCTTTAGCATCAGTCCTTCCAATGATTCATGTTAGGGTTACAGAAAAGCTTCCTTTATGAAAGGCACTTAGGCTGACTGTTGAGGGAAGCAGACCAGTTAGCTGGGTCTACCAGGATCTCCAGGGACCCTAGGATGAGTGCATAGCACATGCAGAATTAGGGAGGCAAGGGCCGGGTGCTTAGCTCATTATTAACTGGGGTTTTTTTTGCAGAAACTAATATCTGAGGCTTGCTATTTTTATTTTTACCAGCTAAAAAATAATTCTGTTATTAACACTTTGTGGGTTATTATACGCAATAGTTACACCTGGCACACCTGTGTAAAACCTTCTAATTTTCATGAAAAGTTGTCTTCAGTCCACTCTTCTGTAGAAGCAAAGGCACATTCTCCAGCACCATGAGTTTCATTTTCACTTTCTGTATCAGAATCAATCACTAAGGTTTTTTGTCTTTTTGTTGTTCTAATGTTCACATTGTCTGAATCAGGACTATGTTCTGAAGAACTGGCATCTTCTGAAACACTAGTATATATGTCACTCGGACAATCAAAGTAGCTGCATAAAATTCACTGAAAAATTCTTCTTCATTCAAAGTTTCGCAATGCGTCATTTTTAAAAATTTTACGTTTATAATATACACAAGGCTGGAACAGAAACTTAATGGAGCAAAATGTGAAAGATAATGGCAATCATAATTTGTACAGTGAACCCTTGATCAATTTTAAGCTCTAACAACTTTGCCCAGTGATGTTCGTTGTATCACCCTCTGAAAATGTATTGATAAGTCTCCAGTCAATACTATTCAGGTAACAAAAGAGATATTAATATATCTGTGGTCAAAATTGTGTTAACAAAGAGGAGCATGACAAAGGAACAGTGAATGGATTGAAAGGGGAAATGCCAATCAAGGGAGGCCATGGATTGCCTTAATCCAGGTGTGACATTGTGATTAGGAAAAATTGGGGAATTTTTAGTGAGCAAATAAATGATCCATGTGAAAGTGAAAGTTGCTCAGTTGTGTCTGACTCTTTGCAACCCTCTGTCATGGAATTCTCCAGGCAAGAACACTGGAGTGGGTTGCCATTCCCTTCTCCAGGGGATCTTTCTGACCCAAGGATTGAACCCAGGTCTTGTGCATTGCAGGCAGATTCTTTCCAGTCTTATCCACTAGGGAAGACCAGATGGTCCATAGTCGCTCCATAATAGGCAAACTTTCCCGGTTTTTAGTGTGAAGAAGATGTGTTTGCCCATTCTGTTTTCTAAAGGGCACTAATGTTCAGAATTAAGTCCAAGCGTGTACACAAAAAGTATTTGGAATTTTTCGAATTGCATCTTGGATGTGATTTTTATAAGCCATGTTAATTTCTTTCCACATGAATAGCTTTAATAACGCTGCAATCTATGTCCTGTTTAAATTAGTTTATATTGTTTTCTGTTTTCTTAGTGATCTTTCCCCTGAAGGCAGAATTGAATTTTCATTTGGATATTGAAAATGACCACTCCCAACACACTCATGTAACCATTCAGAAGGAGCTGACAACTTAGTCTTAATTAAAATAAATTCACTTCTTGCATGGCAACAAATATTGACTAGACTTAACCAATCACATGTTAACTAATGTTTTCATGGTTAATTTAAATGTAGTGCATCAGTCATCCATGAGCCTACCACAGAAAGTTCAGAAATTATGAAACTGGAAGTTTTCAAAACTATATACTAAGCCATATGTACATATGTATATAACATACAATATATAATGTGTATTTTATTTTATTCATATAGATTGAGAAAATGGAATTCTGCCTACGATTACTTGTTATGATATTAGCAGATCTCTTGCCTACTTACTTTTTCACTGCTTTTTTCATTGTGTATTTTTAATTGCTTAATCCTAAAATTGCTCTCTCTCTGAAAACTATGCATTGACTATAATCTACTGGTGAACTTGCACTTTAGGTCTAAGAGTGAAGAACAATAAAATTTGGCTTTTAGATCATTTGAGCAAACATCTGTTTTTAAAATTTAAGTGTGTTCTTCCTGACACTAAGTTAGGGTATTTATGATCTGTGTAACCACAAGCAAGAGAAGAAAACCCGTGCCCATTCGTGGGTGAAAGGAAGATGGGACCCCACTGTTTGTGCGTGCTCGCTCTCGCTCTCAGAAGCCCCATATCAAAAACGTTTAGGATTTTTCTTTGTGTTCCACAGAGATGAAAAAGTCACAGCAAAGGGGGACAATGGTCCATGAAGTCAAGAGTTCCCTTTTCTGTTGTTATCTTTTAAGAAAGGGGGTGGGGTGGGTAAAAAGATTTCTTAGAGGCGTCAGGTAGATTTCTGCTGTCTTTTCGGGGGCCCATTCTCCTAACATCCATAGGCAGGGAGAGAGGCAGAGAGTGGGAGGGAGGCAGAGTTTATTCTGACTGTAAGTGTCACAGTGGGGCTCCCACAGGCATCATGCTAAATCATGGGCCTCTCCTCGGGCTAAGCACGGTGTTAAATTGTGTGATGGACTCTGTCCTGTACAAGCCCGCTCCGGTCCATGAAATGAGATAAGAAACTCGTGCAACTGGGGTTCACTGAGGGTTGAATTCAGACTGAAATTCCAGAGTTAACAAAACTGTGTGGGCCGGCCATGACACTGAACACATGCACACACTCGCTCAGCAGCGGGTTGAAATTGGCAAGGAAACTTGAGTCCTTCCTGTGCAGGCTGCCCCCTGGGCCTTCCTCAGGCCAGTTATCTCCTCGGATAGAAGCGTGAGGGCCCCAGGGACAGGTTTGCTCAGGAATAAAGCTTTGATCCCCAAGCCCAGACAGGCACCTGGGCGGGAGAGGACTGGAGATTGTGGCCCATCAACAGCGCAATTTCCAGCCTGGAGAAGGCAGAGCCCGCCCCTGGGGCACGGGTCAGGCTAGCCTTCCTGCACACAGTGCCCATGATTCTGGGGCAGGCAGCAGCCGCAGCTGTGAAATCGCGCCCCGGTCTGGGAGGGGATGCCTGGGAGAAAAGGGATTAAGGGTTTTTCTGTAGCGCTCTGCAAAACTCAGAAAGCACTCTGCAAATGCAGGCTTCGTGTGGGGTGTAAAATACTAACAGTGGTTGATTAGAAAACATCTGGGTAATAAAATAAGATTCCTTTACTAAATATGAATCACCCTCTATCTGTTCATCTGGAGTGTGTATGCATATATATATATAGATAGATAGATATGTATGTATGTGTGTGTGTGTGAATATGGATGTGTGTGTATGTATATATGACCAATGTATAATATATAAACAATAATGCACACACATGCACAGTGTATAAGGATGTCTCTGGTATTCCTCTAATGGAAGGAACATAGTAGCTGCTCTGTATTTGTCAAATAAATGAGTAAGTATCTGAATCTTTTAGTCTTAATTTTCCTCCTGAATTTTAGAACCCAGACTCAGTTTACTTGGAAAATGTAGGATATTTTTGTTTTCTTTATTTTTACAATAATTCTTATTGAAGTATAATTAATTTATAATGTGTTCGCTTCTAGGATATTTTTCATAAATTATGTTTTTAGAGGGTAGAAAAATACAAAATGAAAGACTTCTCAAGTTTAGAAAACAAGCCCAACGCTTGTAGCAGTAGGATTGATTTATGTTGTAATACCTGACATACAACTTCTGGTGCCAATTAATCACGTCCAAACTTGCTTTTTTCCCACATCTAAGCCGTACAACAGAGATCTGCTCCAGTAATTGTTTGCAAACAGGCAAGTCTATTTGCTTTCTTTTGAAATGAACTTTATCAGTTACTTACAGGTGGAACCTCCTGTCCCCTACCCCAAGCCCCATACTCCTAAATCAAATACAAATGGATTTCTAGCAGCCTTCCCTAACACACACACACTGACCCCCACAACCCCCCAGGAACAGGTCCTGTTTTGTTGAAAGCATGGAAATAGTCTAGTTTTCACCATAATCAAATATGTTGTAGTAAACCTAAAGTGAAATTGGTTTTGAACTGCAGCAGAACAGGAATTGACCTGTTGCTACTACTACCATGGGAACAATATCTTACATCATGACTACTTTTAAAAGTAATTTCACCCGTCACCCACATCCTGACCATAACTCAGCAGATTCTAAGTCAGAGAACTGATATTGCTGTATGCTGTTACCAATAAAAAAAATAAGGAAATGAACTGGAGGCCAAACAGGTAACAGTTTCTTGAGCCAGCCTTGAGAAAGAGAGATCTGGGTTTGGTGGGAAAATGCAGTTGTGTCATATTTCAGAGGATCCCCAGAACAGATCTTCTAAAACTGAGCTCACCAAGTTGGTAGTATGAGGGTAAACCACTCTTTGTTTCTTGGGGGGCTTTGCAGTGCTGTGCAGTTGGATGAGGAAAGAGAAGCTGAGTGATGATGGAACCGTCAGTTGCAGGAAAGCTCACAAGGTCAAGCTGTGACTATTAGTGGCTCAGATGGTCAAGAATCTGCCTGCAATGCGGGAGACCCGGCTTAGATCCCTGGGTTGGGAAGATCTCCTAGAGAAGGGAATACCCACTCCAGTATTCTGGCCTGGAGAATTCCATGGACAGAGGAGCCTGGTGGGCTACATCCATGGGGTCTCAAACAGTCAGACACGACTGAGCAACTAACACACACTCACGTATACACAGGATGGGCCATGCTATGCTTTTGGAGAGGAACCAAGGTGAAAACCAAGACTTGCCTTGGCATGATTTGAGCTTGGTGGTTTTCCATTTGCAGACGATAGCAAGTTTTCAGAGGCCATCACAGTGCTGCTGTCCTGGATTGAGCGAGGGGAGGTGAACCGGCGGTCCGCAAACCACTTCTACTCCATGGTGCAGTCGGCCAACAGCCACGTGCGCCGGCTGATGAACGAGAAAGCCACCCACGAGCAGGAGATGGAGGAGGCCAAGGAAAATTTCAAAAACGCCTTAACCGGGATCCTCACTCAATGTGAGTAAGACTTTTGGGGGCCATCTCTTTTTGTCGTGATGTTGCCTTTTCTTGCGTGCTCATTTTTTTTTCCATTTGGGGGTAAGTAGTCCCATAGTTTCCCATCTTACTCCATACCGAATGGCCAAACCTCATAACCAATTTCATGTTCTGTGGCATCTTGGAGGAACACGGACCCCGCCCTGAGAGCTTACTTCTCAAGGTGAGCAACGTTTCTGTAGCTTTTCCGCAGAACACCCCGTCCGGGCCCCAGGGCGGGGTGGACAGATGCTCCCATGCCTGCTGGACCCTCTGCAGTCCACACCACCCCTGCAGGGCAGCCACCCTCCCCCGTGGGCTGGGTACACAGATCCCACGTCCTCCCTGCGCTGACAATAGAAGCAGCCCCAGAACACACTGCCACTCGTTATCCTTGGGCTCTGTTCAGGAGGAAGGTCAGACAGACTCCTCCTCAGGATCCTTTTTATGTGAGGTGAGCCTTGGCTGTGAACATGAGCGACTCAGGAGCAGAGATCTTTCTGCACTATTATTTTGGTCCTTTCTTCATTGAAAAAGAAATTGCCTTCACCACTTAATGCCGGTGATTGTTCCTGTCTAGATCCTAAACTGATGAAAGGGTGTAAACAGGGCTTTCTCATAGAACAGTGGTTAGGGTAATTACCCAGGGCTCTGTTAAAAAAAGGACGGTTTTTTTTTTTACGGGCACTCTCTGCTTCTATGGCCGCGCATCACAGCTGCTGATGTGCCCTCGCCTGGTAAAAGCCACTGAATGGCACTGTGACAATCCCACACTCCATTCCGCACCAGGTGCAAGGTCCCACACCGGACGGTGACACGTTTTATTTACATACTCATTCTGAGGATAAGTATTATTTTCAGTGATACACTATGCCAAAATACCCATCACCTCTTTCATCAGTATAAACTCCAGCAATAATGTGCCTGATAGGATGCAAAGAGAAAAGGGGAGGAAAAACCAGAAGCCTCGCTGTAAATGTGTCTTATTTGACTTTGTTGTCAAAAGACCATTTTTGCTGCAGCGTCAAATAACTCCCAAGCCTAAACTCTGATAAGTGACCAGATATCCAGGATGACACCAACCTAGGACAGCTGTCTTTACAGGAACAATAGAACTGGTATATCTCGTAGAGGTCACTGTCAGACCACCTTCCCTAGATTCCCTGATGGTGAGCAAAGACCTTTTACCCAACTGTGTGTGCCCAGCAGTTCTGAAGTTTGGGTTACTAGAGCTCAGATAAATACACTAACACCCAGACCACCTGTAAAGGAGAGAAATAGAGAATGGATTTAGTAGGTGGAGGAGGGGTAGGGTGAATCGGTAGCAGAGAGCGGGAAAGGCCACACCAATTCTAATAATACAACCTCTGCAAAGTTGTGGCAAAAACCCAGCTGCCTGAACAGTAGAATGATCACCGATTACCCTTTGCTTACCAGCATCAGTTTTAAATAAATCCTCATTCCTATGCGGTTTATCATCCCACTGGGCAGGGAAGATCCTATCCTTGACTCTCACAAGGAATATAGGAAGGCGTTAGAATAGGGGAGGGCTTTCGTTTTTTCTGGCAGTATCTTTTGCAAGAAGCCCCTGTTAAAAACAAGCACGTGATCACGTGGCTGAGTGAATGGGACCTGTCCAACCTTGCACAGGTAGAAGCAGGCCGAGGTGTGAAACCACTGAGAGACAGACAGAGAGGTCTAGCACATGGGGATAGAAGCACCAGCTTGTCTGTCCTGATCGAGGCCGAACCGGATCACGGGACTGAGATCTGCAGCTGCAGCGGGCTTCCTGATGCTGACCTGGGGGTTGAGCTTCCAGCCACAGACAGCGCCGAGGAGCACAGGCTTCTTCCCGCAGAGCCTGTATCCATATGTGCCACATCACATGTGGAGAAGCTGACGGGAGTGACCCTCGAGTGACGTACAGGGGTTTGGGGCGCAGAACCTCTGTGTGATGAAAAATCCGAGTGTAGCTTTACAGCCGGCCCTCCCTGTCCGGGGTTCCCTATCCAAGCACAGATGCTGCAGTATTGTAGTACAGTATATGTGAGTGGACCCGCACCGCTCAAACCTGTGTTAGTCAAGGGTTCACTGTATTCTGTCCAGGCAAGCGGGTTTACATTCTCCCTCCCTAAAAAGAGAGTGAAGGGCCAGAGCAAGGCCAGGGATTTTGGAGGAAGATCCTGTCTCATGGAAATCATAGGAATGGAGATTACTGTCATAGACACTGCTTAGGCACCTCACCTGTACAATATCAAAAGTTCAGTTCTTGCTTTTAATCTTCAAACCTGCCCCTCTTTGGGTTTTTCCTTCCCATTTTACTAATTCTCAGGCTCAGATCCTGTTGAGTACTTTTCACACCCACAATCAAAGCCCATCTAGGCTATTGGGAAATCCCATTGTTTCAACATTCAAACTGGCCCACTTCTCTTCATTTTCACTCTAGCCCTTCAAGTGCAGGCTGCCTGAACGATGATGGTGTCTGTCTGGGAGTAACAGAAACCCCCCACCAAACTTGATCTTAACAAATGGAGAGTTTTCATTTTCCATACGGTGAAATCCAGATCGTTGGCACTGGTTTGGTCGTTGAAGAGCCCCAGGCCTGAGGTTTCTGTGACGTTATTAGCCTTCTTCGATAGTTGTCTAAGAGGGCTGCTGTTTCTCCTGCCATCCCTTCTTTTTTTACAAGCTGGAATCACAGAAGAAAAAGGAGAGGGGGAAACAAAGAGGAAGGACTTGTACCTTTAAAGCAGAAAACCAGAACTTGCCAAAATGTCTCCAGCAGGCTTCTATTTATGTCTTGTTGTGCAGAATTATTCCATGTAGCCATGCCAAGCTATTTATACAAGGAAGATGGGAAATAGACTCTTTTGACTGGACCCATGGCCCTCCAGAATGAAACTGGAGTTCAAGGAAGGAAGGAGGGGAGAATGGCTACAGGCAGATGTTTTGCAGTTTCTGCTATGTGTGATTCTTCTCTTTCCACCTTACTCCAGCTCAATCTATTTTTCACACATCATCTGACATAATTCAGAGCACATCTTCTCCACTGAAATCCCTTGAGTAGATTCCCACTGCACTTAAAATAACATTCATCTTCCCAAGCCTCAAGCTCACTGTGCTTGCCTCTTCTGCGTCAGCTTTTGCTCGACTCACAAAGCGTCATCTCCATTGGCCTTTTTCCTGCTGAGCCCATCAAAGCTACCTCCCGTCTCTGAGCCTCTACACATCCATTCCTTCTGTCTGATGTTCTCGTCCTTGCAGTCTGCAGTCGTGAATCCTTCTCATCCTTTCAGTCCTGGCTGTAAGGCCATCCTATCAGAGAGGCCTTCCTGATCTCCCCTCTCCCAGCAGGCTCATATTTCATCAGCCCCTCAGAGCACTTACCCAAATGGGTGCATGCTAAGTCACTTCAGTCGTGTCTGACTCTTTGCAACCCCATGGACTGTAGCCCATCAGGCTCCTCTGTCCATGGGATTCTCCAGGCAAGAATACTGGAGTGAGTTGCCTTGCCCTCCTCCAGGGGCATCTTCCCGACCCAGTGATGGAGCCTGCATCTCTGATGTCTCCTGCATTGGCGGTTGGGGTCTTTACCACTAGCACCACCTGGGAAGCCCATCCAAATGGGTATAATTTAATAAATTGTCTGGTTATGATTATTATAAGCGTCACAGAAGAAAAGACATCTATCTCTTAGTCACTGATCTGCATCAGGTGCTTGGGATGTGGAAATGTGCAGGAAATATTCCATGGGTGAGTGAGTGAATATTCCAATGAATGAGTACACTGGAAGGAAGAAAGACAGGAAGTAAGCCTGAAACAGTGAGCTAAGACGTGTCCAGGAACCTCCTAGAAGAGTTTGTCATCAGTGTTAGTCCTGTCTGTACAGTTTTCACCTTGCATGTGCAATCAAACAAATTGAATAAAGAATTCACCAGCTATGCTTTTGTTGGAGATTGCTATATTTTACCAGACTTGGTTGCAGGCCAGAGGATATAAGGAGAGTTGAGGTAGCAAAATAAACACCAAAGGTCACATTGACATCTCCCACTTGTCACTGTCTGACAGCCGGTGCATTCCCCATCTCTCTGTTACTATTTGAGACATTCCTCATTAACCCTGTAATTTGATCCTGGAAGTATTTCAGCAGCCAACAGAGACGGTGAAAAGCCCAGGTGAACTTGAAGGCCCCAGGGCTGTCCAAGGGCTGCACGCCCCAGCTGGAAGGCCTGAGAGGCCTTTGAGTGAATCCTCAATAGCCAGGACCCTTGAGGGTGACTTGAAGATGGCAGATCCTTTCAGTGTGAGCCTCAGCTGGAGTTAAACCTGAGATAGAACAGGAGCATTGCACAGCTCACTGAGCAACCAGAATTTTCCATTCATTTCTGTGTGCTTTTACAAAGATGACAATTCCCCAGATGCAAAAGGGATCCAAATTCTAACATGAAATTCATCATGAAAATGTTAGCAGTAACCTGGCTAACGTGGTAGGTATGTGTACATATCTTCCTCCTTTGAATTTTGAAATAGATCTTGTTTCAGGTCTGGTGGAATTAATGTTTGTCTGTCTCCACCACATTTTCTGCTTCCCCAGCTGGCTTCAGGCTGAGTGTGGTATCCATAGAGCTGCCTCTAAAGTAATAGCTGCTGAAGTCCACAGCAGTCTTCATACTTGTCAAATTTTCCAAAAGCAGAACCAGTCAAATCCCCCATTTATCGGCTTCAGTATTCCTGGCAGACACCGCAAGAATCACATTTGGCTTTCTCCTTTAGAATTAGATTAAGATTGTAAAGCGCTAAGATTCAGGAATGACATCTCAGCTTTCACTCTGCAGAGTGGCTGGAAATCTGCTGGTTATTTGGCAGTGTCTTCCTACCACTTAAAAGATCCCCACAATTGCCCTAGCATTCCATGGGAGCCTCTCCATTAGAAAGCCAAGTCTCAGGGAGTTGTTCATAGGTAGTTTGGGAGCAGGTCTATTGTTGAACTAACTTATTCCAGTAAGTGGGGTTGCCCTGGCATTGAAGGCGGTGTCCACCTAACAACTTGCAGGAAAATTCAGGTACATTACAAAAGTCCAAGTGCAGTAAATGTGTGGATGCCTATATAGATTTTGTTGAACAGGGAAAGGGAAATTCCATGGAATGTTAGTCCATTAAGCTAGGTTGAATGCATGTATCTCCTTGCTTTGCTGATCACATTTGTCCTTGTTTTCGTATTTGAACAAATAGCATTTGCTCAAAGGGGAAAAAAATCAAGAGCCATGAATAATAATGTAAAGTTGTGATTTATTTCAAGGTCTGCATCAGAGGCCAGCAGTTACCTTCTAGCTTTGTTGGTATTCAGTTCCGCCAACATTTATTTAAGTTCTGACTTTCTTCCTATCTCTGGCCTTCACCCCAGAGTGGGCTATGTAACTATAATCCAATGGGCATTGTTTCCATCTGGGCCCTGGTGTAGAGTGTCAAAGGGCAGCAGCTGAACCCAACCAAGAGTTTGGGGAGTATAGCATCCACTCCTATTTTAAATCATTTTCCACCTCTGACCATGAATATGCAGTTTTCAGAGATGTTTAGATGAGAGCCTCCTTTATCCTGCTGGGGCCCCTGGGTCTTTCCCTTCATTTCAAGGCCAGCTGGATAGATTCTCATTTACTAGATATAAAGAAAGGGGAAAAAAAACAATTCAGTACAGGTGAATCATCTCATCCTTATGTCATTTTATTCTCACATCATCCTTTTCTCATCTTTATGTCATCTCTTAACCTGCCCATTGGGCAGAAACTCCTCCTGGTTTCCCAACTGAGAGCCTTTCAGGTTTTGATCTTCTTCGCTTTTTAAACATTAATACCTCAGAGGAAACTCCCCATAGGCCTGCCTGCTCAGTTTTTCAGTTATGAGCAAAGCTTGTCATTTCAAAGCTCAGAGAGAAACTGTTTATAAAGTTGAGGAAGCATGTTCTACGGCCCTCAATTATTAATATGCATGCCAAGATGATCAATTGTGCATGCCTTGTTACAACACACACACACGTCTGATGAAAATTTAAACATTCCGTGAGCATGCCACTCTGGGACTTTCCCAGCACACTTCTCGGTGAGAGAGGAGACGGGGAAGGGAGGAAGGTGGGGAAAAGGCAAACAGGAAGCAGATGGTGATGGAGAAGGGCTTAGTGATACTAAGAATATGTGCCATCGTGGAGGGCTTCCCTTCCCTGGTGACTCAGCGGTAAAGAATCTGCCTGTAATGCAGGAGAACTCTGCTCCACGTTATGTGGCAGCCTGAGTGGGAGGGGAGTTTGGAGGAGAATGGATACATGTGTATATGTGGCTGAGTCCCTTCACCTTTCAGCTGAAACTGTCACAGCATTGCTAATTGGCTCTGTGCACGTGCTTAGTTGCTCAGCTATGTCTGACTCTTGGCGACCCCTTGGACTGTAGCCCCCAGGCTCCTCTGTCCATGGGATTCTCTAGGCAAGAATATTACCAAACCCTCCTCCAGGGGATCTTCCCAGCCCAGAAATCAAACCCAGGTTTCCAACATTGCAGGTGGAATCTTTACCATATGAGCCACCAGGGAAGCCCAAGAATACTGGAGTGGGTAGCCTATCCCTTCTCCAAGGGATCTTCCCGACTCAGGAATCAAACTGGAGTCTCCTGCATTGCAGGCGGATTCTTTACTAACTGAGCTACCGGGGAAGCCCCTAACTGGCTCTACCCCAATACAAAATAAAGTTAAAAAAAAAAAAGAGTACATGCCATAAATATTAACGAGCAGAACAGAAAAGTAGAAATCATTGAGTGTCAGACCTGGAGGGGACTTGACACTTGTCGGCCCAAAGCTTCTCGTTTTAGAGCAGAGGAAGCTGAGGTTCTGAGAGCAGACCTCTTGGGCCCCCACCAATTAGCAATCTGTGGGTAGTTTCGAAATCAAGACTCTTGGCTTCTCAGGCGGTTCGCTTTCTCTGTGTGATGTGTGTTTATGAAAGCTGAAACTGATCGGAGGAGGATGTTATAAATACGAATTTATAGTTTGCAGGCGGGGGTAAAGAAATGTGCTGGCATCGCACCAAACAGAAATGCTACCACACGGTTAGAAAAGGAAGCCTGCCTCTAGTGCTGCCCTTTTTCTCACCTCCACACTTGGACCTCCGCCCCGTCTCTTGTCCGATGGGAACCAAAGCGCCTATCACGCCTCCTCCGTGAGCTGTCCCTATCTTTTCTACACATGGCCACCACCCTCTCTCCTCCCTTCTGTGGTGCTTGTTCATACTGTCTACTTGAGCACTGGATGGTTTTCTAAGCATCAGGTTTGGGGGGTTTGGATTTTTCCTCTAGCACGATTTTAGGCTAACCAAAGACAGAGTCCATCTGCTGTTCTCTTTTCCCACCTCGCTGTACCACTTTCAGACATGATACTTGTAAGCACCTCAGTACCTGTGTTGGTTGGTGATCAGATATGGTAGGCAAAACTGAAGATTGGAAATTGCAATGGAACCTGTTAACCTAAAACTCATTCTCAGTGTTGGATCTTGAGGTAAGCCGTGATCTCATCTAACTTTGCTCTAATATACCCTCCCCTTAAAAGTGAAATACACAGAGTGTACCGTAGTTGAGAATGTTGTAGAAGTAGTAGTATAGCACTGTTGTTAATATTGTTTTAACCTGCTGATTGGAAAGGTTAGAACCATCTTGGAAATTTGCTCTGTACCTTTATGATAGGGAATCTCATCTTAGATGCCAAAAACAGTGGAAAGACTTTCAATCAGGCACCAGGAGATCCTGATTCTAGTCCCAGCTTGATCATAAGTTAGGCAGGCGACTTTAGGGAAGATCTTGAAGCTCCTTGAGTCTTGTTTTATCATCTCTATGGGGAAAGTGTCCGACCTATGGGATTATCTCTTCCCACTCTGAAAATCCCACTGTCCTTATCCTGTCAACAAGCTTCACAGGTGACTCAGTGCTAAAGAGTCCTCCTGCCAGTGCAGTAGACGGGGGGTTTCGATCCCTGGGTCGGGAAGATCCCCTGGAGAAGGGAATGGCAACCCACTCCAGTAGTCTTGCCTGGGAAGCCCTGTGGACAGTGGAGGCTGACGGACTGCAGCCTGCAGTATCACAAAGTCAGGAACAGCTGACCTCACACGCGTGCATATATTGTATCAACAGCTTCGACCCCTGAACATCCCTGAATGTCTGCACACAGCCAGCACCTGCCAGGACCCAGCCAGGATGCCAGTGGCTCCTGAGCTGATCACAGAACAGAGGATCAGAGGGTGCCTCCCACCCGTGCCTGTCCCGACTCTGCCCTGCTGCGGGGTTACAGCTCCAGGTGGCACTGTGAGCTTTAAGCCACATTTGCCCCCTGAGATCATGTGTGACTATTGATCAGCCAAAATTCATATCAGAGAGGCTGCACCTTGCATCTCCTCTGGCACGTCCTCATCTGTTTTCTTGACTGAAATCGTAAAAGCCTCCGGCGTCTGAATGAGTGATGACACCCATCCACAATATTTACTGGGTCCCTATTAAGTGCCAGGTAGCGCGCACAGGGCTGGAGTGAAATGTGAGAGGTGTCTGATCTCCCTCTAAACCTCGACCCCCCACTTTCAGGCAGATTGGCATCCTTGTTCACATTTCTCCCGCCTAAAAGGCTTTCTCTGAAATCATTTCCTCCTTAGGAACTTCTGAGCCAAACTTTTCAGTTTTTGGGTTTTTTTAATTTCCACCAAGGGAAATTTGGCTCCCGTGTCCCTGCCGTCGGAAAAAAAGAATTTTATGAAGTGTTAAAATGTTTTCCCATGTCTGTGGTTGTCATCCCTATTGTACATCCTTGGAAAAGAAGTTCCCCATGACTGCCTTAGCGACTCGCCAGGTTTTCTGCTTCTCCTCTAAATTACACAGATGGCTGTATTTGCCAGTGTTGTCAGTGTTGCAAATGTAAGTTTCATTAAAAAAAAAAAACCTCTTGGCTCTAGGGGAAAAAATATCCAGAGACAATATCTTTTGTAATAACTTCCCAGTCAAGGATGAGTACAGTTTTGTTTCATAGGACAGCAAAGCAGATAGCAGAAGGTTCTAGAAACTTTCCAGAACTGAGCTGAGCCTTTTTGGTATCGCCTCCATCTGTCTGTCTGTCTGTCTTTCTATGCGTGCTCGGTCATGTCCGACTTTGTGACCCCCATGTAGCCCACCAGACTCCTCTGTCCACAGGATTCTCCAGGCAAGAATACTGTAGTGAGTTGCCATTTTCCTTCTCCAGGGGTTCTTCCCTGACCCAGGGATAGAACCCAGGTCTCTTGCATCTCATGCTTTGGCAGGCGGATTCTTAACCACTGCACCACCCAAGAACCATACCTGTACCTATATATATGGTTGGTTAATACACTATGATATTGGCATTTCTTTTAAAATGTAAGGATAGCAAAAGATGAGAGAGAAGTGAAGTGTTACACTCTGGAACAATGAAGAATTTTAGAGGGCTAGATTTTAAAAATTAACGTACAAATGTTGCGTGAAACACAGAAGTTCAGGAAATATTATATATAACTCTCAAGCGCTAAGGGTGAAAGCCTTTCCCCTGTTGATCCAAGCCCAGTTGCAGGGTCTGGGAAAGAAACCACTGCCCAGGGCAAGGGGGAGGGGAAGAGGAGAAACGGGGGGGGGGGGGGGGCTCCTGTGAGGAAACAGCCTCTGAGCTACTTTGGAAAGAATCACATGTTTAAAAGAAATATCTTTTACCAAAGTCCTTTTAAAGCCACAGGAACTTCACATTAGATCTGAGGGAAAGTGAGGGGCCAGGAAAGTTCCTTGAAGGACGAGATGACGTATCTGTAACTTTCTGTGCTACTGAGAAGGGAGTGCAGGTTAGTGTGTGTGCTCAAAGGAAGGACACCATCCCGTGAGGCTGGTGAGAGCATGGCCCCAGACGGCAGGAGAGCTCTACTGGAGGAGCCAGGCAGCTCCGGTGGGCCCGCCCCGCTCCAGCAGGTCGGCATGTCAGCGGGAAGCCATTAGCCCCTTCACAAGACGTTTGCGGGGCTCTGTGTGGTGGGGCCAAAGGGGTAGGAAGTCTGCGCGGGGCTGACCGGTCCACCTGTCTTGATCAAGGGATTCAAACCGGGGGAGGTTTCTTCCAGCCACGTGGCTGCTAAGAGGTGGAGCCACAGCCACGCAGGCCGGCCGGCCCTCCCTGCCCTCCCAGGGTACCCCGAAGCCCTGTGCCACTCCTAGACCCCTAAAAGCTCTCACCCAGCCCCACCTTGAGCTTTCCAGGCCGAGGCATTTATTCAACAACAGTGATGAACAGAAGTGGGATAGATTTTCTTAATAGTTGAAAGCACGTACTGAGGACGCATCACTAGAGGGTCAGAGGCAGTCTGGCAGACGGGTGAGCAGGGGCCCTCTTCCCAGACTCTGAGACTCTTCCTTAGTGTCTTTCAGATTTCTCAGTATGCTTTTGGAGAGGGCTCAGTGCAGCTTCTTGCCCCATCATTATTGTTGTTCAGTTGCTCAGTCGTGTCTGACTCTTTGCAACCCCATGGACTGCGGCACACCAAGCTTCCCTGTCCATCACCATCTCCTGGAGCTTGTTCAAACTCCTGTCCATTGAGTCGGTGATGCCATCCAACAATCTCATCCTCTGTCATCCCCTTCTCCTGCCTTCAATCTTTTCCAGCATCAGAGGCTTTTCTAATGACTTAACTTTTCACATCAGGTAGCTGAAGTATTGGAACTTCAGCGTCAGCATCAGTCCTTCCAGTGAATACTCAGGGTTGATTTCCTTTAGAATTGACTGGTTGGATCTCCTTGAGGTCCAAAGGACTCTCAAGAATCTTCTCCAGCATCACAGTTCAAAAGCATAAGTTCCTTGGCACTCAGCCTTCTTTATGGTCCAACTCTCACATCCATCCATGGCTACTGGAAAAACCATAGCTTGGACTAGATGGATCTTTGTCGGCAAACTAATGTCTCTGCTTTTTAATATGCTCTCTAGGTTTGTCAGAGATTTTTTTCAAAGGAGCAGTTCAGTTCAGTCACTCTGTAATGTCTGACTCTTTGCGACCCCATGAATCACAGCACGCCAGGCCTCCCTGTCCATCACCAACTCCCGGAGTTCACTCAAACTCATGTCCACAGAGTCGGTGATGCCATCCAGCCATCTCATTCTCTGTTGTCCCCGCCTCCTCCCACTCCCAATCCCTCCCAGCATCAGAGTCTTTTCCAGTGAGTCAACTCATCGCATGAGGCGGCCAGAGTATTGGAGTTTCAGCTTTAGCATCAGTCCTTCCAATGAACACCCAGGATTGATCTCCTTTAGAATGGACTGGTTGGATCTCCTTGCAGTCCAAGGGACTCTCAAGAGTCTTCTCCAACACCACACTTCAAGAGCATCAATTCTTTGGTGATCAGCCTTCTTCACAGTCCAACTCTCATATCCATACATGACCACTGAAAAAACCATAGCCTTGACTAGATGGACCTTTGTTGGCAAAGTAATGTCTCTGCTTTTTAATATACTATCTAGGTTGGTCATAACTTTCCTTCCAAGGAGTAAGCGTCTTTTAATTTCATGGCTGCAGTCAGCATCTGCAGTGATTTTGGAACCCAAAAATATAAAGTCTGATACTGTTTCCACTGTTTTCCCATCTATTTCCCATGAAGTGATGGGACCAGATGCCATGATCTTTGTTTTCTGAATGTCGAGCTTCAAGCCAACCTTTTCACTTTCCTCTTTCACTTTCGTCAAGAGGCTTTTTAGTTCCTCTTCACTTTCTGCCATAAGGGTGGTGTCATCTGCATATCTGAGGTTATTGATATTTCTCCCAGCAATCTTGATTCCAGCTTGTGCTTCTTCCAGCCCAGCGTTCCTCATGATGTACTCTGCATATAAGTTAAATAAGCAGGGTGACAATATACAACCTTGACGTACTCCTTTTCCTATTTGGAACCAGTCTGTTGTTCCATGTACAGTTCTGACTGTTGCTTCCTGACCTGCATACAGGTTTCTCAAGAGGCAGATCAGGTGGTCTGGGATTCCCATCGCTTTCAGAATGTTCCACAGTTTATTGTGATCCACACAGTCAAAGGCTTTGGCATAGTCAATGAAGCAGAAATAGATGTTTTTCTGGAACTCTCTTGCTTTCTCCATGATCCAGTGGATGTTGGCAATTTGATCTCTGGTGCCTCTGCCTTTTCTAAAACCTGCTTGAACATCTGGAAGTTCACGGTTCACATATTGCTGAAGCCTGGCTTGGAGAATTTTGAGCATGACTTTACTCCAAGTGTCTTTTAATTCTGTGGCTGCAGTCACTGTCCACAGAGATTCTGGAGGCCAAGAAAATAAAGTCTGTCACTGTTTCCACTGTTTTCCCATCCATTTGCCATGAAGTGATGGGGCCCGATGCCATGATCTTAGTTTTCTGAATGTTGAGCTTCAAGCCAACCTTTTCACTCTCCTCTTTCAATTTCATCAAGAGGCTCTTTAGTTCCTCTTCACTTTCTGCCATAAGGGTGGTGTCATCTGCATATTTGAGGTTATTGATATTTCTCCCAGCAGTCTTGATTCCAGCTTGTGCTTCATCCAGCCCAACATTTTGCACGATGTACTTGCATATAAGTTAAATAAGCAGGGTGACAATATCCATCTTTGGCATATTCCTTTCCCAATTTGGAACCAGTCTGTTGTTCCATGTCCAGTTCTAACTGTTGCTTCTTGACCTGCATACAAATTTCTCAGCAGGCAGGTAAGATGGTCAGATATTCCCATCTCTTTAAGAATTTTCCACATTTTGTTGTAATCCACACATTCAAAGGCTTTATCATAGTAAATGAAGTAGAAGTAGATGTTTTCCTGGAACTCTTGGTTTTTCTATGATCCAATGCATGTTGGCAATTTGATCTCTTTCCTCTGCCTTTTCTAAATCCAGCTTGAACATCTGGATTTTCTCAATTCACATACTGTTGAAGCCTCGCTTGAAGAATTTTGAGCATTACTTTACTAGCATGTGAGATAAGTGGAGTTGTGCGGTAGTTTGTAAATTCTTTGGCCTTGTCCTTCTTTGGGATTGGAATGAAAACTGACCTTTTCCAGTCCTGTGGCAACTGCTGAGTTTTCCAAATTCGCTGGCATATTGAGTGCAGCACTTTAACAGCATCATCTTTTAGGATTGGAAATAGCTGGAATCCAGATCAGCTGGAATTCCATCACCTCCTGTAGCTTTGTTCCTAATGATGCTTCCTAAGGCCTGCGTGACTTTGGACTCAAGGATGTCTGGCTCTAGGTGTGTGATCGCACCATCGTGGTTATCTGGGTCATTAAGCTCTTTTTTTGTATAGTTCTTCTGTGCATTCTTGCCACGTCCTCTTAATCTCTTCTGCTTCTATTAGATTCATAGGTTTCTGTTCTTTATTGTGCATAAACGCAAATATTTGGCTTCTTTGTGTTAGAAAATTCCACTTACTTAAAGCTTTTCTCCAGCTGTTGTTAAAGTCATTCCCACCTCCTTTGACGTTTTTTGCCACCTCCTTTCCAGCAGTTTCCATACTGGGGTTCCTTGGGGCTGCAAGGACCAGTGGCATCTTTGGCGTTTGTTGCCTTTAGTGCCTTGTAAAGGGTCTAGCACTCCTCAGTGTTCCTAAGACTTTGGCTCATAGTACAGATCCACGTACAGACGGTTATAAACGCACGTGTGAAGTTGCCCAGATGCTATTTCCACTCCCAGCTTCACCACTTACCAAACGTGTGACTGGTGATGACGCCTCTCTGGGGATCTCGGTTTCTGCATCAGTGAAACGGGCATAAGAATGACTCTTGCCTCAGAGAGTTGTGGTTGTTCATTGCTCAGTCATTCCCAACTCTTTGCAACCCCATGGGCCGCAGCACACCAGGCTTTTCTATACTTCCCTGTCTCCCAGGGTCTGCTCAGACTCCAGGCCATTGAGTCGACGATGCCATCCAACTCCCTCACCCTCTGTCGCCCCCTTCTCTTCCTGCCCTCGTCTTTACCAGCACCAGAGTCTTTTCCAGTGAGTCAGCTCCTCAGATCAAGTGGCCAAAGTTTTGGAGCTTCAGCATCAGTCCTTCTAGTGAATACTCAGGCTTGATTTCCTTTAGGATTGACTGTTTTGGTCTCCTTGCTGTCCAAGGGATTCTCAAGAGTCTTCTCCAACACCACAGTTTGAAAGCATCCAGCCTTCTTTATGGTTCAGTTCTCGCATCCATACATGACTACTGAAAAAACCATAGAGTTCAATTTATGGAGAGTTGTTGGGAAATTTAAATGAGATAATATTTTTAAATCAGATATTCTCAAACTTTTATTATGTGTGAGTATGATCTGGAGACCTTAGAAAAAAGCATCTGCTACACTGGTGGTTGTCAGAGGCAAAGGGTGGAGGTGCAGGAAAGTGGTGAAGGCAGTCAAAAGGCACTAACTTCTAGTTATAAATAATTCCCAAGGACTAAATGTACAGCATGGCAGTGATAGTTAACAAAACTGTATTGCACACTTGAAAGTTGTTAAGACAGTAAATCTTAAATATTTTTCATCACAAGGAAAAAATACGGTACCCAGGTGAGATGACGGATGTTAAGTTACCTTGGGGTAATCATTTCACAATATCTACCTATAAAAAATCATTATGTTGTACACCTTAAATTTACACAATGTCAATTACATCTCAATAAAACTAGGAAAATGTTTTCAGAAGAATAATTTGCTGGACCTCACCCCTAGAGTTTCTAATCAGTAAGTGTATGGGCTCCTTGCATTTTAATAAGTTTTCCAGTGATGCTTATGGTACTGGTCCAGGATCCACATTTTGAAAATCACTGTTTAAAATCATCAAGTGTAGTGTCTGCCCAATTAAGTCTGCTGCTGCTGCTGCTGCTAAGTCACTTCAGTCGTGTCCGACTCTGTGTGACCCCATAGACGGCAGCCCACCAGGCTCCCCCGTCCCTGGGATTCTCCAGGCAAGAACACTGGAGTGGGTTGCCATTTCCTTCTCCAGTGTGTGAAAGTGAAAAGGGAAAGTGAAGTCGCTCAGTCATGTCTGACTCGTAGCGACCCCATGGACTGCAGCCCACCAGGCTCCTCCGTCCGTGGGATTTTCTAGGCAAGAGTACTGGAGTGGCTTGCCATTGCCTTCTCCGCAATTAAGTCTAAGTAACTAGAAATAGCCAACAACTGTTGCCTGATTTTCCTAGCACCACTCATGGAGCTGATAGTGACCCAGGGGAAAGCAGGACCACCATTGTGAAGGTCACAAAGAGGAAGGGACACCCGGAAGCTGTATCTCTCCCCTTCCTGATGGATGATAGACAAGCCAACTACTGACCAAAGGGCCGTTCTGATGAACCTGTAGGTGTCTTTGTGTGATTCATGATGGACACTGCACAGGAGATAGCTCAGACTCAGAGCACTGCTCATCAGGTCCTTTAGCCTTTTCTCATTGATCAGGAATGGCAGAATTTAAACACTTGATTACTAGCTGTTGACGTGGGATAGGAGAAGAATCTGAAAAACACTTAGTGGGCAGAAAATTGGAATGAAACTTGGCAACAGCACTCAGAAATTAAAAATTCAGATACTCTTTATCTTTTTCCCACTGCTAAGAATCTCTCATAAAGATATTTAGGTGTCAGAAAATAGATCTGAGGGTGTCCACTGCAGCCTTGTTAATTATGCACTTAAGGCTAGATTTCCAAACACGACCCTGTGGAATTCTCCAGGCAAGAATACTGGAGTGGGTTGCCATTCTCTTCTCCGAGGGATCTTCCCAATCCAGGGATCGAATGCAGGTCTCCTGCATTGCAGGCAGATTCTTTACCATCTGAACCACCAGGGAAGCTCAGATACAGCACCGTGTATATAATAGCATTCTATGTGAGTTTAAAAAGGTTACACATAGAAAAATATACAGTGTGTACTCTATGTATAACATTTTATTTCTCTGGAGGGACAGGCTCTTAACAGTAGTTTAAAGAGAGACACCGAACCTGCTGAGCAGCACAGAGAGCTCAGCCCCATGCTCTGCGATGACCTAGAGGAGCGGGTTGTAGGGAGGGTCAAGCAGGAGGCTGTATATGTCTACATATATTTGAGTCACTTTGTCATACAGCAAAAACTAATCCAACGTTGTAAAGCGATTATCCTCCAGTTAAACATTGTAAGTAAAGAAATAAAAAGAGACACTGGGTGGGAAGTAGTCAGGATGGGAAGGTAGACTTTGACTTTTCAATTTATTCCTTTTTTCGTATATACATATATTACTTTCATTTGGTCCAAAGGGATAATCTAGAGAGGGTGATTTATTGGAACTTAAAAAGCCTAATGAGTGCTGCATATTGTAAGGAACCATTAAAATTATAATAGTCTCATGGATTTTTGTTGTTACTTCCCTGAATCTTTGAATAGATGTATTAAATAAAGGCATCTACAGTTCCCTGAAATGTATTGGGATTTATACAAAGCTTAAAAAGTCACTGTCCAATATCCTATCATTTATTTGAACAGTGTCACCATTTTCTGTTGGCTTAAAATTTGCTAAAAGCTCCCCGTTTTCTTTTTCCTTTTTTTTTACAATTTGATCAGCATGTGTTTCTTCCTAGCCCCATCCCATTCCCCCCCAAAATCAGATTTTTGACCTCATCCAGACAGGAAGTTCAGAACCATGGCACCTGCTGGTGATGTTGTAGCAGCAGGTGGCTCAGATGGTAAAGAACCTGCCTACAGAGCAGGAGGCTTAAGAGACATGAGTGTGATCCCTGGGTTGGGCAGATCCCCTGGAGAAGGAAATGGCAACCCACTCCAGTGTTCTTGCCTGGGAAGTCCCATGGACAGAGGAGCCTGGCAGGCTACAGTCCATGGGGTCACAAAGTGTGGGACACAAATGAGTGACAGACACTTTCACTTTTTAACTTTTTAACAAGGCTGTCATGGATTTCACAGGGTCACACAGCAAGATTCATTTGACTCATCTCAAGACAGAACCCCAGAAGGCCATTTTTCCTCCTCAACTTGAAATTCCAGCCCATGCCTCCTTAATGTATGGGTTTGGCCAAGTTAATTCTGTTTCCTGGGCTTCCCGCCAGACTGACTGGCTCCTGAGCTGAGGACCCAGACCCTTAGCAAGGGCGCAGGAATCTCTGGGAGCTGCTCTAGCAGCCTCCCCTGTCGTGTTTGACACTAGCTGCTCCTCCTCCTGGCTTTGTCTTGCTCCTCTGGGCCTCCCAGAAGCCCTGGATCACTTACTCCACTCTCTGTTTCAATTCTTCAATCCAAAGCCAAGGCTCATCCACCCCACTCCAGCTTTTAGTATTTAATAATGATGAGCCAGGGTGGGGAAACTCCCCTCTTTCACTTGTTCCATGCCTTTGAAAACCTCTCAGAGCCATTCACAGAAATTTTGGGAAAATGTTAACCCTTAAAGGGAAATAAAATTTCCTCTGAACCCCACAGAGTTTAAGGTTCTATCAGGAACCTAGATAGGTTTTAAGAACAAGCATTCTGCCTGGAAGATTTGTTTGAGGTGCTCTATATAAGCAGGCCGACTGCCTGTGAGGACTTCATCAATTTCTCCAGGTATTGGCCTTTCCTAGTGGTGCAGTCGGAGAAGGCAATGGCAAGCCACTCCAGTACTGTTGCCTAGAAAATCCCATGGATGGAGGAGCCTGGTAGGCTGCCGTCTGTGGGGTCGCTAAGGGTCGGACACGACTGAGCGACCTCACTTTCACTTTTCACTTTCACACATTGGAGAAGGAAATGGCAACCCACTCCAGTGTTCTTGCCTGGAGAATCCCAGGGATGGGGAAGCCTGATGGGCTTCCATCTATGGGGTCACACAGAGTCGGACACGACTGACGTGACTTAGCAGCAGCAGCAGTGGTGCAGTCAGAGTCCGCCTGCAATTCAGGAGAGCTAGGTTTGATCCCTGGGTTGGAAACATCCCCTGGAGAAGGGAATGGCAACTCAATCCAGTATTCTTGCCTGCAGAATTCCATGGACAGAGGAGCCTGGCAGGCTACAATGCATGGGGCCCCAAGAGTCAGACACAGACAGCAATTAAACCGCCACCACCAAATGGATAGGAGGTTCTGTCACAGCTGTTTGGCAGGAACAGAAGGTGCAGGAGGTTCAGAGACTCAGACATAAGCTCAGGAGGATGTGGAGGAGAAGGTCTGTGTTTGTTCTCTGGAGGAGCCTAACCTTTCTCTTTGACTGCTTCCAATGCTTTTCTGTCCAGAGCTCAAAAATCAGGAGCCTGGGGCGGCCCAGAAGTCTGGTGCCTGGCTCCTTCCCCAGAAGCATATTGGAGTGGGATCTGTTCCTGGGTGTTTACCCAGAACGCCCTGTTCTGAGCTTGTCTTTTCTGAGAAGACTGAAGACAAGTGCTTCTCAAGAGAATTTGTAAAGTTCTCTCTCATGTAAGAAGTCTGTTCTGAAGTCAACAGGTGTCCCAGGAAAATGTATTAAATTACTTAGTCAGGATTTGTTTGAGGTTCTGGGGAATTTATATGCATGCGTGTGCATAAGAGAACGAACAGTCCCTCACCAGTGGAGGGGCCAGTTCTCTAATACACTCAACATGCACGCCTATGTGTATAAGTTCTTCATAGTTACAAAAATCCTAACAAGTTCGTGTGCCTGATATGTGTATAAGAGAACGAATAATCACTAGTGAGGTGTTGAGCTGGGCTTCCCAGTGGCACAGCAGCGAAGACCCCACCTGCCAATGCAGGACTTGCAAGAGACGTGGGTCACTGAGTCAGGAGGATCCCCTGGAGTAGGAAATAGCAACCCACTCCAATGTTCTTGCCCGGAAGAGTCCATGGACAGAGGAGCCTGGCGGGGCTGTAGCCCAGAGGATTGTAAAAAGCCGGACACCACTGAGCACACACACACACACAGTTAATTAAATGTAGAGGCCGTTAGGCTGAGGAAGCTCTCAGGCCATGGTGGCCTGAGGATGCAAACCAAACCCTCAGCCTGCAAACGCCTCAAGGTCAAGACAGAAACCCGAGGGCAGCCCTCGCCAATGAGCAGCTGGGGTCCCGGCACCAGTGAGTCAGCAGGGCCCTTGCGCAGCTTCCGCTCGCGGTGAGCCTCCCCGGCTCCTGTCCGCGGAGCGCGCCTGGCCACTGCCGGGTCCCTGCTGCTCAGTTGGAAGCCACTTTGGCTGAAATAAGCGTCACCAATTTTAGTATACTTCAGTTTCTCCTTTCGCAGGAGGCTTCTTCAAAGGGTGGTGAGCCGTTTCCTCTCTGCGTCCTTCCCTTATGTTCCTTTACACCTGCTGGATGCATCCTCGGGGACTCGACTGTCAGCCCTGAGACGGACACTCAAGCATCCTTTTGAAAAAAAAAACCTGTCTCTCTCATTCTTTTATTGAGGATAATTGCTTTGGGGTTCGATCCCTGGGTGAGGAGGATCCCTTGGAGCAGGAAACGGTAACCGACTCCAGTATTTTTGCCTGGAAAGTTCCATGGGCAGAGGAGCCTGATGGGGGGCAGAGAGCCTGATAGGACTGAGCGCGCACACACAGAATTGCCTTACAGTGCTGGGCTCGTGTCTGCTGTACAGTGGATCGGGTTATGTACACAGACACACGCGCCCTCTTGGGCTTCCTTCCCGCCCTCCAGGTCACCGCAGAGCCCCAGGCTGAGCTCCTGGTGCTCTCCGGCAGCTTCCCGCCAGCTCGCTTTTTCACGGGTGCCAGTGTATATGTCAGTCCTCCTGCCCAGTTCGTCTCACCCTCCCCTTTACCCTCTGTGTCCCCATGGTCTATTCTCTGCGTCTCTATCTCTATTCCTGCCCTGCAGACAGGCTCCTCTGTACCATTTTTCTAGATTTCATGTATATGCATTATAATAATATAATATGTCACATATATGTTTTTCCCTTTCTCACTTACTTCACTCTGTATGACAGACTCTGGTCCATCCACATCCACCACAAATGACCCAACATCATTTCCTTTTATGGCCGTCACTTTTAATTTTTTTCATTTTTTTCAAATAACCTAAACCTGGGTGTTCATTGGAAGGACTGATGCTGAAGCTGAAACTGCAATACTTTGGCCACCTCATGCGACGAGTTGACTCACTGGAAAAGACTCTGATGCTGGGAAAGGTTGGGGGCGGGAGGAGAAGGGGACGACGGAGAATGAGATGGCTGAATGGCATCACCGAGTCTGTGGACATGAGTTTGAGTGAACTCCGGGAGTTGGTGATGGACAGGGAGGCCTGGCGTGCTGTGATTCATGGGGTTGCGGAGAGTCGGACATGACTGAGCAACTGAACTGAACTGAATACATAGAAACCCATGGCATCACCAACTCGATGGACATGAGCTTGAGCAAGCTCCGGGAGTTGGTGATGGACAGGGAGGCCTGGCATGCTGCTGTCCGTGGGGTCGCAAAGAGTCGGACACGACAGAGCGGCTGAACTGGACTGAATACATAGAATGGGAGGGGAGATTTGCAAAGTATGAAGAGTACATATTAATTCTCTTATTGAGAGCTCTTTCGGTTGATAATGCTTCCAAAATGCTGAAGTATTCTCGCCACTGTAAGCTGGTGTGGGGCCTCCAGCCACTACTCTGCAGACCCCTGGGTGGTGAAGGCCCCGTGGGGGTTGACGTGAATTTATTCCGCTCACAGCTCAACCTCTGCACGCTGTCTTTCTGAACTCAGGCCAGCACCATCTTGTGTCCTATTTCTCTCTCTCAGCATTGAAGTAGAGTGTTGACGATTCCACGTTAGTAACTACTTGTAGTTTTGCCTTGTATAGAACATGTAGTGTAAATCATACTGGGGAAGTGGTAGTCGAATTCACCAACTTGCTCTTTGATGTGTCCTGCTGGAGACAATGAAGACTGAATGGTCTTTCCCTGGGACGTCAATCCTAGCAGTCGTCCTGATTTACGATTTTAAAAATACGCTGTCTTGGAATCACATCCATGAGGGCATACCCTTTGAGATAGTTTTTCCCTAATGAGGATGAATTCATGCCGAGCCTAGCGTTCTTCTGAGTCCTTCTGTGCACCTTTCATTTGAAAGACAAACAGCTGGTTCAGGGGTAGTCTGCACTGACGTGAGAGGAGTCAGCTGGACCTTAGACATACTGTGTGAATTATTTTTTAAACCTAAGCCAAGTTACCCAGTTTTGGGGTTTTGGTTTTGAGGTTTCTTTAACTTGTTAATATGGGGGGCGGGGGGTGGAGAGTATAAAACTTAATAAGAAATAAAGATAATCGTTTTAGTTAGTACACTACCGAACAGAATAAAATTACATGAAGTTGAAAATGGCTCAGAAAATTCAAGATCAGTCTCTGAATTCTGACGTTTTCCCGCACCTCCAGTGTGTGATAATGTTTTGGCTCCATCTGGATGTCCTTCGGGTAGTTCAGATTCAGCCTGTCCAGAAGTCAACTGCCGATCTCCTTTCGCAGACTCCACTGTCCTCTTCCTTCTGGTCTCTGATGTACTTCCCAAGCTTCAGTCATTCTGTTCTCCCTTCCCTCCAGTCTTACAGCAAGCCAGCCACCGTCCTCTTGGCTCCTTGCCCCTCTCTCCACCCAGCGCCCGTGTTAATCCAAGCCTTCATCTTCTCTCCCCAACAAATCCTACTTGACGGTGCCCCCTCTGGTCTACAGTATACAGTCACACTCTGGCTTATGACATACACAGTCCCTCCTGAGTCATTCTCACCCAGATTCAGCCCCATCCCCACCAGCTATTTTCACACAAAGCTCTTTCTCAGCTCCAAGCCTGCCCTTGAACCAGCTGCCCCTGCCTTCTCTACTGGGCAAGCCATTGATTCATCATTTAAGGCTTAGCAGATGTGGCCTGCTTTGGGGATGTTCCACCTGATTCCCACCTAACTGAGTTAGTTTCTGTGTCCCCATAGCTGTCATCCATACCTCTCTTGTGTAGGATAATTACCTGCTTGTCTTTTTTTCTCCCTAGAGACAGTGATCTCATCAAAGGCATGAGCTTTGTCTTTTTTTTTTTTTTTTGGATCATAGAAAAAGCAAAGGAATTTTTATTTTTTTATTTTTTTCAATATTTCTGCAGGTTTAGTAACATCGTAAAATACATTTCAACTAAAATTCACAAATCTAAAAATCTGTTAGGCATTTTTAGGCGTTTTAAGTTGGAAATGAAGACCAATGTTACATCGTAATATGCCAATTACAAATAGTACTTCAAATAGCAAATACTACAGTTTGTCCCAAACTTTAAAAACTATATATGAACTCAACACTGAACTATTGATGGCTATGAGAATTGTTTCCTAGCCTTTTTGAAAATTTCAACCCATTTACGTTTAAGGTAATTATTGATAAGTACGATCCCGTAGCCATTTTCTTTATTGCTTTGGGTTCAAGTTTATACACTCTTTCTGTGTTTCCTGTCTATAGAAGATCCTTTAGCATGTGTTTCTAACAGTCAGTCAAATACTTGGTCACTCAGAGGATCTTCTATGTTTGCTGAATGAATGAACGAATTGAATTTGTGCCCTGGGATGTGGTAATAACATGTTCTAAATAATCGAGGCACTTAACCTCAAACAGTGAATATCTTCAAGAGTACTGGGCTTCAGTAGATACCAGGGGATCTGCTTTTACCCTTGAACCTGCGCAGTCTTTCCTCCAGGTGCCTTGCTTTCTGTACGCCTCCACGTGCGTTCATGATCCCTCTTACGTTCCTGCCACTCCACACACACGTGGGTGACCTCACAATTTTCACTGTTGTGTGTCTCCTCTCCTAATAGCCCTCCCTGACTGGTGGCAGAATGTTGACTTTCACCCCCCAGATACTCAGTCTCAACCCTTCCTGTCCTTGGTCCTCAGGCCTGGTGTCAGGACACCCACCATTCAGGACACCATCATCTAACCATGATGCTGGTTAGAGTTCTACTATTAAAAGCAGTGGAACCCTTTACTCTCTAACAATCCCACGATCACCACCCCGGACAGATAATCTCATCAGACGGTGGATCCCACCGTGGCCTTTTGGGCCGGCCGCTCTGTGTTGCCCATGCAGCAGGTAGCTTGAAGCCCCAGATTCTCGCAGCCTTCCTGCAGACAAAGCAACAGGAAACCCAGGCAGCGGGAGCCGAACCAGTTCTCCACCAGCCGCGCAGTTGAGCAGAGCCCTGGGGGTGGGTGGTCGGGGGAAAGTCAGCACTGGGGGTGGCTTGGCAGGACTGGCCTGGCAGTGTTCCTTCCTCTAGGTGAGGCGGGAGAGGGGAACCAAGTGTTCTCAAGGTGGGTGAGAGCTTAGCTGGCTGCAGATCCTCCTGTTCCAAGTAAGCTCAACGAATTCATCAGCTGACCGGAGGATGAAGTTTGATCAGGAGATTCAGAGTTGGGATTCCCTTGAGGCAGAAGACAGTCCATGGGAGAGCCCCGGTGAAAATCACCCACAGAGTGAGAAGTAGTTGCTCGTTAATATTAGACGATATATACCATGTGTAGGGCTTCCCAGGTGGCTCAGTGCCACCTGCCAGTGCAGGAGACATGAGAGACGCAGGTTCGATCCCTGGGTCGGGAAGGTCCCCTGGAGGAAGGCATAGCAACCCACTCCAGTAATCTTGGCTTAGAAAATCCCCATGGTCAGAGGAGCCTGGCAGGCTACAGTCCATAGGGTTGTGAAGAGTCGGACACGACTGCAGTGACTTAGCCCGCACCATGTAGTCAGTGAAGGAAATCTGCCTTCTTCCTCTCCTCCGTCACACACTTGTTTTTTTTGTGGGCTCACTTTTGAAATCGGGGCACCAGGTGCTGCTCTTCTGTGGACATTATTCTATTACTCTTTGACATTCTTTGGACACCTGGAAGATTTGGAAGAGCTTTGATGTCCTTTTTTATAATAGAGCCCTGGGAAATCACTTAAGAAAGATTTATGTTAAGTAGAGCGTTAGCATCCATAAGAAGCTCATTTTACCTGTGCTTTCCTAACATTTCCTAAATGTTTAGAAGTTCAGGTTTAATCAAAGTCTCATTCAGTGCCACGATTTCCTTAATCCCGTGCTTAGTAGATTGATAACTGCTGGAGCAAAATTAAATCTGCAGTCGGTTGGCCCCACCTCTAACCTCCACTGCTAAGAGTCCTTTCCTTTCCCTGGAGAGCTTTGTTTACCACCCCTCAACACTGACCATGGACATAGCACTTCGCCTGGAAGCCACAGAAGTGCTACGTTAAGTCAAAGTGATAGCAGTAGAACTTCAAGGGTGTTGGGAGCCTGAGCGGGGAGGGGAGCATTATGAAAGTGAAAACAGAGTCACCAAGAATGGTCCATGGCCGTGCTGAAACCTTGGAGGGCGCCATATGGTGTTGCATTAAGATCTGCATGCAGTGTGCTGCTGGTTGGGTGAGAGCCTTGGTCTGTCTTGAAGTGGAGGCGATGGCTCCTGTTTACTGCCAGAGGGCTGGAGGGCTGGCTGCAATGGGCGCCACAGGGGAGAAAGGGGACCAACGAGTAAAAATGGCCTTGAGATCGAGGGGAAAAGTGACACCACTACTCACTGCCCCGCCTTGGAACTTGGACACGGTAATGTCTTCAGAGGGCGGCAACAGGGCCCTTGAGATGGAGGCCAGCAGAGGGAAAGATGGATGTTTGGCTCTTCCTCATTCAGCCACTCCACCCCGGCTTCACTTCTCAGGCCCCCACCCCAGGCATTCCTGGATCTGTAGATCTGTATCTGTATACCACCACCAGTGCCTGTATATCTATAGATCTACGTCAACAGATCCACCAAGTCATGTTTTTAGACACGAGCTAAAGAAGGCTTGGGTGCAAATGTCCATGCCCTTTCCCCAGCCGTATTTAGAACTTGTGTTAACCTAAAGTTGTGGAGACAGACTTGAAGGGAGACCTCCCCAACCTTGCTAACATGTAAGTACGAAAAGGCACAAATCGGATGGATATCGATGATGTTATTTCTACTGTGACATCATCTATAGACTCCTAGTGCCTTTGCTTTGCTTCCCTAGAGTGATCACAACATAAATTACTTGTCTTGTTTGACTTCCTTGTTCACCAAAGTTGAGCAGATTGTGGCCGTTTTCAACGCTTCTACCAGACAAAAAGCTTGGGACCATTTCTCGAAAGCTCAGCGCAAGAACATAGACATTTGGCGAAAGCACTCTGAGGTTGGTGATTTTATTATTACTTTCTAACCACCGTCACACAGCTGGATTGGCAGGGAAGAGTGTGGCTGCAGCCATGATGGTTTCTGGTACAGCGGGCAGTCCACCGGCCCGTGTCCTGTCTCACTGTCAGCCCCACATCCAGCTCAGATTGCTCCCCTGGTCCATAAAAGCAGCTGACCTGGTGCTTGGAGGGCGGAGTGCTTTTCTTTCCTGCAAAGCAAAGCATCTCTCCCATTCATAGTAAAGAGCTCAGAAATAAGCCAGGACACTTTGCGTAATCATTGTGCCGCAAAAGTGTACCGTGAAATAGAAAACTGGCCTTTACGTTACTGAGTTGTTTTTTTCCAGTGTTCTGTGGCACCATGGTTACCATTTGCCCCTTGGCTAGAAATGGCAAGTGTGCCTTTCATCCACATTTTCTCCTCATAAGCAATGTTGTAGTCCCCTGTGCCAGCCGATGGGTCCCGTCAGATCCCTCCGCAGGGCAGACGTCCCCAGGGTAGTGAATGTCCCAGCTAGCACTGTCCACCTTTCTGCATCAGTGCATGTGTGAAGTGTGAGTATCTACCCCAAGGCAAGAGCTCAGACCTCGGCCTTCCCTGCCACCTAGAAGAACCAGAATGTGTCATGAGTCATTGCTCGTCCAGCTGTTGTTTTTAACCCTGCAGTGTAGTGTACGCTTTGAACCTGTAATTTGAAAGTAAGTATACTGTCTTTGTTTGCTTCTTTTTTTTTTAACAAGAAAATGTCTTTCATTTGGATGCTTCTCCATCTCTAGCATGTTAATATTAAAGCTCTCTAAATGATAACCCCCTCTTTCCAAATCCCAAACTTATAGAAGGTAAGGTTTATTTATTTAATGATTTTGGCTCACACTTGGAAAATAAGTGTTTTATGTAGAGTTTGAGCAACCACAAAGTGCCGGGGAATCAATCATCTGGGTAGCATTTTAAGTGCCCATTAACTAATGCTAAATTACAGTTGAATACCAATGGCACTGGATGCAGCATCCACACGCATACCAAATGAATTCTTTATTATCACTGTTATTATGGTGAATACTGAATGACTTCACAATAATGGGACACTTAAAACGCTAGTGCAATTTATTATGAAGAAGGACATTTTTTATTTTGTTCCCAAATTCAGAGAATGTGGCCGGTGACTGAATGTGGCCCAGGATGATGGATACGGAGGAGGTGGGGTTTCTCTTCATTGTTGGGGAGAGGGGGGGCAGAAAACTGACTGGAGCTCATCTCAGGTTCTCGGAGACACTGACTCAGGACCCATGTCAGGGTTGATTTTCAGGAGGAAAGAGTCCCGGAAATCAGTGATGAAATATCCAAGATGAGTGTTCTGAAACACTCATTGGAATCCATAAAGCACAATCCAGATGTGGGAATGATCTGCTTATGAATTGTTTACTTTTTTGGCTTCACTCAAAACCAGACATACTAGGACAAATGTTAAGAGAAGGGCAGGTGGCTTGATGCTGGATAAACCCAGACCTAACAAGTCTGGCATTAGTACATGAGTGTCAGCAACTCATTGATCCATCAGGCTTCCTGCTATGTCTGATCCTGCTCCCCTAGCCCTGCCTCCTCCTCCTGTGCAGGGCCATCCTCTCCTTTGCATGTCTAGCTTTATCCCAAGGAACCCTGCTTGCTTCACTCCCTTCTGGGAGGCAGAAACAAAAGCAGTCCAGAGAGATGCTCCTGGAAAGGGTCTTTGCGTCTCCCTGCCACTCCCACTGCCTCTTTTGATATACCAGGAAATAGAATTCTAAATTACCTTTGATTTTCTCTCCTCCATGTCGCCTAACTGATTAAATACCAGTTGGCAGTTTAACATTGTGGATGATTTCTCAGTTGCATATAAGCTTGATAATTGGCTTGATTTTTTCCACGTTCCCGTGAATAGCATCTGTTAATTATCGGCAACACCTTTACAGATTTATTAGCGTGTACTAGTGATTTACTGCTGAACCAGAGGCACCCTGTGGAAACACCCACAGCTTTTTTTCCCCCTCCAATTTTTTTCCTTTCCATCACCCTTCCCCACTAGAACAGCTACTGTATGACAGTTTGTCATTAATTGTAAAGACTAAACAACAGACCCTTTCAGCCTCCTTTATTCTTTCCACCTGAAGTTTCTTTGTTTCGAGTATTTTCAGGCCACCTCCTGGGGAAGTGGGCTCCTTTTCAGTGGAAAGATTAGCTGTCCACAATCTAAAAACCTCCCCACTAATCACATGTGACATCCACCTCTGAGCTCTGATGGTGTTATTCAAGGCGGAATTGGAACCTCTCTCTGCTGGGTGGCACGGTCAAATAAGGGAACGCTGCCTTCATCCTTGTGCCTCTCAGGACTGCCCTGTGATGGGTGGCCCTGCCCCAGGGACTTCCCTTCTACCTCTCCCTGTCTTGGGTGACTTCCCTGTCTCTGAAGTAGTGGTTCCTGGGGTTCAGAGCTGACCATGTGAGTTTGATTGGCAAAAACATAATTCCCCATGCATCGTGCTTCAGTTAAAATCCATGCACTATGGAGAGAAGAGAATTGAGAGAACCCATAACAGAATAATGCAGACACATCCATTCACTGAAAGGGCACTTTGTATTTAAAGTCATGCCATTAATACATTAGTGTTGTGATTTAGTTTTATTGTGAGTCATAGATTTATTTATTATAAAGTGAAATTATTTTTAACTGTTAGACTTTTATTTAGAGACTTTGGTTTCAATGGGGAGAAAAACAATAATAATGCAACACTGATCTTGTTTTTTCCCCCCCCTCTTTGAGACCAGTACATGTAAGAGAACAGAATAGATAAGAATTTGCAAATATATTATATCCAGCTTGATACAAAATAGTAATATACTAATTTAATGTAAACCATTACAGTGTCCTGATTTCTAGGCACAGTAGTAAACAATTTATTACGTAATTCTTTATTTTTGAAAATGAATTCTAACATAACACTTTTCCATTCAAACAGCCTTGTGTTACTACTCTCTCGTTTATGTGCGAGTAGACTGAGACTCAGAGAAATTAAATGCCTTGATTACAGTCACTTCTCTAGGAAACGGAGAAGGATACAATCCTTAGATATTAAAGGGATGCTAAAACAACCACTGCATCACAAACAGTAAACCCCTGTGATAATGTGAAACACCAGAAAAGAAGGCATCTGCTTTTATTTTGTCCTGGAGCACCTTTGGATATCTGAACCGTGTGTGTATGAGAGAGATCACACGTGGGCACATACGCACATGCAGGGACACTATTATGCATGAACTTAATTTTCAACTTAATGAACCAAATCTCACATGATGCTAAGAATGTCACATGCATTAGCTTGTTTATCCTCAAAACTCTTATTGTCACACCATCTCAGTGAGTGAATTGACCCTAAGAAAGATGAAATATCCCTAAAGTGACCCCAGTGGCTCAGTGGTAGATGAGGCCTTTTAAAAATTCTCCTGTGTCCGTTCCTAATCACTAGCTGAGTCCCTCCTTTCCTGGTAATAGACATTTCTGTGGGAGCCTCCAAACAGCCCTGCCAGGGTGGATGTTACTGCCCCCATTTTTACCAGAGAGGAAATTAAGACTCAAGAGATTGAGTACCTTGCTGACGAGCCCTTGACTCACCTTTGGGATTTCTTGCGAATTGGATACCGAATCCCTCGGTCTGTCTGCACCCCAGCCCCCGCAGAATGCCCCTCTGGGTTAGGTGGGGCAGTGTTTGGGAGGTGAAGACATGCCTGTATCAGTCTTGATACCCCGAGAGCCCGCTGAGAAAGCTGTCACGTGTCTGCAACTCTGACGCCTTTTGGTCCTCTGCTTCCAGGAACTTCGGAATGCTCAGAGTGAGCAGCTCATGGGCATCCGTCGCGAAGAAGAGATGGAAATGTCGGATGATGAGAACTGCGACAGCCCCACTAAAAAAATGAGAGTTGATGAATCAGGTAACGCTTATCACCACCACACCCCTGTGAGCTACCATAATGATCTTCCTAATCTTAGCTGGGGCATACATATCGGCAGGTGGTCGCATCACTCTCTTTTATTTGAGTTACGCTAAACTTTTCATCTTTAAGTGACTCTGCCTTTTATTAACAGAATTTGAAATTCCTTCTTGGGAGCATAATGATTTAAATTGTCCCAGTCGTTTCTTATGTTCATGAGTGTGGGGCTGTTAAGACTTTTTTTGGGGGGGCATATTTGCCTGTTCCCATAAAAATCATCTTCCAGAGTGTGGCAGCCACTGCTGATGCTGAAATACAGATAAAATTTGGTTTCAGTTAGTGTACTTCTTTCATGGGAAATGTTTAATCCTTAAGGAAGGTTTCTAGCCTCCAGAGCAACATGCTGGAGAATTAGATTTTTTTTTTTTTTGCAATAAATTTTAGTTCCTAACCTATGATCAAAGGGATGGCCCTATTCGGTACCAAGAAAGGGGCATCAATCCTTGAGTTGTAAAAAAGAGAGAGGCTTAATGAGACCCTTGCTTTATATGCTCTGACTAATCTGAGATGCCGATTTAAAACTCTTTTTCTCAAATTGTGTGTAATTCCCTTGGTGCCACATCAGTAAAAGCGCGCAAGGGAAATGCTCACTCAGAGGCAGGAGACACCAAGGGAGACTGCTTGTCTGAGGGGAGGGGTGTTGCCTAAAGGGCCTGGGAATAGCCACCATTGCCAAAAAGGGAATGAAACAGCCCCCTCTCGAGGCCTTGTAACAGAAAGACTCAGGTGACCAGGGACAATGGACTTTTCTGAATCTGTTAGTAGAGGCCAAAATCAGGATTGCAAAATGATCAGGTCCAGGATGTCAAAGCTGTCAGTTAGGTTGTTTCCGCATCTTGGCTATTGTCGGTAGTGCTGCTGTGAATGTAGGATGCATGTATCTTTTTGAATCATAGTTTTGTGGAGGTATATGCGAGAAGGAAATGGCAACCCACTCCAGTGTTCTTGCCTGGAAAATCCCATGGATAGAGGAGCCTGGTGGACTACAATCTGTGGGGTTGCAAAGAGTCAAACACGACTGAGCAACTAACACGCGTGCATGCCTAGATGTGGGATTGCTGGATCATATGGCAGTTCTACTTTTAGTTTCCTGAGGAGCCTCCAGGCTGTTCTCCACAGTGGTTGTTCCAACTTAGATTCCCATCAGCAGTGTTGGAGGGGTCCCCTTTCTCCATATCCTCTCCAGTGTTTATTATTTGTAAACATTTTTAACGATGGCTGTTCTGATCCGTGTGAGGTGATACCTCATTGTTTTGATTTTCATTTCTCTAATAATTAGTGATATTGAGCATCTTTTCATGTGCCCACTTGCCATGTGTGTGTCTTCTTTGGAAAAATGTCTATTAAAGTCTTCTGTCCATTTTTAAATAGGGTTGATTGTTTTCTGTTGTTGTTTATTTGTATGAGCTATTTGTATATTTTGGAGCTTAAGCCTTTGCCAGTCACATCTTATTTTCTTCCAGTCCATAGGTTGTCTCTTCATTTTTTTTTTTTATGATTTCTTTTCCTGTGCAAAACCTTGTGAGTTTGATTAGGTCCCATTTGTTAATTTTTTAACCTCTATTGCCTTGGGAGAATGGCCTAAGAAAATATTGGTATGATTTATGCCAGAGGATGATTTTCCTATTTTCTCTTCTAGAATTTTTATGTTGTCATGTCTTATGTTTAAGTCTTTAAACTATTTTGAGTTTATTTTTGTATATGACATGAGTGTGTGTTCTAACTTCGTTGATTTACATGCAGTTGTACAGCTTTTTCAGCACCATTTGATGAAGATATTGTCTTTTCCCCATTGTATATTCTTAGTTCCTTTGACAGAGATAAACTGACTGTAGGTGTGTGGATTTATTTCTGGACTCTCTGTTCTATTCCATTGATCAATATGTCTGTTGTCATACAAATAACCACACTGTTTTGATTACTGCAGCTTTATAGTATTGTCTGAAGTCTGGGAGAGTTATGCCTCCTGGAAACAACCTAAATGTCCATCGACACATGAATGGATAAAGAGAATGTGATATATATATAATGGAATACTACTCAGCCATAAAAAAGAATGAAATGATACCATTTGCAGCAACATGGATGCAACTAGAGATTATCATACTAAGTGAAGTAAGTCAGAGAAAGACAAATACCACACAATATCATTTATATATGGAATCTAAAATATGGCACAAATGAACCTGTGTACAAAACAGAAATGGACTCACAGACACAGAGAATAGACTTGTTGTTGCCAAAAGGAAGTGGGGGGAAGGAGAGGGATGAACTAGGAATTCGGGATTGGTAGATGTAAACTATTACATTTAGACCGGATAAACAACAAGGTCCTACTGTACAGCACAGGCAACTATAATATATCCAGTCTCCTGGGATACATAATGGGAAAGAATGTATGTGTGTGTATAACTGAATCACAGCAGAGTGGCATGGCAGTGTAAATCAACTATACTTCTATTTTTTTAAACTAATTAATTAAAAAAAATTTTTTTAGGCTGTCAGAACACTCTGTTTCTGCAGCGCATTAGAAGAGACTACCTGAAGCGTAAGATGATCACAAGAAAAAGCTCCTGCACAGAAGTATACAGAGGGGAGTTTCGTTTCCTTAGAGCAGTGGTTCTTGAAAACATTGTTCCCCAGTCCAGCAATATTAGCATCACCTGGGAACTTATTCAAAATGTTAACTTCTTGGGTCCTACTCAGGACTCACTGATTCAGAAACTCTAGGGGATGTAGGCAGAGGGGAGGATGTACTGAGTGAGAAACTCCAGGGGATGGGGGAGGGGAGGATGTACTGAGTCAAACTCCAGGGGATGGGAGAGGAGGGTTGTGAGATCCAAAAATCTGTGATTTAAAGAAGCCCTGTGGGGAATCCCGATACCGGCTCAAGTTTGAGAGCCAGGCCTTAGAAAATTTCCCTTTCATCCTCAAATTCCATTCATTTAAATCTTTTAAAGCTTAGCGTAAAAGCAGGCACCACAGCGCTATGTTTTCAAGCCATGTATCTTTTGTCTGGAAAATGAACCAAACACTTAATGTGTCACATGTAATGTCTCTTATTAAACTGATGTCACGTTTCTCAGGACTGCTCGATTTGCTTATGTGAGGAAAGTACCTTCTGCACAGCATTTCTATTCTGCATGCTTTTATATAGCAGAAGAAGAGAGTGAGTTTGGGTGTGATTTTTCTTAAATTCAGTGAGATCTTCCAATAAATAAGTAATTTTTTTCTCAAAAAAGGCTTTCATCATTTTTGAAGTTTCTAGATGTGGGGCAAGTTTGCACAAAACCTGGATCCTTAACATCCTTATAAGGTAGGTGGAGAAGAAAAGACTAGGCTCAATCAGGAATTCTGATTGAAATTGTAACTTTTTTTTCTTATTTCTTTTTAAACAACGTACCAATTTCTCAAGTAAGAAATATGTATAATTTCATAGCCTGCTTGGGAGCAGACAAGAATAATAATAGGGCACAGAGAAAATCTTACAGACTCTGGTGGCAAGCATGTACCTATAGAATGACCTGCAGTCTCTGCTCTAGAAGAATCCACAAGATACCAAGGACCTCTCTTAGTCAGGACCACGAAGATGCTCCCAGGAGGTTTGACCGAAGAGCCCTTCCCAGACCGCTATGACTTTTTTTCCCCCAGGCATCTCATAAGAGCCTGAAATAAGACCTGAACTTGCAGAAGTTCTCCAGGCTTGTTCCTTTGGTCAGCAGAATGAATGAACTCAACCAGTACATGATCCACACCAGGTGCCAAGAGCAGAGATGAAAGAACCAGAGAGCAAACGCCAGGTCCTAAGGAGTTCAGAGTCTTTCTCGAGCTTTTCCAAACGAGATGGACCAGAGAACGTGGCGTGTGGTTTATGAGGGAAGTGCAGGACTGATGAGATGGAAGGGAAAGCCGCCCTGCTCCACCGGCCCTCAGGACCCTGCGAAAGGCAGGCGGTGGTTCTCTCAGCCCCGCCTATTCAGAGGGCACAGCTGACCGCAGGAGTCCCCTTGATCTCTGACCAAGCCTCAGACAAAAGATCCCTGTGAACTACTGAAAGTGGTTCAGGTTCAGGTGCCTGAACCGCAGCCTGAGGGAAACGGGTCTTTCAGAGGCATCTCTTTAGGTAACAGGCCACTCTTTTTTTTTTTTTTTTCGGTACAAATTTGCATGTCTAGTCACCTCTTAGCAGGCCTCTGAAGACACTTTACTGCACTGACAGGGAAACTGCCAGACTCACGGTAGAAGTAAGCTTCTGCATCTTTTGCAGTGATTCCCGACCTTTTTGATACCAGAGGCTGGATTCATGGAAGAGAATATTTCCATGGACTGAGGGGTGGAAGTATCGTTTCAGGATGATTCAAGCACATTGCATTTATTGTGCACTTTATTTCTATTATTATTACATCAGCTCCACCTCAGGTCATCAGGCATCAGATCCCAGAGGTTGGGGTTCCCTGCTCTAAGGAATCCCCTGGTCCTTCCTCTTCTTCTGAAATCTTGAGATTTTGCCTCAGACCTTTCTGGCAGCAGCTGACCCAGAAATTCTTAGAAATGCCAGGGGGAAATCCCCTCCTGGGAGCCTTCTACCAGCCCTGCCCTCCCAGAACAGAAAACCAACCTCCACAGGTTTTATTTCTGATGGGGAGATGGAGAGAATTGACTTTGGTTTTCAGAAAAGGAAAGATTTCTATGATACCTTGAGTTTAATTTCTTTTTTTTTTTTTTTGATCAAAGTTTTTCAGGCCATCTCTGCTCTTCTGATTAAGAAGAATGCTTCCTTGTACTTTGGCTGTTTACCGCTCCTGGTAATTTACAGTGTGTCTTTGGCCAGAGTTCGCCCAGACCAGCTGTCCCTTCCAGATCACTCTGGGCAGGCTGGTCATTGAGGCTCAGCAGGTGACTCTAAAAGGGGGGAAAGGGGTTTGCTGGAGCCAAACTGAAGTGCTGATGAAAATGAGTTTTGTTAATAAATTTGAAAATCAAGACAGACATATCAAAGTGTTCATTCAGGAAGATTGGCATCCTGCTCCAAAACCCCTGAAGATAATTTCTGATAAAAATTCAAATGTTTTGTTGCACAGTCTGCCTCCTCCTGCAATCAAGCCAAACTTTTAAAGCCAAGTCTATTCCTACTTCCCTCTCTCTCTCCCCCGCCCACTCCCTCTCCCTCCCTCCCCCCAGCTTGCTTCTCCCTCAGTCCCTCCCCTCACCCTTTCCCCTTCCTCCCTCCAGATTGCCAGTGGAGGGGGCGCAGGAGTGCTCTGGAAGGAAGGGAAGGAGAGAGGAAGTCTGTCCTAAATCGTAAGGCCTCCTTTGGCAGAACCTGATCAGCCTCAGTGTTGAGAGAGTTCAGTGAGTCAGTGCGTCTTGTGAAGCCCTTTCAACTAGCACATGACAAGTAACTCAGTGGCTGTTAACTCTGCCTCTTATCTTAATCATCCTCCAACACCTGGGCCTGGGCCTTTCAGCAAGTAAGTGCTCTGTAAAAGTTGGTTGACTTCAGTCGCATCATCTTCTGCTTCCTATCTGTTTTTGATGGTGCCATCCCGTAAGTCAACCAGAGGATGGTAGCCCTAAGAACACTTGCTCCAGTTAAACTGAAATGTCAGGCATTAAGTGGCGTGTTCAAAAGGGGATGGTTGATTTCTCCACACTGTTCAGAACTTTTGCATACCTGGAATTCCGTGCCACATGCTGAAGAGGCTATGAACCGGAGAGTTGAAACTCAGTATTAACCTAATGATCAGCAAGCATTTGTCAGTCACCTTCTTGTGTTCAAGGCACTGTGAACCCAGGGGTATGGGGAGAATTTAGACACAGTCTGCCTTGCCCTCCAGGCTATGAGATACTTTTTGAAGAGAAATATGAACATTTTTTAAGTTAATAGAAATGCAGTGCCTGAAGCCAAATATGTTTTAAGCCATTAATTTAAATTCAGTATAAAGCAAAATGAGTGTCGCTTCCAGCATGTGTACCTCATGCAATGTTCGGTGAGTATATATTATATGTTGAACACAGATTTGAGAAAAGTAAAACTAAAACAGCCCTTGCTTAATACACAACCCTTAAACCATTCCATAATGTACAGACACTTTGGATTTCAACTACACCTCATTTAAACTCTGAGTTCTTTATAGGGACAAATACTCTTAATTATGAAGAGTGTTGTCCAGGTTGTCGATTTTCCATGGAGGCTCAACCACAGCATAGGTACAGACTTCTTTTTAATTCCAGTAAGAAGTCAAACAAGGATTTTTGACAACTGAGTCAAATTAGGGACTCATAATTGGGTCAGCAGTGTTCAGTATGTCTGAAGTTTCGTATACAGCCAGAAGTCAGGTTAAAAGATTAATAATCATAAAGCTCTCTCTGGCTATCCCTGATCTCTTTGAAAACCAGGACTGCCTTCATTTTTCTGATTTGGTTTATTTCCTGGAAGGAAGTGCTTTTGAGAGCCATGAAGGAGACCCAGCAGAGACATTCCAGTTAGACAGCAGCCCTAGAGGCTCACCTAAGTTCTTTGCAGACTTCCTGTTTCCACGTGTGATGGTAACCCAAAAGAGAAATAAGAGTGGTGCTGTGTGTCCATCAGTCGCCAGCGAGTTTAAGAGGAGCATTTTATTACCACAACTGAATATCTTCTGGGACCTCCAGGGCCAGACAAGGAGATGTGATCAGCTGCAACTTACATGGCTTCAAGATGAGGAAATCAGTCTTCAGAAGTACGCTGAGCAGCCAGCTTCGCTCCTAATCTCTTTGACATGGAGCTTCATTTGCAAGCAGTCCAGGCTTTTCCTCTGTTCCTTCCTTTGTATTTTAATCTTGCTAATCTTGCCAAAGGAAATCAAATCGATGTTTATTTGGGGCAGATTTTTCAGTTGCCTGTTGATTTCATGTGCAGCTGCAGTTCTCATCTCATGATGGATATATTTCTTAGAAGTGTAGAAATCATTCTTTACCTTTTATATGTAAGAGGTGTGCATCGTGCGTGCTAAGTCGCTTCTGTCATGTCCAATTCTGTGCGACCCTGTGGACTGTAACCCGCCAGGTTCCTCTGTGCGTGGGATTCTCCAGGCAAGAATACTGGAGTGGGTTGCCATGCCCTCCTCCAGAGGATCCTCCTCACCCAGGGGTCAAACCCACATCTCTTATATCTCCTGCAGTGGCAGGCGAGTTCTTTACCACTAGCGCCACCTGGAAAGTCCCAACCCTGTGATGGAAGGTTGCTTGTCACAGCAACACACCTGTCCCACCAGACCATGCTTATCTGTTGTGTAAATTCACATTTGGGGCTTAAACTCTCTTTAAGCCAAATCCCTTTATAATCTTGTTTTTCTGTAGCACACAACAATGCCGTATTCCCAACATCGCTCTCACATATGCACAAATTTTCCATAATCATGTGTTTTGTGTCGAATCAGTTCATGTTGCTGAAATTGTGCTGTGTTTCGGAGATCATGGATTTTTCCCTAATGCTTCAGCCACTTAGCTGTGTGACCCCTCCAGAGAACGCAGGCAAACCCTGGCGGAGAGTCTCTGACCATCCACGCCTGGTCCGTCCTAGCTTGGAGCCCAGTGGGTTCTCTGCTTAGTTTCCTGGGTGACAGCCCAGCATGTGCGTGCAGCCCCACTATAATTGCAGAGCAGACTTCAGCTCTCTGAAGCCCTGTCTTCCTGCCTGGCGACAGGAGCCCCCAGAGTGCGGTGAAGGGCACTTAGGCGGATGGGCAGATGGCAGGAAGTGGAGAAATGTGGGGAACTTACCAGTGTTTAGAAAGGCAGAGGTGCAGAGACCTTGACCCAGAGGGAGTGTAGACAGGTGACCTGTGGGCAGCTTGAGGTCACAGCACAGCTGCCCCTGACCGGCCTGTGGTACTCGGATGCCTTTCAACTGCCAGGAGCACTGCAATCTACATTATAGTTGATTGTGTTTTCTGGGCATTTCATTCTGATAAGGTTTGATTGCGGGATCATTACGTTGGGGAGTAGATTTAATCCTGTTTTCTTAGCAGGCTCTAAGGACACTGAGGGAATATTTATGTAATAAGATGCAAAGTTGCTATGGAAAATACTATAGCAACCTAGCATCTTCCCAGAGCCAGGCAGCCACTTGTAACAGCAGTCTAAATTTACATTTATTTTAGTGTCATTTTATCGACACTCTTGGTACCTCATTCTGACAGGATGTTAAAATATGTTTTCAGCTTGCATTTGAGCAAAATTAACACAGTGTTGTTGGAATTTAACTGGGGTTTGCACAACTTCTGGAAAAAACAGCAGAGTATTTTCAAGCGAGTTTAGATGACAGAATCTGGGTAAGTTTGTGACTCTTCTTTTTCCTTTCTAAATGTAAAAAAGAATTATTTAGCAGCATTTATTCCTTATTTTTCCTCTTAGTTTGTAACTAAAAGTCGGAATTTCTGATTACAAAATGAGAATTAATCTTTTCAACCTTGATGTAATTTTTTAATTACACCTTTGTTTCTAGTTGGTGCTTATAGAAAATGCTTCTAGTAGATCAATCCATTGCCCTCCGGCAGCCTGTAGCACTTCAAAAATGAAATTATTTTTTATATAAAAAAATACTTGTTAGTTTGGAGAATCCAATTATTGTCAATAATAAAAGATAAAACTGTTAGTTGTAACACGACAAAAGACTGTAGTTTTTAATTGTTTCTTCTGCACAGCCTAACTATATAATCATCTTTGTGTATATTTTTAAAGCTCAGAAACAATTCTATATGATTTTGTTTTCAGTCAGACCAATTTGCATGGCAAGTAAGTTGTTTTAAAGCTTTTTTTATATGTTAATGAAACAGAAAATATAGAGCAAATGCATGTGTATCCTTCCTGGGTCATAGACTCCTTCCTGTGAACCTTTTATGATTTGAAGCTATAGTCTTTGAGGTGGTCAGAGTAGATACCTAACGTTATTAAAGCCTGCAAATTGGGCCAGCCTTCCCCATAGCATCTTTCAGTCCCTTAAATGTGAGCATGGCGGAAAATTATACAGGTATGTAGCTGGCTGGTAGTGGAAAGATAGTATCTATTGATTTTCTTCTCTAGCTTTCCATCTGAAATCTTCAAGTGTGACTATAACGCTGTTAAAATAGGACATTGGCCAAAAGAATCGATACCAGACCATATTAAAACCTGTGCTACTACCAGCTTCTTAGCCCTAACGTACTGTTCGTGAACACTATCTTCCTAATTCTGTGCTTTTATACTGCATTGTTCAAGACAGCGATATGTGATGACCATACCTTGACTTCTAACAGTGTTGCCCATAAGCTTCATTAATCGCAGCCCTAAAGATGCTAATGTCTGCTGTAGGAAGACAGACAATGAGGACAGACATCCAGTAGAATTTCAGTGAGCCATACACATTTAAGTGCCATAGAACTAATGGAAAAAGTAATTTAAAGGAGTAGCAGTAATTATTTCTTTCCTTTCTTAGAAATTCCACCTGCTATTTATGATACTTGGAAGCCCTGGACAGGGAAAGTGAAAGTGAAAGTCGTGTCCTACTCTTTGCAACCCCATGGATTATACAGTCCATGGAATTCTCCAGGCCAGAATACTGGAGTGGGTAGCCTTTCCCCTCTCCAGTGGATCTTCCTGACCGAGGAATCAAACCGGGGTCTCCTGCATTGCAGGCAGATTCTTTACCAACTGAACTATCAGGAAAACCCAAACAGAATTATCACATTTAATTTTCTGTATTTTACAACTTCCTAGACCATATTGTCTTGCAGTTTCCCATTCTAAGTATGATCATAATGGCATAGCTATTAAACTAAAGATCTAAGAAATCATTCAAGTTCTAATCTAGGCAGACATGTGAAGCTCTATTTTCTTTTTTTAATATTTACTCATTTATGGCTGCACTGGTCTTCATTACTGAGCATGGGCTTTCTCTCGCTGTGGTGTGCAGACCTCTCTTGTGGGGCACGGGCTCTAGGCACACAGGCGTCAGTGGTTGAAGCGTGCAGGCTCCAGAGCACAGGCTCTGTAACTGTGGTGCACTGGCTTAGTTGCTCCCAGACCAGGGATCGAACTGGGGTCCCTTTGCACTGCAAGGTGGTTTCTTATCCACTGGACCACCAGAGAAGCTCCTCATTACAAGGAGATTGGCAATGATGAGTCTCTTCGTAAGATGTGGAAGAAACACTTAGAAATCATTTTGTATACCCCCGTCTTTGCACAGATAGGAGTGTGCAGCTCTACGTTGAGAAGTTATGTTATTTGCCTAAGATAGTAAGTAGAAGGTCTGGAACTCAGCACTAGTTCCCTTCTTTCCAGGTTGATGATCTTTCTGTGGCACCACTCCATGCGTGTTAGAGGGCAAACGGCTCCAGAATATCCCTCAGATGCCTTGAGTGGCATCAACAGAGTCAGTGAAATCAACCAAGGATATTGAGTTCCTGCCTCATGCATGGCGCCATGAGGCCATTTGGAGGCAGAGGTAGACGGGGTATGTTCATTACCTGAAAATGCTCATCCTGACCAAGCTCATTGAGGCTTTCTCTTAGTCTTCCTGTTACTCTCGGGATTTTCTGCTGACTGGAAAGAAGTTAGCTTCAGCACAGGCAATGCATGTGGCAAACTGTTCTCTAGTCCGTGCCAGCAGAAATGCCAGCTTCTAAAAAATATTCAGGAAACTGGCACAATCCCTTTTCAAGTCGAGTGATATTTATTTCCTCCAGAACAACCTGTTCTGTGGCTTTGAGCAAGAAGAAGACATGCTATGAAGAAGTGAAGTATTTACATGGGGGAGGAATCGTGCCATGTCATGTATGCCTTTGATAAACCAGATAGATAAACACTGTCTTCCAATGGAAGCCCAAGTATTCCAGTCCCTGACTCTCCAAAAAGAAGAGGAAAATAAAACTACTCCAAATGCAGGCGCACATGTGACGATTGATCGAGAATGATCTGAGCTACAGTATTAGTTCTTTGATTTCCCATCTCATGTTTTCTCTGCATGCCCAGGGACTTGGAGAGCCTACCTGAAAATCATTCATTGACTTTCCATCTAATTTCAAGACCTGTTGAAGCATTCTCCCTCCTTCCTTGCTCCTGAGGCTTCTTCTCTATGAGATGGACCCCTCTATCAATCTGGAGAATAAAAGTCTGAAGGAGAGCATCTACAGTAGTAATCTTATTGATATGCACAGACTCAGGCAAGGTTTGATTGGAAAGGGATCTTAGAAGTATTATGTCCTCTCCTTTCTTACCCTATATCCAAAATTATAATGACAAAAATGTAGTTTTTACCCCCAACAGTACATAGCTGGAATGCTGAATAAATTCTGCAAGTTTGTATTAGTGATTTTTTGTAATTATAAGTTTTTAAGCAAAACTTAAGTGGTAACACGAGTTTGGCAAATCTCTTGGAAGCAAGATAAGAGATTTAATTCTTTGTTTTAATTTTTCAATTGAAGGATAATTGCTTCACAGAATTTTGTTATTCTTTTCTTTAGTGATTTACCAGTCACTTGTTTAAGAAATGTCTCCCCTTGCCATTCTAGACTTTTCTTCTAGTTATATAATCTGAAAGTTGTAAAGCTAGCCATTTCTCTATCCTCAGCCCTTTGTTTCCATGAAATTGTCTTAAGCAATGCCATAATACAAAGCAGTGATAAAAACAAATATTTAGTGAACTCTTACTTACAATGTATATGGGACCATGAGATCATGTCTTGCAGTGCCATATTAAGGAGGGAAAGTAGCAAAGTCTTGTAAGAATGTTTGAAACTTAGTCTTTGAACCGAGCATGTTGTTTTCCTACTCTGAAAAATCCCAGTAGCTATCAGAAATCTCCTTTCCTTGGAATAACACTGGATTGTGGGTCCATACTGCACCTGCTCTCCGCACTCTCAGAAGTCACAGTCAAAACTAACAGATAAACTCTCACAGGCAGAGCCGTGAATGCTGAGAGGATCTGAAAAGAAGGGTAAATCTATTTAGCTGAATTCTGTCATCCTGGAGAAAGTTTGGTTGGTTTTTGTTTGGTTTTTTGTTTGTTTAAGTAAATAATGGTGAGATGGAAGACTTTCTACCCATCTACTCCTTCAGGACTAGGTCAGGATCTTTTAACCTCCCCGAATGGCCAGCACCTTGCAGGGTACACAGTCAATGGACAAGAATTTGTTAAACAAATGGATTGGAAATAAAAACTAGGAAGAAACAATTCAACTAATTTTTTAATCTGTTGAAGGATATTTTAGACAAAAAAATAATAATCTGTTATTTGTTGGATCCTCACAGTACTGACCATGTTTTTCAGATGAGAACCCTGAGGTCTAATGGAGGTTGACTAATTGCCCCCAAGTCTCATAACTGGCATATAGCTTTAAAGCCCCTTCCCTCTTTCTAATACTGCTCTGCCTCGCTCTTACATATTGTATAATCTGTGTCTGCACGACTCTGAGGTTGACAAGGGCAGACGCTGGGATGCGGAGCAGCCCAGCCAGCGTCCTGTTAGAACTGCTGCCCCTCAGATGCACGCGGTGGTCCCTGAATCACCACGTGTGTCCTGTCCCTCCTCACTTCTCTGTGGGAGCCTCTTCCAGAATTATGCAGAAACATCTGCATGTTACTGTTTAGAGCAGGAAGAAGGGTGTGTTCTTTCAGGTCATTAAAAGATGGGAGACTTGGCAAGGAGACAGATGGAGCTAAAAGGAAAAACAGCAAAGAAATATGTCAGGTAATGTTTGAAACCATTTTTCTCCTGGAACTAGGTTGAGATGATTGCAGATGGAAAAATAGAGCTTTTTTTTTTTTGGTAGTAACAGAAAGTTGTTAGGTCCTTGAGCTTTTGAAATAGAAATCAAAACTTAGATTGGACGTTTTGCCCATTCTATATAACATTTAGGCTCCAAAGGAATAGTGTAATTGATGCCAGGCCATCAACACCATGTTAACAGAGCACTTGATATAAAACCATCTGTGGCACCTTCTCTCCTGAGTTCAATAAAAAGCTAGTAAGGAGAAAACTGCTTTCTCGGGGGAATTCTTTTCACCTTTCAGAAACAAAATATTTCACGCTAATTCCTGCTTAATTGGAGGGAAGTCATTTCTTTAAAATCATTGAATATGAGCTTGAAGTCTGTTCTGTCCTTGACCTTTCTAATTCAATCAAGGTCACCTTCTCAACTTGCCCAAACAGCACTATTTCTCAATTAGAAAAAGGGGCAGTGCTGTTTTAAAGCATTTAGCATCTGATTAATTGTGCTGAACTGGGGCTTCAGCACTTGCAGAGGGATCCTAAGGCGTCACCAGTAAGAATAAAACATTGCTACCTGAAAAATTATCCCCATCAGAAACATCATTTTAATAAGCAAAGCAAAAACTGCTATTTGTGGGGATGTGAGAAGCATGATCATATTCAATATATAGTGGGTTTTAATATCCGAACAACTCTCTCTCAGGGAAAAATATGCTATAATTTAGCCATCCAGACAGTTTATGAAACACACGCACTTTTCCCTGCCCAAGGACTCCAAGAAGATGAATGCTGAGTTTAAAGCAGAATGTGGTCACACTCAAGCTCTAGGGATGAAAAGAAGTAATGAAAAGAGGTGTCCAGCTGAAGCCATCTGGCTGGAGGAGAGAACGTGATTTTTGGAAATAAGTGTTTTGTTTGGCCACACCTCGTGGAATGTGGAATCTTCGTTCCCCAACCAGGGATTGAACCTGCTGCAGCGAAAGCACGGAGCCCTAACTACTGGACCGCCAGGGAAGCCCCTGAAAATAAGTGTTTGAGAGACTGCTTCTCACATTTCCTTCCCATTTTCTGGGCCTGATTGAGGGAAGCGAACCTCACCCTGATGCTCTTTGGAAGACCACCTCACCTGGGTGGTCAAACCATTAGAAAAGCTCTGAGAAAGTGGCCCACATGAGTGAGAATTGGTGTTGCTGGAAGAGAGATGTTAGATTCACCACACAGAGTTCAGAAATAACTTCGAACCAGACAAGGTAAGAGGCCCCCAGAGGAAGTTTCGAGTTGTTTCCAGCGTGGCTCAGGCAGTGATATCCCTTCTGTGAACCTCAGCGTCCTTGGCAGTTACATAAGATTCATTCTAAGAGGGTTTCCTCGACTTTGTAAGAAATAACTGATTAAGGGTTTCCAGGGCATTTTGCAAGTGGTACCTGACAAGGTCGCCGAGAAATCACAGAAGGTGAAATATGCGGTTTCAGCCCCGGCCGTGAGCGGGGAAGACCTGGCAAGCTTTGCACACCACCAGCGCCTGGAGGCTAATGCCCAGGTACATTTACTATTACAGTACTCCTCAGGCAGGTCTGATGGGCAGAGGATTGGAAACCACTGGCCTGTGACAAGAGAATTGATGGCTGTCAATTATAGGTGGAAAAGAAGGTAAAAAAAAAAAAAGATTGTAAGGTAACAAACAGGGAGCTATAGTCAGGGCTCTGCGGGGACCAAGAGGGGTAGCCTGGGGAGTGGGAGGTAGGGAGGTCCAAGAGGGAGGGGGATATATGGAAATGTGTAACGGAGTCACTTGGTCGTACAGCAGAAACCAGCACAGTGCTATGCAACTATACCCCAAATGAAAAGAGAAGAAAGTGAAAATGAAGAAAAAAATGTTTAGTCGAGAGGAAGCAACTGAGATAGGCAGTGATAAAGGATCAAAGAGAGAAGAAAGGGAGGCAGTTTATTTAAGTATGGCGCGTGTGACCCAGGTGGAGAATTCCTGCATATCCGTGTGCGATGCATCCTAGTAGCCCTCGGTTAACTGGGGAAAACAACTAGCTGGGAGGAAAAATGCAAGTAGCCTGATGCAGAAAGATGGGGTGAGAGCCAAGGGCAGAGCTCTTGCTCTTCTTCGATGCTGGGAGAATAGCCAGGGACTGTTTTCTCATCCATCAGCAGTGAGAGAGGGAAGCAGGGGTGTCTGGGCGTTGGCCAAAGAGAAAGGCCTCGCAGGACCTACTGACCGGTCTGGGGAGAGCTCGCACGCAGGAAGGGTCTCCGCTCCTCCAGTGAGAGGCTGGTCCAAGGGCCCTCAGTCAAGGGCGATTAGTGCCCCCACTGCCGAGCACGAGGGTGCAGCCCAGCCTCTTCTGGGCACAGGCCACAAACCCGCTGTAACTGCGATGTCTCCAGAAATACGGCCGCAAGAAAAAGTAGTACACAACCACATCTAGTAGATCAGAGAAATGTGTTTTGGAGACACTGCCTGGAGGATTTATGAAAGCATTCAGTCACAATATCATCACAGGAAGGGCAGTAAGCAGCGTTCAGAGGAGCAGGGAGATAGATGAGCGAAGTGTGAGAAGGCAGAGCAGAAGGCAGAAAATCCTGGAAAGCCATGCTGGATGGCACAAGCTGGAGAGGGGAAGATTCCTTTCAGTAACAGAAGCTGTTAGGAAAAGGCTGAGAGAATGCAGGTGTCAAAAAATAATGAAAGAAGCACAAGCCTGAAAGCACGTTACGAAGAAACCAGGGATCTGGTCCCTAAAAAGGCTAGTGAAGTGGTCCTAAAACTTTGGCATTAGAGTCACCCTCGAAGCTTGCTGAAATGCACAACCTCAGACCCCGTGTCAGAAGCTCAGATTCCAGGGACTGGGATGGGTCCAAGAACTCTCTTTTACGAGACACCAAGATGGGACAGGTGGCAGCTGTGTGTAGAGCAAACTTGGAGGACTGCTGGCCTGGCGACATGTCATTCTGGGCTCCCCTGGTGGCTCAGCCGTAGAGAATTTGCCTGCAGTGCAGAAGACACGGGTTCGATCCCTGGGTCGGGAAGATCCCTGGAGAAAGGAACGCCAACCCTCTCCAGTATTCTTGCCTGGAGAATCCCATGGATGGAGGAGCCTGGTGGGCTACAGTCCATGGGGTCACACAGAGTCTGACACAACTCAGTGGCACACACACCAGTGTCATTCCACCTTGGTTACGTATCTAGAGAAGGCAGTAGTCTTGTCCCGACGTCAGACAACATGTGGGCTTCGCCCAGTCTCAGCACTGGTGACGAGGCTCGTGTGGAGGGGAATCCACTGCCCCCACTTCCCAGCAGCCTCGGTTCCCATGCCTTAGACTGGATAGAGTTTATGCTCAGCACAAAACCTGAGGGGAGGGAGACGCCTTCTTGTTAGCTCACCGGTGTTACCCCAGGTATTTGGTGTTTTAATAACCTCTTTGTGGAAAAGGCCGCTCTTGCTTGTGAAGGAAGGTGTCTCGGACTAGGCACACACTTCACGTGGGCTGACCTCCAGGGCACATTTCAGAGTGGGGCGTGTCTTGTGTGGTGGAAACCAGCCAGAGAGAGAGAGAGAGAGAGTGTGTGTGTGCGTGTGTGCGCGCGTGTGTGCAGGGGGTTAGAAGAGGTAGAAAACCATCACTCCTTGAGGGAAAGGTTTCTTGAAGAAAATTGGAAGTGACTGTTAAAAGGGAAAGAAATCTGCGGGTCGGGAGGAGAGCAAGGCGAGGAGGGGATAGCAGTGAATGCCTTCAGGGGAAGCCTTGCTGTTTGAAGCTGTTCCGGGAGAGACCAGCCGCGAGTGAGGGCGAGCACCGTCCCCAGGGAGGCGTGCCGTCTAGGGGCGAGGGCATGGCCAGGATGGGGCCCTTGGTCCCGAAAACCTGCGTCCTTCTGGGACGGATCTCGGTCTTAAGTCTGAGGGCCTTACAAAAGAAACCTTAAAGCCTTCACAGAGTTGGGGGGCGGGGGAAGGTAGTCGTGCGCCTTGGAGACAAAATAGGGACCGAAAGTGGAAAAGCAAACTGAAGTCCGATTTGGAAAGCGAGGATTGGTGGAGATGCCGCCCTTGACGCGCCCGCTGTGGTGACTGCAGCCCGGGGCCCTCGGCAGCCCGGCCTCCTCCCCTCCGCGCGTCCATCTCGCCCTGCTCCTGGCACCGGCTCCTCGGGTCGTGGTGAACGTGATCCTCAGGGCCCGCGTCCGCTCCTGCAGCCTCTCAGCATGAGCCTGCCTTCAGGGCCCGCGCCCGCCCCCCAGCAGCCCTCCTTTCCCAGACTCTCCCTCCGTCCCGCCGCCCCAGCACGGGGAGGGGACAGAAGGTGAGGGAGCCCCAGGTCCATCCATGCCTGTCTCATTTCCCCGATAACTGGGCACCGAGTCCCTGAGATCAGGCAGGTGTGCTCGCCTACAGCAGGCGAGGAGCTGAGGTTTGCGGGACTCTGTGCATCCCTGAGGACCTTCGGGGCATCCGTCAGCCTTTTAAATGGCAGACTCACCCTGCTCCTAGAAGAAACAAGCGTGTCTCTTTCTTTAACTTACTTCCCTCCAGGACAGTGAATGGGAGAGTTGGGGGTGGGTGGGTATCAGATACAGTAACGTGGATGGAAAAGCAGTAAGGTGTGAGGTCAGCTCTCAGCAGCGTCAGTGGCCCAGGGACACAGCATAGTCACGGCCACCAGCAGATTGCATCCTCAGGAGGAGCTCTGTGAACGGGGCGATGGAAGATTTTTTCTTTTCTTTTCTTTTCCCGAGTCACCTGCTGCTAGTTGTGCCTGCAGACTCGCACAAGCCATTATAATAGCAGGATCCAGCTTACCTGCACTCTTCAAATTACCCTCATTCCACTGACCGCACACAAAGATGGAAATAGACACTACGTTGTGCTTCTGGTGAGCTCTCCCTAATCACAGCTAATGCACAGACGCTGCAAACAGAAAATGTAATGTCAATGCTAAGCTGTAATAATAATAATCCTGAGAAACTAACAGAAGGAATTTCCGCCAGCAGTTGGAGGAAGATTGCTGCTTCAATGGCGATACAGGTGTTGCTGGAAAACAGATCGATTTTAGTTTGTTGGGAGCAGGAGAGGCTGTCTAGCAGGAGACGAGCTGCGAGGCAGGCGTCTGATACTCCCCAGCCCTGTGCCAGGATGCTGGGAGGCATGCCGGGACACCAGCCTGAGGAGGCAGGGCTTTGTCCTGTCATCTGAAGGCTATCTGGTCCTTCTCCTGGACCTTTCTGAGTCCATTCAGACCAGGGGAATCTGTGGGAAGAGGGGTTTCTAGCACCTTTACTCCAGCTGAAGACACTTAGAAAAGCACAGCATAGGGACGTACCCACAGATGGGTACGGTACACACTGGAACCTCCTTCAGGACCACAAGAGCACCCTTGGACCTGGCTGTCTTCATAGAGCCTTTTTTTTTTATTATTGTATTGAAATACAGTTGGTTTACCATGTTGTGTTAGTTTCAGGTGTGCAAAAAGTGATTCAGTTATATATATAGGAGAAGGGCAGGGCCACCCACTCCAGTATTTTTGCCTGGAGAATCCCTTGGACAGAGGAGCCTGGCAGGCTGTGGTCCATAGGGTTGCAAAGAGTCGGACACAACTGAAGCGACTTAGCACCCACATAAGCGCGCGTGTGTGTGTATTCTCTTTTAGATTTTTTTCCACTATAGGTTATTACAGGATAGTGAATATTGTTCTTTGAGCTATACAGTAGGCCCTTGTTGGTTATCTGTTTTCTATATATTGGTGTACATGTTTTAATCCTAAACTCGTAGTTTATCTCTCACCATTTCCCCTTTGGTAACCATAGCTTTTCTATGTCTGTGAGTCTATTTCTGTTTTGTAAATAAGCTTACTTTGTTTAAGATTCCATATATAAGTGATATCTTATGATAGTTGTCTTTGGCTTACTTCGTTTACTACGATAAGCTTTAGGTCCATTCATGTTGCTGCAAATGGCCATATTTCATTCTTTTTTATGGCTGAGTAATATTCCATTGTGTATATATACCACATCTTCCTTATCCATTCATCTGTGATGGACACTTAAGTTGCTTCCATGTCTTAGCTGTTGTAAACAGTGCTGCTATGAACATTGGGTGCCTGTATCTTTTCAAATTAGAGTTTTCTGTGAGAGAAGAGTGGAGCTTAAGGAATCAGACTTCATCACTTACTGCTGTACTACAAAGCTACAGTCATCAAAATAGTATGGACTGGCACAAAAGCAGACATATAGAGCAATGGAACACAATAGAAGCTCAGAAATAAAGCCATACACTTGTGGTCAAGTCAGGGAGCCTCACTAACGCCAAAACCCAGATGCTCAATGGTTGGTAGCCTCAGTGCCACTGTTTCACAGAAGAGGGACATAGCACAGAAGACAGGATCCCTGCTGCGTGGATCAAGTCAAGCCTTGAGACTCTAGAAGCCTTAGTTTAACTTCTACATGGCTTATTCCCAAACAACTCCTGCAGAAGATCTGTGTGTGTGTGTGTTTTAAAACAGTCCCGTCCCCTCTGCCTCCATAACAGAGCCCCTTCCCTGTGGAACAGTCGCCAAACGGAGCCAGCAAGGTATTGTTCGCCTCTGTTAGGAACAGATCAGGCACTGCAGCAGGCTCCCTGGTTTCCTTTTGCTCTCAAGCTGCAGTACTTACTGTGTGAGGCCACCCCAGTGGCGTTACTTTGGGGAGTGCAGATTCTAGAGTGCTCCCTGCTGAGGATAAACCCTGCACCTCCAGGCAGCTGTGTAACCTCCACGTCTCTCAAACTTAGTCCCATCTCCTGGAAAAAAGAAATAATAGTCGTATTTACTGTATCATGTTTCCACGAGGGCAGAAGGAGATTGTGTAAATCATTGGCTTAGGCACGTAACATCCTTAGCAATTACTGCTGCTGTTACTGTTTTCATTACTACTGCTATGCCTGCTGGTCCTGTTGGTGAAAAAATACAGGGACAGGAAAGTGGTGGCGACTGTATCTTCTGCTCAGATCTCCCCATTTTCATAAGGAGGTAGCTGGGGCATGGGGACAGGCTGGGACAGGACTGCCTATCCTGGTGCAGAGCAGGGGGCTGGGGATCATTCAGAAGGTCAAGGAATGAAACCAGAAGGCCAGGCTGAGCCTCTGGTGCCCTCAGAAGTATTTGTCCAAACAATCCAACTGTAGCCCCAGTTCAGAAGCCAAGGAGTAGACGGAGCCGTGGTCTGAGCCGCTGCTCTCCAATGTGGTCTTGGCCCCAGCAACGTCAGCATCACGGGGAACTTGGAGGAATGCAGATTCTCAGGCCGCATCCACAACATAATCCCATTGGAAACTCTGGGGGTAGGACTGACAAATACATGTTAAACACACCTACCGGGAGTTTCTGATCCAAGCCAATGTTTGGGAAACAGGTAGAATAGTGTCAGCCGCTTTACAATTAAGTCCCAAATCTTCAAGTGGCTTTACCCAAAGAAAAAAAAAGCTTATTTCTTGGGCACAGTTCAGTTCAGTCACTCAGTCGTGTCCGACTCCTTGCGACCCCATGAATCACAGCACACCAGGCCTCCCTGTCCATCACCAACTCCTGGAGTTCACTCAAACTCATGTCCATCGAGTCGGTGATGCCATCCAGCCACCTCATCCTCTGTTGTCCCCTTATCCTCCTGCCCCCAGCCCTCCCCAGCATTAGGGTCTTTTCCAGTGAGTCAACTCTTTGCATGAGGTGGCCAAAGTATTGGAGTTTCAGCTTTAACATCAGTCCTTCCAATGAACACCCTGTTTTGATGTCCTTTAGGATGGACTGGTTGGATCCCCTTGCAGTCCAAGGGACTCTCAAGAGTCTTCTCCAACACCACAGTTCAAAAGCATCAATTCTTTGGCACTCAGCTTTCTTCACCGTCCAACTCTCACATCCGTATATAACTACTGGAAAAACCATAGCCTTGACTAGACGGACCTTTGTTGGCAAAGTAATCTCTCTGCTTTTAAATATGCTGTCTAGGTGGGTTATAACTTTCCTTCCAAGGAGTAAGCGTCTTTTAAATTCATGACCGCAGTCACCATCTGCAGTGATTTTGGAGTCCAGTAGAGTCCAAAGCAGGTATTCTTGGTCCCTGGGCACCTTTCCTCCATGCAGTGATTCAGAGACCCAGGCCCGTTTCAGCAGCAAGAAGAGAATGAGGGCTTGAGCAGAAGGCACATTCACACCCCTCACGCTGCATCCGTGAGAACCAGTCAGATGGCAGTGCCTGGCCTGGTCACCCCTCAAGAATGAGCTTCACCGAGCAGAGAAAAGCATGACATAGCGTGGTATCTGTGCCACAGCAGAGCAACTGGACACCCCAGGCGCCCTTCAAGAAGAGCAGACACGGGGAGGCAGATGCAGTCTGGTCCCTAAGTGCCCAGGGCTGTGGAAGCTGGAAGGCAAACAGATACGGTGGCCATATCTTCCAGGTCTCAGACCCATCCCGTCATCCTGGGCTCTGGGCCTATTAGCACAAGTGCCTGTATCGGTCACAGCTGATGAAATCCTTGGAAAAGATGCTCTTTGCACATGAGGAGGCAATGCACAGCTCAGCAGCGTCCTCCTGGCATTGCAGAAGGACAGCTGGCAGAGTGGAGGGGGGACATTAAACACAGAGTCCCCCAGTGACACCAAGACAAACAGTTCTCAAGAAATCCAGATATTGTTAGGAACAATATGTTATAGTGTTTGATTATTTAGTTACATCTTGCCTGAGCAGGAAAAAGATATTAACATACTGTCAGCTTACTGGGACATAACCCAAAATAACTTACATATTTCCATAGAGTGCTAATTATTTTTCTGAGGCTGGCTCAGGCTGCTAAGAGAGAGATTTCAAGGCTTTCACCAGATTATTTACTTAAAGAAGTTAAGCATGCCATTATCTGTTCCCATGGAAACACAGTAAGTAATAGAGCAGTCGGAAGAGGAGGTCACTCTGACCATAATTAATATGAAGAATAATGGTTTATATAGGATCTAGTCAGGGGAGCAGTGAGGTGCTGTAATGCCTTTAAGCCTCGTTCACAGTGGTGCAATTCAATCTTTGGATCAACTTTCATACACTTTTGTTAGTTTTAGTAGTCTAGCGCTAATTTTTGAAGTGGAATTTAATCTTGTTTAGCAGGGTTTTTCCAGTGTCTTTATTTCCATTTTGATCCAATCAGAAAATCCCTGTAACAGAATTTTCCTAAGGTCCTGAGCAAGTATAAGCCTATGCCTGCATGGGCTTTACCCTCATGGAGGTCACAGCTCCCCGCACGTGGCTTCACACAGCTGATGGGTGAGTGAATGATAATCTGTAGGCGCCCTTAGATACAGCAGTGCTTTTCCCTGGTGGCTCAGCTGGTAAAGAATCCACCTGTAATGCAGGAGGCCTGGGTTCAATTTCTGGGTCAGGAAGACCCGCTGGAGAAGGGATAGGATACCCACTCCAGTGTTCTTGGGCTTCCCTTGTGGTTCAGATGGTAAGCAATCTGCCTGCAGTGCAGGAGTCCTGGGTTCGATCCCTGGGTTGGGAAGATGCCCTGGAGAAGGAAACAGCTACCCACTCCAGTATTCTGGTCTGGAGAATTCCATGGACTGTGTAGCCCATGGGGTCACAAAGAATCGGACACGACTGAGCGACTTTCACTTAAAATCACCAAAGCAAAATTCAGTTATATTCAGAATAGTTTACATTTAAAGTGTCTCACTGTATTCTTTTTGTTTAAATTTTATTGAAAGTCAGTAATCCACATGTTAAATATTCTGTTTGTTGGAACACAGTGCATACTCCACAGGAATTCCTAGAAAAAGATGCCTACTGTCATTTTATTTTTAATCCTGCTTATTTGAATGGTAGGTTTGTTGCTATTTGTATTGTAATCAAATGTAATTCAAGGGTAAATTTTATCATGGAAGCTTCATTATACATTTTCAAAACTGTTTAATACAGTATCCTAGAAACAAAGAAAAGGTAGACCTTTCAAGTTTCTGAATTTTGAATACACCAAGAAATGATATTAAGTTAGAAATGATTAGGATTTTTTGTTTCCTTTAGAGCTCTGGTCCAAGAAACATAATCTAATTTCTTCCAGGAAGCCTCATCCGAGGGGCGGATCCATGCAGCATGATGCTGAAAAATGTTTACAAACAGGTGGCCAGAAGTTAAGTGGAGTCAATAGACAATTTCTCACCCTTTAGAAAATAACCACTTTGCAGCCACATGAGAAACCAAGATTTTTTTTGCAGATATCAGGCTTGAAATCACTTAATAAGGAATGTAAATCAGTTATATGCCCCAATTATATAAATGTTGATGGGGTTGGCTATGGTATTGATTTGGGGAGAGAGCGGGGGATGAGAGTGGATAGTTACACCTGCTGGAATTTTTTCATCTTTTTTAATATGATGATATCACATGTCTATTCCAGAAATGCAAACGACATTGCATCCTACTTGGCAGGGGCAGTGGTCACTCAGCTCAAGCCAAGAGTAAGAGCTGTCAGCTGTGCCATTCTAAGTGAAGTCCTAAAATAATGGATGGTGCACTTCCCTCTATGTATTTATGTTCAGACAATTTATTTAAATAATGTTGCTGGCACATGCTTTATAGCTGCTTGCATTTTGCTACCCAGATTTCAGCATATCTTGCAGACTCGGCAATTCATTTGGAAAATGTAATTTCCATCTCTGCATACTAATCGATTTCTTCACAAACACCTGCTATCAGTTATGATAATAAAAATGCCACTCTGAATTGAGAAGGGGCCAAATAGAGCTTCCTAAGGAAATGACTTAAGTGTCTTTGAATGCTACTAAATGTAGTAACGTGCTTCTGTAGCGCCAACACTTTTTCTGTCATTTGCATTTTCTCTAATTTTGCCCTATTACAACATCCCTCTCTTAAATGATGCTTGGTAACCATTTCCTTAGGGGTTGGTAAACTGAGTTGTCAGGATGTGTGTCAGGGTGTGGACGGGATCTGATGCGGTGCAGTGTTGGGCCCCACCATGTTTAAAAAACCACTAACTTGTTCTCTGGGCTTCCCTGGTGGCTCAGCAGTAAAGAATCTGCCTGCAATGCAGGAGTCACAGGTCTGATCCCTGGATCAGGAAGATCCCCTGGAGGAGGGCATGGCAGCCCACTCCAGTATTCTTGCCTGGAGAGTCCAGTGGACAGAGGAGCCTGATGGGCTATAGTCCATGGGGTTGCAGAGTCAGACACGACTGAAGCGACTTAGCATGCACACACTCAGCCATACTCCAAGGTAGACCCTGGGTCATTTCTGATTTATGAGTCAGTCCCTGAAAACTGTAAAACTGGCAGTTCTTGGGTTTTGCACATACATATACAGCAAATAAAATTTCCTTTCCTCATCCTCTTCAGCCTCCAGTTCATTCCACGCACCATTGCCAAACCAATCTTCCTAAATCACCGATTTCGTCACATCTTCCACTGCCAGGCACCTTTAACAGTGCTCAACTGGCCGCCCCGTTGGCCCAGCAGTCCAGCTGGCCTCCATCCCCTCTCTTCATGCAGCACGGCTCACCTTTCTCTCGCTGCTTCCAGACGGACTCTTGCACTTTTGGTCAAGCTTCTCTGCTTCCTGCCCCAATTAGTCTGCCTTCCGTTCCCATCTCTGGGTTTTGCTTCTGCTCTGGTTCCTCACTGAGAAGCCCTTCGCCAGTTCATGGGCTTTCAGCCTTCAAAGCCCTCCTTTATTATTCCCATCTGCCTTTTCCTTTCTCTCCTCTGAATTCCTGTAGGATGGACTCCCCTGCCATAAACCCTGACTCTAAGTTGCTCTCTCATTTATTTATCCAACCAACCTTTTTTGAGTGCCTATTATGGGCTTCCCAGGGGGGCACTAGCGGTATAGAACCCCCCTGCCAATGCAGGAGACGTAAGAGATGTGGGTTCAGTACCTGGGTTGGGAAGACCCCCTGGAGGAGGGCATGGCAACCCACTCCAGTATTCTTGCCTGGAGTATCCCCATGGACAGAGGAGCCTGGTCGGCTAAGACCACGGCGTCGCAAAGAGTCGGACACAACTGAGCGACTTAGCACACAGCACACACATGTCAGGCATTAGACTCTTCTCTCCTCCTTTGAGTACGTTCCTTTCACACTTGTAGGTTTCTGTTGTGTATCAAGCTCTTTGAGGAGAGACATACTCTGCCTCCTTGTTTTGTGATCCAAGAGGCCCAGGCAGGCTCGGACACAGAGTGCGTGTGCAGTGAATGCTCGTTGACTAGTTGATCCCTGATGGTTTGAGGTAGGGGATTTTCTGGTTAATTGCATGTTCTGTTTGATTAGTATTTCAGTGTGTACTATATGCATCATCAGTTTTACAAAGTAGAATACCGTAAAACACTCAACTATTAAACCTCTGTTGACGTAATTTGATGGTGGTTATTTGAGGAGAGAGCTCAGTGGGTGTTCAGAGCACCTCTGAACACACTGTCACCTCTTCATGGTGGAACTGTGACTTGAGAGGCTGACCTTGATCTGGCTCTGGAACTGGGGGATTGTTGGGGAGCGGGTGGAAATGATCCTGGACCAAGAACCTGCTGGAGAGAGGTTCTACACCATGTCCTTACAAACCAAAAGTCACGTCTTTAAAGAAGCTTCTGATAACAGACGTTTGAAATATCTTCCCTTTTATCTTGCTTACAAAAGTAGCGAATGGATTTTCTGAAGGAGGCAGAGGAAGTATGGGAGGCTGGTTAAAAAAAAAAAAAAGTAGAATTGGGGTTCTTATAAAATAATCTGTTCAGAACTAAACCCATTGGGCTGGCAGAATAGCCCGGTGACTGGGAGCAGAGACTCTGGAGCCCGACCTGGGTTTGAAGGCTGTTGATGGTGCTTTCTCTGTGAAATCAGACAAGTTCTCTAACATCCATGTACCTCATTTTTCTCATCTGTAAAGCGGAGTAGTAGGAACAGCACCCGCATCAGAAGCTGATGGGGGAGATGAGTGAGTGTGTGGTCCAGCGTCTATTATATCATGAGAGCTCAGAAAGCTATTGTGATTGCTGGGGAGACCACCAAGTAGTCAGCTGGAAACGAAGGAAGGGAATCCCCATCCTCGATTTTCCTTGGTACCGTTCACTCCTCTGTATTCCACTTCAGTTATTTTGGAGCCGTGAGATGTGTGAGGCCCTGAATTTCCTGTCCCGGTTGCTGTCGGGTGGGGAGGTGAGTGAGCGCTGAACCTCCACTAAGAGAGTTTCGGGTTTCAGGAAGAAGTAGGGTAGGAAACTGTTGGTGAAACAGATGGAACCAGGTCTCCATCCTGAGAGGAGTTAGAAGGAACCACCAGAATTGTGCAGTCTTTCCCTGCAGCTCAGCGGGAAGGAGCGGTGTGTGGATCAGTGCCCCCTCCCCTGGGCGGCTGTGGCTACGTCCTCCACCTGGGGGACCACGAATGGCGTGAAACAAAGTGGCCCTCCAGGGAGCTAAGCCATCCTGCCGAAAGGGAGAGGGCAGTCACAAGGTAGAGAGAGTGTTTGCCTGGAAGTCTGAGCACTCTCATCACCGCCAACCCAGATCAGTTTCTGAGAGGGAGCCTTGGCTCGGGGCAGAGGTCAGGAGACAAGAATTTAGAAGGAATTCATCGTGTACCCACAAGCACCCACAAGACGGCACAGACAGAACAGCTAACACATTGCCAAAGAAGTGAGCTGTAAAAGAATGCAGCACCCCGGGGTAGGGCGTTTGAGTTTGGCGCAAATGTGAAGATTCAGAGTGAGGGGGGCCTTCCCTGGACATCCAGTGCCGGAGGTGTGAGTTCGACCTCTGGTCGGGGAGCTTAGATCCCACATGCCTCGCACCAAAAAACCAAAACGTAAGACAGAAGCAACACTGTAACCAGTTCAATAAAGACTTTAAAAATGGTCCATCTCAACAACAACAACAAAAATCAGAAAATAAAAAAAACGGGGTGCGAGGCTCCCTTTAACACCGAAGGCCCTCCATCTCAGCGAGACTGTCACTCACCTGAACTCGTTCTGTCTGCCCCACAGCCCTGGCTGCCCAGGCCTATGCCCTTAAAGAGGAGAACGACAGCCTCCGATGGCAGCTGGACGCCTACAGGAACGAGGTGGAGCTGCTGAAGCAGGAGAAGGAGCAGCTGTTTCGGACGGAGGAGAGCCTGACCAAGGACCAGCGGGTGCAGTTCCTGCAGCAGACCGTGCAAGGCATGCAGCAGGTACCCGCGCCTCTGCTCAGAGAGGGGGGGCACGTGCGCTCAGGGGACGGGGGTGGCGGGAAGCCGGGGGAGAGGAAAGGACAGCGAAAAGCTGAGTGGTGGGATCAGGAAACCCCCAATGATATTTTGTGGGAGGAGAGGGTCTGGGGAGAAGCCACACAAATAGGTTGCGGTATCAATAACTACACCCTCGAGGTGGGAAACAAAGGAAGAGAATCTAAGGGATTGAAAGCTCCACATGTGAAATGTAGCCCCCTGGCAAATGGTTAGAAAATCCATGCCCATCATGACACCAGCGTTCTGTAATCTTAGAACGTCTCCACTTACTAGCAAGCAGACTGATTTTTATAAAAGCGTGGCGAGTTTGTTTTCGAGATCGATGAACACGTAAACTGTTTTTATTTCCTCTTCTCCCGGGTGATACTTAAGATGTAGACCGGTTCTATGAAAACACTCTGTATTTCAGAAATGTTTGCTGTTGGGTTGGATGAAGGACTGGAATTCAGGGCGATGGGCAGCTTCAGAAAGAGGCCAAAGTCTCTGCTTTTTGTTAAAGAGCCACGGGCTTCAGTCTGGCACGCTCAAATTAAATCTGGGTCTTTCCAGCTGGTGTAAGAAAGAAACGGAAGTGATGGGCTCTGTAGGAAGGAGAAGGAACATGGGGAATGAGGGCTCAAGGGCTGGGACAACCCGGGCACTGGCTGCAGAGGGTCAAATCAGAGAGTCATATCTAGATTTATATCTGAAAACAGCGATTGATATGTGACACACTTAAGGGGTTTGGGCCTTTGAGTTATCTTAGAATAATATAGCTGAAATTATCATCACACAAGGGTATTTGTGTTACTCCTCTGAATATATCAATTTAACTTCTCCTTTCTGGGAGGAAGGAGGAAAGATTGTTTTTCGTTAAATGGGGGAAATACAAGCAGGCTGATGGAAAATGATATAGTAAATAGGATAGTTTTTCAGATTCCCCCATCTATATTGACTGCTGTCTAAGAGCAGGAGCCTGAATTGCCTACAGAAGTGTCTTAAAGATGAGAGGCAATTGCCTCTGAAACCTTCGCCAAAAAATAGGTTACAGCATCAAGGGAGGGAAAAAATAATTGAGAGGAAGGGACGTGAGAAAGAAGCACAGATCGGGATGTAAACAAGTTAATGACCAAGTCACAGAAATCCTGTCTTAAGCATCTCCTGCCATTTAAAAGCAATTCTGCCGTCTTGGCTTTGAGTCCTGACTCGCTGATGTTCACAGTGTGTGTTAGACAAATCAGCGAGATTCAGAGGTCAGAGCCAGCCAGAAAAATGTTATTACAGGCGGGGCTCGGGCCCCCACACTTGAAAATCGGTGTAACAGCTGCCACGCGCGGCTCCTGGGGTTGTCCATCTGTCCCCATCGGGGGTGTGCAGTGCCTTTGCCAAGAGGAGCGTCTGGCCGTTTCTCCGAGGACCATGACGCCAGATCTAGCCGACAAGCTACTATGTCGTATCTCCTGCAATGGGGCCTTCTTTTCCTCCAAGAAAGGTGACCCTGGTTTCTTGAAAATTGGATCAAAACCTTGAAGGTGGCTGAAGGTTCAAATGTGAAAGAAGTCAGGAGGCAGGGTGGGCTGGCCCATCAGGAAGAAACATGCCCTGGTCCACCCTGGTCCACAGCGCTGGGCATCCTCACTGAGCTCCAGCCCCTTAAAAGGGCAGTTCTCCTCTTGCAGCCTCTTATACGTTTGCAGAATCTCCTTGTCCATAGAAAGTGTCCTTTCCTATGTTTGTGTTGTTTTGGGGGCAGGGGAGTTTTGTTTGGAGGTCTGTTTTGGTTCCTTCTGGTTTGGTCTAAATCACAGAAAGTTATGGTCACAGTTCTAAACCTAGAAGTGCAAGACCAGGTTGCTGGCAAAGTTGGTTCCCTGTGGGACCCAAGGGAGTGTCTGCTCCCTTCTCTCCCCTGGCTTCTGTGGGTTTGCTGGCAAGCTTTGTGCTTCCTCAGCTTGTAGACGCATCACCCTACTCCCTGCCTTCATCTTCACATGACCATCTCCTTGTGTGTGTGCCAGGGTCACAATTTGCACAGGGTTAAGGATGCTGGGAGGGATTGGGGGCAGGAGGAGAAGGGGACGACAGAGAATGAGATGGCTGGATGGCATCACCGACTCAATGGACGTGCGTTTGAGTGAACTCCGGGAGTTGGTGATGGACAGGGAGGCCTGGCGTGCTGTGATTCGTGGGGTCGCAAAGAGCCGGACACGACTGAGCAACTGAACTAAACTGAACTGAAGGGGCCCACAGTATTCAAATATGACTTCATCTTAACTCATGACATCTGCACGGATTCTGTTTCCATAAGTTCGCATTCTGAAGTACAGGCATTTGGGACATTGCCATATAGATGTGGTGGTGGTGGTGTTCAGTCACCAAGTCACGTCCAATTCTTTGCAACCCCCTGGACTGCAGCACACCATGCTTCCATGTCCCTCACCATCTCCCAGAGTTTACGCAAGTTCATGTCCATCAAATTGGTGACGCCATCCAACCATCTCATCCTCTGCCACCCTCTTCTTCTTCTGCCTTCAGTCTTTCCCAGCATCAGGGTCTTTTCCAGTGAGTCAGCTCTTCACATCAGGTGGCCAAAGTATTGGAGCTTCAGCTTTGGCGTCAGTCCTTCCAAAGAGTATTCAGGGTTGATTTCCTTTAAGGTTGACTGCTTTGATCTTGCTTTCCCAGGGACTCTCCAGAGTTCTTCAGCACCGCAATTTGAAACCATCAGTTCTCAGCACTCTTCCTTCCTTATTGTCCAGCTCTCACATCTGTACATGACTCTAAATTTGGAGGGGGGCACAATTCCTTCAGCAGCACACATAGAGGAGACATCAAAATATATTTGTTGAATGGAGGAATGAAGGGACAGAGGTACAGAGGCAAGAACTCGCCCAGTGCCTCTGGGGGACTCTGGGATCTTGGAAAGAGCAGGGCAGGGTGTGGGGAGAACTGGTGCCCCAGGGGTCCGTGTAGCACCTCCTTAGCACGTGAGGCGCACTGGGTCAGTGGCAGCAGGTCGTTTTCATTCTCACTGGCCCTTAGGTGGACCCATGGTGATTATTGTGGAACACAGCTTTAATAGAGTTTTTAAATGTATGTGCTTCTTAAGAGTCATCTTCTTACCTTACCCACTTCAAATGAATTCCCACATCCTGTCGATTTGAGCCCCACTGCAAAGAATTCTCCTAACTTTAAAACCCACCCTCAGTCTGCCCACTGTCTGATTTATAAATCAGAAAATCATCACCCCCCAGGCGAGTCAGCAGATGGAGGAGGATGCTGGTCTCTTACGTGTCACTGTCTTAGCGATCCATGTCGGGAAATTATTCTGCAGTGAACAAAACGATATAAACCGTCTTAATAGCCTTAGGACTAGCGTATAGTTTTTTAGAATTGCCTTCAAGTTTAGCCGGAAAGTTGCTCACATTTTCTTCTTTCCATCCCTGAAGAACGTGTCCACTGACTTCACATGGTTTCTCATGAGTTCATGCAGGAAATATTATGGGCAGGGTTCAGAAAAGTGAAAAAAAGCCTCAGGTGAATTTGTCTGGGTGTTTCTCAGTCTTCCCCCTGCCCTGCATGTGAGTCACAGTTTCATATTAGAGGTTTCACACAAAACGAAGTAATAGCTGGTATCCATGGCAACACGATAGCCTTTACCTGATCTGAAGCTGGTGACAAAGTTAACCTGTCTCTGCCATGGGGAGAGTGAGGTCATGCGCTTTTGTTTGTATCTTTAGGTATCCAAGGAAAGCATATCCATATCTGAAATTCTCATTTATCTTCAGGTTACCACAATGAAGTGTTTTCTTTGGTTTAGCAAAGTAAAATTTACGCACAATGAAAAAGACTTTTTTCGGGGTTCTGAGAGTCGCTGCCACAATCAATGTATAAAACAATTCTATCACCACCATCATCCCCAAATTCTCTTATGCCCCTTTTTAGCCCACCCCACTCCTCATCACCACTGACTTGTTTCCTGCCCTCGTGGTTCTGCCTTTTCAAGGAAGTCATAGACGTGCAGTCATAGTATGTACTTCCCAAGTGGCACTGGTGCCCACCTGCCCATACAGGTTGACGTAAGAGAGGCTTGATCCCTGCGCCAATCCCTAGGTTCGATCACCGGCTCAGGAAGATCCCCTGGAGAAGGAAATGGCAACCCACTCCAGTATTCTTGCCTCAGAAATCCCATGGACAGGGTCGCACAGAGTTGGACACGACTGAAGCTACTGAGCACACACACAAGATGTGCAGCCTCTTGAGTCTGGCTCCTGCCCCTCAGCATCACGGATTTGCGAGGCGTCCGTGTTGCCATATGTGTCTGTTCATTCTCTTTATGCTGAATGGTATTCCATTGTAAGGGAGGGCCGTACTTTGTCTAGTCACCAGTTAATGGACATTCGGATGGTGTCCTGTTTGAAGCCAATGTGAATAAATCTGTTATAAACATTCCGTTTGCAGGCTTTTTGTTTGGACATAATTTTTCATCTCACTCGGGTAAATATAGAATTGCTGGGTCATATGGTGTGTTGCACAGAGTCGGACATGACTGAAGTGACTTAGCAGCAGCAGCAGCAGCAGCAGCAGCATGGTGTGTTTGACTTTTTAAGAAACTGCTAAACTGTTTTCCAGAATGTCTTTCCTGATGTGCATTCCCAAAAGATTACATGAGAATTCCAGTGTCCTTGTCAGCCAGCACTCGGAGTGGCCAGTTAGTTTTGTTTTATTCTTTTTTAGTCACTATAAGAAGTGTATAGTAGTATCTTTTTATGGTTTTAACCACACCTTCATTTAAGTAGGATTTCTGTTCTAATTCAGGAGAATAAGTCAGTTTGTCATATTTCTAAATAAGCAATTTAAAAATCAGAATTCTTTTTGAAGCCATGTGTAAGTCCTATTGATAGGACTGGTAAATATTTAGATAACAACAGGATACCATTTTAAGCTGCCAGTCCTAAAACTGTGAGTAGCTAATGACGGTTATATCAGAAGGCTGCCTCATACACACTTTCAGCCAATGCTCTTTAATGCTGTTAACAAATGTCATCTGAAGACCAGCTGTCTTAAGGCCAGTAAACCATTGGCCCACGTAGAACTCTCTTATGCTTTTGGCTTGACATTAGTAAAGACCAGGGCTATTCAGCTGTCTTGACAGCTTTCAGCAAAGGAGACCAGGAAAAAAAAATGGGGGGGAAGAGTCCTATTATAATCAACACTATTTCAGAAATTAAGTAGCAATTCTTTTTCCCCACTTTATGCTCAAAGAGGAGCATATGTGGAATTCTCTGTATATGTATTACAATTCCTAGTCTAGACTAATTGTGCAGAAGAGGGCAAAGAAATGCAATAACATGACTCTCCTAAAATACAATGTAACCCCAGCTAGTTTTGCCAAATGATCAAGGATTGGTTTGTGGGATATCATCATCATAGCAACCCTGGACATGACTCCTGCTGCCATAATAATGACGCTAACTGTGACCTGTGCGTGCCACACCTCCTGACATGTGAGTCTGGGAAGGGAAGCAAACACAAACTTTTCAATCTCTCTTAAGAAAAAAAAAAAAGTACTTACTTAGACAACTGAATAGTTTACAGAAGATTTCAGAAGAGATGCTTAACTTTCCTTATAGTGGTCAGATGCACTGAAATCTTCTTTAAACTATTCAGTTGTCTAAGTAAGTAGTTTTTTTTTTCTTCAGAGAGATTGAAAAGTTTGTGTCTGCTTCCCTTCCCAGACTCGCATGTCAGGAGGTGTGGCACGCACAGGTCACAGTTAGCGTCGTTATTATGGCAGCAGGAGTCATGTCCAGGGTTGCTGTGATGATGACTGTGCGAGGATGCTGGTTGTGCTGGGCTGGAGGGTATTTTTGATCATTAGAAGATTTTAGAGGAAGACAAGTAAAATGAACATACCCAAGACAACTTCAGATAACTTCTTTTTAAATTTGGGGGAAAAAAAGAGCTTGTCCCTTAAACATTGTGAAAATCCTATGAAGGCCGACATCCCCATTGCTCCCAGTGGCCTTCAAAGACGGCGCTACAAAGAACATGGGCAAGGTGCTGCAGGAAGCATCTCTGTTCTCTCGGTAACTGTTCACTTCTGATTTCCGTTTGTATTTTCTTTCTGAAAATGCCCAGCAGTCAGATAATGGACCTACGAAGCCGGTGCTCTCTGTCCGTTATCCTTTTTCTCATATGATCTATTTAAGCTTTTATCTTTTATCCTTTCCACTGAAGTTTCTGTTTGATCATCACATTACTTTATTTGTGAATGTTGTTTCTGTCCTTGGTTTATTATCTTTTTGTGCAGTCCTATTTTTCGGTTACCGTCTCTTCTCACTCTTTTCGAGAATACCAATTAGAATTTCTTAAGCTCTTTTCGGCGCTGAGCCATCCCGTCTATCCCAGGACTGCTTGTTTCATTTCTGTGTCTCCATCTGTCTTCTTCGTGCTCCCGGTTTCTTCTCATGGGGGTCACGCTTAGTAGCCTGTCTGTATCTGGGACGAAGGGCTGGAGGCCGCTGTTCCAGGATGCTGTGTGGTTTGCTGACGGCTCAGTCCCGGTCTCCCCCACAGCGGGGTCTCCCTCTCAGTGGCTCACTGACTGGCAGGCTTCATTTTAGGAGAGTTGGGGATCCCGCACATGCCAGAGTCTGTCCTACACGAAGAACTCCCTGGCGTTTCCTTTGTATTCACTTTGCTCTTTTAGGTTTATCCTTTGACATACATCTCCGTTGTCTGTGGAGGAGAGAAACAGCAAAAGCAAACACACATGGACTGGGTCTGACATTTTGAACAAGAACCTGTTTCAGGAGCTCTTGGTTTTAATCCAGTCCTTGAACGAATCCTGGGTTAGTATGGTGCCTAGAGAGTGGAAGGGGAAGGGAGCTTGGGCGGAACATTCCATGTTATTCTGGCTTCGCAGAAACAAGAGAAGAAGAGAGCACGTTTTCTAAACTTCTAGGAGGAGGAACATAGGAACTTAAGGCAGCGTATTTTGGAATAAAGATGGATGCTTCAGGATGAGGATATACAAATTAGAGGCATTCAGGGGAGGAGAAAAGGGAGATGAATAGTCTGAACAAGGTGATGGAAAGTTGGATTTTTAAGTTGATTATTATTATTTTTAAGTTTTTATTATTAGTTAATTATGACTGCATAATTAATTTATATAATTATAATTGGTTGATTAATTATAGCTCATGATTTGTTGCCAGACAGGCTTTTCTCTAGTTGCATCAAGCAGGGGCTATTCTCTTTGCGGTGCATGGACTCTTCACTGCAGTGGCTTCTCTTGTGGAACACGGGCTCCAGGCACTCGGGCTTCAGTAGTTGCAGCTCTCGGGCCCTAGAGCATGCAGGCTCAGTAGTTGTGGAGCTCGGGCTTAGTCGCTCCATGGCACCCCGCATCTTCCCAGACCAGGGATGAAACCCATGTCCCCTCCTTTGGCAGGTGGATCCCTATCCACTGTGCCACTAGGGAAGCCCTTCAGGTGGATCTTAAAAATGTGACTCATGGGCTTATCCTCATGAATGAAAATAGAAATACTGCTCAGCTGGGTGACTTTTCTCCAGTCTGTATTGGCTGGCTGCCCTGGAAGAGAGAAAGAGGCAGAGGACTGAGAAAAATGAATGACATGGAGGAAGGCAAGCCTCAGCCTCAGTGGGCCTGCGAAGAGTAGAAGATTAGAAGGTGCTGGGGATGGAGGAAGGAGAAGGATGTGTGGAGGCGCTGAAGAGGCAGCGGAAGGACAGATCTTCCTCCCGAGCTGAAAACGCAGCGTCACGGACATTAACGCAGAAGAAGGAGAAGAGGAGAAAGTTCTCTAAAAGAAGGAATTCACCACTTTTATAATGGCAAATTAACTTTTAAAAGCTTTTGTGAAATATGTAGATCAATGAACTAGGTGCAGGCTGTGGAAAACTAAAGACGGATTCGTTGGGAATTTAAGTTGCAGTTTATTAAGAGGATTTTCTTCCTAAGGAGGGCTCATGAACCTCAAAATTGCTCATTGAAGAAGTATCCTGGAAATATTGGTTGTTTACTCTTCCATATCTTTACTGTATGAAAATATTTTACATCAGTGCAGAAAATAATTCGGACAAGGCACGAAAATCGCATTATTAGAGTGTAGAGAAAGGGTCTGGGCAATTTTTATGGGCAAGTAGTAAAACATTCTGTAGTCTTAAAAAAAGTTCAAAAAATGTTTGTGTGCATAAAGACATACACACACATCTGGAATTTTTACAAGCTGTGGCTGCAGAGACATAAGCCATGTTTATTAACTATTTCAGCCACCCAGATGCAGTCTCTTTCTTTCCGAATCAGAAAACAACTCACAAGACATTTCCCACATTCCTATTAAAGATTTTTGACATTTTGCTAAAATCAGAACAATCATAAAAACATGCACATCTCTCAAAGTGTGACTTGACATAGGTTCCAAGGCAAGACATCAGGGTTCACAACAGCTGCTGAGTCCGGGGTCCACCGTGGCCGTCATTCCTTTTCACATAACTTCCCCAGAGTTTGTTGTTTCATTTTCTGCCTGTTCTTCAACCAGTACCTTGGGATTTGTTGTTGCTCAGTCGCTAAGTCGTGTCTGACTCTGTGACCCCATGCACTGTAGCCCGCCAGGCTCCTCTGTCCATGAGATTTCCTGGGCCAGAATAGTGGAGTGCGTGGCCATTTCCTCCTCCAGGGGAATCTTCCCGCCCAGGGATCGAACCTACATCTCCTGCTTGGCAGGTGGATTCTTTACCACTGAGCCACCTGGGAAGCCAAAGGAGTCGGACTGTGGGGTGGTGCATTGTAATGGCAGCCGGCATGGTGGTGATGATAACCCTCATTTATAATTCAGCACCCCTTACCTTCAGCTAAACGTCAGTTATCCTGCTGACAGCATGTACATTTTCTAGCACTTGCGGATCACACTCCCTGGCACTTCTGAAGGACGTCTGGTACCCACTGCTGAGTGAGAGTCTTGAAGGGATGGTTGGGGACATTTGGAACCAGAAATGGAAACCAGTGCATGGGTCCTTGGCTCATTCCCATCACATTTGAAATGATCCCACCTGACATCTGCTGAGGGGGTTGGAAGTGATGAATGCACTTGCCCATTTAAATTTGGACAAGATACAAAGGACCAAAAGTAATCCACATGGAGAGGAAACCACTCTGTTTTTAGCAGTTTCAGACAGGGGCAGGCCATGGGGCATCGTACCATTTTCACCCAATGGAGAGACCTTCTGATGAGAAAGGAGATAGGCCACCTTCATGACATGAGGGACACTGAGCCCTGCACAAGAAGAGGAAAACACTGAACCGGTGGGAGGGAGAGGGTGTCCAGCCTGGCCGTCTCCTGCACAACTCTGCATAAGTCAACCTGTCTGAACCTCAGGTTCTTCACCTGGAAAATGGGTCCTGCTCACCTCCATCAGGGTTTGCAGCCGTAAAATGAGGCCATGTATGTGAACGCATTTGGAAAAGCTGTTGCACAAATGCCAACTGCGATCGCAGCATACTCGGGGCCCACATGAAGAAGTGCGGAGGTTTAAGAGAAGACTCGGGGCTTCCCTGGTGGCACTCGTGGTAAAGAGCCTGCCTGCAAATGCAGGAGACACAAGAGACATGGGTTTGAGCCCTGGGTCGGGAAGATGCCCTGGAGAGTCGGACACGACTAAACTAACTTGGCACAAGGATGCAAGAGAAGATCCAGGACTCGCAGAGTAAGTCTGGAGACATGCAGATCTGAGGTTCCCGACCCTGGGGTGGCCTGTGCTGTTGTTCCTATGCCCCTTTATGGCTGGGAGACCCGCTCCCCATGTTTACCTCTCAGAAACACCTTCATTCCTCTTCTCAGATCTCACACCTCAGGAGTATATGCTCATTGTGGTTTCTCGGGGAAAAACCTGAGACCTGGAAATGGCCAGTGACTTGCCCAGGGTCTGGACGCAGCAGAGTCAGAACTCCAGGCCAGTCCTTCCAGACCACGGCCCCTGCATTCTCTGTCTCCCCGTAACTCCCCACAGTGGATCCTGCTTCAGAGTGGGGCTTCAGAACCGCGGTGACCAGGGGTGCAGGACACCTTCCAGAGCTCCTCACTCATTAGAAATACTTTTGGCCAAAATCCACTGCCTGTTTTCCAACTCTGTGTCCCAGCCCTTGATTTTTACATGAGCAGAGGAAAAACCAGCAAGAAGGAAATAACACACGTGCGGCTTTTATTTATTATATTTCAACTGTGAAAATAAATCTCTTCGCTTCTGGGACAAGAAAGAGAAGCCCTAATAAAGTTTAACTCTGGGAGGTTTCAGCTGACCCTGAGTGCTCCTGCTCTGCCAGTAATTAATTTGATCATCAAATGCATCCTCATTAGTAATCATGTCTTCTAAAAATTAATGAGACTAGCGGACAAATCAGTGTAGGAGCCAGGGGTAGAAATAATGGCATCGCCCTGCAGACCATCATTAAAATCTGTCAGCTTCTACCTCTTGTCACTTTCCCCGACGTCTGCCCTGGGAAATATGGACTGTTGGTAGATTCGCAACCATTCCCAGGATAAAAGAAGTTGACTCCCCCCGACACACTGTCAGCCATAGTTGGTGGATGACCTTTAAATGACCCTCCCCTCCACCACCTCTTTTAGAAATTGCCTCCTGACGTATGGGCCATATACCAGGCCAGGAGTGCCAGATTTACGGTGCCATGGATCTTTTCTTAAGTGCAGTAAATCAAAATGGACTCTGGCTGCAGATGCGTACTACTTGACCACTGTCGGGTCTCCCCTGCAGCCATGAATGCTGAAATGAATCCTTGTGTCCTGGCCTTGACTCTCTTTCTTCAGCATCTGCCAGTGCAAAGAGACAGGCTCATCCGCCCCAAAGCCCTGGGCCCGGACGCACACATGGCCGCCTGCGTACAGCAGGTGTCACGCTCGCAGGCAGACCGATGTAATTAATCCATCTCTCCAATTGGGCTGCCATTGGGAGGGAATTGTGCTCTGGGGCTTTCTCCATGCAGCTGGTTAGGAGAGGAGACATGAAGATTAGCAAGGGCAGCCAATTTCCTCCTCATCAGACATGAAGGCTGTGGAGAGAAAGCAGGGAGAAGCGTGGCGGGGGTGAGAGAAGACCACGTGGAAACAAAGAAGAAAGAAGAAAGACTCAGAGGGGGCGAACAGCTTCAGCTGAGTAAGAGAATGCGCACAGAGGAGAAGAAGTGTGGGTGGGCGCTGCAGTTTTTCTGGGTCTAGGTTTGTCGTGTTAATTTTTATTTTCCATCTTAGAAAACAGTGTGTGCCCGGTGCGGAAAACTGGGAAACCTAAAAGAAGCGCATAAAAGGAAACATCATTCAGGGCGTCGCTTCCCAGATGTCACTGTGGTTAACATGCAGTGCTACAATTTTTAAATATCGACCAGTGGACTAGCCAAACACAGTCAGTTCACGTTTCTGGAATTGTAGCCAAAGAGCGGAGCTGGGAATTCAGTACCAAGATGTTGGAATGGTTAGTTAAAGACTACGTTTTCTCCTCTGTTTAACAAAGCACCCGGAATAGTCACCAAGGGAAGCCTAAACAAAGTTAGTGCCCAATCTGGCCCTCCCTTTATAAACCACCCACTTCACTCAATGGATCGCTGAAAAGACCCTGCCTCGTGACGTTCTTAACTGGACGCAGCTTCCTCAGTTTGGCGATCGCCTCCCCGGTTTCTGTTTCCTCTCCGTGTGTCGCTGGGTCAGTCTGTCTGTCTGTCTGTCTGCCTGCCTGCCTCACCCACTCTGTGTCTCACATACACACACACAGACAGACACACATGTGCACGCACACTCAGTAAACGGCCACAGCAGCTTTGTTTTCTGGAAGTACTGTGGAAGATCTAAAAGGAGAAAGTATAATAGCACTCTGGTTATAGGTTTCCAAGGAATGGGCATTACAAACGGTACTTACAAATGAGAGATGAGCAGAATGACACTTCATGCCTTGATTATCACTTTTTTCCTTCTTTCGTTTGTCTTGTAATTTATTGTGATTACACGTGCAGTTCATTCTGCTGTCCCCTCGTGCATACACATTTCATTTTTTAGTGTCCTCCTCCACCACCACCACTACCACTTTATTTTAAGCTGGTATCACTCACATATTCCAGTCAGAAGACTTTCATTGACAAGCCCCAGGGCTCTCATTCCTGGTGTTAGAGATATATGTTTTCACCCGTGATTTACATTTTTTTCCAAAGCCATTTCCTGAACCAGCACATTATACATTTTTCAACCATTTAAGCACAGAGTGGTGCCCTGCAGTTTCGTCCTTCACTAATTCTCTATGTATCTTGTCTTCTTTTCTCCTGGGTTTATATTTCTTCCCTGGTGGCTTGTATTTCTCATCTCCAGTGCTACTCACAGTTTATTTCAGGAAAATCTTGGTAATGATGTAACTGTAAAGTCCGTAAAAAGGGTGTTGTGCTGAGTTTCTCTTTACAAAATGATTTTTCCCCAGGTAGTCCTCCTATTTATCATTTAGGGAGAAGGAGAAAAGGAGTGTTCTGAATGAAGTTTCACCCCTCTACACTGGATAGCATGAGCTCAGATTTCCGAGAAGCATCAGATCACTTAAGGAGCACTCTCAAGTCTGATCTTTCCCTCCTGAACCCTCGGATCTTAATTGATTAGACTGGGCTTTTTAGTCTGCTTTTTCTGCCCAGCTCGTGATTGATATGCTTGATTTTAGGTTCACAGTTTTCTTGTCATTTCTAATGGCCCACCCACAGTATAAAAAGCAAGCTAGCATATGATGATAATGGGAATTCTGCTTTCCATATAAATTTTGGGCTGGGCATGGACTCGATTTCAGCACTGCAAGAGATTGTTACCACCATGGTTTCCACAAGAGAACTGCGAAATACAGACTGTTAAAGCTAAGAGGGGCATTGCTGAGCGCCCTAATCCAGCCCACTTATATCCTAATTTTAATCAAATAGAGTTGAAGTCACTGAGCTAAGCCCTACCCCCAAACCCCAAGCTCACCTCCTGCTCCTCACGGCTCCTGGTCCTCAGCCCTTGGCTCCTTGCTCCTCCTGCTCGTGCTTGCATTCTGAGAATCTTTTCCTTTTACGTTCATTCATATTGATCTCCTACCCCCCTGGAAAATGAATTGAGACACAGGGGGCTATGACCCTTCTCCCAACATGTTAAATGACTGCCAGTCTCTTTTTTCTTCTGATAATGGAATAGAGATTAATTCTGGCACCTAAGGTCAGTCTTTTATGGCTAATTTTTATTTTTTGCATATCTGACAACTCTCTGAGTAAAGAATGGATGAAGTAAAGAACAAATTGTTGAGTCCCCACACATGTTTCAGTCTCGGCTACTAAAACCTGTAAACCAGCTTCCCTGATTCTTAATGTCCACTGCTTCTCCTAGTCATGCCCAAATACATACTAATTTCATCTCACTGATTGAATAGAACCCACTTTCTGACAAGTCTTTGTTGAAGTGTAAGGGTTTTTTGAGTCCTTCTGTCTTTAGAAGTCACGGATGCCCTCTGCTGCTATTAGATGCTAAGCACCTAATTAGTCACTGACCTCATCTAGTACTACAGGCATGGCCCCGGGGCTCTGAAAGAATGACCACAACCTCAGGAGACAGCCATTCTGTTTTCACTTGCACTGAGTATGTCTGCATACAGTCACATATATTTCTGTTCAGACTGTTTTCTACTATCCAGATGTTTTGAGCGCCTTGCATCCTGAGAGCTGACATGTATATCATGCTTATCAAGGAACCAAGGCTTAGAAAGAGTAGTAAGAAAGCTCCAGTCCAGGTAGCACAGTGCTTAAAATTTCTCCCTAATTATTTTTCCTAATCTTTTGAAAGTGAGGTTATATCACACATTGAGACTTTACAGGACAATGGCAACGTGCCAAGCCCACTCTTTAGTGAAAGACCTTAAAAGATTGCAGGGAATAAGGACACTTTTTAAAGCAGCTCTGCTGTTCCACTCCTCTTGCTCTTCCTGCAGATGTTTGCAGTAGAGGAAGCATTTCCATAGCATTCAGCTCCTACACTCTTTTTAAAAATTTTTTTGTTTTTAATTAGAGGGTAATTGTTTTACAATATTGTGTTGATTCCTACATTGTTGATTAGCAGGGCCTGTTCAGAAAACTATACTTTTCAAATATTTCTGGAATATTTACAAAGATTAATTCCATACTAGACCTTAAGGCAAATCTCAAGAAATTTCAAAGCGGTGCTATTGTATTTTCTGACCACAATAAAATTGTTAAGAATCTATGTCACAAAAGATGACTAAAATAAATTCTGTATACTTAGAAATTTTAAAACACACATATAAATCCACAGGTCTAAATTGTAATTTTAAAATACTTGATAATTGGTAATTAAAATACAACATATCAAAACTTGTGGGGTGCAGCTAAAACAGAACCTAGAGGAAAAATGTTAAACTTTTAAATGTCTGTTTCAGGAAAAAAGCAAATTGGAAACAGAAGTAAGCATTGAATTCTTATTTTAAAAGAATAAACACAAAGAAGGAAAGATAAGTAAAGATAAGCACAGAACTTAAACTAAAGGAGCAGAGTCATACATTGCAGAAGGTCAGCAAAGGCCATTGTTGCTTATTTGAAAAGACTAATAGAATAGAAATATTTGGTAACAGTGATCATAAAGAGAATAAACTAATAATATTTTTAAAGAAAATGAGTTACAACTGTAGATATGACAGAGATTAAAGAGCTATGAAGAAATCAGGACTAACTTTATGACAAGTTTTTAAACTCAGGTGATAAGTAAAGACCCCTAAAGGAAAAAAATGTGTTAAAATTAAATTGGGGAAAAATCGAAAGCCTGGATGATCTCATTTTAAAAACTGGAGGTAGTAGCTTAAAACCTCACATCAAAACAACAGATCCAAAATGCATTTACAGAAAAGTTCTACCAAACATTCAATGAAAATTATACCAATCTTTTACAGAATTGTTCAAAGAATAGAAGAGGAAGAAAAGCTTCCCAACTAACTCATAAGGCTGGTATAAATAGTACACTTGATACCAAAATAGGAAAAAGGCAGAAAAAAAGAGAGGGGTGGAGGAATTACAGGTCAGTCTCACTTATGAACTTAGATTTAAAATTTCTTTTGAAAATTTAATTTGATCTAGTATTTTATAAACCACCCTATTGGATTTTTACCAGGAATTCAAGGTTGGTTCAATATTATAAAAGTTTGTTAATATAATGTAACCCCATTAACAGGTTAAGTCAAAATAATACAATCTTTTTAACAACTACTGAATATCCATTCACAATATTAATACAGAAGAAGACTCTTGAGAGTCCCTTATACTGCAAGGAGATCCAACCAGTCCATTCTAAGGGAGATCAACCCTGGGTGTTCATTGGAAGGGCTGATGCTGAAGCTGAAACTCCAATACTTTGGCCACCTCATGCGACGAGTTGACTCACTGGAAAAGACTCTGATGCTGGGAAGGATTGGGAGCAGGAGGATAAGGGGACGACATGGCTGGATGGCATCACCAACTCTATGGACATGAGTTTGAGTGAACTCCGGGAGTTGGTGATGGACAGGGAGGCCTGGCATGCTGTGATTCATGGGGTCACAAAGAGTCGGACACGACTGAGCGACTGAACTGAACTGAACTGAAGTAAAAAATGAAGATTGTTACAACTTAGAATAAAAGAAAACCTTAACATCTTGTTACAAGATTATCCACAGTGAACTCAGTGGCAAAACAAGTGATTTTTTTTTTAACCTTCCCAATGTAATCCTTACATAATCCTGCTTAATCCTGATATAATCACTTGGTCTAGAATGTAACTGCTTTATGTCACTTGCTTATATCATGATTTACATTTTCAAATTGTCCTTTGGAAGCGAAAATCATTGCTATGCAAAGTCTATTGGCAGACCCTAAAAATGTGGTTTCTTTTTTGTTTCCTTTTGAAAAAAATTAGTCATTAACACTCATCTTGGTGTTGATTTTCCTGTTTCTAGAATGCTTGTTAACTGGCTACATGCTGATCATCCTTGTTAGACAATGGTCTTTCTGCTGACTTCGGCAAAACCTGTGGTTGAAATTTTCAATAAAAGGACATAGGTAGACTTCCCACCTTCAATGTTCAGTTGCATGCAGTCTCTGATCTCTAGTTGAGGGATTGCTGAGACTGGAGGAAGATATCATCACAGGGTAGATTGATATTGATACTAAGTGTGGAACTACAGCTTTAATTTCTCTTAATTTTTATACCTTGGGAGCCTTTTTTGCTGTTATCATTCACAGCCATGCTGACATCATTTATTGTAAAGGGTCTGAGAGATTCAGCGCACTTCTTTAATGCTTCCTATGTTTAATGTCTCAGAAGCAGAGAAAATTGGTTTAAAATGGTAATTTTCTGTCTGCGTCCTTGAGATCTATGCAAAATGGGTGGTACTGTATTTCATTTTCCCTGATAGATCTCAGCCCCAGATATTAAGAACATGTGGCACATTTCACAGTGGCAGCCTCTGTTGAGCTTTTCTGTTGCAGCTGCTGCTACTCTTGCTGGCATTTTGTCTGTTTGTTTGTTTGTTTGTTTTTTCCTTTAAGACAGTCTACAGTTCAGAGACTAGCAAGCCTGAGGTAGTCCAAAAGATGCCTGCAGGTGGTTAAAGCACCTCAGGGAAACTGCTCCTTTTGAAATATATATATGCACACACACCGCCACCGCTGCCGCTAAGTCACTTCAGTCGTGTCCGACTCTGTGTGACCCCATAGACGGAAGCCCACCAGGCTCCCCCGTCCCTGGGATTCTCCAGGCAAGAACACTGGAGTGGGTTGCCATTTCCTTCTCCAATGTGTGAAAGTGAAAAGTGAAAGTGAAGTCGCTCAGTCGTGTCCGACCCTTAGCGACCCCACGGACTGCAGCCTACCAGGCTCCTCCATCCATGGGATTTTCTAGGCAGTAGTACTGGAGTGGGGTGCCATTGCCTTCTCCGATACACACACACATATATATACATATTTTTTTTAATTTATTCACCTTTAACTAAAGGATAATTGTTTTACAATATTGCATTTGTTTCTACCATACATTACCATGAATCATAGTTATACGTATGTCTGCACCCTCCCACCTCCTTCCCTATCCCACCCTTCTAGGTTATTGTGGAGCCCCAGTTTCAGTTCTCTGAGTCATGCAGCAAGTCCCCATTGACTGTTTGATGCACAGGAGTGTATATGCTTCCATGCTGCTCTCTCCATTCACCCAACCCTCTCCTTCCTCCCCACCCAACCGTGTTCATGATTCTGTTGTCTATGTCTGCATCTCCATTGCTGCTCTGCAAATAGGTTCATCAGCACCATCTTTCTAGAGTCCATGTATATACATTAATTATGATATTTGTTTTTCTCTTTCTGACTTACTTCACTCTGTATGATAGACTCTAGATTCATCCACCTCATTAGAACTGACTCAGATGTGTTCCTTTTTATGTCTGAGTAATATTCCATTACTAAGGGGAAATGGAATATTACTAAGTACTGAACTGAACTGAATACTCCATTCCAAAGGAGAAAAGGAAAGATATACCCATCTGAATGCAGAGTTCCAAAGAATAGCAAGGAGACATAAGAAAGCCTTCCACAATGATCAATGCAAAGAAATAGAGGAAAACAACAGAATGGGAAATACTAGAGATCTCTTCAAGAAAATTAGACACCAAGGGAACATTTCATACAAAGATGGGCACAATAAAGGAAAGAAGTGGTACGGACCTGACAGAAGCAGAAGATATTCAGAAGAGGTGGCAAGAATACACAGAAGAACTGTACAAAAAAGATCTTCATGACCCAGATAACCACAATGGTGTGATCACTCACCTAGAGCCAGACATCCTGGAATGTGAAGTCAAGTGGGCCTTAGGAAGCATCACTATGAATAAAGCTAATGCAGGTGATGAATTCCAGTTGAGCTATTTCAAAACCTAAAAGCTGATGCTGTTAAGGTGATGCACTCAATATGCCAGCAAATTTGGAAAACTCCAGCCACAGGACTGGAAAAGGTCAGTCTTCATTCCAGTCCCAAAGAAAGGTAATACCAAAGAATGTTCAGACTACCGCACAATTGCACTCATCTCACACGCTAGTAAAGTCATGCTCACATTCTCCAAGCCAGGCTTCATCAGTACGTGAACCATGAACTTCCAGATGTTCAAGCTGGATTTAGTAAAGGCAGAGGAACAAGATATAAAATTGCCAACATCAATTGGATCATTGAGAAACTAAGAGAGTTCCAGAAAAACATCTACTTTTGCTTTATTGACTACGCCAAAGCCTTTGACTGTGTGGATCACAACAAACTGTGGAAAATTCTTCAAGAGATGGGAATACCAGACCACATTACCTGACTCCTGAGAAATCTGTATGTAGGTCAAGAAGCAACAGTTAGAACTGGATATGGAACAGCAGACTGGTTCCAAATTAGGGAAGGAGTATGTCAAAGCTATATATTGTCACCTGCTTATTTAACTTATAATGGCAAGCCACTCCAGTACTCTTGCCTAGAAAATCCCATGGATGGAGGAGGCTGGTAGGCTGCAGTCCGTGGGGTCGCTAAGGGTCGGACACGACTGAGCGACTTCACTTTCACTTTTCACTTTCACACATTGGAGAAGGAAATGGCAACCCACTCCAGTGTTCTTGCCTGGAGAATCCCAGGGACGGGGGAGCCTGGTGGGCTTCCATCTATGGGGTCACACAGAGTCGGACACGACTGAAGTGACACAGCAGCAGCAGCAGCAGAGTACATCAGGTGAAACGCTGGGCTGGAGGAAGCACAAGCTGGAATCAAGATTGCCAGAAGAAATATCAATAACCTCAGATATGCATATGACATGACACCACCCTTATCGCAGAAAGTGAAGAAGAACTAAAGAGTCTCTTGATGAAAGTAAAAGAGGAGAGTGAAAAAACCTGGCTTAAAACTCAACATTCAGGAAACTAAGATCATGGCATCCAGTCCCATCACTTCATGGCAAGTAGATGGGGAAACAATGGAAAGAATGACAGACTATTTTTGGGGGCTCCAAAGTCATTGCAGATGGTGACTACAGCCATGAAATTAAGATACTTGCTCCTTGGAAGAAAAGCTATGTCAAACCTAGACAACATATTGAGAAGCAGATGCATTACTTTGCCAACAAAGCTCTGTCTAGTCAAAACTATGTTTTTTTCATGTATGGATGAGAGAGTTGGACTATAAAGAAAGCTGAGCACCGAAGAATCAATGCTTTTGAACTGTGGTGCTGGAGAAGACTCTTGAGAGTCCCTTGGACTGCAAGGAGATCCAACCAGTCCATTCTAAAGGAGATCAATCCTGAATATTCATTGGAAGGACTGATGTTGAAGCTGAAACTCCAATACTTTGGCCACCTGATGCTCTTGAAGAGCTGACTCCTTGGAAAAAACCCTGATGCTGGGAAAGATTGAAAGCGGGAGGAGACGGGGACAACAGAGGATGAGATGGTTGGATGGCTTCACCGACTCAATGGACATGAGTTTGAACAAGCTCCGGGAAATGGTGAAGGACAGGGAAGCCTGGTGTGCTGCAGCCCATGGGGTCGCAAAGAGTCAGACACGACTGAACAACTGAACTGAACTGAGTATTCCATTGTGTGTATGTACCACAGCTTCTTTATCCATTCATCTGTTGGTGAACATCTAGGTTGCTTCCATGTACTAGCTATTGTAAATAGTGCTGCAGTGAACATTGGGCTACATGTGTCTTTCAGCTTTGGTTTCCTCAGGGTATATGCCTAGTAGTGGGATTGCTGGGTCATGTAGTAGTTTTATTCCTAGTTTTTTGAGGAATCTCCATTCTGTCTTCCATAGTGGCTGTACCAATTTACATTCCTTCCAACAGTGCAAGGGGGTTCCCTTTTCTTCACACCCTTTCCAGCACTTGTTTGTGGATTTTTTGATGATGTGCATTCTGACCAACATGAGGTGGTAACTCATTGTAGTTTTGGTTTGCATTTTTCTAATAGTGAGCGATGTTGAGCACCTTGTCATGTGTTTATTAGCAATCTGTTTGTCTTCTTTGGAGAAATGCCTGTTTAGGTCTTTTGCCCACTTTTTGATTGGGTTGTTTTTTTTTTTTTCTGGTGTATGAGCTGCTTGTGGTTGTGCTGGGTTTTTAGTGCTATGTGTGGGCTTTCTTTTTTAATTCAAATTTATTTGTAATTGGAGAGTAATTGCTTTACAGTATTGTGTGGGCTCTGTTGGTCTGATTCATGGTCAGCCATAGGTGCACATGTGTCCCCTCCCTCTTGAACCTGCCTCACACCACCCACCCCATCCCACCCCTCTAGATTGTCACGGAGCACCAGATTTGAGCTCCCTGCATCAAACAGCAGATCCCCATTGGCTGTCTCGTTTTACACAGAGTAATGTGTAGGTTCCAGCGCTGCGCTCCCGATTTGTCCCGCCCCGCGCTCTCCCCGCCCGCCTGTCTGCAAGTCTGTTCTCTGTGTGTGCGTCTCCGTTGCTGCCCCGTAGCTGTGGTGAGCGGGAGCTACTCTCCGGCTGTGGTGCAGGCTTCTTACAGCAGTGGCTTGTCTTGTTGCAGAGCACCAGCTTAGTTGCCTCACGGCATGTGGAATCATCCCAGACCAGGGATCAAACCCATGTCCCCTGCACTGACAGGCGGATTCTTAACCACTGGACCACCAGGGAAGTTCAGGGAAGCTGTTCTTATCTAGTGAGGCCCTCACCCATCTCCCCAGGACATGGCCCTGGAGCCGGAAACCGGTGAAGCTTGGCGAGCTCCACTTACCCTGAGACTCCTGATGTGGGGTTCCAGACCAGCCCCGGTGTATTAAAGTAACGTGGAAACTTCGGGGGACGAGCAGACGTCCTCCACCTCCCACGTCTTCTGGGACAGTGAACGTGCCCAGTGTTTACGAGCCTTGTTGCAGGGCCACCTAAAGGTTCAAAGTTCTTAATTCAGGGGCACTTCTCACCCTCTTCTCACCCTGCCCCTGGATGTGTGAGTCTCCTAGCCATAAAAACATTAACTTGTGTTAACAAAGGAAAATTGAGAATATTGTTGTCATTGAGTTGGCTTCACTGAAGTTCTACTGTTAATTGAGAGTTAAGTAACATAGGTGATGACCCATGTCCATTCTTTGTCAGACGTCTGTGGCTGATGTAGAGATAAAACTTTCCGCTGTTATTTTCTCTCATTTATATGCAGCACCTGTTAGGTCATGACAGCTTTCTCACCAATTGGGACTCAACTAAAATCTCTCAAAACCACAACTTGCATTCTTACCCTTAACCATTAATTCAAAACGGGCATTCCTTGGAGAGGGTAGCGTGGAAACATATACACTAGCTAATGTAAAATAGGTAGCCAGTGGGAATTTGCTGTATGACTCAGGGAACTGAAACCAGGGCTCTGTGACCGCCTAGAGTGGGAGGTGGGAGGGAAGCTCAAGAGGGAGGAGACGTATGTATTCCTGTGGCTGATCCATCTGGATGTATGGCAGAAACCAACACAGTACTGTAATTATCCTTCAATTAATAACAAATAAATTTAAAAATAATTTTTTTAAATGTGCATTTCTAAAACTGCAGCCCAGATGGCCAGTGATGGTGGTAGTATCCTTTGTTGATACAGCAGCAAGCACGCTTTGCTCTCCGTGGGCTGTTCTGAATGAGGCCAGATCACTTTGCATCAATCACCTTCAGAGATGGCCACAGAATTTTGGTCACAAGTCATCCATAAAAGGATTTTCTAGCTACAAGCTTGCTCATGACTGGGTTATACACTCTGCAGAGAAAGAACAAATCTCTGTTGGCCTTTGGGGCACGATTTAAGACCCAGCTGTGCGATTCCGTGCTTGTTTGAAGAAAACGGGCCAACCTGGCTGGAAAGCATGTTAATATTTTAAATTTCTACATTAACAGCTGCACATGTGCCCAGAGGCTGGGGTGATGACCACCTTATATAATTACCCCCCAAAACAGTGATAAGAATAAATAAATCCCAGCAAATTGGATTATCATTTGCAGCAGAATTGCCAGCAGAGGCAACAGAGAGAGCATCACAGATCGTATCCCTACTCTGGCAAAGCAGTTGACACCTTCTCTTGGGAATTGCGTGAATGGTGTTAATTCACGTTGGCTGGCCCTGTGTTTTGAAAACTGGCTGAAGGAGGACAACTGGCCTGGCTAGGATGGGCCTGAACAGCAGACCTTGTCTCTGAATATTAATCCCCAAGAGTGCCCACTCGTGGAAGTTAAAAGTCACTTGACCTTAGTCTCTCCATTGTTGCAAAGAGGATAGTGACAGCACTTTCATTTAACTTGGTACCCTTTGCCATTCAAGGAGCCTCCCGTACTTAATGGATATTCTTTAGTCTCATAATATCCCTTTTTCAAGTACTGTCATCTTTGTATAACATGTGAGGAAAGTGAAAGACAGGAGGTTAAAACGACCCTGCAAATTACACTATTAAAAAATCATCTGAAGAAGAGAAACAGCTTTTAGAGTCTTCCAAACCCTTTTTGTTATCTTCATGAGTCCAGCAATTGATGTGTTGCTTTGCAAATGATGCATCATTCCTCATGAGACGGTTGCGAAGGAAAGAGGCGACCAGAGCAGTACCGTGGCTTGCTCAAGGTCACACAGCATATGTCAGCAACAGAGCTGACCATAGTAACCTGGAAATGATGATCTGGGGCTTCTTTTTTTTTTTTTTGCCTTTTCACCAAACCTTGGTGTACTTCTTTTCATAATGTTGCCTTATCGGGGTATCATGTATCATGGTAAGTAACTCTACTGGATTGTACAAATGCCAGAAAGTATCTTGTCTTTCACACAAGGCCCTCCCAAGAGGATATCCAAGTAACAGAAATGGTCTCTAAAACCCTGTCTGATGACACAGCCCTCCACCCCAAGGTCATGATCTCCTCTCCTGCCCAGACAGTGGGCTGCCTGCCAGGGGTGTGCCTGGTGTAACTTGACACTCAGGGAGGATTCTATTTTAAACATCCTCCTCTATGTGACAGGCTTATTTTCAATAATAATCGGCTTATTTTCAGTAATAATCATGAAATGAAACAAGTAATAATAATGGTCAAGAAAGAAATACCGTGAAATTTTTCTGATATTGAATTTCACATATATGATGCTTACAAAATTTTAATAGTATAATGAAAAGGGAGAAAAATCACAGCTATCTATTAAATCTTTTTTTTTAGCTCACTTAGCAGTTTGAACTTTGATATTTTGATTATAGTTAATATATTACGGTATGTCCCTATAAAGAAAACTGAGCGCCGAAGAATTGGTGCTTTTGAACTATGGTGTTGGAGAAGACTCTTGAGAGTCCCTTGGACTGCAAGGAGATCCAACCAGTCCATCCTAAAGGACATCAGTCCTGGGTGTTCATTGGAGGGACTGTTGCTGAAGCTGAAACTCCAGTACTTTGGCCACCTGATGCGAAGAGTTGACTCATTTGAAAAGACCCTGATGCTGGGAGGGATTGAAGGCAGGAGAAGAAGTGGGCAACAGAGGATGAGATGGTTGGATGTCATCACTGACTTGATGGATATGAGTTTGGGTGGACTCCGGGAGTTGGTGATGGACAGGGAGGCCTGGCCTGCTGCAGTTCACGGGGTCACAAAGAGTCAGACACTACTGAGTGACTGAACTGAACTGAATATATTACAGTATGTAAATGGCCAATAAATACGTGGATCTTTGAACTTTGGTTGTTGTTCACTTGTCCAGTCATGACTCTTTGCAGACTTGTGGACTGTAGCAAACCAGGCTTCCCTATGCTTCAATATCTCCCAGAGTTTACTCAAACTCATGTTCATCAAGTCGGTGATGCCATCCACCCATCTCATCCTCTGTCACCCACTTCTCCTCCTGCCTGTGAATCTTAACAAAACCAAATGCAAAGGGTACAGTTTAGACAACTACTGTTCATGCCACTGAGGTAACGTTTTCTTGATTTGTCCTTTAGTTTTAAGGCAAACAGTTAACAATTTTGAAAGAATTTATTTCAGCTTGTAAAATATGAAAATTCAGTAAAAAGTATTTCACATAAGAAATCAATTCTGCACTCAACAAGAGTGGTGCTCACCACATTTCACTGTTTCAAATTTCTGACATAAAATTTCTTTAAGGGGTCTTGTGAAATGAAGTAAAGTAACTCAGTTCTAGTCCTTAGTCTTTGCAACAACGGTGTTCTCATTGTTTAATTAGAATCTTCTGTAGAAATCTAGGAATTTGTGTGGTGCTGCAGGGGTTGGAGACACTGTGTGTCTTAGATGAGCTCAAGTGCTTTTAAACCCCAGAACTGGGCTTAGCTTAGTTCTTTGTGAGTCTGTGGGGGTGGGGGAAGGTTGGCAGGGAGCAGACTGTGACACCAACATTTTCCAAATTAGTTTCTACATAAAGTATGTTTATTAAAGGGTAAGAGATGGAACAATACTCATTTGACGCTTATGAATCTTAACAGAAAAGGCAGCAACTATTTAGGTTTTAGGTCAACAAAGGATTTTTATCAGGATGGAGTGTTTTTGTCCAATTTTGTTCGAATTGCTGGTGCACACTGATAGTCCATAGATGGACCTTCGGATAGTTTAATTTTTGTTCAGTTTTGTGCAGTTGCACCTGCTTATTTCCTGTACCAAGCCTGACTGCGCCTAGAGCCCCATTGCGGGAACCCTCCCACTGCCCGCATGCTTAGGCCCCCAAATCCTCATCTCAGTAGTTCCCCGTGTTTCCTACACTCTTGAAGTCTTAACATTCATCGCTCCTGCTCCCCTCTGGAAATTTTGCACAGCTCACAGAATTCATGGATTTTTTTCCCTTTCCTTGCAACCAGGGAAATCCCAGTGTTAGGCACCAGCCCCAGGGAACCTGCAAACATTCCCGCTCCAAACCCTTGCCCTCTGGGTTGCACGCTTCCCCTCCAAATAATCCATGAGCCTCTCCTCCCCTTCACCCACTTCCTGAGATCTTACTCCGATGTACGCGTACTGTGTGTCCTGGGTCAGACACATACATCCAGAGAAGTGGGCCCCATCAGAGCACACTGCCCTGGGTGGGTGGCAGGGTACCCATGTTTCACAGGACCCCCCTCCAAGGATCCACCACTGAAAACCCTTACTTCTGCCTTCTCCCCAGTCTCCCAGAGCTGTCCCAGAGCACCCATAGACATGACTGCAGAGTTCCTGGTCTCGACCTCTCAGAGGACCAGCCTGGTCAGACCTGCCCTTGGGCTGTTTGGCTCTGGCCTACATCAGGATTTGTGACAGCGGGGTCAGGGAACAGCACCAGACTCCAAGCATCTCTCGGTTGTAAATGAAGCCTGATCCCATCACGAGCAAGAGATTGCCTTTCTGCCTAGCAATGAGAGTGGCATTTAAAATTCAATATCAGAAAAGATATTGACGAGATTAAGGGCCTGAAGGAATTGATTTATGAGGAAAGACCCAAGGAATTAAATATGTATAGCCTGGTGTAATAGGATATTAGGCTCGGAGCACAATTTCATTTCTGTGATCCGGTATTCCTGTTATCAGTCATCTGAATGGTGGGGCTCTCGCGAGAGATGTTTCTCCCCCGGGGTCACCGAGCTGGAAGGAGAGGGAGGTGCTGGGGTGGATATACCCAGCCACGGTCTTCATCACCCTTGGGTCTTACGGTAAATCGAAGTGTACTTTCATCCGCAGGGAGAAGCAGATGACATATTAAAAATTTTATTCATTTATTTATTTTTGACTCTTCTGGGTCTTTGAGGCTGCACAGGCTTTCTCTAGCTGCGACGAGCAGGGGCTGCTCTTTTTCGTGGTGCGCAGGCTTCTCATTGCAGAGGCCTCTCTTGTTGTGGAGCCCAGGCTCTCGGGTGTGCGGGTCACTAGTTGTGGCCCCCAGGCTTTGCTGCTCCCGGACCAGGGACTGAACCCATGTCCCCCGCATTGGTAGGCAGATTCTTACCCACTGTACCACCAGGGAAGTCCAAAGCAAGTGACATTGTAAACTAGAATAAATTTGGAGTAGTCTAATTCAAGCTAGTTCAATTCCATCTTCTTTTTTTTTTTTCTTCTCCCAAGGAGAAAAGCAAACGTTGAAGGTGCCAGGTGGTGACTGCCTGTCCTTCCCCCGATCCGGGCCTCTCTCCTTTGTCAGGAACACTGTTAGCTGTGTCCGCCTTCAGGCAGAGCCTTGTGTGTGTGATTGGCGGCCACTGTCAGTGTGTGTCTACCTCGTGGCATAAATTCATGTGACTTGCCACCACTGTAAATTTAGAACGTGCTCCACCACCACCATGGAAGATACAACATCAGTGTTCCATTTAGGGATCCTCTCAGTTTCACGCCAACCACCACCTCCATGCCCCAGCAGCTCACCAGTCCTGCCAAAGATTCCCGAGGTATCACAGTTCTGTGAGTGTCAGCTTATCATTCGACTCATTGGAAAAGACCCCGAGGCTGGGAAAGATTGAGGACCGGAGGAGAAGGGGACAACAGGATGAGATGGTTGAATGACATCATTGACTCAATGGACCTGAGTTTGAGTAAGTTCCAGGAGATAGAGAAGGACAGGGGAGCCCTGTCCCTGAGCCCCATGCTGCAGCCCATGGGGTCACAAAGTGTTGGACACGACTGAGCGACTCAACAAACAACAACAGCTCATCATCAGACATTGCTGGTGTACTTCCTACCATGAATTCGCACAGTAGTCCATGATTTTCATGGGATCTAACCTTCTATTTTGGAGAAGGCAATGCAACCCACCCCAGTACTCTTGCCTGGAAAATTCCATGGCCAGAGGAGCCTGGAAGGCTGCAGTCCATGGGGTCATGAAGAGTCGGACACAACTGAGCGACTTCACTTTCACTTTTCACTTTCACGCATTAGAGAAGGAAATGGCAACCCACTCCAGTGTTCTTGCCTGGAGAATCCCAGGGACAGGGGAGCCTGGTGGGCTGCCGTCTATGGGGTCGCACAGAGTCGGACACGACTTAGCAGCAGCAGCAACCTTATACTGTCTTTTATTTATATAGACTTCAACTTAGTGACAAAAGTATAAAACATAAGCACAAAGGACAAGGAGAGAGTTATACCGTTTTGAAAGGAAAGTGAAATCCACCACACTGCCCACAGAAGGTACATAAAAGGCACATCCCCAACAGCCTCACTGGTAAGTGGAAAAGAGTGAACGCCTAGGTGGAAGTCCTTGCTAGGAGGGTTTTAAACCTGGCACATCCTCATTTCCATCTCATATTGAGGGTTCGATGTGGTTGCCAGGGTAGAAAGTGCAGTTTGAAGCAGGGAAATTGAGTTGGGCAAACGGTAGGTCTTTGCGAGACACCATGGCTTCAGGTCCATGACTTAACCTCTGGGCGCCCATGATTCGCCCATCTATAAAAATGGAAATGTGACCTCACTTATTCTGGGGCTCCAAATAACATTTGTAATGCTCTTTGAATTTGTCAGAGAGAAAGACCCATTATACACCGAAGTCTACATCCCCAAAGAGCATTACAAATGATCCTATTAAATCAGTGGCCTGGAAACATCAAGACATGTCAGGTACCGCATTTATTTACCTGTTACTGTCCGCCCGAGTGTTTGCACTTGATTGGCATATGGATAATTGTCTAATTGGAACACAGTCAATTGTAACCACCAAAAAATGTAATAGTGCATCTGTTTAATGCCACACTCTCCAGTGTTAAATTAAAATTATGCTGCAGTCAGCCAGTCCAACCGAAAGGCTCTTCTGATTAAGTTCTTGCTGCATGTGAACTTCTGTAATTGAGGCACTTTGGTACTTAAAAATTCAAACCGGAAAGAACATTATACAGTTTCATAAATTTGAAGAGAAAAAAGACCCAGAAAGCCTGACTTAAATTATCTAGTTGCAGACTATCTCATTGTTTTTATAGGGCATCTAGTCAAATAAAGAATAGCAGTTCTGAATTACCACTGTTTGGAATACATAAATATTAGGTTCATGAGTTGATGTTTTGTAAACAAAAGAAACGGTTTGAAAGAATGCAGACAGTAGTCTAGGGATGTGTTGATTTTTTTTTTTTCCTAGTGGCGATTTTGGTTTATTTGTTTGCTTTTCGGTGGGGCTTGGGAAAGAAACTACATAATTATAAATTCACTGATTGGGCTTCCTTAGACTTTTAAGAAATATTCCCCTATAACTTAAGGAGTATCTGTTACTTCGAGAGTAATGAGTCAGAATGCCTTAGTGGAACTGCTGTTTTCCTCTGAAGCTTTCATATATCCATATGTCTGGAACAATAAGTTACCCAGTGATAGATCAAGTAGCTTTTGTTACTGAGCTTGTTTTAGTTTGGTGTGTGTGTGTGTGTGTGTGTGTGTGTGTGTGGTTTTTTGCTTTGTTTTGTGTTTTGCTAGATTATGGCTTAACCTCATAGAATTGGGGAAGCAGAGCAAACATTCATTTACCGCTACTCATTCACTCATTCAACGCCTACTCTATGTTAGAGGGAACCCAGTTATGGCCTCTACCCTTGGTGGATGTAGTCTAGCTGGCTCATTCCTATGAACTGTAATATGTCATGTAAAAGTGCTTTGGGAAGATGAAAGAAAACTAACTTTGCTTGGATGTTTGGAGGGGGTCTTTATTGAGGAAGAACCCAAAACTACTGCAAATAGTTGTGCAGGCTTTGCCCCGAACAGGACAGCAGGCCAAATGAGTCAGTGGGAATGAGAATAAGCCCCTACTCCACTGCCCAACCACGTGCCTTAGTGAGGGGTCCTATCTACCTAGAGGGTGCAGCTCTTTTCTGCATTATAAGTCATCAAATGGTTTGATTTTAGCCTAAAAGCATTCTTTAAGTTGACTTAAGTGTTCATTGCAACACTGTTTACAATAGTCAGGACATGGAAGCAACCTCAGTGTCCACCAACAGATGAATGGATGAAGAAGATGTGGTACATATATACAGTGGAATGCTACTCGGTCATGAAAAGGAACAAAACTGGGTCCTTTGCAGTGATGTGGATGAACCTAGAGTCTGTCATACAGAGTGAAGTAAGTCAGAAGAGAGAAATATCATATATTACTGCACATATATGGAATCCGCAAAAACGGCGCAATTCAGTCCAGTCACTCAGTTGTGTCCGACTCTATGCTACCCCGTTGCCTGCAGCACTCCAGGCTTCCCAGTCCATCACCAACTCCAGAGCCTGCACGAACTCATGTCCATCGAATCAGTGATGCCATCCAACCATCTCATCGCCTGTCGTCCCCTTCTCCTGCCTTCCATCTTTCCCAGGATCAGGGTCTTTTCCAGTGAGTCAGCTCTTCACATCAGGTGGCCAAAGTATTGGAGCTTCAGCATCAGTCCTTCCAATGAATATTCAGGACTGATCTCCTTTAGGATGGACTGGTTGGATCTCCTTACAGTCCAAGGGACTCTCAAGAGTCTTTTCCAACACCACAGTTCAAAGCATCAATTCTTCTGCACTCAGCTTTCTTCACAGTCCAACTCTCACATCCATACATGACTACTGGAAAAACCCTCAGCAAAGTAATATCTCTGCTTTTTATGAAAAATGGTACAGATGAACCTTTTTGTATGGCAGGAATAGAGACTCAGCCGTAGAGAACAGACATGTGGTCACAGGCAAGGAAGGGGAGGCTGGGACAAACTTAGAGAGTAGCATTGACATATACACACTGTGTGTGTGTGTGTTCAATCAGTAAGTCATGTCCAACTCTTTGAGACCCCATGGACTGCAGCATACCAGTCTTCCCTGTCCTTCACTATCTCCTGGAGTTTGCTCAAATTTATTTCCGTAGAGTCAGTGATGCTATCTAACCATCACATCCTCTGCCACCCTCTTCTCCTTTTGCCTTCAATCTTCCCCAGCATCAGGGTCTTTTCCAGTGAATCGGCTCTTCAGATCAGGTGGCCAAAGTATTAGAACTTCAGGATCAGTTCTTCCCGTGAATACTTACGATTGATTTCCTTTGGGATTTACTTGTTAGATCTCCTTGCAGTCCAAGGGACTTTCAAGAGTCTTCTACAGCACCACAATTCAAAAGCATCAATTCTTCAGAGCTTTATATCCATCAACTGTCATATCCATGTTTATGGTCCATCAATTCTTCAGCCTTTTTTATGGTCCAAGTGTTGTATCCATACATGACTACTGGAAAAACCATAGCTTTGGCTATATGAATCTTTGTCAGCAAAGTGATGTCTCTGCTTTTTAATATGCTGTCTAGGTTTGCCATAGCTTTCCTTCCAAGGAGCAGTCATCTTTTAATTCCATGGCTACAGTCACCATCCGCAGTGATTTTGGAGTCCAAGAAAGTAAAGCCTGTGACTGTTTATACTTCTTTCCCCTTCTATTTGCCATGAACTGATGGGACCAGATGTCATGATCTTAGTTTTCTGAATGTTGAGTTTTAAGCCAGTTTTTTCACTCTCCTCTTTCACCTTCATCAAAAGGCTCTTTAGTTCCTCTTCACTTTCTGCCGCTAGAATAGTATCATCTGCATATCTGAGGCTGTTGATATCAGGACTCCTAGCAGTCCTGATTCCAGCTTGAGATTCATCCAGTGCAGCATTTTGTGTGATATACTCCATATGTAAGTTAAATAAGCAGGGTGACAATACACAGCCTTGTCGTACTGCTTTCCCATTTGAAACAGTCCATTGTTCCATGTCCGGTTCTAACTCTTGCTTCTTGACCCCCTTATAGGTTTCCGAGGAGACAGGCAAGGTGGTCTGATATTTCCATCTGTTTAAGAATTTTCCACAGTTGTGATCCACACAGACTTTTGCATAGTCAGTGAAGCAAAAGTAGATGTTTTTCTGGAATTCTCTTGCTTTTTCTGTGATCCAGAGGATGTTGGCAATTTGATCTCTGGTTTCTCTGCCTTTTCTAAACCCAGCTTGTACATGTGGAAGTAAAGCTTAAAATCACAGGGGATCAGAGAAAGTATAAGACGATTTTAAAAGATAAAGAATCTTGATATTATTAGACTGACAGGTGTTAGAAAGCTAGGTAAAGTGTGGACACAGTAACTCATCCAGCGCTGGTGAGTGGGCAGACTGTACAGCCATTTTGTAAAGCCGCTTTGGCAGTGGACTTCTCAAGCACATCCTGTGAACCAGCAGATCCACTGCTGGATACACACCAGGGAAAGTCTCCCTCAGGTCCAGAGGGACAAGTGCCAGCATCTCCCACTGCAGCCCTGCCTGAGGGCAAGAAATGGGGGTGATCTGAGTGGGCTTCACCAGGAGAGTAGAATAGGTGTAACTGGGTGGACATACCCCATAAACTATTACGGAGCCACCAGAGGCAGGAGTTAGAGATATATACATATCAACATGGTTATCTTAAAAGAATAGTGCTTAGTGAAAGTGAAAGAGGAGAGTGAAAAAGTTGGCTTGAAGCTCAACATTCAGAAAACTAAGATCATGGCATCTGGTCCCATCACTTCGTGGGAAATAGATGGGGAAACAGTGGAAACAGTGTCAGACTTTATTTTGGGGGGGGCTCCAAAATCACTGTGGATGCTAATTGCAGCCATGAAATTAAAAGACGCTTACTCCTTGGAAGGAAAGTTATGACCAACCTAGACAGCATATTAAAAAGCAGAGACATTACTTTGCCAACAAAGGTCCATCTAGTCAAGGCTATGGTTTTTCCAGTGGTCATGTATGGATGTGAGAGTTCGACTGTGAAGAAAGCTGATCGCCGAAGAATTGATGCTTTTGAACTGTGGTGTTGGAGAAGACTCTTGAGAATCCCTTGGACTGCAAGGAGATCCAACCAGTCCATTCTGAAGGAGATCAGACCTGGGTGTTCATTGGAAGGACTGATGCTAAAGCTGAAACTGCAATACTTTGGCCACCTCATGCGACGAGTTGACTCACTGGAAAAGACTCTGATGCTGGGAGGGATTGGGGGCGGGAGGAGAAGGGGACGACAGAGAATGAGATGGCTGGATGGCATCACCGACTCATGAGTTTGAGTGAACTCCGGGAGTTGGTGATGGACAGGGAGGCCTGGCGTGCTGTTGATTCATGGGGTCGCAAAGAGTTGGACACGACTGAGCGACTGAACTGAACTGAACTGAAAAGACATAGTAAACAAGAAATATGGCACAGGCACTTACATGCAATTGCATACTCACAACAGTATATATTTTAGAAAAACACATTCAAATAAAAAAGAAACCATTGAAAACAGTTGCCTACATATGAGAAGAGAAGGAAATGCAGATGACTCCTTGGAATCACACTTTTTAATTTAAAAAATTAAATTGGAATTACAGTGTCAATAGCATGATTCCACGGAAGAATGAGATAAGATAGATGCTAACCTGGGAAGTGAGGTGCAGGAAAGGGAGTGTGTGTGTGTGTGTGTGTGTGTGTGTGTGTGTGTGTGTACATGTGTGCGTGTGCATACATGCAGACAGTCATGTTTTGAATGAAGCAGTGTTGTAATGTGTGGGTGAAATGGCAGACTGCAGTAGAGTTCTCGCTTCCCCTCTGATTTATTCACAGTGTTGGTAATGACAACTGAGAGTTGTGTCCAAGTAGTTTTCCTCTTTGTCGTTTCCTCAACCTTAATTAAGTTCACTTGCTTTTTTTTGTTGTTGTTACTAAAGCAGTGTCTGCTCCTTACAGACTTACCAGAAAATTATAAGCCAGACTAACAGAAAGGTACACGAACCTACTCACCCACAGACAGTATCCAGATCCTGTTTTGTTTTGCAAAATTCAGTGAAACCCTTTCATGACTCAACTTTTCCTGCAGGGAACAGTATATTATGAATTTCTTCTGTGTCCAGAGACTCTTGTGCAACTTCATTTTTAATGGCTGCCTGGTTTTCCATTGTCCAGGGGCACCATCCTTAGCGTGGCCAGTCCCCTTCAGCCAGACATCCGTTGTTTCTAAATTTTGCTGCTTCGCTTACAGCAGTGAGTGAACAGGAGCTGTTGAAGAGAATTCCCTGTCCTCTCTTCGGCTCATTTTTAAAGGAGGTTTCAGGATTGGATTCGAAATTGTCTAATGACACAAACCCACTGAGCATCATGGAAGTCAGAGCACCAGATCCCTTCAGAACCATTCTGGGGCTGGTCGTGAATGAGAATAAGGAAACAGGGTCATTCCCCACCATTTGGAAAGGGTCATTTTCGTTACTTGTCATGGTGCCAGAGTACAATATGGCCCCCTGGTTTCTGCTCTGTAATCAATCGGTGCGCAATTAAACCACATAACGTCTAAAGGGAGCCCGTGTGGGCTGTGTGTATTGCCTCATATGGGCAATGTATGATAGGGGCAGGTGGTGAAATAAGAAGCACTGAGTGCTTTCAAAACTGCAGGGAAACCACTGTTTATGTTTAAATCTATATCCCGCACCAGGTGAGGGGCCAGGATGAGCAAACCCAGGGGTTAAGACACAGTGTGTTTTTCTGAGCGTTTCCTGTCTTCAACGTACCCCCTAAACTAGCGGATTTGAAGATTTGATTTAATCCTTCCAGTTGGTAGGTTTAAGCACCAGGAATCCGGTGCCAGTGTTGATTCCAGCCGTGGTAGTTTAGACCTGGCCAGGCAGCTCTGCAGCCAGCTTGTCAAGCCCCAGCAGCAGCAGCCTGGCGTGGAGATGACTGCGCACTGACATTTCCATGTCATTAGGGCACCACTTGTTTTGTGCGGGAGCAGAAGACACACACATTTGTCTTTGCAAACTAGCCCTCTGTTGTCAAGAAGCTCTGAATAGACGCACTGTTTCCAGGGCCTGTTTGGAAACTCTTGAATGTGCTCTCCAGCCTGTGTATACATTAACAGAGAACCGTGTTGCAGAGAGTTAGTGCTGGGCAGCCCCATCCTCCTGGCAGGCCGGGTGAGCCTCTGCGTGAGTTACAGTTGATGGGGGTGAGGACCGCTCAAGCTTCCAGCAATGCCTTCAGTGCTCTGCTTCCAAATAGCAGTGCAGGCCATAGCTGAGTGTTTTGACAGCTCATATCAGCAGTTTTCTTGGCTGATATATTGATTGCAGTTTGGACCTGAGTCCTGCTGATCTAATAAAACATCACCGTCATAACAGAGAAAGTAAAAGTCTTGTTTGTGGTCCCAGCCACCTGGCGAAGCAGCTTTACAGAGCTACTCTAAAGTTAGCTCTAGGGTCCAATGTAAACTGATGTAACTTTGGACATGGACTAATTATTTCAAGTGTTTGTTTGTTTTTTTTTAATGTAATCTCTTCAGCTATCAATGTTTTCGTTTCTTACCATGATTGTGCATGTCAAGTTGGTTTATTTCTCTTCCTTGGTTCTTATCTTGTTACAACAAACATTTGGAACGACGGACTAAAGGGTTGAAAACAACAGACAAGTTACAACTCAAGGAAGCAGATCTTTTATTAGAGAGGTCGTCCCCAAGACACAGCAGCCGGCCAACCATAAAGGAGTCGTAGTCCTCTCACAATACCTCCTGTCTTCCCGCTTTTTATACTTCCTGCCTCCTCCTTTGGTTGTGCCCTGTGCAAAAGAGGGCTTGTACCCAGCACCAATCAATGAAAGGGAATGCAGATAGGCATAGGCTCAAGGCTGATTGACAATCGCAAGTTATATTACAAGCAGGTTCTACTGTGTATGTCTTCTCATAATTGAGTCTGTTACAATAAGATGCATATATGTGTAGAATATTCACGAACCCTTAATGGGCTCCTTGCTGCCAAGCTTACTAGAGGAGGCCCCTGTGGTTAGTTTGTATCCCCTGTGTGCCTAGGGCACATGTTCAGGAGGTGGAAAAGTCTGGTTATTTTGCAGCATGTCTGTGAGCTCTCCTGGGTGCCTCTGGGTTGGGGTTTAGAGATCAGCTTGCATCCTTTCTGGCTAGGGCACCCCTGGTTGCTCATGGCTAACTTCCTACCTAACATGCGTTATTTTTATAAATGTGCATCTGTTCAAAGGGAAACAAAGGTGCTTTCACAAACACTGACACAAGCATTGTGCATCAGTGTCACCAACAGCCTGAGACTGTGACGTTAACTGCATGCTCGTTACACGATGGAGGGGGTGAAATGCACATTTTAAAAAGTCAGCTGAAGTCCAGGTTACACTTTAAGGCACGTACAAAATTTTCTCTTGTGTTTTGGAATGGAAGTTCTGATTATCTTATAGTATTCCAGTTGGCCTGCTATCTTATCGTAAACATCCTTTAATTTCACAGCAATTGCTGACCATCCAGGAGGAGCTGAACAACAAAAAGTCAGAACTGGAGCAAGCAAAGGAGGAACAGTCACACACACAAGCATTACTCAAAGTCCTCCAGGAACAAGTAAGTGAAAGCCACGGCTCCGATCCGCAAATCAGTTCAAACACAAACATGCGCTTCCCCGTGTTTGACACATGTGCAAACACTGGCTGAAGTTAATCTGCAGTAGGATTAGCCTGGACCATCCCAACCTCCCAGCAGCTTTGCTGCATGGGATTTTTAATCTCATCTCCAGCATCTCTGTTCTCACTTTGGTACCTCTTAGGCCACCCAAGCCTTCCAGCGATCTGTGAAACTTTCTGCCAGAAGACAAATGAATTTTGATTAAGTTTTAAAACATTGGTGATGCAGATAAATTTCAAAGCAAGCAGCTAGTTTCGTCTTAAGTCTAATCATGAGGAAAATGAGTTTAGCATAGCCCGTGGTCCTCCTGCAGACATCTGAATAAAAATGACTGATTCATAGCAACATTAAAAAAAAAACCCACAAAACTCTCCCCTGATAAGTGCATCAGGGCACTTATCTAACCAGGGTGAGCAACAGACCTTTTATACGAAGTTTGTAAATCTGATCATTTCATCCTGGCTTTCTCTGATACTAAAGTGTGGCCTGACATTGATAAGTGGATTTGAAAGTATTGTCTTACAGCAGGGTAAGATGGATTGTTTGGCAGCTGAGTGAAATCTAAGCCTAGTTATCTACACAGGAGAAGCCAGGCAAGTTCCTGAAATACTTTCCTATTTCTGGCCTTCAGAGGCTGCCCATGAAGTAATGAATGGCAAATGGAAGGGGGAAAAATCACATGTAGTAGCCCCAACCCTTTGCAGGTAGTCAATTTAGGTTGCTTTAAAATTTTCACTTACCATGGTATATGAGGAGGTCCTTTGTACAACATAAATCACTTCAAAAGTGATTAAAAAAAAAAAAAAACTATGAAGTTGGGGATGTATGACCCTAGTCCACTGTGACTCAGTCACTGTACAAATGATTTTTTACCTTTTTAATGGTTTGAAATCAAGAAAATATATTTCCAGTCACATTCCTCTAAAAGTATCAGTGAATTGTGAGAGAACCTTGAAGGTATTGGATAGTTCATAAGCTTTTTTAGCTTTGGAGGAAAATACTTTCTTAAACTAATCATTATCGTTATATGATTAAGACAGATTCAGTAACGTAGCCTGAGTCTGACTGTGTGTGATTTTGGAGAAGTTAGATTGAAGCAGGAAATATTGATGACTAAATCACAGTGACCTACTGTCTGAGAGACCTGAAGTCCCTTTTCTGTTCTGTTCTTTCTTCCTTTGCATTATGAAAAAGCTTCCAACAAATTGGAGCAGATTTGGTCCAGATTTGCACCTGATCAAACATACATGACTCTGAGCTCTGTTGTTTTGTGTTTTCTTTCTCTGTCTCTTTGATTTACTGGGATGAGGAGGGGTGAATTCCTCTTCTTCTAAAGGACTCCAATCCTTTATGTTGATTTGAAGTCCAAATCCCATCATAAAAATAGACGCTAAGTTTTGCATATCACATTGCTGTATCCTTGTCATGACATGCGTTTTTAAAGAGCAGTGAGCACATATAAGCTTTGGCGAAGCATCACACTTCATTCCCCATTCCTTAAAAATAAAAGGATAAATGGGTAGCGTGAAAGAGATTCAGAACAACTAAAATCATTGAAGACCTAGGAAGTACAACTGGAGAGGAAGCACTTTAAAATCTGCTGTGCTAACGGGGTGGCTCTTTTTCAAGCAAAGGCCCCAAGAATACCTAAGTCTAAGAGGGTCCATTGGCCGCTCTTGTCTCCACCAGGCTGTTTTCCCCAAGAGCCCCTCGCCTGGTGCCCGCATCTGTCATCTTAGAGATGAGAGCAGGCAGTGGACATATTCCTTCTGTTCCCTATAGTCCCCACCCACACACGCGCATACAATTAGAAACACGCCTACCTCTGCATGGGCTTCCCTGGTGGCTCAGATGATAAAGAATCTGCCTGCATTGCGAAAGACCCAGGTTCAATCCCTGGGCTGGGAAGATCCCTTGGAGGAGGGCATGGCAACCCACTCCAGGATTCTTGTCTGGAGAATCCCATGGACAGCAGAGCCTGGCGGTTACAGTCCACAAGGTCGCAAAGAGTCGGACACGACTGAGCGACTAACACTCACTCTTCGACACCCTGTACTTAAGCCTAGGTATCCTCAGACATGATGCCAACCTCTCCATCTCAAGGTGAGCAGCAGCTCCGGAGTAGACGGGGGTAGGCTGGTGAGGGCAGAGCAGCCAGCCTGCCACCCCAGGCCAGGACAACATGTGTGGATCCCACAGTAGAGAGCAGGCAAATGGGGAGTGAGATCAGACACACACACACATAGCAGGCAAATGGGGAGTGAGATCACACACACACACACACAGCAGAGTGAGGGTAACACGAAGCAGGACAATGGAATTTATTAAGCAGAAGAAGGAGAGCAATGGGTGTGTTTGTGCTGGGAAACGTGTGAAGGTGGGACAGGGCTTTAAATAGAGTCCATTCCTTCCACTGCAAAAACAGCAAAACCTTCTCCTGAGCCAGCCCTGCTCTTAACTCCCGGAAGCGCAAGTTAGAAGGCAGGATGAGCAGTGAGGGAGATGGTGAGGGTCGCCTATGGAAAGAAAACTCTCAGATCGGAAAGCAGAGGGGGGTTTTGCAGCCCCTTTGTGCCCTCTGACACAGCTCATCTTGCTGTTGCCGAGGTGCACTTGACCTCTCACGCCGCCCACACGGTGCCCGCGCCGCCGCCTCCTTGTTGTGTGCGGAAACATCCGTGGTGTTACCCTGAGGACCACTGGACACAATGTCTCTTTCTCAAGCACGGTGATATGGAAGTGAGCCTTCTTCGGCTCCACGGGTCCACAGTCAGCTGCCCCATCCTCAGCCCCTTCATGTCACCATGGCTTTGGCAGAGCCCCGCTCTTGGCTTGGAGAGCAGGTGGCTTTCTTGCTGAGAGTCTGAGATCACCTTGCAGAAACCAAAGAAGCTTTCCTGCTGACATGTACACAGAGCCCAAAAGAACCAACGTCTGAGTCAAACATGTTGGTGGTGCATTTATTTCCTTTCAAACTTTAAGCGTTTATATCGCACCATGAGTGCTTTATTTTAGGCATTAAAAAGAGTGCTGAAGATGCTGCTTCCTAAGCACATAAGCCAGGAAGAAATACCAGCAAACAGCTGCAAGGCTGCTCACCTTTGCGCTTGTTCTTTGTCTCCATGTGTTTGCTGCAAGTCAGGCTAGAATAAAAATGCCAATTAAAGGTTTCCGGGAAATCTCCCGATAACTGATTATTCCTAAGCCTTCTGAGAGAGAACAGAGAGAAGGGCATTTTCAGATGTTCACTGTTAAAAATCTCAGCTGAGAAACAGCTTTTCTTCTAATACCTCGGTGACCAAGGAGATGAGGTCCCATTTCTTCCTTTCCAAAAAGCAGCAGAGCATCTTCCTGTAGGCCTCCAGAAACCACATCAGCCGTTCGAATAGGTTCCCTAGGAGGACGTGTACAGTAGCGCTGCAGCGCATTAAAGCAAGTGAAAATACATCACTCTCGAATAATCATTAGTATAACATCATTTAGCTGGCGGCAACTTGCAAACACTGCAGGGTTTAAATTAATAGCAATACAACGAGGAAATGAAATCATTTATTATTCTTAAGAACCAATTTTATACATTTTATGCCTATGAAACTGCTTTCTGATCTTATTATTTAAAAGTAATGGCCAAGGCCCATTTGTTTTTTCGCCAGCCATCAAGTTTCCTAAAATATTGGCCTCAAATTGGTTTCAGTAAGACTTGTTAGAATTATGTGCTCCGTCTGTTTTTTTTTCTTGTTGGAAGTTTTCTGAAGTGAAGCCTCAGATAAATCAGGGTTAGCACAATAATATGCACTTAATAGATATGCTTGCTTATTCATTTGGGTTTTTGTTTTGTTTTTTTTCTTTAAACCTGCAGTTGAAGGGTACCAAGGAGCTGGTCGAGACCAATGGCCACAGCCACGAGGACACAAATGTAGGTACCCCGAATTGATATTTGCTCTTCTTGCTTGGTGTTGATTAAATGCTCACGAGAAGGTGGCACTTTTGAACACAAGGAAGTCAGAAACCCTGCCTCTCAGTAGCGTATCATGATGACCAACGTGTGGTTTGGCAATAAAATAGGGTAGGTACTGTTAGCTTAGGTTACCAAATGTCAACGTAGAAGTACTTGAGCTAATCTCTGTCATAAAAGTTTCAATCTCAATGAATTCATTCGAGCCCTTTATGTTTTCAAAGCTGTAAACTAATGTGGTGTTGGGATGGCAAATGGAATGAGACCCAGCAGGATAATAAGTTGTATATCGCATGTGTATGTGTTAGGTTTGCCTGGCGGTGAAGATGGTAGTGAAGTGACTGTGATAGCCATCACAGTGAAATGATTGCTGTGCTGAAGAGGTTTCAAAGCAAACTCCTTCTCCCAGAAAAACCCCTGTACCTCCCTCTGTCTCTGACCCCGATCAGAAGCGTGGTGTGTCCTTACTCTTGAGAGAGTCTAAGGGTCCCCGATCCCACTTGGCACCCAGCTTCTCCTCCTTATTGGTCAGACACTCTCTTTACCTTATAAGTTCTCTAGTCTCAGATGAAACAGTGCGCCATGCAGATCATTGTCTCTACGAATGTGATGGCTTTCTTTGTGCCTTTTCTGAAATCTCTTTGATGTCTGTCTGTATCTGACTGGCCTCATCACAGAAGATGCTTACTGAGCAGTTCTTTCCACGTAACACAGAGTCAGACATGGTAATGAATGCCTGATTAAGCCAGAGCTGGGAGAAATTACACATCTCGTGCTCACTCGTGTCTTAATTATGTACAGCAGAGAGCCTGACATTCAGAGTACCAAAGAATCCCTCTTGATGACATCTGTTACTCCCAAACAGATATTTGACATATGATGCTTATTGAGAACCTACTGTGTACATGTGGCTGTGCTCAGTGCAGGAGAGGTGGTTACAAAGAAATATAAGGCTTGCCATCTGCCCTCAAAAAACTACAACAAAAGATTGATGAACTAAGGAACACGTAGGCAGGCAACATGCAGGATGAGATACATGCCCAGGAAGCTGAGGTGGACGTGACGTGATGTGGTTTGAAATCCGGACCTGGCAGCTTACTCGCTGTGTCAGCTTAACCTGTTCCTCCACCCCTCCGAACTTCATTTTCGAAATTATCTACAAAGCCTACCTCAAAAACTTAATATGATGTAATAAGCTAAGGCACATGGGAACCTTAAGATGTGGTTGTTATGGCTTCTCCATGATGGATAATCAAGAACGACCTCCTGGAAAGTTAGGGACGGAAGCCATTCACCCAGAGCTCTCCATAGGCAGCAGTGAGACCTAAACTGTGTTTGTCTTCACCTCCAGTGTTTCATTACCCCATCCCTACCTGAAAACCCTGTTTCAGGATCCTGTCTTCCAGGGACACATTGTTGCTATGTTTCAAAATTTTTGTGGGCACCGCGCCCCCGCCAGAGTCAGCCCCTCTGTGCCTTTCAAGGAAGCTGCTGTCTAATCCAATAAGCCAGGCAAAGTGGCAGTGTGCCTCAATCTCCTGATCTGTAAAATGGGGTGATAGTACCTCCCTCCCCTTCCTTAAGGTTTACTGTGGGAAGCAAATGGGATACTTGATATGGAACCACTAATTAATTGTGAGGTTCTAACTGTGTAGGATGTTATTAAGATTATGAACTCATCTGCTGATGGAATTAAATTGGATGATGCATGGAAAGATAGGCTTGACACAATGTCTAGTCTGTAAGCTCTTTCTTACGAAATGTCTAAAGACATTTATTATTGAATGGAAAAAGTGAAAAGAGATCATCTTTAAGGTCTGATGTCCTCTCTAAAGCAAAGTTTTAATCTTTAAAAATACCTCTCTAGGTACTTCCCTGTCAGTCCAGTGGTTAAGACTCTGTGCTTCTAATATAGGGGGCGCGTGTTTGATCCCTGGTCAGGGAATTAAGATCCCACATGCCATGAGGCATGGCCAAGAATATAAAAAATTATAAAAAAAAATTTTTTTTAAACCTCTCTAGAATCCATGACACGTGCTTTGTAATCAACCACCAAAAACCACCATTGAGAGATGTTATTCGCACAGGCTGAGTAGGAGGGAGGAGCAGGGCCTTGCTGGGGGAGGCAGGGGGGAGAGATTTGCAGACTGATGGAGCCTGGTATCAATAGCTCATCTTCTTCTCTCACTGGGCAGAGGGCTAGGCTAGCTTCTGTAACCGTAAAAATTGCCTGTTGATTCAGGTGTTCCCTGTAGGTGGATTATTCCCTCGCCTTTCTCTTTTCTGTCACGTTGCCTCCTTTAGCCAGCTTCCCCTTCTTTCAGGCTGTGGTGCAAGATGAGAAACAAAAAGTCATTATTTGGGCCACACATTCAGAGCACTAGCAAAATATCTTAAGATTTTTTTTTTTTTTAATATCTGTGTGTGTCATCTGAAGTTTTCACCCTATGGTCAGACTGAGAAGGTTTGCATCCACTTTGATCACTGACTAGCCATGTGACCAGAACCAGTGATTTGACCTCTTAGAACTTCACCTTCCTCGTCTAGAAGTGACCTATGCAAAACACTATATATAAACACCCAGCCCAGAGTACCTTCTCAACAGATATCAATTCCCTCTTCATGCATCAGTATCAGCAGTATTTAATACAGTAGGCAGTGCTTTGACATGGTGAATTTTAATGCGGATCATGAGGTTTAAAGCTTCTGGCCCAGAGGTTATTGACTAAGGCATAGAGATTTTTTTTTCAACCATGATTATTCACATGCAAGGACAAGAACTTTGTACATTTATCATTTATTAATAATAGATAATGGACTGGCACTGGCTTCGCTGGGTATTCTTGTGAGAATTAACAGTTGCTTCCTTAAAACAATATATTTTATTAGAAAAGGAGCTTTTTATATAATGGACTGGCACTGGCTTCGCTGGGTATTCTTGTGAGAATTAACAGTTGCTTCCTTAAAACAATATATTTTATTAGAAAAGGAGCTTTGTATGAAACTGGAAAATTACAGAAAAGAATACAAAGGTAGGTAGTAAGGCTTTCCTGGTGGCTCAGTGGTAAAGAATATGCCTGCCAAGCAGGAAGCAGGGGTTCAGTCTCTGGGTTGGGAAGATCCCCTAGAGAAGGAAATGGCAACCCACTCCTGTATTCTTGTCTGGGAAATCCCATGGACAGAGGAGCCGGGTGGACTGCAGTCTGTGGGTTCGAAAAAGAGTTGGACACAAGAGAGTGACTAAACAACATACAGAGGTAGAAAAAAGATCTCATTGCTCAGAAACAGTCACTATCAGTATTTTATTTTAGTTCTTCTCAGTCACATGCATGTATATGACCAGAGGGGAAAAACCATTAAAAAAGAAGAAGAAATAAACATGATTTCATAGTGTCTTCTGTTTTATACCTTTCTGATTTCTCATTATACCATGAATATTTTTCATGTCAACAGATGTTCCTCAAAAGCATGGTTCTTAATGGAGACATGAACTAATTGAACTGCATGCCTATTGCGTTCGGCTTTTAACTTCTCATTTTTTTTAACATTATAAAAAATGCCATGATTTACATGCCTGTAAATCTTGGTCTGCATTGCTCCTGTTTGTTTCTGGGGGATTCTATACGTTAAGAGCTGTGTTGCAAAGTCTGGCAGGGAGAGTCGGACCTCATGGAACTGCTGGGCGTTCAGAATGTTAGGGTGGGAGCTTCCCTGGTGGCTCAGCAGTAAAGAATCTGCCTGCCAACGTGAGGGACACGGGCTCGGTCCCTGGTCTGGGAAGATCCCACCATACTACAGGGCATCTAAGCACCACAACTATTGAGCCTGTGCTCTGGGCCAGGAGCTGCAACTGCTGAGGCCCTGGTAGCCTGGAGCCCGTGCTCCGCAAGAGAAGCCCGCCTGCCACAATTAGAGAGTAGTCCCAACTCGCCGCAACTGGGTAAAAGCTGAGCAGCAACGAAGACCCCGCACAGCCAAAATGAAATAAACAAATAACATTATTTTTTTTAATAGAATGTTAGCGTGGCAGGTGTACACGGATCGTATCCATCAGTCCTCCTAAAGGGATCCGCTCAGAGATACGTGGAGTCTTAACGATGTAGTAACTCATTGGCCAGTTAACTCAAGAGCCAAGCTTATGGGACACTAGCTGCATGTCGAGCCAGGCAGTCACTTACACTTTTCTGTCATTTTCACGTCTTCTGGAGCAACGACAGTATTGGGCGACACCTCATTGAGTGTTCTTGAAGTCCGCGAGCAGAGGTACCCTTGCAAAGCCCACCCTGGTCCCATGCACAAGACCTTCTGTAGGCTCGTGCCCACAAGAAAAAAGATTCTGACAACTAATCTACAAGCATTAGCGCCAGAAACAGATCGATTGCAAAGGCCTTTTCTCTAAGAGGACTGCGTTTGGGATTTGAAATAGGTTTTTCCCTGTATTTGGAACTGGATTTGTATAAGTACACCGAAGTTTAAAACTAGCCTTTAGCACAGATCCTTTAGAGATTTCAGTTATTCCAGAACCAATTTTCTTTCCTAAAAGCCCAAGCTATGATTTTTTTTCCTCTCAGCTCTCTCTTAATTCCTAGGATTGCTGAATAACTAACCTGGTCCCAGCTCGTTAGATATAACAGATATTAAAATCTCAGTTTAAAAACAGAATCTCAAATTAAATTATTACTATTAATTTATTGAATTAAAATAATTTAATATCTGTGGTCATCTTGCATCTTTTTTAACAACCTTCCTCCCAAATGCCTCCCAGAGGTATCCCATCGCCAGCTATGATTCTTACATATATACATTTGATGGAGGGGAAGAGAGAAAGGCTGTGAGAATAGGAGGGATTGAATAAAGTGGCTCCTTAAGCCAGCAATGTATACAGAACAATTTGTTCTCAAGGTGTTCCATGGATTTTGTTTTGTTTTTGTTTGGCCACACCACACAGCTTGTGGGATCTCAGTTCCCTGACCAGGGATCGAACCTGCGCCCCCTACTTTGGACGCACAGGGTCTTAACCACTGGACAGCCAGGGGAGTCCCTTCCCATGATTTTTTTTCTCCTCCCTCTTTTTGTCTGCTCCAGACAAGCTGCTGCTCCCAACCTCTGTTTGCCTAGTTCAGGCTCATACACTGGAGATAGAGAAATCATTGGCAATCTGCAAAGAGTTTGAATTTGTGGTGTTGAAGATTACCACCATCAAGTGGAATACCTTTCCCTTCCAAAAAAATAAAAAACACAAAAGAGAAAAGATTTTTCAGCTTTTCACGTTGCATCTGCAAGAAAGTAAATCCTCGATATGTCCGAGTAAAGATGTGAGGCATGTATCACAGAGCTGCTGTGTGAAGGACGTTCTTCAGGTTTAGCATGTCGCAGGGAAAGCCGCTGTTCACCAGGTATTCTAATGGTGCGTGCTATACGGCCGGCGTTCTGCTAGTGCCGAGTTCTGGGCCCAGTTTTAGGGTGTGCTTTCATCTTTCAGGTGCATAAGCACCAGAGAGAAAGCATGCATACTGATGTATTAAGGCAAAAGAGAAAGAAAAAACCCACAGGAAACTGGGACCCTAGTCTCAAAGGGCAGAAACAACTCAGGCTCTGCCCTTTGCTCCCATAACAACTTCCTGCCCGCTCTCAGGGGGCCCTGCTCTTGAACCGGCAGAGGAGTAGACAAGACAGTAAGGAACCCCTCAGCCCCCCTTCCAGCCCGTTCCACAGGCTCCGTGGGTGGGAACTGGGGTACCATCCCAGGAAGCATGTTCCTGGCAGACCCCAGCAGTGAGGCTGCAGACTGACATCACGGTCCTTCCAGCCCCTGGGTATCCTTCTCACCCTCCTGCTGTCTGAGTTGTACAGGGTCCCTCAGTTTGTGTTCCAACACAGGCTTCCATCACTTAAAAAAAAAAATTATTGTAGTGTAGTTGTTTTACGACATTTTGTTAGTTTCAGGAGTGCAGCAAACTGATTCGGTTATCCATATACACGTCTTCATTCTCTTTTAGATTCTTTTCTCATATAGGGCATCAGAAAGCATTGAGTTCCCTGTACTATACAGCAGATCCTTGTTGGTTATCCATCTTATATATGGTGGTGTGTACATTCAGGGCTCCCCAGTGGGGTCAGTGGTAAAAGAATCTTCTTGTCAGTGCAGGACATGCCAGAGACCTGGGTTTGATCCCTGGGTCGGGAAGATCTCCTGGAGGAGGAAATGGCAACCCACTCCAGGATTCTTGCCTGGAGAATCCCATGAACAGAGGAGCCTGGAGGACTCCACTCCATGTGGTTGCAAAGAGTCGGACACGACTGAGCAGGGGCACGATGTATGTTCATCCCAAGCTCCTGATTTGTACCCACCATGTTTTCCCTTTGATAACCCATGAAAGTGAAAGAGGAGAGTGAAAAAGTTGGCTTAAAGCTCAACATTCTGAAAACTAAGACCATGGCATCCGGTCCCATCACTTCATGGCAAATAGATGGGGAAACAGTGGAAACAGCATCAGACTTTAATTTTGGGGGCTCCAAAATCACTGCAGATGGTGTTTGCAGCCATGAAATTAAAAGACGCTTACACCTTCGAAGGAAAGTTATGACCAACCTAGATAGCAATTAAAAAGCAGAGACATTACTTTGCCAACCAAGGTCCATCTAGTCAAGGCTATGGTTTTTCCCGTGGTCATGTATGGATGTGAGAGTTCGACTGTGAAGAAAGCTGAGCGCCGAAGAATTGATGCTTTTGAACTGTGGTGTTGGAGAAGACTCTCGAGAGTCCTTTGGACTGCAAGGAGATCCTACCAGTCCATCCTAAAGGAGATCACTCCTGGGTGTTCATTGGAAGGACCGATGCTAAAGCTGAAACTCCAATACTTTGGCCACCTCATGCGAAGAGTTGACTCACTGGAAAAGACTTTGATGCTGGGAGGGATTGGGGGCAGGAGGAGAAGGGGACGACAGAGGATGAGATGTCTGGATGGCATCACTGACTCGACGGACATGAGTTTGGGTGAACTCTGGGAGTTGGTGATGGACAGGGAGGCCTGGTGTGCTGTGATTCATGGGGTCGCAGAGTCAGACACAACTGAGCAACTGAACTGAACTGAAGTTTGTTTTCAATATCTGTAAGTCTATTTCTGTTTTGTAAATCAGTTAATTTGTATCATTTAAAAAAACATTAGATTCCGCGTTTGAGTGATCATATTATGTTTGTCTGACTTCACCTTCTGTCCCTTTTTAACTCAGTAACTCAAGTATTCATTGAAGGAGGCAGGAGAGTGTGGAGGTTAGGAAAAGAGCTGGGTGCCAAGCAGTCTGGCTTTAGTCCTGGTTCTCTCATTTACTGTCTGGTAGACCCTGAGCCACCGTTTAATTCACATGGAAAATGAAGGCAATGATTGCAGCTACCTCGCAGGGTTCCTGTGAGCATTGCTTAGCAGTGCTGATGTGGCCAGGAAGTACTGGCTGTTATTACAGGCCCATCCTTCCACGTGCCAGGTGCGATGCTGGGTTCTGGAGACCCGTCGGTGACTCTGTAGACCTAGCTCCTGCCGCACTTGGAGCCGATGCTGTCGTCATACCCTGGTCTTCCCGAAAGTCGCTTTCTCTCTGTCTCATTCCCTCAAGACTCACTCTCCACCCTCAGGTCGCTTGTCGTTGTTGAGTCGCTGTCATGTCCCACTCTGCAACCCCACGGACTGCAGCACACCAGGCTTCCCTGTCCTTCGCCTTCTCTGGGAACTTGCTTAAACTCATGTCCACTGAGGCGGTGATGCCATCCAACCATCTCGTCATCTGTTGTCCCCTTCTCCTCCTGCCTTTGGGCTGGTATCACAGTGCAAATAATGAATGGGCTTGAGGTAGTTGGCATGTTTTCATAAACTCTCTGGAGATAAGAGCTTTGTTGGAAGGATTGGGTCCCTGGGGAGGAGACTGGTGGGCATAGGGCACCATGCGTGAGTATACAGGGGGCTTTGAAACCCCTGAAAAGCTCAACTGGAAAATCAGTAGCCACTGTGTCTTCCTTCAGGGAGAGGTGGGCCCCCAGCTGTAGCTGCCTGAGGTCACCCTTGCTCCATACATGCGTGCATACTAAGTTGCTTCATTTATGTCAGACTCTTTGCAACCCTATGAACCACAGCCCACCAGGCCCCTCTGTCCATGGGATTTTCCAGGCAAGAACACTGGAATGGGTTGCCAGGCCCCTCCAGGGGTTCTTCCCGACCCAGGGATCAAACCCGCATCTCTTATGTCTCCTGCATTGGCAGGTAGGTTCTTTATCACTGGCGCCACTGAGAAGCCCAATATTTCCTTTATCCTACAATATATGTCCCTGTTCACATATTAAATGTTCACACCCAAAATCCAGCCTTTTCCTCCAGTTCCAGCCTCTGTAACGTTGCTTTTCTCCTGCTGCTGCTAACTTCCCCACCGCAGTCGCCTCTACTCTCCTACCCACATGGAGCTGCCTTCTTTCCCACTAGTTTACAATATTTTGTTATGTTTTGGTGAATTAACTTTCTGCCATGACATTTGCTGTGAAATCCAAAATTCCTTCTGAAAAAACCTACCCTGTCCCAACCCAGCTGTCTTGGAAAGGACTGACGGTGGGAGGAGACTCTATTTGTACACCCACTCCCCAACACCTGCAGAGCTCCAGAGAAGGATGAGAAAGGGAGCTGCTGTCAGGATAGACCAAAGCTGACTTCAGCGTTCGCACTTTTGTTTCTGGCAAACACTCGAGAGGTTTCCTTACCAGGGGCCTTCCTGCCAACTGACCCTGCATTTCTGCCGCTGGAGCTGGTGCTGCAGTTGGTCCTTTTTGTCAGGGACAGGAGCTCTGAGGACTTGCCTGACCATTAGAGGATTTGGAGCATGTAATAGGATTGTTGTTGGTGGTGTTCAGTTGTTAGGGCATGTCCGACTCTTTGCAACCCCCTGGATTGCAACACACACCAGGCCTCCCTGTCCCTCATTATCTCGTGGAGTTTGCCCAAGTTCATGTCCATTGAATCAGTGATGCCATCCAACCATCTCATCCTCTGCCACCTTCTTCTCCTTTTGCCTTCAATCTTTCCCAGCATCAGAGTCTTTTCCAATGAGTCAGCTCTAATAGAATTGGCACATGTTTAATAAAGCTGACAGGTTGGATTTGGAGAAGTGAAAACACCTTTTCCCCCGGGTCAAGTTCGAAACAGCCAAAGGAGACATAAATTTCAGTACTGAGTGAAATGGTCTGACACAGACATGATAGTTTTACACCTGATGCCAAGATCTGAAACCAAAGTGTTCCATTTTGGAAACCAGTACTCTTCCCCCAAAAGGTTAATGATAATCCTATGTGATGTAGAAGCAAAAGCAATTGTTTAGAATGAAAGGTTAGTAACTTTTATAGATCCAACACACACACACACGTCTTAATGGAGCATTTCTTTTTGTGGAAAATGTGGGACGTGCAGGAAAATACAGAGACTACGCCCCCCCACCGCAGTCTTACGACTCAGAAATGAGTGCTCACACTTCTTTGCTTCCGCTGAGTCCACGCACACACATACACACTGCTTCCAGACTTACCGTTTACCATATGGGCAGTTTCACAGCCTACGTTTATTTTTCATTGTGAATCATGAGCATTCGCCCATGCTATCAAATATTTTCTTAATATGACATTTCTGTGTTTTTAATTTATGATACTTTTAATTGGAGGATAATTGCTTTGCAACGCTATGTTGGTTTCTGCCATACATCAACATGAGTCAGCCACAGGTCTGCATGGGTCCCCTCGCTCCCGCCTCCCTCCCCAGCCCACCCCTCTAGGCGGTCACAGAGCCTGGGTTTGAGTTCCCGGAGTCACACAGCAGATCCCCACTGGCTTCGTATTCTGCATATGGTGGTGTATACGTGTCAGTGCTGCTCTCTCAGTTCGTCCACCCTCCCCTTCCCGCACCGTGTCCTCAAGTCTGTCCTCTGTCTGCGTCTCCACTGCTGCTCTACAAATAGGTTCAGCAGCGCCATCTTTCTCAGTTCAGTTCAGTCACTCAGTTGTGTCCGACACTTTGCAGCCTCGTGGACTGCAGGCCTCCCTGTCCTTCACCAACTCCCGGTGCTTTCTCAAACTCATGTCCATCGAGTTGGGGATGCCATCCAACCATCTCATCCTCTGCCGTCCCCTCCTCCTCCTGCCCTTAATCTTTCCCAGCATCAGGGTCTTTCAAGTGAGTCAGTTCTTTGTGTCAGGTGGCCAAACTCAGCTTCAGCATCAGTCCTTCCAATGAATACCAAGTTCTGATCGCCTTTAGAATGGACTGGTTGGATCGCCTTGCTGTCCAAGGGACTCTCAAGAGTCTTCTCCAGCACCACAGTTCAAAAGCATCAATTCTTTGGTGCTCAGCTTTCTTTGTAGTCCAACTCTCACACCATACAGGACTACTGGAGAAACCATAGCTTTGACTAGATGGACCTTTGTTGACAAAGTAATGTCTCTGCTTTCTAGAGACATCTGGATTCCATATGTACACGTTAATACATGACACTTGGTTTTCTCTTTCTGACTACTTAAATACTTCATGCCACTGGAGTCCTGTAGTTTATTTAAAGTGTCTGCTGTGGGACTTTAAAATGTTTTTTGTCTTTGCTGTCATAGATACTGTGCAGTGACTAGTCTTTAACAATCCATTAGTTAATTCGTCCACCATTTAAGCACTTTTGAAATGGGGAAGCTTTTCCACTTAATTGGGATTTAGTGATAGATCCCTTATGATTATACAGTAGAAGTGACAAATAGATTCAAGGGATTAGATCTGATAGACAGAGTGCCTGAAGAACTATGAACAGAGGTTCATGACATTGTACAGGAGACAGTGATCAAGACCATCCCCGAGAAAAAGAAATGCAAAAAGGCAAAATGGCTGTGTGAGGAGGCCTTACAAATAGCTATGAAAAGAAGAGAAGAGAAGCAAAAGGCAAAGGAGAAAAGGAAACATATACCCATCTGAATGCAGAGTTCCAAAGAATAGCAAGGAGAGATAAGAAAGCCTTCCTCAGTGATCAGTGCAAAGAAATAGGGGAAAACAATAGAATGGGAAAGACTAGAGATCTCTTCAAAAAAATTAGAGATACCAAGGGAACATTACATGCCAAGATGGGTACAATAAAGGACAGAAATGGTATGGACCTAACAGAAGCAGAAGATATCAAGAAGAGGTGGCAAGAATACACAGAAGAACTGTACAAAAAAGATCTTCACAACCCAGATAATCACGATGGTGTGATCACTGACCTAGAGCCAGACATCCTGGAACAGGAAGTCAAGTGGGCCTTAGGAAGCATCACGACAAACAAAGCCTGTGGAGGTGATAGAATTCCAGCTGAGCTATTTCAAATCCTAAAAGATGATGCTGTGAAAGTGCTACACTCAATACGCCAGCAAATTTGGAAAACTCAGCAGTGGCCACAGGACTGGAAAAGGTCAATTTTTATTCCAATCCCAAAGAGGGGCAATGCCAAGGAATGCTCAAACTACCACACAATTGCACTCATCTCACACGCTAGTAAAGTAATGCTCAAAATTCTCCAAGACAGGCTTCAACAGAAGGTGAACCGTGAACTTCCAGATGTTCAAGCTGGATTTAGAAAAGGCAGAGGAATCAAATATCAAATTGTAAATATGCATTGGATCATCGAAAAAGCAAGAGAGTTCCAGAAAAACATGGACTTCTGCTTCATTGACTATGACAAAGCCTTTGACTGTGTGGATCACAACAAACGATGGAAAATTCTGAAAGAGATGGGAATACCAGACCACCTTACCTGTCTCCTGAGAAATCTATATGCAGGTCAGGAAGCAACAGTTAGAACTGGACATGGAACAACAGACTGGTTCCAAATTGGGAAAGGAGTACGTCAAGGCTGTATATTGTCACCCTGCTTATTTAACTTATTTGCACAGTACATCATGAGAAATGCTGGGCTGGATGAAGCACAAGCTGGAATCAAGATTGCCAGAAGAAATATGAATAACCTCAGATATGCAGCTGACACCACCCTTATGGGAGAAAGTGAAGAACTAAAGAGCCTCTTGATGAAAGTGAAAGAGGAAAGTGAAAAAGTTGGCTTAAAATTCAACATTCAGAAAACTGAGATCATGGTATCTGGTCCCATTACTTCATGGCAAATAGATGGGGAAACAGTGGAAACAGTGACAGACTTTATTTTGGGGGGCTTCAAAATCACTGCAGATGGTGACTGCAGCCATGAAATTAAAAGACACTTGCTCCTTGGAAGAAAAGTTATGACCAATCTAGATAGCATATTAAAAAACAGAGACATTACTTTGCCAACAAAGGTCAGTCTAGTCAAACCTGTGGTTTTTCCAGTAGTCATGTATGGATATGACAGTTGGACTACAAAGAAAGCTGAGCACCAAAGAATTGATGCTTTTGAACCGTGGCATTGGAGAAGACTCTTGAGAGCCCCTTGGACTGCAAGAAGATCCAACCAGTCCATCCTAAAGGAAATCATTGGAATATTCATTGGAAGGACTGATGTTGAAGCTGAAACACCAATACTTTGGCCACCTGATGCTAAGAGCTGACTCATTGGAAAAGACCCTGATGCTGGGAAAGATTGAAGGCAGGAGGAGAAGGGGACAACAGAGGCTGAGATGGTTGGATGGCATCACCGACTCAACGGACATGAGTTTGAGTAAACTCCAGGAACTGGTGATGGACAGGGAGGCCTGGCGTGCTGCAGTCCATGGGATCACAAAGAGTCGGACACGACTGAACTGAACTGATAAGAGGAAGATCCACTGATTAGTTTTTAAAACTTTTTATTTTGTATTGGAGTATAGCTGATTAACAATGTTGGAATAGTTTCAAGTGGACAGCAAAGGGACTCAGCCGTATAGATACATGTATCTTATCTCCCCAAAGTCCTCTCTGATTCTTTAAAAAGATTAAAGCTCATCGCCTACATGGTAAGTGATGAAGTAAACAACAGATAATAATGTCTGGATGTTACCACATCAAGGGATTTCCACGGTGGCTCAGCAGTAAAGAATCTGCCTGCAACTTGAGATGCAGGAGATACGATTTAGATCCTTGGATCGGGAAGAACCTCTGGAGGAGGGCATGGCAACCCACTCACTATTCTCGCCTGGAGAATCTCATGAACAGAGGAGCCTGGTGGCTACAGTGCATGGGGTCGCAGAGAAGTGGGACTTGACTAATGCAGCCGGGAAGACACAGAGAGTTACCACAGAGAGTGGGTGCTGAGTTCTTAACTGGAAAGGGAAATAGCTCCCAAGAATGTCTACATTCTGGGGCTTCCCTGGTGATCCAGTGGTTAAGACTCTGCACTTCCAATGCCAGGGGTGTGGGTTTGATCCCTGGTCAGTCAGGGAACTAAGATCCCACATACTGTGCAGTGTGTCCCCCAAGAAAGGCATGAGAAAAAAATGAAGTCTGCATTATGAAGATACAGGTAAACTGTAGCCTTCATAAATGACTTAGAAGAACAAGGCAGAGACATGTTATCGGAGGAATTTGTTCTGTGAACTAGAGGGCCATCTTCCTGGTGGTCCGGGGGGCCAGAGTCTGTTCTCTGTGTGGACCTCAGACCTGGACCACCCTTGTGCAAACGAGGCTAGTTAGTCCACTGTCTCAGGAGGATACACGCAGTTGAGAAGAAGGTTCGAGTAAAAGGATGAGAAGAGTTCCAAGCCCAAATAGAAAATGCACTTTTCTTTTCTAAGATGGCCCAGCAGATATATGGAAACTCCAAACCATCAGCAAGAGATGCAGACAGAAATACACAGACCTGAGTTGAGTGCAGGCAGCATCATTTTGAAGTCTAGTAAACCACCCCCCCCTTTCTCCCAGGAGATCCTGCTTAACCCTGCTGGGTGTATTGCTCAGAACAGAACAGGAAGAAGGCTGAGGAGCATTTATGAAAAAAGCCAGGGGTCCAGAAGGTGGACAGAAGCGGTTTGTTCTGGGGCCTCTGGAAGATGGTAGGAGAACACAGGGCACCTTCCCTTCTGAGGCTGCTTCCGTTCCTGCTGGCGCGTCACTGGGATCGGTGACTCTGAAAACACCAGGGAACAGGGGTTCACCAGGGGGTAAGCATCCTCTCTTGTTAGTTCTCTGTGTTTCTTAGGAACTGTAGGGCTTCCTAGACTTTTTTTTTTTCCTTTTTTAATCTTTGGCCATACTGGCTCTTCATTGCTGTGTGCAGACTTTCTCTAGTTGCGGCGAGCAGGGGCTCCTCTCTGGTTGCAGTACAGTGGCTTCTCTTGATGCAGAACTCTCGGCCTGCGGGCTTCAGTATTTGTTGCCCGTGGGCTCGGTAGTTGGAGCCCCCGGACTCTAGAGCACAAGTTCAATAGTCGTGGCCCATGGACATAGTTACCCCACCACAGGCGGGATCCTCCCAGACCAGGGATTGAACATGGATCCTTGCCTGCATGGCGAGGCAGATCCTTAACCCCTGGATCACTGGGGAAGCCCTGTTGTTTTTAGAATATTAAACGTCCTGCAGTGATTTCCACAGTCCTCATTTCTTCTCACCATGGGGACCAGGAGAAAGGGAAGTATGAGATGCTTCTTCCCAGGCTGGGGCAAGCGTCACCCGGCTCATCACCCGTGACACTGGTCTCACTCAAAGATTTCCTGCTTGGTGCTTCCTCGGGTCTCAAGAGAATTCTAGAACTCTGTGCAGGGCAGTCAGCCTCTCTCTCTCCATACACACTGCTCATCTCCAGACCTCATCCATCACAGTGCCACATAACTCACTAGACTGTGGCGTTTCTTCGAGGAAATGTGTAGGAAAGTGACAAAGAAGAAAAGTAAGTGGGAAGAAGAAAAAAAGGGGAGGCAGGGCAGAACAGATCGCCGCAGGAAGAGTTTTTCCAAGTTTCCATCACTTTCTGCAGCCGCCAGCGCTTGTAAAGCCACAGGCAGAAGAGCAAGGGCTGTCAACCACCACATCCATCCCTGCCAACTCGAGTTGGCCAAACTGCCTTCACCAAAGGTGTACATCGTCATACAAATATGCCCACATCATGGAAGTTTTGCCCCAAAATAAGTTTATCCTGGAATTCCAGCCAAAAAAACAAACAAACAAACCCAGATGCTAGTCTGCAGCTGCAATCCTGGCAGACTTCCTGGAGGGGGCTGTAAAGGTCAGACTTGGAAGTTTCAGATGACCTGCCAGCAAATGAAGTGCGTTCCAGTCCTTCAGCCTCACACACCCTTCTTGCTCTGATAGAGGCTCCTCTTTCCCCCCACTCCAGCTCCCCACCCTGTTGAGGGCCTGACAGGTGAGAATCGCACCCTCAGCCATGAGTTCACGGCCAAATGCGACACCCCCTCCCTCCTTCCCGGCCTGCCCACCACACCCAGAGGGACACCCAGCCACCCTGCACTTCCAGGCACCAGACATCCTGTCTGTCGATACCTGGATCTGGGCATTGTAACCACACCTTCAGGAAGGTCGCACACCTCCTGCTTGTGGCTTTAAACCTGACTTAGGGTCTCACAGAATTGCAGAACTTCTGCCCGTCAACCTCTGCGTTGCCCTCCTCCATGTCTTCCCAATTCAGGCAGAGCAGACTGTTGAGCTAGGGAGGAAAGCTTCCATCCACTCCTGCTGATGGGAGAGGCCTGCACATTTTACGTTCTCTCTAGAAGGACTCACAGCCTCAGAACACTTAATAGGTTTTGTTTGTCATTGTTGTTTTAAGATTTCTGTTCCTTTTTTTTCCCCCCAAGAAAATCCTCTAAGCCTCAGCCTTTCCAGCCCTGAAACTGCCCTTGTAGGAGAGATTTGTGGCCATGATGCTCAGCATCGCCGTCATTTTTATTGTTAGGTCAGCTTCCCCGTGAGATCTCAGAGTGCCTTTCTTTGTCTGGACAGTTTCCAAACTGTTCAGTGTATGCTCGTAAGCTGCTTATGTTCGTGAGACTTTCAGAATCTGCACAGTTTCTTTGCATGCCAGCTTTGAGAAAGAGGACTTGAAGCTAGGGCAGAGGTCTGCAAGCATGACCTGTGTAAAGTCCCCACATTTGTGCGGGTGTAATTCCCTGCTCCTGTCACCACGTGTGTATACACACAGACACACGGGCACACAAGCGTGGCATGTCGCAGCGCTGTGAGCTTGGGTGTGGTTCCTGGACATTTTACATACCAGTTCTCAGGCTGGTGCCCTTGGTCAGAACAGAGATGGCTGTTGGCCTGCTGCTGGGAGTAACTGTTGACCCAGTCTCCTAAATCAACGACTTTAGTCAGCAGGCCAGATTTGGTTAGGTGCACCACTCATTCAGTCCAGTTCAATCGCTCAGTCACGTCCACCTCTTCGCAACCCCATGAACTGCAGCACGCCAGGCCTCCCTGTCCATCACCAATTGCCAGAGTCCACCCAAACCCATGTCCATTGAGTCGGTGATGCCATCCAACCATCTCATCCTCTGTCATCCCCTTCTCCTCCTGCCTTCAATCTTTCCCAGCACCATTCACTGAAAACTCTAAATAGTTAGAATTTTTTTATTGATAATTCAGTTTTCCTCCATCTTTCATGTCATGCTTTGGGTCTGCAATGCAAATTCTACTGTGTTTAAGCCCAGCTGAGTTCCCACTTCTTGGGATCAGCCCAGGTTAATGACCATCTTTTTCTTATTCCCACAGAATTTATCATTGTCTCAAACATGATATGATAGGCTCCTCAACCCAGGTTTAAGTGCCTTAAGGGTCCATAATATGTAGGTATGCGTTCCAGAACCTAACATAGTGATGAGCCTATGTACATACATACATATTATATTACATCTGTAATAATTCGGACAGCTCTGTGAACTCTTTGGCCTGGTTGGGTGGTTCCTTCTGTATATTATCTGCAGCTGATCTCAGAGATTAAGCACATTTTGCTGCAGTTCAGTGTAAGATGTGTGCAGAAGTCTTGCCAATGGTGAAAGTTAGAATTGAAGTAGTAGGGATCGCTCATCCACCTTTCTTATTTTACAGATTTGATTTGGTATAAGCTTTCTTGCCTGATGATTAGCACCTCTGTGAATTTTATACTCTCTAAGGCAGTGCTACTCAGACTTTAGTAAGCAACGGAATCAAAAGGAGGGCTTCTTAAAGCACAGGTTGTTGGTCCCCGCTTAGAGTTAGAGATTGGGAAGGTTTGGGCTGAGGTCTGAGAACTTGCACTTGATTAAGCTCCCAGTGCCATCAATCTACAGGCCACACTTTGAGTAACTACTGCCTACTGTCCAGTCCAGACTAAGTGCTGCTATGGGCTTCCACAGCCCCTGAGGCCAGCACTTGTCAAAGTTACATCACACTGTGTTTTAATATATTTTACATGCCTGTCCATCCTCTAGACTCTTAAGTTCTTTCAGAGCAGCAAACACTATTAGCCGTCTTTGAATCGATCTAGCACAAAACCAGCCATATAGTAGATGCTCAATACATATGTGATGGTAAGAGAGTGGTGGAGGTTCAGGGAATTGGATTATACTGAACTGAGGTGTCCAGAGACTCAAGTCTAAAGGTTGAACTTTGCTGTGATTCAATGCCAGAAGGAAAATATACAGCTAGGAATCACCAGATTCTGGTTTATAAGAAACCACAGCCATTTGGAGACTACACAAAGGACAGATGGACTCACAACCAGCTGCTTCTGTGTCCACCCAAGTCCACGTGGTGGGCAGGGTAGTGTCCTAGACACAATGCTGTGCATTGGGAGCTCACGTGTCTACAGCTCAGTCACCATTCTCAGGAGCCCATGACCCATTGTGGAAACAGCAGAAGCTGAAAAGGGAAATCCCCAAACACGGCTTCAGTCCTCTCAGCAAGGAAGGGACTTGGGCTGGGTTTATAGACTTGAGCAAAGTCCAGAAGTTGTGATTCCCTGAGAAGTAACTTGCACAAAGGGTAGCATAGACTTAATACCTCGACAGGCTAACTCCCTGGAGCCTGGTCTTACAGCCACCATTTTATGGGTATGTGAGCTTAGGAAACTCATTAACTTATTTGTGCCTCGATTTTATCATCTGTAATGTGGGGAGGAGAGCAGGACTGGGTCCTGGCAGCCACCAAGCACTCGGCAAGGGCCAACTATTTAGTAGTATCATCAGTGCCATTATCTTTTTAATTCAGAGGACTCCAAATTCTACATCCATCATGCACCATGCATCAGCAATCCAGACCACTTCATTCTTGGAGTATTTCTCAGAGCGGGCGTATGCCGGAAGGCTGTGAGGAGAGAGAATTGGATTTTGGCTCATGGGGGAGGGGAGACTCTTTCATGTTTACTGAGATCTCGGTATGGCTGGCAAACCCTGTGGAATTTGATCTTACTTTAATAATAATTAAATCTTTCTTTCCCATTTATCAGATTGCATCCCATCTATTCTCGTGACCTAATTTACCTCTATAAAGGTCAAAAAAACTCTGAATTTTAATATTATCATTAGTAACGTAAACTCAGCAGGTGAAAATTATGATAGTGGGTGCTTTGTAGCAGAGAAAAATAAGAAATGTCATACTGAGAAATGGACTGGGAAAATAACATGCCAAGAGCACCATAATACAATTAATCTTTACCAGCAATAGAGTCAGTATCATACAAGATGAATCAAACTGACTAATTCTGGATGCACATACATACATTTAGAAGTATTTCGCTTTAGTTTCTTCTATTTGCTGCTCCATTTTTATTGGTTAAGGAGATTTTTCATGTCAGTACTGTTTCAGGCTATGAAGGGTATAGACTTCATAGATACAGTAGTAGGGGTTACATTTTTTATGTATTGAAGAGAAATACACAACTGTTTCTGAGATCAAGGGTATTTTTTTTTCATTTGGCAACATCTATAGCAGCATACAGTAAAATAAAATACTGCAACCTGCGCTTTACTGAATGGAGTTAAAGGAAGACAAAAGAGTTGTTTTTCTTACATTTACATCAGTTTTATTTAATGTGGCTGTCACAAAACCATGCCGAAAGAAAGTCATCTAATCACCAGCTTGAGACCACAGTTTAAGCTTGGTGGGAACTGTGATAGCCATAATTAAGCTGTGGTCCAGGCAGCAGTATGCACTTAGTATTTCATGGAAAGCGTCACAAAATTAAAATTACTCTCCCCATCAGAGTTCTCTTATTAAAAGTATTTGTGGGATAATCCCATACCTATGGCTGATTCATGTTGATGTTTGACAGAAAGCAATAAAATTCTGTAATTATCCTTCAATTAAAAAATAGATTAAAAAAAGAATTGAACTATGTATATACACACATGACTATATATATGCATTCATGTGTGTATGCGTATTATATAATAGCAAATATATGCATCCGTGTATGTGGGAGGAGGGTTATATGTAAAATATGAAAGATAAGATAACTGAATGTTAATGGTGCTTATAACTTGGTAGTAGAATTCCAGTTATTTTTTAAAATCTGTATTCTGTCAATGTTCTATATTAAAAATACATGTTTATTTATAAATACATATATATTTGTAATAAGAAAGCCAAGAAATGTTTTAAAAATTAAAGTGAACTCGAGAACTGTCTTAAATTTTAAAAAGGAAAAGAAAGAAAAAGAGTTATAAGCGTGTAATGTGACCTTCCCCAAAATGTTAATACTTTAGAACATATTGAAAGCACTAATGACAGATACAAACTCAAAATTAACTTTGTACTGACTGACTCTAAAATAGTAAAGAAATTATTTTACTTTAAAATGATGCCACAGCAAATACCTTTAGGGACCAAAGGATGTAAAATACCCAAAGCAATTGCATAGTTTATTTTTCTCTTTTCATTAAATGTAGTCAGTCTAGGACAGGGGTTTGAGCAAACTCTGGGAAATAGTGAAGGACAGAGAAGCCTGCTGCAGTTCACGGGGCCACGAAGAGTCACACACAACTTAGCACCTGAGCAACAGACTCCTGGTAAATCACTCCTGGTTGGAGGTACTGACCTGATCCTATGACTGCCAGTCAATTTCATCTACAAAATTTATGCCTCTCTATGTAATAACATGGAGAAGGAAATGGCAACCCACTCCAGTGTTCTTGCCTGGAGAATCCCAGGGACAGGGGAGCCTGGTGGGCTTCCGTCTATGGGGTCACACAGAGTCGGACACGACTGAAGTGACTTAGCAGCAGCATGTAATAACAGACTCGCTTGATTTAATTCAACAAAGATTACCAAGTCTACTATTTATTCTTTAAAAAAAAATATTGGTTGCAGATTTAGCTGTGTGCAGAGGGCTGTGTAGCCCCTGAGGACATCGTCCCCGTGTAGAGAAATGACTGCAGGTGGCACAGTCACGCAAAGTCCTGGCAGAGACACTGGAGGATGGCGGGGTACGGCAGGTGGCAGCTGTCACCTGCGGAAGGCAGGGACAGAGGGTGGGCTGGAGAGCCGCTCCCAGCCAGATGCTGTCCTGAGCTCAGGACCCGTACTTTCAGCTACCTTCCCAAGATTTAGGCAGTAGTACAGAGTTAATTTCGCGTATTTATTATGAGTGCTTTCATTATGTGTTTTTAACTTTCCAGCTGCCTCCAGTATTTCTCAACTACTGGGGCAAGTCCTTCTCATTCTTTGTGGCCTCTGATTCTAGTATCATTATTCTGCTAGCTGTCCAGACTTTCTGCTTCACACACACACACCATCTGTTCATTCTTTATTTTTTATTTTTTGGTATTTTCTTGGCCACGAGGCATGGCAGGTGGGATGTTAGTTCCCTAACCAAGGATCGAACCCATATCCCTTACATTGGAAGCACAAAGTCTTAATCACTGGACCACCAGGGAAGTCCCCATTCTTCCTTTAGAATGGCTCTGTATCCCCTGCTTTTCTGTCTTCTCCCATCACCTCAGCGGGTCTGCCTTATTTTCACTTACCTGGAATGTGGCTGGGGCTCCCCCGTGTTCCCCCTGCCCGAGCCTCTTCCCTCTCTCGGCCAGTCCCACCCACGGCCCTCCCTTGCTCTTTGGAGCACGCGCCGACCCCAGCTTTCCCCCGCACACTCAAAACCAGAGAGTGTGCATGTAGCATCTTCCTCACCCTTCCCTTTTGCATGGACCGTGGTCACAACAAGTCACACTTGTCCAAAGGACAGGGAGTCACCACCTAATAGCAGCAGAGAGCCAGGTCCGTCCCCACTAACACTGCTCCTGAGCCAGGCCCCTGCTGGCTCGGGCAGGGGGAACCCAGGACCACAGCTCTCCACCCTGCTTCCCTCTGCGTTCGCAGCTGCCCCCGAGCCACCACTCATCGGCCAGCCTGGAGCCCCTGCTGACTCCCCGGTGCTCCAGGACTGATGACAGAGGGGGTGGGGACCCAGGACTCAACAGGCATTCTGCAATTGACCAGGGCCAGAGAGGCAACGCCGCACAGTGGTTGAGACTCTAGAGGGAGACAGTGCAAGTTCAAACCCACAGTCTGTTCCTTACTGGTTGTATGATCTTACACAAGTTCTCAGCCACCCCAGTCCTCATTTGCCTCATCTGTAAAATGACGGTGCGGCAATGCTGACCTTCTAGGGCTCAGTCTTCCTGAGGAGGATCGCATGAGTTCATGTTTGTAAAGTTCTTGTTAAATTACTTATTTCTGTATTCGGCTGTGTTGGGTCTTAGTCATGGCACACGGGATCTTCTGTCTTCACTGTGGCTGTGGGATCGTTCTAGTATGGGCTGTGGGATCTAGTTCCTCGACCAGGGATTGAACCTGGGAGCAAAGAGTCTTAGCCGCTGGACCACCAGGGAAGTCCCCGTAAGGTTCTTATAATACTGCCTACACAGAGTAAGCACTGTCTGTGTTTATTAAATAAATATCACCAGGATGATCTAGAAAGAAAGCCACTGGGAGAGATGCTTTATCTCAGGTAACTTAACTACCTTGAGTTTTCTCTTTCTTAATCAGTCAGTTCAGTTCAGTCACTCAGTCATGTCCGACTCTGCGACCCCATGAACTGCAGCACGCCAGACCTCCCTGTCCATCACCAACTCCCGGAGTCCACTCAAACCCATGTCCATTGAGTTGGTGATGCTATCCAACCACCTCATCCTCTGTCGTCCCCTTCTCCTCCTGCCCTCAATCTTTCCCACCATCAGGGTCTTTTCAAATGAGTCGGCTCTTTCCATCAGGTGGCCAAAGTATTGGAGTTTCAGCTGATTTCTTAATCTGTTCTCACCCATTTTAATCTTTGCAATTGGAAATCTTAGAAAATCTTTTAGGTGTCTTAGGACATGATGCATGCACTCTGGGTCTAAGTCCAGCCATTGAAACCCAATGAGATGGAACATCCCGGCACAGAAAATGAGCTAGTGCTGTGATGAATCCCTGCCTCTTGGCTGAGAGCAGGAGCCACACGTCTGCTCTCAGATGGTCTCTCTGAGGCTCCCATCTGCAGACTCTGGACATCAAAGGCTGCTGAGCAAAGGTGGGTGGGGGGGCCCTAACCCTCAGGACTGGTGGTTCTGAGCTTCAGCAACTGGTAAGATTGGTGGGGCCTTGGAACTTCTAAGCCACAGAAAATCCCTGCCCTCATGTCCACTCTTGGGGATCGATCCCTTCTTACATCCCTTGAACCTTAAGCAATTTTGAAGCTTACTCAGCTACTCATTCTCATCAATCCTTTTCCCATCCATTTGCTTTTTAAATGATTTTTTTTCCTCCCTCTTCTTTTTCTTTTCTCTCTAATTTTTATTGGTACTGAAATCCAGGGTAAGTATCTATTGTCAGTACCAAGCTGGGTGTCTTACTTGGATGGAAGCTCCAAGTCAGGGAAAAGAACACAGAGCAGAGATGAAATCTGGGGGCAAGAAGAAACTGTAGGGTTCATCTGCTACGAAGCCCACCTTTAACAAAGAGAGATAAATGAGGGCACACAGCAAGTGAGTGGCACTTAGGACCAGTCTTCTGTGTCTGAATCCACATTTTTCCACCGTTCTGTGTGTGTGTGCTCAGTCATGGCCAACTCTTTGCAGCCCCGTGGACTGTAGCCCTCTAGGCTCCTCTGCCCGTGGGATTGTCCAGGCAGGAATACTGGAGTGGGTTGCCGTTTCATCCTCCAGGGGATCTTCCCGACCCAGGGATGGAACCTCTGTCTCCTCTGTGCCCTGCATTGGCGGGTGGATTCTTTTACCACTGCGCCACCTGGGAATATCCTTTCTCTATTCCAGGCCATTGTTTATGGGTCAGCCTTCATTTATCAGCCTTCATTTATCAGGGGTACCTGCTGTATGACCATCTTAGTCACTGGCTCATAAAGAAAAGCAGGAGACGTATCCATTCTTCCTCCCTGACTGTGGTTCTAATCTTGTGAGAACTAGCTGGAGGTTACTAGAGACTGGCATGGCACTTGACGGATTGCTTTGATATTTTGAAAAAGTGTTAAGTAAAGGCTTCTGGAGTAGCTGATTGGCATCTTGACTGTTGTCTGCAGGGCCCCTGACTTCATGGAGTGTAATGTCTAAGATTAAGGCCTAGACACAAACACGGAGCAAAGGAGGCAGAGACGGAACCAGAGTCTTACGGCATGGTGTTGGCAGTGGGGAGGCGACACAATGAATCTTAACCAAGTGAATCTTGATGACTCTCTCACTCACCTTGCACTAGTAGCCCTTGGAGGGCCACAGGTGGAGGGCTTCTTATTTCAGATGTGTGTGGCGGGGGCAGGGGGATGTCATTTGGTGTGTTATTCAGTAATCAGCTACCAACTGTGCTTACATACAGCTCTTCCGAACGGCATCTATATGTCCTTAGCGTCTTTTTATTTCTTTCTAAGTCATAGGATAGCAGGATAGTAAGAGTGCCACGGAGCATTAAGAAAACAGAAAGTACATACAGTTTGAACCCTGCTACAGTTTGTCACTTTTGCATACATGCTTTTGTGTAATTGTAGTCAGTGTCTTACACAGAATTCTCCCATAGATGGAGTACCCCAGGTATGTATTATGCACTTGTTCTGTATCCAGTTGGTCTTGAGAATAATAAAAGGAAATCATGATCTTAATAACAGTGATGGCACAGTATTCCTCGAAGGTTATGGTCTTCAAAAGCACCATTTCACGTGTGACATTTGGTCTTCACAGCACCCCGGAGGGATAGGCATACGTTGTTCTCCACAGTTTAGGTAAAAGACAGTTCAGAGACACCCTGCCTGAAGTTATCCAGCACATGAATAATGGGGACAGAATCGGAACACAGGTCCCACCTGACCAGGCTGCCTCGTGTGCTGGGATGTGTGAGTGCCCTGCAGTTGGCAGTTTTGCAGAAGCAAACACAGGTGATCCTCGGTTTATGCCAAACGTACAAGTGTGCAACTGCCACACTAAGTGACGTAGGAAATGTGTTGAGATAAGGGAAACTTGCACATAGCCTGGAGTCAGTGCTGCTAAGAGATACGGGGTTTGTACTGTGTGTAAAAATACATGTAGGAGGTGGTGAAGAAAAGAGGAGAGGGTTTTCTCAGAATGTATCTGGACCTGAACTCTAAAGAAGAGAGGCTGTAAGAGTAGGACTGAATCCGAAATGCCGGGCTCAATCTGGCATTTTTCCACAGGTTATCAGAAAGCATCTGAAGTTGGTTTGTTTGTTTTTTTTAATTTTTGTTTTTATGTGGCTGCACTGGATTTCAGTTGCAGCATGTGGGATCTAGTTCCCCGACCAGGTATCGAACCCAGAATTTGGAGCTCAGAGTCTTAGCCATTGAGCCACCAGGGAAGCCCCCAGGCATCTAAGTTTTAAAGTGGAGACTGACAAGGTGAAAGTGGCGTTTTAGAAAACCGATCTGGTCATACTATATAAGGTCGACTTGAAGAGGGAGAAGCCAGGAGGTCCCTGCTGTGGTCCAGGTAAGGAGTGAAGCGGGCTGGGAGTGGAAACGGGGGAGAAGCTGAGGGAGATTTCACAGAGACTTGGTAGGACTCTGATCTAGAAAGGTCTTTGGGGGTAGGAGCGGATGAACCAAAGGCCTGCAAGTGCAAGAGTGATGGTGCTACTGATGAAAGAGAAAAGTGAGAAGAAAATGCAGCCCTGAAGGTGAGGGGAACTGGACATTTTAGAATTCAGACACTACAGAATTTTAGAAGAAGCACCACATCAGGAGGGACCTGGATGCACGCAGTTTTAAAAATAAGGACATCCCACTCATTCCAAAGGGTGCAGTCTTATTTTTAATTAATTTTTTAATTAGAGGATAATTGCTCTACATTGTTATACTGGGTTTTGCTGTCCAAAAACAAGAATTAGCTATCCGTATACATATATCACCTCCCTCGCCGCTCCCCTCCCATCCCTCGGGGCGTCACACAGAGCCGGGCTGGGCTCACTGCGTTGCAGAGCAGCTTCCCGCTAGCTTCCTGCTTTACACGTGGTTGTATGTATTACATGTCAGTGCTACTCTCTCAGTGAGTCCTACCCTCTTCCTCCGCTGTGTCCACAAGTCCTCCTCTATGTCTGCATCTCCGTTTCTTTTCCGTAAATAGGTACATCAGTGCTGTTTCTCTGGATTCCATATACATGTGTTACTGTGCAGTATTTGTTTTTCTCTTCCTGATTTACTTCACTGTATAACAGGTTCTAGGTTCATCCACCTCACTACAACTGACTCAAATTCTTTGCTCTTTATGTCTGAGTAATAGTCCATTGTGTATATGTACCACAGCTTCTTTATCCATTTATCTGCCAGTGGACATCTAGATGCTTCCATGTCCTGGCTATTGTGAATAGTGCAGCAGTGAACACCGGGGGACATGTATCGCTCAGAATTACGATTTTGTCAGGGTATATGCCCAGTTGTGGGATTGCTGGGTCACATGGTAGTTTTATTCCTGGTTTGTTGAGGAATCTCCACACTGCTCTTCATGGTGGCTGTACCAATTTACACTCCCAGCAACAGTGCAGAAGGGTTCCCTTTTCTCCACACCCTCTCTTGCATTTACTGTTTGTAGTTTTTTTGATGATGGCCATTCTGACTGGTGTGAGGTGAGAACACTGACTTTTATTCCAGATTAAATGATTAGAGGGGAACATAATAATGTAACTGAAACATACCTTGCTCTAATACATTGCATTATTTTATATTTTGTAGTTACTCTTATCTACTGAATTTACTTTGCTTTCACTTATTTAAAGAAATGTTAATTACTTCTTATAAATTTTGAACTTTGTTTTCCTCCTAATGAACATATTTTGTCATATACTGTTACTTTCTTACCCTCTAAAGTTACAGTCTGCACGTATTTTAAACTTTTTTGAACGCTGTTTGCACTGTTTTTTAAAAGGCAAATGCTTATTAAGGTATTACAACTCCTATCCTGACCCCCACCCCCGACACACACTCCTCCGCAGTTTAAACAGATGGTTAAGTGCAGAGAGTACACTGGGGGTAAGAATTTCACCTTAAAGAATGCCTCTTTTTTCTATTCTGAAATCGTGTTATTTTGCATAGAGTATGCATTTACATTAATTTTTCAGACAGTAATGGACTTTATAAAGAATAATCAGAAATGTTTTAATAAAAATGAGGACATCCCTTTAAATGAAGCTTTACATAGAAGTCCTATATTATAAAACAGAAGAAAGAAGTAATAGACTGGGAATTCTAGAGATCTGCTCCTAGTTAATTTAGAGCTGATGGGGTTCCATGACACATTTATTCAGAGATGATGAACCCTATCCAGCCCCCTCATTTTTAGACTGTTGATCCGAGGTTTGAAGATGTTGCTTTCCTTCAGTTCAGTTCAGTTCAGTTCATTCGCTCAGTCGTGTCCGACTCTCCGCGACCCCGTGAATCGCAGCACGCCAGGCCTCCCTGTCCTTCACCAACTCATACAAGGTCAGCTCACTGTTCGTGGAGGAGCCAAGGCTAAGACTTAAGCATGCGGTGTGCCTTCTGCCACCCACGACCAGCTCTCATTTTTGTGAATTTATTTTTATTTATTTATTTATCTGGCTGCACTGGGTCTTCGTTGCTGCACTCGGGCTTTCTCTAGTTGCGGCGAGTAGGGGCTCCTCTTCCTCGCAGGGCAGGGGCTCCTCCCTGTGGTAGCTTCTCTTGTTGTGGAGCACGGGCTCTAGGTGCGCCGGCCTTACTAGTTGCTGCACGCGGGCTTAGCAGTTGCGATGTGCGGCTCGTAGGGCATGGGCTCAGCAGTTGTGGCACACAGGCTTAGCTGCTCCATGGCGTGTGAAATCCTCCTGGGCCCAGGATTGAATCCATGTCCCCGGCATTGGCAGGTGGATTCCTATCCACTGAGTCACCGGGGAAGCCCCCCCACCTTCCATTTTGAATTTGAAATGGGAAGTGATAAAGCAAGCGAGCCCAGGGGTCAATTGATGATCAGGAACAGGAGGTAAAGCGTGAACTGTGATGACAGATGAACCCAGGAGAATGAAAGAACTCTGATCAGAGGAAATAGAGAAAAAAAAGTGGTGACTGAGCTTTGGCAAAAGTACCCAGTTAGAGTATAAGAAAGTTCCCCTTTTATCCATGTGTACTCGGCCAGCAGTGTGTTAGTTGCTCAGTCGTGTCCAACTCTTTGCAACCCCATGGACTGTAGCCCACCAGGCTTCTCTGTGCCTGGAATTCTCCAGGCAAGAATACTGGACTGGGTTGCCATTCCCTTCTCCAGGGGATGTTCCCGACCCAGGGATTGAACCTAGGTCTTCCGCATTGCAGACAGATTTTTTACCATCTGAGCCACCAGGGGAACCCCTGGGCCAACAGAGGGAATAAGAAAGCCAATGAAGATGAAATTAAAAATTAGGAGGGAAAAGACCAGGACTTCTTAGGTAACAGAAGTACGTGAGGCAGAGGGTTTAAGAAGGGATGAGTGAGTCATGTCAAATATCACATGGAACAAAGACTGAGAAAAATATAAGCGGGTCAAAGGATGGTCTCAGGGGGTGAGTAATGAGAGCGCTGAGATTCCAGGTGGTGGGTATACACCATGTATTCCAGAAACTTTGTGGTCGAAAGAAATTAGCATGAAAGTTAAGGAGGTCACAGGAGCAATGAAATGAAGGAGTAACAGGAGGATTCTACAAGGCTGAAGAAGGCACACACTTGGTTCTCAGGGTCAGGGGCTTGGGAGGTGGAGGAGAACAAAAACAAAACAACAAAGCACAAACCTAGCTCAGTAAATTATTGAAAAAGAGCTTCTCTAACTGGATAAATTACTTGGACCATCTTTTAAAGTAATTGACAAGGACTCTTAAAGGAGAAATGTCTGCCTTTGAGTAGCTAACCTTTCAGAAGTCTGAAAAAACCCTCCATGATATCTGTAGTTTCCAGTTATTGAAAAACTCTTCTTCCAGCCCTTTCATGATTCCCTGTAAGTGTCACAGAAATTAGAGTTAAAAGGTAGACGGCGAAAAGATTTATTAGATAATCTTGCTCATTCTCCTGCCAAGTGCAGGATTGTTACTTATTGTGCATTTTCTAGTCTGGAGTGCTTTTTGACTGTGTCAAGTGAACGGTGTTCTTGCCACTGCCCTTGGAATACTATTTCATAATCCTATTGATCTCACTGTGAGGAAATGCTTGATCCCCATCCTAATGTTTCCCTCCTAGTGCATACTTTGTACACTATTAGCAATCTGTCCTTGATAACCTCGCTTACCTCCTAACCCAGTCTGCACTCTCTGTATCCCGTTTTCAGTCTCTTAAGCACCTGGACCACCTTCACTGGTAGACATGCAATTCTTAAGGGCATGTTACGTCTATCAGGGTAAAGAATTTGTATGGGATAAAAGAAACAAATTCTATTTTCCACTTTATGGCAAATAGGGAAACAATGGAAACAGTGAGGGACTATTTTCTTGGGCTCCAGAATCACTGCAGTGACTGCAGCCATGAAACTGAAAGATGCCTGCTCCTTGGAAGAAAAGCTATGACAAACCTAGACAACATATTAAAAAGCAGAGACATTACTTTGCCAACCAAGGTCCATCTAGTCAAGACTATGGTTTTTCCAGTAGTCATGTATGGGTGTGAGAGTTGGACCATAAAGAAGGCTGAGTGCTGGAGAAGACCCTTGAGAGTCCCTTGGACTGCACGGAGATCAAACCAGTCCATCCTAAAGGAGATCAGTCCTGAATATGCATTTGAGGAACTGATGATGAGGCTGAAGCTCCAATACTTTGGCCACCTGATGCTAAGAGCTGACTCATTGGATAAGATCCTGATGCTGGAGAAGATTGAAGGCGGGAGGAGAAGGGGATGATAGAGGATGAGATGGTTGGATGGCAGCACCGACTCAATGGGCATGAGTTTGAGCAAGCTCCAGGAGATGGTGAAGGACAGGGAAGCCTGGCATGCTACAGCCCACAGGGTCACAAAGAGTCAGACACGACTGAGTGACTGAACAATTTTATGTTTCTGATGGTGAAAGTTCCTTCTATATTTCAGAGATTTGGGGTGGAAATGAACAAGAACAGTTAATTTTTTTTAAGAAATGGGTCTAAGTCTTTCTAACCTATGATCCAGTGTCTCAGTAAAAGATGTTCCCATCACTTCATGGGAAATAGATGGAAAAACAGTGGAAACAGCGTCAGACTTTATTTTTTGGGGCTCCAAAATCACTGCAGATGCTGACTGCAGCCAGGAAATTAAGAGACGCTTGCTCCTTGGAAGGAAAGTTATGACCAACCTTGATAGTATATTAAAAAGCAGAGACATTACTTTGCCAACCAAGGTCCATCTAGTCAAGGCTATGGTTTTTCCCGTGGTCATGTATGGATGTGAGAGTTGGACTGTGAAGAAAGCTGATCGCCGAAGAATTGATGCTGTTGAACTGTGGTGTTGGAGAAGACTCTTGAGAGTCCCTTGGACTGCAAGGTGATCCAACCAGTCCATCCTAAAGGAGATCAGTCCTGGGTGTTCATTGGAAGGACTGATGCTAAAGCTGAAACTGCAATACTTTGGCCACCTCATGCGACGAGTTGACTCACTGGAAAAGATTCTGATGCTCGGAAACGTTGGGGGCGGGAGGAGAAGGGGACGACAGAGAATGAGATGGCTGGATGGCATCACCGACTCTGTGGACATGAGTTTGAGTGAACTCCGGGAGTTGGTGATGGACAGGGAGGCCTGGCGTGCTGTGATTCATGGGGTTGCGGAGAGTCAGACACGACGAGCGACTGAACTGAACTGAATTACTAAATACATAAGTTGTAACATCCTAAGTAGAGTATGAAACTCTTAAGGTTGGACTAGGATTTAGACTTAAAGCGTGGATTTTATACTAAGAGCAGAGCATAGGCTGCAATTTTCAGTCTGAAGAAATACTTCCACAGAAAGGCGCTCCCAGGACTTTGAGCTTTCCCACCTCATGTATCCTACCCTAAAACAGTCATCGAAGCAACAGTCCCTGGTGAGGCACATCTGACTCCTTGTTGACTGAGCCTCATTTATTGGAGGCTGCTCAAAGCCCCTTTATGACTCCAGCTTTCGACAGGACGGGTGCCTTACAGCGCTCTTAACTGGCCTTAGTCTGGCCCACCCTTGCCTCTTCTTACTGGTTTCTGACCTGCTGCCTGCCCTCTGTGGTCCATATTCCCCCAACAGCCTGGATCCTCAGCTGTGCGATGCCCCAGGACACCACCCAGTTTTGGCTAAACTCTGCTCGGTGATCTCATTTGGCCCCACTCATCATCCTGGCTATTAACAGATCAGATCCCCTTCTCAGAGATACTGTTTCCACTCAGCCCTGAAGTTCGTTATTTATATTTCTCTTAAATAACACCATCATCATCCTGGGTCATGCTGATCCATCCTCTTTCTTGATACATCTCTGCTAGCCCTTAAAACGCTTACTTCATCACGGAAGGAATTACCTGCGACTCTTCTTTATCAAGTGTTCTTATCTCATCTACATAAACCTTTAGGCTTATTGTTTTCAAGTTCTGGATTGTGTTTCTGCTGGGACTGGTTTCCAAGATCCCTTCTGTGCAAGTATAAGAGCATCTTTCATTCTCATGACCTTTTCTGTCGAACAGGCTCCAGACTTGCCCCGGGTCATTCTTAATTTGAATGCCTTCAGGTTGGGGTGTGCTCTTTACAGACTCAACACACTCCTAACAATTTCCTGTATTATTTGATCTGGCCAGCTTTGTTAATGTATAAAGGTTAGCTAAATCTCTATCCTGTAACCAGTTCCAATCCTGGGAACACTGGCCAAACCATCTAAGTTGTCCTCTGTCCCTCCCTCCTTATCCTCTGTCCTTCTGACAGAACCCATCCTCTAATGGAAACAGTGTCCTTAGTTCTTTTTTTTTAAGGTGACGGTTTTTTTGTTTTGTTTTTTGCGTGCTGTGTCTTCATTGCTGAATGGGCTTCTCTCCAGCTGTGGAGAGTGAGGACTGCTTTCCAGTTGCCATGAGCGGGCTTCTCAGTGCAGTGACTTCTCTTGTGGAGTGCAGGCTCAGTAGTCACAGCTCCGGGATTCTAGATCACAGGCTCAATAGTTGTGGCACACAAGCTTATTTGCTTCACAGCATGTGGGCTCCTCCCTGACCAGGGATAGAACCCATGTCTCCTGCATTGGCAGGTGGATTTTTTTTTTTTTTTTTTTACCACTGAGCCACCAGGGAAGCCTCTATCCTTAATTCTTTTATCAGTGGGCTAGTCCTTCTTTGAGACATATCTTTCGGTGAGAAATTGCCCTCCAACAAGACTCAACTACCCTAATGATTCTGCCATCCCATATATACAGGTCTCTGATCATTAAACTTGATTTTCTATTAAATTATTCCCATTATGAGTCCTAATATCAAGTCTGGGACAATATAAGTTAAATCTTCTTCTCCTTTTCAATTAAAAAGACCACATAAAAACTAAAAATTGTCCAGCCTCCCATACCAGCTTGTTGTACAATTCTTCATTTTTAGTTTTCAAAGAAAAGAATTTTCCAACCTTTGCTTTATCTACCTTTTGCAGTTGTGTATAAGGATATACTTACTCAACTTAAACACTCCTACCAGTTCTATCTGACCTTCCCAACAGGCCCTGTGTCCTCATACACTGACACAGATTACTCACATAATATTGTAAATTAGTCTGTATATGCTTTTCAGGAAAATTTTTCATACTTCAAAACTTCTTAAAAGTTAGCTATGGTCATTTTTTTTCTTTTGCTAACAGAATTTTATCAAAACGTGGACAAAGGTAACACAGTTTGCACAAAATGTGCCACTTTTGCAGTTATTTAGTACTTAGTTCACTAGAAGCAGTAGCTGGGAACCTAGGTTTTAGAATTACTTTTCTACTCTTGGGTAAATAGGTCAGCCACTTATAAAAGTTGATCTTCAGTTATAAATAGAAGCAGTGACCTCTTTTATAGACTTTAAAAGACCTTGTTGCTTTTGTCGGAATGCACGAAAAACCTAGATGTTTTTGTTTTTTGACGTTATAGGAAATCAATGTATTGACAGTCGCGTTGGTCAACCAAGACAGGGAGAACAACCCTGAGAAAAGAAGCCAAGGCTTAAAATCAGAGAAGGAAGCCCTGCTGATCGGTAAGGAAATCTTGTTTCCCTCATCTGTTCTCTCATTAGTAATAATTCACTTAAACAGTATTTTTAAGTTATTCACCTCCATCGTGTTGATGATTTAAAAGCTTTGTCTTCTGGTCAAAGATAGGATTAACTTCATCAAGATTATATTACACATGTTACAAATCAGGGGCAGACCAGCCAGTTGGGACTTTGCTCTTGGGCTTCCCTTTTGGCTCAGCTGGTAAAGAATCTGTCTGCAGCGCGGGAGACCTGGGCTCAATCCCTGAGTTCCATCCCTGGTTTGGGAAGATCCCCTGGAGAAAGGAAAGGCTACCCACTCCAGTATTCTAGCCTGGAGAATTCCATTGAATATATCGTCCATGAGGTCACAAAGAGTCGGACACGACTGAGCAACTTTCACTTTCACTTTTCAACCATGTATATTAGTTGTGTATCCAATATAAAACTGAATACAAGAAAAACAGATTAACTTGCAGGTCACGTTACACATCTGGATTTCAAGATGCGGCCACAACTGGAGGCCAGGTTGGATTCGGTCCAAAGGGGATCTTCTACCTGAAACCAGATCCCCAGACTCAGGAGCAGCCGTGCCCTGAGGTCAGCTCCAAGGCCAGACCTGCAACACTAACAATACAGGGGCATCTAGACCACTGAGCTGGGCTAGTCTCGGACAGCTGCCCAGGATTCCCTGCCCACGTCTGGATTCACTTATCCAAGACAAGTGAAACGAGATGCTCACTAAAGAAGAGAAAGAAGAGGGAAGAAAGTTGGGGTTTGCCTAAAACATATTCAGTTGCCCCACAAAATATATCAAGGTTGGCTTTTTCTTTGCCAGGACCCGAGAAAGCGCTAAATGTTCTTTTTAAAATTATTATTATTGCAGTACAGCTGAATAACAATGTTGTGTTAATTACCAGTCTACAGCTAACTGACTCAGTTATACACACACACACACACACACACACACATATACACACACACATGAACACACATTCTTGTTTAATTTTTTTAATTATTTAAGTATGATAACGCATTTACAGGAGACTTGGAAAATACAGAACAAAGTTACATAGAGTTCCACTATATATTACAATTATTTTTTAAGAAGATTAATGAAGACTTTTAGCTGGAGTTTCAATATCAAACTCAAAAATTAATAGAGTGGATGGACAGAGAAGCAGAAGGATGCATATGTATACATTCTTTTTCACACTCTTCCGCTGTGGATCATTACAGGACGTTGAGTATAGCTCCCTGGGCTCGACAGCAGGACCTTGTTGTTTGTCCATTCTGTATCTACCAGGTTATGTCTGCTAAACCCAAACCCCCAATCCATCAGCATATACAGAAGTAGTACTCAGTCTCACAAGAAAGTGTTCCTGATGGTCATGTGCTGGTAGCACGCCTGGGACCCCTCCTTGGAAGCCCATCTATTTCAGGCTGTCCCCAGAGTCGTCAAATCCAGAGGAGGCGAAGCCAGCAGCCTCACTCCCTGATGCACAGCGCTGACTCAAGCCACAGCTCGGCACTGACCCCGGTGTCAGGTCCCAGGGTTAGCTGGGCTTCCCCATGGCGTGGGTAAGAGGAATGAGGCTGTGGTCCACGTGAGACACACTGTTCCTCCGCAGTGCGTCATCTGGCGGGAGTGGCACGTGGTTGTGTTTTCTAAATACTGCAGGCACTCACCTCAGAACGACAGGTACCTCAGGTCCTGGAGAATCTGGCATGGGAGGAATTAAACTCAAAAGACAGTCCAGACTTCATCCATCACATATAGATTTTTCAACTACAGGGTTATTGAATATGACATCAACTTAGAGATACTCCAAGGAAAACCAATTATTTTTTTTTTCTGTGATGACATACAGCCGTGCATGAGTTTCATAAGACATGCTGATGTGTTGTTGGTTCCAGGAGCCCAAAATGAACCCATATGTAGTTGGCAACTGGATTTTTCTTTTACTGGAAAATGTGTCAGACTCTTGACAACAGTTTCTCTTTTGCTCAGGGTGACAAAGTTGGGATTTCTCCCACAGTGCTTTTAGGGTATGACTGGAGTACATAATTAATGATCAATAGTAAACGGTCCCTCTTTCAGTCTGAATAATATAGACCACTTGGCAGTTAAAAGAAAAAATGGGAATGGTATCCATTTTCTTTACTTCTTTCCTGTCAGTATAGATTGCTGCTGCTTTTATGTTCTACTTGGAGAACACAGTTCATTTACAATATCAGCTACATAATTACTGTATAGCTAGCTAGCTAGATTATATATATATTATATATATATATTTGTATATATATATACATACATACTGAAGTCTCTCAGTCATGTCCAACTCTTTGGGATCCCATGGACTGTAGCCTGCTAGGCTCCTCTGTTCATGGAATTCTCCAGGCCAGAATACTGGAGTAGGTTGCCATTTCCTCCTCCAGAGGATCTTTCTGACCCAGGGATGGAACCAGGTCTCCTGCACTGCAGGCAGATTCTATACCATTTGAGGGCAGCCCCTGTATACACACACACAGTATTTATTTTACATAAATAGATTTATTTTGCAGCGTTTATATTATACATACACACACAGATCTTCCTCAGTTTATGATGGGGTTACATGCCAATAAACTCATCTTAAGTTGAAAATATCTAAGTCAAAAATAGACTTAATACACCTAACTTCCTTAGTGGCTCAGACAGTAAAGAATCTGCCTGCAATGCAGGAGACCCAGGTTCCATCCCTGGGTCAGGAAGATCCCCTGGAGAAGGGAATGGCTACCCATTGCAGTATTCCTGCCTGAAGAATTCCATGGACAGGGGAGCCTGGCAGACTATAGTCGATGGAGTCGCAAAGAGTCAGATACAAACTGAGTGACTAACACTTGCGCTTTTCTTTCACTCACCAAATGTCATAGCTTAGCCCAGCCTACCTGAGAACGCTTACATGACCTGACAGGCAACCATCTAACACAAAGCCTACTTATAATAAAGTGCTGAGTATCTCATGCAGCTTATTGACTACAGTACCAAAACTTTAAGACAGAACTGGCTGTGGAGTCCAGAGTAGTTCTCAGTGAGCTGGTCGTTCCCCTCACAGTCACGTGGCTGACTGGGGGCCGCGGCCCGATGCGGCTGTCCAGCATCACGGAGGGTGTCGTGGCTCTAGCTGAGGAAAAGCCAAAATTCAAACTATGGTTCTTACTAAACACACACTGCTCTCACACTATCATAAAGTCAAGAAATCGTTAAGTGGAACCATTGTAAGTCGGGGACTGTCTATATAGACACGCACACCACACACCATTTTTTTCAGTCAGCCACCTGTAAAGTTTAAAAATGCTTTACACAATGTAGGTGAATGGGAGGGAATGGGAGGGCTACACTTAAAACATGTGAACTCTACTGAGGTCTCTAATCTTAGGGAAAAAAATAAACTTAAAAATGGGTGAATCCAAGTCTGTTTAGAAGAATAAATTTTGTAAATCAGGATCTTCAATAAAAATTAGGTACAACCAACTTCAATTTTTCCAGAACTTTTTGAATCAATATATGAGACTGTTTAACTGGAAGTAAGTTTGGAGATTTATAGTTTGATTAAATTTAGGACTTTAATTTACCCTTCATTTCTCCTTTACCTTTCCACCTCAGTATTTTATTTAACTTTATTTAATAGAAGTTTGATTACAGATGTGGCTTTCTGCCCAAACCCTACCCAAAATATCTAGGTAATTACACTATTTTGTAGTCAGAGAGAGAGTAATCATCCAAAAGAATGGCAGAGTAGAGAGAAGTTCCTTTTTTCTTTCTTTGGTTTCTTTTTTTTTTTTATTTTTGACCACACCACATGGCATGGGGGATCTTAGTTCCCCAACCAGGGATCAAATTTCCACTCCCTATGTTAGAAGCACTGAATTGTAACCACTGGACCACCAGGGAAGTTCCAGAGAAAGAGTTTCTAAGATTGGTGAAATGGATCTTGTAGTTGCCCCCTGAATTAAATGTGCTGCTCTGCTAGTTGAGTTTGGCCATTCATATCTTGTGGAAACCCAAATACTGGGACCATAAAGAGCTCTTCTGCAACTTCTGGAATCCAGATAAGGATTATGATAGAGACAGAATTGACAGACTGTGGGTTCAAAACTGCTTTGGAGCAAGCTAGAGAGAGAGGGGAGATTCTATTTCTTTTCTAAAGAACACTTGTAAGCAGAATGATTCTGGGAGTCCCCTGGACTTGTGATACATCTGGAGGGTTCAGCAATACTCTGAAATTTCCCTGGAATCTGCCCTTGGAATAACTAAACCCATATACAGGATACAGTAGGCCTGCTCTAAGTCACTCTAAAAGGCTAGGAACACAGCAGAAAATCTCCCTTGTATTAGAAATGCTTATTAACAAAACCTTCATCATATCTAGGTTCCTATAGTATATGCTGCATGCAAATATATTCAGTTAAAACCCTCTTGGGACACACAAATTTCATATAAAAATGCAAAGTGGAACAAGTCTTGATTGCCTGGTAGAGAGGAGTGAGAGATAAGCTACTCAAATGAATTTTATCTACAGAAGACTTACAACTGAGGCTGGCACTTCCTAAAACAATGAGCAATCCTAGTTTGTGACTTTAATTTGTGACATGAATTTATCTGGGCCAAAGTGTGTATTCTTTCTAGACATTCTCGTGACCATTTTATAAAAGTGGTATATTTAAGACATATAGATTATGTGTTTATTAAAGAAGATCACTGGGATTTCATCTTGGATCTTTGTAACCCTACTTGGATCTTTGCAGATTTCCATCCCGAGTCCCTTGGGAGTTCCACCATTCTGCCAGACTTTCTGCTTCACAATTAATGGGCGTTGAGTGCTATGTTCCAACTCAACCAAAGAAGCTAGGCCCTTGGAAAGCACTTTAGTATTTTGATTGCTGGAATCAATCAATTCTTGTGAAGACAGGTTGGCATATAATTGAACCTAATAGAATTACATTTTTATGGAAGTTTGGGAGGGTAGCATTTTATATCTCAAAACTATATAGTAACCACACATTAGGTCAGCTTGACATTGCCCAGCGTCTATGCCAGAACTCCTGGATCATTTCACATGTGCCCTACATGTTGGATTTGGCATGCGTTGAATTCATGTGGGAGAGAATGAGTCAATACTTTTGGTTTAGAACCAAAGCTTTGGAGCTATGTTCAGTTGGAAACCCCTGGCTATTGTTAGGAAGGAGAATGGATCAACATTTTTTATTGATAAGCAGATAGCTCTGAGGAGATGTTGACAGCCTAACTCTGCATCACTCCATCTTCTCCTGCTTTTTAATTAATTCTAACACAATAGATTTCCATTCCCAGAAGCCTTGATCAGCACCCCATCAGTGCTAGTCATCATTGTAAATCCCATCCAAATATAGCCCAAACCTCCTCAACAACTCTGTTTATGAAGTTGTTGTTCAAAACTTCCCCATACCATCCTCACATTCTTAATGATCAGGCAGGCTTCTTCACATATCACTGTGGCCTGTGGCCCCTCTGTAGGTCATGACACACATATTTTGTGTAACCGAGATGAGTGTTCACATCAAACCCCACCCCTCCTACCATGACCACCATATCCATTGCTCAATGTAAACCACCTGCTCACAGCCAGTCTGCATCTGAATCAGAATGTTCCCCCTAACACATGGGTATTAGAAAGCAGATGAAGGAGCTATAGATAAAAACATTTATAGAAGGCTGAGTGGCAACTTTTTGGTGTTTTCAGTGAAAAGAGTTAAGTCTTTATTTAGGCCCCACCTGAGAAAAGTAATCTAGGGAGTGTGTTCTTGTCTGAAAGCTACTGACCATAAAGAATGAGTTATCGACCTAAATCTTGTTTCCATGACACAAATATCCATATCAGTAAACCAACAAACTTTTGTCAAGAGCCTATGTAAAAATTACCAGACTTCATTGTGGAAAAGGGCTTCCCTGGTGGCTCCGACAGTCAAGAATCTGCCTGCAATGTAGGAGACCTGGGTTCGATCCCTGGGTTGGGAAGATTCCCTGGAGAAGGGAATGGCAACCCACTCCAGGATTCTTGCCTGAAAAATTCCATGGACATAGAAGCCTGGTGGGCTGCAGTCCATGGGATCACGAAGAGTCAGACACAACTGAGCACCGAACACTTTGTACTGTGGAAAAGAATCGTCTGAGCAGCCTGTTTAATAGGCAGAGGCTTCATCCTCACGCACAGAGGTGGTTCATTGTGAGACTAACATCTGAGATGATACTGAAGCAGGCACCTCTGGGTCTGTTTCAGGAACTAGCGGCCTACCATGTGCCAAGACATGTGTCAGCTGATGGTGCTGATGAGACGATCTTGCCCCTCGAGAACTTTATAGACTAACGAGAAAGAAAGTAGTCAGTGACAATGAAAGTCAAATCAGAAAGACAGTGAAGGAGCTGCTTCTGCTGCAGATGCCTTTTGGGATGAAAGGACAGTTGAGGGTGACCTCCAGGATGGATAGAGTTCCTCTGGACAGATGGGGAGTTTCCAAGGCCAGTTCAGATACAAGGAACAACTTACTGAAAGACCCAAGTGCAGTCTCAGCAGTTTAGTTAAAAATAAAACAGAAAGACATATGTACTATCAATGCTATATATAAAATAGATAACTAATGAGAATATATTGTACAGTGTGAAAAGTGTTTTAGTCACTCAGTCGTGTCCAACTCTCTGTGACCCTGTGGACTGTAGCCCACCAGACTCCTCTGTCCGTGGAATTCTTCAGGCAAGAATACTGGAGTGGGTTGCCATTCCCTTCTCCAGGGGATCTTCCCGACCCCAGGGATCAAACCTGGGTCTCCTGCATTGCAGGCAGATTCTTGACTGTCGGAGCCACACCTGCAATAATATTGTATAGCATAAGAAATTCTACTTAATGCACTTTGGTAACCTGAATGGAAAGGAAGTCCAAAAAGGAGGGAATGTATGTATACATGTGGCTGACTCATTTTGCTGTACAGCAGAAACACAACATTGTAAAGCGACTATACTCCAATAAAAATTAATTTTAAAATTAAGGGAGAAAGACACATTTTTAAAAAACTGTACAAGATCCGGTATTATAATCAACAAATAAGTGGGAAAATGTACTTTTTGGGAAATTGAAGGTTTTAAAATCCCAGGGCACTTAGAAACATTAGCCCAAACCACAGAAGTGTTTGATCAGTCTTCTGCCACCCACTCCCGGTCTTGGCTTTCTCCACTTCTCATAAACGCTTTGTCACTCTGCAGCCGCCCACAGCCAACTGTCCCCAGTGGCTTAGGGGGAGACCCAGATTTCACATAACCCCTCCCTGCTGACTCTCCAGACTCCTGGGTAGGCCTCTATTGATTTCCAGCAAGATACGACCATGGCTAAGGACAGCTATTCTTCTGCAGAGCTAAGCCTTCTGGAGACAGATCTGAAAGAACATTGCAGCAGTTTATGTCAGAGTGTCCTGCCTGTGTTTTCCTCTAGTTTTATCGTACCCAGTCTTACATTTAGTCTTTAATCCGTCTTGAGTTTATTTTTGTGTATGACTGTGGCTCAGCTCATGAACTCCTCATTGCCAAAGTCAGACTGAAATTGAAGAAAGTAGGGAAAACCACTAGACCATTCAGATATGACCTAAATCAAATCCCTTATGATTATACAGTGGAAGTGAGAAATAGATTTGAGGGACTAGATCTGATAGATAGAGTGCCTGATGAACTATGGACGGAGGTTCGTGACATTGTACAGGAGACGGGGACCAAGACCATCCCCATGGAAAAGAAATGCAAAAAAGCAAAATGGCTGTCTGAGGAGGCCTTACAAATAGCTGTGAAAAGAAGAGAAGCGAAAAGCAAAGGAGAAAAGGAAAGATACAAGCATCTGAATGCAGAGTTCCAAAGAAGAGCAAGGAGAGATAAGAAAGCCTTCCTCAGCGATCAATGCAAAGAAATAGAGGAAAACAACAGAATAGGAAAAACAAGAGATCTTTTCAAGAAAATTAAAGGTATCAAGGGAACATTTCATGCAAAGATGGGCTCGATAAAGGACAGAAATGGTATGGACCTAACAGAAGCAGAAGATATTAAGAAGAGGTGGCAAGAATACACAGAAGAACTGTACAAAAAAGATCTTCACGACGAAGATAATCACAATGGTGTGATCACTCACCTGGAACCAGACATCTTGGAATGTGAAGTCAAGTGGGACTTAGAGAGCATCACTATGAACAAAGCTAGTGGAGATGATGGAATTCCAATTCAGCTATTTCAAATCCTGAAAGATGATGCTATGAAAGTGCTTCACTCAATATGCCAGCAAATTTGGAAAACTCAGCAATGGCCACAGGACTGGAAAAGGTCAATCTTCATTCCAATCCCAAAGAAAGGCAATGACAAAGAATGCTCAAACTACCGCACAATTGCACTCATCTCACACGCGAGTAAAGTCATGCTCAAAATTCTCCAAGCCAGGCTTCAGCAATATGTGAACCGTGAACTTCCAGATGTTCAGGCAGGTTTTAGAAAAGGCAGAGGCACCAGAGATCAAATTGCCAATATCCGCTGGATCATGGAGAAAGCAAGAGAGTTCCAGAAAACCATCTATTTCTGCTTCATTGACTATGCCAAAGCCTTTGACTGTGTGGATCACAGTAGACTGTGGAACATTCTGAAAGAGACGGGAATACCAGACCACCTGACCTGCCTTCTGAGAAACCTGTATGCAGGTCAGGAAGCAACAGTTAGAACTGGACATGGAACAACAGACTGGTTCCAAATAGGAAAAGGAGTACGTCAAGGCTGTATATTGTCACCCTGCTTATTTAACTTATATGCAGAGTACATCATGAGGAACGCTGGGCTGGAAGAAGCACAGCTGGAATCAAGATTGCTGGGAGAAATATCAATAACCTCAGATATGCAGATGACACCACCCTTATGGCAGAAGGTGAAGAGGAACTCAAAAGCCTCTTGATGAAAGTGAAAGAGGAGAGTGAAAAGTTTGGCTTGAAGCTCAACATTCAGAAAACGAAGATCATGGCATCTGGTCCCATCACTTCATGAGAAATAGATGGGGAAACAGTGGAAACAGTGTCAGACTTTATTTTTTTGGGCTCCAAATCACTGCAGATGCTGATTGCAGCCAGGAAATTAAAAGACGCTTACTCCTTGGAAGGACCAACCTAGATAGCATATTAAAAAGCAGAGACATTACTTTGCCAACTAAGGTCCGTCTAGTCAAGGCTATGGTTTTTCCAGTGGTCCTGTATGGATGTGAGAGTTGGACTGTGAAGAAAGCTGAGCGCTGAAGAATTGATGCTTTTGAACTATGATGCTGGGGAATCCAACCAGTCCATTCTAAAGGAGATCAATCCTGGGTATTCATTGGAAGGACTGATGCTAAAGCTGAAACTCCAATACTTTGGTCACCTCATGCGACGAGTTGACTCACTGGAAAAGAGTCTGATGCTAGGAGGGATTGGGGGCGGGAGGAGACGGGGATGACAGAGAATGAGATGGCTGGATAGCATCACCGACTCGATGGACATGAGTTTGAGGGAACTCCGGGAGTTGGAGATGGACAGGGAGGCCTGGCGTGCTGTGATTCATGGGGTCGCAAAGAGTCAGACACGACTGAGCGACTGAACTGAACTGAACTGATTATGTTGGGGATTGTTCTAATCTCATCCTTTTACATGTAGGTGTTCCAGTTTTCCCAGCATCACTTGTTAAAGAGACTGTCTTTATTCCATTGTGTATTCCTGTCTATCTTGTTGCAGATTAGTTGGCCACGAGTGTGTGGGTTTCTTTCTGGGCTTTCTATTCTGTCCCATTGATCTATACGTTTGTTTTGCTGCCAGTATCAGTACAACTTTAAAAAATAGGAGTCCATAAGAGAAAAAGAAATCCATATATTATGTTGAGGTGCATTCCCTTTGTACCCACTTTCTAGAGTTTTTATCATGAATGGATGTTGAATTTTATCAAAAGCTTTTTCCTGAATCTATTGAGATGATCATACGGTGTGTAGTCTTTGTTAATGTGGTGTATCACATTGATTGATTTTCAGATACTGAAATCTCCTTGCATCCCTGGGATTAATCCCACTTGATTATGGTGTATGATATTTTTAATGTATTGCTAGGTTTATTCACTGGAAAATAGTCTGATGCTCGGTAAGGTTGGGGGCGGGAGGAGACGGGGACAACAGAGAATGAGATGGCTGGATGGCATCACCGACTCTATGGACATGAATTTGAGTGAACTCTGGGAGTTGGTGATGGACAGCGGGGCCTGGCGTGCTGTGATTCATGGGGTCGCAAAGAGTCGGACACGACTGAGCGACTGAACTGAACTGAGAGTTGGTTTGCTAGCATTTTGTTGAGTGCTTATGAGTGATACTGGCCTATAGTTTTCTTATCTTGTAGTATCTTCGTCTGGTTTTGGTATCAGAGTGATTGTGACTTCATATAGAATGAGTCTGGAAGTGTTAGGTCCTCTGCAGTTGTTTTTGTTTTTTTTTTTTTTTAATAGTTTCAGAAGGCTAACTGTTTACCTGTGAAGCCATCTGGCCTGGACGTTTGTTTGCTGGGAGTTTAATTCTGACTCAATTATAGTACTGGTAATTGATCTGTTAACATTTTCTGTTTCTCCCTGATTCAGTCTTGGGAGATTGTACTTTTAGTTCTAAGGTTTTCCATTTTATTGGTATATATAGCTGCTCATAGTAGTCTCTTATGATCCTTTGTATTTATGTGGTAAAGGCTGTAACTTTTCCTCTCTCATATCTTATTTTATTGACTTGCACCCTGTTTTTTTTCTTGGTGAGTCTGGCTCATGGTTTATCAGTTTTATCTTTTCAAAGAGCCAGCTTTTTCTTGTTGTTGTTTCTCTATTTCATTTCTTTCTGCTCTGATCTTTATGATTTCTTCCTTCTACTGACTTTGGGTTTTGTTTATTATTCTTGCTCTAGTTGCTTTAGGTGTAAGTTCAGGTTATTTGAGATTTTTTTGTTTCCTAAAGTAAGCTTGTATCACTATAAAATTCCCTCTTAGAACTGTTTTTGCTGCATCCCGTAGGTTTTGGAGCATCGTGTTTTCATTTGTCTCCAGGTAACTTTTTAAATTTCTTCTGTGATTTCTTCAGTAATCCAGTGGTTGTTGCAAATGCTTCCAGTTTCCCTTTTGTCTGTTCGTTATACAGCCACTTGAATTAAATTTTTAAAACATGATTCAGTTCCCATCATGTCCCTGCTTAGAACCTTCCATTAGTTTCCTGCTATGTTTAGAGCTCAATCCAGCCTCCTTAAGCTGGGGCCCTGTGTGATCTGGCTCCCCCACCTACCTCTGAGTGCACGCTGTGTCGCTCCCCAGCCACCCTTGTTCCTGCCACCTCATTTCCACCTCAGGCCCTTTGCACTTGCTGTTGCCTCTCCCTGAGTCATCTTCCCCCGCTCCCTGTGGCTGACTGCTCCTCATCTGACCCTCAGCCAAGTTTACCTTCATTGACCTCCTATGTAAAGCAGCCCTCCACCAAGCTTGGGGCCTCTTCCAGTTCTGTCCTATTACCTGTTTTGTTTTCTGCACTGTGTTCACCATCTGAAAGTACCTCCTTTTTTTTTTTTTTTTCTAATTTTACTTTTGGCTGTGCTGGGTCTCTTGCTGCGCATGGACCGGCTTCAGCGAGCAGAGCTGCTCTTGGTTGCGAAGAATGGGCTCCAGGGTGCAGAGGCTTCAGGGTGTGTGGCTTATGGGCTTAGCTGCTCCGAGGCATGTGGGATCTTTCTGGACCAGGGACTGAACTCATGTGCCCTGCACTGGCAGGCAGATTCCCAAGCACTGGAACACCAAGGAAGTCCTCTTTTTATTTTTAATCTTTGTGTTTATCATCTGTGTTGCTTACCTAGAAAATTAGTTCTCCAAGAGCAGGAACCTCGTCTGTCTGTGCAGTGCAGTACTCCCTAGGATGTGGCGCCCAAATGCTGCTAAGGAAATGAATGCGTACAGATCTAATTGAAATGCTGCGCCCTTGGTCTGAGTGAGGTCTGAAATCAAGAATGGGCTAGATGACTTTGATGGGAAAAGCTGAAAATGCTTTGATGTGCTTGTTTAAATGTGTCTTCCTGGTGAGGGATTTGCCACAGGTGTATAGAACTGGCTTGTGTTTCTTTATAAACTAGGCCCTGAGCTGTGCTGAAAACCCAAGCGTACTGACAGCCTCCTCCGGTCCTTCTTTATTTTCTTAAATTAGCTACTTACAGTTGTATTTTCCACTGTTGGGAAACCCAGTCTTAAACATGGAGACCCGGCTTCTCCATGGATCGAACCAAGACCAGCTGTTGAATCCATTCCTTTGGAGATCCATCAGTTCAGTAATGGCTGAGTTCTCCACCCTCAGTCCCTCGTATTCCTTTTACCAAGCCTTTATGGTCTTCCAGAGAACCATAAATAGTTTCCATTTCTGGGTTTATAGATTAGATTTTGAGTTACACTTATCATTTTTTTTCCAGTCTCAGGAAATCTCCCAGTTCCTTTAAAGGAGGACTTCCCAGCGGATGGTAGCGGTAGAGAACCCACCTGCCAATGCAGGAGACAGAAGAGACAGGGGTCCTATCCCTGGGTGGGGGAGATCCCCGTGGCATTCCACTCCAGTATTCCTGCCTGGGGAATTCCCATGGACAGAGGAGCCTGGTGGGCTACAGTCCATAGGGTCACAAAGAGTGAGACAGGATTAAAGCAATGTAGCAAGAAGCGTTAGTTGATTATTTAGAAAGCTTCCCTAAAATACACTGATCCAGAACCAGGGTCTGGAAACCACATTTTCTCAGATGGCATGACTGATGCTTCTGGCGATGCTGCTGGGATGGGCAGGGGAGGAGGGAGCAGGAGGGGGCGCAGTACTTGCCAGAGATGATGACTCGTGTTTCCCATTTCTACTGTGTCTCAGTACTGAATAACTTGGTTGCCATCCATAGGAAAAGTTTGGAGAATCTTTAGTTAACTTCCTGCTTTGGTCCCCCAGGTATCTAGTGACAACTCCTTAAACTTTTATAAAGAAAAGCTAATGGCTTGTTAATATAAGCTACCATTAAGATGGTTCCAAATACTCTCCTAGGGAAAAAAACTCATGTCTGGATTAGGGTTTCTAATCTGACTTTAGAGAGATATCTAAAAATCACATGAGCATTTTCCCCTTAGCTTTATGAGCAAAATAGTTTCAGTAAGAAGTTTCTGCACCCAAAATACCCAGGTTACTCTCTTGAATCCATTAGAGCATGAGTAAAGGGCAGGAATAACTGATGAATAGTACTTCAAAGTTACCTGGTTTTGAGAAAGTATGGTATCATTGGTGAGTACTGGTACCAATTTTTAAGGTTCTTATTTCTCCTCATTTATCAATAACAGAACAGTAGACATGTTAAAGAAGTATACTAGCTATTCTCAGTTCTAGAGGATAAATTCATTCAATGTACACTTGATGCTGGGACAGAGAGAGGCCAAGAGGAGAAGGGGGTGACAGAGGATGAGATGGCTGGATGGCATCATCAACTCAATGGATGTGAGTGTGAGCAAACGCCGGGAGATGGTGAAGGACAGGGAACCCTGGCGTGTTGCAGTTCACAGGGTCGCAAAGAGCCAGAGATGACTTAGCCACTGAACAACAACTTTTTTTTTAACATTTCTTTGGCTGCCCTGGGTCTTTTAGTTGTAGCATGAGAGATCTTTGATCTTTGAGGCAGCACACTGGATCTAGTTCCCTGAGCAGGGATGGAACCCGGGCCCCTGCATTGGGAGTTTGCAGTCTCAGCCACTGAACCACTAGGAAGGCCCCTCAACATACATTTATTGTAAACGTATACTATATTCCTGCTGCTGAACCTGAACACACAAATACTGTCTAAGGGCAGAGTTCCTTGTGGGTAGAGACCCAGGATTAGGGGGTGAGGGGTGTAAGCAGTGAGGGATGCCAGCATCACAGAGGCAGGAAAAGCGGCCACTCCAGGTTCTCCCATCTCCGGTATCCCTAAATTTCCCTCCTTCATATCTTCATCTCTTTAGGCCAGGAGTTGTCAGTCACTCCCCCTCGGCTCCACCCCACTCTCTTCTAAACCATACCATCCATCCTGTTGGGGGCATTTAACTTCATGGCACAACCCAAAAGGTATTCACAGGAGAAGCAGGGTTACCCAGGAGATGCTGATGATTCTTTGTCCCATAGGGATATTAAAGTGAAAAATGTTGTTTTCTCTATTTGCTGGAGCCCCTGCGATACCTGTAAGACTGCTGAAGCCCATCCACCTTCTGAGATGCCCCCGTGTCCCATGGGAAGCTCACAGTCCTGTCACCCACAGGCTGCAGTGCCACACCACTCCCCGTCTCATCCCCACCATCTCCCCTATGCTTGGCTCACAGCAAAGCCGGATCAGTTGGGCTGCTGCCTTAGTGGATGTCCCATCAGGGAAAGGAATGCCCGTCCCCCTCTTGCAGGACCCCTCCAGTCTCTCCAGGCTGCTCTCTTGGGGTGCCTCCTTCCTCCCTGGAAGCATCCCATTTGAGAGGAAAAGCAAAGGGCTTCTCACTAGGAAGACCCTCGCCTTCCCACAAAGCCAGCACTGACTGCCCCTCCCTTCCCTGTCCTCCGCCTTTCCCCCTTACAGGGGGCTGGGGTCTGCCTGCCATTTGTCGGAGGCTCTCTGTGGAAAGCAGTGGACGTAGAACCACTGGTCCTCAGCCTGGGACAGCAGAAAAGCACCACTCACCATCCTGAAATAGAAACAATTCCCCATGAGAATTCTGCCCCCCTCTTCCGCCTAAGGAATGCAAATGAAAGTATTATTTTTTCAAAGACCTCTAACTTACTTTCTAAGTAAATCACTCACAAGCTTCTGTACTGGCGACAGAATTACTTACAGTGCCACCTTACAGATTTGAGAATTTCAGGCACAGGGAAATAGTTCAGACACAAGTCAGCAAATGAAGCGGTAGGAGAGGGACGAAACAATTCCACTTAAGTATATTAAAAATGGCTGTTTGCCATTAAAAAGAATGAGGCAGTGCCATCTGCAGCAACATGGGTGGATCTAGAGACTGTCACACTACGGGAAGTCAGACAGAAGGAGAAATAGCGTATGACGTCTCTTATATGTGGCATCTAAAAAGAAATGATACAGATGAACTTACAACACAGAAAGACACTCACATACTTAGAGAATGAACTTATGGTTGCCCATACACACTGTTATATGTAAAATGGGTAATCAGCAAGGACTGCTGTAGAGCATGGGGAACTCTTCTCAATCTTATGTGGCAGCCTGGATGGGAGGGGAGTTAGGGGGAGAATGGATCCGTATATATACAGATGGCTGAATCCCTTTGCTGTTCACCTGAAACTATCACGACATTTTTAATCAGCTGAACCCCAATACAAAATAAAAAATTTTTTTAAATGGCTGTTTGCCACTTAGATTAGAACTACCACTGATCCCTGCTATCTGAAACCACTCGGTGGCATTTCAGAGGGCTCCGGAGCTCTAGTCCTTTCTGTCTCAGCACAGAAAGAATTCAGCAAGAGGCAAAGTGATGGAAAAGAAGTGACTCATTAGAACGCTTTCCATGCGAGGCTTACAAGCAGGTGGGCAAAAGGTTGCGAGCCCCAAGAACTCAGAGGGCTGCAGTTTTATAATCAAAGGAGAAACAGGGAGCGGGAAAGGACTACCTTCTTCCTCATTCTTGAGTAGACATTATGCTTCCATCATCATTTCCTCCTCTACATTGATGGAGAGGGGGGATGTTTCCTTGTACGTCATGATCCACGGAGGTTACTGTCATGGCAGTATGGAAAAATTATTTCAGGTCTCAGTACAATGAGGATCTTTCACTTTGAAATGACACCTTTCCATAAATTATTTTTTAGGTGTGCAGAGAGCATAGATGTCCTGCTAAGTCACTTCAGTCATGTCCGACTCTGTGTGACCCCATAGACGGAAGCCCACCAGGCTCCCCTGTCCCTGGGATTCTCCAGGCAAGAACACTGGAGTGGGTTGCCATTTCTTCCTAGAGGTCATTAATTTATAGGGGTCTCCCATACTTTTTCCTTTACCTACAATCCCCTAGTGGGATTAACTATTTAATCAACTATTCTGTCCCTTTACTCCATCCCTAACTTATCATCACCATTATTTCAGAGAAGGACATTTTAAGAAAAAAAAAAAGAAGAACATAATATCAGAATAAAACAGTAGCTCTTTGTATTTCAGGGAAAAGGTCAATCTCTGAAAACTGAGATTTTTAGCTTTACAGAAAAGTGTTTCTATATTCCTCATTTCACTGTCCAAGAAAACACACCCTAAAGTGTTCTGAGGACAGGTCTTAAGAGTACTTGTGTAGACCTCTTGGTTCTCTGTTCTCAACCTAAGGATAAACTGGGAATTTTTTCTTTAAAAACTGACACTCGTCCGGAGCATTCCAAGCATCTCACGGGAGCGCAGGGGGCCATGAGATCCTATCCCAGGGCAGTCCCATGTCACCCTGCAGTTGATAAGATGACCAGGCCCTGTGTTGCATACCAGTGTGGGTCTTCCCTTTGACCTTTGGCTTTCAAGCACCAAAGCATCACAGTAAACAGAACCTCCTCAAATGTAATTCATCTCAAAGCCTGTTTCAAAGAGAAGCCAAAAACGTCAGTCCGAACACGGTTTCTTAACAAACAGGAGCGTACAGCCTGTGGAGTCAACATTCTCGTTTTCACTGTTTTGATTTTGGATGTAGGAGCGGGGAGGGTAGGAGGGTGATGCTTTTCCTTCAGCCCTAACACCGACATTCAGCTTTTCATTTGTCAGTACAATGTTGACAGTTGAATTTCACGATGGAAAAAGCCCTCTGATTTATAATCAGACTCCAGCCAAACCATCCATTCCCAGGCCTTTTAAAATGATCTTGTAAATTACAGCAGAGAGGGGAGAGCAGGCTGGCTCCCTTGAAACAACAGCAACAGCCAGGGGGAAACAGCAGAGGATTTGTGCTTCCTTCAGTGGCCGTGAGGGAAAAGAGGGACTAGACATTTCCTGTAACTAGCAGGGGTAATTACCAGGGGGACTGGAGGCAGCGTGCTCTCCTACACAGCCACGGGAGCCATTTTCACATTGCAAAGTCCACCAAGAGGAAGAAAGGGGAGGAAGGGGGTCACTTGATTCTTCCAATAACCACAACTTTATATTGGTAAATCAAGCATAAAATTGGTAGTTGAAATGCTGCCAGAAACCTCTGTTTGGAAATGCCTTTATTCATCTGTGTATTTTCTCAGTCGCGCTTTTCTAACTACTGTCATTGTCTAACACTGCTGGGAGACAGTGTTCTGTTGGCCACGTTACTATTACTGTCTTCAAAACTGGCTGTTACTGAATGCTTGCCAAGCGCTGATACAAGTGGCAAGACCACGCCTCGGCCCTGACAAAACTGTCACTCGGCTCAGGTGACTATTCACCGAGATTTTTACTTGCCTCTCGATAACGTCCGTCTGCCTTCTTCGTTTCAGGCATCATATCCACGTTTCTTCACGTCCATCCTTTCGGAGCCAATATAGAATATCTCTGGTCATACATGCAGCAGCTGGACTCCAAGGTAAGTCCTTTTTCTCCACTGGCACTGCGAAAACTGAGGACGTTGGTTGCTGGCCGCAGGTTGAACCTGTGTGATCTGTGTTAGGGATGTAATAGCGGATGGAGGTCTGTCTGTACTTCTTCATAAGCACTCAGTTTTTGGCAGAGAATGTCTTCTTTTCCTTGCTTTTATCCCTGTAGAAAGAAAAGCAGTTATCGAAAATGACACTGACTTTCAGCAGACATCAAATGACTTTGAGCAGCATATGAGGGGTTGGAAAGTGCAGTTTAGTTTGAAAGTCCCCACAACAAGGGAGATACAAGGTCAGGGCGGCTAATGGGGCATTATCCTTCGGCTGTGTCCTCCCAGAACTCTATGCTGAGGGCGCGACACAATAGAGGAAAATCACCTCCAATTACATAAAGATCTGATACAACTCTCAAGAAAACTGTGTTAGTGGTGGTATTTAGCATCATTCCCCAAATGGAAAAAAAAATGACTACAAAAATTCTCAGCTATGCGCCTCTAGAGGCACACCCGGGTCAGGATGTCACTCCTCTCTTCTCAGAGGCTACTTTTCCTCCTCTGCAGATCAGCTGCACTCCTAGCCCATGGAGGCATTTGTGCGCCAAAAAAGAAGGGACAAAAAGCTCAATGTTTGTATCAGATTCCAGTGAATGGTGAGAGGAGCCTCTGTTGAAATAAGTTCAGTTCAGTCGTGTCCGACTCTTCGCAACCCCACGAACTGCAGCACGCCAGGCCTCCCTGTCCACTCCTGGACTTTACTCAAACTCATATGCATTGAGTTAGTGATGCCATCCAACCATCTCATCCTCTGTCATCCCCTTCTCTTCCTGCCCTCAATCTTTCCCAGCATCAGGGTCTTTTCAAATGAATCAGTTCTTCGCATTAGGTGGCCAAAGTATTGGAGTTTCAGCCTCAGCATCAGTCCTTCCAATGAATATTCATGACTGATCTCCTTTAGAATGGACTGGTTGGATCTCCTTGCAGTGCAAGGGACTCTCAAGAGTCTTCTCCAACACCACAGTTCAAAAGCATCAATTCTTCGGCGCTCAGCTTTCTTTATAGTCCAACTCTCACATCCATACATGACCACTGGAAAAGCCATAGCTTTGACTAGACAGACCTTTGTTGGCAAAGTAATGTCTCTGCTTTTTAATATGCTGTCTAGATTGGTCATAACTTTTCTTCCAAGGAGTGTCTTTTAATTTCAAGGCTGCAGTTACCATCTTCAGTGATTTTGGAGTGATTTTGCAGTGATTTATTCACTGTCAAAATAAAGCAGTGGCATTAACCAGAACTGCCTCAGGCAGCCCTGGAAGGGACAGAGACGCTGGGCCTGTCACTGGGTGGCCTGCTAAGTGTCCTGCTGGGAAGGCCAGTGGAAATAAGCAGGTCTTACGTCGAGGGCAGCAAGGTTCATGGGGTGTACAGGACCAGGCCCACAGCCTGCAGCTCTCTGACCTCAGTACATGTCAGTCATCTTGTCTTGATGTAGATGATCAAACCAGTGCACGATCCCACGAATGCTCGACCTTTCTCATGGGACTGACACTTCATCTTCGAAAGAAATCAGCTGGAACAAAAGGTAGTTTGCAGTTGTAGAGATCCACGCCCTCTTGAGTCTCCCGCAGCTGGGGGCAGGGTGAACCGTCCCTGTGGAAGGAGGGGATTGTAAGGGTCTTTCTGTAACTTTTTTTAAAAAATGATTTTGTTTTGGTGGTGCTGGGTCTTCACTGCTGCATGGGCTTTGTCTAGCAGGCGGCAAGTGGGGGTCGCCCTTTGCTGCTGTGTTGAGTCCTCTCACCGTCATAGCTTCTATTACTGCAGAGTGTGGGCTCTCAGTGCATGGGCTTCAGCAGCTGCGGTTCCCGGACTCTAGAGCACAAGCTCAGTAGTTATGGCACACGGGCTTAGTTGCTCTGCAGCATTTGGGATCTCCCGGGTCCAGAGACCAAACTCACATCTCCTGCGCTGGCAGGTGGATTCTTTACCACTGAGCCACCAGGGAAGCCTGGTGGAAGCCATTGGAAGAGTCTCGATATTCAGAATCATGGCACTGCCCTCCCTGTGGTCTCCCCTCCCTTGGATGGGGTTGGGCTCGAGGTACAGAAAACACTCTTGGGAATTCAGAAGAGAGGAGGAGGAGCAATACAACGTTCCTTTGTTGAAAGCAGCCTTTGAAGGGCTTCTTGGCGGTGCTTTCCTTTTCCAGTGTCATCCTTCCTGACATCACCACTACCTTTGTCTGGAGGAGGAAATGAAATACCACCCGCACCAGTGTTTTTGGCCTAGAACGAGCCCTCAAGAAACGATTCCTACTGTTGCTGTTATCCTTCCCTCAGACTGTTGACATCTCTCTCCTTCCCTTTCTAGAAACCCCAAGCGGGAAGCCTTTTGAGAAAGCAGTGGTCGTTTCACTAGGAACCCACTTGTTAGCGGTGTAACCGTGGCAGGGCGCTGGTCCCCTCTGCCCCGAGAGTGCAGGGTGACGTGTGCGCCCATGAGCGTGTGTGAGCGTGCGGCGGATGCCCAGGCACACTCACTGATGTGATGGCGAGCAGCTCAGGAGTTCTTGTTCCGCTCTCACCCCCAAGGCAGGGTCATCACCCCCTTGCGCAGCTGAGATCTGTGCGGTCTCCCTCAGTGAGGAGAGTCCATACACCTGGTCTCTGGCCCTTGGACAGTGGACTTTTCCAGAAGGGGTTCAGTCAAGGGGAATTCCATTTCCTCTCAGACTTATAGTTTCATTTTAGAAGATAGCATTACCCTCACAGAGAAAATACATGGCATCTCCTCAGACAGCCCTCCATCTCCTGGCTCAAATGCTCAGTGGAACTGTCAAATTCTTTCCTCATGCCTGAGGTAAAAAGCATATATATATAAAAAACATTTTATATATATATATATTGTATATTTATAGAAACGTATATTTCAGTTCAGTTCAGTCAGTCGTGTCCAACTCTCCGCGACCCCATGAATCACAGCACGCCAGGCCTCCCTGTCCATCACCAACTCCCGGAGTTCACTCAAACTCATGTCCATCGAGTCGGTGATGCCATCCAGCCATCTCATTCTCCGTCGTCCCCTTCTCCTCCCGCCCCCAATCCCTCCCAGCATCAGAGTCTTTTCCAGTGAGTCAACTCGTCGCATGAGGTGGCCAAAGTATTTGAGTTTCAGCTTTAGCATCAGTCCTTCCAATGAACACCCAGGACTGATCTCCTTTAGAATGGAAATATGTATTTATATAAATATAAAATGAATTTTATATAAATATTTATACATAAATATATTAATAAACATAAATATACAAATAAATCTATATATAGATATTAAAATATAAATATGCATAAATATTAACAATATAAAATATTTATACATAAATATAAAACAAAATATTTATACATATGTATAAAACAAAATATTTATACATAAATGTAAACATATAAATATAAAACACATTTTTATATTTATATATAAAATTTAAATATATATATATATTTTTAAAAGTGTTCTGACTAAAACTCCTGGGTGCCAGGGACTAGACCAAATATTCTTTCTAACCCAGTGAGGCTGAGAGGATATTTAAGACTTTTAATCCAGAGAGCAGATTAAGGCTCTAGACTGGAACCCCACAGCCTCAGAATCTCAGCAGAAAGGAAAACGAGCAGTTTGTCCTCTCAGTGTCCTCCAGGGCCCTGTCGTGGCATCTGCTACCAGGAGGCTCAGGACCCTGCCGCTGATGTTCCCCTGCGCAGCGGCCTGGTTAATCCTGGTTAGTTCCTGGCGCCCGCCCTGGTTAATCAGGACAAGCTGAGTGTCACAGTCCCCTCCAGAGTTTTGGTGAATGTTTCATGAAGATGGGGAATTCAGCCCGGCTTCCGCAGCTCAGGATGTTTGCTGACTCTGGCGAGAGGGCTCCTGCTTTTTCCTATTCATTCGTTTGGTTGTTCACCTGGCTGTATTGTGTCTTAGCTGCAGCACACGGGCTCTTGGCCACATCGTGCAGAATCTCTCGCTGGCAGCGCGTGGACTCTCTAGTTGTGGCATTTGGGCTCAGAAGTTGTAGCACATGAGTTTAGTTGCTCTGTGGCATGTGGGATCTTAAGTCCCTAACCAGGGATTGAACCCGAGTCCCCTGAATGACAAGGTGGATTTTTTAAACACTGGACCACCAAGGGAAGTCCTGAGAGGGCTTTGTAGAAATTCCACTTAGCACAGTATGGTTTCCTTGAGATCAGACAGAGTCACCATCACCACTGCTGTTACAATAACATTTCTATTCTGCCTTGCCCTGTTTTGATGGGCTTTCCTGGTGGCTCAGATGGTAAAGAAGGCACCTGCAATAATGCAAGATATCTGGGTTAGATCCCTAGGTAGGGAAGATCCCCGGTGAAGGAAATGGCAACTCGCTCCAATATTCTTACCTGGAGAATCCCATGGACGGAGGAGCCTGGCGGGCTACAATCCATGGGGTCACAAAGAGTCAGACACGACTGAGTGATTCAACACACACATGCAGACAGGAACAAGGAAAGCAGCTTCCATCCAGCCTGTAGCAGAGCTGTTTTTCTTAGGAATTCCCTGAATGCCACAGATGAGGACATGAATGGTCAGAAATGGAAGGAGAGACAGGAATTAATTTAAGTTAGGATGGGCATGTACATTGCACATGGGTCCCTAAAACTGTGTATCCCCAAATAGTCCATTTTCCAGTTAAATACTGTTTCTGCTGCATTTTTTTTTCTTTCCTGCCTCTTCTAAACTACTCACTCTCATTTGCTCAGCTCTCTTGTGTCACAAACATGACCAAGTCAGAAAGATGCATTCAGAGGAAGACAGCGCCAGGGTGGTTGGGGGGAGATGGCTTCCTGAAGCTTTACTGAGTCAAAACTCATGCCCTGGGCACAGGCAGGTGAGCTCTTCCAAACAGGCAACACTATCCTGAAAATGCTTTCTGATCAATACCTGGAATGTCTCACATCAGCCCAGAGCCTTTTGAGCTCACTGGCTCATCCTAAGCCTTGCAGAAGTCACATCTGAGCATCAGCAGATGAATATTTTCTGTCTAACAGTGAAGAGGGGGAGACCTCTGATCTTCCCCCAATATTATCTAAGAGATTCTGACCCAGTTCTCCAAGTGTCTCTGGCTCCCCACCTACATACTAGCAGCCTCTTCCTAAAACTCACAAAGTGAAAGATTTGATTCTGAAACCAGACTTGATATAATGGGGCCACAGAGGCTAGTTTTTTTTAGAAAAAGCTGCCATTTGAGACATGACACCATGTTTGGTAGCAGACTTGAGTGCTCATGACATGTTCCTTTCCCACCAGAGGGGCAAACTATTTGCATCTGTGTACTAGAAGCATTCCTGTGAAATAGATAAACTATCTTGTCAGTTCCAAGGAGGTGCAAAATAGACCTTAACTGGAGACCATTCTTCCCCAGATGATAGCTCGGCGGTAAGGTTGGAGAAAATGTTCCAAATAGTTTTTGTGAGATTGCCCACCTGAATAATCTTTTTTTTTTTTTTGTAGATTTTTTTCAATGTGGACCATTTTTAAAGTCTTTATTGAAAATTGTTGCAATATTGCTTCTGTTTTATGTTTTGGGTTTTTTTTCCGGCTGCAAAGCACGTGGAATCTCAGGTGGTTCAGATGTAAAGAATCTGCCTGCAGTGCAGGAGACCTGGGTTCAATCCCTGGGTCAGGAAGAGCCCCTGGAGGAGGGCGTGGCAGCCCACTCCAGTATTCTTGCCTGGGGAATCCCATGGACAGAGGAGCCTCGCGGGCTACAATCCATGGGGTCGCAGAGTCGGACACGACTCAGCAACTGACCCTTTCACATGGGATCTTAACTCCCTAACCAGGGACTGAACCCCTCACCCCCTGCACTGGAAGGTGAAGTCCTCACCATTGGGCCACTGGAGAAGTCCCCCTACCTGAGTCATCTTTACTATTACATGTATTCTGGTGTTCTCCTGAGTAGCCGCCTGTCACAGTATGTGCATGAGTGTTCTGTTGCTTAGACAGGCTATCATAAATGTGTTTTCCTGACGTCACAGCACCTCTGGAAAGCGTGTGGCATAGGAAGCTTTGGAGGTAAGGAGACTTCCGTCTGGCCGCGTGAAAAGCAGAAAGGAAGTTGCTCGTTCGCATCAAGAGATAAATGAGGATACCAGGGACCCAGTGACTGCTTGGTTAAGTCACTGCTTTTTAACAAACTCGGTGTTTTCTACGGACGAGGCAAAACGGGGAGTGGCCAGGTCACAAAAGAAATCTAAGAAAGGACGCTGCTCTCAAAAGGCTTGCAGTCTAAATGAGGAAATGGTGTACTATAAAGGAACTTGAGATCAGAGGTGAACTAACGAGGTGCTCGGTGCGGCGGCCAACAGGGGTTGGAGAAGGGCAAAGTGCGTGCGGATCACGGCCAGCAGGGGCGCCCGCGAGTCCGCGCTGGCTCTCATGGCTCCTCTGGGGCGCCTGAGCTTCCCCACCGCATCTCTCCCCGTTCTCCCCTCCTTCCTCTCCATTTCCCTCCAGATCTTTCCTCTTGTCCTTCTGGTTCTGTCCTTCTGCTTCTCCTCTTCCTGCTCCCCTGTGCTTTTCCTCGCACCTCCTCGCCTTCCTCCCTGATCCTCTGCCTCCAGCCCTTCCTTCTCTCTCCCCCAGGCCCTCACTTCGTGTGTCGTTTCCTTTTTCCCTCTCCCGTTTCCTCCTGTGTCCTCCCTCCCTCCCACACTCTGCAGGTCTCTCTGTGGAGATTCGCGGCTGGGCGTCTGTGACGCCGTGCCCTGCCCAGGGATGTGAAGGATGAGTAAGATCTCAATGTGCACGAAAGGCTAACGGCCGATTTCATTCCACAAAAAGAAGTCTGGTTTTTGCAGTTGGCTTCTCTTGACTCTCCAGCCTTGACAAAGCCTATGTGGGTGTCTCTTCAGTCCCCCAAAAAGAAAACCCCTTCTCTACTGGCCTCCCCTGGCTGACTGATATGGGACACGGAGCCAACTGTCCCCGATGATAAAATTTATTTATGCCTCCCTGTGTCCGTGTATACATGTGCTTAGTGGCCTGGCAAGGAGGCAGTGGGCTTGAACCAGAGTCAGCAAACCAGAAAATAAAGCAAGTACATCTTACAAATGACCTCTGCCTCTCACAAATCACCGTCACGCAAGCCCCTTGGTTACAGAGCCTTTATTTCTTCTCATTTCTTCTCATCCTTCTTTTTCTTCTAATTAGAGCAAATCAATCCTTTCTCAAAGAGTAAATGTTAGAAAATTTTAAACGGGAGTGAGGGGAGCCACTGACAACATCGAAGAATAAAAAGACACACAGACCCCCAGTTTCCCGGAATAAAACCCAGCTGGGTAAGAGGAAATAAAAGCATCATGTTTATGACGACCCTCCCCAGTTGCCAGCGCACCGACACTCGGTGTGTGGGAAAATGATTTCACAGTCACGGCACGTTTCTGACCTATATCATAATGCCTCACGGGATTCTCTTAGCCTCGTGTATCTGATTCGCCTCATAGTATCCTTGTGAGAAAGCGAATGCGGTGCTGGAAAGCCGGGCTGGATGCAGCATCAGGAGCCCAGCACGGAGCTCCAGCCTCTCCACGTACCAGCTGGGCCAGCAGCAGCCCTGCCCTGGACCCAAGTTTCCATCCGTGACTCACAGGCGCTTAGGGAGCATCCCCGGCCTCAGAAGGGGTCTGGGGAAGGGAATCCTGCACTCCTGGCAGGGAGATGGGTCCCTCTGGCTCCGATCGCAGCCAGTGAGCACTGAGTGCTGTGTGTTTGTGATGATTCCATGATGCTTCCAGTTCTGAGACCACAAAATGACTGAGAGGAAGAGAAAGGATATCGTGAAGGCAGGATCATAATGGCTGACATGTTTTAATAAGGGAAGAAAAAAAAAGTGAAGAAATTTGTAGGTTAACATTCTTCTTCAGCCATACACTAAAACAGAAGGACAAATTGAATTTTCTCTTGAATTTGTCTTGAAAATCCCCAAATGTCACATGTCACATAGGTTGTTTTTTTTTTTTTTTTACTTACTTATCTGATTTATTATTTCTTTTTTTTTTTTTATTTCTAAAAAAGAATTTTATTAAAGAAGCACAAATGCAAATAGGTTGTTTTATCAGGAAGGGAAAAGGTTTAAAAACCATCAAAATAATAAGATGAAGCAGTTTCTCCTTGCTGTTTGTTCTCGCCTGAGATATAAACATCTTTAAGGAAATGTTCTAGAATCTAGCTGAGCGCCTTATTAGTAAATGGATCTTTTTTTTTTGGCATCAGGCTCCTTTTAATTGGTTCCCCAATACTGTTGTCCTGTGGTATCTGCAGGTGACTGGCTCAAAGAAACCCTGTGGTTACCAAAATCCACAGATGCTCAAATCTTTTATATTCACATAAAATGACTTGGTCTTTGCATTTAACATACACAGCAACGTCCTTGCTCTGTTTGTTTGGTTGCGCCCAATCTTAGCCATGTGGGATCTTCGATCTTCGCTGCAGCACACAGGATCTTTAGTCGTGACATGTGGGATCTGGTTCCCTGACCAATGATCGAACCCAGGCTCCCTGCATCAGGAGCTCGGAGTCTTAGCCACTGGACCACTGGGGAAGCCCTGACCCTCTCTATACTTTTAACTATCTCTAGATTATTCACAATAATATTTCATTGTGGTGTTTGCTTTTTCCTCTTGATTAGTGATGTTAACACCTTTTCATATATCTGTTGGCCATCTGTATGTCATCTTTGGAAAATGTCTGTTCAGATCCTCACCCATTTCTTCGATTGGATTCCTTGGTTTTTTGGTATTGATTTTATGAGTTCTTTGTACATTCTGAATATTAATCCTTTATCAGACATATGACTTGCAGTATTTTTCCTATTCGGTACATTGCCTTTTCATTTTGTTGATGGTTTCCTTCACTGTAGAGAAGCTTTTTATTTGTGTTTATTTTTTAATGGGTATTTTAGATAAGATTTGAGATGCCTGTTCTATAATTGTATCCCTGTCCATATTATAATATTTACACCATCCTGGCTGAATCAGGCTGTTACCTTGCACTGTCAACAGCAACTGACAGTTGACTACTTCTGAGGACACCAATGGTTATTATCATCATTTCTGACTAATTGGTTATTCCAACTAAGTAATAGTGAGAATTTCAAATGCCAGTTTCACTACTATTTAGCTGTGTGACTTCGGACAACTCACTTAACATCTCTGTACCTTAGCTTCACTGCCTATAGAATGGGTTTTTATGTGTATTAAATGACTTCATAGATGAAAAGCATTTATACCAGTATCTGGCACATACTAAGTGCTACCTAGGGTTGGCTGCATTTGTTTTGTGCTTAAAAGTGCACAAAAGACCTATCACATTCTCTCAGTTTGAGATCTTCGCCACAACCTAGTGGACAGGTGAATTTTAAAGGCTTGCCCAAAACCCAGTGTTACCGTATGCTGGGGCAACACTCCAGCAGAAGTCCTTAGAGAATCCTGAGTTCCTTCCAGTTCCTTTCCTGCAAGTGAGAAAATACCCGAAGAGATTTAGTGACTTAGGCAAGATGGTAGCGGTGGTGGTTCAGTCACTCTGTTGTGTCTGACTCTCTTGCAGCCCCGTGGGCTGTAGCCCACCAGGCTCCTCTGTCCATGGGATTCTCCAGGAAAGAATACTGGAGTCGAGTGACATTTCCTTCTCCAGGGGATCCTCTTGATCCCGGGATCAAACTGACCTCTCCTGCTTGGCAGGCGGATTCTTTACTGTTGAGCCACCCAGGAAGCCAGGCAAGATGGTAAAGCAGGTTAATGGTCATTTGTGACTGGAATGTGAACTTCTGCCTCTACATTTCTTTCTTCTACCAAGTGAAAGGCTTATTTGCTTGTTTAAATAACTTTTTGATGAGATAGTGCAGTTAAAGCACGTACTCTGTGCCTGGCCCAGACTCAGGAAGTGGTGTCACCTCTCTGCTGCCGCTTGCCAACTTCTGCTTCCTTTGTAGTTGAAGTCTCGGCTCAGGTCTGAAGCTCCCATAGGAAACAACATGTTACTACTTTTCACTGCAGAGTTTGACCCACCCATCACCGAAGACCTGATGTGAGCGTGTAGCATTCGATCAGCATTGCTTAAATACGGATGTATAGAGAAACTGTACCTGTGCCAGGCCCTGTGTTACATTTTACACACAATCCTAATAATAACACTATTCTCCACAGTGGCTGTACCAACTTACACCAGCAGTGTGGGACAGCTCCCTTCTCTCTGCACCTTCTCCAACATTTGTTATTTATAGATTTTTTTAATCATGGCTATTCTGACCAGTGTGAGGCGATACTTCATTGTAACTTTGATTTGCATTTCTCTAAGTAGCAATGTTGAACATCTTTCCATATGCCAATTTGTCCATCTGTACTTCTTTGGAGACATGTCTCTTTAGACCTTCTGCCCATTTTCTGATTGGTTTGTTGTTTACTATTATTAGATGAGCTGTCTGTGTCTTTTCTAAATTAAGCCCTTGTCGGTCACATTGTTTGCAAATATTTTCTCCCATTCTGTACGTAGTCTTTTCATTTTGTTTATAGTTTCCTTTGCTGTACAAAAGCTTTTAAGTTTAATTAGGTCCCACTTGTTTATTTTTGCTTTTATTTCTATTGTCTTGAGAGATTAACCTAAGAAAACATTGGTATAATTTATGTCAGAGAATGTTTTGCCTTTATTCTTCCTGGGATTTTTATGGTGTCATTTTGAGTTTATTTTTGCATATGGTGTGAGAGAGGTGTGAGGGAGTGACCTGATTTCATTGATTTATATGCAGCTGTCCAGCTGTCCCAACACCACTTTCCTCCCCTATAGTCTTGCTTCCTTTGTCGAAAATTGACCATAGGTGTGTGGGTTTGTTTCTGGGCTCTCTGTTATCCATGTCTATTTTTGTGCTGGTACCATACCATTTTGATTATTGAAGCTTTCTATTGCTGTCTTGGGCAAACTCCAGGAGATGGTGAGGAACAGGGAGGCCTGACATGCTGCAGTCTATGGGGCTGCAAAGAGCTGGACGCAACTTGGCAATGAACAGCTACTATTGTCTGAAATCTAGGAGGGTTTTGCTTCCTGCTTTGTTCTTTTCCCCCAAGATTGCTTTGGCAAGTCTGAGTCTTTCATGGTTCCACATAAACTTTAGGATTCTTTGTTCTGTGAGTAATTTGACAGGGATCATATTAAGTCTGTAGATTGTTTTGGACAGTATGCCATTTTAATAATACTGATTCTTATTAATAAAACCCTAGAGCATGTGGTATCTTTCTATTTCTTTGAATCGTCTTCAATTGTCTCATTATTCTCAGCATGTAAATCTTTCACCTAAGTCAGGTTTATTCCTAAGTATTTTTTAATATGATTTTTTCAAAGGGATTTTTGTTTTTTTACTTTCCCTTTCTGATATTTCATTGTTAGTGCAAAGTAAAGAAATGCAACAGATTTCTGTACATCAATTTGTATTCTGCTACTTTACTGTATTATTTTATTAATTTTAGTAGTTTTTGCGTGGTCTTTAGGGTTTTCTATATATAGCATCATGTCATCTGCATATAGTGACAGTTTTACATCTTTTCTCCCAATTTGGGTACGTTTTCTTTCTTTTGTCTGACTGTTGTAGCCTTGGAAGGAAAGTTATGACCAACCTAGACAGCATATTAAAAATCAGAGAACAGCATATTAAAAAGCAGAGACATTACTTTGTCAACAAAGGTCCGTCTAGTCAAGGCTATGGTTTTTCCAGTGGTCATGTATGGATGTGAGAGTTGGAGTGTGAAGAAAGCCGAGCACCGAAGAATTGATGCTTTTGAACTGTGGTGCTGGAGAAGACTCTTGAGAGTCCCTTGGACTGCAAGGAGATCCAACCAGTCCATTCTAAAGGAGATCAATCCTGGGTGTTCATTGGAAGGACTGATGTTGAAGTTGAAATGCCAATATTTTGACCACCTGATGCAAAGAGCTGACTCATTTGAAAAGACCCTGATGTTCGGAAAGATTGAGGGCAGGAGAAGGGGACGACAGAGGATGAGATGGTTGGATGGCATCACCGATTCGATGGACATGGGTTTGGGTGGACTCTGGGAGTTGGTGATGGACAGGGAGGCCTGGCGTGTTGTAGTTCATGGGGTCGCAAAGAGTCGGACACAACTGAGTGACTGAACTAAACTGAACTGTGGCTAGAACTTCCAAAACTATGTTGAATAGAAGTGGTGAGAGTGTATATATCCTCCTTGTCTTGTTCCTGATCTGAGAGGAAATGCTTTCACGAGTTTCACCACCAAGTATGATGTTAGCCGTGGGTTTATAATAAATGGCCTTTATTATGTTGAAGTATATTCCGTCTGTGCCCACTTTCTGGAGAGTTTTTAATCATAAAAGAAGGTTGAATTTTTTAAAAATGTTTTTCTGCACTTATTGATATCATGTGGTTTGTATTCTTCTATTTGTTAGTAACTTATTGACCACAGACATATTATTACAAAACGTTATTGAGATATTTTAATGTTCACTTACATAACAATCACCAGCAACAGGTGTTAGTTCCTGCAGAAATCCCCCAGGCGATAATGTGTTAATATGGTGTATCATACTGAGCCATACTGTGGATACTGAGAAACCCTTGCATCCCTGGGATAAATCCCATTTGATCATAGTGTATGATCCTTTTAATGTACTGTTGGAGTTGGTTTGCTAGTATTTTGTTGAGGATTTTTCCATCTCTCTTCATCAGTGATACTGGCCTGTAATCTTCTCTTCTGTGGTGTCTTTGTCTCTGGTGTCAGGTTGATAGTGGCCTTGTAGAATGAGTTCAAGAGTGTTCCCTCTCTTGAAATTCTTTGGACAAGTTTCAGAAGAACAGGTATTAACTCTTCCAAAGTGTTTGAAAGTAGTCTGTGAAGCCACCTGTTGCTGGAGTTTTGTTGTTGAGGATTTTTAAATTACTGATTCAATTTCAGTACTGGTAACTGGTCTATTATTTTCTACTTCATCCTGGTTCAGTCTGCAGAGATTTTCTTTTGACTTTCTATGAGTTTGTCCATTTTACAGGTGTAGGACTTCAAAGGTGGCTCAGCTGGTAAAGAACCCACCTGCCAATGCAGGAGATATAAGAGACAAAGTTTCGATCCCTGGGTTGGGAAGATCCCCTGGAGAAGGGCATGGCGACCCACTCCACTATTCTTGCTTGGGGAATCCCACGGACAGAGGAGCTTGGTGGGCTACAACCCTCAGGGTCACACAGAGTCAGACGCAACTGAGGTGACTTAGCACATAGTAACTTGTAACAGTTCTTTATGATCGTTTGTATTTCTGTGGTGACAGTTTAACTTCTCCTTTTTCATCTCTGATTTTATTGACCTGTGTGCCCGCTCTTTTTTTCTTGATGAGACTGCCAAAAGGTTTATCAATTTTGTTTATTCAAAGAACCAGCTTTTACTTTGATCTTTTCTGTTGTTTTTGTAGTCTCTATTTCATTTATTTCTGATCTTCTTTCTTCCCTCCTACTAGCTCTGGGTTTTGTTTGTTCTTCTTGCTTTAGTAGCTTTAGGTATAAGGTTAGGTTGTTTGAGGTTTTTCTTGCTTCCTGATATAAGACTGTATTGCTATAAACTTCCCTCTTAGAACGGCTTTTGCTGTGTCCCGTAGGTTTTGAATCATCATGCTTTTGTTTTCATTTGTCTCTAGGTATTTTTTATTTCCTTTTTGATTTCTTCAGTGATCCTTTGGTTGTTGAGAAGCATCTTCAAATTAGCTGATAACCTTATGGGGATCCCCATGTATGTTCTTTGTTGCTTTTCTCTTGTTGACTTAATATTTTTGTCAATTTGTTTAGTATGCATCTTGGTGTGTTGTTCTTCCTTGGGTTTATTCTGCCTGGAACTTTCTTACTGGATTTGGGTGACTGTTTCCTTCCCCATGTTAAGGAAGTTTTCAACTATTATCTCTTGAATATCTTCTCAGGCCCTAAGCCTTCTGGAACCCCTGTCATGCAAACGTTAGTACATTTGATGTTGTCCCAGAGATCTGTTAAGCTGTCCTTTTTTCATTATCTTTTTTTTTCCTTTGTTGTGTGGCAGTGGTTTCCATGACTTTCTTCCAGCTCACTTATCCATTCTTTTGCCTCATTTTTTTCTGCTATTGATTCTACTTTTTTCATCTCAGTTACTGTATTCGTCAACTCTTGTTCTTCTTTATATTTTCTAGCTCTTTATTAAAAACTTGTAACTTCTCACTCTGCATTCATTCTTTTCCTGAGTTCTTGGATCAGCCACACCATCATTACTCTGAACTCTTTCTTGGGTGGCTTGCCTATCTCCTGTCACTTAGTTGTCCATCTATGGTTTTATCTTGTTTCTTCATCTGAAACATATCTCACTTTGCCTCAATTTCTAACTGTATGCTGTAACAACAACTCAGTCACGCCGACTCTTTGTGACCCCATGGACTGCAGCATGCCCCGCTTCCCTGTTCGTCACTATCTCCCTGAGTTCACTCAAACTCACGTCCATCGAGTCAGTGATGCCATCCAACCATCTCATCCTCTGTCACCCCCTTCTGTCCTCAGTCTTTCCCAGCATCTAGGTCTTTTTCCAGTGAGTTGGTTTTTCACATCAGGTGGCCAAATATTGGAGCTCCAGTTCAGCAGCACATATTTTTATGTAAGTGGACTTTGGAGAAGTGGCATTGTATAGGGGCTGTCCTTTGTGTCATCCAAGGGCCACGGACCAGCTGGTCCCAGGGTAGGCTCTGGTCTGCATTTGCTGACTTAGTTCCACGCATTGCTGGATTGTAGTTCTCTTGCTTTGGGTGTCTTGCCCCTGTGATGGGTGAGGCCGGTCTAGAGGTTTATCCAAGCTTCCTGATGGGAAGGGCTGGTACACACCCACTGGTGGATGAGGTGGTGGCAAGGGGCGTGTCTAAAGGTGGCTGTGTGCTCAGGAAGTCTTTAGGCAGCCTGTCTGCTGATGGGTGGGGCTGTGTTCCTACCATGGTGGTGGTTTGGCCTGAGCTGTCCCAGCACCAGAGCCTACAGCCTTTTGGGTGGGGCCAAGTCTTGGTTCCAAAATGGTATTCTCCAGGAGAGCTCACACAGATGAATAGTCCCCAGCACTTCTGCCTCCAGTGTCTGTGTCCCCACAGTGAGCCCCAACTGCCCCTGCCTCCCCCAGGAGACCCTCCAAGACCAGCAGGTAGGTCTGGCCCAGGCTCTTACAAAGTCACTGCTTTTGCCCTGGCTCTTGGTGTACACGAGACATTTTGTAAAACCTCCAAGAGTGGAGTTGCTGTTTACCGCAGTCCTGTGGAACTTCTGTACTCAAGGACTAGTGGCTTTCATAACCAAATGCTCTGGAATGCCTCCTCATAATGCCAGAACCCAAGGCTAAGGAGTCTGATTTGGGGCTCAGAATTCTCACTCTTGTGGGAGGCCTTCTGCTGTATATTTCTTCTACAGTTTGACCCAGGAGGTAATGGGATTTGACTATATCACACGTGTACCCTCTTACCTTTTTGTTGAGTTTCTTCATCTTTGGATTAGAATATCTTTTTTGGAAAGTTCAAGTGTTATCAGTGGGGGGTCATCAATGGGTTGGGATTTTGGTGTGCTTATGTGAGGAAGTGAGCTCAAGTTCCTTCTATTCTGCCATCAGCATGATGAATGAACTCTTAATTACTTTTTTTTTTTAAACCAGTTCAGTTCATATGCTCAGTCATGTCCTACTCCTTGGGACCCCATGAATCACAGCACACCAGGCCTCCCTGTCCATCTCCAATTCCCGGAGTTCGCTCAAACTCATGTCCATCAAGTCAGTGATGCCATCCAGCCATCTGATTCTCTGTTGCCCCTTCTTTTCCCGCCCCCAATCCCTCCCAGCATCAGAGTCTTTTCCAGTGAGACAACTCGTCGCATAAGGTGGCCAAAGTATTGGAGTTTCAGCTTTAGCATCAGTCCTTCCAGTGAATACCCAGGACTGATCTCCTTTAGAATGGACTGGTTGGATCTCCTTGTGGTACAAGGGAATCTCAAGAGTCTTCTCCAGCACCACAGTTCAAAAGCATCGATTCTTCGGCACTCAGCTTTCTTCACAGTCCAACTCTCACATCCATACATGACCAGTGCAAAAACCATAGCCTTGACTAGACGGACCTTTGTTGGGAAAGTAATGTCTCTGCCTTTAAATATGCCATCTAGGTTGGTCATAACTTTCCTTCAAAGGAGTAAGCGTCTTTTAATTTCATGGCTGCAGTCAGCATCCGCAGTGATTTTGGAGCCCAAAAAAATAGTCTGACACTGTTTCCACTGTTTCCCCATCTATTTCCCATGAAGTGATGGGACCAGATGCCATGATCTTTGTTTTCGGAATGTTGAGCTTCAAGCCAACCTTTTCACTCTCCTCTTTCACTTTCATCAAGAGGCTTTTGAGTTCCTCTTCATTTTCTGCCATAAGGGTGGTGTCATCTGCATATCTGAGGTTATTGATATTTCTCCCAGCAATCTTGATTCCAGCTTGTGCTTCTTCCAGCCCAGCATTCCTCATGATGTACTCTGCATATAAGTTAAATAAGCAGGGTGACAATATACAACCTTGACGTACTCCTTTTCCTATTTGGAACCAGTCTGTTGTTCCATGTCCAGTTCTGACTGTTGCTTCCTGACCTGCACACAGGTTTCTCAGGAGGCAGGTCAGGTGGTCTGGTATTCCCATCTCTTTCAGAATTTTCCACAGTTTACTGTGATCCACACAGTCAAAAGCTTTGGCATAGTCAATAAAGCAGAAATAGATGGTTTTCTGGAGCTCTCTTGCTTTTTCCATGATCCAGCATTGTTAGCAATTTGATCTCTGGTTCCTCTGCCTTTTCTAAAACCAGCTTGAACATCTGGAAGTTCACAGTTCACGTATTGCTGAGGCCTGGCTTGGAAAATTTTGAGCATGACTTTACTAGCATGTGAGATGAGTGCAATTGTGCAGTAGTTTGAGCATTCTTTGGCATTGCCTTTCTTTGGGATTGGAATGAAGACTGACCTCTTCCAGTCCTGTGGCCACTGCTGAGTTTTCCAAATTTGCTGGCATATTGAGTGCAGCACTTTCACAGCATCATCTTTCAAGATTTGAAATAGCTCAACTGGAATTCCATCACCTCTACTAACTTTATTCATAGTGATGCTTCCTAAGGCCCACTTGAATTCACATTCCAGAATGTCTGGCTTTAGGTGAGTGATCACACCACCGTGATTATATTGGTCTTTTTTGCACAGTTCCTCTGTGTATTCTTGCCACCTCTTCTTAATATCTTCTGCTTCTGTTAGGTCCATACCATTTCTGTCCTTTATCAAGCCCGTCTTTGCATGAAATGTTCCCTTGGGATCTCCAATTTTCTTGAAGAGATCTCTAGTCTTTCCTATTCTGTTGTTTTCCTCTATTTCTTTGCATTGATCACTGAGGAAGGCTTTCTTATCTCTCCTTGCTGTTCTTTTGAACTCTGCATTCAGATGCTTATATCTTTCCTTTTCTCCTTTGCTTTTTGCTTCTCTTCTTTTCACAGCTATTATAAGCTTCTTCAGACAACCATTTTGCTTTTTTGCATTTCTTTTCTATGGGGATGGTCTTGGTCCCTGTCTCCTGTACAATGTCACGAACCTCTGTCCATAGTTCATCAGGCATTCTATCAGATCTAGTCCCTTAAATCTATTTCTCACTTCCACTGTATAATCATAAGGGATTTGATTGAGGTCATACCTGAATGGTCCAGTGGTTTTCCCTACTTTCTTCAATATAATTCTGAATTTGGCAGTGAGTTCATGATCTGAGCCACAGTCAGCTCCTGGTCTTGTTTTTGCTAACTGTATAGGCTTCTCCATCTTTGGCTGCAAAGAATATAATCAGTCCGATTTCGGTGTTGACCATCTGGTGATGTCCATGTGTAGAGTCTTTTCTTGTGTTGTTGGAGGAGGGTGTTTGCTATGACCAGTGTGTTCTTTTGGCAAAACTCTATTAGCCTTTGCCCTGCTTCATTCCGTGCTCCAAGGCCAAATTTGCCTGTTACTCCAGGTGTTTCTTGACTTCCTACTTTTGCATTCCAGTCCCCTATAATGAAAAGGACATCTTTTTTGGGTGTTAGTTCTAAAAGGGCTTGTAGGTCTTCATAGAACCATTCAACTTCGGCTTCTCAGTGTTTCTGGTTGGGGCATAGGCTTGGATTACTGTAATTTGAATGGTTTGCCTTGGAAACGAACAGAGATCATTCTGTCATTTTTGAGATTGCATCCAAGTACTGGATTTCAGACACTTTTGTTGACCATGATGGCTACTCCATTTCTTCTAAGGGATTCCTGCCCACAGTAGTAGATATAATGGTCATCTGAGTTAAATTCTGGAACTCTCTTGCTTTCTCCATGACTATTCCAAAGCCTTTGGCTGTGTGGATCACAATAAACTGTGGAAAATTCTGAAAGAGATGGGAATACCAGACCACCTGACCTGCCTCTTGAGAAACCTGTATGCAGGTCAGGAAGCAACAGTCAGAACTGTATAAGGAACAACAGACTGGTTCCAAATAGGAAATGGAGTACATCAAAGTTGTATATTGTCACCCTGCTTATTTAACTTATATGCAGAGTACATCATGAGGAACGCTGGGCTGGAAGAAGCACAAGCTGGAATCAAGATTGCCGGAAGAAATATCAAAAACCTCAGATATGCAGATGACACCCCCCCTTATGGCAGAAAGTGAAGAGGAACTAAACAGTCTCTTGATGAAAGTGAAAGAGGAGAGTGAAAAGGTTGGCTTGAAGCGCAACATTCAGAAAACAAAGATCATGGCATCTGGTCCCATCACTTCATGGGAAATAGATGGGGAAACAGTGGAAACAGTGTCAGACTTTATTTTTGGGGGCTCCAAAATCACTGTGTATGCTGACTGCAGCCATGAAATTAAAAGACGCTTACTCCTTGGAAGGAAAGTTATGACCAACTAAAGCTGAAACTGCAATACTTTGGCCACCTCATGCGACGAGTTGACTCACTGGAAAAGACTCTGATGCTGGGAAGGATTGGGGGCGGGAGGAGAAGGGGACGACGGAGAATGAGATGGCTGGATGGCATCACCGACTCTGTGGACATGAGTTTGAGTGTACTCCGGGAGTTGGTGATGGACAGGGAGGCCTGGCGTGCTGTGATTCATGGGGTCGCGGAGAGTCGGACACAACTGAGCGACTGAACTGAACTGAGATAGTATATTAAAAAGCAGAGGCATTACTTTGCCAAAAAAGGTCCGTCTAGTCAAGGCTATGGTTTTTCCACTGGTCATGTATGGATGTGAGAGTTGGACTGTGAAGAAAGCTGAGCGCCGAAGAATTGACGCTTTTGAACTGTGGTGCTGGAGAAGACTCTTGAGAGTCCCTTGGACTGCAAGGAGATCCAACCAGTCCATTCTAAAGGAGATCAATCCTGGGTGTTCATTGGAAGGACTGATGCTAAAGCTGAAACTCCAATACTTTGGCCACCTCATGTGACGAGTTGACTCACTGGAAAAGACTCTGATGCTGGGAAGGATTGGGGGCGGGAGGAGAAGGGGACAACAGAGAATGAGATGGCTGGATGGCATCACCGACTCGATGGACATGAGTTTGAGTGAACTCCGGGAGTTGGTGATGGACAGGGAGGCCTGGCGTGCTGTGATTCATGGGGTCACAAAGAGTCGGACATGACTGATCGACTGAACTGAACTGAGTTAAATTCACCCATTCCAGTCCATTTTAGTTCACTGATTCCTAGAATGTCTACGTTCACTCTTGCCATCTCCTGTTTGACCACTTCCAATTTGCCTTGATTCATGGTCCTAACATTACCAGTTATCAACAGACACAACAGCACCCCTTCACAGTGATGATAATGAAGTCGAATTGTACATCCATTACAGAACTGCCTTCAGCACTAACAGGGCAACCTCTGGGGTTCTGAGTGATGCACGATGCCCCAGCAACACTGCCAGGGTCCTTGTCCAGGTTCTAGAAGCTGTCTGTGTTCCCTGAATTATGGCTCTCTACCTCTCTCTTCAGAGTCAGCCATGGCAAGATGGACTTCCTTCTAACCATGCATCCATCTAGTTTGATCGAATATTTTGTTTTAAATATTGGGTCTATATTCATCAAAGATATGTGCTCAGACACTTAGTTGTGTCTGACTCTGCAGCCCCATGGCCTGTAGCCCACCAGGCTCCAGTGTCCATGAGATTCTCTCAGCAAGAATACTAGAGTGGGGTGCCCTTTCATTCTCCAGGGAATCTTCCTGACACAGGGACTGAACCTGCATCTCTTACGTCTCCTACATTGGCAGGGAGATTTACTACTAGCACCACATAGGAAGCCCCAGATATTGGCCTATAATTTTTTGATATTGTCTTTGTCTGATTTTGGTATCAGGTGATGGTGGCTTCTTATAACAACTTTGGGAATATTCCTTCTTCCGTCTGTTGGAAGAGTTTGAGAAGGATCCATGTAGTTCCTTTGTATGTTTGGTAGAATTCCCCAGTGAAGCCATCTGGTCCTGGACTTTTGTTTGCAGGGAGGTTTTTTTTTTTTTTTTAGTTTACAGATTCTATTTCACTTCTAGTGATCTATCTGTTCAAAGTATCTATTTCTTCTTGATTCAGTTTTGGTGGGTTGTATAGTTTCTAGAAACTTGTCCATTTCTTATAGGTTGTCCAGTTTGTTGGCATATAATTATTCCTAGTACTCTCTTACATTTTTGTATTTCTGTGGTATCAGATGTTCGGTCTCTCTTAATTGTTAACTGGAAAGTGTCCTAGGTGGTGCTATTGGTAAAGAATCCACCTACCAATGCAGGAGACATAAGAGAGGCGGGTTCCATCCCTGGGTCAGGAAGAGTCCCTGGAGAATCCCCATGGACAGAGGAACCTGGCAGACTACAGTCCGCCGGGTCACAAAGAAGTCGGACATGACTGAAGCAACTTAGCGCGTGCGCACACACACAGTATCTATACAGTGATTGTACCATGAAAATATAATGAGGTCTTATTTGCTGAGCATTTCTGTATGCCCAAAGCTGTGCTAAGCCTGTAGTCTTCACACATCCTTACTGAATGTTGTGATTCCCACTTTCTGTGACTTACAGAGACTATCTTGGTAGCGTCATTTTTAGCTCATAACAATAGTATGATACAAAATTTAAACAGAAATTCAGGATCTCAGTCAACTTGCTAGCTGAGATCCCAATATATATATATGGCATGGATTAGGATGCAAACATAGGAAAATAAGAGCAATGGCTATTTAGAGTAGAAAGATTGTGGTGGTTCCAATCTTTAAGATAAAATGAATTATTGGTATAAAAATACATGTAATAAAAATTGGGAGAAGAAAAAAAAATGCATTTAGACAACCTACCTGGGTTTTATGACTAGACACTGAGACTTTTATCACTGTGGTGCTGGGTTTCACTTTTATTCCTAAAACTCTGTGGTCTTCTGGCCCCTGTGAAAGTTACGAGAAGGCAGTTAGGGTGACAGGACATTACCCACCTGTCCTCTGGTCCTCATTGAGTTGGATCAGAGGATTGTGGTTCTCCAGAAGTGGCGATCAGTTTGCTCTGAGCCATCTTAAATCTCACCCCATCTCCTTTTTACATCAAGGTAGGGCTGCTCAGACATCACGCTGCCACTAAGGCAGTCATCATATGAAGAGTGAACCTGGAACTTTCCACCTGCTTATCTCATGCCCCTCTCCTAACAGCTGCCCAGGAAACGATGCAGCAAATACCCTCAGCCCTTTAACTCGCGCTTCTTCTGTAAGGATCTTACTTAACCGCCAAGCAGAAAACCACACGTTTGTCTCATTTGGGAAAGCATGTCCTTACTCAAACCCCTGCCTCCTGTAAGATGAGTTCCCCTCCCAAAAGTGACTTTTCTTCCTTTCTAACAGATATCTGCAAACGAAATCGAAATGCTTTTGATGAGGTTGCCACGCATGTTTAAACAGGAATTCACAGGCGTGGGAGCAACGCTGGAAAAAAGGTGGAAGTTGTGTGCCTTTGAAGGAATTAAAACGACCTAACTGTGAAGAGCGATGCAATCTCTGGAGGAAACCGCCTGAACCCGGCCAGGGCTGTGCCGCGTGATCACGGGAGGTTTGGGGCAGGCCGAGCGCGGGACCTTTATGGAGCCGCCAGAGGCTGACTGTAGTTACATCTGTGGCGTTCTCTTGTGAGTGGAGATGTTATTGTGTACCAGTTCCCTAAAACAAAGCTTCATACTGTGACAGATCTGTTTGCTATGAAAACCAATGATTCCACAGTCATAGTGATGGCAGAACCCTAAAATATGCTACATTTGAGACTAGCTCACCAAGCAGAATATTTAAAGTTAATAATGGTGTAGCGATGGTCGTTGCTAGGCTACAGAGCTGTATATGTAATGTATAGCTGAAATCATTCAATGACATTTTCCTGAAAGTCTTTCTGTTTTAGTAAAAAAAAAAAAAAGAAGAAAGAAAAAAAGTAATTTTACAGTGAGAAAAAAAAATCATACCAAAAGAAAACTTGAATATGTGTCTGAACAGTTATTGTATTTTGTAAATTAAGTTATATGCTATTCTAGGGACTTTTGCCTTATTGAAGAGGCAGAAAATGTGATTGGACTCCTTGAGAATGCTTTATCAAGAATATTATTTTTCTAATGTAACGATCCTCCATCATACATTCTTTTAACATGGACTGCATAACAATTTTCATAAAATGTAAATAAAGGAAAAACTAGTGCTACTGTCTTGTACTTGGTATGTAATATTCAGGTTTATGCATCAAAATAAACTCAGTAAATATTGCTGTTACAAATTTTATAGCAAAGATATTAATTTTTTTCAATAAATATGACTTCTACCATATTGGTTTTGCAAATTATTCTTTGATATATTTTAAGAAATATTTTTCACATTAGTCAATCCCATATCATAGCTCATTATTTTTAAATGATTAAATAAATGCACGAGTGACATGAAGAGATAAAACATTTCAGACAGAAATACATAAAAATCATAAAGTGGAAAGTACTCAGAAAAGGTTATGTAGCATTAGAACGGATATTATTTGAAAATACCAAGATATGGCCGCCAAATATAATCAACGTAAATTTTATGTTTGTTTTGTGTCCTCATGCATAGAAACAAAGTAGCCAGTTACTTACTATTATTAATTCCTGGGTTTATTTGTATGTTTTCCAGAAAACATGCAAGTTAGAAAAAGAATTTAAAAATTCACACGTCAACCAACAATGTAGAGAAAATTTAGGTTTCCCTTCTTTAAATATAAATAGAATAGAGCTTTCAATTGTACTTCCCTCCTGTTTCCTTACATGAGAATCACAGAAAAGCAAGTATTCAAGATACTGATTGATTTTTAAATGAAACATTTTTTAGGAAGACAGCTGAACAGTGAATGTTATTAAAATTCCAAAAAGACATTCATAATTTCCTATTGGACATTATTGTCCTCTGGCTCTTTTTATTGAGTCCTGATAAATTAAGCTTCTTATTCATGCCTCCCATAAATATCTACACATGTTATATTCAGGCTCAGTGCTAACACCATGAATATGCAACTGAATAAGAAAGGACCCCACTAACACCCCCAACCAACGAACTCAGAGTTCAATGGGGAAAAGAAATGTTCCCAAAAGTGTCTGTATGACGTGAACCATGTGACAGGAAAGATACGCTAATGGAGCCATGATCCAACCTAAATATCAGTGTCATATTCATGCTGAAGCACTTGAGCACTCTTCACTACCATCTGTCAATGCCCACCACCGCCATCATCCTGACACGTTTATCTCTAGGTCAGGAGACAGACAAGGATACAACAATCCGAAAGGGGACCTCCTTATTTGCAGATAATGTTACCAAAAAATAGAAGACCTAAGAGCTTCACCTGAAAAAGAATTAGAAGAGACGAATTCAGTCAAGTGGCGGTCAAAGACAATGTCTAGTAGGGGCCGGAAGGAAAGTACCATAATCTAGACCATCTGCAAGCTGAAAACCTGGTAGATGTTTCCAAATGTGCGTTCCTACATTCAAGTATTGCCTGCAGTCACTCTAGCCTGAGGATACGCTGCACGGGGTAGACCCCAACTTAGGGCTTCTGCTTAGGAGAAGCAGTTGTCATGACCTTATGTTAGATCTGACATAAGACACCACTTTCTAACTTCAATTATGTGAGAACTTATTTTTGCCAGAAAAAAAAAAAAAAAAAACTTCTGAATTATTTTACACTCATGCTGGTTTCAATAGGACTTTAGAGGTCACCTGGGGAAGGAAATGGCGTGATGCCCTGAGGGGCATCTTCCTGTCTGTCACCCCATCCTCCCTAATCCTTGGGATAATCCTATTAAAAAGGACAGTGTTATTGTCCTCATTTGTCACACAAGGAGAAGGAGGCTCACACGTGCTAACAATCTGGCCAAATTTGCACGGTTAGACAATTCTGAATATGGGGTTTGAAACCAGGACCCAATGACTCCAAAACACGCTGTTCTTTTTACTATGGCACGCTTCTCATTCAGTCTATCCCCACTCCTCCCACGAGCTCAGTGCTCACCCAGGGCCTTCAGATCACCGCTTTTACTCTCCTTTATTCTCCACCATCCCCTGTACATGAATACAGGCGGGAAGACCTTTCTCTCCTAAACCTACCCAGTAACAAATCATCGTTCTTGGGTTCTGAGAAGAAGCAAAATGATGAAAGTTTGGAAATCCCGTTACCTGGCCCCGATGGGTCTTTCTGGATTGCTTTCTCACTGCTCCCCCAAATAAGACTAATAAGTTTTTGTCTTTTGGCTTTTGTTCATATCTGTCTATCCAAAGAGAAATACTTTACCTGAACCCACCTTCCAATACAGGAGACGTAAGAGATGCAGGTTCGATCCCTGGGTCAGGAAGATCCCCTGGAGAAGGAAATGGCAACCCACTCCAGTATTCTTGCCTGGAGAATCCCGTGGACAAGAGGAGCCTGGCAGGCTACAGTCCTTGGGGTCTCAAAGAGGTGGACACTACTGAAGTGTCCACTACTGAGTCTGTATGCATGCACTACTTGTCACAATTCTACACAGCTTTACGAGGAAACACAAAGCCTCTCCTCAGCCATGAAACTTTTCTCCATCCCCCAGAAGTCGCTTCTCCTGCCACGGCATGACCATCATCCCACGTGGACGATTTCTTAAGGCACTTACTTCCTAGCAGTCTTTGCCTCATCTCCCTGTTAGATCACAGGCTCTTTGAGGGATCCAAGCCTGTCTCATTTACTTTGAATATTTCTCAAAGTGATGTTGCTGCTGCTGCTGCTGAGTCACTTCAGTCGTGTCCGACTCTGTGTGACCCCTTAGACGGAAGCCCACCAGGCTCCCCTGCCCCTGGGATTCTCCAGGCAAGAACACTGGAGTGGGTTGCCATTTCCTTCTCCAATGTGTGAAAGTGAAAAGTGAAAGTGAAGTCGCTCAGTCGTGTCCGACCCTTAGCGATCCCACGGACTGCAGCCTACCAGGCTCCTCCATCCATGGGATTTTCTAGGCAAGAGTACTGGAGTGGCTTGCCATTGCCTTCTCCGAAAGTGATGTTACTTATAAATATTTAGAAAGCAGGACAGAGAAAGAACCAAGATGTTTTTCTGCCTCCAGAAACCAGTTTGCTTAGACACAAAAGAAAAAAATTACAAAATATTTTTAAAAGTTGCAAAATATTTTAGATCCGAGATTCCAAGATAGAAAATGTGAGCAATAATATACTGTATGCTATGGAAATACAAAAAGCAACCCAATTCCTTCCTAAGGTTCAAACCCAGATCAATTAGCAACTCTGCTATGAAGCCCTGATCTCCAGGATCCTCTCCTGGGTTCCCACTACTATTGCAGTATCTTCCTACTGCAGCCTGAATTCTGTATTGTAACCATTTATGAATGGAGCTGTCTCTCCCACGTCCTGCAGGCTGGAGAACTCCCTTACTCAATCCTCTAGGCCCTCAGACTGACATGACATACTATGACTTTTAGGTATTTATAATGGACCCAATGAATGAAAGAAAAGTCCACACAGGAATTTTCTGAATTTGTTGAATCAAATCATATTGAGGTATTAGGCCCAATAACGAATAAAGGCTAGAACTTTCTTCTTCCCAGCTGTAAGATTCTGGCAGAATTCTTTTTTAACACATTATTGACCACAGACATTTTAATACATCTTTTGTTACACCTGAATGTTACTGACTGTACACATTTAAATATTCACTTAGATAACAAATTACTGACCACAGGCATTAGTTTCTGCAAAAACCCCCAGTACATGCATACATGTAATATGGCGGTAATGTTAAATTTTTTTATTGTGGGAAAATACACATAACATTTATACTTTTAACCATTCATAATAGTATAAATCAGTGGCATTAAACACATTCACAATGGTGACACAACCAGTCACCACTGTATAACTTTTTCATCATCCTCAACAAAAATTTTAATACACCCATTAAACAGTAACTCCCTATCCCCCGCTCCTTCCAGCCCCTGGTAACCTCTCTCCTACATTATGTCTCTTTGAATGTACCTAGTCTAGATCTCTCATGTATGCGGAACCATACACTATTGGTCCTTCTGTCTCACGTATGTCACTTAGCTGAGTGTCCTCCAGGTTCATCCATGCTGTAGCATGCATCAGAATTTCATTCCTTTCTGAGGCTGAATGATACTTTGTTGTATGAGAACTCTTCTTGCTGGCTTAAGTACCTGTTATCTATTGCAGCAAGGAAAAGTCCCTTGTCTACGTTTGAAAGTACTTAGGTACTTTTAGTAAGTACCACATCAAAAACAACATTTGCAAGTGTAGAGAAGTTTGCTTCCATCTAGATAAACCTCGTTTTCATTGAGGGTAATAAAAATGAAATGACAAAAGTAGAAAATGTTGGTAGTAATTGTGTAGAAAAAGACTGTTTCAACAAATATCCATGCAACAAATGTGATATTTGACGAGTTGTCTTCTCTTGGTAAGGGTTGGGGATGTTTCACTTTGAGGGTTTTTTTTTTTAAATCCATTTTCTAAAAATGGGTGCTGTGTTTGTTTCACTCAATAAAAGACATTTTATCCCAAAACCGTAAGAACTATTTTACCATAATACTCATAGTTTTTCCTCATAAACTGAGAAAATAAAGAGATGTTAGAGTACTAAAATCTTATAGCTTGGCTCACTTTATATCAAAATGGTAAAAGGTTCACATGTAAATTCAATCAGTCTGTCATTAGTATCTGAATAAACTATAACTCTCACAAGCAGCATGCCAAACATAAATGTTTCAGAGTTAAACAACTTATTATGAATGTGTTTATATATTAGATCACTAAAAATATTGTGTTTCTAGTTCCCGCTTCTGCTCTCAGAAAGTGGATCTTTTTTGAAAAATGTTTGGGCTTCAAACACCTGACAGTTTCTCATACTAGGGGAGTGTTCGGTCTGTGTGGAGTCGAGTCCAGCCCCGGCCCTCACTGGGGCTGTTACCAAGCCTCGTTACTTAACCCCAGAGAGGTGCTAGCCCCACATTCGTGATACAGTAATGTTAAAACCTATGTCAGAGAATCATGGTGACTGATTTAACAAGACAGCATGCATAAAGCACCCAGATCGGAGCCAGGGAGACTGAAGTCACGGGTTTCTTCAAAAACTGAACTTGAGGGTGACCCTGTGGCTCAGTGGTAAAGAATCAGCCTGCCAATGCAGGATCCACGGGTTTGATCTCTGATCAGGGAAGATTCCACACGCCATGGAGCAGCTAATCCCGTGGGCCACAACTATTGAGTCTGTTCTCCAGAGACCAGGAGCCGCAACTACTGAGCCTCTGTGCTGCAGCCACTGAAGCCTGCATGCCCTGGAGCCCATCCTCTGCAACAAAAGAAGCCACTGCAGCATGAAGCCTGCACACGGCAACTAGAGAGCAGCCCCCAACTGCTGCAAGTAGAGAGAAGCCCACACAGCAACGAAGACCCAGCACAGCCTAAAAATAAATGCATTTTAAAAATTTTTTAAAAAGTACCCCAATTTAAAACACAGAACTTTAGATACAGCATCCCAAGCAAAGTAGGCAAGCCCCTTTCCCTGCTATTTGTCTATTCCTGCCTTTAGGAATAACCAGTCAATAATATGTTTCTAAATATAAGAATAAAATAAGACAACTAATAATATAAGACAGACATAATCATCATCCCCACAAATAGTCTATTAAATATGTACAAATGTAAAATCAACATAAGGAAAGTAATTGGAACTCTCTAACCTGCAAAGAAAGGAGCTCAGTCATTTTCAACTCTTTGTGACCCCATGGACTGTATCCCATCAGGCTCCTCTGTCCATGGAAGTCTATGGGCAAGAATACTTGAGTGTGTAGCCACTCCCTTCCTCCAGGGGAATCTTACTGACCCCGGGATCAAACCCAAGTCTCCTGCATTGCAGGCAGATTTTATACCATCTGAACAACCAGGGAAGCCCCCCTAATCTGCCAAGACTTTTGCAATGCTTATATGCAAATAGGCAGTCATCACCACAGTGACCCTCAGCCAGGAGAAAACCTAGAACCAGAATTCTTTGCAGCAACTTCCTTTTTACTTATTTGGGTTATTTCCAACAAACAGCAATCAGGGTCATATACATTCAACTGTGAAGACATTGTATGGCTCTGGACAACTGCCATTTTGAACGATGATCAACTCGGTATACAGTATGCAAGGATTAAATAGAGTATTAATTATGTTCTCTTTAACCCAGCAGAAACATGGTCAAGAAGAATTACAGCTGTAGCTGGAACATGCCATAGTATTATTTTAGAGAACATACACATCTATTATAGTTGCTGAGAGCGTCGAAGTAAAGGACTCCAGTAAATCTAGTAATTACAGACGAGTTGTGCTAATAAAATTAGCTGTTCAGGTCCAAAATTTTAACTCTCTTTGCCTGCTCTCAGAACCATAGAGATACACAAACAATAAAGCTCAGACGTTTCAACTGCCCATTTCACCTCTTACATAATGTACATTTATCGTACAGGGTTATATAATGGAACGTTCTTACTTCATGGGAAAAACAGACTCATAAAAAGAAATTGCAAACGTTTTACAGTAGAAAATGGCACTTTTCTAGACAAAGCAAGAAAGTGGTTAATGTACAACAGAAATTGCATTGCATGTAATGAAATGCATTTTTTTGTCTAGCAAATGTATTTATTGTGTGTTGAAAACTGTAATATCTTCCCCTGCACAAAGAAATTCCTATATAAAGCTCATTTGTTGTTATAGGGAGTAAAAACTCTTTTTCTTGTTTACTAAAGCAGTCTGTCTTAATATCAACCCCGACACTGTCAAGTTCAGTTAAGAAAAGCTACGTGTTGATAAGAATAGGACTGAAGCAGAAACCAGAATATTCCATTTCATCTGCTTTTCATATCTGAGTGAGTGCTATGCAACCCACAACATCTGGTAGCAATCTCTTTTCAGAAAGCATTCTTCTTTTCAAAAGAAAAAGCTAAAAATTGGTCAATTTGAGGCTCTCATCAATAAATAAATCTTTTGCCTTTGAATATGTTTATGCATAAGTGAGGGTTTGTCTCTCGTATTTTTTTGAGATAGAATGTGAAATATGGGCTGGCAAGTCAAACACTGTCTTCAGATGGGGATGATATATGGACGCCATTGTGGGTCGTTTATTAAACAGACATTGATTGTTACGTCAAATCAACATATCATGTATCATTTTTATGACTTACAATCACAGTAAATCAAGTTTCAAATAGGAAGTGCTATGAATTCTTAGGATAATTGTCACTTCCTAAGGCTGGGCAAGCAGCTGGGAAGGACTTTGCACCTCAGTATCTGCTCCTTGGGGGCTCCCCCCAATGGCTCAGTGGTAAAAAAAAAATCCGCTTGCAATGCAGAAGACATGGGTTCGATCCCTGGGTTGGGAAAATCCACTGCAGAAAGGAAATGCGAACCCATTCCAGTATTCTTACCTGGAAAATTCCAATCCATGGGATTCACAAAAGAGTCAGACACAGATGGGCAACTAAACAACAACAACATCTGTTCCTTGAGCAGATAAAGGTAACTTCAGTTCAACGTCTGCCAAAGAAAAGGCTGTGTGGTGCTGTATGTAAGCAAACCGGGTGGCAGAGAACAGACAGCGAAATCTAGACTATGCCAACCTAGAGTCAAATATTGTATACCGCTGCTGACCTCCACGGGCTGATAAAGGAGAAGCCTCCAGTTTTTTGCTCATGGAAGGGGTGGGTCACCTGGTCAGAAGCAGTACGGCGAGATTCCATTTTTCTGGAATCATCTCAAGTGAGTGATCACAGGAATGTGACTTGATCTCTGAAATGGGGATGACAGTAACAACCTGTCTCATGGTCTTCCTGTAATTCTTCCCATTATCCGGGACTTCCTAGGTCATCTAAGTTCACAGAACTTAGCAGACGTTTTCTATCTCATGGCCCCAACAGTCCACTGCCAGTTGGAAAGAATCTCCCCTCAGAGGTCACCACTAACACATCAAGTGGCTTCAGCTTCCTGATTCCTCCCTGGAATAACAAATGCCTTAACACAGCATAACAGGAAATCTCCTGTGGCCCCAAGGGCCTGGTGGACTGTGAGGAGCTAGATCTAGGCCTTCTGAAGAACTCCACATTCCCGTGGTCTCACTGGGAGGTTTTAGGGACTCCAGAAATCAACGAAGAACCAGTAAAGTTCCTAACTCAAACCAGACCTCTTGGAAGGCAGTCTTGGCAAAGACAAACCTGGTGTGTTTTTTCAAATATAAAATATTCCAAAGGAAACAGAACAACATCCTGATCTTGGGACTGAGAAAGGACTGGATGTCTTATCCCTGGTCCTTGACCTCCAATAAGAAGGGGACAATTTGGTGGCAGAATCGGAGGGATAAAATCTCTCTTGTGCTTCTCTGCTTCATATTACTTTATGTAATGGCAACAGGGATGTTTGAGCTCCTATTTCTCCAGCATCCAGGTTTAAGGGGCAGCATGGAGGGGCGGGGAGAAAGGGTAAGGAAACGCTCACACTGCCAGAAAATTCTCCGACGTGGAGGCACTCACCTCCCGCTTTGTCCTCATTATCCCTTTGGACTCGTTTCCTCTTTTCCCATGAGACTTTGTCCTGTCACCGTCTCGTGATTTATCAGGTCGAGGACAGCGGTATTCTTTTAACAAGCTGGGAAGGAGCACCCACCACTGTGCATATACACAGGCACAAATGCACCTGTGCACAGACGTGTATCAGTCACGCACTAATAAAACTTCGCACAGATATGGCCACATCATACTAATGCATTTTCATGTAGCCACATTTACACACATACACCGACACTCGAACATCTCTGCTACTGGTAATCATTCCGCCCCCTCAAGTGCTTCCCTCTTCCAAGGAGGATGACTCACTTAGAGGATACATAAGAGAAGGTGCCACTAACCCCTCTAGATAATATTAATAAGTATACGGAAGATGCCATTAAAAGATGATACTGGCACACAAAAAAGATGTAGGTGGGTTTACAAAAAAAAAAAAAATTTACAAAAGAGTCAGAAAAGGCAAGAAAACTGAGCCAGCTAACCCACAAGGACATCATGAGCTCTGTTCCAGAGAAGCAGTGGAGCAAGGTTCTTATTTATACAGCAACAATTCCTATAGCAAATGAAGATTATCAACAGCCCTATTTAATGGCTGACCTGTATCCACCCCTCTTTCCTTGTAATTTTGTAATCTCCTCCCACCTCACTCTGGGCTTGGTCATTTCGGCCTGCTTTTGGCCGAAGAGATGTTAGCAGAAGCTTGACCAGCACCTGCACATCTCCGCCCGCTCTCTTGCCTGACTGGGTTTGTGCCCTCTTGCCACGGCTATGAGAACACAGCGGGCTAGCTAAAACACAGGATGAATACTATAAGTAATCAAGAGAACGTATCAGAGACAAGTACACTTCAGCCTTAATCTGAAGCGGCAGATCTGCGAGCTAATTAAATGGTTTTTAGCCACTGAATTTTGGGGTGGCTTGTTATGCATCATTATTTGTGGCAATAGATAACTGACACAGAAACTGTGCTTCAGAATTAGGGTGCTGTTATAACGAAAGAGGAAAAAATGAGACAGTGTCTTTGAGACCAAGAAATGGGCAGAAGTGGGAAAAGTAATAAGAAAACTGCTAGAGAAGGATGGAAAAAATAGCAACACTGGTTACGCTGCTGCTGCTGCTAAGTCACTTCAGTCGTGTCCAACTCTGTGCAACCCCACAGACAGCAGCCCACCAGGCTCCCCCACCCCTGGGATTCTCCAGGCAAGAACACTGGAGTGGGTTGCCATTTCCTTCTCCAATGCATGAAAGTGAAAAGTGAAAGTGAAGTCACGCAGTCGTGTCCGACCCTCAGCGACCCCATGGACTGTGGCCTTCCAGGTTCCTCCATCCATGGGATTTTCCAGGCAAGAGTACTGAAGTGGGGTGCCATGGCCTTTTCCGATTGGTTATGCAGTAGCCAAAAAAACTGGTAATACTGCCATTTGTTAATTCAGAAGACAAGAAATGTACTTACTGGACTTGGGGATTTGAGTAATGACATATCCAGGCAGAACACTGAAAGTGCCAATGGCTCTCGCTACCCACATATCGATGAGGTTCCTACGAGAAACCAGAAGGGTTTGAGAAATAACTGAGGGACTTCCCTGGTGGTGCAGTGGTTAAGAATCCACCTGCCAATGCAGGGAACACAGGTTCAATCCCTGGTCCAAGAAGATCCCACATGCCACCAAGCAACTAAGCCCATGCACCCCAACTACTGAGCCTGCGTGCTGCAACTACCGAAGCCCATGTGCGTGTGCCTAGGGCCTGTGCTTCACAGTAAGAGAAGCCACCTCAATGAGAAGCCTGCCCACTGCAAAGAAGAGTATGACCCACTCACCACAACCAGAGAAAGCCCGAGCCCAGCAACAAAGACCCAACTTGGCCAAAAAAATAAAAACAAGTTTAAAGGGGCTACAGAAGAAAGGTAACTTCTTGGTTGGAAAACAATCTCTTATCTCTTCAGTCAGCAAAAGATTTTCAAAGTAAAATGACGCCTGGGGCAAGGAGCCAAATAAACATTTAAGACTGTTTATTATGGCCTCTGAAAGAAACAAAACAGAACCTAGAAGAACCTTTCTAAGCTAGACAAAAGGACTGGTAGGAGTCTTAAAAGCATAGCCCCCACAGAAACCTCACTTGCCCAAACAGTAATTATGTCTAGATAGAGATCTAGCTCAAGTATTGTAGGTATTGCTTTTGGCTCATCAGATTTGTAAGAAACCCACAAAAATGTTGAGAGCACTATATTGGCAAGAGTTCTACCAATTAATCCTAAAAAACCCAGACTATTGAAAAAGTAACAAACTCCCTAGGTTCCTCATTTTCACAAAGAAAAAGCAGGGTGAAAAAACTGTTCAAAGCACAGAGGTAACCAAGGAGAGAGGGCCAGCACAGGCATCCCGACAGCAGCGCAGAGAGCCACAGAATACAACAGACTGTAGACGAGCTCTCGGCACCGAGGCCCAATCAACGAACATTGAGCTCCTCTGGAAGAGGCGGCCCTGGCAGCATTCACAGGGCTGGACTTCAGAACTGGTGTGAACTACTGCCTCATGTAATTTCCATTCATCTTGTGAATGGGATTGTCTGCTATAACTATCCTGTCCTTCCTTACCCTAGTGTATAAGATTTGGGATAAAATAGCTTATCCTTTTCATTCATAGGCCTTTTTGTCACAAAATATTTACATCTAGGAGCCCCATTTGAACATGTTATATACATTTTGAGACCCTGGAACTTGAGCCTGATGCTGTGATTAAATGACATCATCGGGGCTCTTGGAAGGAAGGGGTAAGTATATTGCGCACATAGGAATAAAATGAACAGTTGAGATCAGAGTATAGACATTTCACTTCTGTACCAGTTTCCATTCCAATTTCTAGGTCAGCTTTCTACTGTCACACATTAATGGTGATCACAAGTATGTAATTTAAGTTGGGAATTTCTCCTGATCTTGACTGGGCTCACTTGCTTTATTGGGGGGAGTGGGGGGGAAGCTGTGCCTCACACAGCTTGTGGGATCTTAGTTCCCCAACCAGTGACTGATTCCCCAGGTTTCTAGTACTGGAAGCATGGAGTCCTAACCACTGGACCACCAGGGAATTCCCTGACTTGCATGTTTTTTGAAGTCAACTAGCTAATGGCTGGGATCATGTTTCTGGTGGTAATTGGCTTGAAGCAAGCATGTCTCAATGACCTCGCTGTGACAAATCCACTCTCCATAAGTCTCATCCTTCTATCAGAGCAGCCCTAGCATACACTCACGATGATGAAGAAGAGAAGAGTGTGACTGATGTCTTCATTATAAAGAGCAGCAAGACAAAAAGCCTTAATGCACAAGGACTTCCCAGGTCTCTTATTTTCATCACACTTCAGTTCAGTCGCTCAGTCATGTCCGAATCTTTGCAACCCCATGGACTGCAGCACGCCAGGCCTCCCTGTCCATCACCAACCCCCAGAGCTTGCTCAAACTCATGTCCATTGAGTCGGTGATGCCATCCAACCATCTCATCCTCTGTCGTCCCCTTCTCCTCCTGCCTTCAATCTTTCCCAGCATCAGGGTCTTTTCAAATGAGTCAGTTCTTCACATCAGGTGATCAAAGTACTGGAGTTTCAGCTTCAGCATCAGTCCTTCCAATGAATATTCAGAACTGATTTCCTTTGCTAAACACCAAATGGCCAAAATAAATCACATGACTGAGCCCAGAAACAAGGGGTGGGGGATCAGTGCAATCAACCTACCATAATTCCAAAACTATCTCCCATAAAAACTAGTGTTCCAGAAGATGTTATGAGATACTCCACTAAACAGAAAGACTTCTAGATTCACAAATTTGTGAAATGCTATTTATTATATCCTTTTGGTGAGTCACTGTACTTACTAACCTATAAAAGGCTCTGAGAATTCCTATGTCTGTTTACCTTGGTTTCACTGCTGTCTCACACATACATTCAGCCGGGAAACACATTAATTAAGAGAAAAATTGCTGAAGACACCTTGCAGAACAAGTGTTTCTCGAATCACATTCTGAGAAGCACTGGTCTGTTATGAAAATCTGTAATGACTGCATTAAGAAAGAGCTTCAGGAGACCAAGAAGCAGATTTCATGGGACAGATTAATAAACTGCTTGTGGTAATTATTTTCTTGACTCCCACGTGAGAACCCAAGAGTCAGGAAAGCTAACCAAGCCTCACAGAATGGCAGCACAAAGCTGGGACGCATGTCCACACTGGCCTGACCAAACACCGACGTCTTTTCATCTCCTCACCTGTCCATCGGCTGAGAGAGAACATCAGGCGTCATGACAGAGGGCAGGGGAAACAGCACAGGGCGGTAGTCTTGTGGACGAGAAACTGTTCTAATCCTGGCTTTGCCACCGAGCTGTCTTAAAGAGGTCACACCCTCCTAAGCAGAGTAGCCTGGAAACACTGTTCTTTCTGTTCCCTTGAAACTTGAAGATTCCAGAAACATTTTGATGAATGCCGCTTTGGGACATAAGAATCCTCTGGTGTTTCCTATCCACCACCATAAAAATGGTCTAAAACTAACTGTCCTGTTATTAATCTGGTCCTGAATATAACAAGTTCATTTTTTAATTTGCTTATTTCAATCACTTAAGATATTCAAACTATCCTTCCAGCCTGAAACTCTTCCCGTGTGCTTGCTAATTTCCCAGTGAAATCTCCATGATATACTCCAAGGAGGGCATATTAATATTCTCAGGAAATATACTACCTGTACTGCAGACTCTAATTTTAGAACATTCATCACTGAGGGTGGTTTTCTTCTTCCTGTCCTAATTTTTCTTTTCTCAGGTTGTCAGCCTGTTGGACTACATTAAGCTGAATGGTGACTTTCCTTTATTACACATTTCCTTCCTGAGGGCCTGCCCTTTGTGAGCAATGGCAGAAGGCCTGGGAGTTTGCCCTCTAACTGGGGAGATAAAGCCTGGAGCAGGAGGAGACCACACAGGAAGTATTGAAAAGGGCAGAAACAAAGTCCCTTTGTCAGGGAAGCTATTGTTCTGGCAAGAAATCCATCCTGGCTTTACCTCACCATTGCGCTGAGGCAGTGAGGTGAACTGGTCTCAAATCATTTCGTCCAATATCTGGTTGTGCTGTGGTAGCGTCCGTAGCAGAACTCTGCATTAAATGAACTCCTTTGTCTTGGAGGAGACATCCAAAATACGTTTCAGTCTCCTGTTCTCCTGCAGGGCTTCCCTGGTGGCTCAGATGGTAAAGAATCTGTCTGCAACGCAGGAGACCTGGGTTCGATCCCTGGCCCTGAGGGAGGCATGGCAACCTACTCCAGTGTTCCTTCCTGCAGAATCCCATGGAAAGTGGAGCTGTGACTCTAGGCCTCTCCGGCCAGCAGTCCGACAGCACAGACCTGGGCGGCCTCCCCTTCCTGGAGACCTCTAGAGCAGAGCATCTCCACCTCGGTGCTATTCATGGTATGAGTGGCATACTTTCTTCTGAGGCTGCCCTGTGCTCTGGGGGATGCTCGAGACACCCCTGCTCAATCGCTCAGTCGTGTCCAACTCTGTGTGACCCCATGGACTGTAGCCCGCCAGGCTCCTGTGTCCATGGGGATTCTCCAGGCAAGAATGCTGGAGTGGGTTGCCATGCCCTCCTCCAGGGGATCTTCCTGACCCAGGGATCAAACACACATCTCCTGCACCTCCTGTACTGGCGGTGCCTTCTTTACCACTAGTGCCACCTGGGAAGCCCTAGAGGCCCCTGAATGACAACAGCACCCCCCACCCCCTACTTCGGAAGTGGCAATCAAAACTGACTCTAGATATTGTCAAATGGCCCCTGAAGGGCAACATCTCTTTTGGCTAAGAACCACTGTTCTAGACTATGAGAAAAATGAAACCTCAATTTTATTGTTTTGGGTTGGTTTTTTTTGGCCGTACCATGCAACCTGGATGTGGGATTTTAGTTCCCTGACCAGAGAGTGAACCTGTGCCCCCTGCAATGGATGTTTGGAGTTCCAACCACTGCACCACCAGGGAATTCCCTATCGTTGTTATTGAAATGGAAACCACCTCTACTATCACCAGGTAACGTCCCTGGGAGCCAAGCTTCCTTCCAAGCCCGCCGCCTGTGTGTAGCTGAGACTTCTCGCGGCTGTTCACATGAAACAGCTTCATTTGGCAGCTGGTCTGTTCTCTTCCCCATTTATCCTCTACCTCCAATAACTTCTGCTGCACCACTCACCAGGTTTTAAAGCTCTTTATCAGGCTTCCAATATGTCTACAACCCTCATTCCTGAGCGAACTGGGACAAACTCAGGGGCTAAACTATTGAAGATTCCAGTAGCAGGATAGGGCATCACACTCAGAAAGCCTGCTTCTCAGAGACGGTCAGCTTTGGTGACTCACCAACGCACGCATCGCCTCACAGTGAATTCTCTGTGGACTCCTAAATAAACCTCCCGAGACCTCCACCCCATCAAGCAGAGGTCCAATTAAGAGTCTTAAAAAGTCGAGGGTCCAGTCTCTTCCCAACAGCAAGTGATGCTGGGAAAATTGGACGGTCACAGGTAAATCGATGAAGTTAGAAACCCCCTCTCACCATACACAAAAATAAACTCATAATGGATAAAGACTTACACAAAAGACATGAAGTCATAAAACTCCTAGAAGAGACCACAGGGAAAACATTCTCTGACATACATCCCACCCATGTTTTCTTAGGTCAGTCTCCCGAGGCAATAGAACTAAAAACAAAAATAAACACGGGACCTAGTCAAACTCACAAGCTATTGCACAACAAAAGAAACCATTTTTAAAAGATGAAGAGACAACCTAAAATGGGAGAAAATATCTGCAAACAGTGCAACAAACAAGGGCTTGATTTCCAAAATATACAAACAGCTCATACAGTTCACCACCAACAACAAAAAACCACCCAATTAAAAAATAGACAGAAGCTCTAACTACACAGATCTCAGAAGAAGAAATACAGTGGCCAATAGGCACATGAAAACATGCTCAACATCACTAATTATTAGAAAAATGCAAATGGAAACTACCATGAGATACCACCTCACACTGATCAGAAAGGTCATCATTTAAAACACCACAAATAACAAATTCTGGCAAGGATGTAAAGAAAAGAGAACCTTCCTGTACTGTTGGTGGGAACGTAAGTTGTTACAGCCACTATGGAAAACAGTATGGAGGTTCCTCAGAAAACTAAAAATAGAGCTACCATATGATCCAGAAATCCCATTCCTGGCACGCACATGTGTGCCAAGTCATTTCAGTCACGTCCAACTGTGTGACCCTGTGGATGGCAGCCCATGAGGTCCTCTGTCCATGGGATTCTCCAGGCAAGAATACAGGAATGGGTTGCCACGCCCTCCCGCAGGGGGATCCTTCTCGACCCAGGGACTGAACTTGAGTCTCTTACGTCTCCTGTGTTGACAGGCAGGCTCTTTACCACCAGTGCCACCTGGGAAGCCCCATTTCCTGGGCATATATCCAGACAAAACTCTAATCCAAAAGGATACATGCACACCAGTGTTAATAGCAGCACTATTCACAACAGCCAGGACATGGAAGCAACCTAGATGCCCATCGATACACATGAATGGATAAAGAAGCTGTGGCACATATACACGATGGAATATTACTCAGCCATAAAAAGGAACGCATTTGAGTCAGTTCTAATGAGGTGGATGAACCTAGAGCCTATTATACAGAGTGAAGTAAGTCAGAAAGAGAACGATAAATATCATATACTAATGTATATGTATGGAATCTAGAAAGATGGTACCAATGAATTTATTTACAGGGCAGCAATGAAGAAACATAGAGAACAGACTTATGGACACCGGGAGAGGGGAGGAGAGGGTGAGATGTATGGAAAGAGTAGCATGGAAACTTACATTACCATATGTAAAATAGATAGCCAACAGGAATTTGCTGTATGGCTCAGGGAACTCAAACAGGGGCTCTGCATCAACCTAGAGGGGTGGGATGGGGAGGGAGCTGGGAGGGAGGTTCAAAAGGGTTGGGATATATGTATAACTATGTCTGATTCATGTTGAGGTTTGACAGAAAGCAACAACATTCTGTAAAGCAATTATCCTTCAATTAAAAAATATTTTTTAAAAAGATGTGGTACATACCATACAATGAAATATTACTCAGCCATTAAAACAATGCCATCTGCAGCAACACGGATAGACCTAGAGATTATCATACAGAGAGAAGTCAGTCAGAAAGAGAAAGACAAATACCATATGATATCATTTACATGTGAAATCTAAAATCTGACACAGACGAATGTGTCTATAAAACAGAAACAGACTCAAAGACACGGAGAATAACACTGTGGTTGCCAGGCCAGGTTGGGGAGGGGTGGGCTGGGAGTTTGGAAATATCAGATGCAAATAATTATTATATAGAAAGGATAAACGACATGGTCCTACTGCAGTGTGCACAGCACAGGCGACTATGTTCAGCATGTTACGATAAACCAATAATGGAGAAGAATATTTTAAAAGAAGGTGTGTGTGTATATATATATATGTATAACTGAATCACTCTGCTGTACAGCAGAAATTAACATTGTAAATTAACTATACTTCAATTTTTTAAAAAAAGTCTGGAATCTCAAAAAGGTAGTATCACTTGCTGTAAATCATAAGGCGCGCAGATGGGAGAGAGAGGTTTGAAGGTGGCTGTATCTACCTCCAAATGTTCGTGCTCTTTCCTTTACTACCACACCAACCACGTGCCCGCAGAAAAACTAGAAACAGTCATTCGGGAAAACCATGAAGAGCACTGCATGGTTTCTCCACCTCTCCTCACATGAGCGTACATACATGGACATCTTCTTACGCGTACAGCGTCAAATCAATAGACGGGCACTAGGTTGATTTAATAAACATACAGCATTCACCATGTGGCAGGTCCACCCTCATTTAATCCTCATAATACTCCACAGCAAATACTACCAATTCACTTTTTTGGTCACACTTATTTCCATCTCTGTTGAAGAGTCAGCGGAAGAACACTCTACTAGACCACTCAGCGGTGGTCCTGACCGTCCAGCGGCCTGAGAAGGGGGCGCGCAGCCAGCCCAGTCGTGGGGAGGCCCCAGGCCCACAGACCAACCTGTGACCTCAGACTGAGCAGCAAGAAACTCGGGACCTGGAGCAGCCCACCTGCTCTGACACTCCTCCTCGGGCATAGCCTCTCCAGCAGTGGCCCGTCTTCCCCTTCAACAGACCAGATGAGGTCCACCTACCTTATGAGAGTAATCTGCTTTACTCAAGGTCTACCGATTTAAATGTCACCCACATCTAAAAAGTACCTTCACAGCAGTATCTCAGCTACCAAACAGCTGGGTGCCATACCTATCCCAGTTGACTCTTAAAGTCAACCATCACCCCAAGGAACAAGAGTAAGGCAGAAGTCGGGACTTCACCGGTGGTCCTGGTTAAGAATCGGCCTTCCAGTGCCGGTGCTGTGAGTCTGATCCCTGGCAGGAGAACTAAGATCCCACGTGCTATGGGAGCAGCTAAGTCCACGTGGCACAATTACTGAAGCCTGAGTGCCACAACTAGAGAGTCACGTGCTGCAAAGAAAGCTCCCTTAAGACACAAAGAAGATCCTGCGGGCCACAACGAAGGCCCGACACAGCCAAATAAGTAAAAAAAAAAAAAAAAATTTAAATAAGGCAGAAGTGTTTACCTTGACATCCACTGACTATTCAAAGACAAGTTGGCCCTTTCAATTCTGGCTGGAAGGAGGTGGTGTGCCCAATGTATTGAAAAAAAAAAAAAAAAAAATATGAAGCAGTGGGAAGGCCACAAAGAGAACTGACAAGGAGACTGGAGGGAATGTGTCGATGCCAAGCACTTCCCTCAGAGAAAGGTGGACGGAAGTAAAGCCAGTGACAGTCCAGGATGCTGCAAGCATGAGCACAAGAGCCTGCTGCCTTCCCTGAAGTCCACGCCTGCAGGTCAGATCAGACTTGTTTCAGGTTAGATCAGATTTGTTTCAGGTTAAGTCTCCATGTTAACAGATAAGGCGTGTCACAGCCATGGAAATAACGAAACTTCCAAGAGGTCTGAAAACCTGCTTGCACCTAAAAGTGTTAGTCGCTCAGTCGTGTCTGACTTGTCATGACCCCATGGGCCATAGCCCACCAGGTTTCTCTGTCCATGGAATTCTCTAGGCAAGAGTACTGGAGTGGGTAGCAGTTCTCTTCTCCAGGGGATCTTCCCTCCCCAGGGATCGAACCCAGGTCTTCTGCATTGCAGACAGACTCTTTACCATCTGAGCCATCAGGTTCCCCACCTAAAACTCTGCTTCTCTCACCCAGAATGGCTTTTAAGGGTGCTCACTGATGGGAAGCATAGGAAAATACACTCTGAGCTCTTGCAAATAATTCCATCCAGACACAAGCGCATGGAGACAGAGCCTAAGTAACCAAGCTTCCTTTGCAAGAGGAGTTCCCACTGCCTACAATTCCATCTGCATCCTTGGCTTGGTTTCAGAGATTTTTATGTTGTTGCAGTTTTTTTGGTTTTGTTTAATATGTCCCCCCCGCCTCCAATAAAAAATGATTAGTGCAGAGAGGTCTCCAGCGCTGCAAGGAGAAACACTCTAGGACGTTATGTATTAAAAACTGGCTTGGGATCCAGGTGTCAGCTTCTTACAACTCAGCCCAGAGTTGGCTTCAGTTCTCTCTGCTATTTTCAGAGCAGTCTCTGGAGAAGAAAAAAGAAAGGTCCATGTGTAGCAGTTTCGTGAAATGTTTAAATAGTACCAAAAAAAAAAAAAAAAACAACCATGGTTAAAGGGAGACAGCTCCATTGTTTAAGAGGGAGATAATTCCAAGACACATTCCAGCTTTTCCTCCCTTTGCTATCTGACCTTGGAAAGGTAACCACTCTATGCCTCAGTTTACCCACCAGCATCTCTCAAGTGGTAACATCTGTCTGCCTTTTTCCTACCTAATAAGTTATAAATCAGGACCTTAGAACACTCTGTAATCTTCAAGTATATAAATCAAGCAGAGCAAAACATAGAAACCATCAATACCACCACCTTGGGTCAAAAACAAGATTTAAATTCCAGGCTCCAGTGATGAAAGGCCAGTGGGTGGAAATGCTGTCAGCCGGCCCATCGCTCTTGTCTCTACGTTGAACACGGTCGCCTTCAGATCAAGGAGTCGTCCGTGAAAGGCAGCCTCACGGTACGGCAGCACTGTTATAATAGCAGATTGACAAAAATGGAGACAGATGGCTGCTCAGCGGCAGGGTTTTCAAATGAATTTACTGTTTATGAAATGTGCAGGATGGATGGCGTCAGGGCCTGAGTCTGCCGCGTAGAGGGGGAGATCAATCGAGGGGCACCAAGATGATGGCCTGGGCTGCCTCTCCCCAGTTCCCCCCAGCTCAAAGCCAGGCAGGAGGCTTGGACCGGCTGCCAAGCCCCCAAAAGGAAAGCTACGTGTGGACTCACGGCAATACTCACTGTGGAACAAGAGGGCAGATTCAGCGCCGATAATTCCTCACGTTGGCAGAGAAAATCCCAGTGAGTGCCAGTGCGAGGCTAGGGGCGAGAGGGGGCTCTATTCCTCAGCCAATAAAAAGAATGAGATAATGCCATTTGCAGCAGCATGGAAGGGCCCAGAGAGGGTCATATGGAGTGAAGAAATAGCGTATGACATATGACATCCCTTATACGTGGAACCTAAAAAGAAAAGGGTTCAAATGAACAACTTACAAGACAGAAAGACTCTCAGAGAACAGACTTATGGTTGCCGGTACACACTGCTAGATTGAAGACAGAAAGGACCTACTGTGGAGCACAGGGAACTCTGCTCCATGTTATGTGGCAGCCTGGATGGGAGGGGAGTTTGGGGGAGAATGGATGCGTGCGTATGTATGGCTGAGTCCCTTCGCTGTTCACCTGAGACTATCACAATACCATGCCATCAGCTATACTCCCAACATAAAACAAAAGGTTTAAAAAAAGAAAAGAGTGGGACTCTTCCTGTGACTGTCTTGAGTGCGTTCCTTGGGAGACAGCATGAGGCGGGGGCGGGATGAAGGTTACACGGTCGTGCAGTCCTTGACAAGGTGGACTGTTCTCCTACAATCCCCTGGAGTCTGGCAAGCTCCAGCCACGATTTCTCCCAATTCCACAGAATCTTCAGTCAGTCCTCCCAGGCTGCAGGCAGTTTTACGATGTCATTCTTTCATAATGTCAAAAGATTTCTGCCAATCCCTGATGGCCTGATGCCATTTTCTGAACCATTTTCTTGCAGAAAACTCAAAGGTTGGTACAACACTGCCTGTGTGATACTGTCCCTTGGCACTTCTGAGACACCTCCAGCACCTTTCCTCAGTCATTAGAGTAAGTGACATAAAAAGGAATCACAGCCGAGCAAAAGTGACCATGAACCAGGCCATGTCTCTATGACTCACAAGGACCCAGCGGGGCCTAGAGCTTCAAGGGTGCTCCCTCTACCGGCTGACTTGCTCCACTATCCTCTCCCTGACTGAGTGCCAGCCTGGGTTTATTTAAACCATAAAAGTATTGCTGGCCCAAGCAGCACTGAATGGGGTCAGTGCTGAGTGGGACACGACTGTAATCTTAGAAACACTGTGACCTGACGCTCAAGGGACAGCAGCAACCCTCACAAGCAAAGAAGGCCATGTACTCGGAGGACTCCGGGGGAGCCTTGAACACCTACCCCCTGCCCATCTGAGGGGCTCCCCACAGACAAGGCTCTGTCCTGGCACAAGGGCTCTGCACCGTGCAACAGGGCCACTGCTGGACGCGGCCAGCAGCCCACTAGGTCCCTCTAGAAAAGCTGGACAACAGGACCCATGGAGAGGGGCCGTTGGGAGGGAGGGGCCCTGGAAGCCGAGGGCCATTTTAACACCAAGCAGGAGCCAGGGGGCTGGAGGTCAGCAGGAAGTCAAGTCAATTGGAACAACAACAAAAAAAGGCAGAGCAAAGCTGCCGTCCCCACCACACTGGAACAGGGGACCGAGGAACAATCTCTCCTCCTCTCCGAACCTGAGGGTCCTGACATGAGGCCGTGCTCTGCGGAAGCTGGCTTTCCCCAAGTACTTGATGTGTTTTAGCTGGCTGGGTCTAATCTGCTCCTGTTTCCCACATCTCACACAGAGCCTAACACAGGTGGTAACACTCTACCCCGGTCAGCTGAGTGTGAGGGCCAGGGCACCCACCTCAGGGGAGATTTATAATGGCTCCTTTTAGCACCCGGATGAGTCTCTAAGTCAGCATGCAGTGAAAGTAGGCTTTATTTATGCCCTTATTTGGGGCATGTGGGTTTCCCTAGTGGCTCAAATAGTAAAGAATCTGCCTGCAATGCAGGAGACCAGGGTTTAATCCCTGGGTCAGGAAGATCCCCGGAGAAGGAAATGGCAACCCACTCCAGTATTCTCGCCTGGAGAATCCCATGCACAGAGGAGCTGGCAGGCTACAGTCCATGGGGTCGCAAAGAGTCAGACACGACTGAGCGACTAACACTTTTGGGGTGTACGACCGTCTGGATGAATACCTGTCCTGTGCCAGCCAAGCAACATGCCGGGCACTATGGACACAAAGGAGGGCTAGAAATGATCATAATTTCAAGAGAATTCCAAGAATTTGAAATTCCAAGTCCGCAGCTGTCTGACTTCTAACATCTTGCAAAGACAGACCCCATCCTCAGTATTTCCCATGAGAGGTTATGGAACTAACACCTCTATTAAATAAACACCACCGCTGCCAATGGATCAACAAGAGCTTAAGAGGGTTTAGACAGACAACTGAGAAGGGAAATTCAGAGTTAAACATCTAAGGCACGTGACTGAAAGGTTAGCTCTTCCACTCAAGAGAGCTCCAACAAAATTAAAGGATCAGCAGAAAAAAGATGAAAGCATAAGAATACCGCAGAAAGACATGTTTAATGGTATGTTTCTGATACAAACGCAATTCTAACCCACTCAGATTTGGTCAGTGGGTGAGAGAAGGAGGGGAAAGGAGTTTCCTCTTGAGATTTTGAGGAAGCCTGGGTCAAGGGGAAAAATACACCAGGACTGTCTCCCCTGGGAGTATTCTCACAGAGGAAACAGCCACTGTTAACCCCCAAATCCTCTTTTGTAAATTAGAAAAAGATGCTTCCACTGGGTAGGCAAAACCCCAGGCCAGTGCTTACGCCTTGGCGAGCAGAGCGGAGGCTGGGTTTCAGCCCTCGTTTCCCGTCTTGGCAAGGCATCCTTGTGCAGCCAACCACCTACACGCCCTTCCGTGGCACAGAGAAGGGGGACAGGGGACAGAAGCAGACGAAGAAGAATAAGGAAACCCACAGAAAGAGGCCAAAGCGGAGAACGAGACAGAGAATGAGACTCAGGGAAGGTGGAAGAAGGAACGCGAGAGAAGGAAGGTGGGAGGGAGAGGAGGGAGAGACGCAGACGCGAAACTCACATGGAGAAAGGGAAAACATGGCAAGGGGCCAGAGGCTCTGGACTGGTTCCCCCACGGCCAGTCCCTGGCCGGGCCACTGCTCTAACACGTTCAGTTCAGAGACCAACACACCTGTCCTGAGGACAAGCTCGTGAAGCCCTGTGGCTGAGGCTCTGGACACAGACCTGAGCAACAGGCTTCCTACGCTACATGGCCTGCTGCCTGCGGAGGGTGCGCAGAGTGAAATGAAATGTCTTCCAGCCGCTCTGGGAGCACCAAGGTCCTGGGGGTTGATTCTGACCCAGAAAGACCCATTTCTGACGAGGTAAGGGAGTCTCGTGACTTTGTTAGTCAATTAGAAAGTCAAGCCCTGGACCTTCCTTGGTGGTCCAGTGGTTAAGAATCCACCTGCTAATGCAGGAGACCCTGGTTCAATTCCTGGGTTGGGAAGATCCACTGGAGAAGGGATAGGCTACCCACTCCAGTGTTCTTGGGCTTCTCTGGTAGCTCAGCTGGTAAAGAATCTGCCTGTAAGGCGGGAGACCTAGCTTGGATCCCTGGGTTGGGAAGATTCCCTGGAGAAGGGAAAGGCTACCCACTCCAGTATTCTGGCCTGGAGAATTCCATGGACTATATAGTCCATGGGATCATAAAGAGTCAGACACGACTGAGCGACTTTCACTTTCTTTCTTTCTAATGCAAGGGACGCTGGTTCGATCCCTGGTCAGGGAACTATGATCCCACATGCCTCAGAGCAACTAAGCCTGTGCTCTGCAACTACTGAGTCTGTATGCCCTGGAGCCCTCATGCCACAACTGGACAGTCCATATGCCGCAACAAGATAACACATGCTACAACAAAGACCCGACCACAGCCAGATAAATAAAAACAAATGAATGAAAGAAAGGCAAGCCTTTACCAGAAGAAAACAAACAATTAACCACCCACCTAGCCTCCCACAATCAACCAACAAGCAGAGCCCTTGCCTGTAAGGCCCATATTTTTGAGGTGCATAGCTTTTCTAGAGGCTCAATAAAAATGCCAGATGTCTTGCAGACATTTTTGACTAACACAGCTTCTGTTAAAAACAAAAACAGTTGAACCATCTTCCTACACATCACCACCACAAAAAAATTTCCCTCCCACCTATCCCATCTGCCATGCGGCCTAATTTCAGAGTCTCAAGAGAAGCTCCTTGTGGAACATGACATTTCCTAGATCAGCACCTTGGTTACCAATTTAGAATCTTCCCAGCACCTGGGACCTAGAAACACACTGTGATGATTTTCCAACAACAGCTTAAAATAGCCCCGGTCATCGTCAGCTCAGGTCCTTAACTGGGGAAATACCCAACAGCCAGCTGACAGTTAAGTTAGGCCTATGCGCATGAACTCGGAACTGGTGGAAGTCTACAGGATGAGAGCCGCTGCCGGAGGGAGAAGGCATTCTGAAGACCAGGCCCCTCTGCAGCTTCCATCACAGCCACGCGCCAAAGGCCTCGTTCTGGTGTTTCGAGTCTTTCTTTCATTGCACACATGGTCTCTGGGCCCCTGTCTGAGAGTTAAACAGTGAGTCAGGCTTTGCACATACAGACGTGAAGAAGAAAAAGCTAAGCCCTACCCTCAAGGAACTCACCTTATTAAGCAACGAGCTCCACAATTACTCACTTAGTAAAGCATTACCAAAAAGCAACTACAAGTGTAACTGAGACCAAGTCCCGGGCTCCAGGCAGGCGTGTAACTGGGGCATCTGATCCGGCCTGCAGGGCATGACACTCACACTGAGATCTGACGGCTGAACTGCAGGTACCCAGACAGAGGAAGGAAAGAGTAGACCAGGAAGAGAGAAGAACCATACAGAAAGCTTTGAGACCAGGTAGCTCCCACCTGGGTCAGGAGCAGTGAGGGGCAACAGGTCACAGCTGTATCACCGGGCTCTGGAAGGCCAAGCTATGGGTAACCTCATAACGTGTTGCTGTCACATAACCTCTGTTACTGGTTTTTAGGCTGAGTCATGGTTTTCCTCTTCGACTAAACTGTCTAATCTAGAAATACCTGATTTCTTGTGCGTGAGCTGGCTGTGCGGTATAGATCCATCCTTAAGAAGTCTACATAAAGAAGTTAAAGACACAGACTGACAGAGAACAGATCTGTGGTTGCCAGAGGCAGTGGTGGGACAGGGGTGGACTGAGAGTTTGGCATTGGAGGTGGTTTAGTTGCTTCAGGCGCATCCGACTCTTTGCCACCCCATGGACTGTAGCCCACCAGGCTCCTCTGTCCATGGGATTTCCCAGGCAAGGATACTGGAGTGGGTAGCCACTTCCTTCTCCGGGGGATCTTCCCCTCCCAGGGATTGAATCTGGGTCTCCTGCATTACAGGTGGATTCTCTACTGACGGAGCCACCAGAAAAGTTTGGGATTAGCAGATACAAACAATTATGTGTGTGTGTATGCGCAGATAGAGAGGGAGAACGGATACACAACAAAGTCTTGCTGTATAGCACAGGAAATCATATTCAATATCCTATAATAGACCACAGTGGAAAAGACTATTAAAAAAACACATATATATACACACATAACTGATTCACTTTGTCGTACACCAGAAATTAAGACAACATTGTAAATCAACTACACTTCAATAAAAACTTTTTAACAAGTTAACCTTCAAGGTTCAAACCTTAAGACCACAAAAGGCTCCAGTAGCCCCCATATATTCCTACCTCTGAAGAGAGCTTCTGTGCCACTCAAGAGACCCCTCGGCCTCTCACAGTGACAGCTCGCACGGCCTTCAGTAACTTCCAATAGCATGGGTATCCCGACAGCTCTCCAAGCCTGCTCTGCTTGTCCGTGCGAACAGGGCACTGCCTCTTAATGTGAACATCGCAAGCTCTCTCTAAGAAGGTTAAATAGCACAAATGGCTCTGCTACATCCTCTGTGGGTCTATATCCCTGCCATCTAATCATTTTAATTCCTTTTCCATTCATTAGAAAAGGGGAACGCTCACAGAAGAGGATCCCTGAATTCATATAAGTCTGAGTAATAGCCCTTAAAAAATGTATAAAAGATTTCAATTCTCCTCACTTTCCCTTCTTAGTCAGATTTGACTAATGGTACATAATAGAGGGAGTCAACGTCTCCCTTTAACACTTACAATATGCAATTTTGCAGCTAGAGTAAGAAAGAAGTAGAAATTTTCTGTCTCTGGCATGGCTGGGATTTGCAGTATAATGTAGTCGAGGGATGGGAGGTGAGTTCTGTCCTGGATTTCCACTGTCTTATCGGCAGTGGCGGTTAGTCTGGATGAGTCCAAGGCTCACCAGTAGGTCTGTGCGGTCAGTCAGTGCTGGGGCGTGCAAGGGTGTGCCCATCACAGCAAGTCTGCCACTCGCTTCCACCCCTGGCACAGTGCTTAAGAGAATTCAGGGGCTTTAAAAAATGTTTTAGATTTATTTTTGGCCATGCTGGGTCTTCTTTGATGCACATGGACTTTCTCTGGTTGGGGCTGCCACTCTTCATTGTGGTGCTTGGGCTTCTCACTGCGGTAGCCACCCCTGCTGGAGAGCACTGGCTCTGGGGTACAAGCTTCAGAAGTGCCAACGCACAGGTTTAGTTGCGCCATAGCATGTGGAATCCTCCCGGACCAGGAATCGAACCCACATCCCTTGCGCTGGAAGTCAGATTCTTAACCACTGGACCACCAGGGAAGTCCAGAGAACTCGATGGGCTTTAGAACTTGACCTGGCTTAGCTACTTACCAGGTTGCTGTTGTTTACTCGCTAAGTCATGTCCGACTCTTGCAACCCCATGGAGTATAGCCCACGAGGCTTCTCTGTCCATGGAATTTCCCAGGCAAGAATACTGGAGTGGGTTGCCATTTCCTTCTCCAGAGGATCTTCCTGACTCAGGGATCAAACTCACGTCTCCCACACTGGTAGGCAGATTCTTTATCAACTGAGCCAGCAGGGAAGCCCCACTTACCAGGTTAAGATCTTGAGCTGAAAGACCACTGAAGGGCATGCATCAGATCTTCAAGGCCTCAGACTAAGTTGCTAACATTTGCTCTCACGGGGGGGGGAGTTTCCCCAGTCCTCACTTCCTTATACACAAACATGTCACCTGAACCATAATGACTCACTTTTGATTTGTCGGTGGCCCCCACCTGCTGCTATAGGATCACCGACCCTTTGAAAAGTCTTTATTTCTCAAGTCGTTCTGTAGTTCTCTACCAGGCAGCTCTCACAGTTCCATAAACAAGTCTATTCCTGCCAGGGTCACTGGTCTACCAAGCTACAAGGGCAGAGCCTCTCCCAGAAGCATCCCATTTCCCTCCAGAATTCCCCAGGGCTGAACAGGAGTCCCACCACTTGTCTCACAAATACAGTGGGTTCCACTGCCTCTCGTCAGGTATCATTTCTGATGCCCAGGACCCTCTCAGAACCCAGCTGTGCTGTGATGTGCAGTGAGCTGAGTGCGTTAGGTAAATAAAATTCTAGACATGGCCAAGTTTCTGTTGGGTGGCAGGAAAAGCCAGGTGAGGCAAAGTCTTCCAAGCAATAAAGATCTCCGATTCAGCAAGTAGCCAGTGTCCTTATTTAACATGAAAGGGCAGGAGGCACGTGGCGCTGGCTCCCCAGCCCCTAATTCCAACAGACTTACATGTTTTTGCCCACCTCCTGAGTACAATGGCAAAACATGAATATGAGCATGAGGTTTGGAATGCAGCTCAAGACACCCTGAGTCCCAGCTGGAGAATTAATCCAACCTGTATTTCATGGGTTCTACAGCATTTCAGTGCAATCATTGTTCCTGTCTATGAGCAGAGAATAACTCCTGGAGTTCTTCTGGCATGAAAAACCACACATGGTCCCTGAATGCAGGGCATCATTTTATAAATAAGTGAAGAAGTAAGAATAAAATAAATCCTTTTGTACAGCTAAAAAAGCCGGTTCAGACAAGAGGGGCAGAGGCCCATTCTCCTGACTCCTCTCCACTAAACACAAGAATAAAAACTGGGAACAGCAGAACAGGCACCAAAGGAGAGCAAAATGTGATAAGAAGAAAGCCAGCTGGTTTGGGACCAGAGGAGCAACACAGTGGGAGGGCATCTTGTACCCCGCTCCCACCCAAAAAGGAAGGCCACCCAGACACGGAACCCCAACCTCCAACTAAGCAACAGAAGGCATCCAGGTTATCCCTCCCTGGATAAGACAGGAGACCCTCTCACACTAAAGGAGGGTCTGGACTCCCCTGGTGGTCCAGTGGCTAAGAATCCGCTTGCCAACGCAGGGGACTTGGGTTGGATCCCTGGTCCAAGAAGATTCCACGCACAACTAGGCCTGGGAGCCATAGCGCTGAGCACACAGGCTGCAATTACCGAAGCCCTTGTGCCTACAGCCCACGCTACTCCATAGAAGCTGCTAAACAATACAATTCTGTAAAGCAATTATCGTTCAATTAAAAAAAAATAAGAGAAGCTGCTGTAATGAGAAGCCTGTGCACTGCAATGAAGAGTAGCCCCTGCTTGTCACAGCTAGAGAAAACCTGGATAAAGACCCAGCGGAGCCAAAAATAAATAAGTAAACAAACATTAATTAAAAAAAAAAAAAAAAGGTTCATTAGAGCCCTGCCAGAGAAGGCCAGGAGGGGCATTCTCCTTCTCTACCGCCCTCATTCCCTTTTTCCACCAGGAGGTACCAAGTCCTCGGGCCAAGGGACCAGCAGGAGAGGCCAGCTACAGTAGGTGGCCAGTCCCAAAGCCTCTCTGTCCCCAAGTCTGAGACTCTCCTCCCCCAAGCTAATGGAAATAATGTGGAGAAGGTCCAGAAAACTGAAAAGCTAAAACAAACTTTAGCTCGTAAATGATTCTGATATTTTTGTAGCCAAGGATTAATAGGATAAACTGGCATATTTAGTAAGGTTGCGCTGTGGGGCTAATAAAACGGTCTCTGTGAGATTGTATCTCGAAACTCAGATGTCCAGGTGGGGTTGTTAGCAGTAAAATCCTTAACCTTAGCTTTATATTTTAAACACGGGCAGATTGTGGTTAAAATGAAATACACAATTTTACTGGTATACAGGAAGCAAGAAAGAGACATTGGTCTGCATAAAGCTCCAGACATATTTGATTTTCAACTAAGGTGCTTTGGGGGATACACATTAAAAAAAGCTTTCAAATAAAACTGAAATATGTTTTGAGCAATAGTCCAGGGTGGCAGAACCCTTAGTTGTATCAAGATGGCCTTACTCTTGCTGACCAAAGTTTAAATATTAAAACAGGCCATTTCACTGAATTAGGGAAGAATTCAGGGTCCTGGGACTATCAGCAAAACGTTTAGCCAAAAAGAGCAATAAAAACCTTTAGAAAGTTCCTAGAGTATCCATATGTGAATCAATATATAAAATAAGTTCACGAGGTTTCTGAAACTCAAGGAAGAAGGAGGGGTAAGGGGATGGAGGGGGGGGAAATCAGTTAATCAACATTTGAAAGAAAACAAAAGTCAGATGTCACAGAATGAATGTCTGTGTTCCCTCAAAACTCATAAGTTAACATCCTTAGCCCCCAGTCTGATATATCAGGAGGTGGGGCCTTTGGGAGTGATTAGGTCATGAGGGTGGAACCCACAGGAATCAGTGCTCCTGTAAAAGAGACCCTGGAGGGTCCCCTTGCCTTCTTCCACCATGCTGGGTTATAACAAGAAGGCAGCAGTCTATGAGCGAGGAAGTGAGTTCTCACCAAATACCAAATCTGCCAGCATCTTGATCTTGGACCTGCTGGCCTCCAGGACAGTAAGAAATAAGTATTTGTTTTTTAAACACCCAGTCTAGGGAGTTCCCTGGTGACACAGTGGTTAAGAACCTGCCTGCCAATGCAGGGGACATGCTTTTGATCCCTGGTCCAAGAAGATTCCATAAGATGCAGGGCAACTGAGACTGCACCACAGCTACCGAAGCCTGGGCGCCCGGAGCCTGTGCCCCACGATGAAACGCCACCATGGTGAAAAGCAGCTCCGGAGCCTGTGCTCCACGACAAGACGCCACGGTGAAAAGCAGCCCCGGAGCTTGTGCTCCACGACGAGATGCCACGGTGAAAAGCAGCCCCGGAGCCTGTGCTCCAAGACGAGAGACTCCACCACGGTGAAAAGCAGCCCCGGAGCCTGTGCTCCGCGATGAGACGTCACCACGGTGAAAAGGAGCCCCTGCTCGCCACAACTAGAGAAAGCCCGTGCACAGCAACAAAGACGGCACAGCCAAAAAATAATTTTTAAAAGCACCCAGGCTGTATTTTTGTTATAACAGCCCAAATGGAATAGGACTGCTATTCCAAATGGAATCAGATATGAGAAATCAGCTAACGATTAATTCAAGAATGTAAAAAAATAAATATCCCATAAGGAAAAGCTGTGTAATCAGGCAAGAAACCAAACTGCCCCTCTTCAGCCTTCCTTTGAAGATAAGATCCATCTACAAATGACCTGCACTATAAAAAATGGGAATGGAGGGGTGGAAATCGGCTCTTATGAAAGCTAATTAGAAAGTTCAAGAAGAGAATTCCCTTAATACTACTTAGATGCTTTTAAAACAAAATTTTTAGTTAATAGAATCCAATTGGATAGATTCTTCTCATAATGAAAAAGATTTTTTTAAAAAATCAATTCTACTTTTGTAGATAAAGAAGTATTAATTCCATCAATAAAACTGAAGATGGCCAAGGCTGCAAGGGCTAAAACCGCGGTCAGCCACTGAAAAGACGACAGCCACAGAGCAGACTGCTCCCTGGAACAGCGTAAAGACGCTCGGTGTCACCTTGCCAGGAACCTCCCATATGGTTTCCTCCAAGTGTCTTGTCTTCTTCGTGTGAAATACAGGAACTAAATGTTTAAAAATACAAAAAATCTCTAGCTTGCTAAAGACTTTGTGTTATTAGCCGTAAGAAAAAACAAAATTTTGCTATTTGTAACAACACAGGTGGACGTAGAGGTATTATGCTTAGTGAAATAAGTCAAATAGAGAAAGACAAATACCGCATGTTATCACTTATACCTGTAATCTGAAAAATAAATGAATACAACAAAACAGAAAGACTCATAGATACAGAGAACTAATTAGTGGTTACCTGTGGGGAGAGGAAGGAGGGAGGGATAATACAAGAGCAGGAGATTAAGAGGTGCAAACTAGTATGATACAAGGGTATATCACACACCGCAGGAAACACAGTCAATATTTATAATACTATCTATACAAATATTGAATTCCTATGTTGTACACCTAAAACTATTATAATATAATAAGTCAGCTGTACTGTAGTTGAAAAAAAAGATGGTACTTTAATCCTTGAGAACTGGATTCACACAATCCATTGGATTAAGGTGAGCCCCAAAGCCTTTGACTGTGTGGATCACAATAAACTGTGGAAAATTCTGAAAGAGATGGGAATACCAGACCACCTGACCTGCCTCTTGAGAAACCTGTATGCAGGTCAGGAAGCAACAGTTAGAACTGGACATGGAACAACAGACTGGTTCCAAATAGTAAAAGGACTACGTCAAGGCTGTATATTGTCACCCTGCTTATTTAACTTATATGCGGAGTACATCATGAGAAAAGCTGGGCTGGAAGAAGCACAAGCTGGAATCAAGATTGCTGGGAGAAATATCAATAACCTCAGATATGCAGATGACACTACCCTTATGGCAGAAAGTGAAGAGGAACTCAAAAGCCTCCTGATGAAAGTGAAAGAGGAGAGTGAAAAGGTTGGCTTGAAGCTCAACATTCAGAAAACTAAGATCATGGCATCTGGTCCCATCACTTCATGGGAAATAGATGAGGAAACAATGGAAACAGTGTCAGACTTTATTTTTGGGGCTCCAAAATCACTGCAGATGCTGACTGCAGCCATGAAATTAAAAGACGCTTACTCCTTGGAAGGAAAGTTATGACCAACCTAGACAGCATAATAAAAAGAAGAGACATTACTTTGCCAACCAAGGCCCGTCTAGTCAAGGCTATGCTTTTTCCAGTGGTCATGTATGGATGTGAGAGTTGGACTGTGAAGAAAGCTGATCATCGAAGAATTGATGCTTTTGAACTGTGGTGCTGGAGAAAACTCTTGAGAGCCCCTTGGACTGCAAGGAGGTCTAATCAGTCCATTCTAAAGGAGATCAATCCTGGGTGTTCACTGGAAGGACTGATGCTAAAGCTGAAACTCCAATACTTTGGCCACCTCATGCAGCGAGTTGATTCAATGGAAAAGACCCTGATGCTTGGAGGGATTGGGGGCAGGAGGAGAAGGGGACAGAGGAAGAGATGGCTGGATGGCATCACTGACTCGATGGACATGAGTTTGGGTGAACTGCGGGAGTTGGTGATGGACAGGGAGGCCTGGCATGCTGCCATTCATGGGGTCGCAAGGAGTCGGACACGACTGAGCGACTGAACTGAACTGATGGGCTTACTTAATGACTCTTTTTCTAGATTATAAAACAGTACATATTCAATATAAAAAGGTTTTGAAAGCACAAAAACTACAAAGAAGAAAGTAAAATAAAAAACAACCCTTGGGATGTAATGTACAGCCTGAAAACTACAGTTAACACTGCTTTATAGTATATTTGAAAGTTGTTCAAATAGATCCTGTTTCTGTAAAGGGCTGGGTGTATTATTACTTTAGTCTTGGCAGGCCTGTGATCTCTGTGTAGCTCTATCTGGCATTGTAGTGTGAAAGCAGCCATAGACAATAAATGACTAGGTGTGGCTGTGTGTCAATAAAACTTCATTGACAAAAACAGACTCAAGGTTAGATTTGGCCCAAGTCTGTAACTGACCAGCCTGAACAAGATGAGCCCAGAGAAGATATGTGTATGAGAAAGAGAAGGAGGGACACAGAGACAGAGGGAACACAAACAACCAAAATTAAGAATGAAAAGAGTAACACCTTACAGATCCTCTATTGGAAAAATCATAAGAGCTTACTATGAACAATTTTGAGCCAATTAAATTTTCAGATGACATGAACCCTAGGGAAAGCTCAACTTACCTAAACCAAATAGAAACTCTGAATAATTCTACATCTATTAAAGGAACAAAGCCATAATCTAAAGCCTTGGCCTCAATGAAAATCTGAAATCCAGAAGAATTCACCACTTTCATCAAATATTTGACAAATTGCTTGCCACCTGCCTCTATAAGGATGAAGACATTAGCCAATGACCTTCAACACACTCTGAAAAGCGTCTAGGGTAGAAATCAGGAATAAGGCACTCTGTACTTGGGAAAAACTGGCAGAAGAGGCCTTCAGATAGATATTTTTCAGGAAAAGATTTTATGAACCGGAAGTGAGTTCTCACCAGACACCAAATCTGCTGGCATTTTGACCTTGGACTTTCCAGCCTCCAGAACATTGAGACATAAATATTTGTTTAAAATACCCAGTCTACAGTATTGTTTGTTATAGCAGCCCAAATGGAATAAGACATTAGATATAAGAAATCAATTAAAGACAAATTCAAGAATGCGAAATAAAACATCCCATATGGGAGAAGAGGGGACAAGACGGAGGAGTAGAAGAACATGAGCTCACCTCTTACAAAAACACCAAAATCACAACTCATGAATAAGAAACTACATGAAAATGCTGGAACCTACCCCCAAAACTAGCCTACATCCAAAAACAAAGAAGCTATGACAAGACAGTAGGACTGGTGCAACTCCTTATAAAATCAAATCCCATACCCACAAGGTCGGTGACCCACAAACTGTAAAATGTATCACAGAAGTGTTCCCACAGACGTGAAAGCTCTGAGTGCCATGTCAGCATCCCCAGCCTTGAGGTCTGGCAACAGGAGTAGAAGCCCCCAGAGAACGTAGCTTTGAAGGGGAGCGGGTTTTGATTGTGGGAATTCCACAGGACTTGTGGAAACAGAAACTCCACTCTTGGAATGTGCACACAAGGTCTCATGCATATCAGGACCCAGGGGGAAAAAAGCAATGACCTCATAAGAACCAGGATTAGACCCACCTGTTGGTACTAAGCATCTTCTATGGAGGCAGGATTAGCTGAGGCTCATCGCTGAGGCAGACACTGAAGTAGCAGTTTAGGGGAGAAGTCACTGGTATGAGCCCTCCTGGGGTCCACCATTCTCTCACCAAGACGGGGCCCCCTCCAACAGCCTGCAGGCTCCAATGCTGGGATGCCTCAGGCCAACCAACCAACAGGACAGGAATACAGCTGCACCTATCAACATACAGGTTGCGTAAAGTCTTCCTGAGTACACAGCTGCCCACTAAACACACACCCCTGATATGGCCTTGCCCACCAGAGACACAAGACCCAGCTCTACCACAGTGGGCAAGAACCAGTCCCTGCCCCTAGAAAGCCTGCACAAGCCTCTTAGTCTCATCCACCAGGGGGGCAGACAGCAGAAACAAGAACTCCAACCCTGCCACCTGCAGAATGGAAACAATTACAGAAAGTTAGACAGAACGCGATGGTAGAGGAATGTGTCCCAGACGAAGGGGACAAAACCCCAGAAGAACTACTAAGTGAAGTGGAGACTGGCGGTCTACCTGAAAAAAAAATCAAAATAATGATTGGAAAGGTGATCCATGATCTCAGAAAAAGAATGGAGGCATAGACTAAGAAGATACAAGAAACGTTTAACACAGACCTAGAAGAACTAAAGAACAAAAGCTGAACAGTACAGTAATTGCAATATGAAAAATACACTAGAAGGAATCAATTGAAAAAGTGAGGCAGAAGAACAAATAAGTGAGCTGAAAGACAGAATGGTGGATATCAGTCACAGAACAAAAGAAAGAAGAGAGAGTGAAAGAAATGCTGCTGCTGCTAAGTCTTTCAGTCGTGTCCAACTCTGTGTGACCCCATAGACGGCAGCCCACCAGGCTCCAGCGTCCCTGGGATCCTCCAGGCAAAAGCACTGGAGTGGGTTGCCATTTCCATGAAAAAAAATGAAGACGGTCTAAAAGATGTCTGGGACAACATTAAACACACCAACATTCACATTATAGGGGTCCCAGAAGCAGAAGTGAGAGAGAAAGGACCCAAGAAAATATTTGAAAAAGATAATAGCTGAGAATTTCCTTAACATGAGAAAGGAAACAGTCACTCAAGTCCAGGAAGCACAGAGAGTCCCAGGCAGGATAAGCCCAAGAAGGAACACCCCATTTCACACAGTAACCATACTGACAAAAATTAAAGACAAAGAAGTATTAAGAGCAACAAGAGAAAAGCAACAAATAATATACAAGCAAAGTCCCATAAGGTTATGAGCCAATTTCTCAGCAGAAACTCCGCAGGCCAGACAGAATTGACATGATATATTTAAAGTTATGAAAGGGAAGAACCTACAACCAAGAATACTCTACCCAACAAGGTTCTCATTGAGATTTGATGGAGAAATTAAAAGTTTTACAGACAAGTAAAAGCTAAGAGAATTCAGAACCACCAGACAAGCTGTGCAACAAATGCTAAAGAAACTTTTCTAGCTGCAAAAGAAAAGGCCAAGACTAACAAGGAAATTACAAATGGAAAAGCTCACTGGTAAAGGCAAACATACAGTAAAGGTAGGAAATCATACACACACAAATAAGGTATCTAAATTAGGAATCATGAGAAAATACTACAAATGCAAGCAAGTCATTGTAAATGCCTTTGAAGTTAAAAGGCCAGAAACTTAAAACAATTCTGCTTACATATGGACTGCTATACCAAAATACACGGTTATCACAAAGAAAAAATAATCTATAATCTATGTACAGACAAAAAAGAAAAAGGAATCCAAACACAACACTAAAGAGAGTCATCAAATCACAAGAGAACGAGAGAGGGAGGGAAGAAAAAAAGACCTGCAAAAATAAATGCACAACTAACAAAATGGCAGTGAAGAATATACATATTGGTAATTACCTTAAATGTAAGCAGATTAAACGCCCCAACCAAAAGGCACAGACTGGGTGGAGGGATACAAAATCAAGACCCGTGGAGACTTCCCTGGTGGTCCAATGGCTAACACTCCACGCTCCCAACGCAAGGGGGCTGGGTTCAATCCCTGGTCAAGGACCTAGAGTTTGTATGCTGCAAGTAAACATCCCACATATTTCAACTAAAGATCCTGCATGCTGCAACTAAGACCCAACACTGCCAAATAAATTTTAAAATATATTTTTTAAAAAAGACCCTTATATATGCTGTCTATAGACATTACTTTGCCAACCAAGGTCCGTCTAGTCAAGGCTATGGTTTTTCCAGTGGTCATGTATGGATGTGAGAGTTGGACTGTGAAGAAAGCTGATCGCTGAAGAATTGATGCTTTTGAACTCTGGTGCTGGAGAAGACTCTTGAGAGTCCCTTGGACTGCAAAGAGATCCAACCAGTCCATTCTCAGCTCAGTTCAGTTCAGTCGCTCAGTCGTGTCCGACTCTCTGCGACCCCATGAATCACAGCACACCAGGCCTCCCTATCCATCACCAACTCCCGGAGTTCACTCAAACTCATGTCCACAGAGTCGGTGATGCCATCCAGCCATCTCATTCTCTGTCGTCCCCTTCTCCTCCTGCCCCCAATCCCTCCCAGCACCAGAGTCTTTTCCAGTGAGTCAACTCATCACATGAGGTGGCCAAAGTATTGGAGTTTCAGCTTCAGCATCAGTCCTTCCAATGAACACCCAGGATTGATGTCCTCTAGATTGTACTGCAAGGAGATCCAACCAGTCCATTCTAAAGGAGATCAGTCCTGGGTGTTCATTGGAAGGACTGATGCTGAAGCTGAAACTCCAATTCTTTGGCCACCTCATGTGACGAGTTGACTCACTGGAAAAGACTCTGGTGCTGGGAGGGATTGGGGGCAGGAGGAGATGGGGACGACAGAGAATGAGATGGCTGGATGGCATCACCGACTCGATGGACATGAGTTTGAGTGAACTCCGGGAGTTGGTAATGGACAGGGAGGCCTGGTGTTCTGTGATTCATGGGGTTGCAAAGAGTCGGACACGACTGAGCGACTGAACTGAACTGATAAGAGACCTACTTCAGATCTAGTGACACATACAGACTGAAAGTCGGGGGACATAAAAAGGTATTCCATGAAAGTGGAAATCAAAAGAAAGCCAGTGTGTACAAATACTCATAGAAGACAAAATAAAGTTTAAAACAAAAGACTGTTGAGAGACAGAATACTACATAATGATCAACGGATCAATCGAAGAAAAGACTACACATTCTTCTCAAGTGCACAAGAAACATTCTCTAGGGCTGATCACATGCTGGGCCACAAAGTGAGCCTCAGTAAATTTAATAAAATTAAAATATCAAGCATCTTTTCCAACTACAATGCTATGCGATTAGAAATCCACTATCAGAACTGCAGAAAACACAAACACGGGGATGCTAAACAACAGGCTACTGAACAACCAATGACTCACTGAAGGAATCAAAGAAAATCAAACAGTATCCAGAGACAAAAAGGATGATGATCCCCAGCCTATGGGACATAGCAAAAGCAGTTCTAAGAGGGAAGTTTGTTGCACTATGATAGTGAGTGTCATCACTCAGTCATGCCTGACTCTTTGCAACCCATGGACTGGGGCCCACCAGACTCCTCTCTCTCCATAGAATTCTCCAGGCCAGAATACTGGAGTGGGTTGCCATGCCCTCCTCCAGGAGATCTTCCTGACCCAAGGATTGAACCCAGGTCTCCTGCATTGCAGGTAGATTCATTACCATCTGAGCCACCAGAGAAGCCCCATACAATATTACCTCAGGAAACAGAAATCTCAAATAAAAACCCTAACCTTATACCTAAAGCAACTAGAGAAGAAGGAAAAACCAAAACCCAAAGTTAGCAAAAGGAAAGAAATCATAAGGATCAGAACAGAATAAATAAACTAGAGACTACAAAAGCAACAGAAAAGGTCAATTAAACTAAAAGCTGTTTCTCTGAAAAGATAAACATAATTAATAAAACTTTAGCCAGACTCATCAAGAAAGAGAGAGAGAAGGTGCAGATCAATAAAATCAAAAATAAAAAAGAAAAAGGATAAGAGACTACTATGAGTAACTAAATACCAATAAAATACACAAGCTAGAAGAAATGAACAAATTCTTAGAAATGTACAATCACCCAAGGTTGAACCAGGAAAAAATTGAAAATATGAACTGACCAATTACTATTACTGAAATTGAATCAGTAACTTAAAAACTCTCAACAAACAAAAGTCCAAAAGCAGACGGCTTCACAGACGAATTACACCAAACATTTAGAGAAGGAACATTTAGTATCCTTCTGGAACTATTCCAAAGAATTGCAGAAGAAGAAACACTCCTGAACTCATTCTGTGAGGCCACCATTATCCTGATACCAAAATCAGGCCACTATCACTAATGAAGATATACACAAAAATCCTCAACAAAATGCTAGTAAACTGAATCCAACAATACATTAAAAGGACCATATAAGATGATAAAATGGAATTTATCCCAGGGATGCAAAGATCATAAAATATCCATAAACCAATCAGTGCTGGATACACCACATAAACAAATTGAAGGATAAAAATCATGTGATCATCTCAAAAAATGCAGAAAAAGCTTTTGAAAAAATTCAACACTCACTCATAATAAAAGTTCTCCAGAAAGAGGGCTTAGAGAAAACATTCCTCCACATAATACTGCCCATATATGACAATCCTACAGCTAACATCATACTCAATAGTGAAAAGCTGAATGCATTTCCTCTAAGTTCAGGAGCAAGACAAGCATATCCACTCTCACCACTTCTATTCAAAATAGTTCTGGAAGTTCTAGTCATGGCAATTAGAGAAGAAAAAGAAATAAAAGGAATCCAAATTGGAAAATAAGAAGCAAAACTGTCAATATCTTCAGGTAATGTAATACTACACACAGAAAATCCTAAAGATGCTACTAGAAAACTACTAGATATCAATAAATTGGTAAAGTCAGAATACAAAATTAATGCACAGAAATCTGTTGCATTTCTATATACTAACGATAAAAGATCAGAAAGAGAAATTAGGGAAACAATCCCACTTACCATCACATTAAAAAGAATGAAATACCTGGGAATAAACCTACCTAAAGAGGCAAAGGACCTGTACTCTGAAAACTATAAGACACTGATGAAAGAAATTAAAGACATGCAAACAGATGGAAAGATAAACTGTGTTCTTGGACTGGAAGAATCAATATTGTCAAAATGACTATACTCCCCAGAGCAATCTATAGATTCAATGCAATCCCTACCAAATTACCAACAGCATTTTTCACAGAACTAGGACAAAAAAATTTAAATATGTATGGAGACACAAAAGACACCAAACAGCCAATACAACCTTGAGAAAGAAAAAATGGAGCTAGAGGCATTAGGTTCCCTGACTTCAAACTGTCCTACAGTGTTGTAATCATCAAAATAGCATGAAACTGACACAAAAACAGAAATACAAATCAGTGGAACATGATAGAAGCCCAGAAGAAACCCACACACCTATGGCCAATTAGGGGAAGCAAGATTATACAATGAAGAAAAGTCAGTCTCTTCGATAAGTGGTGCTGGAAAAACTAGACAGCTACAAGTAAAAGAAAGAAATTAGAACATTCTTTAACACCACACACAAAAATAAACTCAAAATGAATTAAAGAGCTGAATGTAAGACCTGATACTATAAAATTCTTAGAAGAAAACTTAGGCAGAACAGTCTTGGACGTAAGCTGCAGCCATATCTTTTTTAATCCATTTCAGAGTAATGAGAAAACAAAAGCAAACAAACGGGACCTAACTGAACCCAAAAGTTTTTGCACAGCAATGGAAACCATAAACAAAACAAAACAAACACAACCCACAGAACGGGCAAAAATATCTGCAAACGATGGGACTGGTAGGGATTAATCTCCAAAATCTAGTAACAGCTCATGCAGCTCAATACCAAAAAAAAAAAAAAAAAAATCAAAAAATGGGCAGAGGACAGAAGGCTTAAACAGACATTTCTCCAAAAGAAGACATACAGATGGCCAAGCAGCACGTGAAACGATGCTCTACACCATCAATTATTATTTAGAAAAAATGCAAATTAAAACTACAATGAGGTATCACCTCACACTGGTCAGAATGGCCATCATCTAAAAATCTAGACAATAAATGTTGGAGACTGTGTGGAGAGAAGGGAACCCTCCTACACTATTGGTGGGAATGTAAACTGGTACAGCCACTATGGAGAATAGTTTCTTAAAAAAACAAAACTAGAGTACTCGTCCCCGGAAAATCCCATGGATGGAGGAGCCTGGTAGGCTGCAGTCCACGGGGTCACGAAGAGTCGGATACGACTGAGTGACTCCACTTTCACATTTCACTTTCATGCATTGGAGAAGGAAATGGCAACCCACTCCATTGTTCTTGCCTGGAGAATCCCAGGGACAGGGAAGCCTGGTGGGCTGCCGTCTATGGGGTCGCAAAGAGTCGGACACGACTGACGTGACTTAGCAGCAGCAGCAGAGATACCATATGGCCTTGCAATCCCACTCTTGGGCATATATCCAGAGAAAAACATGGTCCGAAAGTATAAATGTGTTCATTGCAGTGCAGTTTACAATAGCCAAGACATTGAAGCAACCTAAATGTCCATCAACAGAGGAATGCATTAAGAATATCTGGCACACATGTACAATAAAATATTAATCAGCCATTAAAAAGAATGAAATAATGCCATTTGAAGCAACATGATGGACCTAGAGATTGTCATCCTTCAGTTCAGTCGCTCAGCCATGTCCGACTCTTTGCGACCCCATGAATCACAGCACGCCAGGCCTCCCTGTCCATCACCAACTCCCAGAGTTCACCCAAACTCATGTCCATCGAGTCTGTGATGCCATCCAGCCATCTCATCCTCTGTCGTCCCCTTCTCCTCCTGCCCACAATCCCTCCCAGCATCAGGATCTTTTCCAATGAGTCAACTCTTCACATCAGGTGGTCAAAGTATTGGAGTTTCAGCTTTAGCATCAGTCCTTCCAATGAACACCTAGGACTGATCTCCTTTAGAATGGACTGGTTGGATCCCCTTGCAGTCCAGGGCACTCTCAAGAGTCTTCTCCAATACCACAGTTCAAAAGCATCAATTCATCAGCCCTCAGCTTTCTTCATAGTCCAACTCTCACATCCATACATGACCACTGGAAAAACCATCGCCTTGACTAGACGGATCTTTGTTGACAAAGTAATGTCTCTGCTTTTTAATATGCTATCTAGGTTGGTCATAACTTTCCTTCCAAGGAGTAAGCGTCTTTTAATTTCATGGCTGCAATCACCATCTGCAGTGATTTTGGAACCCAAAAAAATAATGTCATCCTTAGTGAGACATAAATCAAAGACAAATATTCATATGCTATCATTTATATGTGGTATCTAAAAATACTGATATAAATCAACTTATTTATAAAACAAAAACAGACTCGCAGACTTAAGAGAATGAACTTATGATTCTAAGGAAGGAAGGGGGCATGGAGGGATAGTTAGGGAGTCTGGATTTGACGTGTACACACTGCTATATTTAAAATGGATAACGAACTAGGACCTACTATATAGCACAGGGAACTCTGCTCAGTATTACATAACAACCTAAATGGGAAAATAATTATAACAAGAAAGATACATGTATGCATGAGTGCTAAGTCACTTCAGTCATATCTGACTCTGTGATCCCATGGACCCCAGAATCCTGTCCATGGGATTCTTCAGGCAAGAATTCTGGAGTGGACTGCGATGCCCTCCTTTACGGGCTCTTCCCACCCAGAGACTGAACCCACGTCTCTGTCTACCTGCATTGTCAGGCAGGTTCTTTACCACTACTGCCATCTGGGAAGCCCTAGATACATAGACAGTGTGTTAGCTGTTCAGTCATGTCTGACTCTGCAACCCCATGGACTATAGCCCACCAGGCTCCTCTGTCCATGGAATTCTCCAGGCAAGAATACTGGAGTGGGTAGTCATTGCCTTCTCCAGAGGATCTTCCCAACCCATGAATCAAACACTGGTCTGCATTGCAGGTGAATCCTTTACTGTCTGAGCCACCTGGAAAGCCCCTAGATAAAGGATATGTATAACTAAATCACTTTGCTGTATACCTGAAACTAATTAAACAATCAACATTGTTAATCACCTATATACCCCAATATAAAATAAAAAGCTGAAAAAACAAAACTATAATGAGATATCGCCTTACACTAGTTAGAATGACCATCATCAAAAAATCTACAAACAATAAATGCTGGAGAGGGAATGGAGAAAAGGAAAGAACCCTCCTACTTTGTTGGTGGGAATGTAAATTGGTATATGGAAAACAGTATGGAGGGTCCTTGGAAAACTAAAAGTGGAGCTACCATATGACACAGGAATCCCACTCCTGGGCACGTATCCAGAGAAAACTATGCTTTGAAAGTATATGTGCATGCCAATGTTCACTGTAGCACTGTATACAGAAGCCAAGACACAGAAGCAATGTAAATATCCATCCACAGAGAAATGGATAAAGAAGACATAGTACATATGGAATGAGTACTATGGAATGGAATAATGTTATGGAATACTACTCAAACATTTTTAAAAAATGAAATAATATCTTGTGCAGCAACATGGATGACCTGGAGATTATCATAGTAAGTGAAATAAGTCAGATAGAGAAAGACAAATATCATATGATAGCACTTAAATGAGAAATCTTAAAAGAAAAATTATACAGACGCTAAAGAACTAAGATCCACTTAACTGACTTTTCCTGTGGTCTAACAGAAGCCAGTCTTGTTTGTGGCAGCAGTGAGCCCAGGTGAAAATGATCAACTCTCCAAATACTCCTGTTTCTGAGTCAACACAGTTCTGACAAATGAGATGCAAGAAGTCTACTGAAAACGACTTCTGAGAGAAGTATTTTGTGTAGGTTTTTGATAAAAAAAGATTAAAAACTTGAAAAAATATCCCATGTGGAAAAGTTGCATTTTTATGGCGAACTCATTTTACGAGTCCAGTCTCTCGCATCTTCTCATACCTAGAAAAGCACTAAGATCGTTAGGGAGACATCTACTTCTTGCGACCAGCAGCAACCTTCTGCCAAAATGTGCTCTTATTTGCAGTTATCCCTGAAACCTCACACGTTCTGACCTTCCCCTTGCCTCTTCTCCACGGGTACTCAGAACTACCTTGAAGGCTGTCTCTCCCGCTACAATCCTCATTTTCCCAAATAAAACTTAACTCACAGTTCTCACAGTGTGAACTTTTTCTCAGTCAACATATCTAAGGAATGAATTCTATCAGCCTGAGAAACTCTGCAGACTGTTAAAAGAGGGACTACTTCCCAGCTCATTCAATGAGGAAAGCATAACACTGAAAATAAAGTTCGCCAAGGATATACCAAGAAAAGAAAATTAGAGGTCCGTTTATGACGTTACATGCAAAAACTTGATGCAAAATTTTAGCAAACCAAATTCAACAATATACAGGAAAGAAAACACATCGTGACCGATTTGGGTCTAAGGAAGAAAAAAAACCATAAGTGTGTTTAAACATTCAAAAAGCAATGTATTGACAACTTCCAGAACAGGTTCCCATGGCTGCCAAGTGGGAGGTACTCACCTTGCTGACTTAGGTACCAAGACAGGCTGAATTTCGTAAAGCAGAGCCTGGTGGAGGCTCTCCGGGCTGATCAGGAGCCGGAGCTGCAGCCCCCAGGGCCAGGCGGAGTGGGAGCAGGAGCGGGAGCCACAGCAAGATAAGAACACCCGCCTCCTGCCTTTCAATTCAGTTCAGTCGCTCAGTCGTGTCCGACTCTCTGCGACCCCATGAATCACAGCACGCCAGACCTCCCTGTCCACCACCAACTCCCGGAGCTCGCCCAAACTCATGTCCATCGAGTCAGTGATGCCATCCAGCCATCTCATTCTCCGTCGTCCCCTTCTCCTCCCGCCCCCAACCTTTCCTAGCATCAGAGTCTTTTCCAGTGAGATAACTCGTCGCATGAGGTGGCCAAAGTATTGGAGTTTCAGCTTTAGCATCAGTCCTTCCTTTGGAGTGCCCCAAAGTCTCCAAATTGATATCCTGCAGGCGGCCAGCTGCTAGTGCGCCTGCGCCGAGCATGGGCGGGCTGGGCCTGGGACCCCCCGCTGCGTCCTGAGCTGTAATGGAAGCCGCTGCCCGCAGTGCCCGGCAACTTCCGGCCTGGACTACCCTGGTTAAAGGGACTGCCGCTTCTTTGGACACAAGCAACCTGGCCGACAAGGGTGGCACCGCGAGGCCTCATCTGTGGTCGCCTCGCCTCTGCCTGGAGTGCGTGCCCTAAGCCCAGGCCCTTCAGCCAAGGGCTCAGATAAAGCGCTCGCCCGCTACCTGGTTAATGAGGCATCCTGTCTGCCACCGCCCTTCTGTGTTGGTCAGTGCCTTTGCTTCCAGGCCCATATCGCAGACTTCCACGAGAACGCGGGTCTCCCTATCCATGCGTCTTCCCCCAACCGCCTCCAAGGGAGGCAGTGACCACCTGTGTGGCTGGTGGGACACTCGGTGTCTGGGGTTGTACCCACGACCCGGGTGCTGGGCTGCCTGCAGATGCTTTCGTGCTGAGAATCGCTGCTGCCTGGGCCCTCTCACAGTGGCGGCCTGCTGCTCTGGGATGCCTTCGCAGGCATTTGGGCAGAACTCAGCAGTGGAGCAGCAGGGACAGCTGTGATTAATCTGCAGAACTACCAACCAAGCTTTCCGTGGTGTGGAAACGACTGGAAGTTACTGCATCCCACAGTTGCTGAGCACAGAGGGGCACCTGCGTCTGAACTTCACATCTCAAACTATCTTTTTTTGTCTCTTGCTCTGCACATCCCTTTAAAGCATTTGGAATCAAGTGGTGCATGCCTGTTGCTTTAGTCGTGTCCGACTCTCTACGACCCGGTGGAGGATAACCCACCAGGCTCCTCTGTCCACAGGATTATCCTGGCAAGAATAATGAAGTGGGTTGCCATTTCCTTCCTCCAGGGGGATCTTCCCAACCCAGGGATCAAACCCGTGTCTCCAGTGTCTCCTGCTTTGGCAGGCAGGTTCTTTACCATTAGGCACCACCTGGGAAGCCCTTGGATTCAAGAGATCCAGAAAAGCTGGAAACTCCTAGAATGAATCCAGGAAGGGATTCGCATGAAACTTCCCGGCACGCATGGGAAATGGCCCCTCTCTCTCCATTTATGTGATATGAAAACTGGGCAGTTACTCCCAGAAATCCATGAAATATCCCAAAATTGTTAAGAACAACCCAAGAGTTAGGTTCTTTGACAGTTCAGGATGTTTTGAGTGGCCTCATGGAATGGGCAGACAAGATAGATTAACATCCTGCCATACTGAGGGGGCTGGTATGGTCTATCCTGAGAAAGATGTGGATTGTCATATTGCCTCAAATATAGATTTATTTGCATTTTTTCCTGTAAAGAGCTTGGGATTCTGAAATATCTACAAAAGAACTACTTTTTTAAAAATGCTTTTGGATTGCAATTTATTGAATTACTGTTACTTACCAACCAGTTATCATACTGCTTCTGAGTCTTGTTTTCAGAACTTGGAGAGTATCTTCAGCTTGTGATCTGTAACAACAATGAAAAGTTGTTTTGTTTTTAAACACTCACCCTTGGCTCAGCAGGTAAAGAATCTGCCTGCAATGCAGGAGACCCAGGTTCAATCCCTGGGTTGGGAAGATCCCCTGGAGAAGGGAAAGGCTACCCACTCCAGTATTCTGGCCTGGAGAATTCCATGGACTGTATAGCCCATGGGGTCACAAAGAGTCAGACACGACTGAGCGACTTTCACTTTCACTCCAGTTAAAATAAAAAATAAAAAACTAAACTATTTTGTGCCTGGAATTGAAGTGCAGTAAAATTAGTCATACCAAATAAATCATAGGCCATATACTAGCATGGCCAAAAAGTTCTTTTGGGTTTTTCTGTAACATCTTATTGAAAAATCCAAACAAGCTTTTTGCCCAACCCAATACTTAAGGGCAGTTTGTTTATAATACATTCTTGGGTCTGATTTCAAATTACAGAATATGTTTTATTGAATATGTTCTTTAATATGTAAATTGTTTTAATTATCTGGGAAGTGGTGATTCCATGAAATAGTTTAAATTTATGTCAGTGAAATCTTTACAGTTTAACAAGATAAAACATCTTTGTAGTCTGAAAAATTGCTGACAAATGGCTTTACAAATTTTCTTAACTTGAGGGTCTGTCGTGGTCTGTGCATGGATTGGAAAACAATTTCCAGATATTTTAGGCAGAATGAGAGGAGAATAGTTCATTGGAGTGGGAGACGCTGTTAGAACAGTGGGCCGGCTCAAGCGAGAGCCGACCCCTTTCGGAGGCTAGTGGCCAATTTTTATAGCTTCAAGACAGAGAAAATTCCAGCTGGAAGAGGGGCATTAGGTGATTGTTTAGGATGCTATGGCTGGCTAATAGGGTCGGTATTATGGGGTCAGGAAACTGGCCAGTTTAGATCAGGAGGTACATGGCAACAGTTGCTATGGGGCTTGCTTAATTCCAGAAATTTTCATCCTGTGACCTTGGTACAGGGCTCCACGGGGTTCACCTTATGTTTTACCACACAATATTTTCTAAACTGTATATATGGTTTAGCTTGCCTTGAAATCTTAAAATCCAAGTTCTAAGCTTCCACTCACCAAAAACTCAGCCTCTCTGTACGTCGTTGTAAAATCAAATCCCAGAGACAGTTTTAAGTGACGTAGAAAAGGACAGACTTATTGCTTTGACAGGCAAAGGGAGACACACCTGGCTTCGCCCTTGGACACTATGTGTCTCAACCCCAGAGGACTTGATAGGATGTGTAACAGTTGTTCAAAAGTGGGATCTCTGAGTAGCATGGAAACTTACACAACCACATGTAAACTAGATAGCCAATGGGAATTTGCTGCATGGCTCAGGGAACTCAAACAGGGGCTCTGTATCAACCTAGAGGGGTGGGATGGGAAGGGAGATGGGAGTGGGGTATACCACGTGTATACCTGTGGCTGATTCACACTGATGTTTGACAGAAGCAACAAAATTCTGTAAAGCAATTATCCTTCAATTAAAAAATAAATAAATTTTTTTAAAGTAGGTCTCTGACAAGATTTGGGTGTGAGCAGGGCTTGCACTCCCTTAATCTCCTCTCAGGTGGTCTGTGCCTGCTAAGCCACTTCAGTCGTGTCTGGCTCTGTGCGACCCCGAGGACTGTAGCCCGCCAGGCTCCTCCATCCATGGGATTTCCCAGGCAAGAATACTGGAGTGGGTTGCCATTTCCTTCTCCAGGGGATCGTCCCGACCCAGGGATCGAACCTTTGCTATATCTCTCCTGCACTGGCAGGCGGTTTCTTTACCACCAAGGCTCCCTGGGGAGCCCTCTCAGGGGGTGGGTCTCCCAATCTTGATGAGCTTCTCTGGCCCCTTTAATCTTGCCTCAGATGGTCTCTTGGCTGCTTCTCTCGTGATGAGCAGTTCCTCCCTTGAACCTGCCCTTTGGAACTCAGGGAAGGCCATGGAGGCTGGAGTCTTGCCCACAAGAAATGGAGACGGAAAAGCTCCGGCACCAGGGAGCCCCACAGGGCCCTGCTCAGTTTCACTACTCGCCCCTTAATTTACATTTTCTATTTTGGTTTAATTTGTTTGATTCCAGCATTTTACAGCAGTGTACATTTTAATGCTTTTATATTTGTTTACTTGCTAAACAACATTTTTGTGAAAGGGCAGGTAGTCTGCCATGACAACAAAATGTGCAACAAAATTAGAAGTAGAAATGTGGTGTGAATGGACATACCGAAGGCAAATTACAGAACAGATGCTTTGTCTTTTCAAAAGGGGGCCTGTTCTCTTCAGCTGATTGCTACACGGGTTCATTAGTGTCAGCTTTTTTGCTGGTTTTTAAAGAGAAAGCTGAGGACTTCCCTGATGGCACAATGGTTAACAATCCGCCTACCAATGCAGAAGACACAGGTTGGATCCCTGGTTCAAGAAAATCCCACATGCCATGGGGCAACTAAGCCCATGCATGCACCACAACTCCTGAAGCCTGTGCACCCGAGAGTCCGTGCTCTGCAACAAGAGGAGCCACTGCACTGAGAAGCCATGCACCACACCTAGAGAGCAGCCCCCGCTCGCTACAACTCAAGAAATGGTAATAAAGACCCAGCGCAGCCATAAATAATTATTTTTTTTAAGAGAGAAAGCTGAAATCACAGATGTAAAATCTTTGTGTCTCCAGCAACACATTGCGGGTGAGGGGGAGTTTAAAACCATTGTGGGCTAGACAAAACCCACTTGCAGGCCACGTTTACCCACATTGGTCACCAGTTTGCAACCTCTAGTATGGGCTGTAATTATAAAAGGCTGACAGTTTAACGATCAGCTTCAAAATTAGGAGGGCATCATTTCTCCCATGTGGAATATATTGCAACTCTTTGAACAAGGCTTAAAGTATAGTATGCCCTTCTCTGTTTTGAAGATGCAGCAGACCTCTCATCACTGCTTCTCCCAAGGAGTTATGCAAGTAAATGACAGAGCTGGAGGGGAGAACAAAAACAACAAAAAATCAGTATATTTTATCACATTAACAGAATAAAAGACAAAATAGGATCATCTCAACAGATGCAGAAGTTCAACATCCTTTCATAAAAAATAAACCTCTTTGTTAACAAAGAATAGAAGGGAATATTTTTTATCTATTAAAGACTATCTAGCCAAACCCACAGCAGTCATCACAGTTAATGGTAAATTGTTGAAAGATTTTGCTCTGAGATTTGAAGTGATTCAGATATGCTGGCTATTACCACTTATATTCATATATTTTAATAAAAGTTCAAGGCAGCACAATGAAGCCAGAAAAATATATATAAGAGCTGGAGAGGAAGAGATAAAACAATCTTTCCTCTTTTTTTTTATTTTGCAGAAAGCAAGAGTGTATATGTAGAAAGTTCAAAGTACAATTTGTTGTTTGTCGTTTTTCAATTGCTAAGTTGTGTCTGACTCTTTGCCACACTATGGACTATAGCCCACCAGGCTCCTCTGTCCGTGGAATTTCCCAGGAAAGAATACTAGAGTCAGTGTCCACTTCCCAGGGGATCTTCCCAACCCTGGGATAAAACCTGTGTCTTCTGCATTAGCAGGCAGATTCTTAACCACTTAGCCATCAGGGGAAGCCCTCAAAGTACAATTCAGTTCAGTTCAGTCGCTCAGTCGTGTCCGACTCTTTGCAACCTCATGAATCACAGCACGCCAGGCCTCCCTGTCTATCACCAACTCCCAGAGTTCACTCAAATTCATGTCCATCGAGTTGGTGATGCCATCCAGCCATCTCATCCTCTGTGGTCCCCTTCTCCTCCTGCCCACAATCCCTCCCAGTATCAGAGTCTTTTCCAGTGAGTCAACTCGTCCCATTAGGTGGCCAAAGTACTGGAGTTTCAGCTTTAGCATCAGCCCTTCCAGTGAACACCCTGGACTGATCTCCTTTAGAATGGACTGGTTGGATCTCCTTGAAGTCCAAGGGACTCTCAAGAGTCTTCTCCAGCACCACAGTTCAAAAGCATCAATTCTTCAGCGCTCAGCTTTCTTCACAGTCCAACTCTCACATCCATACATGACCACGGGAAAAACCATAGCCTTGACTAGATGGACCTTTGTTGGCAAAGTAACATCTCTGCTTTTTAATATGCTGTCTAGGTTGGTCGTAACTTTCCTTCCAAGGAGTAAGCGTCTTAATTTCATGGCTACAATCACCATCCGCAGTGATTTTGGAGCCCAAAAAAATAAAGTCTGACACTGTTTCCACTGTTCCCCTATCTATTTCCCATGAAGTGATGGGACCAGATGCCATGATCTTAGTTTTCTGAATGTTCAGCTTCAAGCCAAACTTTTTACTCTCCTCTTTCACTTTCATCAAGAGGCTTTTTAGTTCCTCTTCACTTTCTGCCATAAGGGTGGTGTCATCTGCATATCTGAGGTTATTGATATTTCTCCCGGCAATCTTGATTCCAGCTTGTGCTTCTTCCAGCCCAGCGTTCCTCATGATGTACTCTGCCTATAAGTTAAATAAGCAGGGTGATGATATACAACTTTGATGTACTCCTTTTCCTATTTGGAACCAGTCTGTTGTTCATGTCCAGTTCTAACTGTTGCTTCCTGACCTGCATACAGGTTTCTCAGGAGGCAGGTCAGGTGGTCTGATATTCCCATCTCTTTCAGAATGCTCCACATTTTATTGTGATCTACACAGTCAAAGGCTTTGGCATAGTCAATGAAACAGAAATAGTACAATTACAAGCTACTAAAATTTAAAATAATATTTATAAGGTTACAAGTTTTTGTCAGTGCAAGTTCGTGTGCCCCACACACAGTGAGGCCAAATAGACTGTACTATTAGAGTTTGAGCAGAGAAAGGTTTATTTCAAGGCCATGCAAGGAGACGGGTGGCTCATGCCCTAAAAACTCTAAGCTCCCCTAAGGGTTTTTTTTTTTAATTTATTTATTTTAATTGTAGGCTAATTACTTTACAATATTGTGGTGCTTTTGCCATACATTGACATAAATCAGACATGAGTGTATATGTGTTCCCCATCCTGAACCCCCCTCCCACCTCCCTCCCCATTCCATCCCTCAGGGTGCCCTAAGGGTTTTAAAAGTACTTTTAAAAGCCAGCTTGGGACCAGGGGCAGGGGGCGGGGGTGGAAGGGGGGAGGGGTGCTGGGGGGAGTGTCACAGAGTATGTGATTAACTTGGGCACAGTTCTCTGGCTGATGGTAAGGTAACAGGGCTGTGTCACAGGGGTTAACATTATCAGTCCTTAGGCTCCAGGAGGCCTGGGTCTGGGGGCTTATGGTCATTAAAGAGTTAATATCTTCTCTTTGGTGAGGGGTTTTCACATCTACAAAGCAACTCAGGAAATAGGCATGAAATACTATTATCTAGGTATTCAGAGAGGAACTGGGGGAAGGCTTGCTCCAACAAGAAGGCACCACGGGGTCCTGCTTGGTTAGTTTCATGGGGTAAAGATGAAACTGGGCAGAAGGCTGTAGGGCTCCAGGTACAAATTCTATATGTCCCCTGTTTCTTGTTTGTGGGGAAAAGGCTTCATTCCACCTCCTTGACCTTCCTTAAATTCCAAAGGGCAGATTCGAATAATTGTTGTCTGTTTCAACTGCTCACAGGGTATATCTCCAACAGGCTCCTACAGTTTCAGGCTAAATTGTCATTACTACAAGGCTAGAAGCCAGTTTCAGACATGAAGTACCCTACTTAGATCAGGTAGAGACGTCTACTCTACTGGGCAAGATGATGCCCACTCCTAGCAAGAAGTAGTTACAGAAGTGACCTCTACCCAACTCCCCAGAAGTATCTTGAGTATGAAGTCTCTCAGAGGGCAGTTGTTAGGGAACCATTGACCAAAACCACCTGCCCTTGTCGGGCACAATAATTAACCACTTGCATGAGTTACCTCACAAAAGGAGGTCCTGATAAGGAACACAGAACTGACCAGCTGCCACCAATCCGAAGAATTCAGTAGGGGCCAAAAGGAGGGAGGAGATATCAGCCATGGTATCTGCCAACACGTCCTGCCAACCTCCCAGAAACCCTCAAGCTGAAATCCATCTCTACTGAGAGATGATATGACACCAGGAAAAGCCTTGACTCAGACCAATAAGGGCAACAAGCAAGATGATCAGCCAGAGACAACCCGGAAGGCCAACCCCGCCACCTACACCCTGAGACTGCAAGGCTAAGCAGAGCAGTTCTCCTGGGTTCTATCACCTTGCTGAGTTCCTTACCCCTTTCTCTAGGTAATCAGCAACAGTTCAGTGATTAGTGCTCTTTCAACATTTTTGTACAAAAACTAGTCTATGATGCTGTAGCAAATTAACCTCAAATCTCAGTGGCTCTATACAACACAAATTTAATTACTATTCATGTCTCAGTCCAGAGTAGGGTGAATGACTCTCCTGGGCGGATGCCTCTATGCAATACCCACGGAACTGGACTGCTCCCATGGAATGCCTCCACAGTGCCCTTGGACAGGGAACAGAGAGAATAGCTAAGCACCTCAGAGATTCTAGGAATCATGTCCAGCAGTGGCGTGGGTCACTGCCACCCACATTCCGGGGGTCACCTCAGCCTCACACTAACTTCTGGGAAGTGTCGTCTTCTGAAGTGCCCAGGGAGGACAAACGAGCATCTACCCATAACTCTCTCAACAGAATAAAACTGCAATCTTCCAAAGCTAGTAATGGCAGGAGACTCCCCAAGGGGGAAGGGGTGAGTGGACCATGCAGTCTTGTTCTTTTCCTCTTTGGCATTTCCTTGAGTGCTCTTTCATTTGCATCATTACCATCACCACCGAGACAGCAGAGGCTGCTGCAACCATTTAAATGCACCCTCCCAAGGAGGACTTGCACTTTCCACCAACCTAACAAAGTGGATGACCAACCTAGATAGTATACTAAAAAGCAGAGACATTACTTTGCCAACAAAGGTCCATCTAGTCAAGGCTATGGTTTTTCCTGTGGTCATGTATGGATGTGAGAGTTGGACTGTGAAGAAAGCTGATCGCCAAAGAATTGATGCTTCTGAACTGTGGTGCTGGAGAAGACTCTTGAGAGTCCCTTGGACTGCAAGGAGATCCAACCAGTCCATTCTAAAGGAGATCAGTCCTGGGTGTTCATTGGAAGGACTGATGCTAAAGCTGAAACTCCAATACTTTGGCCACCTCATGAGAAGAGTTGACTCACTGGAAAAGACTCTGATGCTGGGAGGGATTGGGGGCGGGAGGAGAAGGGGACGACAGAGAATGAGATGGCTGGATGGCATCACCGACTCGATGGACATGAGTTTGGGTGAACTCCGGGAGTTGGTGATGGACAGGGAGGCCTGGTGTGCTGTGATTCATGGGGTCGCAAAGAGTCGGTCAGAACTGAGCAACTGAACTGAACTGAACAAAGTGGAAAAGATGCTGCTCACCAGTGGGGCTAGATGAAACAGGCCAGCTTGCTCCTTCCACAGCCCAAAGAAGCCTGGCGATAACCCCACCAACCCATCAGTCCTCTCTGCTGAGAACCGCCGTGTCCTGTGAGCCACACGTCTAATATGGTCCATGGTGACTCTCTCGTGCAGGCGGTGCTGCTTCCGCCCCAAGCAGAAACACTTAGATGTCTTGACCCAAAGAACTATGAGGATGTTTCCTGATAAATCGCCTCCTTTACAAAAAGCTCGCATCTGGAAGCCTTTCTTTTCCAGGGGACACTCCAGTCCCAGCCCCAGCAACAGTATAGTCTCAACTCTCAGCTCCATAGTCTAAATGGGAGTAGCACAACAGAGTACCTCATGGTGTTACACCTCGGGGTGGAGGCAATAATTCTAGAATTCTCTGTTGTGTGGAGCTGGCCTTGCTACCGTGACACACACCAAACAACCCCATCGTGTGTCTAACAAAAATGACCCACAACTTTCCAATTTTCCACTAGAATCCACAATGGAGAATCACTGGGATTTATATGAAAATTCGTCCAAACCCAATCCTTCAAGGATGCTGATAATGTACATTCAATGCCACACACTTACAGAAAGAGAGAGAGAGAGGCTATTTATTGGGCTTCACGTGCAAAGAAGTAAAGAGCACCACCAAATGCTTTTTCTCCTGTTCCTCCTCCTCTGCTTTCAAGGCAAGATGGATGTGCCTGGCAATGGATGTGGTCCGTGGCCCATGACTTGCAGCTTCTAGACTCTTATTTTCAGTTACTTGTTCTATACAAGAAATAATAGGAGTCAAGTCATAGTATTATCTGAACAAAGAGTCCCCACCCCAAATGAGTCTTCTGGGCAAGCAGCCCCCAAACTGAGCCTTCATACAAAGCCCCCATCCCCGCCCGTCCTTTCCAGACCAGCACCCTACTGGCCTATATCCCCCAAGACCCTTACTTCAGATTCAGACCCTCCCTCAAAAGCTTTTTCAGAGGACTTCCCTGGTGGTCCAGCGGTTAAGACTCCATCTGCCAACACAGGGGACACAGATTCGATCCTGGTCCAGGAAGATCCCACGTGCCACGGAGCAACCAAGCCCGTGGACCACAACTCCTGAGCCAGCACTGCAGTGACCTTGCTGTGCAATAAGAGGCGGCGTCACAGTGGGAAGCCGCGCACCGCAACAAAAAGGTCACTGTAGCACGAAGACCCAGCGCAGCCGGAGCTAAGTCAGAAAAATTATTAAAAAAAACTTTTTCAGAGAACAGGCATTTATCATTGTTGAATGAACTGATCTAGTGATTACGAACATTTCGTATTTAGTTCCGTAACACTGAAGAATTAAACTATCCTTGTCAGGGGTGTGGTAACCCATACAAATGCATCTCTGATTCACATGTTTATCAGAATGTTTCTAAACCCAAAGCATTTTCACTATCTTTACCTTTCATCTTCTCCCAAGGTGAGATAATCATGACAATCATAGCAATACTCTGAGACAGTACGACATGCGGGTCTTCCCCAGTGGTTCAGGCGCTGCAGGAGATGTGGGCTCAACCCTGGGGTCAGGAAGACCCCCTGAACGAGCGCACAGCAGCCCACTCCAGTATTCTTGCCTGGGAAATCCCATGGAGAGAGGAGCCTGGCAGGCTACAGTCCATGGGCTCTTAAAGAGTTAGACACAACTTATTTAAACAACAACAAAATTATGGCATAAAATACTGTGAGGACTTTATCTTGCATCAGTCATTTGCTAATCCATGTGACTGTACCAACATGCATTACTCCAAGAGGCTATCATGAGCAACTTAGCCAAATGTCAGACTAATATCCATAAGCACTTGTGAGGCATTCTCCCAATCTAGCTAATATATTAACTTTTTCCAAGAACAAATCAAAACAAAAGCCACATCACGAAACCTTAAAAGAGGAAGAAAAAAAAAAAACCTGATATGTCTTTCATACAATCTTGGAAAAATCTTTCCCATCGCTATTAGCTCAATGGGAAGCAGCAGGAAGCAGTGGATAAAGGCCTGTATTTGGAGTCAGGAGACAGACCTGGGCTCTTCCTCGAATGCCTGGTTGACCTTGGGAAAGTCCTTTAATTCTTCTCTCTCCTTATCTCTAAATGCTTAGATTAGTGCTCTCCTTCTAATTAGGATCTAATTAGGAAAACATAATCCCCTTCAAATATTTACAACCAAGGGAACTGAATGCAAGGACTTGCTTAGTCAGGTGATGGAGGCTCTGAGACCCAGGAAAAGATGGTTAAGGGAACCAGAGATTTGCAACACAGGAAGCTGAAAGCGGAAGGAGGCAGGCCTCTGGAGTCCAGGCACCGAGCCCTGTCTGGTGGGAGGTGGGGTCCAGAAAAGACACAGCCCCTCACAGCTTAAGGGAGCAGCTCCCACCTCCCACCAGTGCTCCCATTAACTGAACCCTGCGAGAAACCAGCTGATAAGGAAGGGGCATGGCCTTCAGGAGGGGCTTCCCAGGTGGCACCAGCAGTAAAGAACCCACCTGATGATGCAGGAGACCTAAGAGTTGCAGGTTCGATCCCTGAGTCGGGAAGATCCCCTGGAGGAGGGCAGGGCAACCCAATCCAGTAATCTTGCCTGGAGAACCGCATTGACAGAGGAGCCCGGCGGGATATACTCTGCAGGTTCGCAAAGAGTCGGACACGACTGAGTGGCTGAGCACACACTGGCCTGCAGGGTCAGGGCCCTGCAGGTACAGAGCGGAGCAGAGAACCAGTGACGAATAAATCTGAGGACAAAGTGCCTCTATAGGTTACTGTGAGAACACAGACCAGAAATTTCATAGGAGAGACCTTTGTAAACTGGTAAGCTCTGTAAACACGACCGGGTATTGATTCGTAAGATGCATTTCACTGAAAACACCAAACACGTCCCTCCGCTGATCTCCTCTAACACTTGACTTTTACTCGCCTTCCGCTTATTATTTTCTGCCCAGTCCTCTTGTTTCTAAGCACATGTCATCTCTCTTCTTGCATGACTCTGCTCCCTGAGGCCAAGTTCCTGGCTGATTCATCTTCATAGCCTTCCATATAGTTTTCTTGTAGTAGATGTTTAGTAAGTTTTGGAAGGAGGAAGGAGAGGTGGGAAGAAAGAAAAGAAATTAAAGAAAAAAAAAAAAGGAGGAGGGAGTTCTTTGGTGGTCCGGGGGCTACATCTCCACTCTTGCAATGCAGGGAGCCCAGGTTCAATCCCTGGTCAGAGAGCTAGATCCCTGCATGTTATAGCTAAGACCTGGCACAGTCGAATAAAAATACATATTTTTTTAAAAAGAAGAAAAAGGAAGAAAAGTGTGGAGGAAGGACAGAAACGCCATATCCTGAAATTAAACTTATAATATCTCCCTTTATGGCACGCACTGCACTGGGACAAAGATTCTTCCTTACAGGGACCAACCCAAACGTTAGAGGCTATCTAGCATCCTTGAGGAGAAGGCAATGGCAAGCCACTCTAGTACTCTTGCCTGGAGAATCCCATGGATGGGGGAGCCTGGTGGGCTTCCGTCTATGGGGTCACACAGAGTCGGACACGACTGAAGTGACTTAGCAGCAGCAGCAGCATCCTTGAGCCCCACCCATTAAGGGCTGTTCATTCTCTCCCCTCCTGACATTTCAAATTGCCCCTGGGAGCTGGCTGTGCATACATTCTTTCAGGTCTGGCCTCAGGATGAGCTGAGGCATCTCTTCTCCCAAGGTCCCAATCCCTCATGCCTCCCTTTGACTTTTTTTTTTTTTAACTTCCTATATTATATTGGAGTATAGTTGATTCGCTATTAATTGATGGTTGATAACATCACCGACTCAATAAACATGAATTTGAGCAAACTTTGGAAGACAGTAGAGAACAGAGAAGCCTGGCATGCCAGCAGTCCATGGGGTCGGACACAACTTAGCAACTGAACAAAAACAACAACATTGTTGATTAACAATGTTGTGTTAGTTTCAAGTGTACAACAAAGTGATTCAGTTATACACATCTATGCACAGTATCTATTCATTTTCAATTTCTTTTACCAATTAAGTTGTTACAGAATATTAACAGAGTTTCCTGTGCTATACAGTAGGTCCTTGTTGGTTATTAATTTTAAACAGAGCAGTGTGTACATGTCCATCCCAAACCCCCTAACTTTCTCTTCCCTCCCCCTGCACCCGCAACCTTAAGTTCATTTCTCCAAGTCTGTGAGTCTGTTTCTGCCCCGTAAATAAGTTCATTTGTATCCTTCTTGTAAAGACTCTGCATGTAAACAATATCGCATGATATTTCTCTTTCTCTGTCTGACTTATTTCAATCAGTATGTCACCCTAGGTTTGATCTTGTATTTGATTTTATGACAGAATTATTCATTATCATGTCTGTTGAGGGAGAGTGTGAATAAGTAAAGTGTAAGTGTTCTCAATCAATATTCATGACCTACATGCAGCTGTCAACTGAAAAAAACATGCACAGCCTGAGAGTTGTGAGCAAAGTTGTGAGCAAAATAAAACTTTTGGGGCCTAATGAGGACTGTAGCCCAGGAGACAGCCTCTCAGAGAGCTCTGGGGCACTGCTCTGAAGAGGCGGCAGGGAAGCCAGTATATACATACATATATGTGAATTTAATGAAGGGATACATGCAATCAAGCACACATTTTAGCAGAAAAGTGCTGCTAGTCACAAGGAGGCTGCCATTAATCACAAGGAGCAGATGCCTCCAGTGATGCCCTTAGTGCTTTTCTAGATAGAAGATGCCGGAGAAGGCAATGGCAAGCCACTCCAGTACTATTGCCTAGAAAATCCCATGGATGGAGGAGCCTGGTAGGCTGCAGTCCATGGGGTCGCTAAGGGTCGGACATGACTGAGCGACTTCACTTTCACTTTTCACTTCCACACATTGGAGAAGGAAATGGCAACCCACTCCAGTGTTCTTGCCTGGAGAATCCCAGAGACGGGGGAGCCTGGTGGGCTTCCATCTACGGGGTCACACAGAGTCGGACACGACTGAAGTGACTTAGCAGCAGCAGCAGCAGATAGAAGATGCAAGAAACTGGGTTCATAAAACTTTCTCCTGGAAATACCTAACTGCCTGAAGTCCTGTGCTGCAAGGTTTCCAGAGCACAGAGTGCCTCCTTTCTGGCTTCCACCCTGAACCCTTGTCAGGGTGTGCTCGCGGTCACTGGCTGCGGTGACTAGAGAGAGACTCGATCCTTGTAGAACCACACGGTGACTGGCAACTTCCAGTTGGCACAAGAGACATAAATGATCCAAAGGAAACTAGGAGAGGCGAGCGTTGTCATAGCAGAATCACTCAATTCAGAGAAGACTAATTTCACTGTCCCCTGGGCACAGGGCCATTCATTTTTCAATCAACAAACCTGTTATCCATTACTATAATAGGGTAATTACGTTAGACCCTGGACTGTTGTTGTTGGTATTCAGTCACTCAGTCTTAACCCTTTGCAACCCCAAAGACTGCAGCACACCAGGCTCTCCTGCCCTTCACTATCTCCTGGAGTTTGTGCAAACGCATTTCCACTGAGTCGGTGATGCCATCCAGCCATCTCTTCCTCTGTCACTCCCTTTCCTCCCGCCTTCAATCTTTCCCAGCATCAGGGTCTTTCCCAGTGAGTAGGCTCTTTGCATCAGGTGGCCAAAGGATTGGAGCTTCAGTATCAGTCCTTCCAATGAACATTCAGGGCTGATTTCCTTTAGGATTGAAACTGGTTTGATTTCTTGGCAACCCAAGAGACTCTCGAGAGTCTTATCCAGCTCCACAATTTGAAAGCATCAGTTCTTCGGCGCTCAGCCTTCTTTATTGTCCAGCTCTCACACGCACGTGTGACTACTGGGAAAACCATAGCTTTGACTATATGGACCTTTGTCAGCAAAGTGATGTCTGCTTTTTAGATGCTCGATATAAGGAGATAAATAGGATATAGTCTCTGCCTGGAGCTTTTGATCCAGCGATGGAGACTGAAAACTGATCAGTCAGCTACAACAATAAATGTATATTAAAAGCTCTGATGGTGGCAAAGAGCCTTAAGGACACTCCAGACAAGTCACTGTGCTTCATTTCTGCAACTATTGAGGGACACTCTGAAAAGGCCTGGGCAATGACTGATCCAAGCTGTAGGCTTCTAGCAACTTTCCATCCCATCTATGCAGGTACCCTGGGGTAGGGACAGAGAGAAGCTTGTAAGTTGCCTGAGGTCAGACATACCTTAAGACACAGGTTTAATTCAAGTCCTGGAACTGTGAAACCCAGAAATAAGCAGGCAGCTTGTGCCAGAGCACAATCCATTTCCTGACTTGACAAGATGGTCTGTTTGTCTTCTCCACGAGGCCAGCTGAAACATTAGCCTCTCTGTGGCTTAATGTCGCAGCTGTTATTGTTGCTTTCCAGAATGAGGCATCACACGGATACACAAACACGTGTGTGGAAAGTATTTATGGCCTCTGCCGATGAAATACATGTCAAAGCAAGCTCTCCCCCGAATGAATATACTTACAAGTGTCACTCCACCCACCAATTGTTAAGAAATAAGGGTCCAGGAAAGGCAACCCGACCCTACAGAGATGTATAAAATACACACTGTGAATTAGTCCTTGAAGATGAAAGGGTGTGTGCTCGGAAGTACTTAAATTTCTGCTCAAATTTCAGATTTCTCCTGCTTGAACTGTGGATGTTGAGTGTGATTCATCAGGGCCTCGCTCTTGTTTCAAGCTGCAGACATGCTGAGAAATGACCCAATAATCCCAGAGGAAGATGAGCCCATCCGTTCTCTGAATTCTCAGAAACTCAATACGTGTATCCGCTAGGAGAACAAGGTTGTAATAGCTCCTCACGGTGGCCCGCGGTGTCAGGAGCTTCCAGCCCAGGACTTGGGATCAACAGACACTGTGTCAATGACTTTGTCTATTAATTGATCTGGGGCCTTGCCCCTTATGGAGGTTTATGTGAGCATCACAGAGTCCGCACAAAACAGGGAGCTGTGCACATGTGTGCATGTGTCTTCACAGGTAATTCTGTGATCCCTCCTCTGCTATGAAGCCTGTATTTAGAAACCCTTCAGGCATAAACAGAAAAGAAACTTCATCCAAGTGAGACGATAGGAAATTTGAACTTATTCTGTAAACTGTAAAATGCATGCTAATGATGGTTGTTAGTTACCATTTTCTTATTAGTGCCCATTAAAAAAATCTCTGCTTGTCACCATCAGTTATCATGATCAACACATAAACAACAGAATATTTTTTTAGTTAAAAAGTTGCAATTTGAGTTCCTCTAAGGGCAAAAGAGCTATCTTTGTTCAAGAAAAAAAAAAAATCCTTACTGGGAATATTCAGGGCAGAGGTAAAGCCTCAAGGACTTTGTCATAAGCAGACAGAGGGATAAAGGTAAGGGAAAAGGCAATCAGAAAAGAGAGTCGGGGAGAGGGCTGGAGGCTAGGGACTGTGGAGTTCAAAGAACTTTTAAGAAATGGATGTATTATATTTTGATCTAAGTTGTGCAGCACTGTATTACAAATCCCTCTCCTTGCCCTACAACTTCAGAAAGCTGTCTACCTACCCAGCCTTACAGATCAGAGGTATTTGGCAGAGCAAACAAAGCAGGGCTGAGAACGTCATGGCACTCTAGCGGGTAAGACTCCACATTTCCAATGCAGATGGCACGAGGTCAATCCTTGGTCGCGGACCCTGCATGCCAGATGGAGCAGCCAAAAAAAAACAGGAAAGAAAGAAAGAAAAGTGGGTGGCACTGAGCACGGGGAGGCTGTGAAGAAAACAACCAGGGAGCACAGGCAGCAAGACAGTCCCTGGAACGGGCCTCTGCGCTACAGCAGAGCTTCAGGGCATGGCTGCCAGAAGAGACGGGGCAGAGCTGATGGTGACACGGGACGTCTGGCCCTGTTCTTCAGGCTTTACTTGCAACAGCTCCTCGAATCATCACCCCAACGTTAAAAAGAGCATTATTATGCCTATTCTACAGATGAAGGGACAGAGGGGTTCAGTCACCTGCCCAGGATCGCACAGGGAGTCACCGAGTACCCAGATGTAGGGTCCAGGCACATGGACTCCTGGGTCCCTGCCTTTGTTCACTGTGCCCTGAAGCCAATGTCAATCACAGCTCAAAAGTCAATAGGATTCCAGCTGACATCTGGGCTGCAAATTCCTTGTGACTGTTTTCAAACTGATGCAATCAGAGGCCGGGCCATGCTTAGATGCTGTCCTGAGTCTGCGGGCACTTCTGGAAGCCAGATGTCAAGTCAGGCCTCCCCAACAAGCTCCAGGAGCCTGTGGGGGTGAGGGTCCATTGGGATGACCTTTACCTGAAGACCACACAGCACTACCATTTCTGGGAGCCAGAGCAGAGTGTGAGGGGAACAGAGGAACAGATCGTGGTGCAAGAAAAAGGCAGACCAGACACAAAAAACTCTCGAGGAAGCCTGTTCACGTTTAACCTCCAAGGTGCAGGCCGTGTTCATAGTTAGCATCTCTTTTCTTGGCTTGGAACGATGGACCTGGGAAACCTGAGTAGGCCAACCGGAGCAGGGTGGGTCCCCAGGGGCCTGGAGTGGTCAGTGGGGGCCTCTGCCTGTGCCCCCCAAACACCAGGGAGCAGGAAACAGATTGTGTGAGAGAGAGAAAGCGAAGTCAGGTCCGCAAAGCAGTGAGGCTCTGAGGAGGGAAAATCAAGACAGGAGTGTGCGTGGGCCTCGGGAGAGAGACCCGCAGAGGTCAAGGGTTGTCCATGTTTGTGTCTCCAGCCCTGGACCAACCCAAGAGGCTCAGGCCCACAGTGACAGCGGTGATTCCATGGCTATAGTTGAACCTTCAGGAAGCTCACCTTGCTCGGACTCTGGGATGTTCATGCGTTTCAGTGTAGACCTGTGGGTCCACAGTCGGTCATGAGCCAACCCTGCTTCCAGAGTAAATGTCCTCTGGAAATGAAACTTTCTTAAAGCCACTTTAAGAATCCTGAGATGAAGAGAACTGGGAAGATGAAATTAGAGTGCGTTGGAGGCAGGGACGTGGCTTGACACAGAAGTTATTTCAGGGGTGTGTGAAGGCCTAGAGCTCCCCAACACTTCCAACTTCCTCGCTAGTGCCTAAAGTTGCTCTCTCAGCAATGTCTCCTCTCCCCAGTGGCCTTCTCCAGGGTCCAGCACAGACATTTCTGGAACGTATCAATCCCCCTGCTATGAACCTGTAGCCTTGGCTCCCTGGTTACCCAGACATGGCTGGAATACCTGGAGTCTTATGTGTATTCAGTGCTGGGGAGAGGGGTTGGAACACTGGATGTGAGAGACTGTTCTCCCCTTCTCTTCCACTGCCGATCCTTTCCATCCTAGGGAGCAGTCAGAGGTCATCAAATAAGCAATACAAACTAATATAGGTTTAATGAAATGAGGGCCTTGGATTGACAGTATTTTGCTTTAAGGACTCTCTGGGCTCTGGCAGCATAATTTATTCATAACTTGCTACTCCCCAGGAAGGGAAAACAGATGGTTTATCTGTTTCCAAGTCAGAGGTTGAAGGACTAAGATCAATAAGCATGATCCCATGGCAAACACTGCTGTATGGTTCCACTCCAAATCCCACTTCCCTTTTGCCCACCTCCCACTATGAAGAGTGAAAATGCTAGAGACTCATGTCCCAAGCCTCCTTTGCAACGGAAGGTGGAGCTAAACGGAACTGTGCTTGGAGGTATCTGGGAAGTATTTTCCCTCCCTGATCAAAGGAGGGAGGCACACAAGGAGAACATTCTTATGTGACCCTACTTTCTGCCTTTGTCCAGGATTGGGTGAGCATGTAGTGCCTAGAACTGTGGCAGCCATGTTGTGGCCATGAGGAGAAGGCCAGAGAAACCTCTGAGATGACAATCTGGTGTCTTGATGTCATAGAAATTCTAAACTTAGCCAGAAATCACCTACCTCCAGACTTCTTGGTGAGTAAATTAAAAACATACTGATTGCTTAAGCCCCTGCTATGTAGGTTTATTTTAACTTGTAACAAAACATATCCTTTTTAAATTTAGTGGCAGTACATAGAGCAGCACAGATAATATAAAGTATTAGGAAGAAAATAAAAATAAGATTGTGAGCTTTAGTTCCACGAAGTTTCATAACTACTAGTTAAGAAATATATCATCTATTCACTCTCAAGTCAAACCCCGAATCTCTAGTCTACCTGAAAATGCTAATTAAATGTCCAGTCCTATGCATTAGATCCAAAGGAGTGTGCTAGGCTTTGAGACGTTTTTCCAGCCTTAAAGGTGCTAAAGGCAAACAAGGATGGATCTAGAGATTGTCATATTGAGTGAGTTCAGTCAGACAGAGAAGAAATATCGTATGACTTCCCTTATATGTGGAATCGAAAAAGAAATGATACAAATGAATTTACTTGTGAAACAGAAATTGACTCACAGGCTGAGAGCATGAACTTATGGTTGTGGAGGTAGGGGGCAGGGCTAGTTAGGGAGCTCGGGATGGTCATGCACACACTGCTGTATTTAAAATGCACAGCCAACAAGGACCTACTGTACAGCACAGGGAACTCTGCTCCATGTTCTCTGGCAGCCTGGACGGGAGGGGAGTTTAGGTGAGAATGGATACATGTATATGTATGGCTGAGTCCCTTCCATGTTAATTGGCTATACTCCAAAGAAAAAAATGTAGAGAAAAAAGAAAAGAGGTGGAAAGCCATTTAAGAATTTAAATTAAATGGGGTGTTTTTGTTCTGGCCTTGCCACACTTGCGGGGTCTCAGTTCTCTGACCAGGGATTGAACCCATGCCCTCCTCAGTGAAAGCTCGAAGTCCTAACTGCTGGACTGCCAGGGAACTCCCTTTTCTGTGTATCTTAAAATGCTTATTATTCAGTTAAGACTGAGAACATTTAACTACCTTGGCAAGCTAGCAGTAGAATTAGGAGACTGGTGACAAACTCTGAGATCTGTTCTAGAAAAGGATTCCTTCCCCAGATCTGATGGTTGTGGAAAATCCTCCAGGCCCCTGCGCTGTTTATCAGCAGCAAACACGCCAGGACCCCTGACAGTGATCTGGATGGGGATCTGGGATGGAAAGCAGTCTAGTGCTGTGCTTGTATCAAGCACCTTAGGCACATATTCTGAAAACTACAGACCAAGAGCCATAAGAGGAGTGCCAACCATGAATAATGAAATCACACATCCAGATGTCTGGACGGAATCAGACATTCTGATGATTTCTTTTTAAGGAAAAATCAAGGTTTCTGCCTGGTGCTGAATACTTTGAAGATAAGTGCTCTGAAGGCAAAGCAAGGTAGCGATCACGTTCAGTGGAGTTTTCAAAACTGGGTTCATTTAAAAAGCATGCCCCAGAATGTCCCACAAGCCAAGGAGGGTCGGAGTGGCTTTCCCTGCCTTTGAGGAACATTTTGACCTCCCATAATTTGGTTGTTCCATGATGTCAGGTGGTTAGAGAGACTGAGCTGGCCTTACCTGAAGACGTCACTGGGGACTAAACATCCCAGTCCACATTCTAACCAAGAAAATTCCCACTGTGGCAAAAATTCTCAGAAAAACACAACTCAGCCACCATCAGAGCCACAACCACACCCTAGGAAGTACATATCTGAGTTCCCACTCACTCCCCAATTCATTAGGCTGCATCCCTGCCTTCTCTCCACCCTCAGCTCTAAATAACGGCAGGTGGTGAGTGGGTGGGGAAGCGGGGAAACCCCCTGTCCAGGTGGGCCTGGATCCATCCACGTTTAGCACGGGAAGTCCTACATCCAAGGCAGCTCCACCAGTCAGGGGTAAACTGGTCCCTCACTGAGGTTCCCAGGACCCTCTGATGGATGCTTGCCCTCTCAGCAGCACTGGATGTGGGTTAGCCCCTGTGCTTCGAGAAGACTCTCTGCCCCCTTGGCTTCCATTTATTCTATTTAATTTGGGGCTGCACTGGGTCTTCACTGCTGCATGCAGGCTTTCTCGAGTTGCACCAAGTGGGGGCTGCTCTCTAGTTGCGGTGCGTGGGCTTCTCATCGTGCTGGCTTCTCTGGTTTGGAGCACAGGCTCTACAACGCATGGGCTTAGTTGCCCAAGGCGCATGGAATCTTCCAAGGCCAGGGATAGAACCAGCATCCCTGCATTGTCAGGTGGGATTCTCAACCACTGGACCACCAGAGAAAGCCCACCGTGGCCTTCTTTCCACTCCCCTCTCTCCTGTCTCCTTTCTTTTCCTCTCATTTCTCTGCTGACACCTTCCTTCCAGCCTCTAGAGTGTCAGTGCTTCTCACAGTTCTGTCCTTAGCTTGCCTTTTCTCTTCCAAACATGCTGGGTTGAATAGTGTCCCCCTAAATTCATATCTTCCCAGAATCTCAGAATGTGACCTTGTTTGGAACTAGAATTTTGGCAGATACAACTGGGTAAGTTAAAATTATAGTTGCTCAGTCGTATCTGACTGTGACCCCATGGACTGCAGCCTGCCAGGCTCCTCTGTCCATGGAATTCACCAGGCAAGTAGGCTGCCATTGGCTTCTGCAAAGGAAGTTAAGATAAAGTTGTGGGCAAAGAATGTTGCCTGCCATCAAGCCATCAGCCACTGCTGATGGCCAGATGGTGCACCCTGAGGGGAATTCAGGATGGAGAAAAACAGGATACTGGCTCTAGAGAGTTAAGATGCATATCAAAGGAATAATTTCAATGAATACAGACTCTTGCATCTTCCCACACACAGAAAAGCACTCAAACCATTAACCTGAGGTGTCTGTTTTCTTGCAACTATCATTAATGTTTTAATGTCCAACTACATGTTTTTTTCTGGCAAATATTCCTATATATCCTGGCTCCTTCCTTACCACTTGGGAGCAGTTCCTCAGAGCTGTAAAATAACATATAATTTGCACCTTTTAGGTTGTACATTTTCTTTCAATTGACAAGGACTAGGAAGGATGATTCAGTATGATTAGACAAGGAGACAACACACAAAGACACAAAAGGAAGAAGTCCACATGACAAATAGAGGCAGAGATTGCAGTAATACCATTGCAAGCCAAGGAACACCAACATTGCCAGTGTTAAAACAACAGCCCCAAAATGGAGGCACTTATGCTCAACTCCATGTCACTAAACTGAGATCTAATACTTAGAGTTTCAGCCTCTTCCAGAGATGGAATTTTAAACCAGTCAGTCAGGAGTCAGCTATTCACTCTAGTGAGGTCTTCTGTTACATAGCTACGTGCCTTCCCCCAAAGGACAGTAACCTTGCAATAACCTGCTGCTTCTTTGTCTAGTATAACCTCCTTGTTCCCACATCCTTCTACCTGTAAGTCTTTCATTTTGTACAGCTCCTCAGAGCTCCTTTCCAGGGTGCTGCTCAATTCATGAATCATTGACTACAGTCAATAAAGGTCTTTAAAATTTAGTTTGTTGAGTTTTTTTTTTTTTTTTTTTTAGTACAGCAGCTATCAGAAGGTAGGAAGCAGCATGGAAGAATTCAGGAGTTCTCAGAGGGAACATGGCCCTGGTAACAGCTTGATTTCAGACTTCCAGCCTCTTGAGCTGTGGGGGAGAGTTTCCACCTCTTTATGCCACCCAGTCTGTGGCAATTTGTGACAGTAAACCTGGGAAACTAACACGGCCCCCGTTAAGTCATGTACTTTAGTCGCCAAGGTCTCAAGTCCATCTGTATGTCTGTGACATCTAGCTCTCAGGTGCCAGCCGGGAGCGCTCTCCCCCTTGAGTTCTAGGTCTGGTTTCCAAGCAGCAGCTCAAACAGCACGTACCCCGGATCTCTGTGTCCTGCATGCGCTGTCCTTGTAATGTGTCCAACTTCGAATTGACCTCTGCCATGAGCCTGGTCTCCCTCCACATTCTTTTTTCAACATTGGCCGTGCTGGGTCTTCGTCGTAGCACGCAGGGCCTTAGTTGTGGCAGGCAAACTCTTAGTTGCGGCATGTGGGATCCAGTCCCCTGACCAGGCATCTAACCCAGGCCCCCTGCAATGGGAGTGAGAAGTCTTAGCCACTGGACCACTAGGGAAGTCCCCAGTCCTCAATAATTTTTTTAATCTAGGTTAGTGGCATCACTAAAACCTGCCTCCCCAACCTTAAACCTTATTACCCTTGATTATTCCTCCTTCCCCTCTCTCTACTGGAGAAGGAAATGGCAACCCACTCCAGGATGCTTGTCTGGAAAATCCCACGGACAGAGGAGTCTGGAGGGCTAGAGTCCATGGGGTCGCAAGAGTCGGACACGACTCTCCTCTCTCTACACTGCTGTTGTTTAGTTGCTCAGTTGTGTCTGACTCTTTTGTGACCCCATGAACCGAAGCCTGCCAGGCTCCTCTGTCCGTGGTGTTTTCCAGACAAAAATACTAGAGTGGGTTGCCATTTTCTTCTCCAGGGTATCTTCTCAATCCAGGGATCGAAACCATGTCTCCCACATTGGCAGGCAAATTCTTTACCACTAAACCCCAGGGAAGCACCTCTTGACACCCATCTTACCATTAAAACCTCACAATCCTACCTTGAAAGTCCCTCTCTGTAGACTGTTGAGCGAAGCAGAGGGTGTCCAGTCAGAACCCAAGTGACCACCACAGCTACATTTCAGACTTGTGTCTGATCTTGTCTGAGATCCTAGAGCACCAGGCAGGTGGCAAAGATCCAGCGGACACCAGTTTGGCTAAGAGGTTTGCATGACTTTGTGAGGGTATTCCTGGCTTCCTTAGCCTGTGGGGCTTCCCAGGAGGCACAGTGGTAAAGAATCCGTCTGTCAATGCAAGAGACACGGGTTTGATCCCTGGGTCGGGCAGCCCAATCCAGTATTCTTGCCTGGAAAATTCCATGGACAGAGGAGCCTGGCAGGCCACAGTCCATGGAATCACAAAGAGTCAGACATGACTGAGCATGCGTGCATGTGCAATAGCCTGTGATTACAAAGCAAGGTCACACTTCCCTTTCAGAATCCAAATTCTTATTGCAGGAGACCTCATCCTGCTTGCCTGCAGGAAATGGTTCTTCCTCAAAGTGTCCTCCTGCTGTTTCCAGAAGTCCCTAGAGGGTGTCTCATCTGTATTCACAAATCAAACTGGCACCTGCTGGCACCAGAATGTGCATTAGTCAGGGCCAGCTTGGCCATGTGTGTCAGAGGCCATCAAAAACTAGCTTATGCAAGAGAATAATTGACTCCTGTTGTTAAGAAGGAGGCGGAGGCGCTAAGCCTTAGCACCATCTTCTGAGAAACCTCTGTGTCATGAGAGCGAAGTGGAGGAAGAAGCAAATGCACAAGCTGAAGTGCAAAAGAAGAAAGATGAGGCAGAGCGCCAAGGAGACTTTACACCCACGGACGCCACACGAGCAGAAACAAGGGAAGCCAGAGGCCAGGGATGCTGGCACAAACTGTTGGACTATGGGGCTCCCCTGATGTCTCTGACAGTGAAGAATCTGCCTTCAATGCAGGAGACTTGGGTTTGATTCCTGGGTTGGGAAGATCCCCTGGAGAAGGAAGTGGCTACCCACCCCAGTATTCTTGCCTGGAGAATCCCATGGACAGAGGAGCCTGGCGGGCTACAGTTCATGAGGTTGCAAAGAGTTGGAAAAGACTGAAGCGACTTGGCATGCACACATGCACGCCTACAGTCTAGAACTTGTCTCAATGGGCTTGGAACATCTGGAGCTATTTTGATGGCCTCAACTGCCTTTGAGAGACCCACCTTGCTCATATCAAAGCAGTCCCTTTTGGTCCTTTGCCCTGGAACTATGACATTCTGGACCAGTTCCATTCTCTGGCTGTGGCTGCATGTAACACATGTACAATGAACCATCTCTCTTGTAAGTCAGAAAGAAACAAGGAGGATGCTGAGGATTCTCACGTAACTGAAGTAGTAGTGGAGGTGCCTGGACCTAAAGGACCAAAACCAATGCTCAGCGCCTCCACAGCACTTCTCTTTGCTGCTCTGTCTCATTCTCTCATTTCTGCTGTCTTTGCTCTCCTTTATGTCTGGCCATAATTTTCCTCTTCATCTACATGGCCCAGAACATCGCTATGTGAGTCAACCCCACGGATGTACGTATGTGTGCTTAGTTGCTTAGTCATGACTCTGTGACCCTGTGGACTGTAGCCTATCAGGCACCTCTATCCATGGGATTCTCCAGGCAAGAATACTGGAGAGGGTTGCCGTGCCCTCCTCCAGGGGATCTTCCCGACCCAGACATAGAACCCAGGTCTCCCAACCCCAGGGAGAGCCTCTGAGTAACTCTGTATGGGTCTCAGATCCACCCCTAGGCTGAGTGCTGTGTCCAGGGATGGGGTGGGAGGCACACGGCCATTTCTGCAGCTTGGAGGCGAAGTCTGTCCTGGGAGAAAGCGAGCGACAGCCAAATCCAACAGCTGCCATGAGGCACCACACGTGTGTCTTCCTTCGTTATCCTCTCGCCACTGCCTCTAAAGCCACAGGGAGGTAAAGCCTCATCACTGTCAATACTACCGGAAGACCCAGAGCATAAGCAGTGCAGCTTAAGGTCCAGGTGACTAAGTGTGACGCCAAGAAGAGGGCACTCTTCTTTGTGACAACTCAGTCTGCTCTCCAAGGATACCACAGCGAAGACGGCAGTTATATACAGCACAGGACATGGGAGGAAGTAAGACGTTGCCGACGTCCAGGGTGTGGATCTGCGGGAGGAGGTGGAAGTTATTAGAACAAGGTCAAAGACCACGGGCCAAGGCTGTCCTTAAAAACAGCTGTTCAGGCAACACCCTATGAGACAGAGAATTGGAAACTCAGAAGTCAAACCAGCATGTTGAATCCTATTGGCCCACGAGTTCTTCTAAGGAGTTGGACTGTGCGTGTGCGTCTACTTACAGGAGTGGATAATCCAAGTGAGTAAGCCCATCAGCTCCAGGTGGATTCAAGATTCTGCAACTTTAGAATCTCTGGCTCTGGCTGTCCTTCTCATAGTTACCAGGTCACGGACATTCCCCTGGAATCCGAGTACAAGTGTTCTTCTGCCCCCAGGCCCTGGGGCCACTTGTCACCAGCAGCCACTGTGCAGCACAAAGCCTCATCTGGATTATGGATAGCAGGGAGCCAGGGCCGCCGGGGGGGCGAAGCCTGAAGCTCACACGCAGCACTGCCCGGTCCCGGAGTGGGAGTCCTCGTACCACCCACTGGCCTGCACCAATTATCTAGAACGTGAGGCTGGTGGTTCTGCCACTGTCCCTCCTGGTCTAACACAGCCCTGATCCAATGGCTCTCCCACTGCCTTGACTATAGCAGGTCAACAGAGCCAAAGTTAGCAGCCTAGGCCGACTTCAAAGGACCATTTAGAATCACTCTCACTTGCCGCATGAAACACGAGTGATTGTGGTCACCGAGAGAGGCTTGGGAGATAGAAGTTTGTGGGTGGACGGAGTGTAATTAACACATCATCCACACAAAGCCCAAAGATGGAGTCCACAGCACCACTGTGATGACTCCCCAGAAACACACTGTAATTGTATCTTGCCGTCCAGATATGCTGGGACAAGCATTTATGTGTCTGGACAGAAGTCAAGGCAGATTAAGAAGGGCTTATGCCAGAGGCAGCTTCCCTGACCAGCATAAGGAGGCAAGATGTGAGAGGAACTAGAAGGGGCTGGGCCAGTAAATAAATCCACAGCCAGACAATAGCACACGACACGTAATTAGGAGTTACACCGCAGGAGAAGAGAATGATATGGAACGTGTCATCAACACAACGAGAGAAGAGCGGGGTATGCAAACTGAAGCAGCAGCATGATCCTAGGACTCGCAAATGTTTATTATCTTTTCGCCTGCTTTTTTGTATTTATAGAATTTTTCTTTGGGGATTTCCCTGGCTGTCCAGTGGTGAGGGGGGCTTTCCAGGTGGCGCAGAAGTAAAGAACCCGCCTGCCAATGCAGGAGACGCAGGAGATGTGGGTTTGATCCCTGACTCAGGAAGATCCCCTCGAGGAGGAAATGGCAGCTCACTCTAGTATTCTTGCCTGGGAAACTTCATGGACAGAGAGCCTGGCGGCTACAATCCATGGGGTTGTAAAGAGCCAGACACGACTGAGTGACTGAACACACACACACACACACACACACACACACACACTAGTGGTTAGGACTCCATATGCCTAGGGATCAGGTTCAATCCCTAGTCCGGGAACTAAGATCCTGTAACCTGGATGGCACAGCCAAAAAAATAAATAAAAATTTTCTTTGGACCTGGTTACTTGAAAAAGGAAGAAATCTTGATTGGCACTATTTGGGAAAAAAATAACACTAAAGGTCAGAAAGATGTCTCTCAAGCTAGGAGATATTTTTAAAAATTATTCCTGCCCTTCCCATCCCCTGGCACTAAATCCAGTCCAAGAGTTATGCCTGAAAAGTCAAGTCCTTTTTCCCTTTCCTGCCCCTACTAATAGTTAGGGCCACCAGGGACAGAAAGTCCCAGGGTGGAATGGGATATGGGACGGACGGACACACACACACACACACACACACACACACACACACACACATTGTAAAGAGAGAGGCACTTCATGGGGACTTGAAAAACAAACTCCTTAACTTTATGGTGTTCTATAAAAACTGATTACTGAAGAAAATAAATCATAACAAAAGCAACATGACAAAGAATAGCCATCTGTTGTAAGCATCATAAAGGAGATTTCTGCATGGGGAAGGAGACTGAGCCTAATTATCTCTAAAGACTCTTCTGAAACTCCAATTCTCTGAAATACTGAGCCCATAAAAAAAGGAAGTACAGTGGGGAAAAGGAAGAAAAACACTCCACTCTGATTTGATATATATTCTGTGATTTCTGACACCCTTGTCTCTCAGGTTGGTAAACTGGCCCCCTTTTTTTTAAGTTCAGAAAACATATGCAGATAGGTAGTCTATTTCTCCATGAAGAAAACCTAGTCATCACCCCACTTCAGTCCCCTTCACTCTCTCTCTCAGTCCCTTGGAGAGTTCTGATGGCAAAACCCCCACCCCTTCCCTCTGCCAGCCAACCCAGCCTGATTTGCTGTGTTGTTATTCAGTCACTAAGTCGTGTCCAACTCTTTGTGACCCCATGGATTGCAGCATATCAGGCTTCCCTGTCCTTCACCATCTCCCAGCATTTGCTCAAACTCATGTCCACTGAGTCGATGATGTCATCCAACCATCTCAGCCTCTGTCTCCTCCTTCTCCTCTTGCCCTCAATCTTCCCTGGCATCAGGGTCTTTCCCAATGAGTTGGCTCTTCACATCAGGTGGCCAAAGTATTGGAGCTTCAGCATCAGTCCTTCCGTCAAGTTACACAAGACCCTTCACCATGACCAAGTTTGTGGTCCATGGAGGGGGTTTGTAGTATGAAGCTTCTATTAACCACCAGATGCCTAAAGGAGCACGTTCTCTTTGAAAAGGGCTCAGCTTCACTCTTTCTCACTCCTGGACCCTGGTCCCCTGGAAAGTGAAAGTAGTAAAACTGAAAGTCGCTCAGTCGTGTCTGACTCTTTGTGACCCCATGTACTATACAGTCCATGGAATTCTGCAGGCCAGAATACTGGAGTGGGTAGCCTCTCCTTTCTCCAGGGGATCTTCCGGACCCAGGGATCAAACCCAGGTCTCCCTCATTGCAGGTGGATTCTTTACCAGCTGAGCTACAAGGGAAGCCCAAACCAACAAGCCAGTCAGGAGCTACGGTCCCCCGGGGGAGGCGTCAAGTTCCATGGAGCAGCTAGGCATATCGTCTCAGTGCCCAACACAACGGGAAAGTCACAGAGCACAGCTCACGCTGGATGGTCAGGGCTTCATGCAGGGTGTGCCGCCTATATATTTTAAGCCAATATGTTCACATATGGTACTGTGGGTTTGAAGAGTTACTTATCAGATCTACGATATTTTTTTCTGGCTTGTTTGAGAGAAAGGACGGAGGAAGAGGGAGCTGGTGCTGGCTGACAGTGAATAGGCATATTTGAGGTGCTGTGATTCATGGGGTCATGGAGAGTCGGACACGACTGAGTGACTGAACTGAACTGAACTGATCTTACCTCATCTCAGGCTTCTCAAGAACTGCATTGTATAGAGTGGGGTCTGAGTATCTTAGCTGCTTGAATATCTTGCCCAGGGTTATGCAGCCTATAAATGGCAAAGCAAGGGTGAGAACCAGGGTTGTCCATTCCTTGAGGTTTCTTTAAGCAACTGAAAAACTAAGATTTTGTTAAATGTTTCTCAGTGTCACATCATTTGGGAAAAAAACAGTAATGAGTGGATGTGAAGGTCAGGCTTATGCCTCAACAATATTTCAGTTTAAATTTCAAGTTACATGTAATTAAATGGTATATTTCAGAATATAATGATGCCACTGTATTAGCAAGATAGACACACTTAGTGATGCTTACTACTGAACACAAAAGAGCCATTTAATTTAAACAAGATAACTCAACCGTTTGCTTGCCTAAAGCTCATAAAATGCCATTTCATTAAATCATGTTTTCATTTATGTGACTGTTATATCAAAGCTATTTTATTGTTATAGAAGTTGGAATAGTATGATGGGTTACTTTTAAATTATGAACATATAATGAAAAATACTTTTTAGAATAAAATACACTTGGCTATATTAATTTATTGATTGATTTAATAAATGATGATTAAGCACCTGCTAGGTTCTAGGTATGTAGGATAGAGTAGATTTTGTCCATTGAGCAAGTGGAGGGAAACAGAAATTGTAGGTGGTTGAATAATGGTCCCCCAAAGATATCAGTTCCTAATCCCTAGACCAAAGTATATGACAAAACAGAGTGGAGTGTCTTTCCTCATTTCCCTCTCTGTACGTTCCTTTTTTAATGGGCTCATTCATTCATAGAATTTTCTGAGGAATCCCTAGAGATAATTAGGCTCAACCTCCTTCCCCATGCAGAATTTTCCATGTAAATGTCACCTAACATGGAAAGAATATCTTTGTGATGTGATTAAGTTAATGGTGTTGACATGGGGAGGTTCAGTCAGTTCAGTTCAGTCGCTCAGTCGTGTCCGACTCTTAGCGACCCCATGAACCACAGCACGCCAGGCCTCCCTGTCCATCACCAACTCCCGGAGTTCACTCAAACTCATGTCCATCGAGTTGGTGATGCCATCCAGCCACCTCATTCTCTGTCGTCCCCGTCTCCTCCTACCCCCAATCGCTCCTAGCATCAGAGTCTTTTCCAGTGAGTCAACTCGTCGCATGAGGTGGCCAAAGTATTGCAGTTTCAGCTTTAGCATAAGTCCTTCCAATGAACACCCAGGATTGATCTCCTTTAGAATGGACTGGCTGGATCTCCTTGCAGTCCAAGGGACTCTCAAGAGTCTTCTCCAACACCACAGTTCAAAAGCATCAATTCTTCGGCAATCAGCTTTCTTCACAGTCCAACTCTCACATCCATACATGACCACTGGAAAAACCATAGCCTTGACTAGACGGACCTTTGTTGGCAAAGTAATGTCTCTGCTTTTCAATATGCTATCTAGGCTGGTCATAACTTTCCTTCCAAGGAGTAAGCGTCTTTTAATTTCATGGCTGCAATCACCATCTGCAGTGATTTTGGAGCCCAAAAAAATAGTCTGACACGGTTTCCACTGTTTCCCCATCTATTTCCCAAGAAGTGATGGGACCAGATGCCATGATCTTTGTTTTCTGAATGTCGAGCTTCAAGCCAACCTTTTCACTCTCCTTTTTCACTTTCATCAAGAGGCCTTTGAGTTCCTCTTCACTTTCTGCCATAAGGGTGGTGTCATCTGCATATCTGAGGTTATTGATATTTCTCCCTGCAATCTTGACTCCAGCTTGTGCTTATTCCAGCCCAGCGTTCCTCATGATGTACTCTGCATAGAAGTTAAATAAGCAGGGTGACAATATACAACTTTGATGTACTCCTTTTCCTATTTGGAACCAGTCTGTTATTCCATGTCCAGTTCTAACTGTTGCTTCCTGACCTGCATACAGGTTTCTCAAGAGGCAGGTCAGGTGGTCTGGTATTCCCATCTCTTTCAGAATTTTCCACAGTTTATTGTGATCCACACAGTCAAAGGCTTTGGCATAGTCAATGAAGCAGAAATAGATGCTCTTCTGGAACTCTCTTGCTTTCTCCATGATCCAGCGGATGTTGGCAGTTTGATCTCTGGTGCCTCTGCCTTTTCTAAATCCAGCTTGAACATCTGGAAGTTCACAGTTCACGTATTGCTGAAGCCTGGCTTGGAGAATTTTGAGCATGACTTTACTAGCGTGTGAGATGAGTGCAATTGTGCGGTAGTTTGAGCATTCTTTGGCATTCCCTTTCGTTGGGATTGGAATGAAGACTGACCTTTTCCAGTCCTGTGGCCATTGCTGAGTTTTCCAAATTTGCTGGCATATTGAGTGCAGCACTTTCATAGCATCATCTTTCAGGATTTGAAATAGCTCAATTGGAATTCCATCACCTCCACTAGCTTTGTTCAATGTGATGCTCTCTAAGGCCCACTTGACTTCACATTCCAAGATGTCTGGTTCCAGGTGAGCGATCACGCCATCGTGATTATCTTCGTCGTGAAGATCTTTTTTGTGAGGTTATGTTGGATTATTAGAGTGGATCCCAAGTGCATTCACATGTTTTCTTCTAAGACAGAAGCAGAGGGAGATTTTGACGCTGTCACACAAAAGAGGAAGTAATATGATGGCACAGAGAGATGCTGGCCTTGAAGACTGGAGTGATACGGCCATCAGGAAGTGGAAGAGGCAAGAAGAAATTCTCCTAGAATGAAACACTGCCATTTGCAGCAACATGAGTGGACCTAGAGATTATCCTACTAAGTGAAGACGGACAGGTCATGGTGGAGAGTTCTGACAAAACGTGGTCCACTGGAGAAGGGAATGGCAAACCACTTCAGGATTCTTGCCTTGAGAACGCCACAAACAGTATAAAGTAAGTAAGGAAAGAGAAAGACAAATACTATGTATATCACTTATACATTGAATCTAAAATACGACATGAACTTATCGATGAAACAGAAACACACTCATAGACAGAGAGAACAGACTTGTGGTTGCCAAGGGGAAAGGGAGGGTGGAGGAGGGATGGGCTGAAGTTTGGGATTAGCAGATGCAAAGCATTATACACAGAATAGATAAACAACAGGGTCCTACTGTACAGCACAGGGAATTACATTCAATATCCTATGATAAACCTACTGGAAAAGAAGATGGAATAGAATGTATATATAACTGAATCAATTTGCTGAAAGCAGAAATTAACACGTAAATCAACTATACTTCCCTTGCCTTTGGGCTTCGTTGGTAGCTCATCAAATATATTTCAAAAAAATAAATTAAAAAAAAAATAAGGCTAGAACACAAATGGAAAAGTGATAAATAATACCTCCTTTAAAATTTTTTTCCAGGGACTTCCCTGGTGGTCCAGTGGCTGAGACTCTGCCCTCCCAATGCAGCGGCCCCAGGTTCAATCCTTGGTCAGGGAACTAGATCCTACAGGCTGTGACTAAAAGATCTGGCATGCCTCAACTAAGACCTGGGGCAGCAAAAAAAAAAAAAAAAAGCGGGGGGCAGCAAAGAAAAAAGAGAGAGAGTGAGAGAAAGTTTTCCAAATAAACAAAAACAATGCATTTGTTAAAAAAAAAAACAAAAACAAGATTGTCCTCTAGAACCTCCAGAGGAATGTGGCCCTGCCGACTGACACCTTGACTGTGGCCCCAGGACGCTTATCTTGGATCTCTGCTCTGCATAACCGTAAGAGAACACGTTCTTGCCTGGAGAATCCCAGGGACGGGGGAGCCTGGTGGGCTTCCGTCTATGGGGTCACACAGAGTCGGACACGACTGAAGTGACTTAGCAGCAGCAGCAGCAGCAAGAGTGTGGTCACTTGTTTCCGTAGCATTGGGAAGCCAATACATACACACGCACGTGAACATGATGACATTCATGGCGATCGATGAGACTGAGAAATGTGATAAACGGAGGAATCCCTTCAGGACACAGCCCAGGCGGGCAGCTCCGCGGTGAGCATTTCAGCAAGGGCCTGCGAGCCTGGAGTAAGGCGGAGCGAGGCCGGCGGCCGCACGAGGCTCACAGGTGCGCGGGGCTCCAGGCGCGGGGCAGGGGCGTGGGGGCATGGCTCCAGGAGTGTGGGGGGCGTGGCTCCAGGGGCGTTGCGGGGTTGGGGATCGTGGGGAACCAGGGAGATGGAGGCCAGGCAGCTGGGGCACCGGGCTGTGAGACGCTGTCCGAGAGTCTGTGGCTGCTTCGTGTAGGGTCCGCCGGACAGGGTAAGGAAGCTGGGGTTTAGACTGATGGGCTGTGAAGACTGGAGGACTTCAGTGGAGCGACGCGATCTGCTTTCCATAGTGTAGACCGCACCGTGTAAAGAGTGGATGGTGAGAACTAGGAGAAAGGAGAGACAGCAGTGGGGTGACTACTGCGGGATGTCCGGGGCTGGGGGCAGAAAGGCTCGTGGCGGCCTCAGTGCCCCCTCTAGCTCTGGAAACCAGCTCCTCCACTGGGTGCCCCTATTTCAGTGACATTACCACTGTTTCCAGAGACCTGTGGCAATGACTTGGGGAAACTTTTCCACTGTTCCTTCTCCCAATCTCCTGCTATCACTACCATCAGGGGGCCTCTGATTTTGTGACAGCCCAACTATCTCTGCCTTTCTGGTGACCCCACTTTTGCTCTGGCTCTCCTTGTGGTTTGTCTAAATGAATAGATGACAGCCCCTGACTGTATCTAGGTCTCCTTTTTTTTGTTTTTTTTGTTTCATATTTCTATAATTTTGTAGTTTCATGAATCCATATTTTTTAAATTGCCTTTTGTTGGAGTATAGTTGCCTTACAATGTCGTGTTACTTTCTGCTGTGCAGCAAAGCGAATCAACTATTCAGTTCAGTTCAGTTCAGTTCAGTCGCTTAGTCGTGTCTGACTCTTTGTGACCCCATGAATCACAGCATGCCAGGCCTCCCTGTCCATCACCAACTCCCGGAGTTCACTCAAACTCATGTCCATCGAGTTGGTGATGCCATCCAGCCATCTCATTCTCTGCCGTCCCCTTCTTCTCCTGCCCCCAATCCTTCCCAGCATCAGAGTCTTTTCCAGTGAGTCAACTCGTTGCATCAGGTGGCCAAAGTATTGGAGTTTCAGCTTATATATACATATATCCCCTCTTTTGTGGATTTCCTTCCCATTTAGGTCACCACAGAGCATTGGGTAGAGTTACCTGTGTTGTACAGTCAGTTCTCATTAGCAGGTCTCTCCCTTATTAACTGGGTGACCTGGTAAATTACCAAGCTTATCTGTTCCTTACTTTCACTATCTGTAAAATAGAGAAAACAGTCATCTCTTTTCAGGGGCGTGTTGAGGGGATTATAGAAGGTAATGGACGCAGAGTGCTGAAAACCATGACTGTCTTCATAAATTTTACTATTGTGTCTTCATTACCACCATCAGCATCCTAATCGGACCTCCAGGCCTGCCTCCACACCGCTGTGGGATTAATCTCTGAAGGTCTGCTTTGACCAGCGAGCTCCCTTCAGTCATCTTCCATCACTGAGGGATGCCTTCCACATGAAGTTGGAGCTGCACAGCCTGCCTTTCAGCCCTGAAACTCTGTCAGTCTTCCTACCTCCCTACTTACTCCCTGCACCCAGCCAAATGGTAAACCTCACGCTCCCCCTCACTTTCACTAAACCACACAGGCTAGATTTGCCTTTTCTCTTCCGAGCCTCTGCTCCTGGGGTTTCTTCCGTCCCTACTCCCCTCCCCAGGGCGCGTCCTCTGGTGCCTGCCTACATTTAAGCTTTTCAAGCACTGAAAGCTTCAAAACTCAATAATCTCTGTCCAGGTCTCAGCCTTCTCTCCCCTGAATAAGCTCATTGATTTACATCTCTGTTGTTGCTCAATTGCGTCTGACTTTGCGACCCCACAGACTGCAGCACGCCAGGTTTCCGTCTGGGTGTGAGGGTACACCTTCCTACGAGCTCTCAGTAGGAGAAAACCTGAACCAGAACACTTTAATCTGAGGCAGATCACCGGGCCTGCTGCCACATCTTACTCCACGACAGTGAGCATCTCCCTGTGGTCTCTTGAAGGTCTCAGGGTCTGGAAGGGACAGGACAGTGAGTGTCCTCTCTTCCTACGAGTCAAGGCCCAAAGCCAGCAATGGTAAACACGCCCCTCTCTCCATGCAGGGTTCGAGAATGAGGCCGTGTGCTCTCTGAGGAAAATCTGGGCTTGTCTCACATGACCTGCTGAGGTGGTCAGCCTGCTGCAGCTCCCCTGGGGCCACAGGGTGGAGTCCTTGGCCCACCCCACGCAGCAGCTGTGATGAAGAAGAAGAAACATCATCGCACACCTTGGCTAAGATGGATGTTACAAGATTCTCAAAGAAACCCTCAGAAAGGCACAGTGCTGAGACCTGGGAGGGTCCCTGTAGGGATGGTTGCTGGGGGGGCATGCAAGGCCAGAGCTAGGCGAGTGGGAGTGGGGAGGTGTGGTGGGACAGCTCCCTCATTCAGGTCTGAAAGGTGTAGGAGAAAGAAATGTCTGCCTGGAGTTTCAGCTCTAACCTTCTTTCTGTTGTTTTCCAGTCACTAAGTCATGTCTGACTCTTTGCAACCCCATGGGCTGCAGCACACCAGGCTTCTCTACCCTTCACTATCTCCCGGAGTTTGCTCAGACTCACGTCCATTGAGTCCATGATGCCATCCAACTCAGAGTATTCTGGAGGGTCTGTTTGGTCATTGTTTGTCTTGCCTCTCTTCCAGAAGCGCTCTTAGTTGCCTTCTGCACCCAAAGCACGTGTTCATTTTCATGGAGGAAAGGACATTTCCACCCCACGATCAGAAGGAAGGATTGGAATGCAGAGTTTAGTTCCCTTTCTCATCATCTCTGCCCTTTGACCAAAGGAGGGGGAATTGACCTGATGGATGAGCAGAGAGAGAAAGTCCTGGGTGCGCATCCCACATGCCAATGGGTGGGGGTGCTTCCCTTAAAAGTAGGGGATAGGTTCAGTCCCTCTCCTTCTCTCAGGCCAATGGTTCGTCATGTTCCCAGGGGGTGGAAATGGGGGTCATAGACAGGCTTGCTTTGGGGAGGGCCATATCTGCCCTCTGAGTTCCTTCTCCTTCTTCTGTGAGTCACTAGGGAGGCTGGGCTGGCCCTAGTTCTAGGGGAGGGCACAAAAGGGCACATTTTGGTCCTGGACACTCACAATGCTGCTGTCCAGATGACCCAGGAGCCCTGGATTTGTCGCTGAGCCCTTGCTGGGCCCACAGTGAAATAGATCTCACCTTCTGTATTGCCAGGTAGCAACCTGTACCATCTCTGGAAAGGTTAGAACCCAAACAAGACCTCCACACTGCTAACCATTCAGGACAGAACCCCACATATCTACATTGTCACCTGAGTTACTGGACTTTGTGGGGGCCGAAGCACCGAGTGGTCGAGGGAGAGGTGGATCTCGTCCAGCCCTTTGAGTAGGTGACTTCCGAGATTATCTGTTGACACAGCTGCAGGGAAGAGACTCACGAATAGGAGGTGGCAGGAAAAACTCCAGATCTGGGAGACAATGCGACTCAACTTCTTGATTGCCCTCCAAGGGTTGGGCAAGATGATCCTTAAGAACAGAAAACGAAGGGACGCTTTCATATCTACGCAATGCATCTAATCCCTTCTCTAGGTCATACACTCTTCATAATCTGGAGCTCTGTTTGACTTATCTTTGCATTCAACTGTCAAGCATTGAGCCTGGCATAAGGTAGGAAGCTAAAACCAAGACTAAGATGTGTCCGTGGATGATAAACTTAAGGATGAGGCTGATGGTGTGCGCTCTCTCAGGGTCTCAGTTCAGTTCAGTCGCTCACTCGTATCCGACTCTTTGGGACCCCATGAATCATAGCACGCCAGGCCTCCCTGTCCATCACCAATGCCCGGAGTTCACTCAAACTCATGTCCATCGAGCTGGTTATTCCATCCATCCATCTCATTCTCTGTCGTCCCCGTCTCCTCCCGCCCCCAATCCCTCCTAGCATCAGAGTCTTTTCCAGTGAGTCAACTCGTCGCATGAGGTGGCCAAAGTATTGCAGTTTCACCTTTACCATCAGTCCTTCCAATGAACACCCAGGACTGATCTCCTTTAGAATGGACTGGTTGGATCTCTTTCAGTCCAAGGGACTCTCAAGAGTCTTCTCCAGCAACACAGTTCAAAAGCATCAATTCTTCAGCGATCAGCTTTCTTCACAGTCCAACTCTCACATCCATACATGACCACGGGAAAAACCATAGCCTTGACTAGACAGACCTTTGTTGGCAAAATAATGTCTCTGCTTTTTAATATGCTATCTAGGTTGGTCATAATTTTCCTTCAAAGGAGTAAGTGTCTTTTAATTTCATGTCTGCAATCACCATCTGCAGTGATTTTGGAGCCCAAAAAAATAAAGTCACTGCTTTATTTATTTATTTATTGACACTGCTTCCACATCTATTTCCCATGAAGTGATGGGACCAGATGACATGATCTTTGTTTTCTGAATGTTGAGCTTCAAGCCAACCTTTTCACTCTCCTCTTTCACTTTCATCAAGAGGCTTTTGAGTTCCTCTTCACTTTCTGCCATAAGGGTGGTGTCATCTGCATATCTGAGGTTATTGATATTTCTCCCAGCAATCTTGATTCCAGCTGTGCTTCTTCCAGCCCAGCGTTCCTCATGATGTATTCTGCATATAAGTTAAATAAGCAGGGTGACAGTATACAACCTTGACGTACTCCTTTTCCTATTTGGAACCAGTCTGTTGTTCCATGTCCAGTTCTAACTGTTGCTTCCTGACCTGCATACAGGTTTCTCAAGAGGCAGGTCAGGTGGTCTGGTATTCCCATCTCTTTCAGAATGTTCCACAGTTTATTGTGATCCACACAGTCAAAAGCTTTGGCATAGTCAATGAAGCAGAAATATATGTTTTTTTGGAATTCTCTTGCTTTCTCCATGATCCAGCGGATGTTGGCAATTTGATCTCTGGTGCCTCTGCCTTTTCTAAAACCTGTTTGAACATCTGGGAGTGCACGGTTCACATATTGCTGAAGCCTGGCTTGGAGAATTTTGAGCATGACTTTACTGGCATGTGAGATGAGTGCAATTGTGTAGTAGTTTGAGCATTCTTTGGCATTGCCTTTCTTTGGGATTGGAATGAAGACTGATCTTTTCCAGTCCTGTGGCCACTGCTGAGTTTTCCAAATTTGCTGGCATATTGAGTGCAGCACTTTCACAGCATCATCTTTCAGGATTTGAAATAGCTCAATTGGAATTCCATCACCTCCACTAGCTTTGTTCGTAGTGATGCTCTCTAAGGCCCACTTGACTTCACATTCCAAGATGTCTGGCTCCAGGTGAGTGATCATGCCATCGTGATTATCTTGGTTGTGAAGATCTTTTTTGTACAGTTCTTCTGTATATTCTTGCCACCTCTTCTTAATATCTTCTGCTTCGCAGGGTCTAAAAAAACAGAAATCTCCCAAAATGTCACTGCTGATCTCCTTTGAATAAGAAGTAAATGACAGCACGCAATGGAACCAGAATCTTTAAGTACAAAGAATAAATAAACTGTGAAAACAAGGACAAAGTCATTAAAGGATTCGGGACCCTTTCTAATTCATTTGTTTTTCTTTCTATTATTTCCCATATATTTTCTTGTACATCTTCAATAAGTGATTGCAATATGGATCCTTATTAACCCTTTATTTTGGTTCATTTAGGGACATACATGCAAACATATATGTGCAATGGTCCCTCTCAACTGAGTATTGGAGAAGGCGATGGCACCCACTACAGTATTCTTGCCTGGAAAATCCCATGGACGGAGGAGCCTGGTAGGCTGCAGGCAATGGGGTCTCGAAGAGTCGGACATGACTGAGGTTATTTAGCAGCAGCAGCAGCAGCAGCAACCAAGTATCTGCCAAATTGCTAGTCAGAAACAAAGATCCAATGAGATTAATATCATACATCTCTTCCAAGGCACTGGGTCTCTCCTGTGGTGGCCTCCTAGGTACCCAGGGGTTACCCAGATGCCAGCTGTTTCCAAGCCATTAAGAACCAGGTAAGTTAAATTGATGATCTGAGATTCTGCCTCAGGGCATTAAACTCAGTCAATTATTGAAGGTTACTGCTAGTTTTGAAGTAGGGTTTGCTTTAAATCTCCACTAATGTAAATCTCACAGGCAGGGAGGGTCCCTCGGCAGCCATTCTAGCTCCAGTGAGAAACCAGAAAAGACGCTAAGACATTAAAGAGGTGGCAAAGGCCAAGGTCTCTTGTTTGACTAACACAGCAGTCATCTTCAACCTCAGAGATAAGACACAGACTTTTGTTTCACTCTCGTTGTGGAGGAAAGCCACTATTCAGGGTTTCAAAGTATGGCATAATAGTCATTTCTGCAAACTGTAAATGAGATCATATAGTGTTATAAATAAAATACATACATCAATCTAGGCAGTCATTTCTCCCTTGCTAATTCTAACATTTTATTTGTATTTAATATACCACTGAGATCTAAACTCCTAAAATGTATTCATTCAACCCATATTTACTAGCACGCACTGTGGTCTGCATTAGGCAGTGGGCTCTAGGGATGCTTACAAGCTCCTAGACTCTTGAATGAGATCAAATTTGCTCACAAGTAAATGCAGCTGTGGTTCTGCTGTATGGGTCATAAGGTCAAACCATTGGTTTGCTAGGGCTGCTGCAACAAGCACCACAAACTGGGAGGCTTAAAACGACAGAGGTTTGTTCTCTTAGAATTCTGCAAGCTAGAAGTCTAAAACCAAGGTTCCAGCAGGGCCATGCTCTCTCTGAAGCCCCTTGGGGAGGGTCCATTTCTTTTTCTTCCTAATTTCTGCTTGTTGTCGGCAATGTTCAGCACTCCTTAGTGTGTAGGTGCATCGCTCCAGTCTGCCTTTATCATCACAGAGTGTTCTCCCTGTGTGTTTCTCTCTATACATGGCCTTTGTGTAAGAACTCCAGTTGTATTACATTTGGGGCCCACCCTACTCCAATATGACTCCATCTTAACTGATTTCATCTGCAATGACTCTTGTTTCCAAGCAAGGTCACATCTATGCCAGGGGTTAGGACTTCAACACCCCTTTTGTGGGGGACACAGTTCAACCTGTAACACATGGATCTTTAAAGCTCGACGCACTCTTGTGAATGAGGGAAAAGCCTTAAAACCTTACTCTGTGTGTGTGAATCAAGGCATGAAGGCAATCTGGCCCATCTTGCCAACAGGTCAGGATTTCCCGCTGATTCTGGTCAGACCTTTGTCCTCTGAGTAGCAGGGAAGTCCTGCCAGAACGCACTGAGGTCCAACCACTGGGGACCATGGACCCCTTGTCTCTCTCTCTCTCTCTCTCTCTCCTTTCTTTTCCACAATAACATCTTATTTCAAACCTTTGAATGTACTCTTTCAACATTAACCAATCCTTTCCCAGGGCCTTGAAACGTTCCAATTCCAGTAACTACTAATTTGAACAAAACTGTATAAGGAAGCCTGTTGTGGGCAGGCTCCTTGGACAGGTGACTGCAGACAAGGAGGTTTCCTATGTGAACTAAAAGGCCACCTGGAAGGATGCGGAGCTCACCTCCCCTCATGAGCACACTAAATCACAAATACCTGCCAAACAACCACTGATACAAAAGATTGGAAGCTGCCAAAAAAAAGATATTCTATATCCAAAGACATCATGAAGACATCACAACAAGCTGGTGGGAGGGGTGCATGTGCCATCTAATCAGATTCTATGCCCCCTGGGTGGGTGACCCACAAACTAGAAAACAATAATATCACAGAAGTTCTCCAACACAAGTGGGAACACTGAGTCCCTCTCAAAAGGCTCCCCAGCTGAGGGCTCTGGCGTTGAGAGGACGAGCCTCCAGAGCACTCTGCTCGAAAGGTCAGTGGGGTTTGAGCACAGGAGCTCCACAGGACAGGGGGAAACAGACTCCACTCCTGGAGGTGCACACAAGGTACACAGGGCCCCAGCAAAAAAGCAGTGACTTAATGGGAGCCTGGGCCAGACACCCCTGCTGGCCTTGGAGGAGCTCCTGGTGGCGGGGAGCTGGGGGCAGCTGTGCCTCTTCCCGGGGACATGGACACAGCTGGTGGAGATACCAGGGAGTATCTGTCTACGTGAACTCTGGCCAAGGGCAGACATCTTGCTTGGGTCCTTGACACTTTTTGGAGACCTGGCCCACCCAACAGCCTGCAGGCTCCAGTTCTGGGGAAACTCAGGTCAAACAACCAATGCGGTGGGAACCCAGCCCCACCCATGAGCAGACAGGCTGCTTACAGACTTCCTAAACCATCAGCTGAGTCTAGACACAGACCTGCCCACCAGAAGGCCAAGAGTCAGCTTCACCCACAAGGGGGCAGACACCAGAAGCACACAGTCCAGCGGCATGTGGAACGGAGTCAGCAAACGCAGATCAGAACCTCCCCTGGAACCAGCTGGTCCCTGTCTTTTGGGTGATAAGAGGGGACAAGAGAGGAGCCCACTGCTAGGACACAGAGGGCATCCCCTACAGAGAGTCACCTCTCCAAGGTCAAGAAACACAACTAACCTAGTACATTCATAAAAACACACATAGACATTGAAGCAAAATGAGATGGCAAAGGAATATGTTCCAAATGAAAGAACAAGATAAAACCCCAGAAGAACAACTAAATGAAGTGAACAGAGTCAATCTAACTGAGAAAGAGTTTAGAGCAAAGATGATCCAAGAACTCAGGAAAAATCCCAATGGACATACTGAGCAAGAAGTTACAAGGAGCCTTCAGTGAAGAGGGCCATCTGGACCTTCTAGGGGAGGGCCACCTTCAGGCTCAGAACTAGAGTTCTCCTTGCGGGAGAAGAGTTCATGAGATCAAGAATGAGAAAAGCCCTTTGCAAACTCTGATAACTAACAATGGGTTATTTTGATGATCTTCATGTCCTGTAGCACTTAGAACAGTGTGGTCATTACCAGATAAAATCTCCTGTTGGAATTCCCCACAAGGAACCAGCGGACAGTGAAGTCAGGCCTCTGGCCACAGAGAGGGCCCTAAGAGCAGAGACAGAGCTCTGGTGGGAAAGCTCTCTAGCCTGCTCGCTGCTCCTGTCCCCACTCTCAGTCCAGCCTAATCCATCACGTGTTTATGAATCCAACACATTAGTGTTTGAGAAGCAAAAACCAGAAAAGTGTTGTCATCGGGATGATGATGTCCACCACTCCAGAGAGGAACACCAGGGCAGACGCCACTTCCTACAGCCCTTATGCTGAGTGTGAGACCACATCTTCAAGATAACCTCGTAGTCACTCTCTGAATAGCAGCTTCTCAAACCTATGTGATGGGATATATGTATAAATATCCACAGATAATATACAGATGCAGCTATAGATAGAATTATAGAATATAGTTATATATTCAGTAACAATTATATACAATTGTTGTTATAATATGTATTATAAATATATTTAATATAATATATAATTTAATTTATTATGCTATTATAATGCACAATTTAATAGAAATGTTAGTATGATATATATAAGTAATATATATTTATAAACTTATTATATATTATATTTTAAATTACTATAATATAAAAGTTAATGTAATTTTATGATATGAACTTTTAATTTAATACTACTATTTTCTGGAGAAGGGAATGGGTACCCACTCCAGTGTTCTGGCCTGGAGAATTCCATGGACTGTATAGTCCATGGGGTCACAAACAGTTGGACGTGACTGAGCAATTTTCACTCACCATAATTTTATATATATATACTTTTTTTTATATAATTACTTTTTTTTCCTTTGGCCATGTTGAGTGGCTTTTCCCTGACCAGGGATCAAACCTGGGCCCCAGCAGTGGAAGTATGGAATCCTAACCACTGGACAACCAGGGAATTCCCTCTTCTTCAATTTATAAAGTTTTTGCAGTGCACATGGCCAAGCACATGACAGTAACAGACTCATAACCAAGTTCTTCCCAGAGCCTGAAGCCCCCATGACCTCACAGCAAGGCTGTCCCAAAGCTTTCTCTACTAAGGTGCTCAAACCACACTCAGCTGCCTGCCAAGCTCAGGCCTTCAGAAATGGCAGGTCGTGAAAAAGAAAGTCTGGGGCAGGATTAGTGTCCCTGGTCTTGACTAGAAGTTTCTCCAATATTCCTTATCCATATTTCACAGGCTAGCTTAAAAAATAAAGTCAAACCTCTGGAGGAAAACATAACATTCTCCCAAATACAAAATGTGTACAAAATATTAATCTCCGACTTTAATTGTTGGAAGTTCTTTATCCCCCAGTAACTATCCATTAAGCTCTTAAGATGGGAATTAAGAACCATTCTCCATTTCTTCCCAGCAGATTCCAGCACTTTTATTTTAAAATTCTGAACTTTGCAGGGCCTCCTCCCTAGCAACATACAGCATTAAACCAACAGCAGCAGCAGTTCAAGCTTCAAACCCCTCATGCGGGATGTGGAGACAAATACATCCTAAACCTACTCTGTGACGGATCCTACACAAGACCCCCGGAATAATCCATGCTCTCGTTCTCAAGGTGGCCTCTAACCAAATTTATGTCCAAGCATAACAAGCTCATATTTTGTAATCCAAATCACAGTGCAAGTCCAAAGAATGTATTCGTTTGCATGAAATATTCTTTCCAAGAAGTTCCTCCCAGGTGTGGAATTTTAAATGTGCTTCTCTCAACAGGCAAGGCAGACAAATGGCTTTGGCTGGTCAAGGGTTATATTTCACACAACCAGGATATTTCAAATGGTTTCTTATTTCATGGGATCGATAAACAGTCCGGCTCATATGCATAAACCTGTCTGAGCCTCACCAATCCTAACACAGGCCATTTCTTGAGCGTCTCCCAAGGTGGAGCCTTAAAAAATCCTGACACCACTGAAATATATACTGTAACGGAAACAATGAAAGGATGAAGATGAGAGAGACAAACTCAGCACTGGACGTGCCCTCAGGACAGTTGTTTGGTGTGGTTCAGGCTCTGCTTCTTGTGCAGAAGAAACACAGACCAAATTTAACTCTGTCAGCAAGAACAAGCCCCGATTTTTAACACAGTCATCTTTGTCCCAGATAGGACCTGAAAGAAAAATAGCCTATGGGAGATGAATTAATGTGACAGGGCAATCACTGTTAGTCATAAAACCCCTTGAAGGACCTCGGATCTGTAGAAGAACACAAACGCCAGGAGCATTTAAAGGCTGGATCTCCATATACACACTTCCTTCGTGTTTGAGCTCCTGGTGGCTAGGCTGGGAACGCATTCAACCCTCTTTGCCAGTGCCTGTCCATGAACACCAGTTAGCCGCTTCATGGCCCATTCATCCCCGAAAGGCCAGAGGACACGGGGACTCCCACATTTCCCTTTATAACCACATTTCCTTCTGGAAGCAGAATCATGGGACAATGTACCATCTACTTCCTGAAAGAGGTTTTCTGGAACATGTACTCTTTTCAAAAACAGGGTGACTTTCTAAGAAGTTTTTGTGAGAAGACAGGATCAGAGCCAATCTGTCATCCTCTTTCACTGGCATATTTTTCATTCTTCTCTTGACACTCCATCCCTGTATTGCTGTGACTGGAAACATTGGGTTGGCCAATAAGATGTTGTGGAAAAACCCAAACTTTTGGCCAACCCAATACATCAGCCTTAATACCCTAAATCTGGGAAGTGAGGCCTTCCATTGGGCTCACTCTGCCCACTACCCTTCCATCAGATCACAAGGAAGAACAATTGAGAAGACCAGCTTGGACTTCTGCAAATAAACGCATCCTGGCATCCCTGCTGCTCCAACCTTTTGACCTCAGAAGATTCCTTTATCTGTACTATGCCATGCTTAGTCACTCAGTCGTGTCCGAGTCTTTGCGACCCCATGGATTGTAGCCCACCAGGCTCCTCTGTCCATGGGATTCTCCAGGCAAGAATACTGGAGTGGGTTGCCATGCCCTCTTCCAGGAGATCTTCCCAACCCAGGGATTGAAACTGGGTCTCCTGCATTATAGGCAGATTCTTGACCATCTGAGCCACCAGGAAAGCCCTTATCAGTACTGGCGTTGGCCAGTTAGCTGAGTGACCAGCGAAGACAGGCAAATAGAAAACTCAGTGTAAGAAAATAGATAGGAGTGCAGAAGGCCAGCAGTGACAAATGCCACACACCAACACAACAGCATTCTTGGACTCCCTAAACGAATGGGAAAAGAGAATTGGAAATAATAGTATCCAACAGCAGATATTTACTGAGAGTCTACTGTGTGCCAGACAATACTCTGGTCCCTGAATGCAGAAACACACACTTGACAGAAAGAAGGCTTGGACCTTGAGGACTTCGAGGCTAAGTAGCGAAGTGGCTGTTTTACAGCACAATGGCAAAGGCTGCAGCACAGGCCCAACGGAAATCATGTGAGAGCAGAGAGAAGCAGCTGAGGTTTTCAGAGCAACCAGAGACAGGTTCTCAGAGGATGTTGATCAGTTACAAGTTTTCTTTTTGGCCACACCCAGCAGCGAGCAGGATCTTTGTTCCCTGACCAGGGATCAAACCCAGGCCCCCTGCAGGGAGGGCACCAAGTCCTAACCACTGGACCACCAGGTAAGTCAGAATTTTCAAGGACAAGCTGGCCTGATAAACCAGCTGTGTGCGTATGCAGCTTAACCAGCTCCTTAAGCCAGCAGGAGTGTTACAAGTCAAACTGATCTGGGTTTAAACCAAGGCTCTGACCCACTGGCAGGTTTCCCTGGTGGCTCAGATGGTAAAAAATCTGCCTGCAATGCAGGAGACATGGGTTTGATCCCTGGGTTGGGAAGATTCCCCTGGAGAAGGGAATGACTACCCACTCCAGTCTTCTTACCTGGAGAATTCTACGGACAGAGGAGCCTGACGGGCTACAGTCCACCGGGTCACAAAGAATCAGGACACGACTAACACTGACGCACTGGGAGGCTGTGTGGTCCTGAGCAAATCACTGAGCCTCAGTGAGCCCCTCGTTCTAAATCTGCACAATGAGGAGAATAATACCTCTCTCATAGAATTCTTCTAAGGATACGACCTCACAAAACGTACAAAATGCTCACTACAGAGTCCAACACATCTGAGGCTTTCAATGCAAATTCTATTGTTTTTTCTGTCTTGTGCTTGGGTTCTTGAACTGAACAGATCACATTTAAAAGAGAGAGTCCCAAAGGAGAGAAGACCGCTAGAGACTTTTTCCCCCTCTCAATTTTTCATTTTAAAAAACAAAAACAAAGAACATGATGCAGCTCCCCAAGGCATTGCATTAGTGAAAGGAAAGAACTCGAACTCACTGCTCTTTCCTTTGAGCCTGTTAAGAGTCTGAGGGGTGTTTGAAGAGTCCCCCATGAAGAGGCAGGCTGCCACCAACATCTCATTTCAGTATGCCTGATTGGGTGATGACAGCCCGCCTGCACAATCAATCCTGACTTAGGATAGCAGACAGTGTATTCCCCACTCTGCACATCAGGATCCATATTGATTCTCAGGGCTGCCACAGTTTTGCTGGCAAAATCAGGATTCCTATTCTATGCCTAGAGAGGCAGGTTTGGGGAGGCAGACGGGGCCTGCTGGTAGTTCTCTGGGGCAACTCAGAGGCTGGAGCTATTAGCTGAGCTGGCATCGGGGGAGGCCAAGGAATCAGCTCTCTGGAGGCAGAGCTGCCCAGGCCAATTAGTGTAACAGGAGGGGACTCTGGCCTGGCGTCCATAGCATTGCAGAGCAGCATTGATTCAGCTTCACATCCTAGGCTTGACAGACTTAAATAAAAAGATACCTGATGTCAAGTTAAATTTTAATTTCATATAAAAAATGAATTTTCTAAAATGTAAGTGCATCCCCAAAATTGCATGAGACATAACACTGCATTATACTAAAAACTGTCCATTGTCTATCGGAAATTTAAATGTACCTGTATTTAAGTCTCAAATATTTCGTGGGGCATATTTATATTGAAAATTATTCACTGTTTATCTGAAATCCAAATTTAAGTGGGTCTCCTGTTATGTTACATCTGGCAAGGCTACCACGTGCACATACCCGGGCGTGAAGGAAACTGACAGGGTTCTGTCTGAAGCACCCTGCCATCTAAAGCTGCGAAGCACCCTCAGGAAAAAGTCAACACTTCTCCAGGCGGCACGCCAGGGCCTCCACGGTCTGGTTCACTCTTTGCCACCCTTTCCTCACTCTTTCCCGAAAAGGCCCCTCCATTCCAGCTGAGATCGTCCTATTTACGACCTCCGAATGGGTCCAAAATGTCTTACCACCCCTCACTCAGGGACACAGACTTGCAATGCCCTCCCAGCTCCTGTTCACAGACCCACATCGCCCCCAGGTTTCAGGACCCGCTCCGATCTCCCCTCTTCTCTAAGGATTCTAACCACACACACCCCGCCCCCCATAACCCCAAGGCAAGACTTCCTTCTTGGAACTTGGTGCTTTCTCCTTCACTCACGTGGTCTTGGGTCACGTGGTGAGTAATTTTCCCGTTTCCCGGCAAACGTGAAAGGATGGCTGTAATCTACAAGGTAAGACATGACTCAAGCCTTTCTGCTTCTGCTTCTGTTTCTGTTCTGCACTCCCACCCGCCTGGCTGGTGGATCAAGTAATCCCAGGTTCCGTGGGGGCTCCCAAGATGTGACCACACGTGACTCCCAGGCTTGCAGCACGTGGGGGTCAGGGTGGGGCAGAGAGCCACGCTCAGCCCTCAAGTCTGAAAACGACCGCCATCACCGAGTCCCTCCTTAGGAGCGCAGATGAACACATTCATGTCGAGCTTTTTACCGCCCTGCTCCACAGCACCACCTTGGAGGAGCCTCCATCTTCAGAAAGAAACCAGAGCCCTTCCCAGTGCCCGTGGACCCTCCCTGGTCCCCCTTCCTTCCCCTCTTTCTTGGGGCATCTCCACTGCCAACCTTCTCTCACTGCGGCGCCCCAACGCTTCCAACAACGGGCATGCACACACCCTCGCCGTGGTCTCCACCTTTGCTCTCCCTCTGCCTGAGCCATTCTCCGCTCTGGTACCCACACAGCTCAGTCTCCCCACTTTCAGGGCCTCACACAGTGTCGCTTCAGCGAGATCTGCGCTGACCGCCTTGTTTATAACCACAGGATCCTCCCCAGAAACCTCCATCTCGTCCTGCTTTTTCTCCTTGGCACTTATCATCAGGGAACATACATATTTTTTTTTTTCACTAGCTTTTCTTTACTGTCTATCACTCTCCACACTGGAACATAAACTCCCTGAGAACAGAGATGTTTTCATTTGTTTTGTTTCACTGTTGTATTCCTAGTGTCCGAGAGATAATAGTCAATAAATATTTAAGTAAGTTTATTCCTGTGTATTACATTATATAAAAACTTATAAAAAATCTGTAACCCCACCTAGTTTATTTCCTGACATCCACAGAATGCCCCTCCCTCTAGGGGACTGTATTCTAGTGAATGAAGAATGGATGATCAAACAGAAAAAGGGGCTTGGTGAGTACTTGCTGATGGAGTGAAAAAGGCAAATTCTAAAAACACATACCTCCTTAGAGAGGAGAGAATCCTGGAGAAAACCGTGCTGACCTCTGCAGCGGTGAAGACACCACAGGGAGTAACTTCTTCCCTGAGAGGTGCACCCGCCCCCTTTGCCACGTGCCCTTGACCAGAAGTGAACACGAGCTTCAGCCTCCAGCCGGAGCAGAGTGAACTGGCCCCGATGGGGATTGAACCCAGACGGTGGCCTTATTAGCAGCAGCTGCAAGCAACCAGCCCCACAGCGACTCTGCAACACAGAGAGGAAATCATAGGATGGCGGGGCAGGAGCATGAAGCAACCAGCAAACCAGCACACCTAAACACTGAAATGTTCACAGGAGCCGCAGGGTTTAGCAAGACTGCACGAGGGGGGCAGTGAGTGTGAGAGGGGCTCCCGCCTTCCTTCCTCGGGGCCCTGGGGCACCCCCTCTGTGTGTCTTCAAGGCGGGCCTGAGGGCCCCCCGTCTGAGGATCAAGCAATCTGCAGTTTCGCTGCTGTTGCTGTTGTTCTGTTGACTATTAAAAGAAAGTTCTGTTTTAGGAGAAACACGTTGCAAACACCTTGGAAGCAAGCAGACTTAATTTTCTCCCTGTTTGACCCTTAGCTGATTGTATCAAAGGCTCTTTATTTCTTTTTGGTCTTTTCAGCCAAGCCTCAACAGCACTTGGGATCTTAGTTTCCGGACCAGGGACGGAAGCCGTGCCCCCTGCAGTGGAAGTGGGCATCTTAACCACTGGACCACCAGGGAGGCCTCCACATTACCCTATTTCTAAAAAGTGGTTAAGGCAACCTTCTTCAAACCTCAGCCTTGGCAGCCTCCCCAGGTGGCTGTAAAGTCAGGGATCATTTAGCAAGTGAAGGGGAGTCTTCAGATTCCCTCAGAGAGAAGGGCCATGCCCTTCACCACCCACTCCTTTGCCTCTATATAAAGTGTTCAGAGAACCTTGCCTGACCCTGAATCTGATTCATCAAGGTGGTTTTCTTGGTACCCGCCCCCACCCCCACACAGATCCTGAGGCGAGGATGACATTGCAGCTACTTTGTTTGGAAGGTGAAATCCTGGAGAGGTGAGCGTGAGAGGGCTACAGGGGGACGATGCAGGGAAGACAAGAAGCAATGTGACCCAAGGGGCTGCCCTGCACACCGTTTCTCAGAGAGGGGCCGACTCTGGCTGCATCTTTGGAAATAAGGTGGTCACCGAGGGGGTCTCAGGAGGCCTGCAGTGTTTGTGTCCAGTACAGTGGTGATCTCAGAGTTCTTCCAACTTCCAAACTTAGGATAAAATTGCTATACAGAATACTTGTTGGGATCCGTTTGTCATGCCTTCTGGCTATGAGTTTCTTCACTTAACTCCAAATCAAGTCTGAGGTTCACCTGGAGTGATTCTGCCGGATGGCTGCCCTCGCCCCCTTAAGCCCCACATGATTTAGCTCATTTAAGAAACCATTCTTCCAGATCCCTCTTCCTTTGACCCGAGCAGCGCCTTTTTTCCTTCCCTCCTACTCGCTCCTCAGCAGAGGACCGAAGGTTTGCAAGGTTCCAGTGAGGTCCTGGTTTCAACACTGTGGCTCTGAGTGATACACAAGCATGGAGAAAGACCACTCAGCCTCTCAAGGGAGCAATTGCGATCGAGGTGGCTCCAGTGGGAAATGGATCCCAGCTTGGACAAGAGACGGGGAGAATTTGGCAGTGGCCCATCTAGGGCTGTGGTCTGTCTCTCCTCATCACAGCCTCCATGTTCCCCGAGGCTTGAGTGCCATGATTTTCACCAAAGTCTCTGACTAGAAGTCCAGTGCAGGGATTTCCCTGGTGGTCCAGTGGTTAAGACTGCGCTCCCAGTGCAGGGGACCCAGCTTCAGTCCCTGGTAGGGGAACTAGATCCCACATGCTGCAACTAAAGAGCCCACAACCCACAGCTAAGACCTGGAGCAGCCAAATAAATAAATATTAAAAAAAAAAGTCCAGCCCAGAACATTATCACTGTGTCCCTGTGAGGGGCTGGTGAGATACTTCAGTGACATGGCAAGTCACTGATGTCCATGGTTCTTCAGAACATTAGATATAAGACAGAGGAGGTGGTTCCAGATCTATTTAGCAATTCCTTTAAAAAGATGATGGAATATGCATGTTTTTCCAGGGAGAATATATATTTTTCTACCATTTTCTGCTGCTGCTGCTGCTAAGTCACTTCAGTCGTGTCCGACTCTGTGTGACCCCATAGACGGAAGCCCACCAGGTTCCCCCATCCCTGGGATTCTCATTGCTTTGTACTGGATCACACCTAAGTAGGAGTGTGTCTGGATGGTGTGTGTGTGTTAGGAGGGATTATGAGCTCAAATAATGAAGTGTTAAAGTGAAAGTGTTGTGTTTGACTCTTTGCGACTCTATGGATTGTAGCCTGCCAGGCTCCTCTGTCCATGGAATTCTCCAGGCAAGAATACTGGAGTGGGTTGACATTCCCTTCTCCAGGGGATCTTCCCAACCCCAGGGACTAAACCTGGGTCTCCCACATTGCAGGTAGAGTCTCTACCAGCTGAGCCACCAGGGAAGCCCCTCAAATAATGAAGCGGGAATAAAATCTGAAGAAAAAAAAATTCTTTACCCTGGTCCAATGACAGCACAAAGCAAATCAGTGCTGTAGGGTTATTTCAGAGGCAGCAGATGAATAGAAATCTCTCTGCCATCACCCTGTGCTCAGAAGACATGGGGACCCTTCCTGCCCTTTAACTCTTCTGCCTACAAGACCCATTATAATGCTTTTTTTCAGGAGGAATGAGAAATTAATTTGGTTTCCCTGCATCTTGTTCTATTTTTATCTAAGAACTGTTCATTCAAAAATAGAAACAAAGGATCACACAAGATGCATGCAACTGGCTCTTAAACTTACGGGTGAAAAACTGGTTATGAAAGAGGTTAATGTTGTTATTCCAGAGAGAGAACCCTGGTTGCTATGGCGAGGAATCTTCTGTCAATCACCCAGATGAAGTTGGCTCTTCTCACAAGAACAGCCTGTATTAGAGCTGCGGTTTGAATATATTTGCCACTGAGCTTTGACTCAAATGTTTAACTTAGTGGACAGGTCTGTGTTGTATCAATTGGAATATCGTAGACTTTAAATGCAGGGCTTGTAGAATGCAGCTGAGTGAAACTGTGTGCTCTCAGAATGGCCAAGTTTAACTACCAGGCTAGGTATCATTTTGGGAGAGGGGAACAGGTTCGATCACTAGTGGGTGAACAAAGATCCCACAAGGCACCAACATGACCAAAAAAAAAAAAAGCATTCTTTAATTCTGAAAAATGTATGGAAGAATTTGGACAAGTATAGAGCTAACCATGTGGAGAAGGAAATGGCTACCCACTGTAGTACTCTCGCCTGGAAAATCCCATGGGCAGAGGAGCTTGGTGGGCTACAGTCCATGGGGTCGCTAAGGGTCGGACACAACCGAGCAACTTCACTTTTGCTTTTCACTTTTATGCATTGGAGAGGAAATGGCAACCCACTCCAGGCTTTTCACTTTTATGCATTGGAGAGGAAATGGCAACCCACTCCAGTGTTCTTGCCTGGAGAATCCCAGGGACGGGGGAGCCTGGTGGGCTGCCGTCTATGGGGTCATACAGAGTTGGACATGACTGAAGCGACTTAGCAGCAGCAGCAGCAGAGCTCACCATGACCAGCAGAGGAAAAGCTTCAAAGAGAACGCTAGAATGTGTGGTATGATTTGGTCTGTAAAATGGGAGTTCTTGATGGATTCCTTGACTGACTGATTTTTTGAAAAACTTTCAATGATTTTGATCTGTGGCGTTTACAGCTTAATGATCTGCCATTCCTGTTGAAATTTATTCAGGCAATAATCCACAAGAAATTGGTTGTTTTCAACCGTTTATGACTTGTTATTTAACATTTAACAGAATGGCTATTTATTTTGGAAACAACCAATTGTGAGAGGTTTATTGCTATTGTAAACCATAATCAACTGCTTGTATCATTACTAGTTTCGCAAGAGATAAAATGGGCAGCTGCAAGCGGAAAATTGTTGAGTAGCTTGAAACATTTGCATTTGTGATTGTACACGGGAGCTCCTTCACCTTGAAGTTCGCCGGCGTTTACAGCAACACTGCAGTTGCCTTCAGTATGAAATGTTTGGCGTTCTGCTGAGAATCGGATCCAAATAAGATAACGCTCCTGAAGCTCTCTGCAATTTTTTTTCAATTACTTACATGAAAAAGGAAGACACGACTTGGATGAGCGAGGACAATGCTGTAGATTACATTTTGTTTATCCCAGTATCACAGCAGGAATCGCGTTTCACTGCGTTTAGAGAAATCCAGCCGGTGGAGTCATCTATTCCACCGAAACCTCAGAGAGCTCCTTCTGTCACCAGGGTTTGCTGTTTCAGCACTCGGTGCTCTGCTGTAGGACTCGCCGGCGGTGGACTAAGGCCCAGAATGTGATTAGAGCTCCGAATGGCCCTTCAGCCCAGAGTCCCCAGGAGCATCTCATGGTGACCGTGACTTATAGAGGGCCCCACGTGCATCAGTCACACAGATTTGCTTGGTCTGTGTGGCTTGGAATTTCTGGTGGTAACTGTAGAGTTCTAGAGTTGACAGGGGCGTGGAGGGAATGACAGGGGCTGAAAACCCATCCCTCGTAGATGAGTGTCTGGGCCCTGGGGCAGTAAAACCAAGTCTGCGACAGTGTGCCGATCACGATGGCTCTCTGAGCCCCAGTCCCCACTTTTGAAGGTGGAGATAACAGGGCTGCCCTGGTGGCTCGGCTGTAAACAATCCACCTGCCCATGCAGGAGACACAGTTTCGATCCCTGATCCAGGAAAATCTCACACACCTTGGAGCAACTAAGCCCGTGAACCACCACTACTGAGCCTGTGCTCTAGACCCCAGGAGAAGCAACTGCTGAAGCCCTTGTGCTGGAGAGGCCATGCTCTGGAACAAGAGAAGCCACTGCCACCAGAAGCCCGTGCACCACAATTAGAGAGTAGCCTCTGCTTGCTGCAACTGGAGGAAAGCCATGAAGACCCAGCATAGCCAAAAGAAATACATTTTAAAAAATGGAGATGATAATAGTACAACCTCCCCGACTATAAAAAGGTTATCCCGAGAAACAGAGGGGAAGAATAGATACCAATAAAAGGATAATGAGTGGGTTCAGATAAAGTGCAGTGCTTTCATTATAATCATTTTATTCTTAGTTATTTTGCATGCATAAAAGCAGACTGCATCTGTCAGACAGCTGCTGAGATTTTGGTTCATTACCGTGGCTGTTCCAAAGTTTGTCTTGCAAGAGTTGCCAGGTGACTCCTCACCACCAGTTTTTCCAGGCAGGACCCCTTATACTGTATTTGCTCTGTAGGGCAAAGGGCTGGTGGAAGGGAGATGCAGTTTTATCTTGAGCCCAGGAACAAAGAATCCATTTACTGATGGGTGGCCCCACCCTACGTCACCAACCAATGTCTGGTGACGCTGCAGTGGAGGCCTAGGGGGGCATGGTCCTTAGTAGAGGCTGCACTCCAGACCACAGCCCCTGGAAGGGTGGAGAGGATTCTAGGGACACAGAGAGCCCAAGATGAGGGAGAAGGGAGGGGCAGAAACACGTGCACAGAAAGACAGAGACCTACAGAGAGAGCAGGGGATGGAGAAAAAGCAGCTCTTCGGGTTTTCCCAGGAAACTGAGAGAGGCCCTGGTTCTTAGCTGCAAGACTCACCAGGAGGAAGAAGGGGGAGCCACAGAAAGACAGCTGGAGGGTGTCTTTGTTTTGGGTAAAATTGCTGCAAAGGGCAAAGATGACAAGCCTGGGATTCTTTTTTTTTTTTCTTTTTAAATCCCTCCAAACCCCTATGGCTTAAAGCCGAGAAGCCTAAAAAAGCCTGAGAAGGTTGGCAGCATCCTCAGGCAGGGAGCACGCAGTGGAGGCTTAGCACAGCTCCCTGTGGGTAGAGGGCTGGGGGCTCTTAGGTGCCAGACGGGTCCCCAGGTCCAGAGCCTTCCCTTCCCTGCCCCACAGGAAGGGAGACCAAAGCCACAACATGAAGGGATGCCCAGGGTCCCCGATCTTTCATTATTCTGCAGATTTCCAGGGCAAAAAATAACAGTAATCGTCACTTCGTACTTAGTATTTAGGTGCCAAAGTGAAGTGAAAGTGAAAGTCGCTTAGTCGTGCCCAACTCTTTGCAACCCCATGGACTATACACATTTCATGGAATTCTCCAGGCCGGCATACTGGAGTGGGTAGCCTATCCCTTCTCCAGAGGATCTTCCCATCCCAGAAATCAAACCCAGGTCTCCTGCATTGCAGGAGTTTTTACCAGCTGAGCTACCAGGGAAGCCTATATTTAGGTGCCAAAGACCATCCTAAATGTTTTTCTTGCATTACCTCACTTAGTCCTTATACAATCCGTGAAAAGTGAAAGTGTTGGTTGCTCAGTCGGGTCCGACTCTTTGCAACCCTATGGACCATAGCTGGTCAGGCTCCTCGGCCCATGGCATCTTCCAGGCAAGAATACAGGAGTAGATTGCCATTGCCTCCTCCAGGGGATCTTCCCTACCCAGGGATTGTACCTGGGTCTCCTGCATTGCAGGCAGATTCTTTACCATCTGAACCACCAGGGTGGATAGTGGATAGTGAAAATCGCTCAGTCGTGTCCACTTCTTTGCAACCCCATGGCCTATACAGTCCATGGAATTCTCCAGGCTGGAATACTGAAGGGGGTAGAGGTTGTGTTCTCCAGGGGGATCTTCCCAACTCAGGGATCAAACCCAGGACTCCCGCATTGCAAGTGGATTCTTTCCCAGCTGAGCCATCAGAGAAGCCCCTACTATATCCGTGAGTAGGTACTAGTACTGCCTTTTCACAGAAGGAATCCCCTCTATCTGAACATTCTTAACCGCTCTGGTATCTATAAAATATTTAAGGAATTTTAAAAGAAAAACATTCCCATAGCACCAAACGTATGTACCCTATTTTGCATAATTCCAGTTATAATGAGCTTATATACTTCAGTTCCATCTTTTTTCACACCCGCATCATCATATCATCATTATCAGTGTCTCCTTTAGCCCTTGGGTGAAAGATGTCTGGGATGAAAATAATCTGACGTCCTACATCAGGTCCCTTGGAGTTTGCAGTAGATCCATGTCAACCCAGTGAATTTTGCTGGGTGCTTCCAGTACGCCAAGCACTTTGCTAGGTCCTGGGTGAGCACACAGCCCCTGCGGCTCACACACGCCCTGCATCCCTTAGGCAGACTCTGTACTGGCCTGGGCTGCAGGGCGTGGTCCAGGTCCCGGAAAGATGAGGATGATGGTGAGGACTAGATACAAGGTGAGGACTAGATGCGAACACTAGACACAAACGCCTTTAGTTTCCCGAGTCACCTAAAAAAGCGGCATACAGGGACACAAAATGAAGACACAGGAGAGGAAAGGGGGCTCCCCGTGTCACTGAGGTTTCTCGCAGGGCACACCAGGGCTTCCTGGTCCTGCCAGCTGGTGTGGATTTGAGGTCCATCAGGATGGACAAGCATATGACTGCTGCTCCACTGCCTTCATATTCTGACCGTCAGCCACCAGAAAGGACGGGTGTGACCAAAGAAGGCAGTAGTCCTGCCACTGAGCCTGAAATTTCAAGGTTCTCAGCCAGTGTGGCTCAATGGAACTTTCTCTAATGATGAAAATGTTCTGTCTTTGCTGTACAAAATGGTAGGCACAAGGTGAATGTGGCTATCGAATATTTGATATGTGGGCAGTGCACCTGTGTGGATCACAATAAACTGTGGAAAGTTCTTAAAGAGATGGGAATACCAGATCACCTTACCTGTCTCTGAGAAACCTGTATGTGAAGTGACAGTTGGAACCAGACATGGAACAACAGACTGGTTCAAAATTGGGAAAGGAGTACGTCGAGGCTGTATAAAAATTGTCACCCTGCTTATTTAACATATATGCAGAGTACATCATGTGAAATGCCGGGATGGATGAAGCACAAGCTGGACTCAAGATCGCCAGGAGAAATATCAATAACCTCAGATATGCAGATGACACCACTCTAATGGCAGAAAGTGAAGAGGAACTGAAGAGCCTCTTGATGAGTGTGAAAGAGGAGAGTGAAAAAGCTAGCTTGAAACATAACATTCAAAAAATAAAACCATGGCATCCGGTCCCATCACTTCATGGCAAATGGGGAAAAATTGGAAACAGTGACAGATTTTATTTTCTTGGGCTCCAAAATCACTGCAGATGGTGACTGCAGCCATGAAATTAAAAGGTGCTTGCTCCTTGCGAAGAAATGCTATGACAAACCTACACAGTGTATTAAAAAGTAGAGACATTACTTTGCTGAAAAGGTCTGTATAGTCAAAGCTATGGTTTTTCCAGTAGTCATGTATGGATGTGAGAGTTGGACCATAAAGAAAGCTGAGCACCAAAAAATTGATGATTTCGACTCATGGTGTTGGAGAAGGCTCTTGAGAGTCCCTTGGACTATAAGGAGATCCAACCAGTCCATCCTAAAGGAAATCAGCCCTGAATATTCATTGGAAGCACTGTTGCTGAAGCTGAAGCTCTAATACTTTGGCCACCTGATGCGAAGAGCTGACTCATTAGAAAAGACCCTGATGCTGGGAGACTGAGGACAGGAAGAGAAGGTGGCAACGGAGGATGAGATGGTTAGAGAGCATCAGTGACTCAATGGACATGAGTTTCAACAAACTCCGGGAGATAGTGGAGGACAGGGAAGCCTGGTGTGCTGCAGTCCAGGGTGGTCTCAAAGAGTCGGACACTACTTAGCGACTGAACGACAATAACAAATTTTAATTTAATTGCATATACCTTAAGTTTCTATTTAAATGGCCACATGTAGCCGCTGCCTGCCGTATTGGACAGCACAATTCCAGGCTTTGAGGTTCCTGGAGGCCAGCACTAGAATAGTCTCCCTTTGTCCTGTTTTCCTGGCTGTGCCTCTCGGTCACTCTCCGTGGACAGACCTGGACTGTGTCCTTATGTGCTCATGCAGCCCCGATTTCTGCCTCTGTTTGACTTCCCCTCCCTCTGTGTGTAGGTGGCGGGAGGCAGAGTACAAGAGCTCTGTATGTCAGGCAGGTTCTTTCTTTAACAACTGGAACCAACTCAGGCTGATCTAAGCAGAAAAGGAACTCATTACAGAGATACTGATGGGCACACAGAATCATAGAGAAGGCAGAAGAGCCAGGTTTGGCATCCTGCAGCAAGCACCGTGGCTTGGATGGACTTGGAGGGGCGGGGGTGGTCACGGCCTCCGTTACTAATGCTTCTGACATTAACTACCAGATAGCACAGGCCAAGGTGCCAGTGCTGCCCTCAGAAAGTTAGCCACTGCCAGTGCCCTCATCTGGGGGCAGGCTGACGGAGGCTGGGTCATTTGCCCATCTGCTGGCTACAGAGGAGTCTGGCGGAGCAAGGGGTTGCCACTTGCAGTTTCTACAATGGGAGGCAGGATCCATCTTTGGTCTGGGAAGTCCACAAAGCTAAGAAGGGGCTCAGATGCTTGGTGATGAAAAGAAATGAATATTCCTTCACAAATATTCATGTGCCACTACAACATGTATCCAGATTTCCACTGAAGTCATCAAGATCTGCAATTACCCTACTTCAATGAATGAAGCCCATCTGTGAATCTAACCAAGCCAAAACTGTACTGGCCGCCCTGCAGAACTACTTTCTCCAAAGGGCACTCAAGTGTGACGCCATGACTGAACTGGGAAGGATGCTATATGACACAGCCCTGTGCAGTGTATGATGTATTTTCTAAAGATATTGTTGAGGACACTGTTCGCAACCCCTCAACAGAGCTGAGCTGGCTGCCAGAGAGCTTAGGGCAGACGCAATGGCCCACCTGAAACCTAAATAGAACGCACAGCAGTGAATTTATGCACAAACTTCATTCTTTGTTTTTTCTTACCTGTCTAATCCCTATTTTCCTTTGATTTTTTCATCTAAAGTAAATGGTTTATTTTACATTTTAATTACACATTTGTAATCGACAGTTATCTCCTTTTTGGAACATGTCAAAATACAAATGCATATAATAATATGCACCCACACAATTGCGCCATGAGGTCATCTCACTGTGCTAAGGATACACAAAGAAGGGCCAGCGGGCTCTGCCTGCAAAGCCAGAGGGGAGGCAGTGCTGGGAAAGCCCCCAAAAGGGGGTGCCCTTTGAAGGATGGAGAGGTACATTTATTGTTGTTTAGTCGCTCAGTATGTCCAGCTCTTCTTTGACCCCATGAACTGTAGCCTTTCAGGCTCCTCTGTCCATGGGATTTCTCAGGCAGGAATACTGGAATGGATTGCTATTTCCGTCTCCAGGGAATCTTCCTGACCCAGGGATGGAATCCACGTCCCTTCATTGGCAGGCAGATTCTTTACTGCTGAGCCACTGGGAAAGCCCTAGAGAGGTAGACATTTACTCTCAAAAAGGACAAGGCAAGGGAGAGCCTGTCAGGCCACATGAGCAAAACCAGTACTGAATTCTGGTTTTCAGCCCTTCTCAGCAATCGCTGGTGCAATCTGGAGGTGAGCGTTTCACACACAGGCTCCTGGCTTCTCCGATTCGTGTTCTTATCTTCCACAGCTTCCCTATTTCCCAGAGCCGACTGGGAAAGGACTCCGAGGCTAAAGGAAGAGACTCTCCGCTGGCCCTGCGTAGACCCCATCTGCCCATTTGGCTGCCATCCTCTCGACAGAGGTCTGGCACAGCAGCTCATGCCTTTCCACCAATCGTGGGTGGCTCTTTTTTCTTTTTTTCCCACTAACTCCCAAAGGAAACACCCCAATAAATCCACCCTGTCTGGTAGATTGAGCAGCCAAAGGAGCTTTCTGGAGAGCCAGTGGTGCCAGAAATCAATTTAATATCCTTGTTTGATAGGATGAAAGGGCACACAGATAAGCAAACAACAATAGATGCGGTCTTCGGGAGAGCTTTTGACTCTGCCCACGTGATGTTCCCGCAGCAAAGTGGCAGGGTCGGGGTGGTGTAAAATACGGAGGCAAGTCCGACTTCTTAGAATCTTGCTGTTTCCCACTGAGGCGCCATCAAACGGTAACATTCTCTCTTGCCCCCAGACCCGAGGCTGTCCCCTTTTAACACGCAGGGTTTATCCTCTTTGCTGTGATACGCGCTTAAAAAATACTGTGGATCTGGAAATCCATCAAACACGTCTAAAGAACGCCTGAAGATCTATAAGGTCTTTTCTGGTCCCAGCGCCAGCTTTTGAAGTCAATTTGTCACCATGCCTCCTGTTCATTTCACTGGATGCATCCTCTGGTGTCCTAAATGCAATATGACAAGTGACTAATGTCCTGAGAGGTGAGGCAGGTCCTTGGACTGTGATCAGGTTGGAATGAATGACCACCCTGAGGAGACTTAATAAAATTTCCAGCATCCAAGTTCTGACCAGGACCTAAGGTTTTGGGAACTCAGGCTAAGAATTTTAAGGGCAAGTTTTGGGCTCAGCTGGGAATGTGCCCTGGGAGGCAGCAGGATTTCAAGGTTAAAACGCTGAGAAAGGTGCTTCAGCTCTTGAGTGCCCTCTTCCTGGATGAAATGGAGATAAAAACACCTAGCTCTCGGTTGCTGTAAGGACTGAAGAGATAATGAATATAGAAAAAGTTTGACACAACTACCAGGCCAATAACTGACAGCTATGAGTATTGTTGCCAGAATCTTGGCTCCCTGTCCCCAAGTGCCAAACAGAAATACGGAGACAGGATTTGGAGGGCATAGAGAGAGTGGCTTTATTATTTTTGCCAGGCAAAAGGGAAACACAGCAGGCCAGTGCCTCAAGAACTGTGCCCCCCCACCCACTTTCTTGGGAATAGGGAGAGGTTTTATTTCCTATTGAAGGTCTAGCACTTGTTTTCTCTTGCAAAGTTTCAAAATGGTCAAGCTGGCATCAGATGAATCGGCAACTGGACCTTGTGTCCCTGAAGTTACGAGCCCATGACCTTCTTTTGGAAATGCAGAATGCCACAAGAGAGTGTAGGGGGAGAAGAGTGCCTGGTGCAGAGTATAATCTGTATGGGTATTAGCTTTGTGAAGGACAAGGCCAGCTACAAGTGTTCGTTAGTAACAGCTAAAGAATAACCAAGACTGCGGAGCTCTTGTAGGCCTTTTTGGCTGTTATGTTCCAAAGGCTGTTCACTCATTTCTGTTTTTGCTGCAACAAATTCCTCCATGTTAGTTACTCCCTCCATATGAATGGAGGAAAGGAAATGGGCATTGTTCTTGTCTGGCTGAAACCAGCTCTTCAGTTTTGCTCCTCTTGACAAACATCAGCTGCATGGTCCAGGTGCCCATCTATTTCCCACATCAGCATTGTACTTTGCTTTGCCATAAACCTGGTCATAGGACCATTTTTTTTTCTTCTCTAAATTCTCTTGGATTGATTTTTCAGCTATTTCTCAGTATTGATAATCATTTATTTTCGTAAAACAATTCTAATTTTCATTATCATCTCATTATAAAATAGTATAATTTTTCTGATTTCTAATTGAGAGATCTATATATTTCTCCATAGGCATCCCCTGTACTATTTCTGCATATTTCTCCTTAGGCAAATTCCTAAGGCTCTACATTAAGATGTACTGGAAGGAGCCTCAGAAAAAGATGAAAACAGTTGATATCAGGATGTTGGAATTACAGCTGACCTTTGAATAACATGGGTTTGAACTGCATGGGTCGACTGTACATGGAATTTTTTCAATAGTAAGTACAGCGCTATGTGATCTGCAGTTGATTGAACTCAGAAATGCAGAACCGCTGACAGAGTGCTGACTATAAAGTTGTACAAGGATTTTCCACTGGAGGTGGGGTGGTGGATGGGGATTGGTGCCCAAGACCCTTATTTTTTCAGTGGCCAACTGCATTGGTAATTTGTTAATCATTCTTTCAAAAAAAAAAAATCCATTTAGGGACTTCCTCGGTGGCCCAATGGTTACGAATCCGCCTTGCAATGCAGGGGACACAGGTTGGATCCCTAGTCTGGGAACTAAGATCCTGCACATAGCGGAGGAACTGAGCCCGCACGACTGCCGCACCACCGAGCCCCGCTCTGGAGCCTGTGAGCCTCAACTCGAGCGCTCAGCTACTGCAACTACTGCGGCCCACGTGACGCCAGCTAGAGTCTCGGTGCTGCAACAAAAGATCCCACACGATGCAACAAAGATCCTGAGTGCCATGACTAAGATCTGACGCAGCCAAATTAAAAAAGAAACCCATTTATTGTTGTTGTGATGTCTTGAAATAGAAAAACAGGTTCAGGAGGGGGAACTTATGTAAACCCGGGGCAAATTCATGTCAATGTATGGCAAAACCAACCAATATAATATTGTAAAATAAAAATAAATAAAAAAAAAAAGAAAGAAAAAAAAAAAAAGAAAAACAGCAAAGCCAAAGAGAAAGGACAGAGAAAAATGGACATTCTGGGAAAAGCTACCGTGTAGACACTAGGCTAGTGTACTGCTATCTGTGAAATCGTTAAACTCCCCAAATAACTCTTAGAAACACACATTATACCCATTTTATGGGTCAGAAAACCAGAAGAGAGGCTACAAAACTTCCACCAGGTCACTCTGCTGACAGAATGTGGATCAGGGATTTACACATAGATCTCTGTGCTGCTTCTACACATTCCATGCTCCTTGGAGAACAGCGAATCCAAAGGGCCTCAGGAAAGGCTGTGTCTTGCCCAGGCACACAGCTCATTAGCTGCAGAGCTACAGGGCCAGAACCCATGTCTCCAGCCCCCAGATAACAGGAACTCAGGTGTGTTCTTTCAGACAAATTGCCACCTTTAAATATATTTTTAAAGAAGAGAGCACAGAATTCTCAAATAAATCCTGATGGGATAATTTAGGTTAGGCATGCAGGATGATCTGAAAATGCCCTGATAATAACAGAGATGTGTTGTCCTCGCCCCTCTGAAAGCACTCTGGATGGGCGGGTGCAGTTTCCCAGGAGGCGGCACCATAAATATTAGCAGCAGGAAGAGCAGCACCAGGTACGGCCCTCCTCTGAACTCGGATCAAACTGGCAACACGTGTGGGTGTGTCTGCCTGACGGAGTGGGTGGGGAACCAGACCACCGATGGCTCCCCATCAGGCGAAAACAGACATCTTCACACAGAGCCCAACGTGTTGCAGGTCCCACTGGAGCAGTGCAGCTGGCCTGCAGCTGTCACCTGGCAGCTCCACACCTGGCTATCTGGAACACACTAATTGGCATCAAGGTTTAGCCGGACACCTGATTGGCTGGGCTGCAAATTTTAAACTCATCAGTGTGGTAGATTTGCAGCCTGGAACGCATGCAGAGCATTCTATGCACAACAGAGTCTGAGCTTAACATCAGTGAACTCATCCACTGAGCCCCAGAGAGAAAACTTAAAATAATGCGGTATTACCCAAGACAGATTTCAGTGAATAGAAGAGCTCCCAGCCCACCTGCAAAATGGAGCAAAGATTCATGCCTGGAGCTGGAAATAAAAAAATACCAGCCTCAAAGTCTAGGCTATTAGGCCATGGGTGAGGCACCTTGCCCATTTACAAAAGAGAAAGGTTCAACGCTCTGGTGACTCTGTGCAAAGGCAGAATGGCTCTTGGGTGAAAAATCAATGTTGCTGTTCCCTGCAAAAATATTACTAATGCCTTGAACAAACACGTCTCTCCAAGGAGTCCCGAACAGTCACTGCATTTCTCCTCCTCGGTTCTCATCCCTTTCTCAGTAGTCTCACCATCTCCCTCCATGGGCAGGCGGGCGGGAGGTCTTCCAGGAGAGAGCAGGTGAGGCAGGCTGGGCCGCCAGGCTGGGCTCACGGAAGGACCAGGAGGAATGTCACCTGGGGGCCCCAAGGCGGCGAGGGTCCTGAGGCGTAACTGCTGCAAGAGTGAAAAAGAAAAAAAGGCCAAGACAAAGAGGACAAAGCTGATGGGCTCATTGGGAGAGAGAGGGACGCTCGCTGCCATTGTGGATGTATAACTCCCGGACGGCAAAGACCGAAAGCTGTCTTGGGCTGAGGCAGCCTTGGGAACGAGAAACGGTGTTGCTGGGGGTCAGATGGGGGACACAGAGCCTAAAATTAAGCAGTCAACTGCCACACATCCCCTCACTGAATCCAGAAAGTCGAACCCTTATTGTAACTGAACACTAAAAATCGTTAAACCTCTTTCGGTTGATCGATTTGTCCCCTGAAGCCAATTTATACTATGGTAATTCCATCGCTGGCCCTGAATAGGGCTTGAGCAATTACCACCTGACCTGCTGACCTCCGCTAACAAGGGATTCACGGCTCCAGATATTTCCAGCCAGTTTAGCCCAGTTGTTCTTCTTTCCCCCGGAGTAACTGTCTGCCAGGCTATGGGAAGAAAACACCCTACTCCCTTGATATTAAGAAATACAAAAGGGAGGACTTCCCTGGGGGTCCAGTGGTTAAGACTTTGCCTTCCAATGCACTGGGTGCAGGTTCAATCCCTGGTTGGGAAGCAAAGATCCCACATGCCTCATGGCCAAAAAAGCAAAACATAAGCAATATTGTAAAAATTTAATAAAGACTTTAAATTAAAAAAAATAAAAAGAAATACAAGAGGCCATCAGACCTCCTTACACTGGACACAACTCAGAGCCCTAAGAGAAGAAGCTGTAACCAACAGCACATTCTCCAACCACATGCCAGACCCTGGGAACCCATCCTTTGGGCATTATTGCTCTGTTTAAACAGAGAAGGTGCAGGCAACCCACTCCAGTACTCTTGCCTGGAAAATCCCAGGGACGGAGGAGCCTGGTGGGCTGCCGTCTATGGGGTCGCAGAGAGTCGGACACGACTGAAGCGACTTAGCAGCAGCAGCAGCAGCTCTGTTTAAAAAAAAAAAACAATCCGAAAAGGAAGATGGTGACATATTAAGATCTAATTTGTTTCGTATTTCCACAGGGTATATGGAGGACGTGGCTGCTTCATGTATATCTTGAGCAAAAATTCAAATTAATAATTTCATTATTTGCATATTTTCAGGTTTTCTCTGATTTTCCTCGTTACATTTCTTAACGTTGAATATCCCACACACCCTCACTATGCTTACAGTTCTCATATCATGGGACTATGTACTCAATTATGTCTACACAGGAAACTGATGCTCCATACGTAAATCCTATCAGCACAAATATAACACGCTCACCGATTCTGCACACTGTGCTTAAATCAGACTGCTGTGAAAACATACTCCTCCCCGACAAAACAGGATCCAAGGTTGCATCTGACGGTAGGCGCTTTCTTCGCGTTATGTTGGCCCAGCGCGGCCTGTCCTCCTGCCTCCGCTGGTTTGAAAACATGCCACAGGACCCTGTTTCACGACAACGTAAGCCTCTCCCAGTGATGGCAACATGCTCCAAAGGTCTAACTGGCCTTGGAAGAGAAGAGAATTAAGCTGTGGCCATTTCCTGGGCGCGCGCGCGCGTGTGTGTCGGGGGTGTGTGTGTGTGTGGGGGTGTGTGTGGCAGGTGTGTGTGTGTGTGTGTGTTGGGGGGGTGGCGGGTAAATGATGAAAGGGAGGGAGAGGAGAAATAGAGGGCACACCTGTCTGGACTCTCCCTGTTAGACACTGGGAACGGCCTCATCCTCCACTTACATCAAGTACAGGATCCCAGCCTGGGTGCAGACATGTTCAGTAACATGTTCCAGGGGTGACAGTCGGTCGTGTCAGCATTTCTATCACCAATGCCTCTGTTTAGAGTTCTTTATGCAGTCCAAAGTGCTGCAGGCCAGACTGACATGAGGATGTGCTGTGTCTGCTGTGTGCTCAGTCGTGTCCGACTCTCTGTGACCCCCTGGACAGCAGCCCACCAGGCTCCTCTGTCCATGGGGATTCTCCTGGCAAGAATACTGCAGTGGGTTGCCATGTCCTTTTCCAGGGGATCTTCCTGACCCAGGGATAGAACACACGTCTCTTCTGTCTCCTGCATTGGCAGGTGGATTCTTTACCACTGTACCACCTGGGAAGCCTCAGACCGCCACCCCCCCCCAAAAAAAAAAAAAACAAGCAAGCAGAAACCACAAGGGAAGCCCATTTGCCTTATGAGATAAATACTAAAGTTAGTTTTAAAGTACTGTTGGGCTGACTTCTGTGTTTTCCCTTGCCTGTTTTGGTATGAGAGGTGAAAACCTAAGTTTCATTCATGGCTTCTGAGAGAATCCACACGTCTAGGACTTTGGTTTCCAATAGCTGCCTTTAGAAGTGAACCCATCAATACTGTGTCCTGAGAGATGATAGGGCCCAGCATCTCCTGCAGTAGTGAAGGCTGGAAAGCAACTAGAGCAGGGTCTGCACGAGGGCTCACGGAGCAGATGAAGTTACATAACGTGTAGGTCAGTGTCTTTTCTTCAAGAGTTATACAACAGAAAAATTGAGTGTAAAATCAATTTTACCAAGTCAGATTTAATTTTGATTGTATTCAGAAAACAAAATAGTTGAAAGTATCTTACAGTTTATTCTTTACAATTTTAAAGCAAAACAAACATGTGAGTATTATCGGATTTTTTTTTTTAATCTGCTTACAAAGAAGAAAAAAAGCCAACAAAAATGCAGTATATGAGTACGAAATGCAGTGAAATGGAATGCAAACTGAACAGCTAAGTACCAAGAAGCTGAGGGACAAAGCATAAATCAGATCCGAGGGGGTCAATGAGAGAAGGTTGCATGTCTGTGTGTACACACTGCTCTTTCTGAACACTGCCATCCAACATTCCAGGCCAGATGGGAGATGCAGACTGTGCAAATAGAGTCCGACAGCTCACCACAGGAAAAAAAATATTAGATATTTTCATCCTACTCCAGAGGCATGGAAGCCAAAATGAAAACAGTTTTAAAGTCAACTGTTGGTTATCCACATTCATAGAAGGAAAGAACAAAGGCACTGATCATCTAAGAGCAGATAAATAGAAAGGAATGAGTTGGCTTTGGAATGCTCTTATTTTTTGAATGTATGAATACCCATGTTCATGGAATTCACAAATCTGCTGTATTATAGTAATGAGGTGGTAGAAATCTCCTCTAGAAATTAAACTTTTTCACCATTTGATTAGAGCAGGTGAAAGGACAGAAAGTGACAACCTTAAAGACCCAGTCAGATTGATGACTCAAGTTCTATGGGTCAACTCAACGCTTTGTGCAAAGTGTAATTTTGGAATTTGGCATAAAAGCATGGCATGAACCAATAACCCAAGTATTCCACACTTGGGAACACAGGAAAGTAATTTTGAAAAGTTCTACTGAGCACTCAATTCCCCTTTCAAGGTGTAAGCTGTCTCTTTCTAGTTCAGTTGCCTCTTTTTAACCTTTTTTCATTGCCTCACTACGTCTTTCAATAAATGCAGCCTTCTTATTCTCACCTGTATTATACTGAGCAATTTCTCCATTTCTCTTCTCTCCCCAAGGTCTGCTGCTTCACTTTCATAAGCTGTTTTCTGAACCTTGCTCTAGACATTCTCCTTGAAAGCTTTTGCCCATGAATGTTTCAAATAAAATCTCAACCAAGTTTCCTCCAGCCCCACTTTTAGAGAAGCACACACTGCTAAACTCTACAACTGAACTTTGCTGTGAGCGGCTGGACGGACACCACGAGCTTCCAGGCCAGAATGAAGGACATTAACGACTCCCTATTCATGCCAAGTGACACTGGAGCCATCCATAAACCTATTTCCCAAACTATAGCCCAACGTCACAACCATCAAACAAAGAGCCAAGAGCTTCTTCAGGCCGTTCCTTCTACCATGATTTCCATATACCTACAATTAGTGCAATGAACCCTTGGACAGCAAGGTCAATCCAGTCCGTCCTGAAGGAAACCAACTCTGAATATTCACTGGAAGGACTGATGCTGAAGCTGAAGCTCCAATACTTTGGCCACCTGATGCAAAGAAAAAAGAAAAGACCCTGATGTTGGGAAAGATTGAGGGCAGGAGAAGGGGGTGACAGAGGATGAGATGGTTGGATGGCATCACTGCTCAATGGACGGGAGTTTGAACAAACTCAGGGAGATAGTAAAGGACAGGGAAGCCTGGTGTGCTGCAGTTCATGAGGCTGCAGAGTAGGACACGACTGAGCGACTGAACAACATGTGTGCTTCAGAGTCAAGCCAAACCGGATTTGGATGCCAGTCTCATCACTTACTAGCTGTGGATTCTCGGCAAAGCTCTTAAATGCCTCTGAGCCTTTGTTCCTTCACCACTAAAATGGGGATGATAAAAGTACCTATCTCTTAAAAGGTGCTGTGAAAACTGAGAGAGACAACGTAGGCAGGCTGCTTGGTACAACAGTTTCCGACTGTTGATTTAATTTTCCACGGGCATTCCCCACCCTCTAAGTTGAGGTGAAGGTTTGCAATTTATGGTCAACATCTAGCCTGAGTGACCCTATTCTGATCAGTGAAATTACACTTCCTCTTGATGTTGGCTATTGCATAGCTGTATCTATATAATAGTCTGTTCAGACTTAAAATGTTGACCAGTGCTGCCAGGCACTGCTGAATAGAGCAGAGGGGGGTAGGGCTATTATGACAGGAAGAGAAATGAACAGTACTTAATGAACTTCCATTTCAATTGAGCAGGGTTTTTAATAAAAATAAAAAAAAAAGGGAAAGCTTTTTATAAATTCTTTGCTCAGCAACAATAAAAAAAGGAAAAGAGCACTCAGCTGGGAACAATAGCTACTCAGCTCATAAAAACCATTAGAAGGAACATTTTCTTTGTCTACCAAGTCCAGCAATTTCACTGGTGGGCAGTGATCCAGATCACTAAGATTCCACCTAAAAAATGAGCCCAGAGAATCTCTCAAGATTTCCAGCTAGTATATTAACTAATCTCCTAATGTGTCTAACTCCACCATAAGTACGCTTCTGTCTCATACTGCACAGCCTAGTTTTGACAAGCGGATGATACTGACCTGGTGCTAACAGGACATGCCCTTTGGGCTGCCTTCCCATCAAGAGGGAGGCTTGGTGCTGACACGTCTCCTCTACTCTGCTGCTAGCAAACCCTCCTGGCAGCCTTTGTTCAGGAGGTGCTAGGCGAGGTGCAGAGGGCTTGTGGATGATGCGGTTCTCACTGTGCGAAATGAGCTGGCCTCCTTGGGTACTTCACCTCTCACTGCAGCCTCTGGAGTTCATCCTAAGTGGGTGGAATCACAGAAACTGTATTTTTGACATTAACAGCCTGGCTGATGAATCTTCCTCCACAATGTCATGAAGCTACCTTAAGCTAATTGCCAAATGTGTTGCAGATTCATCATTGCAAGCTCTTTCAAGGTCCCCCATGACAACCAGAGGATTTTCATACCTGGGATAAAGTATGTTATTTCTTACGACCCTGCTGGGTAATCACAATCATACCCAATCATACAAGTCTTAGTATTTCTTAATTCAAAAGTATAGGGGGTGGGAGTGGGGACTTCTTTAAGAACCTGTTCTTCTCATTTTAAAAATGAGCCAACTTTGTATTTTCATTGCCTGATACAGTAAATATTCTATTTGCTGAATAACCAAAATGCACTTCAAACCAAAAGAAGGAAATGATTGGAAAATTAAATAAAACAATGTCTCCCATGATGAACACACTTTTATCCTTATTAAACTTCTACTTTTGACTTCAAGCTGGAGACTGGCACCATCAACCATACTATAAATGGCATTCTGTGCTCCATTTAGTTAACTGTCCACTTGACTTACACTTTCTCTGGAATATGGGACGTAACTGCTTTGTTTTCAAAAGGTCTTTCCTGCTCCCTCAGACTGCATCTAAGATGTAAGAATAAACAAAAACTGCAACATCAACAAAGAATTAAGAAGAATCTGCAATAACAGCAAATATATAAAGGCAATACTTACTGAAGACAGATAACCATTCAAATAAGCTTTCTACAGAAAATAAGGAGTTGAGGATGGGTAGCTGCTTAGTCAATTTCATAAGTATTCTGGCATTTATAACTATTCTGAGACTGACTACTGAATTAATATCTACCTAAAATAATAGTTGTATCACCTGAAACTACACCAGTTGGTTGAACTTAAACTCTATACTCCTGGAGAATTTTTAAAGGCAAAGCTTTAGCTGATTTGATTGGGGGGTGATGGTGAAAATCCAGACCTGTTACATATTAAAAGTAATAACCACTTGATGGTCAGTAATTCTTTCACAATTCTCTGTATGTTTTCTCCTTTTGAATCTTGGGGGGCTCAATGAGTTTTCCATCAAAACTGCCAGTTTTCAGATTCAGGCTGAGTTTGAAGCTTCCACTTCCTGTCTCTTAGACCCCAGCTGCTATGATGCGATGACACCTCTGTACAGGGGTGCGGAGGCTCCAGGCCGACACCCTCAGTTAACCTCCAAGCCAACAGTTCCAGTTGATGCTTCATGAATGGAGATGAACTGTCTCTACCGTGCACTTCTTAAATGGCAAATTCAAGAGGAAAATCAGTGATTACTGGAACATACACCAAACCTTTGTTCAAGGTATTCGCACAAAGGGGACACTGAAAGAAGCAATAATTGCATTTTTTGAGCATTTGCTATATGACTAAATGCTTTATACAACCTTATTCCATATAACAACCTTTTTAGATAGGGGTATTATTTTCTCTATTTTATAGATGAGGCAATTAAAGCCTTGCAGATTAATTGCCCCAGATCATGCGATAGGAGGATAGTACTTAAAACCAGATGTCTGATTTTTGGGCAGACACTCAGCAGATAAATGAGAAGAGAATGAAGGAAATTTCCAGCTAATGCTGGGGACTTAAATTTTCATGAACACAGTGTGGACTAGAAAATGATGTCAATTAACAGGTATGTTCTGAGGTTACCCCAATATTACACAGCATAACTTTCAAAAGTAGTGGTAACATTTTTTAAAGCGTAGTATTCAAAAAACATTTTTTTTTAGCACTTACAACTTTATGATGTCTACAAAGACCTAAGTGCCCCACACTCAAGGAGGTTACAAAGACAAATGACGAGATTCTTGCTCTAAAGGTTCTTGTACTTTTGTAGAAGAAATAAGTCGTGTCACACAAAGAGTTGTTTCACAAGGTTCCAAACATGAGGAGTAAAGTGCTACGGGAATGTATTTGTTCATTTAACAAATATTTACTGAGTGTCAATGTAGCAGTGACCAAGACAGATACGGTCCTCGCTCGCTGAGAGCTGACAACTCATGGGCTTACTTTTGCTGGGAGCACCAGAAGAGGAGGGACAGACATTTCAGCTTGGCCTTCAACTATCCCCAGGCTTTGAGCACGTGGAGATCTGGGTATCTGGGTATCAGGAGGGCATTCAAGGTACAGGGGTAGCAGTGGACAGGAAAACATACTGAAGCACAAAAAAACTGTGACACACATGGGGATTTTAAAGCAAGAACCATATTTCAGTGACTCTAAGAATCAATTTTAAGTCAGGTCATCCATTATTTTATGTACCAAAGGAAAACACGGTTAACATTTAGAGCAGTGGCTCTCTAACTGGGGCAATTTTACCCTCTAAGGAACATTTGGCAACATCTAAACACATTTTTGGAGAAGGCAATGGCAACCCACTCCAGTACTCTTGCCTGGAAAATCCCATGGATGGAGGAGCCTGGTAGGCTGCAGTCCATGGGGTCACTAGGAGTCAGACACGACTGAGCGACTTCACTTTCATGCATCGGAGAAGGAAATGGCAACCCACTCCAGTATTCTTGCCTGGAGAATCCCAGGGACGGGAGAGCCTGGTGGGCTGCCGTCTACGGGGTCGCACAGAGTCGGACACAACTGAAGTGACTTAGCAGTAGCAGCAGACACATTTTCAGTTGTCACAACGGAGGGGGAGCTCCTGGCCTTTCGTAGGTACAGGCAGGGATGTTGCTAATCATCCTACCATACACAGGAGAGCACCCCACAAGGAGGAATTAGCAGCTCAATGAGGCAATATCACCAATGCTGAGAACTCCCCAACTACAGGATGTCATAAAATGAAAGACGAATCTAGACTATTACAAAAGCATTTTAAGATGAAATGCAGTAGTTCTGTTTACCTGGGATGAACCCAGCGTGGTAAAGGAGTACAAGAAAATAACGCTGGTATTCTGTCTCTTTTCTCCCTTTTCAAATAGTAAAGTGATGACGACTAGAGGCTGTGTTGAGAAAAAAAAAAAATTGAATGCACTGTACATTACAGGGCCAGCCCTTCCAGGCTAGGTGTTCATCTGTCGCTTTGGAGAAAGCCTGCACTCCAATCGAACTAATATATCCTATTTCTGCTAATTCTGACTTATCTCAGGAGAAGAACTGACTCCCCCCTCATATGGTATATCTGTTTTTAAAGCCCAGCTCTACGCTACTGATTCTATGAAGGGCCCCCCGATGCCCCATGTAATATATTCTTTTTGAACTTCTTTGGCATATCATCTGTGCCTTGCTAATAGTACTCCTGTGGTTTATCTTTCCTCTAAATGCAAGTTCCTTTGGGTCAGGATCCGTGCCTGGTTCACACCCGGAACTCTTGAGGACCCCACAGTGCCTCACACGCTACAGGTGGTAAATAAATATTTGTAGAATGCATAATTGAATAAATACACAGTACCAGAAGACTATATAATTAAGTACGAATCCCTCAGACTTCTCCCAGCAATTTCCAGGCTTTCCTCACAGGGCTCATTCTGTAAACCTTTAATCATTTTAGCAGCTCTCTAAGTTCTCATGCTTCAGCCGTGGGATCTCTGGGAGAGCAGCGTTCTTTCCTAACCACTGCTTTACAAAACACCCTTTAGTAAATTCCATCAAGTTTCAGATCACTTTCCTGGGGTGGCAGTCAGGGTTTCGTCTCAAAACATTTAAAGCACCTCACATAGGCAGAGTGCTAAATTCCTTTGAAGAAACAAGGGACAATGCAAGCATAAATATAAGCAGCAAGAAATTCTGCACTCTTGCTCACAAATTCCAATTATATTACTGATAATTATACTGCTGCAGGGGCTTGGGCAGGGTGAACTTAGTAATAGAAGTCTTCAAATGCATGACTATCAGAGAGAGGAAGAAAATAAGGGGGAAAGATCACTGCTAGAATTTCCATGTGCTCCTTTCAAAGATAATACAAAGACAGACTGTTCATCTTTTATTATTACATAGCTTAGTCATGGAAGAAATGACTGGGGTCAGTACATGTATGAAAATTATGAAGGCCATGGTTTAGATTAATTTGCAGGACAATTTTTATAAGGTCCCCCTTTTTCTCCTTCAGAGTGGTCCTTGGGCATCCATCAGTGTTTGGTGGTTGCTTCTAGCAAGTCTTTTGCTTCATTAATTTTGGTTGCTAAGTAAGGAGATCCACCTGAGAGGACAAAGAAAAGAAAATGGATTGAAAGACACTTCATTATTGACATTTTTAAAAGTCTCAAATAAAGAAAAACACTCAATTAGACTTCTCTGATATATTCCCACACATTCATGCCCTGACAAATTATTTTATAAGCTCTCTAGAAATCACAGGAGAAGGCAATGGCACCCCACTCCAGTACTCTTGCCTGGAAAATCCCATGGATGGAGGAGCCTGGAAGGCTGCAGTCCATGGGGTCGCTAAGAGTCAGACACAAATGAGCGACTGCACTTTCGCTTTTCACTTTCATGCATTGGAGAAGGAAATGGCAACCCACTCCAGTGTTCTTGCCTGGAGAATCCCAGGGACGGGGGAGCCTGGTGGGCTGCCGTCTATGGGGTCGCACAGAGTCAGACACGACTGAAGTGACTTAGCAGCAGAAATCACAACAGTATAAATTAAGCTTGTTCAATGAAGCATTACAGATACCTAACAGTCAACGCTCATCTCTGAGAAAAGTAAACTTATGATCAGGAGTACTTTAAAACACACTCAAATAGTTCACTTGGTCAGACATTACCTTTCAAATGCTGAATATCTGACCAGAGAATTTTCTGAAGTGGATGGTTAGGTAAATAAAATAATGGTCCTTCTCCAAGACTGTATTTTTGTTTGTTTTTAAGGAAAAAATATTCTTCTATGAAGGAAGTTATCTTTCTGAAGGAGGTGAAGCAATCCAAGGGTGCCTTCAAAGTTTTATCAAACCATACATTTTCATAAAAATAAGTTAAAAAGGCAACTATAAACTACCCAGCTCTACGAGTGTTTTACTAATATTGGTCAATATTAGTAAATTATATGATAAATGATAAATCAGTGATAATAAAGTAACGTTAAAGGATGTGCTCCCCACTCTCTGACACAGTGCCGTTAGAATACTTATGGAGCACAGAGTCACTGCGCCTTAAATAAAATGAAGTCAGTTTTCAGAGTTCTTCACAATGTAAAGAACAAGAGGAAAATTGAAGTGAATTTCAAATTCAGAATCATTATAAATGACAAACAGGAGCTCTCTTACATATAAAAATACTGGCCCCCAATTGTCACACTAAAAATATTTAAGCATCATATGCCTTCTAACTTCTAGTCCTGAACGCTTTCATGCTTCACACTCAAGCTAACAGTCCAGCTCACCAGTCTCTTTGTGTTTATTTTTTTATTCTTCCCCTTGAGTACAAATGACCCACAGCTATTGAAAACACCTTGAGACCTGAGTAGCTCACAACAAACCATACACACAAAAAAACATCAAGACAGCAGTGGTGTGTGTACTGTCCTGACTTTATCCGGGCCTTTTACTGATATCACACCATCCATTTTAGAAGGAAAAAGGAAGCAGGAAACAAATCAACAACGTAAGGGCAACGCTCAAGGAGCTATATTTAGCTTTCTACCCTTGAGGAGATCACTGACATTTTCACACCAAGATCTGAATCGCTATAAACACTATGGAACGAATATATCAGAGTGTCCTTGAATATACAATAAGAATAGAAATGAAATTGATGCAAGTTTCCATATGCACTTGGTTATGAAATAAACTGATATCAGGATTATCTTTGAAAATGATCTCAGAATTAGGTAATGTCACTCTTGGTGATAAGCTGTTTCCATTTTTAGAGTTACCAAGGTAATGCCAAGCATCTTGTACACCCTCCACAAATATTAAAATATTAATTGAACTCAAACATAACCTTTAATTGACTGAAATGCACTCTGGATATTTCAATCATCGGCCATAATATGCTCAGTTAGCAGAAAGGAAAAAAACACAGAAGATCGAAAGTCTCATTAAACATGATATTTATTGATGGCAGTGCTAGAGGAAACAACTGACAGTTTATCCAGAATAACACTGAGATACCCTTCACCCTCTTAGTGAGAGGGACACTGGACCTTTCACTTAAGTGCATGGCTGAAACTTTGGGTTCAGTTCCCATTCTACCCTTATTCTATCTTCCTAAAACTTGGGAAAGTTCCTAAGCCAAAAATTACAACTGCTATACTCCCTTTGGGGGCTTCCCTGGTGGCTCAGTGGTAGAGTCCACCTGCAACGCAGGAGACCTGGGTTCGATCCCAGGGTCGGGAAGATCCCCTGGAGAGGGGAATGGCAACCCACACCAGTATTCTGGCCTGGAGAACCCCATGGGGTCGCAAAGAGTCGGACATGACTGAGCAACCAACACGTGTGCACACATGCACACACTTGCATATTCCTGTTGAACAGTGCTTGATTCAAATTAGGATCTATCAGTGGGAGGCACTGTTGTGAAATCTAGAAAGCAGAAAAGAGAAAGGCATTCTTGCTGGGCCTCTTTTTACTGCTGCTAGCAAGCAAGATCATGGTATTGTGATGGCAGCAACTAAGCTTTCTGTACAATTCCACTGGTGGTCCCTGAGGAAGTCAATGAGTAACTCCTCTGACAGAGCAGCTCTGTAATTACCAGCGGCGCCATTCTTTCAAGCCAAGTCTAAAATTTACTCCTTTAGACCCCCCAACAATTTATAACCATTCATTTCCTGCACTAAATGCTCTTCTGCTTTAAACACCTTGTTTCTGGCACTAAAACTTGACTGATAGAAAATATATAGGATATGTATCCTTATTTAACGGAAAAAAGACACTTTTGAATTGTTCAGTCCTGTTCAGATTTCTTGGATTCTATTTAATTAGAATACTCACCCTTATACTTGATCTCTAAACCTTTGTACTTTCAGTATATGACTACTGGAGCTCTTCAGCTTTGGGCTATCATGGACTATTAAGTTTTAGACCACCCCTCCCACTGATACCATCTAGCAGACTTCAATAAAATTCAAACACATCAGTATGAAGGCACGGAAGGTCTACCAAGTCAGCCAGGACTTGAGGGCCAAGATCCTGGAGATAAGGAAATGTGCTGTGATTAGTCCAACATTCTGCACTGTTTCTTGTCTTCAAAGAAATCAGACACAAAACAGTACATACTATACAATTCCACTTACATGAAACATATCTACAGTGGGAGAAAGTAAAATGGTGATTGCTCAAGATGGAGCAGAGACTAGCAATGAGAAAGGACACCAAAGAACCTTTTGAACTTTGAAATGTTCTGTGTCTTCATTATGCTAGTGGTAAATGGGTGTATGTATCTGTCAAATCTCATCAAACCTTACAGTTAAATACACATTTTATTGTATGCAAATTATATCTCAATATGATTGATGAATAAATTAACCAGCAAACTATATGTTGGTTACAAGATAACAATCTTTTTTTTTTTGACACGATCTTTCTAAAAGAATACAAAAAGGCATACACCAATGAAAGTAAAGTTGGCACTGGAATGCTAATTATCAGATGAAGTATACTTTAAGGCAAAATCCAACAGTAGCAATAAAAGGGAGAAATTTCAAAGTGTTGAAAGGGCCAATCTTAAATTTGAATATATCTGATAACAAATGATATTCAGGTGACACCACCCTTATGGCAGAAAGTGAAGAAGAACTAAAGAGCCTCTTGATGAAAGTGAAAGAGGAGAGTGAAAAAGTTGGCTTAAAGCTCAACATTCAGGAAACTAAGATCATGGCATCTGGTCTCATCACTTCGTGGCAAATAGATGGGGAAACAGTGGCTGACTTTATTTTGGGGGGCTCCAAAATCACTGCAGATGGTGATTGCAGCCATGAAATTAAAAGACGCTTACTCCTTGGAAGGAAAGTTATGACCAACCTAGATAGCATATTAAAAAGCAGAGACATTACTCTGTCAACAAAGGTCTGTCCAGTGAACGCTGGGCTGGAAGAAGCACGAGCTGAAATCAAGATTGCTGGGAGAAATATCAATAACCTCAGATATGGAGATGACACCACCCTTATGGCAGAAAGTGAAGAGGAACTCAAAAGCCTCTTGATGAAAGTGAAAGAAGAGAGTGATAAAGTTGGCTTGAAGCTCAGTGTTCAGAAAACAAAGATCATGGCATCTGGTCCCATCACTTCATGGGAAATAGATGGGGTAACAGTGGAAACAGTGTCAGACTTTATTTTTTTGGGCTCCAAAATCACTGCGGATCCAAAATGACTGCAGCCATGAAATTAAAAGACGCTTGCTCCTTGGAAGGAAAGTTATGACCAACCTTGATAGTATATTAAAAAGCAGAGATGTTACTTTGCCAACCAAGGTCCGTCTAGTCAAGGCTATGGTTTTTCCAGTGGTCATGTATGGATGTGAGAGTTGGACTGTGAAGAAAGCTGATCGCCAAAGAATTGATGCTTTTGAACTGTGGTGCTGGAGAAGACTCTTGAGAGTCCCTTGGACTGCAAGGAGATCCAACCAGTCCATTCTAAAGGAGATCAATCCTGGGTGTTTATCAGAAGGACTGATGCTAAAGCTGAAACTCCAATACTTTGGCCACCTCATGCGACGAGTTGACTCACTGGAAAAGAGTCTGATGCTGGGAAGGATTGTGGGCAGGAGGAGAAGGGGACGACAGAGAATGAGGTGGCTGGATGGTATCACCGACTTGATGGATATGAGTCTGAGTGAACTCCGGGATTTGGTGATGGACAGGGAGGCCTGGTGTGCTGTGATTCATGGGGTCGCAAAGAGTCGGACACAACTGAGTGACTTAACTGACTGAACTGAACTGAGTCCAGGCTATGGTTTATCCAGTAGTCATGTATGGATGTGAGAATTGGGCTATAAAGAAAGCTGAGTGTCAAAGAATTGATGCTTTTGAACTGTGGTGGTGGAGAAGACTCTTGAGAGTCCCTTGGACTGCAAGGAGATCCAACCAGTCCATCCTAAAGGAAATCAGTCCTGGGTGTTCACTGGAGGGACTGATGTTGAAGCTGAAACTCCAATAGAAACTCCAATATTTTGGCCACCTGATGCAAAGAGCTGACTCATTTGAGAAGATTCTGACACTGGGAAAGATTGAGGGCAGGAGAAGGGGATGACAGGGGATGAGATGGTTGGATGGCATCACCGACTCAATGGACATGGGTTTGGGTAGACTCTGGGAGTTGGTGATGGACAGGGAGGCCTGGCGTGCTGCGGTTCGTGGGGTCGCAAAGAGTGGGACATGATTGAATGACTGAACTGAACTGATAACGTAGGTTCAAGATATATAAGAAAAACAAGGACAGCACTAAAGGGGGAAACACATGAATCCATAATCAATGAGAGATTTAGTATACCTCTCTCAGTAATCCATGGAAGGATTAGATAAAAAGAAATACTGAACACACTTGATCTAAATGACATACACAGAGGACTCCATCCTACAACTGCAGAGTGGCCTCTGTTTAAACAGCACACAAAACATTTACTGAAGTCGACCATGTGCTGAGCTCTAAAGAAAGTTTCAACAAACTTCAAAGACTCAAATCACAATAAGCAGTGCTACGTGAATTGCGTTCCATGGATCAGTGCTGGGGCACAGGGGTTACTGAACCACAATGAGAGGCACTGAACTGAACTAGGTTTGGAAACTGAGAGTAAGAAAATACTACACCAAACACAATACTGTGCAACTGCAGAATCTAATGATGGAAAGCTAGGGCTTAGACCTTATATATGTTTTTATTTCAATTTTCTAATAAAATTATTTTTGTTATATTTTACAAAAGTTACCAGCCCAACAAAGATTGGGAAAAAGAAAACAAAAAACAAGCCCTCTGTCAAGACAGTTTGAGAAGTACTGATACATGAATTAACAATGGTAGAATTAAGCTGAAAATCAGTAATAGATAGGGAATTACAATCTTTGGAAATTAATCAATATACTTGTAAATAACCCAAGCATCAAGGAAAATGTCACAATAGAAATTAGCATTCAAGATAATTAAACAAGCCAAAGGTTAGATTTCTGAGAAAAACTAATCAAGTTCCTAGCAATGCATTTAAAATTTAAATGAAATGAATTCTAAGAAAAATAATGTACCAAGATAAAATGATACAGGAAGAAATGGAAAAATCAAGAGATTGTAACTATTTAAGAAACTGAACCTGTAACTAAAAACCTTCCCAAAGATAAAAATTCTGGCCAGATTAGCTGTATCAGTAAATTTTGCTGAAAAAATAGAAGACAAAGAAAACACATTTTAATTCTTTTTATGAGTAGCATTCTTTGAGACAAACTCTGATAAAAAAAATATATCACAAGATAAACACAGATGCAAAAGCAAACATCAGCTTATAAGATCAAACTAAATTCATAACCAAGTTAGGTTTATATCGAAATTCAAGACTGGCTTTATCATTAGAAAATTGATCAATTTAATTCATTATATTAACATAAGGAAGAATAGACGTATAATCACTTAAATGCAGAAACTGTATACTCACAATAAAAACTTTAAACTTAGAGGGAAACTTCTTTTATGTGAGAGGAAGTTATCAATATATCAAATATAGCAAATAGTAGTAAAATGCTGAAACCTTTGGCTCTGAGATAAGCAACAAGGAAAGATATCTACTGTCATTTCTATTTAACACTTTATTTGAGTTTCTGGCCATTATAATCAATGCCCCCCCTCCACTCCCTCCCCCAAAGGACTAAAAAGAAAGAAACTGTCATTTTTCATAAATCGAATGACTGAGTAAGCAAAAAAATCAAAAGGCTCTGACAAAATCACAGAATTAATAACCGAATTTAACAAAATGGTGGATATGACAGCAATATACACAAAAATTAACTTTTTATGTCCTAGAAATAACTAACTATATAGTATACACTTTTAAAATAACACAATATATAATAGCATTTGAATAATCAACACCTAGGATTAGGTGTTTACATAAATCTAACAAATTATGCATAACTACAAACTGAAAAATCTCATTGAAATAAAGTTAACCTAAATAAACTAACACCCAACAAAGGTGTCCTTTTCATTTTAGGGGACTAGAATGCAAAAGTAGGAAGTCAAGAAACATCTGGAGTAACAGGCAAATTTGGCCCTGGAGTACAGAATGAAGCAGGGCAAAGGCTAATAGAGTTTTGCCAAGAGAATGCACTGTTCAGATATGACCTAAATCAAATCCCTTACGATTATAAAGTGGAAGTGAGAAATAGACTCAAGGGATTAGATCTGATAGAGTGCCTGAAGAACTATGGACGGAGGTTCGTGACATTGCACAGGAGACAGGGATCAAGACCATCCCCAAGAAACAGAAAGGCAAAAAAGCAAAACGGCTGTCTGAGGAGGCCTTACAAATAGCTGTGAAAAGAAGAGAAGTGAACGGCAAAGGAGAAAAGGAAAGATATAACTATTTGAATGCAGAGTTCGAAAGAATAGCAAGGAGATAAAAAATCTTCCTCAGTGATCAGTGCAAAGAAATAGAGGAAAAACAACAGAATAGGAAAGACTAGAGATATCTTCAAGAAGATTAGAGATCCCAAGGGAACATTTCATTGCAAAGACGGGCATAATAAAGGACAGAAATGGTACGGACCTAACAGAAGCAGAAGATATCAAGAAGAGGTGGCAAGAATACACAGAAGAACTGTACAAAAAAGATCTTCACAACCCAGATCATCACGATGGTATGATCACTCACTTAGAGCCAGACATCCTGGAATGTGAAGTCAAGTGGAGGTGATAGAATTGCAGTTGAGCTATTTAAATCCTAAAAGACGATGCTGTGAAAGTGCTGCACTTAATATGCCAGCAAATTTGGAAAACTCAGCAGTGGCCACAGAACTGGAAAAGATCAGTTTTCATTCCAACCCCAAAGAAAGGCCAAAGAATGTTCAAACTACCTTATAATTGCACTCATCTCACACGCTAGCAGTGTAATGCTCAAAATTCTCCAAGTGAGGCTTCAACAGTACGTGAACCATGAACTTCCAAATGTTCAAGCTGGATTTAGAAAAGGCAGAAGAACCAGAGATCAAACTACCAACATCCACTGGATCATTGAAAAAGCAAGAGAATTCCAGAAAAACATCTACTCTGCTTTATTGACAATGCCAAAGCCTTTGACTGTGTGGATCACAATAAACTGTGGAACATTCTGAAAGAGATGGGAATCCCAGACCACCTGACCTGCCTCTTGAGAAACCTGTATGCAGGTCAAGAAGCAACAGTTAGAACTGGACATGGAACAACAAACTGGTTCCAAATAGGAAAAGGAGTATGTCAAGGCTGTATACTGTCACTCTGCTTATTTAACTTATATGCAGAGTACATCATGTGAAATGCTGGGCTGGATGAAGCATAAACTGGAATCAAGATTTCTGGGAGAAATATCAATAATCTCAGATATGCAGATGATACCACCCTTATGGCAGAAAGTGAAGAAGAACTAAAGAGCCTCTTGATGAAAGTAAAAGAGAAGAGTGAAAAAGTTGGCTTAAAGCTCAACATTCAGAAAAATAAGATCATGGCATCTGGTCCCATCACTTCAAGGCAAATAGATGGGGAAACGGTAGAAACGGTGTCAGACTTTATTTTTTTGGGCTCCAAAATCACTGCAGATGGTGACTGCAGCCATGAAATTAAAAGACGCTTGCTCCTTGGAAGAAAAGTTATGACCAGCCTAGGCAGCATATTAAAAAGCAGAGACATTACTTTGCTAACAAAAGTCTGTCTAGTCAAAGTATGGTTTTTCCAGTAGTCATGCATGGATGTGAGAGTTGGACTATAAAGAAAGCTGAGCACTGAAGAATTGATGCTTTTGAACTGTGGTGCTGGAGAAGACTCTTGAGAGTCCCTTGGACTGCAAGGAGATCTAACCAGTCCATCCTAAATGAAATCAGCCCTGAATATTCACTGGAAGGACTGATGCAGAAGCTGAAACTCCAATACTTTGGCCACCTGATGCAAAGAACTGACTCATCTGAAAAGGCCCTGATGCTGGGAAAGATTGAAGGCGGGAGGAAAAGGGGACGACAGAGGATGAGATGGTCAGATGGCATCACTAATTCGATGGACATGAGTTTGAATAAGCTCTGGGAGTTGATGATGGACAGGGAGGCCTGGTATGCTGCAGTCAATGTGGTCACAAAGAGTCGGACATGACTGACTGACCAAACTGAACTGAAATAAATGAAAGGATGTCTCGCTCATGGATTTGAAAAATCACTATTGTAAAGATGTCAATTTGCTCCATTCTGACTTACAGATTTATAGCAATCCCAATCATATCCTAGGAGGCTTGTGTGAATTGTGAATTTGCATATGCAAATTGATGAGATAGTTCCTAACTTACATTAAAACGTAAAGGGCCAAACATAGCCCACCCCTCACAAATATTAAATAACAAAAAATGTAAAGAGTTTATATACCAGAAATAAGAATTTGTTATAAAGCTAGATAATCAAAACATTATGGTATTGGCACAAGAAATTAATCAACAGAAGATGAAAGAAATAATTCCAACAAATAGTGCAGGACCACTTGGATATCTATATAAAAATAACTGAAACTTTACCCTTATCTCACACCATATACAAAATTCCATTCTAGGTAAGATAATAAAGTTTCCAGAAATTGACTTCATGACTTTGAGACAAGCAAAAATTTCCTAAACAATAAAAGCAATAATTATAAAGTTTCAACTATAACTTATCTGTAACAGAATTTCTATTAATGAATGAACATCCGTAATGGTTGGAGAAGGAAATGGCAGCCCACTCCAGTGTTCTTGCCTGGAGAATCTCATGGACGGAGAGCCTGGTGGGCTACAATCCACGGGGTCACAAAGAGTTGGACACGACTGAGTGACTTCACTTCACTTCACTTCAGTAATGGTAGGCAAAAACAAGCCAAAGAGAAAAGGTACATGTAATACAACGGACTCATATCTAGAACACAAGAGTATAGGATGTTCCCAAAAGTTAGGTAACAAAAGAGAGAAAAAAACACTGCAAAGAAAAAATGGATCAACGGCAAGATATTCATGTAATGAAATACTATGCAGCAAAAAGAATGAATGAATTACTACAGGATCACTGCTGCATGAATGAATTTCACAAAGATAATAAAATGAGAAAAGACAAAGCAAGAAGACTACACACTTAGATTATATATAATTTATATGTAATATATATAACTTAGATTACATATAATCTAAGTGTGTAGTCTTCTATATATATATATAAAGTTCAAAAACAGGCAAAGCTTATCTATGGCAATAAAAACTAAAACAGTGGTCATCTTTGGTGAGTGGGGAATAACCGGAAATGTACATGAGGAGAAAGCTTTGTGCAATTTTACTTCTTTTTTTTTCATTAATATATTTTTTAATTGAAGGATAACTGCTTTACAGAATTCTGTTGTTTTGGGTACTGGCTACATAAATGGATTCACTTCATGATAATTCATTGAGCTGTATACTTAATGAGCTATGTACTTTTATGAAGGTATATTTAAGTTTTTAAAACTTTATTAAACACTGGAGATATGTTGACCTCCATGAAGTCTGATGACACTACCAATTAAGACTATGCAAAAATCACTGGGGCTCAGAAAACCTGTGATCAAGACCATGGTGATGAGGATAGTAACTAGGCATTATTCTAACGTATCATTTCATTTGGTTCATCCAACTATCCTTTGCAGTTGTTCAGTTCTTATTTTCCTTACCTAAAGAGACTGAATCAAAAAGAAGTTTAGTTACTTGCCCAACCCTAACCACAGAGTTAAAATGAGGTAGGGTCAGGACTCCCAGGAAGGTTACCATACCATGCTGCCTCTCACTTTGTTTACATAATTCTTTATTAAATTTTTACCATGTTTAACATTTGGTTGTTGTAAACCTTTCCTACTTTCTTCAAGCCTGTAACCCCATCCCACGTCCTCTTCCCTCTTGAGTATGCTAAGTCACTTTGAGATTGACCCTATGGACAATAGCCCACCATGCTCCTCAGTCCATGGGATTCCCCAGGCAAGAATACTGGAGTGGGTTGCCATGCCTTCCTCCAGGGGATCTTCCCAACCCAGGGATTGAACTCACATCTCTTTCGTCTCCCACATCAGCAGGTGGGTTCTTTACCGCTGTGTCACCTGAGAAGCCCTTTCCTTCTTGGGAAGATTGTAAAACCACACCTTGTGGTTTACTTTTAAAGTATTAATATATGCTTTTCTACTCATTAGATAATAAATATCTCGAAGAGCAATCATGCCTTGGATCTCTCTGAGTACAGAGAAGGGACTTGAGACATGTGTCCCTGATGGGGAGAAGGAAGTGGTGAATCACCATTCCCTTATCTTCATGCATCAAGGACCAGTTTCACTAAAGTAAAATCACTCCAGAGAGACAGAAAATAGAACAAACAAATGTGTTAGGAGTGGATAAACATCTTTAGAAATAAACATCTGCAAAACATCTGGGTAAAAAAGATCCTAACCAGCATAAGAGAAAATAAGCAAATAGTCTACAACTAACAACTGCTGCAAGGCTAGGTACAGGCATGTCTTGCTTGATCAGACTTTGCTTTATTGCACTTCGCAGATACTGAGTTGTTTACAAATTGAAGGTTTGTGGCAACCCTGTGTCAAGTAAGTCTATTGGTGCCATTTTTATGGCAGCTTTATTTTTTAATTACAGTAAGTATATACACTGTCTTTTACAATTTATTTATTTTATTTGGAGACTGATTACTTTATTGTGGTGGTTTTTGCCATATAGTCAATCAGCCACGGTTGTACATGTGTTTCCCTGTCCTGAAGCCCCTCCCACCTCCCTCCCCATCCCATCCCTCAGGGTTGTCCAGGTGCACCGGCTTTGAGTGCCCTGTTTCATGCATCGAACTTGGACTGGTCACCTATTTCACATATGGTAATATACATGTTTCAAAGCTATTCTCTCAAATCACCCCACCCTTGCCTTCTCCTATAGAGTCCAAAAGTCTCTTCTTTATATCTGTGTCTCTTTTTCTGTCTTGCATATAGGGTCGTCATTATCATCTTTCTAAATCCGATATATATGCATTAATATACTGTATTGGTGTTTTTCTTTCTGACTTACTTCACTCTGTATAATAGGCTCCAGTTTCATCCACCTCATTAGAACTGACTCAAATGTGTTCTTTTTTATAACTAAGTAATATTCCATTGTATACACTGCTTTTTAAGCATAATGCTATTTCACACTTAACAGACAACAGTATAGTAAAAATATAAACATAATTTTTCTATGTGTTGGGGAACTAAAATATCTGTGTGACTTGCTTTATTGCAGTATTTGTTTTATTGGGGTGGTTTGGAACTGAATCCAGTATCTTTGAGGTATGCCTGTATAATTTATTACTAATGTGAGTTTCATAGAAAATACACCAATGTGAAGATTAAGAATATCTAAGTTCCCTTTTATCCTTGGGTCTTCTTTATACAGATTTACATATTCCTTAACTCTGATTAAAATACGAATTTCTACATCCCAAGTCTGTAAGATTGAAGTAAGAAGTATTGCCATCTGCTGATTTGAAGGTTTCTTAAAGTTCACACACCCTTCCTAAAAGAAAGATGTTAAAATCACGAAGCAGTGTACAGAAGACTGACTTCCAGAATAAGGAGTTCCACTGGCCCACTTCGCAGTGCAACTGGCCAATACTATATAATAACTCCCAATCACTGGAAGCCTCTAGAAATGGTCTTCAAAACAAAAACAAAAGAATTAAAAGTATGAAAATTCAGTAAGAGAGGCAGGAGTCTGTGGGAAACGGCTTGTCCCTTTCCCCCTCTCTACTCAGCAGGGCAGAGACTCCACACTGGACTGCTGCAGCCAGAACACAGGCCCCCTCCCTCCCCAGCTCCTGCACAGAGGACTCTTTCTGGAAAGGGCTGGGTGGACCGGTATAATTCTCTTCCGGCCCCCAGATGCCAAGTGCTGAGGCTCAGGCACAGGAAAGTGGATCAGAAGCTCCATCCTGGGCCTGGCTCCCTTAGAATAAATACTGGGACCTTGAAAACTCTTTTCCTAGTCCTCAAAGCATGGTGGCTCCATACAGGAGAGGCATTCTGAGAAGGCCTTAGGCTACTTCACTAAAGGAATCCAGCCAGTTACTAAACAAATAAACAAACAAGCCTTCATCATCAGTGAAAGGGTGGTGGACCAGAGCTGCTGTAATATATAATCTAATATATTCAGCTTCTAACAAAGCATTTCAAGGCATGTGAAGGCACAGGCAAGTACGACAGAACGACCCATGTATACATCATGAAAAAAGCCATCAAACTACCTGTGAGAGTGACCAAATGCTGGATTTATGGGAAATGATTCCAAAGTAGCCACTATACATTCACAGAACTAAAATTTTACATTATACATTCACAGAACAATATATTCACAGAACTAAAAGTTTTTTAAAAAATTACTAAAAGGGTTTAAGAGTAGATCTGAACTGGCATAAGACAGAACTAGTGAACTTGAAGATACAGTGACTGATAGTATGTAAGCTGACATCAGAGAGAAAAGGGAATGAAGGAGAAGAAAACCAGAGCCTGAGAGAAACGTAGGACATCGTGAAATCCATAAATCACATGAAATGGGAGTACTAGGAGAGGAAAGGAGGGAAAAGTCTTTAAAGAAACAGTAGCTAAAAATTTCCAATGTTATTGAAAAACAATAACCTACACACCCTAGAATCTCAAACTCCAAGTAGGATTAATCTAATAAGACCTAACACACAGCATAAAAAAACGCTAAAAGTTGAAGACAAGGAGAAAATATGGACGGTATCATTAAATCTACACATGGACATCACCAGATGGTCAACACCGAAATCAGATTGATTATATTCTTTGCAACCAAAGATGGAGAAGATGTATACAGTTAGCAAAAACAAGACCAGGAGCTGACTGTGGCTCAGATCATGAACTCCTTATTGCGAAGTTCAGACTTAAATTGAAGAAAGTAGGGAAAACCACTAGGCCATTCAGATATGACCTCAATCAAATCCCTTATGATTATACAGTGGAAGTGAGAAATAGATTTAAGGGACTAGACCTGATTGATAGAGTGCCTGATGAACTCTGGACGGAGGTTCGTGACATTGTACAGGAGACAGGGACCAAGACCATCCCCATGGAAAAGAAATGCAAAAGAGCGAAATGGCTGTCTGAGGAGGCCTTACAAATAGCTGTAAAAAGAAGAGAGGCGAAAAGCAAAGGAGAAAAGGAAAGATATAAGCATCTGAATGCAGAGTTCCAAAGAATAGCAAGGAGAGATAAGAAAGCCTTCCTCAGTGATCAATGCAAAGAAATAGAGGAAAAGAACAGAATAGGAAAAACAAGAGATCTCTTCAAGAAAATTAGAGATTCCAAGGGAACATTTCATGCAAAGATGGGCTCGATAAAGGACAGAAATGGTATGGACCTAACAGAAGCAGAAGATATTAAGAAGAGGTGGCAGGAATACACAGAAGAACTGTACAAAAAAGATCTTCACGACCAAGATAGTCACAATAATGTGATCACTGACCTAGAGCCAGACATTTTGGAATGTGAAGTCAAGTGGGCCTTAAAAGCATCACTACTAACAAAGCTAGTGGAGGTGATGGAATTCCAGTTGAGCTATTTCAAGTCTTGAAAGATGATGCTGTGAAAGTGCTGCACTCAATATGCCAGCAAATTTGGAAAACTCAGCAGTGGCCACAGGACTGGAAGAGGTCAGTCTTCATTCCAATCCCAAAGAAAGGCAATGCCAAAGAATGCTCAAACTACCGCACAATTGCACTCATCTCACACGCTAGTAAAGTCATGCTCAAAATTCTCCAAGCCAGGCTTCAGCAGTATGTAAACCGTGCACTCCCAGATGTTCAAACAGGTTTTAGAAAAGGCAGAGGCACCAGAGATCAAATTGCCAACATCCGCTGGATCATGGAGAAAGCAAGAGAGTTTCAGAAAAACATCTATTTCTGCTTCATTGACTATGCCAAAGCCTTTGACTGTGTGGATCACAATAAACTGTGGAACATTCTGAAAGAGATGGGAATCCCAGACCACCTGACCTGCCTCTTGAGAAACCTGTATGCAGGTCAGGAAGCAAGAGTTAGAACTGGACATGAAACAACAGACTGGTTCCAAATAGGAAAAGGTGTACGTCAAGGTTGTATATTGTCACCCTGCTTATTTAACTTATATGCAGAGTACATCATGAGGAACGCTGGGCTGGAAGAAGCACAAGCTGGAATCAAGATTGCTGGGAGAAATATCAATAACCTCAGATATGCAGATGACACTACCCTTATGGCAGAAAGTGAAGAGGAACTCAAAAGCCTCTTGATGAAAGTGAAAGAGGAGAGTGAAAAGGTTGGCTTGAAGCTCAACATTCAGAAAACAAAGATCATGGCATCTGGTCCCATCACTTCATGGAAAATAGATGGAAGAACAGTGGAAACAGTGTCAGACTTTGTTTTTTTGGGCTCCAAAATCACTGCAGATGCTGACTGCAGCCATGAAATTAAAAGACGCTTGCTCCTTGGAAGGAAAGTTATGACCAACCTTGATAGTATATTAAAAAGCAGAGACATTACTTTGCCAACCAAGGTCCGTCTAGTCAAGGCAATGGTTTTTCCCGTGGTCATGTATGGATGTGAGAGTTGGACTGTGAAGAAAGCTGATCGTCGAAGAATCGGTGCTTTTGAACTGTGGTGTTGGAGAAGACTCTTGAGAGTCCCTTATACTGCAAGGAGATCCAACCAGTCCATTCTAAAGGAGGTCAATCCTGGATGTTCATTGGAGGGACTGATGCTAAAGCTGAAACTCCAATACTTTGGCCACCTCATGCGACGAGTTGACTCACTGGAAAAGACTCTGATGCTGGGAAAGGTTGGGGGCGGGAGGAGAAGGGGACGACGGAGAATGAGATGGCTGGATGGCATCACCGACTCTGTGGACATGAGTTTGAGTGTACTCCGGGAGTTGGTGATGGACAGGGAGGCCTGGCGTGCTGTGATTCATGGGGTCGCGGAGAGTCGGACACGACTGAGCGACTGAACTGACTGACTGACTGATCATTAAATTAAATAAACAGAGAGGCCATTAGACTGAGGTGGTTTTAGTACCTTCAGTTCAGTTCAGTTCAGTTGCTCAGTCGTGTCCGACTCTCCGCGACCCCATGAATCACAGCACGGCAGGCCTCCCTGACCATCACCAACTCCCGGAGTTCACTCAAACTCATGTCCATTGAATCGGTGATGCCATCCAGCCATCTCATTCTCTGTCGTCCCCGTCTCCTCCCACCCCCAATCCCTCCCAGCATCAGACTCTTTTCCAGAGAGTCAACTCATCGCATGAGGTGGCCAAAGTATTGGAGTTTCAGATTTAGCATCAGTCCTTCCAATGAACACCCAGGATTGATCTCCTCTAGAACGGACAGGTTGGATCTCCTTGCAGTCCAAGGGACTCTCAAGAATCTTCTCCAGCACCACAGTTCAAAAGCATCAATTCTTTGGCGCTCAGCTTTCTTCACAGTCCAACTCTCACATCCATACATGACCACGGGAAAAACCATAGCCTTGACTAGACGGACCTTGGTTGGCAAAGTAATGTCTCTGCTTTTTAATATGCTATCTAGGTTGGTCATAACTTTCCTTCCAAGGAGTAAGCGTCTTTTAATTTCATGGCTGCAATCAGCATCTGCAGTGATTTTGGAGCCAAAAAAAATAAAGTCTGACATTGTTTCCACTGTTTCCCCATCTATTTCCCATGAAGTGATGGGACCAGATGCCATGATCTTTAGGAGACTATATAATCAAACTAAACCCTACGCCAATAAGTCTCTCAATATTAGGAAATTAAAACCCAAGCACAACTAATCACACAGAGCCAACTAGGACTTTTCAAGTAAAGCAAATTCTTATGCTATAGCCAATCCAGTAACTACTTGTTTGCTCTGCCTCTTCTCCATGGAAATCTTTCCTCTGGAGGGCTCCTAACCACGTCTAGTTTGGTACTGCCAAATTCAAGCCAATTTTTGCTCAGACTCTTAAAATTTTTAATATGCCTCAGTTTACCTTTTAACAGTAGCAAAAGAAAGACAACATGTCACTTATAAAGGAAACCCAATACGATAAAAGGCTAATTTAGCAGAAACAATGGAGGACAGGAAGGCAGTGGAATAACATAATCACAGGCCTCAAAGAAAAAACTGTGGACCAAGAGTCCTTTATTCAGTAAAGCCATTATTCAGAAAGAAAGGTGAAACAGCATCCTAGATAAGCAAGAACTGAAAGAATTTACTGTTAACAGATCCACTTTAGGAGAAATAAAGGAAATTCTTTAGGTTGAAAGAAAGTGACCTCAGATGGTAATTTAAATTGATATCTACAAAGAGCACTAGTCATATAACTGTGTAATTATGAGACAATATAAACGCCTAACTTTCTTCTCTTAGTTGATGGAAAAGGTAACGGTATAACATAATATGCATAAAACATATTACTGGGCCTATAACCTATAGAAATGTAACACATGCACATTACATGTGCTAGTAATAGCACAGAGGAGGGATGTTAGAGCAAAGGTGTTACGGACTGAGAAAATGACAGCAGTGATGATCCCAACAGTGCACCGTCAGGCTTGCGACAGTAGCAGATGGTATATGTACTACAGTAATACCATGAGAGGGGGAGGCACAGAAGCAGTATTTCTATATACAGTACAAGAATCAAGCTTGTCTAAATCTGAAGCTGATTCTGAAAACTTAACATGTATACGGTTAAGCCCTAGAGCAATCACTTTAAAAAACCCTCAAAAATAATGAAGTAATAAAATAAAAATACATTAGAAAATATTCACTCAGTACAAAAAAATATATAAAGGAAAAAAATAGAGGGGCAAAAACCACAAGACAGAAAACAAAAAGCAAATGCAGAAATAAATCAAACTATATCAATAACATAAGTGAATGGATTAAACAATCCAATCAATCATTACATTGTCAGGTTAGATTAAAACAACATGATCAACAACAGTCCTTTTACAGGAGACAGACTTTAAATAAAATAATAAAAATAATTTTTATTATTATTATTTTGGCTGTGCTGCACAGCATGCAGTATCTTAGTTCCCTGAACAGGGATCAAATTTGTGCCCCTTGCAGTGGAAACACTAAGTCTTAACCACTGGACCACCAGGGAAGTCTTGAGACAGACCTTAGATTCAAAAACACAAATAAAAGAATCAAAAAAAATGCGTCATGAAACACCAACTATGGAAAAGCTAGAATGGCTATACTCATATGAGCTTTTATGACAAACAATGTTACCACAGATGTAATGTGGACTCCGTGCTGCAGTCCATGGGCCGCAGAGGCAGACACGACTGAGCGACTGAACAGCAGAGATACTACAGTTACACTCAGGTGGCGCAGGGGTAAAGAACCCTCCTGCCAATGTAGGAGACTCGAGGACAGGGTTCAGTCTCTGGGTCAGGAAGACCCCCTGGAGAAGGGGATGGCAACCCACTCCAGTATTCTTGCCTGGAAAAGCTCATGGACAGAGGAGCCTGGTGCACTACAGTCCACGGGGCCACAAACAGCTGGACAAGACCGAGCGACTGAGTGCACATGCGTGCGTGTGCACACATACACACACGCACACAATCCTAACAGCACATCAAAATATATGAAAAACCAGCAGAGAAACAGACAATTCAACAATAAGAATGAATGTCCCACTTTCAATAACGGCTAGAACTAGACAGAAGATCAACAAGGAAGTAGAAGACTTGTACAACACTTAAAACCAACTAGACCTAACAGACACCTACAGAACACCCCACCTAACAACAGAATATCCAGGTGAAATCGTATGCTAGGCCATAAAACAAACCTCAGTAAATTAAAAGGATAGAAACAAAACATATTCTCCAACTACAATGGAATGAAACTAGAAATCAATGCATGCATGGGTGCTAAGTCACTTCAGTTGTGTTTGACTCGTTGAGACTCTATGGACTATAGCTCACTAGGCTCCCCTGTCCATGGGATTCTTCAAGCAAGAATACTGGAGTGGGGTGCCATGCCCTCCTCCAGGGGATCTTCCCTACCAAGGGATCAAACCTACATCTTTTATCTCTTGCATTGGCAGGTGAGTTCTTTACCACTAGTACCACCTGGGAAGCCCCTAAAAATCAATAACAAGGACAAATTTGGGAAATAAATACTTATGGACTACAACTTAAGTAGTGCTAAGAAGGCAATTATAGCTGTCAATGTCTGTATTAAAAAAGAAAAAAAATCTCAATAACCTAAACAACAAAATTAGACAAATTCCTCAAAGGACATAAATTACTAAAATTGTCTCAAGAAGAAACAAATAATCTGATAGACCTATTACAAGTGAAGAAACTGAATCAGTAATCAAAAATTTATGCAAAGAAAACCCAGGTGCAGATGGCTTATGGAACGGGAAGGAACATTTTCTAACTCGTTTTATAAGACCCATATGATGTTGATACCAAGCCAAACAAAGACATGACAAGAAAACTACAGATCAATATTTCCTATGAATGTGAACGTAAAAGACTCAACAGAATACCAGCAAACTAAACCCAACCACACGCTAAAAATATCTGTGCCCCATGACTAAGTGCTGCTTTCCTCAGGGATGAGAGGCTGGTTTAACAGCCAAAAATCAATTACTGTAACTCATTACATAAACAATAGAAAACAAAAATCTCATAATAACCTGCACAGATGCAGAAAAAGCATTTGACAATGTCCAACATCATTTCATGATAAAAAGCCTCAAAAAACTAGAAAGGAACTTCCAAATCTGATAAAGGTTATCTACGAAAAACCGACAGCTAATAATACCACACTTCGCCTAATACCCATTATTAGGCAACTGGATGCTTTTCCATAAGATCAGAAACAAGATAAGAATGCCCCCTCTTACAGCTTTTTTTCAATACTGTACTGGAGAGTCTAGTCAGGGAAAAATAGGTAAGAAAAAGAAATGAATTGTATCCATATTGGTAAGGAAGAAATAAAACTATTCACAGATGACAAAGTCTTATAGTTAGAAAATCCTAATGAACTACCAAAAAAAAAAACAACCTACTGGAATAAACACGTGAGGCAAGACTGAAGGATATAAAAACAAATATTTAAAAATGAAAGATATTCCTATATATTCACATTAAACAATCCAAAAATGAAGTTAAGAACATAATTTTATTCACAATAGGGTCAAAAAGAATAAAACGCTTTGGAACTACAAAATATTATTGAAAGAAATTAAAGATCTAAGTAAATGAAAAATCATCCCATGTCCATGGATAAGGAGATTTAACATTAAGATCTTAGGCAATACTCCCTAAGCTGACTGACAGATTCAACAAAATCTCTATCAGAATTCCAGTCGACTTTGTCAAAACTGACAAGCTGATTCTAAAATTCACCTAAAATTGCAGGGGACCCAGAATACCCAAAATAATCGTACAAAAGAAGAATCAAGTAAGAGGACTCACACTTCAAAAAATGAAAATGTATTACAACGCAAAGGCTGTCAAGACCGTGTGGTGCCAGCACGAGTACAAACATACACGTTGGTGGACTAGACTGAGGACAGGGAGATGGAGTGAGGGTGGAGCTAAAGGATGACAGGTTTCCTTCTGGGGGGTGAAAATGTCCTAAAACTGAATATGGTGATGGTTGAACGCAGCTATAAATATGCTCACGACTAGGGAACTGTGAAGCACAGGCTGGAATCAAGATTGCTGGGAGAAATATCAATAACCTTAGATATGCAGATGACACCATCCTTATGGCAAAAAGTGAAGAACTAAAGAGCCTCTTGATGAAAGTGAAAGAGGAGAGTGAAAAACTTGGCTTAAAACTCAACATTCAGAAAACTAAGACCATGGCATCCGGTCCCATCACTTCATGGCAAATAGATGGGAAAACAGCGAGAGATTTTATTTGGGGGGGGGGGAGCTCCAAAATCACTGCAAATGGTGACTGCAGCCATGAAATTAAAAGATGCTTGCTCCTTGGAAGAAAAGCTATGACCAACACAGACAGCATATTAAAAAGCAGAGACATTACTTTGTCAACAAGGGTCCATCTAGTCAAAGCTATGGCTTTTCCAGTAGTCATGTATGGATGTGAAAGTTGGACTATAAAGAAAGCTGAGCACCAAAAAATTGATGCTTTTGAACTGTGGTGTTGGAGAAGACTCTTGAGAGTCCCTTGGACTGCAAGGAGATCCAACCAGTTCATCCTAAAGGAAATCAACCCTGAATATTCATTGGAAGGACTGTTGCTGAAGCTGAAACTCCAATATTTCAGCCACCTGATGTGAAGACCTGACTCATTTGAGAAGACCCTGATGCTGGGAAAGATTGAGGGCAGAAGAAGGGGATAACAGAGGATGTGATGGTTGGATGGCATCACTGACTCAATGGACATAGGCTTGGGTGGACTCCGGGAGTTGGTGATGGACAGGGAGGCCTGGCGTGCTGCAGTCCATGGGATCACAAAAAGTTGAACACAACTGAGTGACTGAACTGACTGACTGACTGAGTGAACTGTACCCTTTAAGTAGATGAATCATATGGTACTTGAATTATATCTCAATATAATTTAAAAAAATAAACAGAGACAGAAGGCTCTGAAGAATACTTTGGGTCTTATTCAGTTTATCAGATCATTAGAGAATCACAGAAGCCTAGAGTTGGAAGTCTTAAAGGGTTCTACCTATTACACAATATAAGAATACCTTCTATTATACCTCTGAAAAGAAACTGTGGTCCAACAGTTTTTGATCTCAGATTACCTTTACTGCTTTGCCTGAACATCACTTTTTCCACTGGTGAGTGCCAGTGCCTAGAACACTGCCCAGCTCCCAATTTACTGTTCAGTTGCTCAGGCGTGTCTGACTCTTTGCAACCCAAGGACTGCAGCACACCAGGCTTCCCTGTCCTTCACCATCTCCTAGAGCTTGCTCAAACTTGTATCCACTGAGCTGGTGATGTCATCCAAACATCTCATCCTCTGTCGTCCCTTTCTCCTCCTAGCCTCAATCTTTCCCAGAATCAGGGTCTTTTCCAATGAGTTGGCTTTTCCCATCAGGTGGCCAAAGTACTGGATTTTCAGCTTCAGCATCAGTCCTTCCAATAAATACTAAGAGTTGATTTCCTTTAGGAATGCCTGTTTTTTTTTTTTTTCTCAGTGCAGTCCAAGGGACTCTCAAGAGTCTTCTCCAACACCACAGTTTGAAAGCATCAGTTCTTCAGTGCGCAGCCTTCTGTATGGTCCAACTCTCACATCCAAACGTGACTACTGGAAAAACCATAGCTTTGACTATACAGACCTTTGTTGGCAAAGTAATGTCTCTGCTTTTTAATATGCTGTCTAGGTTTGTCATAGATTTTCTTCCAAGGAGCAAACATCTTTTAATTTCATGGTTGCAGTCACCGTCTGCAGTGATTTTGGAGCCGAAGAAAATTAATCTCTTCTAATTCATAGATCTCTCTGCTGCTGCTGTTGCTAAATTGCTTCAGTTGTGTCCGACTCTGTGTGACCCCATGGACAGCAGCCCATTAGGCTCCCCTATCCCTGGGATTCTCCAGGCAAGAACACTGGAGTAGGTTGCCATTTCCTTCTCCAATGCATGAAAGGGAAAGTGAAAGTGAAGTCGCTCAGTCATGTCTGACTCTTTGCGACCCCATGGACTGTACCTACCAGGCTCCTCCATCCATGGGATTTTCCAGGCAAGAGTACTGGAGTGGTATGCCATTGCCTTCTCTGATAGATCTCTCTAATTGATCATTTTTATTGACATACTTTTAGATCTGAGACCAAAGAGTTTGAAAATTGTTACTTTCCTACAAAATACATGTGTGTGTGTGATAGTTATTCAATTGGGTCTGACACTGAGATGCCATAGACTGTAGCCCACCAGGATCCTCTGTCCATAGAATTCTCCAGGTAAGAATACTGGAGTGAGTTGCCATTTCCTTCTCTAGGGGATCCTGCCAACCCAGGGATCAAACCTGGGTCTCCTGCATTTCAGGCAGATTCTTTACCATCTGAGCCACCACATGGACTTCAAAAAATAATTACTTTGTATACCCAAAGAAGGCCTGAAAACCAAAAGGGGAAGAATAAATTCCTAAAAGAGTAATCCTGGGGGTCCACCAAGCACACCTTGCTAAGGCTGCTACATTAATGAGAATGAACAAACAATTGCTCCTCATTACAATAGGGATGGATCCCATGGGGACAATGTTGATCGAAAGCAGCCATATGCACGTGACTAGATATTCAAGAGACAAAGCTATAGGTCAGGACAGTGATTCCTTCAAGGTTGAGGTAGACTGAAAGTGATGTTGCACGGTGAAGCACTTTAAAAAATTGTCTTCTACTCTGTGGTGGACCAATATTTTACAGAACACAAAGGTAACCCACACTTGATGTCACAACAATGTCAAATGGCTATAAAGATGTCTGAAGGCTTACTTTTGATTTTAGTTTTTTATTTATTGCACACAGCTAATAAACTGGCCTGGAACAAACAGGCAAACTATACTTTGAGAAGCATGGATTAGGGTTCCATAGTTTTTCAAAGTTAACTTAGTCTGTTTTCCTTTGTACTTTTGTTAGGCATTAATGTCAAACTACTGATTTCAAGTTACCTGGGGCTTCCCTGGTAGCTCAGCTGGTAAAGAATCTGCCTGCAATACGGGAGACCCTGGTTCGGAAAGATCCCCTAGAGAAGGGATAGTCTACTCACTCCAGTTGTCTTGGGCTTCCCTGATGGCTCAAGACAGTAAAGAATCTGCCTGCAATGTGGAAGACCTGGGTTCAGTCCCTGGGTTGGGGAGATCCCCTGGAGAAGGGAATGGCTACCGACTTCAATATTCTTGCCTGCAGAAATCCATGGACAGAGGAGCCTGGGAGGGTACAGTCCATGGGGTCGCAAAGAGTCAGACGTGACTTTCACTGACTTCACATGGGCTTCCTTGGTAGCTCAAATGGTAAAGAGTCTGCCTGCAATGGAGGAGGCCCGGGTTTGATCTCTGGTCGGGAAAATCCCCTGGAGGAGGGTATGGCTACCCGCTCCAGTATTCTTGCCTAGAGAATTTCATGCACAGAGGAGCCTGGTGGCTCAGTCCACAGGGTCCCTAAGAGTCGGACACGACTGAGGGACTAACACTACTGCTACTGACTTCGTAAGACCTGATCTTTCCCTCCGGTGATTTTAAACTATAATCTAATTAAAAGGCGTAAAAGGCATCAGATCAAAGATCTGAGACATTTTTACTGCACTAACCTTTTCTCACTCAAAGAAAAGGCAACATTTACTTTTTACCAAAGTACATCTGAATGCTCACTTAAAACTGGCTACAAAAAATTTACTTCCAGTCATTTCCACACCTAATTTTCCTGGTGTCACTTTCTCTGCCCAAGGTGATAATGAAATATGTAACAAATTATCGTTGATCACACATTTGAAGTTCTAGCTTTTGTTTTACCAGCTGGTGGCAAAACCAAGAGAAAAGTCATTTGGGGGTAGGGTGGTAGGGGTAGAATATTCATGAATTTCAGAAGCACTGGGTAGAGGAGTCAAGTTTTTGTAACCACCTATATAACACTCAAGGGTGACTTGGCCAAAGCAAATATGGTGAAGAATTATAAAAACAGGAGGCAAATTGAGAGTTTCAGATTCTCAGGTGCTTAGTTGCTCAGTCCTGTCCAACTCTTTGAGACCCCATGGACTGGAGCCTACCAGGCTCCTCTGTCCATGGGATTCTCTAGGCAAGAATACTGGAGTGGGAAGTCATTCCCTCCTCCAGAATATCTTCCAGAAACAGGGATCAAACCTGGGTCTCCCACACTGTAGGCAGATTCTTTACAGTCTGAGCCACCAGGAAAGCCTGCCTATTCTCACACTTCCCTGGTCAGGGAATTAGATCCCATATGCCACAACTAAGATTCTGTGCAGACTAATAAACGAATATTCCTTGGGAAAAAAAAAAAAACAACTACTGTAGAGTTAGAAATCAGAATATGTAAACCACTGTAAAAACAGACAACAACAAAATCCATTATCTTCTTCCCTTTAAAAATGAAGCAAAACAACCTTCCCTTTGAAGGGACAGTTTCCAGATTTATGATCATCTCCCAGCTCCAACATACATGATTTCATTTCCCTCAAGTAGTTGCAATATTCCTTAAATCATCATACTTTTACTAGAGCAGGAATCCTTAATTATGAGTATATGGATGGATTTTAAGAAGTCTAAGAACTCTATGAAACTCCAAATGTTGTAAAATGTTGGATGAGTGAGCAACTATATGGACAAGATGTCTCCAGTTGTCAACACATCTGTTATTGACAACTGTTGATTAAAAGCATCCTTCTTTAGTTAAAAATGTGATCCAAATAGAGAGATAGGGTTCTTCATTAATTGAACAGGTATATAAAAACATTAGGAGAAGGCAATGGCACCCCACTCCAGTACTCCTGCCTGGAAAATCCCATGGATGGAGGAGCCTGGTAGGCGCAGTCCATGGGGTTGCAAAGAGTCAGGCACGACTGAGCGACTTCACTTTCACTTTTCACTTTCGTGCACTGGAGAAGGAAATGGCAACTCCTCCAGTGTTCTTGCCTGGAGAATCCCAGGGACGGGGGAGCCTGGTGGGCTGCCGTCTACGGGGTCGAACAGAGTCGGACACGACTGAAGCGACTTAGCAGCTAGGAGCATAAAAGCATTACATTATATCATATACCCAAAAAAGGCATGTGAAAAATCCACTCATTTTGTATATGATAACACTGACATTTAGAGAGATTAAGGGATGTTCAAGCCCATGCTGCTAGCTAGAAGGCAAAAGTCAGGGAGTAACACTCTGCATCCATTCCCTCCCACAATGCCACCATGCTGGAGGATATTAGTAAGCACATTACGGGGAGCCAACAGACCCACTTCTCATAAATATACAATCTTAGAATAAATAAAATAATTCTTTAACCACTACTGGCTCATAACAAACATAAACATTCTTTTTTTTTTTTTTACTGAAAGTATCTAAAAATACATATTCTTTTAGAAACATTTTAGAGCTTAATTCTTTGCCAGTAGACACAATCAATAACTTGTCAATCATCTGAAAGACATAAGTGCTTGATCCCCCTGCAGTCAATCAGAGAAGCCCACACACTTGACCTAGAAGGGATGGAAGATGTTTAGGAGATAGAAAGCTTCAAGTAGGCCCTTAAAACACATTCGTTTCTGAGACAACTACTCTGAAAGCCCACAATGCAAAGTAAATTAGTTGAATGGATCTTTGGGTAACTATTGAAGCTGTTTAGAAATTTTAAGCAGAACCTCTTTTAAAAGTTTAGTCTCTGGTTTATTCACATGAAAGAATAGCAAGTGCGAAAACCAAAGGAGATGATATTTAGTGAAAAGAACTTTTATAGTAAGTAATTAAGTGAGAAAGCTGAAAAAGAATGCCTTATTTTGGCGTCAGTTAGGATGGAGAGGAACCCAAAATTTGCTTTTAACTTTTTTCAAAATAATTCAAAAATTAAAAGTCTGTAAGGATACAAGAAACCCTGCACTCTCTGCTCGCCCCCCCCTACTTGCCACCCCCACTTTTGACTCCTAAAATACAGTGTAACTTTCCACCATCTGTTATTGTAGAGCAGAAACAGTAATGAACATATGGGCTTTCTCTCTCAAGCAGCTGTAGTGTAGTTAAAGTTATAATAATTGTCTTTCTGTAAGATAAATTTACATTAAAAACCTGGCCAGTGAAAAACAAACGGCTCAGTCTCAGAGCCTTCCAAAATAAAATTAAGAAACTCAGCATCATGTGTGACATACATGCAGAGATTTAGAGAATATCCTATAAATCTTGTGCTTTTATGTATAAGGTTAAACAAATACAATTCATTATGCCCAGATCAGTTTACACAATCAAAGAGTCCACAACTCATCTCTTCTCTTTTCCATCAATATGCTCAGAGCCTCAAACAAGGGTTAGATAAGTTACATATAGAAATAAGGAACTAAGTTCTCAAAAGCTGATAACTATAAATCTATCACTTCTGTGAGTCACTGAACTCCAATCTAAAGGCTCATTTATTTATAAGAAAAATCACAACACATGTGACACATAAATTTCCATTTCAACTATTATCATTTATAATGAGTTTAAGTAAACAAAAAAATTCAGAGCATATTCTGATTCATATATTATGAAAAACAGGAATTTTACCTACCTTTATCTGGGTGATTCAAAATCATGATTCTCCTGTGAGCTGCTCTAATCTTGGCCTTGCTGGCAGATGGGCTGTAAAAAGAAAGTGCTTATAACAAATAGCGTCAAATGCAGATTATAAATTAACGGCTTATATGAGTTTCAAGAAATTAAAAACTAATGAGAATTTCACCATCTTGTGGATAAATATAAAATTACAGCTTGTCACTTCATTCTACCAACCATCAAAATAAATCAGATTCAATGCTGCATGTACCTTTTTCTTCAGTCCTTTGTCTCAATTAAAAAAACATATCCACAAGAAATAGGACAGGGAAATCATAGTCTATAGACTATTACTTTGAGTGTGAAAACTTACGCTTCAAGCTCTTTGGGGGGAAGGCAGTACATATGATGTAACAAACAGGTACCTGAACTCTAGAGCTACCAGACAGCATGATTCTAATCCCAGCACAGCCATGAAGGATGGGGTGTGTGTGCTCACACTCAGGTCTCTTTGCAACCCCATGGACTGTAGCCCTCCAGGCTCTTCTGTCCACGGGATTTTCCCGGCAAGAATACTGGGGTGGGTTGCCTTTTCCTCCTCCAAGAAGGATGGGGTGCCCTTGGCCAAATTTTTTACCCTCTCTGTGCTTCAGTTTCTTCACTGTAAAACAGAGCCAGGAAGAACATAGTCCTCATAAAGTAATCACCAGGGATTAAATTCGTTAATGCCAACAAAGTGCTAAAACAAGGTCTGGTGTGTGTATCAAATGTTCCATAATAGTTTCTACTATTATTATCTTTCAACAGAACATCTCAAAACTCTTCATAGCTCATTAATTTATTTAGTTTTGTGAGAAATCTATGGGAAAAGCTTGGCTGTGAGAGCCTAAACTCTAAACAAAAATTGAAGGAGAAAGTTAAATAAGCCTAAAATTATCCATGTAAAACCTAATTTATTCAAGTACTGGAAATCCTTCTTTCTAGTACATTTACACTAGTGTAAATATTAAGTAGCAACACCAGGAATTTATTACTATTAGTGTAAATTTTTTCCCTTGCCTGGAAAATGTACTAGAAAGAAGGATTTCCAGTACTTGAATAAATTAGGTTTTACATGGATAATTTTAGGCTTAAATCCATTGCTCATTACCTATAAAACTGTGCCTTGCTTACTTAACTCTCTGAGTTATAATTTTCTCATAAGTAAAAATGTACATTAAAAAAGTGAAGTATAAATAATCTAATCTAGCAAGCCACTCCAGTACTCTTGCCTAGAAAATTCCATGGATGGAGGAGCCTGGTAGGCTGCAGTCCGTGGGGTCGCTAGGGGTCGGACACGACTGAGCGACTTTACTTTCACTTTTCACTTTCACACATTGGAGAAGGAAATGGCAACCCACTCCAGTGTTCTTGCCTGGAGAATCCCAGGGACGGCGGAGCCTGGTGGGCTTCTGTCTATGGGGTCACATAGAGTCGGACACGACTGAAGTGACTTAGCAGCAGCAGCAGCAGCATTTTTCCAATGACTCAAAAAACACTACCACGAGTATCAGTTAAGTGGAAAGAAATTCTCAAGGTCTGCAGAGGTTTGCTTGCCTTTCTACTAATTGGTCATAAAATGTTTACGTTCTGTTTTGAACACCACATTCCTTGCTGTCAGTTGCCCATCCTCCATTCAGGCAGGATTCTAGTCTCAAGCTGTTACTTACCAGTTACTTGCTGCTTCTAATCTCCTGGGGTTAAATAACAGACCTACACTATCAATTGCTACATAAGCATATAAAGTATTCTTCTATAAAGAAAATAAATAAGTCTTAAGTTAAAGGGGAAGCCAAAAGAAAAATCAAAATATATCTTGAGACAAAGAAACAACCTACTAAAACTTCTGGGATGCAGCCAAGGCAGTTCTAAGAGGAAAATTTATAGTATTGAAATCCTACATTAAGGGGAAAGAAAAGAACTCAAACAACCTAACTTTACACCTCAGGGAAGTGTAGGAAGAACAAACTAAGCCTAAAATTAGTAGAAGGAAAATAAAAATCACAGTGAAAATAAATGAAATAGAGACTGAAATACCAAAAAAAAGAAGAAAAAAAAAAAATCAATGAAACCAAGAGCTTTTTTTTTTTTTTGGAGAATGTAAAGAAAACAGACAAACCAGAAGCTATATTCACCAAGGAAACAGAGAATTCAGGTAAAATCAGAAATGAAAATGGAGAGATTACAACTGACACAACAGAAATACAAAGGATAAGAGGATAAGAGGCTGTACTATACAATAAGAAACTGGAAGCCCTAGAAGAGATAGATACATTCCTAGAAACAAAGCACCTACCTAAATGAGAGAATCTTAGTTCTTAAACAAGGCATTAAAAATTAAATGTAGCTCTGATATATCTCCAGCACAGATAATTCACTATGAATTGAAACTGGAACTTGAAATATAATTTTGCCCAGATCAGGGATTTCAAACTGCTCCCTGGAATGTATTTGACTGAGAGTAGGGGATTAGGGCGGAGAAGGCAATGGCAAGCCACTCCAGTACTATTGCCTAGAAAATCCCATGGATGGAGGAGCCTGGTAGGCTGCAGTCCGTGGGGTCGCTAAGGGTCGGACATGACTGAGCGACTTCACTTTCACTTTTCACTTTCACACATTGGAGAAGGAAATGGCAACCCACTCCAGTGTTCTTGCCTGGAGAATCCCAGGGACGGGGGAGCCTGGTGGACTGCCGTCTATGGGGTCACACAGAGTCGGACACGACTGAAGTGACTTAGCAGCAGCAGCAGCAGGGGACTAGGGTGTGTAGAACAGAGCAGTGTTCCCTGATCCTGCAGCAAATAGAGCAGCTTTGGTTTCACCATTTTCTACTAGTAGTCTATTAAATAACATTTAAAGAGAGTTCCACAGAAGTTTTTAGAAAGTCTGAGTATCACAAATTTATGTATAATTTCAGAAAATAGCAGCTTTAGTTAAGTTTTCCCAAGCAACTCAGTAAAATATTTTAGGCTTTATTCAATACGGTAAGAAAACACAGAACCATCTAGTAACAAAGAGAATCTCTTTGTTTTTAAACAGGGTATTAACAGAGTCAGCTCCATTTTGTCTTTACCTACTTGTCATACAGTCTAAATCATTTGGATTCCAAGACCAAGGGAAATGGAACCGCAGCAATGTATTCACATCTTAAAAGAATCTCCTCAAAACAACACTGCCTGACTGAAAGAAAGGGCTAGAGGAAAGCAAACAAATTTTATCTATTTAATGTGTTAAAGGCAAATATTTAGACTTTTGCACTCATGAGAGAGACAGGAAGAGAGGGGACCAACCTTTATTCAGCACCTGTTCTTTGGTAAGCACTTTGATAAAAAAAGGTACCACTCACGGCATTTTACATTATTCCAACAAGGCAAAGCAGTATTAATTGCAAATCAAAAATGAAGAAGCTGAAGTGCATAAAAGCTAAAAATCAGTGCCTCCATGATCGGAGAGGGCAATGGCAAGCCACTCCAGTACTCTTGCCTAGAAAATCGCATGGACAGAGGAGCCTGGTGGGCTGCAGTCCATGGGGTTGCTACTAGTCAGACACGACTGAGCGACTTCACTTTGACTTCACTTTCACACACTGGAGAAGGAAATGGTAACCGCTCCAATGTTCTTGCCTGGAGAATCCCAGGGACGGCGGAGCCTGGTTGGCTGCCGTCTATGAGGTCACACAGAGTTGGACACGACTGAAGCGACGTAGCAGCAGCAGCAGCAGCATGATAGAATCAGAATCTGTTTGCTTAGCTGATATCTACTGAATAGTTACGAAGTGCTATGTTTATGCTAAACACTTCACGTGTTAATTTTTGCAGCAGTCCTATGCAGCAGAAACTAATGACGAGGCTGAGGCCACGCAGCTAACAAGTTACGAAACTGATATTTGTACCCAGATTCACTTTTATCAGAGTCTGTGTTGTTTAGTCACTCAATTTTCCTTGGGAAATTCTGTACAGCTTCCTGCTCAATGGAATAAAACTTAATAACCATGTATCTTAAGTCAACTCCAAATTATCTATCCGAAAAACAGGAGTACCTTGGATGATATTAAATGATATCCTCAAAAACTGTTGCTTGTGGATTCGTAATGTACTTTGTATACACATATCCAGAATATGAATGGGATGATATGGGGACCTCAGAAAAATGACAGTGGCATTCAGAATAATATTAAAGCAAAGAATAGTTAGCAACATAAATAATTTAACAGTGTGGTTCCCCTGCTTAAAATCATTTCTTTTTTTGTATTCTTGGTGAGAAAGCTCATCTCTTTTTATATTTAAATGAAGCACCAAGCCAAACTGACCTGTTTCTCCCCTACCCACCTTTTGTGGTTTTTTTTTTTTTGATTAGTTATAAGAAATAACAAAACATTTTGGCTTTAAATATCTGCTAACCTACAAGAGATTTAAAAATTCTGTCAATACAGGACTTTATGATTTATTCTGCTTAATTACGCTGACCAAGTCACCGTAAGATTTGTTGTAGGTAACATACTATAACCAACCCAAATAAAATTTTGAGTGAGCTCTAGGGAACATAAACAAATATAGACACTGGTAAATCTATGCTAGGGGATGTATTCTTAACTCTCAGTGTTAAATGATATCATACAGTAATCACAAAGGATCATTAACTACCTCCTACACTGTCCAAAGTCAGACAGTAAATGGTTACTAAGGTGAAATAAGTATACTAAAACATGCTAGGTGTCAAACTGTGGAACTAGAGAACTGTGAAACAGATCCTAGGTTATAATTGAAAATACGATACAGATCAAATTAGAAAACTGAATTCAGAAAGAATTTAATGTCACAATAAGGGATTTTGATAATTGCATTGAAATTTTAGTGTTCAAATACAACAGCTCCTTGTTAAGGAATAAAGGCACATCACAACTATGCCTGATTTTTTTTTTTAGAAGTAGTAGGAAAATCTCTTAGACTTGAGGTTTGAGATGTAAAACTTTGCTATTTTCTCCTCTGCCTCCTATTCATAATTTAAAATATAAGGATAATTTTACTGTCACATTTTCTCCTTTTTCAAGACAAACTCAGCCATAGAACAAAATAAGACTTATGCAGCACACTTACCTTACACCCAAAATGAGACTTGCTTCTCGCCTACTCATTTTCTGCTCAAATCCTCCTTTATAGTAGGATGAAAAGCTCTGTACAGGGAATGAAGAGCGAGAAATGATTAGTTCCATGTATGAAGGGGCATGACCTCGACCCCACCACACAGCTGCAGTGGGAGTAACGGATTTTCCAGAAATCAACCTGGAATCCTGGGGGGTGGGCCGGGAGAGCAGAGGACAAGCCTTGGCGTCACTCAAAGCACGTCAACAACTGTTTTCACTTCCCGATATGTTAATGTTCCTACACGGGAGGAACAGAGGAGACTGGTAGAAACAAAAGGTTTCAACTTTTCCTAAGCTCTGCAGGGGTTTTCTCATTGGATAACCTTGACCAAGTTACTGCGGAGATGACAGACATCCTTTTATCCTACAAGACTGGCTGAGAAAGAGGAGGAGAAACTGACAAAACAGCGAGGACAACAGGAGAGCAGACAGGAAGGCCGAGAGGGACCAGAAGGCTGGGCCGGAGGGTCAGTGCGGCTGGAGAGGTCCGCGCAAGGAGAGGAGCGCAGGGAAGGGACTGAGGCCGGGCGTGCAGGGCCCTTGGGGATTTTCACCCTCAGTGGTAGGAGGGCCAGAGCAGTGTGTACCCAGATTTGACTTGGGTTACTCTAGGGCTTCCCTGGTGGCTCAGTGAATAACAATCCACCTGCCAATGCAGGAGACAGGGCTTTGGTCTCCGGTCTGGGAAGACCCCACAGGCCAAGGGACAACCAAGTCCACAAGCCACAACTTCTGAGGCTGTGCTCTAGGGCCCGGGAGCCAAACTTACTGAGCACACGGGCCTCCACTAGTGAAGCCTGTGCGTGCTTGAGCCCGTGCTCCCCAACAAGAGAAGCTGCCGCAACGAGAAGCCCACACACAGCAACAGGAGAGCAGTCCCCACGTGCTGCATCTACAGAAAAGCCCATGCAGCAAAGAAGCCCCAGCACAGCCAAAAATAAACACATAAATGAAATTAATTAAAAGGATTACTCTGCTATGCAGAGACAGGTACAGAGCGGAGGCAGCAGGCCATAAGAGGACACCAACAACAATCTAGGCAAGGACAGGGGTGGTTTGGACCAAACTGGTAGAAGAGAAAGACGCCAGAGCCGTCAGATTTGGGGTGGATGTGGAGAGCAGAAATGACCTTTGCTTGGACTGAATGTGGGATATGAGAAAAAGCGGGCAAAGATGACGCAGTAAACGCTGCCGTACTCAGCACAGGGTCCCCTTCAGAAGTAAGGCACTTACTCCTCAGACGCCGGGGCTGCTGCTGGCAGACAGCACTCTGCTGTCAAACTCCAGCAATGGCCTTGGCTGAAGAATGTCAAGTCCACGCCCCCTTCCCAGGGCAGCCTCTAGCTGACGACCGGCTGACGTCATGGTACAAACACTGGCGTTCTCCAGGGCTCTGTCCTTGAGCTTCTTTTCTATATTAACTTCCCAGGTGATGTCACTTAGTTTCATGGCCCCTTGCCACAACCTGGGACAACCACGACGAGTCACCTGAGAGTCAGAGGCCCCCGTGCCCTGCACCGGCAGCCTCAGGCCTTGCTAAGACTACACCACAGCCTAAATTATCCCTCCATCCTACTTCCCTCTCTTGCCTTCTGGAGCTGTTGATCCTCAGAGCATTCTCTAATAAACTAACAGCTTGCTAATCTGTGTCTCATTCTGCTTTCCAGAGAACTTCAACTGCAAATGACTGCAAGGTTTCTGGCCTAAATTGCCAATTATTGACTTAGAGGAGGAGTGGTTATTTGTTTTTTGAGGGTAATAGATATCAGGAGATTGGTTTTGGTTATATTAAGTTTCAGATGTCTACTATGTATGTAAGTGGAGGAAATGTCTGACCTGGAGATAACACTGAGGAATTATGAGTACACAGACAGTATTTAAAGCCATGAGACTAAACGAGATCACCTGAAGACCGAGTGTAGCTAAGATGTGGGAAGACAGCCCTAGACACTGCAAGATTCAGTGGCAGAGAAACGGAGAGGGGTCAGTAACACACCGTGAAGGCCCAGCAGTGCCGGGGAGCAGAAGCAGGTGCCCAAAGTGACGAAGTGGAAAACAGTTTCAAGTGCTTCCGACAGGTCAGATATGAGGAGAGCTGAGGCTACACCTCTGGATTGATTTAACCTTTGCTAAACCTAAGGCCAACCTTGATAGTATATTAAAAAGCAGAGACATTACTTTGCCGACCAAGGTCCGTCTAGTCAAGGCAATGGTTTTTCCCGTGGTCATGTATGGATGTGAGAGTTGGACTGTGAAGAAAGCTGATCGCCGAAGAATCGATGCTTTTGAACTGTGGTGTTGGAGAAGACTCTTGAGAGTCCCTTATACTGCAAGGAGATCCAACCAGTCCATTCTAAAGGAGATCAATCCTGGATGTTCATTGGAGGGACTGATGCTAAAGCTGAAACTCCAATACTTTGGCCACCTCATGAGACGAGTTGACTCACTGGAAAAGACTCTGATGCTGGGAAAGGTTGGGGGCGGGAGGAGAAGGGGACGACGGAGAATGAGATGGCTGGATGGCATCACCGACTCTGTGGACATGAGTTTGAGTGTACTCCGGGAGTTGGTGATGGACAGGGAGGCCTGGCGTGCTGTGATTCATGGGGTCGCGGAGAGTCGGACACGACTGAGCGACTGAACTGAACTGAACTGAACTGAAACCTAAGGCTAACCGAAGGGACTGGGCGTGAAGGTTTGATTAGAATGAGTTTAGGAGAGAACAGGAAGAAAGGAATGGGAGACAGCAGAGAGACATAACTGTTTTCAGGAGCTCTTAGAGAAAACTGCATGCGTGAACTCAACTTTACCAAGGAAAAACATACAAACATGATTGAATGCACACGTTTCTAAAATGTGAACCCTTTCCTAAGGAATGATAAATAAGTATGTGCTTGCATAAAACAAAATCTGAAAGTATATACCCCCTCAATGTTATTTTGGGGAGGTGGAATTATTAATATTATTTTCTTCATGTTCATTTATACTTTCTAAATTTTCAACAATGGCTACTTATACAATTTAAAAAAAAAAAAAAGGACTAAATAAAGGAAACCAAGGAAATTACTAGAGTGTAAAAAGAGTCCCAGGGAGCCAGATCTGTTCATTTATATAACTTGTTCTTTTTGACCAGCTTGTCATAAATTTCCATTGGTAATAATCCCCTGACAATTAATCCTTCAACAAATACTTCAGTACCTAATATGTGCCAGGAACTTTTCAAATGAGACAAGTGAAATTCTGTCCTTCATCACACAGCTGTTCCTGTCAGTGTACCAGTGCCGTGAGGAATATCAGGTACTATTCCAAACTTCAAGTAATTAACAATCCAGTAAGAAAACAAAAAACAATCTCCTCCTCCAAACTGGAAGGGAATCAAATTGTTTAAGTACATATGTTAACATGGACAAATTATGTATATATACACAAGCACACACACACATACACACACACACAGGAATATGTAAAAGAATAAGAAATGTATAGGGAATATACCTAAAGGAATAGGGCTTTAACAGAGGATGAATAGCTGGTTTTAAGGTTTCTCTCAAGCAACTAAAATTTTTACTAGATGCATACCTTACTCCCTAATATTTCTATGAGTATCTACCTTTGGGAGTTCCAAATTTTGAAGTGTTCAGCATACAATAAACATAAATTGATGATATTTCATAAACTGTTATTTCCACTATATTCACAAAGTTCATTAACCCTAAAAGCGGCTATTACATCCAAGCAAATTTTTTACTTTTTTTCCAGGTAGAAAAGGTGACTAAGAAAAGGTTAAAGTCTAGCATCTGGATGAGGCTCAGATCGTAAATACTGACCTACTTTCAAGTAAATACAATCATCACGATCCTTCTGAAGGAACTAGATCATTTTTGAGGACAGACATTTAATATTTGAGGCTATATACAGAAAAGTAGACAGAAGACAAAATCATACCTTCTAAACTCATATGGAGTTTAGGTTTTATATTACATAGTTTTCAATTGAAATTGTAAGCCCTTTGAAGCTTACAAATATAACATACCAATACTGCATTATATTATTAGCTTATATAGAAACAGGTAATGCAGAACATTGGTGGGTCAGCAAAATGGCAAGATTCACAAAAATGTGATTACAATAAGGAACAACTATATCAAACAGATGGAGTAGATAGTTACATTTTTCTAATAGAATTTCCAAGAATAGAAAGAGTGGGATTTATTCTGTTGTCTATTTGAAAGATACTCTGATCCTTACAAATTATTATTTGAATTATTTTACTTATAAAATATATAAATATATAAACAAAAGTCAAAATAATTTTCCTCCTAAAATTAACATTGAATGCTGTAGTGCTATATATTATCAAAAATGATGTGAAATGAACCAAGTTAAATGAAAGTCTTCATTAACTAACTTACTCAATCACTTGAAACAGCCCTCCAAACAACCAGTAAAATACATCATTTCATAGTCTTAAGAGAAGAAATACATTTTACATTTAACACAAACTATAAACTTTAATTATGTAGAATCATCTATTTGATTTATAGATCCACAGAAGGATAGTTTTAATTAGTGTTATTTCCATGAATTTCACCTAACCATAAAAACAATTTAAGTCCAATTTAAAAAACTTGTATTCAAGTAAAAGGGCAAATTCACAAATAGAAAAATAAAAGCCTCAAAAGAAGATGAATGACTTGGGTTTTTTCTCCAGAAAAAAAATTAATTAGGACTGCAAGGAGATCCAACCAGTCCATTCTAAAGGAGATCAGTCCTGGGTGTTCATTGGAAGGACTGATGCTGAAGCTGAAACTCCAATACTTTGGCCACCTGATGCGAAGAGTTGACTCACTGGAAAAGACTCTGATGCTGGGAGGGATTGGGGGCAGGAGGAGAAGGGGACGACAGAGAATGAGATGGCTGGATGGCATCACCGACTCGATGGACATGAGTTCGAGTGAACTCCGGGAGTTGGTGATGAACAGAGAGGCCTGGTGTGCTGTGATTCATGGGGTTGCAAAGAGTTGGACACGACTAAGCAACTGAACTGAACTGAACTGAGACAACAGCTGAGTCAATAAACACACATGAATACTTTAAAAAATTAAGTAAAAGGCTCTGATTCAAAATAGATTGAATAATAGTCTTTTACTTTCCAAAGGCTCTTTGAAATGAGAAATGAGATATTTTAAACAAGAAAAATCCACAATAGGCCTAGAAAACAAGAAATGGAACAAATACCAAAGCAGAAAGTTCAAAGAAATCCTGAAAGGTGGAAAACAGGTAAGACTGCACATACAGAAAAATCACAGCAACCCAATCACGAGAGGAAAGAAAAATGAAAACACTAAATCCAGGGTCAACAAACACAAAACATAACATCAGGGTAATTAATTAAACAAGGACAGCAGACAGACCATTCCTAACTCCGTTAGTACAGGGCATAAGGGCTGCCACCTGCCACCTCAGCCCTCAGGCCAAAAAAGAGAATCGTATGCCTGGAATGCATCTTAGTGTACATGGCAGGTCCCAAGGGAAGGAGAGAGGCTTAACAACAGATCACATTTCAGAACCCAGAGGGCTGAAGAGAGGGGACATTTCCACCAAGGAGTAAAATACACACAGTACTCAACCACTCCTGGGTTCTACAGGTTCCCAGACAGCCTCTGGGCTCCTTGCTTCGGACAAGACGTGACTGTGGATATAACCCACCTCTGTGCTCACAGCACACTGCCAATCCTCTCATTCAATTAAACTTTTGAAGCAAATCTACCAAACTGCTAAAAGAGGCCACGAATATGAGTTCCAGGAGCAGAGACACATTGGAAGAAATATAAGAGGATCTCACAGAACAAACAGCTGTATATGTAAAGAGGGAAAGAAACAAACCCTCCATGCAGTCCATGTGAAAGAAAGTATTCTAGGCAACATTCCAGAAAAATGGGGCAGAGGGAAGCATGAGAAAAAGAAAGATGAGATATAAGAACAAGCTGATGTTAAAGCATAGAAGGAGCAACTACACTTTGAGAAAAAATGGAGAGAGCCCATAGGAACCTGAGTCTTGAACCTTCTCCTTTGAGTGACAGGAATTTATTGACACATGACTGCAGTTGCTATCTGCTAGTAACTGGTTCAATAATGAACAAAGTTATAAAATCAAAACACTGTAAATGCTGAGCTTACGAACTTAGCTTTTTGAGATCAATGCCAAGGGAAAGTATGCATATTTTTCATTCTTCAATTTCCCTGGAACAATTAATGTTTAAAGAATTATTTTCAAAAACTAATATCTTCACTGAGGTTTAATTATGATGATGACAGACACTCCAAGAGGCTTCATTGCAAGCTGTATGAGTAGTACTTTGTGGAAAAGAGGCCAGATGAAAGCCACTTGTCTTAACTCGAAGCCCACGGAGGGAAGGGGAAAGGCGGGGTGGGTATGCATCCCTTTCCTCTTATTAAGAAATGCTGGGGCCGCCTTTCAGGATACCCATGATGGTCTCTTAAACTATGCCCCCTTATCTGTGAGCCTCCACAGAGCAGTGAAATGTTTCTCATTTTCTTTCTCTCCCTTCCTTTACAATGTTAAATAATGTAATTCTACAAAACATGAGTCTTCTATTTATAAGTCTGTCTACTGAAGATCATCAAACAGTAGAGAAATGATTTCTGAAAGTGTCCCAATTTACTATACATAAACATATAGCAAGTAAAGGATGAGATGGTTAGATAGCATCACCGACTCAATGGATAAGAATTTGAGAACTCTTCGGGAAATAGTGGAGGACACAGGAGCCTGGTGTGCTGCAATCCATGGGGCCGCAAAGAGTCAGATACAGCTAAGCGACTGAATACCAACAAACGTGGAAAAACAAACATTTATTTATGTCACTATTTCCAGGCCTATTGCTCTATTTCCACTGACCATCACCTAGTCCCTGGACTATCTCAATGCCCTTCCAACACATTTCACAGCTTCTCCTCTGGCTTATTCTAGTCTGTTGCCCTCAAGCTCATAACCTTCCAAAGGCTTTCCATCAGACTTAAAATCTGCAGTCCTTATCATAGTCTATTTGGCCCTAAGTGATGTGGGCCCAAACGACCACTATTCCTTCCACACACTCATACGGGAGTTACTCCTGCTGCTAAACTCATTCCCATTTCAGGATCGCTGCAGCATTCCCACTGCCTAGGAAGCTCTTCAGATGTTAACATGGTCTGTTCCCTTCTCAGAGAGACCTTCCCTAACCTATCTAACATAGACTCTTCTCTGCTGTTAAAAAATCAATCTCTTATTCTGATTTGGGTGGCCCAGTGGGAAAGATTCCACCTGCAATGCAGGAGACACAGGAGACGCCGGTTTGATTCCTGAGTCAGAAGATCCCCTCGAGGAGGAAACGGGAACTAGCTCCAGTATTTTTGCCTGGAAAATTCCATGGACAAAAAGGAGCCTGGTGGGCTACAATCCATGGGGTTGCAAAGAGTTGGACATGACTGAGTGACTTTCACTTTCACGTAGTTGGTGCTTAACGAACATCTGTTGAGTGAATGCTGTTAGTAAATGCCTATTAATACTTAAGATGAAATATAAACAGGAAAGCAGAAAATAAACACACACTCCCTCTAATCACAGACATGCATTTTCAATCTGCAAAGTCACTTGTAGTTCTTTCATCCCTGAGTTTAATTATCCATCCATTTGTCATCCTTTTAAAGTATGGTTATTGTTCATGACTAAGCCTCAGGGGCCTACAATGCCTTTGCTGAAACAAGTCACTCATTCTCAAATTGCTGCAAGCCAAGCTGATGTATCCCCGATCTTCTGTTTCCCAGAAGTCAGTGTTAATGCTGCACTGCTTCCATGAGCTTTCTGGCCATGGTCTCCAGGGGTCACAAACCCCAGCTCACCACACTACAGCTTCTTAGATATCTACTACCATTCATTCTTCACTTAGGTTCCAAGCAGAGTAGCCGTGATGCTGGGAGATGTATGTATAAGCCCCATAGGATTTCAAAGTTGGAATCATACAATTTCATGTTTGAGATAGCCAGGTGTGGTGGTATAAGGAAGCTAGTTTCAGATTTCAAGATGAAATAAACTTGGGGGTACACTCTATCTGGACAGGGACCATGTCTGTTTTGTTCACCAGCTCTGCCCAGCCCCTGGCACAGGACAATCATGGAATAAATAAATGAATACTAATTAAACAAGGAAAGTAAACTATCTCAAAGCTGATGTGAAAATACTAAATGGAATGCAGTAATTAGCACAGTCAGGAGTAAGCACAGATATAATACGCCCAAGAAACTTCAAAGTAAATTTAGATTCCTAACTAAACTCATTTTTAACTTACAGGAGTTGAGATCTTCTTTGCAGTTTCTGTGATTACTTGTCCTAGAGGTTTCCAGATCTGAAATGCGTAGCGACCTAAATATAATAATAATAGGAATAAAGGCAAATACATTTTCTGTAATGAAAGCCGATAGCCACAAGGTGTTCACCATAGCAGTTACTTACAGTTTACTTAATATATATTAGTTTAATAACTATTTCAAAACCTACCAGAAAGACAGTCATTTTTTCAAACTTCTAATTTGTTAAATGGAGGACAGATTTCATTTTAATTACTCCAATTAAAAAAATAAAAACAACTCTATTGCTTCTCACAATGATAATCACTTTGAAATATATAGAGAACAAGTCATGTTTATGATCTATACAACACAAGCCTGCTTTTAATGAAGTTACTGCTAAAGTAATAAAGCAATTACATGGGAAATATTTACAAAGAATGTGTTTACTATCATATTCTCACTGAGGATGACAAAAAGCTTCTTTTATTTTAGAACTTTCCTTTCCTAGTCACCCTAAATAGCAAAACTCCTCTGAGACTAGACAACTAAGTATCAATAGCAAAACAGGTCCTAACCTGTTTTGAGGGCATAGAACAAGAATAAAACATCATCAGGCCAATCAGAATTTGAGTCCTAATCAGACTGTGTGTCTACTAATACTAGTGTCTCTTTTTTAAAAGTTATGATCCTCTGAAGTTTCTAATGTTATTTGCAAATTAAGATTACTACTGGGAAAATTCAACTACACAGATCAAGTTACCTGTCTAAATATACTGTTATTCCTGTTCAGACAACATGCTATAGTGAAAAGCAAAGGATGCTAGTTAGTCCTAGAAGATGTGAAGTAATCAACCTAAGTAGCAGACAAAAAGATCTTGAAACTAAGGAGAATGTTAAAATTAAATAAAGCTGAAACCCTAACTCTTCTAAATCTCTTATCACATAGAAATCAACTTTCATTTGATTCTTCAATAGTATAAAATATGGCTTTTCAATTCAGTTCAGTCACTCAGTCATGTCCAACTCTTTGCAACCCCATGGACTGCAGCACACCAGGCTTCCCTGTCCATCACCAACTCCTGGAGCTTACTCAAACTCATGTCCATGGCTTTTAAAGTGTCTCAAAATTGCTTCAAAACCACAATCATGCAATCTTGATGTAAAAAAGCAATAAAGGCTTCAAGAACTGACATTTAGACATTTACTTTAACCATAAAAGAGAAGACAAAGTTCTAACAGTCTAGGAAAACTTTTCTTCTAAATTCTACACTTTAGTTGTAGGTGAATATGAAAGAGAAATGCCTGCTATTTAATATTCTAGTTAGTAAAATGAATTTGGTAACAGTGTAATATGTATGCAGTACACATACCAATTCTTCTCATTTTAGAAAGAAGACCTTGGCAAAAGCATATCTTTCTCTAATTTCAAATAAAAATCTTACATTTAAATTTGAAGTAACTATGCCTATTCTTATTTCAAATTCAAATGTAAGGTTTTTATTTGAAATGAAAAAGACATGCTTTCAGAAAATGAAGATCATGGCATCCAGTCCCATCACTTCATGGCAAATAGATGGAAATATGGAAACAGTGAGAGACTTTATTCTTTTGGGTTCCAAAATCACTGCAGATGGTGACTGCAGCCATTAAATTAAAAGATGCTTGCTCCTTGGAAGAAAAGCTATGACCAACCTAGACATATTAAAAAGCAAAGACATTACTTTGCCAACAAAGGTCCAAAGGTCCGTCTAGTCAAGGCTATGGATTTTCCAGTAGTCATGTATGGATGTGAGAGTTGGACTATAAAGAATGGTGAGTGCCAAAGAATTGATGCTTTTGAACTGCGGTGTTGGAGAAGACTCTTGAGAGTCTCTTGGACTGCAAGGAGATCCAAAGGATCTCCTAAAGGAAATTAGTCCTGAATATTCACTGGCAGGACTGATGCTGAAGCTGAACCTCCAATACTTTGGCCACCTGTTGCAAAGAACTCACTCATTTGAAAAGATCCTGATGCTGAGAAAGACTGAAGGTGCAAGGAGAAGGGGATGACAGAGGATGAGATGGTTGGATGGCATCACCAACTTTGAAATGAGTTTGAGCAAGCTTCGGGAGTTGGTGATGGACAGGGAAGGCTGGCATGCTACAGTCTAAGGGGTCACAAAGAGTCGGACACGACTGAGCAACTGAACTGAACTGATGCCTATTCTGGATAGCAATTAATACTAAAATTATTTTATGTTTATGGGCAAGTCTGTCAGAATTCCTTTTCAGACATGATACTCTTCACATGAAACCTCCATTAGTAGTTAATTATAGTTACATAATGAAACATAAGACTTTGATAGTATAAGAACCAAGAAAAACTGAACCACTGATTATCTTTTTATAGTTCTCACTGGTAAGGTGCTTTAAATAGAGTTGTCTGGAATTAAATATTATGCAAAACAAAATAAAATCTTTTAAGTGTCTTTTCCTATTGGATGTCACTGCATATAACCAAAATATAATATATTAATAGCTCCACCTACAAAGAAGATCCAATTAATAAGATCAAACTCACAGCCCCTCAGTTCAGTTCAGTTGCTCAGTCGTGTCCGACTATCTGCGACCCCATGAATCACAGCACACCAGGCCTCCCTGTCCATCACCAACTCCCGGAGTTCACTCAAACTCATGTCCATCGAGTCGGTGATGCCATCCAGCCATCTCATTCTCTCTCGTCCCCGTCTCCTCCCGCCCCCAATCCCTCCCAGCATCAGAGTCTTTTCCAGTGAGTCAACTTGTCGCATGAAGTGGCCAAAGTATTGGAGTTTCAGCTTTAGCATCAGTCCTTCCAATAAACACCCAGGATTGATCTCCTTTAGAATGGACTGGTTGGATCTCCTTGCAGTCCAAGGGACTCTCAAGAGTCTTCTCCAGCACCACAGTTCAAAAGCATCGATTCTTCGGCGATCAGCTTTCTTCACAGTCCAACTCTCACATCCATACATGACCACGGGAAAAACCATAGCCTTGACTAGACGGACCTTGGTTGGCAAAGTAATGTCTCTGTTTTTTAATGTGCTATCTAGGTTGGTCATAATTTAGGAGACACAAAAGCTAACTGAAAAATGTTAATCTTCATCAACAAAGAAATGCTCTCAGATGAACATTTAATTAGAGAATAGCTATGTAATTTAAAATTATAAATTAATGACTGGAAGTGATAGCAATTTTACTTTAAATCTTTATAACTATTCTAAAAAGATTTTGGCAGTAACAGAAATCCTCCTGGGTTTCCAAAAAAATTACACCAATACATTAAATTGAGTAATAAACACACTACCAGTAACTAGAAAGAACTGACAGAAAATGTATAAACTTATCTGCAAGAAAAAAATAAAAATGTGCATACAGACGAGCCCCATATCACTTATACTGCTTCATATTAAAGTTTATTTTTTAACGGTATACTATAGCTCAAACTAAAAAATGTCAGGAAGATCAATTATTACAGGGGCTAGTTTTCCAAACTTTGGTAGCATTAATTTCCTTCACTACAAAGTTTATCTATACTGACAAATGTTCATGGACTATGAATGCTGTAAAGAACGGGAATGTATGGCTTAAAACCAAAAACCTCAGAATACTGAGAGTCTTCTCAAAATTCACTCTAAAAGCTATTTGGAAATATTTCTCCTACAACATTTATTGATATGTATCCTTTATTTATCTTACCTGCAAAGCCAAGAGCTGCAATACCCAGCCCCACAGCTATCAAACTTCTTGCCTACAGAGGAAAAAAACGATTATCATTTACAGTGCTACACAGGAGTTTTTAAAGTAAATCTTTTAAAATAATGAGAACGATTATGTTAAATACCACATTTTCTTCAAGCTCTGCTCTGTAGAAGTTTTAAATATCAGCAGTGTCTATAAGATTATACCTCCTACACACTATATTGGCTGATTTTCAGTGAACTAATTTTAAATTTCATTCAATTTCCATGTATTTGAACTCATTTTGACCAAGAGCTTTTATGTTACCTGTTGCTAAAATGTTTTCTATAGACTATTCTTAACAGTGGGTCTAGTGTATTTATTTTCCATAAATATAAAAGGCAAATATTTCCTCCTCCTTTACATATGTGATGCTCAAATGGACTCCGCTCTATTAAAAAATTTGAAAAAATATGATATCCAAGTGTAGCCAAAAAGCCAAACTGTGGAAAATTAGTAAAAGTGATGAAAAATGTAAGAACTAGCTTATTTCTACCTTTCTAGACCAAGGTAAAAATTTTAAAATAAGAGCGAAAAATCCAGAGTCTAAAAATATGAGCTCATCCAGATAATTTTTGAATTAGGTCCATACTCCACATTATTCTCTGCTTTTCTCCTTAACCACCTGGGGAAAATATTTAAGTCACAACAGAAAAAGGTTTTAGGTAGCAAAGATCAATGGATGCCCCCAAGATCCATTCTCCCTTTCTTCTACAGGATCAAAAATTCCTATTTTTAGCCAGGCACATATTTCCAAGCCTCCCTTGCGCTTAGGTACAGCATTGTTTAGTAAATGTTGGCTTATAGGATATAAGCACAGCAGTGTGTGCAGCATCTGCAAAGTCTTTCAGGGGATGGGGGAATATCCCCCCCCGCCACCTTTCCATTCCTCCTTCCTACTGGCTGCAATGTAGACATTATACCAGGAGCCGCCGTGTCGGACAAAGGAGGAACAATGAGGTGGAAGGACACTGGTCTGTACGATCATGGAGCTGCCACAGTGCCCCTGGATTGCTTCTATTTACATGAGATAAAAATAAAATTCTGGCTTCCTAAGATACTACTCCTATTTTTGGTTTTCAGGTATTTGCAACCAAATCAAAATTTTGATGGGGTCATAAGTGAAGAGAGACACTATAGAAATGTTTTTTGTCTGATTAGTGGTGAGAGAGGCAAATCCGTAACATCCAGCAAAGACTAAGAGTAGCTAAAACAATCTCACCAGGGAACAGGAATGGATTCATTTCACATCAGTGCAGCAGAAGTCAAAAAAAGGAGGTTGAGACTGGAAGGACAGTAAAACCAAAAAGCCCTACAGCCCTTAGTTTTCAAGTTCTGTAAGGGAATGCAAGTCTTAGGAAATTAAAACCCCAAATATTCCACAAGAGACTCTACAAGGATAAACATCAGGACACAAAGGCCAACCGCATGAAGGTGCTCTAACTGTAACACCTAGTAACGCTCTCTTTGGAGAGGGGCACAGCAAACCCGCTCCAGTATTCCTGCCTGAAGAATCCCATGGACAGAGCAGCCTGGTGGGCTGTAATCCACAGGCTCGCAAAGAGTCGGACATGACTAAAGCAACTGAGCACTCATGCACGCAACGCCCTCTTAGAAATCTGGAGCTCTTCACAGACACAATGAAGAAAGTTCATCTGAGCTTCTTCAGTTCCAGTTTTAAGACACACCTTCTCACCAGGCAGAGCCCTAGGACAATCTCAGGGAAGGGAGATTCTTTCTCTGGTAGAGGCAAGCCCAGAGCTGGCAAGAGAGGCCGAACAGTCTTCAACGTTCCCTTTAGGTTAAGTGAAAGTGAAAGTGGCTCAGTCATGTCTGACTCTGCGACCCCATGGACTATACAGTCCATGGGATTCTCCAGGCCAGAATACTGGAGTGGGTAGCCTTTCCCTTCTCCAGGGGCTCTTCCCAACCCAGGAATACTGGAGTGGGTAGCCTTCCCCTTCTCCAAGGGATCTTCCCAACCCAGGATCGAACCCAAGTCTCCCTCATTGCGGACAGATTCTTTACCACCTGAGCCACAAGGGAAGTCCTCCCTTCAAGTTGCCTAGACTTAATTTCTCCTGAAACTGAAGGGAGATGTGTACTGATTTAAAGAAGATGTTCTGGGTTGGTTGAATCCCGTTGCTGTTCACCTGAAACAACACACAAAGTACCACAACACTGGTAACTAGCTACACGCAAATACAAAATAAAAAGTTTAAAAAACAAAGGGAAGTTCTGTTGAGGTGTATTTTTGCCATTTTCCAGAGCTCCCCAGGGACTACATATTTTGGGTTTTTCAGTCTTATTTTCCATTGGTTCACTTTAAAAATCCTCAGTTCAACCAAAGTACTCAACTGCTTCATGTGCGAATTTATTTTCCCTCCTTATAAACTCTACTTACTCTTTTGACTAGAAATATCTGTCTGTGCCTATCAAGATCTGACATATTCTCAATATTTCATCTTGAACCAGCCACAGAATGGGAGAACTCATTTGCAACACATAAAAGACAATAAGCACATATCAAAAAAAACAGAGAATTCTTCCCCATTAATAAGACAGACAATCCAATACAAATGGACAAAACAGTAGGTCAGGGACTTCATAGAAAGCAAAAATCTAAATGGCTGATAAACATGAATACTAATCATAACAACCACCAAACCAAAATGGTATAGAAATATTAATACCAGAATATAAAGATCTCTGAACCTTGTGGAATTTGTTCTGTTCACCAATGAATCAAGCACCAAGCAGTAGTATCTACACTTCTAGGGTGATTCTTCTAGGATATTCTTCTAGGATTCACTTCTAGGATAACAGTAATAATGTACGTAAAGGACTTAGCACAGTGGCTTGGCACAAGTACTTTTAAATTTGTCTGAGTAAAAGAAGACTCACAGAAGTGAGTCTTTTGAGGTAGGCTCTTTTTTATAGACTAATTATTATATCATTTTTACTATTCTGACTACTCAAATATATATGAGACAAAATAGTTGCCTTAGTAAACAGATTTTTGTCAAGATATTTATATCAAAAACATAAATGGTCATTTTTCACTTTAATCTAACAATATGTAAGGCTCAACTGTATTTAACAATTAAAAATTCATTTAATTTTCAATAAATAAGTATCGAATACGCTGATGATTATTGTCCATTTGTCCCCCCAGGTTCATTTTCTGCTCTTCCCTGCCTTGCTCTGTACCTCTGTCTCCACTTGCCTCAAAAGACTACATTATCCAGTCCTCATTTGCCCTCCTGCTACTGGCTGGGTTCTGCCAATGAGAGGAAGTTTCACAGAACACCAAGCACTAGTTACCAATCGCAGAAAAGGACTCTAAACATCTCTGCCCAAAATATCTTGGTACCAAAGTTTCGAAGCCAAACATGAAGCTCAAGCACTGGACAGAATAACACTTCCTACCCAGAGAAGGGGCAGGCTAAGATCAGCTCCAGTCCAGCCATGTGCGCCAGTCTCACGGGGCTGGGGGACGAAGCTGACAAGAGAAAACTGGCCCATGTGATCCCTTGCCCTCTTTAGCCACACCAGCCCTGGAGTCTGAGACAGTGAACACTGGGGGCAAGACTGAAACAGGAAAAGAAACCCCACAAAACACAGGCTGTGTGAGTTCCTCACCTTTTGCTAAAAAAGTGTTTCGAGTCCAAGACCTCTTCACATGAGGCCAAGCAGGGCTGAAAGCCTGTGCATGTGAAACTGCTTTCCTCAAAAGGAAGAAACAGCAGAAAAGCAGCAGAGACAGAAAAACAGTACCATTTATTCCCTGCTATGTTTCCTCTTCGGCCACAGCTCTTGTTCAGCGGCTCTTCCTCCATACCTGTAACTCTCATTGGGTTCTGGAGGACAGTTCCCAACCTGTCTCTTTGCCTGAGTATGTAAACTGTTTCCAACTGTCACTATTCACTGGGTGATTCATCATCCTTTCTTGTTTAAACTATGCCCACAATTCTGCAAACAGTCCCTTCATTAAACTATGTCCCCAAAACCCACCCATTGCTACCAGTATCCTCACTGACACAAGCATGAGTATACATGAGTCACTATATTATGCATAAGGATGCAGCGTATAACAAGGCAAAGGCTTGTATCAAATGGGTCTTCTATAGGATGCTGAACATGTGAGCCTCCAATGCTAACGCTAACCTCCCAAAGGTCTTTATCTTTAACCTTCAGTTCAGTTCAGTCGCTAAGTCATGTCCGACTCTTTGCGACGCCATGGACTGCAGCACGCCAGGCTTCCCTGGCCATCACCAACTCCTGGAGTTTATTCAGACTCATTTCCATTGAGTTGGTGATGCCAACTAACTCATCCTCTGTAATCCCCTTCTCCTCATACCGTCAATCTTTCCCAGCATCAGGGTCTTTGCAAATGAGTCAGTCCTTCACATCAGGTGGCCAAAAAATTAACAGTTTCAGCTTCAACACCAATCCTTCCAATGAATATTCAGGACTAATTTCCTTTAGGATGGACTGGTTGGATCTCCTTGCAGTCCAAGGGAATCTCAAGAGTCTTCTCCAACACCACAGTTCAAAAGCATCAATTCTTGGGCATTCAGCTTTCTTTATAGTCTAATTCTCACATCCCTACATGATTACTGGAAAAAACATAGCTTTGACTAGATGGAACTTGTTGGCAAAGTAATGTCTCTGCTTTTTAATATGCTGTCTAGGTTGGTCATAACTTTCCTTCCAAGGAGCGTCTTTTAATTTCATGGCTGCAGTCAGCATCTGCAGTGATTTTGGCGCCGCCAAAATAAACTGTGCCACTCTTTGCACTGTTTCCTCATCTATTTCCCATGAAGTGATGGGACCACATGCCATGATTTTAGCTTTCTGAATGTTGAGTTTTAAGCCAACTTCTTCACTCTCCTCTTTCACTTTCATCAAGAGGCTCTTTAGTTCTTCTTTACTTTCTGCCATAAGGGTGGTGTCATCTGCATATCTGAGTTATTGATATTTCTCCCGGCAATCTTGATTCCAGCTTGTGCTTCTTCCAGCCCAACGTTCCTCATGATGTATTCTGCATATAAGTTAAATGAGCAGGTGACAATATACAACCTTGACGAACTCCTTTCCCTTTTTGGAACTAGTCTGTTGTTCCAAGTTCAGTTCTAACTGTTGCTTCCTGACCTTCATATAGGTTTCTCAAGAGGCAGCTCAGATGGTCTGGTATTCCCATCTCTTTCAGAATTTTCCACACTTTATTGTGATCCACACAGTCAAAGGCTTTGGTATAGTCAATAAAGCAGATATAGATGTTTTTCTGGAACTCTCTTGCTTTTTCCATGATCCACCGGATGTTGGAAATTTGATCTCTGGTTATTCTGCCTTTTCAACACTCAGCTTGAACATCTGGAAGTTCACGGTTCACATATTGCTGAAGCCTGGCTTGGAGAATTTTGAGCATTACTTTACTAGTGTGTGAGATGAGTGCAACTGTGTGGTAGTTTGAGCGTTCTTTGTCATTGCCTTTCTTTGGGATTGGAATGAAAATTGACCTTTTCCAGTCCTGTGGCCACTGCTGAGTTTTCCAAATTTGCTGTCATATTGAGTACAGCACTATCACAGCATCATCCTTCAAGATTTGAAATAGCTTAACTGGAATTCCATCATCTCCACTTGACTTCACATTCCAGGATGTCTGGCTCTAGGTGAGTGATCATACCATCGTAATGATCTGGGTTGTGAAGATCTTTTTTGTATAGTTCTTCTGTGTATTCTTGCCACTTCTTCTTAATATCTTCTGCTTCTGTTAGGTCCATACCATTTCTGTCCTTTATTGAGCCCATTTTTGCATGAAATGTTCCCTTGGTATCTCTAATTTTCTTGAGAGATCTCTAGTCTTTCCCATTCTATTGTTTTTCTCTATTTGTTTGCACTGATCACTGAAAAAGGCTTTCTTATCTCTCCTTGCTATTATTTGGAACTCTGTATTCAAATGAGTATCTCTTTCCTTTTCTCCTTTGCCTTTCGCTTCTCTTCTATTCACAGCTATTTGTAAGGCCTCCTCAGACAAGCATTTCGCCTTTTTGCATTTCTTTTTCTTGGGGATGGTCTTGAGCCCTGCTCCTGTACAGTGTCATGAACCTCCATCCAAGTTCTTCAGGCAATCTGTCTATGAGATCTAATCCCTTGAATCTATTTCTCACTTCCACTGTATAATCATAAGGGACAAGATCAATCCTGGGTGTTCATTGGAAGGACTGATGCTAAAGCTGAAACTCCAATACTTTGGCCACCTCATGCAAAGAGTTGACTCACTGGAAAAGACTCTGATGCTGGGAAAGATTGGGGGCGGGAGGAGAAGGGGATGACAGAGAATGAGATGGATGGATGGCATCACCGACTCGATGGACATGAGTTTGAGTGAACTCCGGGAGTTGGTGATGGACAGGGAGGCCTGGCGTGCTGTGATTCATGGGGTCGCAAAGAGTCGGACACGACTGAACGACTGAACTGAACTGAACAATTTAGTAGTTTTCCCTACTGTCTTCAATTTAAGTTTGAATTTGGCAAAAGGAGTTCATGATCTTAGCCACAGTCAGGTCCTGGTCTTGTTTTTGCTGACCGTATACAGCTTCTCCATATAATCAACCGGATTTCGGTGTTGACCACTTGTGATGTCCACGTGTAGAATCGTCTTCTGTGTTGTTGGAAGAGAGTGTTTGCTATGACCAGTGCGTTCTCATTGGACTTTACTTCCATCAACAGTCACATCCACAACTGGGTGTTGTTTAAGCTTTGGCTCCGTCTCTTCAGTCTCTCTGGAGCTATTTCTCCACTGATCTCCAGTAGCATATTGGGCACCTACCAACCTGGGGAGTTCATCTTTCTGTGTCCTATCTTTTTGCCTTTTCATACTGTTCGTGGGTTCTCAAGGCAAGAACACTGATGTGGTTTGCCATCCCCTTCTCCAGTGGACCACGTTTTCTCAGAACTCTCCACCATGACCCGTCCATCTTCGGTGGCCCTAAACAGCAAGGCTCATAGTTTCGTTGACTTAGACAAGGCTGTGGTCCATGTGATCAGATTGGTTAGTTTTCTGTGACTGTGGTTTTCAGCCTGTCTGCTCTCCGATGGGGAAGGATAAGAGGCTTATGGAAGCTTCCTGATGGGAGAGACTGACTGAGTGGGAACTGGGCCTTGTTCTGATGGGCAGGGCCCTGCTCTGCTGCTGCTGCTAAGTCACTTCAGTCGTGTCTGACTCTGTGTGACCCCATAGATGGAAGCCCACCAGGCTCCCCCGTCCCTGGGATTCTCCAAGCAATAACACTGGGGTGGGTTGCCATTTCCTTCTCCAATGTGTGAAAGTGAAAAGTGAAAGTGAAGTTGCTCAGTCGTGATCGACCCTTAGCGACCCCATGGACTGCAGCCTACCAGGCTGCTCCATCCATGGGATTTTCTAGGCAAGAGTACTGGAGTGGCTTGCCAAGTAAACCTTTAATCCAATTTTCTGCTGATGAGCTTGGGGCTGTGTTCCCTCCCTGTTATTTGACCTGAGGCCAACCTATGGTGGAGGTAATGAAGATAATGGTTCAGTTCAGTTCAGTTCAGTTCAGTCGCTCAGTTGTGTCCGACTCTCTGTAACCCCATGAATCACAGCACGCCAGGCCTCCCTGTCCATCACCAACTCCCGGAGTTCACTCAAACTCATGTCCATAGAGTCGGCGATGCCATCCAGCCATCTCATTCTCTGTCGTCCCCTTCTCCTCCCGCCCCCAACCTTTCCCAGCATCAGAGTCTTTTCCAGTGAGTCAACTCGTCGCATGAGGTGGCCAAAGTATTGCAGTTTCACCTTTACCATCAGTCCTTCCAATGAACACCCAGGATTGATCTCCTTTAGAATGGACTAGTTGGATCTCCTTGCAGTACAAGGGAATCTCAAGAGTCCTCTCCAGCACCACAGTTCAAAAGCATCAATTCTTTGGTCATCAGCTTTCTTCACAGTCCAACTCTCACATCCATACATGACCACTGGAAAAACCATAGCCTTGACTAGACGGACCTTGGTTGGCAAAGTAATGTCTCTGCTTTTTAATATACTATCTAGGTTGGTCATAACTTTCCTTCCAAGGAGTAAGCGTCTTTTAATTTTCTGGCTGCAATCAGCATCTGCAGTGATTTTGGAGCCCCAAAAAATAAAGTCTGACACTGTCTCCACTGTTTTTCCATCTATTTCCCATGAAGTGATGGGACCAGATGCCGTGATCTTTGTTTTCTGAATGTTGAGATTCAAGCCAACCTTTTCACTCTCCTCTTTCACTTTCATCAAGAGGCTTTTGAGTTCCTCTTCACTGGTGTCATCTGCATATCTGAGGTTATTGATATTTCTCCCAGCAATCTTGATTCCAGCTTGTGCTTCTTCCAGCCCAGCGTTCCTCATGATGTACTCTGCATAGAAGTTAAATAAGCAGGGTGACAATATACAGCCTTGATGGACTCCTTTTCCTATTTGGAACCAGTCTGTTGTTCCATGTACGTTCCGACTGTTGCTTCCTGACCTGCATACAGGTTTCTCAAGAGGCAGGTCAGGTGGTCTGGGATTCCCATCTCTTTCAGAATGTTCCACAGTTTATTGTGATCCACACAGTCAAAGGCTTTGGCATAGTCAATGAAGCAGAAATAGATGTTTTTCTGGAACTCTCTCGCTTTCTCTATGATCCAGCGGATGTTGGTAATTTGATCTCTGCTGCCTCTGCCTTTTCTAAAACCTGTTTGAACATCTGGGAGTGCACGGTTCACATATTGCTGAAGCCTAGCTTGAAGAATTTTGAGCATGACTTTACTAGCTTGTGAGATGAGTGCAACTGTGCGGTAGTTTGAGCATTCTTTGGCATTGGCTTTCTTAGGGACTGGAATGAAGACTGACCTTTTCCAGTCCTGTGGCCACTGATGGGTTTTCCAAATTTGCTGGCATATTGAGTGCAGCACTTTCACAGCATCAACTTTCAGGATGTGAAATAGCTCCACTGGAAATCCATCACCTCCACTAGCTTTGTTCGTAGTGATGCTTTCTAAGGCCCACTTGACTTCACATTCCAAGATGTCTGACTCTAGGTCAGTGATCACCTTATCGTGATTATCTTGGTCGTGGTGATCTTTTTTGTACAGTTCTTCTGTGTATTCTTGCCACTTCTTAATATCTTCTGCTTCTGTTAGGTCCATACCATTTCTGTCCTTTATCGAGCCCAGCTTTGCATGAAATGTTCCCTTGGAATCTCTAATTTTCGTGAAGAGATCTCTTGTTTTTCCTATTCTGTTGTTTTCTTCTATTTCTTTGCATTGATCGCTGAGGAAGGCTTTCTAATCTCTCCTTGCTATTCGTTGGAATCCTGCATTCAGATGCTTATATCTTTCCTTTTCTACTTTGCTTTTCGCTTCTCTTCTTTTCACAGCTATTTGTAAGGCCTCCTCAGACAGCCATTTTGCTTTTTTGCATTTCTTTTCCATGGGGATGGTCTTGGTCCCTGTCTCCTGTACAATGTCACGAACCTCCGTCCAGAGTTCCTCAGGCACTCTATCTATCAGATCTAGTCCCTTAAATCTATTTCTCACTTCCACTGTATAATCATAAGGGATTTGATTTAGGTCGTATCTGAATGGTCTAGTGCTTTTCCCTGCTTTCTTCAATTTCAGTCTGAATTTGGCAATAAGGAGTTCATGATCTGAGCCACAGTCAGCTCCCAGTCTTGTTTTTGCTAACTGTATACAGCTTCTCCCTCTTTGGCTGCAAAGAATATAATCAATCTGATTTCGGTGTTGACCATCTGGTGATATCCATGTGTAGAGTCTTCTCTTGTGTTGTTGGAAGAGGGTGTTTGCTATGACCAGTGCATTCTCTTGACAAAACTCTATTAGCCTTTGCCCGGCTTCATTCTGTGCTCCAAGGCCAAATTTGCCTGTTACTCCAGGTGTTTCTTGATTTCCTACTTTTGCATTCCAATCCCCTATAATGAAAAGGACATCTTTTTTGGGTGTTAGTTCTAAAAGGTCTTGTAGGTGACCTCCTTCAAAAGGTCCCATGCACTCAGTGCTGGACTCAGTACCCCCGACCCTGCAGCAGGCCACCACTGACCCATGCCTCTGCCGGAAACTCCTGGACACTCATGGGCAAGATCTTTAATCTTATCACGTTTATTTCACCAGTGTAAGCTTCAGTTCAGTTCAGATCAGTCACTAAGTCGTGTCCGACTCTCCGCGACCCCATGAATCACAGCACACCAGGCCTCCCTGTCCATCACCAACTCCCGCAGTTCACTCAAACTCATGTCCATCGAGTCGGTGATGCCATCCAGCCATCTCATTCTCTGTTGTCCCCTTCTCCTCCTTTCCCCAACCTTTCCCAGCATCAGAGTCTTTTCCAGTGAGTCAGCTCATCGCATGAGGTGTTCAAAGTATTGCAGTTTCAGCTTTAGCATCAGTCCTTCCAATGAACACCCAGGATTGATCCCCTTTAGAATGGACTGGTTGGATCTCCTTGCAGTACAAGGGACTCTCAAGAGTCTTCTCCAACACCACAGTTCAAAAGCATCGATTCTTCGGCGATCAGCTTTCTTCACAGTCCAACTCTCACATCCATACATGACCACGGGAAAAACCATAGCCTTGACTAGACGGACCTTTGTTGATAGACGGTAAAGCGCTGCCTACAATGTGGGAGACCCGGGTTCAATCCCTGTGTCAGGAAGTTCCCCTGGAGAAGGAAATGGCAACCTACTCCAGTATTCTTGCCTGGAAAACCCCATGGACGCAGGAGCCCAGTAGCCTACAGTCCAAGGGGTCACAAAGAGTCGGACATTACTGAGCAACCTCACTTCAAGCTTAGATAAGCCAGTGTAAGCCAGGCGCAGGAGCAGCCGAGAGGAGCTACACCATGTCCGAGGTCAGGGGCGGCGGCTGAAACGAACTACCCCACGTCCGAGGAGTGGAACTGCATGGGTGCAGGAGGGCTGAGAGGAGCCACTCCACATTCAAGGTCAGGAGGGGAGGCCTTGAGGAGATACCCCTCGTACATGGTAAGGAGCAGCGGCCGCGCTTGGCTGGAGCAGCCGTGAAGAGATACCCCACGACCAAGGTAAGAGAAACCCAAGTAAGACAGTAGGTGTTGCGAGAGGGCATCAGAGGGCAGATACACTGAAACCATAATCACAGAAAACCAGCCAATCTGATCACACGGACCACAGCCTTGTCTAACTCAATGAAACTAAGCCATGCCATGTGGGGCCACCCAAAACGGGCGGGTCATGTTGGAGAGGTCTGACAGAATGTGGTCCACTAGAGAAAGGAATGGCAAACCACTTCAGTATTCTTGCCTTGAGAACCCCATGAAAAGTATGAAAAACAAAACAACAGGACACGGAAAGATGAACTCTCCAGGTCGATAGGTGCCCAATATGCTACTGGAGATCAGTGGAGAAATAACTCCAGAAAGAATGAAGGAATGGAGCCAAAGAAAAAACAACACCCAGTTGTGGATGGGACTGGTGATAGAAGCAAGGTCCAATGCTGTAAAGAGCAATATTGCATAGGAACCTGGAATGTTAGGTCCATGAATCAAGGCAAGTTGGAAGTGGTCAAACAGGAGATGGCAAGAGTGAACGTCGACATTCTAGCAATCAGCCAACTAAAATGGACTGGAATGGGTGAATTTAACTCAGATCACCATTATATCTACTACTGTGGGCAAGAATCCCTTAGAAGAAGTGGAGTAGCTCTCATAGTCAACAAGAGTCCAAAATACAGTACTTGGATGCAATCTTAAAAACGACAGAATGATCTGTTTGTTTCCAAGGCAAACCATTCAATATTACGGTAATCCAAGCCTATGCCACAACCAGTAACACTGATGAGCTGAGTTTGAACAGTTCTATGAAGACCTACAAGAACTTTTAGAACAAACAACAAAAAAAGATGTCCTTTTCATTATAGGGGATTGGAATGCAAAAGTAGGAAGTCAAGAAACACCTGGAGTAACAGGCAAATTTGGCCTTGGAGCACGGAATGAAGCCGGGCAAAGGCTAATAGAGTTTTGTCAAGAGAACGCACTGGTCATAGCAAACACCCTCTTCCAACAACACAAGAGAAGACTCTACACATGGACATCACCAGATGGTCAACACCGAAATCAGATTGATTATATTCTTTGCAGCCAAAGATGGAGAAGCTCTATACAGTTAGCAAAAACAAGACCGGGAGCACACTGTGGCTCAGATCATGAACTCCTTATTGCCAAATTCAGACTTAAGCTGAAGAAAGCAGGGAAAACCACTAGACCATTCAAGTATGACCTAAATCAAATCCCTTATGATTATATAGTGAAAGTGAGAAATAGATTTAAGGGACTAGATCTAATAGAGTGCTGATGAACTATGGACAGAGGTTCGTGACATTGTACAGGAGACAGGGACCAAGACCATCCCCATGGAAAAGAAATGCAAAAAAGCAAAATGGCTGTCTGAGGAGGCCTTACAAATAGCTGTGAAAAGAAGAGAAGCAAAAAGCAAAGGAGAAAAGGAAAGATATATGCATCTGAATACAGAGTTCCAAAGAATAGCCAAGAAGAGATAAGAAAGCCTTCCTCAGAGATCAATGTAAAGAAATAGAGGAAAACAACAGAATGCAAAAGACTAGAGATCTCTTCAAGAAAGATATATCAAGGGAACATTTCATGCAAAGATAGGCTCGATAAAGGACAGAAATGGTATGGACTTAACAGAAGCAGAAGATATTAAGAAGAGGTGGCAAGAATACACAGAAGAACTATACAAAAAAGATCTTCACAACCCAGATCATCATGATGGTATGATCACTCACCTAGAGCCAGACATCCTGGAATGTGAAGTCAAGTGGAGATGATGGAATTCCAGTTAAGCTATTTCAAATCTTGAAGGATGATGCTGTGAAAGTGCTGCATTCAATATGCCAGCAACTTTGGAAACCTCAGCCGTGGCCACAGGACTGGAAAAGGTCAATTTTCATTCCAATCCCAAAGAAAGGCAATGACAAAGAACGCTCAAACTACCACACAATTGCACTCATCTCACACACTAGTAAAGTAATGCTCAAAATTCTCCAAGCCAGGCTTCAGCAATACGTGAACCATGAACTTAAAGATGTTCAAGCTGAGTGTTGAAAAGGCAGAATAACCAGAGATCAAATTGCCAACATCCGGTGGATCATGGAAAAAGCAAGAGAGTTCCAGAAAAACATCTATATCTGCTTTATTGACTATACCAAAGCCTTTGACTGTGTGGATCACAATAAAGTGTGGAAAATTCTGAAAGAGATGGGAATACCAGACCATCTGAGCTGCCTCTTGAGAAACCTATATGAAGGTCAGGAAGCAACAGTCAGAACTGAACTTGGAACAACAGACTAGTTCCAAAAAGGGAAAGGAGTTCGTCAAGGTTGTATATTGTCACCTGCTCATTTAACTTATATGCAGAGTACATCATGAGGAACGTTGGGCTGGAAGAAGCACAAGCTGGAATCAAGATTGCCGGAAGAAATATCAATAACTTCAGATATGCAGATGACACCACCCTTATGGTAGAAAAGTGAAGAAGAACTAAAAACAGTCTCTTGATGAAAGTGAAAGAGGAGAGTGAAAAAGTTGGCTTAAAACTCAACATTCAGAAAACTAAAATCATGTCATCTGATCCCATCACTTCATGGCAAATAGATGGGGAAACAGTGACAGACTTTATTTTCTTGGGCTCCAAAATCACTGCAGATGGTAACTGCAGCCATAAAATTAAAAGACACTTATTCCTTGGAAGAAAAGTTATGACCAACCTAAACAGCATATTCGGAGAAGGCAATGGCACCCCACTCCAGTACTCTTGCCTGGAAAATCCCATGGATGGAGGAGCCTGGTGGGTTACAGTCCATGGGGTCACTAAGAGTTGGACACGACTAAGCGACTTCACTTTCACTTTTCACTTTCATGCATTGGAGAAGGAAATAGCAACCCACTCCAGTGTTCTTGCCTGGAGAATCCTAGGGACGGGGGAGCCTGGTGGGCTGCCGTCTATGGGGTCGCACAGAGTTGGACACGACTGAAGTGACCTAGCAGCAGCAGCAGCAAACAGCATATTAATAAGTAGAGACATTGTCAACAAAGGTCCATCTAGTCAAGGCTATGGGATTTCCAGTAGTCATGTATGGATGTGAGAGTTGGACTAAAAAGAAAGCTGAGTGCTGAAGAATTCATGCTTTTGAACCATGGTGTTGGAGGAGACTCTTGGGAATCCCTTGAACTGCAAGGAGATCCAACCAGTCCATCCTAAAGGAAATTGGTCTTAAATATTCATTGGACGGACTGATGTTGAAGATGAAACTTTAAAACTTTGGCCACCTGATGCAAAGAACTGACTCATTTGAAAAGGCCCTGATGGTGGGAAAGATTAACGGCAGGAGGAGAAGGGGACGACAGAGGATGAGATGGATGGATGGCATCACCAACTCAATGGATATGAATTTGGGTGGACTCTGGGAGTTGGTGATGGATAGGGAGGCCTGGGGTGCTGCAGTTCATAGGTTCGCAAAGAGTTGGACACGGCTGAGCGATTGAACTTAACGGAACCTCGAATGGTCCAGAATAAGAATATCATTTGTTTCCTAGAAAAGAATATTTATTTACTACCTAACAGCTTTTCATTCACTAAAAAGTCACTGGAATTTTTTTTCATACACAAATTTAGATAGCTCTTCCCAGGTAGCTCAGTAGTAAAGAATCTGCCTGCCAAGCAGGAGACGGGGTTTGACCCCTGGGTCCATAAAATCCTTTGGAGATGGAAATGGCAAGTCACTCCAGTATTCTTGCCTGGGAAATCCCATGGACAGAGAAGCCTGGCAGGCTACAGTTCACGGTTGGGGTTGCAAAGAGTCGGACACAACTTAGCAACTAAACAACAATAACAAAACAACAAGTTCCCCCAACCCTTCATACATGTGAATGACCCAAACAGAAAAAAGTAACCATCTAACTGCAAATACAGATAGTAGGAAGCACAAGAGAGTCTGACATCTAAGCAAGTAGTTCATAGAGAACTCTCAAACATACCTGTATCTGACCTTAAATTTTTTAAAGTAAAATTACATCTAAGCATACTGAGGCTTAAAAAAAGAAATAGCCTATGGTTCATTTGGCATAACTGTGTAAATAATAGAGAATTCCATCAACATCTTCTCTACTTTACCACTGTTGAAAAAATTTCACATTTGCTTTATCACTATGCTATTTCACATTTATTTAAACTTGAGTATTGTACCGTCAGGCTAACGGGATCTATTTTATTTCTTTTATATACACAACACCATATTTGATCTAATGTCAAGCACAATGATGTGCTTCAATTTCTGTTTTGAATGTTTTTTAAACAATGACGCTTTAAAACTAAATTGTCGGTAACAGAACAAAAACAACGTTGAAAAGACCACTGAAAAGCAAAATGGAGAATGAGGCATGGTGTTAGTAACACCAGTACTGTCATTTTCCACCAGCTGGGATGGCCAGGTTAAATGTCCAAGACTGCTTTCATGCAACCAGACTGACATCATGCTACGCCTGTGTCTTTATAGAAACTAGAGAAATGTTCCTATTTCTTTGACTTTGGAAAATCAGAATATGTGCTGAAAAGAAAAGAAATCAGGCGGTGTGATTTAAAAGGACAGATATGTATACACCCGTACTCTGGCCTGAGCTAAAACTGCCGGTGTCACACATATGTAGGAGACAGTAGATGGTAAATGTGGATGCCACACAAGGTGTTTTCATTGCTGTTTTAAATATCCACAAGACTGCCTTCAGCAAGTTTTAGTTTTGAAACATTTTATTTGAAGATTCAGACAGCTGGAAAAGTAGCTAACATTTTCCAGGTAAAAGATCTAAATGAATTCTTAGATCCATTTTTTTTCTACATAAAATTATGCTAGCACATATTTAGAACAACTTGATCTTTTGGGGAGGGAGGTGGGTAGGGGTTCAAGATAGGGAACACATGTACACCCGGGGCAGATTCATGTCAATGTATGGCAAAACCAATACAATATTGTAAACTAATTAGCTTTCAATTAAAATTTAAAAAATTAAAATAATAATAATAAAAGGTATACACATATATATATATATAATTTAGATCAGTTACAGTCAGTTAAAAATTCTACCAACTAATTCTTTTACAACTGGTCTAGGCCAGTGTTTTGGGAAAGTGGTCTATATAAGGAAAACAGAAAAATTCTAATCATGCCAAATCTGGGAATTTGGTTTTTAACAATCTCATCATGGTCACCACAGAAAACAAAGATGATATATATACACATAACAAACGTATGTGTTATTGGCCAACTGTATTTAATTAAAAGTTTTAAAAATTCATGACAACTTCAGGTATTTCTCAAAATGCCAAAGAGCATAGTTTTTGCTGCATTCCCTATGACTACAAACAACACATGAATATTTTAGATTTTAAAATGTTCAAGCGTATGTATAACAGCATTGCAGAAATTAACAAACTGTACACTCCCAGTGAAACTGCTGATTGATTTCAAAACGGTTGGAAAGTTACCATAAAGAATCCTTTGCCTAGACTGCTGGAGAAAAGTCTTACGCCTATGCTAAAGAGCACCATTATAAAATCACAGTCTCTGATGCTGGCTGGGCTTTCGCCCTCCCCCTCATCCTTGATTCACAGCATTTCCCCATTCCTCTTTGCCACTACTGTTACCTTACTTTTTTCAGTTTTCATCTGTGAAGCAAGCATGAACTTGCTCAGTCTTCCATCACTTCACCCTTGAACTGTAGAGTCCATGGGCTTCAGAGTTAATCAGGTGTGGGCTCTAATTTCAACTCAATCTTTATAAAATCTGGGACCCTGAGCTGATGTCTCTAGGCCCATTTCCTCATCTGTAAAATGGGAATATGAATATATACATCACAGGAATCTCAAAATGATTGTGAGGAAAGACTATGACGAACAACCAACGCACTGTGTAAACATGGCAGAGGCCTGCTGGTCCTTTCTTCACTCTCACATTTTCACTCCTAGTCCTTCCTGTCCTTCTACGCTCAGTCCTCTGGAAAATCCCTGCTTATTTTTCAACAAAAGGTCACCTCCAGGGGAAGATTTCATCACCCACCTCCTCACTCAAGTAAAACATTTCAGTGACCCCATGGTTTCGTTTGCTAGAAAACCCCAAACGAAACTTTTGGTCAACCCAATACTTAGCAGTTCTATTACAGTACATAGCACATTCTTTATTAATAATAATAGTTTGCCTATTTCGTTCTCTATTTTTGGAATTCGACATATGTATTATTTATTTAATGGAAAAGCATTTTATTTTAAATACAGCAGTTTGTACATACCAATCCCAAACTCCCGACCTATCCCTCCCCCAACCTTTCCCCTGACTGACCTATTTTAAAGCCCTTCTAAAATGTGAGCTTCTGGATGTAGGGACTGCTTATCTCTTTAGATTTCCAGTCTAACAAAGTACTTAGTACATAGTAGGGGCTTCCCAGGTAGTGCGAGCAGTGAAGAATCCACTTGCCAATGCAGGAGACACAAGAGATGGGGGTTTGATCCCTGGGTCAGGAAGAACACCCTAGAGTAACAAATGGCAACCCACTCCAGTATTCTTGCTTGGGAAATTTCACAGGCAGAGGAGCCTGGCAGGCTACAGTCCATGGGGTCACAAAGAGGTAGACACAACCAAGCATACACACACACATACACAGTTTCTCAAAAATTAATATAAAGGGATGAAAATGATCTTAAGCAACATCCTTACTACCCAGATGCCTTTTGGAACTTGTATTATTTGTTCTGTGCATTGGTGTCTGCTAGTGAATGGAATTATGATTGAAATGGGAAAATATAATGCAAAATGATAGTTATATTTAATTAAGAAATTAACACATAATCATGTTTCAAAATATCCTGGACCAGGTAAATACATCCAAAAGTCTCACAGAAGAAAAAGATGAAATTAAGGGTCTGTGCCAGGTAAATTTCATTACAAAAATTTAAATGAATACAATTCACATATCCATGTAGAGAAATAAGAAGGAGTAACTGGACTACTAAACAAAGAAAAATACCAAAATTCCCAATTAAAAAAGTCAGGCATTTTTCCAAATAGCCATCTCTGAGTATTTCAAAGAGACAGACAACAAACAACAGAAATCAGAAAAATATACACAGAAAGTGATACATGCAATGGAGAAAATGAAGCGAACAGAGAATTGACATGTGTTTATACAAGAAAGCAACACATAAGTGAACAGAGGAAGCTTCACTGAAAAGGTGACTTTTGGGTGGCGAAAAACAGGAAGAAAGTGTAGTCATGCAGTATTTAAGGAGAAACTGCTACGGCAGAGGCAACAAATCTGAAGGCCCCAAGGCAAGCGCGTATAAACTGCTGTGCCCAAGAACACTCAGGAGGCCAGCACGCACAAAGAAAGGAGAGAAAAAGGAACAGAAAATTAGGGCAGAGAAGCACTATGGACAGCAGATCATGTCAGGCCTTAGCGTCAGCATAAGGACTTTAGTTTTTCTGAGTGCGATAAGCCATGTCTGTTTTAAGAGGCCTAAGACTTCACATGTACAATTCTAAAATGGTCATTAGTTGTCGTGCTGAGAAAAGACATGTCAAAGACAGAGGCACTGATGAGCTAGGAGTCATTTAAAATAATCCAGGAAGGAGATAATGATAGCTTGGACCGAAGTGATTAGTGATGGACTCGGGAGGAAGTGGTCAGATTCTGGATATATTCTGAAGATAAAGCCAGTAAGATTTGTTGAGAGACTGGATGTGAGGTATAAAGGAAAGAGAAGATGATGAATGAAGAAAATGAAGTATACATGTACAATGGAATAACATTCACCCATAAAGAGAAGGAAATTCCAGCATCTGTGACAACATGGATGAACCTGGAAGATGTGTTCAACTCTTTGTGATCCCATGGACTGTAGTTCACTAGGCTTCTCTGTCCATGGAATTCTCGAGGTCAGAATACTGGAGTGGGTTGCCATTCCCTTCTCCAGGGGATCTTCCCGACCCAGGGATCAAACCCAGGTCTTCTGCACTGCAGGTGGATTCTTTACTGTCTGAGCCACGAGGGAAGCCATAACACAAAATGAAATAAAGTCAGAGACAGAAGGGCAAATTACTGACTGACCTCACATATATATATGTGGAATCTAAAAAAAAGTCAAACTCATAGAAGCATAGAGTAGAACAGTGAGTAGTGGGTGAAATGGGGTGATATGGGTCAACGTTTCTGTTAGATGAATAACTTTTACACTTGAAATTTGCTGAGAGTAACTTAAGTGTTCTCAAACATATACATACACAAAAAGTAAAAATGTGATGGACATGACAGATGTGTTCATTAGACTCATATGGTAATCATTTCACAATGTATATGTCTATGAAATCATCGTGTTGCAAACCATACATATACACAGTTTTTATTTGCCAATTATACCTTAATAAAGCTGGGGAAAAGATGTCAAGGTTATTGCCTTAAACAACTGGGAGAATGGAGTTGCCTTTTGCTGGAAAGTCTGTAGGAGGAACTGGGGCAGAGGGAAAGGCTGTCATAAGCTCCCTTTTGGTCTTGCTTTTCTAAAAACATGCCACCCTGAGTTTGATAAATAAAACCTGAGCAAAGCTGTACATGAATTCCTAACACCTGGGGAAGAAAGGGTCTCATCTACTAATGGAAAAGAAGAATGAGCAGGTTGTCTCAAACTACATTCTTTGTTATCTGGCACTGGTTCAATTCTCAAGGGTTAATCACAAGCAAATCACTTTCTGCTGAACTCGGTGTTTTATGTGGCCTCATTACTTGGTTCAATTTCTCCAAAGAAAGCTCTTTGAATTTAAACAACAGCAAGAGGAAAGGAGAAAAGGGGGAAGAAATAAGAAAGACTGCTGGCAAATCAGCAGAACTGGAGAGAGAGGTATTGCACATGCAGATCAAAAGGAGAGGAGAGGAATTTATATTCCAGAAAGAGGGGCAGACATGATACAAAGACATTTAGGAAGAGAATTTTTTTTTTTTTACAATTATGCTTCCCTAAAATTTTCAAGCTGACATGAATTTCACAGATTTTCATATCTAAATTGGACCAATCCACATTAATCTACTTCGCCCTTACCATCACATTGCCAAAAGCAAATACACCTGCACTTTACTCAAAACACCAGTTCTTTAACTAATTGAAGTGAAAAACTTAACCTAAGTAAACAAGAGAAAAAACAATGCTAATGACATCTTACTTGCTCAGCGTTAAAGTCACTTAACTTATTTTAAATCACAGGCAAGCATTAATTTCTACAGCATGACTAGAGAGGAAACAAAAGGGCAAAACAGAAACAAATCAAAACAACAATATCCGGAAGCAAACATAATAAGAAACAAAACTCTAGGCTCAGGCCAAGCAAGTATTTCTCCACTCTCTCATGTAACTGACAAAAAGTTCTCCAAACTAAATCCTTGCTATAACTGATGAGAAAGTACTGTTGTGCATTTATTCAGTGACCTAATGATATGAACCTTGTTTCTAATAACACAAGCAGGTATTCTTTGTTCACATTAAATGTGACTAGTAAGAAGTCCTGTCCCAGTATCAACCTAGTCCTTTGCAGAGCATCAGGAGCCCCTGGGCGCATCATAGGTTTGCCAAACCAGGCTGCACATTTGGCTTCAAGTTCTTAAACCCAAGGATACTGTGCGGGTTCCTTTTATGTGTCAGTTTGGCTAGGTCAGTTCATTAAATCCCAAGCCAGGTGTTGGCGTGTCGGTATTTTGTACATGGGGCTGACATCTATATTCAGCTGACTTTGTTAAGGAAAGAGGTTTCTTTGATCATGCAAGTGGGCCTCATCCAATCAGTTGAAAGGCCTTAAGATGGAAAACTGAGATTTCCCTGGGAAAGTAGAAATTCTACCTCAAGAATGAGCTGCCGTCTGAAGGTTTCCACCCTGCGGGCCTGCCCTACAGACTTTAGACTTGCCAGCCCCCACAACTAGGTAAGCTGATTCCTGGAAATAATACAAACTACTATGATTCGTATTTCTGCTGTGTTTCACGACCAGAAAATAATGTTTTTAGGCATAACCCTTGACTCATTCATTATTCACTAATTCAACATTTATTTAGACATTTAATCTGGGAGCCGACTACAAACCAGGCACTGTACTAGGGGTAGACATATAGATCAATAAGATGATCTCCCAAAGATTACAAACTAATTCACAATCTCAAAACAAAACATGTGAGTTCTCAAAAACATCTTTATTTCTTCATAGATTTATCTAATTTCTTTTAGAACTTATTAGATTTTTTTCACCACTACTCATGTAAAGATAGTATTAATCACCATAGCTGCTAACACAGCAGGATGTCTGATATATGTATATATCAGTTCAGTTCAGTTCAGTCGTTCAGTCGTGTCCGACTCTCCGCGACCCCATGAATCACAGCACGCCAGGCCTCCCTGTCCATCACCAACTCCCGGAGTTCACTCAAACTCATGTCCACAGAGTCGGTGATGCCATCCAGCCATCTCATTCTCCGTCGTCCCCTTCTCCTCCCGCCCCCAACCTTTCCCAGCATCAGAGTCTTTTCCAGTGAGTCAACTCGTCACATGAGGTGGCCAAAGTATTGAAGTTTCAGCTTTAGCATCAGTCCTTCCAATGAACACCCAGGATTGATCTCCTTTAGAATAGACTGGTTGGATCTCCTTGCAGTCCAAGGGACTCTCAAGAGTCTTCTCCAACACCACAGTTCAAAAGCATCAATTCTTCGGCGATCAGCTTTCTTCACAGTCCAACTCTCACATTCATACATGACCAAGGGAAAAACCATAGCCTTGACTAGACGGACCTTGGTTGGCAAAGTAATGTCTCTGCTTTTTAATATACTATCAAGGTTGGTCATAACTTTCCTTCCAAGGAGTAAGTCACTAAATAGCAAAAAAAAAAAAAAAGGAACTACTCTAGATAGGCAGCAGGATCAAGTAAGCTTCCAACTATGAAAGAAATCAATGCCAGTGGCTGTTGAATCCCCTCCTCTATTCAAACTCCCATCTCTCTACATCCCAGTTTATTTCTCTACTGTGATACCAGACTACAACTTCCTAACTTGTCTCCTTTACTGAACTGTGAGCCCCCAGAGAGCAGAGCAAGTGTTATTCATCTTTGTATTCCTAGAACATATGATGGGTTAAATAAAAGTTAGTATCAATTGACTGGATGGATGAATGTGTGGGTAGATGGCCCCTAGACAGATGGCCAGTTGCTAAGGACTCTGCTTCTGAATCATAGATGGCTTCTGAGAAGAGTCAAGATAAAACTGAGGGATATAGGGTCAAGGCTAGACCAAGAGGAAAAAGGAAGGATACAGATGAGAACAAAGGTTGGAAGCTGGGAAACCTGAATCTTCTGCCCTAACTCACTGTGACCTTGCTGCTGCTACTGCTGCTGTTTAGTCATTAAGTCATGTCCAACTTAACGCGACCCCATGGACTGTATCAGGCTCCCCTGTCCATGGGGTTTCCCAAGCAAGAACACTCGAGTGGGTTGCCATTTCTTCTCCAGGGGAATCTTCCTGACCCAGGGATCGAATCCACGTTTCTTGCTTGGCAAGTGGATTCCTTACCACTGAGCCACTTGAGAAGCCCCGCCATGGCCTTACGTCTTTGCAACTGAATATACATGTGTGTTGGAGGGCAGGGGTCATCTACAGAATATGTTAAGTATCTACAGAATATGTTAAATACAGATTATACCAGTAACCTGTGAAATATTTCAAACATAAGAGCAGACAACTTGTAATATATAAGGTCAACATTCATCTAACAACAGGAATCATCTCAAGATAATAACCCTAAGCAGACAGGCCAAAAAGGAACAAGATTTTCAAAAACCAAATTCTAATTAGAAAAATTAAATGAGAATGATACTGAAAGATGACTGCAGTGTTTGGAAGATACGTTAGGAAGTAAGAACTCAGGCAGGCTTTGCATCCATGCTCCGTGGCTCCTATCAGTGAAACTTCAGAGAGGAGTTCTTTGGCCTGAAGCTTCAGATATACCCACTCTCAAGAGCTTGGTCTTCTGGGCACTTCAAGGTTCATTTAGTTCCAGGACTTCCCTGATAGCTCAGTTGGTAAAGAATCTGCCTGCAATGCAGGAGACCCCGGTTTGATTCCTGGGTTGGGAAGATCTGCTGGAGAAGGGGTAGGCTACCCACTCCGGTATTCTTGGGCTTCCCTTATGGCTCAGCTGGTAAAGAATCCACCTGCAATGCAGAAGACCTGGGTTCGATCCCTGGGATGGGAAGATGCCCTGGAGAAGGGAAAGGCTACTTAACTCCAGTACTCTGGCCGGGAGAATTCCATGGACTATACAGTCCATGGGGTCACACAGAGTCAGACATGACTGAGCGACTTTCACACACATAAACACACACATATACAGGAATTAGTTTAACTTGTTCATCACTGCTATTTTATTCAATGGCCCTAAATTTAACTCTTTCAAGTTTAAGGAGTTTCCCTAATTCTACTTTCTAAATTTTGGAGAAAGGGGACTTTTTTAGCCAATTGATATCCTGTATCATTATATTATTGTACTTTCATTAGATTACTTTTGTCCAGTAACTTCCTGAATTGAGTTCTATACTATTCCTAAATTCTAAACCAAGTTCTAAACTATTTTAGCCTACCTTCAAATGAGCCTTCCCTGTCTCTCTTCCTCTCACACGATCACACACTTCTGCCAATTCATCTATTTATTGTCTCTTTCTGGAAATGCTCCATTTCTATCTGACTTTTGAAAGGTGCAAACAGAAGTACACATGGTGTCCTAGGAACAGAGACATTATACTTTTATATAAAAAAAGTTTCTGCTTTATTTTTAATAGTTTCCTTAAGATGTCCAATGTTTTGCTGGCATTTCTAGAGTTCAAAAAAATAATAGAAAATATCTAGTCAAAACCCACTCCACTTCCTTCCCTTTATGCAGGAAGACAAGAGGTCCTGAATAGTCACATGCCACGTCTGAGTTGTAGCAATGATCATCAATGTCTGCCCTGGGGCTGGAACACACAGGTACCCTAATCCCAGACAGAGCCTAGGTCTTCAAGCAACAATTTAAAACTACTTCCACACTCTTTTAATAGATTATAGAAATCATTCAGTTATGTTTGCAGTGTGAGTTCACATTCAATGAAACATCCCTATCTGACTTTATTGCCTGTTCACAAAAGCCTTATAAAGTCCTGCACAACCTCTTACTGGGTAATTTTATAAACTACCTAGAGAAAATAGTGTCACTTATTTATCTAATGTTAAACTAGACCCTAGCACTGGTTTTTGATGTTCCCATTCCTTATAATTTCCTCCCCCCACCCCACAAAATGTTCCCTTCCCTCATCCTCCAACAAGAAGTTGTACTTCCAAAAGTCCTACATTTAAAATAAAACCAACCAGTTTGTTAAGTATGAAAGTAGGATTACCAGTACCTCCTTCAACTTCTGGGTAGGGCCATGTGGCAATCTGTCACACTCCAGTATAAAGGCCATTAATAAAGAGAGGCATCCATTTAGCTGATAACTCAAAGCCTTACAGGTTGTCAAGGGAGTGGTTCAATGAACATTCTCAAACCGATGCTGCAAATTCAAGTTGGGACAGTCTGTTAATTTCATCATAGGAATCAATAGCCTTAAACATATTCATGTCATTAGGCTAAGAAAACAGAGAGGTGCATAAAAACTTTTACATGAGAATATGCATCACTGCATTATTTGTAATATATAAAACTGGAAACAATTTGAATATCCAACAATAGAGAAACAGTTAAATAAACCAAGGCATATCCAAAATCTGCACCCACAATTAAATAATATATTGAGGAATGTTTACAGACCATGGTAGAGAATAAAAGTTACAAGACAGAAGGATCAGCGTATACGCCAAGAAAAACAAAATGGAATCCTATAAACCATTTAACAGTAGTTATACATTGTTATTCAGTTCAGTTCAGTTCAGTTGCTCAGTCGTGTCCGACTCTCCGCGACCCCATGAATCACAGCACGCCAGGCCTCCCTGTCCATCACCAACTCCCGGAGTTCACTCAAACTCATGTCCACAGAGTCGGTGATGCCATCCAGTCATCTCATTCTCTGTCGTCCCCTTCTCCTCCCGCCCCCAACCTTTCCCAGCATCAGACTCTTTTCCAGTGAGTCAACTCGTCACATGAGGTGGCCAAAGTATTGCAGTTTCAGCTTTAGCATCAGTCCTTCCAATGAACATCCAGGATTGATCTCCTTTAGAATGGACTGGTTGGATCTCCTTGTAGTACAAGGGACTCTCAAGAGTATTCTCCAGCTGAGGCTTGGTCGGCTCCGAGGAGGGGCTCCTGCCCATGTGGGAGCCCGGGGTTTAGCGCCGGTCGACCCGCGCCCTGGCCCCTCTCAGCTCCCGGGCCGACGAAATGACCATTAAGAAGTAGATGCCCAGATGCAAAAGTGATGAAACAGTCAATTTGTCATAAAGTAAGATGCAGCTGTGGCTTTTCAACCAGATTAGGACAAAATTGTATCTATTTTTCTCAGAAGAGAATTCCACAAGGGCGTTACTGAAAGGCAGTACTTCAGGAGAGATCCAGATCCTTCTTTTCCTGGACCACAATGCTTAAAACGGAAATTTCAAAAAATTTAATCTTAGTAAACCGATCTGTTACATCTTTGACACTGTTCTTTTGGCAAATAAAATTTAAATGTCCGACATCAGTAAAAAGTATGATACAATGATAAAAAAAAAAAAAAAAAAGAGTCTTCTCCGGCACCACAGTTCAAAAGCATCAATTCTTTGGCGATCTTTTATCACTGAAACAAACACTTTGGATCTCAGACTTTGCAATTCACAGAAAATGGTTTGAATTGCTCTCTCCATGCCAGCAGCGTGACCCTGGCCAAGTTACTGAACCTCTATACTAGCACTTCACACTGCGTGCACAATCCTCAGTCATGTCGGACTCTGCGACCCCATGGACTATAGCCCGCCAAGGTTCCTCTGTCCATGGGATTATCCTGGTAAGAATACTGGACTGGGCTACCATTTCCTTCTCCAAGGAAACCAATGTTTCTTCATCTGTAAAATGAAGGTAATAATAACCTACCTCCTCAGGTTGCTCTGAGTTTTTATGAATTAGGACATACATATACATCACCTCATATTTTTACATGTGGTAAACATTCAATAAATGGTAGCTATTTCAATTACTATATGATATTATACAATTGTTTCTTTTAAAATCAGGGGAAAAAATAAAGGTTATTAAAAAAGAAAAATCTTGGGACGAGCCCACCAGTCAGTGAGCGCTAAATTGCTTCAGTCATGTCCAACTCTTTGCAACCGCATAGACCAGAGCTCAGAAGGCTCCTCCATCCATGGGATTCTCTAGGCAAGAATACTGGAGTCGTTGCCAAGGGGGTTATTAATAATAACTAACTTCTCCAGTCAGAAAACCCTCTGACCTGTCTACTTTAAAATAAACTTTAAAAACAAATTCTTCAATAAAAACAAACACACCTGATCTTTGGTATCTCCCTTTTAATCCTTGAGAAATAAACCCCTTAACATTATACCGACTCTGCCTGTAAAAGCGATCGCTGCGTCTCCTGCTAGCCCCTCCCGTCATATCTCTTAGTCTTTTATTATACCCACTTTGAATTCCCTGCCCAGTATTCCTTAAACTCTTTCTTTTGGTTTACCTGCAACACCTTGCAATTTGCTTATTCTTTTTGCTTGGGAAATCAACATTTTCTGAATGCTACTTTTACTCCTTTAAAATAGGGTCTTTTAGTTTAAGGCCATAATTTCTTAAAGTAGCAATGCTTTTAGCTTAAGTTTCATTATACAGTATTATTTTCTTCCTTTTTGAGTTGAGGTGAAATAAAATTAACCCTGTTTTGAAGTTTAAGAATTTTTAAACACATCTTGAAGCTTCTGAAGGCTCTAAAAATTACCCCCCAAACCAAGACTGTGTATCATTTTTTGGAATTGAATTTCATTAATTTCTGATATCTAAATGATGGAACAGTAAAAAAATATGTACAACAAAAAGTAAAAACAGTAAAAAATATGGTAATGTAAAAAAGTCAAGGACTTTTAAAGTCAAAGTTGGTTTCATGTCCTAGTCTGGTCACTTGCTAGCTCTATGACATTGAGAGAGTTAACTGACCACTTTGATACTTAGTTTTCTTATGAGTAAAATGACAAAAAGTAGTATCTAACTTCACTGGTTATTATGAGAAGTAAACTATAACAGTGCTTGATTAATAGCATTCACTAAAAACTTAGTTCATTTCCTCCCTATTTGTTTGCATATTATGAACTCAATATATTCATAGCATTAATTTTTATCTCATTTGTATATATTCAATGATCAAAAATAAAAAATATCATTAATATATGGGGGCAGGAGACAGGTATGAAAATTTGTACCTTATTAAAGGTTGAGAAGATTGGGAAGCACTGTTTAAGGAGAAACAAACTCAGAAAAAAGTTTATTAATAATACTAATAAAGATTATTAATAAAGAAAAGACTAGAAGATCCGATATGGTCACACTTTTTGTTCTAGCCAAAAGTGATTTTATACTACAAGCACCTGAGACAAATCCTCCACAAAAATCTCAGTTAAAAAAACTTTATCATATTGATAGAATATAGACAATAAACGGTGCCAGAAACAGACACACTGACACTTAAAAATGAGAGTAACGTAGTCAACAACTCTAAGCTGTTTCTAAACAGTAGGATATCATAAGTTTTCTAAAACGGAAGGAATGAATGAAAGAGTTATGCCAAGTGGGAATATAAAATTAGGTATCAACAAATTTGGTATAAACTCCAATACCTTGGCCACCTGATGCGAAGAGCCTACTCACCAGAAAATACCCTGACACTGGGAAAAATGAAGGGCAGGAGAAGGCGGTGACAGAGGATGAGATGACTGGATGGCACCATCGACTCAATGGACATGAGTTTGAGCAAACTCTGGGAGATAGTGAAGGACAGGGAAGCCTGGCATGCTGCAGTCCATGGGGTCGCAAAGACACAACTTGGCAACTGAACAACAACAACATAGTGTTAGCCACTCAGCTGTGTTCCACTTTGCAATTCCATGGACTGTGGCCCACCAAGCTCCTTTGTCCGTGGGATTCTCCAGGCACTGGAGTGGGTTGCCATTTCCTTCTCCAGGGGATCTTCCCAACCCAGGGACTGAATCCGGGTCTCCAGCATTGCAGACAGATTCTTTACTGTTTGTGCCACCAGGGAAGTCCTTAACAACAACATCAGTTCAGTTCAGTTCAGTTCAGTCGCTCAGTCATGTCTGAGCGACCCCATGAATCACAGCACGCCAGGCCTCCCTGTCCATCACCAACTCCCGGAGTTCACTCAAACTCATGTCCATTGAGTCGGTGATGCCATCCAGCCATCTCATTCTCTGTCGTCCCCTTCTCCTCCCGCCCCCAATCCCTCCCAGCATCAGAGTCTTTTCCAGTGAGTCAACTCGTCACATGAGGTGGCCAAAGTATTGGAGTTTCAGCTTCAGCATCAGTCCTTCCAATGAACACCCAGGATTGATCTCCTTTAGAATGGACTAGTTGGATCTCCTTGCAGTCCAAGGGACTCTCAAGAGTCTTCTCCAGCACCACAGTTCAAAAGCATCAATTCTTTGGTCATCAGCTTTCTTCACAGTCCAACTCTCACATCCATACATGACCATGGAAAAACCATAGCCTTGACTAGACGGGCCTTGGTTGGCAAAGTAATGTCTCTGCTTTTTAATATGCTATCTAGGTTGGTCATAACTTTCCTTCCAAGGAGTAAGCGTCTTTTAATTTCATGGCTGCAATCAGCATCTGCAGTGATTTTGGAGCCCCCCAAAATAAAGTCTGACACTGTTTCCACTGTTTCCCCATCTATTTCCCATGAAGTGATGAGACCAGATGCCATGATCTTAGTATTCTGAATGTTGAGTTTTAAGCCAACTTTTTCACTCTCTTCTTCCACTTTCATTAAGAGGCTCTTTAATTCTTCTTCCCTTTCTGCCCTAAGGGTGGTGTCATCTGCATATCTGAGGTTATTGATATTTCTCCCGGCAATCTTGACTCCAGCTTGTGCTTCTTCCAGCCCAGCGTTCCTCATGATGTACTCTGCATAGAAGTTAAACAAGCAGGGTGACAATATACAACCTTGACGTACTCCTTTTCCTATTTGGAACCAGTCTGTTGTTCCATGTCCAGTTCTAACTGTTGCTTCCTGACCTGCATACAGGTTCCTCAAGAGGAAGGTCAGGTGGTCTGGTATTCCCATCTCTTTCATGGCACTTACTAAAACTTCTACTTAAAATTCTCTGACAGAGGCCATAAGGTTCTCAAAATGAAACTACTACTCAGCCTTTTACAAAAGAGGTTTGCTGCCCTCCATCCTTGAGGGTGGCAATGCTGGCTCACTCATCTCCCCCAACACACCCAGCATACAGTTTCCACGTACTTGGTGTTACAAAAGAACGATTAAACTGAAGCGAATCAACAAATTTTAAAAACAGAGTTGGAGATTAACTATGTTATCAGAAGCATCAAGCAATACAATTCCAAAAAGCTGAAAAGCAACATCAGAAGAAGTCAGAGTATATGTGTACTCTGCCTACATTTAACATTTAATACATGGTCTCTTTACCATTAAAAAAATAATAATCAGAGAATCTCATTTATGAGAGTCTTCTTTATTCCTTAAAGCCATCAGTTCATCACACTCTAAAATTATGCCCTCTAATCTTCCATTTTTCTTTCATCTAGTTGTTTCATTCCTCTGTTACTCATTAGGTAGAAATTTATAGAGCAGAAACCATGCCTGGTAACACGCTGAGAACTGAGAGAATAAAGATCTTTAAAACTGTCTTTGCCTGTAAAGAATATCTAATTTTAGTTTAAAAGACACATTTCAAAGAGAAGAAGCACTATTTAAATAATGCCAGCAAATCAACAGGTAGGACAAGTCAGGTATCTGTTATCATCACCTATTTTCAAATATCCACCAAAACACACACACACACACCAAGAAAAATTACTTTAAATGTTCCACTATCATGAATCAAAGAACTTCTGAGAACAGGGAAAACAGCACACTCCAGCAAAGCCGCTACTGCTGGTGGGCGACGGGGGGGGGATGGTGGAGCATAAAAATTGTTTACAAATTCCCTAAGGCATTTTACTCTTCAAAAACAGCATAAGCAGTAAATAACCTTCTAGATAAATATAACTGACTGAAAGTGTTATAAAATGCTAAAACATCTATCCTGAGACTGCAACATTTAAGTTCAAGATAGATAATAGTTGTACCAGAGGGAAATAAAAGTAAAAAATATTCAGCCTCAAAAAAGTAGTTGTGATGGAGAAAGCAATGATGGGAGACCAGTCACTCTCTCAAAGTTCACTTAGCATTTATTTATAAATACACACTTGTTTAGCATCTATGCCAGGCCTTGTGCTACATTCTGGGGAAAAAAGTAGTGAGAAAGACGGACACAGACTCTTGTTCTCCCTTAGAAACAAAAATAAAGGAGAAATCCAACAGACAAAGAACACACGCATCAATATGTTGAACCCAAGGACTTCCTGGGTGGCCCAGAGGTTAGGAACCCACCTGCCAATGCAGGGGACATGATCCTGGGCCTGGTACGATTAAAGGTGCCATGGGGCAACTGAGTTCATGCACCACAGCCCACGCTCTGCGACAACAGAAGCCACAGCAATGAGAAGCCAGCTTGCTGCAACCAGAGAAACCTGCTCGTCACAACCAGAGAAAGCCCACATGCAGCAACCAAGATCTAGTGTGGCCAAAAAATAAACTAAAATTTTAAAAAAGTATGTGAAACTAAACATCCCTGGTTATTTATAAAGCCACTCAGTAGTAATAAAAGTTAACAGCTATTCTTTAAATAAACAACTAAGTGACTACCATGTGTCAGTTGTAATGCCAATCCCTTGAGACTTCACAATGTAGGTGCTTATACGTATATAAATAATTTTGATATAAGAAATAATTTAATAAAAAACTTTATGACTTTCTAAGGAAGTACTTAGGATGAAACAACTTTATTCTACTAGGGGACTCGAGTCAGGCAAGACACATCAATAACCTGAGTCTTAAAAAATTAAAAGGAGTTTGCCAGGCAAAGAATTTCAGATGAGGAGAAAACTACAGTAGGTAAAGTCAGAGCTCAGGGTAAAGAACAGAGAATGGAAAATGGGGCTGGGTAACTCAGCAGTTTATTTAGGGGTCAGTTCATGAAGACTTCTGTAGATCACAATGGTATATTTATACAATTTAAACACTTACCATGGAAAGTTTGTTGTTGTTTAGTTGCTGTCATGTCTGATTCTTTGCAACCCCATGAACTGTAGCCCACCAGGCTCCTCTGTCCATGGGATTTTCCAGGCAAGAATACTGGAGTGGGCTGTCATTTCCTTCTCCAGGGATAGAACTCATGTCTCCTGAATTGGTAGGCTCTTACCACTGAGCCACCAGGGAAGCCCATGGAAAGTTTGGACCTTGGTAAATCAATAAAAAGGACCTTGGTAAAATAATTTTTTAAATTTATAGTCCTATAATTAGGTCTGCAGTATAGAAAAATAACTGATAGCTGTGTGACGTTTAAAAGCATAGAGGATCAGAGCCAAAAGACCTATTTTTAAAGGCTATTACAACAGGCCAGGGTAGAGATGATAAAAACTAAGAGTGAGAAGGGAGGAAAAGGAATTACAGAATAAATATCTTGATGGACTGATGATATAAGTGTTTTGATGGAGGTAAAGGAAAATGAGTGATGATGGCATTATTCAAGGTAGGCAACAGACAAGAATTGCCATGTATGGGGAGGAGATATAATGAACTACACTTTAGATAAGCTGAATCTTGTATTTTTATTTGTAGGATAAAATAAACTCCTTCCCATTCCACAATAACAATTATTCATTCAACAGTTTATTTTTGAAGTGCTTACCATGTATCAGATACCATTACAAATGCTGGAAATACAGCAAAGTCCCTGTCCATGGAGCTTACATTTTAGCCTCCTCTTAGAACCAGTCCATTCTAGAGGAGATCAATCCTGGGTGCTCATTGGAAGGACTGATGCTAAAGCTGAAACTGCGACACTTTGGCCACCTCATGCGACGAGCTGATTCACTGGAAAAGATTCTGATGCTGGGAAAGGTTGGGGGCGGGAGGAGAAGGGGACGACAGAGAATGAGATGGCTGGATGGCATCACCGACTCTATGGACATGAGTTTGGGTGAACTCCGGGAGTTGGTGATGGACAGGGAGGCCTGGCATGCTGTGATTCATGGGGTCACAGAGAGTCAGACATGACTGAGCGACTGAACTGAACTGATGACACAGTGACAGGAACACTATTCTACAGTAAAAGGAACAGCGAGGAAATAGGGCAAGGCTGAAAATATGGGCATATAATAGATAATCCATATGATTTCTTCAAAGTGAAGCTTCAAGGTAAATATTTTAAATTCAAATTGCAATTGAAAAAGAAAAGTGGTCTTTTTTGGGTAATGAATAAGCACCTAATAATTTTCATCATGGAGAAAGCAAGAGAGTTTCAGAAAAACATCTATTTCTGCTTCATTGACTATGCCAAAGCCTTTGACTGTGTGGATCACAATAAACTGTGGAACATTCTGAAAGAGATGGGAATCCCAGACCACCTGACCTGCCTCTTGAGAAACCTGTATGCAGGTCAGGAAGCAACAGTTAGAACTGGACATGGAACAACAGACTGGTTCCAAATAGGAAAAGGAGTACGTCAAGGTTGTATATTGTCACCTTGCTTATTTAACTTATATGCAGAGTACATCATGAAGAACGCTGGGCTGGAAGAAGCACAAGCTGGAGTCAAGATTGCTGGGAGAAATATCAATAACCTCAGATATGCAGATGACACTACCCTTATGGCAGAAAGTGAAGAGGAACTCAAAAGCCTCTTGATGAAAGTGAAAGAGGAGAGTGAAAAGGTTGGTTTGAAGCTCAACATTCAGAAAACAAAGATCATGGCATCTGGTCCCATCACTTCATGGGAAATAGATGGAAAAACAGTGGAAACAGTGTCAGACTTTGTTTTTTTGGGCTCCAAAATCACTGCAGATGTTGATTGCAGCCATGAAATTAAAAGACGCTTGCTCCTTGGAAGGAAAGTTATGACCAACCTTGATAGTATATTAAAAAGCAGAGACATTACTTTGCCAACCAAGGTCCGTCTAGTCAAGGCAATGGTTTTTCCCGTGGTCATGTATGGTTGTGAGAGTTGGACTGTGAAGAAGGCTGATCGCCGAAGAATCGATGCTTTTGAACTGTGGTGTTGGAGAAGACTCTTGAGAGTCCCTTATACTGCAAGGAGATCCAACCAGTCCATTCTAAAGGAGATCAATCCTGGATGTTCATTGGAGGGACTGATGCTAAAGCTGAAACTGCAATACTTTGGCCACCTCATGCGACGAGTTGACTCACTGGAAAAGACTCTGATGCTGGGAAAGGTTGGGGGCGGGAGGAGAAGGGGACGACGGAGGATGAGATGGCTGGATGGCATCACCGACTCTGTGGACATGAGTTTGAGTGTACTCCGGGAGTTGGTGATGGACAGGGAGGCCTGGCGTGCTGTGATTCATGGGGTCGCGGAGAGTCGGACACGACTGAGCGACTGAACTGAACTGAACTGAATTTTCATGTTTGATATGTTTTGATTTTCATGTATCAGTTTTGCTTGCACAGAAACATATGTGACTAATTTTCTTAACAGGCTGTGTGTGTGTGTGTGTGTGTGTGTTCAGTCTTATCTGACTCTTTGAAACCCCATGGACTATATATAGCCTGCCAGGCTCCTCTGTCCATGGAATTCTCCAGGTAAGAATACTGGAGTGGGTTGCCATTTCCTCTTCCAGGGGATCTTCCTGATCAGGGCACCGAGGGGACCGAGGGATCGAACCCATGTCTCCTAGTGGCTCCTGCATTGGCAGAGGGATTCTTTACCATTGAACCACCTGGGAAGCTAGCTATAACAACCCAATAACACTAGGAGGTATGCTCTTTGGGAAAGTACTAAAAATTAAAAGGCTACCACGTCATACAGACTGAGCATGGTTCAAACTGCTTCAAAAATTATTAATATTCTTCTGTAAACTCTAAAGTTTCTTTTCTACTTGTCCATGAGAAGCAGCTTTGCTAAAACAAAGTTGACTGAACCTCTGATTATGAAATATTTAATTGTAAGATAATATTTTATTCCAAGTACTACACAGGTATTTCTGCCTATATGTTAATCTCTTTAATCTCTCAAACAGGCTAGTGAACATGAATTCTTAATCCCTAAAGGCAAGCTTATCTGAGACAGAACTATATATTATATATGACTACAGATACACATTTCAAAAACTTTCAAACAAGTTGCATCCTTTTAAAAAATGATATGGAAAATGTCTTCAATTCCTTGACGAACACTTTATTTTCTGCTATTTTCAATGAGATTAGTGGATACATCCCATACCTAGGTTATCTGTTCTTTGTTACACCACCTTCCATCACTTCCCATCACTCTCAGGACCTCTGAGTTCCCCCAAGGTTACTGCTACCAACTTTCTTATCTTCTACCTCATCACTGGTCACTGCCTGAACCAATGATTCCCTACAGAAGCAGAAAAGACCTTTAGGGGCCTTCTGAAAACTTGTGAGGACATTTTTGGTTGTCACGATAAGTGGGATAGGAGGGAGGGTATTTGATGGATGGGGACTATTGATCCTAGCAGTCCTAAAATGTATGAGACTTCACTGGACAACAAACTGTCTGGACCCTTAAGGTTTCAAAAGACTCCACTGGACACTGAGTAGGTGAAAAGCCTGCGTATGACCATCTTAGTCTAGGACTTTACTACATATAACATTTGTGTTCGTGAAGACTGAATTTTCCAGAAGTGCAGCTATCATGTAAATTGAGGAAGATTCCACTTTGTAACCAAAAATTGTTCACAATTTGGGAGAAATTAGTTTGTTGATGACAATGACACTTACGGTATTTGAACTGCCAATGTAATACATCGGAAATCAGCCTGCATTTTTGCCATCACATTCACAATGATTTCTGTGGCCTGGTGCAATATGCCAGCAATTGATCAGTACTTCACCGTGTCTTTTAATGTAATCATACTTGAGCACTTACATATTTAAATAGCAGACATGTCATTTTCTAATAAAATACTTATTGCACCTTTATGCTTCAACTAGAGCAGTACACTGCTTTTTAAAAATTATGTTTATGGGTATTTTTTATTGACTATAAATCTTTAGGATATTACAGGAGACTTTCATATTTGTTATAAAAAGGGGACACTGGGCTGGAAAGGTTTAGAATCACTGACCTACACATTAGCCTTCATATGCCTGGACTACTAAAGATGTCTCCTCACTGACAGCTGCCTTTTCCAAAGAAAAGTATCTATAGATGTAAAAAAAAAAAAATCACCAATATTATTTCTATCTTCAAAATACCACAGGGTTCCAATTGCCTTGCAAATCAGTCCAGGACTGAGATTTCTTACAACTCTCCATAAAGAGATGAGCTCTACCCAACCTAACACCTTATCTGCTTTACATTACAGACAGAACACTCCATTCTGAAAGGCTTATTTCTGGGAACTATAATCAATATTTTGTAATAACCTATAAGGGGAAAGAATCTAAATATATATGTATGTGTGTGTATATATATATATATACACATATATATGAATCACTTTGCTATATACCTGAAACCAGCACAACACTGTAAACCAACTACAATTTTCTTCTTAAAGTTGAACAATGAAAGAAAAAGAAAGAAAGCCTTATTTCTAAGGAGTCAGCAAGTCACAGTAGAAAGAGTGTTAGGGGACTTGGACTTCCCCGATGGTCCAGTGGCTAAGAGTTCATGCACCCAATGAAGGGGGCCCTGGTTCAATGCCTGGTCAGGGAACTAGATCCCTCATGCCACAACTAAGAGTTTGTTCATTGCAACTAAAACCCAGAAAAACCAAATAAATAACAGAGAGCGTTAGGGTTTAGAACGCTAGGTCTGCCACTTATTAGATGAAGTATTCTGGATGAGTTACCACTTTCTGAGCCTCTGTCTCCTCATTTAAGTGACAACTGAAAAGGACCTTGCTCACAGGGTTGTGTGTGGAATGAATCAGACACAGCAAGAACTCAAAGAGTTTGCTATTTCAAACCTTTATTGGTTTTGTTCATTTACTCATTCCAAGGATGATACCTGGTTGGTATCCAGCAGTGCTCAAGAAATGTCTGTTGAATGAAAGCATATTGCTTTCTGAAACCTTTCCAGCCCATCTGACTCTGTTCCAGAAATTTATCAGTTAATCAGATAAGAATAAGTTGAGTGTTCCTTCGTGCATGCTAAGCTGCTTCACTCTTTGCGACCCCATGAACTGTAGCCTGCCAGGCTCCTCTGTCCATGGGACTCTCCAGGCAAGAATACTGGAATGGGTTGCCATGCACTCCTGCAGGGGATCTTTCCAACCTAAGGATCTAACTGGTCTCTATCGTCCCCTGCATTGCCAGATGGGTTCTTTACCACTAGCACCACCTGGGAAGCCGCACAAATTGAGTGTTTACTAGAAGAAAAGGGCTTCTCTCAGTTGGTAAAGAATCCCTCAGTTAGTAAAGAATCTGCCTGCAATAAAGGAGAAGTGATGTGAAGTCACTCAGTCAGGTCTGACTCTTTGCGACCCCAACAGTCTCCTCTGTCCATGGGATTCTCCAGGCAAGAATACTGGAGTGAGTTGCCATTTCCTTCTCCAGTGTATCTTCCCGACTCAGGGATCGAACCCAGGTCTCCTGCATTGCAGGCAGATGCTTTAACCTCTGAGCCACCAGGGAAGCCCCCAATGCAGGAGACCAGGATTCAATTCCTGGGTCGGGAAGATCCTCTGGAGAAGGAAATGGCAACCCACTCCACTATTCTCACCTAGAGAATCCCATGGACAGAGGAGCCTGGCAGACTACAGTCCATGGGATCGCAAGAGTTGGACACGACTTATCGACTAAACCACCGCCACAGAAGAAAACACCCAGTCTCTGCTCTTAAGAAACAAAAAAACTCTGGAAAATGACTGGGCAACATAAAAGATGTCACAAGACTGTGTATGACTAATCAACCAACAGTAAGGACAGTAGTCCTGGGTGTTCATTGGAAGGACTGATGCTAAAGCTGAAACTCTTATACTTTGGCCACCTCATGCGACGAGTTGACTCACTGGAAAAGACTCTGATGCTGGGAAGGACTGGGGGTGGGAGGAGACGGGGACGACAAAGAATGAGATGGCTGGATGGCATCACCGACTCGATGGACATGAGTTTGAGTGAACTCCGGGAGTTGGTGATGGACAGGGAGGCCTGGCGTGCTGCGATTCTTGGGGTCACAAAGAGTCAGACATGACTGAGCGACTGAACTGAACTGAACTGAACTGAAGGACAGTAAGTGCTCTGCATCTAAGGGCAAGACACATTACCATGGGCGGGATCAGGATGTAATGTGGTGTGAATAAGAGATACAAGAGCCAAGTTTCCAATTTTTCTCCAATTAATCCATTCTTCTCACACATAGCCTGAGAGAACCTTCAGTTCAGTTCAGTCGCTCAGTCGTGTCTGACTCTTTGCGACCCATGAATCACAGCACGCCAAACTTTACAGTAGCCCAAACCTGTCTCTTCCCTAAAGCTCATCAAAGTGGTACCAACGTCCTCAGCATTCGCCTGTTTATGTGTTGCTTACCAGAAGCTTCCATGTCCTGGTCCCCGCCATACAAGAACACAGGTCACTAAGGTAGCCACTAACTACATGTGGCAACTGAGTACATGAAATGTGTCTAAACTGAAAAGTCCTGTTAGTGTAAATTTCACTGGATTTCAAAGACTTGGTATCCCACCCCAAAAAAGTAAAACATCTCATTAATAATGTTTATTTGATTTCACGTCAAGACATCACTGTGGACATACAGGATTAAATAAAAACACATTATGAAAATTAAATCCACCTACTTATTTTTCTGGAAAATCTAAGAACACGTATGTGGTGGACTTCCCAGGTGGTCCAGTGGCTGAGAATCTGAGCTCCCAATGCAGGGGACACAGGTTCCAATCCCTGGTCAGGGGACTAGACTCCACGCTCCACAACTAAAGAGTTCACATGCTGCAACTAAAAAACCCGGACCAACCAAAATAAAAAGGAACAAAAACACATGTGGCTTGCAAAATGTTTATCCTGGACAGTTTCTTTTCCCAGCTCTACAATTCAGCCTGAAGAGACCCCTTGCTATGAGCCCTGTGTCCCTGAGCCACGACTTTGTAGGTACTACTGCTGGCATCTGAAACACTTTTCCCTCCTCACTGAGTTTGCTGCTACTCAATCTTCGGATCTTAGCTTTACACCGACGGTTACACCGCTCTCTCCAGGAAGCCTCCTCTGGCCTCTCACCCTCGAGCCCCGACAGACTGGCCTGGGGTCTGCTCCTAGGTGACGGGAGCATCCATCCCACGGCTCCTTATCACACAGCAGCTGCCTGCCTGGTGCCGGTCCGTCTCCCCGACAAGAGGGGAAGCTCCTTGAGGGACCAGAGAGTCTCCCAACTCGCCTACTCGTCGACGCGGGTACAGAGCAGCACGAACGCTGAACGAACGAGGGGTGGGTCAGAGACAGTGAATGAACACCCGGGACGACCCCGCTTCGGGGTAAAGGGGCGCAGAGGGGCGCGGGCTGGGCCTGCGGGGCTTCGGGGGGCGCCAGGAGCGGGAGAACGGCGGCAGCGCCGGGTAAGACTCACCAGCCCGCGGTCGAGGTCGGCGTCCGACGGCGGGGCAGGGGGCTGCAAGGACCCGGCGTAGCGCAGGCCTTCGCCGGCGGGCGCGACGCCGACCCGGGCAGCCATGGCAGCGCGGCTCGGGGCTCTTGCAGCGCCGCGCTGCCTACGGGGCGGCCGCAGGGACAAACTAGTGAGGCCCGGACGCGCTGGCGGGTTTCGCATAGCCACGCCCGCCTCGCCGGTGGAGCCCTCGGCCCCAGGACATCTCGTTCACACCCAGCTTGTGCCATCAAGTCGTTTGTTTCCCATTTGCAGACCTAAAGCCCGCATCGAGACTCCGGGGGCAAAGCCCGAGGAGCTTCCTTCCCGCATCCTTACAATTTGATGTTAAATCTGGTGTTGAGCAAGGGGATCCAACCAGTCCATTCTAAAGGAGATCAATCCTGGATGTTCATTGGAGGGACTGATGCTAAAGCTGAAACTGCAATACTTTGGCCACCTCATGCGACGAGTTGACTCACTGGAAAAGACTCTGATGCTGGCAAAGGTTGGGGGCGGGAGAAGGGGACGACGGAGGATGAGATGGCTGGATGGCATCACCGACTCTGTGGACATGAGTTTGAGTGTACTCCGGGAGCTGGTGATGGACAGGGAAGCCTGGCGTGCTGTGATTCATGGGGTCGCGGAGAGTCGGACACGACTGAGCGACTGAACTGAACTGAACTGAACTGGTGTTGAGCAACGCATGGAGAGATCCGGAGATCTCACTGCAGTGACTGAAGTTCCCCGAAAGTCCCTAAGACCCACACCATACCCGCCCCCCTACACACACACCCCAACTACCGATCATACTTCTGTTTAAAACCACAATTCTCCCATCCACGAGGGCAATCGAAGTGACCATCTGCTTATTCCACCCCTCCCCCCAGGTAGGACTGGCTATATTTAAGGTTAAATTACAAAGAAACCTGTTTTATCTTCCACCCCACAAATGGTTTTGCGCTGACTTGGATATAGAGAGACCCACTTTGTTATTGTCCATCCTAAAGGAAATCAGTCCTGAGTGTTCACTGGAAGGACTGACGCTGAAGCTGAAACTCCAGTACTTTGGCCACCTGATGCGAAGAGCTGACTCATTGGAAAAGACCCTGATGCTGGGAGGGATTGAGGGCGGGAGAAGAGGATGAGATGGTTGGATGACATCACTGACTTAATGAACATGAGTTTGGGTAAACTCCAGGAGTTGGTGATGGACAGGGAGGCCTGGCCTGCTGCAGTCCATGGGATCACAAAGAGTCAGACACGACTGAATAACTGAACTGAACTGAGAGTCTGGGCCATAGCGGAGGGCGAGTGAGACTGTGAAAAGTGTGGTTTGCTGGTTAATTTCATATGTTGATGAGTGGGAGGATTATTCCAACTATCTTTGGGAAGGTGTGGAGATTTCTAGGATTTGGGTCACCGCCCACTCCTTGGTCTTGTAACAGTACCTTGGAACTGTCATGGTACCTCTGGGTGTGTCATTTCATTTACTGATTGAGGATCAAAGTCTAGTCTTGTCTGCCATCTTGGCCCCATTTGATTCTAATCCGTTTATGTTGCATCCTTGGGCTCTGTCATTCTTTCAAAGCTGTGCCCTGCCCCTTTCACTCCTGTTACAACAATACATTCAGTAGATTTTTGTCTACTCAAAAAGATACACAGTGTGAAAGTTGCGAGTTAAGTTTCACCTGGGGCAAAATGAGGACTGCAGCCTAGGAGACATTACCTCAGATAGCTCTGAGAGATTGCTCTGAAGAGGTAGTGGGGAAGGTGAGTATATATGATTTTGATGAAGGGAGAGCTCAATGCAATCAAGCACCTAACTTTCAAAAGGTTTTTGCTAGTCAGGAGGAACTGATGTCACCATGAAAGGATTTAGTGCTTTTCTAGATATGAAGAGATGCAAGATTGAGATCATGAAATTTAGTTCCTGAAAAGATCTAAAGACCTGTCCCACCAGTTTTCCTAGAGGACAAAGTGCCTCTTTCTTTCTCCACCCTTAATTCACTTTAGGCTGTGTTGACGGTCAACAGTGGCAGCAGCACAGGGTTCAATCTCAGACGGTTCATTTGAGAGGCAGATGCCAATTTTCTTCGCAAGAGTGAATTTGTAGTTGACACTTTCTTAAAGAAAAGCAGATATAGGCAATTTATTTTAGAAATATCTCAGTAAAAAAAGGTTTTCAACATTTGTTGTTTAAAAAGATTTTGGCAAAAAAAATTGACCTCTGTGTGCCTTAATTTCTCATCAGTAAGTGAAAGTCACTCAGTCATGTCCAACTCCTTATGACCCCATGGACTGTATAGTCCTGAATTCTCCAGGCCAGAATACTGGAGTGGGTAGCCTATCCCTTCTCCAGCAGATCTTCCTGACCCAGGAATTGAACCAGGGTCTCCTGCATTGCAGACGGATTCTTTATCAGCTGAACTACTAAGGTGATGGATAATAATAGCACCTCCTGTATGAGGATTAAATGAATTGACTTTTGTAAAGCTTTTAGAACAGTGCTGGATACCGAGATAAATTCTATAAGAGTTAACTACTATTTTCCTTATATTACCTCTTTCATCTGTTTGCTTCCTTGTATATTTTCTTCTTGCTTCCCAGCCCAGCTGTTATGGGAAGGGAAGGGGGCAAAGCACAACGTTTGAAAGAATGATACATCCTGAGTATAGGACATAAACTGATTATAACCAGACAGGTCCAGGATAGCAAACCAGCTGACTTCCACTAGACCTTGAGCCTCAAGGGTTCTGAACAAAGGCACTTGAGCTTACCAGTCAGACAGAGGGGCTGAAGAAGGAAATGGCAACCCACTCCAGTGTTCTTGCCTGGAGAATCCCATAGGCAGAGGACCCTGGCAGGCTAGAGTCCATGGGGTCACAAACAGTCAAATAAGACTGAGCACAGCATAACACAGGCAGAGGGGCAGGATTCCATGAGTCAGGACATTATGTATGATTATAATAACAAAACAGGCAAAAAAAAATAAAAGGTTAAAGTCAAAGAAACAGATCTAGCATGGAAGAGTCAAAATTGACTCTTCTTTGTTACAGATAGATTACCAATGTAGAAGAAATTAAAGGCAGAATTGAATCAGAGGACTCTCATTCAAATAAAAGACTTTGGCTCTTAAAAACAACAAGGAAAAAAAAAACACACTTTGTCCCTACAGATAAACATAGAGTACATGAATAGACACAGTGGATCTAGTGTATGTCTGTGGTAGTAGTAACATAATAGCCCCTCATGTGTGAGGATTAAATCAACTGACTTTTGTAAAACTCTTAGAACAATGCCATATACCTAATAAGTTCTAGAAAGACCCAGGCAGGAGTTGGAGAAGTTAGTGCTCAAGTTGGCCATGGAAGGGTAACTACAAGTTTGCTGGAGAGATAAGAAGGAGAAAGGCTTGGGGGGATGAGACAATGAAAGCATTGTATATGAACAGTCCTGAAAGTCATTCAATTTGGCTAAACTTAAAGTATGAAAGTGAAGAGGAACTCAAAGGCCTCTTGATGAAAGTGAAAGAGGAGAGTGAAAAGGTTGGCTTGAAGCTCAACATTCAAAAAACGAAGATCATGGCATCTGGTCCCATCATTTCATGGGAAATAGATGGGGAAACAGTGGAAACAGTGTCAGACTTTATTTTGGGGGGCTCCAAAATCACTGCACATGCTGATTGCAGCCAGGAAATTAAAAGACGCTTACTCCTTGGAAGGAAAGTTATGACCAGCCTAGATAGCATATTAAAAAGCAGAGACATTACTTTGCCAACCAAGGTCCGTCTAGTCAAGGCTATGGTTTTTTCCGTGGTCACGTATGGATGAGAGTTGGACTGTGAAGAAAGCTGATCGCCAAAGAATTGATGCTTTTGAACTGTGGTGCTGGAGAAGACTCTTGAGAGTCCCTTGGACTGCAAGGAGATCCAACTAGTCCATTCTAAAGGAGATCAATCCTGGGTGTTCATTGGAAGGACTGATGCTAAAGCTGAAACTCCAATACTTTGGCCACCTCTTGCGACGAGTTGACTCACTGGAAAAGAGTCTGATGCTAGGAGGGATTGAGGGTGGGAGAAGACAGGGATGACAGAGAATTAGATGGCTGGATGGAATCACCGACTCTATGGACGTGAGTTTGAGTGAACTCCTGGAGTTGGTGATGGACAGGGAGGCCTGGCGTGCTGTGATTCATGGGGTCGCAGAGAGTCGGACACGACTGAGCGACTGAACTGAACTGAACTGAAAGTATGAAAAAGACAACAAAGTTAGATAGGGTAGACAGATAACCAGACAAAGACCAGATATGGAGCAGCTTTGTTTATTAAGCAAAAGCATTTAGATCTTATTTTACAGGTGAAGGCAAGACATCAAAAAATGTCAAATGTGGCAGTGATATGGTCAGATTCTGGTAGTGATGTGGGGTCAATGAACTAAAACTAAAAGAAGGAGATCAACAAGAGTTATTTCAGTAGCCTGAGTAAGAGTAAGCAATGTTGAGACCTAAACTAGGGTGCTGGCAGACACATGGCAAGATGTATAGTGACCTTTAGTGGTTTCCTTCCCACGTTCAACCCCTCTTGGCCCCACCAAACAAGGACCCAAGGACTGACTCTGTTCCCTACCCTCAAGAGTGGACCCACCCCTCTGGCTATGGTGTTTGTTCATGGACGGGTACATAGCCCTTCTGGGACATAGGAATTACTGGAGAGGTTTACTGCTTGCTTCTGGGAAAGCAGTTTCTTCCTATTCAGATGAACATAAACAGAGAAGCATGAAGTCCTAATTGTAGTTGACAGTTGGTTGACAACCACAAGCTAGGGTGACCATGTAATTTATCATCCCAAACTAGGTCACATTTGAATGAAAGACAGTGCTATAAATAGTTGTGTTAGGACAATAGATGTAACTGGGAGGGCCTACCAGGACATATGGTGCCCTGATCATTAGAAGGCTAGCCTGAGGATGCAGCAGACATCATTGAAAGGTACAAGGAGATTAAGAAGAAACTGAGTCCCTAATCAAACTTCACTTGAAGTTTATTCCATCTCTGAAATTTATAGTTTTGAAGTAAAAATTCTCTTTATTTTACTTTCTCTTTAATTTTGTACTTTAAAATGTAAGCATTTAAAGAGTAGAAAGAACAGTATAATGAGAACTCACATCCCCTAAGTCCAGATTAAACAATTGTCAATATTCTGCCACAATACTCTTCTCTATTTTCCTTTTTTAGATGAAGTATTTTAAAGCAAATTAAGATACCACTTCATTTCACCCATCAATTTAGTATATGTTCCTGCTAAATATAGACATTTTCTAGCACATCACACCATAGTGACATCCAATAAAAATTAATAACTTCTTTGGTCATCTAGTTCATATCCAAATTTCTCACAGTGTTACAAAAAATGTTTAAATAGCTGATTTGTTGATGTCTGGATCCAAACAAAGTCCACACACAGCACCTGATTTTTGTGTCGTGTTAGCTTCACAGACTGTGTGGATCACAATAAACTGTGGAAAATTCTGAAAGAGATGGGAATCCCAGACCACCTGACCTGCCTCCTGAGAGACCTGTATGCAGATCAGGAAGCAACAGTTAGAACTGGACATGGAAAAACAGACTAGATCCAAATAGGAAAAGGAGTACATCAAGGTTGTATATTGTCACCCTGCTTGTTTAACTTATATGCAGAGTACATCATGAGAAACGCTGGCCTGGAGGAAGCACAAGCTGGAATCAAGATTGCCAGGAGAAATATCAATAACCTCAGATATGCAGATGACACCACCCTTAGGGCAGAAAGTGAAGAAGAATTAAAGAGCCTCTTAATGAAAGTGGAAGAAGAGAGTGAAAAAGTTGGCTTGAAGCTCAACATTCAGAATACTAAGATCATGGCATCTGGTCCCATCACTTCATGGGAAATAGATGGGGAAACAGTGGAAACAGTGTCAGACTTTATTTTTCTGGGCTCCAAAATCACTGTGGATGGTGACTGCAGCCATGAAATTAAAAGACACTAGCTCCTTGGAAGGAAAGTTATGACCAACCTAGACAGTATATTAAAAAGCAGAGACATTACTTTGCCAACCAAGGTCCATCTAGTCAAGGCTATGGTTTTGCCCATGGTCACGTATGGATGTGAGAGTTGGACTATAAAGAAAGCTGAGCGCCAAAGAATTGATGCTTTTGAACTGTGTTTGAGAAGACTCTTGAGAGTCCCTTGCCTGCAAGAAGATCCAACCAATCCATCCTAAAAGAGATCAGTCCTGGGTGTTCATTGGAGGGACTGATGTTGAAGATGAAACTGCAATACTTTGACCACCCGATGTGAAGAGCTGACTCACTGGAAAATATCCTGAGGCTGAGAAAGATTGAGGGCAGGAGGAGAAGGGGACGACAGAGGATGAGATGGTTGGATGGCATCACCAATTCAGTGGATATGGGTTTGGGTAAACTCCAGGAGTTGGTGATGAACAGGGAGGCCTGGCGTGCTGCAGTTCACGGGGTTGCAAAAAGTCAGACACAACTGAGTGACTGAACTGAACTGAACTGAATTACAAAAATCGCTTTCCCCACATTTTTTCATACCACTTGCTGTCAAGTGTCAATTTTGTGTGCCTAGTGCAGTGAAGCCAAACAAACCAAAATGTCAGAGTTTGGAGCAGAGAAAGGTTTATGACAAGGGCCAAGAAAGGACTACAAATGGCTTGTACTTGAAAAATCTGAACTCCCCGATGGTCTTGGGGGAAGAGGTTTCATAGGTAAAATGGTGGGTGGGCTGCAGTGTGAGACTTTCTTCTGATTGGTCGGTAGTGACGTAACAGGGTGGTATTCTAGGAAGCATTGGGTAGGGGACTTGGTTCCTGTAGAAGAACTCAAAGATACTGTTCTGTGTATCCCTTGAGGAAGAACTAGGATTCTGGCTTATCACTGCACTGCTGCTTTTCTACTTTTCCCTTGTTTCTGTGTTTGTGCTCAGTCGTTCAATAGTGTCTGATTGTTTGTGACCCCACAGACTGTAGCCTACCAGCCTCCTCTGTCCATGGGATTTGCCAGGCAAGAATACTGCAGTGGGTTTCCATTTCCTACTCAAGGTGATCTTCCTGACCCAGGGAGTGAATATGTGTCTCTAGAATCTCTTGCATCGCCAAGAAGATTCTCTACCACTAGCACCACAAGGGAAGCCCATTTGTTTCTGTGTTCCTTTGTTACCAAACCAAACTTGGATCCCCTCACCAATCTTCTGACACTGGGCTGTGGTGAGGGAAAGTGCTGGTGTTTACTGTAAGGCATCAGACAAGGAGCATGGGCAGCTAATGAACTCCCCAGTGGGAGAAGAGGTGGAAGTCAGGAAGAGTGGGGTTATGAAAGCCAAGAAAATTTCAAAAGGGCTGAAATAATGAGAAATGCCACGTACCCATAGATAAGGAAAAAAAATGTGCCCATTGAATGTGGCAAGTTGAGTGTGGCAAGTTGAATGTAGTTGCTGGTAGAATTTCACCCATACTCAAGAGATAGTCATCACCACCCACACCACATTCTAGGATATTCTACAGAACATCCTTTTTACAAAAGGTATAAGGAGAACAGTGTGTAATCCTATGTCTCTCTGTATTGATAACAGTTTATTTAGCAGGAAGAGAAGGGAAAACTAGCTAATTTGTATTTTATCATCAAACAGATGATTAGGTTTTTAGAATGACTGTCTGTTACTCTTGTGATCACTTGCATATTTGCTAAAATGTTAATTCTTTAGAACTTCAGTAGGATGACAATGAAATGATCTGCCTTTTCCTTAATGATATTCGCTGAACTATCTGTAACACAGCTGAAGAGTGATTTCAGGACTGTATTTCTAATCTTACAGATTTTAGAAAACAACAACAACAACAAAAATGAATCTAAAGGAAATCACTAGTGATAAGTCAAACAAAAGCATGCTTTCATTTTTTTTAACTCCAACATGTATTTTCAGGTTGACTGCCAACAGCTGGAAAGCTGGGGTTGGCCTATGTCAAAGGCAATAAACTAAGTGCCCTTTGTGAGGGTGTTCACTGTCTAATCATGGAAAATGGGTATCAGCATCATGTGGTTTTGTCTAATGGTCCCCACAAGCAGCATCTGCAGCTCAGGTGCCAGCTAGAGATAATCCCATGAAAGAAAACCTGGCACCAGCACCCATATGTTATTTTCTGGATCCAATTTACATTTTGTGCTTTTGTTTAGCTGGGCCAAAACAGCATAAACAATGCCAAACTGAGTTTTCTGATTATTTTCAGGCTGATTGAATCTGGCACATGACATGGTTTTATCTAATTAACCCACATGTGGTACAAAACAAAACAAATTTGAAATGGAAAGCTCTTTCTGCCTTTGTTGAAAGAATGAGGTGAATATATAATTATTTTTTTCCTTGTCTCTCAGCCAAATTTATAGTTGAGAGAGGCGGCCTTTTTCTACAAGACAGCAAAACAAGTTTTGTGTTATTACCTCACTGTTATAATGAAAATTTATTGTGTTCTACATTTTTCCAAATCCAGCCCTTCCCTTGTCTCTCTCTGTCCCCAAAGGAGGAGAAGTGTGTGGAAGATAGGTTCCTAATTGTGGTATGATAAGAAATGTATTTGGTCTTTGTCCATGGTCTCTGGCAGAATGCTCCTAAAATACTTGGGATTTCCAGCGAGAAGCACCTTTTGTTATTCTTAGGGAGTTGCTTCTGAGCCCCTCTGAGTTTAAAATAATAAGGGGATTTAGGGTGGGGCCCCCAGTAGCCTTCCCAGGTAGCCCTAGCGGTAGAGAACCCACCTGCAAATGCAGGAGAGATAAGTGGGTTCGATCCCTGGGTCAGGAAGATCCCCTGGAGAAGGAAATGGCAACCCATTCTAGTACTCTTGCCTGGAGAATCCCATGGACAGAGGAATCTGGTGGGCTCCAGTCCACGGGGTTGCAAAGAGTTGACACAACTGAGTGACTGAGCACACACCCCATACACCCTGGGTAAACTTTGGATGAGAATAGTCAAAGGGATTAGAAATTTGAAATTTTTAGCCCCACCCACCAACCTCTTCATCTTCTGAATATCTGTGACCCTCCCCAAATTTATATGTTTAAATTTTTTTTTTATTGCCGTCCCTGGGTATGCTGCTGCTGCTGCTAAGTCACTTCAGTCGTGTCCGACTCTGTGTGACCCCATAGACGGAAGCCCACCAGACTCCCCCATCCCTGGGATTCTCCAGGCAAGAACACAGGAGTGGGTTGCCATTTCCTTCTCCAATGTGTGAAAGTGAAAAGTGAAAGTGAAGTCGCTCAGTCGTGTCCAACCCTTAGCGACCCCACGGACTGAAGCCTACCAGGCTCCTCCATCCATGGGATTTTCTAGGCAAGAATACTGGAGTGGCTTGCCATTGTCCCTGGGTATACACCCTGTTATATATTCCTCACCCCTAAGTGTAGGAGGGACTTGTGAACATGACAGAAGATTTCACTCCTATGATTAAGCTATGTTAGATGGTGAAGGTGAAAGAATTTTGCAAATATAATTTAGGTCCCTAATAAGTTGACTTTTGGTTAATCAAAATGGATGTTAGCTTGGTCAGGCCTGATCAAATTCAGTGAGCCCTTGAAAATTCAAATTGAGAAAACTTTGAAATGAGAGAGATTGGAAGCTCTCTTGTTGATCTTCTTGTAGTAGCAAACTACCATCTTCCTCACATGGCAAGAAATAGTAAGTGGCTTCTAAGAGATGAAGGCCTCTTTTCTTTTATCACAAAGAACTGAATTCTGCTAACAACCAGTGGGTTTGGAAGAGGCCCCTCAACCTCAGATTAGATTGCTGTCCTGGCTGACACTTTGATTGCAACCTTGGTAAACCCCAAAGGTGGTGGTATCAGTAGATGGGGTCTTTTGGAGGTGATTAGGTCATGAAGGTACAGCCCTCATGAATGGGGTTAGTGCCTTTATAAAACAGATTACTCAGAACACCTTAACCTAGTCTGCCACATGAGGCTACAGGAAAAAGTCTATGACCCAGAAGAGGGTCACCCAGCTCAGCTGGTGTCCCAATCTTGGGCTTTCTGACTTCCAGAACTGTGCGCAATGAATTTCTAAGCCACCCAGTCTGTGGTATTTTGTTAATGCAGCTTGAATAGATTAAGACAGTATCTTTAATCCTTATTTCCTTGCTGGATAGTTCAGTTCAGTTCAGTTCAGTCACTCAGTCGTGTCCAACTCTTTGTGACCCCATGATTCACAGCACGCCAGGCCTCCCTGTCCATCACCAACTCCCGGAGTTCACTCAAACTCATGTCCATCGAGTCGGTGATGCCATCCAGCCATCTCATTCTCTGTCGTCCCCTTCTCCTCCCGCCCCCAATCCCTCCCAGCATCAGAGTCTTTTCCAGTGAGTCAACTCGTCGCATGAGATGGCCAAAGTATTGGAGTTTCAGCTTTAGCATCAGTCCTTCCAATGAACACCCAGGATTGATCTCCTTTAGAATGGACTGGTTGGATCTCCTTGCAGTCCAAGGGACTCTCAAGAGTCTTCTCCAGTACCACAATTCAAAAGCATCAATTCTTCGGCGATCAGCTTTCTTCACAGTCCAACTCTCACATCCATATATGACCACGGAAAAAACCATAGCCTTGACTAGACGGACCTTGGTTGGCAAAGTAATGTCTCTGTTTTTTAATATACTGTCTAGGTTGGTCATCGGAGAAGGCAATGGCAAGCCACTCCAGTACAGAAAGTCCCATGGACAGAGGAGCCTGGTGGGCTACAGTCCATGGGGTCACTACTAGTCGGACAAGACTGAGCGACTTCAATTTCTCTTTTCACTTTCATGCATTGGAGAATTAAATGGCAACCCACTCCAGTGTTCTTGCCTGGAGAATCCCAGGGACGGGGGAGCCTGGTGGGCTGCCATCTATGGGGTCGCACGGAGTCGGACACGACTGAAGTGACTCAGCAGCAGCAGCAGGTTGGTCATAACTTTCCTTCCAAGGAGTAAGCGTCTTTTAATTTCATGGCTACAATCAGGATCTGCAGTGATTTTGGAGCCCAAAAAAATAAAGTCTGACACTGTTTCCACTGTTTCCCCATCTATTTCCCATGAAGTGATGGGACCAGATGCCATGATCTTTGTTTTCTGAATGTTGAGCTTCAAGCCAACCTTTTCACTCTCCTCTTTCACTTTCATCAAGAGGCTTTTGAGTTCCTCCTCACTTTCTGCCCTAAGGGTGGTGTCATCTGCATATCTGAGGTTATTGATATTTCTCCCTGCAATCTTGATTCCAGCTTGTGCTTCTTCCAGCCCAGCGTTCCTCATGATGTACCCTGCATATAAGTTAAACAAGCAGGGTGACAATATACAACCTTGACGTACTCCTTTTCCTATTTGGAACCAGTCTGTTGTTCCATGTCCAGTTCTAACTGTTGCTTCCTGACCTGCATACAGGTTTCTCAAGAGGCAGGTCAGGTGGTCTGGTATTCCCATCTCTTGAAGTATTTTCCACAGTTTATTGTGATCCACACAGTCAAAGGCTTTGGCAGTCAATGAAGCAGAAATAGATGTTGCTGGATAGTATCTTCCTTTAAAATACCCAGTGTTATCTAGGGAGTGTAAAGAGCAGTAGAGAGAGGAATTAGATTTGAAGCCTGATTTTGGAACTGATGTAGTACAGAAATGAACACATTGCCTAACAATGTTTGACATACAGTAGTGGGCTGCTATTCCCTTTGTCCAGAGGATCTTCCCCAAGACTGAACCTCGGTCTCCCACACTGCATGCGGATTCTTTACCATCTGAGCCACCAGGGAAGCCCCAGTAGCCCAGTGTGTTTGTGTGTGTGTGTCTGTGTGTGTGTTCATTCTGAGTTGCTTACTTCATCTTTAGAACCAAGAAACTAACATTCTTCACATAGTAGAAGTAGTCAGGATAAATAATGAGATAATAAATGGAAAATTTGTTTTTAGATTCTCAATCCTCCTGTAGAGCACATTGATATTATCTATAAAAATGCTACCACCTCACTGTTACAATACTATTTGTAGATCCAGATATCCAGTATGTCATTTTTCACTAGTAACATAACAATTATTAAAAAAAACCAAAAAACACCTTATGATTTCCCGTGTGGAATAATGACATCTGGTTCTGAAACCAAGAAGTAAACGGGTAGGGGAAGTTTTACAGAAAATGAAACAGGTTCACAGGACTCTCATAATTCATTACAAGGTCATGTTCCCTTTAAGAAGAAGAGACAATATGGTAACTTTCTTGTTTAAAATTCCCCAAATAACCAGTATCAGTCACCTCCTTAGAACACAGCCTAGCATTCTGGCCAGAATTAAACATCTGGTCTGAAGCACAGACTATGGATGGTAACTGAGAGCTAATCTGCCTGTTACTATTTATAACAGGAGACACTGATTGCTTCATTTATTTTCTCAGGGATTTAAAACTCAATTGTAGAATTTCATAAGCCAGAAACACACATTTCTCAGATTAAATATGCCCTGAAAGGGAATAACAGCATGATAACCCAAGGTCTTTTGCCTTAGAAAAAGCATTACTGACAAACACAGCGTGGAAATAGAAAAATACCATGTTTTGCTTGGGTCTTGACTTCGTTCTTGTGGCCAAATTCTGCATAAGTATGTGCAGTTTTGAGAAGTTTGTTGGATTGTTTTAACCTAAATTGAGCCCCCAAACCTATATTGAATACTGACATTGTACAAACTGTACCACTTTTCTTGCATTTTACATGTCCTTCCTAGATTATAGGCATGATAATTTATTTATTATTTCTTAATTATTTAGTTTGGCTCTACTGGGCCTTTGTTGCAGTGCTCGGTCTTTCTCTAGTTGAGGTGACGGGGGAGGGGGTAGTTTCTCTAGTTGTGATGCAGGGATTTCTACAGTTGCCCAAAGCCAAGTGGAATCTGAATTCCTCGACCAAGGATCGAACTTGCATTCCCTGCATTGGAAGGCTGATTCTTAACCACTGGGCCACCAGGGAAGTCCCCAAGATAAATCACTGAAAGCAAAAGGGACTTAGGGTAATGTGGGTTTGGTCTTCAACACACTTTTATTTTTTACAACACGGTGCCACAAAACCCATCCCATTGATGTGATGTCCCTATACTCCACCTGAAAGAACAATGTGAACTTTTGGGGTCACCTACACAGGATCCAAAGAAATGATACCCTGACAAACAGACACAACAGATATGTGTTTGGAAGGAGTTCCAAAAGCACTGTCTCAACAGTGAGATGTTTCTTATATCAGTACTTTTTTTACATCTTTACTTTTCCCACATTCCCCTGATAAGAGCCAGGTATTAAATTCACCCCCGGGGCTTCTGTTTTAGTGCATTCTGTGTATATATTTCATCATCCTTCCCTCACAGACCAGCTGATGATTCTTTTGCTATTCACTACAACGCCTACTCTATCACAAGCTGCAAAAAAGCCCAAATTGTCATTCTGCTTGCACACAGCCCTGTGGTCTTAGCCTAATGTTCTGAGAAATGATTTCCTAGAAGCAATTTAAAATAAATGTTCAGGACTTCTCCCTACATGTTGTCTATTTTTCAGCCTTTCAAGCCATCATTCTATTACAGTATAGCAACTTCTCTCTAACCTTTTTGGGTAAAAAGCAAATTGAGAGCTGCTCCCAAAGGTGCTGAGAATGATGATATTAGCTGGAGGGTTCTTCATCTACATGCTGATTCCCAACCTTGGCTATACATTGAACTCCCAGTGTCCAGGCTGTGCCCCAACCAGTTAAATCAGCGGAGTACTTCTGGGGTGGACCCCAAACCTCAGTGATTCCAAAGTACAGCCAACATTGAGAACCGCTAGAAGCTAAAGAACTGGTTTACCAACTGCTAGTCAACAGCTTTTCTAGTTTGTCTATTACCATATTTCCTGGTTGGACTTGAGATTTGGAGGTTCAGATGTGTCTGTTTGTTCTTACACTTCAGTGTTGACCCCACACCTCTGGGATATTAGTCTGGTTCATGAATGTTCATTCCTGGATTCCCAGTGCATTTGTACTGACCGACCAGTCTGGGCCTGGAGCGAGCAGGGAGAGAATTCTAGTTCTCCTTTAGATATCTTTTCTCCTCTTCTTCTATATTTAAAAGTTTCATAAAATTTTAAAACTTTATAAAATTGCTTTTATATTTTAAAACAAGGGGAGGGGACACCCAAACTCCCTTTTCTATCTAAACTCACTCCCTGGGTAATCTCATCCAATCACTTGACTTTAAATACTCTGCTGCTGTGTGCATGCTAAATCACTTGAGTCATGTCCGACTCTTTGCGACCCAATGGACTGTAGCCTGCCACGCTTCTCTGTCCATGGGATTCTCTAGGCAAGAATACTGGAGTGGATTTCCATGCCTTCCTCAGGGGATCTTCCTGCTGATGAGTTCCAAATTTATATCTTTGGTTTGGGAATTTTCTCTTGAACTCTCAGCTGGTAAATAATCCAACTGCAATATGGGGGACCTGGGTTCGATCCCTGGGTTGGGAAGATCCCCTGGAGATGGGAAAGGCTACCCACTCCAGTATTCTGGCCTGGAGAATTCCATGGACTGTATAGTCCATGAGGTCAGACAAGACTGAGCGACTTTCACAAGCAAGCGCTTGAACTCACACTTGGATTTCAATAACTTTCTCTACTTGGATATCAAGTAGGCTTTTAAAATTTAACAAATCTGAAAGTGAGCTCATGTCTCTCTCATAGCCTACCCCAAATTAGTTGATGGCAACTCCATCTTTCCAGCCAATAATGCCAAAAAACTTTATATCATCTTGAATCCTTTCTGCACAACTCACATCCAGTCTTATTAATCCTACTTTCAAAATCATGTTCATTATACTTTTAAGACATATCCCAGAATCTTACCTCGTTATGCCAAGCCACCATCATTTCTCATCTGGATTGTTGCAATAGCTTCTCAACTTGCCTTCTTGCTTCCATCCTTGATTTCCTTCAGTCTATCCTAAATAATCATTGGAAGCCCTCTTGGAGGTTAGCTGCCACAGTATGCTCATGGGTCCCAAAGACTCATATCTCTCCAACATGCACAATGCACCCACCTTCTCCTGACCCCCAGTGAGTCTCATCCCATTAGAGCACCAGCTCAAGTCTAGAATTTGCCATCTAAATCAGGTCTGATACAGCTGAGGTTCCTTACATGTGTATGAAGTAACGGGACAAGTTATCTTTCCCCAGTATATCCAATATAGGTACTCTGGTACCCCTGGGCTGTAGCAACTCTGAACTCCAGTGAGGCACAGATTGATACTCCCTGGATAAGGATTCAAACCTTCTTATTCATTTATTTTTATTTTTGGCTGTGCTGGGTCTTTCTTGCTGCACATGGGCTTCCTCTAGTTGGGGCGAGCAGGGGCTACTCTTCCTTGAGGTGCATGGGCTTCTCACTGCAGTGGCTTTTTCTGCTGTGGAATATGGGCTTGAGGGCATGTAGGCTCAGTAGCTGTGGTGCACGGGCTTCATTGCTCCGTGGCAGGTGGAATCTTCCTGGACCTGGGATTGAACCCATGCCCCCTGCATGAACAGGCGGATTCTTAGCCAGGGGGCCACCAGGGAAGTCCAGGAATAACTCTTTACAGCATTTGATTACATGTGGGGCTTTAAGTTCAGCGCTTTAAGTTAGCTTTCCCCCAGGAAAGGTAGCCCAGGTATACAGCTGTGAAGTTTTCTCAGCCCAATTCCTGTCAGTATAAGACTTTTTTTCATTTTTTTTAATGTACATCTCTTTCAGTCCAACTGGTGGTGTTTCTACAAATACAATTCTCTTAAAATATCTGAAGATTTTTTTTTTAATGAATCTTATTTTTATTTATTCCATTGGACAAAAAACACCACCTTGGCTTTTTGTCTTGAAGGACAAACTTTGAAGGTCAACACTCTTGAATTTCTGAAAGTTTTTATTCTTGGACTGAATGATTTCCTGAGGTATTTATAACCTTAGGTCATTCTGATGTCTTAACAAAAGAATTAACAGCTGCTCTTTCAGCTTCCTCTTTCCATTGGGTTTTCAGGACGGTGCTCTGATCTGATCCCTTCAACAACTCATTTCTTAAATTTAGCTTAGTTTGCTATTTGAGAGGGTGCTTCCAAAACCAGGAAGTCCTGGCTCCTTTTTAATAATCCTTCATTGAGGTTCTCTCTCTTTCCTCTCATATTTTAGGCTCAGACGGTAAAGAATCTGCCTGCAATGCAGGAGACCCAGGTTCTATCCCTGAGTTGGGAAGATTCCCTGGAGAAGGTAATGGCAACCCACTCCAGTATTATTGCACAGAGAACCCCATGGATAGAGGAGCCTGGTAGGCTACAGTCCATGGGGTTGCAAAGGGTCAACACTTTCACTTTCACTTTATCATAAGCAGCAAGAATAAATTAGGCAGGATCTTCAACATTCTTCCTGGAAATTTCCTTAGCTAGATAACTCAATTTATTGAGTATATTTTCTGCTGCCCACATTACCATAACTAACAATGTTACTAAACTATCTACCACTGCACACTGAATATCCCTTATTCTTCAGTTCCTGATAATATTTTCCCTCATCTTTCATTGGCAGACTCCTTACAGTGTAATAGGCTTCCAATAACAGTCTTTTTAATGGTCCTAAACTTCACTATCTTTTTGCTAAAAGTCTTTTCAGCTACTGCTCTCTGTTCCAAAGCCAAGCCCGTATTCTCAGTTTTTGTTAAACTGCACCACACTTCCAAGTATTAAAATCTATATTAATTGCCTACTGCTACATTACATTTTATCCCAAATTTGGGGTAGGAAGCAAGAATTACTGCAGGCCATCTTTAAATCTGACTACCATAGTTCTTAACAATATCTAATACAGTGCATATCTTGTTAGTTGTCCATCTAGAATGAGGCTTCCCCTGTGGCTCAGTGGTAAAGAATCTGCCTTCAGTGCAGGAGACACTGGAGACTTGGTTTCAATCCCTGGGTCAGGAAGATCCCCTGGAGGAGGGCATGGCAACCCACTCCAGTATTCCTGCCTAAAGAATCCCATGGACAGAAGGGCCTTGTGGGCTATAGTCCATGGGGTCACAAAGAGTCAGACGCGACTGAAGCAGCTGAGCACACATGACCACACGCACCTAGAATGAAAGGCTTTTCTAGAATGGCAGGGTTTTTCAATGGATTGATTCACTCTAACCCCAATACCTGGTATACACTAGATACTCAAGAAATAAGTTTTAAATGACTGAATTAAGACTAAATTTCTTGGCCACTCTTACTGCAATGCCGGACCCCAGTGGCCATCTTGGCTTCTCCTTCTTGTCTTCCCTTTCTCGCAGGCGGGAAAAAGCCCCGCCGGACTCTGACTATTGTGCTCTATTCTCTCATTCCCTCCCCCACTGCTGGAGTGTCCTTGATGTAGCAGCTCCTGGTAGAAATCAACCCTCTCCTAACCTCCCCCTCCTGTCCAGAAACAGCGTTCTGCACAGAAACAGCAAGAACTATTCTGCTGCGTCAGCATAACCTTGAGCAGATCGGGCAACCAACCCAGTCTTGCCCCCGCCTAACTGACCTATGGGGAACAACACTCCAAATCTTGCCTAAAGCTATATAAGTTGCCTCTTGCCTTTGTTCAGCAGGGACTTCCTCGACCTTGCTCTGTTGGGTCCTGGAATCCCGCCCGGGGGCGCCTAGCCATTAAAGCCTGTTACATTATCTATTTGGCATCTGGATTCTTTTATCTAACATCATTGGGCCATTTCCACCTTACATTTACAAGTGAGCTTGACTATTAACTAAATCTGACCAGTGATGTGTGAGCAAAAGTGATGAGTGCAGTCTCTGGGCTGTACACTTAAAAGGAATGGACTTTTCCTCTGATTTCCTTTTCTCCCTCCTCACTGGCTGGATTCTTCAGGCATTAGACGCACATAAGGGAAACACCCTAGAGAGGGCAGAGCAACACAACAGGAGCCTAGACCTCTGGCATCGCAGAATTACTATACTGGTCGCAGCCTGCATGTGCCAGAACTGGTACCTAAGAGCAAATTTCTAAGCTGTTCAAAGCACAGTTAACTTGAGTCTCTACTATTGCAGCTGGACCTAAAGTTTATTCAGTCTAAGTTACATGGGGCGGGGGGGCTTCATAGAAATACAGTGATGACTGCAAAGGGCCTGAAGAAGTAATACAATGGCTACCTAGTAGTTTGCTGTTTAATCACTAAGTCGTGTAAGACTCTGCAACCCCATAAACTGCAACCTGCTAGCTTCCTCTGTCCATTAGGATCTTCCAGGAAAGAATACTGGAGAGGGTTGCCTTCTCCAGAGGATCTTCCCGACCCAGGGATTGAACCCACATCTCTTGCATTGCAGGCGGATTCTCTACCACGGAGTTACCAGGGAAGCCAACTAATATTTAGACATTGATAAATATAGACCCACTATTATATGGCAGCACCCTGGAGGAATTTAGTACAATTTATTAATCTATTGTTGATAGACCTGTGAGCAGTTTCTAGTTTTCTACTCCCCTGAAAGATCCTCATATAAACATTCTTGCACATGACTTAAGAGAACTCATGTACAGTGGGATGGCTGGATATGAAAGTATTCAGCCTTAGAAGATTCTGCCAAACAGTTTTCCAAACAGGTTGTAATACTAATTTACAAGCCCATTAGCTGAGTATGAGACTTCTAGTTGTTTCACATCCTTGCTCACAATAGTTTTCTCTTTAATTTTAGCACTTCTATTGTGTGCAAGGAGGTATATCATTGTAATTTCAATTTGCATTTTCCCCAAGACAAATGAAGTAGAGCTCCTTTTCATTTATTTGTTAGCTATTTGGACATCTTCTTTTGTATAAAGTGTTTATTCAAGTATATTGCTCAGTTTGTTTTAGTTTTGGGGTTTAAAAAAATGATCACTGCATTTATTTACTGAGTATACTAAGTTGGATAAATGGTAGTAAGCACTGTCATTGTTTAGTCACTAAGTCATGTCTGACTCTTTTGTGACCCCATGGACTGTAGCACGCCAGGCTCCTCTGTCCATGGGATTTCCCTGGCAAGAAAACTGAAGTGGGTTTCCATGTCCTTCTCTGGGGGATTATCTCAACTCCGGGATCGAACCTGTGTCTCCTGTATTGGCAGGCAGATTCTTTACAACTGAGCCACCAGGGAAGCCACCTAATGCATACAACAACACTGTTTAGTTGGTCTTATGACTCTTATTCCAGAGAAGGAAATGGCACCCACTCCAGTATTTTTGCGTAGAGAATCCCGTGTGCAGAGGAGCCGATGGGCTGCTGTCCATGGGGTCGCACAGAGTCAGTCACGACTGAAGTGACTTAGCATGTATGCATGCATGCATTGGAGAAGGAAATGGCAGCCCACTCCAGTGTTCTTGCCTGGAGAATCCCAGGGATGGGGAAGCCTGGTGGGCTGCCGTCTATGGGGTCACACAGAGTCGGACACGACTGAAGCGACTTAGCAGCAGCATGACTCTTATTCCCATTTAACTTTTGAAGAAACGAAGCCTTTGGATATTCAATAATTCACCCAAAACCTCTCAGTTGTAAATGGTGGAGCCAAGATCTAAACACAGATCCACAGTCAAAAGTTTGAACAGCAAACCTAAGTAGACAGTACAGGAAGCACTCCCTTTCCTGGGGCTATATGTAATTTTATTATCTTAACCATTTTCAGGAATTGTCTTACTGGTACCTCAAGGAAAGGAGCCACCTAGTTGTGCTGCTGCAGACCACTCAGAAGAGTCTTCAACTTCAACCTGTGTGGTATGCCTATGGGGAACCCAACCGCAAGTCACACTCCTGGAATTACTGAAAGGCCATGGGAATTTCTAATATGACTCCTTCTTCAAGTCAAGTCAAACAGGAGAACCCTAGGTTTTATCCATAGAAATGAAACTCTTGTCAGCTTCCAGAGGTATTAAGGATAGTACAGTGTCACAAAATGTCTATGAAGTGCCCAGTGTCTTCCAGTTATGCCAACAGAGTTTCAGCTTCACTGGGGACTCCACATCTGCGCCAGGCATTTATATGTTGGTAAGTAATTTATATGTTGGTATATACTGCTTTTGGAGAAGGCAATGGCACCCCACTCCAGTACTCTTGCTTGGAAAATCCCATGGGCAGAGGAGCCTGGTAGGCTGCAGTCCTTGGGGTCGCACAGAATTGGACATGACTGAAGTGACTTAGCAGCAGCAGCAGCGTATACTGCTTTATTTCTATTCTGAAAGGGATTTCAAGATAAAACACACTGAGGATATAGCTCTGTAATGTTTTAGCAATTGAAAGCCAAGAACTGTGGGAACTGAAGTTAAGAACTCTATGAGGACAAATTTAAGTATTATTAGAAAACATATATAACGCTCTTGCATTGACAGCTCAAAAAAATAACTTCCATTTATAGGGCATCAAGGGGCAATTTATGAACCACTTTCACATGTTATCTCATTTGATTCTCGCAAACCCCTAAAGGGAGATTGGACAGGTGGTATTATTATGATTCATATTTCCATCTTACAAATGAAGCAACCAAAGTTCAGAGTTTAGTGGTTGCCTGAGGTCAAAAACTCTTAAATGGCACTGCCAGGTCTCAAGGTCAAGTCTTTGGCCTAACCTTCCCTTGCCCCTACGTGTCTAGCAACACACATTCTTTTATTGACCTGGCCATGTTTACAAAGGACTGTGAATGCCCACAGAAGAGTTGGCTGAGAGTTAACACATCGCAACAATTAGGAGTTCCCAAAGAGGGGGCGCTTGTGGAAAAAGCACAGGGGCTGGGTAAAAACCTGTAGTTTCTGTTTGATTCATCTATCACAGCTGAAGAACCAGTTCAGAGGAATCTCCCAAGCCACTGACTGAGTCTTCAGAAGTTTTTCCAAAGTTAAGGAAGATTCCTTCCTCCCTGCAGCCAGTAGAGGTCTTTTTTTTAAGATGTATTTATTTTATTTTGGGCAGTGCTGAGTCCTTGTTGCCGCTCTCAATCTTTCTCTAGTTGCGGTGAGCAGCGGCTACTCCCTAGCTATGGTGCGAGGGCTCCTCGTTGCAGGAGGGCTCCTCATGGGCTCTAGATCACCTGGGCTCAAAGTTACAGTGCACGGGCTTAGTTTCCCCGTGGCGTGCGGGGTCTTCCCGGACCAGGGATTGAACCTATATCCCTTGCAATGGCAGGCAGATTCCCAACCACCAGACCACCACAGAAGCTCCAGTAGAGGTCCTGTGACAGCTACCACACAGTGTTAGAACCCAGAGATGGGAGCAACTATGTATTCCTCAGATTCAAATGTACAAACAAATTCAGCCACCTTTCAGAAGATAGGAAATAGCATCGAAAGCACATTTCTACATTTCCTATTTTCCCAAGTGATGGGACACATTGTCAACAGAAAAATAGAGGGAGAAAATGTACATCTTTCCATTCTTAAGTAGAAGTCTTTGTGCTACACTGTAAGGTTAAGTATTTTAACACTGTTAAAGAAAAGGAATCTGAGCTAAAATGAGCATGTTTTGCTGCAAATTTGACATGTTGCATAAAGTACTGTCATGATATAGATTATTTGATCATGTAATTATAGGGAGGCATACTGAAGTGTTAAGACTTCTATTACTGTTGATTCTGATAGGTTTAGAACCTTTGACACAACTGTTTTGGAAAATAATATATAGCTGTTCTCTGGCAAAATTATAATAATAGAGAAATGGTCCAAATTTTGAAATTTGTCCAAAATATATTTTGTCACAATCATCTTTCAAAATGTAAAAAGCTAGACTTGGACTTAGAAGACCTAAATCAAGTTCTGGTTCTGCCATGGATTTGTTACATAATGCTGACATTCACTTTACTTCTCTAACCTTCTGTTTCCTAAAATAAGGTGGTAGGTAGATAATCTTAAATTTGGAGCTGGAATAACAAGGTTCTGTCTGTTCCGCACCATAGCATCCGGGGTTGACAGAGTAGATGGTACATGCTTAACATTAAATAAAGATTTCTTCCAAGAATTTAAGGCAACTTATTACTGCAGCATTCCATGATGGCATGCTACAAGTCTGAAGAATTTCTAAAGAATATGAAATTGTCATGATATAAAAATGCTCATTCTTACACACACACACACACACACACACACACGTAAAATGAGGTTATGCCAAGTATTAGGTGTTTCATGTAGTTCCTTTGTTACAAGAGAAAAAAAAACAACTTTAAAGTAACTGTTGTCCTAAATCTATTGGATTAATTGAACTTTTCACTATAGAATCAAATTTAAGGGAGCAGGACTTTTTAGAATTTTCAGACTATTTTCATGGGACACTTGAAAGTGAAACTGGAAGTTCTCAGTCGTGTCTGACTCTTTGTGATCCCATGGGCAATACAGTCCATGGAATTCTCCAGGCCAGAATACTGGAGTGGGTAGCCTTTCCCTTCTCCAGGGGATCTTTCCAACCCAGGGATCAAACCCAGGTCTCCCGCATTGCAGGCGGATTCTTTATCAGCTGAACCACTAGGGAAGTCCTTCATGGGACACTTTAATTCTTTACCAGCTGAGCCACTAGGGAAGTCCTTCATGGGACACTTTAATTCTTTATCAGCTGAACCACTAGGGAAGTCCTTCACGGGACACTTTAATTCTTTACCAGCTGAACCACTAGGGAAGTCCTTCATGGGACACTTTAATGACAAGAAAAAGCCAAGTCTATGTATTTCTACTTGGGCTTCTCTGGTGGTTCATCGGTAAAGAATCCACCTGCAATTAGGAGACCCAGGTTCCATCCCTGAGATGGGAAGATCTCCTGAAGAAGGAAATGGAAACCCACCCACTCCAGTACTCTGGCCTGAAGAATTCCATGGACAGACCTTGAGGTCAGGGTCAGACATGACCAAGTGACTAACACTTTCCCTTTAGCGACTAAACAACATGACTAAACAGCAACAATGTATGTCTGTTTATTTATTCACACTAATGAAGGAATATGGAAGGCAACTGATTTAAAAATCAGATACATTTTTATATATTTCCATTTATTTCCTCAGAAAATTAGGACACACCTGCGTATTTTAGCATTAGACCAAATCGGTGAAGGTTCTTTTTGCTGCAATCTTTGCTCATGGCGCTGGCTAAGCCTGCTCATTGAGCCCTGAATTGCCATTTCTCAACAATGTCTCATTTAAACAGCATTTTCCTTTGCATAGCTTTTTGGAATCCTCCTCTTTTCCCTCAGCTTCCATCTTCCCCCATCAAAATATCTTTTGCTCAGATTAAACTCCTTTACCTAAAGGAATGAATAATGATTATTTCCTGGAGGCAGTTCTATTTTAAAAGAAAACCATTTCCTAAACAAATCTCTAATTGGCCACATTTCAGGCAATTTATCTATCTCACTAGGCTTCAGCTATTCCCCCGGTCCCCTAAAACAGGGGTCCCCATCCTCTAGGATCTAATGCCTGATGATCTGAGGTAGAGTTGATGTAATAATAATAAAATGCACAGTAAATGTAATGTGCTTCAGTTCAGTTCAGTCGCTCAGTCATGTCCGGCTCTTTGTGACCCCATGGACTGCAGCACGCCAGGCTTCCCTGTCCATCACCAACTCCCGAAGCTTGCTCAAACTCATGTCCATCGAGTCAGTGATGCCATCCAAGTTAGGCTTCCCTGTGGCTCAGTTGGTGAAGAATCTGGCTGTGATGCAGGAGACTCCGATTCAATCCCTGGGTTGGGAAGATCCCCTGGAAAAGGGAAAGACTACCCACTGCAGGATTCCAGCCTGGAGAATTACATGGACTGTATAGCCCATGGGGTCTCAAAGAGCTGGACATGACTGAGCGACTTCCACTTCACTGTAATGTGCTTGAATCATCCCCAAACCACTCCCCCGCCCCCAGGTCTGTGGAAAAATTGTCTTCTACGAAACAGGTCCCAGGTGTCAAAAAGGTTGGGTACCGCTGTCTTAAAACATATAAACCACTGTCTAGTACAGTGGTTCTACAAACTTTTAAAGCCATAGAACTCTTGCTTCAGACAGAAATCAGGCAGCAGTCCACTGCACAGAAGAGATGAGGGCTGGGACACCCCCGTGGGAGCAGGGACGGAGACCAGAATCATGCCCCCTTGCCCTGCTTCTCTCCACTGGTGATGCCGCAGAGGCACACACCCCAGGACGACCCATGCCAAAGGCCAGCCCATCTTCTCATACAAATGCACACACATAAGCGGGGCTTCCCTGGTGGCTCAGACGGTAAAGAATGTGCCTGCAATGCAGGAGACCTGGGATGATCCCTGGGTCGGGAAGATCTCCTGGAGGAGGAAGTGGCAGCCCACTCCGGTATTCTTGCCTGGAGAAGTCCATGGACGGAGGAGCCTGGAGGGCTGCAGTCCTGTTGCAGAGAAGAAGACAATTCTGACTCCATGTTGGAACTTTTCAAAGTTTCTTTGACTTGCTTTTTGTTGCTATTGCTATTATAATCATACAGCATGGCCTGCCTCAGAGAATCCTGCCCCTCTGGCTGACTGTTGAACTAAGTGCCTTTGTTCAGGACTCTGTCCACCTATAGATCCCCTGCCTGACGCTTGCCCGTTCTGGGAGATGTTTGTAAGATTGATGGTCTTTTTACTTTGCTTCCTTACCTCCCCCACCACCTCTGATCTATAAAAGAGCCGGGCGTCCAGACCCCCAATAAGATGGTTATTTTGCGGCACTAGCCTGCCATCTTCTTAGTCAGCTGGTTTTCAGAATAAAGTAGTTTTCCTTGCCTCAACACCTGGTCTCTTTCATTGGCCTCTTGTGTGGTGAGCAGAGTGAGCTTGGACTCAGCAACAGTCCATGGGTCGCAAAGAGTCCGACACGACTGAGTGAGTGACACACCAAGGTGAGACATGGGTGCTAAGGCAGTAGATGACTCCCTCTTAAGCACCCTGAAGAAGCCTGTAGGTGTCTACTGTAATCACAAATCACATTCACATTTTTAAAAACACTTTGAGAATGTAGCCAAGAGTAGCGAATATTAATAGAATTAGCAATTTAGATTTTGACCATTATCTTCTTTTTCTATCTTATGTTTGAAACATGGGTGTGTCGCACGGTTGTGTTGTAAAACAAACATGGTCAACTAAGTGCATTCCTAAAGTCAGTTTTATTATCACCTTTAACAGAACTGGTTTTCCCCTAATGGGCTTTCCCTTACTCAAAATTTGAATGTAATCTAACCACCCAAAACAACTGCTTTCTCTTCTGAAACAAAACCTCCTGTGGTATTTTCCCAGGGGAAGAGATTCTGAAGCTCATCACCTCCAGAAAGACCACCCAGATCCACGGTAAGCATGTCTCACCTTGCAGGCACCTCCAGCCCACCCAGTCTCAAATCAAACTCTCTCAGCTTCCACCAGATTAATAACAAATAGTTGTATCACTTACCCACTTACAAAGCCAAAGCCTTAATGTCACTGTAAAACAGCAACCATTAAATGACTGGTTCCTTGCTGTTGTTTAGTCAGCAAATCGTCTCTAACTCTTGTGACCCCATGAACTGTAGCCCATCAGGCTCCTCTGTCCATGGGATTTCGCAGGCAAGAATACAGGTGTGGGTTGTTGTTTCCTTTTCCTAACTTATTTTTAATTGGAGGATAATTGCTTTACAATGTTGTGCTGGTTTCTGCCGTATGTCAACGTGAATCAGCCATAGGTATACATACGTCCCCTCCCTCTTGAGTCTCCTTCCCACCTCCCACCCCATCCTACCCCTTTAGGTTGTCACAGAGCACTGGGTTGAGCTCCCTGTGTTATACAGCGAATTCCCACTGGCTATCATTTTACATATAGTAATGTATATATTTCAGTGCTACTCTTTCAATTCATTGCACCCTCTCCTTCCCTCATTACGTCCACAAATCTGTTCTTCATGTCTGCATCTCTATTGCTGCCCTACAAATAGGTTCCTCAGTAACATTTCTCTAGATTCCATGTGTATGCATTAATATATGAAATTTTTCTCTTTCTGACTTACTTCATTCTGTATAACAGGCTCTAGGTTAATCCAACTCATTAGAAGTAACTCAAATTTGTTCATTTTTATAGCTGAGTAATATATCTTTGTATATATGTACCACCACTTCTTTATCCATTCATCTGTCGATAGACATTGAGGTGGCTTCCATGTCCTGGCTATTGTAAATAGTGCTGCAATGCACATTGGGGTATATGTGTCTCTAAGAATCGTGGTTTTCTCAGGTTATATGCCCAGTAGTGGGATTTCTGGGTCATATGGTAGTTACATTCCTAGTTTTTAAAGAAATCTCCATACTGTTTTCCAAAGTGGCTGGATCAATTTACATTCCCACCAATAGTGCAAGAGGGCTGTCTTTTCTCCACATCCTCTCCAGTATCTGTCTATAGATTTTCTGATGAGGGCCATTCTGACCGCTGTGAGATGATGCCATATTGTAGTTTTGTTTTGCATTTCTCTAATAATGAGCGATGTTGGGCATCTTTTCATGTGTTTGTTGGCTGTCTGTATGTCTTCTTTGGAGAAATGCCTGTTTAGGTCTTCAGTCCATTTTTTGATTGGGTTGTTTGTTTTTCTGATATTGAGCTGCCTAAGCTGCTTGCATATTTTGGAGATTAATCCATTGCCAGTTGCTTCATTTGCAATTATTTTCTCCCATTCTGAGGGTTGTCTTTTCATCTTGTTTATGGTTTCCTTTGCTGTTCAAAAGATTTTAACTTGATCTATTGATGTTTGGGGCAGGATGATTTTCTGTTTGGGGAAGCCTGTCCTGCGCACTGTAGGGTATTAGCAGCTTACTTGGCCTCCACTAGATGCCAGTAGTCCCACCTCCAGCAACTTCCGGGCTCCACAATAATTACCTCTAGGCATTGCCAAATGTCTGCAGGAGGCAAAATCAACTCCATTTGAGAACCACTGATGTGGATTATTTATAAATCCTCAAAATACCCCACAGGGTCCCACCCCAGACCTACTGAATCTCAGACACAAGGATGAGGGGCCAGGAGTCTGTTTCAACACACCCACCCTCCAGGTGGTTCTGATGCTCTCTGAAGTTCAAGAACCCAAGTCTACTTGACAGACCTGCAGGGTGGCCCAGAAACCTTGACTTCCCTTCCTGACAAGTACCTTGTCACTACCTTCTCCTTTCCTGTCCCACTCCACCCACTGCCTGCCCTTCATTTAATTCTTTCACTAGCTATCAAACATGTATTTGTCTTTATTTTCTAAGTACCAGTGTGTGGTTTAGTTGCTAAGTTGTATTCAATTCTTTTGCAACCCTCTTTGGCAACCTCTTTTGCAACTGTAGCCCGCCAGGCTCCTCTGTCCATGGGATTCTGCAGGCAAGAATACTGGAGGGGGTTGCCATTTCTTTCTCCAGGGGATCTTCCCGAACCAGGGATCCAACCCTAGTCTCCTGTATTGCAGGTAGTTTCCTGCCTTGCAGGCAGATTCTTTACAGACTGAGCCAAATACCAGCAAGACAAACAAAACAGTTGAGCTCCTTGGTGACTCCCTGACTACAGGCTGGGGTGCTCCACCATCCTGCCCCACCTGGAGTTAGGTACACACCTTGTCAGTTTAAGCCACAAGCCTCCTTCTTCCTGGTGAACTTCCTGACTTTTGTGGCTCGTTCCCAATTGTCCCTTTGAATTATTCAGAGGGGTTAAGCCCTAGTTTTCCTGAACATCCACAGAGGTTGAGTCCCCAGCCTCTGGGATCTGTGGTGGAGCTGATGTAGTAATAACAGAACGAAGGGCATGATAAATGTAATGCACTTGAGTTACCCTGAAACCATCCCTCTCCAACAGTCATTCTTCCAGGAAATCAGTCCCTGGTGCCAAAACCAGGGGGACCGCTGTCTTAGGGTACAGGTTAGGTGAAGGAAGAGACTTCTTTCATGGCTGTACAGCCAGCTTTAGGACAATGGTGATCAACCCAGTACACTTCAGAACCATCCGGGAGCTTTTTAAACATACAGATGGGGGCACTAGTCCCCAGACCTACAGAATCTTGCAAATCCATATTTTAAACTATTCCCACACCATGGTTGAATTATTGCCCAATGTCTTGCACAGAGCAGGTATTTCATCAAAACTTCTTGACTGTCCGATCAATCACTTAGCCATGGAGTCATCTCTGCCTTCTCCTTGGCTTGCTTCTCTCCACTTGTGCTTTTTCTTTGATTTCACTTTCCATTTCCTCTATCTTGAGCTTACTGGGCAAAAGCCAAACAGCAGCCTTTACTGGTGAAAGGCCAAACTGTGTGTAGATGATTTTAACTGTTGACCTAATCTCTGGTATCTGAAGGTTAATACATTGTTCACAGTCTCAAATACTCTGCAGGAACCTCATATTAGGGTGACCAGTTAAACAGTCCCTAAGAATCCCAGGGACGGGGGAGCCTGGTGGGCTTCCGTCTATGGGGTCACACAGAGTCGGACACGACTGAAGTGACTTAGCAGCAGCAGCAGCAGCAAGGCGTCTTTCAGGAATTTTAGTTACCTGGTGGCTACTCCGTGCTTACACGAGGTGTCCGTGGCTGATCGCAGACAGCTTTTAATCACCATTTAAGGTGGTTGTGAAATCCTCAAACCGACTCACATGGAGCCGGCCAGGTTCGCTCCATATCCCTGGCTGGGCGGGGCGGCGGTCTCCTGCGATCAGGTCAGAGGGCGCCAGAGAGAAGCAAGGTCGGGGAAGTCCTGGGGGGCGGTGCTGTCCGGTGCTGGGAGCGAGAAACCGAAACTCAGCTGTTAAAACCGCTGCCGCGGCTCTTTGGAGTCGCAGTCTCGAGACCCGCCACGCATCCCGGCGCCGCCCGCATCCGTCCTGCAGCGGCGTCGGCCGGGGCCCCGCGGGCTCTGAACCATGTACACCCGCACTAGGGTGCAGGGCTCCGGGTTCGGAGTCCCCGTCGCCTCCCACCCGACCCAGGACCTCCCTGCCTGGCGCGGGGCGCTGGGCCCACCGCAGGCCCCCAGGCGGGGTTTGGAGGCGGCTCCCGAGAGCACTTCGCGGGAGAGCAGGAAGCACGCGGGCCCGAGGTTGTAAGTATTTAACCACCTGTCCGGTGCAGCGGCGGCCCAGCAGGTCTTCCCCGAGCAGACCCGCAGGTTCTTCCCTGATCTTTGGAGTCTGAGACACGCGGGCCCAATCAGGGTTCCTGGGAGAAGGGTTCACATGTCTAAACAGTAACAACCGTGAATTACAGTATAAATTGAGAGTGCCAGTCCGGGGTCCTTTACTGAACATGCAAGTCCCTGTTCCTTTCCTGATTCTTGTGACTGGCTCCAGGACTGAAAGACGGTGTGTAGTGACTGCCTAGGCTTCTTGCAAATTTTCCAGGTATCTGCAGAACTCATGCTCTTGTGTGTTAGTCGCCCAGTCGTCCGATTCTTTGCAACCCCATGGACTGTAGCCTGCCAGATTGCTCTGTCCATGGGGATTCTCTAGACAAGAATACCGTAGTGGGTTGCCATTCTCTGCTCCAGGGTATCTTCCCAACTCAGGAATCGAACCAGGGTCTCCTTCATTGCAGACAGATTGTTTACCAACTGAGCCATCAGGGAAGCCCTTAAATAATATGAAAATATTTTAAAATTTCCTTTCTTTAAAAAAAAAATCGTTGCCCTAAATAGTATCTTCACATCAGCTGCCAGGGTAAGGGTGAAGAGGGAATGTGTTACGGGGTAGAAGATGCAAATATTGCCTCTAGTAGTTTGCATCGCAACAACAGAATAGTAGCCTCTGAGCACCAGAGGATTGACTGAGTTAGGATATGAGTGGCTGCAGTGTTTCTTTTAAGAGTTATTATTATTATTATTTGTTTATATTTATTATTATTAACTTTCTGGACTGTGGTGGGTCTTCGTTGCTGCACACGGTCTTCCTCTTGTTGCCCACGTGTGGGCTTCTCTTGTTGTGGAGCACAGGTTCTTGGTGTGGTGGGTTTCAGTAGTTGCAGCTCACGGGCTCTACAGTGTGGGCTCAGTAGTTGTGGAGCACGAGCTTAGTTGCTCTGGGGCATGTGGGAGCATCCTGGACCAGGGACTGAACTTGTGTCCCTTGCATTGCAAGGCAGATTGTTAACCACTGGACCACCAGGGAAACCCTGCAGTGTTTCTTGTCTCCGGTGTTGAGAAGTGCTCTACATTTATCAACAGGTAGGTAGCATTAACTCCTGGTCTTTGGTTTAGGGACTACAGTTACTATCCTGAAAACATTTATTATGGAAAGTGTCAGTGACCCTTTCTTTCCCACCAATGGATAAGCTACTTTATTAAGCTGACAGTAGGGTTTGTAAAGACGTTACTGCTTTTGAAGAGCTGCCTCTGTGAACTGGAACTTTCTATTCATAGGTTTTCAGTTCTCCCTTTTCATCAACTTCTAGTTACATGAAAGGCAAATGTTGGTTGCTCAGGAACAATATATAAACTTATGACCAATAAACAGATTTTATTTCATCCCTTAACTTTTGAAAGAATTCATAAATACCTGGCTTTTAATATTATTCAACTTAGAGCTGAATGGGAAGTCAAATGGGCCTTAGGAAGCATTACTATGAACAAATCTAGAGAAGGTGATGGAATTCCAGTTGAGCTATTTCCAATCCTAGAAGATGATGCTGTGAAAGTGCTGCACTCAATATGCCAGCAAATTTGGAAAACTCAGCAGTGGCCACAGGACTGGAAAAGGTCAGTCTTCATTCCAATCCCAAAGAAAGGCAATGTCAAAGAATGCTCAAACTACCACACAATTGCACTCATCTCACACGCTAGTAAAGTCATGCTCAAAATTCTCCAAGCCAGGCTTCAACAGTAGGTGAACCAATAACTTCCAGATGTTCAAACTGCTTTTAAAAGGCAGAGGAATCAGAGATCAAATTGCCAACATCCTCTGGATCATGGAGAAAGCAAGAGAGTTCCAGAAAAACATCTATTTCTGCTTCATTGACTATGCCAAAGCCTTTGACTGTGTGGATCACCACAAACTGTGGAAAATTCTGAAAGAGATGGGAATACCAGACCACCTGACCTGCCTCCTGAGAAACCTGTATGCAGGTCAGGAAGCAACAGTTAGGGCCATGGAACAACAGACTGGTTCCAAATCGGGAAGGGAGTACATCAAGGCTGTATGTTGTCATCCTGCTTATTTAACTTATATGCAGAGTACATCATGAGAAATGTTGGGCTGGAAGAAGCACAAGCTGGAATCAAGATTGCCGGAAGAAATATCAATAATCTCAGATATGCAGATGACACCACCCTTGTGGCAGAAAGTGAAGTAGAACTAAAGAGCCTCTTGGTGAAAGTGAAAGAGGAGAGTGGAAAAGTTGTCTTAAAACTCAACATTCAGAAAATAAAGATCATGGCATCTGGTCCCATCACTTCATGGCCAATAGATGGGGAAACAGTGACAGACTCTTTTTTGGGGGGGCTCCAAAATCACTGCAGATGGTGACTGCAGCCATGAAATTAAAATATGCTTGCTCATTGGAAGGAAAGTTAAGACCAACCTAGACAGCATATTAAAAAAATAGAGACATTACTTTGTCAACAAAGGTCCATCTAGTCAAGGCTATGTTTTCTCCAGTAGTCATGTATGGATGTGAGAGTTGGACTATAAAGAAAGCTGAGATCCAAATAATTGATGCTTTTGAACTGTGGTGTTGGAGAAGACTCTTGAGAGTCCCTTGGGCTGCAAGGAGATCCAACCAGTCCATCCTAAAGGAAATCAGTCCTGAATATTCATTGCAAGGACTGATGCTGAAGCTGAAACTTCAATACTTTGGCTACCTGATGCGAAGAGATGATTCATTTAAAAAGAACCTCGTACTGGGCAAGATTGATGGCAGGAGGAGAAGGGGATGACAGAGGATGAGATGGTTGGATGGCATCACCGACTCAATTGGCATGAGTTTGAATAAACTCCAGGAGTTGGTGATGGACAGGAAGGCCTGGCGTGCTGCAGTCCATGGGGTCACAAAGAGTTGGACACGACTGAGCAACTGAACTGAACTTAGAGTTGCTCTTAGATGGGGTGGATGATCTGGGTGATTTCAATTAGAAATTGCTGTATTTGTCTCCAACTCAGAGTAGCTGGGGGTGGGGTAATTCCTCACAGATCCCCACTAACCCCCCGCACTGCCTCATCCCCCACTGCAGTCCAGTGGTTAGGACTCAGTGCTGTTACTCCCTGGGCCTGGAGTTTCATCCCTGCTGGGTAAGTAAGGTTCCATAAACTGAGCATAGTGACAAAGAAAAGAAAAAAAAAAAGGGTTATCTGGTCATAATGGAAGTCCATTAATTTTGAGTAACTTCCAGCTCTATAATCTGTAGCATTTGATAAAACAGAGGTCATGGATGTATGGTTTCATGTTGATAATAAATACCCTCTATGCCTTTTTTCTGTTATACAGCATCTACTTAGACATAATTATTTAATTGCAAGCTCATAACATCACATAAACATTGGCAGTGGCATCTATCTGTTTTATTTGTAAATTAATTGTACCAGTAAATTACCCTCAGAATCTTGCTGGACTGAATTATTTAGAAAGAGGTAGTTTTCTAATTAATTTTCCAGACCTCAGTATCTGAAGACCTCACTGCAGACTATTTTGTAGTTTCTAATTTGCCAGTAGACATTAAAGAGTAATGGGGGGGTTCAGTTGTACTTCCCAGAGCTTATCATTTTCATGTGAACCAGCTACAATAAGCAGAACATTATAAGATACATTTCCTCTTAAGCATCTAACGTGTAGGATCCTGCTTTGACCACTCTGAACTCTTCTTACATCTCCATTAGTCACTTGTATCTGCTGTTTATACTTGCTTGTCTCCTTTAATGGAAGCAGGAAACTAAGGAAACGGGTTGAATGGCAGATACTAATAACAGCACAATAAAACTGACAAAAAGCCATTAAGGTTTATTTTCTTGGGGAGAAATTAGAAGCATTTTCTGATGGAAAATTAAGAAAAAGGAAGGATGGAGTTGAGTGCTTAATAGTGAAACCTCACATGTTTTCTTTCAATGTGAGCTTATTTATATGATAAAGGGTTGAACTTTGACGCTTTTGAACTGTGGTGTTGGAGAAGACTCTTGAAAGTCCCTTATACTGCAAGGAGATCCAACCAGTCCATTCTGGAGGAGATCAATCCTGGATGTTCATTGGAGGGACTGATGCTAAAGCTGAAACTGCAATACTTTGGCCACCTCATGAGACGAGTTGACTCACTGGAAAAGACTCTGATGCTGGGAAAGGTTGGGGGCGGGAGGAGAAGGGGACGACGGAGAATGAGATGGCTGGATGGCATCACCGACTCTGTGGACATGAGTTTGAGTGAACTCCGGGAGTTGGTGATGGACAGGGAGGCCTGGCGTGCTGTGATTCATGGGGTCGCGGAGAGTCGGACACGACTGAGCGACTGAACTGAACTGAACTGAACTGTGTGCATCCTTCCATTTAATCACTAAGGAAGACCCAATCTGGGCAGAGAAGAAGGAGCTTTGATGCCAGTTAAAGAACTTTCGTTCAAGTTCTGATTCTGCCATTCTTTACTCTCTGCACTTCAACAAAGTTTTAGCTATTTTCTCTCTTAGTGTCTTCATTACGTGAAGTGGGATAATACCAGCCTCTCAGGGTCTGTGTGTGTCTGTATGTGTGAATACATGTTTGCATAAAACAATTTAATGCCTGGTAGAAGGCAAATATCCAGTAAATGTTGGGTGCTGATATCCTTTATTTCATTTCAGAAATGTCTTACTGACCAGGTACTGTGCTGTCACCCCGGAGTGTTTATGCCTTGTAAAAGCATACTGGTTTAAAACACTGACTCACATACAAAGAGACTTTAAGGCACGTTGTTAGAAAGATTCCCAAGGTCCTCTAATAGACTCTAAGGCAAAGCTGAGCCCTCGACTCTATTTGGATTTAAGTAATTACAAGTGTTTACTAATAAATATTAGCTTTCCTAATTATTTTCAGTTGGTGATTTTATCTTGGCCTTAAATATTGTAAGCTATTTATACAGATTTAAAGAGGAAAAAATGGGGACTTCCCTGGCAGTCCTGTGGTTACGACTCTGTGCTTCCACTGTCGGGGGCATGGGTTTGATCCCTGGTGGGGGAACTAAGATCCACAACCAGTCGTGTGTGTGTATGTGATCCCTGGTGGGGGAACTAAGATCCACAACCAGTCGTGTGTGTGTGTGTGTGTGTGTGTGTGTGATCCCTGGTGGGGGAACTAAGATCCACAACCAGTCGTGTATGTGTGTGTGATCCCTGGTGGGGGAACTAAGATCCACAACCAGTCGTGTGTGTGTGTGTGTGTGTGAGATCCCTGGTGGGGGAACTAAGATCCACAACCAGTCGTGTGTGTGTGTGTGTGTGTGTGATCCCTGGTGGGGGAACTAAGATCCACAACCAGTCGTGTGTGTGTGTGTGTGTGTGTGTGTGATCCCTGGTGGGGGAACTAAGATCCACAACCAGTCGTGTGTGTGTGTGTGTGTGTGTGTGGTGAAGCCAAGAAATAGCTCAAACTTCTAATCAAAGTAATCCTTTACCCTTCCCTCAAACTCTAGATAAATATAAGACTAAGACATGGGTTTTTCTGGAAGGGTATTTTACCCAAAAGCCTCTTTGCCTATGACAATAATACAGGCAAGGTTCACTTTGTTCAGATACTGGTCTATAACCATCTATAGAAGTGGTCCCTTAGCTTGATGCTAAAAAGACATTCTGAAAATGAACCCATTACATGGAATTTTACTATACAGTTAACTTGAACCTAATTTGTATACAAACTCAGTTTATCTTATTTGTGGCCAATTTTATAGTGAGAACTGTAGAAACAAAGATTAGCAAAAATAATGGCAAATACTTGTGTATTTACCGTATGTATAAGTGCATTACAAATATTAACTCTTTGATTCTTCACAACAACCTTATAGTAAGAGAGGGTCTCTAGCTCTGGATGTTAATTAGAAATATAGGAACAAATACCTACTCAACAAAAAGACAAGCCCTTATGAAGCTTATGGTCTAATTAAACGGGGCAGACAGTTATCAGGGAATTACATGAGTAACTCTTTATATGCTCCGTGAAGCAGAGCCAGCGTCTGAGCTAGCCCTGGGAGTAGGAGATTACTTCCAGGAAAGAGAGAATATTTGAGCTGTAATCTACCGGATAAATTAGGAGTTGTGTTTTTTTAAATTTTTTTTCTGACAAATATGTTCTAACACTGATTATTTCTAATTCAGTTCTGACAGTACTCAGAGTTGATATAAACCCCACAAGTTAAGGGCTCAGTCCCACAAACCTGCCCCCACTTTAGGAGTAAGCCAATAAGGGGGACTGCAGGCTACAAACATTTCTGACGACAAATCTGTCTGTTTCCCATGACCTCCCCTATGCCCAGGTTTAACCGTTCACTGGAATGACTCCCAGCACTCATGGAAACCTCTGTGCTTACAATTACAGCTTTATTATAAAGGATACAGGAACTGCCAAATGGAATATACAGGGATGGGCATTGCACAGCACTTCCACACCTTTCTGGGTGGGTCACCCTCCTAGCACCTTGATGTGTTCACTAACTTGGAAGTGCCCTAAACTCAGTGTTTGAGGATGTTTATTAAGGCTTTATTATATAAGCATAAGTGATTAAACTGTTGGCCATTGGTGACTGAACTCAATCTCCAGCGCCTCGCCCCTCCTCAGAGCTGGGGAAGGAGTAGACCTGAAAGTTTTAACCCTCTAATCACAGGGTGGTTGTTTTTCTTTTTTTTTAATGGAAAACATCTCCAATCCTGAAGCTATCTAGGGCCCCCACCAGGAATCATTACTTTAACATATGATTGATACCCTGATACCTTAGAATTCCAAGGATTTTAAGGAGCTCTGAGCCAGGCACTGGGGACAGTGATCGGATACTTAAACCTCATTATACCAGCATTGTTTAAATAGCCTCTGTTGCAGCCAGGGAAGCCTGCTATTCAGATCTTCAAGACAACTTACAGTGGGGAGCATAGCTAGCTGACAGCTCTAGCAGCTATTCTTTGACTCCACTGCACCCTTTGCTCTGAGAGCACACTGATTCTGCCCTCTTTCCCCCAGGGGCTGAGCATCCCAGTGTGGGGCTTCTCTATGGGGCAGCCTTTGCCAGAAGACTCCCCACGAACCTACCCAAGATTTTCGCAGAACTGTATACCAGTCCGAGGCTCTTCCTACTAATCCTCCTTCCCTCTCTCCTTTCAGGAGTCAGACCTACTCACGTTCTCAAGGCTTTCCCTGCCTACTCCTGCTTGCTCCCTTTATCCTTCACAAGTCTTCTCGGCAGATCTCTTGCTTGTCTAACCTCGTCTTGATGTCTGCTCCTTGGAGGACCCAAACCGACTCAGCCTTTAAGATACACCCTACTCCCAACCATAGCAGCTGAGACACTGTGGCTGTGGGAGTGCCCTGTGTTCTGTGCGAAGCCTCTCCTTTTCCTTATTTCCTTCTTTGGGGCCCAGGGCACATTCTCTAGTTTCGTACTCCAACCTCAATGCTTTCTCCAGCTTCTTGTGCTCCAGAGATGAAAGTAACCCCGGTAATTAATACGTCTTTTCTCCTTCATCCACAAAATCTCAAGGGAGAGTGAAGGGAGAATAAAGAATGGCTTGGTAAGCCCACTGATTAATGACCAATGTCTGATTTTTCTCTCTTAAAGAACATGGTGTTACATTAATATTAAACATTTTGTAAATGTAAGGTGAAATATAAGATGGGCTAGATGATAACACAGCCATTAAGTTATAGTATTGGTCCTATTTTTATAAACATCACTATTTAATCATTGTTGAGTATACTCTTAATCCTGATGTATAATTTACGCCTAAAACAGACCATGAAAAAAACTTAAGTCATTCTTGATTCAGCTTATTTGAATCCGAACTAGCCACATAAAATAGTCTTAAATGAAATGCAAGTTTTTACAAACTTATGACACCTATAGGAACTGCTTTTGCTATTTCTTCACTGTGAATGTCCCAGATTTCTCTTCTGTCTCCTGTTATGACTGTGAGAAAATAAGCTTTTGCCTGTAGATGTTAAATGGCATGAAAGCATCAGGCTGTTACTTCTCCCTGGAGATGGAGAACCAAATAATGCCAGAGTTCCTTTTAGTGCTCTGAGATAATGGTACATAGGAAGAGAAAATCTATGATTGATTCTAATGAGTAATCTTCTTGATGGCTCAGTAAGGGTAGCTATTCATTAGGGAACTATTTAACTCAATCTCTAGGCAGGGCTCGTATGCATTCAGAAAGTTTGTGAAACAACAGATAGTATTTAACTCAATGATAATTATACAACTCAGTGAGCTGGGTAGGTGTCTCAATGATGGCCGGATTCTACTACGAAGCTAATCAGTAGAGCTCTGCTATTTGACTGATTTTAGACAGGATAAATGTGACAAAGCATCGCAGCACTGTGGTGGCGGAAAGGAAATTAGTTGTGATCTAGCATAGTTAAATCGGGTACTCTGAGGGACTGAAAACCAAAATAACAATCGATAGCTCGAACTCTGATGTCTCAAACTTGATGCTGTGCTACACACGTCATATAATTCATTTTTCTTTTCACAATGAACACTTTGCCCCATTTTAGTTGAAGAAACTGAGTCTTAAGAGAGTATACGATTTCCTAAGGTCTCATGGCTTTTTAAGTCACAGAACCAGCAGTCAAACCTGAATCTATCTACCAGAGTCTGGATCCTGAACATGATGGAGCTGAAGGAGGAAATGACTGTGCAACTCATGAATTTCTTATCAATGGTCCTCTATTCACATAAGAAAATAGAATTTCTATAGGCTTAAGAGAGTGGTACTATATAGAATCAGCAATGTGACATTTATTTCCAGCTTTAACATGATGTGGGTAGAGAAGTAGTTTGTCAGAGCAAACTTGCTGTGGGGATGCTCTGTTCTCTGCTACATTTCCTCGTGACAGCTTGGTTGGCTTACGTTAGAACAGCTCTCTCACTGTCACAGTTTCTGAGCAACCTAAACTACATACTGCCTTCCAGCAATCTTTCAGACTTCTGACCACAGCCTAAGGCTAGCAATGCATTTGACACTCGTGACCTAGTACATGTATGGGATATGTGAATTTACAGATGATTGAAAACAAAGTCAGCAAATCATTCTTACCCTTACTTACTACATGTGATGTACTTTGACATTTTCTATTCTGATTCATTAAAAATAAACCCATTAAATTGATTTCATGGTCCACTAGTGGGTTATCATCCACAGAGTGTAAAGCAAACCACTGTTCTGTGCATGGCAGAAGAGATTATTCGAGTGGATGGAAAGGAAAGACACGTTGGTTTGATTAGGCCAAATTTACCTTCCTGTTTATATAGGAGGGGAGGAATTATGGTTCTATTTAGGATGAATTTCCAACTTTTCTGCGCTAGACTCCACTCCTTAGTATGATATGTATTTGTATTCTGCCAGGTCTTGGGGAGCAATCATTTTTGTTCAAATATAATATCAAAAGTGAGTGGGAATGTCTCAGAAAGTCTTTTGACAGCTGAGACAATAAATCAGCAGTATGATGAAAGCCTGCATACACATAATACCTATAATAATCAGTAGAAGCATAGCAGAAATGAGGGGGTAAAAAAAGAAACTTAGTTCAATTACACAGTAAGGTTACTTACTTCAAAGTCAGCAGAGTGTTGTAAGGTTATACATATTGTTAAGGTTAATTGCATCTATTTAGAATGCATTTGAATCAGAAACAAAAGCTTAACAGGAAAAAAAATCATCAAAGGGAGAAGACTGTATTTGAAGGGTCTGTTCTATATCAGAGAATCAGCCAATGATGGTTCCTTTGTTCTATAATGTTCGTAACCACCCCCCCCCAACCCCATAAACACTTAAAAGGCAATTTACTAAAGGCTGGAACAAAAACTGACCATTCAGGTATGACCTAAATCAAATCCCTTATGATTATACAGTGAAAGTGACAAATAGATTCAAGGGATTAGATCTCATAGAGTGACTGAAGAACTATGGATGGAGGTTCGTGACACTGTACAGGAGGCAGGGATCAAGACCATCCCCAAGGACAAGAAATGCAAAAAAGCAAAATGTCTGTCTGAGGACGCCTTACAAATAGCTGTGAAAAGAAGAGCAGTGAAAGGCAAAGGAGAAAAGGAAAGATATACCCATTTGAATGCAGGGTTCCAAAGACTAGCAAGGAGAGATAAGAAAGCCTTCCTTAGCCATCAATGCAAAAAAATAGAGGAAAACAACAGAATGGGAAAGACTAGAGACCTCTTCAAGAAAATTAGAGATGCCAAGGGAACATTTCATGCAAAGATGGGCATAATAAAGGACAGAAATGGGATGGACCTAACAGAAGCAGAAGATATTAAGAAGAGGTGGCAAGAATATACAGAGGAACTATACAAAAAAAAGATCTCATGATCCAGATAATCGCGATGGTGTGATCACTCACCTAGAGCCAGACATCCTGGAATGCCAAGTCAAGTGGGCCTTAGGAAGCATCACTATGAACAGAGCTAGTGGAGGTGATGGAATTCCAGTTGAGCTATTTCCAATCCTAAAAGATGATGCTGTGAAAGTGCTGCACTCAATATGTCAGCAAATTTGGAAAACTCAGCAGTGGCCACAGGACTGGAAAAGGTTAGTTTTCATTCCAATCCCAAGGAAAGGCAATGCCAAAGAATGTTCAAACTACCGCACAATTGCACTCATCTCACACACTGCTGCTGCTGCTGCTGCTGCTAAGTCACTTCAGTCGTGTCCGACTCTGTGTGACCCCATAGACGGAAGCCCACCAGGCTCTCCCGACCCTGGGATTCTCCAGGCAAGGACACTGGAGTGGGTTGCCATTTCCTTCTCCATCTCACACACTAGTAATGCTCAAAATTCTCCAAGCCAGGCTTCAACAGTATGTGAACCCTGAACTTCCAGATGTTCAAGCTGGATTTAGAAAAGGCAGAGGAACCAGAGATCAAATTGTCAACATTTGCTGGATCATTGAAAATGCAAGAGAGTTCCAGAAAAACATCTATTTCTGCTTTATCGACTATGCCAAAGCCTTTGACTGTGTGAACCACAACAAACTGTGGAACATTCTGAAAGAGATGGGAATACCAGACCACCTGACCTGCCTCTTGAGAAACCTGTATGCAGGTCAGGAAGCTACAGTTAGAACTGGACATGGAACAACAAACTGGTTCCAAATAGGAAAAGGAGTACGTCAAGGTTGTATATTGTCACCCTGCTTGTTTAACTTATATGCAGGGTACATCATGAGAAATGCCAGGCTGGATGAAGCACAAGCTGGAATCAAGATTGCCAGGAGAAATATCAATAACCTCAGACATGCAGATGACACCATCCTTATGGCAGAAAGCAAAGAACTAAAGAGCTTCTTGATGAAAGTGAAAGAGGAGAGTGAAAAAGTTGACTTAAAGCTCAATATTCAGAAAACTAAGATTATGGCATCTGGTCCCATTACTTCATGGGAAATAGATGGGGGAACAGTGGCTGACTTTATTTTTCTGGGCTCCAAAATCACTGCAGATGGTGACTGCAGCCATGAAATTAAAAGACACTTTCTCCTTGGAAGACAAGTTATGGCCGACCTAGACAGCATATTAGAAAGCAGAGACATTACTTTGCCAACAAATGTCCGTCTAGTCAAGGCTATGGTTTTTCCAGTGGTCATGTATGGATGTGAGAGTTGGACTATAAAGAAAGCTGAGCACCAAAGAATTGATGATTTGAACTGTTTTGTTGGAGAAGACTCTTGAGAGTCCCTTGGACTGCAAGCAGATCCAACCAGTCCATCCTAAAGGAAATCAGTCCTGAATATTCATTGCAAGGACTGATGTTGAAGCTGAAACTCTTTATACTTCGGCCACCTGATGCGAAGACTGACTCATTTGAAAAGACCCTGATGCTGGGCAAGATTGAAGGTGGGGGGAGAAGGGGATGACAGAGGATGTGATGGTTGGATGGCACCACCAACTCAATGGACATGAGTGTGAATAAACTCCAGGAGTTGGTGATGGCCAGGGAGGCCTGGCGTGCTGCAGTCCCTGGGGTCGCAAAGAGCTGGACATGACTGAGCGACTGAACTGAACTGACAAAAACTAAAGACACTTGCCATCTTTAAAACTCACGGGCTAGTATTACCCAGTGTTTGTTTTACTAGGGAACCAGTGAGAGCAGAAATCCTGGGCTACCTAGGCTTGTAAGAAAATCTGAACCCCTGCTTTAAGAAATCTTTAAATATTTTCTCATTTAAAAATCCTTGGAATATTTTTTTCATGGCTGTAAAAGTGAAGTTATATCTGCTTGTTATAAAAATCTAAACTATATCAGGAATTCCCTGACAGTCCAGTGGTTAGGACTGAGCACTTTCACTGCTGTGTCCCAGGTTCAGTTCCTGATCCTGGAACTCAGATCCCACAAGCTATGTGATACAGTCAGAAAAAAAAAAGACCATCCCCCCTGAAACCAGAACAAAAAGCTAAACATTACTAAACTAATATAGAAAGGAAAAATCCCTTGCAATTCAGAACCTCAGAAATAAACCAGCTGTTTGATGTAAGGACCTCTTTAAAGTGTGGGTTGTGCTTTTTCACTTTTTATGCCAAATAGAAAGTCTTAGAGCCTTTATGCCCTTCAATTTCTACTGCCAATTGAAGGTGAGAAAAATAATGTCTTATATATAATTATTATAATTACATATAATAAAATAGATATCTCTAAATAGGCGTCTTAAGCACTGATGGCTTTGTTTCTCTCCTATAGAATAATTCTGAAGGTGAGTAGTCTAGGGCTGATAATAGTACAAATAATAGGCAACCTTAATAGAACGTTTGTTATTTCCTAGCCTTGTTCTAAACACTTTATACTCTAAGAGATGGATATTTGTTATCCCCATTTTACAGGTGAAATAATAGAAAAACTAGGTAATTTGCTCAACGTTATAGCTAGGAAGTAACAGAATTAGGGTTCAAAGCCAGGCAATTTGGCAATAGATTACCACTAGTGTGGTGGTTGTACAGTTACAGGGCACCAGATTACTTCTTTCTGCTCTGCTATTTCTGAGGTATGTCGTCTATATCCAAGTTGCCTCACTGGATAGTTGCTTGAGCAAGATGGTTGCTCAAGCACCAGCTACCACTTCAACCATCCAGGAAGGGGGGAAGGCAACAAAATGCCTTTCCTGTCCATCTGTCTATCTTCATTTAATGGAACTATCCTAGAAATCCTTCTCAATGGCTTCCCTTTATATTTCAGTTTGCTAAACAATCACACGTCATGTTTGACTGTAAAGAAGTTTGGAGACTATAGTCTTTACTGGGCCCATTGTTAACCTGAATAATACAGGAGTGCTTTTAGTAAGGAGGTGGTGAGAATGAATGGGTCAGTAGGCCAGCATCTTGTCTGGTTTAGGCATTGAAGAGAGTCAAGCATATGAGCAGAAATCAATCATGTGATCAAACTATTGCAGGAACTTTGGAAAATGCATATGGGATATCTAAGGAAGAAAAATTTAAATGTAGTCCACATTACTGTTCAGAATATTGATTTTAGAGAACTATTAAGGGTTTTCTTCTGGATGATGTTCTGTGCAATCTTTGTTTTATGCTTTGTACATCCTGCAGGATTATCATAGTGAACAGTTGAGACAACTGAAATGGTTAAGTGAGTGGTTATATCAATGATGCATCGATGTTGTGAAATATTATGTAACCATTTAATATTAAGCTTCTTATGTGCATAATTGAAAAACCACTTACAAGTGAAAGCAGCATATAAAATTGGACTTAAGATATGACTACATCTGTGTAATATGTATAGAATATAGATTGAACTGAAATTCACCCAAATAAAACTGTCATTGAGATCTCTGAGGAGTGGGGTTATGAGTGACTTTTAAATGTCTTAAAGATAAGGGGTAACAAAGAGTCGGACACGACTGAGCGACTGAACTGAACTGAACTGAAAGATAATTTTCTCCTTCTTCTTATATGAGTGTATATTTATTTCAAAATCAGGATGAATTTCATTTTTAAATATTCTATGCAGATATTTAGATATAAATAACTTATGTCTTGCATCTCTAGGTTTCTCCTTTAAGTTATAGATGACCCGGATGAGCAATGCTTCAGACCTGATTATGGGGACATAATCAGAGCTTAAGTCTAATGATAATGATGATGGTGATGATAATAATGAGCATAGAAAGTGTATAACAATTTGATAAGTGTTTTTTATAAATGCAGTTGCCATTTTTTCTTATCACTAAGTCATTCTTAAATATTCTTTTGTTGGAAAACATAGTCCTCCTTGGGTTTCTTGCATACTAGATGTCTTGCTAGGTGCCAAGATTGCATACCAGACTACTCTTTAACCTGGACTGTCTCTCAGGGTTGTTATGTAACTGGGAACCTTGAGAGATGAGGTACATTCTTCCCAGAGAAAAGACCAGGCTAGCTTACTACCTGCTTTAAAAATGGTGGATTCCCCAATTCAGTGTTGCTCAGTTGCAGTGCAAACACTGTGTGTGTGCAGCATCCATCATGCTAACCTGCAAAGAGAGACAGACCCGGCATAAACATGCTGGCGCTGACGCTGTGCCGTGAGGAATAGAGTCCTTTGTCTCTGACTCAGGAGTCCTGTCTTCTGCCAGCATCCATGATATAGTAATAGCCTGTTAGGCAAAGATTTGCTTACAGGTAGGCTCCAGTCACATCCCAGACCTGACATCTCTGTGTTCTGAAAATGTGAGTTTCTTGTAGTTTCTTACTGAGGAAGCAACTTAAAACGTTTTGCAAGTATTCTTACCAATTGGTCCTCATCTCTACTTCCATCACTGGTTTTTTGTCTCTTAAAGATGGCGAGTCTCTATAATATTATGTGTGTTTTAAGTGAAGAAGCATCACATCTTTCAGCTCTATGCTATATGATCATCTGGATAAGATAGTAATTTGAAGCTGGAATACATACCAAATCATGTGCCCCAATCAGGTGGGGTTACCTCCGCCTGACAGAAGGGGCACTTTTTTCTGATTTGCTTCAGTTTACCACCTCTCACTAAGCCATGGGTCTGCACGAGGGTCCTGGATGGAGATAATGTGTGTGTGTCCCTCTTTTTGTTTTCCATAAAGGTGTATTATGAACAAAGGCCCTGGTGTCCTGATGGTCTCTTCTTATCTTTTCTCTCTGGGTGTCTATGTAGCCAGCCTTCTGGACATCTGTTTAGCCCTCCATCAGAAGCTATGAGAGAACTAACCAGCCTCACATCAGCCTTTTGGGTGTGCAGACAAAGTCCTGGGCTCTTCAACAGACTCTGAGACTAAAGAGAATTCATTAGTCCTTCGACACCAGGGATGTGGATCAGGGCTGGTGTGACAGTCTAGGGGTCAAGGATGATTTACTCAGCCTGATCTTGTCATGTTGTTTTTTTTTTTTTTAACTTAGGAATATGGTCTCTTTACAAAAGAACTCTTGAAAACCCGAATGCCCTATAAGTTGACTCACATTGGTTAAAAACATATGCTTGAGCCCTGTGCTGAAAACCATGTTTTAAAAACCAATATGGAAAACCATATCTAGAAATTAAATATCCAGTGCCTTTGTATAGTTTTCTTTCTTTTTGGCCGTGCTGGGTCTTCGTTGTTGTGCGGGCTTTTTCTCTAGTTGTGGTGCGTGGGCTTCTTGTCACGGCTTCTCCCATTGGGCTCCAGATCCACAGGCTTCGGCAGTTGCAGCTCATGGGCTTTGTTGCTCCAAGGCATGTGGGATCTTCCCGGACCAGGGCTTGAACCTGTGTCTTCCGCATTAGCAGGTGGATTACTTACCACTGAGCCACCAGGGAAACCCTATCCACTACATTTGATTAATCAAAAAAAATTTTTTTGTTTCAGTTTCCCCCAAAGGTAAGATTTTTTTGAACTATGAAAACCTCAAACCAACTTTTTATAGGACAGTAAACTTTTTGTCTACTATTCTGCTTTATCTGTTTGTAATGTAATCTCTTTCTGAATTTTTGCTTGTGACTACATTCCTTTTTCAGTCAAATCGGTGTTGTTCCTAATTAGAAATTTAAATTACATCTGCTGCAGTTTATACACACCAGGGGATATATTTATGTAATACTTTTATCCAGCCAAGATATTCTTCATAACTTCAACAAAACATTTTTTCATAGAGTGCTTATTGATGAGACCTTATAAAAAACATGCAAGAGTGTGCACAAGAGAGATGGTGTAGCTTAGGAGAGAGCTCACAAGGCAAAGAATTCTTAAACATATATATTTTAATGGTACAGCTTTTCCCCTGTCACATGCTCATCTTTATACGTTCTCCCTTAGTATATCTCATGGATGTGGGCTGTTGGAAAGTGAGAATAATCTTACAAATGGAGATGTTTCATTAAATTTCAATGAGGTAATTAAGGAAACTCATTTTCAAAGATATACATTTATTTCAGTGGCTTTTGAATGTTGCTTAATCAGGAAATGACTGGAATACTAAATATAGATAGGTTGGGCTTGTCTCCATCAGCAGCTTTGAGAGTCAGGCTGTTGAAAGGGACGACATGGAGGTTAAAACAGCAGAAGCCCTTGCTGTGGGTGGAAACTAATTGGCTGAAAACATGAATAAGTTATACTTGTTATTCATGTCAAGGAAAAGCTAAGAGAGCAGAGATGAATATTTGTGTCTACCCAGGCATTAGGCTGTGCCACAGGATATTAAAAAATAAAAAGCCAATCCTTAAACTTAAGCACCTCTTCCTACAGGAAGGAAGAGGAGTAGAGGCTTCATTACTTGGCCAATGCTTTCTTCTGAATATTATGTTTCAGCTTTGACATTTTCAGCCAATAAAAAACTGCTAAGAAGGTTGCTAAGGAATTCTTTAACATAAAACATTTATTACTGGGACCACTGTCCTTGAGCCCAGGGTTATGTTTAAATGTTTTCAGTTAAAAGCCTCTGATTTCAAGGCTAGAGAATTCTCCTTTTCTCATGGCTCTGTTCTGAGTCTGGGTACCGATGTTGGCCATAGATTGACCATAGTCCTATTTAATCCTAAGACTAAAGATTCTAGTGTGATGCTGTCACACTTAAACTTAATTAGATTAGATATTGTAGAATAAAATCTTTTACAAACTGTTTTTTTCTTTTCAAACATTTCCTGAAAATTTCATAAGAGAGATTTCATGGAATTTGGAAAATTCTCTATGAAGCTTGTCTTAGCAAACATCCTTGTGGTCTGCTCTGATGGTTTCATGAATTGTTCCTAAGTGTGCATGCTCAATCACTCGTGTCCAGCTCTTTATGATACCATGGACTGTGGCCCTCCAGGCTCCTCTGTCCTTGGGATTCTCTAGGCAAGAATACCAGAGTGAGCTGCCATTTCCTTCTCCAGGGGATCTTCCTGATCCAGGGATCAAACCAGAGTCTCTTATACGTCTCCAGCACTAGTAGGTGTAAGCTCTGTTAAAGGGTTTGTATCTGTTTGTTGGTATCTCTCCTCTCTCCTCATAAGCCCCCAACACACAAGAGCATAGTGGGTGCTCAGTTACATTTAATTCCTTTGTTTGGAAGTCTATCAAGAGGCTGAAGTTAAGGACAATCAGATTTTATGTTTTCTACTTTGAGATGAATATTTAGTTCCAGACACCCCCCTGGTTAAAGTCAAAAGCGCTAGGTTTGAGTCTCAACACAATTGCTTAAAAAAACCTTATGATCTTTGGCATATGATTTAACCTCTATGTCTTTATCAATATTTATGAATCCTTCAATTCCCTTTTGGGGCTTCCCAGGTGGCTTTGTTTGGTAAAGAATCTGCCTGCCAATGCAGGAGCTTCAGGAGATGTGATTTCAATCCCTGGACCAGGATGATCCCCTGGAGGACGAAATGGCAACCGACTCTGGTATTCTTGCCTGGGAAATTTCATGGAGAGAGGAGCCTGGTGGGCTATAGTCATAGGGTCGCAAAGAGTCAGACACGACTGAGTGACTGAGCATGCATGCACAATTCCCTTTTAGTCCAAGTATTTGAAGACAGCTTGATTGATCTACATCCCTGCTTCTCAAAGTGTGGTCCCCAGATCCAGAACATCATCATCATCTGGGAATTGTTAAAAATGCAAGTTATAGGCTCCTCCCTCCCCCACATACTGGCTGAATCAGAAACTCAACATTTTATAAACCCTCCAGGTGATTCCGATGCATGCTAAAGTTTAAGAACTACTGATTTGCAGTGTAGTCAAACCCCTGGTATGTTGAGAAGCTCCATACCACAATGTGGGGGGACCTTGAGGCTTCTGCAGTCATTTCATCCTTGGCATTTAAATCCAGCACCTCATGTTTCATCTTTAAGGCCCTGCAGAATGGCTGACTGTTGAATCATATTCAGGTCTGCAGGTACGACCCACAGAACTGCAGCTCTCAAGTTTCTATCAAGGGTGGGCACTTGAGGAGTGAAAAATCTTTCTGAGGGTGAACAAAAAATATGCAATGGACAAGGGATTAATTTCCAGCGGTGGACTCCTAATTTTGTATTCATCACGTTGTACATATGTGAGGCTACACAGGCAACGGCTGCTGATATTCATTAGGTAGTTGGGCATCCAGCAGCCACATTTGCATGCAGAGGGGGTTACACACCTCCCGTGTACGAGTCTAAAATTAAAGCTCAGTTTGAAGCTGGCTGAAGGCTCACTGCTAGGAAAATAATGAGATAAGGAAGAAACGGCTTCTGTTAATCAGCACTTTTGGCCTCTACTGTTCAATCTTTGCTAAATTGTCCTTTGAAACGGTACAGTTTGTGTTGGACAGAGACTTCTGAGAGTATCTGGGATTTTTTTTTTAAAGGCCCACATTTATAAGCTGATTGTATTTATCCATAACATTTCCCCTCACACTGTACCCATATGTATGCTGCGGTTGGTTGCTGTGTTATATTTTTGCTGTATGAAGTATTCATACTTTTGTGGGATTACATGCATCATGACAAAGAAGAGCCACCGCAGCACAGACTCACAGTCCGGGGTCTGTGGTATCATTTCATTTCAATTCAGTCCACATCCATCAGGCAGCTACTTTGTGCCAGGGGCTGGGCATATACAGATCAGCCAAGCGGAGTTTCTGCCTGCAAAAGCTCACAATATTTGAACAACTTCTTGTATCTCAGTGTTGAATATTTTTGCCTAAATGAAGTTTCTCCTAATTCCCACTCCCTCCCTACCCGTTCATCCTGTGCCCAGTGAACTGAAGCGACTCTCTGCTTCTCTGAGCCCCTGATTATGCTCAACCTGTGTCCCCAGGAGAATGAGGGGTCCGGTGGACCCCTGCCTGAAAGTCAAAGCTCCAAAACCCAAGACTGTGGCCATCTGGCCACTCAAATGGGTCATTAAGAAGCGGTGTCTGCGTATGTTGTCATATGTGAAACGAATCACTAGTTCAGGGTCAATGCATGTTATAGGATGCTCGGGGCTGGCATGCGGGGATGACCCAGAGGGAGGATAAAGGGAGGAGGGAGGTGGGAGGGCAGTTCAGGAGGGGGAACTTATGTAAACCCGGGGCAAATTCATATCAATGTATGGCAAAACCAACCAATATAATATTGTAAAATAATTTGCCTCCAATAAAAAATAAATTAATTACCTAAAAAAAAAAAAAGAAGCGGTATCTGCATTGCAAATGGCCCGTACACCCAGTTTGCGGCAACAAAAAAGGAGTGTTTCCTGTATTCCCAGTGTGGGTGACATGGGAGAATGCCAGTCATCTCAAGCAGATGTCCCCGTGAGGGCCACCTGGAGGAACAGTGGACGCCTACGTTCTACTGAGAGCTAATGGTGAAGTAGTCATCAGGCTTCACCAACTGCTTTATATTTCCATATTTGGCCACGTGTTCTTGTTTTACTTTGACAACCATATCGTAAGCTCCTGGAGAGCACACTTGGGTCTTTACAGGAAGAATATTTTTCATAGTACCTATTTGATGGCAATGATCATAAATACAGTACATTATCAGAAAGCATATCTGGTGGTTTATATGCATTAATAATTTCTCATGGGGACTTCCCTGGTGGTCCAGTGGCTAAGACTGTGTGCTCCCAATGCAGGGAGCCTGGGTTTGATCCCTGATCAGGGAACTAGATCCCACCTGCTGCAGCTAAGTTCTGATGCAGCCAAATAAATAAGTATTAAAAAAATAATTTCTCCTGATAATTGATTTTTTTCTCTTTTTTCTAGCACAGGTGCATATACCTTGGTAGCACCAAATGAAAAACGAAGAAATGAGATACAACAGAGTATGTATATTATTTAACACTCAAAATACTGATCATTTTCTTACGGAGTAGAATTGGCTTGCATTAGTCTGAAGAATTTTTAGTTTCTGATCTATATAGACTCACTGGAACTCATTTTTTTCCTTTTTAAATTTTGGCAGTTTTAATTATACCTTTTAAAACTATTGTTAATGCTTCTAAATTTGTTTCTCTATGCTAATAGCAGAACTCATTGCACAATCATAAATCTGAGGTTTCTGTTGCAGTTAAACAATTTCACACCTATTGCCAATAGACCTATCAAGTTCCTGCAAAATTGGGCTCACTTCAGATATCTTTACAGGACTAAACACTTTTGAAAGGGACAAGTGATACATGAAATAGATTATAAGATAATCTGTCTTTTCCCTGGAACTGTCCCATTCCTTCTTAATGGAATTTTTCCTACTTTCTGTGTTTCTGTATTTTGTAACCAACAGAGTCTAACCTCAGCTGTTTTTATTGGTGACTTCACTTTCCCTCTCTAGATTATAACCTCTTTGAGGGCAGGGCTGCTTGTTTTTGTGCTCCTTGTACCTAGTGGACATACAACATGATTAATGTTGCATTAATGTTACGGTAAAGTAAGTGCTGCTGTTTAAAGTGACAGCATTAGTATTTCCGAGTTAGGAGGAGAACTAAAGTTCATTTCATTCACAAAGAAGTTTCTGAGGCTTGTTCAAGTCACCTGTGGGGCTAGCACTGAGATCCAGTGCTCTCCTTTCTTGATCTTACTAGGAAATTTGATTTTGTAATGATTGCTGAACATAAGGGCACAACAGGAAGGCACCTCTCTAAAGGTCTCCACTGGACAAGTAGCCTCCTGGGTGGTATATCTGAGTCTGTGCAGAATATGACAGTCAGTGTGCAGACATGGTGACTCTGGGTACTGCCTGCAGTTGACCAATGGAATCCCAAAGATTCTGGCATCTTACACGTTTTTTATGGTTAACAGGAATTTAAGCTTCAGTGTGGTCTGGATTTCTGAGATGTTTCAGAAGTTTTTTTTTTTTTCCCCTCTAATAATTAAAAAATATAAATGGATGTTTGAAATAATCATGTCTCATGAGATACCTTGATACCTAGTATCTCTGGTGCCCCCTGCTGCCAGTCAGTGTATACTTGGGGAACTGGGCACTGCTCCACAGGGAGGAGGCTCAGCTTAGTGGGCCTAGGTACTAGGAATTGGAGAGCCTTCCTTCCTCACGGTTACAGTAATCTTGGGGAATATTTAAAATGCAGCAGATACAGGCATCAGAATTCCATGGGGGTTTATGTTTACCGTGTGTGCAGAGTTCTTATTGCCACATGAATGTTTTGCATACACCCTATAGGAAACTTTTAACATTAAATGATGTGAGCTTAGTCGCTTCAGATATGTCCAACTCTCTGCGACCCTATGGACCATGGCCTGCCAGACTCCTCTGTCCATGGAATTCTCTGGGCAAGAATACTGGAGTGGGTTGCCATTTCCTTCTCCAGGATTAAATGATGTACGGTTTGAAAAATGCCAGGATGGGAGGAAAAACTAAATTTATTTAGCAGGAGTTCAGGGGTTGTTTTCACATTTGTACTTCTGTGCCAACTCTTGGAGAGAAAGTGCTGTAGGGTGACCCCAAGGGGTTAGGCCTGGGTGGTGGCTTCTTTTCCTGGATTTCTCGCCCACTCATGCCCGAATGTAGTTAAATGTCCATCTCAAGGGAGCAGTTTCCTTTTCACACTCTAATAATTAATGATTTAATATTTCTCACCTGACTTAGTGGCTGCAAAAGAGCTGGAGGAGCTGGAAAGGTGGAAGAAACAACAAAGGGTGAAGCCCATTAGCCTACCGCCCATGACGCTAGGTAAGCCAGCCAGCCAGGCGCTTGAATGCAGGAGGGCAGGGTCGCCCAGCGATCTGCTTAGCACCTTGCCCACGTCGGTCTTTCAATGTCCATTATAGGTCCTTGGGTCATTGTGCTGCTTGAAATGAAATGCATTTGAAGTCAAAACATATATTTAAAGTCAAAAGTATGCAGGCAGACTGTAGTTTCTGACTCTCTGCAAGTAGCCAACAGATGATGCCACGGTCATGGGGGATAAGATGGCTTAATTGACAAATATTTACAGCCTCTTGGTTGATCAGCTCCAAAGAAATCTTACCTGGGGTGTTGTGTATGCCCCGTCATAGCTTTTACTCCCATCCTGATTGGTGCTAGCACAAGATATTAATCATGGCAGTTAACTGGTTATGGGAGCAAAAATTGGAGGGTCAATTCCAACAGCAAGATGTCAGTGGGCTGGGGACAAAGGGTAGGTATAATGATAATATCACCTGTGTTTTCATTTGCAAATAGAGACTTTGGGGCCTCTGAAGCACATGGCAGTGTGATAAATTGCCTGGGCTACCTCTGCCTGGTGTCTGACTCACTCAACAGGGAAGTCCTCTCACGCAAAGCATTCACATCTTCTCTCTGCCAGCAGCGGCTGGGAGCTTAAAGGGCTGGACACACTGTTCCCACAGGTTTAGTGCGCATAAATGTGGTAGAATCAGGGGCCACTGACTCTCACAATAGTTTGCAAGAAGTACTTTTTCCAAGATGTCAACACAAATAAGCTCATTTGGTGATTGTGTACAAGCAAGAGCATTATCATCCCACTGTATTTCATGAACAGGGCTCATGTCACTTTATGCTGAATAAGCTGCATTTGAGGGGTCCAACCTGGAGGACAGCTCCGTCCTTCCTAACTGGCCCCCTCACACTAGCTATCTGGGTCTGTTTTCTTTCCTATGTTCTTTGGATGAAATTAGATCTTTTGGGTCTTTCTCAAATAATAAAGTTGTCCAGCTAATTGTAGGCATAAAACAGTGTCTTTCAGTAAGTTCAACCCTAAATACTGGTCACGACTGCATTGCTAATAGAGATTAAAGCTTCTTCCCTGTTCCAGCCTGGACCTGCTTAACTTTCTTTGCCATGCTGCATGGCATGTGGGATCTAGTTCCCCATCGGGGATCGAACCCCTGCCCTCTGCAGTGGAAGCGTAGAGTCCTGACCACTAGACCACCAGGGAATTCCCAGACTGGGCCTATTTTGGATAGGAAGTTGGCAAAGGAAATGAGTGTGGCTGAATTTTTCTCCATTGACTCCTCTGTTTCTCTGCTGATTCTTCCTCCTTGTGGGTCAAAGGAGGAAGAAGAGGTTATGGTCTCTCTTGCCCCAATCCCAGTTTCCTCAGGTTTGGGGGTGTGTTTGCTGTGCATCTCAGCCCTGGGGTCTGTGAAGTTCTTCGGAGTCCCACTTTTGCGCACCATCCATCTCCCAGCTGGCTTTCCCTGATTAGATGATACTTTCCTGCTGGCAGTACTTGGCTTCACTGTTGGCTCCTGGTAGCTAGACTGTCTTTGTAGAGCTCCATTGTGCCTATGGAGTTGTCCACATGGGCAAATCCCTTTTAAGGTGGCTTTAGATTGGCATTCTCTTTCATGACAACCAGACTGGGAGTGTGGGAAACACTTGTGCACTCTTCCCACAGACTCGGAATACAGGCCATTTGCCCTGAGGCCACTTCTTGATGACCAGTCTGAGTAGCCACCCGAGGACAGTCATGTGCCTTCTGGCACTGTCTTTCCTAAGCATGGGTCCCTCAGTCTTTTGGAGACAAAGCTTGAGCTCTTCAAATGATTTTCATTAAATCTCTCTTACTCACATGGAAGATGTGAAGATTCTTCCTTCCCAAACACATACTCAGAGAAGATGAAATTCACAAAGATATCTTTTCTCTGATTTCTACCTCCCTTTGACCTAGCTAACCTCTTTTATAGGCTGAAAGTAGTTGCCAATTAATATTCCCCAAACTGGTTTTTTTTTTTTTATCTGAATAGTTATTTTTTTTTTATTATATTTCATTTGTTTAATACCTTCCTATGTAACTATATGATGCTAGATGCCTACTATACATTGTTCCTAAGTTACCCCCTTGCAGATCCTGCTTAGGGAGCCAAGCACTTGCCTTGGGTATTTGGAGATGTTGGTGTCTATTGTCTTGAGGTATTAACCAAAAATGATCAGGAGTTCTGGTATATGCTGTATCTAGGAATGGTCAAGAGAAAGAGGGCACAGGGTAGAAAAGAGTTCTAGGATGTATTAAACTTTGAGATGAGTTTTAAAGGAAAACCTGTAAATGCTTAGACATCTGATCTTCTCCATTTTTTAAATTCTCAACTCCTCTATTCCTCTACCCCTTAAAATGTTGGAATGGTTCTAGGAGATACTAAAATTAGCTGTAACATTGAATAAAAGCTTCAATAGGACTCACTGTTTCTTTCCTTAGGGCCAGGACCAAACAGGTATTATAGATCTTTTGGGACTCAGAAGTCTCTATGGTGTTTTTAACTGTGCAATTATTAAAACTATGATGAATGCAAATTGTTTTAATGCATCTTCTCTGTAAGTGAATCTTTCATAGAACTGACACTTTTAGTGACCAAAGCACCAGAGAATTATTTCAAAGGAATCTTTAAAATATGCATGCCAAGCTTGCATAAACACTGAGAACTCCCTAAACAGTAATTCTTAGATGATTGTCAAGCTGCAAGGGTTTCTGGCCCCTGGTTGTTATAGGTTTAAGAGAGCAGACAAGTAATCTAACATCCATATTTTTTCTCTTGAATACCTAAAGAAAGAACAATAAATAGTATGGATTGACCATTACTTTTACCTAGAATATTCCCATTGTACTTAAAAACTGGGTTATAAAGACTGTATACTTGTCTCATGGCAAGACCTCTCAGGAGTTCCCAAGCTTTGCTACTTGAATACAGGGCAGTAGACTCAAAAGAAGAAAAGCATTGGAAACATCATTGATTATCATCTTTATTAGGTTAAGGAATGGTCATACTCTAGCAGGAAGAATGTTCTAGAATTTCTGAAGCACTACTGCTTATTTAGCATGGACCTCTACGTGTGATTTCAGTCTCTGTAGAAACTTGAATACCTACATGATTGAAAAACCCTCGGAGCATTGTCCTCTTATTGGGGGAACGTGGCCTTATCTCTCTTCTATGTAATTACTGTTGTTTAATGTCTCCCTTACAAAAATTGGTTAAGTTACCAAATCAAATTTGGGTCTGCGTGCCCCTGTGCAGTAAAGCTAGTCTACTGACACTGCTTTGTGAAGTCAAGTGCAGTATTTATTGTAAGGCATCAGCCAAGGAGTTGGAGACAAATAGTGCTTAGAAAACTTCAACTCCCTGGTGGGTTTCAAGAAAGCATTTCTAAAGGCCAGGTGAGGGAGGGAGTCACAGAGTATATGATGGGATTGTGCACAATTCTGATTGGTTGATGGTGAGATCCTAGGACTGTATCACAGGAGTTAACATTATCAATCCTTAGGCTCCAGTGGGCTTGGGGGCTATGTGCTGTAATCACAGAGTTAACTTCTCCCATTTTCAGCATCTATAAAACAACTCAGGAAAATGTACATCAGATACTACATTATCTAGGTACTTCAGAGAGGAGCTAAAGTAGAGGATATGAGGATATGAGAGAAGGTTCTATCCTGGCGTCTTCCTGAGGGGTCTTGCCCAGTTACAGTTTCCCCCTTTTCTTTGAGACTCCTTAAGCTTGAGGAGAACAGGTGTTGGGCAACAAAGGGAATAATGTTTTGGATGGAGAGGTTAATCATAAACTTCAACAGAGGAGCTAGGTTTTAGGGGGACTCAATTTCAGTTGGGCCCTTATTTCCAGTGGTGTGAAAATGTTAAAGAAACACGTGGTGTAGACTTATCATGTATTTAATTAGTCTTTGATGGCTGACATTTCAGTTTAACATTCATGTTTCACCTTTGTGACTTTTTTCCTTAGGGGGAAGCCAATCAGAGGCTGAAGTCAGGCAGAGACAACAGCTTCAACTGATACAATCTAAATACCAGAAGAAGGTCAGAATCCATCTCTTTTAGCTTAAATCTGGCAAGAAATTAGAGTACCAGCACTTTCAAAATAACCATGAAATAACACAGTAACTTTACCAAAAAGCATAAAACCTTGAAACAAATTGCAAAAGAAAAATCTCAAAAATCAAAGAAATTGAGATGTGAGAAGCGAAGGGATAAATACTGTGAATTCTCACCCAAGCTGTGTATCAGTCAGTGGGACCTTGGTAAGGGAATTTCCCCCACCCCAACCCCAGTTGTAAGTCTCTACTATGGTTTGAGTATTTGATTCCAGGAGCACAGATTTGTTTACTCCATTCCAGTCATGAAAGCATGAAAGTAGTACCAAAAAACCAATGTGTTTTTTTTTTTTTTAAACAAGGAACTCAGGTTTTTTTTTTTTTTGGTTTTTGGTTGTACCATGTAGCATATAGTTCCAACCAGGGACTGAACCTGCATCCCTTGCACTGCAAGGCAGACTCTTAACCACTGGACTGCCAAGGAAGTCTCTGAAGTCTGAGTTAAATACTAAGGAAAAATTATCTTCCCCTTCTTCTCCCTAACCTGGGCTGGTGGTGGGGGTGGTTTGGGGCCAGGGGAGACAGAGAAACAGATATCAAGGTAGAAGCACAGAGAAATTTCATGGGCAGCAGATATAGCTTGACCATTTTCTGAGATCTAAGTAGCCTGCACAACCAACCTATAATCATGGTGTGCTAGAGCACAAACAATACTGTAATTTGCCTTTCATCATAATTTTGTGTTCCAGGGGTTCAGGCAGAAAAATAGTAACTGCTTTTTGTCCTCTGTAATCTCAATACAATTTAGCTAAAAAGAGAAGAATGTGTAAGAATCAAGAAGGAAGCTGAAGAAGCTGAAATCCAAAAAATGAGGGCAGCTCAGAGAGAAAAGGTAGGAACTGGAGAAGATGGTAAGCTAACATTTACCTAGGGCTTCTGATGTGCCAGCTTCCCACACTGTTCATATACAAAGTGTTTAATCCTCACAGGAGCCTGGGAAGTATATAATATTCTTGTTGTCCAAGTTTGCAAATGAAACTGACAGTTCAGTCGCTCAGTCATGTCCAACTCTTTGTGACCCCATGGACAGAGGATCAGATAACTTGCCCAAGGACTCACAGTCAGTAAATAGAAGGAGTAGGATTCAAATCCAGACTGACTGGTCTCAGAGCTAGTGTTATTTATTTAAGTAATTTTATTTTCTTTATTGGCCGTACCACACAGCGTATGGGATCTTAATTGCCCAACCAGGAATTAAACTCATGCCCCCTCGATTAGAAGCATGGAGTTTTAAACATGGGACCACCAGGGAAGTCCCAGATCTGGAGTTCATTATCTTCACACTCTCTCACCTCCTCAGGCGGGTGATCAAAAGAGTAGCTGTGTATTGGGCCAGAAGGCCCAGCAACTATGGCTGCCAGTGGTACCCCATCATGTTTATGTACAAATATTGAACTTTCCAGGCTAAATGTTAAATAGGTGAACATGTCTTTCTCACTGGTAAAAGAAAAAGCATGCATTTGCATTTCAGTATTAGTGATATGATCTATTTTAAATCTCCAAGTGCTGTTTTTAGCTTTGATCTTCTTTCTGGGGCTTGGGGGGAAAGTGTCTCGAAGATGCTCATTCTCCAGGGAAGGAAGAAAGCACAGTTCTTCTGTCTGCCTCCTCCTTCTCCATGCCCCATGACATCCTAAGCTGTCACAGGTTTTCAGTGTTGGGGGTTTGGGGGCAAGGGGCTGACTGATGATGCCAGTGGCCAAGCGTGATGTCTGCTGTGTGTATAAGTCATGAAAACTCAGTTCTGTTTCCTGCTGTCTCTCTCTCTCTTTATCTTTCTCTCTCTCTTAGTTTTTTTCCTCTTAAAGATTGGGTGTTGGTCAAACTTAAACCTGGTTACCAAGCAACAGATATCTTTACTAGTTAGAGTTAACAAAGCCCAAAGCTGATGGCTTACAGAATGCACAAGAATGTGAGTCTTCTTTCGCCAAGGAGCTCTTTACCTGGCTGGAGAGGTATATTTCTTGGAAGGTGTCCTCTTGTGTTCTGTGACCCTGGACAGGCCCCTACCCCTCTCTGAACTCTCCCTGTAAAATAAGTCTGTAAGCTCCACCTCCTCTGTTCCCAAGGCCAGGAATATGTGTAGATATAGAAATGCTACACCTGTAGAGAGGTAGGCTCTGGGGTAGAGATAAGACCGGACATGGACACGGGGAATGGGAATGAAACGCTGGTGGTATTAAAAAAAAGAGTGTAGGCACTTTGTTTACTAACTGTGATTCAGCAATTCACTTCCAAGTCCTTAGCTATTACACCTTCATTGAAAAGATTCTGATAATAATGCTTTTTAAAACCTATCTGTTTCTCTCTCACTTCCTCTCTAGTCTTCACTCGTTTGCATTCAAGGCCCCCCTACCCCATTTCCTCCTTCAGAGGAAGGTTTACACTTCAGTCGCAAGATAGTAAAGGAGGTATTCCCTTTATATAGCATAGTCTTTCTGCATTTCAGGTCGAACCCAGAAAATCATCAAATGATCACCGGGAACTAATTAAGAGGCTTGCAGATCCTGAAGAATTGTGTTGTGAACTCTTATCCTAAAAGCGATTTACTAGTTGTCATTTAATACCCATAATAGGCTGGCTTGTGGGTTATTTATAGTTCATTTCTTCGTGGTTCAAATAATGTACTGTATACTATTTAGAAATGTTAGTGGCCGAAACAGTTTTCTTTAACACTGAGTGAAAGCAGCATTCCCTCCTTCTTAAGTTATACCATACCACTAGATGTACAGCAATCATTAACTACAAAAATCTTAACTGAATCGGCTTTTCTAAAATGATAACTATAATGATTATTAGTGTAATCTGTCTAAGAGTAAGAGATGGGGAGAGAGAGTTGATGTATAGATCCTTGCCATTCAAAACGCAGTTTTTGAACCAGCAGCCTTGGCATTACCACTTATTAGAAATGCAGGAACTTCCCTGGTGGTCCAGTGGTTAACAGTCTGCTTTGCAATGAAGAGGACAAAGATTTGATCCCTGGTAGGATAATTAAGGGGCTTTCCTGGTGGCTCAGCAGTAAAGAATCTGCCTGCAGTGCAGGAGACTCGGGTTCAATCCCTGGGTCTAGAAGATCCTGTGGAGGAAGGCATGGGAACCCACTCCAGTATTGTTGCCTGGAGAAGACCATGGACAGAGGAGCCTTGGTGGGCTACAGTCCATGGGGTTGCAAAGAGTCGGACCCAACTGAACTGACTGAGCATGCAGACAGGATAACTAGGATCCCATGTGCCACAGAGCAGCTGAGCCCAGGTGCCATAACTAGAGGGCTGTTCACCGCAATGAAGATCCTGATGCTGCAACTAAGACCCGAATCAGCCAAAGAAATAAATATTAAAAAAAAAAGAAACGCAGAATCTCAAACCCAGCCCCAGACCTTCTGAAACACAACTGGCATTTTAACATGCTCCCCAGGCGATTCTCGTGTACATCCTGGTTTGAGGAGCCTTCATCTAAACTGCCTTGGAAGAGACAGCGCTGCCCACTCTGGGCCTTCCACAGACTTGATTTCTCTGGCTAATTGGCTCAGACTGCCACCCTGACCTATTTTTCCCTACTGTAAATAAATCTGTGGCTTTCATACTAAATGTGAGCCTATTTAGTAGCTTGTGTCAGATAAAAGAAAAATGGACATTAGCCATCTCGCAATGGCATGCTTCACATTGCCAGTGTGAAAACAGCCAAGAGAACCGATAATGGCTGTGCTTATGGAGCATTTATTCTCTGAAATGCACAGCAGACACATACATGGACACCGGCGTACAAAACACCACCCTCCTCCCCAGACACATGGCTGCTGTCCAGGAACGACAAGCCAAGGAGAATCCAAGCAGTCTGTTGCCACCCGAGGCCTTCCAGCTTGGCCCATTGGTCTCAACACCCACTTGACCTTTATTTTGTCCTCTCCTGGGAGGGTCACCAGACTTCCCAGGTGGTACTAGTGGTAAAGAATCTGTCTGCCAGTGCAGGGGACGTAAGAGACTCAGATTTGATCCCTGGGTTGGGAAGATCCCTGGGAGGAGGGCATGGCAACCCACTCTAGTATTCTTGCCTGGGAAATCCCATGGACAGAGGAGCCTGGTGGGCTACAGTCCATGGGATCACAAAGAGTCAGACACAACTGACACAAGAGTCAGCACACATGCACGCAGGAGGGTCATCCAGGAACACCGGGTCTCTTTCTGATTGGTCACCACCTGTGTGTGAGTGAGGGGAGAATAAACTGCATTCCCTGTACTCTTAATAAGCACAAAGGTATGCAAGGCAGCCAGTCCTTCAGCATCTGGCGTCCGGGAGGAGTCAATCCTGTGGGCTCAGGGGAACTTAGGAGAGGGCTTCAGGTACACTTGTATTCCCTATAATAGAGGATGTTGATGATGTGTGCTCTTCCCGTGGTGTACTGGGACCTCTTTGTACTGGCTCATGACAGTGGGTTGTTATATCTTTGTGAGTTAGTTGACTTCATGTTGGTAGATTGAAACTGACCACGATGGGGTATTTTCACCACTGGAATCAGTAAATGCTACAAATCAGCCACCCCTCCCCTCCTTGCTAGAGCTAGGTGTTAAATTTATCAACACACCACTGCTTCACCCTAAAGGAAATAAGACCTCCCTCCCTCTCTCCCATTCCAAAACCAAGCCTCAGAGGGCTGGTTGGGGGCAGAGATTCAGTGAATTATCTGGCATGTTATATATCTGATTTTAAAGTGGATTCCAGGCAGAATAATGCCCCCGCCCCTGCTCTTCCACATTCTAATCCATAGAACCTAGGAAGATGTGATGTTTCGTGGCAAAGAGGAATTCAGTTTGCAAGTGGAATTAGGTTACTAATCAACTTACATTCAAATAGGGAGAATAGGCTGCATTATTCAGGCGGGTCCAGTGTAATCATGAGGTTCCTTAAACTGGGAAGAGGGACGCAGAAAATTGAGAGCATAAAGATATTCAGCAGGAGAAAAATTTAGCCTGCCATTGTTGGCTTGATGATAGAAGAATGCCACTGGATAAAAGAGACTAAACCTATAGGTAGGAGCTACAAAACCGGAACACGGTACCCTCACTCTACACTGACCACACAGATGACTGGCACTTAGGATAGCAGAACATACAAGCAGATGTGATTTCTGGAAGCAGAGTTCTTATCGTAGGGGTAGAATGAAGTAAAAACTCAGCTGTAGTCTTTGGAGGGCACTCATTGCTAGCTACCTGAAAGCCTGTGGATATGACAGCTGGTACTGGAATCTGCTGATTTCCCTCACCCTCAGTATATTATTTGAGCCCCATGAGACCCATTTTGGACTTCTGCCTCAGAAATGTACGATTATTAACAGATTTATATTGTTTTAAGCCACTAAGTTTATAGTTGGTATAGCGCCAACAGAAAGCTAACACAATTCATGTGGTTATATAGTGTATTAATTTCTCTTCTTGGAAATCTATATGGAAGAGAAAATATCTCTAAAATAGTGCATCAGTAAAATAAAGTCCTTGAAAAAAATAAAACAGCATAACACATGCAAGTACTTGCTTTGTCACTGGATCTCAGCTTGGTAGACAAGTTTTCAGGAATTGTCATAGCAAGCTTTTCACCCAAATGCAGTGCAATGGAAATAAACCTCCACCACACTTTCCCCACATAATCACATTGATGAATTAAGCAGTAATTTGATTTTTTTTCAGACATTCATAATGCCCACAAACTTAAAAACCAAAAATCTCCAAGTCCATGTCAAAGACCTTCTTTACCTCTTGGATTTATCTTATTCTGCTTTTGATCAACACATGTTTGAAGAAATATATAGTGCTATACAGTTAATGAATATTTTCATTTGATTCTCCCAACTTCTTAGAGTATCAGGACATCAGAGAAGGCAAGAAACCAGCTAGAAATCTGAGTGGCAAATGAAACCTTTCTTTGCTCTTTCCAATATAAAGTCATAAAGCTGATGAAGTTATGTGGAGCCCCAGAGGTCATGGTATTTTCTATAGACACCGAAAAGCATCATTAGTTAGTTTTAATGCTAAGAGTGAGGTAGGAACTGCTTCATACCCACTTCATTTTCTGTTGGCATAGAAAACAAGGTCTGCGTATTAGGTGCAGAGGTGCATCCACATACATGTTTTTAAGGAATCACACCTGTTGCTTCTTTCTAGGAAACAAACAGTAGCAAGGGCTAATGACTTTAGAACAATTTTAGGGTTAAAACGCAACATCAGGGTAATTATTCCAATACTGCTTTTAAAAATTGGGAAGTTTCCATTTCTGAAAACGTTCAAGGAACAAAACAAAATGTTCAAGTTTTTCCCAGAAATGTGGTTCCTACATCATGCATTTCTTTGTGCATGACCCAGCGTGGGCATTAAGCCTCTGATTGTTGAAATGCAGTAGGGTCCCATTAACTGACCACATTAATTAACACATAATGTTGGGATGTTAATGATATCTCTGAAATGCAGGTATAGGACTAAAAGTGTAAGCTGGTCACTTATTTATGCTTCACTTTCCTTATCTGTAATAAAGTGTGTCAGTGTGTGTGAGTCACTCAGTCGTGTCTGACCGACCCTTTGCGACCCATGGACTATAACCCACCAGGCTCCTCTGTCCATGAGATTTTCCAGGCAAGAATACTGGAGTGGGTTGCCATTTCCTCCTCCAGGGGATCTTCCTGACCCAGGCATCCAACTCGCGTCTCCTGTGTCTCTTGCATTGCAGGCAGATTCTTTACCCGCTGAGCCATCCGGGAAGCCACTATCTGTAAAATGGGTATAATAATAGAATAATGGGACTTGTGGGATTAAAGGATACAATACATGCAAATCCCTTTGTATTGAATACCATGGACAGTGCTAAGTAAGCACTGAATAAGGTGCCCTGACCTAATTAACTGTATTTGTAAACAAGCACCCTATCTCGTTTGACTCTATTATTATTTTTTAAACGTTTATTTATTTGGCTGAGCCGGGTCTCAGTTGTGGCACGTGGGATCTTTCGTTGCGGTGCATAGACTCTAGTTGTGCTGTGGGGGCTCAGTAGTTGTGGTGCCTATGCTTAGTCGCTCTGAGGCAGGTAGGATCTTAGTTCTCCAGTCAGGGATTGAACCACAGTCTCCTGTACTGCAAGGCAGATTCTTAACGCCTGGACCATCTGGTAAGTCCCTGCCTCTATTACTATATCAACCTCTCGTGTAGATGGCAGACAGGATTTTTATTTTACACACGAATTGGATTGGCTTAATTATTTCATTTTCACTAAGCTCACATGAACTGGGTTGTCGGAGAAAAAACACACTTGGCTCCTCTTCTCACAGAAATTGTTGGGCTTCCCTCTCAGCTGGGTCTTTAATCATCCCCAGGGCACAGCATTTTCCTTTGCAGTCTAGGCTCATCTCTAATTATCAACATCTTTCTCCCTTATCCTCATTTTTCATTTTCAACACATGACCTCATTTCCCACCATCTCGGAGATAAAGACCACGAGGCTGAAAGTCTCTATATTTTTCTGTTTCCTTACTCTTTGCTTGCTGCTTCTCCACCCACCTCATCTCGGGAGAAATAAGAACCTGCTTTTCCTTGTTGCCGTGATGGGTTCTCCCACCTGTGCTTCCCATCTCATCCCTCCTCCATCCTCCTCAGCAGCATTATTGCTCCATCGGTTGAGGTTCCATTTCTTCTGTAGCTTTCTTGTTTGTTTTTCTCTCTTGGGGTATAACCATACTCAAATCTCTCACCTTAAAAACAAATTGTCTCTATGCTGGCTTGCTTTCAACCCCTTCCTCCCAAGCATCACAGCTCAGCTTCTTGAAAGTCTTCTCTGCTCCACTGGATTCCCACATGCCAGTCTGTAGACCAACTCCTATCAATCATCTGAACTGCTCCCCTCCAAAATCTGTTTTAAGTGATGCTCCCCAGGTGATTTGCTGAGCTCAGCTGGCTTTTAGGAACTCACTTTCTTTGAGTCCTCACCTTTACTTGCTCCTTAGTGGGCCAAATTTGACTTCTGTCTCTAATAATTCATTGGTTTGGATCTAGCTAATATCACCGATGGAACTTAGTTGAAAAATGCAGTGGAGACTCTTCAGCTCCTAATTTATTTAAGCTGTTTGTAATATTGTATCTATTGAGCACTCTGTCCTTCAAATTCTCCCCTTTTGGATTTCCTCTGGACCCTGTTCCCTGCTTGTTTTTCTATTACTGATGTTCTATCAGGTCCCTTCCATTCATCTTCTCATTGCCTTGTGCCGCCATATTCCAAGGTGAAAGCCCCCACGTTTCCGCGTCTGGATTTTGCTTGTGCTGATAATCTGTGAAAGCCACATCTCCAGACCTTATTCCTGAATTGTAGAACATCTATTTTACTGTATGCTTGCTATTCCTTTCTAGATGTGCCACAGTATATCTCAAATACAAATGAGCATACTCCTAACAGGTTCAAAACTGACCTCATATTCATTCTGATGCTCTTAAATCATAGTCACCTGTAATCTTCCCCCTTTTTTGACTCATCCTATATTAATATGGATTTCCCAGGTGGCAGAGTGGTAAAGAATCTGCCTGCCAATGCAGGAGGTGCAAGAGATGTGAGTTTGATCCCTGGGTTGGGAAGATCCCCTGGAGAAGAAAATGGCAATCCACTCCAGTATTCTTGCCTGAAAATTTCCATGGACGGATGAATCTGGCAGTACAGTCCATGAGGTTGCAAAGAGTCTGGCATGACTGAGCGTGCATTTACACAGACACACACACTAACATAGCCCGCCTCCCATATTTCCTTTTTACTCTCCTCTTATTTCTGTCCCTTACATTTTTCCAGAGTTTGTCCTTTCTTTTATGTCTGTGTTGTCTTAATTGGGGACTCATAATTTCATGATGTGGCTTGTGAGAACCACACCATTGGTTTTTATATTTGTGATCCTTTCTGCAGTTTATCCTTCATGTTGCTTTCAGGATTAACTGCTTACTGTCCTGCTTAAAATAACACAGTGGCTCATTATTGCCTTTAATGAAGTCCAAACTCCTTTACTTGGCATATAAATTTCTTTATAATTGCCCCTTCCTGCTTTCTCAATCTTATCTTCCACCCATCTCGTACAAACCCCTTTGAATTTATACATAAACTTCTTGGGGTTTCCTGAACTGATATATTCCCTTCTGCCTTTAAATGCATGTTATAAATATGCCCTTTTCCTATTCAGGGCCATAACTAGCCCGTCATTGCCTTTGTGCAAATTAGAAACAGATGCCTCATCCAGGCAGGCAGTTCTGTGGGTGCTCAGACTGTCACAAAGGTGACAGATGGTACCTTTGTGAGAAATAGAGAAAGATACCTCTGCCATGCTGAAGCCCCCTATGCTGGGATGCAAAGCTTGGGGAGCTGAATGCTGCCTCTATTTTAGCCCTTCGGACCTCTCTGCTAGGCCCCTGGGCAGTGAGAGACTCATACAGTGGAATGCAGTATCCTGCTCCCATTAGCCCCTTTTCCTCCTGCGAAGTTCTTGCTTAATGTTGGTCTCCATCTAGAATTTCTATCTCTCACTAGACCCATGGTTCTTACCCTTTAATTGGTCATCAGCCCCGAGGGAAATCTGAAGAAAGAAACCTATGAACTTATTCACCATAAAACTGAGGATACTCCTGCTGCTGCTGCTAAGTCACTTCAGTCGTGTACAACTCTGTGCGACCCCATAGACAGCAGCCCACCAGGCTCCCCCATCCCTGGGATTCTCCAGGCAAGAACACTGGAGTGGGTTGCCATTTCCATCTCCAATGCATGAAAGTGAAAAGTGGAAGTGAAGTCGCTCAGTCGTGTCCAACCCCCAGCGACCCCATGGACTGTAGCCCACCAGGCTCCTCCATCCATGGGATTTTCCAGGCAAGAATACTGGAGTGGGGTGCCATTGCCTTCTCCAGAGCATACTCCTAACAGACACCTAATTCATGAACCCAAGGTTAGAAACCACGTTCCAAATGTTATTCAAATTTTGGCTAACCCTGACTCTACCCCTAACCCAGCATGGGGCCTGCCACATAGAAGGCACCGAATGAATGTTTATGGGAACTGTTGAAAGCAGGCCACTTCTGTGACTTTTTCTTTATATTCGTACTAGAGATTTGCAAACCTCTGCTGCTGCTGCTAAGTCGCGTCAGTCGTGTCCGACTCTGTGCGACCCCATAGACGGCAGCCCAACAGGCTCCTCTGTCCCTGGGATTCTCCAGGCAAGAACGCTGGAGTGGGTTGCCATTGCCTTCTGCGTGCAAACCTCTACTCCCTAATATGTTTCACGCTTTGCCATCATGGCTTGCTTGTCTATGGTCCCAGCTAGCGTCTCGAGTTTCCCAGGGCAGGCACCGCTCTGTTTACGTCTGTACCCCAGCATCTAACAGAACACAGTCTGGAGCATATAGGAGGCATCTGATGCATGTTCACTGAATGCCTGGGACTCAGTGATAGTAAACAATTTGCTTGGGGTCACGCGGTGATGGTGAACCTAGAACCGACTCCATGATTTTTTCTTCAGGACCTCATCTTCTTAGATATTTTACATTCTGCTTTTGTATGTGCATGTGTAAGTATGGTTGGGTGACTCCTTAACTCACTGCTAAATGGAAAGAAAGAAATAATCTGACTAAATCTAAGTATTTGGATTAGTGTACTAAAATACCAGGGCTTCCCAGGTGGCTTAGCGGTAAAAAATCTGCCTGCTAAGCAGGAGATATGGGTTTGATCCCTGTGTTGGGAAGATCCCCTGGAGAAGGAAATGGCCACCCACTCCAGTATTCTTGCCTGGGAAATCCCACGGACAGAGGAGCCTGGCGGGTTACAGCCCACGGGGTCACAAAGAGTGGGACACAACTTGGTGACTGAACAACACAAAACAACTAAAACGGCTACCACAGTGGTAGGTACTGAATACTCAAATACTCTAGAGTTTTGAAAAATACTTCTCCATCAACTCTTCAGGGATAAACAGACCTTTGTTGGATGGAATGTAGCTCCTGGGTAACTATTTCTGTGAGCTGAGTACAGTGACAATCTATTAGTGAAGAGATGAGAGTCCATATTCCAATTCCTGACCTTGCTGAAGGCCTTGGCCTCTAGATGCCCGTATGGCTTTCTCACTGTTCTCTCGGTAGCATTCCTAATTCTGCTTTGATCAGTACCTACCTGCTGCCTGCTTGCTGCCTTTTAACTCTTGGCCCCTCTTTCTTCCCCCCCGAGATGTGGGGAGCTCATCAAAATTGACCACTTTTTGTCTCATGAGTCAGGATTTTTTTTCCAGATTGAGATCATGTTTATTCAGTTTGCTTCCTAGAACTGTTTCATTAATAACCCTGTTGCCTTGTATTATAACTGATGCTTTCAGATTGTAGTAAATTTTCCTTACTTTTTTTTTTCCTGAAACTGAAATCATCCATTTTACCTTTCAAGATGGGATAAGTAATTGGAAAGTGGAACTAAACTTATGTTAAAGTTTGGAAGTGATGATTTCCATATTCCCTTTTCACAGGTCTTCCCAGTGGACAAGTCCATTTTTTTTTTAAAGCAAATAAAAGATGCTTGACATTAAAACTTCAAATCTCTCCTGTGTTGTGGAACTTGTCTCAACTCCCCATTACATTTGCTGTCTAGGAAGTTTACTTGTTTTTCATAAGCAAATTTAAAAAATGACAGTTGTATCATAGTAAAAAAAAACCAAAACAACAAGTGTTTCTGGGTTATTAAGTTGCATTAAAATATGTCAGAGCCATGGTGACAGTAATATCAAATATGAAATTCTTTAGAATCTCCAAACAACTAATTTAAAAAAAAAGGAGAAGAGTATTTAAGCAATGGCTTATTTCGGACATTTGCTGTTCTGTCTCTCAACAGCTTTAAGTGTCTGATTCTAAGTCGGAAGGGAACTGAATTGGCTTATTGAAAATTGTTTCCTGAATGCTTTATCAGGATATAGAGTGATATATATGTGTGTGTGTGTGTGTGTAGTATAAACTATTTAATCATATACATATATATGTTTATATCAACTATTAAACCATTTATCATCATTTTCAATTAACATGATTGGTATGGGAATTTTATGTTTTCCCTAGAACATTTTGAAAACATTGCTTAAGATAGAAATATTGCTATCATCCGAACTAAGATTAAAAATATGAAATACTGATTTTTGTGGTTATACCTATCAAGCTGGGAGAGGGGGACCCATGGAAAGAACTCGGGGCTTCTGGCTTTCAGTGTAGGGCCCAAGAGTTGTGAGAGGGGTATCATCTTTGCAGGCCTGCTAGGCACCATAACGGATTATGGAGGCCACTTGAACCTAAAGATTTTGGACCTTGGGTAATTTTAACATCATGATTCTGCTTAGTTCAGTTCAGTTCAGTCACTTCCGACTCTTTGCAAATCCATGGACTGTAGCACCAGGCCTCCTTGTCCATCACCAACTCCCAGAGTTTACTCAAACTCATGTCCATTGAGTCGGTGATGCCATCCAAACATCTCATCCTCTGTCGTCCCCTTCTCCTCCTGCCTTCAATCTTTCCCATCATCAGGGTCTTTTCCAATGAGTCAGTTCTTCACATCAGGTGGTCCCAGTATTGGAGCTTTAGCTTCAACATCAGTCCTTCCAATGAATATTCAGGACTGATTTCCTTTAGGATGGACTGATTGGATCTCCTTGAAGTCCAAGGGACTCTCAAGAGTCTTCTCCAATACAACAGTTCAAAAGTATCAATTCTTTGGATCTCAGCTTTCTTTATAGTCCAACTCTCACATCCATACATGACTACTGGAAAAACCATAGCTTTGACTAGCTGGACCTTTGTTGGCATAGTAATGTCTTTGCTTTTTAATATGCTGTCTAGGTTGGTCATAACTTTTCTTCCAGGGAGCAAGTGTCTTTTAATTTCATGGCTGTAGTCACCATCTGCAGTGATTTTGGAGCCCAAAACATAAAGTCTTTCACCATTTCTATTGTTTCCCCATCTATTTGCCATGAAGTAATGGGACCAGATGCCATGATCTTAGTTTTCTGAATGTTGAGTTTTAAGCCAACATTTTCACCTAAAGCTTCCTGAAAAGATAATATTTTGTTCCTTGCAATTTCAGAGCAGCAAATTAGAGGAAAAACAAAGACTTCAAGAAAACCTCAGGAGAGAAACTTTTAGAGAGCATCAGCAATAGTAAGTTTGTTTTCAGAACTTTGTACCTTTTACAGAGATATTGTTCATTGTGCTTTTAAATTCCAGGTGATGATAACCATTTAAAATATCTGGTAATGAACTCTTGGCTATTAATTATGTAACTGAACTCTAAAAGTGAGGTTCTAAGTTTGGAGACATCTATTCTCACCAAAGTCATGGTTAGTAGTCAACACATTAGAAAGAATACTGCTAAATTTGAGAAACTCCATATTCTAAATAACTTGGAGGGCTTGACTTTTTGGTAATCCAGGTTAGTTTTGATTATGAAGGCTTCCGAAACACCAATATAAGCAAGATGCTGTTTGAAAAGAAGTACCCAAGCAGAATCTAACTAGGGATTTAGCTAACAGACTGAGGACTTATATTTTTACAAACGAGATTTGAGAAATAATTTCACAGTTATCAGCAAAGCTCCAATTGATGGTCATACATCAAGGTACTTTTTCCATTGTGATTTGGGAATCATACCAGCTAACGTGTATAGGGCAACCACAATGTGCTTTATCATAAGTTTGTGTCCCGGCTCTAAGTAACACTGCCTAAAAGAATAGACAAAATTGAAGAACCGTATTTCTGTCCCGAGATTAATACCAAATATTGTAGAATTAAAACCAAGCAGATCTGGGTTCAAAGTCCTAGCTCCATTCTCCAGCTGTGACCTTGGACAAACTACTAAACTTCTTGGAACCTCAGTAGTTTTTTTATTTTTTTCCTAATAGGGTTGGTAATATCCCATCAGCCAATTGTAAGGATTAAATAAAATATATAAATGGTATACAAGTGATTTCATTTTATGGGGACTTGATAAATAACTTCATACAGAAAGAGGTTCTTGTTGAATGGGATCGGAAAACTCATTTTGTAGAGACTGTATAGATATTTTTGGTTGCACCAGAGCTAGACATTGGCCTCCCACTTTCAGATGGATTGTTCTGACTGCTTCCTCTTATCTGTTCCCATCGTTATACCTCATTTTCAGAATTTAAGCTTATTCGCATGTTGGTGTGAGCATATGTGACACCCTAAAGTGTATTCCTCTTCTAAGTACAGCCCTCTCTGGTTTTCTCATTCCACTGAAATTTTCCTGCCTCTGTTGTAAGCAACAACTCCTTGCTTTAAAACTCAGGCTGGAATGCAAAGTATGTTTCTCAATATTTCACTCTGCCCCTTCCCAACTGGGGCACTTTGCCTCTGTTACCCAGGCCAGGTAAAAAGTGGGAGATATAATGGGGTTGGGTGGAAGTGCTAATGAATGGTGTTGTCTTTCCCCACTTTTGTTTTTAGGCAGGCATGGGGTAAGAAAGCTGGTGTGAAGCTAAACACCAGGAGAAGTTGTCTGTAGAGATTGAGGGAGGCAGGCAATAGATCTGGGTTAATGTATTATTGCCTCTGCCTTCTTTGGTAGCTAATGGATGAGAGTTGATTTCTTGGCCAATCAGAGAAGTTGAAGGAGACACAGGGATTCCATGGGGGTGTGTTGCCTGGAGACAATAAGAAAGTATTTTAGTATTGTAATCTTTTGAACTGTGGTGCTGGAGAAGACTCTTGAGAGTCCCTTGGACTGCAAGGAGATCCAACCAGTCCATTCTAGAGGAGATCGATCCTGGGTGTTCATTGGAAGGACTGATGCTGAAACTGAAGCTCCAATACTTTGGCCACCTCATGCGAAGAGTTGACTCACTGGAAAAGACTGATGCTGGGAGGGATTGGGGGCGGGAGGAGACAGGGACGACAGAGAATGAGATGGCTGGATGGCATCACCAACTCGATGGACATGAGTTTGAGTGAACTCCGGGAGCTGGTGATGGACAGGGAGGCCTGGCGTGCTGTCATTCATGGGGTCGCAAAGAGTCGGACACGACTGAGCGACTGAACTGAACTGAACTGAATGTATTGTAATACATAATAAAATGTATTTATCCTGTGGCATCCTCCTTTTACACTGGAAAAGGGAAGACCTCACTGTGAGGAGTCTTAGGTACAGGACTAGGAAAACAAGCCCATTCTCTGTGAAGTTTTAACATGATAGTGAAGGATAAGAGATTCTTAGAGTTTTAGAGGATGTGGGAGATTGTGTCATCAAACCTTTTTTTACTTTTCCTAGTCCTCCAGCTTCTTGAGTTTGTGTTTTACTAAATATTAGAGATCATCCTTTTTCTGTAAAGAAAAAAGAATTCTACCCTCAGCCACCTCACACACTATCAGTGGAGCTGAATTCAATTTCATGCACATTTCACTCTTGCTTTCTTCTGCTTATCATAAAAGTCCCAGTTAACCAGGAAAAAGAGAAGTTGGCTGAAAATGAGAAGTATCTCAAATTGATTTTTAAAGCCTATTGAGAAACACAAGAAGAAGTATATGTGTGTGTGTGTTTTAAGTATATTTTGTTTTGAAGTGCTTTCGAAATTAAAAGACTAGTAGCTAATGAAATGAGTGACCATTATATAGCTAGAAATATGAAAGAAACTTCTTGGAAAAGATGGATCCTCTGTATAATAAGCCTTTATTATATTTTCTTAGAATCAGTTTATGGTGGAGAAACTGAATAGGAGAGCTGTTAGAATTTTTTTTTTTTAATATTTATTTAGCTGTACCAGGTCTTCGTTGCAGCACAGGGGATTTTTGACCTCCGTGGTGGCACGCAGGATCTTTAGTTGCAGCATGTGGGATCTTCGTTCCCTGACCAGAATCAAACCTGGGCCCCCTGCGTTGGGAGCATGAGTCTTAGCCACTGGACCACCAGGGAAGTCTCCCCTGAGCTGTCAGATTTTAACAGCACAAAGTTTTCACTAGACCAACCAGGCTGTTCCCTATCCCATCCTCTCACCCCAAAGTTAGATTCTTCTGAAGGTGTTCAAGTGAAGGATCACAAAATAGAAACACAAATAAGAAATATTTTCAGTGCCATGATATGTGTGATTCAAATATCAGACTGGGAGTGGTGTTCTTTGTTTTGTTTTCTGTAGAGAAGGGCAACCATGGACTTGAGCAGACTGTAACTCCAAGTTGCTGGAGAAAAAGCTCCTGATAGTATCCTGGGGCACCACCATGGGAATCTTAATGTGCTCTTTCTTACCACCTTGTTCCGGGCTTGTTCATTTGCTTCTGATTATTTTTAGTGTTGTCAATTATTTAGCTAACAGGCAGAAAACTAGGCTTTTATTGACATCTAAAGGGACTCTCCTGAGTGTAATAATGAAGGCAGTTTATTGAATGCCTGTGAGGTTGCTTTCTAATTGTACACATTAATCTGCCCGTGCAAGCTGGCTGAAAATACACAAGCAGATTGCACATGCAGATGGAGCACACGGGATGGCTTTTATGAAAGGACCTCTGGAATGTACTTCTGCAGTACTGTCTTTTCCTTAACAATCAAATGACTGTGACTATTTCAATTGGCGGCTGAGAACAGACCAGATTAATGGTGCATTAAGTCTGCTATTCTGGCTGGGGACAGACTCAAATTTCACAGTGGATAGTTAGTTCTAGGATTCTTGAGCATGAAAGTGAAGAGTAGAAATAGGCTTCTAATCTTGGCATAGTTTTCATCATTATTTTACTCTGTCATTCTTTACTGCTTATAAAGGGTGAAATGTGATTTTTCAGAATTTTTCTTTATGATAGTAAAAAAAATAATAATAATAATCAGAAGTAACAGTTAATAAACCTGTATGTATTTATTGTTATAATCAAAGAAAGAATGTTGTGATTTAGATTTTTCAAATTTCAGCATTTTTAATTTAAATGGTCACTTATTTTGAGTCACAGTCATCTTTCTAACCATGTGGCTTTTGGATGGATGTCAAGACAGGTTTGAATTTGGAGACCACATAATGAGTTATGGGGGCTAGGGTAAGGTGTGAATGGGGCAATCATGCATTTTGGGTGCAGGTGTTAGGTAAAACAGTGCTCTCCTAAGAATTTGCTGGAGAAATGAGAATTGTGTGTGTTTTAAGCATTTATAATTTTAATTCCTATCTAATAATCATTTGATGTAATAGATTATACATTTGTATAGTTTTAAAAATATAGAAAGTGCATGGCTCTTTTAAAATGCTATTTCAAAGTAATAAGCTGCTATACTATTGAGAACTTAGGGTATTTCAGTCATATTAGGCATATTATATACATTTTTCATTTAATTTTTAGATCAATCCTATTAGAGATATATCATCTTTATTTTAACAGGTGGAGGGATTGTGAAATTTAAATTCTACCCTTCACTTTCATGCTTACGAATCCTAGAACTGACTCTCCACTGTGAAATTTGAGTCTGCCCCCAAAGTCACAGACGCAGTAAATGATGCAGTCCAATCTTGGTCCTGAAATTTGGGGGGTTAGGGAAAATGAGTATTTTAGAGGTGTGGTCAGGAACATCTGGCGAGGGGTGGGTGATAAGTACTGCAGCTCCATGGCATTGGGTGGGGGTGCTGTGGAGAAGACTATCGGTCAGTTCAGAGATAAAGACTTGGGCAAAATTGACTTCTGATTCTTCCAAGGAAGATCTAAATTTTGCCCGTGGGAGGCAAAAGAAAGACCAAGGAATTATGTCTGCTTTCTCTGATTTTCCTCACACGTGAATGACATCCTCCTCCAGGTCTCACATGGGATTAATTCCACAGTTAAGCTTACTGTAGGGTACATGGGCTTTTTGTGAACTCTCCTGGGTGGACTCAATATTTAATATTTCTAGGGGAAAAGGGGCTCGGATCCTTTTTTTAAAATTAATTTGTTTGTTTATTTACTTTTGGCTGCACTGGGTCTTCACTGCTGTGTGCTGACTTTCTGTAGCTGCACAAGCAGGGGCTCCAGTTGCAGTGCGCAGGTTTCTCATTGTGGTGGCTTCTCTTGTTGTAGGGCACAGGCCCTTGAGTCTGCAGGCTTCAGTAGCTGCAGTGCCCTGGGGCTCTAGAGCACAGGCTCAGTAGTTGTGGCACACAGGCTTAGTTGCTCCACAGCATGTGGCGTCTTCCCAGGCTAGGGATTGAACCATGTCCCCCGCATTGGCAGGTGAATTCTTAACCAGTGGACCACTAGGGAGTCCAGGGCTCAGTTCTTAAAACCTTAGTTGGAGAAGTGTTTGGAACCAAGCTCATTCCCAAATAGGACCTTCTTTTTCCACTGCCAAGCATCACCATGCACTCCATCTGCCGATGGTAATGTTGGGAAGTTTTCTTCATTTCCACCATTGGAGCCATGCATCTCTTTTACGTCCATTTGAATGATAGTGTGATTAGTTCCTAGGAGGCACATCTTCATCTGTTTTAGTTTCTGAGAGTCAGGGATCCAGGCAGGTCTGCTGAATATGCATACTTAGGTTCCAAGTTTGTCTTCTAATATGCTCACAAAACTTCTAATGCCCTTCATGGGAGCTTCCAAAAGACACTTAAGGGCCAAACTGATCCCTTATCCATATGGTAGCCTTACATCCAACCTCACATTTTATAATCCAAGTAAGGTGAACCAAAAGTCATCCTATTCATAACTTTCTGTCTTATGCTAATGAAGTGAACTTATAGATACCAAAAAGACTGATGAGATTTGGGCCTGTGTTGGGTGATGTGGGAGAGGATTTGAGAAGACAGGGCTTTGTTCTGGGTTGGCTGTTATCATCAAGCAGAGGTAACAGTGATTAGGTATCAAGTATCTTTTAAAAAACTTTTTATTTTATATTGGAGTACAGTTGATTAACAATGCTGTGTTAATTTCAGGGGTATAGCAAAGTAGGTATCAGATATGTTATTTAAAAGGAGGGAAGATCAGAGCGAGACTAATATTGTAATTGATTAATAAGCAGCAATCTCTATCATTTGCCAAAATATTGGGGGTTTAGTTTAATAGTCATTTTTGTAGTTTAGACAAGGTTCATACATTTTTCTTTGTTCAGCCATGTCATGGAGTGGTCTTATTTTTTCATAAGCCATAAAGTGACCTCCTCTGAGACTGATGTTGTATGAAATTACTTTCAATAGGAGAAGACCAAGGTTTAGCTATTAGTGTCAGGCCAGCTCCTGGATGTCAGGAACAGCTTCTGCCTTTCTTAGGATATGATTGATAATTGGTAAAAAATAAAAGTTGACTGGCCACTTACTTACAAAATAGTTTCATTTAAACTATCTCATCACTGGAACATCATACCATCAGTGCTGCCCCCTTGGGAGGGTATATCCAGGACCAGACTGCCTGCCTGGTCTCAAAATTTAACTTCTCTCCTAACATTTTTAATCTCTCTGCTTTATTTATTTATTTTTTGGCTTCAAGGAATGTGGGATCTTAGTTCCCCAAAGAGAGACTGAATCCCATCCCCTTGCAGTGGAAGCACCAAGTCTTAACTACTGTTCAGTTCAGTTCAGTTCAGTCGCTCAGTCGTGTCTGACTCTCCGCGACCCCATGAATCACAGCACGCCAGGCCTCCCTGTCCATCACCAACTCCCGGAGTTCACTCAAACTCATGTCCACAGAGTCGATGATGCCATCCAGCCATCTCATTCTCTGTCGTCCCCTTCTCCTCCTGCCCCCAACCTTTCCCAGCATCAGAGTCTTTTCCAGTGAGTCAACCCGTCGCATGAGGTGGCCGAAGTATTGCAGCTTCAGCTTTAGCATCAGTCCTTCCAATGAACACCCAGGATTGATCTCCTTTAGAATGGACTGGTTGGATCTCCTTGTAGTACAAGGGACTCTCAAGAGTCTTCTCCAACACCACAGTTCAAAAGCATTAATTATTCGACGATCAGCTTTCTTCACAGTCCAACTCTCACATCCATACATGACCACTGGAAAAACCATAGCCTTGACTAGACGGACCTTTATTGGCAAAGTAATGTCTCTGCTTTTTAATATACTATCAAGGTTGGTCATAACTGTCCTTCCAAGGAGTAAGCGTCTTTTAATTTCCTGGCTGCAATCAGCATCCGCAGTGATTTTGGAACCCCCAAAAATAAAGTCTGACAGTGTTTCCAGTGTTTTTCCATCTATTTCCCATGAAGTGATGGGACCAGATGCCATGATATTTGTTTTCTGAATGTTGAGCTTCAAGCCAACCTTTTCACTCTCCTCTTTCACTTTCATCAAGAGGCTTTTGAGTTCCTCTTCACTTTCTGCCATAAGGGTAGTGTCATCTGCATATCTGAGGTAACAAGAAATTCCTGTTTAACCTCTTTGAGCCTCAGTTTCCTCATATATAGCATGGGGTGGAGCTAATATTTGCTGAATCAAAAGAAGATTAATTAATATAAGCCATGTAAGAAATCAGACATAATACTTGGAGGGAGAAGGTGGAGTAAAAAGGAACGGCAAACAAGGACAGCAGAGGAAGAAGTAAGAGAGACCAGCTAACTCTGGCCTTTACCTGCAAGGGTAGAGAGTAAGAACTTCTAGACAAGAGATTCACTGAGAAGGCCCCAGGGCCTGAAAGAGCTCCTGGTAAACATACTATGCCTGGAGGGATATGCACCACAAGCTACCTGCATAGCTAGCCAATTTATCACTTCTGTGTGAATTCAAAGATATTTACTTAAAAATGTCACCACAAAATGAACTCTGGTCAAACAAATAAGGAATCCAAGAGAGAAGAAGAGATATCAGAACAATTGTGAATAAAGAAAACATTGACATTTATAGTCAAATATATGATTAATATATGATTAATATTTTCATTATTAAGAGTCAACGTGATCAAATTAAAATCATGAAGGGCTTCAGTGCTAGAAGAGGCATATGGATGGAAGAGAGAAGCATAGGAAGTAAAACAAGTATTATTTTTTGTATGCGTGAATGCTAATGAATTCCAGATATTGATGGAAAAAATAATTATGTTTTTATTACATATTTAATTGTATTATATGGTTAAGTAGGATATATAACAAAAACATAAGAAAAAAATCAAATGAAAAATTGATAATTACAACAAAAGGCAGAAAAGGGTGTGGAAGTTTTGTAAACAAGACGGCAATCACAGTAAAAGGTTCAGTTCAGTTCAGTTGCTCAGTCGTGTCCAACTCTTTGCGACCCCATGGACTGCAGCACACCAGGCCTCCCTGTCCATCACCAACTCCCGGAGTTTACCCAAACTCATATCCATTGAGTCGGTGATGCCATCCAACCGTCTCATCCTCTGTTGTCCCCTTCTCCTCCTGCCCTCAATCGTTCCCAGCATCAGGGTCTTTTCCAATGAGTCAGCTCTTCACATCAGGTGGTCAAAGTATTGGAGTTTCAGCTTTAGCATCAGACCTTCCAATGAACACCCAGGACTGATCTTTAGGATGCAAGGTTGGATCTCCTTGCAGTCCAAGGGACTCTCAAGGGTCTTTTCCAACACCACAGTTCAAAAGCATCAATTCTTCGGCAAAAGGTTATATAGGCTAAATTTCCTTATTAAAAAACCTTTCAGATTGAAAAAAAAAAAGCAAAAATCTAGCTGTATGTTACTATTAGAGATATCTACTACAACAAAAAATAAAGGCATAGAACATATATCCATAAATGCTGATAAAAAAGGCAAATGTAGCAATATTGAGACACAACTGAATTCAAGATGAAAGCATTCAACAGGATAAAGGATATTTTATGCAGATAAAAAAGTAATCCAAAAGATAACATGAACTATAAATACCAATAGAGATGTGAAATATATGAGACAGAAACTGATGAAGTCTGTATGTAGATTATGGACTTGTCATATTTTCATTTTATTTAAATAATTCTCCATAGAAATTAATAGGTCATCATGTGAGCCAAAAAATTTCATAAGGCATAGACGATATATGAATAACAATGACTTGGCATGATTATATAGACATAGTTACAAAGTATTGTGCCTAGTTTATGAAAATACCTTTTCTTTACAAAAATGACTTAATTACCATTGGCCATGACTCAAAGCCCTGGAGTAGGAAATATCAACCCACTCCAGTATTCTTGCCTGGAAAAATCCCATGGACAGGGTAACCTGGCTGGCTACAGTCCATGGAGTCACAAAGAGTTGAACACAGCTGAAATGACTAAACAACAAAATGACTCAAAGACTCTCAGTAAATCCCCAAAATACTCCCAAAATCTATAAAGTCACCATTCCTAAGGGAAAAAATATAATAAAATTAGAAATTAAGCAATAAGAAATTTTAAAGTCTATCCACTTAGAATTTTTTTCTAATTACCTTTTTAAATGTTAGGTTACCATCTGTCACCATATTGGATTTATTGTGGTGACCATTTCATAATGTATAAAAACATCAAGTCACTATACCTGAAACTAATATTGTGTGTTAATTATTATTCAGTTAAAAAATAAAGATTCAGGTTTCCTGGGAGGATGGAGGAGACTATTAGGATAAAAAAATTTTAAACCAAAACTGAAATTACAAATTACTTTAGGATAAGAGAATATAAAGTTTAAAGTATTCCGCATTAAAAAATCTATGGAATGTGACTACAAAATTATTTCGAAAATGTAGAGGTTTAAAAGCTTTTCGAAAAATGGAAGTAAAATAACTAAGCACATAAAATAAATGCAAAAAAAAAAATAGAAAGAAGGAACAAATAAAGGAAGAAAAGTGATGAAGCTGAATAGAAAAATTTATCATTGATAAACCAAAGCCTAAGTTTTTTGTAAAATTCTGATTAAATGGATAAACTTTTGACTTGTCTGAGAAAGGAATAAGGAAGTATAACCACAATTCTAGAAAAGAAATACTATATCCTTACTTCTGTTAACTTGTTTAACTCAGATTTCCAGTTTATTTCCTAGGAAAAGGTATGCCATTGGACTTGAAACCTGAATAGAGTAAAAACTCTAAATGGAGGAGAAAATGTAGTTTGATCTCATCTTAAAAAAGACACTAGGCCCAGCTGGTTTGAAAACAGAAAAAGAAGGCAACTTTTTCAGTAAAGTCAGGAATAGGATGACAAGAGTATTTGCTATTTACAACTGATACTGATTTTTAGATAGGAAATTAGAGAAAATTTATTTCTAACAAAGAAAGAACTTAAATATTGGAAAGGAAGAGATAAGTGACTGATTGTTTATCTAAAACTTCTCAAGGGACTTAACTAAAAAATCCTCAAGGGGACTTAACTAAAAAATTGTTGAAGTGAAATGAAGTCACTCAGTTGTGTCTGACTCTTTGCGACCCCGTGGACTGTAGCCCGCCAGGCTCCTCTGTCCATGGGATTCTCCAGGCAAGAATACTGGAGTGGGCTGCCATTTCCTTCTCCAGGGGATCTTCCCAACCCAGGGATTGAAACCGGGTTTCCTGAATTGCAGGCAGATGCTTTATCCTCTGAGCCACCAGGGACTGAATCTAAAATCAATATGCAAATACTTCCGTCTTCACACCATCACACACACCATCAAAAGTTCATTATAAAATATAATTAAAAGAAAAATTTCATTTACAATATCTATCTACATTGTAAAACAGGTGAATGTAAGTCTAATAGACTTTTCTATATAAAAGAAAATACCTAAAATAAGATGAAAATAAATATAGAATATCTATTTACTGTAAGAGGAAAAAAATCAGTAAAGAGGATCTTTGCTGTATCTTTACTATAAAGATAATTCTACTATTCTTCATATATAAATTAAACAGGACCTTTTACGAAATATGATAAATCAATTTTAAAGAGAAAAATATTTAAAAAATAGACAAACTTGAAAATTGAAGGGACAAAGGAGAAGCTGGTGACATGAATCATATACAACATAGGTAGGGTAATAATAACAAAGTGTTATTGGCATTGCAATTAATAGTGAATGGAAGAGAGTCTACCATTCTCTCAGTCGTGTCCGACTCTTTGTGACCCCATGGACTGCAGCATCCCAGGCTTCCCCGTCCTTCATTATTTCCTGAAGTTTGCTCAAACTCATGTCCTGTGAGTCGATGATGCCATCTAACCATCTCATCCTCTCTTGTCCCCTTCTCCTTCTGCCCTCAATCCTTCCTAGCATCAGGGTACTTTAGCTGTTGTTACAAGTATTTTTTTCAAATCAGCGTCAAAAGGACAGATAATTTGACAAATTGTATTAATTCAACACAGAATGTAATGAACAATGCTTTTAAAATTTTGTGGTAGAAATGCCTTCCTATGCTATGTGTACAACTTAGAATCCATAAGAAAAAAAGTACAGATTTGACTACAGGAAAAACTTATGCTAGATGACATAGTGAACTACATTACAAGTAAGTGATGGTCTAGGAGAAACTATTTGCTTCAAAAATAATAAAGGCTTAGTTTCACAAAGAACTCTTATAAATTAATAAGAAAAAAGGCAACTCCAGAAAAACTGGCAAAGGGATTGAAACAAATAGTCCAAAGAGGACAAATATCAGTTAAAAATATTTGAGAAACACAGATAAAATGTTTATTTGTTACACTGGTCAAAATATAAATGCATTGATAGTATCTCATAGGAAATGTGCTTTCATATATTCAACAGTATGTATGAGCTTCCGTGGTGGGGAAGGTTGTACCAGTAGGTATGGGCTTCCCTGGTGGCTCAGATGGTAAAGAATTTGTCTGCAGTGCAGGAGACTGGGTTTGATCCCTGGGTTGGGAAGATCCCCTGGAGAAGGTAATGGCTGCCCACTCCAGTATTCTTGCCTGGAGAATTCCATGAACAGGGGAGTTTTGCGAGCTACAGTGCATGAGGTCACAAACAGTTGAATGTGACTGAGTGACTAACACACACACCTGGTACCGTGTCAAGCACTCTGCTAGGTTAGCAAGTTTTGGCATGTGTACTATGAGTATTACTGAGTGGTACTCCTTGGGCCACCCTCTGTCCAGGCGCCCTTCCCTCGTTTATCTCACTGTCTGCACTCTGCAGTTATTGGAGTTTGTGTGTCAACTGATAGGTGATGAGAGACGGAAAAACTACTCCATCCACCCCACGAGGCAAAAAGAGAGACTTATCACTGCTACTTTTTCAGGGAGCGTGCCTTCCTAATTATGACTCTTGAGGGTTAAAATGGGTCCTTTAACATTTTTATTAGCACCTCCTTATCTGCCATGGTTCAAAGCACAGTATGTGGGCAACCAGGCAGAGGAAGGTGCATGGCACACCGTGTAGCCCTGTGGTGTAATGGGTGGCGGGTGCCTGACTCATGAGCTCTTACAGATCTCAGTCAATGTTTTTAAACTGATTGCTTTTTTAAAAAATCCTTGTTGTTTTACTTTGAGAGAAGGATAACTTAGGTATGGCATTGGGTTTTTTTTTCTTTTTGCAGCTTGAGGCAGTTGTAAAATAACTTAATGCAGCTTTTTACAACTGTGTATTCTATAGGATTTTTTCATTTGGTGAAATTTTAACTGTTAATGTTTTTGGCATTGTGCTTTATACCATTTATTAAATAAAAATTAAAAAAAAAAACCTTTTTTTATATATGGTACTGTGCATCTGTTGATCCCATACTCCCAAGTTATCCCCCCACCCCCACCCCCTTCCCCTTTGGGAAGTTTTTTTATGTAAACTGCTTCTTCCTTGAACGTTAGAGATGCTGGTTGTCTTTTCTAACAATTTTTTTTTTAAAGCCTTATAAGAATTATCTTTGCCTTTCTGGCCTATTTAAATGAGCCAACACATACACATTTCACTCTCTGTGATCTTTCCCATATATTTTATCCTTTCAAAAAGGTCAAAAACTTTTTGATTGATGAATCGCCATTAACATTAATATTCCATCATATTACATTATAACCAGCCATATCCCTCGCCTTCCCTGACTTTCTCGCCCTCCAGTTTCTCCTTCCAAACCCCCACTTGTCCTCAAACTAGACAAATCTTAGTGGTACTGAGATAAATGCCGATTCATTTTTATACCATGGGCCTAGGCAGCTGCTAGACCTGACACCGAGACAGCCTTAAGGACAGGTGGTTTCCTTCCCTTTCTCACCTTCTCCTCCCCTAAGGTTCTGAAATAACTAAGATGCCAAGCTTAACCCTTGAGAATTCTATGTTTTCTACTGTTCCTCAGCCCTTCTTGGCCTCTCCTATGTCCTGGTGAAACTGATAACCTAAACTGAGAGGTGATTCTCTTGTGTTTATTATGTTGTATTAGTAGGGTTGGCTAATTGCTGTAATCAATAAACCTCAAAATAAAATAATTATTTGAGCCCTATTTTTTCTTCACCTAAGACATGGGCACGGAGAAGGCAATGGCAAGCCACTCCAGTACTCTTGCCTAGAAAATCCCATGGATGGAGGAGCCTGGTAGGCTGCAGTCCGTGGGGTCGCTAAGGGTCGGTCACGACTGAGCGACTTCACTTTCACTTTTCACTTTCACACATTGGAGAAGGAAATGGCAACCCACTCCAGTGTTCTTGCCTGGAGAATCCCAGGGATGGGGCAGCCTGGTGGGCTTCTGTCTATGGGGTCACACAGAGTCGGACACGACTGAAGTGACTTAGCAGCAGCAAGACATGGGCAAACAGGTATGAGAAGAGGCCTCCTCCATGCAGATATTCAGACACCAAAAACAGTGGTTCTGCCACTTTCAATACACAGATGACTTCCAGGTTTGTGCTAGGGCTTGTCCCTATTCCAGACAGCCAGAAGAAGGAGGGAAATGTATGGAGGCTCATGCATGGGAAGCTTATTATCAGTTCATCCTGGAAGTGGTGCGCATTACTTCCTTCCTCATTTTGTTGGTCAAAACAACCACGTGGCCAACCTTAGCTGCATGGGAAGCTAGGAAATATGGTCGGGTTATATGACTAGAAGAGAACTTTCATTCTGATGGATATTTAGAAGTGTCTGCTACAACAGAATTATGTCCAGGTGATATTACCCTGAAGAGGCTTTTTAGGATAAACCATAGGCACCACCCTAAGGACAAGTAGGAAGGATGCTTAAGTGTCCTAAGTTGGAGATGAGTTAAAGTTAACTAAATCATCAAAACCAGTCTGTTATTGGTGGTCCATTCTCACGTGTTCTCTGGAGAATAAAGGAAGGGATCCTGTATTTGTGCCTGGGTCAAAGTGCTAACGTGGGAGAGGATCACCCCCTTCATTAGGTGACAGAGTCACAGTGGTGGCAAAGGACAACAAAAAGGTGACTCAGTGCTGGAGTCTAGGGTTCTTAGTTTTTTTGGACTTCCCCTCCAGTTGGTGTTTGTCCTTTTGAGCCTCAAGGAGGTTCTTTATTTTATTTTTATTGAATTTGACCATAATTACCTACAGGGATTCAAATCCAGTTCAGCCAATCTATTGATAACAGAAAGATGCCAGTTAGCCTGGTAACTTGGAACTTGTCTTCTTTGTAAAGTCAATCACTTGGGAGTAATCCACATTCTTCACAGGCCCCTACTGGTATGCCTCTGGCAGCCCTGTGGTCCTGTCACTGTGCTCTGATCTTGTGGCATGAATGGGGCAGTGATCATGGCCACAAAGGCTGTGGCTGCTGGTTAGCTATCCAGCCAGCTCTGTGCTTGGTGTTGGCAGGTAAGAAGCATCCCTTAGAACACAGAGCGGGGCTGCTGATGTACCTGGTCTGAAGCTCCTTACTTGCTTATCATGATGCTTCTTTTCCACTGCTTTCTCCCATAGTCTGCTCTCAGCTAAGGATATTCAGAAATCTCAACCAAACTTCTGGCAACACTCTTCTTTTTACACTTGTGACTGATGACTTCATAAAGCCTCAGACAATGGGGCAGCTTCCAGCTTCCGCGACATCATTAGTCTCCTTGTCTACTCTGGGCAAGATAAGCAACCCTAGACAAATGGAAAGGCTGCTCGTCTCAGCTGCTGAAGCCTTGTGTTTCTCTGGGTTATGTTCGTTGCTTAACTTTCAGCTCTTCCTTTCCCAGCTGAAGTTTCTGACCTTGTTCAGATGCCATGTTCTACCTAAGTAATTATTTGAAGTGATGTTGGCATCTTTGTTTAACTTCTAATTCCTTATTTTGATTTCCACGCTCACTGGATACCATTTATTCTTACCAGACCATTTGTGTCTCCTTTGATGCCCATGCCCTAAGTGCTTGATAAATTGGATCTTAGCATCAGGCCTAAGATATGAGGGGGGAGCAGAGGGGAAGGCAGAAGGAAAGCAGGCTGCCAGGGCCTATGCAGTATAAACCAGGCCTTGCTGAGCTATTTGATCATGAATATGGAGTAAGGGGATCAAAGTTCTACTAGTTACATGGGGAAAGGACAAAGCAATAGAAATTCATCAGTGGGAGGCAGAGAGGGGCAGTTGTTAAAGTAAGGACTAGGAAACAATTCTAGCATTCTATGCTTGACACATGTGAGGGAGAAATTGGGATGACAGTTTGGATTTTTAAGGGAAAAACAACTTATTAAAACTGAGGGGACTTCCCTGGTAGTCCAGTGGCTAAGATTTCGTGCTCCTAATACAGGGATCTGGGTTTGATCTCCGGTTGGGGAACTAGATTCCATGTGCTGCAGCTAGGCTAGCATACAGCAACTAAAGATTCCATGTGTTGCAACTACAAGATCCTGCATGCTGCAACTAAGCCCTGGTGCAATCAAATAAATCAATAAAATATTAAAAACACTGAGGCTACGTCTTGGTATGCCTTTTGCAATCTCTCAGAGCTAAAAAGAGATACAGATCAGAACTGGCAGCACGTCTTTCTTCCATGGAAGGTACAAATGAGATGCAAAGGGGTGTGTGTATGTATAGGGAGAGGGCCCATTTCTGCTTTCAGAATTCCAAAGGGGTCCATGACCCGTTAATGGCTAAGGGTGACAGGCTTAGCGGCTCTGTGTATCCTGAGGGTAGTCCAAGCGACGGGGGCAGTGAGATGACTAGAAGAGAGACCCCCGGAGGGTGAAGGGCCTGACGTGACACCAGTGTGGTGTGAGAGACACCATACCACAGGAGGGATGTTGTAGGGGAGGGATGTTCATTCTACAGCCCTACACTGAAGTCTGAGTGTCAAGCTTTAAGTGTTCAGATAGGAAATTAGGACCCATACTGTGGAATCTGATAGGGCATTTATCTCCATGTCAAAGGACACAAAGCAGAAAAAGATGAAATGGTAGGTTCACATTCCACAGACCTAGTATTATATTTTTCAAACTATGAGGTGCAGTCTTGCAATAGCATTTTGCTTTGATCCTGTACTCTGCCATGTCCACAAGCTCACCTTCTGTTCTATCGCAGCCACTTTTAGTCATCCCCCAACAGAAGTCTAGGCGAGTCTCCAAAGGCACAATAAAGAGTGATATTTCTTCTTTTACGAAGGCACTAACACCTGTTTGTGTTCCTGCTAGCAAAACTGCTGAGTTCTTGAGAAGATTTGAGGCAGACTTCCCACACAGAGGGACCTGTCCAGTTGCTGGTTATGACCCACAGTCTTCAGCTTGGGTGAGTGGAATATAATGCAGGGTGCCGTCTGGCACTTTTTAAAGTGGATGAAGATCAGGGCCAGAGAGTGACTTCTACAGCACAGAATTTTGGAACTAAAGGCAGAGATGATCTGAGCTGAAACTGACCTCAACTATTGTCTCAGCTGTAAAACAATGCTTGTACTTGTTGCCAACATCATGGACACCGGGATGAGCAGCAAGCAGCCTCTGAAAAACCTTTGCTCTCACCCAGTCATCCATCCCTCAAATTTGTATGTTTATATAAGTTCTGTCATGCGTGCTAAGTTGCTTAGTCGTGTCTGACTCTTTGCGACCCCATGGACTGCAGCCCACCAGGCTCCTCTGTTCTCCAGGCAAGAATACTGAAGTGGATTGCTATGCCCGTCTCGAGGGTATATTCCTGACTCAGGGATCAAACCTACATCTCTTGTGTCTCCTGCATTGGCAGGCAGGTTCTTTACCACTGAGCCACCTGGGAAAGCCCCAAAAAGGGCATGCTGCTTCCTCATTGGGGAATCAAACCCTGGACTCCCGCGTGACAGGGACAGTCACCACTATACTAACAAGGGCCAGGCACATACAATGTCTGCCTAGAAGGACTTTAGTCAAGTGAAGAGGAGAACTAGGTATAGAGCAGAGCGGTGAGTGTAGAGGACATAAACAGTCGGAAAGCTGAAGCTTAAAAGATGAGTCACAAGAGAGTCATCCCAGGTGTCAGGAAGTAGAAGAAAGAAGGAAGGTATAATGGCAAGGGAAAGCATGGATGAATTTTGTGTAGCTGCAGTTGAGAAGGGCAAGCTAGGAGCCTGGAGAAGTCAGGAGCCCTGAGGAGAGTTCCGCAGTTGTAGTGGTCTGGGTGGGGTGGTTCACTGGGGGTGCTGTCTTGGGTACTGCAGGATGTGTAGCAGCCCTGACACCCTGGGCAGAATGCTAGCAGCATCTCCCGGGCTTTGAGGCTCCAGAGATGCCACGTGCAGGAAGCTCCTGGTGCTCGTGGTGGGACACCACTGCCAACCTGAACGAACTTGAGCTTCATTCTGGGAGTCCTGAAGGTACTGAGATGTTGTAAACAGGGACGCGTCAAGGTTACATTTGCATTTTGGCTGCTGGATCACTCTGGTCACCAGGTGAAGGATGGGTCTGAAATAACAGAGAGGTCTCTGAGGCTTCCATATTAGACGCAGCAAGCAATGATGAAGGTCTGAAGTAGAGTGGTGGGTGAGAGGATGGAGATGAGAGTGTAGGTCAGAGGAACGCTTAGGAGGTGAAAAGGGCAGAGCTTGGTTACTGACTGACCAACTGGGGGCAAGGATGGCCATGGGAAAGGGTTGTAATTGAAAGAAAAGGTTGTTTTAGGTTTTAGAAAGACAGCTTTTCAGGGTCTGGAGAGGTAAATGAGAGGCTGTTGGAGACGTCTGATTGTCCTCTTCCCCCAGCCCTCTTTCTCTTTAGCGACCACACTTTAAAATGTCAGAGAGATACTATGACACTCCTTGGGAAAAGGTCATTCTACTCTTACCAGAAACCTCTCAGTGCTTCTTATTTTTCCCCTGCACTGAAGGCTACAGTGTTCCAAAGTCCAGATTCGCTAAATGTGGGCTCCACCAGTCATATCAAATCCATCGTCCCTCTCATTGCATGGTACTGGAGGAAGTTTTGAGGAGCTGTAGGTAGTAGGGTTAATCCCGTATAGAGATGATCCTTGACATATGTCTACATGGCCTTTTCATGATGGAGGAGGGGAGGCAAGATAGGAGTTGGATAGCTTTACCACCTGGGTGTTTGGCTGGCAGGATGGTTTTGATTTCTGTTTGAAGGGTCTTGAATCCTGTGGCTGAAACACATGTGTGCTTGCCCTGTTGATTTTGGCTTGTTTCTTCAATTGAACAAGATCCTCCTGGAATTTCAATATTGTTGTCCAAGGCGTTAGTAATCTCTCCCAGAGCTGCATTTCCTGTGGATTGATTAGTGCCTTAGTCATAAGATCCTCAGGCAATTAATAGAAAATATGGAGCAGGATTGTACCCAGGATGGCTCCTCACCAACAGCATTCAATAGCTGCTCCCATTCTGACACCAAACTATTAATAATTTGTGGGTGTTCAATATATTTACTGACTTGTTACACATACTGTAGTCTTCTCATACTGTCTAATTCATGTGCAGAGAATTCCTCAGAGAATGCACTGCAGAACCATTTTTTAATGCTTTAGGAAAATCAGATATTCACCTCTGTGAATTTAAAGGAAGACACCTGCAATGTGCTTTAATTATGATCAATGCACAGAAGGTGAACACTGCATGATACCCAAATATGTGGCGTGTGAGGAGCTGCAAGGTTTCAAGTTTTCTTTTTTTTTAAAAAAAGCTATTTCAGTTTTACTACATAATGCAACTTTCCTGAGAAAATGGGAGTTGGTGATGGACAGGGAGGCCTGGCGTGCTGCGATTCATGGGGTCGCAGAGTCGGACACGACTGAGCGACTGAACTAAACTGCCTCTTCTACCGAGTTTAATACTCTGAGAAAAAAATACCACCTCATTCTGTTGTTCCGTGGTCCAGTGGCTCCCCCTGTTTTGAAGAATCCAGTCAAAATGCCTTAGCTTATGCACAAAGCCCTCTCTGTGCCTCCATCCCCGCACCTTCTCCCCCCACAACCCACCTCTCTGTGTTCCTGCAGTGTAGGTCTCTGCTGTTCCAGGTGTGGTCCATGGCCCAGTAGTAGAGGCGCTGCCTGAATGATGCTGCAGACCTGAATCAGCGCCCACAGTTTAACATGGTCTGTAGCTGATGTGTGTACACGTTTATGTTTGAGGAGCACTGTTCTCTCATTCACGCCTTTCTGGCCATTACTACTGCTACTTTTACTTCCACTACTCCGAACTCTTACTGCAGGTTGCTTTAATTTCTATCCGTGTGTCACATGTCCTTTAAAAATTCAACACTGAAAGGCATAGGTCCCTCACATGCCATTCAAACCCACTTCTATTCCAGTTCTTTACATTCTTAGTATAACATTTCGTTTGCTGCTGTAGAGAATTTTTGCCATTTTTAGGGGCTTCAAACATAAATGGAACCTCTTACGGTTCTGTAGATCAGAGGTCAGATGTGAGGAGGAAGGGACTGAAGTCAGGGTGTCAGTAGGGCTGGTTTCTTCTGGAGGCACGAGGAGGAATCTGCTCCTTGCCTCTCCCAGTGTCTCTTGGCTGCTGCCGCCATTCTTTGGTTCCTTAACCCATGTGTGTGTGTGTGTGTTAGTTGTTCAGTTGTGTCCAACTCTTTGTGACCCCATGGACTGCAGCCCACCTGGCTCCTCTGTCCATGGAATTCTCCAGGCAAGAATACTGGAGTGGGGTGCCATTTCCTTTTCCAGGGAATCTTCCCTACCCAGGGATTGTACCTGCATCTCTTGTGTCTGCTTCATTGGCAGCCAGATTCTTTACCACTGAGCCACCTGGGAAGCCCCTTCCTTGACCTGTGGCTCACTCTAATCTCGACTCTTATCATCATATCACCTCCTCTCCACTCTGACCTTCTTGCCTTCCTCTTGTAAGGACCATTGTGATTCTGTTGGTCCTACCGATACCACACAGGTGCCTCTCTGTTTGTCCTGATTCTTGATTTCTACAAAGTCCCTTTTGTCATATAAGGTAACACTGACAGCTTCTGAGGCTTCCCTGGTGGCTCAGATGGTAAAGAATCTGCCTGCAATGCAGGAGACCTGGGTTCAATCCCTGGGTCGGGAAGATCCCCTGGGGAAGGGAATGGCTACCCACTCCAGTTTTCTTGCCTGTAGAATTCCATGGACAGAGGAGCCTGTTGGACTACAGTCCACGGGGTTGCAAAGAATCGGACAAGACTGAGCGACTAACACTTTCACAGACAGTGTGCAGGGGTTAGGATGTGGAGTTCTTTGAGAGGGCCGTTATTCATCCAGCCACACTCCCTTAGCTGTGTCTTTTGTTATTTGGCTCTGAATATGTTAATGAAGTTTTCTATAAAGAAAGCCGAGTGCTGAAGAATTGATGCTTTTGAACTTGGTGTTGGAGAAGACTCTTGAGCGTCCCTTGGACTGCAAGGAGATCCAACCAGTCCATCCTAAAGGAAATCAGTCCAGAATATTCATTGCAAGGACTGATGCTGAAGCTGAAACTCCAATACTTTGGCCACCTGATGCGAAGAACTGACTCATTTGAAAAGACCCTGATGCTGGGAAAGATTGAAGGTGGGAGGAGAAGGGGATGACAGGATGAGATGGCTGGATGGCATTACCGACTCAATGGACATGAGTTTGAGTAAACTCCAGGGGTTGGTGATGGACAGGGAGGTCTGGCGTGCTGCAGTCCATGGGGTTGCAAAGAGTCCGACACGACTGAGCGACTGAACCTAACTGAGGTTAGTAAGGTATATGGCTATCCGTTGATTCATCTATTTTAAATCTTATGATTTTTTTCCCCTGATTCTCCCCATCTAATCATTCAGTATCTCAGGCTTTCCTTTATTATGACTCTGCAAATATTTTTCACTGCCAAGCCAGTTATAATTTACATTTTCTTTCTTTCATTTTCTTTCTTTTATAACTTTGGAAATCTTTCATTTTATTTTTCATTTTGCTAGTTTCCTTTGAACATCTGACTGCCTTCCTTTAGCTTTTGTGAGTGTTCTACAAAGTGCCTCTTGATGCAAATTTCCATACAATTTTCCACTTTGTGACTGTCAGATTAACTTGTCAATTCCGGGTTTCTTTCCCTTCTGCAAACCTCCCTCCTCACTTCACCTGGGCTGGTTGATTTTGAAGCCTCCAACAGCGCTATTGTTCTGGGACTGTCCTTTCATAGAATAGTTCCCAACCTCAGCTATCCATTGGAATCATCTGGGCGGGGGTGGCTGGGGGGGACTTTAAAGCTCCATGATGCCTGGGTCATGCCCCCAGGGCTCCTGGTGTATTGTGGCCTGGGCTTTAGGCTTTTAAAGCTCCCCAGGTGATTCTAGTGTGCAGCCAAGAATGAGAATCAGGGCTTTAAAATCATCTGCGGAATTGCTTTTATTGCTTTTCTGTGTTGGGTTCCCTGATTTCTGGGTCGCATTTCTTTTTTACTTTTTGATTATTTATTTGTGTTGGTGGGGCATATTATTTAGTAGCTTCCCAAGAGAAGATGTATGTTCAAATCCTTGCATGTCTGAAACTATCTTTATTCAGCCCTCACACTCAACTTGCAATTTTCTAGAAAGTATTCCAAATTGCAAATAATTTTCCTTTACCATTTTGAAGGCATTGCTCTTCTGACTGAGTTATTCGTTCCTAAGGAATGCAAGGCCATCTGAATTTTGTACTTATATGGAGGCTTTCCCCTGCTTCCCCTGGAAATATTTCTGTATTTCCTTCTCTTTTATTTTTTTCTGGTATTCTGTAATTGCATAATGATGTGCCTTAGTGTGAGGGTCATTTTTATTCATTTTCAGTCTGGAAATTTATCTCTAGTTTTAGATGATTTTCTTGTGTTATTTCTTTGATTTATTTCCTTTCATTTTCTCTTTATGGGATTCTTATTATTCAAATCTTAGGCTTCCTTGATTTATCTTCTAACTTTTTCATAAAAAAGCATTTTTTCCCCTCTAATTTATCTTTGATTACTCACCACCCCCCCAACCTTGTGTGTGTGTGTGTGTGTGTGTGTGTGTGGTGCGTATGTGTCTTAGTCACTTACTTCCTGGCATACTGAATTAGAAAAAACTCCAATCTTTTCCCTCCTAAGTGTATGCTTAACTTCTACACTACCTCGTGCGCACGCGTGTGTATACACACACGCACACACACAGACAGCACTTCTGATACAAAATGTGTGTGGGGTTTTCCCCACCAGTTAGTTCTGCAACACCAGCTAAATGTCCCACAATTTAACTCAGTTCTGACACTCTCTGCCTGGAGATAGCATCAGATCTCACAGGCTAAGGACTCAGTCCCACAAGACTGCTCCCTACTTCAGATGCCTGTCACAAGTGATCAGTCCCCAGGGTACCAAGAGCTTCTGCCCAACTTGGTTACAAATCAGAAGTATCCACAAGGGACTTACCTGGTGGTCAGTCCAGTGGTTAAAACTCCACATTTCCACTGAGAGGATTCGTGTTCAATCCATGGTTGGGGAACTAGGATCCCATATGCCATGTGGTACAGCCAAAAAAGAAGTTCCCACAACCTGCACTTGGGATTTAATTAATTTGCTAGAGTCACTCACAGAACTCATTCTACTCTATACTTATTTATGTTTACAAGTTTATTAAAGAGTATGATAAAGGACATAGATGAACAGCCAGATGAGGAAAGATACAGGGAGAGGCCAGGGAGGGTTCTATGCAGAAGCTTCTGTCCCTGTGGGGCTGGGGTGTGGCCACCCTCCTGGTGGATATGTTATATATGGATATGTGCATCTACTCAACAGTTCCTTGAACCCCTATATTTCTGGGACTTTTATGGAGGCTTTCTCCTATAGGCATGATCAGTTATTAATTCCATTTCCAACCCTTTTTTCTTCTATGGAGGATGGAGGTTTGAGATTGAAAATTCCAAATGTCTAACTATGACTTGCTTCTTCTAGTGACCAGCTCCCATGCAGGAATCATTCAGGAGCCCACATGGAGTTGCCTCAGTAGAACAAAAGGCACTCCTTGTGGTCTGATTACTTAGGAAATTACGGGGTTTTAGAAGCCCTGAGTCAGAGATGGGGTCAAAGACCAAAGACTGGAACAAGAGATGTTCTAAAAGCTCTTATCATTTAGGAAATTACAAAGGTTTTAGGAGCTCTGAGCTCTGTACCATGAACTTGGGGCAGGTATATATATATATATCTGCCATATTTATGTTTTGGAATGACCCTGATGCTGGAAAAGATTGAAGGCAAAAGGAGAAGAGGGCAGCAGAGGATGAGATGGTTAGATAGTATCACTGACTCAATGGACAGGAATCTGAGCAAACTCTGGGAGATAGTAAAGGATAGGGAAGCCTGGCATGCTGCAGTCCACGGGGTCGTAAAGAATCAGACATGACTTAGTGCCTGAACAACAATAACTTGCCATATATACGATATATAAAATGTATATAAAAATTTTAAATATACATAATTTTTTTCTGTTATCTCACACATTTTATTGACTTTATCTTCTAAATATTTTACTTGCCTTTTTGTGGGGAAGAGGAGATATTTTTAATTTCTAAGAGCTCCTTTTTATTTTGTTGCTTAAAAAAACCCCAAAAAACCAGCAACCTGTTCTTATTTCATGGATAAAATATCACCCTCTATGTCTCAGAGGAAACAGTGCAGGGAGCAGTATAAAAGTTCAAAGAAGGGGGTCCAGAGGCTCACAGCCTGGTATGCAGGAGTTTACCCAATCCTTTCACTCACCCTGGGATCTGAACACGGCTGCCTTCTGTCCTAGGCCTGTCTGCTTTAGTTGATCCAGAGGATACACTTTTGATTTCCTGTCAGGCTGGGAGCATTAGCACCTGAATTGTCGGGGTGGAAGCAAACGCGGGCGCCTTCCTCTCATCCATCGCCTTCCCGGTAGCTGGTACATCCATCTCTGGGGCCCTCACGCCGCTCTGTGGGGCTAGCTGCCTTCCTGTGGCTCCTGCATCAAAAATCAACCCCCGCCCCGCCTCCTGCAGCAGGGCTTTAGATTTGCTCTTTGCTCTCCTCGCCCCTCAGTTTTTCTTCATCTACTTTGTCTTCACAGATTTTTCTGTCTGAGAACACTGGTCTCTCGGGCTTTTGAAGCTAGGGTTTGTGTTTGTTTCAGTTCCTCCTCTGTTCGGGGTAACTGCTGAGAAAAGCATGGAGCAGAAACATATTCACTTCACCACCGTGAGGAGGGAGCTCAGTGCTTGTTACGCATTGAGTCGTGTCCCCTCAAAATTTATATGTTGAAGTCTTAACTGCCAGTACCTCAGCATGTGAGCTTATTTGGAGATGGGGGTCTTCACAGAGGACATTAAGTTAAATGAGATCTAATCCACTAGGAAAGGTACCCTTATGAAAACACAGAAATTTGGTCACAGGAGCAGACACGTATAGAAGGAGGATGATGTGAATGAGACTTGAGAAGACTGTCTTCTGTAAGCAAGGAAAGAGGCATAGATCCTTCCCTCACAGCCATCAGGAGAAACATGCATGCCACCGATACTATGCATAAAACAGCTGACCGAGGACCCACTATACAGTGCAGGAAACTCGCTTCTGTGTTCTGTGGTGACCTCAGTGGGAAGGCAATGGCAACCCTCTCCAGTATCTTGCCTGGAGAATCCATGGACAGAGGAGCCTGGTGGGCTCCAGTCCATGGGGTCGCAAAGAGTCGGACACGACTGAGCGACTAACACACACACACAAATGGGAAGAACGTCCAGAAAAGGGGGATGTGTGTATTCATATAGCTGATTCACTGTGCTGTACAATAGAAACTGACATCACATTGTAAAGCAACTATACTCCAATAAAAATTAAAAAAAAAAGAAGCCAACTTTGTAGCCACCTCGATTTTAGACTTGTTAGCTTCCATGTGGGGCAGTAAACATCTTTGTTTAAGCCACCCAGTCTGTGGTTCTTTGTTATGACAGCCTGAACAACCTAGTATAATACAATGCCATTTTTCATTTATTCACACAGTGTCCTGCCCCTGTTTAGTCTGATTCCTACTCTTTAAAACGCAACCTGATGTCTCCCGCTTTGAGAAGGTGTCCTTGATCTGCTTTAATTAAATGTCCTTCTTTTTAGCATCCCTTATCACAATACCTCTCATGCTGTACTGTAAATCATTAATCCTGTTCATCTTTCTGTCTGACTTCCATACTAGGCTATAAGTACTTGAGGCCTGGGGTACTGTCTGACCTCAGGGATTGTGCATAGGAGGCTGAAATATTGATTATTGAAAGAATATATTATTGGCATAGCTTGTGGGGGAGGATGAGCAAAAGTGTAGTTGAGTAACAAATTTATCATTAATATGTTAAACCAATACTTTGTGATAGAAGAATTATATGAATATAATTACATAGAAATTTCTGAGACTTTAAGTAGTGATACCCATACATGCACATACAACAATCAAGGTTAAAATCTCAGAGAATAAAAATAAAGAAAACCAGTAATCTAGAGTCTTTGCCCGTATTTTCAAAGAGAAACTTCCTGTCCTGCCTAGGGATCACAGCTGGGTAAGCAAACACTGGGACTGCAAGTAACTTTGAACTCTTTGTAGTTGTGATGCCTTGTGAACTGCCCAGTTTCTGTGTCCTTTTCATTGACACTTTATGTATCTAATCATTTTTTTCTAAGTCAAATATTGTGCGCTATGCCCATGTGTACTCAGTCACGTCCAACTCTTTGCGACCCCATAGACTGTAGCCTGCCAGGCTCCTCTGACATGGAATTTCCATCCAAGAATCCTGGAGTGGGTTGCCATTTCCTATTCCAGAGAATCTTCCCGGCCCAGGGACAGAACCCACATCTGTTGCGTCTCCTGCATTGGCAGACGGATTCCTTAACACTGTACCCCTTGGGAAACCCAGGACCCATATTCTGATAAAAAACTCAACAGGTTAAGTTTAAAAGGAAGGTATACAAATAGGTTCCTCACTGACGTCATCTTATCTGCTTTAACTAAATCTCTTATTCCTCCTTTTATTCCCTTGAATAGAAAATGTGCTACCAGCCTCTCTTCCCTCCTTTCAGACCTCATATAAAAATAAAGGGTCACTAGAGAATGATTCCCCACTGTTTATATCTTATCACAGTCTCCTTGTGTTCAGGATATGGATAAAGTCCTAGGATGAGTCTGCCTGTCTAATGTGGCAGGGTTTGGATATATGTGGGCTTTCTGAACACATCTGGACACATTTGGAGCGCCGCAGTTCTACTCAGTAGTGCTATAGCTGATGCATCCTGAGAATCTCTCTCATTCCAGCAAGTGCTTCTTCTTATTTGCTGGAAGATGGGTTTTATAGTGACAGAAATGGAGGAATGAATTAAGAAGTACTTGAGAAAAATTATAGTAAGGGAAAAGGGGGGACCAGGCTACAGAAGCTTTATGGATTATTAGTCCAAAGAACTAGGGCCTGAAATATGTCACTGCTGCCATGATGCTGCGGGTAGTTTATGAGAACAATGGATTTCCTACGTGTTAGCTTATCAGGCTGGCCTCTCTGCCTTCCTGAGGGTGGGCTGCAAATCAGTGTGAGGGAGAGAAAGTGTATGACAAATGAACAGACAGAATACTTGAAATCTCATCACTTCCAGCACATGTGGTCTCTGTGCCCATGGCGGGGGACCCTGACATGGAGGGTCACTGGGCCTGAAGGACATCTTACTGTGCGTGCTGACTCTCCTGAGCTTCCCCCTTGAGGTCCTAATTCAGCCAGAAATGATGGCTTCTGCGCTCCTGAATAGACTTTGCTTTCCCTCCGGGGCACAGAAATGAACTTCAGGTACAGGTTAGGGACACAAAGACCTGGAGAGAAATTCGTCTCTGGAGTCATGTGGCATCAATCACCAGCTGACACGCTGCTTAACAGGACAGCATTAATGAGCAGCAGACACGCCTGTGCCTCTGCACTCAGCGTCACCACTGCGTGCCTCTGGTATTCATCAGCTGGTTGAAATACTCTTGAAAAAAATACATTCAACTTTCCTCTGCTTCACACCCTCCTCACGAGAAGGAATAAACTATGCTGATTATCTCTGAGGGGATATTTTTTAAAGCTTAATTAAACAAATGTTTAGAGCATCCTTTAAAGTGTGCTGGATGGTTGTGCTTATACTCGTCTCTTGTATATCCCAAGAGGCATCTGCAGACGTATGCATAAATCACTCAATTTTAAGCAAGTATACATGGAGAGCTTGCTATATGCTCAGGTTGATCTGTTAGAACTGGACCCACAGTAGGCATCAGACATTGTGGTGATGCTTTTTCTTATGATTCTTTTTTTTCTATACCATTACAGGCCAGAAGACGGGCTTATATGGATACTCTAAAGGAAGAAGAAAATCAAAAATTGCAAAAGATTAAGGAAGAACAGCACCAGAAGGTATTCAAAGACCATATTAGTACTTGGTTGTGGTACTAGACAATGTTGAAGGGCTTGAGAACAGAAATATTTACATACATGAAAACCCAAGAAACAAAACAAAACACCACAGGTGTTAAAAATGGTGAGATGTGAGTATGTTTTAAGAGTATGGTGGTGTGATGGCGGCTTCTGTTCAACTACTTACTGGCTCCTGCTACTTACTTAGCCTCGGAGGGCTACAGTGTGTTTGTTGTAGTTGGTTCAGGGAGAAGATGATAGAACACTTGGGAACTTTTTTCTTTTTTTTAACTTTTTATTTTGTATTGGAGCATAGTTGATTAAAAATGTGTTAGTTTCAGGTATATAACAAAGTGATTCAGTTACATGCATAAACATGTATCTATACTTTTTCAAATTCTTTTCCCAGTTAGGGTGTTGCAGAATATTAAGTGGAGTTCCAGGACACTTGGAAACTTCTGGTCTATAAAATATAACAAATGCCACTGCCATTTTTTAAATTAAAGATATATGATATTGCAAATCATGTCCAGAGACCACTATAATGCATAATGAAAAAAAGCAGGCTCACAAAAATCGTGACACTGGCTTAAATGTCCATCTAAAAATACCCAAAGAATGAAACAATGCATACTCTATACATATACAAATATGTGAGGGGTTTCAAAAAAACACAGTATTCCAAATAAAAAGAGCAATAGAAATCAGGGAAATGAACATTGAGAAAAGTACTTATTAGAAGAGGAAATTTCAGACAGGGTAACTGAAAACAGTGTTCTGACTTGATGGTCATACCTGCCTTTGATTTATAGGCTCAGAGGCTCCTCAACCAAGGATGGGAGTGATGAGGGAGATGGGAGTCAGCTCCAAGGGGCCACTTCATTCCAGGTCCTTTAAAAAAGTTAAAAAAAAAAAATTATTCAGCTAGTGGGAGACCATTATCTACCCCATATTTATTTTCCAACTCTTTTCTTGCTCTATTTGTACTTAATATATCCTGTCATTTCTTCCAGGATGTCCCTCAAGTCTGTCTCTTCAATTATTCAGTTACCTTGTATTCTAATACCATTCTGATTTCCTTAATTTGGTTTGTTTTTTCCCCTTATGTCTTTGCTCTACAGGTAACTTATTATAGCAATTGAGTGTGGAAATCATATTATAACATATTCATATTATGAAATGTGTACTAATTGTTGTTGTTATAATTGACCCTTTGAGTGCTACCTCCTCCCAACAGAGGTCAAGCCTTTACTTTTTCAGTTTCATCCAACATACAATATAAGTGTTTGTCACTGAGTTGTTTTGTGCATCAGTTCAGTTCAGTCACTCAGTCATGTCTGACTATTACCCCACGGCACTGCAGCACGCCAGGCCTCCCTGTCCATCACCAACTCCTGGAGCTTGCTCAAACTCGTGTCCATAGAGTTGGTGATGCCATCCAACCATCTCATCCTCTGTTGTCCCCTTCTCCTTCTGCCTTCAATCTTTCCCAGCATCAGGGTCTTTTCCAATGAGTCAGTTCTTTGAATCAGGTGGCCAAAATATTAGAGCTTCAGCTTTAGCATCAATCCTTGCAATGAATATTCAGGACTGATTTCTTTGAGGATGGACTGGCTTGATCTCCTTGCAGCCCAAGGGGCTCTCAAGAGTCTTCTCCAGTACCACAGTTCAAAACATCAATTCTTTATCATTCAGCTTTCTTTATGGTCCAACTCTCACATCCATACATGACTACTGGAAAAAACATAGCTTTGACTTGATGGACATTTGTCGGTAAAGAAATGTCTCTGCTTTTTAATATGCTGTCTAGGTTGGTCATAGCTTTTCTTCCAAGGATTGAATGTCTTTTAATTTCTCGGCTGCAGTCACCATCTGCAGTGATTTTGGAGCTCAAGAAAATAAAGCCTCTTGTTTCCATTGTTTCCCCATCTATTTGCCATGAAGTGATGGGACCAGATGCCATGAACTTAGTTTTTTGAATGTTGAGTTTCAAGCTTTTTCACTCTTCTCTTTCACTTTCATCAAGAGGCTCTTTAGTTCTTCTTCACTTTCTGCTGTAAGTGTGGTGTCATCTGTGTATCTGAGGTTATTGATATTTCTCCTGTCAATATTGATTCCAGCTTGTGCTTCATCCAGCCCAGCATTTCACATAATGTACTCTGCATATAAGTTAATAAGCAGGATGACAATATACAGCCTTAACGTACTCTTTTCCCAATTTGGATCCAGTCCATTGTTCCATGTCTGGTTCTAACTGTTAAATTGTTGAAAGAAATAATGTAAATTGTCAGTTTAGTTATTAAGCCACTTACTAGGCTTAATTATTAAGCCAAGTGCCAATAAGGTGCTTCCCTAGTGGCTCAGTGCTAAGGAATCTGCCTGCAATGCAGGAAATGTGGGTTTGATCCCTGGGTCTGAAAGATCCCCTGGAGAAGGAAATGGCAACCCACTGCAGAATTCTTTCCTGGAGAATCCTATGGACATAGGAGTCTGATGGGCTACAGTCCATGGGGTTGCAAAGAGCTGGACATGAATTAGCGACTGAATATAAGCTTGATAAGCAATAAAGAAGCCACGAAGCATTTTCATCTCTTGTTGTTTAAAAAAATTATTTTTCCTTTGACAAAGGCTTCATATTGAAATCCACATTTAAATAAGCAGTGTTATAGTAAGATTCTAGTAATTATCAAGTCAAAACTGAATTTAGTATATATTTAAGTTATATTTTCAGTGATGTCCATCAAATGATATGAAAGGATTAATATTTTTCTGTGATCTTTCAACTTATTACCACATCCTGAGGTACTTAGATACTAAGGGGAGTGTTACAAATCAGTGTAGACATGATGTATTTTAAAATAACTACTAGTGAATCTTAAATACTGTTTTATAAAGTTTGGTATATTTAGAATGTTAAAACCTTTAAATGTAGAACATTTTACAGAGAGCATGCTCAACAGATTAGAAAATCAGATCTGCTATTTAATTTTCAGGTTGAGCAGTTATTTTAAACAGTGAAAATTAAGCTTTTTATTTCTTAATCTTGTTTTTTCTTCTGGAGTTAGACAAATTGATACATATATATTTTTCTGGTTATTGATTAAACATATTTTCTTTTTACATAAATTATTTCCTTTTACTTACTGAAGCTTTCAGTAAAATGAATAATGAGTGTATAGATAGTTCCACCACTCAGTTCAGTTCAGTTCAGTCGCTCAGTCATGTCTGACTCTTTGCGACCCCATGAATCACAGCACACCAGGCCTCCCTGTCCATCACCAACTCCCAGAGTTCACATCACTAGGGACTTCAATAACAGTAGAATACATAAGGATATTTACCTTTTTTTTGTGTCTCTCCCTTTTTGCTCAGTCTGTTGTTAAAAAATGTCCACTGGAAGCTTCCCTGGCTAGTAGAGTCTGTCACTCATTATCACTTCAGTGGTTTTGCTTAAGAAAACAAGAAGAATCATGTTTATGGCAGGGAGACATAATACATTTGTATCATCACATCTTTTCATGTGTTTGATTTCACCTAGTAGCCCAGATGGTAAAGCATCTGCCTGTAATGCGGGAGACCTGGGTTCAATCCCTGGATCGGGAAGGTCCCCTGGGGAAGGAACTGGCAACCCACTCCAGGATTCTTGTCTGGAGAATTGCATGGACTGAGGAACCTGGTGGGCTACAGTCCATGAGGTCGCAAAGAGTCAGACACAACTGACTGACTAATACTTCCTCGTTTCAATTTTTCACCCTATCAGTTCAGTTCAGTCGCTCAGTCGTGTCCAGCTCTTTGCGACCCCATGAACCGCAGGACGCAAGGCCTCCCTGTCCATCACCAACTCCCGGAGTCCACCCAAACCCATGTCCATTGTATCAGTGATGCCATCCAACCATCTCATCCTCTGTCGTCCCTTTCTCCTCCTGCCTTCAGTCTTTCCCAGCATCAGGGTCTTTTCAAACGAGTCAGCTCTTCACATTAGGTGACCAAAGTATTGGAGTTTCAGCCTCAGCATCAGTCCTTCCAATGAATATTCAGGACTGATCTCCTTTAGGATGGACTGGTTGGATCTCCTTGCAGTCCAAGGGACTCTCAAGAGTCTTCTCCAATACCACAGTTCAAAAGCATTGTTTTCACCTGTACCTTCTGTATATTTTGTGTTAACTAGTGTATTTTCTGTCAGCAAGCATGCCGACTCTTGCTGTAATAAAATAAACAAGCCAGCCTACTTCTTCCTTGATTCGGCTGTCCTCGGGGCTATCACCTTTTCTGCTTCTACCAAAAAAAAAAGACAGAGGTAATATTACTATAATCACATCTTTATTGCCCACTTTGTCCTTAATGCTTTACGTTCTGGTTTATATTTCATAAACGCTCTTACTGAAACTGCTCTCTAAAGATAAAATCCCTTCTGAACATTCGGTTCAGTAGTTCAGTGGTCTTTTTGCAATCCCTGTGTCCCTGTAACTCTGATATTATTTATACCATTTAAAGCTTTTATGGCTTTTTTTACTCTATTATTCTGATATTATTCTCTCTCAAAGTAATCCATCCCAGTATTCATCCATCGACCCATCTATCCATCCATTCATCCATCCATCTATTCTGTCAACAACAGGGACTGAGCTCCTATTATGTACTGAGCCTTCTGGAAGATACTGAAGTTCCAACTAGAAACAGGATAGACAAGGCCCCTTCTCTCCTAAAGTTTACTTTTTTTGTGGAGGAGATGGACAATTAAAAGAGGACAAATAAAACACTGTACTTTTATTTTATAGTGAATAATCACTTGGTAGTAATTAATGCTGCACAAGAAAAAATTGTGTGTTGTGATAACTTCAGAGTGGTGTATCAAATAGTGTTGATTACCTACTTCTCGTTTCAGTTTTTCACCCTATCAGTTCAGAAAAAAAACCCATTTCTTCCCCCTTCATGTATTCATCCTACTTAGCATGGCCTGTTTCAGAAAAGTCAGAATCAGCCCAGGGATGCATTTGCAAATGGTCTAACTGGTCATGGGAATTATATTCTCATTGACTGTGATTGGTTCAGCCATTGATATGGGAAGTAGTTCCAACCAGCATGACTTATGGGAACCCAGCCTTTCAGTACAGGATTTTATCATGAAATGGACCACTCTTCTCACTTAGTGATTTTCACCTTGATGGTTCTTGGTCTTAATTTTGTCTGATCATAATTATTTTGCTATCCGCAGAACTTATACGGCAATTTCTTTTTCCATTACTTAATTTTAACCTCTCTGTGTCTTTTGGCTTAAATTAGATTTCTAGTAACAAAAATGGCTGATTTTTCCTTTACCCAATTTCATAATCTCTTTTTAATATATTCTCATTTATTGTGATTACTAGTGTATTTGCCCATTTTCTTCTACATAATTTACTTTTTGTTTTTGTTTTCCATTCTTTATTTTCTTGACTCTGAATTTTCTGTCCTGTTTATTTACTTTTCCTCTTTTCTCTCCTCTCCTTTCCTCCCTGTCATATAAAATTTCTTAGTGGTTTTGATTTTAATTTTGTATCACCTTTTGTTGGCCTGTTTAAGCTCAAAATGTCTTACTGTAGTTCTGAGAAATTTCTGTTTTCTTTTCACACTTCTACCCTATTATCATCCCTATTGCCTGTTTCTTGAATATGTGTCAAGTAGCTTTGGAAATTCTAGCTAGACCTGTCCTCTATCTCTCTTAACTATTTGTCTTATACTTCCTGTCTGGCCTTATCCATTGCATTCTGGAAGGAACCTTTCTCTAGATCATCTTGCTCCTGGAATCGTTTCGTCACTCTGCTTATTTGGCCCATGCACTGAATTTGTTTATTTACTAGTGTTGCTGACTCATTTTTTCACAGCAGTGCTCTACTTTATATCCTTTCTGATCTCTACATTAACGGTAGTCATACAATCATTTTCTACTTACTATTTTAACAGTAATTTTTTCCTTTCTGATGTAAGTTTTATCTCATGCAGTTCTCTCTCTCAAATGTTTGGTGATTCTTGGTTATCTCCTCATGTTTCTTTGGACATGTGAAAGTATTAGTTGCTAAGCTGTGTCTGACTCTTTGTGACCCCATAGACTGTAGCCCACCAGGCTCCTCTATCCATGGGATTCTCCAGGCAAGAAAACTGGAGGGGGTTGCCATTCCCTTTCCCAGGTGATCTTCCCAACCCAGGGACTGAACCCAGATTTCCTGCACTTGGGGCAGATCCTTTACCATTTGAGCCAACAAGAAAGCCCCTGGCCAAGTTTAGTTCAGTCAGTTCAGTTCAGTTGCTCAGTCATGACCGACTCTTTGCGACCCCATGAATCACAGCACGCCAGGCCTCCCTGTCCATCACCAACTCCCGGAGTTCACTCAAATTCATGTCCATCGAGTCGGTGATGCCATCCAGCCATCTCATTCTCTGTCGCCCCCTTCTCCTCCCGCCCCCAATCCCTCCCAGCATCAGAGTCTTTTCCAGTGAGTCAACTCGTCACATGAGGTGGCCAAAGTATTGGAGTTTCAGCTTCAGCATCAGTCCTTCCAATGAACACCCAGGATTGATCTCCTTTAGAATGGACTGGTTGGATCTCCTTGCAGTCCAAGGGACTCTCAAGAGTCTTCTCCAACACCACAGTTCAAAAGCATTAATTATTCGACGATCAGCTTTCTTCACAGTCCAACTCTCACATCCATACATGACCACAGGAAAAACCATAGCCTTGACTAGACGGACCTTTTTTGGCAAAGTAATGTCTCTGCTTTTTAATATACTACCTAGGTTGGTCATAACTTTCCTTCCAAGGAGTAAGCGTCTTTTAATTTCATGGCTGCAATCAGCATCCACAGTGATTTTGGAGCCCCCAAAAATAAAGCCTGACACTGTTTCCACTGTTTCCCCATCTATTTCCCATGAAGTGATGGGACCAGATGCCATGATCTTTGTTTTCTGAATGTTGAGCTTCAAGCCAACCTTTTCACTCTCCTCTTTTACTTTCATCAAGAGGCTCCTGAGTTCCTCTTCACTTTCTGCCATAAGGGTGGTGTCATCTGCATATCTGAGGTTATTGATATTTCTCCCAGCAATCTTGATTCCAGCTTGTGCTTTTTCCAGCCCAGCGTTCCTCATGATGTACTCTGCATAGAAGTTAAATAAGCAAGGTGACAATATACAACCTTGACGCACTCCTTTTCCTATTTGGAACCAGTCTGTTGTTCCATGTCCAGTTCTGACTGTTGCTTCCTGAACTGCATACAGGTTTCTCAAGAGGCAGGTCAGGTGGTCTGGTATTCCCATGTCTTTAAGAATTTTCCACAGTTTATTGTGATCCACACAGTCAAAGGCTTTGGCATAGTCAATGAAGCAGAAATAGATGGTTTTCTGGAACTCTCTTGCTTTCTCCATGATCCAGCGGATGTTGGCAATTTGATCTCTGGTGCCTCTGCCTTTTCTGCTTGAACATCTGGGAGTTCACGGTTCACATTTTGCTGAAGCCTGGCGTGGAGAATTTTGAGCATGACTTTACTAGCATGTGAGATGAGTGCAATTGTGCAGTAGTTTGAGCATTCTTTGTCATTGCCTTTCTTTGGGATTGGAATGAAGACTGACCTTTTCCAGTCCTGTGGCCACTGCTGAGGTTTCCAAATTTGCTGGCATATTGAGTGCAGCACTTTCACAGCATCATCTTTCAGGATTTGAAATAGCTCAACTGGAATTCCATCACCTCCACTAGCTTTGTTCGTAGTGATGCTTTCTAAGGCCCACTTGACTTCACATTCCAAGATGTCTGGCTCTAGGTCAGTGATCACGTTATCTTGATTATCTTGGTTGTGAAGATCTTTTTTGTACAGTTCTTCTGTGTATTCTTGCCACCTCTTCTTAATATCTTCTGCTTCTGTTAGGTCCATACCATTTACATACAGAAGCCAATCTTCTGCATGTGGCAGCCTCTTGTTTGCCTGCGGTCAGCATGTACTGGGACACTGTCCTGTTTCTCTGAGCTCAGGACCCCTCCTCCATTCTGTGTTACCCAGGGGACTATGTCAGTGCGGGCTGCTGTGTATGCCAGTGTGGGAGAGGAAGAACTCACCGTCAAGCTCTTCTCAAAGCACTTCTCCAACTGGTCATCTTTAGCTGCTCTCAGATCTCCTTTAGAAACACAGCTATATCAGACCCAGTTGATCCTGCATACTTGTTTATCCATATAATTTATTTTATCCCTTTTCTACCTACAATGAATTTAAAATTTTTCTGATAAGTTGAGTGCACTTACTGATTTTGCATGATTATTGATTTTATACAGTCATTTGAAAAGTAAAAACAATCCAAAACATGAAAACATACTTAAATTATTCAATGACAGAGAAAATGATTGTAGACTATATTAGATATTATGGTGAGAGCAGCTTATAGGGAATCCTCTCAAAGCTGTACTCAGAAAAAGAAAAATCACAACTTTAAATCCAATCAGTACTCAAAACAGAAACAAATTAAAGTATCCAACCTAAGAATTTAAAACAAGAACCATAAACAATACTGAAGGGAAGTAATTCAGAAAAAAAATTAATTAAAAAAAAACTTGATGAAACAGCTGTTGTTAAAATCCAACGGCTTCTTCTTTGATAAGGTCAACAAAATGAACAAATCTCTGGTAAGTCTAATCAAGAAAATATTAGTAAAAATGCAAATACACAACAGTATAAATGAGGGGCTAGAACCATAGTTTTAGAAAAGATTAAGTGAATGGTTTTATGAGAAAATGTAAGACTCTAAACTGACTCAAAGAATTAAAGACAAAAATGCAAGCGATTTCAAAGTTTTCTGAGAATTACTTTCCCTAAACAAGGTAAATTTGGATAAATTTACAGGCAGGTTCATTTGAATTTTCAAGAAACATATTTTTTCCCTGTGTTCTACAAGTTGTTTCAGAGCAAGAAAAAAGATGAAATAATTTATAATTCATATTATTTAACTGTCATTCTCATGATGTCACAACTTGGTAAAGGGACACACACATACACAACACACACAGATTTTTAGAGATTAACATCTGAAAGAAAATTCTAGCTAATGGTATTTTTTTCTCATATCATTTACATAGAAAATTAAGTTTATTCTAGGAGTGCAAAGATGACTACCTATATAACTTTTTATATCACTGCAATATGATAGTGAAAGTTGCTCAGTTGTGTTTGACTCTTTGTGACCCCATGGACTGTACAGTCCACGGAATTCTCCAGGCCAGAATACTGGAGTGGGTAGCCTTTCCCTTCTCCAGGGGATCTTCCCAACCCAGGGATCAAACCCAGGTCTCCTGCATTGCAGGTGGATTCTTTATGAGCTGAGCCACAAAGGAAGACTGAAATATGAAAGAAAAAGAGATCATGAGAGAAAAAGAATTTGACTACCTCTGAAGTTGCCAAAAATGGGCACTGGTAGGTTAAAATCTATCAGTTAAAAAAAAAAACAAAAACATAGTAAGCTAGAGATAATTTTTTTCCCCTTAACATTCATATAGTCTTTCAAACCAATAACCAACATTAAGTTCAGTGGTAAGATATTAGAACAGTGAACAACATAAAAGTATCTGCAACCCTTACCACCAACTAATATTTGTTCTGGGAATTCTAACCTAATGCTTTTTAGTGTTATTTGATGAAAAACTCTTTTCTAGAGAAGGGGAAGAAAGCTTCAGTATTGCATGGGACAAGGTTGAGAATTGTTTTAGCCAACCTGATAGGACAAAAATAGAAAAGGAGTTTTATCTAATTATTGGAAACAAAAGTTATTATTTATAGATGAGAGCAATCTGCTTGTACAACCCAAGAGAATCAACTGAAAATTGCTTAAACAAATGGAACTAAATGAGCTGATTTTATATGTATGTATACGGGTTTCCTTTGTGGTGTGTGTGTTAGTCGCTCAGTCATGCCCGACTCTTTGCGACCCCATGGACTGCAGCCCTCCAGGCTCCTCTGTCCATGAGATTTTCCAGGCAAGTAAACTGGAGTGGGTTGCCATTTCCTTCTCCAGGGGATCTTCCCAACCCAGGGATCAAACCCAGGTCTCCTGCATTGCAGGCAGATTCTTTACCAACTGAGCTACAAGGGAAGCTCAGCTGGTAAAGAATCCACATGCAATGCAGGAGACCTGGGTTTGATCCCTGGGTTGGGAAGATCCCCTGGAGTAGGGAAAGGCCAACCCACTCCAGTATACTGACCTGGAGAATTCCATGAACTGTGTGGTCCATGGGGTCGCAAAGTCAGACATGACTGAGTGACTTTCATTTCACTTCACTTCATATATATATGACACGCAAATTCATGAAGCATTCCATATTTTTTAGGGTTTCCCTGGTAGCTCAGCTGGTAAAGAATCTATCTGCAATGGAGGAGACAATGGTTTGATTCCTGGGTTGGGAAGATCCCCTGCAGCAAGGGATAGGCTACCTGCTCTAGTATTCTTGGGCTTCCCTTGTTGCTCAGATGGCAAAGAATTTGCCTGCAATGCGGGTGACCTGGGCTCAGTCCCTGGGTTGGGAAGATCCCTGGAGGAGGGTATGTCAACCCACTCCACAATTCTTTCTTGGAGAATCCCCCATGGACAGAGAAGCCTGGTGGGCTACAGTCCATAGGGTCACAAAGAGTCCGACATGACTAAGTGACTAAGCACAGCATAAAACATATATGTAAGAATCAATAATGCCCTCAAATATTAGTAAAAATTAATAAGAAAATAGGGGATAGAAAGATTTCATAAAAAAGCAACAATATAAAAAATTGCTCAATCCCTAAAAAAAAAAACCACATCCAAAACCCCCAAACCTAAAAAGCCCCGAAATACCTCAGAACTTTCCTGTAATCCATTAACGTCAATTTGAATAAAGTAGGTATGGCTGATACTCTGAGTGGTAAAATTCAATACTGTAATATCTACAGTTCTGTCCAAATTGATTAGTGAGTTTAATGCAATTCCAGTAAAAATTTCAGTGGAATTTGACGTAGTTTGAAAAACCATATCTACACTTCAACTGAGAGAATAATCACAAGATTAAATAAGAAATAATTTGTGTGTTTGCTGGGGTGAGGAGGGTTTACATTATTAGCTATTAAAAAACATTACAGACTCCCTCGTACTGCTGCTGCTAAGAGGGGCACCAAAGGACTCTCTGACAGTATCAAATTCTAAAGAGTTTCCTAAAATAAAAGTCTTAGATCTAAAAGGTATACATCTATTCTGAGGAAATAATCAGAAATGCACGCAAGCTGTATGGATATGATTGTTTATATTTAATATTAGCTTAATGGGAGGTTTAAAATAATTTTTCAGCAGTAGAGAAGTTGAGGATTTTGAAGTCTGGAATACCATGCAACAGTGACTACTATGCTTCAATGATGTAAGAATATGCTTACCTATGTGAAAATGAACAAAAAAGTGATTATAAAATAGAGTCTGGGTGAGTTTTGAAGCCTGCCTCTTCTCTTGCTGTACTTTGTGCGGATTACTTTCTCTTTCTAAACATCATCTGTTATGGATGATAGTCATGCTGTTGACCTCATGACACTGGAAGATTACCTGAGAGTGAGCATGTGGAGAGTTCAGCTTAATGCCTGGCATGTGGTAAGCCTGCAAATGTGACCCGAGGTGGTGAGAAGCAGTTACAATCTCTGTATGTATGTAAATCAGGAAATGAAGAAAATATACTGACATGTTAAAGGAGCTTATCTCTGGCTGGAGAGTTTTTATGAGTGATTATTATATTTTTCCTCATAATTTCTATACTTTTTACATTTTCCATCATATAAAAGCAAGTTTTATGATAAAAAATATTTTTTATAAGTTGGAAGAAATTTGATAGGAAGTATTTCTGGGTGGGAGAGAACTCAATGACTATTGTAGTTGAAAGTCCATTTCTTTATATTAAATAATGACAGAATTAACAATAACTAGTAAGAGAGGGGGGCTTCCCAGGTGACACTAGTGGTAAAGAACACGCTTGCCACTGAGGAGACGTAAGAGATTTGGGTTCGATCCCTGGGTCTGGAAGATCTCCTGGAGAAGGGCATGGCAACCCACTCAAGTATTCTTGCCTGGAGAATCCCACGGACAGGGGAGCCTGGCGGGCTATGTTCCATAGGATCGTAGAGTCGGACATGACAGAAGCGATTTAGCACAGCCCAGTAAGAGAGTAGTACACATTATTAATGCTATTTTTCCACTCTCCTACTTTACCCATGAGTATTTTCCTTTCTTGGATTTGGTTGGTTTCCTCTCAATAATTTGAGTTCATTTCCACTTTTTCTCATAGCCAACGTCATTCTGGGGAAAGGCATTACTTTGGGGAGCTGAAGAACCAAGGCTCCTCTAAGCTGTCCCCGGCCCCAAACTCTTCTCCTGTTTTTTGTTGTTTTTTTAAACATCCAAAGGTAGGGGTTCTTGAAGTTCCTGGCATCAACTCTCCTGCTTCCACTATCCTTTTCCCCTTGTTGAGTTGAGAGAACATTCTCTCCTGGGAGAAGCAGGTCTGCCCTGGTGATGACACATTAATGTTTACATATAATGCAGTCAAACTGAAGCATGTCAGAACATGCCCCACTGGAATTCGAATACGATTTTAAAATGACCCTGTCCTAGTCTGCAATCACCACAGCCTTGCTTTGGAATATGCCTTTAAACTCATCAGCTTTCTCACACATCCGGCCTCGTACACACCTGTTTGTTGTTGAGGCGAGCCTTTGGTAGAATGCAACACAGAGAAGTGATTTCTGTAGCCTCTGACAGCGTCCTGCCGTCAGCTCGGGCCCCCAGCACTGCTGCATCACAGCCCTCCTCCAGTAAGAGCGGTCCCAGCAGCGCCGGCACAGGCCGCGGCACATTGCAGCGTCGCCCTCATTCACTAAACACTCCCCCTGGTGGCTCAGCTGGTGAAGAACCCGTCTGCGGTGCAGGAGGCCTGGGTTCAATCCCTAGGTTGGGGAGATCCCCTGGAGCAGGGAATGGCTACTCACTCCAGTGTTCTTGCCTGGGAAATTCCATGGGGTCACCAAGAGTCGGACACAACTGGGCGACTGAACTGAACTGAACTGACTTGGCCAGTGTTTACAGGAGGTTCTGCTTTAGCGTCTCCAAAATGAGATTTTATTTATCAGAGGACTTAAGTACCTTCTCTGTAAGGAGCTCCGTCTGAACGCAGGGCAGCAGGCAGAGAGGGAGAAGACACATGGTCTTTCCCCTGGGAGCCTTCGTGGGTGCACTTAAAATGTCGAACGTTCGGGAACATTTGCTCCTTGTCTCTAGTTTGTATCCCTTCCTTCTTACTCTGTCATGTTGCTTGAACTTGTGTCCAGCGATGCGTTTCTTTCTGTTTTGTGTCACAGTTGTTTCCCGGGTCTGTCTTCCTCATTATTCTGTGATTTCCTTCAGGTTGGAGGTGGGTCTTCTTTGCATCTGTACCTCAGCCTCAATCCAGGTGTCTGGAAAATGGTTGGTGCTTCACAAATATGTGTTGAGTGAGACGAGATTTGACAGTGTCCCAGATGCTGTGTGTCGTGTCCCTCCGACTTGGAGAGCATTTTTATTTTCTTAGTGCCCAAAGCTCAGTCCTTGGAACAGGAACGACCTGTTTTGTATCTGTCCAAGGAGGTGTTGCACTTCTGGGTGAGAACCGCATCAGTGAACCGGGAATATGCTTATAAAGCATACAGATGCATCTGCAGTGGCTGTCAGCTCAGCAGAAGAAATTAATTAGTTGAAATTATCCTTCGTGGCACCAAAGGAAAACCAGCCTCTCCCTAGTAAACACGCTTTGCTGCTTGTAGAATAAAAACCCTGAGCGCAGCGGAGCGCGAGCGCCCCCTCCCGCCACCTGGAGCCGTGGTCCTGCGTGGAGGCGCCTCGTCGGCCCCCTCCCGCCCCCTCCCGCTCTGTGTCCTCTCCCCTCCCGTCCTCGCCTCTGTAGCAGGACGCTCTGTGCTAGCCTCCTCCTGTCCTCCTTTTTGCCTTCCCTGACAGTTCTTGGCTTCATGATGTTGTGTTATGCTCTTTTACATTTTTGTGTATTAAAAACTAGATATCCATGGGGATTTTTAAATAAAGGAAAGCAGAAAGAAACAGAAATGGTCTCCCACACAGATACAAACCTTTCTTGATAATCTGAGGAAGTAATGTTCACATGGTTCTAAGATTAAAACAACAAACACTACTTATGATATTAAAGTTCCCTTTCTCTGCCTACCTACCTGCCACGCTTGGAGCTCCAATGATAGTTACAATTAACATTTTAGTATGTGTTTTACCATAAAAATGTCTAAGATATGTATACCAGCATATAAAAGTTAAAAATGGATATATGTGTATCATTTCTATTTACATGGAACAGTACCCTCCAAAGTGCTCTGAACATTACTTTTATCATTTAATGTATCTTAGAGATCTTATCATAGGCACCCCCTCTCTGCCATCTGTCTGATTCTTTGGATCTGTTGCATAATATTCCATTGTGTGGATGCTGCCATACTTTACTGTGCCAGGTCCTTGTAAATGTGCATGAAGTCTTTCTCTTAAACTTGTAACTGTTTCAGTAATTCAGATGTGCCTCTCCTTTTACACATCTTTGAACATTCTGCAAAGGATGTGTAAATTTTACATATTTATGGTTACTGCTCTCCAAAAACTAATTTTTTATTAACTTAGACACTCCACCATAGTGCTGGAATGTACCTGATTCTCTATCAAACTTTTCTAGTTTTTGTCAACAGGATAGAAGAAAAACTTTATCTCATTGTTCTGATTTATATTCTTTGAGTATGTGTGAAAATGATAACTATTTTTAAATTTACAGGCATTCTGTGATTTAGCTGCCAACTTCCTCTTCCTTTGCTTGGCCCTTTTTCTGTTTGGTGGCTGTGTTTTCTTTATTGGTTTATGTAAGGTCTTTAACTTCCTTCTTAGGCCTTCCCTGAGCCTCCACCTAAAATAAGAACTGAGTCACTGAGCCTCACAACAGCATGTTTAATCCTCTGCATAGGATTATTGGTGGATATTTTTCTCACTTATTCATGGCCTTCTCTTTTTTTAGAATATAAACTCTTAAGGAGCAAGGATCTCCTCTGTCTTGTTATTGTATCCCCGCCACATAGATGCAAGCCTGCCTCACAATATGCACTCAGATATTGTTGAATGACTGAATGAAAGAATAACTGAATTAGCCTATGTGTGTCATAGACGTCTTTTTAAGTTTTTATCCCATTTGAAGTTTTGAATTTTGATGTAGCCAAATTTATTAATCCTTTTATTTCAAGAGCCTGTACCTTCCTCATTTCAAGTTTATAAATAAACTTACCCATGCCTCCTTTGGAAACTTCTACGATTCCATCTTTTAAGTTCAAGTCCTGGGGCTCTGTAAAATTTATTTTGATATAAAAATAAAGGATCTTGTTCTGATTTTTTCTCACAGTAGTCAGCTAGTCCATCATCATTCACTAAACTATCTCTCCTGTGAGGGTTTAGCAAAACAACTTATGGTAAGCTGTGCTTCCATGTAGTAAGTCTTTTCCTGAACTCAATCAAATTGTTTTAATTACTGCAGTTTCATGATATGTTTTAATATTTGGGAAAGCTGGTTCTCACTCATTTCTCTTTTTCAAGAATTTTTTTATTGCTATTTGCTAATTTATCTTTTAGCAGATAAATTTCAGGATCATTTTTGCCAAGGATGAAAAAATTATCTTAAAATTATTTTAAGGAAATATGTGGTAATACACATCTATAAAATATATGTTTCAAAGGTTTTTAGATACTTTTTTGTCTCATATTTAGGATTGATGTCCTAATTTAGCTTGTCCAGGGTTCATTTTATCAAACTTGGAATGGCTAGATATAGAAGTTGCTCCTTGGAGAAACAGGTTAATATAAGTGGGAAGAATTAGTATCCTTTGACAAGAGGGATTCATGTTTGAACTTAGGTTAGATATACTCTGCTAGAACTTTTGCATGTAAATGGGCTCTACAGTTCTAGATATGGCTGTTTATTCTTGAGTATGATTAACTAGTGATCACGTCCGACTCTTCGCGACCCTGTGGACTGTAGCCCACCAGGCTCCTCCATCCATGGGATTCTCCAGGCAAGAATACTGGAGTGGGTTGCCATTTCCTTCTCCAGGGGATCTTCCCGACCCAGGGATCGAACCCAGGTCTCCCACATTGCAGGCAGACACTTTAACCTCTGAGCCACCAGGGAAGCCCCTTAACTAGTGACAAGTTATCCTTTATCTCCACCGCCTATACTGGATGCATTTTTATAGATTAGGTACAAAAAAGTCTAAGCTCTCGTCTTTATTTTGTTACTTAGGAGCCATTTAGCCCTTGACAAAACACTTAAACTGAGTCTCTGATCCTTTGTTTCCTCTTCTATAAAACAAGTGTAATAATGTTTATCCATTCATTCATCAAAAAACACTATCTATCTTTGAGAATTGTTGTGAGGATCAAGTAACAGAATTCCGGTGTAATTTTTGCTTCAGAATATTAAGGTCTGATTAAATACTGCACTTTCAAAACATTTCATTTGCTTAACTCCAGTCCCTCTCTCCCTAGATCCCCTAAAAAGACAATAAAGGAAATGTTTTTTAAAAAGGCATAAGCCAGTATGTAGAACAAAAGTGCAGACCAGGAGACTGCAGCAAAAAACATTATCAGCACAATTTTGGAAGCTGGAAAAGCAGGAGAAGGCAGAACTCATTTTCAAGAAATGTAATACTGATATTGAAGCAGTCCTGATACAGGTGTGGAATTAGAGGCACCTGGTATCTCAGAGGGATAGAGTTGAAAAAAGGGTGACTTTGAAATCTAGCTGAGGAGTGGTAAGGACTCTTCCCTCACCACAGTGAAACTTGAAACAAAGTTGTCAGGATGAAGGATGAGGATGGTGGTGTACTGGGAAGGGAAGTGGGCATTGGGATGGAGGTAGTAATAGAGATGGAAATCTCCATGGTAGGAGGCCAAGTGATAATGCTATTTTTTTTTTAAATTAAGAAACAGAAGAATATTCATGCTTTAAACAAGACAACCGACAGATGAAACCACACACAAAAACTGAACATGATTGTATGGGTGAGGGGGAAGATTGGGCCTTCCTTTATTTTAATATGAGCCTAGTATAAGTAGTACTGTTACTTGGTAGATTTTTAAACTATGCTTATACAGTGGCAGAAATTAAAGTGAAAGACTTTATGCCACTGTGAAAAAGTAAGTCTCTAGCACAAGCCTCAGCATTTAATACTTGTGAAATGACTGAATGAATACTCTTTTTTTTCCCTTGTCATTGGTGCTCAGGAGAAATTAGAATTAAATATTGTGCTTTAGGGATTAATGTGTAGCTTATTTGGATTATCACAGCATAAGAAACCAGTCTTTATTTTGGAGGCTATACAATGTTGGAAGGCCTTAGAATAAAATTAAAAGAATAAAATGTCAATCTGAATTTTGGATTTATTTTATACTTTTCATCATGGAAGTTTGGGGGTTAAAAAAATACACAAGCTGCTATGTGTTTATCAAGAGGTGACTGTATTTTCTCTCTCAGTTAGTGCCGGAGTCAGAAAACCTCTTTGACTCAGGCACTAACTCATGACAGGGGCCTGATAATTTCCCTCTGCCTTTTTCTGCCTGTGATATGAGGTTATAACTTGGTCTGCCTAAAGTTTAGGCAGTCGAGTGTTGAGATTCTCGGGCAACTTATTTGTTTGGTTTGATACTGTGAGCACAGTATCTGAATGTGGAAGTTGCTGACTCTTCCAAGAAGACAGAATGTCAGAAGCTAGAGATTTAGTTGGAGTAACATGACCTCCTATTTGAAGCAAAGCATCCACTCCCATGTTCTGCTAGTTTTAGAAATAACTAGTCAGTGATAGCTGTGTGATTATTCTCCAGGATGGAAAATGTGTTTCTAATGGAACTGCTCTACAGAATTGAGTCCAATATATATTTGTAAGCAACTGTGAATTTGCTGGGAAAAAGAAGCTCAAGAAATTATCAAGAAATAGTATTGTGTAACATTCCTTAAGGAAATTAATTTGTTTTTTTTTCTTTCTAAGACACAGGTGAGTTTGGCTCACGTTGCGTTTTCTCCTGTGTATATTGTACCTAATGGTCCAATAGCTTGAACATGCACATTGCCTTTTTAATCTCACAGTTTTACACTCACAGCTATTATTTGGCTAAGGCACAATTATTTTTGCTACCTAGTTATGTAAGAAAACAATTTCACATGGAAACGGCACTTAAGTAAGTTTCAAAGATGAAATATTGTACTAGCTAAGGTTAAATATGTAATTGATTTGGGTGTCTTCTGTACAACCATGTTAACTGAAAACCATATTTTAATGTTCCTAGGGTGAATTACTGGAATTTAAACGACAGCAACAGGAGGAAGAAAGAACCAAAAGCCACCAAGCTGAACACAGGAGGTATAAATCACTAAAATAAGCATCCTTGGTTAGAACAATTACCTATAAAATTGTTGCAATGTTTTAGGAAAGCACAGTAGTACTGAACAGGATTTTGGAATCTATATTAGTTTTTTAATCATTATATTATTGGGGTGTGTGAGAATGCCAGCTGCTACACACACACACACACACACACACACACAATGCCAGCTGCTACACACACACACACACACAATGCCAGCTGCTACACACACACACACACACACACACACACACACACGCAATATCCAATTTTTCTGAACTGGCGGCATAAACTGACCCTAGAAAGTAGACTCAGCTCTCAAGCTCTATGTTTGTTTAGGTTATACTTAATCTGCCTCCCATAAGAAAAGCATAGTAATCCTTTTATATAATCCTTACCATTTGTACACTACTTTATAATAACTGAACTAGTATAGATGGTAAGATACTCATACCTGAATATAAAAGCTCAAACAAGAATTACCATTAGTTATTTTATGCTGACTAATACATTAGGGAAAACTTTTTACAATCAGTAAGTAATTTTTAATAGTGGAAATAATCTTTATCTTATTTCTAATGTCAGACATTAAGAGTGCCCAGAATATCATGTTGATATTGGGTCAGTGCTAATAATTACCTTATCTATCATTATTCTAGATTTTCCTAGTGTGAGCAGTTGGGTTATTTGAGTTTATTGCCATGTGATTGAGTGTCTCAGGAGAAGAATTTAATATAAAGGCTTTCATGATTTAAAGGAGCAAATTCTTTCGAAACTGACGGGCTTCATTTATGTGTTTAACCTTCCCACTATCACTAAGGTGTACTTTTTTTCTTTTTTTTTTTAAGTTTATAAGATTTATTTATTTATTTATTTTTTCTTTTTTCTCCTCACTTTTTTTTTTTAATTGGAGGCTAATTACTTTATTGTATTGGTTTTGCCATACATTGACATGAATCTGCCCTGGGTGTACATGTGTTCCCCATCTTGAAACCCCTTCCCACCTCCCTCCCCATCCCATCCCTCCAGTTCATCCCAGTACACCAGCCCCGAGCATCCTGTATCATGTATCAAACCTGGACTGGCGATTCATTTCACATATGATAATATACATGTTTCAATGCCATTCTCCCAAATCATCCCACCCTCACCCTCTCCCACAGAGTCCAAAAGACTGTTCTATACATCTGTGTCTCTTTTGCTGTCTTGTATACAGGGTTATCATTATCATCTTTCTAAATTCCATATATATGTGTTAGTATACTGTATTGGTGTTTTAATTTGTGGTGGTTTCATTTTGTAAATGAGACTTTAGAAAGTGTTAATGGAAGTTCCTAATTCTGCTGTGCCTGCCAACTGAGGCTGTGTTTTCATATTATTTTGAATGGATTATTCTGCTTCCATGGTCCTGTCAAAATAGTTTTAAAATGTTAAATGTGAATTTATGTGTTTTTCTCTGGTTATAAAGTGAAAGAGTGAAAGTGTTAGTCACTCAATTATGTCTGACTCTTTGAGACCCCATAGACTGTAGCCCACCAGGCTCCTCTGTTCATGGGATTCTCTGGGAAAGAGTACTGGAGTGGGTTGCCATTTTTTTTTCCAGGGGATCTTCCTGACCCAGGGATCAAACCTGGGTCTGCTACATTACGGGCAGCTTCTTTACTGTCTGAGCCACCAGGGAAGCCCCTCTCTGGTTGTAAGGAAACATCAAAATTCTGATACACTGGTTAGACTATTTTGTTGGATAAAGGGGAACCATTACTACTACCTATTTTTTCTTTTATTTTTCATTTTAAGAACTTTTTATTTTGCATTGGAATATTGCCAGTTAACAAACAATACTGTGATAGTTTCAGTTAAACATCAAAGGGACTCAGCCATACATATACATGTATCCATTCTCCCCCACAGTTGGACCTTTGCCAACAAAGGTCTGTCTAGTCAAGGCTGTAGTTTTTCCAGTGGTCATGTATGGACGTGAGAGTTGGATTAGAGAGAAAGATGAGTGCCGAAGAATTGATGCTTTTGAACTGTGGTGTTGGAGAAGACTCTTGAGAGTCCCTTGGACTTCAAGGAGATCCAACCACTCCATCCTAAAGGAGATCAGTCCTGAATATTCATTGGAAGGACTGATGTTGAAGTTGAAACTTCAATACTTTGGCTTCCTGATGCAAAGAACTGACTCACTGGAAAAGATCCTGATGCTGGGAAAAATTGAAGGTGGGAGTAGAAGGGGATAACAGAGGATGAGATGGTTGGATGGCATCACTGACTCAATGGACATGGGTTTGGGTAAACTCTGGGAGCTGGTGATGGACAGGGAGGCCAGGCGTGCTGCAGTCCATGGGGTCGCAGAGTCGGACATGACTAAGCAACTGAACTGAACTGATTCTCCCCCAAACTCCCCTTACCATTCAGGCTGCCACATAAAATTTACTGCTACCTTTTCTTTTTTTTAATAAATTAGGTCATAAATTAGTCTTGTACTTTTTCTCTTTAAAAGTCTTTCTATTAAAAAACCTGATATTTCTATAACACCAGTTATTAGTAGGCAGTATTTCTCTGGATTTCTGAGGATTAATTGGATTATAAAGCTTTAGGCATTTTAAAGATAGTGATATGTCACATTAATAGGCCCCACTGCTAAGAAATTAATCTTCACTGGGCACCCGATAAAAATGCATTATTTGATTAGAGGTCGAAAAGATTACTTTTTGTTATAGGAACTTTGACCTTTATTTCCTTATTGCTGAATACCTAAATATTGATGGCACTATTTATTTCCTTCACCTTTTATTCTTTCTATTGATTCTAGTTAAATATAGATCCCAATTTAATCCAATATAAAATCTCTCTGGATGATAAACTCAGAAACCAGTTTTGAAACAATTGATCAAGTCTTTACACATATTTTATTTATACTATCAGTTTTTGATAAAAGCTCATGTTTGTATTGTCCTTTGGTGTTTACAGTGATCTTTTCCATCTTTTCATATGAAAATACTCATTCAGTTGTCACTTAAAGAATAAAATAGCTGTGTCCATTCCTGCTGAGGGCAGCAATACAAGCTATGTGGTTTGGGTAAAGGGGTTGTTAAGTTAGGTTTTCTCCAGGGACATAATTTTATTGGCGACGAGAAGACGATGTGTTTTCTACTGTTTGGAAGTTCACATAGCAGAAAATGCAGCCCTGAGTTTTATAATAGAAATCATGCAGATTCCTAACAAGCTTTACAACCAATCCTGTAACGACTGAACCTGATGGCACCTGAACCTGACCCAGTGTAACTTTTTGAGGAACAGAAGAAAGTTAAAACTTCACAGGAAAAAACAGAGCGCTGGGGGTGAAGGACTTGAACTGGGCTGCAAGCTGGAAATTGGAATGAACTGAACTGATTTATTGAAACATGAATCATCTCTGAACAATAGTTTTTATCCAAGTTAAGCCTCTGAAGAAAATCCTGAGCACTAACTTGACAGCAGTGAAATATATGTATTTTCTAAAACTAGTAAACAAAAATATAAACTGGTACTTTTCCCCCCATTTGAATTTGTTACTGAGTCCAAGCTCGCAGTTTTCGTCCCATGACAGGCCAATAAATTGAGAGATGAGTTGTTGGGATAAAGAACAGCAACATTATTGGACAGCTGGCAAAAGATGGTAGACGTGTATCTCAAAGAACCAGTCTTGCCTGAATTAGAATTCAGGCTTCTTTTCTACTAAAAGGGGAGGGAGTAAAGTCAAACATTTCCTGGTTCCAGTCAGTCATTGGAGTTTCTGTGTTAGTTTCTTCCTCCCCACAATCATTAATAGAGGGCCTGGTCAGGATGTTTCCTGCGAGCTAAACAAAGGTATTTTAGCTTAATGATCATTATTGGAGAAGCAGGGTTCTCAGAGATGGGCCATTATGTATAATTTAAGCTTATAGGCAACATCCCTTTAGTGATTAACTTGTAATAGAATACAAAAGGCTCTTCCCTATTACAAATTCTTGATAGAAATTGAAAAAGTAATCTCTTTACCACCCGTAATCTCTAGTTGACCCAGTCTGCTGTCCTCTTAATAACATGCTCAAAAGTGAATCACATCACCTTGTGTACATGACAAAGTCATCCATCTTCAAAGTGTTTAAGTGAATTGAGGGCAGTGGACAATGAACTACTCTCACTACCACGGCTAATTTTACAATGCAGCTGCAGCCACAGAAAGAGGCTAATGTGGGGACCATGCACCTGGACAATTCATTCATTCACCTCTTAAGAATCAGGGCATACCCTGTGCTTTGTTCTAGGCACTAGGAATAGGTGTAAACAAGGCAGAGAAGGTCCCCAACTGCATGGGATTTACAGTCTAGAGGAGATAAATAGAAGTTAACAATTTAGCAGCAAGATTATTTCAGATAGTGGTGCACATCATGAGGACCACATCACAAAGTGATGCTAAGGGAGAGATTACAGGCAATCATTCCTCAATGAAGAGGTGACATCCAAGAACAAGAGTCAGGCACACAGAGACGGGAAGTGGGCAAAACATTACAATGGGATGTCCCTCTTATCAAGCATAGCAACAAACACAAAGGCCCTAAATTGGGAATAAGCTTGGAACTTTCTGAGTCCCAAATGATTTGATTATAGACGGTGAGAAAGAGAAGACTACAAAATGAGGAAAGAAAGATAGGAAACAGAAGATTTTGTAAGTCAGTTATTTTATTCTAAGACTAATAAGCCGTGGGAGGGTTTTAAACAAAAGGAAGGCCTGATCCCTTTTATAATTTATTCAAGTGGTTGTGTGGAGAATGTATTGCAGAGGGCAGGAGTACAAAGAGAGGCAAATGAGATAAGACAGGGATTTGGACTAGAATGGTGGCCATGGAAATAAATAGGTAAATCCAGGCTGTGTTTAGTGGGTGGAGCCAACAAGGATTCTAGTGGGTTGGATGTGAGGTGGGACGAGGGATATTGAGGGGACGTCCGTCTTTGTTACTGACAAAGAGACTGGATAAAAACAGCCCCAGGTGTATGGACTGTCTGTCCAGGTGTATGGATTATACCATTGGTTGTATAGTTTTAGAAGAATCAAAGCCAGTTCCTTCTTCCTTAATATTCAAGTCTCCGGTTAAGTTATCTTATTTCAATCTGCATGCTGAGAGGTCTAGAAAAGGTGGCATAAACATTCAGTTCTGCAGTGAACTAGGCTGACCAGTGGAGAAGGAAATGGCAATCCACTGCAGTATTCTTGCCTGGATAATCCCATGGACAGAGGAGCCTTCTAGGCTACAGTCCACAGGATCGCAAGAGTCAGACACGAGTAAACAACTAAACCACCACCATCAGGCTGACCAGAATATGACACCTTGGTAGATGTTATGGTGAGAGATTAAAGAAAAAAAAAAAGCTTTCTAATAACTAAGATGTAACCACTGCCAAATGGGGCTTGAAGTTGAAAACAGCAACCATAAACCAGAGACTAACCTGAGTCAACATACAGTTGGCATTTTAGCTAAACACACTGAGCAAGACCAATAGGCAAACCCCAGCCTCTGACTCTGCCACTCAGCAGTCACTGTCCTCAAAGTTCCCAAATCTTACACAGATGCTGACTTACAGCCACCCACCATGACCATATTCGCTAAACTTATGACTAAAAAGGAGGCTCACCTCACTGGGTCCTGCCTGACCCCTCTTCAACAAGCATGGATTGAATGGTTTCTGGGCTCCAGGGACTGTGTTTCTGTTGAGAAGCATATGGCCTTCATGATGCTGTTCCTCAATAATCCATTCACATCATAGGGTACCTATTACCATGCTATTTCTCCAGCTGCCATGTCTCTGACTGCTCAGCCATACATGGGCAACACAGAGCATGGTGTGCCCTTTTTCCTTTTTAAATTTAAAAACTGTAATATGTAATGCACAGAAGTCCATGAAAAGGATATTCAGACTGATTGATTATAAAATGGACACACAGGTAGCCAGCTCCAATGACATAATATAACGGCCACCCTACAGGTAACCCTATGCTGACTGTTAGGATAATCACTTCTCGCCTTTCTTTTTAGTTCTACCTCTTATGTGTTTGGCTGTATTTCTGAAACTGGCTGCTGCCAGTATGATCAGGCATCAGGGAAAGATGCACCCCTTCCTCTCTGGAGAGCTCGGGCTCCTTCTTCAGGCTTTTCCCTTTTCTCACTCTCCTCCTGTTTCCCTTTTGTTTTTCACTAGAGGGGCTTACCTTAGAAAGACTGGCGATGCGGCGCAGGGTGTATGGGACAGACATTTATCTTGTAACACTATTAACAGCACCACAGAACTGCGTTTGGTTTCTCTTCATGTTTCAGTTCTTGCTGAAGCTTCCATCTTTCTTCCTCCTCTGGGGTTCACACCTGGCATGGCCCTGAGGGGTATGGTTGTTTGGGTGACCAAGACTCCTGTAGGACTAGCAGAGGTGGGTGAGTGAAACTCTGGAGGAAAGAATTTATGCCCCTTTTGGACTGAGCCAAGACTACCACCACCTCCACCAAAGGACTGTTCACAGCATGTCATATGGTTAATGTGAAAAGACGTGTCTATAGATTTCTTCTGAGCAGAAAAGGGGCAGAGGTCCCCACAGTCCATTCAGACAGCACATTAGGTTCTCGGAAATCTCTCAGCCCTGCAGCAAGCTTTCCGCTTACCCACATTTTTCATTGTTTTAAAGGGTAAATAATGCTTTTCTGGACCGACTCCAAGGCAAAAGTCAACCAGGTGGCCTCCAGCACTTTGGTGGTTATTGGAATATGAATAGTGGTAACAGCTGGGTGAGTTTTATTATTTTTTTTCTCAAAAAATAAATATTTCCAAGTTGAAGAATAAAAACAATGAGAATTTAAAAAGTATGTTGTGGCCTTCTCTCCAGATAAATATTTTTTTGGTGTGCCATTCAGCTGTGTGGTGGGCAGGCAGCTGGGGTGATTACTGTAAATTCCACAATAGCTTCTGAGAGATGGACAAAGTCCTGATTTTAGCTCTAGCCCAATGCCAACCACAATAAAAAATGACACCTGCCCTTTGTTTGCTGTGTGATTGCCTGGACTGCAAGTCTTTTTAAAAAAAAAAAATCACCCTTTGCCCAGGCCTACAATAAAAACCAAGGAACATTTTATTTTCCAGGAAGATTTTCAGTGAAATATGGTTCTAAAAATAGTAAGCATTCTCTTGTAACATATTCTTTCAGTGAAACTAGCACATCAAAGAAATCAGTATTTAATTTTTCACTACAAAATGATTTTAAAAAAACCCTATGGCAACAGGCACTTTTTGAAAATGAAATGTTCTTACAGATTTTGGGGAAGAAAGCCTTGCGACTAGGTTGTAATATGTGTGTAATGTGTTTTGTGTGCACAGTAGATTATTTAAACAGCACCAAAGCTTTGGAAGGTATGGGATTGTGGGGTTTGCAATGTGTGCAGAATTAAAACTAACCACAGTGGGTTTTACAATTTAATTGAAGCCCAAGTGTATTTGTACATATTAAATAAAAAAAAGGAACAGACAGAAATCTGTCTGAGATTTCAGACAGATTTGATTATGAGAAAATAATCAAGTACTTGCTGACCTGGTAACTCCAGAGGAGATCACCCCTTAATAAATACTTGGTGGACAAAAGATCATTTTTGAGAAAATAATCTGTTAGAGATTTGATATGCATGATTCCTTGGAATGCATCTAGTGGGTAAAATTTATGGATAGATCTCACAAATGTATATATATTGAAGATAATTAAATGTAGGCAAATTGTAGAGAATGCATAGTGGATGTGTCTATTTATAATGTATGCTCCTGTGTATCACTAGGGCATTCAGAGTAGAGACAATGTACAAAGATAGAAAAGAATCAAAACAGTATCTTTATAATGTGTGTGAAATTGACAAATTATTGACTTAAAAGAATATGTGAGTAGGAGTCATGTGGAAAATAGGGCATTATGAATTTAAGACATTATGAATTTAAACTTCTATCCAAGTTTAAAGAATTTGTAAGTAGTGAAATGTGATTGAAATTCAGATTTTGGACAGGACTTGGAAACTTGCTGTATATTTTCTCTTGTACTTAATAACCCCAATTTAGAAGGTTCATATACACAGAAAGGGCTTCCCTGGTGGCTCAGATGGTAAAGAATCCGCCTACCGTGCAGGAGACCTGGGTTTAATCCCTGGGTTGGGAAGATCCCCTGGAAGAGGACATGGCAAACCACTCCAGTATTCTAGCCTGGAGAATCGCGTGGACAGAGAAGCCAAGTGGGCTACAGTCCATGGGGTCACAAAGAGTTGGACACGACTGAGAGACTAAGCACACATACACAGAAAAATACCTGGGCTTGAAGAGAAGATGACAGGAGAGAGCAAATGAATACTTCATGGGCTGCCATAGGGGAATAGGGATGTGGGAGTCTGGCTTCCCTTGACTGTTGATAGGTCTTAGGTAAGTGAGCTGTGAATCTCCACTTGGGTTCCTCATAGAGAGAAGCATCACTTTCTCAGGATATGATGTGAGTGAGGATGACTGGAGATTCCTTACTAAGACGGGCATACCCATGTCCAACGTGGTCACTGGCTTTTCACTTGCGTGAAAGAAGCAGTGACACAGAGGCGAAAACTTGCCCAGGTTCTCATCTCCACCTCACTTCACTACAGACATCCCTTCATCTGTGTCTGCTTTTTGTTATGGCACAGATTCTGTCTTTTCCATCCGCTGGGGGACTTTGTTCTAACAATGCTCCTCCCTCTCTCCCGAACTGTCACATGTCTTCTCGACTAGAAAATTCTCATCAGCAGAAAATGTAAATATTAAATTATATTGATGCCCATTTTCCTTTTGCTACTGCCCTCTTTGTTCCCCTTTAGAGAAAAACTTTGAGGTATTTGTCCTGTCTCCAATTTCTTTATTCCCTTTTCTCTTAAACCCCCTCTAATCAGAATTTAGACCATCTCTGTCTAACCACAAAGTTCTTCTCGTGGTCACTAACATTATCTACATTGCAAAATCGAGTGGTTATTTCTCAGTCTTCATCTTTTGACTGATTAGCATCATTTGTCATGGTAAATCACTGCCTCCTCTTTGAAATTCTTTGTTTACTTGGCTTCTGTACTCTCCTGGGTTTTGTTTCAGTGACCGCTGCTTTCCATTCTCCTTTGCTGAAATCCCCTCTATCTTTCTGTCCTCTCCACATTAGAGTGCCTCAGGGGTACATCTTGGACTACCTTCTTTACGTTCACTTAATACCTTCATGGGCTCATTCATTCTCATGAAATTAAATACCAATATGCTTCTTGTATGGATGTGAGAGTTGGACTGTGAAGAAAGCTGATTGCCGAAGAATTGATGCTTTTGAACTGTGGTGCTGGAGAAAACTCTTCAGAGTCCCTTGGACTGCGAGGAGAGCCAACCAGTCCATTCTAAAGGAGATCAATCCTGGGTGTTCATTGGAAGGACTGATGCTAAAGCTGAAACTCTAATACTTTGGCCACCTCATGCGACGAGTTGACTCACTGGAAAAGACTCTGATGCTGGGAGGGATTGGGGGCAGGAGGAGACGGGGACGACAGAGAATGAGATGGCTGGATGGCATCACCGACTCGATGGACATGAGTTTGAGTGAACTCCGGGAGTTGGTGATGGACAGGGAGGCCTGGCGTGCTGTGATTCACGGGGTCACAAAGAGTCGGACATGACTGAACTACTGAACTGAACTGAACTGATGCTTTTTACTCCCAAATTTCAACTTCCAGCCTCGATCTCTTCCTCTGGACTTGCAGATCCATTTTTCTACCCAACATCACTACTTGTGTGTCTGAGAGACATTTCAACCTTAACATGTCTAAAACTTCACCTTTGATGCCCTTGACCCCACTTCTCTGTCTGCACTTTTTCATGTTTGCATGACTGACTCTTACACCTCTACATCTGATGCATCGGCAAGCCTCCTTGACTCTTCCTTCAAAATGTATCCAGTCTCATAGCTTCCTCCACCTTCACCACTATTATCCTGATCCAAACCACCATCATTGCTCATCTCAATTCCTGAAACCATCTCCTAGATGGTGTCCTTGCTTCCACACTTCCACCTAGAGTTTGTTCTCAACATGAGACTGAAAAATAAGTCATCTGCTGTCATTCCTTGGCTCAAAGTCCTCCAGTGGCTCTGATGACTCTCCAGAGTAAAAGCCAAAGTCCTCAGCGTAAAAGTCACAGGATGTCTATTACTCATCCTTACAGGTGCCTCAAGACCTAGAGCCCCTGCTGCTCCTCGGGCACTCTCCTCCGACCGCCATTCTTTCTCATTCCTCCCAGCTGCACCAGCTTTCTTTGGCTGTTCTTTGAATACTTAAGAACTGGCTGCTCCCTCTATACTCTTCTCCAAAACATCCAAATGATTTGTTCTCTTTCAAGCATTTTCTTAAGTTCCAAGGATTCCTTGGCCAGACTCCTGCAATTCTCTTTCCAGGCTCCATTTCTTTTTTTATAGCACTCTGCAACCTCTGGCCTAATTTTCTAACATCATTTTCTTAGATGTTTTGTTGATCAATTACTATTATTCTCTCCTGTGATAATTTATGTTCCATATTCCATCAGAGCAGGGCTCTTTGACTGTTTTGTTCACCGATATATCCTAAGTATAACACAGTGACTGAAACTTACAACAAGGACAGGAAACGGATAGCTGTGGCTGAGGGTCACTAAGACGAAATTTAGAACCAAATGATTTGATATACTTAAGTGATTAGATATTGAATTTAAGACATCTATGTATAAAACATTTGGAATAAATATTGACTTTGAAATGATAAGCAAAAACAAGAGACAAAGACAACAAGGAAGATTGAAAGCAAAACAGAACTTCTAGGAATAAAAAGTATAATCTTTGAAATTAAAGCACCCAATGAATTTATAACAAAAGGAATACAAATTAAGAACTAAACCAAAATACCACTTCTTATCCATTATTTGGCAAAATACAAGAGATTGACTACATGCTCTGTTTGCAAGACAGGGGAGACAGTTTCTTTCACACTTTGTAGGTAGGATTCAAAATGATTTAAATTGTATCTAGATTAGGGACTGTTTTCCCATAAAATAAAAACCAGGCCTACACATATTACAGAGAAGTTTTACTAAATGTTCAAGAAACAGATTATTCTAAATGTCCAGAATGTTTTCCAGATAAATGAAAAGAAAGGAGTATTCTTCCAAAGGATGAATGTAACTTAGAATCAAAATCAAAGACTGTATAGAAAAAAATCATAGGTCAGTCTCACTCATAAACATAGATTAAAAAAATCACAACAAAATTTTGACAGATTTAACAATGAATTTTTAAAAACAGCATAGTATATACTTATCCCAGAAATGTAAGTTTGGCTCATCACAAATAAATAGAACCAAAAATAGCCAAGATAATTTACCACATAAATTATAGGAGAAACACCTATAGATTATAGGAGAAACATCTCAAAAGATACAGAGAAAGCATTTGATAAATTTCAATACTCATTTGTGGTAAAAAATCTCTAACAAACTAGGTATAGAAAATAAATTTCTTTATCTAATACAAGAGATCAAAAATCTATAATAAAAACACATCCAAAGCTTTTGTTTGAATCACATATAAGATGTATCTGAACTGAACTGAAGGTAGGATATTTAAAGAATCAATTCAAATAATCATTTCTCTGATACCAGTAGGTGAGACCCTTTGAGATGCTGTGGAAACTCTGAATTCTGTGTCTTCAAGGGCAGTTAAGCATTTGCCATGACCCATGAGGCAACCTGATATTTTAGTTTCCCAGAATGTTAGAGCAGTAGTCTGAAACCTCGGTGTACCTTGGCCTGGTAGTCTGGGAGGCTTGATGGAGATGACATGACTGTTTGCACATGGTGGGGGGAAGGAACTCATTTAAGTCTATCTCCTTTCCTCAAGGTCCCCTTAGACGTCACCTTCCTGCTGTATAATACAGTGCACTTCTACTCCACACATTTCCATTTTAGCAGCTCTGCTCCATACTGTATTTGCCCTGTCCTTGCTCTAACTATGGAGGCGGGTGACAATATTTGTGAACACTATTAGTTGTCACCCGTGTTAGCCTATCTCTCAGAACACAGCTGATGAACTGTCACTCAATAAGCCAATGCACTGTTGACAGAGACCATTTTGTGAGTCGAAATGGAACTTGAAAATTAAATCATTTCACTGGGACTTGAAATCATTAAAAAAAATAGTCATGTAGTCAGAGTGTTTTTTGGAGGAACTTCATTTTGGATTTACAAAGGCTTTGAATTCTGTTTTGTTGCTGGTGCTAATTTTTGTTTTCTTTTTCTTCCAGGATACATGAGAAATATTTGCTTATGTCTGGCCTTTGTCAACTGACCTTGAAAAACCACATGAGATGTTTTTCTTTCTTGCAGCTTTGTTCAGCCTCACTGTTTTTTACCTTGACTCCAACTGCCCACCCACTCAGCTGAGCAGCTGAGGATGACTGGTTTCTTCGCCCTGTCATTATTTATGCATATTTGTAGGCGCAGATTACTGAACTCATATTTAATCTCTACTGCTAGTGAAATGTTGCATTATTTTTCTAATTGGTTTTGCCTCTTACTGGAAGTATAATTACAGTCATGTTAGTAAGCTAGAATACCAGGGAGTCATTTGATGCTTTCAGGTTAGTGAGAACTGTGGGTGCTGCCTGCCTGTTTCTAAACAGCTAATTTTTTTCTGTGTCTCAGATCAGGTTTGGGGAAGCTCTGGAACCTTTAGATTTGTATCCCTATTTTCTTAATTCAGGCTACAAATGTGAGCAAAAGTCCTTTTTATGCTTTTAAACAAATTTATAAATAAAATATGAACTGCTTCTGTATAAATGGTTTGTGTTAGTTTCTAATGAAAAGCTCTTGAGTTTTTCTCTCTTGTTTTTATATTCTTCTTTACAGTCCATAGAGATCAAATGTAGTACTGTAATCATTACCGGATTTGGCTTCGGTTTTGACTTACTTATTAATACTGTTCCTCTAGTTTTTGAGAGTGGGACAGTTCATTTCCTGAAAGGTCATAAAAAATCAGCTGGACACAAATGTCGATACCACATGTGCTTTGTACGTGTTTTAGAAACTTGTCTTTGCTCATGCAACCTAGATCCTATTACTACTTTAGTAAGAAGAGGTGGCAAGAATACTCAGAAGAACTGTACAAAAAAGATCTTCACGACGAAGATAATCATGATGGCGTGATCACTCACCTGGAACCAGACATCTTGGAATATGAAGTCAAGTGGGCCTTAAAGAGCATCACGACAAACAAAGCTAGTGGAGGTGATGGAATTCCAGTTGAGCTATTTCAAATCCTGAAAGATGATGCTGTGAAAGTGCTGCACTCAATATGCCAGCAGATTTGGAAAACTCAGCAATGGCCACAGGACTGGAAAAGGTCAGTCTTCATTCCAATCCCAAAGAAAGGCAATGCCAAAGAATGCTCAAACTACCGCACAATTGCACTCATCTCACACGCTAGTAAAGTCATGCTCAAAATTCTCCAAGCTAGGCTTCAGCAATATGTGAATTGTGAACTTCCAGATGTTCAAGCAGGTTTTAGAAAAGGCAGAGGCACCAGAGATCAAGTTGCCAATATCCGCTGGATCATGGAGAAAGCAAGAGAGTTTCAGAAAAACATCTATTTCTGCTTCATTGACTATGCCAAAGCCTTTGACTGTGTGGATCACAATAAACTGTGGAACATTCTGAAAGAGATGGGAATACCAGACCACCGGACCTGCCTCTTGAGAAACCTGTATGCAGGTCAGGAAGCAACAGTCAGAACTGGACATGGAACAACAGACTGGTTCCAAATAAGAAAAGGAGTACGTCAAGGTTGTATATTGTCACCCTGCTTATTTAACTTATATGCAGAGTACATCATGAGGAGCGCTGGGCTGGAAGAAGCACAAACTGGAATCAAGATTGCTGGGAGAAATATGAATAACCTCAGATATGCAGATGACACCACCCTTATGACAGAAAGTGAAGAGGAACTCAGGAGCCTCTTGATGAAAGTGAAAGAGGAGAGTGAAAAGGTTGGCTTGAAGCTCAACATTCAGAAAACGAAGATCATGGCATCTGGTCCCATCACTTCATGGGAAATAGATGGGGAAACAGTGTCAGACTTTATTTTTTTGGGCTCCAAAATCACTGCAGATGCTGACTTCAGCTAAGAAATCAAAAGACGCTTACTCCTTGGAAGGAAAGTTATGACCAGCCTAGATAGCATATTAAAAAGCAGAGACATTACTTTGCCAACCAAAGTCCATCTAGTCAAGGCTATGGTTTTTCCTGTGGTCATATATGGATGTGAGAGTTGGACTGATGCTTTTGAACTGTGGTGCTGGAGAAGACTCTTGAGAGTCCCTTGGACTGCAAGGAGATCCAACCAGTCCATTCTAAGGGAGATCAGTCCTGGGTGTTCATTGAAAGGACTGATGCTAAAGCTGAAGCTCCAATACTTTGGCCACCTCATGCGATGAGTTGACTCACTGGAAAAAGAGTCTGATGCTGGGAGGGATTGGGGGTAGGAAGAGACGGGGACGAAAGAGAATGAGATGGCTGGATGGTATCACCAACTCGATGGACATGAGTTTGAGTGAACTCTGGGAGTTGGTGATGGACAGGGAGGCCTGGCGTGCTGTGATTCATGGGGTTGCAAAGAGTCGGACATGACTGAGCGACTGAACTGAACTGAACTGAGGCTTTCCTGTTCTTTTATGACCTTGAACCAGTTTAGAGACCCTGGTATGGGAATTATTGGTTTTCCACACTGTATGGTCTGGTCACCCCGTCTCCTCCCACGTTATATAAGAGAAGCACTGCAGCATTGCATTTAGTCTTAGAATGAAGGTTGGAAGAGTAGATAATTTTTGGAACAGGCCAAGAGCAGAGCAGACAATACTGTGCAACATTAAGAGCTCTCCTGTGTCACCAACTGCTGTACTGAAAATGACTTTCCAAATTTGTATTTGGAGACACAATGGGATTTCAGGTTTTGGATCAATACTGGTGGGGGCGGGCTCACAGAAGTGGGGTGAGGGTGTGGTACAGAAAGAGCTGTACTGGGTGGTGGTGATGGTGGTTGAGAGCAGATGGTCCTCAGTGTTTCTCTGGAGTAAGTAATGCAGACACTCTTGGTTTCCCTCTCCTCTGCCAGCCAAATCTACGTTAGTGCTGTTGACAGTAATATAAAATGTTCAGTCCATTTGAAATCTTTGTCATTGCCTAATATGAGGACAATGAAATCTCTCAGCCTGGCCTGGAAACACCGCCAAACTGATTGTAAATGTGTGAATGTTGGAGGCGTTTTACGGCAGCCATTTCAGGCCTACACCTGCCAGCTTGGCTACCTCACAGTCCATGGTCATGGTCTGGTTTTTCTGTCTAGGCTTGGCATTCTCATTTGCTTCTGTTTTCCCATGTGTAACCAGGACTCAATATAGGCTCAAAGAGAAGCTTTCACACTTTGGGGACTCTCAGGAAAATTGGTGTCAATTTCTCTTCTATTGCCTGCAATATCCTGCATTCCCAAAGATTTTGTTCAGGTATCTGGTCTTGTTAAAAAGTTATCGTGCAAGTATGGAAGATTGTGACTTTATGGCCAAAATTTTCTAGACTACATATGGGATCATACACATCTTTCTTAAACAATTCTCTATGCAGGTAGAAGTAACCAGAAAAGAAGCAAGAGTTGCTGTGTAAAGGAGCCTCAGTTCAGTTCAGTTCAGTTCAGTCGCTCAGTCATGTCTGACTCTCCGCGACCCCATGAATCACGGCACGCCAGGCCTCCCTGTCCATCACCAACTCCCGGAGTTCACTCAAACTCATGTCCACAGAGTCGGTGATGCCATCCAGCCATCTCATTCTCCGTCGTCCCCTTCTCCTCCCGCCCCCAACCTTTCCCAGCATCAGAGTCTTTTCCAGTGAGTCAACTCGTTGCATGAGGTGGCCAAAGTATTGCAGTTTCAGCTTTAGCATCAGTCCCTCCAATGAACATCCAGGATTGATCTCCTTTAGAATGGACTGGTTGGATCTCCTTGCAGTATAAGGGACTCTCAAGAGTCTTCTCCAACACCACAGTTCAAAAGCATCGATTCTTCGGCGATCAGCCTGCTTCACAGTCCAACTCTCACATCCATACATGACCACGGGAAAAACCATTGCCTTGACTAGATGGACCTTGGTTGGCAAAGTAATGTCTCTGCTTTTTAATATACTATCTAGGTTGGTCATAACTTTCCTTCCAAGGAGCAAGCGTCTTTTAATTTCATGGCTGCAATCAGCATCTGCAGTGATTTTGGAGCCCCAAAAAATAAAGTCTGACACTGTGTCCACTGTTTTTCCATCTATTTCCCATGAAGTGATGGGACCAGATGCCATGATCTTTGTTTTCTGAATGTTGAGCTTCAAGCCAACCTTTTCACTCTCCTCTTTCACTTTCATCAAGAGGCTTTTGAGATCCTCTTCACTTTCTGCCATAAGGGTAGTGTCATCTGCATATCTGAGGTTATTGATATTTCTCCCGGCAATCTTGATTCCAGCTTGTGCTTCTTCCAGCCCAGCGTTCCTTATGATGTACTCTGCATATAAGTTATCTGCTCTTGATTGGAATACAATTTGACTTATGAGTAACCCTGGATAGGAATTCCAAAGTTCCAGTCACCTTTTCTATGCTTTTAAAGTACATTTTCTGTAAAAGAGAATAAAAATGAGTCAAACTGTTACAAAAGTAATAGGTATTTGTTACAGAAACATTAGATATACAGATGAGTAAATTATAAAAAGAAAAAAAAAACTAGTGACTTTTTCAGGTTTAATTTGCTGATCTTCACAGCTTAATATTTTGGTATGCATCCATCAAGATATTATCAACATGTATATCAAACTCCCTGCAATAAAAGTCCTTACAGATACTTGTCTAATGACTGGATGAGGACAAACACTTTTAATTAGAACTGGTGATTTAAGGGAATCCACATTTACTGGCATTTTAATATATGTAGTTAAATTACTTTCCCAAAAGTTGACTTCAATATTTACTGGCATCAAAAGTATGCTCTATACTCTCCTTAATCCTATTACTATTTAAAAAAAATCTTTGCTTATAAACTGAGTAAAAAATTTCATTTGGAGAGCTTAATCCCTCTTTTGTTTCCTTAGGTCTACTGGTCACTTTTTATCTTCGTGTGTGTGTATGTAGTTGATTTATAAAAGATCTCTCTGTGCTGAGATATTATGTTGGAAATACTTAAATTTTTATAAATCTTTTAGTATTATTTAATTTAGTATTGGAGTTTAAACATTTGTGTATGGGAACCTATTAATTTTTTCCTTTGTGGTTTCTTCTTGGTGTTATGTTGATAGATTTTAAAGGCAGAAATCCACCCAAAGACCCATCATAAGAAGATGCAGGACTTCTCGTGGGTATGGTTATGACTGATATGGGGCAGATCTTACTCCATTCATAGCACAGAGCTGAGCTCACAGATTTGTTTTATGTATTTTTAACACTAAATATATATTTCCTGTGGTCCCTAAACACTTTGTTAGCTTGAAAAAAAATTAGATTTCTTCCAGAGATTGAGTTTGTTAAACATGATAAAATTCTCTAAGTTGTTTTTTAAACCTGAAGATCTGTTTGTCTTTCAGAAAGTATCTATAGGAAATTATATTAATAGTTTTAGTAAATAGAAATATTTCCCTCTAAAATAAAGCACTTGGCATTTGTAAAAATGAAAACTTCAAGTTAAAATTCAAAGTTTTGATAACTCTGGCTGAAAATTTGTAACTGACTTTAGGAAACATAAATCATAGAGACAGTGCCTACAGGCTTAATTTTAATTTCCACAATATTCAGCAGATGGGCTGTGATGAGCTGGACCTTTTCGTATGAAAGGGCATGTTTGGAGTTGTGGATGCTGCTGCTGCGAAGTCACTTCAGTTGTGTCCGACTCTGTGTGACCCCATAGACGGAAGCCCACAAGGCTCCCCCATCCCTGGGATTCTCCAGGCAAGAACACTGGAGTGGGTTGCCATTTCCTTCTCCAATGCATGAAAGTGAAAAGTGAAAGTGAAGTCGCTCAGTCGTGTCCGACCCTCAGCGACCCCACAGACTACAGCCTACCAGGCTCCTCCATCCATGGGATTTGGTAATAGATACTGTGTTAGAACTGTTAATAGAAGAAAATAGTAAGAAGGCTGTGGGCCTTTAGCTTTTAACCCTATGAACTAATGCATATAGTAGGCAGCTCTGTACCGATGTCCAGGAAATGACTGGAGTAATGTATAATACACTTACATGAGCAAGAAAAAAATATTCCTTTTAAGTTACTATAAGGATTACAGAGACAATAAGTAAACGTTAGGCATTTCTTTCAGGTAGAGACTGTCTGTGTCAGAACTCTTTTCTTTTTGGAGAGTCCATTGTTTAACAGTGGCATTTAAAAGGGATCATAGAGGATTTTTTTTTTTCCTCACAGAATCATATACTCAAAGCTGAGAGTTTTTAAAGGCATATAAAGGCAAATGGAGGAAAAATTTTATTACACGTATTACCATGTCATTGTGCCATCTTCTTGAGCAGAGGATACAGGGTGACCTGTGCTGTAACACTCACATCCCCTTGTAAGCTGATTACTATAATCCCTCAGAGCTGCATGCCTGTGCTCTAGCCTCCTTCATTTCCCCAAAGAGCACTGCTACAGCTGAGCTGGAGAAACTGTTCACTCAGTCATCAGAGGGTAGCCATCTTATTCTCTACAAAATGTTACATGATGATCAACACTGAATTATGAACTGATTAGAATTTTTAACTTTTGCATTTTAGAGGCCAGAATGGTGCTAAAATGGAGCAGAAAATGTGCTTTAGTAATGAGACAGCAGAAACAGATGAGAGAGGAATCTTTGAAATGGGACACTGTGAATTAGGAAAAAATCATAAATCAGAGTTTAAATACAAATATTTATATTCTAGTCTGATTTGAATATGGCACCATGAAGACTTAAATGGTACTGTTTCTGTCCTGAGGGAATAAAGTGGCGAGGATAGACAAGGTTATGTGACCATAGTAAATCCCCACATCTTAGTGGACTGGTAATATCTGTTTCTTGACTATGTTATATTTCAAGTATAGGTTAGCAGGAGGCTCTGCTCACCTTTGTCCCTCAAGGAACCAAGCTGATGAAGCTTCCATTTCCTATGTAAGGGGAAGAGACAGTAGCAGTGTCTTGCATGAGTAATTAAAGGCTTTCTCAGAAAATGGTGCATGCTATTATTGCTCATGTTATTGGCGAGAACAAATCACATGACTGTGCCCAACTTTTAAGGGAGTGGGAAATACAATTCTGCAATATTCCCAGAAGGAGGAAAAGAACAGGAACATTGTAAATAATTCTAATGACTACCCCTCAAAATGTACTGTAAGGTTGAAGAAGCAAGACCCATAAAAATCTAAGACATACATACAAATGCAAAATGATAGTAGAAGCCCTGTCCAGTTCAAAATTGATTAAGGGACTAGTATATGCCAAGCACTGTGCTGGGTATGGAAACTACAAAATGTACAAAGATACAGACACACACACACAGAGAACTTAGAAAAAATGAGTTAGCAACTATGTAAAGCAATGAGGCAAGAAGTGTAAAACATGATGGATATCAGAGGGCTTTGTGTACCATATCAAGTAGTTTGGGCTTTTGAAGGGTTATGAGCAGGGAATTTCTACTTTGTTTTAAATAAATCATGAGAGATCTCATGGAAGATAGATTTGAGGGAGGCAAGACCAGAGGCAGAGCAATCAGAGTCCAAATGATGCATAATTAAAATCGTAAGCCAGAGCACTGACTAGAGATGGGGAGAACAGGACAGGCATCTGTATTTTTTAAAAAACCAGCACTCTGTGAGTGACTCAAATGTAGAAGGAGAATGACAAGTGAGAGATGAGTTTTGTATTTGTAGCCTGGGTCTCCAGTTAAGGAGAGAGAGATGAAGATGGCAGAGTAAGAGGACATGGAGCTCATCTCCCACCCAAGAACATATTTCTAGCCTGGGTGAATGTGTTGGTAGTGATGTAACCACAGAGACAAAATGTGTGGCATTTCAGAAGTTGGGGAGCCCTGATGTAGTCAGTAAAGAGTTTTAAAGACTATAGATTTAAACTTGGTGAGCTCAGGGACTTTGTCTTGTTTAGTGCTGTATTCCCAGTGCCTTGAAAGGTGCCTAGCACATAACAGGGAGAATATTTGGTAAATGAATGGATTTGATGGAGGAGTAGGATTTTCAGAGATTAAGAGAAATAAGTATCATAGGATTGGGTGCAGAGAGAGAGAGTAGGGGAGCTATCTTGGGGGTTCATACAGTTGTTGCTCAGTGTGAAAGGAAGTGGGAAGATCAGAATGAGGAGAGAAGAAAACTTCTTAAGGAGTTTCTTTTGATGTTCTGGGATGTCTCATAGCTAACTGACCAACCCCAGGTGTGGCAGTCAAGGTTTGGAAAGATTCTTGGGACCAGGCTATCAGACTACACTAGTCAGTTCAGCCCCTGCCACTGGCAGCTGCTGGCACAAACCAGTGCTGGCTTTGTCTGTTTGTAATTCAGCAAGGTTGCTGGTGATGCTGGCCTTTTAATGCCTACACACAGATCATTAGCCATGAGCTGAAGCATCTGGAAAAAGAAAGGAGGACTGCTGGGCTGGCAAGAGACCTGGGAGTCTAGCTGAGTCAGCCACTAATGTTGGACAACTCTCTTAGCTCCATACCTACTTCACATTCTGCACTACTTGGGTGGGCTAAATGCTCTTCAAAGGTAAACAATGGAATAAACTGATTTCTGCTGCTGCTGCTGGAGAATCCCGGGGACGGGGGAGCCTGGTGGGCTTCCGTCTATGGGGTCACACAGAGTCGGACACGACTGAAGTGACTTAGCAGCAGCAGCAGCAGAAAGAGGCTTTCAAGGTTCAGTCTTTCAGTCTTCTTACTCTCTTACTTATCACCATTCTACAGAACACCCTTCACTTACAGACACCAAGGACTCTTACAGGACTCACCGGTCTTTATCCCCCACCCCCTGCTCTCATCCAGGCACGACTCATTGCCAAGATTTAACCAATTCGACTTCCACCATGTCTCGAGCAATCGCTCACTTTTCAGTTATTGCCATCCACTTGACCTGGGCCCCTCGGTGTGTTTTAAAGAGACCACTGTCACAGAGAACTGCCTGGGCCTCCTGTCTCCTGCACCTCACTTCCACGGTAGCATGGGAGTGGCGGGGATCTTGGGGGGCAAGCGACTGCGTCCTTCTAGGATTTCTGGAGCCCGGCGGCGGCTTCTAAATGCGCCAACGTCGCTGGTTCTGAAGGATGACAGTGCCGCGCCCCGGAGAAAATGTGCACGTGAGTTTCCTCAGCTACCTCACCTAGGCAGGTGGAACTCTGATACTCCGGCCATCCTCCCTCTGTAGCGTCAGTGAAGACAACCACGATGAGGCAGCTACCAGGCCCACCCACCCCCCGGGGCGAGGACGGCCGCGCCTCCCTTTCCTTCTCAACCCTCGAGAGAGCTTGCTCACCGGAAGCACCGAGGCGGTGGGTATCTGAGGGGCTCCCCGCTGGGAACTGGAGACAACGCCCCTACTCGGCCTCAAGCCCCTCAGGACGGACACAGAGCGCGTCCAGTGACTGTCCAGGATCAGGCGAGACGTGCTCACGCACCAAGGGGACCTCCCGGTCCTAAAGCCCACTTCGCGGAGGAATTCTCGCGAGACACATGCTGACTAGGCCTCGCGACAGGGTCCGCTGTGTCCGCGGACCCCGGGGAGGGTCGGGGTTGGCAGACGCGAGAATCTGGCTCCACCCAAGCATCCTTGCCTTCCACACACCGCGGACAGGTGGGGAGGAGAGGCGAGGGGCCCCACGTGGAAAAAGAGCAGCTGGGTTAGCCTTGCGGTTGTCTCTGTCCTCTGGTCTGGCCTAGGCCCGTTCTGGTAGGACATTACTTCGACTCCATCCATCTATGGACTTCAAGGTATAGTTAAAAATCGCAATAATCCAGCAATCCTGTTAGAAAGTATATATACCCAGAAAAAAAACGTAATTCAAAAAGACACATGCATCCCCCCCACCCATGCTCATTGCATTACTCTTCAGAGTAGCCAGGGCGTGGAAGCCACCTACATGTCCATCAAGAGATGAACAGATAAAAACGTGGTACATATATACAGTGGAATATTCCTCAGCCATAAAAGGGAAGAAAGTTAGGTCATCTGCAGAGATGTGGATGGACCTAGAGTCTGTCATACAGACTGAAGTCAGAAAGAGAAAAATACTGTGTATTAACGCATACGTACGGAATCTAGAAAAATGGTGTAGATGCTCTTATTTGCAAAGCAGAAGTAGACAGATGTGGAGAACAAATGTATGGATACCAAGGCGGAAAGGGTGTGGGGGGGCTGAGATGATTTGGGAGATTTGGGATTGACATATGTACACCATTGATGCAGTGTGTAAAATAGATAACTAATGAGAATCTACTGTGTCGCACAAGGGATTGGGGGCAGGAGGAGAAGGGGACGACAGAGAATGAGATGGCTGGATGGCATCACCGACTCGATGGACATGAGTTTGAGTGAACTCCAGGAGTTGGTGATGGACAGGGAGGCCTGGCGTGCTGTGATTCATGGGGTCACAAAGAGTCGGACATGACTGAGGGACTGAACTGAGTTGAACTGAATGAGAACCTACTGTGTCACACAAGGAACTGTACCTGATGATCTGTGGTGGCCTAAATGGGAAGGAAATCCAAAATAAAAAGAGGGGATGTATGTAAACATATAGCTGATTCACCTTCCTGTACCACAGAAACCAACACAACATTGTAAAGTAACTATAATAAAATTAATTTAAAAAATACTTTTTATAGTGAAAAGTGAACATTAGGAATCAGAGTATTTGTGTGTTAGTTGCTTCAGTTGTGTCTGACTCTTTGCAGCCATGTGGACTGTAGCCCACCAGGCTCCTCTGTCCAGGGGATTCTTGAGGCAAGAATACTGGAGTGGGTTGCCATTCCTTCCTTCTCCAGGGGATCTTCCTGACCCAGGGATCGAACCCAGGTCTCCTGAGGCACCTGCAGTTGCAACAGATTCTTTGCTGGTGAGCCACCAGAGAAGCCCTCTCAGAACCCGCATCAGAACTCAAAGACTCCCCCCCGACTTTAACTTACCCCCTTTAATCATTTTCTTAAAACACATGTATCTCAAATAACATGCTACTGTATTTTTCTGAAGAATATGTTTTTTCCCCTATGTGGTCTTGCTGTGTTACATTTTTGAAGAAAATTACTTGAAATTTTCTTCAAAGTTGCATTTTAAGGCTAATAAATTTGAAATGAATCTTCAATTGAGCTTCTCTATAGACCATATAGAAAGCTGATCGCCGAAGAATCGATGCTTTTGAACTGTGGTGTTGGAGAAGACTCTTGAGAGTCCCTTATACTGCAAGGAGATCCAACCAGTCCATTCTAAAGGAGATCAATCCTGGATGTTCATTGGAGGGACTGATGCTAAAGCTGAAACTCCAATACTTTGGCCACCTCATGAGACGAGTTGACTCACTGGAAAAGACTCTGATGCTGGGAAAGGTTGGGGGCGGGAGGAGAAGGGGACGACGGAGAATGAGATGGCTGGATGGCATCACCGACTCTGTGGACATGAGTTTGAGTGTACTCCGGGAGTTGGTGATGGACAGGGAGGCCTGGCGTGCTGTGATTCATGGGGTCGCGGAGAGTCGGACACGACTGAGCGACTGAACTGAACTGAACTGATAGACCATATTGGGCTTCCCTGGTGGCTTAGAGGTTAAAAGGTCTGCTTGCAATGCAGGAGACCTGGGTTCGATCCCTGGGTTGGGAAGATCCCCTGGAGAAGGAAATGGCAACCCACTACAGTGTTCTTGCCTGGAGAATCCCACAGACAGAGGAGCCTGGTGGGCTACAGTCCACGGGGTCGCAAAGAGTCGGACACGACTGAGCAACTTTACTTATAGATCATATTATGTTTAGGATCAAAACAAATTCTAAGTGGATGATATTCGCAATTCTTATGCATTTTCAAGGCTACGTTTTGCCTCCATTCAGAGTACCTTTCTTCAGAGAGTATTTTTACAAGACAATGCTTGTCAAATTAGTTTTCTTTATTTTGCCAAGTTTATATTTTGGAAATTTCAGTTCTCAACTTTACCCTAGTCTGAAACAGAAAAAATAGGAGCTTTATTTAAAAAGTTTCTACAGTTTGAGATATTCTGAAGTGCAGTTATAGAATTTCAGAGTTAAATTTTGTACATCATTTGATTTGTTCAGAACAGATCATTTAATTTGTTTAGTTCTTTTGTGGGGACAAATTTTAGTGTCTTGCTGTCTGTATACCTTATTATCAATAATTGGAAGTCTGAAAAACTGAAGTTTTTTGATCTTCCATTCATTGATGATGTTGATAAATTTTCTAAAACTATTTTTGAAAAAATATGGACCAAATTTAGAAGGCTCACTTACAAAGAATTTAACACCATTATCAGGCACTTAGACTGATCTACAAAATAGTTCTTCAAAGGCTTAAATATGTCTAAAATCCTACTTTTGGCCGCCAGAAAAGAGAAAAACACATACTGATTTGTATTAAAAATCAGATTTTTCACAAAAAAGTGTGGTTCAGTTATCCTTACTATGTATATGATACAATATTTATAAATTTCTATAGCTACTGCTACCATTTGACAACTTGAGTGCAAGATAAATTATGTTGTACCACACCTAATTCCAAGCACATTTCTACTCCATAAATTTCTTTAGAAAGAACATGGATTTGCCATGGCATTGTTCTCCATCAGAATCTGTATTTATATTATTATGTGAGGATAATGTTAGTGTGAACTTTTTAAACACTGAATTTACAGTAGCAGTGATTCATTTTACTGAGTTTATAATGGCATCTTGCTCTAGTAATGTCAAATGTTTTACTCTCAACAGGGTGAAATTCCACATGTTTTACTTTGGTACCATGAATTCCATTTGAAAAATTAAACCGTTATTGAAAAACGATCATTTTCCAATATATAGTGTTGGATTGTTGTTTACTTGCCACGTTGTGTCCGACTCTTTTGCCACCCCGTGCCCTGAGCCCATCAGGCTCCTCTGTCCATGGGATTTTCCAGAAAAGAATACTGGAGTGGGTTGCCATTTCCTTCTCCAGGGGATTTTCCCTAATCAGGGATGGAACCCTGGTCTCCTGCACTGGCAGGCAGATTCTTTACCACTAAGCCACCTGGGAAGTCCCATAGCCTCTGATTACACTCATGTGAAAATGGCATCATTGAATCGTTTGAAACATTTTTCTGCATTGGAGCCAGTGCATTAATAGCTACCTTCACTTTATGTATGTGCACAAGAAAAATGGAAGAAAGTTAATGTTAGAGAGTTAATGTAGAGGAGCAGTTATTTCATCTAAGTCTGTTTTGCTGCATACATTACCCAGGTGTATATGTTGGGTCATTGTCTTCAGGCAAAATCTTTGAGAGTTGATATCAATGCCTTAGCATATTTGTGTCTTCTGATTTTTGTGGGATCAATGGTATCATATAGTCCCCATGGTAGATGATCAGTTTTGATAAACATTTTGAAATTTATAAGTTTGTCATCAACTTTCTCATGAATGAAGTATTTGATTTTTGATTAAGCAATCCTTTTCATTTTTTGAGCCCATTAATAGCAATATATTTGTTGCCAATTTAAAAAGTATTACCAAATAAACACATAATACTTGTAGATTTATGCAGGGTATCATTGTTATTAATAAAAACACCATAGCAAGAGCAGTTAGAGTCCTTTCTATTTTCTCTGTGACAGAGGACCACTCAGTCTTTATTTTCCATAAATATTTCACATACACCTGGTCTTGTTTTCCACTGACTGCACAAATGGTGGCCTGCTGACAGCCGGCATCTCTCAAATTCAGACAGAGGTCACCTCACAACTGGCTGGTATCCCACGGGGCCAGGGGAGGCAGCAACATCAATTATTTCTCCATTTCCCAGATGAGAAGGAGCTGTTCCTATCTGCCAGTTTCCTAATACACTTTTTTTTTTTTGTTAAGTGAACACCTCATAAGCTGTCCTGGAAAGAGAAATGTTGTATCGCAGGTTGTATTATCCAGAAGCAGCTGCTGAGAGGAAGTTTGAGGCTCAGGATGTTTATTTGAGAATAGCACCCATGAGAGGATGAGGGGAAAGCAGGACTGGGCAGAGGGAGCTGTCCAGCTGGGATGCAGTCTTGACAAGGCCTTGGATCACCTCATTGGGGTTTCTGGAACAAATGTGGCCCATTAGAATGTCCCCTATTGGATCCGAGTGGGCTGGATATTTATATGCACACCTCACCTTGTCGGACTTCCCAGGCAGCTCCGATGGTAAAAAATCTGTCTGCAATGCAAGAGACCTGGGTTCGATCCAGGGTTGGGAACATCCCCTGGAGAAGGGAACCCACTCCAGGATTCTTGCCTGGAGAATCCTATGGACAGAAGAGCCTGGCAGGCTACAGTCCGTGGGGTCACAAAGAGTCAGACACGACTGAGCAACTAAAACTCACCTGGTCACTAGATCACCTGGTCACCAGGTCTGGGCTGTCCTAGAAGGGGCATGACGTTTGCTGGGGCCACTCTCTGCAGTTAAGGCACACCCCGAAAAAGCTGACAGCTTGAGGCCACCTTGCTCACTGCAGTGCCCAGAGCTGGGCAGCAAGCCCTTCTTTGAAAAGGCATCCAGGCATCACTTTGTCCACCAGGTGTTGTGTCTGAATAAGATTGGGCAAAGTGAGATATGTTATTTTGGCATCCTTTGATCTCATCAGAGTGAGAACACACTATCTGTATCTCATACACTACTGGACAAGTCCATGGTAGGATGTGAAAGCACCAGATGGTGATTGCCAGAGGCCATGGCCTGCTGAGATGGAGATTGGTGTGTAGCAGCTTGTGAGGGAGTGTTCTCGGGATTCATGCTGCTGCTGCTAAGTCGCTTCAGTCGTGTCTGACTCTGTGCGACCCCATAGACGGCAGCCCACCAGGCTCCCCCGTCCCTGGGATTCTCCAGGCAAGAACACTGGAGTGGGTTGCCATTTCCTTCTCCAATGCATGAAAGTGAAAAGTGAAAATGAAGTCGCTCAGTCGTGTCCGACTCTTAGTGACCCAATGGACTGCAGCCTACCAGGCTCCTCCGTCCATGGGATTTTCCAGGCAAGAGTACTGGAGCGGGGTGCCATTTCCTTCTCCACTCGGGATTCATAGCTCTGGCTAAAAGACAGAGGATTAGGCAGAAGGAGAAGCTGTCTTGGGAGATAGCTTCAGCATAGGCCAGCCCCGTAAGGATCTCTGAAGTTAGTGGAGGGGACCAGACATTTATACTTTCACATAAATCAGTCACTGGGCATAAGTGCCCTGGGAAGGATACCTCACAGGGCTTTCTGCCAGAACCCCTCTTGGCAGTTGGGGAAATCTTTCAGTTCTGATGGGGGTTCTGAGAGGGCTTCCTTGGTGGTTCGGCGGTAAAAGAATCAGCCTGCAATGCAGGAGCCACAGGAGACGTGGGTTTGATCACCTGAAGGAGGGCATGACAGTTCCCTCCAGTGTTCTTGCCTGGAGAATCGCATGGACAGAGGAGCCTGGCGGGCTATCGTCCATAGGGTTGCACAGAGTCCGAGATGACTAAAACAACTTAGCACCCAGGGATCCTGAGGGGCACATCAGAGCATCTCCCTGCAAGTCTACTGAGCCCTGGCTGACTTTAGTGCAGATGATAATTACAGTGTTACTACTACTACCACTAATAACTCTTTGCGACCCCATGGCCTATACAGTCCATGGCATTCTCCAGGCCAGAATACTGGAGCCTTTCTCTTCTCCAGTAGATCTTCCCAACCCAGGGATCGAACCCAAGTCTCCCACATTGCAGACGGATTCTTTACCAACTGAGCCATGAGGTAAGCCCAATAATAATAATACTTTGTTAAAAAAAAGAAAAAATCCTGACCCAGTGCTAAAAGAGATAAACCCGACACAGCAGATATAAATGAAGACTGTCTTTAACCACCTTGAAGGTAAGCTGCTGATCCAGAAATCTTTTGAGCTGACTTACCGGAATTTTCACAGGGATTTTCGCTCAAATGGAAAAGGATTTACATTGATTATTTAATCCATTTTGGCTCGAGTGTAGTACTGCAGTGCTTCTTTAGTTTGCAGTATCTTCCTTCATTTTCAGCAGCCCCTGTTTAGTCATATATGCTTCCCCATCCTGATCGCTCAGCAGACCCCACTGCCATCTCGAGTCATCTGGTTTCAGGTTCCGGCGTGCCCGGTGATTTTGTCCCCACTCTACGCATGGCCTTGCTCTCCCTCAGGCTGTGAGCAGAGGATTTTTCACAACAATTGTAAAACATCGAAACTCATCCCCACCAATCCTTGCCAAGAGCCCAGGGAGCCCAAGCTGTTTCAAATGAGATGCTTCTGCCTGAAGAGTATGGTGAGAGTGAGGGAGGCTGGTACATTTCGTTTCATCATGAACTCAAACCAGGGTCGAGAGGAGGTTAAAGTACCTTTATTTAGCTCTCAGTCATTATCTTGCCTGGCACACAGTGTTCTAGAGGGAGGAAGACACAGCAGAGGAGCTCTGGACACAACACAAGGAGGCTGCCTTCTGACCCTTCCAGCCCCTGGCATTCTGGTTCTCCATGGATCGGGTCTTGCTCATTCCCACTGCCTAGGAAAGTGTGGGGTTCACAGTGTATGCTCAGAAGTGTGCCTTTGTTTTTAGGGTCCCCCCAGATGTAGCTGGTGTAAAGAAAGAATAAAATAGGTATGGAGCAAGGTTCAGTTCAGTTCAATCGCTCAGTCGTGTCCGACTCTTAGCGACCCCATGAACCACAACACGAAAGGCCTCCCTGTCCATCACCAACTCCTGGAGTTCACTCAAACTCATGTCCATCGAGTCGGTGATAAAATAGGTATGGAGCAAGGTTAAGGAATTGTAAAAGTTTTCCAGCTCATGCTGCCCCATCCCATGTCTAAGTCCACCACCCAAAGCACAATACACTGCTTCTGACATTATATCTTGCAACCCAGTGACAAGTTATTAAATCTCCTAACATCATATATCTGTTGTAAAGAGCTATTCTATTTGGGCATGTTTGGATATATGTTCACCCTTGGACCAAACTTGATGCCCAGGTGATTGGAGTCCTGTGATGACCCAGACCTAAATATTGCTTTTCTACCATTCTTTCTTATTATTATCCTAGTAGATGTATATTGAAACTTTTCTTCTAGTCTTTATATTTCTTACTTCCTCCTGCAGATGCATATTCCTTTGTGTTTATGCTGCATTTTGCGTAATTTCCTCAAATGTATTTGAAGTCAACTAATTTTGTCTTGAGCTGGTTCTCATCTACTATATTCACTGAGTTTTTAAAATTTAATGAATAATTTCTTGACTATAGTTTATTAGGTCATTCTGAATGGTCTAGTGGTTTTCCCTACTTTCTTCAATTTAAGTCTGAATTTGGCAATAAGGAGTTCAAGATCTGAGCCACAGTCAGCTCCTGGTCTTGTTTTTGCTAACTGTATAGAGCTTCTCCATTTTGGATGCAAAGAATATAATCAGTCTGATTTCGGTGTTGACCATCTGGTGATGTCCATGTGTAGAGTCTTCTCTTGTGCTGTTGGAAGAGGGTGTTTGCTATGACCAGTGCGTTCTCTTGGCAAAACTCTATTAGCCTTTGCCCTGCTTCCTTCCGTGCTCCAAGGCCAAATTTGCCTGTTACTCCAGGTGTTTCTTGACTTCCTACTTTTGCATTCCAGTTCCCTATAATGAAAAGGACATCTTTTTTGGGTGTTAGTTCTAAAAGGTCTTGTAGGTCTTCATAGAACCATTCAACTTCGGCTTCTTCAGCGGTACTGGTTGGGGCATAGGCTTGGATTACCGTAATATTGAATGGTTTGCCTTGGAAATGAACAGAAATCATTCTATCGTTTTTAAGATTGCATCCAAGTACTGCATTTTGGACTCTTGTTGACCATGATGGCTTCTCCATTTCTTCTAAGGGATTCCTGCCCACAGTAGTAGATATAATGGTCATCCGAGTTAAATTCACCCATTCCAGTCCATTTTAGTTCAGTGATTCCTAGAATGTCTACGTTCACTCTTGCCATCTCCTGTTTGACCACTTCCAATTTACCTTGATTCATGGACCTAACATTCCAGGTTCCTATGCAATATTGCTCTTTACAGCATCGGACATTGCTTCTATCACCAGTCACATCCACAACTGGGTATTGGTTTTGCTTTGGCTCCATCCCTTCATTCTTTCTGGAGTTATTTCTCTACAGATCTCCAGTAGCATACTGGGCACCTACCGACCTGGGGAATTCCTCATTCAGTATCCTATAATTTTGCCTTTTGATACTGTTCATGGGGTTCTCAAGGCAAGTATACTGAAGTGGTTTGCCATTTCCTTCTCCAGTGGACCACATTCTGTCAGACCTCTCCACCATGACCTGCCCGCATCTGATAGATAGAGTGCCTGATGAACTATGGATAGAGGTTCGTGACATTGTACAGGAGACAGGGACCAAGATCATCCCCATGGAAAAGAAATGCAAAAAAGCAAAATGGCTGTCTGAGGAGGTCTTACAAATAGAAGAGAAGTGAAAAGCAAAGGAGAAAAGGAAAGATATAAGCATCTGAATGCAGAGTTCCAAAGAATAGCAAGGAGAGATGAGACAGCCTTCCTCAGCAATCAATGCAAAGAAATAGAGGAAAACAACAGAATAGGAAAAACAAGAGATCTCTTCAAGAAAATTAGAGATCCCAAGGGAACATTTCATGCAAAGATGGTCTCGATAAAGGACAGAAGTTGTATGGACCTAACAGAAGCAGAAGATATTAAGAAGAGCTGGCAAGAATACACAGAAGAACTATACAAAAAAGATCTTCATGAACCAGATAATCATGATGGCGTGATAACTCACCTAGAGCCAGACATTTTTGAATGTGAAGTCAAGTGGGCCTTAGAAAGCATCACTACGAACAAAGCTAGTGGAGGTGATGGAATTCCAGTTGAGCTATTTCAAATCCTGAAAGATGATGCTATGAAAGTGCTGCACTCAATATGCCAGCAAATTTGGAAAATTCAGCAGTGACCACAGGACTGGAAAAGGTCAGTCTTCATTCCATTCCCAAAGAAAGGCAATGCCAAAGAATGCTCCAACTACCACACAATTGCACTCATCTCACTTGCTAGTAAAGTCATGCTCAAAATTCTCCAAGCCAGGCTTCAGCAATATATGTACCGTGAACTTCCAGATGTTCAAGCTGGTTTTAGAAAAGACAGAGGCACCAGAGATCAAATTGCCAACATCCGCTGGATCATGGAGAAAGCAAGAGAGTTCCAGAAAAACATCTATTTCTGCTTCATTGACTATGCCAAAGCCTTTGACTGTGGATCACAATAAACTGTGGAACATTCTGAAAGAGATGGGAATACCAGACCACCTGACCTGCCTCTTGAGAAGCCTGAATTGGATATGGAACAACAGACTGGTTCCAAATAGGAAAAGGAGTACGTCAAGGTTGTATATTGTCACCCTGCTTATTTAACTTATATGCAGAGTACATCATGAGAAATGCCGGGCTGGAAGAAGCACAAGCTGGAATCAAGATTGCCGGGAGAAATATCAATAACCTCAGATATGCAGATGACACCACCCTTATGGCAGAAAGTGAAGAGGAACTCAAAAGCCTCTTGATGAAAGTGAAAGAGGAGAGTGAAAAGGTTGGCTTGAAGCTCAACATTCAGAAAACGAAGATCATGGCATCTGGTCCCATCCCTTCATGGGAAATAGATGGGGAAACAGTGGAAACAGTGTCAGACTTTATTTTTTTGGGCTCCAAAATCACTGCAGATGCTGATTGCAGCCATGAAATTAAAAGACACTTACTCCTTGGAAGAAAAGTTATGACCAACATAGACAACATATTAAAAGGCAGAGACTTTGCCAACACAGGTCGGTCTAGTCAAGGCTATGATTTTTCCTGTGGTCATGTATGGATGTGAGAGTTGGACTGTGAAGAAAGCTGAGCGCCGAAGAATTGATGCTTTTGAATTGTGGTGCTGGAGAAGACTCTTGTGAGTCCCTTGGACTGCAAGGAGATCCAACCATTGCATTCTAAAGGAGATCGATCCTGGGTGTTCATTGGAAGGACTGATGCTAAAGCTGAAACTGCAATACTTTGGCCACCTCATGTGACGAGTTGACTCACTGGGAAAGACTCTGATCCTGGGAGTGATTGGGGGCTGGGAGGAGACAGGGACGACGGAGAATGAGATGGCTGGATGGCATCACTGACTCGAGGGATGTGAGTTTGGGTGAACTCCGGGAGTTGGTGATGAACAGGGAGGCCTGGCGAGCTGTGATTCATGGGGTCGCAAAGAGCAGACACGACTGAGCGACTGAACTGAACTGATAGTTTATTAAGATGTGTCCCTCTTATATTTTATTATGCTAAAAAACACATAACATGAAATCTGTCCTCAGCAAATTTTTAAGTGTACCATCCAATGTTTTAGTTTTATGTACAATGTTATACATTAGATCTCTAGAACTTTTTTATGTTTCAACTTTCTTGTAGACTGAATCTCTATACCCACTGAACAATAGCTCCTCATTTCTCCCCTTCCAACCCCCAACCACTGGCAACCACCATTCTGCTTTCTGCTTCCATGAGTCTGACTGCTTCAGATACATTGTATGGTTGGAATTATGCAGTATTTGCCTTCATGTTGATTGGCTTTTTCATTATGTCCCCAAATGGCTTTAACATTATGTTAAAGTGCCAATGGCTTTAACATTATGTCTTCAAAGTTCATCTGTGTTGTAGCACATGATAGGATTTCTTTCTTTTTAAAGTCTAATACTCCATTGAATGTATATACCATATTTTCTTTATTCATCCATTTGTTTATAGACACTTAGGTTGTTACTCCGTCTTGGCTATTGTGAATAGTACTGCTGTGAACATGGGAGTACAGATGCTTCTCTGAGATGCTAATTTCTTTTTTTTTTTTTTTTTTGGATGGATACCCTAAGGTGGGATTGCTCGATCATGTGCTGTTCTATTTGAATCTCTTGAGGAACTTCCATTCTGTTTTCCGTAGTGTCTGCGCCAGTTAACATTCCCTCCAGCAGTGCACACGATTTCAGTTTCTCTCCACATCCTCACCAAGGCTTGCAATTCTGTTTTGTTTTTTGAGGATGGCCACACAAGCAGGTGTCAGGTGATATTGCATTGTAGTTTTAATCTGCATTTTCTTGATGATTAGTGATGTTGAATATCTTTTTATGTACCTATGGGTTACATATATGTGTTCTTTGGAGATATGTCTGTTTAAGTCCTTTGCCCGTTAAACATTTTTTTTTCTTGTTATTGACTTGTGGGAGTTCTTATGTATTTTTGGATATTAACTCCTCAGATATATAGTTTAAAAATATTTTCTCTCATTCTGTGGATTATTTTGCGTACTCTGTTGATAGTCCTTTGCTGCACAAAAGCTTTTTAGTTATGTCATATCACTTGTCTATTTTTTCTTTTGTTACCATATCCAAGAAATCATTGCCAATACCAATGTTATGAAGCCTTCCCTATATTTTATTCTAAGAGTTTTATACTTTTGGGTCATACATTTAAATCTTTATTCTATTTTGAATTATTTCGGGGCATGGTATAGAATAAGGGTCCAGTTTCATTCTTTTGCACATGGATGTTTAGTTTTCCAGGCACATTTGTGATTTATTTTTTTTCGTCCTTTAAAAATATTTATTTATTTGGTTGTGCTGGATTTTAGTGCAGCATATAGGATCTTCAATCTTTGTTGTGGCACATGGGATCTTTCGTTATAGCACGTGGGATCTAGTTCCCTGACCAGGGATTGAACCTAGGCCCCATGCATTGGGAGTGCAGAGTCTTAGCCACTGGACCACCAGGGAAGTCCCCAGGCACATTTGTTGACTTATCCTCTCCTCATTGTGTAGTCTTGGCACCCTTATCAAAGATCATTTGATTATATATGCATGGGTTTGTTTCTGAACTGTTCTGTTCCATCTGTTTATAGGTCTGTCTTTCTATCAAACCACACTGTTTCAATTACTGTAGCTTTGTAACATGTTTTGAAGTCTGGAAGTGTGAGGCATCCAGCTTTGTTCTTAAAATTGTTTTGGAATAAATACTTTTTTTAATGTTTAAAGCAATGTGTGTTTTGTTTTTGTTTTCAACTTGTGTCTTCTTTTTCCTTAGCATAAGCTCTTTGATTTTAGTTTCCATTCTTATTTCATAATCTCTTTTGGATTTTGTCAACTACTGTAGAATATTGGTATTAGAGCTGTTAATGGTTTTATCTGCTCTTCTCCTTCAAATGGTTTCATTTCTTGTGTGTTTTGCAGTTTTTTTTGTTGTGAGCTCTTGTTGTTTTCTCCATATAAATCAGACACTCCCTGGTGCTAAGTTTTGCATTTACTTTTGCTTGGACTTCAGAGATTCACTAGTGCTAGAGAAGTTTTCGTAATATCCTCTTGACTTGAATTTATTACACTCCCTGGGCATTGTAACTTCTGATGCTGTTTCTGTTACAGGGTTTCAATTTCATGAAAGGCTTTGTTTTCCACTCAGATTCCCAGCAATTTGCAAGCCTTCCTTTCCTCTTCCCTGAGCTGATGGGTGAGGTTTTTCTAATCTTCTTTATCCAGACAGGGAAATTCTTTCAGGAACTTCATCCTCTGCAGGATTCTTCTCCTGCCTCACACTGCCCCCAGGCCCTATCCCCTTTCTCTACCTGCAAGGTAGAACACACCTCCACCCCACCAGCCCCCACCCCACCATGCTCCCCATTCTGGCATCTAGGGCTGATATGCATTCCACCTGCAAGGTAGAACACATCTCCATCCCACCAGCCCCGCCCCCCCCCCCGCTCCCCACTCTGGCATCCAGGGCTGATGTGCATTCCACCTGCAAGGTGGAGCACACCTCCACCCGCCCTGCTCCCCGCTCTGGCACCCAGGGCTGATGCACACACCCAGGCCACCTTGGGCTTCCCTCTCAACAGTTGTCAGCATCACCACACAGTGTTTGAGTTCTTGTTTCGTCTTGGTTTCTTAAGGTTCTTCTCTTCCTTTCTCCCTTCTTTCCTCCTCTCCCTCCTTCCTTTCTGAATTGAGTATGTATTTTGTCTTATTGCTGTGTGCTTTTACACAGCATTTCTGTTGTATTCAGTTGGATCAGTAGTATCTCTTTGTGGCGGCAAAGGTAGTAGAAGGGTGCAACTGAATTCAGCTCATGTTGCCCGAGGATCTTGATCTTGAGTGATCTTCTAAAAATAAAATATATCTTGTTATCCCCAGGTTAAAACCTGCTGATGACTTGCTATTGTGCTTGGGTAAATACTTCAAAGTCCTTATTTTGGCTTAAAGTATCCTATATGAGTTGACCCCTATCTCCCTTTGCAGCCAGAGATCATGGTACTTTCTCCCTCATTCAAAATAGCCTTCTTTCTTTTTCTTAAGAGTAGTTGTTTTTGCCTGGAAATGTCTCATCTGGATGTCCAGATGACAGAATTGTCACCTTCCTAAAAAGGCCTACCCTGACGACCCTACCAAAAGTACAGCCCCACTCTGTCCTCTCATATCATCCCGATTCATAGTCTTCATGACACTTAACACTGTGTTAATTAATTTAAGTTTGTCCTTGTTCATTATTTATTTTGGAGGCCAGTCTGGCAGGAGTTGCTGATGAAGAAGGAAAGAAATAATCAAGGATGAATCCTAGATCTGGGGTTTGAGCACGTGAGCAGATGCCTGTGAGAGAAATAGGTATGGGATGGGAATTGAGTTATGATTAAAAGGCTTATGTTTGAGATTTCTATTCTTCATCCTAATGAATACATCAAGTGGGAAGTTGCATATAAAAGTCTGAAACTCAAACGAAAATCAGGGATGACGATGTAAGCCTGGGCATCATCAGCATACAAATAATACTGAAAATCATATGACCAGATGCTGGTACCCAGGGAAAGAGTGAAGAGTCATTAGACAAGAGAAGGAAATACATCTCTTGAGCAATTACCGATGTGGCGTAGTCACAGCTGCAAGGTAATTGCTTTGAACAAGCACACACGAAACAAGGGAGGGCCTTTTCACGAAGAAGTTAAGCAGCATGTTCCAAACTTTATTTGATTAGCTTACCTCTTGCTCTTGTTAGTGGGAAGTTTGGTGCGTGGAAACAGTGATGGTCTCTGTGGATTTCCAAAGGAGGAGAAGTAGATTTTCTCGACTATCTCTCCAAACATGATGTGACCCTCCCAAACAAATGTACACAAGGATTTCATGAATATTGATTCTTTCCCATGGGAATTGATATGGGCTCTTCTGACAGAGAGGACTCATGGGTTTTGTCCAACACAAACAGGTTAGAAATCTCTGGGAAGCTTTATCTTGGCATTGTCCTTGAAGGCTGGAGAATTGACCAAAAGAGAATTTTCTTCTCTCCTTGTTTTGGGGACATTAAATTATGCAGTTATGCAACTTATTTGGTCTTCACAGGAGCAGAGTAATGCTAAATTTCTTCAGACAATTTAGACTAAGGTGGGAATTATGCTGGAATGAACAGGCTCTCTGTCTGCTCTGACTTCTTGAGCTACAGATCAACATCTTGCGTTTAAATCTAACTTACTGCTCTCGTTGTCTTCTAGACTTATTTAGGCTATAAAAGTTTTGCCTAGAGATATGGATTGTTTATGCATATGGTATGACTGCAACTGTGCAGTATAGCCATGCTTTGGCTTTTTACTTTCAGTCAAAACAAAATTAGAGGATCATAATCGCCTTTATTCAGGGGGTAGTGAGGAATATTTTAAAGTTCATGTTTCATAGATCTTTCATCAAGAATAGACTGAAGTTCCAAATGAGATGTATTTTCTGTAATGCATGTAGTGCGCATCCTGAAATAGCTATTATTTTGTGTCATTCTGATTTGCTGGGCAGACTGTTGGATATTAAACAATAAAAAATAAGTTTTCATACATGACATTTCATTTTTGGATAACCAGCAACCAAAATTCCCAGGCATTGGGATTAGTGTATTCATCTCCACAGGTGTCCAGAAATGAAATGTCACCTAAAGCAGTATACACACTTCATTGCTATCACACCCCAAACTTTCCTCCAGTAAAATATTTTATTAAAATTAAATGAAAAACCAAAACCTTCACAATGGTTGTTCCAGCAGCTTTACTGGATTTTAGGATAGAGCACACCCCCGACAATTCTACAGTGGGTATTTTATTATGTACAAGACAGTTGTTCTGAGAATATTATACTATTCTTTCCTCATCTTTTTGGTTGTGTGTTGAATCAATTAAATTTCAACTTATAAATTTGTGCTTAAAATATCAGAGAAAATAGCTCTTGTTTCTATTAATAGATGTGGTATGTACTTTCTGAAAATGTTTCCTCTCTCCTAATCACTCTCTCCTTTCTCATCATCTGGCTGTTCATTTAGCAAATATTTATTTACGTGCTATGTTACTGTGTTCATTCTTAGGCATAATCAAAGTCCATAGGCCCTTATGGAGTTTATAATTTAGCCAGTAGTCACATGACAATACAATGAGTGACAAAAACAGCTTTTCATACTTACTAGGTGTTTACTATTTGCCAGATGTTATTCTAGGTGAAGTCATGTATTAAATCACTTAATCATTACTCTGAAGATGTGGGAAAGTCCTAAACTTACCCAAGGTCACATGGCCAGCAGTGGCACCAACAATACAAAGTGATAAGATACAGGGTTTGTTGTTGTTGTTTAGTCACTAAGTCATGTTGGACTCTTGCAACCCCATGGACTGGCTTGCCAGGCTTCTCTGTCCGTGGGATTCCCAGGCAAGAATACTGGAATCGGTTGCCATTTCCTTCTCCAGGGAATCTTCCTGACCCAGTGATCGAAGTTGCATCTCCTGCATTGGCAGCCGAATTCTGTACCACTGAGCCTCCACGAAGTCCAAGATATAGGGAGTTTAGAATATTGTGAAGATATGATGTAAAGGCTCCTGACCTGATGTCTTAGTCTGTTCAGGCTGCCATAACAAAACAGGATAGGTTGGGGGGTGGTTGTTAAACAACAGAGATTTATTTTCTCAAAGTTCTGGAAAAGCTGGAAAGTCCAAGATCAAGCTTTGCCAGAGTTCATTTTCTGGTGAGAGCTTTCTTCTCTGGCTTGTAGATGGCTGCCTTCTTGTGTCCTTACATAGGAGAAAAAGGGCAATCACTCCAGTGCCTGTTCTTTTAAGGGCACGAATCCCATCATGAAGGGCCCCTCCTCATGACCTCATCTAAACCTGATTACCTCCCAAAGGCTCTGTCTTCAGATACCATCACATTGGAGGTTAGGGCTTCAACATATGAATTCTCAGTTCAGTTCAGTTCAGTTCAGTCGCTCAGTTGTGTCCGACTCTCCGCGACCCCATGAATCACAGCACGCCAGGCCTCCCTGTCCATCACCAACTCCCGGAGTACACTCAAACTCATGTCCACAGAGTCGGTGATGCCATCCAGCCATCTCATTCTCGTTCGTCCCCTTCTCCTCCCGCCCCCAACCTTTCCCAGCATCAGAGTCTTTTCCAGTGAGTCAACTCGTCGCATGAGGTGGCCAAAGTATTGCAGTTTCAGCTTTAGCATCAGTCCCTCCAATGAACACCCAGGATTGATCTCCTTTAGAATGGACTGGTTTGATCTCCTTGCAGTATAAGGGACTCTCAAGAGTCTTCTCCAGCACCACAGTTCAAAAGCATCGATTCTTCGGCGATCAGCTTTCTTCACAGTCCAACTCTCACATCCATACATGACCACGGGAAAAACCATTGCCTTGACTAGACGGACCTTGGTTGGCAAAGTAATGTCTCTGTTTTTTAATATACTATCAAGGTTGGTCATAACTTTCCTTCCATATGAATTCTAGTGGGACATAATTCAGTCATAGCACCTGGTTTTAGAAGTTTTCCAGGTCAGGGATTACAAATCCCTCTCCAGATCAGAAATACTATTTATCAGCTATGAATAAGACTTTAAAAATACCTATCTTTGCTGGATCTCAAAATAATTATAATGGATTTCAGTGTGGATTAGCTTTTAAGATCTTTAAGCCTTGGTTTTCTCATCTGTAATTTGGGAGAAGAGTTGTGTGCTTGCATATATACAACGTTTCTATATGTTAATGGTATGTATTTCCATGTATGAATGTGTGTGTGAATGGTAAGGTGTGCGTGTATGTGTGTGGGGCAGTCAGTGATCTTTTTTGGCATTTCCATATGTGCAGCATTTTAAAAACAAAGTGCTTTTTAAAGCACATGGTAAAATAGATGTGTATGACTCACCTGATCATCATAAGTGAGAGGTTATTTTTTTCTTGTCCTTTTTACATGTGTAGAAACTGAGGCCAGGAGATCATGTTTCTTTTCCAAGATCATGCATACAGTTGGTAGGTGGCCAAGTTTGGTGCACAGACCTCTGATTCTAGATGGTCACTTTTCCTCTGCCCCATGACTGCCTGGTGCTTATGTGCATTTTGCCTGATACCTAGGATCTGGAAAAGATACCTATTCTCTCTTGTATGCTCAGCTGACATTTCGTTCTGTTTCTTTGCCATCCTTGACTACACCATGGTGTTCAGTGCATTGTGGACCTACTGGTTTCCAGCCAGCGCCCCATCTCCGAGACCCTACCACACACCCATTTCTATCTGCCTCGCCTCAGCTCACGTATGTTGTTACTAAGAGTCCTCGTTTGCTCTTGTTCAGTGTACAGGCAGTCTTGCAGAGCTTTACTGCAGCTACCAGGACTCCAGTGGTAGGAAAACAGTCAAGTTTAAGAAATGTGAGCCACTTTTGCTGATTTTTAAGACTAAAAACATTTTTCTTTATATGTAGAAATACAAGCATTTGAATCATTTCATAAAATCTATACATTGGGTCATATCATAATACCTTTCTTTAAGCGAAATATTTTTTTTCTTTATTTGCCCTGAACTGTGGTGTTGGAGAAGACTCTTGAGAGTCCCTTGGACTGCAAGGAGATCCAACCAGTCCATTCTAAAGGAGATCAGTCCTGGGTGTTCATTGGAAGGACTGATGCTAAAGTTGAAGCTCCGATACTTTGGCCACCTCATGCGACGAGTTGACTCACTGGAAAAGACTCTGATGCTGGGAGGGATTGGGGGCAGGAGAAGAAGGGGACGACAGAGAATGAGATGGCTGGATGGCATCACCGACTCGATGGAGGTGGGTTTTAGTGAACTCCGGGAATTGGTGATGGCCAGGGAGGCCTGGCGTGCTGTGATTCATGGGGTCGCAAAGAGTCATACATGACTGACTGAGCGACTGAACTGAACTGAACTGAACCCTTTCCTGACCTGTGTCAGCTTCCACCCCTAGCTAGCCCATGTGTATAATCTAGCACGTGCCCTTCCAAATCATTCTCAGTGCTCAGCTTGTAAAGTCACATGTAAACATACATACATATATATGCATCATATATTTATATATGTGTGTTTTACAAAGCACGTCGTTGTTTTACAAAAAATGGTTTCCCATTATTTTCTTATTTGCTCTGTGCATTATCTTGCTTTTTTCTTTCTTTCTTTAAACCTCTTTCCCCACCTCCTCTTTCCCACTCTTGGCAGGTGCCTCATCCCTCCCCCTAATTGAAAATAAACATACCCCAACTTCCAAATTTCAAACCTGCTAACTATCCCACATCCACGCCTTCTCTTCCTTTTTGGAATAAATGTCCAACAAAAAAGTCTCCTTTCTCCAGTCTAAGTTTCTGTAACCCCTGCTTATTTTATCTTTCTCATATTTTTATCCTTAACTCTTTAATCTCTAATCAGCATCCAATCATTAAATACTAGCATCTTCCTACATATAGTAAAAATAAAATAAAAGCATCCCACTGACAGCACAGTCTTTGCAGTTGCTGCCTTAGCTGTCACCCTTCTTCCAGATAAACTCTTGAAAGGGTTGCTTCTCTTGTCGTCTCTGCTTCTGTGCACCCACAAACCCTATGCTGCCCCAGACACCTCATTCCCTCGTCCCCCTCTGGGCCTCTGCACAGGCCAGTCCTGCTGCCTAGAACACATTTTTCCCTACTTGCTCCTGTTCTGTTGCTAACTCCTACTCGTTACTTGTGTTTCATCTTCATCGTTCTTCTAGGAGTTGATTAGAAGCCTCTTTCTTCTATGCATATCAAACTTCCCGATCATAAACTGCCACATCACACGAATGACCAAATTAAAGCATCCCTGATTTTCCTTTTTGCCTCTTCAGCCCTCATTCTCCTCTCCTGGGATAGTTGAGGCTTCTCTGTGCTTTTGTGGCACTTAACCACAATCTGTTTCAAGTATTCTTTTATATTTGTCTGTCCATTGGACTATGAACTGCTAGAATGGTGCTAAAAACTTGAAGCAGCAATAATTGTTTGTTGAATTGGACTGATTTGAAACATAATCGATTATGGCTCCATAATATGACATTATTTACATGGCTATTTTTCACTCTGACTCTCTTACTGTTTTCCTGTTTTCAGACATTTAGGATTTTGTTGGTGTTTACTATTATAAATAAGGCTGTGATGAAGATCTTTGTGATTGAAGCTTATTTCTGTTGTTTCAGATTATTTACATAGATTTGAGTCCTAAAAGTTGAGCTATTTAAGTAAAAGGTATGATCATTTTAAAGACTTCAACATCCATTGTCAGATTGCTTTCCCACCATTATTATACAATTAAAATACCCCTTTATGTGACTATGTTACAAATTGTATTTCAGACCTTTGTGTAGCATGAATACCCATCTAACAACATCACTGCATTGGAAGCATTGCAGTAGCTGTCTGAGTTTCCCGTTTTATCTATACTAAGAATATTGCCTGAGTGTAGAGGCCCTGGGGAACTAGAAGCTTGCAGGCCTGAGAGACTGAGTAGCTGGACTTGCATCATTTCTTGCTGAAGCAATCCATACTCAGTGACCTGGAGATCATTGGAACTGCTCTTCAAATCTTGTTGTGAGAGAACAAGGATCCTTCCTACTCTCTGTGATCAGTTTAAGGGCAAGGTTTGATGGGAACTCTGGCTTCAGTTTTTCCTTTCTTGATTTGGCCCTGTGGCGCCATCTGGCTTCTTTCTTTCAACAGAAGATCATGGAAAATGCTCCAGGACTACTGTCAGAACTCTGGTAATTCTTTCATTATTTTAAAATTCAAAATGGAAAATTTAAGACACGTATAAAGATGGTGAAAACCACATGATGAATTCTCATTGCCTTTCAGCTGGCTTCAACAACTCTTGGCATTTTGACAATCTTATTTCATCTATTCCGCTTGACTTTAAAATGTTTTCATTTATTTTTTGCTGAAATCTTTTTGCAAAACCTAGACGGAGAAGGCGATGGCACCCGACTCCAGTACTCTTGCCTGGAAAATCCCAGGGATGGCAGAGCCTGGTGGGCTGCTGTCTATGGGGTCGCACAGAATCAGACACGACTGAAGCGACTTAGCAGCAGCAGCAGACTTGGTTATTTTTGTCCAGTAAACACTTCTGTATGTTTCACTAACATAGATGTTTTTTAAAAAAACAACCATAATACTATTCTCACTTAAAATTTATGATAGGTTTTAAAAGCATCTTATATCCAGTTCATGTTCAAATCCCTCTGATTGCCTCAAAAAAGCCTTTCTGTAATAGTTTATTTGTTTGAATGAGGATTCAAATGCTAAACACTGCATTTTCCTGATGTCTTATGAATATTTTAAAAATTTATGACAGTTTTCCATTTCTCTCCTCCTTTAATGCCCCAGGTACTGAAGAAACCAAGTTATTTTCCTCATAGAATTTCCCGTTTTCTAGATTTGGCTTATTTTATCCTGTGAGGTCACTTACATTCCTTAATTGAATATAGAGGATTGATAAGATACAGGTTTAGTTTCTTTAGCAAGAATACTTAATAGCTGGTGACATCCGTGCTTCCTCTTTCATCAGCATCAGGAAGAAGAGAATGTTGGCTGGCCCTCTTTAAGTGACATCAGAATTGATGAGTGGGTTCAAGTGTGGTCAGCTTCCTTTTGACAATATAAACCTCCTTATTAGCCTCTCCTAATGATTTTGGTGGCCCTTGCTGTCTGTGACTCACCGGTGAGGGTCCGTCTGGCACAAACTTCACCCTCACCTCCACCAGAGGCTCCAGCGGAGGCCTGCTGCAGGGTCGGGGGCACCGAGTGCAGCAGTGTGTGCCCGGGACCTTTTGAAGGAGGTCGCCTTTTTCTTCATCACCTCCACCATTGTTTGGTCTCAGGTCAAACAATGGGGAGGGAGCACAGCCCCGCCATCAACAGAAAATTGGATTAAAAATTTACTGAGCATGGCTCCACCCATCAGAACAAGACCCCGTTTCCCCCTCAGTCACTCTCTCCCATCAAGAAGCTTCCATAAGCCTCTTATTCCTATGTATCAGAAGGCAGACAGACTGAAAACCACAATCACAGAAAACTAATCAAACTGATCACATGGACCAAAGCCTTGTCGAACTCAGTGAAACTGTGAGACATACAAGGTAGGGCCACCCAAGACAGATGGGTCATGGTGGAGAGTTCTGACAAAATGTGGTCCACTGGAGAAGGGAATGGCAAGCCACTTCAGTATTCTTGCCTTGAGAACCCCATGAACAGTATGAAAAGGCAAAAAGATAGGACACTGAAAGATGAACTCCCCAGGTCAGTAGGTGCCCAATATGCTACTAGAGATCAGTGGAGAAATAACTCAAGAAAAAATGAAGAGATGGAGCCAAAGCAAAAACAACACCCAGCTGCTGATGTGACTGGTGATGGAAGTAAAGTCCAATGCTATAAAGAACAGTACTGCATAGGAACCTGGAATGTTCGGTCCATGAATCAAGGTAAATTGGAAGTGGTCAAAAAGGAGATGGCAAGCGTAAACATTGACATTTTAGGAATCAGTGAACTAAAATGGACTGGAATGGGTGAATTTAACTCAGATGCACACATTATATACCGTGGTCAAGAATCCCTTAGAAAAAATGGAGTAGCCCTCATAGTCAACAAAAGTGTCTGAAATGAAGTTCTTGGGTACAGTCTCAGAATGATCTTTGTTCGTTTCCAAGGCAAACCGTTCAATATCACAGTAATCCAAATCTATGCCCTGACCAGTAATGCTGAAGAAGCTGAAGGTGATCAGTTCTGTGAAGACCTGCAAGACCTTCTAGAACTAACACCCCAAAAAGATGTCCTCTTCCTTACAGGGGACTGGAATGCAAAAGTAGAATGTCAAGAAATACCTAGAGTAACAGGAAAATTTGGCCTTGGAGTACAGAATGAAGCAGGGCAAAGGCTAAGTATTTTGCCAAGGGAACACACTGGTCATAGCAAACACCCTCTTCCAAGAACACAAGAGAAGACTCTACACATGGACATCACCAGACTCTCAGTACCAAAATCAGATTGATTATATTCTTTGCAGCCAAAGATGGAGAAGCTCTATACAGTCAGCAAAAACAAGACCGGGAGCTGACTGTGGCTCAGATCATGAACTCCTTATTGCCAAATTCAGACTTAAATTGAAGAAAGTTGGGAAAACCACTAGATCATTCAGGTATGACCTAAATCAAACCCCTTAAGATTATACAGTGGAAGTGAGAAATAGATTCAGGGGATTAGATCTGATAGAGCGCCTGAAGAACTATGGACGGAGGTTCGTGACATTGTATAGGAGACAGGGATCAAGACCATCCCCAAGAAAAAAAAAGGCAAAATGGTTGTCTGAGGAGGCCTTACAAATAGCTGTGATAGAAGAGAAATGAAAGGCAAAGAAGAAAAGGAAAGATAGAAACATCTGAATGTAGAGTTCCAAAGAATAGCAAGGAGAGATAAGAAAGGCTTCCTCAGTGATCAGTGCAAAGAAATAGAGAAAAACAATAGAATGGGAAAGACTAGAGATCTCTTCAAGAAAATTAGAGACACCAAGGGAACATTTCATGCAAAAATGGGCTCGATAAAAAACAGAAATGGTATGGACCTAACAGAAGCAGAAGATATTAAGAAGAGGTGGCAAGAATACACAGAAGAACGATACAAAAATATCTTCATGAACCAGATAATCACAATGGTATGATCACTCACCTAGAGCCAGACATCATGGCATGTGAAGTCAAGTGGGCCTTAGGAAACATCACTACAAACAAAGCTAGTGGAGGTGATGGATTTCCAGTTGAGCTATTTTCAATCCTAAAAGATGATGCTGTGAAAGTGCTGCACTCAATATGCCAGCAAATTTTGAAAACTCAGCAGTGGCCACAAGACTGGAAAAGGCCAGTTTTCATTCCAATCCCAAAGAAAGGCAATGCCAAAGAATGCTCAAACTACTGCACAGTTGCACTCATCTCACACGCTAGTAAAGTCATGCTCAAAATTCTCCAAGCCAGGCTTCAACAGTATGTGAACTGTGAACTTCCAGATGTTCAATCTGGATTTAGAAAAGGCAGAGGAACTAGAGATCAAATTGCCAACATCTGTTGCATCATTGAAAAAGCAAGAGAGTTCCAGAAAAACATCTATTTCTGCTTTATTGACTATGCCAAAGCCTCTGTGTGGATCACAACAAACTGTGGAAAATTCTGAAAGAGATGGGAATACCAGACCACCTGACCTGCCTCTTGAGAAATCTGTATGCAGGTCAGGAAGCAATAGTTAGAACTGGACATGGAAAAACAGGTTCCAAATTGGGAAAGCAGTTCGTCAAGGCTTTATATTGTCACCCTGCTTATTTAACTTATATACTGAGTACATCATGCGAAATGCCCACTGGATGAAGCACAAGCTGGAATCAAGATTGCTGGGAGAAATATCAATAGCCTCAGATATACAGGTGACACCACCCTTATGGCAGAAAATGAAGAAGAACTAAAGAGCCTCTTTATGAAAGTGAAAGAGGAGAGTGAAAAAGTTGGCTTAAAACTCAACTTAGTTTTTTGAATAAAAACTAAGATCATGGCATCTGGTCCCATCAGTTCATGGCAAATAGATGGGAAAACAGTGGAAACAGTGACGGACTTTATTTTCTTGGGCTCCAAAATCACACCAGATTGTGACTGCGTGAAATTAAGAGACCTTTGCTTCTTGGAAGAAAAGCTATGACCAACCTAGACAGCATATTAAAAAACAGAGACATTATTTTGCCAAAAAGGTCCATCTAGTCAAAAATATGGTTTTTTCAGTGGCCATGAATGGGTGTGAGAGTTGGGACTATAAAGATAGCTGAGCCCCAAATGATTGATGCTTTTGAACTGTGGTTTGGAGAAGACTCTTGTCCTGTGGACTGCAAGGAGATCCAACCAGTCCATCCTCAAAATAATCAGTCCTGATAATTCATTGGAAGGACTGATACTGAAGCTGAAGCTGAAACTCCAAAATTTGACCACCTGATGCAAAGAACTGACTCATTGGAAAAGAGCCTGATGCTAGGAATGATTGAAGGCAGGAGGAGAAGGGGATGACAAAGGATGAGATGGATAGATGGCATCACCAACTTGATGGACATGAGGTTGAGCAATTTCCGGGTGTTGGTGATGGACATGGAATCTGGACTGCTGTAGTCCATGGGGTCACAATAGTCGGACACAATGAAGCAGTGGAACTGAATGGTTTTAGCATTCAGAAGTGAACATTAGTTATATCCATTATTTCACTCAGAGTTGAAGAATGATTTTCTAAATCTATCGGTATGTTTCTGCATTTATTTTCTGGGATTCTTCTGTGAGGACCTCTCCTTTGTCAATCATTGGTAATCCCCCAAGGTATTAGGAAAGGCAGAATAAAGGCTTTATTCTGTTTCTTTGTCAATTTTTAAAAATATGAGTTGGTGTTTGAACAACACCTCCTGATGGTCAGTTACATCTTTGGACTCATAGATTTTCATATCTATATATTTTATTTGCAGCTATTATTTTGTTGGATGTCCAAATGGTTTGATCCTTGGCCAGTGGAAACCCCTCAGATTTTCTCCTTTTGTTTTCTTTTAATAAAACCCCAGTAATTAATGATGTTTTCCATGCTTTCTGGTACAATAATATATGCTAGACTTAGTATATTTTCTACACCAAATCTGGATTGAGTCATTTCTCCAAGAAAGAATATTCCCTTTTATTGGAAAATGCTATTTAGAGACCATCATCTTGGTTCTAAAAGTAAATTGTTTGATTTTTTTAATGACTCTGTGATACGCCATGACAAGCCATTTTATGTTTAACCATTGTCCATTTTTGGCATTCACTTTTTTCCAGTTTTGTCAGGTTTTGTCTTTCAAATACAAAGCTATATAGAAGATACAAGAAAACTGTATAAGAGACTTGCTATGGTCCTTGCGTCACTAACAGAAATTGTAAAATTGAAAACCGATACAAGAAGAGTTGAAATTTTTAATATAAACTATGGCATCTGGTCTCATCACTTCATGGGAAATAGATGGGGAAACAGTGGAAACAGTGTCAGGCTTTATTTTTTTGGGCTCCAAAATCACTGCGGATGCTGATTGCAGCCATGAAATTAAAAGATGCTTACTCCTTGGAAGGAAAGTTATGACCAGCCTAGATAGCATATTAAAAAGCAGAGACATTACTTTGCCAACCAAGGTCCATCTAGTCAAGGCTATGGTTTTTCCCATGGTCATATATGGGTGTGAGAGTTGGACTGTGAAGAAAGCTGATCGCCAAAGAATTGATGCTTTTGAACTGTGGTGCTGGAGAAGACTCTTGAGTCCCTTGGATTGCAAGGAGATCCAACCAGTCCATTCAAAAGGAGATCAATCCTGGGTGTTCATTGGAAGGACTGATGCTAAAGCTGAAACTGCAATACTTTGGCCACCTCATGCGACTAGTTGACTCACTGGAAAAGACTCTGATGCTAGGAGGGATTGGGGGTAGGAGGAGACAGGGACGACAGAGAATGAGATGGCTGGATGGCATCACCAACTCGATGGATATGAGTTTGAGTGAACTCCGGGAGTTGGTGATGGACAGGGAGGCCTGGCGTGCTGTGGTTCATGGGGTCGCAGAGAGTCGAACACGACTGAGCGACTGAACTGAACTGAACTGGACTGATGGTAACCAAGTAGTTCTTGGGCATTATGTGATGACTAAAGGAAAATAACACTTGTTCAGGTAGATAAAGAATTTCTCCTTTGCTTCTTAGAGCTCATCATTAAAAAGACAAGAAGTTGATACTCTCTTCTGCTTTCCTTTCTTGGTTGGAGAGGACTTTTCCTTCCTTCCCTCAGTGATCTCAGCAGAAACATATTTTCTGTTTACTTTTTCTAACTGTGCTTCTGACAAAGGGATGCACACAAGCTCTCCAAGTCATGAAGCAACTTGGACCTCTCATCAGCTCCATACAGCTTTGGTTGGAGGTACAGCTGTGTGCCATACTGGCAATACATTTTATTCTTGCAGAAGGCATTCTGGCTTTCTTGATTCTATATTTTATTTCTTTGCCAATCATCAGACTGTGCAGTGGAGGAAACAAAATTTATTGAGAGCTTTCAGCTCTGTGACTAGCAATAACCATTCCTGGCTGGTTACAACGTTCCCCAGATGCACCATGCTATATAACCCTGGCTTTCTAGTTTATTGTGAATTCACCGCACTGTACTAACTGTGCCAACCGGCCGTCTTCTCCGTATCTACATAAAAGAGAAAGATCTTGGTGACACTCTTAAAACTTTTGATAAAGCTTATCAACTTTACAAAAAAAATTATGGTAGTACATTTCAGAAAATTACACATCAGGAACAGCTTGATAAACTTCTACAAATTGAACACATTCATATAGTCACCGTTTGGATCAATAAATAGTTCATTATAAGCACCCCTAAAGCCTTGTTATGTTCCTTTCAGTAGCTCCCCTTCCACCTCCAAGGACAGCTATTATCCTGATTCTTTTAAAAGCACAGATTACTTTTGCCTAACTTTGGACTTACATAAATGAAATAGTATAGTATATATACTCTTTGCATCTGGCTTGTTTCTCTCATCCTTTATGAGACTCAACCATATGAATATGTGTAACTGGAGATCGTTCTTTCTAATTGTCACGTGAGGCTCTGCTGTGTGCCTCTACTACAGTTCATGTATCCATCTTCTGTTTATGAGTGTTTGGATAATTTCCAACGCGGGGCTATTAAAACAATGCCTTCACTGAACATACGTGTTAATTTCTGTTGGTTCTACACACAGAACGGGGATTATGGTCATAGCAGTATGCTCTGCCTTATTAGAAAGAAGCACTTGGAAAACTTGGGGGGTGATGGATATATTTACTTGATTGTGATGATAGTTTCTTGGGCATTCAGTCAGTCCTCTGTATCTGTATGTTCCATATCAGCAGATTGAGCCAACAGTGGATCAAAAATGGTGGGGAAAAGAAAAAATTCCAGAAAGTACCAAGTACCAAAACTCGAATTCGTGATGCTTTGGCAACAACTATTTACATGGCATTTACATTGTATTTACAACTATTTGCATAGCATTTATATTGTATTAGGTATGATAAGTGCTCTTGCGTTTAGTCCGAGTCTGTGTCTGACTCTCTTGAGACCCCATGGACTGTAGCCTGCCAGACTCCTCTGTTCATGGCATTCTCCATGCAAGAATACTGGAGTGGGTTGCCATGCCCTCCTTCCAGGGATACTCCCCACCCAGGAATCGAACCCACATATCCTTCGTCTCTTGCATTGCATGCGGATTCTTTATCCACTGAGTCACCCGGGAAGCCCTTTATTAGCTAGTATATTCTATTTGGGGCTTCCCGCGTGGCTCAGCTGGTAAAGAATCTGCCTGCAAAGCAGGAGACCTGAGTTCGATCCCTGGGTTGGGAAGATCCCCTGGAGAAGGGAATGGCTACCACTTCAGTATTCTTACCTAGAGAATTCCATGCACAGAGGATCTTGGTGGGCTACAGAGAGTTGGACACGACTGACCAACTAACACATGTTCTGATTTTAAACAAAGTTGATGGTAATACCAAAGGAAAAATACATGATATCCATACTATAGAACCAGATGTCTGATTATTTAATGTCTGATGAATTATTTTATGAAATGAATCCTCCTTTGTTCTCTCTTTCTCTCCTCTCTCCGGTAGCCACACGTGTTACCATCACGTCTTTATATTACTGTAAACACAGCGATTATCCAAGCATTGTCTTTGGCTGTTTAGTGATCCCAAGACACTTCCAAGGAGTCTGTGAGGTCAAAGCTGTTCTCAGTTTTGCTTTTTTCACTCTGTTGACATTTGCAGTGATAGTACAGAAGCAAAGGTAGATAAAACTGCTGACATCTTAGCACAAATCAAGACAGCACCACCAGCTGCACTAGTAGACATTTTATTCTTCATCTGCATGCACTGGCAGAAATCAAAACAAAGAATTTCACATAGGAATGACGTTGATGAAGCAGCAGTATTATTAATTTTATTAAATCATGATCCTTGGATGTGCATGTCTTTACAGCCTATGTGCTGATATGGGGAGTACAAATAAAGTCTTCCTATTACATAGAAAAGAACAAAAAAAGGCATTTTGTGGTTGACTTTTGAGCTGAACTAGCAGCTTTTTTTCATGAACACCATTTTTAAAAATTTGACAGACAGACTGTAGTTATTCAGATTATTCAGATTTGGGTATTTAGCAGACATGCCCCTTCATGCACAGAGATTTTCATTTGAAGATGGTAATCTTAAGAGATTCTTTTTCCTTGACTGGAATGATATTTCCTGTAAAAGCTTGAACACAGGTAGATCCCAGGGAGTTCCAGGGATTTTCTGAAGGACACATAGCATAAAGCAGCAGACATGGATTAGGAATTGGGGCCTCTTGCTTCCAGCCCGCTACCCTTCCCACTTCACTAAATGAGACAGGTGGCCTTTCATATTTCATGTGTCCTCTCCTTGAGACAGAGTTAATGCTGCAAGAGAAAGAAATGCCAGGTGGAAAAACTGACAAGTCAGGTATTACACAGCCACTTAATTTTTATTTTGTAATTTTCACAATCTGAGCAACCAAGTAGAATACATAAAGAAGACACTAATATGCAGCATAATAAAATTCATTTGACCAGGAATATGAGCTTCCATGTTTTTGTCTCCAGATCAGCTTTTTTTTTTTTTTTTTCATTTTTAATGTTAACTGTTCTCTGAGTCCAGTACTCACTTTGGCAGAAACTACATTTAGTTGCAAATTGAGACATGGTATATAGCTGCTGTGATTAAAGAATTCGGAATCTTATCCAATATAAGGCCTTGAGGGCAGAAAGAAATGCTGAAGGAAAAACACTTCAACGTTGCAATGTCCAGATGAATGCCTGAGGTAAATATTAGCTGTTATTTCTGCAAACTTTCTCACTGTTTTATATACTTCGTTTCCCCCGCTTTTCAGAAACGACAATGTATCCTAGCAACATTATGGGTTTCCATTCACGATGAGTCTTCTCAGCATGGGCTGGGTCGGTGTTTGTAGCTCAGCTGGCTGGTGCCAGAGTGGAGGGCATGTCTGATTTGATTCCACCCCAGGCACTGAAGGACTTTCAAGATTTCCCTCTTAATATTTGGCTTTACTTGATAATCCCAGAGCATGCTGGGAAATCTCAGCAAGAGGAAAAATTTAGTAACCACAGGGAGGCCTGCTCAGAGGGTTTTGTGGGATAAGTATGAAAGCTTCTGAGTATGACTATTAATGACTCTTGAATGTTCTGCTTTTCACAAGATTTCCCATCAACAAAAAGTGTGTAGGCTTATGAGGACAGAGGGCGTTTAGAAAACTCAGCCGTCCCCAGAAAGACAAACGCATGATTGAGTCATTTCCCAAGAGAGAAGCCACTAGTCAGCCAGGTATGTGGAACCCTATGTGGTTCAGCCTGTAATTTAGAATTTCAAAAGCAGGAGCTGGCCATGGGATTTTAGCCTCATGTTTTCATCATCACTTTTCATTCTTGGTTTTGAGTACTGACATTGCCCTTGGCATATGCAGAAGAGACATGGTATCTGCCTCTAATCAACATTGGAGGAAGTGCTCAATTCAGAAATAGCTTTTGTAGCCGAGATGGTGATCAAACCCCAAAGGCTTGAAAAATTTCTCTGTGTGTGTGCAAATCAGTTTCTTGGCGTATTTTCTTTTTGATTCTGTTTTTCCCCTTTTGTTGTTGTTGTCCTTTGTTTATATATGGTTACTAAGACTCTCTGTCTTGGAAATGTTCAGCAATAAGCTAGATCCTTCTGTGGTCTGGGTGGTCCAGATGTGAGCTGGCCCCAAAGAGGTGGTGGCATAGAGGGCGCATTTGCACTCTGCACTGGGGCCGAGCAGATTTCACTGACTGGGCTACAAGGCTCTGAAAAATTCTAGCTTTTCTGAACATTCAGAGGCATTTGACAGTGCTTGATCTTGACATAGAGGAAATCTAGCCAGTAGCGTCTGTGTACAGCATGTCCCAAAGTACCGGAGACTTTCCTTATGACCCTGTACCTGTAGGACTAACCTAACATGAAAGCTAGGTTTCCCTGGTAGCTCAGCTGGTAATCTGCCTGCGATGCAGGAGACCCTGGTTCAATTCCTGGGCCTGGACGACCCCCTGGAGAAGGGATAGGCTAGCCACGCCAGGATTCTTGGGCTTCTCTGGTGGCACAGATGGTGTACAGAATCCACCTGCAGTGTGGGAGACCTGGGTTTGATCCCTGGGTTGGGAAGATCCCCCGGAGGAGAGCATGACAACCCACTCCAGTATTCTTGCCTGGAGAATCCCCATGGACAGAGGAACCTGGCGGGCTGCAGTCCATGGGATTGCAAAGAGTTGGATACGACTAAGTGACTTAACACAGCAACATGACAGCTAGAATGACTGGTATTCTATATGCTGGAGACAACCTCACCTTTGTTTAATTGGATTCAGCTGACTTTATTAGGTTCCTACTAAGAAAAAAATACAAGAGATTTTGAACATAATTAATTCTTGTGACTTATTACCCTCATTTTAAATTGTAGGAAACAGAGGATTAGAGAGAGAATAAGTGGCTTATCCAAGGGCGTACAACTGACTCTTCTTGCCACATATCTTAATTTTGATAAGAGAGACAGCTTTCCCTTCTGTGAGAGAAATTCAGTCTCATGGTCTGATTAGTGTCTATAACTTAAAAAAAACCACTTAATTTTTCTAGATTGCTTTTAAGTGTACAGAAAAATTGAGAAAAAGATACAGAGATTTCCCATGTGTTATGAATACCTGCCTCCCAACCCTCACACATTGTCAACATCCCTCCTCCAGATTGATGTATTTGTTACAATTGATAAACCTACATGGACACGTCATTATCCCTCAGAGTCCATAGTTTACAGTTGGGTTTACTCTTGGTTTTGTGCGTTCTGTGGGCTTGGACAAATGTCTAATAATATGTGTCCATTATTATGGTATCATATATAGCATTTTCATTGCCCTGAAAATCCTCTGTAATCTCTTACTCATCTCTTCACATTGCCCTCCCTGCAGCCCCTGGCAATGACTGATCTTTTTACTGTCTCCCTAGTTTGCCTTTGCCAAAATATCGTATGACTGGAATCACAAGTTATAGAGCCTTTACAGATTGGCTACATCCAGTTTTGTGTGCCTGCATGCTCATCCATGTCTGACTCTTTGTGACCCTATGGGCTATAGCCCACCACGTTCCTCTGTCCATGGGATTCTCCAGGCAAGAATACCGGAGTGGGTTGCCGTTTTCTCCTCTAGGGGATTTAGTAATATGCATTTAGATGCATATTAGATCCATTAGATCGAGGATCTTCTATGTATAGTATCGTGTCATCTGAAGACGGTGACAGTTTAGCTTCTTTTCCAATTTGGATTCCCTTTACTTATGTAGCTAGGACTTCCAAAACTATGTTGAATAAAAGTGGCAAGAGTGGACATCCTTGTCCTGTTCCTGATCTTAGAGGGAATGCTTTCAGCTTTTCACCATTGAGTATGATGCTAGGTGAAGGTTTGCCATATATGGCCTTCATTATGTTGAGATATCTACCCTTTATACCCACTTTCTAGAGAGTTTTTATCATAAATGGGTGCTGAATTTTGTCAGAAGCTTTTTCTGCATCTATTGAGATGATCATATTGTTTTTGTTTTTCAATTTGTTGATGTGGTGTATCACATTGATTGACTTGTGGATGAAGAAAAACCCTTCCTTGCATTCCTGGGGTGAATTGCACTTGATCATGGTGTATGATCTTTTTGCTGTATTGTTGGATACATATTGCTAATATTTTGTTGAGTATTTTTGCATCTATGAAATTATCAGAATTCATCAATGAATTTGGTAAACTTGCAGGTTACAAAATTAATACACAGAAATTGGTTGCATTTCTATACACTAACAATGAAAGATCAGAAAGAGAAATTCAAGAAGCTATTCCATTTACCATCCCATCAGGGAAAAAAAAAAAAACAACCTAGGAGTAAACCTATTTAAGGAGACAAAGGCCTGTACTCTGAAAACTATAAGATCCTGATGTAAGACTCCTCATTGTCTATTAATGAATTGATAGCTTATTTTTCTTTAGTACTTAAGAATGTTTTACTGTCTGTATATACCATAGTTTATTTACCAATTTACCTACTAAAGAATATGTTGGTTACTTTCAAGTTTTGGCAGCTCTGAATAAAGCTGCTATAGAAACCTAACTACATTCCCTCAAATTTTGGTATGTGTGGCAAAGATTATATTTGAACCAAGATCTTTTGGAATTGGAGTTCAAGTCCATTATCTTTTCATGCTTTCATCTTGTTTTCCCTGCTTCCCTGGAGCTCAAACGGTAAAGAATCTGCCTGCAATGCAGGAGACCAGGGTTCGCTCCCTGCGTCGGGAGGATCCTCTGGAGAAGGGAATGGCAATCCACTCCAGTATTCTTGCCTGGAGAATTCCATGGACAGAGAAGCCTGGCAGGCTACAGTTCATGGGGTCACAAAGAGTCGGACATGACTGAGCAACTAACAGACAGACAGATCTTGTTTTCAGGAGAGATTTTTAGCATCTGTGGTGGAACTGAAAGTAACAAAGAAGATCAAAGGAAGAAAAAGACTTCAGGAAAAACCAGTAGAGAATGCTGAGGTCAGAGCTTTTATTGTATTAGAGTTTTGAAAGTAAACAACTTTTTGCTTTGTTCTTGTGTCTTTGATGAAATTTACTCATCAGAAAGTGATGAAGTTCGCTATAGTATAAGCATCGTTTAAGCACAGAGTCATTTTTTGATTAGTCATGGTATTTCCCTCATGATGAAATGAAAGTTTCAAAAAATTATAATTTGGAATAGAAATGGATGGTGGTTTGGTCAGTTTTCTTGGTAAGTAGAGCCTGACAATGAGAAGACCTGAGCCCAGGTCCGTTTCAGTGATCCACAGAAGAGATCAAAGTAAAATTTCTCTCTGTTTAAAGTATTCTGTTTTATTGTTAAATATTCACTTGGAAAGAATTTCTTGAGAATTTTTCTCAAGGTCACTGAAGCTAATTTTGGTAATAAGTTTAGGATTTAAAGGCAAGCAATGATTTGATTGAATGAAAATTTGACCTTTAATTGTCTGAAAGTACAGAGACTGTGTGATTAAGGATCAGGGAGACAATTCCAACTATTTTGGGGGATTGAAAGTGTTAGTCACTCAGTCGTGTCCAACTCTTTATGACCCCGTGGACTGTAACCCACCAGGCTCCTCTGTCCATGGAATTCTCCAGGCAAGCACATTGGAATGGGTTGCCATTTCCTTCTCCAGGAGATCTTCCTGACTCAGGGATCAAACCCGGGTCTCCTGCATTGCAGGCAGATTCTTTACCATCTGAGCCATCAGGGGAGCCCTGATGGGGGATTGAAGAATCTATAAATGTAAACAATCTGATTTTGTTAATGGATTCTATGAAATTCCGAGGTAATCATTTCTTAGGTTACAACAGCAGCTTTGTAGACCCAGGGCTATGTCCCTTTGTCTAAATTGTAACCCCTTTATGGTGATGCAAAGCTTTTGATAAGAGCTTGAACATATGGTGAGAATCACTTTGAAGCTAGCTTCAGAATCCTGGTTTTGTAGTTCTAGTGACTAACATCTTTGATAAAATAAGCTGAAAAATCTGTTTCAAATGAATATACGTATTTTAAAAGTAAAATACCTCCTAAATGCTCTGAATCTGCAGTTCTAGATCTTTTTTAAAAAAGATTTACTTATTTAATTGAAGTCTATTTGATTTACAGTGTTGTGTTAGTTTCAGGTGCATAGCAAAGCATTTCAGTTACATACATATGTATCTATTTTTTCAAATTCTTTTCCCTTATAGGTTATTATAAAATATAGAGTACAGTTCCTCGTGCTACAGAAGGTCCTTACCAGTTGTCCATTTTCTGTACAGTAGTATGTATAGTACAGTTCTGGATCTTAAATGGAGTTTAGGCATAAGCAAAGGCAGAATTTCACTTTGATTCACTGATCACCTAAGTTACTACAGCAGGATGCTGATTGTTGACGTTCCTTTTCTTCTCTTGTAAGCTTGCCTCTACTTTGTGCTAGTGGGGAAAGAGCCCATGAGCTGTATCAGTGGTTGAAGGATACTGCAGCAGGCTTTTAACTGTCTCCTCACCTCTATTGCTGTTCTGTGTAGTTTTATACACATACTGCCATTGGCGTACACAGTCATCCGCCAACGTCCAGCCCAGCGTGCGGCTGTCTGACATTGGGCGGGGGCACCATTAGAAGCTGTAACCTGCAACGCCCTGTCCGTGGCCTTGTCCCTCACGCCCGTCTTCTCTCTGCTCCTCTTGGCTTCCTGTTTTCTGGCTCTGTGCCTGGCCACAGCACTCCGTGCTCTCTGCTTCACTTTACTCTCTTGCTTACCCAGAGTTCTGTCCCTTCTGGGTACAGCCTGGGTGATTGTGTTGACAGTGGTACCTCTAAGTTTGCAATGCAGACCGTGTGGCCTTGACAGACACTCCTGGCACGCTGCTTATCCAAGAGTGGTTTGAAGACCACGTCCGTCAGTATGACCCTGGGAGGGAAGTTTGTGAAATATCTGAGTTGACTGAACCAGGGCCTCTGGGGAGTGGGGCCCTGCAGTCTGCGCTTTAACAGACTTCCTCTTTAGTTTTTTTGTGACCAACCTTTGGTAGGTACTGTCCTAGGTTGGATGTGATCCCAGGCATGCCCATCCTCTCTGATGTCCTCTGCGGTGAGGGCTCTCTGGCCTGACCTGACTCTGTTCCGTGAGTGTGGTTAACTGTAGATTATTTATATTGTTGCTATTCAGTCGCTAGTGTCTATTTGCGACCCCATAAACTTCAGCCCTCCAGGCTCCTCTGTCCATGGGATTTTTCAGGCAAGAATACTGGAGTAGATTGCCATTTCCTTCTCCAGATGATCTTTCTAACCCAGGGACTGAACCCGTGTCTCCTGCATTGCAAGGCTGATTCTTTACCACTGAGCCACCAGGGAAGCCCAGGTTGTTTGTATTGCTCGGGCCTTTTAGAAAATCCTGAGAGTGACTGCCTGCCCTTTGCAATCACAAATGTAATTTTCCCTTTACTTCGTATATAACTTAGGTTTCCCCAAAGCCTCATCTGTTTGTGGGTACAAATAAAGCCACTTAATGTTTATAACCCAAATTTCACTGACTCATGCCCATACCGACATAATACAAGACCTTAATTTCCTGCAGAATTTTCCTTGAGTGTTTCTGGGAGATGTGGGGAGGAGCCTCCCAGGTGCCATCAACCCTGCTTCTCTGCACCATGCTGCTGGTTGAGATGTGCTGCTTTTGGAGTCATTTAGGCTCTGCGTCTGCACGAATCCAAGGCTGGTGGCCTCCCTGCAGGTGTTGACCAGGACTACGTGCCCTCTGTCTGCACTTTCAGAGCCACAGACACTTGAGGAGCCAGGGACGGAGCTGTGTTCTCAGGCATCCTGACCAGGTCGGAGCCGTTCTGTGCTCGGTATCGAGGTAAGAGGAGGCTGTTTGCTCTGACTCTGTTCTAATTTTTCCATCCAAGCAACACTCTTATTCCCCAGAGTCTCCAAAGCCCTCTTCATTCAGTTTCTATGAGCAGCTCCTCTCTCCAGCGACCCAAACACTGTATTTTTTTCCAATCTGATCACTTCCTTGTGCATGTGTGCCAAGTCCTTTCACTCGTGTCTGACTCTGCGACCCCATGGACTGTGGCCCACCAGTCTCCTCTGTCCATGGGCTTCTTCAGGCAAGTATACTGGAGTGGGGTGCCATACCCTCCTCGATCGCTTCATTAGAAGCCCACAAAGAAACTGCATTCCCCAAACAAAACCACTGTGAAAAATCTACTCCTTATAGACCCATTCACCAGGTCATCACACATGCTCAGCTATATCTGAATCTCTGAAGCTCATTTTATCCTTAGGTGGGGAGCTTCCCTGGGGGCTCAGTGGTAAGGAGTCCACCCGCTGATGCAGGAGACATGAGTTTGATCCCTGATCTGGGAAGATCTCACATGCCACGGAGAGACTAAGTCTGGGAGCTGTAACTCCTGAGCCCGTGTGCCACAGTTGCTGAAGCCTGCATGCCCTGGAGCCTGTGCTCTGCAACAGGAGAAGCCACCACAGTGAAAAGCCTGCGCACCGCACCTAGAGAGCAGTCCCCACTCACTGCAACTGGGGAAAACCCTGCGCGGCAACAAAGACCCAGCACAGCCACAATAAATGCAATTATATATATAAAAAAAAATGATACACTTAGGTGGAGACCCCTCCCCTCCTGACACACACACCTGTTAAATTCCTGACTCTGGTGATCCCAGGTTTAGAGCTACTACGGAGAGATCCTGGAGAAGAGGTTGAAACAAACTTTAGAAGTTAGGATAAGCTGTCAGAGTGAAAGAATGCAACAGCATAGATTACTGAAAAATTACAGTATTTTTTTCTTTCAAAGAGGACATCTAATATTTAAGTTGAAGAGTATGAAAGAAAAGAGAGAAGCAGAAAACTGAGGCGCATGCGGGATTCAGCATCTAAATGGAACAGTCTTCCCTACCTTCCTCCCCCTTTACCACACAGGGCCAGCTGTCACCAAAAGCTGCTTCCAAAGCAATTACCATTCCTTCATCAGCAAGGAGGATAAAATCTTCACAAAGGAACAGATGACTGGATGCGATTGGTTCTTCTGACTCTGGAACTGCTTTAGAAAGGAAGTTGCATCCTTGCAGAATTATTATTATCAATCAGCCTTTATTGCTTCAGCTTTCTTTATTGCATTCTAACACACAAAGTAATGAAAACATATAATAAAGAGAATAAAACACGTAATGCATCACTGTGCAGATATTGCAATCATAGCAAATCCGATGTAAATGCCCTACAGGGAATACTTGGGCCTTCCAATACATTGCTAACAGTTTGCATGATACTGCATCACGTTATTTATCTCCTAAACCTGTCATGCTCTGCTAAATATCATGCCAGCATCAACCCCAAATAGCACTACTCTTTTCTATCCTTCCAACAGAAGGCATATTTCTTTGCTGTCACTGGTTTTAATGTTTGCAAAGAGTGGCTCCAGCTCCTGAATAATTAATGCATAACAATTACTAAGCTACGAGTAGTTTACTGTTCTAGCCCCTCTGGTCCTTGCAGTGCTGCTTGCTTTTAATATGCACTTTGAATTGGAACCAAGAGGTAGTAAAAGTCATTAAGACAGCACGGAGCTCAGTCAATAATGATTTACAGACTTTGGACGCATCCTGGGCTTCTCATTCATGGCTCTCAAGCCCCATCTGCTGCTTGTGTTCTTCCTTATTCCCCTTTTGCAAATGCTTCTCTGATGGAGGATTTCTGCTCCGTTTACACTTACTTAAAAGAATCGACACTGGAGAGTTCAGGTCAAGTACATATTTCCTCTGCGGTATTTCTGACTCAGAAAGAACATTGGCAGTGACTAAATACACTTGGCATATCTCTGCCAAATATATATTAATACATGTCAAGCAACTTCATGACCTCATATAGTATGGACACTTAGTAAATATTAAATAATGATAAGAACTACAAGAGCGATTCACCCAAAGGACTGGAGAAGGAGCTTTTTGAAAGCCAGCTGGGAGGGTTGCAAAGAGGAACGAAAACATTCTCATGGTGGGAGCAGGAGAGGAGTGATGTGAAGGCCGACTCTGCTGTTTGTTCTCGTGGTTTCTTCTCAATACCCCTTGAGAAACTTTAGTGATTCCCATGTGTTTTAAGCTGTGCCATCCCAAAGGGCAGAAATGGAGCATTTCAGGAGTTCTGTCTGAGCACTGGAATGATTCTGTGCTCCAGGAATATCTAAAAAGAAGATGTGAGTGACTCTGGCAGAGCAAATGCCCCTTGGGTGGGTGTTAGAGTGAGAGCCAGTTGCTACTAGAAAGTCAGCGACACAAGTTATATTCTCCTTGGTACTTGGTCTGGGGCTGAATATATGGAATAGAAAATTGGTCAAGATATTTGTGAGGTGGTGGTAAGTAAAATAATATGTTGTAAACACCATGCCATACTAACCAAATTGGGGGTTTGGTTATATATATAATATTATATATATATAGTATATATATATATATATATGCTTTGGATGCTAAGTCGCTTCAGTCGTGGTCAGCTCTTTTCGATCCCATGGACCATAGCCCGCCGCCAGACTCCTCAATCCATGGGATTTTCCAGGCAAGAACACTGGAGTGGGTTGCTGTGCCCTTCTCTAGGGGATCTTCCTGATCCAGGGATCTAACCCACATCTCTCATGTCTCCTGCTTTGGCAGCTGGGTTCTATATATATATATATATATAAATGTAAATATCTATCAATCAGTCAACTGATCGATCAGTCAACTGATCAATAGGTATCTTAGTTGCTCCATGTTTTCCTCTTGTAGAATATTATGCCATTTACCTTTTTTTGGAGTCTCAAATTTCTCCATTAAATACAAATTTTTTTTTTTTTAGAAATATATAAATTCTTTGAGTCTGGTTTTTTAGATTGAAAAAAAGATTGGCGTTTGCTTATGGTAGGCAATATTAATTTGAGATGGTTCAGAAAAGGTCTTTGACTAAGTGGACCCTGGTGACCAACATGTTAGCATAAGTCTAAAAGGTCAAACTTGCTATTAGCAGCCCAGGCCGTACGTACTGTAATTGGTACTTTGCCCTTTCCAGCTCTGAGATTGTTGCAAGGCCTGGCACGGGGCTAAGAGGAAGGGACCTGTGTCATTGGTGGAGTAAAGGGAAGGGCAGCTAAGAGCGTGCGTTAGTCCTTGCTGTGATGGGTTTGCTGATGAATCATTTGTCAGAGAGGAAAGAAGGGGAGGAGAGGCAGCTGCAGCATGACCCGAGGAGCCACACGGTACTGTGTAACAGACTGAATGTCGGAATCTCTGGGTACCCTAGAGAAACAGAAGACACTGACCACAAACCAGCATCACCTTCTGTGACAGATTCCCCACAGACGACTCCCATTAGATCAGGCTCCTCCGCAGCTCATGGCAGGCGATGAGTCCACTGGACGCCTTCTTTGTTCACTGGGTTGGTTGCTGATTGCCATAGTGGAGGGGCTGTGGATGAGAGGAGTCAGGGATTCTAGGGGAGACCACCAGACCCCTGGGTTCAGTCCTCGGGCTCTCCCTGTCCCATTGCCCTCTCCCTCCGGATGTCAGCACCCCGTCCTCCTCTCCAGGGGTTACGGTTACTCGTGTGAGTGACCCAAGCCGTGGAAGGGGAGGGAGGGGAGGTGACTGTCCACGTGAGATGGCTCTAAGGGGATGGAGGGAAGGTCCTCGAGTTTAACTGCTGCTCGTCGCTGGAGGGGGAGTACCCAGACTGCTGTGGCCTGAGCGTTGGCCCGGCCGTCACGAAGCTCCTGGGGGTCAGAGCTGGGCAGCCTCTCAGTGGCCCTCCATTCCCGTCCATGAGATCTTGCCTTTCTGCTCCCCAGCCAGGAAATCGTTTACTGGACTGATGATATAGGGACCAAAGATCCTCTATTCTTCCTAGTTTGTATCATCTGGTACCTGTACTTTAGCTTGTCCAACAGGAGAAAAATACTTGACTCCACTCTCTCTCCTCAGCTTTAACACTCCCGCGTGAATTGTGCTCAATCACTCAGTCCTGTCTGACTCTTTGTGAACCTATGAACCGTTGCCCGCCAGGCTCCTCTGTCCATGGATTCTCCAGGGAAGAACACTGGAGTGGGTTGCCATTCCCTCCTCCAGGGGATCTTCCTGACCCAGGGATCAAACCCATGTCTCCTGCCTCTCCAGCACTGCAGTCAGATTCTTTACCTCTGAGCCACCTGGGAAGCCCCTTAATACTCCTAAGGTGATTCATAGCGCCTTGCTTGAGTCAGAAGAGACACCTTGTGGAAGCTTAGAAGAAATTCTGGGGAGGGGGAGAGTTGATGTGGGAAGGAGATTCAACATTGTCTGTGTGTGTATGTTTGTGTGTGTGTGTGTATGTATGTGTAATCACCCTCTGCTTCTGTCTTATGAGGACCCTTCTGATTACATTTAGGGGCTACTGGAAAACCCGGGATAATCTCTCCATCTCACAATCCTTAATTTAGTGGTATCTGCGAAGATCCTTTGTCCTTATAAGGTAACATTTATAGGTTCCAGGGATGAGGGACTGAAATCTCTAGAAGGTTATTCTCCTGCCTACCAGACTTCTCTTATTGTTCAGTTGCTTGGTTGTGTCTGACTCTTTGCGAACCCGTGAACTACAGCACACCAGGCTTCCCTGTCCTTCCCTATCTCCCACAGTCTGTTCACACTCACGTCCACCAAGTCAGTGATGCCATCCAACCATCTCATCCTCTGTCGCCCCCTTCTCCCCTTGCCCTCGATCTTTCCCAGCATCAGGGTCTTTTCCGGTGAGTCAGCTCTTCGCTTCAGGTGGCCAGAATATTGGAGCTTCAGCTTCAGCTTCAGTCCTTCCAATGAATGTTAGTCCTAGTCATTTCACTTGTAAAATGGAAATAATGGTACCTAACTCGCAGGTTACGGTGAGGATTAATTCAGTGAGTTATATAATTGACAAGAGAGATCTTCAAAATTCCATTTAGACTAGTAGAGCTGCAGCATGCATCCTGTTCTCCTGTGGGAAGATGTAGCTAGCAGCCTGTGTTTTCTGAGATGGGGTTAGGACAGTTGGAAGTGGAAATCATAAGAAGCCACTCGTTTTTGTTCAGATCAGACATTACAAGCCTGCTCTGTGCTGGACACTCTTCTGAGGACTGAGATTACAAAGATAAAGCCCAGATCTTGAGGAATTCCATGCCTGAGCTGTTCCATTTGGGATGCACAGGTGTATACAGTATGAGCCCATCATGTTAGGGGTCCTGCTACGAACAGCCCAGAGTGCTGTGGTGCAGAGTGGACATGGAGTTGGCCAGGAAGGGCTTCGCGTCTGCATGGGTGGAGGCATTGGGAAAACTCAACTTGCCTTTGGGTCCGACCCTTCTCAGTTGCTTGGCAGTTACACATTAAATAGACCATTTCTATGCCCAGTGGCTCCTGAATTTTGGAGTGGAATAGATGATGATGTTGTGGAATGAGATACAAATGTGGATTTTTCTGCTTGATTCTTTTCCAAAGCTTGAAGGTCACAGAGAGTTGTATCTGGGAGATGCTTTTCAATTTAGCACAGAGCCCAGGAGGGCTCTTTTTCCTTTTCTCCTACTTCCCAATTTAAACACGGCTGAATCTTTAATAATCAAACCAAATAAATGATGAAATGTCCAGCGACAGCTGGTGGATTTGATGGAGCTGTCCCTGGAAATAGATTTGTAATTCTGTCGTGTTGATGGGAAAGAAGATGTTGATCAGTACGTTTCCAGTTCATTATCATGCTCACGCGGACTGCTGCCTCGTGATTTCCTGTCAGATCCCTTGTTCAGTCTGCAATCACGGTAGACACAGGAATGTGTCATTCTCATCTACTGGGAATAAATGGTGTTTTCTCTTCCAAGTGTATTCTTGCAGCCCTCTAAGTAATTATTATATGAGAGCTAACAGTTGTAGTTCCAGTTTTAGAGATGCTGATAAATTATGGGGATCCCATTTGGAGAGACAGGGCATATTTATCAAAAGATAACAATTCCCAGTAGCATCTTCCAAAGCAGCAAATGAGTGGCTCAGACAAGTTTTGGAAGAGAGTGGTGTTTGGGGAAGAGGTGAGTTCAGAGCTGAGCTTGAGAGTGCTGGCAGATAGGAGGGCCTTGGAAAGCGCTTCCCAGAAACCCAGGAAAAGTGGGACTAGCAAGGGACTGAGGCAAAAATGTGCTGATGTGCCTTTGGGAACAGGATTTATATCCATGTGGATAAAGTAGTATGATTAGAGCCATACAATTGTACAATCAACGTCCGAATAGGAGTTTCAGTCCAGATTCACTCATTCAGCATTTATTCGTTCGTCAGCTGCCTATTGAGAGGACACATCAGCTACTTATTGAGACCCTGAAGTAGTGTATTTTTCATGTTGCCATGTTGGTAATGAGAAACGAAGAAGATTTTTGAGCATTGGAGTAAAGAAAGAACATGTAAAATCATAGAGTAAACTAAAAATGATGATCTGAGACGATTCCTTGAACTGTCTTGCATAGGATGGTTTAGAATGGGAGATACTGAGAATAGATGAGTTAGGGAGTGTTGCTGGTGAAGGGCTTTGATAAGCAAGGCAGCAGAAGGAATGCATACAAGAGATGTTATCAGGGCAGGGTGGTGGATCTTCTTTGTAGAATGTGTTGTTTGCTTTCAGTTCTATTTCCCTGGGCTTCCCAGGTGGCGCTAGTGGTAGAGAACCCACCAGCCAGTGCAGGAGACAGGAGACATGGGTTTGATCCCTGGGTCAGGAGGATTCCCTGGAAGAGGGCCTGGCATAACACTCCAGTATTCTTGCCTGGAGAATCCCCTGGACAGAGGGGCCTGGTGGGCTGCAGTCCATAGAGTCGCAAAGAGCCGGACATGACTGAAGCGACTTAGCACGCACGCACGCGCTATTTCCCCTCCAGACTGTGGGCACGTCAAAGACAACAGCCGTTTACTGTTGTGTCTCTACAGCCCCAGGGTCTGTGCTGGGCACACGGTAAGTTTCCAACAGGTGTTTGTTGACTTACTGGTGATTAAAGATGGATTGGACGTGAGAAAGGAGAGGAAAGAAGAATCAGAAGAAAATTGGGTTCTCAGAACAGAGGAGAGTTATTCATTATCAACAGGAAAAGAGGTGGTCACAGCAGAGCTGTTCCTTCAAGAAAATGTTCTGCTCTCATTGATCAGGCATTTGTGACATTGAGGTGAAAATGAGAAAACCTGGGACTGCTTTAAGTTCATTAATCAGTTGCATTGATTGTAACTACGTTACATGTTAGGAAGAGAAACCAAGGGCCATGGCATCTAAGAGAATGACTCAGAATCTTGGAGAGGAGGGAGACTGTGAATATAGTTTGAAAAAAATATAAAATTCTTCACTCTCACACAAATCTCATTTTATGCTTGGGAAAGATACAACTCATCGAAAGAAACTTAAATATTTGCATATCAACTGGGGAACAAATTTTAAAAGATTAGTACACTTGGATAAAAAGTTTAGCCAGAAGTCTTGTAACACCCTTAAAACCATACCTCACAGATGTGAACAATTGTTTCAGAGGCAGGCTCAGCAGACAGGACAAGAAGGAATCTTTCACCCCATTTTTAAAGTTTCATATACCAGAAACTGAATAAATTTGTGCCTGTTGTAAATAATTTGGTCACACAATTCACACAGTGCAGAAATGTTGGCCCCATAGAGCAGAAAGTTAAAGTCCCCTTCACAGACATCCATATCATTTTCATTATAGGCAGCCCCTGATAGAAGTCTGGTTTTATTTTTTTCATATATTTTAATCTATGCACATAACACATAGAGGGATTTTTTTTTAAAAATGGTAAGTGCGGGACTTCCCTGATGGTCCAGTGGTTGGGACTCTGTGCTTCCATTGCAGGGGGCACTGGTTCAATCCCTGGTGGGGGAACTAAGATCTCACATGCCTCAAGGCAAAGCCAAAAAGTAAAAAAATAAATCAATAAAGCTCAAAAAAAAAAAAACCACATAAGATCATACTATATGTATTGTTTTGGGGTAAGTTTTTTTCTTTAACATCTATAATCTTGCCATGTCCATATATGTAAATCAGCCTCATGCTTTTAACAGTTGCATTGTATTCCACTGTAATAACAGTTAACATTATTTAAGTATTTGCTGTATGTCAAGAACTGTGCTAAATATCTTAATATGATTCCTTAATACTTATTCCACTCCTAAGGGTAGGTACGTTTATAATCCCCATTTTGGAGATGAGAAAACTGAGGCATTATGAGGTTAGCTAAATTTCTCAATAACACAAAGATAACAAGTGTCAGAAACAAAAATTTATTCCTGGTAATCTGATTTGTGTGTGTGTGTGGGTGGGTAGTATGGCATCTGGGCTCTTGGTTCCCCAACCAGGGGTCAAACGCATGCCCCCCGCATTGGGAGCTTGGAGTCTTAATCACCAGATCGCCTCAGGGAAGTCCTGAGGTAATCTGATTTTAGAGTCCTTGTTTTATACTGCCCTTTTATGGATCTACCATAGTTTATTTTGGAAAAGAAAGAAAATCACCATTAATAGACTCTTAGTATGTTTTCAGTTCTTCAGTTCGTTCACTTATTCATTGAGCAAGCATTTTTTTTTTTTTGAATGCCTACCATCTACCACACACTGGTCTAGGTACTAGGGATTCAACAGTGAACAAACTAGACAAAAATTCCTACCCTGGTGGAGTATACTGCAGAAAATAGACAAGATAAATAGGTAAAGTATACAATATAGATAAATAAAAAAGATAGCAGTGAAAAGAGATATGAACTGTTGGGGGCTGAGAATTTTAGGGTGTTCTGATGAAGCTTTTTTGAAAAAGTAACATTCAAGCAAACTCCTGAAGGAGGTAAAAGCGTGAGTTTTGTCAATGTTGCACACTAACTCTCCTGGATACTTGCAAATATTGAATTATCAAATCTCTCCTCCTTAGTAATTGCAGCAGTCAGAGAATTATTGCTTTGTGGTTCTGGTTATTCCTCGGGAGATGCAGCTGAATTATAAATATCAGAGAGCAAGAGACGAAAGAGCCAAGTTGTTTTGCTTTTACATTAAGCCACTGTTGGAGGGATGTCTCCACTCCTAGATTGCATGGTGACACCACTTTGACCAATGTGTTATCTCCATCAGCCATTTCTTTCCAACTCTTGGGAGCCTGGATGGCTGTCTGTTTTGACCGAGATGATGTTCCGTTAGCCAAAAATCTTTTTAAAATAAAAGAGTCTCTTCTAGGTAGGGTTTAAAAACTTTTAATAGAAAAGAAAGAACTCCGTGTTGGATAGTCACTGGGAGAAAATCAAGTTGCTTTTTTTTTTTTCCATTTTTATATTCCTTTAAACAGCCTGAGCTGCTTTTATTCATCATTCTTTATAGTGTCCTAGGCAGATATAACTGTCACATAGAAAAAGATGGACTTAACAGGGTATGGTCATAAAATAACTTTGTTTCCTCCTGTGGCTCTTCAGACCAACTCATTGTGCTTGCTTAGGTCTCCTAGATTTTTCTAGTAACTCTTAGACTATCAAAAATTCCCAATCACTGCAAGTCATAAGAAAAATCTCAGTTCAGCAATTTAAAGGTACAGCCCAATTTAATAATAAAAACTCTGAACTTCATTTGAAGTTTGAGATTTCCCCCCTCCCAACTTACTACTGCTGATTTGGGATTGGAAGCTAAGAAGAGGAGAAGAGAGGATATCAACTTCTATATTTTCCATTTGTGCTTAATCTTCACTCACCTGTTCCACTCTACCCCACTTACTCTCCTCCAGAATTGTAGTTGGCAGAAAAAAGAAATAAGGGATAGGAAAGTTCTTTCTTCATTTAAAAAGGTGTTATCTGTCATTGAGGATAATTGCTATGCATTTTCAATTTTATAGGACATAGAAAAGAAATTCTCCAAAGGAATTTTTTTTTAATGAAGCAAATAAAACATTTTCACCAAATGCTGAAAAAATTGCACTAAAACAGAGTCACAGATTTTTATTTTAATAGTGAGACAAGTACCCTGAATAAAATGAAACTTACACAGAATCCAGTAGCACCTTAGAAGATAATACACCATCCCTGCGAATGTATTTGGATGTTATATAGTTGATTTCATATAAAAATGCACTTCCCAGTTGGCAGAGTGGAAAAGAACCTGCCTACCAATGCAGGAGATGCAGATTTCATCCCTGGGTCAGGAAGATCCCCTGGAGAAGGAAACAGCAATCCACTTCACTATTCTTGCCTGGGAAATCCCAGAGCCTGGTGGGCTACAGTCCATGGGGTCACAAAGAGTTGGACACGACTGAGCATGCATGGACATATGGTATAAAAACATGTCATAATGGATTTCATCATACTAATAGTTGTACATAGGAAAAAATACTATGATAATTTTTATGAATACTAAAAAGGCATTTGATAAAGTTTGAGATCTATTAAAATTAATTAAATAGGAATGTATAGATTCTTCTTTAATATGGTAAACAAATGCCCATCTCAATCCACAAAACAGCATCATACTTAAAGGATATAAACACTAGAAATAACATTTCCGTTAAAGTCAGAAGTGAGAGAATGTCCACAAACAGCACTATTGTTTAACACTGTTTAGACTGATGTAATAGATAACGCAAATAGGCAAGGGAAATACACGTGGGAAAAAGAGGAAGTAAAATCTTCGTGTACAATGTGATTTGTAAACCTCCAAAACCAGTGATCACTGGAAACATTACTGCAAACAACAAGATAATTCAGGAAGACGACTGCTACAGAGTTATATACTTAAATGATTAACTTTGATATCTACAGACAAAAACCAATTAGATAGTAATGGAAGATCTCATTTATAAAGCAATATAAATTTCCAAGGATGAACTCAAGAAGAAGTGTATAATTTCCATATAAAGAAAACTTTGTAAGACCCTTGAGGGACATAAAAATGGTGACTTGAACAACTCAAAAGATATGCAGTATTCTTAGAGAGGAAAATGATGTGTCATAAAGAGGTTAGTAGTTGCCAAGTTACATGTATGTATAGTGCAAGCCCAATGCCATAGAATAGGGAGTCATCAGAGAGCGTCAAGCTGGTGTTTCTCTACTTAAAAGTTGTTGCTGTCCAATATTGAATTTAAAATTCTAGCCCTGTTAGCCACTTCCTTATTATTTTGCATAATTAATAATTGTTAAGGTTCACTCATACACTTGTTTTGCCAGCATTTCTTTTGCCTAGGAGACCTCACCCCTGGGACCATATTCCTTCTTAAGTATCATCTTCAGAATGCCCTTTTTGAGTGTTTAGAGGTAGTAAGTTCTCTCTCTCTCAAGTATTTTGGGGAGCTGGAAGTGATTTATTTTGACTTAAAGAAAATGTTTGCTTAGCTAGATACCATATTTAGCTGACAGATTTTTTTTTTTTTTGGTACTTTGATGGTATTATCGATTTGTCTTCTGGTTTCACTCTTGCTATTGAGAAGTCAGCTGTCAGATTAATTGTTGTGCTTATGTAGATGATTTGTCTTCTCTTTGACTTCCTTTCAAAATTGTTTCCTTTGTCTCTGACAATTAGCAGTTTTTAACTCTGATTAGTCTAAGTGTATATTTCTTTTTTTTTCCTCTTCTGTATGGGATTAGTAATATTTCTTGAATTTAAGAATCTATGTATTTCATTAATTCTAGAAAGTTCTCATTCATTATTTCTTCAACTATTGCCTCTTTTGAAATGCCCATTAAATATGTTGTAGACAGTTTTCGATCTGCCCTCCATGTCTCTGATCCTCTTTCTTCCTTACTTCTGTCTCCTTTTCCTGCTGTGGTGTGTTCTAAAAGCAAGCAAAGATTCTTCAGTTCAATCTTCAAGCACCCTACTGGGAGGAGCAGCCTATGTCGCTCTGTACTTAATTTACCTATCTTCCAGGCGCTGTATGAAGAAAGGAAACAGAATAAAACTCCCTTTAGCTGCAGATGTATTGGTGGGCACTCAACTCCAGACTGACTTAGAGACACCCACCATGGCCACAGACTTGCCCACGGAATTCTTGGTCCCTGGTCCCCTGGCCAAGGTGCTGAGCTTCGGATTCGGTGTCCTTCAGTCTGCCACCTGGGCACTACCTGGTCTCCCTGCTCCCGCGGAAACCTGTGAAACCCTACCCCTACGCTTGGTCTCAGAACTCTTACACTTCTCCGGCAGGTCCAGAAACTTCTGCGTTGTCCAGTTCAAGTGGTTCCTACAACTCCACCATTTAAAGAGGGGACCCAGCTTAATTCTTAGAATAATAAACTGTTTTGTGCTATCCCGTCATACAGCTGAGAAAACAGAGGCATAGAGGCCAGGGCTCAAGCCGCCTGGCGGGTAAGCAGCAGAGGCGGGATTTGGGTGTGGATGGCCTGGCTTCAGTCCCAGCCCCGACTGCTCTGCTGTGCTGCTCTTGGTCTGTGACGCAGAGGCTGCTCGCTTCTGCTCACCCCTCGGCACAAGTGAACACATCCCAGCTTTAAAAAATAAGGTGCCGCTCTTCTTTTCTGGGGTACAGTGAAGGTTACTATTGTTGTCTAATTGCTAAGTTGTGTCCAACTCTTTCGCAACCCCGTGGACTGTAGCCTGCCAGACTCCTCTGTCCATGGGATTTTGCAGGTAGGAATACTGGAGTGGGTTGCCATTTCCTTCTCCAGGGATCGATTCTTCCTGACCCCGGGATCGAACCTGGTCTCCTGCATTGGCAGGCAGGTTCTTTCCACTGAACCACACGTGGAAGCCTGTAGACAGTGAGGGAAGAAATATTAATTCTCAAAATTTTTCTTTCTAATCCACTGTTATATACTTAGTGAAAAACAATATGTTGCTTTGAAAATTGCATTAACCTAAGGTCCTCATATCTTAGTTTTCTCATATTAAATTGGGGATAGTCATTCACCTGTGATTTTGCCTCTGTGTTTTACTTCATCAATATTTGGTGATATGAGAAAGGAGGCATGATCTAAGAAGGCGTTTGGGATCTTCAGAAAAAAAAACAACTGTGTGACATTATAAAAAGAAAATTGATGCACAGCAGATACTATAAGTGGTAAAATGAATTTTAACTTTGCTGTCCCTGTGTGCTCCCTGTCTGGTTCTTAGTAAAATATATTTCAATCTAGAAGAAAATAGGGTCCCTGCCAACTGTTATTAATGCTCACTTGCCTTTTAATTGAAGCGCACTCTTGGAAAATGTCGTGTGTATCTGGGGAAATATAATGCATTCAGCAAAGAATAAATCTTTTTTTTGAGTGAGTTAGACCCAGGGATTTTTTTTTTTTACTTTTCAGTCATTCCACAATCTTTCTGGTTTATCAGCTCCTTTTTCTTTGCTAAGCAGTGATGGTAATGCATACATTTGCCTTTTCCAGTAAATCATCCTTTTATAATTTGGCTTTCTTTCAATCTCAGATTCCCATCAGAAGGGTTTTACCTCGAGGCATATTGCAACCAATTTCCCCCGTAATTAATGCCATATCTGCCTCAGAGTCCATTTCAACTCCCAAATGAAAATTGATGAGGCAGCCAACCACAAATAAGGATCACATACCACTGATTAAACTATCAGTCTAGTTTCCCAGCTATTGCGTTACAGTGCTGAATCATAACCAGAGGGTGAGTTTTCTAGTCTTTTGCAATGTATATTGCTCAAAGTAAGTGTCCATAAATTACTATTAGCAGATGAGGAGAAGGATTTTATATGACCCCTATCAAATTCCACCAGAAAGACTAATGATTAAAGAGGTTTGTGTCATAGGGACTGAGTCTCCACAGCACATGAAAAAAAAAAAGTGTCTAGACTTGATAAAATGAGCCACAAACTGTGATAAAAGCCTCTAGGAAAAGAAAAACTACCCACCGAGGTGCTTTTTCTCATCCAGGTGGACTGTGGATGGCATGTTTCCTTGGGAGCATGGAGACCGAATTCTCCTCCCACCAGCCTTCAATTCCAGATTTCAGGGTGTGAGTGGGGTTAGAAGTGGTATATGAGGTGACTTTTCACCAAACGGTCAGAGCAGGAATCCATTCCCTCATTCATTGCGTTCATTCACTCATTCACTCAATGTTTACTTGCCTGTCTTTCAGGCACCATGTTTAGACTGGAGCACACAGTGGAAAGGACACCAGCTTTGTCCTAGTGGAGCTGATACTCTGAGGTGGGGGTGGTATTACCAAACAAACCTGGGTCTGCTTGCCCGCCTGTAGCAGAACTCATGTGCTGACACCGGGCTGTAGTGAAGGAAAGTACAGCATTTATCGCTGGTGCCAGCAAGGAGTCTGGGCATCGAGTGCTCAGAAAACCTGAATGCCCTAATGGCTTTCAGGGAAAGGTTTTGAAAAACAAGGTGAAGGAGGGGACTGTGGTGTGCATGATCGACTCATGCACATTCTCCTGAGGTAACCAAGAGCCCACATCAACACCCTTCTGGTTCCAAGCAGTTTGGGGTCTCTGTGCCTGTGGTCAGCATATAGTTACCGTCTTCCACCCGGTGGGGGTTTCAGTATCTACAAAACAGCTTAAAGGACATGGCTCAGAATACTATCTCTAGCCCTTGAGGAGGTACTAAAAGTCCTTGATTTTAATGGCTAAAGCTATTGTTTTCTGTCTTACTTGACTGTTTTCCTCTGTTTCTGCATTTTCTCACTCCTCTGATTAAACTTATTCTTTGGCACTCTGGAAGTGCCTAGTAGGCTGAAATTTTTCTGTAGACAAGAGGCAGGCAGAGGAATGGGGGGTGGGGTGGGGATCTGTCCTTGGAAGGCCCCATAGGGGTCTGAGTGATTCCAGTGGTGGTGGGGGACAGATCAGTAACCACATCACTCAATAAAGGGTTTTCAGTGCTACAGGAGAAGTACGCATCGAGGTGCTAGTCAAGTACATAGATGCTGTGTGTATGTGTGTGTGAGAGAGAGCGCTGCGGGGAGGGAGCAGGCTTCCTGGAAGAAGTCACTGGGGCTCTCAGCAGCAGACAGGGAGAGCTAGCGAGGTTAAGGAGCAAACAGGGCAGGGCAGGCATTTGAGGTAGTGCAGGCCATTTGAAGCAAGGTTGGGATGGAAAAAGAGCATGACCTCTCCGGTATCTGAAAATTTAATCATCGCGAGAACAAAGGTGCAAGGAGTCTTGTGGAGAGAAAGATGACTCGAGGGAGGCTGCCAGATGTTCTTCCTGGAAGTGTCTGTCCATGAGTGACAGCAGAGCAGCTGGGAGTGTGATTATGAGAGCAGAATCGTGTGTGTGCATGTTAGTATGTAAATTTACCTCTAAATGTGTGGGGTATTTCAGTGCATAATGCATGCTTGTTGTTTTGGTATCTTTTAGACATGTTTTTAAGAAAGCCATTTTAAAAATTAAATTCAGCATTACTGTAGAGATGAACCCTGCCCCCAAGGAACTGTCTGTGACACCCTCCAGCACATTCTTTATGTTCCAATTTGAAGGATCTGACTTTGGTTTATCTCACTAATACCTGTAGCTACCCCCCTAAGTAATGGCAGAGTGAAGGCAAGAAATTCCAGAGCTTCTTCCCATTACAGAACAAGCTGTACTCAGTGGGGACCTAAATCACAGTGACTTACTAAATTAAAAAGGTTGACCCATCCACCTTTCAGAGACTCAGCCACCCTGTCCATTTTTTCAGCTGCCCGCCACCACAGCGTGTAGAGGGTTGTCATAGCATTCCAGGGGAGGGACCACATTGTCTGCTTGTCAAGGATGCCCTGTAGAATCGGTGGATGCTCAAAAAGAAAGGATCCTGGCTCAAAAAATACATCCAGAAAAAAAAAACCCATTGAGTAAATGGTTTCGTACTACGTATTGGCTATGCTTGTACTTTTTAATAAGCTGATTTGTTTTCACAATTTATTTTAGTTAGCAAAACTTCTTGTCTCAAAAAATGATAAGCTAACTTTCTAGCTATTGTAATTCTAAAAACTGAGGAGATGATGATGATAGTAGTTATTTGTCCAATAACATGCCCAGGACAAATCCTATGAGAGGAACACAGTCAGAATTATGTGGAGAGACTTATCTTTGCCCACGTTCCTTGGAAACTAGAAATTTCTAAAGGTGTTTTGTGTGCATGATGCACTGTGTGCAGTTTTTAGGTTTTTAACTTCAAGGACATCAAAGTATTGGAAGAGATTCAAAGAAGGATAATAAAACGCGTATGGGGCTGCCTTACAGAAGTGGGCCAGCCACGTACGGTAAGGGCTCTTGCTGAGGAAGCCACCACACAGGGCGCTGAGACCCCCTCCGTCCCATCCATGGGACAAGGGCATAGACCATTATTTATGGCCTGACTGGTCTGCCTTTGAAGAACACTGCGGGTATGTTCAGAGCACAGAGCCTTGCTGTGTGGTTTCTTCAGAGAGAGTTTAACCACACATTTGCCATGGACTCTTCCTGCTCCTTCTTCCAGTTTTAAACAATTTTAAGAGGAGGGAGGTCTCTGGATCTAGATCCTGATCCAGGAGTAGATGAATGAACACCACGAATGCCCCCAGGCAATGGACACCCTCCCAGACACGCTGGATCTTGGACTTCATTCCAGGAAGAAGAGAGCTGAGCTCTGCACAATGGTGAGTCCATCCTGGAGTGAAGAGGGTGACTTGGAGCACTGGAAGGTTTCAAAGCCCCAGGTATTTTTTATGTGTAAACTGCCCTTGATGTATACCTCTGCGTCCAGGCAGCTGGGGCTTCCCTGGTGGCTCAGCTGGTAAAAAATCCGCCTGCAAAGTGGGAGACCCAGGTTTGATTCCTGGGTTAGGAAGATCCCCTGGAGGAAGGCATGGCAACCCACTCTAGTATTCTCACTTGGAGAATCCCCATGGACAGAGGAGCCTGGCGGGCTACCGTCCACGGGGTCGCAAAGAGTTGGGCACAACTGAGCGAACAAGCGCAGCCCAGCGCGGCATCCAGGCGGCCGCAGGCCTTGTGGGTTGGTTCCTGCGCCTCGCTTTCAGAAACATGTAGGCCAAAGTTGGCAAAAGCTCCTCGTTACGCACACATCACAGTGAGAGAAGCGGCCCTGCAGCACAGCCCCAAGCTCACCCTCTCCCTCTCACACACGTGGGTGCTTCCTGCTCATCTACCAAAGTGTAACAAGTTTCTCTGCTTAGTTTCAAGTCTTCCTCAAATGGCCTCCTTCTCCTCTCAGTCTGACATCTCTTTATGTCCCCAGGGGTAAGTCTGCCAGCTGAATGCCTCACTGCTCCTCCAAACATCCCAGTCCTATTTTCTTCTGAAACTAACAGTAAGGGGGGGGGACTGTTAATGTTAATAAATAAAATTTTCAGAAGAAGCTACCCCAAGGATCTGGGCCTGATAGTCATCCCATACCATTGAGATCCTAGAAGTTGCTTTCTTTCACCGGGCCATTATTTTGATGTCGTGAAGAAACACGGAACATTCCTTAGTTCCATCCTCAAGGGCAAGTGTTAGTATGGGATGGAGGTAACTACCTCGACACCAGGCTGTGGCCCCTGACACAGACGATGTGAAAGTGAAGAGGAGGAAGTTGTGAGGGGAACCGATGTTCTCTGAGTTTCCATAGGGTGCCAGGCACTGAGCTAAAGGTCCCAAGCACGTTCTCTCCTTCCGTCCCCAAAGTCAGCCTCTGGTGTGCCCTTTAGGAACCCTTTGTTGGCTTGCTGTGTTAAAGTGACATGCCTCAAGCCACCTGGAGAATAAACGATGAGGCTGAGGTCACACTGGATCTTTCTGCCTCCTAAGCTCTTGTTATTTCCATTATGCCACATTTCTTTACAAAGACAGAGAGAGTAAGGGTGGGGAGTACTGTAGAAACAGAGAAAAAAGACTTACTTATGTTCAGGATCCAAGAAGTCCTGTGCCTTCTGCGATGGCCCCAGCTTTATTTTTTAAAGAAGATAATGACCAGGAGAAAGCAATCGGTACCTTTCAGGTTTGGCTCCACACCTGTTTTTCTTCAATATCTGTCACTAGGAAAGGATTTTTTAAAAAATCTTGTTCTGACTAGTGTCTGTGTCAGTACAGATTGTTGAGGAGCTCAGTGTTTCTACCGTTTGTTCATTAGTATGGCTATTTTCTGTGTTTTATAATTTCATTATTACAAGTGAACTCAGTAATAGAAATTAACTTGTCACTTACTGGAGCCCTTTGTTGTTGTTTAGTTGCTAGGTCATGTCTGGCTCTTTGTAGTCCCACGTACTGTATCCTGTCAGGCTCCTCTGTCCATGGAATTCTCCAGGCAAGAATACTGGCGTGGGTTGCCATTCCCTTCTCTAGAGGATCTTCCTGAACTGAGGATCGAATCCATGTTTCCTGCATTGGCAGGCAGATTCTTTACCACTGAGCCACCAGTGAAGCACTGGAACCCTTTAATATACCCCCAATTAGAGGGTCATTGGTGTTCGGAGTAATCCCCTGCCTTCTCCTGTTTTAGCAAGGAACCAAAAGAATTTAGACTGAATTTATTCAAACATGCGTAAGATCCATTGATTCAATATTCCCTTCAGTAATCACACACTTTGGTTGCACATGTTGGTTCCATGTCTTTTCATCCCACCCCACCTAAAAAATTCAGCATTGGAGTTCTCTGATAAGCATGAGACAAAGGGCTAGGACAGATGATGTCAAGTCCTGCAGATGCTGGGGATCAGAATTCTTAAACTCTGCCTGTGATTCTCTCTACGGAGAAATGCCAAGGCAGAAATAGCTTGAGAGTTAACCCATGAATTTCATAGCCCCCATCAGATATCTATTCAACACCTCTCAACCAGAATAACGACATACTCAGGAGTAGAAAGACATAAAAAGAGGTAAAGATTAAAAGACTGAATAATAAAATGGGTGAGTCAGTTAGCAGAGCAGAAGAGAAGAGTATAGTCATAGGCTGGCAAATATTGTAATTATCAAGCTCCGGGAGTGCCAAGTCCAAGAAGTAATGGGAAAGCAGAATTAGTGGAGACAGTGGCAGAGAGCAAGGTTAAGGTGGGGGAGGGGGCAAGGGAAATGGAATGAGGCTAAATAATTAGGAATGAATCGCAAGAAGCCGAACTAGTGACAGCAGAGAGCAAAGACTGGGAGGAGCAAGAAGCCAGTCCAAATTGAAGGCTGCAACAAAATAAGGAAAAGAATGAATTATATATGAGCATTGAGTTTCAGAGCAAGATGACGTATAAATTTCAGTGACTTCTGAGGTTGGCATCACCGGATTATAGCACAGTACCACAACTGGTGCTTAGAATGATAAGGCTGAGCCATTGAGAATATCTATATCTTAAATTATGAATATATTATATGGTAGACTGCAGAGAAGTATAATAAATTTTAGAAGGATTTTAATAAAATATATCTGAAATTTAAGTTTTATCTGCGAATGCATAAATATCCAGCCATTTGCAAGTATAACAAGTTCCTAACCATCCTAGGTTAACCAAAGCCTTGCCAGAAAGGTCACTAGCCACATTTCCAAAGGCACAGAAATGTGCAAGTAGGGAAAGGAAATGGATTCCTCTTGGTAAAGCACAGGGTCCACAGGGGCGAGAGTGGAGGGCACGTGGAACTGGAAGGCCTGGCCACCACTGAAGGCATTTAAGCAGGAGTGTGCCGTGAGCAGACCTGTGTTTTAGCAATATCATCCTGGTAGGACACTGTGGGAGGCTGCCCTGGAGGAAGACTCGGGAGCAGAGTAAGGCGCGTTAGGCACTTATCTTGGATGTAAAATGTAAGGGGCACCAAAGCCTCCAGTAATCAAGCTCAATATTATTTTAGTGGAGTATTTAAAAAAATCAAAATTAGTGCAAAAAATCCTTGATGAACAAGATATCAAACTTTAAAGACAGAATTAGCAGCAATGAGGAAAACATCCAGGTGAGGCTGAAGGAGACAGAAAGCTGTTTAGGAGAAAGAATTCCATAACTGGTGAATTGAGCAGGGGAGCGTGGCAGGAGAGCCAGGGACAGAGTCCAGGCTTACGGCCCGTGCAGCGCTGTCATCCGCGGGGATGCGGAGAAGCAGCTGGTTTGGGGGAGGAGGAGGAGGAAATGCGCTGTGAGCTTCCTGCATGTGCGTGTTACATGGGTCATCACACGGAGGAAGTCCAGCCCATGGCTGGTCAAGCGTTTGGTGAGACATCTAGCCCAGGTGTAGAGACGGGCTTTTTCACGTGTAGATGCTAATGGAGACAACGTGTAGGTGAGCCTGCCTAGGGAGTGGGTGTATGGACAGACAAGACAGACCATAGTACTGAACATATTAATAAAAAACAGTAGTAGTGGGACTTCCCTGGTGGTCTGGGGGTTAAGAATCTACCTTGCAATGCAGGGGACACGGCTTTGATCCCTGGTCGGGAAACAGATCCCACATGCCGTGGGTCAGCTAAGCCTCTGTGTGGCAACTACTGAGCCCGCGTTCCTCAGCTAGAGAGTCCACGTGTTGCAAGGAAAGATACCACACGTTGCAACTAAGACCCGAGGTAGACAAATAAATAAATACTGTTTAAAAAGCGATGGTAATGTTTATTGAGGCTTACTGTGTACTAGCTACTCTGCTGAGTTGTTTACAAGCATTTTGTAATCACATCCTCACAACAACTCTGGAAGTTCTGTGCCGTTATCCTCATTTCACTGATGAGGAAATGGATGTTAGAGAGCTTACATAACGGGGGATTTCAGCTCAGCAAGTAAATGACAAGGCCAAGACATAAACTCAGGAAGTCTGAAGAGACAGTGGAGGCAGCCTGGCTTTGGAGGCAAGGACTGGGGTTTGAATTCCATCTGGTATGTGGAGTTTGAGGGCTGATTCTCTTAGAATAGCAATGAGAGAGGCCACTCGTGGAAGGGCTGAGCTCCACTTAGGGGAGAAGGCATAGGTAAGAGGCATGTGAAGAAGCAGAGACTTTTTGTTATTCTCCACGCAGACAACAGAGAGATGTCTGAAAAGGACTGTGATGTTTAAATTTACCTTAAGAATATACAAAGACTTTAAAATTTTTCTGAAGAGATTGAGTGAAGACTGGAATTGTGTGCAGTGTTTTAGCTTTTCTGCAGCCCTGAGCACATGGGACCTGGTAATATTTGGATTCCATATGGCTGACAGATGGTGGGACCAGACTTAAGCTCAGGTCTTCTGATGCAGGGCCAGCATCCTATCCACCAATCCACACTGCTTTTGTTTATGAGTAAGACTGTCAGTGTGCAGAAAGTGTTAGTCGCTCAGTTGTGTGCAACCACATGTACTGTAGCCTGCCAGGCTCCTCTGTCCATGAAATTTTCCAGGCAAGAATATTAGAATGGGTTGCCTTTTCTATTCCAGGGAATCTTCCCAACTCAGGGATTGAACATGTGTTTGCAGAAATAGAGTAAAAAAAATTTATTTTCTTTTTAAATTGTGAGGATTCCAACTATGCTGGATCATGAAGAAAGCTTCCAGGAGACAAAAGGTTAGGGATGATTCACACAATATTAGCTAGATGAGGAAAGGCTTTTATTTCATTAGATTGATTTAATAATCATTGAGGGCCTGGTGTCATGGAGAAGAACTTAGGATTGCAGAAACTAAAAGCAGGCTAAACTTAACGTATTTGCTGAAGTGCCCCATATCCGAAGCTGTTCTTGCTAGATCAGAATTTGATTCATCAGCGTGTACCTGACGTGCCCTTTGGAAACTGTGTTAACCATTTTATGTAAGCTGTGACATTTCATCCAGGTTCACTTATTTGCATACTTGTGATTTAATTAGCATATATTTTACTGTGCTGCACTCTGGGAATATATTTACTTATTTCTATTCTCTCTTCTTTTAAATTTCTTTCCCCCTCTACACTCATTTGGTAATGTTGCTGATCAAATATTGAGGAAAACATTGACAACTCTGGAACTTCTATATCCAATCTGCCATCAAAACTTTTCTTCCTTTAACTATCTGGTGGAGGCTTAAGGATATATTGTACAATATGGGAAATATAGCCAATATCTTTTAGTAAATGTAAATGGAAAATAATCTTTAAAAATTTGTATTAAAATTTAAAAATATGTATTAGGAAAGACATTGGTGAATGTGCTCCCTTAGTTTTTATTTTCACTATCACCCTAGCCTGGGGATTTCTCACCTCTTAACTGGTCTCTTGGGCTCTCCAGATGGCTCAGTGGCAAAGAATTCACCTGCGAATGTAGGAGGTGCAGGTTCAATTCCTGGGTTGGGAAGGTCCCCTGGAGAAGGAAATGGCAACTTGCTCCAATATTTTTGCCTGGGAAATGCCACATACAGAAGATCCCGGTGGGCTATAGTCCATGGGGTCACAAAGAGTCAGACACAACTTAGCAACTAAACAATAAGATCTGGTCTCTTGACTTTGAGTCAAAACCATGCAATTCAGTCATTTTCTACATCCCGAACACTTCCCCTAAACTCACCACTTAGTGCTCAGTGGCCCTCATAGTGAATGAATAGCACTTTTATGTATTAGATACATCATATTTCAGATTCTTAACTCCTGCAATTGTGAAACCATTAAACATTAATAGCTGTGTTTACAGACTCACCCACTTTCACACTAAAGAGAAATAAGTCTTTTTGAAGTCTGCTTTTCACCTTCTTCTGTCCCCTGAGAAATACTGTGTCCTCAATAGCTTAGTTCCCTATTGGGGCAACAAAGAAAGAAAATTAGAAAATGGAGAAAAAGGAATGCATCAGAAGGGCTGGAGAAGTGTTTTTCTTTTGTGGAAAAGAAGAAAAAACAGAGATAGAAAGAAGCGGGGAGAAAGTGGAAAGATAAAGTTCTTTAAGAAGGATGAGGTTACAAAGTAGGACTTAGAGTTTAGGGAAAGTGGTTGGAGATGAATAGAGATCGGCTGAGGGCAGATTCTGGGAGAGGAAACCTAAGCCGAGTATTCAGAAAAAGCAAGACAAGGAGAGAAGCGGAGTTTAACTGTGCTGTTGTTGGGCCGCCTGCTTTAACAGTGACCCAAATAACAGTAGTGTGAAAAACATGGAGGGTTTACTCCCTTCATGAAAAAGCCTGAGTTGAAAGCAGTCCTCGAGGAGAGGGGCGCTTTGTGAGGGTGAGATGTGGCCAAGGCCTTTCTGTATCTTCACTCCCACACACTGTTCTTGTCTGTGTGATCTCCTCTACATCCATGTTCCAACCCAATGGAGGGTGGACAGAGGAGGTAAGACCACTGAGCTTTAAGATCACTTACTGAGTTTCAAGAGCAGAAACTCTGAATTGCAGACATCACTATGCTCACACTCCATTTTCCAGAGCATCATCAGTTGGCCATACTAGTTGCAGGGAGGCTGGGCACCATTGTCCCTAAGCAGGCAGTCCTGTGCCCAGTCAAAGCCTAGGGGAGTATGTTACTAACAGGAAGAAGAGAGGACTGCAGACTGAGAAGGGTCAGTCTCTGCACTTTTCGTTAGACACCACAGACAGGCAGGCAGAAGATCTTCAGTAAGTGAGCTTGAATAGGTTATGCAGAATTCGAGGGATAATCCGAATTCAGATTATAGGAGTCAGGTATGTTGGAATAGGATAGGAAAGGAAATTGGTATATGGTGTATTATTGGCATTGAAGTACAGCAGGACACACTCCAGGGTCCCTGAATCTGGCCCATAAGTGTGTCTCTAGTTCGGAGATGACAAACATTTTCTGTACAGGGACAGATAGTAAATATTATAGCCTTTGAGGGTCATAAAATCTCTGCTAATCTACTCAACTCTGATGTTGGAGCATGAAAGCAGCCTAAACAGTATATAAGCAAACAGGTGTCATTGTTTGTCAATGAAATATTGTTTTTTAAAACAGGCAATGAGTCAGATTTGACCTTGGCCATAGTCTAGAGAGTTGGACTGTGAAGAGAGCTGAGTGCCGAAGAATTGATGCTTTTGAACTGTGGTGTTGGAGAAGACTCTTGAGAGTCCCTTGGACTGCCAGGAGATCCAACCAGTCCATCCTAAATATCAGTCCTGGGTGTTCATTGGAAGGACTGATGCTAAAGCTGAAACTCCAATACTTTGGTCACCTCATGCGAAGAGTTCACTCACTGGAAAAGACTCTGATGCTGGGAGGGATTGGGGGCAGGAGGAGAAGGGGACGACAGAGAATGACACAGCTGGATGGCATCACCGACCCGATGGACATGAGTTTGAGTGAACTCCGGGAGTTGGTGATGGAGGCCTGGCGTGCTATGATTCATGGGGTCGCAAAGAGTCGTACATGACTGAGCGACTGAACTGAACTGATAGTCTACTGATCCCTGCTCTAGTCTGTGGTTTTAAAAGTACAGTCTTCTGAAGTTAGCATCTGACCTCATTAATCATAACAATTCTATCTACCTTTCTCTGATAAAGAGTCTACCCTGGTGGCTCAGATGGTAAACAACCTGCCTGCAATGCAGGAGACCCAGGTTTGATCCCTAGGTTAGGAAGATCCTCTGGAGAAGGGAATGGCAACCCACTCCACTCTTCTTGCCTAGAGAATTCCATAGACAGAGGAGCCTGGCGGGCGCTACTGTCCATGGGGTTACAAAGACTCCACGAGTCCACTTGACTGAGCAACTTAATACTTTCACCTTTTACAAATAAATTTATTTAACTGAGTGTGTTCTATGCTAGGTTCTGGGATACAAAGGAAAGTGAGCCATAGTGATTGAACATACAGGGAAGTCATTGTTTTGAGGAGATATTATATATAAGGAAGTAATTTCTAAGCAGCATGGTAATAGATGTATTTAACAGATTCTGTAGGAACACACGGGAAAGAATGCCAGGGAAGGTTTCTCAAAAGCAAGGCTTATGCTGGGACCTGAGAATGAACAGAAGAATCCCTGGCTCAGCGTTGAGGGAGGAGTATTTAAGGGAAGGGAATTTAAGGAAACAGTGTGCATAGAAATGTGTGTAGTTGCTAAGTCGTATCTGACTCTTTGTGACCCCATGGACCGTAGGCCGCCAGGCTCCTCTGTCCATGGGATTTCCCAGGCAAGAATACTGGAGTGAGTTGCCGTTTTCTTCCCCAGGGGATCTTCCTGACCCAGGGATCGAATCTGTGGCTCCTGCCGCATCTCCTGCATTGCAGGCAGGTTTTTTAACTGCTGAGCCACTGGGGAAGCCCAGTGCATAGAAATGCGAAATAAGAGAGTTTGGCATGTTTGGAACACACAAGTGCTTAAGGAGCAGAGAGGTCATGGCTTAAAAGTTCAGATTATAAAAGGCTATTTACAAGTCATTCTGAAGAATTTTGTTTTATCTCAACAGGGGAGCCATTGAGAAAAAAATGGAGCCAGGCAGGGACATGATCAGATTTGAGTGTTAAGAGAGATCCCTCCTACAGGAGCGTGTGCTGTTGACTGGAAGGCAGTGAGAGGAGAGAGCTGGGAAGCTGTTAAGGATTACCATATATTTAGGCAAGGGAGATGGAGGGCCTGAATTAGTTATCAGTGTGGGGAAATAAAAAAAAAGGAATAGGCTCAAGACATCTTTGGAAGTCAAGATAATAAGAATCGGAGGTCAACTGAAAGCAAAGTGTGTAGGAAGAAAGAAGAATCCAGTATGGTTCTCAGGATTCTGACTTGGGTTGCCAAGTACATGAGGCACTTATCAAGACAGATTATGGAATATAGAAGGATTAGGTTTGGGGAACTGGATATGCATTTGACTCGGAGAATCCAGGTGAAGTCCGTAATGCAGATGGGTGTTTATGTTTGTTGCTTGGGGGAGAATCTGGACTAGAACTACAGACCTGTTTGATTAAGATGCTTCAGTTTGGGGGATATATTTGCGCTCTGTTGCGGCTTCCCTTGTGACTCTGATGGTAAAGAATCTGCCTGCAATGCAGAAGAGCCAGGTTCAATCCCTGAGTCGGGAAGACCCCCTGGAAAAGGGAATGGGTGCCCACTCCAGTATTCTTGCCTGGAGAATTCCATGGGCAGAGGAGCTTGGCACACTACTGTCCATGGGTTCATAAAGAGTTAGACAGATGAGTGACTAACACTTTCACTTTTACCCTCTTACATCCTAGGTTACAAGACCAAAACAAGTTACAAGACCAAAACAGGCAAATACAGAAATCAAGGGAAATTCAAAATGTGAATCTGAGATATAAAATCAAACCAAAGACTGCCTATACTAACAGTAGACTTCAAGATTTGCACTGAATTTCCTTAGGATCCATACAAAGAATGAGGTAGTGACTTGAGTCTATAGAATTTATTAAGTATTTAGGGGAAACCAATTGGTTTTGGCACTGAAATGTGAGTTTCCCATGTTATATGGTGAGCAGTTTCTCCAAGTATATCCCCATAACAAATAAAATGACTTTCACTAAGCTGTTTCTTCTTTGGCTCTTGGAAGGGTCATGTGAAAGCAAAGCTGTAGCAGAGTAGTTTTATATGGGTCAATCATCCTCAACTCATCTGTCATCTTCATAAAGTCCCTAGATCAGTAACTCTTCCAAGGGCTGTGACAGAGAAATTCTGAACCAGGTAGAACCTATAAGTCATTCTGCTTCCTAGAGTAGGCTGATCAAGTAAACAATGACCTTACTGCACGTGTGTTTATTTATTTATTTTAAATTTTTATTGGAGGCTAATTATTTTACAATATTATATTGGTTGGTTTTGCCATACATTGACATGAATCTGCCACAGGTGTACATGAGTTCCCCCTCCCGAGCCCCCCTTCCCACCTCCCTCCTCCCCTTATCCTCCCTCTGGGTCATCCCCGCATACCAGCCCCGAGCATCCTGTATCATGCATGGACCCTGAACTGGAGATTCATTTCACATATGATAATATACATGTTTCAATCCCATTCTCCCAAACCATCCAACCCTCACCTTCTCACACAGAGTCCCAAAGACTGTTCTATACATCTGTGTCTCTTTTGCTGTCTCGTATACAGGGTTATCATTTGCATCTTTCTAAATTCCATATATATGCGTTAGTTTATTGTATTGGTGTTTTTCTTTCTGGCTTACTTCACTCTGTACAATAGGCTCCAGTTTCATCCACCTCATTAGAACTGGTTCAAATGCATTCTTTTTAATGGCTGAGTAATACTCCATTGTATATATGTACCAAAGCTTTCTTATCCATTCGTCTGCAGATTGATCGTGTGTTTAAAGTGACAGTTTTCTTCTCTTGTTCTATGGACTTTATTAATGTCATTCTTCTAGATGTATGTATTAATTTTTGAATTAGGTCAACATTATAGTGCAGGTATTTTCAGTGCCACTCAATTTAGGCCAGAAAAAGCTTTTCTTGTTCAAAATGTTACAGACAGATCAGCAGAATGAGCTGACCCTGAACCCTCGAGGGGTTATCCAGTACTTATTCCTGTCTCTGTAAAAAGCTAAGTATACTTAGAGTCTGAAACAGGAGAGGAGCAGATTGTCCAAATCAGAACCTGCATTTGTCAGTTTTTTTCCCAAAAAGAGCGTCTCTCAAGAGTATATTTCATCTTGAAATCCAGATTTTATTCTTTTTATCTGTCCATCAAAAAAATCCGTTGATCTAAGAAGGAAATGGAAAATTTTATTCGAGCCAAATTGAGGATTATAACGTATGAATAGCTTCTCAGACAGCTCTGAGAATTGTTGTACCTGTTAGAGGTCAGAGTACAGTTGTACGTTTTTTGTTGTTTTTTGTTTTTCCATTTATCTCTAAGTATTTCTTTTAATTGAAGGATAATTGCTTTACAATATTGTGTTGTTTTCTGCCAGTCATCAGCATGAATCAGCCATAAGTATACCTATATCCCCTCCCTCTTGAATCTCCCTCCCGCCTCCCTCGTTTTGTTTCCCAGGGACGGCGGAGCCTGGTTGGCTGCCATCTATGGGGTAGCACAAAGTTGGACATGACTGAAGGGACTTAGCAGCAGCAGTTGATTTACCATGTTGTGTTAGTTTCAGGTATGCTAAGTCACTTCAGTCGTGTCCGACTCTATGCGACCCCATGGACTGCAGCCTATCAGGCTCCTCCGTCCATGGGATTTTCTAGGCAAGAGTACTGGAGTAGCTTGCCATTGCCTTCTCGAAGTTTCAGGTATACAGCAGAGTAATTCAGTTATACATCTGTCTATCTGTTCTTTTTCAGACTCTTCTCCCTTTTAGGTTTATGCATTTTTGAGACAGAGGTCTGTACATTAAATGACCTGTTATTGATGGTTTACACAATCCAGATCTACATGAACAAAGCGAGCAGTGGGTCAGGGGTCATCACGGCTCCTTACAGGATTAAGAAGGAAGGTTATCTCCTAAGGAGTTGTGACCCTTGATGAGATTAAGAAGGAAAGTTATCTTCGGAGGAGGTCTGGGTAATGTAGATACGCAATGCACACAAAGGGGAGGGAGGAGGCCCAAACAGGCGAAGAACGATTTTATGTTTAAATTTTTCTCATCTTGCCATGAAATATGAATTTTCTTTCACTGCATCTAAGAATCAGATCCCTTATGCATGCTGTGAGAATATCCTTAGACACTGCAGTAAGCTGGATTATTTATACTTATCCTTCAATCTTTTATGATTGGAGATGCTGGGAATTGAATTGGTGAAGGGAACAAAAGATTTAGAGAAGTACATACCGAAAATGATTCTAAGAGTGGGGTGTATGCATGTAACAAAGAGATTTACTTCACTCGCATCCAGCTTAGGTTCCTAATGTCTTTCCTCATAACACTTTTATTTCCATTTATTAAAAACTTCCAAACTTACATCTGGATTTTGCAGCCATTTTTGGTAAATTGTGGTACATAGAAAAAATTTGAAAACGTAAATACATAGTATTACACATTGTTATGAGCAAATACTTACGCAGTAGCCACCACACAGACCAAGAAATAAGATATTGACAGAATTCCAGAAACAACCTTTACATACCCACATGCCCTTTCCCATCACTAACTCTTTCATCCTGTGGTAGTCACGGAGTCTAAGTGCCTGACATTGAACTTCTGATTGACAAAGCATCCATCTCAAAGACTTCCATCTTGAATAAGCATATTGCCAGGTACACAACTAGATGCAGAGCCAGGCCTCCCTACTCATGAAGTTCTCTTTTAGAAAGCTCTGGGTAACATAGATAATTGACCACTTGAATGACTCCACTTTTTTTTTTTTAATCCTGTGTCCTAATTGTCCCTCCTATCCTTTGAATTTGCTGATAAAGAGTGAACCAGTGGTGGGACTTCCCTGGTGGTCCAGTAGTTAAGACTTCACCTTCCAATGCAGGGGATGAGGGTTGGATCCTTGGTCAAGGAGATAAGATCGCACAAGCCTCATAGCCAGAAAATCAGAACATAAATAACAGAAGCAATGTTGTAACAAATTCAATAAAGACTTTTAAAAATGTTAAAAAGATGCATTGATAATTGGGCACACATACATTAAGAAAAAAAAGAGTCAGTACCCATCCCTTGGATCCCAATAAAGGCAGAGCTCTGGGTCCTCACCCCTCCCTGTTTCTCAATCCCCCTAATCTCTCCATGTGGCCCTTGGGCATGCTGTATACCCTTTAGGAACTGTGAGTAATAAATCTTGTTCTTCAAAGTTCCCTCATTTTTTTTTTTTTTTTGCTGAAGTATGTTTTGCAATCATAATAAGAACCACAAGGACCGTTCCAGTCGCTGTATTGGCCCTGATTGGGGAAATGTCGCTGGGGATTCCCACAAGTTGTAAGACCCAGGCAAGTACTCAGGCAGCTCTAGCCAACAGCATTACTATCGATAGGCTGAGCCCAAGAGAACAGGTCCTGTCTTTCGCTTGTAGGGTAGTCATCATGCAACCCTAAATACTCACTTGTGAAAACTTCTATGAATGAAATCGTGTCGTATCTATGTCATATCATGTGTATTTTTTGTGTCTAATTTCTTTGACCCAGTGTTATGTTTTTATAATTCACCATAGTTTTGTGTGCTATATTTCATTCATTTTCACTGCTGTGCAATATTCTACAGTCTGAATGAACCCCCATTATCTGTTCTGTAATTGAAGGACAGTTGAGTTTTTTCCAGTTTGGAGCTTCCCTACACCCTGTTTCTCCAGTCACCCCTGTTACTCTTCCCTTATAATGTATTTTCTAAAATATAACAATATTTGAAAGAGGAGATGATGAGAGTGTGCCTACCGACACCCATTACAAGCTTTTTCTGAAATCAGTTTTTTACAACTTTTACAAACAATAAGGTAACCAAACTTACCTTTTAATTGGGGCTTCCGTGGTAGCTCAGTGGTAAAGAATCTGCCGGCAATGTAGGAGACCTGGGTTCAATTGCTGGGTTGGGAAGATCCTTTCGAGAAGGGAATGGCTACCCACTCCGGTATTCTTGCCTGGAGAATCCCATGGACAGAGGATCCTGGAGGACTACAGTCCATGGGGTCGCAAATAGTCAAACAGGACTGAGCAACTAACACTTTCACTTCACCTTTTAAAGTGTGATACATATAAAGGTGCCAAGTAAATGGTAAACCATTAAAAATATTGAGTATTAGTTGTCCTGTTGCCAGAATTATTATACTTTTAAAAACAAGGTAATTAGTTAACTAACATGAATAAATGCATATAATGTCGAAGATTGAGTGCTAATTGGTCCAAAGCTCTACACAGTAGGGGCTGTTACTCTCAGCATTTTGCAGAGGAGTTGAGGCACAGAGGCGCAATCCTTCACCTCTGGTCACACAACTGGTAAGAAATGTAACTGGAGTTCAGCCCAGATGACCAGACTCCTTAGTTGTGCTCTTGATATGGCTCAGATGGCAAAGAATCCGACTGCAGTGCCGGAGACCTGGGTTCGATCCCTAGGTCAGAGAGATTCTGTTGGTGAAGGGGATGGCTACCCACTCCAGTATTGTTGCCTGGAGAATTCCACGGACAGAGGAGTCTGGCAGGCTATAGTCCATGGGATCACAAAGAGTTGGACACGACTGAGCAACTAACATACATCAGTTCATTTCAGTTCAGTTCAGTCGCTCAGTCGTGTCCGACTCTCCGCGACCCCATGAATCACAGCACGCCAGGCCTCCCTGTCCATCACCAACTCCCAGAGTTCACTCAAACTCGTGTCCACAGAGTCGGTGATGCCATCCAGCCATCTCATTCTCAGTCGTCCCCTTCTCCTCCCGCCCCCAACCTTTCCCAGCATCAGAGTCTTTTCCAGTGAGTCAACTCGTCGCATGAGGTGGCCAAAGTATTGCAGTTTCAGCTTTAGCATCAGTCCTTCCAATGAACACCCAGGATCAATCTCCCTTAGAATGGACTGGTTGGATCTCCTTGCAGTACAAACTAACATACATACCTTGACTAAAAACAAACATGGAGAGAAAAGGTAAAACAGACTTCTGATTAAGAAGTCTGTTTCTTAATTATGTTTACAAGATCATATGATACCTAGCTCTGATCAGAAGCAAACCTATCTACACAGCCACCATAACTGTGTTAAGGCAGAGAAAGGATTTGTAGGTGGGCTCCTCTGCAGGGTGGTTGGATTCTTCCCTTTGTTCTCATGCTGGACTGAGTCCTGCACAGGTAGAGTGGCTCAGAAGATGCCCTCACTGAGCACTCACACAAGTCGAAGCTGCCGTCTGTCTACAGCCGGCCCTCCTCACACCTGTGGAGAAGGTTACCTTGGGCTTGGTCACAGCCCTCAGTCAGAGAGTGGGGACCACAAAGCCGGAAGGTAAACAGCAAAGACAAGCTAAGCACAAGCATTTTATTCCATCCACAATCTTTAGTGCCTTCCCCAGGACCAGCTCCCTCACTGGCACTCAAGAAAATATGGAGCTGCTTTCACTAGTCTTTATAAAGCAGCACCCTCTTTATGTTAATTGAGAGTAATTAGAATGTCATTCTGAGCAAAGCTCTGATTTCCATGCTTCCCTCCTCTTTGGAAGTGTTGTATTCTTCGGAACCTGCTGTGGGCATGTTCATAAACAGGGCTGCACACAGAGTTCCCTGCCAAAGCGTGTGTTTGCGGTGATGCAGACCCAGCCATGAATCTGCAGCATTGTCTTTTTGCATCCAGAAGCGAAGGCAGTCAGTTAAAACCCTGATTTATTTATATAAATAAATACAATTTCCTTCAATTGAATATCTTGTTCAGAAGAATTCTATTAATATGATTTATCACAATAAACAGCGTGGTTCCTGCTTTAATTGATTTATCTTTTTCTCCCTATAAAATTTTCCCAGTATGTCTGTTCTGCACCAACTTTTATTGTCCTTTTCATTCCCTTCCCTGCCCATGTCTGTGTTGGCTCTGATAATTTCAACAGGGACTAGATGTTTTTTAATACAGTCTGCCTGCTAAATCATTCATTTTCTCGTTTTTAACTGCTGACTGCAATCATCCCTTGCATTTGTTGAAAATTAGCATGGGTTTTAAACCATTAGTCAAAAAAGAAGAGGCTTAAAAAAAAGCTTCCTGCTGTTCTTTGTGGATGAAACAGTTGACATTTTGTTAAGAGATTTTTGTCTGGCTTTAATTCCCTAGTTTTAATGTATTCCTAACAGTTATAAGTGGAATAGTTTGTCCTAAATGGAAGTATATCTATGGTAGCGTAGTTATATCCAGTCTTTAAAATGGATCATTTCATTTCACACATGCTATAGAATCTTGAATTTCACCTTTTTATTCATCTCAATTTCTTCACTAAAAATGACACTGTTGCTCCAAATTCCTACATCAACGGATTTGGTATATCAAATTGTGGTAGTAATTGTTCATAAGTACATATTTTATAACATGTACTAATAGAGTCATAAAATATATTGCAATAACATTGTGCTCTGCCTGATAGAATTTCATCATGAGACTCCATTAACACATTATCAGCTTTTGAAAATGCTTTCCATTGTGGTGGAAGGGAAATACTCTATGTAAGTGAATGGAGAAAATGGGATTCAAATAGGAATTTCTAGGAGGGCTGACTAGAATGAAAAAGTGCAGAAACTTGAATGAATGCTGACCAAGCATTTTTTGGACAGTGTTTAAAAATCTGAATTCATTCTGCGGCTCTTTATACTTTCCAAATACCAGTCCGGCTGCCCCCCTGATGCCCAAATGACACTGCCTTGGGTAAGGTCACTGCCAGCTCCTACCTGGCCACCCCAATAGCTCTGTCTTAGTTTCCATCTTCCCCATGCAGGCATCAGCTCTTCCTTGTGCAGTTTCCCTCTCCTCTGGATCTCTTTCTGAAGAATCCTTTTCCACGCTGCCGTCCTCTAGGGCAGGTGATGCGCACGCCTGTCCCACCGGCAGGGTCTGCCCCTGGCTCTCTTCTTGCACCTCTGCCCTCCATCTCTGGGCATTTCCCCTCTTCTCTCCTCTTCACCGCCCCCAGAGCTGACCTCTCACTCCATGCCAATGTCCTGGAAAGGCGGAAACCTCAGACTTGCCCACAGCCAGATGATACTTCACCGTCCCTCAAATCAGCTCTTCTTCTGAGGGCTACTTGCCCTCATGGGACACGGATTTCCCCTGTGATACCCCCAGTCTCTTCTGACACACCCGGCCAAGTCACTGATTCTTCTGTCACCACGTCTTTTGTTTTCCTTCCCTGTGTTTCATTCCTGAGCGTAGCCCTCCTCATTTCTGCTCCTGGAATATTGGACAGACTCCTGAATTGTTGCTCTGATCCCTTCCTCTCTTCTCTCTTCCTCATCCTACTCAGTATGGAAAGTTGGTCGTCCTAACACTTTCTCGGGCTTCCCCGGTATCTCAGTGGTAAAGAATCCACCTGCCGATGCAGAACCCGCAGGAGACACAGCTTCGATCCCTGGGTGGGGGAGATCCCCTGGAGGAGGACATGGCAACCCACTCCAGTATTCTTGCCTGGAAAATTCCATAGACAGAGGAGCCTGGTGGGCTAAAGTCCATGGTGTCCCAAAGAGTCGGACACGACTGAGCAACTGAGCACACATGCAGAAAGCAACAGGTGTCCTTGTAAAAACAACTGCAGTGATTCCCTGTTGTCTGCTAATTAAAATTTATCTACTCCTGGGCTTATTTCCCACTACTTGTGTATATGTGCACTTCAGCCACACCTAATTGCTTATAAATATAATCGTTAATAGATGTTATTCCCACTTGCTCTCAGGCACTGCAAATAGGTGAATGACTAAATAGCATGTAAGAACTGCCTTATGTAGCCCATCTCACCATGGAATAGTAATCGTAACTTTTTAATTTTGAAATAATATATAAGGTTTTTTAAAATTCTTGTTTCAATTATGTAGGTTATCTTAAGAATTATGTTCAATTCTAAAATGACTTTCTTTTTTCATGTATGCCTGTAATGTTGTGATTTATAATAAGAAATGTACATTTGGTCCTCATCCTATTTCTGGCACAGAGTTCCTAATGCTCTTGGAATTTCCTGTGATGAGAGCAATAAAGGTATCTTTGATTATGTTAAAGAGGTGATTTTTGGAAAGTACCCAAGGAACTTTTGGAGCCAACCTTGTGTTTAGAGGATTGGAGCTTTCAGTTCTACCTGCCCGTCCTCCAGGAAGGGAAGGGAGAGTGGCTGGGGTTTGAATTCAGTCACCAGTGGCCCATGATTTAATCAGTTATGCCTACTTAATGAAATTCTTATAAAAACCTCAAAGGACAGGATTCAGAGAGCTTCCAGTTGGTGAACAGGTGGAGAGGCAGGAACAGAGGCACCTGGAGAGGACACGGGAGCTCCAGGCTCCTTCCTGTACACCTGGCTCTATGCGTCTCTTCTGTATAGCTCTTCCTGGATTATATCATTTTATAATAAACCAGAAATCTAGTTATGTAAATACTTTCCTGAGTTCTGTGAGCTGCTTTCTCAAATTAATTGAACCCAGTAAGGGGGTTCATGGGAACATCTGATTTATAGCCAGTTGGTCACATGAGCAGCTAACAACCTAGATGCCTTGGAATTGGCGTCCGAAGCATGGACAGTCTTGTAGGACTGAGTCCTCAACCTGTGGAATGTGATGCTAACTCCTGGTAGGTAGCATCAGAGCTGAATGTGTAGGACAAATTCTATCTGGTGTCTGAGAATTGATTGGCTTGGGGGGAAATCCCACACATTGGAACCGGAAGCTGAATTTCCTTCTTTTGGAAAAGTGCCTGACAGCTTGAATGGTAACACCTGACTTTCTCTCCCAAAATGAAAGGTCACTTAACTTCCATAGATCGTGTGTGTGTGTCTGTGTGTGCGCGTCCTCAGTCACTAAGTCATGTCTGACACTTTGTGACCCCGTGGACTATAGCCCACCAGGCGTCTCTGTCTGTGGAATTTCCCAGGCAAGAATAGTGGAGTGGCTTGCCATTTCCTTCTCCAGGAAGGAAAATGTCTTCCCTGACCTAGGGGTCAAACCTTGTATCTCCTGCAATGGCAGGCAGATTCCTTACCACTGAGCCACCAGGGAAGTCCTACATAGATCATGCATATATTCATTTGATATTAATTAACTTCTATGGCAAGCCACTCCAGTACTCTTGCCTAGAAAATCCCATGGATGGAGGAGCCTGGTAGGCTGCAGTCCGTGGGGTCGCTAAGGGTCGGACACGACTGAGCGACTTCACTTTCACTTTTCACTTTCACACATTGGAGAAGGAAATGGCAACCCACTCCAGTGTTCTTGCCTGGAGAATCCCAGGGGTAGGGGAGCCTGGTGGGCTTCCGTCTGTGGGGTCACACAGAGTCGGACACGACTGAAGTGACTTAGCAGCAGCAGCAACTTCTTATCTGGCTTCATAATCCTTCCATCATTTTGGCCATAACCCGTTTGACATACTTCTCAGCTTTTTCAACTCTTAGACCCCTCAGTTAGGAAGTGAAGCCACATTTCACACCTCGTCCCTGACTTGTACACACAATCTGGCCTCCCCAGCTTCACTCCCCCTGGCCCGCCCCAGTCTTAGGTGTGCTTCAAACAGACCCCCTGACTTATGGTGCTTTACCCTCTGACCTTTCCTTATTTACATAATGCAACACATGCTATAATAGCTGATTGAATTTAAATAAGGAATATATTTGCAGTGGCATGTTTTTTTTTCCTTATATAAAACTGGGCTTCCCAAACATCACTGACTGTCTATAATACCTTGTCAGGTCAATTTGATCATTCTTCTGGACTCGTTTGATTATTTTTAAAGTAGGACATTTCTTTCTCTAGACCCTCCTGTTTGTAAACAGGTGCTCATTTCCCCTTGGGTCTGCGCTGCTCCGTGAGCCAGGAGGATGCTTGGGAGCTCAGTGTTTGGCTCGGTTCCAGTTGGGGAATTGCCGCTGACACCTGTGATTATCAGAGCAACAGGGGTTTCCCCTACTTCTGACCTGATGGAATCCATCGTGTAACCTGCACAGTATGAAAACCCTAATGTGGAAAAAAATGAAGGACAGTTTTTTGGAGGCAAACAAAGTATTGATTTCTAACATAGAGATTGACTGCATTTCAGGCAGTGGACTGTAAGGGTCTGAAGGCTGGTGTAATGGTTTCTTCTACAGCATTGATGTAATTAGCAACTCATTTTAATTGAGAAGGTGTAAGACTCTTGGACAGGTTCCGATAGCCTTTGTCACAAACTGGGAAATGGGAGAGAAAACCAAGTCAGGATTAATTTTGTTGGGATTGTATGCATATATAGTAATGCCAAGTCTAGTAAGAATAAATCATCTGAGTTGATGCAAGTACCCATTGTAACGTACCATTGATTTGACCTGACTCTGAGTAAGAAAAATACGCAGTTTATTTTACGCAAGTTACTGAAGATCCCTAAGGAGTTGCTTCCCCTTCCCTGAAAACCTCTCTCATCATGGAGCCTTGCCCCTAAATTTTTACTGAATTTGACAACCAAAAATTCAGTTTATTAAGGTTAAAGCACCCAGGTGGCACTTGTGGTTAAGAACCCGCCTACCAATGCAGGAGAGGCAAGAGATGCAGTTTGATCCCTGGGTTGGGAAAATACCCTCGAGTAGGAAATGGCAACCAACTCCAGTATTCTTGCCTGGAAAATCCTGTGGACAGAGGAGCCTGGTGGGCTGAAGTCCATGGGGTTGCAAAAGAGTTGGACATGACTGAGCAACTGAGCCCATAATGTCTACTGAGGTCATTCATCAAATGCAAGGGGCAGTTATATATATATTTTAAAGATATTTGCTTATTTATTTGGCTACCTGAGTCTTAATTCTGGCATGCAGGATCTTTTTGCGGTGTTTGAACTCTGCAGTGTGTGGAATCTAGTTCCTTGACCAGGATTGAACTCTGTTCTTAGCCACTTGACTACCAGGGAAGTCCCTATATGTTGGCAATCACAAGTATCACCCAGGATGCTGTTGTTCAGTTTCTGATTCACTGGGTCTAGGATGGGACTGAGAGAGTCAGTTCCTAGGCAGGTTAATAAGTCCGGGGGTCCCCAAGGAGAGAGGGGTCTGGAATTCTCAAGGAGGAGGAAAGGACAAACATTGTTTTTTCCTTTACATTCTTTAGTCTTAGTCACGTAAAATGTTTTTATCGTTAAGCCTGGAACTGATGATTATACAACAAACAACTCAGTTTAAACTCTGTACTAAGGATTATATAACAACAATGTATCCTGCTTGAGGATAGTTTCTCCTTCCTGAAAACCTTCTGGTTAATCCTGTTATCTTATAATGTAAATTATGGGAGTGGGTCTAGTAAGATCTTCACAACCTCCAGACATTCTTTTGATTCATTTTAATAACTAATTAAAAAGTATATAACTCCCTTGCTAACACTAGCAAAGGGGGCACTCTTTCTGCCCGCCTCTGATGTTTATGCCAGAAGCTTTCTCTCTTTTATATTTTAATAAAACTTTATTACACAAAAGCTCTGAGCTATCAAGCCTCATCTCTGGCCCCAGACTAAATTCTTCTTCAGAGGCCAAGAATCCTAGTGTCTTTTGTGGTTCAGCAACAACCTTTTAGGATCCAAGAATTTGACCTTAAGCATCCTCAGTGAGTCTGGTATATGGATTTTATTTTGATTAAAACTGCTCCAAATGTATAGATTATATATGAACTAGGGCTTCCCTGGTGGCTCAGAGGTTAAAGCGTCTGCCTCCAATGCGGGAGACCTGGGTTCAATCCCTGGGTCGGGAAGATCCCCTGGAGAAGGAAACAGTAACCCACTCCAGTATTCTTGCCTGGAGAATCCCATGGATGGAGAAGCCTGGTAGGCTACAGTCCACGGGGTAGCAAAGAGTCGGACACGACTGAGCGACTGAACGGAACTGAAGTATTAATTATTGAATCTCTTAGGCTTATCTGAAATTCCTTTTTCCTCAACAGCGTGTTGGAGGATTTGAACACAAAACAGTCAAGTTTTGTCACTGAACCAAACTTAGGTCCACTTGCCCACATGCAGTAAATTCAATTTACTGACACCAGGTTGCAGTGAAGGAAGGTGCAGCATTTATTACAGGATTTCAAGTGAGGAGTCCAGGCAGCTAGTGCTCAAAAGACCTGAACTCCCTGATGGTTTTCAGAGAAAGATTTTTAAAGACAGGGTGAGGAAGGGGAGTTGTGGCATAGACATTGTTCTGACTGGTTGGTGGTGAGGTAATCAAGGGTCAATACCATCAGTCTTCTAGGTTCAACTGGTCTGGAGTCTACAGGTTTGTGAGCAGCATACAGGCAGCTGAAGATTGTCTACAGCATGGGACAGTCATCTGAGAAGACAGGCTCAGATGGGATGTCTATGCAGAAGAGCCCTGACCAGGTGATCTGAGTCATTGTAGAGGGCGCATGTGGGAGACAGCAGAGCCAAGACTGAAGTGGCGCAGTGAGGTGTCTAGGAAGGGACTCCATGAGATTCACACTTGGAATCATGCAAAAATGAGTGTTTATTTCCGTTTTGGACCCCAGGCACCTTACTCAACTTACCCTAGTTTCGGCTTTGGTAGATAACTTCTTAAATGGTTCCCAGTGATTCCCCCCCCACACCCGGCCCCATTCTGGTATACATGCACTTGTGTAATCCCCTACTCTTGTGTGTGGCCCAGACCTGGTTACTTATTTGGAAGTAGTAGAACATAGCAAAGATGTAGGCATGTCACTTCCAAGATCAGGTTATAAATGACTGACTTCCACCTTACACACCATTCTTTCTTGCTCTCTTTTGTTTTCTGATTCAGATGAAACAAGTTGCCATTTGTGACTTATTGAGATGTACTAATATTTCAACCCTGTTGAGGGGCCTATGTAGCAGAAAACTGAGGGTAGCCTCCAGACAACTTCCAACAAGTAACTGAAGCTCTGAGTCCAACAGCACCCAAGAAGCTAAGTTCTTCCAAGCGTGAGCTTGAAAGTAGATCCTTTTCCAGTTGAATCTTCAGATGAGACCACAGCCTCAGCTGACACCCTGATTGCAATCTTATTAGAGACACTGAACCAGAAGCCCCAGCTAAGCCATTCCTAGATTCCTGACTATGGAAACTGAGATAGTAAATATTATTGTTTTAAGTCACTAAGTTTTGGAGTATGTTTTCTGCAGGAATAGGTAACTAATACAGTCCTTAAAGATTTGGGCAGTGATGGTGGTGGGGGTGATGTTGATTGCTGAACCTGAAGAACAAGGCAATTAAGGAAAATGAAGACATACTGAGGACACACTGAACCACATCATCCTTTTGCCCAGGGGTGGTCTTTACCACAGGGGTTACTTCTTTTACTTCTTCCTCATCTCCTCCAAACCCTTCCTTCTCTAAAAATAACCTGGAGAGTTGCCTTATCAGGATTGACTCTTAAACTTTGAAATTTCTCCTATTAAATCTTCATAACTATTGCATTAACCAACCACCCTCATGTTTATCATGACTTCTTTCCCTGAAATTTGCTGTGGTTTCCAGTAAGATTGTGACTGTAACTGATAGTGACAACATCTTCCACTTATCCAAGTTCTCTTCTGCCCAGTAGCAACAGTCACTAAAATAGAAAAGTTAGCATGTCTGACATTGCAAGGGTATAGAGCAACTAGAGCTCATACCTTGCTAGTGGGAGGGCAAAACGGTGTCACCACTTTGGAAAACACTATGGCACTATCTTATAAAGTGAAACCTAAATCTACCATATGACCCAGGAGCCACATTTTTAAGTATCTACTCAAAAGAAATAAATAAATACTCATTGGAAGGACTGGTGCTGAAGCTGGAACTCCAGTATTTTGGTCACCTGATACAAACAGGCAACTCATTGGAAAAGTCCTTGATGCTAGAAAAGATTGAGGACAGAAGGAGAAGATGGCATCAGAGGATGAGACAGCTGGATGAACTTATGCAGCGGACGTGAACTCAGGCAAACTCTGGGAGATGGTGAGGGACAGGGAGCCCTGACATGCTGCAGTCCATGGGGTAGAAAAGAGTTGGAGATGACCAGGCAATTGAACAACAGGAGAAATAAAAACTTATGTTCACATAAAAGTTTACACTAAACCATTTATAACAGCTTTATTTGTAATGGTCCAAAGCTAGAAACAATCCAGATGTTCATCAGCTAGTGAGTAGATAAGCAGTTGTGGCGTATCTATACAGGGGAATGCTACACAGGCAGCACAGCGAACCACAGGAGCATCATGCTAAGTGAGGGAAGTTGGATACAAAAGATTCTAATTATGAGAATTCTAGAAAGGGCCAAGCTATGGTGATAGAAAGCAGGACAGTGATTATCTCGGGCCAGACTCTGAGGGAGGAGATTGTTTATGGAAGTACACAAGGAAACCTCTAGGGTACGGACTGTCCTCTATCATGATTGTGTTGGCAGTTTCATGACTGTATTCATTTGTCAAGACACACTGAACTTTGAGGACATTTACTGCGTATATATTATACTTCAATAAAACTGTTTAAAAGAACAAAAAGGCTAAGCGGCCACGTCAAGAAGTAGTTAAAGTTCTTTTTTCTTTTGTCTTTATGATCATGGTGTAATAATTAGTCATTGTTCATTCAAAACCTTTTGTTTAAATGCAAGAATACGTAGTACTAGAGTGGTTGGAGATACATGAACTGATAATGGTTTTGGACTCTTAATTACTTTCTGTGCAGAATAAAATGATTATTAAAGGAAAAACAATAAAAATATGTTGCTTTCAAGCTTACATATAGTATTAAAACTCACAGTAAGATCAACCATTGTTCAGACCTTAGGCCAACAAAAAGATTTTTGCTAAAGGAATATTTTGTCATTCATATTGTTTAGAATTGCCGGCTTATAGTGATGCTAGAATGCAGGCCAACGTTTAATCAGCTTTATTATTGTCTTAAGATCCTTTCCAGACAATGCACCCCTATCGCTGGTATCTGGATGAACAGCCCCTGTGCACTGTTCTTCACAAGCTCCTGCTGCTCCTCACTAGTAGTTGTGGCCTCCTGGAACCCTAGAAATAAGAGCACAAATTCATAGGCCAGTCTGATTTTCCAAATCTTTCAATTTGTTGTAATTATTATCAAGTATTATTGATTACCTACCACAGACCAGGCGCTAGTTCTGGGTACCAGCGCCTGGTCTATGGTGCTAGTCACGTCACTGAAAATGTCAGTAATCTCAAGGACTTTAAATTCTGATTATGTCTATTGACACTGTACAGACAAGCAATACAGTCTCCAATAGGTCAGCATTGTAGACCTTCCTAGAAGCTACAGTTTGCCCTTTGTTTCCTCTCGATCATCTTTTTCAGCATCTCCCCAGGTGATCACCTTTTTCCAGTATCACAACCAATCATATTCCTCATATGCTTCAGGTGTGGATCTCAGTAGGTGTGACGTTATCCTCTCAGAAGGGAGATCCAACAAGTGGGACCTTCTGCACCAACTTCGATTTATTTGTTCTTTTGTGCCTTGTGCCATCCAGTTGATAATTAGCTTTCACAATTCTCTATCAGAAACAAGGTGCTTCTGAAGTTTTTTCTTAATTAATTTATTTTTAATTGAAGGATAATTGCTTTACAGAATTTTGTTGTTTTCTGTCAAACCTCCACATGAATCAGCCAGAGGTGTACATATGTCCCCTCCCCCTTGAACCTCCCTCCCGTCTCCCTTCCCATCCCACCCCTCTAGGTTGATACAGAGTCCCTGAGAAAGTGAAAGTGAAATCATTCAGTTGTGTCTGACCCTTTGCCACCCCATGGATGGCCTGTTAGGCACCTCTGTTCGTGGGATTCTCCAGGCAAGAATACTGGAGTGGGTTGCTATTTTCTTCTCCAGGGGATCTTCCTGACACAGGGATTGAACCCAGGTCTCCCACACTGCAGGCAGACTCTTTACCGTCTGAGCCACCAGGGGCTCCTTAGTTTCCTGAGCCATACAGCGAATTCCCGTTGGCTATCTATTTTACACATGGTGATGTGAGTTTCCCTGTTACTCCCCCCATGCACCTCACCCCCTCCTCCCCTCTCCTCATGTCCATAAGTCTGTTCTCCATTTCTGTTTCTCCACTGTTGCCCTTCTGAAGTTTTTGATATAGGAATGCTGCTCAGAATTATAAGTGGCCTTCTTGATATTCTGCATCACTAGCTAAGGTTTTCATAGCAAATATCTGTGCCCATCAAAAAAGGTCTAAGCTGAAAGTGCCTGCAAGAGTTTCAAAAGGATAAATGCTCCTTTGATGGTTAATACAGGCCAAGTTAGGTCGATCACAAACCTCTGTGCCTTGAGAGGGTTACCCTATATAGCCCACCCCAGTTCCATTTGATTTTTTTTTCTCCTTTTAAGCCCACCTAAAGGGTTTCCCTGGTGGTTCAGGCAGTAAGGAATCTGCCTGCAATGCAGAAGACCTGGGTTCAATCCCTGGGTTGGGAAGATCCCCTGGAGAAGGAAATGGCAACTTTCTCCGGTATCCCTGCCTGGAGAATCCTGAGGACAGAGGAACCTGGGGTTGCAAAGAGTCAGACACGACTGAGTAACTATCACTTTCACAACAATTCTTAACCTAGACACATAGAGCTCCTTAGAGTCCATGAATTGGGGCCTGGATTTACAGAGATCAAGAAGCTTCTTTGTGATTAAGTGTAGGAACCCAGCACAGGCAGCACTGGCTTCCCCGAGACTTCCAACCACGCACCCTCATCCCTCCCAAAGAAAAGTAGACCAGATCTCAGAACCAGTACTGGGAGTCTTCAGAATCTCCTAAGAACTTTTATATCTTCTCTGTTAGTAGTTGTAGGATGAAGATGATGAGATTGCAGCATCTTCTTTTCAGATCAATGTTAGTATATTCCTTGTCAAGCAAGTTAATACTCCATCTCAACCAACTCCTTTTTATAGGCTTGACAATGTCATTGAATGATTTGAATGACAGAAAGAGGTTGAACATTTAGAAATTAGATGAAGAAAGGCATTTTTACATTTTGACTTTCTGTGAGCACTGCTGACTTTTAACACACAAAAAATCACTAGCGATGTAACTATTAAAACTGTTAACTATTTTGTCACTAACAAAATACTCTACCATTTGTATGGTGATCTGACTCATTGTTATCTTGTTTTTTGCTTATCTGTATAGTCGTAACTAGTTGGATAGCATCACGTACTCAATGGACATGCATGCATGCATGCTAAGTCACTTCAGTCATGTCCAGCTCTTTGTGACCCCATAGACGGTAGCCTGCCAGGCTCCTCTGTCCATGCGATTCTCAAGGCAGGAATATTGGAGTGGGTTGCCATTTCCTTCTCCTCAGTGAACATGAACTTAGGCAAACTCTGGGAGATAGTGAAGGACAGGGAAGCCAGGCAGGCTGCAGTCCATGGGGTTGCAAAGAGTCAGACACGACTTAGTGACTGAACAACAACAATAGTCTTAACACCGTTAAGGCCATAAAAAGGTTTGACTTGAGGTCCATTCTTTGGGGTTATTTCTTCTGCTGCTGAGACTATCTTCAGCTGCCAGGGGAAGATATGTGTACGAATCCTCTTACCCGTGCCAAGGTCAGTTACAGCTGTGTAGAAGGAACCCAGCTGTAGCAGGTTGATAAGTTTCAAGAGGATACAAAGTGACTGAGTTAGGCAAGAGCCAGAAGATTTGGGCCCAAGTTGAATGGTGGTGTTTGATGGGGAAGTCGAGAGGAAGGAGCCCGTGGAAAGGCACAGTCCAGCAGCTGCTGAGATGATGTGGTCCAGAAGCCCTGCATGCCCCATGTTCCCTCTGTCAGTCTGCTTATTTTCAGTATATACAGCAGGGGGCTTGCAAAATTGTCCACCCAGTGACAGAGGACCTGAACCCTCTGGTCACTTGTCCTCTTCCAGTGTTCTTGGGATTTCTCTGGAATGTTCTAATTCAAAGGAAGCCTTTACTCCAAAACTTCAAAAGTCATTTTATTCTACAGATTATATTTGGAATGAAAGCGTTGCTTACTCTTTTTTTTTTATTTATTTTAATTGGAGGCTAATTAACTTTACAGTATTGTAGTGGTTTTTGCCATACATTGACATGAATCAGTCATGGGTTTACATGCCTTGCCTACTCTTTAAAAATTTTTTTTTAATTGGAGGAAACTTGCTTTACAACGTTGTGTTGGTTTCTGCCATACAATGCAGATCAGCCATGCTGCTGCTAAGTCACTTCAGTCGTGTCCGACTCTGTGTGACCCCATAGACGGAAGCCCACCAGGCTCCCCCGTTCGTGGGATTCTCCAGGCAAGAACACTGGAGTGGGTTGCCATTTCCTTCTCCAATGTGTGAAAGTGAAAAGTGAAAGTGAAGTCGCTCAGTCGTGTCCGACCCTTAGCGACCCCGTGGACTGCAGCCTACCAGGCTCCTCTGTCCATGCGATTTTCCAGGCAAGAGTACTGGAGTGGGTTGCCATAACTGTACATATATCCCCTCCTTCTTGAGCTCCCTCCCGTCCCTCCCATCTAGGTCATCACGGAACGCCAGGCCAGGCTCCCTGTGTGACACGGCAACTTCTCACCAGCTGTCTGTTTAGCACATGGCAGTGTGTATGTGCGTTGATGCTACTTTCTCCATGCATCGCACTCTTTCCTTCTCCCATTGCAGGCTTGCTTACTCTTAGCTCCGTTGCTCTTAAACCTTTCTACTTGTTCTTGCTGGCAAAATGCATGTGAATGGGAGAGATTATTTCCAGGTGTGGGGTTTGTATTAGATGTTATTCTTTTATTTATTCCTATTCAACAGATATGCACTCAATACTCACCAGATGCTAGGGAAACATGGGCACCCACTTGTTCAGAGCTTGTGCACAGCCCTGGACCTGAGGGATGGGAGCCTTGTGCTTTGCGCCCTGGGTGGAATCACACACACAGGTCTTGCTGACGGCTGTGTTCTTGTCCTGCCCGCGGCTCTCTGGGGGACGGTTCTATGAGGACCTGCCTTGGCTGAGGCTCTTTTGGTTGAATCTCTTAGTACAGCTGCACAGGCCAAGGCCTCCCGTTGAGTAATATAGCCTGGAGGAAAGAAAGGAGATAAATTTCAAAGTCAACAGCTTTACAAAGCAAACAACTCTGCAAATATCCACATAGGCACAAAATTCCTTCTACTTTGTATGGTAGAAACAATTATGTGTAGCATTCTCAGATTTTACAGTTTTTCAGGCTATGAGGTATGCTTTTCTTCTGGTACACTTCTCATTGAATAAGTTAATAAATTAAATGAATAGTAGTCTGTAGTTATTGCCAAATAGACAAATATTTGGAGAGGGACTTGAGCCATGAGAAATCTTCACATGAGTTGCTTATCTTTAATAGCAAACTTGCTTCAGATAGAAACAGATACGTTCAGTCTCAGTGTTTTTAAAGTGCAGTCTGCAGACCCTACACAACAGAATCATCTGGTTGAGGCCACACTAATAATGCTCTTTAAAAATGCAAGTTTCTGACTCTATTTCAAACAACTTCTGAGTCATAAACACAGAAGATTAGGCTTGGAAGTCTGTATTTTTTTTTGGGTGGTGGGTCCCGCTGCATGGTATGTATGATCTTAGTTTCTAGACCAGGGATCTAACCCATGGCCCCTCCATTGGAAGCTCAGAGTCTTAACCAGTGGACCACCAGGGAAATCCCTGGAAGACTGTATTTTAATAACATAGACAAGTGTCTTATGTGCACTAAACATTGCATATTTCTGTTTCTGGTTTCATTGGCTTCTGTGCAGTTTTACTCTACAAATAAGGCTACCAGATGATAATCCTCATGCTTTCAGTCAAGCATGGGGATCAGGCTAAATTCTGGCTCTGCCATTTACTAGTTGCGTGACCTTGGTCAAGTTGTTTAACTTGCTCATGTGTCCAACTCTTTGCAATCCTATGGACTATAGCCCACCAGGCTCCTCTGTCTATGGGATTTCCCAGGCAAGAGTACTGGAGCAGGTTGCCATTTCCTTCTCCAGGGCATCTTCCCAAACCAGGGATTGATCCTGTGTCTCTTATGTCTCCTGCATTGGCAGGTGTATTCTTTACCACTAACGCCACGTTGCTCAACATGGGTCATGAACCCACGAGCCTGAGATTAAGAGTCTCATGCTCTACTGATTGAGCTAGCTGGGCAGTTAATAAAAGATCTTCTATAAACACTCACTTGTCTTTAGCACTTTTACCTTATTAGTGTTGTTCCTGTATTTGCACAAAACGAAAATGCTATTGTAGATTGCTTTTGATTTTAAATCATTTGCAAAAACCATGCTTTCCTTTTGTGCAAATACAGGAACAACACTAATAAGGTAGATGTGCTAAAGACAAGTGAGTGTTTATAGAAAAAAGGCTCTTCTGGAGTTAGGAGAAGAGCGTAATAAGTAGGAAGCAGAGACTGAGAACATCTCCTGCAAGAAAAGGATTTTAATAATAACTACCTTTCCATAGACTGTTGCTTACAATCTATGAAGGTTTTCCACAACCACTCTTTTTGGTTCATAAAATCCCATGTGGTTGGTGGAAGAAGAGAGATGGCAGACCTTGGGGTGAAGATGCGTGACCTTTGGTGTGATGCTCCTCATTGATGTTTACTATCTGTGTGATCTTGATCAAGTTGTATAATCTGTCTGAGTTATAGTTTCCCACAGCAGTAAAGTGGGGGTAAAAATGAGATGTTCTTTGTAGAGCTCATAGCATGGTGTTGGAAACACAGTAGATACTTAATAAACAAAAGCATTATTGCTGTGACTCAAACAAGCCAGTGAGTCTGCACGACCAGCGATGGGCTGAGCGGTGGATTCAGCCGAGATCATCTGCCCAAGCCCATTGCTGCTTCTACTAGATCAAGTGCTCGTAAATCTCAGAGAGTTGTTGACATTTGATAACAAACCCTACTCCAATTTCTTTAAGCCCTCTTAATTTCCCCATAAAGCCTTGCTTTTTATTGTCAGAGAAAATCATTTTTAAATTGACCTGCCAACCGTGTTGATAAAACAGCAGGCTGACAGGAGGCCGTTCTTCCTGAATTATTTATCTGGAAACCCGACTTTCAGCTGTAGCACAGGAGCCCTCCTTCCTGAGGTGCCTGGTTCAGGTCAGGTAGTTAAACTTACCAAGCAGCTGCTGGTGCTGGAGGCTGTGAATATAGCGGGTCTGCAGGGCCTCCCACTGGGGCCTGGCGCTGTAAATCCTCATGATGCTGTAAAAATAGCGCTGCTGCCCTTGGGTTAGGTCCTGCCAGAGCAGAGCGGGGGACTCTGGTGGGTTGCTAGACTTGAGGATCAGAGTGAGATGTATTCAAAGCTGACTTGCCCAGAAATAATATGCTTCTCCCACTGTTTCCCTCCCCTTGTCCCTCTCTCAATGAGTTTCCTTTCACCTCCCTTAGTTTACTTAAACTGTCTTCCACTGGCATCTGTAATGGTGAAAATGAGTTAAAAAAAAAGATTCTAGGTAGGTAGGTCACAGCAGTAGGCTGAGGGATATCCAAGGATTTTCAATATTTGAAGCTGAAGCTCCAATACTTTGGCCACCTGATGCAAAGAGCTGACTCACTGGAAAAGACCCTGATTGCTGGGAAAGATTGAAGGCAGGAGGAGAAGGGGACAACAGAGGATGAGATGGTTGGATGGCATCACTGACTCAATGGACATGAGTTTGAAGAAACTCATGAGGAGATGGTGAAGGACAGGGAGGCCTGGCGTGGTGCAGTCCATGGGGTCGCAAAGAGTTGGACCCGACTTAGCAACTGAACAACAACAACAACAGCCTGTACTGATTTGTTACGATCCTTGTTGAGGAAGGTAGCCTGAGAATCTGCACAGGGCCTCTGGAGAGTAAAAGAAGTTTCCATTCAGCGCTCTCAGCTTAAGCAGAGAAGATAGATGAGTGGACGGGTAATGTGATAAGTGTTCAAGGTCACTAGTGAAAAAGTGCTATGGAAACAGAGAAGGAATATAAGCTCATGTTAAGGAGTCAAGGAAGCTTCCTGAAAGAGAAGACCAGCACGTCTGAGTCTGCCTTGTCAGGAGAGATTCCCTAAAGGGACTAGAATATGAATTCTCAAAGGGCATCAGCATCGCTTAGGAATCTGTGAGAAATGCAGATTTCTGGGCCTCAACCAGACCTACAGAATCACACTGGGGAGGGGGTTGGGACCCAGGACTCTGGTGACCTCCAGGTGGTGTCGACACTCGTGCTGTAAAATTTGGGAACCACTGAGCTAGAAGAAAAAGAAAGGCTGATTAGAGAGAAAGTGGTACAGATTTTCTTCTGGGGCACAAAATATCTGAATATATTGGGAACCAGACTTTTGGCATTTTTTTCCTGGTGGCTCAAATGGTAAAGAATCTGCCTGCTGTGCAGGAGACTCAGGTTCAAGCCTTGGGTTGGGAAGATCCCCTGGAGAAGGAAATGGCAAGCCACTCCACTATTCTTGTCTGGAGAATTCCATGAACAGAGGAGACTGGCAGGCTATAGTCCATAGGGTCACAAAGAGTAGGACACAACTGAGCGACTAACACTTTCACTGCAATTACAAAAAAAAATTATTTTAACCAGGATATAGAGTCTGAGCTGGAAAAGCCTCTAGAGTGGGACAGCGGAAAATCACAGAAGCCTTTTATACTATGCTAATCCTGGATGTTCATTGGAGGGACTGATGCTAAAGCTGAAGCTGCAATACTTTGGCCACCTCATGCGACGAGTTGACTCACTGGAAAAGACTCTGATGCTGGGAAAGGTTGGGGGCGGGAGGAGAAGGGGACGACGGAGAATGAGATGGCTGGATGGCATCACCGACTCTGTGGACATGAGTTTGAGTGTACTCCGGGAGTTGGTGATGGACAGGGAGGCCTGGCGTGCTGTGATTCATGGGGTCGCGAAGAGTCGGACACGACTGAGCGACTGAACTGAACTGAACTGAAGAGGTTAAAGATAATCTTTACTATGAAGAAACACTGGTCTTTCTTTAAGGCAGTGGTTCTCAACAGGAGTGATTTTTGACCCTCAAAGGACATTTGGCAGTGTCTGAAGAAATTCTTGGTTGTCAGAGATGGTGGGAAGGAAGATGGTTGCCACTGGCATTCAGCTGTTAGAGGCCAGGGATGCTAAACATACTACAGAGCACAAGACAGCCTCCCAGTGCCCCCAGACAAGAATTACCCAGGTCCGAATGCCATTATTTGAGCTGACTGGATCTGCATTGTAGAAAGACCACTCTGGACCTGCTATGGAGAATGGCCTTAAGGGAAGACAGACCTCTGGTAAGGGGACCATTTGGAAAGCTACCACCTAGTGCAGGGAGGAACAAGAAGGGCTGCACTACAATTGCTTTTATATACCTGCCTGATATATAGAGATGAGGAAACAGAGAAAGTGGCATCAACGTTTTAGAAAAATCAATATAAAATAAGTTCGTGTGTGCATGCGTGCCAAGTTGCTCAGAAGTGTCAGACTCTGTGACCCCACAGACCGTGGCCTGCCAGATACCTATGTCCATGGGATTCTCCAGGCAAGAATACTGGAGTGAATTGCCATTTCCTTCTCCAGGGGATCTTCCCCACCCAGGAATCGAATCCATGTCTCTTACATCTTCTGCATTGGCAGGCAGGTTCTTTACTGCTAATGCCACCTGGGAAACCCTTCACCTTAGGCTAAAAAATTCAAAACAATGAGATAATCTCGAAACCAGTTGATAACCATGTAGTAAAAAATAAACAAGATAATTATATATAAGTTAACTGAATTTTATCTGCTAAAACATTTTGTGTGGCGTTGAAATCTGTCAGGTTTTTTTTTTAAGATCTAGAGACCTTAAACTTGATATTAAAAATATATTCAGAGAGAAAGTAGCTGAGCCAAGTACTTCACACTTTGAGATATTATTTCAGTTTTACAGTTTCCAAATTAGATGTTTTAAAAGATAATATATTTGAAGAAGAGAATAGATCCCTAATTAAGCCTTTTCAAATGATTGAGAGCAATATAACATGAAAATTGCAAGCCATTTCAAGAGCAAAGCTCCAAAGTGCAATGGGAGTTTCCATTATATAAGATAAAACCTTAAAAGTTATAGTTTTATTTTACAAGGGGGAAAAAAAAAGCATAGTTCTTTTCCTTAGGAGAATACCATCTTCCTAAATGAAAAGTAATAGATAATGCTTTTTTTTCTGATTTTATTTTATTTTAAACTTTTTATTTTGTAGTGGGGTATAGCCAACACAGCTCAGAACACAGAGGTGTGGGTTTTAAAAATGTAACTTTTTTTTTTATACTGGAGTATAGCCCATTAAGAATGTTGTGATAGTTTCAGGTGAACAGGGAAGGGACTCAGCCATATATATACATGTATCCATTCTCCCCCAAACTCCCCTCCCCTCCAGGCTGCCACATTACATTGAGCAGAGTTCCCTGTGCTGTATAGTGATCCTTGTTGGTTACCCATTTGAAATACAGCAGTGTGTGCCTGTCCATCTCAAACACCCTACCTCTCCTTTTCCCCTCATCCTGCCCCCTGGCAACCTTAAATTCGTTCTCTAAGATAGAACCATAAGTTCTATCTCCGTGAGATAGCAGATGACATTTTTTATATTGTCACCCTATTGCGTAGCTTTCCTTGAGGGGAAGGAAGAGTTCCTAAGGGGGACGGATGCAGGATTAGATCATCGGAGTGCTCCTTCATTCTCTCAGACACACTGTCCACACACCGAGGGTGTGCGTCGAGCCCTGTGTTCTCCCTGATGCCACGTGAACAAGGACCCAAGAAACCCCCGCCCCCAGAAGAAGAGACAGAGAAGGCCCCTCCATCTGTGAATGACACACTGCACCTTCAACAACGGCGTGTCAGAGGCAGAGCGAGGGACTCGAATGCAAGGGATATGTGGCTCATTCCACAGCTTTTGTTGTCTTTTCCGTTTTTCTCCCATCTTTATTCTGTACCTGGAAGGAACGACAAAGCACAACATAAATTTTCATGTTGTTCAAACAATTTTGGGGGATGTACCTAAGTAAGTAAAGAATCAAGTAAATAAGTAAACAGATAGATGTTATTCATTTCAAGGGAAAAGACATTTTCTCAAATGTTTCCATGGAATTGGACCTCACCAGACTTCTTAGTTCAGCACTTTTCCCATTCTCATCCCTTGCTTGTTCTGTCGCCAAGCCGTGTCTGACTCTTTACTGTAGCCAGGGACGACAGCACGCTGGGCTTCCGGTCCTTCACTGTCCGCCAGAGTTTGCTCAGACTCATGTCCACTGAGTCGATGATGACATGGACTCTGTCGCCCCCTTCTCCTGCCCTCAGTATTTCCCAGCATCAGGGTCTTTTCCAATGAGTCGGCTCTTCACATTAGGCGGCCGAAGTATTGGAGCTCCAGCCTCAGCTTCAGTCCTTCCCGTAAATATTTAGGATTGATTTCCTTTAGGATTGACTGGTTTAATCTCCTGGCTATCCAAGGGACTCTCATGAGTCTTCTCCAGCATTACAGTTTGAAAGCATCAATTCTTTGGTTCTCAGCCTTCTTTATGGTCCAGTTCTCACATCTTTACGTGACTATTGGAAAAACCATAGTTTTGACTATACAGACCTTTGTCAGCAAAGCGATGTCTCTGCTTTTTATATGTTGTCTAGGTTTATCATAGCTTTTCTTCCAAGGAACAAGCATCTTTTAATTTCGTGCTGCAGTCACCATCACAGTCATTTTGGAGCCCAAGAAAATAAAATCTGTCACTGGTTCCACTTTTTCCCATCTATTTGCCATGAAGTCATGGGACCCAACCCAAGAGAATAAATCAGAGTCTTTTGTCTTTCTACTTACTCTGCCTTCAGAACAGGTGGGCTGTAAAACCACACCAGGTCTTAACAGTTATTTCTTGATAACTCTAAATAATAGTTATTACTTTATTTGATTCTGTAAGTAATATATATCAGTTTTGAAAATTTTAAAATAGAAGAGGAAATAAGGTCATTCATAATTTAACCGTGCATAACTATTGTCATGTGATTGATTTCATTTTACTATTTTTTCCCTGTGTACATCCACTGTGATATTAGAACAGAGAGATCATCCTCTGTATGTCATGCACCTTCCCAGCACATTTAACAACCTTTGAAAACATGATTTATCATGGCAGTATATATATCTTTACATCATTTTCCATTTCTTGCACATTCAGATTTGCTGTTTACCAACCTTGTACTATAAAAGAAACTGTTAAATCTGGCCATGTATCTAACCTGACAAAGATACAAAATGAAGGAGCCGCAGCTGCTATGATTTAAGTCTCATTTCCTTTCCACGCAATTCAGGATTTAGAATCTGAGGTGTATAGAATAATTTAAAAATTAACCATCAAGAAACATATTGGAGCAGGGTTGACGTGGCAGAGTGGAAATCCCAGCATTTCTCCTGTCTTCCCTCCTTTGCCCTTTTCAACAATGTCTACTTCATCGATTTACTTGATCACCTGAAATTTTTTTAAAAATTCATTTTACTGAAGTATAGTTGATTTACAGTGTTGTGTTGATTTTGGCTATACAGCAGAGTGATTCAGTTGTACGTATACATACATTCCTTTTCGTGTACTTTTCCATTATGGTTTATTACAGAGTGTGGGGTATAGTTCTCTGTACTATAGAGTAGGACCTTGTTGCTTATCCATTCTACATATAATATGATTAGCTGAGATTTGAAAATGGAGTGCTCTCACTTTAGGCCAGTTCCTCCTCTCCCCTCTGCCCTACTGTATGCTCACGCACATATGCACGCATGGGCACCACAGTGCACGCACTTAAGAATTTTAACACTTGAGAGATCTCTGGTTCCAAGTTTACAGAGCTAAGGCTCAGATCTTCCAGAAGAGAAATTTATTAGGGAAATGTCAGTCAGCATCTTTGTGTGTCTTATTTCCTCAGTATAAACTTACAATGTAAGCCAAAAGTATTTTATTCAATACTGCTTTCCTTCCATGTGCTCTCCAGAAGGCCTCCCAACCAAGATACACCCTTTTAACATTGATGATGATAGACGCCTACACTCTACCATGTAATCAAATCATTTCCATATCCCTCCTCCCATTTTCCAGGTCTGTAGAGCAGAACATAAATATTCTTCAAAGCTGGAAAGATTTTTTTTCTTTCCTCAAATATCATCAGGAAATGACTGGTGATCTTTCTTAGGGCAGCAATTCATGTGTGCTTTCCTTGGGCTATTGCTAAAGAAATCCATCTTACCTAATCAAGTGGTCTCCACTCGATAAAGTTTGATTAAAATGCTTGCAGAGCTCAGGGAGGAAATATCTACCAAAAAACTTATATCTGAAACAAAAAGACAGATTTGCTTAAAAGAAACTTACCCTGTGTTGTAATCTCCCCTCTTTAAAAAGCCGGCATTCATATTCAGTGTAGTTTTCCTGCAAGGTCTCTCTCTTCATGGGATGGTGGCGGTACAATCCTCTTTGTTGATAAGCTGATATCCAAGCAACATCATGTGATGAAACAAAGAGCTGGGAGATTTGGCTGCTTGCCTTTTCCTGCTTCTAGGCAACATTCAGCTGCACAGTTTAATCTTTTATCTTTTTTCCTCCAAAATTTTATATCTAATTAAATGTCAACTTCTAAATCTACCATATCTACATTCAGTGCAGACACCAGGGAGAAAAGTACCTGGAGACAGGGAGACTGAATATTAAAGGTCAAGAAATCCATCAGGGCAGCAGCCCATTACATGTGTATTTCTCAGATTTGGAATCAGTAATCCCCATCCCTGTTGCTCAGAAGGATGAAGGAATAATTCCTAAATACAGAGGTACAGGCATAAACTTGTGGTGATCTATGGAGTGGTCGTATATGTTAAGATAATGTTCCGTTCTCAGGTTTTGGAGGAGTGTGCTGTTCTGCATGTTTGATCTTGACTTGAGGCTGCATGATGAAGAACTTATGGCACAAGATTCTTGCCCACACGGACGTCATCAGCTTGAGCCTCCCATTGTAACCTGACTCATGAGAGCAATCTTATCACTTCCTCTGGGCTAGCGTTATGACTACAGATTACTTTCTTTCAGATTGTCTGCAAAAATGAAGAGTTCCAAGGGAAAATGGAAGAAGAAATAGCAAAAAAGGAAACCACAAATTCAAGATTCTTCAGAGGCTAAAGGGAAGAAAAATATAGGGAGATAAAAGTGATGAATTGTATAGCTTAAAAGAGAAAAGACTTAGCACACAAAAATAGTTTGCATTTTCCTGCAATAATTTAAGAGCAGACCTTCTGGGGAATAAACATGATACAAGCAAGAGTCTATAAATGCCAGTGAATACCCCCGAATCTCTCAGATTCAGGTCGGAGAGGTGATTCTCTACTGAGAGAGAAAGATCAGATGTCTGCAGAGTTGACACTGTCTGTTGAGTCTCCCTTGAATGTTTTTCCAGGATGTGATGAAATGCCTTCTAGGGCTCACCACATCTGCTGACAGTTACACACACATGCTGATTCATAACAACATGCATCACTCCCTGCCAGGTAGGGAAAAGAGACACAGATCTAGGCGTTTGACTGAACGGGAGCTGAACATAAGAAAGAGAGAAGTTTGGGAATGGCCTGCACGGGAGCAAAACAAGAAAGGTTAGCTAATCCAAAGATTGGCAATTGTACGGAATTACTTCTGCACCTAGAGCAGGGGGGGTCAAAGTTTCAGCCAGAGCCCATGAACACTGGGCCACAGAGGCTGCTTCCCTTGGGCCATTGCTGCTGAAACAGCACCCCAGGACCTGGTACTCACCTGCTAGTCTTGCTTCTATGTTCTTTCCGAAATGTTATTACTGTTGCTGTTACCACTGTCACTGGCCTGGCTGCTGCTATTGCTAACATAGTTGCTGATGCTGCCGCTGTTACAGGAGCAAGCAGCGGTCATTCTCCTTCTCCTTCCCCCCAGATTTCCATCTCCTGCATCCCAGTGGATGCCAATTGGTGAGGAATTCCAAAATGTATTTTGCAGTCTTCTCACTGCTGTGGTAAGGGCTTCCCTGGTATCTCAGATGGTAAGGAATCTGCCTACAGTGCAGGAGACCTGGGTTCAATTTCTGGGTTAGGAAGATCCCCTGGAGAAGGGCATGGCAACCCACTCCAGTATTCTTGCCTGCAGAATCCCATGGACAGAGGAGCCTGGCAGGCTACAGTCCAGGGAATCGCAGAGTCGGACGCGACTGAGCAACTAACATTTTCACTTTCACTGTAGTAAAGAGGAAGGATAAGCGTGTAGAAGGGTAAGCACGAAGCTGAGAGATTAAAAGACACCCCTGCACATGAGAATGCCATCAACAGAAATTTAAGAGGTACCTCGGGGATCTATGAAGTCTGGTAGAAGGCTGAAGGACTTAGACATACAGCCAGTGTTTGCCTAATACCACTAAAGTTTGGAATTTTGTAAGAAAAGACAATAAAAGATAATCACCCAGCTCTATAGATGGTATCGGGGCTTCCCTGGTGGCTCAGTGGTAAAGAGTCTGCCTGCAAAGCAGGAGACTCAGATTCGATCCCTGGGTTGGGAAGATCCGCTGGAGAAAGAAATGGCAACCCACTCCAGTATTTTTGTCTGGGAAATCCCATGGACAGAGGAGCTTGGTGGGCCAAGGTCCATGCGGTCGCAAAAGATTCAGACACGACTTAGTGACTAAATCAGCAACAGTAGATGGTATTAAAGAATGAGAGATACATTTTGGGACAATAAGAATTAGGAATGATAAAAATGTATCACTTTTGGACAAAGAAAATGTTTCCCCGATGACAGCTAGACTTTTCAAAGAGAATTTATTAAATTACAAAAAAAAAAAAAAAGGGTAGAAACATTCATCATCTAATTACTGTAGAAAATATTTTGACTACTGATGAAGATGTAGACTATTTCATAGATGAAATATCGGTACATCAGTGGGGCCCAATGCTTGGGTATGTTTAAATTCCATGCTCAGAATATGGATCATAAAGTGTTTTTTATAGGATAGTAGGGTATACATTTTGCTTTTTTTTTTCTTTTCCATGGGGATGGTCTTGGTCCCTGTCTCCTGTACAATGTCACGAACCTCCGTCCAGAAATGCAAAAAGGCAAAATGGCTGTCTGAGGAGGCCTTCCAAATAGCTGTGAAAAGAAGAGAAGCGAAAAGCAAAGGAGAAAAGGAAAGATATAAGCATCTGAATGCAGAGTTCCAAAGAATAGCAAGGAGAGATAAGAAAGCCTTCCTCAGTGATCAATGCAAAGAAATAGATGAAAACAACAGAATAGGAAAAACGAGATCTCTTCAAGAAAATTAGAGATTCCAAGGGAACATTTCATGCAAAGATGGGCTCGATAAAGGACAGAAATGGTATGGACCTAACAGAAGCAGTAGATATTAAGAAGAGGTGGCAAGAATACACAGAAGAACTGTACAAAAAAGATCTTCATGACCAAGGTAGTCACGATAACGTGATCACTGACCTAGAGCCAGACATCTTGGAATGTGAAGTCAAGTGGGCCTTAGAAAGCATCACTGCTAACAAAGCTAGTGGAGGTGATGGAATTCCAGCTGAGCTATTTCAAATCCTGAAAGATGATGTTGTGAAAGTGTTGTACTCAATATGCCAGCAAATTTGGAAAACTCAGCAATGGCCACAGGACTAGAAAAGGTCAGTCTTCATTCCAATCTCAAAGAAAGGCAATGCCAAGGAATGCTCAAACTACCACACAATTGCACTCATCTCACACGCTAGTAAAGTCATGCTCAAAATTCTCCAAGCCAGGCTTCAGCAATATGTGAACTGTGAACTCCCAGATGTTCAAGCAGGTTTTAGAAAAGGCAGAGGCACCAGAGATCAAATTGCCAACATCTGCTGGATCATGGAGAAAGCAAGAGAGTTCCAGAAAAACATCTATTTCTGCTTCATTGACTATGCCAAAGCCTTTGACTGTGTCGATCACAGTAAACTGTGGAACATTCTTAAAGACATGGGAATACCAGACCACCTGACCTGCCTCTTGAGAAACCTGTATGCAGGTCAGGAAGCAACAGTCAGAACTGTACATGGAACAACAGACTGGTTCCAAATAGGAAAAGGAGTACGTCAAGGCTGTATATTGTCGCCCTGCTTATTTAACTTATATGCAGAGTATATCATGAGGAACGCTGTGCTGGAAGAAGCACAAGCTGGAATCAAGATTGCCAGGAGAAATATCAATAATCTCAGATATGCAGATGACACTACCCTTATGGCAGAAAGTGAAGAGGAACTCAAAAGCCTCTTGATGAAAGTGAAAGAGGAGAGTGAAAAGGTTGGCTTGAAGCTCAACATTCAGAAAACAAAGATCATGGCATCTGGTCCCATCACTTCATGGGAAATAGATGGAAAAACAGTGGAAACAGTGTCAGACTTTATTTTTGGGGGCTCCAAAATCACTGCAGATGCTGATTGCAGCCATGAAATTAAAAGACGCTTACTCCTTGGAAGGAAAGTTATGACCAACCTAGATACTATATTAAAAAGCAGAGACATTACTTTGCCAACCAAGGTCCATCTAGTCAAGGCTATGGTTTTTTCTGTGGTCATGTATGGATGTGAGAGTTGGACTGTGAAGAAAGCTGATCGCCGGTTGATGCTTTTGAACTGTGGTGCTGGAGAAGACTCTTGAGAGTCCCTTGTACTGCAAGGAGATCCAACCAGTCCAGTCTAAGGGAGATCAATCCTGGGTGTTCATTGGAAGGACTGATGCTAAAGCTGAAACTGCAATACTTTGGCCACCTCATGCGACAAGTTGACTCACTGGAAAAGACTCTGATGCTGGGAAAGGTTGGAGGCGGGAGGAGAAGGGGACGACAGAGAATGACATGGCTGGATGGCATAACCGACTCGATGGACATGAGTTTGAGTGAAGTCCGGGAGTTGGTGATGGACAGGGAGGCCTGGCGTGCTGTGATTCATGGGGTCGCGGAGAGTCGGACACGACTGAGCAACTGAACTGAACTGAACTGAGGGTATACATGACCTCATGGGCATTACCAAATGAGAAAAAGCGACCCATGATTGGAATCCACCATGAGATTAAGCCATAATGTAAAGAATACAGTCTGCTAGAATAAGAGCCTCACTGTATATCATAGAGATAAGTACTTGCCCAGGAAACTATGAACCCAGGAAGAAATTACGCACTCATGTCTTTCTGCTTGAATTTGAGCAAACTCCGGAAGTTGGTGACGGACAGGGAAGCCTGGTGTACTGCAATCCGTGGGTTCAAAAGAGTCAGACCCAACTGAGTGACTGAACAACAACAATCCTTCTGCTCTAGGATCCTTTTAGCTGAGGAGCTTTCCATGGGGATAACTCTGTAATCTCTTGTGATGGAGCACAGGCTCTAGGCGCAGGGGCTTCAGTATTTGCAGCACGCAGACTCAGTAATTGCTGCCCTCAGACTCTAGAGCTTGGGCTTAGTAGTTCTGGTGCATGAGCTAAGTTGCTCAGAGACACGTGGAGTTTTTCTGGACCAGGGATTGCACCCATGTCCCCTGCATTGGCAAGCGGACTCCTATCCACACACCCAGAGCTTTCATAGTCTTTGTTGGACTTTCACAAAGAGCTGTAGAGCCCATCGGGCTCTATCCTGTTCAGTGGGGTTTGGCCAGGAGTCTAATTATTCCTCTGTTATCTTGTTTTTGTTTTCTCTTATATCTCTTCACAGAAAATTCCTATTTCTTCAAGATTCCCCAAACAAAAGCTCTTACACATACCAACCCCTTAAGAATCACTCATCTCAAAAGTGAGAACTCTAAGAATCCCAGTTTTAATTCTACTTTAGACACTTAAAAGCAGTAATTAGTAGCAAAGGAAGAGCTCAGTAGGTCATATATGTGCCAAGGACTTTGGAAAACAGGTTCCTGAAGTTCAGAAAATAATCTAAAATGGAATATAACTCAAATGCCCAGAGATTTAACTTTGACTCTATAATCTCACATAACTCAATGGAATAAAAAGGTAAGATGTCAGAAGGCAATAGAGCAGGTGCCCTGGGTACTTGCAGGTAATTCTAGATTCAAGGGCAGATTATGTTTTTAAACTGTAAGAATTAACAAAAAAGTATTTTTCACTGGGGATTAGTGCTGGTCCTCTGAAAACAGATCCTATGGCATAGCTAATTCTAGAGCCAAGACCATGGTTACCTGAAATCTATGGTGTCCCCCCTTAGACTCTGGAACTAAAAGGGAATTTGAGCAACATACCTGTTGCTGTACTAGGAATTACCCCTCTTATGGAGCCATTATATGCACACAGAATTCATGCATCTTGATGATTTCTGTCATTGGAGTATGTTTCATTTCCATCCAGAATACTGCTTAGTTGAGCATGGAAGGCTTTAATTTCTCAAAGACCCCTGGTCATAATTCTGGAGTAGATGGGTCTTATTATACCAAGTCTCTGACCTTCTGACAAGGTTCCTAGGAAGGCTTCATGCAAGCAAGTGTCTAACAGGCCAATCCCTAAATTCAGTCCATGAATTTCCTAGGCATTTCCCAATTCACAGAAAATGTGGGTGTAAAGCTTAGGTCCTTACCCATGAAAACGCTCTGCATATGTTCTGATTTTTTTTTAAAGTGGACTGAATAAAAATGCCATCTATCACTTGACAGTGGCTTAGTGGAGCAACTTATTTATTGAGAAATAACTGACATAATTTAGATTCAGTATTTGTATATTTTGGAACATAATCACAACAAATAAATCTAGTTAATATCCATCCTTGTAAATATTTATAAACATTTAAAAGATCAATACTGACTGATACATCTTGAAACAGTCATTTCTTTTTCTGTTGTTAGTAGGGATAGAGTTCAGGGGCTTTTAGATGTTGCAGACCTGGTATTTCTGAAATTGACAATTCAGTTCAGTTCAGTTGCTCAGTCGTGTCCGACTCTTTGCGACCCCATGAATCACAGCATGCCAGGCCTCCATGTCCATCACCAACTCCCGGAGTTCACTGAAACCCATCTCCATCGAGTCAGTGATGCCATCCAGCCATCTCATTCTCTGTCGTCCCCTTCTCCTCCTGCACCCAATCCCTCCCAGCATCAGAGTCTTTTCCTATGAGTCAACTCTTCGCATGAGGTGGCCAATGTATTGGAGTTTCAGCTTTAGCATCAGTCCTTCCAGTGAACACCCAGGATTGATCTCCTTTAGAATGGACTGGTTGGATCTCCTTGCAGTCCAAGGGACTCTCAAGAGTCTTCTCCAGCACCACAGTTCAAAAGCATCAATTCTTCAGCGATCAGCTTTCTTCACAGTCCAACTCTCACATGCATACATGACCACAGGAAAAACCATAGCCTTGACTAGATGGACCTTTGTTGGCAAAGCAATGTCTCTGCTTTTTAATATGCTCTCTAGGTTGGTCATAATTTTCCTTCCAAGGAGTAAGCGTCTTTTAATTTCCTGGCTGCAATCAGCATCTGCAGTGATTTTGGAGCCCCAAAAAATAAAGTCTGACAATGTGCCTTGTAAAATTCTCGTGGATAGATAAGTACAAAACTTGAAACTTGTTAAAAATTAATGCTAGAGGTGCCAATTAAAGGGTCAATGACAACCTGGATAGGATTTTGATGGCATGCCCTGATCTGTTCCGCAGTTTTACAGAGGTCTTGTATGGAGACATAGTAGGCAAGCGTATTAAATTTTCAGATGACAAAGATTTAGTTTTCAAATGACAGAAATCGAGGTGGGATGAAGAACATCATAGGTGGCAGAATCAGGACACGAAAAGATCTTGACAGGTTAATATGTGGATTGACTTTAAAAGGATGAAATGGAATAACAATGAAAGTTATATTTTGCATCAATTTCATTTCTAGTTGGAAGAATACAGAAGTGAAATTTGGAGTTTAGCAGCAGTTTAAGCGTAGGAAAGTATTACAGAATGAGGCTGCTAGGGAGATTGTGGGCGCCATCGATAATACCTCATAAAATATTTGAAGGGCTCACACATTAAAAATATTCTGGTTTTATTGAGATATAATTGACATCAGTTCAGTTCAGTCGCTCAGTCGTGTCCGATTCTTTGTGACCCCATGAATCACAGCACACCAGGCCTCCCTGTTCATCACCAACTCCCGGAGTTCACTCAAACTCATGTCCATCGAGTCAGTGATGCCATCCAGCCATCTCATTCTCCGTCGTCCCAGTCTCCTCCCACCCCCAATCCCTCCCAGCATCAGAGTCTTTTCCAGTGAGTCAACTCGTCGCATGAGATGGCCAAAGTTTTGGAGTTTCAGCTTTAGCATCAGTCCTTCCAGTGAACACCCAGGATTGATCTCCTTTAGAATGGACTGGTTGGATCTCCTTGCAGTCCAAGGGACTCTCAAGAGTCTTCTCCAGCACCACAGTTCAAAAGCATCAATTCTTCGGTGATCAGCTTTCTTTACAGTCCAACTCTCACATCCATACATGACCACGGGAAAAACCATAGCCTTGACTAGATGGACCTTTGTTGGCAGAGTAATGTCTCTGCTTTTTAATATACTATCAAGGTTGGTCATAACTTTCCTTCCAAGGAGTAAGCGTCTTTTAATTTCATGGCTGCAATTCATAATTGACATCAGTTCAGTTCAGTTCAGTCGCTCAGTCGTGTCCGACTCTCCGCGACCCCATGAATCACAGCACACCAGGCCTCCCTGTCCATCACCAACTCCCGGAGTACACTCAAACTCATGTCCACAGAGTTGGTGATGCCATCCAGCCATCTCATTCTCCGTCGTCCCCTTCTCCTCCCGCCCCCAACCTTTCCCAGCATCAGAGTCTTTTCCAGTGAGTCAACTCGTCGCATGAGGTGGCCAAAGTATTGCAGTTTCAGCTTTAGCATCAGTCCCTCCAATGAACACCCAGGATTGATCTCCTTTAGAATGGACTGGTTGGATCTCCTTGCAGTATAAGGGACTCTCAAGAGTCTTCTCCAACACCACAGTTCAAAAGCATCGATTCTTCGGCGATCAGCTTTCTTCACAGTCCAACTCTCACATCCATACATGACCACGGGAAAAACCATTGCCTTGACTAGATGGACCTTGGTTGGCAAAGTAATGTCTCTGCTTTTTAATATACTATCAAGGTTGGTCATAACTTTCCTTCCAAGGAGTAAGCGTCTTTTAATTTCATGGCTGCAATCAGCATCTGCAGTGATTTTGGAGCCCAAAAAAATAAAGTCTGACACTGTTTCCACTGTTTTTCCATCTATTTCCCATGAAGTGATGGGACCAGATGCCATGATCTTTGTTTTCTGAATGTTGAGCTTCAAGCCAACCTTTTCACTCTCCTCTTTCACTTTCATCAAGAGGCTTTTGAGTTCCTCTTCACTTTCTGCCATAAGGGCAGTGTCATCTGCATATCTGAGATTATTGATATTTCTCCTGGCAATCTTGATTCCAGCTTGTGCTCCTTCCAGCCCAGCGTTCCTTATGATGTACTCTGCATATAAGTTAAATAAGCAAGGTGACAATATACAACCTTGATGTACTCCTTTTCTTATGTGGAACCAGTCTGTAGTTCCATGTACAGTTCTGACTGTTGCTTCCTGACCTGCATACAGGTTTCTCAAGAGGCAGGTCAGGTGGTCTGGTATTCCCATGTCTTTAAGAATTTTCCACAGTTTATTGTGATCGACACAGTCAAAGGCTTTGGCATAGTCAATGAAGCAGAAATAGATGTTTTTCTGGAATTCTCTTGCTTTCTCCATGATCCAGCGGATGTTGGCAATTTGATCTCTGGTTCCTCTGCCTTTTCTAAAACCTGCTTGAACATCTGGGAGTTCACAGTTTACATACTGCTGAAGCCTGGCTTGGAGAATTTTGAACATGACTTTACTAGCGTGTGAGATGAGTGCAATTGTGTGGTAGTTTGAGCTTTCTTTGGCATTGCCTTTCTTTGGGATTGGAATGAAGACTGACCTCTTCCAATCCTGTGGCCACTGCTGAGTTTTCCAAATCTGCTGGCATATTGAGTGCAGCACTTTCACAGCATCATCTTTCAAGACTTGAAATAGCTCAACTGGAATTCCATCACCTCCACTAGCTTTGTTAGCAGTGATGCTTTCTAAGGCCCATTTGACTTCACATTCCAAGATGTCTGGCTTCCAAGGCAAACCATTCAATATTACAGTAATCCAGGCCTATGCCCCAACCAGTAATGCTGAAGAAGCCGAAGTTAATCGGTTCTATGAAGACCTACAAGACCTTTTAGAACTAACACCCAAAAAAGATGTCCTTTTCATTATAGGGGACTGGAATGCAAAAGTAGGAAGTCAAGAAACACCTGGAGTAACAGGCAAATTCGGCCTTGGAGCACGGAATGAAGCCGGGCAAAGGCTAATAGCGTTTTGCCTAGAGAACACACTGGTCATAGCAAACACCCTCTTCCAACAACACAAGAGAAGACTCTACACATGGACATCACCAGATGGTCAACACCGAAATCAGATTGATTATATTCTTTGCAACCAAAGATGGAGAAGCTGTATACAGTTAGCGAAAACAAGACCAGGAGCTGACTGTGGCTCAGATCATGAACTCCTTATTGCGAAATTCAGACTTAAATTGAAGAAAGGAGGGAAAACCACTAGACCATTCAGATATGACCTCAGTCAAATCCCTTATGATTATACAGTTGAAGTGAGAAATAAATTTAAGGGACTAGATCTGATTGATAGAGTGCCTGATGAACTATGGACGGAGGTTCGTGACATTGTATAGGAGACAGGGGCCAAGACCATCCCCATGGAAAAGAAATGCAAAAGAGCGAAATGGCTGTCTGAGGAGGCCTTACAAATAGCTGTGAAAAGAAGAGAGGCGAAAAGCAAAGGAGAAAAGGAAAGATATAAGCATCTGAATGCAGAGTTCCAAAGAATAGCAAGGAGAGATAAGAAAGACTTCCTCAGTGATCAATGCAGAGAAATAGAGGAAAACAACAGAATAGGAGAAACAAGAGATCTCTTCAAGAAAATTAGAGATTCCAAGGGAACATTTCATGCAAAGATGGGCTCGATAAAGGTCAGAAATGGTATGGACTTAACAGAAGCAGAAGATATTAAGAAGAGGTGGCAGGAATACACAGAAGAGCTGTACAAAAAAGATCTTCACGACCAAGATAGTCACGATAACATGATCACTGATAATTGACATATATGACTGTAAAAATGGTTTGACTTAGGTATGTTATGAAACAATTCTGTAGTAAGTTTAGTTAGCATCATCATCTCACAAAATATAATAAAAAGAGGAAGCAAAAAAAAAAAAAAGAAAACATTTTCTTGTGTTGAGATCTTTTTGGGTTTATTCTCTTATCAATTTTTACATGTACCATAGAACAGTGTTAACAGTAGTCATCACTCTGTACATTACATCTCTAGTGTTTCTTTACCTTGTAACAGGAAGTTGGGACCTTTGGACCACCTTTCTCCAATCCCCCCTACCCACACCCCTAGCCTCAGTACACAAATCTGATCTCTTTTTCTATGCATTTGGTTGGTATTTTCTGTTACCATGTTTTTGTTTTGCTTTCAGATTCCACATATAAGTGAGGTTATATAGTATTTGTCTTTCTCTATCTGACTGATTTCACTAATCATAATACTATTGAAGTCCATTCATTTTGTCTCAAATGGCAAAGTTTCCTTGTGTTTTTATGGCTGAATAATATTCCATTGCATATATATGTGTGTGTGTATGTATTTTATATATATATATATATATAATATATATGTATTTCACAACTTCTTTATTCTGTCAATGAACGTGATTGTTTTCATGTCTTGGCTATTGTAAATAATGCTTTAGGAAACATGGGGGTGCAGGTAGCTTTTCAAGTTAGCGTTTTTGTTTCCTTTGGATTAATACCCAGAAGTGGAACTGCTGGATCATATGATAGCTCTATTTTTAATTTTTGAAGGTCCTCTGTACTGCTTTCCTTCATGGCTTTTAAGGAGAAAGGAGGTCATGATCGCCCTTGGAAGATGGCCGAATCAAGAAGTACCTTCTACTACACATGGAATATTTCACTGTGGAGAGTAGGTGTGTGCTGAAATTGAAGGAAGGTTCTCTGAGGACAATGAAGCTTTGCACCCATCAGTGTGGTTGTGGGGAATATGGTTCTCTAGGGGGCATCCTAAATGCTTGGGTACCAGCTGAATTAGCTGGTAACACTGGCTGGATGAGCTACCCAACTCACAACCGGTACCAGTGTGTACTCAGTCATGTGCAACTCTTTGGGACCCCACAGACTGTAACCCACCAGGCTCCTCTGTCCATGGGGTTTTGCAGGCGTGAATGCTGGAGCGGGTTGCCATTTCCTCCTCCAGGGGATCTTTTCCACCCAGGGATTGAACCCACTTCTCCTGTGTTTCCTGCATTGGCAGGTGGATTCTTTACCACTGAGCCACCAAACTCACAAATAGCAACATAATGCATGACATCCATTCACAAACCAGAAATCATCCTGGGAACTGTCAAATATGTTAGCTTATGTTACGAAAGCTAGAAATCTTAGAGTTAAGTATCACTTAGGATACATTCAACTGCAGGTAACAGAGATGCCCAATAAATCATAGTATGAACAACCAAGGATTTATTCTTGTTACTTTGCGAGAAGTGAATCAAGATGGTTGGTGGCACTGGTTTAGGAATTCTAGGCTGGTGTCTGATCTCTGGGCCTTCCCCTTGTGACCATAAGCTGCCTACTTAAATCAGAGTCGAGATGTGGCACTGAGGAGAAGGTTGATCTTCCTGCACCTTTTTCTTATCAGAGAAGAAAACTCCTTCTCAGAAGCTTCTCTGCTAATCTTGCCTAATACCACGTAAGTCAGGTGTTATCAGTCAGCTGCTTCAATTACTGCTGAACAAACAAGCAAACATCATCTCAGTGACACACAGTAACACACTCTGCTCTCTCATCAACCAGGGCAGCTGGTCTATGAATCTCCCTTATGAGACTCAAGCTATCCATGACATATCCCCTCATGGCAGAAGCTCCTGAGAGGCAAGCCTTGGCTAGGAATTGGTGCATTCTTCCTTCTAGCATTCCAAGTTCAATATCACTGAGTCAGGAAAGGATATTTTCTCAAGGAGGTCATGGAGCAGGAGTGAATATTTGATGAAAGGTTATGTGATCTGCCACAAAATGTCTGGATTTAGGCCAACTCCTAGACCATGGGCTGAGATTGCCATCCTGGAAGCTGAAAGATATATATCCAATCTGCAGTACATATGGAGGGCTGCTATCCAGAAAGAAAAAAATTTAAGTGGTTTTTATCAATAGATAGGTAAGAAACTATGTCAACTGTGTCTGCCACAAAAGAGAGGATTTGATCCAGAAGGAATTTTTATAGTTCTATCTAGAGGAGATCAATCCTGGGTATTCATTGGAAAGACTGATGCTAAAGCTGAAACTCCACTACTTTGGCCACCTCATGCGAAGAGTTGACTCACTGGAAAAGACTCTGATGCTGGGAGGGATTGGGGGCAGGAGGAGACGGGGATGACAGAGAATGAGATGGCTGGATGGCATCACCGACTCGATGGACATGAGTTTGAGTGAACTCCGGGAGTTGGTGATGGACAGGGAGGCCTGGCATGCTGTGATTCATGGGGTTGGGAAGAGTCGGACACGACTGAGTGACTGAACTGATCCACAATTTAAACTATCAAAGTATTCAGAGGTAGTGTGTTTAAACAAATAATTGTCTTTTTCTGATTCACACTTCCAGAGATGGGGAAGAAGATGAGGAAGGAAACTCATTTATTACGTGTCTAATATACATCAAAAACAGTGCTAGAAATTTAAGATAGACTATTTTATTTATTCTTCTTAATGCTTTGAGATAAATATTATTAACATAGTTTGTGGAGGAAAAAAATGAAGCTTTGAGAAGTAACTTGACAATTTATATATATCTTGCAAGGGGGAGTGAGGATTTATGCCCAGGTTTGTCTGGCACTGAGGCTATAAAGTTTTTCTATTATAGTGTGTTGTCTTTTCTACATTTTGTTCAATTTGTTTAGAGCTATTTCTAGAATATTCTTGTGGCATCTCATAGAGGAAACTTAATTATCCTCAAACAAGATAGTTCTTTATATGTGTAAAATCAATAATTCTGTCTCTCTAAAGTCATTGCCTCTCCAGGTTAAAAAATAGTTCCTTCAATAATTCCTTTTATTATATGTGTAAGCCCTGTAATAGTCCCATTTTTCAGAAGGCCCCTAAGCAGTCAGAGGTAGAAGAAAAACTCTTAACCAAAACAGTCAGGACTCAGGGCTGCCTGGCTAATCACAGGAAGGCAATTGAAATAAAACAATCATGTAAAAATGATACATGTCTTAAACATATATACGCTGTGTGCTGTGCTCAGTCGCTTTAGTTGTGTCTGACTCTTTGCGACACTATGGACTGTAGCCCGCCAGGCTTCTCAGTCCCTGGGATTCTCCAGGCAAGAACACTGGAGTGGGTTGCCATACCCTCCTCCAGGGGATCTTCCTGACCCGGGGATTGAACCCATGTCTCCTGCATTGCAGGCAGATTCTTTACCGCTGAGCCACCAGGGAAGCCCTAAACATATATATTCTTAAATTTAAAATATGTAAGTCCACATTCTAACTTTCTGTGGTAGAGCCAAGGCCCTTTATTTTAATACAAGCAGCAATTCTTGGTGGGGGCACTAAAGCTCTTCTGTTTATTATAAGGAGCGTTTGAAACTGTGCAAGGAGGGCTCTTCAACGGCCACAATGGCTGAGGGCCACCATAGCATTCAGTGCAGAGGTCCGCAATCCCTGGGATCTGTTGCCTGATTATCTGAGGTGGAGTGATGCAATAATAATAGAAATTAAGTGTGCACAAAAAATGTAATATACTTGAATCATCCTGAAAACATCCCCCCACCCCCAGGTCTGTGGAGTATTTATCTTCTACAAAACTGGTCCCTCACACCAAAAAGGTTGGGAACTGCTGATTTAGTGATGTGGATCAGAGATGCTGAATGTCTTATGCTGTGTAGTCCTGCAAAAGACAACATCTTACCTAAGATGTCAGTAAGACTCCTGTTGAGAAGACTTGGGTCATTTAGCTGATGGACTTGTATATTAACTCAAATAAAGCAAGCTCCTAATAAATTATCTATGATTTCCAATCTTGTTTCTTTAAACTTGAGGGAGTTCTTAGAAGACATGTGTGAAGCATATGGGATACAGAATCCTCCTAGCTTTATTTTTTTATCATTGCCCCTTGTCTTACCCATATCTAACTTGGCAGCACTTTTTTTTGGTGGCTCATTTATTAATGCTTCTGAGCATTCTACTTAGTTGTTGTAGAATCAGTATGTGTAATACTTAATAAAAGCATGCAATGAGATTGCAATTAACAAATGTAATGCTCAACAGACTTGAGAACTATACAGTAGAACTGAAGACACCATTTGTTAATCAGGAGATTCCACAAAAATAAAACTCCCATTAAAATATGTTTCTTGGAATTGCTAACATAGGCCTAAGGAAAGTCCCTTGCAGCCAAGTTGCAGATGTAGTAGACAGAAATCTTATTTTACCGTTAAATGTCCCATCAAGTCTGTTGCTTATTTTCCTTCTTTCTCACTTTAGCAGTACAATTCAGTTCAGTTGCTCATTTGTGTCCGACTCTTTGCAGCCCCATGGACTGCATCACGCCAGGCTTTCAGCCCATCACCAACCCCTGGAGCTTGCTCAGACTCATGTCCATTGAGTCGGTGATGCCATCCAACCATCTCATCCTCTGTTGACCCCTTCTCCTCCTGACTTCAGTCTTTACCAGCATTAGGGTCTTTTCCAATGAGTCAGTTCTTCACATTAGGTGGCCAAAGTATTGGAGCTTCAGCTTCAGCATCAGTCCTTCCAATAAATATTCAGGACTGATTTCCTTGAGGATGGACTAGTTGGATCTCCTTGCAATCCAAGGAACTCTCAAGAGTCTTCTCCAATACCACAGTTCAAAAGAATCAATTCTTCTGTATTCATCTTTCTTTATGGTCCAATTCTCACATTTATACATGACCACTGGAAAAACCGTAGCTTTGACTGAATGACATTTGCTGGCAAAGTAATGTCTCTGCTTTTTAATATGCTGTCTAGGTTGGTCATAGCTTTTCTTCCAAGGAGCAAATGTCTTTTAATTTCATGGCTGCAGTCACCGTCACCAGTGTTTTGAGCCCAAGAAAATAGCCTGTCACAGTTTCCATTGTTTCCCCATCTCTTTGCCATGAAGTGTTGGGACCAGATGCCACAATCTTAGTTTTTAGAATGTTGAGTTTTAAGCCAGCTTTTTCACTCTTCCTCCACTTTCATCAAGAGACTCTCCTGCATTTCTATCCTTTGTTTTGGTCTCTTAACCATTTGTCAGTTACGCAACATGCACCCTGAAGAAGGGTAGCTTAATGAGACCCAGCTTTATTATCTTTTTTCTTGCAGGTAACAAGGAAGAACTTTTCACACTCACACCAACCCCCCACTGCTGCATGTGGATCTAGTGATCCAGTTCTGTCCAAACAGCTCACCTTGGTGAAGCTGTCCTGGAAATCTTTTACCGTGTAGCCCCTCATAGTTATTCCTCTGTCTTCTCCCCAGCACTCCAGGATCATCAACACTGTGGCCTCCCACTCCTTCTGATGTTGGAGATTAGACCTACTGGGCATCATCTTCAGCTCCTCCAAAGCCCACAGGTAATACCGCCTTCTCTAGTTTGGTGGTTTGTCCAGATATGTTCTGGGCTCCCTAGTTATTCTGAGATCAACTTAAGCCCAGATATTAACATCTCTGATACCTGAGTCAGGAAAAACAGTGTTGGCAGAATGGTTCCACAGTATTCTACCTTGTAACTTTGGACAGGTTCCCTAACCTTTCCAAGTTTTAGCTTCCACATTTGTAATCTGTTTCAATAGATTCTACATACTCAGGTTGTTCTGACTATTAAATGAGATAAAGTAGTTTGAGATACAGCAAGTATCTGATCTATGACCAACTTGCATAGTGCTTCACCTGTCAAACATGAGTCTACGAACTTTACATACATCACCCTATTTAATCCTCATGTCAACCCCACGAGCTAAGTACTAGAGTCCCACTTAATAGATGAGAAATCTGAGGCACAGAGAGGTTTAACAGCTCAGAGTTATATGGTTATTAGTAATCGTCCCAGGATTTGAACTCAGGCTGGCTGAGTCCAGAGTTGGTCCTGTTGACTGCTATGCTATGCTGACTCTTCATGACTAACTCTGACCTGGGTGTTAGTGCATAACCTTGAGAGACAAACCTGGAAAAAGACTGACGCTCCTGTTTCTGCATGAATTCATTCATCCTGCTTTATTCTGTCACCAGCATGGGCTCCCCTTTCTCCTTTCCTGTGCAGAAGATAAATTTCCATCCTCTTCCCTCTGCCTTGCTTCTGATGCCCTGCTCCCTCCTTCATCTCTACCTCGCTAGGAACTTCCTCTGTCACTGCATGCCTCTAATTTAGCTTTAGCACCTGGCAGGGCATAAACTGACTTGGTTCTAGGTTATGGCTGGTTAAACGCAGGCTCTCTGTGGTTCCTAAATTCCTCACTGTGTTCTTCTGGTCTACCTTGGTTTGTCAGGGGCCATTTGAAATATCTGAACTAGATACCACGTGAATGACCAGAGTAGATTCTGACAAGCCCAGCTACTTCCAATGACCCGGATGTTATACTCCTCTTTATACCTACCTAGGGAGCATTTGTTCCCTTAGAAGCTGCATCTAGATTAACCATGTTGAATCATACCAAATTCGCAATCAAAGATATTTCCCAAGGATGGTCACCGTCTTTCTAGAGTGGTTAAATAGATACTTTGCTACCTTTTTTTTTGTTGTTGTTTATTGTTTATTGGCTAGGTCATGTCCAACTCTTTTGCGACCCAATGGACTATAGCCTCAGGTTCCTCTGTCCGTGAAATTTCCCAGCCAAGAATACTGGAGTGGGCTGCAATTTCCTTCTCCTGGGGATGTTTGCAACCCAGGGGTCAAACCCATGTCTCCTGCATTGGCAGGTGAATTCTTTACCACTGAGCCACATAGGCTAATTTCAACCCTTCTAAATCTTCTTATTAATTTTACACTTGCTTTCAACTCTGTCAAAATAATTTTGATTATGGATTATATTATATTTTATATTAGGTACTTTCAAATATCTACAGTATCTGACATTCTTATGTTTGTGGTATAGGTTCTAAGCAAAAATCTAGACTTTTATGGCACATAACTAGTTCAAGGCTATGGTTTTTCCTGTGGTCATGTATGGATGTGAGAGTTGGACTGTAAAGAAAGCTGATTGCCGAAGAATTGATGCTTTTGAACTGTGGTGCTGGAGAAGACTCTTGAGAGTTCCTTGGACTGCGAGGAGGGCCAACCAGTCCATTCTAAAGGATATCAGTCCTGGGTGTTCATTGGAAGGACTGATGCTAAAGCTGAAACTCCAATACTTTGGCCACCTCATGCGTTGAGTTGACTCACTGGAGAAGAGTCTGATGCTAGGAGGGATTGGGAGTGGGAGGAGACGGGGACGACAGAGAATGAGATGGCTGGATGGCATCACCGACTCTGTGGACATGAGTTTGAGTGAACTCCGGGAGTTGGTGATGGACAGGGAGGCCTGGTGTGCTGTGATTCATGGGGTCGCAAAGAGTCGGACATGACTGAGCGACTGAACTGAACTGAACTAGTTCATTAGCATCTTAAAAAAGAAGATGGGTTAAGGAGACCAAAAGGAGCAAAGCTTCTAGTTGTAAATAAGTCATGGGATGTAATGTATAGCGTGGTAACTATAGTTAATAATACTGTATTGTATATTCCTAAGTTGCTAAGTTAGTATATCTTAAAAGTTCTCATCACAAGAAAAAAAATTTTGTTACTATATATGATGACAGATATTAGCGAGATTTATGGTAGTTATCACATAGCAATATACACCAGTATTGAATCAGTATGTTGTATACCTGAAACTAATATAATGTTATGTCAGTGGGTTTGGGCCATCACACAGATTTAAGTTGGAGGACTTCTTCAGGCACTTATGTCACTCTCTTCACCTTTCTAAATTTGAGTGCCCTTATCTACAAAATGGACGTAATAATTATGTGAGGACTAAATTAGATAATATGGATAAAGTCCTGGGCATCTTGCCTAGAGTGTGTTAAACACCCCCCCAAAAAAGCTACAATTATTATAAGTTGTGGCAAACATAAATAGCAGTCATTAATATCCAAGGATGTACCCCAAACTCCCCCTTCTTGGTCAGAATGAAAGAAGTTTGGAGTTCCAACTAAAGAAAAACAAACAGAAAAAAAAAAAAAAAGATAGTGATCATTCACAGCCAGCATGAGCCTACCATGATCAGATCACTCCATGCTAACCTCATTTCCTTCCAGAGAGTCATTGACTCAGAGAAAAGCCATATACAAATTGTGTTCTGATTTCTTCAGGGTACTTGACAAAAGCTCTGATGATATTGCTGTGAATAAAGATGTGAAGTAGGATCTGTAGGACAGTATGTCTTAGGGGAATTCATAGTTCAATGAATATCTGTATCCAAAAACTGCTGATGAAAAGGACTTTAGGTCAACCTAGATGATGTCTCTATAGAGGAAGATAACAGCTCTGTATTGGGTGAAGCTGTCTTGTCCAACTTTTGTGTCAAAATTTTGCACCATGTTATGCATGCCTGGTAATCAGTCCACACTAATTACTATTTAAAAATTAGGATGCTTTTTTCATCTTTCTCATCTTCTGTTCAAGAGTGCCAATAGCGGTCCTGATGTTGATCAAACGTGCCTTTAGTACCTGGAACGCCAGTCATCTGGGTCTGGAGATATGAGTACATAGAAGCACATGCTCTGAATTGCAATTCCCCCTTTTATCTGAATGTTTTTGAATTTGTTTTTCTGAATTGCAATTCTCTCCTGTCCTACCCTTTCAAGTTACCATTTTCTTTTGTTTATTGGACAAGACAGAAGCAAAATAAGAGTTGAATAATTTTATTCTCTGTCATCTGCTAAATTGTACTCAGCATTTCCCAGTTGTCTGTGTGCTTATCTGATTCTTACTCTTCTAGCCTCTCATGGTTTAAAAATCCCTTTCTGTGGTTCTGACATTGTTTTTAAGTTTCAGTTCATCCTAGAATTTTGCCTGTCTGACATCATTCTTCAGGCCTGGGCCATTTATTCAACACATTTATCAGGCACACAGTCTAATGGAGGAAGAAAGACAATAAACAGCATAGCCAGGTGCATTGTATCATATATTATAAGATAAGTGTAGTGGAAAAAATAAAGGAGAACAGAGATTTAGAGTTCTGGTTGAGAGGGTGAGTTGCAGTTTTAAATAGAGTGGCCAAGAAAACTCAGAAAGCCAGCGTCCTTCAAACAAAGACTTGAAAGAGGTGCGCAGTGAGCTGACCTTTAGTGGTTCATGTTTATTCCCCGTCTTTTTCCCTTTTACAGGCATAGGATGTTATATTCTGAATCAATTGTAAAAACAAAAAACCAACATTTTATCCCTCCAATTTCCATTAACACCTCCCCTTTTTCTTTTAGTCAGGGATTAAGATCTACAGACTAATTAATTTCAGCTGTCAAATATTTCTGTCTTGCCACATAGTAAGCACTTAACAAATATTTATTTAAAGACTTAATAAAAGAAAAAAGGCCACTAACTCATAATAGAAGGTGGTAACTAATGGCTGATTTTGAAGCCTCCAAGAATGCCGTCTTTTGAGGGGAGCTGCAAGCAGACTAGATGAACAGCAGGTGGTGGATCGGTAGTTGGGGGCCATCAACCTCCTTCTGAAGTATCTTCAGAAACGCCTTTGGTTATAGTTAGGCTCACAAGTTCACTCCAGGAGCTGCCCCTGAACTTAGAAACTGTATATTCAGACACTGATTCTGTGAGAATAGGAAGTGGGAAAATTATCCATGAGGTATTTTTCCATTCAGCTTTTAATCATCCAAGCGAGTTTGCTGCCGGTCACCACAAAACAAACAGCGAGCAGTTTTTCCCAGGGTCCCACATCTTGGGAGGGCTGGACCCAAAGGCCCTTGCCAAGTTACTGTCGTGTCGTAAGGAAGAAAAACAAATTCATAAATCTTGGAATTCTGACGTACGGTACAGGAAAGCCTTCTGGGACATGACTTTTCCCCTTGGTTTGAAATATGCAAACGGTGGAAATCAGTTGCATTCTATATTCTGTAAGCATAGATGTTGAGCAAAAGAAACTTAAAAAATGGGTGACCATGTAATTTACGGTCCCAACTGAGGAACTCTTAACAGCGATAAGGTTTCTATTAAGCATTACTCTGGGGAAACAGACACACACCAAGACTTTCTCAGACAAATCAGAATCTATGGTGACCCTCTATGGAATAAAAAGTGGGCATCTCAGGTGGCTCAGTGGTAAAAAAAAAAAAATCCGCCTGCGAACCCAGGAGACTTGGGTCCAATTCCTGGATTGGGAAGATCCCTGGAGGAGGACATGGCAACCCACTCCGATATTCTTGCCTGGAGAATCCCATGGACAGAGGAGCCTGGCAGGTTACAGATCATAGGTTGCAGAGAGATGGACATGACTGAGCATGCATGCACTCAAGGCAGCTTTAAGCATGTTCTCAGTAAATTCAGACCATGGCATACAACGTGGCCCCTGAGTTAAAAGTTTTCCTCAGCTGGAGGTGGCTTATATATTCAGTCTCTGAGGCTTCTCAACCTTGGACACCTATGGCTCCAGTCAGTGTGATGGTCAATCTCAAACTTGGCTGAGCTCCAGTGCCCAGTTGTTTGGTCAAACACTGCTCTAGATGTTGCTATGAGAGTGTTTTTCATACTGAAGTAGCTTTCTGAAGTGATTAACATTTTCAGACTTAAAGAAAAGCACATTATCCTCCATGATTTCGTGGGGATCTCTTCCAATTGGGAGAAGGTCTTAAGAACAGAGTCTGACCTTTCCCATAAAAGGGAGTTTGCCTTAAGACTGTGAAACAGAAATTCTGCTTGAGTTTCCAGCCTGCTAGTTCTTGCCTGGAGAATCCCCAGGGACAGAGGAGCCTGGCAGGCTGCAGTCCATGGGGTGGCAAAGTGTTGGACACGACTGAGTGACTAAGCACAGCACAGCACAGTCTGCCCTGTGGATTTTGGACTCAAGAATGCAACAACTCCTTGCCAAATTTCTAGCTTGATGAGCCTGCCCTGTCAATTTCAGAACTGCCAGTGCCCATAGTTGGGTGAAGCTGTTCCTTTAAATAAATCTGTCTCTATCCTCCTGACCCCTGCCCCAAACACATATCCTATTGTCTTATTGGTTCTCTCTTTCTGGAGAACCCTGACTCATAGAAGCAGCATTCTCAGATTTCTCTCAACTGTCCTTTAACCGGAAGGTAATTATTAGACAGAAAGTAGACAAGTCCTTGTTCCCAGGTTCTGCCTAAAGAAGACAGGGTTCCTGTGTGACTCGCCAGTCTATCCTCAATGCCTAAGACTGCCTGGCGCAGAGACAGAGAAGGAACTCAATTAGTGTTTGTGAATGAGTTCACATGACAGTAATACTTACCTGTGTAAAAGGTCAGGTTTAGGCAGTATAGTCAATTTGCATAGACAATAAACAATTTACAACAACCTTGAAGAAAGTCATTTTCTGTAGACAGAGTGAAAGACAAAGATCTCAGCAATTTGGAGGTTTTTGAGGACTTGGGAGAGGAGAATGGAATACCCAAGTCTCCCCTCCTTGTCAGCTTATAGGAATGGTTGAGAACATACACTTTGTTGCAAGAGTGTTTGGGGTGTAAGCCCAAGTCTGCTATTTGGTATCTGTGCAACCTTGGAAAATCCGTTAAACTCATAATTCAGTTTATCCATATGAGAAATGGGTATAGAAACATGCCTTCTTCAAAGAGCAAATGGGGAGCTTAAGTGAATTAATATGAATACAGTTACTGAAGCTGGTGTCTGGTGTCTAGTAAGCACAATAGAAGTGTCAGCTGCAACCATCATTATTTTCTCCCACGCAACTGTGCTAACTGCTAGACACAAAAATAAAACACAGTCGAACTAAATAATTAAACACAATGTGGCAAATGTGCAAAAAAGTCATATGTAAAGTGCCTGGGAACCCAGAAGGCAGCTAATTATCAAAACCAAGTAACCCATGAAGGCTTTCAGGAGGAAGTAAAAATTGAAGCTAAATCTTGAAAAATAAGTAGGAATTCACATGGCAGAGAAGTGGGAAGGGTGTTTCTGGTGGAGGCAACATATACAAAAGCTTAAAGACATGGTTTGGAAACTGATGAATTCTGTTTTGAACCTGAGGAACATTTAAGGAGAAGTGCTTAGGTGGATGGCAAGAGGGTCTAGAGTTTGGGAGGAGGAAAAGGCAGGGGGAATAAATCTGGAAGTCACAGTGTCAGCAAACTTGTAGCAGAAGTTCTGAGCTCTGTGCAAGAGAGCATAATGAGAGAATACAAGGGTCACCGAGGACCCCATTGCATAAGGAGCTAGTGGGGGCTGACATACTTGAAACCAGTCAGTCGGAGAGGTAGCAAGGAGATCCAGAAGAGAATGGTATTGTGGAAGCTGAGAAAGGTGGGCCTTCTAAGAGTGAAAAGTGAAGTGAAAGTGTTAGTCGCTCAGCTGTGTCCCACTCTTTCAAACCCAATGGACTCTAGCCCACCAGGCTCCTCTGTCCATGGAATTCTCCAGGCAAGAATATTGGAGTGGGTTGCCATGCCCTTCTCCAGGGCATCTTTCCAACCCAGGGATCGAACCCTGGTCTGCTGCACTGTGGGCAAATTCTTCACCATCCGAGCCACCAGGGTGAAGAGTGAGGCAAGCTAACCTCTTTTCTGTCTCTACAGATTTGCCTCTCGTGTAAATTTGAAATCATTCAAATATGTGGTCTTTGTGTCTGGGTTCCTTCAGTTAGCATGAAGTTTTCAAGGTTCTTCTGTGTTGTATGATATACTGATACTCCGTCCTTTTTTTTTTATTTTGTGGCAGATGATTTTGCATTGTACAGATATTATACATTTTGTTTACCCATTTGTCGGTTGATGGTCATTAGTGTGGTTTCCACTTTTTGGCTGTTATGAAAATGCTGCTATGAATATTCATGTATGAGTTTTGTATGAATGTATCTTTTTAGTTCTCTTGGGTCTAACAACTGGCGATTAGCTAGATAATAAATAGACAACTCTATAACCATCAAAAAGAATAACATAGAGTTATATATGCTCATATGGACAGAATTGTTAAATGAAAATAATGAGGTACCATAAAATGTGTATTGAATACTTTCTATAAATTAAAAATAAATCCATAGATAAATATGAAGAAAAATGAAGGAATACTAGGTGGAAAATAATTGCTTCAAGTCTTTCCTTCTCCCCAAATACAAGCTCCAAAATGCAGATGCCTTTAGGACAATTCAAAAAGAGATGTGCCAGCCTAAATGTCCATCGACAGCTGAGTGGATAAGAAGATGTGGTATGTATACACAATGGAATACTACTCAGTCCTTAAAAAGGAGTGAAGTAATGCCATTTGCAGTGACATGGATAGTCCTAGAGATTATTATACAAAGTGAAGTAAGTCAGACAAACATATGATGTCACTTATATGTAGAATCTAAAAAAATGATTCAAAACAGAATAGACTCACAGACATAGAAGATAAATTTATGGTTACCAAAGGGGAAAGGGGAGGGATAACTTAGGAGTTTGGGACTAATAGATATACACAACTATATATAAAATAGATAATCAATAAGGATTTATTTTATAGTACAGAGAACTGTATTCAACTGTATTCCTTAATAACCCATAAAGGAAAAGAATGTGAAAAAGAATACATATATATATGTATGTATGTATGACTGAATCACTTTGCTGCACATCTAACACGAACACAACAGTGTGAATCAACTATACTTCAGTTAAAACTGCGAGGTGGGATGTGCTAGTGTGCTTCTATTTTTAAAAAAGCCTAAAAAGCCCTGTAACAAAAAGGTAATCTTATTTCACCTCTTTACTGAGTTTTCCATGAATATATAAATACTTTAGCCACCTGATGCGAAGAACTGACTCATCTGAAAAGACCCTGATGCTGGGAAGGATTGAAGCTGGGAGGAGAAGGGGATGACAGAGGATGAGATGGTTAGATGGCATCACTGACTCAATAACATGAGTTTGAGTAAACGCTGGGAGCTGGTGATGGACAGGGAGGGCTGGCGTGCTGCAGTCCATGGGGTCACAAAGAGTCGGACACGACTGAGTGACTGAACTCACTGAACTTAACTGAACTATGTGAATTTAGTCAAAGTAGAAAGTAGGCTGTTCTAGAACTTGTGTGGGTGCAATTAAAAAATAAAACACGAAAACATCTGTGATGTGCTTGAAGAACTTCCAGTGCTTTCAGTCCTAGGATTCCACCTCCTTAAAATTAAAATTTTGTCCCTATGAAGGTCTTAGTCCCTTCAGTCCTGTCTGACTCTTTGCGACCCCGTGGACTGTAGCCCACCAGGCTCCTCTTGTCCATGGGGATTCTTCAGGCAAGAATACTGGAGTGGGTTGCCATGCCTTTCTCCAGGAGATCTTCCCAAACCAGGGATTGAACCCAGGTCTCCCGCATTAAAATTCTCCAAGCCAGGCTTCAGCAATACATGAACCGTGAACTTCCAGATGTTCAAGCTGGTTTTAGAAAAGGTAGAAAAACCAGAGATCAAATTGCCAACATCCGCTGGATCATCGAAAAAGCAAGAGAGTTCCAGAAAAACATCTGTTTCTGCTTTATTGAGTATGCCAAAGCCTTTGACTGTGTGAATCACAATAAACTGTGGAACATTCTGAAAGAGACGGGCATACCAGACCACCTGACCTGCCTTTTGAGAAACCTGTATGCAGGTCAGGAAGCAACAGTTAGAACTGGACATGGAACAACAGACTGGTTCCAGATAGGAAAAGGAGTACGTCAAGGCTGTATATTGTCACCTTGCTTATTTAACTTATATGCAGAGTACATCATGAGGAACGCTGGGCTGGAAGAAGCACAAGCTGGAATCAAGATTGCCGGGAGAAATATCGATAACCTCAGATATGCAGATGACACCACCCTTAAGGCAGAAAGTGAAGAGGAACTAAAGAACCCCCCGATGAAAGTGAAAGAGGAGAGTGAAAAGGTTGACTTAAAGCTCAACCTTCAGAAAACAAAGATCATGGCATCTGGTCCCATCACTTCATGGCAAATAGATGGGGAAACAGTGGAAACAGTGGCTGACTTTATTTTGGAGGGCTCCAAAATCACTGCAGATGGTGACTGCAGCCATGAAATTGAAAGACGCTTACTCCTTGGAAGGGAAGTTATGACCAACCTAGACAGCATATTAAAAAGCAGAGACATTACTTTGCCAACAAAGGTCCATCTAGTCAAGGCTATGGTTTTTCCAGTGGTCATATATGGATGTGAGAGTTGAACTATAAAGAAAGCTGAGTACCAAGGAATTGATGCTTTTGAACTGTGGTCTTGAGAGTCCCTTGGACTGCAAGGAGATCCAACCAGTCCATCCTAAAGGAAATCAGTCCTGAATATTCATTGGAAGAACTGAAGTTGAAGCTGAAACTCCAATACTTTGGCCACCTGATGCGAAGAGCTGACTCATTGGAAAAGACCCTGATGCTGGGAAAGACTGAGGGCAGGAGGAGAAGGGGATGACAGAGGATGAGATGGATGGATGGCATCACTGACTCAATGAACATGGGTTTGGGTGGACTCCGGGAGTTGGTGATGGACAGGGAGGCCTGGCGTGCTGCGGTCCATGGGCTCACAAAGAGTCAGACATGAATGTGCGACTGAACTGAATTGAACTCCCTTCCCACATTACAGCCGGCTTCTTTACCATCTGAGCCACCAAGCTGGTTCTGTGCTTAGTCCTGAAAACAGCCTGGCACATCGGCTTTTGGATCTCGGGCCCTAAATTACTGTGTGAGAAGTCCAGCTACCCAGCTCCCTGCTGAACCCAGCCTAGTTACTGGGTCCTGAGTAAAACTGGGTTACTTTGTTTTAATCCACAACGTTTGGCACTAAAACAGGTAACTGCACCTTCCTCCTGGGAGAGAGGTATAAGAAATTTCAATGGAATTTAAATAACCTTACCTTGCAAAAGAGCCAGACATGACTTAGTGACTAAACAGCAACAACATCCTCAAAAGGTTAAGAGCTAAGGTCTTCTTAATTCCAGATAGTCCTTTTATAATCAGCCCTTTCTCATCACAGGTAGAGATGCTGAAACTGTTACAAGCCAAGTGAAGCAATGAGCTTAAAGGAAATTTGTTTCCTTCAATCCACACATTTTAATGAAATCAATGTCTCTTTCCATCAAAGCTGTAGATCTTTAAATTTTCTGTCTGCAGTTTTCTTGTGCATGCTTTCTAAGAAGTATACCCGAAATTCCTTTCCCTGCCTCTCCAGCTTTAATATTCCCAAGGAACCTGTTGTCCTTGGCATCTCCTCTCATTTTCTTTTAACTTTCTGTGTCCTGTGAACTGTCACAATGCCTGTGAGTATACTGGTTCTTGAAATGTGGACCCCAGGCAAAATCATCACCTGAGAATTTACTAGAAATGCAAGTTTCCGCCTCCACTGCAGACCTACTGAAGCAGCAATCTGGAGACAGGGCTTGTGATCTTTTTTGCCAAGTCCTCCAGGTGATTTATAATGTACACTAGCTTCCCTGGTGGCTCAGAGGTTAAAGCATCTGCCTCCAATGCGGGAGACCAGGGTTCGATCCCTGGGTCGGGAAGATCCCCTGGAGAAGGAAACGGTAACCCACTCCAGTATTCTTGCCTGGAGAATCCCATGGACGGAGAAGCCTGGTAGGCTACAGTCCACGGGGTCGCAAAGAGTTGGACACGACTGAGCGACAGAACAGAAAGTTTGAAAACCACTGCCTTAGAAGACAGGTCAGCAAACGATTTCCATGAAGGGCCAGATAGTAAATATTTTAGGCTTTGGGAGCCAGATGGCCTCTGTTGTGGGCTTCCCTGGTGGCGCAGACAGGAAAGAATCTGCCTGCCAATGTAGGTTCTATTCCTGGGTCAGGAAAGTCCCCTGGAGAAGGGCATGGCAACCCGCTCCAGTATTCCTGCCTGGGAAATCCCATGGACAGAGGAGCCTGACGGGCTGCAGTCCATGGGGTCTCAAAGAGTCAGACACGACTGAGTGACTAAAACTTTCACTGGCCACTGTTGTAACTATTCAACACTTTGCGACCCCATGGACTATATAGGCCATGGAATTCTTCAGGCCAGAATACTGGCGTATTCCCTTCTCCAGGGGAATCTTTCCAACCCAGGGATTGAACCCAGGTCTCCCGCATTGCAAGTGGATTCTTTATCAGCTGAGCCACCAGGGAAGCAACATGGAAGCAGCCACAGACAATATATGAATGAATGAATGCAGTTTTGTTCTAATAAAATGTTACTGATGGGTACTAATATTTGAATTTCATTTAATTTCATATATTATAAAATACTATTATTCTCTTGATTTTTTTTTCAGCCTCTTAAGAACATAAAAATTATTCATAGCTTGAGGGCTGCCCAAAAGCAGGCAGTGGGCTGAGTGTGGTCCACAAGCTTTAGTCTGTAAACCTCTGCAATAGACCATCTCTGGTTTGCTCTTGCTTAGGACACATTTTGTGAAAGCATCCATCGTCGATTCAGTTCTTTCTGATGCCCTCACATGATCTCCCCCTCTCTCCAGGGCGTTGATCTTTCCTGAGGCCATGTCTTGAGTAAATGATTTGGGACATGGGGTCTCACTAAGAAGAGGTCTGTGTGTGTCTCTCCAGCTAGGGCCTTACTTCCCCATCAGAAGAATGGGCACAGCCTAGGGTCAGCCTTAAAGAGGGTGGATTCAAGCCACTCCATTCCAAGACTGGCAGTCTAGTCGGTGGTAAGTGACCAACGCCCCCCGCAATCTGAGCTCCAAATAAGCCAGAAGTGTGGAGTAAAAATGGCCTCTCCAGAGTCCTAAGCAGAAATAGATGCTCTTTGACCAGACCACATCCCTCCAGCCCCTGTCCTCTGGAGCTTTTTCTGGAGCCGGGCACTCGCCATGGGGCTGGCATCAGGGTTGTTTGTCTAGTGCCATTCCCAAATCACACCTCAGGGTGGCCCAGAGGAGGAGAAATATATGTCTTGGCAGAATTGGGAGAGAGAGAGAGCGCGCATGCCCCGGGAACAGTGGGCTGGGAAGGAAGCAAGCATTAGAGTTTTCTAATTTTAAAAAGAAAGAACAAAACAAAACACGGCGCCCTGCTGCTCTCTGGACCGCCCACACCGTTCCTGTCTTCCCTTGCCTCCTTCTCCCCCTGCAGCGGAAGGCACAGACACCTTAGTGGTGGCTGTGTTTATTTTCCCACGCTGCACACAGGCACACGCCCTTGCGGCCATCACACAGCTTCCTCCATCTCTGCCACTCCTTGGAGAATTGCGGGGCTTCCAGGCTCCAGAGGTAAATGGCAAGCAGACGGAACCCTTCTTTTCTTTAGCACTATTAAAAGGAGCAGAACATTGCAAGGCTTCTTGCTTCTGGCAAAGCTGAGGATTTTATTGCTGTTGTTTATGAAGGAAAGCAGAAAGTTGTTACATTGGCAAGCTTCCTTTTCTGCTTGAGAATCTGAACAGAATCCCTTTCTTGGAAATGATCAGGAGCAGAACACATGTGTCATTATAGTCAGGCTTCTTCACATGGAGCTTGGAAATTGCCCTCCAGCAGAGTTCAGAGTGCAGCTCAGTCTGAGCAAAGGAGTGGGTTCTTACCTAGTGACTGTGTCCCGGTGAGTGGGAGAAACCTTGATGGGCTGGAAGCATGGTCAGGACAATTGTCTCCTTAGCAGGCGCCATATTCAGGGGCACTTGACACAAGAGATAGCTCAATAGAGGAATAGAGAGGTAAGTGACTTGCTGAAGGTCACCCAGTTAAGTGGACCAAATTGATTGCAGTTGAGATGTATCTGGCTCTGTGATACCTGCCAGCATCAAACAGTAACGCCCTTTTCCTAAGGCTGACACTTGGGTGCTACCTGTCACATCTTGTTCTAAGCACCTTCATAATTAACTCCTTTAATCCTTATTATTGCATAGTAGATGTTATTATTATCCAAATTCACATAAGGGGCAATTGAACTGCAAAGAGGAAATCACTCCTCACCCACAGCTAGCAAGTAGTGTTACCGAATCAGGTCTGGCTGCTCACCACTGGAAAAATCAATACTCAGAGACAAACACTGGCAGAAAGGAGGCATACCTGCTAAGTCACTTCAGTCGTGTCCGACTCTCTGCGACCCCATGGACTGTAGCCCACCAGCCTCCTCTGTCCGTGGGATTCTCCAGGCAAGAATACTTACTTAAGTAGTTGACTCTATGCGACCCCATGGACTGTAGCCTACCAGGCTCCGCAGTTCATGGGATTTTCCAGGGAAGAATACTGGAGTGGGTGGTTGCTATTTCCTTCTCCATTGCACATATCCAAAGCAGCTAAATAATCCTCAAAGGAAATACTGCATCCATGGAAAACACAGACATAGACACCTTTGAAAATAAACAGTGTCCATCCTATTAATGGGATGGCATGCTGCAAAGTAGAAACACATATGTTATTGTGGTGGTGAGTATCAAAATGACAAACTGTCGCCAGGTGCTGCCTCCCAAGCAATAGAAGTTTTCTTAACTACAAGTTGCTATAACTCTTAATTTTTGAAGTGAGCCTCTATTCTAATTGCCTCACAAACTTGTGGCAAGGAGGCTGTTTGGCCTGTATTTACATCATCACCCAGACACTGCCGTATTGTCCAGGTATCTGGACAAGTTTGACCAGACTTCCATTTGCTTGTTGGATTTTGTTTTGGGACCTTATTTGTATGTTCCACCACTTAACTACTTTTCTTCTCATTCACCCAAACTCCTGCTTTTGTTTCTGGTCAGGAAGTCTTCCTCTCCCAAGTCCTTGGGAACGCAATAATCAGGTTGAAGTGAAAGTTCTCACTCAGTCGTGTCCAACTCTTTGTGACCCCATGGACTATAGCCCACCAGGCTCCTCTGTCCATAGAATTCTCCAGGCAAGAATGCTGGAGTATATGGCCATTTCCTTCTTTAGGGGATCTTCCTGACCCAGGGATGGAACCTGGGTCTCCTGTATTGCAGGCAGATTCTTTACTGTCTTGAGCCACCGAGCAGAACAATAATCAGGTTAAGTTGCTGTTTCTTCCAGGCATTTTGAATGACACTCTGTCCCCTGAGTCCATTTTCAGAAAAGTAGGTCGAAGTCATAAAGAATAGACTTCCTGCGTGGAGACTTTCTGACTCATCATTAATCACTTCCTTGGGAACAATTGGGAGAATAAATTTCATGTGACTCCAGGCAGGTATCAAGCAAGATCTTCTGTTGAGCCCTGTGAGAATATAGGTAATTTAACAGAACTGGAAAAAAAAAAAAAGTTTTCCATTTTTCAAATCTAAGATTTCCCCTTTCATTATAGAATCTCAATAACTTGCACTTTTATCATTTCAATACATCCTGGGAAATGATTCCAAGGAGTTTATTTGTATAGTTAGAAGAGATGAAGAGTGCTTCTTTGTGGAAGGGACATAAAAAGGTGTTCCCAGTCTACCACAGGCACCGAATGTTCTCAGAAGTAATTCCTTCCCTGTGGGTTGGATTTATTAAAACAGAGATCTGTGGCTCAGGAAAGGTAATGAGCCTTGTGGACCCTTTAGTTCTGAATTGCTTTTCCCTAATTGTGACCCTTTGGCTACAGCCCATAATAAAGAGATATTCACACTACAAAAGGTCTCTGGAGGGTAACTTCAGGCTTGACCTGTACTTATTACCACAAATGTTTGAAAGCTCTGTGAGAGATTTTGACTTCATGTGGTTCTTGTACTGAGGAGCATGTACATGTGTTGATATGATATAATATAGTGTTTTATAACTTACATGCATATTACACATAATCATTTGCTTGCAATAATTATACTGTACTAAAACATACAGTGGAAAATTGGAATACTCATGATTTCTAAATTGAAAATTAAATAAAATGTAGTTATATGATTTTGACTTAAAATCAGTCTAGAATCTTCTCTTGGTAGACCCGTCAATTGTCTGATGTCTTTTAGGAATAGTGAGCCCAGAAGCAAGGCAGAATACCCTGCCCTTTATTCGGCGGGTGGGATTTCAAACAGGCCCAAGCTGGACGTGTTGAAGTCTAGCTTCTACAGGGCAGCATAGCTAGAAGCTGATGGAGACCAACAGCCTACATTTTTATATTGCTGGCAGAGAACAGTCCCCTAGAAGCTGAGCCACTAGCAGGAGTGCCTATAAAGCAGCCAGCCCGGCTCCTGAGCAAAGGAGCTCAAGCGTGTTCTCACTGTGGAGAGACCCTGGGTTTTCCAGTCACCTCTTTACTGACAGGAAGCAGCATTTATCCAGCCCTTAAAGATAAGCATGGAGCTGCTGAAAGCAGAGATTGGGCTCCATATATAGAATAAGCCTGTTTTATTCGTGGGAGGGATTTAACATAAGAAAACCAGAAATGTGATAAAGCCAAGAAATGACACTCTTGAGGCAAGTATTCCTCAAAACCCCACATTCTAAGTGTGTCTGCAAAGTCCTCATCCCAACACGTGGCAGAAGACTAGACTCCCGTCAGCCATTTCTGCTCTAAGTGAGAATGTGGGGTTGGAAAAAATGTTCAACCGTGTGGTTCCCTCAGTTGTTTTCTTCAGTTAAAATATTGACTTAAACTTTAACAGACACCACTGTTTGTTTTAAGTGTGGTTGAGAAAGATGGAAAATCACAGCCATTTCCTCTTACGAAAGGTTTCTGGAAGGTTACTGGTAATGCTTACCTTTGTCTGGGGGGAAGCTTCGAAGAGAGTCTGGGGACATGAGTTTGAAGGAGCTATGTGAGCTTTTGGCTCCATGAGAGAGCTCCACATTCCTTTCCTACAACCCTCACCACATGACCACTAGGAATTATGTAATCCTTCCCTCCCTTCCCTTCAAGAGTCACAGCCAGAGACTCTGGCACCTTCTAGGAGACAAACTTATTTTGTGTGGTTACACATGCAAGAGAAGGATGATAGGGGATGGGATGGTTGGATGGCATCACTGACTCAGTGGACATGAATTTGAGCAAATTCTGGGAGATACTGAAGGACAGGGAATCCTGGTGTGCTGTAGTCCATGGGGTCACAAAGAGTTGGACATGACTGAGCGACTTACCAACAACAACAGGTGTTGTAGGCAGTTCTGGGGTGCAAAATGCTCTAAACCTTGTTTCTTGGTCTTCTCCCAAAATTACTGGGGTGAGATTCCTATCTCATACATGGTGACTTTCCTCAGGCACCAATCTCAGGGCTCACAGCCTGACAGGGTCGCCCCAGACCTCACCATGTGCAACTCACAGCCTCAGCTTTGCCCATCCTCCCCTGGCAGGTGCCCACGACACTCACCACCACCCAGTCCCAACCCTAGGAGCCACAATCACCATAGGAAGTATTCCTGGAGGTTGGCATCCTGAGATGGATTGGACAGGGTTCTGGGTATCTTTCACTTGGGAAACTCTCAACCCCTTCTTCCCAACCATGTGAGAATACAGACTTAATAGGCTGAGAAAATGAACTTTATTCAGTTTTTTTTTTTTTTCTGGCCTCTAGATCCTTTTTCTGTCCGTGGCCTGAGTTGGTAGGACCAACAAAAGCCACAAAGAGCTATGCCTGTGCAGCCCCTGGGGAATAATTGGTGCAGCAACTGGGAGCATCCATCAGAGCAGCCAGGATGCTTTTCATTTCAGAAGCCCCATCAGGCTGCATTAGCATCTTCCTCCAAGTCAGGGAGGGCTTCCCAGGTGGCTCAGTCTATAACGAATCTGCCTGCAATACAGGAGACATGGGTTCAATCCCAGGGTTGGGAAATTCCCCTGGAGAAGGGTATGGCAACCCACTCCAGTATTCTTGCCTGGAAAATCCCATGGACAGAGGAACCTGGTGGGCTACAGTCTAAAATTAGAAACTTTCAAGATTGAAGAGCCTTCAGTCTAGTGGTTTTCAAATGCTCTTTAGGTTCAAAGCCTTTATTCAGGGTAATCTTCATAGAAGCATATTACTGGACACAGAGAAAGGTTTATGTGTTCTGATTGACAGGAGTGGGGCAAATCCTGAACCCTGTCCTTTCAGACCCCAACTCAAACCCTCCAGAATTACATAAAACTGCACCACATGGGACTATTTAAGTAAATGAAATAAAATGTAAAATTCGGTTTCTTAGTCACACTGGCTACATGCCAAACACTCAACAACCTCTGGTGGCAAGTGGCAACCTGTTAGACAGTGTGGATGTAGAACATTTCCAGTATAGCAGAAGTTTCTATTGAACAGAACTGCTGTAGAATTTAGGACGTCCCTAAATGGTCTTCTCTGGTGGCTCAGCGGTAAACAATCTGCCTGCCAATACAGGAGACACAAGTTCAGCCCCTGGGTCAGGAAGATCCCCTGGAGAAGGAAATGATAACCCACTCCAGTATTCTTGCCTGGAGAATCCCATGGACAGAGGAACCTGGAGGGCTACAGTCCCTGGGGTCATGAAAGAGTCAGATACAACTTAGTGACTTAAAAACAACAACAACAAGGGGACTCTGCAATTTCTAGGCCTCTGGGAAACAAGATAGAAAACCACTGATCTAAGCTAACACTTGAGCAAGAAGAGAAGTCCAGAGAGATGGAGCATAGTTTGCCAGCCACATGACTGGTTCTTAAAGAACTGGAACTCTGCCTCAGGTCTGTTAGTCTCCTGCCTGCCCCTAACTTCTTACCCCATGCTCTGTTACCTCCCAAGGATTCACCACCACCTTAAGCCTTTCTCTGACATCTCTACTGTTTAAGGAAAGGGAGGCCAGGTCATAGTCAGGTTTGATACTTGGAAAGAGACTTTAAATTTTATACATGTTCATTCAGCCTCTGGCACATAAATAGAGACATTTAAACTCACATCAGGCCCAAGCAGATGTGAAGGGAAATACTGTCAATTAGTGAGAAGCTAATTAATCTTTCTTTGCCACATACACTCTGGCAGGATCGAGAAAGTGTTGTTTTTGCTCTGAGCTGCAGGATTGCTTGCTATGGAAACAATGCATGATTATCATGTTGATTTCTTGACTTTGTTTGGAAGCTGGCAGTGGAGGGCAGATCTTGCCAGCAGTTACCCCTGCAGTTCAAAAGGAAAGGAATTAGAAAATAGATTCTTTAATTAGTGAATCAGGGCATGTTGGATTCTTTACTTTTAACAGAATAGGAATATTTTATCCTGTGTGACATCTTCCAATTCAGATATTTTGAAGATTTCCTAATCACATCTTGTTATTTCTCAATTTAATTATTATTATTATTTTGATTATTATTATGTTGCAAGACAGAGAGGCAAGGATGAGGCAACTATTATAGATAAAGTTCATCAAGGGCAGAACATCCTTCAGGACCTGCTAACTGGCTGTGATTTTTCCAGTGACTCAGAACTGGCTCCGTTTTACTGCATGTCTGATGGTGTCTTCCTTCCTGTCCAAATCACCCTGTGGCTGCCACCGAGAGAGGTCTACTTATAGGGAATTTCTCTTAAAAGGGCCAAGCCAGAAATGGCATCTCCATTTATCTCGCCAGCCAGCAGTCTTGTAGCCACCTAAGCAGCTCGAAAATAAGGAAGAGTGGACTCAGTGTCAGGGACAGCGCTGGGCACAACAGCAGTTATATAAATGAAAAGAACAGTATCCAGTAATGGAAACTCGGCTCGTGAACTCACAGTTAGAATATGGTATGATGTTTGTGATAGAAGCCTTTACCAAGAGCGGTGGCAGCAGTGAGAAGGATTAGCTCTCGTCACTACACGGAAATTGTTCTTTTTAAGGTCCGCCGTTGAATGTCTGTATGTGTTACTTCCTTGGCTTCTTCGCCTGTCTAGGTAATTTCCATTTACTCATCAAAGTGCAGTTGAGATCACCTTTATCTGTGAATCCTTTCTGATCACATCACTTTCCTTTATGATAGGCAGAGTTGGGTGCGTTACCCTCACTGTCCTTAAAGCAGCCTGTAAATTTATCTATTCAGTAATTACATTGTTTTGTAATTATTTGTTTATATTTGTATTACTCCTTTAGAATATGAGCTTAACCCCTCTGAGACCCAGTTTCTTCATCTCTGAAAGAGCACAGTGTGAGGAGAGTGCAGATAGGTGGTAACTAACATTACCATGTAAATGAGTGGATGAAGGATGTGACGTTTGACTTGGGTCATGAAAAATGAAAGAAATTATCAGGTAGAGAAGATGGCTTAATTTTAGTAATGTCCTCTTTAAAGCTTGAAGTATATCTAAAACTGGGAACTTGTTTGTTGAAAATTTATCATTCAGATCACTAGGGTACTTTTTTATTTTATTTGTTCATTCAGTATTTATCGTATTTATGTGGGATGTTTAGGAAATTTTTTGCAGAGGAAGAACTCAGAACCCTCTCTGGAAGAGTTTCAATTTCAAGTCAAAGACATATGAAACAGTTAACCCTGAAGGTAGCTAGTAGAGTTAATTAATATGTAGTTAACACTGCATATAACTAGTAAATGCAAAAATTAAGAATTTATATTGTTGTTGTGCAGTCAAATATATATAAAGGACATATATAATTAATAGGTGTTCAGAGGTTGTAGATTTTGTTCTGACTTTCATTGACAAAGCTTTCATGAAAGAGATGAGGCTTGAATGAGCCTTTTAGAAAGTTAATATCTGGAAGGATAAATAATGTTTGAAAGTGGTCATACAAATATTTGGGGAAAATCATTCCTAGTGAGGGAATATCAAGTGCTAAAGCTCTGAAGTATCAGAATGTTTGCTGGATTTGAAATGAACAGGGCATAGTGTGCAAAGGGAAGAGTACTCCAATATGCTGTCAGAGAGGTGGACAGGGTGCAGCTTTACTGGATAAAGACTTTAGATTTCTTTCCAAGTGTGTTTGAGGGGCTTGAGTGTTAATGACATGATTATGCTTTAAAAGGATCCCTTTGACTTGATATATGAAGTATAGAGAGTAAGGAAGTCTTAAATAGAAGCAGGAATAATGATTATTAGGTCATTATATTGATGATGATGATGGTGATGATGATGCTAACAGATGGAATACTATATACTGCTTTAAGTGTTTCACAAATATTCACTTACTTTAACCCCAACAAAGCTCTATGAGGACTGTACTATGATAATCCCAGGATGAGGAAACTGAAGCGTGTGAAGGTGGAACATACATGGCAAAGTTGGGGTCTGAGTTCGTGCTCCACTCGCTTCCCTAAAATTACCTTTCCAGTTTTCATCTAGGCTTGTCCTAAGTGTGTCAGTGGAGGGGGTGAGGAAAGGTTGAATTGTGGATGTATTTTGAAGGTAAAGCCAATAGCATTTGCTCATGAGTTAGATATAGGGGATAAGAGAAAAATAAAAGATAATACCAAAAATTTTGACTGTACAACTGGGATAATTGGTAATTTTGAGATGGGAACACTGGGAGAGAATTAGGTTTGGGCCTGGAGAAATGGGATAGGAATCAAAGGTTCAATTTCATGAAATTTCAGTTGCTCAAGGCATACATTTATAGATAGAGAAAACTGTATGCAGGTCAAGAAGCAACAGTTAGAACTGGACATGGAACAACAGACTGGTTCCAAATTGGGAAAGGAGTATATCAAGGCTGTATATTGTCACCCTGCTTGTTTAACTTATATGCAGAGTACATCATGAGAAGTGTTGGGCTGGATGAAGCACAAACTGGAATTAAGATTGCGGGGAAAGATATCCATAACCTCAGATGTGCAGATGACACCACCCTTATGGCAGAAAGTGAAAAGGAACTGAAGAGCCTCTTGTTGAAAGTGAAAGAGGAGAGTGAAAAAGTTGGCTTAAAACTCTTAAAATTCAGAAAACTAAGTATGGTACTGGCATAAAGACAGAAATATAGATCAATGGAACAAAATAGAAAGCCCAGAGATAAATCCATGCACCTATGGACACCTTATCTTTGACAAAGGAGGCAAGAATATTCAATGGAGAAAAGACAATCTTTTTAACAAGTGGTGCTGGGAAAACTGGTCAACCAATTGTAAAAGAATGAAACTAGAACACTCCCTAACACCATACACAAAAATAAAATGGATTAAAGATCTAAATGTAAGGCCAGAAACTATAAAACTCCTAGAGAAGAACATAGGCAAAACACTCTCCGACATAAATCACAGCAGGATCCTCCATGACCCACCTCCCAGAATATTGGAAATAAAAGCAAAAATAAACACATGGGACCTAATTAAAATCAAAAGCTTCTGCACAGCAAAGGAAACTATAAGCAAGGTGAAAAGACAGCCTTCGGAATGGGAGAAAATAATAGCAAATGAAGCAACTGACAAAGGATTAATCTCAAAAATATACAAGCAACTCCTACAGCTCAATTCCAGAAAAATAAACGGCCCAATCAAAAAATGGGCCAAAGAACTAAACAGACATTTCTCTAAGGAAGACATACAGATGGCTAACAGACACATGAAAAGATGCTCAACATCACTCATAATCAGAGAAATGCAAATCAAAACCACCATGAGGTACCATTTCATGCCAGTCAGAATGGCTGCTATCCAAAAGTCTACAAGCAATAAATGCTGGAGAGGGTGTGGAGAAAAGGGAACCCTCTTACACTGTTGGTGGGAATGCAAACTAGTACAACCACTGTGGAGAACAGTGTGGAGATTCCTTAAAAAACTGGAAATAGAACTGCTATACGACCCAGCAATCACACTCCTGGGCACAAACCGAGGAAACCAGAATTGAAAGAGACACGTGTACTCCAATGTTCATTGCAGCACTGTTTATAATAGCCAGGACATGGAAGCAACCTAGATGTCCATCTGCAGACGAATGGATAAGAAAGCTGTGGTACATATACACAATGGAATATTACTCAGCCATTAAAAAGAATACCTTTGAATCAGTTCTAATGAGGTGGATGAAACTGGAGCCTATTATACAGAGTGAAGTAAGCCAGAAAGAAAAACACCAATACAGTATACCAATGCATATATATGGAATTTAGAAAGATGATAACGATAACCCTGTATGTGAGACAGCAAAAGAGACACAGATGTATAGAACAGTCTTTGGGACTCTGTGGGAGAGGGTAAGGGTGGGATGATTTGGGAGAATGGCATTGAAACATGTATATTATCATATGTGGAACGAATTGCCAGTCCAGGTTCAATCCATGATACAGGATGCTCGGGGCTGGTGCAATGGTGGGATGACCCAGAGGGATGGGATGGGGAGGGAGGTGGGAGGGGATTCAAGATGGGGAACACATGTACACCCGTGGCTGATTCATATCAATCTATGGCAAAACCAATACAATAATGTAAAGTAAAAAAAAAAAGAAAAGAAAACTAAGATCATGGTATCTGGTCCCGTCACTTCATGGGAAATAGATGGAGAAACAGTGGAAACAGTGACAGAGTATTTTCTTGGGCTCCAAAATCACTGCAGATGGTGATTGCAGCCATGAAATTAAAAGACATTTGCTCCTTGGAAGAAAATCTATGACACACCTAGACAGCATATTAAAAAGCAGACATTACTTTACCAACAAAGGTCCATCTAGTCAAGGCTATGGCTTTTCCAAGAGTCATGTATGGATATGAGAGTTGGACTATAAAGAAAGCTGAGCGCTACAGAATTGATGGTTTTGAACTGTGGTGTTGGAGAAGACTCTTGAGAGACACTTGGACTGCAAGGAGATCCAACCAATCCATCCTAAAGGAAATCTGTCCTGAATATTCATTGGAAGGATTGATGTTGAAGCTGAAGCTCCAGTACTTTGGCCACCTGCTGCGAAGAGCTGGCTCATTGGAAAAGACCCTGATGCTGGGAAAGATTGAAAGCAGGAGGAGAAGGGGACAACAGAGGATGAGATGGTTGGATGGCATCACCAACTCGATGGACAGGAGTCTGAGCAAGCTCCGGGAGTTGGTGATGGACAGGGAGGCCTGGAGTGCTGCAGTCCATGGGGTCACAAAGAGTTGGACATGACTGAGCGACTGAACTGAACTGAACCTAGAGAGTAACAAAGCAATATTTAGTTTTTCACCTTCAGTGGACATGGAAGTTCAAAACTTAAAATACTTTCTATAGAGATAGATGGTTGCTCTTTCATACCACTGAATTTATATTCTTGCAGTAGTCAGGATAAAAAAGATGGTATGGGGGAGTGAATGATGGCCTCCAAAGATATCAGTGCCCCCAAACAGTGAATCTTACCTTATATGGAAAAAGGGACTTTGCAGATGTGATTAAAGATATTGAGGCAGGGAGATTTTCTTAGGTTATTACGATGAGGCCGAAATGCCATTACAAGTGTCCTCATGAGAATGAAGCAGGGATGATGTGACCTCAGAAGAGGATAAGGCAGTGTGACCACAGGTGTAGAGGTTGGAGAGATATGTGTGTGCTAAGTCGCTCCGTCCTGTCCAGCTCTTTTGCAGCCCCATGGACTGTAGCCCACTAGGCTCCTCTGTCCATGGGTTTATCCAGGCAAGAACACTGGAATGGGTTGCTATGCCCTCCTCCAGGGGATCTTCCTGATCTAGGGATTGAACCTGCGTCTCTTACGTCTCCTGCATTGGCAGGTGGGTTCTTTACCACTCGTGCTGCCTGGGAAGCTGGAGAGATGTGGCACATGCCACTGAATGCTGGCAGACAACTAAAGCTGGAAGAGCCCAGGAACAGGCTCTCCCCTGGAGCCTTCAGAAGGTAGCAGCCTTGCAACACGTTGATTTTAGATCCATCAGACTCACTTTGGACTTCCGGCCTCCAGAACGTCAAGAGAATACATTTGTGTTGTATTAAGTCACTAAGACTTTGTGGCAGTTTATTATAACAGCAAGAGGAAATTAATTCAGGAAGGTCACAAAGAAGATGAGTTGTGTGTTTTTTTTCACTTGGGAAAGTGAGGAAGTGGAATGATTTCTTTGTAATCAACTCATTTACGCAAAGGAAACAGAATCCCAGTCCTTCTGACAAGAAGAAGGGTGGCAAGTGAATGTGCTACAGGAGCATGAGCTCAGAAGTCAGGGACCTAGGGATCAGGTTTTTGCACACACACTTACACAACTGTGGGAACAAGGGCACAGATACACAGCACAGATACTCGTTAAATGTGAGCTGAAATTGTACTTTTTCCCTTCTTTTCCCTTCATCCAAGTACATAAATAAGCAGCAGAATTGTATTCATTTAAATGAAATCCAGAAAGGACTGGCTTATCCTTTTGTCACCATCCCTACATAATTCACACACACACATGCACATACTCACACACACACACACATGCACAGGAAAGCCCTGGAGTTCAAATGCATTAATTGTTTGAGGAAGGATGAAGGAAGGAGAACCAGCAAAGACAAAATATTGATTCAAGAGGCTCTTGGGACAGAAGTGTCTGCAGTCTCCTTTGATTGTTACAGACCAAACAACGAGACGTTTGTATTTGTTTGTTTGTTTGTTTCTTTAGAAACCAGAAATTGATTACACCAAGATGAGTCATAGTTATATTATGTCTCTTTTTAATACTAAGTAAATTAAAGTCAATCACACTGGATTATGTATCATTTATATGTCAGCCTTCTAGTTACCACTGAAGAAAAACAGTCCTTAATCACTGTGGTTTCTTTGGTTTGCCCTTTGTGTCTTTACTCTAGGAAGCACATGGGAAAGAACTGACCAGATTTCTTAATGCTTGGAACTAACCACAAAGCCCTTCCGACTCTTTGAACTGCTTTGTTCTTCCAGATAGAACTGACTGTTGTATTCTGGGGTCCTGCCTTTTTGATGAACATATCATATCTGTGAATTTCAGTGAACTGAAGCTTGGGCTTAAATCCTAATGAACTTGATATCTACTGTAGTATCTTCTAAGGCTCTGACTGATTGGAAGAAACACCAACAAGGACTGTTTATTGGTCAAAGATAATTTATTGAAAATTTAAAATATAAATCAAATTATACATATTCTTGTATTTGAATTGAGCATATCATTTGTAAATCGTGTGTCAATTGCAGTCATGTACATTTCTTCAGAGAGGGTTCTAGAGTGAACAGGTCTAGATTTCTTTGACCAGCTCCGTCATCTATTAGCTGTGGAATATAGACAAGTTGCTGGTCTTCAGCTTCCTTACTAAAAATTGTGAAATTGGGGGAGGCTATGGTGTTCACTGGAAGGACTGATGCTAAAGCTGAAACTCTAATACTTCGGCCACCTCATGTGAAAAGTTGACTCACTGGAAAAGACTGATGCTGGGAGGGATTGGGGGCAGGAGGAAAAGGGGACGACAGAGGATGAGATGGCTGGATGGCATCACCGACTCTATGGACGTGAGTTTGAGTGAACTCCGGGGGTTGGTGATGGATAGGGAGGCCTGGTGTTGTGATTCATGGGGTCACAAAGAGTCGGACACGACTGAGCGACTGAACTAAACTGAACTGATGCATATGTAGAGGCAGAGGGTGTATGGGAAATTTATGTACCTCCCTCCCAGTTTTGTTGTAAGTCTAAAGCTGCTCTAAAAAACAATCATCCTAAAAATGGGGAAAATAACTACTTTGCAGAATTATTACAAACACTAAATGAAATGAAGATAAAGGACCTATATTAGATTCCTGAGAAGCTGAAGCTGTTGGTTGTGGTTATTATTCCACCTCTAGCTGCTCTTTTCTCCTCCAAAGTAGGTCCAGACCTGGAGGGGAACAAGACTCTCCTCTCTAAGGGTCTCCTCGTCCTTAGATCAGTACATGGCATCACACCTAGTTATAAGCTCTGAAGGCTAGTCTTTGCATTTCCAATTTATGTTAATAATAATACTAATAATCACAATGACCCTTTCTTGGTCATCTGCTGTCTACCAGGCCCTTTGCTAGCAGCCTGCATAAATCAATACAACCAGTAACCGTATAATGTGGGTACATTTATTAAAACATTTTATTCACAATTATGTACATAATTTTCATAGACAGCAAAACTGAAAAGTTAAGTGTTGTTTAGTCACTAAGTTGTGTCCGACTCTTCCGTGATCCTATGGACTGTAACCCACCAGGTTCCTCTGTCCATGGGATTTCCCAGGCAAGAATACTGGAGTGGGTTACCATTTCCTTCTCCAGGGAATCTTCCCAACCCAGGGATCAGACCCGCATCTCCTTCACTGGCAGGTGGATTCAGGTAAGCCCCCAAAGTTAAAAGATGTGTTCTGAATCATCTCATAATCAAAATGTATATCCAAAATTCTTTTATGTGTTTCAGTCATATCCTGGGCATCAAACCAAAGAAATCAATGAGAGAGCATTCCTGTCATTAAGAATTTACTGCTTAAAGGAGGCAAATCAATAGCTTATATCACTAAGGACAGGCCCATAATTATGAGTTGCAACAGCCAGACTCAATCTTGCAGAGAAAAAAAAGAAAGAAGAAAAATATGTAAAACCTCCATTAACAGGAATAACTAATTATAGCAGTCAAATAGCAAGGCTCTTTTCCTGTGCTTCTGCCTCCCTCCATTTTCTACTCTGAATTTTTAGAACAAAGAAACAGATGACAACAAAACTTCCTATCAGGAATGTAGATGATGTTGTTGATGTTGATTTGAATTCCAGGCATGTGCGGGTGGGTGGCTGTCTCAGGGGGAGAGTGACTGACAAGAAGTTGTCAAGCAGGCAAGGAATGCAGATTTCTTTCCTTAAATGAGACAAGCAAGCAGGAATTGAGCCGTAAGGAGCTTGCTGCACAGAGCAGGAGACCTGCAGTGATCTCGTGGTTGGAGTTGCAGTTTCCTTACCTACCCCGCCCTCAACCCTATCCCCTGTCCCCTGTATACCCTCACTCAGAGACACAACCAAGGACACAACCCCATGGGGCTGGTGATTGGTCAGGCTCTTCCAGATCATGAGGATTCACTGGTGGCTCAGACGGTAAAGAATCTGACTGCAATGCAAGAGACCCAGGTTCGATCCCTTGGTTAGGAAGATCCCCTGGAGAAGGGAATGGCTACCCGCTCCAGTTTTCTTGCCTGGAGAATCCCATGGACAGAGGAGCCTGGTGGGCTACAGTCCGTGGGTGGCAAAGAGTAAGATGTACCTGAGTGACTCTCACTTCCAGACCATGTGCTGGGCCTTCCCAGGTTGACAGGGCTGATCTTGGGGGTCTCATTATTCCTCCATGGCATTTCTTGACAGCTGTGAGAGAGGAAAGTAGCAGAGCTATCCAGAGCCAATTGTCACTCACCTGTATCAACAGCAAACTACTATTCAGCTGTAGCAGAGTAGGAATGCATTTTGCTCTTAGGGATACTTCCATCTCTTTTTCTTCAGGCTGGGAGCAAGTATGAGCCAGTCTTGCACATTGCTGAATGAAGGATGCAGATTGTGCTGAAGTAAGCAATCCAGGAATCTCTGAGATCTGATTATCCAAAGTAGGCACACACTGTCATTCTGCCTGAAATCCAGTCCTCACTGTTAGGCTCAACAGTGTTGAGGACTGGAAGATACTGTTGCATAGGTTACATACTGCACAACTCTAAAGGACTCACTGTTTTATGGTGATCCTGGATTCTTCTCAGTCTTCTATCCTTTTGCCTTCCTAGTGATCACTGTTCAAAAACCAAGAATGTTCAGGAGAACACTGCAAGATCTCAATAATTTAAAAAGAGCAAGGTCTATTTTCTATTTCATTCAAGGAGGAAATGGACAAATATAATAAATACCATATTCTAAGATTTTGAAAATGAGATGTAAAAGAAAATGTTGTTGTTGTTTAGTCACTAAGCTGTGTTCAACTCTTTTGCACCCCACCAGGCTTCTCTGTCCATGGGATTTCCCAGACAAGAATACTGGGGTGGGTGGCCATTTCCTTCTCCAAGGATCTTCTCAACTCAGGGATCTAACCTGCCTCTCCTGCATTGACAGGCAGATTCTTTACCACCTAGCCACCTGGGAAGACCAAAAGAAAAAGTATCTCTACACAATAAAAAGTTTTGATTCCACAAATTCCATTTATTATGGATTTTGCAAACAATAATTTATATATCCTATTGTAATTACAGCAAAGAACAATAGACTCTATCTCTTGCCTACCTTATTACTTTACACCCTTTCCACATGGGAAAATAGTTTTATGAGGTTTTCATTTCAGTAAAAATTGACTTTTAATATCTAATATGTGAATCAAAAACCTATTCGCAGAGAGAAGATAGCAGTGGGAGGTTAATTTGTAATCCATGCCTATCCCCAGATAATTCAGGAAGATATGATTAAGATTATACAGGGTACATTCAGTATTAATACATTTTAAGGAGAAATGTAGATTGGATTGAATTAAGAAGGGTTCTATGCCTGTCTCTCTTCCGGATTGAGTATGAACCCTCTGACTAGATTTCTGTTAGATTAGCTGAAGCAATAATGTCTTTGATTCCAAAATATGAACAGTAATTATCTCATACCCATTTATTGGAAAGCCTGCAACCAAAACAGAGGTTAATGCTTTTTGCAGATCCTAAAAGACTAAGATCGAATTGGAATACATTGTTTACTTTCTTAGGAACACAAGATTTCCACACGGAACAACAATTCTTTCAGAGTTGTCAAATTCACGTTACATGAACTATTTCACATCTGCATCTCTCACCATTTCTTCTTGCACTGAGGGGACTCATGCTAAACTAGATCTTCATCTAAGCCAGCGAAAGATTCAAGGACTGAACACCTTGTGTGGGAGGAAATGATAATTGAACCAATTAGCCATTTCACAACCTCCCTGTAGTCTGAAGACAATGTTTCATCCTAGCTGCTTTATGCGCAGATTTTTTTTTACAGATGGTAATAATTACTCTATAATTGCATTAAATGCCAACTTCCATGATCTTTCTTGAACCCTGTAGAACTGCAAAGCAGTTCACCTAGGTGATGATGAACTTTCTAAATTAGACACAATATGCTAATTTAATGTGGATACAGCTGAAGCCCAGTGGGGGCAGTTGATTACTTATGGTTATAAATGTTACCAAAATGAGCAAGGAGGATTTTAGTAATTCTCTCTCTGTGTCTCTCACACACACATACATACACACATACCTCATTAGCTAAATTGCTGCTCAAGTATAATCTTCATGATGATAAAATCATAACTTTTACATAAATTGAACAGAACTCAAATATTTTATTTGTCTCATATTTAAAGGGGGAATCATTAAGATGTTACTGGAGAATCTGAAGATCAGGCCATCAGGAATGTGGAAATGAACAGATGAATAGAGGGTTGAGATCCTGCAAGGCAGTAAAATGTAATTTGGGGGATAACCTTTTCTATGGGTTCAAAATCATGTGTATGCTTCTGCTGCTAAGTCACTTCAGTCGTGTCCAACTGTGTGACCCCATAGACGGCAGCCCACCAGGCTCCCCCATCCCTGGGATTCTCCAGGCAAGAAAACTGGAGTGGGTTGCCATTTGTGTATACTTAGCAGATAAAATTTATTTACATTGTTGTGGAAAAGAATCACGTGCATTAGTCTCAATTTTCGACAACTTCATTCTTCCACGATAGAGTTCCAAAATAGTCTAGTCAATGGAAACTATCCAAAGGTAAAACTTCTCTAGAATCCAGTGAGTGAGTGAGTGAAAGTCGCTCAGTCGTGTCTGACTCTTTGCAACCCTGTGGACTATAGCCTGCCAGGTTCCTCTGTCCATGGAATTCTCGAGGCCAGAATACTGGAGTGGATAGCAGTTCTCTTCTCCAAGGGATCTTCCCAACCCAGGGATCGAACCCAAGTCTCCCACACTGCAAGCAGATTCTTTATCATCTAAGCCACGAGAGAAGGCAAGAATCCAGTAATCCCCCAGAAATCAGCTAGATAATGCCCCACATACCAAGGGTGGACACCCAACTATTTCTTTTGCCCTCTTCTAAGTATGTGACCATTTTTTTCTGACAGTCAGCTATAGTTGACTGGTCATACTTCTGTTTCAGAGGAAGATAAAAGGTAGGGAAGCTGGGGACAAATCAGATGGATCATTCAAATTCCAAATATTCATTGGAAGGACTGATGCTAAAGCTGAAGCTCCAATACTTTGGCCACCTGATGTGAAGAGTTGCCTTGTTAGAAAAGACCCTGAAGCTGGGAAAGATTGAGAGCAGGATAAGAAGAGGACGACAAGGGATGAGATGGTTGGATGGCATCACCGACTCTATGGACATGAGTCTGAACAAACTGTGGGAAATAGTGAAGGACGGGGAGCCTGGCATGCTGCAGTCCAATGGGTCACAAAGAGTCAGACGTAACATAGCGGCTGAACAACAACATTCAAGCTCACACAAGCAAGGGCTAAATAAAGTCAAGGTGAAAAGTCAGGAACATTAGAATTCTGGGAATTTAAAACTAGAAGGGACTTTGGGTATGACTCAAGACTTGGATTTTAAAGAAAATATGTCTGAGACTGCCTTCTTGGCCTTGAAAGAAATGTTAAGCCACTTTGCTCAGGTGCCTTAAGTTATGTGGGGTCTGCCTTGCTGTAAGAATCTCCTTTCTACATTCCCTCCTCCCTCCTTCTCATGCTGTGCTACCCCGAGATGTTTCCCTTTTTATTTGGGAATAATCAGAATTAAAATACACAGGAAAATACTATATCAGGGTAATATTGGGTTGACCAAAAGAGTTGTTAGTTTTGGGGTTTTTTTTTCTGTAAAATGGATCTAGTAATGCTCTGTCCAGGGGATTCTCCAGGCCAAAATACTGGAGTGGGTTGCCATTTCCTTCTGTAGGGGATCTTCCCGACACAGGGATTGAACCTGTGTCTCCCACATTGCAGACTGACTCTTTAGGGTCTGAATCACCAGGGAAGCCCCTTAGTTGTCTTTCAGTTCAGTTCAGTTCAGTCGCTCAGTCGTGTCCGACTCTTTGTGTCTTTAATTTCATTCAAAACAATTTTGTTAGATTATACTGTGACCGCTGTCATATCAGCATGCAACTAGAAAACTATCAAAATTTGTGAATTTTTATATAATGTTGAAGATGGAAGAAAACAGCAATACTCTTGGCCTATTGTGCTTTATCATTTCAAAAAGGGCAAAATACAGCTGAAACACAACAAAGATTTGTGCAGTGTATGCAGAAGGTGCTGTGACTGACCAAGTGTGTCAAAAGTGGTTTGTGAAGTTTTGTGCTGAAAACTTCTCGCTCTACTAGTCTCCATGGCAGGTAGGCCAGTTGAAGTTGATAGAGATCAAATCGAGACATTCAGTTCAGTTCAGTTCAGTCACTCAGTCGTGTCCGACCCTTTGCGACCCCATGAATCACAGCACGCCAGGCCTCCCTGTCCATCACCAACTCCCGGAGTTCAATCAAACTCATGTCCATCAAGTCGGTGATGCAATCCAGCCATCTCATTCTCTGTCATCCCCATCTCCTCCTGCACCCAATCCCTCCCAGCATCAGAGTCTTTTCCAGTGAGTCAACTCGACGCATGAGGTGGCCAAAGTATTGGAGCTTCAGCTTCACCATCAGTCCTTCCAGTGAACACCCAGGACTGATTTCCTTTGTGATGGACTGGTTGGATCTCCTTGCAGTCCAAGGGACTCTCAAGAGTCTTCTCCAACACCACAGTTCAAAAGCATCAATTCTTCGGTGCTCAGCTTTCTTTATAGTCCAACTCTCACATTCATACATGACCACGGGAAAAACCATAGCCTTAACTGGACAGACCTTGGTTGGCAAAGTAATGTCTCTGCTTTTTAATATGCTGTCTAGGTTGGTCATAGCTTTTCTTCCAAAGACTAAGCGTCTTTTAATTTCATGGCTGCAATCACCATCTGCAGTGATTTTGGAGCCCAGAAAAATAAAGTCAGCCACTATTTCTCCTGTTTCCCCAACTGTTTGCCATGAAGTGATGGAACCAGATGCCATGATCTTAGTTTTCTGAATGTTGAGCTTTAAGCCAACTTTTTCACTCTCCTTTTTCACTTTAATCAAGAGGCTCTTTAGTTCTTCTTGACTTTCTGCCATAAGGGTGGTGTTATCTGCATATTTGAGGTTATTGATATTTCTCCTGGCAATCTTGATTCCAGCTTGTCCTTCATCCAGCCCAGCGTTCCTCATGATGTACTCTGCATAGAAGTTAAATAAGTAGGGTGACAATATACAGTCTTGATGTACTCCTTTTCCTATTTGGAACCAGTCTGTTGTTCCATGTCCAGTTCTGGTATGCCCATCTCTTTCAGAATTTTCCACAGTTTATTGTGATCCACACAGTCAAAGGCTTTGGCATAGTCAATAAAGCAGAAATAGATGTTTTCTCTGGAACTCTCTTACTTTTTCAATGATCCATCGGATGTTGGCAATTTGGTCTCTGGTTCCTCTGCCTTTTCTAAAACCAGCTTGAACAGCTGGAATTTCACAGTTCACCTATTTCTGAAGCCTGGCTTGGAGAATTTTAATCATTACTTTACTAGCGTGTGAGATGAGTGCAATTGTGTGGTAGTTTGAGCATTCTTTGGCATTCCCTTTCTTTGGGATTGGAATGAAAACTGACCTTTTCCAGTCCTGTGGCCACTGCTGAGTTTTCCATATTTGCTGGCATATTGAGTGCAACACTTTCACATCATCAATTTTCAGTTATTGAAATAGCTCAACTGGTATTCCATCACCGCCACTAGCTTTGTTCGTAGCAATGCTTCCTTTAGGAAGCCCACTTGACTTTACATTCCAGGATGTCTGGCTCTAGGTGAGTGATCACACCATCGTGATTATCTAGGTCATGAAGATCTTTTTTGTACAGTTCTTCTGTGTATTCTTGCCACCTCTTCTTAATATCTTCTGCTTCTGTTTCAAGACATTAATTGCAAACAATTAGCATTATACCACTTGGGAGATAGTCAGCATACTCAAAATATCCAAATCAAGCATTAAAAATCATTTGCACCAGCTTGTCATGTTTCTCTCTTTGACGTTTGGGTTCCACATAAATTAAGTGAAGAAAACCTTCTTGACCATATTTTCTCATGCAGTTCTTTACTTAAAGTTATTCCATGTTTGGCTTAAGGCTCAACATTCAGAAAACTAAGATCATTGCATCTGGTCCCATCACTTCATGGGAAATAGATGGGGAAACAGTGGAAACAGAGGCTGACTTTATTTTGGGGAGCTCCAATATCACTGCAGATGGTGATTGCAGCCATGACATTAAAAGACGCTTACTCTTTGGAAGAAAAAGTTATGACCAACCTAGACAGCATATTAAAAAGCAGAGACATTACTTTGCCAACAAAGGTCCGTCTAGTCAAGGCTATGGTTTTTCCCGTGGTCATGTATGGATGTGAGAGTTGGACTGTGAAGAAAGCTGATCGCTGAAGAATTGATGCTTTTGAACTGTGGTGCTGGAGAAGACTCTTGAGAGTCCCTTGGACTACAAGGAGATCCACCGAGTCCATTCTGGAGGAGATCAATCCTGGGTATTCATTAGAAGGACTGATGCTAAAGCTGAAACTCCAATACTTCGGCCACCTCATTCGATGAGTTGACTCACTGGAAAAGACTCTGATGCTGGGAGTGATTGGGGGCGGGAGGAGACGGGGATGACAGAGAATGAGATGGCTGAATGGCATCACCAACTCGATGGACATGAGTTTGAGTGAACTCTGGGAGTTGGTGATGGACAGGGAGGCCTGGCATGCTGTGATTCATGGGGTCACAGAATCAGACACGACTGAGCGACTGAACTAAACTGAACTGATGGGGCCAGTGAAATGAATCACCCACCACCCACACCAAAGGCTGGTCGGTCTTTATCCAAAGTAGGTGATATTGTGTATATGGTAGGATTGGAAGGGAGTCCTCTATTATGAGCTCCTTCTGCAAAAGAAGACAATTAATTCCAACAAGCACTGTTCTCAATTAGACCAACTGAAAGCAATTATTAATAAAAAGTGTTGAGAATTAGTCAACAGAAAAAGCATAATCTTCCATCATGATAATGTAAGGCTGCATGTTTCTTTGATGACCAGGCAAAAACTATTATAGCTTGGCTGGGAAGTACTGATTCCTCCGTTGTATTCACCAGATACTGCAACTTCATTAGGTCTTTACAAAATTCTCTTAATGGAAAATATTTTAATTCCTTAGAAGACTGTAGAAGGCATCTGCAAGAGTTCTTTGCTCAAAAGGATAAAAAGTTTTGGGAAGATGAAATTATGAAGTATCCTGAAAAATGGCCAGAGTTACTGGAATAAAGCTTGTTCAATAAAGTTCCTGGTGAAAATGAAAACTGTCTTTTATTTTTACTGGAAAACCAAAGCGACTTTTTGGCCAACCTAGCATCATTTTAAATCATTAGTGCATGTTCTAAAATTGTTTTCTACTAAAGGTATGGGACATTTAAAATGAGAGTTAAAGTAAATGTTATTTCAAATAAATGATATGAAATAATATGGAAAAAATAGCTTCATAGGTGGGAAATAGGATCCAAATGTCCATCTACTTCTGTGACTGGAAGGATGGGAAGCTTTTGTATCTCAAAAAACTAGAGGGTGGATGGGTTCCCCATCTCCATTCTAGCATCCTTTGTGTCCTAAACAGAGACACCAGTCCCACCCAAACTCTTACAAGCTTGGAAAGAGCAAAGGGTCCCTCAAAACAAAACATCCCGTTTAAGCATTTTCATGCTTAAATCATTAGTTTCTCCATTTCCAGCTGTGCTGGGTGCTCGTTGCTGCACTGGGCTTCCTGTCATTTCAGAGTGGGGGCTCCTTCCCACTGTGGCACGTGGGCTGCCCATCTCTGGAGCGCCTCTTGTTGTGGAGCAAGGGCTCTAAAGCACAGGCTCAGTAGTGTGGTGGTGCTTAGGCTCAGCCGCTCTGCGGCATGTGGGATCCTCCCATACCAGGGACTGAATGTGTCCCCTGCACTGGTAGGTGGACTCCGATCCATTGTACCACCAGGGAAGTCCACTTTTGCTTTGTTGTGTTCATTTCAAAGGGTATACACTTTTTTTTTTATTGGAGGCTAATTATTTTACAATATTATATTGGTTGGTTTTGCCATACACTGACATGAATCCACCCCGGGTGTACATGAGTTCCCCCTCCCGAACCCCTCTCCCACCTCCCTCCTCCCCTTATCCGCCCTCTGGGTCATCCCCACATACCAGCCCCGAGCATCCTGTAACATGCATCGACCCTGAACTGGCGATTCGGTTCACATATGATAATATAAATGTTTCAATGCCATTCTCCCTAACCATCCCACCCTCACCCTCTCCCACAGAGTCCCAAAGACTGTTCTATGCATCTGTGTCTCTTTTGCTGTCTCGTATACAGGGTTATCATTTGCATCTTATATGTGTTAGTATACTGTATTGGTGGTTTTCTTTCTGACTTACTTCACTCTGTATAATAGGCTCTAGTTTCATCCACCTCATTAGAACTGGTTCAAATGCATTCTTTTTAATGGCTGAGTAATACTCCATTGTACTCCATATGTACCACAGCTTTCTTATACATTCGTCTGCAGATGGATATCTAGGTTGCTTCCATGTCCTGGCTATTATAAACAGTGCTGCAGTGAACATTGGAGTACACGTGTCTCTTTCAATTCTGGTTTCCTCGGTGTGTATGCCCAGGAGTGCGATTGCTGGATCATATGGCAGTTCTATTTCCAGTTTTTTTAGGAATCTCCACACTATCAAGCTACCAACAATATTTTTCACAGAACTAGAACAAATAATCTCACAATTTGTATGGAAATACAAAAAACCTCGAATAGCCAAAGCAATCTTGAGGAAGAAAAATGGAACTGGGGAAATTAACCTGCCGGACTTCAGGCTCTACTACAAAGCCACAGTCATCAAGACAGTATGGCACTGGCATAAAGGCAGAAATATAGATCAATGGAACAAAATAGAAAGCCCAGAGATAAATCCACGCACCTATGGACACCTTATCTTTGACAAAGGAGGCAAGAATATAAAATGGACAAAAGATAGTCTCTTTAACAAGTGGTGCTGGGAAAACTGGTCAGCCACTTGTAAAAGAATGAAACTAGAACACTTCCTAACACCATACACCAAAATAAACTCAAAATGGATTAGAGAGCTAAATGTAAGACCAGAAACTATAAAACTCCTAGAGGAGAACGTAGGCAAAATACTCTCTGACATAAACCACAGCAGGATCCTCCATGACCCACCTCCCAGAATATTGGAAATAAAACCTAAAATCAAAGGGTATACACTTTTAAAATTCATTCTTTCCTAGGCCTTTTAATATAGAACTCATTCAAACCAGGGTAGAATTCATATTATCAATCCCTGTGTATTTAGCATTGATAACGTTAACAGCACAGGATCGTGTTGCTCTGTGTCATTAGCTGCATGCCATCTAATTAGTAGATTAAAGATACTTATTAGTTAAAATCACATTGATGCCAGGAGGAAAAAACCGCTTCTCAAAATTTATAGCTCATAAAACATCAGCCTCTGATTACTGTAATTATTCCTTTCAAGATGTAAAGTATATGAATTATTCACATGAATGAGAGAAAAACCAGAAAAGGAAGCGGGAGGGAAAAATGAATCTTATTTGTCATCTGTCTTTGTCTTCAAGTCTTAAGCTAAATTGCTATTATTTCTTTTCGTTCATTTCAGCTCATTTCTGTCAATGCTGTAGCGATGTGGAGGGAATGAAAAAAGAAAACTGATTGTCATCTTCCAATTCAACATGGACGTTTCATAAAGAAAAATGCTTATGTAAACGTAGAGTTCTGAAGGAGCTGATACCTGTCATTGTGTTTCCGGGGTGTTTTGTATGTTTTAGTCTGACACTTCTCATTTTGTCTGCACACCCCTAGCCCACTCCCATATATAATAATCATTAAAAGGACAGAGGCCAGAAGCCTGCCTTTGCGTCACAGCATTCACCATCCTATCACCTTGCTTTGGAAGAGGAATTTTTGTTGGCATAGCACTTTCCACAAGAGTCTCTCCTTTGAGCTTCACCACTGCCCTGCCTAGGAGATAATGCAGGTTTTGCTAATTGCTTGTCAAGGCAGAAACCGAGCTGTTCAGGGACTGTGGAGACCACGTTTCTGGGAAATCATGAAGCCAGAAGTTGAGGCTCTGTCTTAGTCCACATCCCAAGCTCCTTTTTTAAAAACTACAATCTGTCTTTCTAGAAATTGTCATTGAAATACTTAAATTACAAGTAAATATTTGTGATTGTTAGCGACTTTCTCTAGCTTCGGTTTTTATGATAACCTCCATGGATCAATACTTTCTCTGTGCTCACCTTTGTAAGCAGTACAGTTATTGGACCTCCAAACTTAATGAGGCTCACAAAAATGAAATGAATCCTAATAAAGAAGACATTCTGCCCCACTAGGGATCAGTAAGCCTTTTATTGCCACAGAAGTATGAAATTTGTCCCAAATTTAATTAATAAATGCAAATAGATTTTCTTCAGCTCTTCAGGAGGACTCATAATAAGCCAGACAATGAAGCAAGTTTTTGTTTTCTGTTTTTTCAGTCTGTGAAGAAATGAGCCTGATTCACAGACAACAAAGATTTAAAGTGGAATAAAAAACAGGCACTTACATTGTTCAGATAATAGAAATGTCATATGTTGGATTCAGAAGAGAGGAAACCTTATCATATTAGGAAACCAACACAACTATTTTCTCTTCTCCATCACATTTGAATTAATGAGAAATGCTTATCATCAGACATCAGACTGACAATCATGCACAAATTGCTCTTGACTGCTCAGCAGGGCAAAGTGATGAAATTTTACGATGCAGAATGGAAAGATCTCCATTAGGACACAGACTAAGGTTGCTGGGGCAACCCTCCCCTATTGATTTCGCTTCTAAAGGTGAAAATTCTATTTATCCCAAGGGTCCCGGACAAACAACCTAATTACCTTCTGGGTAGTCCAGTCTCAAGAGTAGTTACTTGTATCTCAAATCCAGAATTAACAGCTTTCTGGCTTTCAGAGCTGCCTTATTTAAAGTATGGCTTTTGTCCGCATTTGAAGCAACGAAGCACATTGCCTGGCATACAGTGCTTCAGTGAAAATATTGTTAAATGATTATATTTTACCGTCAAAATTATGAATTCACATTTTAATTTTGCTTATCTAACTCTATCCTTTGCCTCATTTTGAGGACATAGTGTTTGTTTGTGGTTGTTTAGTCGCTAAGTCATGTCCCACTCTTTTGCAACCCTGTGGACTGTACCCACCAGGCTCCTCTGTCTATGGGATTTTCCAGGCAAGAATACTGGAGTGGGTTGCCATGTCCTCCTCCAGGGGATCTTCCTGACCCGGGGATCAAACCCACATCTCCTGCACCTTCTGCATTGGCAGGCAGATTCGTTACCACTGAGCCACCTGGGAAGCCCTAGTGTTTGTTTAAAAACAAGAAAGAGTGCTAAGTCGTGTCTGACTCTTGTGATCCCCTGAACTGTAGCCCGCCAGGTTCCTCTGTCCATGGGATTCTCCAGGCAAGAATACTGGAGTGGGTTGCCATTTCCTCCAGTGTTTGTTTGCTGCTGCTGCTAAGTCGCGTCAGTCGTGTCCGACTCTGTGCGACCCCATAGACGGCAGCCCAACAGGCTCCTCTGTCCCTGGGATTCTCCAGGCAAGAATACTGGAGTGGGTTGCCATTGCCTTCTCCACCAGTGTTTGTTTAGGTTCTTGCAAATGCAAAGCACAGAAATAGCCTCACGTTATCTTCTTTAATGAAGTACATGGAGAAGTATGGAAAACTGAGTGCTGTCTCAAAAGCACGCATCCAGGGTCACAGTGACGTTGGGTGCCATTCAGCCCCTGCAGTATACAACATCAGCTCTGATAGTGTGACAGTAGCTTGAGGGCAAGAACAGAAATTTTATTTCTGGGCCAAGTTTCTGTTTCAATCTCTGCATCCACTTTTCCCATCAGTTGCTTCTTTTTGCTGTTTTGATATCTACTTACTTCTTCCCTCTGCTTTTCTCTTCTCATGTCTTCTGCTTGCTCCTGGCTTTGGTGCTTCACAGCTCCTGCTCACTGCCTTTGTGGTCTGTCTCTGCCTGCCTGGATCACTCTGTATGCTACTGACTTGGGAGATCTCTCATCCAACCTCCCCCCAGAGAGAATCTACCCAAGGCTGCTCGTGCTTGTCCACATAGGTCCTTGTGTGGTAAACTCCGGCACTAGGTACCTTGAGGGCTCTCGGCCAGCTCCCAGATGACAGAGACTTTATCCTTGGTCCAGTCTACCGTGGCCAAAGCAACAGCGACATGCAATACCAACATGGCGACCTCTATGAAAGGAAACATTCAGAAAAGAGGGTGGAGTTACCTCAGATATGAAAGGAAGCATTCAGAAAAGAGGGTGGAGTTACCTCAGATATGAAAGGAAGCATTCAGAAAAGAGGGTGGAGTTACCTCAGATATGAAAGGAAACATTCAGAAAAGAGGATGGAGTGACCTCAGATATCTGAGGTCAGTGAGATCTGCAGGTATAGGATGTCTTCTTAAAAGTCCTTCAATCCCCAAATCTATGTCTTCAGAATTTTGACAAAGACAGAGACGAGGCTAAACCAGTTTGACAGATACTTCAGATACTTGGATCGGACCCTTCACCCAAACATGAAAGGAGGAAACAGCTCCTGGACATTGACTCCCTACAGTAAAGAAGTGAACACACCAGGAAAAAATGCAAATTGAGTTTTTTGTTACTTTTTTTCACGTGCTACAGAATGACCTCAGTATTCAAGTACTCAATTCAACTGGCAATTAATCAGATTATCAGCAGGCTGCAGTACACATTAAGACAGCATGAGAAGGTTTATAACTCTCAAAAATGCACCACTAAGGCCAAGGCGTGAATTCACCTCAGACACATGTTTCTGAGCATACCTACACTCTCATATGGGCTTCTCTGGTAGCTAACTGTTTAAGAATCCGCCTGCAATGCAGGATACTCCAGTTAGATTCCTGGGTCAGGAAGATCTCTTGGAGAAGGGATAGGTTACCCACTCCAGTATTCATGGGCTTCTCTGGTGGCTCAGATGGTAAAGAATCCACCTGCAATGCAGGAGACCAGGGTTAGATCCCTGGGTTGGGAAGATCCCCTGCAGAAGGGCATGGCAACCCACTCCAGTATTCTTTGCTTGAAGAATCCCCATGGACAGAGAAGCCTGGAGGGCCACGGTTTATGGGGTCACGAAGAGTTGGACACAACTGAGTGACTAAGCATAACACAGCACACTCACATATGGGCTTCCCTGGTGGCTCAGTGGTAAATAATCCACTTGCCAATGCAGGAAATGGTTTGATCGCTGGATCAGGAAGATCCCCTGGAGAAGGAAATGGCAACCCATTCCAGTATCCCATGGAGTTACTAGAGAATCCCATGGATGGAAGAGCCTGTTGGGCTACAGTCCATGGGGTTGCAAGAGTCAGACATGACTTAGTGACTAAACGACAACAACACTCACATATACTATCAGAGAAATGCAAATCAAAACCACAATGAGATACCATTTCACACCAGTCAGAATGGCTGCTATCCAAAAGTCTACATGCAATAAATGCTGGAGAGGATGTGGAGAGAAGGGAACCCTCTTACACTGTTGGTGGGAATGCAAACTAGTACAGCCACTATGGAGAACAGTGTGGAGATTCCTCAAAAAACTGGAAATAGAACTGCCATATGATCCAGCAGTCACACTCCTAGGCACACACCAAGGAAACCAGAATTGAAAGAGACACATGTACTCCAATGTTCATCGCAGCACTGTTTATAATAGCCAGGACGTGGAAGCAACCTAGATGTCCATCTGCAGACGAATGGATAAGAAAGCTTTGGTACATATACACAATGGAGTATTACTCAGCCATTAAAAAGAATACATTTGAATCAGTTCTAATGAGGTGGATGAAACTGGAGCCTATTATACAGAGTGAAGTAAGCCAGAAAGAAAAACACAAATACAGTATCAGTTCAGTTCAGTTCAGTCGCTCAGTCGTGTCCGACTCTCCGCGACCCCATGAATTACAGCACGCCAGGCCTCCCTGTCCATCACCAACTCCCGGAGTACACTCAAACTCATGTCCACAGAGTCGGTGATACCATCCAGCCATCTCATTCTCCGTCGTCCCCTTCTCCTCCCGCCCCCAACCTTTCCCAGCATCAGAGTCTTTTCCAGTGAGTCAACTCGTTGCATGAGGTGGCCAAAGTATTGCAGTTTCAGCTTTAGCATCAGTCCCTCCAATGAACATCCAGGATTGATCTCCTTTAGAATGGACTGGTTGGATCTCCTTGCAGTATAAGGGACTCTCAAGAGTCTTCTCCAACACCACAGTTCAAAAGCATCGATTCTTCGGTGATCAGCTTTCTTCACAGTCCAACTCTCACATCCATACATGACCACGGGAAAAACCATTGCCTTGACTAGACGGACCTTGGTTGGCAAAGTAATGTCTCTGAATTTTAATATACTATCAAGGTTGGTCATAACTTTCCTTCCAAGGAGCAAGCATCTTTTAGTTTCATGGCTGCAATCATACTAACGCATATATATGGAATTTAGAAAGATGGAAATATAACCCTGTATACGAGACAGCAAAAGAGACACAGATGTATCAAACAGTCTTTGGGACTCTGTGGGAGAGGGTGAGGGTGGGATGATTTGAGAGAATGGCATTGAAACATGTATGTTGTCATATGTGAAATGAATCAGAAGTTCAGGGTCGATGCATGTTACAGGATACTCGGGGCTGGTGTGCGGGGATGACCCAGAGGGAGGATAAAGGGAGGAGGGAGGTGGGAGGGGAGTTCAGGAGGGGGAACTCATGTACACCCGGGGTGGATTCATGTCAATGTATGGCAAAACCAACCAATATAATATTGCAAAATAATTAGCCTCCAATAAAAAATAAATTAATTAATTAAAAAATTTTAAAAATTTAAAAAGAAATAAATAAAAGAAAAAAAATGTATTATTAGTAAAAATTGGTTGGCCAAACATGTACACAAAATGATATGGGACATTTACTAATCACTATAATCAAATCTCATATATTACATTGAGTTTTACAGCTTTTCACCATTTCAAAATTTCTCCCAGGCCCATCTTTTGCTTCTAAACAAGGAAAATATTTTTATATTTTAAAATAAAGTTCATCTTACAGAATCCACCTATAGCTTATTGTAGTCATTAATCCATAGATTACCAATGACACTAGAAGTTTTTCCTACACAGGCTTTTAACACTGAAGTTGAAATAAAATATTATTTTGGTTTCTAAAAATTTGTAGTAGCAGTTTCTTCACTGAAAAAAAAAAAACACTTCCATTCTCCCAAATCATCCCACCCTCACCCTCTCCCACAGAGTTCAAAAGACTGTTCTATACATCTGTGTTTTTTTTGCTGTTTTGTATACAGGGTTATCGTTGTCATCTTTCTAAATTCCATATATGCGTTAGTATACTGTATTGGTATTTTTCTTTCTGGCTTACTTCACTCTGTGTAATAGGCTCCAGTTTCATCCACCTCATTAGAACTGATTCAAATGTATTCTTTTTAATTGCTGAGTACATGATACAGGATGCTTGTGGCTGGTGCACTGGGATGAACCAGAGGGATGGGATGGGGAGGGAGGTGGGAGGGGGGTTCAAGATGGGGAACACATGTACACCTGGGGCGGATTCATGTCAATGTATAGCAAAGCCAATACAATATTGTAAAAAAAAGAAAAAAGTGTTAAAAAAAAATAATAAACTAAAGGAAATCAATCCTGGAAGGAAAAAAAAAAAAACATTTCCATCTAACCAGAGATATTGTTCCCTCTTGGGAAGTAAAACATCATGTCCAAGGCACTGATTTCCTTATAAAAAAAAAAAGATGAAGAAAATTCTTCATTTCTGGTGACAGCATTCAGAATTGAATTATTTCATCAAAATAGGGTGATTTCTCAAAAGTGCTCAGAACACAATATACTGACTTTTCAAAAGGAAATCACCTATATTTGTAGGCTCTTGTGTCAATGCTATTAGAAATATTATATTGAACATCAGAACTCTAAAAAAATTTGTTTTCAGATATAAATATAACTTATATCCCCAAACATTTTTTATTACTTTTCTCAGAAATTTAAAGCCAAATTATATTGCTAAATTCATGGCCAAAAATAAAATCTTAAAGAGCACTGGAAGATAGTAGGAAGATGAAAGTTTGACAAGTGCTGTTTAAATCATGAACTTATAAAAAGATGTTCAGCACTACTGAGCACTTCCCTACTGACAGGCTAGAGGAAATGGATGCTATTTGGAATTCAAACTTACAGTCACCAACTATAGTTGGTTGAATGGCGGCCCCTGAAAATATGTGCCCATGTCCTAATCCCCTGAACCTGTAAATGTGACCCTGTTTTTAATGAAAAGTTTTTCAATTTATTTCCTTGGGATTTTTGTGCGTACACACATTGTATAAAATAATGACCATTTAATCTTTGGAGACAGATTAAAAGATAAGGTTATAAATGTCCTATTTCTGTTTCACTCTAAATGTATGAAGCATAAGTTTCAAAAATAGTTTTAAAATAATGCTTATAACAGATACCCTGTTAGGCTTTCTAATTATTTTTTAATTTATAAACTTATTTTCATTTTTCCCCATAATCCCTATTTTTTTTTCAAACTTCAAAGTTTTTATTTTGTATTGGGGTATAGGTGATTAACAATGTTGTGGAAGTTTCAGGTGAACAGCGAAGGTGACCCTTTTTTTGGAAAAAAAAAAAAGATCTTTGCAGATGTGATTAAGTTAAGGATCTAGAGATGAGGTCATCCTAGATCATCAGAGTGGGTCCTAAGTCCAATGACAGGTGTCCTTGTAAGAGACGCACAGAGCAGAGATACAGAGAGAACAGTGAAGAGAGAGGTGGAGATTGGCGTGATGTAGCCGCAAGCCAAGTGAAGCAGTCCCCAGAGCTGGAAGACGAGAAAGGATTCTCTAGAGCCTCCAGAGTGAGGGCAGCTTTGCTGCTGCTTTGACTTCTGACTTCTAGCCTCCAGAACTGTGAAAGAACACATTTAGAATGTGTTTTTGATAAAGGGAGAAAAGAACAGATTTCTGTTGTTTTAAGCCACCTAGTTGAAGAATCAGGACATTCAGAAGTTGGCAACAGAAAGCTTAAAGGACAGAGAACAACTGCGTCAAAACTAAACTCTCCAGGGTCTCCACACAAGTTGCACTCTGTCCTCAGACTGCCCCTCCCTAACTTCTTTATTTAACTATCTCCCACCTTCTCTATTCAAGTGCCACTGCTTCTGAAAAGTTTTCTGTATCAGACCCTGGCTTCAGTGTCCTGCCATGTGCTTCTGTATCAATTTCTAATTCTTACTGCATCGTATTGTAATTGCATTATGAATGACTTGTCTGTCTGTATCACTAGACAATACATTCTGAGGGTTGGGGTACATTCTATATCATTAACTTTATATTTCCAACACTTAGCACTCTCCCTGGGACAGGGTGACCACTCAGAAAGATTCTTAATGGAATGAATGAATTTGGAGGACTTCTTGTTTTTCCGTCGCTCAGTCATGTCTGACTCTTTGTGACCCCATGGACTACAGCATGCCAGGCTTCCCTGTCCTTCACTATCTTCTGGAGATTGCTCAAACTCATGTTCATTGAGTCAATGATGCATCAACTATGCTGAAAAGATATGCATTTTGTTCTTCGTGGTAGTGTGCATTCTGAAAGCAGAATTATGACTGAAGGATAGATAGTGATATTCTAACACCCGCAGTGAAACAGAGGAGGACCCTGTGGTCTTTGCTCCCACCTAACATGTCCTCAGCTTGCCTTTTGTCTCTGGAAAAACAAAGAATAAGAATAAGCCAAAGAATAAGTTTAATCAGAGAAGTGGGAAAATGCAGAAACAAAGGAAAACAGTCCAACAAGAATAAATAATAGTAATTTAGTCATTAAACATAGTTGAGGGCCTTTAGTTCCTTTTCATGAGCTATAGTCATATTCTGAGGCATATCCTGTGAGCTGCCTTATAGATACTGAACCTCCAGGTGGAAGAAGTTAACTACATGATGACCAGACTGTAACCATGACTTAAGCTGCCACAGTTCTGAGAATTGGCCTCAAGGAATTGGGAACAAACAGACCCTGGAACTGAAGATTAACTGTACTTAAAACTACCAAGATGATAGCGATCAGACTGCCGATGACCAGTTTCATGTTTCTACATGTAACTTCCTTTCTCCACCTATGAAAACTCTTGCCTACTGATTGTCAGGGGGTGAATCAGCCTAGATGATGAGTAAGATCCTGATCATCCTCTTAAAGAGTTTTATGCTACCGTAAGCATGAAGGTGAAAACATTACTTATGACTCAAATAACCAACAAGATACTATGAGTGTTCACAGGAGAAAAAGGTCATATATAGTAGAAGAATATCACAGGGAGTGAGGTGAAGTAGGTGGCCTTTGAAAAGGACTTTGAACCATAGCTAGGATTTTGTAAGACCATTGGAACAAAATCTTTTGATGGCCTGGTGTTTCATATTTAGTTGTTTTGTGTTTGCTAATTTTTTATTAACATGCAGTTTTTCTTTATAAACTTTACTTGGAGCGTTAACCCTACATACCCCTCAACTCTGGGCTTCCCAGGTGGCACTGGTGGGAAAGAACTTGCCTGCCAATGTAGGAGACCTCGGAGACACAAGTTTGATTCCTAGGACAGGAAGATCCCCTGGAGGAGGGCACAGCAACCCACTCTAGTATTCTTGCCTGGAGAATCCCATGGACAGAGGAGCCTGCTACAGTCCATAGGGTCGCAAAGCATCAGACACGACTGGAGCAGCTTAGCACACACACATGCACCCCTCAGCTGTAGTCATTGTAATGTAATGACATTTAGCTTATAAGTACCCAGTCATTTACTGGATTTGAAGAGAGACAAGACCAGAATTTATAGGGTCCGAATGGTCTATCATTAATCTCCAAGTTCAATTGTTGTAGATTCATTGCTTTAACCTTCATCAGTATAGTATACCACCTGTCCCATTCCTAATAGCTATACTTTTTATTCATGTCTTTGATTTTTTTCTAGATCAGTCATACTGAAAATTGCCTATTATTTTAATTTTCCCAGAGAAATATTTTCCTTTGTTGATCTTCTGTATTTTTAAAAATAAATTTCTAGTCCTATTTTTAAAATACATTTTATCCTACTTTCTTTGGTTTTATCTTTTTTTTTTTCATGTAACTTCTGGATATGAACACTTAGCTCATTCATTTTCTGGTTTTTCTTTTTCTGACATATACATTGTCTGTGGGGTGAAGGAATGTGTCCAGGAACACGAGGATAGAGGATGTTCAAAATGTTGTCTGTTCTGTTTCATAGTGTCCTTCGAGGCCTCGCTGTGCTGCTTGTAGAAGGGTTTGCTAACAGAATGCACTAGTGTTACTTCTCTGATCCTTGTGTATTTGCATTTGTAGGGTTTATATTCACAGACTCTCTTTTTTTCCCTTAGTAAATATCTACATTTATTAGCTGCCTCGAGAGGACTGTGTAGTGCTAATTACTACCTCATTTGGGGCTTCCCTGGTGGCTCAGATGGTAAAGCGTCCCCCTTCAATGCGGGAGACCTGGATTCAATCCCTGTGGTTGGGAAGATCCCCTGGAGAAGGCAATGGCACCCCACTCCAGTAGTCTTGCCTGGAGAATCCCATGGACAGAGGACCCTGATAGGCTACAGTCCATGGGGTCGCAAAGAGTCGGACACAACTGAGCGACTTCACTTTCACTTTTCTGAACAGAGAGTTGTGGGGACCTAAAAGACATAACATGGCAATGTTTTCTCCAGAGGCTACACTTTTCCTCAAAAGTGAAATTCTTCCCGAATAACATGTATATATTATTAAGTACCAGTATTGCTTTAACTGGAGAAGGAAATAGTAACCCACTCCAGTATTCTTGCCTGGAGAACGGAGAAGCCTGGTAGGCTACAGTCCACGGGGTCGCAAAGAGTCGGACACGACTGAGCAACTGAACGGACTGAACGGAACGGATTGCTTTAACTAAAAATTAAAGACTGGTGGAAAGAAATATAAACAATGGTGCGTCCCCGGTCTAAAAACCATTCTTGTTTACTGTGATACAGTATTGCCTAATCTAGATTTTATGGTTTTATAGGATCGAGGAGATGGAGACGAGTTGTCAACAAGTAACTCATGCTATTCATCTATCAAGAAACTAATGTCTTTCTTTGGCATCTAACATGTTACTGAGCTAGGTTTGAAGGAGGTAGCAGAGATGTATAAGCCACAATCTCAGATATTTATATCCAGTATAGTAACTAAAATGGTATTTGAAGTAAATATGACACAAATAGAAGGTGACAAATGTCAAAAGGGAATATGGATAAGTGCTCTGTGAATTCACTGCTGAGAGCTATCCTGTCCCTCTTGGTTCTCATTATATTTTTTTATCCGGTATCTAAGGTCTTTGGGGTCCTGGTTACAAAACACTTGGTTCAGCCCTCTTGAATCTCTTCTGTTTTTCTAACACTGAAAATAAAACCTTCTTTTTATTTCAGATGCAACAGCACAAAGTTGGAACAGCTTAAGCTATCACTTATGGTGGCTTTTGAAATGAATAAGCCATAAATATTTCTCTGGAGTTATCATCACCATTAGGAACCATAAGCAAACAAAAACCCAAATCAATAGTTAACGTCACAGTGAAATAATGCCTTGTTTCCTCTTTCTAGAGGAGACTACACAAAACACTTCATTCTCTCTAATCTGCTCTAACCCCGTCATATACTGTTGTTTATGGTACTAGCAATTACGACAGTGCAATACAGCCTGCTCATCAGTTGCTGCCTTCCAGAGGCGCTCAGTTCTCACATACAGCATGAGTAATGGCCCACAGAGACATTGCTTAATATCTGTAATCAGTTTTAGTCTGATGCTATCCTCAAAATGCATTCTTCTTTTCCAATAAATGATAAATTATAAGGCTATTGCCTGGCAAAGAGAGAGTCATTTTTCCCCAGCCAACGATTTATTTCCCAACCAAGTTGTTTTTGAATCCTTGAATGTCACTTTCAGCTGTTTCCAATTCTGAAAACAAGTATCTGCCAATCACCCAGACGTGTGTGGGGTGAGGCTTGAGTGTAGTTATTTAATGGGAAATGTTTGCCATCAGAATTGAAGAGATGGTCCATCAAAATCTGAGAGCGTGGCAGGAAGGCACTGGAGGGGAGGCGATGCAAGGTGGAGGTGTGGAGGCGGAGAAAGGGAAAACAGACGCAATGGAAGAGAAAATTCCACACGTAATAAAATCTCATTAATTTGGGAGAAGTAAACTATAAAAGCATTTAGTTTTTCAAGTGAGGCTATAGTCTTTGAAGTATCCTTGGAAAAGGGTTTTCTAAGTACAGAGTTACTGTAAACAACATCACAAAGAGGCTAGTTAATCTCCATCTTCCCTACATCTCTTCTTGTTGCTATTTAGTCTCTAAATCATGTCCGACTCTTTTGCTGCACCATGGACCGTAGCTTGCCAGGCTCCTTTGTCCATGGCATTTCCCAGACAAGAATACTGCAGTGGATTGCCATTTCCTTCTCCCGAAGATCTTCTCAACCCAGGGGTGGAACCCGTGTTTCCTGCGTTGGCAGGTAGATTCTTCACTGTGGAGCCATCAGGGAAGCCCCTATGTCTTTTAGTAGTGTCTGTTTACAAAAGCAAAGAGATTTCCTGTTCTCTTTTTCACCAAAGCCACTTTAGCAAGTCTCACTTAACAAGCCTTCATTAACCACAGATTTTTGTCATTGTACTGTAGACTGGAATTGAATTTAAAATATTGCATAATTTAAGCTTCTCACTACCAAGTTGTTTTAAATTAATGAAGTTTTCTGTTTTAAAGATTAGAACTAATGTGTTATAACTACTGATTTGTAGCTCTACATTATTTCTTTGTCTAGCATCTCGCTGATGAAGAGTAGTTATATAGGTAGAGTAAAGATTTCCAGATTTTACAGGGATTAGTCAAGGGTTCTTTAACTGCAGATGCATGCCTGGACAGCAGTGCCATAAATATATGCTCACTGAGGTTCCGTGAACCCAGAGTTGTCACAGATATGGTGGAGAACTTTTGGAAAACTCCTCCCCGATTCGACCTTTGGTTTTACTGTCTTTGTATTTTACTTCTTCCTGTCTGATCACTATTTCATGGCCTTCTCCACTGGTTTCTGTTTGTTTCCCCCATTTAGTCAGTTTCCATGTGACTCTTCTCTCTAATTGGTCTAACATTTTGCTCAGGTGCAAGCATCATTTCCCTGTTGCATTTGGTCCATTTAAAATTGACCTGTTGATGAATTTTTAAATTTATACTTCCTGATTTAAGCAGGTTTCTGAATCTCAGACTGTATTTCCAGCCAGACATCTCCACCCGGATATTTCCACAGGCACCTACCCTTGATATATTTAAACTGCTTGCATCAGCTCTTTCTGCTCCCAAATGTATATCTCTGTTCTTTAACCTGCGTGACAGCACCAGGCTCAGTTGCTTAAGTGAGACACTCCTCCTGTATACCAAAGGATCACTAAGCCAGACCAATTTTCTCTCTTCACTTCCTCACTCCTCATCATTTTCTACCATGATCATAGTTTGGACTGTAAACTCCTTATAATGCATTCAAATCTCCCTACTAGCTGAACCCAACAAATCATCACTGTCTTATAACTCACCCGTCGCTCTACCATACTCCTCCTGTTATCGGCACCGTGGCAAACACACCGTTACTTAAATTATCATCTTTCATTCATTGCGTGTGGCAATGCAAAATGGTACGGCACTGCGGAAGCCAATCCGGTGCTTTCTTAAAGAAATAAATACACTTTTAATATATGATTCTGCAGACGTGCTCCTTGGTATTCTACCAAAGGAGCTGAACATTCATGTGCACACAAAAATGCAAATGGATGTATGTAGCAGCTTTATTTTGGAGAAGGCAATGGCAGCCCACTCCAGTATTCTTGCCTGGAGAATCCCATGGACAGAGGAGCCTGTTGGGCTACAGTCCATAGGGCCAAAGAGTCAGACACAACTGAACAACTGAGCAGTGGCAGCTTTATTCATAACTGCCCAAACTTGGAAGCAATCTGATGTCCTTCTGTTGTTTTTATTGTTGTTTAGTCACTGTGTCTGACTCTTTTGTGACCCCATGGACTGTAGCCTGCCAGGCTCCTCTGTCCGTGGGATTTCCCAGGCAAGAATACTGGAGTGGGCTGCCATGTCCTTCTCCAGGGGACCTTCCCGACCCAGGGATTGAACCCACGTCTCCTGCATTGGCAGGCAGATTCCTTACCACTGAGCCACTAGGAAAGACCCAAGATGTCCTTTAGTGGTAAGTGAATGGCTAAATAAACTATAGCACCTCCAGACAGTGAAATAGTATCCAGTGCTAAAAATAAATGATTTATGAAGCCACGGAAAGGTATAGAGGAACTTTAAATGCATATTTCTAAGTCTGGTTTCTGTATCTGTGAGATTGGTTTTATTTTCTTAGACTCCACAAATGAGTGAAATCCTGCAATTTTTGTCTTTATCTAACTGGCTTATCTGAGTTCGCTTTATCCATGTTGTTGCAAATGGCAGAGTTTCATTTATTTTTATGGCTTAGTAGTACTCCATCATATATATATACCACATCTTCTTAATGCGTTCATTCATCACTTAAATTTTCCATATTTTGACTGTTATAAATACCACTGTTTATAGGTGCACATATCTTTTTGGATTTTGTTTTCAGGTTTTTCAGATAAATACCAGGGAGTGAAATAGCTGGATCATATGGTAGTCCATTCTTAATTTTTTTTTGAGGAATTGTTGTACTGTTTTCCATAGTGACTGCACCAATTTATAGTCCTACAGACAGTATATGAAGGTTCCCTTTTCTCCACATCCTCACCAATGCTTCTTGTCTTTTCAGTAATGGCATTCTAACAGGTATGAGGTGATATCTGATTGTGGTTTGAATTTTAATTTCCCTAATAATTAGTGATGCTGACCATCTATCCATGTGCCTGTTGCCATCTGTATATTCTCTTTGGAAAACTGTCTATTCAGATTTTCTGTCCACTTTTTAATTGGAGTGTTTGCTTTTAATTGGAGTGAATGAGTTGTATGATTCCTTTGTATTTGGGGTATTAACCACTTGTTAGATATATGATTTGCAAATATATTCACCCATTCAGTAGGCTTCCCTGTCATTTTGATGTTTTCCTTCACTGTGCAGAAGCTTTTTAGTTTGATGTAGTCCCATTTGTTTGTTTTTGCGTTTGTTTCCCTTGCCTTTGGTTGGATTTACAGAAAACATGACTAAGTACAGCATCAGTGACATTCTTCTATGTCTATGCTTTCTTCTAAGAATTTTATGGTTTCATGTCTCATGTATTCAAGTATTTATTCCTTTTGAGTTAATATTGTGTATGATGTCAGATAGTGGTCTAGTTTTATTCTTTTGCATTTGACTGTCCAGTTTTCCCAACACTGCTTATGGAAGAGACTGTCTTTTTCTCAGTTGTATATGTTTTTTGCTCCTTTATCATAAATTAATTACACATTTATGTGTGGGTTTATTTCTGGGCTCTCAATTCTGTTCCATTGATCTGTGTATCTATTTTTGTGCCAGTATCAATCTGCTTTGATTACTATACATTTGTAACATAGTTTGGAATCAGGGAATATGATACTTCCAGCTTTGTTCTTTCTCAAGGTTTTTTCTGTCAATTTAGGATTTTTTTTGTCATTCCATACAATTTTTTAGAATTATATGTTCTTTTTTCATTGTTGTTGTTCAGTTACTATGTCACATCTGACTCTTTGCAAAACCATAGACTGCAGCACGCCAGGCTTCCCTGTCCTTCCCTATCTACCAGAGTTTGCTCAGATTCATGTCCATTGAGTCAGTGATGCTGTCCAACATCCCATCCTCTCCTGCCCTGCCCACTTCTCCTTTTGCCTTCAGTCTTTCCCAGCATCCGAGTCTTTTCCAATGATTCAACTCTTTCAATCAGGTGGCCAAAGTATTGGAGCTTCATCTTCAGCATCAGTCCTTCCAATGAATATTCAGTGTTGATTTCCTTTAGGATTGACTAGTTTGATCTCCTTGCAGACCAAAGGACTCTCAAGAGTCTTCTCTAGCACCACAATTCAAAAGCATCAGTTCTTCAGCACTCAGCCTTTTTTATAGTCCAACTCTCACATCCATACACGACTACTGGAAAAACCATAGCTTTGACTACACAGATCTTTGTCAGTAAAGTGATATCTCTGCTTTTACTACGCTATCTAGGTTTCTCATAGCTTTCCTTTCAAGGAGCAAGCATCTTTAAATTTCATGGCTGAAGTCATCATCCACAGTTATTTTGGAGCCCAAGAAAAGAAAGCCTGTCATTGTTTTCACTTTTTCCCTTTCTATTTGTCATGAAGTGATGATGCAGGTATAATCCCTGGGTTGGGAAGGTCCCCTGGAGGAGGGCATGGCAACCCACTCCAGTATTGTTGCTTAGAGAATCTCACAGACAGGGGAGCCTGGCGGTCTACAGTCCATGGGGTCGCAGAGAGTTGGACATGGCTGATGCGACTTAGCACACACCCATGCTGGGACCGGATGCCATGATCTTAGTTTTATTATCTGTTCTAGTTCTGTGACATATGCCATTGGAATCTTGACAGGAGTTTTATTGACTCTGAGGTTGCTTTGGACATCTTGTTTCATTTGGCCACGCTGTGCAGCATGTGAGATCTCAGTTCCTCATCCAGGGATCAAACCCGCATCCTCTGCATTGGAAGCATGGAGCCTTAACCACTGGACTGCCAGAGAAGTCCCAATATGGGCGTTTTAATAGTATTGATTCTTAAACACAGAAAAAATTTAACTAAGGTGGTGAAAGACGTGTATGCTGAAAATGACAAGACACTGATGAAATAAATTGAAGAAGACACAATTTTAATATATTATGCTTTTATTTTCATTTAGTTCCAAATATTATTTAATTTCTGTTCAGAATTCTTCTTTGATCTCTGTGTTAATTAGATGTGTGTTGTTAAGTCTCCACACATTTGGGAATTTTCCAGTTATCTTTGATTGTTGATTTCTAGTTTCATTTCATTGTTGTCTGAAAGTAGACATTCTATGATTTCTATTCTTTAAAATTGTAAAAGTGTGTTTTAATGGCTGGGAATGTGGTCTGTTTTGGTGAGTTGTTTCACGTGCTCTTTAGAAAAATGTGTATTCTGCCATTGTTGGACGAAGCAGTCTATAGATATCAATTATATCCAGTTGATTGATGGTCCTATTGAGTTCAACTACATCCTTACTGATTTTCTGCCTCCTGGACCTGTCCATTTCTGATAGAGGGATGTTGAAGTCTGCAACTATAATAGTAGATTTATCTGTTTCTCTTTGCAATTCTATTAGTTTTTGCCATACATACTTTGATACTCTGTTGCTAAGCTTATACGTTTTACGGATTGTTACCTGTTTTTGAAGAATTGACCTCTTTGTCACTATGTAATGAATGGTCTTCTTCGGGCTTCCTAGGTGGCTCAGTGGTAAAGAATCTACCTGCCAGGATAGGAGATGCAGATTTGATCCCTGGGTCGGGAAGATCCCCTGGAGGAAGAAATTGCAACCCACTCCAGTATTCTTGCCTGAAAAATCCCATGGACGGAGAAGCCTGGTGGGCTACAGTCCAAGGGGGTTGCAAAGAGTCAGACACGACTGAGTGCATACACACACACACACACACACACACAATGTCCTTCTTTATCCCTGATAGCTTACCTTGGTTTAAAGTCTGCTCTGTCTGAAATTAATATTATATACATAACATTAAATACATATTTTTTTCTTCTCTTTCCTTGCATCTGTTCCTCCTTTGTCTTCTCCCAGATGAATAGTTACATGATCTGTCAACACAATATCTTTGCTTTGGCACAAACCAATATGAAAAATTATTATCTACAAGAAACTTATTAATCTTACTACCTCTGTGATTCAAGTCTCCAATTTTCCTCCTTAGATCCAACAGCAGTAATTCCACTACGGAAATCACAGTTATAACTATTTTTAGAGGGAAAAGTATTTAAAAAGAAAACAACAGACCATAGTTGTGTTAGTAGAAAATGGTTCTCCCTATCCTCCCCACAACCCCATCCCCACTCCCAGGAATTTCTGAATAACCCAGGAGAGTTATCCCTTTGTCACGTGGAACCACAAAGGGCCAGAAAAGTCAGGATACCAATGCACTGGGGACATTAAAATGTTACTGGAAATGTAACAAAATAGAAAGCTTTTGTATGTAGCAAAATTTCTCTCAGGGAGCGTGACCAGTATGTGTTCAGATGGAATGGTGGTGGTCATAACATGGGTAGCTGTTAAAAGATGGGCCCACAGAGCGCATGCTTGAATAACAAAAGAAGTTTGCTACGTCATCTTCTAAGATTTGTAGGTAGGTAAAACTTTGGGTTTTCTGAATAAAAACTGGGAGTTTGTGATCAGTGCTGAATTGTCTCAGACCAGCAGGTCTCCAGGTCAGTTGTGTGCTCAGTCGTGTCCATTTCTTCACGACCCCATGGTCTGTAGCCCGCCAGGCTTCTCTGTCCATGGGATTTCCCAGCCAAGAATACTGGAGTGGGCTGCCATTTCCTCCTCCAGGGGATCTTCCTGACCGAGGGATTGAACCCATGTTCCTTGTGTCTCCTGTGCTGGCAGGAGGATTCTTCACCAATTGTACCACCTGGGAAACCCACAGACTTTAGCATATATCAGAATGCTCCAAAGGCTCATTAAAACATATCGCCAGGCCTCACTCACAGTTGTTGACTCAGTGGGTATGGAGTGAGGCTCAAGAATCTGAATTTCTAGCAAGGTCTCAGGTGAGGCTGATGTTGATGATATTGGGGACCATACTTTGAAAATCATTGCCCTAAACCAGAGAGCTAATATGCGATCACTGTCACTATAGTCCTACTTTCCAGCTTCTTCTTCCATCTGAAGATAAATATTGGGAAAACGTTAAAGACAATCAGATTGAGGTATGTTATTAGCGTATTTGGTGTTCCTAATGAGGAACGCTGGGCTGGAAGAAGCACAAACTGGAATCAAGATTGCCGGGAGAAATATCAATAACCTCAGATATGCAGATGACACTACCCTTATGGCAGAAAGTGAAGAGGAACTCAAAGGCCTCTTGAGGAAAGTGAAAGAGGAGAGTGAAAAGGTTGGCTTGAAGCTCAACATTCAGAAAACAAAGATCATGGCATCTGGTCCCATCACTTCATGAGAAATAGATGGGGAAACAGTGGAAACAGTGTCAGACTTTATTTTTGGGGGCTCCAAAATCACTGCAGATGCTGATTGCAGCTATGAAATTAAAAGACACTTACTCCTTGGAAGGAAAGTTATGACCAACCTAGATAGCATATTAAAAAGCAGAGACATTACTTTGCCAACCAAGGTCCATCTAGTCAAGGCTATGGTTTTTCCCGTGGTCATGTACGGATGTGAGAGTTGGACTGTGAAGAAAGCTGATCGCCGAAGAATTGATGCTTTTGAACTGTGGTGCTGGAGAAGACTCTTGAGAGTCCCTTGTACTGCAAGGAGATCCACCCAGTCCATTCTAGAGGAGATCAATCCTGGGTGTTCATTGGAAGGACTGATGCTAAAGCTGAAACTCCAATACTTTGGCCACCTCATGCGATGAGTTGACTCACTGGAAAAGACTCTGAAGCTGGGAAAGGTTGGGGGCGGGAGGAGAAGGGGACGACAGAGGATGAGATGGCTGGATGGCATCACCGACTCAATGGACATGAGTTTGAGTGAACTCAGGGAGTTGGTGATGGACAGGGAGGCCTGGCGTGCTGTGATTCGTGGAGTCGCAGAGAGTCGGACACGACTGAGCGACTGAACTGAACTGCGTGATTCGCTTGCACAGGGCCTTGATGCAGCCGTAACTACAAACTGATAAATAATAGAGCCACTACTTCTCTGTCTTCATCCTCTCACCTGTATTTTCCCTGTGGTGTTGACTATAAAATTGTTTCCTTTGTATCACCCCGGAAGAGAGAAATGGGATTCAGGTACAAATATAAGAAAACATTTGACAAAAATATTACTTTTATATTGTAACACTATTGTGAGATATAAAAACACACTGTATGCTATTTCAAGGATTGAATTTCACCAGTATATAGAACATGCTTCATTATACTGGTTAGTAATCTCTACTGAAAATGAGATTCCCGAATGCCATGCTATTTCTGAGAAAAAGGTCCAAATATACTATGTTACATTTCCCAATAAAAATTGTTCAGTTTGGAGTAAAGTTGTAAGGGTGATTGACCACTATACTTCTTTGTTATATTCTTTTCAAAATCCATCTCAAGCCCTTCCAACAATGACTTGACTCAAGCCTTTCATTTCCAATAAACATTGAATTGCTTGACAGTGACAATTTTATTTTACTTTTAATTTGCAGATCCTTGCAGGTGCCTGGTACACAGTGGGTATTCAGTTCATTTCTGACAAATGGTGGCAATGTGCGTGATACTTTTGTAACTGAATTATAACCATACTGCAGGAATTCTGCCCGTGATCCACTGCTTTACCGCCAGTCATTCAGCCAATCAGATCTCAGATCTTCAGTGAAATACAGAAGCTGGGAGTCTCAGACCACCCTGCTGTGCGCATTAACAAAAAACTGGGTGATGTTGTGATTTGACTGAGTGGTCAGTGGGATAGGATTCTGTTATCTCTCATACTAAATAGAAAAAGGTGTACGTCAAGGTTGTATATTGTCACCCTGCTTATTTATCTGATATGCAGAGTACATCATGAGGAACGCTGGGCTGGAAGAAGCACAAGCTGGAATCAAGATTGCTGGGAGAAATATCAATAACCTCAGATATGCAGATGACACCATCCTTATGGCAGAAAGTGAAGAGGAACTCAAAAGCCTCTTGATGAAAGTGAAAGAGGAGAGTGAAAAGGTTGGCTTGAAGCTCAACATTCAGAAAACAAAGATCATGGCATCTGGTCCCATCACTTCATGAGAAATAGATGGGGAAACAGTGGAAACAGTGTCAGACTTTATTTTTTGGGGCTCCAAATCACTGCAGATGCTGATTGCAGCCATGAATTTAAAAGACGCTTACTCCTTGGAAGGAAAGTTATGACCAACCTAGATAGCATATTAAAAAGCAGACATTACTTTGCCAACCAAGGTCCGCCTAGCCAAGGCTATGGTTTTTCCCGTGGTCATGCATGGATGTGAGAGTTGGACTGTGAAGAAAGCTGATAGCCAAAGAATTGATGCTTTTGAACTGTGGTGCTGGAAAAGACTCTTGAGAGTCCCTTGGACTGCAAGGAGATCCAACCAGTCCATTCTAAAGGAGATTAATCCTGGGTGTTCATTGGAAGGACTGATGCTAAAGCTGAGACTGCAATACTTTGGCCACCTCATGCGACGAGTTGACTCACTGGAAAAGAGTCTGATGCTAGGAGGGATTGGGGGTGGGAGGAGGCGGGGACGACAGAGAGTGAGATGGCTGGATGGCATCACCTACTCGATGGACATGAGTTTGAGTGAACTTCTGGAGTTGGTGATGGACAGGGAGGCCTGGCGTGCTGTGATTTCTGGGGTCGCAAAGAGTCGGACACGACTGAGCGACTGAACTGAACTGAACTGAAGGAGAAGAGACTTCATTCATAATTCTCCTAGTTATCCATGTTTTGTTGCCTGTATTCACAGCCCTTTTTTCATAGGACGTGAACCTGGTCCATTTAAAAACACATTTCCTTTAGAAAATACCCAAGTAACGTATTTCTAGATGATAGTCTTTTCATAAGATTTTTCAGTATATTTAAGAACCAGACATAATTGGTATACTTTCTTTAGTAAATGTTATTGAGTTGTCTCCTTTGATATTGAAAATGTGCTTTTCATAGCTGATGTGGGTCATATGTAACCAGGAGTCTGACTGTTTCTGGTGTCTGACTGCTGAGTTTTCAGCACCCTCTCCTGCTTTCTACGCTCTGTGAAGCTGATCAGGAAGCCCAGGTGGAATGTTGGACCGAGCAGTCCCCAGGTTATGGACATGGGAACCCTCACTGCAGCCCACTCTCTAACACGTAAGCCCCATGCCAGTCTCAGCTCCTTGCTCTCTCAGGCAATTTTTGGACCTGCTTTTATGCTTGTCCTACTATCCCTAGATGCTGAAACTGAAACTCCAATACTTTGGCCACCTCATGCGACGAGTTGACTCACTGGAAAAGACTCTGATGCTGGGAAGGATTGGTGGCGGGAGGAGACGGGGACGACAGAGAATGAGATGGCTGGATGGCATCACCAGCTCGATGGACATGAGTTTGAGTGAACTCCGGGAGTTGGTGATGGACAGGGAGGCCTGGCGTGCTATGATTCATGGGGTTGCAAAGAGTCGGACATGACTGAGTGACTGAACTGAACGGAACTATCCCTAGAAATCCTCAGCACGTGAGTAACAAATCTTTCCAATCTTTTCAGTAGGGCTTCTCAGGTGGTTCAGTGCTTAAGAATCCACATGCCGAGCTAGACACGCGGGTCTGATCCCCGAGTCGGGAAGATCCCCTAGAGAAGGAAACGTCAACCCACTCCAGTATTCTTGTCTGGGAAATCCCATAGACGGAGGAGTCTGGTGGGCTACAGTCCATGGGGTCACAAAGAGTTGGATGTGACCTAGCGACTAACACTTTCTTCACTTTTCACAATGTCAACATCTTCAGCACTGTTTTAGCCACTTGTACGAAATGCATAGTACCAGTCTTTCCAATCACATTGAGATGTTTCTTTTCATCAAAACTGAGAAATGCAGGAGCCATAATAAAAATCATAGGATTTTGTGTAGTAAAGACATTGAAGACCAGAATTTTTTCTTTCCTGGTATTCCACCACTTCTTCAACCTTTTTCCTTTTGCTGTTTCAGGCTAGTCATAGTGAAGATTTTTAGACTGCTCACTGGAGATTAAGTAAATTTCGGGGTCGACATGAAAACATTCTAAACGGTTTGAGTTCATTTAACATTTTGCCTAAGAGTGTTTTTGCTTGTATATCTTATCAATTAAGGGGTAATTTTAGATAAGTGAATGTCATTAGGAGAAGTATTAAGTGTGGCTATTTAAGCACTATTTGGCCAGAGCAAGAATAATTTGATTAAATAATTTGGACAGATTCCCTCTCGATGTAATTCTATGAGGGACAAAGGTGGGGGAGCATCAGTTCCCCAGGGGATTAAATGGAATAGATAATCCTGTGGTCAAACAAGTGAAGGGAAGCACTTTACTAAAGATGGGGCTTTCTGTCTTCATTAGAAAAATTGAAGATGCTCTAAAGAACTCCATTAAAGATAATGGTGTATCTAAGAACTGTGTGCTTTGTGGCTTAGGTACTTGATTAAATGGCTAATTCAACCCTCTGCTTATCTAATTGATCTTGTTTTCTCCTCCTTCACCCTGCCCTTGAGATATCCAGAAGTAAATGACGTGTAACCATAGCAACTTCTTTCCCTTGACTTATCAGGCATTGTCAAACTGTATCTACTGCAATCATACGTTCTCTTGATACCTTAAGGTATGATGAACTGTATTATTATGGGAGTGACCGTATTTATTTTGGGAGGCTAGCTCCAAGCTGAGAGTTCCTTCTTAGAATGCATTTAGCTATCATGGAGGAAAGAAAGAATTCTCCTATCACAATCACTTCCCTTTTTTTTCCAATAAAAGATCTTTTACTATTATGAGCAAAAAGTGATTTACCCCTCAATTCACTTTCATATCCCCCACAGAATCTGATAGGGAATCCTCATTTTGAGAGAGGAGTAAGGGGGTAACCACAAGCAAGCACACCAGCTGATTGGCAGTTTCAAAGGGGTCTTGGAAGTAAACCATTATCCATCCCTCTCCTCACTAAATGTGATGGAGAAACGGTTTTCAGTCACTCTTCTATTGACACAATGTATGCTTGATGACACTTATATATAGGACATAGTCACTCAATCATTCTGGTTGTATCCATTCAGCGTTTACTATTTACCAGACACTCTTCGAGAGATTAGTGGTACAACCGTGAACAAATAGGCAATAATTCATCCCCTCCAGGAGTTTAAATTCCAGTGGTATAGACAGGTGATAAAGAAGAGAATACCCATTATACTATATATAGTTAAATCTGTAAAGAAATAAATGTTACATCTTGTAAAACATATATATGCAAATTGTATATTAAAACAACTCGTGTGTAGTAGATATAACTCATATGTGTGTATATTGTGCATATGCTCAGTCACTCAGTTGTGTCTGACTCTTTGTGACCCCATGGACTGTAGCCTGCCAGGCTCCTCTGTCCATATCATTCTCCAGGCAAGAATACTGGAACAGGTTGCCGTTTCCTTCTCCAAGGAATCTTCCCGACCCAGGGATGGAACCCGCATTTCCTGTGTCACCTGCATTGGCAGGTGGATTCTATACCACTGAGCCACCTGGGAAGCTTATGTATATTGCATCTATCTATATATAGTGTATGACTTAGATAGTAACTAGCATTATGAAGAAAAATAAAGTAGGAAAGAATGGAAGTATTTGGGCAGAGAATCATAATCTAGTATAGTGTCTAGAAGAGTCTCATTGAGAAAATTCCACTTCAGTTAAACACCTGACTGACTTGGGAATACCTAGGGATGAGCACTTGAAAATGCAAACAGAAAATGCAAAAGCCATGAAGCAGGTACACACCTGGCATTTTCAAGGAGAAGTGGGAAAAGTCAGTGTTGCTGGAGTGGACTGAATGAGAGGGAAAATAGTAAGGGATGGAGTCAGAGAGGTAACTGGAGACCAAATCATGTACGGCCTCATGCAAACAAAGCATATTAAAAATTGTGGCTTTTACTATGAAAGAATGAGAAACCCAGGAGAGTTGTGAGCAAATACATACCGTGATCTGAAGTATCCTTTGATTATCAGGATGCTCTTTCAGGGTGGTGATAGTGGGGATGGTGAGAAGGGTTTGTGTGCTCAGTCATGTCCAACTCTTTCTGCCCCTATAAACTGTAGCCCACCAGGCTCCTCTGTCCGTGGGATTCCCCAGGCAAGAATCCTGGAACAGGTTGCCATTTCCTTCTCCAGGGGATCTTCCCATCCCAGGGGTCAAACCTGTATCTCTTATGTCTCCTGCATTAGCAGGCAGGTTCTTTACCACTAGCGCCACCTGGGAAGCGAAAACATTGACCTTCTTGACTGAAGGAGAGATGTCCATGACTGCGGAGTCACTTCAGTTGTGTCCAGCTCTTTGTGACTCAATGGACTGTAGTCCGTCAGGCCCCTCTGTCCATGGGATTCTCCAGGCAAGAATACTGGAGTGGGTCGCCATGCTGTTCTCCAGGGAATCTTCCCAACCCAGGGACTGAACCCGTATCTCTTATGTCTCCTGCATTGCCAGGCAGGTTCTTTACCGCTACACCACTTTGAAAAGGGTTCTAATCTTAAATATAGCATTGTTTTTTGTTGAACGGTGTTCCCTAAAAATTCCTCCTGGAGCCTCAGAATAAGACCTTATTTAGAAATAGGGTCTTTGCAGATGTAATTAGTTAAAATAAGGCCATACTGGATTAGAAATAAAGAAAGTGAAGTTGCTCAGTTGTGTCCGACTCTTTGCGACCCCATGGACTATAGCCTACTAGGCTTCTCCATCCATGGGATTCTCCAGGCAAGAATACTGGAGTGGGTTGCCAGATTAGGGTGGGTAGTAAAACCAATGACTGTTGCGTTTGTAAGAAATCATATGAAGACAGAGAGATGTACAGGGAGAAGCCGTGTAAAGACAAAGGCAGAGACTGGAGTGATGCATCTGCAAGCCAAGAAACACCAGATATTGCCAGCGACCACCAGAAGCTAGGATGAGCAAGGAAGGTGACTCTCCCAGAGCCTTCAGAGAGAGTGTGGCCCTGCCCACACCTTTATTTCAGACTTCTGGCTTCCAGTATCGTGAGAGGATAAATTTTTGTTGCTTTTCAACATGATATGTGAGACTTTGTTATGACAGCTCTGCTGCTAAGTCGCTTCAGTCGTGTCCGACTCTGTGCAGTCCCATAGACGGCAGCCCACCAGGCTCCCCCGTCCCTGGGATTCTCCAGGCAAGAACACTGGAGTGGGTTGCCATTTCCTTGGAAGTTAAAATACTCGTGAAGATAAAGCCAACAGAAATTGCTGATGGATCAATGAGTGTAGTCATAGAAAGAGTAGTAAAACAACAGATCAAGATTTTAGATTGGAGTGACAGAAAAAAATGAAGTCTTAGGGATATTATTTGGAGTTCAGTTTTGGACAGACTTTATTGGAACATCCCTGTACATAATCCAGTCATACAATTTTTAAACTATTTGCTAAATCCCAAAGAAGGTAAAGTTTTGACCAACCTAGATAGCATATTAAAAAGCAGAGACATTACTTTGCCAACCAAGGTCCGTCTAGTCAAGGCTATGGTTTTTCCCATGGTCACGTATGGATGTGAGAGTTGGACTGTGAAGAAAGCTGATCGCCGAAGAATTGATGCTTTTGAACTGTGGTGCTGGAGAAGACTCTTGAGAGTCCCTTGTACTGCAAGGAGATCCAACCAGTCCATTCTAAAGGAGATCAATCCTGGGTATTCACTGGAAGGACTGATGCTAAAGCTGAAACTCCACTACTTTGGCCACCTCATGCGACGAGTTGACTCACTGGAGAAGAGTCTGATGCTAGGAGGGATTGGGGGTGGGAGGAGACGGGGACGACAGAGAATGAGATGGCTTGATGGCATCACCGACTCGATGGACATGAGTTTGAGTGAAGTCCGGGTGTTGGTGATGGACAGGGAGCCCTGGCGTGCTGTGATTCCTGGGGTAGCAAAGAGTCGGACACGAATGAGCGACTGAACTGAACTGAAAGAAGGTAAATTATACGGTTGTGTGGGTCCCAGATAATAATAAGGAATTGTAGGTTTAACAAGGGGCCAACTTTAATAGATGACTTAAATAAGTTTCTAAATCATTATCAACAAATAACTTGAGTACAAACTTATATCATTCTACTTTAATTTAGTGTATGTATCTCTTTCTCCCTCTCTGCTGCCAATCAACGGGAGCCATTTGGAGGGTGGGACACATGGAGAACTGGAATGAGAATTAAATACTCTGCCCATAGTGTTATGGCCTGAAACAAGAATTCTTTTATAAAACAGCATTATTGATCATATTTTAATGCAACACTAGGATTTTCTTCCACTGAGAGACTTTAAGGGCTGCATTCAATAAGACCACCATGAAATATACTTACAGACTTCTGGTTTAAAATTATGGAGCATTTTTACTCTCCTTGCCTGGAAATCCATCAAAAACAACAACAACAAAAATGAAATAATAGTCAAACTACCACTTCTTTTTTTTTTAATTTCACTTTTTTTAAAAATTTTATTCCTATGTAGGTCATTTCAGAGTATCGAAATAGAGTTCCCTGTGCTATTTAGTAGGTTCTAGGTAATTATCTCGGAGATCAATCCTGGATGTTCATTGGAGGGACTGATGCTAAAGCTGAAACTGCAATACTTTGGCCACCTCATGCGACGAGTTGACTCACTGGAAAAGACTCTGATGCTGGGAAAGGTTGGGGGCGGGAGGAGAAGGGGACGAAGGAGAATGAGATGGCTGGATGGCATCACCGACTCTGTGGACATGAGTTTGAGTGTACTCCGGGAGTTGGTGATGGACAGGGAGGCCTGGCGTGCTGTGGTGCATGGGGTCGCGGAGAGTCGGACATGACTGAGCGACTGAGCTGAGCTGAGCTGAGGTAATTATCTCGGAGAAGGCAATGGCAAGCCACTCCAGTACTACTGCCTGGAAAATCCCATGGATGGAGGAGCCTGGTAGGCTGCAGTCCATGGGGTCGCTAGGGGTCGGACATGACTGAGCGACTTCACTTTTCACTTTCACACATTGGAGAAGGAAATGGCAACCCACTCCCGTGTTCTTGCCTGGAGAATCCCAGGGACGGGGGAGCCTGGTGGGCTTCCGTCTGTGGGGTCACACAGAGTCGGACACGACTGAAGTGACTTAGCAGCAGCAGCAGCAGCAGGTAATTATCTGTTCTGTATGTAGTAGTATGTATATCTCAGTCTCAGTCTCCCAGTTCATCCCTCCCACTGTCCCTTTCCCCTCTGGTAGCCACACATTTATTTTCTACATCTGTGACTCAACTTCTGTTTTGTAAATAGGTTCACTTGTACCATTTCTTTACATTCCACAGGTAAGTGATACTATGTGACACTTATCTTTCTCTGTCTGACTGGCTTCACTCCGTGTGACAGGCCTTAGGACCATTCATATTGCTGCAGATGGCATTATTCCATTCTTTTTTATGGCTGAGTAATACTCCATTGTATATATGGACCACGTCTTCTTTATTCATTCCTCTAGTCAGTGGACGTTTAAATCGCTTCCGTGTTCTGGCTACTGTAAATAATGCTGCAATGAATATTAGGGTGCAAGTATCCCTTTGAATTATGGTTTTCTGCAGATGTATGGCCAGAGAAGGCAATGGCACCCCACTCCAGTACTCTTGCCTGGAAAATCCCATGGATGGAGGAGCCTGGTAGGCTGCAGTCCATGGGGTCACTAGGGGTCGGACACGACTGAGCGACTTCACTTTCACTTTTCACTTTCACACATTGGAGAAGGAAATGGCAACCCACTCCAGTGTTCTTGCCTGGAGAATCCCAGGGACGGGGGAGCCTGGTGGGCTTCCATCTATGGGGTCACACAGAGTCGGACACGACTGAAGTGACTTAGCAGCAGCAGCAGCAGCAGCAGATGTATGGCAGGAATAGGATTACTGGATCAAATGGTAGCTTTATTTTTAGTTAAAAAATTTTTTTTAAATTTGAGAATAATTGCTTCACAATGTTGTGTTGGTTCCTTCCATACAACTGAACTCAGCCATAGGTATACATATCCTCTCCTGTTCAACCTCCTTCCCACCTCTCCAGGTCATCATAGAGCACCAGGCTGAGCTCCCTGTGTTATAAAGCAGCTTCCCACTAGAAATTACCACTTCTTTGAAACAAAAGTGTTTAGAAAACCAAAGCACAAATCATAACAAGTGTTTGCCAAATATAATGAAATTTTCACCAAAATTAGGAAGGATGCTGACAGTTGAAACAAACTTCCTCAGACTCTAGGCAGACATGAAAGGGATTTTTCAAAAAGTATGTATAATGTAATATCAAAATGGAAAACTCTGTGACTCAATCTTAGGAGAGACCTCAAGCAGTTAAGTCCTTCATTATTCTTAAAGTGAGGTGCTAGATGACCAATACAGAATTTGAAAAGGATGTGGCTGAAAACACTTAGTCTTCATCCTCTCTACACTCCTTTCAGAGGGATAAACGGTTGAAATGAAAGTGAGATGAAGAATGCCTCTGGAACACATGATGGCACCTATTCAACTTTTCTCTCCCTAATCTGAACATTTACGTTCTTATCCTCACTCTGCAGTGGTCTGAGAGAGGGGTCTGCATCTCTCATCTCTAACTAAGAGAGAGGTACCTCAAGGTCTGATCATTGAGACAGTTTGTCTTGTGTCCCCAGAAGTTGGTGTGGGCACAAGTACAACTATTAGTCCAGTCCGATAAAGTCTAAAGTGAGAGACTGGGCAGCAGAGATAGCTGGCTGCCCTGGGAATAGCCTAAAATTTGTCAAGGTAAAAATGCATAAATTTGGGACAAATTACTTGATTAAAAGGAACTTAATACACCATGCTTTTTTTTTTGCATAAAAGACAGCTCAAGGAAAAGTAAGAACTCAAGGAAAGAATAATAAAACAGAAAAAGATGAAAAGTAAGCTGGCAGAACACAGGAAGGAGGTAGAAAAGAAGGATAAAAACTCTTGTAGGTCTGAAAACTAGTAGAAAAATACAACTGAAAACAGCAATAGAAAATCAAAAGAAAATCACAAAAATATTGTAAAAACTAAGAAAAGTGATTAGAAATAGAGATAGATATTGAAGGCAAAGGATTTCAAACATTGTCTGATTGATATTTCTAGAAGTGATAACAAATGACACATAGATTCCATATATTATTCCAAAATATTCCTAAAGACTGTCTTAAACCTTTGACAATTTGTTAAATTTCAATGATAAAAAATCCCAGGGGAATCACCATGGAAAACTAAAATTATTTTTAAACAATTGTAAAAACAATCACACAGCCTTTAAACTTCTCCATAATTATATTTAATGCCCAAAGATGTGCATAAAACTTTATTACAAATCTTTGAAGTGAGACCCAAGAATCTTTTTCATTTTTAGAGCTTTTTCAATTACAGCTTTATGGATTAGGAAGTGTGGACCACTCTATTTAACTTGAATGTCCACTTAACACAAGCAACTTAGTGTACTACAATTAAGCTAATGTGTTTACATATGCAGTCTGGAGACCATATAGTTCCTGTAGTTCTTCATCCTTAAAGTGTCTTCCAAACTACACAGCAATCCTTCTACTATACACATCTTTCTTCATTTCAACCACTATCCCTCTCTCTCCTGAGTTTTATCAACACAGGAAGGAAGGATGGTAGGGTTGAAAAAACACTGAACTGAGAATTAAGAGATTTTATTTTAGCTCTGCTCCCTAAATAGCTTTAACTTAGACAAGCCAACTTCCTTGGTAAGACTCATTTTTCACACAGTACCAAACAACTGTAGCACATTTTAAATCTAAATTATATGAACCGAAAGGTCAGTCTTGAGTGGAAAAGAAAGGAGGGATTTGTTAAACATGAACAGCAGTGAGTGGAATGGAAGGTAGTGACCTAGCACATAGGCTCAGATCCATTTCAGCATTAACACACAGGCTTTGTCAGCATCCTGATCAGAACACAATCTCTGTTTGAAAAATATGTGCTGGATCTTCTCATTTGGCTAAATGTTTTGATGTAAGAATACCCTGGGCTGCCTAATGATCCAGTTCATTTCCCCACATTAGATAACAGGACAATGTCAAACTAAATCAAGATTTTTTTTGCCACTTTATTTTTTTCATTGAAGTATAATTGCTTTACAGAATTTTGTGTTTTTCTGTCATACATCGACAAGAATCAGCCATAGGTACACCCACGTCCCCTCCCTCCCGAACCTCCCTCCCATCTCCCGCCCCATCCCACCCTTCTAGATCATCACAGAGCCCCTGTTTGAGTTCCCTGACTCATACAGCAAATTCCCATTGGCTATTTATTTTACATATGGTGATGTAAATTTCCATGTTACTTTCTCCACACGTCTCACCCACCTCCCTCCTCGCCAACCACCCCCCCACCCCGCCACTGCCTTGTCTATAGGTCTGTTTTCTATGTCTGTTTCTCCATTACTGCCCTGAAAATTAATTCATAAGTGCCACCTTTTTAGATTCCATATACATGCATCAGCATAGGATATTTATATTTTTCTTAGCCTGATGTTTTATAAAGTTCTTGGTGGCTCAGACAGTAAAGAATATGCCTGCCATGCAGGAGACACAGGTTTGATCCCTGGGTCTGGACGATCCCCTGGACAAGGGAATGGCAACCTATTCCAGTATTTTTGCCTAGAGAATTCCATGGACAGAAGAGCCTGGTGGTCTACAGTCCCTGGGGTTGCAAAGAGCTCAAACACGACTGAGTGACTAACACTTTTCACTTTCACTTTTATGAAGTTCAGTTGAATTCTCAACCAAATCCCTTAGATCTATAAATGTACACATCACTTAGTGAAGAATAACAAATGCCACAGAAATCTTCAGCCTTTAATTTCTGTGACTTTAAATGAGTTTAGAAGTAATGAAAACATGATCCTCCCTGTTAAATCCCTATATACTAGGTATATAAGCATATTCTTCAGACTTGGGTTTGGGTGAAATAGCTTCATTATGAACAGCTTTTGGCTATGAAAGCAATGAAGCTGTGTTAAAAGATCACTTAAAGCCATAAAAAAAGTGAATTGCTAAAGTTCCATCAGCAAAAGTTCTAGAAAGCCTGTGTGGAGGAAATTTTCCAATGTAACAAGATTTTGGCTTATTAATAAGCTACAACTGGAAGTCAGGCATTTTGGCTGTCAACGGCTGTGGAAAAACCTTTAAAACTACATGTGCCTTTTCAAAAGCATGTGGTTACTTTTCAAAAAGTGAAATTCTGCCAGGGATGTCTGGTAAGATTGTATCCTCCAACTGGGCTGCCTGAGTAAGGGATGCAGGATTCGATGTGGCACCATAGTTCTCCTGCATCAAAGGAAAATGAAATAGAAGCCAGTGGCTTGTGTTCTCTGATTGGCATCCAAACTACTGAGAAGGGTTCTATCCTTAAGTTTCCTAAGTACTGTGAGTACTGGATTAGTACCAAGAGGGTCTGTGTTTCTGGGCTTGCACTCAAACCAGCAGACCTCCTACTTTTCAGGCCACAAATCGTGATGATTTCTGTGATGTTGGAGGTCCTGAGACCACAGGTCCCAAGGCTTGGATTTATGAACTCAGCCAGGTCAACATTGAACCATGCTTTGAGTTCAACCATTGCCGTATTTTCAGAATCTTATTTGTGTGCATATAGCTCAAGCCTATGCACTCAGAAATAAGCGCACACACACAGAGATTAGTTTTTTCTTTTTGAGCAAATCAAATTCATGTTTCTTACATGTATCATGTTTATTACATGGTTATCATATTAGCACTTCTTTCAGCCTGTGGAGAAGTCGTCTGGATGCCAGGCACATGAAAGCTGTCTCTGTTTTTCACTTACCTACTAGAAGAAGGAGATCAAACCTGTCAATCCTAAAGGAAATCAACCCTGAATATTCATCAGAAGGACTGATGCTGAAGCTGAATCTCCAGTACTTTGGCCACCTGATGTAAAGAGCTGACTCATTGGAAAAGACTCTGATTCTGGGAAAGATTGAGGGCAGGAAGAGAAGAGGGTGACAGAGGATGAGATGGCAGGATGGCATCATCAACTCAATGGACGTGAGTTTGAGCAAACTCAGGGAGATAGTGAACGAAGTACAGGGAGGCCTGGCCTGCTGCAGTCCATGAGGTTGCAAAGAGTTGGACACAATGTAGCTGCTGAACAACAACAACTGGAAGAATTAGCTTCCGCTTTCATAAAATTTGATTATTTTCTCTGAATACATTTCAGAAATGTTGTGATGTTTAGATGAGAGCCATTACAGGAGTGCTTTTTACCTTAAAACCCTGCACAAGCATTCTCCATGTGCTCCATAAGTCCCCAAAAGAAGTTAATAGATATCTTGCAAAAACAAATAAATCAAGCCATCAGCTCAAACTAAGTTGGGAAAATTTTATGTTAAGACAAAAGTCTTAACTGTAGGACTTCCCAGAGTCCAGAAATCCCTAAGATGCTATAAGAATTTCCAAGGGAGAGGTGTACGATACAATGCTGTCCAACCTACGTCATGTTGGACTTGTTTTTCAATAATCATCTCAAGGGAAATTTCCCAGGACACACTAAATCTTAAAATGCAAGTCACGTTAAAGTGGGTGTAAACGAGTTGAGCGTCCTTAATAGAATTAACCAGAAGGCATAATGGCATTCATGCTTCCTTTCAAAGGAAAATCTAATCTTAGTTTGGAAACTCAATGACAGAAATATTTTACATGCTGGAAAGCAGATAAAAGCCTTCAAAATTCCATCACAACTTAGACAGTACACAAAGGGGGCCCAAGACTGACCCCACAGAGCCGCACAGGGTGGAGAGCAGGGCTGCAACATTTCTGGGCTGGTTGATAAGTGGCTAGCGAGGGTTATTTGTAGAATGTGTTGGAAGATGCAAACCCTTTTACATGTCATATTGGGAAAAATTCTTATTCAAAAGTTCTGTTGAAAAAATTATTTTGTGACTATATCAGTCTTGAAAAAACTGCAACATATTGGGTAGACAAGGGTTACTAGAACATGATTGACTCAAGAAGAAGAGAAACCCAGCAAAACCAAAGAAGAGAAAAACCTGTGAAGCAGACGGGTTCCAACTTGCAGATATGGAAAATTGAAAGTTAGTATCAGAACACTATCATGTTCTGTTTCCTTATGTAAATTAGTCCTAAAGTTATTCATATGCTAGAGTAGCTAACACAGTGTTCAGGAGAAGAATAAAAGTGGAACACTGACACTATCCAACCTTAAGATTTACTATAAAGCCATAGTAATCAAGTCTTTGGTACTGATACAATAATATACAGATCAGTGGGTCAGAATAGAGAACCCAGAAATACACCTACATGAATATAACCGACTGATCTTTGATAAAGGGGCAAAGAGAACACAATGAAATAAAGATATCTTTTCAATAAATGTGGCTGTAACAGCTTGACATCCACATGTGGTGGATGCAGTCCCCGGTATTTACCCCCAAAAATGAATCTAGAGGCACATCTTATACTCTTCACAAAAATTAACTCAAAATGGATCACAGACCAAAATGTAAAACTCAAAGCTATGAAACTCCTAGAAGATAACATAGGGGAAGAAACCTAGATGACTTCGTGTAGGGTGATGACTTTTTAGACCCAACACCAAAGGTATGATGTATGCAAGAAGGAATTGATAAGCTGACCTTCATTAAAGTTGAAGACTTCTGCAGACAAATGGATAAGAAAGCTGTGGTACATATACACAATGGAGTATTACTCAGCAATTAAAAAGAATACATTTGAATCAGTGCTGATGAGGTGGATGAAACTGGAGCCTATTATACAGAGTGAAGTAAGGCAGAAAGAAAAACACCAATACAGTATGCTGCTGCTAAGTCACATCAGTTGTGTCCGACTCTGTGTGACCCCATAGATGGCAGCCTACCAGGTTCCCCCATCCCTGGGATTCTCCAAGCAAGAACACTGGAGTGGGTTGCCAGTGCCTTCTCCAATGCATGAAAGTGAAAAGTGAAAGTGAAGTCGCTCAGTCGTGTCTGACTCTTTGCGACCCCATGGACTGCAGCCTAACAGGCTCCTCTGTCCATGGGAGTTTAGAGGCAAGAGTACTGGAGTGGGTCGCCAGTGCCTTCTCCACCAATACAGTATACTAACGCATATATATGGAATTTAGAAAGATGATAATGATAACCCTGTATGTGAGACAGCAAAAGAGACACAGATGTATAGAACAGTCTTTTGGACTCTGTGGGAGAGGGCGAGGGTGGGATGATTTGGGAGAATGGCATTGAAACATGTATATTATCATATGTGAAACGAATTGCCAATCCAGGTTCGATGCATGATACAGGATGCTCGGGATGACCCAGAGGGAAGATATGGGGAGGGAGGAAGGAGGGGGGTTCAAGATGGGGAGCACATGTACACCCGGGGCAGATTCATGTCAATGTATGGCAAAACCAATACAATAATGTAAAGTTAAAGAAAAAAACAAAAAACAAGACTTCTGCTCTGTGAAAAGCCATGCCAAGAGAATGCAGAGATAAATCACAGGCTGAGAGAAAATATTTTCAAAAGACACCTCAGAGAAAGCATTGTTATCCAAACTATACAAGGAACTCTTAACACTCAACAATAAGAAAATTAAAATAGTTAGAAAATAAGTAGCTAAAAACGTGCCCAAGATCTGAACAGACGCCTCATGAAATATGCTGACAGCACATGGTCATATAAAAATATGGCCCCTATCAAAAGTAATCAGAAAAATGCAAGTTAAAACAATAATATAGTCTTACACATGTATTCCAGTGGCCAAATCTAGAACATAGCCAGCACCAAATGATGCCAAGAACTCATTCATTGCTGGTGGGAATGCAGAACAGCCAGTTTGGAAGACAGTCTGGTGGTTTCTTACAAAACTAAACATACTCTTACCATATGATCCAGTAATTGCAGTCCTTGAAATTTACCCAAAGAAGATGAAAACTGTGTCCACACAAATACCTAAATGCAGATGTTTATAACAGCTTTATTCACAATCACCAAAACTTGGAAGCCACCAAGATGTCCTTCAGTGGGATGAATGGATTAATAAACTGTAGCACATCTAGATTGGAGAAGGCACTGGCAACCCACTCCAGTATTCTTGCCTGGAGAATCCCAGGGACGGGGGAGCCTGGTGGGCTGCCGTCTATGGGGTCGCACAGAGTCGGACACGACTGAAGTGACATAGCAGCAGCAGCAGCACATCTAGACAACCAAATATTATTCATCACTAAAACGAAATGAGCTGTCAAGGCACGAAGAGATGGAGGAAGCTTAAATGCATGTTACTAAGTGAAAGAAATGAATCTAAAGTGATGACGTATATATGATTCCAACTGTATGGAGAAAACAAAACTGCGGGGATAGTTAAAAGATCAGTGGTTGCCAGGCCTGGGGGCAGGGGGAGGTTAGGGATGAATCCGCAGAGTATAGCAGATTTTTAAGGTGGTAAAAATATTCTGTATGATACTAAAATGATGAACACATGTCATTATATGTTTGTCCAAACTCAGTGAGCGTACAACACCAACTGTGAACCCTAAGGTAGGCTCTGGACTCTGGGTGAATATGATATGTCAGTGTAGGTGTATCATTAGTGACAAGTGTATGTATCGATAATGTGTGTGTTAGTCATTCAGTCGTGTCCCACTCTTTGTGACCCTGTAGACTGTAGCATCAGGCTCCTCTGTCATAGGATTTTCCAGGCAATACTGGAGTGGGTTGCCATTCCCTTCTCCAGGGGATCTTCCCAAGCCAGAGACTGAACCTAGGTCTTCTGCATTGCAGGCAGATTCTTTACCATCTCAGCCACCTGGGAAGCCCATATTGACAATAGTGAGGAAGATTATTCCTGTGGGGTCAGAGGGTAAATAGGTATTCTCTGAAACTTCCTCTCAAATTGGCTGTGAACTTTAAACTGCTCTAAAAATAATAGTCTTAAAAGTAGAAGAAGTTGGCAGGGAAATGAAGATATCTTAAACCAAAAGTTTCAAGATGTTCAAAAGTATCAAAAGTTTCAAAAGTATCTTACTTTTTCTTACAAACTATCTCTTATCACTGTTGGAAAACAGTCCTGTGCTGGATCATCTTAGGAGGCTGATTCCAAACAGTAATTCCTGTTTGCTTAAGAATTCTAATGGGAGGCGGGGATGCATCAGATTTTGGTTTCTTTTTGTTCAGGAGAAAAGTGAATTGTTATCCAGTTAATTTAAAGAAGCTTCACATTAGCCAATGGCCTTTCTTGGTGGCTCAGTTGATAAAGAATCTGCCTGCAGTGCAGGAGACCTAGGTTTGGTCCCTGGGTCGGGAAGATCCACCGGAGAAGGAAATGGCAACGCACTCCAGTATTCTGGCCTGGAGAATCCCATGGACAGAGGAGCCTGGTGGGCTACAGTGCATGGCATTGCAAGAGTCGGACATGACCGAATGACTAAACTACCACCTCACATTATCCAGTGAGCAACACTGCTTTATAGTTACTATGGCTGTGCGACAATCCACAACAAAAATTACCTTAAAACAATCATGATAGTCATTTTACTTGGGAAGCTGCGCTCTAGCCAGAGGTCAACGAGGACAGCTCATTTCTACCCACGTGGTACAGGCTGGCAGCTCAAAGGCTAGTGCAGGCAACTGGAGGCTTCTACACTCAGGCACCTGGTGATTGATACCGGCTGTTGGCTGGAGGCCTCGGTTTTTCTACATGTAGCCTCTTCATGAGGGTTTGTTTGGGCTTCCTTACAGCAAAATGGCTGACTGTCAAGCCACTTCAAGGGTAAGTGTCTGAGAGCAAAACAGAAGCCGTGCAGCTCCCATTACCTAGACTCAGAAGATAAATGGCCTCGATTCTGTCATACTAGTTTGTTGGTCGCAAGAGTTACAAAGCTCTGCTCAAATTCTAGGAAGGGAGACGCAGTTCCAGCTCTTAGCGGGAGGAGAAGAGCATATGTGCAATTATCTTTGAAAAAATACAATCTGCTACAGCTTTACTAGAAGCAGATTGTGTTCTTAAAATTTCTTGTCTTTATGGAGAACAATAACAAATGAAATGATAACAGAAGGTAGAGCTGAAACACCTTGTTTGATAAGACTTGCTATTGAGACAACCTTTTTTCAAATATTGTTTTTAGAAACAGGTAAATAACTTACTAGTTAAAAATTCTAATTTGGGATAATATAAAAGCCAATTGAGTCAGTAAAGGAAAAATTGTTTGAAACACACTAGCTCATTAGCATCAGTTAATAAATTAAATCAATATAAACTTCCTAAATCTTGGTACTTAAAGTTTATGAGTTTTCAATGCAAGACAGTAGTCCACCATTTAGTCTTAACAAGGAAAAAATGAAAATAATCATTTTGCACTTAAAACACAAGATAAAAATAGAGAAAATTCTCTGATGTCAAAATTAGACTACCCCAACATTTCAAAAGAGGGGAAACAGAATGAAAATGTAATTAATAATTAATGTACTATAATGGGAGATGATTTAGAACGGAAGGGAAAAGATAACAGAGAAACTAATGTTCCAACATATTTCTTTTTTCTGAATTCATTTCAGCATGCTACTTATGCAAATTATTGCTTTTAGTCATTGCTACACACAGACATATGTATACATATAATTTACATTTTTTTATCTTCTTTCACATTAGATGTGTATTCACTCCTGGCTCCTAATCCGTGAATACTGTGGATATTTGAAACATGCTATAAAAATGTAATGACAATGAAGTAAAGTAATTGTGTTATACATAACTGCAGGATGTGAGAGTTGAGAACTTTGAAGAGTTTGGTTGATTTGAAGGACTCTCTTTTCAAACAACCTGAAGAAGTTCCATCATGAGGTTTTTCTCCCCTGGCTACTGCAAGAGACTGTATTAGGTGGGCAATACTTGAAGAGCTCTACTAGCACAGCAGAGAGTGCTAACTTCAGCTTATTGTTCACATATTACTTCAAATTATTCTCCCAGGCATCTGCCTCAGTTAACATCCAGTCTATTACTCGTCTTCTTTTGTTCTCAAGGATGAACATCTTTATAACATGATTGTATTTTTTCCTTTCATAAACAAAACCTCTTGCTAAATTGCCTTTCACAAAAGCCAGTTTTAAGATAGATAAGTATTGTTTCATAAGATAAGAGCTTGAAAGACATGATGCTGAGGCTTCTGAGAAGGAAAAAGGTACATAGTCCCCTGAATGCTTTCCACGGAACACTCAGAGTACCCGAGAGTTAAGGAAGGGAACTCAATCCACGGAAACTGAGTTTAAACACCACTTGTGTCCCTGACGGCTCAGCAGGTAAAGAATCCACCTGTAATGCAGGAGACACAGGAGATGCGGGTTCAATCCCTGATTGGGAGGATCCCCTGGAGAAGGAAGTGGCAACCCACTCCAGTATTCTCGCCTGGAAAATCCCATGGACAGCAGAGCCTGGTGGGCTAGAGTCCATGGGGTCGCAGAGTCAGACGCAACTGAGAGACAGAGATGCCTGTGACGTGAGTAATACTGATAAGCAATCTAGCATCTCTGAAATTCACTAAAGATGAGACTAACACTCCCTGTTCTGCAGGACTGTCCCAAGGATTAACGTGCAAAAATGTCTGATACTAAGTAAACAGTCGGTAAGTTCTATTTTACCATCTCTCCCCAACTCAGTTGTTATAGTTTTCTGCTTTTAACCTGTTAAGCATTTCTATTTTGCTGTTGTGATAGGTGAAGATTTTGAAACTACACAATTGTGCACACACACTCTGGAAGGATTTCCCTGACTACTGTCTTTCATGTTCCAATTATTCCCTCTTCAGAAATCATGCCCGCTCTTCATACTCTAAGCGACAGTTTAGATGGTCACTAGAGAGTTTTAGAAACTACAGATTTAGTAGCCTACTTTGTCACAGCTAATTTCATGGGTCCTGGTGTTTCCTTAAAAGATGAACAATCACCAGTTGATGCCACTACGCTTGAATTTTCTTTGGCCGTACAGTTCTCTTAATAACTGAGAAGGTGAATTAGTGTATCTGTTTCTAGGCAACTCCATAAAATAATCAATGGGAAGACTCTTGTCTAGACATGACCTTTGAAAATTCCTGTCTCCTATCATCTGCCTTTTCTTCATGATCCTCCATCAAGGCAGAGAGAAGCAAGATGCTGAGAAGAGGAAAGGCCACACACCCTGTCTGGTCAGTGCTGCCACATATTTCCCTTTCAAGAAGTCTATTTGTTAGGAGAGACTTAAGGACCCAGTCTTACCGCTCTGGAAAGGGAAGTAAAAGTCGTTCAGTTGTGTCCGACTCTTTGCAACCCCATGGACTATGCAGCCCATTGAATTCTCCAGTTCAGAATACTGGAGTGGGTAGCCTGTCCCTTCTCCAGGGGATCTTCCCAACCCAGGGATTGAACCCAGGTCTCCCGCATTGCAGGCAGATTCTTTACCAGCTGAGCCACCAGGGAAGCCTAAGAATACTGGAGTAGGTAGCCTATCTCTTCTCCAGTGGATCTTCCTGACCCAGGAATCGAACTGGGGTCTCCTGCATTGCTGGTGGTTCTTTACCAACTGAGCTATCAGGGAAGCCTTATCTTCTGCTCTTCTGCTGAGTCTCTTATTTTCCTACTTCTGCTTGTTTTATTTTATGTAGAACAAAAAGTACTGGCTTCTATAATGGGAAATCTCATTCCACTTTACAATGCTTTATTGCTAGCAGTCTGTAAAGAGAGGCATAAGCCTCACCCTTCCCTCTTCCACTTTTGCCAAGTATCTGGACAATCAGATTTGAAAGTCCAGGCTTTCCTTTGGGAACAGCAGGAAAGCCCTTTTCATGCACAAACTCTCACCCAGTGCCGCCTGCTAACCACAGTAAAAACCCAGGCCAGTCACCTTTCTTTGCTCTCTTAGTCCATTTTGGACCTGTGGCTCTGAGAGGCCTGCCCAGAGACTTCCATTATGTAAGTAACAAAATGTTATATGCCCTATTGGTGTGTGTATAGCATCATCAGTCTTGACATTCAACCCTAACTTTGGATGAGGTCCCTCTACTTCAGCAGATATCATTCACCTTTTCTAATATTATTCTCCATTAACTTATATTGCAAGCCACAAACAGAAAATACTTTTCTTAGCAAAGCTATGCTGCCTTTCTGCTCGGTTTTTAGGGTAGTCTATCTTCAGGCTACATTTCTCTTTTTTGAAATCATAAGACATATCTCAAAGCCTCAAGAAATACTCAAATTTTTCCCATAATTAAAAAAAATTATAACTCCATTCAGCACACCGTCCGAATTCAAGGTACCAAAATTCATAGTCTGATAAAATATTTCGTCACATAACAAGACCATCAACTGCCCAGCCTAGAAAATGGGTTCTCTCTGTCCTGTATCTTAATGATTTCTGTCCTCAACAAATTTCATATTTTTACTATCTGTTACTTCCAACATTCTACTTATGGTAACAAATTCTATGTTAGTTAGGAAATCATCCATTGAAGTTTTAAAAATACTAAAGAAAGGATTAACCAAAGGGATTCATTGCCTCACACAGCAGAAAGTCAAAATCTTCCAGAGTTGGCTAAATCAGTGGCTTAAAAAGTAGGCTCTGATTCCAGTTTTAAAAACAATCTAGAGTAGGAAACAGGTAGAACCTGTTTCCAACCTGAAGCAGGTATTTTATAAGCAATCAGTACTGTTAGCCACAGTCAGTAGGTCTATATATAGTTCTTGAGTATCTTTGGTATCCCAAATGCCAGCTTGGCCAGTAGGGAGAAGACAGTGAACAAGATGTTCCAGAATAAAAGGAATTCTTACTTGCTGAAAAATACTTTGTTTCATAAAAAGGAAATGCAATTCTATGTCACTACACCTAAACTTTTCCAAAGAGATCAAATCATCAAATGTTAAATCTCTTTTCTTATACTTTATAGATCCTCAAATAATGCTGTATTTCAGTGTCTTTGTATGTAGATCTTGGCCTTCTCATTTAGTCTTTTTTCACCCTGAAAATGTTGTCTCCTTCTCTTTGTTAACAAAAGGCACGTGCGTGCTAAGTCACTTCAGCCGTGTCCTACTCTCTGTGGTCCTATGAACTATAGTTCTCCAGGCTCCTCTGTCCATGGCATTCTTTGGGCAAGAATACTGGAGTGGGTTGCCATGCCCTCCTCCAGGGGATCTTCCCAACCCAGGGAAGGAACGCATGTCTTTTATGTCTCCTGCATTGGCAGGCATGTTCTTTACCACTATTGCCACCTGGGAAACCCTAACAAGAAGCATTCGCCTTTCTTAATTATTTAAAAGGGCTTCCTAGTGACTCAGATGGTAAAGAATCTGCCTGCAGTGTAGGAGACCTGGGTTTGATGGCTGGGTCGGGAAGACCCCCTGGATTAGAGAGGGAATAGCAACCCACTCCAATTTTCTTGCCTGGAGAATCCCATGGACAGAGGAGCCTGGCGGGCTACAGTCCATGTTTTATGCAATGGTCTCCATTTTCTTCTTAACATTCATCATAGAGCTACTTCTTGTTTTAACTTGGACTCTTTTCTTTCTGTAGCTGCTGTACAGATTACTTATGGGAATTTCTTTTTAATTTATTTCTGATTAACTCCTCTGTCTCTATGAACCCATATCGCCTGTCATTTTTTGGTTCCCTTTTTTGTTTTGCTGGACTATATCCTCAAATAATTTTTTTCATAAAAGTTATGGGAAGAACACTTGAAAAACCCTTAATTGTAGGAAAATACCTTATTTTGTCATCGTATAGAGGTGATATTATGGCTAAGCTCTACAGACACGTATTATACAGGCACCATGGAGTTCCCATCTGCACTGTATCTTCCATGACTTGCTGACCTGTTTTATTGCATTAACTAACCTCGTTGTTGTTTGGAGGAAGGGAGACAGTTAAAAAAAATGTACGCTTAGTCTGCCTTCCTCATTCAAAGTGCAGTTCCCGAATGTTTTTGAGAAGTATAGGTTTAAGTTACGCCTTCTCCTGTTCTACTTTTATATTCCATTCTTACAATTTGACATCAATTTGATAAATGTAAGTGATGAATTCGTTGATTGTGTAGATGGTCCTGAGCTCTTGGGTTCAAATGGACTTTAAGGAGCCATGAGTTGATATACACATGACTTTCAAAACACTCAATTCTTAAAAAATCATCCTAATTAGGCCTGTACTATCATTATTTTCCACAGTAAGATAATATATAATCTGGAATCCCATGTGTATTTAGGAATTTAAGAATTTTACTCCCCAGCTTTTCCTGAGAATATTTACTTAGTGTTCTTTTCTCAATATCTTTATTTAAATCATTTCTGGTACTTCTGTTACATTATCCTCTGCTTGCCAAATTAAACCACACAAGTGTAATTTGTCTCGCTTTTAGAAAAATTAGTAATTTTCTATTATAACTGAGAAGCTAGACCTTTTTATAAACTGTGATAAAGGGTGATTTTTCTATCTTATGTCACATGTTTGGGCAGTACAGATTTTCAAGTGCATTACTGAAACTTTGGCCTCTGGTATTAAATTTCCTCCAGATATCAGAGTCTGTTCCACAGAGGTAACATTAATCTCCTCTACTGAGACAAGATGTTCCCATTATTCACCAAGATATCTAGTTCTAAGATTTGCTGACAAGATCCTTTTTTCCCCCAAATATCCAGACCAAAGAGGTGGCAAAACTCACTTAGAAGAAGAAGACAGTGAGGCTAAAGATCAGCCTTCCTAATCTTCAGAACATGAATTATTGTAATCCGTATCTGGATAGGCATGCATGAGTCAGAGCATACCCACACATCTAAGGAACATGATCAGAGGTTAGGTAAGAGATTGGCATATTTTTCCTACATAAATAGAATTATATTTTGTCTATGTAGCATATAAAGTCTGGAAATGTTATTCTTGATATTATATTTTTTTACTTTGGTTTTATGATTGAAGTATGATTATTTTTTGAAGCCTACTTATTATACAAACTCTGTGTTAATTTATGACTAAGACCTCAAAGCAGTGAAAATATTTCAAAAAAATTGTATGAGAAATCTACTGTAATAGACAGAAATTTAAATACTGATATGACATTTACAGAAGAAGCTTGAATAGCTTATATTGAAAACTGGTTCATATAAAGTTAAGTCTTCCAAACAAACAAATGTGGGTGAGCTTTTTCCTCAGTCCTTCATATTTTTTAAACATTTCTTAAGTGATTTATTGCTTAAAAATTTGTCTTTATCAGAAAATTAAACTGTCAAAAGGCAGGTATTCCATAATTGAGCTCTACTAACAACTTGTGTAAATTCATCTCTCTAGACCTGTTTCCTACTCTGTAAAAGAAGGGTGGTTGGTCCTGATAATCTCAATAGTCTGTCCCAGCTCAAAAAACATCTGCTGTTAGAATTTTTGTTTTGCTGTAAAGTTCCCAGTTAGATAAATGGTTAGTTAAGATCAGCTAACACCAGTGGAAGCATCAACTCCTTCTTAGCCCAAACACTCTCAGTAGTTCTGAACTAGAAATCTTGAGATTATGGGATGGTAATATGATTATGAGATCAATGAACTGATTATATGAAGTTGACTGTCTCCAAAAAACTAAAGCCATCAAAAATGGCAGTGTACATGAGTGTATACGCGTATGAGCATACGCAGGTGTGTGTGCTGTTGTGGGTAATTGTGCGTATGATGATGAGAATATTGAGAAAGATGAGAATATTGGTGTAAGCATTAGCAGAACAAGTAGAGCTCGCCTCTCTTTTCAGGTTCTTTGGCAATGTTGATAGAACGTGACAGTTTCATAAAAAGTCATGATTTTGTTCTCACTTACCAACTTTAGATTACGCCTTTCCTCTTTCAGGGCAGAGACATAAGCAAGGTGCCCACTGACATGTCACACATCTCCGCCAAGATGTCTGAATTAATGAACCGCTCAGGCCCGAAGACTCGAAAGTTGAATCGCTTGACATTTTACCAATTTCTTTTCTTTTTTAAAAAAGACAACACAAAAAAACAGATTATTCCGTTTACAAATGAAACTGCTACAAATGATACTTCCAAGCTAAGTGATTACAAAGCAAAACCGATTTCAGTATGTAAGCACTTATCAATAATCACGTCAGCATAGTTTTCAGTGATATAGAATCTTAATGTTAGAAGGGATTTCAGTGATTATTTCCCAGATCAAGGGCTGGCAAATTACAGCCTGCAGGCTAAATCTGACCCACCACCTGTTTTTGTAAATAAAGATTTATTGGAACACAGCCACACTCATTCATTCATCTACTGTCTATTTGCTTACCTGTTACTGTGGGAGAATTGAGTAGTTATGACAGAGGCAATATGACTCACAAAGTAAAAAAAAAAAATGTGTTCTCCAGCCTTTTATAGAAAAAGTTTACTAACCTCTGATCTAGACCAGTTGTTCTCAGTTATTATGATGTTCATCATGATTGTTGTTACTATTATTATTATTTCTCATTTAGATATGAGTGGCCCTGGCCCTTTTTTCAAAGTGGAAATAACTGAATAATTGTTGTTTTCCCTGGCAATATATTTTTCCTGGTAATACACATTGTAGACTCTCTACTATCAACCTTCTTTCCTAACCTAATCTTCCCTTCTAACCAATCACTGATTCTGCAAAAGAATTCTCAGTACAGATTGGATGCTTCTGGAAAGGGACACTCATGAAAGTTTTTGAAGGTCTTGGAAACACAGGACATTTATGCAGCAATAGTTCAGACTTCTCTCTTCAGGTAGAAATTAAGATGGTGAAGAGAACAGCTTCCTCCTTCCTGGGTCATAGCTTCAGTTAGCCCTATAATTCCAGTGGTGGCCTTCTAATCCTCTCCCTTCCTAATAGGGGCTGATATAATAGGGCTTCTGGCAGGCAGGCTGAAGTATTCTGGGTCATTTCAGAGACCCTGTCCTGAAAGTACCTATTTTTCAGACATCAGATTTTTGTCTAGATGTCAAGATTTTTGACAGATGTCTAGATTTTTTAGACATCAGATTGTAAATACAAATCTAATTTAAATATTTTAAAAATACCTTAAGTGCCTTTTATTTTCTCTACAAATCACAGCTGTTACATCTTGATCACATGCTGAATTCTCATATATGTGAGTCTGGCTTGAGATTCTTTCTTGTCTTCCATTCATTTAAACTCTCCATCAGCTTCATTGTAGTAGTTTTGAGTTTTATATTTGGTAGGACATGAATCCTCTTGTTAATACTTTTAGGGGAGTAAAGGGCCTTCTTGAACATTAATCCTTGCAAATAAATTTTAGAAACAATTAGCCAAATCTTCCTACATCTGTCTACCACAAAACTAGTCAAAATTTTAATTAGAATTCCATTAAATTTATTAACAACTTGGAAGATTAATATCTTTATCATATTGAAGGATAGAGTTCACCTCTGTTTAAGTCTTCTTCTATAGGAGAACAAAAGAAAGAAAAAGCATAGATTTCACAGATGATTATAGTTATTCTTTTAAGATGGATACTGAAACAAAATGTAATATCATGAGGGAGTGTCAATTCTACAAACTTTCGAAATGAAACTATTTAATAATCAAATAACATCCACATACATTTGGAAAACAGTATCAAATACAAGTGAAAGCCTTTATTTATTGGATCTAGAGATACTTGGGTTTCATACTGATTTGAATATCTCTTAAAATAATTCCACGAATTTCCAAAGTTATCTAGCCAGTGGATTGAGAAGCACCAATTTAGACCAACCATCCCCTCACAGCGACAATTCTTTGGGAAATGCTTCTGATCAATTACTGTAAAGGCTAAAATGGTAAGGATAGTTCATTACTTCATGGTAACTATTTCATTCATGGCAAAATTTAATAGAAAAAGGTTACCTCTTCATGTGCAGCCGAATCTACCTATGGTCCTGCCCTGTAGAGCTAAAGTGAATATATTTTATTCTCTGGAGCATTCCAATTCTTCAAATATCAGATAATTTTCATCTCACCCATGCTGACTTCAGTTACCTTTTACCAGTTCCTTGAATTTCTTTTTATAGCTTGTTCCTTTCACCATTCTAGTCACCCTTCTGTGAATATACCTAAGTTTTTCAGAATCTCATTTAATGAGAAAAACTCAGCAGGCACTAACCCCAGCACTTTAGATGTGTTCTAACATAATCTACTGAACATGTAGGTTTGCTGTAGAACAAGTACTAAGATCAGATATTTTACCTCATATTTCACTTTTGGCTCACATTGCACATTTATCTCTCAGGTTTTGATTTTTCCTACCTGAACTCTAACTCAGGTAACTCAAAGTTTGCACATTAAAAAGGAAAAAAAGGAGACAAACTCAAGATGGCAGAGTAAGAAGTTTCTAAGCTTACCTCCTCTCACAAACACACCAAAATTACAAATGCACATAGAAGAACTCTCTCTGAGAATGGCCTGAAGACTAGTAGAATGGCTTTCCTATAAGCAGGGATAGAAAGAAAAAAACAAAACACCAAGAATGGTAGAAGGGGAAGAGAAGTGGTCTTGTGGGGTCCCATATCCTAGTGGGTGGCCCAGAAGAGGAGGGGCATATTACAAACTTGAAGATCCTAACAACTGAGAGATTCAAGTCAACGTTGGGCACTTCAGTGCTGGGGTCTGGCACTGGGAAGATAAGCTCTCTTGGCTGGTTTTGAAAACCAGTGGGACTTGCCAGCTGCTGCTGCTGCTAAGTCGCTTCAGTCGTGTCTGACTCTGTGTGACCCCATAGACGGCAGCCCGCCAGGCTCGTCCATCCCTGGGATTCTCCAGGCAAGAATACTGGAGTGGGTTGCCATTTCCTTCTCCAGGGACTTGCCAGAGGGCTGTAGAAAACCAAGATCTGCCCTCTAAGGGCACACACAGAGATTTGCTTGCTGCCAGCTCCAGCACAGAGAAAGTACCCAATGCTGTAGCTGACCTTCCAAGACCATCCTAGCAAGCCCTCCAACTCTAGCCCTTTTGGCTCCAGCTGCACATTAACCAACTGCCTACATGGCAGTCACCAACATACAGTGGGAGAATTCATGGCTGCCACCAAGCTCTGCTGCTGCTGCTGCTACTAAGTCGCTTCAGTCAGGTCCAACTCTGTGCGACCCCATAGATAGCAGCCCACCAGGCTCCCCTGTCCCTGGGATTCTCCAGGCAAGAACACTGGAGTGGGTTGCCATTTCCTTCTCCAATGCATGAAAGTGAAAAGTGAAAGTGAAGTCGCTGAGTCATGTCTGACTCTTAGCGACCCCATAGACTGCAGCCTACCAGATTCCTCTGCCCATGGGATTTTCCAGGCAAGAAGAGTACTGGAGTGGGGTGCTGTTGTCTTCTCCAGCCACCAAGCTCTAGCCCTTGCCAAAGTGGCAGCCTCCACCGTGCTGGGGAGAAGCCCTGACCTGCACCAAGCTCCAGCTCAAACCCACTTCCCTCACCCTCACCTGGCTTCAGTCCACTCCTGCAAAGGTAACAGCCCTGGCAAGTTCTGGCAAAAGCCCCAGACCATGTTGCTTCAGATCTAGCTCTCCCACCAAAGCCAGTGGGCACACATAGTATAGGGACACTCCCACACAAGGACATACATTCAAGACCAAAATAGACAACTCTTTTACCTTATTTCATAGAGACAAACAGAGAAAGTAAAACAAAATGAGAAGATATAGGAATAAGTTCCAAACAAAAGAACAAGATAAAATCCCAGTGGGGGAAAAAAACTCTAATGAAATGGAGATAAGTAATTTACCTAATAAAGAATTCCAAGCAATGGTCTTAATAATGCTTACTGAACTTGGAAAAAGAATAGAGGAAAACAATGAGAACTTCAACAAAGACCTAAAAAATATAAAAAATGAACCAATCAAAGACAAAAATATAATGACCGAAATGAAAACTACACTATAAGGATTAACAACAGATTAGGTGATACAGGAAAACCCATAAGCAACATTAAAGCCAGAATGGTGGAAATCACCCAATCAGAAGAGAAAAAAATGATTAATAATTAATGGGATTTGAATGCAGAGTTCCAAAGAATAGCATGGAGAGATAAGAAAGCCTTCCTCAGCGATCAATGCAAAGAAATAGAGGAAAACAACAGAATGGGAAAGACTAGAGATCTCTTCAAGAAAATTAGAGATGCCAAGGGAATATTTCATGCAAAGATGGGCTCAATAAAAGACAGAAACCGTATGGACCTAACAGAAGCAGAAGATATTAAGAAGAGGTGGCAAGAATACACAGAAGAACTATGCAAAAAAGATCTTCATGACCCAGATAACCACAATGGTGTGATCACTCACCTAGAGCCAGACATCCTGGAATGTGAAGTCAAGTGGACCTTAGGAAGCATCACTACGAGCAAAGTTAGTGGAGGTGATGGAATTCCAGTTGAGCTATCTCAAATCCTGAAAGATGATGCTGTGAAAGTGCTTGCAATCAATATGCCAGCAAATTTGGAAAACTCAGCAGTGGCCACAGGACTGGAAAAGGTCAATTTTCATTCCAATTCCAAAGAATGCTCAAACTACCACACAATTGCACTCATCTCACATGCTAGTAAAGTCATGCTCAAAATTCTCCAAGTCAGGTTTCAGCAATACATGAACCATGAACTTCCAGATGTTCAAACTGGTTTTAGAAAAGGCAGAGGAACCAGACATCAAACTGCCAACATCTGATGGATCATCGATAAAGCAAGAGATTTCCAGAAAAACATCTATATCTGCTTTATTGACTATGCCAAAACCTGTTACTGTGTGGATCACGATAAACTGGAAAATTCTGAAAGAGATGGGCGTACCAGATCACCTGACCTGCCTCTTGAGAAACCTGTATGCAGGTCAGGAAGCAAGAGTTAGAACTGGACATGGAACAACAGACTGGTTCCAAATAGGAAAAAGTGTACGTCAAGGCTGTATATTGTTACTCTGCTTATTTAACTTATATGGAGAATACATCATGAGAAACACTAGGCTGGAAGAAGCACAAGCTGGAATCAAGATTGCTGGGAGAAATATCAATAACCTCAGACATGCAGATGACACCACCCTTATGGCAGAAAGTGAAGAAAAACTAAAGAGCCAGTGAAAAAGTTGGCTTAAAGCTCAACATTCAGAAAACTAAGATCATGGCATTCAGTCCTGTCACTTCATGGCAAATAGATGGGGAAACAGTGGAAACAGTGGCTGACTTTATTTTGGGGGGCTCCAAAATCACTGCAGATGGTGATTTCAACCATGAAATTAAAAGATGTTTACTCCTTGGAAGGAAAGCATATGCACCCTAATATGCAACCTAGACAGCATATTAAAAAGCAGAGATATTACTTTGTCAACAAAGGTCCATCTAGTCAAGGCTATGGTTTTTCCAGTAGTCATTCATGGATATGAGAGTTGGACTATAAAGAAGGCTGAGCACTGAAGAATTGATGCTTTCGAACTGTGGTGTTGGAGAAGACTCTTGAGAGTCCCTTGGACTGCAAGGAGATCCAACCAGTCCATTCTAAAGGAGATCAGTCCTGGGTGTTCATTGGAAGGACTGATGTTGAAGCTGAAACTCCAATACTTTGGCCATCTGATGCGAAGAGCTGACTCATTGGAAAACACCCTGATGCTGGGAAAGATTGAAGGCAGAATGAGAAGGGGATGACAGAGGTTGAGATGGTTGGATGGTATCACTGACTCAATGGACATGGGTTTGGGTAGACTCCGGATGTTGGTGATGGACACAGGGAGGCCTGGCGTGCTGTGGTTCATGGGGTCGCAGAGAGTTGGACATGACTGCGTGACTGAATTGTACTGAGCTGAGACAACATCAAGAGTACTAATATTTGTCCCAGAATGAGAAGAGAGAGACAGAAAATTTATTTGATAGAATAATGGCTGAAAATTTCCCTAACCTGAGGAAAGAAACATCCCCAGGTCCAGGAAGCACAGAGTCCCAAATAAGACAAACCCAAAGAAGTGAAGTGAAGTGAAAGTTGCTCAGTGATGCCTGACTCTTTGCAAACCCCATGAATTATACAGTCCATGGAATTCTCCAGGCCAGAATACTGGAGTGGGTAGCCTTTCCCTTCTCCGGGATATCTTCCTAACCCAGGGATTGAACCCAGGTCTCCCACATTGCAGGCAGATTCTTTACCAGTTGAGTCACAAGGGAAGCCCAAGAATATTGGAATGGGTATCCTATCCGTTCTCCAGCAGATCTTCCTGACCCAGGAATCAAACCACGGTTCCTGCATTGCAAGCAGATTCTTTACCAACTGAGCTATCAGGAAAGCCTGAACCCAAGAGACCCACACCAAGACATATCGTAAGTAAAATGGCAAAAGTTAAAGAGAGAAATTTCATATCAAAAAGAGAAAAACAGTCACATACAAGGGAACTTTTCAGCAGAAACTTGAAGGCCAGAAAGGTGTGGGATGATATATTTAAAGAGCTGAAAGGAAAAACTCCACAACCAAATATACTCTACTTGACAAGAATATCATTCAGAATTTAAGGAGAAGTAGAATTTCTCAAAAAACTAAGAGATCATCACCACTAAACTGATTTTGCACAAACCATTAAAGACTCTTCTTTAAGAAAAAAAAAGGGTTATAATAAGAAATAAGAGGAAAATACATGAAGGAAATAAATCTCCTTGGTAAAGGTAAATATATAGTTTAGGTAGTGGATCAACCACTTAAAAGTTAGTAGTACAGCGGTTAAACATCAGTAAAATAAACTATAAAAAACAGTTAAGGGATACAGATAAAGATGTAAAACATGACAGTAAATATAAAATGTAGGGGTACATTAAAATGTAAATCTTTTAGAAAGTATTTTAACTTAAATGATCACCAGTTTAAATCAAATAGATAATATGTCTGCTAATATAAATGATCCTTACAATAACCACAAACAAAACAAAATGAAATAAAACAAAAAATTACAGTAAATACACCAAAACACAGAAAGAAAAGAACCTAAATATGACACTAAAAAATTTACATCAAGCCACAAAGGAAAAGACTAGAAGAAGAAGAAAAGAACAGATAAGAACTAAAAAACAAGCAGAAAAACAAGTAATGAAATGGCAATAAATACATACCTATCAATAATCACTTTAAATATAATTCAACTAAATGTTTCAATCAAAAGACATAGGGTAGCTGAATGGATAAAAATGGATAAAAAATGAAGCTCCATCTATGTGCTGCCTGTAAGAGACTCATTTTGGAGCTATAATCACATACAAAGTGAGGGAATATTAAAGGGTTTCCATGCAAATGGAAATAACAAAAATGTCGAGGTGGCAATATTCATATCAGACAAAATAGACTTAAAAACACAGTCCATAACAAAAGATAAAGTAGAGTGTTATATAATAATAAAGGGTCAATCCAAGAAGAGAATATATGTGCAGTTAACATGGGAGCCCCTAAGTATATAAAGCAAATATTAACAGAAACAAAGAAAGAAATTGACAGCAGTACAATAATAGTAGGAAACTTCCATACCCCATTTATATCATCCAGACAAAAAATCAATATTGAAACTATGACCTTAAATGATATATTAGACCAAATATCTTAATACACATAGAGAGAACATTCTACCCCAAAGCAACAGGATACATGGACTTTTTAAGTGCACATGGAACTCTCTCTAGGATAGGTCATGTGCTTTGCCACAAAACAAGTCTCAATAAATTTAAGAAGATTGAAATCATATCAAACATCTTTTCCAACCACATTGGCATGAAACTAGAAATCAATTTCAGAAAGAAAACTGAAAAAAAACCCACAAACACACGGAGACTAAACAACATGCTACTAAAAACCAATGGGTCAATGAAGTTATCAGAAAAGATATCAAAGAATATCTTGAGACTAAAGAAAAATAGAAACACAACTTTCCAAAATCTATGGGACAAAGCAAGAGCAGTCTTAAGAAAGGAATTTATAGTGATACAGGCCTGCCTCAAGAAACGAGAAAAATCTCACATAAATGACCTAACTGTCCTCCTAAAGAAATTAGAAAAAGATGTATTTTTGTAACATTTTGCTCCATTTGCTTTATTATTTGCTCTTTTTTAAATCTCTCTAGTTCTGTCTCTCATAATTTATTGCCATATTTAAATATGTTAGTGCTCCACTAGTCCCATATTTGGCCAGTGAGAGCACGTCAAGGTGGCACTTGCTTCCTTTTATCATGTTCCGAGTACTTCTTTGAGCACTTCCTTAATTTCTGGCAAAGCAAGATATTCCAGACTCACCCACAGTATTCCAACCCTGAAATCAGCCACTTCTGCAGAGCAGTCCTTGTTCCTTTATAATCAGTTGATGTTTTAAGAGTATAAATGTATATTAGAGATCACATGCTCATTCTTTAGATGGATAAAGTAACTTTAAACCAGAAAGTTCCAGAAAATTGCTTAAGGAATTGAATTAATTATGGAACAGAATCAGGAGTAAAATCAGATCTTCTAACTTAGAAATATCCATTCTTTCTATTTTGCAACTTTTCAAGCTGCATACAGTATTCACCAATAACATATGTTAAGTTTCATGTTGTTGATTTTTTTCCTGATTATTTCAACATCCTGAGATGTCTATTTATTAACCAGTCTCTTCACCGTATACTCAGTCCTCACTCAAATACTTTAAAAGTAAGTTTCCGTACTGAGATTGGGTCTATTTCCAACTTCATGGGAGATTTCTTAGACTGAGTTATAAATCTTTGAATAATGAGATTTTTAATGAAACCAGGGCTAGCACATCATTAACTGTGGAGAGAGAATGTTACTGCTATAGTCACTATTTTAGGGGGACTTAATGGAAAAATACAGAATATTGGAAATGGTTTCTTCTTATTATTTAATTTTTCAAAAACCCCATCATTTATGCCACATTTTAAATGAGGTGGAATAGTTTTTAAAGATGCTATAGAGATCATTATGAAAGCACTGAGAAGCCAAATATAGAGAGGGTAGAGTGCGGGAGGAAGAACAGGAGGAAAAAAGGAATGACAAAACTTGATGTGAATACAGGTGCCGGCAGCACACATCAGCTTAGCCCACTGTCAGCAATCCATCAGGGGACATAATGTGAAAGTTAAAATGGGATTGAGATAGGTGTGTTGACAGTTCTACATCCCTAACATCCATCCATCCCAAGGCACCATCTGTTCCATCTTCCGTCTTTTTGTAAGTATCAGCAATAGAGGTAAATTAAGCAAATGAGCAGCTAAAATGGAAGTTCCCAGGAAGGAGGAAAAGTTAACAGAGATATGGCAATGCGGTGTCAAAGCAGCAAAGGCTGAAGGCCCGAGTCACAGGGTGAATGGGCATTGGGTGGGAGCGTGGAAAACCGGGAAGGCTAATGGCTTTATGGTGGCTCATAGTTTTAGGAGCTGCTGACGGCAGACCAAAAAATGCCTCTGATTTCCTTATTAAGGAGAAAGAAGGATGCACAGATAGTCCTGGACACCCTCTGAAAGGAAAAGAAGCCACAGTGGCACAGCCACAATGATGCCTCCATTCACAAGTCCCCTAAGATTGCTGCTGCCAAGTCACTTCAGTCGTTTCCGACTCTATGTGACCCCATAGACGGAAGCCCACCAGGCTCCCCCGTCCCTGGGATTCTCCAGGCAAGAACACTGGAGTGGGTTGCCATCTCCTTCTCCAATGTGTGAAAGTGAAAAGTGAAATGAAGTCGCTCAGTCGTGTCCGACCCCCAGCGACCCCACGGACCGCAGCCCACCAGGCTCCTCCATCCATGGGATTTTCTAGGCAAGAGTACTGGAGTGGCTTGCCATTGCCTTCTCGGCCCCTAAGATTAGCCTTCCCTTGAACAAAGTTGGCTGAGGCACCTGGGGAAGCTCCAGTTTCTATGTTGGCTGCTGGGGAGGTAGCACAAGAGGGTCCAGTGCGGCCCAGCTGAGAGGAGGGCCAAGTCACCAAGACTTCCAGGGGCGCCTGCCCCACAGAGGAGCCATGCCTGCACAGGCTCAGAGAGCAGGGAGAACTATATCTTTGGGGATGCTTTTGACAATGAAGCGTTAGTAAGACCATAGAGGCAGGGAGGGTCCTTCCACCTAGATCTTGATCTTTGGTGCTTCTTGCTGTACTCTTTTGCTTGTGTCCCAATTTCTGGAACTTTTTTAAAATATTAATTTATTTATTTTAATTGGAGGCTAATTACTTTACAATATTGTGGCGGTTTTTGCCAAACATTGAGATGAATCCGCCCCGGGTGTACATGTATTCCCCATCCTGAACCCCCCTCCCACCTCCCCACTATCCCATTCCTCAGGGTCATCCCAGTGCACCAGCCCTGAGCACCCTGTCTCATGCATCAAACCTGGACTGGCAATCTGTTTCACATATGGTAATATACATGTTTCAATGCTATTCTCTCAAATCATCCCACCCTTGCCCTCTCCCACAGAGTCCAAAAGACTGTATTTTACATCTGTGTCTCTTACTGTCTCGCATATAGGGTCATCGTTACCGTCTTTCTAAATTCCATATATACCATTTCAGTTCAGTTGCTCAGTCATGTCCGACTCTTTGCAACCCCATGAACCACAGCACGCCATGCCTCCCTGTCCATCACCAACTCCCAGAGTTCACTCAAACTCATGTCCATCGAGTTGATGATGCCATCCAACCATCTTATCCTCTGTTGTCCTCTTCTCCTCCTGCCCTCAATCTTTCCCACCATCAGGATCTTTTCCAATGAGTCAGCTCTTCGCTAAAGAGCTTCAGGTAGCCAAAGTATTGGAGTTTCAACCTCAACATCAGTCCTTCCAATGAACACCCAGAACTGAACTCTTTTAGAATGGACTGGTTGGATCTCCTTTCAGTCCAAGGGACTGTCAAGAGTCTTCTCCAATACCACAGTTCAAAAACATCAGTTCTTCAGTGCTTAGCTTACTTTATAGTCCAACTCTCACATCCATACATGACCACTGGAAAAACCATAGCCTTGACTAGATGGATCTTTGTTGGCAAAGTAATGTCTCTGCTTTTTAATATGCTGTCTAGGTTGGTCATAACTTTCCATCCAAGGAGCAAGCATCTTTTAATTTCATGGCTAAGAAAGACTTCCTCAGTGATCAATGCAAAGAAATAGAGGAAAACAACAGAATAGGAAAAACAAGAGACCTCTTCAAGAAAATTAGAGATTCCAAGGGAACATTTCATGCAAAGATGAGCTCGATAAAGGACAGAAATGGTACGGACCTAACAGAAGCAGAAGATATTAAGAAGAGGTGGCAGGAATACACAGAAGAACTGTACAAAAAAGATCTTCACGACCAAGATAGTCACGATAACGTGATCACTGACCTAGAGCCAGACATCTTGGAATGTGAAGTCAACTGGGCCTTAGAAAGCATCACTACTAACAAAGCTAGTGGAGGTGATGGAATTCCAGTTGAGCTATTTCAAGTCTTGAAAGATGATGCTGTGAAAGTGCTGCACTCAGTATGCCAGCAGATTTGGAAAACTCAGCAGTGGCCACAGGACTGGAAAAGGTCAATCTTCATTCCAATCCCAAAGAAAGGCAATGCCAAAGAATGCTCAAACTACCACACAATTGCACTCATCTCACACGCTAGTAAAGTCATGCTCAAAATTCTCCAAGCCAGGCTTCAGCAGTATGTAAACCGTGAACTCCCAGATGTTCAAGCAGGTTTTAGAAAAGGCAGAGGCACCAGAGATCAAATTGCCAACATCCGCTGGATCATGGAGAAAGCAAGAGAGTTCCAGAAAAACATCTATTTCTGCTTCATTGACTATGCCAAAGCCTTTGACTGTGTGGATCACAATAAACTGTGGAACATTCTGAAAGAGATGGGAATCCCAGACCACCTGACTTGCCTCTTGAGAAACCTGTATGCAGGTCAGGAAGCAACAATTAGAACTCGACATGGAACAACAGACTGGTTCCAAATAGGAAAAGGTGTACGTCAAGGTTGTATATTTTCACCTTGCTTATTTAACTTATATGCAGAGTACATCATGAGGAATGCTGGGCTGGAAGAAGCACAAGCTGGAATCAAGATTGCTGGGAGAAATATCAATAACCTCAGATATGCAGATGACACCACCCTTATGGCAGAAAGTGAAGAGGAACTCAAAAGCCTCTTGATGAAAGTGAAAGAGGAGAGTGAAAAGGTTGGCTTGAAGCTCAACATTCAGAAAACAAAGATCATGGCATCTGGTCCCATTACTTCATGGGAAATAGATGGAAAAACAGTGGAAACAGTGTCAGACTTTATTTTTTGGGATCCAAAATCACTGCAGATGCTGATTGCAGCCATGAAATTAAAAGACGCTTGCTCCTTGGAAAGAAAGTTATGACCAACCTTGGTAGTATATTAAAAAGCAGAGACATTACTTTGCCAACCAAGGTCCATCTAGTCAAGGCTATGGTTTTTCCCGTGGTCATGTATGGATGTGAGAGTTGGACTGTGAAGAAAGCTGACCGCCGAAGAATCGAGCTTTTGAACTGTGGTGTTGGAGAAGACTCTTGAGAGTCCCTTATACTGCAAGGAGATCCAACCAGTCCATTCTAAAGGAGATCAATCCTGGATGTTCATTGGAGGGACTGATGCTAAAGCTGAAACTGCAATACTTTGGCCACCTCATGCGACGAGTTGACTCACTGGAAAAGACTCTGATGCTGGGAAAGGTTGGGGGCGGGAGGAGAAGGGGACGACGGAGAATGAGTTGGCTGGATGGCATCACCGACTCTGTGGACATGAGTTTGAGTGAACTCCGGGAGTTGGTGATGGACAGGGAGGCCTGGCATGCTGTGATTCATGGGGTTGCAGAGAGTCGGACACGACTGAGCGACTGAAATAAACTGAACTGAACTGAAAATTTCTGCAGAACCAGTACTTGGGTCAGTACAGTGTAAGGAAACCACCAGTACCATATTGGGTCTGTGACGGGTGAAGCTTCTTCCTATAAGGAGCAGCCCACTCTGTCAACCACCACGCTCTAGGTCAACAGTCTAGGGCAAGAATGGAGCCTCCAAGAAGCAGGTGTCAGGATGAGATTAAACATGCAAGAAACTTATGATGGAAAACATCTGTGAGAGAAAAATAAGGTGAGCTCCAGGAAGAGCTGGAAGAGACATCACTCCATATACAGCTCTGACTTGAGTGAAAGAGACAGGATGGGGGCAGGACGGTGGTCCAGTGGAAGTATCTTGGATGCAGGGAAGTTCTAAGGAAAGATCAGGAAGGCCACTGGGGCAAAGTTGTTTGTCAGAGGGCTATGACATTTCCTGAGAATGGGCTGCTTTACTATTCCTGTGTCATTTATCAGGGAGAAGCCCATAAGAAGGTGGCCTCGGCTCAGGTGCAGAAAAGCAGGGGGCCATCAGTTGAGTATACTTCCTGCAACCAGAGACCTGGAAGGCCAGTTCTTGCATCCATGATATAAAGTGACTAACCCAGACTCTCACAAGCTGTTTATATGTTTATATCCTGTCAACTACCAATTGAGATTTAAGGAAATTTAACTCCCCCATAACCCTCAGGTAAAAATAACCACTAATACAGGGGGAAAGACAGGGTAATAAGAATAGCCACCCTTTATTTGGGCTTCCCTGGTGGCTCAGCAGGTAAAGAATCTGCCTACAATGCGGGAGACCTGAGTTCTATCCCTGGGTTGGGAAGATCCCCTGGAAAAGAGAAGGGTTACCCACTCACTATGAACAAAGCTAGTGGAGGTGATGGAATTCCAGTTGAGCTATTTCAAGTCCTAAAAGATGATACTGTGAAAGTGCTGCACTCAGTATGCCACCAAATTTGGACTCAGCAGTGGACACAGGACTGGAATAGGTCAGTTTTCATTCCAGTCCCAAAGAAAGGCAATGCCAAAGAATGCTCAAACTACTGCACAGTTGCACTCATCTCACACGCTACTAAAGTAATGCTCAAAATTCTCCAAGCTAGACTTCAGCAATACATGAACCATGAACTTCCAGGTGTTCAAGCTGGATTTAGAATAGAAAAGGCAGAGGAACCAGAGATCAAATTACCAACATCTGTTGTTGGATCATTGAAAAAGCAAGAGAGTTCCAAGAAAACATCTATTTCTATTTTACTGACTATTCCAAAGCCTTTGACTGTGTGGATCACCACAAACTGTGGAAAATTCTGAAAGAGATGGGAATACCAGACCACGTGACCCACCTCTTGAGAAATCTGTATGCAGGTCAGAAAGCAACAGTTAGAACTGGACATGGAACAACAGACTGGTTCCAGATAGGAAAAGGAGTACTTCAAGGGTGTATATTGTCACCTTGCTTATTTAACTTATATGCAGAGTACATCATGAGGAACGCTGGGCTGGAAGAAGCACAAGCTGGAATCAAGATTGCCGGGAGAAACATCAATAACCTCAGATATGCAGATGACACCACCCTTATGGCAGAAAGTGAAGAAGAACTAAAGAGCCTCTTGATGAAAGTGATAGAGAAGAGTGAAAAAGTTGGCTTTAAAGTTCAACATTCAGAAAACAAAGATCATGGCATCTGGTCCCATCACTTCATGGCAAATAGATGGGGAAACAGGGGCTGACTTTATTTGGGGGGGCTCCAAAATCACTGCAGATGGTGACTGTAGCCATGAAATTAAAAGATGCTTACTCCTGGGAAGAAAAGTTATGATCAACCTAGACAACATATTAAAAAGCAGAGACATTACTTTGCCAAGAAAGGGGAATCTAGTCAAGGCTATGGTTTTTCCAGTGGTCATGTATGGATGTGAGAGTTGGACCATAAAGAAGGCTGAGTGCCAAAGAATTGATGCTTTCAAACTGTGGTGTTGGAGAAGACTTTTGAGAGTCCCTTGGACTGCAAGGAGATCCAACCAGTCCACCCTCAAGGAAATCAGTCCTGAATATTCATTGGAAGGACTTATGCTGAAGCTGAAACTCCAATACTTTGGCCACCCGATGCAAAGAGCTGACTCATTGGAAAAGACCCTGATGCTGGGAAAGATTGAAAGTGGGAGGAGAAGGGGACGACAGAGGATGAGATGGTTGGATGGCACCCCTGACTCAATGGGCATGAGATTGAGCTAACTCCAGGAGTTGGTGATGGACAGGGAGGCCTGCTGTGCTGCAATCCATGGGGTCGCAAAGAGTCGGACACGACTGAGTGACTGAACTGAACTGAACCCACTCCAGTGTTCTGGCCTGGAGAATTCCATGGACTGTACAGTCTATGGGTCTGCAAAGAGTCGGACATGACTGAATGACTTTCACTTCACTTTCACCCTTTATTTAGCACCCATCAAACAGGAGGCATTTTATATCCTTATCTCTAATCCTTACAACAACTTTGAAAGGTTCTTTTACCAATGAGGGCATGTTTGAATAGGCTAAGTGCTTATCTAAAGCCACACAGCCAGCATGTTGAGTAGCCAGTATTTGAGTCCATACCTTTGTTCCAAAGTCCTGATTTTTCTACTCTGTCACAATGAAAAGGGGAAGAGAAGATAGCAATTATGCCAGAAAACAGGCTGAGAAAAGTCGCTACAATGAGCACAAAACTTAACCCTGAACATACAGGCATTCAAGGAAAGGGAAAGACGCTGGGTTATGCTCTCTTTGACTTTTAAAAGAAACACACAAGAAGGTAGCAAGAGAAGGTAAAACATTCTCCTAACCTGAAAATGAAGTCAGTTGAGAGACACTTGAAAGAAATAAGTGGTAATGGATGAATTTTATGTTTGCAGTAACTGTAATATGTTAGTCATGTGCTAGTACATATGTGCATGAGTTAAGCTCACTTAGCAGGGACCTACTCTTAAGATGGGCTTCCCTGGAGGTTCAGCAGTAAAGAATCCACCTGCCAATGCAGGAGACATGGATTCAATCCCTGGGTTGGGAGGATCCCGTGGAGAAGAAAATGGCAACCTGCTCCAGTATTCTTGCCTGGAAAATCCCATGGACAGAAGAGCCTGGCAGACTATAGTCCATGAGGTCCAAAGAGTCGGACACAGCGGAGCAACTAAACAACAAGAACAACCCTTGAGATGGGTGAATAGCAGGGATTCAGACTCTATTTCTTTCCATGTCTGTGCAGTAAAGGCTTTACTTGACAGACAGGGGTGCCTGAACATACAGCACATCCAAGAAAGGACTGGTCCTTAACTGACTCCTGAGACGTCACCTCTGGGCCCATGAAATATCCTCCCTGATAGCCATGTCATTGTGTACCTGGACCTTAAGCCACAGTAGATCGTTTATGCTAATATTATGGCGTATGTATTTTTGTATTCCTGAAACTTTGACCTCCCAGGAGGCTGGGGACTGAGTAGTCAAGGTCACTCATATGGGTGCTCCATGACTATGTGACTGACTGACCTCCAAGAAAAGAGCTCACACCAAGACTGGCAGTGCTTGAAGTGTTGTCACACGTCACTGCTGGGAGAGCGGAGTGCTGTCAGTGGAACTCCACTGGGAGAAGACAGCTGGGCGCCCTGTGCCTGGTCTCCGCAGCGCCTTTTTCCTCTGCTGACTTTAATCTGCATCCTTTTGCCGTAACAGACGTAACCATGGGTAGAGCATGTTTTCCGGGTCCTGTGAGTCCTCTCGGTGAATCGTCACACCTGAGGATAGGTTGGGGACTCCTGACAGATGCTTTTATTCTGTCTTCTTTCCTTCATCTTCCTCCAGTCGACTGGCATCTTTCCCCTTTCTGATTGCCCTCCCTGCCTTCCCCCTTTCATCCCCTTATAGAGCCAGACAATAACCTGTCATGATGGAGCGAGCATTTTTCTTTCCCCACTTCAACCACTGTTAAAATGATCGTGTGGTCTTTCTCATCTTCGATCTCCAGTCACTTAATAAACAGCACGTAATCCTCAAAAGAGCAAAGGGCCATACGGTATGACTTCCACTGCACAAATGAGAAAATTGAGACCCAGGTGTGACGGATTAGCTCAGCCCCCCAGAGCTGATCCAGGGACCATGCTTATGAGTGACAAATCTGGCCTTATTGGTTATTGCTCTGGGTCCCCAACTTCTTGGCTCTTTTTAAGATCCCCTGATTGAATCATAGCTCTATCGAGAAAAATGACTTTGAGAACAAGCCGACTCTAGTGCTTTTCTGCTTCTCCCTGTTCCCTGAGGTACACCTTTTCAGGCAGGAGTTATTCCCACCAACTTCATTAGCATTGAGTTAGAAGGATAAAAATATCCCTCCCCTGTCACTGACAAGTTACGTTCTCCGCTGAACCTACCAAGTCATCTTTTCTCCAGTAATTTTGTCAGGGACATGTTTGTTGTCAGCAAGGCAAAGCCAGAGCAACAGATTCAGGGTGACCTGGGCTCTGTTCCGCTCTGAGCATCAATAAAATTGCCAGGTCTGCTTGGATTTCAGAATCTGTATTGTAGGTAATGATGATATATGAGCTTGTGGAATAGATTTGATTCTCAGTGATGGGAATGGTTCTGGCAGCTAAGGAGGGAAAAAAAATCATTTCTGATATGCAGTATAGACAGGCTTATTCTGGTATGGATATCTGATATCAATGGGAAATTCAGAGGGGCATGGATACCATTTCTACCCTGACAGTTGGACCGTATTGAGAAGCGTGGAAGACACAGTTAAGCCAAAGAAGTGGAGACGACAGACTTGGGTCATGGGGTGGGGAGAAAGCCAGTTGGGGGAAACATTTCAAATCAGCTGAATCCTGTGCATGCTGTTATGCCCAGCAGCCAGTGTCATGTCAAGGACGCAATCAGGTTCAAGCAAATGATTGCTGTCCTTCTACCGTGGTGATCTGAAAAGACAGTTACAGTGGGGAAGGCAGCTCTGAGGGGCAATCAGGATCCGACAGGGGCCAAGTGACATAGCCCCCAGTTGAGACTGTGAGGAACAGTCAAGGGCCAGTGGTAATTGGGACGCCCGGCAGCACTGGGAGTGTTGACAGAGCTGGAGTTTCCATGGGGTGGCCTCCTCCCTGCCCCTGCTCCCACTGAGCAGAGCAGACTCTCCTACTGGTGTCAACTGTCCTACGTAAGATTGTTTGTATTGTGGCGAATATACATAACATGAAGTGTCCCATTTTAGCTGTTTGTAAGTGCAACTCAGAGGCATTCAGTAGACTTCCGTTGTTGTGTAATCCACTATCTTCATCCATCTCCACACATTTTCCATCTCAAACAACTTTCCATTGTAGAATAACTCTCCCTTCTGCCTTCCCTTCCTGGTAACCTCTGCTCTCCTTTCTGTCTCTAGGAATTTGCTTATTCTAGATGCTTCACATGAATGGAATCACAGCATTTGTCTTTTTGTGTCTGACATTTCATGTAACATAATGTTTTCAAGGTTCATCCATAGTATATATAGCATGTACTGGAATTGTGTTCCTTTTTTGTTGTTGTTAAGAAAGAATACTGACATGATATTTATTTTTTGTTTTTCCTTTTGGCTGGTCTGTGTGTCCTGCAGGATCTTAGTTCCCTGATCCCGGGTCCCATGCAGTGAAAACATGGACTCCCAAACACTGGGCTGTCAGGGAGTTCCCTTTGTGTTCCTTTTTTTTTTTTAAGCTGAATGATATTTTGTTGTGTATATATATACCACATTTTGCTTATCCCAGACTGACATTTAGGTCATTTCTACCCTTTTGATATTGTGAATAATGCTGCTATGAACATGGATGTGCAAATATCTGTTTAATTCCCTGCTTTCAATTGTTTTAGAAATGTACCCAGAAATGGAATTGTAGGCTCATATGATAATTTTATGTTTAAATTTTTGAGGAACAAAATTATAGATATAAATATATTTAAAGAGTAGAAAATCTCGTAGGCATTCTACAGAAGCCCTTCTGTGGTAGGTTGGGCACCTTCCGTATTGTGAACGGAGAAAATTCCTATAGGAAGAAGCCATGTGGTTCCTGCATCTATAATAGAATCTTCATTTGTCAAACACTGAAATATAAAGCTTCATTCATGTGCCACTCACTAGAAGGTGCTGGAGAGACAGCAGTGAGCAAGACAAGATCCATCCCTACCAAGGGGAGTTGTTATTTAGTCACTAAGTTGTGTTTGCAACCCCATGGACTGTAGCCCACCAGGCTCCTCTGTCCATGGGATTTCCCAGGCCAAAATACTGGAGTGGAATGCCATTTCCTTCTCCAGGGCCTCTTCCCAGCCCTGGGATCGATCCTGGGTTGTCTTCTGCATTACAGGTAGATTATTTACTACTGAACCACCAGGGAAGCCCTGGCCAAGGAGAGGAGAGGGAGCCAATAAGTCAATCCATGGAGGAGGGCAGCTCCATCCATAAAGGATCCTGTGACTGAGCTGTAAGCTGAAGCTGACGAATGCTAGCTGCTACCCACTGAGTGCCTAATAGATGTCACTTGCCAGATGCTTTAACACAGCCTAATTTAATCCTCACATGGGCAGGGTGATCACCCCATTTTACAGGTGAGAGAGCGGTGAGGCTCAAAGTGGGTAGCACACCCCATCAGTACTTAACAGATGACATTGACCTCATTGGTAGATCTACCTAATCTACCTCATCATCTCATTGGTACCAAGATTCAGAGAGGCAGCCAGGGAGACAGTCACTCATAGCACAGAAAATAGGTTCTCCAGACTTCATTTCAGGTCATGGTTCTACTATTTACCAGGCCTGTCCATGTTAACCAAAGAACACAGAAGCACACATGTGCTTAAATTTCCAGTCATAGTTCATTTCTAGCAGGGAGTAAATTTGAACTGTAGAAGAGAAAAAAAAATAGACTATGTCTTTAAAAATTCTTTGTTAAACCACAAATTCCTCCAAGATAGGTACATCTGGGGTCCAGTACTTAATTTTCTGTACCACATACAGTAGCAGTTCAGTCAGTCAACATGATATGTATTTGTGGAGCGACTGTATGATCAACCCTGAAGGTGAACATCATCACTCTCCTGATTGTAAGGAGCATGCAATTTGGTGCATGTGACAATAAACAGAAACTATAAGACTATATACAGTGAGGAGGTAATTTACATAAAATGGGTGCAAACATCTGGATCCAACAGGAATGAAAATCAACACATGTAGTGAGGGTTTACCACTTGCCACGCACTAAGCTCCATGCTCGTCTCTACATTCATCATCCACTACGTTCCTTACACCAACCCATGGGGCAGTGAGGAGCTGAATTTCCCGTGGGAGGACAGAGCACAGGTAGGTTAAGCAACTCATTGCCTGTCACGCACAGAGCAGATGGGAAGGAGAGATTCCATCTCAAGTTTGTCTGGCTCTAATGCCTGCGCTTTTTACTTTCAGTTTGGGTCTTTTAAGGTTCACCATTCATGAACATCCCAAGCATAAGGCAGGACAAAACTATGGCAGGGATGGGAGGAGTCTGTGATGGGAAACTGACTGTGGAGAAATGTGGAGACTGCCATCCGCAGAGCAGGTGTTCTGCAGTAACAGTAACAAAGCCCAGGAAAAGCCAGGCTGCAAGCAGCCCCATTCCCAAGCGTGAGTTTTCTACTCTGTAGGCAAAAGTAGACTGTAAGAGTCAACCGTTACAATGAAAAGAATAAAATACTTAGGAATATATCTACCTAAAGAAACAAAAGACCTATATACAGAAAACTATAAAACACTGGTGAAAGAAATCAGAGAGGACACTAATAGTTGGAGAAATATACCGTGTTTGTGGATTGGAAGAATAAATATTGTGAAAATGAGTATATTACCCAAAGTAATTTATAGGTTCAGTGCAATCCCTATCAAGCTACCAATGGTATTTTTCACAGAGCTAGAACAGATAATTTCACAATTTGCATGGAAATACAAAAAACCTCGAATAGCCAAAGCAATCTTGAGAAAGAAGAATGGAACTGGGAGAATCAACCTGCCGGACTTCAGGCTCTACTACAAAGCCACAGTCATCAAGACAGTATGGTACTGGCATAAAGACAGAAATATAGATCAATGGAACAAAATAGAAAGCCCAGAGATAAATCCATGCACCTATGGATACCTTATCTTTGACAAAGGAGGCAAGAATATTCAATGAAGAAAAGACAATCTCTTTAACAAGTGGTGCTGGGAAAACTGGTCAACCATTTGTAAAAGAATGAAACTAGATCACTTCCTAACACCATACACAAAAATAAACTCAAAATGGATTAAAGATCTAAATGTAAGACCAGAATCTATAAAACTCCTAGAGGAGAACATAGGCAAAACACTCTCACATAAATCACAGCAGGATCCTCCATGACCCACCTCCCAGAATATTGGAAATAAAAGCAAAAATAAACAAATGGGACCTAATTAAAATTAAAAGCTTCTGCACAGCAAAGGAAACTCTAAGCAAGGTGAAAAGACAGCCTTCAGAATGGGAGAAAATAATAGCAAATGAAGCAACTGACAAAGAATTAATCTCAAAAATATACAAGCAACTCCTGCAGCTCAATTCCAGAAAAATAAATGACCCAATCAAAAAATGGGCCAAAGAACTAAACAGATATTTCTCCAAAGAAGACATACAGATGACTAACAAACACATGAAAAGATGCTCAACATCCCTCATAGTCAGAGAAATGCAAATCAAAACCACCATGAGGTACCATTTCATGCCAGTCAGAATGGCTGCTATCCAAAAGTCTACAAGCAATAAATGCTGGAGAGGGTGTGGAGAGAAGGGAACCCTCTCACACTGTTGGTGGGAATGCAAACTAGTACAGCCACTATGGAGAACAGTGTGGAGATTGCTTAAAAAACTGGAAATAGAACTGCCATATGATCCAGCAATTGCACTCCTGGGCATACACACCGAGGAAACCAGAATTTAAAGAGACACGTGTACCCCAAAATATTCATCACAGCACTGTTTATAATAGCCAGGACATGGAAGCAACCTAGATGTCCATCTGCAGATGAATGGATAAGAAAGCTTTGGTACATATAGACAACGGAGTATTACTCAGCAATTAAAAAGGATACATTTGAATCAGTTCTAATGAGTTGGATGAAACTGGAGCCTATTATACAGAGTGAAGTAAACCAGAAAGAAAAACACCAATACAGTATACTAACACATATATATGGAATTTAGAAAGATGGAAACGATAACCCTGTATGTGAGACAGCAAAAGAGACACAGATGTATAGAACAGTCTTTTGGATTCTGTGGGAGAGGGCGAAGGTGGGATGATTTGGGAGAATGGCATTGAAACATGTATATTATCATATGTGAAATGAATCGCCAGTCCAGGTTCGATGCATGACACAGGATGCTCGGGGCTAGTGCACTAGGATGAACCAAAGGGATGGTGTGGGGAGGAAGGTGGGAGGGGAGTTCAAGATGGGGAACACATGTACACCCGGGGTGGATCCATTTCAATGTATGGCAATTCCAATACAATATTGTAAAGTAAAAAAAAAAAAAAGAGTCAACCATTGATTCTTTTAAATATTTATTTCTGTATTCTTTATTAAAACAAATTTTAAACTTTCCTTAGAATGTTAAAACGTTTAGCAAAATGCTTTAAAAATATATTCTTATTTACAAAATAGATATCTTTATTTTTTTAAATTAATTTTCATTGGAGTATAGTTGCTTTTTTTGACTTTAAAAAAAATTGAAGTTAATTTACAATGTTGTGTTAGTTTCAAGTATACAGCAAAGTGATTCAGTTATACATATATATATATATATTCTTTTTCGGCTGTGTTTGCATTATAGTTTATTACAAGACATTGGGTGTAGTTCCCTGTGCTATACAGTAGATCCTTGTTGTTTATCTGGTTTATTTTCAGTAGTGTGTCTCTGTTAATCCCAGACTCCTAATTTATCTTCCCCCTTCCCACCTGCTGTCCCCTTTGGGAACCATAAGTTTGTTTTCTAGGTCTGCGTTCATTTCTGTTTTATAAATAGGTTCATTTGCATCATTCCTTCTTAGCTTCCACATATAAGTGAGATCACATAATGTCTGCCTTCGGCTTTTAAAGAGAAGGAAATTGTCATGGGAGAGACACCCCCTCTCATAACCGTGCCAGCTTACACTAAGAGATCTGTGGGCTGAAGACCCAGGGCCTCACAGGAAGTGCCTGACCCTGTGGTAACACTTTGTAAATAGTACTTTTGTGAGGCTGAGCTTTATAACTAAAATAGGCTGAAGAAACCAAGACCCCATGCCTTTTATGCTACGATTACTACTGGATTCAATGGTTCGATACTCTTGGATTCAAACAGACTTGATTTTGAACTGCAGATTTTTTTCTAGGAAAGAAATGCACATGGAGCCGTGGGCACATACACCACTTCTCTAAGCGGCAGTTGCCTCATTTATACAAGGAAAAGGTTAACAATGTCTTCACAGACTTGCAATTTGATTCAGTGCCATGGTTTCTATATGGAGGTTATTATTACCACCATTCTTATCTCTTCCCTGGTGGCTCAGATGGTAAAGAGTCTGCCTGCAATGCAGGAGACCCAGGTTTGATCTCTGAAGGAAATGGCAACCCACTCCAGTATTCTTGCCCAGAGAATCCCATGGACAGAGGAGCCTAGCGGGCTGCAGTCCATGGGGTCACAAAGAGTCAAACGTGACTGAGGCCTGACTAATGCTTTTGCTTTCGCTTATCATTATGAGTAAAGTTTGTCAAGGAAGGAGGGGATGGTTACAGAAGGAGGTTCCTGAATGGGCAGGAAGGAGTGAAACACCAAATCCAAGTGCTGTCCTGGGAATCCATGCCATGAGGTAAATTCATGGGTGCAATCATAAGAACTTACCTAAGGGAGAAGGAAGAGCCATGTCTGCACCTCTTGGCTTGGAAGAAAATTACAAAGCGAGAGTTTTCATTTCCTGAGCCTTCATCGTACAACTGCAGGAGATGGGATCGAGAAGAGCACCAAGTGGCTCGGAGTTGTGGAAAGAATCATCTTCCCGTGCGAGCTTTACATCCGAAGTCAAGAAGCTGCTCCCACATCTGAGATGTCAGGGGATGTACGTATCTGTGGATCTGTGTTGCCATTTAAGTATTCTCACTTGCCAGAGTCCACCCCTCTAACATCATGGGCCATGCTTCTGAAGTAGCAATGCAAAAATCCTAACTCCGCAGCAGTCTGAGGCAGTGCAGCTGAGAAAGTAGCCCACCAGGCTCCTCTGTCCATGGGATTCTTCAGGCAGGAATACTGGAGTGGGTTGCCGTACCCTCCTCCAGGGGATCTTCCCAACCCAGGGATCGAACCCAGGTCTCTTAGGTCTCTTGCATTTGGCAGGCAGGTTGTTTACTACCAGCGCCACCTAGAAACCCCAATATTTATACACAGGATATATATATATATATACACAGTATTTATATTATATATTTGTATATACATAGATACATTTGTATCCTGTTGGTTCTGTTTCTATGGAGAACCCTGACTACACTACCTAGAAATGACTTGAGATTAAAACTCATGGTTCAGAGAGAGATTTCCTTTAAGGAATTAGCTCATGTGATTGTGGGAATTGGCGAGGTCAAGATTTTTAAGGCAGGCCAGCAGGCCAGCAGGCTGAAAACTCAGGCAGGTCTTCTTTTGTTTGCTTGTTTTTTAATTGGAGGATAATTGCTTTTCCCTGTTGTGTTGGTTTCTGCTGGACGTCCATCAGCTTTATATATACATTTATCTCCTCCCCCTTGAACCTCCCTCCCACCTCCCCATCCCACCACTAGAGGTCACCACAGAGCCTCAAGCTGAGCTCCCTGTATTACACAATAGCTTCCCAACAGCTACCTACTTCGCAGCTGGTAGTGTGTGTGTATGTATATATATCAGCGCGACTCTCTCAATTTGTTTCACCCTCTCCTTCCCCTGCTCTGTTCATGAGTCCATTCTCTACATCTGCATCTCAGTTCCTGTCCGACAGATCTTAATGCTACAATCTGGAAGTAGAATTTCTTCTTCAGGAAACCTCAGTTTTGCTTTTAAGACCTTCAACTGATTAAACGAAGTACATTATAAAACATATCAGACAGTTCTCATTTGATGTGTACTATCAAGGGAAACCAAATGCTCAGCAGCATTATTGCATATATGCCTGCTGCTGCTGCTAAGTCACTTCAGTCGTGTCCGACTCTGTGTGACCCCATAGACGGAAGCCCACCAGGCTCCCCCGTCCCTGGGATTCTCCAGGCAAGAACAGTGGAGTGGGTTGCCATTTCCTTCTCCAATGTGTGAAAGTGAAGTCGCTCAGTCATGTCTGACTCGTAGCGACCCCACGGACTGCAGCCTACCAAGCTCCTCTGTCCATGGGATTTTCTAGGCAAGAGTACTGGAGTGGCTTGCCATTAAAACAAACCTGCCCCAGTTAGTCTCTTAGGTATTTTTCTTTTTTTCTGTGCTTCATCTGCATCTAAGCAGTTTCCCTATGTCACTGAGTCCTATCTTTAGCTCTTTAGATAACTTCAGTACCTGTTATTATGGGGCTTCCCTGGTAGCTCATCTGGTAAAGAATCCGCCTGCAATGCAGGAGACCCTGGTTTGGTTGCTGGGTCAGGAAGATCCCCTGGAGAAGGGAATGTCTATCCACTCCAGTATTCTTGGGCTTCCCTGGTGGCTCAGATGATAAAGAATCTGCCTGCAATGCAGGAGACCTGGGTTCGATCCTTGGGTCGGGAAGATCCCCTGGAGGAGGGCATGGCAACCCACTCCAGTATTCCTGCCTGGAGAATCCCCATGGACAGAGGAGCCTGGCGGGCTACAGTCCACGGGGTTGCAGAGAGTCAGACACAACTGAGCGACTAAGCACACACATTTGTGGAAACCACTGAGAACACGTTATGCAGTATTACAAATATGGAAGGATGCAATAGGAAGTAAAAGACAAAGAAAAACAGACACAATTAAAGTTTCTCCTATAAAATTTCAGCTGTTATTAAGTGCACATAGGAGGCATCTTTGTTGGTTCTTGGAAATTCTTAATTGCTACCCATCCCCGCAGTTGACCACCTGCCTGTTCTCTTGCAGTTCTGGGAACAATTGATGTATTTCAAGTACTACCTACCATAATAAAGACATATGAATGCTGTTTGCTTTCTGCTTGTATCAGAAAGGAGACGAGTTTCCTGAGTGTTTCCTTTTGTGTACAGGGGACATGTTTTCTACTCTATAAAGCTCTGATCTAGCCCTGGTGACAAGTGGCTTTGAAGGCATTGGAGTAAAAACCATTCCTACCCACCCTATTATGTGCATTAATGAACACTCAGTGTACTTTCCCACTATGATTCTGTGCTCATTCAAAAAAAAGCTTTTATCAGGAATTTTATTCATTTCCACACATGATGATCCATTCCCCTCAACCCCCCACCCACCAGCTTATTGAAACCACTCACTGGCTTCTGCTTTCAAACGTTGTGAAGGTCCCCTTCAAATTTTAGGTAATAGTACTCATTATCAAAATATTTGGTTTTCCTCCCCTCAGGGACACAGCCACTCTGAATCTGTCTACCCCATTAAATGTGAGGTTGTCATTTGACTTGCCTTAACTAATAAACTGAAAATAAATAGAAGTAACTCAGGAATGGGGAAGGTGATTTTCTAAAGAAATGCTGGGCCAGAAAAAAAAAAAAAATATATATATATATTTCCTTACATATATATGTGTATATATATATATGTCATAATGTCAGAAATGCTCCTAAAAAAACCATGTGCCACACTCCTACAAGGAACTATCCCCCAATATATCTTGGGATTTAACCAATGTCATCATGCCTAATTGCCTATTTGTTCTAAAAAGTTATTTTAGAGCTTTTGTTTTGTGAACAAAAGGTGACCTTTTGTTCACAAGTAAGAGTCTGATGCTAGGAGGGATTGGGAGTGGGAGGAGACGGGGATGACAGAGAATGAGATGGCTGGATGGCATCACCGACTCGATGGACATGAGTTTGAGTGAACTCCGGGAGTTGGTGATGGACAGGGAGGCCTGGCGTGCTGTGATTCATGGGGTCGCAAGGAGTCAGACACGATTGAGCAACTGAACTGAACTGAATGTCAAAGAACAATGCTTTCTTTTTATTTTTAAAAAATTGGACTATAGTTGCTTTGCAATATTGTGTTAGTTTCTGCTGTAAAACAAAGTGAATCAGAGACAAGTATACATATATCCCCTCTCTCTTGGGGCTCACTCTCACCCCGCCTCCCCCCCCTCTTCGAGGTCATCTCAGAGCCCCGGGCTGAGCCCCTGTGCTGTACAGCAGCTTCCCACCAGCTACCTGTTTCCCACACACTAGTGTAAAATGTCAGTGCTACTCCAGTACATTCCAGTCACTCTTCTCACCCTGCGTCCACAAGTCCGTTCTCTGCAACTGCGCCTCTGCTCTTGCCTTGCAAATAGGTTCATCAGCACCTGTGAAAGGAAGGAAATTGGGTCATTTTTAGTGATGTGGATGAACCTAGAGTCTGTCACACAGAGTGAAGTAAGTCAGAAAGAGAAAAACAGATACAGTATGTTAAAGCATATATGTGGAATCTAGAAAAAAAAGAGAACAATGCTTTCTAATAGCCAGTGACCCACAGCTACCAGTTCTGGTTTTCCTGTGATCACTAGAGAACTCATGTTTGAAAATCAAGCTTTTCAGGATTAAAATGTTAAATACGTCTTGATTACCCCTCTTCTATAATGCATCTGTACTGATTTCAAAAGTGGATTCTAGAATCCCCTTTAGACAGGAAAAAAAAAGTACTTAATAAGTAAAAGTTTTGCTGACATTGCAATTACTACACTTAACAGCTTGGGCATATTCATTTGCCAAGGAACAAGATTAAGAGTTAGAAAAGACCTATAGTAAAATGACAGTTTGATTTGTGTGGCGGATGATATCTCTGTTCCATCTTCATTTAGTTCATTAATGTGCCTGCATGATACAACATTTGTAATTAAGTGTGATAAAAACACAAATAAACAGTGCCATCTTTTGGACGATGCTTAAACTTTATGCTTATAGACAGTCACACAAACCAGCATCACACAACCTACTCAGTACCCACCAGCACTCATCACAGACACCAGAAAGATCTCATTTTTATTAGTAGTAAATTTCCAGGGTATGAAAACTTTTATTGGCACCATAGGATTGCACGCCACCAGCTCTAAAAATAGTGTGACTTGCATCTCTCCAACGTACCTGGAATTGCACACTCAGATTGGCCTTTTAACATCTCTATGGAAATGGCTGCTACAGCCCAGCCTTGTGTTTATTTGCTTCTTGGAGCACCTGAGGATATTTTTTTTCCAATTTCAGCTCCTTTCTAAATCTAGGATGAAATGTATCTTGCTCAGGTGCCAGGTTTGGAAAAGCAGATGGATGAATGTCATGTATAAAAATAGAAATGCTGTTGTTATCCTGATCATAACTGTTATTCATAACGAAAGTGGGAGGAACAGACACAAAAAACCTGTTTCACCAAAACTCACTTTCTACTGAAAAGTGCAGATTGGTTCAGTAGTGGGCAGTCTAAAAAGATGACCTGTGTATAAAGATGCAAGTATTTTAAAAGGGATTCCAAACTGTTGTTCTGCTGAAGCATTTAACAGCCACCTAGCCCTGGACATGAACTTGGGCAAGCTCCGGGAGATGGTGGGGCACAGGGAAGCCTGGTGTGCTGCAGGGTTGCCGAGAGTCAGACAGGACTGGGCGACTGAACAGCAACAAAGCATTGTGCTGGGAGCTATGCGTGAGACAGTCCTATGGCCCCTAAAACTACTGAGATAACTGTTATTTGAAGGCCTTGTAATAGGAGAAACCCTGCAGAGGTGTGATTTGAAAGGATTAGGGAATATATAGTGAAAATGGAAATAATTTTGATGAGGAAGAGAATAGCTGACACTTATCAACTATTTACCATGTGCCGTACACTGTTTAAATGTTGTACATCTATAAACTCATTTAATGAAAGTTTAATGAAGGCGGTTGTTTTATAAGCATGATGCCACACCTCCCTCATTCATTCATTCACTCAATAAATATTTATCAAGCATCATGGCTAGGGTGCAAAGCTGGGAAACACATCCCCACCCCTGTGAGACAGACAAATAAAACTTTATTTAAAAAAATCATGATGACACAGATGGGAATACTGAACCAGAGAAGGATCATCCTAAGTCACACAGTCAGTTACTAGAAAATCTCATGTCAAAGAAAACTGGGGGGAAAAAAGTGTTTTGCCATGTTGAAAAAATAATGAACCAAAGCCAGGATATGGGCTTGAATGTTAACTTCATTCATTCATTCAATAAATCCACAATGATCTGAACACCTATTCTGTGCCAGGTATCATTGTGAAAGCTGAAGATTGAACAAAACAGACAAACTCCCTGGCGTCACAAAGCCTGCCCCATAATGTAGCAGACAATACATAGAAGCATGTCTTGTGACAATCAGGAAAGCAGGATAGAATTAGAGAATGCTTGGGGACACCATGCTGTGCGCAAGTTAATATGAGATTAAATAATGTATACCTACCCCCAAAGCACTTTGAACCCAGTGAGGAAGGCAGACAGACTCAGTAAAGAAATACGCTGTGACTTAGGCTGTGGGAGAGGCAAGCACAGACTGCCCAGAAGGACACAGGGCCCCCCACCCAGACTGGGGATGGATGTACCAAAGCGGGCTGTTCAGAGATGGCGATGTTTTTACTGAGAATTGCAGAATAAATAGAGTTAGCTAGACAGGAAATGTGGGGACATCTTGGAAAGAAAAAGCAGGACACATGAAACTTGAGAGCTATGTATATAAAATATTCATTCTGTTTCTCTAGAAAACCTTGACTAATATATTTCAGTTACCAGGTCTTGCCAGACTCTCAAGTTTCACTTTTTGTGCTTATTATTTCCCAGGATATCTCGGGCTTCCCTGGTGACTCAGACGGTAAAGAATCTGCCTGCAAAGCAGGAGACCTGGGTTTGATCCCTGGGTTGGGAAGAATCCCTGGGGAAAGGAATGGCTGCCCACTCCAGGATTCTGGCCTGGGAAATCCCATGGACAGAGGAGCCTGGTGGGCTACATTCCATGGGGCCACAAAGAGTCGGACATAGTCTATTTGTGTAAGTAGATAGAAACTAAGGAATCGGCTCTGTACTTACAGAGGCTGAGAAGCGCTGTGATCTGCCATCTGGAAGCTGGGGACCCAGGAAAAACTGGTATCATTCAGTCCTAGTCTGAAGGCCCAAAACCAAGAATGCAGGGGAATTCATCCCCCAGTGAGGCAGGTAGGGCTGGAATTCTTCCTCCCTCTGCCTTCGTGTTCTATTCTGGGCCTCAATGGATTGGACCAGTTTCATGCACATTGGAGAAGGCTCACCTTTACTGAGTCCACTGATTTTCATGCAAATTTCATCCCAGTGCCCTCACAGACATGCCAGAAATGATGTGTAGCTTAATATCTGGGCACACCTGTGACCTGCTCATGTTAACACATAAAGTCAACCCTCACATGAAGCAGCTCCTTGGTCGGGGCTTCCCTGGCGACTCAGACAGTAAGGAATCTGTCTGCAATACCAGAGACCCAAGTTCGATCCCTGGGTCAGAGAGATCCCCTAGAGAAGGGAAAGGCTGTCCACTCCAGTATTCTTGTCTGAGGAGCCTGACTGGCTACAGTCCATGGGGTCGCAAAGAGTCAGACATGACCCAGCAGCTAACACTTTCACACTTTTGAAGCAGCTCCACATAGTGGGATCTGAAAGGTTGTACAGAGAGCAAATCACACCAGACCTCCATCTGGCCCACGATGGAGCAGGTGTTAATCTGGAGGGCCATGATTATTCATTGGTGGGAAAAGAGATGGTACCGTCCACCTTCTAGAGCCAGCCCTGTGTCAATGATGTAAGTCACCGCCAGAAGAAAGACAAGATAACACCAGGAGGATGAGCACAGAGCCAGCCACCGCCAGCTCGGGGAGAAATGGTCGGCTTGGGGAGGAGGAAACCCGTTTGCAAGGCTCTCAGAAGAAAGGTGATGATTTATTGGACTTGCAGGAGGCAAACAGGAAGATGCCCTGGGTGACTGGGAAGATGGTCATGTCATTCGCAAGAAAAGAGATACAGAAGGAGGGCCAGACCTAAAGCATGATTGATGTTCCTGCTACACCAAACTGCCCTGGTTTTTTTTCCCCCCAATATCCCACAATAACTTTTCCTTCTAGGCATTTGCAAAGGCTATGTCCCCTCCCTGTTCCTCTATCTTCGTGGCCTCTGCTTCCTGAGCTTTCCCTGAGTAATCCCTCCTCAGATCTCAGGTCTTGGCTTCGATGTCATTTCCTCCATGGTTTCCACGACCCCAGGCAGGTCAGGCTCCTGCTCGTCACTCCCTAGCACTCTGTTCTCTCTGCTCCCCAGCTTTATAAGTTTTAATTATTTTTTTTTTTTACTTTTTCCCCCACACTAAGTGATGAACAATGTGGATTCCTCACTACACCATTCCTGCCACATGGCATACCCTATGAAATGCTTGTTGGATGCCTGTATGAATGAGTATCCTATAAAACCCTAGATATATGGGCACCAAGCTCCAAAGAGGGGCCTGAAATTAGAGATATGGATTTGGGCGTCATCAGCTGGTGGAAGCAATTTCCCTTAAATTGATGATCACACAGCCCTAGGAGATGAAAGCGTTCTTTCAACAGCATCCTGGAGGACAGTACTAAAAAAAAAAAAGCCATGTATTTATTATGCCCCCAAGCACCTCACATGTATTTTCTTTTGACGCTTTCTATCTACCCAGGAAAGCAGGTGGTCATGTACACTCATTTTCCTTCTATTATTTTCTCTCTCCCCACTGGTTTCTTTTCAACTCAAGCTAAAAGGCTTTTCACACTAACAGCAGAGACAGCATAGATACACTGAAATGATACACAAACAAGGAGATTTGTCCTCTCATCAGGAAATGGCCTTTCTTCAAGTACAAAGATGAAAGCAATACTTTCTCCTTCTAAACCTTTCCCCATTTAAGGGCCTTCAGGTTCCCTAAGGTCCACTATTCTATGTCCTACACAGCTGCAGCTTCTCTTTGGAAATGGTTGCCCTTCTCTGGGTGGGCTCAGCCTGAACTTGAAACCCTGTCTGCTCTTGGAACTGGATTCAGCATGGATCATCATGGCTTCGTTTTCTTACCAAGTTCCCCACCAAGGTGAAGAAGTGCATGTTTTCTGGATGGGGTTAATGGAAATGCTGTTTCTGCACACGCTTTGTGTTCAGTCCTGATCAAGCTATAACCTGGTATCCTAATGAATGGTAATTAGGGTGGATTATGGTGTGGCCATCTGTCACATCAGTTTATTTCATTGCACCCCTCTGCTGGAAGGAATTACACTCTCCTCCTCTTGTGAAGATTGTTTAATTTGAATACAGAATAAGGAGGCTTTGTCCTCCGTTCACGTCTCTGCAATAATCACCAGCATCATTCACACTGATCTTGTGCCTTTTTATGTACCCCTCTAAATGGTTGAATGTCACACTTCTAGAGAACTTGAGGAATGACAGCAAGACCAGTTTAGAAATACTAAGCCCATGCACAAAGTAACAGTTCAGTTCAGTTCAGTTAAGTCGCTCAGTCGTGTCCGACTCTCCGCGACCCCATGAATCACAGCACGCCAGGCCTCCCTATCCATCACCAACTCCCTGAGTTCACTCAAACTCATGTCCACAGCGTCGGTGATACCATCCAGCCATCTCATTCTCGGTCGTCCCCTTCTCCTCCCGCCCCCAACCTTTCCCAGCATCAGAGTCTTTTCCAGTGAGTCAACTCGTCGCATGAGGTGGCCAAAGTATTGCAGTTTCAGCTTTAGCATCAGTCCTTCCAATGAACACCCAGGATCGATCTCCCTTAGAATGGACTGGTTGGATCTCCTTGCGGTACAAGGGACTCTCAAGAGTCTTCTCCAACACACATCCTTGCAAAATACAGAAGTACACGGGACCTTTCTGAATGCTTGTTTGTGGATAGTCTGCATGCTTACTGAATTGACAGGTGTTATTTTAATTGGGAATGGAAGCACAGTTCTTAGTTGAATCAGTTATGTTTTTTGGAAGTCTTTGAAAAAAATTATAATAGTTATCTTGAGACTGGTTGTGGTTGTTGTTGTTCAGTACTAAGTCAAGTCCCAACCCCATGGACTGCAGCAGCTAGGCTGCTCTGTGCCCTACTATCTCCTGGAGTTTGCTCAAATTTGTGTCCGTTGAGTCAGTGATACTATCCAACCATCTCACCCTCTGCCACCCCCAGTATCCTGGAGCCTGGTAGTGGAAGGCTTTTTGCTAAGGAGATATTCTGAGTGTAAATGAGCATCTCTTAGAGTAGTTGAAGAAGTGATTTTAATGTAAATTGAAATGATTTACGTATTTTTCAGAAGCTTAAAATCAGTTTCTTCCTAGTTCAGATACCAAAGTATGAGGCAGAGCCTCCCCACATGTAGTATTTCAATATTCTCGGAACCCCCTTTAACTCTGAAAGGATATAAGAGCAAGAGAAGCTTTTGAAGTGATTTCATTTAATAACAATTGCTGTGCTAATTCTCCAACACTCCTCCCTTCCAATTCCTCCAGGAGGAAGGTTGCTAGTTCTCTCACCTCAAGCCTAATGAAGAAGACTTTCTGGAAACTGCTTAGAAAGTATACACCCTGAGGAGCAGTGCTGACACCCTTCTGGGAAAGTTCCAGTTTCCCACGACAGTGGTGGAGAGTGATGACTACACTGCCATGGGTCTACACTACCAGCAGTTTTAGGAGCAAAGGATTTGTGAGTATTTCCTATAGATTGTGTGCGGGCCAGGCGGCAGACAGGGTCCCTGTGAGGTTCCTCTTTCCCAACAGTAATCCCAATTAGCCAGAGAAATTCGGATCTGTATAAAGGTTTGCTATAAACTCATTGTTGTTCTCAGCTGTGTAGTGTTTGACTCTTTGCAGTCCCACAGACTGTAACCCGCCAGACTCCTGTGTCCATTTTTCCAGGTAAGAACACTGGAGTGGGTTGCATTTTCTTCTCCAGGGGATCTTCCCAACCCAGGCATTGAACCCACATCTCTTGCATCTCCTGCATTAGCGGGCAGATTCTTTGCCACTGCACCATCTGACTCATTAGCATGAGGTCTAAAGTCTGGAAATCCGAGCTTTTTCTTTTATACACCTGGGAACTAAGCCTCAGTGAGTGATTTCCCCAAGCTATAAGTAGTAAGACTTAGAAGCTCAAACATCCAGCAGAATTACAGCTGGAATCTCTGGGTGAGTTAGCAGCATGCAAATGTAGACCAAATCTTTTGGGTTAGCAAAAAAAGTTCGGTGTTTTCCATAAGATGACTGATGCTAAAGCTGAAACTCCAATACTTTGGCCACTTCATGTGATGAGTTTGACTCACTGGAGAAGAGTCTGATGCTGGGAGGGATTGGGGGTGGGAGGAGACGGGGACAACAGAGAATGAGATGGCTGGATGACATGACCGACTCGATGGACATGTGTTTGAGTGAGCTCCGGGAGTTGGTGATGGACAGGGAGGCCTGGTGTGCTGTGATTCATGGGGTCGCAAAGAGTCGGACACGACTGAGCGACTGAACTGAACTGAGTAGCATTTAGCTGTCTTTAACTTTGTTCAAAACAATTTTGTTAGATTGTATTGTGACAGCTGTCATATCAGCGTGCATTTTAAAAATACTTATCAAAATTAGTGAATTTTTGTGTAGCCACTTTAACACTGCAGATGGAAGAAGAAAAAGCAACATTTTTGGCATATTATGCTTTATTATTTCAAAAAAGTTAAAACGCAACTGAAACACAAAAAGATTTGTGTAATGTATGAAGCAGGTGCTGTGACTGATCAGACATGTTAAAAGTGGTTCCCAAAGTTTCATGCTGGAGATTTCTCACTGAACAATGATCCACAGTTGGTAGACCAGTTGAAGTTGATAGAGGTCAAATTGAGACATTAATTGAAAACAAGCAGTGTTACACCACACAGGAGATAGCCAACATACTCAAAATATCCAAGTCAAGCATTGAAAATCATTTGCACCAGCTTAGTGATGTTAATCACTTTGTTGTTTGGGTTCCACATAAGTTAAGCAAAAAACAACTTGACCATATTTCTTCATGCGATTCTCTACTGAAATATAATGAAAATAATTCTGTTTTTTAAAACCAGGTGTGATGGGTGGTGAGAAATGGATACTAATGGAAGAGACCAGGGGGCAAATGTAGCGAACCACCACCACCCACACCGAAGACCGGTCTTCATCCAAAGAGGGTGATGTTGTGTATATGGTGGAGTTAGAAGGGAGTCCTCTATTGTGAGCTCCTTCCAGAAAACCAAATGATTAATTCCAACAAGTACTGCTCCCAGTTAGACCAACTGAAACAGCACTTGATGAAAAGTATCTGGAATCCGTCAACAGAAATGCATTATCTTCCATCAGGATAATGCAATACTGCATGTTTCTTTGATGATCAGGCAAAAACTGTCACAGCTTGGCTGGGAAGTTCTGATTCATCCACCGTATTGACCAGACATTGCACCTTCAGAATTTCAATTTGGTTTAGTCTTTGCAAGGTTCTTTTAATGGAAAAAAACTCAATTCCCTGGAAGTCTTGTACAAGGCACCACGAACAGTTCTTTGCATAAAAAATAAAAAGTTTTGGGGAGATGGAATTATGAAGTTGCCTGAAAAAATGGCAGAAAGTAGTGGAACAAAATGGTGAATACATTGTTCAATAAAGTTCTTTGTGAAAATGAAAAATGTGTCTTTTATTTTTCTTTAAGAACTGAAGGAAACTTTTTTGCCAACTCAATAGATCAATACATGGTATCTACGATTTTCCATCACAATCTCTTCATGTGTACAGATATGCTTGAATATTCTTTAGCACAACCATGTTCTGAGCACAGTCTGACAGTTGAATGGACAAAGGTAGCACTAACTTTCCAATTACTCAGGGTATGTTTTGTATTATTTATCTGGTAACAGATGTGATAGATCTGTGTTTTGATTCTATAATCATGATGAATGGAGAAGGAACACCAGCTGCTCAATCTAACTTTTGAACCTGGAGGGCTAAAGCAATCCAATTGAAGTGACATGAAATGTAAAATGGGGAATTATGGTTTCTTATTATATGTAGAAGCCTTTTCAAGTCTTTCTGTTGATGCCACAAAAAAACTGCCTTACCTCCCATACAAAGATACATTCATGATTGCCCAGTCACTGAGAAAAAGGAGCCTGGAAAGCAATCTACCCAAGCTGCATGGAGCACTTTAAACACCCAGGTCCTGGAGTAATAGGTTTCCTAAAGAAAGGCATCATGTTTAGCTTCCACACACAGACATATTCTGTATTTTGCAAGTTTACAACCACCTGGATTAATCTTGTAGATATATCCAAAGGCTCAAAATACATACAATGATTCCTTTTGTCATTTATTTTCCATAGTCCTACACTTTTTTTTTCCTTTTACATCAAAATGTTTAGATTTGAAACACAAATCCCCGGATTCTTCTACTCATCCTTCTGATTTCTGATAAATAACAGGGGATCAGGCAGAGGAAGGGTAAAGGCATCTGCCTTTCTAAAAAAGAATATTCTTTTATTCCTAGGCAGTGGGCCTTCTAGGAATAACTAGATATATTATTTTAAAATCCTAAATATTGTGACTTCTCTGGTGGCCCAGGAGTAAAGAACCCACATTTTGAAGCAAGGGATGCAGGTTGGATGGATGCCTGGCTGGGGAACTAAGATCCCACGTGGTGCAGAGCAATTGAGCCCTTGAACCACAACTAGGGAGAGCCTGTGCAGGGCCTTGAAAGACTTCATGTGATGGAGCAAAGGCCCCACATTCTGCAGCTGAGACCCAATGCAGCCAAATGAATAAACAAGCAAAACCCTATACTTACTAAATCCAGAGGGACTTCTAAGGTAAATAAATAAGTGCTTTATTATGTTGTGTTTATTTAGTCTTATGAGCATTTGCATTGTAAAAACTTAGGTATCTTACTATTAAAAATCCACCTCCTTGTCCTGGTTCCTTGATTTTTCCTCTTTCCCATTGACCATTGTTTATTTTCTCCTCCTTACATTGAGCACATTTTCCCCCCATCACTCCCTCCACTCCAAGATTCTGTTTTGGAGGAGGAGAGCAGGACATCATATCCCTTTCCATTTGGAGATGTGTTAGGGGCATGTTCTCCTTGCCCAAAGCCTGTAGGATGAACCCTGGTGGGAGTAGGCTTGGGAGTGTTCTAGGACCTGCCTCTCAATAAGCTGTTCCCCTGGCAGAGACCACGTTACCCTGTATTTAAATTTTTCTAAGACTAGGCTATGTCCCACGTTTGTAAGACCAAGCCAGGCCAAAAACAGTAAGAGACACCCAGAGTTGGCTTTTGATTATGCTTGTCCTCATTTGTTTCTTTTTTCTTTCAAGTCAGTAGAAATCCATGCAAATAGGAAGGTGTTTGGCTGCTGTATGATTTATTACTCAGTCTTTGCAGGATCCGTACATGTCATTTGAATATTTGCAATCACATGCAAGTTGTGCCTGGTGCTCTGTATTTTGAATGTAGGAATCTTTACTGCACTAACCAAGACATATTATTCACCACTCTGGAGGTAGCAGAAGATTGATTTATTCTAGCACGTCCTGCTCACCCAGCAGCTGTTGGATTCAAAATCATTTGCTTAGAAAATCCATCAGAATTAAAGAGCAAATTTCAAAATAAATTGCCATCATTTTCATCTGTAGCCTGGCTGCATACACCATGGGAAGTACAAACATTCTTTTGCCTAACGTTTTTTGAACCTCTTCCTCCTAACAACGCTTATGAAAGCAAGTGCCTGGGGAGTTTTTCCAGTAACAGCAGTCTGTGTTTGACCTCGTGATGTTGAGATGGGCTTTCAACTTCATCTGATTTGTGTTAATGACAAGCAGGCTCATCAAAATGAGTCAGAACTCTTGAATCATTGTAGATTTCCAGCTCTGAAGGAGCAAACAATCTAGAAAGGGAAAATGGTTGCTCATCCATCCTGCCGAATACTAAGATAAGCCTGCTCAGTGAGGCTGACCTCTTGGGAAGCATCCTTAGGGCTTGAACTTTCTTTGCTGGAAATGTTGAGTGGCTCCTGTCTCCTGGTCCATTCAGCTTAGGTACCCCTTTGAAAGCATCCCTCAAGAGGACCATTGGTATCATATCCATTAACAGAACAATATGAGATTTAAAGAGGAAGTCACTTCCAGCAATTTGGTGGCAAATACAAAGCTGAGTGGTCAGAATTCTGCTTAATCCAACCTTGTTGCTAACACACACTGACTCATGTTGCTTCCCTAGACTTTACACAAATAGTTTTTTTCTGAACTGCCCTGAAATGATTTGCCTTCAAAGGCTTATCTTATAATCTTGACCCCTGGCTCACTCATTTTCATCTTTCAGCTACATGCAGTCAGTATTGTCTAGTGGATAAGGCCCCAGGGCTTGAGAGTTAGATGCTTTGGCTAATTTTCACCATTTGTCCATCATGTGACCTTGGACCCATTAATCAGGTTGAACCATATGAAACTGCCATATCTGAAGTTCCAAACCAGTTGAATATTAGCAATTTCATATGGTTCATCTTTAATTTCTCTAAATTTTTGCTTTCCTCCTCTGGGAAAAGAGACAAAGGAAAAGAACCCACACTGCAGGATCATGGTGAAAATCAAAAATAACCTGTTAAGACATGGTGGCACAGGATGAGTGTTGGCAGTTTTTATCAGGGACAGTAGGAACATGAATTAGGTGTGCTTGACTTCAGCTGAATCTGCAGAGGCAGTCATTGCGAGCAGATTTTGGTATGCTGGTCTTTCGTGCCATTTTTCAGTTGTTGTTATTGTTCAGTTGCTAAGTCCTGTCCAAATCTTTGCAATCCCATGGACTGCAGAATGACAGGCTTTCCTGTCCTTCGCCATCTCCTGGAGCTTGCTCAGACTCATGTCCATTGAGCCAGTGATGCTGTCTAACCATCTCATCCTCTGCCACCCCCTTCTCCTCCTGCCCTCAATCTTTTCAAGCAGCAGTGTCTTTTCCAGTGAATCAACTCTTCACATTAGGTGACCAAGGTATTGGAGCATCTGCTTCAGCATCAGTCCTTCCAATGAATATTCAGCGTTGATCTCCTTTAGGATGGACTTGTTTGATCTCTTTACAGTTCAAAAGACTTTCGAGAGTCTTCTCCAGCACCACAGTTCAAAAGCATCAATTCTTCAGCACTCAGCCTTCTTTATGGTCAACTCTTGCATTCATATATGACTACTGAAAAAACCATACCTTTGACTATACAGGCCTTTGTCACAAAGTGATGTCTCTGCTTTTTAATAGATTGTCTAGGTTTGTCATAGCTTTTCTTCCAAGAAGCAAGTATTTTTAAGTTCCTGGCTGCAGTCATCATCTGCAGTGATTTTGGAGCCTGAGAAAGTAAAATCTGTCACTGTTTCCATTGTTTCCCCATCTATTTGCCATGAAGTCATGGGATGAGATGCCATCATTTTCATTTTTTGAATGTTGAGTTTTAAGCCAGCTTTTTCAGTCTCCTCTTTCACCTTCATCAAGATGCTCTTTAGTTCACTTTCTGCTATTAGAGTGGTATCAGTACAGAAACATATATTGATAATGTTTGTAACATGTTAGAAATCTGGATTGCAAGCTATACCTAGAGAGTTCAACACTGAGTTAAAATTTCAAATCAAACCAAGGGTGCTGTCATTTAGAAAGTGTTCTCACCAAATCCCTCCCATTCAAAAACCTTTCAAAAATGGCCCAATGTTTTTGAATTTCCACTTATTGGATCCTTGGTGTGGTTAAGCACTGTTCCACATTTGCATGGATTATTTGTATTTCAAACCAAAGAGCTTGGGGCCCTAATCTACCTGCAGAAGGAGGGAGATGAGATCCTAGGCTGTCCCACAGATCTTCTGAGTGTTACCATCTGGCCAGCTACCCTGCCCCCCAACCCCTGCTCTCCTCCATCCTTCCCTTTCTCCCCAGGGTCTGATCCAGGCTTACAGAGTACCACTCCCTTCCCTACAATAATTTGTTTTAACCAAGGTCGTCTTCTGGTTAAATCAACAATCCACGTCATAAGAGAGCCTCAAGTTGACAGGACAAAGGAACCCGGGTTCGGGCCCCTCACTCTTCTCTGGTAGCATGGCAATTGAGAGCAAGAGTAGAAGACAGTGGAGTCATGGCTAATGTTTAAAATGTCAGTCAGAAGCAAATAAATGACCAAAGCCAGCAGCGTCATCTTGCTCCAGTATGCAAGTTAATGAACGGCCTCAGTCCTGTGACGTTTACATTCTGTGCGTGCGTGCTAAGTTGCTTCAGTCGCGTCCCACTCTGTGCGACCCCTGCGGACTGTAGCCCACCAGGCTCCTCTGTCCATGTGTTTCTCCTGGCAAGAATATTGGAGTAGGTTGTCATGCCCTCCTCCAGGGGATCTTCCTGACCCGGGGATCTTCCTGACCCAGGTATCAAACCTGCATCTCTTCTGTCTCCTGCATTGCAAGCAGATTCTTTACCACTAGCGCCACCTGGGAGGTCCGAAGTTCACACTGTAATCAGAAGTGAATTGTGCTCACCCACAAGCAAGCCTAACCTCAAAAATCATTGCATAGCCCTTTGTTTCCTATAGAAAAAACTTCCTTGATGGTAACAGTTATTTAATTGCATAACATTTGTGTCAACCATGGCCCTAACTTTGACTTCATATTATATGAACAAGCTAAACAAGAGAATGATCAAGTGACAGACTATGTAGTATAACCTCTAAACATGATGAATGTTCAGAGAAAAGATGAGGCATGACAGGCTTTACAGAAGATCTGGGACCCAAATGGTATCCACTGGGTGATCCAGAAGATGGCATCTCTTCTTGTTCTGCTTCCATTCTTGGCTCTGTTCCGTGAAGTCTGGCCCTTTCTCAGAAACCTGTAGTAATACCTAATTTCCTCAAAGCAAAAGAAAATTCTTGATCTTGAACTTCAAGATGCTGGGTTCCGTAACTGACTGTCCCCATGACATTGAGCTGTCCTCACTCCCAGTGTTGATTTCATGGTACTAATCTAAGCAACCTTTGCTGGTTGGTTAGTTGCTAAGTCGTGTCTGACTCTTGCAACCCATGGAATGTAGCCCACCAGGTTCCTCTGTCCATGGGATTTCCCAGGCAAGAATACTAGAGTGGGTTGCCATTTCCTTCTCCAGGGTATCTTCTCGACCCAGGAATCGAACCTGCATCTCCTGCATTGGCCAGCGGTTTCTTTACCGCTGAGCCACCCGCGAAGCCCAAGCAACCTTCATTAACCTCCTCCATTCTCACCTGTCATTCTTACCTCTTAGAGCCTACACTAACCTCTACTCCTTCTGTGAATGCTGCTGCTGCTGCTTCTCTTCCTTCTTCCCCATACCCTCCCCAAATATCCACATTTCCATCTACCTCCCTTTTTAACTCCATCTAACTCTGACCATGCAATCACTTGAGTCAAGCTGACCACAGGTAACTGTCAGGAAAATGTGGTTTGGAGTTTTTTGGTGTGGCGAAATGGTTGTTTCTCTTTTATCTTCTTACTTATTTTCATGTGTGTGCTCCTGACTGCCCCAGAAAAGTCAAAACTCTTCTAGAGCAGAACCATCTTCTCTCTGCTCAAATGCTTCCCAGAGCGCTGAGTGCTCTGCACACAGTGGGTGCCCCGGAGTTGTCACCGGCTGATGGATGTAATGAGAGCTTCAACAGCCTCAGGAACCCACAGGCCACAGAGAGGTTTGATCACACTTGCTGATTATCTCTTCTTCCAAACTCTGGGCAGAAAGCCAAAGCCCACCCAAGACGTTGTAATGGTCTTATAACGACACAGTATTTGTTTACAAGCCTTCTTAGGAGAAAGCCAATTTGTGAGCATCTAAAGCCTTCGAGACTTGTTGTCTGATTAACCCTCCTACGGTGGCTTGAGAGTGATCTAACCCTCTACAGAACAGGAGCAATGACCGAGGACATGGAGCCTCCTTTGTGTATGTCTTTGGTGACATCCATAAGGCTGTTAAGAGAAACCTCTGACTCTCTCTCTCCTGGAAACCTCCTTCACTCTCATTGGCCAATGGTAATCATTCTAATTTTAAAACACTTTTATAGTGTCTAATGTCTGGAGTGCATAAATTGATCTTTGACATTTATAGCTGAGAAATAAAATTAATATTTTGTGGCACAACAAGAAAACTTTAAACATAATTTTTTTTTTTCTGCCCTTTGACTCCTCTCTCTTCCTTAGGGTGCGTCGTGTATCTGCATTATGTAACGTCCAAACCTCTCCCATGGGCAGAAATACCTGCTCACAGACAACAAGCAGCATTTTCTTAGGATAAACAAGACACAGCCTTAAAACATAACATTCCCTCTTGATCTCGTAAAAGGCCATGATGATTCCTAAATCTGGATTTTGTAAACTGTCTACAGCCCTCTGTCACCAAAACCTTACATAACTGCCTTGACTTAGAAGGGGCAGAACAGTTTTCAGAGCTTTCTGAGATGCTCTTCCCATCTTATAATGTTAAAATTTGGTTCTGGTAAAATTTTCCATTTTTCTTAGATCAGCTGGTGAATTTTTCATCAACATAGCAATAAACAAATAATGTCAGCCAGTAACAATGAATGATGATACAAAGAAGTAGAACATTCCTGATAATTATCCCCTGAGACAGAGTTCACAGACATCTTTTCTTCTTATTCTTTACCTAAAATGGCAATTAGAGGGCTTTCCAGGTAGCTCAGTGGTAAAAAATTCACCTGCCAATGCAGGAGCCACAGGAGATGCAGGTTCGATCCCAGAGTGGGGAAGATCCCTTGGAGGATGAAATGGCAACCTACTCCAGTATTCTTGCCTGGAGAACCCCATGGACAGAAGAGACTGGCGGGTTACATTCCATGGAGTCACAAAGAGTCGGACACAACTGAGTGACTGTGCATGCACACAAATGCCAATTAGAAAGCAAAGATTCTGTTCTTGGCCAGCAAGAGACCACAGAGACGAAATAAGTTCATTTCCTGTAAAGTCCATGGTTCCAATTCTCCACCCTTTTCCCGTTAGAAATGGATACTACCTAGACTGAAACAGGGGAAGTTCTAGCCATTAGGTAGTGATGATATTAAGGCACTTAACTTGCTTTTGCAGCTCTGATACGTTCCCATGGAAATAACTGTTGGAAGCCAGCAACTGAGAAATAAGAATTCTGGGTTTTCCTCAGCTTCTGGCAGCTAACAAAGAGCCAAATATTCAAACATGCTGAAGAATCTCAAAGTTTTTGATCTAGTGCATTTACCATAGTCCATAAAGATGGACTTTAACATAAAGTCAATAGTTTTAACTAACATAAGGATGCCATAGTTCCTTTTTTGCTAATTTCTATTTATCTTCTTGATTGTCAACTAATATTTAGGTCACCCCCACAGATTCAGGAAATTAGCTCAGTACAGTAATGCTGCTGCTGCTGCTAAGTCACTTCAGTCGTGTCTGACTCTGTGCAACCCCATAGACAGCAGCCTACCAGGCTTCCCTGTCTCCAGGCAAGATCACTGGAGTGGGTTGCCATTTCCTTTTCCAATGTGTGAAAAGTGAAAAGTGAAAGTGAAGTCGCTCAGTCATGTCCAACTCATACCTGGGTTCAAATTTCACAAATGCTATGGGTGGAAACTTGAACAGATTATCTAGATTCTCAGAATCTCCATTTCTTAAGTAAAAGGTAAATTATTATTTACAGGGTAATCATGACTATTAAACAAAAGAAAGCATGGGAAGCATTTGGTGTAACCTTACACATAGTAGTGATAAATAAATGACAAATGGAACTTAGTGGAGAGATAGAAAAGCAGAAAGAATCGATTTGTTTTTACCTCTGCCCATCTCTACATTCATGAATGTCCTCAACAAGCTGAGAGGCAACCCTCCCCTTTAACACATGGCTGTAATCTGTGATCCAAAAGAACTTCATGATGTGTATTAGCTTCCTCTTGCTGATGTAATAAATTACCCCAGACTTAATGCTTTAAAACTACACAAATGTTTTACCTCTGTGTCTGTAGGTCAGAGGTTCTCTGCTCGTGGTCTCACAAGGCTGAACTCAAGGTGTTGGCTGGGGCTGCAGTCCATATCTGGGGCTCAGGGTCCTTTCCAAAGGCCACTGGTTGTTGGCAGAATTCAGTCCCTTCTCACTTTCCACATGGGCCCCTCCATCCTCAAGCCGACAACAGCACATTAAATCCTTGTGCTTCAACTCTCTCTGAATTCTTTTGCTGGGAGCTGGGAGAAAGCTCTGCTTTCAAGGGCTCATGTGATTGTATCAGACTTAACCAGGTAACTCAGGGTCATTTTCTGCCTTAAGTCAGTTGATTAGTAACTTAATTACATCTGCATAGTCCCTTTTGCCATGTAACAGAGCACATTCAAGCGCAGAACACCAGATGATAAAAGTCATGGAGGCAAAAAGTCTGCTGAGCACATGATGTGTCCTGTGGAATAACAATGTTAGTTCTTCCACTTAACCTATTACAAATGGGGAAACGGAAAATGGTGAGAAGTAACTATGGTCATCTAAATGTCCAAGAACAGAGCAACAATAACCCATGTCCTTTATTCATTTCTGATAGATGAGTGATCTCCATACCAAGCACTCTAGATCCTACTCAGTCAAATTTCCAGCCTCAGCATCAGCCTCCTGCTTTCTGACCTGCCATCTTTTCATTTGACTCAATGGCAAGAGAAATAAAACTCAGAAAATATTTTTAAAAAATTCAATGCTTGCTGTGGAGACCACCATGGCACCTTGGGTATATGATGGAGAGGCTGGTGCAGAAGACTAGGGAGAGAAGCATCTCTTTCTCCATTGTGTCTCCCCAGAAGCTTCCTGCCCTGTGGCTTCTGTTGGGGAAGGTAGCTCCCCCAGCCTTGCTGGAACCTCTGTAACTGTGGACAGATGTAAGCCAGAACCCAAGGCATGTGATGCTGATCTGGAGAGGCTCAACTCCAGGCAATGCCAACCAAAGTCAAAGTAATATGTTCCCCTACCTCCAGCTCCACCCCCAGTTACCAGGCTCTCAACAGTGCCCAGCAGTCTCTGCCCTCCTCCCCACCTCCTCCCTGTATCCCACCCTCCAGCTGTACCAGATTCCTGAAAACCTGAGCACAGCTCAGAACACAGAGATGTGAGTCTGAAAAAAAAGCTTTTTTATTTTATACTGGAGTATGGCCAATTAGCTAGTTGTGGTAATTTCAGGTGGACAGCAAAGGGATTCAGCCATACATATACATGTCATGTATCCATTCTCCCCCAGACTCTCCTCCCATCTAGGCTGGAACATAACATTGAGCAGAGTTCCATGTGCTATACAGTAGGTCCTTGTTGGTTATCCATCTAAAATATAGTAGTGTGTACATGTCCATCCCAAACTCCCTAACTATCCTTCCCCCTACCCTTTACCCCAAGCAACCATTCTCTAAGTCTGTGAGTCTGTATCTGTTTCACAGATAAAATACTCATCCATAAAAAAAGATTTAAAAATTCAGCTATTTTTAAATTTTATTTTACAACATTAAAAAAGTAGACATCAAAACTACCATGATGTATACTTTAAATATATTGCAAATTTATTTGTCAATTATACCTTAATAAAGATGAAAGCAATCAAAAGGTACAATACATATTTTCTCTTCTGGGAGACACCATGGAAGCAGGTTTCAGTTGTGTGAATCGGTCTAAGGCAAACAGACTCTCAAATCATCTTCATGAAAACACCTGCAAAGAACCACACATTCTCTGTAATATTTTCTAAAAGTCATGGGGCCAAGGAGGTCCATTCCAGATTTTTCCATCCACAGCTAGCAGTGAATGACCTCTGTTCAGAAGTCTGGGCATGAAGTAAGTTGATAAACAGGTGAAAAGGGGAAAGATCTGGGCTAAACTTGTGAAATCAAAGAGCCTCAGTATTTTTCTTAAAACCATCAAGATGTTGTAGATGTATGTATGCCATGAGGTTTCTAGAAGCATAATGACATTTAATTATCTACAAGAATGTGAAGAATGTCATCCTTTTAGTTCTATGCTTCTCCAGGATAAGTGGGAGGGATTCTCAGAACTGTAACTAATAAGGTTAAAATCAAATGGAAACTTTCCCAGAAACATTTACCTGCTTTTGAACTACAGTAGGTCAGAAAACAAGACCTAAATTGAAAATGTGACCTACTTCAGAGGAAAGAGCCCCTAAGTCCCCAGCACTGAGCTGTGCACACCAGCTTCCAATGCTGCTGCTATACGAGTGAGCTAGACTGTCAATTTGCTCCAGTGTCACTTCCTGTGATGGTGTGTTTTACATATCATCACCCAGAGCACATGTTCTTGCTCACGAATGAAGGGCAGACCAACTCTCCTACTTGCATTTTTTTTAATATGTTGTGATAATTTATTGCAATTTACTTATTTTTTTTATTTTATTGGAGGCAAATTACCTTACATTGATATATTGGTTGGTTTTGCCATACATTGACATGAATCCACCCCGGGTGTACATGTGTTCCCTTTCTTGAACCCCCCTCACACCTCCCTCTTCCCCATATCCTCCCTCCAGGTCATCCCCGTGCACCAGCCCCAAGCATCCTGTATCATGCGTCGAACCTGGACTGGTGATTCATTTCACATATGATAATACACATGCTATAATGCCATTCTCCCAAATCATCCCACCTTCACCCTCTCCCACAGAGTCCCAAAGACTGTTCTATATGCCTATGTCTCTTTTGCAGTCTCGTATATAGGGTTAAGGTTACCATCTTTCTAAATTCCGTATATATGCGTTAGTATACTATATTGATGTTTTTCTTTCTGGCTTACTTCACTCTGTATAATAGGCTCCAATTTCATCCGCCTCATTAGAACTGATTCAAATGCATTCTTTTTGTTGGCTAAAAAATACTCCATTGTGTATATGTACCAAAACTTTCTTATCCATTCGTCTGCAGATGGACATCTAGGTTGCTTCCATGTCCTGGCTATTATTAACAGTGCTGCAATGAACATTGGAGTACATGTGTCTCTTTCAATTCTGGTTTCCTCTGTGTGTATGCCCAGGAGTGCAATTGCTGGATCATATGGCAGTTCTATTTCCAGTTTTTTGAGGAATCTCCACATTGTTCTCCATAGTGACTGTACTAGTTTGCATTCCCACCAACAGTGTAAGAGGGTTCCCTTTTCTCGACACCCTCTCCAGCATTTATTGCATGTAGACTTTGGATAGCAGCCATTCTGACTGGTGTGAAATGGTATCTATTTGTGGTTTTGATTTGCATTTCTCTGATTATGAGGGATGTTGAGCATTTTTTCATGTGTTTGTTAGCCATCTTTATGTCTTCTTTGGAGAAATGTCTGTTTAGTTCTTTGGCCTATTCTTTGATTGGGTCATTTATTTTTCTGGAATTGAGCTGCAAGTGCTGCTTGTATATTTTGGAGATTAATCCTTTATCAGTTGCTTCATTTGCTATTATTTTCTCCCATTCTGAAGGCCGTCTTTTCACCTTGCTTATAGTTTCCTTTGCTGTGCAGAAGCTTTTGATTTTAATTAGGTCCCATTTGTTTATTTTTGCTTTTATTTCCAATATTCTGGCAGGTGGGTCTTGGAGGATCCTGCTGTGATTTATGTCGGAGAGTGTTTTGCCTATGTTCTCCTCTAGGAGTTTTATAGAATCTGGTCTTACATTTAGCTCTCTAATCCATTTTGAGTTTATTTTGGTGTATGGTGTTTGGAAGTGTTCTAGTTTCATTCTTTTACAAGTGGCTGACCAGTTTTCCCAGCACCACTTGTTAAAGAGACTGTCTTTTCCCCATTTTATATTCTTGCCTGCTTTGTCAAAGATAAGGTGTCCATAGGTGCGTGGATTTATCTCTGGGCTTTCTATTTTGTTCCATTGATCTATATTTCTGTCTTTATGCCAGTACCATACTGTCTTGATGACTGTGGCTTTGTAGTAGAGCCTGAAGTCCGGCAGGTTAATTCCTCCAGTTCCATTCTTCTTCTTCAAGATTGTTTTGGCTATTCAAGGTTTTTTGTATTTCCATACAAATTGTGAGATTATTTGTTCAAGTTCTGTGAAAAATATTGTTGGTAGCTTGATAGGGATTGCATTGAATGTATAAATTACTTTGGGTAGTATACTCATTTTTACAATATTTATTCTTCCAATCCATGAACACGGTATATTTCTCCATCTATTAGTGTCCTCTCTGATTACTTTCACTAGTGTTTTATAGTTTTCTATGTACAACAGACTGGTTCCAAATAGGAAAAGGTGTACATCAAGGTTGTATATTGTCACCTTGCTTATTTAACTTATATGCAGAGTACATCATGAGGAACGCTGGGCTGGAAGAAGCACAAGCTGGAATCAAGATTGCTGGGAGAAATATCAATAACCTCAGATATGCAGATGACACTACCCTTATGGCAGAAAGTGAAGAGGAACTCAAAAGCCTCTTGATGAAAGTGAAAGAGGAGAGTGAAAAGGTTGGCTTGAAGCTCAACATTCAGAAAACAAAGATCATGGCATCTGGTCCCATCACTTCATGGGAAATAGATGGAAAAACAGTGGAAACAGTGTCAGACTTTGTTTTTCTCGGCTCCAAAATCACTGCAGATGCTGATTGCAGCCATGAAATTAAAAGACGCTTGCTCCTTGGAAGGAAAGTTATGACCAACCTTGATAGCATATTAAAAAGCAGAGACATTACTTTGCCAACAAAGGTCCGTCTAGTCAAGGCAATGGTTTTTCCCGTGGTCATGTATGGATGTGAGAGTTGGACTGTGAAGAAGGCTGATCGCCGAAGAATCGATGCTTTTGAACTGTGGTGTTGGAGAAGACTCTTGAGAGTCCCTTTTACTGCAAGGAGATCCAACCAGTCCATTCTAAAGGAGATCAATCCTGGATGTTCATTGGAGGGACTGATGCTAAAGCTGAAACTGCAATACTTTGGCCACCTCATGCGACGAGTTGACTCACTGGAAAAGACTCTGATGCTGGGAAGGGTTGGGGGCGGGAGGAGAAGGGGACGATGGAGAATGAGATGGCTGGATGGCATCACCGACTCTGTGGACATGAGTTTGAGTGAACTCCGGGAGTTGGTGATGGACAGGGAGGCCTGGCGTGCTGTGATTCATGGGGTCGCGGAGAGTCGGACACGACTGAGCGACTGAACTGAACTGAACTGAACTGATGTACAAGTCTTTTGTTTCCTTCGGTAGATATATTCCTAAGTATTTAATTCTTTTCATTGCAACAGTGAATGGAATAGTTTCCTTAATTTCTATTTCTATTTTCTCATTATTAGTGTATAGGAATGCAAGGGATTTCTGTGTGTTGATTTTATATCCTGCAACTTTACTGTATTCATTGATTAGCTCTAGCAGTTTTCTGGTAGAGTCTTTAGGGTTTTCTGTGTAGAGGATCATGTCATCAGCGAATAGTGAAATACTTCTTCTTTTCCAATTTGTATTCCTTTTATGTGTTTTTCTGCTCTGATTGCTGTAGCCAAAACTTCCAGGACTATGTTGAATAGTAGTGGTGAGAGTGGGCACCCTTGTCTTGTTCCTGACTTTAGGGGAAATGCTTTCAGTTTTTCACCATTGAGGAAAATGTTTACTGTGGGTTTGTCATATATAGCTTTTATTATGTTGAGATATGTCCCTTCTATTCCCACTTTCTGGAGGGTTTTTTATCATAAATGGATGTTGTATTTTGTCGAAGGCTTTCCCTGCATCTATTGAGATAATCATATGATTTTTATTTTCAGTTTGTTAATGTGGTGTATTACATTGATTGATTTGCGGATATTGAAGAATCCTTGCATTCCTGGGATAAAGCCCACTTGGTCATGATGTATGATCTTCTTAATGTGTTGTTGGATTCTGATTGCTAGAATTTTGTTAAGGATTTTTGCATCTATGTTCATCAGTGATACTGGCCTGTAGTTTTCTTTTTTTTCTGGGATCTTTACCAGGTTTTGGGATTAAGGTGTTGGTGCCCTCATAGAATGAGTTAGGAAGTTTCCCTTCCTCAGCAATTTTCTGGAAGAGTTTGAGTAAAATAGGTGTTAGCTCTTCTCTAAATTTTTGGTAGAATTCAGGTGTGTAGCCGTCTGGACCTGGGCTTTTGTTTGCTGGAAGATTTCTGATTACAGCCTCTAGTTCCATGCTTGTGATGGGTCTGTTCAGATTTTCTATTTCTTCCTGGTTCAGTTTTGGAAAGTTGTACTTTTCTAGGAATTTGTCCATTTCTTCCAAGTTATTCGTTTTATTGCTGTATAATTGCTGATAGTGTTCTCTAATAATCCTTTGTATTTCTGTGTTGTCGGTTGTGATCTCTCCATTTTCATTTCTAATTTTATTGATTTGGTTTTTCTCCCTTTGTTTCTTGATGAGTCTGGCTAGTTGTTTGTCAATTTTATTTACCTTCTCAAAGAACCAGCTTTTGGCTTTGTTGATTTTTGCTATGGTCTCTTTTGTTTCTTTTGCATTTATCTCTTCCCTAATTTTTACGATTTCTTTCCTTCTACTAACCCTGGGGTTCTTCATTTCTTCCTTTTCTAGTTGCTTTAGATGTAGGGTTAGGTTATTTAGTTGACTTTTTTCCTTGTTTCTTGATGTGTGCCTGTATTGCTATGAACTTCCCCCTTAGCACTGCTTTTACAGTGTCTCAAAGGTGTTGGGTTGTTGTGTTTTCATTTTCATTTATTTCTATGCATATTTTGATTTCTCTTTTGATTTCTTCTATGATTTGTTCATTATTCAGCAGTGTGTTGTTCAGCCTCCGTATGTTGACATTTTTAATAGTTTTTCTCCTACAATTGAGATCTAATCTTACTGCATTGTGGTCAGAAAAGATGCTCGGAATTATTTCAATTTTTTTGAATTTACCAAGGCTAGATTTATGGCCCAGGATGTGATCTATCCTTGAAAAGGTTCCGCGTGCACTTGAGAAAAAGGTGAAATTCATTGTTTTGGGGTGAAATGTCCTATAGAGATCTATTAGGTCTAACTGGTATTGTATCATTTAAAGTTTGTGTTTTCTTGTTAATTTTCTGTTTAGTTGATCTATACATAGGTGTGAGTGGGGTATTAAAGTCTCCCACTATTATTGTGTTATTGTTAATTTCCCCTTTCATACTTGTTAGTAATTGTCTTACATATTGCATTGTTCCTATGTTGGGTGCATAAATATTTATAATTGTTATATCTTCTTCTTGGATTGATCCTTTGATCATTATGTAGTTTCCTTCTTTGTCTCTTTTCACAGCCTTTGTTTTAAAGTCTATTTTATCTGATATGAGTATTGCTACTCCTGCTTTCTTTTGGTCTCTATTTGCATGGAATATCTTTTCCCAGCCCTTCACGTTCAGTCTGTATGTGTCCCTCATTTTGAGGTGGGTCTCTTGTAGACAACACATATGGGGTCTTGTTTTTGTATCCATTCAGCCAGCCTTTGTCTTTTGGTTGGGGCATTCAACCCATTTACGTTTAAGGTGGTTATTGATAAGTATGATCCCATTGCCATTTTCTTTATTGTTTTGGGTTCAAGTTCATATACCCTTTCTGTGTTTCCTGTCTAGAGAAGATCCTTTAGTATTTGTTGGAGAGCTGGTTTGGTGATGCTGAATTCTCTCAGCTTTTGCTTGTCTGTAAAGCTTTTGATTTCTCCTTCATATTTGAATGAGATCCTTGCTGGGTATAGTAATCTGGGCTGTAGGTTACTTTCTTTCATCACTTTAAGTATGTCTTGCCATTCCCTCCTGGCCTGAAGAGTTTCTGTTGAAAGATCAGCTGTTATCCTTATGGGGATCCCCTTGTGTGTTATTTGTTGTTTTTCTCTTGCTGCTTTTAATATTTGTTCTTTGTGTTTGATCTTTGTTAATTTGATTAATATGTGACTTGGAGTATTTTGCCTTGGGTTTATCCTGTTAGGGTCTCTCTGTGTTTCTTGGACTTGGGTGATTATTTCCTTCCCCATTTTAGGGAAATTTTCAACTATTATCTCCTCAAGTTTTCTCTCATGGTCTTTCTTTTTGTCTTCTTCTTCTGGGACTCCTATGATTCGAATGTTGGGGCGTTTAACATGGTCCCAGAGGTCTCTAATATTGTCCTCATATCTTTTAATTCGTTTTTCTTTTTCCGTCTCTGTTCATTTATTTCTACAATTCTATCTTCTAGCTCTCTTATCCTGTCTTCTGCCTCCGTTATTCTACTATTTGTTACCTCGAGAGTGTTTCTGATCTCATCTATTGCATTATTCATTGTATATTGACTCTTTTTTATTTCCTCTAATTCCTTATTAAACATTTCTTGCATCTTCTCAATCCTTTTCTCCAGTTTATTTATCTGTAACTCCATTTTGCTTTCCAGATTTTTGAATCATTTTCACAATGAAAATTTGAAATTCTTTATCGGGTAGGTTCCCTATATCTTCCTCTTTTGTTTGTGTTGGTGGGCATTTATCCTGTTCCTTTACTTGCTGGGTATTTCTCTGCCTCTTCATCTTGCTTATATTGCTGTGTTCGGGGTGGCCTTTCTGTCTTCTGGCAGCTTGTGGAGTTCTCTTTATTATGTAGTTACCTCGTTGTGTGTGGGGTTGGATAGGTGACTTGTCAAGGTTCCCTGGTTAGGGAAGCTTGTGTCGATGTTCTGGTGGGTGGAGCTGGATTTCTTCTCTCTGGAGTGCAATGAAGTGTCCAGTAATGAGTTTGAGGTGTCAGTGGGTTTGGAGTGGCTTTGGGCAGCCTATATATTGAAGCTCAGTGCTATTCTCCTGTGTTGCTGGAGAGTTTGCATAGTATGTCTTTCACTGAACCTTGTTGCCCCTTGGGTGGTGCCTGGTTTCAGTGTATGTATGGAGGCATTTGATGAGTACTATCAATTAATGTTCTCTGGAACAGGAGATCTCTGGTGTTCTCAGGATTTGGACTTAAGCCTCTGCCTCTGGTTTTCAGTCTTATTCTTGCAGTAGGCTCAAGGCTTCTCCCTCTGTTACTTCCAAGGCAGTTCCTTCTGTTGAAAAAGCTCTTCTGTTTTCTGGTCTCCTCAGTGTCTAATTCCTGTTCTGACACCAGGATGCAGTGGTGAACCCTTTTTTTTTTCCCGACTCACCTGTTCAGTTCTGCTGTGGGGAGGGAGGAACGCAGCTAACAAATATCCCTGTCGTCTGTGGGGAGTGCTTGCAGTGTCTCCGCTACACTGGGAATGCTCACGCTCAAGGCGTGTGTGCTTTCCCTGTTTATGCTGCTTAGGTTCTAGGTTGCTCTGCCGGGAGCTGTCCGCGGCCGGTGCTGGGTTGCATGCACTTCCCAGGTCTGAGCGGCTCAGGTTCAGGTCCTCGGGTACTCCACAAAGGCACAGACTTGGCTGGGCCTGCGTTTTGTGCCTTCCCCGGTCCCAGCAGCTCAGGTGACCAGGCGTTTGGCAAGCGCTGTCGTTGCGACTTATTGCCTTCCCGGTCCCTGCCGCTTGGTTTTCTGAGAGTACAACCGGCGCAGTTTCTCAGGTGGATATCGACCGGCCGAACCCAAGTAGTCCTAGCCAGCAAGGAAGCCTGCCTGCAGCTTGGCACGGGAAGCCTCTCTGGGGCCACGGCTGCCCCTTCTGGTGCTTGCTGCCCTCCCCGCCCATGTTGGCGGGGGCTGGGGGATGGGCCGCCGGCTGCCGGCTCCTTCTGCTCAGTGCTTTGTTCTGTGAGCGGGGCTGGGGGAGTCTTAGGTTGGGGCTTTTCGCAGCCTTTTTGCCTTTTAGCTGCAGCGTCTGTTTCGCTATCTCAAGTTCGCGCCCTCAGTTTGCCCTGGGGCGTTCAAGCCCAGTTCTCCCTCTAAGCGCCACCGCCTGTGCCTCCCTGCCCAGCCCCCGCCTGCTAGTGGAGGGCGCGGGTGTCTGCGCCACTTCTCCGCTGAGAGTTTCCTCTGGGCACTTAGTCTGTGGGTTTTAATTATTTATGTCTTTTGTCTCCCAGTTATGCAGCCCTCTGAGGTTCCACTCACCAGTGTTTCCAGGTGTTTGGAAACTTCTCTCTCTTTTTTTTTCAAGCCTCCCTTCCCCGGACGGAGCTCTGTCCCTCCCTCTTTTGTCTCTCTTTTTATCTTTTATACTATTTCCTACCTCCTTTCGAAGACTATGGGCTGCTTTTCTGGGTGCCTGATGTCCTCTGCCGGTATTCAGAAGTTGTTTTGTGGGATTTACTCAGCGTTCAAATGTTCTTTTGCTGATTTTGTGGGGGAGAAAGTGGTCGCCCCATCCTATTCCTCTGCCATCTTCCCAAGCAGGTTTCGGATTTTTTTTTTTTTAAAACAATACTTTCTTCTTTTGGAAAACAAACATCCCCAAAGCCCCCAAGAACATTTGCATTTTGGTTGCTAATGTGGTCACTGAGGAACACTCTTGCTTACTTTGCAACTATTATGTTGACTCAGAGAACACCTGTCTCTCGAGAAAGACCCTCTTCCTCAGAGTATTGTATGTGCTTTCCCAAGACATTACAGATAAACCAAGTCACCAAGGCTGGAGACTAAGTAATCTAACATTCATTCCCTGCAGGAATGAACCATCCAATGTGAAGCAAAGCTTGGATTTACAAAACTAGGCCTACAGATGTTTCATCAATTTGGAAATTTTAAGAGTCAGCATTTGCCAACTGCTGTTACAAACAACCCTCAAACAGCAGCAGCATGTCAAAAACAATTATATCTCATTCTTGCTCCAGGCTGAAGCAGGAGTTCCTTTTTTAAGTGTTTTTCTGGAATGCATCTCCTTCCATGAAGACACAGGGGTCCAGTCTCCAACTTGCTGTTCCAGTCTCTAAGCCCTCAAATTCTTTCCATCTAACTAGTAGTTGGAGAAAAACAAGAGAGTCATGGTTTCCAAAGTGTGCACGCCATGCCATGGGGTGATGCAGTGAATTCACAGGGGTGCCACAAGCTATTTAAAACATTTTAAGGAAACATAGCTATACAATGCCTTTGTTGAACACTGCAAAAACTGCTAGCTTAAGGTAATTGCAGTTTCGTCATTAAACCATTAGTCATTTCTAAAGTCCTCTATTATTTTTATTGAAATACAGTTGACATATAACATTGTGTAAGGTTAATATATATGATGTACTGACATGCCACATATTTATATTGCAGTATAAATTACCACTATAACATTAGCTAACGCCTCTGTCACATCATTTTTTGTGTGTTTTTTAAGATCTAGTCTCTTAGGAACTTTGAAGTTTATAATCTAGCATTGTTGACTGTCACCACTATGCTGTGCATTAGCTCTCCAGGAATTATTTGTCTACTAGTTCCCAGTTTATATCCTTAAACAACATCTCCACACTTCGCCTACACACCCTCAACCCGGCCCCCGGTAACCATCATTCTACTCTGTTTCTACAAGTTCAGCTTGTTCAGCTTCTACATGTAAGTGATAGCATACGGTACTTCTCTCTCCTTATCTGACTTACCTCACTTAGCATAGTCCCCTCAAGGTTTATCCATGTTGTCACAAATGTCAGGATTTCCTTCCTTCTTGTGGCTGAATAGTATTCCTCTGTGTGTGTGTGTGGCTTACATTTCTTTATCCATTTATTCACTGATGGTCACTTACATTCTTTCCATAGCTTGCCTATTGTGAATAATGCTGCAGTAAACATGGGAATACTTATATTTCTTTGAACTCCTGTTTTCATTTCCTTTGGATATATACCCAGGACTGGAATTGCTGAACCCTATGATGGTTCTATTTTTAATCTTTTAGGAAAACTTCCTGCTGTTATCCATAGTTGCTACACCAATTTATGTTCCTGCCAACAGCGTACAAGGATTCCTTGATCTCCACATCCTTACCAACACTTGTTACCTCTTGTCTTCTTGATGATAACCATTCTGACACACGTTAGGTGACATCTCATGGTTTTGATTTGCATTTCCTAATAATTAGTGATGTTTACCATCTTTTCATGCACTTGTTGGTCATTTAAATGTCTCCTTTGGAAAAAGCTCCATTTAATTTCCTCTGCCCATTTTTTAATTGTATTGTTTTGTGTTTCCTCGTTGAATTATATGAGTTATTATATATATTAACCCTTCACCTGATATATGGCTTGCAAATATTTTTTTTCTCATCCTGTAGGTTGCCTTTTCATTTTCATTTCTTTGGCTCTGCAAAAGTGTTATATAGTTCCACTTACTGACTTTTGCACTGGTTACTTTTGCTTTTGTTATCATGCTTAAGAAATTAATGTCAAGGAGTTTCTTCTCTGTATTTTCTTCTAGGAGTTTTAGGGTATCAAGTCTTATGTTTAAGTCTTTAATCCACTTCCAGTTAATTTTTATGAGTGGTGTAATATAAGGATTAACTTTTATTTTTCTGCATGTGGCTATCTAAATTTCTCAATACAATTTACTGAAGATACTATCCTTTCCTTGTTGAATGTTCTTGGTTTCCTTGCCAAGGGGTTCCCAGGTGGCACTAGTGGTAAAGAACCTGTCTGATAATGCAGGAGACTTGGTTTCCTTGTCAAATATTAGTTGACCATATATGCAGGAGTTTATTTCTTTGCTCTCAATTCTGTATCACTAGTGTGTATATCTATTTATTTGTACCATTCTATTTTATTAAAATTACTATAGTTTTGCTTGAAATCTGAAAATGCAATGCCTCCAGTTTTATTTTTTCTATGAATGCTTAAGCTGTTAGGGGTCTTCTATGATTTCACACAAATTTTAGGATTTTTTTCTATATTGGTTCAGTCTCTGAACTGAAGAGCATCCTGGCTCCTTTGATGGGAAAAGGCTATCACTTCCTTGGTTAAATTTATTCCTAAGTATTTTATATTTTTTACTTTGTGGCTACCGTGAGGCTTACATAAGACATCTCATAAATAAAAGAGTCTGTTTTAAGCTGATAGCACATTTCATTCAATCATCTACAGAATCTTTTCCCTTCACTCTGCTCCTTTAATAGTTTTATTTCATTATTTACTTTTTTATATTGTGTATTCTTTGACCCAGTACACTAGCTATAGTTTTTAATAGTCTTTTTCTTTGATATTTATACTATAGTTCAGTGGTTAACACATTATCCTCTTACAGGTTTTAAGTTTTCTACGTCTGATTTATATTTACCTTTGCCAGTGTATGGTATACTTTTGTATGTTTTCATGTCTTTTCATTTCAGCTTGAGATCTCCTTTCAGCATTTCTTGCAAAGTTGGAATAGTATGGTAAAATGCCTCAGCTTTTGGTTTTTTTAGGAAAAAAATTTTTTTTTCTTTTCATATCTGAACAATAACTTTCCTGGATAGAGTATTCTTGACTGGCAGTTTTTTCTTTCAACACTTTGATTATGTCATTTTACTTTCTCCTGGTCTGCAGGGTTTCTGCTAAACATCTATAGATGGGCTAATGGAAGTTCTTTCGTAGGTTGTAATGTCTTTCTTCCCTGGCTGCATTTAGAATTCTTTCTTTATCCTAAATTTTTGACAATTATGTTATAATTGATCAAGCCAGTCAATCCTAAAGGAAATCAACATTGAATATTCACTGGATGGACTGATGCTGAAGCTCCAATACTTTGGCCACCTGATGTGAAGTACTGACTCGTTGGAAAAGACCCTGATTCTGGGAAAGATTGGAGGCAGGAGAAGGGGACGAAAGAGGATGAGATGATTGGATGTCATCACCATCTCAATGGACACGAGTTTGAGCAAGCTTCAGTAGATGGTGAAGGACAGGGAAGCCTGGCGTGCTGCAGTCCATGGAGTCACAAAGAGTCGGACATGACTGAGCAACTGAACAACAATTATAATGTGTCTTGGATAATTATAATGTGTCTTTGATACAACAGGGTGATCTATTAGCTTTGTGAAATTTGATGTCCGATTATCTTTTCAGATTTGGACAGTTCTCGGCTACTATTTCTTTAAATAAATGATTTGTTCTCTTCTCCTTCTGTAATACTGGATATTCAGCTACTTGTTTTTTGATCCCATAGATCATGTAGGCATTCTTCATTCTTTGTCCTTTGTTCTCCTCTAACTTGGCTAGTTCAAATTTTCTCTCCTCTAATCCTCTAATTCTGTCTTCTGTTTGCTCTACTGTACTGCAGATGTTCTTTATTGCACTTTTTTAAAAATTTCATTCTTCAAGTTCTTCAGCTCCAGACCTCTGTTTTACTTGTTTTTTTTTTTTTTTTAAATAGTATCTAGACATTTGGGGAAAAAAATCTCATTTTGATCATGTATTTTTTTCTTGAGATTTTATTAAATTATCTTTCTGAGTTTTTTGTAGCTTACTGAGTTTCTTCAAAACATATATTTTGAATTCTTTATCACCACATCACAGAATTCCTTGCCTTTGAGCTCAGTTATGATAATAATATGATAATTCAAGAATCACTCTTTTTCTTGTTGCAATGGCATGTTTTCTTGATCTTTCGCATTCCTTGTAGCTTTGCATTGCTGCTCTTGCATTTGAAGAAACAGTGTGTGCATTCCTCTCTTTGTGGCCCCGTGGACTGTAGCCCGCCATGCTCTGTCCATGGGATTCTCCAGCAAGAATACTGGAGTGGGTTGCCATGCCCTCCTCCAGGAGATCTTCCCAATCCAGCAACTGAACCTGCGTCTCTTGCATTGCCCGCACCGGCAGGTGGTTTCCTTACCACTAGTGCCACCTGGGAAGCCCAACTCCTCTTTGCTTGTTGCCTTCAGAATAGGTGGTCTTCCCGGTGGCTCAGATGGTAAAGAATCTGCCTGCAATGCAGGAAACCCAGGTTCAGTTTCTGGGTTGGGAAGATCCTCTGGAGAAGGAAATGGCAACCCATTCCTGTATTCTTGCCTGGAGAATTCCATGGACAGAGGAGCTTGGTGGGCTACAGTCCATGGGGTCATAAAGAGTCAGACGCAACTGAGTGACTAACAGTTTCAGAACGGGTATTATGTTTGATGGTATTATCTATGGGTTTATCTGTCCTTGTATGGCTTCTTGTTCCCTTCTTCTTGTTCCCTCTTGTGGCTGGATTCTTAAGCTTTCACATTTTCTCTGGTTCTTTCAAGTCACCCAAGCTGGCTGCTGGAGTATTCTTTTTGTTTTCCAGAAGGTGGTGCTCTGGCTCAAGTATGTGGTTTCTCTCTTGCCCACAGCTTATGCCCTCTTTTCTGAGCATGCTCCCTGCCTACCAGAGTGCTCATCACCACACATGGCTGCATGTGCAAGGAGTCAGCCACGGAACTGGAGGAGGCGCAGGATTAGCACTTGGTTACTGGGGGTGCCCACAGGCCTGGGGAGATTCCTGAGTATGGTACCCCAGAAGGTCCTGGGTAGACGTCCTGACAACCACAGTCAGCAGAAACCTTGTCCCTTTTCTGCCTCTTTCCCAATCTCCCCTGCCCTCTAGTCATGGAGTTTCTGACTCAGCACTCTGGGTGCTCCTGGAGAAAAATGGGTTTCTCCAGCCATGACCAGCACAGCTAGGGTTGCCAGGTACTCACTCACTGCTATCCTTTTCTCCTGAGGGAGAGGTTGCCACCACCATATGCATCAAACTCTGTGCAGTGTTCCTTGGTAGAAGTGGCTGGAAAGTTTACTTTACCACCACCTCCACTATGATAAAGTCATATATATACATGGCTTCACAGGTGGCACTAGTGGTAAAGAAACCATCTGCCAATGCAGAAGATATAATAGACATGGTTCCGATCCCTGGGTCAGGAAGATCCCATGGAGAAGGGCATGGCAACCCACTCCAGGGTTCTTGCCTAGAGAATCCTATGGATAGATGAGTCTGGCAGGCTACAGTCCATGGGGTCCCACAGGGTCCAGGATGAAGTGACTTAGCATGGATGCATTATTTATATTTGCTGTTGCTGTTCAGTTGTTCAGTTGTGTCCAACTCTTTGAGACCCATGGACTGCAGCATGCCAGGCTTCCCTGTCCTTCACCATCTCCCGGAGCTTGCTCACATTCATGTCCATTGAGTTGGTGATGACATCCAACCATCTCATCCTCTGTTGTCCCCTTCTCCTACTGCCTCCTATCTTTCCCAGAATCAGTTAGTTGGCTCTTCCCATCAGGTGGCCAAAGTATTGGAGCTTCAGCTCCAGCATCAGTCCTTCCAGAGAATATTCAGAATTGATTTCCTTTTAAATTGACTGGTTTGATCTCCTTGCAGTCCAACGGACTCTCAGGAGTCTTCTTCAACACCACAGTTCAAAAGCATCAATTCTGTGGCACTCAGCCTTCTTTATGGTCCAATTCTCATATGGGCTGGAAGAAGCCCAAGCTGGAATCAAGATTGCCGGGAGAAATATCAATAACCTCAGATATGCAGATGACTCCACCCTTATGGCAGAAAGTGAAGAGGAACTCAAAAGCCTCTTGATGAAAGCGAAAGAGGAGAGTGAAAAGGTTGGCTTGAAGCTCAACATTCAGAAAACAAAGATCATGGCATCTGGTCCCATCACTTCATGGGAAATAGATGGGGAAACAGTGGAAACAGTGTCAGACTTTGTTTTTTGGGGCTCCAAAACCACTGCAAATGCTGATTGCAGCCAGGAAATTAAAAGATGCTTACTCCTTGGAAGGAAAGTTATGACCAACCTAGATAGTGTATTAAAAAGCAGAGACATTACTTTGCCAACCAAGGTCCGTCTAGTCAAGGCAATGGTTTTTCCAGTGGTCATGTATGGATGTGAGAGTTGGACTGTGAAGAAAGCTGAGCGCCGAAGAAGTTGATGCTTTTCAACTGTGGTGCTGGAGAAGACTCTTGAGAGTCCCTTGGACTGCAAGGAGATCCACCCAGTCCATTCTAAAGGAGATCAATGCTGGGTGTTCATTGGAAGGACTGATGCTAAAGCTGAAACTCCAATACTTTGGCCACCTCATGCGATGAGTTGATTCACTGGAAAAGAGTCTGATGCTAGGAGGGATTGGGGGCGGGAGGAGACGGGGACGACAGAGAATGAGATGGCTGGATGGCATCACCGACTCGATGGACATGAGTTTGAGTGAACTCCAGGAGTTGGTGATGGACAGGGAGGCCTAGAGTGCTGTGATTCATGGGGTCGCAAAGAGTAGGACATGACTGAGCGACTGAACTGAACTGAACTCATATCCATACACGAGTATATATATACATACATATATATATATAATTTTTTTTTTGGCTCCAGTGTTTTGCTGGAATATCCTTCCCAGGTGGTTGAGCCTCTGCAAATCTGTCTCCTGCTTGTGTATCTGCTGAGTCAGAACTCTTCTTTATATATATATATCAGTCAGTACAGTTCAGTTCAGTCACTCAGTTGTGTCCAACTCTTTGCGACCCCATGAATCACAGCACGCCAGGCGTCCCTGTCCATCACCAACTCCCGGAGTTCACTCAAACTCATGTCCATTGAGTCAGTGATGCCATTCAGCCATCTCATTCTCTGTCATCCTCGTCTCCTCCCACCCCCAATCCCTCCTAGCATCAGACTCTTTTTCAGTGAGTCAACTCGTCGCATGAAGTGGCTAAAGTACTGGAGTTTCAGCTTTAGCATCAGTCCTTCCAATGAATACCCAGGATTGATCTCCTTTAGAATGGACTGGTTGGATTTCCTTGCAGTCCAAGGGACTCTCAAGAGTCTTCTCCAGCACCACAGTTCAATAGCATCAATTCTTCGGCAATCAGCTTTCTCCACAGTCCAACTCTCACATCCATACATGACCACGGGAAAAACCATAGCCTTGACTAGACGGACCTTGGTTGACAAAGTAATGTCTCTGCTTTTTAATATGCTATCAAGGTTGGTCATAACTTTCCTTCCAAGGAGTAAGCATCTTTTAATTTCATGGCTGCAATCAGCATCTGCAGTGATTTTGGAGCCCAAAAAAATAAAGTCTGACACTGTTTCCACTGTTTCTCCATCTATTTCCCATGAAGTGATGGGACCAGATGCCGTGATCTTTGTTTTCTGAATGTGGAGCTTCAAGCCAACCTTTTCACTCTCCTCTTTCACTTTCGTCAAGAGGCTTTTGAGTTCCTCTTCACTTTCTGCCATAAAGGTGGTGTCATCTGCATATCTGAGGTTATTGATACATCTCCCGGCAATCTTGATTCCAGCTTGTGCTTCTTCCAGCCCAGCGTTCCTCAAATGATATACTCTGCATATAAGTTAAATAAGCAGGGTGACAATATACAACCTTGACGTACTCCTTTTCCTATTTGGAACCAGTCTGTTGTTCCATGTCCAGTTCTAACTGTTGCTTCCTGACCTGCATACAGGTTTCTCAAGAGGCAGATCAGGTGGTCTGGTATTCCCATGTCTTTCAGAATGTTCCACAGTTTATTGTGATCCACACAGTCAAAGGCTTTGGCATAGTCAATAAAGCAGAAATAGATGTTTTCCTGGAACTCTCTTGCTTTCTCCATGATCCAGCAGATGTTGGCAATTTGATCTCTGGTGCCTCTGCCTTTTCTAAAACCAGCTTGAACATCTGGAAGTTCACGGTTCACATATTGCTGAAGCCTGGCTTGGAGAATTTTGAGCATGACTTTACTAGCGTGTGAGATGAGTGCAATTGTGCAGTAGTTTGAGCATTCTTTGGCATTGCTTTTCTTTGGGATTGGAATGAAGACTGACCTTTTCCTGTCCCGTGGCCACTGCTGAGTTTTCCAAATCTGCTGGCATATAGAGTGCAGCACTTTCACAGCATCATCTTTCAGGATTTGAAATAGCTCAATTGGAATTCCATCACCTCCACTAGCTTTGCTCGTCGTGATGCTCTCTAAGGCCCACTTGACTTCACATTCCAAGATGTCTTGATCCCAGTGAGTGATCACGCCATCGTGATTATCTTCGTCGTGAAGATCTTTTTTGTACATTTCTTCTGTGTATTCTTGCCACTCTTCTTGGTATCTTCTGCTTGTTAGGTCCATACCATTTCTGTTCTTTTTGAACCCATCTTTGCATGAAATGTTCCCTTGGAATCTCTAATTTTCTTGAAAAGATCTCTTGTTTTTCCTATTCTGTTGTTTTCCTCTATTTCTTTGCATTGATCACTGAGAAAGGCTTTCTTGTCTCTCCTTGCTATTCTTTGGAACTCTGCATTCAGATGCTTATATCTTTCTTTTTCTCTTTTGCTTTTCGCTTCTCTTCTTTTCACAGCTATTTGTAAGGCCTGCTCAGACAGTCATTTTGCTTTTTTGCATTTCTTTTCCATGGGGATGGTCTTGGTCCCTGTCTCCTGTACAATGTCACGAACCTCCATCCATAGTTCATCAGGCACTCTATGTATCAGATCTAGTCCCTTAAATCTATTTCTTACTTCCACTGTATAATCATAAGGGATTTGATTTAGGTCATATCTGAATGGTCTAGTGGTTTTCCCTACTTTCTTCAATTTAAGTCTGAATTTGGCAATAAGGAGTTCATTTTTTTTTTTTTTCTGATTCCACAAGAGGGGTTAGAGCAGGTTTTCTGGCTCCCCTCATTCCACAGCCCATACCAAGGTCTGTCTGCCTATTACTGGGTGCACGGGTGGGCAGGATTCCTCTCAGGTCCTGGAGCTCATGACCTGGAGCTCATGACCTTAGATCCAACAATACCCACAAAGGTGCTTTTGTTCATGAATGGATGTCTCTTTTGCTGTGAGAAAGAGAGGCTGAAAAGAGGAACACCTTACAGCAGTGTGATGCTGGGTCACTGGTAATGCCGTGTCTTTTTGAACCTAGGCGTTCAGCCATTTGCATGTGGCAATCAGCGCACAACAGGGAATGAGAGTGGCTGTGTCCAATCAGACTCCCAGGGTTTCAGTTTCGCAGGGCCCGAATGACACACACATCCTGTTAGTAACTGTGGCTATCCCCTCCACATTCCGCTGGCAGGAATTTGCCAGGTAGCTGTATCGAAGGGTAGAGGAGGATGGGAAATGCAGTCTAGCTGTGCACCTAGGAGAAAAAGGAAAACAATCTGATGAACGACTGTTAGTTGTTCTCTCGTGTCCGACTCTTTGTGACCCCAAGGATTGTAGCCCGCCAGGCTCCTCTGTCCATGGGATTCTCCAGGCAAGAATACTGGAGTGGATTGCCATTTCCTTCCAGGGGAACTTCCCGACCCAGGGATCGAACCCGGGTCTCCTGCATTGCAGGCAGTTTCTTTACCACCTGAACCACCAGGGAAGCCAATACAGATGAAAGACGAGTCATTCTGTATTGTTGAAATGAATAGACAGGGGCACAACAGTGTCCCACACCCACGGTCTGACTGGTACTGAAACTGTTGACGCAAACACTCTCTGTAACTCAGCATCCCCATCACCTCTTCCATCCTGCATCTCTTCTCATCCACGAAACACATAAAAGCCATGTGCTCACTTGCCTCTCGCAACCTCATAAACTGGGCAGAGCAAAGACTATCCCCATTTTGTCCCCCCTCTCACAGACTAGATTACTTTAGGTCACCCAGACAGTGAGTAACAGAAGCCAGACCCAAATCCCAGTTTAACACCACATTGAGAGTTATTTATGCTTTGGCCAATCTCTAGGTCAGAGGATTCAGTGGTCAGATGTGGGCCTTGTATTTAAGACAGGGTCATGATCTGACTGGCAGGGGGCTAGGATAAGCAGGAATGGGCAACAGGCTTGTCAGACAAGCAGCCTCTGTTCTACACACAGGTATCATGTCCTGAAAGTGACAGTTCTTATGATGTGAGAGACTGTAATCCAAGGGATGTTCTTTAGCTCCTATTGTCCCAAGCAAGCTCAGAGACATCTGGCCTCAGCATTTCCCCAGCTTTCTGACTCATACAGGTGTTTCGTGGCCAGCTGTCAATCACAGTGACAATTGACCATGAAAATGAGGTTATTAGGAGAGATAATTGCCACCTGGATCTTGTCTACAATTTGAACTGTCTTATGATTTTAGCACATTTGTCTCAAAGGCATATTTTTCTAATGTAATTTAGTTATATTAGAAGCAGTCTCTTTTTTCCCTTTAAGGTTCTTACTGTTAAAGGGAAGAAAGGAGGCAGGTGAAGAGCAGGAGGAGGACTTTCTGGGGTTTGGAATCTGCCAGTGATAACCCACAACATGCAGGATCCTGATCTAGTCTGTATAGACATGCAGGACCCTGATAGAGTCTGTATAAATCTTTGTCTAATAGATAGCCGCTCAGTCTCCTGAGTTCTCTTCTGCCCCAGTAAACAGGAGGTAAGAAGCCCGAAGCACTGAACCTGAAGAAGTTGCAATCTATGGTCTTCCTGCTCTGAACAGCGGGCTTGCGTCCAAGGATAACTGAACTATTGAAGACAGTTGAGAAGGACTTCTCTCGCATGGCCAATCTTTATGTTACTGCGTTTTCTGTTCACATTTATGTTTTTCTCCAAGCTTCAAATGAAAGTCATTAGAGGCAGAGATTTCATCACTAGGTGCAGGTCAGAGGCCAGTTGGCTTGCTGATATATCCTTCTTTTTTTGGCAGTCAGCTAAAATATGCCAGTTTCAGGGCATGTGCTAAGAGATGATTTGAGACTAGGTTCTGGGAAGAAAACCGAGTTCTGTTGTGCTTATCAGTGATTTATTGCTGCCTGAACCAGAACTAGCTTGCCTGCAAAGCTATACTTACAGCCAGACCAATTGAGTCTGACAGGGCTGAAGCTAAAATTATTGATGAAAGGACTGAAGACCGCATATGAGAAGTTTATTCTTTTGGTGCGCTTTCTAGACGTGCGTGCAAGTGGTTCCCAGAGAACATTTACACCCTGCGGTTTTCTCTATTCTAAAACACAATCTACTCTGGGAAGCCATAGGGAGTGCAGTGTGAAGAATTCTCAGTTTTTCTTTCCTGACCCTACAAGGAAATCTTGTAGACATTTCCATTGCTGTAAGGTACCTTCACGTGAATCCTGTATATGGTGCTAATAAGTTACCCCACTTGTGAAGATGCCTGGAGAGCCACAGAAATGTCATGGTCCTTGTCAAAATGTAGAAAAGAAAAATCCTGAAGTTTTCAGCGATTCATCGAAACTTGTCTAGTTAGGAAGAGATGGTAACAAACTAGACTACAGAGTTTTCAAGGCCTAAAGAGAACATCCCAATAAGTCTGAGCTTTGGCATAACCCCATCCCTTCTATTCCCTCACCTGTAATCAACACTTTTTGAGATCTACCATCCACTATGTGCCCGGATGTGGCACCAAATGCTTTCCACACATTGTATCATTTAATCCTCACAACAGCATAAAGGGATGCTGCTACTGCTGCTGCTGCTGCTAAGTCGCTTCAGTCGTGTCCGACTCTGTGCGACCCCATAGACTGCAGCCCACCAGGCTCCCCCATCCCTGGGATTCTCCAGGCAAGAACACTGGAGTGGGTTGCCATTTCCTTCTCCAATCCATGAATGTGAAAAGTGAAAGTGAAGTCACTCAGTCATGTCCGACTCTTAGCGACCCCATGGACCGCAGCCTACCAGGCTCCTCTGTCCATGGGATTTTCCAGGCAAGAGTACTGGAGTGGGGTGCCATTGCCTTCTCCATATGTGGCTATGTTCATGCTAATCATAGACCATGCTGACATGTATTCTAGTTTCTTTTCACATGTCACTTCTATCTATCAAATCATCTTGTCAGCTCATGGAGAGATAAGAGAGGTCATATATTTGGCATTCTTCTACCTCTCATCCAGGCTCTGGTTTAGAATTCAGTGATCCCTACGGGTTTCACTGTGCTGCTGAAGACTGCATATGGTCTTTTAAGGCAGCACAGCACAGTGGGACGGTGAGGGTTTAAAGACAACGCAGGCGCACTTCGTTGTATTGCACATTGCTTTATTGTGCTTCACAGACACTGCATTTTTTACAAATTGAAGATCTGTGGCAACCCTGCATTGAGCAAGTCTATGAGTGCCATTTTTCTGACCCCGTTTGCTCACTTCATGTCTCTGTGTCAAAGTTACATTTTGGTAATTCTCACAACGTTTCACCCTTTTTCGTTATTATTATAGTTGTTATGGTGATCTGTGATCAACAGTCATTAATGTTACTATTGCAAAAAGATGACAACTCACTGAAGGCAGAGATGATGGTTTGCATTTTTGAGCCATAAAACATTTTTAAATTAAGGTGTGGGCATTGTTTTTATAAACATAATGCTATCACACACTTAAGAGACTATAGCACAGTGTAGACGTAACTATGTATATGTCATGTATGTGTATCTGTACGGGGAACCAACAAATTCACGTGACTCACCTTATTGCAATGGGCGCTGTGTTGCAGTGGTTTAGAACTGAGTTGGCAACATCACCTGGTACAGCACTTTAAATTACAGGACCTTGGAATACTTCCAACCTGGTGGTTTTGTGACATTAAAGTTATTTAATGCCTTTAGATTTGCAACTATTGTTTTTTAAAAAAGAGGAAATAATGTCTGGTAGGATGGTTCGAGAACTGGAGTCTAGAGTGATGAATGTCAGTGGGATAGTTCTCCAAAGCTACTGATTACCAAGCAAGTGACGGAGGGTATGCAGGGTGATGGGTTACACCAGGCAAGACTCTTGAGGGTTAGGTTGTTCTCTGTTACCATCTCTTCCAACTAGGTGAGTTCAAGCACATCACTGAAAACCTCAGGACTTTTCTTCTTTTAGAAACAAAGACCTGTGCTGTTTCCCTGGCTCTCCAGGGATGTATCTGGGCAGAGTGGATTATAGCCACCCCGCCTTTTCCATGAGTGATATGATCTAAGTCCTGCAGTGGATGCCTGAAGTCACGGATAGTTCTATACCCTGTATACACCATGTGTTTTTTTTTTTTTCCCCTACACATTGTTGTTTCCTATACATTGTTGTTTAGTCACTAAGTCGTGACCGACTCTTTGTGACCCCATGGACTGTAGCCCACCAGGCTCCTCTACCCATGGGATTTCCCAGGCAAGAGTACAAGAATACTTCTTCATCCTGCACAAACATGCCTGTGATAAAGTGTAGTTTATAAAATAGACACAGTAAAGGATTAACAATAAAAATAATAGACTGATTGTAACAATAGACTCTGGCAAAGTTATGTGAATATGGTCTCTCTCCAAATATCTTATTGTACAAATTTAATGTCTGTTTCATCTTCACTAAGCCCTTATTATGCCCTGTGGCCATATCTTTCGCAGTTTGAGGTGCAACAGGAAAGCTTGTACAAGTATCTTTTTCCTTCTTTACAATTTCGTGGAGAGAAGACCCATTCTCACCTTAGATCTCAGTAATCTCAGCATAGTTTTCTTTCTTTCCTTATTAAGTTGAAAACTCTCATCTTTTTACTTAAAGGAAGCACTTTATGGCTTCTCTTTGGCATATACAAACTGTCACCAGTATTTTGGCTTTTATTTTCCTTCAGAACATTATTATATAAAATAAGGATTACTTCAACACAGGCACCACGAGGGTGATTACTAGGTAACTAAGGAGCAGGATGGGGCTTCCCTGGTGGCTGAGTGGTGAAGAATCCGCCTGCCAATGCAAGCGACACGGGTTCAATCCCTGGCTCCGGAAGGTCTCCTGGAGGAGGGCATGGCAACCCACTCCAGTATTCTTGCCTGGGGAATCCCATGCACAGAGGAGCCTGGCGGGTACAGTCCATGGGCTCACAAAAGAGTCAGACACAATTTAGCAAATGAGCATGCACAATCGTAATCACTGACTATTACAGTGTGTTTGCTGGGGCAGAGGGATTCAGGAATTGCGTTTGGAGAGGACTGTAGATGTAGGTGCAGCTTGGATCGTGAAGGATCTGTGAGTCAAGTCTAATGACTTGACCTTAAAAGCAATAGAAACCATTAAGTGGAGCAGTGATGGAACCAGACATGTCTTTTAAAAGGACAGCTCTGATTGCGGGGTAGAGACTGCACTAGAAAGAGATGAGACAGCAAGCAGGGAGGCTGGTCATTGCTGGTGCCACTGATGCGAAATACCTATGGTAAGGACACAGAAGATGGGCGGGATAAAGAGGTGATTTAACCTGCAGTCTTTCTAGTGAATGATCGGGTGTATGAAGAGAGAAAGGACTTTAAGCAGATCATGAAAATACTTTCGGAAAACAATCATGACAGTCATGTATAAAGCATGAGAAGCAAGTTTGCCAAATAGGCTTCTGAAGAGGAAGAAAATGTGGGCAAATTTTCAATAGGCCATTTGTCTTCCCTGTAACTGCCCGCTTTGTTAGTCTGGGGGTGCCTTAGCAGCTGTCTGAGGGCTGTTTTTAAGCTCTGGCCATCGGCTGGTGGTTATTCTTCTAGTTTTCCTGTGAAATTTGAAGTCTTCTGATAGATGTCAGCCAAGCGTTGAGCAGGTCTTATGGCATTAAAAGATAAGGAAAAGCACTTAGAGTTTCCTCGGGGCATTTTTTTGGTCTAATGCTTCCAGCTTTGAAAAAGCGTTGGCCATTGGAGAAAATATGAGTGCTGAAGAGTGAGGGAGAGAAACGTGTGATTGTGGTTATAGATCTTGAAAAAAATAGCCAAGAGGCGCCTGTTTGATTATACAAATAATATTTATGCAAAGTAAAAGCAGGGAGATATGGAAAAACACAAAGAAGAAACTATAATTATTCATACTGTCACTGTCCAGAAATAAGTGTTTTGACACTTAACTTTTCAGCTTCTTTTTATGCCTGCATACATTTTTTAAAATTTATTTTTTAATTGGAGGAAAATTGCTTTACAGTGTTATGTCGGCTTCTGGCATACAACAACAATGCAAATCAGCCATAACCATACATATATCTCCTCTCTCTTGAGCCTCCTTCCCCTTTCCCCACCCTTCCCTTCTAGGTCTTCACAGAGCACCAGACTTGGCTCCCTGTGTTATACAGCAACTTCTCACCAGCTGTCTATTTTACACATGATAGTGTATATATTTAATATGAGGTCATCAGTCACGTTTTGGTTTGGGATTTCTTTTGTATCCTGAGATTTTAGGGTAGCTTGACTTCTATTACCACAAACCCCCCCAATGCAGTGGTTCCATCATGATACCCTGCCTTTTTGTTTTTCATGGATAGATGCGCGGTGGACAGGGTTTCCAGGGGGCTTAGGCAGCTCTGCGCCTGTGGTTGCCCAGGGACCCAGGTCTGCGCCCACATCCCTGAGGCATCACTGGTCCACATGGCTGAAGCAGACCCAACAGCATCACATCGCGTGGCAACCAAAGGGAAGGAGATACAGAGGAGGAAAGCAAGCAGCTTCCTCTTTTAAGGATGTGCTTTGGTAGTGATTTCGTTCTTTTCTTAATTCTACCCACTTGCCATTTGCCAAAATTCAACCACACGGCTACATTTAGTTCTAAGGGAGGCTGGGAAAGGCTACCGCCCCATTGCCCTACCATGTATCTTGTAAAACTCCAGTATGGCATGCTGCTGCTGCTAAGTCACTTCAGTCGTGTCCAGCTCTGTGTGACTCCATAGATGGCAGCCCACCAGGCTCCCCCATCCCTGGGATTCTCCAGGCAAGAACACTGGAGTGGGTTGCCATTTCCTTCTCCAGTGTGTGAAAGTGAAAAGTGAAAGTGAAGTCGCTCAGTCGTGTCCGACCCTTAGCGACCCCATGGACTGCAGCCCACCAGGCTCCCCCATCCATGGGATTTTCTAGGCAAGAGTACTGGAGTGGCTTGCACTGCCTTCTCCGCCAGTATGGCATAGCCTGTTACTAAATATAAGGGGAAAATGGATACTGGGAGCAACTGCCAGCCCGATCTCAAGTCTTCGATCACTCATCCATGTTATGCTAACCACACATAGAACAGACACTCCTTCACCAAGGGGACAGCCTCAAAAACCATTGAACTGCTGTATCCAACTCATAGTTCAAGACTTCTGGGTGGCTTTAAGTCCTCTCTATCAGGGCTGGAGGTGCCCAGATCTGGGAAATTTTAAACTCATGGACATGTTTTCTGGCATCTTCCCCATCTTTCAGTGTTCAACAGGGGAGTCAAGCAAGATAGCTGCAATTTAAAAACAAAACCAAATGGAAAAAGGGTAAATGGGAGGAAAAATAAATCATTATGGTTCTTAAGAGTGATGAAATCTTACTGGGAAGGAGCTATGACAAGTCTCCACCACTGCCAAGAAGAAAATTCCTTGGTCTGTAGACACTGCTTCTCTTCTCTGGGAGACAGCCCTTTGTCCACTGACCTCTCAGAGACTCTGCTTGTCCATTAACTTCTGTGGCCACAGCTACAGTGAGCGTGGGGGAGCATGCCTTACTTGGGGACACACAACTCTCCTGGGGGTTGCTTTAGGGACCAGAAAATTACAGCTTCGTCAGGCCAGGTTTGTGGTTTCTTTGATCCCATAATTCTTTCAAAGTTCTTAGCAGTTTCCTAGACTGTCTGCTCCCAGTCATTTCCATGAACATGTAAGGATAGCCCACGATCTCGCCTGCATCAGTCTTCAGTTTGTGAATGCATTTGTTTACTCATCTCTAAACTTGGACGATTCTCTCTCTAATTCAGTAGCAACTTTGAGGTCATTGAAAATAACAGGCTAGGGTGAGACAACAACACGCTTAATTCTATATTTGCCATCGTATTGGCTCCTCTGGTTCCATTAACAACAGGCCCTGGAGAAAGGCTCCGAGACACAGTTTATCTCTTTCTGTTTATGGTTCTGAAGCAGTTCAATTTTCCAGCTCCGTGAGGCCTAAATTACAAGACTTCTAGTCAATTCAGATGGCAGCCCCAAGCACAGGGGACATCCCTACTGGGGTTGTATTTCCTCCAGTCTCAGCTGGAAACTGATAAATTCTTGCCAAACTGAATCAGCCATCAGAAACCAGCATTCTAGTTGTGTTTCGCTATTTACCCCAGAGCAGCAGAACCGGTAAGCATGTAACCTATCTTCCAGGTCATCACAGGAACCAGTCTGACCAGTGTTTCGCTATGGCTTGCCGAAGGTCATCAGCCTTTCTGCCCGCAATATCATCTCACTGCCTGTCCCACAATTGTTAAAGGACCCACCTTAATACAATTGTTAAAGGATCACACAATTGTTAAAGTGATATAGTGTGCGTTTTCTTTTTTACCCCTGCAGGATAGTATTTCTGATCCCAATGTTGTCTTTTTTTTTAATGATTCAAGACTAACCTACTGTTACAGAAGACCCCAAAATACAATATTGCAAAATAGATTGAAATTTTCTCTCATAAAATACGGAGTCTGGGACGTGAAAGTGTCTCTGTTCACGACATCATCCAGGGACCCAGGTCTCTTCTGGTTTTTGTTCCTTCGCCTGCTAGACTCCTGCTGTAGACAAATGGTCTGTTCGCTCATGAGCACCATACCAGCACCCCAGCTCGGGGCTAGTGGAGGAAAGTGATTCCTTTCCTTTTATGGGTGTGACTCTCAAGTCACTCACATCATTTCTCTTCACTACTCCATTGTCAGGCTAGTGGGAGACCACTGTGTCCTGTTAAAACTTGGTGGGGGCGGGGGTCTGATACTCAACGCAATGTGTGTACAAGCTTGCAAATAGAGCTCTTCCACACCAACGAATCACTGCTTCTCAATGAGGGCTGTAGTATGCAATACTTCACTGATCTGCTTTATGTAACAGTTTTTCTGTACATCTCTGGCTGACTTATTTAAGAGAGGTGTACTTGGAAAGAGAATGCCACATACAAACACTTCAAAGAATTGACTACTTGCCTTAAGGAGAGAGTGTTCAGTTCAGTTTAGTCGATCAGTCGTGTCCGACTCTTTGCGACCCCATGAATCACAGCACGCCAGGCCTCCCTGTCCATCACCAACTCCCGGACTTCACTCAAACTCATGTCCATCGAGTCGGTGATGCCATCCAGCCATCTCATTCTCTGTCGTCCCCGTCTCCTCCCGCCCCCAATCCCTCCCAGCATCAGAGTCTTTTCCAATGAGTCAACTCGTCGCATGAGGTGGCCAAAGTATTGCAGTTTCAGCTTTAGCATCAGTCCTTCCAATGAACACCCAGGATTGATCTCCTTTAGAATGGACTGGTTGGATCTCCTTGCAGTCCAAGGGACTCTCAAGAGTCTTCTCCAACACCACAGTTCAAAAGCATCAATTCTTTGGCGATCAGCTTTCTTCACAGCCAACTCTCACATCCATACATGACCACTGGAAAAACCATAGCCTTGACTAGACAGAACTTTGTTGGCAAAGTAATGTCTCTAGTGGGCTGTAATTTCAGTTTCGGTATGTAAATCTGCCTTCCCATGTAATTAGTCTCAAATGCTTAATATTTTTATATTTAAAAAACTTCCCCCAGAGGGGCATGATCAAGATAGCAGAGTAGGAAGATCCTTACATATCTTCCGACAGAAAAGTACTTAGTTATCCAACAAAAGAATCATTGCATAAGTTTTGGTATTAGTAAAACGGTATAGTCTCAAGATTAAAAATGAACTTTGGAGGCAGCCAAAGTTGACTGAATTTGCCTGAGTTTGAAACCCAACTCTTTAATGGATAACTAAGTACTTTTCTGTATTTTGCAGTTGTAACTAATGATTCTTTGATAAACATCTTTTTACATATATTTCTCTCTCATACTGGTTATTCTATGATAGAATTTCTCTGTCAAAAGATGCTGACTTTTAGGGAACTTGATACATTTTGACTGCACATTTTTTAAGAAATATGAATCATCCAAAGAAAAATATTAATTTTTTAAATTCTAATAATAATTTTGCAATGTATACAGGTATGAAGTCATCATCTTGTATACTTTGAGCTTACATATGTTATGTCAATATCTCAATAAAGCCAGAAAAAATGAAATTCAGCCCCCTCAAATTCTAATAATTAATTAAGAATTTAACATGTCCCAGAGCCAACATTACAATTTTAGGTAAAATATACAATTCATAAGGAAGGCATTCTTAGGCAATATTTATAAAATTTAAACTGTCTGAGGAATACTCTATTACAGACAGCCATGGGATTTTATGCCAGATGCAATGTATCTGTGTTTTTATATTATATATCATTGACTGCATCTTATAGTCAGATTAAAGTTGATCCTTATATCTGGAATATATCTGGAACCCATTTCTATAGCAATTTATTTTGAGGAGCCATTTTTAAAAAATGAATCAGATCCAAAAAAACCAAAAAGTGGCCCTGTCTAAACAAGGCACTCCCTGAAGGTGATACTAGCCACATTTGTATGGCAACACAAGAGTTAAAACTGACCGGAGGATGATGTTTTTCAGCGGTCCTTCGTCTAATGACATGCGTGTTGAATAGTGTTACTTCTCCACTGTAAGCCTCGGTGAAAAATACAGAGGGATGTAAATGGCTCCCTAAAGCCAGCATGTGACCCCAGTGTGGAAGGCAGGATTTATTAACGTTTATTTTCACTTAGCATAACCACTTCAGGACTAGAACATCAGTGTTCAAACCCTCCTCAAAATAGGTGGTTGTTATATTGTCGCTCAGTCATGTCTGACTCTTTGCGACTCCATGACTATAGCCCGCCAGGCTCCTCTGTCTATGGGATTCTCCAGGCAAGCATACTGGAGTGGGTTGCCATTTTCTTCTCTAGGGGATCTTCCTAGATCAGGTATTGAAACTGCATCTCCTGCGTTGGCAGGCAAATTCCTTACCACTGAGGCTTCAGGGAAGCCCCCTTCCCAACAGAGAGTGGTCAGCAAAAGCTAATACAGAGACTATTCTTGGTCAGGAGAGGGCAGAGGTGGCTGAACTTGTAGATCCAAGGCAGGGAACCTAATAAAACAATCCTTTGTGTTTTCAATCTATAACGTTGCCTTTCTTTCACTTTTCACTTTCACACATTGGAGAAGGAAATGGCAACCCACTCCAGTGTTCTTGCCTGGAGAATCCCAGGGACGGGGGAGCCTGGTGGGCTTCTGTCTATGGGGTCACACAGAGTCGGACACGACTGAAGTGACTTAGCAGCAGCAGCAGCAGCAACGTTGCCTTTGGAGACTTCCAGACAGATATCCAGCCCCATGTCCTCCACCAAGCCCACCCGGCTTTGCTGCAGAGTCTCCCACCCAAACGCAGCTGCTCAGAGCCTTAGCCAGGTCAGGTCTATGCAGGCCTGCCGCTGAGGGTTTTAAGGCTCTGCGGGCACTGGCTTACCCTTCTTATTAATTTTATCTTTGGATTGCTTTGCTTTACAACTAATATTTGATGGGACAGTGGAACACGAGCTGGGAGCTTGGAGTGTCGGCTCACCCGCGGTCCCACCTGCCGCTGCCTCCCCCATCCCTGCCCCATCCTCCCGGGAGACACTGTACACCTCCTCCCCGCCGCCACACACACACCCTGATGGTGACGAGGTTGTGGGGGGATTGGGAGGGAGGAGAAGCCCACCCTCAGCCCTTGACCTCTGCCCCCAGCAGGCACAGGCAGGGGAGAGAAGATTTCAACTCCCTCATTTTCATTTTGTGCAAAAAGTTCCTGTCCGCTTATGCACCGTCTTCTTACACACTTCACCGCATCATTTACTACTTCACGGCTGTGTGGTCAGAGGGATCTCTGTCTGAATGCAGTCTTCCTCCGGCTGGAGGCTGCCCTTCTCCCTGCCTGTCCCAGCCGTGGGGGGCGAGCCTGTTCACCCTTTGTCTCTCTCCTACAATTCCACAGTCATGAAGTTGGAATGCTAAGTTCCATGCATGCTAAGTTGCTTGTGTGTCCAACCCTTTGAGACCCCGTGGACTGTAGCCCGCCAGGCTCCTCTGCCCGTGGGATTCTCCAGGCAAGAATACTGGAGTGGGTTGCCATGTCCTCTTCCAGGGGATCTTCCTGACTCAGGGATCAAACCTGTGCCTCTTGCGTCTCCTGCATTGGCAGGCGGGTTCTTTACACTAGTGCCACCTGGGGAGCCCAGTTATCATTTACAGGATTAGTATCTTCATTTTACATGACTTCTTCCGGGTCACAGAACTAGCAAATGCCAGAGCACAGACTTGAGCCAGATCTTGTGACTAAATCCAGACTCCAAATCCATCCTTCCCGCACTGGGAGTCACTGGGGGCCTTGATTAGGTAACCATAAGGGATGGTGAAGTCTGACCTCTCCTGCCTAAAGGTAATGACTGCATTTAGCTCCCAGTAACTTCTGCTGCCTGGTGTCAGACAGAATGTGGATAGAAAACGGAAGACAGTGTGTACCTGGCCCGTCGTATTGTCTAGTACTGTGTTGCCTAGTGACCTGTGGACTACAACTGCCTGGATTTGAAATCAGGCTCTGACCCTTACTGTGCGCCCTTATCCAAGTTTCTGACCTTTCTTGCCTCAGTTTCCAAATCTTTAAAGTAAGGATAATAATAGCAATTATTTTGCGAGGATGTCAGACTTGATGGTACCTGGTAATCACTTGGTAAATGTTAATTATGTGTATGTAATAGTATATAAATTATTGTTACAATGCGATCTCTCACTTTCTTGCAGCTTGGCATGGGGTGGGGTGTGTGATGAGATATGTGCTCATGTGCCTTTACTACTTACTGTTTGAACGTCAGTATTTTGGATGCTGAAATTTGACCCTGCAGCCATGGCCATCTGACTGTTCTCCCCACACTTGCTTTCCCACCCTCTGGTCCCCATAATCTCTATTTAGCTTCAAAAGTGACACCATGCAGGAAATCCAGCCACCCTGAGGCAGCCATGCTGTCAGAAAGCCCCTCAAGCCAACAGCATCAATGGCCAGCCATGAGTGAAGACATCTCTAAATGATTCCAGCTAAATGGTTGCTTTACACAGTGAAGTTTTGAGGTGGGTTGTGTGTGTGTGTGTGTAGCAATAATAATCAGAGCTGTTACACAAATATTGAAGGTACTGAACATATGAAACACAGATTAATCAGTTCAAAAATAGATGACAAGGGGGAGAAGCTCAGCAGAAAACTATTTATGAAAAACCTCAAATTGAAATTCTAAAACTAAAAAGCACCATAACTGAAATTCACTCCTCGAAAGAGGTTAGCAGCAGTAAGACACAGTGCCAGCTAGGATGAGAGACCTGGGAATCAGATCAGTAGAAAATACCCAGACTGGAGCATGGAGACCAAAAATGATGGAAAATGCAGAAGGGAGTGTGGGATGCACATGGAAAGAGCAAACGGCCTAATGTATGTGTAATTGGAGTCCTGCGAATAGAGGAGAGAGAAATACTGTGAAAAGCCGATTTGGGAGGGAGAGCCAAGATAAACAAAACAGAGCCTGACCCTCTGACTTCTGCATTCAGACTCAGTGAGATGTGAAAACAGGGGCATTTTTCTGGACTTTGTGCTGTGACATCCAGGGTTCGGAAAGGACACAGAACTAAAGAGAAGGGGAATTTTATGATGCGGAAAAGCAGATGGAATCTGAAGTATCCAGAAGAGAAGACTGAGCTAACTAAATTGAAACAGGCCACCAAAGGCCATGTCTAATTCTTTTTATGTTTTAATAGCACTTGGCACATGCCTAGCACAGAAAAGATTCTCCGTGTAACATTTGCAAGCGAGAAGCATCTGTTCCACAGAGAGAAGGCTGTGGCTTGGGCTGTTTAGGCCGGCTACTAAAGAGCTGCCTGGGGCAGGCAGACACCCTCCAGACGCTACCGTTCAGATCTTTGCATTACCCGCAGTCTCATTATACTCTTGGCTAGAGATAAGACTCCAGAGGGAGATGAGGAGTACCGGCATTTAGGACTGGAGAAGGAGATGGCGACCCACTCCATGTTCTTGCCTGGGGAGCCTGGTGGGCTGCCGTCTGTGGGGTCGCACAGAGTCGGACACGACTGAAGCGACTTAGCAGCAGCATTTACAACAGCAGGTTGACCAGCTTCCTTCGTTCCCACTTCCTTCCGTCTTCCTTCCCTCCCTCCTCCTTCCTTCCCTCTCTCATTAAATATTCCTCGGACAGCCCCTAATTGCTGGTCACCAGGCTGGGTACCGTGCCCACAGAGGTGGATAAAAAACAGTCCTTGCTCAAGCGAGGAGAACAAACAGGAATACAATTTAACTTCTGAGCACTAACGTAAAGTGCCCCAGGGGCCCACAGGAGGGACCAGCTGGCTGCTGGTCATGAGAAAGCTTCATGCAGAAGGTGATGTTGGAGCTGCATGTCTGAGGACGAGGGGCAGATATGAGATGGTGAAGGGCAAGTGTGTTTTGTTTTGTTTTTGGCCACGCAGCATGGCTTATGGGATCTCAGTTCCCCAACCAGGACGTGGAGTCCTAACCACTGAACCTTCAGGGAATTCCCCATGGGTGGCAGGTGGCATTTTGGTGTGATGGGAGCAGAGCCTGTACAGGCCAGGGGACACAGAGTTCAGGAGAAAGGCTTGCAGAAAAAGAGGTTGATGCCAGGAGCTGTTTTGCACTTCATCCGCTGTCACTGTATGGCTCCAGTGAGTGACATGACTGTGACCGTGTTTTAGAAAATTGTCCTGTTGTGTGAGGATGTGAGGGGGATTGGAAGCCGGCAGAGGTGGGGGCTGGAAAGGGAAGAACAGATGGGGGTTTGGCCACATCAACTCACCGACACGAATCTGACTGTTAGTCAGCTGAAGCGTGTTTCTCCTCCATCATCTAAACGACCAATTTCTGCAGTCCTTTGGGCCAGTTGCGCAGTTGATCCAAAGCAATTGCTACGTCATCTCAGAATTGAAACGACTACTGGGTTCATGTTCTGAGCAGCCAAATAGGTTTGGAAGAACAAGCCTCTGGCAAGCCAGGAAGGTTGCCTGTTCAAAGAACAGGAAGTTTTTGTACCAGAGCCTCAAGTGTATTGGCTAGAGCGGAAAATTGAAGGAGAATTTCAGATTTCAGAAAAATGTGTGCAGGCTGCAAATCCAGCCCCAAAGCATTACTTTTAAGCCAAGTAAGCAGGGAGGGAAGGGTTCAGGTGAAGGTCACACAGCTGTGAGGATGAGTGCTCTTCAGGGCTTTGCTGCAGAGAAATCTTCCAGTTTGCCTTCTGTATGCAACAGTGGAGTAAAAACTCTTAGAAATATGGCTTTCCAGAAACAGGGCATGTAGCTCCCTCTGCTCTCATCTGGCTTCTGACTAGAAGCCCATTTGTGGGAACTGCAAAACTTACTCCCTTCACCCTGGGAGCCCCTCACGGGCACTGGCCAAACCCGGGCCAGTCGTGCTTTTTATTTTCCCCTCTGAACACTGTTGTATCTGGATTGGATGCCCATAACTGCTGTGACTATCTTCTGATACCTAGAGGGTGATGCCAACACATGAAGGAGAACGGCTCAGAGGGAAAGTAAGAAGCAAATCCGGAGCCTTGACGCACTGTACCTGTGGCCTGATCATCTGTTGGATTTCTTACAATGCAAAAAAAGCAAATTTCGTAGTCCCCTCAATGTTGAGGGGGTCTTTGAGTTGGGGGTCTTTTGTTACTTGCAGATATAAGTATCCTGAGTTATACCTCCCAAATACACAGTGACACAACACAAAATACTTCTTTTCTAACCAAAATGCTTCTCTTTATAAGCTATTCTTTTTATTGGGGAATTTTCTTTCTATTGTAATACACATATCTCCAGGAATCCTAAGACTTTTTATTTTTCTAAAAATTGTTTAAAATTTTGTTCAATATTTTATTGAGTCTTTATGAAATGCTAGACACTGTAAGCTTACGAGGATTTTAGATGGGGATGGTTTTTAAAGACACTTTTTTTAAATGAAAAAGAATTGTCTCGGCTGCTATCTCCATGGACTCCCCTCATTTTTACCGGAAGGCTGATCAGCTCCCAAAGGCTGAGAGAAGGAAGTAAAAAAGGGCTTGGTGGAAGGGGAGAAGAAGATGGATTTGGTCCTGAGACTCTAATTCATTGCTACTTGGAGGACATTTTTACTTTGCCTGCAGGATAAGGACAGTGATCCATTGCCACTATGGAGAAAATACACTCTCTCTCTTGCCTCCTTTCTCTTCCAGTTTAGAAAGGGAAAGGTGGGAAGAGATGAGCTCAGCCTCTGAGATATGAAACCAGAGCTCAACAAGAGAAAAACCCCTTCAAGTGTCAAACTGAGGGAGAACTCCTTTGAAGATCTGAGTCCACGTAGAGACCAACACAGGAACCGATCACACGAACCCCTAAAATCTTCCCCGGAAATGATTCCTGCTCGGGAGATGGTGCTAAAGAAGGTGAGAATGAGCTGGACTTCAGGACAGCTGCTAGATGCCCATCAGGTCCAGCTGTGTAACTGGTCTAACTGCCTTCATTTCACACCATAGTACAATTTATTCCCTCTGACAGGTTTGTGAGTTCATTTGACTTGAACTCTCAAACACACAAGATAGGTGAAGTGGCAATTACTATTTTAACTTTATGAATACAGTAGTGGAGCTATCAAAAAGTGTCTGATCCAAAATTTGAGACAGTTATTGCAGAGGCAAGACTGTCTCTCTGATCTCGAAACATCAAATTTGTCCTTTCCATTCGGTCCTATCTCCCCACTGCCATGGATTTGAAGAGAAGGCACTACACCTGAACAAGCTCCCAAGGTGGACATGGCCGCATTGGTTTCATTCCTCTTCCCACCACTCACCCAGTCCTGGGGAGCCTCAGCAAGAAGTTGGGGCCAAAATTCAAAGAGCTTTTAAGAACCACACACACAAGTTGGGCTGTGGCTGCTCACGATTGACCAAGGACCCAAGTGACATCATAAATCATTTACTCAACAATCCTGTGTCAAATTCTTTTCACCCTTCCCCCATTCTCTGCTCCACATGTTTGGGAATACAGGGGAGGCACAGAGAATGACTCTCCTGTAGTGAAGAAGCTCAAACACCTCTTGGAAGGCAAGACCAAAGCTTAGGAGACAATCAAGAGGTGATAAGAGGACTTCCCTGGTGGTCCAGTGGTTAAGAATCTGCCTGTCAACGCAGAGGACACGGGTTCAGTCCTTCATCTGGGAACATTCCACATGCCTGGATCAGCTACTGAGCCCACGTGGCCTAGAGCCACACTGCACAACTGGAGAGTAGCCTCCACTCTCTGCAGCCAGAGAAAGCCTGCCCCAAACCACAGAGGCCCAGTGAGGCCAACACATATGCGTTTCAAAGGTGATGGGAGACAAAGAGATACCTGACTCTTAAGTTCAGTTCAGTTCAGTCGCTCAGTCGTGTCTGACTCTTTGCGACCCCATGAATCACAGCACGCCAGGCCTCCCTGTCCATCACCAACTCCCGGACTTCACTCAAACTCATGTCCATTGAGTCAGTGATGCCATCCAGCCATCTCATTCTCTGTCGTCCCCATCTCCTCCCACCCCTAATCCCTCCCAGCATCAGAGTCTTTTCCAGTGAGTCAACTCGTCGCATGAGGTGGCCAAAGTATTGGAGTTTCAGCTTTAGCATCAGTCCTTCCAATGAACACCCAGCATTGATCTCCTTTAGAATGGACTGGGTGGATCTCCTTGCAGTCCAAGGGACTCTCAAGAGTCTTCTCCAGCACCACAGTTCAAAAGCATCAATTCTTCGGCGATCAGCTTTCTTCACAGTCCAACTCTCACATCCATACATGACCACGGGAAAAACCATAGCCTTGACTAGACGGACCTTGGTTGGCAAAGTGATGTCTCTGCTTTTTAATATACTATCTAGGTTGTTCATAACTTTCCTTCAAGGAGTAAGTGTCTTTTAATTTCATGGCTGCAATCAGCATTCGCAGTGATTTTGGAGCCCCAAAAAATAAAGTCTGACACTGTTTCCACTGTTTCCCCATCTATTTCCCATGAAGTGATGGGACCGGATGCCATGATCTTTGTTTTCTGAATGTTGAGCTTCAAGCCAACCTTTTCATGCTCCTCTTTCACTTTCATCAAGAGGCTTTTGAGTTCCTCTTCACTTTCTGCCATAAGGGTGGTGTCATCTGCATATCTGAGGTTATTGATATTTCTCCCAACAATCTTGATTCCAGCTTGTGCTTCTTCCAGCCCAGTGTTCCTCATGATGTACTCTGCATATAAGTTAAATAAGCAGGGTGACAATATACAGCCTTGACGTAGTCCTTTTCCTATTTGGAACCAGTCTATTGTTCCATGTCCAGTTCTAACTGTTGCTTCCTGACCTGCATACAGGTTTCTTGAGAAACCTGACTCTTAGATTTGGTTAAAACACAAAAAGAGCAGTGCTGAATAATCCTTGGTTAAATGAATGAATTACTAGACTGAATTAGTTGATTTGGACAGTATATACCAGTCAAGGTTAAAGGAGAGAGGAGGAATCACTAGGACACACACACACACGCGCGTGCGCACACACACACACCTTCAACAAATAATGGAAATTCAATTCACAAGGAAAAGATGACTGGTGGGTTCATGGGGGCGGTGGGGCTCACACAACGATCTGAAGGGTGGTGAAAATGTGGCCAGGGAAAAAGGGAGGAGAGACATTTCAGGGAGAAGGACTGACATCAATGTCTTTGACTGCAGGAGTGCTGAAGAAAGTCTGGTACATGGTTATACTCAAATCCCGATCACACTCACACAGACAGGCAGACACACACACACGTATATCATTTATTATTTATGAGTCTATAAAATGGGATCATAAGAGTCACTACATAGAATTGCATCAAGGGTTAAAATAGCTTATGTAAAATAGCCCTAGCATAATGTTCAATATATAGGAGGCTCTTGAAAACCTAAAAAGAAACCTACCTTATGAGTGAGTGAGAGTTGCTCAGTTGTGTCTCTTTGTGACCCCATGGACTATAGCCTCCTAGGCTCCTTTGTCCATGGAATTCTCCAGGTGAAATACAGGGGAACTTTCTGACCCAGGGATTGAACCCCAGGTCTCCTGCACTGCAGGCAGATTCTTTACCATCTGAGTCATCAAGGAAGCCCGATAAAGCACAGATAAGAAAGATTTTCTACCATGTTTGCCTGTTTTCCTCCCTTTAGCCAGCTTTTACTGATAGAAAAAGCAGAAATTTTGCAATGGTTTTGGGTCAAAGGGTTTCCCTGGTGGCTCAGATGGTAAAGAGTCTCCCTGCAATGCAGGAGATCTGGGTTTGATCCAGGGGTTGGGAAGATCTCCTGGAGAAGGGAATGGCAACTCACCCCAGTATTCTTGCCTGGAGAATCCCATGGTTAAAGGGGACAAAAGGCTACAGTCCATGGGGTCACAAAAAGTCAGACACAACTGAAGACTTTCACTCACTCGTTCACTGTGCTTGGGTCAGAAGCTTAACCCTCTTCTCAGGCCAGTAGATGTTCTATAGACACTACAGCTCGCAGGGTTGGACTTCTATAGCTAATTTTTCAGATTTAAATAAAAATCCCTAGATTTTAAAACAGTGAAGTTTCTGGTGTTTGTTTGTGCCGTGCCATGCAGCATGCGGGATTACACTTCTCTGGCCAGGAATCAAATTTGTGCCCTCCTACACTGGGAACACAGAGTCTTAACCCCTGGACTGCTGGGGAAGTCCCTGAAGTTTCTGTTTATAACAAAAGCCTTTATCACCAATCTTTATTATATCGCGAACAAAAGTGTTCAGCTGACTTGTTGAGTTCCTCTTAGCAATCTAGTTTAAAACAACAAAAACTAAACCCACACGCTTTATTAAACAGCCATGCCACAAGGATGTCATCTTTCCATCTTTCCCAAAGGAGCTTGCCTGCTAAGGGAACATTACAATTAACTTGTCCCTGTCTGTCAAGCTTAGTCCCTTGTTGAGGGCAGAAAACAAGATGAGCAAGTTGTCAAGTCATCTTTACAAAATTAACTCAAGCTTCTTGGGTTTAACACATTTAGGAAAAGATTCTTCCTTAAACTGTCCTGCTCCCTCGTCTTGTCTTCTAAAATCAGGATGATGGGAATGACTGTTGGATGCTAAGCCTGGTTCCTGTGGGGCATGTTGGCCCCTAATTTCAAACACAGAGACAACACACTACGAAGAAGGCACTTCTCATTCTAAAGCAGCTTCCCCAAGTTTCTAGGGTATTCCATTTCAAACTCACAGCCCATGGACCTAGAGATGATCGTATTAAGTGAGCTAAATCAGACAGAAAAAGCTAAGTATCATATAATGTCACTTACACGTAGAATCTTAAAAAGTGACACAAATGAACTTATTTACAAAAAGAAATATACTCCCAGACATAGCAGACAAACTTACAGTTTCCAAGAGATAGCAGGGTGAGGGCAGAATAAATGAAGAGTTTGGGATTAACATATGCACACTATTATATATGAAATAGGTTAACAAGGATCTACTGTACAGTGCAGTGTACCTACTGTATATACTCACTGTCTTGTAGTCACCCATTACGGAAAAGAAGCTGAAAAGGAGTGAATGTATATACATATATATATAACTGGATCACATTGCTGTACACTTGAAATTAATGCAGCATTGCAAATTAACTATTCTTCAATTGAAAAAAAAAAAAACACACACAGGGCTACAACATGGGGCTCTAGACTCATTTAGCGCCAAAAGCTTCAGTGTTGTTTCTCTATTGCAAAGATCAGCTTTAATGCTCTTTATTACTGAATTCAGTGGCAGTGTAAGAATAGTCAGGGAAGTTATGAAAAGAGGAAAACATCCATAATCCCAACTTCATAACACAGCAACAGTCTCATATTTGTCTGTCCCCTCGGGGATCTGCCTCCATGCAAGTCACAGATCTGGGAAATTTGGATCACTCCTATAGTTACAGTTTCCCAGTCCCAGCCTCTTCCCAGTCCCGCCCTGAACGCCATTTCCCTTGAAAGGAGGATACCAGAGCGTCCGGTCCAGTTAATGGTTGGGATTTGGGGTTTGAAATATTTAGTAGGTTGAATATGTGCATGCTCAGGGCTTGTCGAACCCTTTGTGACCCCCTGGACTGTAGCCCACCAGGCTCCTCTGTCCATGGGATTTCCCAGACGAGAATACTGGAGTGGGTTGCCATTTCCTCCTCCAGGGGATCTTCCTGACCCAAGGATCAAGCTCACATCTCCTGCTTCTCCTGCAATGGCAGGCGATTCTTTACCACTGCTCCCCCCGGGAAGCCCTTGGATTTGAATAAACCCCTCTGGGTGTCCCTTGCCTATTTCATGACGTACTTCCTCATTTGGACATTTTTGTTAAGACACATTTATTTAGTATTTGTGCTTCCTCTAGAGTCCTGTGTGAACTTATCTCCTTTTACTTATTAGGGTCAAGATGCTTTCCTCCTCAATCTGAATACTCTTTCTTCAACCTGATCAGATGTCCTCAGGACAGGTTTCCCCACCCGGAGAAGGTTCAAGGGCCCCGCCTCAAAGTACCAGCACTTCCACCCTGAGGTTATGGCTGTGGCCCGCATTTCCCTCCTCTCCTGATTCTGCAGGCTGCTCTGTTCTGTATCTCACAGTGCTCGGGCAAACGCTGTCCTTCCACTGGTTCCCAATGCAAATGCAATAAAACTGAACTCATGAGGATGCTGGTAACTTACCAAAGATTCATGGGTAACTTACCAAAGGGTGACCATAGGGAATGGTTCTGAGCCCTCACCCCTCCTGCCCTTCCTGCCATCAGCAACGTGACCACCCTGCTGCCCTGGAGATTAACACCATCTCTCCCCTGCTGCCTCCCACGGTGCTGAGCACAGTGCTTTGCTCAAGACAGGCTGTGCCTGGGCAGCTAGAGAGAAACAAGACTGTGTCCTGATCTGGGACTCAAGATACAGTAAATGGGATGAGAGGATAAAAGTGGTGGCTCCTACTTGAGCTCCTCCATTGCTCCTAGAGTAGGCAATGGCAGCCAACTCCAGTACTCTTATCTGGAAAATTCCATGGATAGAGGAACCTGGTGGGTGACAGTGGGGTCGAAAAGAGTCAGACACGACTAAGCGACTGAGCACACAGCATACAATGCTAATCCTGACAACTCTTCAACACACACAGGGAGATTCCTGCTTTACAAGGAAGAAAACTGAAATTCAAATTGTGGTCAACCTAGCTACTAGGCGACAGAGCTCAGATTCCAAACCTGAGTCTGGCTGATACCCACATCTGCGATTCTTCTTCCAAAATATCTTCATGTTTTGTGAGGTGCTTTCATTCCAACCTGGGATTGTTGAGATCAGTCTTTTGAGGAAATGAAGCTTCTTCAGAATCCACAGGAAAAGGAGGAAAATGGATTTTGCCCAACAGAATGACATCTCTTGATTTTAAGACCCTGAGAAGGGAGACTGAAGTATCTATTATTTTGTATCAGGAGAACTTATTGTCTCTGAAGTCAGTCATGATCCCCAATATTTTAGCTCTGGGTGCTACCAGTGGAGTAAGTAACTTCCAGCTTGTTCCTTTGCCAGCAGCAAGGGAGACCTCTTTGAAGTTTCAAAACAGAAGATTCTTCAGAAGTTTTCTATAGATATGGAAAGCCGGTAGCACATGAATAATGATGTAAATGGTCCACATCTGATCATATCAAAGTGCTTGTCACTACAAATAGCCAGAGCGCTGGTCAAGGTGCCGTAAAAACAAGAAAAAAATCGGTCAACAAAGGTGAAGGAAGAAGGTGAGGACAGATGATTAGGAAATAGGATTTTTAAATTATAAGACTTGGAGACTTTAAAAAAAAAGTATCATAAAAGTATTATTAATCAAAAGGATAGATTTCTGTTTTATAGTTAACATCTAACACTCACTGTGTACAAATTTTTTATTGTACATAGTGACACACAGTTAAATCACAATAATGTGGATCAATAACTAATTAGCATTTATAAATGCAACTACTAGGGAGCATATTTCAATTTCATTGCAAGGAAGCTAGAGAATCTATCAACAAAGCCAAATAGGAAATCAGCACATTCTTGGAGAGCCCCCAGTGACTGCACAGGCAAACATGGAACTGCAGGTTGAGTCAAAGTTGAGTCCCTGAAATGTGTATGTATAACCCCAGGCAACTATCTCCAGCCTGATTTCCCAAGTGGCTCAGTGGTAAAGAATCTGCCTGCCAATGAAGGATACTTAGGTTCAATCCTTGGGTCGGGAAAGATCCCCTGGAGGAGGAAATGGCAACCCACTTCAGTATTCTTGCCTGGAGAATCCCATGGACAGAGAAGCCTGGTGGGCTACAGCCCATAGGGTGCAAAGAGTCAGACACGACTGAGCATGCATGCACCATCTCTAGTCACATCAGTAATAAAACACACAGAAGATGAAGCATGAGGTGCTTAGGTTCCCCCCTGAGTCACTGGGGAAATGGATCTTCTCTGGAAAGTTCTCTAGCATGGCCTGATGGAGATGAATGAGACAAAAGGAAGCAGGAAGAAAGAAAATTTGCTAGGTAAGAATGGCTGCACATACAGTGTCTTGGGGAAGACACAAGGATGCATGGACCTGGGATAGCTGTGAAAACTGACTCAAGAAGACAGATGACTTCAAATTTGGCATGCTTCCCTTGCTTCGCATTTGGCAGGTGTTGGGAAGAAAATGAAATGGAGTAGTTAAAATGAGCAAATGGTTCCATAGCATCCAGTATGTGTTGCTTTCCTGACATACTGTGTCATCCACAACATGCACTGCGCTGTGCTGAGTGCCCACATGGTCCATCGCAAACAAGTGCAGCAGCCTTCAGTTCCCCGAGGGCCCTGGGAGAATTAAATGGTCCTCTGAGGCCAGAGCCAGGGACCAGGGGGAAAGAAGAAAGGAAAGGATTAACACGCTAAGAGTGGAAGAGGAAAAGGGGGTGAATGAGAAGAAAAGGCAGGAGGAGTAAAAAGTAGCATGTGAGCGGGAAAACGGGCTTCCCTGGTGTCTCAGATGGTAAAGAATCTGCCTGCAATGTGGGAAACCCAGGTTCGACCCCTGGGTGGGGAAGACCCCCTGGGGAAGGGAATGGCAAGCCACTCCAATATCCTTGCCTGGAGTCTTCCATGGACAGAGGAGCCAGGTGGGCCACAGTCCATGGTGTCAGAAAGAGTCAGACATGACTGAGACCAACCTTCGCTTTTCACTTCACATTCAGATCCTGGAAAGCCTTGAGCATCACTGGAGAAGAGAACAAGCCTTTTCCTCACCTCCTAGCACATCCACTTGCTTCCAGCGTATCAGTTGCATATCAGTTGCCTCCTTCAAGGCATAAGCCAACGTTTCATTGTCACAGATTTATTCCAGTGAAGCTCTAAAAATCTCTGACCTATCGGGTTGTCAACATACATGAAATTCACATTACAGTTTGGCTCAGTTTCCAAGGTCTTCTCCGGAGGATCTCTCAACTCTCTTAGCATTGCACATAATCTGCCACGTTAGTTCTCCAGTCTGGCAGGTGCCACCATCTATCTTCTTACTAGTCTCACCTTTGAGAGACTGCAAGTTACTTGCCTCTAAGTTAAAAGTGGGGATGGATATTCTATATCCACTTTTGGAGTCGTACAGCCCCGCTCCCACCCAGTTTAATTTCCTTTCTAGAACTTCTGTGATCCCTAAGATTGGGGCCAACGGCCTCCTTGCTATTCCTACAGCATTCTGTAGATGTCCAAGCCCTGGAACTCACCCTGCTCTTACTAGGATGGCTCTCCAGTGAAATGAAGATTCCTTCAGGGCAAGAAGAACATCCAAGATCATGCATGCCTGCTAAGTCGCTTCCGTCGTGTCCAACTCTGTGCAACCCTACGGACTGTAGCCCACCAGGCTCCTCTGTCCTTGTGATTCTCCAGGGAAGAATACTGGAGTGGATTGCCATGCCCTTCTCCAGGGGATCTTCCCAATCCAGGGATAGAACCTGTGTCTCCTACATCTCCTGCACCGGCAGGCAGGTTCTTTACCACTAGCACCACCTGGGAAGCCTATGGTATCCGCAGTGCTTGGTTAAATTCCTAGCACATAGTTGGTGCTGCAAACGATTGAATGAATGTGATTCATCTTTGAAAAAGAATCATATTCTAGAAGCCAAGGAGCTAATAAATCTCACTACATGACAAGATTTTGTGTCAGTGGAGAAAAAATTCTCCAACTGACCCTCAAAGTTAATATTTTATTAAATGAAGAATAATTAGGACCAGCAATTGGGATATGTAACACTGAAGTGGCATTTTGTACCAATCTTGCTGTTGTTCTGTTATGTCCAACTCTTTGCGACCCCATGGACTATAGCACGCCAGGCTTCCCTGTCCTTCACCATCTCCTGGAGCTTGCTCAAACTCATGTCCATTGAGTTGGTGATGCCATCCAACCATCTCATTCTCTGTCGTCCCCTTCTCCTCCTGCCTTCAATCTTTCCCAGCATCAGGGTCTTTTCTAGTGTGTCAGATCTTTGCATCAGGTGGCCAAGCTCCATCAGGTGGTGAAGCTTCAGCTTCAGCAACAGTCCTTCCGATGAATATTCAGGATTTAGGATTTCCTTTAGGATTGACTGATCTCCTTGCAGGCCAAGGGACTGTACCAATCTACCTCAGCCTTACTGACAGTTTGAAAACAACAGGTGTATTTTGGTCAATGGTTAAGTCCCACTATCAATGTCTCACCATCAAAAAAAATTACTATTTTTTTCTTTGTAAACTCTGCTATTAATATTTCTTTTCTTCTTCTATCCTGTTACAACCATCAAGACACATTTATCCACAAATGGCAAGTGCCTTGAATTATAGCTTCCCTTGTCTTCCCAAGTGTTCATTTTCTTCTGTCTCATGTGGAGTAATCAACATGGGATTGATGGCTCCCTCACATAAATTTCCATGAGGACAAGCATCTGTCCTGTTAGTTAACGTCCTGTCCTATTCACAGCACTAACAAGCACTGTTAGTGCTTCTTCAGCATAGTGAAGGATACAATGTTCAGGGGTTCCTCCAGGTCAAATGATTGTTCTATGGGGCCTTGTGCAAGGCACTAATTTTTTCTCACAATGTAAGCATAACAATTTTTTTCTTTTTTGAGTGGTAAAGTCTCTGTGTTCTATCCGGCTACAGTCTTGCATACAAATCCCTTGTAAATTATTTTTCAAATTCTGAGCTTCATTAATTTAACTGAATCTGTTCCTAATTTTAATAAGTCTGCATTTCTCCCTAGTGGGAGAAATAACTTTTGGAAAGATAGAAGCCGCATTACCATACTGGCAAGAAAGGATCACGGAGAAAGACAGACATAAAAGAGAAGCACAAAATCACAAGGAAGGTTTTCCTATAAATTTATTTTCATACCAAAAAAATAACATTCAAAGGCAATGTTTTTATTGTATAGTATAAAATAACTTCCACTAAATTAAAAATGGAATTTCTTTGCTGTAAGCCAGATAATTTTTTCATTAAAAAAATTTACAATTTGCAGCACTTGTAGAAAAAAACACCTGTTTAATAATTATATAAATACTCTTGACAGAGCCCAGTAGCCCATTATGTATCTTTTTGGCAATGTCAGCTTTCTAAAGTCAATTAGCTTCTAAATTTGAAAGGCACCTGGTGGCCAACATTCTGCTTATTATTCAAGGCATCCATTTTAATTTTTTTGCACAGACTTGACAAGTCTGAAAAATCTATTAAGTTAAAAAGAATGGAGAAACATAATACAGTTGATATTAGCAAACAATATTGTTTTCCCCTTAGCTGCAAGTTTTCCCCCAGGGGATTTACAAAGTGCACCAGTTAAATATGTCTGTACATTTAAAACATTAAATATGTCAACAGCAAGACAGTTTTAAATATTTTGAATCAAATACTATAGCACAAATATAATTTACAATACTTTGCACAGGAAACATTACATCTGAAATATAACTTTAGAAATTATATAAAAATACATATATTCTTCTCTCCTCATTAGAAAAAGTATTTATTTGCAGGTTCCAGCAAGATGTAACAATTCAAAAGAATTTAACCCTTCAGATGGTCATCAGTTTGCAATTAGAAGACACCCTCTCCACTTCAACTGCATGGTGGTATATAACCAACAGATTGTAGAGCCAGAGAACTAACCAGCCCCGCCCCCATTGCCCAAAGGCAGTTTTTCTCAAAGGCAGCCATTACTGCTCCAATCTGCTTTAATTCTAAGAATTCATTACAAAATTTATGAACCATTATGTAAGAAAACCCTTAGACTTCTATACACCTTGAGCCCAACATCTCCCATTGGCTGTAAATATATTTGCTCCCTACAGAGTCAAAGGCATGGGTAAGGTCTTCTTGTACCCTGGGGTCATAGCTCTGAGTAGTTTCACATACCTATATACATCTTTCTTGGCTTGTTTTGGAAGTTTTTTATACATCATAGGAAACATGGGACAACTCTCCCCGACATGGGGCTCAATCTATATCTCGAACTTTAAAAGCCCCAAAGTACGTTGCATCTTGATCTGGATCCAGTAGTGAAGGGTTGGAGACCTCAATGCTTATTTTCTCGCCGGAACGAAGCTTAAAAAATCCTCCCACGTTTATGGAGTAAAAATGGAATTCAGAATTCCCCAACCAGTACTTGGTGCTTCCTCCTTTCATCAGAGTGTGAGAACTGGGAATTCTGATGCTGGTTTTGGTGACATATACCATCAGCTGAAGATAATTCGCACTGAGGTTTCCTGAAGTCTCGTGATGCCGAAAGCAGATGTTGGCGTACAGGTAGTAGAAGCCATCCTGGTTAACTATCAGTTTCCCGTTGCTGAAGGTCATGTTGGAGATCTTGGCCCAACCTCGGTCATGGTACCAGCAGGACAGAGTCACTTTGTGGGAACCTGCGGAAAGGAGAGGCAAGTGATTTGAAACTTACTCCTGCAGCGAGAAGCGTATCTTCACAATTCTGAGGTTGCAGAAAGGCGTACTGAGACGGTCATTGTCCCAATGGGAGAACGACCCCTCAAAATTTATTTTCCAAAAGGAGAGTACAAGTACATTAAGATGTCCCTGTGTTGCCTGCTGGGCACCCAAGAGGGGACAGAGACACAGTCTCACTTTTTCAAGGCGCCTACAACACACGAAGGATAAGCATGGCATATGTTCAGACGGGAAGCAAGGCACGGGCCCAGGTAAGAAAGGTGCGGGTGTTGCAGAGGGAATTCAAAGGAAAGAGATTACTTCCTTCCAGAAGGATCAAGAATGATTTTGTGGGGCTTGTGTGCTCAGTCGCTTCAGTCGAGTCCAACTCTTTGCAACCCCATGGACCATAGCCCTCCAGGCTCCTCTGTCCATGGGATTTTCCTGGCAAGAATACTGGAGTGGGTTGCCATTTCCACCTCTGGGGGATCTTCCCAAACCAAAGATCGAACCCGAGCCTCCTGCATTGCAGACAGATTCTTTACCACTGAGCCACCACCTATTGAGCCTAATAACCTAAAGAAGTAATAGGATTCAGCCTACAGAGCATAAAGGTTGAAGGAAGAGAATCAGCCAAAGGCAGCTGAATCAAGAAAGCAAAAAACAAGTGTAGGAAGAGAATATCCAGATTTCACATGTCCCCACGTTCTCTTTTAATTCACGGAGAGAGGTATATAGAAGGAGCCGAAAATCTGGGTCACAGCAACTTTGACTAAAAAGTCAAACTCTTAAACTATATTCTCATCAACATTGATTCTCCCCTCCTCCAACAGCCCAAACACCCCCCAAGTTCACACGAATGAAAAGCTTCCCCTAGAGAAGTTCACAGAGAAAACATCCTTGGCATCGCCCTCCCCAGGTTCACAACTTCATGCAGTCTTTTGTGAAGGCCAAAGGATGGTAAAAATGTCTTCGGAGGAACCAAAATTCTCCTTTAGCCCCTTCTCACACTTGAAACGTGACAACCAATCTTCATGCCACTGTTTTTGGAGTAGTGGAAGTTTCTAGAAGTCTCCTAAATGTGTCCAATGCTTTGAATATTTCAGGTCTTTTACGGTATTTTACTAGGTCTTTAGAAATTGTTCTTGTTGTTGCTGTTTAGTTGCTAAGTCGTGTTCAACTGCTTTATGGCCCCATGGACTGTAGCCCACCCAGTTCCTGTCCATGGGATTTTCCAGGCAATACTAGAGTGGGTTGCCATTTTCTTCTTCACTGGATCTTCCCAACTCAGGGATCAAACCCATGTATTCTGCATTGGCAGGCTGAATATTTTGCCACTGAGCCACCAGGGAAGCCCTTCTTTAAAAATTGTGACATGATAAATCCATGATAAACCCCATCAAATATTTATATTTATGTGGATACCCATTATCCAACTGGAAAAGGTCTCATCTAGTGGAGAAAAAAGTTGTTATACTGTGGAAAATCCAAAGTTTTCCACCAGAGGATTTTGTAAATACTTATGCTAAATCAAGGTTGTCATCTGCTGGAATTCCAACACGGCAAAACAGAGCTGAGGAGTCTCAGAATGGGGTTAGGAGTAGTTTCTGCAGCCAGGGAGAAGTTCTTTGCTGCCTGTCAGCCAAGAGAAATCAGTCCATGGAATTTACACTTAAAGTAGATTCCATGGATCCATAGAGCTGACAACCCTTTGGTTAGAGTGGGTCCTCGGGCGAACCCTGTAGAATCAGAACCTTTCAAGACTGGCCTGAATCCTGGGGAAACTTGAACACCTACCTCATCTTTATCTAGAACGCCTCCAGAGGTCCACTGGGCAGCTGGAATATGGTCTGGGGACCTCAACACCAGGCTCTTCCTCCACCAGGAAGAAAAAAAATGCAGGAGGATCCAAGCTACAGTAGGGCCACCCATCCTTAGGCCTCAAAGGCAAAGAAGTCAATGCTTCCAATCCCTCTGTTCAGAAATAGGGCAGGCTTCCTGAACTGCACATCTTATCCACAGGAGGGCACTAGAGTGAGTCTGAGAAGCCATCACAGGCACTGCGGCCTCCAGAACCAGCAGAAGACGCACCCTTTTTCATCCAAGGTCCTATTTCAGATCATCCCAGATGAAAGCACCCCAAATATAAATATCATTCCATGGTCCCAACTGAGTCAGAAATGAGACTCTAGGACTCTACTCATCACATTCTCATAAACACTAGCAAAGTTCCTTCTTTGGGCTTGTAAACAGCCACCTACTCCATTGACAAAGCTAATAAAACTCAAGGTTCTTATCTCAGATCAACACATGGTTACTCCCGTATTCAATCCTTTATCTAATCAATTATTGGCCTTATACTTCATCTTCCTTCCATGATGGTCCTTAACAGAGAGCAAAGGAATGTCTAAGGTGAAGTCTATCCTCTCCATGGGATGGATGAGCTAGCCTTAGACCAAGGGCTGGGAGACTTGTCTGGGAAGGCAGGGAATAATACAGAAACCTTGACCACCTGCCACTCCCATTGTTACCTCAAGCGGAAGGAGTATCCTAATTTCCTGCTTTACAGATTTACTTTTATCCTTTCCCTGATCAATTCAGTCATTCAGTAAATATTTGATTGGTGCTTCCTATGGGCATTCATTCTACCCATAATTAAGAATTATATCAAGCAGAGTACCCAAAAGGCACTTACGACTTAGAAGTGAAGAAAATAAGAAATGGGCATGCAAAATGAAAAATATAACATTTTCATCTCTGCATGTCACATAACACATGGTTGAACTTCAGTTAAAGCAACTTGCAAGTGGAAGCTGCAGAGATTAGTGGCAATCGGGTGAGTTCAGCCCAGTGACAGAGAACAGGGAGAACTTGGATCAAATGTGGATGGGCTGAGAAAAGGCAAAGTACTGTGATCGAGAGAAACTGTTCGAGCAAAGAATGGAATGCACACAGTATGCAGAGAGAAAGGAGAAAAACCATCAGTGCGAACTGGAGGGAGGGTTCATGAATAGATGCCAGTGGGAGAAAAGACAAGAAGAGCGCCCCCATCAGGTTGGAAGACCTCACACGCAAGCCTGAGCTTCTATCACTAGAGGACCTTCAGCCTTCCCAGCCTCCCCAACCCCTAGAGTCACTGCTATTAGCTATTAGAGAAGTCTCTCCAGATATTTAGCCTGAGCTCCCCCTTAAGAAAGCCATGAATCCCGACCTCACAAAATACTCCCCAATGAAAATTCAAGAAGCTTTGAAATATATCAGTATAAGGCAGATTCTGATTCCTTTCATATATGTAAATAAGTACAAATAAGTATGAAATGGCTCCTCTATCCACAGAATTCTCCAGGCCTCCTGCATTACAGGCAGATTCTTTACCATCTGAGCCACCAGGGAAGCCCATGGCTCATATGGTAAAGAATCCACCTGCAGTGTGAGAAACCAGGACTTGATCTCTGGGTTGGGAAGATCCGCTGGAAGAGGAAATGGCAACCCACTACAGAATTCTTGCTGGAGAATCCCCATGGACAGAGGACCCTGGTGGACTACAGTCCCTGGGGTTGCAAAGAGTAAGACACAACTAAACAACTAAGCACAAGTATGAAAAAGAGACCCCAAATGAACATGCAAATGTAAAGCCATTTTCTCCAAAGTATCCAATCCTGGTCCAAACTAGGAGATAAATGAACTCAAGGAGTCACTGACCAAGCCAGAAAATCAAATTCTATTTTTTAAAACAGAAGCATACACTAGTTCATTTCATTCTGTCTCAAGCTCAATAACCATCAGAAAATGTCCAGGAGTTTTGTCTTGTTTTTGGCAATGATTTGATGCTAGGTGCCTGAAGGGAGAGCTTTATAACTAAAACATGCTTGTTATTGCCAAATAGACTTTGGCACACAGTCTAATGCAATATTTATCATATGCCATTTAAAATGAGCTGAAAAGATAAATGCAGAGTACATTCATAGCACACACAGATGATGGATCAGTATTAATTTGATTGCCTCTGCTAACATGCAAAATAGATTTCCACTCAGAAAATCAGAAAAGTTCCATAAGGAACATACACAGAGAGAGAGAGAGACAGAGAAGGAGCAAATTTGTTTATGAAGCATGTATCTGGGACAGGAGAGACAGTTGAGGAAAATCTTCTGAAAATCAGAGTTGGTTGCTCACTTTCTATGTCTGTAGTCAGGCAAAACTCCTTTGTGGTCCATGCTATTAAATAGAATAGTGGCTTCAAAACTGTTTATTAAAACTTGGATTTTTTAAAAAATTAGCACTTCCCATATGGTCTTGACTCCTGGTTTTAATCCTGGTGGCCCAGGTTCAATTCCTGATATGGGAGTGGTACCATTTTAGGCTTCCCAGATGGCCCAGTGGGTAAAGAATCTGCCTGAAATGCAGGAGACTCAGGTTTAATTCCTGGGTTGGGAAGATGCCCTGGAGAAGGGAATGGTAACCCACTCCAGTATTCTTGCCTGGAGAATCCCATGGACAGAGGAGCCTGGCGGGACACAGTCCATGGGTCACAAAGAGTCAGACACGATTGAAGTGACTGAGCACAGCACAAGGAAAATTTGCCTTGAATCATTTTTTTTGGAAAAAAAGAATATAATTATTTAATTAAACTTTAAATAACAAATTACATTCACTGAGTGCTTACTCTGTGCTCATTTCCACATAAGCATGTTAGTACATGAGCTGGTTAAATCTTCATAGCTGCTGCAGGAAGTAGATACTATTACCATCCCCATGAAGAAGCTGACACAAAGGATTCGATAATACACACAAGGTCACCCAATCAGGAAGTAGTTCAGGGGGCCTCAAACCCAGGCAGTCAGACCTGAGACACCCGCTATTAAAACTGCATTCACCTACTTCTTACAGGAAAAGAGGAACGTAAGAGCACCGAGTGTGTTTCCCTCTGACAAAGCCAGCTGGCCACAAGTTACTTCTGGGATCATCTACAGAGTAAAAAGCATGGACTTTGGACTCAACTAGAGTGGAATTCAGTTTCTAAGCCTGCCACGTTGTAGCCTGGATCAGATCACTTACACTAGGTGCATCTTGGTTTCCCTATTTGCAAAATCTGAACGATAATCACTATTTTGCAGGGTTGCAGAATTAGAGATAATTAGAAGTAGAGATAATGAATACAAAGCAAAATGCTTGACACACAGTGTGTATTCAATAAACAGTAAAACTATAGTAATGTTCCATGTTAACTCTGAAGTGTAGTGAAGTCGCTCAGTCATGTCTGACTCTTTGTGACCCCATGGACTGTAGCCTACCAGGCTTCTCCGTCCATGGGATTCTCCAGGCAGGAATACTGGAGTGGGTTACCATTTCCTTCTCCAGGGGATCTTCCTGACCCAAGGATCGAACCGGGTCTCCTGCATTGGAGGCAGATGCTTTAACCTCTGAGCCACCAGGGAAGCCCATGTTAACTCTACTGTTGACTGAAACAAATTTCACAATTGTGAGAGTTGCAAGTTGAGCTTTATTGGGGGCAAATGAGGACTGCAGCCTGGGAGACAGCACCTCAGACAGCTCTGAAAACTGCTCCAAAGAGGTAGGGAGAAGGTCAATGTATATGATTTTGGTGAAGGGGGAGTTCGGTGCAATTAAGCACGTATCTTTGCAAAAGTTTTCTGTTAGTCACGAGGAGCTGAGGTCAGCGTGAAAGGATTTAGTGCTTTCCTAGATATGAGAAGATGCACGGATCGAGCTCATAAAATCAGATCCAGAAAATATCTATCTATCTAAAGACCTGTTCCGCCAGTTTTCCCAGAGCACAGAGCGCCTCATTCCTGACCTGCACCCTGAACCCCTTTCTGGGGGTGTTGAAGGCCGACAGCTGCGGCAGCACCTGCTCTATCCTTGTAGAGGCAGATTGCGAGTGCCGATGTGGAGTCGACACAGTCATAAGGTTCTCTGTAATCTTTTTTATGCTCACCTAGCCTATGTGACAGTCCCCTGGACTGCAAGGAGATCCAACCAGTCCATGCTAAAGGAGATCAGTCCTGGGTGTTCATTGGAGGGACTGATGCTGAAGCTGAAACTCCAATACTTTGGCCACCTCATGCAATGAGTTGACTCACTGGAAAAGACTCTGATGCTGGGAAGGATTGGGGGAGGGAGGAGAAGGGGACGACAGAGGATGAGATGGCTGGATGGCATCACCGACTCGGTGGACATGAGTTTGAGTGAACTCCGGGAGTTGGTGATGGACAGGGAGGCCTGGCGTGCTGTGATGCATGGGGTCGCAAAGAGTCGGACACGACTGAGCGACTGAACTGAACTGAACTGAGAAGTTATGGGCTTTCAAAATTTTGGTAACAGGCTAAGAATAGCTGAGTATTCAGTTGGGCTGACAAATAACTCTTGAAATATTTTTCAGGCTGGATGCAAATGGAACTTACCTGATGGGATGTCAGTGGCGTTAATTGTGAGATGGGCAAAGGGCTGAATTTCAGGCTTGTTCCTTCTGGCCAGATCTAACCATGAACCTTCCACCATGGCTGGAGATGAGAGAAGCCACATTAACCCAAGGAAGAGTCACTCTAGGGGTTTTCAAATATTTGTACAGGTCCATGCTTACCTTTTTCTGCTCTAATATGCTGTGATTTAACAATATGTTGCATTTCCTGCAATAAAAAGAAAAACAAATCTTATTTATACACTCACTCTTTTGATAAGGCAGCTAAGAATTTAGGACTGTTAGATATACAATAAATCAATCCTCTTTCCCTCAAAATATGCCAAAAATACATAGGTAGTAAAATTTCTTGATGTTCTAAGTAGCCATCAGGGGAAGTTCATCTCCAAAGCATCTGATGTGCTTAAAAATAGATTCCACACATACTATCTAACAGAATACTTCGGACAGTAAGAGGAAATAAAAGACAGTGTAAATTATAAAACATGGAATCACCAAACATAATTGAACATTTGTAGCAGGTACACAAACGAAGATGGAGTTAACTAGGAAAATAACAATTACCACAGAATATATGACCCTCTTAAATCTTTAGGGAGGCTCTTTTTATGTCTGTTTCATTAGTGAATTCCTGTTATAACGCTGAAGCTCAGCGCATAAGAAAGAGAAAGATGCCTGACTCCCAGTGGTTAATTTTTTATTTTAAAAGTCACAGTGTATTTAAAGTACTACATGGATGTCCAAGAGCTTTTAGATTACCAGTAATTAACTTAAAATATTGCCACAAATAGAAGTGTGGAAGCTCAAGGCAGAAACAGAAAGAGCTCAAGTACATAAAAACCATTGTTGGTTAGTCACTAAGTTGTGTCTGACTCTATGCAGTGTCATGGACTGTAGCCCCCCAGGCTCCTCTGTCCATAGGATTTCTCAGGCAAGAATATGGAGTGGGTTGCCATTCCCTTCTCCAGGGGATCTTCCCGATCCAGGGATCGAACTCACGTCTCCTGCACTGGCAGGCAGATTCTTTACCTGTATTCTCGCAATTTATCTAGAAACCCCACACAAAGAGTACAGGTAATTGCATATCTCCGTTTGAGCCCTGACAGTGAAGGGTCCAACAGGTAACTGCTGCTGCTGCTAAGTCACTTCAGTCGTGTCCGACTCTGTGTGACCCCACAGACGGAAGCCCACCAGGCTCCCCCGTCCCTGGGATTCTCCAGGCAAGAACACTGGAGTGGGTTGCCATTTCCTTCTCCAATGTGTGAAAGTGAAAAGTGAAAGTCAAGTCACTCAGTCGTGTCAGACCCTTAGCAACCCCACAGACTGCAGCCTACCAGGCTCCTCCATCCATGGGATTTTCTAGGCAAGAGTACTGGAGTGGCTTGCCATTGCCTTCTCTGACAGGTAACTGCTGCTGCTAAGTCACTTCAGTCGTGTCCGACTCTGTGTGACCCCATAGACGGAAGCCCACCAGGCTCCCCCGTCCCTGGGATTCTCCAGGCAAGAATACTGGAGTGGGTTGCCATTTCCTTCTCCAACGTGTGAAAGTGAAGTCGCTCAGTCGTGTCCGACCTTTAGCGACCCCACGGACTGCAGCCTACCAGGCTCCTCCATCCATGGGATTTTCTAGGCAAGAGTACTGGAGTGGCTTGCCATTGCCTTCTCCGGACAGGTAACTGCAGGCCCACCTAAATCAAGCCCTTAGCTCCTATTTAATAGTAAAGTGATGTGGATGAAACTTCAGGCTTTGACTTCAGGTCAAGTCCCTTCCCAGTCCCCTGGATGTACTAACATGCATATTAACAGCACCTTGATCATTGGTGGCCTCTATCACAGGTGGTTGTGAAGATTCAATGCGTTCATACATGTAGGCACTGAGCAAAAGGTCTGGTAAAGCCACACGTGTAAATACTACTAGAGGGACTTGCCTGGTGGTTCGGTGGTTAAGAATCTGCCTTGCAATGCAGGGGACACAGGTTCAATCCCTAGTTGGGGAAGTAAGATCCCACGTGCTGAGAGGCAACTAAGCCCTATGCAGCCTGTTGCCACAAGGAAAGATCCTGCATGACACGATGAGTAAGACCCAATGCAGACAACAAATAGATAGATATTTTAAAAATAAACAATTAGTAATATTAACACTAGAAACACTCTGGAGAGAAGCCAGATTTCTTTGTCATTGGGGTGATGATCCATGCTAACTACCCCACCCTCCACAATGTTTAAAAGATGGGCCAGAGAGCTCAAGTTCTTTGGGTGTCTGGAGACAAGGGCTTTGAGACAGGTGAAGGTTGGGTAGATAGAGGCAGAAACACAGTTTCAACTGCTAGCAGTTAGAAGTGATAAAATTACACTGATTCTTCTGTCTTCCTTCAGGACCCCCAAGAGAGAAGAGAATCTATGCTACATTTTTTTTCTATTTTTTTTTTTTAACTGGAGGATAATTGCTTTACAGTAGTGTGTTGGCTCTGCCACACATCAACATGAATCAGCCACAGGCACACACAGGCCCCTCCCTCCTGAACACCCCTCCCTCCTCCCTGCCCATCGCACCCCTCTAGGTCAGCACAGAGCACTGGGTGGAGCTCCCTGTGTCAAACAGCACGTTCCCACTTGCGATCTATTTTACATGTGGTCATGTATCTGTTTCCGTGCTATGCTCTCAATCTGTCCCACTCCCTTCTTTCCCTGAGAGAAAGATAAATATCACATATTAATGCATGCATGTGGGATCTAGAAATACGGTGCTGATAAACCTGTTTGCAGGGCAGCAAAGGAGATGCAGGCATGGAGAATCTTATTTTTAAAGATCCTTGAAGGACACAGCAGGGCTGTCTTCAGTTACCTGCTCTAATGGCCTAAAGAAGTTACACACAGTGTGACTAACTTTCTTGTTTTGCTCATTGGGATCTTTTTTTAAAAATTTCATTGACATATGGCTGCTCTATGCTGTTGCATTAATTTCTCTTGTACGGCAAAATGAACACATATCCATATATCCCTTCCCTTTTGGACGTCCTTCCCCTTCAGGTCACCACAGAGCATTAAGTGGAGTCCCCTGTGCTGTACAGTAGGTTCTCATTGGTTATTTTATACACAGTGTTGACAGTGTGTATATGTCAGTCCCAGTCTCCCAATTCCTCCCATCTTCCCCTTTCCCCTTTGGTATCCATAGATTTGTTCTCTGACTTTTAGTTGAAACTTTTCAGCCTCATCCAGGACTACCTCCTGCGCTTATTGCTCAGGGCACTGCCTGGCACAGTTCTGGGACAAATGGTGGCTGGTCCTTTGGGCTTGTGCAGTGGTTCTCACCAGGCCCCTTCCCTCTCCACACTCCATCCAAGATTTATTTCTCTCCCCTGCTGACTGCCCATCCCTCGACTCTCTTCTCATGATCTCTGGGTTCCCAATGGGACCCTGACTTCTGGAATTTCCTAGTCTTCCCTGCAATCTCAACAAAGATTTATATATGCACAACCTACCTAATTTACAGTGCGTGTGTATTTATGCATTTATATATACACAATGATACACTGTATACATCTCTCACAAATGTGCAATATATTGCATATATAATGTATCTTTATTCATTATATATTTATAAATACAAAATGAAGATACATATTGCGTTGGCCAAAAGGTTTGTTCAGATTTTTTTCTGTACCATCTTACGGATGAACCTTTTGGCCAACCCAATATATGAAATGTTTACTATACAGTGTATATAGCTTTATATATTTATGATAAAATATATCTTTATACATTGTGTATCTCCTTATCTATTTATATAGGTGTCTGTAATGTATCTTCATCTGATTACTACCTCTGAGAAGACTGGGACAGGAGTTGGAACCTGGATGACAGGAGTTCAGAGACTTCAAGCTGCGTCTCATTTTCCCTCTAGCCCTGATGGACCTCATCATCCATCAGAAGGAAGAGGGGTGAACGGGATTCAGGACGGCGGAATAGAAGGACGCGCACTCATCTCCTGCCGGAGTCCCAAAATCACAACCAGCTGTTGAGAAGGAAGTGGTTGAGGGAAGAAGGAAGCAGCTCCCAGTGTGACACCAGCCTGAGAACACCTGCTGGGTGCTTTCCTATTGAGAAGAGCACATGTGTTCTTGAGAAAGACAAGGAAAGAACCGTTGTGCTAGCTCCGCAGTTCTCAGCCTTGAACGTGAAGCCTGACTCCCCAGGGGTGGAGTCTGAGAATGCGCATTTCTCGCAGGTGAGCTGGCATGGCTGACCTGGGGCCTCCATTTGACAAGAGCAATCCCATTCCCATCCTCAGAGATTTCAGAGATGCGCACCTCTGAGAGTTTCTCAAAGCTTGAGACCAGGCCAGAGAAGCAGCAGACAAAAGTCACTGATTAAGTGGGCAGGGAAAGTTTGTTCTCTCCCACCTGGGAATGAACTTCTGTCCATTTAATCAACAGCTGCTAGGTCAGTGCTGTCACAGAATCTCTTTATTACAAGAAAATGCAATAACCAGAGCCATTTCAATGTCTGCTTTAAAAAAAAAAAAGTGTCATGACCCAGGATGAATTAAAACTCAAGCTAAAGACCCAGGAGGTAATGCTGCTTTCATGTTATACAATTTTGGGTATCCAAGAACTGCAGTTTCTTCTCAAAAACCATCCACGTGAAAAGCAAAGTACAAAAAATGTAGACACAATGTCTGTTCTTGTATTCTTACCCCACCTCCAATCTTTTGAACTTTAAGATCATTCTTATTTATGTGTACACATATTAACCATGAACATAACAAAAAGACTACAGTTTGAGGTGCCCTGGCCCAACTCCAGCCAGTCTAACTCGGTTAGTCTGATATTGACTTGCTAGTTTTTTACAATAATCTCCCCAGCTGATTCTAATATGTAGCAGGCGTAGAGAAACATCACTATCTGAGCATTTCCGTGAATGGTGGTTTGGTGAGAACTCTCTTAAGTCATTTATTGTATTCTCGCAATTTATCTAGGAAATCCCACAGACAGAGGAGCCTGCTGGGCTACCGTCCATGGAGTCACAAAGAGTCGGACATGACCGAGCACGCACATGCTCCTCTTTAGAAGACTATACTCCAGGAGGCCGGCAGGAAAGTATCAGTGGCCTGTGATGGAGTTCTGGACACACTGCCCCCCAAATACAGTGATTTAGCAAATGGAATGTTTTAAACCATATGATTTTGAGAAATGGCAGATGCAGGAAGAACTACGTGGCCTCCCTCTTCTCCCTTGAAGCAGGTCAGAGACCCTCAGGTGAGAGGTACCGACCCCTCTGGAAGAAAGGAGCATCTTTATCTCTTAAGATGGGAGGACACCCAGGGGAAACTGAAGGAGGATGGACACATGTGTATGTCTGCTTGAGTCACTTTGCCGTCGATCTGAAACTATCACAACATTGTCAATCGGCTCTGCGTGCAAACCTGCTAAGTTGCTTCGGTCAGGTCTGACTTTCTGCAACCCCATGGACTGTAGCCCACAGGCTCCGTTGTCCAGGGGCTTCTACAGCAAGAACACTGGAGTGGGTTGCCATGCCCTCCTCACTAATCAACAACTATATGCCAAAATAAAATAAAAAGTTTAAAAAAAAAGGTCACACAATTTTCGTATAAAGGAACAAAGAGTATGGGGGTAACAAATATTGGAAAAATCATATTACAGAGCTGTGTCAGAGGTTGATTAATAAAAACATTATCTTATTTTTTTCTATTTGGCAGAAAAAGTGATTGCTGCAAGATCTAGCTTAAATATGAAAAAATAAATGAAGGAACAGGCCTTGCTAAGCTTCCCCCAGTGGACCCGCCTTCACTCAGACCCTGTCCTGTTCCTTTTTTTTTCTCCTCTCCACTCTTCATCAGACTGAGTATAAAAACCCCTCAGCTTAACTATTCCTGTGGGTCTTCATTTCCTTATGAAGGCTCCTGTGTCGCATAAAACTTACATTAAATAAATTGGGATGGCTCCTCTTATTAACTTATCTTTTGTCAGTCTAATTTATAGGAATGCCCCCCAACTGGTGAATCTAAGTGGGGAGAGGGAAAAGTCTTTTTTTTTCCCCTCTCTACTCCTGTCAAGAAATCCTTGGAGGGTGGTTCCCTCCTGGAAATAGTAATTCTGAAAGGAGGCCCACCTTGACCAGGGAATCTGACAAAAAGGAACCTCAGTATCAGGAAATATGGTTTCAGAATTCCTGGGATGGAGGAAGGCAGTCTTCAGAGAACCTGCCCAGATGAGTTCAGAGCTTGCCTGTGGGGCGGTGGAGCCCCCAGACTCAGCCAGGCGGGCCCCGGGCGTGGGGGCCTCGCACCTCCAATAGTGACTCCATCAAGGCCCCGCCAGCCACAGAGCAGGGCCACCCTGGTCAGTTTTCTCAAAGCTCAGATACTTGACTATGCGCGTACCATGCAGTTCTCTCTTGAATGGCCTCCTAATATTCTTAATTTTCAAGACTATAGGAGACTCTTCTGAAGGAGTACAATTCTATTTATTTCCCAAGCTTTGCATTTACATTTATTTTCATCCACAGCCGTCCTCTCCTTTTGTCACATTAATTAGAGTGTTTTAAAATTCGCGGAGTTCTTTAGTCCTAAATCTTATCATTCCGACACTGCTTCTGGTTTCTCTGAATTCAGAAAGATCTGATCTGTCTAATTTGGGGAAGACACTGCAAAGAACATCCAAACTCCTTTCCTCTGAACGAATTATGCACATGAAAGAGATCTTTTAAAGAATGTTATATGGGTTTCATCTTATTTTAAACCCAGCTGTAAATTTTTTTTTAAGGTTAACTCCCTGGATACACATTGAGAAGTGGAATAGTTCCTGCTGGATTAGTAAACAAGGATGTTCACAGTCACAGGCGATCGCAGCCACCGCCGCTGGTGAGCAGATGAGCCTCAAGGGAGCTCAGGAAGGAAAGAACACCTGCCGTCTAGCAGCCACCAGACAGCAGCCACGCCCTGCGGTGAGAAAGTCAGGATGGGAAAACAGGAGCGTGGCCCCAGAGAGCTGACAGGGTGAAAAGTGAAAGCTCTCAATTGTGTTCCACTCTTTGCGACCCCATGGACAATAGCCCACCAGGCTGCTCTGTCCATGGAATTCTCCAGGTAAGAATCCTGGAGTGGGTACCATTCTCTTCTCCAGGGGATCTTCCAGAACTAGGGGTTGAAACTGAGTCTCCTGCACTGCAGGCAGATTCTTTAGCATCTGAGCCACCAGGGAAACCTCACAGCCGAAGGGCATATCAAGGGAATGATCTGAGTGAGCCCAGACTCTTGCATCTTCCCTTACACAGGAAAGCGCTAAATGCCTTAACTTCAGTTACCCGTCTCCTTTAATTAGCATTAATTTTTTCACGTTCAGACTCCCTGCCCTTTGTCACAAAGCTTCTGTATAACCTGGCTCCTCCTTTCACCTCCTCTGGGCAGCTCTCTCACGGTCATGTGAGATGCTGTCTCCAGGCTTGAGGTCCTAGAAATGCCCACTGAATAAAACATAATTCCCAACTTCTAGGTTGTGAATAGTTTTTAAGTTGACACACACAATACAATCATATGTTGTCTCCCTCCTGTCATCCAGAATGCCCACAGCTATGCATAAAGAAGTGCAGAGAGTTTTGACACACCTCCCAGCAAACAGCCTCCAGCAGAAGCCAGAAACAGTCTCCAGGGTGAGAAAGCTGGGCAGACTGCCCTCTCTGCTATCTTCCGTCGGCCAAGAACTCCTAAGGAGAACCACCGTCCTGTTCCCAGGAACATCGGCGATCTGCCTTCTCAGAAGAGAGCATGTTTAGCGTCTGCCACATTCAAGGACAAAGAGAACTACCCCCTGGCTTCCAAAACCTACTCAGGACCAGTAGGATCCTTACCTGTAAGTTCCTAGGAAAATCCCATGCATGAATGAACTTATTTATGGTCACACCATAACAAGCAGGCTTTTCAGCTAATCTATGGATTTTTAAATAAGCATAATTTGCGCCTAAATAGTGAGAGCTTCATTTAACCCTTCAAAACAGGACAAAAAAGAAAAACCGAACTACTGGTAGACAGCCAAAGAAATCACTGCCAATTCAAGGATAAAAGAAATCCTCTGACATGCTGCCACCTAGTGGAAACTGTCTAACATTGACAAGCCAGACTTCCAGGTTTGAAACTGCCTTCTGACCCAACTCCACAAAGTTCCAAAAACAATAGATGATGAGGAAATTACAAAACATTTTGAAAAGCTTCTCCTTGTGGTATTTTCCTACTTAGACTGCACTGACTTTTTCATCTTTGCCGTCACAGTACATTTGAACAGACAAGAAAACAACCGGTATGATTTTTCCTTTTTAATTTCCACTTTTTATTTCACTCATAGAAAAATGTTGGGATTTCACAATTTCTCCTTCACAAAAGAGAGTACACAAGAGATCAACAGGATTGTGTAACTGTGGTCTCTAGGATGGCTTCTCTTCAACTTCCGCCTTCATTCAACATCTAAGTACAATTCCCGGGAGTGTGATGGGGAGACTGTTCTGCCAGGCGCCCTTGAACATCTTACAATAGTTTTGGATCACTTTGCCAAAGAGAATTGGGGGAGGGACATCCCAGAACTGGCTCAATCTTGATATATCAGATCCACTTAGGAGAGATCGTACTCCATAAGAATAAATATAAACACCTGTCAGTACTTTCAACTCCTTTCGAGCAGTCATGGGAATTTTGCTCCAGGTTATTTAAACATTGACAGCAAATGCTTAAACCAGCCTCTGCAAACTCAGCTGGATAACCGCCTCCAACAAGACTTTGAGAGCCTTCCAATTCAAGAGTGAACGTTATTAATTTGGTCTTATAAAATCATATGGATCAACAGATACAAATCTTCACTGAGGGTACTCCTAACTGTAAAGATAACTCTGAAAAAAGTCGAGTTGCTGGGGTCTGGTCTCATCAGACCGAAGAGCCCACCTGTGCATTGTGATGTGACTTGTGCCATCCATGCGGTACCTGTCAGTCAGAGCGCAGGAGGAGCAATTTGTCTAGCCAGATGCTTCTGGGAGCCACTGACACCAGCTCCTAGCTGGGGTCTCAGGTGGCTGCCTCCCTCTGCAATCCCAGAGGCAGCTGCAGGGACATCTGGCTGGTTGAACAAGGATTTAACACCCCGTTTGCCAGATATAATACAGGGTTCATACACTTGTTAACATATGTAATGCATTCATTTTAACATCTTAATGATACCCTTCCTGTAATTCTTCTCCAACCTAGTTACGAGAATAGTGTATTCATCAGCCAAGTTAGCACATGAATGCCACATGCGGGTTGTTTCTGAAAATGAATAGCCAGTTTCCTATTCCTGCAGAGAAATCCTGCAGGCTGCCACCTTGTAAAGAGCTCAGAAATCCATCCTCATCCCTCCAGCCAGAGGACCACTGCCTTCCTTCAAGCTGTCGTCATTTCTCATTGCTGCTGCTGCTGCTAAGTCGCTTCAGTCGTGTCCGACTCTGTGCGACCCCATAGATGGCAGCCCACCAGGCTCCCCCATCCCTGGGATTCTCCAGGCAGGAACACTGGAGTGGGTTGTCATTTCCTTCTCCAATGCATGAAAGTGAAAAGTGAAAGTGAAGTCGCTCAGTCATGTCCGACTCTTAGCGACCCCATGGACTGCAGCCTACCAAGCTCCTCCGCCCATGGGATTTTCCAGGCAAGAGTACTGGAGTGGGGTACCATTGCCTTCTCTGGGGTTACAATAATAGCCTCCTATCCCCTCTCCTGGGCTCCTGCCTTCCTCAAACCAGCCCATTGCTGCTAGAGCGAGCATCAGAAAGTCCAAAAGGGAGCAAGGCCCGTATCTTCTATTTTTTAATTTTTCTAAATTTTATTGAAATATAGTTTATTTACAATGTTGTGTTAGTTTCAGGTGTGCAGCAAAATGATTCAGATGCTATATGTCTATACACAGATATATATGTGTGTGTTTAGTCGCTAAGTCCCACCCTACACTTTGCGACCCCAGGTTTCCCTGTCCTTCACCATCTCCCGGAGTTTGCTCAAACTCATGTCCATTGAGTCAGTGATGCCATCCCACCATCTCATCCTCTGCTGCCCCCTTCTCCTCTTGCCTTCAACCTTTCCCAGCATCAGGGTCTTTTCCAATGAGTTGGCTCTTTGCATCAGGTGTGGATCAACTTTCTCAGATTCTTTTCCATTACAGGTTATTACAAGATACTGAGTAACGTTCCCCGTGCTACACAGTTGGTCCTTGCTGGTCATCTGTTTTATATATAGTAGTGTGACTATGTTAATCCCAAGTCTTTCCTGGTTGGTAACTGTGGTGACCCAAGGACAAAACAGCAGATAAAACTAAGGAGGGTCCTAGAATGCAGGAATGGAAAAACTGGACCCTCATCATCCTTCCCTCCCCGGTGTTGTAACTTATTCATGGATTTCAGGTCCTCCTGAGCTGTATAACCTGTCTCCCCTCCTACCCACAGGGAGAAGACATTTGCCTTACTCTTCCTCCAACACAGTATACACGCCTCATCCAATCAGCAAATGACCCGCAAGACCCCTACCCCGCTCCTTCTATCCCGGGTATGAAAGTGGACTAAGGAGCCCTGTTCAATGTCGGTTCTCCCTTGAGCTGGCCCGCTGTTCTAATAGCGTCTGCCACTCTAATAAGCTTTATGTCCCTCTCATTCTGCCTCATGCCTGGAAACTCTTTTCCAACCCCCGCCCGGACCATGACAGTAACCGGAAGTTAGTTTCCTATGTCTGTGAGTCTATTTCTGTTTTGCAAATAAATTCATTTGCATCTTTTTTTTAGATTCCACATATAAGCAGTATCATATGGTATTTGTCTCCCTCTGACATTTCATTTAGTATGATAATCTCTGGGTCCCTCTATCCATGTTGCTGCAAATGGCATTATTTCATTCTTTTTATGGCCAATTAATATTATGACCAAATCATATATATTGCCCAATTATATGCAAATATATATATGGACAACTAATATAAATATTAATATTTATGGCCAAAGTAATATTCCGCTGTGTATATGCACCACATTTTCAACCGTTCCTCTATTGATGAAGTCCCTTCTCTTCTGAAAACCCTCCAGGGGCTGCCTGCAGACGTCAGGAACAAGTCTAATTCCTAACCTGGGCTTAGGAGGCCGCGCATGACTGGGCTGGTTACCAACCCAGGCTCTCCTGCCATTCCTCCCCCGCACACCCAAAGCCCATCGCCCTTAAGAACACTCTGGGCGTTCAAGCCACATGGCACCACTTCAGAGTCATCTCCTTCTGCAGGTCTCCTGCGCTTCCATCCACGCAGACTTGGCATGCAGCCCCTCCCCGGGAGAGAGATCTTACTGTCTTATCGATAGCTCATCTTTAGTTGCAAAGATTTTATTTCCATGGCATTCTTGGCTCACAAAGCACAGAAAGAGTAACTACCAGATGCTATGGAACAACGAAAGAGACAGGATTGGGATTTTTTAGGCTGAGCTACCTGGCATGTGGGCTCTAGTTTCCTGATGAGGGATTGAACCCACGCCCCCCACACTGACAGTGCAGAGTCTTACCACTGGACTGCCAGGGAAGTCCAAGAGACAAGGTTAGCGTTGATTTAGAATCGATGTCTCAGCCCCTCTTTGTCCCTCCGCTAATGCTTGCTTGGAATTTCTAATCCACAGGATGTCGCGGGACACTTTGTATGCACCTGGATGGAGCCGGAGACCTCCTGGCTTGTTGTGAAGAGTCGATGGTTACCACTCTGAAAACGCCTCAAGGCAAAGTACTTTAAGGGCAGGAGCCATTAAGGGGTTCCCTGAAGCTGGGAAAGATTGAAGGCAAAATAAGAGGGCGGCAGAGGATGCTATGGTTGGATGGCATCGCCGACTCAACGGACGCGAATTCGAGCAAACCCCGGGAGATGGTGAGGGACCGCGAGGCCTGGCGTGCTGCCGTCCACGGGGTCACAGAGTCAGACACGACTTGGGTAACTGCACGCCGCCACCGAAACATCTGTTATTCAGGCAGAGTGGAGTCCGTGCTTCCCGGCCGAGAGCCCCCAGGGTACTGGGTTCCAGGACTGGAGAGGGCCGGAGCACTGGGAAGGGGGAGGGGGAGGGGGAGGGGGAAGGGAAGCCCCACCCACCCCAGGTGAGGGGAGGGGTGGGGAGGGGAGGGGTCCAGGGCCCGGCACGTGTCTGGGTGGGGCGGGGGGGGGGCAGGAGATAGGACAGACGCCCCACTAACACTGAAGGTAGTAAGAGCCATCTCAGATCTGAATTTGTAATTTTACCCTTTGTTCCCTAAAATTCTTTATTTTTAACCAAACACTATTGCTTTAAAAAATTCTCTCTCCTAGACGGTTGGGGTGAGGGGGTGGGAGGGAGGCTCAATGGGGAAGGGATGTTAGGTGCACAGGTAACTGATTCACTTTGCAGTACAGCAGAAACTAACATGACATCATAAAGCAATTGTTCAGTTGCCCAATCGTGTCCAGCTCTGAGACCCCATGGACTGCAGCACGCCAGGCCTCCCTGTCCCTCACCATCTCCTGAAGCTTGCCCAAGTTCATGTCCATTGAGTCAGTGATGCCATCCAGCCATCTCGTCCTCGGACACCCTCTTCTTCTGCCCTCAACCTTTCCCAGCATCAGGGGCTTTTCCAATGAGTTGTCTGTTGACATAAGAGGACCAAAATACTGGAGTTTCAGCCTCAGCATCAGTCCTTCCAACTATAAAGCAACTATCCTCCAGTTAAAAAAAAAAATCCCTCAAAGCCAAACAGGGGTTCTACCTCCCTGCTCTCACGCACCCCATTCTGAATCTCCTCATCTCTGTCTCCTCATTGAATAATCCACCCCAGCCATGACCATCCCTGGAAATTCTCAGGGAAGAGCTTTACCAAGATGTGGAGCAGTCTCCTCCTCCCTCAGTTGGCGAGCGGGGGCTCATTTCTCCCAGAAGAGGCTGCTGATTGGAAAAGACATGTCTTTGCACACAGATAATGGACTCTACCCACCGAAGGGTTGAAGAATACAGTGCCCTTGTTTTCCTAAAGCAGAGTGATGCCTTCCTGACCGGGCAATGGCTATACTGGGAATAGAAAATTAGTTTTTATTGTTTAACCTTCATGGTTTAAATGAGGAAGTTTCTGCTACAGTTAAAGGTCCCCTCGAGTTTTCATAAAGTAGCCTTATGACAGCAATATTAGTCTTCATAAAGAGCTCCATTTTAAAATGTTTTGCACTCGGGTACTTGTTACAAAGTTTCATCTAAGGGCTTAGCCGACTAACTGCAGTGGAGCGTCTTGGCCTAACAGTGCTATTTACTGCATCTCTGCTCTCTTTTGCCACTTTTATTTTTTTGATTAATTAATTCATCATTTATTTCTGGCCATGCTGGGCCTTTGTTGCTGAGCACAGACTTCCCCAGCTGCGGCGAGCAGGGGCTGCTCTTCATTGCGGTGCGAGGGCTTCTGACCGCAGTGGCCTCTCTTGTTGCAGAGCACGGGCTCTCGGCACACGGGCTCCAGTGGCCGTGCCTCCTGGGCTCTAGACCACAGGTTTGATAGTTGCAGCGCATGGCTTAGTTGCCCCATGGCATGCGGAATCTTCCAGGATCAGGGATTGAACCTCTGTCCCTGGCATCGGCAGGTGGACTCTCAAGCACTGGACCACCAGAGAAGTCCTCTTTTGCCACTTTTCAACACAATCATGCCACCGCACACTGGCAGAGTTTCTGACATCCACAAAGCCTCATCCCCACCCCCCGCCCCCCCCCTTCCCGAAGAAGGTTATGTGCATAGTCTCTCCCCACAGTACCTCTGACTGCTAGGAATGGAGCTCGAAGTGGGGCAGAGGTACCAGGCCAGCCACTGTGGACCAGCGAGGCCAGGGAGAGAGGGGGAGGTTGGCCTTGAGGGTTCTCCAGCCTCACAGGCCCTGTCATGTTCATGCCTTAAAAAGCCACGCTTGGGAACACCCTCCAGCCCTTAAGGAGAATCTTCCTGGCACTGATAATGTGGCCAGCTTCTGGCAATATTAAACCATCAGCTGCTTGATGACAACAAGAGCAGGGCTGAGCACAGATCACTGATAAATTTATTAGGCTGGTTCTTTAAACATTCCTTGAGCACCAATTTCACGCCTGCCACTGGGTAGAGAAACAAAACATCACGGAGTCTCTGCCCTTGGAAAGCTCGCATTTGGGTGTGTCAGGCCAGCACCAGGCCCCTGGCATCGATGCTATGCTGGGGTGAATACAAGAAGCCCTGGGTGTGCACCACAAGGTTCCTGACCCCAAAGGTGGGCAGACAGGCATCACTGGGGGCTTCCCTGGTGGCTCAGGTGGTAAAGAATCCGCCTGTCAGTGCAGGAGACCCAGGTTTGATTCCTGGATGGGGAAGATCCCTCAGAGAAGGAAATGGCAACCCACTCCAGTATTCTTGTCTGGAGAATCCCATGGACAGAGGAGCCTGGTGGGTCACAGTCCACGGGGGTCAAAAAGAGTCGGCCATGAGTGAGTGACTAACACTTTCACCTTTGTGTGTGAAGAAATGGCTGAGCTAAATTTTGAAAGACAAATAAAAACTGTGCACAAAGAGAAGCCTGGAATGGCACAGGCGGAACATGCAGAAAGACCTCTAATTCATCCGTCCGTCCGTCCGTCCATTCCACAGAGCTCGCCAATGGCTGCAAGGGCCAGGTGTCCTGCAGGAGGCCAAACATCCTCTCTGCCCTCACTGTGCTTGCAGTCACCGCAGGGAGCTAGGAAGTGGCGGGTGGGGAAGGGCACAGCCAGGTTCAGTTCAGTTCAGTTCAGTTCAGTCGCTCAGTCGTGTCCGACTCTCCGCGACCCCAGGTTAGGGAACTTCTAACCGTTTACTGAGGGGACGCTGCTGAGCACGGCCGAGGAGGGCGAGGAGATGGAGCCAGGGGATAATGAGGCTGGGGAGGCGGAGGTTGGAGGGAGGGTCCCAGAACACAAAGGACTTGGCGTTCCATTTTCAGCAGCTCAGACTATCCTGAGAACTGCAAGGGCCCACTGAGGATGTTCGTAAGCAGGAAGTCAGTGACGTGTTCCAATCAGCATCTGAGAAACCGCTGAGCTGTAGAGAGGGTGGCTGGAGGCAGTGTGAGTGGGGCAGTGGTCCAGGTAAGCAGTGATGATGGGGATGCTGAGCCTGTACTGAGGGGCCAGCGGTCGTGACACAGCACAGAGAGAAGTGCTTGAAAGCTTAGGAAGGAGGCAGAACCCACAAGGCGAGGGTGAGGTACAAAAGTCAGAGGAAGCCTGCAAGACCATCTTCTGGCTTCAGGTTTGGGGTGATGGAGGGGACGGCTCTGTCGCTCACCACGAAAGGGGAGATCAGATGAGAAGCAGATATATGCATGGAGGAGAGAAGATTCTGAGTTCATCAAGTTTCTGATGAATATGAGCTTTACAGTTTCTAATTATCATGATTATCTTTACTGCTGCTTCTGCTATAATACCGCCGCCATCACCCCTACCTTCACCAATCCCACCACCATCACCCCTACCATGACCAATCCCACCACCATCACCCCTACCTTCACCAATCCCACCACCATCACCCCTACCTTCACCAATCTCACCACCATCACCCCTACCTTCACCAATCCCACCACCATCACCCCTACCTTCACCAATCCCACCACCATCACCCCTACCTTCACCAATCCCACCACCATCACCCCTACCTTCACCAATCCCACCACCATCACCCCTACCTTCACCAATCCCACCACCATCACCCCTACCTTCACCAATCCCACCACCATCACCCCTACCATGACCAATCCCACCACCATCACCCCTACCTTCGCCAATCCCACCACCATCACCCCTACCTTCGCCAATCCCACCACCATCACCCCTACCTTCGCCAATCCCACCACCATCACCCCTACCTTCGCCAATCCCACCACCATCACCCCTACCTTCGCCAATCCCACCACCATCACCCCTACCTTCGCCAATCCCACCACCATCACCCCTACCTTTGCCAATCCCACCACCATCACCCCTATCTTCGCCAATCCCACCACCATCACCACCACCACCACCACCCTGTGCTCTCAAAGAGCAAAACCTGAGAACTGAGGGAGCACCCTAGTGATACAGACGCTATGTGAGGATGGACCTCTCAGACCATGAATCTTGAAAAGTTCAAACAAACATTTGCTGCCTGGTCATCACAGATATGGGCTTCCCATGTAGTGCAGTGGTCAAGAATCTACCTGCCAACGCAGGAGCTGCAGGAAACCTGGGTTTGATCCCTGGGTCGGGAAGATCACCAGAGGCGGTTATGAGAACCCTGAAAAATCCCGTGGACAGAGGAGCGTGGCGCGCTCCAGTCCATGGGGTCGCAGAGAGTCAAACAGGACTGAGCGACTGAGCACAGTGCAGCACCCCTCTCAGATATGGAGCGTCCTGTGCAACTTCCAAGATCTGTCTTCTCTGTACCGCACAGGCTGAACCCTGCTTCTCAAATATAGTCAAGTCATTCACCAGTGGCTTCCCTGTCCCCCAGTGGCTCTCACCTCTTCCTAAGATGCTTGGTGGTGGTTTAGTCACTAAGTCATGCCCAACTCTTGTGACCCCATAGACTGCAGCCCGCCAGGCTCTTCTGTCCATGGGATTCTCCAGGAAAGAATACTGGAGTGGGTTGCCATGACCTCCTCCATAAGATGCTTAGAACACCTCCTTGGTCAGTATTTACCCTGAAGCCTTCCTGAAGATAGACCAGCCCTTCTAAGAAAGATTTCCCAAATCTTCCCAGTCTACTCCTGAACCACCAAATCAGAATCTTTGTAACAGATCTGGGAGCCTTTCATTTCTGTTTTAAACAAGCTCCCCAAGTGATTTTTAAGATCAAGCCAGGTTTTGGAAATGCTTCTCAAGGGCACATCATTCTCTCCAGCTCTGCAGGCTGGCCCTCTCCTAGGATGAGCCACTCCTGGTGGAGCAATCCAAGCATCCTTCACCAGGTCCCCTCCAACTGAGGACCCTCAGTCTTACTGACTTCTGGAATCGCAGCCCAAGAGCCTATGTCACATAATGAGATGCTCCTCTTTTAGGCACGCCCTTGGTCTTCTGTTTTCTTTTTTAATGTCAAGCCAGAATACCTTTTCTTCCACCCTGGAGCACTTCTGGCATGAAGATAAGCCCAACTCCTACAACACCACTCAAGGTTATTTCCCTTTCGCACACCCTCCTACCTTTTGCCCTGGGTCTCCCCTGTGACTGAGCCCATCACAGCTAATGGGTCGTTGTTGGGCAAAACCCAGTAGATGGCTTGATGTTGTAGGAAAATTCTGTGAGTCCTGCTTTGGCTTTCCCATAAAGGCAGCTTTTATAAATGCTAGATATGATTGGGGTTGATTGAATTGCAGTTCCCAAAACTGTTATGGCAGAGATGAAATCCCATTGGAAAACCACTACATGACTAACATCTTGACTTGGGAACGTCAGTGCCCCCAAACCCCAAGTTGCCTTGTGGGTTTACAAGAAACTTTCTTGGGACACATACTCTTATATACAAAGGCAAAGAGATAATGAATGGGGTTTAATTTTTCCCCTAGGTTTTGTCATGTGAATTTAAACAAAAATCAAATGAAAAATAATGTCTATATAACAACTGCAATGATTATAATTTCCTAAGTAGTTAAGATCTACTCAGTTTCACTTGCTTTTTATGGACTTAGTTTTAAAAGTGAAAATATGTTTCCTGTAATAATTGACATTGGAATTCTAAGGAATCAGCTTTATAGATGGAAAAAACAACCACTCAGTCTGATGAACTTTCTGGTTTTAAATTTATGTTCTTGAACCCACAAAACCTACCAAAAACTGGGAAAGTGAGAATCAAAATTTATTCAAAGATCTCAGATGCATAGGATTAAACAAACCTTTGGAAGTTCCTCAGAAAGATGTACGCTGTTAAATCTACTTACACATACCTCTCTCTTTTGGAATCTAAATAATCCTAAAGTACTTTAACTTTTAGAAAATAAAATCTTGACGGTTCCAATTTTTTGTATACTTGTATATACATAGAGTTAACTCCTGTTCACATAGTGAGCCCACTTTCCTGCCTAAATAGGATTTAGTGAATGTTGGAGACCAATCACTGCCCTCTTAGAATCCATCCTTTCCTCTTTGCAACTAGGGACAGGCAGCCCTCTTCCCCAGCTTTGGTGCCAACAGCTGCTAAACCAGAAACGACAATGTGAAGCCCGCCTTGCATCCAAGTGCCTGCTTATGAGTAAGCTCCAGACAGTAAGACACTCGAGAAATGACGATGTCACAGCTTCCAAGAGCCGCCTTGACCCTTTCTTTCCCCCTTTCCACTTTCTGGGAATGACAACGTATGGAGAAGACAACTTGGATCCAGAGATGAAAGTACCTGTTGAGGATGGAGGTGCCTTCCTGCCAGCCCTGAACTTGCACCTTTAGATTTTTGCACATAAGAGGAAAAACTTCTATCTTATTGCTTCCACTGAGTGATGGGTCTCTTGGTTACAGCAGCACAGACTGTACTAAAGAACAGTGAACGTATGACCAAGGATCAAAGGACTGCAAATCTCTGGCTACATCGTTCTCAGTTATCAGGAGATAGTTTCACATATATTGTGAACCCTGAAGGAGATCAACTAATGTGCTGATTCCTGGGGAAGAAAATAAGAATTCCAGGTAAGAATCAATTGTTCGATGATTATGACTCTGGTCTGACTCCCCATTTTTGGTAAATCTTTTGAGGCTCAGTGACCTACAGACACCATGAGGTGGTTAGTTAGGAATGTGCTAACATAGTTTATTGGTAGTCATCACCATTGGCTTTTATATTCTGGGGTGAAATAGAGAGTTTTGTAAGATCATATAGGAAGCCAGAGCTATGTTTTCAGTTCCCATTATAGCCCTGCCTCTATATAGGTTACAAGCCATGAAGGGGCCAAAAACATGATTAAAGCAAGAAGTTCAGCTGAAGATAAGTTTCAACAAAATATGATTGCATAGAGGCAAAAGCAGAAGAGGGCGGCAGAAGATGAGACGGTTAGATAGCATCATCAACTCAATGGACATGTATCTGAGCACAGTAGGAAGAGAGTGGAGCACAGGGAAGCCTGGTGTGCTGCAGTTCATGGGGTCGCAGAGCTGGACAACTTAGCAACTGAACAGCAACAATGGAGGCATCATTGCTTCAGGCTATAATAGTAACATTCACCAACTATACCACTGGTAAGACAACCAGTAAATGAAAATCAGGCTTATAACTTTATGAACGGCTTTATGAATCGATCAATGACCCGGGTTTAATTAAAAAATTAGTTTACGGAATTTAAGAAGTCATCCAGTCCTTGTTTTTTTTCCTCCCATCTTGAGTCTAAGTCAGATGCGATATATTCATATGTGAGCAAAAAGGCTACAGCTCTCGTCCTGATGGAGCTGCAGTTTTGTTCCAGGAGCTCTAAACATTTCTGATTGTGCAGTTTCTTGAGAGAAGGAAAAAATTCAATCCTCCCAAAGTTACATATTTTTTACTTAAGTATTAAAACATTGTTGAATATTAGATACATTATAAAATATTCACAAAAATATTCTAAAGCTAACATTAAAATACATATACATGTAAGAGCTTCCCAGGTGGCACTAGTGGTAAAGAACCCGCCTACCAATGCAGGTAGATTTAAGAGACGCCAGTTTGATTCCTGGGTCAGGAAGATGCCCTGGAGAAGGGCATGACAACCCACTCCGGTATTCTTGCCTGGAGAATCCCAGGGACAAAGGAGCCTGGTGGGCTGTAGTCCACAGGGTCACAGAGAGTGGGACACCACCAAAGCCACTTAGCACACGCACGCATTCATGGAAGTCACCACCCTTCCTTCTCACATCCTGGGGGGTCACCTTGAAGGCACTGAACCCTTCACACTGGAGAACAAGGCAATTGATATGATTTGTATATGGATTCTCTGCTCCGTATCACCCTTTCAGATACATTTCAAAATAAGTTTCGGGAAGTTTTTCACAAATAGGTACCCAACATGAAATTAGCAAGCAAGCATAGAAACATCAGAGCTTCCCAGGTGGCACTCATGGTAAAGAACCAGCCTGTCAATGCAGGAGACGTAACAGACATGGGTTCAATCCCTGGGTCAGGAAGACCCCCTGGAGGAGGGCATGGCAACCCACTCCAGTATTCTTGCCTGGAGAATCCCATGGACAGAGGAGCCTGAGGGGCTACGGTCCATTGGGTCACAAAGAGTCAGACACGACTGAGCGACTAACACTTAACAGTAACATCAAGTCGAGTTACCTCCCAGGTCTCAGGATACATAAATAGTGTATAAACTGAGCCTGGCCGGGAGGTCTGTGGGCCACGCACCCCTGCTCCGGCCTGAGTGCCCACATCGCTCTTCAGCCTGGCAGAGGCCAGAGAGGCCACCAAAGCCGGAACAAGAACTGCTTTATAAATTGGACACCGTATTTGTGCTAGTGTTTGCTTTATTGTCATAGACTGTTATGACAGACTTCGTAAATTGTGGTTGGTAGAGCTGGATCACTAAGAGGCTTTCAGAGTTCTGTGCTAAAGGGGAAAAAAGCCAAGAAAACCCAGCCACAAACAAAAAAAGGGAGAAAAACAGCATTACTAGTCTGACCAAAGACGGGCTGGGTAAACACCAGTTTTTGCACACAGAGAATGTGATACTGTGCTTATGTCTAGCATTTCTTACCACTGGATGGGGCGAGCTCTCAGTAATGACTGCAGCCGCCAATGTCGTTTTGTTTCATGGGTTCACCCAATATCTACATTAGAACTAAAACTAAGAGACACAGCTACTTATGCATGCCTGCTACAGCTATTCTATTTTTAGCATCAGCAAGAGAAATGAAAAATCTGATTATTCTGGCAAGATGTGTAGGCTGTCACATTAACCAATAATCCCTGTCATAGGAGAACACATTTGGGAAATCACTATTTGGCCAAGGTAATGTGGCTCACCTGGTAAAGAATCTGCCTGCAAAGCGGGGGACCTGGGTTCAATCCCTGGGTTGGGAAGATATCCTGGAGAAGGGAAAGGGTACCCACTCCAGTATTCTGGCCTGGAGAATTCCATGGACTGTATAGTCCATGAGGTCACAAAGAGTCAGACATGACTGAGCAACTTCCACTTCACTTCACTTCAAGGTAAAGGTAAATGCTTGGTTATTGGAGAAGTTATAGCAAAGTGCCTAGCACAGTAGCACCCTTAATGAACACTGCTTGACTCTAATGATAAGATATGAACAGCATGCATCTTCTGCCTAAAGAGTCATTTGTCTGGGGGGAAAAATGGCATCTTCTGCTTTTAAACACACAATGGTATATTATGACAGCTTCTTATTCTTTAAAAAGGATTACCTGTGTGTAACATTGTTACCGATGAATAACAGGTAAAATACTATAGCACAACAAAAATAAATGTGAAATTAATAAAAAGTTCTACTCATCCCATGGGCTTCCCCAGTGGCTCAGATGGTAAATAATCCACCTGCAGTGCAGGAGACCCGGGTTCAAGCCCTAAGTTGGGAAGATCCCCTGAAGAAGGAAACAGCGACCTACTCCAGTATTCTTGCCTAGTGAATCCCATGGACAGAGGAGCCTGGTAGACTACAGTCCATGGGGTTGCAAAGAGTTGAACACGACTGAAGTGACTTAGCATGCACTCAAGACATGAGGTAACACTATCACTTTTTAAAAATAGCAAACAAACTGTCCTAATTCCATTTTTTAATAATCTAAACTACACCCACTTACACAAAATAATTTATATTATATTAAATTTTATATATATACACAATCACATTCACACACATGCACTGGTCTACTTTAAGGTGTTTGTTCTCTTTTCTGGATTGCGACTTTGCACAGTTCCATCTTTACATTATCCAATCCTATTTTAAACGTCTCTGGAGGGTTTTCTACTTTTATTTTCATAAGCTTTGTATGCTGCTGCTGCTGCTAAGTCACTTCAGTCGTATCCAACTCTGTGTGACCCCACAGACGGAAGCCCACCAGGCTCCCCCATCCCTGGGATTCTCCAGGCAAGAACACTGGAGTGGGTTGCCATTTCCTTCTCCAATGTGTGAAAGTGAAAAGTGAAAGTGAAGTCGCTCAGTCGCGTCCGACCCTTAGCGACCCCACAGACTACAGCCAACCAGGCTCCTCCATCCGTGGGATTTTCTAGGCAATAGTACTGGAGTGGCTTGCCATTGCCTTCTCCGAAGCTTTGTATATTCCTTGTTAAATGGATTTTTCAGGCTTTTTAAAAGTTATGAATGAAATCCTTCATTCATGTTTTCCAATTACTGTTTGAAATGGGGACAGCTAGTGATTATTAGCGATGACTTTTGTAAACTGATTTATTTTTCTTGTAGCCTCTCAGCTCCTCTGAATTTTCCCAAGTATACAATCACGTCACATTCAGATTCTACCTTCTATATATTTTATTTCATTCCTATATGTAATTGCATTTGCTAGCACATTCTGAACAATGTTAAATAACATGGGGACAGTGGATATCTTTGTTGTGTTCCTGACAGAGAAATGCTCCTATTTTTCATCATTCAGTTCAGTTCAGTTCAGTTCAGTCGCTCAGTCGTGTCCGACTCTCCGCGACCCCATGAATCACAGCACGCCAGGCCTCCCTGTCCATCACCAACTCCCGGAGTACACTCAAACTCATGTCCACAGAGTCGGTTTAGCTTCCTTTTATTTTGAGCTATTTAGGATAACATCAATAATTCAACTAGTTCTACTTTCTAATGGATTTTAAACATCAGAAATGCATGCAAAATTTTGTCACTCACTTTTCAGTATCTAGCAAATGATACTGTTTTTCTTCTTTGACTTGTTAAAATGAATCATCCTTGCATTCCCATAAGTAAACATCAATGGTATCTGTTCTTAATATTCGGAGAAGGCAATGGCAACCCACTCCAGCATTCTTGCCTGGAAAATCCCATGGACGGAAGAGCTTGGTAGGCTGCAATCCATGGGGTCACAAAGAGTTGGACAAGACTGAAGTGATTTAGCAGCAGCAGTTCTTAATATTACTTATTTTCTAAATTATCTTGGCTGATTTTACATACTCATTTTTCCAGAAGAAACCCAAAGTATAATTTTTAAGAACCAGGGTACCAGTGAAATTAAAAGTTTGTATTCTTTCCATTGTAAGGAGATTCAATATATGTTGATCTAAATAGAAAATTAGGAAGCAATCCTAACGAGAATTACCTTAATTAGGGGATCAGTTTTGAACTAATACATTACCTCTGCTGCTGCTAAGTCACTTCAGTCGTGTCTGACTCTGTGCAACCCCATAGACAGCAGCCCACCAGGCTCCGCCGTCCCTGGGATTCTCCAGGCAAGAACACTGGAGGGGGTTGCCATTTCCTTCTCCAATGCCTCTGCTGCTGCTGCTGCTAAGTCGCTTCAGTCGTGTCCGACTCTGTGTGACCCCATAGAAGGAAGCCCACCAGGCTCCCCGGTCCCTGGGATTCTCCAGGCAAGAACACGGGAGTGGGTTGACATTTCCTTCTCCAATGTGTGAAAGTGAAAAGTGAAAGTGAAGTTGCTCAGTCGTGCCCGACCCTTAGCGACCCCACGGACTGCAGCCCACCAGGCTCCTCCATCCATGGGATTTTCTAGGCAAGAGTACTGGAGTGGCTTGCCATTGCCTTCTCCGCAATATCTCAGAGGCAGGATTAAAAGCAGACTAACAAAAATGAAACATAGAACAAAATAAGAAAAATGAATTAGAATTTGTCATTCTCTGTCTGACTTACTTCACCATATACATTCTCGAGGCCCATCCATGTTGCCACAAATGGCGGCATTTCATTTCTCTCTTAATATTATATCACTTACACATGGAATCTAGAAAACAATACAAATAAATCTATGGACAAACAGAAATAAACTCAAAGACAGAAAATAAGCTTATGTGGGATAAGAGAAAGGAGGGGCAATTAGGAGTGCTGGATTAACAGATACAAACTACATAAACCAGCACAGGGAATCATACTGAACAGCTTGTAACAATCTATAACGGGCTACAGTGTGGGGGAAATAACTGAACCACATCCTGTACGTCCAAAACTAACATCACATTCTAAATCAACTGTACTTCAGCAGCAAACTGACTGTTAGATTTCACAGCGTACAGCTCAGTAAGGCCCCTCAGTAAGTGTGGATCAGAATTTCTGAAGAGAATTTTAAATTAAGGGTCTTGCAAATGTTACGTCTTCCCTCCCCTAATATACTGTCCTTCACAACACAGCTTATAAATACCTTAAGATCAGGCTCTCTATATTCTAAATTACTGCATTATTGAAATCAAGTCCAAGTCTTAAATAGACTTGGAAGTTTCCTAAGGATAATATGTACTTAACACATTTACTGTTGTAGTAATAAAAACATCACAGTGGTTTTCTGCAACCAGTTTCAGTGTTTGCATTGTTTTAATGCAATTTTAGAATGATCAAACATGCCCTATCTAAACTTTTAAAATATGTCTTTGATTAAATCATCAACAATAACAATGAATTAGTAATAATGGTGGTAAAGTAATATATAAACATTTAATGAGTGCATACTCTGTTTCCAGGACTGTGCTCAGTCCTTTACATCTTTTATTCAAATCAACCACAATCCTATTACAGAGGGATTGTGAACTCTAGTTTTTAAAGATGAGGAAGCCAGAGTGAAGAAATATTAAGTACCTTCCCAAGATCACATTTATTCAGACATAAGTCTGACTTCACATGCTACAATTTCTCCCACAAAATATACATGATTAAAATGGTAAGAGAGCGTGCTAAGTCACTTCAGTCATGTTTGACACTTTGCAACCTTATAGACTGTGGCCCGCCAGGCTCCTCTTTCCATGGGATTGTCCAGGCAAGAATGCTGGAGTGGGTTGCCATGCTTTCCTCCAGGGGAATCTTTCTGACCCAGGGATCCCACCCATATCTCTCACATTTCCTGCGTTGGCAGGCGGGTTCTTTACCACTAGCACCACCTGGAAAGACCTGAAAGTGAGAGTGAAAATGCTGGCTGCTCAGTCGTGCCCGACTCTTGTGACCCCATGGACTGTAGCCCTCCAGGCTCCTCTGTCCATGGGATTCTCCAGGCAAGAATACCGGAGTAGCTAGCCATTTCCTTCTCCAGGGGATCTTCCCATCTCATGGACTGAACCATGTCTCCTGCATTGGCAGGCGGATTCTTTGCCGCTGTGCCACCTAACCTAAGATGAGGTAAATACAGTATAGCAGTCATTCAATTTCCAATTGCTTCTAATAGTGAAAAATCAGAAGTTATTCATTTTTCTCTTGTTTTTAGTAGTTTAATTTTTTGCAAAGCAGAAAAAAAATGCTATAGAACATTTATAAATGAATTAGACTAATGGAATTACTGTTGCTATATAGCTCAAAAATTACAATAGAAGATCAAAAAATCAGATCTAAACCTACATTTTAAAATAGCCATCTACTGCATAAACCTAAGCACCTACACACTAAATACAATGAAAATGCAATCTTTTTAAACAACATTCTTATAGACACTAGAATGATATATACTTCCTTGATTCTATCACATATTTTTTTTATATTTCAGAATCTCTGAACTGGATGCAACTAGAATCTATAATGATTATGTTTAATTCTTTAGTCAATTTTTTTTCTCTCTTTGTGATGCATGAAATAATAAAGTAAGTTGAAAATTTGTGGTATCTTAAATTTGTTGAAACATAGCAAATACCAGCCTGAAGGGTTATACAAAACAGTTTTATCTCTCCCTACCTCTATACCCAATACATAGCCTCTTTTTTAAAAATGCGATCGCTACTTGTGAATTTTTTAAAAAGAAACTCAAATTTCAACTTAGGTTTGAGGCATTTGAGAAATTTAGAATCTACTGTGAGATGATCAGAGACAGCCCGGGGAGCTGCAAACTAGAGGTTGTTATGTCCGAGCAGATGCAAGAACCCATGCAGATGTGTTATGCGAGGCAGCAATGTGGACACAAGTGCACACCCTGGAGTCAGGGGGCTCTACCCAGTGCTTGCTGGAGTCAGTAAGTAAAACAATGCCAAGGCTGCAGAATTCTCAAGGGACTGTATCCAGGAAAAGAAAACGGGCAGTTATTCCAGCATTTCTCCACTGAGGCTGTCAGTGTAGAGAAGTCATTTGTCTTCTGTGTCCCCATCCCCTCCCTTCTCACTCAGCCCTCCTGGAAAATCAGAAAAAGTCCAGAGAATCTCTTCTCCCCCAACATCAACTCCTGCTCTGCTTCGCTTCCCCACACAAGTCAGATGACAACAGAGGACCAGCTAATACTTATTCTCCTCAGAACCCTGGATCCACAGATGGGGAATAGGGGGTCTTCCCATTCCAAAACACAGCATAAAGGAAGTAGCCAGTAGAGAATCCTTGAGCAGAGAGAACGGTTTCTAAGGCAGGGAATTCAAGCTAGCATACTGACTCACTGACTACCACAAACCATCGCTGTCCTCCTTTCAAGAGTGAATTTAAATGCCTCCTCCAAAATAAGAGAGAGAGAGAGAGGAAGAGGAGAGAGATAAAGAAAGGAAAGAATAGTTGCATGAACACCACCGGTCACTATAACTAACCACTCGGTCATGTCCAACTCTTTGCGACCCCATGGACTGTAGCCCTCCAGGCTCCTCTGTCCGTGGGATTCTCCAGGCAAGCATACTGGAGTGGGTTGCCATGCCCTCCTCCAGAGGATCTGCCTGACCCAGGGATGGAACCCAGGTCTCCTGCATTACAGGCAGATTCTTTACCATCTGAGCCACCAGGGAAGCCCAATTAACCACTACCAACTTCAAAAGGATTCTGCTAATCCCTCAAAAAAAAAAAATCTCTTTAGCTCTCTTACAAATTATTAAAATAAAAAAGAACAAAGTCAACAGCACTTAGCCAATTTTAATTTTCAGCATTAATAGAGTCAGTGAGAGCCCTTGACTTATCATCTCAATGTGAACTCACCTTCTGCACAGCTGCTTGAAAAGCCTGTTTAATTCTCTTACACGAATCTGGTATTAATTTTGAGTCTTGACTCTCCAGAGTTGTGTCTTGCAAATCCGTGTTTTCATGGAGCTTGAAAATTCTATTAATGCAGTGAGTGTCATCTTCTGATATTCTGTTAGGATCCATCTGAGAGGGGAAAAAAGTGTGAGGACACAGAGTGGTTATCACTGATCACTCTATTGTTGGGTCAAGTGTGGCTAAGACAACAGAATTCATTCTTGCAAGAACGAATGCAGGTCCCCAACAACTAACAGTGAACACAGTTACCCTCGAGTTGGTGCAAACATTGACTTCTAATTTGTTTTTATGAGTCTCTATCATCCACAACACACGTGTACACATGTGATTCATGGGGAAATTATCAAAATTGTCTGACATTATTCAAGTCCTCACTGAGGGGAAGGGTATCGACAAAATTACCGGTGGTCAGTACAGGAAGAGCAAGCCTTTTAAGTCCTAAGCAGCACGCTATGTGGGATTATGAAGCCCACTTGGATATTCAAAGCATGAAACCAACATAAATCAGGCGAAATTAACATCATGTTCAGCTGCCATGTTTGCCTAGCCTTTTCCCTTAATCAATGTGTGTTTTAATCAGCCGAAGAAATCCATTTCCTAGCCCCAAAGAAAACCTGAAGCCAGAAGCAGTTTCCCTTTTTGTTGAACCTCTCACCAGTTTTCTTAGACGGGAGAGCTACATCTGTCAGAAGGTGACTGAACGTGTTTGGTGATGCTTGGTATCAGCTGCGGTGAAGGGGGCTCATGAGCAACCTATACATATTCATGCTGAGGGAATGCTAAAATTCTTGAAGTGCGTGGGATGGCCCCACTCAAAATATCCCCACAGAGTTATCAGCTGGTCGCCTAGTTACAACAGGTACCAGCACAAGCACTTCTCTGAGTATTACTCTTAAAATTGTCTGCCAACTCCTCCTGGGGCTCTGACGAGTCTTTGTAGTGGTTTCAACTGCCAAGTAAAGAGGAGAGGTAATTAGCTACCTAATTGTTTTAATAATAGTGGCTTAATTTATCATTCTTTTCTTTCAAAAACTTCAAGGTACTTCATGTGCATTTGCTTTTTAGGTACAGGCTAGATTAAAAAAAGCCGGGGTGGGGGCAGATTACGTAAATTTGCAATAACCAAAGCACAGTCAATTAATACCAGGTCTCTCAATCCCTGGTTTAATTATCTTTCTAAAAGTCAGTGGAAGATGTGCAGATTTATTAATCAGCTATCAGAAGTAAACTAAATACCCTACCCATATCCAAAACTCTCAAAACAAAATGATAGCCTTTCAACAAATGCGCACCCACCAATGTGAATTTTATCATTCCACTCTTGTAAATTAAAGGATTGGTATCTATAATCACGGGAGAGGTGTCACTCAGGACTCAAAACTACTTGCAACCCATATTTATCTTTTATGTCTTTAAGATAATGAGTACAAATCATAATATCTGAGATTTCACATAAGGCAAGCTTTCAATTCCATAGTTCTGTCAAAAAGCTCACTTACACCAGTAAGTTTCCCACAAAACCAGAGCGGCTTGGGCAGCTGATGTGAAGGGTCACTGGGTTTAGACCTCAAGAAAGAAGATTCCTGCGAAGGCCTCAGTTGGCTCACCACCAGAAAGCCACTGAGCTAAAGGGACAGTGTGGTATCAGTGGGGAAATGCCGGGGGACCCTAACATTGATTGGTTAAGCTCCAACCCTGCTGACAAGCTGAGCACCATCAACAAAAACAGTAGCCTCTTGCTATGGGAAGTATAGTCCTGTCATCTTCAGGGTTACAAGCTCAGCCAGGTTTCGTCAGCAATGCAGATGCCCAGGCCCCACCCTGGGCAGTGCCTGTGAAACTGCATTCTAAATCAGATTAGAGGTGATTCTCATGCACGTTAAGGTTTGAGAAGTGATGCTGTCAAATACCAAAAGTACAAATATCAACTGTCTACTATTAAAATGTCTCCAAATTTCCTTGGACACCCACTTTAAAGTTTTTTCACAAGTAATACCAGCTAGCACAAAAATACTGATATGGTCAATGATGGTTAAAGATTTAATGAAGAGAAATATGATGCGAAGATTTTAGTCTCTTCTCTCTTAAAAAACAGTCCTTCCCAGGTCCCACCCTGGGCCAACTTATTCAATATCCCTAAGAGTTGAGGTCAACTGAATCTCTCTCCCCGAGAGTATCTAATGTGCAAGTGAGAACCACTGTTTCAGACGGTCATGTTAGGGCTTGTTTGTGGTTTAGTCGCTAAGTCATATCTGACTATTTGCAACCCCATGGACTGTAGCCCACCATCTACTGTCCATGGGATTCTCCAGGCAAGAATGCTGGAGGGTTTGCCATTTTCTTCTCCAGAGGATCTTCCCAACCCAGGGATCAAACCTGTGTCTCCTGGATTGGCAAGCGGTTTCTTTACCACTGAGTCATCTGGGAAGCATATTTACAGCTAAACATATATAAATGTTACCAATTATTTTCCCAAATGAAAGTGTGACATCATTAAGTTTGATATTATACTCACTGATTTTGTTTCCTTAAGGGTCATACATTAGAAATTTATTTTTAAATTTTATTTTATTGAATTAATTTGCAATGTTGTATTATTTTCTAATGTAGAGCAAAGTGATTCAGTTATATGTATACATATATGTGTGTGAGTGTATATATATATATAGCAGTTTGCATCTGCTAATTCCAAACTCCCAATCTATCCCTCCTATACCTTCTGTCTTGGCAACCACAAGTCTGTTCTCTATGTCTGAGTTTATTTCTGTTTCACAGATAAGTGCCTTTGTGTCATATTTTAGATTCCACATACAGGTGCTATCATATGGTATTCGTCTTTATCTGATTTACTTCAGTTAGAATGATCCATCCATGTTGCTGTAAATGCCACTGTTTCATTCTTTTTATGGCTGAGTAACATTCCATTATCTACATGTACCATATCTTCTTTATCTATTCATTTGTCAATGGACATTTGTCTCCATGTCTTGGCTAATGTGAACAGCGCCGCTGTGAACATAGTGGTGCGAGTGTCTCAGGAACTTATTTTTAATCTACAACCAAATGTCTCTGTCAGTCCGCTGCCCTTGCGACTCTCCTTGCCTGCAGATGGGGACCAGGAGAAAGGGTGGAGCAGAGGGGCAGGGGCGCAGGGCCAGCCACATGCATGCATGCTAAGTTGCTTCAGTCCTGTCTGACTCCCTGCACCCCATGGACTGTGGTCCAACAGGCTCCCCTGTCCACAGCTTTCTCCATGCAAGTACACTGGAGTGAGTTGCCATGCCCTTCTCCAGGAGGTGTTGCCCACCCAGGGATCGAACCAAGGTCTCCTGCACAGCCGGCAGATTCTTCACTGTCTGAGCCACCAGGGAATCCCCAAATCACAGTAAAGTGATTACAAATGAATTAACTGTACCTAGAAATGACTGAAAATATTAACTGAGTCTTGAATATCTGATTTAAACTGGACTTCAAAAATACATTTATCAGATGGTGTGGTTCATATGAAAGTAACTCAGTCTGAAAGCCTCCTTGAAACTTCATCGCTTGTAGGGTTAAATGAGGCAGGATGCTTGCCATCTGTGCTACTTCGTTTTCTGTTTTTTCAAGCCGACAGCCCACACACCTCCACATCAGACTTTTGGTAGTGACGGCTCTCCTTCCTGGGTAAAGAACAGCCCAGGGAGGTTGGTGTGCATGCTGGGGGTTTGGGGAAACAGTTAAAAGGGAAGAGAGATTGAGTTTTCTGAAAAACTTATCTTATAGCTAAGTTCTAAACTTTGAATGTGGTTATATGGATGTTGTGTGTGGTGTGTGTGAGTGTCTAAATACACATCAATATTTAAAAGCAACTTTTTGGAAGGGTTTTTTTTTCTTTGTAAACCAAAGTATGAATACTATGTGGTAAATATATAGCACAAACCACATGCTAGTTTTTCTTTGGCAAGGTTGGTGGGGGAAAAGCCAATCTACACTGGATCTAGTACTTTCTTTCTTTTTTTTTTCTTAATCTAGGCACAAGCAATCTGCAAACGTTCGGGAGGCAGATTCATTTTTAACTATTTAAACATGAGTTGAGAAAGGGAAACTTGTTCTAAGTCACTATAATTTTTTTTTACATTATTTGGGGATATTTTTCTAAATGCAATTAAAACTAAATTGAACTGTTTTTTCTTTGAACTTTTTTAATGGAGTATAGCCAATTAACAATGTTGTGATTCTTGAGGATTTCAGGACTTCCCTCTCTCACGTTTAAACAAAAACAATACAACTGGATCCATTTTCTTTTCTTTTTTTTTATGATAAACTGCAAACACGTTACCTGATATTAGATGATTTCATTCTAAGTCAAATGCATTCAGGAATCCCAAGTAAGTGACCCACAAACTGAGTGGAAATAAAAAAATCTATCTCTTATTTGGTACGAAGTTCTCATCCAAAGGAACTGATTAAGTGAAAACGTTCAACCAGTGTCAGGTCAAACTGGGTCTATTCTCTCAGCTAGAACTTTCAAAGAAGGCTTCCAGCAAATGTGAAAGGGAAAAGAATTCTAGACTGAACCTACAGGTACTGACCATGGAGTTTCAACAGTTACCAGCGCATCCTGTTTCATCTATAAGCAACCACATTATTATTTTGAAACAAATCCCGAACATTCTATTTCATTTGTAACTTCTTCTGAATGTATCTCTAGATGTCTGGACTCCTTTAGCTACCATCCTCAGCAAAACCTAACCACATCTATTGGGGATTCCTATGAAACCATTGCTCCAAATATTACTTCTTTACCAAAGAAGGCCACTTTAAAAAAATGCAGCCCAAAGCTGGGTTCAGCATAATGGCTAATACATTTTGCAAAAATTTTGGAGAATCCCAATCTTCATGACTTCTAGGAAAACTGTGCCCAGAAATTCGATGACATTAAATTCTCCACATGAAATTTTTCTAGCCAGGCTTACTAACTTACATGTGGACTTTGGAAAAAATTGTTGAAAGTTTTCACTGTTATCCATGTGACATCAAGACTGCTAAGCGATCATGAGAGGCTAGACTTCTCGGCACACCAGACCATTAATACTGGGACTCCCTACAAAGAAGTCAAACAATTTCTTCAACAGCCCAGCAAGTCATTCTTTTTGAAATGGTCACATTTCCATGGTTCCTGTCCATCTAAGCTGTGCCTGGTCCCTGCAAGCCATTCATCCCCGAGCTCTTTCAGTGCTGAATACTCACTTCTCAATTCCTGCTATGAAAATGCCATAACGCTAAGGTGTTAGCAGAGATAAGAGATGGAGAAGTACTGGGGCTTCCCTGATGGTCTAGTGGTTAAGACACCACCCTTCCAATGCAGGGGAGTTGGGTTTGATCCCTGGTGAGGGAACTAAGAACTCACATGCCCCAGGACCAAGAAGTAAAAATTAATTAAACTAAAAAAGAGGGAACTACTGCATCTTCTCTTTTCTCAAAGCTTCTCTCTTATTTGACTAGGAATTTAAAGTCTTTTGTTATAGTCCCCATCATTACCTGGCATCATGCATGCAACACAGCAGGTGGACACTGTACGTTGACTAAATGATTCTTAACTCGTATTCCGTACCATTGAATAGTGTCATGTGCAGTGCAGGCACTCAGTATATAAGTATTACATGGGGGACGGGGCGGGACCATATACCGGATGAGAAAATGGACAAATCAGTCATTCTTGGCTGCAGCACAGTCCAATGCAAGAAAAATGTTTCATCACTTTCACACAGATTTGTGTAATCTAAGAGACCCCGATGCTGGGAAAGATTGAGGGCACGAGGAGAAGGGGCGGCAACGCAGAATGAGATGTTTGGATGGCATCACCGACTCGATGGACATGAGTCTGAGCTAACTCCGGGAGGGAGACAATGAAGGACAGGGAAGCCCGGCCTGCTGCAGTCCATAGGGTCGCAAAGAGTGGGTCAGGCCTGAGCGACTGAACAACGTTGCAAGTAAACCACCTGAAAGTTGTAGTTTTAGAAAAACTTTCTCGATAGGAAAATATTTTTATTAATATACAAATACAAATTTTCTAAAATACTGTGCATAGTATGTCTACTTCTGTCTCAGTTCATAAACTAGTTCTACAAAATGCAAATTAGTGGATACTGAATACTTAGCAAACAGTCTATGATTACAAGTTCAGGACTCTGGCACATGTCAAAAACCTGTACAACCCAGGCAATGCCATGTTTCATGCATCCAGTCTGGTTTAGTAATCACCTTTGAATCTGAAAACCAATGAAGTCCAAACCCAACTCTCTTTTCCCATAAAAAAAAAAAAATGCACAGTCAGCCCCCCACTTCCTTTGAGAAAGAGTTCACAGCACCAGACAAGAATATTTGAATGAATCCAAGCAACTGCACAGCAATTTCCAAGAAAACACAAGAGCACAAACCACCAGAAAGCATAATGTTACAAATTTACCCCTTCCTTTCTACTATCTCTCTGCAGTGCCTAGCCATTTTCCCCATCTTTGAAAAGCTTGGTTATTTGCTAGATCGTCGCCAGGCTGTGCCAGGGCAGAGAACTTCACCACCGCCACACACGTCTCGCTTCCTTCCTCCGCCCACCTTCGTGGGAAGGCATGTGGGCCTTTCTCTCTTCCTTCACCCCAAGCGAGAGGAGCCCGGGGCTCCTCTCCTAAGACTAGGCGTCCCTGGCCGCGCTGTGTCTTTCGGTCCATCTGGTGCCTTGGGCATCGCCACCCGACGCTCCAGAGCTGCGGGCAGCGCACGCATTGCGACCTTCGGCTCCGCGCGCACCCCGGCACGGTGCAAAGCAACCAGCCCCAGGACCCCACAACCTCCGGGGGGTGGGTGGGAAGGGAAACGGTCGGTGACGCCTAACTGGAGGCGCTCCATTTTGTTCCTAAGTGAACATCAATCAGTTGATTCTTTGCTCCAAGGAGGATACAGAAGGGGAGAAAAGTGCGTAATCGTTTCCAAAAGAGGTGAGCGACCAATGCGGTCTCGCCGGGGGAAATTCAAACGCACCACGCCGGGCGAGCCCAGCCTCGGCGCATCAGCCTGGCCGAGGCCAGCGCTCCGGGGCCTCACGCGCTCTCTTTTTTTAAGAGTCCCTTTCCCCTCCGGAATATGCAAGATCGGGGAAGCCCGGCCGGGGGGACCCAACTCCACCGCCGGCCGAGTGCTGGAGGGCGGAGGTGGGCGCGCCCCAGCCGCGCGCCCCGAGGGCGAGCACTCACCTGCGCTCGGAAGTAGAGGAACAGGGCGACGCTGCACACGACCTGGCCCAGCCCCAGCCCCAGGAGGGCCACGAAGGTGGAGCGGGAGGCGGCGGCGGCCGCGGCAGGTGCGGGCTGCGGCGCGGCGTGCGGCGGGCCCTCGTGCGGGGCGCCCGCGCCGCCCATCTCCTCGGAGCCGCGCAGGTACTTGGTGTAGTCCCGGCTGGCGCGGCGCATGGCGCTCGGCCCCTGGCTCGGGCGCTCGCCTCCCTCCCGGGCTGCGCTGCCGCGCGCTCGAGTCCGAAGGCGGCGCGGAGCCGGCGCGCGGCCAGGCGGGCCTCGACGCGGGGCGCTCGGAACCGGGCGCTGCTCCGGGGGCGCGCGGACCGGCGGGGAGGGCTCCCGGCCGCCCCAACTCTTATAAACCGCCTCGGGAGGGCTGGCCCCGCGAGCCAACCCGCCCCGGGCGAAGTTGCCTCTTCCACTCCCACCCCGGGCTCCCCTTCCTTCCTTTCGCCCTCCCTCCCTGCCTCTCGCACTGAAAGGCCTCCTCCCTCCCCGTCGGGGCCCTCGGGGGTGGAGGCTGTGGGTTGGTCCAGCGGTTCCCAAACACCGCTTGCCAGCCGTCTGAAGCTCCAGGAGGTGGGCTTTCTGAAAGTCCAAGAGCTGGGTAGGGGGCGCGGCGAGGGAATGGCTTGGTCAAGGATGAAGGTGACGTTACCGACGTTCCTGAGTCAGTCCGCATCCCTGAGCCTCAGTTTCCCCTACAGGATTTAAAAAGTCCGACTTGGTGATGTCTGAAGGCCTTTCCTGCTTGTCTCACCTCCTCTTCCCTCCCACGACACCCCCCCCCCCCATTTTTTTTCTACAGGAAGCACCCTCAGGAATACTGAGGGTACACCCTCTAGCATACAGGGTCCAAATATAGCTTCTATGTATTTTGGCAAGCTTAGGAAACCAGAACCCTCTTCCCCAGACCCTGGTTTCTGCACCCTCAAATTGGCTTTAAATGAGGCAGATTTTTAATGTGGCAGCAGGAAGCTTATAGAAACCAAGTCAGACTTAAAAAAAAAAAAGAAAATGGTACAGAGAGACGATCCAGTAACATCACATATAGGACCATAGATGTTAAGAGAGTTGGGTCATATGCCATTCTTACAGCTTGGCAGTTATTTTCCTTCAATGTCCTAAAAATAAGACTATACACTCCGGAGGTGGGCCACCCAGGAGGGCTCATCCAGCTGCCAATCAGGAAAGGAGAATGTTACACAAAGCTGAGGTGGCCTTAAATGTTGGGTTTCCTTGCTAAGGAAAACTTTCTAGGACTTTGCAAAAGTCTCTCTTCAGAATTGTACCCCTTGGCGAGAAAATGAAAATATGAACATTGCTCACAGATTTTGATACTTTTTCAGTGGGAGAGAATGGAGGTGGTGGCCAACGCAAACACAGTTATAAAGTTCAGATGTTTTCAGTTTATGTCCGTGTTTTCAATTTGTATCCTCTTTTTGCATAGTTCTCGAAAGGACACTTCCAAGAGGGGAGATTTTTCACAGTGGCACATCTCTGAGTCACCAAAGTTCGTGTTCTCGGTTGAACACTTAGAACTCATCATGCTTTGAAGAAGAGCAACCATGATGGATGAAAAAGGACCCAGACAAATGAAATGACTTGTTCCAATTCAGATCAAACCCAGTGCTCTGTGACAACCTGGGGGGTGGGGTGGGGTGGGAGGGAGGTTCAAGAGGGAGCGGACGTATGTATGCCCATGGCTGATTCATGTTGATGTATGGCAGAAACCAACACAATATTGCAAAGTAATTGTCCTCCAATTAAAACTAAGCAAATTTTTAAAATTGCGTTTGACATGTATAGGTATATGCATCTCAAGTTTGGTGGGGAAACGGGAAAACAGCTTTCAAACTCCAGTAGAGAAACAGCAAACACGGATCTGTTTCACGAGGTCCTGGGTTTCTTCCCACTTTTTGTTTATTCACTTTGGGAAATCAGGGTTGTTTTCCCTCTCTTCCTCTTCATTATTTTTCTTCTTTCGGGAAACAATTCTATATTTCATCCTTTTTACAAATATTGAGTTCAAAGAGTTTTTAAATGGGTGATAACTACTAAACCCACAGTGATTTTAATATATAGCCCTATCCATTCTTTTTCAGTGTTTTTTAAAATCTTTCTTTCTTTTTGGCTGCCTCAGCTCTGTCAGTTGGGGCATGTGAGATCTTTCATTGCTGTGCTGGCTCAGTAGTTACAGTGTGCAGGCTTAGATGCCCTGGGTGTGTGGGATCTTAGGTTCTGGGCCAGGGATGGAACCTGTGTCCACTGCAGTGGAAGGCAGATTCTTAACCACTGGAGCACCAGGGAAGTCCCATTTTTCAATGCTTTATACAAGTCTTTTATTCCTTGGCATCTTGCTCTTCAGATTACAAGGAGTTCCCTCCACTCTCTGAATCACATTTGGCCCAAACTTCCCTGGTGGCTCAGCGGTAAGGAATTTGCCTACCAATGCAGGAGATTCAGGTTCAATCCCTGGGTTGGCAAGATCCCCTGGAGGAGGAAATGGCAACCCACTCCGACAATCTTGCCTGGGAAATCCCATGAAGAGAGAAGTCTGGCGGGCTACAGTCCATGGGGTCACAAAAGAGTTGGACACGATTGAGCGACTAAACAGCAACAATGACAAATACTTGACCCAGCAGCTTCAAGCATAGGCCCCTAAATTACATTCCTACAGAATTCTTCATGTGACACTCTTAACTGCATGGCAGTTATTTTCCTTTCTTATCCCAAAGATGCCATCCCATGGTGTTCCCATATCCACAGGCTGGATTGGAAACCCCACTGTCACTCCACGTGTTGCTTCTTCAGTGGTAATGAAACTTTCTGACCTATTAATTTATTTGTTCATTTGGCAACATTTCACCCCCTAATTACTTGACATTCACCTAATAAGTGGGGTGGTCCCATGGTTGGCTTCGTTTGGAAAATTCTGCATTAAACAAAATTACAGTAGTTGCTTTTTGTTCAACACAGATCTTATCGGTGGCATTAATGTACACATGTATTTTGTAAATCTCCAATAAAGGGATTTGGAATTCTCTGTTTTCCAAAGAGTTCTCATCTTTTTTCCAGGAGAAGGGAGGCTTCACATACCAAGGGTTTAAGAAACGAAGTTGGGTAAAAAAAAAACAGATGAAAAGCATCTATAGGACACGAATGGACAGTGAAACAAAAATGGCCTGAATGTCAGTAAAATAGTCAGTAGCCAGGGGAACTGAGAGGGACCAAAGGAACAGGAAGAGGAGGGACCAGAACAAGACCACGAGGATACTAACGATCGTGTCAAACTGGAGAAAAGCACTCAGATCCATTTATTTTTAGTAATTTTATATTGGAGTGTAGTTGATTGACAGTGTTGTGTTAGTTGCAGGGGTACAGCAAAATGATTCAATTTACATCCACCTGTCTCTGTACTTTTTCAAATTCTTTTCCCACTTAGGTCATTGCAGAGTATCAAGCAGAGTTCTTTGCTCTGTACAGTACAAATCCTTCTTAAAGCATCATGCTGGTTGTCCAAGTTACTCCACAGACCTGCGGTTTTCTGTTCCTGCCAGGGCCTCTTAGAGCACCCTTAAACCCCACTGGCCCATCTGGTGAACTCTCAAGCTGCTTACCGTGTCTTAGATCATCTTCTGGTTCCTACTTCCTTCCTGCTTCATGTTTTCCCCTCCAGCCTCACAGTTTATGCCCCGGCAACACATGACTGCTTGCACCCTCGCATTTTCTTGCCTTTATGTGTGCTCAGTCACTCAGTCGAGCCTGACTCTTTGCGACCCCCATGGACTGTAACCCGCCAGGCTCCTCTGTCCTTGGGATTCTCCAGGCAAGAATACTGGAGTGAGTTGCCATTTCTTCCTCCAGGGGATCTTCCTGACCCAGGGATCAAACCTGCATCTCCTGCATTGGCAGGCAGATTCTGTACCACTGAGCCACGTGGAAAGCTCCTCATGCCTTTATACCTTTCGCTCATTCAATGTCATCTGCCAGGATTGGTCTGCCCTGACTTTTTCACCTGATTATTGCCTTATTTTCAAGCATTCAGTTAAGGTCCCTTGTCCTTAGGAAGATTTTTCTGCTAGTCCACCACCCCCAGGCTGAGCGCTACTTCTGATTCTTTATGACACAGTGTGCTTATGTTTATCATATTTGTAAAACTTCTTTTTATGATCTTTCGTTTTCTTCTCTCTGTCTCACCCACTAGACTGCAGGCTGCCTGAGGGAAAGTCATGACCTTTGTATTTCTTCTGCCTTCCCACAGTGCTTCATGAAGGTTTGTGGAATGAATGAATAAGTAAAAGAATATAATATGTTTAATTCCGATAACAGAGGGCTGAAGGAGGGAGGACACTAAGTGTTAAATAGGAAACTGCCTCAAATAACATCACTGTCTAATTATACCAATAACCTAATTTAACTGGGGAAACACACAGCAAATGTAAGGGCCTATCATACCTGGACAATAAGGAGTCACACATATAGAAATTTTAATGATGATTTTGTAAAATTTTAATATCAAACTTATAGAACTTAAAAAAATTTGAACTTGGGTGACTTTCAGTTTTATGTAATTATCTATACTGTAGCAGCTTTCAAACTTTTGGGTCTCAGAATTTGCTTACTTTCTTACAATGGAAACTTCCAAAAGCATTTTTTTTTAATGTGGTCTGTAGCTGTCAATATTTACCAAATTAAAAATTCAGAGAAGTGCCTACTCATTTGTGGTAACAATATAAAACATCATTTATGAAATATGTATCACTTTCAAAATAAAGATAAAGGTGAATAGGATTGTTTATGCTTGCAAATCTCTTTGATAGAAGACACCTGTAGTTTCTTAAGTGCTTCTGTGCTCTGATGTGGCACGTTTTTTTCCTCAGTGTGTATGAAGAAAATACAGCCTCACACAAACATATCGTTAGAAAAAAGAGGAATATTTTATTTGCTTTTCCTGATACAATTAAACAAGGTATTTTCCTTTTCTACTACTGCCAAACTCAACAACTGGTCACTTCTTAGCCTTTGTCTATACTATAGAATCTAAAACCTTCAGTGAAATTTTCCTTCTCTGTTTCAAGGCTATCTTTAGCTCTGTTTTTATTTGAATAAGTCTTTTACCCAGGAATGATTTTGTAACATCAGGCATTGGTCATTTGGAAAATATTCATTCACTGAGTTCCACAGATTTTCTAAGTATTGACCTGTTTCATTATACAATACCAAAAATGTGCATTCTATAATATCACCACTGATTTTACCAGAAAAGTCTTTAGTATTGGGAAGCTGTTAAGTTCAGAGAGGCAAATAGGAGTTTTTTGAAATTCTAATTTGTCCTTGAAAGCTTTCATTGTCTTGGCAAAAAATACTGTCAATTGCTTTTCTTAGATTGACAGGCTCACTTTGTTCATTTTTCAGACAGTATGTGCCAGATAACCAAGTCTGAAAAGCATAATGTTTGCCATTAATTCATCTTGCAACTCAAACCAATCAGTTAAGTGCTTTTTCTCATGACAGTCATAGTGAGTTATGTAGCAGAAGTGCTTAACGGCATACATCCCATTTTGCTCCATGTAATATAAAAAGGATGTGTATTCAAGTATTAAGGCAGTAAAAATAATAGTTTTTACTCCATCAAGGATATTCTTAAGTGAAACTGTCAAAAAAAAAAAAACACAAAACAACTCTGAAGTGTATAGCAGTGAAGAACGCATGACTGCTAACCCACGTTCCACATCAACTGTGCTGATTTATGCTATGGCTCAGTCATCTTACCGATCAATGCAAATGCCTACAGAGTAGAAAAGCAAATCATGATCTTAGCAATACTATAAAGATAGCTTAGATCTTGAGGAGCCCTTGAAAAGGTCTCAGAAATCTCAGAGGTCTGAGGACCACATTTAGAGAACCACTAATCTGTTGGATGGAGGCACACCTTGGCACTTTGTACATAGTACAGCCTAGTTCTGTTAGATACGGCAAACACTTGATCAAAAGGTCTTGGAGATATTTTTAAATATGTAAAAGAGAAAATAGAACTAGATGACTGAATGTGAAAGGTGGCTTGCAGGAGTATTGGCTGGGGTAGCAGGGTGGATGTGCCCTAAACCCAGAATATAAAGAATATAAAAAGTTTTAGTGATGAAGTCAGACATTGTGAATCTCTTCTCTCTCTCTCTTTTTTTTTCTGTATTGTGTGGACCATGGATTGAACCTGAGCCAAGGCAGTAAAAGTCCAGAATCCTAACCGCTGGGCCACCAGGGAACTCCCAAGTCACTGTGAATCTTAAAGAAAGAGAACACAAGAGAAAAATTAGGTGTTAGGTAGATTGGGGCAAAAAGAAATGGTGAGTTTTATTTTGGACGTGCTCTTCTTTCTCCCCTGAGCATCCCTGCCTCTTCTGATCTCAGGTCCAAGCTGTTTCAATGGTTCTCTGAGGACCTGTTGAAATCCCCTATCTGGGTCTGACTTCCCTAAAAATCTAACCTATCATTTCCATTACCCTTTATAAGCAATCTGTTCTCATCATGTTCCCTTGTGATAACAAATGAACTAATAAACTATAACAAGTTAACATTGATTTGTGTCAAAAGGCGATTGAATTAAGCTTTTATGTTTGCATTCGGTCGTGAAATTCACTGCCATATCCCTAGAGGAATCCATTTCTTTTTTTAAAAACACGTTATTATTACTTATTTCTTTTTGGCTGCACTGGGTCTGTCGTTGCTGTGTGTGGGCCTTCTCTAACTGAGAAGAGCGGCCCTGCTCTCTGCTTGCGTGCACCGGCTTCTCATTGCCGTGGCTTCTCGTTGCAGAGCACGGGCTCTCGAGTGTGCAGTGTTCAGTAGTTGTGGCTCACTGGCTTAGTTTTCCCTCGGCAGGTGGGATCTTCCCAGACCAGGGGTCAAACCTGTGTCCCCTGCATCGGCAGGTGGATTCCCATACGCTGCGCCACCAGGAAAGTCCAGGAGTGCGTTTCTAATGGTAAATTATGAGACTCTAGGGAATCTTGAATGGGAAAGTGGAGGTGAAAAAAAATCATGATCATGTACAAAGGCAGTATCCCTGCCTGCAGCGGTGTATCTCCTTGATGCACAATGCTGGAACTTTCTAAAGTAATTTTACCTCCAGCTTTTTAGGAAGCAACAGTGTTTGACAGGGCTTTTAAAAACAATTCTTTATTGAAGTATAGTTGATTTATGATGTGTTAATTTCTTCTCTATAACAAGTGACTGAGATCTATCTATCTATGTTCTTTTTCATATTGTTTTCCATTAAGATTTCTCACAGGATATTGAATACATTTCCCTGTGCTGTGCAGTGGGAACTTGTTGTTTGTGTTTGATAGGTCTTTAACTAATTAACATCATCTCAGACTTATTCCTGAGATTAAATCATCTGACGTATTAGACTTCTTAACTAAAGTTTTGGGAAATACAGGAATTAATCAAAGGGATTGTGGCTGTTTCTGAAAACATCATCAAATGGGATTAATGATAGTGAAGAACCTTACTGTATTTATCTCCTAAATTTTTTCTGAATCTTTCCCCTCTTCAGTTTTGCTCAGAAAGTAATTATCATTTCTCCTTTCCTCCCCTTTGGAAATCCTATTTTTACTATATTGGGTCTCTCAGATGTATCTCTCATGATCCCTTGTAATGATCTCACGATCCTTTAATTTGTAATATTCTTTTGTTTTATTTTTACTTTTCATCGTGAATATGCACTTTGATCTTCTAGCTCTTTGTTTTCATTTTTCAGCAGTTTCAATTCTATTCTTCGGGTCCTACACGTTGCCATAAGTCATTTCGTCCAGAAACTAGCCCATGCTTCTCTGCTGAGTCCTCAGGATGTGACATTTCAGGTAAACCTCCTGCATATTATCTGTTTTATAGAGAGTCAGAGGGTGACAAAAACATTTGCTGTTGCTGCCATCATCCCAGAATGATTGTTCCCTGCTCTTGGTCTCTGAATCGGCCTTTTATCAGTTCTTGCCTGTCGTACTGAAATGGCTTCCCTGTCGTCCTTTCGGGCACCAACCTTCTGCTATTTAAGCCTGTTTCCAGAAGAATCTAATTATCTCGTGCAGCTGCCTGTGTCATTCTCTCATCTGAAACCGGTTGGTGGCCTATGATCACTAAGATAAACTCCGAGCTCTCTGCAAACGCCTTCTTAATTTTCCCCACTTGTGCCTTCAGCCTCCTCTCCCATCACTCTCTGCCTTATACTGAAAGTTCTAGTTGTAGAACACAGAGAATAAGTTATAATTTCCCTATGCACTGTGCTGTTTATTTCAAAGCCCTGCATTTTTGTTCATGCTGATGATTATTCATGCCACAAGCATTTACTGAACACCAGCAATGAGTCTGGCACTGTGGTAGGCATAGGAGGGATGATGTTGTCCCCATAGAGCTTACATTCTAAGGCAGATGTCACAGTTACATTGAAAGAACAGAAGCCTAATAAGTGCAAAAAGAAAAAAAATGTGCATTATCCCCCTCCCCAACTTCACTGCCTCCATTGTTCCCCCTCCTCTGGCTAAATATTTATAATTCTCCCCCTCAGTTTCTACAGCTAATAAGTACATCCCCTTGTCTTCTGACCACAGTCTGTCTCTGGCCGAAAGCCCTTTTTCGGATGGAGTCCTTTTATTTATTTAATTTTTTTAATGCTAATTTTTTTTTACTTTGCTTTTAAAAAATATTTATTTTTAATTGATTGATGATTTATAATATCAGTTTGATTTCTGTCATGCATCAACATGAATTAACCACAGGCGTGCATACGTCCTCTCCCTCTTGAACCTCCCTCCTACCTGCTGTTCATTCCCACCCCTCTAGGTCATTGCAGAGCCCCAGTGTGCGTTCCGAGTCACACAGCACATTCCCTTCGGCTGTCTGTTTGCATATGGTGGTATAGATGCTTCCCTGCTGCTCTCTCCATGCATCTCACCCTTTCTCTCCTCTCCCCCGCCCTTGTCCGTGTGTTCTCTCTATCTGCGTGGATGCGGTCCATTTAATACTGTCTTCAGATGGTCTCCTCTCTGATTGCCCACTTGGGTACGCAGGTGATGGCAAGAGCAGAAGAGAGAAGCAATGGGTTCCCGAGCCATTTAGGAAATGGAACGCACTGGATTTGGTGACTGGCTGGCTGCTGACCGTGAGGAAGAGGGGCCGAGTCAAAGATACCCACAGGTTTCTGTCTCCTGCAAGTGAGCGGTGCCACGCATGTTGCTGTTTTTCTCCTCCTCCTTCTTCTTTCCTCCTGCTCCTCCCCGTCAGCCCTCCTGGCCTCCCCCTCCTCTTCCTTCTCCTCCTTCTCCTTCACCTCCTCCTCTCTTTTTGATATTATCGCTGTGAGTTCTATGCAGCATCCTTTATCAGCCAGGGAGATTTCCGTCATCATCAGTGAGGACTGGACGTAGGAGGACAGGCAGTAGGAAAAAGAGCTGTCCCAAAGCCTACGCACTGTATTTAGTAGCAGTAATCAGCAATCTTAGAAGAATCGTGGTTTCAGGCTCTTATCTTCAAACATAAATTCTGTGCATGTGAAAAGACACAGAAGCGTTGAAACAAGAAAATCTCCCTTGTAGCACAGGATGGCCAAGCGCAGTTAGAAATGATTGGTGAGAGCGGTGAAAGAGTTGGAAGAATGACTGAACAAGTAAGGATTGCACAGCAGAGCGGCTGCGGAGCTGCACAGCTAGTGAGCCTCGGGGGTGTGATGACCAGGGTCAGTACTCCAGGGCTGACCCTCATAGAAAGTTGGCTGTGTCAGTATGCCCTGCTTAATTAAGCCTAGACATTCTACGGAAACATTTCCATCACGCTTGAATTTTTCATTCTGATGATGTTGGAGTTGTAAAAAGAAAACTTCTTAACTTTTTGTCTGGAAAATTTCTTTGTTTTTCAGTGGTGAAATATTTTTGAGAAAGAAAATCATTGGGAAATGTGTAAGATCAGTATTAGTGGTAAGTCATCTGTTTGGTCATTCGTGTTAGTATGTCAAACCTAGAGGAAAACAACAGACTAGGTCCTATGGTATGCTTTCAACTTAAAATTAGGTTTGAATACTAACACAAACGACCAAACAAATGACTTACCACTAATACTGATCTTACACATTTCCCAATGATTTTCTTTTTCAAAAATATTTCACCGTTGAAAAATGAAGGAATTTTAACAGAATAAACAAGAGATCTCTTCAAGAAAATTAGATATTCCAAGGGAACATTTCATGCAAAGATGGGCTTGATAAAGGACAGAAATGGTATGGACCTAACAGAACCAGAAGATATTAAGAATAGGTGGAAAGAATACACAGAAGATCTGTACAAAAAAGGTCTTCACGACCAAGATAGTCACGATAACGTGATCACTGACCTAGACCCAGACATCTTGGAATGTGAAATAAAGTGGGCCTTAGAAAGCATCACTACAAACAAAGCTAGTGGAGGTGATGGAATTCCAGTTGAGCTATTTCAAATCCTGAAAGATGATGCTGTGAAAGTGCTGCACTCAATATGCAAGCAAATATGGAAAACTCAACAGTGGCAACAGGACTGGAAAAGGTCAGTCTTCATTCCAATCCCAAAGAAAGGCAACGCCAAAGAATGCTCAAACTACCACACAATTGCACTCAGCTCACACGCTAGTAAAGTCATGCTCAAAATTCTCCAAGCCAGGCTTCAGCAATATGTGAACCGTGAATTCCCAGATGTTCAAGCAGGTTTTAGAAAAGGCAGAGGTACCAGAGATCAAATTGCCAACATCCGTTGGATCATGGAGAAAGCAAGAGAATTCCAGAAAAACATCTATTTCTGCTTCATTGACTATGCCAAAGCCTTTGTGTGGATCACAACAAACTGTGGAAAATTCTGAAAGCGATGGGAATACCAGACCACCTGACCTGCCTCTTGAGAAACCTGTATGCAGGTCAGGAAGCAACAGTCAGAACTATACATGGAACAACAGACTGGTTCCAAATAGGAAAAGGAGTACGTCAAGGTTGTGTATTGTCACCGTGCTTATTTAACTCATATGCAGAGTACATCATGAGGAATGCTGGGCTGGAAGAAGCACAAGCTGCAATCAAGATTGCTGGGAGAAATATCAATTAACCTCAGATATGCAGATGACACTACCCTTATGGCAGAAAGTGAAGAGGAACGAAAAAGCCTCTTGACGAAAGTGAAAGAGGAGAGTGAAAAGGTTGGGTTGAAGCTCAACATTCAGAAAACAAAGATCATGGCATCTGGTCCCATCACTTCATGGGAAATAGATGGGGAAACAGTGGAAACAGTGTCAGACTTTATTTTTGGGGGGCTCCAAAATCACTGCAGATGCTGATTGCAGCCATGAAATTAAAAGATGCTTACTCCTTGGAAGGAAAGTTATGACCAACCTAGATAGTGTATTAAAAAGCAGAGACATTACTTTGCCAACCAAGGTCCGTCTAGTCAAGGCTATGGTTTTTCCCGTGGTCATGTATGGATGTGAGAGTTGGACTGTGAAGAAGGCTGATCGCCGAAGAATTGATGCTTTTAAATTGTGGTTCTGGAAAAGAATCTTGAGAGTCCCTTGGACTGCAAGGAGATCCAACAAGTCCATTCTAAAGGAGATCAGTCTTGGGTGTTCATTGGAAGGACTGAAGCTAAAGCTGAAACTTCAATACTTTGGCCACCTCATGCGACGAGTTGACTCACTGGAAAAGACTCTGATGCTGGGAAAGGTTGGGGACGGGAGCAAAATGGGACAACAGAGAATGAGATGGCTGGATTGCATCACCGACTCAATGGACTTGAGTTTGAGTGAACTCTGGGAGTTGGTGATGGACAGGGAGGCCTGGCGTGCTGTGATTCATGGGGTTGCAGAGAGTCGGACACAACTGAGCGACTGAACTGAACTGATATCATAGGACACAGAGCAGACAATTGCATAACTTCATTTAAAAAAAAAAAACTTTTAATTTTGTATACAAGAATAGCCAATTAACAAACAATGCTGTCATAGTGTCAGGCAAACAGGGAAAGGATCAGCCATACATACACATGTATCCATTCTCCCCCAAACTCCCGTCCCATCCAGGCTGCCGCATAACATTGAACAGATATCCATGTGCTATACAGTAGGTCCTTGTTGATGCATAATCTCCTTTTATTATTGACATTTGTATTTGCGTTTGACATTTATTCTTCCTATACACTATTGTGATGAAATTGTGTGAGGCATCTATAAAAGGTATTAATAAGAATATGGACTTCTTTAATATTTTAAAAGGAAAAGAGTAACATTGCTAAGGGCCTTGTACTGAATTATACCAGCCATTTTGGAGTAGGGGGAATTCACAGAACAAAATCCAATGCCTTGTAAAGCAATTGTCTATTCTCAAAATTTTCAAGCCCATAATAGACAGAGGATTGTTGCAGAGTGGATTAATCATCAGCTAGGCAGATGATCTAGGTAATCTTTAAAGTTGTTTCCAGTCTTGAGATATAAATGTAAAATCTTACCTGGCCTTTTGAGATGTCATAGGCTATAGCTGGCAAAATGTTTTGAAGTGATAAATATTCCGTATGAATCTGTATTTCTTTGTTCATTGTCTACACCAGTGCTGCCCAACAGAGCATTCAACCATGATGAAATGTTCTTGATTTGTGTCATCCAATATGGTAGCCATTAGGCAAGTATGAAGGCAATGGCACCCCACTCCAGTACTCTTGCCTGGAAAATCCCATGGACGGAGGAGCCTGCTAGGCTGCAGTCCATGGGGTTGCTACGAGTTGGACACGACTGAGCAACTTCACTTTCACTTTTCACTTTCATGCATTGGAGAAGGAAATGGCAACCCACTCCAGTGTTCTTGCCTGGAGAATCCCAGGGACAGCGGAGCCTGGTGGGCTGCCATCTATGGGGTCACACAGAGTCGGACACGACTGAAGTGATTTAGCAGCAGCAGCAGGCAGGTATAGCTAGGGAGCGTTTGAAGTGTGGCTAGTGCAATTGAGGAAATTAGTTTCTTCAGCCCCTCATGAGCCACTGAGATAGGTGGCTACCATATTGGAAAGTAAAGATCTATATTCATTTTTCTTTAACACTGACTTAGAAATGCTTCTTAGTGTTTTACATTTAAAACATTTCACAGAAACTCAGGATCGCTATGACCCAATAACTCTAGAGCCAGCCCACATGAGTAGAATTCTTGACCGAGTTGAGAAGAAAATTCAGCTTGACTCCAGTTCTGTATCCTAGCACGGAGCCTGACACAGCATATCTGTGAGAAACATCATGCACATTTTCTTTGAATCCCTTGAGTCTCTGAATTCAAACATCTCATTCGCTCCATCCCATACATTTCTTTTAAAGAAAAGCACCAGTTTCTTATTTCATTCTTACTGCACCAAAAGTCCAAGGATAATAAAAGTTCAAGAACTTCATGAACCAACTCAGCCCATGAACTCAGAGATTAGTCAACAGCTTAAACAAACAAGTCTGGCCAGCTGGTCCTTGCTCTCTTTTACCGCAGTCTGGGTCAGGGACAAAAGGCATTTTAGGAAAGGATTTGTGTTCCTTTCACCTCGTCACCCAACCCCCTGGCTCACAACCCATCACTTTTGCTCGCAAAGCATTTGACTGATGATAAACAAGATGGCAGCTGGTCTTGGCAACCACTCCGGGCAACCCACCAGAGCCCTCAGGAACATCTCTCTCCAGGGGACCCTTGAACTTCTGTCACCCAGGGCCCCAGCCCAGTGAGATGCAGCATGCCTTCCCACCCCTCCCCACCAAGACCTGCAGCCGCGGGCAGGCGACTATCACTACACGGGCTCTCACTTTCTTGTTGCTTAATGCCTAAGCAGGGCGGTTCTGCCACATCGAGAAGAGTTTAGACAAATAAACAGGATCAGGACACACTATAATTAATGGGCTCCACCACACAGCCAAACTGCCCAGCTTCATAGTTTCGGACTATTTTGGATTCACCATAGAACTTTGCTTTTTCTGCAACTGCTCCATTTAGAAGGCGAGCAGGTCCCCAGTCTAGGCTGGGGTTGAGTGGGTGGTTCACGCAGTGCCTGTTGTAAGACTGAAGTTTTACACAGCATGCGATGTGTTTGCTGGTTGGTTTTCTCCATCCTCTCCCACTAATATAAAGAGTGGAGAACCCCAGACCTATAGGCTCTAAAGACTGAGAAATATTCCTCTGCCAGAGTCTACCACAGCCAGAAATGAATGGGCTTCGTTATGGCTCGAATTGTATATCCTCCCAAATTTATATTTTTTTGAGATTAGAGCACTAATTTTATTCAGTTTGGAAAACTCTTACATCTTGGGAAAAATAAAAATGTTTTCATTTAAAAAAAAGAAAAACAGTATTTCTAAGGCACTGTGCTTCTACTCTAGCGTATTTACAAGTTGCTGTTCAGTCTCTGAGTCGTGTCCCACTCTTTGCGACCCCATAGACTGTAGCACACCAGGACTCCCTGTCCTTCTCTGCCTCTTGGAGTCTGTTCAAACTCATGTCCATTGAGTCAGTGATGCCATCCAACCATCTCATCCTCTGTCACCCCCTTCTCCTCCTGCCTTCAATCTTTCCCAGCATCAGGGTATTTTCCAATGAGTCTCTTATACAAAAAAGCACCTTACTTAGAATGGAAGAGAAACCAAATCAAAATTCGTATTTTTTGAAGCTCTAACCCCCAGTACTTCAAAATGTGATCATATTTAGAGAGAAGGTCTGAAGAGAGGTAATTAAGTTAAAATGAAATTATTAGGGTGGGCCCTAATCTGATGTAACTGGGGTCCTTATAAGAAGAGACAATTTGGATACAAATATATACAAAGGGCAGATGTGTGAAGCCAAAGCCAGGGGCCTGAAACAGATCCTTCCCTCACTGCCCTCAGAAGGACCTAACCCTCCTGACACCTTAATCTCAGACTTCTGGCCTCTGTAACTGTGAGAAGATGGATTTCTGTTGTTTAAGCCTCTAGTTCATGGTACCTTGCTGCTGCTGCTGCTGCTGCTGAGTCACTTCAGTCATGTCTGACTCTGTGTGACCCCTTAGACGGAAGCCCACCAGGCTCCCCCGTCCCTGGGATTCTCCAGGCAAGAACACTGGAGTGGGTTGCCATTTCCTTCTCCAATGTGTGAAAGTGAAAAGGGAAAGTGAAGTCGCTCAGTCGTGTCCGACCCTTAGCGACCCCATGTACTGCAGCCTACCAGGCTCCTCCATCCATGGGATTTTCTAGGCAAGAGTACTGGAGTGGCTTGCCTTTGCCTTCTCCGCATGGTACCTTGCAGCCCCAGTAAATGATCACAGACCTCTTCCAGCTCCATCTCCGTATAGGGCCACAGACTTCTTGGGAGGGATATGACCTCTTTACCGCCATCTTCCTTTTACTATCATGAACACACAGCCAGAAGAAACACCAAGGCACTCCTCTGCCCAAGATGGGAACTGTTTTTCCTCCCCTGGACACCTTTATCCAAAATGTCACAAATCAGTTACAACAATTTATTTGCTACTTCTCCCCCTTGGCTCCCTCTTTTCCCATTGTCCAGAATAAATTAGGAAGCATCTTCAGGATCCAGATGGTCACCGGAGAGGCCAGGGAAGCTCTGAGGGGTCCCCAGCATTCAGGCCAATTCTCCCAAAGTTGACTTTAGGAAAACAAAGACTGCCATGGGCTGCTTCTGGTCCAAGTGGTATTTTGTCAGGATCCCCAGGAATAAAATTCCTGCTCCATAACACACCCTCTTCCATGTCCTGTCTCCAAATAATCGAAATTATTAATGAAATGAATGATATTGCCTTTAACTTTATTCAGGAGATACGTATTTTCTTGCCCAAGTATGTGATTCCATTTGTTATTTAGTGTTGCCATATTGGGCTTCCCTGGTGGTTCAGATGGTAAAGAATCTGCCTGCAGTGTGGGAGACCCGGGTTCTATCCTGGGCCAGGAAGATTCCCTGGAGGAGGGAATGGCTACCCACACCAGTATTCTTGCCTGGAGAATCCCATGGACAGAGGATCTTGGTGGGTTATAGTCCAGAGGGTCACAAAGAGAGCTGGCCATATTTTGAGAACCTCAAAGGCAACTGAAAGCTTTAGGAGACTCTTCTGTCCTCTTCTGATGCCTATCCTAGTCTGGGTCTATATCCCGGAGAAAGCTGGACCTCAGGGTTTCAGAGTAGAGGTCGCAGCCAATTGCAAGGTAAAAAAAAAAACATTCAGCTTAAGGTGCTTCTGGCTTTGTTATCTAAAGCTGCCATCTAATCCTCACACTGCACAATGCATAGGAAGCCTTGGGAGAAGTAGATGAACTCAACCCTCAAGGGTTCTACCATCTATGAAAGTGAAAGTGAAGTTGCTCAGTCGTGTCCGACTTTTCGCAACCCCATGGACTGCAGCCTACCAGGCTCCTCAGTCCATGGGATTCTCCAGGCAAGGACACTGGAGTGGGTTGCCATGTCCTTCTGCAGGGCATCTTCCCAACCCAGGGATCGAACTCAGGTCTCCCGCATTGCAGGCAGATTCTTACCATCTGAGCCACCAGGGAAGCCCATCTATAACAGAGGCTTCTACTGAAAGGGGACTTGAATGTAGAAACAATAGAGAACTTACCAATAGAGCTATGTCCTTGGGATAAATTTTCAAGCCATGTCAGTAGTAAAGCACTTGCCAGAAAAACCATGGTCAAGAGAAAAATCATTGCACGCTGCAATGCGAAACTATCCTTGCTCTGTCTCTGTAATTTAACAGATATTTAGAACACAAGAGTATCAGTGATCTAGATTACCCACCCCTCAGATTCACTAAACTTTCAGGGAGAAAAGTGGGCATCCTTTTTCCATAACTCTCCAGAGAAAGTAGCCACACATTTTACCCAAGGATCTCATTTCAAGTATTTAAAAGCATTTTCCATCAATATATTCTCCTTGGTAGTTAACTCAATCCAGCACACTGTCATTTTAATACTTTTATTATAAATTTTCATGGGGTCGCAAAGAGTCGGACACGACTGAGCGACTGAACTGAACTGAACTGATGTGTCCCATATGAAAAAATACATTAAAATATTAAGAAGAAAGTAATCACTCATCATATCTCACTGATGAAATTCACGTAAATAATTTAGCATGTGACTATCTGTATACTCATATAAATATATCTGCATTATTTAGATTGCATTGCATGTGCATATGTATCTTGTTTTTTTCTTGATATTGTTTTAAGTATTCCTTTTTACAAATAAATACATGCATGCTTGATTGCTCAGTCATATCCAATTCTGCAACCCCATGGACTGATTGTACCACCAGGCTCCTCTGTCCATGGATTTCCCAGTCAAGAATACTGGAGTGGGTTGGCATTTCCTTCCCCAGCAGACCTTCCTAATCCAGGGATTGAACCCCTGTCTTCTGCGTCTCCTGTATTGGCAGGCAGATTCTTTACCACTGAGCCACTTTAAAGTGAAAGTGAAAGTATTAGTCTCTAAGTCGTGTTCCACTCTTTGAGACTCCATGAACTGTAGCCTGCCAGGCTCCTCCATCCCAAGGGATTTTCTGGACAAGAATACTGGAATGGGTTGCCATTTCCTTCCCCAGGGGATCTTCCCAACCCAAGGATCAAAACCAGGTCTCCGGCATTGCAGGCCGACTCTTTATCATCTGAGCTACCAGGGGAGCCCTTGAGATACTTGGGAAGCCCAAATGAATAAATCCTCTTCGTAAATAAATATTACCCTGATAAGTAAAAGTTGGACCCTATTTTTTTTGGCTGTCACGTTTAACATCCACAGCTATCTGGTGACACTAAAAATAAATCCTTAAGCTTTTGATTTTAAATTACAGATTATTTGTGTAATTATCAAATAGGTTTATTCTATCTCTAAAATCCACCTAATCCCTAAAGTCCTGGGGTTAGGGTCAGAGTAGGAAGAAGTAGTGTTCCAGAGATGGAATAGTGTTAAGTACATCACTTTTTTTTTTTTAATTATGAATTGAGTAGTTTGTTCTCTAGGGACAGAAAATATCCGTGACCACAAAGAAGTGCTCTGTCATCCACTTTAATGATTACACCCCATAATTTACATAGCCATTGCCCCTTGCAGGACTTTAAAATTGTTTCCAGGTTTTGGCTCTCATATGTCATGATGTGATGAACTTTACTGGGTATGGATCTTTTGCTGATTTCCATATTATATCTTTAGGCTATATTCCTAGAAGAATTTTTAGATGAAAAGATAAAATTTTAAGGCTCTTTAAGCTATAATTTATACTCTTGCAGCCAACATCATTTTCAAAGAGCATGATCTTTCATAATCTTAAAGTGTGCCATTCAGTTTCCCCCCCACCAGATCCAGTGACTTCAGTTTCTTTTAACATTAATCCCGTCTCAAAGGAATGATAAGATTCTAGATTCCCAGGGCATATATAGTCTATCTTAGACGCAGAAGCCTGCACACTTCAAGACTTTTCAGCTATGATGGAAAGCCTTTGGAGTCCATTCTCCCAGGAAATCATGAGATGCTCTCAAATGTATTCTCTCCCCAGCCCTTGGAAGGTTGCCATCCCCATTTCAACAATAAAAAAGAGAAAACAGACACAGTGACTATACTGACTAAACCAAAAATCTAGCATGATTGTACATAAATGTACATATGAAGACAGTGGGACTGGGTATCTTAAGTCTAGACTATATCGGTTGTTGTGTATGTGTCTATTCAGTTCAGTTCAGTCGCTCAGTCGTGTCTGACTCTTTGCAACCCCATGGACTGTAGCACGCCAGGCCTCCCTGTCCATCACCAACTCCCGGAGTTTACTCAAATTCATGTCCATTGAGTCGGTGATGCCATCCAACCATCTCATCCTCTGTCATCCCTTTCTCCTCCTGCCTTCAATCTTTCCCAGAATCAGGGTCTTTTCAAGTGACTCAGTTATGTGCAGCAGATGACCAAATTGTGTCTATTCAGTTCAGTTCAGTTCAGTTCAGTCGCTCAGTCGTGTCCGACTCTTTGCGACCCCATGAATGACAGCACGCCAGGCCACCCTGTCTATCACCAACTCCCAGAGTTCACTCAAACTCATGTTCATTGAGTCGGTGATGCCATCCAGCCATCTCATCCTCTGTCGTCCCCTTCTCATTCCACCCCCAATCCCTCCCAGCATCAGAGTCTTTTCCAATGAGTCAACTCGTCACATGAGGTGGCCAAAGTATTGCGGTTTCAGCTTTAGCATCAGTCCTTCCAATGAACACCCAGGATTGATCTCCTTTAGAATGGACTGGTTGGATCTCCTTGCAGTCCAAGGGACTCTCAAGATTCTTCTCCAGCACCACAGTTCAAAAGCATCAATTCTTCGGCGATCAACCTTCTTCACAGTCCAACTCTCACATCCATACATGACCACAAGAAAAACCATAGCCTTGACTAGACGGACCTTGATTAGCAAAGTAATGTCTCTGCTTTTTAATACACTATCTAGGTTGGTCATAACTTTCCTTCCAAGGAGTAAGCGTCTTTTAATTTCATGGCTGCAGTCAGCATCCACAGTGATTTTGGAGCCCAAAAAAATAGTCTGACACTGTTTCCACTGTTTCCCCATCTATTTCCCATGAAGTGATGGGACCAGATGCCATGATCTTTGTTTTCTGAATGTTGAGCTTCAAGCCAACCTTTTCACTCTCCTCTTTCACTTTCATCAAGAGGCTTTTTCGTTCCTCTTCACTTTCTGCCATAAGGGTGGTGTCATCTGCATATCTGAGGTTATTGATATTTCTCCCAGCAATCTTGATTCCAGCTTGTGCTTCTTCCAGCCCAGCGTTCCTCATGATGTACTCTGCATATAAGTTAAATAAGCAAGGTGAAAATATACAACCTTGACGTACACCTTTTCCTATTTGGAACCAGTCTGTTGTTCCATGTCGAGTTCTAATTGTTGCTTCCTGACCTGCATACAGGTTTCTCAAGAGGCAAGTCAGGTGGTCTGGGATTCCCATCTCTTTCAGAATGTTCCACAGTTTATTGTGATCCACACAGTCAAAGGCTTTGGCATAGTCAATGAAGCAGAAATAGATGGTTTTCTGGAACTCTGTTGTTTTCTCCATGATCCAGCAGATGTTGGCAATTTGATCTGTGGTGCCTCTGCCTTTTCTAAAACCTGCTTGAACATCTGGGAGATCACAGTTGTATTAGTAGACATTTATTCAACATGAATGGACCTAGAGATCATCATACTGAGTGAAGTAAGTCAGACAAAGAAAAATATTGCATGATATTGCTATCAATATCACTTTTAAGTAGAATCTAAAAATAAATGATACAAATGAACTTACAGAAAGAGCCTCACAGACTTAGAGAAGAACTTACGCTTACCAGAGGGGAAGGGATAGTTAGGGAGTTTGGGATTGACATGTACACACCGCTGTATTTAAAGTGGATAACCAACAAGGACTTAGTGTATAGCACAGGGAACTCGGCTCAATATTATGTGACAACCTAAATAGGAAAAGATTTTGAAAAAGAATAGATACATGTACATATATAACTGAATCACTTTGTGGGACACCTGAAACTATCACCAACTATATTTCAGTATGAAATAAAAAGTTAAAAAATAGACATTTATTTATTATTCAACGAGCATGCACGAAGAATCTGATATGTGTCGGGCACATATGTGGTAGATGTTGGGATTGCAAATGGCAGAGCATAGACACCGCCTCCACCTGCGTGGATTTAGTTCCTGTGGCTGAGTGAGTTTGTGTAAGAGGCGCCAAGAAGTCAGAGGGGAAGCTTCCTGCCCAGCTGGGAAAGCCTGTGGACGACACAGTGCAGCCTGGCCTTTCAGCTGCCAGCCTGACCAGCCCGACTCTCAAGCCCTCCCACATGCTCAGAAGAGAAGTCTCTGTGAGTTTAGCTTCTCTGTGTTCAACAAGCTGTTGAGGAGAGGCGATACAGAGAGCAAAGAGGCAACGCCTGGGATTTAATCGAAACCCCAGTCTGGAAAAGAGAAGAGCTGACCCTCCCAGAGCCTCCCCAGGCCCCGCATTCAATACTTCTGTGAAGGTGGAAGGTAAACAGGAAAGCTCACCACCCCCTGACTATGACCTGCTATCTGCAGGGCCAGAGTAGCAGGTTTCCTAGGCAAATAGAGCCTCTCTCTGTGTGTCTAGGGCAGGTTTTATTTGCAGAGCAACTGACAAAACCCTGGGGCTCTGGTGAGAGCCCAGACCTTCACAGACCCCAGATATGCACTTAGTGCTCGTCCGCCAAGGGTGTCTTCTGTCTCTTGCTTTACTGTCTGTTTGTCTTCTCTCCAAATCTTTAGCAATTCAATAATAAACACCAGAAACCTAACTCCACTCAAAACATTCACGAAGGCACTGCAACCATACTTAATGGCACTGAAGCGAAGGAAGTGGGGCTGGGGGAAACAGGGTGTTGGTGGGTGTTCCCAGTTCCTACGGTCACAGTCGTAGCCGCAGCCCTGAAACACAGAGTGTCGGGTTCTCAGCTAGCCCCCTCGGCGGCAAGAGCTGGGGGTTTCTGACCTCCTTTGGGGTTACGGATGCTGGTCTCAGTCTGCGTAAGCGAGTGGTCAGAGTCCTTAATTGCAAAGGGGAAGTGGTCAGAAAACACACTCTGTCATGGTGAGATTGATAACTTGTAAGATACCTTGGAAGCACGCCAGGAACTAACAATGAGGTTGTATGTGAAACAAAATATACACGCATCACTTGCATGTTTGCTTATAACTTCCAACATATTCTGGAAAGAAAAAAAAAAGCAGAAGGAAAGAAGTTTGAGATGGCATGCATAACAGAAGCCAATAACATTCTCTGCTGCTTCCTGCCTCTGGTGAAGGGAACATTTTGAAATCATAACAGTGAACATTAAACCCAACACTGACTATGTTCTGGCTACTAGTCAGTGAACTTTCTCTTTATTGACTCGGTTAATAGGCCGTCATACTTTCCTTTAAAACAGTCCTCTGCCTCCATTTTACAGATAATGAAACTGAGGCCCAGAAAGTCAAAGATCCCTAAGATTTAGTTAGTGCTACAACCAGGATTTGTTTGGAGGCAGATGGTTACAGGTACCATGCAATGAACAATTATACCCAGATGCCGCTGAGAGCTTCCCAGGTGGTGCAGTGGTGAAGAATCTGCCTGCCAAAGCAGAAGACACAGAGGACCTAGGTTCGATCCCTGGGTTGAGAAGATCCCCTGGCGGAGGGCATGGCAACCCACTTCGGCATTCTTGCCTGGAGAATCCCTATGGACAGAGGAGCCTGGTGGACTGCAGTACATGGGGCCACCAAGAGTCAGACACGACTGGGCAACTGAACACGCACAAGTGCCATTGAGAACTGAATGCTTGCCGTCAAGTTCAAAAGCAACACACTGCAGGAGAAAGAGATAAGTTTCTCGTCATGCTGCTCATGAAGTTGTTGCAATTGTAATTGGTGTGATTTTAAACTGGACAGTCAGCCTCAATGAGGCCTGTGAGCTGGGAAATGGATTTATTTTGTGCTCTCTTCACATTTCTTAAGAAGAAAGCAACCTAGAGAAATGACATAGACTTTGACCATATGCAGCTTCCACTCTGACACTGCATGTCATTTCTGTTTGCGGCCACCATGTTACCTGAGTTGTCATTTTGTCACCTGACCTAAATGGAAGGAATTGTTGGGTGTATTGTGCTACCAACTCCTAGAGTTCGAAGTAGTTAAGTCTAGGAACAAAATAAAATGTTGTGAGTTGGTAGACAATGAACTTGAGACCACAAAGCATAGTTAGCGATCACAGGCCCATACTTTGTCTTCCAGGAAAAACATGAGAAAGAGTTTCTCTGCCCTTATGAGCTGGCTCTGTTTAAAATGAAAGCCAAGGGCAAGACTCCAGGGTTTTGCTTTTTGTTCCTGAAGGTTGGTGAAGTTTTTGGAGCTAGTTTAGAAGCCTTATGGAGATAACCTAGGAGCCTACAGTAAATCCAGCAAAAACTAATTGAGTACCTACTGTGTAAAGATGTCCTTTCTAGGTATTGTGGAGGACACAGAAAAATCAAAACAATAAAGTCTCTCTCCCCTAAGATTTCATGGGATTACAGACTCATAATTATCCCCATTTGAAGACAGACTGGGAAATAGGCCTGGGACTTTGAATTAGAGGGGAAATAGTTCTGTTTGAAGGGATAGAAGAAATGTCTTTGGCTAATGTGAGGTTTGAACTGGACTTTGCCAGTCATGAGCAGAGTGTCAACAGATGAACAAAGGAAAAGAAGGAAATTTCAGATCAAGGAAGGACCTGGATTGACAGCCCAGGTGTGAGAGAGTGCATGGAGAGTCCTGGATGAAGGGGGTGGGCCAACGTGGCTGTGGGCCCAGATGTGTCTCTGTGTGTACACACACCTGCACATGCCTACATGTGGGGAGGAACGGGGTCAGTGCTCTACTGAGGTCTGGAAACACAGGCCAGGGTAAAGCCTACGTGAGCTGGAGGATTAGTGACTTTATTCCACACAGTCTGGCAGGAGATGGTCATCCAGGTTTCTGAGCAGTTGAATGGCCCGACCAGGACTTTGAGATTTGATGTATCTTCAGGCAGTGTCCCTGAGTTGCAGACCCTAACGATCAGACTCAGGAGATGACTTGGACAAGAGTGTCCCTGAAGACTGTTTCTGGCCCCACTGTCAGACTGTAGGACAGATGGATTGGGTCAGTTTGGCTCTCACTTTTCCCTGGGGAGTAATAATATAACCAGCATTTCACCAGTAGTATGGCATGGCAGGGCAATAATGGTTGTGTGACATTAGAAGTTTTACAGGATCCACCAGCCTGTCACTGATGGGCTCATCCGTTTTTGCAGAGCATGAAGCCCAGGGAAGAGAGTCCACTCTCTTCAGTAGAGGCTGTAGGGAGTGGTGGTAAGGGGAGCCCAGGACTCAGGTACAGAAATGCAAATATGAGCTACAGACCCCATTCTATGAGCCATCTTTGGCAAATTGCATTACCTCCATTCGTTTGGTTTGACTAGTTTACTAGGGCTGCCATAACAAAGTACCATGAATGTTGCTTAAACAACAGAAATTTATTGTTTCATGGTTTGGGAGGCTGAAACTCTGGAATCAAGGTGTCTGCAAGGTTGGTTCCTTCTGAGGGTTGTGAGGGAAGGGTCTATTTCAGGCCTCTCTCCTTGGCTTGTAGATGGCTGTCTTCATGTTCACATGGGGCTCTCCCTTCATCCTGTCTCTGAGTCCAGATTTCCTTTCTCATGAGGACACCAGTTTATTGGACTAGGCACCACCCTTAGAGATCCCATTTTAACTTGATTACCTCTTTCCAGATGACACAGTTGGTAAAGAATCCGCCTGCAATGCAAGAAACGTAGGTTTCATCCCTGGGTTGGGAAAATCCCCTGGAAAAGGAAATGGCAACCACTCCATTATTCTTGCTTGGGAAATCCAACAGACAGAAGAACCTAGCAGGCTACAGCCCACAGTGTTGAAAAGTTGGACATGCACGCACTGTTGTGTTCAGTTCATTTGAGTCGCTCAGTTGTATCCAACTCATTGCGACCCCATAGACTGCAGCACACCAGGCTTCCCTGTATATCACCAACTCCCGGAGCTTGCTCAAAGTCATGTCCATCAAGTTGGTGATGCCATCCGTTCACCTCATCCTCTGTCGTCCCCTTCTCCTCCCGCCTTCAATCTTTCCCAGCATCAGGCTCTTTTCCAATGAGTCAGTTCTTCACATCAGGTGGCCAAAATATTGGAGTTTTAGTCCTTCCAATGAACACCCAGGATTGATCTCCTTTAGGATGGACTGGTTGGATCTCCTTGCAGTCCAAGTGACTCTCAAGAGTCTTCTCCAACACCACAGTTCAAAAGCATCATTTCTTTGGCACTCAGCTTTCTTTATAGTCCAACTCTCACATCCATACATGACCACTGGAAAAACCATACCCTTGACCAGATGGACCTTTGTTGGCAAAGTAATGTCTCTGCTTTTCAATATGCTGTCCAGGTTGGTCATAACTTTTCTTCCAAGGAGTAAGCGTCTTTTAATTTCATGGCTTCAGTCACCATCTGCAGTGATTTTGGAGCCCAGAAAAATAAAGTCAGCCAATGTTTCCACTATTTCCCCATCCATTTGCCATGAAGTGATGGGACCAGATGCCATGATTTTAGTTTTCTGAATGCTGAGCTTTAAGCCAACTTTTTCACTCTCCTCTTTAACTTTCATCAAGAGTCTCTTTAGGTCTTCTTCACTTTCTGCCATAAGAGTGGTGTCATCTGCATATCTGAGGTTATTGATATTTCTCCCAGCAGTCTTGATTCCAGCTTGTGCTTCTTCCAGCCCAGTGTTTCTCATGATGTACTCTGCATATAAGTTAAATAAGCAGGATGACAATATACAGCCTTGACGGACTGCTTTTCTTATTTTGAACCAGTCTGTTGTTCTATGTCCAGCTCTAACTGTTGCTTCCTGACCTGCATATAGGTTTCTCAAGAGGCAGATCAGGTGGTTTGGTATTCCCATCTCTTTCAAAATTTTCCACAGTTTATTGCGATCCACACAGTCAAAGACTTTGGCGTAGTCTATAGAGCGGAAGTAGATTTTTTTCTGGAACTCTCTTGCTTTTTTGATGCTCCAATGAATGTTGGCAATTTGATCCCTGGTTCCTCTGCCTTTTCTAAATCCAGCTTGAACATCTGGAAGTTCACGGTTCACATACTGTTGAAGCCTGGCTTAGAGTATTTTGAGCATTACTTTGCTAGTGTATAAGATGAGTTCAATTGTGTGGTAGTTTGAACATTTTTGGGCATTGCCTTTTTTGGGGTTGGAATTTGGGATTGGAATGTATACACTATACTGTACCTCATTAAAGACTGTGTGTAAATATGATCGTACCATGGGTTTGGACTTCAACATATGAATTTTGAAGGGATGCAGATTGATATACAACATTCAGTTTCTTTCTTTGTGAGATGTATACATGTTGCAAGAAATAAATCACCAGAGCTTATTAATTTCCTTTCAGCAGTGCTTGACACATAGGAAGTACTTAGAAAATAGTGTTGCACATATTAACAAAGGAATATAGAATGTTCTATAACCCCTCCCATCTGTCTTGATCACTCTTACCTTGCTTTCAAAGAAACATTGGAGTGATTGACGTGTAAGCAGACCATCAAAATTATATTACAGTTCATTATGAAGATGGTCACAGTGGCTCCTAAGTCACCTTTCACAGCTTTGAATGTGTATATTCTTGACTGAGCAAAGATTCGTATTATAAAATGAAAAAAGGATGAGGCAACACATTTAGATTTTTCTCTTGGAAAGTATAAACCTCCCAATACTTTTTCAATGCAACAGTCTGATTGATGAGCTTGTACAACCGAGGCCAATTGGAGTCACAGTGCTGTGGCCCAGGCTGTCTCAGCGTCCCCCTGCTGGATGGGAGAGCCGACACAGCCCTGGGAAACAGACTGTGTTTAACTGCCAGTGCCGAGTCAGCAGCAAGCGTGCAAGGATGGTTATTTGTGGGAGGCACCAAAGAGTGGCTATTATTTTAAAAGAAATTCTCAGAGAAAGAATGTTGGGTTTAAAATAAATAAATGGGTCATAGAAGCTGAATAAAACTGTAAGTCAAATACTGAGCATTAGACGGTGTCCATCCACTGCCCATGAAAACAGCTCCCAGAAGTTCTGTGCTTTCAGTTCTTTCAGGATTCACATGACAATAATTGTAGTAAAAAAGGGCTTCTAAAAGAGAAACACACATAGTCGGTAATGCCTACCTTATGATTTTTGAAATGTGGCTTGGGTTGTTCATGGCACACCACTGGCTCTAATGATATAAGCCGAACATGCATGTTTTGTCAACTTTTTTCGTGCTTTAGCATCTCCAACATTGATACATATCTTAAAATTGATGTTTTAAGAAAACACGTTCAATTGGCAACATTTCTTGCTCTTTCTTGCTGTGCTGCTCTTAGCCACTCAGTCGTGTCCAACTCTTTGCGACCCCATGGACTGTAGCCCTCCAGGCTCCTCTGTCCATGAGGATTCTTCAGGTAAGAATACTGAGTGGGTTGCCATGTCCTCCTCCGGGGGATCTTCCCAACCCAGGGATCGAATCCAGGTCTTCCATATTGCAGGCAGATTATTTACCATCTGAGCCACCAGGGAAGCCCAAGAATACTGGAGTGGGTAGCCTATCCCTTCTCCAGGGGATCTTCCCGCAAGAATCGAATCGGGGTCTCCTGCATTGCACGTGAATTTTTTACCAACTGAGTCACCAGGGAAGCCCTGTTTTTTCTTAGTGATACAGAAATACTGCTCAGCTAAAAATTAAGGGTGGCAGATTCAAAAAAATATGGTAGCGATTGAAAACTTACTTGGATTTCCTTTGGGAATAGAAACATGACTTGCTTCATCCTCTTTGTATCTCCTTGTATTTCTTCCTCTGGACCTACACCTGTGTGCTTAGTTGCTCAGTCGTGTCTGACCCTTTGTGACTCTATGGACTGTAGCCCACAGGCTCCACTGTCCATGGGATTCTCCAGGCAAGAATACTAGAGCGGGTAGCCATTACTCAAGGGACCTTCCAAACTGAGGAATCAAACCCTGGTCTCCTGCACTGCAGGCAGATTCTTTACCATCTGAGCCACCAGGGAAGTCTTCTAGACCCGTATTGTTGGGTAAACAAGAACATTCTCAAGGTGCAAACGTAAAAAAAATGGACACAGAGAGATTAATGATCTAAATGATATCACCCTGCAATTTCACAATGAGTGATTCAGACTTAATGTAATTAGCTTCCAATTAAAAAACAACAAACAAGCAAAAATAGGATGAATAAACAACCATGTCCTACTGTGTAGCCAGGGAACTATATTCAATATCCTGTGACAAACCATAATGGAAAAGAATATGAAAAAGACTATACATATATATGTGTGGATAACTGAGTCACTGCTATACAGAAGAAATTAACATTGTAAATCAACTACACTTCAATAAATTTTTTTAAGTTGTTGAAAAAAAATAGTGTAATCACTACTGCTAGGTCATGCAATAAAAAATGTGAGATCTGAAAAGAATAGCCATGGAATTGCTTGTGTGTATATTGTGTGAGGGGGAGTTTGTATCTTTAGTGCCATGACGTAGTCTGGGAATTGGATCAGAGAAGGAAGCTGAAGCAATGTAAGTGACAGATGTAAGAAGCTTGAGTGGCAGAGACCATCAGCAAGACGCCAAGTAGACAGAAAGTAGAGTCAGTCCTCAACATTGTTATTATGCAAATATCCTGTCCCCAGCCAGATACTTAGCTTCATATCCTCATTGCAGCTCAACAAGGGAACCATACGCTTCAGTTCAGTTCAGTTCAGTCGCTCAGTCGTGTCCGACTCTTTGCGACCCCATGAATCACAGCACGCCAGGCCTCCCTGTCCATCACCAACTCCCGGAGTTCACTCAAACTCATGTCCATCGAGTCGGTGATGCCATCCAGCCATCTCATTCTCTGTCGTCCCCTTCTCCTCCCGCCCCCAACCTTTCCCAGCATCAGAGTCTTTTCCAGTGAGTCAACTCGTCGCATGAGGTGGCCAAAGTATTGCAGTTTCAGCCTTAGCATCAGTCCTTTCAATGAACACCCAGGACTGATCTCCCTTAGAATGGACTGGTTGGATCTCCTTGCAGTCCAAGGGACTCTCAAGAGTCTTCTCTAGCACCACAGTTCAAAAGCATCAATTCTTCGGCAATCAGCTTTCTTCACAGTCCAACTCTCACATCCATACATGACCACAGGAAAAACCATAGTCTTGACTAGACGGACCTTGGTTGGCAAAGTAATGTCTCTGCTTTTTAATATGCTATCTAGGTTGGTCATAAATTAAAATTCTGCATTTAAGTGATATCCTATTATATCTGTCTTTTTCTCACCTCCTTCTTTTTTGTAATAATTTTATTTCTTTTTGGCTGTGCTGGGTCTTTGGTGCTGCACACGGGCCTTCTCAAGTTACGGTGAGTGGGGGCCCCTCTTCCTTGCAGGATGGGGGCTTCTCACCGAGGCGGGTTCTCTTGCTGGGACCATGGGCTCTAAGGCATGTGGGCTTCAGCAGTTGCGGCACGTGGGCTCCAGAGCTTAGGCTCGGTAGTTGTGGCACACAACCATTGTGGCTCCGCGGCACCTGAGACCTTCTTGTGCCCGGGATCTAACCCGTGTCTCCTGCAATGGCAGGTGGATTCTTCACTAAGCGACCAGGAAAGCTCCTCACAGACTCCTTTCTTAAGAAAAAACTTACAACATATTCCTGCTACGTTGTCTACCATACGCTAGGGAAAAGGAAAACAAAAGGTGGATAAACCTTTATCCCCAAACCTCAGGAAACTTCTTTCAGCAGAACGAGGGCCTCTGGTGTCATGGAAAGTCAAAACGAGAATTTTAACTTGTTCACTCAAGTTGAGAAATGACCACTCTTGTAATCGTAGCTGCCCCTTTTATGCAAATAACTCTTGACTCTTCTTAAATCTAAGTAACCTTGTGGTACATGAGACTAGACTAAACTTTTCAGTAGCACGGTTTTTGTCCCTGTTTCACAACACAAATAATCTTAGACAGACATGAACCTACTTAAGATCAACCAGGAAACAAGCATATTTTAAAGCAGAAAGAGAGTTAAATAGATTCACCACATGACCCAAGGGAATCTACACTTTGTGTTTTTCCTTCTCAAGCTATAAAAAAAGAAAATGGAAATACTAACTGTCATATAAGAAGGCATCTTAAAGACATTCTCAGGAAAATATAACGGTAGAAGAAATATTTTTAAAGAAAATAAAGCTTACACAAATGTAAGCTTATTTGTTGTCATTTTCCCTCTTTCTCCACATTTTCTCCTTTCCTGCTTCCCGTAAACACTGGAAGCATCCCACCCATCTCCCTGTTGTGTTATACACACAGAAGATCGACAGGTATTTGCTGGGAACATTAACTCTGCTAGGCTCTAGGGATGTGATGTTGAAGAAAACAGACGGTCGCTGCAATTATGGAGCTTAAACCAATTACCAGGACAGCAGCCCAATTCTCCCCTCTAGCTCTTCTATGAATTTTCTCAGTGAACATTTCTCCTGGAGTTTGTAAAGCAAACGTGACTGTGGCTCCAGGTGTTTACAGTAGAAATCCTAGTAAGACAGAATTTCCGACTGAGGTGAACATCTCTCCTGTCTCTGCCTGGGGCCTTGAGTTTTCTCTTTGGATCCTGCCAGTACCATTGCAATGCAATAATGGACATGAAAAGTGTCTCCTCCCTGTCGAGACCTGTAACAATCCCCATTGATATCCCTGCCTTATGATTACTAGATATCCAGCACTGTCTTGTTAAGACTGGAAGAGGTCACAGCCTCATTACTCTAAAGAGTAATGCCCTTTTCTTCCGAAAATAGTGAATTTCAACAGTCTCAAGAGCCCGAAGAAAGATGAAAGGGAAGCAAGGACAGTTTGCTTCGAGCGGAACCAGGTGGAGGAAATAGGTTTAAGTTAAACATGAGGTGTGATGTCCTGATTCAGTAGCAACCTACTGAATGATGCACATGCTTAGTGACAAGTTCACATCCTGGAAATGTCAGGTACTGTCTTCAGACATGTGATCTGCGATGAAGGAGAAGGACGGGGATAAGCAGTCTATTATCTTATATGTCATTACAGACTTGGGATAGAACCACAAACCAGAAACAGAGGAGCCAGATAAGTTCACGACCCATCACAATACTGCTATCAGTCATTGCCATTAACTGTGCTTTCTCTTGCCTACTGTCAAAAGCCCGGCTAACGCAGAGTTCGCCTGACAAATGCAGTGAGTCCTTTTTCTGCCTGTCTCTGATTTTTAAGAAAACATTTTTATTACCAGCTGCATAGGCTAGCGGCTTGGGCAGCGCAATGGCTGAGACATGACTGGAAGGCTCAGGATTCCCTTTGCTTTGAACAAAAGACCGGGGGGCGCCTTTGAGGGGACCCACAAAGAGAGCTTGAGTGGCATCTTTTCAGCAACTTAATATTCCTTCAAAACACTTAGCCCACAAAAAAGGCAGAGAGTTGATGGTAGGTTGCTAGAAATTGGCCAAAATATAAATAACAGAAAGAACAGAGGTAGTATTCTAGAGAGTTCAGTGTGGGGGTTACAGACGGGGGCTCAGTTGACCCTTGCAGACTTGTGCCAACAGAAAGTGAAGGGAGATGCAAAGAAAGAAAGAAGGTGAGAGGGAGGCAGGAAGGAAGTCAGTCAGCACTAGTCTCCACATCTTACAGCTCGAAGGAGGAGATAGGATTAATGAGGTTACCGCCCTCTAGTGTAAAATCACAACCGTGATAACTGCTACAGAGCAGCTTTCCCACCAATACGAGGACATTTGGCAGAACGAGCCTGATTCCTTTTGAGCATTCACAGAGGCTTCTCCAAGGAAGTGATGATTGAGCTGATAGAGAAGCACTGCCTGTTAATCAGGAGGCTACACTGAGGGAGAGGGTCTCAGGCAGAAGAACAGGGTGTGCAAAGGCCCTGTGGTCGAATGAATCACGGTCCACCTGAAAAGTGAAAGGGCAGGGTTGTTGAAGCCCAGATGATGATGGAGTGAGGAGTCTGCAGAGCATCCTGATCGCATAGACTCGGGTCAAATGGCAAAGGCTTTGGTCTTCATCCTAAGGAAGCTAAGGAGATGGGAAGGCCCACAGGGTTTTAAGTACAGGACAGAGATTTTTTTTTTTTTAATCACCATGACTTCAGGGTGGACACTGATTTTTGGAGAGTGAAGGGGATACTGAAAACTAGTTCAGTTCAGTTCAGTCTCTCAGTTGTGTCTGACTCTTTGCGACCCCATGAACCACAGCACGCCAGGCCTCCCTGTCCATCACCAACTCCTGGAGTTCACTCAAACTCATGTCCATCGAGTCGGTGATGCCATCCAGCCATCTCATTCTCTGTCGTCCCCGTCTCCTCCTACCCCCAATCCCTCCTAGCATCAGACTCTTTTCCAGTGAGTCAACTCGTCGCATGAGGTGGCCAAAGTATTGCAGTTTCAGCTTTAGCATCAGTCCTTCCAATGAACACCCAGGATTGATCTCCTTTAGAATGGACTGGTTGGATCTCCTTGCAGTCCAAGGGACTCTCAAGAGTCTTCTCCAGCACCACAGTTCAAAAGCATCAGTTCTTCGGCGATCAGCTTTCTTCACAGTCCAACTCTCACATCCATATGTGACCACGGGAAAAACCATAGCCTTGACTAGACGGACCTTGGTTGGCAAAGTAATGTCTCTGCTTTTCAATATATTATCAAGGTTGGTCATAACTTTCCTTCCAAGGAGTAAGCGTCTTTTAATTTCATGGCTGCAGTCAGCATCCGCAGTGATTTTGGAGCCCAAAAAATAAAGTCTGACACTGTTTCCACTGTTTCCCCATCTATTTCCCATGAAGTGATGGGACCAGTTAGGAAGGAAGCTATAGCAGCTGTGCAGGCTGAACGAGACTGCATCTGAGACTAAGGTGGTGGAGATGGAGAGGAGGTGGGGAGGGAAGGACGGGAGGAGAGAAAGAGACAGAGCAAGAGAGGAAAAAAGAGAGGGGGAATGAAGAGAAAGAATTTGATAGCGTATATTAAACGCATGTAGGACAAATCTAGAAAAATGGTACAGATGAACTTAGTTCTCGGGCAGGAATAGAGATGCAGACCTAGAGAACAGACGTGCGGACACAGGGGGAAAGGGCAGGGTGGAATGAGCTTGGGAGATAAGGTTCGACATAAATACACCACCGTGGGTAAAACAGACAGCTAGTGGGAAGCCGCTGCACAGCACAGGGAGTTCAGCTCCGTGCGCTGTGCTGACCTAGAGGCGTGGGGTGGGGAGTGTGAAGGGATCTCCAAGAGGGAGGGGATGCATGTTTACACATAGCTGATTCATGTCGCTGTGCAGCAGAAACGAACACAATGTTGTAAAGCCATTAAACTCCGATTTTCTAAAAAAGAACCTTATACTTAAAAAATAGATATATACCATGGCGGCTCAGAGGGAGATTTCAGACTGGTTCAGTGGTGACCAGGGTTCTCAGCTGGCAGCCACTGATGCCCTCCAATGAACACTGGGCAATATCTAGCGATATGTACGGTTATTTCATCTGAAATTGGGGGTGTAACTGGCATCTAGTAGGTAGAGTTCTGAAGTATTGCTAAATATCCTACAATACACAGAACAACGGTACAGCAAAAATTTATTCAACCCTAAATTTGAGTAATACCAAAATCTAGAAGGAAAGTTATGACCAACCTAGACAGCATATTAAAAACTAGAGACATTACTTTGCCAACAAATGTCCATCTAGTCAAGGCTATGGTTTTTCTAGTAGTCATGTATGGACATGATAGTTGGACTATAAAGAAAGCTGAGTGCTGAAAAATTGATGCATTTGAACTGTGGTGTTGGAGAAGACTCTTGAGAGTCCCTTGGATAGCAAGGAGATCCAACCAGTTCATACTCAAGATCAGTCCTGGGTATTCATTGGAAGGACTGATGCTGAAGCTGAAACTCCAAAACTTTGGCCACCTGATGTGAAGAACTGACTCATTTGAAAACACCCTGATGCTGGGAAAGATTGAGGGCAGGAGGAGAAGGGGACAACAGAGGATGAGATGGTTGGATGGCATCACCGACTCAATGGAGATGAGTTTGAGTAAGCTCCAGGAGTTGGTGATGGACAGGGAGGCCTGGCGTGCTGTGGTCGGCGGGGTCACAAAGAGTCGGACACAACTGAGCGACTGAACTGAACTGAACTGAAAATTTAGAAAGCCTCATCTAGATTCATCTTGTCCCTTCTCAGTCCCACTGAAGGTAGACTGTCCCCACCTTCACATCACCCTGAGGATAACTGAGTCAGGGGAAGAGCATTGTCCATTGGAGAGCAGCGGGAAGGACCACTCAGGGGCCATGCAGCATCCAGCGAGTGCTCCGTTGGCTCAAAGGAAGCCCCTTGTTGTGGGTGAGGGCGAGCTGCACCATCCTCCCGTCTCCCCCTCCCTCCCTCTCTTCCCTTCTCCTCCCCTTCCTGACTGCAGGCATCTGTCCCGAAGTCTGTGAGAGCTGGGGAGACTCGTCCTGCCTTGGTTTCCAAACTCTCGTCTCTCCTTAGCTTCTGCCCGGTGTGTATAGACTTGTTTGTGCTGCCCCTGTGGGCGGCCCATGAATGACTCTATCTTCAGGTTTGGGGAGCATTCAGGAGATAACCTAAGGGATTTTTGAAGTGCAGAAATACGGGAGAAACTTACTAATCAGTCCTTTGCATAATTATCCCAATGTATTATTTCGAATCAACGGTTCACCTTTCATATTATTTCTAATCAAACAACAGTTGCTCTTTCTTCACGGGCCCCATGGCACTTGGTGATACCCTACACATCCCCTTAGAATCAGGTTGAGGACCAGACCCCCAGTCCTTTTACACTTTTCCCTTTTGCTCCTACTTCGCCTCTCCCTTACCAACATTCACTTTCTCAGTGGCTTCCAGACAAGTTACCTCCCAGTCAGCTCTAGGGTTAGTCAAGCCTTCTCAAAAAAAGTTAGCTTCTCCAAAAAGTTAGCTCTTAAGCACCTCTAGGGTAAGGGTGACTTGAGTCACGGTCCCAAGGCAGTAAACTTTCCTTAATATTTCTCTACCCCTTGTTCCTCTTTTGCAGACTTTCTTTCTCATTGTCACAGAGAAGGTTGCCTGCTTTACTTGTTCTGAGATAAGATTCACCACCTCGGCTTCTTAGAGAATGGGAGATCTATGATCTCACAAGGCGGACCAGAAACTGGAGGAGAGAGCAGGCAAGCGGGCAAGAATGGGTGAGGGTGAGTGATTGTCAAAACACCAACCGTAAGAAGAAATACTGTAACTGTCTTCCATCAGTTCCGTTCCGTCGCTCAGTCGTGTCCGACTCTTTGCGACCCCGTGGACTGTAGCCTACCAGGCTTCTCCGTCCATGGGATTCTCCAGGCAAGAATACTGGAGTGGGTTACCGTTTCCTTCTCCAGGGGATCTTCCCGACCCAGGGATCGAACCCGGGTCTCCCGCATTGGAGGCAGACGCTTTAACCTCTGAGCCACCAACTGTCTTCCATCAGTGAATACCAATTTTCTACATTTTCATGCTGAGGAAGCATCATCGCCATAATAATGGTCTGCATTGTAGGAACCAGAAGCATTTGGTATTTTATCACAGCGCAGGTTCGTTTCTTTCCCAAAGTCCACCTTGCCCTTACATTATCATTGTTCTGCCTGGAGAATCCCAGGGACAGGGGAGCATGGTGGGCTTCCGTCTATGGGGTCACACAGAGTCGGACACGACTGAGGTGACTTAGCAGCAGCAGCAGCCATTTCTGAAAGTGTGTGATATTACCTTTGTAAGAACAGTGACGCCTCTGGAAGATTTATTGATGTGTCTTTCACATGAAAAACTAAAAAAGAAAAGGACTTGGATTTGGCGCTGATTGATTTTTCTGCCTTAATGTAGTGGGTAGAAGATTGACTTTCCTCTAAGAAATTTCAGAGAAATATTTGTTTCCTTTCCACTCTTAAGGAGACAGTGATTCATGTTTACCTTGCTGTTATGATTATGATAAATAGGTGAATTACACCGACATTCACAGCAGATGCACAAAGCAATATGAAGACCTTTTATTTATAGATGATTTCCAAATATTAACCCAGACTAAAATAAATGTGTGCGGTATGTGTCTATAGCTAAAGTCATTTCCACATAGTCCATGCATAACTTCAGAGGAGAAGGAAATAAATCCATTTATGGACTAGCCCAGGCCCATCTCAAGAATAGGCTGCCACCTGTATGAAATGATTTCAAAGTCACTGGGAAGGACCTCCGTACCCTCTACTTGCTCTCCAACAGTACTTAGCAATGTTCACAATTCCTCACTTTTTAAATTTGAGCCCTTGTTAAAATGCAAATGTTAGTGAGGAAGCAAAGACATTTAGCCATTACACACATCAATAATTGTATTGGTTGGGGTTCTTAAAGAAATAGATCCAATAGGAGGTGTGTGTGTGTGTGTGTGTGTGTGTGTGTGTGTGTGTGTAGCGAGAGAGAGAGAGATTTATTGATTTATTTTAGGGACTTGATTCATGTAATTGTGGAGGTTGACAGGTCTGAAATTTATAGAACAGGCCAGCAGTCTTGGAACTCTGGCAGGAGTCAATGTTGTCATCGAGTTCAAAAGCAATCTGGAGGCAGAATTCCTTCCTTCTTAAGAAGATCTCAGGCATTTCTCTTAAAGCCTTTGACTGATTGGATGAGGCCTACCCCCATTACAGACAGTAATCTGCTTTTACTCAAAGCCTACTGATTTAATGTTAATCATATTTAAAAAAGGCTTCCCAGGTGGCTCAGTGGTAAAAACCTGCCTGCGATGCAGGAGACATGAGTTCCATCCCTGGGTTGGGAAGATCCCCTGGAGAAGGAAATGGCAGCCCACCCCAGTATTCCTGCCTGGAGAATCCCATGGACAGAGGAGCCTGGTGGACTACAGTCCATGGGATTACAAAGAATCGGACACAAATGAGAGACTGAGCATGCACACACATATCTTAAAAAATACCTTCACAGCAACATCTAGACTAGTGTTTGATGGAACAGCTGGGCACCGTATCTTAGCCAAACTGATGTAAAATTAACCATTGCTAGCTTGGATTAATCCATCACATTTATATGTCAGTTTCCTGAGGGGCCAGTACTTGGAGAAGGCTAGTAGAAGAGAAGAGGAAAACAGAACAACAGGAAGGGAACACCTGACAATAGGGGGCATAAATCAAACACCGTAGAGGGGAGCTCAAGGCCAGGATGAGGACAATAGGGACACAGGGTATGGGAATTTGGCCAAGGGGAAGGGGATGGCAGGCATTGGAAGGAAAGTTTTCCCAGAAGATGGAGAATGACTATGGAAATAATCTCAGACAGAATTAGCCTAGAGCTTTAGAAAGCTCATCTGTAGAGGCCCTTGGACCACTCTTGAGCTAGTGCTTTGTGGTACTTGGAAACAGTGGCAGACTTTATATTTTTTGGCTCCAAAATCACTGCAGATGGTAACTGCAGCCATGAAATTAAAAGACGCTTACTCCTTGCAAGAAAAGTTATGACCAACCTAGACAGCATATTAAAAACCAGAGACATTACTTTGCCAACAAAGGTCCGTCTAGTCAAGGCTATGGTTTTTCCAGTGGTCATGTATGGATGTGAGAGTTGGACTATAAAGAAAGCTGAGCACCAAAGAATTGATGTTCTTGAACTGTGGTGTTGGAGAAGACTCTTGAGAGTCCCTTGGACTGCAAGGAGATCCAACCAGTCCATCGTAAAGGAGATCAGTCCTGAATATTCATTGGAAAGACTGATGTTGAAGCTGAAACTCCAATACTTTGGCCACCTGATGTGAAGAACTGACTCATTTGAAAACACCCTGATGCTGGGAAAGATTGAGGGCAAGAGGAGAAGGGGAAGACAGAGGATGAGATGGTTGGATGGCATCACCGACTCAATGGACATGAGTTTGGGTAAACTCTGGGAGTTGGTGATGAACAGGGAGGGCTGGCATGTTGTAGTCCATGGGGTCGCAAAGAGTGGGACATGACTGAGCAACTGAACTGAACTTAACTGAATCTCTATTTAGTATTAGTATGAGAAATAGCAAGAAGAGGAAGACATTTGATTGGTGTTCACTGTGAGCCAGATTCTATCCTAGTTTCTTTATTTGTTAATTCATTTATTCTTCTTGACAATGAAATGAAAATGGCCTTATTGTTGTCCTCATTTTACAAATAAGAAAAAAGACCTAGAGCAGCTAAGCCACTTGCCCAGAGTCACACAGGTGGCAGTCAGCAGAGCTGCGATTTGAACCTATGCAATCTATCAGGGTAGGACACGACTTAGCGACTGAGCACGCAAATCCATTGTCAGACCTGGGCTCATTCTGTTGTCTCCAAACTGCACTTGAAGATGTCATTCAGTTAGGACTTTATGTTCCGTGTGTTAGAACATACACATACACAATATGTTCCTTTTAGTACCAGGAAATGATTACATCTCCCAAGGAACTGGTTTACTTAGATGTATCAGATAATCTAACCCATTTGGCTTTCTCCTTCTGTGTAGTTTGTAATTCTCTTTTTCCATTTCAGTAGACTCCATTTATGAATGCTTATTTTTCAGATTATGCCAAGTCCTGCTCATCAGTAAGAAAGATATAAACCCTAAGCAATTTGTAACATTTTACACATGATTTTGTTGCTTAAAATAATCCAATAACTATGGACAGTAAGAAATTTCATATTTCTTAAGTCCTATTATCTCAGAAAATGAAGCTTTCAAAGTGATTTCTCTGACAGAAACAGCTGAGGCTCAAACAAACACTAATATTTCAAGAAATCACGTTCCAAGATTAAGTGGGTGTAGATAGGAATAGTCTGCTGAAAATGTCAGGCTTCAGAAGGACCAGACCATTCTCACCTATGACATACTGAGGAGCCAAACTTCCCATATCCAACCTCTAGGAGTCCAGTTAAGAGAACACTAAGTAGCACACAAGATTCTTGAAGAAAAATTATGCGGAAAGGTAGAACCTTACACTTCTAACGCCCGAACAATTCCAGAAGGGAAATACGGGAAGATAAAAATCTGCAGCTGTCTGCAGGGTCCCAGCAAAGCAACACGTCTACTCATTGGAGTTGGTCTCTGGTTTTGCTTTGGATCATGCTTCTGTTTCTGCTGCCTCTCCAGCCCAGATTTCTCTCCTTGACCAAGGTTGGTCTACACTGTCCATGTCCTGGCCTTGATTTGAATAGAATCCAGCCTCCAATGTCTATCGAGCCCAGCCTTCACATCCTGTCGGGGGCCTCCATCTCACACCAAGCCTTCACTCCACTTTCACTCCTAACTCCCGCTTCCCAGTGGTTGCCAGCATCCTGCCTTATCTCTGCTCCAGCGCACAGTGCCTCAAACTACTGACACCAGAGCTAAAACACTGCCTTTATCCCACGCTTCACGGTGGAATGGCAGTGCCCACACTGTCTGTGATACGGGGCAGAAGACCAGGGCCACAGCCAGGTACATCACCTGATACTGCACGGTCAGCGCTTTCAGGACTGTCAGACCAAGGTTGCATAGTCCCAGGTCCAGAGAAGTCTCAGCTTCCTTTCTACAAGTGCCCGAGTCAGATGCAGTAGGACACGGCAGTACTCAGCTCATTTCCCAGCACAGGCAGAAGTGTTCGTGGAGCTGTGGACAAGGCATCTTTTTCCTCCATACAGAGTGAGCCTTCCTATGGGTCAGCTAACTGGGTAGGGTTGCCAGTGGGTTACATCCTCATATGCTCTGAACCAGCAACTGCAGGAAAAACCAGGTCAGAAACACTAAGGCCAAGGTTCTGAGACAATCTGGAAAGTCCAGAAGACTTCATTGAGGTATACCTCACAAACCACACACACATCCTCAGCAAGAAAAATCCAAATCATGTGGTGATAATTGCAATAGCCTGAAGGATACTTGGGACACAGTAGTCTCAGAAGCTTCCAGTGACCACTGGTAACCACTGGTCTCATGGCTGGTTGACAATCTCTTCCAGGCTTCAATCAACCCCCTTTTCCTTCATAGTCCTTGGGATCCAGTGTCCAGGAGTCTTACCATGTGCTTGGATAGCCTATAGTCTCAACTCCAACTTTGAATGCTGAGCCATCCTTCAGGACTGCTGGACCCACCTACACAAGAGCTGTCCATGTGAAAGCATCTTTCAGATCATCTCTAAGAAGTGTTTAGCTTTTGAGGATTCTGTCCATCATCCTCATTATCATGCTATCAACCTACTCCTCGGTTAACCTATGCCGTCTCCCTGTGCTCTCATCCAGAGAGCATGACCTTTATGTATTTGAGAAAAAAAAATGTATAGTAATTACATTTATATCGGCTTCCCTGGTGTCTTAGGTGGTAAAGAGTCTGCCTACAACGCGGGAGACCTGGGTTTGATCCCTGGGTGAGGGAGATCCCTAGAGAAGGGAATTGCTGCCCACTCCAGTATTCTTGCCTGGAGAATTCCATGGACAGGGGTGCCTGGTGGGCTACAGTCCTTTGTAGCCCTTTGCCACAGGGTTGCAAAGAGTGAGACATGACCAAGAGACTTTCACCATCATCAATGGCATTAATATGGTGTCTGAGCCACCCTAGTTAAAAGCTGTGCATGGATAGAAAATTTGCCAAATGAGACAGACTGTGGAATCCTGTATGAACAAATGATCCATCCCATTGCAAACAATAGAAGACCCAACACTGGTGGGAATGCAAACTAGTACAGCCACTTTGGAGAATAGTGTGGAGATTCCTCAAAAAACTGGAAATAGAACTGCCATATGATCCAGCAATCGCACTCCTGGGCATACTCACCGAGGAAACCAGAATTGAAAGAAACACATGTACTCCAATGTTCATCGCAGCACTGTTTATAATAGCCAGGACATGGAAGCAACCTAGATGTCCATCTGCAGACGAACAGATAAGAAAGCTTTGGTACATATATACAATGGAATATTATTCAGCCATTAAAAAGAATACATTTGAATCAGTTCTAATGAGGTGGATGAAACTGGAGCCTATTATACAGAGTGAAGTAAGCCAGAAAGAAAAACACCAATACAGTATACTAACGCATATATATGGAATTTAGAAAGATGGTAACCTTAACCCTGTATACGACACAGCAAAAGAGACACAGGTGTATAGAACAGTCTTTGGGACTCTGTGGGAGAGGGTGAGGGTGGGATGGTTTGGGAGAATGGCATTGAAACATGTATGTTGTCATATGTGAAACAAATCACCAGTCCAGGTTCAACGCATGATACAGGATGCTCAGGGCTGGTGCACAGGGATGACCCAGAGGGAGGATATGGGGAGGAGGGAGGTGGGAAGGGGGTTCAAGAAGGGGAACACATGTATACCCAGGGCGGATTCATGTCAAAGTATGGCAAAACCAATCAATATAATATTGTAAAGTAATTAACCTCCAATAAAAAAATAAAATAAAACTCAACATTCAAAAAAAAAAAAAAAAAAAGAAGAAGAAGACCCAACACCAACTAGTTTAAACAAAAATGGGATTCACTGACCTGCATAACAGAGGTGTCCAATGATAGAGCTTGATGGCTCCAGTTTCAGCAGGATTCAGGGCCCAAACAACGTCATTAAGATTTAGTTTTTCGTTTTCCCGCAATTTCACAATTTTGTCTTCTTCTATGTTGACTTTAGACACAGGGTACAAATGATATTAAAATATTGGCAGCAAATTCAGTGCTTACATCTTCCGGGGGGTTTAGGTCCAACCAGAAATACTGAGTCCACTTTCTCAACCACTTAGTCATTTCAGAATTCATTACCTTTGCTCTGATTGACCTAATTTAGGTCAAGTGCTATTCTTGGACCTGACTGTTATGTAGAGAAAAAGTGTATATGTGTAAGGTGTGTATGTGTAAGATTCTGGTGTGTATCAGTTAAAATTCTAGCTGAAAAGAAGAAAACCAATTCATACTAATTCATTTAAAAAGTTTAAAGGAGGTCCTTCCGAATCTCTTTCTAAATGTAAGCTCTGCTTTCAACTGTGTTGACATCATTGTCAGACACACTCTTCCCCAGTAGGGGAAAGGTGGTCACAAGTAGCTCCAGACATATATCAAACCAGCTTAGCACTCCAGTAAAAAAAAAAAGTATCTCTTTCCTGGTATCTCCAGCCTAAGTCCTAGAGAAGGCTCTCATTAGCCAAGACTGAGTCACATGCCCACATGTCAACCAATTGCTATTGGTCAAGAATAAGAAATACTGTAACTGGCCTGGCCTAAGGCATTTTAACATATGATTAAAAGCACAGTGCTCCGGGCTTCCCTGGTAGCTCAGTGGTAAAGAATCCACCTGCCAATGCAGAAGACACAGGTTTGATCCCTGGTCGGGGAAGATCCCACATGCCACATGGCAGCAAAGCCCGTGTACCGCAACTACTGAACTTGTGCTCTAGAGCCTGGGAGCTGCAACTACTGAGCCCATGTGCCCTTGAACCTGTGCCCCACAGCAAGAGAAGCCACTGCAATGAGAAGTCTGTTCACTGCGACAAAGAGTGACCCCGGCTCACGAGACAAGAGAAAGCCCACATGCAGCGGGGAAGACCCAGCACAGCCAAAATAAATAAATACATATTTTTTTAAGTATGGGGCTCCAAAACTAAATGGAAAAAAAAATGAAAGTGTTGGTCACTCAGTTGTGTTCAATTCTTTGTGACCCTGTGGACTGTAACCAGGCTCCTCTGCCCATGGGATTTTTCAGGCAAGAGTGGGTTGCCACTTCCCTCTCCGGGGGATCTTCTTGACCCAGGGATCTAACCCGGGTCTCCTGTATCTCCTGCATTGCAGGTGGATTCTTTACCCACTGAGCCATCGAGGAAGCCCCCAAAACTAAATGGCCCGGAGTCAAATCTCACTTCCTCTTTATATCAGTTATATGCTCTTTAAATCATCGTTTTCTTCATTTGTAAAATGGAGAGAATAGTTCAACCTTGTAGGAAATCCAAAAAGCTAATGGGTGCAAAGTGCTAATAGGTGTAAAGTGCTTAGAACAAATCTGGTACATCCTACACATCAAATAAATTAGAGTCTTTGCTTATTGCCATAACAACAATGAGGATGAGGATGGTTCGTCCTTCCCTGGATGGGGGGAGTGTGGTGAGCAACACAAAAAGCATTTTCTGAGAGTGTGAGAGAGAAGATTCCTGAGAGTGAGAGAGGATTCCTGTATGACGCCACAGCATATGTGTAAACAATTGACTTTCACATGTGATCCAGGGGATGGGTGCGGGTGTGTGTGAGTGATGTGTATTGGCACATGGGAAGAGGGCTTGGAGGAAAAGTTCCTTGTAATTATTTTTAAACCTGTCAGTGGCGTCTCCTGATCCCTTTAATGAGGAGACAGAGGAAAGCTCTGAGTTTGTTGTGGTGGGACCTGATTTGACTTGACTTGACTGTATCCATTATGGTCCCCAAGTGGGTAGTCCAGGATTATTGCAGTGATACACTGGTGGCTTGAATAGAGCTAGTGGTTTCTAGTGGTGGTCTGGCTAATGTCGAGAGAAAATCTGAATAATGATGAAGCAACTCTTTGCCTGTATTTAACAAGAAGCTTTTTATTCCCCCCAAAAATCTCATGAATTCACCTCATAAAATTTCCTGAGTACATATCATGTACCCAGCACCCTCTTAAGGCCCAGAGCTGAAGTACAGGGGGGAAAAAAGAGAATTAGAGTTGAAGATAATAAAGCCTAGGGCTAGAGGCATGCTTAGGAGGAGCCAGAAAACTGTGTTTGTTTTAAGCAAAAGTGTTATCCTTTTGAAATGATTTCCTATATTTATCTTCTAAGAGCAGAGTCCACATTAGATTGACCATAAATCTGAGTTCTGAGAAATAATATATTCTCAGACTTGCCCGAGGTGGGGTTTGCATGGCTGTATGTTTTTCTTGGTTTCATTTGCATGAGAGAAAAAGAAAAAAAGAATAGGAAAAAAGCTTAGCAAGCACAGCTCTAAGTCTTTCGTTTCAGCAGGATATTAAAATGACTTAGCTCAAAAGGTAAATTTTGATTTTTCTTGAGCAGGTCTTGCACGAAAAGGTAGCCCTATAATTTTCTTCTTAATTTAGATTATTTTGTAGATTGTCCATCTGTCTTTCATTTAGTCAATCATCTAAAATGCTTCCATACAACCATGAGTAACGGAGAAGGAAACTGAGGTTTGTGGGTTTTTTTTCCCCAAGCCTTTAAGGAAAAGTGTCGAATTGATCACCTCAGACTTGATTCTTCAACTAACTTTGCTGAAATAGAGAAGGCTTGCAAATACATGCGCAACACTTTTTTTTGTCTAATGATTTTTTGTTTATAGTCTTCCTCCAGTAAATGATTGAAATCATTGTCTACTTCCTCAGTCACCATTCTTTGCTCCGAGTTGAGAAAGCTGTTTGTCACAGGATGTAATAAAACATTTTAATCAACTTGATGAAACAGGCGAATTATGCCTTGAGCAATGGGACACTGTGCTTGGAAAGAATTGGCCTGACCTCTTGCATGTCTAACTTGGGGGGCAGTGAATGTCTTCTGAAGTGGAAGAGTGGTCACCCGTGGGGAAGTAAAAGCTGGTGTTTCATTGGAAGACGCTTTTGCTGATACCTTGCTTGCCAACCACACAAAATTGGCTCAAAAGCAAAATCAGTTGCAACACACAGTGTTTAGAGAGATTTTTGAAGTGGAACAAATTTCCCCCTTTCTAAAATCATAATAATTTGCCGAACAAAAACTGTGGTCTAGGAGGAATCCATTTGAAAAGAGTTGGGTATTAAAAATAGCTCCTAATCACTCCCGGTCTAGTCTCATGGAGCCAAGTTTAGATGCAATAAAAGTTGTATGATATTCTAATGATATCCAGCTGCTACAATCCAATGAGTGAGACCACAGAAATCAAAGGAAAGCCTTTACTCGGCTGGATTCTTATACCAAAATCAATGATACCATGACCCTTTGGCTGTTAGAATCTTCTGGGGGAAAGAAAGTGACAGCCACGTATTCTAGACAACAATAACAGCTACCACTTCTTATGCGCGTATTGGTTATCCAAGTGCCTGGCAAATTTTACCCTGTAAGCCTGTATTAGGCATGAGCAAAATCGTTCAAGTCTCTCAGTTACTGTGTAGTAGATTGGTTGGGGTGCTATCGACAATGTTAGATTTTGCATCTGACTACTTTGCTAAGAAAATGCAGCTTGACATCAATTTAAGGACTTTTATTGGTTTTCACTTATTTTTACAAAATGGCTTCCCTGGTGGCTCAGCGGTAAAAAAAAAAAATCCCCCTGAAGTGCAAGAAACACAGGTTCAGTGTCTGGGTGGGGAAGATCCCCCTGAAGAAGGAAATAGCAATCCACTCCAGTATTCTTGCCTGGGAAATCTCATGGACAGAAGAGTTTAGCGGGCTATGATCTATGGGGTCGCAAAGAGTCCAACATGACTTAGTGGCTAAAAAAACAACATTTTTACAAAACAAAGCTCTTGACTTACATTTCAAGTAATTTTGCAAATGAATGTAATGCATTTCTCTCCCTTCAGACATCATGGCAGAGTAGGAAGTGTATTGATTTTTTTCAGGAAGATAGAGGGGGACTGCAATCACCAAAGAGCTGTGAGATCAAGACAAGCTATTAACCACCTACCTTTCAGTGCAGGATGCTTCTCTTCTGCACCAAGACAGAAAGTCATTTGACTTAGGTTGTTGAAGGTTAAAATAACTTAAAACATGCAAAGGATCTGGTAATTCTTGGCACTTCAGTTCAGTTCAGTTGAGTCGCTCAGTCGTGTCCAACTCTTTGAGACCCCATGAATCACAGCACGCCAGGCCTCCCTGTCCATCACCAACTCCCGGAGTTCACTCAAACTCATGTCCATCGAGTTGGTGATACCATCCAGCCATCTCATTCTCTGTCGTCCCCGTCTCCTCCCACCCCCAATCCCTCCCAGCATCAGACTCTTTTCCAGTGAGTCGCATGATGTGGCCAAAGTATTGGAGTTTCAGCTTTAGCATCAGTCCTTCCAATGAACACCCAGGATTGATCTTCTTGGCACTTACTAGGTGCTTAATAATCATTTATCTTCCCAATTATTTTCTGGTCCCAGTCATTCTTTTGTCCACACATTAGACAGTTTCACCCTTGGGTTTTGTTCGCAAGTGCCCACTTGTCACCAAAGATCAGACTGTCCTGCTCCCAAGACCACGTGACAACACATGTTAATGCATCTGTAACATCACTCCTTAACCAATAGTGTTATTCTTCTGTTCGGTGAACCCCTGCTGAGCACCTATGCGCTGAAGCCATGTGATGGGTATATTAAGATGAAGAAGCCCCAAGGCCACCGTGAAGCCTCAATACCTTGTGAGGAAAGTGGGTAAGAAAATCAACAATTAAATCTGGGTCATAAGTTTTACCCAGGAGGTCTGCACACACTGTTTGAAAGAAGAGAATTTGGGCTCCCCAGTGGCAGCAGAGGGAAAAAGGAAGTCCAAGAATGCTTTAGCTGAGTGTACACCTAGCAGAAGTTTTAGCCAAACAAAAGAAGGACAGAAAAGGATGCAGGTAAGAGGGTTCGAGGTAAAAGAAGACATTGCCTCTCTTTTGATAGCACAAAACCCATCACACTTAGTGTCTATAATCTCGTACCTCAGTTCATCATAGATAAAGATGGGAAAAACTATTAATATGGAGCATCTCTTGTGGCCAAGGTGGACTGTCAAGGATGTAAAGATGGAATGAATACCTTCAGGGAGCTTGAAATCGAAAAGAGTGAGATGCATAGATGGCAAATAACCAGGTAAGGCTAGAAACTGACAAGTACTGCTGGAACAACCCAAGCTACCCAGGACTGATGAGTGCTTTAGAGTAACTGTTGCATTTATTTTACAGAACCTATGGCTTCCCAGGACTAAAGGAGTTGAGTTCCAAAGTATTAGAGCCTAAAATTTCCAAGTCCAGTCTCAGAGACAAAGTTGGAACAGGTGCAAAAGCACTATTCCTGTACCCAAAGAGATGTTTTCAAGTGGAGAGTATGAAAGTGAGTGAATTGTGTGTCATCTTATATTTTGAAATAATAGACAAGTTATAAAAATGGTTAAGCACTTAAGCAGTGGGGAAGAAAGCAGCAGACCTAAGTATCTTTGGAAGAGAGTGTTTTGACTGGATCCTGTAAGGCTAAATATAAGAAGACTACACACAAACATCTGGATCTTCATGACCCAGATAATCACGATGGTGTGATCACTCACCTAGAGCCAGACATCCTGGAATGAGAAGTCAAGTGGGTCTTAGGAAGCATCACTATGAACAAAGCTAGTGGAGGTGATGAAATTCCAGCTGAGCTATTTCAAATCCTAAAAAATGATGCTGTGAAAGTGCTGCACTCAGTATGCCAGCAGATTTGAAAAACTCAGTAGTGGCCATAGGACTGGAAAAGGTTAGTTTTCATTCCAATTTCAAAGAAAGGCAATGCCAAAGAATGCTCAAACTACCACACAATTGTTCTCATCTCACAGACTAGTAAAATAATGCTCAAAATTCTTCAAATCAGGCTTCAATAGTACGTGAACTGTGAACTTCCAGATGTTCAAGCTGGATTTAGAAAAGGCAGAGGAACCAGAGATCAAATTGCCAACATCCATTGGAGCATCGAAAAACAAGAGAGATCCAGAAAAACATCTACTTCTGCTTTATTGACTACACCAAAGCCTTTGACTGTGTGGATCACAGCAAACTGTGGAAAATTCTCCAAGAGATGGGCATACCAGACCACCTGACCTGCCTCCTGAGAAACCTGTATGCAGGTCAGGAAGCAACAGTTAGAACTGGACATGGAATAACAGACTGGTTCCAAATTGGGAAAGGAGTATGTCAAGGCTGTATGTTGTCACCTTGCTTATTTAACTTATATGCAGAGTACATCATGAGAAACGCTGGGCTGGAGGAAGCACAAGCTGGAATCAAGATTGCTGGGAGAAATATCAATAACCTCAGATATGCAGATGACACCACCCTTATGGCAGAAAGCGAAGAAGGACTAAAGAGCCTCTTGATGAAAGTGAAAGAGGAGAGTGAAAAAGGTGGCTTGAAACTCAACATTCAGAAAACTAAGATCATGGCATCTGGTCCCATCTCTTCATGGTAAATAGAGGGGGAAACAGTGGAAACAGTGAGAGACATTTTGGGGCTCCAAAATCACTGCTGATAGTGACTGCAGCCAAGAATTAAAATATGCTTGCTCCTTGGAAGAAAAACTATGACCAACCTAGATAGCATATTAAAAAGCAGAGACATTACTTTGCCAACTAAGGTCCGTCTAGTCAAGGCTATGGTTTTTCCAGTGGTCATGTATGGATGTGAGAGTTGGACTGTGAAGAAAGCTGATCGCCGAAGAATTGATGCTTTTGAACTGTGGTGCTGGAGAAGACTCTTGAGAGTCCCTTGGACTGCAAAGAGATCCAACCAGTCCATCCTAAAGGAAATCAGTCCTGAATATTCATTGGAAGGACTGATGCTGAAGCTGAAACTCCAGTACTTTGGCCACCTGATGTGAAGAACCAACTCATATGAAAAGACCCTGATGCTGGGAAAGATTGAAGGCAGGAGGAGAAGGGGATGACAGAGGATGAGATGGTTGGATGGCATCACTGACTCGATGGACATGAGTTTGAGCCAACTCTGGGAGTTGGAGATGAACAGGGAGGCCTGGCACAATGCAGTCCATGGGGTTGCAAAGAGTCAGACATGACTGAATGACTGAACTGAACTGAACACACAAATACTGTAGTTGGTAAATTGTTCCACACAAGGATATGGGTTCACAATTCTGAAACTATTTGATATGCTTTATAGGGTAGAGCTAATAAGTAAACATATTTTATAATGCAACTCAAAAATTATTACTGTCAACAACTAAGCCTTTATTTTTAAATCAAATATACTTTCAAATTATATTTATATAGAGAATAAAATATAAAGAGTTCACTTATAAGATATCATACATAAGTGATATTAACATTGTCGTGAGAAATGCAGTTTGAAGAGGATTCAGCTTGAGTAAAAGATTAGTCTCTTAAGTACAACATTTTTTTTCACTGCTAATAAGAGAGAATCCACAGACTTTATGTTAAGAGGAAGTGCCACATTTCTTGGTTTGCTCTTGGAAGTCCAAGATTCTTTAGATTTGGAGGAAGGAATGGACCATAAAGGAGTTCATTGCTGAATCCAGCACATGAAGGTGGAGGAACTACATCTGATGGGGTGTTCCTCTGGATCCATTGGCCTCGATGACCCCCCTAGATGGAGGCCAAGGTAGATGAACATAATGTGGCAGTTCAGGAGGCCTGGGTGGAGTTGAGGGCAGGGTGGAACACAGCATTGTTTTAAATCCTAGGACCCCTCCTGCAGAAGGGACCATCTGGGTTTGACTCTTGGCCTCCTGGCAGGTTTGGAGAAACTCTTTGTGAGATGCTAAGTCTTGTGATCTCCTCTATGACTTCAAACATCATTAGCATCTCCTCTATCTCTTCTTTCTGTGTCAAGCGTTTGGGTTTCTCTTTCAGCTCTTTAACCAAGGAAGTTAATTTTTCCATCAACATCAAGTTGGTCCTCTTCACCTTCTTGTAAGTATTTGTAAGTTGGCTTATGTTTAAAGACTCTTTTTCTAGCCTGGCATTCTCTAGAACCAATTCAGTCTCTGCACACTCCTTTTCAACTACCCTAAACTTGTCAGAGAGTTGGCATTTCTCATTAATCCATGCAGCCAGTGTTTCTGAGAGCTGTCTTTCACGTCTTAGGTAAAGTCGGCTTCTAACAAATTGAACAAGTCTTAATGTAAATAGGAGACCCACCGATAAGGTGATGGCAAGCAGACACATCCCTGTCTCCCTTTGGATGCTGCAGAAAGTGAGTCGTGGACTCAGGTAATTGAGCAACGGCTTCACTGCCACCTCACTCACCTTCCAAAGCGTCGGCCCAAAGCCAGGCTCCACAGAGGATCACAGCCACCGCATCACACTAGACCTACCACAGGGTTCTGCCTGGTAACCGTGGATCCACCAGCCACAGCAGAACCAGGAGCATCCCCCAACATTCCACCTAGAACCAAACCAGCAACTGGCAGCCTGGACTGGTCAGTGGTATGATTGCTGGAGCTGGGAAAGTTGCAAATAAAATATACTTGTCTTCAAAAAATAAAGAAGATAAATACATTGTAGATAATGAGATCCAGGTTTCTCACAGTTGGAGAAACAGATCCTAAAAAGAAAGGTCTGGGGTGTTAGATTGGAGTCGGAGAAATCAGTGTGAACTGATTTTTAAAATATATATAAATTAGATATGGAAATATATATAAACTATGTGTATGCATAAATTAGTACATATACACGTATCTCTAGCTTTGTCTGCTGTGAGAGACGAGAAGCATGACACCTGAGTGGCAATGAACCCTCCTAGAGTCCAAAGTTTGGCTTCCAAATACTCTTCTTCAGTGAAAGAAATCAGGGTCCTCTTTAGAGTAGTCGATGATCCCAGGGGTGGGACAGGGTAAATACAAGATGAGCAACGCACAAAAACAAGCAAACAAAAACGAAGGTTTCTTGAGAGAGAGAGAGAAAGAAAAAAACGGACTGAGGCCTATTGAAAGGCACAGAAGTCTACTTGAAAGAGCCCCCAGTTTGAACAACAGAATAAATAATGAATCTGGGTCATAACCCACAGGATAAAGCAAATACCCTTACGTCCATGTAAATAAGTAGAACTGAACAAATAAGTACAACTCGGAGAAGGAACGACTCTCTCTATAGATCTCTCGCTAACAAAGGTAGAAGGACGAAAGAAACTAGAAAGTCTCCAGGACTACACTCCAATGGTGATTGCTGCAGGTGAGATTCATGGTTAGAAGATGGCATTTAGTGGGGCCAATGTTTAAGGAGAAACAGGATATTTGTGTAGCTTCCAAGTATCTCTTCCCAAAACTATATCTACTAGTTTTAAAGTGAAAGATGGTAATTTATAGTGGAAAAACCTGTAGCTAAATGATCAAGGTTAACATCACTAGTAACAACTCCACATCATGAATCCTTGACATGATACCCTGAGGAAAGCTCATCTCTGTGGTGTTCTCAATAATACAGTCTGACTGTCCTCATGAAAAATCATTACACAAACCCAAACTGAAGACATCGAAGATCGTGAAAGACAAGAAAGTCTGAGAAACTGTCATGGACTGGAGGAGGCCAATAAGACACGGTGACTAAATGCGAAGTGGAGCCTTGGAACAGAAGAGGGGAAAGGACTTTGCTGGAGAAACTGGTAACATCTGAATGAAATCTGTAGTTTAGGGTATTTTACCAGTTTTAACTTCTTAACACTGGTCATGTCACTATTATTCTGTGTGATGTGAACTTTATGAAAGGCTGAGTATTTGGAAACTCTTCCGTAAGTCTAAAATTATTCCAAAATGTTTAAAAAATAAAATCCCAAACATTTAAGTCTCTTGTGTCTTCTTTCTGTAAGTGGATTTGGTATCCTTCTGGGACTATAGTTGTTTAGTTGCTGAGACCTGTCCAACTCTTTTGTGACCCTATAGACTATAACCCGCCAGGCTCCTCTGTCCATGGGACTCTCCAGGCAAGATTATTGGAGGGAATTGCCGTTTCCTCCTCCGGGGGTTTTCCCAACCCAGGGGTTGAACCCTCATCTCCTGCATCGCAGGCAGATTCTTCCCCACCGGGGAAGCTGTCAGTTTCCTATTGCTGCTGCAGCAAATTACCAGAAATTGAATGGTTTATATAACAACACCAACTTTTTATCTTATAGTTCGATAGGTCAGAATTCAATGTGAGTCTCCTTGGACTGAAATAGATGTTAGTAGGACTGCTTTCCTTCCAAAAAACTCTAGTGATGAATCCATTTCTTTGCCTTTTTCAGCTTCCGGGGACTGCCTTCACCCCTCGGTTCACAGGCGCTTCCTCCATTTCAGAGCCCGCACTCTCGGGTCAAGTTGCCGTCCCTGTGACCCTCCTTCCATCGTCACAGCTCCCTCTCTGACTAGAGCTGGGAAAGATTTTCCTCTTTTAATGATACATGCGATCAGATTGATTAAATTGTACCTACCTTCATAATCCTCTCTCATTTCAGAGTCCTTAACTTATTCCCATTTGCAGAGTTCCTTTTGCCGTGGAATACAACACGGTCACAGGTGTGTGGAATAGGACATCTTTGGGGCAGGGGGTGGATCATTGCTCATGACAAGGACTTTTTGGCGGAAAGGAGACTTAATGCTCTCCATGGGAACCCCCAAAAACAGGTGAGACAAATTCCCAGGGCTCCCTTTATGAACTCAGTGAGGTGTCCTACACAGTGTTGATTTTCTTTTCTTTTTTACATTTTTGGATGTGGACCTTTTTTTTTGGCCACTTTATTTTTTTAATTGAAGGCTATTTGCTTTACAGAATTGGACCATATTTTTAAAGTCTTTATTGAATTTGTTACAATATTGTTTCTGTTTGTGTTTGGTTTTTTGGCTGCAAGGCACGTGGGATCTTAGTTCCGCAACCTGGGATCGAGCCCTCATCCCCTGCTTTGCAAGGCAAAGTATCAACCACTGGCACTGCCAGGAAGTCCCCATAAGATGTTCTTAATTAATTAAAGATTGATGATTTGTACTGAAAATAAAATTACCAGAAAATACTACTACGGTCAATGTTGGACTGCCCCTCAGGTGGTTCGTCTTTATTCAAACGGCATTCTCCCTTCCACTATGTAGGTCTCTGCCATTTCTAGAGCTGCACATTTGGGCCCTCCATTCTCAAGCAGGGCTGGGTCTGGGTGTCCCAGCAGTACCACTCACCTTGTTCTGTGGCCCCTCTGTTCCAGTGCCCTGCCCAGCATCTGGCACAGGGTAAATAATGAATCAGTAATTGTTGAAATGAACCTCACTAGTGTGACTGACACGACTGAAGTGACGCAGCAGCAGCAGCAGCAGTGTATTTGCCTCTGCCGTCCATGCAGTGGACCCATACACCCTTGCTTTCTCTATGCTTTGGCCTATGAAGAAATGGAAACCCATTTTCACCCTGCTTCCAGGAGAATATGAGAAGGCAGAGAGAAAGGATTTTTTCCCCTCTAATTTTGGTGTGGCAGAGCAGATGATATGTGTGTGATGGTCTTTGATGCAAACAGAAAGAGCCAGGCTGAAAATACAATTTTCATGGGTTATTTAAATGTTAAATCTCAGCACTTTGAAGCACCTTCCTTATACAATGCTCATACCCTCAGATTGTTCTCGGATATTTATGTGAATAAATGTATATTTTATTCATGGGCCTTTCACAAGCTCTGCTAATAGTTTTTTGGAACCATTTGCTGAAGCAGCTAAACCTGGAAGGCTCATTACCACCACCTGAAATGCTTTTTTAAAATACTGATATCCTATTAATGCATATATATGGAATTTAGAAATATGGTAACGATGACACCATATGCAAGACAGCAAAAGAGTCACAGATGTCAAGAACAGACTTTTGGACTCTGTGGGAGAAGGCGAGGGTGGGATGATCTGAGAGAATAGCAATGAAACATGTATATTATCATACGTGAAATAGATCACCAGTCCAGGTTCGATGCATGAGACAGGGTGCTCAGGGCTGGTGCACTGAGATGACCCAGAGGGATGGGATGGGGAGGGAAGTGGGAGGGGGGTTCAGGATGGGACACATGTACACCCGTGGCTGATTCATGTCAACGTATGGCAAAAACCACCACAATATTGCAATTAGCCTCCAATTAAATTTTTTTTAAAAATACTGATATCCATTCTTGCCCTTAAAAATTCTGATTTACTTATCCAGGTAGAGTCTCAGGCATCAGTACACTGAAGCTCCCCAGATGATTACCACATGGAACCAAGATGGAAAACCATGATGCTAAAGAACCAAAGCGTGTTTGTTACTATTGAAGCCCAAAATGTGTTTTGCTGAAGCAGTGGAGGTGAGGCGGCTGAAATACACCTCCATTTCTTAGGCGCAGATGACACCCACGCTTGGATCCAGTGGTTCCTGTCCAGGTCTAACCAGCACAGTCCTTTTCACTCACTCACTCCCATTCACAGGTTTTATTCTGGAAGCATCACTCTTCTCTCACTTGTCGTTCCTGCCCCTGCCCCACTTCTCGGTCTTCATTCTGTGGCTGAACCAGAATTAATGCTCCTGGTGCTGCCCTGTCTGCCCCCTGCAGCCACGTCCAGGCACCCACATTTGTCATTTTTGTGGCTCTGCTGTTTTCTTTCATCCTCCTGTCATACATCCTTATCCCTCATAATCCTTGGCTATTTCTAAACACAAATAATAGGAAGAGTCAGCATGGGAAAGGAATTCAGCTGATGAACGGAGGCTGCCATAGAAATGTGCCTCTCAGCTCTCTAGCTGCAGGGAGCGTGATTGACCGACGGGTCCTGTGCAATGGTCTGAAATCTACCAACCTGTTAGCAGGAGGCCACCCTTCCGCTGGGGGCTCCCAGCCAAGGCTCGAACATGGGGCGGGGGGCTAAATCTGGCCTGGCCTGGGGGTCTCAAGCTCCTCTTAATGGTGACTTGGGCTCAAGGGCTCCCTATCGGCCTTGCCAAACTTACCTAGAGCCGCAACACCCACCGTTTGTGTGTGTGTGTGTGTGTGTAGTCACACAGTGGTGTCTGACTCTTTGTGACCCCATGGACTGTAGCCTGCCAGGCTTCTTTGTCCATGTGATTTCCCAGGCAAAAATACTAGAGTGGATTGCTATTTCCTCTTCCAGGGGATCTCCCCCACCCAGGGATCGAACTGCAGGCAGGTACTTTGTCACTGTACCATCTGGATCACCTACGCTTTATTCTTTTTTGTTCTTCATTCCCTGAGGTCAGACGCATTGCCTATTCTCCAAGCCCTTCCCAGCTCCTCCTTCATTTCCCTCCTAGTTGTTTCTGCAGGCAAGATTTTTTGCACATACATACCATCTTGGCATCAGATTCATCTTCTTTTTTTTTTTTTTAGAAGAACATCTGAGTTTATTAAATAAACAATAATTTAGCCAGTCAACTTGGGCAAGTTGAACGTACTAGACATTCTAAGAGGCAAGTGACAGAAAAACATTTTTAAATGGCTAAAATGACCACTTTTGAGTGCTTGAGGTAGGCAAGCTACTAAATGTTTTACATACAGTCGCATCAAATCCTTAAACTTTGTAGGGCAGTAGTATTCCCTCTTACAGATAAAAAGACCTCCTCAGATGGATGAACAGACCAAGGTCACACAGTGAGGGGCACAGCTGGCATTCAGCCCAGATGGCTGGGATCCTGATGCCCACATTCTTCACGCTTGCTCTGTATTGCTTCCTCTCCCTCCAGCAGCTGATATTCTAATTGAGATTTGGCGTCTGCTTCTTGGAGACTAACATATGTTCTATTGGACAAGGTGGTAAGAACAGTTGAATTTAATCTAAAAACAGTGACTGGGTCACTGGTGGTCCAGTGGTTAGGACTCCGTGTTCCCAATGCAGAGGGCATAGGTTCAATCCCTGGCTGGAAAACTTAGATTTCCCCCCGCCCCCACCCCCCAAAAGTGACTATTCTTAACTCATTCATTAATCGTCATCAACAAGGTGTGTATATATGTCTGTGGGCACATCCACTGTACTTGAACTTGGGCAAACTCTGGGAGGAGGTGAGGGACAGAGAAGCCTGGCATGCTGCAGTCCATGGGGTCGTAGAGTTGGACACGACTTGGCGGCAGAACAACAACAATGCACATCTGCTCACTTTCAAAGAAAGATTTGCAAGGCTAATGAAGACATGTACAGAATGAACAAATTGGACAACTGGATAGAAAAAAGTGGGGCCCATAGTATGTGCAATAAGGCCCCAGAGCAGTGATTCTAAACCTTGGCTCCATGTCAGAATCAACCAGAAAACTTTAAAAAATGCCGATGTCCCTTTTGAGATTCTGATGCAGGTGGTCTGGGGTCAGCCCTGGCATTCGCACTTATAAAGCTCTCCAGATGGTCCTAGTGTGCAGCAAGGTTGGAGAACCCTGTGCTATAGGTTTGTGATAGAGCCCCAAGCTATCGGTAGGGATGGGCCTCAATATACAGTAGCTACAATATGTAAGCTATACCCAGCTGCTCAGGAGAAATGTGGTTAATCATGGTCCTGAGGGAAGAGAAAAATGTCTTCAGCAGATCTTCATAAAGGAAACACTGTGGGATGTCATCAACCACATCCTTAACAACATCCCTACTGTAAACACAAAAATGAGTTGCATGGAATTGCTTCTAGGACATCCGTCAATGTTGCCAGGTTCTTTCCATGGGCTACCACTTAGCGCAAGCAGGTTCTGCTTCCATACAAATTTGGAGAGGAATTTTCCACTTTGGTTAGTATAGCTCATCCAGAGACGACTTCATGCAGTAGAGTTTCATGGTTGAATGCCAGGGGTACCAGAGAAGACACGCTTTTATTTCTTTTCCATGCTGACATGCTGCATAAAATTTTGTTTGGCCAAAAGAGTCTACTCCTGACCAGTGTTTCTGAAGATCACTCTCCAGTCTATAGAAAAAGTAATCCTCCCATTTTTCGACAAGTCAAGGTAGGTCTCAGTTGAATCCACAACAAATCCTGACTTCAGAGTTTCAGAAATAATTCTTTTCACTATGGGATGATCGATAGAGATGAACGGTGAGACTTTGACTTGCTATCCAGACAGACAAGGCGTACCTGGCCAATGGTATCAGCACTAGCTCCTATCCAGCTAACCCCAGGTCATAAGAGACCAGAGAAACAAACTGTTCCCACATGGCCAGAAAATTCACAGCAGTAACTCAAAGACGAGTCCTTGTCTCATGGTTAATTCTTTTCATTTCCTCATCACTGTTGTTGTTCTTCAGTTCAGTTCAGTTCAGTCACGCAGTCGTGTCCGACTCTCCGCGACCCCATGAATCACAGCACGCCAGGCCTCCCTGTCCATCACCAACTTCCAGAGTTCACTCATACTCATTTGCTAGCGTCCAACTCTTTGCTACCCCATGGAGCACACCAGGCTTCCCTGTCCTTCGCTATCTCCCAGAGTTTGCTCAAATTTATGGCCATTGAATCGACAGTGCCATCCAAACATTTCATTCTCTGTCACACACTTCTCCTCCTACCCTCAATCTTTCCCAGCATCAGGGTCTTTTCCAATGAGTCAGCTCTTCACATCAGGTGGCCAAAGTATTGGAGCTTCGGCTTCAACATCAATCCTTCCATGACACTAGTTATGATTTACTAACCTTCTTAATTTCCTTTAGGATTGACTGGTTTGATCTCCTTGCTGTCCAAGGGACTCTCAAGAGTCTTATCCAACACCACAGTTCGAAAGCATCAATTCTTCAGCACTTAGCCTTCTTTATGGTCCAACTCTTACATCTGCACATGACAACTGGAAAAAACATAGCTTTGACTCTACAGACCTTTGTCAGCAAAATGATGTGTTTTGTCTGCTTTTTAATATGCTGTTTAGGTTTGTCATAGCTTTTCTCCCAAGGAGAAAGAGTTAATTTCACGGCTGCAGTCACTGTCCACAGTGATTTTGGTTAATTCTTTTCATTTCCTCATAGTCATGGAGAAAAACTATCTGAAACCTTGAATATAAGAAAGTGTTTCATGAAAGTCCAAATTTTGGGACATGGTACTAAAACCCATCAGAAAGGCCAGCCTGTTGGGATTCTTACTTCCAGGTTCCAATCTGGCCATCCTGTCTTCATGACACACACCCCACTGAGCCCCTGCACATGGGCACAAAACATGCCTGCACAGACACACAGGTTCCCAGCAGCTTCACAAGCAATGCTTCATGCTCAACGTCTGGCTTCCTCCCTTCCTGAGCTTTTCTTCCCAGTATCCACGCAGCCAACCTGGAATGTAAGAGTTTAAGATGTTTAGTAAATGAGTTCTCCCCACCAGTTATGATTTACTAACCTCCTTGCTTATTGAGTTGCAGTTCACTGTAATGCCAGAGAAACTGATTAGAAAATAACTTTAATATACAGCTCTATTCCCCATGAATTAATGTATGCTTCAAGGACATTGCTTTTTAGCAAATAGAGGGTGCCAGCCATTAGCATTATAGACTCCAGTGGTGACTTTGAATAACTCAAGCAGGAGCGGGATTGAGACTCAAAGAAGCGAAGAGGAGCAGTTGAATGTCAGTTCCAAGGTGGGTGTCTGCACCATTCCGAATGAGTCTGCAACACTGTCCAAAGAATCAGAGTTCAAGGACACCAGAAGAAGAGAGCAAAGAGAGAATAATTGTATCTGCTGACCAATTGGGATCTTTGTTATTATATGACCCTTATTCTTGACTTCAAACAAATAATACACCTATGCGGGGCAACAGTCTTATTTTTTTTAAGTATCATGCTTTGTGTCTTGAATATTCACCTATGCCAACCCTAATCTATTTTCACTAATAAACATTCTCTTAGATGGTAAAAATAAAAAGAGCCAAATTACTCTCGGGGAGCCCTCTATGAGTGGTAAAATTTGGGGCAACAAGGTACCCTCACCTTCCCTACCAGCTTACTAAACCCTGCCTTCTGCTAAAGTTGAGGGGTAGGGGTAATAAACCTCCTATCAGATTCTTTCTGGAGAGAGAATCTTGTTAATGTGTATGCTAAGTCACTTCAGTCTTGTCCAACTCTATGTGACCCCATGGACTGTAGCCGGCCAGGCTTCTCTGTCTGTGGGATTTTCCAGGCAAGAATATTGGAATGGGTTGCCATTCCCCCCTCCACGGGATTTTCTTGACCCAGGGATCGAACCCACGCCTTTTACATCTCCTGCATTGGCAGGCAGGTTCTTTACCACTAGCACCAGCTGGGAGGCCCTAATCTAGTTAATGCTGAGATATAAAAAGCAAACTTTGAGCACGTGAGTAAAATAAGGCAACCCAAGTAGGATCGAGGTAGAAAACAGCTGAAGAGCCAGGATTTGACATTTTACCAACATCACCAACATCTTGGTTTCTCCCCATGTTGGCTTTAGGGACAGACCTGATATTGAGTGAAGCACAGCGAGACAAGGAACTCACTAATGCCTCCCAGCACTGAGATTCTTCCCAAGTGTTCATGCTTTTCAGCTTCTGCACAGTCAGTCCCTTTTTGCCATTACTCTAGGCCCTCAGGCTGCTTACCCAGCAAGGTCACATCAAGGTGGCTTGGGAGGAAGTCACATGACACAGGCTCCCCCCTGGAGCTTGGTCAAGGTTTGTGGTGGATTTACAGGTTATGGAAATAAAATTCGCTTCCTCACTTCCAGTTTTAAAGGCTGTTTCAATGATGCATGTGAGTAATGACGCAGGTGATATTTAATACCTGGTGATTTGCTGAACATTTCACTTCAAACCTGCAAAAGCCTTTTAAGAGGCAATACTAGGACAGATTTTGAGATTCTTTTTTCCATCTGGAGTGAAAGACAGGGACCAGGAAATTAAAAATGAAGGGCTCCCATCGTGGCAGGTTGAAGGGCATGGAGCATAATGCCAGCCTGTGGAAAATCTCAGTAATTCAGCTCTGAAAATTGTCTTTCTCCTTCATCCCCTAAGGCCAAAAAAAAAAAAAAGTGATGTAAGACATGAGAGGTTTTATCAAATTGGACTTCACTTCATTATTCTCAGTATATCACGAATCCATCACTCTCCAAGGTAACCTCACCCCAGATGACGCTTTTTAAATGAGCTGTGCTTTCTCAGACTTACCTAGTCACAATTTATTGGTGACTGTGTGGAAAGGTTAAGAGTGGAAGATTCTGCCACTAATGCTTTTGAGACAAGCCTGAGGTGTTCTTAAATTGATTAAGGCTTTTCTAGTGTGCGGCTGTATATGGGTATGTGGTCAATGGCATTTATAAAAATATCTTTTAAAGGTGTTTTTATCTGATTCTAAATTAAGAAAAACCATGATTACTATAGAGAAACAGAACATATTTCAGTTCAGTTCAGTCGCTCAGTCGCGTCCGACTCTTTGCAACCCCATGAATCACAGCACGCCAGGCCTCCCTGTCCATCACCAACTTCCGGAGTTCACTCAAACTCATGTCCATCGAGTCGTGATGCCATCCAGCCATCTCATCTTAGAAAAGTATATAGATTTATTGACAAGGGGACTCATCATCACATTATTTTTTTTTATAGTTAAGAAGTGGATTTATTTAGAGAGAAACACACTTCACAGAGAGAGTGTGGGCCATCTCAGAAGGCGAGAGTGGCTCCAAATATAGCATGGTTAGTTTTTATGGGCTGGGTGATTTCATCGGCTAATGAGTGGGAGGATTATTCCAACTATTTCGGGGATGCATTCTTTTTAATTCTAAAACTGTAAACAACCTACATGGTCAAAAGAGTTTAGATAAATATAGTTATGCTCTGTAGTCATTAAAAACCATTTAAGGCTATATCTGAAACTAATACAACATTGTAAATCAACTATATTTCAATAAATTTTTTTAAAAAATCATATAAGGATATGGGATAGTGATCACAGTATATTAAGGAAAAAATAAGGTTATAAACACTATGTACATTTTGATCTTATTTGCTTTTACATATTTATTCATCTATTTCATGGACAAAAGAAGGACAAATTCCAAAAAGTTAAATGTTATAATATCTGGATGATCTCAAGTGATTTTTACCTTTTTTTAAAAAAAGGAGTGCAAGCTCTTTCAAAAAATTATTTATCTTTGGATTGCAACACATAGGCTTGGCAGCTGTGACTTGCAGGCCCTAGAGCGCGAGGGCCTCAGTAGCTGTGGAGCGTGGACTTAGCTGCTCTGTGGCTTGTGAAATCTTCCCAGACAGAGATCGAAGCTGTGTCCCCTGCAGGCAGACTCTTATCCACTGTCCCACCAGGGAAGTCCAATTTTTATCTTCTTTATATTTTTCTGTCTTCTACAAAATGTTTGGAATCACTCTGCATTGCATTTAGAATCAGGAAAAAGAAACCGTTGTTACTTTCAAGTTCAAACATGCCAATTACTCCAATACCTAAGGAACTAGTTGTGTTCATAATGGTTAAGTCAGTCCTCTGAGGGGCTGGGTCTTCCAGTTATAAATGAAAGAAGTGGGGTGCTCTGCCTCCCTTGTAGCTGGAGTCAGCGAACGTCTAACCAGGCTCTTTGTCTTGGAGTGTTTGGCTTCTCAGCCATCTCTGGCTAGGGGACAACTTGCCCCTCCCAGAGCCTCTCCATATTCTTCTTGGGCTGAGCAGACAGGAAGAAGGCACATAGTCTGCATCCAGCTGCTCCATCTAGGCAGAGTTTCTGACCATCTACCTCAGAGTTTCTCTTACAGGATGAGGGCAGGATTTCCCTGGTGGTAGAGTGGATAAGAATTCACCTGTCAATGCAGGGGACACAGGTTTGATCCTTGATCCAGGAATATTCCACATGCCAAGTTGGAATGAAGCCTGTGGGCCAAAACTACTGAGCCCCTGCTCTAGAGTGCAGGAACCGCACCTACCGAGCCCGCGTACCTGGAGCCCGTGCTCCACAACAAGAGAAGCCACGCAATGAGAAGCCTGCGCGCTGCAGCTAGAGAGCAACCCCCGCTCGCCGCAACGAGAGAAAGCCCCGGCACAGCAGTGAAGACCCAGCCCAACGAAAAATAGAACTAATTCATTACGTGATAGAAAAATAAAATAAAAATAAAGGATGAGGGCCCCACCACCATCACCGTCATTGAAAGGTGATGTGGACTAGTGTGTTCGAGACAAGTAACCTCAAGACCAAACATGACTTCTAGAAAAGCATCCAGTTCTCCTCCTTCTCTAACACTCCACACTTCCACCTTCATTTAAGGAAAGGATTATTTCTGCGACCGTTTTCTGTAATTTGTTGGTGAATCCAGGTCTCCCTACCTACATTCTTTCTCAGGTCATTAGCCACTAAGTCAGTGTTACAGAACTTTAATCTCAACACCATAGATGGATCCATCTTCACCAATCAGTTCTCATAGGGTATCCTGTCTACATCTGGTAAAGTTGTAGGTATAAAGAAATTACTGCAATTTTCCTGTCTTAAGAAATTAGAATCAAGAGAAATTTATATAATAGTATGAGAGTGTGAGCTTACTGTAGGTGAAACAGTACACAGAGAATTTCCAACTTTTGTTTTAAGTCACTCTTGTCCTATAAATAAGTAGAATGGCCAGAATAATCTTAATCAATTTTATTGTGCAAAATTAAAATTCAAAAATACTTTTTTGTATTCTGTCCACATCTCAAGACAGTGGGATTTAATGAATGTAGCTACATAGAGATAAACATCAACCATCATTTTTCATTTCTCAAAAAGATGGTGAGTTTAATGATATCGTTATCTTCACTAGCTTCTAGTGTAGGGAATCTAAGGTTGATCCATTTCCCCCAAATATTTTGTTTAGTAAGTTTTTATGCAAGTGGAAAACTCAGTGCTAACAGAAACAAATTTGACCACACTTTTTAAATTATAGGATAATTACTAATGCTGTGGTCATTCATTCCCATGCCATCAGCTCCAACACAGGAAACTATGAGGAATAGAACCACTGGTAAAATTAAACCTGCAATCATAGCACCAATTTCTAGGATATGTTGATTTTTCTCTGTTTTGCAACATGTACACAGATATATAAAATTTCTCATTTATTTCTCACACACTGACCCTGTAAATCCAGTTTGTCAAGCCATAATGATCTTACTAAATTGAAGAGAGTTTTTGACACTGCTTGATAGCCTTCCTTGTTAGTTGATTTTTAATGGGAAGGTGATAACATCCTCAGTGTATTAGCACAAACTGGCATCACCAACTCAACAGACATGAGTTTGAACAAACTCTGGCAGATGGTGACAGACAGGAAAGCCTGGCGTGCTGCAGTCCATGGGGTTGCAAATAATCAGACACGACAGGGACCGAACAACAACAACAAATCCTTGAAAACACTAATGGAAGAAAGAAGAAAAAAAGGATGAAAGAAGGAAACAGAATGAAGCAAATCCATGCTCTATCTTAAAATTTATCTTAAATTTCTCTTAATTCACCACCATTTCAGCTAATAATTATCTTTGCCACCTAGTATTTGGATCAATCTCTGTATTTGCAGTAAATTCCCATCACATTTCATATCCTTGCTAATATCTACCATCTATTTCCAGAAATTTTTGTAGGTACCCTTCATTTCTCTCATCCTCTACTCTCTGCCCTTCTTGGTTCTTAGGGCAAGGTCTTCAAGGTCTCACTATACCTTGACTTAAAACCACTCAAACGTTCCCAAATTTTCCTAACTGGTTGAAGCCCCCTCTAACTAAAATCCTCCTTCTATCACCATTATCTACATAACTAGTCTCTAATCTTTTTCCTTTTCTATAGTCATAGCAAACTATTAATTAAATTTCATCTAATTCTGTGTGTTATATGCCTTTCTGGACCAATATTGTCTTTTTTTTTTTTTTTTCTGGCCACAATGACCTGCTGGATCTTAGTTCAAGCCTATGCCCCTGCAGTGGAGGCTCAAGGTCATAACCACTGGGTAGCCAGGGAAGCCCCAATATTGTCAGTTTTAAATTATCAGTTTCATTGGCAGGTGCCCTGGCTAATTCAAATGACATGATCATACGTCTGATTTGACACACCCTGCCCACAGATCAGAAGTGGAAAGGACAGTAATCAAAGTAATAATAAACATTGGGCAGTTAGTGCTTTGCAGTACTATCTGAATTTAAACTCAGATGTCTAAATATGAAACCATCCCTTTTACTAATACACTATACCATTATGCTGAGGAGGAAGCAAAGAAAGAAGGCAGAGGAGGAAGGGGGAAGGCGTAGCAACAGTGGGTAAGTCTCCAGTGTTGAAAGTACTGGAATGGTGTCCTGAATTCCCTGCTCTGCGGCTGCACACACGGCCCAATTCAGCACGTACTCAACAATTACAATTTCAAGGCTTAGGAATGTGCCGTACACAGCATGCTGCCCAGTGTGTGAGAAGTGATGTGGTCTCCATTTCCCTGGAGCTTACGGTTCAGTAATGGAAAAGAGCAGAGGGCACAGAAGAACGTAGAGGTGGGGATGGGGGTTCTTCCCCAGGCAGGCGTTGTCTGAAGTGTTCTCCGAGGGATGCTACGCCATGGTCTGTTTCGTTGCTCTGTCATCTGTGCTAATCAGAGAGGGGCAGGGGAGAGCTTGGAGCAACGGAACCAACGTGCACAAGTGCCCGCCTCATGTGAAAGAGGAGGCTTATTCAAACAGAGCAGGGGAAGTTCCCAGCACAGTTCCTGGCACACAGTAATGGTTAATAATATTAACAGTGTTGATGATAGAGGCCGTAACGGTGATGATAACGGTGGCGATGGCGGTGGTGGTGATGGGGGTGATGTTGCTGGTGACGATTATGGTGGAGGTGGTAGTGATTATGGTGGGGGTGCTGATGATTATGGTGGTGGTGGCTTCCACAAGAAATATCTCCTTCCAAATTATTGCCCTTGGGTTTTCTTAACCAGTAGAGCTCAGCAGCTGAAATTTACTCTTTTTCCCAGGTTCTGGGTCACTCTTTGGTGAAGATTTTACTCAAAATAAATTTCCTTAAGGGCAGAAAAGAAAAGGGAGTAGGAAGAATGAATAAAAGTCTAGATCATGGACATCTGACTAGTATTTATTTTATTTGTAAATCATTTTAGTGTAGTATCAGCGGGCTTATTGATTTAATCTTTAAAAATAAAAGAAAAAAAACATAGATGATCTATCACTCAATAGTTTCTGCAGAGAAATATTGATCAGTGCCAGTTTCTCGAAAAATCTAATGAGAGCAATTAGATGAGATATTTACCCATAGAACAAAGAAAACAATATTTCCTTCAGAGTAAACAATACCTCTTCCAAACCCATGCCCATTTCAGACCACTTCTGAGCAATCATTGCTAATAGCAATGTCTTTTAACAGTCATGCAAATGGTATGGAAATCACGGTCCATGCAGTTTTATAGTTCTCTTTCATGTTTACCAGCCATTTCAAATAGGTGGGCACTTATTTTAAAAACTTTGAAATGCTATGCAAAATATGCAGTGAAGTAGTTTGCATGGATGATTAAGTCTTTATTTGTGACCTTCACCTCTTTCTACAGCTGCTATACATATAACGGGTTCAAAGGATGAGAGAATCTCACAGCTGTAAACACCGAATTCCCACACCCAAAACATTTTCATAAAAGCCAAATAAAAACACATAGAAAGGTGTGGTTGCTCACCTTTATTTTCATTTAAGTAGTTTGGTTATTTTCTATTAGAGTTCACCTGGTTTGTTTATTTAAGGTTTATTTCCAGTAGGCTATTGCCTAAAGAAGGAGAAAACAATCATTGCAAGCATGAACTAGAGAAACTACTATCTTCCTACCAGTGCATGGGAAGTAAATTAATTCTTTAAAGCAGAAGTTCTAGGAGGAGCAAGTGAGTGAAGTGAAAGTCACTCAGTCCTGTCCAACTCTTTGTGACCCCGTAGACTATAGAGTCCATGGAATTCCCCAGGCCAGAATACTAGAGTGGGTAGCCTTTCCCTTCTCCAGGGGATCTTCCCAACCCAGGAATCGAACCCAGGTCTCCCACATTGCTGGAGGATTCTTTACCAGCTGAGCTGTCAGGGAAACCCAGGAGCTCCTCCTAAATCCTGAAATTGTGTGTCCAAATGCATAGGTGCAGGACTTCCCAGGTGATGCTAGTGGTAAATAAACCACCCGCCAATGCAGAAGACTTAAGAAACTCGGGTTCTGTGGGTTCAATCCCTGGGTCAGGAAGACCCCCTAGAGGAAGGCATAGCAACCCAATCCTGTCATCTTGCCTGGAGAATCCCATGGACAGAGGAGCCTGGAGGCTAGAGTCCATGAGGTTGCAAAGAGTTGGACAAGACTGAATCGATTTAGCACACACTCACTTGTATAGGTACACGCCTCCCCAAGGTGGGCAGTGGGGTGAGGAGCCATCACTTTGTTTAGATATTCGATGAAGTCCATAACCGCAGAAGAATCGTTAAATCCATGGCTCAGCAGTGTCCTCCATTTGCTGTTCTTTCCCTGCGCAACTTTTAAACATGTAGAAAGATACTTTAAAAGGGCAGCACCTCTGTTTATTTATTTATTTATTTTGATATGTAGGAGCTTAATTGTTTAAGCATTTTCTTATTTTTATTTATTTATTTATTTTTGTAATTAATTTCTTTTTTATTTGAGGCAAATTATTTTACAATATTATATTGGTTGGTTTTGCCATACATTGACATGAATTCGCCCCGGGTTTACATAAGTTCCCCCTCCTGAACCCCCCTCCCACCTCCCTCCTCCCTTTATCCTCCCTCTGGGTCATCCCCGCATGCCAGCCCCGAGCATCCTATAACATGCATTGACCCTGAACTAGTGATTCATTTCACACATGACAACATACGTGTTTCAATGCCATTCTCCCAAATCATCCCACCCTCACCCTCTCCCACAGAGTCCCAAAGACTGATCCATACATCTGTGTCTCTTTTGCTGTCTCGTATACAGGGTTATCATTTGCATCTTCCTAAATTCCATATATATGTGTTAGTATGCTGTATTGGTGTTTTTCTTTCTGGCTTACTTCACTCTGTATAATAGGCTCCAGTTTCAGAGATAAATGCAAAAGAAACAAAAGAGACCATAGCAAAAATCAACAAAGCCAAAAGCTGGTTCTTTGAAAAGGTAAATAAAATTGACAAACTGCTAGCCAGACTTATCAAGAAACAAAGGGAGAAGAACCAAATCAATAAAATTAGAAATGAAAATGGAGAGATCACAACTGACAACACAGAAATACAAAGGATTATTAGAGAATACTATCAGCAATTATATGGCAATAAAATGAATAACCTGGAAGAAATGGACAAATTCCTAGAAAAGTACAACTTTCCAAAACTGAACCAGGAAGAAATAGAAAATCTGAACAGACCCATCACAAGCACGGAACTAGAGGCTGTAATCAGGAATCTTACAGCAAACAAAAGCCCAGGTCCAGACGGCTTCACAGCCGAATTCTACCAAAAATTTAGAGAAGAGCTAACACCTATTCTACTCAAACTCTTCCAGAAAATTGCTGAGGAAGGGAAACTTCCAAACTCATTCTATGAGGCCACCATCACCCTAATCCCAAAACCTGGTAAAGACCCCACAAAAAAAGAAAACTACAGGCCAATATCACTGATGAACATAGATGCAAAAATCCTTAACAAAATTCTAGCAATCAGAATCCAACAACATATTAAGAAGATCATACATCATGACCAAGTGGGCTTTATCCCAGGAATGCAAGGATTCTTCAATATCCGCAAATCAATCAACGTAATACACCACATTAACAAACTGAAAAATAAAAATCATATGATTATCTCAATAGCACCTCTGTTTAATTGCTCATAAATTAAATCTGAGCAATGTGATGTACAGCAAGTATAAAAATGATACGGATGTGAAACAGTGTCAATAGAATAAAGTGATCACTTGTCCAACCATCAGAAAATATCACCAAGAAAGGTAACGGACAAACTGGCATAGAAGACTCTTTAAAAATTTTTGCAATTATTATTTTAAAAAATTTCAAAACGTCAGCATGTGTGTGGATTATGGTGTGATATCCCTGGGACAAAGTTCTCTTCAGTTGACATACAAGACAGGAATTTGAGTGCCGTAGAAAAATCACCACATTTGCTGATATCATCTTTTTTCCAATTGTCATGGTCTGTGAATTTTCAGAGTCATAATTTCTTTTCCCGCACTTAGTCCTTATATGCCTTGCTCATTTTTTCCAGTGATCCTCATCCTTCGGTGGTTATAAGACTAAATGTCCTCCAAGGTGGGGTGCTATGGATGATAACCGAGTTTATGTGTACTTTTAACTGGTAACCTATACTGGAGAGCTAAACTAGCAGTTTTGCCACAAAAAGAAATGCTGGAGGGAAGGGAGTAATTGCTTATTTGTTTATTTAAGGTGCTATGATTTATTCACCTCCAGAGATGTTTGAGCAAACTCCAGGAGATAGTGAAGGACAGGGAAGTCTGGTATCTAGGATGCCACAGAGTCAGACACAGCTGAGCAACTGAACAAGGGATGTAAATGAATGCCTTGGATTCTTTCCCTACCTTTTTTTTTTAAGAAGCTCAGTTGTGTCTGACTCTTTGTGACCCTGTGGACTATACAGTCCATGTAATTCTCTAGACCAGAATACTGGAGTGGGTAGCCTGTCCCTTCTCCAGGGGATCTTCCAACCCAGGGATCGAACCCAAGTCTCCCACATTGCAGGTGGATTCTTTACCATCTAAGCCACCAGGGAAGCCCAAGAATACTGGAGTGAGTAGCCTATTCCTTCTCTAGTGGATCTTCCGGACCCAGGAATCGAACCAGGGTCTCCTGCATTGGAGGCAGATTCTTTACCAACTGAACTGTCAGACAAAAGTAAACAATTTCAGTGAGCTTATACTAATTAACGATGTGCCTTTTTACGATGTCTGTTGAGGCAGGGGTCCCCAATCTCTGAATGTGGATTGGTACCTCCTGTCAGATCAGCAAGGACATTAGATTAGAAATAAAGTGCATGATAAATTTAATGTGTTTGAATTATCCTGAAACCACCCCTCATCTCTCACCCATTTCGGGCTGTGGAAAAATTGTCTTCCACGAAACCAGTCCCTGGTGCCAATAACGTTGGGGACCGCTGTAAGTGCATCATCATGATACACCTCTGTAAAATAATAGAAAAGAGTTGTTTCTAAGGAAGAAAAGAAAGAGGAGGAGGAAGAAGAGAGGAATTGGAAGAAGAAGAAAGGAGAGGAGGAGAGGGAGGAGGGGCAGAGAAGGGGATGACTGAGGAAAATCTTTTTGCAAAACAGCCTTCAGAGAACATGCTAGGCCAATGTACACTAACATCTTGGAGCTAAATCTCTCTCTGTAGAGAGGAGAAGCAGAAAACAAGAGAAAGAAGCCCGGTGAGAGGGCTTAGCTCTTTCAGTGGAGCTCTGGTGGAGTCATCTTGCAGAAGGGACACGAGGAAACATAGACGGCGCCCAGGAGTGCCGGGCTGAGCACTGAGAGTGTGTTCTGGGCAATTATTTCTCTAAAGCAAGGGTTCGAAGAGGAGCGTGTGCGCAGAAACTTCTGGTGGTTCTTTAGTCACTCAGTCATGTCCCACTGTATGTGACCCCATGGGCTGTAGCCCACCAAACTCATCTGTCCATGGGATTTTCCAGGCGAGAATACTGGAGCGGGTTGCCATTTCTTTCTCCAGGGGATCTTCCCCACCCAGAGGTCGAACCTGTGTCTCCTGCGTCTTCTGCATTCTTTACGGATTCAGGCAGGAGGATTCTTTACCAGTGAGTCACCGTGGAACCTCTGAAGACTTTGTTGCACTTTTTTTGCCTCGGGGAGAAGAGACATAGCTTTCTTTATATATTTAATGTAGTCCACGACTTCAAAAAACTTGTTAAAACAAATTGCTTGGGGCAGGGCTTCCCTAACCACTCTTTCCAGAAGCATCGAGGTTGCTCTGCCTCTCCTAAGTCCTGATTTCATCAGCAGGGAAAGAAGCAACATGTAGGGGTGTTAGAGCAGCTTTTTCCTGAGTCTGAAACCTAAGGCGCTTAAATCCATAGCCTTGGTCTCCTTAAGCTCCTGTCCTAACAAGAACAGAATTTAGACGGACTGCACATATATGGGAGCACGTCTTCTCTATTTGCTATGTTATTTGTTATTCACACACCTTTGGAGATAAGTAGGTTGCCTTACGGTCAGTTCCCATTCACAGAACAGGAAATTGAGGGCCGGAGAGCTAAGGCAACTGGTTTAAGTTCACGAGCAGTAGTGACCTGCTGAGCTGAGAATCTAGGCTTCCAACTCCTAGGCCAGTGTCTGTTCTACCGCAGCCCTCTGCCCCCAGTTTTTATCACGGGCAGGAATCCAAAGAAGGGTAAGACATGTCTGCCCACAAGGAAGTTAAAATCTAAACACAGTTTTGTTTTGTTTTCCTCCCAGTGGCAAAAAGATGTTTTTAATCCCCTCCACTCAACCCTGCACATGTCGCTGCTACGTGCCCTGCCCTTTCTCAGAGGTAGACTGAATCAAAACCATTTAGAGGGAAGCCGTGCTCTTGCCAGACAGCAGAGAAAGTAGCCAGAGCTTACACTGCAGCAAAACTCCGGGTGATGAGAAAAACAAACAATACTCCTCATCATGTTTTTAAAGATAGATTTTGTTTGAAAGAATAGGGTCAAAATCTTGCTGAGAAGGCAAATAACCTTCCTTCAGTAAACATGTAACATACGAATTATTATTTATTAGAAATACGTTTATTTACTCGAATTTGTGATTGAAAGTCTGATTGGCTCTTTGCAGTTTGGGGTGTTGGGGAGTTGTTGTGGTTTTACCTCTCCTTGTATCTTCACTTCTTTCCACCTAACTGTGCAATTTGGTCAGGATGTACTTCTGTGATTCTTGGTTTTGGGTTTGGACCTGTGACTTGTTTTTGCCAATAAGGCCAACATCATACTGTACCCATTTACAGCCAGAGCCTCAAGAGGCCTTATGTGTTTTTCCTAGGGCTCCTTGTGTACTTCTGCCATCACCTTGAGAAGACGATACAAACTAGCCCACTAGTACCAGGAAAAGACAGACTGGATATTTAGGATGGAGCTGCACCAACCAAGTCATCCCAGCTGGGCAGAGTCTGCATTAACTAATCCCCCCAAAAGGCACCTTTCTGAAGGTGTCTCCAAGGCCAAACCATCAACTTGTTACAAAATTCTTTTTCATAACCCATCATGTATTTTTGGCCCCAACCCAGCAGATTCAATTCTAGTTGAACTTTCTTGTTTAATTTTTCTTTTTTAAAAAAATTTAGCAGCAAGTAGGATCTTAGTTCCCTGACCAGTGATGGAACCCGCACCCTGCATTGGAAGCATGGAGTGTTAACCACTGGATCACCAGGGAAGTCCCTGTTGAATTTTAATAAAGAAGCTTCAACTCTCCGAGTTTCTTTTACCTGGAGGAAGGGAGTTCTGACCCAATTATGTTGGTTTTTTTTCTTGCAAGATATTTGCTTTACAATATTGGCCTGGTGCTAAACATCAACACGAATCTGCCACAGGTGTACATACATACATTACATATATACCTAGAAATACTGTGGGTTCAGTTTCAGACCACTACAATAAAGCAAATATTACAGAAAAACAGTTCACATGAATTTTTGGTTTCCCAGTGCTTCCCAGGGCCCCCTACTTAAAGATGATGAAGACATGTATACATGTTTGACAAAGAGCCTTGCTTCAACCACGGTTCCATGACAGAAGTAAGCTCCACAGAATGTTATTTGAGAGACTATTTTTTCAATTGTCTTGAGGGACTATAGCTAATACCCAAGTGCTATTGTTGGTGCATAGAACTTTCAGGATTAAATCTCTCACAAAACCCCAGTCGAGAAGGGCTTCCCTGGTAGCTCACCTGGTAAAGAATCCATCTGAAATGCAGGAGACACCAGTTTGATTCCTGGGTTGGGAAGATCTGCTGGAGAAAGGATAGGCTACCCACTCCAGTATTCTTGGGCTTCCCTGGTGGCTCAGCTGGTAAAGAATGTGCCTGCAATGTGGGAGACTTGGGTTCGATCCCTGGGTTGGAGAATCCCATGGATTGCATAGTCTATAGGGTTACAAAGAGTTGGACATGACTGAGCGGCTTTCAGTGACAAATCTGATTTGACTTAAATCCATATTTCTTCTTTTAATGCCCAATTCTGTTGTTCTTCTTCTATTGCCTTAGCTTTCATCTGCTGTGGGCCATAACAGTATGATCCATACTGTGTACCTATCCACTGTATTTATTTATACATTTATGGATTGCTCAAAGTTCTCTAAGTACAAATTTCAAATCAATTGTATTACTAGGATGATTCCCCAAATTGTTCAGCTCTCCTTCCAGTAGGTTGGTAGGGATTATACTTCCATGATTTCTTAAAGTTAGATGTGCCATATATTAATAACTTCCTTTGGTAAAAGCGATGAGCATCATTTTCAAGCAGAGTATTTAAGAGCTTGTGGAGAAGGCAATGGCAAGCCACTCCAGTACTCTTGCCTAGAAAATCCCATGGATGGAGGAGCCTGGTAGGCTGCAGTCCGTGGGGTCGCTAAGAGTCGGACACGACTGAGCGACTTCACTTTCACTTTTCACTTTCACACATTAGAGAAGGAAATGGCAACCCACTCCAGTGTTCTTGCCTGGAGAATCCCAGGGACGGGGGACCCTGGTGGGCTTCTGTCTATGGGGTCACACAGAGTCGGACACGACTGAAGTGACGCAGCAGCAGCAAACTTCACCATGTTCTCTTTTCCTGCCTCAACAAACTCAGACTCACATTTTGAGATAGAACTTGGATCCTGGAGTAGCTAAAATGAGTAGAATGAGGTCGTACCACCTCACATTGACAATGGATGATGGATTCAAAAAAGCACTTTTGTTTGTGTTCAGCCACCGACATTTTTGTGTTGTGTGTTACTGCAGCATAACTTTACTTATCCTACCTGCTTCTTCCAAAATGCTCTGCAAAATTCCTACCCATATTTACCTACAAACTAGGAGTGATTTATCTTCACTGGTTTTAGTGATCTTGCTTTGTGACTCCCTCTATTCTGAACAATTCATGTTTTCTGAATCTGCTAACTCTGTCTTCTACCATCAGTGGTATGATGAGGTCTATTTCGGAACTATGCCAAAAGCAGGGCTCTGGGAATAGTCTATCCTAGGTATAGCAATAAGGAGTAAATTGTATGGAGCACATTTTAAAATGGTTTGTTGCTGTTCAGTCACTCAGTCATGTCCCACTTTTTGTGACCCCATGGACTGCAGCATGCCAGGTTTCCCTGTCCTTCATGATCACGAGTTTGCTCAAACTCATGTCCATTGAATCAATGATGTCATCCAACCATCTCATTCTCTGTTGCTCCCCTCTTCTCCTGTCCTCAACTTTTCCTAGCATTGGGGTCTTTTCCAGTGAGTCGGCTCTTCAGATCAGGTGGCCGAGGTATTCGACAGTAATACAACCAACTAAAAATCAGTGTGTTTTTTATTATCATCTTGTGGCTGAGTGCAAGATGGCTTAAGTGAGCTCATTGCATAGTAGGTGCAAGAACTTTGCCAGCAATAAGTGTCCAGACCCGCTGCGATGCGAGAATTCGTTCATTTTCTCAGCGCCTCTTAGGTGCAATACCCAGTGCTGTGCACTGCAAATGAAGTATCCAGCAGTACTGACACAGTCCCTGCCCTGGTGTATTTTACACTCAAGGTGCGGGGATAGAATCCAGCAAGGGTGCAAGTTGGGATGAAAGGCATTGCTCTTCCTTCTTGAGAACATAATGTTTGAGTTAGACTGAATGATAAGGAGGAGGCAGCTGGAAGATCCAGGAAAGCATTCCAGGCGCAGTGAAAGTCAGTGCGAGAGTCTTGAACCAAGAACACGGCCGTATTTGAAGCACTGTGGATGAGGTGGTGACTGGAGACAGATGGCGAAGAAAAGGGCTGGGAGTAGGCACTGTGCAGAATTTCACAGGCCATGATAGGGAGTCTGGATTTTAATCTGGTTGCAAAGGGGAAGCATTGGAGAGCTTTAAGGAGGAGAGGTATATAATTTCATAAAGAAAGACCCCTCTGGTTGCTGTGTAGAGTATAGAGAGGCAAGAAGGGGAGCAGAAACCACTTAGGGGGCTGTTGCCTTGGTCAGAGTCAGGGGTGATCATGGCTTGGATGAAAGTCCTAGCAGTGGGTATGAGGGAAATGGTCAAATTCAAGAACTGTCTTGGAAGTAGAGAGGATACAACTAACAGGTTTGGATAGTGGCTGTGATGAAAGATAAATGACTCCTAGTTAAAATTATGGATTAAACAATTGAGTGGATGATGAGCATCAATTATTGAGATATTTTCTTCTTAGCTTATGCTCCGCTAACCTAGAAAAAGAAAACTGAAATCCATGCACCTATGCACACCTTATCTTTGACAAGGGAGGCAAGAATATTCAGTGGAGAAAAGACAATCTCTTTAACAAGTGGTGCTGGGAAAACTAGTCAACCACTTGTAAAATAATGAAACTAGAACGCTCCCTAACACTATACACAAAAATAAACTCAAAATGGATTAAAGATCTAAATGTAAGACCACTTGATGTATATTTCAATCCAATCTTCTTTTTTTTAATTTTTATTTTTATTGGAGGCTAATTATTTTACAATATTATATTGGTTGGTCTTGCCATACATCAAGTGAATCAAGTGTGGAAATTTAATAAAATATGAAGAACCAAAATAAATAAATAAATAAATGTAAGACCAGAAACTATAAAACTCGTAGAGGAGAACATAGGCAAAACACTCTCCGACATAAATCACAGCAGGATCCTCCATGACCCACCTCCAGAATATTGGAAATAAAAGCAAAATTAAACAAATGGGACGTAATTAAAATTAAAAGCTTTTGCACAGCAAAGGAAACTATAAGCAAGGTGAAAAGACAGCCTTCACAATGGGAGAAAATAATAGCAAATGAAGCAACTGACAAAGGATTAACCTCAAAAACATACAAGCAACTCCTGTAGCTCAATTCCAGAAAAATAAACGACCCAATCAAAAAATGGGCCAAAGAACTAAACAGACATTTCTCCAAAGAAGACATAGAGATGGCTAACAAACACATGAAAAGATGCTCAATATCACTCATAATCAGAGAAATGAAAATCAAAACCACAATGAGGTACCATTTCACGCCAGTCAGAATGGCTGCTCTCCAAAAGTCTACAAGCAATAAATGCTGGAGAGGGTGTGGAGAAAAGGGAACCCTCTTACACTGTTGGTGGGAATGCAAACTAGTACAGCCATTATGGAGAACAGTATGGAGATTCCTTAAAAAACTGGAAATAGAACTGCCATATGATCCAGCAATCACACTCCTGGGCATACACACCGAGGAAACCAGAATCAAAAGAGACACATGTACCCCAATGTTCATCGCAGCACTGTTTATAATAGCCAGGACATGGAAGCAACCTAGATGTCCATCTGCAGACGAATGGATAAGAAAGCTTTGGTACATATACACAATGGAGTATTACTCAGCAAATAAAAAGAATACATTTGAATCAGTTCTAATGAGGTGGATGAAACTGGAGCCTATTATACAGAGTGAAGTAAACCATAAAGAAAAACACCAATACTAACGCATATATATGGAATTTAGAAAGATGGTAACAATAAACCTGTATGTGAGACAGCAAAAGAGACACAGATGTATAGAACAGTCTTTTGGACTCTGTGGGAGAGGGTGAGGGTGGGACGATTTGGGAGAATGGCATTGAAACATGTATATTATCATATGTGAAACAAATCTCCAGTCCAGGTTCGATGCATGATACAGGATGCTCGGGGCTGGTGCAATGGGATGACCCAGAGGGATGGGATGGGGAGGGAGGAGGGAGGGGGGTTCAGGATATGGAACACATGTACACCCAGGGCAGATCCATGTCAATGTATGGCAAAACCAATACAATATTGTAAAGTAATTAGCCTCCAATTAAAATTAAAAAATAAAAATAAAAAAAATAAGCCAAAAAAAAAAAAAGAAAACTTAATCCACTTTCCCCAACTAACTCTTGCACTGACAAGAAAAGAAATACACTAAAGAAATAGGATGAAAGAATTATTTTTCAGTTAATTAACATTTTCATATTATTTAAGCTACTGAGTGATGCTAGTGGTAAAGAATCTACCTGCCAACGCAGGAGATACAAGAGACGAGGGTTCAGTCCCTGGGTTCAGAAGATTCACCTGGAGAAGGGCATGTCTACCCACTCCAGTAATTTTGTCTGGAAAATCCCATGGACACGGGAGCCCGGTGGGCTGCAGTTCATGGTATCACAAAGAGTAGGACATGACTGAATGACTAAGCACGCGCACACACACACATTATTTGAGCTACTGGACAGTATCACAGACCAATCCTCTGTAATCACCATCCCAGGGCATCCAGGACTGAACTCAGACAAGCAATTTGATTGGCCCATGGTGACATCATGCTTCTATTTCAGAGCTGAACTTAGGATCTGGGTGCCCAGATCCTGAGGTCTGGTTGCCCACTGGCCCCTAAGCCCTGGAGGGAGCCATGCTGTGCAGAAACCGTTCTATGAGCTGATAAAAAGCTCACATGGCTGGGCCTTGGGTCAGAGGGTTGTGTAACACAGTCCACAATGGCAATGGAAGTAAGACTAGAAACCAGAAAATATATGTCAGTGTGGTCTGACCCCTTGCTGGGTTCACATGAAAAGCCCATCCGCTTTCCAGAAAGCAGTGGTACAGACCATTGTTCCTGTTCACGAGCTCTCTGGGGCAGTTCTTCAAGGACACAGTCCCCTCTTGCACTAGAGATTATTTTAAAAGTAAACAACACAAGATACCACCATTTAAAGAAAGTCTGTGGCTCTAACATCCTTCTCAGAAACATTTTATTGTTGCACAAAAAGGGACCTCATTACAAAGAGTTTTATTCATAGACTTACAAAGAAGGTGGAGACCATGGGTGGTCTGGCCATACCTAGGAGGAAGAATTAAATAGTTCCAGTCTCAAAAGGGGGCAGTGAGTTCCAGAATAGATTTCTGCTACGAAAATTGACTTTTGCCTGCTACCAGCTTATAAGAGAATCCTCAAATGTCTAGCCCTGTGTAATGATTTGAGGCTTTCAAAAAGCACCGTATTCACTGTAACCACGCCATCAGTACAGTCTGCAATTTAACAAATTACAACATCGATTTCCCTTTTCACTGCGCCTTTTGAGCATGGTGCCCAAAGCTTAAGGGCGGTGGGGTCCTGGGTTGATCCGTTAAGCTTTAGCCCACTCCCACTGGGTGTGTTGAAGGCATCTCCACCACCTAGTTTATGGCAAGTCTCTGATTGAGTCATTGCTATAGGATGAATAAAAAATCTCAAATCATGGACTCACACTAATGCAATGTCAGATGGAGCCACAAGATCATATCAGTGCAATTCACAGCAGTCATAACATGTGGAGGACACACATGTACATACATACACACAGTACCTACACCAAAGGAGGTCCATGATCTAGCAGACAGAATATCATAGTGGTTAGGTACTTGGACTCTGGAGCTGAACTGCCCAAGTTCAAGCCCCACTTCTCTCACTTATTAGTTGTATACATAAAGCCTTGGCAGGTCTGTTAAATGGGGTGACAATAGAGTATATTTCATAGGGTAGCTGAAATGGTTAAATGAATTAAAACACAAGAAGATGTGGTGCATAAGCACAATGGAATATTACTCAGTCATAAAAAAGGAATGAAATTGTGTTTATTTGTAGAGATGTGGATAGAACAAGGGACTGTCAAACAGAGTGAAGGAAGTCAGAAAGAGAAAAACAAATATTGTATTAACACATATATGTGGAATCTAGAAAAGTGGTACAGATGAAACTACTTGCAGGTCAGAAATAGAGATGCAGACATAAAGAAGAGACATGTGGTCCTGGTAGGGGGACGAGGGAGTGGAATGAGTTGGAAGATTGGGGTTGACATATATACACACTACTATATGTAACATAAGTAGCTAGTGGGAAGCTGTATGGCACAGAGAGCTCCGTTCTGTGCTCTGTCATGACTAAAAAGGTGGGATGGGGTGTGAGTGGGAGGGAGGCTCAAGAGGGAGGGGATACAATACACAAAGAGCTGATTCACCTTTGTTGTATGGTGGAAGCTAACACAACACTGTAGAGCAACCATACCCCAACAAAAAAACAAAAGAGATTAAAAGCTAAAAGTAACCACGAAGCCCTCACCTAAACGACAGGATAGCACACTGGCACCAAAGGGGTACTGTGTAAACATCTGCTCGTTATGATCATCCTGCACTTTTTTTGTCTGAGGTCACATGTAGTATTTATTTCATTACTCCAGGTGCCATCAGAGATCACTTTAAGGGAACGTAGGAGAAACAACATGTGCCGAGCCTCCTTTACATACCAGCAACTGTTCTAGAGACTGTAGATGCTCCACCTCAAAGTCTGAAATATCCCTCCCACAGCAGCAGCCCACGATCAAAGTTGGGAAAAGGTATGGCTTGGTCCAGGCACTTAGCACAGCCTTGCAACAACCCATCCTCCACTCAGAACCTGATTCTGCACTCCCTGTGTTACCTTGGGCAAGTTACATTAGCCCTGTGAGTCCTCATTTCCTTACCTATTAATGTAAAAGAGACATAAAAACTTATTTTCACAGGAAGACTCTAGTAAGTTAGATATGTATATTAAGGTGGCTGGCACACACACCAAAATAAATAAAATGAACAAATGTAACGAAACAGAAACAGACTCACAAATACAGAGAACAAACTAGGGATTACCAGAAGCAAGAGAGGTGGGTGAAGGGCTAAACAAGTGAAGGGGACTAAGAGACACAATTACTAGGTATAAAATAAGTTACAAGGATGCAATGTATGGCACAGGAGATACATAATAGTCAATATTTTATAGTAACTTTGTATGGAGCTGAAACTACAAAAATATTAAATTACTATGTTATACACCTGAAATTAATATAATATTGTAAGTCAACTATAGTTCCATTAAAAAATAAATGAAAAAAAAAAGTGGCTGGCACAGTGCAGCTTCTTAAAAATAATGTTGCTCCTATAATTACTTATCAACTTCTCCTTTCCAGGGAACTGGTAGCTTCCCTTGGGAAACCTCAAGGACAATCATCATTTTACTTTTTAAACATGATTTATTATCATTCTTTCATAGAAAAAAACATAACATTTTAAATCATTATATGTAGAATTCCTGCTCCATGAAGCACTCTCTTCCATATCCTGCCCCCAAATAGCCAAAATTATTAATGAAATGAATGATATTGCCTTTAACTTTATTCAGAAGATATGTATTTTCTTGCCATATATGTGATTCCATTTGCTATTTAGTGTTGCCATATTGGGCTTCCCTGGTGGCTCAGATGTAAAGAATCTGCCTGCAATGTGGGAAACCTGGGTTCGATCCCTAGGTTGAGATGATCCCCTGGAGAAAGGAATGGCCACCCACTCTGGTAATTTTTTAAAAATTAACTGATTTATTTTAACAAGAAGATAATTTCTTTACAATATTGTGGAGGTTATTGCCATACATCAACATGAATCACCCATGGGTATACAGGTGTCTCCCTGTCCTGAAACCCCCTCCCAGCTCCCACCTCCTTCTCCACCCCATCCCTCTGGGTTTTCCCAGAGCACCGGCTTTGAGGGGCCTGCTTCATGCATTGAACTTGCACTGGACATCCGTTTTACACATGGTAATATACATGTTCCAATGCTATTCTCTCATGTCATCCCATCCTTGCCTTTTCCCACATAATCCAAAAATCTGTTCTTTACATCTGTGTCTCTTTCGCTGCCTTGCATATAGGATCATCGTTACTATCTTTCTATATTCCATATATATGCAATAATATACCATATTGATGTTTCTCTTTCTGACTTACTTCACTCTGTGTAATAGGCTCCAGTTTCATCCACCTCATTAGGACTGACTCAAATGCATTCTTTTTTTATAGGTAAGTAAAACGGTAACCCACTCCAGTATTCTTGCCTGGAGAATCCCATGGACGGAGAAGCCTGGTAGGCTACAGTCCACAGGGTCGCAAAGAGTCGGACACGACTGAGCGACGGAACGGAACGGAATATTCCATTGTGTATATGTACCACAACTTCATTATCTATTCGTCTGCTGATGGACATCTAGGTTGCTTCCATGTCCCAGGTATTGTAAACTGTGCTGCGATGAATACTGGGGTATGTGTGTCCCTTTCAGTTCTGGCTGCGATGAACGTTGGGGTATATGTGTCCCTTTCAATTTTGGTTTCCTCGGTGTGTATTGCTGGGTCATATGACAGTTCTATTTCCAGTTTTTTAAGGAGTCCCTGTACTGTTCTCCAGAGTGGCTGTACCAGTTTGCATTCCCACCAGGAATGTAAGAGCATTCCCTTTTCTCCATAACCCCTCCAGCTTTTATTGTTTGTAGACTTTCTGATGGCAGCCATTCTGACCGATGTAAGATGACACCTCATTGTGGTTTTGATTTGCACTTCTCTAACAATGTCACTCAAGTATTCTTGCCTGGAGAATCCCACGGACAGAGGAGCCTGCTGGGCTATAGTCCATGGGGTCCCAAAGAGCTGGATACAACTGAGTGACTAACAACAAACAAACAACAAACTCAGTGAAAGAAAATAATTAATTCTTGGTATATTTCCAACAGACATATGCTTACTTACTCTATGTTCCCTGTTCAGCCTGATAGATTTGATAGTTTCCTTTTACTTCCCCTGTAGCTTTTTCTTTTTTAATCAAAGAAGAAACATTAATTGAGACAGAAACATGGAATGATGACCAACACCTCTGAGATGCCTGGGACGGATAACTTTCCTGGTAGTCTGTGGGGGCTCATCCTATTCATTCTAAAATCTGTCTATGGCTTTGTCAACCAAATCTTAAGACTTTGAGGGATACATGTCTTATGATACTGAAGATGGGAGTACTGTAAGACGGCAGCTCCTCCAAAGGGCTAGGCCAGGTATTTTGGTACCCCTGGCCCTTTCTTTTGGTTCCAGGCAGCAGTGGGGAAGTGCAATTACACAATATATTAAGTTAAAGACCTCAGACCTACAAACACACCTCTATTGACCGTAGCCTGGCACTGACCGGGGACTGGCCACAGCCTTGGTGTTGCACTGGGTGGCAGAAAGTGCCAGAAGCCCAAGCAGTCTAATACCACGTTGAGATTGGAGAGAACTAGCATCAGAACAGCACGTCCTTGGCAGGACAAGTAGCCCTAGGAGGTCAGAAGGAAGAAAACAGCAGGGACAAAGCACGGGCCTGGACGCAGACAACACTCTGCACTCCTTATTGAGTACTTAGTGAAGAGGTCGCTTTTTCAGCCTTTCAAATATGACACACCCTTCTGAGGACCTAAATTACGGGGCTCCTTGCCCCAGCAGGACTGCTGAACACTGCAGTCACAGTCAAGCCAATCAGGAATTCACTCCTTTAACAAATATTTATTGAGTACCTACTCTAAGAACAAAAGATGTCAAATTTCCATGACCATGGTGCTTACATTCTAGCAAGGGGAGACAGATAATAATAAATATCATTTAGTAATAATAAAATAATATTAAATAAAATAATATATTTTATTTTTAAATATATATTTATTTTGATATATTTAATATATTTTAATTAATATATATTATGTGTATATATATTTCTTTTTATATGTTTTAATATATTTAAATAATATATTTTATTTAATAAATAATAAAATCACTTAGTGTATTAGAGATTTAAAGCGCTCAGGCAGGGTTTCCCTGGCAGCACAGTGGATAAGAGTCCACCTGCCGATTCAGGGAACACAAGCTCCATCCCTGGACGGGGAGGATCCCACATGCCACAGAGAGCCTAAGCCTATGCACCACAGCTAGTGAGCCCATGTGCTGCAACTACTAAAGCCTGTGTGCTTGGAGCTTGTGCTCCCAACAAAAGAAGCCCCGCAACAAAGAGTGGCCCCTGCTCTCTGCAACTAGAGAAGGCCCCCACACAGCAACGAAGAGCCAGCACAGCCAAAACTAAAATAAATAATTTTTTCAAGTGATAAGGGAAATGAAAAGGGAAGGCAGGGTGAAGGGGATTGGGAGTGTAGTGGGAGGTCTAAAGTTCTAAATACAGTGATCAGGGTAAGTCTCATTGTGAAGACGATCTTTGAGAAAAGACTTTAAGTACTGAGGGAGTAAGCCATGCAGTCACTTGAGGCAAGACAGTGGCCAGAACTGCCAGTGCAAAGATCCTGAGGCAGAGGGAGCGAGCAGCAGGAGGTGATGTCACAGAGGTAACGGGGCAGTTGACCAGACCACAGACGGCTATAAGGACTTGAATTTTCATTGGGTGACATGGGGGGTCCTGCGGGGTTTTGAACAGAGGAGTGATATAATCTGACTAATTTTTTATAAAGATTAAAAGGCTAATCCAGGTAAGATGCCAAGGCAGCTCAGACCAGAGTGGTGGCAGCAGAGATGATACGAAGAGATCAAATTCTGCTTAATTTCCTTTTTAAAAAAATTTTTTTGGGTCTAGCTGATTTACAATGTTGTGTTAGTTACAGGTGTACAGCAAAGTCAGTCAGTCATACGTATATCCACTCTTTTTGATTCTTTCCCCAACAGGCTATTATAGAGAAATTCTGCATAATTTCTGAATTAGGATTTCCTGATGGATTGGAGAAGACTGGGAAATGGCTACAAGGTTTTTGTCCTGGACAGTTAGAAGACTGAAGTTGCCATCAACCCATATTTGGAAGGAGCAGGTTTGGGGGAAGATCAGAAGCTCAGTTTGGGATAGGATAGGTTTGAGACAGTTGTGAGACATGCTGGAGGAAGTATAGACCTTGAGCAATGAGCCTGGAGTTCAGGAGAGAGGCTACACTGGAGATTTCTAAAGGAGGGAGGCTGCAGAGAGTCAAGGATGGGGCACTTCAGCTTTAAAAGGTAACCAGGAGGAGAACGAACTGACAAAAGAGCTGAAGGACTGACCACTGAGACAATTTCCTGCAAAGCAAGACGGAGAGACTTCTCCAGGAAGGGGACTGTTGGCTAGCCTGAATTTACAATTTGAGATGTGTGATTGGGGTGATGTGATGTGATCCTTGTGTTTGGCTCATGGTGGTTTCATGGAGGCTGTGGGGGTGGGGAAAGCAGCCTGGATGATATTTGTGTGTGTGTGTTTTAGCATATTTGGATTATGTGGCTGGGTGGACGCACATGACCCAAGAGATAGAACCTCATGACCAGGGAAGCCCTCTGGGTAAGGCTGCAGGCACATCTCCTTCCATTTAACAGAAGGGAAAGCATTTTGCTTTACATTTTGTCAGGTGAGACAAAAATTGTAGAAAATGTTTTTCTAATAAATTAAAAAAAAATTTTTTTAATTATATTTTGTTGAATACATTAAAAAAAAATAATTTCCCAATCACTTGTGAATATGAAGCCTATGAGATATAAATGGTCCACAAGAGCCTTTTCTTCTGAATTCACTGTATTCAACTCTTCTTCACAGAAGGGGATTTTCTAAGGTGCTTATGGTCTATTATATGCTATTTTTATTTTCTTCTGAAAATATTTCTTCCTTTTCATCTTTTTATCATTTTTATTATAAATGATGTATTACTTATTTTTGGTTATTTGACTGCACAGCTGAAAATTATGGCCCATCCCCTTAGGAGCAATTTATTCACCAAACTGATGCAATCCCAGTATCAAGACCCAAAGAATTTCTCTCCGTGAGCCATCCCCTTAATGGGAGCAATTTAAATGACTTAGTCCCACAGACATAGAGGATATTTTTCTATAAATTAAGATATTATCTTTTAGGTGTTTCCTGGAGTTGAACTACCCAAAAGAATATATATTCTTGTGTTTTCTCTCCTGCATATTCAGCGATCATTACACAGCAACTATGTTGTGATTGGCCAGACCTAAGAGCTGGACAAATACTAACTCATTTTATCCTCTCAACAGCCTGTGAGGTAGGGACTGTCATCATCACCATTGTCCCCATGATATAGATGAGGGAATGAATAAGAGTCAGTTTACTTGCAAAGGACACAAGGTGAGTTAGTAGGAGACGCAGGATTCAAACCCGAACAGTTGGGATCCAGAGCCTGTGTGTTTAATCACCTTTCTTTGCCATGCTCTGTGCCTCTTTGGGTAGTTTTCCACCATGTGAGCTGCTTCTGTTTTCTTTGGGAAGATCGGGATTTCCTATCTGGCACTCCTGAATCACCCTTCAAGTTCACAAAACAGCATCTGAAAAATGGGTGACCAAACCCACTCTGATGATGATGTGGTTAGCCAGTGAGACCACTGACCATAAGACAACCAAGCGGAGGGCCACACAGATGGAATCACTCGTCTCTTTCCTCGTATAAAGGCGGCAGATATTCTCCATGCTGCTAGATACTTATTGTACTGTGCTTAGTCACTCAGTCATGTCCGACTCTGCGACCTCATGGACAGTAGCCCACCAGGCTCCTCTGTTCATGGAATTCTCCAGTCAAGAATACTGGAGTGGGTTGCTTTGCCCTTCTCCAGGGGATCTTCCCAACCCAGGGATTGAACCCAGGTCTCCTGCATTGCAGGCAGATTCTTTACCATCTAAGTAATCAGGAAAGCCCAAGAATTCTGGATTGGATACTCTATCCCATCTCCAGGGAATCTTCCTGACCCAGGAATCGAACCGGGGTCTCCCACATTGCGGGCAGATTCTTTACCAGCTGATCTACCAGGGAAGCCCACTGATTGTAGCTACTGGTATTCTAAACACAATCAATGTAGAAGTGACTGTTTTCATAAACTATGGAATATGTCCATCTAAAGATTAAAAATGTTTATTCTAGGATAACTAACAAGGTCCTATGGTAGAGCCCAGAGAACTATATTCAATATCTTTTGATAAACTATAATGGAAAAGAATATGAAAAAGAATATACATGTGTAGAATTGAGTCACTTTGCTGTATAGTAGAAATTAACACAACATTGTAAATCAACTGTATTTCAATAAATTTTCTGTAAAAAGAGAGAAAAAATGTTTAATCTACTTTTCTCAATTTTTTTTAAGTGAAAGGCTCTTTGCAAGCAATTATGTTTGGGTGTATTAGAAAGCAGTGCCTGTCAGAGGATTTAGTCCTTAGTAAAGTCCTTCCTTTATACTCTGTCTAGCATGACAGCACCAAGAGCAAGTGTCCTGTTTCTGCAGATATTTGAGTCTCATCCTACGGCCAGCACTATACCATCTCTTCTGGCTGAACCAGTCTCACAGTGCCTGATTTCTGTATAGATTCTCATCAAAGTCTGAGAAGTTTGCTTGTCAGATGCAGACGCTAGCTCAGCAGTCTGAGATAAGGCCTGAGAATCTACATTTCTTTTTCTTTAAATTTTCTAATGTTTTATTCTCACCACAGAGCATGTGGGATCTTAGTTCCTTGACCAGGGATCGAACTGGTGCCCCCCAGAACTGGAAACTTGGAGTCTTAACCACTGGACCACCAGGGAAGTCCCTGAGTACACATTTCTAACAGGCTCCCGGGTGGTGCTGGTCTTCTCAGCTCCATTTGAGCAGCAAAACTGAGGTGCTCAACCTTGGCTGCTCTGCTGGAAACACTTGTGAAGCTGAAAAATACTCTAGCCTGGGTTTTGTCTTCAGAGACTGATTTTACTGCTCCGGAGTGTGGTCTGGAAGGCAGGATTTTTGAAAGCTTCCCAGATGAACTACTGTTCAGCCATGATTCAGACCCACTGCTGCAGTAGAAAGCAGTGGTCCTCAAAATAAGGTCCTTGACCAGCAGCAGCTGCATCTCCTGAGAACAGTTCAGGAATGCAGATTCTTGGGCCCCACCCCAGACAGACCTGAATCAGAAACAGGGTGGGCCCAGCATCTGTGTGGTAACAAGACTCCTTGTGATTCTGACAGTCATGCAAGTTTGAGAAACACTGGTTTTGAGGCTCATAGAATACATTTTCCTTTTCTCTATCTCCCCCTCCCCCCATTTTCCTTATCCCCCCTCCGCCTCCTCTCTTCCAACTCCAAGCCTCCAATTCCCATTTGCAAACTGTTTGAATTAGTAATGCTATGCCAAGATGGGGCTTCCCAGTGTCTCAGGCGATAAAGAATCTGCCTACAATGCAGGAGACCTGGGTTTGATCTCTGGGTGGGGAAGATCCTCTGGAGGAGGCAATGGCAACCCACTCCGGTATTCTTGCCCAGAGAATTCCATGGACAGAGAAGCCTGGTAGGCTACTGTCCATGGGGTTGCAAAGAGTTGGACACGACTGAGCACACGCCTCCAACTATTTACATAGCATTTTCATTGCATTAGGGATTTAAGCAATCTGGAGATGATTTACAGTGTGTGGGAGGGAACTTTGCTGGTGGTACAGTAGATAAGAATCTGCCTGCCAATGCAAGGGATGCAGGTTTGATCCCTGGCCTGAGAATAGCTCGCATAATGCTGAGCAGCTAAGCCCATGCACCACAGCTGCTGAGCCTGTGCTTTAGAGCTCAAGAGCTGAGACTGCCAAGTCCACATGCTCCAGCTGCTGAAGCCCATCCACCTAGAGCCTGTGCTCCGGAGCAAAGGAAGCCCGTGCACCACAGTGAGGGGAGCCCCTCCTCGCCACGACTGGAGAAAGCCCATGCAGAGCAACGAAGACCCAGGGCAGCCAAAGCTAAAAATCAATAGATTTTAAAAGTATGTGGGAGGGTGAGAATAGGCTACATGTAAATAATATGCCGTCTTATGTATAGAATTTGAGCAGACACAGATTTTGTTCTCCCGGAACAAGGTTTTCCCAACAGTGCACAAGGGCTTCCGTCTCTCCACTTCCCTGCCAATATTTGTTTTTTTCTGAGTTTTTGATAGTAGCCATCTAATGAACATAAGGTGACATATCATTGTGGTTTTGATTCGCATTTCCTTAATGATTAGTGTGAGTTGGACTGTGAAGAAAGCTGATCGCCGAAGAATTGATGCTTTTGAACTGTGGTGCTGGAGAAGACTCTTGAGAGTCCCTTGGACTGCAAGGAGATCCAACCAGTCCATTCTAAAGGAGATCAGTCCTGGGTGTTCATTGGAAGGACTGATGCAAAAGCTGAAGCTCCAATACTTTGGCCACCTCATGAGACGAGTTTACTCACTGGAAAAGAGTCTGATGCTGGGAGGGATTGGGGGTGGGAGGAGACGGGGACGACAGAGAATGAGATGGCTGGATGGCACCACCGACTCGATGGACATGAGTTTGAGTGAACTCCGGGAGTTGGTGATGGACAGGGAGGCCTGGCGTGCTGTGATTCATGGGGTCGCGGAGAGTCGGACACGACTGAGTGACTGAACTGAACTGAACTGAACTGAATGATTAGTGACATTGAACTAATAATGCCACTAGCTCATTATGTCATAACTCAAAATGTCATAAAGACATTTTCATATACTTTTTGGCCATTTGTATTTTCTCTTTGGAGAGATGTCTATTCAAGTCCTTTGTCTATTTTCTTAGCTGTTTTGCTTGATTTCTTTTGTCGCTGAGTTTTAGGAGTTCTTTATATATTCTGGATATTAATGCCTTTTCAAACATATGTTTTACAAACGTTTTTCACCTGTTGTTAAATTGTCCTTCTGCTCTGTTGACTGGGTCCTTTGAAACACAGAAGTTTTACATTTTTATGCAGTCAGATTTACCTATTTTTACTGTTGTTGCCTCTACTTCTGATGTCACCCCCAAGAAATCATTGCCAAATATAATGAAGCTTTCCCTTGTGGTTTCTTCTAAGAATTTTATAGTTTTGGGTCTTACATTTAGGTCATTCATCCACATCATGTTAATTTTTGCATATCGTGTAAGGTTAGGGGTCCAACTTCACTCTTTTGCATGTGGATATCTAGTTTTTTCAACACCGTTTGTTGAAAAGATTGTCCTTTCCCCCTTAGAACACTCTTTGTATCCATATCAACAATTCTTGACGTTATATATCAGGGCTTATTTCTGGGCTTTCTATCTATAGCATTGGATTACAGTACAGTATGCCAGGATCACACTGCTTTGTTTATGGTCAGTTCAGTCAGTCAGCCATGTCTGACTCTTTGTGACCCCATGCACTGCAGCATGCCAGGCCTCCCTGTCCACCACCAACTCCCAGAGCTTGCTCAAACTCATGCCCATCGAGTCAGTGATGCCATCCAACCATCTCATCCTCTGTTGTCCCCTTCTCCTCCTGCCTTCAATCTTTCCCAGCATTAGGGTCTTTTCAAATGAGTCAGCTCTTGGCATCAGGTGGCCAAAGTATTGGAGTTTCAGCTTCAACATCAATCCTTCCAGTGAACACCCAGGACTGATCTCCATTAGGATGGACTGGTTGGATCTCCTTGCAGACCAAGGGACTCTCAAGAGTCTCCTCCAGCACCACAGTTCAAAAGCATCAATTCTTCGGCGATCAGCTTTCTTCACAGTCCAACTCTCACATCCATACATGACCACTGGAAAAACCATAGCTTTGACTAGATGGACCTTTGTCAGAAAGGTAATATCTCTGCTTTTTAATATGCTGTCTAGGTTGGTCGTAGCTTTTCTTCCAAGGAGCAAGTGTCTTTTAATTTCATGGCTGCAGTCACCATCCGCAGTGGTTTTGGATTATGGTATTTTGTTTAGGGTAACTTTGTAGTAAGTTTTGAACTCAAGAAATATGAGAACTCCAGCTTTGTTCTTCTTTTTCAAAATTATTTTAGCTATATGGGGTAATAGCAGGAAAAGTTTAAAACCAAAATTCAGATTCCTTCCATCTTGAAATCTTCACATGATTTCCCATGATGTGTAAAATCCAAGATTCTTACCAAGAGGATCCACAGTGTCACCCCGCAGCTTCCTCTCCTCATCCATGATGCTCCAGTCACACAGATTTCCTTTTGCTCCCCAGGCTGGTCCCTCTTCCCCAAGCACTTTTTACTTGCACATCCATCCATCTGTTCATCCTGTATGTGTTGAAGTTCTATTGTGTGTTGGGCTCTGTTATAGGCACTGGAGACACAGCGGTTAACAAACACTCATACTGACTCCCTCCTGGCTTTTTAGCTGAGAGGACTTTCTTTGTTCCCACTCTAAACTGATCTTGTTTTCCCCTACCCACCAGTCTCCACCTCTATACTCTGCTTTCCTGCATTCATATTACAGATTTACCTTATTTCATCATTTTGTTGACCTGTATATTATGCGCCTCCTGCACCAGACCTTAAGCTACCAAAAGTAGACAGAAGACATTGTGTAGGGGGAGGCACTCAGCATACATTTCTCAAAAGAATAAACTGAGTTTAGTTGATCATTTTCTGAGAGGACAGTAGAGCTAAGTAACAAGGGCTCTTTCTTAGAGGACAAAGTGGTCAGTTACTTTTCTGAGTCATGGACATTGCTGTAGGTTGGAATGACCATATAGAAGGTTATTATAAACTTGTGCTAGAGTCAGTAAAGAATCTGCCTGCAGCTGAGGAGACCAGGGTTCGATCCCTGGGTCAGGAAGATGCCCTGGAGAAGGAAATGGCAACCCATTTCAGTATTCTTGCCTGGAAGATCCTATGGACTGAGGAGCCCAGTGGGCTACAGTCCATGAGGTTGCAAGAGTCAGACATGACTTAGTGAATAAACCACCAAATGTGGAATAAAGTATAGTAACTATAATTTCATTGTGAAAACCAAACAGAATTTCTGAGGATCCTGAAACTGTTTTTTTCTCATCTTTTGATCTATTCCTTCCCGAAAGAAATAGGGAGATGAGAAATGTACCTTCTTGACAATGTACCTTTCCTGGCCAACGGGCGCATGAAAAGATGCTCAATGTTGCTAATTATTAAAGAAATGTAAACCAAAACTACCAAGAGATATCACCTCACAGCAGTCAGAATGGCTATCATCAAAAAAATCTTCGAATAACAAATGCTGGAGAAGGTGTGGTAAACAGGGATCACTCCTACACTGTTAGTGGGAATGTAAGCTGGTGTGGCCACCATGGAAAACATTATGGAGAGTCCTCAAGAAAAAACCTAAAAATATAGCTACCATATGATCCAGCAGTCCCACACTTGGGACATATATCCAGATAAAACTATCATTCAAAAAGATACATGCACCCCAATATTCATAGCCGCACCATTCACCATAGCCAAGACATGTAAACAACCAAAGTGTCCACTGACAGATGGATAAGGATGAGGTGGTACATATAAACAATGGAATATTACTCAGCCATAAAAAAGAATGAAGTCATGCCATTTGCAACAGATGGATGGACCAAACGGGAAGTGAAGTAGGTCAGAAGGAGAAAGACAGATACTGCGTGATATCACTTATATATGGGATCTAAAAAATAACATAAACAAACTCACCCATGAACCAGAAACAGACTCACAGACATAGAGAACAGACTTGGAGGGAGGGAGGAGGCTGGGGGTGAGACGAGTGGGGGTTTGGGGCAGCAAATGCAGTCTAGCGCATGGAGAAAGAGTAAACAAGGCCCTACTGTACAGCCCAGGGGACCACATTCAGTGTCCTGTGATAAACTAGAGTGCATAAAAAATACATAAAAATGAACATACACATGTAGCAATCAATTTGCTGTACAGCAGAAACTAATGCAACATTGTAAATCAACTATACTTTTAAAAAAGAGCAATGTATCTTCTTGTGTCACCTGAAAGCAAGAATCTGATATCTTAGAGAGTGAAAAATTATTTCCTGTTAATAACTGGCTTGCCCTTTATTGAACTTATGCATTCTACTGACTGATTAAAAGTCATTGACTTAGAGAGCTGTTAGATTCCAATGCTTTAAAAATGTTTTAAAATGTGAGTCAATCCAGGTTTAACCAAAAAGAAGAGGGGCTGCTTCCCAAATCATCCCACTTTTGATGGTCATTTGATTAAATGTAGCCACTTAGGTCAGCACTGCCCAAATTACAAGTGTGACTCTGCCACGTTTATGTTATCCAAGTAAGCTGATATTTGTGAGGCCTTTTCACCGCTTTCTTCCTTTGGGTTCACAATCCGAAAGTCTTTGCTCATAGTCAATGAGTTTAACGAGGACACATACTTGCAAGGTTACCTCAGTCAACCACAAGGTAAATGGATTTGTCCATATTAAAAACCCCAAATGCTATGTTATAACTTTACACCACTAAACTTGCCCAAATTACATTTTATACCCTTCCTTAGTGTACGATCCTAAATCACTACTTCTTATGCAAAATAAGCACGGCAGACACGTCCGTCCTGAGACAAATTGTGTGAATTCTAGTATTTTATCAGACTTAGTTTTGACTCAGTTTCACTGTCCTGTGACACATTCAGGCTGAACTTTTTTTAAGTTGGAGGCTGACTGCTTTACAGCATTGTCTTGGTTTCTGCCATACAACACGTATCAGCTAGAAGTGTGCGTATATGTCCCCTCCTTCTGGAGCCTCCTGCCCACCCTACCCCCCACCTTACTCCTCTGGGTCATCGCAGAGCACCAGGCTGAGCCCCCCGTGTTATATAGCAAGTCCCCACTAGCAGTCTATTTTACACAGAGTAAGATATGTGTGTCAGTGCTGCTCTCTCAGTTCACCCCACCTCTCCTTCCCCAGCCGTGTCCACAAGTCCGTTCTCTATGTCTGTCTCTCTATTCTTGCCTGCAAACAGCTTCATCATCACCAGTTTTCTAGATTCAATATATAGGCATTCATATACAATATATGCTTTTCTCTTTCTGAATTACTTCACTCTGTATGACAGGCTTTAGGTTTGTCCACCTCAGTTCAACTGACTCAAATTCGTTGCTTTTACGGCTGAGTAATATTCCATTGTGTATATATATATATATGTCACAACTTTATCCATTCATCCATCCAAGGACATCTAGGTTGCTTCCATGTTCTGGCTATTGTAAATAGTGCTGCAATGAACAAAACTATAAATAAGATGAAAAGACAACCCTCAGAATGGGGGAAAATAATGCAAATGAAACAACTGACAAATTGTTGTCAAAACAACTGACAAATCTCCAAAATAAACAAGCAGCTCATGCAGCTCGATATCAGAGACGTGAGCAACCCAATCAAAAAATGAGTGGAAGACCTAAGCAGACATTTCTCCAAAGGAGACATACAGATGGCTGATAAACACATGAAAAGATGTTCAACAGCGCTCATTATTGCTGCTGCCGCTGTTGCTAAGCCGCTCCAGTCGTGTCCAACTCTGTGCGACCCCATAGACAGCAGCCCACCAGGCTCCTCTGTCCCTGGGATTCTCCAGGCAAGAATACTGGAGTGGGCTGCCATTTCCTTCTCCAATGCATGAGAGTGAAAAGAGAAAGTGAAGTCGCTCAGTCATGCCCGACTCTTAGCGACCTCATGGACTGCAGCCCACCAGGCTCCTCTGTCCATGGGATTTTCCAGGCAAGAGCACTGGAGCGGGTTGCCATTGCCTTCTCCCCGCTCATTATTAGAGAAATGCAAATCAAATCTACTGGTCAGAATGGCCATCATCAAAAAAATCTACAAACAATAAATGTTGGAGAGGATGTGGAGAAAAGAGAACCCTCCAATCTACAAACAATAAATGTTGGAGAGGATGTGGAGAAAAGAGAACCCTCCAATCTACAAACAATAAATGTTGGAGGGGATGTGGAGAAAAGAGAACCCTCCTGAGCCGTTGGCAGGAATGTAAATTGATCGAGCCACTATGGAGAGCAGTATGGAGGTTCCTTTAAAAACTTGGAATAAAACTACCGTATGACCCAGCAATCCCACTGCTGGGCATATACCCTGAGAAAACCATAATGAACTGTTTCTTACTACGTTCTCCTGGCCTCTTACTCACAAAAGAATCAGATACTATAGTGATTATCTTGCAGAGGCTCACTCATTGTTTTTGGAAACAGGCCACAGATGAAGTAACAATAACCACACTGACAAAATAAAGTCAAACCAGCAATACAGTATTATGACAACAGATTGCCTCTTCATTTGAAAAAGAAGAGGTAGTGCTCTGGCCTTTTTTTTTTTAATTTTGTATATACAATATCATTTCCCTTGCCATTCTGCCTCTATCTCCCACCAATAAGTCTTCATCCAAGAAAGATGGTTCAAAGTTTTCCCCAAGGGCCTTCAGGAATGACTAACTGGGTGTGGTTGACAATACATGAGAAATTTTATTTCAAAAATAAATATTTCCATTATACTTCCTTAGGGGATACTTGAGATCAGGATATGTTATACAATTTTGCTTCACAGCATATAATTTTCTAATTTTCACCACAATTATTTCTCTTCAAAACAAATTAGAGTTCTTGCCAGAGTGTTCCTTACAAGATTGCTTAGAGTAAGTAAAAATGAAAAGCAACCTGAATGTCCAACACTAGGGAACTGGTTGAATACAACATGATGTGTATACTTATCAGTGGAATATGATGCAGCCATTAAAATGATGCTGTCCAAAAAAGTTTATTAACGTGGAAAGATGTTCATTTCATATTGTCTACTGAAGAGAACATATTAAGCAATAATTTATACTATGACATGTATAAGAGAAATAGCATTATGGTTGCAATATAGGGACTTACATATGTATTATAATGTAACAGACATTACATTTTATAATGTATTTCATACATTATAACATGTATGTGTGAGTCACTCAGTCATGTCTGACTCCGTCACCCAATGAACTGTAGCCCACCAGTCTTCTCTGTCCTTGGAATTCTCCAGGCAAGAATACTGGAGTGGGTAGCCATTCCCTTCTCCAGGGGATCTTCCTGAGTCAGGGATCAAACCCGGGTCTCCTGCATTACAGGCAGATTCTTTACTGTCTGATTTACTCTCTAATGTATTATTATTTGCTGTCTAACATTATTGCTTTGCTAATCACAAGAGCATACCTCTCAGGTTAATGATTTTAGTGTCTTTCTATGTATGGGAAGATGCAAGGGTGTGGGCTCTTTCTTTTTTAATTTATTTGGCTTCACCGGATGTTAATAGTGGCACGTTGGATCTAGTTCCTCTTCCAGGGTATCAAACTCAGGACACTGCACTGGCGGCATGGTGTCTTAACCCCTGGCCCGCCAGTGAAGTCCCAACGTATGATTTCTCTGGTGATGCTTTTCTGGACCTCAGACTACAGCACTGCCTCCTGTTAAACACTCTTGTAGCATCCTGTAAGGTCGGACCCTGGTGGCCTTCTCGGCTTCCCCTTCCCGGTGGCCATCTTGGCTCCTTCTTCCCCTCTCCATCCCCCGCCGGAGGGAAAAACGTCCCGCCAAACCGCTGAGGAATCTCTGACGTAATAACACTCTGCCGGATCTACCCCCCTGACCTCCAGAGTGACAAACCCAGTCTCGCCACCTGGACTAGCTGACCATTTGCAATCTCGCATTCCCGAGCTTTACCTTCTTTTAGGCCTGTCCAGGTTATATGATGCTGCTTCCTGCCCCGAAGGCATAAAAATCGCGCCCTGCCTTTGTTCGGTGCAGAACTCCTCGTGGCCATTCTTGCGGTCAGTGGGTTCTGCCCGGGAGCGCACTGCCAATAAAGCCTGTTACTTTCCCTTGGTGTCTGGGTTATTTCCTTACATCTTGAGAGTCCCATTTCCGCGACCTTACGCATCCTATATTTTTCTTTCATAGCAAATGAATGTTTACCTGCTTGCTTAGTGATTTTGTCTCTCCACTTGAATATAATCTGCTGGAGGGAAGGGACATGTGCATCTGATACACTGCTGTATCTAACTGCATCTGCTGCTGCTGCTAAGTCACTTCAGTCGTGTCCGACTCTGTGTGACCCCATAGACGGAAGCCCACCAGGCTCCCCCGTCCCTGGGATTCTCCAGGCAAGAACACTGGAGTGGGTTGCCATTTCTTTCTCCAATGTGTGAAAGTGAAAAGTGAAAGTGAAGTTGCTCAGTCATGTTCGACTCTTAGCGACCCCACGGACTGCAGCCTACCAGGCTCCTCCATCCATGGGAGTTTCTAGGCAAGAGTACTGGAGTGGCTTGCCATTGCCTTCTCCTAACTGCATCTAGGTTTTAGTAAACAGTTCAAAATCTGCTGAACTGTTGAATGAAAGAATTATTGATGGACAGAGGAGCAGGCTACAGTCCATGGGGTCGCAAAAGAGTTGGACAAAACTTAGTGACTAAACAACAACAACAAAAATTAATATGTACAGAAAAAAGTCTGGAATCTATATATCAAAATGTTATATATAAATGATTTTTCTGTAGAGAGTGGGATCATGGGTGATTTTTCCTTTCTTAATTTTCTAATTTTTCTACACTGGTTATGTAGTTTCTTTTAATAAAAATGACTTGATGGGATTTTAAAATTGGAAACTGTTTTCATCAGCTCTTGGGCTGACAGTGCTTCAGTAAATTTCGAAATGTCAAAGCATTACAACAGTCAGCCCTTCATTTCTCACTCAGTCTCGATAGGTTGGCTACGGGAGCTGTGTTCTAGACTCCAGGTTAAGTTCAAGTCCTGTCTGCTACAGGGAACCCAGCAGAAGGATTAGTTCCTACCTGGATGTGCTGTTCTCACAGCAGAAGGCAGAAGCCCAAGAGGGACCAGCAGAAACACGCAACGCCTTTTAAAACCTCTGCCCAGGATTCACACTGCCCCTTCTGCCCACCTTCTGTGGCCAAAACAAGTCATATGGTCAAGCCCAAAGTCATGCAGCAAGCAAGTGTATCTGCCTCCTATGAGACGTGGAAGATCCCTGATATATCAGGGCTTCCCTGATAGCTCAGTTGGTGAAGAATCCTCCTGCAATGCAGGAGACCCCCAGTTCCATTCCCGGCTCAGGAAGATGCCCTGGAAAAGGGATAGGCTACTCACTCCAGTATTCTTGGGCTTCTCTTGTGGCTCAACTGCTAAAGAATCCACCTGCAATGCGGGAGACCTGGGTTCGACCCCTGGTTAGGAAGATCCCCTGGAGAAGGGAATGGCTACCCACTCCAGTATTCTGGCCTAGAGAATTCCATGGACTGTATAGCCCAAGGGGTCACAAACAGTCGGAGACGACTGAGCGACTTCCACTTCACTTTCACTTTCATGAGGCATAGGAAGTCACATGATAATGGCAAAAATATACTATTACAGGGAGAAAACAAAGATTTGGGTCCAATAACCCAATCTATCACAGCATAATACTTTCTAACAAATAAGGTCCATTTTATGCTACCAAAGTCTGAAGTTTAAAAATCAGAATTGCAAATAAATATCAAACTCTGAAAAGAAGGGCTGAATCGCTGGACCGAAAGACAGCTTTTCAAAAACACGTATGTCAGTGCAGATAATCAGCACAGCCTCAGAATGTAAAGTTAGCAATGTAGCAAAGAAAAACTGAATTATTGTATCAGTTGTTGTATGTGGAAATTGTTGCATTAACAACTCTCAAAGATTCAGGCCAGGTTCATATATCCCTATGGGGCTTCCCAGATGGCACTAGTGGTAAAGAACATGCCTGCCAATGCAGGAGAAATAAGAGAAGTGGGTTTGACCCCTGAGTCAGGAAGATCCCCTGGAGGAGGGCATGACACCCCCCTCCAGTATTCTTTCCTGGAGAATCCCATGGACAGAGGAGCCTGGCAGGTTACAGTCCACAAGGTCACACAGGGTCAAACACGACTAAAGCGACTTAACACACACACATATACATCTGTAAACCAGTGATTCTCAACCAAAGGCAGTTTTGCCACCCAGAGGTCATTGGCAACATCTCTCGACGTGTTTGGTTGTCATGACTTGGGGGAAGTGGAAAGGTTGTAATGGCTTGCTGCTGACATGTGGTAGGTAGAAGCCAAGACTGCTGGAACACCCCACAATGCACAGTGCAGCCCCCACCACAAAGAATTATCCAGAACCCAGTGCCATGAGTATTGCTGACGAATCCTGCTGAAAATGGACCGTCTTGGTCAGTCCTCTCTCTCATTTACTTTGGATTTGACCATGTGGTCTGCTTCTTCCATCTCGATATTATCCATGATGGCCCAAGAAGTATGAAAGGTGAATGCTCACTGCAGCTTGCTATCTCTTGCTGCTTCTAGAATCCCAGGAATCATGCAAAGAAGTCTGGACTTTCTGCTAACTGCTAAAGTCCCATGGCCCAGCTACACTGATTGTCCCAGCCAACCACCAGTCACATGAGCAAGGCCATCAAGGCCAGTTGTCCCCTGAAGAACCCACCTGTGGTTATGTGAGTGAACCCAGGCAAACTCGTTAAGGACTTCCCAGCCCCAAATGGACAAACCACAGTAATCTGAGCTAATGAATGATTATTGTTTTAAGCCATAGGTTTGGGAAAGCTTATTACATTGAACTTGGCAGGATACAGGCTGAGATACTGTAACTGCTTTAGTTAAACTCTAAGAATAATTGTTAACTGGACCATGTGCATATATCAGATGAGGTTGTTAGTTTGTAGCCAGAGAAATTCAGAAAATTGCTTCAGTGCTCAGTTCACTTTGCTAGTATGAGCCCATAACACAATTTGTATTCCTTTGTGGAGGAAAACATGTTGATATCTATAAGAGTGGAAGATAGCACGCAAGTTTCCATAATGCAAATACTTTTTCCCAATGTCCCAATCAAAATAATTTCCCAAGGAGATATTCCCAACAGGTGGAAGCCTTCAGAGGAAAAGGCAGTGCCTGTCCACAGTCCCTGGAATGCTTTGGTACCATGTTCCCATTGTTGTCACCTCTTTATTTCATAAATGTTTCCCTGCTGCTGCTGCTGCTGCTGCTGCTGCTGCGTCACTTCAGTCGTGTCCGACTCTGTGCAACCCCATAGACGGCAGCCCACCAGGCTCCCCCGTCCCTGGGATTCTCCAGGCAAGAACACTGGAGTGGGTTGCCATTTCCTTCTCCAATGTGTGAAACTGAAAAGTGAAAGTGAAGTCGCTCAGTCATGTCCGACCCTTAGCGACCCCACGGACTACAGCCAACCAGGCTCCTCCATCCATGGGATTTTCTAGGCAAGAGTACTGGAGTGGCTTACCATTGCCTTCTCCGAATGTTTCCCTAGTCCATGTTAAATTCTCTCATTCTTGAGTACAAGATCGTAGGGCCTTATAGACCATGGAAAGGGTTTAGTTTTAACTGAGTAATATATTCAAAGTAGTATAAAACTAGGCAAAATATACAAAAAAGAGTAAGGAAATATGAATGCCTTACAAACTGAGAAACATGTGCTTCTTCCCTCCATGGGGGGAAAAAAAAGGAAATTAAAACTACACAGAAATATCAGCTTTCACTTACAGTCCACCATTGTCTGGGGACTTCGCTGGTGCTCTAGTGGCTAAGACTCTGTGCTCCCAGTTCAGGGGCCGCAGGTTTGATCCCTGGTCAGGGAATTGGATCCTGCAAGCCACAACAAAAAGATCCCACATGTCATAGCAAAGATCGAAGATCCTGCATGCTGCAACTAAGACCTGGGGCAGCGAAGAAAAAAAAGAATCCCATGTCTGATGACACACCCTTGGTGAGAATAGAGAGGACCATTTCCTCCTCGCATGGCCGGAAAGAGAAGTTGTTTTAACCCATGCAGAGATAAATTTAGCAGATACTACAGAATTTTAAAAATTCACTATTTTCCTTCAGAAACAGGGTCTCTGCTTCCAGATGCTCTTTCATTGTCCTTGTGTGCCCCAAACCTTTCAACTCCCCTCTGTTCAGAATGCATTCCCACTGCCCCTGCCCCAAGCCTCATCCTTGTCTGGCACAATCCCAGACCATTTTTCCAGACTCAGCTCAAAACATCACTTTTAGATGGAGTGGAATGTTTCTCTGGCTTTTATGTTCCCATGGCTTTGGATTGTTATCTAAATTAGTGCACTTAACACTTTGCTTTGGGATTTATCCCTGAACAATGACTCTTGTCCAATGGACCAGGAGCTCCCACTAGAGCAGGAATCTGTCTTCTTTCCCACTGCATCCCCAGGATCCAGACCAGTGTCCCGCAGAGGGACAATAGGCAATTAACATTTGCTGAATGAATTATTGCCTAATTCAGACTTAAATTGAAGAAAGTAGGGAAAACCACTAGACCATTCAGATATGACCTAAATAAAATCCCTTATGATTATGCAGTGGAAGTGAGAAATAGATTCAAGAGATTAGATCTCATAGACAGAGTGCCTGAAGAACTGCGGATGGAGGTTCGTGACATTGTACAGGAGACAAGGAGCAAGACCATCACCAAGGAAAAGAAATGCAAAAAGGCAAAATGGTTGTTTGAGGAGGCCTTACCAATAGTTGTGAATAGAAGAGAAGCTAAAGGCAAAGGAGAAAAGGAAAGATATACCCATTTGAATGCAGAGCTCCAAAGAAAAGCAAGGAGAGATAAGAAAGCCTTCCTCAGAGATCAATGCAAAGAAATAGAGGAAAACAACAGAATGGGAAAGTCTAGAGATCTCTTCAAGAAAATTAGAGATGCCAAGGGAACATTTCATGCAAAGATGGGCTCAATAAAGGACAGAAATGGTATGGACCTAACAGAAGCAGAAGGTATTAAGAAGAGGTGGCAAGAATACACAGAAGATCTATACAAAAAAGATCTTCACAACCCAGATAATCACGATGGTGTGATCACCAACCTAGAGCCAGACATCCTGGAATGTGAAGTCAAGTGGACCTTAGGAAGCATCACTACAAACAAAGCTAGTGGAGGTGATGGAATTCCAGTTGAGCTATCTCAAATCCTGAAAGATGATGCTGTGAAAGTGCTGCACTCAAAATGCCAGCAAATTTGGAAAACTCAGCAGTGGCCACGGGACTGGAAAAGTTTTCATTCCAATCCCAAAGAAAGGCAATGCCAAAGAATGCTCAAACTACTGCACAATTGCACTCATCTCACACACAAGTAAAGTAATGCTCAAAATTCTCCAAGCCAGGTTTCAACAATAGGTGAACTGTGAACTTCCAGATGTTCACGCTGGATTTAAAATAGTCAGAGGAACCAGAGATCAAATTGTCAACATCCATTGGATCATCGAAAAAGCAAGAGAGTTCCAGAAAAATATCTACTTCTGCTTTACTGACTATGCCAAAGTCTTTGACTGTATGGACCACAACAAACTCTGGAAAATTCTTAGAGATGTGAATACCAGACCACCTGACCTGCCTCTTGAGAAACCCGTATGCAGGTCAGGAAGCAACAGTTAGAACTGGACAAGGAACAACAGACTGTTTCCAAATCGGGAAAAGAGTACGTCAAGGCTGTATATTGTCACCCTGCTTATTTAACTTATATTCAGAGTAAATCATGAGAAACACTGGGCTGGAAGAAGCACAAGCTGGAATCAAGATCGCTGGGAGAAATATCAATAACCTCAGATATGCAGATGACACCACCCTTATGGCAGAAAGTGAAAAAGAACTAAAGAGCCTCTTGATAAAAATGAAAAAGGAGAGTGAAAAAGTTGTCTTAAAGCTCCACTTTCAGAAAACTAAGATCATAGCATCCAGTCCCCTCACTTCATGCAAATAGATGGGGAAACAGTGAAAACAGTGGCAGACTTTATTTTTGGGGGCTCCAAAATCACTGCAGATGGTGATTGCAGCCATGAAATTAAAAGACGCTTACTCCTTGGAAGAAAAGCTATGACCAACCTAGACAGTATATTATAAAGCAGAGACATTACTTTGCCAACAAAGGTTCATCTAGTCAAGGCTATGGTTTTTCCAGTGGTCATGTATGGATGTGAGAGTTGGACTATAAACAAAGCCAAGCCCTGAAGAATTGATGTTTTTGAACTGTGGTGTTGAAGAAGACTCTTAAGAGTCCCTTGGACTGCAAGGATATCCAACTAGTCCATCCTAAAGATCAGTCCTGAGTATTAATTGGAAGGACTGATGTTAAAGCTGAAACTCCAATACTTTGGCCACCTGATGCAAAGAGCTGACTCACTGGGAAAGACCCTGATGCTGGGAAAGATTGAAGGCAGGAGGAGAAGGGGACGACAGAGGATGAGATGGTTGGATGGCATCACCAACTCGATGGACATGAGTTTGAGTGAACTCCGGGAGTTGGGGATGGACAGGGAGGCCTGGTGTGCTGCAGTCCATAGGGTTGCAAAGAGTCAGACACGACTGAGCAACTCAACTGAACTGACTGAACTGAATGAATAAACGAACTCAATTATTTTTAAACTTGTTCTTTTTTTCACTGTTCATAAACACAGCTTTAAAAATTTTTTTTTGGAAAACCTGGTTGTAACTTCTAGAATTCTTTAAATGTATTAATTTTTATATGTTAAAAAATGATCCAATAAATTCTTTATTTTACACTTTTTATTTTGTATTCGGGTATAACTGATTAACAATGTTGTGATAGTTCCATGGGGACAGCAAAGGGGCTCAGCCATACATACACATGTATCCATTCTCCCCCAATCTCCCCTCCCATCCAGGCTGCCACATAGCATTGAGAAGAGTTCCCTGTGCTCCACAGTAGGTCCTTGTTGGACACGTCCATCCCAAACTCTCTAACTATCCCTTACGCTGATCCATCCCCACCGGCAACCATAAGTTCTTTCTCTAAGTCTGTGAGTCTGTTTCTGTTTTGTAAATACATTCATTTGTATAATTTCACTTTAGAGTCCACATATAAGGGATGTCATATGATATTTTTCCTTCTCTGTCTGACTTACTTCACTCAGTATGACGATCTCTAGGTCCATCTGTCTTTCTACAAATGGCATTATTTAAGTGAACTCAATCACACAGATGAGGAAATCAAGACTCAGAAATTAGCTAGCTTAGTTAAGCTATACACATGTTGACTCATATTTTCCTTTTAATTCAAGAAATACTTTCGTAAAAATTAAATCTGCTGAATAGGAATAAGAGAGAATTAAAACTAAATTGAAAACATGTAAAGGACTCAGCTTATAAGAGGTGGTCCAGGAGCTGCAGCGAGGATTTCTGACTGCAGACTCGGTGCTTTTCCACTGAGCCAGGCTCCTTACCCAAAGTGGATATATGTCATCCATGCTGACTGGCAGAGATTTATTTCTTGTTTATTGTTTAGGTGACTTCAATCTTAAGGGTTGCACCAGAGTACCCTGGGAGCCACATGTTTGCCCACCAATATTTTGCTGCAGACATAGCCATAAAACCTATGGCTTCTGTCCAGTGAACCCTTCCAGTTACCGCAATTGCACAATGAAGCAAATGCAACGTGTAAACAAAAGGGCTCAAAACACAGAACGTAGCTGCAGCGGTGACAGCCATGGAAAGCAGTGAGATGCTGAAGCAAGTATGTCCCCCTGACAGCGTTTTGAGCCCGCAGACTAGCGCATGTATCTGGTAGCCACTGGGCTCCCAGAGAGCGGCTGGCCAGCACGACTTGGCAGTACTCCCTCGGGCCGGGCTGGTTCCTGGTGGCATCAGGCAAGTTGCCAGGCATCACCCTCTGTGTGTGAGACAGCAGGGCAAGGTGCCCGAGGGTTAGAGACAAAAACATCTGTTGGAGTCACCGAGTTGTTGGTTGCCTGAGTTCACCCGCAGAGAAAGCCAGGGGAACCGATTGCCAGGCCATTTCCAGGATGTGCCCTGTCCCCGTGAGGGACACTGCAAGCTTCAGGACCTGAGCCCAGAGGTCAGCCAACATGGAAGCAGATGCAAAAGCCTCGCCATCAGCATCTGCCAGAGGACAAGAACTGGGGCTGAAGCACAGACCCTCCTGACTCATGGTAATATGCAAAATGCCAGGTTGGAATCACATCTAAATGACAGCCAAGCCACTGGTGGAAAAGTAAACGAAGAGTCCGTCATAATTTTTTTTTAATGTTACCTTTTTAACAAGATACCAAGTAACAAACAGCTTGATGAATTGGTTTTTTTCGTAGAAAATACTGATTCTGAGAGCAGCAATTTTCTATTTTGTTTGTTTTGGTTGGTTTTTATGGACTTAGAGCATTTCAGGAACACAAGTGTCCATGAAGGTCATCTCCTCCAGGATTCTGACCCTCACACACAGTGGCCTCAGTCTTTCTGCTGAGTTAGTCACTCCTCTCCGTTATATCAGAACAAAGTCAGACAGAGCATGTGTCCGCGAAGGCCAACTAGCTCACCTTCCTGGCAGGACCCTAAAGATGAGAATTATATTCGTCACCCATGACCACCCGGGGCACTGTTTTATTTTTTTCAAATCAGAACTCATTCCTCTTTCTTACGATGCCCATGCCTGGATTCTGATCTGGGGAAATAATGTGATAATTTGAAGGATAAAAGCAATATGACCAACTTGTTTTCAAAACATATGGGGTACTGTCTAAGTCTGTTTGGACTGCTGTAACGAAAGACCACAGACTGGGTGGTTTATGAACTACAGAAATTCATTTCTCACAGTTCCAGAGGTCGGGAAGTCCAAGATTAAGGCGCCAGCACATTTACTGTCTGGTGGGAACCCACTTCCTGGTTCATAGACGGCCATCCCCTGGTTGTGTCCTCAGATGGCACACGGGGGCACGGGAGCGCTCTGTGGTCTCTTTTTATAAGAGCACTAACCCCATCCATGAGTTTGAGTGAACGCCAGGAGTTGGTGATGGACAGGGAGGCCTGGCATGCTGTGATTCATGGGGTCGCAAACAGTCGGACACGACTGAGCGACTGAACTGAACTGAACTGAACCCCATCCACGAGGGCTCCACCCTCACGACCTCAGCACCTTTCGAAGCCCCACCTCCGAACACCAGCTCGCTGGGGATCAGGTTTCAACATGTGAATTTAGGGGAGAGGCAAGCATTCAGTGCAGAGCAGACCCCATGCTGGGCACCAGATCTCTTAGGCGGAACAAAAGCCAGCAGTTTCCCTTAGAAAACTTGCGAGTCTAGCAGGAGATCTTCAGCCATCAAATCGATGAGCTCTGAATGTGGGGAAGGCGTAGAAGCTGCGTGTGAAATAGACAGCGAGTGGGGAGCTGCTGTCTACATGGGGAGCTCAGCGCGGTGCTCGGTGATGAGCTAGCGTGGAGGAGGGTGGGAGGGAGGCTCAGAAGGAAGAGGATCTATGCATACATATGGCTGATTCACTTTGCTGTACAGCAGAAATCAGCACAACGCTGCAAAGCGATTATACTCCAACAACAAAACTTTTTACAAAGTGGTAAGGCAGACCCCTCGACCACATGAGCTTTCAAGGAAACCCAGCACTTGCCTCAGGGAACTCAGTGGAAACATTGATCTAAATCACACATATCTTTAGCTATTTTCCTGTTTTGAGTTACTCACCTTAAGTCTGGATAGAAATTCCTGAAGATTAAAAAGGCTAGCCATCATGACAGCAGCAGGGTGTTACTCATTGGGTAGTTGAACATTATAAAGCCCCTCCAAGAAAGAACAGTATATGCAAATAGAACCCTGGCATAGGGAGCTAAATCTTGATCATGAGCCCAAGGCAGGCTGCAGCTCCTAAAGTTGTCCCTGCAGGTGAAGCCCTCACACTGGGCTTTGTCATTGTGCTGGAAACCTCAGATGGGATTTAACTTGGTCAACGGGACTTTTATTCTAACTGTTCCCTGGCTCAGTATCCTTAACATGATCCCTGAATTATGCCATTCAGCACATCTTTTTCCCTTGTACTTTCTTTTAAAAGATTAATTTATTTATTTGGCTACATTGGGTCTTTTTTGCAGCACATGGGATCGTGAGTTGCAGCCTGAGAACTCTTAGTTCTCTGACCAGGGATCAAACCCTGGTCCCCTGCATTGGGAATTGTAGCCACTGGACCACCAGAGAAGTCCCTCCCCTTGTTCTTTCATCTGTATAATTCAGAATTCATTTTCCTAATGAGTATCCAGCTGTGTGCGTCTCACTAGCATCACTAAGATGATAGAAGTATCCTGAAAAATCCACAGTTGACAGAGACCTTCCTCTCAGAGCTAGCGAGTTTCACAGGAAGCTAGCTCTTGGGGTTAAGAAAACATATAGGGCAAACATACAGTGACATCAAGGCCTCCTCCCCTGACGCTAGCTGGGTGTTTGATGTGGTGACACTCTGAAGCCATGTGATGCCACTCTGAAGCCATGTGATGCCAGGCTCCATTGCATGATTCACATTGCTAACCTTTGGAAATGCTGAACATAAATGAATGAACCTAAATGCTGTACAAGAAACACTATTTGTAAATACTCTCTTCCCTGGTGTAGTATTTGAACTTGGAGAAAGTTACTCAGCAATCTAGCCAGTTCAATAGTTTGTAAAGGAACTACGGTCACATCTTGTGAGTGGCTTTACCTTACCACTTTTGCTGCTAATGAACCATAATCAGCATTTATCATTAGTCTTACATTCCTATTTAAAAGAAGTAAATCAGAAGGTTTAACAGCTTGAAGGTTTAAAGGCCCAGTTCCCTTTGTGTTGGGTTTCCCTAATGGCAAAGAATCTGCCTGTCAAGGCAAGAGACAGTGGGTTTGTTGCCTGGGTGGGGAAGATTCCCTGGAGGAAGGCGTGACAACCCATTCCAGCATTCTTGACTGGAGGATCCCATGGACAGAGGAGCCTGGTGGGCTACAGTCCATTGTGTAACAAAGAGTTGGACACGACTGAGCACATTCACACACATTCCTTCACGTTACCACCCCCATCACCCAGAGAGACGCGATCCTTAGAGGGATCACTTGACTTAACATCTGAAGTCTTACACACTTTCTGACCACGCGGCTACAGAGAACATTTAGGATAGGAGGTTGGCACCATCTTGAAATCATGTGTTGTCTTTTCAGAAAAAGTATTAGAAATGCTGCTGCTGCTGCTGCTTACCATAGTTCTAATGCTGATTAGACTGCTACCGACCTATGTTCAGAAAAGTCACATGGGAACTTCCCTGCTAGTCTGGTAGTTGAGAGTCTGCCTGCCAATGCAGGGAACTTGAGCTTGATCCCTGGCTGCGAAACTAAGATCCCACAGGCCACCGGGCAACTAAGCCCACTCGCCACAACTACTGACCCCAAGTGCTCTAGAAACCATGCTCCACAGCAAGAGAAACCTGGTTATCTCATGAAAACTCAGCACAGCCAAAATAAAAGTAAAAGTCTAATGCATATTTTTTAAAAGTCACATGTGGGAGCATTTGTTTCAAAAATGATTTTCTGATACAGATTTAAAAGGAAAAATGATTTTGCTACTATCTGTCCTAAACTGTAACTTAAAGTGAAAGTGTTAGTTGCTCAATTGTGTCTGACTCTTTTCCGCCCTGTGGACTGTAGCCCGTCAGGCTCCTCTGTCCATGGAATTCTCCAGGCAAGAATACTAGAATGGGAAGCCATTCCCCTCTCCAGGGGACCTTTCTAACCCAGGGATCAAACCTGGTTCTCCTGCATTGCAGGCAGATTGTTTATCATCTGAGCCACAAGGGAGGCCCCCAAATTTTAACTCAAGTACAATAGAAAAATGAATGGCCATACATGGTGCAACACTTAAGAGTGTTCAATGAGTCATTTCAACGGAAATGGTGGGAGAGGTCAAAAGTTTATAACAATACTGCTGAGGGTCATGTATAGTTTTATTCTTTAACACTTCTAGACATGATGCCATAGTAAGTAAGACAGCGAATAATTTATCCAGATTAGCCCTTTCCTGCGTTTTCTCCACACATCTATTATTCTCAAAAGACCAATCAATTTGCTGTATAACACAGGGACATATGCCTGCTGTTTTGTGATGACCTAGAAGGGTGGACGGGGGACCCTGGTGGGCTTCTGTCTATGGGGTCACACAGAGTCGGACATGACTGAAGTGATGCAGCAGCAGCAGCAGAAGGGTGGATGGCGGTGGTGGTGGAAGGGAGGCTCAACAGAAAGAGGATATATGTACATTTATGGCTGATTCAGGTTTTTGTATGGCAGAAGCCAACCCAACATTGTAAAGCAATTATCCTCCAATTAAATGGAAACATATACACTATAATATGTAAAATAGATAGCCAATGGGGATTTGTTATATGACTCAGGGAACTCAAACTGGGGCTCTGTGACCACCAAGAGGGGTGGGGTGGGGTGGGAGGGAAGTTTAAGAGGGAGCGGACATACACATACCTATAGCTATACATACTTATACATTCATGTTGATGTATGGCAGAAACCAACACAATATTGTAAAGCAATTATCCTTCAATTAAAAGTGAATAATTTTTTTAAAATGCAAAAGAACAGATATGGAAAAACCTTTACAATATACTTCTGAGTAAAAGAAAACGTGGATTTTTTTTTTTTTTTTAAGTAAAAATAAAGACCAATCAGCTTCACACTTCATTCTTTCCACTTTGAGATGCTTCTAACCCACAGGCTTTCTATAAGGTATTCTCATTGTGAAGAATATAGTGAGTTCCAGATGCCATCACAACTGCACACCTCAATAGCTGCCTGGTGTTGACTGAGCTCTTCCTCTATGTCAGCCATTGCATTTAGCGCTTTACAGACCAGATCTTTAAACCTCACATCAGCCTGATTATTTTGTATATTATTGCATTATATGTTATGTTGTATTATTTTATTATTAGTCTCTGTTCACAAATGGTGGAGTCACAGGTTTTAATAAGCATTCTACAACCTGACAGTAAGTATATGGCAGAGCTGGGGATTGAGACTCATTTTTAAGTGGCTGTGAGATGTCCAAACATTCCACCCCAGCCCTATGTGACCTCTGGGTAGCACTTTAATTGCCCTCGCATGTCTTCTGGTACAAAAAATACCATGTTACTCTCTTTAATTTGTCTCACTTTGGCCCAGAGATTGGGATGCGGTAGAAAAGAGGCCAGTTGCTCATTTGACAGATGACACTTTTAAATCGGGAAAGTTGAGTTGGTGCTGCTGCCATGGCAACTGACCAGAATTTCCTGATAGTTAAGAAACTGCTGGGACGAGAAAGAGGTCCTCAAAGGTTAGCAGGCTTGCTTAAGATGAAGCAAGATATTTTAAAGTCACAAAGCTGAAGCTACATCCTAGTCACAGAAACTATTTTCAATATGTTTGATGTTTTAATGTATTTTGAATTTGATTAATCACTGCTGGAGATAAACTGTATAGGCAAGATGAAACTAAATAATCAGCGTGACTAAATTTTTAACTGGTGGTCTTTACCTTTTGGATGAGAAATAAGATAGAAGAGTCCAAAGACGAATTAAATAACATTAAGACGTAGGAAAAGGATGCTGACGTTCATTTCTGCGGTCTGCATGTACGCTAAGTCACTTCGGTCATGTCCAGCTTTTTGAGACCCCATGGACTGTAACCCACCAGGCTCCTCCGTCCATGGGATTCTCCAAGCAAGAATACTGGAGTAAGTAGCCATGCCCTTCTCCAGGGCATCTTTCTAACCCACAGATTAAACCCGAATCTCTTATGTCTCCCTCATTGGCAGGCGGTCTCTTTACCACTAGCGCCACCTGGGAAGCTTTCACTTGGGTCTAAAGATTTATTTAGGGAAATAAGATGTTGAATACGATCTTGAAAGAGCATTTTAATCAAGCGTCCTCTAGTTGCAGTAACAAAAATAAAAGCTGAACTGACAAGTTAAAAAAAAAATGGCTTTACCAGTTTACTGGTAACTGTAACTGAAAAGCTGAGGAGATAAATCTGGCTTGTCAAAATCAGGATGTTCATGTATTATCCTCAGGAACATCTCTCCTCACTTCCTAGGTGTGCTTTCCTTTATGGTGACTTCCTTTTCAGACAGGTTGTTTCTCTGTAGTGTCCACATGGTTCCTCACCACTCTGAGCTTATGTACTATCAGTTTAACGCGGTAACAGAAGGAAAGTTCTTCAGAACACATCTGTAAAAATCTCAGGAAAGGCTCCCATTGGCTCACTTAGAGTCACATGTCTAAGTGATCCACCAATCACTGTAGGAGAGGAGGGAGTTGTCTGACTCTGGGCGTGGTCAGATAGCCACTTCCGGAATAGTGGGAGAAGGAAAGGAAAATTGGGCTACTATTACCTAAGGGAGGAGGACATTTTGAAGACAGAAACAACAGATTCCAGGATCCAGAGGACAACTATTCTTAGGTAGTAATTCAGTTTCTGGCAAATAACTGATTTTATTCTCTTGACAAGTTATAAATGACATACCTGTGTTAAGTCTTTGAGTATCTCATTCAGAGAATAACCGCTGTGCAGAATTAGCATAGAAATGGGGAACATGGTGCCTCCTGTACCCACTCCAAACATCCCTACCAGGGCCCTGCAATTTCACCATTCAGTTCAGTTCAGTCACTCAGTCGTGTCCGACTCTGCGACCCCATGAATCACAGCACGCCAGGCCTCCCTGTCCATCACCAACTCCCAGAGTTCACTCAAACTCACGTCCATCGAGTTGGTGATGCCATCCAGCCATCTCATTCTCTGTCGTCCCCTTCTCCTCCCGCCCCCAACCTCTCCCAGCATCAGAGTCTTTTCCAGTGAGTCAACTCTTCACAAAAGGTGGCCATTAGAGTACCTTAAACCTTTACCAAGTGTCTAAGGCTTTGAAATGGAATGAGTGCGAGGGTGCTGAAAAGAGAAGTTGAAACACACCGAAGAGAAACCGCCAACCACAAGTTCACTGAGTGCCGACTAGGGCCGCCATCCTTGAATCTGACGCTGGCAGCAGTGGATACATACACTCTTGCTGTTGTTGTTTAGTCACCAAGTCATGTCAGACCCTTTGCGACCCAGTGGACTGTATTTGCCATGCTCCTTTGTCCATGGGGTTTCCCAGGCAAGAATACTGGAGTGGGTGGCCATTTCCTCCTCTGGGGGATATTTCTGACCCAGGGATCGAATCCACATCTCTTGCATCTCCTGCATTGGCAGGCAGATTCTTTACTTCTGAGCTACTTGGGAAGTCTACATATACCCATGTGCATATAATTTTTATTATAACTGCTTTGGTACAAAAGTAATACGTGCTTATTTCAGAAAACTTGAAAGATAACACATATCAATAAATTAAAAGAACATAAAATTCAACTCTTCCTCCCAGAAACCATAATTCCAGTCTAATTATGAGAAATTTCAACAAGGAAGCATTCTTCAAAATATCTTCCAGGACTCCTCAAAACTGTCAAAAGTCAATGTAAAGTATAAATGTCTTGAGAGACTGTCACAGCCAATAGGAAAATAAAAAGACATCATGACTAAATATAATGCAGTCTCCTGGGTAGGATCCTGGAATAGAAAAATAAGAAACCCGAACCAAATATGGACTAGAGTTAATATTTAAATATTTGTTCATTAACTATACTAAATGTAAGAGGTAATAACAGCTCATGTATACTCATGTAAGATGGTAATAATCGAGGAAACTGTATGTGGGGTATAAAGGAACTCTATACCACCTGACCTGCCTCTTGAGAAACCTGTATGCAGGTCAGGAAGCAACAGTCAGAACTGGCCATGGAACAGCAGACTGGTTCCAAATAGGAAAAGGTATACGTCAAGGTTGTATATTGTCACCTTGCTTATTTAACTTATATGCAGAATACATCATGAGGAACGCTGGGCTGGAAGAAGCACAAGCTGGAATTAAGATCGCTGGGAGAAATATCAATAACCTCAGATATGCAGATGACACTACCCTTATGGCAGAAAGTGAAGAGGAACTCAAAAGCCTCTTGATGAAAGTGAAAGAGGAGAGTGAAAAGGTTGGCTTGAAGTTCAACATTCAGAAAACAGAGATCATGGCATCTGGTCCCATCACTTCATGGGAAATAGATGGAAAAACAGTGGAAACCATGTCAGACTTTATTTTTTTGGGGCTCCAAAATCACTGCAGATGCTGATTGCAGCCAGGAAATTAAAAGACGCTTACTCCTTGGAAGGAAAGTTATGACCAGCCTAGATAGCATATTAAAAAGCAGAGACATTACTTTGCCAACAAAGGTCCGTCTAGTCAAGGCAATGGTTTTTCCCGTGGTCATGTATGGATGTGAGAGTTGAACTGTGAATAAAGCTAATCGCCGAAGAATTGATGCTTTTGAACTGTGGTGTTGGAGAAGACTCTTGAGAGTCCCTTGGACTGCAAGGATATCCAACCAGTCCATTCTAAAGGAGATCAATCCTGGGTGTTCATTGGAAGGACTGATGCTAAAGCTGAAACTGCAATACTTGGGCCACCTCATGCGACGAGTTGACTCACTGGAAAAGACTCTGATGCTGGGAGGGATTGGGGGTGGGAGGAGAAGGGGACGACCTAGAATGAGATGGCTGGATGGCATCACCGACTCTGTGGACATGAGTTTGAGTGAACTCCGTGAGTTGGTGATGGACAGGGAGGCCTGGCGTGCTATGAATTCATGGGGTCTCGGAGAGTCGGACACGACTGAGTGACTGAACTGAACTGAACTGAACTGATACTATCTTAATTTTCTGCAAATTGGAAACTGTTCTATAAATAAAGTCTAATTAAATTTTGTTAAAAAAAAGAAATCAGTTGTAATTTCACCACCCAGAGTAAACGTGTTAGCATATTAACATCTATATTTACAAATGTTTTGCCTATGCAAAAATTACCTTTCATAAAAAGTGGTATTAAACTAATTTCAATTATGTTTTATTGTTTTTAACAAACCATGAACATAGTGTTGAGAAATATTTTCCTATAGCCTTATTTTTAGTGGCAACACATGCAGGTTTTTATGCCTAAATGCATATAACTAGTGCCTCAGAGTAAGATATTTGTTTTCCATTTTTAAGTATTAATAAATAACGGGTTAGGATTTTGTCCTTTAGCTTTACAAAATGGAATCCTATCACACATGGTATTTTATAAACTGTTTAAGTCACTCACAATGAGCTGTAAATATCTCTGAGTCCATGAACATAAGCTATGACCTTGAGCCCAAATCTGGAACCTCATCCATAGCTGCATTCCCTAGCGAGCAGTTCTCGAAGTTCTTTTACATTGGATTTCATACAATCCATGAATTTTTGTACAATCTATAGAATTATATCATGAATTAAATACAGCTTTTTATCAGATGAACTTAAGTATGAATTTACATTAAACAGCCCACAACTGGAAAACTCATTTAATAAAGATGCAACTCTCTTCTTCACTGGCAATATCTCCCCGATTAGAAGGTGTGGCCAAGAGTCAGATCTCTGTCCTGGTTCTGGCTCTTTGTTGACCTATTTTTAAGGTCATCTGCTGGCCCCTATTGTACTCCATCTGTGACCACAGACCACAATGAGCATCATTAGATGATATAAGGACCTATCTACAAATTTCAGAGAATTCCTAGCCTTTCTGCAATAACTCAGAGTTGTTTTTTTTTTAAGCACAGAATCTTTATTTCCTTGGTTCTAACCATGTCTATTTTTATTTGCTACTTCCTTGGTTTGAACCACACTATTTTCCTTGGTTCTAACCGTGTCTGTTTTCATTCGCTACTTTATAGGTTGCAATTACATAGTGAGATAAGCTATGTAGAACACTCAGTGTGGCACATGGTAGTCACTCTGTTATTGGTTAAGTATTATGTATACAAATGATGTAAAGACAGAATCCATACAATAATGGTTTTAAAATGTCTCACTGTGTTAGGTGAAAGAGTTTTAAAGGCTTTCCTAGTGTTCTTGCCTGGAGAATCCCAGGGACGGGGAGCCTGGTGGGCTTCCATCTAGGGGGTCACACAGAGTCGGACACGACTGAAGTGACTTAGCAGCAGCAGCAGATTTTGGCAAGAAAGGGTCAATTTCTATGCTGTGTAGCTCCTAAAAGACCCCCAACTTCTCTGTTTTGTAGATGTCAGTTATTCTTTATGTATTTTTCATGTATCACAATTTGTTTTCCCAGAGACTGTAATTATAGTTGAAAAGTGAACTTTTTGCAGCCTCACCAGGTCTTTGCTGTGGAAGATCAATCATAACCATATGCATGTTGGATTTACACATCTGAACAGTAAACTGGGTTTCAGACTTATAGACTTACAAGGAATGTGTTCATTTAATGTAAAGTTACAGTCTAGTTGTGCCTTCATTTACCCATTTGTGACCTGGGCATTACAAATCATTCGCCATATCCCTGTTTACGCAGCAACTTTGGAAAGATTGAGTTAAGTCATTAAGCTCTAGTCAGTAAAACGCTGGCAGAAGAAGTACTGTAGTGTGGGCACCTCGCTCACGAACATAGCGCTGTTTTCGCCACTGCAATATGTAAAAGCCACTGTTTAAATAAAAAAAAGCCTGTTTGCCTAGTTTGCTATTCTTCCAATGCTGTGTGTAAGTTAAAAAATTAAAACAAAAACTATTCATATTCCCATTTCTTACTTATTTTCTATCAACCCGTCCTCAAGACATTTCAACTCTCCATCCACTTGGGATTTACGGGCTATCATAGTTTTCTCAGTCACCCCATTCGGGCTCCAGTCTTAACGGGTTATCTGTTACTTAAGCACTTGATCCTACCTGAGTTCCCTCTTGTTTCTATCACACTGTTTGTTCTTTCTTAGATTGACTTCACACAAACCTCCACTTCGCATCTGATTAGACAAGATGGCGGCGCTACCGCATCTGCCCCCATGTTGGGCCAGGTGAGTGGCGTCCACACTGCAGGAATTCACTGCCCACTGGGTACTTAGCGGCCCCCGGGAAGATGCTGACTGGGGGAGCAAACTGGGAAAACAGACAATCGATGCTGGGCCCACTGGGGCACCTCCAGGCTGCTTAAGCCCATCATTGCTCCTCTGGGTGTGCCTCAAGATGTCACAGCTCTCCCTTCTTGGAATTTACTGGTCCCATCGTCTCATCCTGCAGCCTTGACCTGACCAATCTGTGCTAATATGTGACTGAAAAGGGACCAATTATTCTACCCAGTGAAGAGAACTGCATCTTAACAAAAGCTTTCTAGAGCTAATGTTGTAACCCAAAGGGAAACTTCCAAAGGAGCAATTTTATAACTCCAAGAAGACTGCTGGAGGACAGGTGTTTGAGACAAATAAAACTTTCAGCACTTCTGAAATTATAGGAGGCAAACAGCTCTTTATTCTTCCTAAGGGCAAGCCCATCCTTACAAGGGTGGGAAGTGTTCACCAGATGCAAAATGGAGGAAACTGTAGACAGTTAATCGTATGCACATTAAGCCAAAGGGGAAGGTAATCAGTAGGTATCTCATTTACTACTTTTGCCTTGAAAGAAAGAAAGGGAATGTACATTTATTGAAATTCAACTATGGACTAGCCATTGTCCCAAGAACTTCATATTTCATCTCATTCATCCGAAGAATAGCTAAGCAAGTGCTTGCTCTGTATCATATCCTGGATCAAGAGTTTGAAATATAGTGCTTAGTGGAATCCTCCTAGTAATCATATACTCTTATAGTATCTTAAAATACTATATAAGTATTATTATCGCCCATTTTACCCGCTGGGAAGTAAGAGTTGGGTAGTCAACTTAGTGCCACATAAATAGTCAGAGGGTGCGTAGAAATCAAAGTTTGATGTAATTCCAAACTTTGTGCTCTTAACACAGCTCTTCAGCTATAAGGTCCCATTTTTCAGAAAGAGAAACTGAGATCAGAGAAATTAAATGATTTGCTTAGCATCTTAGAGCCAGTCAGAAATGGACCCAGCTTCTTCAAAACCAAGTCTACTTGAGATAGAGCCCACGCGCTCCCTCCTGGTGACCCTAGGCAGAAGCTGAGGATGCCTTCCTCTGGAAGACCTGGCGGAAATGAGTGGGTAATTTCAAGATAAATGATGTGGGTGAAAATCAAAAAATACGTAGAGAAAGCACAATGGCCCATCCTTAAAAAAAAAAAAAACACCTGATTTAATATCTGGGGCCTCATTTATGTGAATAATTGTATGCTGATTCCCAAATGTCTTTTTCTCAATTTCATTATCACCACATTTCAGGGTAGGAGGAGGAAGGACTCAGCTGTTGAAGGAAGGCTCTGAATACAGTTGCTGCAGGTAAACTGCTCATGTTGTTTATTCTGATGAATTAAGAACAGCAGGAGAGAGGAAGGTAGAAATGAGATATGAACAAGTGTTGAATGAAAAGCAGCATCTAGGGGCATCGATACCAAATTATTCTGAGGATGAGGTTGGTGTGAACGGGAGTGAGGCAGACAACTGAGGAAAGAACAAACTTGAGAGGAAGTTGGAAAAGAGCAGGAGAAACAGTCAGAGACATAAACAGGCTTCCAACAATTCCATCACAGGAGAAAACACTAACAGCCTCTTTCTCCATAGGTTTCCCTGAAGATGGCCCGTGGCCTTGGCCTGTACTTCCTGGGGTTGAATTCTTGACCTCATTTCCCTGTTCCCCCACCCACTCTGTAACCCAGGCTGGGAGCACATAAGTATCGACAGAGCCTCCATAAATTCAACACAGACATGTATGGGGATGGTCGCGTAGGGTTAAGGGTGGTGACCAGGTAAAAGAGCATGGATCTGGGGGCCAGCAGATTTAGTTCCAGTCTCAGCTCTAACACTGAAAGCTGAACCCTGCAGTGCTTCAGTTTACCTAATGGTAACATGAGCCCAATATGCCAACATCCTAAGGTTGGAGGAGTAAATATACACAAAACCGCCTCACACAATGCCTGGCACAAGGGACATTTATGTTCCTTCATCTGTGTGCTTATTGCTCAGTCATGTCAGACTCTTTGCGACACCATGGACTATAGCTTTCCAGGCTCCTCTGGGGGAGGTGGGATTCCCTGTCCATGGAATTCTCCAGGCAAGAATACTGAAGTGGGTTGCCATATCCTCCAGGGGAATCTTCCTGACCCAAGGATCGAACCCGAGTCTCTTACATATCCTGCATTATCAGGCAGATTTCTTACCACTAATGCCTCATGGGAAGCTCTTCATCTGAGTAGGGCATTTTAATAAGAGAGCAATTCTCCCTACTTTGGCCATTAAATTATGAAGTGAAGTGAAGTGAAGTGAAATGAAGTCTCTCAGTCGTGACTCTTCATGACCCCATGGACTGTAGCCTATCAGGCTCCTCAGTTCATGGGATTTTCCAGACAAGAGTATTGGAGTGGGTTGCCATTTCCTTCTCCAGGGATCTTCCCCACCCAGGTATTGAACCAGGGTCTCCTGCATTGTAGGCAGACGCTTTTACCGTCTGAGCCACCAGGGAAGCCATGACTAGTTGTTTAATTTCCTCCCATAGGGTTTAGGTGAAAACTAGAGTCCTCTTCAGAATCAGCATCAAATTATTTTAATATTTTCATGTTTCTTAAAACTTTAATCATGGTTTTTATTTGGAGGAACATTAAAAAATCATTCAGCACAAAATCTGATAGATGGATGATAATTCTTGGTTTGTTTAAAAATATAGATGGAAGAAAACAGAAAGGAAGGAAAGGGATGAAGGATTGGGAAAGAAAGAGGAAGACAGAAAAATGCCTGAGCTACTAACTTTCTTGGGTGACTGAACTGATAAAAGGTTGTCTAAGAAGGACTTTCTAAAACTGGCTTCAGCAGTGTCACCAATTTGGGATAAGAGCTTACTTGGAAAGTGACAAGAGAATGATATTTATTTGGATGAATGTCCTTTTGTATTTGAATTAAAAAAACAAAAACAGAGGCATGCAGTCACACCTTGTCATCCTCTGCAAACAGGACCAAGGGAGGGGATATGATGACATCACATAGGCTCCCCCAGCATCCCCTCTCAGATACCCTGGTGGGTCATGCAGTCACCTGGTTACATGTCCCTTATTGGCAGTCTACACACCTCTGCAAGGATAAGACAGATCTCATCATGTTTACCCCTGTTGTTTTCTCTGCATTCACAAGGTATCCGGAGAAATAGTACAGAAACACCAGTCTGAAAAATGAAGAGAAGCAGATACAAATGCTGGTTATCTGTGCAAATACTCAGCATTGCTAACCTCTCTGAGCCTTTGTTTCCCCAGCTCGTCATCTGTAAAATATCTGGATTAATCTTAAAAGGCCCCTTTGGAGTCCCACATTCTGTGGTTCCTGCTACTTTCGTTTGTCCTCAGAGAAGCAATGTGACTCTAACCCTTTATAGATGCATATGTGGATTTATCAGGAATTAATGAAGCTTTGTGGGTTTCTCTGGTGGCTTAAATTGTAAAGGATCTGCCTGCAATGCAGGAGACCCAGGTTCAATCCTTGGTTTGGAAAGATCCCCTGGAGAAGGAAATGGCAACCCATTCCAGTATTCTTGCCTGGAGAATTCCACGGACAGAGGAACCTGGTGGGCTACAGTTTATGAACTGTAGCTTTAGATTTGAGGCCACTTACCTCTACAGGGTCCTTCTTGGGGCTTGGGATGGGGTTCTGTGTTCACATGATCACATCTTTTTGTAAAATTTGCCAAAATAGATATTTTTATGTTCCTTTCTTAAAGAGGACCCTCACAAGATCTCAATTTGTGTTGTACAGAGGACATATTTCTTGCCAAATCCACTGATCAGAGTTGTGAAGAGTAGACAAAATCACCAAGGGATAAAGTAAGTCTAGAAACTTGTTCAAAAAGCAACAGCTTCCAACTTCCCCCACTTCTTATCTCCCATTCAGCTTGTTCCGAGTTTTTTGAGCGAGAAGCTGAGACCTTGAACAGCACAATGACCAATCCAAATTTATAACGTGAACTGAAGTCATAAAATGCATTCGATAATAGGGTACTGTTCTCAACCCTAGTAAGGGGAGCACTGAAACCCCTGAAAACACGTGGTGATCTATTTTACTAACAAGAAATCACAGACGGCTTGGAACCGCTAGTGAACGGGGATGGAGCACGTTGCCATCCTAAGAAGGTCAGTTTCCACATTCACCTCCTGCTTTTTTACATCATTTAAAATAGAGTAGCTGGTGGCTGTTTTTCAAAGCCTGGCAGTGATTATTTTTACTTTCAATTACACTCACCCAAATAGCAACTACTGCTCTGGGAATAGAGACTGGGCTGGCATTTAATTGGTTTCCAAGGCAGAGTGAGTCTTCATAAAAATTTGTTTGTTTGTTTGTTTTAATGATCTCTCCCAGTTTCTGTATGCCCCCTGGGACTCGCTTTCCTAGAAGATGTCTTCAAATCCCATGCCTCTGACTTGCTTTGGGGGTCCAACTAGCTACAAGCCTTCTGCCAGAGCCTCAGAAGCCGCCTCACAAGCCACCTCAAGATTCTGGGAGTTTGCACCAAGCTTCCTGCACTGTCTGAGGGGACCACACTCTATCAGGCTGCACCCCAGTCTGTTTTCCTCAAGGAAAGCATCAGGGATGGAGCATTCCAATCCCAGAGGGAGCCGGTTGCCATGCGATTACTAAACACCAATTCTGGTCCAGCTGCGGGGGAGCCAGGAGAAGCATCCTTGGGGGGTAAACTACACACAAGCATATTTATTCAACTTGTTGGGAATGTGAGCTACTAAGTGCTATTTCACAAGCCACTTATGCAATGGTCAGCCTACTTCCCGAAACTTATCCTGCTGGCTGTGCGGGTAGGAAAGATATATCAAGGAAATTTTTCTAAACCAACAATAATTATACAAGTATTAAATGCTACATTCCTTTGTCCTTGCAAATTGTTTCTTTTCCCAATTTGTCTCCTACCATGTCTCCTGCCCCTGGCTCTGCCTCCTTCCACAGCCAGTATTGTTCTCTAGAGATATTAGTTGTCAAAAACACTCAGCTTTCCATCAAAAAAATACTTGTTGGGACTTCCTTGGTGGTCCAGTAGTTAAGATTTTGCCTTCCAATGCAGAGGGTGCAGGTTCAATCCCTGGTCAGGAAGCTAAGATCCCACATACCTGTCTGCCAAAAAACCAAAACAGAAAACAGGAGCAATGTTGTAACTAATTTAATAAAGACTTAAAAACAGTCCACATCAAAAAAAGTCCTTGATAAAATAGTTATCGAGCACTTACTTTGTGCCAGCACTGGTTTTTGCTCTGGGGGAGCAAAAAAATCAAGATGAAATAGTTCCTGCCTTCTTTGAACCCACTGGGAATGCTGGAGGCATTAAACAGAGCACATGAGTGAATCGTACTAAGTGTTGGGATGTCTACTTCTGAATCTGTGTGCACGTGCCTTTAGGGGCTGCCCAGGAGGAATGGACAGTGGAGATCTGCAGTGATTCAAATATTTTACATGAAGAACATGTTCTCCTGCTTTTTAAAAAAATTATTTTTAATTGAAGGATAATTGCTCTAGAATATCGCATTGGTTTCTGCTATATATCAACACAATTAACGCATATCTGGTGTATTGGTTTTCTGTTGCCACCGTGAAAACTACCATGAACTTAGCAGGTTAAAACAGCATTCATTCACTGACACAGTTTTGCAGGGCAGAAGTCCAGTTGTCTTGGCTAGGTACTCTGCTTAGGGTCTCCCACGGTTAAAGTCGGCTTGGGCTCTCTTACCTAGAGAATCTGCTTCCAACTCGTTTGAGCTTTGGGCAGTTTCTTTCTTCCTCATGGTTCCCATGTGGCCCCTCTATCTTCAAGCCAGTGATGGTGGGTGTAAGAAGAAGGGCTCCTTCTTACACTTTGAATCTCTTTGACTTCCTCTTCCGCTTTCAGGGGTTCATGTGATTACATAGGGCCACCTGGTAATCCAGGATTATTGCCCTACTTTAAGGTCAGCTGATTAGTAACCTTAATAACATCTGCAAAGGCCCTTCTGCCACATAACCACAACACTAAAACCAGGGTCAGAGATCCCAGAGGGCCAAAATTTTATTTTAGTCCACTCCATCAGTTCCCAGGATTCATACCGTATCACACACAGAATACCTTTGCCCCACCCCAAGGTCTCCAGAAGTTTCATCCCACTATAGACAAAATTCCACGTAAATCTCATTAGTCCAGAAGTCCCAAATCTCATCTACATTGTCTAAATTAGGCTCTGGGTATACTGCACTCAATACAATTTGGGGGGCACAGTTTTTCTCCATCTGTGCATCTATGAAACTCAAGAAACAAATTATCTGCTATCTAGGATACAAAGACAGGACAGACACGGGATAAAAGAGACATTCCTGTTCAAAAAAAAGAGAGGAAAAAAGAGAGGGGAGCAGATAAAGGGAAGCCACCAGTCCAAAGCAGTATTAATATCCAGCCAGCCAAACTCCATTAGAGTTCGATGCCTGGAAATAATTCTCTGTGGCTTTCAGTTCTGCCTTCTGAGTCACTAGGCAAATTGAAATAGCACTAATTATATTCCAGGCACTGTGCTATAGGCTTTATATATATCGACTTATTTAATTCTCCAACTACTGTATGAAGAACACTGCAATTAATTATCCTTGTTTCACAGACGAGGTCTCTAAGGCATATAGAGGTACAGAGCTTGCCAAGGTTGTACAGTTAGGCATTGAAGATTTGGACTCAAACCCAGGCTGTCTGGCTTCACGGCTGCTACACAACCCTCCAGTCTCTTGAAAAATAAGTAATAATTTTAAACCACTGAGTTCTGCTCAGGAAGGGAGGAATTTGGAAAGTACTTCAGCCTTTCTCCGTTGCACAGCACTGTTTCCTCTGAGATACGCGTGCATGTTTGTGTGTCCATGAGCAGGGCTCAGCATCAGTACAGAGGAGTAAGGGAACACCTGACATCTCTGTGGGGGGTTACAGAGGTGAGAGTGTTAAGGGAAGGCCCAAGTCTTGGACCTGGTAAGTTTATATGTGAGTTCCTCCCACTTCAATATAATCTGTCCTCTTAAGAAAATCATTACTCTTCATGTGTTTACAAACAGTTATTTTCCAGTCATCCTTTAGTCTTCGCCCCGATAAAGGAACACACGGGTTTAATATTTCTTCACAGAAACCTGGCATCTAACTGTGGTTAGGCACCGTACCTCAGAGGTGCTGGACTACCTGAATCTGGATGCTGGTCCACCCCTTCAGTGCTCCTGAATCCCAGAAGACTTGCTTAACTTTTCTGAGACTCGTTTGCAATATGGAAAGTGTGTCAGTTCCCGGCTCATAGCGTGTGTGCTAAGTCACATCTGACTCTTTGTGACCCCATGGACTGCAGCCCACCAGGCTCCTCTGACCATGAATTCTCCAGGCAAGAACACTGGAGTGGTTGCCATGCCCTCCTCCAGGGGATCTTCCCAACCCAAGGATCGAACCCACGTCCCTTATGTCTTCTGCATTGGCAGGCAGGTTCTTTACCACTAGCACCAACTAGGAAGCACCCCCAACACCTCATAGAGATTTTGTTAATCACAAAATGTATATAAACTCTATGTGGTCTGGGATCTGATAAGTCCTCAATAAGTCTTTGTTACCATAGACTTCTTATTTAAAAGCATTTCCTTGTTTTTATTTTGTGTATTTTCTAATTCCGTCTATGCTATAATAAGATACAGTTCTATGTATAAAAGAATTTATTCTTTCTATTCTATTTTATTGTTTGAAATAGGTGTGGTTCAGAAACTTTGCACTATGCAGAATTTTCTATAAAGTTAATTCATTCCTCATTTTAATAATAATCTGAAATGAAACATCAACAATTCTTAAATTTTACATTTTGCATTGAATATTCATTTTCATACAAACCCAGTTTCATTTTGGTTTTTCAGGATAATACATTGATGGATAATAGGTCCCAAGTATCTTTCTCTTGTTTAGGTAGCCTATCCGTTTTTCCCAATATTTTGTAGAATTTTTGTTCCAACACTAAATAGGAAGTTGGCAGTCAACCTGAATAAAATGGACTGTCAAAATACATGAAAGTTCAATCTCAAGAAAGAAGTTTGTGATAGAATCAAAAGATCTGAATTGTAGACCTTACAGTTATTAGGGGGCTACTATAAATAAAAAGACTAAGAACAGAAAATAACAAGTGAAAGGAAGGATATAGAGCAATTGGAACCTTTGTGCACTATTAAGAAGACTGTAAAACGGTACAACTGCTATGGGAAACATTCAAGAGGAACCTCGAAGCAAATAAAACTACCATATAATCCACAATTCCATTTCCAGGTCCAAAAGAATTGAAAGCAGGGTCTCAAAAGAGATATTTACACACCCCACCTCTGTAACAGTGCTATTCACAATAGCCAAGATATGAAAGCAATTCAAATGTCCATTGACTGGCAATTATATAAACAAAAGGTGGTATATACAGATAATGGAATAATACTCAGCCTTAAAAAGGAAGGAAATCCTGACATGTGCTACAGCATGAAACCTTGAGGATGCTGTGTTCAGTGAAATAAACCAGTCACGAAAAGGACAAATACTAGATGATTCCATTTATATGAGATATTTAAAGTACCAGGGGTTAGGGAAAGGGGACAAAGGAGAGTTGTTTAAAGGGTATAGAGTTTCTGTTCTGCTAGATACAGAAACTAACAAAGTTCTGAATATTTATATCATAGCAATGTGAATATACTACATACTACTGAACTGTACACTTAAAACGATTAAGATGGTAAAATTTATGTCATATATTTTTTACTACAATTTTTTAAAAAGGAATAGAATGTACAATACCAGAGTTAATTCTTATATGAACCATATGATTTGGGTGATGCTAAGGTGCATGAGTGGTAAGAATCTGCCTGCCAATGCAGGAGATGCAAAAGACCCAGTTTTGATCCCTGGGTTGGCAAGATCCTCTGGAGTAGGAAATGGCAACCCACTGTAATATTCCTGCCTGGAAAATTCCACAGAGGGACCTGGTGGGCTATAGTTCATGGCATTACAAAGAATACGACGTGGCTGAGCACGCAAAAGCAAAAAAACAAGCCTTGTGTCAATATAGGTTCATTGATTCTAACAAATGTAGTGCTCTGATGGGGAATGTTGATAGTTGGCAGGGGCGGGGGGCTGGGGGAGTGGCAGGGGGTTATGGGAACTCTCTGTACTTTCTGATCAATTTTTCTGTAAACCTAAAATTGCTCTGAAAAAAATCAGTGTGCTTAAGTCCTGAATTCTTGGCTGTGCAAGCGTTCTAAATATCCAGTGGTACCTTCAGAAAGACGTAGCGTGGTGTATCACAAGTGAGAACATTAGTGAATGGCCTCAAAAACATCACCAATGTGGTGTAACACGACCTATAGCCTATGATCAAATATGTTCCTTTGGGAATCACTCCTTTGGAATAGGCAGAACTCTCTGTTTTTTCATCTGCGATGTAAAAGGCCACAGTAAATGACCACTGAGGCCAGTGTGACCAATGCATGGCTTTATGAGACTATGAGTACAGGCCCTACATGTGATCTCATTGAGTGAAAAGTTGTAAAATAGATGACTTAACTTGGGATTTGTGTTTGTGATTCATGCTTACGTAATACCAGATTCACCATTTAGAGATGCAAAAAAAAAACTGTTTCTGTGATATCACTTAAATATAACTTGAATTTTCATATGTAGCACCTAAAAATAATTCAGTTGCCTTTATTTAAAAATAATTACAACCACAAAATAAGTCTCCACAAATTGTTTAAAAGATTGAAATTATTATAAGTATGTTTTCCAGTCACAATGGAATAAAGCTGGAAATAAATAGCAGAAGGAAAGCTGAAAAATTCACAATAGGAGGAATTGAATAACACACTCAACCAACCAATGGATATCAAGAAGTCATAAGGAAAATTAGAAAATAGCTTACAACAAATGAAAATTGTGCTTTTACAGTTCAGTCGTGTCCTACTCTTTTGCAACCCTATGGATTGTAGCCCACCAGTCTCCTCTGTCCATGGGATTTCCCAGGACAAGAATATTGGAGTGAGTTGCCATTTCCTCCTCCAGGAGATCTTCCCAACCCAGGGATCAAACTCGTGTCTCATTATGTTTCCTGCATTGGCAGGCAGATTCTTTACCACTGAGCCGCCTGGGAAGCCCCAAATGAAAATGAACTGGTGAAATGCAGTAAAAGCAGTGTGAAGAGGGAATTTTATAGCTATAAATGCATACATTAAGAGAGGAGAAAAATCTATCTTAAATTAGCAAACTAATTTTATACCTCAACAAGCTAGAAAAAGAACTAACTAAATGTAAAGTTAGTAGAAGAAAGGAAACAATAAAGATTAGAGCAGAGACATTCCCAGGTGGCGCTAGTGGTAAAGAACCCGCCTGTCGAAGCAGGAGACCTATGAGACACCAGTTCGATCCCTGGGTCAGGAAAATTCCCTGGAGGAGGGCATGGCAACCCACAATATTGTTGACTGGAGAATCCCATGGACAGAGGAGCCTGGAGGGCTACAGAATCACAAACAGTTGGACACCACTGAAGTGACTTAGCACACAGCATAGTACAGAGATAATGAAATAAAGAAAAGAAAAAAGAACAACAGAAATAAAGCAATAGAAACTGAGGGTTTTTAATCAACAAAAAAAGACAAATCTTTAGTTAGATTAACTATTTTAGAAAAAGAGAAAAGACTCAACTAAAATTAAAAATTATAGTGAGAACTTTACAGCTAATGCCATTGAAATAAAAAGGACTATAAGAGATTACTATGAAAAATTTTATGCAACAAATTGGATAACCTAGAAGAAATGTTTAAATTTCTAGAAACACATAACCTGTCAAGACTGAATCATGAAATATAAACAAACCAATAACTAGTAAAAGATTGAATCAGTCATCAAAATAAGAAAAGCCAGGGCCAGATGGTTTCACTAGAGAATATTAACAAACACTCAAAGAATTAACAATTCAATCCTGCTCAAAGCCTTCCCAAAAATTGAAGAAGAAGGAGCCCCTCCAAGCTCAGTCTACAAGGCCAGGATCCTCTGCTATCAAAACCAGGCAAAGACACTAGAAGAAAACAACAAATCAATATTCCTGATGCAAAAATCCTTAAAAAGTTCTAGTAAACAGAATTCAACAGCCTGTCCAAAGACTTACATCTTGATAAAACTTATTCCTGGAATTCAAGGATACTTCAACATACACAACACGTCTGAGTCACTCCTAATGGGGTAGGTGAACCTAGAGTCTATTATACAAAGTGAAGTAAGTCAGAAAGGGGGGAAAATACTGTATATTAGCACCTGCATACGGAATCTAGAAAGAGGGCATGGATGAACCTATTTGTGGGACAGCAGTGGAGACACAGACAGACAGGACAGATTTGCGGACAGAGTAGAATGAAGAGAGCGTGGGGCGAATTGAGAGAGCCATATAGAAACATACACATTATCATATGTAAAACAGATCGCAAGTGCAAATTTGCTATATGACCCAGGGAGCTCAACCCAGTGCTCTGTGACAACCTAGAGGGGCAGATGGGGTAGGACATGGCGGGGAGGTTCAGGAGGGAGGGGATATATGTGAACTTGTGACCGATTCATGTTGATGTATGGCAGAAACCAACACAATACGGTAAAGCAATTATCCTCCAGTAAAAAAAGAAAAATACACATATTGCACCGCAATAAGAGAATGAAGGATAAGAACATGACCAAATCGACTGATGCAGGAAAATCATGAGATTGGGGCGGAATCAACGACTTCAGTGTGGGTTTGCCCTTCATTTTCCAAAGCTACAGACGGTCCAGGCGTCAAGCTTGGCAAGGACAAAAGCCCCCCAAGTGAGCTTGAGAAAAGAGATAACGAGGTTCTTGTCCCCTAGAGGGGTTAGAAGGATAGGAGGAGAAACAGGAAAGAATGTAGAAGGAAATATGTTTTGATATGTGGAGGTTTCACAGGCAGAAAGGGAATTTCCACAGAAATAGCCCATGGATTCTAAGGCAAAGGTTGAACAATCAGCGAAGCGTCCATCATCCTTTTTATCTAAGGTTCAATTCCAGAGAGACTCCACTTATCAGAGAGCATCCATTAGGAGGGAAATCTTTTGCATTAAAACTGCATCCTAATGGAATCAAAGGAGGGAAGATGTTTTAGCAGAGGATATTAATCATCCAACAAACTCTAAAATTTCCTGTAAATGATACCTAGAGTATATTACAGCAACTTCTATTGAGTAATTATTAAGTACTGTGATAAAGCTCTACGTGAAGTGCGTTTCATTCATTAACCCATTTAACTCTCACAGTGAGGCAGGTACTGCTTAATGGAACCCCAAATAAATGCATGCTTAGAAGGGTGAAGTGATTTATCCCATAACATACAGCTAAAGAGTCAGGATTTCAACACAGGTCTGTCTGTGTTCGAAGAGGAACTCAAAAGCCTCTTGATGAAAGTGAAAGAGGAGAGTGAAAAGGTTGGCTTGAAGCTCAACATTCAGAAAACAAAGATCATGGCATCTGGTCCCATCACTTCATGGGAAATAGATGGAAAAACAGTGGAAACAGTGTCAGACTTTATTTTTGGGGGCTCCAAAATCACTGCAGATGCTGATTGCAGCCGTGAAATTAAAAGACACTTACTCCTCGGAAGGAAAGTTATGACCAACCTTGATAATATATTAAAAAGCAGAGACATTACTTTGCCAACAAAGGTCCGTCTAGTCAAGGCTATGGTTTTTCCAGTGGTCATGTATGGATGTGAGAGTTGGACTGTGAAGAAAGCTGATCGCTGAAGAATTGATGCTTTTGAACTGTGGTGTTGGAGAAGACTCTTGAGAGTCCCTTGTACTGCAAGGAGATCCAACCAGTCCATTCTAAGGGAGATCAATCCTGGGTGTTCATTGGAAGGACTGATGCTAAAGCTGAAACTGCAATACTTTGGCCACCTCATGTGACGAGTTGACTTACTGGAAAAGACTCTGATGCTGGGAAGGGTTGAGGGCGGGAGGAGAAGGGGACGACCTAGAATGAGATGGCTGTTTGGCATCACCGACTCTGTGGACATGAGTTTGAGTGAACTCCGGGAGTTGGTGATGGACAGGGAGGCCTGGCGTGCTGTGATTCATGGGGTTGGAAAGGGTCAGACACGACTGAGCAACTGAACTGAACTGAACTGTCTGTGTTCAAAGCTTAAGATCACAATACTGTCTCTGTGACTTTGCAGTTCAGATCATGGCTCCTGTCCTTACCACCATCCTGAGGAAATCAGTATAGAGCTGCCTCTGGCAACGCTGGGTTGAGAGGAGGTTATTTCTGACCACAAGAATGAGCCTTCTCTCATCCTCACCCTGAAAAATAGCTTCCCTCTCTCTTCTCCAAGCAGAACTACCAGGGATAATTGAGCTCATTAAGTTGATCACACTCCTGCTGCTGCTGCTGCTGCTAGGTCACTTCAGTCTTGTCCGACTCTGTGCGACCCCATAGACGGCAGCCCACCAGGCTCCCCCGTCCTACTGCCTTACAATTTGAGGACACAGTTAGGAATGGAACTAGTGCACAATGAATATAGCAAAGAAGTCAGGCCCTGTTATTAATCCCTTTTTAAAAAGATTAATGAAGGGAGAAATACAGATCTTTAAAGAAAGAATTCAAAAACACACTGAAAGTTGTGGGCTCCTACAAAGCTAGTCTAGACATTTACTTCTTGCTTATGGACTCTAATGGAGAAGGAAATGGCAACCCACTCTAGTATTCTTGCCTGGAGAATCCCATGGACATAGGAACCCGGCAGGCTACAGTTCATGGACTCGCAAGAGTCAGACACGACTTAATGCTATCTTTTGTGGACTCTAAAAGGTTATTGGAATAAAATCTATACATGCTTAATAGATTTCACTTAGACTTAAACTTACTGGACTTATCTAGATCAATTTCACTTTGGACAAATCAAGTCAGACGCTCCAGCCAATGAACTGAGCAGGTTTCACTGGAAGCCAGTGAAGAGTGTGGAGAGGAGGTGAGCTCTTGCCCTCTTGGGCTGGGAAGCCAGGGGTGGCTTTACTCCAGGGATTCTCATTTTGTAGAAGGTTGGCTGGCTCTTCATTTTGCTTGGTATTCATTTGGTAACAAAGGGGCAAGGCTCTGGGCTTTACCCAGCCACACTAGATTTTTCCTGTTGTCTTCAAAATGGGTCATCACAAAAGAATCATACCCTTGGTGAACACATATATATACTTGTCCCTGTCTGTATATCATGAAAAGTTGCTGTTGTGCTTTTGGGATCCAATCCTCCCTACATTTTTGCCATTAGAAAAGTATTCACTTTTATGAAGTGATGAAATCTATCGTGGTTTTAGTAGCTAAGTCATGTTGGACTCTTTGCGACCCAAGGAGCCTACCAGGTTCCTCTGTCCATGGAATTTCCCAGGCAAGAATATTGAAGTGGATTGCCATTTCCCCCTCCAAGGGATAGAACCTGGGTCTCCTGCATTGCAGGTGGATATTCTTTATCAGCTGAGCCACCAGGAAACCCAATAGAATGTATACAAGCTTGTATTAGTTTTTTTATTGCTGCTGTAACAAGTCACCAAAACCAAAGTAGCTTAAAAAACACAGATTTACTCTTTTTTAATTAATTAATTTATTTTAATTGGAGGCTAATTACTTTACAATATTGTAGTGGTTTTTGCCATACATTGACATGAATCAGCCATGGGTGTATGTGTGTCAGATTTACTTTTTTACAGCCCTGGAGTTCAGAAATCCAAAAATGGTTAGGCAGAACTGGGTTCCCACTGGAGGCTCTGAGGAGAACTTGTTCCCTTGTCTTTCCTGGCTGAGACAGGTTGCCTGCATGACTTGGTTCAGGGCCTCTGCCTCCATGTTCAAAGTCAGCAGCTTAACATTCACCCTCCTGCCCTCTTTTATAAGGATTCTTGGGATTACATCGGTCCCACCTGAATAATCTGGGGTAATCTTCCCACCTCGAGATTCTTTTTCTTTGAAATTTTTATTTTATTTTACTAATTTTGACTGTGCTGGCTCTTCGTTGCTGTATGCAGGCTTTTTTCCTCTAGTTGCAGCGAGTTGGGGCTAGTCATCATAGTGGTGGGCACGCTTCTCATTGCAGTCACTTCTTTTGTCTCGGGGCACAGGCTCTAGGTGAGCGGGCTTTAGCAGTTGTGGGCATGGGCTTATTTGCCCCTAGGCATGTGGGATCTTCCCAGACCAGGGATTAAACCTGGGTCCCTTCTTCTAGCAGGTGAATTCCTAAACCACTCGACCACCAGAGAAGTCCCTATCTCAATTCTTAATCATATCTGCAAAGTTCCTTTCATCATGTAAGGGTAATATATTCACAGGTTCTAAGGACAAGGACAGGGATGTCTCTTGGGAGAGTCGGGGGAGGGACCACTCACCCTAATACATGACTGGTTATTTTTACTGGACTTCGTTGTCATAATGACAAATTAGAAACTTTAGGCTCAGACAATAAAGAATTTGCCTGCAATGAAAAAGATCCAGGTTTGATCCCTGGATTGGGAAGATCCCCTGGAGGAGGGAATGTCAACCCACTCCAGTACTCTTGCCTGGAGAATTCCATGGACAGTGGAGCCTGGTGGGTTATAGTCCATGGGCTCTCAAAGAGTCAGACACAACTGAGCGACTAACACACACATGCACACAGGTTAGTCCCAGTGTTTTTTTTTTTTTTGAAGTGTGTGTGTTGTTGTTGTTGTTATTCTAAGTTTTACTCTCTGTGAAACCAAAAGCTGGGTTATATAATTGTGAACATCCAGCCAGCCGAGAGCTGAACCTGAATTTGTGTGTGTGTGTGCTCACTCACTCAGTTGTGTCCGACTCTTTGCAGCCTCATGGAATGTAGCCCACCAAGCTCCTCTGTCCATGGGATTTCCCAGGCAAGAATACAGGATGGGTTGCCATGACATTCTTCACAAGATCTAGCCAACACAGGGATCGAACCCGAGTCTCCTAAATTGGCAGGTGGATTCTTAACCACTGAGTCACGTGGGAAGCCCAAGCCTGAACTCAGATAAGAGAAAGAGCAGAGACAACCTGTCTCATAGCTGCCCAAGCAGGGAAAGGTACAAACGATTACTGTTTATATTCATGCATTCCACAAGCACAGAGGTTCTTACTGGGTACTTTCTATGTGCTCAGCACAATGGAAATGCAAAGAAAGATAAAAATAGGATTCTCCAAGGGCTTCCAGTAAAGTCAGAGCAGCAAGACATCTAGGAACCAGAGAACAACCCTACAGCAAGGGAATTTTTTTTTTAATGTTTGATTTTGAATGAAGAGTCTGGTTTTTATCATTTTTTATCCTGGCTGCAGCCAGGCAGAAGAGCTATAGCACCCTGAAGTGAGAGAAATATCCCCACCAGCATTTTGATGGTAGATATTCAAAAGCTGAACACATTCACACATTATATTCACCTTGAAACTCTAATAATGTTTTGGCTACTGGAACAGGGAGTCAAAACACATGAGAGTTACTGACCAAACATTTTCAAAAATACGGGTTTAAAAAGAGATAAACCATGCTTCTGCATGGCTATACTCCAAGAAGGGCAGACAAAGAGATTTTTTTTAAAAAAAGATGCTATGCCCAAATGAACATCAAAGAGGTATTTTTTAACCACTGATGATTTTTTGTTGTTTGAGTTTTTTAAATTTCATTTTAAACAGGAAAAACTGGGTTTGTTCTTGGGAGCTGGTTTGATTTTATCTTCTTTTAAATATTTATTTATGTTTAATTGATTGATGATGACTTTACAATATTGGTTTGATGTCTGTCATACATCAGCATGAATTAGCCATAGGCGTACATATGTCCCTCCCTGTTGAACCTCCCTCCTACCTCCCACCATTTCCCACCGCTCTAGGTTGTTACAGATCCCTGGTTTGAGTTCCCTGAGCTATACGGCAAATCCCCATTGGCTGTCTATTTCATATACAGTACTGGATATGCTTCCATGTTGCTCTCTCCATTCATCTCAAGCTCTCCCTCCTCTCCCCAGCCTTTGTCCATAAGTCTGTTCTCTACATCTGCATCTCCACTGCTGCCCTGCAAATAGGTTCATCAGTACGATATTTCTAGATTTCGTATATGTGTGTATGTGTTAGTCTCTCAGTCATGTCTGACTCTTTGTAACCCCATGGACTGTAGCCCACCAGGCTCCTCAGTTCATGGGATTCTCCAGGCAAGAATACGGGAATGGGTTGCCATGCCCTCCTCCAGGGCTAGATTCCAAATATATGCATTAATATACAATATTTGTTTCTCTCTTTCTGACTTAAACTTCAGTCTGTATAATAGGCTCTAGGTTCATTTACCTCAGTTCATTTACCACTCAGTACAGTCGCTCAGCCGTGTCCGACTCCTTGCGACCCCATGGACTGCAGCACACCATGCCTCCCTGTCCATCATCAACTCCCGGAATTTACTCAAACTCATGTCCATTGAGTCAGTGATGCCATCCAACCATCTCATCCTCTGTCATCCCCTTCTCCTCCTGCCTTCAATCTTTCCCAGCATCAGGGTCTTTTCGAATGAGTCAGTTCTGCACATCAGGTGGCCAAAGTATTGAAGTTTCAGCTTCAACATCAGTCCTACCAATGAACACCCAGGACTGATCTCCTTTACGATGGACTGGTTGGATCTCCTTGCAGTCCAAGGGACTCTCAAGAGTCTTCTCCAGCACCACAGTTCAAAAGCATCAATTCTTTGGCGTTCAGCTTTCTTTACAGTCCAACTCTCACATCCATACATGACCACTGGAAAAACCATAGCTTTGACTCAACAGAACTTTGTTGGCAAAGTAATGTCTCTGGTTTTTAATATGCTGTCTGGGTTGGTCATAACTTTCCTTCCAAGGATCAAGCATCTTCTAATATCATGGCTGCAGTCACCATTTGCAGTGATTTTGGACCAAAAATATAGTCTGTCATAGTTTCCACTGTTTCCCCATCTATTTCCCATGAAGTGATGGGACCAGATGCCATGATCTTAGTTTTCTGAATGTTGAGCTTTAAGCCAAATTTTTCACTCTCCTCCTTCACTTTCATCAAGAAACTCTTTAGTTCTTCTTCACTTTCTGCCATAAGAGTGGTGTCATCTGCATATCTGAGGTTATTGATATTTCTCCCGGCAACCTTGATTCCAGCTTGTGCTTCTTCCCGCCCAGCGTTCCTCATGATGTATTCTACATAAGTTAAATAAGCTGGGTAATAATATACAACCTTGATGTACTCCTTTTCTTACTTGGAACCAGTCTGTTGTTCCATGTCCAGTTCTAACTGTTGCTTCCTGACCTGCATACAGGTTTCTCAAGAGGCAGGTCAGGTGGTCTGGTACTCCCATCACTTGAAGAATTTTCCAGAGTTTGTTGTGGTCCACACAGTCAAAGGCTTTGGCATAGTAAATAAAGCAGAAGTAGATTTTTTTGTGGAACTCTCTTGCTTTTTTGATGATCCGACGGATGTTGGCAATTTGATCTCTGGTTCCTCTGCCTTTTCTAAATCCAGCTTGAACATCTGGAAGTTCACAGTTCACATACTGTTGAAGCCTGGCTTGGAGAATTTTGAGCACTACTTTGCCAGCGTGTGAGATGAGTGCCATTAGAACTGACTCAAATACATTGTTTTATGGCTGAGTAATGTTTTATTTTATATATATGTATACCACAGCTCTCGCGTCTGCGCCGCCGGAGCCGGCGTCTCTCTAGATAGCGTATTAAAAAGCAGAGACATTACTTTGCCAACCAAGGTGCGTCTAGTCAAGGCTATGGTTTTTCCAGTGGTCATGTATGGATGTGAGAGTTGGACTGTGAAGAAAGATGATCGCCGAAGAATTGATGCTTTTGAACTGTGGTGCTGGAGAAGACTCTTGAGAGTCCCTTGGACTGCAAGGAGATCCAACCAGTCCATTCTAGAGGAGATCAATCCTGGGTGCTCATTGGAAGGACTGATGCTAAAGCTGAAACTGCAATACTTTGGCCACCTCATGCGATGAGTTGATTCACTGGAAAAGACTCTGATGCTGGGAGGGATTGGGGGTGGGAGGAGACAGGGACGACCTAGAATGAGATGGCTGGATGGCATCACCGACTCGATGGACATGAGTTTGAGTGAGCTCCGGGAGTTGGTGATGGACAGGGAGGCCTGGTGTGCTCTGATTCATGGGGTCACAGAGAGTCGGACACCACTGAGCAACTGAACTGATACCACAGCTTCTTTATCCATTCATCTGCCAATGGACATAACTGATGGTTTTATTTTTTTTAAGAATGATGAATCTATGACATTGTCTTAAAATCCCTAGTTGAGTTTTATGTATTCCCACACTCCCAGTGCACATGGAATCTACAGAAGCAGCAGCCAGAACTCCAGTTTCACCTGACCAGCGCTGTACCCCCAGGCGGAGACTGTTGCTCAGCCACTGGAGAAGCCTCATTCTGGATCAGAATCATGTCAGGACCAGCCCCATCCAGCTCATCCTGCAGGTGCTTGAACAACCCAAGAGGGTAAGAAGTGTACACTGCCTCATGGCATACACTCGGTGTAGGAAAAGCAATCTTCCCACCACCTCTGCTTCCACTGCCACTGCTTCAATATATGGCCATGAAAGAAAGACAGTGGATGGTACAACGATGAGAACAGATAGAATTTATTAAAAACCTATTGCATGGCAAGCAGTGGTCTAAGAATTGAACTGCCCCAAAATTTATCTTATGGAAAAACCCGATCAAACTTTTTGGCCAACCCAATACTTAGCACATGTTAGTCATTTAACCTTTTAGCATCTTACAAAGTAGATAGTATTCTCTCTCCATTTCCTGATGCAGGACTACATGACAGAAATGTGATTTGCCAAGTGAGTAAGTAGCCAAACTGGAATTTGAATCTAAATGGTGAAAGTCACACTCTCAACCACACTAGATCACCTTGCTTTACAGCAAGGGTCGGGGCTGGGAGCAGGGCTTCAGTTTTTGGAACAGAGTGGCTCTTTAGACAGGTAATCCAAGCTGATGGAAAAAAACCAAACAGTTGGAACCATGCAGGCCAGGCTGGAATCCATTCTGGCAGTGAGCTCTCGAGGGCTTAGTAGGACTCACTGCAGAGTTCATGTTGTGGTCTGCTGGATTACCATCATCTGGCTTGGAGGAGACGTGTGGGCAAAGAGCCCCTGACCTCTGGAGGGAGTTCCAAAAGCTGGTCTCCAAGGGAAGAACCCAGCTATCATCCACGAAGAGTCCTACTTTTGTTAGTTCTACTGATCCAAGAGCTAGAAGACTGTTTCCAATCCTTAAAAATAAACTCAAAGCAAGTTACAGAAATCTGACACAAGAAAAGGGCCTCTTCTTCAATGATCACAGACTGGGAACGTGTCCAGTTCACTGGGGCCTGCTCCAGAAGTATTGCCAGAACATCACACGCTACTCAGAAATCCCCAAGGGTGCTTATTACGGCTCATGAAATCCAACGACAAGCAGAAGAAAGGCTCTTAAGGTTTTTTAGATATCTGCTCTGTTGAGAACCAAGCAAACAAAACACTTTGTTCATCTGTCAAAATTGTCAGTTTATTCCCCATCCCACCACTGTAGCATCAATATGTGAATGTTTTCTTTTATAGAAGATGATTAAACATATATATACAATTACATATCATGTATATTCCATGTCTGAGAATAAAGACTGTCATCTTACTCTGTGATTTTACGTAGGTTGTTGCTATTGCAGTCTTCTTATCTTTCATGTGTGCACGCTAAGTTGCTTCAGTCGCGTCCAACTCTTTGTGACCCTAGCCCGCCAGGCTCCTCTGTGCATGGGATTCTCCAGGCAAGAATACTGGAGTGGTTTGCCATGCCCTCCTCCAGGGGATCTTCCCAACCCAGGGATTGAACCTCCCTCTCTTATGTCTCCTGTATTGGCAGGCAGGTTCTTTACCACTCGTGTCACCTGGGAAGCCTGTCACATTACATGGTTTTCAACAGTAGAAAAATGCAACGAAAAATCTGACACTATTGTAGCCTAGAGTGACTGTAACCAAAAATCTACTGAAATTTTCATGAAATTAAACCACTATAGTGGACTCCAGGGGAACTACATTGGACACCATCCTGAAAGATCTATGGTGCTGACACAGAGTCACAAATCATCATCAAACTTGCCTAGCGCATATTTATTTCTTTGTATTAATACAAAATAAGTTGGGTTCTTTTTTTTTATTATTTTATTTTTTATTTTTTTTATTTTTTTTTTTTTAGTAATTAATTTATTTTTTATTGGAGGCAAATTATTTTACAATATTATATTGGTTCGTTTTGCCATACATTGACATGAATTCGCCCCGGGTTTACATAAGCTCCCCTTCCTGAACCCCCCTCCCACCTCCCTCCTCCCTTTATCCTCCCTCTGGGTCATCCCCGCATGCCAGCCCCGAGACCCTATAACGTGCATCGACCCTGAACTAGTGATTCGTTTCACATATGACAACATACGTGTTTCAATGCCATTCTCCCAAATCATCCCACCCTCACCCTCTCCCACAGAGTCCCAAAGACTGTTCTATACATCTGTGTCTCTTTTGCTGTCTCGTATACAGGGTTATCACTTGCATCTTTCTAAATTCCATATATATGCATTAGTATACTGTATTGGTGTTTTTCTTTCTGGCTTACTTCACTCTGTATAATAGGCTCCAGTTTCATCCACCTCATTAGAACTGATTCAAATGTATTCTTTTTAATGGCTGAATAATACTCCATTGTGTATATGTACCAAAGCTTTCTTATCCATTCGTCTGCAGATGGACATCTAGGTTGCTTCCATGTCCTGGCTATTATAAACAGTGCTGCAATGAACATTGGAGTACATGTGTCTCTTTCAATTCTGGTTTCCTCGGTGTGTATGCCCAGGAGTGCGATTGCTGGATCATATGGCAGTTCTATTTCCAGTTTTTTGAGGAAGCTCCACACTGTTCTCCATAGTGTCTGTACTAGTTTGCATTCCCACCAACAGAGTAAGAGCGTTCCTTTCTCTCCACACCCTCTCCAGCATTTATTGCATGTAGACTTTTGGATAGCAGCCATTCTGACTGGTGTGAAATGGTATCTCATTGTGGTTTTGATTTGCATCTCTCTGATTATGAGGGATGTTGAGCATTTTTTCATGTGTTTGTTAGCCATCTTTATGTCTTCTTTGGAGAAATGTCTGTTTAGTTCTTTGGCCCATTTTTTGATTGGGTCATTTATTTTTCTGGAATTGAGCTGCAGGAGCTGCTTGTATAATTTGGAGATTAATCCTTTATCAGTTGCTTCATTTGCTATTATTTTCTCCCATTCTGAAGGCTGTCTTTTCACCTTACTTATAGTTTCCTTTGCTGTGCAGAAGCTTTTGATTTTAATTAGGTCCCATTTGTTTATTTTTGCTTTTATTTCCAATATTCTGGGAGGTGGGTCTTGGAGGATCTTGCTGTGATTTATGTCGGAGAGTGTTTTGCCTACATTCTCCTCTAGGAGTTTTATAGTTTCTGGTCTTACATTTAGCTGTCTAATCCATTTTGAGTTTATTTTGGTGTATGGTGTTAGGAAGTGTTCTAGTTTCATTCTTTTACAAGTGGCTGACCAGTTTTCCCAGCACCACTTGTTAAAGAGACTGTCTTTTCTCCATTTTATATTCTTGCCTCCTTTGTCAAAGATGAGGTGTCCATAGGTGCATGGATTTATCTCTGGGCTTTCTATTTTGTCCCATTGATCTATATTTCTGTCTTTATGCCAGTACCATACTGTCTTGATGACTGTGGCTTTGTAGTAGAGCCTGAAGTCCAGCAGGTTAATTCCCCCAGTTCCATTTTTCTTCCTCAAGATTGCTTTGGCTATTCGAGGTTTTTTATATTTCCATACAAATTGTGAGATTATTTGTTCCAGTTCTGTGAAAAATATCATTGGTAGCTTGATAGGGATTGCATTGAATGTATAAATTACTTTGGGTAGTATACTCATTTTTACAATATTTATTCTTCCAATCCATGAATGTGGTATATTTCTCCATCTATTAGTGTCCTCTTTGATTGCTTTCAGTAGTGTTTTATAGTTTTCTATGTACAAGTCTTTTGTTTCCTTAGGTAGATATATTCCTAAGTATGGGTTCTTGTTTGTTTAATTTTTTAAGCAAATGAACAGGTCTCAGAACTAATTCTAAATTTCTTTGTAATTGATTCATAGTGAAAGTATTGATTCATTGGGGAGTTTCTAGGTTATACATTCATCTTTCATTGTTATTAAAAGACTTCCAATCATATATGTGCCTGTGTATTTCACTAATATGAAACGTAGGCAGTCACATTTTGAAAAACTAGCTAGGACACATCAAATCATTCTTCTTTTGATCTCAGATGGTTATTCAGTGTGGTTATTTAGTCTGATTTGAAGAAAACCAAAACCTTGTGTAAATTACTGCCAAAATAGAGAAAAGACCTAACTTTTAATGTTAATATTCTATTATTGCTTTTACTTCATGGAGCCAAGAGTCTAAAAAATGCCATTTTAATTTAGGGTGTAGGGTATATATGTGTATGTGTGTATTTCACTAATATGAAAAACAGTGGCAACTAGGAGGGAAGGTGATTATACAGGTGAGACTTGGTCTTCAACCTCAAACCAGTCATAAGTCTACAGGTAGAGTATGTACAACATTTATACTTGTGTTTTTCTCATTGGAAAGAATCGGACATGGGTGGGGAGGATTGAAGCCATGACTAATGCCCTGAGAAATTTTGTGCCAGTCTGGGTTCCTGGGGACTGGCTCTGACTGTTACGTGACCTTTGTGTTCTGACAACAATGTTTGAAAACTAAATATTTGACATACGAAAAAATACCTGGCCATCTCCTAGGACTGGTGTGAAAGCACCTTAGAAAATCAGGCACTCAACTTCCCAACAGAAGTAAGAGATGGGAGAAGCCTCTGCCCCTTCAAGGTGCTTTCTTCCCTCTCTTTTTCTTCATGAGTACACTCTAGCCACTCACGTGCTGTACATGAGGCCTCCTTCTGGTGGGTTGTAACCAAGTCTGTGCAGACAGGCAGCCAGCTCTTTACAAAGATCACCCCTGCCTTAGAGAGCCCAGGTGGATCTGCTGAGCTGTGCTAGGGACTAGGAGCAACCAGGTCACATACTTCCTTTATCCTGCTTGGAGGAATACAGAGAATCACTAAGCCGCCATATTGTAAGAGTACTCAATCTCCCATGCCACTTAATGGAATGCTTTTTTCTACAAAATCATTAATGGCTCCAAGAAATAGAACTGTATTACACTGAATAGTACACATATTAAGAGACATATACCCAGTGCACAAGATGCTTGGAAACCTGTTGAGGCTGAAATATTTATGTTGAAATTCAAGCCAAGCTATGACTAAACTCCAAGAGTTGGTATGGTGGGAACCATTAATGTCTAGTTGGTAACTGAAGTCACACAGGACACTACTGATGTTCCCTGGGAGGATGTTCAAGCTCCAGCTCTGCTGACCTTCCTCCAGTCCCTCACACGGCCAACCTCGCCCACACCCCCAGGTCTTTGCAGATACCTGTCCCCAAAATCTGGCTAACTGCTAGACTTCATTTCCCCTGGAAAACCTTTTCTTGCTCCTTTGCTGCATTCCTAATTGCACCCCCTGCCCCAAATTTCCCCTTTCGTATCACATTGTACTGTAATTGTTTATTAAATTATCTCCCTGATTAGACAACAGCATTGCATACTAGAAACTACACACGGAGCATAAGGATAAACGCTCTGTAGTCCTAACTCCACAACTTGTTGGCTATGTAATAGTTGGATGAGGTTCTTAGCCTAGAATCTCTAAGCACCCATTTTCTCAGGAATAATAATAGTACTTACTCTAGGTAGCTAGGTCAGCTGATAAAATGCATGGAAACACTAGTATGAGCCTGGAAAGGGTTCCAGAAATGCCAAAAATGTAGAAACTATTACAATATTTGTTCTCTGTATTGTCTTTTTCTTTAAGACTTTATAAAGGCTTTCATTCACTTATTCATTCATTATTGTGCAATGCAATGGTATAAACCCATTCTTTGCTGCATTTTCAGAGTTATGATAAAGTTTGCATACACTATACACTCCAGCGTTCATCGAATGAGTTATTGAAGAATGAAAGTTCTATTCGTGAGACTTGAGCAGACCAGGGAACACTGCCTATCTCACAGCTTCACTAATTCTGTATTTCTGAAGCTCTTCCGTTGTAGGAATCAATATGTGTATCTGTTTATCTGTGTGTGTATGTACGTGTGTATGTGAACATACGTGGATAACATATAAATCTGGTCAAGCTCCTACTCAGGAAATAGTCCATAACTTAAATAGATCAACAAAGTAATAACTATTCCTACAAAATACAGCCTAAATCCTTATATGATTCAAACTTAGGTCCATTCGTCAAAGGCCACAAGTCTGGAAAAAACACCATAAAATGAAAACCATCCCCATGGTTTTTCTGCCTCACAGCAGATTTTAAAATCACCTTCCTGTGTTCCTCTTATGCCTGTGCTCCCACTTCCCACAGTTTGTATCTTGTTCTATTATTTATGAGCCTGAACTATAAATACTTTGAAACATGAAAGATTTCGTCAGTTGGGTACAATTTAAGTGGCTTTTCAGTACTATATATTTACAACATCTTATAAATATTTAGAATTATCATAATAATGGCTCTGCTGACTCACAATAAGTTCTGTATTTTGTGTAGGGACGATTGCCAAATTGATAATCTAGAAAATTGGAAAACCCCATCAAACTTCATGACCTGTTGGTCCCAAAAGAGTATCTTTCTAATTACTGGAAGAGCCTGAGCACTGAATTTAGCTGTCTTGGAAGCTGATCTGAAAAGATAAACATCCCAAAATTTACCTCTTTGGAAAAGATAAGTAAAAGAAATATTTTCCACTGAAGACTGTGTTCATTGAACTGTATCTTAAAAGCCAAATAAGTTCTCAGGAAGTGTATTAAAAAAAAAATCACAGAAACATGAAGTGCCCACCATGCTTGGGAATGGGGTTCCAGACGAGGATGGAGCAACAGTGAGTGAAAACACCAGGAAATGATGCTGCACATGTACAATCATAGAGCTCAAGAATGAGCCTTGACTGCTAGAGAAGAAGCTTGGATTTAATGCAAAGGGTAACGGCTCTCAGTGTGGTCCCTGGACCAGTGACATTACTATCACCGGGGAACTTAGAAAACAGAACTCCTTACATACAGTCATACGAGTGATTCCCTTGGCTGTACAGCAGAAACTGACACAGCAGGCAGTATAAAGCAGCTGCACTTCAATTCAAAAAGGTTTTTTTAAAGAAAGGTAAGAAGAAAAAATGCAACTTCTACATACAGATGGCCAAGAGAGACAGCATCACTAAAGATGTTGAAAAGATGCTCAGCATCACTAATGATTAGAGAAATGCCAATCAATGAGCACTAGGGTGTATGTACCCTCTTGAAACATGTTTTTCTGTGGCTATATGTCCAGGAGTGGGATCTGTTTTTAGTTTTTTAAGCAACCTCCATACTGTTCTCAGTAGTGGCTGTACCAATTTACATTCAATGAGATATCACCTCACACTGGTCAGAATAGCCATCATCAAAATATCTACAAGTAATAAATGCTGGAGAGGATGTGGAGAAAAGGGAATCTTCCTACACTGTTGGTGGGAATGCAAATTGGTATAGCCACTACTGAGAACAGTATGGAGGTTGCTTAAAAAACTAAAAACAGAACTGCCACGTGATCTAGCAGTCCCACCTCTGGGCATGTATCCACAGAAAAACATGTTTCAAAAGGGCACATATACCCCAATGTTCATTGCTGCACTATTTACAATAGTCAAGACACGTGCTCAGTCACTTCAGTCATGGCTGACTCTCTGTGACCCCATGGACCATGGCCCGCCAGGCTCCTCTGTCCATGGGATTCTCCAGGCAAGGAAACTGGAAGGGGTTGCCATTTCCTTCTCCAGTGATAAAGTATGAAGTGAAGTGAGTGAAGTGAAGTCGCCCGGTCATGTCAGACTCTGCGACCCCATGGACTGTAGCCAACCAGGCTCCTCTGCCCATGGGATTCTCCAGGCAAGAGTACTGGAGTGGGTTGCCATTTCCTTCTCCGGTCAAGACATGAAGCAATCTAAACGTCCACAGATAGATGAATGAATAAGGAAGACGTGGTATATGCGTACAATGGACTATTGTGCATATGTGCGTTAGTCGCTCAGTTGTGTCCAACTCTTTGCAACCCTTTGGACTGTAACCTGTCAGGCTCCTCTGTCCATGGTATTTTCCAGGCAAGAATACCAGATGGGGTTGCCATTCCCTTCTCCACGGGAACTTCCCGACCCAGGGTTAGAACCCAGGTCTCCAGCATTGCAGGCAGATTCTTTACCATCTGAGCCACCAGGAAAGCATACACAACAGAGTATAACTCAGCCATTAAAAAGAATGAAATAGTGCTATTTGCAACAACATGGGTGGATTATCAAACTGAGTGAAGCAAGTCAAACAGACAAATGTCATATGATAGTGCTTATATATGGAATCCGAGGAAAAGAAAATGATACAAATGAACTTATTTAGAAAACAGAGGCAGACTCAGAGGCAGTCTTAGAGAGTGAACTTATGGTTACCGGGGGGAAGGGTCAGGAGCAAGGATAGACTTGGAGTTTGGGATTGACATGTGCACACTGCTATATTTAAAAGAGATAACCAACAAAGGCATACTGTAAAAAAAATAATTTTTTAAAAAAATAAAACTTCTCCAGCCCCAACTCAGACCTACTGAATAAGAAACTCAAGGGCTGGGGCATCGTTACCTGTGTTTTAACAAATCCCCCACCAGGGAACTCTGATGCTCTCTAAGTGTGAGAATCACTGCCATAGGGAATGATATAATCAGATCTGGGTATGCTGGTGATGATGTGGAAAATGGACAAGAGGGGAAGGAACTGAAGGTGTGGAGGCCTGGAAAAGAATCGTGAAAGTATTGTTCATTAGGGAGTTTTGTATTATGCTTTAGCAAGTCTAAGATATAAGCAATTGTTAGTCACACCATTATTTATCTCTAGAAAGAAAATGTCTGCCAATTTAATGTTAACACAATGTCTCTTATCATTTGGAATTTTTGTTTTATATTTATTGAAAGGGTTCTCTTAGATTTATCCTGACAGATTTTCACTGTACATCACCCATGGGCATACATGGAAAGGAACATAAAAGCAAAATAACTTATTTAAGGTGTTCCTAGCACTTTTTCACAATGTCTGACTCTTCTGGAATATTTTTCCACTCAAGAGCCATCTGGAGGTTTAATGATGCTTCATTTCTTTTAAAAATACTCCACTATTGGGGACTTCTATGGTGGTCTTCTTTAGTGGACTTCTTTGGTTAAGACTTCATCTTCCAACGCAGGGAGTGGGGGTTTGATCCCAAGTCAAGGAGTTAAAGATCCCACATGACTCATGGCCATAAAACCCAAACCATAAGACAGAAACAATATTGTAACAAATTCAATAAATACTTTAAAAATGGTCCACATCAAAAAACTCTTTAAAAGTGCTCCAGTATTGTCTCTTGGCAAAGGAAATGGCAGCCCACTCCAGTATTCTTGCCTGGAGAATCCTGTGGATGGAGGAGCCTGGTGGGCTGCTGTCCACAGGGTCGCACAGAGTTGGACACGACTGAGGCGACATAGCATGCATGCATGCACTGGAGAAGGAAATGGCAACCCACTCCAGTGTTCTTGCCTGGAGAATCCCAGGGACAGAAGAGCCTGGTGGGCTGCCGTCCACGGGGTCACTCAGAGTCGGACACGACTGAAGCGGCTCAGCAGCAGCAGCAGCAGCAGCAGCAGTATTGTCTCTGGGGTGTCCAAGCACCTGAGGCCCATTCTGCAAGTTTAGGTGCAGGTGCCCAGGCTGTGGTGGCTACCTCATGACTACTGCTCGGCCAACAGAAACTCGAAGGTGCGTCCTGACTTGGGAAATGTTAACGATTGGGAAGTAGCATCACTTGAGCAAACTCCAGGAGATCGTGAAGGACAGAGGAACCCGGCGTGCTGCAATTCATGGGTCACAAAGGGTTGGCCACAGCTGAGGGACTGAACAATGAAGAGTGGGAGGTGATGGGCACCTTAAAACTGACACATTCCCAGTGAAAGCTAATCCATGCCCTCAGGGGCAGAAACAGGGGTGAGAGGAAGGAGAAAGCAGAGACCAGTGATGTTTCACGGGTGGATTCCAAAGCCTGTGTGGCCAATTAGATATTGGGGGAGAGGAAGGCAGATGACTCTTCAGTTCTCATCTGAGTAACTGGGTGGCACGCCCTTAACAGAAATAAGAAATTCAAGAGAAGGAGTAGATTTTACAGCAGAAGGGAAGAAGCAGGTAAGAGTAAAATGAGTTTAGTTCCAAACTTTTTCGAGTTTGAAGATCTTGAGGGATAGCCAGGTAGAGACGATGAGGATGTACCTGTGAATACAAATTTATAAACTCAAGCACTGGGCATTCATGGTGAAAGATACATAATTTTTAATCAGTAGCATTTAAATGGTAGTTGAAACTGGGGAGTTGAGAACTCTTCCAAGGTGACTATATGGAAAACTTGAAGTGAATTGGTAGCAGAACAAAAACAAAATTGAAGAACTGGATAGAAATAAGGAGCATTCAAACAGAGAAAAACTTGTTAGATGATGTTTACATATTTTGGGAGCTCCTCGAAGACAAAGCTGTCTTGTTTCTAGTTTGAGTTACCAGGGTTTTGCTTAACGCAGTAATGAAAAAGGTGGCTCAAAGGCCTAAAAAGTAAACATTTTTAGGGAGGAATTGGCCAGTAATACCAAATGTGACATTTGATCCTTTTAGATCAAAGGGCCGCTAAATTTAGTGAATCTAGTTTCATTCCCAGCATTATCACCTCATTTTACAGCTAAAGAAAGAAACAAGAATAGACATGCCCAAGGCCAAAAATTGGCTGGTGGGTAAGCAAAAGCAGGACACTTGTCTCTTCACTCTTGTCCTGGGGCTATTTCTTCTACACTGAGCTTTTCCTCTCAAAGAGTGATTATGCCCACTGCTGATAAAACTCTGGATTCAAGCAACCTCAGAGAGGCTCAAATACATCCATGATTATCAGAAAATGCAAATCAAAACTATCATGAGATATCACCTCACTCTGGTCAAAATGGCCATCATCTAAAAGTCTACAAATAACAAATACTGGAGAGGATTTGGAGAAAAAGGGACCTCCTATGCTATTGGTGAGAGTGTAAATTGGTGCAGTCACTATGGAAAACAGTATGGAGGTGCCTTAAAAAACTAAACATAGAGTTACCATATGATCCAGCAATCTTACTCCTGGGCATATATCCAGAGAAAAACTCTAATTCAAAAAGATACATGCACCCCTATGTTCACAGCAGCATTAATTACAATATTCGAGATATGGAAGCCACCTAAATGTCTACTGACAGATTGATGGATAAAGAAGATGTGCAATACTACTCAGCCATTAAAAAGAATGAAATAATGCCATTTGCAGCAACATGGATAAACCTAGAGATTGTCATAATAAGTGAAGGAGGTCAGATAGAGAAAGACAAATATCATATGATATCATTTGTATGTAGACTCTTAAAAAAAAGACACAAATGAACTTATTTACAAAACATAAATAGACTCAAAGACAGGAAACAAACTTATGGTTACCACAGGGGAAAGGAGTGGCAGAGAATTAATTCTTAGGAGTTGGGGATTAACATATACATACTTCTGTATATCAAAAAAATAATCAATATGGACCTACCGTATAGCACAGGGAACCACACTCAATATTCTGTAATATTTTATAACAGAGAAGAGTCTGAAAAGATATACATACATATATGTATGTATAAGGGGCTTCCCAGGTGGCACTAGCGGTGAAGAAGCTGCTTGCCAATGCAGGAGACATAAGAGACTCGGGTTCAATCCTTAGGTGGGGAAAACCTCATGGTGGAGGGCACAGCAGCCCACTCCAGTATTCTCCAGCTGAAGAATCCCACGGACAGAGGAGCCTGGTGGGTTTTGGTCCATGGGGTCACAGAAAGAGCTGGACATGACTGAAGCGACTTAGCAAATACACACATATATGGATAAGTGAATCACTGTGCTGTCCATCTGAAACTCACATGACATTGTAAATCAGGTATACTTGAATTTAAAAAAAAAATCCATTCATTAGAATGAGCTCTGCTAACACAGCCACCTCACTCCATGGAGCAGAAGAGAGCTATAGAGAACAGCAAAGGGTCTGGTGTCAGACGGGCACTCCAGGTCTTGCTCTAACAACTGGACAGTGTGTGTAGAGCTCTCCACAAAAGAAAAAACGTGGATGACTTGAATCTCTGGCTCACAACTTGAGCCAGAATTTTCTGTACCTCTTGCTACACGTGACAAGATGGGAAGAGACACTGCAAGCAGGTCAAACTAAAACAGAACAAGCTTCTCTGCTGTGATATTGGGCCTTTAAACAGGAAACTCATTCCAGATTTTGTATGTTGCTGTTGTTGTTCAGTAGCTCAGTCGAGCCTGACTCTTTGTGACACCGTGAGCTGTAGCACGCCAGGCTTCCCTGACCTTCACCATTTCCTGGAGCTTGCTCAAACTCATGTAGATGAGCAAAATTTGAATTCAGTAAAGTAAAAAAAAAACTGACATCATTTTCTTTAATAATAATTAGTTGTACTCATTGTTGTTGTTTAGTCACTAAGTTGTGTCCAACTTCTTGCAACCCCATGAATTGCAACACGCCAGGTTTCTCTGTCTTTCATCATCTCCTGGAGTTTGCTCAAACTCATGTCCATTGAGTCAGACAAAACATGGTTCACCGAGGAAGAGAATGGCAACCACGTCAGTGTTCTTGACTTGACAACCCCATGAAAAGCATGAAAAGGCAAAAAAAAAAAAAAGGAGTTACAGTACTCCTCTTGCAGCTGATGACATCCTGAAAAAACAATTTTTTTTTCTCAAGAGCAGTGATTCTCAAGGACCAGAGAGCTCAAAAATGACCCAGAGAGGGTCCCTCCTTCAAAGATTCTGGCGTAGCCTAAGTGGGCTCAGCCGCTGAAGTTCAAAATTCTCTGAAAATTTATTCCAGGAGACATGGTGAACATAACATTTCCCACATTTCAAAACTCAAAGCTTTCAAAGATCAGGTTCCTCAGCTCATGCCCTCTGTGTGATCCTTGCAGGACCCGAGGATCTGTGGGATGAGACATTTGCAGTCACAGCCCTTGTGGCTTCAGCGTTTTCATCAATAGAGACATATACAGAGGCACAGAGGTTTCCAGAAGCCCCCATCTGGCAGAGATGACTAATGGGGTTTTCCCACTGACATCCTAGCAAAGATGCCAAAAATATATTTGTTCCAGATCACAGCCTTCATAGAGCAGTTCCTCCCAAGACATTACCCTGACAGATGACCTGGCTTCCTTTTACAGCCTACATGCCACCCACCTGAGTAACCTTCCTCTCCAGACTGGGGGGCACAGAAATGCATATCTGGCCTGCATCTCAGAACTAAATCCTTCCCAGCAAATGCCGACCTTGCTATAAACTAGGGAGAGGTCGTTTTTCTTCCACTAGGCAGCCTGCAATTTTCACTCGCTTTTATATCCAATGGCCAAAACAAAAAAAGTAAAAAACAGCTGGAATCTAGCTAAAATTGCAATCCAACGAGCACCAAGGGGGTATGAAAGCAAATGCAAACTTGTGACGTCATTATTGGCTGATTGCTATCGGTCGATTGCAGAAAAATCATCAAAGACTTTTGTATAAAGTGTGTGCGTACTCAGTCTCTGCAGTCCAGTCCGACTCTTTGCAACCCCATGGACCAGAGCCCACCAGAATCCTCTGTCTAGGGGTTTTTCCCAGCAAAACTACTGGAATAGGTGGCCATGCCCTCCTCGAGGGGATCTTTCTGACCCAGAGATCGAACCCATGTCTCCTGCATCTCCTGCACTGCAGATGGACTCTTTACTGCTGCTGAACCACCAGGGAAGACCATAAAGTAGAAGGAAGAAATTGAGTGATGGGTGATTTCTTCACTGATAAGCCCTATCCAGTCAGAGCTTGTAAAAACAAGTTGGGCTAAGAAATACAGAATAAATTTACTCAGAGACCACTCTCACAAAGACAGGCAAGATCTCAAACTAGAGATAAGACCCATATTATCACTGATATAACCCTAACCCAATAATAATTGATTTTTCCCCTTCGACTTGTGAAGAGAAGATTAACCAGTCGCCATAGTAAGAAGTAGGTATCAGGAGCATAAAAAATTGCTACTAATTTAGTGACCTTGGGAAAGTCACACAATATTTCTGGGCTTCAGTTTACTCATAAATAAAATAATGAAGTCAATTATATAATCTCTAAGGTCCCTTTCATCTCTGAAGTTCTGCATCTATAACAGGGACCTTTGGCTATTGACAAGTTTAGCCGAGACATTAAGCATGGTGAGGTGGATCTAAGAGTATCAAATAATTAATCTTTCAACGAAGACAGGAACACAGATAAATATGTAGGAGTAAGAACAGATTAAAGCATTGTAAGGATATTGGAGCTGCTAAGCTGGTCCTGGAATACCAGATTCAGTAAATCCACCTCTCCAAGAATGCCAAATTATTTTCTAAACAACATCTCAGGGAAGAGAAGCCCTGCTGGTTATTTAAAAGTCTGATAAATGAACAAATTGAAGTAAGTTATTTTATTACCAGAGGCCTCAGAGCCTTTCCTGCACTATCCAATAGAAAAAAGTATGAAAGTGTTAGTCTTTAGTCGTGCCTGACTCTTTGCAACCCCAAGGACTGTAGCCTGCCAGGCTTCTCTGTCCACGGGATTCTCCAGGCAAGAATACTGGAGTGAGTTGTCATTCCTTTCTCCAAGGGATCTTCCCGACCCAGGGATGGAACCCAAGTCTCCTTCACTGGCAGGCAGATCCTTTACCATTGAGCAACCAAGGAAGCCCTTATCCAATAGAACGTTCCTACAGTGATGGAAATGCTCTATATGTGCACTTTTCAATATTGTGGCTCTTTAGCACTGGAAACGTAGCTAGTGCCACTGAAGAACTGGTTTTGGTTTTTGCTTTGTTTATGTTTTAAAGGTTTTTTTTTTTTAATGTGGACTATTTTTAAAGTCTTTATAAAGTTTGTTATAATATTGTTTCTGTCTAATGTTTTGGTTTTTTGACCGTAAGGCATATTTGATCTTAGCTCTTCAACCAGGGATCGAACTCACAACCCCCTGCATTGGAATGTGAAGTCTTAACCACTGGGCCACCAGGAAAGTCCCAGGAACTCTTTGTAATTTGATTAAATATTAATAAATATTCATTTCTAGTTAAATAACTACATGGGGCTACTAACCCATGTAGAGCTGATGCCACACACATCAACAAGGTTAAAGAGGGATATAATGCATGGACCATTTCCCAAACTTGTTGGGCCATAGAACTGTGTTTTTATTTTTTTTTTTTTATTTATAAAAACATACCTGTGTTTTTAAAGGACTGAAATACCTAGAAAAATCATTTAGGAAGGATTAGGCTTTGAGCCATTGCTGAGTGGAGTGGGTGAAGCCCCAGGAGACCATTCTAGCTTCGACATGCTAACTTAGCCATCAAGGGCATCCGTCATCACTCTGTAATATGGATCAGGCTATGTATTCTAACATCACCTCGCAATTCAATCACATTAAAATTTCCCAAGTCCTGAGAGACAGGCTTTGCCTCCCGTTGCAGGTCCAGTCTGCAGAATTTCACTTGAAACTGGCTGCTCCTTTCCACCAAGCCTAAAACAATGTCAGTCTACTGCTTCCGGGCTGTCCCAGGCCCTCTTGCCTACACCAGGATGCATCGTTATCTCACCAGTCATTGAGGTAGCAGCGTTCCATTTTATAGCTGAGAAGTGTGAGGCTCAGACAGATGAAGGGAGTTGGTTGCTCAAGGTCACATATTTGGTTAACAATGCTTGACCTCCATTTTTGCAGGCGTCCTGTGAAGCATTCGAACCAAATTTTTTATATTTATTTATCTGGCTGAGCTGGGTCTTAGTTGCAGCATGTGAGATCTAGTTCCCTGACCAGGGAATAAACCTGGGTCCCTGCATTGAAAGCACAAAGTCTTAGCCACTGGACCACCAGGAAAGTCCCCCCTAACAATATTTTGAGTTGAATCTTTCCTCCAAATGTCTAGGACCCATAAAAAAAAATATTGAATTAATACAATCTTAAAATAACAAAAATTTATACTTGCCTGAGTAGAACAGTTTGTTTTATAAGGTTTGCGAATTATAATAAATGCAAGGAAAGTTTAATGATTGTGGAATGAAAGAACCCAATATGATTTTACAAATGTGTATAAATCCTTTCCTCAAAGAAACCCTCCCCTGGAATAATCATATGCCTCTCAGTTGAAAATCCATATTGGTGTGTAAATAAGCAGCTACAAATTTCACTCACCCAATTATTTGTCCTTTCCTGAGTATGCAATCAATTTGGTTCTTCTAAGCGTCATTTATTTGGACCACAGTCACACATACAACTGCTCATTTTTGCATCTAATTCAGGCTTGGTTCCTCCAGTGGCTGCCTGTGGGCCAAAGTCCTTGAATCAATTTGTCATCACATCAGATGTGAGTGCATTTGACTGTGACCTACACAGTTTTAGAAATCAAGTTTTTTCAACAAGGTATTGTTTCTTGAAACATCATTTGGCCTTGTGGGAAACTGACTGGAAACTGAAGTTACTCTCTGACTCAGAGTTCCAAATTCAGGCATTGCCCAAAGAAGCCAAGGCAGTCCCTGAAGCATGTCAATGAGGTGACGCGCTGCAAATTACGCTGGGCTGGCCAGCTACTAATGAAACTCTCTGTACTCACTTTGGCCCTTTAGATTAAAATATAATCACTTTCAATCAAATACATGGCAGTCATCACTTTATCTGAAATAAATCTGTATACAATTAATGTTATTGTTGTTTCATCACTAAATGTGTCCAACTCTTTGTGACCCCATGGACTGCACCATGCCAGGATCCTCTGCCTGTCACTATCTCCTGTTTTGCTCAAACTCGTGTCCATTGAGTTGGTGATGCCATCCAACCATCTCATCCCCTGTCATTGCCTTCTCTTTCTGCCCTCAATCCTTCCCAGCATCAGGGTCTTTTCCAGTGAGTCCACTCTTCCCATCCTATGGCCAAAGTATTGGAGCTTCAGCTTCAGCATCCCTTCTTCCAATGAATATTCAAGGTTTATTTCCTATAGGATTGACTAGTTTGATCTCCTCGATGTCCAGGGGATTCTCAAGTGTCTTCTCCAGTACCACAATTTAAAAGCATCAATTCTTCAGCTTAAGTAATAGTGAACTTTATTATGACACGCAGTGGAAAAAATGTATACCACAATTCGGTGTTCATTACAATACTGCATGCAATTATGCCATGCTTGGTCATCTCAATGGTCGTGAGAAACCTAAAGGAAAGAAAGGGGTGGGGAGTAAACGCAGTGAATGCAGAATAGAGGGTCAGCTAGAGGAAGATAAAAAACGGTTCAGAGGTTAAATCTGGGTCATCAGGAGGATACCTTGTACAAAGTGACCAACCACATGAGGGCCTAGGGAATCTTGGAGATGATTAAAGAGATGCTTAAGTGACCAAACTCTCAAAGGCACAGGGGTGGATACAGGGAAGGCTGTGAGGAAGGATAAGGCTGATTAAGGAGGGTTGAGTGGGAAGAGGGGAACAAGCAGGTCTGTGCACAAATCCATCCAGCTGCAAAAGCTCAGGGGGACTATGGAAACTGGGGATGCACCACCAAATCCTACCACCTGGGACACTTGTTAATATCACAATGCCCCATCCCGCTCCAAAGATTGGGAGTCTGTGTTTTTAACAAGCACCCCCAGGTAATTCTCATGACAGATGAGTTTGGGAAGCACAGCCTGTGAAGAAGGGCATTAATGGAAGGCTATTAGCCTTGAATTTGAATCCTGACCCCTCCATGCACCAGCCCTGTGAACTTGGGGAAGACTGTCTTTCCTTGACTCTCTGAGCCTTGGTTTTCTCATCCACAAAAATAAAAATGTATTTATGCCCAGCAGCACTCCTCCACATTAGGTATTTTTATCATCATGCACAAGATGGGAGTGATTAAGTACTTTTATTAAGTACTCTGTGATTAAGTACTTTTCCCCAAATCACACTGCTGGTGAATGGCAGTGAGAGAGTGAGTGAAGTCACTCAGTCATGTCCAACTCTTTGCAACCTCATGGGCTGTAGCCTTCCAGACTCTTCCGTCCATGGGATTTTCCAGGCAAGAATACTGGAGTGGGTTGGCATTTCCTTCTCCAGGGGGTCTTCCAGACCCAGAGACAGAACTCAGGTCTCCCGCATTGCCACCAGACTCTTTACCGTCTAAGCCACCAGGTGAATGGCAGAGCTGATACCAAGCCAGAAGCCACAGGAGGTACAGTGGCTAAGACTCTGCATTCCCAGTGCAGGGGCTCAGGTTCAATTTCTTGTCAGGGACCTAGATCCCACATGCTGCGTCTGAAGATCATTTGTGCAGCAACTGAGACCTGGTGCAGTCAAATAAATAAAAATTATAAAAAGTAAATAAACCAGAAGCCACCTGTTCCAGGCGTCACGCTCTTAAGCCCAACCATGTTCTGCCTCTCCTCCCAGAAAAGAGCACTGAGAACCACGGAGGGTAGACCAGGCAATTTACATTAATTCTTATTCACATCAGATGATAACTTGATGTTCCCACTTACATAAGTTACTCTGTAAATAAGCACAGTTCACTCAAATTAATTTTGAATCAAGCTTTCCTTTCCCAAGATTAATATTAATAATTTATAAGAATCAAGCCATGACTCCACCTGGGAGATGGCTCAGGCATATTAATAACTCAACAAACTTCACAGGTAATAATGATACCACAGGTGCTAGAAATGAATATTCCATTAGGTACTGAGTACTTCCCCCACACCCGTTACATACACTGTGAGTCTAGGTGTAGGTCTGAGCTAACAGAATTCACCATGTGAGACCACCCACCCCAAGTGGGTTCACCTCTACCCTACTTTACAAACAGGGTCTCCTCAATGTATTCCTTGGCTGGAAATTTGCATTCTCTCCGAAATCAAGTCTTACGAGTTCATTTCTGAAGACACTGCGGCATATATCAAAATGAAGATCTAATCACACGTTGTTCCGACAATGCATTTTTATTTTACCAGGATGTGTGAAGTGATTGTTTCTCCTTTGTCATCATGCGCTGCACTCTGGGTTGGAGGGAAGATGCATCCTGAAAGATCGGACTTGACACCAGAAACTAATTCTGAATTTTCTGTATAAAGAGCATATTTGCATATATTTTGCAGAAGAAAGAGTCTACTGGGGGCTGTTTTTTAAAATTCCTACTCAACATTCTGAGCCTTTGACTGTGTGGATCACAATAAACTGTGGAACATTCTGAAAGAGATGGGAATACCAGACCACCTGACCTGCCTCTTGAGAAACATACATGCAGGTCAGGAAGCAACAGTTAGAACTAGACATGGAACAACAGATTGGTTCCAAATAGGGAGAGGAGTACGTCAAGGCTGTATATCGTCACCCTGCTTATTTAACTTATATGCAGAGTAAATCATGAGGAACACTGAGCTGGAAGAAGCACAAGCTGGAATCAAGATTGCTGGGAGAAATATCAATAACCTCAGACATGCAGATGACACCACCCTTATGGCAGAAAGTGAAGAAGAACTAAAGAACCTCTTGATAAAAATGAAAGAGGAGAGTGAAAAAGTTGTCTTAAAGCTCAACTTTCAGAAAACTAAGATCATAGCATCCAGTCCCATCACTTCATGGCAAATAGATGGGGAAACAGTGGAAATAATGGCTGACTTTATTTTTATGGGCTCCAAAATCACTGCAGATGGTGATTACAGCCATGAAATTAAAAGACGCTTACTCCTTGGAAGGAAAGTTATGACCAACCTAGACAGCATATTAAAAAGCAGAGGCATTACTTTGCCGACAAAGGTCCATCTAGTCAAGGCTATGGTTTTTCCCGTGGTCATGTATGGATGTGAGAGTTGGACTATAAAGAAAGCTGATCGCCAAAGAATTGATGCTTTTGAACTGTGGTGTTGGAGAAGACTCTTGAGAGTCCCTTGGACTGCAAGGAGCTCCAACCAGTCCATCCTAAAGGAGATCAGTCCTGGGTGTTCATTGGTAGGACTGATGTTGAAGATGAAATGCCAATACTTTGGCCACCTGATGTGAAGAGCTGACTCATTGGAAAAGACCCTGATGCTGGGAAAGATTGAGGGCAGGAGGAGAAGGGGACGACAGAGGATGAGACGGTTGGATGGCATCACCGACTCAATGGACATGGGTTTGGGTGGACTCCGGGAGTTGGTGATGGGCAGGGAGGCCTAGCATGCTGCAGTTCATGGGGTTGCAAAGAGTTGGACACAACTGAGCAACTGAACTGAACTGAACTGAACTCAAAGTTCTGAGAATAAACAAATAGAGAAGAAAGACGATGACCAAACTGTAGACAAAAGAAATACAGGTTTATTCAAGCAAAGAAAAGTGGGAATGAGCAAAATTATATATTTTTAGAAAGGTTCTGTGTTACCATAACCGAAAGTGGGGTCCGGCTGCCTGCCACTCTAAAGCTAATAAAGAGGCCAGCTTGGTGGAAAGGAAAGTTTGTTTTATTTTGGAGGCCAGCAACCATGGGGGAGTGTGGACTCCTGTCCAAAAGTCAACTCCCTGCCCCACCCTTACCCCTGTGCAGACAATCAGTGGGCAAGTGCTTTTATTGGCTGAAGGAGAGGGCTATATGCATAAACAGTAGTGTCAGCTCTGACAGTCAACTTGAAATCGGTCATCGGTGATCTGACCAGTGTCATTTTGATCGTTTTATGTACAGTTAATCTTCAGTTCTCTGGTCAGTTTGTTCCCATCTCCTTAAGGCCAATTCCATAATTAGAATTATAGCAGCTTATGTCATGGCTACAGACTGGTCATCTTGTACATAACTTCTTCTACCTGGTGGGGGTTTCGGTATCTATAAGACGGATCACAAAATATGATTCAGAATATTATCTATAGTTCTTGAGAAGGAACTAAAGGTCCCTGACTATGCTTAATGTCTACATTATTATTATTTGGTCTCCTTTGACTGTTTTTCTTTGTTTCTGCATTTTCTCACTTCTCGGATTAAACTTATTCTTTGGCTGGAGTTTTTCACAGACAAAAGGCAGGCAGAGGGCATGGAAAGGCAAGGACCACAGGGTTCTGCTCCATTTCTTTACCACAAAGAAGAAAATGATTCCAGAGAAAATTAAGTAAACAGGTAGGTAAGATTTGAAGGATCCTTGCCTTTTTTAAAAGACTAAAATTCCACAACTAGATAATATTTTCTTTGGCTTGGAGCTATATGCCAGTGGTAGACATTGTAATCTTTGTCTTTCTTTGTGTAGAGAATCTGTCCTCACCTATTCGCATGACCTGTGCCCTCTAAGCTGTAGCTGACTGGATGAGGGTAGTCCACACGACCCAGAGAGAGTTGATACAAAGGCTGGGTTGAGCCAAGCTGATGCTTTTTCTCTAGACTTAGGACTAAGAAGCATGGAGCAGATCATTCTTTAGTAGAGAATTGAGTGGTAAGTTCGACTAGAGCCAGAGTTAGACATGGTGACATAGCCAGCCAAAAACTTTGGGAGAGATATATGAGTAGGGAGGGAAAGTCGATCTGAAGAAAGAGGAGATCAATAGAGACAGGCAGAGGAAAAGACCATGTGCCCTGATAATTCTCATTCTGGAATTTGTGGATTCAGCTTCAGTAATCTGCTTATACTTTATTTCTGGTTCTTGAGGGTTAATGAGATGAACTATTGCATTCTTCTACATCTTTTTTATTTGAGCTTGAAAGTGAAAGTGAAAGTCGCTCAGTTGTGTCTGACCCTTTGAGACACCATGAACTATATAGTCAATGGACTTCTCCTGGTCAGAATACTGGAGTGGGCAGCCTTTCCCTTCTCCGGGGATCTTCCCAACCCAGGGAATGAACCCAGGTTTCCTGCATTGCAAGAGAATTCTTTACCAGCTGAGCCACCAGGGAAGCTATCTGAGCTTATCTCATGGGTTTTTGTTTTAATTCCTTGTCACCAAAGGATCAATGTATCAGATCTTGACATTGGTGGGGAACTCACACCTGGCACCAAAACCAACTCCTATGCCCTCACAATATTTCTTATAAGAATTATCTGATCATATCAAAGCAAAAGAAAGCCTTCTTTTCATTCCTTCCCAGTGACAGATGGTCTGCCTTCCAGAAGCTTTGGCATCATTTCACTTGAAATATTTAAAGGAGGCTTCCATGCTTTGGAGTTCTGGGTAGTGAGTTTTCTGTCATAAGAAATGTTCAGAACAAGGTTAACTGATCATCTGGAGGAGATGTGTAGGAGACAAATGGAAATACCCACGAGGCGTTTAAACTAGACCACCTCTACTCCTAACCTTCAGTTTCTAGGATCACTCTGGCCTCTTTGGTTAGACTGCATGCGTGCTTATGCCCAGTCATGCCCAGCTCTTTTTGATCCCGTGGATCATAATCCACTGCCAGGCTCCTCTGTCCATGGAATGTCCCAGGCAAAAATACTGGAGTGGGTTGCCATTTCCTACTCCAGGGAATCTTCCTGACCCGGGGATTGAACCCATGTCTCCTACGTCTCAGGTTCTTTACCACTGACACCACCTGGGAAGCCCCCTTTGTCAGACTGCAGATGCCCAATCTTCCGTCATTCCCCCACAACCATCTTCCTGTGTTCTCCCCTCATTTGGACGTGCTCCAATTTGCCAATGTCCTTCTTCAAGAGTGACCCTCGGAACCAGCCAGATGTGATCTGACCAGAAAAGAAAACACCCTGCACTTCTTTTGTCTGCCTTTCCTTCCAGGGAGAGTACACCCTAACAATCGAAACGATGCCCCAGCAATGGCTCCAGCTGAACCTGGGGTTACCCCAACTGTCCTGAGTAGTAGCAACCTGGACACAAATTTTGATAGGAGGCTGGAAAAGAGGGCATGTGCTCAGTGGTGTGCAAACCCACTGCCTTTGGAAAGACACCATTACCTTGGGGAAGCACAGCCGGGAGGTAGGAAGGGAAGGGAGACAATTCCAGAGGTACGTTTCCCTTTTGCAGTTTCCTCTGATTGACCCTTGGGTTTACCAGGCGCTGGTGGTAAAGAACCCACCTGCCAATGCTGGAGACATAAGAGATGCTGGTTTGATCCCTGGATTGGGAAGATCCCATGGAGGAGGAAATGGCACCCAACTCCAGTATTCTTGCCAGGAGAATCCCATGGACAGAGTAGCCAGGCAGTCTACAGTCTATGGGGTCCGCAAGGAGTCAGACATGACTGAGTATCTGAGAACCTGATTGACCGCAGGAATTCAGCACCATGGAGATAGCCAACCCCAAATCTCCAGAACAATGTTTTCACCTGCCTTCAGTCTAGATTATACCAAAGAACTTCCCTTCATAGAGTCTTCCCTATCCACACTTCCAAGTTTACTGTCAGAGCACACCTGAAACCTAGACATCCAAAGATTCCACTGTGAAAGCATTTTATGGTTTTGAAAAAAAGAATCAGAGTAAAGGGTGCCTAATACACAAGAATGTATCCCAGGGCAAGGCACAGTGGAATGGTAAGAGTGAAGAGAGCTCCTTCAAGTCAGCTGTGCGCTGCTTCACTGCGATACAATGACAGAGTCCAACTTAGCATCCCACCACCCACGCGCCTACCCCCCCACACTCACATACACATATTCATATTCAAATTGCGTCTTAAGCATCAGGACAAACAAGGGACTTCTGTAGACTGATGATTCCCACATTAAACCCAACCTATCAACCTGGGATGGTTGGCCAGATAACATTCTTGAAAATCCTCTCAAGGATTCTACGGGGGCTTCTTCCCCCACTTCACTCCCTGTCACGTGTGTACACAGCGCCCCATCAGAGGTGTGCACTCAAGACACTCTAAAAATGCTATATCCATCTCTTTGTGCATTCATTCAAAATTACTCAACATCTGCCAAGAGCTTTCCTTCCAAGAACTTTCCCTCCAAGGGCTTACCCTGGAGGGAAGAGTCACAAGATTATGTCTCCTCCAGTCATTCAGTACAATGCTGAATGTGTGCTCAGTTGTGTCCGACTCTTTGCCACCCCATGGACTGTAGCCTTCCAGGCTCCTCTGTCCATGGGATTTCCCAGGCAAAAATACTAGAGTGGGTTGCCATTTCCTCCTCCAGAGGATCTTCTCAACCTGGGGATTGAACCTGCAGGTTCGGATTCTTTACCGAGTCACCTGGGAAGTCAATACAACACCTTACTGGGTAAATAAGTTGCAAAAGCATAACACACCGTAGGAGTTTAGGGGAAGGGAAGATGAAGGGTTGGCAGGTTACAACTTCCTGAAAAGCAGGGGAGGTGAGTTGGATGGTGAAGGCTCAGTCTGAGCATGGGTCACAGGAGAACGGAGGAGCCTGGCTGTCATTTCCACTGCCAGTCTGGAGGACTGCAGGGAATCATTATCCTCGCACGCCTGAAGCATGATGTCTTGAATGTTCCCGGCAACTCAATTACGGCATGCAAATTTTCCGCGGAGTTGACTTCTTGGTCTTCGAGAGCCACGCACACGCTCCTTTGGGCTGTTTGCACGGGGAAAACATTGTTGGGAAAGGAGCCTGAGGACCAACCACGGGAAAGTGCACTCAATTGCACTTTGGTTGAGATAATTGCTGCATTTTGTGTGTGTGTGTGTATTTTTTTTTTTTAAATTGTAGGCTCTGGAGGTGACCACAAGCAAAATTTGTGACAGACATTTGACACTGAGAAACTGCCATGTACAGGGTGAAACTTTTCACATCCTCAACCCCTCCCCTCCCCCCAAAACTGGTTTGTTGACTAACAAAGGAAAATTATCTAAAACCGCTGGAGTATGTTAGCCAAGTCTTCTCTTTTGTCGTAATGCTCTTCGTGCTGGGCATCAAGATTTCTCATGGTTACAGGCACACGGATTCCCTTCCAGGCAAGCCCGTTCAAGTTCACGGCCCGGGTGACCTTTGCAGCCCATCAACCCCATCGGCTCAAGGTGTTGCTTCTTGAGCTCGAAAGTGCAGATTTGCAGACCCCTACTTGCAATGCAGGAGATTGGGTTTGATCCCTGGGTAGGGAAGATCCCCTGGAGAGGGGAATGGAAGTCCACTCCAGTATTCTTGCCTGGAAAATTCTACAGAAAGAGGAGTCTGGCAGGCTCTAGTCCGTGGGATCTCAAAGAGTCAGACACTACTGAGCAGCTAACTCTTTATCGCCCATCGTGGGCTCCAAAGACTTCATAGCCTTGCTCAGTTCCTGCACAGCAACCTCTTTATCCCCTGGGGAGATGTCCTCCTTTGTTCCTTTCTGCCTGTGGCAACCTCTGTCTCCAAGAAAGCTGGTGGGCATGACTGTGCAAAGGACACCAGTCCATCAAGTGGGAAAAAAATTCCCCAGCCTCATGGAAGAAAAAGACAGGGCTGTTGGAGACATCCTCCCTGCCCGCAGCCATCAGGACCCTGTGATGACGGCCGGCATCACAAGGATATAATCAGAAGGACTGAGTGGAGAGCTTAGAGAGACAATTGCGTGGCAAATCTCCAGCCTCAGCCGGGCGGCAGGTCCAGACCAGCTGCTGGGAGCTCGCCAGCTGCCTCAGTGGTCATTCCCAAGGGCACCTCTAACAAGATCCTAGGACTCCTCCAGCTGACTTCCCAAGCTGGCTTCCCTCCCAGAGGAGCATTCTTGCCTATTGGCCTTCGCAATCCTACTTCTCATTGTCAAGAAGTCATGACAGCAAAAGTATTAGATTGGGAGGTCATCCTGACTTTGTGCCTGCCATCTTTTGGACTGGGGGACCTCAGGGAAGCTCTCCATGGCTTGGTTCCATCACCTGAGAACTTAAAATAATATTCATCTCCTGGGGTCCTGGGGAAGACTCAATAAGACAGTGGAGGTGAAAATGATTACCTACCATGGCACCTATCACATGGTTTGTCACAAATGAAAGTAAATGGCCCCACAAACTACCTTAATGAATCAGTCAAGAAGCACTTCCGGGGAACCCGTGTGTGTGCTCAAGGCTTCCCCTGTGGCTCAGGAGTAAAGAATTTGTCTGCAGTACAGGAGGCTCAGGAGATGCAGGTTCAATCCCTGGGTCAGGAAGGTCTCTGGAGCAGGAAACAGCAATCCATGGCAGTGTTCTTGCCTGGAAAATCCCATGGACAGAGGAGCCTGGTGGGTTATAGTCCACAGGGTGGCATGACTGAAGCAACTGAGCATGCACGCAATGAAGATGACAAAAGCAGACAAAGTATTTTTTTCCCCTCAAGGAACTTATAGCCTAGTTGAGGAGATGATGTAGCATAGGCCATAACAATTTAAAAGCAGTGAACAGGCATCCAAAATAGATGCACTCTGTATGTGCCGTGGAAATCTCAAAGAAGCAGCAACAAGAGCAAGACAGGAGAGTCAAGGAAGGAGAGGTTTAAGCAGAACCTCGAAGGCTGAGGAGGACTTTGACAAGCCCAGAAGACATCCATCCCCCAGAAAGGAAGGCTTTCAAGAAAATGTTCAGTTCAGTTCAGTTCAGTCGCTCAGTCGTGTCCGACTCTCTGTGACCCCATTAGCGTCCCATGAATTTCCACCATCAAAGTTGATCTTTCAAGGGCCCAATTGCCCTTGAATAATTATGAAAACTCAAGTTCAATTCTAGTGTATAAAAGAAAGAAAGGCACCTACTTACTGCCTCCTCCATGAGGCTGTCTTAGATTTAATACAGGAACTATGGTTTGTGGCTCAGACAGTAAAAAATGTGCCTGCAATGCAGGAGACCTGGGTTCGATCCCTGGGTCGGGAAGATCCCCTGGAGAAGGGAATGGCAACCCACTCCAGAATTCTTGCCCGGAGAATTCCACGGACAGAGGAGCTTGGTGGGCTACAGTCCATGGGGTCTCAAAGAGTTGGACACGACTGAGCAAGTTGCACATGGTTTTCCAATCTCAGAAAGAGAACCGAAGGCAAGAAAAAGACAAGAGAAACTAAAGCTTGCAGAGGGATGACCATCTGTGTTTGCTGGTTTAGTCTTCCTTCCAATGTGTAATTACCCTGCCAAGGGCTGAGTTGGCCATTTGGAGAGACGATGATGCAGGTCAAGCAAATAACCCACAAATGAGGAAAACAACCTACAGACCATGGACTGTATGGACCGGGCTTTTCTCTTAAAGGAGATTTGTGTTTGCCAACTAAAAACAAGACACTGCCTCAGAGCATTTTAATTTGGTAGGAAACATCAAACTCACAGCTCTTTAGCACAGTCTCTTTAGCCAACCACCTTACCCCTAGAATAAAACATAAGACGGTATTATTTTCATTTTGTGTGAAACATTCAAAGTTCAGGGCTGGAAAATGGTGTGTGGGCTGATGTCTGATAGTGCAGCCAGTTATTATGTAGTGACTCACGAGAAATTTCCAGAGCTACCACACCTTAAAGTTAAACTCACTCAAGCCAGACAGTAAACTATTAGTAGAGATATTTTTGTAACCATAATTTCTAGTCTTTTAACTAATTTTTTTTAACTTGCAGCATGGCCAGTTTTGTAAAAGTTATAGAACTTTTTTTTTTTCCTGGCATCAGGGTTTTGGAATATTTATCCTTTTTAAAAACAATACAAAATAAAAACATGCCCTTGGGGTATTTTAAGGAATTTTTCAGCCTACCAGCTTGGTCAACCAGCGTTGTCCTGGCACACTGACTCCACCGTGTCAGCCAGCCCGGCTGCCCACCACAGGAAGGACTCAGCTCAGGACTCCTGTGGTTGTGGCCATGTCTGCCCCAGGTACCCATAAGGAAGTCTGTCTGTGGCCAGGCCAAGCAAGATGGCACCACGTGAGGAGTGAGGAGAGCTGCTGACAGGACACCGGAGCTCTGGGAGAGGCTATTATGCAGAGGAGCAGCTGCCAAGCTTTTCTCTGACACCAAGTGAAGCAACTAGCAAAGCATGCATCCCTCCCGGATAGCCTTTATCCCTCCAGCTGAGTCCAGTTGGGGTCCCCTGCATTAATATACTTATGTACCCAGCAGGAACCCACGATGAAGCTGCACCTACCTGTGTGTGAGAGCCCAGAGCTGGAAGCTTCTATTGAATATCAACAGGTCTTTAGAGAACTTCCAAAGGGTAGAGCTTGAGTCTCGGGATCTCTCTATAGCAACTGTGGTGTTGGAGAAGACTCTTGAGAGTCCCTCAGACTCCAAAGAAATCCAACCAGTCCATCCTAAAGGAGATCAGTCCTGAATGTGCATTGGAAGGACTGATGCTGAAGCTGAAACTCCAGTACTTTGGCCACCTGATGTGAGGACCTGACTCATTGGAAAAGACCCTGATGCTGGGAAAGACTGAAGGCGGGAGGAGAAGGGGACGACAGAGGATGAGATGGTTGGATGGCATCACCGACTCGATGGACATGAGTCTGAGCAAACTCCAGGAAATTGTGAAGGACAGGGAAGCCTGGCGTGCTGCAGTCCATGGGGTCACAAAGAGTCCGACAAGACTGAGTGACTGAACAAAAGCAATAGCAAATGCATTGACTGGCTTTTCTTCATATAGTTTTGATTTTTTTTTTTTTTGTTGTTGTTGTTTGTTTTGTTTTGGCTGCACTGAAGGGCATGTGGGAATCTTAGTTCCCCAAGCAGGGATCGAACCAGAGCTTGTTGCAGTCGAAGCGTAGAGTCTTAACTGGACCACCAAGGAAGTCCCCCTGCAGTTTTAATCCTCATAATGGTTTGTGATCAGATCTGTGATGGAGAGGGAACTCGTGGGCTACCGTGGCTGGTGATTTGATTCTATATTTCTGAGCTTAGGGCTTTACACAAAAATACCCACTCTTCAAATGGGATGGATGAAATAGAAATAATATACAGATGTCATTGTCCATTTATTCCCATCTCTGACACCACTGCCAGAATCTCAAATGCATTACAAAACTCTATCATAGAGAAGCACCTCCCTCTCTTTTACATGCTCAATAAATGAAGGATTGATGACTGACCTCCAAAGACCCTCCCTTTTCAGGAGAGGAGCTGGGGCAGTGGAGGGAAGACCTTGAACTTGTGGAGGCGAGCAGAGGCTTCCTGCCCAGGCTCAGCCAGAGGAACCGCGTGGGGCCGGGGCCAATGCCAAGGCTGGGAACACGAGATGGGGAGGATGCTGACGCACCGCAGGCAGGGCTTGGGATTTTTCTGGGTTAGGAACACAAACTGTGCACACACCTCAGTCATCAATCCCTGCAAGACAGAGTCTGACAGAGGGGTTAGAGGACACAGAGGAGTTGGGAAGATGAGGGCTGAAGCCACGTCCGTCCCTGGACTGTTTTGTCTTGGCGCGGAGTTGGCATGCAGCATGCAGGTGCTGAATCAGTGACACGTTGCTGAGCTTGTGGACAGGGTGCGGGGGTGGCTGAGGGAAGACTGTATGCTATAGGGAGACAGAGGGTACCTCCCTCCCCGACCACAGGTGTCTGGACATAGAGGGTAGTCCACGTTCGCGTGTTCTCTGTGTATCTTTCCTGTTTAAATGTCAGCCATGGTTGGGATGGGTCAGTACAGGGAGGCCTCCCTGGGGTAGGAAATCCCACACTTCTCAGCAGGTTTCTTCTGAACCCAGACCTCTGTGTTCTACCTAGGTCAGGACATAAGGGTTGGGGTCTCCCTGTATGCTGTGCTTAGTTGTTCATTCACGTCTGACTCTTTGCAACCCCATGGACTGTAGTCCGCCAGGCTCCTCTGTCCATGCAGATTCTCCAGGCAAGAATACTGGAGTGGGTTGCCATGCCCCTCTCCAGGAGATCTTCCCAACCCAGGGATCGAACCCAGGTCTCCCATGTTGCAGGCAGATTCTTTACAATCTGAGCTACCAGGGAAGCCCAAGAATACTGGAGTGGGTAGCCTATCTCTTCTCCAGGGGAACTTTGGAGCCCCATATTCCTGGCCTTCCTTGCACATCTTGAAGGCAGCTTCTAGCTAAGAAAGTCTTCACCCACCTCTCCTTCATCTTTCTAGCAAAGCACTTTATCCGTCGACCCATCTTGGTGAATGCCGCCCCCTCCCCACGCTTTGCCCATCACTGACAGTTTCAATGTTTCTGTTCCAATCTCTGCTAAGACTTATGGGTCCCTTTCTGACACGACGGACAGGAGGAAAGAACAAGGTTCCCATCGTGGGTATGTCCTCTTCCTCACATCTGCTCTGCCTTATGCACTCATTTCTGTGTCTTCGTTGCCTGCGATCCTTCCCACCCACCCCACGCAGCCTCACAACAGTTGCACACCCTGAGTCAGAAGCTAAACTCAGAGGTTTCCTGCCCTGCCCTCCTTCCTTTGAATTTCTCAAAAGCCCACCTGCTCTGCAGAGGTTCCCAGTCATGCAGACCACACACATGGTATCTTTTATCTACGGGACATTTTCCCCTGCAGTTTGTAGAATACTGTGGCTGCTTCTGCTTTCTAACTTCTGCTTATTTCTTTTCTCCAAGGCAGGAAAGAAGTGTGGTCTGATGAATGCCTAACTTGGCATGGAAATGGAAAGATCTGAATCGGACTTACTGTGTCGCTAGGGGAAAATTACTTTGACTCTCTGGGTAAACTGATACTTCAGCAGCCTTGAGTAAGCAAATAGAAAGCAATTCAGCTGTTCAGAGAAGGGCATCCACCATGGCTAGCCCTTCCTGAAAGTAAGGCACATGATTGTTTCCGTTCGTTTCCATAGCAACTAGCATGAGTAGGTATCCTCTGCATGATCCTATCCCTACTCTCCCTTTCACCAATTTTGACTCTTTGGTTTCTTCAACATCAGGTGATCAAGGAAGCTCAAACCTTAGACACCCAAAAAGTTAGTGCTAGCCCAATAAGTTCAGTGAATAGCTGCCCTAAGTGTACCCAAGGGCTGGGCATCCATTTTGCTTTTATTTATTTCTTTAAGATTTTTTTGATATGGACCATTTTAAAGTCTTCATTGAATTTTTTTTTTACAATATTGTTTTTGTTGTGTGTTTTGGTTTTCTGACCACAAAACGTGGGATCTTAGCTTCTCTACTAGAGATTGAACTCACACCCCCTGCAGTGGAAGACAAAGTGTTAACCACTGGATAGCCAGGGAAGTCCCTGGGCATACATTTTAAATAGCCTGGGCCTGCGATGGGTGAAACATACACACAGCTCGCTATCAAGAATTTTGACGAATGACTCCCCACTCCTACACATAAAAGGTCAACACACTTTCAATCTCAAGTGCCAGCAATTCAGATTAGTTAAAGCCAAGAAATAAACCCGTGGGCTTACATACCTTGCATGTTTGACCTCAGGCAAAGCTGGATATGGGGCTTCCCTGGTGGCTCAGACAGTGAAGAATCTGTCTGAAATGCAAGAGACCTGGGTCCAATGCCTGGGTCAGGAAGATCCCCTGGAGAAGGGAATGGCTACCCACTCCAGTATTCTTGCCTGGAGAATTCCATGGACAGAGGAGCCTGGCGGGCTACAGTCTATGGGGTCACAAAAAGAGTTGGACGTGACTTGGTGACTAAACAACAACAAACAATACTGAATACTGGAAAATGGCTAAGAAAGTAGATTTCAGGTACTCTTACTACACACACACACACACACATAAAGGGTAACTACGTGAGGAGATGTATATGTTAATTAGCTTAACAGTAGTAGTCATTTCACTATGTATAGTCAAACCATCATGTTACACAACTTAAATATATACCATTTTTTATCACAAAATTTCAAATGTCTTCGGAGCTCTGCCTCTGTCTCCCCCTGCTGGACAGGTGCTCTCCAGAAGGTTGGAAGATGGTTGCCAGCTCAGAGGCCCAGTAAAAGGAAGTATTTAGCGACTCCAGTACTCTTGCCTAGAAAATCCCATGGATGGAGGAGCCTGGTGGGCTGCAGTCCACGGGGTTGCTAAGGGTCGGACACGACTGAGCAACTTCACTTTCACTTTCCACTTTCACACATTGGAGAAGGAAATGGCAACCCACTCCAGTGTTCTTGCCTGGAGAATCCCAGGGACAGGGGAGCCTGGTGGGCTTCCGTCTATGGGGTCACACAGAGTCGGACACGACTGAAGTGACTTAGCAGCAGCAGCAGCAGCGATAGTTATTCTTGCCTGGAGAATTCCAACGTACAGAGGAGCCTGATGGGCTACAACCCGTGGGGTTGCAAAGAGTCCGACACGACTGAGCGACAAACACTTAGCAGTCTCCCAGGGAGACTCTGCTTAGGTTCTGGGCCCATTTCTGAACTATACATGGGACACACAGCCTCCTGAGGCAGGGGAACGTGTTCATCTCATGAGAAAAGCATTCACTTCCTAGAAGAATGACAATCGATGCTGGACAGGAAAAAACATCCAATGTCTCTTCGCCACCCTGAGCTAGTGAGGAGCCAAAACTACAGAAAACTGTAGCAAACTGGGTTGCCCCATGCACCTAGGATCCAGTCTTCTAAATCTTACATGTTTCCAGTTAAATCTAAAGAAAGAACTGAGGTCACGCTTTAGCAATATGAAGCATCACACTGTTGTTGCTATTTGACTCTTTTGCTAAGTTGTGTCTAATTCTTTGTGACCCCGTGGACTGCAGCACACCAGGCTTCCCTGTCCTTCCCTATCTCCCAGAGTTTGCTCAAACTCATGTCCATTGATTTGGTGATGCCATCCAACCATCTTATCCCTGGTCACCCCCTTCTCCTCCTGCCCTCAATTTTCCCCAGCATCAGGGTCTTTTCCAATGAGTTGGCTCTTCACATCAGGTGGTCAGAGTATTGGAGCTTCAGCTTCAGTATTGGTCCTTCCAATGAGAATTCAGGGTTGAACTATGGCACTCTACTGTTTTCTATAGTTGGATAAAGCTCTTCCAGTTTGGTGAAACTAAATTCAAATAGCCAGAGATTTTGCTGCAATTGTCAAAATGTTTCTATGACTCATGGGATGAATGGGAAAAATACACAAAAAGGTCAAAGTTACACTGACGTCAGATCGTAATCACACCCTTGAATTGTGACAACCCACGAATCAAGTTTCCCACATTACTGACATTTTTCTCCATGGAGGGTACTTGATTACCCTAAAGCAGATTATCTATGGATTTATCTAAGATCAGCTTTTCACCCAGGTTGGCATCCTGTCAGCAATCCACACAACTCTTGCTTATACCACTGAGTCAGCCTGCTGAAGCTCAACTCTGACTCCTTTACTCAAGAACACAAATGTGAAACAACCAAATCACCTAATGAGTCACGTGCAGTCATGTCTGACTCTTTGAGATGCTATTGACTGTAGCCCTCCAGGCTCCTCTATCGATAGGGTTCTCCAGGCAAGAATACTGGAGTGGGCTGACATATCTCCTCCAGGGGATCTTCCTGGCCCAGGGATGGAATCAGTGTCTCTTAAGTCTCCTGCATTGGCAGGCAGATATTTGTTTGGTTTTGATTTTTGCCACTAGTGCCATCTGGGAAGCCCCCTGATGAGCCACAGATCAACTTAAAAGACAACACTCTTTCATTAAACACTGATACTGAAGGCCTTAAGCGGGTGATGTTTTCCTACAATAAGAAGATCAGGACTGTCTCCAGCACTAAGGACACTCTTAACATCCTGAAGGTCTGCCCCTAAGTAGGGACTTCTGAGGTAGGTAGGCTTTATAGTCAGAGGAGAAGGTCTCAGATACGCTATGGAGTATGTAAAACCCAACTCAACCGGAAGAACTCTCCCTGACTTTGTGGTAAGTTACTTTTTCTCACCCTCAAGCCTCCGCCTAACAGATTCACGTCCCAGTAACAACAAGCTATCAAAACTCATAGAGGCCTTGCCCTGTGACAAGCATGAGAACACAAAGATGAACTGGAAGAAGCACTTCTAGGCGAGACACCATTGTGAGCTCAAGCTCCAAGCTCTCCAACTCCAGACACAGCAAGGATATAGGAAACACTTTTCAAGATAAAATCACACTGCAATATCAAATAAATATTTTCCATGGAAGAGAAACACACCATTATATAAACAGGTCAAAGCCATGAGCTTCAAGATTTCCCAGTTAAGAAGGCAGAGAGGGGCAAAGTTTGACTCTTCTGGGCTGATATTCCCCTGGGCTTATAGGGAATAAAGCCTTCCAGGTTCAGCACAGGGTCTGAATAAGGATGGAGCCTGAAGCCACAGGTGCTGCTGACCTTCCTCAGCTATAAAAAGAAGCAGGAAAACCATAGCCGCTGCCCTAAACCACTGGCCTTTTTATAAAATCCAGGAAGCTCCAGTGATGAAAAGAAACAGAGACAGCATGGACCCCCATTCTTTTTTAATTGAAGTAAAGTTGATTTACAATGTTGTGTTAGTTTCTGGTATACAACATAATGATTCAATTATATCTATATAATTAAATTTTATATATATATTATTTGTACAGATTCTTTCCCATGGTGTGTTTAGTCACTCAGCCATCTCTCCTTCTTTGCGACCCCATGGACTGCCAGAGATACTGAGCGTGTTTCCCTGTGCCACACAGCAGGTGCTTGTTGCTTATCCATTTATATAGAGTGGTGTGTATACGTTAATCTCAAACCCCTAATTTATCCCTCCCCTCCCCTTACCCCTTGGGTAACCATAAGTTTTTTTTCTATGTCTGTGAGACTATGTTTTGTAAATAATTTCACTCATGTCTTTATTTTAGATTTCACATATAAATGGTATCATATGATATTCGTCTTTCTCTGTCTGGTTTACTTCATTTACTATGATAACCTCTGCATGTGTGTGCTAAGTTGCTTTAGTTGTGTCAGACTCTTTGTGACTCTTGTATGGACTGTAAGCCTAACCCCCATCCCCCAGGCTCCTCTGTCCATGGGATTCTCCAGGCAAGAATGCTGGAGTGAGTTGCATGCCCTCCTCCAGGGGATCTTCCTGACCCAGGGATCAAACCCACATCTCTCACATCTCCTGCATTGGCAGATGGGTTCTTTACCACTAGCACCACCTGGGGAGCTCCATGATAATCTCTAGGTCCATGCGTGTCGTTGCAAGTGGCATTACTTCATTCTATTTTGTGGCTGAGTAGTATTCCACTGTAAAAATATAGGGCTTCCCTGGTGCCTCAGATGGTAAAGAATCTGCATGCAATGCAGGAGGAAAAACATGGAAATGAATCCTTCAGTAGAACATTGTATTATTATTTAGAGTTTAGCTAGCATGAAGAGCTATGAAATCAAAGTTAGTCACTCAGTCGTGTCCTACTCTTTGTGACCCCATGGACTGTAGCCCACTCTGTCCATGGGATTCTCCAGGCAAGAATAGTGGAATGGGTTGCCATTTCTTTCTCCAGGGGATCTTCGCAACCCAGGGATAGAACCCAGGTCTCCTGCATTACAGGCAGACTCTTTGCTGACTGAGCCACCAGGAAGAGCCACGAAGACCAGGGTTCAAATCCCTGTTCCGCTGTGTAAATACACCACATCTTATTTATCCATTCATCTGTTGAAGCAAAGTTAACTTGCTTCATGTCTTGGCTATTGTAAATAGTGCTGCTATGAACACTGGAGGGCATGTATCTTTTTGAATTAGAGTTTTCTCTGGATATATGCCAAGGAGTGGAATTGCTGGATCATATGGTAGGTAATTCTAATTTTAGGTTTTAAAGAACCTCCATACTGTGTCCAGTTTGCTCAGGCTGCTGTAACAAAATACCATAAGCTTCAAGGCTTAAATATTTCTTGTAGTCCAGGAGGCTGGAAGTCCAAGACCAGGTGCCAGCTTGGTTGGATTCTAGACTCATTTCCTGGATGTTTTCCATAGTGGCTCTACCAATTTACATTCTCCACACCCTCCCTGGAGCCCCATTCTGAGTGCAGCCACCACCCTGTTTGGTGGCTGCATATATGCATTCCCAGTACATAGGCAGGGAGGAGGCCCAGCCGTGAATAGTCAACCTGGTTCTGGAACAGGGCCTCTGGGAGCTAGATAGAGTAACATTAAAATCACTAAACAGGGAAGAAAATAACCCAAAGCAAGAGGGAAGGATAAGCCAGTCAAGATGAGCATGCAAACCTAAATTTTAAAGGAAATCTAACATAAGGAAGTCAGCTAACAATCTGAAAAAACAGAAAAATATTCTCTCAAAAATGGAAATACCTGAGCAATCTCAAAAATTATCTTAAATAAGTATGCTTGAAACTTTCAAAGAGATAAAGCAATTGCATGCACAAAGAACAAAAGCGAAAGGCTTTTCTTTTGTGTGTAATTAATATAAAATGTTGTTCTTAAGGCTTTAAGAACTAAGCTTAAATTTCTGATAAATAATCAGGACACGTGAAAAGGGGAAAGAAGTTTCCCTTTCAGAGGAGATATTGGGAAACTGCCAGTTTCAAGTCAAAAGTTAACAAAAGTTCTTAAAAAACACACACAAAAAAAACCCAAAACAATTTATTAGGACTGTTCCATTTTCAAATGACAGAAACTCAAATCAAAGTAGCTAAAAACAAAAAAGGAGACTTTATTGTCACACTTAACTGAAAAATCCAAGGGATATAGATTTAGGTATGGCTGGATCTAAGTGCTTAAATTATATTATTAGAAGTTTTCTCCTTAATTCTGCTAAAGCCTCTGCTGTGGCTTTATTTTAGGGGGCCACCCAGGTGGCACAATGGTAAAGAATCTGCCTGCGAATGCAGGAGACACTAGAGATGTAGTTTCCATCTCTGGGTTGGGAAGGTCCCCTGGAGAAGGAAATGGCAAACCATCCAGTATTCTTGCCTGGAGAGCTCCATGGACAGAGGAGCCTGGCAGGCTACAGTCCACGGGGTCACAAAGAGTTGGACATGACTGAGCACACTCAAACTACACACGTGAGTAAAGAACACATGGTTCTGAAAAATAATCAGTTACAAATCCTAGAAATTAAAAATACATCCATTAAAATTAAAACCTCATAGATTGCATAAATACTGAACACAAGTGATGGGAGAATTAGACACTGGAGGACAGTACCGAGGAATTCACCTAGAACACAGCACAGGAGATAAACGGATAGAAGACATGAGCAGGAAAATGAGAGGCACGAAGGATAGATTAAAGCATATTTAGTTTACTTTTTCCGAGGCTGTAGTGAGGCAGGCACCGTCACCCCATTTTGCAGAAGAAGAAACTCTGCAGCCAAAGTGTACAGACACTGCCTCTTTTTTTACTAAGAATCATTGAGGAATGCTCATTCTTGGGTCAAAGAAGTTCTACTGTAGCCACGTTGAACATAGCTAGCATCCCGTTGGTCCATTACCATGAGCCCAAAGCTGACGTTATGAATAATTTTTTAAACATGTTGGGTAGAGTGTGGTAAGTAGAATTTGCTCACAGAAGTAGACTTGGGAAGGGAAATGTCTAGCCTTTTCAGGCTGCCATAACAAAACACCATAGACTACCAGGCTTAAACAACAAGGTTTATTCCTCACAGTCCTGGAGGCTAAAAGTCCGAGACCAGGTGCCAGTGTGGTTGGGTTCTAGTGAGGACTCACTTCCTGGCTTATAGACAGCCACCTTCTCACCAGATCCTCCAAGACCAAGAAAGAGTTCTGGTCTCTTCATCACTGTGTATGGACACCAGTGCCATCACTGGGGCTCCATTCCCATGACTTCATCCAAATCCAATTACCTCCCCAAACCCCACCTCCAAACACCACCACCTGGGGAGAAGGGCTTCAACACACGAATTTGTTGAGGGGACACCAACAAATAGTCCACAGCAGGTGGAAAAGCATAAGAGGAAAAGAAGGCGGAGGAGAAAGGGAGAAAAAGAAACAAGAGATGGTGGAGATGGAGAAGACTCTGGGGCACCAAGGACTTGGGCCAGAAATGCACAACCACCACAGGACATTCTCCCCAGGACCCAAACGCCTCCCCGCCAGAGGAGGAGACAGCTCACACGCGGCTTCAGTGAAGAGCCCCTCTCGCCAACCCTACCTCAGCCTTACGACAGTCACAAAATGCTGGGCTTTTCAAGACCCAAAGGCGACTTGCCTGGCACTCTGCCCCTTGAACTACAAACACTGACAGCTTTGGAAGCGGTAGATTTACTTACATTCTGCTTATTAAAATGATGTTTGAGAAAAACCATCTGCTATTTAAGATGCCCAAATTGAAATGCTTCTTCTGAAGAAGGGGCAGATAGAGAAGCACACCGATCGTTCATTTCCCACCCCCCACCCCCATCTTGGTCCCTGACACATTGATGATTCAGTAGACTTCCAAGTTAGGCTGAGTGCTCCTTCCACCCTCTTACATTCTGCTGACTAGGCACTCAGGGAGGATGCTTTAATGACCTTTCTACATCCTCTGGCCTAGGGGCTCTATCCTATACCATTTAAATATTCTCCACTTTATTGTCTGGACTTGGGCAAAAGCCATTTTCAGTCCAGTTATTTATGGCTTTCTTACCTTTGTGATGAAGTTATCATTAATAACATTTAAATAATCTCTGTTTTATCATCTCTGGACTTGAGCAAAACCCATTTTCCTATTGGTCACTCATGGTTTCCTTAATCGCAATCAAGGGAGAAAAATTCTGTTTAAAACTGCATCTAATTTAAGGGTTCAAGATCCAACTATGTATTTCTACTTACCTGTGGTCCAAATGATTTCAACTTTTCTTCAAGGCTCCCCAAATCAGCAGAGATGACCTTTCATCACCCCCTCCCCACCTCAGGCAGTAACAGCTTAAGGAAACTGGTGAATTACTTTTTCCACCTAAGACCACAATTTCTGAAACCACTTCCTCTCTTCACTCTCCTTGACCTCGCTTCAGTATTAGGCCCTGTAAACCGCACTCTCCTTGAGACCCTCTCTTTAGCTCTGTGTTTGTATATATGTTAAGAGCAAAGATCGTGGCATCCACAGACCTGAATTTGAATGGCTGTCTGACACTTTCTAATTGCAAGACATTGGGGAAGTTGTTTAAAACCTCCAAGCCTTGGTTCTCACACCTCTAAAAGAAGAATGGTAACTCCCACTTCAGAGGGAGTATGGTGAAGACAAAATCAACTCCTCATAGAGTGTTTAGAAAGGTCCACAGTCACTGTGAGATCTGTAGGCAGACCCTCCCCACTTCACATGTCACCTCCTGTGTCGGCTCCTGAACATTAATTCAACCCAAGCTGCTTTGGTCCTCAGCCACTTCCTCACCTCTGAGGCTCCCCCACCTCCCTCCCAGATCCCACCTGGGGCGCAGTCGACTAGCCTCACAGTTTTACATGCCTGAAATGAAACTCGAAGAGATGACATCCCCTCTGGTCTGTTTTCATGTCTGTAAAGCAGATGCTGAATGAGTGAATAAGTCAAGATTCCTCCTAATGCCCCTTCCTAAATAAGTGAAGTCACTTCTCCTGCCTCTTCTCCAGCCCTTTTCTTGCCCCTTCTTTCTTCCTCCCCTCCCTCACTTCTGAGGTCTGGAACAGAATTTGGATAGTTTACCAGATGACAATAATCTAGGCTGGAAAATGCTTGTGTAAGATTCTGGCTCTCAGCTTCCACCACCTGGCACAGCTTTGGCTCTGGAGATGTGGGCTAACTCGGATGCTTCTGATAGAAGTGGTTTTTGAGAACCTTCTCAAGACAATCCAGCTTGCAGGCATACGTGCTAACTTGCTTCAGTGATGTCTGATTGTTTGCAACTCTATGGACTGTAGCCCACCAGCCTCCTCTGTCCATGGGATTCTCCAGGCAAGAACACTGGAACGGGTTAGAATACTGGAGTGGGTTGCCATGCTCCAGGGGCTCTTCCTGACCCGGGGATCTAGCCCGAGTCTCTTATGTCTCCTGCATTGGCAGGCGGGTTCTTTACCACTAGCACCACCTGGGAAGCCCTAGTTCTGTTTTGTGAAGAGCATAAAATCCATAAGGAGATTAGGGTATTTCCTCTCCGCATTAAGCTGGCTACGTATGTTAAGAAATTATTTCCCTGAGAGAGAGCTTTGTGTAGCCACTCTGGAGAACAGCTGGCACTACTTAAGCGAACACCCCTTCCTGACACCCTGCTATCTGGCAGTTCCACTGAGGCACAAGGATCCTAAGGAGAGCTGCATGAGAATGGCCACCATGCCAAGGATTTGGAAGCAGTCTTGGTGTCCACTGATTGAACAGATTGATAAAATGTATACGGGCTTCCCTGGCTGTTCCATGGTTGAGACTTCGTCTTCCAATTCAGGAGGTGCGAGTTTAACCCCTGGTCAGGCCACTAAGATCCCACATGCTTTATGGCCAAAAAAACTAAAACGTGAAAGAGAAGCAATATTGAAACAAATTCAATAGAGTTTTAAAATGTTCCACATCAAAAATCTTAAAAAAAAACACAACGATTTGATTTAAAATATATATATACATAAAATGGGTAAATCATACTCCGGAATAATATTCAATAAGCAGAGGCTAAGAAGTAAATGTACACTACGGTATATACGTAACTGATACATAAACTTCATAAACAGAAAGAAGGAATCAAGAATTTATCCTGGCTTTCTCTATGAGTTATATTATGAATAGCCAAATAATTTATCACTGGAACCTTTGTTATAGAAGTGTTCCAGCTAATGAACAAAGAATGCTAGAATTAGAAGATCACCGTCTTATAACACCAAATTGTGACAGACTCTAAGATGACCCCCATTTATCACTGGTATTCATGCCCTCATGTCATCTCATTCCCTTAAATACCGATGGGACCTGTGACTTGCGCCTAATCGATAGAATACGGTAGAGGTGATGGGATGTCTCTTCCATGATTACATTACGTATGACTGTCCTTCCATCTTTCCAGCAGAGTCTCTTTACAGACTGTTTCTCTTGGCTGGCTGTGAGCAGGTAAGCTGCTATCTAAAGACGTCCAATGGCAGGCTTCTGACCACAGCTAACAAGGAACTGAGACTCTCTGTCAGACTCACCCAAAGACTTGAACCCTGCCAGCAGCCACTAGGCTTGGAAGCAGATTCTCCTCCAGTCAGGCCTCAGACCACACTCTAGCCCTGGTCAATATCTTTTTTGTAGCCTTCTGAGAGACCCTGAAGTCAAGGTCTCAGCTAACTTGTGCCAGGACCTCTGACCCATCACCATAAGATAATTAATGTGGATTATTTTTTTTGCTTTTTTTTTTTTTTGCAAACCACTAAGTTTGTGACAATAGTGTTACAAGCCAAAAGACAACTAATATACTAATAAACTAATAAGATCCTAGGTTTTGGTTACCAGGAGCTGCTAATATTCAGCTCAGTTCAGTTCAGTCACTCAGTTGTGTCCGACTTTTTGCGACCCCATGAATCACAGCACACCAGGCCTCCCTGTCTATCACCAACTCCAAGAGTTCACTCAGACTCATGCCCATTGAGTTGGTGATGCCATCCAGCCATCTCATTCTCTGTTGTCCCCTTCTCTTCCTGCCCCCAATCCCTCCCAGCATCAGAGTCTTTTCCAGTGAGTCAGCTCTTCGCATGAGGTGGCCAAAGTATTGCAGTTTCAGCTTCAGCATCAGTCCTTCCAATGAACACCCAGGACTGACCTCCTTTAGAATGGACTGGTTGGATCTCCTTGCAGTCCAAGGGACTCTCAAGAGTCTTCTCCAGCACCACAGTTCAAAAGCATCAATTCTTCGGCGATCAGCTTTCTTCACAGTCCAACTCTCACATCCATACATGACCACGGGAAAGACCATAGCCTTGACTAGATGGACCTTGGTTGGCAAAGTAATGTCTCTGCTTTTTAATATGCTATCTAGGTTGGTCGTAACTTTCCTTCCAAGGACTAAGTGTCTTTTAATTTCATGGCTACAATCAGCATCTACAGTGATTTTGGAGCCCCCAAAAATTAAGTCTGACACTGTTTCCACTGTTTCCCTATCTATTTGCCATGAAGTGATGGGACCAGATGCCATGATCTTAGTTTTCTGAATGTTGAGCTTCAAGCTAACTTTTCACTCTCCTCTTTCACTTTCATCAAGAGGCTTTTGAGTTCCTCTTCACTTTCTGCCATAAGGGTGGTGTCATCTGCTAATATTACACACACACAAAAGAGAAAACCAAATCTGAGATGCTCATGGGAAAAACACTAGACAAACTGTGAAACAGTCTTGTCAAAAAAAAAAATTATATAAGAGTCTGATCAAGTGTCTACATTCAGCTACCTACTTAAAAGAAACACAGAGATGAATCACACTGTGGTAAATCTTATGGGACAAACAGCTTGTGTTCTTCAAGCAATAAATTGAAAGGGAGGAAAAAATAAACACAGATTCACTGGGAAATGTATTGCTTAAAAGAGACTTGAAGAAATATCAGTCAGTCACCATGTATGAGCCTTAGCTGCATTCTGATTCGTGCAAAATTTATGGAAATAAATGACATTTATGAGAGGATTGGAAATTTGAGCACTGTTTAATGACATTCAGGACATATTTCCTTTTAAAGCTATTGATAAGGATATTGTGATTATGTTATCTTGTACAGACACACACTGAAATATTTCTGGATGAGATGATCCAATGTCTGAAAGGAAGGAAGTGGGTGGGCTGTAGATGGGATGGGCTTGGCCACAGGCTAATGATAGTTGAGGCTGAATAATGGGTACAGGAAGTACATTTACTCTGTTACTTCTTTTGGGGTATGTTCAAAATCCCCAATAATAAAAGGTTATTTAAATTACAAGTTGACAAGAAAACAATAAATATGTTGCAAGAACATTTACACACAAGAAGATAGAAACATTAGAATAGTTTCATATGGAGAAAGAAAGGCGATCGGAGAATGCGGACAAAAAGAAATGAGTAAAGCAATCCCACTCCTGGGTGTATATTGAAAGAAACAAAGTCAGAATCTTGAAAAGAAATCTGCGTCCCCATGTTCACTGCAGCCAAGGTATGGAAACAATCTATGTGTCTATTGATAGAAGAATGGGTAAAAAAGATGCGATATATATGTGTATGTGTGTATATATATATAATGGAATAATATTCAGCCATAAAAAGGAAGAAAATACTATCATTTGTGATAAGACAACTGAGTCTTCAGGCTTATTATGCAAAGCGAAACAGATCAGACAGGGAGAAACAAATATCTTATGATATCACTTCACTTTCACTTTCATGCATGGGAGAAGGAAATGGCAACGCACTCCAGTGTTCTTGCCTGGAGAATCCCAGGAACGCAGGAACCTGGTGGGCTGCCATCTCTGGGGTCGCACAGAGTCGGACATGACTGATGTGACATAGCAGCAGCAGCAGCATATGTTGTTGTTCAATCAATCAGTCGTGTCTGACTCTTTGTAAGGCCATGGACTGCAGCACACCAGGCCTCCCTGTCCCTCACCATCTCTAGAGGTTTGCTCAAGTTCAAGTCCATTGCATCCAGCCCTCTCATCCTCTGACACCCTGTTGCCCTCTGCCCTCAATCTTTTCCAGTGTCAGGGACTTTTCCAGTGGGTCGGCCCTTTGTATCAAATGACCAAAATACTGGAGCCTCAGCTTCAGCATCAGTCCTTTCAATGAGTATTCAGGGTTGATTTCCCTTAAGGTTGACTGGTTTGATCTCCTTGCTGTCTAAGGGACTTTCAGAAGTCTTCTCCAGCACCACAGTTTGAAGGCATCAATTCTTTGGTGTTCTGCCTTCTTTAGGGTCCAACTCTCACAATCGTACGTGACCACTGGGAAGACCATAGACTTGACTATATGGACCTTAGTCAGTAGAGTAACGTCTCTGCTTTTCAACACACTGTCTAGGTTTGTCATCGCTTTCCTGCCAAGAAGCAATTATCTTCTGATTTCATGACTGCAGTCACCATCTGCAGTGATTTTAGAGCCAAGAAGAGGAAATCTATCACTACTGCCACCTTTTCCCCTTCTATTTGCCATGCCTTAATGGGGGTCGAATGCCGTGATCTTAATTTTTTTTAGTATTTAGTTTTAAGCCGGTTCTTTCACTCTCCTGCTTCACCTCATCAAAAGGCTCTTTAGTTCCCCTTTGCTTTCCGCCATTAGAGTGGTATCATCCATGTATCTGAGGTTTCTCCCGTTTATCTTGATTCTACCTTGTAGCTCATCCAGCCCGGCATTTCTCATGATGTGCTCAGCATCTAAGTTTAACAGGGTGACAGCAGACAGCTCAGCCATACACCTTTCTCAATCTTGAACCAATCAGTTGTTCCATAAAGGGTTCTAACTGTTACTTCTTAACCCACACACAGGTTTCTAAGGAGACAGGAGAGATGATCTGATATTCTCTTCTCTTTAAGAGCTTTCCACAGATTATTGTCATCCACACAGTCAAAGGCTTTAGCTAGTCACTTACATGTGAAATCTAAAAAAACTAGATTTGAGACTTCCCTGGTGGCCCAATGGTTAAGATCCCACACTGCCACTGCAGAGGGCTCAGATTCAATCCATGGTTGAGAAATGAAGATCCCACATGCCAGGAGGCATGACCAAAAAAAGAAAAAAAGCTCCACTCACAGAAACAGAGAGTAGATGGTTGTTGCCAAAGCCTGGGGGTGGGGAAAATGCGGAGACGTTAGTCAAAGCACAAACTTCCAGTTACAAGATGAATGAGTTCTGAGAATCTAACGTACAGAACAGTGACTATAGCTTACACTACTGTTGTACATGTAGAAGTTGTTAAGAGAACAAATCTTAAATGTTCTCACTGCAAAAATAAAAAGTAACTCTGTGAAATGATGGATGTGTTAACGACCAGTATTGTGATCATCATTTCACAATATATACATATATAAAATCATCAGGTGGCACACCTTGAGCTTACACAATGTTATTTGTTAAATATGTCTCGATAAAGCTGGGGCTGGGGACTGAGTAAGCAAGCAATGAATTAATAAAACAAGGGAGAACCCTACAAGAACCAGTGATGACAGCAGTTTTAAACAGAGGAGTATGGTGAACTCAACTCACTGCTCATTGAGGTCCAAAGGGAAAAACTATGTGCATACAATCCTGTGTCCATTTCCCCATTCTGAGCTTTTCAGGGCTTCTTTATGACCTTCGATGAATTTGTCGATCTATTCCTTGAGGGTACTAAGCCATCTGTCATCACCTTCAGGGACGCCTCCTGAGCAGAGTGCTTTCCTTCGCAGCTGGGCGTTGGAAAATCATTAAAAATTGCTTATGAGAGAGAGAAGAGAAAGCGGGGTGTGATAGGAGAGGGTGGTGCTCAGGGGCACCTCTGGGATCCCACAATGTCCTATTTCTTGACCTGGGTGGCATTTGCACTCTGTCATAACTCATCAAGTTGAATATTTGTGATTGGTGCCCTTTTCTATACAATATTATATTTCCGTTATTTGCATTTTTAAAATATACATTTTTCTTGGATTTTCTAGAAAGTCTCAATTGTCTCAGACTTGATGCCCTGGACCCCATCACATTCAGCAGAAGTTCTACATGCTCTCTCTCTGTTTTCTTTTACCCAATAGTTGAATTCCAGTCAATTAATTGAGAATAGGATAAGAGTAGGCAAGTAGCTTCATCACTGTCTTGCTATGACTTCTGGCAAAAAAGTACTTAATCTCCCTCCACACCAGCTTCTTGTCTGTAATAACTTGTCTGTGATGGTAATAGTAGTACATGACACGTAAAAAACTTGCTTAGAAAAGAGTCTGACACATCAGTTCAGTTCAGTCGCTTAGTCGTGTCTGACTCTTTGCAACCCCATGAACCACAGCACTCCAGGCCTCCCTGTCCAGCACCAACTCCCGGAGTTCACTCAAACCCATGTCCATCGAGTCGGTGATGCCATCCAACAATCTCATCCTCTGTCGTCCCCTTCTCCTCCTGCCTTCAATCTTTCCCAGCATCAAGGTCTTTTCCAATGAGTCAACTCTTTGCATCAGGTGGTCAAAGTATTGGAGTTTCAGCTTCAACACCAGTCCTTCCAGTGAACACCCAGGACTGACCTCCTTTAGGATGGACTGGTTGGATCTCCTTGCAATCCAAGGGACTCTCAAGAGTCTTCCCAATACCACAGTTCAAAAGCATCAATTCTTCAGTGCTCAGCTTTCTCTATAGTACAACTCTTACATCTGTGCATGACCACTGGAAAAACCATAGCCTTGACTAGATGGACCTTTGTTGGCAAAGTAACGTCTCTGCTTTTTAATATGCTATCTGCTGCTGCTGCTGCTAAGTCACTTCAGTCATGTCTGACTCTGTGTGACCCCATAGATGGAAGCCCACCAGGCTCCCCCGTCCCTGGGATTCTCCAGGCAAGAACAATGGAGTGGGTTGCCATTTCCTTCTCCAATGTGTGAAAGTGAAAAGTGAAAGTGAAGTCGCTCAGTCGTGTCCAACCCTTAGCAACCCCATGGACTGCAGCCTACCAGGCTCCTCCATCCATGGGATTTTCTAGGCAAGAGTACTGGAGTGGCTTGATTGCCTTCGAATATGCTATCTAGGTTGGTCATAACTTTCCTTCCAAGGACTAAAGCGTCTTTTAATTTCATGGCTGCAATCAGCATCCGCAGTGATTTTGGAGCCCAGAAAAATAAAGTCAGCCACTGTTTCCCCATCTATTTGCCATGAAGTGATGGGACCGGATGTCATGATTTGACACATAGTTTGCACTCAATATATCTTAATTTTTTAAATTTCCTGTTTGCCATCTTTCCTTAAGCAAAGTTCCATCAGGACTCTCATCAGAAGAAATAGTTCAGCGTCCAGACAAGATTCATGACTCTGGATCCTTTGAGCAAGACCATCAATTAGGACCCAAACCTCATTATCTCTTCTAACACTTTCCTCGCATTCAAACTCCTCTAGTCCCCCAGGCCCAGCTCCCACGCAGGCCTTTAGGAAGGTTTCCCTAAATATTCCTGCCCCTGGGCTTTCTCCTTCCTCAGAAAGCTCGTTGAATCATTGGGACCCACACCTCGATGGCCCGCACCATCTCTGTTAGAGAAGTCTTCAGGAATCCTTGAGGCCACAGCAACTTCACCTACATCTACATGAGGAAAAAAATCTGTGTTCTGTAAGACCCTAAGGCTCTAAGTGAAAGATATGAAATCAGCGGCTTGCCTCTGGTCCCCAGCTTCTTTCCTGTCCCCTTTCCAGACCTCCTTAACTTCTCACTTACCTTCCTGGTAAGTACCCAGAAACATTTTACTTTTTTCACCATCTCCCTTCCAGACCAGCAAGATTCTGTAACCAGTCAATCACACTTGTGGACTGTCCAGTTTGCCCCTTTCTTGAAGTTTATTCACACCTCCAGGGGCACTTCAGCTGGATGTTTATATTTGAAGCCACTGTTACTTGTATTTATATTTGTATTTGAAATTGTTTAACTCTACTTGTAGAGCAGTAGTTTTTTTCTCTTTTATGAAATTTCAAACACCAGTAGACAGATGATGAATTAATTTGAAGAATATCTTAAAAATTATCTACTCCTTTGAATGATATTCTGATCTAAAAATAATAATTAGTCCATTGAACACTTACAATGTGCCATTACTATGATGCTTCGTAGGTTTTAAATCATTTAATCCTCATTGATGAGATGATTGTTATTTCACTTTTACATATGAGAAAACTCAGGTCATTACAATTACCAGGACTATACAGCCACAGTTTGTGTGTGACTAAGGAAAAGACCCTGATGCTGGGAAAGATTGAGGGCAGGAGGAGAAGGGGATGACAGAGGATGAGATGGTTGCATGGCAGCACTGACTCAATGGACATGAGCTTGGGTAAACTCTGGGAGTTGGTGATGGACAGGGAGGCCTGACGTGCTGCAGTCCATGGGGTCACAAAGAGTCGGACACGACTGAGCAACTGAACTGAACTGAACTGAATGGAATGAGAACTCAGAGCCACTAAAGTGTCCTAAAGGACACTTCAGGAGTGATTCATGAGTAAGGCAACACACGGTCTCTCCTTCCCATCCCATTCCCAGATATCTCCTCTCTCACTTCCCCCTGAAAAGTTCTCTGACGCACTGGAGTCTGTGTCTTTCATTTTCTCCCCACCCTGACACATGGTCAAACTTTCTCTCCAAACCCTGCTTTCACCACTGTTTACCCTTTTCCAAATGTGCCGTGCTCTTTCGTTCATGTATTCATTCAATCAGTATTTATTGAAAACCTATTATGCATCAGATGGTAGCCCTGAGAACAGAATGGTGAGCAAGACAGATGTCTTCCTTGACTTCCAGTTGCCCACAGTCTGGTCTTTTCCGTGCTGTTCCCTCTATTCATAATCCTTGGCCTTCCTACTACTACACACCGCACCCCCCAGCAAGGCAAAGTCCTACTGATTCACAAGATCCAGCCCACACTCTTCCTCCTCTGCCACCTTCCCCAACAACCTGGGGATGACACTCAAAGTACTGAGCAGCCAGTTGGGCAGTCATAATGGACACCAGCTGTCAGCCACCAGTTTCCCAAGTTCCAAGTTTCATTTCTCCCCTGCCACCACCCTAGTCGGAGGTCATCATCCTGCCCACGGGACCACACAAATATTAAAGTATTTAAAGTCTGTTCTCTATGTCTTCTTGCCTTATCCTCCACCCACTGTCCCCAATGCGCTGACACCCACAAACACACGCAAATGTGCCCGTGAGCATCCCAAAGGCAAGAGTCTTTCTTTATCTAGGAGAGTACCGTGCATAATCCAGGTACTACCTAACAGGAGCTCAATGCATCTATTAATATGCTAAACAAATGAGTTGGGGTAGGAAGTAATCTGGCCTTCATCCCAGAGAATTTCCTCAAATACCATCCCTCTTCAGATCAACAACATTTCCTACTTGAAAACTCCAAACATTTTTTTAATTTGTGTTAGGCCCATTTTCCTTTTCTTAAAGCACACCAGTCCTTTTCTAATACTTTGGAACACTTTCCTCTGCTTCTTATATTGCTACCCCTGGCTATCAAGTTATAACAAAATAATTCTGGTATGGACTGAAATGGTATTTCTTCCCATGTGTTGAGGCCCTAAGCCCTAGCATAAATCAGCATATGACTGTATTTAGAGATAAGGTCTTTTAAGAGGTCATTACATTAAAATTAGATCATTAGTTAGGCCTTAATCCAATAGGAGGAGGGCATGGCAACACACTTCAGTATTCCTACCTGGAAAATCCCCATGGACAGAGGAGCCTGGCAGGCTACAGTCCAGTAGGTCACAAAGAGTCAGACACGACTGAGTGACTAAGCACAATCCAATAGGACTGGTGCCCTTTATTCAATTTTTTTATCCTTTTAACATCTATGTTAATTTTTCTATTTTATATTGGAGTACAGCTGAATAGCGTTGTTGTGATAGCTTCAGGTGGACAGCAAAGGGACTCAGTCATACATATACATGTATCCATTCTCCCCAAACTCCCCTCCCACAGGGGAGTTTGCCACATAACATGGAGCAGAGTTCCATGAGCTATACAGTGGTCCTTGTTGGTTAGACGACTGGTGTCCTTAAAAGAAGAGGAGATTAGGACATAGTTGCTGAGGGAAGACCATCTCAAAACACTGGGAGAAGTCAGCTCTATAGAGCCAAGCAGAGAGGCCTCAGAAGAAATCAACCCTGCTGACACTTTGATCTGGGACTTCTAGTCTCCAAAACCTGTGAGAAAATAAATCTCTGTTATGTCACACAGACTGTGGTACTCTCTTATCGCAGTCCTAGCAAATTAATACAAATACCAATCTCCCTTGCAAGTGAGTTATTGCTGTAGCAAATAACACAACTTTTCAATGCATATGTACTATGTCCAAGTAAATTAGAAACTTCCTGATATTAGTGACTATGACATTTCTTATAGACTCTCTCATAAAACATCATACCATTTATATGCACAATAGATGCTCTGTGAAAATTTCTCATTTCTTAAACTGCAGAATATATGAGAACATTTCTTTGCCTTCATTTATCCCAGAGCTTCTCGAGATCAGCATTATTGACATTGGAGACTGGAGAATGCTTTGTCATGGGGGCTGCTCTGTGCCTGTGAATCTTTAGCAGCCATCCCAGGTTAGACCCACTACACACCAGTAGCACCAAAGCCCTGCTCTCCCCGTGTTGTGACAACCAAATTGATCCCCATACATTCTGAAATGTCCCCAAGAATCCAAGACACGCCTGGCTGAGCACTACTGATCTCTGGGGATGCTAGCTTTGTCTCCTCTTCCTGGATATAGTTCATACAAATCTGGGGATTCCTCGGAGACATGTGCTACGAATCTCAAGCATCAGAAGGGTAACAAGAAAAGTCCAAATTGATTGGCAGGAGGGCAGCTGGCGCAGCAGAACCTGAGCTGGTAGAGATACTCTGTCCAGTTTGGCTGTAGGAAGAAGAGTCCCTCCAGTAGGACCAAAGAAGAGGCTAAAACTGTCAGACGGTGGTTTCTGCTGAGTCAGAGCCCAGCCTTCTCTTCCCAAGACTTTACCTCCTGCTCACTGGTCACTAGCTAGGATCAACACAGACAAGGAGTTATTTCTATCTCCAGTAGGATTGACTATTTTAAATGAGTTTGCGGTTCTGGGCCATTTCTTAGTGGAGGAGTCTCCACATCACACAAACCACCAGGGAAATTGCCACTAATTAGCATCCTCGTTAAGGACCTTAGGAAAGAAGGCGGCAGCTTAAAGGGCTGGCGCCCCAGCACTGTGGTCTTCCCTCCAAGGCTGGCCAGGCACACAGGGACTGAGGCTGGGGTTCAGCAGACAGCATGGCCTCTTACTCCCTAAACCACCTCCTTCTTGGAGAACCATCTTGGGATGATCCTCTGGATCCCATCAGTGAGAGCCTCTCAGGCATGGAAAAGGATGATGATGAGAGGAAGGTAACCCTGCCGGTCTTCTCCACCAAGACACTGAAAGAATGATGGATTGTACCATGGGGCCAAAAACTGCAATCCAGTCTGCTGGTTCAAATACCTCTACCGTTTGAGATCATACCCCCCAGGAGGCAGAAGCAGAGGCGAGAAGTAAGACAGACTAGGAAGGGGCTTCTCATATCAACAATCAGGAATTTGGACTATTTCTGGACTCGTCAAAATTCCCATGTTGAGAAGTCTTTTTCTCTGATATTTCTGGGGGAACCATATTTAAGACACTGGTAACTTAAATTCTGTAATCCTTTAAAAAAAATTTTTTTTTTAAATTTGGCCCTACTGCACAGCATGTAGGATCGTACTTCGCACACCAGGGATTGAACCTGTGCCCCCTGCATTGGAAGCATGAAATCTTAACCACTGGACCACCAGGGAAGCCCCAAATCCCTGAAATCTTGTGCTACACGGATTCCCAGCCATACATACATTTAAATAAGTGTAACAGAGACAATTAAAAGCTCCCCAAGGAAGAAAGGAAGCCTGGTACTAAGTTTCTCTAGAAGTACATTTTTTGCTGCAAAAGCCAATATCAGACACATCAACACTTTCCGTTTCCACTTTATGAATGACTCACCATGCCATTTACCATCCCAGATGTCCCAAGGGTATCAGTGAGACAAAACGTACCCACACTCAGACTTCAAACGAAGTCTGTGCTGTGTTCTTACTGCAGACCATCACACCTGCTCCCTCCTGCTCATCTCTGCCCTGCAAGACAGATGCAAAGCTGAGTCCATTTTGACTAAAGGGCACCCACACATCTGAGCTGGAGTGAATACTCACAGGCCACAGGCTAAATATATCAAGGGGGGTTTCACAGGGGCCCCTACAGCTTCCCTATTTCCTTTTAGTAAAACAGCATGATGCATAGAGTTCTGCTTATAGGATGCAACTTGGGGACTTAATAAAGGCAAGGGACTTCTTGCATCTCTTTAGGGAGGGGTACGGTTAGCTGCCATCCACCCTAATGCTCAATACAAACCACCCCTTATTCGTGTTAACACAATTTACTTTGTCCTTGTACCATTTTCCATGGCATGTTGAATTGCCTACCTATCTAGAAAAAGACAATAATGGCCCCTTGACTTAGAGCTTACTAGAACAGCATTGCTACTTTTGTAGTAGGTTGTAATAGCTGTAGCATGGTTATTGTTCATTTCATTTAACAAATAAGAAAAAATAGAAAGGCACCAAAACTGATACAGAGGCTAAAGACACATGATAAGCTAAAAGGGCCCATGATGATGAAGTGGGGCTTCATCCACCATCTTGGAAAAGAGTGTTAGAGAAGTCATTTTTCTTTTTCCTTTCAACATATACTGTGTCCCATGAGCACCTGATCCAATGGGAAAATAGCAAGTGTGGAAAATTTAGGGACCCAAGCTGTATGGCAACCTCAAAACACGGCACCTCAAACAGGATGGATGCGTATTTCTTTTTATTGGAGGAGTGCAGGGGTTTGGGGCAAGTCCGAACAAGAAAATAACTTTGTTCCATGAGGTCCTCCAGGAACCCAGGCTCTTCTTCTTACTTCTTCATTAAGTTTTAATCTATATAGAGTCCAATTTACTCTTTTTTCTTAGACATTTTTTTGGGGGGGATGTGGACCATTTTTGAAGCCTTTGTTGAATTTGTTACAGTATTGTTTCTGTTTTATGTTTTGCTTTTTTGCCAAGAGGCATGTTGGAGCTTAGCTACCTGACCAGGGATCGCACTTGCATCCCTTGCATTGGGAGGCAAAGTTCCAACCACTGGACTGTCAGGAAAGCCCCAGTTTTAAATGTACCCTTCTACTTTGGTGCTCCACTGTTCCCCAGGATGTTACCCTCATCTACAGCATCTCTTCTCCACTCCACCCCACAGAAAGGATGAGAGACAGCAAGCTTCTTTTTTAAAGGGAGCTCACAGCCCATGGACCAGAATGTAATCACATACCTAGCTTCAGGGGAGCCTAGAAAATGGAGCCTGTGTGCCCAACTAAAGCTTGGAAGATTCTATTACTAAAAGGATAAAATGAAAAGCGAATACAACAAGAGATCATGCCACAATATCAAAATCTTAATGAAACTTATGAGCGGGGTTTTTACCAACATCTTTCATCAAATAAGAAAGTTATTCAGTTACTAAGTCGTGTCCAACTCTGTGTGACCCCATGAAGTTCAGTACACCAAGCTTCCCTCTCCTTCACCATCTACCTGAGTTTGATCAAACTCATGTCCATCGAGTCAGTGATGCCATCCAACCATCTCATTCTCTGTCATCCCCTTCTCCTGCCCTCAATCTTTCCCAGGATCAAAGTCTTTTCCAATGAGTCTGCTCTTTGCATCAGGTGGCCAAAGTATTGGTGCTTCAGCTTCAGCATTAGTCTTTCCAATGTATATTCAGGGTTGATTTCTTTTAGGATTGACTTGCAGTCCAAGGGACTCTCAGGAGTCTTCTCCGACATCTTTTATCAAATGAGAATAAAATACCCTTTAATCAAATGAGAATACAATACTTTTATCAAATGAAAATACAATACTAGTATTTGTATTCGAACATGATTTGCGAACTATCAACAAAGCAAAGGTTTCCTGCAGCAGTATCCCTTATTTGTTGTAAGTATCCTTCCATTTTTTCCCCAAAGAATCTGAATCAGAAGTATAAACTTTTCTGTCAAACACAAGAGGCTGTCACCACATACTGTCTTTGATATTTTCCTTTAGCTGGATCTGAAATTTACTTTCAATGACTGGCAATCGGAAAAGGAAGATATCTGTGGAGAAAGAATCTTTTCAGCCCAAAGCAATTCTGTAGCCTACGGTTCAGTTATCCGGCAACAACAAGAAAACAAGCTGGTGCTGTTCTCTGAATCACATATTTCCTGTGCTATCAGCTGTGACTGGGATCAGATCTTAATTTCCCATGAAAATGCAAGGATGAAGTTCTATAGAACATTCATATTCCTTTAGGTAGTTGTTGCTTTGATGAAACACGACTAATTGTTGGCAGAAAAAAACTTCTGATTGAGTGTAGGAAAATAAAAGAAGCTATCAGTGTGTTAATGAAGAGATTTTTATGGTGTTCCTACAAAACAAATATATGATAATGTTGATTCCAAATGGTCAAAACAGCAGTGAATATGACATTTATCTGTTTAGAAAATATCAGCGCCTAAGAGCAACATTTCTATAATCCATTGCATGAGGTATTGTACTGAGTGGTTGGCTGAGCAGAAGTAGACATCCTTCCAGCCTTAACAGCAGGAATAATAGTAACAATAACAACATCAATAATCACAGCAGCTATAATTTCTTTATTCTGCTATTTATTGGCCACTATGCTAATTACTGTTTATGTAATCTTTCTTATAATTTTCATAATGACTTTGTTGTTGTTCAGTCACTAAGTGTGTTCGACTCTTTGTGACCCCATGGACTGTGTGGCACACCAGGCTCTTCTGTCCTCCACTATCTCTTGGAGTTTGATCAAATTCATGTCCACTGAGTCAAGGACATCCTCTGCTGCCGCCTTCTACTTTTGCCTTCAATCTTTCCCAGTTCAGGGTCTTTTCCAATAAGTCGGCTCTTTGCATCAAGTGGCCAAAGTATTGGAGCTTCAGCTTCAATATCAGTCCTTCCAATGAATACTCAGGACTGATTTCCTTTAGGATTGACTGCTTTGATCTCCTTGAAGTCCAAGGGACTCTCAAGAGTCTTCTCCAGCATCACAATGAAATTGCGAGGTAAATACAATGGGCATTATTCTCATTTTGTGCTTAGTTGCTCGGTTGTGTCTGCCTACAGTGCAGACTATAGTCTGCCAGGTTCCACTGTCCATGGGATTTCCCAGGCAAGAATACTGGAGTGGGTTGCCATTTCCTTCTCCAATTCTCATTTTAGGCCCAGAGAATAATTGCCTAAGCTTACCCAGTCGTTGCAGCGGTGGACATAATAGCTGACATGGTGCTTTCCCTGTGCCAGACCATGTCCCACAGGCAGTGAAACTGGATTCAAATCCACGGCATTTGTGAGACATATGATGCTTCACAAAATGAGACGTCTGTTATCAGAGTCAAAAGCCAGATTCATCACAAGCCACTGGCTTCCTCCTGCTGTATGCAGCCACTCAAGTGGCTTCAGATAGTCAAGTCCGGAAGTGGCGAGGGATTCTGAAGTAAACCTGAGCCCTGGAGTGCCTGCCTTCTCCTGTGACCAGTTACACGTGGTTGAAATGGCTGAGGGCCAGGCAGAAAAGGCTGGACTGAAACTGCGGCTGCCAGCAGCTGTGCTCTCCTTCGAATCCCACAAATTTGTCTGAAGCGGATAAATATAACGCCAATCTGAATGATACAGCCCACATCCTCAAGTACTCGAAACGGAAACATTGAAAGGAAGCCACTATGAACCGAGGGAGAGAGAGTCCATATTGCTTTTTAATCCCTTTTAGTGCCTAACAGAGTGCCTTTCCTGCTGTGTGTGCTCCATCAGTTCAGTTCAGGACAGTTCATTCTCTCAGTCGTGTCCGACTCTCTGCGACCCCATGAATGACAGCACGCCAAGCCTCTCTGTCCATCACCAACTCCTGGAGTTCACTCAAACTCATGTCCATAGAGTCAGTGATGCCATCCAGCCATCTCATTCTCTGTCGTCCCCTTCTCCTCCCGCCCCCAACCTTTCCCAGCATCAGAGTCTTTCCCAGTGAGTCAACCTCCATAATGCTCAGTAAATAGTTGTGATTGTCTTTAAGGGGGGAGGAAAGTAAAAGTGAATTGACTAAGCAGGTGACTTAGGAGTCTTCCTTGATTTTAAACAAAGGATTTATGACAAGTAAATTTAACCAACAGTTTTGGCTGGTTGATGAAACAGATGATGGTACCCAGAAAGTCTGAATGGCATAGTTCTCTGTTGTGACTTCCTTTTGTCAGATATATAGAAATAAGAATGCTCCTGGTTGTCAAATTGTTTTTATTGCAATGGCCTACATTCACTCATCTAGAATGTAAACTTCTGGATGTGGTACTTATATATACAATGGAATATTACTCAGCCATAAAAAGGAACAAAATTGGGGCATTTGTCGTGATGTGGATGAATCCAGAGTCTGTCATACAGAGTGAAGTAAGTCAGAAAGAGAAAAATGTGTGCTGTATATCAATACATATATATGGAATCTAGAAAACTGGTACTGATGAACCTGTTTGCAGGGCAGGAAGCAGATGGAGAGAAGAAACTTGTGGAAGTGGGAGGAAGGGAAAGGTGGGCAAACAGAGAGAATGCATTAACACACATACAGTGTGCTGTGCTGCGCTTAGCCGCTCACAGCTGCTCAGTCATGTCTGACTCTCTGTGGCCCCGTGGACTGTAGCCCGCCAGGCTCCTCTGTCCATGGCAATTCTCCAGGCAAGAACACTAGAGTAGGTTGCCATGCCCTCCTCCAGGGGATCTTCCCCACTCAGGGATCTAACCCAGGCATTGCAGGAAGATTCTTTACCAGCTGAGCCACCAGGGAAGCCCATGAATACTGGAGTGGGTAGCCTATCCCTTCTGCAAGGGATCTTCCCAACCCAAAGATCTAACCCAGGCATTGCAGGCAGATTCTTTACCAGCTGAGCTACCAGGGAAGCCCATATACACTATCACGTGTAAAACAGATAACTAACGGGAAGCTGCTGTATAACACAGAGATATCAGTTCGGTGCTCTGTAATGATCTAGTGGGGTAGGATGAGGGTGGGAGGGAGGCTCAAGAGGGAGGGCAAATATGCACACATATAACTGATTCCCTTACAGCAAAAATTAACATAGCATTGAAACTCCGGGCAAGAATACTGGAGTGGGTTGCCATTTCCTTCTCCACTGAAAAGCAATTACACGCTAATAAAAATAAGAAAAATACAATGCAAACTTCTGTCTGTAAACTATGCTTCAAAAGTTTCTAGAAATTCATGACACATGGCTAGTGGAAGATATATGGACATTCACAAATTATCCTGATATTAATTACTTAGGCTATAACTAAATTTAAAATAAACTCGCCCAGTATTATTATTATAATTATTAGTATCCAGTTCAGTTCAGTTCAGTCGCTCAGTCGTGTCCGACTCTCCGTGACCCCATGAATCACAGCACGCCAGGCCTCCCTGTCCATCACCAACTCCCAGAGTTCACTCAAACTCATGTCCACAGAGTCGGTGATGCCATCCAGCCATCTCATTCTAGGTCGTCCCCTTCTCCTCCCGCCCCCAACCTTTCCCAGCATCAGAGTCTTTTCCAGTGAGTCAACTCGTCGCATGAGGTGGCCAAAGTATTGCAGTTTCAGCCTTAGCATCAGTCCTTCCAATGAACATCCAGGATTGATCTCCTTTAGAATGGACTGGTTGGATCTCCTTGCAGTATAAAGGACTCTCAAGAGTCTTCTCCAACACCACAGTTCAAAAGCATCGATTCTTCGGCGATCAGCTTTCTTTACAGTCCAACTCTCACATCCATACATGACCATGGGAAAAACCATAGCCTTGACTAGACGGACCTTGGTTGGCAAAGTAATGTCTCTGCTTTTTAATATACTATCAAGGTTGGTCATAACTTTCCTTCCAAGGAGCAAGCGTCTTTTAATTTCATGGCTGCAATCAGTATCTGCAGTGATTAGTAATTGTATTTACTTAAATCATACCACTCGATGTCTTTGTCTGAAAAAAAAATTTTTAACCCATAATTTTCAGTTGTTGAGACAGCTGTTACAATTTTGTCTCCCTTCTACAGAAGCTCATGATTAAAAAGATTTTATATCTTTTTTTTCTGAGTAATGACTACGAAGCTTCATGTTCATGTGGGATGTTTGATCATTACCTTTGATAAAAAGAAAGGGAAACCAAAGTAGACACGTCAATCATCACACCACTTGATAAGCAAACTGAAGATGATTTGAAATGATAAGTATCAACAAGGCAAAGAGACACTTGACATTTTCAGTCATACCCAGTATTTCAAAAATGCAGTTGCTGAAGTGTGAACTCTGCCTGTGTATTCAAGGTCCAGTGTTGCCTCGAAGACCCCAACTACAGAAAAGTAGTTTAGAAGCTTAATGGTGAAGCTCACATTGATTCTGTTTATATTTGCTGAGCAACTACTAAGTCCAGCACTACTTTGGGAGCTGTGAGAAATACTAAAAACCAATGAGATTCTACAAAGAAGAGATTACTAATAATTCAAGACAATTAACTCAAAAGTTAATGGTATATATGGCCTTGCTTCTCCTGGTTTTCTAATGTTTTGTTCTTAGGACCACTTTACAGTCTTCAAATTTATAGAGAAACTCAAAAAGCTTTATTTGTATCCATCAATAATTACAATGTTAAAATTTAAAACTTTTTATATGTAGTAGCTCAGTTAAAAATAACAAAAGTGACATCACTGCACATTAACATAAATAATATGTTCTTATGAAAAATAACCATTTTTCAAACCAAAAAAAGTGAGAAAACACTTTTCTATGAGAAAAGTGTTGCTGTTTGACATTTTTGCACATTTCTTTAATGTCTGATTTAGTAGAGAAGAGTTGGATTCTCAAATCAATGTCTATTATGTGAAGTTGCTCAGTTGTGTCCAACTCTTTGAGATCCCATGGACTGTAGCCTACCAGGATCCTCCATCCATGGAATTTTCCAGGCGAAAGTACTAGAGTGGGTTGCCATTTCTTTCTCCAGGGGATCTTCTCAACCCAGGGATCAAACCCAGGTCTCCCGTATTGCAGGCAGACATTGCTTATTAGAGCCAATCAAATGGAGGCTCGTGAGTAAATGCCAACATAATGAAATATTACATAGCCATTAACAATGATGACAAAGACTTCTGTTTTTTTCCGATAGAAATCTAAGATATATATATATATATATGAGTAAAAATGCAAGCTGCCTAATGCCATTTAGGTAAAGTTGCATCAGTTCAGTCCAGTTCAGTCGTTCAGTCGTGTCCGACTCTCCGCGACACCATGAATCACAGCACGCCAGGCCTCCCTGTCCATCACCAACTCCCGGAGTTCACTCAAACTCATGTCCATCGAGTCGATGATGCCATCCAGCCATCTCATTCTCTGTCATCCCCTTCTCCTCCTGCCCCCAATCCCTCCCATAATCAGAGTCTTTTCCAGTGAATCATCTCGTCGCATCTCGTCGCATGAGGTGGCCAAAGTATTGGAGTTTCAGCTTTAGCATCAGTCCTTCCAATGAACATCCAGGATTGATCTCCTTTAGAATGGACTGGTTGGATCTCCTTGCAGTCCAAGGGACTCTCAAGAGTCTTCTCCAGCACCACAGTTCGAAAGCATCAATTCTTCAGCGATCAACTTTCTTCACAGTCCAACTCTCACATCTATACATGACCACGGGAAAAACCATAGCCTTGACTAGACGGACCTTGGTTGGCAAAGTAATGTCTCAGCTTTTTAATATACTATCTAGGTTGGTCATAACTTTCCTTCCAAGGAGCAAGCGTCTTTTAATTTCATGGCTGCAAGCAGCATCCACAGTGATTTTGGAGCCCAATAAAATAAAGTCTGACACTGTTTCCACTGTTTCCCCATCTATTTCCCATGAAGTGATGGGACCAGATGCCATGATCTTTGTTTTCTGAATGTTGAGCTTCAAGCCAACCTTTTCACTCTCCTCTTTCACTTTCATCAAGAGGCTTTTGAGTTCCTCTTCACTTTCTGCCATAAGGGTGGTGTCATCTGCATATCTGAGATTATTGATATTTCTCCCAGCAATCTTGATTCCAGCTTGTGCTTCTTTCAACCCAGCATTCCTCATGATGTACTCTGTATATAAGTTAAATAAGCAGGATGACAATATACAACCTTGACGAACTCCTTTTCTTATTTGGAACCAGTCTGTTGTTCCATGTCCAGTTCTAACTGTTGCTTCCTGACCTGCATACAGGTTTCTCAAGAGGCAGGTCAGGTGGTCTGGTATTCCCATCTCTTTCAGAATGTTCCGCAGTTTATTGTGATCGACACAGTCAAAGGCTTTGGCATAGTCAATGAAGCAGAAATAGATGTTTTTCTGGAACTCTCTTGCTTTCTCCATGATCCAGCGGATGTTGGCAATTTGATCTCTGGTGCCTCTGCCTTTCCTAAAACCTGCTTGAACATCAGGGAGTTCACGGTTCACATATTGCTGAAGCCTGGCTTGGAGAACTTTGAGCATGACTTTACTAGAGTGTGAGATGAGTGCAATTGTGCGGTAGTTTGAGCATTCTTTGGCATTGCCTTTCTTTGGGATTGGAATGAAGACTGACCTTCTCCAGTCCTGTGGCCATTGCTGAGTTTTCCAAATTTGCTGGCATATTGAGTGCAGCACTTTTACAGCATCTTCTTTCAAGATTTGAAATAGCTCAACTGGAATTCCATCATTCCCGCTAGCTTTGTTTGTAGTGATGCTTTCTAAGGCCCACTTGACTTCACATTCCAAGATGTCTGGCTCTAGGTCAGTGATCACGTTATTGTGATTATCTTGGTCGTGAAGATCTTTTTTGTACAGTTCTTCTGTGTATTCTTGCCACCTCTTCTTAATATCTTCTGCTTCTGTTAGGTCCATACCATTTCTGTCCTTTATCAAGCTCATCTTTGCATGAAATGTTCCCTTGAAATCTCTAATTTTCTTGAAGAGATCTCTTGTTTTTCCTATTCTGTTGTTTTTCTCTATTTCTTTGCATTGATCACTGAGGAAGGCTTTCTTATCTCTCCTTGCTATTCTTTGGAACTCTGCATTCAGATGCTTTTATCTTTCCTTTTCTCCTTTGCTTTTCACTTCTCTTCTTTTCACAGCTATTTGTAAGGCCTCATCAGACAGCCATTTTGCTTTTTTGCATTTCTTTTCCATGGCGATACATATACTCAAATTATATAAATTCATAGAAAAGTGTTTGGATCAATGTGTATGGATTTGTTATCTGAAAAGATATGAAAATGAAGTTCTTTCCTCCTCTTTTCTGAATTAATTAAATGTTTATATTAAGCATGTATAATCTAAAATAATTTGTTTAGTGTAGGACTTTTTTCAAACAAGGCATTTCTTTAAGCTCTGCAATAATCCCACTCCAGAAATGCTTCTCTCCTGGTCATTGGTCATCATAGTGAAACTTAATCCTGCCTCAAGAAGCAGGATATCTTCCTCCAAACTTCTTCCTTGAATGATCTTTTTTTGCAAATCATTTTTTAACTTCTGATTATATTTGTAATGAATTTCTTCCCTGATGGCTCAGCAGGTAAAGAATCCGCCTGCAATGCAGGAGACACAGGAGACATGGGTTTGATCCCTGGGTCAGGAAGATCCCCTGGAGAAGGAAATGGCAACCCACTGCAGGATTCTTGCCTGGAAAACCCCATGAACCAAGGAACCTGGCGGGCTACAGTGCATGAGGTTGCAAAGAGTCAGACACGACCAAGCACACACACACAATACTCATAACAGATGTTGGTTGGGAAAAATCACCAAGAATATTGACAAGCATCACTTCCATTCAGTGGCTCAAATATTTCATTGCACTGTTTCCCCTTCTCTTTCCCAGTCATTTCTTTCCATGTTTTCTATTATGAAATTTGAGAAATGAATCCAGGAAATCCTATCAACCTGCTCAATAACTTCTTTCTAGAAGCCCTTGCTTTTGTTTATGTAGCAGAGGCTACTGGACAGCTACTCTGCCAGACCCACTTCTGGATGGAAAATGCTGCCGAGATAAATCTCCTGATACGTAACTTAACTACCTCTTTTGAAGCTTCATCCAGGTTCTGGATCTCTTGTCACACATAGGAGGTGGTACCTATACTCAAAGTGCTTTGGTGACTGGGACATGTTCCACTTATAGAGTAATTACATCTCGTTGGAGGATAAAAGAACCAACCATGGAATGGTTCCTTTCTGTTTCCATAAACATTTAGAAAACACATGTACCCCAGTGTAGCAGCACTATTCACAATTACCAAGACATGGAAGCAAACTAAATGTCTGACAGATGAATGAAGAAAGAAAATGTGGTACATATATATACAGCGGAATATTACTCAGTCATAAAAAAGAATGAGATAATGCCATTGGATGGACCTAGAGACCTAGAGACTGTCATACTAAGTGAAATAAGCCAGACAGGGAAAGACGAATATCATGTGATATCCCTGATATGAGTAATCTAAAGAAAATTATACATACAAACTTATATACAAAACAGAAATAGACCCACAGACATAGAAAACAAATTTATGGGGACTTCCCTGATGGTCCAGCAGTTAAGAATCTGCCCGCCAAAGCAGAGGACACGAGTTTGATCCCTAGTATTGGAAGATCCCACATGCCGCAAAGCACTAAGCCTGTGGGCCACCACTCTTGAGCTCTAGGGAACTTGTGCAGCCATCGCAATGAGAAGCCCACACACCACAGGAAGAGTAGCCCTTGCTCACTGCAACTAGAAAACACCCTCATGCAGCAACAAAGGCTCAACGCAGCCAAAAGAAGAAAGAAAGAAAACAAGCTTTCGATTATCAAAGGAGAAAGGACGGGGAAGGGATAAATTAGAAGTCTGGGATTAACATATATCTGCTCTTATATAGCGGAGAAGGCAATGGCAAGCCACTCCAGTACTCTTACCTAGAAAATCCCATGGATGGAGGAGCCTGGTAGGCTGCAGTCTGTGGGGTCATTAGGGTCGGACACGACTGAGCGACTTCACTTTCATTTTTCACTTTCACACATTGGAGAAGGAAATGGCAACCCACTCCGGTGTTCTTGCCTGGAGAATCCCAGGGATGGGGGAGCCTGGTGGGCTTCCGTCTATGGGGTCACACAGAGTCGGACATGACTGAGGTGACTTAGCAGCAGCAGCAGCAGCAGCTCTTATATAGAAAATACATAACTAACAAGGACCTAATGTATAGTACTCAAATTTCTTTAATAATCAAAACGGGAAAAGAATCTGAAAAAGAATATAGATAGATGAATATATATATATATAATTGAATCACTTTGCTATATACCTGAAACTAACACAACATTATAAATCAACTATATTTCAATAAAAAATAAAAATGACCTCCCCCCCCAAAAAAATATGGGTAAGATCAGACGAAGGGAGAATTTTTAACCAGTGCTAGCTACTTCCCTGTATATTAGATGGGAAACCTCAATAACCTAAGTTTATACTTCAAGAATAATTCGATATTCTTGAAGAGATGAAAAAGGAGTAGAAAAGGTGAAATGTCCGTAGGAAACAAAATATTTGGAGCATTTTCTATGTATGAGATGTTTTGCTGGTGTTTTCAGACACTCAAGAGGTATACATGCAACACTTTTGTGAGACTGGTATTTTTATCCTTGCTTACAGAAGAGAAATATGAGGCTCAGAGAAGTAGAAAAACACATCTTGAGGTCACAAAGATGAGATGGTCTAAAATGTTCCAAAGACTGGGACAAATCAAAATATGTGCTTGCCCCCAATCTAATTATTTAATTTCACTTGTATGAATCATCCAATGTGTACAAATTAATTTGAGTGAAAAGGATATATAGAGAAACAAATTCTTTGATTTTTAATAGGGCTGGACTGTAAAACTGCAATGCACTTTACTTCAGCATATTACTTATTATTTTCCTCTGTGTACACAGCAATGTGCTTTATACCCTTGGAAGGAATAAAAGTGAATACAGTTGAGTAAAGTGCACTTTGGACTATTATAGCGAACTAAATAACCGTAATTGAAGGGACATGGGAAGAGTATTCTTGAAGTTCAATTTTTGTCCAGTCTTTTACAGCCTACTTACCAGATTTTCAAATGGGACCTAATTAAAATCAAAAGTTTCTGCACAGCAAAGGAAACTATAAGCAAGGTGAAAAGACAGCCTTCAGAATGGGAGAAAATAATAGCAAATGAAGCAACTGATAAAGGATTAATCTCCAAAATATACAAGCAGCTCCTGCAGCTCAATTCCAGAAAAATAAATGACCCCATCAAAAAATGGGCCAAAGAACTAAACAGACATTTCTCCAAAGAAGACATAAAGATGGCTAACAAACACATGAAAAAATGCTCAACATCACTCACAATCAGAGAAATGCAAATCAAAACCACAATGAGATACCATTTCACACCAGTCAGAATGGCTGCTATCCAAAAGTCTACATGCAATAAATGCTGGAGAGGGTGTGGAGAGAAGGGAATCCTCTTATACTGTTGGTGGGAATGCAAACTAGTACAGCCATTATGGAGAACAGTGTGGAGATTCCTCAAAAAACTGGAAATAGAACTGCCATATGATCCAGCAATCGCACTCCTGGGCATACACACTGAGGAAACCAGAACTGAAAGAGACACATGTACTCCAATGTTCATTGCAGCACTGTTTATAATAGTCAGAACATGGAAGCAACCTAGATGTCCATCTGCAGACAAATGGATAAGAAAGCTTTGGTACATATACACAATGGAGTATTACTCAGCCATTAAAAAGAATGCATTTGAGCCAGTTCTAATGAGGTGGATGAATCTAGAGCCTATTATACAGAGTGAAGTAAGTCAGAAAGAAAAACACCAATACAATATACTAACGCATATATATGGAATTTAGAAAGATGATAACGATAACCCTGTATACGAGACAGCAAGAGACACAGATGTATAGAACAGTCTTTGGGACTCTGTGGGAGAGGGTGAGGGTGGGAAGGTTTGGGAGAATGGCACTGAAACATGTATGTTGTCATATGTGAAGTGAATCGCCAGTTCCGGGTCGATGCATGTTACAGGATGCTCGGGGCTGGTGTGCGGGGATGACCCAGAGGGAGGATAGAGGGAGGAGGGAGGTGGTAGGGAGGTTCGGGAAGGGGAACTCATGTACACCGGGGTGGATTCATGTCAATGTATGGCAAAACCAACCAATAAATATTGTAAAATAATCAGCCTCCAATAAATAAACAAAATGTTTTCTTGGTTTATCTCACTCTTTGGGCTAAAGAATGTAAATTTTCTGGGGCCTAATATTTGCTATCACGTCTGCTTTTCTCTGCTCATCAGCTAATCTGTGTTTGCTTTCCTGACTCATTGACTTAACACATTCTAATACGTCCTCCCACAATATGACAGACTGCCACTCTGATCAGTACTAACCAACTGAAGGTGCTTGGGAGGAGGGCAACGCCAGCATAACAGAAGGAGGAGCAGGCTTGACAGGCATCGGGATGCAGCATGTTTGACTTGATAATTTTCACAGTTAATTACCATGAGAGCAGCTGACCCTGCTGGACTGAGCACGTGGGATCTAATTTTGGCACAAGAGGTCATATGACTTTAGAGAAGCCACTTCAACGGCCCTTTTTTTTTTTTTTTTGTAGATAAGGAAACAGAGATCTGAGGAGTTAAGGTGTTCAAGACTCTTCCAGCTCTAAGGTGCCAGGAGAGTAAACTCATGTCATTTTTCAAAGCCACTATTCAACAAGGATATGCTTTATTTTTATCCAGTGTTTGATTTACCAACCAAATCACTTTTAAAAAGAAACATTTTTGTCAATAAATCTTTTAGAGTACACTCCAAATTTCCACCATGTTTCCGCACTTTTGTAGCCCGAGATATTTTTACTCTGTGTCCATCTGCTGGTTCTCATCTTTGGATGATAATTGGGTGGGCTACTGATTGCTTCCAACACTAAATCTTTCTGATAATGCAGGAAAATGTAGGCCTAAAGTTACTTCCATGCTGCTTCTAGTTTTATTCCCACATAAATTATAATTTTCAATTCAACTCCTCAAATATTTACTAAATGCCAACACATAAGCCAGGTAAGGCTTTGAATTCAAAGGATAAACACTTGCTAACAGCAAATAACAGACCACCTGGCCTGCCTCCTGAGAAATCTGTATGCAGGTCAAGAAGCAACAGTTAGAACTGGACATGGAATAACAGACTGGTTCCAAATAGGAAAAGGAGCACGTCAAGGCTGTATATTGTCACCCTGCTTATTTAACTTATATGCAGAGTACATAGTGTGAAATGCCTGGCTGGATGAAGCACAAGCTGGAATCAAGATTGATGGGAGAAATATCAATAACCTCAGATATGCAGATGACACCATCCTTATGGCAGAAAGTGAAGAAGAACTAAAGAGCCTCTTGATGAAAGTGAAAGAGGAGAGTGAAAAAGTTGGCTTAAAGCTCAACATTCAGAAAACTAAGGTCATGGCATCTGGTCCCATCAATTTATGGCAAATGGATGGGGAAACAATGGAAACAGTGAAAGACTTTATATTCTTGGGCTCCAAAATCACTGCAGATGGTGACTGCCGCCATGAAATTAAAAAACACTTGCTCCTTGGAAGAAAAGTTTCGACCAACCTAGACAGCATATTGAAAAGCAGAGACATTACTTTGCCAATAAAAGTCCGTCTAATCAAAGCTATGACTTTTCCAATAGTCATGTATGGATGTGAGAGTTGAACTATAAAGAAAGGTGAGCACAGAAGAATTGATGCTTTGAACTGTGGTATTGGAGAAGACTCTTGAGAGTCCCTTGGACTGCAGGGAGATCCAACCAGTCAATCCTAAAAGAAATCAGTCCTAAATATTCATATGAAGCTCCAATACTTTGGCCACCTGATGCGAAGAGCTGACTCATTGGAAAAGACCCTGATGCTGGGAAAGACTGAAGGCAGGAGGAGAAGGGGGCGACAGAGGATGAGATGGCTGGATGTCATCACCGACTGGATGGACATGAGTTTGAGTGAGCTCCGGAAGTTGGTGATGGACAGGGAAGCCCAGCATGCTACAGTCCATGGGGTCACAAAAAGTTGGATACGACTGAGTGACTGAACTGAAAGCTAATGGAAAACAGCAAATAACAGCTGACACATATCAAGTACTTACCAGCCATTGTTCTAAGGACTTTGTATTTATTGCTCATTTAATTTTCACAACTTGTAAAGTAAGAGCTATTTTTACCCCCATTTTACAAAGTGTTAGCTGCTCAGTTGTGTCTTAATCTTTGAGACCCCATGGACTATAGACCACCAGGCTCCTCTGTCCATGGGATTTTCCAGGCGACAATACTGGAGTGGGTTACCATTGCCTTCTTCACCATTTTACAGGTACGGAGAAGAAAATTACCCAAGACGACTCCACAACAGAGTGGCAGAGCCAGGATTCAAAGCCAAGTAATCTTGCTCCAGAACCCTCGTTCCTCACTATCACAGAGAAACACCAACTCATAAGCAAATAAATTTCATCTGAGAGGGCTTCTCCACTCCTGTGGGATTAGTAAAAGCAGAAACCAAACCCCACCCCAAAACTGAATCCAAATTTCTAGCAAGAGGATTCAAGCAGCATTATATGTAAAAAAAGAAAAGAAAAGCTCCACGGAAGAGAATTCCCTGGTGGCCCAGTGGTTAAGACTTCACCTTCCAATACAGGGGGTGCAGTTCTGATGCCTAGATGGGGAGCCAAGATCTCATATGCCTCTGGGCCAAAATATATATGTGTGTGTGTATGTGTGTGTGTGTGTGTGTGTCAGAAGCAATATGGAAACAAATTCAATAAAGACTTTAAAAATGTTCCACATCAAAAAAAATCTCTAAAATTTTTTTAATTAAGAAAGCAATCAAAATCCTCCACAGATGATTTTGTTCCTGTTGAAAAATGACATCATACAGACCCTAATAGACTTGTAGTGGAATTGGAGGCATGGTGGGGGCACCCAGAGTGGTTCAATAAGGGGTGTGCAGGAAAGACTTTCCAGAGGACTGACACATGCTTTCGAACTAAGTCAGTCATGTCCGACTCTTTGCTACCCCACAGACTGTAGCCCACCAGGCTCCTCTGTCCATGGGATTCTCCAGGCAAGAACACTAGAGTGGGTTACCATGCCTCCTCCAGAAGATCTTCCCCACCCAGGGATAAAACTAGGGTCTCTTACATCTCCTGCATTGGCAGGTAGGTTCTTTACCACTAGCACCACCTGGGAAGCCCACATGACACACGAACAAGCTCCAAAAGAGTGAGTAGGAATCTTCCAGAAGGACAAAGAGAGAAAGAGGAAGGAGGTCATGTGTGGAAAGGCACAGGGGTGTCTAGTACTGGGGGACTTTAGCGTGGCTGAGTGTGATATTGAAGGGTGAGCAGAAAGGTAATTTGCAGACTGCTCATCATGGGCTTATCCAAGATAAGATTAGCATCCGATCTGTATTTTTGAAAGATGCCTTTGACCACTGCGTGGAAGGATTAGATGGAAGGGAGACTGTAGGTGGGACAATTAGAGTCTGTCAGAAGCCCAGGAGAGAGGCACTGGAACTAAGTCGGCCAGCCATTTTAGGGATGAGGAGGAAGGAACAGTTCAGGAGTAGAGAATCAACACAACTTAGTGATGGGTTGGGGTAAGAGGGAAGGACCAGTCAGAAAGAACTCTACAGCTTCTGATTTTGGTAAGTGGATGGTCGATGGTGCTATGAACCAGAATAGAGGAGAAGAGAGAAATTCTGAGGCTCAGTGGAGCTTCTGGAGATGGTAGAGAATCTGCCGACAATGTGGGAGACCCAGGTTCGATCCCTGGGTCGGGAGGATCTCCTGGAGAAGGGAATGGCAACCCACTCTAGTATTCTTGCCTGGAGAATTCCATGGACAGAGGAACTTGGCAAGCTACAGTCCATGGGGTGGCAAAGAGTCGGAAACGATTGCGTGAGTAGCATGCAGTGCCTAGGCAGCATGCAGTCAGATATAGAAATCTAATCAGTTTTCAACTCCTTTTGATATACACCAAGCAGTACAATTGCTGGATTGTATGGTAAAAGTATGTTTAGTTTTGTAAGAAACTGCCACATAGTCTTCCAAAGTAACTGTAGCATTTGGTGTTCCAACAAGCAGTGAATTCCTGTTGCTCCATATCCTCACCAGCATTTGTTGTGCTCAGTATCTTGCCATTCTAATAGCTGTGTAGTGGAATCTTGTTTTAATTTGCATTTGCCTGGAACCAGTTGATATAGAGCATCTCTTCACATGCTTATTTGCCTTCTGTATATCTTCTTTGATGTCTGTTAATGTCTTCAACTTCATATAATATTGTGAATTAACTACACTTCAATGAAAAAGTTAAATGAAAAAGTAATAAAAATCCTTAGCCCATTTTCTGAAAAAAAAAAAAAAAAGATATAGACGTCTAACACACAAGAAAATAAAGAGTAACAAGCGTTCAGGGCACATTATGTGACATGACAGCATGTGTATGGTCCAGTATAGACAGATATCTGAGGAATACAGGGTCTCCTTCAATTTCCAGAAAACCCCTCTGTCGACCTGCCTGTTAGAGAGCTTCTGGACACATGTTGGCCACATGGCATGCAGGATCTTACCCTGCACAGGGATCGAACCTGAGTCCACCACAGTGAAAGCGCAGACTTTTAACAACTGGACCACCAGGGAATTCCCTCCTTGTAGCTGTTTATAGCGCTCTCCACCTGGTACTAACGAGTATACCTATCTGTCTCCTCTCGTAGGTGAGGAGCTGCTCAATGCCAATGATTGCATCTTTGACTCCCCAGCAACTAACACAGTCATAAAGGAGAAGTCCCTCTCTGTGCTTCTCCGGATAAAACGTCACCACTCCCTTCTTTCAAGACATGGGGCTCATCCCCACTGTGAAGTGCAAGGTCAGGTCCCAAGAGGGAGATTAGCCCTTTATTCATTCATTAACTCAACATTTATTCACCACACACTTGGGAGAAACAAAAGGGAGAGGTCTGGGCAAAGTGATAAAGAAAATTCCAGGGCATGGGGATCAAAGTGGTCTGTTAAATGACTACAGGAAAAGTTCAGGGTCAAGTGGGCAGAAACCTTTGCCCCCCAGCAATTTTTCTCAATTTTCCTAGAATTTTCCTGGAATGTGAAGTCAAGTGGGCCATAGGAAGCATCACTATGAACAAAGCTAGTGGAGGTGATGAAATTCCAGTTGAGCTATTTCAAATCCTGAAAGGTGATGCTATGAAAGTGCTGCACTCAATATGCCAGAAAATTTGGAAAACTCAGCAGTAGCCACAGGCCTGGAAAAGGTCAGTCTTCATTCCAATCCCAAAGAAAAGCAATGCCAAAGAATGCTCAAACTACCTCACAATTGCACTCATCTCACACTCTAGTAAAGTCATGCTCAAAATTCTCCAAACCAGGCTTCAGCAATACATGAACCGTGAACTTCCAGATGTTCAAGCTGGTTTTAGAAAAGGCAGAGGAACCAGAGATCAAATTGCCAACATCTGATGGATCATCGAAAAAGCAAGAGAGCTCCAGTAAAACATCTATTTCTGCTTCATTGACCATGCCAAAGCCTTTGACTGTGTGGATCACAATAAACTGTGGAACATTCTGAAAGAGATGGGCATACCAGACCACCTGACCTCCCTGTTGAGAAACCTGTATGCAGGTCAGGAAGCAACAGTTAGAACTGGACATGGAACAACAGACTGGTTCCAAGTAGGAAAAAGGAGTATGTCAAGGCTGTATATTGTCACCCTGCTTATTTAACTTATTTATATGCAGAGTACATCATGAGAAACGCTGTGATGGAGGAAGCACAAGCTGGAATCAAGAGTGCCAAGAGAAATATCAATAACCTCAGATATGCTGATGACACCACCCTTATGGCAGAAAGAGAAGAAGAACTAAAGAACCACCCAATGAAAGTGAAAGAAGAGAGTGAAAAAGTTGGCTTAAAGCTCAACATTCAGAAAACTAAGATCATGGCATCCGGTCCCATCGCTTCATGGCAAATAGATGGGGAAACAGTGGAAATAGTAGCTGATTTTGTTTTTCTGGGCTCCAAAATCACTGTAGATGGTGACTCCAGCCATTAAATTAAAAGACGCTTGCTCCTTGGAAGGAAAGTTATGACCAACCTAGATAGCATATTAAAAAGCAGAGACATTATGTTGCCAACAAAGGTCCGTCTAGTCAAGGCTATGGTTTTTCCTGTGGTCATGTATGGATGTGAGAGTTGGACTATAAAGTAAGCTGAGCGCCAAAGATTTGATGCTTTTGAACTAGGTGTTGAAGAAGACTCTTGAGAGTCCCTTGGACTGCAAGGAGATCCAACCAGTCCATCCTAAAGGAGATCAGTCCTGGGTGTTCATTGGTAGGACTGATGTTGAAGCTGAAATGCCAATACTTTGGCCACCTGATGTGAAGAGCTGACTCATTTGAAAAGACCCTGATGCTGGGAAAGATTGAAGGCAGGAGGAGAAGGGAACAACAGAGGATGAGATTGTTGGATGGCATCACTGACTCGATGGACAAGGGTTTGGGTGGACTCCGGGAGTTGGTGATGGACAGGGAGGCCTGGCATGCTGCAGTTCATGGGGTCGCAAAGAATCAGACATGACTGAGTGACTGAACTGAATTTTTCTCAACTCAGCAATCAGAGTGATCCTCTTAGAACAAAAGCTGGTGAGTTGATGGAGGCTGGCTGGTTGATGCTAGCCTTGTTAGGCCAGTGGGGGACCACTGGGGCATCTCCCCTTATGGTTCTTCTCCAACAGCTACCTGGGAGGACTGCATTGTGCTTTCAGGATCCCCAGCAGGAATAGTGGAAGCTCCATGGTCTCTTGAGACACAGAGTCAAAACTTCCTCAAAAAATTTTGGTCAAAGAAGAAAGACAAAGTATGGGGAAGTAGAGTTCATCTCTTAATAAGAAGAGTTGTGGGAACTTCCCAGGTTGCCTAGTGGTTAGGATTCTGGACTTTCACTGCCATGGCCCAGGTTCAATCCCTGGTCAGAGAACTGAGATTCCACACACTGCAGGGTATGGCCAACAGCAAGAAGCTAAAAATAAGAAGAGGTGCAAATCCTCATTATCAGAGAAATGCAAATCAAAACCACAATGAGGTACCATCTCATGCCAGTCAGAATGGCTGCTATCAAAAAGTCTACAAACAATAAATGCTGGAGAGGGTGTGGAGAAAAGAGAACCCTCTTACAGTGTTGGTGGGAATGCAAAGTAGTAGAGGCACTAGGGAGAACAATGTGGAGATTCCTTAAAAAACTGGAAACAGAACTGCCATTCAACCCAGCTATTGCCCTCCTGGGCATACACACTGAGGAAACCAGACTTGAAAGAGACATGTGTACCCCAATGTTCATCGCAGCACTGTTTATAATAGCTGGGACATGGAAGCAACCTAGATGTCCATCGGCAGATGAATGGATAAGAAAGCTGTGGTACATATAAACAATGGAATATTCAGTTCAATTCAGTTCCGTTCAGTCCCTCAGTCGTGTCTGACTCTTTGAGACCCCATGAATCACAGCATGCCAGGCCTCCCTGTCCATCACCAACCCCTGGATTTCACTCAAACTCCTGTCCATCGAGTCGGTGATGCCATCCAGCCATCTCATTCTCGGTCGTCCCCTTCTCTTCCTGCCCCCAATCCCTCCCAGCATCAGACTCTTTTCCAGTGAGTCAACTCTTCGCATGAGGTGGCCAAAGTATTGGAGTTTCAGCTTCAGCATCAGTCTTTCCAATGAACACCCAGGATTGATCTCCTTTAGAATGGACTGGTTGGATCTCCTTGCAGGCCAAGGGACTCTCAAGAGTCTTCTCCAGCACCACAGTTCCAAAGCATCAATTCTTCAGTGATCAGCTTTCTTCACAGTCCAACTCTCACATCTGTACATGACCATTGGAAAAACCATAGCCTTGACTAGACGGACCTTTGTTGGCAAAGTATTGTCTCTGCTTTTTAATATGCTATCTAGGTTGACCATAATATTACTCAGCCATTAAAAAGAATACATTTGAATCAGTTCTAATGAGATGAAACTGGAGCCTATTATACAGAGTGAAGTAAGTCAGAAAGGAAAACACCAATACAGGATACTAAAGCATGTACATGGAATTTAGAAAGATGGTAAGGATGACCCTATATGCAAGACAGCAAAAGAGACACAGATGTATAGAACTGTCTTTTGGACTCTGTGAGAGAAGGTGAGGGTGGGATGATTTGGGAGAATAACACTGAAACATGTATATTACCATATGTGAAACAGATCGCCAGTCCAGGTTCGATGCATGAGACAGGATGCTCGGGGCCGGTGCACTGGGATGACCCAGAGGGATGATGTAGGGAGGGAGTTGGGAGGGGGGTTCAGCATGGGGGACACATGTATACCCATGGCTGAGTCATGTCAATGTATGGCAAAAACCAATACAATATTGTAAAGTAATTAGCCTCCAATTAAAATAAATAAATTAATTTTTTAAGAAAAGAAGAGGTGCAAGTTACTGTGGCCATTTTGAAAACCCACCTTAGAAGGAGACAAAAGGAATAACTGAGCTCTACCTTGCTGAACTCAGATTTCCCTGTAACTTTTTATCAGTACTTATCCTTTTATGCTCAACCCTCATTCCAGTTTCTCTCACCCTACCCAGCGGCAACCACTCTGATTTGTTCATTGAGCATCTTTTCTTTGTATGTGTGTGTGTGCTCAGTCGTGTCCCACTCTGCAGCTCCATGGACTGTAACCCACCAGGCTCCTCTATCCATGGAATTCTCATGGCAAGGATACTTGAGTGGGTTGCCATTCCCAACTCCAGGGGATCTTCCTGACCCAGGGGTCGAACCTGTGTCTCTTGCATCTTCTGCATTGGCAGGTGGATTCTTTAGCACTGAGCCACCTGAGAAAACCGTTCCCGAAATTCACGTACCGGTGTTTTGTGTGCTCGTGCTTTTCTTTTGTGTTAAAGGCATTTCGTGTGCCTCTCACTCTGTTTGTCGCCTCACTCATCTCTGTGCCTTTAAGATATATCTGTGATGCTCCATCCAACATTATGCTTGTGTTTACGGATCTGCCTCACTTGATCATGATTTATTTATAAAACCATTGTTGGACTCAGCCAGCTAACATTTTAAGAATTACACATCTACATTCAACAGTGAAATGGGCCCATATTGTTTTATAGTTTTAGAATGTAGTCTACATGATACTAATCCTTTGGATCTTATGGCAACTTCCTTTATGGCTTAATAAATGTTCCATTTTCTTTCTCAGTCTCTGCCTGTGTCCCTCTTTTAGTATGTCTATGTGTGAGGTTCTCTTTATCTTGCTAATGGGTCTTTTAATCCTTTATCCGTAATTCTAGGAAGTTAGTCTCCATGATTTCTCCATACATCTCTTTTTTCATATTTTTCTCTTCCTGGTGATTCCTATCAGATGAATACTGGCATTTCTACTTTGGTCTTTGGTGCCCTTGGATTTGGCTTTTCTCTTAAATTTCCTCTCCAGTTTCCTTCTGGCAAAGTCCCTCAATCTTATATCCTGAGAAGGAACAAGATGGCAGAGGAATAGGACGGCGAGACCACTCTCTACCCCACAAATTCATCAAAAGAACATTTGAACGTGGAGTAAAGTCCACAAAACAACTTCTGAATGCTGGCAGAGGACATCAGGCACTCAGAAAAGCAGCCCATTGTCTTCGAAAGGAGGTAGGAAAAAACATAAAAGATAAAAAGTGAGACAAAAGAGGTAAGGACGGAGCTCTGTCCTGGGAAGGGAGGCTTTAAAAAGAGAGAAGTTTCCAAACACCAGGAAACACTCTCACTGGCTAGTCTGTGGTGAGCCTTGGAACCTCAGAGGGCCACATAACCGGGAGGAAAAAAGAAAGAAATAATTAAAACCCACAGATTACCTGCCAAACAGTAACTCCCACGGAGAAGCAGCGCAGACGCCTGCATACGCCATTAGTAAGCAGGGGCTGGGCAGGGAGGAGACGGCTGAACTGCTTAGAGAGAGGACTGGGCTTGGATGCCGCGAGAACAATCTGAGAGATCTAACAGGGGATAGCAAAGCAGACTGGGATAGCTTCCCCATGAAAAGGCAGAAAGCTCTAACCTAAGAACTGTACATGGAACAACAGACTGGTTCCAAATAGGAAAAGGAGTGCATCAAGGCTGTATATTGTCACCTTGCTTATTTAACTTATATGCAGAGTACATCATGAGGAACACTGGGCTGGAAGAAACACAAGCTGGAATCAAGATTGCTGGGAGAAATATCAATAACTTCAGATATGCTGATGACACCACCTTTATGGCAGAAAGTGAAGAGGAACTCAAAAGCCTCTTGATGAAAGTGAAAGAGGAGAGTGAAAAGTTGGCTTGAAGCTCAACATTCAGAAAACAAGGATCATGGCATCTGGTCCCATCACTTCATGGGAAATAGATGGGGAAACAGTGGAAACAGTGTCAGACTTTATTTTTTGGGGCTCCAAAATCACTGCAGATGCTGATTGCAGCCATTAAATTAAAAGACGCTTACTCCTTGGAAGGAAAGTTATGACCAACCTTGATAATATATTAAAAAGCAGAGACATTACTTTGCCAACTAAGGTCCGTCTAGTCAAGGCTATGGTTTTCCCGTGGTCATGTATGGATGTAAGAGTTGGACTGTGAAGAAAGCTGATCACCGAAGAATTGATGCTTTTGAACTGTGGTGTTGGAGAAGACTCTTGAGAGTCCCTTGTACCACAAGGAGATCCAACCAGTCCATTCTAAGGGAGATCGATCCTGGGTGTTCATTGGAAGGACTGATGCTAAAGCTGAAACTGTTCACCTCATGCGACAAGTTGACTCACTGGAAAAGACTCTGATGCTGGGAAAGGTTGGGGGCGGGAGGAGAAGGGGATGACCGAGAATGAGATGGCTGGATGGCATCACCGACTCTGTGGACATGAGTTTGAGTGAACTCCGGGAGTTGGTGATGGACAGGGAGGCCTGGCGTGCTGTGATTCATGGGGTCGCGGAGATTTGGACACGACTGAGCGACTGAACTGAACGAACTGAAGACTCCACCAACCCTGCTCACAGAACAAAGGACTGAGCAGAGCGAGCCGGCTGCGGGTGGCCCATCCCCCACCCCCCACCGAGACAGGCAGGGAGGTCAGCCAGAGCCGGAGAGGGCAACCACGGCCCCAGAAAGGCATCTGATACAAACTGCAGGCAGGCTTGTTGTTAATCAAGTCTTCTTGGGCTCGGGCTGGTCGATATCCACCTGAGAAGGTGCGCAGTTGTACACCCAGAAAACCAAGTGGCAGGGAGCGGGAAGGCAATAAGTCGCAGCGACTGCACTCACCAAATACCTGGTCACCTGAGCTGCTTGGACTGGGGAAGGCACAAAACACAGACCCAGCCAAGTCTGAGCCTTTGTGAAGTACCCGAGAAACTGAACTTGGGCCGCTCAAACCTGGGAAGTGCATACAACCCAGTGCCGGCCTCAGACAGTTCCCGGCAGAGCAACCTAGAGCCTGTGCAGTGTAGACTGGGACAACACATGCGCTGTGAGCGGGGGCAAACCCAGTGTGACAGAGACGCTGCGAGCACTCCCCACAGACGCCAGAGATATTTGTCTGCAGCGTTCCTCCCTTCCCAGAACAGGACTGAACAACTGAGCCTTAAAAAGTGTCCACCCGCCCCTTAGTATCAGGGCGGAAATTAGACAATGAAAAGACCAGCAAACAGAAGCTAAAACAGAGGGAACCACCTTGGAAATGACAGATAGAGAAGTCTAGAGACTACTCCAAGAATAAGACCAAAAACCAGAGGCAAGAGTCTTAAGCCCAAATCCTGAGAACACCAGAGAACTCCTGACTCCAGGGAACATTAATCGATAGGAGCTCATCAAACGCCTCCATACCTACACTAAAACCAAGCACCACCCAAGGGTCAACAAGTTCCAGAGCAAGACATACCACGCAAATTCTCCAGCAACACAGGAAAATAGCCCTGAGTTTCAATATATAGGCTGCCCAAAGTAACTCCAAACCCATTGACATCTCATAACTCATTACTGGACACTACATTGCACTCCAGAGAGAAGAAATCCAGCTCCACCCACCAGAACACCGACACAAGCTTCCATAACCAGGGAACCTTGACAAGTCACCCGTCCAACCCCAGACACAGCGAGGAAACTACATAATAAAGAGAACTCCACAAACGGCCAGAAGAGGGAAAGACCACCCCAAGCAAAGCAATATAAGCAAGATGAAGAGGCAGAGAAATACCCAGCAAGTAAAGGAACAAGATAAATGCCCACCAACACAAACAAAAGAGGAAGATATAGGGAATCTACCTGATAAAGAATTTCGAATTTTAATGGTGAAAATGATTCAAAATCTTGAAAGCAAAATGGAGTTACAGATAAATAACCTGGAGAAAAGGATTGAGAAGATGGAAGAAAGGTTTAATAAGGACTTAGAGGAAATAAAAAAGAGTCAATATACAATGAATAATGCAATAGATGAGATCAGAAACACTCTGGAGGGAACAAACAGTAGAATAACAGAGGTAGAAGACAGGATAAGAGAGCTAGAAGATAGAATTGTAGAAATAAATGAAATAGAGAGGAAAAAAGAATTAAAAGAAATGAGGACAATATTAGAGACCTCTGGGACAATGTTAAACACTCCAACATTCGAATCATAGGAGTCCCAGAAGAAGAAGACAAAAAGAAAGACCATGAGAGAATACTTGAGGAGATAATAGTTGAAAACTTCCCTAAAATGGGGAAAGAAGTAATCACCCAAGTCCAAGAAACCCAGAGAGTCCCCAGCAGGATAAACCCAAGGCAAAATACTCCAAGACACATATTAATCAAATTAACAAAGATCAAACACAAAGAAAAAATATTAAAAGCAGCAAGGGAAAGCAGCAAATAACACACAAGGGGATTCCCATAAGGATAACAGCCGATCTTTCAACAGAAACTCTTCAGGCCAGGAGGGAATGACAAGACATACTTAAAGTGATGAAAGAAAATAACCTACAGCCCAGATTACTGTACCCAGCAAGGATCTCATTCAAATATGAAGGAGAAATCAAAAGCTTTACAGACAAGCAAAAGCTGAGAGAATTCAGCATCACCAAACGAGCTCTCCAACAAATGCTAAAGGATCTTCTCTAGACAGGAAACACAGAAAGGGTGTATAAACTCGAACCCAAAGCAATAAAGAAAATGGCAATGGGATCATACTTATCAATAATTACCTTAAACGTAAATGGGTTGAATGCCCCAACCAAAAGACAAAGGCTGGCTGAATGGATACAAAAACAAGACCCCCATATATGTTGTCTACAAGAGACCCACTTCAAAAAAAGGGACACATACAGACTGAAAGTGAAGGGCTGGAAAAAGATATTCCATGCAAATAGAGACCAAAAGAAAGCAGGAGTAGCAATACTCATATCAGATAAAATAGACTTTAAAACAAAGGCTGTGAAAAGAGACAAAGAAGGAAACTACATAATGACCAAAGGATCAATCCAAGAAGATATAACAATTATAAATATGTATGCACCCAACATAGGAGCACCGCAATATGTAAGACAATTACTAACAAGTATGAAAGGGGAAATTAACAACAATGCAATAATAGTGAGAGATTTTAATACCCCACATCTATGGATAGATCAACTAAACAGAAAATTAACAAGGAAACACAAACTTTAAATGATACAATAGACCAGTTAGACCTAATAGATCTCTATAGGACATTTCACCCCCAAACAATGAATTTCACTTTTTTCTCAAGTGCACACGGAACCTTTTCCAGGATAGATCACATCCTGAGTCATAAATCTAGCCTTGGTAAATTCAAAAAAATTGAAATCATTCCAAGCATCTTTTCTGACCACAATGCAGTAAGATTAGATCTCAATTAAGGGAGAAAAACCATTAAAAATGCCAACATATGGAGGCTGAAAAACACGCTGCTAAATAATGAACAAATCATAGGAGAAATCAAAAGAGAAATCAAAATATTCATAGAAATGAATGAAAATGAAAACACAACAACCCAAAACCTCTGGGACACTGTAAAAGCAGTGCTAAGGGGGAAGTTCATAGCAATACAGGCACACCTCAAGAAACAAGAAAAAAGTCAACTAAATAACCTAACCCTACACCTAAAGAAACTAGAAAAGGAAGAAATGAAGAACCCCAGGGTTAGTAGAAGGAAAGAAATTGTAAAAATTAGGGCAGAGATAAATGCAAAAGAAACAAAAGAGACCATAGCAAAAATCAACAAAGCCAAAAGCTGGTTCTTTGAGAAGGTAAATAAAATTGAAAAACTACTAGCCAGACTCATCAGGAAACAAAAGGAGAAGAACCAAATCAATAAAATTAGAAATGAAAATGGAGAGATCACAACCGACAACACAGAAATACAAAGGATTATTAGAGAATACTATAAGCAATTATATGGCAATAAAATGAATAACCTGGAAGAAATGGACAAATTCCTAGAAAAGTACAACTTTCCAAAACTGAACCAAGAAGAAATAGAAAATCTGAACAGACCCATCACAAGCATGGAACTAGAGACTGTAATCAGAAATCTTCCAGCAAACAAAAGCCCAGGTCCAGACGGCTACACAGCTGAATTCTACCAAAAATTTAGAGAAGAGCTAACACCTATTCTCGGAGAAGGCAATGGCAAGCCACTCCAGTACTATTGCCTAGAAAATCCCATGGATGGAGGAGCCTGGTAGGCTGCAGTCCGTGGGGTCGCTAAGGGTCGGACACGACTGAGCGACTTCACTTTCACACATTGGAGAAGGAAATGGCAACCCACTCCAGTGTTCTTGCCTGGAGAATCCCAGGGATGGGGGAGCTTAGTGGGCTTCCATCTATGGGGTCACAGAGTCGGACACGACTGAAGTGACTTAGCAGCAGCAGCAGCAGCAACACCTATTCTACTCAAACTCTTCCAGAAAATTGCTTAGGAAGGGAAACTTCCAAACTCATTCTATGAGGCCACCATCACCCTAATCCCAAAACCTGGTAAAGATCCCACAGAAAAAGAAAACTACAGGCCAGTGTCACTGATGAACATAGATGCAAAGATCCTTAACAAAATTCTAGCAATCAGAATCCAACAGCACATTAAGAAGATCATATATCATGACCAAGTGGGCTTCATCCCAGGAATGCAAGGATTCTTCAATATCTGCAAATCAATCAACATAATACACCACATTAACAAACTGAAAAATAAAAATCATATGATTATCTCAATAGATGCAGAGAAAGCCTTCAACAAAATTCAACATCCATTTATGATAAATACCCTCCAGAAAGTCGGAATAGAAGGGACATATCTCAACATAATAAAAGCTATATATGACAAACCCACAGCAAACATTATCCTCAATGGTGAAAAACTGAAAGCATTTCCTCTAAAGTCAGGGACAAGACAAGGGTGCCCACTCTCACCACTACTATTCAACATAGTTCTGGAAGTTCTGGCTATAGCAATCAGAGCAGAAAAAGACATAAAAGGAATACAAATTGGAAAAGAAGAAGTAAAACTTTCACTGTTCGCTGATGACATGATCCTCTACACAGAAAACCCTAAAGACTCTACCAGAAAACTACTAGAGCTAATCAATGAATACAGTAAAGTTGCAGGATATAAAATCAGCACACAGAAATCACTTGCATTCCTATACACTAATAATGAGAAAATAGAAAGAAATTAAGGAAACTATTTCATTCACTGTTGCAACGAAAAGAATTAAATACTTAGGAATATATCTACCTAAGGAAACAAAAGACTTGTACATAGAAAACTATAAAACACTAGTGAAAGTAATCAAAGAGGACACTAATAGATGGAGAAATATACCATGTTCGTGGATTGGAAGAATAAATATTGTGAAAATGAGTATACTACCCAAAGTAATTTATACATTCAATGCAATCCCTATCAAGCTACCAACGATATTTTTCACAGAGCTAGAACAAATAATCTCACAATTTGTATGGAAATACAAAAATCCTCGAATAGCCAAAGCAATCTTGAGGAAGAAAAATGGAACTGGGGGAATTAACCTGCTGGACTTCAGGCTCTACTACAAAGCCACAGTCATCAAGACAGTATGGTACTGGCATAAAGACAGAAATATAGATCAATGGGACAAAATAGAAAGCCCAGAGATAAATCCAAGCACCTATGGACACCTTATCTTTGACAAAGGAGGTAAGAATATAAAATGGAGAAAAGACAGTCTCTTTAACAAGTGGTGCTGGGAAAACTGGTCAGCCACTTGTAAAAGAATGAAACTAGAACACTTCCTAACACCATACACCAAAATAAACTCAAAATGGATTAGAGAGCTAAATGTAAGACCAGAAACTATAAAACTCCTCGAGGAGAATGTAGGCAAAACACTCTCTGACATAAATCACAGCAGGATCCTCCAAGACCCACCTCCCAGAATACTGGAAATAAAAGCAAAAATAAACAAATGGGACCTAATTAAAATCAAAAGCTTCTGCACAACAAAGGAAACTATAAGCAAGGTGAGAAGACAGCCTTCAGAATGGGAGAAAATAATAGCAAATGAAGCAACTGATAAAGGATTAATCTCCAAAATATACAAGCAGCTCCTGCAGCTCAATTCCAGAAAAATAAATGACCCCATCAAAAAATGGGCCAAAGAACTAAACAGACATTTCACCAAAGAAGACATAAAGATGGCTAACAAACAACATGAAAAAATGCTCAACATCACTCACAATCAGAGAAATGCAAATCAAAACCACAATGAGATACCATTTTACACCAGTCAGAATGGCTGCTATCCAAAAGTCTACATTCAATAAATGCTGGAGAGGGTGTGGAGAGAAGGGAACCCTCTTCCACTATTGATGGGGATGCAAACTAGTACAGCCATTATGGAGAACAGTGTGGAGATTCCTCAAAAAACTGGAAATAGAACTGCCATATGACCCGGCAATCACTCCTGGGCATACACACCGAGGAAACCAGAATTGAAAGAGACACATGTACTCCAATGTTCATTGCAGCACTGTTTATAATAGCCAGGACATGGAAGCAACCTAGATGTCCATCTGCAGACGAATGGATAAGAAAGCTTTGGTACATATACACAATGGAGTATTACTCAGCCATTAAAAAGAATGCATTTGAACCAGTTCTAATGAGGTGGGTGAAACTAGAGCCAATTATACAGAGTGAAGTAAGTCAGAAAGAAAAATACCAATACAGTATACTAACACATATATATGGAATTTAGAAAGATGCAAATGATAACCCTGTATACGAGACAGCAAAAGAGACACAGATGTATAAAACAGTCTTTGGGACTCTGTGGGAGAGGGTGAGGGTGGGATGGTTTGGGAGAATGGCATTGAAACATGTATATTATCATATGTGAAACGAATCGCCAGTTCAGGGTCGATGCATGTTACAGGATGCTCGGGGCTGGTATGCGGGGATGACCCAGAGGGAGGATAAAGGGAGGAGGGAGGTGGGAGGGGGTTCAGGAGGGGGAACTCATGTACACCTAGGACAGATTCATGTCAATGTATGGCAAAACCAACCAATATAATATTGCAAAATAAAAAATAAATAAATAAAATGAATGGCATAAAGACCAAAAAAAAAAAAAAAATCTTATATCCTAACTCACAAACTTGGTCTCAGATGTAGTCTTCCAAGTATTTATCCCTTCTCCGTGTTACTGATTCAACTATTAAATTTTTCAGACATGCCTCTAATTATTTTTTCCTTCTCAGTTGGTCTTATCTTATAGTTCTAATACTGTCCCTTGTCATACATATATGACTTCCCAGGTGGCACTAGTGGTAAAGAATCTGCCTGCCAATGCACAAGATGAGGGTTCGATCCCTGGGTCAGGAAGATCACTTGAGGTAGGAAATGGCAACCCTCTCCAGTATGCTTGCCTGGGAAATCACATGGCTAGAGGAGCCTGGCAGGCTACAGTCCATGGGGTTGCAAAGAGTCAGATGTGATTAAGCAACTGAGCACACCCAACATATATATGATGTGCTATGTGTTCAATCCTGTGCTGTATACCAGGGACAGTTGGGTCAATTGGGTCTCTGTCACTATATGGCCAGTGCCATCTGACTCATCCTTTAGGCAGTAATTTTCAGGTTCATTTCCTCTGGGACCATTAGATTCTTTTTCTGGGCATGTGTTTTGGAGAAGAGTCCAAGTCCTAGCTTGTGTCACTGTGGGTGATTTTGAGGGGTGAGGACAAGCTTCATGTAGGGAGCCCCAGGCATCATAGAAGCATTGTTGCTGGCTCCCATTTGCTGCTCCATCACCAAGCAACCACCGTAGCCAGAATTTTGCATTTAAATCCTTCAGTTCAGTTCAGTTCAGTTGCTCAGTCGTGTCCGACTCTTTGCTACCTCATGAATCACAGCACGCCAGGTCTCCCTGTCCATCACTAACTCCCGGAGTTCATTCAAACTCATGTCCATCGGGTCGGTGATGCCATCCAGCCATCTCATTCTCTGTCGTCCCCATCTCCTCCCACCCCCAATCCCTCCCAGCATCAGACTTTTTTCCAGTGAGTCAACTCGTCGCATGAGGTGGCTAAAGTATTGGAGTTTCAGCTTCAGCATCAGTCACTCCAATGAACACCCAGGATTGCTCTCCTTTAGAATGGACTGGTTTAAATCCTTAGGGATGGACAAAACTGGAATGATGTCACCTCCCCAACCCAAGACCTGTAGGGAGAGGGCTGGACATCAGCAGGCTGTCTATATCTGTTTCTCCTCCATCCAGAAGGACTCTCGCCCTGCCCTGCAGTCACCCAGACCCCTGGTACCAGCCCTGCCCCTGCAGAGTTCCCTACTGATGCTATAACAAATTCTCACAAACTTTGTGGCGTAAACAACAGAACTGCATTGTCTTATATGTCTGGAGGTCAGAAATCCAAAATGAGATTCACAAGGCTGAGGTCAAGATGTTGGCAGGGCTGGCTCCTTCTGGAAGATCCAGGGGAGAATCCACTTCCTTGCTTTTTTCAGCTTCTTGTGGCCACCTGAATTCCTTGATGTGTGACCTTTTCATCTGTCTTCAAAGTGCATCACCCTGACCCTGCTTCCAAGGTCTCAGCATCCTCTCTGATTCCTCAGATTCCTCCTGTGTCCCTCCTATGTACCAGCCTCCCAGATAATCCAGGATAAGCTCTTCCTCTCAAGGTCCTTAACTCAATCACATCTGGAAAGTCCCACCGCCACATAAAAGTAACACAGATTTCAGGAATTAGCATGTGAACTTATTTAGGAGTCATTATTCTGCTGACCACAACCATATCATAGAAGTAAGGTTATACAAACACCTCCTTTGTGCAGAGTATTGCATTAGTAGGGGTGTTTGGAAGCACAGAGTTTATAAATAAAAATGAGATGAGATCTCTCCCTATAAAGAAATGCATCGTACAGATAACGTTTAGAAAACAGACGTGTAGATTAACAGGATGTGGGCTTTTGTGAAATTAACCAGCTTCAAAGTTCAAAAGCTCCTATATTTTGGCCACCTGATTCGAAGAGCTGACTCACTGGAAAAGACCCTGATGCTGGGAAAGAATGAGGGCAGGAGGAAAAGGGAGTGACAGAGCATGAGGTGGTTGGATGGCATCACTGACTCAATGGACATGAGTTTGAGCAAGCTCCGGGAGATGGTGAAGGACAGAGAGGCCTGGTGTGCTGCAGTCCATGGGGTCGCAAAGAGTCAGAGAAGACTTAGTGACTGAACAACAACAAAGGTTCAAATTTGTCATCTTTCAACTCCATCCTGGTGGCATGGCTGTGCTAAGATCTTCAGGTTCTGGAGCATCCCGGCTCCCCTCTACTTGCACTTCTTGTGGTATCAGTCTTATTTTTTTTTAATGGAAGGATAGTTGATATACAATATTGTGTTAGTTTCAGGTGTACAGAAAAGTGATTCAGTTATATGTAAATGGGTTTTCCAGAACCTGCCTGCCAATGCAGGAAACATAAGAGACACAGGTTTGATCCCTGGGTTAGGAAGATCCCCTGGAGGAGGGTATGGCAACCCATTCCAGTATTCTTGCCTGGAGAATCCTCACGGACAGAGGAGCCTGGCAGGCTACAGCCCATCGGGTCGCAAGGAGTCAGACATGACTGAAGCGACTGAGCACACACGCATACATGTGTATGTACACATGTATGTACACATGTATGTGTGTGTTTGGAGAAGAGTAGAAGCCCTAGTTTGTCAAAGTCCCTTTCGTTTCAATTCTTGTTATCGAGTAGGTTCTGTGCCAGAAGATTCTCTTGGAATTCAGAATCAGAGAAGTGGGGGAAACGTGGAGGAAGCCCAGCGCCTGCCCTCAAAGGAGCTCCATCTATTGGGAGACACACATAAGCAACGGCGGAGGACACCACCCTGTACTGGGGCAGGGCCATCACCAAGTTCCAGGGGGTCTGGCTGGCCACCAGCAGCCAGTCTCAGTGGAAGCCTCACCTCCTTCCCAGCTGGGGAGGAGATAAGAGGGAGTCGCAGCTACAGAGGCCCGGAGACATCACGGAAAGAGCGAGCGTGAGGCGCTGGGGCCATCTCAGCGGCTCTGCCCTTCTCCAGCGCTGATGGGAAGAGATCGGCATCAGAACCCTCCCTCACCGCCCCCTCCAGCCCCTCAACTCCCCTCCTTTCTTCTCGCCTCTTTCCCTAGAGGGGGAGCCAGGGAAGAGGCGTTACAGTGCAGGACCTTTCCCTCCTCAAGTCCTTACATTACAGCCAACCGAATGCCAAGGGCTGAACAAAAGAGGGGGGCTGGGGGCGGGGGGTGGGACGCAATCGCACAGTGTTATCAGCCCTCAAAGGGCCTCCTGACCAGCGTTTCATCTCCGGAAACTTTTATCTCACGTTGAAACAGCACCTGCCTTGAAAGGCCCAAGAGCCTCACAGATATTATCCTGCCCCTTGAACGCAGACAGGGACTCAGCACTCAGATCCTCGCTTCGCAGCTGAGAAAAGGAGCCAGGCAGCTCTCAGATCTCCTGTAAAGGTGGTTCAGAGAGCTGAAGGGCGCTCAGCCTCGGAAACAGCCCCAACTCCGGGACAGCGGGACATGACGGATGCCAGAGGGCGCCTAAACTGCAGCTTTGCTATGAAAGACAGAATCTGAAAATCATCAGGATTCTCCCAGCTGTCTTCTGCCTTTCATTGTTTGCAGCCCCGCCCTGTAGCTAGAAGGGAAGAAAGATGGTAGCCACACCTCTCATTCCTCTCTTCCGTGGAATTGATTTCCACAATGTCAAAGAGGAGAATACATTGAATTTTTCAGGGCGTGGGAAATGAAAAATAATGATCCTATGATATAGATTGAACCAGATACTTCACCAGATATCTTAGCTCATTAGGAGTATGTCTCCTTCTTAACCAATGAATCAGGAAATCCACAAAGACCAGACTGATGTCATAATTCCTTTCTGGCTAATAATGACTCCTTAAGCCGACTCGCTCTTTTGCATTTCTTTTCCATGGGGATGGTCTTGTTCCCTGTCTCCTGTACAATGTCACAAACCTCCATCCAGAGTTCATCAGGCACTCATATAATATAATAGCTGTGAAAAGAAGAGAAGCGAAAAGCAAAGGAGAAAAGGAAAGATATAAGCATCTGAATGCAGAGTTCCAAAGAATAGCAAGGAGAGATAAGAAAGACTTCCTCAGTGATCAATGCAAAGAAATAGAGGAAAACAACAAAATAGGAAAAACAAGAGACCTCTTCAAGAAAATTAGAGATTCCAAGGGAACATTTCATGCAAAGATGGGCTCGATAAAGGACAGAAATGGTATGGACCTAACAGAAGCAGAAGATATTAAGAAGAGGTGGCAAGAATACACAGAAGAACTGTACAAAAAAGATCTTCCCGACCAAGATAGTCACGATAACGTGATCACTGACCTAGAGCCAGACATCTTGGAATGTGAAGTCAAGTGGGCCTTAGAAAGCATCACTACTAACAAAGCTAGTGGAGGTGATGGAATTCCAGTTGAGCTATTACAAGTCTTGAAAGATGATGCTGTGAAAGTGCTGCACTCAATATGCCAGCAGATTTGGAAAACTCAGCAGTGGCCACAGGACTGGAAGAGGTCAGTATTCATTCCAATCCCAAAGAAAGGCAATGCCAAAGAATGCTCAAACTACCGGACAATTGCCCTCATCTCACACGCTAGCAAAGTCATGCTCAAAATTCTCCAAGCCAGGCTTCAGCAATATGTAAACCGTGAACTCCCAGATGTTCAAGCAGGTTTTAGAAAAGGCAGAGGCACCAGAGATCAAATTGCCAACATCCGCTGGATCATGGAGAAAGCAAGAGAGTTTCAGAAAAACATCTATTTCTGCTTCATTGACTATGCCAAAGCCTTTGACTGTGTGGATCACAATAAACTGTGGAACATTCTGAAAGAGATGGGAATCCCAGACCACCTGACCTGCCTCTTGAGAAACCTGTATGCAGGTCAGGAAGCAACAGTTAGAACTGGACATGGAACAACAGACTGGTTCCAAATAGGAAAAGGTGTACGTCAAGGTTGTATATTGTCACCTTGCTTATTTAACTTATATGCAGAGTACATCATGAGGAACGCTGGGCTGGAAGAAGCACAAGCTGGAGTCAAGATTGCTGGGAGAAATATCAATAACCTCAGATATGCAGATGACACTACCCTTATGGCAGAAAGTGAAGAGGAACTCAAAAGCCTCTTGATGAAAGTGAAAGAGGAGAGTGAAAAGGTTGGTTTGAAGCTCAACATTCAGAAAACAAAGATCATGGCATCTGGTCCTATCACTTCATGGGAAATAGATGGAAAAACAGTGGAAACAGTGTCAGACTTTGTTTTTTTGGGCTCCAAAATCACTGCAGATGCTGATTGCAGCCATGAAATTAAAAGACGCTTGCTCCTTGGAAGGAAAGTTATGACCAACCTTGATAGTATATTAAAAAGCAGAGACATTACTTTGCCAACCAAGGTCCGTCTAGTCAAGGCAATGGTTTTTCCCGTGGTCATGTATGGTTGTGAGAGTTGGACTGTGAAGAAGGCTGATCGCCGAAGAATCGATGCTTTTGAACTGTGGTGTTGGAGAAGACTCTTGAGAGTCCCTTATACTGCAAGGAGATCCAACCAGTCCATTCTAAAGGAGATCAATCCTGGATGTTCATTGGAGGGACTGATGCTAAAGCTGAAACTGCAATACTTTGGCCACCTCATGCGACGAGTTGACTCACTGGAAAAGACTCTGATGCTGGGAAAGGTTGGGGGCGGGAGGAGAAGGGGACGACGGAGAATGAGATGGCTGGATGGCATCACCGACTCTGTGGACATGAGTTTGAGTGTACTCCGGGAGTTGGTGATGGACAGGGAGGCCTGGCGTGCTGTGATTCATGGGGTCGCGGAGAGTCGGACACGACTGAGCGACTGAACTGAACTGAACTGAACTGAAGCCGACTCGATGGACGTGAGTTTGAGTGAACTCCAGGAGTTGGTGATGGACATGGAGGCCTGGCGTGCTGTGATTCATGGGGTCGCAAAGAGTCGGACATGACTGAGCGACTGAACTGAACTGAACTGAAAGCAAAGCAGAGATATTACTTTGCCAACAAAGGTCCGTCTAGTCAAGGCTATAGTTTTTCCAGTGATCATATATGGATGTGAGAGTTGGACTGTGACGAAAGTTGAGAGCTGAAGAATTGATGCTTTTGAACTGTGGTGTTGGAGAAGACTCTTGAGAGTCCCTTGGACTACAAGGGGATCCAACCAGTCCATTCTAAAGGAGATCAGTCCTGGGTGTTCATTGGAAGGACTGATGCTAAAGTTGAAGCTCCGATACTTTGGCCACCTCATGCGACGAGTTGACTCACTGGAAAAGACTCTGATGCTGGGAGGGATTGGGGGCAGGAGGAGAAGGGGACGACGGAGGGTGAGATGGCTGGATGGCATCACCGACTTGATGCACATGAGTTTGGGTGAACTCCGGGAGTTGGTGATGGACAGGGAGGCCTGACGTGCTGTGGTTCATGGGGTCACAAAGAGTCGGACATAACTGAGCGACTGAACTGAACTGAACTGAAGCAAACAGAAGTGTATGGCGCCCAGCTCCTGGTGCTAAAAGCCTTGTGCACACTCTCTTGCTGGGAGGACTCTGGGAGACTGCCGGCCTCGATGGGTTTATAGATTGCTGCCTTCGGGCATTGTGTGGAGCAAGCATCTGCTGTAACCCTGCCCTGACCTTATGGGCAGAATTCCCTGTGCCCAAAGTGCTGATGCTGGGAACCCAGCTTTTGATCTGCGCCTGCGCACTAGGTACCCGCAGCCCAGCCTCCAGTGTCCACGTGGATTACCAAAAACAATGCATTCAGGTCAGGGAGTGACAGTAGTTTGGCCAGGACTCAAGACCAGTTCAGAAGTGGAGGGGACTCTGGCAGATCTCCCATTGTGGACTGACTGGTGGCTTTCAGAAAACCACCATCACGAAGTCACTATGGTAATTTTATTCACAATTTCCAGTGGCTTACTTGCATGGGTTATGTTTGCTCCATGAGTAACACAGAATGCGCTTCCATCTTGTCACCCCAGATGTGGAATTAAATCATCCTACCCGGCCGTGTTTATTTTCTAAGCTTAAAAACAAACCATTGTATCTCCTAGGGGCTTATAGGGAGTCTATAATTCCTAAGCATTTGATCCACAACCACTTTAGCATCTAAGGAAATATCTGAACCAGATGACATGACGTGAGAATTTCTCAGAACGTGGGTGCTCTTTGGAAGAGCATTTTGAAAATTATAAGGAAACAAACTCAATGATTTTCAGGTTATGGCTTAAAATAGATTGAGAAAGAAAGAATTGCATGGGGCACAGGGCAGGGTGGGAGCAGGGCAATAAGGAAAAAATTAATGATAATAATGAAAAATTAGAGTCAAAATTAATCTGTACCCTATGCAAGGGCCGAGAACCATTCCTGAATTTTTCAGTTCCCTTGCATCTCCTGATGTTGCATCCTAACACAATGGGCGCAAAGCAGCTGTTGCCGACATTCATTCATTCACTTCAAAACATTTTTTGAGCACTTATTATCAGCCTGGCACTATTCTAGGTACTGAAGATACAACAGAGACCAAAAGAGATCAAAATCCCTTACCTTGCAGATCTTATACTTTAGTACTTTTGAAATCATCATCAACAGGATAGAGACAGAGGATAATAAAAGCATTGAGATCACAGACCCTATGTCTGCTTTGGCGTCACAGCTCACCCTAGGACTGGTGAGCAGGAGGAGAGTGTGTGGAATGGAATGGAACTCAGCAGGCCACTGATTGACTGGGGCCTGAATTCATCGCCACTGTTTACAAGGCTGTTGTAAAATAGGTTATTGCTTCTATTGCCTAATCTTCTTTTGAGAATCCCTGAATAGTTTCTTTTTCTTTGCATGGTGCAAATATAAATATTTAAACATCTTATTTCAAATAATGCGCAGTCACTTGGCTAGCCGTATGAATAAAACTGGATTGGTCAAGCAAATGAACCCTAACTCAAAATACTTAGGAAGAAAAAGGGGAACTTATTTGCTCACATGATAGAGACAGCTAAGAGGTCATGCTAGCATCAGACTCATTGGATCCCAGAAGTTCACAAGCTCTTCTTCAGGACGCCTACTCTTTTCCATGATTTCTCATCTCTGCCTCCTTCCCTCTTGGCTTCATTTTTGGCAAGCTCCCTCCACACAGTGGCAAAGGTGGCCTCCTACGATCCCAGCTTTGTGTGATCCTTTCCCTTGTAATTGCAGGGACCAGAGTGACCTTAAGGACCCCAGGGACTCCAGAAATGTAATCAGATCATTCTCTCTGTACCCCCAACCCCCGCCAATCTGAACTCTGCTTCTCTATGTATGTCAATTTTATTATCCCGCCTATCAGGCACTTCCCCAAGCAGAAGGAGAAGGGGAGCTTGGGGTCAGAGATAGTTCCAGTTTTACATAATCTCAGTGCTGCAGCTCTGAGGGGAAAAGAGAGCTTGCCCTCTCTGCATTCATATAAAATCCCTGGAGGCACTCCTGATTGCTCTGGCCTGGGTATGAGACCATCAGGCCAGCTACCATGGCCTTGGGGAGAGTCTACCACAATTGGCCAGGCCTGGGTCATGTGCCCATTACTATAGTCAGGGGCAGGGGAAGGTTAAGTTCAGTTGGCAGTTCCATCAAATTCAAATGCATTCCTCTCCCTCACCTCCTTTGGATTTGCATTGCTTTTAGGAAAATGACCTAAATCTTTCCTCACTCCTCCGCAGTTGCACTAACTCAAGTGTAACTTTCAAGCGCTCAGTAACCACCTGGAGCTCTGGCTTCCATATTGGACAGCGCAGCTCCAACCTCCTGGCCTGGCCTCTCTTCTTTTACTCTGGAGAGTTCAAAGAGGGTTTTTTTTTTTCCTCTTTCTTTTTGTAAAATGTATTTACTTATTTTTAATCGGAGGATGATTGCTGTACAATACTGTGGTTCCCGCCACAGATCAGCATGAATCAGCCATAGGCATACATATGTCCCCTCCCTGAACCTCTCTCCCACTTCTCACCCACCCCAGCCCTTTAGGTTCTCACAGCGCCCCAGATTTGAGCTCCCTGCATCCACCAGTCGATTTCCAGCGGCTGTCTCATTTTGTCCGTGGTAATGTGTGTGTTTCCACGCTACTCTCTCAACTCATCCCACTCTTTCCTCCCCATCTGTGTCCGCAAATCTGTCCTCTACATCTGTGGCTCCATTGCTTCAAAGCATTTGTTTGAGCAGGAAGCTATTGTACTAGTCTACCACTGCTGCTCTACAAACTACTACACACTCAGGCCTTCTTATAAGCTTCTTAGATTACAGTTCTGGAGGCCTAGGTCCAAAACGTGTCTCACTGGGCAGGAACTAAGGTGCACAAGGGCCGTGCTTCCCCAGGAGGTGGGAGAGAAGAATTCATTGTTTTGCCTTTTCCAGCTTCTAACACTATGTTCTTTGGCCAAGACATCTCCTTCTGTCTTCAAAGCCCAGTCACAACCTCTTCAGATCCCTTCCTGCTTCCCTGCTTCCGTCATCACATTGCCTTCCGCCTTCTATGTCAAATCTCCTTCTGTCTCATTCTAGCGATTCCACGTTAGGCTCATTTCAGATCATCTTCAAATTTCAGAGTCTTTGACCATATGTGCAAAGCCCCTGATACCATATAACGTAGCATTCATGGATTTCAGAGATTTGAACCTGGAATATCTCTGGGGGACATTATTCAGCCTGCCACAGGGTAGATAGAGGGAGAATGAGCATTTCAAACAGAAGAAACAGCCTGTACCAGGACCCACTTGTGGATTGGAGAAAGTAAGTCCTTAGAAGTGGAAAACCAGTGATACTGAAGTGTACAGAGAGAGGAAGGGTGAATGAGATGAGGCCAGAAGAGTGGGCAAGAACCAGACGACTGAGAACCCATGCTGTGAGAGGGATCCCGACTTTTCCCTAAGATAATGCAAATCCATTAAGGGTGAGGAAAAGCATCACTCTGGGACTTCCCTGGTGGCCCCGCAGTTAAGATGCTATACTTCTACTACAGGAGACATGGGTTCAATCCCTAGTTGGGAAACTAGACCTCACGTGCCACAGCTAAGATACCCCATGCTGCAGCTAAGACCCGGCACAGCCACATAAATGAATGAAAATAAATATAAAATAAAATAAAGTCAATAAAATAAAAAAAAATAACCATAACATCACTCTGTGTGCAGAAAAGGGGCTTGAGGAGGAGGGCCCGCGAGGATGGGGATGGCGGAAGACGAAGTCAGGATGCTAAGGCCACAGCCTTGCTGAGAGGCGGGGCTGGCTTGGACGGCGGCGGGACCCTGGAAATGGAGAAGTGAGACAGAGCTGAGAGCTAATTAGTGGAGACGCTGATAGGAATTGGCAATGAGCCGCACCCAGAGGAAGAGGGAAGGAGAGAGCTGTCCAAAGGATGAAGCCTGGATTTTTGGCTTTCATCGATGATGTCATTCAGAAAAACTGGAAGAAGATCAGGAAGGGGTGCTGGGAGAAGGGTAGGCAGGTTGGATTTAGCTTTGGACCTGTATTTGTAGTGCCCTGGAGATGTCTAGCAGGCATCCTGGCCTGGGGCGCAGAGATATGAATTCAAAACCCATGAGTATAGAAATAGCCCTGGAAGCCTTTGTTTCAGACGGTAATGCATTGGAAGAAAGAAAGAATGAGCAGAGGAGAGTGACTAGGACCACACTTTAAGAAATACCAACCCTTGATGGCTCGGTAGAAAGGGGAAAGTCTTTTTAAAAAATTGAAAACGGGGACCTCCCTGGTGGTCCAGAGGTTAAGAGTAAACCCTCCATGCAGGGGGTGCAGGTTTGATTCCTGGTCAGGGAGCTGAGGTCCCTGGCCTCGTGATCAAAAAACCAAACCGTAAAATAGAGGCAATACTGTAATGCATTCAATAGAGACTTTAACAGTGACCCACATCAAAAAACATTTTTAAAAAAAGGAAAAGGAATAGTCACAGAGAGGACTGTATTACAAAGGCCAAGGGAAGAGTGTATTTCAAGGAGAAAGTGGCCAACAGGGTCAAATATTGGTGAGAGATTAAACAGGATGAAGACTAAAGACTACCCATTGGATGTGACTGCAGCATCTGAGTACTATATTTTTACAACCTCTCCTCACCACCAATAACATACATATATATAGAACCTTGCATATGGTATGTATTCACTAAATGTTGATGTATTGCTTTAACAAATATGCACCACAAAGTAGGAGCCAGTGTGTGTGGTAGAGTGGCAAGAGCTTTGAATCCCAGTCCATCCACCTGCTACCTGTTGGGTATCAAACCAGTTACCTCCAAGTCTTGGTTTCCTCACCCGTAAAATGGGGATGGTAATGGTGAGTTTACTAATACCGCTTTATTCCTCAAGGTATTTTCTGGTGTGTTATATTATTTGACCTTTGTGTGTGTGCTAAATCATTTCAGCCATGTCCAGCTCTTTGTGGCCCTATGGACTGCAGCCGACCAGGCTCCTCTGTCCTTGGAATTCTCCAGACAAGGCTACTGGAGTGGGTTGCCACGCCCTCCTCCAGGGGATATACCTGACTCAGGGATCAAAACTGCGTCTTTTATGTCTCCTGCATTGGCAGGTGGGTTCTTCACCACTAGTGCCACCTAGGAAGCCAGTCTGACCCTTAGCACAACCCAGTGATTTCTGGCAAACTGTAGGTTAAGCAAGGCATCCAGGGCCCAGAGCTGGTCAGTTGCTGAACCAGGGGTCTCTTGACTGCCAGTCGGGTGATCTCATAACAAAAAAGACTCTCAGGATCTCAGAGTTGTTGCTTTTTATTCCTAGAGACCTAGAGATGGATGGCCATTCCGCAGTCATTCCAGGGGCCTGATACGATGGATTCTGAGCATGAAACTGGAGATATAAAGGTGAGGAAGAGACAGCTCCTGCCCTCTAGGGCATCATGGTACCATAGATGAGACAGATACTATAAACAGATAATTATAAAAATCACACGATAAACTGTCCATTGTGGAGCTTTTAAGGACAAAGCACTGTGGGGACACAGTGGGAGAAATGGTGAGGTTGGGGACATAGGAAGAGAAAAGAGACCTGGAAAGTCTCAGCAAGTGAGAATCAGGCTTAAAAATACATCCTTGGGCTTCCCTGGTGGCCCAGTGGTGAAGAACCACCTGCCAACGCAGGGGACAGGTGTTTGATCCCTGGTGCGGGAATATTCCACGTGCCTCAGGGCAACTAAGCCCAAGAACCGCAACTACGGGAGCTCAAGAGCCCATGTTCTGCAACAAGAGAAGCCACTGCCATGAGAAGCCCATGCACCGCAGCTGGAGAGCAGGCCCCACTCTGCAACTAGAGAAAGCCCTCCTGCAGCAACAGAGACCCAGAGCAGCCAAAAGCTAAATCGATCGATCATTTAACAGTACATCTGAAATTAAACGGTGGTTTTCTTTTGCTTTCACTAGAATCACGGGATTTGAGAGCCAGAAAAGACCTTTTAAAATTAACACCCTTGTATACCAAAGATGGCAGCATTGACAATGAGAGAGTAACATGCCAAGTTCAAGAGTTGGAAAGAAAACCCTGGAGTCCCAGGTCCAGTGCAAAGTTCTTTATGTCAGGAATGCGCTCATCTAACACAGAAGGCTCTGCTAGGTGCTCGGATGGGCCGGCCTGTCGGCTGCCCTCATCTGAAAGGGGCCACTGGAATCATGAGGGCCTGAGTCTGGGGGCACTGCTGGGCATTCACTGGGAAATTACAAGAAAGATACCATCTTTCGTCTATGAGAGAACAAAAGTGGTTTCTCATTTTGAATAACTGTATATCCTACAGTAGAAAAACAGGGGAAAACAGCAGGGTCGGGGAGATCCACCAGAACTTTCATTAACACTGGGGATAAGAACAGATTGCGAATAAGGAGAAATGGCTACTCACTGTGTCTAGATCAAAGTAGGAACCATGGCAACCAAATCTCCACATTTAAAAAAAAAAAATTGAAATGCAAGCTCCATAACTTCAAGACTCTTCAATACAGTAATTATCAAAATGGTAGAAGGTATTAGTTAACTGAAATAAAATATTAACTTCAATAATCCAGACCCATTTAAAGAATGACAGAGGGTTAGAAGGAAGAAAAATCTGACTCTTCAAAAATAAAATAAAATCTGTCATTTCAAGCAGACTAATAGATTGCTGTCAAGTAAAGCCCTTGGACATTAATAGGAAGATTATGGAGATCAGGGATGTCAGACCGCACACCATTTGCTTGTGAACATACACCCGGAACAAAACTTGATGCCCCTAAGAAGCCAGCTTCTGTCCTCCATGTCTGTGCCTCCATTCCTGCCCTGCAAATAAGATTGTCAGTGCCAGCCTTCAAGGCTCCATCAGTTCAGTTCAGTTCAGTCGCTCAGTCGTGTCTGACCCTTTCCAACCCCATGAATCACAGCACGCCAGGCCTCCCTGTCCATCACCAACTCCCGGAGTTCACTCAAACTCTTGTCCATAGAGTTGGTGATGTCATCCAGCCATCTCACTCTCTGTCGTCCCCTTCTCCTCCTGCCCCCAATCCCTCCCAGCATCAGAGTCTTTTCCAATGAGTCAACTCGTCACATGAGGTGGCCAAAGTATTGCAGTTTCAGCTTTAGCATCAGTCCTTCCAATGAACACCCAGGATTGATCTCCTTTAGAATGGACTGGTTGGATCTCCTTGCAGTCCAAGGGACTGTCAAGAGTCTTCTCCAGCATCACAGTTCAAAAGCATCAATTCTTCGGCGATCAGCTTTCTTCACAGTCCAACTCTCACATCCATACGTGACCATGGGAAAAACCATAGCCTTGACTAGACGGACCTTTGTTGGCAAAGTAATGTCTCTGCTTTTTAATATGCTATCTAGGTCGGTCATAACTTTCCTTCCAAGGAGTAAGCGTCCTTTAATTTCATGGCTGCAATCAGCATCCGCAGTGATTTTGGAGCCCAAAAAAATAAAGTCTGACACTGTTTCCACTGTTTCCCCATCTATTTCCCATGAAGTGATGGGACCAGATGCCATGATCTTTGTTTTCTGAATGTTGAGCTTCAAGCCAACCTTTTCACTCTCCTCTTTCACTTTCATCAAAAGGCTTTTGAGTTCCTCTTCACTTTCTGCCATAAGGGTGGAGTCATCTGCATATCTGAGGTTATTGATATTTCTCCCGGCAATCTTGATTCCAGCTTGTGCTTCTTCCAACCCAGCGTTCCTCATGATGTACTCTGCACATAAATTAAATAAGCAGGGTGACAATATACAACCTTGACGTACTCCTTTTCCTATTTGGAACCAGTCTGTTGTTCCATGTCCAGTTCTAACTGTTGCTTCCTGACCTGCATACAGGTTTCTCAGGAGGCAGGTCAGGTGGTCTGGTATTCCCATCTCTTTCAGAATGTTCCACAGTTTATTGTGATCGACACAGTCAAAGGCTTTGGCATAGTCAATGAAGCAGAAATAGATGGCGTTAATATACAATATTCGCTTTTCTCTTTCTGACTTACTTCACTCTGTATAGTAGGCTCTAGGTTCATCCACCTCACTACAACTGACTCGAGTCCACTCCTGTTATGGCTGAGGACTAACCCGTTGTATACTGTGGACACAGTGGGGAAGGAGAGGGTGGGACACACTGAGAGAGCAGCACTGACAGCCATGCACTATCATGTGCAAAGCACGGGCTAGTGGGAAGCTGCCTGTAGCACAGGGAGCAGAGCCTGGGGCTCTGATGACCAGAGGGGCGGGAGGGAGGGGAGCAGGCTGAAAAGGGAGGGCAGTTTACATATATATATCATATATATATAATTATGACTGATTCGCATCATTGTACAGCAGAAACCAACACAACATTGTAGAGCAATTTTCCTCCAATTAAAAAAAAAGAAGTTAGTTTCCTGAAAGTTAAACCTAAGTCATACACTCTGTAAATCCTATCTTTATAGATTGTAAAAACATAAGCTTCTATCAACCGCTTTCTGAACTGCAATTCCAAGTGGAATTCAAATAAATTATTTGGAAAGTCCCTTGAATTCTATGGAAAGGAATTAGACCTGTGGGTCATTTTTCTGATTCTTCTTCTGACGCTTTCTTAAACAATTTGAACAAGGAGGGAATAGTATAATCAAAGACAGTTAACCAAGTAAGGAGCACACAGATCTGTCTGAAGATAGCATTTTTAAAAGTAGACTTTTAAGAAGACTAAGTACAGTAAGGCCGTTTATCCAGTGTTGTTAAACAATGAGGCTGTCTACAGAAGTGCATTTTCCAAATAGCAGCTGGTTTCCCCTTTAAAGGACAACACTTCAAAAATTATCTTGATAAAGATTATTTTAACATGTACTACAGAGTTCCTCACTAGCTCACTTGAGCCAATCCATTATGCTTTTGCTAAGCATTTTTTTTCAATGACTTAACATTCCCAAATATTAATATTTATTGTGACAGTGGTACAACTTTTCCCCAGGGTTGACTGGAGTTTCTAGAGTTTTAGCTGTAGACCCAACTGCTATGCTTTCTTGATTCTTCTGTGGCCTTTCCACGGTTTGTCCTTTTTTCAAACAATTGTCTGTGTGCTTTTCTCCAGCAGTCTACTGGACTGTTATTTTTAAAGTCTTATTATTCCCCTTTTCCATTGTGAAATAGCACATTCACTCCATAAAACTTGAAAGATTGAGGAAATTTTTAATTAAGACCCAGCACAGCCAAAAGAAATAAAATTATTTTTTAAGATGACCTTTGAAAAGTTGTTTGCAACACAACGATTGGAGGCAATCTTATCCCATTGATAAGGGACTGGATCTATAAATATATACGAAATGAAATACGTGTGTTGTCATTAAAAGAAATATGTAGGTCCATATTGCAGATACGGAATGATCACTGAGGTGTGCTATATTCTGAAAATATAAAGTGCAAAGCAATACACATATGTACACATGGGATCTTTGTGTGTGTGCCTCCACACACATGCACACATGCACCCGTTTACTTCAGACTCAGAGAGAGGGGAGCATGTACGTACATGTGCTCCAGAAACTCAGGCTGATTCTGCAAGGACACTGAGAAACGTACCAGGCACTGTCTCAGACTTGCTGGGGGCAGGGAGGCGGGCATCGGGAGGTTCAGGGTGTGAGCTTCATTGACTAGTTACCCTCTGGTACTTACAGAGTGTCCTGGTTGCTGCTTTATCCTGGGTACATATTACTATTTCAGTTCTTTTGACACCAACATGAATAATTCATTTTGTTTTCAAAAGCATCATAATGACAGTGGAAATTTATCTTTTACCCTGTTCCAGGCAGTAAGGGCTTTTACATGCATAATTTTATTTAATCCTCACAATAACCCTGAAAGGCACATACTGTTATTATTTCCATTCTACAGATAAAGAAAGTAAGAAACCCGGGAGCTAGGTAATCTGATCTTCATCACACCTCTGGGATGCAACAGAGCCAAGATCTAAACCCAGGCAGACTGACCCCCAAGACTGCGTTCTTAAACCCAAAACACACAGGCTACAAGCATAGAACAAAAATAAAAGGCATCAAACCATTTATAAAGTCAAAACAGAGTTAAATAAATTATTTTCAGGGACGAAAATTTCCACGTAGGTACAAAGATACTGGTGCATATTTTTTTCCGTATCTTCCAGAAAGCTCAAAACCAGAAGTGACAGTAGAGTGTTGAGTGACAGCCTCCTTCGCCCTGAAAAGATGCGGAATATATAACATCTAATGTATTAAGAGGAGGTGGCAAGAATACACAGAAGAACTGTACAAAAAGATCTTCACGACCAAGATAGTCACGATAACGTGATCACTGACCTAGAGCCAGACATCTTGGAATGTGAAGTCAAGTGGGCCTTAGAAAGCATCACTACTAACAAAGCTAGTGGAGGTGATGGAATTCCAGTTGAGCTATTTCAAGTCTTGAAAGATGATGCTGTGAAAGTGCTGCACTCAATATGCCAGCAGATTTGGAAAACTCAGCAGTGGCCACAGGACTGGAAGAGGTCAGTATTCATTCCAATCCCAAAGAAAGGCAATGCCAAAGAATGTTCAAAATACCGCACAATTGCACTCATCTCACACGCTAGTAAAGTCATGCTCAAAATTCTCCAAGCCAGGCTTCAGCAGTGTGTAAACAGTGAACTCCCAGATGTTCAAGCAGGTTTTAGAAAAGGCAGAGGCACCAGAGATCAAATTGCCAACATCCGCTGGATCATGGAGAAAGCAAGAGAGTTCCAGAAAAACATCTATTTCTGCTTCATTGACTATGCCAAAGCCTTTGACTGTGTCGATCACAATAAACTGTGGAACATTCTGAAAGAGATGGGAATACCAGACCACCTGACCTGCCTCTTGAGAAACCTGTGTGCAGGTCAGGAAGCAACAGTTAGAACTGGACATGGAACAACAGACTGGTTCCAAATAGGAAAAGGAGTACGTCAAGGTTGTATATTGTCACCTTGCTTATTTAACTTATATGCAGAGTACATCATGAGGAACGCTGGGCTGGAAGAAGCACAAGCTGGAATCAAGATTGCCGGGAGAAATATCAATAACCTCAGATATGCAGATGACACTACCCTTATGGCAGAAAGTGAAGAGGAACTCAAAAGCCTCTTGATGAAAGTGAAAGAGGGGAGTGAAAAGTTAGCTTGAAGCTCAACATTCAGAAAACAAAGATCATGGCATCTGGTCCTATCACTTCATGGGAAATAGATGGAAAAACAGTGGAAACAGTGTCAGACTTTGTTTTTTTTGGGCTCCAAAATCACTGCAGATGCTGATGCAGCCATGAAATTAAAAGACGCTTGCTCCTTGGAAGGAAAGTTATGACCAACCTTGATAGTATATTAAAAAGCAGAGACATTACTTTGCCAACCAAGGTCCGTCTAGTCAAGGCAATGGTTTTTCCCATGGTCATGTATGGATGTGAGAGTTGGACTGTGAAGAAGGCTGATCGCCGAAGAATCGATGCTTTTGAACTGTGGTGCTGGAGAAGACTCTTGAGAGTCCCTTATACTGCAAGGAGATCCAACCAGTCCATTCTAAAGGAGATCAATCCTGGATGTTCATTGGAGGGACTGATGCTAAAGCTGAAACTGCAATACTTTGGCCACCTCATGCGACGAGTTCTCACTGGAAAAGACTCTGATGCTGGGAAAGGTTGGGGGCGGGAGGAGAAGGGGACGACAGAGAATGAGATGGCTGGATGGCATCACCGACTCTGTGGACATGAGTTTGAGTGTACTCCGGGAGTTGGTGATGGACAGGGAGGCCTGGCGTGCTGTGATTCATGGGGTCGCAGAGAGTCGGACACGACTGAGCAACTGAACTGAACTGAACTGAACTGAATGTATATATAGGGAGTTTCCCAGGTGGCTCAGTGGTAAAGAATCCACCTGCCAATGTAGGAGACGCAAGAGGGCCAGGTTTGATCCCTGGGTTGGGAAGATCCCCTGGAGAAGGAAACGGCAACCCACTCCAGTATTCTCGCCTAGAGAATCCCATGGATGGAGGAGCCTGGAGGGCTACAGTCCACGGGATCGCAAAGATTCAGACACGATTGAGTGACTGAGGGGGGACGGAAGTGTATATGTGAAGTACCTCCTCTATTGTTATCACTTGAATAGCGAGGAAAACACTCATGAGTGAAATCCCTCAACAGCGACGCTCCTGTGTGCCTTCCCGGTCCTTTTCCCACGTCTCTTCACAGGTGCCGTGCTGGTCACAGAGGCAGCCATCTGGACCTACACGGGGTCCTGAGGACAAGCCCTGCAAGGCCCACTCCTGAGCCCACTGCCAGAATCACTCTTTCAGTGGTGTCTTCCTGCCGGTAGAAGTCCTAGACGTCCTTCAAGGTCACGTCCACATGCCACCTCCCACAGGAAACGTTCCTGACCGTCTTCCCTCCTCTGGAGCTCTGTCTTAACACTCGGTTCACTAGACATGCAAACACAATCCGTGGCTCGGAGGAAATGTAGATTACGAAAATGCCTATCCAATGGCCCCCTCTGCCTTGCACCGTCGGTCAAGAATAAAGAATAAAACATTTCCCTTAATTGCACTACCCCCCTCACCCTGTCTGGCACAATATTTGAACAGCAATTCAATGAAGGTTTGCAAGGAATGGCGTACAGGGAATGGCATGAGTCATTAAGCAAACCTGAAGTCGATGGAAATGTGGGAAGTATGAGCAGTCACCCATGGGCTCTGGGATGTTAGTCATCTTTGCTTGACTCTGAGGAGATGGAGGGGTCCCTCACGTGAGAAGCAGGGACTTGCTGTCCAAGGAAGTGCAGATTTTGAAAGAAACAGAGGTGACATCCTGCTTTGTATATGTTCAGTTATGTCCAACTCTTCGTGGTCCTGTGGACCGTAGCCCACCAGGCTCCTTTATCCATAGGATTTCCCTGGCAAGAATACTGGAGTGGGTTGCCATGCCCTCCTCCATGGGATCTTCCCCATCCAGAGATTGAATTCGTGTCTCTTGTGTCTCTTGCATTGGCAGGCAGATTCTTTACCACTAGCGCCACCTGGGAAGCCCCTGCATCCTGCTTTAGGGAGACTGATATAACCCTGGCTTCCCTGGTGGCTCAGACGGTAAAGCTTCTGCCTGCAATGTAGGAGACCCGGGTTCGATCCCTGACCTCTGGAGAAGAAAATGGAAACTCACTCCAGGAACCTTGCCTGGAAAATCCCATGGACAGAGGAGCCTGGTATGCTACAGTCCATGAGATCACAAAGGGTCAGACACAACTGGGCAACTTCACTTTCCTTTCCTTTTCCAAAATTAAATAGACCTGAGAATTCCTCAATTCTAAATAGACCTGGAGAATTGCCAATGGCACAAAATGAGATTCTGTTCACCCTTAATCTCTCAATCTCGCCGCTGGTTTTGTGTGCTGTGTATTCAGGATGGGAAGGGCTTGGAGGAATACACATCCACTTGATATTAGCAAGAGGAGTGTTGGTGGTTGCTGTTGTTTTAGCTTTAGGGGTACTTGGCTCTGAAGTACATTAAGGATCCAGAGTTAATAGAGTCGGTCCACATCTAAACAAGAAGAGATGCTCTCCTTGCTGCAGGATGAAGCAGAACCCTGAAGGAGAGAGGTAGAAAGAGCAAGGGGGCAAAAAGCCAAGAGGGGAACTTCCGTGGTGTCCCAGTGGATGGACACAGATTCTGTTCCTGGTCTGTGAAGATTCCACATGCCACGAGCAACTATGCCCCTGAGCCACAACTGCTGAGCCTGTGCTCTAGAGTCCGGGGCTTGCAACTGCTGAGCCTGTGTGCCCTAGAGCCCCTGCTGCACAAGAGAGGCCCATACACTGCAATGAAGAGTCAGTTCAGCTCAGTTCAGTCGCTCAGTCATGTCCGACTCTTTGTGACCCTGTGGCCTCCCTGTCCATCACCAACTCCCGGAGTTCACTCAAACTCATGTCCATCGAGTCAGTGATGCCATCCAGCCATCTCATTCTCTGTCATCCCCTTCTCCTCCTGCCCCCAATCCCTCCCGGGATCAGAGTCTTTTCCAATGAGTCAGCTCTTCGCATCAGGTGGCCAAAGTATTGCAGCTTCAGCTTTAGCATCAGTCCTTCCAATGAACACCCAGGACTGATCTCCTTTAGAATGGACTGGTTGGATCTCCTTGCAGTCCAAGGGACTCTCAAGAGTCTTCTCCAGCATCACAGTTCAAAAGCATCAATTCTTCGGCGATCAGCTTTCTTCACAGTCCAACTCTCACATCCATACATGACCACTGGAAAAACCATAGCCTTGACTAGATGGACCTTTGCTGGCAACGTAATGTCTCTGCTTTTTAATATGCTGTCTAGGTTGTAGCTCGCCGCTAATAGAGAAAGCCCACACAAAGTAATGAAGACCCAGCACAGCCAAACAGACAAAAAAAAGTCAAGAGGAAAGGGGGCTTCTTGAAGCCTGTACAAGGTCAGCTTCCCTTGTCAAAGAAAACTCAAGAAGATACCTCCAAAAGAAACACATGTGCCATGCTCTGCCCCTGGCAGTGCTCCTAACTGGTCATGGGGGAGAATGGACGCTGTGATGATCAATCAAGCCCACCCGTGAGCCTTGGCGACCACTGCAGGATAGGATCCAAGAGCCAGGTCTCAGCATTTAATGCTTAGTAGTATTCTAGCTGCTTTCGGTCAGTCTGGGAAGAAGGAATGGGTGAGGGGTTAGCATGGAATCCCTCTGAGACCCCCTCAGAGGAAGAGAATGAAGGCGGTGACTGCAAGGTCAATGCTGGGTGGCTGGAGGCCCAGAGGAGCATCCTTGGGGGACAGACAGGAAAGTACCTCCTCAGTTGGGGTTAAATCTGGAGAGGAACTGGCCGGACGTGCAGAGTAGCTGAGGCCAGAAGAGACAGAAGCCCCAGGAGAAACAAAGAGGGAGACCCTGTGCAGGAACCCTGGACCGGCATCCTATGGGCAAGATGCTTTGTTCAATCCAGGAAGATAAGCAAGGATCTTTCTTCCCTATTTCTGGATCCATCCTTTGACACAAGCCCTCTTCTTTTTTTAATGTAATTTAATTGATTTGTTTATCTTGGCTGTGTTGGGTCTTCACTGCAGTGCAGGCTGTCTCTGGTTGCGGTGAGTGGGGGCTACTCTCTAGCTGTGATGTGATGGTTCCTCATTGTGTTGACTTCTCTTGTTGCAGAGCACGGGCTCTAGGGCACGCGGGCTTCAGTAGTTGCGGCCCCCCATTTCTAGAGCAAAGGTTCAACAGATGTGGCACACGGGTTTAGCTGCCTCCTCGGCATGTAGGATCTTCCTGGATCAGGGATCAAGCCTGTGTCTCCTGCATTGGCAGGCAGATTCTTTACCACTGAGCCACCAGGTAAGTCCCAACACCAGCCCTCTGATAATTTGGTTGCTTGGTTTATTTACCTAGATCCTCCAGTCAAATTATCCTTACACACTTTTAGAAGTTTGAAGAGTTTAAAGGAGAAAAAATAAACTCTTCAGCATCAGTTTTCTCAGCCATAAAATGGAGGTGATATGTCTAACTCATAAAGTTATTGTGAAAGCCAAACTAGGTAAAAGGGTTTTTAATCCAATTAGACAGATTTCAGTGAACATAAGTTACTTTATTGCAGCTGTTAACATTACTTTAATCATCATTATTACAGACTTGAGTGAAAACTCAGAAGAAGTCTTCCCACTGACAGATCTTTCTAGACATAGATAATCATGCAAGTTGTTAGAATTGCTGTGGTGCAGTTGTTGGATTGGTTGGCACACGCTGGCATCAGATAATTTCAGATATGGGGGTTTTTTTCTTCTTTACTTTAGGAATGAAATGACAAATTCCTCCCAGGTGGCAGCAAGAGAATTAAAAGTACAGCCCATCTGCACTCTTGCCTCAAATGGGAAAAAAAAAAAAGACAGCAAGCCCATTTCAAATGAATCTCTGCCATAAACTCCAGCCCAGCAACAGATGGAATAAAAGCCCTGTGAGACAAAACACAACACCCCTAATCCCCAATAAGAAAAAATGATCAATAAGGCTAAAGCACTAAAAAAAAAAAAAGAGTTCTTCCAGAATGCTACAGAGTGCCGGGAATCATACTGGGGACAGCTGCTGCTGACACGCTAGCCTGCCGGGGAAGGTTACCTGGAGAAGTTTCTTCCACATCTTTGGCAGAACTGAGAGAGGATATGTGTGCTGGGGGAGGGGAGGATGGGGGTGGGAAGAGTGACACGGTGTAGAGAGAAGGAAAAATCAAAGTGGATAATGTGGGGCTATACCTAATAACAACGAGTGAGTCCTGGCCATGAGACTAGACATGCAGCAGCTTAAACACGCTGGGAGGTCTAGGAGTACATATAATTTGTTGTGATCACTAATTAAAAATGCTACCAGATGCATTCTGTAAAGGTAAACAGATGTTCAGAGATGGTGGAGGAGCCAAGCAAATACGGAAACCAAGGAAGAGCCAAGAAGAGCAGGAGCCAGTTGCCTTCCTGCTGGGATGGTTCTGGGTATGGTGGTTGCATTTACAACATCACCGTAGACTGTTCAACAAGAATCAGAAACGGCACTAGGTGTGTCTCTGTGGAGTCGGTGTACTGACACAGCACCCACGGTTTCGGGAACAGGTTCTTGGTCTAGGGACTCGCCTGGCACTTGGAAGGAAGACTCCACCTTCCAGTGCAGGATGCCTGGGCTCCAATCCTGGTTTGGGAATTAAGATCCTGCACGCATCGAGGTTTGGCAAAAAACCAACAACAAAAAAAGCAGGCTCTCAGTCTAATCCAGTTATCAAGTCTAGATGGCCATAACTAAGGAAGATGGAAGAAGTGTGTACCCCTCTGCAAGTCTGCGTGGACACACACAGCGACACACACTCAGTACCTATGCAGAGTCACTTCCTTCCCTTCCTACAATCCTGGTCTTCTCTGTACAACTCCACCAGAAGGACACCTAGCCCAACCCTGCCAGCCCTCAGCTTTGCTGTCCAAGGGTCTTCTCTGACCCTCTCTCAGAGAAGTCACCAGGAAGTTCCTAGGAAGCAGCTGAGATGGCTCCGGCTCCTCACTGCTGGTGACTGAGACAGCTCAGAGCAGCTTCTGCCCTCCCTTGGACTTGCCTGTCACCCAGAAGCCCTGCCAGGCCCACACTTCCCTGATGATATCTCGGGGGATCCCTAGTCTCTTGATCGGATTTGAATACCTGCCTCTCAGAACATGCCTTGGCTTCATATGTGACAGAATAAAGTCAAAGAGACTTTGAAGATACAAATTATTCTGTAACTTCTTTTTAACCACTTGGTCCCACATTTATCAATAAGCAGGCCATTTGGAAATGTCTGGTTTCCATGGTTGGAAATGATAAATCTTGAATTTTAGACTGTGTTGGAGCCTATTTTTAATGCAGATATTGTTTTTAATGTGGATTCACATATATATATGAGTGTGTGTATATATATATATATATATATACACAAATAAAATTAAATGCATTTTAAAATGTGGACTCTTGGAGCAGCCTTTGGTGGCTGAAAATCCCAGAAGTGCACCCACTAAACCACAATAATGGGGCTATGTCAAAAGGATACAGGAGCCAACTTAACAAATCCCCAATATGCAAAGCAGGAGGAATTTGATCAACAAACAACTGTTGGATTATAACCCAATATCTATGAGTCCATACTGATATAATAAAATGATTGAACAGATCAATGGGGGAGAATAGACGAATCCCCTAAGCAGAAGAATCCCAATGCTACTGCCCCCACAAGGAGGCGGACTATATATAACTCCCCACTCTCTCAGTGTGGGCTACCCACAATGACTTCCTTTCAAAAAATACAGGATGAAAAGGTGGGGGAAAAGAAAACTTTAGAGTGGAGAAACTCGTCAAAACCGGCTCAGCCGGATGATCAAGGTGAACGTCAAGCATGAGTCACGGTGATGCTACGAACCCCTGATGGGATGTGATGGGAAGGGCACTTTACCTCTGTGGCCTTCCTTCCCCAAACCCATAACCCCAGTCTCGCCATGAGCAAAACATCAAACAGATCCCCATCGAGAGACGGTCTACAAAACTGTCTCCAGGACTCTTCAAAACTCCGAAAGGTCATCAGAAATAAGGAAAGTCTGAGAAACCATCACAGCCAGGAGAAGCCGAAGGAGACGTTTATCTGACAATCAAACGTAATGTGGTCTCTCGGACAGGATCCTGTCATGGAAAAATGGCGTAATGTGAACAAAATGTGGATGTTAGTTAATAATCACACATCAAAATTGGTTCATTAAAATTATAACATATGTACCGTATCAGTGTAAGAGTTTAATAAAGAACTGGGTATAGTATAAATGGGACCTTTCTGTGCTATCTTTGCAACTCCTCTGTTAACCTAAAACTCTTCTAAAATTAAAAGTTTTGAGAAATTAGGACTCCTGGGCACCCCATTCCCAGAGGCTGTGGTTCAGGAGGTCTGGTGCAAGGCTCACCCACGGACAGGCAGAGGGAGGGAACCAGGTGATGCCACAGCAGGCACCTGTGCCATCATTTTAAAGGCTACCATCCAGATACATTTGCTTGAAAGTGTGTTAGCGTTCATCACTCAGTCATATCTGACTCTTTGCAACTCCATGGACTGTAGCCCGCCAGGCTCCTCTGTCCACAGGATTCTCCAGGCAAGAATACTGGAGTGGGTAGCCATTCCCTTCTCCAGGGGATCTTCCCAACCCAGGGACTGAACCCAGGTCTCCAGCACTGCAGGCAGATTCTTTACCATCTGAGCCACCAGAGAATCCCCCATATTTGTTTGAGGAGACAAACAAACAGCCAACAAAATGTCTACCTTCCCCCACACTTGAGTACCAGAGGCTCCAAGGTTGAGAATGATGGATTCACGCCTGCCTGGCCCATAAGTAACATTCCAAGTGCCCGGCCACCCTGAAAACGTTGTTCTATTACCCCAGGGCCATTCACCAAAGGACACATTTCCTCAGGTTTTGACAACCTTCAAGTATGGTCACATTCACTGTGTTAAGCTTTAAACTGCGATGGTGATAACACACTGTCCTGTGGCCTCCAACTCTGTGAGCTAGCAAGATAAAGAAAATAAAAGAGGAAACAAAAGACATTGCTTCCATCAGCCCTCAAACTGAATACAACATCACATGGACAAAGTTATGCGTTCACGAGGTGGGGCGCAGGGGCGGGGTTGTGCTGTGTATATCCTCAAAGCTTGATCCACCAGGGCTGACTTGTACATGGTCTCATGGTATACTTCAAAGCCCTAGGATATTTACTCTGCTGCTGCTGCTGCTGCCAAGTCCCTTCAGTCGTATCTGACTCTGTGCGACCCCATAGACAGCAGTCCACCAGGCTCTGCCGTCCCTGGGATTCTCCTGGCAAGAACACTGGAGTGGGTTGCCATTTCCTTCTCCAATGCAGGAAAGTGAAAAGTGGAAGTGAAGTTGTTCAGTTGTGTCCAACTCTTAGCGACCCCATGGACTGCGCCCATGGGATTTTCAGGCAGGAGTACTGGAGTGGGTTGCCAATGCCTTCATGCTGTCAATTCAGAGAAATACAGTTTTAACTAAGGAGTGGTCTTCAATTTGAAATAGGAGCCTTGAGACTATTACATTTGTTTAGTCAGATGGTGAAGGACAGGACTGGCGTGCTGCAGTCCACAGGGGCGCAAAGAGTTGGACGCAACTTAGTGACTGAACAAGTTAGAGAGGATAAACATGCATGGCTATTAGAAATCTTACTGTAACGTTAGAAGAGATTGTTAGTACCTGCTACGGAATGGTTGGGTTACCTGCCTGTTATCCCTCTGTGGATAGGTAATGCCTTGACCTCTTTCTTCATATAGTTTGTTTTCTTACTGGGCAAATTATTCACTTCCTGTAAATATGACATTTCCATATTGACAGGATGGTTAGTTACTCCCAGTCCATATCATTTGCCTTAATTTACAGACTTTGGTGAAGCATCAGGAAAGACATAACTCTGTGTGTGTGTGTGTGTGTTTAACCAAAACAGCCATTATAGCTTGCTGAAGACAGCCCTGTGAGCAGGGCAATGAATATGAACATATGCTGTCTTCAATTACCTGGTCATCAGCATTTTCTTACTGGTCACCCAGCCCCTGCCCCAGTATGGTGATCAGACTAATGAGCTTGTTCTGTGTACCAGCAACAGTCTCCCAGACAATGTTTTCATGACTAATTTGCTTCCTCCCTCCTGGTAATGAATTGTAACACTCTCTCTTTTTGACTAAAAGGCAATAAATTCTGAGCCTAATCAACCTCAGAGGAGGGCTTACTATAATATCCGACAGACCAGCCGTCTTTCAGAGGGCCCATGATTGTTCACTTTTGAAAAACAGCCTAGAATTGGAGATTTGGGGTCTGAAACAGAGAACCATGGAAAAAAATTCATTGAAGAACTTCAGTCCACATCCACATTGCCAACCTCAAATGATGAGTTTCCATATAGAAAACAAAAATAGACAAGGACAAGATAAAGTTTATGACATGAATCATCAGAACCAAGTAACCAGGATATTTCCGTCCACAAGACCTCAAAACAGACTCAAATGGCATTGAAATCAATTGCATTTCCCCATTTTTAATGGCACAAAGTTCATTTGAGTTAAACAAATGATATCATACGGTGGTGGGGAACAGCAACATTTAGCTGCATGTAACCATGGTAGACACTTTCCAATATGGCATTTTGGACCTCTAATAACTTTTGAACCTCCAAAATCCCATGGACAGAGGAGCCTGGTGGGCTACAGTCCATGGGGTAGCAAAGAGTTGGACATGACTGAGCAACTAAACAATGACAAATGGTTTTGGGGCAAGCTTTCTATTCTTCCAGGATCCCAAAGAAAGCTCACTGTCTTGTGCATGGACAGCATACATTTGTATATATATACAGGCAGTCCTGACTTTCATAGCTTCAGCTTTGAATCGCAAAATATTCTGCAAATGCCAAATTCAGGGTTGCAGCTAAGCAACCAATCAGATCCCCAATCCTGTTCCCAGGACACAAATTATTCCTGATATTTAAAGAAAGCTTCTAATCACAGTCACTAATTAATCCTCATGGCATTCAGTATTGATCAATGTAAACATTGGCCTCTTTATGAAGGCACGATGAAGGGAACTACAGGGAAGTAAATTCAGCATGGGGCACATCAGTGAGAGAACCAAAATTTCAGATGAAGAGTTTCTCTCGGTTCTCAGCGTTACTGAGTTGCCGCCACAGAGCCAAGAACCCGGCCGAGCAGAAATCACTGTATGGGATGTTTCTTGGTATTTAGGCTCCCAGACATCTGAGACTGCCTTTTGGTTTCTCTTTCTGACATCTCTCTTTCCTGGAAAAGCTAACAGACCTTCTCCAGGATGGGAAAGACAGGGGAACAAATACTGGCTAAAAGGGAAAAAGACAGTCGTTCCATCCTGTTTTCTGTCAGACCACAGTGTCTAGGGCTTTTGGAACAAATTTATCACCTTGTTGTGCCTTTTCAAAGCACCTTCTAGGGTCAGCAGTGTCTGTGTATGCTCTGCAAACAGTCTCCACATGTGCTGGCCACTGCATTAGGTGCTGAGGATATAAAGACCCACGAGACACCTTCTCTTCCAGGAAGTCCAGCGCAGGAAGAACAGGGAAGTCTGACCCATCCTCTTGAAAACCTATACCTGCATGTCCCAGCTCACTGCTTAGCTGGAGAACTGTCTGCCCTGAAAATGACCACCTCTCATCCTTCAGATGACAGCAGAAGAGTTGACTCAGAAGCACAAATGCAAGCCATGTGTGTGGTTTAACTTTCCTAATAGTCACAGTTTTTTAAAGTTATTTTTTAAAAAAAGGTGAAATGCTTTTGAATTATTTTTTAATTTAAATCAGTATGTCCAAAAGTAGTATCGTTTCAACATCTAATCAATAAAAATAAATGATTTGTAATTTTTTTCATACTGACTCTTTGAAATCTATGTACACTCCTCACATAGTACTGAATTTAGACCAGCTGCCTTTCCAGTGGCTACCATGTTGTTTAGCCCAGCTCTAGCTCTCTGCCTGGCCTTTTTCTTTCACTCTGGGGAGCTCAAAGCATTTGTTCAAACAAGAAGGTAATGCATGTAGAGACACGGATGAACCTAGCGTCTATCATACAGAGTGAAGTCAGTCAGAAAGAGAAAAACAAATGTCGTATATTCACATATATATGTGGAAACTAGAAAAATGGTATATATGTATGTGTGTGTTCGTCGCTCATTCGTGACCAACCCTTGGCAATCCCATGGACTGTAGCCTGCCAGCCTCCTCTGTCCATGGGATTCTCCAGGCAAGAATACTGGAGTGTGTTGCCATTCCCCACTCCAGGGGATCTTCCCGACCCAGGGATCAAACCCGCATCTCCTGCACTGCAGGCGTATTCTTTACCGTCTGAGCCACCAGGGAAGCCAGAAAAATGGTGCAGATGATCTTATTTACAAAGCAGAAGCAGAGACGCGGACACAGAGAGCAAATACATGGATTCCCAAGGGGACAGGGAGGGCGGGAGAGATTGGGAGAGTGGGGCTGACACACACATATATTGTTACTAGTGATATTATAGATACTCTGTATAAAACAGACAGCTGATGAGAGCATATTGTATGCTCAGGAACTTCTGCTCAGTGCTCAGTGGTGACTTGAATGGGATGGAAATCCAAAAGGGAGAGGATATGTGTATCCGTATGTCTGATTCATTCTGCTGTACAGTAGAAACTGACACAACTTTGTAAAGCAACTAAACGCTATACACCAATAAAAATTAAGTTAAAAAGAAGAAAAAGTAATGGATTAGAATCCTGTCGCTGCTGTAACAGATTCCCATAAATTTAGTGGCTTAGCACAAATTGCACCCTGTCACAGGTCTGTAGATCAGAAGTCTGACTTGGGTTTCATGAGGCTGAAACCAAAGCATCATCAGGGATGCGTTTCTTTTAGAAGCTCTGAGGGGAAGCCCACTTCTCTGCCTTTTCCAGCTTCTGGAGACAGTCTGCACCCGTTGGCCCTTGACATCTTCCTTCATCTTCAAAGCCAGCCATGCCCCGCCTCTCACTCCTCTCTCTAACCATATCTTCCCCCAACAGCAGTCCCAACTCAAGAAGGTTAAATTGGCCTACGTGGATATTCCAAGATACTGACTCCATCTCAACTTCACCACATCTGCAAAGTCCCTTTGGCCATATGAGATGACATAGTCACAGTTCCTGGGGAGAAGGACTTGGACTTGAGGGGCCACTACTCTACTTAACCACAGGCATCAAGTTTTGTTACCCCTTATTACAGAGAAGAGTAAACATTTAAAATTGAGGACTGGGACTTCGCTGGTAGTCCAGTTGTTAAGACTTTGCCTTCCAAAGCAAAGGTCGTGAGTTCTATCCCTGGTGGGGAACATAAGATCCCACGTGTGGCCCAAAAAAAACAAACCCCAAACATAAAACAGAAGCAATATTGTAACAAATTCAATAAAGGCTTTTAAAAATGGCCCACATTTTTAAAAATCTTAAATAAATATAGTTTCTTAAAAAAAAAAAAAGATAGCCTTGATTAAAAAGTAATTAACTGATTAAATAGAATTGAGGACTTAGGAGAGAGTCCTTCCTTTTGTTCCCAAGCTCATTTAGATTTCTGCTCTTGGAAAAGAAAGAGAGAACTACTTTCATGAAGTTCTACCTATTTCTCAGGATGAGTCTTTTCTCTCACAGGCCACTAGCCATTCACTCAAAAAACATCTGAAGGTTTTCTAGATACCAGACACAAGCCAATCCTACAAAATAATCACAACCAAACAGCAAAAGGAAAATCATGACATTGGGTGATCATTCTTCTTCAATGTTAAGAATTTTTATATTATTAATAGTATTTTATTTTAAAATCTGCTTACAATATTGGAAGTGCACTAGAAACATATCTTTCTGAAATTAACGTTACTAATTTTCCAAAGCCTGTAGGTGTGTCTCCTATAGAATATTTTCAACTCTTTAAATAATCATAAATTACTAATGAAAAGAAATAAGCAAGGAAAATTCCAAATGAAGAACAATAACTTTAAAAAAAATTCCCCTTGTCAGAATAATCAGAATCATTAATACATGGAGTCAGAGATCAAGGTGGAAATATAAGCAAAGACCAAAGCATCCAATATTTTCATAAGAAATGGTTTTTTAAAAGACAATATTGTGAAGCAATTATGTTTTTATCCACATATATAAATGCATCTTTTGATTCTAAGTTATTACTTGTAACAGCTTTCTGCCAAAAGAGAATGTTGTCTGTTACCTAGCTAATGACCTCAGCACCTTTGGGAATAATTATAAAACCAAAACTGGTCAGGGCAGGAACAAACACCAGATCACAAAGTCCAGCCCACTCATTTTACAAAATAGGAAACAGGCCACACTGGGAGATCTAGTTACTTGCTCAAAGTCCACTAGTGGCTCAATTGGAGCCAAAATCTTAGACTCCAAACCCCCAGGACACTGCTTTTCCCTCTGACCTACTGGGGAGAGAGATCTCTTTATCCATCCCTCCATCCACCCCTCCATCTGTTCATTCATCCTTCCATTCATCCATCTACCCTTTCGTTCAAGAAACACTTGCTGAGTGCCCACCACATGCCAGAGACTGTTCTAGCATTGAGGCCACAACAGAGAACAAAATCAGCCAAGTTCCAGTGCTTAGGGAGCTTCCACTCTAGGGAATGAAGAGAGTACAAATACACACTTATCTCAGGTGGAAAAGAGGCTAAGAAGGAAAATAAAGCACCATAAGGGGATAAAGAGGGGCCTCCCTGGTGGCTCTGTGGTAAAGAATCTGCCTGCCAATGCAGGAGACACAGGTTTGATCCCTGGGTCAGGAAGATCCCCTGGAGCAGGAAATGGCAACCCACTCCAGTATTCTTGCCTGGGAAATCCCACGGACAGAGGAGCCCAGTGGGCTAGAGTCCACGGGGTCACTAAAGAGTTGGACATGACTTGGCAACTAAACAACAAAGGGATAAAGAGTGCTGGAAGGAGGTTGCTGTTTCCCACGCAAGCTCAGGGACAACCATAAGGTGACACTGAGCAGAGAATAAACTTGAATTTGAATTACAATTTACAGCACACTCAGAATGAAAGCTGATCATGAATGGCAGGGACATAATGAAACGCTAAAATTCCAGAAAAATTTTAGCAAAGCTCCTGAGGAGTGACTGAGGATGCGTGTGGAGGGGAGGCAGGTGGAACAGGTAAGATAGGAAGGAAGGAAGTGGCTTGGACACCCGAGGAATGCTGGTGGTGACAAGCTGCTCACCGGAGCATGCCCGTGAATGCACAAGGAATGGCACTTACCTGTCCCGTGTGCCTGGCACTGTCTGGGGCAGGGGGGGCATGAAGACAGGTGCCATGGTCACAGGGCAGCAGCTCAGCCCCCTGAAACTGACGGGTGAACCTGAACAGAAGCCTGGAACACTGAGGAGATGAACCAGATTCAGACCAGGGATGGAAGAGGGGACGTCAGCAAGAAAAGAGCCTAAAATCCAGGCTGGAGTAGGAGCCAGGTTCTTTGAAATAAAGAATGCCCGCAGGTGCCCGGGATATGGTTCAAGCGGGGGTGGGCGGGGGGAGGATTGTGCCTCAGGAAGCATCGCAGGGGTCACAGAGAGTCAGGCACGACTTAGTGACTGAACAACAAAGCATCGTGCAAAGCTGTATTCGTTCTTCGGCTTTTTGTTAAGCCGTAGGCTGGGCTGCTGTACCACCTAGCGGCTCAAAGCGAGGCTGCAGCTTTAGAACAGCAGCCTCCCTGATGTTTCAGCTGGGCTTCTGGGCCCCTTCCCAAAGACTACCTCTTGTCACAATAAAGCGCCCTACGCCCCGGGGCTGGCTATGGGGTTTCCCTGCTGTGAACCCCGTGGGAGAGGCTGCAGGATACCTGCAGAAGGGCAGGGCCTCCAGCCCGCCTGCTGTATGGCAGGTCCAGCCTGGCCGGGGCATGCAGACTACCACTGTGGAGAGCAAGCTGCCAAAATGGTGGCCTCGGCCTGGAGCTCAGGCTCCTGTTTCTGCAGGCTGGATCACGAGGCAGCTTCCTGGGGGGGCAGCGTTCAGCATCTCCCCACTCCTGGCTGAGGCCACACTTGGCCGGGGCGCTGCACCCTTCTTCAGCATCCCCTGGCTGAATGGTGTCCTTTCATCCGGCACTGCCGCCTGTTGATGGCGCTAGCTCTGGCTTAAAGCCTCCCCGTGTCCTTCCCTGCCCGACCCCACCGCCCTCCATCCCCTCCCTCAGATCCAGGCCCTTTGCAGGGCCACAGGCACTTCTTGCTACAACCTCAGAGGAAGGGTGGATAGGGCTTCCCGGGAGGCGCAGTGATGAGGAATCCACCCTCCAGTGCAGGAGACACAGCTTCCACCCCTGGGTCAGGAAGATCCCCTTGAGGAGGCAATGGCAACCCACTCTAGCATTCTTGCCGGGGGAATCCCATGGACAGAGGAGCCTGGTGGGCTACAGTCCATGCTCAGTCCCTCAGACGTCCGACTATTTGTGACTCCATGGACTGTAGCCCAGGAACACTGGACTGGATTGCCATTGCCTCCTCCAGGGATCTTCCCGACCCAGGGATGGAACCTGTGTCTTCTGCCTCTCCTGCACTGCAGGCAGCCACGAGGTAGAAAGAGTCGGACACAACTTAGTGGCTAAACAACAGAAGTGGATAAACCCAGCATGTGTCAGGAGCTGGGGTGGAGTCCAGATGTGGAAACTGAAGACAGACGTAGAGAGAAGACAGCCACGGCTTCTCTTCCCTCCGCTCCATAGACAGCAGTCTCCTCCCTCCCTGCCACCCACCCCAACTCCAAAAGGCTGACAAGCAGAAATCCTTGGTAACGTGTACCTTTTCAGGGCACGATTTGGGAAACAGAGAAGTTTTCAGCTTTTGTCCCTTAATCTTCAGTTGTGCTTAAAAACTGAATTTTTCTTCAAAGTTGTTTTTAGAAACATTTGAGAAAACACCTAATTAATATGCCCCACAACCTCTTTGAACAAATTCTGTTGAGTAATCTGTTTTGAATGAATATTTTGGGTGTGAAATTTTAGAGTGTTATATAAAGAATGTGTATAATTTGAAGAAAAATACAGTGAACGCCCAGGGATCTAGCTCTCATAAACAGAACATCACTGGTACCTTAGAACACTCTATTACATCCTCTCCCTATCCGTCTCCCACCTCCACGGTAACTCACTATCCTAAGTTTTGTATTAATTATTCCCTTACAGTTTTACACACAAATACACATATTTGACTATTAAGTGGCTGTATGGGACTTCCCTGGTAGTCCAGCGGTTAAGAATCTGCCTGCCAATGCAGCAAACATGGGTTCAGTCCCTGGTCTGGAAGATTCCACATGTTGTGGAGCAGCTAAGCCCTTGCACAACTACCAAGTCCAAGAGCCTGAGAGCCGTGCTCAACGAGAGAAGCCGCCGCGGCGAGAAGCCCACGCACCTCAACAAGAGAGCAGCCTCCACTCACCACAGAGGAAGCCTGCATGCAGCGACGAAGACCCAGCTCAGCCGAAAATACAGTAAAGTTTTGATGAATGCAAGGTATATATACATATATGTGTGCACGCATGCTCAGTTGCCGTGTCAGGCTCTTTGTGACAGGCTTCTCTGTCCATGGGACTTCCCACGCAAAAATTCCAGAGTGGGTTGCCACTTCCTCCTCCAACCCATGTCCTGCATCTCCTGCATTGGGAGGTGGGTTCTCTACCACTGAGCCACCTGGGAAGCCCATACATGTGTGCGTAGATGTCTATATTACAACATAATTCAGTCATCATAGAGGATTGATTCCACAACTCCCTTGTATGCCAAAATCTACAGATGCTGACATCCCTTATATAAAGTAGTGTAGCCTAATATTTGCACTCAACCTATGCACGTCCTCCTGTATACTTTAAATCAACTCTAGATCACTTATAATACCTAATACAATGTAAATACAAAGCAAATTGGTGTAAACACAACGTAAGTGCTATGGAAATAGTTGTAGATATGCAGCAAATTTAAGTTTTGGTTTTTGGAACTTCTTGGGTTTTTCAAAGGGTATTTTCAGTCTAATTGGTTGGAATCCAGGGGCACATAACCCACAGAGGGTCAACTGAGCATAGTTTTGCCTGTTTTGAACCTGATGTAGATGGACTCCCTCTTTCATATTCTTCTGTGACTTGCTTCTTTGGCTGTTTTTGCAGCGTGTCTATGTTGCAGCATGCATCTGTCATCCTTCTTTACCACTGTGGACTATTCCACTGGATGAACATGTCATAACTTACACTATTGATAAACATTGTACACATCTCCTGGTCTTCATAAGCAAGATTTTCTCTAGAGCTTCCATCTAAGGGGAGACATGTCACAGGGCGCACACAAGTCCACCTTAACGAAGTAATCATCCTTCTCCAAAGCAGTTGTCCTCAGTTCACAGATCAGGTTGCCCTGCAGACAGACCAGGATGTCCCTGGAAGGAAATTTATTGGGAGGGGGTGCTCTCAGGAACAACTGAGGGGAGAGGGAAGCGAGATTTAGATCTGCCATCTGACTTTGTGCTTTGTACTTTTTGCCCCAGTTGTTTTTCTACTTTTTCTTGGCTTCTAATCTTTCTTCTCCACTTGTTTTAAATATATATAAAAATTATATTCTTTTACTGGTAATCCTAGAAATTTAACTTGCTTATTGAATAATCTGGAAAAGTAGACAAGTATGCGTATAGCTTTTCCTGGGAAATCTAATATGTATACTGTTTTTACTTAAGAATTGTTAGGTTTTTTGAAACTGTGAGTGGTTCATCCATCATTTCTAGAAAATTCCCAACAATCACCTTTTCACCTATTGATCCTGTTCATGCCCTATTCTCCTTTTATTAGTTCTCCTTTCCCTCAAGGTCACTTAACTTTAATATATCACATCTTTGTCCTTCTACATTGCATTCTGGACAATTTTTTTCAATTCAATATTCTAAGCCATGACTAATCTGCTATTAAACTCTTATCATTGAGTTTTTCAGCTCCATTATTTTTTTAGAAGTTTTTACTTATTTTTTAAAAACTATTTCCTTGCTTTCTGCTGTTTTTAATTCAATTTACCAATATATAATTTTTATCACAAAAAATTCATCCTTTTAAATATAAAATTCGGTCATCTTTATTCAGAGTTGTACAACCACTTGTTATGGTTTTTCAGTTGCTAAGACATGTCAGACTTTCAGTCGCTAAGTCGCAAAAGTCCAACTCTTTGCAACCCCATGGACTGCAGAACACCAGGCTTCCCTGTCCTTCACTATCTCCCGGAGTTTTCGCGAACACATGCCCCTTGAGTTGGTGATGCCATCCATCTCATCCTCTGTCGTCCACTTCTCCTTCTATCTTCAATCTTTCCCAGCATCAGGGTCTTTTCAAATGAGTTGGCTCTTTGCATCAGGGGTCCAAAGTATTGGACCTTCAGCTTTAACATCAGTCCTTCCAATGAATATTGATGGTTGATTTCTTCAACCACTGCTGCTGCTGCTAAGTCACTTCAGTCGTGTCCAACTCTGTGCGACCACATAGACGGCAGCCCACCAGGATCCTCCGTCCCTGGGGTTCTCCAGGCAAGAACACTGGAGTGGGTTGCCATTTGCTTCTCCAATGCATGAAAGTAAAAAGCGAAAGTGAAGTCGCTCAGCCATGTCCGACTCTTCACAACCCCACGGACTGCAGCCTACCAGGCTCCTCCATCCATGGGATTTTCCAGGCAAAAGTACCGGAGTGGGTTGTCATTGCCTTCTCCATCTATATGATTCCAGAACATTTTCATCACCCAAAGTAAACCCTGTACCCATTAACAGACATTCACCGTTCCCTTCCTTCTCCAGACCCTGGAAACAATTAACTGTCCCTATGGATTTGCTTATTCTGGACATTATATACAAATTGCATCACACAACATGTGACCAGTCGCGTCTGCCTTCTTACACTTAGCGCAGCATTTTTAAGGCTCATCCATGTTGTAATGTATCACTACTTCATTCCTTTTAATGATTGAATATTTTACGGATAAACATTTTGTTTATCTGTTAATCAACTGATTGACAGTCGTTTCTACTTTGGGACTGTTATGAGTAGTTCTATAAATATTCATGCATGAGTTTTTGTAGAAATCTGTATTTTCATTTCCCTTGAGAAGCTCCTGAGGAATAGAATTGTTCAATTATATAACTTTTACTTTTTAAGAAACTGCTCACACGAGAGTTAGCCTATCAAGTCTCATGAAAGATTTTTAACTTGAGTCACTGCCAGAGTTCTAGAGAAGTTTGCTTCCAATCCTCAGGGTGGGAGAGTTGTTTCCCCAACCCCAACTTCACTTTTATACTATGGGTGTAGTCATCTGAGGTCTTCACTTTGGTCATGCCCAAAAGTTTGGTATGATGGTTAAGGAAAAATGCTTCAGTTTGGCTAGGCCACAGGGCCAGGTATTTGGTCAAACACGTCCAGAGTGCAGATATATTTACCTGAAAAGGAATTCTTTCTAATGAGATGAACATTCAAATCAGTAGATTTTGAGTAAAGCAGATGTCACTCCATTGTGTGGGTGGGCCTCATCCAGCCAGTTGAAGATCTTACGAGAAAACAGACTGAAGTCCCCTCCCCCTAAAAGAGGGAATTCTTCCAGCAGACTGCCTCTGGACTGGAGCTACAACATCAACTCTTCCCTGGGTCTCCAGCCTGCTGCCCGCTCAGCAGATTTTGGATTTACCAGCCTTCACAATCATGTGACTAATGCTTTAAAATAAATCTTTCTCAATAGAAGATAAATAGGTATTGATAGATACAGACAGATAGACAAGTATCAATAGATATCAATAGATAATATAGACAGATGCAAATGCACCCCATGGACAGAGGAGGCTGGTGAGCTAGTCTACGGTCACAAAGGAGTCAAGAGACAATTTAGCAACAACCTGTGTTCTTACAGGTGGTTTCGTCATGTTTTTGTATTTCGGTTTTTAACTATGGTGAAACAATGTAGTGTGATGAGAACTTAGGCTCTGGCGCCTGGGAGAGCAGGGCATCACCACTATGCCTGCTTTAAAAAATTTCAACCTCTCTGAGCCTGAGTTTTCACACAGGAAGAATAGGAATCATAACAAGATTGATGTCTGAATTCAATGACATGGAATGCTTGCCATAATGGTAAATAGGATTATTATGTGAAGTGTTGCATTGGGTGGCTCCTTTCATTTCCTATTTTAACTATTTTTTTTTAATGTTGCTAACCAGGAGAGTGACAAAGTTGGCTTGAAGCTCAAGCTTCAGAAAACTAAGATCATGGCATCTGGTCCCATCAAGTCATGGGAAATGGAAAAACAGTGGAAACAGTGTCAGACTTTATTTTGGGGGGGCTCCAAAATCACTGCAGATGCTGATTGCAGCCATGAAATTAAAAGACATTTACTCCTTGGAAGGAAAGTTATGACCAACCTGCTACTGCTAAGTTGCTTCAGTCATGTCCGACTCTGTGCGACCCCATAGACGGCAGCCCACCAGGCTTCCCCGTCCCTGGGATTCTCCAGGCAAGAACACTGGAGTGGGTTGCCATTTCCTTCTCCAATGCATGAAAGTGAAAAGTGAAAGTGAAGTCGCTCAGTCGTGTCCGACTCTTAGCGACCCCATGGACTACAGCTCACCAGGCTCCTCTGTCCACGGGATTTTCCAGGCAAGAGTACTGGAGTGGGGTGCCATTGCCTTCTCCGATGACCAACCTAATGTCTCTGCATATTAAAAATCAGACATTACTTTGCCAACAAAGGTTCGTCTAGTCAAGGCTATGGTTTTTCCCGTGGTCATATATGGATGTGAGAGTTGGACTGTGAAGAAAGCTGATCGCCGAAGAATTGATGCTTTTGAACTGTGGTGCTGGAGAAGGCTCTTGAGAGTCCCTTGGACTGCAAGGAGATCCAACCAGCCCATTCTAAAAGAGATCAGTCCCGGGTGTTCATTGGAAGGACTGATGCTAAAGCTGAAACTCCAATAGTTTGGCCACCTCATGAGAAGAGTTGACTCACTGGAAAAAGACTCTGATGCCGGGAGGGATTGGGGGCAGGAGGAGAAGGGGACGACAGAGAATGAGATGGCTGGATGGCATTACTGGCTCGATGGACATGAGTTTGAGTGAACTCCGGGAGTTGGTGATGGACAGGGAGGCCTGGCGTGCTGTGATTCATAGGGTCGCAAAGAATCGGACATGACAGAGTGACTGAACTGAACTGAACCCTGTTTCTTTAGAGTTCAATTTCCTTCCTAGGAAAATAGTATCCACTTCAGTAGTTTTTCTTCTCAGCAGAGGTAAACATAAACTCTTTCAGTCTATTGGAAATTACCTTAATTTTTATGATCACTCTTGAAAAATAGCTTAGAAAAATATGAATTTCTAGATTTGATAGTTAACCAGCACTTTGAAGTTATTTTCTTTCAGTGCACAACTGTTGAGTAGACTGCTAACCCAACTGTTGTGCCTTCTCAAAAAGTCAGGAAGCCACAATTTGTCATTCCTTTCTCCATATAAAACGCCTCATTAAAATAGATACTATATCTCTGGTATTCCATCATGCCCGCCGGATAGTTCTGTTGAAAAAGGAAATGTAAACTGAATCTGCTCTTGGTAAACCCAGGCTGGCTTTCCCTTCTTTCGTCTCTACATGCTCTTAATTAGGATCTGTTCCCTGTTCCAGAGCAACACTCACCAAGTCTGTAACTTCTAGACTCTCCTTCCCATCTCTGCACAATCCTAGAGAAGCAAAGAGCTGCTAGAGAATCATTCAGATTTTCTAAACACAGCAAGTAACTCATCTGCTGTAAGTCAGTTTGCATCTCAAACACCCATAGGGCCCCAGCAGGCAATACAACTGAGGAAAGTGAAACATGCCATGCCACAGGCCAAGAGAAACACAAGGCTGGACTACAGGAGCAACCATTATGCAGCTCGTCAAACTGCTGCCACACGGGAGTCCAGTCAGTGCATGCGTGCGTGCATGCAAAGTCGCTTCAGCCGACTGTTCCAACTCTCTGTGAGCCAATGGACTGTAGCCCACCCGATTCCTCTGTCCATGCGGTTCTCCAGGCAGGAATACTGGAGTGGGTTGCCAAGCCCTCCTCCAGGGGGCCTTCCTGACCCAGGAAGTGAACCAGTGTTTCTCGCATCTTGTGCACTGGCAGGCAGATTTCTTTGCCACTAGCACCACCTGGGAAGCCCCCAATCAGAACTCCAGGGCATCCAACGCTGCAAGAGACGCTGAAATGCAAAACCTATTTGTGAAATCTCCTTATGTTTAAGTGTTGGCAATTATTTAAAAAATCAGATCTCACATCGGACCAAAGCAGAAGCTTAACAGTGGGCTGAATCCAGCACACAGGAGTCCAGTTTTAATCCCTTGCTCTAAACTAAGAAATCAAAGTGTCTGTTTAAAAAATGACTTGGGGTGGGGGACGGGGAAAGGCAGGGAGAGAAAGACCTAAAATGTCAAATTGGAAGCTTCAGTCCTCTTGAAATGTCTCTTTTCATCTCTTTCCAATCTAAAATATTACCCTTCTTGCTCCAGAGCACAAAAGTAAAATGAGAGTGAGGTGATTACAAAACTAAAGGACAGAGAACATTTTACAACCACCACTCCACTCCCAAGGGGCAGCCTTCCTGAACTCTTGTGTCTGCTGCAAATGATGCTGCTAAAGGCTCTGAGGTTTTTACTCCTACCCTCTTTGCATAATAGCACCAACAGTATCTTCATCCTGGGATATGTGGCTCTTCCTTCTTTCATACTTTAAATGTGAGGTAATTCTTCAAGACTTGTCTCTCACCCTCCCTCCTTACCCCAGCTAAAACACAGATGTCAAAGAAAAGAGAAAAAGACGCAAACACCACTGCACTCCCAAAATGCAGCTTCCTATACTCTTTACTGTTTCTGCTGTAAATAAATGATGCTGCAAAGTTATTCAAATGTCATTTGTCACAAGGTTCCATTCCTTTTGAAATCGTTTTCCTCTTTGAAATTACAGTCAAAAGAATCTTATAGTTTCAGAGCATTTTGTTTTCTTGGTTCCTGAGATGTACTCATACCCAAGCCATTATATGTGATCATTATTTCCTAACATTTTGAAACGTTCATAAAAAGCTAGAAAATCACTAATTCCAAGGCTAAAGACACTTAAAGTCAAATTCCATTAGTAATAAATAATCAAGCACCTAGCTTTGAAGTGCCTGATGCTATAGAGCATGACAAAGGTCTACTCTCTATATCCTATGGAAGAAGTGCTCAGTCCAGGCTGGAGAATTCCCTAACACACTTATATTCAAGGCAATCACAATATTCTACTTTGCACTAAAATCCGAAAGGCAAACAGCCTGTCAAGTCATCCTGTCAGCATTCAGAGGCACTCGAATAAGAACTTAGGATTCAGTGTCCAATTAAAAATATTCTAGCTTCCACTCTTCTTTAAAATCACGTGAGACACACAGAGGTTGTTTGATGTGCCTTCTATGCTTTTGTTTTAGTTCAGTACTGAGTGTGTTAACAAGATACTACAGATTGAAAACCAAAGTCAGGCATCTTTTAAGTTTATTGGGAAATTATTAATTGGGAGAGAAAGATCACAGACTTAAACAACTGGAAAAAATAAAAGAACAATTGATTGCAAATTATTACAAAAGTAATTTCTGAAATGTTTATTTTTGAGCCACTGCAAAAACAAAATTTTAGTGCATCCTGAAGTTCATATTTTGGTAAATGAACATATTAAATTACTGAAAAAGCAAAAGAAAAAAGTTACTGTTATACAAGATCTTAATGGAATAATTCAGCACAGTCAAATGAACAGCTATAATTATTCAAAGCTGATTTTGCTCTATAGCTGGTATATTAAACAAGAATGTGAATTATTACTATCAACACTGCACAAGTAACAAAAGGTAGCAAATCAAGCAATATTAAAACTTGATATTAAATAGTGTTCAAACATTACAACAAAAAACAAAACAATGAACTTCGAGACCTATGATTCTACCCCTGTGAAAGGAATGTACACGGATGGTAGAAAAAAAATAAATAAATAAAGTGACAAGTGTGACCAACACTGCATCTGCATCTCCAGAGCAGGAATTCGGTGAGTAAGTCAATGTATGCAGGGCCTCAAACAAGAGTGAGAAAAAGCGCATTTCACTTGAGCACAGCTTCGTAATTCCCACGGAAACTCTACTTCTCCTGTGCTGGTGACGGGTGGACAGAGTTTGAAATGGAAAGGATTTTCCCTACACCCTGAATACGGATGCATTATTTTTCTTAATTCTATGGAAAGTTTCCCTTGAAAAAAACAAAATTTAAAGCAACAGACTGATGGGAAACTGATCATTTTAATTGTGAGAGAGTAATATTTACTAATCTGAGTCTAGACCCTGGTGATGAGTTAAGGTTAAACACTGCATCTGGGGAATGTGCGTGATATCAAAACCATGTGGGTAAACCATCTTTTACTTTATAACTGGTGCATTTAATAAGTAACTAAATTCTATCAGCAAAATAAAACCTTTAAGCAAAATGAAAGTATTATGAGTTGAATTAATTCATATCAAATATCTAAAAGGGTAAATGGAATGGTTGTCAAACTATGAAGATGTTATCACATATATTCACTGAGTAAATGTTCTCAAAGATTTTAAAACTCCATTAAACCATTAAACTGTGTTAAACCATCCCATAGATACTGTAATTTTCTTCTGTGATTTATAAATGAATCATTCCTTTTGTGAAAATCAGGAAATAGATCAAAATCAAAATGAGTTAATACCCTAAATATAAATGGATTTTAGACTTGGCTTGGAAAAAGAAGTTCCATCTGAAACAATGTTCTAAAAACCCCATCCAAGGCCTCCTTCACTTTTTTTTCACAGTTCTCCAATGGTTCTGAAACTGATAGAAAATTCAACCCAAAGCACATCACAACTTTAACATTTCTGAATAAGACATGATATTTCATAAGGGCCGAAGTATGCAGAATGGCAATATTACAGTATCATAATAAAATTACATCAAATAGATTTCTAACAAAATAAGACAGTCGTCCTCAACAAATAGATCTGTTCTGCAGGCTAAGCAACCAAATAGATCTACATCTTTGGAAAAATCACAAAGTGCCTTTAAACAAAGTAAGTTTAGACTGTTCTTGATTAAAAGATACTGTTCTAAACTCCAATGTTCTCTCTATATATAAAGAAGCTTAACTCCCGCTTCTTTTCACATTTGCCAACATTTAACATTTTTCTCTAAATCCCTGCACTGAACCAGTATGTGTGGAGCTCCACTGTGATCAGTACTATACACGCTAGTGTACAAGGACTGGTCTGTTGGGCCTCAGTGGCTGAACAGGGAACTCAGAATCCAGCACAGCTCCAGAAAATGAACAAAAACAAAGACAGAAGGAAAACCTTCAGTTCAGTTCAGTTCAGTCGCTCAGTCATGTCCAACTCTCTGCGACCCCATGAATCACAGCACGCCAGGCCTCCCTGTCCATCACCAACTCCCGGAGTTCACTCAAACTCATGTCCATCGAGTCGGTGATGCCATCCAGCCATCTCACTCTCTGTCATCCCCTTCTCCTCCTGCCCCCAATCTTTCCCAGCACCAGAGTCTTTTCCAGCAAGTCAACTGTTCGCATGAGGTGGCCAAAGTATTGGAGTTTCAGCTTTAGCATCAGTCCCTCCAATGAACACCCAGGATTCATCTTCTTTAGAATGAACTGATTGGATCTCCTTGCAGTCCAAGGGACAGGAAATCAACATTTTCAAGTACAGAGTTTTACAGAACTAATATACTGTCACTTTAGCTTAAAAGAAATTCAGAACTCAGTTTTGCTGTTAATAACACCTGTACATACACTAAAGATACCAAACACAATTTGATAGCTATACACTTGTAAAAATTCAACCTAAGCTTAATAATCAATTAAAATCTATGTTATAACAACCTGCTTCCTAACAATTAAGAACCTAGTCCAGTGCTGCTGCAGATCAAATTCTAAGACGCTAAAGACAGAATCAATTCTGCTTACATACATTTCCTACATTTCTCCAACCTTAAAAAATACCCAAAGAAACTTTAGGAAAATTTATTTTTAAGGCCTGCTCTATTTCTTCATCTTAAATTGAGAAAAATAGAAGCTTCTGTAAGTGTAACCTCAAAACATGTAAATAGATTTTGGCATTTTTCTTTAAAAGCAATGATTTCTCTGCCATAACTATAATTCAAATCAATGCAAGTGCCCTGTTCCTTGTCCCCTGGCAGGTGCTACTGTCCTCAATACTTTGTGCAGCTTCCATAAGAGTCAGTTCTCAGGAAAAAAAGAAAAAGTGAGAGCAAAACCAAAAGCCTCCAACAAAAAATTTATTTCCTCTCAATTAAAAATCTGCCAATGGAAGAACCAAAAATTCACACGCACATACCCTCATACAAACCACAATCCCGGTCCTCTATTCAAGTCAACTCACAGTTCCTAAAGACAAGTGGTACAAAATGCAGAGCCCAGAAAGACTGTATCAGAGGACTTTACAAAATAGTACAGATACATTTTACTGGGGAAGGGGTTGGTGGGAGGGTCCCATTTTTTCTAGAAAAAGCTTATCTCTGCTAAAGTGGAGTTTTAATTTAAAAATCCTTGCTAAAGGATTTTTTCAAAATCCCAACAGAGAAAACAATTATTGGGCTTCTCTAAATGCATTTCCAAATGAATATTAAGTTTTAAAATTTCAATATGTTTTGCACCTTTATTTTCATTTAAAGAGTAAGTTGGGGACTCAAAATCGTCAAAAAGAAAAATTCTTACTGCACAATCTTTATAGACATTTTATTTTAAAGCACCTTTTTAATGTTAACAGTGGGTTTGTAACCAGAAGAGTAAAATAAAAGAGGATACCCACCACTAGCAAGGCTAAAGTTCTCCTACACACACACACACACACACACATATACACACACACTCTCTCTCTTTCACTCACTTTCATGCCAGAACAATTGGCAACATTAGCAAATAAGATCATTTAATGAAAGGCTGGGGAAACTATCATTTATAGTATTTATAGAAACCTAAACTACTGTTTATAAGAAATTAAATAACTTGGGGGATTCAAAAAAACACCAATAGTTGAACCATGAAAATAAAACTGACCCTTAAAAATAGAAAAAGATGTCAGAGAAATAAATTAGCCTCAATGCTGTTTTTTCGATGTCAGATTTGTTATTAACAGGAAACCATTTGCTTGAAAAGGAGCAAAACTATAACTTTATCCCTGGAACGCACCTTCAGCCAGCTCAGTGCAATTTCTAGCAGCACTATTTGGATGTGAAAAGAATGCCGTCAGTCAATGTTCCTGAAAGTCTCACAGTCAGTCCTTCCTTCAAATACATGTTCTTAGGGTCTTACTTAACACACTGCACATGTGTACAGAAGAATAAATGAAGATAATATTTGACAGATTACTAAAGTATGAACTATATACACCATATGATGACACAACACACTTAATAGCTATTTACTTTCCTCCCAATTCACTTTAAATGTTAATATTCACTACTCAAATTTTACCCTATGCATCTTTATCTGTTTCTTCCTCTCCCAAAACAAATAATAAAATACACTTGTTTGGAGTTTGTTCTATGCATTTTCCAAGAGCCAGTCAAACAGGGACTTGCATCTCTCCTCACTGGATGTCTTCTCCATCACCTCATAGTATTTAAGCACAGCCTGCAGGAGGTCTCCCACCCTCCAGCCTTTTTCCTGTAGCCGTTTTGAAAGCTAGTAAAAAAGGAAGATAAGCCAAACATTAACCAAAAGCAATTTTTTAACAATAAAGTTTTCATTTTTATTTATAACACCAGATGAAACTGCTGTTTGCAGCAAAATACTGTTTCCCAGTTATAACAAGGTACTAAACCACCACTCTTTACACAAATTAAACATTCTTCCTTCCTGGCTTTTATACTTTCCTCCACAGAGTGACACTTTGGGATTGCGGGAGCCAGAACCCCACAAACCTCACCCAGCATAGTGTCTGTGTGGGAGTGGAGAGGCTGCATCTCTACAGGAAACTCTGAACTAAATACATCTGCCACACCCTCAACCAGGAACATAAAATAATAAACACAATGTCAAGCTTAATAAAAGGATGTGGATTTTCCTTCCACAACGGACAGTGTGGCTTTCTCCAATGGAATACGCACTCCAGGCTCAACAGAAACACATAAGATGTGTTCATGTTTCAGAAAAAATATAAATATTAAATACTGTGACAATCATTTTGTAGTATGTACAAATATCATTATGTTGTTCACCTGAAACTAATATGGTGTTATATATCAATTATACCTCATTTTTTTAAGTATAAAAATACAGGTTTAAATAAACTGTCATCACCAATCTGAACATGTCTTCAACTCAGATTTTTTCCTATTTAGTTCTATCAAAACTAATTGTTTGTAATATAAATATGCTTAACCTTTTCAAAAATAGCTTTACTGTTATATAATTCACATACAACACAATTCACCCATTTAAAATAGACCAGCCAATGGTTTTTAGTGTATTCACAGAGTTGAATGCAACATCACCACAAACAACATTAGCATACCTTTATTACCAAAAAAAACTCCTACCTGTTTATAACCACTGCCCATTCCTCCCAACCCTGTCAACTCGAGGCAATCACTAATCTACTTTCAGTTTATAGATTTGCCTATTTTGGCCATTTCATTTTAATGGAATCACAAAATATATGGCCTTCTGTGACCTGGCTCCTTTCACTTAGCATAGTGACTTCAAGGGTCCTCCACCTCCAGGGGATAGCGTGTCTCTACTTTATTCCTTTTCACTGATAGACAATATTCCACTGCATGGACAGACCACGTTTTATTAACCAGTTAATGGACATTTAGGATGTTTCCACTTGTGGCCTATTTCAAATAACACTACCTTGGACATATGTGTTCATTCCTCGTGGGTACAGACCTAGGTGGAGAATTGCTGGGTTATATAATAATGCTGTGTTTGACTTTTTGAGGAACTGCAAGAAAGTTTTCTTAGGTTATATGAGGATGCGGTTCCCTTACCTCAGCACCATCACACTCAGCTCTGCCTAAGGCCTTCCTTAGCCTTCAATTTATCCAAGACTAAACGACTTGAAAATGCTTCCCTCCATATAGTCAGTTCTAATACTTTCCCTACCCATTCTTTCCCCTTGACATTTCATTTCCTGAACATCCCCCTTCTGTCTTATTTTCTCCCTCTGCCTCTAAACAGAAATCTATGCTGGAAAAATTCAAGAAGTCTAAATAAAAACAACAAAATACAAAAACCAATTTTTTAATATATCTTTTTCACATACTTCTTTCAATAATATTTTTGTAAATTCTGAACTGGAAATCAAGAGGAACTTGACAATTCTTTTTTTGTTATTATTAATTATTTTATATTGGTTATTCTTCGAACAACTCTACATTAATATAGTAAGATTAAATGAAAGTTCTGATAAAGAAAAGCCCTGGACAAAAACCTTAAGGCTGCAAACTAAAAATTTTGGCTAATAACGTAACTGGTACACAGTAAATTATCAATAAAAATATTCTACTAATGCACCTAATCTGAATGTTTTATTATCAGAACCCTACTAAATGCTCAAAGTGAACTATTGTCCCTTATTAAATTTTTATAAACTTTTACTGGCTTCTGCTTATGCTAGCTACTCATACTAATGACACTGGATTAACAGAAGAGACATACTCATTACTAGGCATAAATATACATCAATTAAGTACAAAGAATAACTCAATCTTTTCATATGAGCACATGAAATACTTATTAAAGACACCCAGCTTTGAGGACTTGGGATGTGCCAGGCACTGGATTAAGCACGTTTTAACAGTGTTATATTTAATCCTCACAAACCTCTGCCAGGTAAATTCTATGCTCATTTCCACAGCCCAGATAAGACTGCTACTAGTGAACCTGCCCAAGGTCACACTGCGAGAGCGCGGCAGAGCTGATATCTGAGCCCAAGCACTGGACTCTAATGCCCAGGCATCTGCCCACTTGCTATCAGTGGGCATCTTATCAGATCAACTGTGTGACACAGAGCAGCATACACTGTGCCCTCACACCCACCCAACAAGATAGATACGTACTTGCATAAACTCCTTTTTCGAAGAGTCATGAAAATAAAGTTCTGCAACTTCTGCCTCAGAAGCAACGAGCCACTGAAGAATAATCCTTAGCTGGGGGTCTACCGTGCATGGCTCCATGTCAATATTTGTAATTAGCAGAGTCTTTCCATCTTGATCCAAACCTAAAATTTAAATTTTAAAGCAATATGCAGTGAAATTCATCAATTCAACTCTCAGTACTCTGGTTTCTAAGGATATACAAGCATTTTCCATTTCTTAAGATTCCAAGAAATTTTCCAAAAAAATAATCTTTTCTTAACTGCACCATAACACCAACTAAAAAATTACTCTGAAAGGGAAAAATAATGCTAAAATAAAGAAATAGCTTGATCATCTGTGACAGCACAATGTAAAACTCTATTCTGAGGCACTGAATTCAACTGGCAATTCACAAATGCCATAATTTATGTCAAAATCCACAGGTATAGCAAATAAAACTAAAATGCTACAATTACAATCAAAACACAAATAAATATATTAAATGGACTTTCAGAAAGCTTTCTGAACTAAGAGGAACAGCAGCAGGAGTGAATACTCAGATCATACATATTACAGCCTAAGTGCTGTTCTAAGCTCTTTAGACACACCAACTCCCTCACCCCTCACAAGCACCCTAGGAGGAGGGAACCGCTATCAACCCATTTTACAGGTGAGGGATAAGGGGTAGAGACAGACCAAGAGTCTCACAGCTGGGACACAGCTGAGTCAGGATATTAACATTGGCAATCTGGCTCCATGCTCTTAATCACTTCACTTTTCAGGCAAAATATGGGGGTAGGGGGAAGAAAAGTCATATGCAACCACTTACATCCAGAAAACCAAACCAGGGACTTTTCTGGTACACTCTTAAAAGACACTGTTCTCAAGTTGTTTTTATTTTTTTATAAAAAATGTTTTCAACATAAAAAAAGATGAACCTCTGTTGACTATAAAACTAAACCAACATCCTGTGTTGAATACCACTGCTTAGTGGTGGCTGGGCAACCAGCAGTGCTGAGGCCCAGGCCTCCCCCACAAGAGGCAGGCAGGGGAGCATGCGGGCAGACACTGCACCAATCTGCACCAGTAATGGACATTTGCTGGTGAATGTCCCTAATTTTTTTTACAGTTGGCAGGGCATTTTAGACCACTACTAATTTTTAGGGTTCCTACTTCATGGGAAATAGATGGAGAAACAGTGGAAACAGTGTCAGACTTTATTTTGGGGGCTCCAAAATCACTGTGGATGCTGACTGCAGCCATGAAATTAAAAGACGCTTACTCCTTCGAAGGAAAGTTATGACCAACCTAGACAGCATATTAAAAAGCAGAGACATTACTTTGCCAACAAAGGTCCGTCTAGTCAAGGCTATGGTTTTTCCAGTGGTCATGTATGGATGTGAGGGTTGGACTGTGAAGAAAGCTGATCGCCGAAGAACTGATGCTTCTGAACTGTGGTGCTGGAGAAGACTCTCGAGAGTCCCTTGGACTGCAAGGAGATCCAACCAGTCCATCCTAAAGGAGATCAGTCCTGGGTGTTCATTGGAAGGACTGATGGTAAAGCTGAAACTCCAATACTTTGGCCACCTCACGCGACAAGTTGACTCACTGGAAAAGACTCTGATGCTGGGAGGGATTGGGGGCAGGAGGAGAGGGGACGACAGAGAATGAGATGGCTGGATGGCATCACCGACTTGATGGACATGAGTTTGAGTGAACTCCGGGAGTTGGTGATGGCCAGGGAGGCCTGGCGTGCTGTGATTCATGGGGTTGCAAAGAGTCAGACATGACTGAGCGACTGAACTGAACTGACCTATAAGATTTTTCATTAAAAAAATTGGTTCATGCTATTCTCTTAAATGTATTATCATTTCCCTCCTTTCCACACTCTGATTCTCAATCAAAAATGGATCTGGCACACAACAGTACCATAGTCTTTGGGCCATTCTATAAATTCTGCAGAGGTCATGGTATTGAAAGGTTCTCTGTACCACTTGATTTTTCAGTTCAGGGTGTCTGGTTGCCTAACAGTGATCTCTAAGAGAGGTCATTCAACTCTAGTGAAAAGAGAAAGAACTGACATCCTACAACTACAAACAAAAATAAATAAATAAAGCTTGTTGCCTCAGGATTTCCATAATTCTGAATTGTTTTTAGTCAGCAAAAAATAAAGCAAATATTCTTCCCTTGCTGGCTCAGATGGTAAAGAATCTGTCTGCAATGTGGGAAACCTGGGTTCGATCCCTGGGTTGAGAAGATCCCCAGAGGAGGGCAAGGAACCCACTCCAGTATTGTTGCCTGGAGAATCCCATGGACAGAGGAGCCTAGTGGGCAACAGTTCATGGGGCCGCAAAGAGTTAAACACGACTGAGCAACTAAGTATAAACAAATAGTCTAACAAAAACTCTAAAAATACTGGAGAAGAAAGGCTACCCACTTCACTATTCGAGCCTGGAGAATTCCATGGACTGTATAATCCATGCGGTCTCCAACAATCGGACATGGCTGAATGACTTTCACATTTACTTTCCCTTTTCACCCCAACTTTATATCTGATGAGAAAAAAAACTTACTTCCAGAAACCCTATATGAAAAATGGCTACTCAGGAGTGGTTTTAGAACTAAAATAATAACAATCTTAGGTCTGAGGATTTGGACTCAAAACTGATACATGACCTTTCTAAACAAAAAAATACAATTGGTAATAAAACTAACTGGAAACCCAGGTGGAAAGTACATTTTTATAAATTTATTCCTGCAATTTTCTGTTTGCCTATTTCTAAAAGAGATGATTAAAGAATCACTGGTTCAAAAACTAATGTCTAAACATGAATATTCTTACATGCCACTCTATAGAAGACATTACTGGTATTTTCAGAAATAAGGGAAAATAAGATTTTGGGGAAAAAACTCAACACCCATCTAAACATAATGAAAACTCAGTTTAACATGAGAAGTTTTTGAGATTCGCTTAAGACATTCTAATATATTTAATTAAGAATTACAAATCACAGTCCATAACTCTAGTACTTACATATTTGGAACCATGATCATTAAAGGAAGAAATGAGTATTTTCTTCAAATATATGTGTGAGTGTAAGACTGGAATTAATGGAAGGGAGAATTCATTTAAAAATATCTTTATTTATTGATTTTTATAAGATTAACATCAAACACTAATTCTAGAAATAACTAGTTTGAAAGGAAAACAAATTTATATGTGATAATTATAATAATTACATCTCATAAAAGTTTTATATTTTAAACAAAATAATTATATGAAGAGACTATTATAAATTTCTCCCTCAAATAACTGAATACTTCTTTTAAAGTAGTTCGGTCTTTACACTGATGAGTACCCCTCCTTTTAGTTTTACAATCAAATAACACAAGCTGCTCAGCAAAAGATCTGACACTGGATAGATTAGTTCAAGAATAGCCTGATTTGGAATATTTCTTCATTTTTCAATTCCTTTATTATCTGTGTAATAAGAAATGTAGACAAGAACTTTTCCTGGGTCTACTCCAATTGCAAACTTCTGTAATTTTAATGGAAAACAATTTAAAAATAAGTCAACGTTTGTCCTAATAAATAATTTCAAGTTACACTGAGTAGTTTAAATGAGTAATATTGTGTTGAAGGGATCTCAAAAGACATTAATAACCAAATGGGAAGGGGAAAAAAAAACATTATGGAATTATAAAATGATTTTTTTCTATTATTATTAAGTCTTCAGTTAGTATTTCCCATCTGACAGGGCTCCATATAGGTTTTTATAAATGTCTTTTTTTGGGTATGTTTGTATTGCTTGAATGTTCCAAGTCTAGTAAAATAGCAAATAAATTAATGAATTTAAACAAAACAATAAAAATTTGTTTTGTAATGTAAAAACACTGATAACTCAGCAATAATACAGTGCCTATTTGATGAAAATGCACAAATATTAAAGACCTTCCTAAAGAACCTTATACAAAAAACAGGCAAACACTTTAACAAACAAACAAACAGCCAGTTACCTTCTACATCAGTCTGATGCTCTTCTTCATCATCATCTGGCCCATCACTTACCAAATGAAGCAAAAGAAGCAGTTAAAAAAAAAAAGCTTTAATTAATAATGGTATTAAAGCCAATTCTTAAAATGTGACCAAAATATGAATGTTACAATATGACATATGACATTTAAAAGGGGGAGAAATGACAATAAAAAGGAAGCTTTGCTTCTCACACCATTTCATGTTAAAATCTCAAGTGCCAATGATGCCTAAAGGGAAGTTATCAGTACCAGAATTTCTACCTGACCATGAGATACAGAGTGTCAAGTAATTACACAATAAAACTTAAAATAATTTAAAGCCAAAATATGCAAATTTGGTTTTAGATAACACAGCATTTGAATATCACAGAATGCCATGAATAATTATTTATTAGTGCTTCGGTTGATGCCATTTGTATATTTTTAACAGTTAAAAACACATTTTTTCCTATATTTTTCTTACAAGTGAAATGAAACTATATACAGAAACAAGAAAAACAAAACAAAACAACAGAAATCCTGTAGGAAGCAAGCTCTTTTTAATGAAACAGTAATTGGTAGAATGAAAAATAGCAAGCAGTGCAACACATGCATAAAAGTAACACATTTTGCAATTAGGTGTCAGTCGTATCTTAGCAGAGTTGAATATTTTCATTAGATGTAAATTTATCAAGCAGAATCATTCAAATATAGGCGAAAAGCAGGCTGATACATGTTGGCACTCTAACCCACATTCTTTTAAGAATACGATATCATGCATTAGTGGTGAAAGACTCATCAGTGTTTAGATTTCTGGACTGGACCAACCTGTCTGATGTTGGAAAGGATAAATTGTCCTCATACAAATCTCCTTCTAAACCAAGACTGCTCCAGCTACTGCTGTTACCATTACTGCCAGAGGAAGAAAAGAACAGAGCTGAACTAGAAAATGAATGGTAAAAACAACCCTGGTTTTCCTTGGTATGGCGTCCATCACTGATAACTGAGGATGTTCTGAAGCTGCCTCAGTGGGCGCAGCATCCATGGAGTTATGTGAAGACCATTGTTGCTACTACATGAGGTGTTCGACAGCTTCAGAGATTAGGGAGTTTTCTTACTTGTCCTCAGCAGTCCATGAAAATTATTCTAAATTTATATTTATTTTACAGATTCAGACAGTGACTTTTAGGACAGTAAATGAATGGAAGAACGAAAAGTTTTCACAATGAAATTAACGTCTATGGCAAAACTTAGGACATAATTTGTAAAAAGCCAATGCTCTTCAGTTTGGATAAAGTTTACACAGGTTAACATTCTCTCCAGTCTTTTTTTTTCCCTGAGTCTTTAGAAAGTGCACACAGTGACGGCCAGGGTGGGGAAGGAGGATGGGGAAAGGATGAGAAGGAAGACACTGAAACATATTCCCAAAAAGACCTCGTCTAACTACAGGGAGAAAAGACATCTTCTGATTTTAACTCATTATTATGTCAATTACCTTCATTTCATACATTATGAATAATTCAGCAGGTGGCAAATAATATACATTTTCTTCAGAATATTGCATAGCCAAGGTCTAATCAAGCGTTACACTTGGCAGATCAGCCAGTCACTAACACCCCACCGATACCTTCTTACACTACCTAATCAAAAGAAGAAAGCAACTACATTCTTCAAGTGCGGCAAAGCGACACAACACAAAGAGCGACTGTGTTCGGAAACAAAACTAAACTCAGTTTTTCAGATTAAAATCTAAACATGCAATTTTTAAAAATTCTTATCATTAAAATAATTAGTAAGCACATTAGTTTGCAGTGATAAGCAGCTGTATTTTCCCATAGTAGGCTAGACAATTATAAAAAATATTTACAGAATATAAAATTTGGGTTCTAAAAATGAATTAACATAAAATCATCTTTTATGCATCAGTAAATGTTGATACGGTTACCAAAAAGGGCTGATTATTTAAAAGTTCTAAAGAGTTTCCAGGCTATCTCAATAATTAACACGTACATATTAGCACTATCCAACTGTCACAAACTGTAATGCATTACAGAATAAAAATTAAAACTGATCAGTGTCTTTTCAACATTACATTCAAACAAATATAGCTCTAGTGTAAAACCATGAAACCAACCAGTTTTGCCTACATAGTCTGGGGACAGACAAACCAAAAACGAGAAAGTATGGAAATACAGAATGGTTAGACAGCTGTGAGCCAAAAAGACAGAAAATTAATGATCTCAAACACCATATTTACCTCTATTAATAGAATGATTATCTAAGCACAGAAAAAAATTACAAAATTAAAATTTTTACCCATTTCTACACTAAAGTCATGTATCTTTAAGTGTGGTCTCTGAAACACCTGCTTTAAAATCATCTGAGGCACTTATCAAGCATGCAGAATCTGGGGACTGCCAATGACATACAGTATCATTAGTTCCTATTAATTCTATGGTCAATTAAACCACAGTTGTTGTATTTTTTCCTAGACAAAATGCTATCAGGTCAGGTTTTTCCCATTCAAGTAATTAATTTTCCAAACCTAAAGATATTTATTCACATTAAACACAACTGGTTTAGCCTCAGCCTGATTTGGTCTTTCTGAACCCTGGTTCTGTTAACAGGATTACCTTTTCATCTCTGTTTTGAGTCACTCACAAATAATGCGTGCTCTACACCACCAATAAAATAATGCTAAAGAGGAAGAACCAAAGGCTGACCCTGGCAGGCACTTCCCTTCTTTTCATCATATTGGACAGCATTCCATATTGAGTCGTTCAACCAGCTACAGTCCTTTTATGGCCACTAGCCTCTAAGTTCGGAGAAGGCAATGGCAAGCCACTCCAGTACTCTTGCCTGGAAAATCCCATGGATAGAGGAGCCGAGTAGGCTGCAGTCCGTGGGGTCGCTAAGGGTTGGACACGACTGAGCGACTTCACTTTCACTTTTCACTTTCACACATTGGAGAGGGAAATGGCAACCCACTCCAGTGCTCTTGCCTGGAGAATCCCAGGGACGGGGGAGCCTGGTGGGCTTCCGTCTATGGGGTCATACAGAGTCGGACACGACTGAAGTGACTTAGCAGCAGCAGCAGCCTCTAAATTTTCCCACTTCAACACCAGGATTTCATAAGCAACAATGTCAGCTCCACTGAAATTCTAGAAGCCTGTTTCTCAAAGTGAGAGAATTTAACTGTAAACATTCTAAAGCTATGGAGAGGGCCAAATGATAATCTGTGATACTACCCCACTTCCTACTAGCAATTTTAAAGACTGCCTTTTTTGGATTTAAATTTTGTAAAATATTGGTGGCTTGTGTCACATTTTAAAAACTATGACAATAAAAATATAAAAATATTAACACTCACTGGTTCATCCAAGCATCAAACCAAGTACTCTGAGATGATGTGTTCTAACAGCTGAAAAGACATTTCCTTTCCTTCTGCTTCCTCATCCCCTCTTCCTTCCCCTTCCTGGTTAAGTCCATTCCAAGGGCCTGTTCTGCAGAAGCTCCACAGGGTCCTTTCTACAAGTGCCCAAAACCCCCTCCTCTCCCTAGGCTCAGCTATGGTCAGTGTTTACTATTTCCAAGTATCACTTAATGTGAATAAAGATTTTGTAACATTTTATAGGTTACTCAGGAAGGTCTGTACAGCATTACAAATAAAAGAAATAATTGTATCATAATGAAACTGATCATTCTAAATTGTATCATAATAAAACTGATCAATAAAATTGTATCATTCTAAAACTGGTTTTAGGAACAAGGTTAACTGAGAGAATGATACATGAAGCACCTTCTGTTATACTGTATTTTTGTAATGAGTTTACATATTTTCAGTCATTCAAGTATAACTGCTCAAGTTACAGTGTTCCTGAATGGACAAATAAGGAATCCTTCCCCTAGAAAAATAATACTGTAATATCAAGAAAATTACAGGACCATTTTGATGCCTTTTACAGATAATTATTCTTTTTCCTGTCCTTTAAAGTGAGAAAGACAATTTTTTTCTCAAAAGTTCAAGAGAAGGCCAAGTATAGCATGAAGCATATAAAATCAAATGTATGACATATTTTTCAATTATTGGCACAAAGAAAATCAGTCCAGCTAATATTTAATAAATGCCAAACCATTAGAAATAATGTGGTAACAAAATACACTTTGATAATACTGGTTAGGTTTACAAATTCAGAATTTTAAAATCAAATTCAATATAAATTTCTGAGGAGTCCAAGTACCTAAACTATGCAATTACATGTAAAATCATAGTTACCTTTCACTTAGATGGTGAAAACTACTGCTTTCATCCTGGTGTTCATCTTCGAAACTTAAATTGGACCAGCTCCCAGTACTGTCCTCACCAATACTGAGATGCATCTGCTGGCTACCAAGAGACTCAGCTGACTGAAAGTCTTCTGTTTCTTTTGGACTGAAAAAAGAAAGAAAGAAAATAAGTCCAAAAGCATCAGGTTCTGAACTGTATTATTAACAGGAATATCCACTTGATGATAACGACGACAAAAACAAGAAATGGGACCTTCAGAGTTAGACCAGTGGTCTCTAACCCTTTGTTTGGGTCTGCTAATAAAAGAGACTTGGCAGGAGAGCTTATTAATTTCAAAATTAATTGAGATACCCACTGATATCCCTAACCTACTTTGTTCATCTATTATGGGTCCATCCCAAGCACATCATTTATTTAAATTCTCTTTAAAGCAGTTCATATTTTCAACTGGGACACTATGAAGGAGCACAAGTTCCTAAGTCTGCCACAACTGCTTTGTAAAACAGTAACAGTATTTTTATTTATACCCAAAATTACCCCTTTTCTGGTTTTAAGAACAAAAAAAATTAGTTCAAGGAATTCTAGACTGTCAGTCGAGGCTACAGTCAGACTAGCCAAATCTCTTCAAGATTCTGAGCATGGATCATAATCCCTCTCATTTTTTTCCTCAACGAAAAAAACATTTACATTATAGTTTTATTCTATCTTCACAAGAAATTCCATTTGCTGTTCAATTACTGTGTATGCCCCTTCTACATTTTATTCTTGACTAACAGTTTAAAGTGATGTTTTAACTTTTCGTTGAAGTACAGCTAATGCACATTGTATTATTAGTTTCAGATTTATAACATAGTGATTCAGTATGTTTGAGGATATATGCCATTTAAAGTTATTACAAAATAATGGCTTATATTTTTCTCCCAATGCTATACAATTTATCCTTGTTGCTTATTTTACACATAGTAGTTTCTGTCTCTTAACGCCATACCCCAATCTTGCCCCATATTTTCAAACATGAAGAGGGGAAGTGTTAGTCTTCTGATCAAAACCTCCCAGTGGCTTCTCATCAATCAAAGTAAGAGTCCAAACCCTTTTAACATGCATCTGGTATGATAACCTCTCATGACCTCCACTGGGCCCCTGGCTCACCCACCTTAGCCACACAAGCCTCTGCTGTTTCCCCAACACGCAGTCCCACTAACCTTGGCTAGGAACCCCATCTCCCTGATTCTCACTCAGCTTATTGTCTCTTCACATTTGGCTCGCTGTTCAAATGTCACTTTGCCAGAGCTGCTTCCTGCTACCTCTTCTAAACTGCACACCACCCCCGCCTGCTGCTGCCCACCGCCACCCCGAGCACTAGCTCTCTGCATCTCCATATCTTAAGATGGCCAAGAAAAGAGACAGTGCTTGTCATGGCATTGACAAAAGCTACTAAAATATCCTGGGTTACCATGTGGCTCAATGAAATTCCTTCTCAACTCAAGAAATTTTCTTCTTCCATGAGACTAACAAAAATAATCCTACAAACTGATAACACAAGTCAGTTCTGATGTTTTCCCAGGGAGAGAGGCGGCTAAAAGTGAACATCTGAACTAAGCTGTTAGAATCACTGAGCACAAGGCACGGTCTCTGAAACACAGAACACTGCAGGACTATCACAGAGAACTGTCCCTTAGACGGCGGCTTATCAAGAGGAGTGGTGGCAAGAGTGAGCTATTTAGAGAACGCTTGCTTTCTTTATGGGGCTTCCCTCGTGGCTCAACTGGTCAAAATCCACCTGCAACACAGAACCCTGTGTTCTGTGTTCTGGGTGGGTAAGACCCTCTGGAGAAGGAAATGGCAACCCACTTCAGTATTCTTGCCTGGGAAATCCCACGGACAGAGAAGCCTGGCACGTTCAATTATGCTCTTTGTAAGAAAACTTACCTTTGTGAATAGAAATAAAAACATAATCTCAGAGTAGTACATTAATATGGTGATACTCCGTATTTGCTGTATGAACTTCTCCAGCTGTTTCCTTGATTCAACCTTACCTACTCTACAGCGGTGTAAACTTGGGCAAGGTGACTATCTACTCTAAGCCTCACCTTCCAATTGAGGAAATGGCTCATACCTTCCTTCCCCCAAAGGGCTGCTGGGGGATAATGAGACAGTGTCTATGAAAAGTAACAGGTAGGATATCAACGATATGCAAATATAGTAGGGAGTATTTCTTTTTGTTCATTTAGGATTAAAAAGAATCACATCTTTCTAAGACATAAATAATCAAGCCAACTCTTTGTTGCAAAACCCAAAAGAAATCAGACCCTTACCTGCTGATGGCCTGTCCAGCACTGACCACTGCTGATGTCAGTATCTCTGTGCTGAGGCTTTCAGCAAAGCTGACGCCTTCCTGTCCGATCCCACTGTCGGCTGCCTGGCTGGTACTGCTCAGCTCTCTCTCTGCCTTTTCAATCGCTTCAGCAACTATCTTCTCAGCAAGCACTGTCTTCTTATCAAGATCAACGTGAATCTGAGGGACATCAAGATGAAAAATCCTAGATTTCTGATAGAAGTTGCTAAGCTGTGAATGAGAAACTGGCTTACTGCCAGCAAGCGAATCCGGTCTGGGAAAGTGAGGAGACGAATTTCCAGTGCAGTCATGGAGCTCTTTACGGTCACAGTATCGGCAAGCCTGACCCACCAGAGGTGACAGCTTTTCTGCGTAAGTGATCCTATCAACTGCTTTTGTGGCTTCAGACATGTGGAAGATGGCAGATCCTAAACCCAGCTCTAAAGTGTCACCCACGACTTTGTTAGCATACTGCTCTATAGCTTGAATGACAGTCTCTCCATAGCCACACCCACTCAAGCTGGCTGTACTCTGAGAAAATCTGTGATTCTGTGAAGAAGGCTGAAGAGACTTGGGAAACTCTGGCCCTACATGAGTCTCAGTATCTTCGTCACATGCGTTTTTTTCACAAAGGCAAGAATCCATTAAGGATTTTGGCAAGCCACCTGTCGATGCCATCAGCTCTTCTGTAACATCTCTTGTGATGCTGTGAGCAAGAGAGGTTGAAAAACTATGTAGTTCCAAGCACTCATTTCTGCACGTATCTCGTGTCCATTCACAAGTCTGGTTTTTATGAACGTAACTTCCATCACTTCTACTTTGTCTTTTTTTATCTGCTTTGTGCTGGTGTTCTTTATTTAAAAACAGCAACAGTTCATCGTTGGTTTTCACCTGTGAGCTCTGCACAGGGAATATTTTGGAGCTGCACTTCACTTTGGCTGTTTTAGCTGCTTCGTGCAATCCTGACTTAACAGACCGATAGGCAAGTCTGTTGGCGTACTGGTCCATAATTAACTCACTGTTGCCACCTTCCTGTTTTAGTATTTGGATAATGTGACCTGCATACTCATCTGTCACACTTTCACAGCTGGGATACTTGCACGTTAGACCTGACAGACAAGAACTTGGTGGCAAAGGAAGAGTAAACGAATCTACTCCTCCCAGGTGTGCTACAGCCTCGACATCCAACTTCTCTTCTGATCTATAATCCTGGTCACCATCAACAAAACTGTTCCTCTTCCTCCGGAAAGACATACAGCTCCTAATGTTTGCTATTTTTTCAGCTTCTGTAATGACTTCTGCTGCCATATCACCTGCAAAACTGCATAATGCTTGTAAGCTTTCATCTGAGCAACTTAAAAAAGCAGGTGATAGGCTTCTTTGACTCTGTACATTTAAGCAAGGGCTTTTCACTCTGGCTTCTTGAATCACTTTATTATCCAAATGGGAAGCCGCCATTTCAGTTGCAAGAGAAACGATGTGTGTCGCTAACGCGTCTGCAAACTGAACTTTCTTCCCCACTGGCTCCAACTTCACATCAACCTCTGGCTGCTCTTCGCCTTCACTACTTTCAACTTCTTCTGAGAGAGACCGCATGAGCTTCAACATGAACTCTTCTTTTTCTATTGCATTTTGTTCATTTTCAGACAAACTGCTTACAGACGAGTTGTGAGGTGTGGACGGTGGTGTGGCCGGTGCAAACTCTTTTGCTAACTCCCCCTTAAGCTTTTTGGTTAACTTCTTGATATCCCACTCAGAAGGAGCCTGGGATGGAACCAGAGGAGTTGACGGAGGGGTGTCAGGTATTATGTTCCCGTCTCTCATTTTCTGTTTATCTTCCACGTGCAAACCATCTGCACAGGTGAGCACTGTGGATGAGAAAGCATGTGAATGGGGAAAAGAGATTTCCTGCCCAAAAGCCAAGGGCTCAAGGGCTGATTTATGCAAATTCTGCTTTTTCACAGATTTGTCCTTAGCAATTTCCTTCAGATCGGGTTTCTGGCCCGCTGCCACTGGACAAGGTGGTAGTGCCTCCAAAGAAAATCCAGGAGCCACAGAACCTTTACCTTCTGAAACACAATCCTTTCCTTCTGAAAGTGAACAGTGAGTTAAATGAGCTTGAGCTTCAGGAAACTTGGGGAACTCTTCCAAAGTCAACTGTGACTCGTCTGCAGGAACAGGCAGGGCATTCTCACCCGCACTGAGGGTCACTGACTTGCTTTCCCCTGTGGAGCGTCTGATGGTAGATTCAGATAACCCATCAGCGAGCACGTCCTTCTTGCTAGCCTCACTCTGTGGCAGAGTCGCTTGATCCCAGTAGAAAGAAGGGGTTTTTCCCTTTCCTGTTTGAGCTAAACAATCTGTGTGTTCTTCTGTTTTTGCAACTTTGGAAGATGTCACTGACTCTATAGTTTCATTTACTATCGTTTGCACCATTGCGGAAGAAAAATCGCTAATAATGGCAGGATCATTTGTTAACTTTGAAGAGCTTTTTGTTTCAACAACATCACTAGTTGGTTTCACCTCATTCTGGCTACCAGGGTTGTGGTCTGAAGGTAAACAAATATTCCTGAGACAAGCTAGCTCCTCTTCTTTGTTTTTTGTGGCAACACCTGCTGGAGTAGGACCACCATTCAAATGACTATCACCACATGATGGAAGAGACTTTGTCTGATACATACTAGAAGAAATACGGTATGGGAGAAGGGCACTTCCTGCCAAGGGCACTGGTATTGAAGTAACAATTCCTGAAGTACAGAACAAGGCCTGCTGCACTGTGTATTCCTTTTTATACTCTTGCACTGGTTTTGTCACCGTAACTGTTTGACTGTTAGAAGTAGGGGAACACACAGAAGTCTGTGTCGCTGGCACTACATCTTCTGTGCTCACGAACTTGATGTTATCTGGGGAAACACTAACTGCTGCCTTTGTGGTAAAGGTAACATCAACTTGAGACAGCTCAATGAACGCTTCCTGTATTACAGATTCAGACAGATCTCTTGCATAGGACTTCACCACTCTGTCTTCAAAGTGAAATGACCGACCCTGCAGAGATGCAGGTGTCGGAGGATACGAGAACTGACACACTTCCATGATGCCTTCAAAAACAAGCTCTTCGGCAAGATCTGCAGCAAATCTAGTGACAGTGTTAGTGAAGATCTGTTTCTTTACATACTGTAGATCTTTTAAAGCATTTGAGAATGCCTCACTCACCAAAAAACTAGCCAGGCCACTAATGGCTCGTTCTTTCAGTGAAAAAGCACGCTGCCTTCTCAGTTCATTAAATGCCATTTGAAAAACAGATGACGTCAATTTGATGGCTAACTGGCACAAGGCACTGGTACATGAAGAGACCCCTTTCTGTAAGTCTTTAAATGCACTGCCAAAACTTTTTTCCACGAGATCTGCTGCAAACTTCTGAATGCTATCAATCATTAGGGATTTATTTTTAGATTTACTTTTTTGATCAAGGCTTCCATGCTGAAGAGCTACCATTTTATTTTCTCCCTTTTTAATACTATCAGTGTTGGATGTTGCATTAGTATGTTGGCTATGAAGAATTGAGCCCAGAACTTCACAGGAAAGGCTATTTGCATAATCTTCATAGGTATAATAGTCAGGATTTTCATGACTCCGATCTCTACCAATATCTGTTTGGCAAAAGCATTCAGCTGGAGTACAGCCTCCAAGAGGACTGAAAGCAGAGGATCGAATAGGACTAAATAAACCACTGTCTTCCCCTGAGGCCTTCACGGGGCGGGGAGAATCTGGGGCATCACACAGGTTACTATAAGGGGATTCTGGTTTACGAGGTGTTGGCTTCCTAACGTTAGCTGGGAGAGCTGGCCGATCAAACTTGAATTTTTGAGGATTCATAGTAGTGGTTACAGAGCACAATTTTTCATGTTTGTGCCCCTTCTTCTGCGATGGCTTCCCTACGGCAAGATCTTTTAGAAACGGACAAGCAGTCTCTAAAGTTTGTTCTAGTTCATCAAACTGATCAAAACTATCGAAAAACTCACTAACTTCTGAGTCTGAATCCTCAATATCATCTTTCGTCACAGGAATTTTAGGTAACTCAAGTTTTGCTTTCAAACTTTTTTGATAACCTTCTTCATCCAAGAAAATAACAGGACTTGGACTTGAGCACTCTGATTCAGACGAGTAGGCAGGAGAAGAGGAGAACAATGGTTTCTGGGCATCACTACCTTTCTCTGAAGTAGCAAAGGACCTATAGAAACTCCTCTGGACCCATGGTTCAGAGACTGATGTCGTGACTGAAGTTCTCACTGGAGGCACCTTTTTATGTCCCAGAATGTTTATTAAAGAAGCTGAAGGTTTAGCCAATGACTTCTGCTGCTCAGAGCCAACCAGAACCCTGAAATCATGGGTATCCAAATGGTGACCAGAAATAGTCTGTGAAGCAGCATCACACTGGCTCCTTAGTGCAATTATGTTTAATCCTAGAGGAAAAGAATAAAGTGATTATTCTTGAAAAGAATTTTTTAATTGATATAAATCAATGAGAATAAGTAGACTTGAAGCATGAAATAGTCATTTGTACTATAAATATCTTCTATACCATTCTGTTTTAACACAGGGATCCCCAACCTCCAGGATGCGATGCCTGATGATCTGAGGTGCAGTTGATGTAGTAATACTAGAAATAACATGCACAATAAATGTAGTGCACTTGAATCATCCCGAAACCATCCCCTTCCTGCCCCAGTTCCATGGGAAAATTGTCTTTCATGAAACCAGTTCCTGGTGCCAAAAAGGTTCGGGACCACTGAATTAACAGATTCATCTCAAGATATACTTAACAGCAAGTATTCAGTTCAGTTCCGTCACTCAGTTATGTCCAACTCTTTGCTACCCCATGAACCACAGCACGCCAGGCCTCCCTGTCCATCACCAACTCCTGGAGTCCACCCAAACCCATGTCCATTGAGTCGGTGATGCCATCCAACCACCTCATCCTCTGTCGTCCCCTTCTCCTCCTGCCCTCAACCTTTCCCAGCATCAGGGTCTTTTCCAATGAGTCAACTCTTCGCATCAGGTGGCCAAAGTATTGGAGTTTACCCATTACTAAAATATTCTCATTCTACCCCACATCTAGGAATACCTGGTCTATAGAATATCTAGCACGATGTCGCATGTTAGAAATACTAATATTTAGGTGACCCTGCCAGCTAACTCAAGTCGGAACTTAGGCATTTTCCTAACAGTTAAACTAATAAGGGAAACAGTGTCTGAACAATACAACCTAATAAAAGAAAGAACAAAAATAAAAACCAGGTAACAATGACCTTAAAAGACAGAAGAAAGTTAATTCTTCAATCAGAAAAAAAAAAGGGATCAATGCTTAAATTTGATCAAATTTCAAAATAAATTTCAACTGAACAAGTCTGTCTTAAAACTTTTAAAACTGAACTTTAAACCTTGATTCTCTATTTCAAGAAAAAAAATCTAGTGAAGAACAAACCATCATTATATGGCTTTGAAGTCTCTTCCTCCTCTAAGTGCTCAAAAGCAGTGACAAAGTCATCTTCAATGGAAGATACAGACTGGTTAGTATCATCATCGTCTTCATTGGTGGCCTCAAGTTGGTGCTTGTGATGCAAATATGTGTCCAGGGTGTACCTTATGCCAGTAGCATATTTACTTAGGAGACTAAAGATAAAATCAATTTTAAGTCTTGGTAATGTAGGTGACACTCTCATGACACAGAGCATTCCACGATGTTGACTCTGGGAAAAGATAAAAGATGGTAAAACTTTAATTTCAAAATATACTATACTTACAAGACATATTACCTGGAAATGAAGCCCAGAAATAACATGATACCATTTTTTAAAAAGAAACACATGCATCCTAAAAGGCTGCCTGATTTTGTAGTGTTTAATTATTTTCTTCATTCTTTCTCCACAACAATTCTCACTTTCCAATATCTTTTTCTCCCACCTTTCTCCTATCTAGGTATTCAAATTCTACCTATTCAGTTCAGTTCAGTTGAGTTACTCAGTCGTGTCTGACTCTTTCCAACCCCATGAATCACAGCACGACAGGCCTCCCTGGCCATCACCAACTCCCGGAGTTCACTCAAACTCACGTCCATTGAGTAGGTGATGCCATCCAGCCATCTCATTCTCGGTCGTCCCCTTCTCCTCCTGCCCCCAATCCCTCCCAGCATCAGAGTCTTTTCCAGTGAGTCAGCTCTTCGCATGAGGTGGCCAAACTATTGGAGTTTCAGCTTTAGCTTCAGTCCTTCCAACGAACACCCAGGATTGATCTCCTTCAGGATGGACTGGTTGGGCCTCCTTGCAGTCCAAGGAACTCTCAAGAGTCTTCTCCAACACCACAGTTCAAAAGCATCAATTCTTCGGCGATCAGCTTTCTTCACAGTCCAACTCTCACATCCATACATGACCACTGGACCATAGGCTTGACTAGACGGACCTTTGTTGGCAAAAAAATGTCTCTGCTTTTTAATATGCTATCTAGGTTGGTCATAACTTTCCTTCCAAGGAGTAAGCGTCTTTTAATTTCATGGCTGCAATCAGCATCTGCAGTGATTTTGGAGCCCAAAAAAATAAAGTCTGATACTGTTTCCACTGTTTCTCCACCTCTTTCCCATGAACTGATGGGACCAGATGCCATGATCTTTGTTTTCTGAATGTTGAGCTTTAAGCCAACTTTTTCACTCTCCTCTTTCACTTTCATCAAAAGGCTTTTTAGTTCCTCTTCACTTTCTGCCATAAGGGTGGTATCATCTGCATATCTGAGGTTATAGATATTTCTCCTGGCAATCCTGATTCCAGCTTGTGCTTCTTCCAGCCCATTGCTGCTGCTGCTGCTAAGTCACTTCAGTCGTGTCCGACTCTGTGCGACCCCATAGATGGCAGCCCACCAGGCTCTGCCGTCTCTGGGATTCTCCAGGCAAGAACACTGGAGTGGGCTGCCATTTCCTTCTCCAATGCATGAAAGTGAAAAGTGAAAGTGAAGTCGCTCAGTCGTGTCCGACTCTTCGCGACCCCCGCCTCCTTAAATGTCAAAAGAACTTGCCATCCATTTCTGCAGCAGTGATGCTTTCCTGTATTACTATACAGCCCTGTGCTTTTTCTTACTTAATCATTTACCTGGTTCACCAACTATATTATTAACTGCTTAAGGACAGGAACCAGGTCTTGGTCTTCCTGTACCCCATTTTCCTGTAGCTTTCAGCATGAAAACACATTCTCTTCTATCATAAAAGAACTGTCCCTTCCTTTCTCCTAAATTCCCCTAGATTTCAATTTCCAAGGTTTATAGCTTTGATTAAAAATAAAAAGTCAACAGAATTTTCCCATACATTTTTTAAAAGACAAATATTGACAAATGACTTGTTCAAAAGACTAGAAATGAGATAAAATAGTTGATCACCTCTTCTTGTAAATAAAACAAAGTAAATATAAATGAAGAATCTAATGAAGGAAATGAGAACAGTTCTACTTTTATCTGTAAATCTCATAAAAAAACATAGTCTATAATACTTGAAGGAATAAATAACCTAAATTTAAACCTACTGATTCAATTTTTAGGAGGGAAAATATGCAATGCATTTTTGTTTGATGCAATAAAAATTTATCAATAAATTAACACTTAGTAAAGAACTAAATGTTCAATGTTATGAAACTAATGACCTCACTGAAATGGTGACATTTTTGCTTATAAATAAATAAGCAACACATCTTCAGGTACTGCTCTAACATGAAATTTTTTAAACCAGAAAATGAGTTAAAGTATATTCTTTAAAAGATACAGCTCAATATTTACATAAATTTGGAGCTGGAAAGAAGAGGGAAAATTTTATATGATTTACATACACTCAGGTAAAAATTCAAGAAATCCACAATTAATCAATTTTCAGAAAAAAATTAGTATGTCTTACATACCACTTATGGAGCTTCACACATGGAAAATCTAATTTAAAGCTATGACCAAAATTATTTTACCCTTCAGTGATTTCAAAGACTCAAGAGTTAGATTTCTTATGAATTATATTTCCTTGAGATGGTATTAAACAAAAAGAAACTTCACCCAAGCATTTTAAAGTTTAATGCTCTAAATTAACCCCTTCATGGATTGCAGCCTTGTTGTGGCAAAGTGGTTTACGTAACTCAATGAAGCTATGAGCCATGCCATGCTGGGCCACCCAAGACAGCCAGGTCATAGTTGAATGTTCTGACAAAACATGGTCCACTGGAGGAGGGAATGGCAACCTACTCCAATAATCTTACCTGGAGAACCCAGCAACACTATAAAAAAGGAAAAAATTATGACACCAGAAGATGGGCTCGCCCAGGTCAGAAGGTGTCCAATATGTTACTAGGGTACAGGAGAGGGCAATTACAAATAGCTCCAGAAAGAATGAAGACCAGGGGCCAAAGTGTAAACATGCTCAGTTCTGGATGTGTCTAGTGGTGAAAGTGGTCATATATATAAAGAACAATACTGCACAGGAACCTGGAATGTAGGTGCATGAATCAAGGTAAATTGGATGTGGTCAAACAGGAGATGGCAAGACTGAACATCAACATCTTAGGAATCAGTGAACTAAAATAGTTAAGAATTAGCAAATTTAATTCAGACGACCACTGTATCTACTACTATGGGAAAGAATTCCTTAGAAGAAATGAAGTAACCCTCATAGTCAACAAGAGTTCAAAACGCAGTAAGTGGGTGCAGCCTCAAAGATGACCAAATGACTTTGGTTTGCTTCCAAGGCAAACCATTCAACATCACAGAAATCCAAGTCTATGCCCCAACCATTAATGCCAAAGAAGCTGAAGTTTACTGGTTCTATGAAGACCTACAAGACCTTCTAGAACTATCACCAAAAAAAAAGATGTCCTTTTCATCACAGGGGATTGGAATACAAAAGTAGGAAGTCAAGAGATACCAGAGTAGAATAACAGGAAAGTTTGGCCTTGGGAGTACAAAATGAAGCAGGGCAAAGGCTAACGGAGCTCTGTCAAGAGAACATGCTGGTCACAGCAAGCACCCTTTTCCAACAACCCAAGAGACAACTCTATACATGGACATCAGCAAATGGTCAATACCAAAATCAGATTGCTTATGTTCTCTGCAGCCAAAGATGGAGAAGCTCTATAGTCAGCAAAAGCAAAACATGGAGCTGACTGTGGCTCATATCATCAGCTCCTTATTAAAAAATTCAGGCTTAAACTGAAGAAAGTAGGGTAAACCACTAGACCATTCAGGTATGACCTAAATCAAATCCCTTATGATTAAACAGTGGAGATGATCAATAGATTCAAGAGATTAGATCTGGTAGAGAAAGTGCCTGAAGAACTACAGAAAGAGGTTTTTAACACTGTACAGGAGGCAGTACAAAAAACCATCCCAAAGAAAAAGAAATGCAAGAAGGCACAGTGGTTGTATGAGGAGGCTTTACAAATAGTTGCACAAAGAAGAGAAGCAAAAAGCAAAGAAGAAAGGGAAATACATACCCAACTGAAACCAGAGTTCCAGAGAATAGAGATAAGACAGCCTTAATGAACAATGCAAAGAAATAGAGGAAAACAACAGAACCGGAAAGACTAAAGATCTTAGAGAAAATTGAAGATACTAAGCAAAGATTTCAAGGAAGGGCACAAAAAAGGACAGAAATGGTATGGACCTAATAGCAGCAGAAAATATTAAGAAGAGGTGGTGAGAACACACAGAAGAACTATACAAAAAAGATCTTAATGACCCAGACAACCACAATGGAGTGATCACTCACCTAGAATCAGATATCCTAGAATGTGAAGTCAAGTGGGCCTTAGGTAGCATTTCTATGAATAAAACTGGTGGAGGTGATGGAATTCCAGCTGAACTGTTTCAAATCTGAAAGATGATGCTATGGAAGTGCTATACTCAATATGCCAGCAAATTTGGAAAATGCAGCAGTGGCCATAAGACTGGAAAAGGTCCGTTTTCATTCCAAGGAAGGGCAATGCCAAAGAATGTTCAAACACCAGAGAATTGCACTCATTTCACATGCTAGTAAGGTTATGCTCAAAATCCTTCAAGCTAGGCCTGAGCAACACATGAATAAGAATTTCCAGATGTACAATCTGGATTTAGAAAAGGCAGAGGAACATGAGATCAAATTGCCAACATTTGTTGGATCATGGAGAAACCAAGGAAATTCCAGAAACATATCTACTTCTGCTTCACTGACTACGCTAAAGCTTTGACTGTGTGGATCACAACAAACTGTAGAAAATTCTTAAAGAGATGGGAGTACCAGACTACCTTACTTGTCTCCTGAGAAACCTGTATGCAGATCAAGAAGCAACAGAACCAGATAAGGAATAAGTGATTGGTGCAAAACTGTGAAAGGAATACATCAAGGCTGCATAGTCACACCCTGCTTATTTAACTTATATGCATAGCACATTATGCCAAATTCCAGGCTGGATGAATCACAAGCTGGAATTAAGATTGTTGGGAAAAATACCAACAACCTTGATATGCAGATGATACCACTCTAATGGCAGAAAGTGAAGAGCAACTAAAGAAAAGAGTCTCTTGGGTGGGTGCTAAGTCTCTTAGTCGTGTATGACTCTTTGCAACTATGGACTGTAGCCCGCCAGGCTCCTCTGTCCATGGATTCTCCAGGCAAGAACACTGGAGTGGACTGCCATGCCCTCCTCCTCCACAGGAGCTTCCCATCCGAGACTCTCTTGTCTCCTGTGTTGACAGGCGGGTTCTTTACCACTATCACCACCTGGCAAACCCCAAAAATGGTCAAAGTAGAGAGAGAAAAATCTGGCTTAAAACTCAACAATGGAAAAAAAAAAAAAACTCATGGCATCTGGTCCCATCACTTGATGGCAAATAGAAAGGGAAAAGGTGGAAGCAGTGACAGATTTTATTTTCTTGGGTCCAAAATCACTGCAGACAGTGACTGCAGGCATCAAATTAAAAGACGCTTACTCCCTGGAAGGAAAGCAATGACCAACCTAAACAGCATATTAAAAAGCAGAGATAGTACTTTGCTGACAAAGGCCTATATAGTCAAAGCTATGGTTTTTCCAGTAGTCATATACAGGTGTGAGAGTTGGACCATAAAGAAAGCTGAGCACCGAAGAACTGATACTTTCTAATTTGGTGCTGGAGAAGACTCTTGAGAGTCTCTCAGACAGCAAGGAGATCAAACCAGTCAGTCCTAAAGGAAATCAACCCTGAATATTCACTGGAAGGACTGATGCTAAAGCTGAAGCTCTAATACTCTGGCCACGTGATGTGAAGAGCTGACTCACTAAAAAAGACCCTGATGCTGGCAAAGACTTAAGGCAAAAGGAAAAGCGGGAGGCAGAGGACTAGATGGTTAGATGGCATCACCAACTCAATGGACATGAATATGGGCAAACACCAGGAGATCATGGAGGACAGAGGAGTCTGACATGCTGCAGTCCATGGGGTTGCAAAGATTCGGACAGGACTGAGCAAGTGAACTACAACAACGCTAAGTTAAAAGTCATTTATAAAATGTGCCAACAAAAGCTCATTAGAAATAATATATCAAAGTTACCTGGTTTAGAGGATCACTATTTATATCTGATGATTTATTTATATCCTTCATACAAATAATTTCATTTTCATTTAGACTGCAGAAGTGCAGTGAATTCAGAAGATCTGGGAGTTCCAAAGAAACTGCAGCCAAATCCTAATGTAAAGCAATAACACAATAAATAACATTGTAGCATAACACTTTTAAGTCCCTTATATTGTGGCCCTGCACTAAAATCATAAGGTCTATGTGTTATTGTTGTTCAGCTGCTCAATCATGTCCAACCCTTTGCAGCCCCGTGGACTGCAGCAGGCTAAGGTCTACTAGTTAGCAAACTTTCCAGTTCATAATAGCTGACACTTGCAGTTAACTGACCACCACCAATTGTTTAGAAACTCAAAAATAAAATATACTAAAATGTTTTAAAATTGACAATTTTTATAGCATTTTAAACATAATGATACCAAGCTGTAACAAGATTTTACATGGTACCTCACACATCAACAACAGCGAGGCATTTAATAGTTTTCAGCAGCAAATGTCAAACCTGGAGTCCTCAAGTTTAACCATGAAATTTCTCAAATGGGATTCTTGCTTTTACACTTCTTTGGCAGTTAAGTTATATATTTGTATAATCCAAGTCTATTTTTCTGCCGTTCCTCTTTCTAGTGAAAATTTTATGAAGATGTAAAGAAAAAGAAAATGCCTGTTTTTCTTTCCATTTGCCCCTTGTATGTAACTGTTTTAACAAGTGCAAGAATTACTACCATCTCTGACCATTCATACAGTACTTTCCTTTGTAAACATGGTTTTATCAGTCATTCTTAAAGAGGAGGTGGAGGATGAAAGAAATAACTTTGGATACGTCTTTTCAGTCTTACGTTCTCACAACTATATCTTCTCTTGTGCCCTCTGTCTAAACTATTTCCTTCAGGCAAGGCCACAATCAAGACAAACAGCAAAGTTCTCTTTTCCCATCACCAGATACGCATTATCTTTACAAACACAGTGCTAGTGCTGCTGCTAGAAGATGTTTTACTGACACAAAAGGAAGCACAAGTTTTAAGAAGCAGTACAAGGTGAAAAAAAAAGGTACCGCTATCACATCTACCCGAGCTTCAACTCCTCTTCACGTTAAGTGTGCAGCTTTCCTTTGCTGACCCTAATCTCAACTGTCAGTCCCTCGATAATCACCTGCCTAAATCAAACAGGCTAAAATTTTTACACTGGTTCTTCATTATTTTTTACAAATTTACTCTTACTTTAACAAATTTAACTTTTCTCAATTAAAAACATAAGAACATGACTGCTGAAGTTAGATTATAAAAAGCATCGAAATAAAAAATAAATCTTCCATTCTACATTATGACAGATGCAGAAAAAGTTAGCCTGTGGTTTGCACTCTTCTCAGATAAATGACTTTTGTGGTCCCTTAACCTAAAACTGCTTTCCGTAACAGAAACACTCAGTGAAAACACTAAAAGTGAAAATGTCGAGGACACACTCAAAAGTTGACCCCAAAATGTCATCTTTTAACTTTAAATAGGAATGATAACAGCAGAGTTTAATGTAACTTTGGGGCTAATTAGGCAAATTTTCCATGCCCTCAAAATTTGTTTCAAATAATCTCATGTCCCTTTCCAGTTCAATAAATCGACCATACCTGTATATGAGCAGCATCTGTTTCTTCATTAAAACCTAGAAATGTGACCTGAATAAAGAAGGAATAAAGGTCCATTAAAATGTTTAAGTCTTGTCTCAATTAGATTGTTGACAGAGCTGAGAAACAGAAAGCAAACCACACAAAGCATTAAAATGCTGCTGCAAGATGATTCATTTTTTCAAAGATGATCACAAAGGTTTTTCACCAAAGGTCTGGCTCCATAACTGGGGTTCCCGAACCTCTCCCCACCCACTCATTAGCAAGTTCAATCCTCACCCTCAAACATAAAGCACATGACTTCTCTCCACAGCCTCTGCTGTCACTTTCTCCCCCGTACGATCCCAGTCCTCTCCTACCTGCCTCGGGAATCACCCTGTCATTTCCTGGTCAAAACCTTTCCAAGCTTCTCAATGCAGAGTCCTAATGGAGATCCCAAGGCTTCGGCTTAGCTGGTGGCTTCAACTTTCCCTCACCTTCATTCAAACACATGGGCCACCTCTCTGGGTCCAGGACACACACCTGATTGTTCCTGCCTAAGGGCTTCAGAGTGGTGCCTTCAACCTGAACCCCTATTCCTTGGATGTTTACCTATCTAGCTTCTTCTTGTTCTTATAGTTCCAACCTAAACGTCACCTCCTCAGAGAGGCTTTCCCTGGGAACCTCCCAAGCTACCTCCTGACTGATTCTCTGTGACATCACATTTATTTCCTTCAATGCCTTTACATGGAGATTTCTCTACAAAAGCTTACAGAAATTAAGTTTTTAAAGACAATCTAATGGTCTGAGGAAATGTCATATTATTAAGCAAAAAGGACAAGTTACAGAAAAATGATATAGACTATACACACAATTTCAACTTTATTTTTAAAAATAAACACCAGTAAAATAATTCTGGAAGTTAATATACCAAATTATAAGGAGTGATTAACTTTCAATGATGGAATTATAAGTGATCTTATTTTTCTCTACTATTTTCCCCCTATGGTTTTTTCTTTCCTCACTTACAGGATTAATGACATTTTTTTTTATACTTTCAGTATTTCTTGTTTTCCTATATGGAATATGTACAGTTTTATAATCTGAATAGCACTACTTTAAAATTTTATATTTCCTTGTCTTTGACATCATAAGAAGAAATTCTGGCTGCTTGAAGCTAGACTAGTAAACTGTCTACCAAGTAAGTTCTTGACTAAAAATATGAAATAAATGGCAACAATATAGATAATCAATTCTCAGGAATTAATGGAAAACAGCATAGTTAAAATACAAAGCAACACTCAATATACTTTTGACATCTTTTTGATGACTCAAAAGCAAGTCAGAATCTTAAGATTGTTGCAGAATCTTTATTCTCATTAATTATGAGTACTGCCTTCACAGAAATGTTACAGTTAACTTCCAGGTGTCCAGGTAAGTCATTAACCTGTAGGAACCTGTCTCCTTACGTATAAATCTTAAGGCAACACAACTCCTCTCCCAGAGTTGTGAGGGTTAATAAGAGAATGTGGAGGAAAGTGCCCAGCATATCACAGGCACTCAACAACAAAGAGATACTCAAATAACAAGCTTCCTTTCTTCAACAAAGATACTTGGGAAACATATATGCCCTAACATGAGACAGAAATTCCTTCTATTCTTTCAAGTTTCCTTTTACTGAATACAAGAGAGAAAATAAGCTGGCATGGGGGTCCGAAGGTGCCAGTAGAACACTGCATTTCCCAGTGCTTAAGGAATATGGGCTCAGAGGGGCACTGCGTAAACAGCTGGAGAGAGGCGGCTGGAAGACCAGTTGAAGGCAGAGGACACAGAAGACTTGTCATGCTTGGCAACAGCTGAGGAGATTAGGAGTGGCTTAGCTTGACTAAAATAAAATAAAAAGGGATAACAAACAAGAGAACAGCCAAGAGCCAGAGAACTGAGCTCACACAAAAAGAAGAGGCTCGGGTCAGAAACCACTACAGGCCTGAAGCTGTGCTCACCATCCTATGCAACTACTTCAAACACAGTTTCTCAAGGAATATGAAAGAAAATCATACCCAAAATAATAATCAGTATTTTTATCAGAACCCTGATTTCAAAAAAAAATTTTTAACCAACATATTTATCAGTTTTGAGCTTCAGTGACCCCAATACCCTGTCTCTCTTCTTTGGTAAATAAACGTATAGATGGACTGTGGTTATATATTGTAGAAAAAAACTTTATCCCTTTTTATAGTAATAAATTCAAACAAAGATTGGAAACACGCAACAAAGAAAAAGGTGAGCAAGTAGTGTATCATATCCTTAAGTGGCAAATATCTTACTTCAAAATAAATATATCACTACTATTTCATTTTTGAATCAAAGCACTGAATTTAAACAACCAATAAGTAAGTATTAGAAATAAGTATATATTTTGTTTCAGAGTAGAAAATTTCAGAATATAAGTCCCAATTACTGAACATAGTAGAACTCATCTAATACAGAGCTGTGTGTCTGATGAGTGGTCAGTAATGTCTGTGCACTAAATTAAATGTGTGCACTATAATACACTAAGATGACTATGCTCTGTGTGCGTGCTAAACTGCTTCAGGTGTGTGGGATTCTTTGCGATCCCATGGTCTGTAGCCCGCCAGGCTCCTATGTCTGTGGGATTTTCCAGGCAAGAATACTGGAGTGGGTTGCCAAGCCCTCCTCCAGAGATATTCCTGACCCAGGGATTGAACTCGCATCTCTTACGTCTCTTGAATTGGCAGGCAGGTTCTTTTCCACTGCTGCTGCTGCTGCTGCTAAGTCACTTCAGTTGTGTCCGACTCTGTGTGACCCCATAGATGGAAGCCCGCCAGGCTCCCCCATCCCTGGGATTCTCCAGGCAAGAACACTGGAGTGGGTCGCCATCTCCTTCTCCAATGTGTGAAAGTGAAAAGTGAAAGTGAAGTCGCTCAGTCGTGTCCGACTCGTAGCGACCCCATGGACTGCAGCCTACCAGGCTCCTCCATCCATGGGATTTTCCAAGCAAGAATACTGGAGTGGGTTGCCATTTCCTTCTCCAGGAGATCTTCCCGACCCAGGGATTGAACCCAGGTCTTCTGCATTGTAGGCAGACGCTTTACCGTCTGAGCCACCAGGGAAGCTCGCCACCATATTAGCAGGTACTTAAAACAGGTACTTCTCACACATGAATTAATGTGCAGAGATTTTAGGCATTTAAAAACAGATCATGCAGTTCTACAAAGAAACATGAAAATACACTGTGCTGTATTAGGAAGGGGTATAGGGAGTAACCCGTCAAACCTCAGTCAAATTGGCATGTTCATCCTGCTTCAAGCAGTCCTCGGCTGATACACTGCATAGCTCCTTCTCGCTCTGCAATAAAGACTTCACAGACTGGAACACATCTTCATTGAAGCTCTGAAAACAAAAGATATTCTTAATTTACTTAATTCTAAGACAATGTAAAAGATCCTGATGATGGATTAAATGGAGAGTCACAGACTTTCCAATGAATAATCACTGGGCACCTTTTGATGTAACAGAACTCAACTGAGAGAAAGAAATAACAAAAGGCTGAAGCAGAACTCCACCTGCTCAACACACAACAGCCCCAGGCTCTCAACCTAAAGACCGTGAGGCCCTCAGCCAGGTCCTCTTCATTTCACCCTGCACTGACACCTAGCAGATCGCATACCTGATTTCCAAGTCACTGGCAGAACAGAAGCAACAATTTATAAGATGATGATGATGGGTTTACAGAAAGGTATGCTAACAACGTGATTAATTTCATAACAAAGTTGGAGATGGAAAAATGCAAGAGGTAATAACCCAAAATAAGGCTTTTCAGGGTTCTTAAAGCAGCAATATGATGAAAGAAGGAAAGAATTCCAGATTTGAAAGAAAAGGATGACACAAGAGCAAAGAAACAGGAGGAGGAAAATTTCATAAAGAAATGAGTATTATATATAGTTGGATATAAAGAGAACATTAATTTCTTTCTACCTTATTCCCCTTCTGATTTGTTGATCTGCTATTCTAGCAAAAATGTCTTTATTTCCTAATGTTCCCCTGTAGAAATCCTACATATTCCAAAACCTGTGAAGATTTCCCATCCCTCAGTCGTAATAAAGCTCTCCCAAACTTCCTACTGTATTGTTTGCACATTAAGATCATTTAATCTATACCACAATGTACTATAATTACTGTTTTTGTATGTCTTTCCTACCTGTTAAACCAAATTACTGAATTGTCATTTACTCAATCTGTTTCCCCAGATTTCAGTACCTCACATACAATATGAACTCAACAAAGAGAAGAGACACAAATATGAAATCAAAGCAATTAACAAAAAAAAATGCAATGTTAAATCTGAACTTTCAATATGAACTCAGGACTCTTTAAACATATGTACTACATTTTTTCCATTGATAGATCATAGAATCAATGACCCTTAAGAGCAATGAGCATATCCAGTACCCAAATTTTGGTTTCTAAATACCATTCACCAATTAAAAGAACGAGAAGTTCCCTGAGTGAAGGAATTCCAGGTCTGAGGCGGAAACGTATTAAGTGCAGCTGAACATCTTACTGTGATACAATGGAAGAAAGTGTCTCAAAAGAACACAGAAGCTTGAAGAACACTCGAAGGAATTCCAATTGGCCAAATATGGGATAATCTAAGCATCAAAAGAATACAGATGGTAATGGAGTACGACAGCTGAGTTTTAAAAGAAACTACAGGTCCATTAAAAGAGACAGATAAAGGGGAAGGGTCGGAGCACTGTGCTACTTACCTGAGAACGCTGGCTAACAAATATGAACAGAATGACAAAATGTAAAAATTCCATTTGTAACTCCCAATATAACTACTGATTCAGGAAAGGACTATCAATGTATCCTAATCCACCAGATTAAAAGCTACTGGAGAACAAGATACAGTGTTTTGCCACATCACCCTACAGACTACTTATTAACAGTATTAATTACAAAGGGATTATGTGTCTTTATGCTGGAGATAACTGGTGGTTTATCAGAGAGTTGAGGTAGTTAAGGATAACTAACTACCTGGTCAAGCCTGGTCTTAACAAGATGCACCTTCTGATCTGACACACTAGAATGACCATGACATCATCCGTGAGGTGTTCCTACTGAACCTAACCACATGGAAAAACAAGTGAAGTTGGCATATGGAGATATTCTACAAGATAAGCGGTACAAACTCTTCTGAAGATTTGCCATCATGAGAAAAGAATCTAGACCAGAGATGGAGCCAACGGGGGTGGGGAGATCAAAAAGATATAATACCCAAGTAGAGAATGTCAACCTTGCTTGACTCCTAGATGAGAGGCAAAGGGAAAATCACAAGGATACTGAGACAACTGGGGAAATTCGTGCATGCACTGCACGTTAAGACCGTGCTACTAAGTGATTTTCTGAAGCACGGTAATAATGCTGATGTTCTTAAGAGACGCATGCTAACATATTAAGAGAAGTAAAATAATGTCTGTAGCCTACTCTTTTTTGGTTTCAAAAGGGAAGTATGTATGTACATATATATACACACACAGAATGGGTTTGGTAAAATGTTAACAGGGTGAATCTAAGTGAAGAGTGTATGTGGTGTTCATTGTACTGCTTTCCCCCCAATATTTGAATATTCAAAATTTTAAATGATTCTTTCACTAATGAGTGGAAATTTTTAGGCTAAATCATGAACATGAACTCAAAAAAGGAAAAAATATGAAATGTGAAATCTTATAAGCAATCAACATAAACTCATGACAGTGAAAGAACAATAGTCACAGTTAGTACCCAGATCTTGATTTCTAAATCAAGAGGTTCTGTGGAGAAAGAGCCCAATCCAGGTCTGAGGAAGGTAAAGCAGAAACAGGGTCAGTCTGGTACTAAAAAGGAAGCAATTAAAGAATTATATGCCTGAGACAAAAGGACTTTGGCATTGCCTGAAGGGGCTTATAGGGACCAAGTCTGGGGCAATCTGAGCAACTTAAATGAACGAGTGAATAAGTAAATAAATGACTGCAAATAAATAAAAGATGAGAAAACATAGTTATTTTAAAATCAAAGCTTCCAGAGCAACACAAATAAATTAAAACTACTTGCTTCCATTTAAGGTGACTATTCCACCAAATCAATCATCTGAAAAATGGTAATCACCATTTTGCAACTTTTAGGAAATAGCTGCAGGAAAGGACCATCAAGGGACACCAAAAGTATTAAATGAAAGTTGAAAAAACAAAATGCTTGCACACCACCAAGTATCATCCCATAGATTATTTGCTAACTATAAAACAGAATATACACTTTTTAAACAGATGACGGTTACTACCCTAATCAACTGATCGATTCTAGCATCACTCATCATTAGGAAAACCTGCAATTTAGTCTTCTCACTACCCTTTCATATCCTGGCTAAAAATTTTTAACTTGAATCTAAGGTAAATTACCTTAGATTCTAGTTTATATGAAATATATAGAGAGGGGAGAAGAATAAGTTAAACAGCACTGTGAGAAAACAACCAGACAAATGCAGAATGTGGAACACTGTACAAGAAACTGGCCTGGCCCCCCCATTCAACAAGTCAGTCTTGAATTTAAAAACAAATAAAAAGAAGAGAAACTCTTTCAGAACCACTCCTCAAAAATGAGAGTCATAACCATCAAATGCAATTAGCTCAAATGCAATAGGAGCCTACATTGAACCCAAAATGGGAGTGGGTGGATGAGGGCCTATAAAAAACATTTTCAGAGTAATAAAGGAAATCTGAGTATGGCTGGGTATTAGATATAAGGGGATTATATTTCATTTTCTTGAATGTGATCATGTTTGGAGTGAAGAAACAACAAGAATGTTAACTTTTACAAGGATTTACTGTATAGCACAGGGAACTATATTCAACATCTTGTGATAACCTCTAATGGAAAATAATCTGAAGCTCTACATCTCAAATTAACACAATATTGTAAATCAATTATAGTTTTAAAAAAATAAAGACCATTAATTTTCAAATGGTTCTGCCAAAAATTAAATACACACAGAGAAAAAAACAAAAATATTAACTGCTGAATAGGGGTGGTTGGTATGTAGGTTTACATGTGAGTGTACTATAGTTTCTCTATATGTTTGAAATCTTCATAATAAAATATTAGAAAAAATTAATGGAAGAGAAAGTGCAGTTCTTTCTGGTTCTCAGTCCCTGATTCCCAATAAATATTCAAAGTATCTCTTTATCTTTAATGAAAAGTAAAGCGAAATCTAGAAAATCTGAATATACCTTTCCAATTTCCACATCAGCCAACAGGGAAGTTTTTGTCAGCTATATATATATATATACCTTTTGAAATAAAGACGTCAAAAGTTGTACTGTGCATGCAAAACACACATACATACAAAGAGTATATCATATTTAGATTCATATACTTCTATCTAAAAGGGTTTCCAAATATTCAAGAGAATTCAAACCAGAACTTTATCATGTGTCTAATAGGACTGATGCTAAAGCTGAAACTCTAATACTTTGGCCACCTCATGCAAAGGGCTGACTCACTGGAAAAGACTCTGATGCTGGGAAGGATTGGGGGCGGGGGGAGACGGGGCTGAACTGAACTGAACATAAACAATGGGCTAAATAACAATATTAAATTAACATCAGGAAGTTTCAGCTACAGCTGAATACGCTGGTGAATTCAAATTAAATAGGTAGGTAGTACAATGCCTGGAGTACATGGTCACTAGCTCACTATTATATTTTCTGTAGGAGACGAGAGCTACCATAAGAGAGGAGAGAGAAAAAGCTACAATGCAAGAAGTCAAAAACCATTTATCAAGCAAGGACTTGTCAACAGTGTCATATAATGCAGGAGATGAAGCTAAAACAAGGGTTGACAAAGACTGCTAACCATCCTCCCGTGTGCATTCTCCCTTTTGTCAAGTGACACCCCCCACAGTGTTAGTCAAGAAAAATGTCAAGAATGAAAGGGTAACAAAATCATCACAAGAGAGGAAAAGAGAGAGGGTTCTTCCTCAGACTAGAAACCCGAAAGCATCAGGAATCACATTTCATTTGCTCGCTCTTTATTTTCCACCTGCTAGCCTAGGGCCAGGCATACGAGCAGCACTCAAGTGAATCAGTGAACAGTAATATTTTGAGGTAAAGCTAAAGTTATGTAAGAAAAGTCACACCTGATGCTTATATTGTGAAGAAGAAGAAAGAAAACTACTAAGAAATAGGGAGATATTTTGATCTTTGGGAAATACAGTTTATTGTCTCCATGATTTCATATCACTATTTTCATATGTCCCAGCCTCTGCATTTTATCATTATTGATTTCAATAATTAAGATTCATTTAAAAACAATAATATCAATTCCTTCTTGGCCTTCTGGCTAAGATCAAGTGTAAAAACAGTAATATCATAACACAGCTGCTTAAAAAAACTCTGACTTCAGAAAAAGGATCAACATTTTTATTAAAACTATCACTAAAAGGAATATAGTGAACTCACTTTTCTGACAGATGCTCTAGTTTTCATGTGATTGTTCCTGAAAGACTGGAAGGTCGCCATAACTATAATGCTGTTGTATGTAATCAATGAAGAGTTAATCCACTAAAGACCTAAAGAAAAAATAGTAAAAGAAACTAATTTATTGATCTGAGTAATTCAGGCAAGCATTTTGTCCTAAAATAACTTCTTCAAATTCAGTCACTTAGAAAAATGAAAACATAAACCAAAATTCTCAGACATAAAAATGTACTCAACAGTCTAACATGAATATTTGAATGTTCATGAAAACTATGAATACTGGCACCTTAATGAGATCAAATTATTACAAAATGTTATTTTTAGGTTCAAAATTATTATACATTCAAAATGACCCATATCTAGTCAGTCTTAGCTCTTTTTAATTACAAGTAATATCTGAAAGCCTTAATAAGAAATATTTCAAAAATGTTTAAAAAACCTAAAACAGAATTTCACAGAAAGAACCTCAACTTTCTCATCTCCTAAAAATGACTCTATTCCTACAGCAACCGTGAATGCTCCAGACATTCTTATTTCCTGGGGAGAAAGGTTTAATAAATACAAATGAAAATATGAAATCTGTACATATCAGATAAAAACAAATCCCTTCTTCAGGAATCTTAAGAGCATACCAATGACAAGAATTCAAAAACATCCAATTCAAATAATTAATATCACAGTATTTAAAACACAACACACACACACCCTCCTTGGTAGAAAACGCTACAGCTACGTCACTTTTTATCAATGCTTTAATGAAACACCTTTGAGAGCTTAAATCAACTTGGGTATTAACCACTGAATACCCACATTTGACCACAGTAACTTGTCCCTTCCTTCAAAATCTATGGGCACCAGATGCTATGGATACAGGTATAGAATGAGGCATATACAGCCCTTCTGGGTCAGAGTCTTACAAGGAAAACACTTTATTACTGTAAAGGGCAGGAGTGAGAACTGAATTCTAAATCCTTAATACTAAAAAAATCTGAATAGAGATTGAAGACATGCCTAATCAGTTTCAATCAAATTGGTCTTATCAAGAATTACCTAGTTGAGGTTTTCAAGACATTTGGTTGATACTAATTTATACTATGAAGAGATTTATACACAAAAAGAAACTTCTAACTAGTCCCCACAGAACTGCAAAAAAAAAAAAAAGAGAAGAAAACCTAAATTATAGTGGAGTTCTAATTTTATACTCTTTTGCTACAAAGATAAAACTGAAGTATCAGTGCCTGCACACACATGCACCTCAGTTTAGGGATTCCTAGATTCTAATTTTTCACAAAGAATTATATTTTTTATTTCTTGGGGGGGCCACACTTTTGGGGAGGATATCAGCTCCCCAAATAGGGATCGAACCTGTGCCCTCTGCACAATCTTAACCACCAGACTGCCAGGGAAGTCCCAGAATTTAATTTTTTTAGACAAAGAATTTCTATTCTGAACTAAAATAAACTTCTATTCTGGTCTCTTTAACAATAAAACGTGATTAATGACTAGAACTGAAGCAGAGTTGTCAGAAAGACAAGGAATGTCCAGATAGCACAAGATAAAGCGCAATACACTGGGAGGCAGAAAAGCAGCATTTGTGTCCCCCTTGTGACTCTCATTAGCTCTGCTCCCTCGAGGCAAACTGCATTATCTCTGGATCTGTTTCCTCTGTGTATATACCTGGGTGTACATGATGTATGTTAACTTCGATGTATACTACCCTACTTACTGGACAAGTTTATTATAAGAATCAAAGAGAAATTTATAAGAGGCACTTTAAAAACTATAAAACATAGGTAAAAGAAGAACTATTTACTTACATACCAAAACGATTAAGAGGACCAAAATTCTCAAAACAAGGTATAAAGGTTTACGTAACCAAAGCAAAGAAATAATCCTTTTCTTTGTCCCAGTCCAAAACACTCTCCCTGCCCCCTGCCCCGAGTTCTCTACAACTACCAAAAACCCTCAGAGACAAGTGGACTTGCCTCAAACTTCACATAAAACATATAAAATATTAGAGGATGCCACACAAGGATGCCACAACAGTTAAACTAACTCAGCTCCTGAGTAAACTGGCACCACCTTTCTGGAAGGAAATTCTGTAATGCATGTCAAAACCCTGAAAACACCCCTACATTCTGACAGTCACTCCACTTCTGGGAAGTCATCAAAGGAAAGAATGCCCCTGGAGCAGCCCCAGGGTTCTTAGGAGAGCTTAAAACACACCAATAGCTGTGCTAAAAGACTTCCTTGCACGTATCACTCAATCCTTAAGACCGGCAGAATCCAGTTCTACAGTGAGAAAAACAGAGGCAAGGAAAGTTAACCACTCACCAGGCCCACACAGTGAGCAGGAGAGGGCTGAGACACAAATCCAGATCTTCAATCTCTAGCACCCAGGCGCTTACCCTTCTTTCTACAGTGCCCAGAGGCCTGAAAAGCTGCTCATCACACTTTGTAAGAGCAATAAGAACCACCCCAGATGTCAGAAACAGAAGACTGAATGCCCAAGAGTGCCTTCCCACCATGGCATGATGCTGGCCATGGTACACAATGCGCAAGGACAGACAACCAGCGTGCAAAGCATCTTTATTTTCTCTGACCCCTAACCGTCCGCAAGAGATGGAGTTGCTAAAAGAGATGGGAGACAGCAATTACCTTTGCAGCTGCTGAATAAAGGCAACACAAGCAAAGATTAAACTTGAACTCAACGGTGGTGTCACCAAACATGAAACTGACCCATTACCTCACCAGAAGGTGGAGGCTGCAACAGGCCAAGCCCCCAAGGCAAGAAGCAGTCACAATGCCTTCGGGGAAGGCCAGGGACCTCTGATACAACATCCCAATCTGACACCGTGTGCTACCCCAGCTCACTACCTGAAATATTCCTGAATGGCAGACCTAAAGAGGACAAAGCTGAGCACTAAACAATCCAGAATGAACCTACAAAGAATCATTAAAACACACACACACACAAGATACACTGAAGGAAATAAAAAACTCCAAACACACTCATGCCACCCAAAACTCACATCATCTATTTTTAGAATTTAAGAAACTAGTTTCAATCCCACATTTACACTCTGCTTCACTCATTGAAGAAAAATATTTACTGAATCCTACTCCATTACTTCTGTGTTTCACTTAAAACATAAGCAAAATATTAACCTTGCAGAGAAAAGAAATCCATCAGAGTATCTATGAAACAGTCCATAAAAGTGAATCCAGCATGAGATGGTATGATTCATACTTCTGATAAAGCAAAGAAACAAAAATCTCTTTAGAAAAGACACAAAGTCAGAGAGAGGGAGAAAGAGTAACAGTTCCTCCCTATCTTTCATAATTACAGAAGATGTACTTTTAAACAGATTTCACAAGAGGTGCAAAAATACAGTATTTTTCCCTGGTACATCTTTATGTTAGGATAATAAACTTTTCCCTTAATGCTTTTTTATTTTGTGTTCCATTCTGGGTGAATAAACAAGAGTCCTAAACAGGAAATCACTAAGGGTTTTTCTCTAGAGTCAAATAAATTAAAGTGAACCTGGATAATGTTTTACTAAGCAGTTCAAAGAAAAGAAAGTACAGATGGACAAGGCTAACGACTGAAAAGTAAGCTGTTAGAGCTCAGGAAAGTCACAGGATATAAAACTACACCATGAAATAAATGAAATCCTCCGAGAAGCAGCAGAAAAGCAGAATAGATACTGCTGAAATGGAAACAACCAAGAAAGTTTTAAGAAATATCACAAAGGAAAAATAAATACCACAGAATGTAAAAGAAAACAAATGAAAACTAGAAAAACAATTATAAAAAGCACAGAAAAAAGGTACCAGACACTTTGAATAAACTGTACCTATTCTTGATCCTGCAATTTCACTTCTTAAAAATTTATCCTATATACATACTCACACAAAATCCACGAGGATATATGTGAAAGAATATTCACTAAGACAAAAAAGGATGAAAACTAAAAATAACCTAGAAGCCCAACAAGTCAAATAAACTATGATGAATTCACATGACTGTGTTGAAAAGAAAGCAATATACACTGACAACAGTCCAGCATGTTCACAATGTATTAAGGAAAAAAGAAAGCTACAAAATGACGTCAATAGTGTGCTCTTGGCGATTTTTTAAAAAATTATATACGTACAAAACTGACACTGGGAAGCATGCATGCTTCCCTTTTTTTGAGTTTTGAAGACAAAAGTGTTTTATTGTATTTGTATTCAAGCACAGTAAGCATTCAAACATCTGCTGAAAAAATAAAAAATTATTTTTAAAGTACAAAGTAGATCTTTAAATGTTGAAATGGATACCTCTACATTTAAAGAATTATTTCTGAAAATATAAGTCTCCAATAATTTCTAATTTTATAATATTTGGGAACATATTTATAATAAATACTCCAAATATGTATTTTGGCCAAATCCCAAATATCCGGTGTTAAAAATAAATATTCTGTTGAATATAAATACAACTAAATAGGACAAAATATGTGAAACATTAGTTTCAGACACTATCAGACAAGAGGCATCACAAGACTTGATCTATGTAAGACCATGATCCAAGAGAAATACTTCCAGGTCACAACACAAGGAGACGCGTGCCAAGCAGTCTGGCAGTCTACCGAATTGAAGAAACAGGGGCCAGAGTTTGGGAAGGACAAGGTGCTTAGGATTTGCAGGGCAGAGTACTGGAGGAAGAGCTCAGAAAGAGTCAGAAATTTACAGATCTGCAAGGTGGGCTTCCTAGGGTCCTTGGTCTACTGCTGATATGCGAGTACCTGAGGATGGGGAAATAATTCCCAGAGAGCAGTATGCCAAGCAGTACCCTGAGCCACAAAGGACTTCTGGAATAAGTCCCACCAACCAGAATGGGAAAACTCTGTAACCTATCAGGAAATGGATGGACTCCTCAGAAGGAAATTTGCCTCAGTTGAGGAACTAGTCAGCACTAAAGTCTGTTCTGGACTTACCCTAACAAAGATAAAAGTCAAGCCCAAAAACACCCAACAGACTCCAAATAATCTAGCTGTATACTCCAACTAACTCCAACACTTAAGGAATACAACGAAACTGAGCAAGTAACAGCATAAAATTCAATGGCTGGCATACAGTCAAAAATTATCAGATATACAGAGGAGAAAAATAAGACCCATAAGCAGGAAGATAAAGGTCACTAAGTGCAGATCCAGAAATGACTGAGAAAATGGAACTCACAGAAAAGATGTCAAAACTATATTACAAATGTGTTCCATACAGTCAAGAAGGGAGAGAAAACATGATTATTATAAGGGGAGAACAGAAGATGCAAGAGATTCAAATTGAACTTCTAGAGATAAGAATAAAGTGCATTCCAGAGGCAATTAATAGCAGATTAGACACTGCAAGACAGAAGCTCAGTTAATTTAGACATAGCAATAGAAACTACCCAAAATGCTGCACAGAGAAACTTAAAAACAAATGACTCACTGTAAAAGATGAATAACTGGAATCCCAAAAAGTGTGGGAACAAGGAGCAACATATGAAGACAAAACAGTTCAGAATGTCCCAAAGTTGATGAAAACCATAAACTGACAGATGTAAGGAAGATTAACAAACCCTAAGGAAAACAAACATGAGGAGGACTTCACCAATACATACTGTAACCAAATTTCTGAAAATGTGTGATAAAGAGAAAACTACACATTACATACAGAGGAACAAAGGCAACAAATTTCTTATTAGAAACTATGCCAAACCATAAAATAAAACAATGGGGAAACATCTAAAGAGTGTCAACCCAGATACCCATTCCCAAATATCTTTCAAAAATTAAGAGAAAATAAATTTATTTGAACTAAAAAAAGCTATAAGAATTCATCACTGACCAACCATAACTATAATCAGTGTTAAAAAAAATTTTTTTTCTACAGGCGAAAGAAAAACAATACCACTTGCAAATCTGGATCTAAACTAAGCATAATATCTCAAAGGGTCAATACAAGGGTAATATAAAAAATTTTAATTCCTTAAAAAATAACTTTAAACTGAAAATAACAATGAATTATGGGGTATACAACATACGTATAAGTAAGATGTGTGACAAAATTACACACAGTATATCGTGTCTTAAGAACTGAAAAAAATACTGTTCTACACTATACAAGAAGTGATATTGATAAGTTATCTTGTTAACCCCAAAGCAACCATCAAATACAAAGCAAAGTGGCGTGAAGGGGTGCTATCCTCTTTTTGCAGATAAGGAACCCAAGGCTTCATCTTCACAGGATGGTTATAAGGATACAATTAAGTAATACATTTAAAAACAATAACTGATGTAGAAAGAACTGAAAAATGTTAGCTTTTTCCTTGGGTACAGTCCTACTGTTTGATTTATAAAATCTAAAAACATCACAGCTATCAGTTACTACTTTGTCTTTCAAAACAGTAATCATTCATATAAAAAGAAGTGTGAATGTAATCTGATTATCTACTAAGATATCTGCTTCTCTATAATTTCCTGTATATGAACACAACTTAAAAAAATACCCTAAAATACTGAGGCTGTGCACTGAATGTGAATACTCTTCCTAGAACGCAGGGTAATAATGTTCTTAACCTTCTGCATAATCCCACCTACAAGATTATTTTTAACAAAAAAGTATGTTCAAAATTTTAATTCAGAAACACATTTCTCCATGTCAGTGGCATCTGTGATTTCACAGCTCTAAGAATATATTGCTGAAAAGGCACTTAAGCAGCTCGTGCAAATAATAATAAGGTTCTACCCCAAACTGCCAGCAGCAGGAATGAGTGAACAGATCTGCTTTGCAGATGGGCCCAGCACTTGGCACATATGAAGCATTCTAAAATTCTGTGCAGAACCTATTAACCAACAGAATACACGAGGCATAAAAACAGAGTGTCAATGTATGGCAAAACCAATACAATATCGTAAAGTAAAATAAATTAATTAATTTTTTAAAAAAAGCATGTGAAAGGTAATTTTAAGGTTTCAAGCTTGGGGAGCTGTACCTGAAGCCAACTGGTAAGTGGAAGATAGCGTTATTTTGTCAAGATAATATCCAATGAGCACCTAAAAAAATACATTTAGCTGTGGCAGTCAGAGCTAGAGACGCTACTCTAGGAATCATCTGCATAGAGAGAGCTTGAAAGCTGACCCTGGAGACTCTGACAAGACAGAAGACAATCATGATAAACAGTCCTCGGGCAGGTAAATGAAGAACCACAAATTAGTGGCAGTCAAAGCAAGTGAGGTAGCGATTTAGGAGAATTTAGGTGTCACTGAAGTCAAGAAACAGTTTTAAGTATGCAGTGGTCAGCACTAGACTTAGCTAGGAATTAGGTTTCGTCTTCAAATGCTGCAGGAACCACACAGTACCCACACACAGAGAGCCCTCAGTCAGTCACACCACATCCCTTACACTCTGCCAGGCAGGCACTGCTTAATTGCTGATAAACAGAATTTATATTTTTCACAACTGAAGTTGCCATTTTATACCCATTTTTACATAAGAAAACCGAGGCACAAAACATTTACTTCAGCAGTCCTCCAACCTTTGTGGCACCAGTGTCCAGTCTTATGGAAGACAATTCTTTCTCGGACTGGCAGGGCTGGGAAGGGGGGATGTTTTCGGGATGATTCGAGCACATTATATTTATTGTGCACTTTATTTCTATTATTATTACATCAGCTCCACCTCAGATCATCAGGCATTAGATCCCGGAGGTTGGGGACACCTGATTTACATACACATTTGGCCCTCATATACCTAGAACCTGTCCTGAAGGAGACCTCATTGATGACAGCAAGTTCAGAGGAGTACTAAGGGGAATTTCTAACTGTAGGAGGTCAGAGTACACCGGAAGTACCCACCTTTTCCTGCCTGTTCACAGCCCCTTTACTAGAGAACCTGTAGTACCCAGACTGAAAAAATACAAACTGTGGGACTTTTTGGGACTTTTGTGTAGGGCACACCTACATCTTCTCCCCCATCTTTCCCCACCCTCAGCCAACAGGACTACAAGTAGGTACCTGGCCAACTGGACTATCTATCTCTCCAGAAATCTGGAATTAAGACATGGAGATATCTCGAGAGAACCATACTGCAAAATCAAAACATCTTGTGTCGGCACTAAAGCAAACCAAAGGTATGGGGAAGCAGAAACCAAGAACTTGAAAGAATCAGTCTGAAAGAAGTCGAAACGGACATTACAGAGTAACAGAGACACAAGACCCATGTCATGGCTTCCCAGAGAAAAACTGGCTGGTTAACTGCCTGAAGATGTTCTGGTTTCCAGAACACTGAGCTAGACTTCAGACGCTTCTGTCTGACAAACACCCTTTTTAAGTTAATTCAAATGGTTTCTGTTTCTTGCAGCCAAATAATCCTCAAGACATTAAAAGAGGTCAAAGAAAAATCACTGGGTAAGCAGTTACTATGTGCTTCACCATAACTAAGGTTTTAAAAACTCTCCTGTCGGGGATGAAGAAAAAGAGGCTTTGTAATATCAATGAACAGATATGCTCCCAAACACAAACACTTTTCTTTTTAGTTTTTTTTACACTGTACCTTTTTCTCTCAAGTAATATCTCATCTGTTACAATCCTCTAAGCCATTTATCTATTTTTTCCCATGAAACGTTCTCTAATTAGTCCAAAACTTTTAACCTTTCTTTTCTCCTGTTCAGTCTCTAACCTATACATTTCAAATGCCTTTATGCTAGTATTTTATAATAAACTTTAATATATGAAGATGAGTGACAGAATAAAGCCACTTGGAGCTGTCTGATTTGTTTCTAAATTGATGAAATATTTTTCTTTCCTTACTTTACCGGTTTATACACTAACCCTTAACTCAAGCCCTGGCCAGCTTAGATCTTTTCCTGACCTGTCCCATTCCTCATTTCCTCCAAATCATTGATTTTACTACTAAAATGCAGACCAGAAAAAGAACAGTTTACCTTACCTAAATAATCATCCTACCCGAAGTGACTTCAGTTACAAGTATACACATCCTAAGCCTGAAAATCTTGCCAAAAAGTGATAAAAACCAGCAAAAAAACTTTTTCTATCCCTGAAAATCAGCTTCCCAAGATGAAATGGCAGAGAACCTCTTAAATCTATACAAGTCTCTTTTGCCCATTCTCAAAAACACACTGCTGAATTTTTTCATGTTTTCTCCAAGTACAGACAACAGCACAGCCCCCTCATTACTGGAAATTTCCCTAAGAATAACCTAAAATCTATCATCTGATTTGGTCTGATTTACTTTTCCAGGCAGTTAAGTTCATGGAATTTTTCATTAAAAAAAGAAAAACTCCTTCTTCCAGTCCTGAAAGGCAAAGGAAGACTTCAGCTTCCAGGCTTCTCCAAAGAGTTGAAAAGCTAAAGAATTTCTCACTGCGGTTCAGGATCTTCGGCAGGTCCCATCTCCTCAATAACTGGGAAATATCATTAGCCTGGAGGTAAACCACTAGGCCCTAAATAACAGAGCAGCTATGTGGGTACAGATCTTCATCACTAGGTACCAGCTCAATTTTGGGAATTTGTTCTCACTACCCTTTACATTCTCAGATTTCTCATAAACTTCTGTTACAGCCAAGAGTGAAATTCATGGGTCAGTTCTGCCACAAGGGCCATAAAAAGTATGCATAATCAGGGTACTACTTGAAAAATATAACTGTGTATTTAAAAAGCTTCATTAAAATGGCACTATCTAAACTGACAGTGATTGTGCTGGGCACTGGGATGCCATTTCCTCTAAAACCATAAATAAGACAATAAGAAGACATTAAAATAACTGCTGAGAACCCTAAATTTTCGGAGTACATTTCCTATTTCCAGACATCAAAATCAGTATCAATCAATATATCATCCCTAACAAGGTGGAAAGCAGCAAAGGAAAGCTTATGAGTTTTGCAAGGGACCGAGGAATTACAAAGATGAAAAGCTAACCAGAATGTTTAATGCCAGGCTGCATTAGATAGATGTCTCACGAGTATTTCTCACCCTGAAATTTCCTTAGCATCTCAAGCTTAAACCACCTCCAGTTTAACAGGGGTTTCGGTGGAAGGAAACCGGAAAGATTGTCACCACGTCATACACTGTAGTTCAGAATCTACTGCCATTGTTATTCTGCCAACGTTTTTAACACTTTGGTCACGCCCACGTATTTTTTTAATAAGGCAGTTTAAGTGCCTGGAATAAAAGAATAAGTCTACCCAGTCCATTCATATGAGGGGTGGCGGCCTGCATCTGAGCCGTTTAATAGCGCTGAAGGAAATCTGAGAGCTGATAAATCCAAGTAGCACGCCGAGGAGCTGCTTGACGCTTTCCGTTTCTGTCACAAGATTTGGGTTGTGCCCGGTTCCAGAGCTCAAAGGGCTCTGACAGAGAAGGATGGCTGTTGTTCGGGAGACAAAGTGCATCCTCCTTTTCTTCCCGCAAAGGTTTCTTTCTGTGCGTGCAGCACGCACACCAACGAGGCACACGCAGCAGCACGCACGGAGGGGCCCCGGCTCTGAAGACCACCTTAGGGGACGGAAACTAGGCCTGTCACCCAAAAGGCTGCTGCCCCGCCGCCGCCCTCAGACCTCAGGAAGACCCTTCCGGAGCCCGACGACGCCCGTCCCCGTCCCCTCAGGCCCAGGGCCTCGGGCTTCCTCTCCTCTCCCCGCCCCGCTCCTCCCTCCGCCGTGCGAAGGCGCAGCTCCGGGCAGCCCCGAAGTCGGAGCCGGGGCTGCGGGCCGCTCTCGGCCGCTCTATCCAGCGAGGCCCCACGCCCCGCCGCCGCCCCAGCCAACGGGCGCCGCTCACCTCAGCGGGCGGACCCGCGCCAAGGCTCACCTGGGGGGCAGCAGCCTCCGCAGCTCACAGGCATGACACCCGCCCGCAACCACCAGCGGCGCGAGCGGCCGAGAAGGCGGGCGCCCCCACTCCCGCAGTGGCCCCCAGCCCTCCCCCCTCCCCGCCCCGCGGCCGGCCCGCCCCGGCCTGCCCGCCCGCCCCCGGCTTCCGCCACCGCAGCTCCAGCCCGCAACACCTCCGAGAGTCTTCACGCCTCCCACTCGCTATCGCGAGAGGGCGCCCCGCCTCTCGCGAGAAGAACTCCGCAACCAAGCCCGCGCAAAAAGTGGGTGGGCTTTTTAAACGGGAGAGAAGGAACAGGAAAAAGCCTTCCCACGTGCTCCGGGGCTGCCAGCCGGATGGCCGCGCGCGTCACGTGACCACGCCCAGCGGCGTTCCCATTGGTCAGAGTCCGTTCGGCCCACGGGAGCTTTAAACTCGAGGCTGACCTACGAACCTCCCGCAGACGTCTTGCGCGCTTCCTGGTCCGTTACCTGGGAAACCGTTTAACCCTTTCCTCTGGCAAAATATCCAAATCTTGGCTGCTCTGCGGTTCGGGTGTAAGGCCCTACCTCCTTTCCTTCGTCTCCTAGGTTTCACCGCCGGAGGTCAGCTGGGCTCCTTCTTCGCCCCAGATTAGCTTGTGCTTGCTTCTGATTCCGGGGGCCCCTTCCCATAGCGGCAGCCCCTCGAGATCCGACGGCTCTAGAAGGGCTCATCCTCTGACACAGCTCCGCCCCTTCCCCCCAGCGTTTCCCGGGAGCACCACTCACAGCGCGCCAGGCCCACGGCCCCATCTACGCCTCGACAATTGGCATCAAGAGATCTCCAGGCCCTAATGCTCACCTTTCCGTCGTTAGGAGATGTCAGAGTCGGGAAGTAAAGCCTTGATCACGGAGAAACCAAGACCGAGATGAAAAGCTAGTATGTTTAGAATCAAGGTAGAATCGGAAGGGCTAGTCCAGTGAAGTTGTAGTGTTCCTCGAAGACATCTTGTTCCTCAAGAGTGGAGATACTTGATAGATGAGAAGGACATTTTTAAGTGCATCTTCATTATGAGTTTTGCCCTGTTTGGGAGAAAGGAGGGCAAGGAAGATAGGGCACATGGATACGTTCGTTTCTTCACTTAACCAGTTTGTTGAGCTTCTATGTTAGGGACTATTCCAGACTCTTGATTGAGCATCCTCAAAAAAACGTGAATCTAGGTTCTAGGGAGCTTATGGGCAGGGGACAAAAATATCTTGGTGTTAAGCTCCACGCAGAAGAAATTCAGGGAATGATGTGATGACGATTGCAATGGAGTGGCCCTTTTGAGGAGGAAACATTTAAGAAGCGGTTTGCGTAACAAGCATGCAAATATCAGAGAAGCATTTGGGGCAAAGGAAACTGCTAATTCTAAGACCCTAAATTGGGTTTGAGGGGTAAGGTATGAGAAAGTAAAGGGAAAGTAAGCTTGGAAATATGCTTGGAGAAGTAAACAAGCACAGGTTACATCCTGTAGGGTTTTATAGGCCAATATAGGAATTAGTTTATTCTGAGTGCAGTGGAAAGCCCTGGAGAGTTTTGGATAGGGAAGAGACACCTATGGTTTAATAATTTTAAGCTCTTCGCTGCAGAACACGGGTCTTAAGGCCACAGAGGAAGAAGGGAGATTAGAGGATTATAGTCTATGTCAGAAGGAGCCCCGAAATTTTTAATTTCCGATGACATTGACATTCCTGTTCTAAAATCTGTTAGGTCAGAGTTCTGCTTCTGTTTGCCATATTTTGTTTAACAAAAGAAAATCTAGATATTCTTCAGTTACTACTGTTTAATTACAATTGGAGAAATACATGGGAAATTTTGTTACATGGGAAAACGAATGGCCCCCAAAAAATCATTACCTTTGATTTTTTCCCCTCCATTTACAACTCACAGATAACCACCTCTTGTGTCCAAAGGTCAGTTCTAAGAATAGCCAACATAAAATGATGTTCAATGCAGATATTTATTCCTGAGTATAAGATTTGAAACGATAGAGGTTTAGGGTTAGAAAATGGAGATGTTTCACTAACAAGAAACAGCAATCAGGAGAACTGAGTTCCAACTAGAACTCATTAACTGGTGACTCAACCAAATCAAGCAAGGTACCTTATCATCCGTGAGTCTCAGCCTCCTCATGCATAAAACAAGACAATGAAATAGCCTGCACGCAAAGTGGTTAAGCCTGAATTACATTTTGGCATGCACACACCCGCTAGAGGGAAGCTGGAAGGGGAAATGAAATGAATTTTTATAAAAACCTAACAGAGTCAGCAGCACAAGTCAAATGAAATCGGAAGCTCATATGCACACACACACACACACACACACACACACACTCGTATGCATGCACACACAGCAGCTGACAAACTATCAAACTGATAAATACAGATACCAGGAATGCTTCCCTAAGAAACCTTGGCCTTCTCAGAGTGTGAAAAAGGAAACACTGCCACCTGCTCAACCTCATATTCCCTTTCTCTGTAGCTATTTTGAACCTATGTAGTGTTTAATGATTCACATATTCCTAATCAAAATTTAAGAACTAGAAAAGAAATGTTTAAAAGATCTGGGGCAATATTTTAAAGTTAAGCCAACACCTTGATTTTAATGAAAATAAGATTTCAACACTATAGGGTTATTTTTTGAAAGAAATAATACTGAATGAGAAAAAGTATTATTTTAACATATTAAGAGCATTCATTTAAAATGCTGAAGGAACTAAGTACTCTTTGAATGCTGTTTGCAGTCCTTATAATGATTAACTGAAACAGCTGCTCCGTACTGCTAATTTAATGCACAATGGGCACAACTCTTGCATTCTAACCTAAACTAATACAGCAATAAACCCTCCCAACTCAAGCTAGCAAGGCAGTCACTGTTGTCTCTTGCCGGCTACAGTTATTTCTAGGCCAACAAATATAAAATGAGAAGAAATTAGGATTGAAATCCATTTCTACTAGGTGTCCCTAGTTTCTAGATTCTTTTTTATTTTCTTTTTTAGCAGCTTTATTGGTATATAATCCACATATCATACAGTGTTCAAATGTACAATTCAGTGGTTTGGGTATACTCCCAGAGTTGCCCAATCATCAGCAAAATCTAACTTTGGAACAATTTTTCCCCCAAAGGAAACCCCTTATCTATTAGCAGTCAATCCTCCACCCTGTCCCCAGCCCTACTCAACAGCTGTTTTTTTATAAAATTTTTTTAATAAATTTTCCTATTCTGGAAATTTTGTATTAACAAAATTATCCAGTCTGTGGTTATTTGTCTCACTCAAGTCATTTAATGTTTTCAGGGGCCATCCATGTATCATGCCGCATGTATCAGTACTTCATTTTTTATTGCCCAATAATGGTTCCATTGTATGGATACAGCACATTTTATTTATCAACTTATCAAATAGACATTTGCTTTGTTTCTGCTTTGGGGCTGGTTGTGTGGATGTTGCTTATTCTTTTTTAATTCTTTTGAAAATAATATATATGCAGTTTACAAGTCCAAATTTTTTTCTCCTGGCACAGAGTTACTCTGCTCCTTGTTGTTATTTAGTCACTGGGTCATGTCTGACTCCTCGGGACCTAATGGACTCTAGGCTGCCAGGCTCCTCTGTCCATGGGATTCTCCAGGCAAGAATATTGGGGTAGGTTGCCTTGCCCTTGTCCAGGGGACCTTCCCAGACCCAGGGATTGAACCTGTGTCTCCTACCTTGGCAGTGGATTCTTTCCCACTGGGCCACCAGGGAAGCCCCAAGCTTTGTCTTTTTTGCCTGCTGTTTGAAATCTGCACTCAGCCCCAGAAGGCTGGCATTTCTACTTGGGTATTTCGCATCTGGCCATATCACTGTGCTTTAAAACCTTTCAGTGGCTTAGGGTTGATCTACCCATGATCTTCCTAACTTTCTTCCCTGATCTGATGTCATTCTCTTTCTCAGATAGTCTTCGTTCCAGTTCCTGGACATAGGGCCAGACCCTCCTTGCTTCAGAGCCTTCCCACAAGCTGTTCCTTCCTTATTAAATGTTCTTTCTCTCCCCATTCCCCTTAACCTCTGAAAGAATGCCCGTGAATCTGCCAGCATCCTGCTCTGCTCTCAGTTCGTCAAGACCTCTTCCTAACTCCCCAGACTAAGCTCCTCCTTATCTAGGACTCTCTACTTTTTCTTGAAAGCATTCATCAACTTAAAATGATTTCTGTTTGAGTAATTGTTTGGTTACTGTCTGTCTCTTTCCCCTGCTAGACTGCAAGATCCCTGAGCAGGAACCACATCTGTTTTTACTTAAACATGCCTGGCACATAGCAGGTGTTAGTAGTTATTCGGTAACTGTTCAGAGGAAGGAAGGAAGGGATGGTGAGGGGGAGGGAAGAAGAAAGAGAAGGAGAAGGAGAGGGTGGGGAGGAGAAAGGGAAGAAGGAAGGAAGAGAAGGAAAGTGGGGTTCTATTTTTCCCTCTTTTTCTAGACTTGAACTAAATTTTAGGCCCACCATGGAGACTCTTGGGCCCACAGTACTACCTCAGCAAACCAAAATTTAGAGAACTTTTATGTAATTCATCCACTAGACCAGAAACACAGTATATTCAGTCAGACAAACCCCTGTTCTTGCCTGGGGAATCCCATGGACACAAGAGCGTGGCGGGCTACAGTCCATGGATGGCAAAGAGTCAGACATGACTGAGCGACTAAACAGCAACAAATCCCCAAATGCCAAGGCAACGCTGAGTTTATTTCCTTGTTCCTTCTCACCCCAAGCAAGGTTGACGGTGTGGCCCCAGGCACTCAGATATTTTCTATTTTTGTTTTTCCCTGTTCTTTAACCTGTAAAAGCTTCCTGCCTTTCATTCCATTTTGCAATTCTCGGAATGGAGGCTGTCTGCTTCATGAAGAGTTAGCTCATTTGTATCGCCTAAATTGTTTTCTTTAAGCATTTTTTTTAATACCAGGAATCTTCAGCAAAGTCCTGATAAATGTTGTAAGGCCAATCTGTGCTGTGGTAAAGGAAATGAATAGAAAGCCTGGCCCATGCTTGAGATGGTGTAGCAAGGGACACACATATCCCCTGCCCCATGCTTCATACAGAGAGCGATGTGTACAGAAAGGCATTGGTGTACAGTGAAGCTGAGGCCTCAGTATGGGAACACAGGCTGTGTCTAGTTTACCTAACATATGCCGAGGAAAGCCTCGGCGGTCCCCAGTCCCCAGGACGCAATTTAGTGGACTGATTTGCAGCAGTCAAGTTAGTGGCTGGTGGATCTCCTCCAAAGTGGTTTTGCCATTTAATGAAAATGTTCTTCCATTTGTTTGCGTAGCTGAATGGAGCCAAGACATTTGAGTTATAGGCCTATGAAAGAATCATGGCCCAGGCCGGATGAATGATTTGTTGTGATCACCTGGGGCATTAAGCGTCATTTTGTTGTGGCTGTTGTTTAGTGAGTCGTGTACAACTCTTTTGTGACCCTCTGGACTGTAGCCCAACAGGCTCTCTGTCTATGGCATTTTCCAGGCAAGAATACAGAGTGGGTTGCCATTTGCTCCTCCAGGGGATTTTCCAAACCCAAGGATCAAACCCGCATCTTATGCATTGGCAGGTGGATTCTTTATCACTGAGCTACCTGGGAAGCAGACTAAGTGTCATGGTTCTGACTAAAGTTAGCTCGTTCGGTCTGGTTCTGCCTTTCCACGGAACTAGGGATGTGACACAAAGCTAGCTGTCAATGTAATCCTCCTAATGACCTTTTGACGACAAAGCAGGTATCATCTTTCCTCCAGACCTCTGAAGCTTTACACCAGCAACCTCTGACAGCCAGGAGTAGATTCCATGCCGCTTCCTGTTTGAAAACTTGAGTCTCCCTTTGGCCCACTTGCTGAATTCCTGTTTCCTGCCTGAGTGATGGTGCCAGCTGGCTGTTCACTTGTGACAGAGAGATATCAGTCCTTCTTTGTCACGCTGCTCTCTTTTTGGGGATTCGGGAGGTTTTAGAAATAATAAATCAATACTCACATGTTATGTAGAATATTGGAAAATACAGGAAAAGAGAATAAAACTGATTCCCTTTCTGGTGGTTGCTTTACATACATTACCATTTCCCTGATGGCTTAGACTGTAAAGAATCTGCCTGCAATGCAGGAGACGTGGGTTCAATCCCTGGGTCAGGAAGATCTCCTGGAGGAGGAAATGGCAACCCACTCCAGTACTCTTGCCTGGAGAATCCCATGGACAGAGGAGCCTGGTGGGCTATAGTCCATGGGGTAGCAAAGAGTCGGACATGACTGAGCAACTAACGTTTCCACTTTATGTACCTTATTTAGTAATATTTAATAAACCAACTTTGGAAGATGGGAAAATATGAAAGTTATAATTTCATCAGTCAGTTAAAAACATTAAAATACTTTTTAAATTTAACAGTATCTCATTCATGACTTTGTTTTGCATGAGTGATTACTCAGTCATGTCCGACTGTTTGTGACCCCATGGACTGTCGCCCACCACGCTCCACTGTCTGTGGGATTTTCCAGGCAAGAATACCGGTGTGGGTTGCTATTTCCCACTCCAGGGGATCTTCCTGACCCAGGGATTGAATCTGCGTCTCCTGCACTGGCGGGCAGATCCTTTACCACTGAGTCACCTGGGAAGCCCTGACTTTCTTTCATTAGTGTGTGTATTACATCACAATCTGTGGTGTCATTTATAACACTTACCTTACTCGTTTGTAATGAGTCTCCTGAAGGACAAAAGTTCATCTTAACCTTTTGTATAAAATGATACCTAGTAACATTTTTTTGTTGTTTATTTGTTTTTACTGCAATATAGTTAATTTACAATGATGTGTCAGTCTCGGTTATACAACAAAATGACTTATAGACGTATATACATTCTTTAATATTCTTTTCCATTATGGTTTATCCCAGTAATGATTTTATGTATAGTATGTGTTTATTAAATGCTCCATGACTGCTAAAATCCTGACTATAAGTATTAGTAAACAGTACAGAAGATAATTCAGGAGTGCCACTCCAAATTAAAGACATATTGAATTGGAAAAATATATTTGAGTGCTATTATATATCACACTCATATATAATAATTCTTCTGATTTAAAACATCATCAATTCAGTTCAGTCACTCAGTCATATCTGACTCTCTGCGACCCCATGAATCGCATGCCAGGCCTCTCTGTCCATCACCAGCTCCCGGAGTTCACCTAGACTCATGCGCATCGAGTCGGTGATGCCATCCAGCCATCTCATCCTCTGTCTTCCCCTTCTCCTCCTGCCCCCAATCCTTCCCAGCAATAGTCATAGCTAAATTACTAACTTAACTTCCAATATGTAAAATACAGGTATACCATCTTTCAAGAAAACATAATGTATAGTTGTATGAAATTCAAAAACAATGTTTAAATGTAACTGCTTTACGAGACAGTTTTTAAAATATCAATGCCCTACTTATTTTGCAGGGTTGGTATAGAGTTAATTGTGGGCTTTCCAGGTGGTGCAGTCATAAAGAATCTGCCTGCCAGTGCAGGAGACACAAGAGACATGTGTTCAATGCCTGGGTCGGGAAGATCCCCTGGAGGAGGAAATGGCAACTCACCCTGATATTCTTGCCTGGAGAATCCCAATGGACAGAGGAGCCTGGTGGGCTACAGGCCATGGGGTCGCAAAAGAGTTGTGCATGACTGAGCACAGGCACAGAGAGTTAATCATAAAATAGAAGAGCAACGTTTTATAAAATAAAATTTTACTACAGCGACTTCCCTGGTGGCTCGAATGGTAAAGAATCCACCTGTCAGTGCAGGAGACACAGGTTCAATCCCTGATCCGGGAAGAACGCACTTGCCAAGAATCAGCCGAACTCACGCACCAAACTATTGAGCCTGTTCTCGAGAGCCAGGGAATAACAACTACTCAGGCCAAGTAACTACTCAGGCCAAGTGCCACAGCTACTGAAGCACCTGTCCTCTGGAGCCCGTGCTTCACAACAAAAGAAGCTTCCGCAGTGACAAGCCAGAGTGTGGCAGCTAGAGCATAGCCCCCTCCGGCAGCAACAAGAGAAAAGCCTGCACAGCACAGCTCTGTGATCCAGTGGATGTTGCTAATTTGATCTCTGGTTCCTCTGCCTTTTCTAAATCCAGCTTGAACATCTGGAAGTTCTCGGTTCATGTACTGTTGAAGCCTGGCTTGGAGGATTTTGAGCATGACCTTGCTAGCATGTGCTGCTGCTGCTGCTGCTAAGTCGCTTCAGTCGTGTCCGACTCTGTGCGACCCCATAAACGGCAGCCCACCAGGCTCCCCCGTCCCTGGGATTCTCCAGGCAGGAACACTGGAGTGGGTTGCCATTTTGAGTGCAATTGTGCAGTAGTTTTAAACATTCTTTGGCATTGCCCTTTTTTGGTACTGGAATGAACTCTGACCTTTTCCAGGAGTTTTTCTGCAGCGGGTAGCCATTCTCTTCTCCAGAGGATCTTCCTGACCCAGGCAGGGATGGAACCTAGATCTCCTGCATTGCAGGCAGATTCTTTACCACCTGCTGCTAAGTCACTTCAGTCATGTCCGACTCTGTGTGACCCCATAGACGGAAGTCCACCAGGCCTCCCCGTCCCTGGGATTCTCCAGGCAAGAACACTGGAGTGGGTTGCCATTTCCTTCTCCAATGTGTGAAAGTGAAGTCACTCAGTTGTGTCCGACCCTTAGCGACCCCACGGACTGCAGCCTACCATGCTCCTCAATCCATGGGATTTTCTAGGCAATAGCCACCAGGAAAGCCTTGCCTTTTGAAAGCCTGTCCATATCTCACATTTGATTGTACAGGTTGCTATCCTTATCAGTTGCTGTAATAAGATTCTTGCAAGGATCTTGTTATCTTGAAACATCATGCTTAAAGGCAAGGTGTAATGGGTGTAACATGATTCTTACAGAGCTCCTGTTTCACACTTTAATAGCCTGTAACTCTCTTTTTCAGGTGCGTGCATGTGTGCCTAGCCGCTTCAGTTTTGTTGTTACTATTTAGTCACTAAGTCGTGTCTAATTCTTTGTGACCCCATAGACTGTAGTCCACCAGGCTCCTCTGTCCTTGGGCTTTCCCAGGTAAGAACAGTGGAGTGGGTTGCCATGCCTTCCTCCCGGGGATCTTCCTGACCCAGGAATCAAAGCCTCATCTCCTGCATTGGCAGGCAGGCTTTTTACCACTGACACCACCTGGGATGGTCAGTAGCTATTCTGAAATTCCTGGATAAACATCTGATGAAAACAAAATGTTTAGTAAAATAAAATCAATAGAATACCACACTACCTTTTGTATATGGGTTGTGGAAATGTCATTCTTTTACGGAAAATATAAGTCAAGACTTTACTAGGTTGGTGCAAAAGTAATTATGGTTTTACACTGTTGCATTTGCCATTTGACATTAGAATACAGTCTTAAATGAATGTGGTTATGTTATACATCATTTTGATGCACATTTCTCGCTTTATTTTTTTTGCTAATGACTTATTACTTGCTGTTTATTTTAGACTATAGAAATGATGTTAGACAAAAAGCAAATTGGAGTGATTTTTTTTCAAGTTCACAATGGGTTGTAAAGCAGCAGAGACAACTCACAAGATCAGCAATGCGTTTGGCCCAGGAACTGCTAATGAATGTATAATGCAGTGGTGGTTCAAGAAGTTTTGCAAAGGAGACGAGAGCCTTGAAGATGAGGAGAATAGTGGGCAGCCATAAGAACTTGACAACAATCAAATGGGAGCCATCATCAAAGCTGATCCTCTTAAACTATGTGAGAAGTTGCCAAAGAACTCAAAGTCAACCATTCTGTGGTCATTTGGTATTTGAAGCAAATTGGAAAGCTGAAAAAGCTTGATAAGTGGGTGCCTCATGAGCTGACCACAAATTTTAGAAAAATCGTTGTTTTGAAGTGTCATTGGACTGTGATGTGAAACAAGAAGTGGATTGTATACACCAACCAGAGACGACTAGCTCAGTGACTGGACCAAGAAGAAGCTCCAAAGCACTTCCCAAGGCCAAACTGGCATCAAAAAAACGTCATGGTCACTGTTCAGTGGTCTGCTGGCCTGATCCACTACAGCTTTCTGAATCCCAGAGAAACCATTACATCTGAGAAGTATGCCCAGCAAACTGATGAGATGCGCCAAAAACTGCCATGCCTGCAGCCGGAATTGCTCAACAGAAAGGACCTAATTCTTCTCCATGACAGTGCCTGACCGCATGGCAGATTGCACAACCAGCGCTTCAAAAGTTAAATGACCTGGGCTACTCTCGCCAACCAGCTACCACTTCTTCAAGTGTCTCTACGAGTTTTTGCAGGGAAAACGCTTTCACGACCAGCAGGAGGCAGAAGATGCTTTCCAAGAGTTTATCAAATCCCAAAGTATGGATTTTAACACTACAGGAATAAACAAACTTATTTCTCATTGGCAAAAATATGTATTGACTGTAATGGTTCCTATTTTGATGAATAAAGTTGTGTTCGAGCCTAGTTATAATGATTTAAAAGTCACAGTCCAAAACCACAATCACTTTTTCATCAACACAATACTAGGTACTTCTTGGGCTTTAGTGTCAAATCCTGTGCCCTTCCAACTTTAATATTAGTCTGAATTTTTTATGACTATTCTTAATTATTGTGAACATTCCTTGCTCACTGTACTCTTTATGTAATGCCAAGAATTCAGCTAAATTTCAGGAGGAACTAAAGCCCTCGGTGGATGTCTGCTAAAATATACATTATCCTATTCGATTCTGAATCATTATTACCTCCTCACATTGGCATCCTCCAAAGTGCCTGAATTTCTACCTGGTCTCTACCTAAAAGGTCAGTGCAGCCTTCTGCTACAGCATCCTTCATTAAAACAGAACTGGACAATGAACAACTCTTTCTGAAGAAGTAATTGATTCTTAGATCCCATTTGGAATCTGTAAGACATGGTATGTAGGACATGGCACGTCCTTCTGCCAGGACATGACAAATGATTCTTCTTGTTTTTAATGATGTGATTCACCACCTCCCCTGGAGACAGGGTTTTGTGACACCAAAATGTTCAATCCTCTGATCCAGCCTGTATTCCACACCTGTCCCTCATCCAGAAATGACAATAATATATGAAAAGTCTTAGTTGATCAGTCATGTCTGACTCTTTGTAACCCCATGGACTGTAGCCCGCCAGGCTCCTCTGTCCATGGAATTCCCCATGCAAGAATACTGGACTGGGTTGCCATTCCCTTCTCTACGGTATCATTCTGACCCAGGGATTGAACCCGGGTCTCCTGCATTGCAGGCAGATTCTTTACCATCTGAATCCCATGATACATAGACCCAGATCTGCCTTCCCCCAAGCAGAAGTCTCTCTCAAATTACCTACAAGTGAGAGAAGGTTGTCATGAATTGCCATGAATCCTGACCTCTGTTCATTTGTTAACTTTGGCCAACTTGGGTTCTGCTTTTCATGACTCATGGTTTCTGATACCTGCAGGTTGAAAGGTGAAAGCAATGAAACGTAAAGATGCACAAGTACACACAAGAACAAACACCTGCTGGGAGAAGCCAAAGGCTTTCTGTGTTCCCGGCCAAGAATTCTGTTTCCCTGTCCACCTTCATGATGGATTTCCTCACTAAGCTCCCTCCTTTTCAGTGATGTAACACCAACTTCATGGCTGTTCCAATAACAAGTGGTTCACTTCCACCTATGCCAGGAGCCACTGGGGTATTCATATCGTTCATCTTTTACCTCCATAAAAGCATCAACAAAACTGCTGTAGTCTAAGGACCATGCTCTCACCCCAGCCCCAATATTTATATTCAGGATCACTTTACATCCTGGTTTTGCCGGTACAATCATATACCATCCTGATATAATCATGGTTTTTGCCTGTGATCAGTACCTCTTTTCTTTCTTAAAAAAAATCTCCATTTGTGAAATAAATGATAATGACATTGTATGTATGTCCTGCTAGATGGACCTTTTCTTTCCTGCCAAGTCAAAATGGACCTGTCCTGGGATACTTGCCAGAAAGAAATAACCAGCCAAATCCTAACGTTACAATCTTCAGTTCTACTCTTCCCCCTACCAAGAAATCTAGTTGGTCATTTCTCCTTCCCACCATCTAAATTGAAATATCATTCACCCTTACCTCAGAATATCAAAAGTGCATGAACTACATTTTCTAACTAGGGTACTTCCTGGACTTAATTCTCTTGGTCAGCGTTCATAGCTATAAAGTATGGTGAGGAATTCTAAGTCACAAAGGATAATTGACAAGCTTTCTCAAGGAAGCCAAAGTAACCTTCAAGTGATACGTCAGTAGTGGTACTCAGGGACAACCCTACCAGCATGTTACTAATCTCAGTAGCATCCTGGTAATTTCTCTCTTTAAAACCTTTTGCAAAGCTGCCTGACATCTGTCTCATCTTCTCAACATTAAGCCTGTCATACTGGTTTGACCTACAACTACGGCTCCTAAGTGCTCTCAGATTCTACAGCTCTCAAATCTAGCAGCCTCTCCTTCATACTGCCAAGCACAATCCCCACCATTCCCACTAATAAAGGATATTTAAGAATATATAGTTCATGTCATACCAGATTTTTTGGATGTCCTGGAAAAAATTCCAGTACTTCAATAAATGGAATACAAGCAGAAGACCAAGGCTGGGAGCCTGCCTTCTCATCTCTGCTTGCCATTTGCAGTCCTAGGCCATTAACCTATGCAGATGATGCAAAGTCCCATAATTCTAAAGTGTCTATTGCCACCTGGGCCCTAGAAAACTATCTAGTCCACTTAGAGAAAATGACATCACTATCTATCCCCAAGGGTCTGACTCCCCCTGAGAATTTCTGAAAACTCATTTGGCAGGAAGCCTCCATGGGATAAATTTTCCTCCACTCTGATCCTGCCCTCTTCACCCATTATTTTTGCTTCATTGCAACCTGTTTGATAACTGTGCCACTTGAAGGCAGGCAGGGACTGTGTGTTGTTTATCGTTGACTTTTCCCATGTCACAAAGTTAGGTAAGGAGCTCCTATAGTGGTGCAGTGATAAAGTGCATTGCCTGCCAATGCAGGAGACACAGGTTCAATCCCTGAGTCAGGAAGATCCCTTGGAGGAGAAAATGACACCCCACTCCGGTATTCTAGACTGGAAAAAAAAATCCCATGGACAAGGAAGCCTGGTGGGCTATAGGCCATGGAGTCGCAAAAGAGTCAGATACAACTGAGCGACTAAACAATGACAAAGAACTGGGCAATGAGCATCGTTTAGGCAGCAGACACATCCCTGCTGCTTCACTATATCTTGTAGCTCTCTCTTTTTCCTATGCTGGCCTCAAGGCTTGGTCTGAAGAATGGGAGCAAAAAGCACTGGAGAAAGAGATGTATGTTTTCTATATATAAATGATTTTCTACTGCTGGTTATTTTACAAATTGAATGAAAATCCATACTCCAGCTTCTTGTTTTTTCTCTCACAACCATCCAGGGTTCTTTTTCTTCCTTCAATAACATAATTTTGTCAGGCCTAGAAATGGAATGGCCCAATGAGACCAAGTCACTATAGTTCTCCATCGTCATATCGTGGTACACCTTCTTTGGAACAGGGTTGAGAAATTCCCACTCATGCTGAAAGAACTCTGTGGCCACACCCCAGAATGTTATTGATCCACGGGCCTTGGTTTTACACCTGCAAGAGCTGATCAGTCCTCAGGATTCCTTTACCAGAAAAAACTCAGAGAGATCACACATGTATTGGTATTTGCCTTTCTCTGTCTGATTTCATTTGAAATGGGGCTTCCCAGGTCACTCAGATGGTAAAGAATCTGCCTGCAATGTGGAGACTCAGGTTCAATCCCTGGGTCAGGAAGATCCTCTGGAGAAGGGCGTGGCTACCCATGCCAGTGTTCTTGCCTGGAGAATTCTATGGACAGAAGAACCTGGTGGACTACAGTCTGTGAGGTCACAAAGAGTCCGACACAGCTGAGCCACTAACACTTTTACTTATTTTCGTTTTCTTCACTTAATATAATGTCTTCTAGATCCATCCATGTTGTGGCAAATGGCAAGATTTCCTTCTTTTTATGACTGAATAACCTGTGATTATATATATGCCACATTTAAAAAATCCACTCATCTCTTGATGATCTCTTGTTGTTTCCATCTCTTGGCTATTATAAATGGTGCTGCATTTAACACTGGGCTGCTGATATATTTTCAAGATGTGATTTTGTTTCCTTTGGATAAATATCAAGAGATGGAACTGCTGGGTTATATGGTAGTTCTAGTTTTGGTTTCAGGGGGACTCTCCATGCTGTTTTCCATGGTGGCTGCACCAGTTTACATTCCCTCCAGCAGTGCATAGGGGTTCCCTTTAGTCCACATCATTGCCAACACTTGTTATTTCTTGTCTTTTTGGTAAATGGCCATTCTTGTAGGTGTGAGGTGCTATTTTATTGTAGTTTTGATTTGCATTTGCCTGATTACTGATGATGTTGAACTCCTTTTCCTGAACTTTGGCCATTATTGTGTCTTCTTTGGAAAAAATGTCTCTTCTGAGCCTCTCCCTATTTTTCAATTGGGATGTTTGCTTTTCTATTAAGCTCTATAAGATTTTTAAAAATATATTGTGAATTATAAATCAACTATATTCCAATATAAAATTAAAAAAAATTTTTTTAAAGCAATGGAGCTCTGGGATCAGAGTTAGTAGCCTTGAAGATAGTGGGGCTTCAGTTTGGGTGTGATCCATTTGCTAACGGATCTAAATCAGGCCTGAGCTCTAGTCATCTCTAAAAGGGCAATAAACAGAGGAGTCTTAGAAGAAGCAAGAAGACAAGCTAGTAGAGCCAGAGAGAAATTTTCAGAGAGCAGAAAGACCACACTGTTCAATGCAGAACTATTTAGGAGACCTTGGGCAAAGTGTTGCTGACAGATGTTGTATTTCACAACACAAGTAGCCTGGAAGCATGCCGTCCTGGGTACGTGCTTAAAGGACTCATGATACCCCAGTCTTCTCTAAGACAGAGGGTTATATTTCCAAGAGGAGCTTTAGATCTGAGGAGTAAGAGAAGGTTAAGAGAGACAGCTGTGTCCTAATAAATGAGTTTCTATTCTGAAGGCCTGGATCTCAAGAGTGTTTAATTTGATCAGTCTGACACAGGTTAGGAAGGAAGTCTGAAAGCTTAGCAAGTGCAGAGAGCTGTAAATTTTCATCACTCTTAGCTGAGCTATCTACTACACTCATTCACTGGACTGGGAGAGGTTTCAGACAACCGAGATGGGTGGAAATCCAGTCTGGAACTCAGAGTTCCACATCCTGAAATAGTTCACGAATGCAGCAGGTGTCAAAAGATCTAACAACAAGTCTAAGAGGTGATTCAAAAAGCAGACAAATACAGGCTCAGGGAACCTAGGCTCCAGAGATATTCAGAAATCCGGGCTGACAGCTGGCAGGATGTGTATCAAAAAATAAAATCATGTCTCTCCATATGGGTGTAGAAGTGGGACATCAGTTTTGAAAGAGAAATGACCCAGACAAGGGAACTTCTGTTCCTAGATCAACTCCTTAGCTACCCAGGAGCTCAGGTTCAATGAAAAGAGAAGAATCAATTGTGTGAATCAGCAATCAAGTTATTCAATTGTAAGATCAGGGCCAATACTAAGATATTTGGGGGACTTCCCTGATGGTTCAGTGGCTAAGACTCTGCACTCCTAATGCAGGGCGTCCAGGTTCGATCCCTAGTCAAGGAACTAGATCCCAGAGTCCATAATTAATACCTGGCACAGCCAAATACATAGATTAGTTAATTAAATAAAATACTAGGATGTTTTATATACCTTAAAGAACTTTTGAAGTAAGGATAAATTCTAGAACCTGGCTCAGCTTGTTCTTCAGGGACAGGATGGAGGCAGATGATGGGAACTAGGTGTAGTTTTAAATTAAGAAAATTTACAAGAAACTGCAAGTAATATAACAGATTTTTTTTAAAGAAGTAGAATGTTCCAGGTACAGTTAAAGCTTTATTTTCACTATGCTTTCTTTTTCTTCTTCATAGGAAACTGCCATCCTGAAATTGATGCATATCTTTGCCACAAATGTTTTTATACTTTTAGTATATGAATTCATATACAATATATGCTATTTCAGTGTTAAAATTTTTACATAAATGGTGTCACGTGGTCATGTGGTGTGTATATATTTGGCAGCCCACTTATTCTTTCATTCAACACTAAAAAGTCTAATATACTGATTGAGGCATGTTTATATGAGTCATTCAGTTGTATTAATAATGTTTATTTACGCATTCTCCTTGAGCTCCTCTGGTGGCTTAGACGGTAAAGAATCCACCTGCAATGTGAGAGAACTGGGTTCAATCTCTGGGTTGGGATGATCCCCTGTAGAAGGGATAGGCTACCCACTCTAGTATTCTTGTCTGGAGAATTCCACGGACAGAGGAACCTGGCAGGCTACAGTCCATGGGGTTGCAAAGAGTCAGACTAAGAGACTGAGCAGCTAACACACACATTATTAAATATCTCTAGTTTTCACAATCTTGCAATACACACTGTTATACATATCTCCTTGTGCCCATGTGTATATACCTAGTGGAACCACTGGGTCATAGACCAGGGGTATCTTTAACCAATAAGGTATTACCAAATAAGTCTCCAAGTGGTTATACTGATTTACAGTCCCATTTGCAGTGTGTATGAATTCCTATTTTCTTTTGCCCTTGCCAAAACCTCTGTTATCATAACAGTTTTGCCAATCCGAGGGATCTAAAATGATCTCTCATTTGCCTGCATTTCTCTGACTACAGTACAATTGAGCATATTTTTGGATTTTGTTAACATTGATTATTCGAATTCCTTTGATAGAAGTTGCTTTTTCATTCAAATTGCGCATTTTTCTAATGGATTATTTGCTTTCTGAAATTATTTTATATGAATTTATACAGATGGCAAAGAATCATATGAAAGATGCTCAGTATCACTAGTCATTAAATAAATGTGCAGAGTACATCATGAGAAACGCTGGGCTGGAAGAAGCACAAGCTAGAATCAAGATTGCAGGGAGAAATATCAATAACCTCAGATATGCAGATGACACCACCTTATGGCAGAGAGTGAAGAGGAACTAAAAAGCCTCTTGATGAAAGTGAAAGAGGAGAGTGAAAAAGTTGGCTTCAAGCTCAACATTCAGAAAACTAAGACCATGGCATCCGGTCCCATCACTTCATGGGAAATAGATGGGGAAACAGTGAAAATAGTGTCAGACTTTATTTTCGGGGGGCTCCAAAATCACTGCAGATGGTGATTGCAGCCATGAAATTAAAAGACGCTTACTCCTTGGGAGGAAAGTTATGACCAACCTAGATAGCATATTAAAAAGCAGAGACATTACTTTGCCAACCAAGGTCCGTCTAGTCAAGGCTATGGTTTTTCCAGTGGTCACGTATGGATGTGAGAGTTGGACTGTGAAGAAAGCTGATCGCCGAAGAATTGATGCTTTTGAACAGTGGTGTTGGAGAAGACTCTTGAGAGTCCCTTGGAAAGCAAGGAGATCCAACCAGTCCATCCTAAAGGAGATCAGTCCTGGGTATTTATTGGAAGGACTGATGCTAAAGCTGAAACTCTAATACTTTGGCCACCTCGTGCGAAGAGTTGACTCATTGGAAAAGACTCTGATGCTGGGAGGGATTGGGGGCAGGAGGAGAAGGGGACAACAGAGGATGAGATGGCTGGATGGCATCACCGACTTGATGGAAATGAGTTTGAGTAAACTCCGGGAGTTGGTGATGGACAGGGAGAACTGGCGTGCTGCGATTCATGAGGTCGCAAAGAGTTGGACACGACTGAGCGACTGAACTGAACTAATTATAATGAGATAAGCTAACCTACTAGAACTTACCCATTCATCGGGCTCAGTCACTTGATTGTATTGGACACTCTGCGACCCTGTGGACTGTAGCCCACCAGGCTCCTCTGTCCATAGGAATTCTCCAGGCAAGAATACTGGAGTGGGTTGCCGTGCCCTCCTATAGGGGATATTCCCAACCCAGGGATCTAACCCAGGTCTCCCGCATTGCAGGCAGATTCTTTACCATCTGAGCCACCAGGGAAGCCCAAGAACATTGGAATGCATAGTCTATCCCTTCTCCAGGGGAAATTTCCAATCCAGAAATTGAACCAGAGTTTCCTGCATTGCAGGCAGTTTCTTTACCAGCTGAGCTACCAATAAAATCCATATGTATATAATAGATACTAATTCATGGTACAATAGTTTTTATGTTTGAAAGTATTTTTCCAGTCTGTGGTCTATCTTTTAATTTTTACATGTTGTTTATTATTGAACAGAACCTTAATAATTTTATTTAGTCAAATTTTGAATCCTTTTTAAAAAATGGTCTATGCTTTTTATACCTTATTTAAAATAATCCTTCCCTAGCCCAACAACTGGAGAAGGCAATGGCAAGCCACTCCAGTACTATTGCCTAGAAAATCCCATGGATGGAGAAGCCTGGTAGGCTGCAGTCCATGGGGTCGCTAAGGGTCGGACGTGACTGAGCGACTTCACTTTTCACTTTCACACATTGGAGAAGGAAATGGCAACCCACTCCCGTGTTCTTGCCTGGAGAATCCCAGGGACGGGGGAGCCTGGTGGGCTTCCATCTATGGGGTCACACAGAGTCGGACACGACTGAAGTGACTTAGCAGCAGCAGCAGCAGCAGCAGCCCAACAACACAGAATATTTTCTTATATTTTCTTTTAAGAAGTCTGAAGTTTTGCTTTTCACATTTGTGCATTTTATTTATTAGAATTAATTTTGAATATGATGTAAAGAAAGGGATCTAATTTTTTTTCTTTTTCCTTGTAGATGTCTAATAATTCCAGCACTATTGACTTAATAGCTTTTTATTTCCCTCTTAATTTTAAGCATCAATTTTCATTCTTAGAGTCTAAGAAACATGCCTGACACTGCTTTTCTACATTCATATTTTGTCCTCTCAAATAGCATGACGTTCCACAAGCCCAAAATCTTATCACTTCTGAGAGATGACACTGACACCAAATCAAGTGTTTATTAAATACTCCCTTTTAGAATAAAAATTCTAGAAAATAACTAGAATTTATTAGTTTTTTAAAATTTCTTATTCAATTTAAAAAATTAAAATCTCCATTTGTGCTCATAAACACCCTTATAATGTATATTAAGCATCCATAAAGTACAAAAAACTAATATAATGCTGTGATTAAAAACAGGTACATTTCCTAAATAATGCTAAAGACTGGATTGTTTAAACCAGTATAGTCTAAAAGAAATCTAATGCAAGCCATGCATGTAATTAAATTTTTTTTCTAGTAGCCATATTAAAAAGGTAAAGAGAAATATGAAAATCTAATTCCATAATATATTTTATTTAGCCCAATATATTAATAATATTATCGTTGCAACATTTAGCTAATATAAGAATTATTACTGAGGCATTTTACATTCATTTTTTTTCATCCTAAGTAGCAAAATTTGATGTGTATATCTGAATTCAGACTAACCTCATTTCAAGTGTTTAATAGCCACATGTAGCCAGTGGTTACCATATTGGATAGTGCATATTGAGGCTCAGACAGTAAACAATCTGCTCACAGTGTGGAAGACTGGGTTTGATCCCTGGATCTGGAAGAACCTCTAGAGAAGGACATGATGACCCACTCCAGTGCTCTTACCTGGAGAACCCCAGGGAAGAGGAGCCTGGTGGGCTACAGTCCATGAGGTCGCAAAGAGTCAGACACGACTGATCAACTAACACTTTTCCTGTAAATAAACTAAAACTGTTGGATAAAATCTGAATGAAGACAAAATTCTAGAGAGTTAAGTTTATTACTGGATCAGATTTTATCTGAGGGAATTCCAAAATGGCTGAATGAACAGCTATTTTCATGGCTTTCAGGATCTCAGGAGAAAGACTGTCAATCAGGAACCACCCTAGGTGAGGAGTCTAACAGGAAACTGTTGCCATTGTTGTTGTTTAGTAGCTCATTCATATCCATCTCTTTTGTGTCCCATTGCCCCTCCCTAAAAAACAAAAAGGCTGCCGTCTCAGCCTCATTCTGGTGAAGAAATTAATCCATCCCATGGACTATGAATAGACCATCTCCAGAATGGAAAGCTGCCATTAACACACGTATTAAAATCTTGTGAATCAAAGAAAAAAATCATGAAGTAAATTATTATATGCTTGAAACTGGGTAATGAGGCTGAATGTTAAAAGTTGGGGGATACGCAATACCTTCCCAGTATCAGGCTCAGCCTTGCCATGTCAGTCCTGAGCAGGGCATGGACCTCTGTCTGTTCGAGCGCTTATCATACAGCGTTAGTGTGAAATTGCAGGTCTGGTGGCTGGAGGACTTGCTTTCAAACCTGGACATCTACAGAATTTTTCCACTGAACTCCAGCTCTCTCCTGCTTCTACCATGCTGGGTTGGTTGTCTGTTTGGGATTTGGCCTGAGTTTCCTAACTGAGGTTAGAGACTCATCCTAAGTCTAATCCACAGACCTCTCTTAAGTGACTGAACTTGTCCAGGAAGTCCCAAACAGGCAGATGACTATCTTGGACCTATCCATGCATACATGCTCAGTTGTGTCTGACTCTTTGTGACCCCACTGACTATAGCCTGCCAGGTTCCTTGGTCCATGAGATTTCCCAGGCAAGGATACTGGGGTGGATTGCCATTTCCTCCTCCAGAGGATCTTCCCAACCCAGGGATTGAACCCACATTTCCTGCATCTCCTGCATTGGCAGGCTGATTCTTTACTACTGAGCCAAGTGAGAAACCCCATCTGGACCCAAACATGACCTCTAAAAATAGAAAAAGAGAAATCCTCTGGGATACAGCTGAAGTAGTACTTCAAGGAAAATTGATGATTTGTATCCTTTTATTAATAAAAAGTATACACTAAACATCCCAACCCAAGAAGTAGAAAACTAAAGAGAGAACCAACTGAGAGTTTCCAAGAAACTAAGAACCTAACAACTAACTAAGAAACTAAGAGGAAACAAAGTCATGACTACATCGTTTCACTGGTAACTCCACTGCATGCTCAAAGAACGGACAACTCCATTCTTACACAAATTCTTTCACAGGATAAAAAGGAAGGAATGCTTTCAACTCATTTTATGAGTTACTGTAACCTTGACTCTCAAACTAAGCAAGGGCAGTGTCACTTTTGAACATAGATGTAAGAATTTTAAAGAAAATATTGCAAGTAAGATATCTTCTTCACTCATTCAATAGACATTTTTTGAAAATCAGCTAGGAGCCAACCTTTGTTCAATGTGATGGGGACAAGATGAATAATATATGCTTTTTGTTCTTAAGGAACAGCGAATTTAGTGGGAAGAGAGATGCATTAATAATTATGCTGTAACATAATTGCTCTAGTCAAGAATGAAATGTAATGGGAACAGAATGTCTAAGTTTGCCTTGAGAAGGTCGCACTGGGAGATCCCCTGAGCTGCGCCTTTATGGATAAGCGGAAGCTTGACAGGTAGAGAAGAGGTGGTGTTGTTAGTGGAGCCAGGGAGGAGAGTAGGAGTGTAATTTAGGGTACTCTGTGTGTGTGTGTGTGGTATGTGTTGGATGTGGGGGGCAGGGGAAATAATGTAGACAAGGATGAGAAGAAAACACCGATTCAGAGGTAGGCTTGAAAGCTTTCCTTTCATGTAGACTCAATATACAAGGGAGATAAGTGACTTTGTGCTGTGCTTAATCGCTCAGCCGTGTCCAACTCTTTGTGACCCTATAGATTGTAGCCTTCCAGGTACCTCTGTCCATGGGGATTCTCCAGCAAGAATACTGGAGTGGGTTGCCATTTCCTCCTCCAGTGGATCTTTCCAACCCAGGGATCTAAGCCAGGACTCCCGCACTGCAGGCAGATTCTTTACTGTCTGAGCCATCAGGGAAACCCAAGAGTATTGGAGTGGGTAGCCTATCCCTTTCTCCTTGGGATCTTCCCAACCCAGAAATCGAACCAGAGTCTCCTGCACTGCAGACAGATTCTTTACCAGCTGAGCTACCAGGGAACCCCTAAATGATTTTAGTTAATACCTAAACTACTCTGTAATTAAAGTTATCAAAGAATGAGTCAATATAAAATGAATATAAATTAATATTTAAGTTCACAGAGTTTACAATGAATTGATTGACTAAAGTTAGACTTCCAATTTTTGCTTGTGTCTATTTTTACTCATTTTATTGTTATTGAAGTCCCTATATTTAGATAGAAATTACATTAAGGTAATCTATATCTTGATGAACATAGAGACTGAATTTTACTTTTAAATTTAGAAATTACTTCTGGCCAAAAACAGTAAAATATATTTCCAGGATTCTATAATCATTTTCAAATCAGCTGAAGTGCTCTTTAATAATTTGATTTCTAGTTGAAATTGCATATTTCATCAAATCATAATTAAGCTAATTAGAGTGTTACATATCAGTGTTTCTTGATGGTCAAAAAATTGTCATCATCGAATAATGAGCTTTTAGACATTCATGCCATTGAGCTGAACAAACTTTTATCATAGTCGTGAGATGTTTAATATTCTTATTGTCAGTCTAATGGTCATTGGCTTCTGAGCTTTAACTGGTTATCGGTTTTGCTGATTTACTGCGGGGATACATTTTGAACAAGTTATGAGAGGTAAGTTTTATGCTCTGTTGCAGATTTCTTGTTATTAATTTCCAACTTAACTGCACTATGGTTAAGAATCTCTAGTTTGTATGAGTTAGGTTCTTTAAATTTGTTGGCAATTGCTTGAAGCCCAGAACTTAGCCTTTCAAGCTCTAGTTTATTTTCTGTAAACTAGGGGCCAAGGTGAGTAGAGAGGTTGGATCAGATCAGTGATTCCTAAGCCTGGTCAGAGGTAAGAGTTATGCAGGGAGGGTGATCAGAATGGCACACTGATCCCTTCCCCAAAGATTCTAATTCCATAGGTCCTGGACATTTTTGAACCTGCTTTCCAGATGATTCTTGGGAAGTCAGTGGAGCACTGGAAACTGTTGAACTAGGGCTGCATTTTTAAGAGTGTAGAACTATGGACGATGACCTATTAGTGCAGGGGTCAGCCTGCCTTCTGTTCTGTTCTAACATTTATTTATTTATTTGGCTGTGTTGAGTCTTACTTGCAGCATGCAGGATCTCTGCTGTGTCATGCGTGATCCTGTATTGCAGGGCATGGATTCTCTAGCTGTGGTGCTCAGGCTCAGTAGTTGCGGCTCACGGGTTCTCTAGTGCATGGGCTTAGCTGCCCAGAGGCATGTGGGATCTTAGTTCCCCGACAAGGGATTGAAGCCACGGCCCCTGCACTGCAAGGTGATTCTTAACCACTGGACCGCCGGGGAAGTCCCCTTGTCATCTGCTTTCGTAAACAGCGCTCTGTTGGAACACGGTGATGCCCATTACTCACAGGTTGTCTGTGACTGCTTTTCTGCTGACACAGCAGAGTTGAGTAGACTTAAGAGTCCCGCATGGCCCACAAAGTCCAAAATATTCACTATTAACCCTTTACAGAAAAAGTTTGCTGATCCTTTCACTAGTGAGTTATAAAATCATTTTAATAGGTTGCAATCAGTATTTTAAAAAGGAAAATAGAGGTACTTCCCTGGCAGTCCAGTGGTTAAGACTTTGCCTTCCAGTGCAAGGGGTGCAGGTTCGATCCCTGGTTGGTGTAAGTTTACGAAAATGGGCGTCTCAAGCTGTAAGGAAATAACCCAGACACCAAGGGAAAGTAACAGGCTTTATTGGCAGTGTGATCCCGGGCAGAACCCACTGACCGCAAGAATGGCCACGAGGAGTTCTGCCCGGAACAAAGGCAGAGTGCAATTTTTATGTCTTCGGGGCAGGAAGTGACATCATATAACCTGGACAGGCCTAAATAAGGCAAAGCTCGGGAATGCGAGATTGCGAATGGTCAGCTAGTCAAGGTGGCGAGACCGGGTTGGTTGCTCTGGAGGTCAGGAAGGAGGGTAGATCTCGGCAGAGGGTTATTACGTCAGAGATTCCTCAGCGGTTTGGCGGGACTTTTTACCTCCGGCGGGGGATGGAGAGGGGAAGAAGGAGCCAAGATGGCCACCGAGAAGGGAAAGCCAAGAAGACCACCAGGGTCCGACCTTACAGTTGGAGAGCTAAGGTCCCACACACCTCACTGCCAAAAATCCAAAACTTAAAAACAGAAAGCAATATTGTACCAAATTCAATAAAAGACTTTAAAAAAATGGTTTACAAAAAAGAAAGAAAATATTAAAGCACATTGCACGTGCATAAGTGCTGTTTAGTTAAACTTGTTAACATATAAACATGTGTATACATATGTATGCATACACACATATGTATATATTTGTGTTGTTCAGTCACTCAGTCATGTCCGACTCTTTGCGACTGCAGCACGCCAGACTTCTCTGTCCTTCACCATCTCCTGGAGCTTGCTCACACTCATATCCATCGAGTTGGTGATGCCATCCAACCATGTCAACCCCTGTCGTCCCCTTCTCCTCCTGCCCTCAATCTTTCCCAGCATCAGTGTCTTTTCTAATGAGTTGGCTCTTCGCATCAGGTGGCCAAAGTATTGGAGCTTCAGCCTCTGCATCAGTCTTCCCAGTGAATATTCAGGATTGATTTCCTTTAGGATTGACTGGTTTGATCTCCTTGCAGTATTTGTGTATACTGGAAAAAATATATTTTTTGGAAAAAATGAGTAGAATGCTTTAAAAAACCTACAGGATAATCTTTGGTCCCTTCCCTTCGTGGACTTTCTCTCAGTTGGTAGGCTGCTATGGCAGGGTGGATTGGTGTGGGAAGGAGGTATTCAGAGAATGTGCTTTACTGATACCATGCTTCTGGGGCTGCTTCCTTACTTGGTAAGTCAGTGTCTCTCCTCTAAGGAAGGGTAATGCGCAATGCCCATATTGAGCCAAAATATCATGGCCAAAAATAGCACCAACCCGGGTTGTGTGGAGGGTGTAAGAATATTTCACGTGGGACTAATGCTGAACTTATAGGGTTATGATGAAGATTAAGTGTACATGTATGCATGTGTGCTAAGTCTCTTCAGTCGTGTCTGACTCATTGTGACCCCATGGACTGTAGCGTGCTAGGATCCTCTGTCCATGGAATTCTCCAGGCATGGATACTGGAGTGGGTTGCCATTTCTTACTCCATATAGTGCCTCGAACTAAGAAGTGCTACGCAATTCTAGGACTCTACAATTTCTCATTTGTAACCTCTCATTCTTGTGGCGGGAATCTACACCCCAGTCAGAGGCAAGTTCCAGGATGTTACCAACCATAGCACTAATTGTCGCATTTTGTGAAGGCACCAGTGATGGCACAAGGGCTGGGGAAGACAAACGCCAGGCTAGAGATAGGGAAGAAAGATAAGGTTCAGATCCTTAGACTAGTGGGAAAATTCTTGTTTCTAAAACAGTAACAATAATGCAGGGAAGTTTACTGTATTTAGACTTGCCCGGTAAAAAATGATTTTGCTAGCACTACACCACGATCTGAATGTCTATTGAAATCCTAACCCTCAAGGAGATGATATTTGGAGGCCGGGCCTCTTGGAGGTGAGTAGGTCACAAGGACTGTGACTTCATGAGTGGGATTAGTGCCCTTATAAAAGAAACTCCTGGAGAAGGAAATGCAACCAGTCCAGTATTCTTGCTGGGAAAATCCCATGGACCGAGGAGCCTGGTGGCCTACAATCCATGGGGTCACAAAGAGTCAGACACGATTGAGTGACTGAGCACACACACAAAAAGAGACTCGAGAGCTTCCTGGCCTCTTCCAACATATGAAGACAGAGGAAGAAGGTGGTCCTCTACGAACCAGAAAATGGGCTCTCATCAGACACAGAATTTCCTAGGACCTTGATCTTGGACTTCACAGCCTCCCGAACTGTAATCCATAAATTTCTGTTGTTTAAAATCTATCCAGTTTATGGTATTTTGTTACAGTAGCCTGAGTGGACAAAGACAGACTATACACTGTTAGCTGCCAAGAGTAGGAAACTGACCTTCTGATTAAGGAAGAATTATGACTATATAAACAAGTTACTGCTTTAAAGAATTTTTATAGAATATAATTTGCATTTTAAAGTAAAAATAATTTAATATGATGATTCAGAAAGTCCTTCAGACAGTATCTCAGGGTCACCATGGAAATGAATAAATGTTTCGGTCACTAGTGACTTGTTTTTAAAAGGATGCTGGATGACAAGCTTTTTTTTTTTGGAGTTTAAACTCTGGTTCTTTTTATTTTTCTAACTTGGTTAGGATTCTGCATATTTTCCCTTTATATATAGCCAAACGCAAGATTAAAGGGCCCCCCAAGAAGTTCTGCTCCTGTGATCCGATGCTTGAATTAATTCTTATTTAGTCATCAAATAGATAATGTGCATATACCATGTGCCAAGCACTGGTCCATACACTGGGATACAGTGGTTAAAAAAATGTTCTTCCCCCATGGGTTCACATCCTCTCAGTCTCTGAACCCTTCTCTTAAAGGGGAACTCATTCAATGAGACAGTCCAGTGCAGCTTTGGACATCATAGTTTTTCCTGTCAATTTCACTTATCTCATTTAGAAGTGTCCATCAATAGATGACTGGATGGAGGAGATGTTTAGTATATATATATATATATATATATAATGAAATACTATTCAGCCATAAAAAGAATGAAAAGTTTGCCATTTGCAGCAACATGGATGGAACTTGAAGGGTATTACACTAAGCCAGACAGAGAAAGACAATACTGTTTAACATCACTTACATGTGAAATCTAAAAAAATACAACAAACTAGTGAACATAACAAAAAAGAAGACGACTCACAGATCCAGAGAGTGACCCAGGGGTTACCCACAATGGGGAGAGAGAGGAGGCAATATAGGGGTGGGGAGTGGAGGTACAAGTTATTGGTTAGAAGACAGGGTACAGGGATGTATTGTACAACATGGGGATATTGACCATATTTAGAAATAACTGTAAATGGAACCTAACCTTTAACACTGTATAAAAATATTAACAATTTTAAATGATTAATGATTTAATAATAAAATCACTGCAGATGCTGATTGCAGCCATGAAATTAAAAGATGCTTACTCCTTGGAAGGAAAGTTATGACCAACCTAGATAGTATATTAAAAAGCAGAGACATTACTTTGCCAACAAAGGTCCGTCTAGTCAAGGGTATGGTTTTTACCGTGGTCATGTATGGATGTGAGAGTTGGACTGTGAAGAAAGCTGATCGCCGAAGAATTGATGCTTTTGAACTGTGGTGCTGGAGAAGACTCTTGAGAGTCCCTTGGACTGCAAGGAGATTCAACCAGTCCATCCTAGAGGAGATCAATCCTGGGCATTCATTGGAAGGACTGATGCTAAAGCTGAAACTGCAATACTTTGGCCACCTCTGCGACAAGTTGACTCACTGGAAAAGACTCTGATGCTGGGAAAGGTTGGGGGCGGGAGGAGAAGGGGATGACAGAGAATGAGATGGCTGGATGGCATCACCAACTCTGTGGACATGAGTTTGAGTGAACTCCGGGAGTTGGTGATGGCCAGGGAGGCCTGGCGTGCTGTGATTCATGGGGTTGCAGAGAGTCGGACACGACTGAGCGATTGAACTGAACGGAACGGAACTGAACTGAAAGATGGATAAATAAAAGATAAATAATTTAATTAAAAATTAATGCAAGCCCAACTCCCTGTGATTGTCTCTCAAGTATCTTAATCAACTTTAGGTCCAACCCCATCTCCTCCCACCTCGAACCCATTTCCTCAACCCAAAATTTTCTCTTTTTCAAACTAGGAATCCTCTAGTCCCTCAGCTGTTCCTCTGGGGGCAACATCTTGCCCTACTTTTCACTGTTCTTAAAGAAAAGCGCCTTGTGAGTCTAAGAGGCCACTGACCTCTCAGTTCCCGATACACACATTGTCTGCTGTGATGCTGGGGTTGAGGCTCTCGCAATACGAATGCTCTGCTCCCTTGCCAGCTGGTTTCCTACCCGCTCTGCCAAAGTGGGGCACAGGAGGGCAAGTGGGAGGCGAAGAGGATTACTCTTGCTGTTTTCTTCACCCTTGTGACACCTCCGAAGGGTAGTTGGTCCTGTTCTCCAGCCCAGAACCGGCTTCATCACCCCCATCTCCTAGAGGCACCACCTGGACAGCTCCCCCTCCTCTGAGATCTGAGTCCTAGCTCTGTGGACACCTCTTCTGAGTTCTCGGGGATCAGTCAGGACTTCATCTTTCTAATGGCTTCAACCCACCTAATGAGGCTCCAGATCTCTATTTCCTTCCCATCTCTCTCCCCGACATTGTCATGTGCCTTATGGAAATGATATGGTTGTCTTATACCTGTGATGCCCGAATATGAAGTTGACCGAGATACTTTCCTTTCCAGTTGGTAGAAATCCGAGTCTTCTCTTCTCCTTGCTTATCCACTGCCAGTCTCCAAGCGCAAGCCGGTTTCATCGCAATATTTCTCAGATCTGTTCCCTCCTTTCCATTTCCACTAAAACTGCCCTACAGAAGTCCCTCATCAGCCATTGCTCCGATCTCTAGCTAATTTTCCTGTCTTTCAACCTCTGCAGGTCTACTCTACCCACGGAGGTCAGACCTGATCACGCTGTCCGGCCGTCACCAGCTGTTTCCATCTCCGCTGTACTCCCTTTGTTTCTGCAGCACCAGGCTGCACCCACCATGTTGCTTGCTGCCTTCTCCTGCACTGTCAGCCCTCCATCACACACCTGTAGTTGGCCTGGCTAACTGTTTGAAGGCTCAAGGTCGCTGATCCAGGATGGCACCCCCAAACCTCCTCTCATCCTCCGCCCCTCTGTGCTCCCCACACACAGTAAGTCCCCTACATACGGCTCTTCAAGATGCAAACTTCAAAGATGTGAACGCGCATTCACATGTCCAGTCACTTGTGTCTAACCTACGTTATCACATGGGTGCATCCTCTACAAGTGGTTGTGCTTTTGTATACTTTATTGTATAGAGCACAGTACCTTTATTTCAAACCCAAGGTGTCTGGAAGCAAGCATAAAAGCAGCAGAGATGTAGCTGGTGCTGCACTGTATTTTTCAACGCTTGGTACTATAAAATATAAAATGTTTTGCTTGCTTTCATGTATTATTTGGGTGAAAACTATTATAAAGCTATTACAGTACAGTTCTAGACAGCCAATTGTGTTCATTAGGTACCTAGGCTAACTTATGGTGTTCTTGGAATGGAACTCATTCCTGTGTGGGGGACTTGTTGTACATGGTTGCAGACTTTTCTTACTACACGTAATGGTCTGTGTTACAATAGCCTTTCTTTCTCACTAGACGGGACTATTCATAGATTGTTCCCACTGGAAACAGCTACTTGGTTCTTAACAAGTGTCTATCAGTAAACTTCAATGACTCATTACTATAAGGATAAACCAAATAAACTTTTACCATGAATTCCCCCACTGAATGGAGTATTCCTCAGCAATAAAAAGAAACAAACTATTGATAACTACTGATATATGCAACAACTGGATGAATCTCAGAAAACCAGACTGAGTTAAAAAAGGAAGTCACATACTATATGATTCCATTAATGTAATGCTCTTGAAATGCTAAGATTATAAAAGTGGAGATAGATTAATGGTTTCTCGGGATTAAGGATGGGGTGGAGGTGGGAGGGAAATAGATGTGGCAAAACAAGGGGATTTTTGTTGTGGGTCCTTGTGATGAGAGAACTTTTCCGTCTTGACTGTGTCAGTGTCAATATCCTGGTTGTGATATATGTTTGCAAGATGTCATCACCAGGGGGAAATGGGCAGAGGGTACACAGGATCTCTCTCTCTGTTATTTTCTTATGACTATATCAGACTCCACAATTATCTCAACAGAAAAGATTTAATTAAAAAAAAGATTCCAACCAGAAAAAAAATGGAGACTTCACACACTGTCCAAATGCTTTCTTTTTATTTGAGAAGGACAATCTCAAGGCAGTGCCCTTTGGGAAAGGCATCTCTCATCATCAGATACATCGAGATCAACCATTACTTTCGGCAAAGTACAAAAATACACGCATCAGTGACTTCCATACAATAAATACATAATCATGCATCCCACAATAAAAGGCACAGAAACCTGGTCACTTAGTAGTCATAAAAATCACTAGCTACATTAACAAAGCCACCCAAATTATCAGTATAAGGAACTGTAACAATATATTCCAAAGGTGAAAACACATAAAACATCTTTAAAATAGTATGCAATAAATATCTTAATTGTTGTATATATTTAAAAAATTATGCCATTGTAAACAGCATGTAAACAAACAAAACTCACGTTTTCTTACCATTATTAAAAGTTATTAGAGCTAAAGTTATAACCTCTGCTCTGTCAGGTATATTTCACTGGCAAGTGTGCTAAGCAGTTTAAAGTTTCACTCTTTTCTGCAGCAAACAGAGCCCACTGTATAATAAATAGATAGGATCTCCATCTTTCAGATAAAAGTTTCAAAACAGACTACAAAAATGTAGTAAATTATTAGCTATAAGTAATGTGGCAAAGGCTAGAGTACAACTATCTTCTGCAATGCAAGGGACGAAAGGAACTATGCTATCAGATATTCAGTGTGATGATAAATGAGAGGCTAATCATTACTAATTCTCTTTATTGAAAGGTAGAATGATGCTGCTGAGTTTAACGGTCAAGTGTCCAGTCTTCTGAGCCTCCTTTGTGGGCCTTTCACAACATGGAACAAACAGTAAACTTCTATCAAACTAAGAATTTCTTTTTGCTAGAGAACATAGAAATGGTTGATACTTTATACTGTTGGGAAATGGTTACTTCAAAATATGCCTATCAAAATGTAAGGATACATTCAAGTAAGTTTTTTTCCATACTTAACAATATTTTTTCCTTCTTACAAAGGAATCCAATTGCCTAACCATTAATAAATATTCAGAGAAGTTGTATTTTGAAACTCAAATATTTTTATCTATGTATCAGTGCATTGCCGCACATAAATACTAATAGTGGTAGATTTACTGTATGCTTAGATAAGTATGTTAGCTGTTAATATTATGACTCCTTTCTCCCCATTAAAAATAAAAGTGGTGGAAACATCAACCCATAACTACAAATGGAGCCTTTGAAGTACACTGCAAAGCATTGTTTCATAACTTTTTCCTTTTACTGTGAATTCCCAATGGATATTTTATATATTTTGGAGTAACTGTCATTAATAAGGATATATGCCTTCCTAAAATGGACTTCAAGTTGAACTTGTATTCTATAAACTTATTAGTCATTTGAATAATGTATAGCACCTATGGTTGCGGAAATGGGGTTTTATAGAATTGGTGAAAGATGTACTTGATGAGTGATGGTCAAAAATTATTTGCAGTTGACCTGAAAATACAAGAATTGTGGACATAAAAACGAGATTAGTCCTTTATGACACAGAACTTGTTAGTTTTTTGGATGGAAGGTGACACTTCTCTGAAAAACCCTAAGAAGTAATATTTGCCTTAAAAACATGTCCTCCCAATTTCTTAAACAGACTAGAAAAATAATCATGAAGATGAACTTGAACACTATTAGATAAGAGCGGTCTTATTTTATTTGCATCCCCAGCATTAATCAAAGGTCAAATGTAGAGCAGGTAGAAAAAATCCTACTGAGTGAAGTGAGAGGTCATATAACTTAATTATATGCAAATCTGGGACTTATTTAATTTTAAAAATTGACTTTAAGGGATTTTTTGTGTCAACCTTTATCATAATCTGGAGACATGGTAGAAAGGCTTTATAAAATCACAAAAGAAAAACAGCCCCTTAGGTAATAGTTTTCAGTCTTTATGTTCTATGGGTGTGTGTCAGTTGCTCAGTCATGTCTGACTCTGTGCAACCCCATGGACTGTAGCCTGCCAGGTTCCTCTGTCCATGGAATTCTCCAGGCAAGAACACTGGAGTAGGTAGCCATTATGTTCTCCAGGGGATCTTCCCGATCCAGGGATCAAAACCGGGTCTCCTGCACTGCAGGCAGATTCTTTACCATCTGAGTTACCAGCAGTGGCAAAGAAGCCTTCTTTTATTTATATAATAAAAAATGAAATAATCATTAACTATAAATGACCTGAAACTGCACAAATCATTCTCTATCTCTGATTGAAATCTATTTTTCAGAAAACTTTACCTTCATGTTTTTTTTATTCTTTCTCAAGTGTCATTATTTTGTGTAGGTCATTAGTATATGTATCTATGTAGACTGTATACACTGAATACAGAACATCTGCCGACAAGAAAGATCATCTTTAAGGCATATTTATGAATTACAAATAAGAATTCTGCAGGTACATGAAAACTTTCTAAGCCTCAACTTTAGAAACAAGAATTCAAATTTGGTAAATATTTCTCATGAGTAGCTAATGATTATCCTTCATAAATCAACTGTTCTTTCCTGCTGTTTCTCTTCTGTTGATTCTCCCGGAGTTCCTGCATGCTTCTGAACACACACCCACCTCTTGTGGACACTTAGGAAAGTTTATGCGTTCATTTGTGGAAGTGCAAAAACACAGAGAAGTTTGGGCTCTATACTACCTTCACCATTTCAAAAACATTTATTAAAATCCTATCATGGGCTCGTTAGACACCGAAACTACGAAGATAGAGAAATCCAGTTGTTGACAAGCAGGTATATACATAGAATTGCTTAAATGTGATGTATATACATATACACCTTATATATGGGGGCTTCACGGATGGCTCAGACGTAAAGAATCTGCCTGCAATGTGGGAAACCCAAGTTCAATCCCTGGATCAGAAAAAGCCCCTGGAGAAGGACATGGCTACCCACTCCAGTATTCTTGCCTGGAGAATTTTACAGACAGAGGAGCCTCATGGGCTACAATCCAAGGGCTCGCAAAGAGTCGGACATGAATGAGTGACTAACACTTTCACTTTTCTTTCATCTATTCATACATATTCAATAATTATTGAAATAATTTTATAGAATAAATTTCAAGAGAATATGGAGCATGGATGAAATACTTAACCTTCTGGGTAGTTAGGCAGAGTGTCACAGAAGGTAAAATCTGAACTGAATCTTAAATGAGTTAATCTCCAGCAAGTGATTATGCAAAAGCACTGAACTGTGAGTAGCTCCAAACGCCTGGGTTACAAAAGGTCTCTAGCGGAAAGGGTAGGTGAGGATGCTAAAAATGGCGGGACAAGGTCATGGAGGTCCTTCTCCATCACGCTACGGAGTTGGGTTGCTGTGTTGTAAAGAGGGAGAGTCTAGTTAAGATTTTTTTCAGCTGAGTCATGACAAAAGAAATCTGTGTTTTAAAAAGACCACTCTGTCAGTCATGTGGAAGATGGATGAGTGGTAGGGGAGAATGAGGCAGGAAAAATGGTTACTGAAAAACTACAGCAAAAGCAAAGGGGAGAAGAATAATGAAGGTTTGTGCTGATAAAGGTCTGAATGGAACTATCACTTTGCTTTACTGCAACTAATCAGAAATAGAACATAAAATTCCAATTCAATTTTGAATGGACAAAAAATAAAATATGCAACTGTATAAATACTAAAAAAAAAAAACACAACTTTGATATAGAAAATGCTTCGGCTTACACAATTCAAAACCAAGATTAGGTTAAGCTTGTGTTTTGTTCCATATTTTAGCTTTCTTGGCAGAAGAACATGATCACATAATGTTGCTATGAGAACTGTGTCACCTCTCAAAAGCTTTCTGAAAGCTGTTCAAGTAAAAGGAGGCAAGGAAACAAAAGAACTGCTCGAGTTTGCAATGCTTTCATCCTCATCATTATGTGTATAAAAAATTGCTGCACAATAGAAATCTGTAAACAGGGAAGGTTCTAATTAAAATTATAATTAAAGTTATACTAAAATCAACTGTATATCAGGTCATTGTGGGAAGCAAATTCCCAGAAAAATAACTTATTCCCATCACTGTACCAAATCATTCTGGAATCATCATTTAGAGATCTGTTATTACGAAAGCTAAGTTGTGCCATTGTTGTTGCTGAGTCACTAAGTCGTGTCCAACTTATTGTGACTCCATGGACTGTAGCCCGCAAGGCTCTTCTGTTCATGGGATTTCCCAGGCAAGAATACTGGAGTGGGTTGCCATTTCCTTCTCCAGGGGAACTTCCTGACCCAGGGATTGAACCTGCATCTCTGCAATGGCAGGTGGATTCTTTACCACTTAGCTGCCAGAAAAGCCATTAAGACAGATCAAAACACAGGTGAATGAGTTCTGATTCAGTCTTTTCCTTGATGTCATGCAGCTTACAGCCTCTTAAAATCCCAACATTTTTAGGGGAGAGGGATGCCGCAGGAGTGCCAATGTATCATATTATAATATTATAAATAGAAGATTTAGCAAAGAACTTTTTTAGTCACGTGGTCAGATAATGACTGAATTCAAGGGTCAGGGAAAAATAAAGTCAATATTCATTTACCCTCATCTACATTTGATAATTTTAACTGGGTTATTCTAATTTCTTTCCTTTAATTGTACTCAGATTTTCATTATAATAATGAGTAAGACAATCTCTAGCTTCATTTCTTTACCAGAAGTTTTAAAGGTACTTTACAAGACAGAGTACTACTCCATAGCTAGAGAAGACAGTGATGCATGCTTCAGATCAAATAGCAAGGAAACCATTCAGAATTCACTGGGTAAGTGACATCACAGAGTTAAACACGGTAAGGGAGGAGTCCGGTGTTCCTTTTTTTCAATGCTGATTTAAAGAGACATTTCCTCTTTGGGGATTTAAGCTATGAAAAGATGTGTAGGTCTTAGTTATATATATATAACAGATTCACAGAACTCAGCTATATTATATAATATACATTATATATATATTTATAAAATGTTTGTCTGGGGTGAGTGTAAAAAAGTTACTCTAAATTTCTGAAGATTTTAGAAGTAAGTTTTTAGCCTATCCTAGGGAGATCAGTCCTGGGTGTTCATTGGAAGGACTGATGTTGAAGCTGCAACTCCAATACTTGGCCACCTCATGTGAAGAGTTGACTCATTGGAAAAGACTGTGATGCTGGGAGGGATTGGGGGCAGGAGGAGACGGGGACGACAGAGAGTGAGATGGCTGGATGGCATCACCAACTCAATGGACATGAGTTTGAGTGAACTCCGGGAGTTGTTGATGGACAGGGAGGCCTGGCGTGCTGCGATTCATGGGGTCTCGAAGAGTCGGACATGACTGAGCAACTGAACTGAACTGAAGGTGAATATATAAATCTATACTACATAGATGAAAATACCTATAACCTACTCTGGGCAAGATAGTGCTAATGTAACTTCACCCTCATTTTTAAAATAAACATTGAAGGATATTAACTCGGACTTTTACTTTTCATGCTATAGTCTGGGAATCCTTTATATCTAAACGACAGTGGGAAGAGGTATGTTTAAGTATGATTCACACTTACATAGTTCCTCTTGTAAAAGAAAAAATACCTGGTACTTATAACTGATAATATCGTGGGCCATTTCTAATTAGGGAAACCAAAGGACCAAAACATAGAGTTCGTAGAAAGGACACAGTGAGCCAGGGCCAAAGTCAGTTGCGAAATCCAATGAACCTAACCCTATTCCCACCTCTAGACTCACCAGATTCAGCTAGCAGGAATACTGTAAATTTGAATACTTTGTTGTTTCAAACGAAAGAAAAATCCATCCTTCTAACAAATTTCAAGGCCGAGAAGGTTCATAAACACCTCTTTACTCTGTGTGGTCTGGTCTGATCTACCTGTACCAGAGCTCTTTTTTGGGAAGTTGCTAAGCCCTACTGACCAGTTCTCTATCGCTCACTAACTTGAAAAAAGTCAAGTCGCTTAGTCGTGTCTGACTCTTTGCGACCCCATGGACTGTAGCCTACCAGGCTCCTGCATCTGTGGAATTCTCGAGGCAAGAGTACTGGAGTGGGTTGCCATTTCCTTCTCCAGGGGATCTTCCCGACCCAGGGATCGAACCCCGGTCTCCCTCATTACAGGCAGATGGTTTACCATCTGAGCCACCAGGGAAATCCAGGGATTATTGTCTAGGAAGGCTGTATATATATTAGGGTTTATTTTGCCTCAAGTAATGCACACAAATGATCAGGTCATCCAAACCATATCATAGCTATAAAATGTTATGGAAAAACCCGAATGAGCTTTCTGGCCAACCAATACCTGTTTAACTGACTTCCAAGCTTCAACAGTAGAATGGGCTCCTTAAACTCACTGGTTATTTTGAAAAGAGTAAAGACAGAATTCCAAACTTCACCAGTGTGACATTTTTATGTTCTTCTTGTTTCGTGCCCACCATATATCTCACACCTGCTTTGCACTTCTATAAAATAAGCTGAAAGAGATCTACATTCACACTCTTCATTTCCAAAACTCTCCCAAATTACCAAGCTCCTTTATCCTTTAATTTCCATAGAATGTTTCTCATATATTTTCTTCTTTCCTGCCTTCAATAATTGATTGTGCAACAGTAAACTTAATATAAAACTCTTTAGAGTTAAATTAATTCTTAATTTTCTACATTTCTTAAACAGTTTACAATTCATCTACTGCTTATACTGTAAAGCAATGTGGCAGTTGAATTTAGGGCTTTAGAATGTGAAATTTTTCCTTGAAAACGTGATTTTTATTCTGTGTGGTATGCTGTTGTGCTATTATGTTTCAAATTTTGGGTTTTTAAAAAGTTGAACGGAGAATATTTTGAAAACAGAAATAATTCAAGACTCAATTAGAATCTCAGTGACTTAACTGACAGAAACAAACTGACAAACCATAATCACTTATGGGTACTCTGACTGAAGCAGCCCAGAGTCAAATGCAAACCTGTTAAAAACATACACTTTGAAACCAAGAGCTGGAAGTATGTGAAATTGGGAGGGTTCAAGATTCTGAATGTTCATTCAAGTGTCACTCGTGCCTGCGTGCTCAGTCACTTCAGTTGTGTCTGACTCTTTACGACTCCATGGACATGGACTGCAGCCCGCCAGGCTCCTCTGTCCATGGGATTCTCCAGGCAAGAATACTGGACTGGGTTGCCATGCCCTACTCCAGGGGATCTTCCGACCCAGGGATCGAACCTGCATCTCCCGCATCTCCTGCACTGCAAGTGGATTCTTTACGTCTGAGCCACTGGGGAAGCCCTCAAATGTTATACTGGCAGTATAATCACTGAGATCTCTTTTACAACAAAAGTTGAAAATTTACTACAGAAAAGATGTTCTGACTTGAAGATAAAATGTATATTGGGCAAATACAGCATGATGAATCCCTTTGCTACATTAAATTTTTAACCTTGATGATTTCATTTTTTAATTTATGCCTTTTTCCGTATTTATTTTAAACATGAAAATGATTTTTTTTAACCAAGTCCCTATGACTTTTCCATTGTCTAGGAAGGTAAAGAATACCATTTTTTACAAGGAAAAAAACTGGGCATCTGTTTGGCAGAAATGAGTACTTCAAGTACATAAGTAAATCATGAACAGAGCTATTATACTCTAAGCAACAGCAGTAACAAGGAAAAGAGCTAGAAGATGCATTTTGTATAAAGGTTAAATTTCATGGTATAATAAATAAATGCACTCTGATTTACACAACTTGTAAAACCCTTCTGCTGATGATTATGAATAATACTGTCTATCATCGACTTTGCTTATATCAGCACTGCCTCACATAGAGTTTCAAAGGCAAAATTCTTGCCCCCAAAGCCACAAAATGTACAAAGCTGCTTTGTTATTAAATATTTTATCTGCCAAAAGCCCTGCAAACTAAAATACATCTTGGAAGTTTGAATCACCAACGTGATCATTATTTTGGTATAAAAAGATAAGAAAAATTTTAATATGAAAATTAATAAAACCAGTAAAAGGAGAAACCTGTTGTATAAATAGACATTTTAACATAAAAGTGAGACTTCTATCTCACTTAAGAGAAAGAAAAAATTTGATACAACTTACTTGAAGATTTGAAAATATCATATTTTCCCAGCTCTAGATAAATATATTACTCCAATTTATTAGTCATCTTCAATATACAATATATAACTCACAAAACTGGGAAAATTACAACACCAAACCTTTCACAGCACTAGCTACCAGTTACCAGAACTGTAAGAAACCTTATAGCTACATATCAGCTTAATACTTAGAATATAGAAATAGATATGGCTAAGCTGTGGTAAACAATAGTGCAATTAAACAGAAAGGACCACAAAATATATTTGTTTTCCTTTTTAGCTTGTATACCTAACCTCATTAACCTACTTCAATAGCCTTATCAACTGAGTATGAAACATTTTATTCCATTTAAAAAGTTGCCATATATTCCTTTCTGAGTTCTATGAAATATCCAGACTATTCATAAATTCCTATACAATGAATAACTCATAGCTAAAATGAAATATTTTATGTGGAGTTTTTTTAATAACTTTTAAGTAGTGGCTTGGTTTCTATTTTTCCAACTAAAACTTGGAAGTACAGACAAAATTAAGAGAGAAGATATAAATATATGTAAATAGAATCTTAATGACATAAAAGAATCAACTTGTTCATCTATATTAGTAATATGGGGTTTTTATCAAACACCATTACTGAGTTTTTTTTTCTTTTGGCCTCATTGTGCAGCATGCAGGATCCTAGTTCCCTGGCCAGGGATTGAACCCATGCCCCCTGCATTGGAAGCACAAGTCTTAACCACTGGACCTTTGGTGAAGTCCCTATCGTTACTGAGTTTAACGCAGCCTTGGTTACTGTGTTAAGATTCTCCTGAAAATAACAGAAAGAAATACACAAATAGATACAGCCCAGCTGTCATTTCTCTCTCTGTTCTCTGTAATGACAAACCTTTATAGCTTTTTCCATTCTAATGGAAATATCTCTCAACAAAACTTGGAGAAAATGAAAGAGAAAACAATAAGAAAGATATAAGTTAGTGCTCTGCATATTATAAAAATCAACCATTGTCTTTCTAAAGTTTTGCTTGTTTCTTCAGGAAGGCATCCCATTGCAAAGTCAACATATTATCCACCTAAGACAGAGACTGCTATACAGGAGTCACTGGGGAGATGCCGGAGCAGACAGAAATAAGCCCCGGGCCCCCTGGCATCCAGTGAGGGGCAGTGAGGGGACAGACATGGCAGCCAAGCTCTGGAAACCACTTGGGAAGCCATCCCACTGACCAATAGTGAGTACTGAGGACTCTTCACTTCGCATTCTTTTCAGCTGACTTAAAGAACTGCCACTTCGATCATCAGTCCAAGCTGCACTTGAAACATTCAAGACAAGTTCATTTTGGAAGGGGGCGGCAGGAGGGACTGTAGATGTCAAGGGTGAGAGATGTAATGTTTTTACAGCTTAATGAAAAGCAGTATCTGTAAAGAATTCACATCTGTACAACATTAAAAGTCCACTATGTTGTCAACTCTGTTGGGCAAACCAGATCATTAATTTAGACATGACGTAGAGAAGTTTCCGCTCTAATTTCTTAAGTCATAGCTTTGCATGAGTATTTCCTTCCTCCATTCCTGTTACACATAACTTCTATGGAGATTCAAGCAGTGATCTCATCATTCTTTAAAGTTAGCTGAAGAATCTCTAGGCAGTAATGTTTTGGTCAATTATATCATTACGTAAATAGTAAAGGCTTACTGACTGTATGTCACTGGGAAAGATCTTATTATAGAATTACATAATTTGTATTTTGAGGGTCAAGAATTTATTATTTTTCAGGCACTATTTTAAAGAATTATTAACCACCTGAAAATCAAGATAAGGTAGCATAATAAAAAAGCCAGATTTTCGTCTAGCAAAACATGCCTCGAGGGCTTTAATGACATATTGACTTTACTTGCAATCATTTTGGGTCTCTCCCCACTGTTTTTTTGCATGCCTAATGATTCATTTAATGTGTGTGCACTGCTATGTGTCCTCAAGCATGAACTATGTCAATAGGATAATCTGCTGATAAGAGAAAGCGAAAAGTACAAGTTGCTGGAGACTGACCCAGTCTTTCCTTATCTCAGTACACAGTCTTCTGAAATGTCCCCTGTGGTTTAAGTTGTGAACAAATGAGAATGTCACATGAGCAAATGCAGATTGTTAGTGACTTAGACGTGGGGTGAGGGCCTACAGTGAGGTCAGCTGTGTTGGCCAGGGTCTGTGTGCCACCTTAGTTACCAAAATATATACTGGTTAGGCAGGGCTCAACCAGAACCTGAATTAGGAATAAGGATTTGAGAGGGAAACTCAGCTGGGTGATGAATGAGTTTCAGCTCATTTTTGGGATTAGTTGGAGAAGGGATAGGAAAGAGTAGGTTGGACAGTCAGCTATTCTAAGCACCTTTGAAGACCTCAGATCCCACTCATCTAGAAGAGATAAAACCATTCAGGCCAGTACTAATCACCTCACAAATCTTAGTAAAAGGAAGATTATGACTCAGTAGGGCCAGAGTGAACTGATATTCTGCACTTCCCTAAGCTCCCAGGTGACAGGATGCCGCTGGTCCATGGACCACATTTTGAGTAGCAATGGTTATAGTGCAACAGTACCCAGTAAAATTTTTGCAATGATGGAAGTAGTCAACATCTGAATTGTCTACTATGGTTACTGAGCACTTGAAATGTGGCTGGGACAGGTGAGAAAGTAAATTTCTACTTAAATTAACTTTAAATAGCCACATGCAGCTAGTGGCTACAATGCAGGACAGCACAGATCATGGACATTCACGGACCTCTCCTCCACCAGAGCAATTTACGTCATGGTCCCCAAACACTCTAATCCATCAGTTCCCTCCATTAAATGCAAACTATAAAATTTAAATTGTTTTCTTCCTAATAACACTTGGCTAGAAGACCCACAAAGAGGGGGCAAAGGTGCTCATGCTCAGTTACTCAGTAGTATCTGACTCTTTGCAACCCCGTGGACTGCGTAACCTGTCAGGTTCCGCTGCCTGTGAGATTCTCCAGGCAAGAATACTGGAGGGTTGCCATTTCCTCCTCCAGGGGATCTTCCCAACCCAGGGATAGAACCCATGTACCCGATGGCTTAGCAGTAAAGAATCCACCTGCAATGCAGGAGCCGCAAGAGATACAAGTTCGGTCCCTGGGTTGGGAAGATCCCCTGGAGGTGGGCATGGCCACTCACTCCAGTGTTCTTGCCTGGAGAATCCCATGGACAGAGGAGCCTGGTGGGCTACAGTTCATGGGGTCGCGAAGAGTCGGATGTGACTGTAGTGACTTAGTTCGCATTTCTGCATTGGCAGGCAGATTCTTTACCACTGAACCACCAGGGAAGCCTGGAGGCAAAAGTGGGGTGAGACAAAAGGAGCCCTTTTGCAGAGGGATAATTGAAGAGGAAAGGGTAGTGCATGGCAGTGGGAATGTCAGTAACCATCTCTGCACTGGGCACGTGGAAAGATGGGAAAGTGAAAATGAAGTCGCTCAGTCGTGTCTGACTCTTTGTGACCGCATGGACTGTAGCCTGCCAGGCTCCTCCGTCCTGGGATTTTCCAGGCAAGAGTACTGGAGTGGGTTGCCATCTCCTTCTCCAGGGGATCTTCCCGACCCAGGGATCGAACCTGGGTCTCCTATATTGCAGGCAGACGCTTTTACCGTCTGAGCCACCAGGGAAGTCCTGAAAGATGGGAAGCCAGGCAGTAAGAATGAAACTCAGAAAGTGACATAGAAGGATGGATGGAAGACAGAAAATGAGTACTTGGAAATTTTATTTAGGCCTGACCGTGTCCCTGTCTTTCTTGAAAAGTCACTCGTTCCTCAGGAAAGTGAGCAAAGTGAGCAAACATGAGGGAAGTGCAAAGTGAGGGAAGATGAAAGGAAGCGGGTGTTGGGAGGCCGGCTGTTGAGTCTCCTCCAGCGCTCCGCGATTACCCATGTGTGGAAGAGCCTGGAGGGGAGGAAAGGCTGCAGTTACAGCCCCCAAGCCAGGCTTCAGCTTGAGCTTCTCACCTCACCCAGGCACGGAGCCCCTCTGCACTCCCCAGAGCTCTGATCAGCTCTCATGGAGAAGCTCCTCCTATCCTTGCTGTAATCCCCTTTACCACAGAAGCTGGTTCCTCTGTGAGGTTGGACCATGGCCTCCGGAGGCTCTGAGGGCACTGTCCTGGCAAGCAGGAACTCCTCTGGGTCCTACAGAGCCATGCACGGATGACTCATATAGTGAAAAGTGCCCTTATTTAACCCCAAAGATCAATCCTGTCATTTTAAAAGAATTTCCCTCATCCAAAAGCCACGTGCAGGAAAATTCTAGCTAACGATTCTGTTTCGTGAGGATCGGCATATATAAGAGATGTTACTCAAGAGTGAAAACTGTTAGCCACCCAGTCGTGTCTGACTTTTTTGCGACCCCATGGACCACAGTCCCACCAGGCTCCTTGGTTCATGGAATTCTCCAGGCAAGGACACTGGAGTAGGTTGCCATTCGCTTCTCCAGGGTGAGGGTGAAAGAGCAACATCAAATAAAAATTTGGTCATTAACATGTTACTCTTAAACTCTGAACAAGTGATAACTTGAGAACTTTTCTATTGGTAAAGAAGAATTTGGGGAGAGTGAAAAATCAATAAAGGTTTTTTATATTAATTCATTCTTTTCTGGGATTTCTTGCCTCCTTTTTTCCACCTTTCATTTTTTTTTTTTTTTTTTTTGTGGACAAGGATCCCTGATCTAAGCAGAGTTCAGAGAATCCGGACTGCCTGATTTCATAGGGAAGTGATTGAGGACACTTTCCAGTGCGGATGACTCTAAAAGGAACTGGAAATGGCTTTTGATTTTCCTTAGTGTGGTTAATGTTAAAATTACTAAGTGAGTAGCTCCTGGCTCTTTTAAGCTACCTGATACAATCTGGAAAATTTCCCATTTATTCACAACTTAGGTAAAATATATAGTCAGAGACATTCGGTCAGGAGCCTGAGTTCATTTATTTTTAAGATATCCAAACTGTGACTTTTACTAGTAAATACTCAAATCATAAATAAGAATGAAGTGTCAAATATGTAAACCTTTTTGATGCAATTAAATTATATGTCTGACAATAGCTCATTTTAAATGTTTTCCCATCAGTATTTCTCTTCAAGTATTTGACAAAAAAGTCTAGAAAATATCAATGAAAGTATATTTTAGACTACACGTATGCCAGTATGAACGTACATATAAATGCATACGTGTGCGTGTACATGTATGTGTGTCTATATGCTTGTGTGTATTTGTGTATCTTTTGAGCACCTAGCTAGAAGGCTACTTTATGAAAACTCTCACCACTGGGTCAGCAGCCTGTTTAACTCTCTTATATAGAAGATTTTTAAATCCTATAATGACTTCTTTAGTATATAATGTCTAAAGTAAATTTACTTGAGGACATTTCTCTGACTTTTTGATAGGTATGCCTTTGGCTTTCAAAGATTTTGATCACACAAATGTTAACTTCTCATGCACTACATTGAAGTAGAGTGGTTTATAAAAAGGAAAATAATATGTGCCTGACAGGATATAAGAATTAAGTGAGACAATAATAATGGAAAGCCCTTAAGAAAAAATTTAAATCTCTTTCATTGGGAAGTTTCTGTCAGTTGTCTCTTTAGCAAATGGATGACTCTGGTGGCCAGTCAGTATACTGATCCTAGTTTGAGACACTGGGGAAATTCCTGGTTGTCAACAGTCTGCTATATTATAGATGCAAACAGAGTATTAAATAAATATTAAATTGAAATGAAAAACAGAGTGTAGGAATTTTGGTTTGGAGAGCTATAGTAAGTTTTCTTAAAACAACAGAACATATAATTTTATGAAAATATACACAGAATTTTCTTAATGTGCACACCTGCTGTTTATGACAGATCGATATAAAACTGGCTTCCATAAGATATATATCATTTGTTGATTGGGGCCCAGACACATGTTCACAGATTCTTAGATATAGAATATGCAAAATTCCACATCAAAGAACAGAAAAGTGCCTTTAGCCAATCAAAAGGTATTTAGGTAATAATAAATTAAATTCCATTAAAACTGACATTAAAGCTAAGTGTTACATATTAAATGTGACATGCAAGAAACAGAAAAACAATTCAGGCAGCAACATCGTGCATAAGATTTGCGTTCATTCATAGTGTTTGAGGGATTTTAACCATATTCTTTGACCACTGAGAGCTAGAAATCTGAAATGATACCAATGCAAAACACCACTTAACTGACATCTTAGTCTTCTAGCCAGTGATTTGAGGGAAGAAGCCAATGCCTCTAACAATGAAACCCAGTGAGTTTCAGCCACATATTTTTATGTGGTTGTGCGATAAGAAAATCCCACCTGACCAGATTAAAGGAAAGTAAACATCCTGCAGTCCCACCTTTTGGACATGCAGTTGTCTCAGATTCCTCCTACCTTTTTACTAATATGAGCATATTTGAACATGTCAGGTTTGCACAATAAGAAAATGGCTTCGTGGAATGTATTTTTTTGGCACAAAAATATTTTCTAATAGCTCAAATCAAAATTTTCACCCACAGCGAAATATTAAGCCACAGAGGTGTCTTAGCGGCGCTTACTCATCTAGGCAGAAAACTACAAGAACAGCCAACGGCTCCCAAGGACTTTGTATTAAGTAGTGATGACCTTCCTTCCAAGGAGTAGCACCAGTATGATTACACCTCAGGCTGGAGGGTGCTCCTTTCAAGCTCTTTAATTCCCTGGAGAATTCGCTTCACATGACCCACTTTCGGTATCCCCAGGTCCTAAAATAAAAGGAAAAAAAGGTAAAAAGAAAGAAAGAAGTTAACTGATGTGAGAAAACTGATGGTTAAATATTTAGCTAGCTAATAAAATGTAGTTAGCATTCAGCTCATTCATCTTAGTTTAGATTCAATGATTTACACAGTAAAAGTCAGAAAAGTAAGTTTATAAAACCAAAAAATCCTGAAATTAAAAAATTACCAGCCATTAAAAAAACCACATCTTACACAAACTCTTAAATGTAACACTCTCATAGGTTACAAACAAGGGCAATTCTTCAACAGTCAAAATTACTTTCTCCTTTTTTGATTTAGAAAAACACAGGTCCTTTTGGAATCTCTGAGAGATGTGCCATGTGACACCAGGGTACTCACAAAATTTACTGAAATAAATTTTGTAGTCTTAAAACAACTACACATTTCCTTGCTAAAATATTAAACTTGCAAATAAGTCCTGCTCCTCAAGGAAGACTCCAGTACCTATGACCTACATGTGGAATGTAAATCCTTTTGTACTTGCATTTAGAGTCTTGGATGTGAGTGAAATATTTAAATAATTTTTATGTTTTATAAGTGTAAAAAAAATCACATAAACATAGGTATATGTGAGTTGATGTTTTTCCTCAAAACACTTTTGACTCCTTTCCCTCAGAACTCTTCTTGTTTTTTAAAGACCCATCTTCCTGAAAAGAACCAAGAAGCCAAGATTTATTGGCCAAAAAGTTCATTTGGGTTTTTCCTATAACACTGATGGAAACATCCATATGATGTTATGGAAAAACCCAAATGATCTTTTTGGCCAACCTAACAGTTTTCAGAAATGAATGGTGACTGCTGAGTGTGCAGCATAGAGCAGGCACTTGGCAAATGAATGCTTGTTGCGTGGATAAAGGAGATGCATTCAAGGCAGCCACAATATTTGCTGTCCGAAAACCTAAAAAAGATGGTGAAGCTCTTGACTCCAATAGCTTCTTTAAGCTCAATGGCCACAGTGATTTTGCCAATATGTGAAGTCAACTTCTTCACAAAACAGAGTGTGGAATATCTGAAAATAAGTAAAAAGACGACTTTCAAAGCAGTCTCGAAAGTAGGATTATAAGGTATCACAAGATTATTTGTCTGAGAAGACACACACACACACACACACATTCTCTCAATCTCCCCCATATACTTCATGAGCTCTCTGAATTCTATAGCACCAATTCTACTGAGGATTCAGCATCTTTCTGGAAAATAATCTTTCCCCAGTGAGTGCTCTTTTCGAACTTGAGATAATTTCAGGGTAATGTTTTTACAATATTTAATTGATCCTGAAAAACATCTGCTCATGTGACACCAGGTCATCCAAAACTAGTCTAAAGTCAACTATCCTGAGTGTGTGCTGAAACAGCAAACTTAAAAGCAAGGCCAAACCTTAAAGGAAGATAGAAATGGAGATGCATTTGATTTGAGTGGAATAGTTAAGTATTCTTTATATTTTGTGATAATGTAGTTATCTGATTAAGAAAGATATTTAATATCAAATATTTTATTTTAGGCCATAGGCATACTATATTCTCAAGAATAAAAGCTTCGTTGAGAGAAGCAGACTCTACTCATAATTATTATGTTTGGGGTCATGAGATGAATGTTTTCCCTAGAGTTACACTAACTTCTTAGCTATATTTTCCTTAGTTTGAGTTCAACACATTCACGTCTTCTAGGAATCAGGCTGTGATAAAGTTATGCCATGAGATCATATTCATTAGTGTTGACTTTTGCTTTCTTTGGAAGAAGAGCTTTAACTTTGCAGAGGCATGCTTTATAGCTCCTGTTATCCTTCGGCCCACACAGAAACAACTTTCCAAACGGAGAAAACAAAACGCCAACCACACAAACTCCCCGTGTCTTTACCACTTTATTTGGGGGGTATGTGTGTGTCCGCTCAGCCGCTCAGTCATGTCTGACTCTTGAGACCTGCTGGACTGCAGCCCACCAGGCTCCTCTGTCCATGGGACTTTTTCAGAAAAGAATACTGGAGCAGGTTGTCGTTTCCTGTTCCAAGGGATCTTCCCAATCCAGGGATCGAACCTGAGTCTCTTGTGTCTCCTGCACTGGCAGGCGGATTCTTTACCACTGTGCCACCTGAGAAGCCCTACTTTCTTTGGTACCCCTCACTGTTTTCTACTGTCTCCCAGGAGAGAAAATACTGTAATCGGCTTGTCTGTCACAACACATTAGAAATGTCTTCCCTTTCCCACCTTTAGGCTGTCACATTGCTATCTCCAGTTGTCTGGTGATAATGAAGTAAGACCTGAGCCAAGATCTGAGCAACAGCTAGCCAAGTGGCAGGTAGGGAAGAAGCATACCTTCAGAGGGTACACCCCTGACGTGAGAGTTTCATATTTTTAAATAAATGAAGCACGGCCAGATTGGAAGAGTATAGCCCCAAAGGGTCAGTGACCCCACAGCAGGTTAAATACATAGGCGGAACTTTGTAGGTGTCCCATGGATGCTGAGTCTTTATTGGAATTGACATGGGAAGCCATGAAAAGGTTTTAAGCAGAAGAGTGATATAGATATACCTGATGTTATTAAAGCATCACTCTGGGCTTCCCTGGTGGCTCAGATGGTAAAGAATCTGCCTGCAGTGTGGGAGATCTAGGTTCAATCCCTGGGTTGGAAAGAACTGATGGAGAAGGGAATGGCAACCCACTCCAGTATTCTTGCCTGGAGAATTTTATGGACGGAGGAGCCTGGTGGGCCATGGGGTTACAAAGAGGCAGACAAGACTGAGTGACTAACACACATACACAAACACACACAAAAAAAACATCATTCTAGTTGCAATGATAATAGATGAGAGGGCAACAGTATCAACGGGTGGGCCAGTGAGGTAGCTACTGACATTACACAGGCAAGAGGAAAGACTGTGGAAAGGAGAAAGGAGAAAGATAAATAAATGGAGATGAAAATCAGACTACTTTGTGATGGCAGAATGAGGCAGGGGGGAAGGATAAGGAAGAGGAAGATGCTAAATATGACCCTGGGTTTCTCTGGCTCAGGTCCCTGAGTTGCTAAGATAATAGATCACAGGAGAAGGGGCAAAATAGGAGTAGGACAGGACAGCTAAAGTTTGGTTGTGGAACTTTAAGACTGATAGTCTGTGTCATGGCCTAGTGGCAAGCAGACTTGGTGATAGGATCCTAGAGTTTACAAACAAGGTCAGGGCTAGAAGTAGAACTGTGTGAACCAGTGACATATCCATGGACAGTATCTGAAGTAATGGAAATGGATATGGTTACCTAAGGAGTAGACAACCCTTCACCAACATTCAGAGACTTTCCTCTGAAGGGTCTGCTCCAATTAAAGCTCCAAAGACAGAGAACGAGGCGAGCTCATTTCTAGCTTGGTTTTGTTCCACTGGAGACTCTATAAAATTACTACCCTTCCCATTGCCTTATACTCTGTGATTTAGAACCAAAAGAGTCAAAACTGACTACGTCAATACAAATTTTTGAAAGCAAAGTTTTAAGGGAAAGAATGTCATTCGCCTTAAAAATAAAAACAAAAAAGTCTCATGCTAAATAAAAATTTTACTAACATAATTCTTAATCATCTCCTTTGCACTCTTATTGTTTTTCCCAGCCGGGTTCTATCAGTCTAACTTTAACTTTTATATGTGAGCTTTGTTTTTTTTGTTTTGCACTCAGAGTGTGCATGTGTATGTTTATGTATGTTTGTGTATGTTTATAATACATATATTATATACAGATGAAGTCTTTTCCTTGAATGTATGCCTATTCATGGCAAGGGAAATGCAAGCTTCCAGAGGGCAGATGCTACCTAGAGAAGAGAATAATATATTCATCAATACGTACATACGTATGTGTTAGTCACTCAGTTGTGCCTGACTCTTTGTGACCCTATAGACTGTAGCCTGCCAGGCACTTTTGTTCATGGAATTCTCTAGGCAAGAATACTGGAGTGCATTGCCATTTCCTTCTTCAGGGGACCTTCCCAACCCAGGGATCGAACCTGGGTCTTCTGCTTTGCAGGCAGATTCTTTACCCTCTGAGCCACCAGGGAAGCCCATTCATCACTAGTTATTCAATAAATATTGCTGCCTGTTAAGGATATCAGAAGCTGCACAAACATGTTACATGTAATGGTCTTCTACATTTACTTTTTGGTGTATTCATTTCAAGTGCTGAAGTCAATTTTTTACTCTAATACTATATATTCTATATATTTTGCTATGTTCCAGATTTGGGACTTTCAACTAAGGTAATTAGTTCATCTATTATTTTATTATTATTCTGGCTAAAATTATCTAGGTATATGTCTTTAGGTATAATGTTTAGTTATGTGTGCGTGCGTGCATGCTAAGTCACTTCAGTCCTGTCTGACTCTTTGCAACCTTATGGATTGTAACACACCAGGCTCCTCTGTTAGTGGGATTCTTCAGGCAAGAACACTGGAGTGAGTTGCCATGCCCTCCTCCAGGGGATCTTCTGACCCAGGGATCGAACCCAGGTGTCTTACATCTCCCGCATTGGCAAGTGGGTTCTTTACCACCAGCGCCACCCGGGGAAGTGCCAATGTTTAGGTATAATATACTTTATATTACCCATTTGGGTTTAAAGGTCTCTACTAACATTTTTAGATAAAGGCACAACTGTTCTTGAATTTATTAGGAATTTACTGTTTCATAATTTTATGCATTTTAGAACCAGGTATATAGGAAAGGAATCAATCCATCAAATGTTGAAGGCTTTATCACTGGCTTAATGAATCAATCTTGGAATTTTTAAATGGCAGTATATGCCAAGAAAATATAACATGACAGAATGCTACTTTTAACCCTGGGACAGAATATGCTACTTTGGCCATTTCTGTGCTTGAGTGTCCACTCAAAGAAGAAAAGGAAATTGCTGCAGACCATGATTTCATAATTTTTCTTCCCTGTCATAAAAGACAAATAAGTTTTGAGAAGCTCTCTAGCAAAAACAAGGCATAATTTTTACTTCATTCACTAAAGAGGAAAATACATTTATTTTTGGAAAGAATACAATTTCAATAACAAGCCATGAAAAGAAAATCTGAATTTGTCTAGTTGTTCACGTGACCTCTGAAAGGTCAATTTAGAAACACAACCAAATCGTAGAATTCTAAGCAGCCACTGCTCTAAGTCTCTCATCTAGTTTCCTATATTAGGAAGGCTTTGTTTTTGGCATTGTGAATGAATTTTTAGTTGTTTGAACCTTTTAGTAGATATTTTCAGTCATTTTAAGCAACAAATTATCACCTTTCATGTTGATCCAAGAAAATGAACTGATGGAAACACGATCTATTTGGAAATATTAGCACAGCCATGCCAATGGACACAGAAAAAATTACTAAGTTCATGCTAGGCTTTAGCTGTAACTGTCATACAATGATTCTGACCGAAAAATATTACTGACTTTCTCTTTCCAAAAGCATATAAGGAACTCAGACCACAGGACAATGCATATTATATAGATTACATACGCATAACATGAGCCAAGCTGCAAGCACAGAACTGAAGGGTGCAGGAGAAAGGAGTCTGTTTTGCAAGAAAAAAATTTTAAGAGCAGAAGAGTAGCACAAAGGAAATACCTTAAGATCTCGCCTTTCCAGATGCAAAAGTTCAGCCCCTCTGATGTCATGACGGATGAAGATTTCTTTGTACTCTCCCAAATTGAGCAGATCCAGCCAAGCAGCAACTTCCTCTGTGCCCCATTTCTGAACTACCAAAGTTAAGAGCAAAACCCCCTTAATTTCTACATGCTCAATGCATTACAAAGCACAGGTTGGCCAAAGAAGATGCAAAACAGAGTACAGCAGCAGCACTAGCAAAGGGAAAGGTTCAAGGTACTGTCTCAACAAAACTACAACTCTGCTTTTTCCCATGCAAGTTTCAGACTGTCAATCAACACGAGGTTTTGACTACAAAGACATTCACTACTGTGCACTTGTGCCTTTCGCTTTAGCTCAATTTCCTCCTTAAAGCCATGCAAACTACACGATGTGTATAAAAATGTGTTCCTCATAATTGGGATCAGCAGTACAAGGTCTAAATAAACTCTGATGATTTCCTTAATATCATATACAAAACTTACTATAGTTGAGCTACCAATGCTAATAAAAATTTCAAATTGGACACAGGATATAATTTTACACAAACTTCTACTTCAGGTCTTGCCAACTTCAAGACCTTTATTGGTTCTCAGCTGCCTTTATTGGTTCCATTCTATTGATGATTCCCATTACAGATAATCACGCAATGTTTGTGTTCTAATAATTATGCAAGGCTTGCATGCATGCTAATCGTTTCAGCTGTGTCTGATTCTTTGCGATCCCATGGAGTGTAGCCTGTCTGGGATTCTCCAGGCGAGAATACTGGAGTGGGTTGTTGTGCCCTCCTCCAGAAGATCTTCCTGACCCAGAGATCGAACCCATGTCTCTTATGTCTCCTGCATTGGCAGGTGGGTTCTTAATCACTAGCGCCACCTGGGAAGTACAATTATGAAATAAGTGTCTTGTTAAATCAACTTAACATTGTCTAAAAACTGTCAACACTGCTTTCCAAGATGAATTGGGTTATTTTACTGTATGTGTTCTCTTTCATGCATTTCACCCAACATTGATTAGCTTATAAAAAGTCTCCTTGTTTGCCATATTTGGTTTTAAAATGCTCTTCAATAGCTCCTCTGTGCATTATCAAAAATAAGGTTATATATAACTTTTTAATATGAGATGGCTAACTCAGAAGAGTTATAAAATTATTTGATAAATTAAGACATCTACCATCACATACATAGAACTTGAAGGTCTTCAGCAGTAGTACAGCACTAAATTTAATCTCTAGGGAAAGGTGAAAAGGGAATTTGAAAGAATATCCAAGAAAGAGTTTAATCTTTTCTTGAGAATGCAAGTGTCACAGTGAATTGTTATTAATGAGCTGAAATGGTGTTCTAAGTCCTTAAAAGAGGAGGAACAGAATATGTAACTTGAGGTGGAAAATACACCTGGCAAGTCAAAGGATTAGACAAGTCTCTACGTTCCATTTGTCAAAATGAGATAGACTGTGCATGTTAAAGAAGGAAAACAAATTATAAGCCTTGAACTGCTGTTGAGCAAGATGAACCATCAAACAGAGGTGCTGACATTTACACAATGAAGTAGAAGCAAATCAGCAAACCACTTCATAGTCCTGTGTACTTCATGACTATAGACTCCTACTCACAATGGGACTATTTCAGGTGTGCTATGATTTTTTGTATGATGGTAAAGTGAACATAAAATGAAATTCACTATTTAAACCATTTTATAGTGTATGATTCAATAGCATAAATGCTCTTTATAAGTACATCCATAAAAGCTACTTATGAGTAAATCCATAATGTGGTACAATGATTATCACTCTCTAATCTCAGCTCATTCTCATCCCCTCAATGATATCACGTTACTCCGTTATTTTTTTTCTTAAAATTATACTTTCCCTTTCCGTGTGGATCACCTACCAGGCTGTGAACTTGTCTTCTGCTTCTGAACCTTCTCCTTTTTGAATTTGGGCACAATACGAAATACCGTGCTTCTGCTATTTCTCTTGGTGCAATCCATGGGGGGCTCCTGTTTGAGTCGAACAAGGAAAGAATTTTCTCAGGATATTAAGAGAAGAAAAACCCTCTCTGACAGCAGAGATAACATAGGAATAGGTTATACACACAGAACACTGTTGGAGTGATAACTCCCTCCCCAAAGTTCATGGTGTTGCATACTCCTGAAAATGTACTGAATCCTGGAAGATGACTTTGTTTACATAAAAGCTTTTTCTCATTTGCTCAAGAAAAGTGCGTTTGAAAGGAGGACAGTAGTCTCCCCGACTAGGACAGTAGTGTAGTTCCCCTTTCTGTGGTTTCTGTTACCTGCCATCAACCTCCTTCTGAAAATACTACATGAAAATTCCAGAAATAAACAATTCATACAAGTTTTAAGTTGTTCACTGCTCTGAGCAGCATGATGAAGTCTTGAGTCATCCTCATCTATCCCATCTGTGAGTCCCTTTGTAAAAAATCTGAGTTATCTGACCAGGTGTTGTGGTTTCACTGTGCTTGTGTTCAAGTCACCTTATTTTACTTAATAATGGTGCCAAAGAACAAAAGTAGTGATGGCAATTCAGATATGCTAAAGAGAAGCTGTAAAGTGCTTCCTTTAATGAAAAGATGAGAGTTCTTAATAAGGAAAAAAAAAATCGTATGCTGAGCTGGCTAAGATCTATAGTAAGAATGAATCTTCTGTCTGTGAAGCTGTGAAGAAGGAAGAAAAAATTCAGGCTAGTTTTGCTGTTACATCTCAGATTGCAAAGGTTACGGCCATAGCGCATGAGACATGCTCAGCCAATATGGAAGAGGCATGACAGCTGTACAGGAAGATATTTTGAGAGATGGACCACATTCACGTAACTTTTGTTACAGTGTATCGTTATAATTGTTCTATTTTATTATTGCTCATGTCTTACTGTCTAATTCATAAATTCAACTTTATCCTAGGTATGTGTGTGTAAGGAAAAACACGGTACATGTAGGGTTTGGTACCAAGGTTCCAGGGGTCCCTTGGGAGTCTTAGAAGGTATTTCCTGCAGATAGGGGAGGATGGCTATATTTAAAATGTTTTTTCTCCCGAACATTTCTTTTTCAAAAGGTGCATTCATATTCTATTGTCACAAAGCATACACATTTAAAAACATGTTGAATTTTACATACCTCATCCTCATTCGGGTGTAAGATATAATAAAGCCACGGAATCTCTGTTAACTTCTGTAGCTCCACTTCCACGGAATGTAAGGCATTGGATACTCGCTCTTCATGTGGAGATTCCAATTGCTATTTAACAGCAGATTAAAAACCGAGATAAAACAAGCCTCAGACACCAACCTCAAACGCTCAAACAGAATAAACTATTTCACTGACACTGAACATCCTCACCTCTTGTGAGGCGAGACAGAGTATTGTTGGTTTTAACACAAAGGAATAGAGAAAAAAGAACAAATTATTTTATACTGACTTCACTTAAGCAAATTTGCATAGATTTATCCTCACTTCCCAAAGGTGATATAAGCAACTAGTGTGACTTTAATAATTTCACAGAAAAAACTATTGCTATTGGTGGTTTTTTTCCTATGCAATCCCTTCTTCCTTCTTATCCTTGCATCCCGTCTGCCTTGCCGTAGTAAATAATCTCATCATTAACGTATTTGTGGCAAAAATCATTTTGATTTACATAGGCTACAGTGTAAGCAAATAATGATATTTCAAATTGGTCAAAAACATGTCACATAACAAGAATCGCCTGCCACAATAATCTTCTGGGTAACTAAAATAATGTTAGGGGAAAAAAATCCTATGGATCTCAGAAAAATTGGTGATAAAAAGCTGTTGTACAAATCAGGAAAAGCTAAATGGCTTGTAAACTGGAAGAAGGTTTGGAAACTTTAAAGAGAATTTAACTGGTCACCTCTTGCTCATTCATTTAAAGCACTTATCATCACTATTTAAAAAAATTTTTTGGCTACACGGGGCAGCATGGGGAACAGTTCCTTGACCAGGGATCAAACCCCTGCCCCCTGCATTAGGAGCTTGGAGTCTTAACCACTGGACCACCAGGGAAGTCCATAAAGCAGTTATTAAAAGTCACAAATTCAATAAATAAATAAAGGTGAAATCAACACAGCTACAAGCAGAATTGGGAGGCGACTGAATTCTAGCCTTGGCCTTGTTACTAACTATGCCCCCAAGGGATGATGAATTGATTTGAGGAGTCTCAGTTTCCTTCTCGGGCTTCCCTGATAGCTCAGTTGATAAAGAACCCACCTGCAATGCAGGAGACCCTGGTTCAATTCCTGGCTCAGGAAAATCTGCTGGAGAAGGGACAGACTACCCACTCCAGTATTCTTGGGCTTCCCTTGTGGCCCAGCTGGTAAATAGTAGAACATGACCACACAATTTTGAGGATCTCTTCCAGCAAATCAAACTTTGATAAATGATGTCAAAATTGTACAGTACTTATATATAGGTTCATGGAGATTAAATTTATTTTGGTCACACTGCAAGGCACGCAAGATCTTAGTTCCCCAAACAGGGATGGAACCCACACCTGCTGCAGGGGAAGCGTAGTCTTAACCACTGGAACACCAGTGAAGTTCTGGTTCACAAGATTTTAAACTGAAAGTTCAGAGAACTTTAATATTTATTTATTATGGATATTATTTTTCCCCTCTGTTATTCAAATGCTCTCAAATCCCCTCTGTTATTCAAATTCTAGTATTTCTAGAAGCTAATAAAAATACATAAATACTCCACCATATCATATAAAAGTTACCACTTTTATTTTAGTCTAAGTATGTATGTCTTATAAAACTGATAAAATAGTTATTGTATGTGCTATGAGCTAAGTTGCTTCAGTTGTGTCCAACTCTTTGTGACCCTGTGGACTGCAGCCCGCTAGGCTCCTCTGTCCATGGGGCTCTCCAGGCAAGAATGCTGGAGTGGGTTGCCATGCCCTCCTCCAAGGGATCTTCCTGACCCAGCGACTGAACCTATTTCTCTTATGTCTCCTGCATTGGCTATATTCATTCTATAAGCAAGATAAAGAGTGTAACATAGCTGCTCTCAAATGTGATTGATTTTTTCTTTTGATATCAATATTGTCAAACATTTAAAAATCATCCACTGGTAAAGGGGAATTCCCTGATGGTCTAGTAGTTAGGACGTATCCTTTCACTGCCGTGGACCAAGGTTTGATCCATAGTCAGGGAATTAAGATTCCACAAGTGGTGCAGTACAGTCAAAAAATAAAAATTTCACTGGTGTACATTTTCAAACCAAACATCCATATTTGACTATGACAGAAGAATTAAAAGTGCAGAAGAATCCTTCTATATTAACAAAATATAATTGATTAACATTAACCAAGTAATAACACTCAATGGGTACTTTCAGTATAGAGAGCTAAAACATAAAATAAGTTATGCTTCTAGTTATTCTCAATCAGCAGTTATCTTAAATATATTTCAAACAACACACAAAAAATACATGTCCGTCGTCCAGTAATTGGTACTGAGGTCATGGCTTGCTGGATTTCCTATGGGACTAATTTTGGAGAAGGAAATGGCAACCCACTCCAGTACTCTTGCCTGGAGAATTCCATGGATGGAGGAGCCTGGTGGGCTACAGTCCATGGGGTCGCAAAGAGTAGGACACGACTGAGCGACTTCACTTCACTTAATTTTAGAAGAGCAGCAAGAAGATTTTGGTTAAAAATAGAAGTGTCAAGAATAACCAAGATGATTTTCCTATTGGTTTTATCAAAAGGTATATCCAATATTTCTTTCTAAAAGTTTCTATTCACAACCACAGGAGAGGCAGCCACCTCTTGCCCCAGGGAAGTTGCTCTTGAGTTTCCCTTGGAAATGGGTAAAACCAATTGATTTATGCAGCCTTTAAGATTCTCTTCTCAGAACAAAGGATGCTTCAATGGCAATATTCTGGACAGCATCCAAACAGAAATTCCAACCAATCACCTCCAGTTAGCTAGGCTATGGACCACCTCTCTCATTCTTGCACTATGCCAGATACTATGATTTTTATTTTCACTTTTATTTAGATGTATAAATTTTCCCCAGTAAGAGATAAAATTATAGTAAAGAGAAATGTTTTAAGATCATCACCTCATCTATCAATTAATCAAAATTGTTACAAGGAATTAAAAAATAGCTAATATATTAGGCTTTCTACATTTACAACAGCATGTGTGAATAACCTAAAATTGAACACTAGGTGGCGAAAAGACCCAATGCTAGAACATTTCCAGGGTGAGGGAGGAAAAGCTAACAAGGGAAGGATTCTGAGCAAACCAGACAGAAACATTTACGGAATCCTAGCACTTTTGCTTGAGGTCCAAGGACTGTGGTCTGATTCACACTTGGCCTCAACTCGATTTCCAGCACCAATCTTGAGTGAACCCAGGGCTAGGTCTAGTTCCTGAAATTTAGTTCTGGACACACCGAGTCTAGAGAGCATCATCTAAGCCAGTCTAGAAAACAGGAACAATCATATTTCAAAGGTTAATTTCAGAGACATAGCTCTACCTCTACTTTTCTGCATTCATGGGTGAACAAGTCCTTGAAGAAGGTCTCACTCTCTGTAAAGCCCAAGATTCTCAAAGCTGACTGGGGAGAGCAGGATTACATAAAGACATGATGACAGGGAAGCTCCACTCCTGCTGTGGTTTAGTTGCAAGGTCGTCTCTGACTCTTGTGACCCCACGGACTGTAAACCACCAGACTCCTCTGTCCATGGGATTCTCCAGGCAAGAATACTGAAATGGGTTGCCATTTCCTTCTCCAGGGGTTGTTCTGCACTCAGGAATCAAACCAGGGTCTCCTGTATTACAGGCAGATTCTTTACTGACTGAGCTACGAGGGAAGCCCTCTACTCCTGTTAGCCTGAAGCGTAACTCCCAGGTACAGCCATACAGTTTCTTGAAAGCAAAAGTGAGGTGAAAAGGAAGCTCTGGAGATGGGGGCCAGAGTGTGCCTGTGCATTAGAATCTGATGAATGCATGCTCCCTAATGAAGGCAAGAACCATACATTTATCATCATTCTGATGTTATCCATCATTTCTTTTCCTTACCAAAGGAACCCTGCCCACTAGTAAAGATTCTGTTTCATTATATAGGGCCTTCACATTGATGGCTATTTCAGTGGCAGTGTCTCTTGTAAGACTCTAGGAAAAAAAAAAAAAGACAGAGACATCAAAGACAAGCAGTTCTGTATTAAACTGGGATTCAGTCATCACAGAGTACATTTTATCTTTCTGATTTAAATTCACATTGCAAATATTTTAAAAAATCTTCCAAAATACTCTTGTAACTGCAAAATGTCATACTCACATCTTCTGCGTCTTACAGCACAGAACCAAAAGAATATGCTGACTATAATAAACACACAGAACCACATCTCGGGCACACAAGCATGTATATGCTGGTGACAAAAGACACATATTCCCACAAAAATTGAGTCAAGGAAAATTATGTCTTAAAAGGGGCATTATCTGATCACATTAGTTCTATCCATTGAATTTCACTCTCATTAGTTCCAACCAACCAGACTGATTTTTAGACTTTCACCTTGAGGATGAACACTTCTTTTTACACTCACTTAGGTAACTTCAACTAAATAATTGAAAGGATAAAAACAATGCCATGTATCACTTGGCAAGTGAATATAACATCAAGAGTCAGATTCTACCCACCCGTTGTAACTTCTACATTAGAAAACTGACCAAATTTACTGATGCAGTAAAACAAAATGAAGAGTTATTTCAGTGGACAACTTCGACACTGAGTGATCAGTTCAAGTTAAACGCATGATACCTAGGTGTGCCCTGTGTGAAGGTACAGGGGAGAAGGTAAAAAAGAGGAATGGGAGATACTTAAAAGGAGAAGGAGTACAAGGAAGACGGTAAGGTGCCAAGTGAGTCAAAGTGAAATAGAAAAAAGGTGAAGCGAACTTAAGAGCAGGAGTGGGAAAACGGTGGCAGGAAAGGAAAATCAAGAAAACTTTGGTCATAAGTGAAGGGTAAACTTTTGGTAGAGACTCATACGCTGTTTTCTTTCAAAGCATGTGGCATGTTTAAAGTATCAAGCTCTCTATGTAACCAAAAAACGTGCGGAATGGGCATTTACCATTAGCTCCTCACCTCTGGGAAACGTGGGTTGGCTTTGTTCAGGGCGTGGGAGCAGGCATTCACCGCGTGGGCCAGCTCCTGCTCCAAGAGACAGTGGATGGTGGCCGCGTCACAGATCCTGGAAGCAGACACAAGACCCATGAACACAGCACTCTCCTGAGCACTACTTGAGTGTTCTAAAGTGTAGAAATCGTAGAATAAAACAAGTAAAAAAAAAAAAAAGATCATGAAAGGCAAAATTTGTTTAATAACTGCTCAATTATGAATGGCACAGGGTAGATTTACAAAATTCAGACCCTACTGCAACAAAAAATGTGTGCATGTGTTAGTCGCTCAGTTGTGTCTGACTCTTTGTGACTCCACGGACTGAGGCCACCAGGCTCCTCTGTCCATGGGATTTCTCAGGCAAGGATACTGGAATGGGGTGTCAGGCACTCCTCCAGGGGATCCTGGATTTGACGCAGGGATCGAACCCGGGTAGCCCACATTGCAGGCAGATTCTTTACCATCTGAGCTACCAGGTAAAAAAAATACCAACCCCGAAATCTTTTATATAAAAAGTTAGGCCTATGGACTGTCTGGGTGGTTAAGAATCTGCCTGCCGATGCAGATCAAACACAGGTTTGACCCCTGGTCTGGGAAGATTGCTCACGCCTTGGAGCTATCAATCAAGCCCAAGCGCCACAACTACTGAAGCCCATGCCCCCTAGAGCCGGAGCTCCACGAGAAGCTGCCGCAAGGAGACGCCCGCACGCTGCACGAAAGAGGAGCCCCTGCTCACTGCAACTAGAGAGAGTCCGTGGGCAGCGACGAACACCCAGTGCAGCCAAAAATAATAAATTGAAAAACACGTTAGGCCTATCATCAGAGATACGCACACTGAGGTGCTACTTGAAACCACAAGATACAGTAACACTTCATTTTGCATTATCGCTGGAAAGTTGAGAGGGGTCCCAAATGTAGAGTGAAGACACATCTTTTATTCACTGAAACTTCAACCAGGCACAGTTACAACAGATTCAGTCAGTTCAGTTCAGTTGCTCAGTCGTATCCGACTCTTTGCGACCCCATGGACCGCAGCACACCAGGCCTCCCTGTCCATCACCAACTCCCGGAGTTCACTCAAACTCATGTCCGTCGAGTCAGTGATGCCATCCAACCATCTCATCCTCTGTCGTCCCCTTCTCCTCCCACCTTCAATCTTTCCCATCTTCAGGGTCTTTTCAAACGAGTCAGCTCTTCACATTAGGTGGCCAAAGTATTGGAGTTAGGAGAGTTAGGGGAAAACATTGCCACATATATCATCATGCTAAGTGCTTTATGTGCATTATCTAATTTAACGTTCACAACCTAACAGGTAGTTGTGGTTTTTCTCCATTTTGCAGATGACGACATAAGAGGCTCAGAGAGCATTAGTATGAACACAAAGCTAATCGGTGATAGAGCCTGGATTTTAGTCTATGTCTATCCAACCCCAAAGCCTGTTGGGCCGCAGTACTTTGGGATCTAGACCTTCAAGAACAGTCCTAGAAAGACAGATCTAGAAAAGCAGGGCAATAAGGTAAAAGAAGAAAAAGGACAAATTCTACTGACTGCTAGAAAATGAGCAAGGTGTGCAATAAGCAAGAAGGTACATCTATTCTAAACCTTTTGCTTCTGACATCTTCAAGCAGAATGATCTTCAATCCAGAAAGGGAAGAACAAAAGAAGAGACAGAAGTCCTCCATGGCTGAATCACGAGCAAAGGAAAAGAATTTAATTCTTAAGGATCATATGATTGATATCCAAGACACAAAGGAACTTGCAAACATCACCTAAGCATCCTTATCAATAACCTTGAAACCATGAGGAAGAGGTTATTAATCAGAAGAACAGAAATGAGTAAATGTTACTCTAATTTTCAAGGCAAAAGAAAGTAATCAACATCAAGGGAACATTTCCAACTGCTAACTGAATTTCCTACTAGGTGCAGGCTTCCCTGGTGGCTCAGATGGTAAAGAATCTGCTGCAATGCAGGAGACCTGGGTTCGATCCCTAAGTCAGGAAGATCCCCTGGAGAAGGGAATGGCCACCCACTCCAGTATGCTTACCTGGAGAATTCCAAGGACAGAGGAGCGGGAGAGGCTGCAGTCCATGGGGTCACAAAGAGCTGGACCCAACTACGAGACCAACTTTCATTTATCTCTTTTTTCAAATGAGTATACATTCTGAAAATTGATGAGTGAGCCTGATTTACTGGCTTATGGGGAATCATGTCCCCCCTTTTTTTTTCGGATAAGGATATTTGGCTGGTTGACAGGATGATAATATAAGAACATTGTGGTTTCAAGGGAGCATGCTTTAGTTTCAAGAAAACTAAAGAACCTCCATACTGCTTTCCATAATGTATTAATTAGCTGGATTGCATTAATTATTTTACAATGTATATGTATATCAAATCATCACACTGCATACCTTAAATATACAGTATAGAATCTTTATTTGTCCATTGTACCTCACTAAAGCCAGGAAAAAAGAAAAAAACACAAAAAATTCTGTAAATTGAAGTCAACAGAAGATGTTCACAGTATCTAAGATGTACTTACCTTAAAACTACTATGTCTGTGGATAAGAAGCTGAGATGCACAATAATGCAGTTATGTGGATTTTCAGTTCAGTTCAGTTCAGTCGCTCAGTCGTGTCCGACTCTCCGCGACCCCATGAATCAGCTGGCTAAATATTAATTTTCCCTTATCTTTCTCCTAAGCTACTCAGTATCTTACATTTATCATCCTTATTCTAAAAATTTAAATACTGGTCTCCAGCAGTACAGGGTGTGCATCTTTTTACGTATCTCTAACATCCAGCACACTCTGGGCATCTAACGCGTATGTAAAGAGGAAAATAAGGAATGAGTGAGAGAGAGCAGACGGAGTGGGTGGGGAGGGAAAGGAAGCAAGTCAGCTTGTCGGACTCCTAAGCTTTGCTTCCCTTCTTTTCTATTTCAGCGTTTTGATCAGTGACCAGGTGAAGGTGTGGGAAGACTGTACCAGTGATCGTGCTCAGAACACCGAATATGCTGGACCTGCTGTGCCAAGGGTGCTTCCCACAGCGGGTCTCACCTAACCTTCACAGTGACCTGCTCAGGCAGCTCTTACCCACTTTGCGTAGATGAGATTTGGGTGAGGAGACAAGAAAACACGTGCCTGTGGTCCCTCCTCATCTCTGACGTTGAATCCTGGTCATAGTGATTTTTATCTGCTTTATGTTCACAGAACTTTTTCTTTTTGTTATCTTCTCTTTCTGTCTTCTAAAATTAATTTCTGTGGTCTGGCAAAGTCCGTGATGTATCTACTGGAAGCAGATTTTTGGACTGTTCCCACCCATCCCCACCCCCTGACTCTTCTTGGGAGCAGGGTTAATGTTTGTATTTCCTTCTACATCCCATAAACATTTAATAATTACAAAGCACCACATAAGTGAGTAATGTAGTATAAAGAGGGCTTCCTGGGTGGCTCAGGGGTAGAGAATCCACCTGCCAATTCAGGAGACACAAGAGACCTGGGTTCAATCTCGGGGTGGGACAGATGCCTGGAGGAGGGCATGGCAACCCACTCCAGTATTCCTGCCTGGAGAATTTCATGGACAGAGGAGCCTGGTGGGCTACAGTCCGTGGGGGTCATAAAGAGTCAGACACGACTAGGCACACACGCACAGTAAAGACTATATGTAAAGTGGGGAAATAATAACAGAAGGGTTACATATATTATATATATATATATATAATACATGCATTTATGTTTTATATGTGTTAAGCTGCTTCAGTTGTGTCTGACTCTTGCAACCCCATGACCGTAGCCCACCAGGCCCCTCTGTCCACGGGTTCTCCAGGCAAGAACACTGGAGTGGGTTGCCATTCCCTTCTCCAGGTGATCTTCCCCACCCAGGGACTGAACCCACATCTTTTACATCTCCTGCCTTGGCAGGCGGGTTCTTTACCACTCAGTTCAGTTCAGTTCAGTTGCTCAGTCGTGTCCGACTCTTTGCGACCCCATGAATCACAGCACGCCAGGCCTCCCTGGCCATCACCAACTCCTGGAGTTCACTTAAACTCATGTCCATCGAGTCGGTGATGCCATCCAGCCATCTCATTCTCTGCCGTCCCCTTCTCCTCCCACCCCCAATCCTTCCCAGCATCAGAGTCTTTTCCAGTGAGTCAACTCTTCGCATGAGGTGGCCAAAGTATTGGAGTTTCAGCTTTAGCATCAGTCCTTTCAGTGAACACCCAGGATCGATCTCCTTCAGAATGGACTGGCTGGACTAGCGCCATCTGTAAAGTAGGGCTTCCCAGGTGGCTCAATGATCAAGAATCCAACTGCCATGCAGGAGATGCAGGAGACACAGGTGCGATCCCTGGGTGGGGCATATCCCCTGGAGGAGAAAATGGCAACCCACTCCAGTATTCTTGCCAGAAGAACCCCACGGCCTGAGGAGCCTGGAGGGCTACAGTCCATAGGGTCGCAAAGACTCAGATACGATGGAAGCGACTGCGCACATATATAAAACATAAAATCTATAAAATAACAAGCGTGTACATTAGGCAAGCTCGCCCCTGTGTTTCTGGAAGTCTGAGACCTGGCCTGTGGGGAACACAGGGTGTGCGCGCAGTGTCGGAGTGGACTGCTGAAGGTGAACAGGGATTTCTGAGGCACAAGGGAGGTAGCACATGGAGAAGAGAGGCATCCCTTTCAGAGACTGGGAACCCCTGCAGAGACGTGTTAAAACTACGGGAAGCAGAACGGGCTCGGGTACCTGGTGATGAGCTCCTCGGCCGCCTGCGAGCACAGCTGCATCTGAGACACTTCCTCCGTGGCCAGGTCCGCAGCATGCTGGATGTACAAGTGCGTTCGGAGAACTGGCTTACCAGAATCACACTTCTGCTTATCTTCCCAAGACTTAAGGGTGCTTTCAAAGGCCTATTTAAAATCAATACGGCAATGAACTGTGTGCTTAGAGCTACACACACACAAATAAATGTGTATTTAGATAGTACACGAATGGCTTTAAAACTACTATTACTTTTTTCCTAATCCTAACACTTCATGAAATATATTGCAAGGATGAAGAAGACATCTTAAAGTTTTCTCATATATTACAACAAATAAAAAGTAATGTAATTGGTGATCATTATATCAGAAAGTTTTTAAAAAGCTTCAACTTAGGCTTCAATATTTACTACTGTATGAATAACAAACAGGATGAATGTTGTAGTCTTATTCGTTACGGGTGTGACCTTAATTAAGAATACATATTCTGGTAAAGGCAAAACTGTAAAGACAGAAAGAGCTGGGGGTGCCAGGGGTTGGAATAAGGGAGGGAGGGATGTGAGGAGCAGGACAGGAATATTTAGGGCAGTGAAACTACTGGGCATGAATCTGTAACAGTGGACACAAATGATTATACATTTGTCAAAACCTACAGAATGTAGAACACAAACTGTTACTTCAGTGAATAATAATGTATCAATAGTGGTTCATCAGCTGTAATAAATGCACCACGCTAAAGCAAGATATTAAGGGGAACAGAATAGGGAAATATAATAGGGGAATTCACGTGCTTGTCAGGGAGGTGAGGACGTATGTGGGAATAGAAACAGGATTCTCTACAGTTTCTGCTTGATTTTTCTCTAAACCTAAAAAAAGAAACCATTTTCAGAACTAAATAAATATTTTTTTTTCATGTTTTTAAACCAGAATGATCTAAATGTCAGACTTAAAAGACAATTTAAATCTTTTCCCTGGGTTTCTGTTTTTCATAACTATTTATTTTTTACAGGCTGAACAGACTCTAGAAGAACTTATTTTCGGCTACGTACCCTGTCCCTGGTGAGCATCTGAGCTCTGTTCTTGTGCACGATCTTGATAATCCCTGGAGGCTGAACCCATGCTTCTCCGTCCACCTGCACTGGGACTCCCTCGTCACCAAAGATAGTGATTTTTACTGTACGGCACTGAAATAAAATGAGTTATTTGAGAGTACAACTCAACTGACACTCAATCTTGTTGTATTCAAAGTTGACTCTTAGTCCATTCTGTGGAATGGGATGTTATGCTTTTCCACATAGGATGACACAGTAAAAACTGGAATAACAAGAAAGCCCATTATTTTACAGATGAATATACAGCGTATGAGTCATTGGAATAGCTTCTCAACAGCCCAAGCGGTGAGGGCTTCTCAGCTGGCATTAGTGGTAAAGAGCCCATCTGCCAATGCAGGAGATTTATAAGACACGGGTCTGATCCCTGGGTCAGGAAGATCCCTTGGAGGAGGGCATGGCAACCCACTCTAGTATTTGGGCCTGGAGAATTCCATGGAGAAAGGAGGCTGGCGGGCTACAGTCCAGTGTTGCACAGAGTCAGACACAACTGAATCGCCTTAGCACGCATATGCACACAAGTAGTGAAGCCAGGTTTGAGTAGGGAAACCGACCTGGGCAATTCGATGGTGCTGCAGTTTAATGACCCTTGAAACGGCCATCTGCACGCTGTCAAAAATTGCAACGACTTCTAGGATCTTGTCATCAAATGATGGTGCAGCAAATATCTGAAAGAAAAACCACATTACACTTTCACTAATACAGTTAAGGTTTAAATGAAATGGCCCACCAAGCAATGTAAACCCTGCAACATACATATTTTTTAAAATATATAAAAATAGGAAGCAGAAAAGTAAGGAAATATTATCAGTAAATGATACTTCAAGGACAAAATTAATCACTGAAGAGAGCTTAAAATAAACATAATAAAGGTTTGAAAATCCATGGATATAATACTCATGCCCCTCTTATAAAGCAGTCTTGACAGGAGTGAACTAATATATTTCCAAATAATTTATCTTGGTGTGTCTGTGTGTCTGTGTGTGTGTGTGCATGCACTATGCTCAGTCGTGTCTGACTCTTTGCAACCCCATGGACTGTAACCCGTCAGGTTCCTCTGTCCATGGAATTTTCCAGGCAAGAATACTGGAATGCATTGTCATTTCCTACTTAGGGAATCTTCCCAACCCAGGGATGAAATCTGCATCTCTTGTTTCTCCTGCGTTGGCCAGAGGATTCTTTACCACTGCACCACCTGGAAAGCCCCATCTTGACATGAGATGTACTAATTATCTGTTCATACATAACTCAGGTATCTCAATAAAATGATGCATGTAACTTTAGGAAACTTTAAAATGTCAGAATGTGATGCAGACTTCAGAAAATTAAAGCTAATGTCCACCACTGCACCACCAGGAAAGCCCCGAATTGGTATAAAATGTATTAAATATCTGTTCATACATAACTCAGGTATCTCAATAAAATGATGCATGTAACTTTAGAAAACTTTAAAATGTCAGAATGTGATGCAGATTTCAGAAAATTAAAGCTCATGTCCACCACTGCACCACCTGGAAAGCCCCGTCTTGGTATGAGATGTATTAAATAGCTGTTCATACATAACTCAGGTGTCTCAATAAAAGGATGCATGTAATTTTAGGAAACTTCAAAATTTCAAAAAGTGATGCAGATTTCATAAAATTGAAGGTAATAAACATGGAAACTGCAATCGAGTTCACTTGATATGTTTTAAGGGAAATTTTTCAAGGTGTTACAAGTGGCGTCTGTATGTGCTTTATTATATATCTAACTACAACTTTTTTAGGGCATTTAAGAACATGAAAAGAAATCTCAGAAGATGAAAACACGTGGGCTTTCTTTGCTTTGATGTTAAATGTATTTTCACAAAATTAACCTAAAAACTTTAAATTTCAGTTCTATTACTTTGTTCCTTTTACTCCCTCTTTTTACGGTGTCATACATTATTATGACTCTGAAAAAATTCAATGTAAATTAGTATCATAATTAAAACTTTGACTGAAAATCTCAGGACACAAATTTGGGAAGTTTTTGTTATTAGACTGCCTGGTTTTAAACTCTGTCTCCTCCACTTATGAATTGGGTAAACTTGTGTCAGTTTCTTCATTGATAAAATTTAGATAAAAATTGTGGGTATTCATATGATAATCTCAAGAGATGCAGGAAAAGCCTTTGACAAAATTCAGCATACACTTATGATTAACACTCTTTAAAAATGGGCACAGAAGGAACCTACCTCAACATAGTAAAGTCATATATGATAAGCCCACAGCAAACATTATTCTCAATGGTGAAAAACTGAAAGCATTTCCCCTAAGATCAGGAATAAGACGAGGGTGTCCATTCTCGCCACTATTATTCAACATAGTTTTGGAAATCCTAGCTACAGGAATCAGAGAAGAAAAAGAAATAAAAGGAATCCAGATTGTAAAAGAAGAAGTAAAGCTCTCACTGTCTGCACATGACATGATACTGTACATAGAAAACCCTGAAGATATTAACAGAAAATTATTAGAGCTAATCAGTAAATTTAGCAAAGTCACAGGACTCAAAATCAATACACAGAAATCACTTGCATTCCTATAAAAAATGAGAAAGAAAAATTGAGGAATCAATCCCATTCACCATTACAACAAAAAGAATAAAATGTCAGGAATAAACGTCGGTCACAACTGAGCAACTGAACTGAACTGAACTGACTGGAGACAAAAGAACTGTATACAGAAAATTGTAAAACACTGATGAAAGAAATCAAAGATGACATAAACAGATGGAGAGATATTCCACGTTCCTGGGTAGGAAGGATCAATATTGTGACGATGACTATGCTACCAAATCTACAGATTCAATGTGATCCCTATCAAATTACCAATGGCATTTTTCACAGAACTAGAACAAAAAATTTCACAATTCACATGAAACACAAAAGACCCCGAATAGGCAAAGCAGTCTTTAGAAAGAAGAATGGAGCTGGAGGAATCAAGCTTCCTGACTTCAGATTACACTTCAAAGCTACCGTCATCAAGACAGTATGGAACCTGCATAACAAAAGAAATATAGACCAATGGAACAAGATAGAAAGCCCAGAAATAAGCCCATACACCTATGGGTACGTTATTTTTGACAAAGGAGGCAAGAATATACAATGGAGAAAAGACAGCCTCTTCAGTAAGTAGTGCTGGGGAAACTGGACAACTACATGTAAAATAATGAAATTAGAACACTTCCTAACACCAAACACAAAGATAAACTCAAAATGGATTAAAGACCTAAATATAAGACCAGAAACAATAAAACTCTTAGAAGAAAACATAGGCAGAACACTTGATGACATAAATCAAAGCAAGATCCTCTATGACCCACCTCCTAGAGTATTGGAAATAAAAACAAAAGTAAACAAGTGGGACCTAATTAAACTTAAAAGCTTTTTCACAGCAAAGGAAACTATAAACAAAGTGAAAAGACAAACCTTAGAATGGGAGAAAATAATAGCAAATGAAATAATTGACAAGGGATTAATTTCCAAAATATACAAGCAGCTCATACAACTCAATGCCAGAAAAATAAACACCCTAATCAAAAAGTGAGAAAAAGACTTAAACAGACATTTCACCAAAGAAGACAACAGATGGCTAAGAAACACATGAAAAGATGCTCAATATTTCTCATTATTAGAGAAATGCAAATCAAACTTGTAAGATATCAGCTCACACCAGTCAGAATGGCCATCATCAAAAAGTCTACAAACAATGAATGTTAGAGATGGCGTGGAGAAGAGGAGCCCTCTTGCACTGTTGGTAGGAGTGTAAATTGGTGCAGCCACTATGGAAGACAGTATGCAGATTCCTTAAAAAACTAGGAATAAAACCACCATATGACCCGGCAATCCCACTTCTAGACATATACCAAAGACATATACCTGAGGAGACCAAAATTGAAAAAAACACATGTATCCCAACATTCATTGCAGCACTATTTACAATAGCTCCAACATGAAAGCAGATGTTCTGTAGAGGTTTATCAACAGATAAATGGATAAAGAAGCTGTTTTACGTACACACAATGGAATATTACTCAGCCATAAAAAAGAACGCATTTGAGTCAGTTCTAATGAGGTGGATGAACCTAGAGCCTATTATACAGAGTGAAGTAAGTCAGAAAGAGAAAGATAAATATCACATACTAATGCATATATATGGAATCTAGAGAGATGGTACTGATGAATTTATTTGCAAGGCAGCAATGGAGAAAGACACAGAGAAGAGACTTACGGACACGGGGAGAGGGAAAGAGAGGGTAAATGTATGAAGAGAGTAACATGGAAATGTACATCACCATATGTAAACTAGATTGCCAATGGAATTTGCTGCATGTCTCAAGGAACTCAAACAGGGGCTCTGTATCAACCTAGAGGAGTGATTGGGAGGAGCTTGGGAGGAGGTCCAAGAGGGAGAGGACATATGTACACCTATGGCTGATTCATATTGCTGTTTGACAGAAAACAATAAAATTCTGTAAAGCAATTATCCTTCAAATAAAAAATAAATACATTTAAAAATTTTCTTTAGTTTTTAAATGTGGGTTATTAAGCTATGAATGTGAAACTCTCAGAACACTGTCTGCCTACCTAGTAGGGGTTTAAGAAACATTAGCTTTATTTATCTCAATCTCACTGATTTCTTCTTGAAATATTTAAGAGTGATGATGGGCTGACAAAACAATTGACTGCTAATTTAAATCTCTATACTCCAATAGGATTGTAATACATTCATATTATGAAAATTACAAATATTTTCCAATTTATTTTATACCTTAATCCCTGCCTGCACATTTAAGAGCTCTGAAAAATTGGTTCAGTGAGAGCCATTTACATCATAAGCCTCAAATCAAAGGGCCTATCATTCAGTGTATATGACTCTTCAGAGATCACGGTAAACTTTCCATTTTTATTGTTATCCAGGCATTAATAACTGTGTCATGTCTCATCTTTAGGACAACTGCATTTCTTAGGTTGTGTTTTTTCTTTTTTACTAAAAGAGCACATAAAAACAAAAATAACCATATACCTCAATGGCCAAGTGAGCCCCTTGACATTTCTAAAAATTAAAACAGTAATAAAATACAAATTTAGAAAAGTAAAGGTACAGAAAAGTATTTTGGTAGGCAGAATAATATTCCCCTCCCTGCCTTCCAAAATGCCCAGGGCCTCATTCCTGGAACCTGGGAATGTCACCTTACACAGCAAAGGAGCCTTTGCAGATGTGATTAAATGAGGGACCCTGAGATGGGGAGATTATCCTGGATGACTGGGGTGGGCCCAGTGTAATCACAGAGGTCATTACAAGTGGAAGCAGGAGGCAGAAGAGGTCAGAGTGATGCAATGTGACGAGGACTCAGCCGCCTCCAGCAGCTGTGGAGATGGAGGGAGGGACCTCATGCCAAGGAATGTGGGCAACTTCTGGACAGAGCAAGGGAATACTTACATCGTCTTCTTTAGTTCCACCCCAAAAGTTAGTGCCTCCGGCATAGCTGGGGATGTTCAGCACTGCTATTCCTTGCAGACTGGGGAGAGGGATATACTGCCCGTCGCACTGTAAAGCCAAAAGCTGAGAGGTCAGATCAAAAGAGCAAAACCACAAGTTTGGAAGACAGCAGAAGACCAATGACAACGGAGGAAAGTGGTGGTGATGTCAGCTTTCCTATAAATACATTCCTATACATTATCTTATTTTTTAATTTAAAAAATTTTACAGAGTAAATAATTACAGCAGAAGTTGTGTTACAGAAAAACAAATCGAAAAAAAGTGTTTTATAAACCAACCTCAGTGTTCACTGATGGATAAATGGATTAAAAATGTGATTATATATATATATCACACATATATGTAATATATATATATATAATATTATATATATCACACACACATATATAATATGCTGTGCTATGTATGCTTAGTTGCTCAGTTGTGTCCGACTCTTTGTGACCCTATGGACTTTTATCCCACCAGGTTCCTCTGTCCATGGGATTCTCCAGGCTGGAGTGGGTTGCCATTTGCTTCTCGAGGAGCTCTTCCCGACCCAGGGATCGAAACCTGCGTCTCCTGTACTAGCAGGAGGGTTCTTTACCACTGAGTCACACATCAATAAGTTCTTGCTAAACAGACGGTTTTAGCCTTTGTTTTAAAAGTGAGGAGTCTGAAGATGTCACACTTAAAACAGACGCTGTATTTTCACTAATTCTCAAACTAATTAAAAATTTAAAAATAGTTAACATAATTTTATAAAAGTTCCATTTTAATCGCCAATGAAAATGATCTTCAACCTTTAGAACAAATGTGAATCTGGTTTGGACCCACTTTTCAAAAATTTTAAATAATTGTGAATACTTCCTGACACTAACCTCCACAAGGTGTTTTTAACCTTTCTTTTCCTTTACATGACAACAGAGTCAAAGGTTCACACTGTATCTGGGTACCTAGGGTGGTTCCTGGCACACAGCAGGTGCTCAGTGATTGAGTGATAAATGAATGAACGTAAAGTATTCAGTTGAACAATAAACCTTTTCTGAACGCAACTGAACAAATATTTTTGTGTGCTTTAGAAAAAAGTCGTATGAGTCACAAAGGAAATGGAAAAATGCTACCTTCATAAATATAAAAGGAATACTAAAAAAATTCAGAGCACTCCTTAAAGATTTTATCAACGAATATACTATTTGCAAGCATAATATGGAATAAGATGAAAATGTCAAAAGCTCCATATACTTTGCTGAATTTAACATACATGCATTAGGAAAACACCCATGGTTAAGAGCTTAATGTCCATTTCATATAGTCTCAGGGAAAGTATGAGCAGTACAGATTCAATAAATTAAGGTCACCTGACTCAACTGTTTCTTTCAGATTCAGGAGTAAGTTCAGGAGTGTTATACATTTTGTATAAACTTTTCTAATCTCATATTTCCACTTGTTCATGATGCAGAAAAATGCTTTAAAACGGCAGTTACACTTTTTTTCTGATTAGTATTTGCTTTTCAGCTCCTTTCATTAGGAAATACGGGAAGACAGTGGGCCTATTTTGAATTCTGTCACTTATTTGGTCAAATGCCTTAGACTTTCAGAGATTCATTTTGCTCATCTGGAAAATTGGCTAATAATACTTCATCCATAGTGTGGCCAACAAGATACGGGACAAGAAAACACCTAAAACACATAGTAGGGAGTCAGTAAATGTCTTTTTTCAGTTATAATTACAAATTAATGTTTTATGGTGAAAAAAACTGGAGTTGAAGTTTTGGCTTCTCCAGGTACTAACTGCTTGATCTTAGGTAAGTGACTTGAAATAAATTTTAAGAAATTTATTTCTGAAATAAATAATAATACTTGTCTCATAAAGAATGATAATAACTCTGATAAAGTTTAAGTATTAAACACAATATGTAGAAAGCATTGAGGAAGCGTCAATTATTATTTTTGTTGCTGTTTAGTCTCTCAGTTGTGTCTGACTCTTTTCTGACCCCAGAGACTGTAGCCTGCCAGGCTCCTCTGTCCACGGGATTTCCCAGGCAAGAATACTAGAGTGGGTTGCTATTTCCTGCTCCAGGGGATCTTCCCAAACCAGGGATTGAACCTGTGTCTCCTGAATTGGCAGGCGGATTCTTTATTACTGAGCCATCAGAGAAGCCCTCAATTATTATATAACATGACTTAAAATGTAGCTACAATTATTAATGAATGAACTAAACAAAGATAGAAATTACTATAAGCCAACTTTAACAAATTATGGAAACAACTGTTATGAAATTATGGAAATATGTGAAATTACCAAAAATGTGAATCAAACAACTCTTTGTTATATTTTATTAAGGATTACAGGTGTACACTGTTTTTCTCCTTCATGTATCTTAGTATTGAAGGGATTCAAAATAGTATTTGATCATTACTTCACTTAAAATCTAGAACAAGCTGCTTGATGCATGTAAATTAGGTATATCTGGACAAAAAAGTCATCTTTAAGAAAAAAATTTGAATCTTAATGACATTTTTCATTCATAGGTCAAAGGTATTTCTGCTCTAAAAATTGCAAAATTTGATATTACAACGTTATTCTACATTTCTGGCATTCCCATGATTGTAGAGAGGATTATAAATGTCATTCAAAGGTTCGAAATCTTCAGTACCTATCAGATTCACAGGGTATATGGCTTGAGAAACAGGATTTATATTTGCATAATTCTTTACAGTTTAAACTGTGATTTTTTGTATCAATGAATTATAATTCTGCACATAAGCATTATTTTATCCATTTTGACATTGGAGAAGCCAAAGCCAAGGTCTTTGCTTTGTGCAAACTCAAAGTCAACACATGACTTCTATACAACACAACAGGGGAAGGTAGACTCCTGAGCAAAATGTTGAGGGTTTTTTTGCCAGTGACTGGCACTTGGTGAAAAGGGATGTTTCTGAGAAAAACTTCCTAAGCCCTGCATCCCTCTTCTCCACCTTTATCCCAAGTGATCCAACATCAAGGAAATTAATTTTTAAACAATGAACCTTCCATGGTCCTCAGGAGTAGCAGGTGTTTTGCTTATTTTTAACTATGGCAAAGAATTCTCTAATTCTTCTACTTTACCTTTTGTGCATATTAGCAAGATGCTTTCACATATCTTGTTTTCCTAAATTTACTTTCCTTTTAATCATTGAATATCAACTTCTGTATCAGGTCAGAATTATACCAAGTTCTGAACCTAAGGTTCAGAAACCAAGGGGCCACAGATAGAGTCACGGTCTGTTAACTGGAATGGTAAAAACATATCTCTCATAGTCAACAATCTCTGAAATCTAGCAATGCACTCAGTTATAAATGTAGACAACAAACCACACATCGGCAATACAGTACTTGTGACTTCATCACAATAGAAACAGATATTTTGTATTATATTACAGATGTTTCAGATATCTTTTAATATCATTTATGTTCATCATTACTTCAAAAGTATGGTAAAAGTGTGAAGTATTAGTCGCTTAGTTATGTCTGACTCTTTGCAACCCATGGACTGTAGCCCACCAGGTTCATCTGTTCATGGAATTCTCCAGGCAAGAATACTGGAGTGGGTTGCCATTCCCTTGTCCAGGGGATTTTCCTGACCCAAGGACTGAACCTGGGTCTTCCATATTGCAGGAAGATTCTTTACCATCTGAACCATACTTACGATTATATATACCATTACTATTATATATACCATTAGATTTTTGTCATTTCATGTAGCAACAAAGAAACAAATATATTACTCTACAACGCTTTAAAAATATTTTGTTAATTTATTTCAATATTATTTTATTTTGTGTCTGTATATATTTAAAGAGTGCTTTAAAAACAATATTCCGAGAAGGAGTCCATAGTTTTTACTAGGATGCCAAAAGGGTTCACAGGTCAAAAAGTGTTAAGAACCTCTGCTTAATGGAGATTACAAAGCAGCTGTGTAGGATATTGTTTAGAATTTGGACCATCGATCAAAAAGGACAGAAACAGAACTTCTGAAGAGCTGAAGGCTCTCCTAGAAATAAAGCAATCCAGTCATTCTCATTCTGGATAGTTCCCCAAATCCTAAAGATGGCCAGCTATGGGTCTTGACCACACATCACTTAACAAATTATGTAAATGATCATTTGCCTGTCTGTTTCCCTCTCAAGTCAGGGCCAGGACCTGTGCAAGCTTATGGGTCTAACAAAGATGAACACGACTTCTTACCCATCTTTAAGCAGAGTGTAGCTGACTAGGGGACATGAATAAGGAAAATGATTATATAAGCAGTTCATAGGCAAGAACCCAAGTTGAGCAATGGATGGGGCAGCCAACAATAGCATTTACAGAGTATGAGCCTTCCTGATTTTGTACCTTTTCAGCCAGTAACATCTATCTTAATTTTATAAGCAATGATAAATCAAACCAATGGATCATGTAGCTGTGCTCTAGAGTGACAGGTAGAATAGGTTTATTTTTGCTAGGACATTTACTTGATAATGAATGAGCCAGACACTTCTCTAGTCCACATTCCATTATTAAGATAACAACTAAGATAAAAAACATTGTTTAATTCATTGAGCTGTCAACTTAAGATTTGTCCTGGTGGCTCAGACAGTAAGGAGTCTGCCTGTAATGCAGGAGCCTCGGTTTTCGATCTCTGGGTTGGGAAGATCTCTTGGAGAAGAAAATAGCAACCCAGTCTAGTATTCTTGCCTTGAGAATCCCTTGGACTGAGGAGTGAGGCAGGCTACAGTCCATGGGGTCGCAAAGAGCTGGAGAAAACTGAGCAACTAACAATTTCCCTTTCACTGTATGTAGTCTATACCTCAACTTAAAACATCTGGTTACAAAAAGATACAAGACAGGAAACACAAGCCTATCATCATAAACAGTGAGCTCTGGACCAAAGGTGAAGGAAAATAATACTGTAAGAAATGAGTACACTTCTCAGGGCTTCCCTGGTGGCTTAGTCAGTAAAGAATCTGCCTTCAATGCTGGATCCCTGGGTTGGTAAGATCCCCTGGAGGAGGAGACGGCAACCTACGCCAGTATTCTTGCCTGGAGAATCCCCATGGACAGAGAAGCCTGGCGGGCTACAGTCCATGGGTTTGCAAAACGTCAGACACGACTGAGTGACTAAGCACACACATACACAGCAGACTTCTCAGAGCCATGTCCTCTATCTTCTTTTTTCTGTTATCAGATTAAAGAACTTTTGCTGTCCTTACCATCCTATTTAAATTAGTAAAAAAATATATATATATATACTAGAAAAGGTAAATGCTCAGAATCTCTTTTGATTTTATTAACTTGTTAGAATTAATTGGAACAAAGTATACATTTAACTTAAAAACTTCTATTTACTGTGAATGGTATTTTCAGGGATTTATGAAACTTCAGGTGCTATAGAATCAAGTCAGAATTTGGAAACTTAAGTGAAAAAGAATCTGATAAAAATGCTATCCTGGGAGGGAGGTTCCAGAGGGAGGGGGCATATGTATACCTATGGCTGCTTCATGGTGATGTATGGCAGAAACCAACACGATAATGGAAAGCAATTATCCTCCCATTGGGCTTCCCTGGTGGCTCAGAGGTTAAAGCGTCTGCCTCCAATGCGGGAGACCCGGGTTCGATCCCTGGGTCGGAAGATCCCCTGGAGAAGGAAATGGTAACCCACTCCAGTATTCTTGCCTGGAGAATCCCATGGACGGAGAAGCCTGGTAGGCTACAGTCCACGGGGTCGCAAAGAGTCGGACACGACTGAACGACTGAACGGAACGGAATCCTCCCATTAAAAATAAATAAATTAAAAAAATGCTATCCTGTGTATGTACACAGTTTCATGGTCTGGCCTTTTCATGGGGAACCTCAATTTCATAGAAACGTCTAAATTTCAGGGTCTAATGATAATGGTAATTAAGTGTGTCACTCATATCCAGTGTCTAATACCTCCTTTGGCATAAAGTAGAAAACCACTTTTATTTTTTTACCCTCCAGTGTTTAAGCACTATTCAAGAGAATAAAGTGTGCCCTAAATGTCCTAAGTGTTAGTCACAGTCAAGTCCGACTCTGCGACCCCTTGAACTGTCCATGGAATTCTCTAGGCCAGAACAGTGGAGTTGGTGGCCATGCCCTTCTCCAGGGGATCTTCCCGACCCAAGATTCAAACTGGAATCTCCTGCAGTGCAGGCAGAGTCTTTACCATCTGAGCTACCGGGGAGCCCATTCAAGAGAACAGTTAAGGCCAAATCAGCTCCACAAATAAATCTTGCAAGATAATCTGAAATGTCTTTACTATCAAGCTGAACTTACTTCAAGTTGAACCCTCTGTTCCAAATTCTTATATGATCTTTGTAATAATTCCCGAGTTCCAAGGACTCCATACCACATTAAGTTTTTAGTTCGGCTCCTGAAAATAAACGTTGGCAGAGAATTTCTTTAACTATTATTTATTTACTCTTTAAACGCAGAGTCAGCCAAAGAGGTAATAAAATGAAATTAAAGTAAAATTGCCTTTGTGTAATTACATTATCACTATTATCCAAATTACCTGCATTTTTCAGGGTGCTCCTCTCTCTTATTATTAAATTCTAATGAAATTTTTGCATCTAATCCAATCCCAAAGTAATTGTTCATGACACATTTTTCTGAATAGCCATCTCTACAATAAGGAAAAGTACGTGAAAGTTAATTTCAAGTTCATAACAACAATTACAATTAGCACACAAAATAACACCTGACACCATTTAAGCTTACATTTCCTATATAAGAGGGGAAAGTTTACCAGGAATCATTTCCTATTTACGTGCCATGTGCATGACCCAGTGTGTCGTAAATTTCAGAACAAGTGACCTAAAGGGACTGTGGGCAGGGGAAGTGCAGACAGTAGTGGTTAATGCTTTTTCTATTAATTGTAACAAAATCTTAGTTCTTCTACTTCCTTCATAAGCCCCTCACTACACACACAAATGAGAGGGCCTCACAGTCAGATGCTAATACTCTTTTTTTTTGTCACAAAGTCTCCTCCACACTTGTACTTTTATTGAGTATTTATTGAGCAGAAAACAACTAGATTAGTCCCTTCTTCGAGGCCCTTTAAAAAAGTACAAAGGACTGTCATCAGAGAAATGAGACATAAAAAAGCAAAATTAATATGGAAGTAAAACAAAGTGTCAGTACATATTGAACAACTGATGTTTTAAAGGAATTTTAAGAAGGGAAGGGATCAGTGTGAGGCAGAAACTCCCTGAAATAAGTAAACCTTGACGTTGAATGTGGAAAGATGGCAGAATTGGAAAGGCTGAGAAAAAAATGAGGTGAAAGGAATAGCAAAATTACGATTATGAAGGCAATGATGAATAAAACATTCCAGGGAAAAGTGTATAGAGCTGCGACTCACTTTGCCACTGGGTTGGTATCCGAGACTACAGGCTGGAAGGGACCTACCTTAGATCATGAAAACCACTGTATTTCACATATGTTAATGTATTCATCATCATCAACTTTTGAAATTTGAAGATGATTCTTTTTTTGGATGTGGGACTGTTTTTATTGTAATGTATTTAAAATGTTACCATTCATATAAAACAGAAACAAGGAAAGCCAAAACAAAATATATGCAAAAGTATATTCTTACACTGAATCTGGATCTGGGTCAATAAATGGCGTTGCACCAAAAGGGTCAATATTTGCTAACAACATTTTGTTGATAATAGAACTTCCAGCAATTGAGGCAGCTAGTCCTGCTCTTAAACCTGGCCAGAAAAAAAATACAGAATCACACGTTAAGAGAAAAACAGAGCCAATCCATTGTTTTTAGTTTTCATCAGAAACATCTTGCTCCCAAAGCATGCAGCAAAATGTCTCCATGCTTTTCGGTGCTTGTTCTCATTAATCAAAACTAAGAATTATGATATTGGTAAATACAAGGTTTCTGCTGCTTCTTTTTATAATCTGTTGTCATAAGAAGTGAAACAGGTAAGGACCTAAATAGGAGTCTCTTTGTAACATTTCTCATTTACCATCAATGATTCTTAATTTCAACAAATAACCACTGCTTCCTTTTCATTAGCAGAGAAGGTAGGAAGTCTGTAAGGAATTTACAATAAAGGCCGAATTATCCGGAATGTCATGGAGTTATCATTTTCACACTCTCGAAGCACAGACAATAATACTCAAGTAAACATGCTGACATACAAAGGTGAAAGCTCAGTGTTGGTGTCAAGAATAAGTAGTAAAATATTAAACCCAGGTATTTATGGATTTTAGAAGAATACAGTATTGAATATAAAAATGAAGCATCTTACCTCTAAATATGCAAAACTTCAAGTTTATTTCAACAACTAGTTAGCTTTCCACTAACTAGTTATAGTATTCAAAGCTAATGAGTTTTATGACTTACCAAGCCAAATGTTAAGGCTAGAAGCACTAGGAATAAGGACCCCAGGAAATAGACAAAACAGAAAGAATGGTGAAGAAAAATATGTGTTGCAATTTAGAAACACTAGGAAATTAGGAAACAAAGTCTTTTCTTTAGCTCACATTCCTTTCTTCAACAAAGTGCTCCTCTTAGAAATGTTCATTATTTTAGTTACAAAGTTTAGCTGATTATCAAATAATCAAGATTAACTTTATTCTGTCATTTACTCTCATAGTTTCGAATATACGATGGCTATGCCAGGTCCCTTTATGTCTAAATAAGTAAATAAACGAACAAAACAACCATGCTGGTGAGAGAAAAACAGCTTGAAAAGATGAAGAGTCATATTTCAAATGCCCCAAAGAAAAGCATAATATTTTCTAAAATGTTTTAAGGTTAGCCATATGTACAGCTTCCATCCAGAAGGGTCCAGGTTTGAAGAGAGACAGGACCTCCAGACATAGAATCCTTTCCGGAACCAAAAGTGTCCTGGATTTATCATCTATACTTTAATATTTTCATTAAGACATAATTCATATACCATAAAATTCACCCCTTTAAAGTATATAACTAAGGTTTATATACACAAAATTGTTCAATGATCATTACTACCTGATTCAGAACTTTTTATTACCACTGAAAGAAATCCCATATGGGTTTGCAGTTATTTTCCTTTCCTTCCAGGGCCCCCAGATCTCAGATCCTGGAAACCACTAAACCACGAAAGTTCTCTTTCTCTATAGATTGGACTCTTCTGGACATTCATGTAAATGGAATCATATAATATGCACCTTTTTTGTGCTGAGCTTCTTTTGCTTGGCATAATGTTTTCAAGGGTAATTATGTTATAGCATATATCAGTGGTTCATCCTTTTTAATGACTGAGTAATATTCCATTGTATGTACACACCACATTTTACTTCTCCATTCATCAACTGATAAATATTTGAGTTGTTTCCACTTTTTGACTATTATAAACAATAATAAAGTCTCCAAATATTACTCTTGAATTGTGATACACCTTTAAAAATCATTTGTAGAAGAGACTGATTTTTAGGGTGTAATCTAGGTTCCAAACTACTCTAGAATGAATTTGGAAAGTTTTCACTAAGGCAAACAAATGGTACTTAAGGAGATCTCATTTATATTTACCTCCCTCCACTTCCATACACATCCTTCAGTTTCCACTAATACTATCCTAAATCCCAAGCCCTTATCAGGGCTGAAACAGATGCCTCAGATATTCCAAAAGGATGCAATATTATCAGTCTAAAAATAACTATAGATACTTGTGGCTTAAAACTAAGAGGAAGGCTGTAGGGATACTTAAAAGTTGGTTAAATATAAGATCAAATTTACCTTAGGACTTAAATTCAGATTCCTGGGTTCCACTCTAGAGCTACTCAATCAAAATTTCTCAGGTCAGGGGCCAGGAATATGCTTTCTAAGAGTTTCCAGGCAATTCTTATACACACCACAGTCTAAGGATCTGGACTTTGATTAATAAAAGTACTAAGAACACTCTCTTAAAGGAACACTTTATGAGCACATTTCTACACAGTTCAGGGAGATGAGTACTTATACATTTTCACAGAAATACTTAAAAATACACCATGTTTCAGAGTCAGTACTACCTGGGCAAATTATTCTGGTATTGAGCACAGGGAGGTTTTCCTTGCTGGCTGCCACAGGGGCACCAGGGCCAGAGTCAGTTTGGGAACGACCAGCCCGGCCATCCGGAGACCGAGGTGCACCTTTAACTGTGGGCAAGAAGTCCAGATTAAAAAACAAGCAAGTCTCTACACACTTGATGACATAAAATAATTTCATACATGTTTAATCAGTAGAACTGAAAACATTACCTTATGTTTACTTTTTTTTTTTTACCATTTTCTGTTCATTTTCTTGGGATTTACCATGTGGAAGGAATGTGTCACAGGTAGCTTTATTGATCTCTCATTTTAAATAGATGATGATCAATAGGATCAGACAGGAAACTATCTGCCTGTAATGCAGGAGACCAGGGCTCGATCCCTGGTCGGGAAGATTCCCTGGAGGAGGGCATGGCAACTCACTCCAGTATTCTTGCCTGGAGAATCCCCATGGACAGAGGAGCCTGGCGGATTAGAGTCCATGGGGTCACAAAGAGTCAGACACGACTGGGCAACTAACATTTTCACTTTTCACCATAATTAAAGGTCAATGATACTCCTAATCTGAAAGTGAGCAACCCATATTTAAAGAAAGGAAATTTTGACATCTGACAATCTTTGAAAATGGAACATATATATTGCAGTGTATATTATCAATGCAATCCTTTTCTCAAAAATGTTGAGTAAATAATCAAATGTAATTAATGTAATTCCCAAAGGAAAAATATTATTTTTTCAAATGAAATCAATATACTTTTATGTCTCAACCATTTACTCAAAACAGTTCTACCATATCCTTATAAAAGCTCATTAAAAATATTATTACAAAACAGAATTATTCTCAAAGTAAACAATAAAAAGAGATTTAATTCTACCTAAACTGGCACAATTTAATGGAGATCAAATAGTATCTTTAACTAATTTAGGAGCAGTTGGCAGGTGTTTAAAAGAAACAGTAATCCTCAAACTCAATTTAAAAATACTCTAAAACCTTATTATCTTTACTTTGTCTAAGACTAATTACAAACTAACTATATTAATCTTCCACTCTCATCTCTCTGTTCAAAAACTGTCCAGTTGCACTAAGGAAAAGGAACAGAACAGAACACTTTTTTTTTTTTTTGGACAGATGGGAGCCCTGGAACTAATTTCTTATAAAAACAACCTTTTGATATTCATCTCTGATAAAAAACCAGAGAGTATTCTAGTGACCAAGATTGATGTTTCACTACAGGTAACTAAATTAATGTTTCATGACTCTTCTTAAACGTAACATATCATTGATCATCTTAATGTGTATTTTGCACATCTCAGACATACAAATAATTAAATTATTCAATGATAATATAATGACTGTGCTTCAGAAAGTTAATGATTTAACTCAGAAAACACTCCTCCAGATACTGATATCCAATAAACTGGAATACTAGGCAAAAATTAAGAACAAATGCTGCACCATAAAGACTTGCATAATCTATGCTTATTTCAATAACAATATCTACATTATTCTATCTCTACTTTTTTGGTTTTCTTTGCAGACTATAATGAAGCATGAAATTCATGACAGTATAGTAAGATGGGATGGTAGCTGGTTGGAAAACCAAAACCAATGAGAACTGAAAATCCAGTCCTCCAAAGAGTCATTTACTATGTCCAGAAGGAGGACAGTATGAGTACTGGTGTGCTATTCAGTTCAGTTCAGTTCAGTTCAGTCGCTCAGTCGTGTCCAACTCTCCACAACCCCATGAATCACAGCATTACAGAAATATCTGGAAGATGCTGCTCAAAATGGGGCATCATATTTTAATGGGGCATCATATTGACCATTCATGAGAAAAACAAAAGGTTTAAAATGGTCACGTTAGATTGGCAAAATAATTTTAGACAGAATCTGGAAAAAGAATATGCAATGTGTGGAAAGAGGATATGATGCCCTGAAAGTTGTTTTCAGTTAGGGCTGTCCCATGGAAGAGCCACTTGCAATATCATGAAATTGATGGGTGTAAAACTGAACCATAAAGCACTACTCAGATGGCAGTAGTTGTTTCTGTTAACATGATCATACAAAAAGTTTTTAATAATAACGTAACCATGGGTAGAAATTTAAGAAAGAAAATATAGAGCTCAACACATTGACAGAAGAAAAACTTTCTAACAATTAGAGTTGATCATGAGAGCAGGCTCCAAAATCACTGCAGATGGTGACTGCAGCCACGAAATTAAAAGATGCTTGCTCCTTGGAAGAAAAGCTATGACAAGCCTAGACAGTGTATTGAAAAGTCAAGACATCACTTTGCCAACAAAGGACTGTATGGTCAAAGCTATGGTTTTTCCAGTGGTCATGTACGGATGTGAGAGTTGGACTGTAAAGAAGACTGACTGCCAAAGAACTGATGCTTTTAAACTGTGGTGCCGGAGAAGATTTGAGAGTCTTGGACAGCAAGGAGATCAAACCAGTCCATCCTAAAGGAAATCACCCCTGAATATTCATTGGACGGACTGATGCTTAAGCTGAAGCTCTAATACTTTGGCCACTTGATGCGAAGTGCCACTTGACTTACCGGAAAAGACCCCAATGCTGGGAAAGAATGAAGGCAGGAGGAGGAGAGGCGACAGAAGATGAGCTGGTTGGAAGGCATCACTGAATCAATGGATATCAGTTTGAGCAAACTCTGGGAGATAGTGAAGGACAGGGAAGCCTGGCATGCTGCGGTTTATGGGGTTGCAGAGAATCAGGCACGACTTAAGAGAATGGACAACAGCAACGAGAGTGGGTTGTAGTGACTGAGTAATCCAAGGCTCAGTGACCATTGGTCAAGGGTGTAAAACATGCCTGCACTGGATTATATTCTGCAATGGGGCCCTTTAAGGTCGGAAAGGCCAAAGGTTAAATTAATATAACTGGGTTATGTGCGGGAAAAGGTCTAACAAGGTCTAAAATAAGGTCCAAAAAGATGCTATAAAATATGAAAGCACTGGTTACAGGTCAGACACATGAGGTCTACAATATGGTCCAATTTCAAAGTTTCTAGGAGTTTTAAATACAATTAAGAACTAGTCTTTCAAAGTTAGTGTAGTTAGTAGCAACAACAGCAGAAGCAGTAGCAATAATCATAATCTTGACACTGACAGCAAACATTCCTTTTCAGCACAATGTATCCAGAGCTATTCTAGGCACTTAATGGATGTAAACTTATTTAAACATCACAAAAAAGTAGGTACGTTACTACCCCCATTTTACAAATGTGGACACCACAGAGAACTTAAGTAATCTACCCAAGTTTATATGTAATGAAAGTAAAAGCAAAAATTTAATGATTGCAACAGTTGTGATACAATAGTATTGATTTTCATTTGCACTATGTTAGTTATTTTCATATTATCTTCTCGTCTTCATTAATAATTCTGCTTGGTTTATATTCTAGTAAATTAATACCTTTTCCCTTATTCACCATGAAAAATTAAAAGTATAAATTCATCTTCAGTTAAAACTGGAAAAGTAGAGAAATAGTTAATAGTCTTCAAGCAACTACATATTAATTCCCTGGCAAAAATAATTTCAGTAGAGATAGGGTTGTAACTAGATGTCGTATGATTTAAAAACTTAATTTTGCAATAAGGATTATCAACCATCTAGGCTCATCAATAGAACTCAAGGGACCAATGAATTATTTAAATGCCATGTTTTATGCTTGTGAGGCCTGCAGCTTCCGTATTATTCTCAAAGAAATCTGAAAGCTAAAACAAGTTAAATTCTTCAGTTTTGGTAGTTACTCTTCCTAGAGGAAAATTAAGATATTTAGGCATGTTTGGTCCCCAAATTCTTAGTTTATGATAATGATTTCCAGATTAAATGATAAAAAGGGATGCGAGCATACCTGACAATAGTCTAAACAACATTGCCTTCATTATTTCAGCATTCATGAATATATAAGTTTTAATTTCTGAAAAACCTTGTTAAAAATGCGAATAGTTTATTTCATACTAATAAGCCATTTGAAAACACAAAGCAGAGTTACATTTTATCTAATCCCAAAATAATCTTATCACAGTTTTCTTACCAGTTAACGACTCTTTTGCATCATCTTCTTTTAACTCATCTTTGGAATCATCTGTTTCTGTGCTTTCATAATCAAAGGACTGATGAACTAGTTCCGAGGAGTGAACTGGCTGGTCATCCATCACTTTAAGTAGCAAGAAGAGAAATATGTTTGAATGAGCAAAAATAAGATCCATAAATATTAACACATTCTTGGAAAATTGAAATATAAACTCAAAGAAATTTCCCATTCACAAATAAGCACTGATTGGCAGTGAACTCTGGGGTCATGTGATGTCTGTTAAGTATTAATACTAGAGACTATAAAAGGAAATATTTTAAAATCTCAAAACTATATTTTTAGCAGAAGAGAAAAATTTAAGAACTTTGAGGATGAAAGATAAGTCCAACTACAAGTTACAATTCGTAAAGAGTTTCTGAATATTATTTGCAGTTAAGTTTTAGTCAACTACCTCAAACTCTAAGAGAAGTACGCATATTACAGGAAAACAGAAGAACTAAAAGAGAGGTGGAACTTTTAAAAAAACACTTAAAAAAGCAACATAAATATTTAAGAGATAAATGTTAAGAAAATATTTTCAAAGTAGCTTATAGGGTTGATTTTCTTTTAAGAATTTAACAGATTCCAGTTAAAAAACTTAATTTCAGAAATATGATTTAAAAGTAATTCGCAATTTTATTTTAACATCTTCAGTATACTTTATCTCTGAAATTCTTTTAACGTCTGTCTAGTCTGACCAATGGGCTTCCCAGTTGGAGCTAGTGGTAAAGAATCCACCTGTCAATGCAGGAGAATCAAGAGTTGTGGGTTCAATCCCTGGTGGGGGTTGGGGGCAAGATCCTGTGGAGTAGGAAATGGCACCCCACTCCAATATTCTTGCCTGGAAAATTCCATGGGCAGAGGAGCCTGGTGGGCCCATGGGGTTGTAAAGTCAGACACGACTGAGCACACACAGTCTGACCGATATGAAAATTCTCTTGTGCTTGCAATAAGAATGTTGCTAACTTCAGAAGTTGCTTTTGTTAATGTGTACCTTTTCCGGCCTCTTCAATGACTTGCCTCACTGCTTTCTTTAAACTGTTTGCCCGCAGCATTATTTCCCTTGGTTTGACAGTTTTCTGGGAAGAGGGTTTTGTAGTGTCATCCAAGAGATGTTCCTTGCTCTCACACAAGGATTCTTCACTGGAAGATTCCACAGCATCTTCTTCTACCATGAGAGGGCTGATGCCTGGGAGAACTGGACCTGCCTGGGACTCTGTGTGCAAAGCCTGGAGCAGTTGTTCAAGCTTCTCATTTAGGATGGAACACTAAGAAAACAAAAAGACAGTGATGAATCTTCATTTGGTGGAGATGGAAAGTGATAGTTTAAATGAGTGGTTTTCAGTTTTTTGGAGGAAAGATGCCTACACTGATGTTTATCATTAATTTTGTTGCTGTTTAGAGCCTAAGTCATGTCAGACTCTTTGTGACCCCATAGACTGTAGCCCACCAGGCTCCTCTGTCCATGGGATTTCCCAGGCAAGAATACTGGAGTGGATTGCCATTTCCTTCTCCAGGAGATTTTCCTGATCCAGAGATTGAACCCAAGTCTCCTTCATTGGCAGGTGGATTCTTTATCACTGAGCCACCTGGGAAGCCATTATCATTAATTGGCTATCTATTATAAATTATACTTTAGATAGCTATGGACTAAATAAATTTTTTTAAAAACTGCACAATTATTTTGCAAATTTACTGATTTATACTTCCAGAACTATTTAAACTCCATTGCAAGGGTGAAAAATCTTTCTAATACTCATAAAGTTATTTTTCCTTAAAAGAAAACAAAGAAAGTTTCATGATAAAGTGACATATTACACAAACAATTTACACATTATACAAAATTTGCTATACATTAGACAAAACATGGACTTCCCAGGTGGTGTGAATAGTAAGAAAAAAAAACCCTGCTTGCCAATGCAGGAGACGTAAGGGTTCAGCCCCTGGGTTGGGAAGATCCCCTGGAGGAGGGCATAGAACCCACTCCAGTATTCTTACCTGGAGAATCCCATGGACAGAGGAGCCTGGCAGACTACAGTCCATGGGGTGACAAAGAGTTGGACATGAGTGAAGAGACTTGGCACACACGCATTCATGCAAAATACTGAATGAACATTTTTAAGTGATCAACTTATGGCACTGTTTGGAGCACCACAAATTGCCAAGTCTGGCTGAGACTTGTAAACACACCTTCAAAGCTTTGGTTTTGTAAAGGAGTGTGAGTACTTCAGGGATTATTGGTTCAAAGAAAGAGAAAAGGAATGTGCCCAGGATAAGAAATAACGATGCAGAAAGAAAAACAAGTGCTGGGCCCTTGTTCCCTTCTGCTTTTCTTGAATTCCTAAGGGTAAAGAAAAATTTAGGACCCAAGGTATGGATCATGCTGCTTAGCTGCTTCAGTCGTGTCTGACTCTGTGAGAACCGAAAGACTGCAGCCTGCCAGGCTCCTCTGTCCATGGCATTCTCCAGGCAAAAACACAGGAGTGGGTTGCCATTTCCTTCTCCAGGGATCTTCCCAACTCAGGGAGGGAACCCACGTCTCTTATGTCTCCTACTGGCAGGCAAGTTCTTTACCGCTAGCTCCACGTGGAAAGTCCGAAGTGACTGATGCTGCTGCCTAATGCACCTGTTATCTCCACACAAATTTCCAGTCCTCTCTGCCTTTTTTTGATCACAGGCCAAGACAAAGTCACAGCAGAAACAATCAGGAGAAAAACGTGTGATGACACAGGGTCTCTGTTTTCTGAAGCTCTCCACAGAGTAGAAAAAATAAGAGAAAGAGGCTGAAAACTTCAGATGTATTATTTCTATTTTCTTTCCCTTCCACTCAATCCAACCATCATCCACAGCTGGGGAAGATCATGCCTTTGCAAAGCCCTAGAGAGCCAAACCTTCTGTAAGAATGCCCTGTTGTGAGCAAATGAAAGCAAAGACAGTGGCTTTCAGGGTTCAGTAAACTGTTCTTACTTTAGCCTAAGACAGCTCACAAAGGGGAAAAAAGGACCTATCAAGAAAAAAGGCAAAGCAGGAGACAGAAACCTGAAAGATGCTGAGGACTATAACATCTGAGGAATCCGAACAACCATTCTGGCAGGGAACTTGGGTGGTCAAGGTTTGCCTGGAAATGGAAAACCATTCCTCTCCCCACTGGAACACCAGCTGCCTAGCGATTTCCCCCATATGACCCAATGACTGTGCGTGTCTCCTTCAAAATGTCAACCAGCGGGGAAAAGGAGGTGAGTTATCAAATTCAGACTGGTGCTCTTCAGCAACGCAGTTTCCGTACGTACCAATGGGAGGGAGGTCCAAGAGGGATATTTGTAAACCTCTAACTGACTCACTTCATTGTAAAGCAGAAACTGACACAACATTATAAAGCAATTATACTCAAAAAAAAAAAAAAGGAAAAAAATAGTGTATGTTTTAAATCCTCACATCTGATACAAAAGCAATTTTCTCTTGCCTTGAGATGCCTTGGCAGGAAAGCCACTTAATCAATTTAGCTGTAAAACACAGTTTGATGTTCACATTGTAAAAGACCTTCCCGCCCTGAATGTGTCCCGCTTACTTTGTTGGCCACGGCATCGGCTGCAACAGCTTTTTCCAGCGTTTTTTCATGTGCCTTCTCTACTTTGGCAACGAAGTCCTTTACAGTCTCACAAAGTATCCTTTGAGCAAAAGAAATTGTGCAACTCAGGAAACTCAGAAAGCTGCTTTGCTTTGATTTACAAACATATTTAAAAATAAGCGCAATTGAGTAAACTGTTAAAATATCAGGATCATTGCTTTATAAACCCAAACTTATATCTGCTGTGTGGCGGGCCCTAGATCAGTTCAGGACGTTCAAAGTGATAAATGGATATATGAATAAGCCTTGCTCTACATAACTGAAATAAGTCATTTTAAGGCTATGTCAAGTTTTTCTCAAATATGGAAATGCTTTAAATTCTTGAGAAGAGTAGTTTTAGATCGTATTTAAAAACTAAAACATTATCTTCTGCGTCTTACGTATTCTTATAATAGAATTTGCAGGGTTGAACAAACAAACAGAAAAATTTGTCACTGATGATGTCCCTGTTGCTCTTCTATTCATTATATGTATCTTGGAAGTATATCTTTCCTGAAGAGAAAAGAGATTGTACATTATGCTGGAAACCAACCTGCCACTTGAACTGATTTATATTCTCTGTAAATCCAATCTCCCCCGACTCCCTTAAAATAACTAATGCAATACCATGCAGACTAATTGAATTTAGGTCTTATTAGTGTCAGCAATACACTGTTTATCTGTTTGCTTCTTTTAATTACGTTTGGTTTCTTTGCAATGAAACAGACTAAAAAGAAAAAAAAATCATCTGAAATAAAAACAAAATTTGTCAAAAGTCTAGAACTGGTGTTGGATTAAAAACTATAACCAACAGAATGGTATGAGCAGCTTTCTGAAGCAAGAGCTTATAAAGTGATTTTGAAAACAAAATCAGACTATTTAAAAAATAGTATTTCTCTTTAACATTGATAGAAGTTGAGGAATTTTAAGAAAAAGAAGATTCCAGCAGTTATTTTTTCTATTATACTGACAATTTTCTCTGGTATGTGAGCAACATAAAGTTTTCAGATACTTAAATAACTATGAAATCAAGCCATTCAATAGATATAGGAGACACACAAACACTCCAAACCTTCACATTTATCATCTAAGAAATAAATGAATTACTCCAAACGATTTTTGTCTTGTCTTTTGGCAACAATTTCTAGATGTCACTTGGACAAAAGGTAATACTTCCTAACCTTGAACCTTTTTGATCACCCTTTTCAACTCAAATTTCTACAGAGACTCTAGTTTATTAGAGATTCATTCAAGTGCTTCATGTCGTCTGGTCTTCTCTGTTTTATGTATAATACTTCTATGGAATTTCTTGAAATATTAAGACAGGCTATTATGAAATTTCTTCCATGGACTTTAGGATTCTGTGTTAGGAGAACAATGGCCACTTAGCTGGAGGAATCTCATGGTTCATTAAGTTCCATATTCCAGAAGATAGAGGATATTTATTATAATCCAGAGGAATGAATTCACTTCTTGCTACACCTAAATGGGTAGAGTTTTTAAAATAAAATATATACTTAAAAGCAGTATGATTTCAAAGCACACCAACTAGGAACTTGCAAAATTGGGGAAAAACAGATTTAAGAGGTACTTAAAATAGTAACACAAAAAACATTCTCCAACTGATACAATTTCCCCCTTAACACATAAAGACTCCCAGAAAACACGTGCAAAATCAAATGAATGAAAGTGGCACATGGACCTTCAAACAGAGCTAAAAATAGTTTAAATTCCTAATTATATACTTAATTAATGTTAGTTATTATTTTAATGAAGCATTTCCAGCACTGTATTTCTTTAGTTTTGCTCTCTCTCTTCAAGCTGAACAAACATGTGCAGTGAATATTCAGTTGAACCTAACAAAAGTCCACAAATAGCATGCCTGATGGTTCCCACCATTATTTCAATTACGAGATTCATACTTATCAGTAGCAGGACCATCATTTATCAGTTTTTCACTTACTTTTTATGAGAGATAAATGACAATAAAACATTCTCCAGTAAGAAAAATATGGGAATGGTGCCCAAACAGGATCACACCTTGATAGGCAGGGACCACACTATCAGAACCCGATAATTTCATTTTTAACCTGATACAAAGAAGTTCCAATCAGAAATTAAAGGTGATTTACAAGTATCAATGCATAATATATTAAAATCCCTAGCTATCTACCTGCTCTGAGGAAAGAGTCTAACGACAATATATCATACTTCATCTGTTCAGTGAGGGGGGTTGCCTAAGTTATCTCTAAGATAGTCCCCAAATCTAAAATTCTATGGTTCTAAGACAATGATTCCAATTTTATTATTTTGTTTCCTGCTAGTGATCCCATTTTCTGAGAAGTTTTGTCTACAGAGCAAATTGCATTTACTTAATCAGAAAAACATCTATTTCTGCTTCATTGACTATGCCAAAGCCTTTGACTATGTGGATCACAATAAACTGTGGAACATTCTGAAGGAGATGGGAATCCCAGACCACCTGACCTGCCTCTTGAGAAACCTGTATGCAGGTCAGGAAGCAACAGTTAGAACTGGACATGGAACAACAGACTGGTTCCAAATAGGAAAAGGTGTACGTCAAGGTTGTATATTGTCACCTTGCTTATTTAACTTATATGCAGAGTACATCATGAGGAACTCTGGGCTGGAAGAAGCACAAGCTGGAATCAAGATTGCTGGGAGAAATATCAATAACCTCAGATATGCAGATGACACTACCCTTATGGCAGAAAGTGAAGAGGAACTCAAAAGCCTCTTGATGAAAGTGAAAGAGGAGAGTGAAAAGGTTGGCTTGAAGCTCAACATTCACAAGACAAAGATCATGGCATCTGGTCCCATCACTTCATGGGAAATAGATGGAAAAACAGTGGAAACAGTGTCAGACTTTATTTTTTTGGGCTCCAAAATCACTGCAGATGCTGATTGCAGCCAAGAAATTAAAAGACGCTTGCTCCTTGGAAGGAAAGTTATGACCAACCTGGATAGCATATTAAAAAGCAGAGACATTAGTTTGCCAACCAAGGTCCGTCTAGTCAAGGCAATGGTTTTTCCCGTGGTCATGTATGGATGTGAGAGTTGGACTGTGAAGAAAGCTGATCGCCGAAGAATCGATGCTTTTGAACTGTGGTGTTGGAGAAGACTCTTGAGAGTCCCTTATACTGCAAGGAGATCCAACCAGTCCATTCTAGAGGAGATCAATCCTGGATGTTCATTGGAGGGACTGATGCTAAAGCTGAAGCTGCAATACTTTGGCCACCTCATGCGACGAGTTGACTCACTGGAAAAGACTCTGATGCTGGGAAAAGTTGGGGGCGGGAGGAGAAGGGGATGACTGAGAATGAGATGGCTGGATGGCATCACCAACTCTGTGGACATGAGTTTGAGTGTACTCCGGGAGTTGGTGATGGACAGGGAGGCCTGGCGTGCTGTGATTCATGGGGTCGCGGAGAGTCAGACACGACTGAGCGACTGAACTGAACTGAACTGAACTGAATAACTTGCCTTTTATTTTTATTAATAAATGACATCTATAATGATTAAGTGCTTCTGAATCTCAGAAGATAACTCACGTTGTCTTACTGGACTGACAAAATTTCAAAGTCAAAGAAATATTGATGCTGTGTTGATGAACTACATTAGTTAACCTACTTATTAGTTATGCTGATGAAATACAGCTTTTTCATCAGCATTTTCAACATTTAAAAATAGTTAAAAATAGCTTAAGCTAATCTTATGAAACAAATATAAACATAAAAAACAGGAGGTTTATTTAAAAAATGCTCTGCCTCAATATTGTATCATTCAATAATTAAATGGCACTAACAAGAAAAGGAAATTATTTTATCTGGGTGGTGGTCAGAAGAATGTGAGTGTGAATGTGTGTTATTTTTTTCTAAGCATTGAGTTGTACCTTTATGGTTTGAGTATTTTATTGTGTATGTGTCATGCCTCAAAAACACAATTTTTTAAAAGCAGGGAGAAATATTATAGATTTTCCACATTTTAGAGACATAAAACCTAAAGGCAATATGTGCCTTGTTAGGATTTTGATTTGAATGAATCAACTGTTTTATTTTATTTTATTTTTTTTGAATCAACTGTTTTAAAAAAAAAAGAACTTCAAGAAAATTAAAGAAATGGAATATAAGTTGAGTAATTATTATTAATTTTATTAGACTTTTTAAAAATTATTGGATATACAAACTGAAAGTGGAATAAAATGATTTCCAGGATTTGTTTAGATACATTAGCAAGAGAAAGTGGGGAGTAGATAAACAAAATATTGACAAAATACTGAAGCTGAGTGATAATGTCTCAATTTTTTTGTATGTCTGTAAAAAGTCTGTAACAAAAATCAAAGTAGGGACCTTCCCTGGTGGTCCAGCAGCTAAGACTCTGCACTTCCATTGCAGCGGGTGCAGGTTTGATCCCTGGTTGGGGAACTAAGATTCTGCATGCCACTTGGTGAGGCCAAAAGAAAAAAAAAAAACAAAAACTCAAAAATAGACTATACTGGTATAAAAATATACTATATTCGTACTATATTATTGGCATAGTAAAAACATACTATACTGGTACTATTACTATAGTACTGGTACAAAGTTATTGCATATAGTCCCATCTTTTCTCTCTGGAACCTCATTATGGCAAACGCCCTTGAATTTTAATCTGCAGTTGCAAAGGTCGGCACCTGGGCAGGTCTGGGAGCCCGGATGAGTGACAAGAGGGAACCAAGACAGGAACAGAGTCTGCTTAAAGGCAAATGAGCCAGTCAGGGAGGAATCCAGAGCTAAGCCAACAGCAGAGACTAGACAAGGAGCCAGGTCAAGGGCAAAGAAAAAATGTGAAATGCAGTTGGGTAAAACATGAGGGGATGACACCATAATTTAATACAGCACTCTCTACTTCATAAGTTCTATATTTATTTTGTTTCTCAAGTTAATTCCCCGAACAGTTCCATCCGTGAGGAAGGACAGGCATTCTTTCCATTCTTATACTTGATAAAATAGAAATGGGTCACAAAGCCAGCAAATGGCTGAATCTCATCTAGGACCTCAGACTGACAGCATAGCACTGTGACTTACGTCAGTGGTTTTCAAGCTATTTTTCAGAAATATTTCAAGGATTCCACCAAGGCTAGATTAAAATTTCATTTAGAAATATAGACTATAATTTTTAAAATGTTCTCAAATCATTAAGCATGTAAGAGAAGAATACTGTGTTAGCTTTTAATTTTGAATTCACTACTTTTTAAAAATTTTTATTTATTTTTAATTTTTTTTAATTTATTTATTTTAATTGGAGGCTAATTACAATATACTTTTTGTGCAAGTCTTGGACTATATTAAACGCAATTTCCAGCTATTTCTGTATTTTATGTTGGTTACATAGTTGTAAGGAAATTGTCCTCAAGTAATAAATAAAAATGGCATTCTTACAATTACATAGCCAACATAAAATACAGATAATTGGAAACTGCACTAAATATAAACTAAAACTGTCACCTGTAACCTTATTGCTTATTTTTTCTCATAAATAACCAAACACTTAATCCTATCCAGTGTATTAATGTCGACAAAATAGATTTTAGTTTTTAAATATTGAGATTCTGCATAAAATTTTATTTTAAAAAAAGTTATATGTCAATTATACTCTTAAAGAAATAAAATTAAAAATATATAAAATGTAAAGGAGGCAGTAACCAAACACATCAAATAAACAAAGTTCAATATTAAAGCTCTGCTAACATCCAAACTAAGGTAGCCAAATACAATATTTATTTAACTATATTAAAGAATAACTCTGCAACTTTTTATACCTTTAAAAAGGTCCCATTTCAACTTTTTATGTTTTCTAACAATATCCTTTAAAATATCCTGTGAAGAAGCATTTGATTCATAGGGCCAAATGCAAATAGCTTCCTTGTAGAAGTAACTTAAGAAATATCTAAGGATAACTTTAGTATATGCGCTTGGCCCAAGATGAAAAAGGCCATAGAAAGTGTTAAGGCCTGGGACAAAGCTGAGATTTGTACATTTTACCATAAAGCAATACAACTAATTAGAAAACACCCAACCGAGGCATCAGACCCAAAAACCCAGTAGCAGCACTGTCCATCAAAGAGCTCTGGAGCCCACCAACCTAGGCAACAATTGTGTTCCCTTGACTGAGACTGCTCAACTCTTTTCCTACTACTTGGTCATATCTCCCCTTCCTGGGGGTTATATCATCAAAAGCGACTGTCACTACATTTGTACTTTTGTCACAAGCAAATTTGTTTATAATGATTTATCTTGTCTTTCCTTGATTTATTTGCTAATTAAGTATATAACATACTAAACTTTATGTCTTTTTTTCCTCCACCACTTTCCCATCCCCTTTCTTTACTTCCTCTTTCTCACTTCTTTCTGTGTATCAGTAATATTTCCTTGCTAAACCAGAATCCTAAAGCATGTTTTTACTTTCACTTATTAGTTGAAAATTTGAGTGGGTTTTCACCCGTTCCTCCAGCTGATTTTCCATTTCTCATGACGGCAGTAGAGGATGCTTCAAACCAAAATCCTAAATTCTACCCTAGGCAACATTTGGAAAAATAAAATCAAGTAGTTTGGGGGTCCATGTATGGAATCAACAACTAAAATCTGATAACTTTGAATTAAAATATAATTACAAAATTTAACCATGCTGAGAAACGTCATTTTGAAAAATCTCATTGTTATTTTCCTTTTTCTGATGTAAACGATCCCTAAATAGTAGCATGGAAATAATGAATTATAATAAAATGTGTTTTCCACATCATAATTAATCATAAATGTTTGTTTAAATAAGAAAGATAGAATGCTTTCCTCGCATTTTCGCTGTAAAACTATTTCATGACTTGAATGCCACAACTCACTTGGTAGAAGATATGACCACTGCATGTTCATCAGAATTGAGGATTTTTGTAAGATGAGCTGCAACTGAGTCTTCATAAATTGTCATCTGGAAAAAATAAAAAAAACCTACCCTGTATTACTGTTGCTGGCATTCATACAACTCTGTTATTAGTGCTTCAAAAATGGGATCATCTTGATGCATGTGACACACGGCAATGGCTATAATGAAATATAAATGACTTTAATGAAATAAATACATCTATGAGAGTCATTATACAAAATAGATAAGTATTTCCTTTCTCTGAAAGGTTCTTAGTTTCTGGATTCCTTAATTCATATTCTCAGAGAAACCCAGAAAATCCATTTAAAATTTTGTAGGAAGTTTCATTCAAAATCTTTTACACAAGAAATAGCCTTCTTCCATGTAGTTCCAGTCGTACCTTACATTTAGTGACTACAAATGTGATAGAAGTAAATTGTCTAGCTTTATTTTATATGCTAGGAGATAGATATCTCTGAGGGAAGAAGAGCAAAATAATCTCCTCCTTTTGTCACTTTGGAGAGAAAATTGATAACATTAAAAAATTCAATGAAGAAAAAAGATTGGTTCCTATAAAACATGGTTCTTTGAGAAGGTAAATAAAATTGACAAACCACTAGCCAGACTCATCAAGAAACAAAGGGAGAAGAACCAAGTCAATAAAATTAGAAATGAAAATGGAGAGATCACAACCAACAACACAGAAATACAAAGGATTATTAGAGAATACTATCAGCAATTATATGGCAATAAAATGAATAACTTGGAAGAAATGGACAAATTCTTAGAAAAGTACAATTTTCCAAAAGTGAACCAGGAAGAAATAGAAAATCTTAACAGACCCATCACAAGCACAGAATTAGAGGCTGTAATCAGAAATCTTCCAGCAAACAAAAGCCCAGGTCCAGATGGCTTCACAGCTGAATTCTACCAAAAATTTAGAGAAGAGCTAACACCTATTCTACTCAAACTCTTCCAGAAAATTGCTGAGGAAGAGAAACTTCCAAACTCATTCTATGAGACCACCATTACCCTAATCCCAAAACCTGGTAAAGATCTCACAAAAAAAGAAAACTACAGGCCAATATCACTGATGAACATAGATGCAAAAATCCTTAACAAAATTCTAGCAATCAGAATCCAACAACACATTAAGAAGATCATATATCATGACCAAGTGGGTTTTATCCCAGGAATCCAAGGATTCTTCAATATCCGCGAATCAATCAACGTAATACACCACATTAACAAACTGAAAAATAAAAATCATATGATTATCTCAATAGATGCAGAGAAAGCCTTCGACAAAATTCAACATCCATTAATGATAAAAACCCTCCAGAAAGTGGGAATAGAAGGGACATATCTCAACATAATAAAAGCTATATATGACAAACCCACAGCAAACATTATCCTCAATGGTGAAAAACTGAAAGCATTTCCCCTAAAGTCAGGAACAAGACAAGGGTGCCCACTCTCACCACTACTATTCAACATAGTTCTGGAAGTTTTGGCTACAGCAATCAGAGCAGAAAAAGACATAAAAGGAATACAAATTGGAAAAGAAGAAGTAAAACTTTCACTATTCGCTGATGACATGATCCTCTATACAGAAAACCCTAAAGACTACCAGAAAACTAGTAGAGCTAATCAATGATTACAGTAAAGTTGCAGGATATAAAATCAACACACAGAAATGCCTTGCATTCCTATACACTAATAATGAGAAAATAGAAAGAGAAATTAAGGAACTATTCCATTCACTGTTGCAACAAAAAGAATTAAATACTTAGGAATATATCTACCTAAGGAAACAAAAGACTTGTACATAGAAAACTATAAAACACTAGTGAAAGAAATCAAAAAGGACACTAATAGATGGAGAAATATACCGTGTTCGTGGATTGGAAGAATAAATATTGTAAAAATGAGTATACTACCCAAAGTAATTTATAGTTGGATAAAATATTCTTATAAACAAAAACAAAAATGCTGCTGGAAATAACGTAGAAAATGTATTCATCTTTAACAGTAATTATTGAATATTTAGTAATTAGGGCTTCTTGGGTAGCACTAGTGGTAAAGAACCTGCCCGCCAATGCAGGAGACATAAGAGACACAGATTCAATCCCTAGGTCAGGATGATCCCCTGGAGGAGGGCATGGCAACCCACTCCAATATTCTTGCCTGGAGAATCCCATGGACAGAGGAGTCTGAAGGGCTACAGTCCATGGGGTCACAAGGAGTCAGATGTGACTGAAAGTGATTTAGCACACATGCACCTCTGGGTGGCAGGACTATAAATAAAATTTTTCTTTTCTTTGTTAGATGTTTTTGTATTTTCCCAATTTTTAAGAAGCAGTTTTTGCTATTTCTATATCAAGGAAAAAATTTAAATGCAATTAGTTTATTTAACGGAGAAGGCAATGGCAAGCCACTCCAGTATTCTTGCCTAGAAAATCCCATGGATGGAGGAGCCTGGTAGGCTGCAGTCCATGGGATCGCTATGAGTTGGACATGACTAAACGACTTCACTTTCACTTTTCACTTTCACACATTGGAGAAGGAAATGGCAACCCACTCCAGTGTTCTTGCCTGGAGAATCCCAGGGACAGGGGAGCCTGGTAGGCTGCCATCTATGGGGTCTCACAGAGTCGGACACGACTGAAGTGACTTAGCAGCAGCAGCAGCAGTTTATTTAAGAAATAAAGCCCATGTTTCTAGATATTATTCCCTTCCTTAGTTTTGAGAATATCCTAATGACAAAACAAAGATTTCAACTGTAAAATAAACAGATGAATTTTCCTAGAGGGAAAAATAAGCTATCATAGATCAAATGGTCTTAGTAAGTCAGAGAATAATCCTTCGACAATTACGTTCTTTTTAAAATCTCCAGTGCTTTGAGGTTTAATCAGAATGTAAAGTCTTTAAGAACTGTAGTTATTAACGGTCTGGAGCAGGGACGGAAGGAAGGGCACTGTGGTCCTTTGTTTTATCTTGATCAACAGGCTTAAGGTTCTCTAACCTTAACCTAGGGAGGTTATTCTGATAGGCCCTCAACACAGATGAGCAAAGCAGGAAGAGAGAAATTCTACAGTATTCTGGCAACAAGTATTGGTGTGCTTGGAGGTTATTTAAGGGAGCTGGGTGGACACCTAATAATCAAACAGGTGCTCATGGCTGACGCAGGAGATGAGTGAAAGCTGACCAGAGCCAGCCATCAGCTGGCTTCCCTAGAGCCCTGCTGGAAAGAGTAAACCGGCAGGAAGAATATCCAGGGAGAATTCTCTCGGGGTAGAAGCAAGGGAGTCTGCATGCGTGGCGCTTTCCACACCTCACACCTCCTTCAATCCCCCAACATGGCACCTCCTCAACAGACAAGGTCCAGGAAGACAAGACCCACGAAGGCGAGCGATGTGGCTGAACTCACACAGCCAAGGAGGGTGCCGGGGAAGGACCCTAACCGGGATGGTAAGGATTCTTTCCTCTAGAGGGGAGGACTAGAGGCCATCAGTGAGACCAAACCCCAACTAGGAACAATTACAATTAAGTGAACAGGCTACCAGATCTTATACATTTTTTTTTTTTATTGTTCAAGATACTCAACTCTGTTTTTAAATGATAAACAGGTAAAGAGTTAAAGTCTTACATAAAATTCTTCAGATGCCTCTGGAGGTTCGGGAAGTAGAGAAGCTTTTGGCGGCAATTTGAGTTCATAGGTCATAATGCTCCACCTGAAGAGAGAAGAATATCTGGTCTGAAATTCCTTTAAAATTTAATGGATTTTGTTCTCACCTCACATCCACACATGCTCGTGCTAAGTCACTTCAGTCATGTCTGACTCTTTTGTGACCCCATGGGCTGTAGCCCAACAGGCTCCTCTGTCCATGGGATTCCGGGCAAGAATACTGGAGTGGTTGCCATTTCCTCCTCCAGGGGATCTTCCTGACTCAGGGGTCAAACCTGGGTCTCCTGCATTGCAGATATTCTTTACTATCTGAGCCACCAGGGAAGCCCCTCACACACACACGCACATTCATTCATGAACATGTTTACCATGTCTGAAATAACCAAATATGGGAAGAGACGGACTAATCACAATCTCATAAAATGCTGAATTCATACTTTATGATTTCCCTATCTCACCAAATCTCTGCCTGGAGACTTTCAAACAGTTGAAGGCCATGGCCCACAGAAAGAAATGTACATATGTAACAAGACCGCCCCTCTTCACTAACTGCAAAGCATATGACTTTACTGTTCTTTTCTGTTTTACTTTTTAAATAATGCTCACTGCAATTTCTAACTAGATCATAAAAGTTACTAACGGGTCACAACCCCAAATTCTAAAATAATTTGACTAAATTAGTGCACCTATGAAAAATAAACCATTCTGCAGGTAACAATCACTCTTACCAAGTCAGCTTATACAGATATGAAAGGGAAATTAGCTAAACAGTCCTTCTTACATTAAGAAAGTAAGTGTGGAATGGAGAGGAAAATATTAATAGAAATAATGCTTGACTGAAGCTAATTCATTTCAATTAGCTGTAAACATTAATTTCAAACCAAACACTGAATCATTTGGTATTAGACATAAGCAATCAACTCCAGATAAATCCAGTCATCTGTCTAAAATACTTTCAACACTTGAGAAGAACAATTGAGTATAGACATTATTATTGTCAGTAATAGGATGTGAAATAAAGACTTTTAAAAGACACAAAGCATAATGAGAGTAGTATTACAAATTATGAAATTTTAAGAAAAGCATATCACGGTGACAGAACCTAGAGGAAACTCCCAAGGTTAGCATCAGTATGAAAACAGAACCTACTGTATCAATCAAACTAATAAGTCTGCTGCTGCTGCTAAGTCACTTCAGTCGTGTCCAACTCTGTGTGACCCCATAGACGGCAGCTCACCAGGCTCCCCCGTCCCTGGGATTCTCCAGGCAAGAACACTGGAGTGGGTTGCCATTTCCTTCTCCAATGTGTGAAAGTGAAAAGTGAAAGTGAAATCGCTCAGTCATGTCTGACTCGTAGCGACCCCATGGACTGCAGCCCACCAGGCTCCTCCATCCATGGGATTTTCTAGGCAAGAGTACTGGAGTGGCTTGCCATTGCCTTCTCCGAATAAGTCTGCATAAAAATTCAAATTCTGAGAGAACTCCCTGAAAGACATAGGTTATCTGATAGGGTGTGTAAACTAAATAGATGTGTATAGCTACTATTCAACTCTTGATATGAATATATTATAAATATATGCCTGTTGCTGGTTTAGTCACTAAGTTGCGTCTAAGTTTGAGACCCCATGGACTGCAGTGTGCCAGGCTCCTCTGTCCATGGGATTTTCCCAGAAAGAATACTGGAGAGGGCTGCCATTGCCTTCTTGACCCAGAAATCAAACCGCCATCTCCTGTATTGCAGGCAGATTCTTTGCTGCTGAGCCTGCATGGAAACCCTCATTATAAACATACATATTTGAGCATAAAGCCATTCTCTCCTTCATGCAACCATGCAACAAGTATGTACTGAACATCTCACACTGACAGTATTCAAGGGTCTGGTAACAGAAAAGAGAATATGATTTCTCTATCAAAGCTTATATTCTGGTGCCAAAAACAGATGTAGTGAAAGCAATGAATAAAATATTAAAACTCTGCAAAGCTTCAAAAAGGGAAAATCACAACTGGAAGTCAAGGTCCATATACCTGGAAATACTTCTCTGGTCAAAGGATGGTTAAAGAATTGGGAAAGAAATCCACCCAAGTGTCCTTGTACCTTCCACCTATACCTCTTCCCTTTATTGGCAAATGACTGGAGCTGAAGAAACAGGAGAAAGTCTCAGCACAAGCCAGGAAGGGATGCTTATTGGTACCAACTAGGCAGAGCTGGAGGCAGAAAGCAAGAATCAATTTGGTGGTGATTATGTGCATTAAGGGCTTCCCAAAGTTCAATCCTTGGGTTGGGAAGATCATCCCCTGGAGGAGGGCATGGCAACCCACTCCAGTATTCTTGCCTGGAGAATCCCATGGACAGAGGAGCCTGGTGGGCTGCAGTCCACAGGGTCGCAAAGAGTCGGACACGACTGAGTGACTTAGCATGCACGCATGTGCGTTAAAGAGTGAGTGCAGTGTTGAACAAAGGTCCTCGGAAAGAGTCTGTATTCTGGGGGAGACAATCGGTTCAACCACTTATTAGCAATCTGACCTTGAAAACAAAAACATCTCCTGGGCCTTTTACCCTGTAAGATAGAGACAATAGTATTATCCACCTCTAAATGTATAGTGAGGATTAAACGAGATGATATTCTATTAAGAAAAGCAACTAGATGTGCCATTAATCATTCTTACTCCCGCTGTCTCCATAGTCATAATAATGCTTTTCTTAGCCAGTGTTGTTTTGAGGACTAAATAAGTTAATATATATGAAAAAGCATGTATAATGTGGAATATTATTAAACATCAATTTTCCACTTGTACTGACAAAGGTCCATATAGTCAAAGCTATGGTTTTTCCAGTAGTCATGTATGGATGTGAGAGTTGAACCATAAAGAAGGCTGAGTGCCAAAGAATTGGTGCTTTCAAATTGTGGTGCTAGAAAAGACCCTTGAGGAGTCCCTTCGACTTCAAGGAGATCAAACCAGTCAACCCTAAAGGAAATCACCCCTAAATATTCATTGGAGGGACTGACGTTGAAGCTGAAGCTCTAATACTCTGGCCACCTGATTCAAAGAGCTGACTCACTGGAAAAGATCCTGATGCTGGAACAGGCTGAAGGCAGGAAGAGAAAGGGGTGACAAAGGATGAGATAGTTGGATGGCATCACTGACTCGATAGACATGAGTTGGAGCAAACTCCCGAGAGACGGTGAAGGACAGGAAAGCCTTGGCGTGCTACAGTCCATGGGTGGCAAAGAATTGGACACAACTTAGCAACTGAACAACAATCAGCTAAAGATATCCTGTTATCCTGTGGCCTTCTGACTGATTGAAGGGGTGACAGGATGAGAAGTTTGGATGGCATCACAGGCTCAATGGACATGAGATTGAGCAAACTCTAGGAGACAGTGAAGGGCAGGGAAGCCTGGCGTGCCGCAGTCCATGGGATTGGACATGACTCAGCAACTGAACAACAATTCTTAAATTAGTAAAGAAAGCACAGGAACAAAATTGTCTTATGTTTCGAACAATAGTCCTAGCTTTTTAAATCCCTTTTCTTTTTTTGAGTTGGTTTTTTTTTTGCTTTTTTTTTTTTTGGGGGGGGGTTGGGGGCTTCCCTTGTGGCTCAGCTGGTAAAGAATCCACCTGCAATGAGGGAGACCTGGGTTTGATCCCTGTGGGAAGATCCCCTGGAGAAGGGAAAGACTACCCACTCCAGTATTCTGGCCTGGAGAATTCCATGGACTGTGCAGTCCATGGTGTCGCAGAGTCGAACATGACTGAGTAACTCACTTTTGCTTTTTTTTTTTTTTTTGCAGGTCTGTATTAAGGAATTTTACCACAGGGTGTTGTTTCTCTGCTAACCACCTGGAGACGTTAATTCTTATAACATACAAGGGAAAAGCACACACCCAGTGCAGAGAAAATGCCTCACAGTATTTCCTAGGTTGTGAGGAGAGTGGTATTTAAATTTACAAGAAAAGCCATTTAAAATACCTTGTGAGGTTTGGTAAGTGCTGAATTGGACAGTCTTCCAGGAAACCACCTCAAGACTCTTTCAAAGACTGGAGACCGAGTCCACTTTATGCTCCCAAACTACAAGGGGATACCTCTCTTGACTGGTTGGGGATTAACACAGATAAATGCTCACCAACCTAGCTTTCTTTTTAAATATCCTGTCAGCAGAAGAATCAGCCACTGCAACATTACCTTATGGCAGGCAAGGTTACCATTAATTAGGTTACAGCTTATTTTAGAGTAATTACATTTTGGATTGGTGGCTCCCTGATGAGATTTTGTTATTTTCGGGAAGAGTTCCACAGATGGCTAATCCTATCAGAGTTGTTTTGATTCATGCTAGCTCAAGTTTATAATGAGATTTTGACATTGGTGTTCCAGTGATGATGGAGGTTCCTGCTTACTGAGTCCTGGTTGCTCCTCATGTGCCTGCGCTCAGTCATGTCTGACTCTTTGCAACCCCGTAGACCGCAGCCTGCCAGACTCCTCTGTCCATGGCATTCTCTAGGCAAGAATGCTGGAGTGGGTAGCCATTTCCTTCTCCAGAGGAGCTTATTGATGGAGTAATAAAACCCACATCTCCTACACTGTCAGATGGATTCTTTATCACTGAGTCACCAGGGAAGCCCGGTTGCTCCCTATATGTCAATTCTGAACACCTCCTCCATAATACTCAGGTCACACAGACTGGGATTTTTTTCTTTTTACATGTTGGGTATTTAGAGAGAGAGCAGTTAAGAGATGCAATCCAGAATAGCATAAAAACAGTGATGGTTCCTCCATGTGAAGCTGTTTTCCTAGCATTTTCCTGTCCCTGGGAAAGGATTATATTTTTTAGTATTTTGTTGGCTCAATTTCTTATTAACATGTATAATTAAGAAGAAATACTATCTAAAGTTTGTATTTTTTCTTTGGTTTTCATGAAACCAGAAGATGAAAGGGCTACCTAGTATATTCATCAAAAGACCCCCACAAGTTAACTATTTAAGCTTTATGATCCAAACAGCAGTTAAAAGTAATTAGTATCAACATGAGCTTTCCAAATAGTTCAGTGGTAAAAAATCTGCCTGCAGGAGACGTGTTTTCAGTCCCTGGGCTGGGAAGATCCACTGGAGAAGGAAACAGAAACCTACTCCATTATTCTTCCCTGGAAAATCTCATGGACAGAGGAGACTAGTGGGCTGCAGTCCATGGGGTCACAAACAGTAGGACATGACTGAGTGACTAAACAACAGTAAGTATTAATGTAGCCATCTATCTTTAAAATAATGGGTTCGTTAAACTAGTTTTCTCTTTAAAAAAAATTCATTCATTCACTCAAAAAACATATTTACAGAGTGTCTGTTCTGTGTCAGGCTCTGTTCTAGACCACAAGGGTGGAACCCCCTCATGGGCTTACTGTCAGTACAATTCTAATTATCAAAAAGAGGATATCAGTATGCGGCTTTCAGTCTAGTTTTAGAAGAGAATTTGTTATTACCTGTCCAACATTTTGGTACTGGCTCGTTCCAGCTTCTCAAGTATCTGAGGAAGTTGGGTGTCGTCATCATATGAGCCTCCCCAGCCAAGAACCCGGGCAAGGTCATTTCCTGTACCCAGAGGCAGGACTCCCAGCTGACACTGAAAAACAACCCCACAGGAGACCTCAGACAAGTCGAGAGAGAGGGACTCTGACATTTCTGCACGTCACTGGTCAGCAGGTTAGGATATATTCATGTTAACTAGCAATGAAAAGAATGATGACCACTTGCCTGTTTGTTCAAGTTGAGCTTATCAATTTCTGACAAAACCCAACCTACACTTCCATCTCCTCCACAAACAAGAATCCGGAAATTGTCAAACTTCTGGAATAATCTTAAACTGAAAGTAAGAAGTATTTTATTTTAGGATAAGTGAATAAAAATCACTTTCCCCAATTCTTTTGTCATTCTGTTATTACTTATTGGTACTCATGTTCAGATTAAATATAAGAACTCTTACAGGTGAATCATACTATAAAAATTAATTTGAGTGCAATGTTGAACTCACGAAAATGTCTTAATCATAAAGAGGAACAAGGATTATAAGCAGAAATGGAGACAAAATTAGGGAAAAAGGGGAATGAGAAATACGAAAACAAAAAAGAAGCAGAACCCAGGAAAGATTATTAAAGGTTAAGTGATAGGCGATGGTAAAAGTAGTGATTTTTTTTTTCTTTCTATCACAAGGATATATTATTTCCATGAGTAGCATATTAAAACCAGGGTGGAGAATCCAGGGCACTGATGCTCTTGAGTGGCAGGGGGGTGATTCCTAAAGAGATCCCCCAAACATCACTAATATACCCCCACCATACTGCCAGTAGCTTTTTTTACTTCCTCTTTTCCTTTCCTCGGGTCAATCTTTTTACTTCTGCCTTCCTCATCTCAAATTTTGACATATCTCACCTTCTGAATGTACCTTTGTACACCTCAAGTATTGTGGAAAATCGAAAAAATATGGAGACAATCTCAAGAAGTTTCACAAAGGGAGTTCCTTGGAATTTTAGAGGATAAGTAGAAAAAATGAAAAAACTAAGATATTGGCGCCATGAAGGATTATAAAACAGACACGCTAGAAAGGGAGACAACGCTAATCAGCAATGGGAGAGACAGAGGTGATGAGAGAAGCTAGATGAGAAAGTGCCAGGACCCATGCAGGGGGAAGGAAGGGAGGCACAGCACATAAGGACAGACTTGGGTTCAGATGGAGATCGATTCCCAGGGAACCAGAAGGGCCTGAGACAGCAAGAAAAAGGCAACGGAAACAAGAAGGAAGACCCTGAAAGGACAAGAGTGAAAGGGCACAAAGAGAGACTGAGAAGAGAAACAGAGAAGACGGGAGAGTGCTTAAGCACAAAACACAAAAGGCCTTTTCAGGAACTGGTATCTAAAATCTTCATTTCTACCTCTGTGTTACAGTGGAATGCAAGAGAAAAGCCAAGTTGGCATAAGCAAATCATAAAGAGATTGTACGCCCCTGGTTCAGATGACTCAACATCACCTCTTCGACAAAAATCATATATATATATATATATATATACTAAAAATGTATTCAAAGTGCCTCAAGGTATATTTTCCGTCACTGAAATACTTATTTTTTTCCCCCAGATTTTAAGTTATATGACATTCCAGAAAGTTTGAAATGGAGACAGTTAGCAAAAGTACTTTCTGTCACTTATGGGAACCAAGTCTGAAATCCTTGAGAACTTGGTTTTGAGATCACAAGAGTATCTGTGTTTCGGTTAAATAACTGATTACTTGTATATAGTTCAATACTAGCCTCCCAATGCAAATCATTTTCTGAAGTTATTTTTTTGTATTTCTCCATTTACACAAGTTGGTCTACTTCTGTAGAGCTAAGCAAACAGAATTGTTTGATGTAGGATATATTCTAAAACATTTTCTAAACAAATTTTGGAACTCTGGGCACACAGGAAGTTATATAAATATCAAAAAGGTTGTGTTAAAATTTATACTTAGAACGTTAAAAAAAAAGGGGGGTGTGAGAAGATCAACCCAGAGGCGTCTAGGTGAATCTACAATTTTCATGAACTGAAAACCCAAATGCATTTCACACTTAGTGCTACATTTTATTCAAGGAAGATTTGTCAGTAATCAATTACCCCAAATGAGGACCGCCATTCATCAAATCAAACACCTGAGCTGGATTTAGTAACTGTTTAAACCGACGAAGAAACTTTACTCCCTGATTATCTCCACTCTTAGAATTGACAAAAACCAGTAAAGGACTAACACAGAAGGAAAATGTTGCTCTGCAGAAACCTGCGGGGAAAAAACAAAACACAGTGTAAGATCAACAGGCACCACCTTCTCTCAACAGAGCTTCAGAAGAAAAACAATGAGTTCACACTTCAGAGCCCCCATATGCAGACAGGTTTATTACCTACATATTAAGAACACAGAACCTACCTTTTAAAATACAAGCTATAATGAAAAATCATACAAAAGATGGTGAAAGTATTAAGCACAGATAATTGGAGATCTACCACTTGCCCTAACAACACTTAATTATTAAGAGAAACCAATCATAGTCTACAAATTCACCGTTGTTAAAGGATTCATGCTAATTTTCAGTATTATAAAATATTTAACACCTCCTTGTTAAGGTCTCAGAAAGTATTTTTAAATTTTATAATAAATAACAGAACTTTGATATATTGGGGCTTAGGGGGAGGCTGTTAACAGCACAGGTTAAAAAAATCATATCTTCTGCAGCTTCTAGTAGCTTTAATATCTACTGGCATATTTCTATAAAACATTTGAAAAGCATAAGGCACTTTATTGATGCAAAACATTAATAACAGTTTATGGTAAAAGCCTCATGTAATACGGTTTGTTTACAAAGAAGTGATAAGATTGCTATCCCCAAACCAGTGTTGTAAATGGGTTCTTCCAAGTGTACAATTAAGTCGTAAAATAGTAACACTAAAAAAAGTGAATGAATGTATGGGAATATAAATTCCTACGATGAAACGATAGGAAAACGGGTTTCAAAAAGAGCTTTGTTAATGGGCAGTTTCAATTACAGAGGGGAAAAAATGCTTATAAAAAATTAATTTGTTCAGGTTGCATTTTCTGACGGAATAACGATCTTATTTGACTTGCTGAAATGTAAAATCTATAAATCTTATACACTGTAATTTCACCACTGTGTTAATAGTTATGTTAAACCTTAATTTTAAAATGTTCTTGTATAAATGAAATGTACTGTTTTGCAATTGAAATGGAATTATTATATAAAAACTGACCAGAATAACCAACTGCAGTGTTATATTAGGAAAATAGTGTACATATCAACATCTGATAAACCAGGAGTATACATACTTATGCTACTGATACTTACCATCAGAATCAGTGCTGTTTAGTGCGATTGGAGGAATGACAGACACTTTACACTGGCCGAGTGGACACACAGGATGATAGAAATCTTTACAGGCAGTGTGTACCTAGCAGCAGAGAAAGAAACCTTCAGGAATCACTAAACACACATCCATGTTTTGTTACGGTACAAACTATGACTCAGGAACTGAAAAATGAAGATTAAGTGCATCTTCAAATGTTCAGGAATTCATAAATTATTTTAATGGCACAGTGCTTACACTTCTAAGGAATGGACTAATCATTTTAGAGATGGGAATTTGATTTGGTTTGTGCAGTCTGTTTTCATGGGTGACTCAGGCAAGTAGCATGTAGTCAGTAAATGCCTGGTGAAAGCAAGGACAGAGGAAGAGATCGAGGAAGGAGAACAGAGGAAGAAAGAAGGAAGAAGGGGAGAGCGGAAGGGAGGGAAGAAGGGATGAGGAAGGGAAGCACACTGGTAACACGTCCAGCCTCACTGTCCACAGGAAAAACTGATGACACTGACTGTACAAAATTCTTACAGAACATAAGGAAAATAAACACAGTCTGCAAGGTGTCTGCAGGGATCCTGCAACTTTCTGTTCACACCCTTTCTATAACACCGTCATGCTAGTACAGTTATAAGGACATCTGTGCCTACGGCCTCAGCTAGACTGCTGGCTCAGTAAGGAAAAGAGAAAGGTCTTATTATCACCCACTCATCTTGAGAAGCGACCCACATCACCGGCACTCAGCGGATTTCTTAACTCCATAGAAAAAAAGTTGCAAGGTCACTCAAGCTGGGCAAACATATAATGTAGGACCTAGGCAATTTAGAATAATTCATGTACCTATCTGCTGCTGCTGCTAAGTCACTTCAGTCATGTCCGACTCTGTGCAACCCCATAGACGGCAGCCCACCAGGCTCCCCCATCACTGGGATTCTCCAGGCAAGAGAGCCTTTAAATGCTTCACCAGTAAAAGCAGGCACTTCATGAAGCACTTATTTAATGTGGTTTTATTTCATAAGCCCTTTTAGAAAACTGGCATATCAGTTAAATATATTTATTAAAACTTTTGAGAAAATAATTAAAATTTAATAGTGATTCTTTTTCTGCTGGTGACCTGATTTGGGACAGTTTCCTATTATGATTTATAATAATTAGTCCATCAGGATTTTAGAAAAATCAGAATGCACAGTTTTAAAAGAAAAAAGTTTGAGAATCATGAAGCAAAACAGAAAAATATTTATAACAATGTTAAATGAAAAAAGCAGAGATAAAATTGTATCTTCACTATTTTTACAAAAAAGGTAAAACTATGTCCAGAAACTGGGCAACAGCTGGAAAACTTAGGAGCTGATTAAGGTTGTGGAAATATGGCTTGGTTTGGTTTTGAAGCAAGTGACTATGTTTAGACACTAGATATTCTGCAGTTAGAAACTCATAGTCTAAAGGCAAAATAATATCATAACAGATAAATGATACTGTATGTGATGTACAAGAGTAAGAGGGATGGAACAGGTGGCAACAGAGGAGGAGATGGTTGGATGGCATCTCTGACTCAGACACGACTGAGCGACTGAATGGCAGCAAGCTTTCCTTTTTGGTCACCGTAAGTTTACCTCCTATGTCTGCAGCATAAATTAGGAGTTTGGGATTAACGCACACACACTGCTGTATATCACATAGATAACCAACAAGAACCTACTGTACAGCACATGGAATTCTACTCAACATCTTGTAATAGCTCTCAGGGAAAAGAATCTGAAAATGAATATATATACACACACGTATATTTCCTTATGTGTAACTGAATCACCGTGCAGTACACCTGAAACTGACAGACCACCGTAAATCAAGCATACTTCAATTAAAAAAAATAATAGCTGACTAAAGATAAGCAGAGAGCTATACATTGCAGGTAGAGACAACTTTTATAAAATCTTTCTAAAATGAATCATCACACAGATGATCTCCTTTCTTTTCAAAAGTTATAAAAAGAGCAGCTGCAGTTTCAGAAGGAGAGAAATAGACTTCATTAAATGCAGACGAATAAAAGCAGTGGCGGAAACATACGTCAGCAGTTATCCCCTCAGAAAAGAAATCTTAGGTGGGGCGTAATCTTGACTTAAAATCTGGTTTGAAAGGCACAAGAGTGTTTTCAGGGTTAGGGTTGCATGAAAACTCCAAAAAGAGAGAGAGATTATCTAATATCGTCTGTATATTATATTAAATGGGATAAAAAATAAAAAGTAACACCTACGGCAATAAAAGAGGCAATTGATGAAGGAAAACAAAATCATGTCGATCAGGAGAATTATGTTTGATTCAAAGACGAAAAAGAAACACAAGATAACCTATCAGTACTGACTAAAACGTCATAGGACTTATTTTTCCTACATGGCTCATGGAATCAATTTCATTGATTACAAAATCAAGACATCATATGCAGACCTCTTGCATTTACTGATCTTCAAATCAACAGTATTTTTTAAATTTTTATTAACACTGTTTTTTATTTTAATTTTAAATTTTTGGTCACATCATGAAAAAATTTTAGTTCTTGGACCAGGGATTGAACTTGCACCTCTGCAGTGGAAGTACAGACTCTTAACCACTGAACCACCACGGAAGTCCCTTCAGTGTACTTACTGAGAGCAATGGTTTCCCATCTTTTTTTGGGGGGGGAGGAGGTGACTTCCAAGACTCAAAATATGACCAAACAACTCAGCCTCAACACAAGGCAATCAGCATCCTAGTTGGACGGCATCACCCAGTGCTCAGGTGGGCGCACACTGCCTCCAAGCCCTGCTGTCTTTTAGCCCCAAGTCACCCTCTGAGGGCCGTGAGGTCACCCTGAGTCCTAGCTCGGACCACCCTCCTGCAGCATGGAGGCCCAGTCCTCACACAGTCTGTCAGAGGTGGACCATTCCTTGCCACGGGCTGCACGCTATGCTGTGTCTGCTTCCCACCACTTGCCTGCACGTGCAAAGATTTTAAATATTTACTCATTTCTAAAACATAAATGCATACAATTTAAGTTGTATCAATGTGTGGCCTACTGAATTCGGCTTCTTTCTGTCAAGAGAACACACATGAGGTTGTAGCAAACCCACATCTTGCTTGTCAATCAAAATCTGGTGGCTTTCTGTCAGCAACAGGTGTTAAAACAGGCTGAAAATAGCAAACCACTAGATGCGACTAAAGCTTGATGAAAAACAGTAAAACTGTGGGAAAGAGGTCCTCAGAAAAAGAAATATATAATAAGAACAGGTGTCACAAAGCAGGGCACATGCAGAAGTAACCAGAGTGGCAGTAATACACTCTGAAAAAGGTCCACCTTAAAATGGGCTTCCTTGGTAGCTCAGTTGGTAAAGAAATGCAGGAGAACGCCTGCAATGCAAGAGACCACCTGCAATGCAGGAGACGTGGGTTCCATCCCTGGGTCTGGAAGATCCCCTGGAGGAGGAAATGGCAACCCACTCCAGTACTCTTGCCTGGGAAATCCCATGGACAGAGGAACCTGGCGGGCTACAGTCCACGGGGTCACAAGAGTCAGACACGATTAAGCGACTAAACCAGCACCACCAAAACGGGTACATGTACCATCAGGCTGTGCTCCGCCATCAGTTCTTAGCTTTTTCTCTAAATCACATAGATGAAGAGATACAGGAAGAAACATTTCTCTTAATGGAAAATATTTATAAAACTCTCACCATGGTTCTACACCAAAGGCATCTCCAGTCTTGAAGACGGAGAACACTGCCACACGTTTTGTCGCAGACAGCACACTTGGCGCTCACGGGCAAGTTACCCTCGAGCCACTGGTGAGGCATAGCCACCTACACAGCAGGAAGAAAGGGCAGTCAAGTTAAAGAACATGGAGGACATCATTCTTAGCCCAGGGAAGAGATACAATGATTTCTTACTCTATGGAATCAGCAACATGTATCATTCCTGGCATGCGTTCATTTCCCCCACTTTTAATGAGCATCTATTATGCCCCAGCACTATAGGGATACAAAAATAAAACTAACCCCCCTACCCTGCAGGATGTGTATTCTCGCTGAGCACACAGAGGGATTATCATAAACTGACCAGGAAGGGGTATCAGAGATTTGCATGCAAAGGAGATAAGGTTTTGAAGGTGGGAGGAGCAGGCCCCAAAGTCTGAGGAGTGAATGTCTTAAGTATACAGCTGAGCTGAGCCTTAAAGAGTACTTTAGTCGGCCAGATAAGGGTCTGCAACATCAGTCCAGCCCAACAACCCCTCCTAAGCCCTTACACACCAATCCCCTTAAAATTTAAGAGCTGAAAGAAGCTACGAAGGATTGAATTGAAAATAAAGTCACAATCCACCCAAACTTTCCATCTAATCCTAATAATCAACACTTCCTCTTAACTTTCTGTTGCAATTTAACTTATTAGAAGGCTCCCACTTAATTTCCACGGGAGCAGAGAATAACGGAGTGGGGGTGCCCGAGAGAGAGGGGAGCCGAAAGGAGCTTACCCCATCCTCGTTCTCGATGATGTCCTTCCCAATGGAGGCCAGGGTCGTCCACTTGCAGTTGTTTGTTGCCCTCACTGCACACCGTTTGTGAGCCTTAAATTTACACACTGAAAAAAAAGCCAACCATTGCTAAGTGAATATGTACTTCTGGACCAACGATGAAAGGAAATCACAGCATGAAATTTCAAAGGGGTGGGGAGGGAGAGTAGAAGACAATATTTTTTAAAGTTTCTATTACTCTGCTGCTGTGCTACTGCTGCTAAGTCACTTCAGTCGTGTCCGACTCTGTGTGACCCTGTAGACGGAAGCCCACCAGGCTCCCCTGTTCCTGGGATTCTCCAGGCAAGAACACTGGAATGGGTTGCCATTTCCTTCTCCAATGCATGAAAGTGGAAAGTGAAGTCGCTCAGTCACGTCCGACTCATAGTGATCCCATGGACTGCAGCCTAGCAGGCTCCTCCATCCATGGGATTTTCTAGGCAAGAGTACTGGAGTGGCTTGCCATTGCCTTCTCCGATTACTCTACAACAACAGTCAATATTCTAAAAAGCAAATATGATTATGTGCTTATGAAGCATTCTTATCAAGCTACAGATTGCTACTTAAAGATATTTTACTTACTCCTAAAAGAAGAAAGGAAATAAATACTAAAAGAATTAATTCTTGAGAAAGGAGACAACACACACACAAGAAGATAAAATTCAGTAATACAGGAGTTCTGGTAACATCCAGTTTCTAAGTCTGGATGCTGATTACATAAAAGCATTTAATTTGTGAAAATTCAACAAACTGAATACTCTTCTGATGTTTTCTTCTTTCTGTTTGTATATTACACTTAAATAAAAAGTTTGAAAATATCAGAGAGATAGAGAACAAGATAATTCAGGGGAATTTGAAAGCCCAAGTACGTCAAGAAAATATCCAGGCATCATGGGAAATACATTGACGAGGGTCACAAAGATGGCACTGTCTTTTAAAAGTGTCCTGTTGGGACTTCCCTGATGGTCCAGGGGCCAAGACTCTGTGCTCCCAATGCAGGGTCCCCAGGTTCGAGTCGGGATCAAGGAACTAGATCCCACGTGTCACAACCAAGACCCAGTACAGCCAAACAAATATTTTTTTAAAGTATCCTGTTGGAAGTGAGTAAGTAAAAAAGAGAAGAACAAACACAAATATATGGAATCTAGAAAGATGGTACTGATGAAATAATCTTCAGGCAGCAATGGAGACACAGACAAAGAGAACAGACTTATGCACACGGGCGGGGGGCAGGGGGTAAGGAAGGAGAGGGTCGGATGCAAGGAGACGTAATGTGGAAACACATTACCGTGTGTAAAAGAGATGCCACTGGGAACTCGTCCTTTGACTCAGCGAACTCAAACCAGAACTCTGTTAACAACCAAGAGGGGTGGGATGGGGAGGGAGGTGGGAGGAGGTTCGAGGGAGGTGACTTAGGTAAATCTACGGCTGGTTCATGCTGATGTATGGCAGAAACCAACATAACACTGTAAAGCAATTGCGTGTATGTTAGTCACTCAGTCGTGTCCGACTCTTTGCGACCCCATGGACTGTAGCCCGCCAGGCTCCTCTGTCCATGGGATTCTCCAGGCAAGAATACTAGAGTGGGTTGCCATTCCCTTCTCCAGAGGAACTTCCCAACCCAGGGATTGAAGCTGGTCTCCAGCGTCACAGGCAAATTCTTTACTGTTTGAACTACAGGGAAGTCCTAGGGATATATCCCTTGAGTAAAAACAAATAATGTTTTTTAAAAAAAGATTTTAAAAGTATCCTGTTGGGATGACTACATGATAATGCAGAAGAAAGGAATAATGAAGTGACACTCCCACTACATGCATCACTAAAGTGCCCAGCTATATTATCTGAAAGGTACCTACAAAAGAGAAATATGAGAAAACAGCAAGACAGAAGCAGCACATACATGAAAACAACAAATAAACCACAGATTATTTGAAAAATTAAACCTTGCTTATGAAAATCAGAACTTGACTACTACTAAGCTTAGCCATCCCTGTAAGGACACACATTGTTGTTTAGCTGCTCAGTCCTGTCTGACTCTTTGCGACCCCATGGACTGCAGCCCACCAGGCTCCTCTGTCCATGTGATTCTCCAGGCAAGAATACTGGAGTGGGTTGCCATGTCCTCCTCCATAGGATCTTCCCGACCCAGGGATTGAACCCGTGTCTCCTGCATTGCAGGTGGATTCTTTACCATTGAGCCACCAGGGAAGCCCACCAAGGACACGCATTACACACATTTAGCCAATCGCTAATGAATATTGACGTTATAAAGAGTTTCTGACTTTTCAGAGCAATATTTAAAAGCAGACATCATTTTGGTAGAAACATAATAAGGTACCTGTTGCAAATTCAAAATGAAAAGGTGGCTCCTTTTCGCATGGTTTTTGAATTTCTACCACTAAACCATTAACAAATTTGAAATAACAGGTTATGAGCCCTTCTCTTTAAATTGTCTTAATTTAATATAACATGAAAACAAACAGGTCAAGTAAGATAAATAAGATGCCTATATAGCCAAATGTTCAGAATGCTTCAGGTATCATAAATAGCCAGTATATAAATGGCCACTTAAATTGAACAGTTTTTCCTTAAAAACAAAATGAGTAAATAGATACTGGCAATGTTTCATTTACCTGCTCTTTTGTGTACACTGACAAATTCTTTCCTAGAAATCATAATATTTTTGCTATAAATGACTTTGTGATTCAAGCACAGACCTGATATAGAAAACAAATTTTGCACTTCATTGCTGAGAAACAGTAAAGAAACAGCATCACAGGAAGTAAGCTTCGTTTGAAAAGTCACTTCAGCATGATCTCTGCTCCCTTTTGCTATAAGGCAAGTGACTTTTACATTAGTTAGTATTTTAAATTATTTAAATGGCTCAATCTGTTATTTTATTTCTCAAAAGAATGGTTCTACTTTTAGTTTTAAAAAGGCAAGCTGTTTTCTAAGTACAAATAAGTGTTGATAGTCAATAACTTTTCTAAGAGACAAAGAAGGAAGTAATATAAAGAGGGCAACAGGGTCTAACTTCATGGCTTTTTAAAGATTTTGTCATTAAAAATTAAACGGTGCATGAAAAATAAAAATCACTTTTATAATAATAAAGTCGTTCATGCAATGAGCATTGAGATTCACAAAGGTGTTTAATATAAGACATAACGATTACAATAGAACAAACTGGGCTGAAATTATGGTCACTAAAGAATGGACATGAGGAATAGGCACCTTAATTTGGTAGGGGACAATTTTCTCCAAACAAGTGATTCTGAAACAAAGCATTTTTTCCTGACCTATAATAGCCATTATTTTAAACCAGAGAACTTAAAAAATACACTGGCTTGTAATAAAATTACGATTCTTTATTGCAATATAGTCTTTAACAAGTTTTAAGTGTTCAACAGTGGTTAAGACAAAAATTCATAAATACCCATGTAGAGATATTTTATGCTGCTGATTAAAAAGAATTACTATCTAACTTTGTATTCTTAGAGTGCTGTTTAAATACCTGTGAAACACAATTAAGCTCTGAAATTATAATTAACGTTCTCGACTGATTTAGGGAATTATCTGTGAAATGTATTCTCTGCCTTCTGTTTTTCATTCATATATTTTGCATATGCAAGGCTTTAAAATGATAATTCAGTTATTGTTCAACACAAGCCTAGAAGACAACTCAGTACAGATTCCTTTTACTGTGAAAAGCGGGCAGAAAGACTAAGTAAATATTACTATATTTTGGCATTGCACCCTGGAAACTGGATTCTATTACAATACATTATTCATTGTCATTATTGAATGAATTTTTCCTGTATTTGCACCTCTGTTATAACTTTTAAAATTTTTTGTGTTGTAAGCCTTCAGTTTTGCTAAATAAGCAGTTTATACAGATTTCAAGAGGATTTCTAAAATTTAACTTTGTTTACAATAAACATATCCTAAATAACTACAGTCTCATAGAATAAAAAGGCTTCCCTGGTGGTTCATTGTAGAGAATCCCCCTGAAAATGCAGATGTGGGTTTGATCCTTGGATTAGGAAGATCCCCTGGAGATCTACTACCCACTCCAGTATTCTTGCCTGGGAAATCCCATGGACAGAGGAGCCTGGTGGGCTACAGTCCAAGGGGTCACAAAAGACTTAGCAACTAAACAATAAAACAACACAAAATAAAAGGCAACCTTTTTGGGTATTCATAAAACCGTTGGGATTTCTAAAATCTTCTGGTACAGTTCTAAATAAACTAATGGGCAGAATTTAAAATTTTTATCAACAAAAAAAGTTGAATACTAACATATATTCCTCTAAAAGATAATTTAAAAATGCTACAATTGAGACTTTTAAAATCAGAAACTTAATTATCAATAGAATAATGTAACACATCTTTCTAAAGACTTGGAAGTTTTTTATCCTCACCAGCTAATGTAATTTTCATTTTTCTTTTAAAATTAGAAAAATATTCAGTCATCTCACCGTTAAGTTCAACTCCTTAACTATCAGATCAGAAGGATACCACAGATCAGTTATAACAGTATCTAAGATACTATTAGATCTTACTTTTTTTTTTAGCAGTTTGAGGAATAACAGACTATAAGGTAACTGTAGGGGGGCTTTCCTCATAGCTCAGCTGGTAAAGAATCTGCCTGCAACGCAGGAGACCAGGGTTCAATTCCTGGGGTTGGGAAGATTCTCTGGAGAAGGAAATGGCAACCCACTCCTGTATTCTTGCCTGGAGAATCCCATGGACAGAGGAGACTGGCAGGCTATAGTCCATTGGGTCACAAGAGTCAGACATGACTTAGCGACTAAACCACCACCAAGGTAATTGTACAAAGACCTTCAGAATAACTCCATATAATCACTAAAGTCAGAATTATTATGTCTTTGTTTTCAATCATTTGTTAAATCTAAAAAAAATGTTTATGTCTCCTCCAAATTCTCATTTTCATGAATTTTAATGCATCAGGCCATGACACAATCTGTAATTGTCTGCTTGATGAATTTCTTATACAACTCACCTACAAATGTCTACAATTTATCAGACTAGAAAAGTAGCATCATTGTATGCATTCTCTTATTTCATTTCTATAGTATTCTGTGAGATATAAATGACTATTATGCCCATTTGAGAGAGGAGGAAGCAAAAGTCTAAAAGGGTAAAACTAGTCCTGGTCATAGTTTGTAGTGTTGAAACTGGAATCCAAACTCGCAGAGTTTAACTACAGAACTCTATTCTTATGCACTAAGCTGTGTCATGTTAAATAGCTGAAATACTGATGTATCTTGGATTTTATAATTCAAAATGAGTTAAAACTGTGACCCTATTTCTAATTTATTATTTAATTGTAATGCAGTTATATTACAAAGTTACCTAAGAATTTTTTGTATTAAGACAGAAAAGCTAATAAGAGTATTATATGTAGTTTAGAAAGAAGTACACAGTGATGGAACCACTGAGCTATTAAATAAATCAAAAGAAGGTATGAGTTTTCTCCTGGTGACGTTAAGTGGTTACTTCTCTTAAATTTAAAATTAACCCACAAATCCTGTGATGAGAACAACAGCATAGACCTTGTTTTTAGAAAACTTTAAGGAAACTTAAAAGCATGTGTGTGTTAGTCACTCATTCATGTCCAACTCTTTGCAACCCCATGGACTGTAGATAGCCAACTCCTCTGTCCATGGGATTCTCCAGGCAAGAATACTGGAGTGGGTTGCCATTCCCTTCTCCAGAGGATCTTCCTGATCCAGGGATCGAACCCAGGTCTCCTGCAATGCAGGCAGATTCTGTAGCATCTGAGCCACCGGGGAAGCCCCATTTATATTAAACACAAGTGAAATAAAACATTTAAAATGAGGTAGCATAAGTAACAAGTGGAAATTCTGCCAAAAGAGTGTATACTGTCCACCAGAAAGTTTTGTCCTCTATAATCAAACAGAACAGAAAAAGAATGCTGGAAAATGAGAGTGATATACACAGTCTACAGAATTTTCTTTACCAGCAGATGCTAGTTCCTGAGGAGGGACATGCCATACTTTGATTTATGCGTGTATGCTCACGCACTCGTCGTGTCCTACTCTTCGCAGCTGTTTGGACCAAAGCCCACCAGGCTCCTCTGTCCATGGGATTTTTCAGGCAAGAATACTGGAGTGGGTTGACATGTCCTCCTTCAGATGATTTCATGTTATCTTTTCCTAAGCTAAACTATTTTCTAAGTCGTTCATATCTGGGCAGAGCTCCACTTGAAGCCACAGTATAAGGACAACACTCTGGTCCCCCGCGAGGCTCCCACTTACTGCTTCCACCCAAGGGCAGTGTCTTGCTGCGATGCTCTTTCCTCTGTTCACAGAGGTACCAGAGGCAGCATGTTTACAGTAAGGATAGTGTCGAGGGAGGACACGCCCCGGATGCTACTGTACCTTCGCAGGACAGGCCGTGGGAGGTGACTCCAGAAAGACTCTCTCGGCACACGTTACAGAAAGTGGGTCGGGCGTGGGAGCACGCGTACCAGTTATGCATCCCTGAGAAATGTTCCACGTTAAACTGGGCCACCTGGAAACGAGACATCAGTGTAGGTTTGCCAAACAAGAGAACAGGACTACATTCAGAAGGTACATAATGATGATCGAAATTTCAAATCCATTATTTTTAAAACTAAAACACTTTGCTTTAGCTAAAAAAAAAACAAAACAAAACTATATCAGTTTTAAACAGGTTGCTGAATGAATCTACACATACTTCGTTTTCCCCACAGAGTAGAGCTGTAGCATTATGGTTCACATTTATTCTCTAAGAGTGCAAGAGGCCAAGAGAGATGCTACTTTACCTCGTAAGGTTCTCTGGTCTGTACAGACTTCAGCGAGCTGATCCAATCCTCCATCTCTTTCCTGTTCTCAGCGCACAGCATTAGTCTTCTAAATGGAGTGATTATCTGAAAGGGAGAATTCAACCTAATGACTGCTAACAGGCAACACAGAGAAGTTATTACAAGACCTAACATCTTGCAAGGTGATTCTATTTCTAACCTTTGAGTCCTTACTTCCTTGATGAATAAAGTATGATTCCCTATAGTAAATGGATTTAGTTCTCACTGTGGTACAGAATGTTTCTAGGAAAGACACATTCTGACGAATCTTTTCTGGTTTTTTATCTCATTACTATTCACTTTTCAGGCTTTTCAGCCCTTTACCCAAGTCTATGAACTCAAATGAGCAGAGTATTCTTATTTCATGGAATATATCTTAAAAATTAATTTAAAATATACTTCAAAATAAGTCACAGTAAGCTTAGAATTAATACATTTTTCAATATGGAAATTTTTTTAATTCGAAAATCAAAGGAATGTAATATTAAATTATTTCATAATGGGTTCATTACAGCTTCAAGACTATTCTGTTTTAAGTAATGTTGGGTTTACACATCCTTCCCATGGCCTATTGTAACATGATTTATGCGATGAACTTTTCTTCCTATTGTGTAGAACTCCATTGTACTACTTCTTAGTGAGAGCAGGCAAGAGGAATTAGCATGCAAGTCCTTTAGCTGGCTTTAAGAGAAGAAAATGATTGTGACTTTCACCTTTTTTCTCATGTTACTAAAGAAGGCAAATTCATTACACCAAGAATTTTAAAGCAAGAGGAATAAAAATTTCATGCTGTTATAGTACCAAAAGTAAGATTCTTCGAGGTAAGATTCTGAAATGACTTGAAAGCAGCCACTATTTATGTGTGAATACAATACTCTGGTTGTAATCTTGAAGTTGCTACATGCTAAGCATTTACAGAAAGCAGGGACCATTTATTTATTTGTGAAAGAAAAACAAAATGTTACATTACTACTCAGAAACTAATTCCAAATAATAAACTATATATTTATTTATAGAGCAAACAAGAAATTTTCTCAGGTTAAAAGCCATTTGATTGAGTGATAATCTACATAGTGCATTAGAGAGCAGATTTCCCAAGTTATGGAAAAGTAATAATTATTAAAAAAAAAACAAAAAAAACCACGGAGCACTTCTCCAAAGGAGTAAACTGGCAAGCCTCAATCACTACAGTTCATCTTAGGAAATAAGTCCTTTATTCAAAGCTACAGAGCTCAGCACAGTTGCAGCTACTCACCGGTCATTGCCTAGTGCCCCCTCTCAACCGTCATTAGTTAAGGCTAACAATCCTTCTGCAGACCAAGGGGACTTTAGTACACTGCACAGGCACTCGTGCTTAAATACAGCTGGCCAGAAGTCACGTGGATGGGGAGCACGAGCCACTCAGCACTGAGTATTTGTTAATTGCATACGAAATTGAACAGAACCTCACTTTTCTTCTGTTTTCCACTATGCTCCCTGGATAAAGCTTATTAGCAATTGGTCACTCCTCTTCCTCAATAAATAGTTAATGCAAAGAGCAATGCCTCCCTCATGACTTATGAGCCAAATGGATGCTTTATTGCTTCAAAATGTTTTTCCAGGACAGCTGGAGTGCAGCAGAGAGGTACCATTAAATGATAAAACACCCCTGGCTCCAGTGACTGGCACAACACTCCAGAAATATCTGCATGTCAATGGGACTGACTGAGTAAATCTGGTATTTAAATAAGTATCACCTCCTGTATGCTTACTTAATTTTTCTGCTATATGAGATGATGTCTCTTTAAGGATTCCTTCTCTTTCACTATGATCTTTGAGTGAGATACATATTCTACAGGTAAATAAACCAGGCTTGCTAGCTTATTCTTTCGTTTTGCTGTTATTGTTGTTGTTAATTTCTTAGTAAAGCAGGACGTCTGATGGTTTTAACTATCTTTAATGGCTTAATATTCCTTAAAAGCCATCGTGAATTCTATATAAAGAGGGTAAAGAAAGATGGAGAAATAGCTTCTAATTTTTCTTGCAGTTTTTGGAACTACACAAATGCTTCAATGCTGAAGGATTTCAGCAACATAAATCATGCATGTACTTCATGCATTCACAAAGTAAAATGTTTACATTTTCAAATTCTCCTTTTTAAAAAAACGCGTTTTAAAATGGGCAATAATAAGCCAGTAAAGATCATAATATATTCTTAAAATATAAGATTTTTTTGAGCCATACAGAAATTATAAATCATCAGGATTTACAAGCCTTGTGATTAAGAAATCTACTGATTATCAGGTTAAGATGTTGATCCAGAAAAAGGAAATCCTCCATAAATCATGAAATTCAGAGAGATCTCGTTTTGCGCCTGCAGGACCAAAAATACCTCAGGGAGCAGCCCAGAACTGGCTGGGCTGAACAGCAGACAAGACTGGTTCACCAAGCAAACCGGTAACACCTCCCAGATTGCGGCTTTCCCCTGTGGGTTAATCGCTCATCCATCCGCCAAAGCACGAGTCTTCTCCCCACCTTTAACTTAAATTCTTCCTCATCACTGAGAAGAGGAGGAAAAGAATCTGACAGTCACAGCTGCTAACTGATGGGCTCTGGTTGCATCGTCACCAAACCCCATTAAACTACAGTAGTCCCTCATCCAAATTTTTATTAGGAAAATATCTGAGAAGCAGCAAACTCTGAGAATTACTTAGTTCTACTCTGAAAGCCTTGTTATTACAACAGACAAGGGAGTAGGGTGGGGAGATGGAAGGACGGAAGAGGGGCCATTCCCAGGGAAGACTAAGTTTGTGGGTGCTCACTCAGTCTTGTCTGACTCTTTGTGGCCCCATGGACTGCAGCCCACCAGGCTCCTCCCGTCCATGAGATTTCCCAGGCAAGAATACTGGTGTGGGTTGCCATTTCTCTCTCCAGGGGATTTTTCTGACCCAGGAATCTAACCTGTGTCTCCTGCTTTGGAAAGGGAATTCTTTACCCACTAAGTCATCGGGGCCCTACTGGGGGCCAAAGCTGGGATGTTTCCAGAAGTAGAGGACTTTCTCCCTTTATTAAGCGATTTGCACTTTACCTATTGTAAGGCATCCCCAGCTTCCCCAGTGGCTCACCAGTAAAGAACTCACCTGCCAATGAGGAGACATGGTTCTATCCCTGGAGTACAAAGGAAAGACATCTAACACTACTATGTATAAGATACATAACCAACAAATACCTACTGTACAGCACAGGGAACCCTCATCAGAATTCTATGATAACCTATATGTGAAAAGAATATGAAAAAGAATGAATATATATATATACAGAGAGAGATATAACTGAATCACCTTGCTGTATACCTGAACTAGCACAACACTGTAAAGCAACTACGATCCAATAAAATTTTTTTAAAAAGGAAAGATATCTAAATTAGTTTTCTTTTTTTACTAAGAAATATATTAATAACTTTTTTATTAACATGCATTTCAGGTTCACAGCATGTTAATGCATCATCTGTATTACACAAAGTAATCACCTCCAAAAGTCTATTTGCCATTCATTACTGCACAGTTCGACTACTTCACCCTTTTTTTTTTATTTATGCCCTTCTTTGTCTTTCTTTATCTCTTTGCTTCATTTATTTTTTTTCTCTTTTATTTATTTTATTTGGAGGCTAATTACTTTACATTATTGTATTGGTTTTGCCATACATTGACATGAATCTGCCCCGGGTGTACATATGTTCCCCATCCTGAACCCCCCTCCCACATCCCTCCCCTTCCCATCCCTCTGATTCATCCAAGTACACCAACCCCGAGCATCTTGTATCATGCATCAAATTTGGACTGGCGATTCATTTCACATATGATAATATACATGTTTCAATGCCATTCTCTCAAATCATCCCACCCTTCCTCTCTCCCACAGAGTCCAAAAGACTGTTCTATACATCTGTGTTTCTTTTGTTATCTAGTATACAGGGTTATCGTTATCATCTTTCTAAATTCCATATATTTGCGTTAATATACTGTATTGGTTTTTTTCTTTCTGGCTTGCTTCACTCTGTATAATAGGCTCCAGTTTCATCCACCTCATTAGAACTGATTCAAATGTATTCTTTTTAATGGCTGAGTAATACTCCATTGTGTAAATGTACCACAGCTTTCTTATCCATTCGTCTGTAGATGGACATCTAGGTTGCTTCCATGTCCTGGCTATTATAAATTAGTTTTCTAAGTGCTACCTCGAATAAAACACAAACTCTGCAGAAACAGAGATACTCTTTCACTTTGATGGTTACTGACCTATAAGGGTTAATCCAACAACATGATTATGTTGTAAAAGGGTCAAGAATTTTTCAGTCCAGTAAAGCATGTAATAAAACAATCTGGCATTAATATATAAAATTATATCAAAGAGCAACATTAAGTTAAGACTTTAAATACATGAACAGGAAAAAACAAATAACTGCATTGGTCATCCTTCAGTGAAAGAACTGTAGATAATTTAAATATTTTGTTTTGGTTTGTCTGTGGTTTCTGAAGCAAATATGTAGTATTTCAGTCATAAAAACATTCTTTAATTTTTTTTTACTAACATTAGAACAGGAATTTAAAACTTTGCACTGTCTCAAAGCAGAAGTTTTCAAACTTGGCCGTACTTTAAAATCACCTGGGAGACTTTAAAAAATTCTAATGTCAAGGCCATGCTCCACACTGATGAACTCAGAACATAAGAGGGTGGGATCCAGCTACCAGTTGTAATTTTTTTAAACTCCCAAGTGATTCCACAGTGCAGCCAAGTTTGAGAGCCAACGTTCTAACGATGCGTGCGTGTTCAGTCACTCAGGCGCTCAGTCATGTCCGACTCTTTGCAACTTCATGGACTGTAGCCCGCCAGACTCTTCTGTCCATGGGATTTCCCAGGCAAGAATATAGGAGCGGGTTGCCATTTCTAAAGATATTTTATTGTAAATTCCCAACTGGAAACCACGAATGTAATAACAGAGTGATTCAGTGTCTAAATCCTGAAGTCAGAATGAATACCAACAGCATCCTTCCTTAGGTGTGTGGCTAGGAATGCCCCCTGGCTCTCTGAGCCTCAGTTTCGCATCTGCAAAGAGAGGCTGGAACAGCTCCTCACAGCTCTGCAGAGTGTGGTGTGGATTAGGGAGACAATCCAAGCAAAGCCCTCAGCACAGTGTCTGTTAGGAAGCCAGAGATGAGATGAGGTACATATTCACAGTTTTCTTCTATAATATACATATTTCTTGTTAAAGTTTGCATGCGTGTTAAGTCGCTTCAGTCATGTCCAACTCTTTGTGAGCCCGTGGACTGTAGCCTGCAGGGCTCCTCTGTCCATGGGATTCTCTAGGCAAGAATACAGGAGTGGGTTGCCATGCCCTTCTCCAGGGAATCTTCCCAACCCAAGAATCAAACCCTCATCTCTTATGTCTTCTCCATTAAGAGGCAGGGTCTTTACCACTAGCACTGTGTAAGTGTGGTAATCAGTTCAGTTCAGTCGCTCAGTCGTGTCCGACTCTCCGCAACCCCATGAATCACAGCACACCAGGCCTCCCTGTCCATCACCAACTCCCAGAGTTCACTCAAACTCATGTCCATAGAGTCGGTAATGCCATCCAGCCATCTCATCCTCTATCGTCCCCTTCTCCTCCCACCCCCAATCCCTCCCGGGATCAGAGTCTTTTCCAGTGAGTCAACTCTTCCAATGAGGTGGCCAAAGTATTGGAGTTTCAGCTTTAGCATCAGTCCTTCCAGTAACACCCAGGACCCAGAGACAAAAGTAATAGGAACTCGGGTCAAAAATGGAGGCATTTTGCCAACAAAATAGTCACTGAGTAGGAAACCACCCAAACAGAGTTAAAGATAATGACTATTCCTTGGAAGACATTAGGAAATATCAACAAGCAAATCAGGAAGCAATGGTCCCCCCCCTTTAATTGCACTGTGTCTAACCTTACCCAAAGCAGGATTATGATGGCGAAAGTCTTACCAAAGTGCATGAGATCCCAGCACAGCAGGGAAAGAGTTCAGAATACGGTCTCTGGTAGCTATTATGACTCAACTAATTAAGACAGAGGGCTCCTACTGCAGGGATGGGGGAGGTGGGCAGAGGAGGGAGTGAGAGAAAGTGTGTGTGTGTGAGCACACGTGTGAGAGAGGGAATGAGGTGGAGGTGGTGGTGAACGTGTGTGTGTGTTAGTCTCTCAGTCGAGTCCGACTCTTGCAACCCCATAGACTGCAGCCCACCAGGCCCCTCTGTCCATGGGATTCTCCAGGCAAGAACACTGGAGTGGGTTGCCATTTCCTTCTCCAAAAGGAACTATAGAAAGAAAGAAAAGTGAAGTCGCTCAGTCGTGTCCGACTCTTTGCGACCCCACAGGATGTAGCCTTCCAGGCTCCTCTATCCATGGAATTTTCCAGGCAAGAGTACTGGAGTGGGTTGCCATTGCCTTCTCTAGTGTATATACATATACATATATGTATATATATATGTATAATACACGTCAGGTGGATATGTGTAAGATAGAATGTGTGTGTGTGTGTGTGAAAGAGAGTGTGTGTGGTGTGTTGCAGGGAAAAAAACGTAGAGGGTTCCTCCTGTTAATTAATATTTCTGTTTCTGCAATCACAGAAATTCTGCAACCTTCTCTGGTAACTTTAAGTGCCCAACAACTTTTTCTGTTAGAAAATTCTTATTTCTAATCTAAAGGGCTACTACATAGATATGTTTGCCTTCTGGCAAGTACTTACTGTTATATCTTTAGTGATTAATCCTGAATTGCCTTGATTGAAATAAAAATTCACATGCAGTGAGCAGCTCTTCTTGGAAAGCAGGACAAACAGAAAGTCTACTTGCACTATAATGATGTTTGTGGTCTGTATTTGCTATAACTTAGGGACTATACTTCCGGAGAAGGCAATGGCAAGCCACTCCAGTACTCTTGCCTAGAAAATCCCATGGACGGAGGAGCCTGGTAGGCTGCAGTCCATGGGGTCGCTACAAGTCAGACGTGACTGAGCGACTTCACTTTCACTTTTCACTTTCACATATTGGAGAAGGAAATGGCAACCCACTCCGGTGTTCTTGCCTGGAGAACCCCAGGGACGGGGGAGCCTGGTGGGCTGCCATCTGTGGGGTCGCACAGAGTCGGACACGACTAAAGTGACTTAGCAGCAGCAGCAATAGCAGGGACTATACTTCGACTTTGTTAAAGCCGAACCAGGTATAAATATATGTCTTTCTAACAGTAGGTCTGCTATACATGAAGTGGCCAAAAGCTCAGTCTTAATATTCCTCTTCCATCCTTCCTCATAAAATCTACATCCATCTCCTAAATTATGCATGTTCTCTTTTTTCTCATTCTTTTATGGAATGAAATAATTCACTTTGACAATTTAAATGTGCCAAACTGCAACATAGCTAAGCATCCTACATGAGTATTTTGAGAGCACAGATGCTCCCATACTTCAGAGAGTAAACAGAGACCGCTACATCCAAAGGCACAGGTCTTTAATGATGTGTCCATACTTGAATCAAGCCGAGAGTTTTTGCAAAACACGTTCCAAATCAGACTTGGTGAATCAAAATCTTATTGGGGGGGGCATGAATAATTTCAGATATTACTGTATATCAACAAAGCTATACAGGTAATTCTGGTGCACCTCCATTAATCAACCATGAAGGATAATAGAAGCTACCAATTTTCTTGTTAGTCAAGGAAGGATCTGGTCTAAATAATGTAAAGGAAATGATCTTAAGCTTTATGACTTTCTATGGGGAAAGTGCTCCCAAGTTTCCAGAGTTCTGCCCCTAGTAGTACTTCTTTGTGTGGGACCCATATTTAACCTGGAGAAGGAAATGGCAACCCACTGCAGTATTCTTGTCTGGAGGATCCCATGGACAGAGGAGCCTGGCGGGCTACAGTCCATGGGCTTGCAAAGAGTCGGACATGACTGAGCAAGCGACGATTACTCACTCACTCATATGTAACAGCCTGCCGCCTTTAGCACCCCAGGTGCTACAACATTAGTTACCAAATGGTGATCTCCAAGGTTTTTGTTTGGCCATTCTGTTGACCACTGAAGTGCTATGTTGTGAAACAACAAGTTAATATCTATCATATCAGACAGGTTCCTTGCTCATCACAGTACAAGCAGCTTAAACCTATTTTCTTCAGCTGACCACTCCATATCCTGTTGGTCCCTACAGGCACTGAGTTTGCAAATCCTACAAAACTCGGACGTCTTCACCTTCTAAGGTCAGTGCTTCCCTCTTTTATCATAGTTGCTTCAAGCCCCACTGGTTTTCTAAGATGACAAATACTGATCTAAAAAGTAATTTTTCTGAGGTGTTGATGGATGTGCTGCTGTGCTATGCTAAGTTGCTTCAGCCGTGTCCAACTCTGCGATGCTATGGACCGCAGCCTGCCAGGCTCCTCTGTCCATGGGGAAAGAATACTAGAGTAGGTTGCCATGCCCTCCTCCATGGGATCTTCCCAACCCAGGGACTGAACCCAGGTCTCCTGCATTGCAGGTGGATTCTGCACAGTCTGAGCCACCAGGGAAACCCATGAATACTGGAGTGGGTAGCCTATCCTTCTCCAAGGGATCTTCCCAACCCAGGAATTGAATCGGGGTCTTCTGCATTGCAGGCAGATTCTTTACCAGCTGAGCTACTAGGGAAGCCCCCTACTTTCTATACAAGGGGTTTAAAAAGTGTTACAGCAAATTTAAAAAAAATTATTCCTTCACTGTAAAATACTGAACTAAGTAACTATGGTCAACTCAGTATCTCTTTCCTTTCATAGCTTCTGTATACCCAAGTTTTGTTTGCGAAGAAAGATGGAAAAGAGGCAGAGTTAAAATCTGGCAACTAAATTTTGAGGGATGCCTACTAAAGAATGAGGGGTCAATACAATGATGAGAAAGATTTGCTTTAAAGCGCTTCAGATAAAACAGAGAAAAGAGAGGACAGATAGGTCAAGTGTGCCAACATCTAGACGGCAGTAAGAGTGAGGCCAGGAGGGTATGGGGGTTCACCACAGTTATTCTGAGTCTGGATTAAAAAAAATGTACCAAGCGTTTGGGAACCCCAAGCAAAGCTCTTTAAGGAAATGGGAAGGCAAGGGATGTGGGTTCTTAACTCTCGGTCTGCAGGCCACACTCACCAGGACACAAGCGTCTGACCTCCCGCTTCCTTCTTCCATGCTGCTGCTGCCTAGTTGCTTCAGTCACGTCTGAGTCTGTGCGACCCCGTGGACTGCAGCCCGCCAGGCTCTTCTGTCCATGGGGATTCTCCAGGCAAGAATAATCGAGTGGGTTCCCGTGCCTTCCTCCAGGGGAATCGTCTCAACCCAGGGATTGAACTTGGGTCTCCTGCATTGCAGGCAGATTCTTTATCACTGTGCCACCAGGGAAGCCCTCCTTCTCCCATACCAAACTCAAATTAGATGAGTAATGTGGTTCCCTTGCTCAAATGACCCAAAATGTCCACAGAATCTAATGAAGCAAGATTTCCGATTACTGATGGAGATGGGGTGGGATAAAATATGCTGCAGAGAGCTGTGTAAATCCTGCTGCTGCTGCTAAGTTGCTTCAGTCGTGTCCAACTCTGTGAGACCCCATAGACGGCAGCCCACCAGGCTCCTACTCCCATATAATTCTTGAGTTTCAATGATTCTGCTTAAGATTAAGCCTGTAGGTCACAAAACTTGATACAGGGAATCATGCCCTCATAACAATGTCATTTTCCATGCTAATTTGATTTTCCTTATAACCTACTGTTGGATTTTTTAAATTGTCTTAGAATGTCAAATATAAATAACATAAATTCTGGTACCTGTTCCCCTGAAAAAAGAACCAAAGACTTCAATGCTATCAGTACCAATACTCTCTCTACATATCTAGTATTTCCACAGGATCTCACATTCTAAAAATCAAAGTTTCCCTTCACTTTCAAAAAATCTAAAATATTCAAAAATAAAAATTTTCTTGAAAAACAATAAAATATTAACACTATAAAATAGAGACTTGTAAGCTGCCAGAATCTAAATATTTTTCAAAGGAGCAATGAACTCAACATTATATAATTCATATAGTCTTAAGAATCTATACAAAAACTGTAAAAGAAAGCAGTGCATTTAACATCTTTATGGGAATGTCATGTCTTTAAGGTTTCGCTTCGGGGTAATTGTTCTGTCACTTCCTAGAAGCATTTGGTTCACTAGAGAGCCAAAGAGGGGACACAGTGAAGCTGTAAAGATAGTACCTCTGAAGCTGTGCTTCCCTGACCTGCTATCCCTGGAAAAGAAGACGTGGCGAAGGCTTCATGGAGGCTATTAAGGAAAGCCATGAAAGTGTTCCTTGTTGGGATTTCCTATTTATCATTTACATACATAAATTAGTTGTATAATGACAAACCACTGTTTCTTTGAAGACAAAATTTGTATTCCAGTCAGTATTAACAGTCTCTTATAACTCAAATTACCTATAATTACTAACGCTGTTGTTTAGTTATATCAAGTCACATCCAATTCTTTCATGACCCCCTGGACTGTAGCCACCAGGCTCCTCTGTCCATAGGGTTTTTCCTGGCATGAATACTAGATCCAGTTGCCATTTCCTTCTCCAAGGAATCTTCCCGACCCAGGGATTGAACCCACGTCTCCTGCATCTCCTGCGTCGGCTGGGAAGTACAATTATTAATGTCAGGCAATCCCTACTGTATTAGTTTGCTATTTCTGCTATAACAAAGGATTCCCATACAGTTGTGATAGGAGTTTGAAATCAAAGGTGTTGAAGGGCTACATTCCTTCTCGAGGCTATAGGAAGAATCTATTTCCTGTTTTTTTTTCAGTTTCTAGAAGGCAATGGCAAGCCACTCCAGTACTCTTGCCTAGAAAATCCCATGGATGGAGGAGCCTGGTAGGCTGCAGTCCATGGGGTCGCTAAGGGTTGGACACGACTGAGCGACTTCACTTTCACTTTTCACTTTCACACATTGGAGAAGGAAATGGCAACCCACTCCAGTGTTCTTGCCTGGAGAATCCCAGGGACGGGGGACCGTGGTGGACTTCTGTCTATGGGGTCACACAGAGTCGGACACGACTGAAGTGACGCAGCAGCAGCAGCAGAGGCTGACTGCATTCCTCGGCTCATGGTGCCTTCCTTTATCGCATCGTTTCAAACATTTTCTTCTCTGACTCTGATTCCTCTTGCCTCCCTCTTACAAGGACCCAAGTGATTACACTGGGCCCACTTCAATAATCCAGGATAACCTCATCTCAGTATCCTTAACATAATGACAACTAGCGAGTCTCTTTTGCCATAGAAAGTGATGTTCACCGGTAACAGGAATTAGGGTGTAAACATCTTCAGGGTTCATTATCCAGCTTACCACACCCACAAAATAAATATATAGTTGTAACTTTAGATATTGTAATAATGAACTGATAAATCAATGATAGCCCTAGTATATTTTATTATATTTATAATTTTAATTAATATCCATGGATGCAAACAACTTCTCTTCAAAGGGATTAATAAATTAAGTTCCTTAAAAATAGGAGGCTCTTCACATGGAAACTCTGCCCAATGTTACGTGGCAGCCTGGATGGGAGGGGAGTTCACAGGGGAATGGATATATGTGCATGTATGGCTGAGTCCCTTCACTATTCACCTGAAACTATCACAACATTGTTAACTGGCTCTACATCAATACAAAATAAAAAGTTTTTTAAAAATAGGAGGCTCTTATGTTGAAAAATGGGATTTCCCTGGTGGCTCAGACCGGTTTGATCCCTGGATTGGGAAGATCCCCTGGAAAAAGGAATGGTAACGCACCCTCTTCCAACAACACAAGAGAAGACTCTACACATGGACATCACCAGATGGTCAACACCGAAATCAGATTGATTATATTCTTTGCAACCAAAGATGGAGAAGCTGTATACAGTTAGCGAAAACAAGACCAGGAGCTGACTGTGGCTCAGATCATGAACTCCTTATTGCGAAGTTCAGACTTAAATTGAAGAAAGTAGGGAAAACCACTAGACCATTCAGATATGACCTCAATCAAATCCCTTATGATTATGCAGTGGAAGTGAGAAATAGATTTAAGGGACTAGATCTGATTGATAGAGTGCCTGATGAACTCTGGACGGAGGTTCGTGACATTGTACAGGAGACAGGGACCAAGACCATCCCCATGGAAAAGAAATGCAAAAGAGCGAAATGGCTGTCTGAGGAGGCCTTACAAATAGCTGTAAAAAGAAGAGAGGCGAAAAGCAAAGGAGAAAAGGAAAGATATAAGCATCTGAATGCAGAGTTCCAAAGAATAGCAAGGAGAGATAAGAAAGCCTTCCTCAGTGATCAATGCAAAGAAATAGAGGAAAACAACAGAATAGGAAAAACAAGAGACCTCTTCAAGAAAATTAGAGATTCCAAGGGAACTTTTCATGCAAAGATGGGCTCGATAAAGGACAGAAATGGTATGGACCTAACAGAAGCAGAAGATATTAAGAAGAGGTGGCAGGAATACACAGAAGAACTGTACAAAAAAGATCTTCACGACCAAGATAGTCACGATAATGTGATCACTGACCTAGAGCCAGACATCTTGGAATGTGAAGTCAAGTGGGCCTTAGAAAGCATCACTACGAACAAAGCTAGTGGTGGTGATGGAATTCCAGTTGAGCTATTTCAAGTCTTGAAAGATGATGCTGTGAAAGTGCTGCACTCAATATGCCAGCAGATTTGGAAAACTCAGCAGTGGCCACAGGACTGGAAGAGGTCAGTCTTCATTCCAATCCCAAAGAAAGGCAATGCCAAAGAATGCTCAAACTACCGCACAATTGCACTCATCTCACACGCTAGTAAAGTCATGCTCAAAATTCTCCAAGCCAGGCTTCAGCAGTATGTAAACCGTGAACTCCCAGATGTTCAAGCAGGTTTTAGAAAAGGCAGAGGCACCAGAGATCAAATTGCCAACATCCGCTGGATCATGGAGAAAGCAAGAGAGTTTCAGAAAAACATCTATTTCTGCTTCATTGACTATGCCAAAGCCTTTGACTGTGTGGATCACAATAAACTGTGGAACATTCTGAAAGAGATGGGAATCCCAGACCACCTGACCTGCCTCTTGAGAAACCTGTATGCAGGTCAGGAAGCAACAGTTAGAACCGGTCATGGAACAACAGACTGGTTCCAAATAGGAAAAGGAGTGCGTCAAGGTTGTATATTGTCACCTTGCTTATTTAACTTATATACAGAGTACATCATGAGGAACGCTGGGCTGGAAGAAGCACAAGCTGGAATCAAGATTGCTGGGAGAAATATCAATAACCTCAGATATGCAGATGACACTACCCTTATGGCAGAAAGTGAAGAGGAACTCAAAAGCCTCTTGATGAAAGTGAAAGAGGAAAGTGAAAAGGTTGGCTTGAAGCTCAACATTCAGAAAACAAAGATCATGGCATCTGGTCCCATCACTTCATGGGAAATAGATGGAAAAACAGTGGAAACAGTGTCAGACTTTGTTTTTTTGGGCTCCAAAATCACTGCAGATGCTGATTGCAGCCATGAAATTAAAAGACGCTTGCTCCTTGGAAGGAAAGTTATGACCAACCTTGATAGTATATTAAAAAGCAGAGACATTACTTTGCCGACCAAGGTCCGTCTAGTCAAGGCAATGGTTTTTCCCGTGGTCATGTATGGATGTGAGAGTTGGACTGTGAAGAAAGCTGATCGCCGAAGAATCGATGCTTTTGAACTGTGGTGTTGGAGAAGACTCTTGAGAGTCCCTTATACTGCAAGGAGATCCAACCAGTCCATTCTAAAGGAGATCAATCCTGGGTGTTCATTGGAGGGACTGATGCTAAAGCTGAAACTCCAATACTTTGGCCACCTCATGAGACGAGTTGACTCACTGGAAAAGACTCTGATGCTGGGAAAGGTTGGGGGCGGGAGGAGAAGGGGACGACGGAGAATGAGATGGCTGGATGGCATCACCGACTCTGTGGACATGAGTTTGAGTGTACTCCGGGAGTTGGTGATGGACAGGGAGGCCTGGCGTGCTGTGATTCATGGGGTCGCGGAGAGTCGGACACGACTGAGTGACTGAACTGAACTGAACTGAACTGAACGCACTCCAGTATTCTTGCCTGGGAAATCCCATTGTTAGAGAAGCCTGGAGGGCTACCGCCCATGGGGTCACAGAGAGTCAGATAACACATTCACTTTCATGTTAATGGACAGAATGATTACTCCTGCAGCATCTTATGTTTTCAGAGTGCCTTACTGTCAATGAGGTCACATACATTATCTCATTCAATCATCCAGATATTTAGCTGGCCAACATGATAGGTAAAAATAAATTTAACTTGTTTAAAACCTATTTAAACTTGTTAAATAGGAGAGCCAGAGTGTACAGTCACAATGTCCAGCTTCATATCACAACCTCTTTTTCTTGTTAAGCCAGACAAGTAGAGCCTGTTTCTCAGCTGCTGAAAGTGAAACCTCTTGTGCTATAAACTGAGATTTCAACTCTAAGAAACCAACTGTTAACAAAATAATTATGTCAACAGAAAATAAAAGACTTAAGATGAAGAAAGTTTCAGATTAGCAATAACAAAAAAAACTCCTATAAAATTTTCAAAATAACTAAGCTATAACTTAACTATATAACAGTACCTAAAATATACTTGGTTCACCAAAATTGGTTTCTAAAAAATCTAAAAATCACTGATCATCATTCTAAGAGGAAACCGAAGTCATTTAATACTTATACTGCCAGTAAAAAGCAAACCTATTTCACAATTACCAAAGGGAACTAAAAGAATTCAGAACTGAAAGCCAGGCCACACCAATCAGCTGTGTACTTCTATACAGTTTGCTTAGTGCTTGCAAGTTCCCCATACGTCCAATACCCAAGTGTTTAAAAAACAGAGTTGAATAACTTCCTGAGTTCACCTGGCGTCTAGGGGCCTGGGTTCATCTAGAGCCAGACATCCTGGAATGTGAAGTCAAGTGGGCCTTAGGAAGCATCACTACGAACAAAGCTAGTGGAGGTGATGGAATTCCAGTTGAGTTATTTCAAATTCTAAAAGATGATGCTGTGAAAGTGCTGCACTCAATATGCCAGAACATTTGGAAAACTCAGCAGTGGCCACAGGACTGGAAAAGGTAGTTTTCATTCCAATCCCAAAGAAAGGCAATGCCAAAGAATATGCAAACTACCACACAATGGCACTCATCTCACACACTAGCAAAGTCATGCTCAAAATTCTCCAAGTCAGGCTTCAATAGTACGTGAACCGTGAACTTCCAGATATTCAAGCTGGATTTAGAAAAGGCAGAGGAACCAGAGATCAAATCGCCAACATCTGTTGGATCATTGAAAAAGCAAAAGAGTTCCAGAAAAACATATGCTTTATTAACTACGCCAAAGCCTTTGACTCTGTGGATCACAACAACCTGTGGAAAATTCTTCAAGAGATGGGAATACCAGACCACCTGACCTGCCACCTGAGAAATCTGTATGCAGGTCAAGAAGCAATAGTGAGAACAGGGCATGGAACATGAGACTGGTTCCAAATTGGAAAAGGAGTACGTCAAGGCTGTATATTGTCACGCTGCTTATTTAACTTATATGCAGAGTACATCATGAGAAATGCTGGGCTGGAAGAAGCACAAGCTGGAATCAAGATTGCCAGGAGAAATATCAATAACCTCAGATATGCAGATGACTCCACCCTTACGGCAGAAAAGAGAAGAGAAGAACTAAAGACCTCTTGATGAAGGTGAAAGAGGAGAGTGAAAAAGCTAGCTTAAAACTCAACATTAAAAAAACGAAGATCATGGCATCTGGTCCCACTGTCTCATGGCAAATAGATGGGGGAACAATGGAAACAGTGACAGACTTTATTTTGGGGGGCTCCAAAAATCACTGCAGATGGTGACTGCAGCCATGGAATTAAAAGACACTTGCTCCTTGGAAGAAAGCTATGACAAACCTGAATATTCACTGGAAGGACTGATGCTGAAGCTGAAACTGGCCACCTGATGTGAAGAATGGACTCATTGGAAAAGACCCTGCCTGATGCTGGGAAAGACTGAAGGCAGAAGGAGAAGGGGACAACAGAAGATGAGATGATTGGATGGAATCACCGCCTCGATGGACATGAGTTTGAGCAAGATCCAGGAGTTGGTGATGGACAGGGAAGCCTGGCGTGCTGAGTCCATGGGGTCACAAAGAGTTGGACACGACTGAGCAACTGAACTGAACTGAACTTCCATGATAACCTTATCTAAGGTCTCCACTTTCACTCTCCACCTTTATAGCACCTTTCTCCACTCATAGAATAACGTTTGACTGTTTCCTGACTCCACCCACTTCATGTCTGTTGCACAAGTGTATTCTAAAAGTCAAACACACACACATACAACATAAAAATTGAAAGCAAGTATAGCACAGAGAGTATTAACGTCTTAAGCAGTGGGCAAAGATAATGGGTTAGATAAGCTAGAAGATAACGAGGAACGTGCTCGAGACTATCTACTGTGATTGTTTAAAAACTCACCCTGTCTATTTGAATCCATCCATCAAATTACTCACGCAGTCACTAGAAAATATAAAGAGGGCCTATTTTATGCCAAGCAATAAAGCAGCCCTGGAGTCAAAGAAATGAAATGCTCCATTCTCCAGGAGCTCAAGAACAAGAAGGAACACGGATAAGTAAACATGGTTTCAGCACAGTCAGTTCCGGCCATCTTCTAGACCATGTGACCCGACTTCAAGATCCTTCAAGATCTGGACCCTCATCTATGCTCTCGGCACCCAGGGTGCAACTGGAACACAGTGCAACTTTGGAAACTGACCAAGACTGATGCATCAGGGAGCCAATACTCAAGCATTTAAGGAGGAAAATAAGATTTTTTTTCACACCTAAAAGAAAATTTAATAATTCCTTACTAACATTTTATAATCAGTCAATGGCCAAAATGTCCCCAATTGTCCCATTAAGTGCCTTTTTTTTTTCAAGTTAAGATTTTGAGTGCACTGGTATGAAGAGGGAGGGTTATTGCCAATAAAGGGACACACACACCACACAGGTGAAGAAAGGCCAAGGTAAGAACCAGTACTGTACGTAGTGTGATAGGCCAGTCACAGGTGGAAGAACAAAGAGAAGCCAAAGGTAGTTATGAAAAGCTTTCAGCCATGCTCAGGAGTCAGGCTTCGATCCCTAGAGGGACAGAGCACTACAAAGGGCTGTAAGCAAGGAAGGGAGCAAACCCTTTATCTGAGAAAGAGAACTCTGGCAGCAATACAGCGGGTCAGCCGGGGGGGCAGGAGACAGGGGAGAAGACTCTTCTGAAACTGTAAGCAAGACAAGACAGGGTCTGAGCTCAGGGTGGCAGGGGGCTGCTATGAGAGGAGTGGTCCGAACAGACAGCAGAGACGGTGAAGGGTTTGGCAGCTTTCCAGAGGCAGCGTTAATGGGACATGGCGACTGGCTGTGAAGAGTGATTATAAGAGAGCAGTTCAAACGCCTCCAGCTTTCACACTTGGAATGAAAAGCAGTTTAAAGTCCAAAATGCTAAGACTTAGCATTTACGGAGTAATTATAACAGGCCAGGACACACATGTACTAAAATATATCATATCATATATCATTTCATCTATCATACAGCATATACCAGGTGAGTGCACGCTCAGTCATGTCCAACTCTTTGTGACCCCATGGACTGTAGCCCACCAAGCGCCTCTGTCCTTGGGATTCTCCAGGCAAGAATACTCGAGTGGGTTACCATTTCCTCCTCGAGGGGATCTTCCTGACCCAGGGATTAAACCCTCATCTCCTGCACTGGCAGGCAGATTCTTTCCCACTGTGCCACCTGGGAAGCCCAGCATATACCATATTACATCACATACCATATTGTATCAAATTTCATCCACAGAGATCAAAAGGGAGCAAACCATTTTATATTTGCGGAACCTAAGACCCAAAGAGGTTTGTAACCTGCCCGAGGTCACAAGGCACATGTAGGATTTGAAACTAAATTCGGTCTGCTTTCCTAGCCATCTCCTAGAGAATGAAGGAACATCAAACAATTTACTGGCACTATCCTAGAAGAACTGACAGAAAAGGCTTTACAAACTACCTTTTTCTTCCCTTAAAAAATAATCAGGGATATTTCATTTATATCTCAATCCTGTATATACTTGTACATTCTTTAAATTTGAGCATGGAAAGGTGCTGGTAAAATAATAATAACAACTTCATTTACTAATATAGACAGATCTCTGCAAACCAGATATCTTTGGAGAACAAAATAGTGACAAGAACAAGGAAATCCTAAAGGAGATCAGTCCTGAGTGTTCATTGGAAGGACTGATGTTGAAGCTGAAGCTCCAATACTTTGGCCACCTGATTCAAAGAACCAACTCATTGGAAAAGACCTTAGTGCTAGGAAAGATTGAAGGTAAAAGGAGAAGTGGGTAGCAGAGAATGAGATGGTTAGACAGATAAGATTTATGTCCACCAACTCAAGGGACATGAATCTGAGCCAAATCCTGGAGACAGTGAAGGACAGGGGAGCCTGGTGTGCTACAGTCCATGGGGCTGCAATGAGTCAGACACAACACAGCAACTGAACAACAACAATCATATATAGCACTGTACTTGAACTATTACACTGTCCATAGGAAACTGAAGGGTTTTGTTTGTTTGTTTGTTCAGTATTAATAACAAGGATCACAGTGATTTCAGAAATTATTTATGTAGGCCGTCACATACACTTCCACTGAAAATTAGCAGTGAGTATTAGTTAATGGACACATTAAAAGTTTTACCTTTCATTTAATATTTTTAGACTGTACTAGGGATTGGAACAGTGCATTAGCCTCATTCCCTGGGCACACGCTCTTTTGGTTTGTAACCATAAATTGCTTTGTAGAGAACACATAGGCAATGGAAACTGTCAAAACAAAGTAATTATCTTATTTGTACTGGTCACCACAAAACTGAAACGTTTCTAAAATCTAAAATTTCCATTACACCACAATCATACATAAGGAATAGAGAAGATATCTGAATATGCTAGAAAAAGAGCCATGAAAATGACAGCCCCAAAAAAAGTACTTCATGTTATTTTAACAGTTTTTTAAAGCATCTCTCTCAATAGCCTCCTAAGATCACCAGGATACCTTACCATTATTTCAAATTCACACTGTCTCCTTTCCACTCCCCACAAACTTGCCTGTCTTATTTTCTATCCTTCAATAAAAGCATCATTTATATACCGTTCCGTTGCTCAGTCGTGTCCGACTCTTTGCGACCCTGTGGACTGTAGCCTACCAGGCTTCTCCGTCTATGGGATTCTCCAGGCAAGAATACTGGAGTGGGTTACCGTTTCCTTCTCCAGGGGATCTTCCCGACCCAGGGATCGAACCCGGGTCTCCCGCATTGGAGGCAAACGCTTTAACCTCTGAGCCACCAGGGAAGCCAATCTTCCCAAATTCAACAGCTCTAAGTTCATTTCCTCCTCTCCCTTCTCCTCTCCCTTCGGCACTGTTCTCTGGTCTTTCCCACATCATCTCTCATCCATTCCTTCCTTCCCTCCTACTACAGACGGTCTGATATGCACCCTATGATGGTTTCCTTGACACTCTAGCAGTGTCCAACTTCGGCTTCCTACTAAATCAATCTGACACAATGGTAAAGAACCCTCCTGCCAATTCAGGAGAGGCAAGAGACTCGGGTTTGATCCCTGGGTTGGGAAGATCCTCTGGAGAAGGGGATGGCCACCCTCTCCAGGATTCTTGCCTGGGAAATCCCATGGACAGAGGGGCCTAGCGGGTTATATCCATGGGGTCCCAGAGTCAGACACAACTGAGTGACTGAGCACGCACACACTAAACCCATCACTCTTGTCAAATGCATCTGATACGAAGCTATCAGAAAAGGCTTCCATAGAGCATGTAAAATTTTTTGAATAAGTAATTTATAAGTTTCCTTCCTGATGGAAATATTTGTAAGCTTCCGTGTACCTCTTCAGAGACCTTCTCTGCATACACAACACATATGTAGTCTTTTGAGGTTTAAATGTATGCGTGTGTGTGCATACGCAGACTGTGGCATTTTATACACATATGTTCTTCCACAGCTGGCTTTTCCCACTGAATAAAACTTGGGAGTTTGGCGTGTATTTTTTAATTTAATTTTTTTCTTTTTCTGGCTGTGCCATGTGGCATGTGGGATCCTCGTTCTGCAACTAGGAATTGAACTTGTGTCCCCTGCATTGGAAGGGCAGAGTCCCAACCATTGGACCGCCAAGGATACCCTGGTGTATACTGTTACACAGAGAGCTCATTGAATCATTCTTTTTCATTATTGTATAACATTCTACTGTGTGACAAATTTCACCATTCATTTCAACCAGCCTCTAATTTGCACATTTGGGTTGTTTCCCATCTTTCCTTATTTCAGTGTGCAATAAATATCCTTGCACATATGTCTTTGCACACATACACAGTACATTTTACTAGACACTGTGAGCAGTAAAGGCATTGATGAATCTAAAAGCCTGAAAGAATATTCTTTACAATCTATCCCAGGAAGTATGTATCTTGATCATATGGTGTTAAACCTGGGGCTAAAATTTTTTAGAAGCTTCTCAGTGATCATTTTGAGTAGCCACTCAATCCTTGCTGGTGGGCATGCCTCCACCCAACCCTAGAACAGAGTCATAGGAACAATACCTCATCTGTACAAAAACAAAACAAAACACCCGGATTCTTACAAAGGTCTGCAAAGGGAGAAGGATTTGCCGCTTTGTCCATCAGCCTTTCTCACTTTAGGAGGTTAACAAACTGGGAAGTTCTAACACTGCTGTTGAGCAACTATGAAAAATCAATGTTGGGATTCTGAGAGAGAAAATGACCAAGGTTTGTGCAGAAGCCAGACCACAGAGGCCAAATACTCAACCCTCATAAACACGAGCTACATAGAACAAACATACGGACAACATATGCTATACTGTGACTCTTTCCACTTGAAATACTAGCAGCAGGTCTAGATGACTTCTGCTTACTACCCCATTAACTACCCACCGTCAGACGCTCATACTGAACAGGGTTGTGCTAGATTATTACAAGGGCTTCCAAGGTGGTGCCTAGCAAAGCAGGAGATTTAAGAGACACCGGTTCGATCCCTGGCTCAGGAAGACCCCCTGGAGAAGGAAATGGCAACCCATTCCAGTATTCTTGCTTGGAGAATCCCATGGGCAGAGGATCCTGGCAGTCTTTAGTCCATTAGGGCTGCAAGATTCAGATGTGACAGAAGCCACTTAGCATGCACGTACACACGCAGATTATCACAAAGCATTAGTGAAATGTCCAAAAGCATCCCAATCGCAGAGACTAGACAGCCTACCAACTGATCCAGACAGACAGCATCATTAGGTCATGTCCAGGGTCTGGGTCACTGGAAGGTATCACTCACTCTTTCTGGAAGGAGGTCTAATTAAGCTCTGAAGTCAAGGGCCGAGTTATCTAATGGCCACACCTTCCACTCCAAGATGCCAGCTCTGTTTAACAGCTTCTTGTTGATAATCTGCTTCTCTCCAAGATTTAAAGACCATCTTCTGCCCTGAATCCCATAGTGGGGGCAGCTTACAAGCAACTTCTGAAACTATCCTATACAGCTGTTGGATCCTTCATAAACCCCGATCAGCAAACACAGCCTAAATGCCAGGACGATCCACAAGCCTTCAGATCTGCTCTCAGCAAGTCTTCTCTGTAGCAATAACAAAACCAAACAGGAAAAAAATCTCCGACTGCCTAGCACTCTGTCTGCCTGTTATCCATAGGAAAGTCTTTCTTCTGATGTATTGCTGACTAGACTGTAATTTGTCTTCCGTAAGTATAAACCCATCTTCACCTGCATGCAAAGTTTAAAAGCACTGGGTCCAGAGACCACAGAATATTTAAAGCATAAACGACTGAACTGAATAATCTCTTTTTTAACAATGTTTTTGTTGTAAATTAAATTGTTACTGGAGACCTCTCACAATGCGGAGGGCAATCAAAATTGCAAAATCCTCTTTCTTCCATTAAAGATAATTAACCTAATGACTACACAAAAATTGACAATGAGCAAGCACTCTAATCATTGCTAGCTGGCCACTGGTCTACATATCCTTCTCTCCACTTGTAAGGTAATGAGGATTCACTAAGAATGTCCGGATTGAACTAAAACCTATTTAAAATGTTGATTACTGCTCTTGAACTCATAAAATTGTAATATGCTATTAATCCTCATGGAAAAATCACAGACTTTAAATATTAATTATCCTACCCATTAACTACATAAATTTACAAAATTAAGTTCTCCGAACTTCACCTCTTCATGCACTGATGAGAAGAACTACTTCCTGGGTTAAATGAGATAATGAAGCAAGCTTTAAACTAAAAAGTACCTGCCATGTGTACTTATTGTGGGTTGCCAGACAGACCAAAGAAGTTTTGGAAATGAATAATCATTTATTTTTCTTACCTATATTATAAACAATTTAAATTTTTAAAACTTGTAGAATAATAAATAGGCTTTCCTGTGTGTGCTCAGTTAGTCAGTCATGTCTGACTCTTTGCAATCCTATGGACTGTAGCCCATATCAGGTTCCTCTGTCTATGGGACTCTCCAGGCAAGAATACTGGAGCGGGTTGCCATTTCCTTCTCCAGGGAATCTTCCAGACTCAGGGATCAAATCTGTGTCTCTTACATCTCCTGCATTGGCAGGCGGGTTCTTTACCACTAGAGCCACCTGGAAGTTTTAATATTTCATTAATGTTCAAGGTAAACTTAAAATTAGTTTAATATTCTAAAAAATAAGCAGTTGATATTTTAAATTGTCTAATGGAGCCAAAATCTGAAAAGCATAATGATATGTTTAATTATTAAAGCATTTCAGGCTAGAGCTTCCCTGGTGGCTCAGAGGTTAAAGCGTCTGCCTGCAATGCAGGAGACCTCGGTTCTATCCCTGGATCAGGAAGATCCCCTGGAGAAGGAAATGGCAACCCACTCCAGTATTCTTGCCTGGAGAATCCCATGGACAGAGGAGCCTGGTGGGCTACAGTCCACGGGGTCACAAAGAGTTGGACACGACTGAGCGACTTCACTTTCACTTTCAAGCTGAATGCAAGGCCAGACTCCAGAGTCATCAACAAGGCCAGGAGTCGGGGACAAAGCACCCCTTTTTGTGTGCACTTCACTTGGGCTTTGTCTGAGTGATTTAAGGCTGCAGGAGGCTTGGCTCACTCATAAGGAACAGGATGGCAAACATCTCTAGAATTTTCTGGAATGCTTGAGCACCATGGTTTTTAACTGTTTCTAATTTCTTAAAAGGGTGCCAAAGATTCTGACTTCCTGGGAGATGTGGAACATCAAACTCCTTAGAAAGACTCTGCTCAGCTGGCGAGGACAGAACTTCCAAGACACTGAACCCTTCACAATTCTGCTGCTTCAGTCAGAAAACCACAGGATAACAGGATATCTTTAGCAGATTGTTGTCATCGTTCTATCACTAAGTCGTGTCCACTCTTTGAGTCCCCATGGACTGCAGCACTCCAGGCTTCCCTGTCCTTCACCATCTCCTGGACTTGCTCAAACTCATGTCCATCAAGTCAGTGATGCTATCCAACCATCTCACCCTCTGTCGTCCCCTTCTCCTCCTGCTTTCAATCTGTCCCAACCATCAGGGTCTTTCCCAATGAGTCAGCTCTTCCATCAGGTGGCCAAAGTACTAGAGCTTCAGCTTCACCATCAGTCCTTCTAATGACTATTCAGGATTGATCTCCTTTCGGAATGACTAGTTGGATCTCCCCGCTGTCCAAGGAACTCTAACACCACAATTCGAAAGCATCAATTCTTTGGCACTCAGCCTTCTTTATGGCTCAACTCTCACATCCATACATGACTACTAGAGAAACCATAGCTTTGACTAGAGGGACCTTTGTTGGCAAAGTGATGTCTCTGCTTTTTAATATGCTGTCTAAGTTTGTCACAGCTTTTCTTCCCAAGGAGCAAGCTTGATCCAGACATTGATGATGGTTTGGGTCTTTTTTTTTTTTTAACAGTTTTTATTGCTGGTAATTTATTTTCCCATATTAGGCCTCTATTTCAGTTCCTCTGTGAGAAAGGATCTGGTCTCTTACAGGGTTCAAGGCTCCATTCTGCACCACAAATGGAGATCAGAAGACAGGGCTAATCTAAATGAGCATGGAACTAAAGAGCCTTCAGCCATGTCAAGTCCACTGAAGTCCAAATAAACCCCACAGCCCTTCTCCAAAAAGGGCCTCGGTGGAGTGGCCAGGCTGGCGGTGTGAATGCATCTCCTGTGTGGTCTGCGTACCTTTGAAGCCTCTGTGGAGCTGGATGGCCGATGGGCCTGGGGCTGCTCTTTCAGACTTTGGGCAACCCTCGCCAGTCTTCACGCAGCATCTCTCCAGAGAGAAGATGCAATCTAGAAGTTCAAGCCCATGCAGCTATAGCTGCTGCTCCCAAGATCACAGTGAGAGAGACAGCATCAGCTCACCATCAGCTAGCTGGAACCTGGGAAAGACCTCGTATGTGGAATATATCACTGAAAGGCAGATTTACAACAAGCCCAAGAACGGGAGGCTGTGTAGCACTGTGGCCATTCACTGGCAACTTCAGTGCAGCAGGGATACCGTGAAGATCAACCGTCCAGGATACAGGCCAGGCCTCCCATTAGGATGGACGTCTTCCACTGGCCATCCCTGCGGTCCCTGAAGCTAAGTCTTCCCAGGAAACAGGCTTCATGAAACACTGGTGTTTAGGGGCAGGAATAGCAGTTCTACCTGGTCACCATAACATGGTCACAGAAATACTGGTACAGGGTGCACGTTTGCACAGAAAAGCAGTAGAAGCAGTGTCAGAGGACTTTCGTCTATGGAATCCTGAATGGTCTGGTCCTCAAGGTTTAAGAGTTCGTTTAATCCTTCTCTTTCCTATCACTTGAGCTCTTGTGATGGCAGAGTTTCTGGACCTAGCTGGGAGGCAATTCATTGTTTCTTGTGTCTCAAGAACCCTATTCCAAGGCCACATTCTTCAAAGATGGGGAGCTGTTCCTGGAGGCTTTTAAACTTTTTCAAAATACAATGTCAGTGGCCAGTTCCTTTTATTCGCCACTATATATATCCAGAATCTAGCAGTGTCTGATACATACAGTAAGCTTTTTTGATAGGGTCAGTTACTCAGTCGTGTCTGACTCTTTGCAACCCCATGGACTGTAGCCCACCAGGCTCCTCTGTCCGTGGAATTCTCCAGGCATGGAGAATGGAGTGGGTTGCCATTCCCTTCTCCAGGGGATCTTCCTGACCTGGGGATCAAACCCAACTCTCCTGCACTGCAGGCAGATTCTTTACTATCTCAGCCACCATGGAAGCCCCTAAGCTTTGGATAATAGTTTGCTAAATGAATGAATGAATGTCTAAGGGCAGTTCTGAAAATGGAGACTTAGCGGGGAATGTGGCCTGCGGTGCAGGTTGCAGGTTTCTGATCCCAAGCACCATGTTTCTCCTGAGTCGTAGATCAGTGCTGGGCAAGGGGCAGGTGGTAATGCCAGGCACAGCAACTGAACACGGTACCCTGCCCGGATCTCCAGGCACACAGTTCTCTCAACAATGAGAGAACCTTCCCAGCCTTTGAGTGGTGTCTATTCACACAACAACAGGTTCTCTTGTGAAACTGATCTGGACACCCATGGTCTGATCATGCAACCAAGTCCAGGTTCCCAGAGCTCCTGAGCTGCCAGGATACTCAAGGACATGCTCAATGGTTTACTTCAGAAGGTCCATTTAAAAGATGTATGGAAGGTTACTAGCGACGGTGGAGACCTCAGTTAACCTATTTGACAGGTTCAAGGAAGGGTACTAGCGAAGGTGGAGACAAAGGTACAGTTCTCCCACCCACACCATATTTCCAAACATTTTAGTCTAGCTACAAAAGGACCAATGTTTTCTTACCTCCTAGGACTGTGGCTTAAGGGAGCTCATGAAAATGTGAAAAAGTATTTGTGGTATACTCTTGGAAAAGATGTATATCACTCAAATAAAAGATTAACATGATACACCCACAGAAATAATGCTATTTCATTTCTAAAGGCCTGGTGTCTTTTACAGAAAAACAAACACAAATTTCAAAAAATGTAAAAATCATCAGAACCATAACATAAACTAACCTAAACTGTATATAAATCAAATTTAAAAGCAAAACAACAGCCACTCCAATTGCATTAATGTGGTATCACTTTGGTGGTGGTGGTGGTTTAGTCACTAAGTTGTGTCCGACTCTTGTGACCCTATGAACCGTAGCCCGCCAGGCTCCTCTGTCCATGAGGTTTTCCAGGCAAGAATACTGGAGTGGGTTGCCATTTCCTTCTCCAGGGGATCTTCCTGACCCAGGAATCGAACCCAGGCCTCCTGCATTGCAGGCAGATTCTTTCCCAACTGAACTACCAGGGAAGCCCGTGGTATCACTTTTTAGTACAAGAAAATATTTTCATCAACATAGACATTAAAATATTTTCATCAACATTACTTTCAGGCCTCTAGTGATTATGTGGAAATACTGCAATGATCAACATAGGCGAGAATCACGTTTAAAAGGCTTACTGTTGGTATAAAAATAGTCTGAGTCATAATGTATAGATGTCAAAGAACGATATACACATTTATGGGTATATTATAATCCAGCACCACGGGGGGAAATTAGGAAATTATGCTCTCCAAGCTAAAACTTGAAATAACACCTTTCTAAAAACTAGAGTCTACAAATATCACTCACTCCTTCAACAAGACCTATTCTTTCATTCATTAGACAAATATTTATTGTCTTTCCCTTCTATGTCTAATCCCCGGGTTAGCCTTGGGGATTCAGTGGTGGAAGAAGACGGTCTTGCGCCTAAGGAAATTTCAGGCTCCACCATCTCCTTAGCCCCTACCCACATACACACACCATGAAATAGTCTCTTCAACAGCAATCTTGAGGAAGGTCCCTTAGCTCTCGCTGTGTGTGATGAGACAGAGTATGCAAACTGTCCAGCATGAAGTCCAGCCATCTCCACAGCCCTTGCCCTCTGCTTACTGCCAACAAACCCTGAGGGTTGAGAGCCCTGAATTCTATACCAGCTGTGCACAGCTATCAGTCATCCAACCTTGAGAAAGTCACTTCGGCTCTCTGAACCTGAGTCTGCTCTGAGAACTCTCTTCTTGAAGGCCCCTTCCAGATCACACGGAAGCAAATGACTAGAGACTTCTAATAACGGGCAGAGCCATTACCTCACAAGAGGCCTGTTCTATCAGGTGACACAGCAAGTTCTCTCCTTGTGTAGAGCTGAAATTCTCCCTCCATGAATACAGGATCTTTGTCCTGTACACCAAACCTGTCAACTGTTTCTTATACAGAAATGCGTGCTCAGATGCTCAGTCCTGTCCAACTCTTTGTGACGCTATGGACTGTGCAGCCCGCCAGGTTCATCTGTCCATGGGATTTCCCAGGCAAAAATACTGGAGTGGGCTGCCGTTTTTCCTACTCCAGGGGATCTTCCCAACCCAGGGATCAAACCCACATCACCTGCATTGGCAGACGGATTCTTTACCACTGAGCCACCTGGGAAGCCCTCTTATACATAATAATCCTTCAAATACTAAACAGATGTCGCATTTTTCCAAGTCTTTAAAATTAAAAGTGCCCTTTAATGTCAATCAATCCCATAATTCCTAGATTTTTTTTTAAATATTAGCTTTTTATAATATTAGTTACCTGCCTTGTTATCAACCTTTCTATTTAAGTGCAGCCCTCACAATAAAGTGCAGTGCTCTAAATCTGCGGTTCAACCAACACGCAGCTACTGCGCATCGAGTAACACTAAGACTCTATGACTGACTTGGAAAAGAAAACACAATCGAACAAGTAAAACCAGTAACAGGAATACTATCTGAATCACACTCGTTTAAAACTCTGTGAGAGAGAGACTGAAGAGCAGAGTATCAAGAGTACAGATCAAGGGACTTCCCTGGGGGTTCAGTGGATAAGAATCCACCTTCCCAGGCTGGGAAGGAAAAGGGTGTGTCAGGAGACCCACATGCCAAGGGGCATATCTGCCCACCACAATTAGAGAAGCCTGCCCACGCAACAGAGAGGTGGCACAGCCAAAAGAGAAGTACAAATCAAGGCCTTAGAACCCAGATACGTTAGATGTTAACTTCTCTGTCTCAGATTTCTCACTGTAAAATGGGAAGCATACTAGAACGTACATTACAGGACTGGTATGAAAAATTGAATGAGTGATGAGATCAGTGACCTCATAAAACGCTCATGAGAGGTACACAGCAGACTGCAAAGAGTGAAAGTGTTACTCGCTAGGTCGTGTCTGACTCTTTGTGACTCCTCGGACTGTAGCCTGCCAGGCTTCTCTGTCCATGGGATTCTCCAGGTCAGAATACTGGACTGGGTAGTCTTTCCCTTCTCCAGGGGATCTTCCCAACTCCAGGATCGAACCCGAATGTCCTTCATTGCAGGCAGATTCTTTGCCATCTGAGCCACCAGGGAAGCCCCATGCAGCAAACTAAATATTATCTAATAAAGTAGGCAACTTACTTTTCTAAGTGATTGTATATCAACTTGTTTATCTGAATACCTGTTTTGTGATGGGCGTTCAAAAAAGAAAATAACTTTTTGCTATTTCCATCTAACTAAAGATTACGTTGTTAATAGATAAAAGTAAACTAACACTTCCTTAGGTTCAAAGGATGTGACATCTCTCTTAAGAGAGAAGATGAAGTGAATTACATTAACAGAGAGGAAGCTAAGGGGAAAACAGGATAAACAGAAAGTAACATGAAAGAAATAAGTTCTTAATACATCTTCCCTTCCATGAAAACTCAGCCTGCTTATTTTGACGGTACTATGAGAGCATAATTTTCAGCACTTTATGTGCCATTATGAGTATTCCCTCTATTGGTTTGATTTTACGTCTCCTTTTAAAAACCTCATCAGAAGAATCATAATCTAACGCTAATCAACTTCTGATCGTGTTTACATGACCACGGCAAGTGAACCAGACCTAAAAGGACTCTCTGTTCCAGTGCTTATTTAGTTCTAAAAACAAGTGCTGCCACATGGCATCTGTCTCCATACAACTGAGGGAGCCGGCGTGGATGTGAGCTAGCCGTGGGATTTGAAACACACTTGCAGATCACACACTAAAAATGCTAAGGGTAGTTAAATAAATTACTTCTGTACCTCTTTCTTGTTTAAGAAAAAAAAAAAAAAACAGCTTTCTTTACAAACTTCCATAAGAAATTTCACCAACATCAATACAATCATTTCTTTTAAAATGATGACTCCTTTGTTGAAGGTTTAGCCTAAATTCATTAAAATTTAAAGAAAACAGTCATTTGAACAGTACACTTTGAAAGCCTAATGTATACCACACCACTGTGATGGCTTTCAAATCATTAAAACGCTTTTCTTTAGCAAAGAACATTTAACCAACAAGGAACAACTGTATTTTCATTCATTACAAAATGTTCCCTTTGCCTAATAATATAAAATGAGGTAAAAGTGGAAATAAATCTTCACAGCATCTCTGAGAGACAGGCAGGATGGAATGTTTTCTCAAGATAAAGTTCATCCATATTCTCTTTCAAAATTCCCAAACTTTTAAAAGTTGGCAATACTGACACTTGTGAAGGGAGTCAAGGGATAATTAAGTTCAAGGGAATGATAAACAGTAGTCACCAACATGCAGGACTTCCCTGGTGGTTCATACAGTAAAGAATCTGCCGCAATGCAGGCCAGAGTTCGATCCCTGGGCCGGGAAGATCCCCTGGAGAAGGGAATGGTTACCCACTCCAGATTCTTGCCTGGAGAATTCCATGGATGGAGGAGCCTGGCGGCCTACAGTCAGTGGGGTCAAAAAGAGTCAGACATGACACTAACACACTCACTTTTCACTTTCAAAGGCAAGGACACTGAGCAGTTAAGGATTTAGAGTGGTTAACAAATTAGTCTGAGGTCACCTAACTAGACGTGGCCGAGCCCCAACCAAAAGTCTGACTGTTTGACTTCAGAGTCTAAGCACTGCAACTGGAAAAATCACCTAGTTCCAGGTAGAGTCTCAGATGTAGAGAATGGATGTGCGGACACAGAGGGGGACAGGGAGGGAGGGATGAGCTGGGAGAGTAGGGCTGACTTACATTCACTACCGTGTGTGAAATAGACAGCTAGTGGGAAGCTGCTGTATAGCACAAGGAACTCAGCTCAGTGCTTTGATGACCCAAAGGGCTGGGAGCAGAGGAGGGAGGCTCCAGAGGGAGGGATATATGTATACCTAGGGGATACATGTACGTGCTAAGTTGCTTCAGTTGTGTCTGACTCTTTGCGACCCCAGGGACTGTAGCCTGCCAAGATACTCTGTCCATGTGATTCTCCAGGCAAGAATACTGGAGTGGGTTGCCATCTCCTATTCCGGGGGATCTTCCCCACACAGGGATCGAACCTGTGTCTCTTAGGTCTCCTGCACTGACAGGTGGGTTCTTACCACTAGCGCCACCGGGGAAGCCCTGGTATATGTATACTTACAGCTGATTCACTTAGTTGTATAGCAGAAACGAATGCAACATTATAAAGCAATCATGGTTCAATAGTAAATCAATAGAATCTGGGTTTATAAACATCATGATTAGTGAGAAAGAGACAAAGGGAGCAGTGGATGTGAGAAGAGACAGAACAGAGGCAAAGACTGAGCAGCCAGAGGGAAGACCGCACAGCAGGAAAGCGCTCTGGCTTAACTACCAGGAGAACTGCGACCCCTTCCTGGGGGGCCCAGTGGGACCAAAGGGAAATGAGTGCTCTCCAGTCTAGTATCAGAGGAACACAATCACACACAGAAGTGTTGGGGATAAAAAGGTTAAAGTGAAAATAAAACTCCAGAACACTATGTAAATGTCACTAAAATAAAGAAAATGAACGATTAAAAACAGACCAAAAAACTAAGAGAGTTTTATTGATCCCACAGTCAGAGAAAATGTCGTGGTAGAACTTAAACTGCAAATTAATTGTGAACGTTAACCGAAGGACTCATAAAATGCCAATAAGGCTGTCAGGAATTGGTCTTTTCTGTTCCCCAATCACATCACTGACAACTGTTCAGCATTAGTAGATTTTGCTGTTGCTGCTGCCTAAAGCAGAAGACACTTGTAAAACCAGAAATTCAAACACAGGTCAGAATTAGGCCAATGTGGGACTTCCCTGGTGGTCCAGTGGTTGAGACGCTGCCTTTCAATGCAGGGTGTGTGGGTTCGATCCCTGGTCAGAGAGCTAAGATCCCACATGCCTCGAGGCCAAAAAAACCAAAATACACAAAAAAAGAAGCAATACTGTGACGAACTCAATAAAAACTTTAAAAACAGTTCACATTTTTTTAAAAAAATCAGCGCAAAGTGGCATAACTAGTGTAAAGAATCCATCTGCCAATGCAGGAGACGCAGGAGAGGTGGGTTTGGTCCCTGGGTAGGGAAGATCCCCTGGAGGAGGAACTGGCACCCCACTTCCGTATTCTTGCCTGGAAAATTCCACGGACAGAGGAGCCTGGCGGGCTACAGTCCATAGGGTCACAGAGAGTTGAAGACAACTGAGTGACCAAGTACACAAGTAATTAAAGAGTATGTGTGTGTGTGTGTGTGTGTATTTAATTTACCATATCTATTTCAAAACCGTGAGACCTGAAGCAGAAGAATCCAGCTATTTTATGAGACTGACAGAAACTGTAAGATTATAAATAAGCATTATTTTAAGTCACTAAATTTGTGGCAACTTGTTAGGACGCGAAAAGAAAACTGATACAATACCTGAGAAAATTTAAACAACCTCCAAAGCAAAATGATTATTCACTCCGGGGATGAAAGCACACAACTATTTAAAAGCAGTCCTCATGTAGGTAGGTCTGAACGATGCCTGCAGATGCCTTAACACCATCTTTGGGAGGTCTGTGTCCCCCCACTCCCTGCAGCACCCCTCTGCTGAGCCCCAGCCAGCCTCGATGCCCGCTCATAACCACAGAATGAGTTAGAACACTCCCTCTAGAACCCATTTTACGAGAGCTTGACACCTGGGATTTTGGGTGAAGCACAGCGTTTCCACTTTCCATTTGCTAATTATAGATTTTCCATTTACTGTGTGTCTGGTGTCGATACGTCATCCTTAGGGACTTCAAGGCAAGGAGGAGTGAATGAAGGGAAGCACAATTTGACCATTTGCTGGATTCACCAAACTACACCATTAACCTCTGACACAAAGTGGTCAAAATAACAGCATCAGCCAGCAGTCACTGTGACCTAGGAAGGTGGAATATTTAAATATTTAAAGACAGGGAGGATTGTCCATGACTGCTTGAAAACATCTCTCTTATCCCATTTTATACCCTGCAAAGTTCCCTCAGTCATATCCGACTCTCAGCGACCCCATGGACTGCAGCCTACCCGGCTCCTCTGTCCATGGGATTTTCCAGGCAAGAGTACTGGAGTGGGTCGCCAGTACCTTCTCCTCTATTGAATTGACTTGCTATAAAATTCTAAGCAATCCACCCAACATTTTAGTCTCTGCATTTCTAGTTCAACAGACTTGAGAAACAACATTTGGATGAGTCAAGAAATTTCCTGACAATAATTCAACAAAAAAGTTTTCTCATACCCCAAATAAGTTTTCATTTTATTTGTTAAAATCAACAAATATTTATGGATAAGCAACTATGACCTTAAATGTGTGACAGAGTCCCTATTCTCAAGGAGGTTACGAAAACACAAGTACTTAACTAAAAAAGGCAGAAAATAGTAAATCCTAGGAAAAGGCACAACAGGAGACACTGCATGCAGTTGAAGGTCCAAGAAAGAGTTGGACAAACAATTTGAATAACCTCTCCCAAATCCAGGCTTTCCAAGTCCCTTTATGTAGGCCAACACCCTAGGTCTTGTCTTCACCTGAAGTTACTCCGTCTTTCAAATCTTAAATTTTGGAACTCTCCTTCATATTAAACTCTAGATCCTGGTCAGGGACAAACTCTTATCTGCAACCATCACTTTGTGTCTCCACGGAGGGAAGAAGACGCTTGTTCACTCCCCAGGGAAGGCAAGTGGTTAATCTGGTAGCTTAATTACCCAACCCCACCCTCACTTCAGAGGAAGGAAGAACGAGCAACATTTTGCCCTTGAGCCTCCAACAACTTAGCAGAAACTCTGTATTTACTGGTTACTGGATCCTGTTCAGCCTTTAATAAAGTCATCCCGTATTCCTTATACTCTATTCTCAAAAACTGAGAAAACAGAGGGGGAAGACGGATGAGTTACTGATCCCTGAAATCTTTCTCTCCAATATGCCCTGCCTGCATGCTAAGCTGCTCAGTCACATCTGACTCTGTAACCCCATGGACTGTAGCCCGCCAGGCTCCTCTGTCCATGGGATTCTCCAGGCAAGAATGCTGGAGTGGGTTGCCATGCCTCCCTCCAGGGGATCTTCTGAACCCAGGGATCAAACCCAGGTCTCATTATGTTTCCTGAATCAGCAGGTGGGTTCACTACCACTAGCATCACCTGGGAAGCCCTCCAATGTACCCTAGAAGTCATCAATCCTGGGCCAACTTAGCTGTTTTTCTTTACTCCATCTTATAGAGAACTCTGTTGGCCTAGGAATTAAGAACATTTCTAAACTTAATCTCCAATCTTTGGTAGACCCTCTCTACCACCTAGTAATCTTCTACTAGTCTCTGTTCAGTTTTAATTCTCATTTTCGACAGTAGCTCTTGCAAACCCTCCTGAACTCCTACTCATAGTACATATCCTTATCTTCAATTTCACTGAGAAAATAGTAGTGTTTGGTTTTGAAATATATGAACTTCCTGCCCACACCTTTACTTCCATAAACTTTCTGAGCCTTGTTCAAGGCTTATCTTTCTTTTTTTTTTTAATTGGGGTATAACTGCTCTACAACATTGTATAACAAAGTGAATCAGCTATATGCATCCATATATCCCCTCCTCCATAGCCCTTCCTCCCAAACCCCACCACAGGTCACCACAGAACACCGGGCTGAACTCTATGCTGTAGAGCAGGTTCAGTATTCTTGCTGGAGAATTCCATGGACAGAGGAGCCTGGTGGGCTACCATCCATGGGGTCGCAGAGAGTCAGACATGACTTAGTGGCTAACACTTTCACTATTTCCCTATATAGCAGGTTCCAGTTATCCATTTTAAAGGCTAACGTCTTAACCTGTGTTCTGGGTCCCACCCCCTGTCGTTTACTTGGCAAATATGCTCCATCAATTACGCCCTCTCTCTCCTGAAGCTTCAAACTTTTGAAGCTAACACTTCTGTCCTCTGGTGGTACAGACAGGCTCAAAACCCAGTTTTAAAAAACAAAGCAAAAGATCTACCACTACAACAACAACGAAACCAGAACTGCCTCTTGAAACCTGAAAGTTCTTGTTGCTCTGTGTCAGCTCCTTCTTTTAACAGCCAGGCTTATGGGATCAGGAATCCGTGCTGATTCCCTCTGCCTGTCCACCTGGCGTCTCCATGTACCTCGTGCACACGACCCTCCATTGCAACTGCTCCCACCAGCGTGACCAGATGACCTGCCCTGTTTCCACATTCAACAAACACTCTTCCTTTCTGCCTGGACTTGACCTCTCTACAGCATTTGATGTGTGACAGCTTCCGCCTTAAAACTCCCTTCCACTGGTTTTCATAACATCACTGCCTCCTGTTGTTCCTTCTATACTTCAGAATGCTCTCTCTCAGTCTTTAGTGGTCAAACCTTACGTTGTTAAGTTTTTCCCAGGATTCTATTCTTGGCTGTCCTCTCTCTTCTCAAACTCAATGGTCCCTGGGGAGGGGAAAGGGGGAGGAATGTTCGCAGCATGAATTATCTCTCACGCCCATAAATCAATCAGACTAAATCAGAACTCTTTTGCTTCCTCTCCATCCCCAGCCCTACCTTCCAGAGCTCACCTCCATCATGGCACTGCCCTGCACCTGTCTGTCCTCCCTGCCCTGAGCGCCTAGGGCATGAACACAATGCACTGCTGTCTGTGGTGGTGGCTTCCCAGAAGAGGGGCTGGGAACGTGGATGGTGACAGGACCCAGAAAGAGCACCTGAGCAGACCTAAGGATCTAGCTACACAAAGTATCCCAGATGAACTTCACTCAATTATATTGTGCATATCTTCAGCAGAGTGGTACATATATATGTATTTTCATCTCTGAATCTCGCTTATTATGTTTATTAGTTCCTGGCACATGGTGGATCCTCAATTCATACTTAATTTGTATTTTTGTAATCAAAGTACAAAAAGAACGGGATAGCTGATATAAGCTTTGAAGCGTTAGTAGACTTTCAATAGCTACAGATGCAGGAGGCATCACTGAAGTCAGAGGGAACAGCAAAAGCAATAGGCGCAGAAAGAAATGCTGGACGGATGGAACGTATATGGACAGACGATTATCGGCAACACTAGAATGCAGAGGTAGGATTCTGTGGGACTTTTAATGGAGTTACAGATGTAGCCTGAGCCTATGAGGTCTCTGAAGCAACATGATTTGCAATTGGAAAAAAAATTAACTAGAACTGAGGACTCTTCTTTAAATAGCTGCCAAATGAATTACTTAAATGAGAAGAAATGAAGGTCTAAACTTTAGCAACTGGAGTAACTGTAGAAGAAAAAGAGAAAATACTATTTTTAAAACCAAAGGAAAAAAACAAACGTGAATATTCAAGAACAGTGGAATTAGTTGAACTATATTTAAGGGGGTGAAAAATTTAAAGCACTAAAATTAAGATGTCTAAAATATATATATTTTTTAAATATACATTTAATGGATTGGTTTATTGACCCAAACAATCATGAATGATTTTGGGTATTAGAATCTACAAGGCACTAATCAAGTTTATTGTGTTGGTAAGAACTCCAACACACACGACACACAGCTGGCAACTGAGGAGGGCATTCAGTATAAGCCTCGGAAAGGTTTTTCTATAACGTTCTATGAGGGAGTTAGCAGAATAGAACCATACCGTGAAGCTGTTGTTAGCATTTTTTGTGCTTGCTTCAGCTACACTGGCATCTGAGAGGTCAACTTCATCAAATATCAGAGACTGTTAATGAAAAAGAACACAAACATATTATTTGAAAACCTAACTCAGTGTTCCTCAGTATTTTTTTTTTTTTTTACCATCAGGTCATGACCATGAAGCTATATCAGGAATTAGAAATAAAAAATGATGAAAACTTAAGTTAGTGATACTCTGTGAGTAAAACCATAAAGTTCAATAAACACATAAATTTCAAACTCTATAGGACTTTAGAGAAGCCCCCTGGTACATAGTCTCACTGCAAAACGTCCTGTGCTCTCCAGAAGCATCGTTTATGGGGCACCTACCAAGTGTGTGACATGCACACCTACTCACACACCCACAATGAGAAGAACTAGTCCTGGCTCAGGTCACGGCCAGTTACCGAACTTTCTGAAAGTTACTGTCCTCATCTGTAAGTGTGTTCTAATGAGACGGTGCATATGCTCTGCAAATATAAGATGACTTTCTTTATATACTCTTAAAAGTTTTATTTATATTCTTTCCCTTTTTTGGCCAGGTTCAAACACTTTTTTGGGGGCTGAAAAGCATTTTAATCAAAAAAGCTTCAGTGGTTAAAAAGTCCATAGAATTACAATCTTTAACAATGGACAACCGAGAGATTATGGAATTCTAATCAATATATGTTTCCTTCCTACTTTCAGTCAGCTGGCCCTTGTTCACAGTCCTTCGGCATACTTCCAGCGAGGAGGGTATAACACCACTCCTCTAGAACTACAGAAAAAAGGGCTCCCTTACCCAATTTAAGTTTCCACCACTCCCCAAGATCTCCAGGGTGTAATGCAACTCTACTTCAAGCAAACCAATCTGACCATAAGACTTGTTTCCTCACTAGAAAGAATTTATAAACTAGCATGGGAACTGGAAGAGACACACCTAGTTTTAAGCAAGGCGGACTATTAGGTGTGGAAGAGGAGACACGCAAAGTACTGCGGAAGGCCACAGATAACTTCTCCAGCAGAAAGCAAACACTTTCTCTTGTGCACACTGGAAGAAAGACAATTTTAGAGGGATCTTAAAGAAAACAGGGAATTTTTTCAAGTGGAGATAGAGGGAAAATCATTCTGGAGATGGAAAATACGGGGCAGGACTGTAGACGATCAAATGGTCAGTGTTGTCTAGAAATAAATATGAGGGGTCAGGATGGAGCCAAATCAGGGTTTAACTGTGAACATAATGACTTTTAAAATAAGATTATTTTATTTTGATATTATTTCCATAGCTGCATAAGCTAAGAATTAGGTTTGTTTGCTTATTTATTGTTTACCTCCTGGTGTATAACTCTACTAATTATTCTATCACAAACATATTTTTTAATATAAAAATTATCAATTATCTTACTGGTGCAGTAACAATAAATCTTACTGTTTTTAAATTGAAGTATAGTTGACATACACTATTATGTTAGTTCCAAGAGTACAACATAGTAATTTGACAATCAAATACATCATCAAGTGATTGCCTAAGTAACCATTTGTCATCACATAAAATTATTACAATATTATTAATTATATTCCTTTCACTGTATATTAAATTCACATGACATTTATTTTTATAACTGAAAGTCTGGATCTCTTGATCCTCTTCTCCAGCTTCGCCCAACCTCACATACTGCTCCCCTCTGGCAACCGCCCATGTGTTCTCTGTATCTATTAGTCTCTCTGTTCGGGTTTGTTTGTTCATTTGCTTTTTCGATTCCACATATAATTTACAGATTCCACGTATAATTGAAATTATATGGTATTTGTCTTTCTCTAACTTATTTCACTTAGCATAATACCTTCTATATTCATCCACGTTTTTGCAAATGGCAAGATTGTTACGCCGTATTTCTTTTCATTTCTATTTGCATGGCTGAAAACTTTCCTAACCTGGTGAAGGATACAGGTATCCAGGGCCAGGAAGTACAGACAGACTCAAAGTGAACCCAATGAGACCCACACCAGGACACATTATAATTAAAATGCTAAAATGTTAAACTAAAGACAGAATCTTAAAAGCAACAAGAGAAAAAACAACTAGTTACATACATGGAAGCTCCATAACACTGTCAGCTGACATTTCAGCAAAAACTTTATAGACGGGAGTGGCATGATATATTCAAAGCATTGAAAGGAGGAAACTTGACCAAGAATACTGTACCCAGCAAAATCATAAATCAGAATTGAGAGACAGTTTCCCAAGCAAGCAACAGCTTGTCTACACTGTGGTTCATCACCACTAAACCAGTCTCACAAGAAATGTTAAAGGAATTTAAACAGAAAAAAAAAATTATAACTAGAAATATGAAAATTATGAAAGAAAATATCTCGCCAGTAAAGGCAAAAATGTAGTAAAGGTAATAGCAAAGGTATAAGTGGTTTCCAGGGGGCGCTAGTGTTAAAAAACCCACCTGCCAATGCAGGACACATGGAAGGTTAAAAGACAAAACCAGTAAAATCATATATATCTACAACAATTAAGGAAAACACAAACTAAAATAACATCAAAAACATAAAATGCTCAGTGGAGTAAAAATGCAGTGCTTTTAGAACATGTTCAAACTTAAGCAACTACCAACTTAAAATAGACTGCAGTATACAGAGGCTGTGATATAAGCAGTAACCACAAACCAAAAACTGACAATATGGGGTTGGTCAAAAAGTTCTTCCGGGTTTTTCTGCAGGATGCTGGAGAAAACGATACACAGATAATAAAAAGAAAGGAAAATAAACATAATACTAGAGAAAGTCATGGAATCGCAAGGGAAGAAAGCAAAAGAAAGGAACAGAGAACAAAGATAACCAGCAAACAGTTAACAGAAGGGCAGGAAGCACATACCCATCAATCATCACTGCAAATGCAAACGGACTGAACGCTCCAAGCAGCAGACTCAGGGTAGCTGAGCAGATACAAACACAAGACCCATATATTTGCTGTCTGCAAGAGACTCACTTTAGATCTAAAATCACACACGGACCAGAAGCAAGCAGACGGAAAAGCTATCCCACACAAGCATAAATGAAAAGAAATGTGGGATAGCAACACTTATACCAGACAAAATGATTTTAAAACAAAGACTGCAACAAGAGACAAAGAAAGGCATTACCTAATGATAAAGGGATCAATCCAACAAGAAAATGTGACACTAGTTAATACATACATACCCGACACAGGAGCACCTGGATCCATAAAGCAAATATTAACAGACATAATGGGAGAAGCGTGACAGTAATACAGTAATAGCAGGCGACTTTAACACCCCTCTGCATCAGTAGATAGATCATTCAGACAGAAAATCAATGAGGAAACCCGTTGGCCTTAGGTTGGGGCTTCCCAGGTGGTGCTAGGCCTTAGGTTAGAAAAGTTTTTCAGCCATTATTTCTTCAAATGGGTTTTCTGTCCTGTTCACTCTCTTCCCCTCTGGGTCGCCAATAATGTGAATCTTAGCACACCTCCAATAATGTGAATCTTAGCACACTCGATTGCCCAAGAGGTCCCTTACACTAGCTCCATTTTTTGGTTTCTTTTTTCTTTTTGCTGTTCTGACTGGGTGAATTCCACTGACTTATCTTCTAGACCACTGGTCCTTTCTTCTGAATGATCTAATATGCTGCTGGTTTCCTCTAGTGTAGTTTTCATTTCCATTATTGCATTCTTCAGTTCTGGTGTTTTGTTTTTTTTTTTAATATTTTCTATCTCTGCTGAAATTCTCACTTTTCTATTCTACTGAGTTCAGTGAGTTATCTTTATGATCATTACTTTGAACAACTTATCTGGAAGGTTGCTTATCTCCGTTTCATTCAATCTATTTCTGAGTGTTTGTCTTCTTATTTTGTTTGGAACATCTTCCTTTGTTTCTTCATTTTGTCTAATTTTGTGTTTCTTCCTACATAGTGGGTAGACCAGCTATGCCTCCTGGTCTTGAGAGAGTGGCTTTGAGTAGCATGGCTGGTCCCCGTAACGTGGTCTCCTTTGGTTACTAGGGTCAGATGCTCAAGGAGTGTCCCCGTGGTGGGCAGCATCTATTTTTCTGATGCGGCTTGGAGGTACTTTCTGAGGATGTGCTTGTATGCAGGGCTGGACCCCAGTGTGGCTGACTGAAAGGCCCAACTGCACCTGTGTTGGATGCTCTGATGTGTGTGGATGACCTCTGGGGCAGGAGACCCTTTGAGGCAACAAGAGTGATGGCCGAAGGTGTCTGCCAGGCCTGACAGGTCAGGGGGCCACTTTGGTGGGGCTCCAGTGTCTACTGAGGGCACCCATCTTAATTTTATTTTTGAAGGAATAGTAAAGTATCAGTTTTCAGTGGAAGCTCATCATTATCATTTTTTCTTCCAAAGCTACATCATTCTTATTTCATTCAATTATTTTATAAAAATTATTTAAGCCTTGATTTTATTTCACTATGATTTTTATTTCTAACTGCTAGACTAACTGAATGATTGCTTTGAGCACTTCATTTTCATTATTTAAGGCTCCTCTCAACAATATGCTGTTCACTGCCACTCCACTGGAATATGTTAGAATTGGGATATGAACTCTTGTCTGAAATCAGAGTATGAATTCTTAGCAAGTATAGCAAATCCTCTCTCATGCTTAGGAAAAGATTTATAAGGTAAAAATTAGCAAGAAAGGGGGTTCAAGTTTCGACTTTATTATATCTAATAAAGTTACATTTAACTGTTTATCTCAGTCGGAAGGAAAAAAGAAAGAAAACTACACTAGAACCTTGCCTTAAGATTGTCCTTAGGGGACATCACATGAAATTGTCTCAAACAGACCCCCTTGCGATCTGGTCCAAGATGAACCATATTTATATTGAATTAGACCAGCAATGCTATACGAAGCCCCAAGACAGTTTACAGAACCATCTACAGCCCTCAAATGCTTGCAACTAGCATTCTCTCAAATTACCTTTGAGTCCTTTGCATAATAAAGCGTACGACCTCGAAGTTTGAAGTATCGCTTTTTCCACCTTTGGAAAGAACTGGTTTGCTTCAACAGCTGTCCCTCTTTAATACTGGTCTAGGGAGAAGCAGAAGCACAACAACATGATTAAAATGAAATTCAAAGCCAAATAACATTCAAAATTAATGACACACTATCATTAACATTTTGAATATTATGTTTTGCAAATTACAGGAGAAAATATTTTATTCTCACCATTCAACCATGGAAACACATGTGAAGCTCCAAGTGCCAAAGGTGAATCTGACATGCCCTTAAAGCAGTCACAAACAGTATGGAAGTACATGCACAAAACGAATACTTTCAACACAGTGATGAATACACGTACCTATTCAAGTGTGTATACACACACACACACACACACACTTATATAGTAAAGATTTAATAAATGATGGAAGGGTAGATGTACAGTGAATGTAATGTTTAAGAAGGCATGAGCTCTGGAACCAGAAACACTGATAAACTCTTGGTGACACCACTGAGTAGCTAGATGATCTTAAGCAAATCAATAAACATCTTCTGCCTTTAATTATTCATCTGTAAAACAAAGATGACAACAAGACATACCTTTCCAGGCTGTTGTTGTCAAGAATAAATCTTTAAAACATGTAAAGGATTTATTGCATGGCACATAGGAAGTGCTCATTAAATGTCAATGATCATTAACTATGTGTTACTGTAACAAATACATACACAAAGTGGGGTGCGTGGCAGTTCAAAAAAGAAAGCTCTGCCTCAGAGGGAGTCAAAGATGTCATCCTCCCAGAGGACAGCCTTAGGTAGGTCTTGAAGGAGTTTATCAGAATGATAAGGAAGGGTTTTTTGTTGTTCAGTTACTAAGTCCTGTCCAATCTTTATGACTTCCATGGACTGTAGCACACCAGGCTCCCCTGTCCTTCACTTTTTCCCAGAGTTTGCTCAAATTTATGTCCATTGAGTTAGTGGCTATCTAACCATCTCATCCTCTGTCGTCCCCTTCTCCTCCTGCCTTCAATTTTTCCCAGCATCAGGGTCTTTTCTGATGAGTCAGTTCTTCGCATCAGGTGACCAAAGTATTGGAGTTTCAGCATCAGTCCTTCCAATGAATATTCAGGGTTGATCTCCTTTAGGAATGACCGGTTTGATCTCCTTGCAGTTCAAGGGACTCTCAAGAGTCTTCTCCAACACCACAGTTCAAAAGCATCAATTCTTCGGCGCTCAGCCTTCTTTATGGTCCAACTCTTACATCCATACACAACTACTGGAAAAACCATAGCTTTGACTAGACGGACCTTTGTTGGCAAAGTGATGTCTCTGCTTTTTAATATGCTATCTAGGTTGGTCATAGCGTTTCTTCCAAGGAGCAAGAGTCTTTTAATTTCTTTTAATTTCAAAAAGAGTCTTTTTGCTGTCCATAGTGATTTTGGAGTCCAGGAAAATAAAATCTGTTACTGCTAAACTTCTTCCCTTTCTATTTGCCATGAAGTGATGGGACCGGATGCCGTGATCTTAGCCGTCTGAATGTTGAATTTCAAGCCAGCTTTTTCACTCTCTTCTTTCACCCTCATGAAGAGGCTCTTTAGTTCCTCTTCACTTTCTGCCGTTAGAGTGGTATCATCTGCTTATAACTAAGGTTGTTGATATTTCTCCCAGCAATCTTGATTCCAACTTGTGCTTCATCCAGCATGACATTTCACATGACGTATTCTAGACAGAAGTTACATAAGGAGAGTGACAATATACAGCCTTGTCATATTCCCTTCTCAATTTGGAACCAGTCCATTATTCCATGTCCAGTTCTAACTGTTGCTTCTTGATCTGTATACAGGTTTCTCAGGAGAAAGGTAAGGTGGTCTATTATTCCCATCTTTTTAAGAATTTTCCACATTTTGCTGTTGATCCTCATGTCAAAGGCTCTAGCATAGTCAATGAAGGAGAAGTAGATGTTTTTTTTGAACTCTCTTGCCTTCCCCATGATCCAATGAATGTTGGCAATTTGATCTCCGGTTCCTCTGCCTTTTCTAAATCCAGCTTCTACATCTGGAAGCTCTCCAGTTCTTATGTACTGCTGAAGCCTAGTTTGAAGGATTTTGAGCACCACCTTGCTAGCATGTGAAACGAGCACAACTGTACTGTAGCTTGAACGTTCTTTTGTGTTGTTCTTCTTTGGGACTGGAATGAAAACTGACCTGTTCCAGTCCTGTGGTCACTGCTGAGTTTTCCAAGCATATTTTAGGTGTGTGCAAAAGTAGAAAAGCTTAAATCAGCACAGATATTTGGGGAATCTTCATAGAATTTTTGGTTATAAACACAGGCTAGGGCTTTCAATAGGGAGCAACAAGAGCTGTGGCTGGAAGAGATGGGCAGGGCCTCTATGATTCTGGCTACACCTTGTGCGAGGTGCTTTATGTGTACACCGGTTCATTTTATTGCCACCACCAACATCCTTGGAGCCCCTCTGACTTCACCTAGTACCTCTCCTTCACTTGGTCACCTTCCCTCCTCCACAACAGTGCACTGCTCTTAAGGAGGCATACATGCATGACCTTCAGGACTGAACACCACCTATTCTTTCCTCCTAGGCGGTTCTACCCTCAAATATCCATCTGATCAACTCCCTCATTTCTTTCAAGTCTCTGATCTTCTCGATGAGACCCACCTCACTGACCTATTTAACATACTCTTCGCATTTCCCTCCATCCTGATCTTGTTTACTTTCCCCACACAAAGTACTTCCCATCTTGTAACATATAATGCAATGTGCATGCATGAGTGCTCAGTGGTGTCCAACTCTTTGTGACCCCAGGAACTGTAATCTGCCAGGCTCCTCTGTCCGTGGTATTTTCCAGACAAGAATACAGATGAGTTGCAATTTCCTACTCCAGGGAATCTTCCCGACTCAGGGATCGAACCCTGGTCTGCTGTGTCCCCTGCACTGACAGGTGGATTCTTCACCACTGCGCCACCCGGGAAGTCCATTATGTAATGTAATTTATTATATTTATTGTGTTCATCCACTCCAGTAATTTTGGGCTTCCTTTGTGGCTCAGTTGGTAAAGAATCCTCCTGCAGTGCGGGAGACCTGGGTTTGATCCCTGGGTTGGGAAGATCCCTGGAGAAGAGAAAGGCTACCCACTTCAGTATTCTGGCCTGGAGGATTCCATGAACAGTCCATGGGGTCGCAAAGAGTCAGACACGACTGAGCGACTTTCACTTTCACTTCACTTTCATGTTACTGAAGTCTGTATGAATGAATAGAAGATGCTGAGATTAAACTCATGTTTGTTTGACTCCAGAGTTTATTTACAACTTCTACACTTTTATTATTATTGTCTTTTATTATCAACAAGACATAAAATATTGAGAAAGGTTTATTTCCTCTAATAGGGTAGTTAGGTCATACTAATGTTTACTTTCACTTTCATTAGACGATTCCCTCTAGAGCTTGCTCTCAGATGGTCCTCCAGGAATTGTGAGAGCATTAGAGTTTAATGATAACAAAACATTTTCTTATCTCAGTACCAAAGAGCCCGACTTAGAATCAGACAGACAGCCTTCCAGTCAGGCTCCACTGCTGCTGCTGCTGCTGCTGCTAAGTCGCTTCAGTCATGTCCAACTCTGTGGGACCCCATAGACGGCAGCCCACCAGGCTCCCCCGTCCCTGGGATTCTCCAGGCAAGAACACTGGACTGGGTTGCCATTTCCTTCTCCAATGTGTGAAAGTGAAAAGTGAAAGTAAAGTTGCTCAGTCGTGTCCGACTCTTAGCGACCCCATGGACTGCAGCCCACCAGGCTCCTCCGTCCATGGGATTTTCCAGGCAAGAGTACTGGAGTGGGCTGCCACTGCCTTCTCCCAGGCTCCACTACACACTACCAATATAAATCTGGGCAAGTTACTTCAGTTCTCTGTGCCCCCATTTCCTCCCCTAAAATCCAGGCATAATAACGCCAACTTCACAAGCTGATTGCATCTAATTTAATGATAAGATAATGGCTCAAGGGCACTTAGCACACCATCTGGATTACAGAAAATATTTAATAAACAGCAGAAAGTGTTACTATGATATCATGATGCTATTAAGTTCAGAGAGTATTTGCCAGGCACCAAATTATAAGAGCTTTTTGGAAGAAGTGAGTAAGTGTTTGCAGGCAACTGTGAGAGCAAATAACAGCTGGAATGGAAGCAGAGTATCAAGAGATGAAGTGAAGGGAGCCAAGGGCCAGGAGATGCTGGCCACAGGGGGAGTTTGCTTTTTATTTTAAGTGCAAAAAGCTAGTGAGCTGTCCGAAGCAGGAGACGGGGAAATGGGTGAGAAAGCAAGGGGAGAACCAATTAGGAGGTGACTGCAGGAGTCCCAGGGAGAGAGCAGGGAAGACGGAACTAGGATGGTAGCGTCACCGAGACAGACAGAAGTAGCGGAAGTTGAGTGGTTAGTTTGGAGGCAGAATCTACTGGCCTTGCCGGCCTTACCTTCTTACTTGACCTTACCAGCCTTACCTTCTTGACATGAAGGGCAAGAGACAGAAAGGAACCAAGAGAAAGTGTAAGCACTTGCCTTGGGCAACTAGATGCAAAAGACTGAGAGAGTTCCATGTGCTACACAACAGGTCTCTGTTGGTTAATCATTTTAAATACAGCAGTGTGTACATGACCGTTCCAAAGTCCCGAGCACATGGAAACCTGCTCCGTGGATGTGTCAGCCTGGATGGGAGGGGGGTTGGGGGGAGAATGGCTACATGTGCACATGGCTGAGTCCCTTCTCTGTTCACCTGAAGCTCCCACAACACTGTTAATTGGCTTACATACAAAATGGTTTTGGCGTTAAAAAAAATAATTTAATGTAAAAAAAAAAAGATTGAGAGAGGAAGGGTAGGAATAAGGAAGAGTTCAGGGGTGAACCACCCTGCTATGGCCCAGGGTAGAAAGTCTACATTCTTAAACCCAAACACAAAACCTTAAAATGCTAGAGAGATATAACTCATGCAGGGAACAAACCTCTTGGCAATTCAAAGGCTAAAACGTGGGTGTTTTCAGATTTTTGTGAAGTTGCTTAAGGCAATGAGGAAGGAAAATTAACGTTTAGTCTACTTATGTTCTATAAGGCTGTTTTTTTAAAAGCATAGGCAACCTAATATTTCTTCTCCACGTGTTTATTAATTTTCTAAAATGAAAACCTGATAACAATATGCCACTGCTTAAAGTCCTTCCAGTTTTCTCTCTTTTTCAAAGTGAAGTGTAGCTGACTTACAACATTGTCTTAGTTTCAGATATATACCAAAGTGATTCAGTTATACATATACCCATTCCTTTTCAGGTTCTTTTCCCTTATAGGGTATTACAAAATACGGAGTAGAGTTCCCTGTGCTATATGGTAGGTCCTTGCTGCTGATCTGTTTTGTACACAGAAGTGTGTATGTTTTAATCCCACACTCCTAATTTATCCCTCCCTGCTCTTTCCCCTTTGGTAACCATAAATTTGTTTTCTATATCTGTGGTTCTTTTACTATTTTGTAAATCAGTTCATCTGTATCTTTTTTTTTTTGCCTTCAATATAAAGTCCAAACTTCTATATGTGTCAGAAAAGACACCTGTGTGATGATCTCCAAACTCCCCACTTTCCCATTTAGAGGCTCCTCCCTCTGCCCTAAATGTCCTTTCCTCAATCACCTGTCTTTAAAATATATATTTATATATATATATATTTATTTATTTATTCCTTTTATTTGGCTGTGTCAGGTCTCAGCTGCAGCAGGAAGGATCTTCGTCGAGGGGTGAGGGCTTAGTAGTTGTGGCAGGAGGTCTAAGCTGCCTTACGGGCATGTGGGATCTTAGCCACTCACCAGGCATCAAACCGCATCCCCTGAGCTGGAAGGCGGAGTTCTCAACCACTGGACCCCTTGGGAAGTCCCCACAATTGCTTGTCTTGAAAGCTCCTAATCACTTCAACTCCGAGTCATTGGCATGGCCCCTGGAAGGCTTCCCCACCCGCTAGAAGTGAACACCTCCACCTTTGCCCGTCAAATGCATCTTTCTCCTACCTGTTTAACGGTACCTCTGACAACTGAGTGGCATGTTTGTGGTCCCACAGGCTGTGACATTCACAGAGCTAAGACTGTGTTCTCCGTATTTTAACAACGTCACCAATTAACACATTCGCTGGCACTTTAAGGGGCTTCCCTTGTGGCTCAGCTGATAAAGAATCTGCCCACAATGTGGGAGACTTGGGTTCGATCCCTGGGTTGGGAAGATTCCCTGGAGAAGGGAAAGGCTACCCACTCCCTTATTCTGGCCTGGAGAATTTTGGACTGTATAGTCCATGGGGTCGCAAAGAGTCACACACAACTGAGCAACTTTCACTTCACTGACACTTTAAGACCTCTGTATGTGTTAAACCAAAACCACTTTTATTTTATTTATTTCTTGGCCGTGCCAGGCAGTATATGCGATCTTCATTCCCCAATCAGGAATAGAATTGCATTGGAAGTGCGAGGTCTTAACCACCGGATTACCAGGGAAAGCCCCAAATAACTTCTAAAGTGTAAAATGGTACATAAATTTATCTTTTAAAGAAAACAGTAGAAAATGGAAAAGAGTGGCTATAAATGAATTTATGGTTCCTGGCATTTAGCACATCTGAGCCTGCTTCTTTTTACTGTGTATAAAAACAGTAGTGCTCAGTCACTAGTCCTGTCTGACTCTGCAATTCCATGGACTGTAGCCCGCCAGGCTCCTCTGTCCATGAGATTCTCCAGGCAAGAATACTGGAGTGGGTTGCCATGCCCTCCTCCAGGAGATCTTCCTAATCCAGGGATCAAAGCCAGGTCTCCCGCATTACAAGTGAATTCTTTACCATGTGAGCCACCAGGGAAGCCCCCAAAACAGCAGATACAACGCAAAAAAGTATATATGGGGCTCAAGGTGCCATCCCTGCGTGAAGGGCTGGGGAGAGACAGTCAGAGGGACAGGAAAATATCTGTCTATCCTGATTTTAAGACTATTGCTAATTTAAAGATGCTCTTTACACAGTCACTTTCAAAGCAAATTTATATGTGTTGTCCCATTTGGCTTTATACATTTTTTCAATCCTGCACAAGCATGGATTTATTTGCAATGTGTAAGGCTGAGGAGAATACAGAGATTTATAGGATATATTCCTTATTTTCATGCATTTATAAACTTCTCTATGTTATACTATACAAACAGTCAATTTTTAAATCTTGAAGAAAGAAAAAAAGCAAGAAAAAAAAAAACATCTAAAGTTAGCTCACTTTCCTAGAGATGTGATTAAAAAGATTTAACAAGGAGGCAGTTTTTCACATGAAAGTTAATCCTCAAAATAAACTTCTGTTTATATATGGAGAGTTAAACAAACACTTCTCATGAAAGAAGGAGCATAACAAAAATGATTAATCTGCAACAGCTCCAGCCAATATAATCATAAAAGTAAAGTGTGGTTTAGAGAAAAACGATGTAGTTCAAAAAAATCTCAAAATAATGAGTAAAATAGATGAAGAAACAAGGAGCTTTTTAAAAATCACAGTATTTAATATATTCAATATTACTGTTCACCTAGAATGACAAACTGAATTTGGTAACAGAAATAAGAAACAGTTACAACCAGAGAATTATTATTAAAGTCTACTAAAAATACATATTAGAATTTTATGTTTGCAATTTCCAGGATAAGGGATAAACTCTCCCCCCCTCAAAAAAGGGCTTAGAAACATTTGCATTCAACGGCCATTGGTCACATAAACTGATAGCTCAGTTGGTAAAGAATCCGCCTACAATAAGGGAGACCTGGGTTTGATCCCTGGGTTGGGAAGATCCCCTGGAGAAGGGAAAGGCTACCCACTCCAGTATTCTGGCCTGGAGAATTCCATGGACTGTCGCAAAGGGTCGGACACGACTGAGTGACTTTCATTTTTCATCACATAATCTAGCAGATATTAGTTTAGTATTATTTGACCCTCGTGAAAAATCAGGAAAGCCACAGAGCCCCCAGTAGTAATCCAATAACCCAGTTTCCAAATATTAAAACCAAAAAATTCAAATGAATTGGCTTTGCAAAAAAATGTTTCAAAAAAATAAACTTTAAAAGTTCTAAGATCTCTTTTCTATCTGGCTTTCTGTAGTCCAATGTCTTCAAGCTGTGGGATTACTCATTTCACACCCCTTTCTAAAAGCAAACACAAGTAATTTCTCTTTTAAATTATACATATGTGAGTGCTCCAGGATTTCACCTAACATTTCAGAAACACCTCTGCGTCAAAAGTTGAAGCTGCTTTGGGGACTCATCGATGTCCTGAGGAGAGTGCAGCTTTATTAACAGCCATTCAGTGAGACTTTTTATGAAGCTAAGAATCTCTGAAAAATCTGTTCCTGCCTGACTGATCTGATAAAGGTCCATTTTCATATGTTGGCTTTGGGGGAAACAACACATAGGCGTGGTGAAGAGTCTGATGTGGAAAGGGGGAAATGTCAGTCATGACTCATGTTTCACAGATGCCTTCAAAAATTCCAGAAGCATCTTGAGCTTCTCCTCGTCTTGTCCCAACATGACCCCTTGACTTCTCTCCTAGGGAATGGGAATAAAATTTGTTGTGATAGGAGATGTAGGCTGTTATGGACTAAACGTTGGAGAGCAATCTTAACTCCCAGTTTGATGGTCCTAGGAGGTAGAGCCTTTGGGAGGAGACCGTGTCAAAGGGGCTTCCCAGGTGGCCCTAGTGGTAAAGAGCCCACCTGCCAAAGCAAGAGACTCAAAAAGGTGCAGGTTCAGTCCCTGGGTCAGGAAGATCCCCGGGAGGAGGGCATGGCAACCCACTCCAGTATTCTTGCCTGGAGAATCCTAGGGACAGAGGAGCCTGGCGGGCTGCACAGTCCATAGCGTCGCAGAGTCAGACACGACTGAAGCAACTTAGCACACACGCGTGTGTCAAGAGGGTGGAGCCCATGTGAATGGGGTTAAAGCCCCTACAAAAAAGACCCCAGAGCCCCTCCTGCCCCAGAAGATGGCTCTCTCTACTGGGACACTGATCTTAGACTTCCCAGAATACAGAACTGTGAGAAGTATTTATTATTTATGTTGGCAGTCTTTAGCATTTTTGCTATAGCAGCCTGAATAGACAAAGACATAGGTCAAGAGAATTTTTACCACTGTATATTTTGTATGTAATCATTCTTTCCTCTGAAAGTCGCTCAGTCGTGTCTGACTCTTTGAGACCGCACTGACTATACAGTCCATGGAATTCTCCAGGCCAGAATACTGGAGTGGGTAGCCTTTCCCTTCTAAAGGGGATCGTCCCAACCCAGGGATCAAACCCAGGTCTCCCGCATAGCAGGTGGATTCTTTACCAGCTGAGCCACAAGGGAAGCCCAAGAATACTGGAGTGATATATTAAAAAAAAAAGAATACTGGAGTGGGTACAGTCTTCTCCAGAGTACCTTCTCCAGCGTATCTTCCCAACCCAGGAATAGAACTAGGATCTCCTTCTAATTCTCTTCTACTTTATCCTCCCAAACAGAGAATTATTCTCTGTCATATACCTTTTGCTGCCGTATCCAGTTTGTTGTATAAGATCCAGGGAAGCTGTCTGTGTACAGAGTACCTGTCCAGAACCTATAACATCAATGAGTCTATTCAGTTCAGTTCAGTCGCTCAGTCGTGTCCGACCCTGCGACCTCATGAATCACAAGCACGCCAGGCCTCCCTGTCCATCACCAACTCCCGGAGTTCACTCAAACTCCTTAAACGGTAAGCCTCTTTAGTTTTACAGACTTTAATTTCTAAAGTGGAACTAATATCTGTGTATCTTTATGTGCTATTGTGATATGTGAAACAATGGATAGGAAAAGGTACGTAATTCTTTAAAAAGGTGGTATGACAAGATACCATCATCAGTCACTTTAGTCCCCATGATAAGCATTATTTATTTATTATAGAACAGATCTTATCTTTCATTCCATCCCTTTCCACTCCTGCCTTTGCTTTGATCCAAGCTTCTCTCACTCCTTTGAACTCAACAGTACCCTACATGGTCTCCATACTAGCAATTTTTCCCACCACTAGTTCATTCTTCCCACTGTGGACAGAATTACTCATGGGGGAAAAATTTTTTGATGCTGCAAAACTCTGATTTAATATGTTCAGTGGTTTCCTATGACCCACAGTGTAAATCCAGAATTGTGCGCTAGGCAGAGACTCCTCCTACAATAAATGATCCACCTTCTTTCAGTTTCATCTTCAGCAGCCCTCCTAAATTCATCCACAGTACAGGAGAAGAGAAAGACCTGTGAATCCCAAAATCCTCCTGAATCCCTGTGTCCAAGCTCTTACCCAAGCCTTTCCTGCTACTCATAATACTTACCTCTGCTTCTTCTTAGAAACCTCCCGTTCCATCCTATCATCCTGCCAGGCTCAGGTCACCATCATACTCTGGGTGCACCCAGTGCAACACACACACACACACACACACACACACACACACACACACACACGTAGCACTAACTGTGTAAAATAAAAAATTCTTGTCTCGCTCCTCTGTATATTATTTATTCTTCCATTCTACACATATAACCATGTACTTGAGACTAAGAAAATAATGAGTATATTAACAGATTTATTCAAAAATTAAGAAAAAGTAAGAAGTTTAAAGGATTAAAACATATTTCTCTATAAGAACTTGAGGAATTCAACAGAGAAAGAGATTTCAAATTTTCTTTTCAGCAAGTCAATATAGTGTCAGAAAGTACAAAAGAAATAAACCTGACTCCTAAAAAAGAGCCCCTGGGACTTCCCTGGCGCTCCAGTGGCTAAGACTCCATGCTCCCACAGCAGGGGACCCGGGTTTGATTTCTGGTCAGAGAACTGTAATAGATCTCACATGCCACTTTTAAGACCTGGTGCATCTAAATAAATAAAAAATATTAAAAAATAAAAATAAAAAGAACCCTGGATTGAGTTCCATTTCTGGTTTCATTACTGTATTTGTGGCTGCATATGTGTGACAACTCTATGACCCTAAGTTTTCCTATCTGTAAGGTAAGGATAAATATCACCTGCCTTGCATTCCTCAGAGTTGTTAGGACAAAACAAAATATAGCATAAATATCTTTCATAAACTTCCAAATGCCATACAAAGTTTCATAAGCAAGGTACTCTTTTGTTGTTGTTGTTTAAGTAATTAATTTATTTTTTATTGGAGGCAAATTATTTTACAATATTATATTGGTTGGTTTTGCCATATATTGACATGAATTCGCCCCAGGTGTACATAAGTTCCCCCTCCTGAACCCCCCTCCCACCTCCCTCCTCCCTTTATCCTCCCTCTGGGTCATCCCCGCACACCAGCTCTGAGCATCCTATAACATGCATCGACCCTGAACTAGTGATTCGTTTCACATATGACAACATACGTGTTTCAATGCCATTCTCCCAAATCATCCCACCCTCACCCTCTCCCACAGAGTCCCAAAGGCTGTTCTATACATCTGTGTCTCTTTTGCTGTCTCGTATACAGGGTTATCATTTGCATCTTTCTAAATTCCATATATATGCGTTAGTATACTGTATTGGTGTTTTTCTTTCTGGCTTACTTCACTCTGTATAATAGGCTCCAGTTTCATCCACCTCATTAGAACTGATTCAAATGTATTCTTTTTAATGGTTGAATAATACTCCATTGTGTATATGTACCAAAGCTTTCTTATCCATTCGTCTGCAGATGGACATCTAGGTTGCTTCCATGTCCTGGCTATTATAAACAGTGCTGCAATGAACATTGGAGTACATGTGTCACTTTCAATTCTGGTTTCCTCGGTGTGTATACCCAGGAGTGCGATTGCTGGATCATATGGCAGTTCTATTTCCAGGTTTTGAGGAATCTCCACATTGTTCTCCATAGTGGCTGTACTAGTTTGCATTCCCACCAACAGTGTAAGAGGGTTCCTTTTCTCCACATCCTCTCCAGCATTTATTGCATGTGGACTTTTGGATAGCAGCCATTCTGACTGGTGTGAAATGGTATCTCATTGTGGTTTTGATTTGCATCTCTCTGATTATGAGGGATGTTGAGCATTTTTTCATGTGTTTGTTAGCCATCTTTATGTCTTCTTTGGAGAAATGTCTGTTTAGTTCTTTGGCCCATTTTTTGATTGGGTCATTTATTTTTCTGGAATTGAGCTGCAGGAGCTGCTTGTATATTTTGGAGATTAATCCTTTATCAGTTGCTTCATTTGCTATTATTTTCTCACATTCTGAAGGCTGTCTTTTCACCTTACTTATAGTTTCCTTTGCTGTGCAGAAGCTTTTGATTTTAATTAGGTCCCATTTGTTTATTTTTGCTTTTATTTCCAATATTCTGGGAGGTGGGTCATGGAGGATCCTGCGGTGATTTATGTTGGAGAGTGTTTCGCCTACATTATCCTCTAGGAGTTTTATAGTTTCTGGTCTTACATTTAGCTCTTTAATCCATTTTAAGTTTATTTTTGTGTATGGTGTTAGGAAGTGTTCTAGTTTCATTCTTTTACAAGCGGCTGACCAGTTTTCCCAGCACCACTTGTTAAGGAGACTGTCTTTTCTCCATTGTATATTCTTGCCTCCTTTGTCAAAGATAAGGTGTCCATAGGTGTGTGGATTTATCTCTGGGCTTTCTATTTTGTTCCATTGATCTATATTTCTGTCTTTATGCCAGTACCATACTTGTCTCTTTGTAGTAGAGCCTGAAGTCCGGCAGGTTAATTCCCCCAGTTCCATTTTTCTTCCTCAAGATTGCTTTGGTTATTCGAGGTTTTTTGTATTTCCAAACAAATTGTGAGATTATTTGTTCTAGTTCTGTGAAAAATATCGTTGGTAGCTTGATAGGGATTGCATTGAATGTATAAATTACTTTGGGTAGTATACTCATTTTCACAATATTTATTCTTCCAATCCATGAACATGGTATATTTCTCCATCTATTAGTGTCCTCTTTGATTACTTTCACTAGTGTTTTATAGTTTTCTACGTACAAGTCTTTTGTTTCCTTAGGTAGATATATTCCTAAGTATTTAATTCTTTTCGTTGCAACAGTGAATGGAATAGTTTCCTTAATTTCTCTTTCTATCTTCTCATTATTAGTGTATAGGAATGCAAGGGATTTCTGTGTGTTGATTTTATATCCTGCAACTTTACTGTAATCATTGATTAGCTCTAGTAGTTTTCTGGTAGAGTCTCTAGGGTTTTCTGTGTAGAGGATCATGTCATCAGCGAACAGTGAAAGTTTTACTTCTTCTTTTCCAATTTGTATTCCTTTTATGTCTTTTTCTGCTCTGATTGCTGTGGCCAAAACTTCCAGAACTATGTTGAATAGTAGTGGGGAGAGTGGGTACCCTTGTCTTGTTCCTGACTTTAGGGGAAATGCTTTCAGTTTTTCACCATTGAGGATAATGTTTGCTGTGGGTTTGTCATATATAGCTTTTATTATGTTGAGGTATGTCCCTTCTATTCCCACTTTCTGGAGGGTTTTTATCATAAATGGATGTTGAATTTTGTCGAAGGCTTTCTCCGCATCTATTGAGATAATCATATGATTTTTATTTTTCAGTTTGTTAATGTGGTGTATTACGTTGATTGATTCGCGGATATTGAAGAATCCTTGCATTCCTGGGATAAAGCCCACTTGGTCATGATGTATGATCTTCTTAATGTGTTGTTGGATTCTGATTGCTAGAATTTTGTTAAGGAATTTTGCATCTATGTTCATCAGTGATATTGGCCTGTAGTTTTCTTTTTTTGTGGGGTCTCTACCAGGTTTTGCGATTAGGGTGATGGTGGCCTCATAGAATGAGTTTGGAAGTTTCCCTTCCTCAGCAATTTTCTGGAAGAGTTTGAGTAGAATAGGTGTTAGCTCTTCTCTAAATTTTTGGTAGAATTCGGCTGGGAAGCTGTCTGGACCTGGGCTTTTGTTTGCTGGAAGATTCCTGATTACAGCCTCTAGTTCCGTGCTTGTGATGGGTCTATTCAGATTTTCTATTTATTCCTGGTTCAGTTTTGGAAAGTTGTACCTTTCTAGGAATTTGTCCATTTCTTCCAGGTTATTCATTTTATTGCCATATAATTACTGATAGTATTCTCTAATAATCCTTTGTATTTCTGTTTTGTTGGTTGTGATCTCTCCATTTTCATTTCTAATTTTATTGATTTGGTTCTTCTCCCTTTGTTTCTTGATAAGTCTGGCTAGTGGTTTGTCAATTTTATTTACCTTCTCAAAGAACCAGCTTTTGGCTTTGTTGATTTTTGCTATAGTCTCTTTTGTTTCTTTTGCATTTATCTCTGCCCTAATTTTTACGATTTCTTTCCTTCTACTGACCCTGGGGTTCTTCATTTCTTCCTTTTCTAGTTGCTTTAGATGTAGAGTTTGGTTATTTAGTTGACTTTTTTCTTGTTTCTTGAGGTGTGCCTGTATTGCTATGAACTTCCCCCTTAGCACTGCTTTTACAGTGTCCCAGAGGTTTTGGGTTGTTGTGTTTTCATTTTCATTCATTTCTATGCATATTTTGATTTCTCTTTTGATTTCTTCTATGATTTATTCATTATTCAGCAGCGTGTTTTTCAGCCTCCATATGTTGGCATTTTTAATAGTTTTTCTCCTGTAATTGAGATCTAATCTTACTGCATTGTGGTCAGAAAAGATGCTTGGAATGATTTCAATTTTTTTGAATTTACCAAGGCTAGATTTATGGCCCAGGATGTAATCTATCCTGGAAAAGGTTCCGTGTGCGCTTGAGAAAAAGGTGAAATTCATTGTTTTGGGGTGAAATGTCCTATAGATATCTATTAGGTCTAACTGGTCTATTGTATCATTTAAAGTTTGTGTTTCCTTGTTAATTTTCTGTTTAGTTGATCTATCCATAGCTGTAAGTGGGGTATTAAAATTTCCCACTATTATTGCATTGTTGTTAATTTCCCCTTTCATACTTGTTAGTAATTGTCTTACATATTGCGGTGCTCCTATGTTGGGTGCATAAATATTTATAATTGTTATATCTTCATCTTGGATTGATCCTTTGATCATTATGTAGTTTCCTTCTTTGTCTCTTTTCACAGCCTTTGTTTTAAAGTCTATTTTATCTGATATGAGTATTGCTACTCCTGCTTTCTTTTGGTCTCTATTTGCATGGAATATCTTTTTCCAGCCCTTTACTTTCAGTCTGTATGTGTCCCTCATTTTGAGGTGGGTCTCTTGTAGACAACATATATGGGGGTCTTGTTTTTGTATCCATTCAGCCAGCCTTTGTCTTTTGGTTGGGGCATTCAACCCATTTACGTTTAAGGTAATTATTGATAAGTACGATCCCGTAGCCATTTTCTTTATTGCTTTGGGTTCAAGTTTATACACCCTTTCTGTGTTTCCTGTCTAGAAAAGATCCTTTAGCATTTGTTGGAGAGCTGGTTTGGTAATGCTGAATTCTCTCAGCTTTTGCTTGTCTGTAAAGCTTTTGATTTCTCCTTCATGTTTGAATGAGATCCTTGCTGGGTACAGTAGTCTGGGCTGTAGGTTATTTTCTTTCATCACTTTAAGTATGTCTTGCCATTCCCTCCTGGCCTGAAGAGTTTCTGTTGAAAGATCGGCTGTTATCCTTATGGGAATCCCCTTGTGTGTTATTTGCTGTTTTTCCCTTGCTGCTTTTAATATTTGTTCTTTGTGTTTGATCTTTGTTAATTTGATTAATATGTGTCTTGGAGTATTTTGCCTTGGGTTTATCCTGTTGGGGACTCTCTGGGTTTCTTGGACGTGGGTGATTATTTCTTTCCCTATTTTAGGGAAGTTTTCAACTATTATCTCCTCAAGTAGTCTCTCATGGTCTTTCTTTTTGTCTTCTTCTTCTGGGATTCCTATGATTCGAATGTTGGAGTGTTTAACATTGTCCCAGAGGTCTCTAATATTGTTCTCATTTCTTTTAATTTGTTTTTCTTTTTTCCTCTCTGTTTCATTTATTTCTACAATTCTATCTTCTAGCTCACTTATCCTGTCTTCTGCCTCTGTTATTCTACTGTTTGTTCCCTCCAGAGTGTTTCTGATCTCATCTATTGCATTATTCATTGTATATTGACTCTTTTTTATTTCTTCTAAGTCCTTATTAAACCTTTCTTCCATCTTCTCAATCCTTTTCTCCAGGTTATTTATCTGTAACTCCATTTTGCTTTCAAGATTTTGAATCATTTTCACCACCAAAATTCGAAATTCTTTATCAGGTAGATTCCCTATATCTTCCTCTTTTGTTTGTGTTGGTGGGCATTTATCTTGTTCCTTTACTTGCTGGGTATTTCTCTGCCTCTTCATCTTGCTTCTATTGCTTTGCTTGGGGTGGCCTTTCCCTCTTCTGGCCGTTTGTGGAGTTCTCTTTATTATGTAGTTTCCTCGCTGTGTGTGGGGTTGGACAGGTGACTTGTCAAGGTTCCCTGGTTAGGGAAGCTTGTGTCGGTGTTCTGGTGGGTGGAGCTGGATTTCTTCTCTCTGGAGTGCAATGAAGTGTCCAGTAATGAGTTATGAGATGTCAGTGGGTTTGGAGTGACTTTGGGCAGCCTGTATATTGAAGCTCAGGGCTAGTTTCCTGTGTTACTGGAGAATTTGTGTGGTATGTCTTGCTCTGGAACTTGTTGACCCTTGGGTGGTGCTTTGTTTTAGTGTAGGTATGCAGAAGTTTGATGAGCTCCTACCGATTAGTGTTCCCTGGAGTCAGGAGTTCTCTGGTGTTCTCAGGATTCGGGCTTAAGCCTCTTGCCTCTGGTTTTTGGTCTTATTCTTAGAGTAGCCTCTAGACGTCTCTATCTGTCATTTCCAAGGTGGTTCCCTCTGTTTTAGCTTCTGTTTGCTGGTCTCTTCAGTGTCTAATTTCCGCTCTGACACTAGGGTGCTGGTGGACACTTTTTAAGGCTCAGTTGTTCAGTCCTGTTCTGGGAAGGGAGGAACGCTGCAGACGAATATCTCTGGTGTCTGTGGGGAGTGCTCGCAGCGTCTCGGCCACACTGGGTTTGCCCCCGCTCGCAGTGCATGTGTTGTCCCAGTCTACACTGCACAGGCTCTAGGTTGCTCTGCCGGGAACTGTCCGAGGCCGGCCCCGGGTTGTATGCACTTCCCAGGTCTGAGCGGCTCAAGTTCAGGTTCTCAGGTACTCCACAAAGGCGCAGACTTGGTTGGGCCTGCGTTTTGTGCCTTCCCCGGTCCGAGCAGCTCAGGGGACCAGGTGTTTGGCGAGCGCGGTCTCTGCGACTTATCACCTCCCCAGTCCCCGCCACTCAGTTTTCTGGGTGTACAACTGGCGTACCTTCTCAGGGGGATATCGACTGGCCCGAGCCCAAGAAGTCCTGATTAGCAACAAGCCTGCCTGCAGTTTGTATCCGATGCCTTTCTGGGGTTGCGGTTGCCCGCTCCAGCTCTGGCTGACCTCCCTGCCTGTCTCGGCGGGGGATGGGGGATGGGCCGACCGCAGCCGGCTCGCTCTGCTGAGTCCTCTATTCTGTGAGTGGGGCTGGCCGAGTCTTAGGTTAGAGCTTTCCGCCTTTTCGTGGGGAAGCTATCCCAGTCTGCTTTGCTCTCCCCAGTTCTCTCAAATTGTTTTCGCGGCATTCAAGCCCAGTCCTCTCTCTAAGCAGTTCAGCCGGCTCCTCCCTGCCCAGCCCCTGCTTGCTAATGGCGTATGCAGGCGTCTGCGCTGCTTCTCCGCTGGGAGTTACCGTTTGGCGGGTAATCTCCTTTCAAAGACAATGGGCTGCTTTTCTGGGTGCCTGACGTCCTCTGCCAGTATTCAGAAGTTGTTTTGTGGACTTTACTCCGCGTTCAAATGTTCTTTTGATGAATTTGTAGGGGAGAGAGTGGTCTCGCCGTCCTATTCCTCTGCCATCTTGTTCCTTCTCCGCAAGGTACTCTTTTAACAGGCCATACTTTTGGGAAAAGTATTTTAAGTGGGATTGACACAGTTGAATAAAGAGATACACCATTTCTGAACAATGGTTCGATGCTTACATTTAAAGAAATTATCTCCAAAAGATCAGGTTTAATTATATAAAGTATATAGTCCCAAAATGTATACTAGTTTTCTAAACATTAAAATAAATCAATCATGAAATTATATTTAATAAAGAGCAGACTCTACAACTCTTATATAGTACTATTATTTTACTTCTTAGAATATCAGTCTTATTTACCAGTAAGAATTATAAATGATGACCACTGCTGTTGGATAACTCCACTTGGGTGCCAGGCGCTCTTCAAAATTCAATTAGCCTCAAACTAATCTCCGTATTAGTTACAGCAGAGCAAGGCCCACCTTATTCACCACTGCAGTGCCAGCACTTTATCATGGTTCCCAGCACAGAGAACAGTTCTTAACTGCACAAATGAATAAATGCAGGGAAGACGGATATTCAAATAAAGCAGCTGAAATGTCTGAGAGGAAACATGAACTGTACACTGAAAGCGTTTAAGGGAGAACCTTGGCAGGAAACTTGACAGCATTCTGAGAACCAGATCCAGAGGGCTTTATTTTGCAGCCGTCTCTTATTTGCAAACGTCCTTGCAGCAAATTTAAGCATTTAGTTGCTGACTATTCTCTTGGGGTTTGCTTTCCCCCAAATTGAAAGCCAGTTTGCTTTTATTCACTACCATTCACTTCCACTAGTGTTAGTTGCTCAGTTGTGTCTGACTCTTTGCGACCCCAAGGACTGTAGCCCGCCAGGCTCCTCTGTCCCTGGGATGTCCCAGGCAAGAATACTGAAGTGGGTTTCCATTCCCTTCTCCAGGGGATCTCCCTGACCCAGCGATTGAACCCGGGTCTCCTGCATTGCAGGCACATTCCTTACCACCTGAACCACCAAGGAAGGCTTTACTTTACGACCTGAGCCATGAGGGAAGCCTTTACACCACGGAGACCATCTACTGCATCATAATTAATTTTGTATTTGAATGGTATCCAGGCATATATCTATAAAATGTATATGTCAGTGATTATCTGCAATAAACTTTCTATCATTCCCTATTTTATTCAACAGTTAAACTGACAAAATTTGGCTTGAAAGGTCGAACGCAAACCACACAGGTCCAAATCTGCTCTCCAGCTCTAAAACTAAAAGTCCATCTTCATCACAAGATTGCGCATTAATGTACGTGCCTTCTATGACAGCATCACTTTTTTCTTTTATTAGCTCTTCTAGTTTTTGCCTGATTACAAAATAAGAACTATTTTTCTCCACAACTATGCCTAAGCTTTCACTGAATGGTTACTGCCCATTGTCTTATGACTTTGAAAGGTTAACCAACTACTGTCATTCTGATTCAGTCTGTCAATCTCTTTTATCAGCTACGTATTCAATTGCTTAATGCCTGGTTTTTCTATCAGCCTCCAAATTTTCCTCAGTTCCTCTTAATTCCAGACCCTTTGGTTTTGTGCCTTGTATTCCTCTTTCCCCTTCTGAATTCTGTAGGAAATCTCTGTTAAAGTAGATATACATTAAGCCCTATCAGATACACCAGTTATTATTCTAAAATCTGGCTGATCATCTGAATCACATGGAGCACTTTATAGACATGAACAGTCTCAGTTCATCTGGGACTTTTTTAAACTGACGTATAGTTGATCTCATGGGAAAAGACCCTGATGCTGGGAAAGACTGAAGGCAGGAGGAGAAGGGGACGACAGGATGAGATGGTTGGATGGCATCACTGACTCAATGGATAGGACTTTGAGCAAACTTCAGGAGATGGTGAAGGACAGGGAAGTCTGGCGTGCTGTAGATCATGGGGTCCCAAACAGTCAGACACGACTGAGCTACTGAACAACAATAGTTGATCTACAATATTGTGTTGCTTTCAGGTGTACAGCAAAGTGATTCAGTTATACTTTTTTTCAGATTATTTTCTATTACAGGTTATTGTAAGATATTGAATATAGTTCCCTGTGCTATACAGTAAATCCTCATTGCTTATCTATTTTATGTAGTTTGTATCTGCTGACCCCATATTCCTAATTTGTCCCTCCCACTTCCTTTTCCCCTTTGGTAACCATGTACATGTTCAGTCACTAAGTCATTTCTTGACTCTTTGCAACCCCATGGACTGCAGCATGCCAGGCTTCCCTGTCCTTCACTCTCTCTCTGAGTTTGTTCAACTTCATATCTATAAATTCGTGTTTTATGTCTGTGAGTCTGCTTCTGTTTTGAATACAGATTCGCTTTTAGATTTCACAAGCGATATCACACAGTACTTGTCTTTCTCTGACTTATTTCACTTAATGTAATGTCATCTGAGTATACCCATGATGTTATAAATGGCGAAATTTCATCCTTTTTAAGGCTGAGTAGTATTCCATTGTGTATATACACCACATCTTAAGTGAATCATCTGCAGAGGGACATTTAGGTTGCTTCCGTGTCTCAACTACTGTAAACAGTGCTGCTATGAACACTGCAGTGCACAAAGCTTCTCACATTATAAAGTTTTTGTCTTTTCTGGATATATACTCAGGAGTGGGATTGCTGGAATCACACGGAAGCTGTGTTTTTTTAGTTTTTAAAGTAACCTCCATTCTGTTTTCCACAGAGACTGCACCAATTTACATCTCTGATGTTCTGCTTCAGTAGATTTGGAGTAGGACACAGGAAGCTACACATATTAAAAATTACTTCTGCTGTCACAGAGCCTGGACTTTGGGTTCCCTGTATCATACAGCAAATTCCCACTGGCTATCCATTTTACATTTGATAATGTATATGTTTGTAGAAGGAAATGGCAACCCACTCCAGTACTCTTGCCTGGAAAATTCCACGGATGGAGGAGCCTGGTAGGCTACAGTCCATGGGATTGCAAAGAGTCGGACACGACTGAGCAACTTCACTTCACTGAATGTATATGTTTCAATACTACTCTCTCAAGTCTTCCCACCATCTCCATCTCCCACTTTGACTAAAAGTCTGTTCTTTACGTCTGTGCCTTCTTGGATGCCCTGCCAATAGGGTCATCAGTATTATTCTTCAACCCAAAGGAGTAGAATTGGAGGGAGGTGGGGGGTGGGTTTAAGAGGGAGGAGACATGTGTATGCTTGTGGTTGATTCATGTTGATATATGGCAGAAACCATCACTATATTGTAAAGCAATTATCCTCCAATTTAAAATTTTTTAAAATTAAATTTTTTAAAAAAGGAAAATTTCTTTTTGTGATTACAATTATCAGTCAGGTTGAATAAACTCTCATAAATATTTAAGTATAAAAATTTGTATAAAACCTTAAAAGATATCTTAGCACTTTAATTTATTCCATTCAGTTTAATCATTTACTCTTACTTAACTTCAAACATTTTAAAAACTGGGGGCAAGAATCTTCCTAAAATCCAGTTATAGGAAGTACTGCATCTCTATAATCAAAGGGAGTCTTTCCTCTGTATGCATGCATGCCTGCCTGCTAATTCGCTAAAGTCGTGTCCAACTCTGTGACCCTACGGACTGTAGCCCCCCAGGCTCCTCTGTCCATGGGCTTCTCCAGGCAAGAATACTGCAGTGAGTAGCCATTCCCTTCTCCAGGGGAACTTCCTGACCCAGGGATCGAACCCGCGTCTCTTCTGTCTCCTGCACTGGCAGGCAGGTTCTTTGCCACTAGCGCCACCTGGGAAGGCCTTTCCTCTGTATGTGGAGCCCATTGGCGCGCCACTCCTGCCCTCTTTCCACCCCTGCTTGCTCTGCTCCAGCAAAGGTGGGAGGAGTCATTTGTCTTTAATAACCGAGCACGTTGGGAAATCCCCCGTGGTCCGCTCTTTTGAGCTCTTATTGCCAGAGGAGAATGGAGCAAGGGAGGCGAATCTCAGCTCACAGAAGAATGGAGACAGCGTGTGTTCCCAGAATTAGTATTAAGAATAACCCAGTAAGGTGATAGGGCTTCCCTCATAGCTCAGTTGTTAAAGAATCCACCTGCAATGCAGGAGACCCCAGTTCAATTCCTGGGTTGGGAAAATCTGCTGGAGAAGGGACAGGCTACCCACTCCAGTATTCTTGGGCTTCCCTTGTGGCTCAGCTGTAAAGAATCTGCCTGCAATTCGGAAGACCTGGGTTTGATCCCTGGATTGGAAGATCCCCTGGAGAAGGGAAATGCTACCCACTCCAGTATCCCGGCCTGGAGAATTCCATGGACTGTATAGTCCATAGGGTCTCAAAGAGTTGAACATGACAGAGCGACTTTCACTTTCACAAGGTGATGCAGGCGCTCTATTTACAAATTACAAAGTTATAAAACATTTCCCTTTTTATAAACTACCACTTGAAGCAGTTGTCTTCAAGCAGTTTTGTGTATCAGAATATACGATCATAAACTTTGTTTTTATTTTATTTTTTAAAATTTATTGAAGTTAGTTAATTTACAATGTTGAGTTCTTTTTTGCTGTACAGTGAAGTGACTCAGTTATACATATATATATATATATTCTTTCATATTCTTTTCCATTATGGTTTATCACAGGATACTGAATATAGCTCCCTGTGCTACAGTGTGTGCTCAGTCATGTCCGACTCTGCAACCCCATGGACTGTAGCCCACCAGGCTCCTCTGTCCATGGGATTCTCCAGGCAAGAATACTGGAGTGGGTATTGCCATGCCCTCCTCCAGGGGATCTTGCCAATCTGGGGACTGAACCTGCATCTCCTGCATTGGGAGGCAGAGTAGGGCCCTGCCATTTATTCCTATAATAGTTTCCATCTGCTAATCTCAAACTCCCGATCCATCCCTCCTGGCCCCTTCTCCTTGTCAACCACAAGTCTGTCCTCTGTATGACCAGGCACTTTGAACAGGTATTCCAGAACCTAACCAGCTCAACCGCCACATTCTGGGCTACTCGGAACTCTACGGCTGCATAAAAAACAGCCAAAAACTATGAGACAAATGATGAGATGCATTTAACATAATGATATTTATAGTTATACAGCAAAATCTTGGCATTTATTATTCTAGAAGTTTGTGAAATCATTTTGCTTTTATCCTTAGAAAAAAATAAGCTACTGTTCTGTTTCCAAAGAAATTTTCCAGAAGTAACTGTTGACCTGCAAATGTAACACACATATGCACATAATCCTCTAGCACGCGTGCACACACACACACACACTCAGGGTGGAGGTTGTCTGCCTGTATATATTGAGAGAAACGCAGTCTGGCCATCCATCATACATGAGTGTATTCCTGGTGTACACCTCCCAGTACTGTGCATCTAAGAGGCTGTTAAGTGAAGCAGAAAACTCTAAAGTGGCCCTGTATGTGGCTTTGTAGTTTCTCACCCCGCCGTGTTCAACACAGTGACAGAAGAGGCTTTCCACCACAACTCCTGACATCTTCCCTGTCCCAAAAGGAAAAAATGTAATCTGTCAAATAAAAATTTGTTATGCTGCAATAAGCACAAACCCTGGGAAGTGATCAGTGATCGGGTATGCCCCCTAAGAAATCAGGAGACCATACATGCCCAGGGAAACATAATAAAGAAACTACAGTTGCCCCACGCCTAAAGAAGTGCTCTGAAATGTCTGGATATATTAAAAATATCCTCATGATTATTTATTTACAATTATTCCTGGCTGTGTTGGGCCTTTGTTGCTGTGCGCAGGCTTTTCTCTACTTGTGGCGAGTGGGGGCTACTCTCAAGTTGCCGTGTGAGGGCTTCTTGCTGCGGTGGCTTCTCCTGTTTGTGGAGCATGGCCTCCAGGCACACGGGCTTTGCTGGTTGTGGCTGGAGGGCTCTAGAGCACAGCCTCAGTAGTCATGGCTCATGGGCTTAGTTGCCCCATGGCTTGTGGGATCTTCCTTGACCAGGGACTGAACCTGTGTCCCCTGCATTGCAAGGTGGATTCTTAACCACTGGACCACCCCAGAAGCTCAGCTTCATTATTTCATCTGAAATACTATCAACTCTAACTTGGGGACACATATTTAGAATGCACAACATTTTCAATTGAAACATAGGTGATTTACAAGGCTGTGTTAATTTCTGCTGCACACCAGAGTGATTCAGTTATACATATATACACATTCTTTTTTATATTCTTTTCCATATGGTTTATCTCAGGATACCGAACATAGTTCCGTGTGCTAGACAGCAAGACCTTGTTCCTTATCCATCCTATAGAACACAGGAGCCCGGCGTGCTGTAGCCCACAGGGTCGCAAACAGTCCGACACAATTTAGCAACTGAACAATGAAATGTAATAGTTTAGAATTCACCACATTTATAAATTAAAGCATTCTAAAGCAATATAATAAGCACTATATTAAATATCAACATATTCTAACTAACCTCTATGGCATTAAGCCATCTAATTATTATGAAAGTACTTCATCCCCTACACTGCTTTGTAATTGTCTTGAGAAACGCTGTAGGGAGGATCACCTTCCTGAGACTGTGGTTATTTTGTGAAGTTATTTTTAATGTGTTCCTTCTTTACAAGTTTCTAAATGTTTTTCTAATTACTATTAAAGGGATAAAAATACATGATTTTATAAAGTGCTGTTATACTGTTATACAAAGGAGAAGGAAAAAATGCTCATACTGTAAACACATCAGCTGTACTGTTTTTCATGAAATACCCTGAATTACAACGTATTACCACAGGGTGGTAGTGGTGTGATGCCCAACGTCTGGCTGTTCTTTCAGAGCCGGGAACAGAGATGGGACTTTGTCAGAGTTAGACCAAACCTTGCCTAGACTCATGAGTGGCATAAAATAACTGTGTTGTAAAGGAGTTAAAAAACCTCCCCTCTTAATCCTGAATTCACTTCTTTTATTAAACATCTCTGCTTACTTTTAAGAGTAATCCCTTTGCCTATACATGACATTTTTTCCCTCTGTAGAAAGACCAATCTAAATAGTTTTATTGAGATGTAATTGATATGCAAAAAAAACTGCATACTCTTAAAGGACTGTGTACCCTTTTATGAATTTTGACATATGACTAAACCTGTGACATTGTCATCACAATCAAGGTACTAAACACATCCGTCACACCACTGAAAGATTCCTCCTGCCCTTTTCTTTCTCGTTATTATTGAGGTAAGTACACTGAACATGAAAGCTACACCCTTAACAAATTTCTGAGCACACAATTCAGTATTGCTAACTACAGGCACAATGCAGTGGAGCGGATCTCTGGAACGTACTTGTCTTGTGTAACCGAAACTTTATACGGTTGGGACAGCAATTCCTCATTTCCCCCTCTCCCCCCAGCCTTTGACTGCCATCATTCCACTCTATTTCTACGCGTTTGATTATTTTAGACGTCTCATATGAGAATCATGCTCTGTGTGTCCTTCTGTGGCTGACGTGTTTCACTTAGCAATTAAAGCCCTCCAGATTCATCCACGCTGTCACAAAGGCAGAATTTACTTCTTCTTCACCGTATGTGTGTTCTTAGGTATTCAGTCATGTCCGACTTTGTGACCTCTGCTAGGTTCCTCTCTCCATGGGATTTTTCAGGCAAGAATACTGCAGAGATGTACTACTTTCCCACTTGGCCACAATGACACAACTATTTTGATGGAGTTAACATAAACCACCAAACATCATGCTTATTTTTTTAACCAGTGAGTAATGGGCATAACAAACAACTTCACGCCACGCCCCAGTGTCACAACACTGCTCCCGTCCGTTCAGACGGCAGTTCCACCGAGGGGTCAGTGGTCAGGGGGTCCAGATGGTCAGCAATGGGACGGGAAATGGGGTGATGCTCAGGATCCGGCCACATCTAACCAGGAGTTCTATATATATCACACATTGATATCAGAAAGGGCTTTAACCATTCTGTGCAAAGCATCGGTTTATTTTCAGGAATTTCAGTTGTGATCTTTGGTAGTACTCTTCAAGTTCACTGACTCTTTCCCAGAGATTATCTGGATCTCAACTGCATAAGAAATTCTTAGATGTCTGCTCTAATTTCATTGATAGGTGGGTAGGTGAGTAGATGGACAGGTCAGGAAGTAGGTGGAAAGAAAGAAAGACATTTTATTATTTTTAAAATCATAAACTCCACTCTAATGATGGTTTCAATTGGCTGGACTGATACTCCTAAAAGGATAACTTGGTTCTAGGAGATTTTTTTTTCCTTGTTTGGGTTTTCTTTCTTTTTAAATTAATTATTTTAATTGGGGACTAACTACTTTACAATATAGTGGTGGTTTTTGCCATACAGTGACATGAATCAGCCACGTGTATACATGTGTCCCACCATCCTGAAGCCCCCTCCCACCTCCCCAGGAGATTTTTTAAGAGCATCTTAATTGTTCAAAAAAAAAATGAATAAAATCGAATGTGACTGTCCTCTGTGATTAGAATGGAACAGAGCAAAGGCCAGAGATGAGAGCTGTGAAATTACTAGGTAAAACAGTAACACACACACACGCGTGCACACACACACGCATGACCAACACGGGTTCCACACAGGGCTTGTGACCATTGTCCCTTTGTGAGGATCCGCCTCCTGTCCTCCACGCACTCCTGCTCTGAGATCTCCTGCCCTACTCTATCCACTGCCAGAGAAACTCAATTCCTCCCTCACTTTGTGCGTTGTTCCTACTTCCCTCTTTGTCACTTCACATGACCCCCAGGGGACAGAGCTGCAGTCCAGGTGCAAATCATGGCTCCAGAGCTGACCGCTTGATAAAGACCTTGAGCAAATGATTTAATCTTTCTGTGCCTGAATTTCTCGTCCTTTGAACTGTGGCTACTGACAATGATAACCAGCGTGTAGGGGGTGTGGTTAAGGACTAAATGAGCCAATGAATTTACGTAAAGCTTTTTTGTTTTTCAACTTAACTTTATCTTTTTTATCTTTCAATTTAACTTTATCTTTTTTTTCAATTTAACTTTATGTGTGTTTTTTTATTGAAGTATAGTAGATCCACAGTGTTGCATCAATTACTGCTGCACAGCAAAGTGACTCAGTTATATACATATACACATACTTTTTTAAAAAAAATTCTCTTCCATTATGGTTTGGGGCTTCCCAGGTGGTGCAGTGGTAAAGAATCTGTCTGCCAACATGAAGACACAAGAGATGAGGGTTTGATCCCTGGGTCAGGAAGGTCGCCTAGAGGAGGAAATGGCAACCCACTCCAGTATTCTTACCTGGAAAATCCTATGGACAGAGGAGCCTGGCGGGCTACAGTCCCTGGGGCCAGAAAGAGTCAGACATTACTGAGCATGCACACACACGCGTGCACACACACACATTATGGTTTATCACAGGGTACTAAATATAGATCTCTGTGCTGTACAGTAGAGCCTTGGTGTTTACTTATGGTGGCTCACGTGGTAAAGAATCTGCCTGCAATGCAGGAGACCTGGGTTCTATCCCTGGGCCCAAAAGTTCCCCTGGAGAAGGGAATGGCAACCCATTTCTTGCCTGAAGAATCCCATGGACAGAGAATCCTGGTGGGCTACAGTCCATGCAATTGCAAAGAGTCAGACACAACTGAGCAACTAACACACACACATGCTAAATATTGTTCTCTGTGCTATACAGTAGGACTGTTTATGTGACATATTTACATCAGTTCCCAACACATAAGTCTTAGCAGATATACTAGTTGTTCTTACATTATCCTTTAATTATTTTTAAAAGACTTATTTATTACTTATTTTGGTTGCACTGAGTCTTAGTTGCAGCCTGCGGCTTCTTAGCTATGGCATGTACGCAGGGTCTAGATCCCTGACGCGGGGTCGAACCCAGGCCCCCTGCACCGGGAAGTGCAGAGTCGTACCCACTGGACCACCAGCAAAGCCCCCTTATCTTATTCTTGGTCCCGTCCTTTATGACACAGTAAACGCCCCAAAGGCAGGACCGTGTGTACTCAGTCCCCAGCAGCACGCTCATCACCTCAACTGAATTCTTCCCTCTGCCTCCCATCTCTAACCCTTCCTTCCCTACCCATTCTGTCCCCCTGGCAAGTCTGCACTTAAAAAGCAAAAACTTGCTTCACCTCTTAGTTATGTCCCAGGTTCAATCCATGCCCTGCCTCTCACTTAAACTTCCTCTAAACTTCTTTTTCTCCCTCCAAATAGAGGATTCTTGCCTCTTTCCTTTTCCTTACTGCCCAGCTTTCACTCCTTCTTCAAGACAGCTGCCCCTTGGCTATTTCCAAATGTATCCCATCTGCCCAACCTTTCCCTGTGAGCTGATTCTCCAATTATGTCCTCTAAATATATACAGACCTCCTAAAACCAGTGTCTCCATTTACTCTTGGTTTTTCATTCCAGCTCCATGGAGATGCCATCACCATCTGAAACTCAACAAGCACATTTTCCTTCACAGACTGTGTCTTGGTATAGTTTTTTAAAAACACGTTTGTCTGGTCCAGGAAACCTAGATTCTAATTCTGAAACTTCCGGGAAGTAACTACACAACGCTGGGTAAAAGTCACCCATCTGAAATCCGAAACGCTCTCAGCACCTTCCCACGGCAGCTTTGCTCCTCTTCCTGTGACCCCATCTGTCAACAGCAGCAGCAGCATTTTCCGAAGCACACAACCCGCAGACTTCTGAACTATCTTTAATTTGCTCTTGCCCTAAATTCCTTAGTTTGCCATCAAAACGATTTGGAAATCCAGTCTTTCCTTCTGTTCCTACTGCCGGTGCTCCAGTTCTGGTCATTCTGCTACTTCTCACCTAAGGTGAACTGTCAGCCGCTCAGTTGTGTCCAACTGTTGGCGATCGCATGGACTGGATCCCGCCAGTGCAATTTCTGTCCGTGGAATTTCCCAGGTAAAAATACTGGAGTGGGTTGCCATTTCCTTTTCCAAAGGATCTTCCCAACCCAGGGATCGAACCTGGGTCTCCTGCATCGGTAGGTAATGCTTTACCGTCTGAGACATCAGGGAAGCACACTTCTCACCTAGATGTTAGCCATGACCTACTACGGATGAGTGGAACCGGCACCAGAGGAAGAATTTCCTGCGGGGCTGCTCTCTTCAGCACCATCCTTCATCTGGAAGTGACTGCTTCCCCTCGAAGTCTGGCCCGAGTGTGGAAAACGACTCCACTCTTACTAGCCCATACTAAAGCGAAGGCCAGACAGAACACTCAAACAAGTCTTCCCTGAAGACTGGCAGAAATAAACAGACGAGACACAGAGAAGACCCTGCCAGGCGGGATGAACAAAAGACCTCTTGTCCTCCAGGCCTGTGAGTCCAAGAGGGACCCAGGGCCTTTGTGTCTTGGCTCCCCCAGCAGGTACACACCAGAGGTTTCCTGACTGCCAAAACACTACAGTCAAAGTCTCCAAACAAACACCAAGAAGCAGAACCCTCCTGTTAGCCCGTCTAGACCAACTCTGTCTTCACCATCGCTCTCCACTCACAGGGATGCTGGCTCACGGCACAGGCCTCAGCTGAACACCACCATCCAACAAACCTTCCCTCCCGTTCATAAAAGGAAATCTCATCCTTGCTAATTCTCCATACTCCTTCCCTCCAGAATTGTTTCCTTAAGATACAGTTTTAATCCTGTCACTTCCTTGTTCAAAATCTTGGTTGGTTGCTCGTAAACCACAGAGTGAAACAAAAACCCTGCATTTGAGGCCCTTGGCTGTCAACACCTTTACTGCCTTTGCAGTTCACTCTCTCCAGGCAGTGTCCAGCCTCACTGGTCCTATAGCTCATGCTCCCGGTGTACTGGTCTACCTGCCGTGGGCTGAACGAGACACAGACTCTCCTGTGCTGGGACCTACATCTACGTGTTTTTAGGGGCCCGGAATGCCTTTCTCCAGGACCTTCCCTTCCCACTGGCTCACCTTTAACTGTTGGGCTTAAGCACCCTCCTGTCCAAACGCATTACCCAGGCAGAGCTCACTCATTTGCAATTCCATGTGCTCCGTCCTCATGGAGCCCTATTTGTAAAAGGTAATGCATTCCCAGAGGACAGCAATGTGCTAAGGTTATGTTTACTCTAAAAAGTTTATTATCTCTCTCATTTTCAATATTATCAGTGGATGTGACTTCTGAAAAATACATTACAATTTGAGAAGAAAATAAAGCATAAAACAGGTCAAGCTGCCCACTCAGCTGGCAGGCACAGACAACAGTTTAGCGCTGTCTCCTTAACCCCACAAAGTCATTCTAGGGTCCAAATTATTTTATTTCTTACTCAACCCATTCAGGCTACAATCCACTTGAAAAACACCGTGTTGAGAAAAATGGGTGCTTCTGTCGTCTGGCTGGAATGAACATTTCCTTCCCTCTCTTCAGTTCACATACACCTACACCTTGATGCCTATCTTAGGCGGCATCACATACCTGTTGTTGTTGTTTAGTTGCTCGGTCCTGTCTGACTCTTTTGCAACCCCAGGGACTGTAGCCCACCAGGCTCCTCTCTCCATGGGATTCTCCACACAAGAATACTGGGGTGGGTTGCCAAGCCCTCCTCCAGGGGATCTTTCCAACCCAGAGATCGAACCTGCATCTCGTACGTCTCCTGCATTGACAGGCGGATTCTTTACACTAGTGTCACCTGGGGAGCCTGGGATCGACCTATACACACTACTATATAGAGAACAGATGACTAATAACCTGCTGAATAGGACAGGGAATTCTACTCAATACTCTGTGATGGCCAATATGGGAAAAGAATTGTGAAAAACCCAGAGAGGACAGATGTATCTGTATAACTGATTCACTTTCCTGCACACCTGAAACTAACACACTGCAGATCAACTATATTTCAATAAAAATGACTTTTGAAAGTTTAGGACAACATCCTACCGCTCAAAAATAGTTTTCCACCTGAGAAAGTGAGCAACTACCTCCGAGTAGCAGAATCAAAATCCAAGTGGGCTATAGGAAGGAATTTCACCATCCACTTCCAAAGGGATGCCCGTTTTCCTTTATCAAACATATAACCTTAGGTTATAAAAGCTCAAACATACACACACATACAGAAACACACACTGTCTTACAAGGCCAAGATCATGTGTTTATTTTTTTTTAATAAAAAATGCCTTTAGAAAAAACTTTTTCATAATGATTCTACTAATACTACTTCACTACTAATATCAGTTTTTCCTATGGTGATAGGATAGCAAGTAACTCAATTCAAAAATGTTATGACGATGATGCCTTCGGTATGAGGAAGGATATTGGCCTTTAGGCATTAATAAAAATTTTTCTAATAATAAGAAGTCTCAAGATAGAAATCTTTCTATGAGAGAAACAGTTATCATAATCCATTCTTCCCTTCCCCTGGTACTTGGCCTTCCAGCTACAAACTGCATTTCCTAGCCTCCCTTGCATGCAGCCACGTGACTAAGTTTAGGCCAATGGGGAGTGAGTAGAAGAGATGAGTACAACTGCAATGCAGTCCCCCTTAAGACCCGTGGCCTCTTCCCCACCTTCTGCTGGCTGGTGATGGTGACGACTGGAGCAAACTTGGAATCTGCCAAGTGACACTCCATTTCCCAAGTGCTGATTATCTATGTCCCTGCAAAGTTCATATGTCGACCTCTACTCCCCAGTGTGATGAGATTAGAAAGCGAGGCCTTTGGGACATCAGTAGGTCTATACCCTCAAGAATGGGATTAGTCCTCTTATAAGAGAGACCCCAGAGAGCTCCCTCACCCCTCTGTCATGGGCGGACTCAGCTAGAATATGATCACCTATGAACACGGAAGCAGGCTCCCACCAGATACTGAATCTGCTGGCACGCTGACCTTGAACTTCCTACCTTTACAACTGTGAGAATAAATGCTTTTTGTCTATCAGCCACCCAGCCTTCAGTATTTTCTTATAGCAGCAGAAACAGAGAACCTCAGGCTTTTCACAGTTGGATGACCCCTGTGGCTAAGATCCTGCACAAGGAATGTGAGCAGAAGGAACAAGTGCCCTCTGGCCTGGCCCTTGATACATGGGCTTCCCGCCTCCATGCTTTCTTTCTCCACTTCCTGGCTGGAACCTGCAACCAGTAACAGATTGGACCCCCTAGTTAAGGACAATCAACCCCATGTTGTTTGTTGTTATTCAGTGACTAAGTCACGTCCAACACTTTGCAACCCCATGGACTGCAGCACACCAGGCTCCCCTGCCTTCACTATTTCCAGGAGTTTGCTCAAATTCATGCCCAGGTGGCAAAGAAACAACACGGAAGGAACCACGGTCTCTGAGCAGCCCGACGTAGCAGAGATACCCAGTCACCTCAGAAGCTTTCCTAGGACTGTTACATAAGAGAGAAACTTCCTTGTTCTCTCAGTCTCTGAATCTGGGGGAGGTTCGTTGTTATTACAGCTTGGCAACTCTTAATATTCAAGCTATGTTAGAGCTATCCCACCAGCTCTGGGCCACATGCTTCTGAAATGTTTTGGGTGAGAAAGAAAGAAAGTTTGCAACAGACTTCCCTGGTAGTCCAATGATTAAGACATCACCTTCCAATGCAGGAGGTACATGTTCGATCCCTGGTCAGGGAGCTAAGATTCCACATGCCTCTCAGCCAAAAAGCCAAGACGTAAAACAGAAGCTATACTGTTAACAATTCAATAAAGACTTTAAAAATGGTTCACATCAAAAAAAAAAGACAAACTTTTGTATAATTAAACCTACTATATTATGGTGTTCTGCAACAAGTTAGTCAATGCATACTGTGGTCCTACCATCTACTCTGTAATGAGTTGCCATATATAATTCTAGGAATTTGTACAAGGCTTTCAGTTCAGTTCAGTTTAGTCGCTCAATCGTGTCCGACTCTCCGCGACCCCATGAATCACAGCATGACAGGCCTCCCTGTCCATCACCAACTCCCGGAGTTCACTCAAACTCATGTCCATCGAGTCGGTGATGCCATCCAGCCATCTCATTCTCTGTTGTCCCCGTCTCCTTCCACCCCCAATCCCTCCCAGCATCAGACTCTTTTCCAGTGAGTCAGCTCTTCGCATGAGGTGGCCAAAGTACTGGAGTTTCAGCTTCAGCATCAGTCCTTCAACTTTTTCTCCTTCTTCACAGAACCCTGATTTGCTTTAAACACCCACTTTCCCTCCCTACAAGCCCTCTGCTGGGGGATGCTGACGCTATTACTAGTCCTAGCAAGTTGGTTTAGTGAGTTGCTATGAGGATTCCTTGCCCACTGCTATGAGGAATTAGTCTAGAAGCAGGATGGGATCCAATCCCAGCCCGTGACGTCTGAGTGGTGGTCGGGGGTGGGGTGAGAGGGACTGTGCTGGCTTCACCGGAAGCTAGAGCCTGTTCCCTGTGTGCTGTCGGGACATGACACCTGGAACTGACTGATGTGAGCTGAGGATACCACTTACACAGGAAGCAGGGCACAGCCTCGAGAATCACACAGAGAAGTCAGAGCCTGCCCTTCATCCAGGTGCTTGAGGCAGTATGATTTACGGGTGTTTTTTTGGGTCACCTATAGCTTATGGCATTCTAACTCATAAACTATAACAGGAGTCCCCATAGAACATGCATGTGTGCTCAGGCCCTTCAGTCATGCCTGACTCTTTGCGACCCCGTGAACCGTAGCCCCTCCAGGCTCCTGTTCATGGGATTCTCCAGGCAAGAATAATGGACGGGATTGCCGTGCTCTCCTCCAGGGGATCTTCCCTACCCAGGGTTCAAACACGCATCTCTTGCACTGCAGGCAGATTCTTCACAGCTGAGCCACCAAAGAAGTCCCCCATAGAACATACATAATAAATAAGTCAAGTCTAAGAATAAAATAGAAATAATATACTACCCCAGTCCAATCATGAACCGAAACAAACATATTTAATAACTATCCCCACCGCATAGCGTCAATGGCACTAGAACCACCAACAGGATAAAACTTGACTGTGCTATATAGCGTCTTCCACTTGCTTTTACTCTTACTTCAAAACGACAATCCACAAAACTGTGAGGCTTAAAAATTCCGAAACTATAAAAACCAAGTAAATGTATAAGTTTCCTCCTTATTCCAGACTAGAGAGTGCTCCCCCAGTGAGTGGCAAAAATCCCCTCTGCTTAATCCATTAATTCCTATTGTTTCTCTTCAACCTCCGCATTGGAGGTTATTATCCTTTTTGCTTTGTTGTTGTTGCTCAGTTGTCAAGTTGTGTCCAACCCTCTGCAACCCCATGGACTGCAGCACACCAGGCTTCCCTGTCCCCCACCGTCTGCTAGAGCTTGCCCAAGTTCACGTCTATTGAACCAGTGACGCTATACAACCATCTCATCTTCTGTCGACCCCTTCTCCTCCTGCCCTCAATCTTTCCCAGCATCAGGGTCTTTTCCAATGAGTCAGCTCTTCACATCAGGTGGTCAGAGTATCGAGCTTCAGCTTCAGCATCAGTCCTTTCAGAGTATTCAGGGTTGATTTCCTTTAAGACTGACTGGTTTGATTTCCTTCCTTTTGTTTCAGTTCAGTTCAGTTGTTCAGTTGTGTCTGCCTCTTTGCAACCCCATGGACTGCAGCACGCCAGGCCTCCCTGTCCATCACCAACTCCTGGAATTTACTCAAACTCATGTCCATCGAGTCGGTGATGCCATCCAGCCATCTCATCCTCTGTCATCCCCTTTTCCTCCTGCCTTCAATCTTTCCCAGAATCAGGGTCTTTTCAAATGAGTCAGCTCTTTGCATCAGGTGGCCAAAGAACTGGAGTTTCAGTTTCAGCATCAGTCCTTCCAATGAATATTCAGGACTGATTTCCTTTAGGACAGACTGGGTGGATCTCCTTGCAGTCCAAGGGACTCAAGAGTCTTCTCCAACACCACAGTTCAAAAGCACAGTTCTTTGACACTCAGCTTTCTTTATAGCCCAACTCTCACATCCATACATGACTACTGGAAAAACCACAGCTTTGAGTAGATGGACTTTTGTTGGCAAAGTAATGTCTCTGCTTTTTAATATGCTGTCTAGGTTGGTCATAGCTTTTCTTCCAAGGAGCGTCTTTTAATTTCATGGCTGCAGTCACCATCTGCAGTGATTTTGGAGCCCAAAAATAAGTCTACCACTGTTTCCATTGTTTCCCCATCTATTTGCCATGAAGTGATCAGACGGGATGCCATGATCTTAGTTTTCTGAATGTTGAGCTTTAAGCCAACTTTTTCACTCTCCTCTTTCACTTTCATCAAGAGGCTCTTTAGTTCCTCTTCGCTTTCTGCCATAAGGGTGGTGTCATTTGCATATCTGGGGTTATTGATATTTCTCCTGGCAATCTTGATTCCAACTTGTGCTTCCTCCTGCCCAGAATTTTTCATGATGTACCTTTTGCTTACTTCTTATTAATTCTCAACTTACTCTCTTTTTAAAATTTTACAATTATTATTATTTGGCTCTGCTGGGTCTGGATTGCTGCATGGGCTTTTCTCTGGCTGCAATGAGAAAGGGTTACTCTCTCACAGTGGGGCGCAGGCTTCTCGTTGCAGTGGCTTCTCCCGTTGCGGAGCACAGGCTCTCGGGCATGTGTGCTCAGTAGACGCGGCTCCCGGGCTCAGTTGCTCCTCAGCATGTAGGATCCTCCCAGATCAGGAATTGAATGTGAATCTCCTGCCTTTAGAATCTGCATAAAGAATCTCTGGTAGGTGGACTCTTTACCACTGAGGCACCAGGGAAGATCCTTAACACGATCTCTTAATAGCTCTTCTAAATATTCTATACTCTCATCAAACTCCAAGTCAGTACAGCCTCTAGCCCAAATGGATAAGACTCCCTAAAGAGTAAGCAGCAAAAACTGTGCCCACTGTGCCTTTATTCATTCCCTATCAAGGACGGAATCTGTTCCAAAGCTCTTCCAGTCATTCATAAAAATTAAAAGTTCTATGGCCACCGTTAGTCACAAAAACCACTATATTCATATTTAACTAGGCAAAGTGTCCAGCCCAAACTCCAAACTTCATTCACTGTTCAAGTTTCTCCCCTCCCCAGTCCAGGCTATTCTAGGTGTGAAAAGGCTTCTTCCCTTGGAATCTGTCAACTCCTTCCTTTCATTTACTATCCACAGCATCTGGCTCCTCAAAGGGGCCTCTTCACGAGTTCTGCAGAGATTTTCCTTCTGGAAACACCCTTGGGCAGCTCCCTCTATTCTGGGCTCAAGCATTGGAAGGACCAATGAGGAATATGAGGCTCCAATACTTTGGTCAACTAATGTGAAGAGCCGACTCCCTGAAAAAGACCCTGATGCTGGGAAAAACTGAAGGCAGGAGGAGAAGGGGACGACAGAGGATGAGACGGTTGGATGGCATCACCGACTCGATGGACAAGAGTTTGCACAAGCTCCGGGAGATGGTGAGATGGTGATGGACAGGGAAGCCTGGCAAGAGTCAGACACGACTGAGCGACTCAACAACAACAAAAGGTGATCACCCTCCAGGTGATCGTCAGCCTCCAGCCTCTGCATCTGATGGGCACACCAGCCTGTACTGAGGAGGTCATGCTGTCCCCAGCGGGAAAGGCTCCCGAGTGGGGTCACTCTGAAAGACCACTCACCAGGCCCTGTCCTGGTTCATGGAAAACAAACCCTGCTGCTTTGTGTATTTTTCAATTGAAGTACAGTTGATTTCCAACGTTGCTTTAGTTTCAAGCGTACAGCAAAGTGATTCATGTATATATACATACATATCTATTTTTTCTTCTTTTCCCTTGTAGGTTATTATTACAAAATGTTGAGTAAAGTTCCCTGAGTGATATAGCACGTCCTTGCTGGTTATCTAGTTTATATATAGTTACAGTGAATCTGTTAATGCCCAGCTCCTAATTTACTCCTAATTTACATACACACTTTTCCTTTTTGGTAACCATAAATTTGTTATCTATGTCTGTGGGTCTATTTCTGCTTTGTATATAAGTTCATTTGTATCATTTTGTTAGATTCCACATATAAGTGATATCATATGATGTTTGTTTTTTCTCTTGCTTAATGCAATAATCTCTAAGTCTCTCCATGTTGCTGTAAATCACATCATATCATTCTTTTTTTATAGCTGAGTAATATTCCATTGTGTATATGGACCACATCTTCTGTATCAATTCCCCTGTCCCTGGACACGCTGCCTTATTGTTAGTGAAAGCACAACCGCCTCTCCTTGTTCTGAAGCCAGGCAGGGAGATGGAGCTATAGCATCTGCCCCCTAACCTTGTCTGGTCCAGGTTCAGTGACCACACAGATCATGTCAAGAGAGTAAAGGGGAACTTCCCTGGTGGTCCAGTGGCTAAGAACCCACCTTTCAATACAGGGGAAGGAGGTGTGATTCCTGGTTGGGGAACAGAGATCCCATAGGCTGCAGGGCAACCAGAGAGCCCAAGAGCCACAACTGCTGAGCCCACAAGTGCAGCAGAAGCTCAGGAGAGGCTTCTCGTGCGCCTCCATGAGAAGCCTGCATGCACTGCCACTAGGAAGAGTCCATGCCCCGCAGCAAAGACCCAGCACAACCAAGAAAAGAAAAGAAAAGGAGCCAAGTGGTCTCTTTCCAACCCCCTCACTCAGGTGAGATGGATGCACCCGTTTCCCTCCCGCCCTCTCAGCCCCTGCCTTGGTCTCATCCAGCTTGACCACAACTTTAAGGTGCTGGGCTCAGGGATGCAAACCTTACTTAGGAACACAGATGTCAATGCCATTTACTGTGTGGTACCTTTTGGAGCCTCACAAAAAACTGAAACAAAGTGAAACCCATGCCAACATCCTATCTCTTGTTTATCCCAAAATCCAGTATCTAGCTTTTCCTCCCTACTCTTCCTCCGATGTATAGAACAGACTCGGTCCTGTTCTCATGAACTTTTCTCCCCACACACCTCATTTTACTTGGTTATAACTTTTCCTCCTATCCCTCTTGTCACTTTCAAACCTCTAGGACCAACTATCTAAACTCATCACTTCCATTTTTTCATCAGGCATTTCCTCTGACCATCTGCGAATCTATTCCTCCTCCAGGAAGTTCCTGAAACAGAACTCCAAAGTCACCTGTGACCTTTTAGACATGTGCTGTCCAACTGAATGTCCTGCAATGATGCAAATGTTCTCTATCTGCACTTCTAACTAGCCACTGGCCACACATGGTTATTGAACACTTGAAATGTATGGGCGAGACTGAAAAGTGAAAGTGTTAGTTGTTCAGTTGTGTCCTACCCTTTGCAACTCCAGGGACTGTAGCCCATCAGGCTCCTCTGTCCATGGAATTCTTCAGGCAAGAACACTGGAGTGGGTTGCCATTTCCTTCTCCAGGGCATCTTCGTGAGCCAGGGTCAAACCCAGGTCTCCCACACTGCAGGCAGACTCTTTACCATCTGAACCACCGGGGAAGCCCCAGGATTGAAAAACTGAATTTTTAATTGTACTTAGTTTTAATTGATTTTAATTTAAATAGCCACACATGACTGGTGGCTACTGTGCTCGACAGCACAGTCTTGACAAAACAAGTGGCTCGTTCCCAGTTTCCAATCTACTTAAATGCTGTATCATTCGGTACTGCCAACACTCTTCCAGGAACTTTTCTTTAACCATGAGTTCTAGGAGACTATTTTAAAACAATGTGCATAATTTAAATCGATGGCCCAAAGAAAGAGCCCAATCTGGAGGAACAACATAAATATAAACAAAGAGCAATTAATCAGCAAGTGGTGTGTGCGCTGGAGAAGGGAGGAGACAGGAGTGAAGATGAGCAGACTAGAGCATCTTTAAAGGGCAGGGATTATTTGTGGGGACAGGGGCACCGGGTGGGTAAGCTAGAGATGGATCATAAGAACCACTGACACAGCTGGGAGAAAAAAACCACAGAAGTAAAAGTTTGAGCAGAGAAGATACCTACAGATGAGGAAACTAGCTTTGCTTAAGGTCTTACTTTCCCCTACATAGGGTTTGAGTTTTAAGCATTTAATTATAAACTTCAGCATTTTAAGATAATTAACTCCATCAATGGTATGCAAGAAAGATTAGAAAGGAGAAAAGTCTGAAGGTGCTGAAGACAACTCTGGTAAACCAAGGGGAAGGCAAATTAAATTCTACAAGGTGGTTTTCAAAAACTTTTAGCAGTGCATTATCAATGTGTATGTAAGCAAGAGGTTCTATTAAAGCAAAATCATCTTTAGGTTTAAGTGGGTAAAACTACATATTATGATATTAACAAAAATTGTATATTATAGTAAGAACATAACTATATCAAAACCCAGGCCTCTTCCCAAACATGACTATTGCGTTGGCACCAGTCAACGCGTTGGTGGTATCTAATGTGTAAAACTTCATACATAACATATTTGTCTGCACATGCTATTGCTCATTACTATTTTTGAAATGTTTTCAAACATATTTAAAAAAATAAAATTCAGAACACGTGGTTACTGATCCTCTGAACCACCACGGCTGCCCCCAGCATTCTGGGAAATACAGTATGAAAACCATCCAACTGCAGCGTAGGGCCCAAGTTCTCCCTTCTCCATCCCGCTGCTTTATAGTTTTCCCTCGCAATTATCACCTTCTCACATACTGCACAGTCTATTTATTACACGTAAGCTTTCTGTATGAATATATGACATATGTATAATGATTTTTATATGTCTTGTTCACTGTGGCATCCAATAGTGAAACAGTTGCCTGGTTTCACAATTGAATGAAACCAACTGTGACACTCAATAAATATTTGCTGAATGAATGAATTCAGTATCTTTTGAGCCTTTGCCCGAGGCTTACCAGTGGTGTTTCACCTGCAATGAAAACAGCCTCAGAGACTTCCCTGGTGGTGGAGCTGGTGAAGCTAAGACTCTGCATTCCCAATGCAAGGGGCCTGGTTTGATCCCTGGTCAGGGAACTAGATCTCACACGCCACAGCTAAGAGTCTGCATGCCCCACCTAAAGGCCCTGCGTGCTCCAACTAAAGACCCGGTGTGTGTGTGTGAGAGTCACTCAGTCATGTCAGACACTTTGGACCCCATGGATTACAGCCCAGTAGGCTCCTCTGTCCATGGGACTCTCCAGGCAACAATACTGGAGTGGCTCGCCATCCCCTTCTCCAAGGGATCTTCAGGGATCAAACCCAAGTCTTTATATACAGCAGACTCGGGCCTAATATAAAATTTAGCATTTAATCATGTTCCCTGTGAATCTGTAATTCTTCCAAAAAGGAAAGTTTTCATTAAATACCTCTGCACTTTAGTATCCTCCTGGGATGTGTCCTTACATATTTAACATTACTTTTCTCAGTGAACAGTAGTTCTGAAGCACTGCCTTGGGCCTAAGAATAGCTCCTACTGCACTAGCATATTATACATTCAAATATTTACACAATTATTGGATAGTTAATATAACGCATTTTAGAAACACGTGCTACTGAAAAAAGTGAAAAGTAAATTATACTTCTGAAGTATTCAACGCGTATTTAGATCACAGAGAAAGTGGCATTACACTACAAATTTAAAGAACACGAACACATGAGGAATCATATACTTAAGCCTCTTCTGATCTGTTTTGGGATTATCATCCAAAAGATTCGCTCTTAAACTATGCTCCAACTGCCACTACATACTAACAGATGTTTAAGTATTAATTTTTAAATTAAGACATTCATTCCTTGAAGTGTTGCCATTTACAACAATATGGATAAGCCTGGAGATCATCATACTAAGTGAAGTAAGGCAGCCAGAGAAAGATCAATGTCATATGCTATCACTTACGTGTGGAATCTGACAAAGTGATACAAATGACCTTATTTACAAGGCAGAAACAGACTCACAGACACAGAAAACAAACTCATGGGCACCAAAAGGGAAAGGCGATGGGGGAGGAGAAACACATTAGGAGCTTGGTATTGGCAGGTCAGACGACTACAGATGAAAACAGGCACACAGCAAGGCCTACTGCACAGCACAGGGGACCACATTCAACACCTCGTAATAAACTATAATGGGAAAGAGCCTGAAGAAGCATATATAATATGCATATATATGTGTGTATGTACACACAACTGAATCACTCTGCTGTACACCAGAAACCAATGCAACACTGCAAATCAACTATAATTCTAAAATAAATGTATTTAAATTTAATAATTTAAATAAATGTATTTATTTAAATAAAATAATTTATTATAAATAAATAAAGATACCCATTCTTATATCACCTCGATCAAGTTTTAAGTTCCCAAATTCCCAATTTAAAATGGATGATTGAACACATGCTTTTAGCTCTACTCATTCTCAACACTTCAAAATCTCTATAAAGGGATTTCCAAGAAGGCATAAAACCACAAGGATAAATGAAATGAGATGTAAAATTCTGTAATAGGTAAAACAAATGGATGAATATGGATGGACTCAGCACAACCTAGGACAGCAACGAGGAAAAGGTGAAAACCAACCCCCTTGAACAAACAATCCCCAAATGGCTTAAGAACTGGCAGCACCACGTGTTGCTGGATGCCAGATAAACGTGAAGCTAAAAAGTCACTGCAGATGGTGACTGCAGTCATGAAATTAAAAAGACGCTTACTCCTTGGAAGGAAAGTTATGACCAACCTAGACAGCATATTAAAAAGCAGAGACATTACTTTGCCAACAAAGGTCCGCCTAGTCAAAGCTTTGGCTGTTCCAGTGGTCATGTATGGATGTGAGAGTTGGACCATAAAGAAACCTGAGCGTGGAAGAATTGATGCTTTTGAACTGTGGTGTTGGAGAAGATTCTTGAGAGTCCCTTGGACTGCAAGGAGATCCAACCAATCCATCCTAAAGGAAATCAGTCCTGAATATTCATGGGAAGGACTGATGCTGAAGCTGAAACTCCAAAACTTTGGCCACCTGATGTGAAGAGCTAACTCATTGGAAAAGACCCTGATGCTGGGAAAGAACGAAGGCAGGAGGAGAAGGGGATGACAGAGGATGAGATGGTTGGATGGCATCACTGACTCAATGGACATGAGTTTGAGTAAACTCCGGGAGTTAGTGATGGACAGGGAGGCCTGGAGTGCTGCAGTCCATGGGGCTGCAAAGAGGTGGACATGACTGAGCGACTGAACCGAACTGAAAAGGAATTGATTGAAAATCGATTTGATGGGGGAGGGAGGTTCAAGAGGAAGGGGCTACATAAAACTATGACGGATTTGCATTGATGTACAGCAGAGACCACCACAACACTGTAAAGAAATTATCCTCCATAAAATAATAAATAAATAAAAGAAACCTATTTGAAAATCACTCAGTCCCCTCTTTACTCCCTACATTCCCCCAACACCTCCATCCTCGATTTCTTCAACTTCAGCCCAGTAACTGCCCTCTTCAACCCTGGAATAAAACTGGAGGTTTATTCTGCAGAGGGTCACACAGAGAATGCTGGAAATAGAAGCCCAGGCATAACTGAAAGTGGTGACATAATATTAAAAAACAGGAAAATTACACAAAATTTTATATGCTGGATATCGAGAGCTCCACAGACTGTCCTCAACAGATGCTGGCACCCAGGATTACAACTTTCCATTGGAAAAGTCTTCTCTGGGGCATGGACAAAGTGAAGATAAAAGCCATAAAGACAATGATGGCAGAGAACACCGACAGAACGGCTGAGCCGATTACACAGCGACAAGCCCCCAGCCCGCACACACGCAGAGAGTCTGTATAGCTTTGAGGGTGCTGCTGTTTGTTCCCTCTCTTCCTCTAGCTCCACCACCCTGCCAAGCCACCTTTTCCACATACAAATACACACACACAGTACGTACATTTACGCAGGTCTATGTGTCTAGCTGGCACTAGTGGTAAAGAACCCATCCTGCCAATGCAGGAGACAGAAGAGACTTGGGTTCGATCCCTGAGTCAGAAAGATGCCCCGGAGGAGGGCACGGTGCCCTACTCCAGCATTCTTGCCTGGAGAATCCCATGGACAGAGGAGCCTGGCGGGCTATGGTCCATGGGGTCGCAAAGAGTCGGACATGACTGGAGCGACTTAGCACACGTGTGTCTACCTAGCTAAAGACGTGGAAAATACAATAAAAGAGTTAGAAAAATAAAGTTGAGAACATCATCCGGAAAACAGAACAAGAAACCAAAAAGATGGAAAATGGGGGAGAAAGGGGGAAGAGGAAAATAAGATGATGCATGGGGAAGGGCCGACATCCAAATAATAATGACTTCCCCAAATAATAATGACTTCAAAAGAAAGAGCACAGAAAACAAAGCAGAAGAGATTGTTCAAGCCAGTTTCCCAGAACTGAAGACCAAAAGGGTGTAAAAAGCCCACAGAGTGGATGAAAATAAACCTACTCAAGAGTACTGCTCTGAAGTTTCAGACTCCTGAGGAAGAGAGAAGATTCTGCAAGCTTCCAAAAAGAATGGAGTAAAAGCTATATACAAAAGCCTCAGAAGTCCAGAATGTAAAAGAATTTCTGTATTCTGGAAACTGGTAATAGTGTAGCAATGCCTTCAGTGTTCTGGGGGGGGCGGGAATCCCTTCCAAACAAGAATTCTAAACCAGCTGTGATTTTTGATCCAGTGTGATCAAAAAGCAGACCCACCTTCAGACACGGAAACCCACCTGCCGAGGACCTCCTCCCACATGCTCACACCCATCATCAGACTCTGCAGAATCCTTACACACTCTCCTGTCTCCCGTGGTTCCCCCACCCCAGCTCACATAAGACCTGCCCCTGGAAGGAGACCTCGGCCACGTGACCAGAACCTTCTCTCCCAGTGGAGCAGCAACTTTAACCATGCTGCCAATTCCACTAAGCATAGGGGAATACACAATGTATTACATTATTTATATTAAATTACAGTTATTGAAATTCATGGGTGGCACAAAATCAAGAAATCTGGAATGACTGTGGAATGCTTACCACAATAATGGGATCTGAAATGAATCTGACGGCTCTCAAAAATTACTTGTCACAACCTAACACTACTGAATTGACGTAAGTTAACCTGGAATTATTCACAAAATAAAGTTTCAACTAAAAAAATTTTTTTCAACTCTTAAGAAAATAACAAAACATACACATCACACAATTTCTAAACAAATCTAATTACATCTTTTTTTTTAATAAAATTCTTTATTCTGTACAGTCCATGGAATTCTGCAGGCCAGAATACTGGAGTGAGTAGCCATTCCCTTCGCCAGGGGATCTTCCCAACCCAGGGATCGAACCCAGGTCTCTTGCATTGCAAGCAGATTCTTTACCAGCTGAGCCACAAGGGAAGTCTTAATAAATCTAATTACATCATTTTAAAAACTAGAATTCTTAAATGGCACACTGATGCACACTTGTCTCTTAACTCTGCCCAACGGTAAGAGTCACGTCATACACAGATCTAGGTCTGTGAGAAATAGGAAAAATATAAACCCTTTATGAGGCATGAAAATTCAAATAAAGCATTACTCCAGAGGTAGCTGGACAAATCTCTGTGAACTCTGTGGTGCTTTTTACAGACCCACACTAAATTCTGTTTTCTAATTTATGATTGAAAACAATGTATATTTAAAGATGAATGTGTTTAGTCGCTCGGTCATGTCTGACTCTTTTGCAACCCCATGGACTGTAGCCCTCCAGGCTCCTCTGTCCATGGGATTCTCCAGGCAAGAATACTGGAGTGAGTTGCCATTTCCTTCTCCAGGGGATCTTCCCGACCCAGGGATCAAATCTGTGTCTCCTGTATTGGCAGGCGGATTCTTTACCACGGATATCACATTACAAATTTGAATCAAAGTTTGCGTCTTAAAATCTAGAAGTATAACCAAATTTGATCAATTGTTGCTGAGCACTATTTTAACAATCACCTTTACATATTAATAGTTTCTGCAGGCTTTCCTTAAAGTTGGGGTACAATGCATGTGACACAAATCTGACCATCTTCACCACATTTAAGTGTACAATTCAGTAATGTTGGCTATTCTCACATTGTTGCACAACCAGCCTCCAGAACTCTGTATGAGAAACATACACTTCATATCCATTAAACTCTCCATTCTCCCACACCCCCAAGTCCCTGGCAACCAGCACTCTACCTTCTGTCTCTATGATTAATGACTATAGGTAGATCATATAAATGGAATCATACAGAATTTTTTGTGTGTTGCTAGCTTAGTGTTCTTGCCTGGAGAATCCCAGGGACGGGGGAGCCTGGTGGGCTGCCATCTATGGGGTCGCACAGAGTCAGACACAACTGAAGCGACTTAGCAGCAGCAGCAGCAGCAGCTTAGCTCACCTGGCATAATGTCCTCAAGATGTATCCATGTCGTAACATGTGTCAGGATTTCCTTCCTTATTATGACTGAATAATATTCCATAATATATACACGTAATATGTAACACATTTTGTTTACACATTTGTCAGGTGATTAACATTTGGAATGTTTCCATCGCTTACCTAATGTGAAAAACACTACTATGGACATCATGCGTGTACACATAACTTTTTGAGATCCTGATTCTGATTTTTTTAAAGATCCCTGCTCTTACTGCTCTTTCAAGAAAATTAAAGTCTAATAATGAGTGAGATAAAAATACAGACATCCCACAAATACATCACTATGTTGTAAATATCTTTGGGAAGATACTTCTTAAGTGCTAAGATATTCACAGAGGAAAGAGAGGACTCAGATGATGAACTTGAAATAAACCTGGATCTTCCAAGAGTTGAAGTATTTTTTAAAACCTCATTATTTCAATTTAAAAACCCTGCATACACTAGCTTCAGGAAAAGGCACAGAGCTATGTCTCAGAGTCTTAAATCCTAGTATTATTTTGTCTTTATTCTACTTTATGTTTTTCCCCAGACAATCCGCGTCATCCACGTAAAGGCAAGTTCTGCTGCAGAACCACCATTCTCGATCATTTAATATTTCAAGAAGTATGGCTGCTGCATCATAGCAGCCTTATTGCTTCCATTTCAAGAACTATCAGAGCTTTCAAACCACCTACAGCCACACGCTGCCAATCAGTGTACTTTTCCTCTTGTGTGATCAGTCACTCAGTCATGTCCCAACTCTTCCAGATCCCGTGGACTGCAGCCTTCCAGGTTCCTCCGTCCATGGAATCTTCCAAGCAAGAATACCAGAGTGGGCTGTCATTTCCTCCTGCAGGGATCTTCCAGACCCAGGGAACGAACCTGCGTCTCCTGCAATGGCAGGCGGATTCCTTACCGCTGAGCCATCTGGGAAGCCCATACTTTTCCCCATACATCAATGTATTTCAAATTGTATCCCGTGGAGCCATGACCATCCTGAGCAGTTTCAGGAGGCAAAAGTGAAAGTGTTAGTTGCTCTGTTGTGTTCGACTCTTAGCGACCCCATGTACTGTAGCCCACCAGGCTCCTCTGTCCAAGGGATTTCCAGGCAAGAATACTGGAGTAGGTAGCCATTCCCTTCTCCAGGGAATCTTCTGACCCAGTGACTGAACTCGGGTCTCCTGCATTGCAGACAGATTATTTACCATCTGAGCCACCAGGGAAGCCCTTCTGGAGGCAGGATTGCCATTATTTTGCAGGGGCAAGGGAAAGGTAGGGATGGGAGGGGAATCCTTGCCACTATTTTGTTCATGCACACTTTACGTATATGAAATGTAATATTATAATTTACAGACAGTTATTATATTATCAAAGGTTCCCTATGCCCTGTCAACTTAAGTGTTGGTCAGTACACCACAGCTAATAATCAATTGATGATCCAGCCTGTCTCAGTGAACATTTTTATCATTTTATGTTAATATAAACTAAATTTGCATTTTTAAAATACTGCATCATATCCTCAACTCATAAAGTAGATCGGTAGACTGCTGGCTATTTCAAAGCAGGGGTAAAAATAGCAACATAAAGTACCACGAGAAAAATAGTAAACAGAAATCCAGAGTGCATACACAATATCCATTTATGGGATTACAGGTTATTTTATACTAACAGAGAATGTCCATTATGAAAATTTCCACTAGGTTAATAAAGCAGGATTCATTTGACCACTACCATCTGTTTTTGCCAAATTTGCTATACTTCTCCATTACATTCAGAACATAGGCAGCTATAAAGTCCTAGTAATTTTGCCAGAACAATGACAACCCTAAATATTATAAGTATTACAAATATATTGCAGGAAACTTAAATCTAGTATGTTTAACCTACTAATCTAGAAAAAAAAAATCTAATCCTTAGCTCCCCCTCTACAACCTACAAGAGTACTATGAAGTATTAAGATTGCACTCTAAGCCTGCATTGGTTGCATCAAACATACCCACAAAGGTTATTTTAATATTAGTTCAGAATAAAAAGTATATAGGCAGTGCTCCACTCAGCTAAAGCTTAATAAACGTATATATATTTTAAATTAATTTATTTTAATCAGAGGATAATTTCTTTACAATATTGTGGTGGTTTTTACCATAGATCAACGTGAATCACCCACAGGTGCATATGTGTCTCACCATTCTCAACATCCCTCCCACCTCCCTCCCCACCCCACTCCTCTGGGTTGTCCCAGAGCACTGGCTTTGAGTGCCCCGCTTCATGCATCAAACTTGCACCGGTCATCTATTTTACATATGGTAATATACATATTTCAATGTGAAGCTTAATAAATACATTAACATTAAGGTAATCCACACTTTATTATGTTTATATAAAGTTAACATCACTAGCCATTTTTTGTAATAGTAAAGCTCTTTAAGATGAATGAGGCTATTGTGAATAGCTTCCTGAAAAAAAAAAATTCCTGGTAGTTTTAAATATTTACACCTAAACTAAAAACACACAAGCGCTCTTATATACAACACTGAATAGCAGATGGAATCATTTCCTACAATGTAGCAGCAAAGAAAAAAAGAACAGATTGTACTATTTCTGTTTGGAAAGCAATAAGAAGAACAGCAAAGAACTTCCAAGAGATACCTGTGAATAAACAATTCAAAAAAATTTTGTCTTCAATCACTTTGCATAAGTACGTGCATAAGTACGTGCGTAAGTCATGTCTGACTCTGCGACCCCATGGACTGCAGCCCACCAGGCTTCTCTGCCCATGGAATTTCCCAGCAAGAAAATTGGAGTAGGTTGCCATTTCCTATTCCAGGGGATCTTCCCGACCCAGGGATTGAACCCAGTTCTCCTGCATTGGCAGGTGGATTCTTTACCACTGAGCCACCAGGTAAGTCCAGTGCTCTTTATATTGTGCATATGGTAGTCGCTCGGTCATGTCCAACTCTTTCGGACCCCATGGACTATAGCCAACCAGGCTCTTCTGTCCATGGAATTCTCCAGGCAAGAATACTGGAGTGGGTTGCCATTTCCTTCTCCAGTTCTTTATATTAAATACTTAATATTTTTACATAAATACCACAACTAGGAGTTCCTACATCACTATGTAGAGATTGTTACTAAAATTTGATCACCAGTTTCTGTTATTCAACTATTTGCCTTAATCTGCTCTCATGTTCGATCCTCTGCTATGATCACGGCTTCTGCTTGTAAAGCCACCTGCCCTTCTTCCTGGGTCTGCTGCACTTAAACCTGGGTATAACCCCAAGTCCACTTGTCTCTCTTATTCGGTATAACCCTTGAGAAAATAGGCTGGCTTCTGGGGTATTTTTTCTTTTTCTATTCGTTGATTGATTGGAGAAAATGTGTTGACTTCTGGGTTATTTATTTATTGATTTATTTGGCAGGGCTTATTTCCATTTCAGTATTTTTTAATTGTTGGCCACACCCTGCAGCATGAGTTCCCAGACCAGGGGTTGAACCCACGGCGCCTGCCTTGGAAGGTGGAGTCTACCACTGGGCTAGGTCTTCGTTTATATTATGTGTTTATGTGGCTGCACCAGGTCTTAGTTGCAGCATGGGGGATCAAGTTCCCTGGCCAGAGACTGAACCCAGGCTCACTGCACTGGGAGCTCAGAGTCTTAACCCCTGGGCCACCAGGGAAGTACCTGAAGTTTCTGGGAACTAGCTCCCGCATGCCTCACCTAAGACCAGGGATCAAACCTGGGCTCTTTACATTGGGAGCTCGGAGTCTTAACCACTGAACAACCAAGGAAGTCCCTAAGCCCGTTTATACACGAGACATGACTAGCCATGGATTTCAGTCTGAGGGCCCTGGAACCAGTTCCCTGCAGACTGAGAGATGACTGTACTCCCTGCATGCTGAGTAGTGAAATAACAGAATCTTAAATTTGCGTAACTCTTACGGCTTTTGACGTGTCTCTATTTGAATCTCACAGCTGAATAAAATAGGAAGAGAGGATGGCAATCATTACTTTACAAATGAATAATTTCAATGGCCTCACAAGTGTCACAGCGCTATATACTGGTGTCACTGACCCTTCGATATATCTCCCCGTTCAAGACGCAAGTTCCTTATGCAAAAAGTAAATCTTTTTTAAATTTTTTGCTGTTCAAACATTTTTAAATGCTGACAACTGGCAGCATACTTACTAAGAGTGCCATCTTTAAAGATTCTTAAGTTTATTATCTTTAAAAAATTCTCATGATCTTATATATACTACTATGTATAAAATGGGTAACTAATAAGAACCTACTGTATAGCATAGGGAACTATACTCAATGCTCTGTGGTGACTGAACGGGAAGGAAATCCAAACAAGAGGATATATATATATATACTGAATCTCATCGCTTGCATATATACATATGCAGAGGTGATTCACTTTGCTGTACAGAAGAAACTAACACAACACTGAAAAACAACTATATTCCAAGAAATTTTTAAAAATAAATTATCATAATCTTAGCTAGTATTAGGCTAGCTAAAGCAGAAATTTCTAGGCTATTCTCCTAGACCAAAAATAGGAAGAGAGAGCCTGGGCAGTGAGAGCCTCTGGCATAAACCCTATCAACTCTCCACTATCCCAAAGTTCTAAAACTGACTGCTTATTTTCACCTTCTTCAATTCATTTCAAAAGATTTTCAATAAGCCCTATGCTGGGCCCAAGGGCAAAGGCTGGAGACTCTAGCGGGGAAACAAATATAAACTGACAGTACAATTTGTAAAGAGGAATACGGAATACTATCAATGCCTACAGGAGGGGCATCTAACCTCCCCCAGAAGACATCAACATGGAGTGCCCTTCTCTTAATAAATTAAACAAAGAGCATTCTAGCACCTGGTAAAATGATGACTGGAAAATATCAGTGTGACTACTTGGAGAAAGCTAGCATTATTTTATACACATTAGTTCTACCAGAGGACAAGTAATGAGATCCAATGACGCATGGCATCGAATAAAAACACTGCTATAAACTAAAGTTTAAAAATATGGGCCTCTGCCTCTGACAGGTATTAATATTGGAGGGGAAACTCTATAATAATAAAATAGAAACTGATGGGTAAATATAATTTGAGATAATAAGGCAAACAACACAGGAAAAACATATTAAGGAATATGAAAACCCTAAGAACAAAAAGGTCACTAAAAATACAGTTGGAAGGTCTAGAAAAAAACATTTCAAAAGGTAGTTTCACTTTGCATTATTATTGCTGCCAATAACAAATGTTTTCCTTTCCTTCTTGACTAATTCAGTTCAAAAGCCCATTAGGCGGGGCTGAGCAAGGCAGGTAAGCATGGAGTGCTGGAGGCCAACCAGGGTAATGAAGGTCTGTCTCCCCGAGCCCTGTGGGGAGCATCAGTGGCTTATAACCCACTGAATAAAACAGAAAGTCACAAGTCCAAACAGACACAGGCAAAAACAAAACTCAAAAATAAATGGAGAGGACTTCCTTGTTGGTGCAGTGGGTAAGAATCCGCCTGCCGATGCAGGGGACACAGGTTTGGATCCGTGGCCTGGGAAGACTCCACATGAGTCTGAGCCTGTGCACAACTCCTGACCTGCAAGCTCTAGCACCCAAGAGCCACAGCTACAACCGAGTCCAAGCACTGAGAGCCTGAGCTCCTCAACAGAAGCCACTGCAGTAATAAGCCCATGCACCACAATCAGAGAAAGCCTTTGCCCGGCAATGAAGACCCAGCACAGTCAAAAATGAGTTAATTTAAATAAACAGAAGCCAAAACATCTCCTTAGTAAAAGAGCAACTCACAAATGTAGAAAATAATGTAATTTAAAAAAACCCATTTGGCAAATACCATATTAATTGTTCCCAAAATGCTACAGCATTTTAAAATAGGTACATAAGATGGTAAGTGTGGAATGAAGAATGGTCTGAGTTTTTGTTTCCCAGCACTGCATGACTGAAAAAAAATTAGGAATCTGGCTCTGTGACTTACTGCCAAGGACTTACTACTTAGTTATTTCTGATTCTTAAACTTTCCTCACATGTAAAGACACATAAACTCGATTCATGGTTCTAAATTATTAGAGTCAAGAAATCCTTTTTCCCCTCCAAAGTAAAATTTTATATGGAAACTACAATCTATAATATTCAGGTAAGTCGTATGGGGATAAAATTTTCTGAGAAGAATTTCAATAATAACTAAAATGGGTATACTTGGGACTTCCCTGGTGTTCCAGTGAACCACTTCACCTCCCAAGGCAGGGAGTACAGGCTCAATCCCTGATCAGGGAACTAAGATCCCACATGCCTCATGGCCAAAAAAACAGAACATAAAACAGAAGCAATACTGTAACAAATTCAATAGAAAAAAAAAAAACTTGACCCACGTTAAAAAAAAAAACACACACCTTTAAAAAGGGTAAACTTAATGAAAAATGCTCAGAAATCTCAAGTTTTCAGACTTCAAGAAAAATATGTAGGGCAAGAGAAAAAGTCATAAACGCTTGTGTTTTAACAATATTGCAGACTTGACATTTATAATCGTCAATTCAGCAGCCTTCTTAGAATCTGAAACTCTTAGAGAAAGACTTCTAAAAAGGTGAGTTAATTCAGAGCCTAATTTTCAAAAGATTATCAAGAACTGGAAACAGTTCATTCATTTTCATTACAACAAGCATAATTAGCAAAGGATTTCCCCATAATCCTGCCTAGTTACAGGCTGATACTGGAAGTCACAAAATACTAATTGAGGAATATCAGAGCTGGAAGGGTCACTGATCGTGCTTGCATGCTTAAGTCGCTTTAGTCAGGTGCAACTCTGCGACCTTATGGACTATAGCCCACCCGGCTCCTCTGTCCACAGAATTCTCCAGGCAAGAATACTGGAGTGGGTTGCCATACCCTACTTCAGGGTATCTTCCTGACCCAGGGAACAAGCCCTCATCTCTTATGTCTCCTGCATTGGCAGGCAGGTTCTTTACCACTAGCACCACCTGGGAAGCCTCCTGGTCACCTAGTCCATTCTTTTATCCAAGAAAACAAAAACCCAACAAGTACTCACAGACAGGAATGGCAGAAAACAGCACCTTGTAAGGTACAGACTGGATCTAGAACTGGAAAGTTAAATGCCTTCTCTAATACTCATATTTGGTCTGAAAAGCATGGAGTCACTTGTAGAGAGAGAGTTTTAGAGGCAAAATAAGGCTGGAATTGGAAAAACCATTGAGAATGCTGATGCAACATCTTGAACTGCCCTTGCAGGAACACTTATAGCTAGACATTTTCATACAAAATATATTTGGTGGAAATAGAAGTAGGTAACATTTAAATCTTGATGGTCAGCAGCCTCTTTTATTTTCTTTAGCCAGAAAAGCAGTAGACTGCCTTGAACCAAAAGCCAAATTAGCTTGAGATGTTTCTAAATAGGCTGACCTTATTCACCCTAACATTTCCATTAAACAGATAAAAGTTCAAGGACAGTGCCAAGGATGATAAAAATTACTTTCCAATTTCAGCTCTGATTCAGAGAAACAGCATTCAGAAATTTGTATCAGTCATTCCTTATCTGAACATATTACTAATCCTTTTTTAATTTCTTGGGTAAATGACTTTACTATTTCTTAGTATTGCACCATTAAGCCAAGTGCCATCAGTAATAATCAACAATAAAGTGCCATGCAAACTTTTAAAAGCTCTAACACAGAATTTCATGAATTATGTATTTCTTTTCTGAAGTTTGCAACATCATCCTTTCAAGTATTAATAAAGTGGTGATCTAAATCACATCAGAAAAAAAGTGCTACATTCATAATACAGGCAGATTAATGAACATTTTCTAGTCTTTTCTTTTCTGGCTGTGTCATGCACCATATAGGATCTTAGTTCCCTGGCCGGGGATTGAACCCAAGCCCCTTGCAGTGGAAGCACAGAGTCTTAACCACTGGACTGCCAGGGAAGTCCCTCTTCCAGTCTTCTAGTCTTAATTTCTCAAGGGGCTGAAGTTTTAAAGTGTTAAAGTTTTATTAAATGGTTACGTGGAGGGATTATTACAAATATAAGCACCCTAAAAGCACCAAGAATGTCTGAACCATACTGCAAAAAGACTGTGAATACACATTATGGAGAAAGAGAAAGTGGTGCATAATTATATGTAATACCCTTGGGGACTTTTGTTTTAACAGGATAAAAGTCTTAGTTACAAACCACCAAAAGAAACACACACACAGACACATATTTTAAAAATATATAACATTCTACTAAGTTCTTTCTCAATGCGATGGAAATTGGAGTTGTATCAAATTATTTTAACCAGCAGGTCTTAGCTGCTACTCTTGGGTGAAGCGCACTGTCAGATCTGAACAACACAGGTCTTAAACCAATATTCAGTTGCTTATGTATTCTTAGAAAAAGAGCCATATGTTACTTATGATAAAACAATCAAATCTGCAACATTATATGTCAAAACCTTACAGTCACAGAAAACAAAAATTAAAACAGTCAACTGTAGATAAAACATGGTTAACCTGAACAGCAGTAAAATTTCTAGAAAATGGGCAATAAAAAAGATTATAGTGTTTTCTTGAAAAACACTCAACTGAGATAAATATTTTGCCTTTCACCTTCCAGCTCTATGCTGGAAGTTGATTTTTCTCTTCTTTCTTCAGCTGGTCATTGTCCAAAAATCCAGTGTAGAAAGTTTTCCATTATAGATAAGAGAAAATAAATTACCATGTTAGCACAGATTATACATCCAAGTATACCAAACATTGAATTACTTTTGACAAATAATAATTGCCTTAGTCCATATGGACTGCTATAACAAAATAACATAGACTAAGTGGCTTATAAATAATACTAATTTATCTCTCAGACTTCCAGAGGCTTTCCCAGCCAGTAGATTCAGTGTCTGGGGAAGGCCCATGTCCTGGTTCGTGGACAGCTGGCTTTCCAGTGTCCTTATGCGGCAGAAGGGGCAAAGGTGCTCTCTGGGCTCGCACCATAGAGGTACTCATTCCATTCGTAAGAGCTTCACACTCACAATCTAGTCACTTCCCTAAGTCCCACCTCCAAATATCCCCACTGAGGATTAGCTTTCAACACAGGAATTCTGTAGGGACACAAACATTCAGCAATACCACTTTTATTCTCTAGGCCAATAAAGAATTGAGCTATTTCCTTTGAAACACAGAAGTCTATGACCCAGTCTATAAACAACATGATTAACAATTTTTACTAGCCAAATAATTTTTTCAGCTTATTTTAAGGAGGCAAAAGTCCTGTTTTTTTTTTTTTCAAATCACAGACTAAATTTTTGGAAGTTTATTGATATAAACCATTAGTACAATATTTACAAACACCATCTGCAATTTAAAAAAAAAAAAGGTTTTAAGAGGATTATATACAATGATCCAAAATGGAAGGTGGAATTACATTGAAAGTGGGCTCATGTTAAAAGAAAAAAGCTATTATTGAGTGAGATTTAAAGCTTAATATGTTCTACATTGTTTAAAATCACTCAGGAGATTTAGGGCCTTCAAAAATAAAACCAGGAAGGTTCAATTAGGAGTACAGAAATCAAGGACGACAATAGCTAACACGGGCGGAACTGAGGTGACGAGTTTGTAAAATGCAGAGAGCAGCCTGAGAATAGAAAGAGTAGGAGGAAGCTGCTGAGACAGGTACCAGAAAGTGCTGGTGTAACGACGAGGATGACAGATGAACAGCCATGGCAGAATCAGACCTCAAAGAGTCCCCTTCACGCTCCTTTAATTTCAGTTGGTGGCTCCAACAACCTGAAGACATTAATAAATAGCACGCAGGTCATACCAAACACCCTTTTCCAACCCAGCTCTACACATGGACATCACCAGATGGTCAATACCAAAATCAGACTGATTCTTTTCTTTGCAGCTGAAGATGGAGAAGCTCTACAAGGTCAGTAAAAACAAGACCCGGCGCCAACTGTGGCTCAGATCATCAGCTCCTTATTGCAAAATTCAGGCTTAAATTGAAGAAAGTAGGGAAAACCGCTAGGCCATTCAGGTATGATCTAAATCAAATCCTTTCTGTTTATACAGGGGAAGTGACGAACAGACTCAAGGGATTAGAACAGACTCAAGGGATTAGATGTTGTAGGCAGTGTCTGAAGAACTATGGACGGAGGTTTGTAACACTGTATAGGAGACAGTGACCAAAACCATCCCCAAGAAAAACAAATGCAAGAAGGCAAAGTGGTTTTCTGAGGAAGCTTTACAAATAGCTGAGGAAAAAAATAAGAAGGGAAAGGCAAGGGAGAAAGGGAAAGATATACCCAAGTGAATGCAGAGTTCCAGAGAACAGGAGAGATAAGAAGACCCTTTTTCAATGAACAATGCAAAAAAAAGGAGGCAAACAACAGAATGGGAAAGACTAGAGATCTCTTCAAGAAAATCAAAGATATAAGGGAACACGTCACACAAGCATGAGCATAATAAAGGAAAGAAATGGTACGGACCTAACAGAAGCAGAAGATATTAAGGAGAGGCGGCAAGAATGCACAGAAGAACTGTACAAAAAGATGTCTTAATGATCCGGAAAACCACGATGGTGTTATCACTCAACCAGAGTCTGACATCCTAGAATTCTAAGTCAAGTGGGCCTTAGGTAGCATTATTATGAACAAAGCTAGTGGAGGTGATGGAATTCTAGCTGAGCTATTTCAAATCCTAAAAGAATATGTCACTAAAGTGCTGTACTCAATATGTCAGCAAATTTGGAAAACTCAGCAGTGGCCACAGGACTGGAAAAGGTCAGTTTACATTCCAATCCCAAAGAAAGGTAATTAAAGAATGTTCAAACTACTGTACAACTGCACGCATTTCACAGGCTAACAAGGTTACATTCAAAATCCTTCAAGCTAGGCTTTAGCAGTACATGAACTGAGAACTTCCAGATGCACAAGCTGGATTTAGAAAAGGCAGAGAAACCAGAGATCAAATTGCCAACATTCATTGACTCATGGAGAAAGCAAGGGAACTCCAGAAAAACATCTACTTCTGCCTCACTGACTACACTAAAGCTTTTGACTGTATGGATCACAGCAAACTGTGGAAAACTCTTAAAGAGATGGGAATACCAGACCACCTGATCTGCCTCCTGGGAAACCTGTATGTGGGTTAAGAAGCAACAGTTAGAACTGACATAGAACAATGGACTGGTTCCAAATTGGGAAAGGAGTATGCCAAGGTTGTATATTCTTACCCTGTTTATTTAACGTCTATACAGAGTACACCATGCGAAAAGTTGGGCTGGATGAATCACAAACTAGAATCAAGATTTCCAGGAGAAATTTCAACAACCTCAGATATGCAGATTATACCACTAGAAGTAGAAAGTGAAGAGGAACTAAAGAACCTCTTGATGACGGTGAAAGAGGAAGTGAAAAAACTGGCTTGAAACTCAACATTAAAAAACTAAGATCATGGCATCTGATCCCATCACTTCATGGCTAATAGATGGGGGAGAAGTGGAATCAGTACAGGCTTTCTTGGGCTCCAAAATTACTGCAGATGATGACTGCAGCCATGAAATTAAAAAGACACTTGCTGTTTGGAAGGAAAGCTATGACAAACCTAGACAGCATATCGAAAAGCAGAGACATCATTTTGCCGACAAAGGTTCATGTAGTTAAAGCTGTGGTTTTTCCAATAGTTGTGTATGGTGTGAGAGTTGGACCATAAAGAAGGCTGAGTGCTGAAGAACTGATGCTTTCGAACTATGGTACTGGAGAAGCCTCTTGAGAGTCCCTTGGACTGCAAGGAGATCCAACCAGTTAATCCTAAAGGAAATCAGTCCCGAAACTTCATTGGAAGGACTGATGCTGAAGTTGAAGCTCCAATACTTGGGCCACCTGATGCGAAGAGCGGACTCACTGGAAAAGAGTCAGCTGGGATGCTGAGAAAGACTGAAAGCAAAAGGAGAAGTGGGTGACAGAGGATCAGATGGTTGGATGGCATCACTGACTCAATGGACATGTATTCGAGCAAACTCCGGGAGATGGTGGAGGACAGAAGAGCCTGGCGTGCTGCAGTCCAAGGGGTCAGGAAGAGTCAGAGAAGACTTAGCAACTGAACAACAAGTAGTCTAAAGAAGTTGGCAGCTGAAAAACCTACTGAAGGCTGAATTTCAAAGGGACTTCTGAAGGACTTGCCTGGCCGTCCAACAGTCGAGACTCACACTTCCAATGCAGGGGGAGTAGGTTTGATCCCTGGTCAGAAACTAGGATCCCACATGCCCCATGGTGCAGTCAAAAATAAAAAAAAAAAAAAACCTAGTTTTAAAAAAGGGAGACTACTGAAAGATTTGCAAGCTAAGGTAAGAGAACGATAGTATTTTATTTATAGATTAACAGGGATGCAAAAATAATGATAGTGAATGTCGAGCCAAGTATGTACTGCACTTTTATACTTCAATGTCTTATTCATTGATGCCCTCGGTCCCAGGAGATACGTTTTCATGATCAAGTAAATATTTTAAAGGTTCTTTCACTTTAGAACAGCGAGACACAATGCAGCAGCAGAGCCACTGCAAAGCTGCCAGCCTGAAAATTAATATCCTAAATGTATCACCAAATTAGAGGACTCTTGCACTTGCAAACAACTCGCAGTAAACTCAAACCTGAACTTATTTAACAAGCTGCAGAGATATGACCTAAAGCAGGAAAAAGTACAAAAGAGAAAACAAACTGAAGCTCACTTTTCCACATTTCATCTCATTTAATCTTCATAACAACCCCAAAAGATGAACGGAATTATCTCAATTTCAAAATTAGGAAACTGAGGTTTGAAAATGTTACCTAACTCACCTACTATCACACAATTAATTATAAGTGGCAGAATGGTTTATATGTCCTTAAGACACTCAACACTATCCATTCCCAAGCATTGCTTCAATAATACTGGGTGTGGAACACAGTTCAGTTCAGTTCAGTCGCTCAGTCGTGTCCAACTCTTAGCGACCCCATGAACCACAACACGAAAGGCTTCCCTGTCCATCACCAACTCCCGGAGTTCACTTAAACTCATGTCCATCGAGTCGGTGATGCCATCCAGCCACCTCATTCTCTGTCGTCCCCGTCTCCTCCTACCCCCAATCGCTCCCAGCATCAGAGTCTTTTCCAGTGAGTCAACTCATCGCATGAGGTGGCCAAAGTATTGGAGTTTCAGCTTTAGCATAAGTCCCTCCAATGACACAGTACCAGGTACTATTTATTCCAAGAGTGACATGGATTTTCAAGTATTCAATTCCATTTTCCAAAAATTGTTTTGTTAAGTCAAACTATGCATTTATTAGAAGTAAGTTTTGAGGTATTATTCAACAACATGAGAAAGCCACATCAGACAATGAACAGCTAAGATGTAGGGGATGTGTTTCATTCATTTTTGTAATTTCAGCACATAAACAGCTCCCAAGTTCAAGTTGTTAGCAGGTGAGAGGATGGATGGATGCTGGAGCACAGCCTGTCTTGAAACATTATCTGGGTCGGGAGATATACAGATATGCTACAGCCCATAAGCCAAGGTACGGCAAGGATGCCATTGTTCCTCTTCCATGATATAGACTATTACATCTGTCATCTTTTTTTTTTTTTTTTCTTTAAAAAAAAATAATTTCTATTGGAGCACAGTTGCTTTACAATGTTGGGTTAGGTTCTACTTTACAGCAAAGTGAATCAACTTTACATATATATATGTAAAAGATATATATAAATAAATAAAGATATATATATATCTCCTTAGGGTGATTCAAGTGTCATCTTAATAGTTATTTTAACATGCCACAGACAAAAGTTTACAAATATTTTCTTAGTTTACAATTTATTCAAAGGCGGAAAGGACGATGAAATATGGTGCTTTTCACAACTGATTTTGAGTGAGCTACCTGAACTTTCATCGTCCTCACAATGTAGATTTTAGTAAACGTAGTAACCTTATAGAAGATATGAAAGTACACAAGCAACAGAGTTTAAAAAGGGCAAAATTATGTTTTGAAGAATTCCTTAATATGCCTAAGTTTCTCTTTAAAAAACACATATAACCTCTGTAATAATTCCCTATTTTCAAAACACAAAAATGGAAATAAACTGGCATTCTTCAACTGTTAAAGAGTTTTCTACTGTGTATCTTAGAACCACAGGGACTACAATGAAAAGAAAAATCTTTAATTCAAAAACACATACTGGATCATAATGAATATAAACAGAACTTAGCAATTTTTCTAATTACTCTTTCCTGTTACACACAGTCTAAGAAAAACACCATAGGCAATTTCCATGAGAACCCCTGAAAAAAGTTCCATGAATTCAGTGAACACTAAAAAACAGTGTTTTAAGGAAAGGGCCTGGCGTTCTGTGATTCATGGGGTCGCGGAGAGTCGGACACGACTGAGCGACTGAACTGAACTGAACACAGTAATTATAGCAGAGCCCCAGAAGAAAAAAGCCAGGATGCAGTAACATCTGGCTAGAACTCCCTCGTCACTGACTCCTGTTAGGCCGCGGTCAAGGTTCACTTCAGTGTGACCTTTCCTGGAAGGCTTCCGTATCTGCCCGAGAGCGCCCTCTCTGTCTGCCTGTGTTACAGCACACACCAGTCACCACATCAGAGGTCTCCAACCTTCCTGACACTACGGACGGTTTCATGGGAGACAATTTTCCCACAGACTGGGGTTGGGGGGAATGGTTTCGGGATGATTCAGGCTCATTACATTCATAGTGCACTCTATTTCTATTATTATTATATCAGCTCCACCTCAGATGATCAGACATTAGATCCCAGAGGTTGGGAACTCTGCCATATATTATATATTTGTACACGTGGCTATCACTTCTGCTAATAGAGGACTGTGTTCTACTAATTTTACATCCCCAGCACAGAATAAACCCTTAATAAATGGCAAAGAAATAAGGTATTAATAGTTGCATACCATTAATATATTGCATGCAAGCAACTTTAGTCCTGTCCAACTTTTTACGATCCTACGGACTGTAGCCTGCCAGGCTCCTCTGTCCATGGGATTCTCCAGGCAAGAATACTAGAGTGGATTACCATGCCCTCTCCAGGGGACCTCCCCAACCCAGGGATCGAACCCACATCTCTTATGTCTCCTGCATTGGCAGGTGGGTTCTTTGCCACTAGCACCATCTGGTAATTACATAATATGTTGCATACTCTGCTATAAAATATTGAGAGTGTCTATCAGGAAGGATTTTAATTTAAAATTGAGTTACTCTTAATTAAACTGATATCAAAGAGAAGGATGAGTATTACCACAACATCTAAAATATATAGAAGAATTTCTCAAAACTAGAATTATATCCTTATTCATTCAACAAACTTTCTAGACAACTACTATGTAAAAGGCGGGGCTTTCAGACTGCTCAGTGGTAAAGAATCTGCCTGCAATGTAGGAGATGTGGGTTTGATCCCTGGGTTGGGAAGATCCCCTGGAGAAAGAAATGGCAACCCACTCCAGCATTCTTGCCTGGGAAATCCCATGGGCAGAGAGGCCTGGTAGGCTACATACAGTCCAGGGGGTTGCAGAGAGTTGACACAACTGAGCACACACACGCACACATTGTTTGAGACAGGAGACAAGAGCAGAAAACAAAACAGACAAATACCCCTGCCCCGTGCAGTTTATAATCTAGAGTTAGAAGATAAACAGTAGAGAAAATAAATAAATGTATAACGTAGGTATCAGACACTACTCCGCGCTAAGGGAAACAGGAGAGAAGGAAAGGACGTTGGCGCACCCAGACTGAGAGGGGTTTGCAACTTCCACGGCACGGCCAGAGCAGGTCTCACTAAGGAGGGGACGTTTGAGGGGAGGAAACGATTTAGATATGTTTTCCCTTCGTTTAAAAACTCATGGGAACTTTGTCGGTGGCTCAATGGATAAGAATCCACCTGCCGATGCAGGGGACACGGGTTCAATCCCTGGTCCGAAAAGACTCCACAAGCTGCGGAGCCACTAAACCCACGCACCACAACCAGCGAAGCCCGCGTGCCCTGGAACCGCACGCCACGAGTACTGACCCGCGTGCTGCTGTGCTGAAGCCCGCGTGCGCGAGAGACTGCTCCGCAACAGCAGAAGCCCCCGCGATGAGGAGCCCGTGCACCCCAGTGAAGGGCAGCCGCCGCCCTCCCCTCCGCCGCAGCCAGAGCAAGGCCAAGCAAAGCAACAAAGACCTGGTCCTGCCAAAAAAACCTCATTGGTTAAAAACATTATGTCCTATAAGTTGTTGATAATAAACAAAACTCCAATAGACAATGCCCTGTCTCGGCTTTCATAATGAGATCTCACAATGTAGTAAATTTATTAATAGAAACTATTTACAACAGAACTGATGGGATGCCATTGTCTGATGACAATGGGCAGATCTATGTTTCTTCGTGGAGTAAACATTCTTTTTTCTTGATCATCATCACAGAGTAAAGTGTGTTTCGGATGCTGTGTTTATTTTAAACTCCAAACTTGTCATGGTACATTAGCTATATTTCTTTAATATTAACATATAACTTAGCACTATTAATTACCAGTTATGGTCCAGCCACTGTTCTAAATACTCCTATTATCTCATTTAAATCCTCACAACAACTCTATGAGGTAGATGCTTTTACTATATCAAATTTAATGAAACTGGTTGCAAGAGATTGACTCTTCCAAAGTCACTGAGATAGTAAGTTGGACAACCTTGATCCAAGACCAGGCCTTTCTCAAAAAGCAAAGTGTCCTTGATGACTACACTCTACTGCTTCAAAGGAGTAGTTATGCTATTAACTGTCCAAATATAAACTTACTACAGAAAGATTTCATAACAAAAATTTTTCTTATAATTCAGACATTAAGTAATATGAATTCCAAGCAGCAGAATACAGCCCCTATTTTTAAAGACCCCTTCAGGAATCTATTACATAAACACAGTGAGTAGGGATCCCAGAAGGGTCATTCTGATAGGGAAAAGGAAATAAAATGCAACTGATAAAAACAAAAGTAAACCGCATCCTTCTGTCTCTAAGAATATCTCTAGTCTCAGAGTTGTTCCTTTTAAATTAAACCAACATAGGAGTGAGAAATGTATTGTTGATTGCTAAATCAAAAATAGCAATAATTAATAATTAAGCCCAAAGATTAAGAACTAATGTAAAGTGTTGGGGTCAACACACACAATATCTACTTGTTATTTCAAGCTTCTATGTTCTTTCTGGGATAAAGGCCAGTTTTCTATGACATGAAACAGATTATCTCAAAGTCAAATATGTGCTTGGTGTAGAGAAAAATGAGTCCTCTTAATGAAGTGAGTAATTGTGCTGTATCTTTAAAATTCTTCTTTTAAGTGTGTTGAAAATGGAAACAACAGACTTGATCCTCTTCTGATAGAATAGATTTTTTGGTGTACTATTCTGATTTGATTGGTTCTGCAGTGTTGAGTTTCAGCTCAAATGCCAGCTTTGCTTTCATGATAATAAAAAATACTTTAAAAATCTCTGATCATTCTCTTCTCCTGAAGAACAAAAATGAACTCAACAGAACTAAGGTTTTTAATAAATGCTTTTTTGAAGAATCATTACCTAAACTGGATTCCACAGAACATTTTCATTTTCCTTGAAAAGAACAGTTATTGGTGACATTTTTCCTTTAAAGTAGTTTAACATACAGTTAATTGTCATTACTTATAGTAGTAACACTCCATAAAGCCACTGAGGAAACAACAAAAGCCCCAAATAGCCAAAGAAATCTTGAGAAAGGACAAAGCTGGAGGCATCATGCTTCCTGATTTCAAACTATATTACAAAGCTACAATAATCAAAAGAGTATTTTACTGGCATTAAAATAGACACATAGATCAATGAGGAACACACAGAATAGAGAGTCCAGAAATAAACCTATGCATAAATGGTCAATTAATTTACAACAAAAGAACAGAGAATATACACTGGGGAAAGGAACAGTCTCTTTAGTAAATGGCGTTGGGGAAATTGAACAGCCACGTGCAAAAGGAAACTGGACCACTACCTTACACTTCTAACACTGTACACAAAAACCAGTTTAAAATGATTGAAAGCTTAAATGTAAGACCTGAAAGACAAAACTACGGGAAGGAAACATAGGTGGTAAACATATGTGTGAAATATGTGTTAAGACATCAGTCGTGGCAATGATTTTTTGGATCTGACACTAAAAGCAAAGGCAACAGAAGCAAAAATAAACAAGCTGGGCTACATCAAACTAAAAGGCTTCCACACAGTAAAAGAAACCATCAACAAAATGAAAAGGCAACCGTCAGAATGACAGAAAACATCTGCAAATCATATATAAGGAGTTAATATGCAAAATATATAAAGAATTCATACAACCCAATAGCAAAAAAAAAATCTGATTAAAACAATAGGCAGATTTGCTGCTGCTGCTGGTAAGTCGCTTCAGTCATGTCTGACTCTGTGCGACCCCATAGATGGCAGCCCACCAGGCTCCCCCGTCCCTGGGATTCTCTGGGCAAGAACACTGGAGTGGGTTGCCATTTCCTTCTCTAATGCATGAAAGTGAAAAGTGAAAGTGAAGTAGCTCAGGTGTGTCCAACTCTTCACAACCCCATGGACTGCAGCCACCAGGCTCCTCTGTCCATAGGACTGTCCAGGCAAGAGTACTGGAGTGGGTTGCCATTGCCTTCTCCAGGCAGATCTGAAGAGACATTTCTCTAAAAAAGACATACAGATGGCCAAAAGGTATTAACACATGAAAATGTGTTCAACATCATTAATCATCAGGAAAATGTAAATGAAAACCACAATGAGATCATCTGTGTTAGAATGGTTATTATAAAAAAGATAAAAAACCACAAGTGTTAGTAAGAACATGGAGAAAAGGGAACCCTTGTGCAATGTTGTATGTGAACTGGTGCATCCCCTATGGCAAACAGCATGGAGTTTCCTCAAAAAACTAAAAATAGAACTACCATATGAGTCAACAATTCTACTTCTGGGTATTTTTCCAAAGAAAATAAAAACATTAACTCAGAAAGATATATGCACCCCCATGTTCACTGCAACACTGCTTACAATGGTCAAAGTACAGAAACAAATATCCATCAATGTATGAATGGATAGTGATTTTTTTTTGGGGGGGGGGCTATGCAGGCTTCCAGCTTCTAACCTCTCAGTAACATCTTTATAGCAATCATATTTATAAGTATGGATCACACCTTGTAGGGGTTTTAGGGGTTACACATGGCTACGCGTGGCATTACAATCTCCTTTTTCTGCCCACTATATTGTGGCTCTCTTCCAGGTCAACATGATGTAAATTAACTTATTTGTTCATTTATGTACTTCCTGAATAACAACTGCCAGGCATTGTACATCTGATGGAACAGTGATTTATTTGATATGAACACAGCATAATTCATTTAACCAATATTTTATTATTGGACATTTGTGTCATAACCATATAATGAGAATCTTTCTAGCTAAACACTAATTTGGGAAATTGTTTGCCTTGCAAATTGGTTCATGATGAGTTTCAATACGTCAGGATTCAGGAAGTTTTTACTGTTTTCTTCCTTAGTGTCACATTTTAAAATTCCCTCCAACCCTATGACAATGCAATTACTTATCTCTAGGAATTCTAGCACTTTTATGATTCATTTATTATAAATTTGATCTTTAACCCACCTGGAAACCACATAGTCCATAGTGTGAGGTAAGAGTTTGGGCTTCCAAATTTTTTGACTGAATGGTGAGCTAGTTGCCACAAGAGGAATATTGAGTAATACATTTTTTCCACCACTGATCTGAAATATTAGCTGTACTGTAAAATATATTCATATATAGTTACGAGCAAGTTTCTGGACTTTTTATTTTGTTCCTTTGATCTCTCAGTTTATTCCCATATCAAAGCCACATTAATTTTTGTGTAGTTTTAGGCTAAGTTTATTTTTTTTTTTAGGCTAAGTTTAATTATACCTGATTGGCTAAGACTCCCTTCAATACTCTTTCATTTCAATATGTAACTAGATATTATTTTATGACCTTTCAGATCATTTCGGTAAGCCAAAATTCCAATAGCAAATATATTTGCAATTGTGTAAAATTTACAGATAAAATTAGGTAAAACTTAGCGTATTCATTCAAATTCTTTTTGTCCTTAAGCAAAGTTTCATAGTTTTCTGATGTTTTCATAATGTTCTTGATGCTTTTCATATCTCTTGAGTTTATTTTTCACTTTTGTCTCACTAAAAAATTCTCATAATATTTTATTTTAGTTTATAGTGGGCCATTTCTATGAAATTTACATTATAATTTGCTTTCATTATAAAATACACAAAACATAAAATTCACCATCTTTTTTAAATTAATTTTTATGGAATATAGTTGGTTTATAATGTGTTAATTTCAGGAGTACAGCAAAGTGAATCAGTTATACATATATATATATACACTCTCTTTTAGATTATTTTCCCATATAGGTCATTAAAGAGTATTGAGTAGAGTTCCCTGTGCTGTACAGTACAGTTGCTATACAGGTTCTTATTAGTTATCTATTTTATATATAATAGTATATATATATATATATCAATTCTTCTTAACCATGTTTAGGTGTACAGTTCAGGGGTGTTAAGTACATTCATACTGTTGTTCAGTCACCGTCCATCCACAGAACTCTTTCACCTTGCAAACTGAACCCCAGTACCCATTAAACACTAACTCCCTGTTCCTCCAGCCCCTGGAACCCACCATTCTATTTTCTGTTTCTTTGAATTTGACTTCTCTAGAGGCTTCATGTACATAGAATCATACAGCACCTGTCCTTTCGCGGCCAGCTTATTTCACTCAGCATAATGTCTTCAAGGTACAGCCATGTTATAGCACATGTCAGAGTATCTTTCCTTTTTTAGGCTAAGATCCCACTGTCCATATAGACCACATTTCGTTTACCTGTTCAGCCATCAACAGACACTTGAGTTGCTTCCATTTTCTTGGCTCATGTGAATAACGCTGCCATGAACATGGGTGTATGTGGCTTTGTAATTTAAGTATTTTACGTAGCACATGCTCATAGTAAACCATGATGGAGAATTAACGTGTACATCAAGTCCCGGGTGTTATCAGCCTGCAGATACACATGCAATCACAACAATGGCAATGCTCCACACTGGACTGGCTGTTTCTCTTACTTGTTCACATAGGACCCCAGTCGTCCTCCTTTGCCCACATATTTCCTCAGAAATGTCTCACACATGCTCATAGTTTGCTTTAACAAGAAAGCCAAGTGTATGTGACTTCCTGCTCATTCATTCCAGCCTCTCAATTATACCATTAGTCCCTTAAGGTACTAATGCCGCTGAGGGAATTTTCTCCTGTCGAATCATCATATCTGTTCTCCTCCTCCATAACCAAGGAGAATGAAGAAGCTGATCCAACAAGTTAGAGCGGTTTTTCTTTAAGAGGAGGAGGAGAAAGACCGTGAATACTCAAATGGTAGTAAATTAGAACTGTTATGACAAGTATGGGTGATTATAAGGCAGAAGTGTTATGGGGGAAAGTTGAATCTCCTCCTTCAACATTCCTCCCTTTACCGTGGAATCTTAACCAGATTTATGATAAGATCTCTGTAAACTTCCCAACTTAGAAAAGGTTTGCAGTCAAACAGCTCTGAGCTCCGCGTGCCAAAGGCAGAACTAGCCTGGGAATTTTTCACTCTGACTGAAGACTTTACCAGCACCTCACTCACTCATATACTTGTAAGCACAGAGGGATCCTCTTGAAAAAGCACTATTTACTTTAAGATTCTTGAATAATGTAAACGAACATTTATTAGCATTAACTGTGTACCAGGCATTGAGCTAAAGACTTTATCTCTTTGGTCCCCACAAAAGTTTTAAGATGGTTTGTTGTTAACGTTGATACTTCACGTTCGACACTTTTGTGATGCTATGGACTATAGTCCACTAGGCTCCTTTGTCCGTGGGATTTTTTCAAGTAACAGTACTGGAGTGGATTGCCATTTCCTTCTCCAGTGGGTCTTCCTGACCCAGGGATCAAACCCACATCTCCTGCATTACAGGTGGATTCTTTACCACTGAGCCACCAGGAAAGCCCTGAAGATGGTTTACATATAAGGAAGCAAAGGCTGAGAGAGGTCCTGTAAGTTAACCAATAAGAGCTGGCACAGGAACACTTGAGTTACTTAATGCACATTAGACTGTCATTGCATAGTTAAAAAAAAAAAAAAATCCAAACCAGGTCTACTTATTTCTTTGAGGAACTGTTTGTTTCATGATCTAAGTAAAATATTCTTTGTACTTATGATGGAGGGACACCAGCTGTACATACACGATCTAAAGATTTCCCCAGCAAAACCTATTACTAATGCATCTGCAAAGCACACTTAAAATAATTAAAGCTTCTTCTGGTGGTCTTTCTTTCATCTTTTTTCTTCCTTTTTAAATTTAAATGACTACAGTTTAACCCTTTGCAATAACATTCTCTTCCACCCTCCCTTAGGTGTTGGGTCCCAACCCTACTCCTTAGGACCTGTTTCAATCACCCACGGAATACCTAACACAGATCTCAGAGCATGATAACCTCTCTTTTGTGTCCACTCTCAATCTCCCCATCCCCTCCAGCTTTGCCATACTTTCTTAGACAAACCTCAATCCTGGCTTAATCCAATTCTCCACTTATTCTGTGCTTATACGCATGCAGCCAAACATGGTCCCACAAAAGGCTGGCAGTGCTGACCTTAAACTTACAGCCCCTCACGTCAGGAGTACCCTAAATGCCACTTGATATTCCCACTATCTTCCCAAGTGGCACAGTGGTGAAGAATCTGCCTGCCAATGCAAGAGACACAAGTGACGAGGGTTCAATCCCTGGGCTGGGAAAATCTCCTGGAGTAGGAAACGGCAACCCACTCCCACATTCTTGCCTGGAAAATTCCATGGACAGAGGAGCCTGGTGGGCTACAGTCCAGGGCGTCGCAAAGACCCGGACACGACTGAGCAGATGAACACGCACAGCTCGTTCCCACTCTATTTCTCTACTCAACTCACTTTCCCACTCTCCCATTCAAGTATTTCGCATCTCCTCTCTTCAGATCATTAACATCTTCCCCGCCATACGGATTCTCAGCTGTTGACCTCAATTCTTATTCCACTAAGAAAACTGAAAGAATCAGAAAAGAACTTCCAGAAATGCTTACCGCTGGGGATACCCAAACTAGAGAGAAACTGCCCTGTTCCCAGCAAAGACCAGCTACTCACAAGATCCCATCCTGCCTCATATATTCAGGAACACTGCTCCAGCAACGTTGCTCTCTTTTCTGCATCATCTAATCCGCCCTCTCAACTGTTCTCCTCAGACCACCAATACTCCCTTTTTTCTCCAAAAAAAAACCAAAAAAACACCCTCACTTGATCCCTAGGTCTCACTCCAGCTACAGCTTCATGTCTCTCCTACTTCTAGAGTTTGTTTTAGACGCTGTTTTTATTTTGAAGGTCAGATTTGTAACTGTATTACTTTATTATTACTATGACATGCTGTGTGCTGTGCTTGGTCACTTCAGTCGTGTCCGACTCTTTGCGACCCCCTGAACCGTAGCCCCCCAGGCTCCTCTGTCCATGGGATTTCCCAGGCAAGAACACTGGAGTGGGTTTCCATTTCTGCCCTCAGGTGATCTTCCTGACCCAGGGATGGAACTGGCCATCTCTTACATCTCCTGCATTGGCAGGTGGGGTCTTTACCATCAGCATCACCTGGGAAGCCCATTACTATGATAAGTAGTATCTCTGAAGTGTTGACTATGTGCGAGCTACCATGCCACATATGTATATTATCTCATAGAAATCCTCACAACATGTCTGCTGTCCCCCCAACCTCTCTTAGGGTCCTTCCTGCTACTCACTCCCACCGCCCTCACTTCACCCTAGGCATCCTTTGCCTCCTAACATTCCTGGGCTGTGTCAAGTGTCCTTATACCTCAGGGCCTTTGCACTGGCTTTTCTCTCTGATTGTTCTGTTCTTCTTCCAGACGTCCTCCCAGCTCTCTCTCTCAAAATAAAATAAAATAAAATCGGCCCCAATTACACTGTGCAGACATAGCAGTTGTCTAACTGTCCTCAAGACCTTTCCAGGGGTCCCTGAGGTCAACACTCTTCTTGTAATTTTCCTGAAACGCATACATGTTTTTAACATTCTGCACCGCACTCATAAAACACTGCAAACATATTCTTAAAGCTACTCGCAGGACCATTTAATACTGAGTTGAGAGCTACCAAGAAACATCAGATTTTTCTTTCTGTACCAGCTAAGAACATACAATCAATCCCCTCTTGTCAGTCACACCTGAATAAATGACAGCAGCAAAGAGCGTGAGACGCTAGGCTGCGTCCAGAGTATTTCGGCAGACGCCCAGTTTAACAGGAGGATGGCCTAAAGGTCGTGTCATTTATTCAACCTTCAAAAATATTTTGGATTTTATGCCTGGATTTAGTCACAACTAAAGCTGCCTTACTTAAGTCCCCTCCCAAACTGCTGGCATGAAGTTGCAGTCTGGATCGTGTCCAGACCTGACAAGGGGAGACGTTACAGGGATACACCCACATTTGTGTCAGGATGTAGGCGAGTGTCTACCTAGGCCCTCAGTAACAGCCACGCAGATATTGGCAGAACACCACACAGCCTTGGCGGCCTAGAAAAACTTGTTTTCCTGCTAAAATCTACAGGGCTTTTTCACTCCTGACCATAAAATTTTGTAAGTGATTTTGTTGTTGTGGCTGCCAGGAAGTGTGGGGCCAAATTTACAACTCACTTTCCTTTTGTTAATAAAGTATATATTATATATTATGACATATAAATATAAAGCATACATTATATGTAACATTATATATAATATAGTATATATTATTAGTGTTACAAAATCATTACATATACTGTATATATTATCTGATATGTAATATATAATATAAAGCATTATTATATCTATTACACCAGCTTCCCTGGTAGCTCAGCTGGTTAAAGAACCCGCCTGCAATGCAGAAGACCCCAGTTTGATTCCTGGGTTGCGAAGATCCCCTGGAGAAGGGAATGGCAACCCATTCCAGTATTCTTGCCTGGAGAATTCCATGGAGAGAGAAGCCTGGCAGGCTACAATCCATAGAGTCGCAAAGAGTCAGACGGGACTGAGCAACTAACACTTTCAGTTTCATGTATTATATAATGTTATATAATACATATATAAATAGAGAGAGAGAGCATGGAGTCTCTGCTCTATAGACTAATCCACTAACCTTCCTCTTGGTCCCAGAGTCACAGCTACATTTTACTGAAGCTTGATCCACAGTACTGGACATAAGCCACTTCAATGTTTCAGAGATGTGAGAAAATAAGAGTAGAAAATGAATCCAGCAGAGAAACAGAAAAGAGGAGGCTTTCCAGGTAGACAGGATAACAAGTGCAAAGACTTGGAGATGTGACCACACCTGCCTTACTATGGGAACAGAAAAGGGTCTGGCCTGACCGCCCACAGGACGGCAGAGGCAGACTGGAGACCACAGTGTTGACTCTGCCTGGTGCGCCCTGATACCAGATATCTGCACGGCTCATGTCAGTTCATTAAGATCTCTGTTCAAATATCACCTCATCCAGGAGAGTCCTTCCTGGACCAATTCACCCAAAACACTTTACCCTTACACACATGCATGTACACACACACACACACACACACACACACACACACACACACTGCTCTAACCACTTCCTCTCCTTTTATCCAATTTTATCTCCCTTCATTGTGCTTATGAACATCTGATATGTATCTGCTTATATGTTTATTAACTTCTCCCTCAATAGACTAGAAGCTCTAGCAAGCAGGGTTTTTTATGCAATTTTGCCATTCCGGCAACTACAACAGTACTTGATAATACTGACTAAATGACTAGAAAGGTGGTTTACCACTAAATTGAGAAAGACCTACTAAGCCATAAGAAATTTACCATTAATGGGTACTAGGTAAGAGTTTATGCAAAATTTTATTATAATCGAACTTCTCTTTTATAATAATAGCTTTGGCAGAGGAGTAGTAGAGAATAGACCGGATAGGAAATCCATGACAAAAAATCCAAATGCTAAATCCTAAAGGTTAAGTGAAAGTTAGGAAAAAAACAGCAACAGAAGTGAAGGAAGGAAAGAACTCACGAGAGATAGAAGCAGTAGAGAAAAAGACAGTAGTATGTATCATAATGGGCTTCCCTGGTGGCTCAGTCAGTAAAGAATCCACCTAAGAATCCACCTGCAATGCAGAAGACCCCAGTTCGATCCCTGGGTCAGGAAGATCCCCTGGAGAAGGAAATGGCAACCCACTCCAGTGTTCTTACCTGGGAAATCCCACTGATAAGAGAAGCCTGGTATGGTCCATTGAATCACAAGAGTTGAACATGACTTAGTGAAGGCTCTATATAAATATTGTAATAGTTAAATCAGGCATGAAACAGGTCCCTTGAAGGCTTGGGTGATCGTGGGTAAATTACTTATATAATCCTTGGTTTCCTTGTTTCTAAAATGGGGATAATATTGGTATCTACTTACTTAGTTTTATTATGGGGATTAAGTGAAATAACCTATGCAAATACACAATTGACTAAACATAGTGACTGCTAACTGGGCTCCATGAGGAAAGGGGCTGTGTCTGCTTTATACACTAGTGTTTCCTAGGCCCGAGCACTCACCATAGCCAAAGAAGGCGCTGAATGCATATCCGCTAAAAACAAATGAATTAATGAAGATGATTAGCAACACACACACACACACAAAATCAGTTAACTACAAAGCAAATTCTTCCTATAAAGATAATGGAGCTAAATTTTCCAAGGGAGTGGGGAGACTGTATTTAATCTATTTATGAAAACACTGAGGCTGAGATGGTTACAGGATCCACCACAGTAAGTGTCTAGTAGGCAAAGGAACTGTGGTCCAGATCACACAACAAAGCACAGGCTGGAGATAGACAGGCCTGGACGCCAAAGCCTAACCTAATAGAGGAGATCAACAAAGGAAGAGCAAAGAGAGAATCCTGGGAAAACGCACACAGGGATCGAGAGGAGTCAAAAGCTAGTAAGAAAGAGAAAAGGAATTAAACTTTGAAAGCAAACGGGGAAGATGTGAGGGGAAAAATGGTCAACAGCGTCAAAACTGCAAGAAATGCAGTTGAGTGAAAACTAAAAGGAGACTGCTGCTGCTGCTGCTGCTGCTAAGTCACTTCAGTCATGTCCGACTCTGTGTGACCCCACAGACGGCAGCCCACCAGGCTCCCCCGTCCCTGGGATTCTCCAGGCAAGAACACTGGAGTGGGTTGCCATTTCCTTGGGTTAGCAATTAGATCACCTTTGCAAAAGAGGTTTTCATGAAGTGGTTGGAGCAAAAGCCAGATCACAGGGACAGAGGAGGAGCTGAGAAAGGGGACGACAGGGAAAGGGTAGAGAAATCGGTTCAGGATAAAACAGATTGGGCTGTGGATGCACCTAAAAGCCTACCTGGCCACATATCTCCACTACCAGCTCCAGAGGTCATTTGTTTCTAATAAAGTATATTTTCCCTACGACATTTGTAACATATCTTACTCTGGAAGCAAGGTTAGTCCTCGTGAATGTCATGCAGTGCGCCCATCGACATGGCTCCTGCAGTATGAGTTTTCAGATATCCAAAGGGCCCTTTGTGGTGGCAAAGATAGTTCTGGATATTACAGAATAATGATCTGTAAAAACATAATACTTTTATCAAGTCTTTTAAAGAGCCAACAAAGGACCATGGTCTGTATAGCATACTGATTAAGAAGCTGCTTAAGATATTTAAAAGGCACATGTATCAGGAATAACTGCGGTATGAGGTTATTATACCAGTTTTTAAAAATAATTATACTAATCAGGGATATAAGAGCATCCCGTGTATTTCCTTAATCCTCATCATGACCCTGAGAGGTAGGAATCACTAGCCCCATTTGGCAGATGAGAAATCCAAAGTTCGAAGAGATGAAGTGTGTCAGTCATAGTATGCTAACTGCTGCAGCAGAAAATACCCAGATCTTAGGGGCTCAACACAGTAAAGGTCCACAGCCCTTTCGAGTCACAATTCAATGTGGTCAGTGAGCTTGGGGGCAGGAACACAGAGGCTCTGCTCTATGAGTCAGGGATCCAAGCTCTTTCCACTGCATGATCTACATCTATCTGGCAGGTGAGAGAAGGAACAAAAGCAAGGAGAGGCCCACAGAGGGCTTTAGAGGCCAAAGTGACAAGCATCACTCCCACTCATATTCCACTGGCTGAAACTCAGTTACACAGCCCCACCTTTCTGCACATGAAATGAAGCCTAACAGCTGGCCAGAAAGGTCACCTAACAGTACGTTGAAGGGACTCTTGGGGAGGCCCAGTTGTTAAGACTTCACCTTCCAATGCAGGGGCTGCGGGTTCGACCCCTGGTTGGGGAACTAGGATCCCACATGCCTTGCAGCCAAAAAACCAAAGCATAAAACAGAAGCAATATTGCAGCTAATTCACTAATGACTTTAAAAATGGTCCACATTAGAAAAAAAAAATAGTATATGGAAAAGTTGAGACACAAACCCAACACTGCTTAAGGGTCCCAACGAACCTTGCTGTCCAACGGGGCTTTCCTTCCCTTTCATTAAATGCATCACTAATTTTAGCATTTCTCCAAATGACCATGATAATGGATGGTTACCGTGTTTCTTTTTTTTTTTTTTCATCTATCTTTTACTGTCTGTCCTGCAATTCCCTTTTACAAATCAATGGTTTTAGTCTTCTGAGGGGCATACACATGAACACAAGATTCGGGGAGCCCTCTGAAGCAAATCCAGACTACAGAATGCATGTGTGTGCTGTGTGTGCATGTTCAGTCGTGTCAGACTCTGAGATCCCAGGGACTGTAGCCTGCCAGGCTCTTCTGTCCATAGGGTTCTCTGGGCAAGAATACTGGAAAGAGTCGTCGTTTTCTACTTCAGGGGATCCTCCCGACCTAGGGATTGAACCCGCATCTCTTGCATCTCCTGTGTTGACAGGCAGATTCTTCACCACTAACGCCACCCTATGGGATGCACGAGCCCAGAGCAAAGGACTCTCCACTGCTTTACTGTTAACGTCTGGCTTTCTTCCCATCTCCCCACCCACTTCAGCCCCACCCCGCTGACCCCCTCCCTGTTGTAGCTTCTGTCTCTTGGTCACTGTACCCCTGTTCCTTCTGCCTAGGCTGCCTTCCCCCAAGAGGAAGGCTCATTCCCTCAAGATCACCGTTCAGATGTCACCCTCTCAGGAAGACCTTCCCCTTCCACCCTACCCACACTCCCATTCATGCTTTCTTTCCCTCTTTAGCACTTCTCCCCTTCTAGTATGTTATGCATTTTACATACTTAGAAGTTTCCAAGTTCTCCCTCCTTGAGGGCAGAGATCTTTGTCTATCTTCGTTCTGTTTACTGCTCTATCGTTGGCATCTATGATAGCGCTTGGACACCATATGCATCTTCTGGAATAAATTACTTTCTAACATTTATTTGTTTCCTTTTGGCTGTGTCCAGCCTTAGTTGCTATGTACGGGCTTCACTCTAGTTGAGGCACGTAGGCTCAGTTGCCCCACGGCATGCAGGGTCTTAGTTCCCAGACCAGGGATAGAACCCTCACCCCCTGCCTTGGAAGGCAGATTCTTAACCACTAGACCTCTAAGGAAGTCCCTTTTTGAATGCACTGAGGGACAACAAAAGAGTAAAAAAGAGAAGGGGCATGTAGGTAGATGACTGGTGTTGAAAATGTTCTCTTTCTATTTCACAGGGGTTTATTTTACCACCATGCTCCACAAACCGGAGACAGTTACATATATATATACAAAATAACATTATTTTAAAGTACTATATTCAGTTCAGTCGCTCAGTCATCTCCAACTCTTTGCGACCCCATATTAGCACTATATCATGACCTTTTAAAACCAGCATCTTATCTTACAAAAGTGAAACTAACAGTTTTCTTTGAAAATCTATTTGAAGCGTTAGATACCTATAAGCATTTCTTATAAACGAGTCTTTCTAAAGCCATTTTCAAAGTGATTCCGTGATTTGGCTAATGGTAATTAAAATTAATAGAAATTTCAGCTGAAATATTTTATTCTGAAAGTCACTTTTCAAACATATACTGTTCAGCATCTCACCAAAAACACGAGTTTTGAATGCAAAAAGGCATTGCTGCTGCTGCTGGTAAGTCGCTTCAGTCATGTCCGACTCTGTGTGACCCCACAGATGGCAGCCCACCAGGCTCCCCCGTCCCTGGGATTCTCCAGGCAAGAACACTGGAGTGGGTTGCCATTTGCTTCTCCAATGCATGAAAGTGAAAAGTGAAAGTGAAGTCTCTCACTCGTGTCCAACTCTTAGCAACCCCATGGACTGCAGCCTCCCAGGCTTCTCCATCCATGGGATTTTCCAGGCAAGAGTACTGGAGTGGGGTGCCACTGCCTTCTCCAGCAAAAGGCATTAGGAAACCTAAAACGTTGGTCAGAGATTCATTCAAATTAAACAGATGAATAAAGGGCGGGGCAGGAAGGGAGAGGGTAACATAGGGAGGGGAGGCAGGCAGGAGAGGTGAGGAGACACCCACATGTTGGATTGGCCAAGAAGTCCGTTAGGGTGTTTCCATAACACTGTACAGAAAAACCCTAACGAACTTTTTGGCCAACCCAATACACCCATACTTGTATACTGTAGATGTCAAGTTTCAAACCCAAGAAGCTTACTGGACTTAAAAGAAGACACTTGGAAGCCATCCACTATTTCCAAGTCCTGCTTTTGAGTTCCAATCCTGCCATTTACTTAGAAGATAGTCCAACCTGCTGCTCTCAGTTTTTTCATTTGTAAAATTCAGATAGCTTTACGCAACTGTTTGATGAGATCATGTATATACTATAAAACTGCTCTATAAACAAACTAAGGAGAAAGGTATCTTTACATTTCTGACATGAATGCCCGAAGCTTAAGAGCTTGACACAACTTAGTGACTGAACAACAAACATTAAATTACAATCTGGTGTTTAGACAAACTCCTGGTATTCAACCTGCACAGTGAGGTTAGAGATGACTGCTCCACACACGATAAAGTTAATCATATTTCCTTGGCATAAAACAAGAGGCTTACGTAACTAATAAGGGCCTACCATACAGCACAGGAAACTCTACTCAATACTCTGCAGTGATCTACATGGGAAAAGAATCTTTAAAAGAATGGATCTAAGTATATATATAACTGATTCATTTTGCTGCATTTTTTAATAGTCCAATAAAAATTAAAATAAAAAACCAAGAGGCTAACAAGTCTTCCAAATATCCTACTAATAAAAAGCAGGGTGGGGGGAATATTTAGAATGGACTGGTTGGATCTCCTTGCAGTACAAGGGACTCTCAAGAGTCTTCTCCAACACCACAGTTCAAAAGCATCAATTCCTCGGCAATCAGCTTTCTTCACAGTCCAACTCTCACATCCATACATGACCACGGGAAAAACCATAGCCTTGACTAAACGGACCTTGGTTGGCAGAGTAATGTCTCTGCTTTTTAATATGCTATCTAGGTTGGTCATAACTTTCCTTCCAAGGAGTAAGTGTCTTTTAATTTCATGGCTGCAATCAGCATCCACAGTGATTTTGGAGCCCAAAAAAATAAAGTCTGACACTGTTTCCACTGTTTCTCCATCTATTTCCCATGAAGTGATGGGTCCTGGGTGTTCACTGGAAAGACTGATACTGAAGCTGAAACTCCAATACTTTGGCCACCTCATGAGAAGAGTTGACTCACTGGAAAAGACTCTGATGCTGGGAGGGATTGGGGGCAGGAGAAGGGGACGACAGAGAATGAGATGGCTGGATGGCATCACCAACTCAATGGACATGAGTTTGAGTGAACTCTGGGAGTTGGTGATGGACAGGGAGGCCTGGCGTGCTGTGATTCATGGGGTCGCAAAGAGTCTGACACGACTGAGAGACTCAACTGAACTGAACTGATGTAGTTTTAAAAAAATAAGTGACAATCTATTGATAAAACAGAAACAATGTATATTGCATCTTAAGATTATTATCAACAATGGATATTGACCTTTTAATCCACTTAGCCAAATCAAAAATACAAACCTTGTTTCAAATAACCAGTCACAGGAAAAAACAACTCCATACCCAACAAAATCAAATTAATTTGTCAAGGGAAAACGTAATGGACTAACATGTTACGGTCTTTTTCAAAGGTCTATTTTTAGACATAAACCAAACTCTCTTTAATTAAAACCTTAGGTTATAAACATATTTCCTGAGCAAGTAAAGCCTAACAAATCCAATATGAGTGAAACCCTGTACCCTGGAAACAGAAAGGAGCCCCGAGTCATTTACAATAGAAGTTTCATATAACCTTTCATCACTCCCACCACAACAGCAAACATGCAGCCTTAAAGTGAAAGCTTTCTAAATTTAGATGCTTTCAAATAATGCATCTTAAGTTGTATGTGAAGGTTGAATAAATTATTTATTAAGTCTCATCTTTAATAATCGGATATCATGTTTAACTTGTAATCAAAATGGAAAGAAAGTTGTTATACCATATATTACTGTACCAAGACTCAGAGTTTCCAATCTATATTTAGTTCACATTAAAATGGAAGCAAAGACGCAAACCAAGCTAAAAATAAAATGTTCTACAAAGATGAGATTTTTAAATGGATTGAGATCTAGCTTTATTTGGTCCCTTCAATGCTGATCGCATTTCGCAGCACCTTAACTTTGCAATGCTATGCAAACCATTTTCCATTACCTAGGAAAGTAATCAGAAACTAAAGCCAATAAGAAAATCCATGGGCCATATACTTCCAGTACCTGACTGTACACAGCTATAAGTTAAGAAGGTTTTTACATGTTTAAATGGCTTTAAAAAAAAAAAGAATATTTGTTAACACATGAAAATGTTATGAACTCAATGTTAACATCCTTAAACTTTTATTGGAAGAGATGGTTAGATGGCATCACCAACTTAACGGACACGAAATTGACCAAACTACAGGAGATGGTGTAAGACCAAGGAACGTGGCATGCTGCAAGCCATGGGTGTGCAAAGCGTTGGACACAATTTAGTGACTGAACAACAACCCACATATAGACATATATCACATGACAGCCACTTATAGGTATAGTCAAGTCCTGCCCATAGATGCTTTTACACTACAGCAGTAGAGTTGAGTAATTCTGACAGTCTATGGCCCACAAAGCTTTGAATATTTACTACCTGACCCTTTATAGAAAAAGTTAGCTGACTTCTGCCTAGACGAATGTTAATTACTCTTATAATTCAAGATATCTTCCTGCTCACCACCTATCAAAATGTAAATATTCCTACTTGCCTTTCACATCATAGTGAGCTTCTGAACAATAAACTTGTTAATATTACTTTATTTATTACCAATCTGCTGGCCTTGTTTCTGTTTCCCATACTATTTGGATCATTACCCAATTCAATGTTTCCACGCAGAACTGTGGCTAAGTCTTAAATAGTATTTTCTAATTTAGTCTGTTTCTGTTTCAAATACTGGATATGAACCAGCAGAACCTACTAACGGGCTGCCATCTACAATTTGAAAAACACTGAGCAAGTCTTCCCTAATCTACTCTACAGAAGGTTTATGGTGAAAGATAATGTTTAATTGCACAAATTGCATCTCATAAAGCAGTGAAAAATACAAATCAATATTTCCATATTGATCATGCCTTACCATAAAGACATGAGTTTATTTATACATCCTTCAAGTTAAAGTAAAACCAGGTTTTAACTGAAGAATGTGGTGGTTATTATTTTAATGGGCAGAAAGAGATGCCCTAATACAGGTATAGTGTTGCAAAGTTCTGAATATCTTTCCAGTGTTTAGGTATGTTTTACCTAAATTTAGAGACTCATTTATGGACACTAAAATTAACTGTAAGACATATAAATGTGGAAAAAATAAGTGGGAGAATAATAAAGCAAATTAGGAAGAATTTCTGACACATGAAGCTTCATGACCTTAGCCAAGATGAGTCAAAAAGCCTTTGAGTTGGTTCCTATTTGTTTTTACCATTTGGCTATAGCAGTTGAACAATTCTAGTCTATAATCCTGACCAAGGTTCCTCCAGCCATTCACTGCAAAATGAAGGACTACAATATTGATGGGCCAATAAAAAGCAAACCAAGTGACCTTCACACTCATGTTCAAAATTAAGCTGTTCTGAGTTTGTATTAGTGCTGTTGCAGAATGCCTCACGCCCAGTAAACACCTGTGAAATTCTCTACAACAGTAAATCTAAATGCAGAATCAACCTAAATGCAGAATTCTCCTTGAGGCAAGATGAAGAATTTAGGGATAATAGTCAAGGGTAAAGAGAAAGGAAGAGACCTGATGAGTTACAGCTCCCTTTAGTTTCCCCAATCAGCAGTAATTAAACTTCTGTATACAAGTGATTTATCTCCTTTGAGGAAATCGAGGCAGCCATAAAATTGTCTAGTGTTTAGCACCTGGGTAGCTAGATAAGACTACCTGAAATTCTATTCAGCGGATAGTTTGAGAATCACTGTGTGTATGTGTTAGCCACTCAGTCATGTCCAACTCTTCGCAATTCCACGGACTGTAGCCCACCAGGCTCCTCTGTCCATGGAATTCTCCAGGTGAGAATACTGGAGTGAGTAGCCATTCCCTTCTTCAAGGTATCTTCCCGACCCAGGGATTGAACCCAGGTCCTCTGCACTGCAGGCAGATTCTTTACCATCTGAGACACCATAGAAAGAAAAAAGGCTAAAAACAGAGAATGAGAAAAGCAGGAGAGAGACAGCAAGGACAAAGAAACAGGAGGAAAAAGATGGGAAATGAAAAGAGGAACAAAGAATATACAATATGGGATTGAGAAGGATACCAAAATGTACACGTAGATTTTATTAGGCCACACTAATTCAAAAAGCACGCCAGTCTTGTTTACTCTTTACTTAAAAAGTGTATAGTATCCACTGCAAAAAAGCTGAGATTGGTGTTGTCTTAAAATAGCCCATATTTCCTTTCACAGAGAGCTGGTTAATTAAGTGATGACATAACACTCTAGGTTAACCCATATGAGATCATTTTTTTCCAGCTTTATTGAGGTCTAATTGACAAGTAAAATTGCATACACTTAAAGTACTTAATGTGATGATTATTTGATAGACATATATTGTGGAATGATTACCACAATTAAGTTAATTAATATATCCATTACCTCACAGCTACCATGTGTATACCTGTGTGTGTGTTGAGAATACTTTGCTATTCTCTTAGCAAATTTCAAATACACGATACAGTTTTAGTAACTACAGTCACAATGCCATACAGTAAATCCCCAGAAGATATTCCTCTCACAGCTGATAGGGTGTGCTTCTCCCCATTTCCCTGCCTCCCAGCCTTACTCTCTATCACTCTGACGTGCTGACAGTGCAGTTTCACTGAGCTCAACCTGATGTAAAAGAAGACTGTGCCATCATCAGAAAGAACCAGGTATCTGTAGATAAACGTTAGAGAAATGATCTCCATATTATATCCCCAAACAAACACGATGCAGAATGCTTACAGAATGTTCTCATCAGTGGTTGTAAAATACTACACGTTTAAGTAAATATACATATATATTTATGTATGTGTATACACACACACACACACACACACGTGTGTGTGTTAGTTGCTCAGTCATGTCTGACTCTTTGTGACCCCATGGACTGTAGCCTGCCAGGCTCCTCTGTCCATAGGATTCTCCAGACAAGAATACTGGAGTGGGTTGCCATTCCCTTCTCCAGGGAATCTTTCCAACTCAGGGATCAAACCCAGGTCTCCTGCATTGCAGGTGGATTCTTTACCATCTGAGACACCAGGGAAGCCCATATATGTATACATATATATATTCTTCTATGTGCATAGAAATTTTCTGGAAACACACAAAGAAATTGTCAACAGCTGCCTTTGAAACAGAGACTATGAGGTCTAGTGTGGGAGGGAGATGACTTTTCACTGGATACTGTTCCATCACCAAATATCCTCTCACACTGTCTGAATGTCTTACTATATACACATTTTATTTTTTCAATTAAGAAGTCTGGTCACCTTCCAAATGCCACAATTAAGGTTCTTCACTAACCCTCAAATTATTTAAAACATTAACCAACATTTACCACAAAAAACACTTAAAATAATGTAATGACTTAAATTAGTGGTTATTTTTCACTCCAAAGCTAAACACCAATCAGCTTTATGATCCTAAGGATCTTAAAGGAAACTAAAAGAAGTAGTGCGTTTTAATGATAATACCCATATATATGAAGCATTACATGAACACACATAATGTATACACATAGTTATTCAAGAAATAATGTTCAACTCATCTGTTCAACTCACTCTGCTGTGGGCCCTTTGTATGTGTACAAGTGCTTTCCAAAGAGAGAGCGTATATTAACATACACAAACATACAAAAGCATGTGGATATAGGCATGCAAATTATGTGTTCATGTGCCACATATACCATTCCAGACTGCTATACACCATAATTGAAGATGCTATTAGTAACCACAACCTGTCAGACCTAGTGATCCCTTGGTTTATCTTCAGGATGTGTGAGCTCCTGCTGTCTAAAAAATGACTAAGCCTGGGGCTAGTCCCAGGGCCACCTCCCCCAGGCTCTCCCATCTCACACACCTGTGCAAGGGATCAACAGAGTGTCCATCCTTTTCTAAAGATCTTTTCCTTCAACTTTTATCTGGATCATAAATGAAGACTGGAAACCAACAGTTGAATTTAGCAGTGCTCCTTCCCCCCACTGCTCTGCCTTTATCCCTGAGAATCAGTATGATAAGAGATGTAACTGCTGAAATTTGTGGCAGATATGAACAGTCTGGACTGGGGGATGGGGCAGGTAGGGAAGCCAAGGATCAGCATTTTTCAGCCAATTTAGGCCCTGATCGCATGTGTCCATGTATGATAATGCTGATGAACTTGTATGCACTTGCATTAAGCGAGTATAAAAAATACAACTTCTGAAATTCAATACATTTTTGGTAATTTAAGGAACATTTCATTTAATGATCATTAATTATCCGAGTTGGTGATGGACAGGGAGGCCTGGCGTGCTGTGATTCATAGGGTCGTGGAGAGTCGGACACGACTGAGCGACTGAACTGAACTGAACTGAATTATCCCTAATCATGGCAAAACACTAGTATTAAATATTTTTGTTAGAAAGCTAAATGGGAAACCAACAGTAAATATGCTTCTTGAATTGAGTCTCAGTCTTGATATATATACTTTTCCCAAATCACAGAAAATATCAAATTTAAACAGTATAACTGTAACTATCCTTATCAGTTCAGGTATCTTTCAAATTTTAGTGGTACTCTCAACAAATTTGTTTTTTATTTCACTCAGTTCAAATTAGAGATCTCTCTATATTTTCTTCCAAACAATATAAATTTACTGGTCAATTTTGAGGTAAGTATACATGGAATTTTAACCTTTTCAGGTTAAACAACCTGTCATTTTGCTGATTATCAATACAGTTTTGTGAACTTTTTAAATTAAGATTTCAAATGTTAAAGGCACTCTCTGTTAGGAAAGTCCCTATTTCATTTAGCCTTAATCTTCTAAAAATGCATTAAACTCCATACCCTTAATTTATCACAAATTGCATTAAATTAAAAATGTCACTATTAAAAGCATTTACAAGATGTGCACTTAGAAATGAAGCAGGCTTTGACTCTTCACTCAGTGAAGCTTGCTAACAGTTGTGTGTGTGCTTACACATATTTATTTTAGAAAATAAGGAGGCAGGCAAGTGCAAACATGAATCCACAGCCATATAATAAAAGTTCTGTTTTCATATGTGGGTCCATTAACCTTAGAAAACAAGCTCTCGTAAAAATAGATATAGAATGAATTAACTTCTGCACATTTATTTTTAAAGAGCACACAAATCTAACGAGGTTATTGGTTCCCTTTTCTAATTCCTCGTTAAAGTCGCCCAGTGATAACAGACTCTCCACGTCATAATTTCTAAAATATGACCCAAATTTAGAATATATAAGTAATGTTTAAGTTGCAAGCATTTTAAATATATATATTATATAAAATCAAATTAAAACTCTCAACTTGAGCCCTCACAGGTCAGTAGCATGTGCTACAGAAAGAATAACACAGCTTGCATATCTCCATATACCACAAAGCAGTTACTTTTCAGTATTAAAAATAACCATGCGTGTGTTGATAAGATCTGAATACAGCACTTAGTGGAAATTTGGGACTCGAGGTCTGTGGTTTGTGCTGCACAGGGTGCATCATTTACCAGAGGACAGCAAAGGGGCAGGCAGGGGTCACCTCCCCATCCTCCCCCTCTGGGAGGGTCAGGGAGCGACAGGCTGCTGCCCTCGGAAAGACAAGGTGGCAAAGGTCACAGCAGCTCTGGCAGGCCTGCCTGCACTTCTCTCCCTGCGCAAGGTCTCCGCAACCACTGCTCGGCAAGTAGGACCAAAAATAATAAAACACTCCTTTTTGGATCCCTCAGTGGGAACTCCAAACAGCGTTTCGGCTTTTTCCCACGCTGCCTGGTTCCCCGTCTCCAACTCTGGCTGCCTGGCTCCCCGGGAGCCCACCCTGGAGGCCCCAGCTTTGCGGCCGCGAACAGCTCCCGCGGGCCCCGACCCCGGCCCAGGCCCCGCCCCGGCCCCGCCCTCACCTCTGCGCCCCACCCTCCCAGGATCCGCCGGCGCGCTCCCCGCCCCCGGGTTCAGCCCCCGCCCCCAGGCACAGGCCCCGCCCTCACCTCTGCTCTCCACGCTGTCTCAGGCCCCGCCCCGAGCTCAGGCCCCGCCCCCGGGCCCAGGCCCCGCTCTCACCTCTGCTCCCCACGCTCCGAGTCTCAGGCCCCGCGCCCGGGCTCAGCCCCGCCCCCGAACCCAGGCCCCGCCCCCACCCCTGCTCCCCAAGCTCCCGGGCTCAAGTCCCGCCCCCACCCCTGCTCCCCAAGCTCCCGGGCCCAGGCCCCGCCCTCACCTCGGCTCCCCACGCCCCCGGGTCCAGGCCCCGCCCCCCGGTCCAGGCCCCGCCCTCACCTCTGCTCCCCACGCTCCCGGGATCCGCCGGCGCGCTCCCCGCGCCCGGGCGCCCTCAGTCCCCTGTCCCGGCTGCCTCCTCCCGCCTTCCCCGTTGCTCTCGGCCCGCCTCACCTTGGTGCGGATCTGCCCCGAGGTGGACACTTTGCGGATCAGCTTCTGGGGTCCCTCCTGCTCCGCTTCGCTGTCTGACGAGTCGTCTCCGGGCCCCGCCGGGACAGTGGCGGGGGTGACCGCGGCGCCTGCCGCTCCTCCCGCCGCGCCCGGGGGGTGGTGCTGGCCGCCGGCCCCGGCCATCCTGTCCGACTCCTGCGGGAACACAGCCCCGCCCGGCGGGGGCGGCTGTCAGGGGCCGCGCTCCGCTCGCGCGGGGCCCGGAGCCCCGCGCCGCCGCCGCCATCTTCACCCCCCAGCCTCCCGCTCCGGGGAGGGGTCGCCCGGGAGCCCCCTAGACCCCGCGCCCGGCCGGGAGCCTCCGGGACCCCGCGCGCGGCTCCGGCCCGAGCAGCGGCCGCGGCGGGGCTCCGGGGACGCGGACCCAGGCCCGCCTGGGACCCCACCGCGCCCGGCCCGGAATACCACCGGCGCGGGTAGCGGTGATGGGAGCGACGGGGGGGTCAGAATTACGTCCCACGTCCCCGAGGGTCTCGGGTCCCCAGGGTGGGCCGCGCAGGGCGAGCGAGGCGCGAAATCTCCGCACCCCCATTCCCGCAGGCCCGGCCGGCGGCGATGCTTCCTCCGTCGCTCGGTTCCCGGGCAACCGTGGCAAGAACGGCCCCGGGTAAAGAAAGGGAACCTGGCTTCCTGCCGGCTCCCCTGGGTGCTCCCGCCACCCTCCCGATCCCAGGATCTCTGCAGAGACACTCGGGCCTCGCCGCACGGGCCCCGCGAGTACAAGTCCCCTGCGGCCCCGAGATGGACGGGCGCTGCCCCTTGGTGGGTCTCCGGATCCCCCAGCCCCTCTGTGATGAAGCGTACCTCTCCCGCCTCCGCCCGGAGGTCCGGGTCCCGTCGGCTCTCCCGACCGTGGCCTTCAGTTTCTGGCCCACCCCCACCCCCATCCGGCGCACACGGAAGAGAAGAGCATTTTCCGGGAGGCTCCACTCCGCTCGGAGAACTTTTTCGTTCGGAAAGAGCGATCCCTTGGGCTAACAGGAAACTGACAAGGGCGTGGAGAGCGCGCAGAAACCAGCGAGTTACACGCAGCCCGAGACGACGGCGGGCAAGAGAAAGGTCTGAGCTCAAGCGGGAACCGGGGGCACTGCCTAGAAGAAAACAATGCGCCGGAGCCGTGCGAACGCCAGAGCCCGAGCACGAAAACACTGCAAGGTCCTGGGAGAGAGCCACTCCCTAACCCGGACTAGAGCGGGAGGAAATGGGATCAACAGGCGGCAGCCGCCGCTCACAGCTCGTCCCCCTGCGAGCTGGTGGAGCGGACGCTTGGGAAACAGCAGCCTCGCCTTGCCATGTGCATGCCTGCTGTGGGAGGGCTTCGGGGAGAAGAGACTAAAGTGACAGGTTCCTCTTGTCATCCACAGAGAATTCCAGGCTGCTGTTAAGCTGTGTGTTTAAGTAGGGCAAAAAGTCCCTGCCACACCATGGAGTCTCTTCACACTTCAGGAAAGCATCCAGTCTCTTTAGCGTGTTCGCGCCCTTCAAACTCATTCGAATTTTTTTCAGTTGACATGACCTTTAAGGATCCTCCAGACTAAGGGAGGGAGTGTTTTGCTTTGGGTTTTGTTTTGTTTTTTTTTTAGTTTAAATCTTACTGTCAATAATTTGATGCTGTGGCAGAACTAACAGTTCTAAGAAAATTTCAGAAACAATCTACAATCCCCGTACCACTGTCTAGCCACTAGGTAGATTAAATTGATTGAAATGTAAAATGTGACGGTTAGTTCAAATGTGCAAAGACAGGAGATTGCTGCCAGGTATTACTAACTGATAAAGGCTACTTCTTTGGGCTCTGTTGTCTTCTTTAGGAAGGGAAAGTAGTTGGGCAGAATAAACTTTAAGAACACTTAAGGCTCCATAAAAATGCAAGTCTGTATCAACAGAGAACATACCTCTGAGAAGGGAATTCTTTTAAAAGAGAAAAAAAAAAAAACAATCAAAATAATGGCCTTTATTCTAACCCAACTGTTTGGTCACTGACAAATCCAGTGGTCTCACAAATCCAAAGAGCACCTAAGTCAACGGCCTTTTGAAAGAATAAACCTAGTTCAGACCTTCTCTTTTAATGTAAAGAACCTGAGGCCCAAAGTCACAAGCAGGACTGAAGTCAAAATCATGTGTCTTATTCTAATGTTCTATTCACATCACCACATCACACAACAAAGGTTGGTTTGTCCGTTATCATGTTTCTGTTCACATTTAGGTTTAAAGCTTTACATAAGTAATGTTTTCCAAAATCCAGGCAGAGAGTGAAACAGAAGGGCAAGGTCCACTGTTTTATGTCCATGCCTATTCTGTGATCTTAAGAGGACTGAATACAATTCTCACTCTCATTCAAACATTGATCACTTAAAAATATTAAAAAAGTAAATATATATAATATATAAAAATAGCTTCACGTGCAAAAGCTGGGCTATTAATACCTCAAAGTAAAGGTATTCATTACTTCATGAAAAATTAACCTCACAGTTACCCCTGCTCTTCAAAGACTCTTGTAACAAGTTCTAAAATTTGGCTGTAGTCTTCACCCGCCAAAGTTAACTAAATGACCCCTGGTCTGCATTTTCCCGAGCACATGCATTTCCCAAGTGAAATACTGTGTGAGCAAGTGAGGAATGTCGCATCATTTCCCACAAAAGGTAGCTCATGAAAGGTGCTCTTTTTCTCCAGTCATCTCTTCTGAGGCACTATAATCCCTAACTTAAAGTAGCTGACCCACTGGCATCTTCTCAGGTCTTATCTGTAAATTAGAAATTGCCAGAAGGGATATTCAATCTGTACACTGTATACCTGCAATGCACTTCACTTCCCCTAAAAATATAATAGCAATGTCAAGAGCTCAATATGTACAACCATTTTAATGTAGCTCAAAATAGCAACTAAAACAAATTTCAAATATGTGGCTTATTACATTATTTCTTTAATTTATAAGATTTCCTTGAACTGTTCTCCTTACTTGGTGTTTTCAGATATTCAAATAATTTCTAAGATGCATCTTACATATTTATCTTATTATTATTACTTTGAAATCTTTGTTTTGAACATAATGTATCACAAACAAACTATTATAAGCTTGGACATAAGCCACATAGACACTGCATTCAGAAAGAAGTGGAAATAGAAGCTACCACTAAATTACATCTAGGTGTCTACTTAAGAGGGCTTTCCACCCCATTCAAAAAAAAAACAAAAAAATTTTACTAAAGATAAGTTACAGCCAATTCTCATTCTGATACCAACCTTATAAATATTACCTATAGAGATATTTTGAATTATATTCTTATTGATCATACTTATAACAAAAGAGGTTAATGTCCATTTGTAGCTTTTATTGATTAAATTCCATATGTTCTATGGTTTTACGTTAAATATTATGTCATAAACATGAAGTCTGCATTAGATTCTGAAGAACCTAAGTACATAGGCACTTTAAAAACACGTTCTAAGACTCACGTTCCTAATCAATGGGAGCCATGCAAAGAACACTGCAGGTTGAACAGGTACAGACCTGCTTTCATACAAACTTTAAAACAGCTTCCATAATACACTACCTATTCCTATGGTTTTTCCAGTGGTCATGTATGGATGTGAGAGTTGGACTATAAAGAAAGCTGAGCACCAAAGAATTGATGCTTTTGAACTGTGGTGTTGGAGAAGACTCTTGAGAGTCCCCTGGACTGCAAGGAGATCCAACCAGTCCATCCTAAAGGAAATCAGTCCTGAATATTCATGGGAAGGACTGATGCTGAAGCTGAAACTCCCAATACTTTGGCCACCTGATGCGAAGAGCTGACTCACTGGAAAAGACCCTGATGCTGGGAAAGATTGAGGACAGGATGAGATGGTTGGATGGCATCATCAACTCTACGGACATGGGTTTGGGTGGACTCCGGGAGTTGCTGATGGACAGGGAGGCCTGGCGTACTGCGGTTCATGGGGTCGCAAAGAATCGGACACGACTGAGCGACTGAACTGAACTGATTTGATGTTTAGAATGTAACACTGAAAGCTTCATTAAAATTCCCTTGTTATCTCAATGAAGAGGATTTTGAAACGACAGTAATCATGATATCAACTCCATGTACGTATGCCCATCCCTGCACCTAAGGTACACACCTTCGGTCATCTAGACTTCATACATAAATACAAACTCTCATTTATGTGTTGGCCATTTTTCCTTTGAAACTCTTCTCTTCCCTAACTTTTCAGTGGTTCTGAAAAGCTTCATCAGAGCCAACTAGGTAACGATCATTCAGAAATAAAAATCAATTTTAATAAGTAAAGGGTACTCTAGCATCCCAGTACTGTTCAAGAACTACTCTGTAAATACCCTCAGACTTTGCTAAGTTCTGGCAAGAATTCTATTTACTTTCCACAGGTTATTATCTACAAGGACTACTTGGCTAAATATCTTCCTGAACCCACCTATTCCAACCACCAAAATATTTTTTAATTAATTGGAAATTTAGGTAATGTCTCTGTTTCCACTGATTTGATTACATTCTAAAGCTAGCATTAAAGGAAATACACAGGCACCTGAATGCTAACATTTATCTTCTTGCAGGCCCAGTGCCCTCGATGGGGTAATGATAAGGTTAACAGTTTATTTAAATACCCTCCCTTAATTAAATAACTTCATTTCATCTCCAAGTACAAAGACCATCCTGATGGCCAGCAGCTGCCCCACTGCTCCAGGCATGAGTACATTTCAAGCCAGGCGGGCTGTTCTCTTTACTATCACTCAGCATCGATTCCCGACATTATGTTAACTCTTCTGTCCGAATGGTTCCATGTAGAATCATATCCCGTTTTGGGACTTGGCAAAAAAGACCAGAGAAAGTACATCCTTACATGTATGCTGTTATTTACAGTAAGAAACAATGCAACAGGATCTGTGTGCTGTGAATATTGCCTGTTCGTTCCTGAATATTCCTTTTCATAAATGTAACTGAGTATACTTTTACGGTAAAGTATTAAAATAGCCTGTACCGGAATTCAGAAAAAAAGAGATTTTAAATGACAGCAAAATGGAATCCAGGTCAAAGCAGATTTTTTAACCCAAGGTCTTTGAGGGTCAACAGACTGGGCTATGGGAACTCTGATTCCCTTGAAATTTTATTAAATTTTTATATGTATGTTGCACGGGTACATCTTGGGGAGGAAGATAGTCCATAGCTTTGATTAGATTTGTAAGGGATCACTGATTCGAAAAAAGTCTTTGTAGGGAAATCTGTCCTTCAACATAGATTAAGCTGACATTTCCCCAGTTAGCGCCCCACGTCTGAAATAACTGACATTCACGCGCATTATTTCCCCTACTGTACCCCGTCATTACTCTTGTCTACACCACTTTTCAGTGATTTGGATAACTTATCTTTTTAAGAAATTAAATGAGAGTCCCACTTATTAGTTAGTTCCTAGACTTCATGTCAGACATGGACAGCCACGGGGTTTCAAATAAAATCACTTTGTCCAAAGGATCATTTTATGCCACATACACGAGATCTCTGATGATTTTCTTCTTTGAACTCTTTTCTTTTTCCTCTAAAATAGTAAAATGTATGAAACAAGACATTCTGTCTACTTAAGAATGAAGGCTCTGTGATGATTTGAGGATTTGTGCCTGTGCAGTCAACTGCTACATTCCACAGTCCTGGAACATAGTAGGTGCTGGATAAAAGACCTGTTGAGTAAATAAAAAGGCCTGCAGCATTTAAACAAAATAAACCTCATTTTTTAAAGGAGAGTTCTGCAGACTGGACAAAGTGTCCCAATTCACTCACATAATTCTGTTTGGGCTCTAGTTTTAAAGGCTAATAAATGAACATTTTCATTTTTGTCACTTGAAATAAAGCAAAAATAAGTTTTCCTGCCAAAGTAGCTGTGGCATCAGCATCCTACAGTAAAATACATACAACTAGGCATTTTTTCATTGTGATTGGTGTTGACTCCATGTCTGCAAGTTCATAAAGGACTTCCCAGGTAGAAAAGTTTAAACGTAAAAAAGTTACAAAAACAGGTCACTGAATTTAGTTCTCAGGAACCTTTGACTTAAACTCCAAAACCGAACTGTATTTTGAATTTCAAGGATATTTTAATCCTCAGTAATACACACAACAGAAGAAATATGAGCAGACGGGCAAGCTAATAACATGTTTAACTTTATGAAAGCAAAGACAGCTGCAGATACAGACTGATCAGTGTTGAAGGGCACTCCCGAAAGGTCGGGAAACAGAAGGCAGAGAAACTTGGGCAAAGGAGCCGGTAAGGTACACACTGGAAAAGAAAAAGAACCAAACCTGGCACCTGACCGGGAAGCTCTCAACAGGCAGGGGGCCAGCCTGCTATATATGCGGTAGTCCCTGGGAACACGGTGAACAGAACACCGCTGAGGCTTTTCAAAAAGGCTCAAGACTATCAACCAGGACTGAGTACCAAACATCGAGGCAGGGCGCAGAGAGCCAAAATTCGATGCCAGGGAAAAAAGGCAACCCACACAGGATTACAGAGCTCTGAGTGAGACGGGGATTTCGGGGTAGAAACACTGGAGGGTGGTGAGGTGGTTCTGACTGTCTGAGTTGCAAGAAAGAAGTTGCAAGAGTTTGAGAGAACGAATGCGAAGACCCCTTCTCCCCCGGGCTCCTGCTCGTTACCGTCGCACGTACCAGGCACATGTACTGGCTACTCGGGTCCCTAAAATCACCCAACCTCCGCGTTTTACGGGCGGCGAAAAACCTAGGCGAAATCAAGGTCAGCTTCCCGCTTCACCCTTGGCAAGCCCTCTTGACCCTCCAGAAAAGCCCGGGGCGTTAGCTGCGAGCCGGAGTCGGAGGCGTGGTTCCGGGCTTCAAGCCGCGATGCGCCCGGCCAGCGCGGGTCCCCGGGAACCTGCGCGCCCAGGTGATGGGCCAGGGCGCTGTCTCGGGCGGGGAAAACGTGGGTCTCCTCCGAGCCCTGCCCGCCGACCCACGGTCTGAATTCCTCCTTTCCTCCTCCCTATCCACCCTCTTCGCTCTAAAATCAAGTAAAAAAAAAAAAAGTTGAGAAGTCGATGAAGCACGGAAATCAAACGGTGCTCCGAGGGCCAAGGTCCGCGCGGGTCGCCGGCGGCCCCCCTCGGGGAAAGCCTCGGAGGGTCGGACAAAGGGGCTCCGGGCGGCGCGCGAGGAGGAGCCGGGGCGGCGGAGGAAGCGCGGCCCCGGCTGGGAAGCAGCTGGGGACCTCATCCCGGGCCATTTCCTGAACGGAACCCGGCCCGGGCGGGAGGGGGGGACGCGACAGAGAAGAAGCGGGAGGGGGCGGGCGCGGGCGCGGTACCCACCGGTTCCTCCCAGGTCGGGCTGCGGGCGCCCGGCGCGGGGCGCACGTGCCGCGGCTCCATCGCGCCGGCCCGCGCCCGCCGGCCGCCCGCGGAGCGCGGACCCGGGCCCCCCGCCGCCGCCGGGGCCGCTGGATGCGCCTCCCTCGCCGCGGTGCTCGCGGCCGCCGCCGCCCGGCTCCCAGCCACCGGCCCTCCCGCCGTCTCCGGCTTCCGCCGCGCTGCGCTCTCCCGCCCCCGCGCCGGGCCCTCCGTCCACCTCCGCCTCCTCCTCCGCGGTCCAGCGCCGCGCGATCCGCTCCCCGCCGCCGCCGCCGCCGCCTCCCGCGGCCGCGGAGCCCGCCCCCCGCGCCTCCCTCCGCCCCCGGCTCCCTCCCCTTTACCTCCCCGCTCCCCGCCCCGCCTCCTCCCCGCCGCCCCCTCCTCCCGGCGGGCGGCCCGGGGCGCACGTGACCCCCCGGGCCGGCCTTATAAGGCGCGGAACCGAAAGCGGCCGCCGGTTGGTGAGGGGCGCCGGGCGGCCGCGGGGACGTGAGCGGCCTCCCCCCGGGACCGGGCGCCGAGCCGCCGCCGCGCGCGCGCGGGGAGAGCGGGGCGCGGTGGGGAAAGCCCGGCGCGGCCGGCCGCTGCGCTGGCGATGGGAGCGGCAGCGACCCGCGTCCCCGGAGCCGCCTCCAGCTCCCCTGTCCCCGCGTCTCCCTCTCCCGGTGCCCGCAGCCCGCGCCTGCCTCCCTCCCCACGCCGGCGGCCCGCGCGCGGGCACCTCCCCTCCTCCGGGCGCTGGGGCTTGAACCGAATCGCGCTGGACGGTAACCGACTTCGACAGAGCGAGGGAGATGATTGCATTCCAGAGCCGCTCTTGAACCAGCTGCGCCAGGGATGGTTTATGCTTTGTGACATTAAAAAGCCTTGCAGATGGCTTAGCATCTGCGAGAGGGGTTCAGCTTCAGGGAGTACTTTTTTTGTTTGTTTTTTTTAATGCCTTTTTAGTGATTAACGGTTTCATGGCAAGAAACCCGGCTCCGGAGTGGATCTGCCTTCCAGTTAGAGCGCTGCCTTCAAATTACGGAAAGGGATTGGCTCGCAGTGAGAGCTCAATAAATGATATGTCGCCTGGTCCCAACGTTTGAAAACGTTTCAAACAGCGTTTCTGATCCTCTTATGGGCATTGGAGACGGTTTCAGTCTATTTCCAACCCGAGAATGGCTTTGTTCTTGTTCTTCAGTCCCTAAGGCGTGTCTGACTCTTTGCGACCCCCGTGGACTGCAGGACGTCAGATTCTTCCGTCCTTCACTATCATCTCTTGGAGTTTGCTCACATTCACCTCCATTGAGTCCGTGCTGCTATCTAACCATCTTATCCTCCGCGCTCCCTTCTCTTTTTGCCTTCAGACTTTCCCACCATCAGGGTCTTTTCCAGTGAGTGGGGATGGCTTTTCACGTATTCCCTCTCCTGGACTTTCAGGCTCCTTCTATCAGCATCTTCCCAGGCCCTTCATCATGTAAAACATATATGCAAATTTTAAAAACAAACTGAAAATTTCAAAACACTTCCTTGATCCAGCCTGGATCCTCCAGTCCCCACCTCCTCACAGTCAAGCTCTTTGGGAGATAAATGCCTGTTTTTATTATTCTTACAACCCTTTATTCATCTACTGCTCATTCTTTCCTGCAACCGATCTCCGTGCCCACTCTTCTTCCAAGGCAACCCTGACAAAGGTCACCTGTGCCTTTCAAACTTCCCTGAACCATTGGGTTGTTTCCCTGCCCCCCAACCACCATTCGCTTCTTATTTAATGTATCTGCAATATTTGTCACTGGAGGCCAGACTTTTGTCCTTGAAACTATCTCCTGCATTGGCCACTGTGACACTTCAGTTTCCCGTTCTCTAAACGTCTTACTTGAACTTGGCCCCTTTGTCATCTATGACATGTTGGAATGCTAAAATAGTCTGGTTTTGGTCTGTTTCTAATGCTATCTGGTCTATCCAGACCCAACCATGTGCTAGCAATTCAACCTGTCCAGCCTATCCCAGATTTCCAGTCTGTAAAGCCAATTTCTTATCAGAAATGTCTGCCCAGACATCCCACTGGCCTTCAGCTCAGCTTGACTAAAACGGAAGTTAACTTTTCTGCCAGCTGCCCCTTCTCCCTGGTCTCATTCCTAGTTAACGTCTCCCCAGTCCGCCTCGTCAACCAAAGGAGAAATCTGAAATTGTCCCAGGCTCCCCCTCTCGCCCCCTTGGGAGACCATACATCCCTGTCCGCCACCTTCCGTCCATTTTACTGCTCTTGCTGGGTATGGGGTCCTTTCTTTCAAGCCCTTGAAACACTGCATTGCTTTCCTCGTTAGTCTCACTGCTGCTAAGCTACCCACACCTCTACCCATGCCATCTCTCACCTTGTGGCTAAAATAAGCTGTCTAAAATACAAAACTGAGCAAGTCATTTCCTAGAGGAGTACTTCAAATGCCTCTCCGTTGTGTGCAGGATGAAGTTCCAATATCTTAGCCAGCATCTGTTTCTCCAGTCTCATCAAACTTTCTGAGTTCCATGAATGCAGTTCCCTATCAGGCCACTTATTTTGTTGTTGTTGTTATATCTTCTTCTTGGCTTGATTCCTTTTTATATATACATAAAATTTTATTTACTTTTAGCTGTGCTGGTTCTTAATTGCTGCTCAGGCTTTTTTTTCTTTTCTTTTTTAATTTAATTTTATTTTTTTAATTGGAATCTAATTATTTTACAATATTATATTGGTTGGTTTTGCCATACATTGACATGAATCCGCCCCGGGTGTACATGAGTTCCCCCTCCCGAACCCCCCTCCCACCTCCCTCCTCCCCTTATCCTCCCTCTCGGTCATCCCCACATACCAGCCCCGAGCATCCTGTAACATGCATCGACCCTGAACTGGCGATTAGTTTCACATATGATAATATAAATGTTTCAATGCCATTCTCCCTAACCATCCCACCCTCACCCTCTCCCACAGAGTCCCAAAGACTGTTCTATACACGTGTGTCTCTTTTGCTGTCTCGTATACAGGGTTATCATTTGCATCTTTCTAAATTCCATATATATGCGTTAGTATATTGTATTGGTGTTTTTCTTTCTGGCTTACTTCACTCTGTATAATAGGCTCTAGTTTCATCCACCTCATTAGAACTGGTTCAAATGCATTCTTTATCTCTGTTGAGATGCACAGGCTTCTCATTGCAGTGGCCTCTCTTGTTGCGGAACATCGGCTCTAGCACGCAGGGGTTTCAGCATTGCGGCGCCTGGGCTCTAGAGCACAGGTTCAATAGTCATGGCACACGGGTCCCATTACTCCCTGGCATGTGGGATCTTCTTGGATCAGGAATCGAACCCATTTCTACTGCGTTAGCAGCAAGATTCTTTATCACTGAGCCACCGGGGAAGCTCCAGGCCACTTACTTTTATGCTGTGCCTTCTCATGGAACACCCTTCCTCTTACTCAGCCTGTGCAAACATCAATCAACCACAGAATCACCTTTCTTATGAAATTATTTTTGACTCTGTTGGCCCCTCTCTCTAGTCAAAATGCATGCCCCCCATAATGCTGTAGAATATTTTATTAAGCTCATTTTTACACATAATCTCTCTGATGACAAGTAATATGACTGACTTCCTCTTCCTAGTTCTGATGTATAAAAAGTGTTCAGTAAATGCCAGATGAATGAATTATATGATCCAATTGAGTTACTATATTTTTATATCTATAGAGAATGTTCCCTGTGTATTATCTCCCAATTCTGCAAATAATATGTTATTATCATCTTTTAGAGACAAAGAAACTGAAATTAGAAAAGAATAAAGCAATTTGCCAGGGTTCTACAGTATAAAGGTCAAAGTCAGGACTCTAACCCAGTTTGCCTGGTTAAGTTCACTAGGTGTTCGTCTGTGCATTGTTTTTCCACCTTAAATTCTATGTTGTGTGATACAATTATCTTTCTTTTTGTTAGTGATTACCTAGTATATATCTTTCCATCTCTTCATTTTCAACCATCCTAAGTCATTATTTTTAACTGTGTTTTTTTAAATAACGCTGCTGCTGCTAAGTCGCTTCAGTCGTGTCCAACTCTGTGCGACCCCATAGACGGCAGTCCACCAGGCTCCCCCTCCCCTGGGATTCTCCACGCAAGAACACTGGAGTGGGTTGCCATTTCCTTCTCCAATACGTGAAAGTGAAAAGTGAAAGTGAGTTCGCTCAGTCGTTTCCGACTGAGTGACCCCACGGACTGCAGCCTACCAGGCTCCTCCTTCCATGGGATTTTCTAGGCAAGAGTACTGGAGTGGCTTGCCATTGCCTTCTCCGAAATAACACTTGACTTTTTAAAATTTTTAATTGGAGGATAATTGCTTTACAATATTGTGTTGGTTTCTGCCATAGACCAACATGAATCAGTCATAGGTATACCTGTGCCCTTCCTCTCGAAACTCCCTTTCACCTCCCACCCCATCCCACCCTTCTGGGTTGTCACAGAGCACCTGATCTGAGCTCCCTGAGGCAGACAGCAAATGTCCATGGGCCATCTATTTTACACGCGATCGTTTCTGTTTCCATGCGGCTCTCTCAGTCTGTCCCACCCTCCCCTTCCCCCACTGTGTCCATGCGTCTGTTCTCTATGTCTGCGTCTCCACTGCTGCCCTGTAAATGTTCATCACAACTGTGGAATTTTTATATTCTTTACTCCAACCGAGAGTCTGCCTTTTAGTGACAAGCCTGCATGCATGCACAGTTGTGTCTGATTCTTTGTGACTCAGTGGACTGTAGCCCACCGGGTTCCTCTGTCCCTGGAATTTTCCAGGTGAGAATACTGGAGTGGGTGACCATTTCCTCCTCCAGGGGATCTTCCCGACTCAGGGATTGAACCTGCATCTCTTGCATGTCCAGCATTGGCAGTAGTCTATGGTAATGAGTTTTCATTTTATTATGTATGTTAATTAGGGTAAAAGGTTGCTGTAAGAAAGAACTCCTTCCTCCCTGTCACCCACCAAACACAACGTTTACATCTTCCCCATGAAGGAATATTGGGATGAGTAGTCCAGGCTGCTCTGTGGCTCCTTTGCCACATATGACTCTTCCATCCTCTAAAGTGTCACCCTTATTTACACAGAAGAAGGAAATTAGGTAGTTCCAGCTCAAGGAAGAATGAAAAGTGAAACACAAGTGCAAAGACCTAGACCCAGAAAGACCTAGACAGACTTATCTGTCATCACCCACCAGGTAAAACTTAGTTCCGAGGTCACACCCAGCAGCAAAGGAGCAGGACGATGAGACCGCTTGCTGGGTAGCCATGCCCCAACCACAATTCCATAACCATGAAAGAGAACAGATTTTTGGTGAAAACTAACACACTCTGTCACATTGTGATCCTCATACTTGAATTTATTACCACCCTCTCACTTCCTACTTATTTAACTTCCTTTTCTTTGCCTTTTTTCCCCTTTTATCTCCTTTTCATTGAATTTTCTTTAGCATACTCTTTTTTTCCAAACAATTCTAATGATTCGGAATTTATACCTATTCTATTCCAATCTTTGGTGCTTCCCAGGTGGCCCAGTGGTAAAGGATCCGCCTGCCAGTGCAGGAGATCCAAGAGATGCAGGTTTGATCCCTGGGTCAGGAAGATCCCCTAGAGTAGGAAATGGCAACCCACTCCAGTATTCTTGGCTGGAAGTCCATGGACAGAAGAGCTTCAAAGGCTACAGTCCATGGGGTTCCAAAGAGACAGACACCGCTGAGCAACTGAGCACATGCACCTTTCACTTCTTTAGTGGCCACCCTTAAAATTAGCATATAGGCATAACATCAGATTAGTCAGTATCTTCATCCCCTTCCGTTAAAGATAATTCTAAACAGACAAAAATAAACACTTCAACTCTCAAGTGCCATCACATATTTTTTTAACTCCCCCCTGATGTTTATACAGTGGTTTTCTCAGAGCACATTTGGAGTATTTTCTTTTGGAAAACTACACAAGGAAGAAATAAAGAAGTATAAGGTTTGGCTCTTTGTCATTTGAGGTATGTTACCATTGAGAGGACAGTGCATGGGATTTGCTATTAAAGAGAACTGCACCTGAATTCCTGTTCTTCTACTGATTAACCTTGAGACCTTGAGCAAGTTGTTTCCTCACTGTAAAATGCGCATTTGTTGTTGTTGTTGTTGTTGTTTAGTCACTAAGTCCTGTCCGACTCTTTGGAGACCCCATGGACTATAGCCCGCTAGGATCCTTTTGCCCATGAAATCCTCCAGGCAAGAATACTGGAGTGGGTTGCCATGTCCTTCTCCAGGGGGTCTTGTGATCCCAAGGATTTAATCCAAGTCGCCTGTATTGGCAGGTGGATTCTTTAGCACTGAGCCATCATTGTAAAATGAGCACAACCAAACCAGTGTCTCAGTATTCTTGAGGGCTAAATGAAATACTGTACTAAAAGTGTCTGAGATAATACAGATGCTCCTTATAAACATTAAAAAGGGAAAGAAGTGGCACGAACATGACTTTTATGTCACATAAAGTAGATAGGGAACATTGCCCCTCACTCCCTCCTGAGGGAAGGGATAGACTCTGAAATTAGCAGCTCCTGGAAAAATAGATTTTACAAAAGTTTACACAGAACAGATATTTTTAAAGCTCCCTTTTAAGTAAATGACACTTTGGTTTTAATCATTGGAACAACCATCTGGGGTAATTCTCGTTCTTTTCGTTTTGCAGATTGAGGAGATTACATTTTAGGGACTAAGCAGTTTGCTTGAGGTCCCAGAACTTGTAAGAAACAGAGCCAGCATGTTGAGTTCTTCGCGTGTAGGATCCTCATCAAGGAGCTAGAAGAATTGGGAACAGAGGTACACGAGACCTCCCTGGCGATACAGGGGTAAGACTTCCAATCCAGGGGTGCGGTCTCAGTACCTGGACAGGGAGATAAGATGCCACATGCCTCAGAAAAACAAAACATAAAACCGAAGCAATATCATAACAAATTCGTTAAAGACCTTAAAAACAGTCCACATCAAAAAAAATCTTTAAAAAAAAGAAGAGAGAGGAATAGAGGTACAAAGGCAGGAGCAGTAGGAGAGTGGACTACATACTCTCCAAGAACTTTGCTGGGGGGCAGGGGCTGCTGTGGTTTGTCGCGTAGGGAAGCAGTCCTGTTCCCAGGCAGGTAGGAAGGTACCCGCAGAGAGAAAAATGACCAAATGCCAGAGAGAGGGACTGACTCCTGGAAGAAGGACTGATGCCCAGGTGCAGAAAGAAGCCTTACAGAATTCTGTTTCTTCGGAGACGAGAACAGAGGAGTCAGGGAGGAGAAATGTACCATAAACATTAACTGTTGTTAGGACCCGGACTGGAATCTAGGCGTCAAGGGTGTTTTCTTTCCCGTTGCCCCAGAAGATGACAACAACCCTCAATACAAAGGTCTAGGATGGGTCAGGTCCAGGCTGTCCCTCCCTTTGGCCAGTCTCCAGCCCATGACACCCCTTCACTAGGCACTTCCCTTGGCTGGCTTTCCTTCCCCTCTGCTTTCTATACCACCAACCTTCCACCCGAGGGATCCGGCCAGCCTTCCTCAGGTGCCCTTTCCTCTCATCCCTTCTCCAGCTTTTTAACCCTGGGGAAGGACCTGAGGGACCACAAGTAGCTGATGGAAAAGGACCTCAGGGGCTCTGCCTGATCCCGCTGGTGAATTCCAGCGGTCCCTGAGCCCAGAACAAAGCGGGCGTCATTCTGTCTGTCCAGTCCTGCTGCTCCCCGTTATGCAGCCCAGGCCCTGTGGATCTCCTGTGAGGGCGGCATCAGGTGGGGATCCCAAGGGTGGAGGCTGAAGAGATGGGAGAAGGGTAGAAACTGGGGCGCTGAAAGAGTGGGGCTATTTGCACTTCATCCTCGGCGGAGGGAGGGCACGGCAGCAAGTCACATGGGGCCCTAACTGGGACGTGAAAATCATTTCATGGTACCTCTGCTCTTTGTCTCACCAGGAAAATACCTCACAACCTGATGTTTTCATTTCTTTACCAATAAGAATTCATTGAATACCGACTTTGTGCAAATCATTAACGCTGGCTTGTACAGAATTGTTGTTAAACGGTTCCCATTAGCTAAGAGTCTCGGGTCACAAAGTGTGGAATTTTTAGAACTTGACAAGTGGTAACAGTGAAGTTAAACTAGTAATTCATTTAATGATCATTTATTATCGTAATATTTTGGAATGTGTTAAAGGAAAATATTTTTTAAATGTATTATTTACCAAATCATAGTTATTTGGTTTATTCATTCAATAAACATGTACTGAGCACTTACTTTATCTGAGGCAGGGAGACGTCTAGGCCTTTCCCACAGAGAGCAGGAGTGCCGTGATGCAGATAGGGAGCTGCCTGAGCACGTGGAAGGGATGTCTAAAGCAATCTTGGAGGGTTGAGGGAAGCTTCCTGGAAGAAGGGACATCTAAAGTGAGACCTGGAAAGGGATAGTTAGGGCCGTTGGGCAAGTCATGTGCACACTGCTATATTTAAAATGGATAACCAACAAAGACCGACTGTATGACATATGGAACTGCTCAATGCTATGAGCCAGCCTGGATGGGAAGTGGTCTGGGGGAGAATGGATGCCTGTGTGTGTATGACTGAGTCCCTTCTCTGTTCACCTGAAGCTCCCACAACACTGTTAATCAGCTATACCCCAACACAAAATGGTTTTGGTGTTAAAAAAATAAAAATAAATAATAGAGCGAGACCTGGGACTTCCTTGATGGTCCAGGAGCTAGAACGTCACGTTCCCAATGCAAGGAGCCTGGGGTTCTATCCCTGTTCAGGGAACTATATCCCAAATGTGACAGCTAAGACCCGGTGCAGCCAAGTAAATAAATATTTTTTAAAAGTAAAATAAAGTGAGACCTAAATCTCAGTTTATATATATTTATACTGGACATAGTTGGGTATGGAGGGGTGGGTGGAAGAAAAGCAAGCCTAGGGAAAAGAACTGATTCTCTAGAAGAGCTAAGAGTCACAGGAGAGCTCTGCTGGTTCTTTCACATTCTGAGAAGAATTGTCATATGATCGTTAACCACAGTATGAAAAGGTGAATTAGAGCTGAGGCTGAAGAAATGAACGGATAATGGGTCACCAAGGGCTTAATACAGCAGCGAAGACACTCTGTGTTCACATCTTTGCTGCTGCTGCTAAGTCTCTTCAGTCGTGTCTGACTCTGTGCGACCTCACAGACGGCAGCCCACCAGGCTCCCCCGTCCCTGGGACTCTCAAGGCAAGAACACTGGAGTGGGTTGCCATTTCCTTCTCCAATGCATGAAAGTGAAAAGTGTAAGTGAAGTCGCTTGGTGTGTCCAACTCTTAGCGACCCCATGGACTGCAGCCCACCAGGCTCCTCCGTCCATGGGATTTTCCAGGCAAGAGTACTGGAGTGGGGTGCCATTGGCATAACAATAATAGCAAGCAGTGAGCACATCCTTTGACTGATTAATTAATCCTTAGAACTCCTAGAAGGCAAGTTAGGTTTGATTATAACAACTTATTATCTCCCATCTTTAATACCCTGATATTATGTCTTCAAAAGTGGAGAACACGGATACTGTTTTTAAAGATCTACTTCTCTTTTCTGGTAGTTTTTTTGTTTTTGTGTTTTAAGGAGGCTAAAGACTCTGATGCCGGGAAGGATTGGGGGCGGGAGGAGAAGGGGACGACAGAGAATGAGATGGCTGGATGGCATCACCGACTCGATGGACATGAGTTTGAGTGAACTCCAGGAGTTGGTGATGGACAGGGAGGCCTGGCGTGCTGTGATTCATGGGGTCGCAAAGAGTCGGACACGACTGAGCGACTGAACTGAACTGAACTGAAGAGAGTATTGGAATCAGAAGACCGATGGTTGAAGTAGGGAGGGAGGTATTTTGAACAAGCTTAGAAATCCTCTGACTAACCAGTCTGGCATCTTGAAAGATCTAGAAATTAACAGTTTCCTCCAGGGTGGAGTGAAAACACAAGATGGAACAGGCTTTACCCTTGGGGGTAGGGGATGAAGTTGGAAACATTTTAAACACAAGTTCCCATAACGTAGTTTTTGAAGCACTGCTTTGAATACAGAAATCAAAGTGAACAAACAATTGCAGGTTCACCGGGCCTATTATTAGAATATGATATCCTTGCTTTGCAGTCTTAAAAACACCCCGTCTATGGCGAGACATCAGATGAGTGGAACGACAGAGCGAGCTTTCCTAAAGAGAAATTTCCTGTTGGAATCAGTCAACAACCAGGCCACAGAATTAGTCACTTTGTTTAACTTGTTTCAGCATATCATTAACAAGATTAAAGGTTTTTCCAAGAGCTAGGATCAGGGTCATTAGACGTGAACACCTTGATGCCTTAAAATGAAGTTGTGATTCATGAAGTGAATAGGCTGATCATTTCTTCTCAGTATGAAAGATAACTGTAGGTTAGCATCCTCGGTGAACTGAGGAACAAACAGACTGTGACAGAAACCTAGGACCCTGCCCCCTCAAGGCCAGGCCTCCCCAAGGGTTCTTAACAAAGGGCAAAAAAGGACAGTGTGCCCCTAATTACTGTGAGGCTTTGTCGTCCCAAGCCATGACACAGTCCCTTGTTGAGGTGAGGTAGGCCTTCAGTCAAGAACCAAAGCAGGTCTCTTTTGCCCTTTCTTCCTCGAAAAACAAACTGGGGACTTCCCTGATGATCCGGTGGTTAAGAATCCACCTGCTAAGTCAGGGGACACAAGTTTGATCTCTGGTCTGGGAAAATTCCACATGCCACAGGGCAGCTAAGCCCGTGCATCCCAACAAGAAGGGCCGCCCCATGTGAAACCCATACACCGCAACTCGAGAGTAGCCCTCACACAGCAGCGAAGACCCAGAGCAGCCAAAATTAGTTAATTAAAGGGGAAAGAAAGAAAAGCACACCAGCTTCTCCTCGCCTTCTTTTCTTACCACTCTAATGGTGAGGAAAGAGCAGTCAACAAGAATGAAAGTCAGTGATTCCACTTCTCTACTTCCCAGGGTTCGTCACTCGGTTGTGTCCAACCTTTGGGGCCATACGTATCCCGCTGTGGGGTGGGTTGCCATGCTCTCCTCCAGGGGATCTTCCCGACCCAGGGATCGAACCCACGGCTCTTGGGTCTCCTGCTTTGGCAGGCAGGTTCCTTACCACTGCACCACCTGGGGAGCCCCCACCTCTGCCCTGATACCTAGTAGATACTCAATAAATTGTTGGATGAATATTTTATCTCATTGTCTTAAAGCTGACATTTGTATAATACATGGTAGGAGCCAGAAACTTTTATAAAAATTTTACACATATGCTTTCATTTTCATGGAGTCGCAAAGAGTCGGACACGACTGAGCGACTGAACTGAACTGATGCTTTCATTTCAGCCCCATAGCACCGCTGGAGCCAGGTACCAGATTTCTGCACTTTACATACGAGAAGAAGGCAGGGCTGAGACACGCTTGAGAAGGAGCAGCTGGGCTTTCACCTAAAGTCTATGCTTTTCAATCCCAAACGACACTGCTTGGCTTAGCTTGCCCACCTGACGCCTTCCCAGGTCAGAGAGGGGCCCTCCAGCCTGTCACCTCTGACATCCCTGAGAAGGAGAGACCCTTAAGCGGGACCAGGAGGAGCTGGGCGCTGTGTCAGGGGGACCATTTCCCTGGGCCTAGACCTTGGTGGATCACGTGGTCAGAGTTGAAGGCTCCAACCGCCCCGAGCTCTCAAGTCACATCCTGAGTGTGTGTGAGTGTGAGTCTACACCCACCAGCCCCATCTCAGCACAGAGAGGGCAATGGGAACCAGAGCTAACATTGGCTTGACTCTGGCCAGCCGCAGCAATGGCCAGTCAGAGGGGAGGACAGCCGTGCAGCAGTGAAGAGCCCTGCCTGTGGCTCGTAGAGGCTGCTGTTACCCGTGAGTTATTTCTCCAGGACCCCAGGCCCCTGAGACAGGGACTCAGCGGCTCAAAACCCCCAGGTGATTATGCTATGTCTCCCTAGCCATGGTTCTCAGAGGGTATCTTTCACCCTTCCCAGGACCCGAGACCCCTCTTCAGCACGTATTCCAGCTTTCTGTCTGTGATTGTCCCTCTGCCTCAATAAATAATGTTGAGTCCAGTCACCAGTCCTGACAACAGAAAAATCCAATTTGGCAAAGTCATTGGACCCAGGCCCACACTCTTTCGACCTTTCACAGGGTCACCCTGACCACTAAGATCTCCAGCCCACCACCTCCCTGGATCGTTTTGTTCTTCAGCTAAGTCTGCTACTGCTAAGTCGCTTCAGTCATGTCCAACTCTGTGTGACCCCATAGACGGCAGCCCACCAGGCTCCCCCATCCCTGGGATTCTCCAGGCAAGAACATTGGAGTGGGATGCCATTTCCTTCTCCAGCTAAGTCTAGTCTAAAGCTAAGACTGCTTCCTGGGTGACAGCTGTCTGTGCAATGGTAACATCCCCTGTTTCTCTGATGGTTCAGACAGTAAAGAACCCGCCTGCTGATGCAAGAGACACAGGTTTGATCCCTCAGTTCGAAATATCCCCTGGAGAAAGAAATGGCTACCCACTCCAATATTCTTGCCTGGGAACTTCCATGGCCGGAAGCCTGGTGGGCTACAGTCCACAAAGAGTGGAACACGACTAAGCTACCAACACTTTCACTTTTCGCTGTTCTTCCAGACCACCAAAGATGTCCCACTGTTTCAGTCAGACTCCTCTTAGCCCAGGCTATCAAACACAGTGTTTCCTTTTTTTGTTTGTTTGTTTAAATAAGGTCAGTGTTAAGATTTTTGACCATTTAATTTAGTCTTGCCACTGTCCAGGAAGAAATTGCTTTTGTTATGTGGCAAGTCTGTCTGCTCCTTTGTATTTGATCACTGATGGATTTCTCCACTCTGGCACACTGAGATCCTTAGCCACAATCTAGATTAACCTAAGAATCACCAGGACAGACCTCCCTGAATCCCGCTCTCAAACCACAAAGATCGCCAAAACAGGCTTTGTTGCTCACTTCTCCGACTATCTCATCTAATTAGAGAGAACAGAGATCTGTAACTAGAACGGGCCTGTGAGCTTGCAGTAGCAAGTTCATAGGGGCTGCTGAAAAGCCGGCAGCATTTCTAAAGTTGAATACTACCCTGGCTGCTTTGATCCTGGATTGGTTCAAAGATGCTAAAATAGGCAAACGGCAAGAAGCAGTTATAAAAAGGATCATGGCCTGCGGCAACCAACCTAGAAGTACATGCAATTCACAATTAAAAAGTGAACATTTTCACATATCAAGACACTGGTGGGGTTTCCCTGGTGTTTCAGTGTTAGGAATTCGCCTTCTGATGCAGGGCACACAGGTTTGATTCCTGGTTGGAGAACTAAGATCCCACATGCACCAGGGCAGAGCAATTAAGCTCACAGGTTGCAACTAAAGAAGCTGGTGCAAACCACAAAGACCCAGTGCAGCCAAGAAAAAGACACTTTATCTGAAGGCGGCCCAGTGACCATGTGAAATTTCGCCACTATCGCAGATGACCAGCAGTAGGGGGTAAAACTAGATAAAGGAAAAACTGAGTAGAGGACAGAATTTTAACTCCGTCCACTGAAATGCGTAACATTATTTCCCATCCCATCCTCATTGCGGAGGGGTTCTAGACATAAATGTGTATTCCAGTGACATTCCTCAGCTCCTTCAATGACACACTGTCACCTACTGAATCGAGTTCTTTACTGTGTGTGCTTCCAAGATGGCTCAGGGGTTAAAGAATCTGTTGGAGATACAGGTGACACAAGTTCAATCCCTGGGTCGGGAAGATCCCCTGGAAGAGAAAATGGCAGCCCACTCCACTATTCTTGCCTGGAAAAGTCTATGGACAGAGGCGCCTGGCAGGATACAGTCCAAGAGGTTGCAAAGGGGGAAAAGCCCTTATTCGGTGGGAAAACATTTCCAAAACAAAGTTACAGGTTCTCTTTTATTAAAATTTCTCTTCATGTCAGTGGTGAGGGCTTCTGACTGGGCAAGGTCCTGATCCTAATAGAAGCCACTATTCACCTGGGAAGCCAGTTCTGCAACTTGGTTCTGGGATTCCTGCCTGGAATTCATTCTTTAGCCTTTGGGACAAGCTATCTTTGTATCTTAAGAAATTCTTTTATGTGAAAATTAGTGAGAGTGGATTTTTGTTGGTTTGTACCCAAAAACGCTATCCAAGATGCTATTATTTTAGTTTGACAAATGAAATAATTTTTAAAGTAAAAAATTTCCTTTCCAGTCAGTTGGCATCAGAGATTCATGTCTGCTTAAGACTTTTGTTCTCTATATGTACCCTGGGGGTGTGGGGATGTAGGGTAATTTGCATTCAGAAATGCACATAAGTTAGAGGATGCAATGAAGGGAGGTGTGATCCCACATCAACCTAGGGAGAGCGGATAAACGTGGCACCATGATCTTAGGTTCTGCTGCTGCTGCTAAGTCACTTCAGTCGTGTCTGACTCTGTGTGACCCCATAGACGGAAGCCCACCAGGCTCCCCCATCCCTGGGATTCTCCAGGCAAGAACACTGGAGTGGGCTGCCATTTCCTTCTCCAATGTGTGAAAGTGAAGTCGCTCAGTCGTGTCCGACCCTTAGCGACCCCACGGACTGCAGCCTACCATGCTCCTCTATCCATGGGATTTTCTAGGCAAGAGTACTGGAGTGGCTGCTAGACAGGTTTAATAAAGGCAAACAACAAAGTTATCTCACTTCCTCTATCTTTTCCTTCTACTGACCTCTGAATAATACCCAGCCTGACTTCTGTAGCTGAGATCATGTAGAAAAAAATCTCCGCTGTGAATACAATTCATCATTACCAAGTAGCCACATAATCTGTTCAATTGCTACAGGACAGGAAGGCTTAGTGCGCTGTAGTCCACAGGGTTGCAAAGAGTTGGACATGACATAGAGACTTAGTAACAGCACCGTATATGTCTTCGTTTTAGAACTGATTAGTACTATAAGTAAATAATTGTTCAGAAAGAAACAGCAACAGTAGTTTATCGTTACAATATTTTAAATGCATTAGCCTTGATGGTTTGGAAATTTATTTTCTATTGATGTCTTCTTCTTTAGATCGTTGTCTTACGTTGAACAAAAAAGAAAAAGAAAGAGGCAGAGAGGTCATAAGGAGAAGGCGTAACCATAGGGTTAGGGAGAGGAAAAACATTGGGAAAGAGGAGAAAATAATATATCCCAAAGCTAGGGAACAACCTAAACTAAATTTCTCTTTCTCTTTGCATGTTCTTATTGTTTAGTCACTAAGTCATGTCCAACTCTTTGTGATCCCATGGCCTGTAGCCCACCAGGCTCTTCTATCCATGGGATTTCCCAGGCAAGAATGCTGAAGTGGTTTGCCATTTCCTTTTCCAGGGGATCTTCCAGACCCAGGGATCGAACCTGGGTCTCCTGCATTGGCAGGCAGATATTTTTTAGAACTGAGCCCCCTGGGAAACTTTGCATAGCCACCTTGTATTTTCACGTTTGCCTCCAGCTTCCAGGTGATTGGACCCACTGTTCAGCAGCTGGGGAGGGAAATTAGCATGAAGAAATATTGCAAGCAGGGCTGCGTTGACAGGGTTTCCCTGTCAGGGACATTAGGGTGGACATTAATCAGTACATTAATCAACACATTAGTCAGGGTGGACATTAATCAGGGTGGTTATTCTAATAACCACCATTTAGTTGGTAAATAGACTTTTAGCAGATTCCGCCTAAATGAAGCCAGTGGCTACGCCATTTTCTTGAAAACACCCTCCTGGAACCCTAGATTCAAGTTGAGTCCTTTTTATATAAGCTCACCTGGCACCTTATATGTCTTTGTTTTAGTACTGATCAGTACTGTAAGTAAATAATCATGCAGAAATAATCTATGTACTATCACCATCATTTCATAATAGAAAGATCTTTTAATATAAAAATGTTTAAAAGAGACAACTTTATTTTAAGAAGATCGAGAGACTTCCTAGGTGGCACAGTGGATAAGATTCTGCCTGCCAGTGCAGGGGACAAAAGTTCGATCGTTGGTCCAGGAAGATTCCATATGCCGAGGGGCAAAAAGCCTGTGTGGCACAACTCCTAAGCCCAAGCTCTAGAGACTGCGAGCCACACTGCTGAGCCTGTGTGCGGCAACTGCTGAAGCCCGTGGGTCTAGAGCTCGTTTTCCAGCACGAGAGAAGCCACTGCAATGAAAAGCCTGCACATCACAACAAAAAGTAGCCCCTGCTTGCTGCAAGCAAGCAGAAAGTCCAGGCACAGCAGTGAAAACCAGACACAGCCAAAAATAAATAAATAAAGGCAATTCTTTTCTAAAAAACGAAAACCTTTAAGACGATGGCAAATGTTTCCAAATGTAAAAAAATCATACCATAATTTAAAATACACATTTTATGTAATTGTTTAAAATACACATTTTATGTAATTGTTTTTTACACAAGTTTGTTGACTTTGGTGTCTTTATTGGACACAAGTAAGGAAGGAAAGCTCAAATGTCCAACTTGTGCTAGGAGTGTGGTTTTTAACAGTTCACCATGGATGTTAGCAACAGATGCCTTATTCTCACACAATCCAGAAATATTCTGGGTAAACTAAAAAAGGCTAAGGAACGACAGTTCCCGCAGGTTTAGCTGTTGTGGCCATCTCACCCTCAGAGCATCAGGTCAGATGTCTGGCCGGCCAGGCTGCAAGAAAGAACTCTGCCTAGGGCTGCACAGTTCTGGTCTCTAAGGCCCCGCATATATGCAGTTGTGTCTGACTCTTTGCAGCCTCCTCTGTCCATGGAATTCTCAAGGCAAGAATACTGGAGTGGATTGCCATTTCCTGCTCCAGAGGATCTTTCCGACCCAGGTATGGAACTCACATTTCCTAAGTCCCCTGCATTTGAAGGCAGATTCTTTACCTGCTGAGCCATCAGGGAAGAAATCCATCTCAAAGGGCTGCTGTGGGTCAGAGGACATTGGGGACGAACTAACTGGCTTTAGCCTGTGGACAAGTATTTGGAGACCACGTTGCTTAATCCTTCTAACCATTTTTCATACATGTTCCTTTTGCTCCCTTCTCCTCGGGTATTAGAGCTATAAGAGCTTGTGCTTTATTTGTATCTAGTTTCAGTTCAGTTCAGTTCAGTTCAGTCGCTCAGTCGTGTCCGACTCTCCGCGACCCCATGAATCTAGTTTAGAAGTATTTAAACACTTGTAATACATTTTTTCTCTTTGTCAGCCATAGCACATAACTATCATATTTTCCAATATAATTTCAAAGTTTAACTGGAGTATTTATAATTTACTTTGGCAGATGCTCTGTAAAGATCATAAAGCTGTTCTTAGTTTCTGCATGAATATATAATGGCTTTACCATTTGTTGGAAGAAACATAAAAACAATCAGTCTTAATTCCATATTACTATGTTTTTAAATTCTCCATTTGACTTCTGTAAGAATTGACTCCCATACCTAAATTCAGTAGAATTAATTCCAATAACAGGCACAGTTTACTAATCAGGTGTTATTAATACAAAACCATCTCTAATCTTAAAATTAATCAAAGTGATTTTAAAGATCTTCAACAAGCACATTTTTCAATACCTGGCAACTGCATACCACTAATATGAAGATCCAAAGATAATGACTGAATCTGGTATTGGATTTTCATAGTCATTCATTTCTTGAAATGAATATTTGAATATTCAAATATTAAAACTTGTCTCAAAATAAATGCCCTCAAAAACCGTTTGATAAAATTCCACATCCATTCCCATTTAACACTCTGAAAAGACTCTGATGCTAGGAAGGATTGGGGGCGGGAGGAGAAGGGGACAACAGAGAATGAGATGGCTGGATGGCATCACCAACTTGATGGACATGAGTTTGAGTGAACTCCGGGAGTTGGTGATGGACAGGGAGGCCTGGCGTGCTGTGATTCATGGGGTAGCAGAGTCGGACACGACTGAGTGACTGAAATGAACTGAACTGAACTGATACACTATGAAAAGAGGGAAATTTCCCCAACCTGTAAGAGTATCAGTCAGAAACAATAATAAATATCACACTTAATATTCATCCACTAAAGCCAAGAGAGAGAAACACAAAAATACCCAGCATTGCTAGTACAGATTTCTCTTACAAAACCAACAGCAATAATCAGTTGTCCTTTAAAAATCTTATTCATCCCTTGCGTTCATAGCAGCAGTATTCACAATAGCTAAAAAATGGAAACAACCTAAATGTCCATCAACAGATGAATGGATAAAGAAGTGGTATAAATATATACAATGAATTAATAATTACCATAAAAAAAGGAACGAAATAATGCCATTTGCAGAAACAAGGATGCAACTAGCAATTATCATACTAAGTGAAGTAAGTCAAAAAGAGAAAGACAAATACTATATGATATCACTTACATGTGTAATCTAAAATATTATACAATTGAACATATCTATGAAATAGAAACAGAATCAGGGGCAAAGAGAATAGACTGATGGCTACCAAGGGGGAGGGCGAGTGGGAAAGGGTTGGGTTGGGAGTTTGGGGTTAGCAGATGCAAACTAATATATCTAGAATGGAAAAACAACAGAGTAGAATGCAGGGAACAATAGTCAATATCCTGTGATAAACCACAATGGAAAAGAATATGAAAAGGAGCATATGTGTGGTGTGTGTGTGTGTGTGTGTGTGTGTGTGTGTAACTGAATCGCATTTCTAGAGAGCATAATTAACACAACTTTGTAATGCAACTATACTTCAATAAAAAATAAAATTTAACAATCCTGTTCATAATAAAAACAAAAGATAACACATATCTAGGATAAATAGAAATATGTAAGGTTTATTTGAAGAAAATTATAAAACTTAGCTAAAGGGTATTTCAGAAGATGCCAATATATCTTAGTCCTGCATTAAAAGATTTAACTATGATATAAATATAATATTTATACATATAAATATTTAATATATATTATATGCATTATTTAAAATGTTAATTCCCCCAAATCGATCCACAAAATCAATGCAAATCCTAAACCCCAATGCTTGCTTACATCCATCCATAGACATTAATATGCAAAGATGTCTCTAATATATTTAAAAACAACTTATGGGACAATATGTATCAATACAGTATGAGGCCGTATTTAAAACAAACAACAGAAAACTTGTGTGTGGCTACCTATATATGTACACACAAAAGTTTGGGAGTAAACTACTAAGAATGTTTTATTAATTGAAAAAAGTCTTAAATATCTACATCAATATAATCAATAATATAACCAAATCTGTACATCTGTAATTAGATAGCCAGGGTATATGATATACCCTTATAAACAATCATATACACAAATATCAATTTACCTAATTAATCATGTATCAAAAAACTATATTTGTTAAATATTCATTTTATAATTATAGAAAAGTTGAACCTCCTTTGAAGAATTTTTTAGGATTTCTACATTTGCATCTCCTGAGGAGAGGATTATTAAACTAAGTTATTTAACATATTTTAGGTAAACAGACAGATTTTAAACTACTAATGGAAAAACGGCCAGTACTCTCATAATAATAAAAATAACAGAGCATTTCATATTCCTTTGTTATCTCCTTACCTTTTTGGTTTTGTTTTATTTGACATGGTGACAAAGAGGAAATAAAGACAGTATAAATGAGGTCATTTTCTTTGGTAAGCTTTTATTTTTTTAATTAATTTATTTTAATTGGAGGTTACTTTACAGCAGAGACATTACTTTACCAATAAAGATTCATCTAGTCAAAGCTATAGTTTTTCCAGTGGTCATGTATCAATGTGAGAGTTGGACTGTAAAGAAAGCTGAGCGGCAAAGAATTGATACTTTTGAACTGTGGTGTTAGAGAAGACTCTTGAGAGTCCCTTGGACTGCAAGGAGATCCAACCAGTCCATCCTAAAGGAGATCAGTCCTGAATATCCATTGGAAGGACTGATGCTGAAGCTGAAACTCCAATACTTTGGCCACCTGATGTGGAGAGCTGACTTATTTGAAAAGACCCTGATGCTAGGAAAGACTGAAGGCAGGAGAAGGGGACAACAGAGGATGAGATGGTTAGATGGCATCACTGACTTGATGGACATGAGTTTGAGTGAACTCCGGGAGTTGGTGATGGACAGGGAGGCCTGGCGTGCTGCAGTCCATGGAGTCACAAATAGTCGTACATGGCTGAGCAACTGAACTGAACTGAACTGAATTACTTTACAATATTGTGGTGTTTTTTTCCATACTAAATGAGCTTCTAGAATCAAAGTTCACACTATTTATCAAAATGAAATCTAGTAAATTAGGGAGTTGAATGAAAATAATTAAATTTGGAATTGCTTTTCACCAAGGAACTAATTTTGGAGAAGGAAAAGGCAACCCACTCCAGTACTCTTGCCTTGAAAATCCCACGGACGGAGGAGCCTGGTAGGCTACAGTCCATGGTATGGCAGAAGTCGGACACGACTGAGTGACTTCACTTTCACTTTCAAGGAAATAATTTTACCACAAAATAGTGGAGCAATGGGCTCATGTCCATGTAATTCACTGCTCTTACCAAGTCGCCATCATCTGGAGGCCCCTTAGAGAATGCTGAAATGGTATATGGTTAGTGTACTGTTGAACCAGTGAACAGTAAACATGGTGTTTGTCCCAGAGCCAGAATGCCAGGTCCAGGAATCAAGATATGGGAGTGGAAGTCGTTCTTATCACTACACATGTTAAGAACCCACTCACCAAGTATTTCCTTCCTATGCCTGCAGCTTTAGGCTCTGCTGGCTTAAGGTCACAGTTCTCAAGGAAATAGTGTTTCCTTCAATGCCTACAACAATGTTTCTTCTATTGAGTTGAGGACTGAAGCTATTAACTGGTCATTTGGAGCACCACTAAATTAACCTGAAAAAAGGACGTGAATACAAGGTGCCTCTGTCATCCTAAATCCACTAAGAGAACAGCAGGGATCTTTAAAAGTTCAACAGTAATAGAAAATCAAATCCTAAGAGAGATGGTTTCAAAATTAAAGCAATTCAAAGGAAAACTATAAACCCAAAACACGGATCTCTCCAATTCAATCTGAGGACAGTGTTGCCAGCCAGAGAAAAAGAGAAGAAAATTATAGAAAGCATACTGAAAGAGATCATTGAAAATAACTTGTCCTCAGTTAAGAAAGAACAAGAAGTCTCTCTTGAGTATATGGAGGACTATTTCTGGATGTGTACTTGTCAGATTCTTGAGCTACAGAGGCATACGGTATTTAATGGAAACACATAAAGAGGAGAGGGAGCTATCGGTTACAGATTCAAAGAGTAGAAGATTTTTAAACTTATACAATAGAGAAAACATAAGCAATTCCTAAGAATAAAATTATCATAAAACTCCTAAAAATGCTTGATTCTTCCTGCAGATTCATCAGAATGCCTGAATGGCACCGGTTTGGGGTGATTTTTTTTTTTTTTGGATATTGGTTATTTTTTGTTGCTGTTGTTTGTGTTTAAGGCAGAAGAGAGTCTTTTGCAAACACAGAACCTGAAGGAATATTTTAACATAATCTGCATCCACAAAATAAACTACAAGACTGGAGCAAGAGGGACAATAAAGTTACACAAAGGTAGTTAAGTAATTTAAGTGTTATTGATATGAAGTCTAAAATACAAACAACAGAAAAAGTGAGAAAAATGTTTCTGAACTAAATTTGTAGTATGAAAATGATGCTACAGTATGAACAAAATCTATAATAAAACTTGGTACACAGTGGAAAGCTCAGTAAATGTTAACTTTCTTCCTTTCCTACACCAAAACAATCTGTAAAAACACAAAGAAACAAAAGAGACATGATTTAACAAGTTAGATTTTTGTAAAAAAGTAAAGACATAAACATATAGCAAAATTAGAATGCAATTTTATTGATAAACTGAAGAAAATTTGTTTTTTTGTGTGTGTTACCAAATTGCTCAACCACTGGCTTAACTTAGCCAAGAGGGAGAGAAACCAAATTTCAAACTCTAAAATAAGAAAAGATCTATAATAAATAAAATGAAAAAGTGATTAGGGACTGTCATAAAGAATTTGTAAAATTTTAACACTTAAGTGTGAATTTCAAAGATAATATGAAACAGGCGTAATATGATATGACATGGTATGAGATAGAAAACAAAATGTGAGAATTCTTCAGTTCTTTCAAAGCTCAGGAAATTGTTCCCTCCCTAGAAGTCTGAGATACAGTCAATTTCACTGTCTTGTCTTTGTAACCTGAATTCCATTCGTTCTGGCCTCTGTCCAATTAGTCAAAAAGAGGCTTTTTACAAAGCAACGCCAGGCTCTCCCAACATGCAGGGGAACGTTCCCAGAAGGCACTTCAAGGAAGCTGTGGTCAGTCCAAGTTGCTGCCTCCTATGCCTGTTGCCCAGTTCTACTGATGACCTTGTCCCTGACCTTCTAAGGTGCAGATCTTCTCAAACCTCGTGGAAAGACAAATCGGCATTGTCAGGTGAATGGCGGCTCTCTTTCACCTGAGTGATATTCTCAAGTCTCCCCCAGTGAGATCGATGGGGTGCAGAGGTGTTCCAGAGTTTATTAAGGTCTCTCTTTTGGTTGACACACAGCCTTTTTCCTGCTAGGGCACAAGCTAGCTGTCTCTGTTGAGACTCATTCATATGTTGTGGCCACCACTCCCTTTTGATTCTCAGACTCTCTTCCCCATTTTGCCTGACTCCTTCTTTTATGGTGGGTTCTGCTGCAGGGGCCATAGCCTTCTAGCAATCTGTCCCCTCTCCTTGCAGCTCTTACCCTTAAGAACTCACCTGTTCTCACACACTAGTTCTCCTTACGTCTACATCCACGACTCAGGTAGAAGCCAGATTTTATTTCCCCCCAGGGGTCTCTTGGCTTTCATGTAAGTCAGTGACGCAAGCAGAGGTGGACAGGAATAGTAGGTAACTCCACCTACCGAGTGAATTCAGACTTCATCTTCGACCTTGCTGATATGCCCTGTGTGTTCCTGAGGACCCCGTTAGGTATTTTAACAGATGGAATTTAATATAATGATAAAAGGATGATCTTATTTGCAAAACAAAAATAGAGAGAGGACACCAAGAAGGGAAGGGAGGGTGATGATTTGGGAGATTGGGATTATTAACATGTATACACGATTGATACTATGCATAAGTAAGTATTAATATAACATGAGGATAGTAACTAAAGGGAACCTACTGTGTACCTCAGGGAACTCTGCTCGGTGCTCTGTGGTGACCTAAATGGGAAGGAAATCCAAGAAAGAGGATCCAATCCAAGAAAGATATATATATATATATACAGCTGAGTCACTTTGCTGTACCGTAGAAACTGATGCAACACTGTAAAGCAGCCACACTCTAACAAAAATTAATTTAAAAAATGCATGTGAGAGTGCTTTATAAACACCACATATAAAGGAAACTATTTTTAATAAAGTCCCCAATGAATTCCTAAATGCCAAATCCACTGGATAGTTTACCGTATTAACACACGTGATTCCTTTGTAATATTTAAAGCTGTTGGACACATGCTTCCTCCTAAAACTTTCTCTGAGCTTAACTTCTCTGATACTTTTCCATTCCCCCACCTCCTCCTTGTCTAACCACACTCTCTTGGGCTCTTCACAAGGTCTTCCACTTCCATCTACTTCTTTACAGGTTAAATGTTTGCTCAAGAAATTCACATTGCTAATCAGAAAGACTCATACTATGACATCAGAAACTTTTTTAAACTAAAAAAAAATCGTTCACTAAAAAATTTCTAGGCTATCAGCACTTAAGCACATTGTCACAGAGAGTTAATTCAATTTTTGTATTTCTGAAGAAGAAAATTCAAGCCTCGAAGTGAAGCCACGTACTTAAAGCTATTCAGTTCAGTTCAGTTCAGTCGCTCAGTCGTGTCCGACTCTTTGCGACCCCATGAGATTCTTGAGAGTCCCTTGGACTGCAAGGAGATCCAACCAGTCCATTCTAAAGGAGATCAATCCTGGGTGTTCATTGGAAGGACTGATGCTAAAGCTGAAACTCCAATACTTTGGCCACCTCATGAGAAGAGTTGACTCACTGGAAAAGACTCTGATGCTGGGAGTGATTGGGGGCTGGAGGAGACGGGGATGACAGAGAATGAGATGGCTGGATGGCATCACCGACTCGATGGAGTTGGTGATGGACAGGGAGGCCTAGTGTGCTGTGATTCATGGGGTTGCAAAGCTATTAAATGAGTTAAAATCAAAGATCCAGTGGCATTTATACATGCCTGACACATGGTTTTAGCTCTGGCCCCAGGCAATAATACCTTTTCAAATAATAAGCAAATGAAAATTCCCAGGGAAGTGACAAAACGCCAACAGGCATTGTCTCTTGTCATTTCATTGTTTCAGTTTTAATTTACTCATTAGTCTGTTTGTTCTGTGACGAAGAAGTTAGTAAAAAGCCATATATAACATGCATATTTCTATCTTGTCCATTTTCTTCTCTCCTCCACCCCTAATAATATTTTTTGAGTTTTGAAAAGTAGTTAGTGAGTTTATAATATAACAAAATTAAATGTTTGAATTTTTATTGAATTATACTCACATAAGTTCATTTGTAATACAGTAAACTTACTCATCTGAATATATTTAGCTTGCTTAGGTTATAACATTGGATTATTTTACTGTAAATATCCAGCGTACTCTTCATTGGAAAACATTTATTGCTAATTTGATTGACTTTCCATAAATTGCTTAAGTGAATTATTTTAGGGCTCTGTGAATTGGCTCTTAAGATGTAGTCTTTGGACTGTGGGAAAAAGAGACAATAAAAACAAGGTGTGATGCTCAGTTGAACGTGACCCTTCAAGACCCCACATGATATGTTCCCAGCCCCACTCCTTAGCTTTCTGGCTTTTTCCCCTCCAACCTCTCCCTCATTCACGCTGCTTTTCCTTGCTGTACCTTAAATGCCCAGGCATAGCCTACCTGAGGGCCTTCTACCTGGAATGGTCTGGACTGAAATCCCCACATGACTCACAGCCTCACCTCTTACAAGCCTTTGCTCAGCTGTCACCTTCTCCATGGGCCAACTCTGACCACTCTAGTGAGAACTGCACTCTGCCCCGCCCTCCCTGGAGCCTCTGGGTCTCCCATACGCTACTCTGCTGTTTTCCACAGCACTTCTCATCTTCAAACATTCCACATAACATTTACGTTCATGTTAAATTTGTGGGTTTAGTGTTTACTGGGTTGGAACTTAAGCTGAATTTGGGGTTCCCTCTCACTCTTGAAAAAGAGAGGATAAGGTGTAACCACCCGCTTACTCTGCTCACAGAGTATCAGCCAAGAGGGAAGGAAGGCGCGTTAGGTAAAGGACCCAGTCTATCAGAGGGACAGGTTTTCTGCTTTTTCAGAGTAGGTATTTTAGCTAGGACTTGCTATGTCACCATGGAAGTCACACACATTACAACAGAAGGGTCTGCTGAGTCACTGGTAAAACTTAGACTCCAACAAGGAGCCTTACACTGCTAGTAGCAATTGTGAGCTTTCACAAGCATGACTTCCCTGGGGAGCATCCCTCTGTGCTCATTCACAGGAGCATCTCTCTGCTGGGAGGGAGGAAACACAAGCATGTCATTTGCCTTGCTCTCCTCTCTTAACCAGACCCACATAAAGGCAACCATGTACCCCTGCCTGTGTTCTGGAAATAATGATCAAAAACATTGCGAAAAGAGAAGGAAAAGAAGACCCTGACCTGGATAATCCAAAACGTACTGACTGATTTCTATGACTAAATGTAGTACTTGTGCCTGAAGAGTACCTGATAGGAAAATATATGATATTCAATAAATGGTATAGAAACATTTGGAAAAAGATAACACTGTATCCCCATCTTATCTTATACCTTATATCTTACACTTGAATAGACTCCAATAGATTAAAATGTGAAAAGGAAAAACAAAAATATATAAGATCTAAATTAATATTCATTTATTATTAGGTCACCAAAGGTAGAAAAGAAAGACTTAGAGAGATTTCATAGATGTCATTCCATTCAAAAATTAAACTTTGTTTTAAACAGAGTTAAAAACAAAGCATATCAAGAAAAATATTCAAAGGCCTAATTTCCTTCACATATAAAGACCTTATACAGATTAATAACAGAACAGAATGTTTAAGGGAAAGAAGATAGTCCAAGGAAATGAGCAAGCAATTCATGCAAAAAAAGAGGCCGAAAAGAAACCAGAACAGTCTCTACAGCGACAAATGCCTACTGCCGGTGACGACTGTAGGGAACTACGTTCTTAAATACTCTTTGTGAGAGTGTAAACTGGTACACATTTTTAGAGACAGTGTAGCGTGGCAGTAAGAACCAAGATGTAAAATGGATCTACTTTGTGACATAACAATTTTATTTCTAGCAAAGTATAGCATGGCTATCTCTTATGAACAATCACATATGTGTTTAGAAGTATACTCATTGTTGCATTTTTTTGAAAAGCCAAAAGCTGGAACTACCTAAACATCCATCAACAGTGGACATCAAATAAATAATAGTATATATCCAGACAATGACATTATGCAACTGAGAAGTGGTATGAGGGAGACGTACCTGTACTGATTTGGAAATACATCCATAATATTTCACTGAATGAAAAAAGCAATCTATAGAACTGTGGGAATAGAGGGATTATACTTGTGGGTGAAAAAAACAAAGGATATTTATAAATGTGATGGAATAATCCTTTGAAGTTTTTACTAATGTGTCCCCTTTCTGCTACCATCACCTCCTCGGGTCACTGCCTTCCACTCCCCACAGCTAGGGCAGCTCAGGACTTGGGGAGGGCTGAGCCACAATGGAACAGAGAACAAAAGACTCAATTCTCAGCTTTTTAGTTTCAAAATAGAATTTTGAAACTCCTGGCAGAGACAACAGGTCAAAACAATAGCTTTGAACGAGCGAGTGCTGATAGAAGAGCTGGTTTTCCTGCTTTACACCAGACAGAAATATTCCTGGAGAGAAAGGAGAAGCAGAGAGAGCAGAGACAGTGGGAGGATCAGCACACTGCCTACCTTGGGCTGGACCACAGCATCAGGGGGTCCAAGAGGAGGAGGAGATGTGCCCAGTTTCCTGTCTAGGAGCCCCACGGGGTTCCTTTCGCTGTCTTGGCGGCAGAACAGAGGAGAGACACCTCCAAGGCAGCTTTGTTATCTGGGGCCCCGGAGACCAGTCTCAAGATTCGTAATAAAGAATCAACAGCCAGTTGACACCTCTGGGCCAGCATGAGGCTACACCCTCAGCAGAAGCGGCTTCAACCACCGGGCCTGTACAGATGCCAATGTGGAGAGCTGGTGGGTGGCGGCCCAGAGGCAGAGGTGGCGGTAGGCCCTGGGGTGGATGCCTGCATGTGCAGATCTAACGCGTGGCCAGCCACCGCTTCCACCAGGCCTCTGAGCCGGCCCCCTGGAATGTAGAACAGCAATGCAGAGGCAGAGGAGCAGAGAGGAAGCCCCTCAATTGACTGAGAAAAGCCTGAAATGCCTGCATTTCCTTTGAATTGACAAACATTTTCTGCCACTTGAAGGAACTGGTGCTCAAAGCCGAAGATGTTATTTTTAAAAAATTACATTTTTGCACTTATGAATGGAGTGCCCTGAAAATAATCATGCCTGCTATGTATAGATATATGCTTGTTTATAAATAGAGAAGCTCAGGGAAGGTATTTAATAGATTTAACGAGGGAAATCTCTGGGGAGTAAAAGTGGAACAGTGAGGACAGTAGGGGCTTTCGCCTCCACACAGACTGAATTTTTGAGCACGTATTCATTTATAACCTTTCTTAGAGAGCCTGTCCTTAAAGGATCAGAGTACATGAAGTCAACTGGACAGACAAAAAACAGTTGTAGCAGAGGGTGATACCAGATCCCCAGGGGGCACTAGTAGTAAAGAACCCGCCCAACAATGCCAGAGAAGCAGGTTTGATCCCTGGGTCGGGAATATCCCCTGGAGGAGGGCATGGCAACTCACTCCAGTACTCTTGTCTGGAGAATCCCGTGGACAGATGAGCCTGGCAGGCTACAGTCCATGCGGTCACAAAGAGTCGGACTCAACGGAAGTGACTTGCCCAGCACCCCCTCACAGAGGGTAATACAGGCTCCGTTTTCAAAAATGTCCCCAGAAGCGCAAATGAGACAGGACAGATGTTTATTAGAGGTCTTAGAGATGACTGTCCAAGGGTTTAGAAGACTCTTCCAAGACCCCAAGATCACTGGTGCAGTGTCTTCTGAGAGCCCTTCCATCAGGTTTATTTTCAGATACCCCCTGAAGACCTCACCAGTGAGGAGATAATAAGTTAAGAATTAAATTTTTGACCTAGATCTGGAAAGAAAAGAAATGAAACCTTGAGCAATCCTATCATATTAAGTCATCGTCTTCTTGATACTAATCCTCATAAAATTATTTTTTAAAAGACAACTTTTAGAGTGGTTTTAGGTTCATAGAAAGCTTGAGGGGAAGGTAAGCGATTCCCCGCATACCCTCCGCCCCATCACATGCGTGACTTCCTCAGTTGTCAACATCCCCCAGAAGAGCAGTACCTCTGTTACAACTGATCAGCCTACACTGGTGCTTTGTAACCACCCCGAGTCTGAAGTTCACCTAGAGTTTACTCTTGCTGTTGGATATTCTGTGGGTTTGGACAAATGCATAATCGCATTCATCAATCATTATCTGCTTGCCAATGCAAGAGACGAGGGTTTGATCCCTGGGTAAGGAATATCCCCTGGAGAAGGAAATGGCAACCCACTCCAGTACTCTTGAGGGGGAAACCCCATAGACAGAGGAGGCTGGCAGGCTACAGTCCACAGGGTCGCAAAAGAGTGGAACATGGCTTAACAACTGAACAACAACAAATCATTATAGTTTCATACACAATATTTTCATCAAATGTAAAAAAAAAAAGTCTGATTGGAACAAATAAGTGCCCCCCGAAATTAATCAATATCCTTGAAATATTTTTCACCATGTGAATTTCCAAGGGTGGTATGCATGACAAAGTAAAGAACACTTGTGTCAAATGAACTTTCCTACAAAAGAGAAAACGACTCACAGGACAGACGAGGCTGCCAAGGGGGAGTGGGGGATGGATTGGAAGTTAGCGATCAGCAGATACAAACTGCTGTATGTAGAACAGGTGAACAGCAAGGCCCTACTGTATAACATAGGGAACTACATTCAATATCCTGTGATATACCATGATAATGGGAAAGAACACGGAACAGAATATATATGTACAACTGAACCACTTTGCTGTAGAGCAGAAATTAATGCAGCATTATAAATGAATAATACTTCAATGGAAAAAAAAGAGCATATGTGTCCTTAACTATCGCATCTACATGGTTTAAATTGTGCCTCTTCCCAGAGTGCTGAGCAGAGGGACCACTTGTTAAACGATAAACATGGCAGGAAAAACTACATTTTTATCTCTATTCCTATTGTTATTATCATCAATACTCTTATCGGTTCATCTGGGGGAAGGTGAAAAAGTGAAAAGTGTTATTATTCAAGCAAAGGTTAGACAGGTATCTGGGGGAAATGAATTCCAAGTTGAGGGAATAACAAAAGCAAAAGCCACAGTGTGGCGCCTGAGGCATTTGATGGCAGCGGGAGGTTACGCAGGTCTGAAGGTTCACAGGTGCACCGTGAGGACACCAGTTTTACCCCGAGTGCATGGAAGCCCAGCAAAGTGAGGGTCATGCAAATACACTTAGAATTGAATGTCGTCATTGGGTTGCTGTGACCATTCCAGGCAGAAACAGAACTTCGATAGAGGTTGGTTCAACACACAAATTTCTGTGCAAGACAAAAGGTCTATCTTGCTCATCTGGTGCTCCTGAACTCCCCCAGGTGTCTCATTTCTCTCTTTAAAGCAGGCCTGTTTCTTGGTGGCTCAGCTCCTAAAGAATCCGCCTGCAATGCGAGAGGCCTGGGTTTGATCCCTGGGTCAGGAAGATCCCCTGGAGAAGGGAATGGCTACCCACTCCAGTATTCTGGCCTGGAGAATCCCATGGACTGTATAGCCCATGGGGTCACAAAGAGTCAGGCACAACTGGGTGACTTTCACTTTACTTTGTTTTACATGGTTCACTATAATTTAATCTCACCACGGAACAATGGTGAGGGTGGTGGGTGATTGGTCTACAGCCATTTTTTCCCCTCCAATGTTCACAAAATCATCTCTTCTGGGTAGGAATTACAAAACTGTAGGCAAGAAGACCAGCAAGACGGTAGTCAAGGGAGCCAAGAATGAGAGAATCAGGAAGAAATCAGACAGTGATGATGCAGTGACTGGTGATGGGGTGGAGACAGAGGGGCTCAAAGATGGACTTAAAGGAGTTCAGAGGCAGTGGATACTGAAAAATTTAAGGCTATTGTTTTTGGCTGTGCCTTGTAAGTTGCAGGCTCTTAGCTCCCAGCCAGGAATTGAATCCATGCCTTGCAGTGAAAGCACTGAGTCCTAAGCACTGGTGTGTGTGTGTGCTCAGTTATGTCTGACTCTTTTGCGATCCCATGGACGGGATCCTGCCAGACTCCTCTGTCCACAGAATTTTTCAGGCAGGAATACTGGAGTGGGTTGCCATTTCCTTCTACAGGGGATCTTCCCGACCCAGGGATCGACCCCACGTCTCCTTCATTGGCAGGAAAATTATTTACCACTGAGCCACCTGGGAAGCCCCACCAGGGAATTCCCAAGCCCCTTTATAATCAATTCATTGTCATTTTATTTTGAAAGCACAGGATTTCTGCGGGGGGGTTAGGGAACGGCCCTTTGTACATCGTGATGTCGCTTCGGGCAGTGGAATGACTACAGGAAATCGCAGTTACTCAGAACAGAAGGAAGTATTTTCCCAAAGGGGCTTCCCTAAATAGAACAGGTAGTGAGGAGCAGCCCGTTCCCTGACTCGGAGCAGCCTCAAGTTAAAGCTGGAAGGACCGCTTGGATTCTCTGCGTGTAGTTTCCTAGGACTGCCCTAACAGCACGCCCCAGACTGAGGGGCTTAACCTCTAGAAGCGTGTCTTCTCACGGTTCTGGCCTCTAGAAGGTCATGATCAAGGTGCTGGCAGGTCTGCTTTCCTCTGAGGTCTCTCCACGTGTCTTGCTTGCAGTGTCCTCGCATGGCCTTTTCTCTGTGAGTGTACATTCTTCATGTCTCTCTGTGTATCCAAATTTCCTCTTCTTATAAGGACACCCGTCAGATAGGATTAGGCACATTCCAACAAACTCATTTTAACTTTATCACCTCTTGAAGGCCCCATCTCCAAATACAGTCGCATTTTGAAGCACCAGGGGTTAGGTCTTTGACATATGAATCTGGGAGAGGCAAATTCAGCTTACAGCACGATGACTGCATGTGTTTTTAAGAACCACAAACATGCATAACCAAAAATGGATTCCTACCCCAGGGAATAAGTGTAGAGGAAGAATAGAGATTAAATTGAAATGGACTGAAATACATTAAAAGGGGAAAAAAATTGCTTAGTTAAAGAAAAACATTTCCCCAAAGAGTTAAATCTCTGTCAAATCATTTCAAGCCAGTGGTAAGCTGAGTTAATTGTCAAATCCTTCAGCAAGATCTAGTGGGGGAGTTAAGAGCAGTTATTATCTTAAAAAGAGCACATTTCTTTGAAACGCTATTATGTTTTAGAAGCACATAAAAGGTTTCCAAGGAGAGTCCCTTTTGTATAATGATGCAAATTGAACTGAGTGGTTTGCATTATTTCTGGGTGACATCTATGGGGAAAGACAGAAAAACCCAAAGGCTGCGCACTGCCAAAAGGTACATTTTCTTGAACTGGAGAGTTTGAGATAGCTTCTGGAGATGGAACACAGAAAGCTTTGTAAAACAGAGACAATAAGAGGGGAAATAGCAGGTCTTAGAGCTTTGTAGGTTTCCTGCTGTTTGTAGCTCCCAGGTCCAAATATAGCTGTATTTTAAGTTTTTAAGATGTTCATTTTGTGTGAAAATCTTTCTCTGTCATAGTCTCTGCCTTAGTGGAACAGTCTAGGAACAGAATATCTGTTAACTTTATATGTCTCTTTAAAAGAAAATGATTAATGCTGAGGATTCCCCCAGCTATCTAGATTTTCTGAACATGAACAGAAGCACTTCTAAGGAAAGAATAGCAGAATAAGTAATATTAAAATGAAAGAAAAGAAAATTAAATTAAAATGATTACAAATCAAAATGGATTTAACTTAATTTTAATTTTAAGGTAATTAACAGTAAATTTAAGAGGAAAAAAATTAAATCCAAAGAGAGTTATAAATGTGTTATGACTAATTCTGACTTCTCCTAAATTACTATTTTCTTTCCCAGCACTAATCCCCTTCAGAGACCAGGAGCTTCTAGCCCACTTATTTATGTTCTATTCCAGTTTTTTCTCCCGAGACTGGTATTCGGGTAGTATGAAACAACTGAATATCTGCAAATGCCTTGGCAGTGGGTTTTGTTGTTTTATTCTATCAATGTGAATCCATTAGACATCTGCCTTTATTCCATTTGAAAATGCACCTTTAGTCTAATAAAGCTCTGGACGCATCTAGGCCATGCATCAAATGTCTCTGAAGTATTTAGGTGCCACTGTGATGAGAACCTCATAAATAATTATATGCTTGGGCATCACATTATTCACTAGTGAAGCTCACTCTCTTTAGAGCTGTTTTGAAGAAATCATTTGTGAAATTCCAGTAAAGGGTTCGTCAGCTTTTTCAATCCCCTCTGAGCCCAGTCTCACTGGCGGCCATCTCCCATTTTCCATTTTGCTTACAAACATCCTGCGGAAGTTGAAACCGGTTCGATGGCAGTGTCTTGGTGGATTGCGTCTTGACCACTGTCTCACAGCTGCTTTGTTCTAGCCACGTCCCCCAAAGCACTATGGCTCTGGTTTTGTTCACAGCTGGTCTGAGTCAGTATTACACTTCCGGGAGGGCCTGAGTTTCATAATCACTTGATCATCACAGGGAGGCCTGGCATGCTGTGATTCATGGGGTCGCAAAGAGTCGGACATGACTGAGCGACTGAACTGAACTGAACTGAATTGAATCAACAGGAAAACAAATTCAAAGCCCACCCTGAGTCTGCATCCCACTTTCCAGATGACTCAAAAAATATTCTACCTTTACAATGCATTATTCAAATTTCTTACCTCCACAAAGAGAAAGGTATCACAGTAGGAAACGGCAGCACTCAGCAAGTGTACAGTAGCCCAAAGAGTCAGACACGACTGAGCAACTTTCACGCACACTCAGGCAGCAAGTGTTATTGGCCACAGATTTGTCTTCCTTCTTTACATATTTCTCTTCTTTCTCTCTCCTACATGCTTTTACATATTACATAACATCTATTTTAAACCCCAGTGTCAAGGCAATGACATTGCAAAGAGGCAGCGTTGCAAAAGGTAAGCTTCAGTGAAGTATACATGTGTGTGTGCTTAGTTGTGTCCAGTTCTCTGCGACCCCACGGACTGTGGCCCACCAGGTTACTCTGTCCATGGGATTCTCCAGGCAAGAATACAGGAGTGGGTTGCTATTTCCACCTCCAGCGGATCTTCCTAGCCCAAGGATTGAACTCGTGTCTCCTGTATAGGCAGGGAGATTCTTTACCACTGACGATAATGTCGTGTAATAAATGCTGTGACTGCAGTTTAGACTGGATAACACTAGAGTTTGTCTTAGTTTGGGTAACCTCATCCACCTAAATCAGAGCCTAAGAAGAATATTTGAGTACTGGTAGTTTATCTGAGTGGCCATGCAAGGAAGCAGAGGTGAGTAGGTGGATGAATGAGAGAAAAAAAGGAGAAAAGCTAAAGTATGTCTTCCATGAGCAATGATGTTCTTTAGGGCACAGTCCCACTGGAGACCCTCTAAGGAACTGTGTTGAAAACTGTGTAGAAAATCACTGTATTGGATGATCCACTACTCCTGTACTAATTGGGAGTTGTTTCTGACATTGCTGGGCTTCCCTGGTGGCTCAGTGGTAAAGAACCCTCCTGCCAATGCAGGAGACACAGGTTCAATCCCTGGGTTGGGGAGATCCCCTGGAGAAAGAAATGGTACCCCACTCCTGTATTCTTGCCTGGGAAATCCCATGGACAGAGGAGCCTGGCGGCTACAATCCCTGCGCTTGAAAAGAGTCAGACATGACTGAGCAATTAAACAGCGACAATCTGGAGGGTACTAGCTTCTGCCACACTTCCACACTGTTTCTGCAATCAGCTGAGCAGTTTCTCATTGATTCAGAGACAGCTCCAAGGCAGCCCAGTGCAGAGACATTTCAGACAGGACTTGAAGTGGGGAGTGGGCGAAGCACATAAAACTGCTCCAAGGTAGGCCACGAGGGTGTGCACAGAGCTTCACAAGCACTTGCTCCAGGGAGTATCAAGGGGCTCTCAGTTTGATCTTGGGGTGGGAGAGGAAAAGGAGGTTTCCTAGAGGAAGCCAAGTCTAAGCTAAATCTAAAAATAAACCAACAAATCAAAGGATTGATGTAAGATCCCTTCCCTTTTCACAATGTACTAAGTCCATTATTATTAAAATGTATAATAATAATAGACTGTCATATTAAGACCATCTCTCAGCCTAGTGGGAGCCCTAAAGAAAAAAGGAAGCCATGAAGGGGACGTGGTGGTTGAGATGTGGAGATTCAGAATTCATCCTGGACAGATTCTCCAGCAGCCTCAGCACCACAGCAGCTACGAGCTCAATTAAATAAGTTCCCTTTTCTTCCATCAGGGGTTTGTGGCTTCCTAAACTCTGGTGGGTGGCTCAGTGGTAAAGAATCTGCTTGCCAAGCAGGAGATGCAGGTTCCATCCCTTTGTCATAAAGATCCCCTGGAGGAGGAAATAGCAACCCATTCCAGTATTCTTGCCTGGGAAACCCCATGGACAGAGGAACCTGGTGGGCTACAGTCCATGGGGTTGCAAAGTCAGACACAACTTAGCAACAACAAAAGTTGCTCACCTTTGGGTAACTTCATCTTTTTTTTTTTTACTTTACAACAATTTTTAACCAATCGCTGTATTAAATTTCCTCTGGCTGAAATATAAGTGTTTTATTCTCCCCGATAGACCATCACTAATATATATACACAGGTGTATGTCTGTGTGTGTGTTAGAAAAATATCCCTTTATTTGCCCTGGTAATATCAAACTGTTCATATTGCCTGTATTTCAATTTTTTCAATTAATAATACATTTTGGAAATGTTTCCACATCAGCTCAGATGAGCTAGATACCTCATTGATTTTAGGAGCTGCAAGATTTTCCCTTAGTTGGCCATACCGCCTTTTCTCTAATCAAGCCCCAACTGGTGAGCATTTGGTTGCCTTTAAGGTTTCACTATTATCAACAGTGCTGGCAGATATATATTTGCACACTCGCACAAGTTGATGGCTAGAATGACATGGAATTTCTGACGCTCCAGTTTTAAAAACTGTGTTCAAGACCTAACCACTGCCTGTGGCCTACTTCTGGTAATTGGGTTACAGATTTTATTTTCCACGTGGGAGTTTTGTCTTTATTTTACCAGAACCCCAGTCCCTAAAGAACCAAGACTCTGCTTTGCTCTTTTCTAGACTAAAATTATCTGCAGAATCGAGGAGACAGGAAGAAGAAAAAAAAAGTCAAAGTTGAAAGTTATAAAAATCATGGACTATGTATGAGACTGACCACACTCATACACAGACACACACACACACACACACACACACACAACCTGTGGAACAAAAAATCGGAGGAATTTACTAGCATCTCACTAAAACTTGTAGAGAGAGGAAATTCTCTCTCTTTTTTTTTTTTAACTTTTAAAAGTTGCATTCTACAACAGATGCAATTCCATAAGAAAATAAAATTACACATGCATAAAAAAAGGAGAAGAAAACCCCAAAATGCAAAAGTAGCAGTCTCTATGTGCTAACCCTATAGCTACTTTTTATCTTTGGAGTTTTTCACATTTTTCCACAACAAGCCTTTATAATCAAGTAATAAAAACAATAAATATTTTTAAATATAGTCAGAAAGTCAATCTTCCTGTCACACTCTCATTGAAGTGAAGTGAAAATGTTAGTTGCTCAGCTGTGTCCAACTCCTGGTGACCCCATGGACCATAGCACACCAAGCTCCTCTGACCATGGGATTCTCCAAGCAAGAATACTGGAGTGGGTTGCCATTGCCTTCTGTAGGGGATCTTCCTGACCCAGGGATTGAACCTGGATCTCCTGCCTTGCAGGCAGATTCTTTACTGTCTGAGCCACCATGCTTGCTCTTCACTACAGATTAGCACTAGTCTGGGGTCCCTTAAGTCTTTTCTAAGTATTCCCCTTGAGAGATCCTGGGTGCCTTCAGCCAGAGACAGAAAGCACTCCTCTTCAAAACCAGATAGTCAAGCAGGACCTTAGATAGGACTGTTAATCTCCAAAATGCTCCTGACTTCATTGAGGGAAGACATTCTTAAAAGTTCCTGCTTGGCCAAGAGTGATAAATACAAAAAGAAGACTGCCAATTATTGGTAATATGATGTGCAGAATATCACGGGTATTATTAGATGTGGTGAACTGCTTGCATCATTTCAGGGAATATAAAAAATATTTATGAGGTTTTTACACTTTTATTCTCAAATTCAGCCCTCACAGTCCTTTCTCCCCATAAAATCTTGAAATTGTTAACTGGAGTCAGTGGGGTTTTCCAGCGCTCTGTCTAATTCCTATGTCAGAAGGCCCTCATACGCAGTGAGTCTACCTGGGAAGGCAGTGGCATTTTCTAGTGGCAGGTGTGCCTGAGATGTGCCTTGAGCATGGAGAATAGAGTTGTTCATTCTGACCAAATAAGAGGAGATCCCCAGGCAAGGAAACGCTACAGGCAGAAACATGTAAGCCCAAGAGAGCAAGCTGGTTTCAGGAACTTGCAAGCAGAAAAGTGGTTTTGGAACATAAAATAGAAGGGGTGAAAGGTTGTTGCACAAAGACACCGGGATCTTGGCCTCCGGAGGACGAGGCTTGATCGCTCAGAGCTTTTGTGTAATAAAGTTTTATTAAAGTATGAAGGAGATAGAGAAAGCTTCTGACATAGACATCAGAAGGGGGCAGAAAGAGTGCCCCCCTGCTAGTCTTCAGCTGGATGTTATATAGTCACTAGCAGTCTGTTAATGAAAGAAAGGAATGTCTTAAGGCTCAGAAAGGCACCAGGCCCCTCACCCATAAGATGCATTTTGGGATAATCTTGACACCGGACGATTCATCCCGGGCCATAAAATGATTAAGCTTAAATCTTGTAGAAGGGCAGATTGCCATACAAATAGTTTCGTTTTACATAGATTAGGGAAACAATATCTGAGTATAACATACTGGTTTGTCAAGTTGGTTCTGAGCCATTTGGCGGAACCGACTTGAAGCTAGAGTCTGGGGTAAATGCCCAGTGTATTAACATAGCCTAAAACCAACATTACCATAAGAAAAATGTGTTGGTTAACTCAAGATTTGAGAATAGTTAACTTCAGGTGACACCAGGTGTCATTATGGCAACACAGTATTTTAAGAGAAACTTCCTTTTAAATTTGTATAGAGAAGAAAACAATATCACTAATTTGTTTCCTACTGCCGCTTAAGAGAGATAAAAATGTCTGACACTTACAGGCTATTTCCTCCATTTGGAGACCCCTGGCCTTCCTGCCTGTTACCCTCTCAGGGGCAGTGTATTAGGCATCTACTGCTTTGTAACAAACTACCCCAAGTTTAGTGGCTTAAAGTAACACCCATTTATCATCTCACAGTACCTATTTTTTAGGAGTCTGTCATGTTTCAAGTAAGTCCTCTACCTGGGGTCTCCTGAGACTAAAATCAGGATGTTAGCTGGCTGTAATGTCATTTGGAGGCTTGGCCAGAGAAAGCTCTGTTTCCATGTTCTTTCAGGTTATTGGCATCTGTTTGACTTGAGGTTGTAGGATAAGCTCCCTGCTTTCTTGCTGGCTCTTGGCTGGGGACCACTCTCAGCTCCTAGAGGCTACTTCCAGGTCCTTATCACTTGGTCCCCTCCATTTCAGCAACAGGGAACCCCCCACTCCCCGCCACCTCCCTCAATGTGGATCCCTCTCTTGCCTTGAATACTTCTGCAACTAGGAGGAAAAAACTCATTGCTCTTAAAGGACTTAGGTGATTAGGTTAGGCTAACCTGGCTAATCTTACTTTCAACTAATTAGTAAACTTAATTTCAACTGCCATCTTAGAATTCTAACACAGGCAGAATTTTGGGAAATGACATTGAACAAGCCACAGTTCTGGATGTTTTTTTAAAATTATTTCTTCATTATTTCTTTTTGACTGTGCTGGGTCTTCATTGCTGTATGCTGGCTTTCGCTATTTGCAGCGAGCAGGGGCTACTTTTCATTGCAATGCATGGGCTTCTGTTGCAGAGCACAGGCTCTAGGTATGGGCTTCAGGAGCTGAAGGTCATGGGCTCTGGGGTGCAGGCTTAGTAGTTGTGGCACCTGGGCTCGGATGCTCCTTGGCATGTGGGATCTTCCGGGAATAGGTATGGATTCATGTCATCAGTATTAGCAGGCAGATTCTCATCCACTGTACTACCAGGGAAGTCCTGGATACTTCAGTCTGAATGGATATTGACCACCCAATGGACACCTAAAGGAAAGCAAACTGGATATTAAAGCACTAGAAAACCTCATAAAATGAAGTCTCTTACTTCAGCAAAGCTGAGGTGTTTTGCCTCAGGAAGAGATCAAGTCAAATTTTGAAACACTGTCAAAGAGGATGGCTTGAATTTATCTATGCAGCAACTGACATTGGATGGACGTTCCAGGGAGAACTAGTGCAATGGAATACAAAGAAGAACTTGTATTCTCTTCATTCTTGGTTTTTTTTTTTTTTTAAGGCTTTTTAAAAATATTGATTCTGGGACTTCATCCAAATCTGTGGATTCAGAAAGTTTAAGGGTAGAGCAGATGATCTTTTACCCAGAGTGAAAACTGCCTCCTTTTTACATGCCTTCTCCTGTTTCTTGTATACTCAGCCCACCATCACCACTAACACTGTTTGTTCCTTTGGGTTTCTCATAAAGGGGAACTCAAACAATACCCCAGGCAAACTTTCTGAAGTCCCTTTGAAAGAAATTGATATGAAATACTATATAGATATAAAAAGAACTGGGGCTTCCCTGGTAGTTCAGATGGTAAAGAATCTGCCTGCAAGGCAGGAGACCTGGGTTCCATCCCTGGGTTGGGAAGATCCCCTGGAGGAGGGCATAGCAACCCACCCCAGTATTCTTGCCTGGAGAATCCCATGGACAGAGGAGCCTGGGGGGCTACATACAATCCATGGGGTCGCGGAGAGTACAACCCCAAGGCCAGAGGAGCCTGGTGAGCTACCATGGGGTCGCAGAGAGCAGGACAGGACTGAGCAACTAACACGGGCACACATGCACATACAAATAAGAAACGACTGTGGCTGCCTTTTTCCAGCTATAAAATGGGAGATTGTAGACACTTGCTCCAACAAGAGTAAACCTTGAAGACATTTTGCTAAGTGAAATAAGCCAGTCACAGACAAATACAGCATGACTTGACTTACAGGAGGCAGCTAGAGTCATCACGTTCATAGAGACAGGAAGCAAAAATGGTGATTGCAGGAGCTGGGAAGGGGGGAATGGGAATTTGCTGGTTAATGGCTACAGTTTTAGTTTTACAAGATGACATGTTCTGTGGATAAATGGTGGTGGTTGCACAACAATGTGAATCTGCTTAATGCTCCTGAACTGTACACATGGCTAAAATGGAAAGTTTTATGCTGTGCATGTTTTACCACAGTGTTAAAGACTTTTTTTTTAAAAAAGGGAGATTGTATCAATAAAAATGTGTGAGAGTTTCTTAGTAAGTACCTTTCCCTGGAGATTCCTATTGCATCTTCATAGAACGAAAGCATTTTCATGGAAAAATTTTTCTCAAATCAATTTAATGATTTTTAAGAAGGCTGAACTTTAGCCATATGCTGGCTACATACTGGAAAGGAGCATGGTTCTTTGAATATGGACTATTTTAGTAAATGTATTTTATTTGGCTGGTACACATTGTTAAACAACCACTTGACTAGACTGTGATATAGAAAGAAAACACAAACACCAGGACTTGGTTTCAATAGGCAAGTCTTCACAGAGTGACAATCTATTAATATAATAGGACTTCTTCTTCCTCTAAAATAAGCATACAAAGAAATATATATCAGAGTTCTGAATTCCAGCTACCTCCATATTCATGTCAAATACACCTTGTTCTAAATACTGATTAGGTAAGACCCGAATGATTAAGACTTGTCTAGAAATAAATGTTTTTGAACCTATAATGTTAACTATTATTTTTCCACTTCTAGGAAAGTTCCTATTTTATGGTCTATTTCTAAACTGTAGATGAATCTCTTTTTTTCCCAAAATCTTTTTTCTTAAATTTTCAATATTACACTTTAAATTTTCTACCCTGAGGCATTTTTAAGTTAGGCATTAGCACAGCATTTGAGGTTTCATTCTTTCAGAAGATGTCATTACATAACTGCACAACCTGAAATTCCCCTCACCCTGCATGCCGATCTTTATAACACTCAGAAATGTTTGGAAGTAAAGTCCTTCATCTCGTTGGATTACATATTTTCTATAACAGCCTCTGTCTTCTATAATAGTAATAAAATAGCACCAGCATTTTGTTGCAACTAATGAACAGATCTGAAAGTGAAAATAAGGAAAATTTGGTACTCTTCCCTGGAGACTTAGATGTCAACTCTCCATTAAAAAGTCAGTTGCTCAGTCATCTCCAACTGTTTGCAACCTCATAGACTACACAGTCCATGGAATTCTTCAGGCCAGAATACTGGAGCAGGTAGCTTTTCCCTTCTCCAGGGGATCTTCCCAACTCAGGGATCGAACCCAGGTCTCCCACATTGCAGGTGGATTCTTTTACTGGCTGAGCCACAAGGGAAACCAAACTCCCCATTAAAAGCCAGTTAAGTTTGGAACTTCCCTGGTGGTCCTGTGACTAAGACTCTGTGCTCCTAATCCTGGGGGCCTGGGATAAATCCCTGGTCAGGGAACTGGATCCTATATGCCGCAACTAAGAGTTCTCATGCCGCAACTAAGACCTGGTGTAGTCAAATAAATAATTTTTTTAAAAAGTCAATTAAAAGTTTATATAAAATTATATATATATATGTATGCATATATAATTACATAAAAGTATTACATAAATGACAGTAACACTCAACACTCATTTGTTTCTTTCTGAGGCAGAGATTCAGAGTCATGTATTTTCTAATAATGGAGAAGGAAATGGCAACCCACTCCAGTATTCTTGCCTAAAACAATCCCATGGACAGAGGAGCCTGGTGGTCTTTAGTCTTGGCTAAAGGGTAGCCAAGAGTTGGACACGATTGAGTGACTGAGCACGCGCCTATTTTCTAATTAATCAGTTAGGCTAATGCTGTAAGTCTGCTGTCGAAGCTACTGATTCTCCACCCATAAGTCAGAGAAACTGGCTCCTAGGAGTTAAATATGATAAGCAGTTGATTGCAAAATGCTTACGGCTCTGCAGAAGGCACCCCCGTTTCGTGCCCAATCTGTCAACACCCATGGGGCCATGCTGTGGCTTTTGAGGCCGAGTCTCCACCACTTGTCCAGAGTTATCGAGAGGCTAGCCCTATTTGGCTCTTATCTCTATTGGGTGTTTCATCACCATGACTCTGCATGAGAATGTGTGTACATGATATAACATTAGTCCAGGCTTGAGGCACTTGAGAATGTTCTGTTCACTGACCACAAATTTTAATGAAGCATATAATTTGAACTTGGGTTCTGTTCAATTATTTGACTCCTTAAAATTGTTTACCTTTGTGGAAAATCATCAGCAATTACAAGTCAATCGTTTTTTCTTATTTTTTTCCCCCTTGGCTATAGGCCTAAACTACTGATTTCAGTTCACATTGGTGGCCACAATATGATAGTCTAGTTTTTTTTTCTTCTTCTGATTTGGTTGTGACATGCTTTTTAAAATAGTCTTCTCTTTAATATAGTCTATTCAATATATACTACTAGATTTAACTTTTTTCATTATATTATTTCCTTTCCTTAAATATGTACACACTTGTATTCCATTTTTTTTTAATTAAAGAAACCAAACTGTTCGTTATTTCAAAAGCTCTCCCAGGTATTGAGGGCTTCCCTGGTGGCTCAGAGGTAAAGAATCTGTCTGCAATGCAAGAGATGCAGGAGACGGGAGTTTGATCTCTGGGTTAGGAAGATCCCCTGGAGGAGGGCATGGCAACACACTCTAATATTCTTGCCAAGAAAATCCCAAGAACAGAGGAACCTGGTGGGCTACAGTCCATGGGTTCACAAAGAGTCAGACACAACTGAACACACCTGCTAGTGTATTAAAACTAAAGCATTGTTTTTCTTAATTAAGCTATATATGAATAAAAATTACATTATAGTCTTCTTATTAAAATGAAAAGGGTTCATACAAATAAATTTAAAAGAGGAAAGGTGAAAGGAATTATTTAGAAGCTCACCCAACTGCTAACACAGCATTATATTGTTTACATTTCACACTTAACAACTCAATCTGATAAGCTTGGTTAGAAAATATAGCTAGAGTTTAGCACAAGAAATAGAATAAATCAGCATTTCTCAAAGAGTCTTCCATAGAACTCTGGTTCCATAACATGTTCATAGCTGTTATGCTTCAAAGGGTTCTTTAATCCAAAAAAGTGGGAAAGCAGTGGCATAAATAAAGTTAAGCAAACTTATTTATCATATAACTTTTAAGTACACACCATAACCTTTAATATACCTACTCTAGTATTCTTGCCTCGAGAACTCCATGGACAGAGGAGCCTGGTGGGCTGCAGCCCCTGGGGTCTCAAAGAGTTGGACATAACTGAGCGACTAAGCATACAAGCTGTATAGGAAAATACCATTTTTGAAATCCTCCAAGATTGGGTCCCATTATGCGTGCTTTGTTCTTTCTTCAGACCTCTTAACTTCAGACTGGAGTTGAGCAGAAATATTTTACCCTCAAATCATTCTCAGGCTCCAGAGGAGGAGTGTTGCCGATAACTGGCAAGGGTGCCTTGTAAGTCTGGAGGTCTCCAGGAGTATACCGGAACAAGGAAAAAGCGGCTCCATTTGACTCTTTCCAGGAGTTTGACCCTGAACAGATCAAGAGGCGTTGTGAGACAGATCCATGTTATTATTTACACAAAGACAGGCGCGGCAGAAGTGTGTGGCACATTTAGGGGCTGGGACATGACGTGAACGGACCTCAGTCTGCTGGAGCAGCTGCTGCCAGGAGCATGTCTAACCACCCCACACCATAGATGTCCTTGTTATTTCCGATGGGAAAGCTGTTTTTTCAGTTTGGACCAAATGGAAAGTTTCAACCACCTCCCCCACCCTCCCACCTAACCACCACACACACAGACACGCACATGCAGACACACACACACCCGCGAAGGCAGGAAGCGCTGGTGGAAGGGAGCTCAGGGCAAGTCTGCAGCTCTGCCTTCTCTCCCCCTTCCTCCACACACAATGCAGACCTGTGGCTGAGAAGCACAGCAACTAAAGGTGTTCTGGGGGTCTTTTATTGTTTAGTCGCTCAGGCGTGTCCAACTCTTTGCAACCCCGTGGACTGTAGCCCACCAGGCTCCTCTGTCCATGGGATTTTCCAGGCATGAAGACTGAGGGGGGTTGCCATTTCCTTCTCCAGTTCTTGGGGGAACCTGAGAACAAAAGCTGGGCAGGGCGAGAAGGCAGAGAGATAGCATGGCTTCCTGAGAGCCTCCCAGAGCCACTGCCCAGGCCCTGGACTGCCAGGCCTGAGTGTTTTGTCACGAGACACAAATGAAGTCCCATTTGTTTAAGCTACTGTGAGTCAGGCTGCATGTCATCTGCAGCTGGGACACCTTTGTAACGGAACCAGTATTCTTCCTTGGCTGGGAAAGGACTGCTGGGGCAATAATACATCTGGAGAGAGGTGAACTGAAGGTCAGGTGAGGCTGAACAGATCTGACAAAACAGTGGGACGGGCCTTCTGGAAGCACAGTCTCCTGAGCTCCGAATGGTCTCTTGGGAGGAACTCATCTGTAGTTCCTCTGTAGAAAGTAGATGCTAGATATTGTAAAAGACTGACTCGGTAAGAAAGCCTTGGTTGCTGAAGGAGCAGAGAATATTATGGAAACAGCACTGATATTCAGTTATCAGCCTCAAATATCAAACACTGATGTTTCAATTCATTTCCTGACCCAGAACTCACTGGATTTATGTTAGGTGATTAGGAAGAGGGTGTCTATAAAAGAAAATCTAGAGGAGATTCTTACCTCCGTGTAACCTCCAATACTTTGGCCACCTGATGCGAAGAGCCAGCTCACTGGAAAAGACCCTGATGCTGGGAAAGATTGAGGGCAGGAGAAGAGGGCAACAGAGAATGAGATGGTTGGGTCACATCACTGATTCAGTGGACATGAATTTGGGCGAACTCTGGGAGATGGTGAGGGACAGGGATGCTACAGTCCACGGGGTTGCAAAGTGTTGGACACCACTTGGCAACTGAACAGCAACCACAGTACAAGCTTGGTTCCTCACCTCTTTAAGGGTGTATCACATCAGAGACATTCTCCTCTGCTTGGAACACAACACTGAGATGCTCTGATGCCTTAAAGGCTCGGATGCATCATCAGCTGCTTTGGGAGGTAGTGATGCTTCAGCAAGCAGGTGACTGCCCAGATGTGTTTTGGTGGTGGTACCCAGTGAAGAGAGAAAGTGTGTTTGTGAGGACATAAAAGATATTGTCTGGAGGGCTTCCCTGGTGGCTCAGTGGTAAAGACTCTGCCTGCCATTGCAGGAGACACAGTTTTGATTCCTGATCCGGAATGCCGAAGAACAACTAAGCCCGTGGGCCACGACTACAGAGCCTGTGTTCTAGAGCCTGGGGGTCCCAACTACTGAGCCCACGTGCCGGGGGACTCTTCCTCCGGGTAAGCTGGATGGGACAGAAGTCCATTCACTCAAAGGTTAATGCTCGTGTAATAACATAATCCTGTTTATTAGACCCGCAGGCTGTGAAGCTTAAGGCAATTTACATTATGGCAGGTGCAGAAGTTTAAGCCACATACTTTCAGCCCCTTGGGGAGGGCCTCCTCAGGGCAGAGCTCCACGACACTTAGCTGGAGGAATGCCAGGATTATAAACCCATCATCCGGTCTCTTTTCTCTATGCTATCTCCCTTGCAAAAGAAGTCATGGGCTGTGTGTGTTATCTTAGGCCACATCTTTGATTCTGGCCTTTATGAGGAAACCAGGTAAGGCCAAAGAGAGTAGAATGCAGAAGTCGGCTGCTTAGCACTGTTTACAATAGCCAGGACATGGAAGCAACCTAGATGTCCATTGGCAGACGAATGGATAAGAAAGCTGTGGTACATGTACACAATGGAGTATTATTCAGCAATTAAAAAGAATGCCTTTGAATCAGTTCTACTGAGGTGGATGAAACTGGAGCCTATTATACAGAGTGAAGTAAATCAGAAAGAAAAACACCAATACAGTATATTAACATATATATATATACACTTATGGAATTTAGAACAATGATAACGATGACTGTATATGCGAGACAGCAAATAAGATACAGATGTAAAGAACAGACTTTTGGACTCTGTGGGAGAAGGCGAGGGTGTGATACTTACTTGGAGACTAAATTAGGGCAATGGTGAAACCTGCCTCCTTCCCAGTGAGCGTGTATACACACAGACACACACACACACACACGGGGCATCCCTGAATATTCTTCTGTCCTACTCAATGGATGAACTTCTTTAAAAAGAGGGAGTAGACAGGGACTTCCCTGGTGGTTCAGTGATTAAGAATCTACCTTCCAATAAAGGGAGCATGGATTCCATCTCTGGTTGGGGAGCTAAGCTCCCACGTGCCAAGGGTCAACTCAGCCCCAGAGCCATGACTAAAGAGAAGTCCCATGTGCCAAATGAAGATACTGAATGCTGCAACTAAGATCCAACTCAGCCAAATAAATATTTTTTAAAAAGAGAGAGGGGACAGAATTTGGGAGAAGGGCAAAGAGAGACTTAGAGAAGCCCACAGACTAGATTCATGGCTTTACACTTGTTAGCCATCATATTGTGGGTAAGTCACATCCTGTCTTGAATTCTTCATTTCATCATGTAAAGTACTATCTACCTCATAATGGGGTTGTAAGGAAAATAAAAGACACGTCTCATAAAGCACTTTGTGAAAAATGAAGTGCTATGTGGATGTTCCTTCCTTATCTGTGTCGGGCGTACAGAATATGGTGCCACTTGAACAGAGTGTGAGAAGCCAGAACTTGGAGGGCTGCAGGGAGATTCGAACAGGTATCCTGATCACAAAGGCCACTGAAATACACATGATCGTATGGATCATTTGGTTAGTGAGAATCGGGAAAGCTAAACACTGAGCACAGGGTAGGAATGCCCAGACATACTTCAGAGGTCTTCAGTTGGCTGGAATCATTTACTCTTTCATTCCCAAAATTGTATGGGTCCAACAGAAGGAGAAATACTGTATGATTCCACTTACACAAGGTACATAGAAGCAGCAAGCCCATAGAGACAGAAAGTAGAACGGGGTTACCAGGGGCTAGGGAGACAGGGAATGAAAAGTTATTGTTTAATGGGTACAGATTTCCTGTTTGGGAAGATGAAAACATTCTGCAAATGGATAGTAATGATGTTTGCATAACATTGTGAGTATAATTAATGACACTGAATTGTGCACTTAACAGTGATTAAAATGGTAAATTTTAGGTTATGCATATTTCAACCACAAAAAAAGATATTGTTTCAGTCTTCCAAATTTCAAAGCGTTATAACACAGAAGAGCTGAAACAGCATGCTAATTTCAAGCCACGGCTGTGGAAAAACACACACTGGAGTTGAAAACCAGGCTTTTTCACCTAACAGCTTTGCTGCTGCTGTTGTTCAGTTGCCAAGTCGTGTCCAACTCTTCGTGACCCCACGGACTGCAGCACCCCAGGCTTCTTTGTTGCCTTTTTATACAGTTCATGGGGTTCTCTTGGCAATTATACTGAGGTGGTTTGCCATTCCCTCCTCCAGTGGATCACGTTTTGTCAGAACTCTCCACTATGACCTGTCTGTCTTGGGTCACCCTGCACCGCGTGGCTCGTAGCTTCACTGAGTTACACAAGCCCCTTTGCCGCTAAAAGGCAGTGATATGTAAAGAGGGCAGCCGTGTGAAGGGCCTTATCTGTAAAATGGGAATACTGACAGATCCTGCCCCCCAGGGTCCACTCGTGGAAGCAGTGGTAGTGAACAGGAGGAGGCCCTGTCCACACTCATGTGCTAGGTGTGAGCACATGAGGCTCTCGGGTTCTGTCTCGCCCCAGATGAACAGGGAGAGTTGAAAATACACAACTTAATTCTCACCACAGAGGGAGCCATGGGAACAGACTTCTTAAGAGGCTTCTGGAGAAGGAAATGGAAAGAGAGGATGGTTGAGGATTGGGGCTGGGAGTCAGGATCGTAAGAGATTCACTCCTAAGCAAGGAGGGCATTTCTTCTGGTCTTGTACGTTCCTGTTCTGTTCAGTTGCAAAGTCGTGTCCAACTCTTTTGCGACCCCATGGACTGAAACCCAACAGGCTTCCCTGCACTCCACTATCTCCCGAAGTTTGCTCAGACTCATATTCATTGAATTGATGATGCTATTGTACTTTGTTGTTTAGTCGCTAAGTCATGTCCAACTCTTTTGCAACCCCATGGACTGCCAGGTTCCTATGTCCATGGGGTTTCCCAAGCAAGAATACTGGAGTGGGTTGCCATTTTCTTCTCCAGGGGATCTTTGCCACCCAGGGATCGAACCTATGTCTTCTGCATCTCCTGTGTTGGCAGGCAAATGCTTTACCACTGAGCCACCTGGGAAGCCCTGTTGTATGTTGGGCAATGTTAACTACCTTGTGGAAGGAAGGAAGGAAGAAAGAAGAAAGGAACTCAGTCATCATGAGAATTTCGGCCTTGGTTTCTGTTGGTTGACACATATGCCTACACATTTGACATTGTTTCCCAACTCTACTAAGACAGCAGCCTGGCCAGGAGTATAGGTTCCACTCTGATTTTAATTTCTCTTAAAACACCTGTAGTGTTTTTCTGCTACAGGAGCGAAACTGGGACTAATATGGAGAACTTAGAATGGGAAGTGAAAGTCGCTCAGTCATGTCCAGCTCTTTGAGACCTCATGGAATTCTCCAGGCCAGAATACTGGAGTGGGTAGCCTTTCCCTTCTCCAGTGGGTCTTCCCAACCCAGGGATCGAACCCAGTCTCCCGCATAGCAGGCAGATTCTTTACCAGCTGAGCCACAAGAATACTGGAGTATCCCTTCTCCAGCGGTTCTTCCTGACCCAGGAATCAAACTGGGGTCTCCCGCATTGCAGGTGGCCTGGGAAATGGAAATTAATTTAGTATTTTTTTATTTCCCCCCCTCCCTGAAGTAAAAATGAAATCTGGCTTTTTAACTTGCTTCTGATTCACTAAAGAAAAGCTTTCTCTTTCTTTTAGCTGACTTTTATCTCTAGAACTCGCATATGATCCCAGGTTTTGGACGATGAACTTGACTTGCTAAATAAAAAGAATGAGAAGAGCCACACTTCTCTCTACACTCTCCTGGGAGCAGCTCAGGGTGGCCTGTTCAACTTTTGAGGAACAGCCAAACTGTTTTCCAAAGTGGTTGTACCATTTTACATCTCTGTCAGCAATGTAAGAAAGTTTTAATTGTATCATATCTTTGCTGCAACTTGTTATGGCTATCTTTTTTATTATAGCCATTCATGTGTAAAGCGGTATCTCATTCTGATTTTAACATTTCCCTAATGACTAATTTTGTTGAGTACCTTTTCATATATTTACTGTACTTTAACAGGTCTTCTCTGGAGAAATGTCTATTCAACTCCTTTGTGTGTGTGTGTGTTAGTCACTCAGTCTTGTATGACTCTTTGTGACACCATGGACTGTAGCCCGCCAGGCTCCTCTGTCCAGGGAATTTTCCAGACAAGGATACTGGAGTGGGTTGCCATTTCCTTCCCCAGGGGATTTCCCAACCCAGGGATCAAACCCAGGTCTCCTGCATTGCAGGCAGATGCTTTACCGTCTGAGCTACTAGGGAAGCCCATTGAACTCCTTTGCCTATTTTTAAATTGGATTATTCATTTGGTTTTTATCATTAAGTTATAAAGGTTCTTCATATGTTCTTGAAACAAGTCTCATGTCAGATATACAATTTGCAAATATATTCTCCTTTTCTGTGGGTTGTCTTTTCACTTTGTGGAAGATATCCTTTAAAACAAAAATTGCGTATAAAAGCAAAAGAAACCATCAACAAAATGAATCAGCAATGTGTGGAATGGGAGAAAATACTTGAAAATCATATATTTGATAAGAGATCAATATCCAAAACTCACAAAGAATTCATAAAACTCAATAGCAAAAACTGCTTTAAAAATGAGTAGAGGATCTGAATAGACGTTTTTCCAAAGAAGATATACAGATTGCCTACAGGTTCATGAAAAGGTGCTCAACATCATTAATCACCAGGAAAATGCAAATCAAACCAAGGAAATATCACTTCATACCTTTTAGAATGGCTATTATCAACACAGGCGCGGTGGCCAAGTGGTAAGACGTCGGTCTCGTAGAATGGCTATTATCAAAAGGACAAGAAATAAGAAGTGTTGGTAAGGATGTGGAGAGAGGGACCTCCTGTGCACTGTTGCTGGGAATGCACATCAGTGCAGCCCCTATGGAAAACAGCGTGGGCACTCCTCAAAAACTAAAAATAGAGCTACGACAGGATCCAGCAGTTCCACTGCCGGGTATTTATCTGAAGGAAACAAAAACACTGACTTGATGCACACAGCCCCATTTCACTGCAGCATTGTTTATAACACTTAAGACACTGAGACAACCTAAGTATACACTGAGAGGAATAATGAAAAAGTGCATATCTGTATATTTGTATGTATATACACACGCACATGATGGAATATTATTCTACCATAAACAGAATCAAATTTTGTACAAACATTAATGGATCTTGAGAACATGAGGCTAAGTGAAATATCAGACAGAGAAAGACAAATATCATATGTTCTCACTTATATGTGGAAGCTAAAAACAAAACAAACTGGACTCCTAGATACAGAGAACGAATTGGTGGTTGCCAGAGGGAGAGAAGGTGGGTGGGCAAAATGCGTGAAGGTGGCCACAGGTACAGACTTTCCATTATAAAGCAGGTAAGTCTTGGGGGTGTAAAGCACAACACGGCGACTGTAGCTAATAATACTGTGTGGTATATGTGAAAGTTGTCAAGAAAGTAGATTACAAAAGTGATTGTCATAAGAAAAAACAATTCGTAACTGTGTGGTGGTGGATGCTATTTAGACAGATCGTGGTGATCAGTTTGCAACACATACATAAACTGAATCGTAATGCACCCCTGAAACTAATATAAGTGTCAGTGAATCGCTCAGTCATGCCCGACTTTGCGACCCCACCAGGCTCCTCCATCCATGAGATTTTCCAGGCAAGGATACGGGAGTGGGTTGCCATTTCCTTCTCCAGGGGATCTTCCCAACCCAGGGATCGAACCCAGGTCTCCCATAATCCAGGAAGATTCTTTACCAACTGAGCTATAAGAGAAACTAATATAATGTATGTCAATTATATCTTAATAAAAATAAATTTTTTAAACTAGAAAAAGTATTGAGTATAACTTTGCATATCACTTACAAGAGTATCATTCAAGAATTAGGTAAGGGGGAGAAAGAATTGAACACCAAGTACAACTGAAGAAGATGTCAGCATCTAACCTGGTAAAGGGAACGAGAAGGCGATGTTTGTCTCAATTTTTAAATATATAAAGAGCTACCATGTAGAATGAAAAGCAGACCTGATATGAGTTATTCCAAAAGAGAAAACTGGTACCAAAGATGGAAGGAATAGAGCAGATTGAGATCCAAATTAAATGACTTCTTTAATCTTAGAGGTGTTTACCTAAAATGAGCTTTCACGGGAGCTCTTCACAATGGAAGCATTCATGAAAAAACTGAAAGAGTGCATCTCAACAACGTGGTTGGAGAGAATTCAGCATTCATTGGAAAGTTACACTAGATAATCTCTTGGTTTTCCTCCAGTGTAAATTCTGTGATTCTATTAAGGGAAGCATTTTCAAACTATAAAAGATTATATTAGTTAACATGAAAGTTCTTTTTTTCACTTAAGACGTGTGAGAATTTTGAAAACTTTACATTTATAAAAAGTTATATTAAAAAGCAGCCATTAGGAAAAAAAAGTCATTTCGTAAAAATGATTATAGAAATACAGTTCACAACTTTAAAGGTTTAGAGGTTTTCGCATCCTGGAAAAGAAATGTTTTATAATTAATAGAGAATTATTTCATAGCATGATAGTTCCTGTCATGTGTTAATAAATAACTTGGACAAAAACAAACTTGATTCTTGCCCATTTAAGTTCATTTTTTTCCTCTCAGTTGTAGAGGTCAGATCTAAATATTTTCATAGATTAATATTACTCGACTTTCCCTCTGTGGTCATGACAGGTAGACGAAAATTGCTAGATTGTTCATAGAGCGTAATGGCCAGAGAATAAAGTTCTAGAAACCAGTGGTTAAAATATTTCCTGACCCATGGTACTGGGAATAAAAGAAAAAATTCCTTTAGACACAGAGCTTAGTATAAAGAGCTTGGAGCACAAAAAAGTTCAGTAAAATCATTGTTCATTTTCCTTGGAAAAGTTACAAAGCCCAGAAATAAAGTCCAGGAGAAAATTGAGCATGGAAAAGAAATCCAAGGATAATTATTTTAACTGCTATAAAGCAGGTTTAGCAATAACCGCTCAGAACTTGCCCAAGGCAGCTGAGAATTTGTACCAGATGAACGATTAATATTTTTTACTAGATTTCTCTTGTGGGAAGGGTGACTGGTCGAAACAGAATCAAATCTTTTAAATTTATTTTCATTTTTGTGTAAGATGCAGGGGCAGGAAAAGTAAAAATCCCAGAGGGACCTAGGAAAGCAAAGAAGATACAACTTTAAAAAAAACAGGAATTCTGGACTTGCCTTGTGGTCGGGTGGTTAAGAATCCGCCTGCCAGTTCAGAGGTGTGATCTGGGTTTGATCCCTGGTCCTGGAAGATTCCACATGGCTCGGGACTACTAAGCCCCTGCCCCACAAGTACTGAGCCTGTGCTCTGAAACCTGAGAGCAACAACTCCTGAAGCCTGTGGGACTGGAGTGTGTGCTCCTGAGCAAGAGAAGCCACCACAATGAGACGCCTGTGCTCTGCAGCAAGAGAAAGCCCGAGTGCAGCAACAAAGACCCAGCACAGCCAAAAATGAAGGCATAAATACATAAATAAATTTGTTTAATTAACTGGAATTTCTTGGTGGACCAGTGGTTAGGGACTCTGCACTTTCACTCCTGGGGGCATGGCTTCATCCCTGGTTGGGGAACAAATATCCTACAAGCACGGCCCAAAAAAACACCTCACAAAAAAAATTTAAAAAAAAACAATAAAATAAAAACCAAAAACAGAGCATGAGCTCCGGGAGTACAGACAATTCTCAGGGTTTAACCAAAGGAGACTATGTTAAGACACAGCAACAGTAACGAAAACAGGGACGAGTAAGACAGAGAAGTTACCGAGAAAAGTGACAGACGCCGGCCCCGGCGGCGCAGACGCGACGCGAGAGACGCCGGCCCTGGCGGCGCCCGGGCACAACGAACCACGCAAAGAGGTGCGGCCGTGAGGAGCTACCGCACGCCTGAGGCCAGGGCCGGCGGCCGAGAGGAGCTACCTCACGTCCAACAGGCGGTGGCTGCGCGGGCACAGGAGGGCCGAGAGGAGCTACTCCGCGTTCAAGGTCAGGAGGGGCGGCCTTGAGGAGATACCCCTCGTCCAAGGTAAGGTACGGCGGCTGCGAAGAGATTTTCCACGACCAAGGTAAGAGAAACCCAAATAAGACGGTAGGTATTGCGAGGAGGCATCAGAGGGCAGACACACTGAAATCATAATCACAGGAAACTAGTTGATCTGATCACATGGACCACAGCCGAATGTGGTCCACTGGAGAAGGGAATGGCAAACCACTTCAGTATACTTGCCTTGAGAACCCCATGAACAGTAACAAAGGGCAAAATGATAGGATACTGAATGAGGAATTCCCCAGGTCGGTAGGTGCCCAGTATGCTACTGGAGATCAGTGGAGAAATAACTATAGAAGGAATAAAGGGATGGAGCAAAAGCAAAACCAATACCCAGTTGTGGATGTGACCAGTGATAGAAGCAAGGTCCGGTGCTGTAAAGAGCAATATTGCATAGGAACCTGGAATGTTAGATCCATGAATCAAGGCAAATTGGAAGTGGTCAAACAGGAGATGGCAAGAGTGAACGTCGACATTCTAGGAATCAGTGAATTAAAATGGACTGGAATGGGTGAATTTAACTCGGATGACCATTATATCTACTACTGTGGGCAGGAATCCCTTAGAAGAAATGGAGTAGCCATCATGGTCAACAAAAGAGTCCGAAATGCAGTACTTGGATGCAATCTTAAAAATGACAGAATGATTTCTGTTCGTTTCCAAGGCAAACCATTCAATATTACAGTAATCCAGGCCTATGCCCAACCAGCAATGCTGAAGAAGCCGAAGTTAATCGGTTCTATGAAGACCTACAAGACCTTTTAGAACTAACACCCAAAAAAGATGTCCTATTCATTATAGGGGACTGGAATGCAAAAGTAGGAAGTCAAGAAACACCTGGAGTAACAGGCAAATTTGGCCTTGGAGCACAGAATGGAGCAGGGCAAAAGCTAATAGAGTTTTGTCAAGAGAATGCACTGGTCATAGCAAACACCCTCTTCCAACAACACAAGAGAAGACTCTACACATGGACATCACCAGATGGTCAACACCGAAATCAGATTGATTATATTCTTTGCAGCCAAAGATGGAGAAGCTGTGTACGCTTAGCGAAAACAAGACCAGGAGCTGACTGTGGCTCAGATCATGAACTCCTTATTGCCAAATTCAGACTTAAATTGAAGAAAGTAGGGAAAACCACTAGACCATTCAGATATGACCTCAATCAAATCCCTTATGATTATACAGTGGAAGTGAGAAATAGATTTAAGGGACTAGATCTGATTGATAGAGTGCCTGATGAACTCTGGACAGAGGTTCGTGACATTGTACAGGAGACAGGGACCAAGACCATCCCCATGGAAAAGAAATGCAGAAGAGCGAAATGGCTGTCTGAGGAGGCCTTACGAATAGCTGCAAAAAGAAGAGAGGCGAAAAGCAAAGGAGAAAAGGAAAGATATAAGCATCTGAATGCAGAGTTCCAAAGAATAGCAAGGAGAGATAAGAAAGCCTTCCTCAGTGATCAATGCAAAGAAATAGAGAAAAACAACAGAATAGAAAAAACAAGAGACCTCTTCAAGAAAATTAGAGATACCAAGGGAACATTTCATGCAAAGATGGGCTCGATAAAGGAGAGAAATGGTATGGACCTAACAGAAGCAGAAGATATTAAGAAGAGGTGGCAGGAATACACAGAAGAACTGTACAAAAAAGATCTTCACGACCAAGATAGTCACGATAACGTGATCACTGACCTAGAGCCAGACATCTTGGAATGTGAAGTCAAGTGGGCCTTAGAAAGCATCACTACTAACAAAGCTAGTGGAGGTGATGGAATTCCAGTTGAGCTATTTCAAGTCTTGAAAGATGATGCTGTGAAAGTGCTGCACTCAATATGCCAGCAAATTTGGAAAACTCAGCAGTGGCCACAGGACTGGAAAAGGTCAGTCTTCATTCCTATCCCAAAGAAAGGCAATGCCAAAGAATGCTCAAACTACCGCACAATTGCACTCATCTCACACGCTAGTAAAGTCATCCTCAAAATTCTCCAAGCCAGGCTTCAGCAGTATGTAAACCGTGAACTCCCAGATGTTCAAGCAGGTTTTAGAAAAGGCAGAGGCACCAGAGATCAAATTGCCAACATCTGCTGGATCATGGAGAAAGCAAGAGAGTTTCAGAAAAACATCTATTTCTGCTTCATTGACTATGCCAAAGCCTTTGACTGTGTCGATCACAATAAACTATGGAACATTCTGAAAGAGATAGGAATCCCAGACCACCTGACCTGCCTCTTGAGAAACCTGTATGCAGGTCAGGAAGCAACAGTTAGAACTGGACATGGAACAACAGACTGGTTCCAAATAGGAAAAGGTGTACGTCAAGGTTGTATATTGTCACCTTGCTTATTTAACTTATATGCAGAGTACATCATGAGGAACGCTGGGCTGGAAGAAACACAAGCTGGAATCAAGATTGCTGGGAGAAATGTCAATAACCTCAGATATGCAGATGACACTACCCTTATGGCAGAAAGTGAAGAGGAACTCAAAAGCCTCTTGATGAAAGTGAAAGAGGAGAGTGAAAAGGTTGGCTTGAAGCTCAACATTCAGAAAACAAAGATCATGGCATCTGGTCTCATCACTTCATGGGAAATAGATGGAAAAACAGTGGAAACAGTGTCAGACTTTATTTTTTGGGGCTCCAAAATCACTGCAGATGCTGATTGCAGCCATGAAATTAAAAGACGCTTACTCCTTGGAAGGAAAGTTATGACCAACCTTGATAGTATATTAAAAAGCAGAGACATTACTTTGCCAACCAAGGTCCGTCTAGTCAAGGCAATGGTTTTTCCCGTGGTCATGTATGGATGTGAGAGTTGGACTGTGAAGAAAGCTGATCGCCGAAGAATCGATGCTTTTGAACTGTGGTGTTGGAGAAGACTCTTGAGAGTCCCTTATACTGCAAGGAGATCCAACCAGTCCATTCTAAAGGAGATCAATCCTGGATGTTCATTGGAAGGACTGATGCTAAAGCTGAAACTGCAATACTTTGGCCACCTCTTGCGACGGGTTGACTCACTGGAAAAGACTCTGATGCTGGGAAAGGTTGGGGGCGGGAGGAGAAGGGGACGACGGAGAATGAGATGGCTGGATGGCATCACCGACTCTGTGGACATGGGTTTGAGTGTACTCCGGGAGTTGGTGATGGACAGGGAGGCCTGGCGTGCTGTGATTCATGGGGTTGCGGAGAGTCGGCCACGACTGAGCGACTGAACTGAACTGAACTGAACTGACTGTGATGCAAAAGCGATTAAAGATGAGCCAGAAGCGCTGGGAACAGACTCATCAGAGGGAAACAGATAAAGGATTATCTACACGTAAGAAAATATTTGTTGAAGGAAATACTGATTCCAGGAGGGAAGGCCACACGGTAGGAGGAGCACACACTGAAAGTTTAGAATTCGTAAAAAATGATTTTAATTTTACATTTCTTTTGAATAACTAAGATATTAGAAAATGGATGTTTTTCAGCAAAAAGCCCTGTCATACAATGGATGAGAATCAGAAATGAAAACTACAGGAAAATGCATACTTTTGTTTGACTGACTCAGACTCTCATGTTCCCTCTAAAACAGCGTAGTCTTGTTCAAACAAACAAACACGCTTCCTGGTGACACCAAAAGGCCTCTGATGGTGAAAAAGTACCGCCATGCTGCTCTTTGGAGGTCTGACTCCCAGACTTAAAGCACTGAATTATTCCAGGCCCTTGAGATGCCTTTCTACAACAGACTTAATTATTTAATAGGAAACAGTGGTAGCTCAGCTGTAAAGAATCCACCTGCACTATGGGAGACCTGGGTTCGATCCCTGGGTTGGGAAGATCACCTGGAGAAAGGAAAGGCTACCCACTCCAGTATTCTGGCCTGGAGAACCCCATGGACTGTATAGTCTGTGCGGTCACAAAGAGTTGAACACAACTAAGCGACTTTCATTCACTCACAGTGACCCAAGAGCTCCAGTGCCTTGAAAAGGTAGTGAGCCTGGGGCTGTTGCGGAACACAGAAAAGAAAACCTAGTCAACTCCTAGAATTAACTTTCTAGAAAAAAAATTCTCGAATTAACTCCTAGAATGGTCACTCAGTTTTTCCATCTGTAAAATGGGGACAATAAAATCTGCCTGTCTTCTGGGCTCTCATGGTACAGATTCAGTGGACTACAACCTACCACTGATGGTGTAAGTAGCCCCTGGGCTCATTACCAGGAGCCAAGGTCCTCAGGGCATCCCCAGCTGATTCTGAGGGGCTCCGAGGGCCTCCTAGGTGAGCTCAGAAACAGCTTCTCTGGCTCTGATGCCTCTTGGTCTGGCTATCACTCTTCTGCAACAAGTATCAGTGTGCTGCCTGGAGGTTCTCCTTCTGCCTTCCCTAGAGGTGGACGGCTTCCTTACACCCCGAGCCCGCAACATGATGAATACCAGTCTGTGACTTTTAAAGGAGATCTTCTGTGTGTTAGGCTCTTATGGAAGCAAATGGGAGTGTGGGGTGGTGCGTACAGACAGTTTAGTAGGGAATAAGACCTGCAGGAAGCAAAAGGGGGCCCTGGGATTGGGTACATGAGCTGTCAGGCAAGACACAGATCTGAGGAAGTTTCTCTCTCCAGCGGGAGCCCCGGAGCAGGGCGTGTCTTCATGAAGCTGGACCTAAAAGAGTTAACAGCTGGAGGCCAGCCCTAACCCTGCTCCTCACAGCTGGGCAATGAGTTTTTCTTGAAGGATTCTCTGAGAAGCCCACATTCTTGTGTCTGCCACAAAGCTCAGCACCTCCAGATCGCCACTGCAAATCAGCTGAACATGTCTCAGCATCGCTTTGCCTCCTGTTCTAGCTAAACTGACCACCAACCCCATGAGGAGAGAATACTTGAGGCTTCATTTCCACATTCTCAGGTCCTACCCCAAGGCAGACCTCCCTCTTGCAGGACTGACGGTGGGAATGTCCGTGGCACTCGTAGGAAACCCTTCTGCCGCCCACAAGATTGTGGCCTGGCCTATGGCCCTAATAAGATAAACACACCAAAGTCTAATATTAGTGTATTCCCCAAATATGGGTTATTCTGTTTTGAAAAGTGCCATGTCAAGAGCAAATCCAAATGGCACTGTGCCAACCTCAGTAAAGATCCTTATCAGTCTTCTCTCTTCCAGGGTGCCCTGTTCTAGGAATTCAGAGGCATCGGGGCACCTTAAGAACACTATTATGCAAAAGTGCTTAGAAACTTGTTTTGTATGCAAATGCAAGAAATTGTCTATATAATGCCAAGTATTTATGGATGTATGAAAACATTCTTGACTGAATTTCTCACTTTCCTTCTAAATACGACTATCATGTGCTTTCAGATATTGAGTAATCAGCAGGAACGAGCCAAAGTTTAAGAGGAGAGTGTTTAAAGCACTTTCTAGTTTTCCTCTTCACGGTGTATACTGAGTATGGTGAATTTTGAACTCAAATACAGGAGTTTTTCCCAAGACTTGATGACAAGACATGTGGTTGGAACTGGAAACTTGGTGCCCATTGAAACAATGTGTTTCCTTTCCTGGGTGATACCACAAAGGGCAAGGGTATCTGGAACTGTAAGGACTTACTTTTTCTTTTATTATAAAATATACTTCGAGAGTTAAAGAAAAATACTCCTTGACTTATTTATTTGACTTTATCAGGTCTTAGTTGCATTATAGTGGAGCAGCACGGGGACTTCTCTAGTTGAGGCGCGTGGGCTTTATTTCTCTATAGCACGTGGGATCTTCCCAGACCAGGAATTAAACCTCATACCCTGCATTGCTAGGTGGATTCCCACAAGACCACCAGGGAAGTCCCACTGAGAGATATTTTTAAGCAGATGGATTATTCACTCGCATTACAATACAATTCAAGGGGCTACTCACAGGATTAAAAAAACTTGAAAAATGGGAGCTAAGGGAATGCCCTCATGCTCCAGTGGCTAAGATTCTGTGCTCCCAGTGCAGGGGGCTGAGGATACATCCCTGGTCAGGGAACTAGGTCCTACATGCCTCAGTTAAGAGATCCACGCCTGAGCGCATGTGTGCGCGCACCCATCCACACACACACACTGCAACTGAAAGATCCCGCTGCAACTCGGACGCAGAGCAGTCAAATAAATAAAGAAATAATTTTAAAAATAAAAAAGATGGAGAAGGAAATGTCAACTGGCTCCAGTATTTTTGCCTGGAAAATTCCATGGACAGAGGAGCCTGCCGGGCTACAGTCCATGGGATCACAGAGTCAGACATGACTGAGCAAGCACGCATGCACGCAAACACATGAGGGTGCTTTTTGAAAAATGTGAATCAATAGGCTTAAGTAAATGACATTCACGTTTGCTATTTAAACTGATATCAGTGTACCTTTTGAGTTAATAGTAAATGTATCCTAAAATATCCTTTACGTGAAAGAAAGTGAAAGTGTTAGTCGCTCCGTCGGGTCAGACTGTTTGGGATCCTGGTGGACTGTAGCCCCTACCAGTCTCATCTGTCCATCGGATTCTCCAGGTAAGAATTCTGGAGGGGGTAGCCCCATTCTCTTCTCCAGGGGATCGTCCTGACCCAGGGATTGAACCGGGGTCTCCTGCATTGCAGACAGATTCTTTACTGTCTGAGTCACCAGGGAAGCCCCAAAACTGGTAAATAGTTCCCCAAGTCTCAATTTTATTTATTTATTTATTTTTTGAACAGCCTCTTAAATCCACAGAGTGTTGAGGTGGGGAGCCCCCAGCCACGTCAGATTCGTTTCACATATGATAATATACATGTTTCAATTCATTCTCCCAAATTATCCCACCCTCGCCCTCTCCCACAGAGTCCAAAAGACTGCTCCACATCCAAGTCTCTGCTGTTGTCTCGTATACAGGGTTATCGTTATCCTCTTGCTATATTCCATATATATGTGTTAGTATACTGTATTGGTGTTTCTGTTTCTGGCTTACTTCACTTTGTATAATAGGCTCCAGTTTCGTCCATCTCATTAGAACTAATTAAAATGTATTCTTTTTGATCGCTGAGTAGTACTCCGTTGTGTAAATGCATCACAGCTTTCCCATCCATTCGTCTGCAGATGGACATCTAGGTTGCTTCCATGTCCCGGCCACTATAAACAGTGCTGCAATGAACATTGGGGTACATGTGTCTCTTTCAATTCTGGCTTCCTCGGTGTGCATGCCCAGGAGTGGGACTGCTGGGTCGTATGGCAGTTCCACTTGCAGTTTTCCAAGGAATCTCCACACTGTTCTCCATAGTGGCTGCACCAGCCTGCATTCCCACCAACAGTGCAAGAGGGCTCCCTCCTCTCCACACCCTCTCCAGCATCCATTGCCTGTAGATTTCTGGATAGCAGCCACTCCGACCGGCGAGAAATGACACCTCACCGTGGCTTTAATCTGCATCTCCCTAACCACGAGTGATGTTGAGCATCTTTTCATGTGCTTGTCATGAAAAGAAACCCCAAGATGACACTAAGTTACCAACCTGTCATAAACACCTTTTATGAACCTTCAGTTCAGTTCAGTTCAGTTGCTCAGCCTTGTCCGACTCTTTGCGACCCCATGAATCACCTATGTCACTGCAAATTATGTGACTAAATACTATTAAAAAGCCATCAATAATAAAAAGAGAAAAGAAAGAAAAATGGGAACAGAAGCTTAAAAAGGAGGAAGGGACAAGGGACTTGCAGGGTTAGCGTGAGGAGCAAAGTAGACAAATGCCCCACCTCTTCCCCAGTTTCGATCGTCTTGGCTCTCACCGTTTCTTAGTTTCTCCACTCTTGGTCATCTTCCTTGAAGACACAAGCCCGTGCTCCTCGCAGGGTGGGGAGGGCAGTGATGGCCGTTTCCTGCCCTTGCTGTCTGCCCTGTTCCCTCTTTCCCCAGCACCACCTCTCGGCTCCATTTCTCTGTCCTCGTTCTCCTCCATTTCCTCTCCTCTCCTCTCAAAGGACTTCGCTGCTCTCCTTCTCCCCAGAGTCACACGCCCCATCCTTCCTTATAATGTCCTCTCTCCACCTTCCAGCTCACCTCTTACTCACCTGTCTTTGCACCCTTGGCCGTTGCCCAGGTCAGGCTCTCGCCCTCTCTCCTCTGTGATTCACAAGATTCTCACTGCCTCGACTCTTCTGCCGGCCATCCACATCCCGTAAGCAGACACGTTCCATCACCTAGCTCTCCCACTGAAGGGTAGGATCGCTGGGGTACCCTCGGGGTCAGATAAACTCCTCCCTGGCTCCCATCTACCGCCTGTCGTCTGCTTGCTACTCCTGCATCCATTTCATCTGATCATTCCTTTCTGGACCCTCAAGCTGGGCTGGACAGGGCTCCTCCCCATACCCCAGTGTGCTCTTCCAGCTTAGCATTTCTACTTGCATCCTTCTGTTTCTCCTGTGAAACTGTGAGCATCTTAAGGGTAGACACTACATCCTCTATCTGCCATAGAGGGTTGCAGAATTAAGCCTGTTCCACTCTCAGTTTGGGGCACAGTGAGGCCCTGAAGAAAAAGATGAGACGTGAGGAGAAGTGGCAAGGTCTAAGGAATAGCAGCGCACTTGAGACACGTGTCATTCTGGTGGCAGAGGGTCTTCATTAGCCTAAGAGGAAAGGGATCCCCAGTGAAACAGGGACGTTCTCAGCAGCTGATGCAAGAGAGGACCATTTTCACAGCAGCAGTACAGGCAAAGAACTGGGGCTAACTGGGCACAAGTAAGCCAGGAGCTTTCTGTACTCTTAAAAAAAAAAACATTATTTATTTATTTGCCTGTGCTGGGTCTCAGTTGCTACATGCATGATCTTTAGTTGTGACACATGGGGTTGGTTCCCTGACCAAGGATCTAACCTGTGCCCACTGCATTGGGAGTGCAGAGTCTTAGCCACTGGACCACCAGGGTAATATATCACATCACCTGTGTATATTCAGTCACTCAGTCGTGTCCGACTCTTTGTGACTCCATGGACTGTAGCTCACCAGGCTCCTCTGTCCATGGGATGCTCCAGGCAAGAAAACTGGAAGGGTTGTCATGCTCTCCTCCTGGGGATCTTCCTGACTCGGGGATTGAACCCAAGTCTCTTGTGTCTCCTGCACTGGCAGGCGGGTTCTTCACCACTAGCGCCACCTGGGAAGCCCCATATCACATCATCAGTTCAGTTCAGTCGCTCAGTCCTGTCCAACTCTCTACAACCCCATGGGCTGCAGCACACCAGGCTTCCCTGTCCATCACCAACTCCCAGAGCTTGCTCAAACTCATGTCCACCGAGTCAGTGATGCTGTCCAATCATCTCATCCTCTGTCGTCCCCATTTCCTGCTGCCTTCAATCTTTCCCAGCATCAGGGTCTTTTCCAATGAGTCAGCTCTTTGCATCAGGTGGCCAAAGTATTGGAGCTTCAGTTTCAGCATCAATCCTTCCAATGAGTATTCAGGACTGATTTCCTTTAGGATTGACTGGTTGGATCTCCTTGCAGTCCAAGGGACTCTCAAGAGTCTTCTCCAACACTAAGCAACATTGATGCTTAGTTCAAAAGCATTAGTACTTCAGCACTCAGCCTTCTTTATGCTCCAACTCTCACATCCATACATGACTACTGGAAAAACCATGGCCTTGACTAGATGGACATTTGTCAGCAAAGTAATGTCTCTGCTTTTTAATATGGTTTCTAGATTTGTCATAGCTTTCCTTCCAAGGAGCTAGCATCTTTTAATTTCATGGCTGCAGTCACCATCTACAGTGATTCTGGAGCCCAAGTAAATAAAGTCTGTCACTGTTTCCATTGTTTCCCCACCTATTTGCCATGAAGTGATGGGACCAGAAGCCATAGTCTTAGCTTTTTGAATGATGAGTTTTAGGCCAAACTTTTCATTCTCTTCTTTCACTTCCATCAAGAGGCTCTTTAGTTCTTCGATTTCTGCCATAAGGGTGGTGTCATCTGCATATCTGAGGTGACTGATATTTCTCCCAGCAATCTTGATTCCAGCTTGCGCTTCATCCAGCCCTGCATTTCACATGATATACTCTGCATATAAGTTAAATAGCAGAGTGACAATATACAGTCTTGACGTACTCCTTTCCCAATTTGGGACCAGTTCACTATTCCATGTCTGGTTCTAACTGTTGCTTCTTGACATGCATACATGTTTCTCAAGAGGCAGGTAAGGTGGTCTGGTATTCCCATCTCTTGAAGAATTTTCTACAGTTTGTTTCAAAGGCTTCCCTCATAGCTCAGTTGGTAAAGAATCCGCCTACAATGCCAGAGACCCCAGTTTGATTTCTGGGTCAGAAAAATTCCTACCCACTCCAGTATTCTGGCCTGGAGAATTCCATGGGCTGTATAATCCATGTGGTCACAAAGAGTCGGAGGTTTTAGCATAGTCAATGAAGCAGAAGTAGATGTTTTTCTGGAATTCTCTTGCTTTTTCTATGATCCAATAATGTTGACAACTTGATTCCTTGTTCCTCTGCCTTTTCTAAATCCAGCTTGAACATCTGGAAGTTACCGGTTCACGGACTGCTGAAGCCTCACTTGGGGAATTTTGAGCATTACTTTGCTAGCGTGTGAGATGAGTGCAATTGTGAAGTAGATTGAACATCTTTGGCATTGCCTTTCCTTTGGGATTGGAATGAAAACTGACATTTCCCAGTCCTGTGGCCACTGCTGAGTTTTCCAAATGTGTTGGCATATTGAGTGCAGCACTTTCATAGCATCATCTTTTAGGATTTGAAATAGCTCAACTGGAACTCCATCACCTCCACTAGCTTTGTTCGCAGTGATGCTTCCTAAGACCCACTTCACCTTCACATTCCAGGATGTCTGGCTCTAGGTGAGTGATGACACCATCGTGGTTATCTGGGTCATGAAGATCTTTTTTGTGTAGTTTTTCTGTGTATTCTTGAAATCTCTTCTTAATATCTTCTGCTTCTGTTAGGTCCATGTCATTTCTGTCTTTTATTGAGCCCATCTTTGCATGAAATGTTCCCTTGGTATCTCTAACTTTCTTGAAGAGATCTCTAGTCTTTCCCATTTTATTGTTTTCCTCTATTTCTTTGCATTGATCACTTTGGAAGGCTATCTTATCTCTCCTTGCTATTCTTTGAAACTCTGCATTCAGATGGATGTGTCTTTCCTTTTCTCCTTTTCTTTTCACTTCTCTTCTCAACTATTTGTAAGGCCTCCTCAGGCAACCATTTTGCCTCTTTCCATTTCTTTTTTGGGGGGATGGTTTTGATCACCACCTTCTATACAATGTTATGGACCTCCATCCATTTTCCTCAGGCACTCTGTCTATCAGATCTAATCCCTTGAATCTGTTTGTCACTTCAACTGTATAAGCATAAGGGATTTGGTTTAGGTCATACCTGAATGGTATGACCTAGTGATTTTCCCTACTTTTTTCTATTTAAGTCTGAATTTTGCAATAAGGAGTTCATGGTCTGAGCCACAGTCATCTCCTGGTCTTGTTTTTGCTGACTGTATAGAGCTCCATCTTTGGCTGCAAAGAATATAATTAATCTGATTTCAGTGTTGGCCATCTGGTGATGTCCATGTGTAGAGTCGTCTCTTGTGTTGTTGGAGGAGGGTGTTGCCATGACCAGTGCGTTCTCTTGGCAAAACTCTTTTAGCCTTTGCCCTGCTTCAATTTGTACTCCAAGGCCAAACTTGTCTGTTACTCCAGGTATCTCTTGACTTCCTTCTTTTGCATTCCAGTCCCCTACAATGAAAAGGACATCTTTCTTTGGTGTTAGTTCTAGAACTTGTAGGTCTTCACAGAACCGTTCAACTTCAGCTTCTTCAGCATTACTGGTTGGGGCAAAGACTTGGATTACTGTGGTATTGAATGGTTTGCTTTGGAAGCGAATAGAGATCATCCTATTGTTTTTGAGATTGTACACAAGTACTGCATTTCCGACTCTTGTTGACTGTGAGGGCTACTCCATTTCTTATGAGATTTTTGCTCACAATAGTAGATGTAATGGTCATCTGAATTAAATACATCCATTCTGGCCCATTTGAGTTTACTGACTCCTAAAATGTCAATGTTCACTCTTGCCATCTCATGTTTGACCACTTCCAGTTTATCTTGATTCATGGACCTAACATTCCAGGTTCCTATGCAATATTGTTCTTTACAGCATCGGACTTGACTTCCATCACCAGTCACATCCACAACTGGGCATTGTTTTTGCTTTGGCTCAGCCTCTTCATTCCTCCTGGAGCTATTTCTCTACTCTTCTCCAGTAGCATATTGGGCACCTACCCACCTGGGGAGTTCATCTTCCAGTGTCCTATCTTTTTGCTTTTTCATGCTGTTCATGGGGTTCTCAAGGCAAGAATATGGAAGCGGTTTGCCATTCCCTTCTCCATATCTCATCAGAACAAAAGCAAATATTAAAGGTTAGTACCACAGCACCAATGCTTAAGTCTTACATGCTCTGTTAAAAATGGATGCTAAAAATTCCTTGAGATGCAATAATTCTTGTGAAAAAAATCTTGTAATATTTTTCTAAAACAAAGGAAACGAGTATCTACATATATCTAGCCATCTGACCTGTCTGTATATCTATCTGATATATTCTGAAATAAACCCAGCTGAATGGTGCTCAATAAGGAATATGAGTTAGGACTCCCTTTTGTGTTGTCAGATTCTCCTTCATTTTGCAAAGCCTTTTCCTTTCAGGCAAATCTTGTCCTAGAAAAAACACTTTTAACAAGAGCAAAAAAACTGTCCCTGGATTTCTGATGACACGAACATTTGCCTTAGAATTTTAAATTAGGAAGAAGCCGTGTATTAACTATGTAGCCCATAAGGGAAACACCACTTCATTAATTCTGCAGTAGAAATTATTATTTTTTTCTATCCAAATCAGCTGACCCATAGAAACAACAACAACAATAAAAATCAATCAAGGTCTGCATAAATGTGTAATTTAATACAGGTTTTAGAAAGAGAAATAGAAAGTGTTCCATTTCATATTTTAGTACCATCAATATTTCATATATACAGAGAAAAAAGAAAAACCTCTTGTTCTTTCTGTGGGTAACGGGGAAAGCAGAGAATGAAGAAGAATGAAGAAGGAAACAGAATTGGAAATTAAATGAGAGGAAAGACTTAGAGACGGAGAGCCAGAGAGAACGCAGTATACAAACGGAAAGAGAGAGAAAGACGAAAAGCAAACTCAGAAAGGTAGAAGGATTCAGTTTCGGTGGTTGACTGAATATGAGGTGTGAGAAGAGATGTTGAAAAGGACACAGAGATTTCAGATCTCAATAGAAGATGGTACCGCTAACCCAGATGAGGAACTTTCTGGAGGAATGGTGCCGGGAGAGGAGGAATCCTGAGCTCAGTGTTTTGTTTGAAAGGCCTGTAGACAAACCAGGTGGAGGTTCTAATTAAAGAACTGAAAATACAAGACTCAGAGCGGGGACTTACATTTTGAATTCATCCCTTTAGACACAGTAACTAGAATTGTGAGCGTGAAAGGAAGCGCTAGGGGGAGAGTAAAGAAAATAGTGCAAAAGTAAACGTAAAAGAATGAATCCAGAGAGAAAGCATCCAGATGGCCAACAGGTCTATGAAAACGTGCGCAACATTTCCAATCGTCAGGGAAATGCAGATCAAAATCACAGTGAGATGTCACTTCCTACCCACTAGAATGGCTATTATCGAAAAGACAAGAGATACCAAGTGCTGGTGAGGACACGGAGTAAAGGGAAGCCTTGTGCGCTGCCAGTAGAAATGCAAACTGGGGCAGCTAATATGGGAAACAGTATGGAACTGCAGATGCTGACTGCAGCCATGAAATTAAAAGACGCTTACTCCTTGGAAGGAAAGTTATGACCAACCTAGATAGTATATTAAAAAGCAGAGACATTACTTTGCCAACCAAGGTCCGTCTAGTCAAGGCTATGGTTTTTCCCGTGGTCATGTATGGATGTGAGAGTTGGACTGTGAAGAAAGCTGATCGCCGAAGAATCGATGCTTTTGAACTGTGGTGCTGGAGAAGACTCTTGAAAGTCCCTTGGACTGCAAGGAGATCCAACCAGTCCATTCTAAAGGAGATCAGTCTTGGGTGTTCATTGGAAGGACTGATGCTAGAGCTGAAACTCCAATACTTTGGCCACCTCTTGCGACGAGTTGACTCACTGGAAAAGACTCTGATGCTGAGAAGGGTTGGGGGCAGGAGGAGAAGGGGACGACAGAGAATGAGATGGCTGGATGGCATCACCGACTCTGTGGACATGAGTCTGAGTGTACTCCGGGAGTTGGTGATGGACAGGGAGGCCTGGCGTGCTGTGATTCATGGGGTCGCGGAGAGTCGGACACGACTGAGCGACTGAACTGAACTGAACTGAACTGATGCAGGTCTTTCTCTGCCTGACTCGCTTCACTCAGTATGACAGTCTCTAGGTTCTTCCATGTTGCTGCAAATAGGATTATTTCACTCTTTTTCATGGTTGAGTATATTCCATTTTATATATGTAGAATGTTTTCATTCTTTCTTTTAGATTTATTTTTATTGGAGGACAAATTGTGTCACAATATTGTGCTGGTCTCTGCCATACAATGTGCATCGGTCAGAAGTATCCATGCGTCCCGTCTCCTGAACCTCCTTCCACCCCTTCACCCCTCCCCTCTAGTCCGTCCTGGAGCACCAGCTTGAGCTCTCTGTATTGTGTCAACTTCCCCCTAGCCTTCCATTTTACTTATGGTAATGTGTGTGTTTCAATGTTAACTGTTTCAATGTGTCCCACCTTCCCCTTCCCCTGCTGTGTCCACAAGTCTGTCCTCTGTGTCTCTGTCTCTATTCCTGCCCTGCTGATAAGTTCATAGGCACCATTTTCCTGGAGTCCATATGTGTGTGTGTGTATATATATATATATACATACATGCAATAATATACAATATTTGTTTTTCTCTTTCTGACTTTACTCTGTGTAACATGCTCTGGGTTTAGCCACCTCAGTTCAACGGACTCAAATCCATTCCTTTTTATGGCTGAGTAATATTCCATTGTATATATGTACCAAACTTCTTCATCCATTTCTTCATCAATGGACATTAAGGTTGCTTCCATGTACTGACTATTGTAAATAGTGCTGCAATGAACATTGGGATTTATGGATCCTTTTGAATTCTAATTTTCTCCAGATAGATGCCCAGGAAAGGGATTCTGGGTCATATAGTAGCTCTATTTTTAGTTTCTTAAGGAACGTCCATACTGTTCTCCATAGTGGCTGTACCAGTTTACATTTCCACTAATAGTGTAGCAAGATTCCCTTTTCTCCAAACCCTCTCCAGCATTTGCTGTTTGTAGATTTTTTTAAATTAATTAATTTATTTTAATTGGAGGCTAATTACTTTACAATACTGTAGAGCTTTTTGCCATACATTGACATGATGTTTGTAGATTTTTTTGATAATGGCCATTCTGACTGGTATAACGTAATAACTCTTTGTAGTTTTGATTTGCATTTCTCTAATAATTAGTAATGTTGAGCATATTTTCCTGTGCCTTTTAACTATCTGTATGGAGAAAGCAAGAGAGTTCCAGAAAAACATCTATTTCTGCTTCATTGACTATGCCAAAGCCTTTGACTGTGTGGATCACAATAAACTGTGGAAAATTCTGAAAGAGATGGGAATACCAGACCACCTGACCTGCCTCCTGAGAAACCTGTATGCAGGTCAGGAAGCAACAGTTAGAACTGGACATGGAACAACAGACTGGTTCCAAATAGGAAAAGGAGTACGTCAAGGCTGTATATTGTCACCTTGCTTATTTAACTTCTATGCAGAGTACATCATGAGGAACGCTTGGCTGGAAGAAGCACAAGCTGGAATCAAGATTGCCGGGAGAAATATCAATATCCTCAGATATGCAGATGACACCACCCTTATGGCAGAAAGTGAAGAGGAACTCAAAAGCCTCTTGATGAAAGTGAAAGAGGAGAGTGAAAAGGTTGGCTTGAAGCTCAACATTCAGAAAACAAAGATCATGCCATCTGGTCCCATCACTTCATGGGAAGTAGATGGGGAAACAGTGGAAACAGTGTCAGACTTTATTTTATTGGGCTCCAAAATCACTGCGGATGCTGACTGCAGCCATGAAATTAAAAGACACTTACTCCTTGGAAGGAAAGTTATGACTATCCTAGATAGTATATTAAAGAGCAGAGACATTACTTTGCCAACCAAGGTCCGTCTAGTCAAGGCTATGGTTTTTCCCATGGTCATGTATGGATGTGAGAGTTGGACTGTGAAGAAAGCTGATCGCCAAAGAATTGATGCTTTTGAACTGTGGAGCTGGAGAAGACTCTTGAGAGTCCCTTGGACTGCAAGGAGATCCAACCAGTCCATTCTGCTGCTGCTGCTGCTGAGTCACTTCAGTCGTGTCCGACTCTGTGTGACCCCATAGACGGAAGCCCACCAGGCTCCCCCGTCCCTGGGATTCTCCAGGCCAGTCCATTCTAGAGGAGATCAATCCTGGGTGTTCATTGGAGGGACTGACGCTAAAGTTGAAACTCCAATACTTTGACCACCTCATGCGAAGAGTTGAGTCACTGGAAAAGACTCTGATGCTGGGAAAGATTGGGGGCGGGAGGAGAAGGGGACGACAGAGAGTGAGATGGCTGGATGGCATCACCAACTCGATGGGCATGAGTTTGAGTGAACTCCGGGAGTTGGTGATGGACAGGGAGGCCTGGCGTGCTGTGATTCATGGGGTCGCAAAGAGTCGGACATGACTGAGCGACTGAACTGAACTGATGTCTTCTTTGGAGAAACATCTGTTTAGATCTTCCACCCATTTTTTGATTGGGTTGCTTTTTTTTTTTATATTGAGCTGCATGAGCTGTTTATGTATATTTTGGAGATTAATCCCTTATCCATTGTTTCATCTGCAAATATTTTCTCCCATTCTGTGAGTTTTCTTTGCAATAAATGTTTAAAGCAAAAGCAATGTGATAATTTTATACATATACAGCACTGTTTTGCAATATTTTGGCTTGACATTTTGTGATAAGTTGATCTAAATGCATATTTATAATTTGATTTATGGTTATTTTCTTTTAATGGTAAAGCATCTCACAAAGATACACAAGATCAAAGGGAAGGAGTGCATCACTGATGGCACTTACAAAAAGAATGATACTTGTTCTTCTATTCTATACATTAATTATGCAAAAGTTTTTATTGAAGTCCACATCATCAATTTCTATCTTCCCTCACATCAGTTGGTTGTTCTTGCACATTAATTGCAAAATGCTGTATTTAAAATTTTCTAGTAAATAGGTTGGAAACCCACTGAAACTCATTTGGTTTTAATTGGTTAGAAAATTGTATTTCCAAGTTTTTCAGGTATGTAGATATGAAAGTTTTAGCAGGTGTTGTGTTTGCATTGATTAAGCAACAAAATAACTTTATGATGAAAACATTGCCAAATTTCTGTTTTCAAAATGCCCCTCTCTGCAATACAAGTTTGTTTTGAAAAGCAATTAATTTCTCGCTTTTCAGCTGACTGCATTTCAGATCTGGTTAGACAGCTGATGTTTCCTAACGTGGCTGAAGGAAGAGCACTTACTGAAAGGTCAGTGCTGCCATTTCCTGTACCCTGGGCTCACAAGACCATCTTCATTTCGTAGCTTCTTTGCAGTGATTATTAAAATCATTTGCTCATTTTTTGAAGGTTAGTTTGTTTAAAACTAGCCATTATAATCCATAAATCCATGTAAACTGCAGTTGGTGGCACTACGCTGAAAGCCAGTGAATGGATGAGATCACCAAGGTCAAGATTTATTGCCATGCCCGCCGCCCCAGGACAGCTTGCAGACTTGACTTGACACAAAGGTGGTGGAGGCAACGCCGTTTTGTATATCGGTGTCAGCAAAGCCTTGAAAGTGGACTTCAAAGTATTAGGAAAGCAGACTTTCTTATTTACCTTTAGCTAAAAAATACATAAATAAGGTTATTATTTTCCCCCCATACCCCGGTGGTTTGTCTTCCAAAACCCCGGGAATGGGTATCCCTACTGTGGAGACTGCTGCTTCAGAGAAGTAGTTCTCAAACTTCAGAGTATCCGAGAATTTCTCGGAAATTATTTATTCAAAGGCAGATTTATTGAGGAATAATTTGCTTATTGTAAAATCCGCCTTTTAGGTATGTAGTTCTGTGCCTTTGGGCCGCTGTGTGAACCAACACCACAATTAGGATATGGAAAATATCTATCATCCCCCAAAGTACCTGATTCTCTGCAGTCCATTCCTTCTCCCTACCCACGTGGCAACCACCGATGTGATTTCTGCTTGTAGAGTTTTTCTCAAAGCTTGAGATAAAATTCATACCTTACGGTGGACGCTTTTACCCATGTTAACGTGCACAGTTCAGCGTTTTTAGTATCATCACAATGTTGTGCAATCATCGCCACTATCTGACTGCAGGAGATTTTCATCACCCACTAAGAAATCCCGTGCCCATTCAAAGGTCTGGAAATATTTATTTTAGAAGCTTAGTAAACATGCAGATTCTCAAGTCCCAGAGTTTCAGTATGAGTTGGGGTCCTAGAATCTGCATCTTTTGACAAGTCTCCCCTGATTTCTGATGCAGGTGGTCTCCAAATCACATTTTCTGTAACTCTCTTCTAAAGATAAAGCTATTTCAATGAAATGTAGCAGTATAGTCTCATTTTAGAAGAGCCACACATGTCGATATCATACTATTCCCTTAAAATTATAACCTAGATCTCCCTGGGGCCTCACCATTGTCTTCCAACAAATTAGGTCTCTTTGTTGCTGTTCAGTCACTAAGTCATGTCCAACTCTTTGGGACCCCACGGACTGCAGTACCCAAGGATTACCGGTCCTTCAGAATCTCCTGGAGTTTGCTCAGACTCGTGTCCATTAAGTTGATGATGCTTCCAACCATCTTATGCTTTGTCACCCACTTCTCCTTCTGCCCTCAGTCTTTTCCAGCATCAGGGTCTTTTCCAATGACTCAGCTCTTCACATCAGGTGACCAAAGTATTGAAGCTTCAGCATCAGTCCTTCCAATGAATATTCAGGGTTGATTTCCCTTAGGATTGACTGGTTTGATCTCCTTGCAGTCCAAGGGACTCTCAAGAGTATTTTCCAATACCACAGTTGAAAAGCATTGATTCTTTGGCACTTAGCCTTCCTTATGGTCCAACTCTCACATCCAGAATTCCAGAAAAATATATACTTCTGTTTCAGTGACTATGCTAAAGCCTTTTTCTGCGTGGATTACAACAAACTGTGGACAATTCTTAAAGAGATGGGAATACCAAACGACCTGACCTGCCTCATAAGAAATCTATATGTAGGTCAAGAAGCAACAGTTAGAACCGAACATGGAAAAACATAGCCCTAATTGGGAAAGGAGTACCACAAGGCTGTATATTGTCACCCTGCTTATTTAACTTATATGCAGAGTACATCATGCGAAATGCCAGACTGGATGAAGCACAAGCTGGAATCAAGATTGCCAGGAGAAATATCAATAACCTCAGACATGCAGATGACAACACTCTAATGGCAGAAAGTGAAAAGGAACTAAAGAGCCTCTTGATGAAAGTGAAAGAAGAGAGTGAAAAAGCTGGCTTAAAGCTCAACATTCAGAAAACTAAGATCATGGCATCCAGTCCTATCACTTCATGGCAAAAAGATGGGGAAACAATGAAAACAGTGACATATTTTATTTTCTTGGGCTCCAAAAATCACTGTAGATGGTAACTGCAGCCATGAAATTAAAAGACGCTTGCTTCTTGGAAGGAAAGCTATGACCAACCTAGACAGCATATTAAAAAGCAGAGATGTTACTTTGCCAACAAAGGTCTGTCTAGTCAAAGCTATGGCTTTTCCAGTGGTCATGTATAGATGTGAGAGTTAGATCACAAAGAAGGCTGAGTGCCAAAGAACTGGAGCTTTTGAACTAAGCATCAGTGTTGCTTAGTCTTGGAGAATACTCTTGAGAGTCCCTTGGACTTCAAGGAGATCCAACCAGTCAAGCCTAAAGGAAATCAGTCCTGAATATTCACTGGAAGGACTGATGCTGAAGTTGAAGCTCCAGTACTTTGGCCACCTGATGCAAAGTGCTGACTCATTGGAAAAGACCCTGATGCTAGGAAAGATTGAAGGCAGGAGGAGAAGGGGACAACAGAGGATGAGATGGTTGGATGGCATCACTGACTCGATGGACATGAGTTTGAGCAAGCTCCAACAGATAGTAAAGGACAAGGCCATCTGGCCTGTTGCAATCCATGGGGTCGAAAAGAGTCAGACAGGACTGAGTGACTGAACAACAACAGCAACTGGGAGACCAGTAGACTGGAAAGATAAAAGACACTGATCCTGCCCTCAGGATGTCCTCAGTCTATTGCTGGAAACAGAATGTTAACAGAAACTTGTATAGTAGAGCGAGACAAAGTTGGATCAGCAAGGGGCTTATGCAATTGATAAGGAATTTTGAATTATTCTTGAGGGTAAAGGGAAATCAGTCAAAGATATCCTGCAGGGACTTCCCTGGTGGTCCAGTGGCTAAGACTTCACATTCCCAATGCAGGGGGCCCATATTCAACCCCGGCTCAGGGAGTTAGATCCTGCATGCCACAGCTAAGCGTTCGCATGCCGTAAGTAAAGATCCCCCACACTGCAGTGAAGAGTGAAGATCCCAAACGCCACAACCAAGACCTGGCAGTCAGATTAATTAATAATAATGATGATTGAAAAGAGATATCATGCAATGAAGTGACATAATTAGATTTTCATTTTATAGAAGGATCATCCTGAAAATGATGTGGAGAAGAGGTTGAGAAGGGGACAAGGTTGGTGAGAGAAAAACAGGAGATTTCTGCAGCAAACCAGAAAGTCATGATTGAGATCGGAAGCAGGGCAATGACAGGGAGATTGAGAGGAAGAGAGAATAGACGGCCATGAAAGTGGAAAATCTGACAGAATTTGGTTATCATTTGGGTATAAAATGTAAAGGTGTATGGAGGACCTGAGGCTTCCAACTTGGTTAACAGATTAAACTGGGTTCTCATAGAGACTGAGGAGAAAGGACGGGTCAGTTTGGAGTCTGGGACACCCAGGAGTCCTTTGTTGTTGCTGTTGAGTCACCTAGGCGTGTCTGACTCTTTGCAACCCCACGGACTGCAGCACGCCAGGCTTCCCTGTCCATCACCATCTCCTGGAGTTTGCCCAAGTTCATGTCCTTTCGAGTCAGTCCAACAATCTCATCCTCGGACACCCTCTTCTTCTTTAATTAAGATTACTGGCACTGCTGACATTTTAGGCTGATAGTGCTCGGTTGTGGCTGTCCTGTTCACTGTAGTGTGTTTAGCAGCATCCCTGGCCTGACTTACTGGATGTTAGTACCACCCTGTCCCTGGTTCTGAGAATCAAAAATGGCTCCAGACATTGTCAAATGATCCCTGAGGGACAAAGTCACTCCCTGTGAAGAATCACAGGTTTAGATGGAAGTTGTTCCCAGGCTTTCAACTGCCACGCACATACCAACATATTCACGTTTGCATTTCAGCCCCTACCTTCTTCTATCTCTAGACTCACGCAATAAGCAGCTTACTAGACATTTCCAGATTGGCTGGACAGGATGAGGACCCAGTGCAATTCAGGATGACATTTATGTTCTCTCTGTACAAATTCTATTCAAAAATCCCACTCAAGGTGTCAGTTCTTTAAAATGCATAAGGAGCACACAGTGTTGTCTGACTCTTGTCTGTATAGAGAGGCTTCTCTCAAGAAAAAGGGGGAAATGAGAAAGAAAAATTTTTATTTTTATTTTGGGACTCTTTTCTCCTGGAAGTAATGGCTTCTTAGTAACTAAATAGACAGATCTTTTAGGACCTTAGGGAAATCTATGAATTCAAGAACAGACCGTTCAATTAGCTGACATTGGTCAGATCATGGGGTTGTCCTAAATTCTTGGATTTATATATGAAAAGGAGAATATAGCTGACATTTCCCCTTTCATTTTATTATTTTCTCCAATAATAGAATGATAATATGTTTACAATAGAAAAGCTTCCAAAGATAAAAAGGATAAACATACATGTTCATGAATTGACTGCTCAGATACAACCTAGATTTTATGTCCTTACCATATGTTTTTTAATGATTGAAATCACGTTGGATATATAGTTTTGTTTTCTAGCCTTTCAAACATTATTGTGAAGATTTTATGGCTCTAGCCATTCCTACTGAGCAATTTGGTTTCAATATTATAAGGAAAACTGAGCAAAACAGCTTTGGACCAAATCTGTGAAACCACCTCTGTGAATTTCCTCAAGCCGGAGTCCAGTGGTGTGAAGTGTCTCCAGGCCCCTGATGCATGTCGTGCTGTATCCCAGGATAACTGCACGCATTAACACACACTCATGTGTAAGGTGAGCCCCTTACTCCGTTTGCAACTTTATTTTCAACACTTTTAAAAACTCTGCCTGTCTATGTGCATAAGTTTTTTTTTTTTTTCACCTCATGATTGGCCATAAGATTTACCTTATGCCATACTAAGTCGCTTCAGTCGTCTTCAACTCTTTTTGACCCCATGAACTGTAGACCACCAGGCTCCCCTGTCCATGGATTTTCCAGGCAAGAATACTGGAGTGGGTTGCCGTGCCCTCCCTCAAAGTATCTTTATGACCCAGGAATCGAACCCGCGTATCTTTCATCTCCTATATTGGCAGGTGGGTTCTTTATCACTAGTGCCAGCTGGGAAGCCCCAGATTTGTGTTATCAGTTGTTTTCTGAGGGGTCCAGTGCCCACTGTTACAGTGGAGAGGGAAAGCATCCCGTGTGACCTGACTCTTGAGGAGTGCAGGCTGGGTCACCAGCGGAGGGCTTTGACGGGGCTTTGCACCTCACACTCCTGTGTCTCAGCTGCCTTCCCTGCCGTTGGGGCAGCCAGCACCTTTATGCTTCTTTCCCCTCTCACATTTTGCTCTCTAAAGGGTTTCATAGATTTTGGTAAGACTGGATTTCTTAACCACTGATATGTATTTACATTTGGGTTTCCTTTGTTTTACTTACAGACATGATGATAAGTTTCTTCGACCCTGTGGGGTCCTACAGGTCTTGAGGGGTTAAGAGAAGACCCGCTGTCCTGAGACACTGAGCTGGGCCTGACGGGGGGCAGAACCAGGCCCACCCGTGAGTTAACTATCTACCCCTGACACCTCCAGGACCAAGGTGTCAGAACAAAGGGAGGGACGAAAGGAGCTGCCTCTTGGGACAGGCAAGCCCAGGGCCGAGAGCTCCGGCTTGTTTTGTTGGCTGGTGTGTTGGCTTTGTGACGGGGGTGTGGTGGTGTAAGATATTCTTTCTTCTCTTCCTCTTTCTCTCCCTTCCCTTCCTTCCTTCCTTTTGCAAATTGCAAAAACAACACACGCTTCTTTGAACCTGCATTTGTTACCACAAGCGTGTGTTATTTTTGTAATTTAAGATAACACCGAAGGAAGTCAAAGGCTTTTCCCTTACCCCATTCTCCACCCCCCGGAGGTCGTCATGGTCACAGACTGGAATGTGACCTTCCACACCTCTCCTTGCACGAACACAACGCGCACCAACGTGAGCTCGTGCGAAACGTGTCCCCTCTTTTCCTTTTATTCCTATGCCTAGTGATGCTGCTGCTGTCATGCTATCATTACTACTTTCACGCAGCTTACTTGGATAACTGAATACATCATGTCCATCATTTCAAGCCAGTGTACCTAGGGTAACTAATTCCTCCTCCCTTTAAAAAATAGACGGTAAGGGGATGGGATCTTAAAAAAAAAAGTACAGTTTTTCATTGAGAGACCAATAGATCCACAGGATACAAAGTTCAAGCAAGACAATACCTATGGTGAGATGTTTGTCTGCCTCCCACCCTAGGCCCTCAGTCCTTTTGGGGAATAGGATCCCACCTGCCTCGGAGGCCAAAAAACCCAAAACATAGAAAAGGGACAATATTGGAACAACTAATAAAGACTTTTTTAAAACGGTCCACATTAAAAAAAAAAAAAACACCTTAAAAAAAAAGAGTAAAATATCTTTCTTGAGACCTTCTTTCCCTATGCCCCCCGTTAAACTCACATTTTGAACTTCAACTGTTTTTGTTTCTCTTTTATGCAAAGAAACCATCTTTTCTTAAAGTGACATCCCTCTTCCTTGGTCGTCCTTAATATCCCCAAACTGGTTCCCTTGGCATCATGTCACCACCTCAACTGGCTTTGGCTTCTTTCTCTTTTGATTTTCACAGATAATTCTTCACAGGTAAGTTTTCTCCTACAATGGCTCTTGAATTTAACCCTCTTTTCATAATGGTCAACTCCCTTGACGCTTCACATTTGTATACAGGTAAGTTCTGTATCTGCTGTAAGCCTAGGTTTTCCATTTGTGAAATAGAAGTAACAGTGACTGCTACTTAATAAGCACTCGATAACGGTGACCTGGGATGCCATGAGGAAAACAGAATTTGTAGCTAGCAGGGAGTGCCACTTCCATGCCCTTCCTTAGTAGGTCCTGGGGGGCTCTATTCAGACACCAACTGATGTATTGTAATCCACTTCTGGCACTGACCCCGTGGCGTGAACACAGACCCCACAGGATAAAGGGCACAGTCTACAGCATGCCTCCCCTCACTTCAGATGAACTGCTTACAAATCTGGGGTTCCCATGAGCCCATCATGTGCGATAATTCATTAGAACGAATTACTGAAATCAGGAAAATGCGAAACTTATGATCACAATTTTATTATTAACATAAAGGATACAAATCAGGAACAACAAATGAAGAGATACATAGGGTGAGGTCTGCAAGGGTTCCAAACACAAAGATTTCATGCCCTCTCCCCATAGAATTAGAATGCATCACCCTCCTAGCACATCCACATGTTAACCTACCAGGAAACTCCCCTGAGGTTTGGTATACAGAATTTTTTATCAGAGTTTTGGCCATGTGACTAAGGCCAATCTCTAGCATCCCTTTTGTCCCCGGAAGTCTGGAAGTTGGGCTGATATCACATGATTCAAGGCTACAACCCTCTAATCAGGGTGGCTTTTCCAGCATGACTAGCCCCCACCAGCCTATCTCACCCTGTCACCTCATTAGCATAAACTCAAGGTGGTTCAAGGGGCTCAAGAATAACAAAGAGACTTCCATCTGTGCCCAGATCTGAGACAAAGATCAAATGCGGTATATGATAGTTTCCAAAGCACCATGTGAAAACCATTGACCTACACAAGAAACTCTAAGCTTTTGAATACATTACAGCTTAAATAGATGATAAATTCCATGAGAGGAAGGATCTGACTTATTCACTGCTATTTCCTTATGAGGCCTTCCCTGGTGGCTCAGATGGTTAAGAATCCGACTGCAATGTGGATTCCCCTACAAACATAGCAGTGCCTAGCATACAGTGTTTATGACAAACCTACACAGTATATTAAGAAGCAGAGACATTACTCTGCCGACAAAAGGTCCTTCCAGTCAAAGCTACGCTTTTTCCAGTAGTCACGTACAGATGTGAGAATTGGACCATAAAGAAAGCTGAGCGCCAAAGAATTGATGCTTTTGAACTGTGGTGTTGGAGAAGACTCTTGACAGTGCCTTGGACTGCAAGGAGATCCAACCAGTCCATCCTAAAGGAAATCAGTTCTGAATAGTCATTGGAAAGACTGATGCTGAAGCTGAAGCTCCAATACTTTGGCCACCTATGTGAAGAACTGACTCATTGGAAAAAACCGTGATGCTGGGAAAGATTGAGGGCAGGAGGAGAAGGGGACGGCAGAGGATGAGATGGTTGGATGGCATCACCAACTTAATGAACGTGAGTTTGAGCAAGTTCAGGAGTTGTTGGTGATGGACAGGGAAGCCTGGCGTGCTGCAGTCCCTGGGGTTGCAAAGAGTCGACCAAGACTGAGTGAGTGAACTGAACTGAAGTGAGCACACAGTGTTTGGAAGGATTTCCTTAAACTTAGTCATCTATTGTCTTAGGACTTTTATTTTCTGGTTACTTCAAACACCAGTATGTATTTCCCTCCCCGACATCTGGTGGGTAAGCTGCTGGAGACTAGAGGCCACTGCATACTCTGAGGGCATGATAAGTGTGATAATCCTCCTTTCTGAGCAATCCCAATGCTGGAGGCTCAAAGAATAATCTACTTCAAATGGCACTGGAGTTTAACAGAAAGCAGATGTCATATATGATTTGGCCATAACACAAATATTTCACAATAGCAGTTTTAGAAAATCATTTACGATGAAATCTTGGTGTGTCTTGTTTAATTGAGAAAAGACTATAAAAAGTTAGGGTGTGTGAATCAGTGCTTTAGAAAAAAGGACAAAGTATTCTAAGAGACAGTATTTTTTTTTCCCTGCAGCTCTATTGAGGTATGATTGACGAAACTGTAAGACAGTTAATGTACACATCAGAATGATTTGATATACATAAGTTAGAGGGAACTAAAACTGCTTACCCTGGCTAGGCACCACGGTAACCATTTGCATGAGTTGTTTTAAGATAGGAAATTCTGGTAAGGAACACGGGACTAATAAGCCACCTCCAACTGGAAGAACTCAGGAAAAGTCAAAAGGAGACGCCTCATGTCAGGGCTTCCCTGGTGGCTCAGATGGTAAAGAATCTGTCTGCAATGCAGGAGACCTGGGTTTGATCCCTGGGTTGGGAAGATCCCCTGGAGAAGGAAACGGCCACCCACTCCAGTATTCTTGCCTGGGAAATCCCATGGACAGAGGAGCCTGGCAGCAGTTCATGGAATCGCAAAGAGTTGGACACGACTTAGTGACTAAGCACATAAGCACAACCAGAAAAACTAGGGAAAGGTCAAAAGGAGATGCCTCATGTCCTACTACCCTCCCGGAATCCTCCCCACTGGGATCCATTTTGGCTGAGCCATGGGTGCACCGCCAGGAAGGATCCTGAGTCAGCCATGGAAACCTGGAAACTAATCCCATCAACATCAAACCCAAGGCTGTGAGCCATGTGGCAGGCAGTCGGGGTCCCCCATCCTACTGCTCTCTCCTGGGGAACCCCTTCATAATACAGTCTCTTGCTTTGTCAGTAGGTGTGTCTCTTCAAACAGTTCATTTCTGAGTGTTAGACAAGAGTCCACTCCTGTAACATATATATATTCTGTAAAGACTCCTCCCTTCTGATTAATTAACACATTCATTACCTCACCTTTTTTTTTCTGGTAAGAACATTTAAGTTCCACTCTCTTAACAGATTGCAGCTATACAATACAGTGTTATCAACTGTACTTACTGTATTATACGTTAGATCCTCAGAACTTATTTAAGGGCTTCCCTTGTGGCTCAGCTGGTAAAGAATGCGGGAGACCTGGGTTCGATCCCTGGGTTGGGAAGATCCCCTGAAGAAGGAAAAGGCTACCCACTCCAGTATTCTGACCTGGAGAATCCCATAGACTGTATAGTCCACGGCGTCTCAAAGAGTTGGACGTGACTGAGCGACTTTCACTTCACTTCACTTCAGACCTTATTTGTCTTACAATGAAAGTTTATATCCTTTTACCCACCTCTTCTTATACCCTTCTGCCCCAGCCTCTGGCAACCACCTTTTATTTTAACTAAAATACAGTTTTTGAAGCTATTAGTAAATTTACATTTTATTACTAGGTACACCTGCTAATGATTAGATGGTTCAGTTCAGTTCAGTTCAGTCACTCAGTCGTGTCCGACACTTTGTGACCCCATGGACTGTAGCACACCAGGCCTCCCTGTCTATCACCAACTCCCAGAGTTAACTCAAACTCATGTTCATCGAGTCGGTGATGCCATCCAACCATCTCATCCTCTGTTGTCCCCTTCTCCTCCCGCCTTCAATCTTTCCTTGCATCAGGGTCTTTCCCAATGAGTTGGTTCTTCGAATCAGGTGGCCAAAGTATTGGAGTTTCAACTTCAACATCAGTCCTTCCAATGAATATTCAGGATTGGTTTCCTTTAGGATTGACAGGTTGGATCTCCTTGCAGTTCAAGGGACTCTCAAGAGCCTTCTCCAACACCACAGTTTAAAAGCATCAATTCTTCAGCACTCAGCTTTCTTTATAGTTCAACTCTCACAACCATACATGACTACTGGAGAAACCATAGCCGTGACTATATGGACCTTTGTTGATAAAGTAATGTCTCTGCTTTTTAATACCGTCTAGGTTGGTCATTGGAGAAGGCAATGGCAAGCCACTCCAGTACTCTTGCCTAGAAAATCGCATGGACAGAGGAGCCTGGTAGGCTGCAGTCCATGGGGTCGCTACTAGTCGGACACGACTGAGCGACTTCACTTTCACTTTTCACTTTCACACATTGGAGGAGGAAATGGCAACCCACTCCAGTGTTCTTGCCTGGAGAATCCCAGGGACGGCAGAGCCTGGTCGGCTGCCGTCTATGGGGTCGCACAGAGTCGGACACGACTGAAGCGACTTAGCAGCAGTAGCAGCAACAGCAGGTTGGTCATAGCTTTTCCAAGGAGCAAGTGTCTTTTAATTTCATGGCTGCAGTCACCATCTGCAGTGATTTTTGAGTCCCAAAATAAAGTCTGTCACTGTTTCCATTGTTTCCCCATCTAGTTGCTGTGAAGTGATGGGACTGGATGCCATGATTTTCATTTTCTGAATGTTGAGCTTTAAGCCAACTTTTTAACTCTCCTCTTTCACTTTCATCAAGAGGCTGTTTAGTTCCTCTTCACTTTCTGCCATAATGGTCGTACCATCTGCGTATCTAAGGTTATTGATGTTTCTCCCAGCAATCTTGATTTCAGCTTGTGCTTCATCCAGTCCAGCATTTTGCATAATGTACTCTACATATAAGTTAAATAAGCAGGGTGACAATATACAGCTTTACTGTACTCCTTTCCCTATTTGGAACCAGTCTGTTTTTTCATGTTCGGTTCTAACTGTTGCTTCCTGACCTGCATACAGATTTCTCAGGAGGCAGGTCAGGTGGTCTGATATTCCAATCTCTTTAAGAATTTTCAAATTTATTGTGATCCACACAGACAAAGGCTTTGGTGTCAGTGAAGCAGAAGTAGATGGTTTTCTGGAACTCTTGCTTTTTCAATGATTCAGTGGATGTTAGCAATTTGATCTCTGGTTCCTCTGCCTTTTCTAATTCCAGCTTGACCATCTGGAATTTTATGGTTCACCTACTGTTGAAGCCTCGCCTGGAGCATTTTGAGCATTACTTTTCTAGCATGTGAAATGAGTGCAGTTATGTGGTAGTTTGAACATTCTTTGGCCTTGCCTTTCTTTGGGATTGGAGTGAAAACTGACCGTTTCCAGTCCTGTAGCCACTGCTGAGTTTTCCAAATTTGCTGGCATATTGAATGAAGCACTTTCACAGCATCATCTTTCAAGATTTGAAATAGCTCAACTGGAATTCCATCATTCCACGAGCTTTTTACATAGTGATGCTTCCTAAGGCCCACTTGACTTCACATTCCAGGATGTCTGGTTCTCGGTGAGCGATCACACCATCGTGGTTATCTGGGTCATGAACACCTTTTTTTATAGAAGATGTTTTTTGATTGGATGCTCAGATAGCATTATTGACTGAAAGGACATGAACTTGACCAAACTTGGGGAGACAGTGAAGCCTGGCATGAAGTCTGGTGTGCTGCAGTCCAGGGGGTCACAAAAAGTCGGAGATGACTTGGCAACTGAACAACAACAATACTTGCTAACAGTTTTCTCACGCCAGTGATGGTCAGTGTGCTTAGAATGAAGTCATTCTGGATGATGAGGAACTATACTCTCTTTTCCTCCCTCTTGCCTCCCACTCCACCTACAAATAAAAATGACTGTTATAACCATTTGGTTCTGAGAAAAAGGTTTTTCCATAACCTACTGCCCGCATCCATGGGTATTTCCTCTTTGCTACCCATTTTAATGGTTTTGCCCTAACCTAACCCCTTCCTATTTCTTCTCTTGCCTCTATTTACCATACTGTCTTTTGAAATTTACCACAAATAGTGCCATTTGTCATTTACTTTGTCTCTGTGACCTCGGCCTGTAGTCTTATAGAGGTATTGCCAAAGAATATAGTAAAAGTGACAAACATAGAAAGTGACGAAAATTTAAGGATAAAAGAAAGCAGTATCTACCGCACATCCATTAGGAAAGCTTCTGTCAAAAAACAAACTCACAGGTGTGGGTGAGGAGGTGTAGAAGCTGCAACTTTTGCACAGTTGTGGTAGGAATAGAAAGTGGTGTCGCTGCTGTAGAAAACATCATGGTAGCTCCTCAAAAAATTAAAACTAGAACTATCATGTGATTCAGAAATTTCATTTCTGAGTGTATACACAAAATAATAGGAAGCAGAAACCATGAAAGATACTTATACGTTCATGTTCAGAGCAGTGTTATTCACAAGAGGCAAAAGGTGAAAGCAACCCAAGTGTAAGAATGGATAAAATAAATGTGGTGTATACTTGCTGTTGCTGCTTAGTTGCTAAGTCGTGTCCAATTCTTTGGGACCCCATGGATAGCAGCCTGCCAATCTCCTCTGTCCATGGAATTTCCCAGGCAAGAACACTGGAGTGGGTTGCCGTTTCCTTGTCGAAGGTATCTTCCCAACCCAGGGATTAAACCCACGCCTCCTACTTGGCTTGTGAATCCTTTCCCACTGAGCCACCTGGGATGCCTGGTGTATACATAAACGGGGATGTTTTTCATCCTTTAAAAGAAAGGAAATTCTGACACACGCTACGACACAGACAAACCTTGAGGAAATTACACTAAGTGAATTAAGAGAGTTGCCAAAGAACAAACTGTATGATTTCACTTATATGGTGCGTAAAGAAAAAAATGTGTTGCTTTCCCGTTTTCCAAGGATCAAGCCATTAGTCGTCACAGTTGCCCACTGACTGTGCGCCTGAGGGGAATTCAGAACACAGAAAAACAGGAAGTGTTCTGAGCTTTGACACCAGTCCCTTGTTAAGATATATATCTAAGGAAAAGTTCCTGTGACCCCAGATTCTTGCATCTTTCCATACAGAGAAACATTCTCATGTCTTTAACTTGAGATGTCTACTCTCTGTGCTCTCTTGGTATCGGACTACATTTTTTTTCCCAATGAAAAAAATTCATTGGCTCCTCCTTTACTTCCTCAGAGCAATTTCTCAGAGATATCTGAGAGGCAGCCTCCCAGACTACAGTCCTTAGTAAGACACTGAATAAACTCATCTCATAGCTTTTATGTTGTATGTGTTTAAGTTGACATACATGATGGTTAATTTTATGTGCCAACTTGACTGTGTCATGGGATTTCCAGTTACTTGTTCAAACATTTTGGGTGTGTCTGTGAGGGTGTTTTTAGATGAGATTAATATTTGACTGGGAAGACTGAATAAAACAGACTCTCCTCCCTAATGCAGGTGGCCCTCCTCCAATTATTAGTTGAAGGTTTGAACAGAACAAAAAGGCAGACTCTCCTGTGATTAAGAGAGAATTCTTCCCATTTGACTCCTTGAGCTGGGACATCAGTATTTTCCTGCTTTCAGATTCCAACTGAAGCACCAGCTTTTCTTGGGTTGCAAGCCTTCCGGCTTTCATACTGAAACTACATCATCAACTCTCTCAAAATCTCCAGCTTGCCAACTGAAGATCTTCGGACTTCTCAGCGTCCGTAACTGTGTAAGCCAGTTCCTCGTTGTGTCTCTATCTTTATGTCTATGGTTATATATACACAGCCTGCTAGTTTGGCTCTGCTAGAGAACCCTGACTATTACATGTGTGGTACCAACAGTGGTCAAATTCACAGAGACAGAAAATAGAATGGCAGATGCTAAGAGCAGGGAGAATGGGGAGTTACTGTTCAACAAGTACAGAGTTTCAGTTTTGTAAGATGAGAAAGAGTTCTGTGGATGACTGGTGGTGATGGTAGCACAATGATGTGAAATACTTGATTCCAATGAACTGGATTCTTAACAAAGGTTAAGGTGGTGAACTGTACATTATACGCATTTTGCCTCTACTTTGGTCACCTGATGCAAAAAGCCAACTCATTGGAAATGACCCTGATACTGGGAAAGACTGAGGGCAAGAGGAGAAGGGGGCAACAGAGGATGAGATGACTGGATGGCATCACTGATTCAACGGACATGAGTTTGAGCAAATTCAGGGAGATAGGGAAGGACAGGGAAGCCTGGCGTGCTGTAGTTCATGGGATCACAGAGAGTTGGACACAACTTAGCAACTGAACAACAACGAATATTTTTAACTAAAAAAATTTGAATAACAGTCTTACTTATTTAAACATACAAAGGTTAACTATGATGACAATAACCAAATGTGATGGTGTAACTGTTGTTGTGTTATTTACCAACCTTATTTTCCACGGTTTATGTTATGAAATCTGGTGTTGATGGGAGGAATGGCAGTCATCACCAGCCTTTGCTAATTTCTTGAGACTTGTTAAAATGTAGAAAAAAGTACATTAACATTTACTCAAGGAATACTTAATGAGCACTGATGCTGCCAGGTCATGTGCTACGCACTTGGGAGAAAATGCTCAACCAGACAGCCCTCCTGAAGCTTAGGGTCCCGTGAAGGAGACAGGCAATAAAAGGCAAAGAGTACTTATATATTGTGATAAGAGAAATGAGACAGAAAATAAAAAATAGAAAAAAGGGAAAGAGTTTGATAAAGTGAATGGGGAAGCCTCTCTGAGAAGTCAATATTAAGCTGAGAACTGAAACTAAAAAATGGTCATGGAAATATAAGAGGAAGAGCATTACAGGAAGAGGGGACGCAAGAATAACGGGCAGTAATACCTGAACTGCTTAAGAAGAGTGGCATTTACATGCTGTTGCTTGATTAAATGGTGCTGAAGGAAGACAACTTCCATAAACTGACAGAGTAATGAAACAGAAGAGGAGATGTTTTGGCTCTAAGAGGGTGATGGATATTCTGTGAGAATTTGATTCTTTTAAAGGAATATTTTGAGGATAAATTTTTTTTTTGCAAAAATTTAAAATCCCTAAAATAAAGTGAATAGTTCTTAAAATTTTGATCATTTGTTGATTTTTATCAATTAATTATATTCACTATAAGCTGATCATTTTTAAGAAATAGATATTCTTTTTAAATAGAGAAAATTGGTCTCTAGTTTAACTTCCTGATAATGGCACTCCACTCCAGTATTCTTGCCTGAAAAAATTCCATGGACACAGGAGCCTGGCAGGCTACAGTCCAAAGGGTCACGAAGAGTTGGACTGAGTGACTAAGCATGCACACAAACTCATATATGGTGAAACAGATTTGCAACTGTGGTCCTTAGACCAAACTCAGTATTAGAATAACTGATGTAATAGGTGTTAAATCAAAGAGTGTCTGGCAGAATCGGTTTCTAGAATCCTGGAAAGTGTAAAGCAGGGACACCTGGGCTCACTCTGCTTTCCCTTGCTGGCCTTTGGTGACGCAAGAGTGAAGTCAAGGCCCAAAAGAGTCTGATACGTCTTTACTTGTAAGTAGAGAGCTTGATTAACTTTTTCCTGAATAGGTCTTTAGTGTGATAGGAATCATGGTGCTGCAAGGGTTGAGCTTTCCACACTTGACAAACCTGATATCAAATGGACATTGTGCTGGAAGGATGTTCCTCCATTTAGGAACTTTGAGGGCCAAGGGAAATACCCATTTGTGGCCATCTTGCTTCCACTAAGATTTTTTTCTCCTTTGCTAGTAAGTTAGGAGCTTAACGTAGTTTATAATCTACAACCCACCACATTTTCATGTCTGGAGGAACTATCAGTTCAGTTCAGTCGCTCAGTCGTGTCTTTGCGACCCCATAGACTGCATAGACCCCATAGACTGCAGCATGTCAGGCCTCTCTGACCATCACCAACTCCCGGAGTTTAATCAATTCATGTCCATTGAGTCCGTGATGCCATCCAACCATCTCATCCTCTGTTGTCCCCTTCTCCTCCTGCCTTCAATCTTTCCCAGCATCAGGGTCTTTTCAAATGAGTCAGTACTTTGCATCAGGTGGCCAAAGTATTGGCATTTCAGCTTTAACATGAACATTCCAATGAATGTTCCTTCCAATGAATATTTGGGACTGATTTCCTTTAGGATGGACTGGTTGGATCTCCTTGCAGTCCAAGATACTCTCAAGAGTCTTCTCCACCACCACGGTTCAAAAGCATCAGTTCTTTAGCGCTCAGCTTTCTTTATAGTCCAACTCTAACATCCATACATGACTACTGGAAAAACCATATCCTTGACTAGATGGACCTTTGATGAATATCAAGGACACCATATCTCTCAGTCAAGCATCTCTGGCAGGACTCCAGGGATAAGAGGTGGTATCAGTCAGAACTCTTGAAATTATGAGTGATAGAAAGCTAAGCCAAACTTCAGTAAACAAATATTTATTTATTCAAAGGGATGGTTGAAACTTGGCTGGTGTAGAGTTCAAAGAATATTGCCAGGACACTTTGTTTCTTTTGTCTTAATCATTTGTTTTGCTTTTCTCTGGTTCAGGCAAGTTCTCCGTGAATTACAGCAAAGATGGCTCTAAGAGTGACTGTGTGCGGCTGTGAGCACCCGCCGTGTTAGTAAGGAAGAATCCCTGCATCCATAGCCAACTCTGATAAAGTTCTCTGGAGCCAAACCAAGCTCTGCGAATCTGAGTCAGACACCCAGCCCTCACGCCTGGTGAGGTGGGATTAGGTTATTGATGGTCTCACCAGGTCAGCGAGACGCAGGCACTGAATGGAAAAGGGGTTGCTTCCATTAGAGAAAGTGCAAAGGGGACTCTGACAGAGTTTCTCTCATTTAGAGGGAAACTTAGATACTGCTGCTTTGAGGGAAAAGAATGTCGTGCCCTTTAATAAGTTTTCAAATATGACCAAAGCTGGCTCAGTGGTAAAGAGTCTGCTTGCAACGCAGGAGATCTGTGGATTGTGAGATCCCCTGGAGGAGGGCATGGCAATCCACTCCAGTATTCTTGCCTGGAGAATCCTATGGACAGAGGAGCTTAGCGGGCTATGGTCCATAGTGTCGCAGAGAGTTGGCCATGACTGAAGCAACTGAGCATGCATGCACACACTTAATAATCAAGACTTCTAGACTCTCTTCCAAACACTGAATTTACACTTAATATCCATTTAAAATCCTTCACATTATCAAGTTGCCTAATTTCTGAAGATTGGTTACTCAAGTTGTTAACATTTCCTGAAAACCTATAGCGTGATCTGCTAGACAGTTTACATGTATTATTAAGTCTTCACAGCACCTTGTTGAGCACTATTATTTCCATTTAAAACAAGGTTATCGAGGGCCTGAAAGGCTGAGTAATTTGCCCAGTGACCACGACTAGGAGTAATGAAGTGTGATTGGAGACTAGATTCACCGAGTTCCAAAACCAAGTCTTCCTATTTCGTATTACTTCCTTGGTTCAACTTATTTGCTCACAAGTGTGAGGATTTGAACTGCAGAAGTGTACAGGAGAGAAAAAGCAAGTGTGTTGACAGTATACTGAAAAAGCGTTAATATTCTTGATGTTAAAATTCTTAAAATTAGAACAGTATTTCAAAAATATATATGAAGGAGACTTAGATAATTTCACTCTTGTAACAGAAATACAGCAGACTTTAAAAGTTATGAGGGCTTCCCGGGTGGCGCTAGTGGTAATGAATCTGCCTGCCAATGTAGGAGAGGTAAGAGACGCGTGTTCTATCTCTGGGTTGGGAAGATCCCCTGGAGGAGGAACTGGCAACTCACTCCAGTATTCTTGCTTAGAAAATCCCTTGATCAGAGGAGCCTGGAGGGTTAAAATCCATGGGGACACAAAGAGTCTGGCACAACTTAGCAGCTGAGCACTGCTGGTGCTGCTGCTGCTGCTAAGTCACTTCAGTTGTGTCCGACTCTGTGCGACCATATAGATGGCAGGCCACCAGGCTTCCCCGTCCCTGGGATTCTCCAGGCAAGAACACTGGAGTGGGTTGCCATTTCCTTCTCCAAACTGAGCACTGCTGCTACTTAAAAGTTATGAATAAATGTTCATCCTTACTCGTCATCAAAAGAACAAAAATTAAAATGGCACCGAGATGTTGGTTTTAGGGTACTAAATAGCCAATGATTTCCTTTCCTTTATCCCTCCTTCCCTCCCTCCCTCCCTTCTTTTCTTTATAATACCCTGTTTAGGCAAGGGATCATGGAAGCTAAGACTGTTGTACAAATGAATGGGAGTAAACAGTTCTTTTATTTTCCCCAAATTTAGCTTTTTAAGATTATTATGAGAAACGAGCAATCCCCCAAGCCCACCTTCCCATTTCTCAGGACTGTTTTCAAATATTTCAGGTGATTCTTCATATTTATCTTAATATCTCTAACTGTATGCTTGTATTGCTACCTCTTTTTTTTCAGAATATCATGCTAATGCAGTCATGTCATAATTTTGGCAAGCTTAATATTCAATGTTTACATCACTATGACTATGGAAATATCAGTTATAATTGAGCCACATACTATACTATACCTTTCTAGCATATTCTACTTTCCTTGAAATTAATATTTTGTTCTTTTAGCTTTTCATATATTCATCATCAACTCACTGCATTTGAGCCCACTAGTATTGTTTTCCATTTTCATAAGAATACCTAGTGACTCTGATCCTCTTGAAGAAGTCTGTTTGAGCCCTGACCTCATCTTATGGAGAATGTAGTCTTTTAATCTGTTGCACAGCTTCCTCCTTTGGTTTTACTTTACTGTCATTCAGCAATTCTCTTTTCCTATCATGTGTCACCATCTCCTTTCCCCAAGCTCCCTTCCCTTTCTTGCCTTACTAGCTCTTCTCCACGGAAAAGGCGCATAGGAAATAAGTAGTTTTTGAGATTTTGCATGTCTGAAAATGTCTCTTCTGTCTTCACTCTAAATTGATAGTTTGGCTGGGTATATAATTCTTGGCAAAAATTTTCTTTCAGAATTTTGAAGGCAAAGCTTCACTGTCTTCTGGCTTCCATTGCTGCTATCAGTTCAGTTCAGTTCAGTCGCTCAGTCATGTCTGACTCTTTGCGACCCCATGAATCACAGCACACCAGGCCTCCCTGTCCATCACCAACTCCCGGAGTTCACTCAAACTCATGTCCATCGAGTCGGCAAGGGCAAATTTCTCCCCAGGGGAAATGTACTCTATAGCAAATATACTTTTTGCTATAATGTACTCATAAATAAAAAATACACAGTGAAAAGCACCATCTATGCATTCAGTATTCAATAAATATCATTTAAGCATTCAATAGTTTATAAATGTAAATACTGTTTAACAGTGCAAAAGTAAAATAAAAAATTATCTCATTAGCATCTTATTACATCCTGTTAAGAAAGCACCTTGGGTTATATTACCTTCCTCTCTTTTAGCTATGAATTTGGAAGTCTAATATTATTCTGATTCTTTATTCTGTATATAAAGTCTGGTTTTCTTTCTGGAAGCTAAAAAGCTTATTTTTTTGTCCCCAGTTTAATGATATTTCACAACCAGCTACTTTGGTCTGGGTCTTTTTAATCTGGACACTGGTTTCCTTCATTTCTGGGACATGTTCTTGAATTTTGATGATTGAATTATTTCCTTCCCCATTAATTCTGTTTTCACCTTCAGGAATTCCTGAACTCTGGAACATGAACCTCCAGCACTAACTCTCTAATTTTGAAATATTTCCTAGTCTTTGTGTTCCTTTTTCTGGAAAATTTAATCTGACTTTATCTGCTAAACTTTCCATTGACTTCACTTTATTTCCGCCATAAAAATCAGTGTTTACACATGACCAACTTTTTGTCATTTTCTTCTTTGTTTTTCACTTCATATGTTTTTTTTTATGTCTTTATTATTCTTTTCTTCAACCTCCTTTGGATTTAATCTATTATTTTTTTAAACTTAAGTTGACAAATTAGCCTATTAATTTTTAAGAAGGCATTTCATTTATTTATGGCTATGCTAGGTCTTTGTCGCTGTGCAAGGACTTTCTTGATGTTTGAGAACTACTCTTCATTGTGGTACATGGGCTTCTCACTGCTGTGGCTTCACTTGTTTTGGAGCAGAGGTTCTAGGGCACGTGGACTCAGCAGCTGTGGTGCATGGGCTTAGTTGCCCTGTGCCATGAAGGATCTTCCCAGACCAAGTATCAAACCAGTGCCCTCTGCATTGGAAGGCAGATTGTTAACCACTGAACCACCAGGAAAGTCCCTAGCCTACTAATTTTTAGACTCTATGCATAGTTTGGCTTTAGGTCCACTTTGCATTATTTATTAGCAGGCATTTTCATTAATGTTCAGTTCCAAGTGTTTTCTAATTTTTTTTCTTTGACTCATGAGTATATAGAAGGATATCTGTAATTTTAATTGTCCTAAAATCAATTTCTTATTTGATTGCATTAATATCAAAATAATGTCCTCTATATTTTGATTTTTGTTGACACTAGCTTTGTGGCTTAAAAAAATTGGAAGATAATTGCTTAACAATGCTGTGTTTGTTTCTGCTGTACAATAATGTGAATAAGTCATAAGTATACGTATATCCTCTCTCTCTTGAGCCTTCCTCCCAACTCTTTGTGGCTTTTAATAAACCCCATTTTTGATGTTGCACTTGTTCTTGTGAATAACATACATTCTCCAACTGATGCTTTTTTATTTTTTTGTATATTCATAAAATAAAGTTTGTTAATTGTGCTGCTCAAATATCCTATACATTTATTGAGTTCACTTTTAAATTATTGGCTTACATTTTTTCTTTATAACAAGAAAATACTGTATCATGCCTTAAACCCATCTGAGTTTCAAGTAGAAGTCACCATTCTTAAAAGGGAAGAAAAATAATTCTACCTAGAATCCAAGACGACAGCTGTGATTTCTTGTCTCCCTTTGCAATTTTTTTTAGTCCACCATTTAGCTAACTGTTTTGCCAGTCCTGGCTTTATGATGGAGTCTTCAATCTATTCCCTGCCCTGCTGACGCCCCTATAGCTATGTGCAGCAGGAATAGTAAATATCCCCAGAGCATCTAGCACCTTCACTGAGTCCTTACCCTCTCAGGCTCTTCTTCCAGCCCAGGCTTCTGGTTCTCCTTCCTGTTCTTTGCTGATATCCAAAATTTTAGAGAACTTCTCCTACTTTCACATAAGCTTACAAATTCATGTTATGTGAAACTTTAAAATATTTTATCCAACATTATTCGGTGTTTTGTAGTGGGAGAATTTCTTTTTCTATTTTTGTTTTGTTTGTTTTTTTTTGGTCACACTTGGTTTGGGGATCCCAACCAGGAAACAAACCCGGGCCCTGGCAGTGAAACCACTGATTGGACCACCAGGGAATTCCTCTGCTAGTGTATCTTTCTTACTTTAATCACCGCTTCCCCCGCTCTCTTTTCCTGCCAATGTCCCAGTCTAAAAACATTTTATGATGTAAAAGTGCCATGCTCTGTTCTCTTTTTCCTTCTTGCTCTAATTCCCTGCTCAGCTTTTATTCTATTTATTTTAGTTTTTATTCTAGTTGCTTGCAGATGAAGGGAGAGCACTTACACATTGTTCTACAAAGTGCTGACGAGGATAAAGAGGTGGGACAGCCTTGGTAGCAAAAGAGCAACAGAAAGAACTGCTGTCCAGCCTTATAGCTGAAATATGCGGCGTGCAGGTGATCTCCTATAGTTATAGTTACTGAATATGCATCTTCTTGAACCCCTGCAGATCTGCTGTGTCAGAGCTTCAGGTTAAGGGTGGGGAGTGAAGCCTGAGAGTGGACATTTGAACCAATTGCCCACCTGATCGAGAGGCACACCAACGTCTGGGAAGCCCTAACTCCTGGACCAGACATTGGTCTGGTTCCTTGATTTCTCAGTCAGGGAGGCAGTAAGGAGGGATAAAGTGACCTTTTTCTAATTGGACACAGCATGGATGGATGATTAATTTTCACTTTCTGCCCAATTACAGTAACGTGCCAGGCAAGAAATATTCCTCCCAGACTCTGGAACATGTTTAACAGGAAATATCAGATGTTGGCAGTGTGTTTTATCAAGAGTACCAGTTATTTTAGTGAGAATTTGAGAGAGAAGTTACCTAGAGGTTATGATGGACATCTCTTAAAATGAAACAGCTCTGATTCATCTCTTACATATTAAACATTCCCAAGGTCTCCTCTCTCCCATTCAGCTTCACAGCCACCAGCAGGGGTTCCTCGTTTCAAGTAGAGATTTTGGTTTTTTTACTGCTACATAGCTGGAACTTGATGCTTCTTGTCTTACTCAATTCACAGTCCATGTCACTGCTTAAAGTATCATCAAATATTGATCAGTTGGGTCATTGAGTGTTGACCCAATTTGCCTATAAGGTGAAGTCCAACTTCTTCATTTAAGATCATCTAGCCATTCAACGTTCTTCACTCTATAGCGTTTCTCTCTGACAATACCTTCCCACTCTTCAAAGACATGCATGACTCTCTCACCTGGCTGGTCTCATTGTCCGCATCAATTAATCACACTTGTCAGGACTCTAAGCTTCTACTCATGCTGTCTACCACTCTTCTTTGCTTACCCAAATCTAAACTAACCTTCAAACTGAAGCTCGGATGCTCCCTTTTCCCCGGTTTAGTTATCTCCTTCTCAGATTGCAGATCTGTCACTCCAAAAAGTCTTTACCATTTTTCAGTTTCTCAGAGGTTGGTGTGCAAACTCTTTCCCCTCGCATACAGCATAGCCCCAGTTTCTCTTTCTGGTCTCATATCTACAAACTACTTTATGCACTTGATCCCTAGACACAGTGACTCACTTTCTGTTTCCCAGTCATGCCACGTATTTTCAGCTTTCTGCACCTTTGTACCTGTTCTTCCTTCTGTCAGACCTGATGACCTACCCTTTTCTCAGCTGGAAAGAATCTTGCATATCCTTTAAGAAGCACTTCCAACAATATCTTCTCTGAAATCTCCCTGACCTCTGCCAGGGGAAGCACTCTGCCCCAGAGTACTTTGACTCTAAATATCCTAAACGTTGTGTTGTAATTCTTTATTTGTACGTTTGTCTTCTATACTTGATGTAAGCCCATTGCTACACAGAACCTGGCAGGATACTGTTTATGCAACAGTTGCTCAGTAAATGTTGCTGAATGAATGAACACACTGTAACCTGTATTGATTTCCCCAGTGTGATAACTCTAAGAACTCTTTCTGCTTATACCAATCAAATTGGTATAAATTACCTTAGTCTTCCAGTGGTTTGAAGCATGTTCTGTATTCCAGCAAGATTAAATAGAAATGCCCCGACCAAGGTACTTAACTTTTCCAGCCTCAGTTTCTTCATCTGTAAAATGGGGGATAATAATAATAATAAAGTGTTGTTGTATGAAATGAGATAATGCATTAAAATATTTAGCACGATGCCTGATATATAGGATGCACTCAAAGTGGGAGAAGTATTTTATAAACTGTTACATTCTACATCTATGTCATTCTCCCCTAGCAGTCTGAAGGGCTATTGTCAGTATGAAGTTGTATGAGAACAGACATGTGTAACCATGTGGTAATGCACTATGCAAACACAGTTACTTTATTTTCACTGTCTCCCCAACTACGTTAGAAGACAGTTTCAGCCTGAACATGTTCAGTTCAGTCCTCAGCAAGGTGCACAGTCTCACCCAGCTCAACTTTTTCCCTTTTTCATTAAAAAATATTCATTTGACTGAACCTGGTCTTCGTTGCAGCATGCAGGATCTTTGATCTTCACTGTGGCATGGGGAATCTTTAGTTGGGGCATGCAAACTCTTAGTTGTGGCAAGTATAATCCAGTTCGCTGACCAGGGACCAAACTCAGGCCCCCTGCATTGGGAGCTCAGACTCTTAGCCACTGGACACCTAGGGAAGTTCCCTCAGCGTTTTTCTTGTAAAGTCTTCTACCCACTTTCTTCTTAGCACCCATCACAGTGTCACACATAAGGTAGGTGTTCAATATAATTTAAAGATGGTAACAGCTCTAGAATTAGCAAGGCCTTTAGCTCAAAGTGAAGTCTTCTGCATTCTTTTTGTCTGATGTTTGTTTGGTGTGACAATGTAAACGTTTTGCCTTGCTCAATGCACTCCTGATGTTTTGGAGATGTGGTATTGTTATATTAGCCTTAGCTTGTTTTGTGGTAGTACCACTTCCGCTTTTGGCATGGATGACAGAGAGGCAACCTTAGCCAGTGTCATACTTTCTTCTCTTACTAAAGACATAGTTATGTAACTCTTGCACCAGTCCATCCTAAAGGAAATCAGTCCTGAATATTCATTGGAAGGACTGATGTTGAAGCTGAAACTCCAATACTTTGACCACCCAATGTGAAGAGCTGACTCATTTGAAAAGATCCTGATGCTGGGAAAGATTGAAGGTGAGAGGAGAAGGGGACGGCAGAGGATGAGATGGCTGGATGGCATCACCGACTCAATGGACATGAGTTTGAGTGAACTTCGGGAGTTGGTGATGGACAGAGAGTCCTGGTGTGCTGCAGTCCATGGGGTCGCAAAGAGTTGGACACGACTGAGCAACTGAACTGAACTGAACTCTTGCACAGGAGAACAACTCAAAAAGTGTTTGATTTGGGCCCTTACTGATATTTTGGTCTGTGTATTGCGCCGAAGAATTGATGCTTTTGAACTGTGGTGTTGGAGAAGACTCTTGAGAGTCCCTTGTACCGCAAGGAGATCCAACCAGTCCATTCTAAGGGAGATCGATCCTGGGTATTCATTGGAAGGACTGATGCTGAGGCTGAAACTGCAATACTTTGGCCACCTCATGCGATGAGTTGACTCACTGGAAAAGACTCTGATGCTGGGAAAGGTTGGGGGCGGGAGGAGAAGGGGACGACAGAGAATGAGATGGCTGGATGGCATCACCGACTCTGTGGACATGAGTTTGAGTGTACTCCGGGAGTTGGTGATGGACAGGGAGGCCTGGCGTGCTGTGATTCATGGGGTTGCGGAGAGTCGGACACGACTGAGCGACTGAACTGAACTGAACTGAACTGATTGCCAAGATGTGAGTTTTCTGTTTAGAATTTATTAAGGTGTGGTAATAAAACATGCAGGGGGGGGAAAAAAGGATTAGGCTTTCAGGTACTGATTGAATACACAGATATGGTTACAACAAATCCAGATAGGTGTATCCACAATCTCCAGAAGACCTACACAATTCTGGAAAGGGTTTGAAGCAGTGTACTGGAAAGCTATGGTTTTGCCAGTAGTTATGTATAGATGTGACAGTTGGACCATAAAGAAGACTGAAGAACTGATGCTTTTGAAGGTGGTGTTGAAGACTCTTGAGAGTCCCTTGGACTGCAAGGAGATCCGACCAGTCAATCCTAAAGGAAATCAACCCTGAATCGTCATTGGAAGGACTGACGCTGAAGCTGAACCTCCAATACTTTGGCCACCTGATGCAAACAGCCGGCTCATGAGAAAAGACCCTGATGCTGGGAAAGATTGAGGGCAGGAGGAGAGGGGACGACAGAGGATGAGATGGTTGGAGGGCATCACCGATTGACTCAATGGACGTGAGTCTGAGCAAGCTCCTGGAGACGGTGAAGGACAGGGAGGCCTGGCGTGCTGCAGTCCAAGCGATCACGAAATACACGAAGGCCGGGCCGTTAACCAAGAAAGAGTGGCACCATCAAAGGCGACTCACAGCCTTCGGCGTCTCCTGAAGCCCCGAGCGCGGACGGGACCGCGTGGAGCCGCCCGAGGCCTGCCGGGGGAGTCCGGGCACGCGCCGCGGGTGAGGGCGAGGCCGCCCCGGGGTCGCGCGCCGGCACGCGCTCCGCCCCGCCGGCCGCGGGAGCCGCTCCGGCGGCGGGTCCGGCCCCCCAGCGGGCGCAGGGCGGCCCGGGCCGGCCGAGCCGGGCGCGCCGGGGGAAGGAGTTTCCGGCGGACCCCGCGCGCCGCCGCTTCCTGTCCGCCCGGTCGCGCCGCCTCGCGCCGCCCGTCCCGGAGCGCCGCCCGCTCCGGACCCCCGGTCCCGGCGCTCGGCGACGCCCCCCGGCCCGCATGCAGTCGCGGCTCCTGGGCGGCCCTCCGGCCGCGCGGCGCGTGCGGCTGCTCCTGCGGCAGGTGGTGCGGCGCCAGCCGGGCGGCGGCGCGCCGCGCTGCGAGGCCAGGCTGCTGCACGCCGGGGCGGGGGCCGGCTCAGGTAACCCCGGGCGCCGCGCGGCCCCGCGCCCCGCTCTCCCCGCACTCCCCGCGCCTTCCCTGGGAAGGAGCGCGGCGCCGGGAGCTCTAGTCCCCGCCGCTCTCTGCTGGGTAGCGCGGGCCGGGCGTTTGCAGTCTCTGAGCCTCCTTCTCTGACGCGAGGGGCCTGGCTTTCGGTTCTTGATGGTCTGAAATGATGCTTTCTCCTGACCCCAGTGGTTCCTTCACCACCCACCAGGGACTCTGACTTAGATTACAGCACACTCAGGGCATCATGCAGCTGCCCTCAGAGGCTGCGGAAAGCTGGGCCCGACCTTGCTCTCCGAGCGCCGGGGCCTGGATGGAAGTCAGTCCGTGCCACGTTCCAGCCAGGGCTGGCGGCCGCTGACAAGCGTACGTTCTCGCCAGAGTACCCCTTCGTTCTGTTTTAAACGTGTCCTTGAGCCTTTCTGTCGAAGTTCTGCTTGGAAGTTTTCTTTTCTCCCAGTTCACGATGTCCTAGAACCCAAACCTCAACTGATTTAGTTTAAACCCCTGACTCAAGATTGAGGTCATGGAGACCTAGAAAGGAAAAGTGACTTCCTGCAGATGACACAGCTAACCCTTGGCAGTGAAAAGCGCCAGAGTCCTAACCACTGGGCCGCCAGGGAATTCCCTGCTCAGATTTCTAAGCAAAGTATTTCCTGGCTCTGCCCGGACTGGTTTTAGGGACTCTTTGCGTTTGTGCTGGAGTTAGATCCTTTGTGCTGGTTAAGGAAAGGGATGTATGTTGTTGCTTCACTTGAATGGCAGAGTGATTCTAGGCAAGATATTCAGCGTCGTTGCTAAGAATAACGGAGATTTTCACTATGAAATTGCTAGTTTCGTTGTTCCTTTTGCACGCTGCTCCCCCCACCCACCAATAATTTTCCTTGTCAGAAATGAGGGAGATTGAGTCCTATCCATTTCATTCATTTCATTGAACAAATGGTTTTTTCCTTTTTCCTGTATAGAGTTGTATTTCAGATTTTGCCACTTTATCAGTTACTATGTTTCTAGGGTGGTTTTTTTTTTTTAATCATTCTTTGAGCTGTTTGTTTCTCCTTTGCCTTAGCAGAGGTCAAAGGTGCAAGTGTAGCATAATCTATAAGTCAGGCTTTAGAATGAATCAGCCTGGGTTGGAGCCCATTTCTGCACTCTGTGTGTGTGTATATATATTTGTATGGGGATTTGAGAGTAGGTTACCTAATTTTGTGTCCCAGTTTTCTTAACTGTAAAATGAGGATAATGAAAGCATATTAGATAGGGTTGTTGTGAGGATTTAATTAGTTATTAGGATCCCTGACATATATTAATGTCCAAAGTTAGCTTCTTTATTATTTTTAGTATATTTTCAGCTATGTGAGGTTTATTGTTTTCTTGGCTTTAGAAGAAATGAAAACAGTTTCTTTTAGGTTTGAACTGTGAGAACTATCTAGGTAGGCTGTTGCCTGTGTGTGTGCTGAATTGCTAAGTCATGTCTGACTCTTTTTGGCCCATGGACTGTAGCCCAGCTGGCTCCTCTGTCCATGGGATTTTCCAGGCAAGAATACTGGAGTGGGTTCCCATTTTGTCCTCCAGGGGACCTTAGCAGGGTTAAGTCATGTGAACTTTAAAAAATAATTGTTCTTTCTACATGAATAACACATGTTGATTATAAAAACATTTAGACATGTCCTCAAAACGTGTATTATGTTGAGCAGATCAAAGTACAAGCTTTGCTGCAAATGTGAGACTCATGTACACGTTACTAATGACATATTCACTTCTTAGTCCCAGTCACGTAGCTTCATGACACAAAGAGTAAGTTAATATTAACCCTGCTTGCCTTGCTACCACAAAGATTCTTAAGGTTGAAGATATGAGGACTGAGGATAAATGTACCTAGAGACTCACCAGCGGAGAAGGCAATGGCAAGCCACTCCAGTACTCTTGCCTAGAAAATCCCATGGATGGAGGAGCCTGGTAGGCTGCAGTCTGTGGGGTCGCTGAGGGTCGGACACGACTGAGCGACTTCACTTTCACTTTTCACTTTCCACTTTCACACATTGGAGAAGGAAATGGCAACCCACTCCAGTGTTCTTGCCTGGAGAATCCCAGGGACGGGGGAGCCTGGTGGGCTTCCGTCTATAGGGTCACACAGAGTCAGACACGACTGAAGTGACTTAGCAGCAGCAGCAGCAGAGACTCACCAGAGAGCTGGACTCAAGTAAAAACAGCTGTGAGCCAGGTAAACAGGTGGCAAGCTCTGGGCTTCCCTAGGATGTAACATTGGCCATCAAGGTTGGCGTGTCCCCTTTTGAACCAGATGTCACCCATGGACAAATGTAAACCACAAATAGCTGTGTGCTGTAATGAATTACAGTTTACATTGGGAAGATGTGCTCATCAGCTCTCAGCCATGTGGCTGGTAACTCATCTCTCTGCCAGTAACTGATGTTGCTTACTAGTAGTTTGGAAAAAGAACAACATGGTACATAAACAATAGATATAAATTATATACTATTTTTATCTCTTTATGTTTCCCCATCTATTTCCCATGAAGTGATGGGACCAGATGCCATGATCTTTGTTTTCTGAATTTTGAGCTTCAAGCCAACTTTTTCACTCTCCTCTTTCACTTTCATCAAGAGGCTTTTGAGTTCCTCTTCACTTTCTGCCATGTGGGTGGTGTCATCTGCATATCTGAGGTTATTGATATTTCTCCCGGCAATCTTGATTCCAGCTTGTGCTTCTTCTAGCCCAGCGTTCCTCGTGATGTACTCTGCATAGAAATTAAATAAGCAGGGTGACAATACACAACCTTGACGTACTCCTTTTCCTATTTGGAACCAGTCTGTTGTTCCATGTCCAGTTCTAACTGTTGCTTCCTGACCTGCATACAGGTTTCTCAAGAGGCAGGTCAGGTGGTCTGGTATTCCCATCTCTTTCAGAATTTTCCACAGTTTATTGTGATCCATACAGTCAAAGGCTTTGGCATAGTCAATGAAGCAGAAATAGATGTTTTTCTGGAACTCTCTTGCTTTCTCTATGATCCAGCGATGTTGGCAATTTGATCTCTGGTGCCTCTGCCTTTTCTAAAACCTGCTTGAACATCTGGAAGTTCATGGTTCACATATTGCTGAAGCCTGGCTTGGAGAATTTTGAGCATGACTTTACTAGCGTGTGAGATGAGTGCAATTGTGCGGTAGTTTGAGCATTCTTTGGCATTGCCTTTCTTTGGGATTGGAATGAAAACTGACCTCTTCCAGTCCTGTGGCCACTGCTGAGTTTTCCAAATTTGCTGGCATATTGAGTGCAGCACTTTCACAGCATCATCTTTGAGGATTTGCAATAGCTCAACTGGAATTCCATCACCTCCACTAGCTTTGTTCGTAGTGATGCTTTCTAAGGCCCACTTGCTTCCATTCCAAGATGTCTGACACTAGGTGAGTGATCACGCCATCGTGACTATCTTGGTCGTGAAGATCTTTTTTGTACAGTTCTTCTGTGTATTCTTGCCACCTCTTCTTAATATCTTCTGCTTCTGTTAGGTCCATGCCATTTCTGTCCTTTATCGAGCCCATCTTTGCATGAAATGTTCCCTTGGTACCTCTCATTTTCTTGAAGAGATCTCTTGTTTTTCCTATCCTGTTGTTTTCCTCTATTTCTTTGCATTGATCACTGAGGAAGGCTTTCTTATCTCTCCTTGCCATTCTTTGGAACTCTGCATTCAGATGCTTATATCTTTCCTTTTCTCCTTTGCTTTTCGCTTCTCTTCTTTTCACAGCTATTTGTAAGGCCTCCTCAGACAGCCATTTTGCTCTTTTTCATTTCTTTTCCATGGGGATGGTCTTGGTCCCTGTCTCCTGTACAATGTCACGAACCTCCGTCCATAGTTCATCAGGCATTCTATCTATCAGATCTAGTCCCTTAAATCTATTTCTCACTTCCACTGTATAATCATAAGGGATTTGATTGAGGTCATATCTGAATGGTCTAGTGGTTTTCCCTACTTTCTTCAATTTAAGTCTGAATTTGGCAATAAGGAGTTCATGATCTGAGCCACAGTCAGCTCCTGGTCTTGTTTTTGCTAACTGTAAAGAGCTTCTCCATCTTTGGCTGCAAAGAATATAATCAAATAGTGGAAACAGTGTCAGACTTTATTTTTTGGGGCTCCAAAATCACTGCGGATGCTGATTGCAGCCATGAAATTAAAAGACGCTTACTCCTTGGAAGGAAAGTTATGACTAACCTGGATAGTATATTAAAAAGCAGAGACATTACTTTGCCAACCAAGGTCTGTCTAGTCAAGGCTATGGTTTTTCCAGTGGTCATGTATGGATGTGAGACTTTGACTGTGAAGAAAGCTGATCGCCAAAGAATTGATGCTTTTGAACTGTGGTGTTGGAGAAGACTCTTGAGAGTCCCTTGGACTGCAAGGAGATCCAACCAGTCCATTCTAGAGGAGATCAATCCTGGGTGTTCATTGGAAGGACTGATGCTAAAGCTGAAACTCCAATACTTTGGCCACCTCATGTGATGAGTTGACTCACTGGAAAAGACTCTGATGCTGGGAGGGATTGGGGGTGGGAGGAGATGGGGACGACAGAGAATGAGTTGGCTGGATGGCATCACCAACTTGATGGACATGGGTTTGAGTGAACTCCAGGAGTTGGTGATGGACAGGGAGGCCTGGCCTGCTGTGATTCATGGGGTCGCGGAGAGTCGGACACGACTGAGCGACTGAACTGACTGACTGAACTGACTTGTTGTACCTAATAAGCATTCAGTGTCTTATTATGTTTCAGTTCATACAGAGAGGGAGCAGGAGTGACTGGAATTTGCTGTGTTGGTCTTCAAGATAGGAACTTTATAAACCCTAGAAGCAGAGGGAAGAGAGGGTCATTTTGTTTAAAAAAAAAAGAAGCTCCAAACTGACTGCTTTTTATCCTTTGTCTAAACATCCATAATATGTAAATTCTGCATATCTCTTGGAGAAGGAAATGGCAACCCACTCCAGTGTTCTTGCCTGGAGAATCCCAGGGACGGGGGAGCCTGGTGGGCTTCTGTCTATGGGGTCACACAGAGTCGGACACGACTGAAGTGACTTAGCAGCAGCAGCAGCAGCATATCTCTTTACACTTCAATTAGTTGTATTGTCTCTTGGCTTTATAGCAGAGAGGTTTAACAAGGAGGTTAGCTGCTGCAGAGCTTTTTTTTTTTTTTTTTTCCAGGATAATGCTTTTATTTATTTATTTTAATTGGAGGCTAATCACTTTACAGTATTGTATTGGTTTTGCCATACATTGACATGAATCTGCCACTCTCTTGCTGCTGTTGTTGTTTTGGCCGGCTAAGCTGCTGGTGGTATCTTAGTTCCCTGAGCTGTGGGTGAACTCTGGCTCTCAGCAGTGAGAGTGCAGAGTCTTAACCACTGCACTGCCAGGGAATTCCCCACAAAGAATTTTCAATAAAGGTTATTGTAGTGTTTTCTCAGAAGGAGACAGATTAGTTCAGTAGGACTCTCATGTCAAGCAGGCACAGGTCTATCATGGATCAAGTGATAATATAGAAACATAACTCTGTAAATCCACTTTGACATGTTGAGCACCGTCCTTTTATACCGTTATTAGTAAAGGGATTCACTACTTTATGACTTTTGTGTATAGGTTTTTTAATAGAAGTATTTAAAAATTCTGTATAAGACATGTATGTTCGTTGTATGTAAAATACAGACAAGTCCTCTAAAACGGACTCTTTCCATGCAGATTCATGATTGTCTTTTTTTTGTATTAATGTTACCAGGTTTTGTAAAGTGAAGTTGCAAGGTCGTGTCCATCTCTTTGCGACCCCATGGACTGTAGCCTACCAGGCTCCTCGGTCCATGGAATTCTCCAGGCAAGAGTACTGGAGTGGGTTGCCATTTCCTTCTCCAGGGGATCTTCCCAACCCATGAATTGAACTCAGGTCTCCTGCATTGTAGGCAGATGCTTTACCATCTGGAAGGGTTTTGTAAAATAATACATATATTATTATGTATGTGAATACAAATTTCTTTTTTAAAAATTGAATCATATATGTTTTATAATTTATTCTCAGCTGTTATTGTTAGTGTATTAATATGGTGATAAATATTGCTCTATATGGTTATTTTAAATAAGCATAAATATATTTATCCATAAAATTTATTTTGCCAGTTTCCTACTCTCAGACATTCAGGTTATCTATTTTTAAACATATAAATGGTGTAATGAACATTCATCCGTATATATCTTTGTGATTTTAAGATTATATCCTTAGTTTATAATAGAATTAATGACTTTGGGGAAGGGAAATATAGAACTCTTGCTTCAATTCAGAGATATAGTGTAAAGGGAAAAACCTATATGTGTGTGTGCAAGTTTTAGCTCTGTATTTACTAGGTGTTGAACTTTGGGGAAATTATTAACTACTTTGCACCTGAGGACAGTGAGTTTTGTGTATTAAAGAATTTAGCAGTAAAATCCCAGGACAGTTGTAAGCTAATAAATTGCTAGGAAGACAATTTATTGGGAACACAGAGACTAACCTGGAAACTGCTGATAAATTTGGTTTTCTCTTGGGTCTAGATTTTGTATTAAAAATAAAAATGATGACACTTACATGGTTCTTAACTGAGGTAATACCCCTTCCCCAGGGGGCATTCGGCAATGCCTGAATCCATTTTTTGGTTGCCCTCACCAAGAGAATGGGGGTGCTACTTATATCTAGTGGGTAGAAGCCCTTCAATCTGCTAAACATTCTACCATTCTACGGGACATCCCCTCACAATAAAGAATCATCTGGCCCAGTGAATCCGTCTGTTGAGAAACCTTGCTATTGAGAAACCTAGAACTAAGCCAACTTCTTTGGTTGGTTTAGTTCAAAGTTGCAGGTCATTGAATTGTGAGTCTATTTCAGAATTAAATGTCCCAAGGTGTGTATGTTAATTAACTTGATTCGTAGTCTACAATTTGGCAGGCAAGAAGCATTGCATCTCCCATTTTAGAAGGGCTGCCCATGGATGTGCCTGAAATATGTAACTAAGAAAGGCATTTTTGAGATAGATAAAGATCTTGACAGTAGAACAGCTCTGAAATATCTGAGGAAAATACCCTCAATTCTCCTGGGGTAGCCAAAAATTAAATAAAAACTATCAGTCATACAAAAAATGTAAAGACTTAACTGCTGCTGCTGTTGCTGCTAAGTCGCTTCAGTCGTGTCCGACTCTGTGAGACCCCATAGACGGCAGCTCACCAGGCTCCCCCGTCCCTGGGATCCTCCAGGCAAGAACACTGGAGTGGGTTGCCATTTCCTTCTCCAGCGCATGAAAGTGAAAAGTGAAAGTGAATTCACTCAGTCGAGGCTGACTCTTCTCGACCGCATGGACTGCAGCCCACCAGGCTCCTCAGTCCATGGAAGTTTCCAGGCAAGAGTACTGGAGTGGGGTGCCATTGCAATAAACTTCTGGCAAAGGTATATACTACAACATTTCTTGATTAAAAATTGAAGAAAGAGCAAAGTCTTTTTGATATTCAGTCGACACTGATAGCCACAAAGGAAAACAGCGGACAGAGGATAGAGGATGTAATTGGTGAAATTCTCTATGGACAAAAGAGTAATTGACAAATAAAATCTTTACTAGAAAATAATACTTTAAAAAGATTAAAAAGTGCTCTATAAAACTTGATCACGAAGTTCTTTTGGCTTAATTTTATTCCAGAGCTAATCACTTGATGAAAATTCTTGACTGTTAGTATTATTTTGGTTGAAATGTTTGTTCTCAGAATATCCTCAGGGTCAAAATGTCCTGTATTCCTCTCTGAGTATGTGTCTTCTTTGTAAAATAGGAATAGTGACACTTGCTCCACTTGCCTTTACTATACAAAATTGGTTGTATTAGTTAGCAGTCATGAGGTTTTCAGTGACAGAAATATGTACAGAAAAACGTGTCATTGGTTCACATAGATGAGCAGTCCAGTGACTTCAGCCTCGGCTAGATGCAGGATGTCAGGATATCTTTAGGGCTTGGGCTCTCTGCGTTTCCCCCTGGTTCCGCCACTCTCTATTCTTCCTTTGCGGAATCTGATGTTTTGCTGTGTTGGTTTCAGTGTCTGGCAGGCTATCTTAAGGTGGTAGCAGTGATAGCCTCACCGACAGGCCTAGATTGTGATTGTCCTTACAGCTCACAGTGTGAGCTCCGACAAAAGTCCTGGTGAGAACTTTCGCAGGCCAGCCTTGGATCATAGGCCCGTCTCTAAAACAACCACTGTGGTCAGAGAGTGGCATGTTCTGACAGGGCTTAGGCAGGGTGCTCATTTCTGGGCATTTGGGTGCAGGGGTAAAGGTCGGTTTGAACTCTACCCAAAACAAATGGGGCTTATTCTCCACTGGAGAGGGAGTCTGTTGTCAAAAGAGGGAAGAATATTGGGCATGTAAAACAAAACAGCTGTCCACTAAAAATTGGGTGAGTAATGTCCAAACATATTTGTCCAAGAGTAAGTGTAATGTAAAAGATACTATTAATTGTTTTTGTGAATATAGAAATTATTTTCCTGTAAACTTTTGGGAAATCCCTTTACTTTAGGATCATTACAAGTGATAAAATCAGGCCTTGTTATTTTAAAAATGGCCTTAAAATTGATTTTGTTTGGAAGACTTTAACTGTGAGATTGTTTTAAGAGTTTTTAATTTTCAGTCCATGTTTTCCATGATTAAATAAAATATATAACTTAATTCATTGGTAGCAGTAGTTATGTGACAGTTTGTGGACTGTTTGGAGATTTAGGTTAATCTGTTATGAGTTATGTGTGCTTACAGTTACAGTTCAGTTCAGTTGCTCAGTTGTGTCTGACTTTGAGACCCCATGGACTGCTGCATGCCAGGCTTCCCTGTGCATCACCAACTCCCAGAGCTTGCTCAAACTCATGCCCATCGAGTCAGTGACACCGTCCAAGCATCTCATCTTCTGTCGTCCCCTTCTCCTCCTGTCTTCAGAATTTCCCAGCATCAGGGTCTTTTCCAGTGAGTCAGTTCTCATTGAAAGCTCAGTGCTTACATTTTTGCATTATTTGTAATAATAAATGTAATAAATGTTAAGCAGCATATTCTATAATAATTTGTGCTTTCTGTTAACTCATTCTTAGTTATTCTAACAATTTCCATTATGAGTATTTTGTTAACTCAAATCTTTTTTAACAATAATTGCCCTTAACCAAAATGTTTCTGTGGTTTATTTGAAGAGAGGCGTGCATTAGTGTCTTTTGCTTATGCTGTATTACCTGTTGTGTAAGTATCATCCTTCTCTTTTAGAGTAACACTTATAGTACTTCACTTATATGAATCTTTTACAGATAAATGACTTGATTTTTTTTTTTTTACATTTTTTGCTCAGTTTATTTTATTTTTAATTACTTGCTTTCTGAGCACGTTAGAAGATGGGCTGTTTTCAAAGAGCAGAAAACGGGGCTTGAAACAATACTTAATTAAGAAAAACAGTATTTGACTAAAAACTATTGGGTTGGCCATATGTCCGATTGAGTTTTTCCATAAGACGTTATAGAATAACCTGGAGGAACTTCTGGTCCAACCCAGTATAATCATTCATTTATATATTCATTTATTGAATACCTGCTTGGTTTGAGATATTATTTTTGGCACTGGGGATACAAAAATAATTAAAACATAGACTTTGCTGACAAAATGCTATAGTCTTATAGACTGAGCAGCGGTCTTCAGATGTTTTTCTCACTTAATTCTTAGACAGGTTTTACAAATATATATCCCTGTGTACATTTTTAGGTTGATATCTAGAAATTTCCCTGATAAGTATACATAGTTGAAGAGCATGTTGTCTCCATTGTATTATAAACACTGACATTTAAAATCAAAAATTGTTACAACACTCTTTAAAATGTATTTTTTAAATGTGTAGTCTGAAAAAAAGCGCAACCTAAAAGTTGAGAATTTTATTTGGTGGATTTTCTGAGGACTTCAAGCCCAGGACACTGCATCTAAGATGACTTTGAGAGACTGCTCCAAAGAGTCAAGCTGGGGAGCCAGCGTATGTAGGAGATTTTGCAATAAAGACCAGGTAGTTAGAACATCAAAAGAATACTGTTAATGAAAGAAGACCAGGTATCTGCAGTTAAGGAATTTAGTGCTTTTCTGTGTATGGAAGGATGCAAAGTCAGGGCTTGTTCCTTTGAAACACACTGCTGACATCTGGGGCCAGTATCCTATGCCTTCTCATCTCCAGTCTCCTCAGAGTGCACTTTCATGGGTGGCTGTAGTGGTGGGCATCTTGCTTCAGTCCTGAGTTCCCTCAGGGCTCACCTTTGGGTGGGTGTGATGTTGGGGCTTGATGGCTGCAACATTCTTTGTTTACTGATATGGCAGGGAGTATTTTAGTTCACAGTCTCTCTGGTCCAAAATATGACCAATGTTTGAGAAACATTTCATAACCAATTTTCGTCCCACATTGCTGGGAATGCTTATTTCTAGGTCAGGCACAGGTTCTTGATACACCACTTCAGGTGCTAATTTCTGGATTAGACCCCACTGATAATTTAAAATCCTCTGGATCCTTCGATTTACTAGTCTTTTATGATCCAGAACATGTTTTCTCTTGTTGCTTTTTCGCATACATAGAATTACATTGTTGCAGTTATCCTATTTATTTTGAAAATTGTTAGTATGTAGAGTTATAAATGTGATCTACTCCGGGAGTTGGTGATGGACAGGGAGGCCTGGCGTGCTGTGATTCATGGGGTCGCGGAGAGTCGGACACGACTGAGCGACTGAACTGAACTGAACTGAACCCTTTTGCAGAACAAAAAGAGATCATTCATGACTAAATCATGTCAGACTTTATTTTTTTGGGCTCCAAAATCACTACGGATGCTGATTGCAGCCATGAAATTAAAAGACGCTTACTCCTTGGAAGGAAAGTTATGACCAGCCTAGATAGAATATTAAAAAGCAGAGACATTACTTTGCCAACCAAGGTCCGTATAGTCAAGGCTATGGTTTTTCCCGTGGTTGTGTATGGACGTGAGAGTTGGACTGTGAAGAAAGCTGATCGCCGAAGAATTGATGCTTTTGAACTGTGGTGCTGGAGAAGACTCTTGAGAGTCCCTTGGTCTGCAAGGGTATCCAACCAGTCCATTCTAGAGGAGATCAATCCTGGGTGTTCACTGGAAGGACTTATGCTAAAGCTGAAGCTCCAATACTTTGGCCACCTCATGCGACGAGTTGACTCACTGGAAAAGACTCTGATGCTGGGAGAGATTGAGGGTAGGAGGAGATGGGGACGACAGAGAATGAGGTGGCTGGATGGCATCACTGACTCGATGGACATGGGTTTGAGTGAACTCTGGGAGTTGGTGATGGACAGGGAGGCCTGGCGTGCTGTGATTCATGGGGTCGCGGAGAGTCGGACACGACTGAGCGACTGAACTGAACTGAACTGAATACCTCAAGATGTTTGCTGCTGCTGCTAAGTCACTTCAGTCGTGTCCGACTCTGTGGGAACCCATAGATGGCAGCCTACCAGGCTCCCCTGTCCCTGGGATTCTCCAGGCAAGAACACTGGAGTGGGTTGCCATTTCCTCCTCCAGTGCGTGAAAGGAAAAAGTGAAAGTGAAGTCGCTCAGTCGTGTCCGACCCTCAGCGACCCCATGGACTGCAGCCTATCAGGCTCCTCCGCCCATGAGGTTTTCCAGGCAAGAGTACTGGAGTGGGGTGCCATTGCCTTCTCCGTCAAGATGTTTAGCCATTATCAGTTTTTTTTGCCTGGTTACACATTGGGTAATGTAAGAGATAAGAATCTTATAAAATAGATAGGATATAAGTAATACAGCTAATAACATTGGCAAAGTCAAGGTGTAGCAGGGAGACACAAAGAATGAAGAATTTGGAAACAGAGAACAAATTAAAATAATGATTAGTATAACTCGTGATTAGTATGCTGCTGCTGCTAAGTCACTTCAGTCGTGTCCAACTCTGTGTGACCCCATAGACGGAAGCCCACCAGGCTCCCCCGTCCCTGGGATTCTCCAGGCAAGAACACTGGAGTGGGTTGCCATTTCCTTCTCCAATGTGTGAAAGTGAAAAATGAAAGTGAAGTCGCTCAGTCGTGTCCGACCCTTAGCGACCCCACGGACTGCAGCCTACCAGGCTCCTCCATCCATGGGATTTTCTAGGCAATAGTACTGGAGTGGCTTGCCATTGCCTTCTCCCGTGATTAGTATAACTAGTTATAATTGGTTGCAATAAACCATCAAGTCCACAGAGAGCTAGCCAGAGAAGCCAAATTCTGGAAGGATCAGGTAGAGAGAAAAATGTTATATCTTTGTTTACAAAGATATAGTTCATCAATTTGTTGTAGGCCATAGCATAAGAGGTGAGTTTTTTTTCTGGAAAACAAATATTAAAAGCCAATATGTTTCCAAAAAAGTCATAAAGTTATAAATCATATTTATCTGAAGACTGTCAGAAACTTGTATTTGCTAAAACGTCCTTTTTATGAGTCTTCTTGACTCATTTTGTTGAACTGTCAGTGTGAACCAATGATTGTGTATACAGGACAAAACTTGGACTGGCATGCTTAGAGGTTTGAGTACAATGCAGTTGGCAAGAAACTTGGATATTTCTGTGACATAAAACATTTTAAGAGAACCAGGTGGTGCTAGTGTTACCTGCCTGCCAATGCAAGAGACTTAAGAGACATGGGTTTGATCCCTGGGTTGGGAAGATCCCCTGGAGGCGGGCATGGCCACCCACTCCAGTATTCTTGCCTGGAGAATCCCATGGACAGAGGAGCCTGATGGGCTACAGCCCATAGCGTAGCACACAGTTGGACACAACTGAAGCGACTTAGCACACACAGAATTATGACTGATAACATTATATCAGGGCATATATCAGATTTTAGGAATTCCATATACATTTTGGAATATCTATATTAATGACATTCACCTATACATTATAACCTAAAGTTCATCTCCAGTCACTTGACAATGTTTCTCAAGTAATTCAACATACCAAATAAGCCTAATTAGTTTAACAGTCCTCTTTGAGGTGTCGCAGTGTTCCTTGGAAGAGTTGTGTTCAGTGCTCAGTTGCTAAGTCATGTCCAACTCTTTGTGACCCCGTGGATTTTAGCCCACCAGGCTCAGACTTTGTCCGTGGGATTTCCTAGGCAAGAATATTGGAGTGGGTTGCCATTTCCTTCTTCATTTGAAGAGTTAGCTGGAAGCTAAAAGAACTTGTTAGATTTTCATATTTGGGAAGTTTGTTAACAATATCAGAAAGGTTTTAAAACACAGCAGGGAGGGAGGGGATATGTATACATGTAGCTGATTCACGTTGTATAGCAGAAACTAACGTAATATTGTAAAACAATTATACTCCAATTTAAAAACAAGAACACACACAACAGTATCATAGGTCATATGAGCTGATATTTATTTAACCAAAGTCACAAATGATTTCAGAAAACAAATACAGATCACTTAAGGGCATGGAAACTCACACAGCCTGTCATGAAAGGCAAACATACGTGTATGGGGAGATGCAGAGTCTGGGCTCATTGAGCTCATTCCTTTGATATTCTTCCCAGATAATAGGCCAATATCCTGTGCTTTCTGATCGAAGGCAAAGAAAACTGTTCTTTTAAAAGAGAGAGAAAATTAAATCTAGTCTTCTACCAGCTTACCTTTAACAACAAAATTCACTTAATTAACTTTAGATCTAGCCAATCCTGACCATCCACAAACCTTCCATCACTGTATCTGTCTTTGTTTAGTTTGTCCCTTGTCTTTCCATCCAGAAACAGCCAGCTCTAAGATAAACTTTCTTTTCTCTTAATATCATGCAATTCTATTTTTAATACTTCTTTTCTGAAAAACACATATTCTACTTTTCTACTGTATACTGAAATGTTTCCTTTATTAGTTCTGCTAGCTTTAATTACATGTTTAAATTAGAATCCTCAACTCTTAAAAACTTAATTTCTAGTGAAAACTAAGAAGTAAACAATTATGAACTGTCTTTTACATTAACTTTCTGTAGATTGGCGAAAGTTTCTCTGTTAAGTAATTGATGTATCTTATTTTATTTGAGAATGACTTAGTTATGTAATAAACTTCCATCACTTAATTTAGCATAGCTCTAAATTCAAGTTGCCAAATATCTGGAGAGATTATTCTCAAGTAGACATTCCTTAAATATAATTATTCCTTAAAAGTTCATCCAAAAACGATCTCATTTGCATTGAATTCACTTGTAAATATTTAATTATACCAAGTTATTTTTCATACTGACAAATTTGCAATAGATATTAACAAGTTTTATTTAACTTCCATTAAACCTTGGCCACCAGTTGACTCACTGGAAAAGACTGATGCTGGGAAGGATTGGGGGCGGGAGGAGAAGGGGATGACAGAGAATGAGATGGCTGGATGGCATCACCGACTTGATGGACATGAGTTTGAATGAACTCCCGGAGTTGGTGATGGACAGGGAGGCCTGGCATGCTGTGATTCATGGGGTCGCAAAGAGTCGGACACGACTGAGCGACTGAAATGAACTGAAACCTTGGTACAATAAGTGTTGTACCTAATGTTGGTGACTCTAAAGACGTGTCTATATTAATTAGCTTAGCAAATTAAACTAACCTTAGTACCACGTATTAACTTAATATTAAATATTTTCCAATTAACGTGAACCTGAAAATCATTTTGATCAGTTTCTTTCCGTGTAGAAATATTTAGTTTGTAAGCATTGACTTTTATGACACTTGAGATGAATTAAATTGGCTTGCTTAGGTGACTGAGACTTTACTATTTGTGGAAAAGAGGTTTAAAGATTTGTGTTTGTCTTTGATAAAGATTCTAAGAAATCTATGAATTAGATTTTCAGTTGAGGGAGGCTTTTTTTTTTTTAATTTAAAATTGCCACCTGTGTGATTTTTTTCCCCTGGCTCAGGTTTTGCCTGACTGAGCTAATTAGACTCAATCTCAGGTCATTGTGGGCTCTATTTATGTTTCTGATTTGCAGGGATTTGCAGGACAAAGACAGTTGTTTTTAATTACCCAAAGAACTGTTTGTCACCTCAGTGATGCTAAAAGATTGATTTGCCCAAATATATATATGTATATATGTATTTTATTATATAATTATATATATATAATATTTGAAAGTTGCTTTTCTGTATCAGAGATTTCTAACTAAAAGTTAAGAGTTCTGTGTTCTAGAATTTTAGAGTTTAGTCTGTCATGCCTTGAAAAACTCATAAAGCATTCAACAAAGAGCCTCTTTCTAAGTTCATAAGTTAAACCCAGAGCAAATCACTGTTTTTATTTTTATTAGTCCTTGAATATTAGTTCCCACTTTTTTCTCCATTGTATGGCTCAGGTAACCCTATTGATTTCCTTTAATATATTTAATTAGTATTTCCTGATGAGCAGATCTATATGTTTTGTCTTATGATACCACTCAGGGAAATATTCCTCAGTGAAACATGTCTTATCTCAGAATTAAAGAAAACAGATGTATAGCCATCTTATATAAAACCAATGAAAATATGTCAATTCTTATATACTTTATCTCAGTTCTATCTTTTATATCTTTAGCTTTCACTAGAATCAAATCACAAGTTTTGATCTTACAGGAGGAGTTCTAGAAATTTTTCTTTTTATTCCCTGTCCATTTTATCTATTTTTTTTTTTTTTTTTTTTAAGGCTCTGGGATCCTCATAGAGGGCATTGAGCCAAGAAACTCAGGCCCTTTTGTTAATTTTGATTAATTGGCCTAATTGTTGCCCCAAGTAATTGTTGGTCAGGTATCTCAGTGTAATTTTTTTCCCAGCCCCTCAAACATATACTTAAAAAATCTGGAATAAATAGAGTGGACTTGTTTGGCTTTTAATGTTGGGGACCACATGGGGGTCCCTTCTGGTCCACTTAACCTTAGGTAGTGTAATATCAAAACCTTGTGTTTTAATCCCATAAGTGTTCATTTTATTTATTGCATTTTGAATAACCATTTAAAGATTTCTTTATCTATTTGGGGTAAGTCTTTTTAAGATTTCTACCTTGTTTTAAAAAGTATCTAGACTTTCCTTACAGGTTTTTTTTCCTGTTAACATTAATTATTCTAATATTTTTATTAGCATCTGTAAGACCCATTGAGGGGAAGCAAAGACCACAAATAAAACTTCCCAAACTCTTTTTTCTTACTTGTTTTAAACTAAGGAAGTTCTGAGAATAGCCATTAGATATATTTCCTTTTTCCCATCTTTAATTTAATTTTTATAGATACCATTAAAACAGCCATTTATAATGATAGCTCTCTAAAAACTTTTCGATTTAGAAGCTTCTCTAATTGGCTATTAATGAGATATATACTAACAGTGATTCAAACTAATAAGATGTAAGAGGCTTCCCTGTAAGAGATCGGGGAGGATGTCACCTAAATAAAATTCTTAAAGTTTACTTCCCCAAATAGTATGACAGAGGTCAAGTTTTCAAAATACACACACACACACACAAACAAAACTCCCTAAGATCAGGCAGAACATTTATTGATACATCTCAAAGACACAGGAAGAGAAATTCAAGTCCCCTTTACAAAGATTTTAAGGTCAGAATTCTTAAAAGATATTTTTTACCAAGCCAGATTTTTAACTTAGCTGCATGTATACACACACACACCCCAGTTTGGTCATTTAAGGTTAAGATCTTTCTTAGTATAATTTAGGTACTTCAAGTGTGATATGGCTGGAGTATTAGTTGGAGACTGGTTTCCAATTCTCCTTTAAATATTTCAAGTCCTTCTCCTCCCCAACCTCTCAATGCAGACCTCTCGATTTCTTTTACTGAGCAAATTCCAGACTCTCCTGATATCTTCCAGTTAGAGATGTCTCTCAGTGTTTTTCAGCAGGGCTCCCCTAATACCTTTAGATTAGGGGGTCACTCCCTAATATCTTTCAACTGGAGAGGCAGGTACCTGTTCAGTTCAGTTGCTCAGTCGTGTCCGACTCTCTGCGACCCCATGAGTCACAGCACACCAGGCCTCCCTGTCCATCACCAACTCCCGGAGTTCACTCAAACTCATGTCCATCGAGTCAGTGATGCCATCCAGTTAGATGCTGCCAAATGAAACTCAGAGTCATCAGCCCTTAACAGGAGATCCTGGAGCCAGGAGAGACCCAGCTTCATCTGGACTCTGGGGAGGTGGACGGGCACAAGAGGCATCTACTCTGTCAGGGTTCTGGGTCCTCATAGAGTTTAGGCAAAGGAGAGAGGTATGCTCTGCTTGGTTGACAAAACTGTTGTCTGAAAACAGTGCACAGCCTAGAAGATGAGAGTTATGTCTTATTTGGCAGACTTTCTGAGGACTTTAAACCCAGGACATAGCATCTCAGATAACTCTGAGAGACTGCTCCAAAGAGGCAATGAGGGGGAGTCAGGGTATGAAGGAGATTCTGCAGTAAAGGTCAGCTACTCAGAGCACATCAAAAGATCACTGTTCATGAAAAAAACAAAAAACAGATAACCCAAGTTAAGGAATTCAGTGCTTTTCTATGGATCAGTTCAGTTCAGTTGCTCAGTCATGTCCGACTCTGCGACCCCATGGACTGCAGCACACCAGGCTTCCCTGTCCGTCTTCAACTCCCAGAGCTTGCTCAAACTCATGTCCATTGAGTAGGTGATGCCATCCAACCATCTCATCCTCTGTTGAAGGAGACTCCTGCCTTCAATCTTCCCCAGCATCAGGGTCTTAGCCAATGAGTCAGTTCTTCGCATCAGGTGGCCAAAGGATTGGAGTTTCAGCTTCAGCATCAGTCCTTCCAATGAATATTCAGGACTGATTTCCTTTAGGACAGACTGGGTGGATCTCCTTGCAGTCCAAGGGACTCTCAAGAGTCTTTTCCAGCACCACAGTTCGAAGGCATCAATTCTTCGGCGCTCAACCTTTTATATTGTCTATCTCTCACATCCATACATGACTACTGGAAAAACCATAGCTTTGACTAGATGGACCTTTGTTGGTAAAGTGATGTCTCTGATTTTTTTACCTTCTAGGCTGAGATAAAAAGCATCATTTTCTGAGATAGATCAGGTAGAGCTGGTTGTAGATGGTTGGACAACACACACAGAGAAGATAGAGTTCTGTTCTTCTCATGTTAAATTTGAGGTGTGTCTGGAATTTCAAAGTGTCCAAAAGGCTACTGAGAGGCATGGAACTCAGGAGAGAGATCTCAACCAAAGTAGACACGTAAGACTTAATTGTACAGAGGTCAAAGGAGGTCCATTGGTATGGATTAGATGACTCAGCAAAGTGTAGCATGGTAGCAATAGTTAGCCAAGACCACTGGCCTTTGAGGACAAATGCCCCCACCCCGTGAGTGTCACTTTCCTCTCTGCCCGCAGCAGGCATGACTAATTGATCACTGCCCTGTTTGTTTTATTTGTTAATTATTAGTAATAATTAGTATTAACTATTTGGCTGGCTGCGTTTGTGTTGCTGTGAGAACTTTTCTCCAGTTGTGGTGAGCAGGGGCCACTGTCTAGTTGTGGTGCATGGGCTTCTCGTTGCCGTGGACTCACTTGTTCCAGAGCACGGGCCGTGGGGTGCTTGGGCTTCAGGAGCTGCAGCCCCCAGGGTCTTGAGCACAGGCTCAGTGGTTGTGGTGCGTGGGTGCAGTTGCTTCCTGGACCAGAGATCAAACCTGCGTCTCCTTCATTGGCAGGTGGATTCTTTACCTTTGAGCCAACTAGGGAAGCCCACTATTCTGGTTCTTAATGAGTCCAATTTCCTTTGTGAATTCTTCTTTGGGTTTTTTTGGAAGCCTGTTACTTGATTCCCAAATGTTATCTTGTTGTTATGAGGTTCTAGTTTAATTCCATTTTGATCAGAAAGTATACTTTGTATGATTTCAGTCCTTTGAAATTTATTAAGACTTGCATTATGGTGTAGCCAGAGATCTAGTTTGGTGACTGTTGCATGTGTGTTTAAAGAGAACTCTGCCCTTGTTGGGTGTCTTGCTCTCTAAGAATGATTTAGGTTAAGTGGTTTATAATGTTTTCAGGTCTTTGCTCCTACACTTGGTCTTAGCCAAAAGGTCAAGAAAGGATCATCTTTACTTCTTTATTCTTCTTTTTTTTTCCCTGCTCTTCCATCACTTATGAGAGAGACTATTAAAATATCCAGGTATGATTTTAAATTTGTCTCCTGTCACTTTTCAGTTCTGTCAGTGTTCGCTTCGTGTTTACTCCCTGGTTCCCTCTTTGCCAGCTCCCCCCCTTATCTTCGCTGTGTCCGTCGTTGTGAATATGCTTGCCCTCTCTGTGTGCTCTCCCTTGCTCCTGCAGGCCCAGTGGTGGGAACGGCTTTCTGTTGTTGCTAGTCCCAGGGCGCTGCACCATGTTTGTTGGTTTTCCCGGACTCTGCCCACACCTTCATAAATGCTTCCTTAATTATTCTGTCCTCAGTACTCAGTTTGAATGAACTATCAGTTCCTTGCTGGGCCTGTGATTGATAATGGATATATTTAGGAAAAGCATTACAGTCAGTAGGAAGATCCAGCGCAAAAGCCTGAAATGAATGTATGTCTGACATGTTGAAGGAACAGTGAGAGACCTTGCAGCTGAGTAAAAGAGAGGAGGACGCTAGTAGGAGATGACTTTAGAAGGGAAGTGGGGCCAGACCAGAAAGAGCCTGTTAGGCCACTGCAAAGATGGGGGTTGAGCAGAGGACTGGCATCACTTCATTCCTGTCTTCTTATGATCACTGTGGGCGCTCTGTTGAGCATTGACTGTTGAGTGTGAGCATCGAGACAGGAGATGTGTAAGGAGGTGAGAAAGAATGCTGTTTAAATGAGAAACTGGATTGAAGTAGTAAGCCCCTGCCTGGCTTGGGTTGGCACTGTGGTGGTAGAGGGTGGCGGGAGAAGTGGGCAGTACTACATATATATATATATATATATATATATATATATACTTCTAAATTAATTAAGTTTTGGCTGCCTGGGTTCTCATTGCTGTGCATGGGCTTTCTCTAGTTGCGGTGAGAGCGGGCTACTCTAGTTTTGGCGAGTGGGCTTCTCATTGAGGTGGCTTCTCTTGTGGCAGAGCTTGGGCTGTAGAGCATAGGCTCAGTAGCTGTGGTGCTTAAGCTTAATTTCCCCTGAGGCATGTGGCACCTTCTCAGACCAGGGATCGAACCCCTGTCCCCTGCATTGGCGCGTGGATTCTTAACCACTAGACCACCAGGGAAGCCCACTACTACATGTGTCTTAATGACAGAGTCAGTACTGTTTTCGATGGGGTGTGGGAGAGAGCAGTGAAGACTGGCTGTAAGATTTCTGGTCTGAGAAACTGGGAGCATTAAGTTGCCATTCGCGGAATTGGGGGATACTGTGGGGGAGCATGCACAGATCAGAAGTTCAGTTTTGCATATGCCAACTGGCAGGTGACTGTTAGGCATCTCAGAGACTGCTGTTGCCCATGCTTCGAGTTCTGTAGTCAAGATTACAGGTATAAATTTGGGAGCAAGCAATATATTGCGCTTAAAGGCCCAAGACCAGATGAGCTCATCAAGAAGAGATTATAGATAGAAAAGAGGCTAGAACGGGGCCTCCACACCCAATAAGAAGTTGAAGAGCAGAAGAAGGAAAGGCAAAGAAAACTTGAGTCATAATGAGGTAGGAGGAGAAGCAAGGGGGTGAGAGGGCAAGGAGGAGGGAGAGAGAGAGGCGGGCGGGAGAGGGTGTCCCTGCCTGGTGAGCACGATTGGAGGCGGGGTCCCAGCTCTGCCCTGGAAGTCGGTGGTTTGCGCTTCCAACTCTCTGTGCCCGGGCAGCCAGACTCTGACTAATGACGTAGGCTGGGTTGATTCAGTTTTCCTGCCCATTAGGTTGAGTCATGACGGAGTTAGGAAAACTGCAAGAACGGTTTACTTAGGACAGTGTGCTTTTTATTAGAAGATGCCTCTGAAGACTTGAAAGATGAAGAGTCATGACTTTTGCCTCTTAAGATAGTGTTTTTTAAACTCCTACAGGTTTGAGACATATCAAAATAAAATGGGGGAGAAAGTTGTCCCCTGCCCACGGTGTCCCACAGTGAAGCTGGTGGTGCAGGGGTGCTCTCTCAGTGAGCTGGTCCTGGGCTGTGTCTTGGACTGTGCGTCCTGTGGCCTTTCCTGGCATACTGTGGGCTCGGTCTCTTCACGGCGTTTGTGTTCATGGTTCCTGTGAGCTACTTCATAGAACTGCAGTAACAAAACCCCCAGTGTCCTTGTACTGAGCTAGTTTGAGATGGAGTTTCTGTTACAGCAGTCCTGTGAAATAGCTCACAGAAGCCTTGGGTGACTTAGAGTCAAGATTAAATGAAATAGCATTAATACATGAGTCTTTAACAGTATTTTGGCTTTCCTTGTGGCTCAGTGGTAGAGAATCTGCCTGCCAGTTCAGGAGACGTGAATTTGATCCTTGGTTCAGGAAGATTCCCTGGAGAAGGAAGTGGCAACCCACTCTAGTATTCTTGCCTGGAAAATCCCATGGACAGAAGAGCCTGGCAGGCTGCAGTCCATAGGGTCACAAAGAGTCGGACACGACTGCAGCGACTTAGCACACAGGCGTGTGTAACTTGTACTGTAGACGCAGTTCACAGCGTGGTGCCTGATGTGGACAGCTGTGTCTTTGGCCGCCTGACACAGTCATATCTGTGATGCACACGTCCCTGTCTGCAGTCAGGAGAATCAGTATTGCAGACGGCATAGTGTGTTGCTTTCTTCCTTGTTTCTTACAATGATTGTGTTTCTGTATTCTCTTTTTAGGTGATACAGTTAATATTGGAGATGTATCCTACAAGTTGAAAAATCCTAAGAATCCAGAACTTGTGCCACAGAACTACAGTAAGAAATAATCATTTATTTATGCATTTTTCTCTTTGTATCACTTTATCTGTGAATATTTTAGTAGAATCTTTGTCCACATCTTGCTATTTCTATTCGAATTGGAATAAAATTTAGACTTAATAAAATTCACGGATCTTAGGCATTCATTTTGATTAGTTTAGACAGTTTTATAAATGTGTGTAACCACCAACATTGCTTTCATCACCCTGAATGGTCTCTTGTGCCCCTTCCCCTCAACTCTGCTCTGGAAGCCATTGCTCTCACTTCTGCTATGGCAGATTAGTTTTGCCTGTTCTTCAGCTTTCCATAAATAGAATCCTGTAGTTAAGGTATAGTTTTTATGTCTATGTGTTTGGTTTCTTTCCGTCAAGATAATAATTTTGAGATTTATCCATATTCCTGTACCTATCAGCTTGCTTTTCACTGCTGAGTAATTTTCCATGTGTAATTATATATCATCATTTATTTGTTCTCCTGTTGATGGACATTTGGATGGTTTCCATTTTTGGACTCTTATGAATAAGGTACTATGAACATTTCTGTACAAGTCTTGTGGTCACAAGTTCTCAGTTATCTTAAATAAATAACTAGGAGTTGATGTGTCATAGGGTAGATGCCTGTTTAACTTTACTCAGCACTGCCAAACAGTTCTCCAAAGCAGTTGTACTGTTTTACCCTTTGACCAGCGGCAGTGTTCCCCATCCTTGGCAACACTGGTATTTCTGGTCTTTTTGATTTTACTCATTCTACTAGGTATGAAATGGTAACTTATCATGGCTTTTGTTTTATAACAGCTTTATTGAAATGCAGTTAATAAACCACAAAATTTACCTTTTTAAAGTGTACCACTCAGTGGTTTTTAGAATATTCACAAAATTGTGCAACCGTGTCCCTATGTAAGTTGAGCACACTTTTTAAGTCCGTAAGAAACCTCACATGCATTGATAGTTACCCCTGTTTCCTCCTCCTCTTCCCCTCGCTGCCCCTCCAGCCTTTGGCAGTCATTAGTGTACTTCCTGTTTCTGTGGCTTTGCTTGTTCTGAACATTTCGTGTAGATGGGATCATCTAACATGTACTCATTGTGTTTGTTATTTCATGTCTTGTGTTTTCAGGGTGCATCCATGTTGTAGCATGGATCAGAGCTTCATCCCTTTTTGTGGCTAGATAATGTTTCATTGTGTGGATGTATCACTTTGTGTTTCTTCATTCATCAGTTCGGGAACACTATGAATAATACTGCTATGAATGTTCACGTACAAGTTTTGTATGGAATTATGTTTTCAGTTTTCTTGGGTATATACCTCGGAGTAGAATTACTAGGTGATATGATAACTCTGTGTTTAACATTTTCAGGAATTATCAAATTGTTTTCCAAAGAGGTGGTACCATTTTACCTTCCCACCCTCTATGTATGAGGATTCTAGTTTCTTCATATCTTCACCAGTACTTGTTATTGTCTTTTTTATTGTAGCCATTTTCATGAGTATGAAATGGTATTTTATTATTGTTTTGATTTGCATTTCTCTAATGACTTGCCATCATTTCTTTGCTCAAAATCACGTCAGTTCTTTTCTCAGAATTCCTTAAAGGACGCTACCACCTTGGGAACAAAGGTCAGTCCTTTGCATTTCATGATCCGGTTTCAGCCTTATCTCCTGTGGCTGTCCTTCCGCTAGTCTAGGCTCCAGTCACTGGGCCCAAGAGAATTGTTTGTTCACTCTTCAGATTCTGTCAGCAGACCATGTGCTTCTCGAGGGAGAAGAGCTCACTTTCATCCAATACACGTTTCCACTGACGCTGCCTCCTGAATGGCTCTGTGCTCTGTCCTCTCCTCTCTGTTCTGCTTTTCTTTTACTATATATATATATTTTTTTTTTGAGTTATTTTCTTCAAAAAATAGTACCCTAGTGGTAACTCTAGGTATTAAAATTAGCAGTTTAACTTAAAACAAACCTGTTCAGATTAATACTAACTTAATTTCGATAGTATACAAAAACTTTGCTCCAATATAGCTGTTCCCTTCTGCTTCCTTTGTATTGTCATACAAATTATATGTTTATATATTAAAAGTCTTGCTGCACAGTTTAAAAGGAAACGTTGCTTTATTTACTTGGCTGTATTGGGTCTTGGTTGTGCCATGTGGGCTTCTCTCTGGTTGCGGCTCTTGGACTTAGTTGCCCTCAGCATGTGGGGTCTTAGTTCCCTGACCAGGGACCAGGGTTTGAATCCACGTCCTCTTCATTGAAAGGCAGATTCTTAACCCCTGGACCACCAGGGAAGTCCCTAGTGACACAATTTTATAATTATCATTTTATGAATTTGTCTTTAAACCATATAGAAGAAGGAAGTAGCTAAACAAAAGTATATTTGTATATATTTTTATCAGTACATTTGTTTACACATGTGACCTTTACTGGAATGTTATTTGTGTGGATCTGAGTTACTGTCTAGTGTGTTTCTATTTCGGCCTGAAGGAAGGACTCCTTTTAATATTTCTTATAGGGCAGATCTGCTAGAGATGAATTCTCAGTTTTTATTTTTCTGGAAATTTCTTAATTTCACTTTTGTTGTTTGAAGACTTCTTGCCTGATAGTCTTTTCTTTCAACACTTTGACTGTGTCACCTTACTGCCTCTGGTCTCCATAGTTTCTGATGAGAAGTCAGTTATTAACTTTATCAAGGATCCCCTTCACATGACTCCTTTTTCTCTCTACTATCAAAATATTTTCTCTTTGTCTTGGTCTTTTGATAATTTGACCATGATGTGTCTAAATGAGGTCTCTTTTAGTTTGACCTATTTGATGTTTGTTGAGCTATATACACTTTACTTTCATTTATGTCACATATACTTTGTATTTTATCAACGTATATTTTAATTCTATATATGTTAAAACACTCAGATATTTATTACTGTTATTTTTGTTTAAGCAGTAATAGAATTTTACATAAAATAAATATATTGTACAAAACAAAGATAGTTTTAAAAGTTTTTAATATTTTCCATATTTTAATATTTTATGCTGCTTTTTTTTTGTTTCCTGCAGATTCGGGCATACATCTGAAACCTTTTCCCTGTAGCCAAAGAGATTCTTTTAGTATGTTTGCTAGTTATACGTTCTCTCATCTGTTTTCTGTTTTAAAATGTGTTTATTTTGCTTTCATTTTCAAAACTTTCTTTTTGGTTGAATATGGAATGCCAATTTTTTTCTTTTAGTATTTTAAAGATGTTGTTTTACTGTCTTCTGGCTTCTATTATTTCTAGTAAAAAGCCAGCTATAATTTTTGTTGTTCTCTTATTTGTAACTTGTCTGTTTTCTGATCCATACTTAAGATTCTTTTTAATTTTTCACCAGAAGTTTTACTTGATGTACCAAGGTACAGTTTTACTTTGAATTTACCTTACTTGAATTTCTTTAAGCTTCTTAAATATGGGTTAACATATGGGAAATTCTTGGCCATAATTAATTGATTCTTTTTTCTGTTTCATATGGTCAGTGTTCATATCATCTGATGATTCATTCATTTCAGTTAATGTAATTCGTTTCTACCATGTCCATGGGGTTTTCCTTTTTATTTTTCATCTCTTATGCTTGAATACATGGATGGGAAAGAGTTGGTGGGTAAGTGCAGATTTTCTCTGTTGCTGGGACTTCTCAGTAGATTAAACTGTCTTGCCAACCCATGTGTGGCCATTATAGGTTTGTCAAAAACTAAACTTGTTTACCCTGACGCATCTATGGCAGATTCTTCTTCCTCTTGCCATTCTACCAGGGATGAAAGTTAACTGTGGGTCTTTTATCTCCTTGAAAGGGCTCATTACTTTCTATCATTTAGTTCATTTAGGTTCCTTTATATCCTTAGCTGTGGGATGCATTTTGAGAAACTTATTTTTGTAGATTAACTGGTTTGTTCTGGTTGTTATTGTTGGAAGTTAAATTCTCTTGCAATTCTTCATCTTAAGTAGGAGTCAAGAATATTTATTTTTAATGTTAATTATTTAATGGTTATGCCTAATCATATTATTTTCATAGACAGGTTTTCTTTTCTGTTGGAGAGACTAATGATATAATTCTTTAATAAGCTGTTATACTTGTCTAGAGAAAAATTAACAAAATAGATCTATAACACCTTACATGACACAGGTACATGATAAATGAAAAGAAAAAAACCCATTCATTTTTCCCAATTTCTGGGTCTTTTCCTATTATAAATGTAGCTAACTTTTTGTGATAAACTTCAGATGTGAAGAATAATATCTGCTCTTGTGGACAATAAGAAAAGTACTATGGATTTAGAATTCGATAAGGAGACAACTACTTAGTGGGGGAAACTTATGTTTAAAATTTTGTCTGTACTACTTTCTAGCTTATGAATTTCTTTTCTTTCTCTTTCTTTCTTCCTCCCTTCCTCTGTTCTCCCTCCCTCCTTTCCTCCTTCTTTTCTTCTTTTTCTTTTAGATGTGTCCATTTTCATACTCATTTAACTGCTCTGAGTCTCCTTGATATATATATTTATATATATATATATGATCATTTCAGTCTCACAGATGTTATAAAGATTAAATCAAATAGCATATGTGAAACTATACAGTAATGCCTAGCACATAATGCTAAATACGTGTGAGTTTCTGACACAACCACTTCTGTAGTCTCCAGATTCTTGTTAGTTTTCATTTTCCATTATCCCATGCCTATGACTCTAGTGAGTATGACGATAACTAAGGTCTGCTCTGTTTCTGCTTAAGAGATATGCTAAAAACAGTTTCATCTTTTTTCAGTCTTAGCCCTAAAAATGAATCTGAAATACATTTCATCTAGATTTGATTCAGAATTTGCCTTCAGTTAGATTGTTTGTAGGATCACAAATGGTGGTAAGCTCTTCAAATTTCAATTTAAAAAGATCGAACTTAACATGTGTACAGTGTGGAAAGAATGTTGCCCTTTTAAGTCTCACCTAGACTTGAAGCGTGGTCATTGCCGGACAGCTCTCAACAGAGGATAGTGCTGTCCATCCCTTCTTTATTTATTGACTCATTTTTGGCTGCACTGTATCTTCATTGCCTTGCACAGGCTTCTTGTTGCAGTGGCTTCTCTTGTTGCGGAGCATCGGCAGCCTTTGGTCGTTGCAGCACGTGGGCTCAGTAGGTGCGGCTGGCAGGCTCTAGAGCAGGGACTCAGTAGTGACTGTGGCGCCCGGGCTCAGTTGCTCCACGGCAGCAGGATCTTCCCGGACCAGGGGTTGAACCTGTGTCCCCTGCGTTGTCACGTGGATTCTTATCCATTACACCCCCAGGGAAGTTCTGCCTTTTCTTCTTATAACAACAAAGATGCCACAGTCCCCTGGCTGGGGTCTGGTGACGAACTCTGTTGTAATCAAAGTACTTATCCATTTTGAGGATCTTCTTATTGAGAGAATTAATAAGATTATCTGTACTAGCTTTAGGAACTCAAGGGATCCTAGCAATAATATCAGTGTTTAAAACTTATAAGCCTATTCTTTGAAAGTATTCTCATATTTTGCAAATAACTGAAGGACTGGCTCAGACCGAGTCCCAAAGTGTGAAAGGTATCTGTTTCTAAATATAGCAAAACTCCCATAAATTGTCACCAAAATCCCCCAGAAAAGCAAAGAAAAGCCCTCCACAGTTTATGGCTTACATCCTTTCAGTTTTTATTATTGTTTGTATGCATCTGTTACGTAATCAAAAGTTTTCATTTCTTTTGTGTTTTGTTACTAGTAGCTTATCCTTTGAAATTTTTCAGAGAGTTTATACTGTAAGCAATTGGGTGGTCTGTGCCTGCCATCCATTCATCATTGTTTCTACCATATATCAAGCATATGTTTTACCTAGTGGTAAATTGCTGCATTGCTCTATTAGTCTTAGGAGAAACTGCCATTTATATGAGAAAGACGGTTGGAAGTTTGGCTATCTTGAAATAGGAAAAGTGGCCAAGCTAATTTGACCACACTCTCATGCATTCACATAGGCATTTTGCTGTTGCTCCATATTGTTTAGACAGATATTTTGTATTGTATAATATAACATGTTTCTGTGCATCTATTTACTGTATTGTGTTCAAATATTGTATTCTTTGAACTCTTTCTTCCTCTCTCAGGGACTATTTCCAGAATGGGAAAATTACAGTTCTTTGGTTTCATTCTTACTATAACATGACTGATAAGTGATTATGGGTTTTGATTATGAGAGGACTTTGATGGATTTTTTTTTCCTCTGGAGTTATTTTAAAAAATATGTTAAAGTACTTTGGAGATGATGTTTTGATGAAGTTTGGTACTTCATCGAAGTACCAAAAGGTACTAAAGGTACCAAAAAGTATCACTTTCCTTCTTGTATTTATGCTTCATTTTAGCTTTTTGCCTTTTGGGTATTCAGTATTTTGAAATGAAACATAAAATGATAGACTTTTGTTCAGGAGAGGAACTTTAGCAGTTATTATCCTCTCTGGAACTCATTTCATAGCCAGGAAAGTAGGACCTGAAAGAGATAAGACTAATTAATTAGTAGCAAAACCCAGATTTCCATACTTCCATTTGATTTTTCTTTTAGTCTGCCAGAGGGTCTCTGGCTGCTTTCTTTAGAGTAAGTCCTGGGATGCTAGAAAACTCTTCTGGAATTTAGAAGTGTGAAGGATTGTAGAAAAATATTGAAATAGTTGAAGAATGGTATCAACTATCTTAACATTATTTTTCAGAGCATTGAAAATCACTGTTGTATTCTAGTAATGAAGAAATAAAAGTCACAGTATTGAACTATGATCCCTGATATTATTATTTAACATCTATTTGATGGAATGGTAGAAATATTGCTAATTGGCAGAAACTGTAGTCTGGAAATATTCTTAAGTGAAAGTCTAAAATTCAGTTAAAAACCACACAAAAGCAATATTATCTTGTCAAAATAAAATTTCTTAATTCATTGACCATTTGATTGAAGTAATGAATGCTTAATATTTTGTAGTCAAGGTCAACTTCTCATTTGAACTGTTATCTGCTTTCACAGCACTGGACACAGCAATACATCTTTTTAGCCCAGTGCCTGGCACATAATAGACATAGCAGTTGGACTGTTCTTTAGTTTTTTTATTATCTAGGTCTTATCACCTCCTGCCTTGACCATTATAACTTCCACTTGTCATCTTAGTCCCTAGTCTCTCACCTGCAAGTGTTAAAGTGGATAATTGAAGCCTTTCTGGCCTTTCTGTATGAAAACCAAATCTCAAGGCTTGGCTGAAATTGGCAGCTGTTGAAAAGGGGTTTCTTCATGTATTTGAGCTTGAAGTTAAACTATATTGTATCAAAGCTAGTATTTCTTCCAGGATTTGGCTTATGAAGTGGTGCTCCAGGGTAGCAGGTTTTCAATAGATAACTTTAAACCTGACCTCAGTTATATTTCTGCTTCCTTACATAATCTTGTTGCAGTCAGTGAACCAATTATATGTGAGGTCACTTGAGGTTTACTGGACACACTGAACTCTTATCTAAGCAATTAGGCCCATAAAGATTTACTGCAAGAAATACAATATTGTGCTTTTAAAATAGTGAGTTTGGGCCTCATTAACAGGATAAGATTTTTTAGTGTCTGTGTGGGGAAACCTTTGTCTTTAGTTTGTAAGTATTTTAAGAGGTTTGAGAAATTCACCAATGTTCTAGAATAGCATGGGAAACCTATGTCACCTTTGTGTCAGGATAGATAGTGCATTAAATTGAAGCTACTTGTCAGTTTTAATGACTTAGTAACAGAGGTTACTCGAAAGCCTCCAGGGAAGTGTTACCTAAGATTCCCTGACTTAATAATCAGTGCTTGAGAAGCAGTCTGAGAACCTAAGCTTCCAATCCTTATGACTTGCCTTATTTTTACTACTGTCCTAATTGCTTCTTGTTACATGAGCATTTACTTTGGGAAAAGGATTTCGTTTGAGACTTCTTTAGATATATTCTTAAGAATAGCGCTCTCAAAAAGATGAGCCCCCTCAACTTTTAAAGCTCTTAAACATTCCCTGAAGTCTCCTCTGGAGTCTCCACGTCAGTCTTTATTTGGTGCCTAATTTTTCTCTAATCTTCTTTGTCCCAAGTACCATACCGATGATGACTTAAAATTTTTTGATGTGTTTTATTGCTTTTATTTTCTAGCTAATGACTGTTCTTTTGCTTTCTGCAGCTCTCATTGCAGATGTACAAGAGCTAGGTAATATGTTAAATAGGCTTCTTTGGATCTATATGGCAGTTTAGTTGCCATTAATGACATTGTTTAAATGAATTCAAGTAGTAAACACCTAACTTAAAGATTATGTTTTTAATGCAAATATATATGATAGAAGCTTAATACCCTTAATATATATCATGATGAGAAAATTCATATGATCCGATAGGAAACAGTCAAAGGATTTAAAGCAGCTCGCTATCGGACAGGAAATCCAGATGGCCAATAAGTATATGTACATATGTTCTAACCCTGCTTAATAGTTAGAGAGATGTAAATTATACAATAAGATAGTAATATTCATGCATCATTTGGGCCCAAACTGAAAAGTATTATAATGTCCAGAACCTACAGGGTTGCAGGGAAATGGCATTTCATATATTGCTATGGAAGTGTGATTTCATTTGACTTCTTTGGAATGTAATATGGTAGTTGATATTAAAATAAAATGTCTTCTTCATGTAACAGTTTCTCTATTAGGTTCTATCCACCAAGGGAAAAATCAGCACATAAAAAGGATGTTTGTACACAACATATATTGCAGCATTTTATTGTTTTTGATAGTGACAAAACTAAAAGCAATCTGACTATATCAATAGAGGAATGATTGCTAAATTATTATATAGATATTTTATGGAAGTTTCCACAGCTATTAAGAAAGAATAAATTAGATTTATTTTTGGGAACCTAGAGGGTATCCATGTGATACTGTTAAGCAAAAATTGAAGCCTTCAGAAGAGTACATAAAGTTTGATACAGTTTTTGTTCTTGTATTTAAAAAAAAAAACAACTTGAAATACTCTTTTCAGGTGTATTACATATTTTCCTGTGTAAAAAGAAAAGCGTGGAAGGCCACAGTCCAGGCTCTTTGATTTTTTTCTGTGGCATTGGGTTGGAGTGGGGTTGGAAATGGAAGGTGTCATTGAATATTTCTTTTACATTTTTGGATTTTTTTCTTTGTTACAATAAGCATATATTAGATTTTATTTTTAAAAAGCTAATAAACCCTCATGTTTAAAGTGAAGCTTTATTACATTGAAGAATACATCTATCATAGGTGCTTTTTCTGTCATCTAACTCATAAAAATATAAACTTTATGCTTTATGTTGAAAGAATTTGACTCATTTGACAGGACCTAAGAATTCTTGGTTCTTCTGAGTTGCATTCATAACTAAAGGTCATTCCTTAATCTCATTTTATGTTTTTGGTGGTTGTCTTGTTTTGAATATGACTAGTTACATTAAGACCAAAGATGTCCTTTATAAATTATCACAATTTCAGTTCAGTTCAGTTCAGTCGCTTAGTTGTGTCCGACTCTGCGACCCCATGAACCACAGCACGCCAGGCCTCCCTGTCCATCACCAACTCCCAGAGTTCACTCAAACTCATGTCCATCAAGTTGGTGATGCCATCCAGCCATCTCATTCTCTGTCGTCCCCGTCTCCTCCTACCCCCAATCCCTCCTAGCATCAGACTCTTTTCCAGTGAGTAACAACACCTTATAGATAAGCATTTCAAGAGGGTGAATTGCAAATTGAATTTAAGGTATTAAATTGTGCCCTGTTGATTAGTCAGAATATTCTAATGTATGTCACCCATGCTATTGCTACTTTCTCTTGTCTGTAGCAGTTCTCTACTTCTACTATGGCTCTGATTAGTTTGCAGTATGGTTTTTCAAAAGAAATATAATTTTTTGTTCCTATTACAAAAATAAAACATCAGTACACAAAACTTCAGTTTCAGTTCAGTCACTCAGTCGTATCTGACTCTCTGCGACCCCATGAATCACAGCACGCCAGGCCTCCCTGTCCATCACCAACTCCCGGAGTTCACTCAAACTCATGTCTATTGAGTCGGTGATGCCATCCAGCCATCTCATCCTCTGTCGTCCCCTTCTCCTCCTGCCCCCAAATCCTTCCCAGCATCAGGGTCTTTTCCAATGAGTCAGCTCTTTGCATGAGGTAGCCAAAGTATTGGAGTTTAATCCTCAGCCTCAGTCCTTCCAGTGAACACCCAGGACTGGTCTCTTTGAGGATGGACTGGTTGGATCTCCTTGTAGTCCAAGGGACTCTCAAGAGTCTTCTCCAGCACCACAGTTCAAAAGCAACACAAAACTTGGAAAACACTAAAAAAAAAAAGTTCAAATCATCCATAAGCCTAATTATAAATACTGTTGGTAGTGCTAGTGGTAAAGAACCCACCTGGCAGTGTAGGAGATGTCAGGGATGTGGGTTCATAGCTAGGTCAGGAAGATCCCATAGAGGAGGGCATGGTAACCCACTCTAGTTCTCTTACATAGAGAATCCTATGGGCAGAGGAGCTTGGCGGGTTCATAGGTTGCAAAGAGTCGGACACAACTGAAGCAACTTAGCATGAACACATAATGTCCCCTGGTTCCTCCATTTTCTGGGAATTCCTCATCAACTTTGTAGATTTAGTTTGATATTTTAGAATTTTATATAAATATAATAATACCACAGATATTCTGGTTTTGTCTAGCTTCTATCACTCAGCATAATTATTTTGAGATTCTTCCATGTTAGTCTGTTCCTTTTTATTGCCAAGTAGTATTCCATTATATAAAATAATTACTTTACAATTTGTTTATCCATTCATCTGTTGATGGATATCATATCATTGTTATCATTCTGAGGCTCTTAAAATAAAGCTGCTATGAACATTTATGCTGGGAAAGATTGAAGGCAGGAGAAGAGGACAACAGAGGACACGATGGTTTGATGGCATCACCAATGAACATGAGTTTGAGCAAGCTCCAGGAGATGCTGAAGGACAGGAAATCCTGGCATGCGGCAGTCCATGGGGTCACAAAGAGTTAGACACAACTGAGCGACTGAACAACAACTCTGTGTGAACATAATGTTTTCTTTTTCCTTGTGCAAATACCTGGGAGTGAAATTCTAACTGGAGGCTGGAAATCTGAGGTCAGGGTGCCAATATGGTCAGGTTCTATGAGGACCCCTCCTACTGACTTCTTGACATGGCAGAGAAAGTGGAGACACAGAGCAGGCTCTTACATCTTTGTTTAGAAGAAGACTAATCACATTTACGAGGGCTCCACCTTTATGACCAAATGGCCGGCTGAAGTTCCCACCTCTAATACTCTCATACTGGTGGTTAGTTCAGTTCAGATCAGTCACTCAGTCGTGTCCTACACTAGCACCACCTGGGAAGCCCATATTTCAGTCATTGAGTTCAGTCAGTTCAGTCGCTCAGTCGTGTCCGACTCTTTGTGACCCCATGGACTGCAGCATGCCGGGACTCCCTGTCCATCACCAACTCCTGGAGCCTACTCAAACTCATGTCCATTGAGTCAGTGATGCCATCCAACCGTCTCATCCTCTGCCATCCCCTTCTCCTGCCCTCAATCTTTCCCAGCATCGGGGTCTTTTCAAATGAGTCAGTTCTTCACATCAGGCGGCCACAGTATTGGAGTTTCAGCTTCAGCATCAGTCCTTCCAGTGAATATTCAGGACTGATTTCCTTTAGGATGGACTGGTTGGATCTCCTTGCAGTCCAAGGGACTCTCAAGAGTCTTCTCCAACACCACAGGTCAAAAGCATCAATTCTTCAGTGCTCAGCTTTCTGTATAGTCCAACTCTCATTTCCATACATGACTACTGGAAAAACCATAGCTTTGACTAGATGGACCTTTATTAGCAAAGTAACATCTCTGCTTTTTAATATGCTATCTAGATTGGTCATAGCTTTTCTTCCAAGGAGCAAGCAAGTGTCTTTTAATTTCACGGCTGCAGTCACCATATGCAGTGATTTTGGAGCCCCCCAAAATAAAGTCTGTCACTGTTTCCATTGTTTCCCCGTCTATTTGCCGTGAAGTGATAGGACCAGATGCAATGATTTTCGTTTTTTGAATTTTGAGTTTTAAGCCAACTTTTTCACTCTCCTCTTTCACTTTCATCAAGAGACTCTTTAGTTCCTCTTTGATTTCTGCCATAACAGTCATATCATCTGCATATCTGATGTTATTGATATTTCTCCTGGCAATCGTGATTCCAGCTTGTGCTTCATCTAGCCCAGAATTTCACGTGATGTACTCTGTTTATAAGTTAAATAAGCAAGGTGACAATATACAACTTTTACGTACTCCTTTCTCGATTTGGAACCAGTCTGTCTTTCCATGTCCGGTTCTAACTGTTGCTTCTTGACCTGAATACAGATTTCTCAGGAGGCAGGTAAGGTGGTCTGGTATTCCCATCTCTAAGAATTTTTCACAGTTTATTGTGATCCACACAGACAAAGGCTTTGGTGTAGTCAGTGAAGCAGAAGTAGTTGTTTTTCTGGAACTCTCTTGCTTTTTCAGTGATTCAGCAGATGTTAGCAATTTGATCTCTGGTTCCTCTGCCTTTTCTAATTCCAGCTTGAACATCTGGAAGTTCATGGTTCACGTACTGTTGAAGCCTGGCTTGGAGAATTTTGAGCATTACTTTGCTAGCATGTGAGATGAGTGCAATTGTGCGGTAGTTTGAGCATTCTTTGGCATTGCCTTTCTTAGGGATTAGAGTGAAAACTGACCTTTTCCAGTCCTGTGGCCACTGCTGAGTTTTCCAAATTTGCTGGCATATTGAGTGCAGCACTTTCACAGCATCATCTTTGAGGATTTGCAATAGCTCAACTGGAATTCCATCACCTCCACTAACTTTGTTTGTAGTGATGCTTCCTAAGGCCCACTTGACTTCACATTCCAGGGTGTCTGGCTCTAGGTGAGTGATCATACCATCGTGGTTATCTGGGTCATGAAGATCTTTTTTGTATAGATCTTCTGTGTATTCTTGTCACCTGTACTTAATATCTTCTCCTTCTGTTAGGTCCCTACCATTTCTGTCCTTTATTGAGCCCATCTTTGCATGAAATGTTCCCTTGGTATCCCTAATTTTATTGAAGAGATCTCTAGTCTTTCCCATTCTTTTGCTTTCCTCTATTTCTTTGCATTGATCACTGAGGAATGCTTTCTTATTTCTCCTTACTATTCTTTGTAACTCCCCGTTCAAATGGGTATATCTTTCCTTTTCTTCTTTGCCTTTAGCTTCTTTTCTCTTCTCAGCTATTTGTAAGGCCTCCCCAGACAGCCATTTTGCCTTTTTGCATTTCTTTTTCTTGGGGATGGTTTTGATCACCACCTTCTGTACAGTGTCACAAACCTCCGTCCATAGTTCTTCAGGCACTCTATCAGATCTAATCCCTTGAATCTGTTTGTCGCTTCCACTGTATAATCATAAAGGATTTGATTTAGGTCATACCTGAATGGTCTCATTGTTTTCCCTACGTTCTTCAATTCAAGTCTGAATTTGACAATAAGGAGTTCATGATCTGATCCCCAGTCAGCTCCTGGTCTTGTTTTTGCCGACTATAGAGCTTCTCTATCTTTGGCTGCAAAGAATATAATCAGTCTGGTTTTGGTATTGACCATCTGGTGATGTCCTTGTGTAGAGTGTTCTCTTGTGCTGTTGGAAAAGGGTGTTTGCCATGACCAGTGTGTTCTCTTGGCAAACTCTCTTAGCCTCTGCCCTGCTTCATTTTGTACTCCAAGGCCAAATTTCCCTGTTAAGATTTCATGACCGACAGTTAAGATTTCAACATATGACTTTCGGAGGCACACAAATATTCAGTCCGTAACTGTGGTGGATTTTATCAATAGGTCTTTGTCAGATTTTGGTATTCTGGTAATGCTAGTCTCATGGAATGAGTTGGGAAGTGTTTCCTCCTCTTCCTGTGTGTCTCTATGCAAATACAAGAAAATATGCATAATTAGTTTTACTCTAACACCTTTACACACAAATTTGTACAGCTTGAGGGACTTTCCTAGCGGTCCCATGGTTAAAATTTTGTCTCCGGTCTGCGTTTGATCCCTGGTCCGGGGGAGCTGAGAGCCTATGTGCCTTGTAAGGCAAAAAACCCAAAACATCAAAAATTTAAAAAAAAGCAATATTGTAACAAATTCAATAGAAACTTTAAATATGGTCCACATAAACAAATCTTAAAGAAAGTACAGCTCAATATTTATTATATACGTATATGCTCTGATTTATTTAATGTGTACTGATATATTTTTCCAATTTTAAGAAAAACTGAATCCCTTCTCTATGCTCAGTGGTACACTGGACGGTATCATACTTCTCATCTAATTTGGATTGCAGCTATCTTTATTGGGTCAGACCCATCAGCCCACTTTATAGATGAGTGGCTTGTATAAACTGAGGCTCTATATATATGCCTTTGTTTCCTTTGATGCCTTAGAAGGATCTTATTGTGTTTATCTTTGTGTTCTTGGTGCTAAAGTATATAGGTGGATGATTTAGCTCACAGGGTAAATAATGAAGACTTTGGTTCTAAACACGTGTCATGTATGTCTCTTGCCTCCCCTTGTTCGCCCTTGATGTCCATTATATCCTGGTACAGAGTGATACACGGTAGAAATGTCACAGTTCAATAAATGAACATGCTCTTGGTTCTTTTGAATTCTCTCGTTGTGAGGTGGTAATGCATGCAGGGGTGTGTGATAAGCCTGGGTTCAGATTCTTCCTGAGCAATATGAAATGCTTTGGGAAAGTAACTCACACATGCTGCACTAGCTCGGTGGATCCCTTTCTCTTTTATTTTTGTCAGCGTGGGTCTGTGAGTTCAGAAGGTAAATTTGAGTGTGAATGCAGAAGCTTATACGTGGCTCCCAGTCCATACCATGCGGGCTGCTGTCTGGGACGCATGCCAGGTAGCAGACCGTGCAGGTGGGAGTGGGCCTTTGACATCCTCACACCTGGTCTCCCCGGCTGAGGGGCTGCACAAGGCACTCTCCCTGTAGTCCTCTCGATCCCCGTGCTCAGAAGTGCTACTGCCTCCCTTTTGACGATAAGGAAATGGAGGCCCAGGAGATTCAGAATACTTGTCCAAGGACACTGAGAGAGGACAGCATGAGAAATCACTGTGAGCTCTGTGTGGCTTCAAAGGCTGTTTCTTTCCGTTATAGTATGTTGACCCTTGGGATACTAAGTGACCGTCACCATTTGTGAGGGGTTTTATTAAAACTAAATTTGAACTCTGATGTTGTTTTCTGAAATTTTAATTTTAATCTTCACATATATGGCAAATTTGAGTCCGTGAAGGCAGAAAGTTAGGAACCAGATGTTTTAATTTTACATAGATAAAGAAATCACAGAATATAGAATCAAGCTCTCTGGCATTACTCTGACTTCATCATTCTGTGGATTCTTGAAAGGAGGCGTCCTGTGCTTGGAAACACTGGATTCGGGAATTTGTCTCATGTACCAGGCAGTGTTTATATTAGGTTATGGATGGTAGTTTGTTTTGCAGATGTTCATAATGTACAATCTTATATCTTGTTTTATTTCTGGAACACTTTCAAGTATGACTCATGTATTGTCGAGGCCATCCTAAAAATACAGCTAGTTTCAAGCATTAATGTAAAATACACCACAGATACCACACAGCGCTACCTAATGCATTTTCTCGGTAGTTTAATGTGACTTCCTGAAAAATTAACCGTTTTCTTTGACAAAATACGCTGTACTAAAATATGAATAAGTGAAAATGGATTTTTTTTTTGAGAAGTGAGTTCTCTGACAACATAATATTAAAAACAAAATGAATTTGAAATTTTAATAAAAGGAGGTATTATTGGTATCACCAAGACCCAAGAAATAGAATTAGTGTCCATAAAAGTAAGTCCACTAAATTTGATGGAGCCTTGTGAGGTTCATTTCTGTGATTATATGATTGTGTGCTCAGTTGTGTCCGACTCTTTGTGACCCCGTGGGCTGTAGCCTGCCGGGCTCTTCTGTCTAGGGGGTTTCCCAGGTAAGAATACTGGATTGGGTTGCCACTTCTTCCTCCAGGGAATCTTCCTGACCCAGGGATCGAAACTGAGTCTCTTGCATCTCCTGCATTGGCAAGTAGGTTCTTTTCAGCTGTACCACCTGGGTGAGATTCATACTTGGAGGGGAAATCTTGGTCCTGAAGATAGAGCCTGTGTCAAACAGGTAGCTAGTGGGAAGCTGGTGTGTAGCACAGGGAGCCCCGCTCGGTGCTCTGTGACGACCTGGAGGGTTGGGATGCGGGGCTGGGAGGGAGGCTCAGGAGGGAGGGGAGATATACACAGTGTATACACAGAGCAGATTCACTTTGCTGTACAGCAGAAATGTAATGGGACATTGTAAAGCATTATACTCCAGTAATAAAGTTAAAAAAAAAAAAAGATTTTGGAGGAGCAGTAGGACATAATGGCTGGAGTACAAGTTTGGACTCAAACAATTTAGGTCTAAATCTTGGTTTAGGCATTTATCAACTGTAGACAAATAATACCACTGTAAGGACTTTGAGTTTTCTTATTCATAAGATGAGAATAGTGAATATTTAATAAATACGTGTACTACTACTGGATACTCTTTAAGTGCCTAATTTAATGCTCATAATCGCCTTATAAGTAAGTTCATTTCTCATATCCACTATACAGATGTAAAAACAGCACAGAGAATTTGAATAACTGATCAAAATTGCACTATAAACAGCAGGTTGGAATTGAACAGTTTGGCTCTAGCCCTTATCCTTACATGCGGTCATCTGCTGTATTCTAGAGTTGTTGTGTGATCTGAGAGTATGAGAAATCATTCATGTTTTTCCCCAGCACAGGACAAGAATGCGATAAATTATGGCTATCATTATTACTATTATTTTTGCTGTTTTTCAGTTGCTAAGTTGTGTCTGACACTTCACGACCCCATGGACTGCAGCATGCCAGGTTCCCCTGTCCTTCGCTATCTCCTGGAGTTTGCTTAAATTCATGTCCAGTGAGTTGGTGATGCTGTCTAACCATCTCATCCTCTGTTGTCCCCTTCTCCTCCTGCCTTCAATCTTTCTCAGCATGATGGTCTTTTCCAATGAGTTGCCTCTTCGCATCAGGTGGCCAAAGTATTGTAGCTTCAGAATCAGTCTTTCCAGTGAATATTCAGGGTTGATTTTCTTTAAGATTGACGGGTTTGATCTCCTTGCTGTCCAAGGATCTCTCAAGAGTCTTCTCCAGCACCATAATTTGGAAGTATCAATTCCTTGGCATGTAGCCTTCTCTGTGGTCCAGCTCTGACATCTGTACATGACTACTAGAGAAATCATAACTTTGAGTATATGGTCCTTTGTTGGCAAAGTGATTCTCTACTTTTTAACATGCTGTCTAGATTTGTCATAGCTTTCCTTCCAAAGAGTAAGCATCTTTTAATTTCATGGCTGCAGTCACCATCCACAGTGATTTTGGAGCCCAAGAAGAGAAAATTTGTTGCTGCTAACAGATCTTCATCTTCTATTTGCCATGAAATGATGGAATTGGATGCCATGATCTTAGTTTTTTTAGTGTTGAGCTTCAAGCCAGTTTTTTCACTCTCCTCTTTCACCCTCATCAAGCAGCTCTTTACTATACTAAAGTAAGACAAAAGAAGGGAAGAGGTCTTTGTGACTGTATAGCACAGACTACAAGGCCAGCCAGAGGGTTCCGGAGGTGCTTATTCATATGAAGAAACCTCTGTAGAGTTGACATGTAAATGGCAGACTCTTTCAGATGCTCTGGAACACGTGGAGATGGGGCAGTACTGCTGCTGGTTGACAGCCGGTGTTGAGTGTTAAGGACAAGGGAGGGGATGAGTGAGAACTATAGGTATGCCTCTGGCCGGTGATTCTTCTCTTCACACAAGGCTCATGCTGCGTGGAAGACACTCTCATGAACATACTCAGAGTGTGAAAGGGAAAGTCAGTTGCTCAGTCATGTTCAACTCTTTGTGACCCCACGGACTGTAGCCCGCCAGGCTCCCGTGTCCGTGGAATTCTCCAGGCAAGAATACTGGAGTGGGTCGCCATTTCCTTCTCCAGGGGATCTTCCCAACCCAGGGATCGAACCTGGGTCTCCTACATTGGAGGCAGATTCTTTACCATCTGAGCCACCAGAAAGCCCCAAACCTACTCAAAGCTCTATACACTTGCTAGGATGTGGTTCTAAATAACTTCATCTCCATGCCTTTCTCTTCCCACTTAAGAAGATATATTGGTGTACACATTGCTCTGTTGTTATAACTGATTCTTCTTCAGTTTGCTAAGAAAATGATAAATTATTCCTAAACTTCAGTACTTGTTGATACTGACAACTTACAGGGGGAGAAACCTCTCACTGGATTAGAAAATGAAGCCTTTGATTAAAAAAAAAGTCTTGAAAATAAATGAGTTCTAAGATCATGGCATTGAAAATGGAGTGGAACGATATTGAGACTCTGTCATTATGAATAGTTATAAATAGTTATAAATAATAAAAGGTGGGAGGAAGTTGAAGAGACCAACCTGGCTTTCCCTCACAGAACTTTGGAAATTTCATATTTTAAATAGACAAGTCCAGGTAATGGAAGGTCAGGCACATTGCCAAAGGTGAATACACACACAGAAGCCGCGTAAAACCATAAGAACAGTGTGGAGAAGGCCCGAGGCCAGAGTAAACTGAGGTTTGGAAAAATGTAAAGAAAACCCCCAAAGCGTTTAAGTTTTTAATTACATGTTTAATACCAAAGTAAGGAAGGGTAGTAGATCTGCAGCACAGAGAACTTTGTGTCATTTTACTGAGAAATGAGAGCTTCTTAGCTCTTATTTTGTTTCATCCTTAAATAGCAGGCATATGGACCTGTCTTGCAATAAGAAAAAGCATACCGTATATTATAATGATTTAAGCCTGTAGTAGGAAAGAGCAATAGTGTACATCTGACAGCTAAGAGTAAGATGCAGGTGAATTGCTTCCTAGCTTGCTGAGCTCCTTGAGAGATTCTCAGAAGTGCAGGTCTTAGGGCAATATTTTGCAATGTGTTTTTCATTATTATACACTTAAGGACATTTTGCCCTGATTGTCTCTTCCAATTCTGTGAAATTTTAATACACAAGTATATTATAATAATATCTGTTAATGCAGAGCATCCCATAGTGGGTAACAGGCTATGGTATCGGGTTGGCCAAAAAGTTGGTTCGGGTTTTTCCATACGATGGTACGGAAAACCTGAATTAGCTTTTTGGCCAACCTAATAATATCAACAGTTAAGAACTGTTCTCATGTCCTCCTCCAGGTTAGCCAAGTGTTGCCCCCATGCATGGTGTAGAGGCTTCATAGAGGGTAGGAGGGAAGCCAAGCACCTCCACTTGGGTGATGAATCTCCGGATTTTCACACCTTAGAAGCACTTGCTTTGTGGAAATTGTAAATTGCTTTAGCGTGGCCTCAGTATGTGATACACCAAGCAGTCTGCCCAATACCTTTCCTTAATCTTCCCACCATGATTAAGAAAATCAGAAATTTATCTTTTTTTCCCCTAATGATTAAATATTAACTTTTTGGTGGAGAGTAGGGGCAATCATCTGGAGAAGGAAATGGCAACCCACTCCAGTGTTCTTGCCTGGAGAATCCCAGGGACAGGGGAGCCTGGTGGGCTGCCTTCTATGGGGTCGCACAGAGTCAGACATGACTGAAGTGATATAGCAGCAGCAGCAGGGGCAATCATCCTAGCAAGATTATGCTGTTGGTGGGGGACGTGGAGGGAAACACAGCTTTAGTCCTAGGCAAATGTTCTTAGTTTGATTTTTGAATTCTTTCATGACCTTCCTGGATGACTAAACAAAGTTTAACGAGTATAGGAATATTCAACACATACAAAAGACTATGTTTTTTATATGCATACACAGATGCTGGGCTGTGCTTAATTGCCTATTTCTGTCTGACTCTTTGTGACCCCCAGGGACTATAGCCCGCTAGGCTTCTCTCCATGGATTTCCTAGGCAAGAATACTGGAGTGGTTTGCCATTTCCTTCTCAGGGGATCTTCCCATCCCAGGGATCGAACCTGCGTCTCTTGTGCCTCCTGCATTGGCAGGTGGATTCTTTACTGCTGTGCCACCTGGGAAGCCCATACACTCATACATATACGTATACACACATCCATATGTTTATATATATATGTACATATCTGTATTGTGTGTGTTTATGTACAAAGTGCAACTTAATAGTAAAACAAACACTGTACCCACATCTAATTTAAGAACTAGAATATTATAATTATCTTTGAAGTTATCCACAAGAATCTCTCTGATTCCTTTCCAGATATTCTGAATTTATCATTCTCTGGCTTTTTTGCTTTTTCAAGCACTGTTTTATCACATATGCATGTGTTTGTAACAAATTCAATTTACTAGTTTTTTGAGCTTTACCAAGGTAGTGGGGCTTCCATGGTGGCTCCGCGGTAAAGAATCTGCCTGCAGTAGGGGGAACTGCAGGAAAAGCAGGTTCAGTCACTGGGTCAGGAAGATCCCCTGGAGGAGGACATTGCAAACTCCCTCCAGTATTCTTGCCTGGAGAATCCCATGAAAAGAGGAGCCTGAAGGGCTGCAGTCCATAGGGTCGCAAACAGTTGGACATGACTGAAGTGATTTAGCATGCACTCATCAAGATAGTGATATTAATCATTAATAAATGATTTAGTTTGTGACAGTTTTTTTCTCTTTTAAGAGTTAAACATGTTGGAAGTAATGGGGGTTCATTCTGTTATTTTTTTCGTCATATAATATTCCTCTGTGTGCTTTTTATCCATCTCCTGCTGCTGCTGCTGCTAAGTCACTTCAGTCGTGTCCGACTCTGTGTGACCCCATAGATGGAAGCCCACCAGGTTCCCCCGTCCCTGGGATTCTCCAGGCAAGAACACTGGAGTGGGTTGCCATTTCCTTCTCCAATGTGTGAAAGTGAAAAGTGAAAGTGAAGTCGCTCAGTCATGTCCGACCCCTAGCGACCCCATGGACTTGCAGCCTACCAGGCTCCTCCATCCATGGGATTTTCCAGGCAAGAGTACTATCTTCAGTTTTATTTTGAGCCACACTGCTATGAGTATTCCATATTGTGTCTTGATATGTAAGGGGGAGAGTTTTTCTTGAATTCCTAGGAGAACACCTGTTCAGTAACTGGGTGACGTATAAGTGAATAAATACAAATGAATTGTATTAATACAGACATTTAAAAAATGTTTAGTCAAAAAATGAGTGTGTTGATGGATAATTTAATAATAGACTTAGGGACTTCCTTTGTAACTCAGAAGGTAAGGAATCCACCTATAATGCAGGAGATCTGGAGTTGATTCCTGGGTCAGGAAGATCCCCTAGAGAAGGGCATGGCAACCCACACCAGTATTCTTGCCTGGTGAATCCCATAGACAGAGGAGCCTGGTGGGCTGTAGTCCATGGGGTCGCAAAGAGTCATACATGGCTGAGTGACTAACACTTTCACTTTTTACCGGGGACTTCCCTACCAGCCCAGTGGTTAAGATTCAGCATTCCCAATGCAGGGTGCACAGGTTGAGTCCCTGGTTGGGGAACTAAGATCCCCAAATGCCATGTGCCCCAAAATTAAATATATATATATACACTTAGTAGACTTAGAAGGATGTTATACAGAAGAGTCTTCTATTCCCAGAAGAGTTGGTGTTGAATAGATGTAAATTTTAAAGGAGTTATTTAAATCTACATCAGACATCCTAACTGTAAAGTGTGAGAGATCTCACAATCCAGTGCCAGCGTAACTCATAGTTTAAAATTTTTTTCAAGGTTATGATACTCATAAATGGTCTGAGATGATTTGGTCCTATCCCCTTTCAGAACAAAAGAGTTGGGCTGTAATATTGTGACAAAGTAATGGTAGTAGTTGTTCATATCACCCTTGAAAAACACTTTTGTTCCTTTAGTAACACAGATACCTGTTCAAGCATTCTTATAAGCTTTTTTTCTCGGCCTTACCGTGTGGCTTGTGGGATCTTATTTTCCCAACTAGTGGTCTGAGCCAGATCCATGGCAGTGAAAACCCAAGCCTTAACCTCTGGACCCCCCCAGGGAATTCCCATTTCTTATTAGCTTTTAAGTGTGGGATTATGTGACTCTTTATGATGTAATAAACCCTATTTTAACATTAGATAATAATGGTTTTATTGTAAAACAGTGTGGAAATTCAGCATATGTGGTGTGAATTTGTATATGTGTGTGTGTATATGTGCATATATATATATATATATATATGTGTACATTGTATACACATTTTTAACTTAATATACTGTCTGCATTGGTTGCTTGGAGGTTTATGTTCTATGTAGTAGTCTGATTTGCATTTCATTTTACCTTTTTTTCTACTTTAAAGTCTCAGACTCTCTGGCTCAATCAGTAATTCAACACCTGAGATGGATAATGCAGAAGGATCTTTTGGGGCAAGACGTCTTTCTAATAGGACCTCCTGGGCCTCTTCGACGCTCTATTGCTATGCAGTACCTGGTAAGCAATGAATTCTTGTGGATTCCTGAGGGTCTTAACTTTGATAAACTGTTTTGTGAAATAAATTAAGAATTTACAGAAATCTCAGGTTTAGTCCTTCCTTTAAAAATGTTGACATTGAGGGGTGATTTGTTTATAAAGCATTTGGAATAAATTATTCGGGACGTCAATGTACGTTTGCCTTTCATAGCTTTAGCAAATATTTGCTCCAAGTAGAAAACCCTCCACTTCTAGTCGGAAAGAGATCCATCTAAATTCAAGCAATGAGTAGTTGCAAACAGTATCAGCAACTCTGAGATTAGAAAACAAAGTGTAGTTTTATTCTTCTCAAGAAACATTCTTTTATCTTTGGTCCACATTTTGAAAAGCCAAATAATTCTTCTGACTTGTGATGTTACAGGGTCTCTTCAGGGAGCCTAAGGATTACTGCATCTCTCTTATGTGTTATGTGCACTCTTTTTTTTCTTTAAATAGATGAGAAAACAAGTTCACAGAGATTAGAAAACTCACTCAGGCTTTATCCAGCAAGTCAATGATGGAGCTAGACTTCAGATCTCATATTGCTTTTCCTTTCTGATACAATATCCTCTTAAATGTTTGCAGTTCTCTGAGTTGAGTTGAAATATTCAAATATTCAAATCTCAACTGAAAAAAAATTTTTTTCAGGACTTTTTTCTACTACTTTGCCAGCGTTAATAGGCATTGCTATAATGATTGAAGGATGAACCCTCTCAGATGAAGTTGGTCTGTTCTAAAGATAATTTTTAGGATGAAGAGAAAAACCTTACTTAAAGCTTCCTTTTGTTATTTGATATTAAATCATCGATTTCTAGTTTATTGAAATATACTTCATGTACTCTCTTATTTTAGTGGTGAGTTTGTCTTTCAAAGTTATGTAGGGCTGTAATGATGAAAATACCATGAACAGAACCTAACTCTCTTTAGTTCATAAATTTCATATCCCTTATTTGTTCCCTAGAATCAGTCTGTGAGGTACAGTGTGTCATTGTATTATTATCCTCACTTTATTAATACAGAATGCAAAAGTGTATTTGTCTTGTCTAAGAATGCAGAGTCAGCCACCGAGATTTCCAGGTCTAGAACCTCTTTAGTTTTAAATTGTGCACTCTACCTGGCTTATTTCAAAGGCAACAATATCTCACTTTGATTTTGTTTCTGACAAGTCTTTGAAGCTTGTTAGAAATGTGGAGTAGCCAGGCTAGGAGAGTATAGGAATCCTGTTGGCTGAAAAACGCAGTTTAAGTTTATAAGTATAAACCTTGTATCTTAAAAAAACAGCCACCACCAAACTTTCACTTGTCAGAGCTGAGTCAGCTTCAGGATTTGGAAATACATGTAAGAAAACTTACTAGCCTAAGCTGCCTTGCGAACTTTATAGTGGGTACTATTGCCAGTATATATGAAGACCCTATGTGTAGTAATAGCCAGCGTGGTGGTGGTGTTCAATCGCTCAGTTGTGTCCAACTTTTCAACCCCATGGACTGCAGCACGCCAAGCTTCCTTGTCCTTCACCATCTCCTGGAGCTCACTCAAACTCATGTCCATCGAGTCAGTGATGCCATCTAACCATCTCATCCTCCGTTGTCCCCTTCTCCTCCTGCCTTCAATCATTTGCCATCCTCAGGTCTTTTCTAAAGCCTTTGACTGTGTGGATCACAAAAAACTGGAAAATTCTTGGAGAGATGGGAATACCAGATCACCTTACCTGCCTCCTGTGAAACCTGGATGCAGGTCAAGAAGCAACAGTTGGAACTGGATATGTGTAGATGACATCTGTAAAGGCAGAAATCTGGGGGCAAACCTGTTGAATCAATGAGAAAGTAAACAGAAATAACTGAACACTTGTGTTTATTTCGAGTTTAAAATGAGTCCACAGGCCTTTGCCGCCGCCCCCATCTGCTGCTCCAGGTGCGGTTTGTGAGCGTGTTGGTGCTGCTTCTGTGGGGCAGCAGCTGAGGAGACCCTGGTCTTGTCTTGGCTGACGAAAAGTCCCAGGAAACTGTCAGGACTGAGGAGAACAACCTTGGTGTGATGATACAGTTTAATAGTAAGAGGCATACGGCGTTTGGTCGACCACTGTGAACGTCAGGGATTTCCAGCGAGGGAGATCACAGTCAGTCGTCAGTGAAACCACAGGAAGGCGCTGCAAGGTGTTCCAGAAGCCAGAAGGACAACCTGCTACTTTACTCCAGAACTGTGCTCTCACCGGCAGTTCATTTAGAGAAACATTTGGTATCAGCACAGCCTTACCACTTAGGTGTACATTTTCTCTTTTTAAAAGCTTCCCCTTCTTTCCACATAAAACTTAAGGGTACACAGGAACAGGCACATTTTAAAAGACTAAGTGGCAATAATGTTTTTTTTATCAACATCACTTGGAGATAAGGTCAATTAAAAAAAAATCCCATGGGAAGAAAAATCGCCTTTCACCATTAATGGCATACTCATTCAGCTTTTTTCTTTGTACTCCTCCAGTAAATTAATTTGTTCTTCCTGTTTAATAAAAACATATTACATGCCTTATTGGATTGGAGAATGTCATTGTTTTTAATTCAGCATTGTAAAACCAAGGATAATGTTAACAACTTTCTATCCCTTGTTGTTACATACAAGGAAAAAGGAATTTAGGGATAGATTATACTTTGGCCACATCATGCGACGAGTTGACTCACTGGAAAAGACTCTGATGCTGGGAGGGATTGGGGGCGGGAGGAGAAGGGGACGACAGAGAATGAGATGGCTGGATGGCATCACCGACTCTGTGGACATGAGTTTGGGTGAGCTCTGGGAGTTGGTGACGGACAGGGAGGCCTGGCGTGCTGTGATTCATGGGGTCGCAAAGAGTCATACACGACTGAGCAACTGAACTGAACTGAATTATTCTAAGAGAAACGGATTCTGGGTGGTTTCTTCTTCAAACCAAATGGTTTTTTTTCTGTGTAAAATACTACCTCCATACCCCCTTCCGCCTTTTCATCTTTCTTCTCCTTTTCCCTTCCTAATTAGTTCTGTATTGTCTCTTTTTTTGTTGAACCAGTTATTGATATTTACCTTATTTTCACACTTGTTAAATCTTAACAAATACATGGTAGGTAATCATTGGTTTATAGAGTAAATTAATTTAAAGCACCCTTAAAAAAAAGATGAACATTATTTACAGAGATGACTGTCATTTATGTGAAAACCAAGTAATAGCTAAATTATTACTCTTGATATTTGAAAAGAATTCTATAGGAGATATGAAGATTTGTAAGGTCACATTTTGATTATTATTGCCTAAGTAGTCAGTAATTAAGCTATAGATTATTGAGTACAGGAAAAGTTCTGAGAAGAGATACGTATTTTGATTAATGTTCAATTTATTACATTTTTCTTAAAGCTGAGGCTCACAAGGCTTTCACCTAGAATTACATTTATTAATAAAATGCTCTTCTGTAGAGTGACATTGTCAGAATACCTGCCTCCAAAGCATATGTTGGGAACTTGATTTTATATTGGAAACTTGATTTTGTCTTGGGACCATTTCACTCTCTTCAGGAGCTGACCAAGAGGGAGGTTGAATACATTGCCTTGTCAAGAGACACCACCGAAAGCGACCTCAAACAGCGGCGAGAGATCCGGGCGGGCACGGCTTTTTACATCGACCAGGCAAGTGCTTATCACACTGCAACATGTGACCGTTCACTCCCGGGCTTTAAGAAACTGATTTTTAAAGTAGAAAAAGAATAGCGCACGTACTAGCGAAAGACACATGTACCATGCCCTCTCTTGACCGATTTAATTTAGGTTTTTGGTTTCCCTGTTCTTGGAAATGCCTTGTTAGTTTAGTACGAAATAAGAAGCTGTAGTTGAAACAAGTGGTTCTAAAATGTTAACTAAAGATTCATATGCTGATTTCTTAATTTCCAGTTGCTTCCTCTTAACTGCCTATAAAAATTTGAGTTTTCAAAAAAAACGAATTGAGATTTCAATATAGCGAATTCTCTAGCACATTTACTAAAATATTCTCAATCTAAAGGTGAAGTACATAAAGGTATATTAAGCATAGTAGACTGAACTGAACTGAAAATTAGATTCATAATTCCAGGAACTACAGCTTTTTGAAGAGAATTCTTAGATGCAGGTTATCAATTAAAATAATGTTTTTTGAATATTATATTGAAGCTTGTGGGTGCATGCATACTCAGTCATGTATAAATGCTATATACATGTATGGTAGTATTCTATACTTTCATGTTTTTTCTTTTTTATTAATCCAACTGATTATGATAAGCATCAGCTGTTTACGATGCTGTAATACATTGGCACCTTCAGAGTCTGTGATGAAGATATAAGGATGTTATTCCTTTCTCTAAGTTGCTTCAGACTGTCTATTGAGATTTTATCTGAGTTTCATATTTTTTTTCTTCTCTCTCACTTCCTGGCAGTTAATATTCCTTATTGTTTGTTCATTACCAGATCCTGTCAGTTCCTTGCTTAAAGCAGTTTGGTTCTGTCACACCCAAAATGAAATCCAGACCTTTGAACATGGCCACCACACTCTACAGGAACCAACCTTGTCAACCTCTTCTTTCTTCTTTCTCTTGCTTGCTAGAGTCCAGCCACAGTGACCTTGCCCTCTTAAAAATAGACCAAGTTCTTTCCAGCCCCAGAACCTTTGTACTTGTTATTTCCTCTGCTTGGAATGACCTTCTCCCAGATCTGTATATTCCTGCCACCTCATCATTCTGATGATAAACTCTCAGAACACTCTATAATCACTCATCACACTTAAACCCTTTCTGCATGAACCCTGTTGTGATATATATAAGGTAATCTTCAGAGCACCTATCGCTCTCTGAATTTGCCTAATTAATTTCCTTGTTTTCATGTTTATTGTCTGTCTTCGGCACTAGAATGTAACTATTTTGCTTATCTCTGGCACCTAAAAACAGTTGTGGTGGTTTACTCACTAAGTTCTGTCTGACTCTTTGTGACTCCATGGTCTGTGTGTAGCCTGCCATGCTCCACAGTCATGGGATTTCCCGGGCAAGAATACTGGAGTGGGCTGTCATTTTCTCCTCCAGTAGTCTTCCTGACCCAGGGGTCGACCCACGTCTCCTTTATTGCCAGGCAGATTCTTTACACTAGTAACACCTTGGAAGCCCATCATGCCTATGTTCATATCTATTTAATCTCGTATAGTAATTTTTACAGATTGCTACAAATTTTTACAAATATACCATGCATATAAAGTTTTACAGGTTGCTTTTCTTAAAACTTGATTTTTTTCAGGAGCATTTTCCTGTGACAAAAATATGACTTTTAGTGTCTTTACAGTATTTCATCAAATAGATGTGACATTATTTATTTAACATTCCCATTTTATCTACATTTCCATATTATTGATCATTCAGGTTTTGCCTAAGTTTTCACTGTTATAAATTTCACTGTTACATAATTATTATATAACTGTTATAATTTCACTGTTATAAATAACTCTAGGTGAATATCTCTCCATTTAGATCTTATTATCTTGGATGATTTTTTTAAACTTGAATGCTGGAAGTATAATTAAAGGGTATAGACATTTTCAAGAGTCTTGATATACATATGTCACAAAATTGCTTTCTAGAAAAGCTTTTCCAACTCATGCTGTCATCCGTATGCACTGAGTAATTATCTCATGGATTCTTGTCAATATTGAGTATTTCCATGTATGTACTTTGCCAAATCGATAGTCCTTAATTTGTTTTAAGAAGTACTAACTAGGTTAAATCATTTTTATTTTTATTGGTTACTGTTTCTGTAAGATGTCAATAAACTGAGTGGATATGGAAAAGGAAATACTGATGAAATAAGTTACGATATGCCAAGAAAATGTTGATGTTTACACCGTGTTTATTTATGTAAATACATTATAGTATGTTATAATACTCACTTGTTAATGTGAAGGTAACAAACATTTTTAAAGCAAATGCTTTGCTGAACGGATTATAGGAACTTTTTGAAAAGAAAAATAGGCTAAAGAACAGAAATATGAAAATTTATATGGCTGATATTATAACACTTATGGAGAAATAGAGTTTAACATTTTTTACTACCACATTAACTTTCATTTGTCTTAGAAGATAAAATAATCCCCAAAAGTTGATGTTTTTGATATTCTAACCCTTCAAAAACCTATTACTCTCCTTTTTTTTTCTTACTTGTTGACATTCTTTTCATTAATTCTGTTGATTGTCCGGTGACTCTAAAGAGCTGGAGAGGAAGACTTAAGTCATTATACATTGCTTGCATTTCTCAAATATTACAAATAACTTGTGATTAGGTTTTTATGTCTGGGTGATGGGAGACACTCTATATAGCCATAACTGGGGGAGTAGAAAGTCAGGATGGGGAACTTCAAATGATTTTTTTACCTTTTTCTAAACCATCAACTCATCACATTAGACTCTTGTTACTTTGACACGATAATGTCAAGTTCCTTAATATACAATATATATATTTCGTGTTACATATAAAATGTACTTTAAACAATTACATAATATTTTAGTGTATTCTCCTCTGTTTCGAATAATTCTTGATTCTTTTATTAGTAGAAAAAGTAAGGATTTAATACTCTCCTTTCAGTTCAGTTCAGTTCAGTTGCTCAGTTGTGTTCGACTCTTTGCGACCCCATGAATCACAGCACGCCAGAGCTCCCTGTCCATCACCAATTCCCAGAGTTCACTCAAACTCATGTCCATCGAGTCGGTGATGCCATCCAGCCATCTCATTCTCTGTCGTCCCCTTCTCCTCCCACCCCCAACCTTTCCCAGCATCAGAGTCTTTTCCAGTGAGTCAACTCGTCGCATGAGGTGGCCAAAGTATTGGAGTTTCAGCTTTAGCATCAGTCCTTCCAATGAACACCCAGGATGGATCTCCTTTAGGATGGACTGGTTGGATCTCCTTGCAGTCCAAGGGACTCTCAAGAGTCTTCTCCAACACCACAGTTCAAAAGCATCAATTCTTCGGCGATCAGCTTTCTTCACAGTCCAACTCTTACATCCATACATGACCACGGGAAAAACCATAGCCTTGACTAGACAGACCTTGGTTGGCAAAGTAATGTCTCTGCTTTTTAATATGCTATCTAGGTTGGTCATAATTTTCCTTCCAAGGAGTAAGCGTCTTTTAATTTCCTGGCTGCAGTCAGCATCCGCAGTGATTTTGGAGCCCAAAAAAATAAAGTCTGACACTGTTTCCACTGTTTCCCCATCTATTTCCCATGAAGTGATGGGACCAGATGTCATGATCTTCGTTTTCTGAATGTTGAGCTTCAAGCCATCCTTTTCACTCTCCTCTTTCACTTTCATCAAGAGGCTTTTGAGTTCCTCTTCACTTTCTGCCATACGGGTGGTGTCATCTGCATATCTGAGGTTATTGATATTTCTCCCGGCAATCTTGATTCCAGCTTGTGCTTCTTCCAGCCCAGCGTTCCTCATGATGTACTCTGCATATAAGTTAAGTTAGCAGGGTGACAATATACAACCTTGACGTACTCCTTTTCCTATTTGGAACCAGTCTGTTGTTCCATGTCCAGTTGTAACTGTTGCTTCCTGACCTGCATACAGGTTTCTCAAGAGGCAGGTCAGGTGGTCTGGTATTCCCATCTCTTTCAGAATGTTCCACAGTTTATTGCCTTTAATACACTGCTTAAATGTTACAGGTCACAAAAGTAACTTGTAATACATTGAATAACAGTGCTAGTGATAAAAAAATGAGATATTTATCTTGTATAATTGCCATTTACTTATTTTATTAAATAAGGGAAAACAGTTGCTTGCTTTTTGAGAATGACTGAATTCTGGTACCTGCTCCAAATCCTTTGCAACCGTCTTGTTCTCGTCTTGTCTGATGTGCAGTCGTGTCTGACTCTTTGCGACCCCATGGACTGTAGCCCACCAGGCTGCTCTGTCCTGATTGTCACTTGCACAGTTGGAGAAGGTTTGTGTTTACTCTGACCTCTGTATTAGTCAGAACTCAGGCCTTGGCCTCTTACCCTATTGCCATCTTGCTCAGGCCAACTGTTATCTATGTGTATGTTAACTGTTGGACAGATTTATTTAAATTCAGTTAAGAAGAATCAAGGGAGATAAAAATAACTTTCATTGAGGAGACCGCTGTTGTGCTAGGCACTTTTTATATGACTGCATTTAATCCTCAAAACATCCTTAGGATGGAGTTGGCTTGCACACCTTATAGGTGAAGTAAGGGTCTTACCAGTTGTATGATAAAGAAAGCAGCGGTAGAATTTGAACCAGGATTTTCCCAGTTCTTAAGTTTAGCTTCTTTCTCTCATATGCTACTTCTCTTAAAAAAAAACAGTGATGATCATGAAGATGCTGCTGCTGCTGATGTTGATAATGACAGTGACAGCAACTACTACAGGATAATAGTATTTGTAATAATAACAGCTAATTTTTTTTTTTTAAAGAAAGTAACATGAATTTTTTTTAAGGTTTGTTTATTTATTTATTTTGGTTGGGTTTTCATTACTGCATGCAGAATTTCTCTAGTTTCAGAGAGCACGGCCTACTCTTGGTTGCAAGTACGTGGTCTTCTCGTTGCGGTCGCTTCTCTTGTTGGGGCGCATGGGCTGTGGTGTGCACAGGCTTCAGTAGTTGTGGTGCATGGGCTCTGTTGCTCTGTGGCATGTGGGATCCTCCCAGACCAGGGATCAAACCGGTGTCTCTTGCATGCCAAGACATATTCTTAACCACTGGACCACCAGGGAAGCCCCATAAAAAAATTTTTTTTTCAGGTTTGCTGTGTGTCAGAGGTTATCTTCCTTAATCTTTATCATAATCTATGAGATAAGCACCATCACTAGTATAGCTTTAGAGAGAAATGAAGGCTTAAGAGTTACAGGAGTAACCTTAATCATCCACAGCAGGTGGTAGAGCAACCAAAAATCAATCTGATCCTATTTTGATCATTAAAGAAGTTGAAACAGAAATTTTTTTTCCCTTTGAATTCCTCAGTGACATTACACTGAGGAATTTTGAGTAGCCATTTTTGAGTGTCTGAAGCTCTTTAGAATCTATTTTCATTAGATCATGGCTATATTAATAATAGTTGATATTTTAATAGGCTTGACAGCTTTAAATTTTTTTCTAGTACTGCTTTGATTCATAAATAGTGACATTGTACAGCACCCCTTGAGGATATTCTCATTTAGTAAATGAGGACACAGACATCCAGATTAATTGTTTGCCTCAGGTCGTTCATCAAATCAGAAGCAAATCTAGAACAGGGCTTAGACAGTTTTTGATTTTAGGTCATGCAGCTGCTTTTATCTTGAAATATTTTGCGTCCATGTACTAGGTTGTTAAAGCTGCTATATGGGATGGTTTTGTCCAGAAGGATATTTATGTATTTTTTTCTGATTTCTATTTGAGAAATTAGGTCTCTGGAAATTCAACAGCTTGAAGGACAGGAAGAGATCCTTATGGGTGATCTTGATCTAATTTCTACACTGAGGAATGATCACCAGTATTCATTCCATGTAAAATATATATATATGCTGTTCCATTCTGTATTTTTTAAAAAATGATTAGAAAAGTTATACCACAATTATTTTATTTTAAAATCTGTATAGAAAAATTTTGAAATATATAGACTGACTCTCATGCTGACAGTTAAACTTGTTCAGTTCTGTTTTCATATCAAGTGTAAGCATAGATAAGTATTATTCTTATATATAAAAATTCTTTCTAAACTTAGAAAACAACATCTTTTAACTGAATGGTTACATTTTTATTCCATAAACACTAGAAGCCTGCTGTGAGCCAGTTTTGCACCAATGTGACAAAGAACCGAGTTCTCACCCCTTAAAGGCCTGAGAATCCTACTCAGAAGGTGACACAGGTGCATGAGAAAGTGGAAGTGGCTCAGTCATGTCTGACTCTGCGACCCCATGGACTGTACCCTGGCAGGCTCCTCTGTCCATAGGAATTCCCCACTGGAGTGTGGAAACCGACCTGGTACATATTCATAGATGGTAAATCACAGGGTGGGTCAGAGGATTGAACTGGGGTCTCCTGCATTACAGGCAGGTTTTTTACCATTTGATCCACCGAGGAAGCTGCCTTTTCACATTTTTTCCCTTCAAATCACAAGAGAGAGTCAATGGAAGAGGATTGAAGGGAAGGAGAACACGATGATCAAGAAAAAGCTTGATTTGTGGCATTTCAATTTTTGGTGTTTTCATGTGAGCAGTTTCAGTAAAATGAGGGTGATGGAAGCTTATTAGAGGCAGTCAGTATGTAGACTATTTTCAAGAGGCTTGAAAATAAGAAATTCCCTGGCAGTCCAGTAGTTAGGACTTGGTGCTTTTCACTGCTGAGGGCCGGGGAACAAAGATCACACCAGCTGCCTGGCGCGGCTAAAAGCAAGCAGGAAAGCAAACAAAAAAGAAGCTTGTAAATAAAGGAGAAGAAAATGAGGGTATATTAAGAGGCTCAGAAGACTGTAGACTTTCTTGAAGTACAGACGTATGTGTAGAAGAGAAGGAATGTGAAAATGCAAATAAGATATGGTATAGTTGATGGAGGGCTTCCTGGGTGGTGCCAGTGGTAGAGAACCTGCCTGCCAGAGCAGGAGATTCAAGAGAAGGAGGTTTGATCCCTGAGTTGGAGGAGGAAATGGCAGCCCACTCCAGTATTCTTGCCTGAAACGTTCCGTGGACTAAGAGGAGCCTGGTGGACTCCTTAGTCCACGGGGTCACAGAGAGTCAGACACAACTGAAGGAGAGAGAGAGCTGGTGGAAGATTTTGGAGGAGGGGAGAGAGAAGTCCGCTGAGCTCCGATACAGAGCTAGCCTTGGGAACGGAGGAGCAGTGACACCTAGGCAGAGACAGAGCTGCTCCTCCTCATCCTATGAATATGCCCAAGTATTTGCATCGTTAAAAAAAATGACTTCTGCTACACTCTCCCCAGCTCCACCTCCCATTATAGTACCAGATGGCTCCCTTGTCGTCTTCATGGCCAGTTATTTTGTAGAATGTTGCTAAGTATGGTTTGTTTGATGTTTCCTCCTGATTTGATCAAGATCATGCATATTTTAAAAACATAGCAGTGCAATAGAAGAGATGGGGCCTTTGGGCGAGCTTCATATAAGAAGTTTAGTGCTTGAAATTGATATAGCTCATTGCATGCTTCAGGCCTGTCTGACTCTTTGCAACTCGGTAGTAGCTCGCCAGGCTCCTCTGTCCGTGGGGATTCTCCAGGCAAGAGTACTGGAGTGGGTTGCTATGCCCACCTCTAGGGGATCTTCCTGACCCAGGGATTGAACCTTCCTCTCTTACGTCTCCTGCATTGGCAGGCAGGCATTTTACTGCTGGTGCCACCTGGGGAGCCTGATGCATCTCATTACTGTATATTAACTGAGGACTTGGTTAAGGTTGTATCTGCCAGGTTCATTCACTGTTGTATTATTTTTTCCCTTTGTTACTTAAAAATACCTTGTGAGGGGAGATAATTTTGAGTTTTTGCAAATATCCTGTTTTTCATCATACTCTTAGCCACTAATTTTACCATTCATTGATTCTGGCTTCGGCAGTTATTACTGCAGTGTGTGCCAACTTGTGACTGTGTTTGTATCATTGTTTCAGAGTTAGAGATTCTTAACTTGAGGTCTCTGTTGTATACAGATAGCTGTGTGGATTTTACTCTGGAGAAGAGGTGCGGCACTTACCAGGTTTTCAAGAGGCCTTTTTCCATCTATTACTACTTTTTCAAGTTACTATCACAGCACCTACCTCCACAAAGAGTCGGGCACCACTAAAGCGACTCAGTCCACACCTCCATTAGGGTGGATGAAAGGATTCCTTTGTGCTTTCCTTCTGATCTCTCTATAGCTTATTCTACCTTCCCTCTGGAAAGGTGCAGTGCATAACTGATCGAAGTCTCCTGGAGTAAATAAAAGCAGCTCTGCTGTGTCTGTTGTTGTCCTGTGTCGTCAAGACTTTGTCTTTGTGGACCTGCAGTTGGGAAACAACTAAATTTTGATTTACATATTTCTAGTTTTGTCTCTGACAACATGTGTTTTCATCTCTGTGAAGTGTTTAAAAGTTAAACACAGTATTTAGTGTGTTTTATAACTAAGATTGATAAAAAGTTTATTAGCTTCTTAAATACAATGTTGACACAAGTTGTGATAACTTAATTTCTTTATTTTTTTTTTTAGATTGAGATGTAGCTGAGTTTCTTTTTATTAGGAGCTGTGTTTTCTTGGAGTAAATAGATTCTTATGAAAGAAAGCTTTATTGAGACCTTAGCTGAAACATGAATTTTTATAAGAAGTAGTTTATCTGTTATTTTTAATGTTCTGGAAGCCATTTGTATGGATTTGCCCTTTTATCAACTAGCAAAAATAAGATTCTTTTTTTTCTTTTTTGGTTCTTTAGGAGCTACTAAGTCACTTCTGTTCATGCATTTTAAAAAATAAAGCTGCTACCACAAGATGGTCAGATTTATTCATGATTTGATCTTACTTTTAAAATAGGATGAGTCTTAATTGTAGTTTTCATAGAAGTTAATTTTTTATGATAGTACATAGACATTTGAAATAAATTCTGTAATACAATGCAAAATTCAGCAGCTTATTAAAAGGAGACTTGATTAAGCAGTACCTGTTTTTTGGAAGTCAGTGCTTTGCTATTTGAGAATTATTTTGGATATTTAGTCTCTTAAAAAAACAGAGATAGTCTTTTTCCTCCCTTCATCTGAAGGATTGTTTGGAGACTGGTTTTTCAGATTGGTTGAGGGCTAATTACTATAGGGAAAATTAAATTTTAAGCAAAAGGGATCAGTATAGAACACATTTTTCTAGTTAAGCAGTGTGGTATGTTTAAGCATGCTGCTGCTGCTGCTGCTAAGTCACTTCAGTCATGTCCGACTCTGTGTGACCCCATAGACGGAAGCCCACCAGGCTCCCCTGTCCCTGGGATTCTCCAGGCAAGAACACTGGAGTGGTTTGCCATTGCCTTCTCCAATGTTTAAGCATAGGGGAAATCATAACCAGTTCAGTGTTGCAAAAATATCATGTGTCAGGCAACTGGTATCAGAGGAAGTATTGGAACAATAAATGCCGTATAATGATAGACATAAACACTACATTAAGGAGCTTGGACTTAGTAAGTAGAAGATCTGAGAGGTAAGAATGTCCTGAACTAGAGGAGTGGTAGAGGGGATGAATTCCAGAAATACTAAAGAAGTGCATCATCAGGACGCAGTGATAAATTGGATGTAGGAGGTGAGATAGGAATCTAGGACCTGTCATAGGAAAATGGTGCTCACACTGTAAATAGATAAGAGAAAGAGAATATTTGGAGGAAAATCTGATGTGTTCAGTATTGTACATTAGAGCCTGAGGTGCTTCTAGAGTCTGGTTGGAGACATTCATGTAATAGGACTATATGATGGCACTTGGGGGAGCCTGAGGTTGAGAATGGTTAGCATACCAGTGGTGGTTGCAACTGTGTGATTAAGTATGATGCTCAGACCAGACCCTTTAGAGTAAGAGCTTGGGTTAAAGATGTAATTCTGGCAACTTACATGGGATGGGCAAGCAGAAAAGAGAAAGTTTGTTTTTGTTTTTTTAAAAGAAAATATAGTGCCATAAAGATAAAAAACAGAGACTTTTAAGGAGAGAGTGATAATGTAAATTTCTCAGCATTAATCCTAATCATATTGTTCAGTACACAGCAGAAGTGTCATTGAGGTTTTCTTTTTTTTAAAAAAACCAGATTTTCAAGGATTTTGACCAAAAAATAGATTTTTCTATCTTGTTCAGCATCTATCAGTTAAAGAAGGATTTTTTACTTTCCCCATGTGTTTAGTACTTTACTTTTTTTTAAATCATATTTTTCCTGTTTCTTTCCATTTGGAATCTACTTTATTTCCTTTTTTTCTCTATTTCTTAAACTTGGAAAACTAGGAGTATGATTATGGTCAGTCTGCTATAGCCCAGTGGAAAACCTGACTCTTTTTCTGTTTTGGTAAATCTGCGATGTTGTCAGCGTGGAACACGACACTAAATCTGAATCCATTGTGATGGTGACTCATTTAAAACCTTACGGTCTCTGCGTGTTCTCACCTAGTTTATCTGATCTCTATAAGAATCTTGATAGAGCAGGTTGTAATCTTCATTTTTTGTTTCTAGTTAAGCAGTCTGCTTCCTTGATTGCATTATTGATCCAAAAATAGCTCTTAGTTTTCTGTTTCATTGGGGATATATCTAAAGTGTTTCAGCTGAAATGAGCCTTAGAGACCACTGCTTCTAATCTTTTCATTTTACAAATGGGGAAACAGGCCTCAAGAGAGAAAAATCACTTGGTCAAGATCCTGTTGGTGGAATAGGCAAAACCAAGATCTGGAGCCCAGCTTTTCGGACTCTGGTCCCTATGATAAAGGCCTGGCTTCATCTGCACTACTGAGCAAGTATAGTCGGGCATGCTCTACCATGTTTGATGCTGCTTCTGTCTTTTGGAATCAGTGTGCAGTTCGTGCAGCCACAGAAGGCAGAACACTCATCCTGGAAGGCTTGGAAAAGGCGGAGAGGAATGTTCTGCCAGTTTTGAACAACTTGCTGGAGAACAGGGAGATGCAGCTTGAGGACGGACGCTTCCTGATGTCTGCCGAGCGTTACGACAAACTTCTCCAGGTAAGAAAAGAAACACGTCACCGCTGCGTCTGAGCTGTGAGCCGCGGGCCGTGCCGTCTGTGGTACAGGGCGTGATCGTATGACAACAAGGACAGTTGGAGGGCAGCTGTCTTGGGCAGCTGGCTGAAGCCAGTTGCACGTTTGCAGCTTTGTGTGGCTCTTCTGTTTGCAGACCATGTGAGAGGACTTCCCAGAGTTTACTTTGTCTCTCTAATCACTATTTTTCTGTTTTTTTTCTTCTTTTAATTCTTTCCTTTCCCCTTCCTCTTTCCTTCTCTTCCTTCCCTCAACAAGCCTACTAGCTTCTAGACTGTGCTAGGCCCCAGGAAGACAGAGTTGCATAACATCCACTTGTTGGTTCAAGAAGCTCGAAGTCCAGTAGATATGGACAGAAACGAACGAAATATTTAAAGATACCTCTGAAGGTCCAAGCTACCGGGATCTCATGCCTGAGCTGTTCTAAGAGCTTTGTCTCTGGACCCGCTGCTTCCCTCCTGGCTCCCCCAGGGCAGGCAGTGATCAGTTTAAAACACAAGGCAGAACAGGTCATTCCTCTGCTGTAAACGTCTAATGCCTTCCTGTTCTACTCAGAATAAAATCTAGAGTCCTTACAGTGGAATAGAGGATATCTGGTGATCTGAGCCATCCCTGCCCCTTTGACCTTACCTCCTTCTTTCCTTCTGCCCTTGCATTCCACTCCACCTGCCAGCATGCTCTTTACCATTAACTACCTGAAATGCATTCTCCTGTCTCATCAGTGCTTTGCACAGGCACCTTGCTCTCCAGAGTGGTTTTCTCCCAGACATCTGCCAGACTCATTGCTTGACCTCTTTGAAGCCTTTGCTCAAATGTAACGCAGGCACGCCTTTTTACATTGCACTTTGCTCTAGTGTTGCTTTGCAGATATGGCGTTACTTACAAATCGAGGGTTGGGGCAGCTCTGCATCAGACAAACCAATGGGCACCATTTCTTTAACAAAGGTCGCTCACTTCATGTCTCTGGGTTGCATTTGGTAATTCTAACCACATTTCAAGCTTTCTCATTGGCATTTGTTACGGTAATTTGTGATCACTGATCTTTGATGTGCAGTTATTTTGGTGTTCCTCAAACCAAACCCATATAAGATGGTGAACCTCATCAATAAATGTGTGTGTTCTGACTGCTCCACACATCAGCTGCTCATCCTCCAATCTCTGTCCCTCTTTGCAGGCCTCCCTGTTCCCTAAGACATAACAGCAGCATTGAAATTAGGCCAGTTAATAATCCTACAGTGGCCTCTAAGTGTTCAGGTGAAAGGAGAAGTCACTTGTCTCTCAAGTTAAGTCACAAGCTGGAAATGATTATGCTTACTGAGGAAGGCATGTTGAAACCTGAGATACACCAAAAACTAGACTTCTTACGCCAAACCGTTAGCCAGGGTTTTTATGCAAAGGAAAAGTTATTGCAGGAAAGTAAAAATGCTACTCCAGTGAACACGCCAATGGAAAGAAAGAGAAACAGCCCTATTTGACTGGAGAAAGATGCAGTAGTCTGGATAGAAGATGAAACCAGCCACAGCATTCCCTTAAGTCGATGCCTAAACCAGAGCAAGGCCCTGACTCTGTCTGAGAAAGGGGAGGAAGCTGAAGTTAGCAGAGGTGGGTTCCTGAGGTTTAAGGAAAGAAGCCGTGTCCATAACTTCAAAGTGCAAGGTGAAGCCCGAGTGCTGATGTAGAGACTGTCGTCAGTTATCCATAAGATCAGTAATGAAGGTGGCTCCACCGAGCTCAGAGTTTCTATGTAGATGAAACAGCCTTCTAGTGGAAGAAGATGCCATCTAGAACTTTTATAGCTAGAGAGGAGAAGTCGATGTCGGTGTTCAGAGCTCCAAAGGCCAGGCTGACTCTCTTGTTAGGGGCTAATGCAGCTGGTGACTGTAAGTGGAAGCTAGTGTTCCTTTGCCATTTTGAAAATCGTAGGCCCTCTAAGAATTACGTTGCATCCACGGAGAGTCGGACATGACTGAGTGACTGGACTGAACTGGACTGAATCTACCTGGGCCCCACAGATGGAAGAACAAAGCCTGGATGACAGCAGATCTGTTCACAGCATGGTTTATTGTTAAGCTCACTGTTGAGACCTACTTCTCAGAAAAAAAAATAGCTTTTAGAATATCACTGTTCATAGATAATGCTCCTGGTTGTCCAAGAGCTCCGATGGAGACGTACAATGAAATTCATCTTCACAGCATTTGGTCTGCAGCCCATGTGTCAAGGAGTAAATTCAACTTTCAAGTCTTATTTTTAAGAAATGCATTTTGTAAGGCTCTAGCTGCCACAGTAACTCCTCTGACAGATTTGGGCAAAGTAAATTGAAAACCTTCTGGAAAGGATTTGCTGTTACAGATGCCACATTAAGGAGACACTTATGGTTCATAGTGAACCTGACATAGTGAACACAGCTGAGTGGATGAACTGACTGATGGTTCATAGGAAGAGCTCAAAATATCAAGATTAATAGGAAACTGGAAGGGGCCTTCCCTGACAGTCCAGAGGCTGGGACTTCGCACTCCCAGGGCAAGGGGTGTGGGTTTGATCCCTGGTCGGGGAACTGGATCCCCTGTGCCGTAACTGGGGATTCTGCATGTCACAAGTAAATGATCCCACATGCTGCAGCTAAGACCCAGTGCAGCCAGATGAACGAATGAATGAATACATAAATATTTTTCAAAAGAAGAAAGTGGAAAACTCCCAGTAGTTTGATTAAAAAAACAGCAACTTGATTCCAATTCTCATGGATGACTTTGAGAGGGTCAGGACCTCAGGGAAAGAAGTACTGCAGACATGATAGAAAGAGCAAGAAAACCAGAATTAGAAGTAGACCCTAAAGATGTGACTCAATTGTTGCAGTCTTAGGATAAAACTTTTAACAGATGAGGAGTTGCTGCTTATGGATGAACAAAGAAAATGGTTTCTTGAGATGAAGTCTACTCCTGGTGAAGATGCCTTGAAAGTTGTTGAAATGATAACATAGGATATAGAATTTCAAACATAAACCTAGTTGATGAAGCTGAAGCAGAGTTTGAGAGGATTGGCTCCATATTGGAAAGTTCTGTTGTGGGTAAAATACTGTCAAACAGCATCTCATGCTATGGAGAGGTTGTTCATGAAAGGGTCAATTGACGCAGCAGACTTCATTGTGGCCTTTTGTTGCTGCTCAGTCACTGAGTTGTGTCTGACTCTGCAGTCCCATGGACTGCAGTTTGCCAGGCTCCCCTGTCCTTCATCATCTCCTGGAGCTTGCTCAAACTCATGTCTATCGAGTCGGTGATGCCATCCAACCATCTCATCTTCTGTTGTCCCCTTCTCCTCCTGCCTTCAATCTTTCCCAGCATCAGGGTCTTTTCTAATGAGTTGGCTGTTCGCATCAGGTGACCAAAGTATTGGAGCTTCAGCTTCAGCATCAGTCCTTCCAATGAATATTCAGGGTTGATTTTTTTTAGGATGGACTGGTTGTATCTCCTTGTAGTCCAAGGGACTCTTAAGAGTCTTCTCCAGCACCACAGTTCAAAAGCATCAGTTCTTTGGTGCTAAGCCTTCTTTATGGTCCAGCACTCACATCCATATGTGACTGTTGGAAAAACTGTAGCTTTGACTAGACAGATCTTTGTTGGCCAAGGGTTTTAGGGAATTGCCACAGCCACCCCCACCTTCAGCAACCACTCTCCTAATCAGTCAGCAGCCATCAACATTTAGACAAGACCCTCTACTAGCAAAAAAGCTACTATTCACTGATGTCTCAGAAGATGGTTAGCATTTGTTAGTAATAAAGTGTTTTTAAGTTAAGGTATGTGCATTTTTAGATGTAATGCTATTGCATGCTTAATAGACTACAGTGTAGTGTAAACATAACTTTTGTATGAACTGGAGAACCAGGGGATCTGTGTGTCTCACTTCATGGCAGTGTGTGCTTTATTGTGGTAGTCTGGAACTGCACCTGCAACACCTCGAGTCCCGCCTGTATTATCAGGGAAGACTGCCCTCACCTGTTTATTAAATACTGCAACATATCTTCTGCCCCCATCTCCCTTACTCTGCTCTGTTTTCTTCCAGAGTCATCTAATATCCTACTCAATTTTCTTACTTATGGTTTTAGTTCGTTGTCTGCCTCCCTCTGTGTGTGTGTGTGTGTGTTAAGTCACTTCAGTCATGTCCAATTTGGTGCAGTCCCAGGGACTGTAGCCAGCTAGGCTCCTCTGTCCATGGGATTCTCCAGTCAAGAATACTGGAGTGGGTTGCCATGCCCTTCTCCTGGGGATCTTCCCGACCCAGGGGTCCAACCTGGGTCTTCTGCACTGCAGGCAGATTCTTTGCCCTCTGCTTCCATCTACTAGATTATAACTTTCAGCAGGTCAGGAATTTTGTCATTGTTATTATCTCAAGCTTCAGAACAATGCCTGGCACATGGTAGGTGCTCAATGACTCTGTTAACAATTAAGTGTAATGAAGTCTTTAAATGTTGTGTTACAAGAAGGTATAAAGAGGGCAACAGCACGGGACCGGGGTGGTGGGGATGGGGGTGGCTCTTCAAAGGCTGAAGAACAGTGAAGAGCTGTTGGGAGGGTTAGGCTGAGAAGGAAGAAAACAGGGCCAGTTACTTTCACAGGCATGATCACACTTAACTTTCATAACAGCTGTAATAATATCGGTGGAATTATTTCCTCTTTACAGATGAGAAAACTGAGACTCAGAGGGTATAATAACAGGCTTTTGGTCACTTAGCTATGATGTGCCCTGGAGTCGGCATCTGTGACTCCAAAGTCACATGTTTGCTTTTGTTTCCGGTCTCAGCCCCACCATATCCTAGATGCAGGGATGTGGGCAAGTTGTGTAACTCCTTTGAACGCCAGGAATTGTGTCTGTTTGGATTCTGGTGAAATTAAATGAGAAAAATTCATGGAAAGTGCTTACCATGTATTAAATTTTTAAGAAATGTTACTTACTACTATTACTATAGCTTGGTAGAAATACGTCCGTAAACACATTGATCTATAGAAAGTCCCCAGACAGCCTGCCCTGCTGGTGGTCTGCCCTTGTATAACTACTGTGTGTTGACTTCTAGCTGGAATCAGTTTGTTCTTCTTGCTCTCCTGACTGTTCCTCTCTGGTGACCAAGTAGAGCTTAGAGATCCGATCCACATTGCCTTTGTGCCTCCGTGCATTCGCTGCTTCTCCTTTCAAATGCCAGTCTTCACTTTGGAAGCCTTCCCTGGTACCCTCTTCCTGATTCCACTTTATTCCCATCCTTGATGGTTTGGCTTTGAGAGGGTTCTGCAGTACAGTTTACTCAGCAGTCAGGGCCTAAATCCCTTAGCTTGGCTCCTGCAGATGTGGTCTGTATTGCCATGCAGTACCTTGTGCTTTATTACTCTTTTAGGATCATACCAAAACAGAATTGGATGCTTGGAAGATTGTCAGAGTTAGTGAAGATTTCCGAGTCATTGCCTTGGGCTTGCCAGTGCCCAGGTACTCTGGGAATCCATTGGATCCCCCACTCCGGTCTCGATTTCAAGCCAGAGATATTTATTATCTGCCCTTCAAGGTAAGTAGGAACAGGATAATTTATTTTTAAATTTTTATTTAACTTTAATTGAAGTATAATTTATTTGCAATATTATATTAGTTTCAGGTGCTCATCTTAGTGATTCAATATTTTCATAGATTATACTTCATTTAAAGTTATTATAAAATATTGGCTATGTTCTTTGTGGGCGTCCCTGATAGCTCAGCTGGTAAAGAATCTGCCTGCAATGCAGGAGACCCCGATTCGATTCCTGGGTCAGGAAGATCTCCTGGAGAAGAGATAGGCTACCCACTCCAGTATTCTTGGACTTCCCTGGTGGCTCAGACAATAAAGAACCCATATTCCTTGTGCTTGTAGCTTATTTGTTTTATACATAGTAGTTTGCACCTCTTCATTCCCTCCCCTGTCTTGCCCCTCTCTCCTTAAGGGTGGTTTATTTTTAAAATATCTCTCCCATTTATAATGAATTCATTTACTATAAAAATGTAACTATGTTTGTAGTTGTCCCCCTCAGTAGTTACTGGAAAGTAAAATGGATACAAAGGCAAAGAAAATCTCTGAAAACTAGGAAGAAAAAGTTGCTTTTCTTCTAGAAAATGACATGTATCAGAAAATGATGTTTTGCTATTAATTGATTAGTGTTTGCTTAATTAAAAGGTTGAATTATGTCTCTAAAGTATTTGCATTTAATATGTTACAGTCCTTACTAATCAATTTGGTATGTTCCTGTGCTATTTTAGGACCAACTTAAACTGTTATATTCAGTTGGAGCCAATGTTCCTACTGAAAAGTAAGTATTTCAGATATACATATAGTTAGATCTGTATGTGTACATACATATATATATGCGCTAGCTATTTATATATAAATAGATATTTATAACATATTAACATAATTTATAACATTAACAGATGCTATATGAAACATGTTATATTAAACATATAAAAATATTTTTATATATAAAACAAATATATAAACACACACATATATAAATATGTGTATTTGTGTGTATAAATAGATAGCTTATATATATATATATATATGTAAAATCTGGATTCTTAACATTGAACTTGTTTTGCCCATTCATTGGTCAGCTGATTCATTCATTCATTCAGCAACCATGTGAAGTGCTCTTCAGCAGCTGTGGTACAAGTGCTAGTGATAAAGTTAACAAGTTAATAAGACATGAATTTCGATGACAAGAATTTCAAGGTCCAGTAGAGTTTAAAGATATGTGTATAAATACTTTTCTTTAACATAGTGTGGTAAGGTTCAAAGTGTTGGGGTTGGAACTGTACAAGGTCTTTGGGGAGGCATTTTCATTTGACATAGATCTTAAAAGAATGAGTAGGCTTTTGACTGACAGAGAATGGAATTAAGGAATTCTAAGAATTTTTTTAAAGGCGTGGGTTATGAGGGTGTATGTTTTATTCTTGACAATATGAAAAGTCTATGAGAAGCTCCCAGTGGCTAAAGTTTGGATTTGGACTGAGAAAGGTAGGAGGTGAGACTGCCAGGGTAGTTTTGGGTCAGGTTGTATAACACCTCACATATTGTGGTGGATTTAAGAGATTAGGTACACTTACCTGTACTTAATAAGCTTCTGAGTTTTAAATGAAATATAATGTGGAGCTGTTGTTCTTTAAGAATTTAATAGTAGTTGTCAACTTTTTAGATTAATTAAATTGGCCCAGCTATTTTGTTTTGTAACAGATTTTATATACTGAAACTATTAGAATAAAATTTAATACCACTTCTTTTTTTCCCTTAGAATTTCTCAGCTCTTATCCTTTGCCACCACTCTCTGTTCCCAAGAATCTTCTACCCTTGGACTTCCAGATTTTCCTTTAGATAGTTTACCAGCTGCAGTTCAAATCCTGGTATGTATCAAGTAATTTAATGACTGGTATATCCAAATGTGGCAAGGAAAATTTTAAAGTTAATCCTTGGAGATTAATCATTTCTGTTTGTCTTGTCATATTCTTCTATAAATGTTTCAAGGCCCGAGTTTAATTTGCTGTGCAGCCCAGCAAACTATACAGAGACCAGTGATGTGTTCTGAGCTCTTAAAGAGCGTACAGCCTTGGGGTTGGGGAGGGGTAGGGGGAAAGGTAGACTTCTAGCTCAGGTGTAAGTTGGACATAGGGAAGGAGGTGTTTTCCCTGATCACATAGAGGTCAGCTGCAGAGTACCTTGGGCCTCAGACTGGCTTCACCCTGAGGTGGGAGAGCTAGGGCTTTCACACTCCAGCGCCATCAGTCCCTGGGGCCACATGTTCCCAGGCACTAGCTGGTCTCCCACCCTGGGAGCCAGGCTGGCTCCAGGAACTCAAGGGCAGTCTTCTTTCAAAGACCTGCAGCAGCTGGCTGACGGAGGGGCAAGCAGGGAGACACAGGAAGGAGGAACCGGATGAGGGGTTTGGTGGAGCATAGACATCCTCCACTGTGCTTTCGTGAAGGTCATGACAGTGGCATCTGGAGCAATGGGAGGGCAGAGGGCACAGCACAGGCAGAGGTGCTGATTCACCAGAGGGCTTGGTGTGTTTGGAGAATGGTAATAAATTGTGTCACTAGAGCAAACGCGTGTGGTGAAGAGAAACGTGAGGACCTTGTTGTCACAGCAAGTGTTTTGCGTGGTGAGTGAAGTCGTCTGGATTTTATGATGTGGAAGAAGCGGCCTGTTAGACATTATTAAGTAGATGGGATGTCTGACAATCAGGTATCTGTAGGAGGAAGATGCCTCTGTTGGCAGAAAGGTAGGGTGGGGGTGCGTGGGATGCACCGGAACACTGAGACAGGAGACTTATTTTTAATCTCATGTTGCTTCTTATTTTTCTCATTTCCTGAGAGTCGGTGAGTTAGGTTTCCCAGGAATCATTTGCACTGTCCTAAACACCTGGGGCGCCTTCCACGTGCCACTAGTGATAAAGAACAACCTACCTGCCAGTGAGGAGACACAGAAGAAACTGGTTTGAGCTCTGTGTTGGAAAGGTCCCCTGGAGGAGGGCACAGCAACCCACTGCAGTATTCTTGCCTGGAGACCTCCGTGGACAGAGGAGCTTGGCAGGCTACAGTTCATAGGGTTGCAAAGAGTCAGACACAGCTGAAGTGACTTTGCACATGCATGCATACCAACATTTGGAGCAACATTTTCCCTCCATATTTTCCATGTTTTCTACTTTTAATTCTTATTGTTTTTTTCCTTGGAACTTTTTAGTTTGACAATTCTCAAATCCAAAAAAAAAAAAAAGTTCAAAAAAAGCCAAGCATAAAACTATAATCCCATTAAGTAGATTCACCAATTTTTAACATTATTACCGCTTTTGTTTACACTTTCTCTTTTTTACCTAAACAATTCTGAAAGTAAATTGCAGTCAGTATTATTAACTACTTCAGTATGCACTTCTAAGAATTAGAACATTCTTATATTAATACATAACCAGGACACTTATTATCACACCCCTCTGCATATCAACAATAATTCCGTATTGTCATCTAATAGGCAGTTTATATTGAAATTTCCCTTATTGCCCTAATTAAACAGACTTTTTAAAGTAAGGTAAACCCATTTGGGAAGGCAGTTTGGGGTGAAGAATTTGAGGATGAAAACACTTCCTGACTTTGTAGTTAGAACAGTGACTTATATGGGCTTCCCAGGTGGCGCTAGTGGTAAAGAATCTATCCGCTGGTACAGGAGACAAAGAAGACGTAGGTTCAGTCCCTGGGTCGGGAAGATCCCTGGAGAAGGGCATGGCAAACCCACTCCAGTATTTCTGCCTGGAGAACTGCATGGACAGAGGAACATGGTGGGCTACAGTCCATGGGGTTGCAAAGAGTGGGACTGAAGCGCCAGAGCATGAACACTTTGTTAACTTTGTAGTTGTAATGGTGAAGCCAGGAGTATGTGGATGAGGTCCACCCAGGTTAGGAATAAGGGAAAGAGAAGGTACTTTGGGATGAGTGGGGTAGAGAAATGTGTCAAGCATGTAATTTTTGGACATGCTGAGTGGGAGTCTGTGGGACACCCATATAGTCACATCTCACAGACAATTGTGAGTTGAGAGCTCAAGAGTTTTGTCAAGAGTAGAGATGGAGACACAGCTGAATGGACACAGCAGCTGAAAGATGCGAGTGGGTGAGTTTACCAAGGGAAAGGGTGCAGCTCAGGAAGAGAAGAGGAGACGTGAATATCTGCTTTTGTAGACTTCTCGAGAATATGAGAAATTTACTGGTTACCGTTTATGATGCAATTTCAATGTCATATGTACATTTCAGCTAAATTTTTTGTGATGATTGTAGATGTTCTTCATTCCTATGTGTTTTCCCTCCCAAATAGGATTCCTTTCCTATGATGTCAGTCCAGCATGCGCTCCAGTGGCTTTACCCGTACACTGTTCTAGTGGGCCATGAAGGGAAGATGGCTGTGGAAGGGGTTTTAAAAGTAAGTGTCTGCTTCACTTTCTTTCCTCGCCTTCCCCATGTTCTCTTCTTGTGCCTTCTTTTCCCTTCTTCTCGTCTCTCTCTTACCCTTTTTTTCCTACTTTTCTCTCTCCTCCTTTCCTTCTTTCCTGTGTCTTTTCTTCTCCCCCTTTCCAGACGTGCAGGTACTGGCAAGACAGTGATGGGGAGGGAATATTCCTCCTGCCTATGTTAGCAGTCAGTCTGCACTAAGGACACGCTTTTCTTCTCCCCGACATGCTTATTCATTCATTTATATCAGTATGGACTTATGGATCCCCATTTTATTCAGTGGGTTATAATTTACTGTCATTGTTTATCTTCATGCTAACATTATCTCAGGTTTTGGCCGCTTCAAGCTAATCGTTGGTAGAGTCTTTGACTCACCCCAAATAATTCCCTTTTATGAAGGACGTTTTTGTTTTTCTTACACAGTTTGACTCAAGGCATATAGATTTCTAAGAAGCAGGTAGAATGTGAACACTTGGCAGTTGTGCTCATGTGTACATGCTGCAGGATTTGACATATGGAATGGTATTTGGGGACTTCCTTAATGGTCCAGGGGTTAGGGCTTCACACCCCCAGTGCAGGGAAGTAAGATACCCACATGCTGCACTGTGTGGCAAAAAAAAAAAATGAGATACTTGAACAGTATTTATTCTGCCTTATCCCAGAATATACACAGGGTCTTTGGGAGTGTGGAAGTACTCTCTGCAGCTAGTGTTAGTGAGAAGGGCTCAGAAGAGTGGAACTATTACTGCTGCTAAGTCGCTTCAGTTGTGTCCGACTCTGTGCGACCCCATAGACGGCAGTCCACCAGGCTCCCCCGTCCCTGGGATTCTCCAGGAAAGAACACTGGAGTAGGTTGCTATTTCCTTCTCCAATGCGTGAAAGTGAAAAGTGAAAGTGAAGTCGCTCAGTTGTGTCTGACTCTGCGACCCCATGGACTGCAGCCTACCAGGCTCCTCCATCCGTGGGATTTTCCAGGCAAGAGTACTGGAGTGGGGTGCCATTGCCTTCTCCAGAAGAGTGGAACAGTAGATTCTAATTACTTAAGTGGGATTTTATTTTGTATATCAGCTAGTCCAAGAAATAGTATTTTCATTGATTGGTGATGTCAGTAATAATAATAATAACAAAATAAAAATAACAAAAAGCTGTTTCCTCATAAATGCTAGAATATATAGTTATTAGCAGCAGAATCTTAAGGAAAAACTAGAGGAAACAAGGGGAAAATAATGGTCATTAAAGAGACAAAGGAAAGTGGAGGAGACAGAAGAGAGAGAAGCAGGCCTGAGAGTGGTGAAATGGCAGCCACTGATGAAAGAAAGGGGTTTTCTGTGTGTGTGAGAAGGGGTGAGGGAGCGGGGGATGGGAGAGAGAGGGGGAAACAGAAGTGGTTAAAGAGATAATGGCGGAGAAGGCAATGGCAAACCACTCCAGTACTCTTGCCTAGAAAATCCCATGGATGGAGGAGCCTGGTAGGCTGCAGTCTGTGGGGTCGCTAGGGGTCGGACATGACTGAGCGACTTCACTTTCACTTTTCACTTTCACACATTAGAGAAGGAAATGGCAACCCACTCCAGTGTTCTTGCCTGGGGAATCCGAGGGACGGGGGACCCTGGTGGGCTTCCGTCTATAGGGTCACACAGAGTCAGACACGACTGAAGTGACTTAGCAGCAGCAAAGAGATAATGGAGACCCATTTGGAAATAGGGAAATTAATTTATAGGCTCAAGGAGTCAGGAGACGACCAGTGTGACTGTATAGTTCACTCTTAAGATTTAGAGAGTTTTTTTCTTTTCGGCTGCACAGGGTCCTCTTGCTTTTGCTCAGGCTCCTCCAGTTGTGAGCGCACGGGCTTCTTACTTAGGTGGCTTCTCCTGTTGCCCAGCACAGGCTCTCGGGCGTGCGGGCTCGGGCGCCGCCACCTGAGAGCCTCAGAGCACTTGAGCTTCAGTAGACGTGGTGCACAGGCTTAGCTGCACCGCAGCGCGTGGAGTCTTCCCAGACCAGGGACCGAACCCGTGACCTCTGGAATGGCAGGCAGTTTCTTACCCACTGGGCCACCGGAGAAATCCTAGAACTCACCTTTGGTTTAATTAACATCTGTGCTACTTGTCATCAGTCATTGAAATAGCGTACCTAATGTCTGAGGAAAAAAGGCTGTATTTCCAGGTGAGCTCCCAGCTGCACATCAGCATATCAGCACAGAATTCAAGGCTGTGGGAAAAAGGGTACACGGAATAGAAGAAAATATCAGAGTTCTGATAAAATGAAGCAATGTAAGCTTTTGTGACACAAGCGAGAGAGGGTATTGATAAGTGTCTAGATAAGTCTGTTATGAACGAAGGTCTTCATTTTTACAAAGGTGTCAGTTTGATGTGTTTCTGGTCTCTAGTTTCAGAATTAGTCATACAAATTCTATAAAGTTATACAATGCCTTTAAAGAGTTGAGTTTTCTAAAGAAAATAGTCAATGTTGCTTCATTTTGTTTGGCCTTTATTTAGACCTTTATAATTAAGGGGAACATAGAATACTGATTGAGAGTCCATATTGCAAACAGCAATAATTTCAAATCTGATAGTAGAATTAAAAAAAAAGGAAAAAGGGGAATTTTATTACTTATGTAAGAGGAGAAAAAGTGATTGTCTTTTCTTAATTTTGTGAAGGATTATATATCTATTTTATTCCTCTATTTCCTTTTTGATCAACAATCTTTAAATTTCCTGTGCCAGCAAATGGTAACTCACCTTGCAACTTCAGTTCTTGAACTATTTTAGTGTATTCTAGCCTACTATTTTTATTCTACTGAAATATTTCAGTTTGCATTATTTATGAGGATGTAACAAGTATAGCAAGTATTCAAGGCATTAGTGTTCCTTTCTGGAATATAAATGCTCTGACATTAACCCTATGTCAAGTTAAAACTGTCATTACTATGGCTGGAATAAAAGCATACCTTTAAGCTCATAAATGTATTGTTTTAGAATTTTATGGGTCTGAGTTCCAGATTCTAATGAATGTAATTACTTGGCTAAGGCTTTACTCCTTTTCTATTAAACTTCCTTTAAAATACAATGTAACTTTTTCTCTTTTTAATGAAATTAAGGAGTCAATGATTATAATTGTCTACAGCATGGAAGCACTTCCTATCAAATTGTGTGACACCATGGGAATTTGCATATGTAAAACTGTGTAAAGTGTAAAACTTATGTTTTCTATGGTAGCACAAATAAACAGTTTTTCTTAAGATGGAGAAAGGAATGGTTGTCTTGGGTACTTAAGACATTGAAGTGAGGACGTGAACTGGGCTCTTGTGTTTAAAATGTTGAAACTGAAGATCATTTTCTTCCCCAGACTCTCTTTTCTAGAATTGAATCATTCTGTTGAATAGGCAGTGATCTGTTCTTTCATTGGGTTTCAACTCTTTTGCTATAGTGATCATGTTCTGTAAGTATCATAGGATTTGTGGAGAATAATTTCTGCCTGTTTAATGCTAAAAATGAATTAAGCCTTTCATATGGAACATGCTGCCATTAGATGGGCATAGGATTAATTAATTCTTAATTAGTATCCTCATTTTTCATATACTTACTTGTGTTCTGTGTGTGTTTTTTATATAATCAACTGGGATTAGAGAGTTTAACCTACTGTTAGAACCTTGACCATTGGCCTGCATGGAGAAAGAATCAGTGGTCCAGGCATTTTAAGTCCAGTCTGGCAAATATTGAGAACCTATACTGTGGAAGGCACTGTGTCAGATACCGTAGAAGATTGATTGTTACACTTTATCATAATCAGTTAAACTAACCATACAGGCAGTCAGCAGGATGGTGTCCAAGAAGTTCTATTTTTATCAATTTCAGGCAGCTGTTAACTTCTGTTGATTTAAGAAATCAAGTGATATGGGCCTTGTTTTAATTTACTTTAAGCATGTTTTCAAGAGTCACATCATCCTTTTCTAGGAAGTTGGAACCTTTGATTATCAGAAATTGTATACTGCAGACTTCTGTCAGATCAAGGATTCAGCAATTCCATTCCTTGGTATTTAGTAAATTTTAGGGACTATTTTCAGGTCACTTTTAGTAATTGGCTTAAGTAGAATGAATGGTATCTGCAAAAATAGGGGGAAAATATTCTCATTAATTTTTTTGCCTTTATTTTTGTAACACTGAATGACTTTTAGTTCTAATTAAGATGGACATTTCCAGATATCCAACATTAATACTAGAATAAAAAGTAAATTATATGTTTTTCTGGTCATTTTATAGCGCTTTGAACTTGAGGATTCAAGAAGGTCTGTGCTTCCTGAGAAGATTGTGAGAGTGGAAAGGACGACCGAAAACAATGTCTTCCAAGCTTCTGTGACCATCCGGATTGCAGAAAAAGAGGTGACCATCAAGGTAATGCATGAATCAAGGTGTGTACTTTCTAAGATTGCCTGTATTAACCACACAGTTTCTGGTTAGTACTGGACATTTTTTTTTAACCTAAATTGAGTTTATAATCTGTTCATAAGTCTTTGGTTCTATACTGTCACATTTATACGTCTGTATCTGTGTATTTATGTATCCAGTCGTAAACTTTGTAGAAAAATTTATAAACTGGAAAAGTTCAGGAGAAACATAGGGGTAGCTTTTCATAAAAAACTAGTCAGCCTCTGGGAAATCAAATACAGTGTTTATTAAAGAAAGCATTTTGTGTTCTAAGTCCTTGATAAGAAATAGTTTGAAAATATGTTTTCAAATATATTTTAACAACTAAAGATTTAACAGCTAAGGATTGAGACCCTAAGGACTGTAGCCCACAAGACTCCTCTGTCCCTGGAATTCTCCAGGCAAGAATACTGGAGTGGGTTGCCATGCCCTTCTCCAGGGGGTCTTCCTGACCCAGGGATCGAACTCTGGTCTCCTGCATTGCAAATGGATTCTTTACTGTCTTAGGTACCAGGGAAGCCCAGAACTAAGGACTACCCTTTTCAAATAAAATATCTGTCAGCTACAGGAAGCGGCTGAAAGAAGAGCTATTGTAGGTGAACAGTTTGTAGAGGGGGGAATGGTATTTGGTCACAGAACTCCATCTGCTTTCTCTGCCTGCTTTTTTCTAACCCTTTCTTTGAGGGTCCTGAGAATCCCAAGAGGTGATAGGAAACTGACACTAGAATACACAGCTTGAAAAATACTGACTTAATTAAATTGTAAGTGAATGTAGGAAAGAGTAAATGCTTGCCTTCTTATGTTAGGACAGAGCGAATTTTCATGATACACCTTTTTTGTTTGTTTTAACGTAACATTAATAATATTGGGTTGGCCAAAAAGTTTGCTCAGGTTTTTCCGTAAGATGGTGCAGAAAACCTGAGCAAACTTTTTGGCCAACCCAATACTTATTCATGTAATTGTATTTATTCAGTCATCAAATGAAATATTGAATATGTCTACCATGAGCTAGGCTCTGTTTTGAAATCTACTGAGTGCCTGCAGTGTCCTAACACTTTAATAAGGAGGATATAGGAAATAAAAGAAAGTAGGTGTGAAGGACAGGAGGAGGTTCTAAGAATAGGTGCTTCTGAGTGGTAAACTGAAAATAAAAATGGGAAAAGATTTGTGGATAGTTTAGAAATCAGGAGATCTTTGATGATTTTGGAGAATCCCGGTTGGCTAATTTTAAATTCTGTCTTAATAACTGAAATTTGAGCAAAAACCTTCATTCTCAAGCAGTGCATTGTTATTATGAGTTATAAATAGCATGAAAATTACTTGATTCTCATGAAAATGTCTGACAGCATGGGCTTTAATTTTAGAGGGATTATTGATTGACTTGGAAGTTTGATGAAAATGATCATCAGATCTATGCTTGAGAAAATTGCTACTCTACTGAAATATCTAAAACAGTATATAATTGAATTGAGCAGGAAATTAGTTGAAGTTTTAAATGGTAGTTGTATGCTTTCATTTACTAATATTTTGAGAAAAATATATGCATATTACATTTATCTCTTTTTAATTATAGGTACCAGCTGGGACTAGGCCATTAAGTCAGCCTTGTACATCAGACCGTTTTATACAGACCTTGAGCCATAAACAACTACTGGCTGAAATGATGCAGTCTCACATGGTTAAGGACATATGTTTAATTGGAGGAAAAGTAAGACTGGCAGCCTTACTTTAAACTTCTGTTTCCTGACTTTGGGTTGTTTTGACTTATCCCTGAAATGATTGTGTCCATTTGTAGGGTTGTGGAAAAACAGTCATCACTAAGAACTTTGCAGATACCTTGGGATACAATTTAGAACCTATCATGCTGTATCAGGTAAGCTGTTCATTTTTAGTACTTGGACTATAAACGTATACTTTCCGACCATCAGTACAATTTATGGATATCCTTCTTTAAGTTAGACCTGTTAATTTTGAAGTTGATAAATAACTGAAACAGCTATTAAACTGGAATGCAATTATAATTATTTGGAATTTTTGAAAGTGTATTCTAGGATATCTGATGTGCCCTAAATACCAGGGTCTGTTTTTCAAAAGAGATCCATTTTAATGCATTTTAATACACACATTTTAATGCATTTAATACACACATTTTAATGCATTTTAATACACACAGTACAGTTAACAGTAACTTGGATATACAGTTTTCCCAGCATGATTTGTTGAAAAGACTGTCTTTTCCCCTATAGGATAGTCTTGGCATTCTTGTAAAAAATCAAGTGACTGTACATGTGCCTGTAAGTTTCTGGGCTCCCTATCCTACTCCACTGGTTGAATGTCTGTCCATATGGTGAGGGGGAGTACATTTTTTTTTTTTGCTTAATTCATGGAAGATGAAATGAATACCTTGCCTTCTTAGAAAATCACTCCTCTTGATGATGGTTAGCTCAGTATGAAAGTTCATTAGAAGTGATCTGATAATGGCATTTTATCATACTCTGCCTGCAATGCGGGAGACCTGAGTGTGATCCCTGCGTCGGCAAGATCCCCTGGAGAAGAGAATGGCAACCCACTCCAGTGTTCTTGCCTGGAAAATTCCATGGACAGAGGAAACTGGCAGGCTACAGTCCATGGGCTGCTAAGAGTTGAAGACGACTGAGTGACTAACTCTTTCACTTTTCACCAATCTAGTTTCTAGTTGCAAATGAAAATACTTTTCTACCAAATAATGGGGAGAAAAAAACCTTAATAACGGGGAGAAAAAAAACCCCATCAATTTATTTATAAAACAAGTTAAATTTTATTATAAACATTTTATATTCTATTTATACATCTAGGATAAATGCAAGCATAATTTACCTTCCCAACTGTCATTGCTTTGACATCATACAGAGAAGACCTTTTGGAAGATAATATTTCTTTTCTCTTTGACCCACCTCCATTTATTAGTAGTATTATTGCTAAAATTGTACACGTTATTATTTTTCTTATATTAAAGTAAAAACTCCCATTCTAATGAAAGCTGGAAAGAATTTTTGCCTCATCTGTTTATTCTGGACAGTACTGGTTCTGTATCAGATTTCTCTAGTCAGTTTATGGTGATTTGTACACTGTAGTACTCTTGCCTAGAAAATCCCATGGATGGAGGAGCCTGGTGGGCTGCAGTCCATGGGGTCGCTAAGGGTCGGATACGACTGAGCGACTTCACTTTCACTTTTCACTTTCACACATTGGAGAAGGAGGCGGCAACCCACTCCGGTGTTCTTGCCTGGAGAATCCCAGGGACGGGGAAGCCTGGTGGGCTTCCGTCTATGGGGTCGCACAGACTTAACAGCAGCAGTGACAGATTACCCTATGAGTGTGTGCTTGAACTGTGAAGATTACGGTAACTTCATTCTACTCTCTATTAAAAGAAGAAGCAAACAAGGGAGTACATATGTATTTGTCAATTTAGATCTCTCAACTACACTGAAAAACTACCTAAAGAATCTTGCCGTTGAGAATGTTATCCTTATGTGAGAAAGAATTAGTTTAAGAGGCCGAGAACAGATTTTCTTATGTATTTTTGAAGAGTGCCAGTAACTTCACAAAAGTTTTCTTGTAATTTTTTTTTAACTTTCCTGTTGAATTTGTTGATTGATAACAAAGGTAATAAAATTATACTATTAAAGTTGATGACAGACCATTCTATTACCTGATACTCCTCTGATATATGAAGTCAGTCTTTTCTAGTTTTTGCCATGAGATAAGGTCATTTAGTCATAACTTATTAATCTTCTATCTGAAAAACAGAGGTGATGGTATTCAAAAGGTACATAAGAGTCCCATAAAAACATTTTGCCCAACCTCAGCATATATACTGTCTACATTGTAGATGGCCTGCAAGGATTGGGAAAACTGGTGCAGAGATAAAGAAAAGAAACATCACATATTCTGAAAATCCCTTTTCCAGCTTTGCTCTTCTGCTTATTAATCTTTAGAGCAATGACTGGGAGAAAAAAATGGTTTAGAAAGATAATGAAGAAGTATAATAATGACAACATATTTTGTAGGTGAGTTTGTATGTCTGTCTCTACATATAGCTCCTTCCCACGAACTGAATCAGAGCGTATGTCAGGTCCTATATTGACACTGGCAGGTTTTGTAAACTGTTAATCAGTTAGTCTCATGATAGAAACCAAGCTCCTGAGATTAAATATGACTCTTTCTGCTTACAGTTTCATATTTATTTGTAGTGTTCATTGATTTATTTGGAACAGAGGAATTAACAGAATTCAAGATTAGATTTTGGTTTTATAATAATATAGCCCATATTAATGTAAAATTTTCAGAAGTTTGACCCAACATAGAGAATTTAGTGGGAATAAGTAACTCAGCATTCATTTTCCTAGAAGATGTAGAGATTTCCCTGTTAATTGTACATGTATAAAGCTACACTTAATCTGTGGGTTTTGCCTTATTTTTAGACTTCACTATTTTTAGAACTGGATTTCATATGAAGAAAAAGAAAAACAGAGCCTTAACACAGATTTGTGGCAGTACATAAAATAAGTTTTATAATAGGTTATAAAAATCTTAAATCATTTGGCTCAAGTGTTAGGTCAGATTCTTTTAACTGGTTATTCTTTATTTAGTGTTGAAGCCAATGATTTCTTAGTATTGAAGAAATACAGGTTATTATTCTTTTCTTTCACAACCAGATAAGGGCATGCTTCCAGATGTCTTTTCACACCAATGTAAACAGCACCAGATCTGTGATCTCTTTTCTTCTGTTTAAGTATTAGTTGGATTAAAAACCAAGTCAACTCCGATCAAAAATTAAGGTCAAATAAGTTTAGGAGACTTATAATGAACTGTCTAAAATCATTGTCTAAAACATATTGAAGTCTTAGGATCATTTTTGACCCCCAAGTTTTTCTTTTCACTCTAAACTCAAACCAAATCCTTTTCGTCATCTTCAATCTAATTTACAATCTCTCTTTCCTGTTTATCCAAATGCAGAGTAGACATATCTTAAATTTTATTCTCTCTCATTTGTTTTTACTGCCCTATGTCTTAGATTTATTTCCTTGCTTCTTGTCTTTGTCTTGAATTTGCACTTTTTTCGTGAAAATTCCAAGACTCTGTATTAATTTACGTGGTTTATATTCAACCTTGGAGGCTGACTTTCTATATGGTTCTGTAGATCATTTTGTTTTCTTCATTTATTTTGCTACAGTCTGTCATTCTTTCTGTCTCATGAGTATTTTTTCTTTTTCCCTCAAGAATAACCTTCATAAGGCCAAGAATTTACTTGAACTCAATTCTTCAAATTTATTTTATTATAAAATTTATTTTTTAAATGTATATTATCATGCAAATTCTACATCCTCTGAATTTTCAAATAGAGATTATAAACTAAGGGTAGTTGTCTATTAATAGAGCTCGCCCTCATTTTTTTATAGCTGTGTATCATTCCATCATGTGGTAATACCAGAGTTTATTCAACCTGTCTCTTGTATATGGACAATTGGGCTGTTTCCAATATTTTATAATTAAAAACTAAGCTGCAATGAATAACCTTGTGCATATGTATTTTCATATTGTTGGAAGTGTATCTTCAGGATTAATTCCTAGAAGTGAAATTGTTAGGTCAATAGGTAAATACATGTGTGGTTTTGTTGTGTGTGTGCGTGTTAAATCGCATCAGTCGTGTCTGACTCTTTATGACCCTGTGGACTGTAGCCCGCCAGGCTCCACTGTCCATGAGGTTATCCAGGCAAGAATACTGGAATGGGTTGCCACACCCTCCTCCGGGGGATCTTCCCAACCCAGCTGTCAAACCCATTTCTCTTATGTCTCCTTTGCTGGCAAGCGGGTTCTTTACCATTCGTACCACCTGGGAAGCTGGTGGTTTTGTTAGATATTGCTAAATTTTCCTCTGTAAGGATATACCATTTTGCATTCCTACCAACAATGCCAACAGAGAGGGCTGCCAAACATCTTCAGTGTTTGCCAATTTGATAGTTAGAGATGCTATCTAATGAGTAGTTTTAATTTGCATTTTTTTATATTAGAAGAAAAACTGAAAATCTTGCCATTATTATATCTCTCCTTAGTAAATTATTTATTCATTTCTTTTGCCCATTTTTCTACTAAGGTTTTGATCTTTTTCCCCTTAATTTTTATGTCGAATATGAGGCATATCTGCTTTTTATCTTTGGTATATCTCCATATATTTTTCTCTCAGTCTGTGAGTTATACTTTGATTTTATTTATGAATGTTAGTTTTGTCTTGTACGTTTTAAATTTTTTATAATTAAATTTATTGATATTTTATTGCATTGAGATTTTGAGTCATGGCTAGAAAGATTTTTCCCTATCCCCAGGTTAAGGAGGAATTCACTCATGTTTCTTTCAGCTTCTAGGCTGACCTCTCTTCAGTTCTTGCACGTAACCTTTCATTGTTAGAAGCAGCAGGATAGCACTGGATCTTTCTCTTTCATGCTGCCATCTCTCTATCTCTGACCACAGCTGAGAAACATCCTCCAACTTTATGGAGTCAGATTATAAAGTTGGGCCCACATGGGTAACTCATAATAATCTCCCCATCTCAAGGTCATTGAGTGAATCATGTCTGCATAGTTCCTTTTGCATGTAAGGTTACATATTCACAGGTTCTGGGGATTAGGACACGGACATCTTTGGGGGGCATTATTCTGCCCCTTATACTGACCGTAATGGAAGATCACACCGCTGAGAACATTGCCATTGGTGGTATTTGAGTTTCAGATGTAGTTCATCTCTTTCAGTCCATATAGTTTTCATATTCATAGTGATTCAGTATGTACGTCAAGCATCCAACTTCACGATAGTTTTGGTGCAGTAGTGCCCATGTATTTGTTGAAGTGTGTATTACTTTTTAACAGGTTATTTTCCCTGTAGTAAAATGTAGGCATTACCCTGAATTTTTATTTGAAATTATGTGTTCGGGTATATTATATTACTTATGGATTTTTTCAAGGCCATAAATCAAACATTACAAAATGTTGATTATAAAATGGGGATGTTTATAAAATAGAGTGGATCTAACAGGATGGAGAACCCAGTGGGTTAGACCATAGCATAGTGCTTGGCATGAAGATACGCAGTTGAACATGCACTGTCTTAGAGGCTTGTTGTTGTTCAGTTGCTCAGTTGGGTCTGATTGTTTGCGACTCCACAGACTGTAGCACGCCAGGCTTCCCTGTCCTCCACCACCTCCCAGAGTTTGCTCAAACTTGTGTTCATCTAGTCGGTGATGCCATCCAACCATCTCATCCTCTGTCATCCCTTCTCCTGCTGCCCTCAGTCTTTCCCAGCATCAGGGTCTTTTCCAGTTCAGCTCTTCACATTAGATGGCCAAAGCATTGACACTTCAGCTTCAGTATCAATCATTCCAAAGAATATTCAGGGTTGATTTACTTTAGGAACTTGGGAAATTTTAAAATATTTTTAAGTAGAATGACTTTTGAGGAATAGAGGTGATTATTCAAACATTGTTGTCATTCTCCCCACCAAAAACAGTTAAGAACTTCTCCATGTATAGTGTTCTCTAGTGCAGAATAGCAATAGAATTATTTAGATCAGCTTCTGATTTTTGAGAGCTAATTAATTCTTATACCTTAAGGCAGGAGGCTGTTTTGAGACAAATTCATTTCCATTCCAGAATTACAGTTTTCCACGTGTTTCCTATGTTTTTAAAGAATAATGTTTTGTGACAATGTAATAACCTCTTTTTGCAACCTTTTTGAAGCGTTTCATTTATTAAATTTTATAATTACTCTAAAATAGGCCAGTAATGTGGAATTTCCTGACTTTCAAAATAAAGGATGAGATAGGTTAAGTGCTAGAGTTTATACCTCAAGCAGAGCTTATACAACAGGAACTAGCTTATTAATTTTCAAGTCATTTTCTTGACTACCAGACTGTACATCTTTAAAAACAAAAGTAACAGACAGTGAGGCTCACTCTGAGATGGGAGGGTGCTGGGTTGCGGCCCTGAGTACCATCTGTTTTTATTTGGAATGCTTTCCTTCATGTTAGGTGGGTTTCCTGTAGAATGGTGCTGTCCTTGTCACATCAGTTTGTTTTTCAGTATGGGTCTGTTTTTCTACTTGCTGGCTTTTTAAAAACAATAGATTGGAGGAGTTACCAAAAATCAGTGGTTGTTTTCAACGGATAGAAGTCCATCTCAAGAGTGTATTATTTTTATAATCGAAACTTTGTTAAACATATCTTAGACTCTCACTTTGATGGAGAAATCATCTCAAAAACTGAGTGTAATGACACTTATAGCAATTTATGTTACATTTGCAGCTGGAACTAACTGGAGTGTTTATCTGATAGCACGTAACTACACAGTTATATATTGAAAAAGCAAGCTATTTGCTTGTTTAACTTGATTACCTTTTAAACTTATACATTCTAAAAATGCAAAGTGTATTTTAAAGTTTAACTGTGCAGTATATGTTAATAAATGTTCATCTTACTGTATTTGCAAACATTTGCCATTTAAAAAGCCATGAGTTTTACATTCTCTTTTTTAAACAAGAGTATCCAAACATGATATTCAAATCTTGTAATTTTGAAAGTATGTACTGAACTCCTTATTTAATTGAAACAGTGTACATTTTAAGTAATGAACAACATCTTTTGTGTTGTCTTAACAAATTTAGTTATCATGAGGTATTTATTAGATTCATAAAAACACTCTAAGAGGCCTTTGGCCATGTGTATAAAAATAAACATCACAGTAAAACCAAATCCATTAGCCCAAGGAAGAAAACAAAAGTAACCAGAGAATCCTACCAAATAAGGAATTCCAGCCTGAAAGGTATTTCATTTACCGTCCTTGGTGATCCCAAAACATAGGATCCCTCTTCAGGGAAAGAATTTCAAATTTGAGGATTCTCTGTGGAATAGCTCCAAACTTAAGGACACAGTGTGATGAAGTCCCAGTACTGTTGGTAAGAACAAACTGTTATGCTTGACTGTCTGTATCAGTTAGGACATTTGTTCTAAATGTACTTTACAGTAATCTTGATTAGGAGTCTTAGGGTAATCTTTTAAGGGTCCTTAGGATTAAAGATTGCCCTAAGACCCCTAATCGAGATTAAACATTGCCCTAAGACCTCTAATCAAGATTACTGTAAAGTACATTTAGAACAAATGTCCTAACTGATAGAGACGATCAAGCATAACAGTTTGTTCTTAACAACAGTACTGGGACTTCATCACACTGTCCTTAAGTTTGGAGCTATTCTAGAGTTAAGAGTAAGGATTTACTGAAAGTTAGTTAGTAAGAGTAAGGATTTGCTGAAAGTTAGTGTGATTAATGGGCTTCCCTTGTGGCTCAGCTGGTAAAGAATCTGCCTGAAATGAGGGAGACCTGGGTTCGATCCCCGGGTCGGGAAGATACCCTGGAGAAGGGAAAGGCTACCCACTCCTGTATTCTGGCCTGGAGAAGTCCATGGACAAAAAGTCCAACACGACTGAGCAACTTCCACTTCAGTAGAATTAATAATGAAGATATATATTTATATTCTTACGGGAAACATGTCAAGAAAGGAAAGAAGGATTTTGATTTGATTTTGACAATTACAAATTTCTATAAGTACCTTTGTTTTTCAGTCATTAGGTCATGTCCGACTGTTTGAAACCCCATGAACTGCAGCACACAGGGATTACCTGTCCTTCACTATCTCCTGGAGTTTGCTCAAACTCATGTCCAACAAGTCAGTGATGATATCTAACCATCTCATCCTCTGCCACTCCCTTCTCCTCCTGCCCTCAATCTTTCCTAGCATCAGGGTCTTTTCCAGTGAGTCAGCTTTTCATGACAGGTGGCCAAAATATTGGACCTTCAGCTTCGTCATCAATCCTTTCATTGAATATTCAGGGTTGATTTCCTTTAGTTTTGACTGGTTTGATTTCCTTGTTGTCCAAGAAGCTCTCAAGAGTCTTCTCCAGCACCCCAGTTTGAAAGCGTATGTTTTGTAAACATATTTTTATTTTTGGAAACAAAAAGCAAATACATACTTCTCAGCTTTATCATCTCGTTGCCTTTTATGTTTCCTAAGTGCTTTGTTTTTTGTTTTCCCCTTATTAAAAAAAAACTCCAGTTATTCAGGATCCAACCTGCTTTCTGAATATATTGAATTTTATTGCTGGTTTGCAAACCAATGTTATAGAAGAAACAGCTTTCTGAGGTGTTTCAACTGAAACCATTTGGCAGAACAAGAGAGACAGTCAAAAAGAACAGCAAAGAGAAAGGTGATTTTAACAGACAGAGTTCAACTAGTGCCTCTGGGTACTGAGTTGAGGCAACTTGGGATCTGAGCTGATAAAAGCTGGGAAAATCCTGATCTTATAGTCTGTTGATTACTGTTGAGAGATTAACAACCTGAAGACGGGCCTTGGCCAGCCCAGCTCCTGGGATGCTTCGTGTTCGTTTCCTGTGGTTCCCTGGGGCTCCCTCAGATTTAGGTAGCTGTCGGCTGTGGTCTCTGTGCTGGTGAGGAGTGGTGCCCACCGTACCCTCATGTAGTGGGGAAGGCGGGCAGGGCTGCCCTGATGCCTTCAGCAGTCTGCTTCTTTAATCTTAGCAAACCTTCTTCTGTGCTGCTTAAAGCAGGAGACTCCACATTTATCCTGAGTGATGCTCCCTGAATCTATTAACTATTCCCTATGTCCCACATAGTGACAGGTGTTTGCAGTATCTCCTATGGGGGAGCAATTTAGAGACATCAGTTTTAGTTTTTGAAGACGGTGCCAAAAAGGACACATTAAAACAATCAAAAGAGTTATTTAGTATTTTAGCCATGAAACACTTTTTAGTTTTTTCCCCATCCACTATGCCTATACCCAGACGCCAGTCTAACATCATTTGCTTTTTATAAGATCCACTGTAGCTATGGACATCACCAGTAGCTCTAACCCACCCTCCCTGGACTCATGTTTAGAATTTGCTGGAAAATGCATTTGGCATGTGTAATTTTTATAGAGTTTTTAAGAACCCATTAATTATGTCGTTTGAACGTTGATAGACACTTATTCCTCTCTCTCACACACAAATTCACTCTTAGATAACATTAATATTCTATAGTCAAAGCAGATTTCACTTATACAATACAGAATTGTCAACTATAGTCACCATATTTTATATTATATCCTGAGATCCTAATTCATCTTACACCTTAAAGTCTGTACCCTTTTACCAACCTCCTCTTATTTCCCTTGACTTCCCTTGTGGCTCAGATGGTAAAGAACCCGCAAACAATGCTGAAGACCCAGGTTCAACCCCTGGGTCAGGAAGATCCCCAGGAGTAAGCAAATGGCAACCCACTCTAGTCTTCTTGCCTGGAGAATCCCATGGACAGAGGAGCCTGGTAGGCTACAGTCCATGGGGTCACGAAGAGTTAGACAGGACTGAGCGACTTCACATTCACTTTTCACTTTCACGCATTGGAGAAGGAAGTGGCAACCGACTCCAGTGTTCTTGCCAGGAGAGTCCCAGGGACGGAGGAGCCTGGTGGGCTGCCGTCTCTGGGGTCGCACAGAATTGGACACAACTGAAGCAACTTATCAGCAGCAGCAGCAGCTCAGTCCCTGACAACCGTTTTCATTTCTACGAGTGTGACATTTATTTATTTATTTTTAATTTAAGGATAATTGTTACAGTATTGTATTGGTTTCTACCAAATATCAACATGAGATTCCACTTGTGAATGATACCATAAAGTATTTGGCTTTGTCTTTCTGACTTATGTAGCGTAACACCCCCTAGATCTATCCATGTTGTTGCAGATGGAAGAAATTCTATCATTTTTATGGCTGAATAATACTTGTGTGTGTGTGTGTGAACTGTAATTTCTTATCAGTGTTTTGTCAGTGAACACTCTTGGCTATTGTGAATAATGCTGAAATGAACATAGGAGTGCAGATATCTCAATATTATGTTTTTATTTTCTTTGGATATATACCCAGAAGTGGGATTACTAGATCATATGGTAGCTCTAATTTTAATTTTTTGATGAACCTGCATACTGTTTTCCATGGAGGCTGCAAAAATTTGCATTCCCACCAACAGAGCACAGTGGTTCCCCTTTCTCCACCTCCTCGCCAGCATTTGTCATCTCTTGTTGTTTGTTTTGTTTTGTTTTTGATAATGGCCATTCTTACAGGTATGAGATGATATCTCATTGGGGTTTTGATTTGTATTTCCTTGATGATGAGTAATGATGACACATTTCAGGTATCTGTTGTCTATTTCTGTGTCTTCTTTGGAAAAATATGTGATCAATTCCTCTACCCATTTTTTAATCAGTTTTTTTTTTTGCTATTGAGTTATATGAGTTCTTTATTTATTTTAGATATTAACCTTTATCAGTTATATGATTTGCAAATATCTTTTTCTCTTCAATAGTTTGCCTTTTCATTGTGTTTGTGGTTTCTTTGCTGTGTAGAAACTTTTTCTTTTTGGTCTGATGTTATCCCACTTGTTTATTTTGGCTTTTATTGCTGTTGCTTTTGGTGTCAAATCCAAAAATTATCACGAAGACCAATGTCAAGGGGCATACTACCTATATTTTCATTTAGGAGTTTTATGGTTTCAAGTCTTAACATTCAAGTCTTCAATCCATTTTGAAGTAATTTTTATGTATAGTATAAATAGGGTTCAGTTTCATTCTTTTGCATGTGGCTATACATTTTTCTTGATACCATTTATTAACACCATTATTTAAAAAAAATATTTGACTGTGCTGGTTCTTAGCTGACACATTCATGATCCTTTAGTTGTGGCATGTGGAATCTAGTTCCCTCACCAGGGATCAAACCCAGGCCCCCTGCACTGGGAGTGTGGAGTCTTAGCCATTGGACTACCAGGGAAGTCCCTTGGCACCATTAATGAATATGTATTTTTGGCTCCTAGTCATGAACTTGTTTCTTCTGGGCTCTCTGTTCTGTCAGTCTATATGTCTGTTTTTACTGCAATACCATACAGTTTTGGTTAGTATAGCTGTGTAATGTAGTTTGCAATTAGGAAGTGTGGCGTTTCCAACTTTGTTCTTCTTTCTCAAGATTTATGTAGCTATATAGGGTCTTTGATGGTTCCATACAGATTTTAGAATTGTTTATTCTATTTCTGTGAAAAATGACAGCTTTGAATCTGTAGATTTCTTTGGATTGTGTGGACATTTTAACTATGTTAATTCTTCTGTTCCTTGAATGTGGACTATCTTTCTACTTATTTCTGTCTTCAGTTTTTTCCTTCAGTGTGCTATAGTTTTCAGTTATGTTAGTTGAACATTTATAGATATTTATTTTTAAGTTTATCTCATTTTTTGGTGAGAATATTTAAGTTCTGTTCTCTTTTGTACATGTTAAATATTTGTAGCTATTTAATTAGAATATGTTACCAGTCATAATCCATCCTTTAAATTATAGCGGGAGTCACCTTTTAAAAATGAAAATCAGGTCATGCCATTTCTCTGCTTAGAATCTGTCAGTGACTTTCCATCATACTTAAAATAAGAACCCTTAGTCTTAGCTTATGAGCCCCCCACCAGTGCTTTTCAACCTTAGCTGCCTATTAGAACCATCCAAGAAACTTCAAAAACTTTTCAGTGTCTAGCCCCTACCTTTGGAGAATATGAAGTAATTGGTTTGAGGTGGGATTCAGACACGCATCTTTACAAAAGTTACTCAGTGATCCTAACAGGGAGCCAGGATTGACAGACACTGCCCTACCTGATCTGACCCGTGCCTGCATCTCCAGCTGTCCCCAGGCTGGGCGCTCTCCTGGTTGTGTTTGTGTTGGTCTCACTGGCTGCTTTTAGCCCTCAAATCCATTTAGCTTCTTTCTGTTTCAGAACTTCTGCACAGGGTGCTGCCTCACTCTGGAGTTCTCTTCCCTTGATCTTCACTTGGCCTTTTTCTGTTCAAATGGAAACTTGAGTACTGTTACTGAAAACATCTTTGACCCATGGAGCCATTTGCTTATCACATTACCCAACACTTTCTATGTACTACTGACCAGTATGTGAGATATATATACATACATTTTTTGTATTTTTTTTTTGCATCTCCTCCCTCCCTCTCTCTTTTTTTTCTCAGCCTCTGTTCCTTTTCCTTGGTCTATTTTGTTCTTTCCCCTTTGAATGTAAGATCCATGTTTATCATTTTCATTACTGTCTCATCAGCACCTGGAACTGTGGCTTATGTGTACTAGGCAATCAATGTATGAGGGAGTGCATAAATAAATTTTGAAAAATTTGCATTGTTTTTAAAGGGCTAGCTCAAATCTGACCTTTGTCAAAGTTTCTTTACCAATTTCTTTTTTCCATATTTACTTTTTCTTTAAATTCTAGAATTTCTTTTGTCATACAGTATTTTTTGTATTTATTTTTAACTGAAGAATAATTGCTTTACAATATTGTGTTGATTTCTCCTGTACATCAGCATGAATCAGCCATAGGTACATACATGTCACCTCCCTCTTGAACCTCCCTCCACCTCCCATCCCATTCCACTCCTCAGGTTGTCACATAGCAGCAGGCTGAGCTCCATGCACTAGATGGCAGCTTCTCATTAGCCACCTGTGTTATACATGGTAATGTACATATGTCTATCATGTGTGCATGCTAAGTTGCTTCAGTCATGTCCAACTCTTTGTGACCTTGTGGACTGTAGCCCACCAGGCTCCTCTGTCCATGGGATTCTCCAGACAAGAATACTAGAGTGGGTTGCCATGCCCTCCTCCAAGGGATCTTCCCCATCAAGGGATTGAATCCAGTTCTGTTATGTTTCCTGCATTGGCAGGTGAGTTCTTTACCACTAGCACCACCCGGGAAGCCCATATTTCAGTCATTGAGTTCAGTCAGTTCAGTTGCTCAGTCATATCTGACTCTTTGTGACCCCATGGACTGCAGCACGTCAGGCCTCCTTGTCCATCATCAACTCTCAGAGCTTACTCAAACTCATGTCCATTGAGTCAGTGATGCCATCCAACCTTCTCATCCTCTGTCATCCCCTTCTCTTCCAGCCCTCAATCTTTCCCAGCATCAGGGTCTTTTCAAATGAGTTCTTCCCATCAGATGGCCAAAGTATTGGAGCTTCAGCTCCAGCATCAGTCCTTCCAGTGAATATTCAGGACTGATTTCCTTTCGGATTGACTGGTTTGATTTCCTTGCAGTCCAAGGGACTCCCAAGAGTCTTCTCTAACACCACAGTTCAAAAGCATCAGTTCTTCGGCATTCGGCTTTCTTTATAGTCCAACTCTTGTATCCATTCATGACTACTGGAAAAGCCATAGCTTTGACTAGACGGACCTTTGTTGGCAAAGTAATGTCTCTGCTTTTTAATACGCTGTTTAGGGTCTAACTTTTCTTCGAAGGAGCAAGCATCTTTTAATTTCATGGCTGCAGTCACCATCTGCAGTGATTTTGGAGCCCCCAAAAATAAAATCTCTCACTGTTTCCATCATTTCCCCATCTGTTTGCCATGAAGTGATGGGACCAGATGCTATGATCTTCGTTTTCTGAATGTTGAGTTTTAAGTCAACTTTTTCACTCTCCTCTTTCACTTTCATCAAGAGGCTCTTTAGTTCTTCTTTGCTTTCTGCATAAAGGTGTGTCATTTGCATATCTGAGGTTATTGATATTTCTCTTGGCAATCTTGATTCCAGCTTGTGCTTCATCCAGCCCAGTGTTTCTTATGATGTACTTTGCATATAAGTTAAATAAGCAGGGTGACAATATACAGCCTTGACATACTTCTTTCCCTATTTGGAACCAGTCTGTTATTCCATGTTGAGTTCTAACTGTTGCTTCTTGACCTGCATACAGATTTCTCAGGAGGCAGGTCAGGTGGTCTGCTATTTCCATTTCTTTAAGAATTTTCCACAGTTTGTTGTGATCCACACAGTGTGGTATGATTTAGTGCTGTTGTTATACTTTTATTAGTGTCCTGAACTGTTAACTTAGATTTATTATTAGATTTAAATTTTAGTGTATTAGAATTTCGTTCTTTTGACTGATTCAGATTCAGCTGTTATTGATTAAATACCCACTAGGTGCCAGACATGATCTCATTTAATTCTAAAGATGTTTTAGTCCCTGCCCCCATTTATTGTAAGTCACAGAACTGGGATGAAACCTAGCTTTCCTCATAGCTTACGCATCCTTTCAGCTGTGCTGCTTTCCATGTTGGCTGACTGGAAGGAATTTGAGTGCTGTTGAGTGAGGCCAAATGCCCTTAACTGCGCCATGGGTCTTTCCTGAATACTGAACAGGTTATTAGCACTTATCGCATCTTTGATTTTATACTTTATTTGTTACTGTTATAAAGCCAGTATTCTTTAAACTCGAATAGATTGCCCTTTCCCACCTGGCAAACATTTGTGATAAAATACAGCAAAGTTTGCAGTACTATTTGAATAAAATGTGGTTCTTTAGTTTGTGTGTCTTGGGATTTTGCTCCATAATATCTCGGCATTTTGCCTTCCTTTTTGAAACTGTCCTTTACCATCTGGTTTTTAGCATTTTAATTTATTTGTTTGTGGCTGTGCTGCACGCAGGTTTTCTCTAGTTGTGGCGAGTGGGGGCTACTCCTCACCATGGTGCATGGGCTTCTCGTTATAGTGGCTTCTCTTGCTTTGGAGCACGGGCTTAGAGTGCAGGCTCAGTAGCTGCCACACGTAGTTTCTGAGGCATGTGGAGTCTTCCCAGACCAGGGGCCATACCCACGTCCCTTGAAGGCAGATTGTTAACCACTGGACCACCAGGAAGTCCTTATATACTTAGTTGTCTGTGAACATTTCTGAACAAGCTTTCATTAAGTTGGTTTACTTTTCAAAAATTATTATCCTTGGGTTGTTTATGGACAATAGAATCCATTCTGGCTGCCTAAAACTGAGAGCAATTTATTACAGAGTATTAGGTAGCTTGCAGAATGTCTGGGAGAGAGAGAGTGCAGTGTTTAGATTTCATCCAGTTAGGAATGACAGAGCTGGGAGAACTTCAGCCATAACTGTTCTAGAAAAGGGGCTTTCCTTGTGTTGACTGGCACTTCGCTGTCACCAGCAGTTTTTTCAGTTCCCAGTTTTGTGTATGGGAGAATGCTTGGTAGAACCTGGGTCATGTATCGAACTCTAGCTGCAAAGGCATCCAAGAAGTGATGTTTTTGCTTTTCTAGCCTCTGTACTTTAGCAAGGCTAGTAGAAAGGATTTGATTGAGTAAACTCACAGAATCCGTATTACATTTTTTGCACCTACTCTGACCTTGATTGTATATTTTATTGTGTGACTTTATTAAGATGTCCTTTTGGTGGGTCACTTGTGAGATACTGGGTTTGACTTCTAGTTAGCCCCAAGCAGATGAATTTTGTTCTGTGTTCATAGTATAAATCTTTAACTAGAGTGGATCATCTTGCAGTCGATCCCACTCGTTACAGTAAAGAGCTATAAATGATTCAAAATCAGCTTCTTCCATCAATAGAGTAACTGAAAATAATCATGGCAGTCTTGTGATGCCATCGTTAGATACATAAAGGAAGCATTTATTATACTGGTGACAGTTTAAAAATAGTTCCTTTAAAAGAACCTGAGGGAGAAGCATGAAAGAGTTTATAAATAATTTTACAATATATATAAAACAAGAGGCCTTTTTGTTTGAGATGAATCATAAATGACCCAAGAATGTTGGCACCATGCCTTGCATTTTGTTCACTGAGTATGCTTAGGCTGTAAATAATGGCTTCATTTCTACTTTGGGACCTAAAAATTATTAACATTCTGTGTGTATGCAGTATTTATGCAGTATTCTGACCCTAACTATTATGGACATAATTAATCCCTATTGGAAAGTTGATGATTTACATAGTTAGTTTTGATGTATTCCTTTATTCTCTTAAATCCCAGATTTTCTTAGTATTTATACTACTGGCAGGATATTTTCTTGTATGGTAAGTTTTGTTCAGATAAGCAAAACTTATTTGAATTAGACCTGGAAAAACTACAAAATTCCAGCAAGTTTCTTTTGAAAAAAAAAATCACTAATAATACTTACTTCCCCCAGTCAAAAAAAATTAAATGCCAATGGCTTATGTTTTTAATTCAGGAATTAGAAAATAAAGAATATTCACCTAGAGATATAATTACTCTTAACTATAGCTAAAGCAGTTTCATCTCAATCTTTTATATACGTGTTTAAAGATATCTTTAAGCAACAATAGAGACTAGCCACTTTTTGGGTCATTTCAGGGAGCAGTAACATCAGTTCAGTTCAGTTCAGTCGCTCAGTCGTGTCCGACTCTTTGCGACCCCATGAATCACAGCACACCAGGCCTCCCTGTCCATCACCAATTCCCAGAGTTCACTCAAACTCATGTCCATCGAGTCTGTGATGCCATCCAGCTATCTCATCCTCTGTCGTCCCCTTCTCCTCCTGCCCCCAATCCCTCCCAGCATCAGTCTTTTCCGGTGAGTCAACTCTTCGCATCAGGTGGCCAAAGTATTGGAGTTTCAGCTTTAGCATCAGTCCTTCCAATGAACACCCAGGACTGATCTCCTTCAGGATGGACTGGTTGGATCTCCTTGCAGTCCAAGGGACTCTCAAGAGTCTTCTCCAACACCACAGTTCAAAAGCATCAATTCTTCGGCGATCAGCTTTCTTCACAGTCCCACTCTCACATCCATACATGACCACGGGAAAAACCATAGCCTTGACTAGACAGACCTTTGTTGGCAAAGTCATGTCTCTGCTTTTTCATATTAAAAAATCCAGGTTGGTCATAACTTTCCTTCCAAGGAGTAAGCGTCTTTTAATTTCATGGCTGCAGTCAGCATCCGCAGTGATTTTGGAGCCCCCAAAAATAAAGTCTGACACTGTTTCCACTGTTTCCCCATTTATTTGCCATGAAGTGATGGGACCAGATGCCAAGATCTTCGTTTTCTGAATGTTGAGCTTCAAGCCAACTTTTTCACTCTCGTCTTTCACTTTCATCAAGAGGCTTTCTAGTTCCTCTTCACTTTCTGCCATACATCAGTAGTTACTAATTCTTGTCAAAGAAGTTGATTGAGAAAACAATTGTGGAGGTTAGCCTTAATGGTGTGCAGAGGGTACATTCCTTTATTAGCACTACACTATATACATGAGTTGATTAACCCAGACTGGCTGTCTCTCTATGGAATTTCTTTTACTTTAATTTCTTGCTATATTTGTCATAATAATATTCTTGGGGACAACCCGGCTCCTTTGCTTATTAGTTGTGTGTCCTTGATTGGGTAAAATGAAGGCCATAATTTTACCTGTCCTTTAAGATTATAAGGAGTACATGAGTTAATTTATGTAAAGTACTTCTTGCCTAGTAAATCCTCCGTAAGTATTAGCTGCTATAATTATTGTTACTTCTATTTTTAACTCCTTAACACACTATTCTTTGTGTGATAGACCATGAAACAAAGTTTTCCTTAGTCTGATTATCAGGAACTGTAGTTCTGCTGCTTTTTATGTGTCAATGCTGTAGAATTAAAGCTTATTAATATATAACTTGTTTTTAATGTCAGTTTTTTGTGTGTTAGAAATTAGATTAGATTCACATTTTAGAGTCTTCTTATAGTATATGTTTTGTGGGTCATCCTTACCTTTCTGGGTTTCATCTTCTCTTGTTTAGTTTTCTTTAACAAGTTATTTTAAATTTTATAATGTATTATACGTATTTTTGGAAGCCAGCTTGCTTCTGAAACTCTTTGGGGTTCATAAATATGGTAGAAAGGTGTACTTTGTAATCCAGTTGAGGTCATAGTTTGTATATACTTCAATATCATAATTTTGCTATAATCATTGACATTTTCTGCCAGAAAAATTATATATGCTTTATAATATAAAATTTTACTTTCTTATCAAACATTCATATTTAGAGAGGTAGCTGAAATTTCTTTATTCACTAAAAATTTAGTATATTCATTTGTTTTTCTGAATGATACTATACTTTGGAAAGCAAAGTCTAATCTTATTCTAGTCACTGATCACACAACCACTTTTTGCAGTTATCTATCAAACTAAGTACCTATATCCAGGTTTCTCAAGGGAATCTCAGAAAAATTAATGCATAGCATTCAGGGGTCCTAAAAGTAGTTTTAATTGCTTTAGGGTTCAAGTCTACATTCTGGTACATTTTGTGCAGTTATGCTTCTTCTCATTGTAATAGGACATTTTTATTTTTAGTAGGGTTTCTCAATTCAAATCAAAAGAGCAAAATTCATAATGACACAGAATTTTAAGACATATATAGATGTTTTCCAGGGATCTGAATGAAGGGGTGAGGTGTTTAAGGTTAGACAATAGTGTTCTAAAGGAACTAGTTTTCATGTCCTGTTATTTTTAAATTTTTAAGGAAACACAGAAAGAGGAAATGGTTTGGCTTCTTAGGATATCATTAGTGCTATTTTTATTCTCTTAAGTTCAAAGGTTTCAAGAATAAGAAAAATATATGCAAAAATTGGGACATTCGTTGTTCTTGATTTTTATTAGTGTGCTTTCAAAATGCTCATATGGAATAAGCATATTTCTTTTTAAAATTTTGTTTTTGCACTTGCTTTATGTATATGTGTGCTAGCAGAATATGTAAGCTTTATGGATATGTGTGTAAGCAAGAAGAATAAGGAAATGACATATTTTCTAACAATTCCATGTTGCTGCATGTTTTAAAATAAATTAAAGATATTAAAACAGCTTCATGGTACTAAACCCAAATGCTATAGACAGAAATACTTGAAAAAGCTGTTACTCTGTTTTAAAAATTAACTTAATATTGAGATCATGTTACCGACCCATTTCAGACTGTTCTGAAAAAATTCTGTTCCTTAAGCTTGATTAGGTTCAGTTCTGTGAAAATTCAGTTTTACTTTGGTGTCCTTGTACTCTAATACAGTGGAAAATAACTCACAATTGAAAATAATTTATTATAACTAATATTATGAAAAGTGGAGGCAATTATCTTTTTAAGAAAAAGCTGGAATTCTGTCTTATCTCTCAATCCTCTCTCTTTTTCTCCAGGATTTTAATTATGAAAACCAACTACTTTTATTAAAGAGAATACTTTTTTTCCCCTTAGGGTTTTTTTTTTTTTTTAATTTCAATACACAGATACATTAGAAATGAAGAATGGCTCTTTTTCTCATAATAGTACGTAGAGACTTGACAGGAGAAAACTGGGCTGAGCTAGTATTTTAAGAAATGCCAGGTGTTTTCTGTTTTCTACTCTGAAGATTGAAGAAAGGGAGAATTTTTCTGGTCTGTTGTTGCAGTTGGCATTAGTAACTTTGAACTCTTGTCGATCTGTTACTGCTTGTTGTGTAGCAGCAAGTCATTAATTTCAGTTTACTTCAGTCAGTAAAAGGCTGACAGCTGCTAGGCTGGAAAAAAGTAACTGGTTGTCTTTTTCCTGATCTTTATTAGTGAATGTTTACTTGTTTGAATGAGTCCAGTATTATAGACATTCTATGAATTAACACAATATGAATCATTCATGACTACAAAATGAAGTTGTGCTTTTTTTATCTTGCACAGAACAGTGATTAAGGATAAGTGTGAGAGTGAGGAATTTTCTCTGTCAAAATTAAAAAAAAAAAACACACGTTACCAGTTGCTAGTCTCAGTTCCACTGGAGTCTGAACCTCTAATGCCACAGTCACATCCCTCATCTCCTCTTCCAGGGCCCAGGCAAGAGACTCAGGAGTTGGGTCAGCATACCTCCTGTTTTCAGTATGAAGCTGAGATTTTTCACAATTAATCCCCAACCATTTCTTTAACAATATGGTATCAGCGGGATACCTTCTTCACGTTACCTTCTCTCTGAATACTTATGTGTGCATGCATGCTCAGTCACTTCAGTCGTGTCTGACTCTTTGTGACCTCCTGGCCTGTAGCCCTTCATGCTCCTTTGTCCATGGGATGGATTCTCCAGGCAAGAATACTGGAGTGGGTTGCCATGCCCTCCTCCAGGGGCTCTTCACCACCTAGGGATCAAACCTGCTTCTCTTAACATCTCCTGCTTTGGCAGGCAGGTTCTTTACCTCTGATGCCACCTGGGAAGCCCCAGAGAAGGCCGCTTATTGCCAGTAGGAATGCCTAAAGGAAATTGGGCTTCCCTGGTGGCTCAGACAGTAAAGAATCTGCCTGCAATGAGGGAGATCTGGGTTCCATCCCTGGGTTGGGAAGAACCCCTGGAGGAGGGCGTGGCAACCCATTCCAGTATTCTTGCCTGGAGAATTCCATGGACAAAGGAGCCTAGCATGCTATACTCCATGGGGTTGCAAAAGTCCTAGTGGACACACAGCACAAAGAAAATAAAGCCCATTCTTTCCTTTTTGCCTTCATTTTCCCCACCTTTTAATTTATATTCTTTTCTTATACATTTTATATGTTGTGCTGTACTTAGTCGCTCAGTCGTGTCTGATTCTTTGGAAAGGAAATGGTTCTCTTTTGCTGCTTCTTCCCATATCTAGAATCACACTATTACAGTCATTGGTTTTATAGAACTGTATATTTGATCAATCATATCAAGGCACCTAATATCATTAATTTTACCTGAGGCTTAGTCACACATTTGGCCATGCAAGAAGCAATAATCTTGTAAAATAGAGTATAAGACATATAGCTAGTAACATGAATGCGGTCATCGCATTAATGAGTATTTAAGCTAAGAACTTCTATTAGGTGTGGCCCAGTATCTCCTTAGTCTGTTTTGCACCAATCACTTTCTTTAAGGACAATTATATCTTGGCTTTGTACCTAAATACACCAGAGATGACTGTACATACAAGGTGAGTAGTGGGTCATTGGAACCCCTTACAGGATTTAGAAAGGAATGCTGTCTTCTGAGAAGTTACATGGATGGTCCCAGAAGAAGGAAAATTGATCTTTATGATTTAGTAGGTCTTTCTGCCATTAGGGAAGTCTAGTTAATGCATAAAGTGGCTGTAAAAATGCACACTAGAGGGGAAGGAGGAGACCAAACAGGGAGAGAAAAAGTTTATATTTAAAATTTTCTTTTCTTGCCTAAAAAATGTGAATTTTTATTTTATCAGCTTGAATATTATTGTTCCTCAAGTGTTATTGATTCAATATAAGCTGATTTATACTAAGTCAGTACTTTTTTGATAATGAGGAAATTGATGTTCAAGACATTTCAATCTTGATTTCAATACAGTTTTTTGCTGTCATGAATAGAAACAAATTCATTCATTTTCTGTCATCTTGAAACTAGAGTTGGGTATCAAAGAATTTACTAAAACTTTTAAAGGTTTGGATAAGATTGTAAATGTTTAGCTTTGTTTAATATAAGGGACACAGAGTTTATCTGAAGCCGATAACAGAAAGGGCTTCCATGGTGGCTCAGATGGTAAAGAATCAGCCAGCAATGCAGGAGACCTGGATTCAGTCCCTAAGTTGGAAAGATCCTCTGGAGAAAGGAATGGCTATCGACTTCAGTATTCTTGCCTGGCGAATCCCTTGGACAGAGGAGCCTGGAGGGCTACAGTCCGTGGGGTCACACAGAGTCGGACATGTTATTGCACACACAATAACAGAAAAGAAACTGTTACCATCAGTGTTAACACATGTAAGAAGAAAATACTCATCATCCCCAAATTATTTTATAGCAGGTAGATATTTTATGCTACCACTATTAATAGTTTGCTTAAGCCAGTCACACTGTTCTAACACGAGCACATTGTGTTTGCTTGTAAGCGCTGTGCTATTGTTTGTCAGTTCCTGTTCTTCATCAATTTCCTCCATTTTCAAGTCTCCAAGTGTGAGTTGCTGAGGTGATTCTTAGCGTGGCTTTTCAGGAAAACTCAACTGCCAAAAAATGCACATCATTAATAAAGCATCTCCTTCCAGTGAGTTTGTATGGCCTCTAATTCTTTAAAAGGAAGTCATACATTTTGGCCCTTTCACAAGTAAAGCTGATAGAGGAAAACTCCATTGAAGTTCTGTAGAAGTTAACTGCCATCGTCTGTGGAGGTACCAAGTGAACATTTCAAAAGAAGAGGAAAATTCTAAATAAAAAAGAGGAAAAAAGAAAAAAGGCCCTCACTATATTATGTGGATGAGTAATAGGAAAAAAATTCAAATAACCAAGAAAAGATTCTGAATATCTTTCTCTTTGATGGATTGGAAAATATGACTTTCCAGTTGTTGTATGGAATATTGCATTCAGAGAGAGGTCACTCTAAGGCTAAATGTTATCGTCCATGTCTTAAAAATTAATTCTGTATTTTCTCTGGTGGTATTGGGTCCGGTTTCAGGATATGACAGCACGTGATCTGCTACAACAGAGGTACACGCTTCCAAATGGAGACACTGCCTGGCGGTCCTCACCCCTTGTAAACGCCGCTCTGGAAGGAAAGCTGGTTCTCCTGGATGGCATTCACAGAGTCAATGCGGGGACGCTTGCTGTGTTACAAAGGTTGGTTATGAGTCACAAAAACACACCACGTCAACTGTAGACGTGGAACTTTCTCAATCTTCTAGTTTAAACTGGATTACATAATTCTCGAGGAATTTATAATTCTATATCCGAGTATAACAGCAGATGTGTTTATCGTTGTAAATACAGTAGAGTAGAACTTTGAGTAATGAACATTTTGGGAAAAGCCAGTGCCATAGCAAAATTCTCTGTGTAGGAGCTGAAAAAGGCAAATTTTTCAGTAGTAGTTTTGAGACTTTATGTTGATTGATCTGTGCAATAAGTCACACAGTTAAAGTTTCTATACTATGTCAGGCTCAAAGCATCACTGTTTACAAACTCCTTTTTCAGTCCTAGATCTACATTATTGGTTGATACATTCTTGGAATTTGTTTTTGAGAGAAAAAATATAGTTCCTTATGTAAAATGTATAATGGCTCTTTGATTATATTTTATATAGGCTAAAGTTCACTTTGTGTTTCCAGACTTGAACATTTGTGGCAACCATGTTTCTTATTTCAGCTTCAGTTCAGTTCAGTTCAGTCCAGTCGCTCAGTCGTGTCAGTATTTCAGCTTCAGTTCAGTTCAGTCGCTCAGTCGTGTCCGACTCTCCGCGACCCCATGAATCACAGCACGCCAGGCCTCCCTGTCCATCACCAACTCCCGGAGTACACTCAAACCCATGTCCACAGAGTCGGTGATGCCATCCAGCCATCTCATTCTCTGTCGTCCCCTTCTCCTCCTGCCCCCAACCTTTCCCAGCATCAGAGTCTTTTCCAGTGAGTCAACTCGTCTCATGAGGTGGCCAAAGTATTGGAGTTTCAGCTTTAGCATCAGTCCCTCCAATGAACGTCCAGGATTGATCTCCTTTAGAATGGACTGGTTGGATCTCCTTGCAGTATAAGGGACTCTCAAGAGTCTTCTCCAACACCACAGTTCAAAAGCATCAATTCTTCGGCGATCAGCTTTCTTCACAGTCCAACTCTCACATCCATACATGACCACAGGAAAAACCATTGCCTTGACTAGACGGACCTTGGTCGGCAAAGTAATGTCTCTGCTTTTTAATATACTATCAAGGTTGGTCATAACTTTCCTTCCAAGGAGCAAGCGTATTTTAATTTCATGGCTGCAATCAGCATCTGCAGTGATTTTGGAGCCCAAGAAAACAAAGTCTGACACTGTTTCCACTGTTTTTCCATCTATTTCCCATGAAGTGATGGGACCAGATGCCATGATCTTTGTTTTCTGAATGTTGAGCTTCAAGCCAACCTTTTCACTCTCCTCTTTCACTTTCATCAAGAGGCTTTTGAGTTCCTCTTCACTTTCTGCCATAAGGGTAGTATCCACCCATTCATAGTTAACTTCTCTTTAATGTTAAGACTTCGTTTGTAACTTTCATGGAAAATAGTCCCATCTTGTGTCACTTTGGGAGATTAATGATACTATTTTAGTTTGTTTGTTTGTTGCATCTTGATTCTATCACTTGTTTTTAACTTTTAACTCTAAACTTTAACTTGTTGGGAAATTTCAACTAAGTGGAATAACCCAGTTCCCCAACTAAGTAGTCAAAGTTTTTTTTTTGTCCTTGATGAGATGCAGGTACTGAGTATAATTAAAGATTCTAAAAACACTGTTAATCCTGATTCAGCTTGAGGACGTTTAAAAGTCATAACCACAACCTTCCAGTGATTTATCATAAACATTCCATATAGTTACAGTTTTTCCCTCTTCTAAACAGACAAATGCAAACACAAATGAAATAGTGCCTACTGCCTCCTTTTATGAGCTCTTTCTTGCCTGTGTGGCCAAGTAGTAGTAATAGCAGCAGCAGCTACCATTGAGTTCTTAATCTGAGCGAGGCCTTGTGCTAAGCCAAGGTTTCTCCTAGACTCAACTGTGGAATCTCCTTATGGAAGTGAGGCTTAGAAATGACTGATGCCTGGGCTCCACCTCCTCAGATTCTGATGTAATTGATCCAGGGTGAGACCTGAACACTGGCATTTTTAACCTCCTCCCAGTAGATTCTAATTTGCAGCTAAGTTTGAGAACAACTATGTTCAGCATCTGCCTTACATTAGCTATTTAATTTTCACAGCAATACTGTGAAATTTAGTTAGGGCAGTTGGTGTTACTGCCCTAATTTTATACAAGATAAAATTTTAGACAGGTGGGTCAATTCCCTCCCTCCGCAGTCATTCAGCGGATAAGGTACAGGGCTGGGACTCGCACCCACGCCTGAGTGACTCCACTGCCCATGTTGCTGACCTCTGCAGCGTGCAGTCTCCCCTCTCCTCAGTGTTCACTGAGGGGAAGTCTGTGGGGTGGTTGCACAGTGGACATCAGGAAACCTTAGTGGCTGGTGTGGGATCTAGAACAGCACTCTTTAAGCTCTGCAGCATCTGGAAGACAATGCTGTTTGTGCTGTGGATGGCTCGGTTCCATCATAGTTGGTATCTGGAATAGCACTAGTTATTTCCTGGTAAAGATTTTAGATATTCTAAATCCTGTAATTGCAAAGATAGAACTATTTTGATAATACTGTGCCTTAAAGTGTTACCTTAGACTCAAGGGAGTATGTGCCAATTGCCTCGTTCATTAATGTTTGCTGCTGCTGCTGCTGAGTCACTTCAGTCGTGTCCGACTCTGTGCGAACCCAAAGACAGAAGCCCACCAGGCTCCCCCTTCCCTGGGATTCTCCAGGCAAGAACACTGGAGTGGGTTGCCATTTCCTTCTCCAATGTGTGAAAGTGAAAAGTGAAAGTGAAGTCGCTCAGTCGTGTCCGACCCTTAGCGACCCTACGGACTGCAGCCTCGTGGTTATCCTGAATCACTCATTCAGCTATTGCTTTTCGTTTCCCTCCTCCTTCCCCTTTCCAGCTCCTTCTCCTCCTCCTCATCCTCCCTGTTTACATCTAGTAACCGTGACTACTGCCCTCCAGTACAGAAACCAACTGTTTTTGCCAAGTATAATGGCGCTGCTGCTGCTGCTGCTGCTGCTAAGTCACTTCAGTCGTGTCCGACTCTGTGTGACCCCATAGATGGCAGCCCACCAGGCTTCCCCGCCCCTAGCCAACTTAAAATATCAAAAAGTGCATTTAACAAAATAGTTAGACTCAATTGTCAGTAATAATAGAAATGACTAAAATACTAACTGACTGATTCTACCTGTAATAGCTTCAATATTTAAACTGATTCATTTGTTTTCTGGCCTTCTCCTGTCCATAAGGTTGATCCATGATCGGGAGCTAAGCCTCTATGATGGCTCTAGGCTGCTGAGAGAAGACAGGTACCTGCGCTTGAAGGAGGAGCTGCAAATGTCTGATGAGCAACTACAGCAGAGGTAATCGGGGGTATCCTGATCTTATTCTTATTGTCAAGTGCACATCTTTAAAAATTATTCTTCTCAACCTAGGCTCAAACCAAGATCACTTTGAACAGCTTAATCATTTGGTGTCCTAGACAAGATCTTATTTGCATACTTTTTAAGACTTGAGTTTGTTCTCCAAGATGTACTCTGTAGGGCTTCCCTGGTGGCTCAGACAGTAAAGAATCTGCCTGCAATGCGGGAGACCCAGGTTTGGTCCCTGGGTCAGTGGCAACCCACTCCAGTTGCCTGGAGAATCCCATGTGCAGAGGAGCCTGGCAGGGGGACTGCAAAGAGGTGGACACGACTTAGCAACTAACACATGTACTTTCAGCCTACTTTTATGTAAGTGTTTAAACATTTTGTGAGCGCATTAGCTTTAAGAAGATAATCCTTCTTCTGTTGTCCAAGCAGTTCAATTTTGGCCCCAAATTTTGTATCATTTCGGAAAAAACAAAAAGGGTCTCACAGTTAACTGTGCCTACCCTCCAAGAAAGTGATCAGTTACTTCTGGGGTTTATCACCTGATGCAGGAGTGCCCTTTGTGTCTTATTTAAACATTTCTTCCAGAACTGTAGCAACCAAATTCAATGTATTGGATCCTGGATCAGGAAATCAAATGAAAATAGCTATGAAAGACATTTTGGGACGATTGAGAAAGTTTACATGTTATTGAATTAATGTCAGTTTTCTTAGGTTTCATAATGGTATTGTGTTTATGAAGGTGTTAGCCTAAAACAAATAAACCTCCAGTTGTTTCTCCAACAAAAGTGGGTTTATTTAAGGGGTCTCTAACCATGGAGAGCTACATGCAGATCCTTATGCAACAAGAAGAGGAGGAAGGACTCATCTCAAAGGGAAAAAGAAAGTCGGAAGAGCTAAAATGAACAAAGAGTCCATTGGTGGAATTGAGGGTTGGAAGTGTAGTGTCTTTTCATTCTATCCTAGCAGCCTAACCGTCTCTCATTGGCCTGGCAAGAAAAGGAAGGTTTTCTTCTTCCTGTTGACCCTGGTATTGGCTGTCACAGGGCATGAGAGCTCCCCCTTCTGGCTTCCTGACTTCTTAATTGAGCTTTCTGTTTATTGATTTTTTACAAAGGGGAACATTTCTATTCCTAGGAGCCATATTCCAAAATATTTAAGGGATAGTGTAAAAAGATGCCTTCAACTTACTTCCAAATGTTTCAGGGTGAAAAAAGATATGATGAATGGATCAAATGTACCAGATAGAAACGAAGAGCAAGGGAGAGCACGAACACAAAGTGGTAAAATCTTAACAATTGGTGAAATGTAGGTGAAGGATGTTTGGGTGTTCACATTTGGTTCTTTCAAATTCCCTATGGGTTTGAATTTTTTTTTTTAATTGGAGGAAAATTGCTTTACAGTATTGTGTTGGTTTCTGCTGTACAACAATGTGAATCAGTCATGAAGAAGAAGTGAAGTCACTCAGTCGTGTCAGACTCTTTGCAACCCCATGGACTGTATAGCCTACCATGCTCCTCCGTCCACAGGATTTTCCAGGCAAGAATACTGGAGTGGGTTGCCATTTCCTTCTCCAGAGCATCTTCCCAACCCAGGGATTGAACCCGGGTCTCCCACACTGCAGGCAGACACTTTACCATCGGAGCCACCACAGAGGTCTGAATCAGCCATAATGGTACACATATCCCCTCTCTTTTGAGCCTCCCTCCCACCCCACCCTCATCCCACCCTCCAGGTCATCACAGAGCACCAGCCTGGGCTTCTTGTGTTATGCAGCAACTTCTCACCAGCTGTCTCTTTCACACATGATAGTGTATGTATATTGATGCTGCTTTCTCCTTTCTTCCCATTCTCTGCTTGCCCCGCTGTGTCCACCAATTCACCTCGACATCTGCATCTCCATTCCGTCCCTGCAAATAGGTTCATCAGTACTGTTTTGCTAGATTTTATGTACGTGCGTTAATACACAATATTTGTTTCTCTCTTTCTGACTTCAATCAGTGTAATAGGCTCTAGGTTCATCCACCTCACTAGAGCTGTCTCAAATTTGCTCTTTTTTATGGCTGAGTAATATTCCACTGTATTTATGTACCACATCTTCTTTATCCGTTAACCTGTAGATGGATATCTAGCGTTGTTTCCATGTCTTGGCTGTTGTAAATAGTGCTACAGTCAATGTTGGGGTACGTGTGTCTTTTAGAATTGTGGCTTTCTCAGGGTATGTGCCCAGTAGCGAGGTTGCTGGGTTATATGGCAGATTTGTTCTCAGTTTTTTTAAGGAATCTTCATACCGTTCTCCATAATGGCTGTGTCAGTGTACATTCTCAGTGGCAGTGTAGAGGGTTTCCTCTTATCCACATCCTTACCAGCATTTATTGTTTGTAGATGAGATTGGCTGTCCCCGCTGATGGTGAGGGGCAGCCTGCTCCCTGCTATACCCAGGGTTCATACCTAACTCCCTAAAATCTTCAAATTAAGAAGTTTCTAAGAAAATATTTCTTTCAGCTGCATACTGTGCTTTTCTTTAGAAGAGATCTGGCAATTATAAGTAATTTTCTGCCTCATTACATTTCCATGGATATCTTCACGTAATTAGAGATTATTATTAGTACTTTGGGGAATTCCCGGTCAGTTAATTGAATCTTACTTGATTGAAGCCACTCCTTCCCCTAAAAGACTTGCTGCCATATTTAAAACAATGAAATCCAGCAAATGCTAATTACGTGTGTTTCTTACTGTGTTTGTGTTTTATCCTTGGAATTTTTTCGTAGAGAGAAAATATTTAATCTTATTATCTCTGTAAAAATTTGCTTGATTACACGGCTATTGCCTATCCTCAGATCCTTCTAGCCCAGTAAGTTTTTTGGTTGAGCGTGTAGCGAGGCAAATTATAAAGAGCCCTCTCATGTCGTACCTTGGGCTTATGACATTCAACTGCTGTACCTTATTTGCATGTGACTCACCTATCAGGGAACAGTTGCATTTTCAGGGAGATGAATCAGAGCAGCTGGGCAACAGCTCCCAGCAGGACTGCCCATTGGTTTCCCTCAGGACTTGAGGAGCATTGTCTTCTAGCCAAACGTCCAGAAAACGGCAGCCCTTTTCGATGAAAGGAACCCAAGTTCTCCCTCATGGTCACAAGCAGTTTTACAAATGAACACACTCTCAGGAACGAAGTGGCCTCAGGGTTCACATTCAGGATTTGACTCGGACTGGTTGGTAGTGCTTCTTTCCCAAGCATCCTGTCTTCATCACTCTTGATTTTCATCATTCCCATGATTGAAACCAGGCTCAGTTCTGTCTCCAGAAGTCACTCTGAAACCGGTGGAGACAGATCATAGCACTGCTTACTTCCTTCACTTATTTTTAAAATTTTTGTTTAAGTTTTTTTAAAAAATTATTGTTAAATATGCATAAAACTTGAGCCAGACAGTTTTACAAGGCTTTTATGGAAGAATACCGGTCCTTTGTTTTGTGTCCTGGGACACTCTCCTGTTTCCTGTTCCCCAAAGACTACCACTTTCAACTCTGAGCTGTTTCTTTGGATATTTACCTCCATGTCACTAAATAATAAACTTTTATTGACTTTTCTTGATTTTTCAGTGTTGGCACTGCCCATTGATTTCCTACTGTGGAAAATTTCAGTTTAGATCTCTCCCACCATTCCTCTTCCCACCACACATTCATACTTCCTATCTCCCATTCTTCCTAAAACTTACGTGATAATTTTGTTTAGAACTTCATTCAGTGTTTGCATTATTTTGTTGGCACTGCTGAATCATTCAGTAGACTACAGTTATTTTTCTCTTTTTACATATGTTCTGTTTTTCCTAAAGTTAGTATTTGCCTACATATGAAGAGTGGCAGATATATAAATAAAAAATTAAAATGCAGCTTTTAAATATTGCAATAAAGATGTCTACATAATGCTATGGGAACCCAGATAAAGAAGTGACCTTCTTTTCTTTTTTCTTGTTCAGTTCAGTCACTCAGTCATGTCCAACTCTTTGTGACCCCATGGACTGCAGCACGCCAGGCTTCCCTGTCCATCACCAACTCCTGGAGCTTACTCAAACTCATGTGCATCGAATTGGTGGTGCCATCCAACCATCTCACCCTCTGTTGTCCCCTTCTCCTCCCGCCTTCAATCTTCCCCAGAATCACGGTCTTTTCAGATGAGTCAGTTCTTTGCATCCGGTAGCCCAAGTATTGGAGTTTCAGTTTCAGCATCAGTCCTTTCAATGAATATTCAGGACTGATTTCCTTTAGGATGGACTTGTTGGATCTCTTGTTATCTCACAGAAACTTATTAGTGAAGGCGAGTTTCTTTAAAAAGTTGGCAAATATAACTTTATACTTTATTTGCACCAAAAAAATAAGTTTTCCAATTTGGCTTGACTTTTTAAGACAACTAGTAAGTTATCCAGTTATTATACAGATATTTGTGTGTGTGAGTGTGTGTGTGTGTGTGTGAGTGTGTGTGTGTTAATTGAACTACAGTTGATTTGTAATATTATTTTCAGGTGTACAGCTTAGTGATTCAGTATTTCTATAGATTATGCTCCATGTAAAGTTCTTACAAACTATTGGCTATACTCCCTGTGCTGCACAGTGTGTCTTTGTAGCTTATTTTATACGTAGTAGTTTGTGCATCTTCATCTTCTGTTTCTGTCTTGCTCCTCTCCACTTCTTTCCCGACTGGTAACTACTAGTTTGTTCCCTGTGTCTGTTGTATTCATTTGTTCTCTTGTTTTGTTTGTTTATTTTAGATTCCACAAGTGAAAACATACAGCATTTGTCTTTGTCTAACTTATTGCACTTAGCATACTATTCTCTAGATTCGTTCACATTGCTGCAAATGGCAGTATTTCATTCTTTTTATGGAATAATATGCCAGTGTATATGTGCCACATCTTCTGTATCCATTTATCTGTTGATGAGCACTTAGGTTGTTTCCATATCGTGTCTACTATAATTAATGTTGCTGTGAACATTGAGGTCCATGTATCTTTTCAAATTAGTGTTTTCATTTCCTTGGATTATATACTTAGGAGTAGAATTGCTGGATCGTGTGGTAGTTCTATTTTTAGTTTGCTTTTTTTTTAGGAGCCTCCATTGGTCTTCCATAGAGGCAACCCCAATTTACATCCCACCAACAGTGTACTAGTGCTCCCTCTTCTCCACATCTTCACCAACATTTGTTGTTTGTGGTCTTTTTGGTGATAGCCAGTCAGACAGGTGTGAGAGGGTATGTCACTGTGGTTCTGATTTCCATTTCTCTAACGATTAGCCGTGTTGAGCATCCTTTTCAAGTGCCTTTTGGCCATCTGTAAAACTTATTTGGAAAAATACTTATTCACATCTTCTGCCATTTTTCAGTCAGGTTGTTTGGTTTGGTTTGGTTTTGGTATTAAGCTGTATGAACTGTTTGTGTATTTTGGATATTAATCCCTAATCAGACATATCATTTGCAAATACCTTCTACCATTCCATAGGTTGCCTTTTTGTTTCATTAATGTTTGCTCTGGGTTGTCATAAATGGCCTTTATTTACGTTTAGATGTGTCTCCTCTATACCAATTTTGATGAGAGTTTTTTTAAATCATGCATGGATGTTGAATTTTGTCAAATGCTTTTTATGCATCTATTAAGATGATCATGTGATTTCTAACCTTATTTTTCTTGATGTGATATATCACATTGGTTGGTTTGTGGATATTTAATCATCCTTGCATCCCTGAAATAAATTCTGCTTGATAATGGTATATAATCCTGTTTATATATTGTTGAATTTGGTATGTTATTATTTTGTCAAAAAAATTTGCATCTATATTCACATTCTTCTGTACTGAATTTGATTTATTATTTTGTCAATAATTTTTGCATCTATTTTAGCATCTAATATTCTTTTTTGTACTCTCTTAGTTTGGTTTTGTTATAAGGGTAATGATGGCCTTGTAGAACAAATTTGTGTTCCCTTATCTTTAATTTTTTGGAGTAGTTAGAGAAAAATAGTTGTTAGCCCTTCTTTATTTTTTTTTCCTTCTTATTTATTTATTTATTTTATTGAAGGCTAATTATTTTACGATATTATATTGGTTGGTTTTGCCATACATTGACATGAATCCGCCCCAGGTGTACATGAGTTCCCCCTCCTGAACCCCCCTCCCACCTGCCTCCTCCCTTTATCCTCCCTCTGGGTCATCCCCGCACACCAGCCCCGAGCATCCTGTAACATGCATCGACCCTGAACTGGAGATTCGTTTCACATATGACAACATACATGTTTCAGTGCCATTCCCCCAAATCATCCCACCCTCACCCTCTCCCACAGAGTCCCAAAGACTGTTCTATACATCTGTGTCTCTTTTGCTGTCTTGTATACAGGGTTATCACTTGCATCTTTCTAAATTCCATATATATGTGTTAGTATACTGTATTGGTGTTTTTCTTTCTGGCTTACTTCACTCTGTATAATAGGCTCCAGTTTCATCCACCTCATTAGAACTGATTCAAATGCATTCTTTTTAATGGCTGAATAATACTCCATTGTGTATATGTACCACAGCTTTCTTATCCATTCGTCTGCAGATGGACATCTAGGTTGCTTCCATGTCCTGGCTATTATAAACAGTGCTGCAATGAACATTGGAGTACATGTGTCTCTTTCAATTCTGGTTTCCTCGGTGTGTATGCCCAGGAGTGCGATTGCTGGATCATATGGCAGTTCTATTTCCAGTTTTTTGAGGAATCTCCACACTGTTCTCCATAGTGGCTGTACTAGTTTGCATTCCCACCAACAGTGTAAGAGGGTTCCCTTCTCTCCACACCCTCTCCAGCATTTATTGCATGTAGACTTTTGGATAGCAGCCATTCTGACAGGTGTGAAATGGTATCTCATTGTGGTGGTTTTGATTTGCATTTCTCTGATGATGAGGGATGTTGAGCATTTTTTCATGTGTTTGTTAGCCATCTGTATGTCTTCTTTGGAGAAATGTCTGTTTAGTTCTTTGGCCCATTTTTTGATTGGGTCATTTATTTTTCTGGAATTGAGCTGCAGGAGCTGCTTGTATACTTTGGAGATTAATCCTTTATCAATTGCTTCATATGCCAAAATAAACTCAAAATGGATTAGAGAGCTAAATGTAAGACCAGATTCTATAAAACTCCTAGAGGAGAACGTAGGCAAAACACTCTCCGACGTAAATCACAGCAGGATCCTCCAAGACCCACCTCCCAGAATATTGGAAATAAAAGCAAAAATAAACGAATGGGGCCTAATTAAAATCAAAAGCTTCTGCACAGCAAAGGAAACTATAAGTAAGGTGAAAAGACAGCCTTCAGAATGGGAGAAAATAATAGCCCTTCTTTATATGTTTGATAGAATTTCCCTGTGAAGCCATCCGATCCTGGACTTGCTTGAGAGTGTTTTGAATACTAATTCAATTACACTAGTGATCAGTCTGTTCAGATTGTCTGTTTCTTCCTGATTCAGTCTGGGAAGATTGTATATGTCTAGAAATTTATCCATTTTTTCTAGTTATCTAATTTCTTGGCATATAACTGTTCATAGTATTCTCTTATGTTTTTTTAACCTCTGCAATATTGCTTGTAACTTCTCTTTCATTACTTATTTTGCTTATTTGGGTCCTCCTTTTTTTTCGCCCTAGATGAGTCTGACTAAAGGCTTACCCATTTTGTTTATCATTTAGGGGAAAAAAAAGACAGCTCTCGGTTTCATTTATCTTTTCAATTATTTTTTGGTATCTACTGAACTTTTTTCTCTCCGATTTTTTTTCCCCTTTCCTTCTACTGATTTTGGGCTTTTCCTCTTTTTCTAATTCTGTTAGATGGTAACTTAGGTTTGAGAATTTTCCTGTTTCTTGGGGTAGGCTTGTATTGCTGTGAACTTCCTTCTAAGTGCTTTTTGCTGCCTCATGTAGATGTTGGAAAGCTGTGTTTTTATTTTCAGTTTGTCTTGAGATACTGTCTGGTTTCATCTTCAGTTTCTTACTGATCCATGGGTTTTTAGCAGCGTGTTGGTTAGTATCCACGTGTTTGTGTTTTCACATGTCTTTTTTTAGTTAATTAGTTTATAGCTGTTGCTGTGCGTGGACTTCCTTTAGTTGCAGTGAGCAGGGCCTGCCCTCTAGTTGGCAGTGCAGAGACTTCTCGTTGAGGTGGCGTCTCTTGTTGTGGAGCACGGGCTTCAGTAGGTGTGGCGCACGGGCCTAGTTGCCCCGTGGCAGGTGCAGTCTTCCCAGACCAGGGGTAGAACCCATGTCCCCTGCATTGGCAGGCAGATTCTTTGCCACTCCCACTTCCCTGCACCACCAGGGAAGTCCCTGTTTCTCTTCATCTAATTGATTCTAGTTTCATACCGTTGTGGTTGGAAACAACGCTTGGTATGATTTCTGTCTTCTTAAATTTGTAGAGGCACTTTGCCTGTTGTCTATATCTCCTCTCAGCACATTCAGGCCCATCAGGTATCCTATCAGTTTCATCTTCTGTCCATTTCATCCTTCTCCCGTGGCGTGTTCTGACTAGCCCTGGTTTGGACTTGTTGCCCTCCATAGGCACAGCGGACACATCATCCCGCTCCACTCCCGCACTCCTGTTTCCGCTGGTGTCTCTTCTGTATATGTCATCAATTAGGTCTTGAGCCTCCTGGGCTGAGCTTCTCTTTCTTTGTCTTCAGTTCAGTTGCTCAGTTGTGTCCGACTCTCTGCGACCTCATGAATCACAGCATGCCAGGCCTCCCTGTCCATCACCAACTCCCGGAGTTCACGCAAACTCATGTCCATCGAGTCGGTGATGCTATATCAATTTATCAGGACTTTATTAACTTTTCAGAGGTGTGTTGTCTCAAAATGAATTCTCCTCTCTGTCCAGAGTATTTCTGCCAGTTGAAAGCCTGGTTCCTTTCCTTATCAGTGTTCCTCCTGTTTTTAACCGGAGAAACACACTATTTTCTTAGAGTAAATATTTTGTCCTTTAGGGTTATAGTAGATTAGATTCTTTTCAGCCATTTGACTATGTCTGTCCAGTGTGTTTTCATTTGGTTGAGAGTGGGCAGCTCCACTGAAAGGAAATAGCTTAGCATGAAAAGTGGGAAATTTGTGTCCTGTGAGAAAATTGATTTGTTTCATGAGTTGCTCTTGTAAGTAATATGACCGATTGTCATATTACTTGACATATAGCTTGAGTTGACCCTGTATCCTGTCCATTTCTAACATGTCACTCTTGGCATGAGCATCTGAACTATAAATTAGAAACTCATAACTCGAATCTTCTATCCTTTCATTCCATACCTAAGCACAGAACTGAAGTGCAACAAAGTGATTATTGTTTCTCTTCATCTTTTAATAAACTCAGCTATTAGTGCTTTGTTTCCTTGTGGGGAATTTGAGATAGAGAAAATCATCAAAGGTAGAGTGAAAGGAAGTCAGATTTAGGCTACTTTGCTTCTAGACCCAGTTTGGTATATTTTGACTTTCAGATAGGAACAATTTTCATATTTGTGTTCAGCAGGAATCCTTTAGTTCCAAGTAACAGCAGCAAAAGAACAACCTTAAATTGTCACAAAAAGCAATTTGGTGGTATTACCTGTTCAAAGGAAGGGAGAGGATGCACTTGCCTCTTAGGAGAAAACTGGAACCTGGGACTGTAATGTTGTCAGGACCCTCTAATGCCCTATACTTCATCTCTTTGTTTCAAATGTCACAGTATCTGATACATAGTAGGACACTTAGTAACTGTTTTGGAATCATGAATTAATCTTAACCCAGAACAAATTCTAGAAAACTCAAGGTAAAGTGATTCTATTCATCCAGTTTTTGATAACTTTCTGAGCCAGCGATGTTTCCTTTTATGAACCTACTAATTAAGACTACTTTGCTCTTAATGACAAGTCTGATAACATAGAGTCTCATAATTATCAGCTAATAGCAGTGAGCTACCAAGCCTTTCAACTTCATATTATGAAACCCAGTTTCTATACAATTATATTCGACTCCTTTGCTGACCTTCTTTGTGTTCTAATTTCACCGTATCGTTTCTGTAGTGCTCTGCAGGTATTCTTTGCAGCTATGACATAGCTAAAGTTCCTTTAGAAATAGCAAAAGAAATGTTAGAGACTTTCCTTCTAGTGCAGGGCATCTGGAGTACTGTGGACATTGGGGTTAGAAATAACATGATGGCCATGCTCACCAGACACCATGCCAGCATTTCCCACAGGAAGTGAGGACCGAAATAGAACTATTTCCTTTGATAAGAAAAATTTCTTTGGGGAAAGGAAGAGTACAAATACTACAGGCTTCTAAATGTATCCCTTCCTGCTGCTGATCAGAGCTTAGATGAGGGTGGGTGAGAACCTCTGTGAATTACCAGTAGTTTATTTTACCAAAAATAGGCTTCTGGTTATCTCAGGAAAGCAATAAAGATTAGAGGCCTAGTATCAGTTGTAATTACATATGCTCTAATGTTTTTATATTTTTATTGAATATTTTTTATTGATTATGATTAAATATGGAAGACAGTTTATAATTTTCCAGTTTCTGTTAATCACTTATGGACTATAAGTGGACATTGGGCACAGTCCTCAATCTGTTATTTTTTACTCTTACTCACCTTTGAAGGTAGTTAGGATCTGAGCATTCTCTCCTACTTCCCCTAGAAACCTCAGGATCTCTTTGCTCGAAAATTAGTCTGTGTACATTTTTAACAAATTTCAAGTTATAGCCAAGATTTTATGCCCAAGTCTCTGTGTTTGGTTCTCAAAACAAAGTTCTGTAAGCAAATTCTGATTTTGAACAATAATCCTAAACATTTTTATGGTCAAGGAAAAGTTCTAAACTCTGTATTTATGAAGGGTCTGTGGTGTGGTGGTTTAGTCATGAGGTTGTGTCGAACTCTTTGCACCCCATGGACTGTAACCCGCCAGGCTTCTCTGTCCATGGGGTTTCCCAGGCAAGAATACTGGAGTGGGTTACCATTTCTTTCTCCAGGGGATCTTCCCGACCCAGGGATCCAATGCATTGTAGGCAGCCTCCTGCATTGCAGGTGAATTCTTTACCATTGAACCACCAGGGAAGCCATATTACTTATTACTGTATGTATTGCTTTTGTCTTTTTATACACAAATGTATCACATGTTTGATACAAGAATGCACCTTCTCTCAAAAATTCATTCAAGACCAGATATAGACTAGCTGCTCTGCTCTTAATGAAATACCATTATTCTCACTTCTTATCACTTATCTTTGTTCTGTCCTTGCCAAGAAAGGTCTTCAGGAAGTTTCTTGCAGTGATGGTTATTAACAATAGCAATACATTTATCTATTTAACTATTTACTTATATGTCACACTAGACATTGTGTGGTATAAAGATGAAATTTCTTGCATTGCAAAGCAGGAGAAATAGGGACTGTGTACATACAGACCTGCATAACCTCCAGGTTCTGAGGTGGAACATTAGTATTATAGTGTAAAAGGCCAGTTACAAAATCCTTTTTCAGTTCATGATTAATATCTTTATAAAAACCTTCTATGTTATTGTTTCAAGTTCTTTAACATACACATTTGACAAAAATGTAACATATAATTTCCTTTAGAAGATAGAAATTTATTGAAGTTTTGGTTTTATTAATAGCTTTGTAATTCAAATATACAAATCTATGTATTTACAGTGTACAGTTTGATATTTTTTTATATTTTATACACCTATGAAACCATCACCACAATCAAGATAATAAATACCTCCATGATCTCCAAAGTGCTGTCAGAGCCCTTTTTAATCCTTCTCACTACCCTCTCTCACCGCAGGAATCTGTTCCCTGTTAGTCTATATAACGTGCATTTTCTCAGTTCAGTTCAGTTGCTCAGTTGTGCCCAACTCTTTGCGACCCCGTGGACTGCAGCATGCCAGGCCTCCTTGTCCATCACCAACTCCTAGAATTTACTCAGACTCATGTCCGTTGAGTTGGTGATGCCATCCAACCATCTCATCCTCTGTTGCCCCCTTCTCCTCCTGCCCTCAATCTTACCCAGCGTCAGGATCTTTTCAATTGAGTCAGCTCTTTGCCTCAGGTGGCCACAGTATTGGAGTTTCAGCTTCAGCATCAGTCCTTCCAATGAATATTCAGGACTGATCTCCTTTAGGATGGACTGGTTGGATCTCCTTGCAGTCCAAGGGATTCTCAAGAGTCTTCTCCAACACCACAGTTCAAATCATCAATTCTTCGGCGCTCAGCTTTCTTTATAGAAAATTTTCTATATGCATTTTTCTAGAGTTTATATATTATATTTGCACAGTATGTATTCTTTGGGTATGGCCTCTCAGCATAATTATTTTGAGATATTCCATGTTGTTGTATACCAATAATTCATTTCGTTTTTATTGCTGAGAAGCATTAGAAAGTACTTTACTTTCTAAAAACTTTTACTTATGCCCCTAAACAAACATATTGGCCCCAATATTTTAAGCCTTTGTAAAAGATCTTTCTGCTTTAAAGTTTTTTAATCTCCATGAAATGATATCTCTTTATCTGAAGTTAATCCATATCTTTAGTTTCAATTGTTATTTGTTGTTAAATTCTAGTAAAATTGAAGTTAACCTTGATTTTAAATTTTCATAGTGCATGTTTCCTAATTCTCAATTATTTATTAATCCTTCAGCCTTTCTGTTACCCACCAGTATGTCAGATCACGGGGCTTCCCATGTAGCACTAGTGGTAAGGAGCCCGCTTGCAACGCAGGAGATGTGAGAGACATGGGTTTGACCCCAGGATTTGAAGATCCCCTGTAGAAGGGCGTGGACATCCACTCCAGTCTTCCTGCCTGGAGAATTCCATGGACAGAGGAGCCTGGCGGGCTGTAGTCCACAGGATCACACAGAGTCAGACGTGACTGAAGAGACTTAGCACACACACATGCATGTCATACCACATCTGGAAGGACAGGGCCCATCCTCAGGCGTGCTCTGCTCTCTAACTTTCAGACTCAGAGAATGTAACATCATCAGGAAATAACTTTCCATGTGACCTATTTATATGTAAGGAAGCCTTTGTGGAGAACTAAGGAAGCCTTTGTGGAGAACTTAGCAAGCAAACAGGTCCTTCTCTTCCTGTTATTTAGCAGTTGGCTGTTTTTATAGTCAGCTTATATTAATACTTATTTTCCTGACACATCAGGTATCATCAGAAACCGCCCCCTTTAAATTTGGCCAGCTCACTTGGGTACCCTGCGAGAGTGAGTGAGTGAGAGTGTGTGTGTGTGTGTGTGTGTGTGTGCGTGTGCGTGCCCTCATGCTTAGTTGTGTTAGACTCTGTGACCCCATGGTCTGTAGCTCACCAGGCTTCTCTGTCCGTGGGTTTCTCGGCAAGATTACTAGAGTGGGTTGTTGCTATTTCCTGTTTCAGGGGATCTTCCCAACCCAGGGATAGAACCTGCGTTTGTTATGTCTCCTGCATGAGCAGGTGAGTTCTTTACCACTAGCACCACCTGGGAAGCCACCCTGCTAGAGTGCATACCAAAAAGAAGGCACAATGTACCTTATGAGCAATGGCCATCTCCATGTTTAAGTTAAAACCAACCTGGCTTGCTTTCATGTTAGTTGTTCTTCTAGGCCTGAATCTATAGTGTACGTCTGGCACTTTCTTCTTCGCCTATTGGTTTAAGGATGGCAATTGAAATTCCCCTTGCTTGTTGGATTTTGGTTTTGTTTTTTCCCTAATTTAGTGTCCCTCACCATCTTGAGTGGAAAACTACACCTGCAGCTTTAATTTTGAGCAAAGAACAAATAAGCAGGCTCTGTCTCTCCCACCTTCTTTTCTCCCAGCTAGGAGAGAAGAGGGTCAAAGATGAATCCTACATCTGTTACTGGGCCCTGAAGCAGACTTTCTGGATTATGGCAAACCACTTAAGAGAAGTGGAAAATAGAATAATCTTCTCTTTTCAGATGATAGAATTTTCTCTGTCCAGGTTCTGTTGTGTGACTATAGTTTCTTGCAATCCTGAGTGACCGTGCCATCCTTAGGACTCTCAAGCCATTTTCTGTATTGTTATCCTTTTCTCTTTTCTTAGTACAACTCCTTTGGACAGGTCATCCCCATGCTATGCTTGAGTATCTATAAGTAAGTCTCCATCCTCCCCCAGTCCCCTAACTAGCGAAATGAAATGGTATTTAGTAGCTTTTATGAACTCACCCAGACATTTCACATGCCCATTTCTATAAACTGCTTTTCACTGGCTTACAAATGACCCTGTGGCCCTCTAAAATTCTAAGTCATACTGTCGGGACTCAGTGAACCTTCCTGTTGTACTGGGGGGACTTTTTCTGATCTGAAATCTTCCGAGTATTTATCTGATTCTCTCTGCACATGTCTTATCTCCTGATATTCTCGCTGCCCAACCACGTAACTGTTGAGTTCTATTATAGTAGTTGGTGGCAATGAAGAAATGCCACTTAGGTCCCTTTATTTTCGTTTTTCTGAAGATCTTGGCAGGTGTTTGAGTTTCATTTCTCCTTTCTCAGCAAGGATGATATGACCCACAAAAGGTCTATTTGCACTACAGTTTTGAGAATTGATAAGAACTGATATTGCTCATGATTAGATCATGATAAAGGGTTTCTAGCTCCTTCTTCTAAAACTACTCAAGTTCATTTCATAAACCATGGGGAATCTTTTCTTATATTTACATCTTCAGATTCCCTAACAGGGATTTGTCAAAGAGATCACTGTAAAAATCACATTGTTTCCTATTAAATGACAAAAGAAGTTCACTTTTCCCCACCTTTTAAAGACCTAAATATTCTTATTGCCAATCCAAATTTGAATTTTAATCTGATCCCCTATGCTACTTAAATTTTCTGCATTGTAAAAAGTCACTTCATTCTGAGTCATGCTTCTTGGTCTTTCTATGACATAGAAGTTCCTTGCAAGACAGGAGATTTTGAACAAAGACAGGGGACCTACATAATGAATATGAACTGTTTGGGGTTATGTTTCAAGGGACTATCGGGCTTCCCTTGTGGCTCAGCTGGTCAAGAATCTGCCTGCCGTGCAGGAGACCTGGGTTCAATCTCTGGGTTGGGAAGATCCCTTGGAGAAGGGAAAGGCTACCCACTCCAGTATTCTGGTCTGGAGAATTCCATGGACTGTATAGTCCATGGGGTTGCAAAGAGTTGAACATGACTGAGTGACTTTGACTTTCACTTTCTTCTTCAAGGGACTATGGAGTAAATTTATTGTAGGTATAACAACATATCCAAAACATGGATTCATGTTTTCCAAAACAGTGATTCATTCCAGTGATGGCGTTTCATCAGTTGACATGGTACATCTTAGGTTTTTTAGAATGTCCTGACCTTTGTTTTTTCAAAGCTTGTTCTTTGGGTAATAATAGCTTTATCTGTACCATAGTCTTATTATTACCTAGGCTTTAGCTACTGTGACCTAATTTCTAACACAAAAGGTTATGCTTAAAAAGCTTTTTTTTCCCTTTTAGATCGATTTTTCCTGTTCACCCCTCCTTCAGAATCATCGCCTTGGCAGAACCCCCTGTTATTGGAAGCACAACACAGCAGTGGCTGGGGCCAGAATTCTTAACCATGTTCTTTTTCCATTACATGAAGCCACTTGTCAAAAGTGAAGAAATCCAAGTGATTAAGGAAATGGTAAGAGTGAGGCCAGCACAAGCCTGTTACCTTCAGTTACTCTCTTTTTAAGGCATTTTTGACACCTCCTTGAGCAGAGTTGGATATTTTTGGCTTTTTCTCACTGTTTATTTCCAAATTTCCTTATAAAATGGTTCTCAGATGTCAACACTTTTCAGGATCATCTGGAGGGCTTGTTAACTTACACATCGCTGAGCCAGTGATTCTGGGATGGAAATGAGAATTTACATGTCTGAAGTACTCAGGTGATGCTGATGCTGTTGGTCTGGGACCACACTTTAAGAACAAGGCGTTTGGGTTGTCTCTCAATTTTCCTCCTGTGGAGACAGTTTGAGGATTCTTTTTCCTTTTAGATTCAACCAAAGGTGACTATTTAAAGCTCCTACTAAAAGGGGTGGTGGTGGTGGTTTAGTCACTAAGTCATGTCCAACTTTTAATGAACGCATTGACTGAAGCCTACAAGGCTCCTCTGTCCGGGGATTTCCCAGGCAGGAATATTAGAGTAGGTTGCCATTTTCTTCTCCAACTACAAGAGGAGGCCAAATATATTTCAGTTCCATAGGTTTTGTAGAAAATCCTAGGTATTTCTGGTCCCCTTGGGATTGTAATGTAGCCTATAGTTAACTGGTTAGCTGTCTAGTGGCTTGTAGTGTTTGCAATCTCTTATTGTAGTGTCTGCCTTAACCAAGCAGTGTGTTTAGCACTTTTGGAATTCTGGGACTTCACTGTTCAATGTAGTAGCACTGACCACATTAAATCAATTAAAAAATTCAGTTGCTCAGTCTTATTTCAAGTGGCCATGGCACACCGATAGCATAAAGAACATTTCCATCATTGTAGAATGTTCTGCTAGACAGTACTGTTATAGATCTCTAATAACTGCACTCATCCCCTTTGAAATACTAGAATGAATTATTTAATTTTAGGTCTTATGAGCATGGTTGTGGATAAGGGTGTAGACTTTAAAGTCAAAAAACTTGCCTTTAAATGTCAGATCCACTGCTTATTAGCTTCTGGATCTTGGGTAAATTACTCAACCATATTTTCTTCATCTGATGATGGGGATGATACTACTTATTACATCACAGGGTTGATTTAAAGAATGAATGAGTATATATGGTATAGAGCTTTGAACTTTAAAAATTCCAATTACTTAAATGACCAGAGAAACTATGAACAGTTTGTTTCTGAAATTGTCATGTTATACCAATCATTGTTCTAACATCTCCTTCTGTTCTTTTTTAGTTAAAATTTTAATTTTGTTATTAAGTAAAATTTTATTATTATCAATTCAAATACATATTAAATTCAGTGTACTTAAAAGCAGTCAATGTATATTTCCAGGCAGCTGTTCTTTACATTTCATTGATAAGTAGATCGTGCCCCTCAGGTATGTGGGAATATTTTTCATATTTATTTTGCTGAAATACAGTTGATTTACAAGGTTGTGTTAGTTTCTGCTATACAGCAAAGTGATTCAGAAATCCATATATGTGTATATGCATATATATATATATATATATATGTATACATTCTTTTTCATGTTCTTTTCCATTGTGGTTTATTACAGGTTTTAAAGTCCTTGAAAAAATGGACAGTTTGAGCATCTTCTCTTTATACAGGGATATACTAAGTCTCTTAGTAGACATAGGTGTAAGGTTGCTGCTAAGTGAAGGAGCTTGGTTTTGTAAGAAAAATGCCTGAATTAGAGCTGAAGCTAACAAAAATGGATGTTATATATGAGAAGTTTCTTATGGGTGTACTATATGCCAGTTTTTAATTGGTTAGAGGTTCCTTTCAGTTTTATCCTTGTGATAGAATTGTAAATGAAGAATGGCCTGGTTTTACCTGATTCTTTTTTTTTTTTTTATTGACATATAGTTGACTTACAATGTTGTATTAATTACTGTTGTACAGCAAAGTGACTCAGTTATACGTATATATACATTCTTTTTCATACTTTTTTATTCTGGTTTATCACAGGCTGTTGAATATAGTTCTCTGGGATATACAGTAAGACCTTGCTGTTTACCCATTCTATATATACCAGTTTGCATTTGCTAATCCTAAACTCCCAATTCATCCCATCCCCCCTCTTCCCCATCCGTCCTCCCCTTCCCTCCTCCCCCCTCCAGTCTATTCTCTGTCTGTGATTCTGTTTCTATTTTTACAGATAGGTTCATTTGTGTCATATTTTAAATTCCCCATATAAGTGATATCATATGGTATTTGTCTTTCTCTTTCTGACTTCATATGGTATTTGTCTTTCTCTTTCTGACTTCACTTCACTTAGCGTGGTAATCTCTGGTTGCATCCATGTTGCTGCAGATGGCATTATTTTATTCTTTTTTATGGCTGAGTAGCATTTGATTGTATATATGTGCCACATCTTCTTGACCTGATTCTTAAATAGAAAGCAGAGGCAAAAGTGTTTCCTGAGAAGATGAATAAGCAAATTTATCCACAGGTTAAGCATGATACCTATAATCAGAGACTTTATAAAAACATAATTTTAATATTGTTTGGTAAGTAGCCATAATTTCTAGTCGCTTGATCATATATACCAATTTTTTCTTTCTTTCCTTAATCCTCTCATAAAATAGGTCCCAAATATGCCTCCAGAAGCTTTGGACAAATTGTTGTCATTTACGCACAAACTCAGAGAGACACAGGATACAACAGTAAGTCTGGGTTTTCTCCATAGAATTTTCTGTTGTTGACAGGCTTTATATTCTTAGAGTTCAGTGTTTTAAAATCTGTTTTTTAGCAGATATTTTTATCCCTTCTGCTGTGCTTTCTCCTATGTGTATATGTCACTGTTTCAATGATTTTAACATTTCTTCCAGCTTCTGGCTGGTGTCACAGAAAACAAGTTTTAGCTCTAGAGGAGTACCTGGGTGTTCCTGGAGGTTTGGCTCTACTCCTCTGCTGAGCAGTCTCATGTATTCTTATGGCTTCAAGTATCACCTCTGTGTGGATGCCAGCAACTTGATCTCTAGCTTCTAACTTCTCTTTCCTTGTTGATTCTCTATTTATGATTCTGTTTGTGTTTGGGATGGCATAGGGGAGAAAACTTTTCCCTTCTTCCTCTCTAAGTTCTTTGGCTGGCCTAAGAATTAAATTGATATGAGACTGTTTAACAAGAGCAGAACAACAGATTTAATTTTGTAGATGCAGGAGCCCCATAAAAATCTGAGACTTAAAGAAGTGACCAAAGCAGGCAGCTTTTATACCTTTTAGACAAAGAAACAATGAAATTGTGAAGAATTGAAAACACAAAGACATTTGGGCTTGGGGTGGTAATTTAGTGAAAAAGAAACAAGGTTTGTTAATATAACCCTCTTAGCCCTAAATTCCCCATTTCTGGTGGTAAGGGTGCCTTCTAGCCTCCTGGTACAGGGAGGGTATTCTTTCGTGGGCGGTTCACTTCCTGCTTTCAGGGAGACAAAGGAGGGTCAAGGTATCTTTTTTGTACCAGCTGTCTCCCATCTTGGTGCCTGGCACATAGTTCAGTTCAGTTCAGTCGCTCAGTCGTGTCCGACTCTTTGTGACCCCATGATCTGTTCATGGGGTTCTCAAGGCAAGTATACTGAAGTGGTTTGACATTCCCTTCTCAAGTTAACAAATCTTTGATGAATGCATGAATAAATTAATTAGTTATTAATTAATAGGTTGTCCGTAGAGTTTTCTCTCCCAGAGAACATTATGTTTTCATAAAAAATAATTCCTTAAGAGGAAAAAAAGAATTTATTTTTTAAATAATTTTTTTTGTCTTAAACCTCTAATATTTCTAAGCTCAATTGTTTTATTAATCATGTTAATCCAAAAAGTCCTTGAGGTGTGCTCTTCAATATACTCACATCCTTACCCTATTTTGGAAGATAAAACTGCAGAAATTTGATATGATAAATGTTAAGTGTATTAGGATTTTTAAATTAGATTCTCAATTTTTCGTTGGTAATAATGTGAGAGCAGAAACAGCCAAACCCTTTATTCAATACTTAAGTGGCTCAATCTAAAGCTTCTTTCTGATTTAATACTGGATATTATTGTAAAGCATTTTGATATTATCAACTGAATCAGTATTTTTCAAACTCATGAGAAGTCCTTCTTGATCACTGGAATGAAATATGAAGCCCAACTTCAGTGTCATGTTTGGAATTAGACTAGAATATTTTAACCTGGAAAGTTACCGTGTGGTGTAATGGGACTCTTGTCATAGAATCCTCTGGTTGGAGTCATTTGTCAAACATTTTCCATGATTAAAATAGGAATTTTTAATGGTCTTAAGTATTGAGTGGGAATTGCTAAGTCATATTTAACTTATGACACTTTCAGTCATACTAGCTAAAACAATCTTATCCTTAATTCTTACTCCTGTTTTCATATCTATCCGTTGCCAAGTCCTTTGAGACATTTGTTTAATCCCTTCTCTTCTTTCTTATTGGGCTTCCCAGGTGGCTCAGTGGGAAAGAATTCTCCTGCCAATGCAGGAGACATGGATTCCATCCCTGGGTCGGTAAGATACCCTGGAGGAGGAAATGGCAACCCACTCCAGTATTCTTGCCTGGAAAATCCCGTGAACAGAGTAGCCTCACGGGCTACAGTCCATGGTGTCGCCAAAAAGTCAGACACAACTTAGCGGCTGAACAACTTCCTTCTTCTTGCCAGTAACCTTACTATAGGACTTTTATCTCTTTATAGCAAGTAATTGAAGTACCTTTCTGATTCCTGCCTCGGTTCTTTGTCCTTCAACTGCTTTGCCTATTACTGCCAGGTTAGTCTTTCTAAAACCATGTTACTGCTTTGCACAGAATACAGTCCTATTGGCTTTAGAAGAAACACCAATTCCTTAAATGTAATTCATGGATCTTTGATATTTGGGAGTAAACTTTCCAGCAGGACCCTCTAGTAAACCTGGACTGGTTTCCTTATATTCTGTGTGTATTTCTGTTCTTGTTGCTTTCCTCCCTTTGTTCATAGCATTTCTCCTACCCACTTGAACATTTTTAAGCCCCTATAGCAGTTGTCAAGTGCTCCACTTATTTTTGCATTAAATTATATGCTATTTTGAATGGCACTTTATGCTTTTTTATATTTAAATATTGTCTCTGTGTCTAGAATGCAAATTTTTTTAAAAAGTCTGAACCGAATGTTTTGCTTATGAAGTCCCTACAACTTAGAATGTGTTTTTTTAATAGAAAAAAGGATATGTCATAAATAGTGGTCATGCTCCTAACCTAGTGCCCAAAGGAGTGTTTAATCCAAGTTGTAGCTGAAATATAATGCTAATAACAGCAGACCTGCATCTCATGGAGCTGTGAAATACACGAGGAAAGAGCAATCAGTTCTTTTTTTGCTGCCTTGGGAGGTGCAGAGTGTTAAAAGGAACAAATGTGTAGTGAAGTTTTAGCATCCTCCCACCACCCATTCTGAATCCTTTGTTAATTTGATAGAGTCCCCTTACCCTTTCCTCAGGGGCTCAGGGCCACTTAACTGCCCTGGTCAGACTCTGTGACATTTCACCTTGGCCTCTTCTGCCCCTCCCCCACCCCAGAGGACCAGTTTCTTTAAAAGTTCTCTTCTTGATTTTCAGTGAAAACTACTGTCTTCTAATGCTGCTGATCTAAGTTAGGAACTAGGCCAGTAACAATCTGATGTATTAGATTTCTACTAACTTGTAGATCCTGTTCCCTGTTAGGTGTTTTTTTTTTCATTTTGAGGAGGCTGACTTTGAATAATAATTGCTGCTGGTTGTTGAGCACCCATATGTGTCTGACCTCTGCTAAGTGCTTTAGAATAATTTTCTAATTTAATCCTCATACTCATAATACTTAAAAGTGAAGGCTTTCTTATTGTCATTTTAAAGATGAGGAAATTGGGCCTGAAGAGATTAAGTAACTTGCCAAAAATCACATAGCTAATAAATGGAAGACTGATTTGTCTGACTCCAAAGCTTATAAACTTTACTATTGCATTATGCTGTCTACTAAGATAATTTCAAATTCAAGTCCACATATGTTTATTGGTACTTAATGATGTCCTGAGCTCTTTACTAGCAGCTCTCTTAATGGGATTTTGGGAAGAATAAGAATATAAAGTAAAATTATTCTAACAGTATAGAAGGTTTCTGAACTGTAAGCTGCCACCCAGGTGATAACTGGTTGATACCTCTGTGATCAGCAGCCTAAATTGTCCACAACTCCTTTTCTTTATTTCAGAAGCCAGATATTTACTTAAAGCTCAGAGCATTTTCTGGCTATCTTAACAGTTTCACTTTGTATAAGTGGAGTGGGAGTGGACATGAATGTGTGTGTGTTCATTCGCTTAGTCCTGTCCTACTCTTTGTGACCCCATGGACTGTAGCCAGCCAGGTTCCTCTGCCCGTGGGACTTTTCAGGCAATAAAACTGGAGTAGGTTGTAATTTCCTCTTCCAGGGGATCTTCCAGACCTAGAGATCAAATCCCCCTCTACTGTGTCTCCTGCATTACAGGCAGATACCTTACCCACTGAGCCATTGGGGAAGCCCCAGTTAGTTGTCCCTAAGGGCTATCCATAAGTCAGGTTCAATCTGTACAATGTAACATCTTTCCTCCATCCAACCTCCTTCCCCTCCTCAGAAAACAAACAAACAAACAAACACACATGTATACACAGCACTTTAATTGAATTTAATTAATAACTACTTTTCATGGATTTTTTTTTTTAAAGCTGTCTTTAAGGATGTTTTAAGTGTAAATTGGTTTTTGTTTATTTGCAATTCATTAACAGTAAGTACATAGTTAAGTTTGGCCTTGTCATTCAGGAATAATCAATTCTGCTATGATACCCATCCAAAGGCACTTTGAGCAAGTTGAAACAGAACTCTTCACCAGCCTGTCTTTGCTTTTTGGTAGGCACAGTCACTGGCGGCATCCCTTTCTACCAGACAGCTGTTGAGGATTTCTCGTCGGTTGTCACAGTACCCTAATGAGAACCTTCACAATGCTGTCACCAAAGCCTGTCTTTCCAGGTAACCATATTCTCCTTTCTCACTGAATCCAACTCTCTGGGTCTTTCCTAAAATAGTACACAGAAGTTTGATAATCTGTGCTCACAGGTCTGGAAAAAGTTATCAGTCTGAACATGTAGCTTTTTCAGCCTTGTATGCAGTGTTTCCATACATTATCTTTAGTTCAGTTCAGTCGCTCAGTCGTGTCTGACTTTTTGCAACCCCATGAATCACAGCACGCCAGGCCTCCCTGTCCATCACGAACTCCCGGAGTTCACTCAAACTCATGTCCATCGAGCTGGTGATGCCATCCAGCCATCTCATTCTCTGTCGTCCCCGTCTCCTTCTGTCCCCAATCCTTCCCAGCATCAGAGTCTTTTCCAGTGAGTCAACTCGTCGCATGAGGTGGCCAAAGTATTGGAGTTTCAGTTTTAGCATCAGTCCTTCCAATGAACACCCAGGATTGATCTCCTCTAGAAGGGACTGGTTGGATCTCCTTGCAGTTCAAGGGACTCTCAAGAGTCTTCTCCAGCACCACAGTTGAGATGTTTATATGTGATAAAGCTGAGTTACTTACTCAAATCAGACAGTAGTGAATAAGGAAAAGTAGGTTTGGCATTTGAATGCTGGTTCATGTGTCTTCTGAGAGAGAGGTCTTAAGCATTACACATAGCACTTCCCAAATTTGTACTGGAACTTTCCATGCAGGGTAGTATAACATGTCCTGTTGCCCAAGTATGAAAAAACTAGCATCTTTTCAGTCTACACTAATATTTTTCATACTTGTTTGGAAATTATTTTAAACACTGACTTATAGAATTTCCTTACAGAATCATGCTTACATGAAACTATTTTAAAAGAGTAGTTAGAAAAGATTAATAACACCATCCAATCGACCTGAAGATTTCCTTTAGACTCTTTTCACATGATCTTTTAATTATTTTTCTGGTGGTTATAGCTGTTGTCCATTCATTCCTTGGTACATTAGAGGAATTAAAAGAGAAATTGTATTCAGCTTTGGAAAATCTCTTTAACTGCCCTCTATACATTTTCAGCTTAGTGGACAAATTTCTTGTAGTCAAAGCAAGTTCTTGTGTTGCAACTTCAGTTTGTTCTGTGGTGAAATGAGACTAAAGTGAGGTTCGTTTCCAGTGCTTTGGAGTAATTCTTTGAATAACTAATAATCATGAGAGATAATAAAGTTGATTCTCTTAAGTAGATAATTCAACTTCTAAATGAAAATTAGAAAAAAATGCTTCAATTGCCTATTTTTTAGGGTCATGAGCTGAAGAAAATAATACAGATAGATTTATTATCTAGCCAGTGTTTTCTTAGTTAGAACCAAGTTATAGTTAATGGAAGTAAATTGTCAATGCTAAGTAATATAAAGAGTTTCAAAGCCTAAGAGAAAGTAATACTTTGGGATGAATGAAATAATCACACACAAAGCATTTTAGAGGCCATTCTAGTGAGTAGACAGTGAAAACATAGCAATTCACTTTGAGTCTAGTATAATCTTGATACCTAAACCAGACAAGAATAATATATGAAAGGAAAATTATAAATCGCATTCATGGAATGTGTACAGAAATCCTAAATGAAATACTAACAAACCAAATGTAGATATATATAATTTATCTGTCTAAATAAATTATGAGCAACCTGGAGTTACCTCAAGAATGTGAAGAAATTTCAATACTCTTTTTTTAAATTTACCACATTAACATGAGTGAGTGAGTGTGAAGTCACTCAGTCGAGTCTGACTCTTTGCTACCCCGTGGACTGTAGCCTGCCAGCCTCTCTGTCCATGGGATTTTCCAGGCAAGAGTACTGGAATCAGTTGCCGTTTCCTTCTCCAGGAGATATTCCCGACTCATAGATTGATCCTGGGTATCCTGTGCTGCAGGCAGACTCTTTACTGTCTGAACCACAAGGGAGAGCCCATTAACATGTTACATATTAACATATTACTGAGAAAAATTTTCAGTTTAATAAATCATTAAAAAGGGTTTGATAGAACTCAGCAGCCAAACTTGAAAACAAACCAAAGCAAAGGTAAACAAACAATATGCTTGCTGCTGCTGCTAAGTCACTTCAGTCGTGTCCGACTCTGTGTGACCCCATAGACGGAAGCCCACCAGGCTCCCCCGTCCCTGGGATTCTCCAGGCAAGAACACTGGAGTGGGTTGCCATTTCCTTCTCCAATGTGTGAAAGTGAAAAATGAAAGTGAAGTCGCTCAGTCGTGTCCGACCCTTAGTGACCCCATGGACTGCAGCCTACCAGGCTCCTCCATCTTAGCTAACCATGAATCAAACAGAAGTTCTTAATCTGATAAACGGTTCAGTTCAGTTCAGTCGCTCAGTCGTATCCGACTCTTTGCGACCCCATGAATCACAGCACGCCAGGCCTCCCTGTCCATCACCAACTCCCGGAGTACACTCAAACTCATGTCATTCGAGTCAGTGATGCCATCCAGCCATATCATTCTCTGTCTAAAAGTTATATGATTAGCTACATAAAAAAATTCAAGAGAAGCTTCATGTAAGCTGCGTTTTAGAACAGATGGAATATAATGATATTACTTATACACCCAAGTCAATGATATTCCTATCCATATATTCCAGTAAAAATCAATAAAGAAGTTGAATTAAAAAAAAATAATATTCAAAATAATAATAGAAAGCTTTGCAAACCTAAGAATAAATTTAATGAGTGGCATATAATGCTTTTATGGAAAAAAGCATGAATCTCTATTAAAAGTTGTAAAAGTTTGCTATGGGAAATGGGATACTATGTTCATAAAACAGAAGATTAAGTATTATCAAGCTGTTTTTTCACAGATCAAGACAGATCATCCTTAATTGGTCTTGTGTCTGTCTAAGTGTCAGAAGATATTTTAGAATCACAGAAAGCTTTGACTTTATCAATACATCCTTCCCACCCGCCAGGTTTTTACCAAGCCTTGCAAGGTCAGCATTAGAAAAAAATCTGGCAGATGCTGCAATAGAAATAAGTACTGATAATAGTCTGGAGTCTGATTTGGAGGATTACAAATGTAAGTATTTGAATTGTTTCTCTTTTAATTGATTATTAAACATTTGTATTATTTATTAGTGTGTGTGTGTGTATGAAAATTGCTCAATTGTGTCCAACTCTTTACATCCCCATGGACTGTAGCCTGCCAGGCTCCTCTGCCCATGGAATTCTGCAGGCAAGAATACTGGAGTGGGTTGCTGTTGCCTTCTCCAGGGTATCTTCCCAACCCAGGAATCCTGCATTGCAGGCGGATTCTTTACCATTTGAGCTACATATTATTATGTTAATAATAATGTAATAAATTATTACATTTTTAACATTTCAGTTAAAAATGTTTTTGGTCTCCACCCATTTTGTTTCATGTATTGTGTTGAAGAATCATTTATTTAAAAAAAAAGTTTCCTTTATTTCAGTGCATACCAGATGTAGGTCCTTCCCCAAGAGGTCACAATTGACATGAATATTAAAAACTCAGAGAATTCCTACTGCAAATAAACATGTAACTTTGTTTTACCTTTTATTTCAAGGGTATTTCACCGTAGGACCTAGCGTTCTGTCCTCTTGCACAATATTTACATTTTGGGGACCACCAGTGTCCTACAGGACCTGTTTGGGAAACTGTCTAGGTTGGTGTAGACTAAAACAATATTCTGAGTATTATGTCATGCCTTCTTACTCCTTTCATTTCTAGCTGATTGTCTTTTGTGCTACTCTTCTGGATAACCATAGTATAATTTGAGTTTGGGGGAGGTTTAGATCTTTCTGTAAAAGTACCCTGTTCTTCATTTAGAGCACAGTGACAAGTTCTCTGTTTTTTGAGGGTCATTAACTGTCTGATAAAAATATCCAATGTGTGATCACTCTCTTAAAGGGACTTATTGTGACTTTCTTTGCAGTAGATGTTTTTAATAGTTGAGGATTCACTGAAACAAGAACTTTATATTAAGGAGATAAGGTGATTTTTTTTTTATAGTAAAACTATAAACTCAACATACTGATGGATCTGGCTACAGAAATGCAGAGCCAACTCAGAGACAGAATAATGCTGGGACTTGGAGATTCATAAGAGCATTGTTTGAATCCTTTCACATATCCAAAAAAAAGAAAGATTGCATCATTCAAATGATACATCGTTTAGTCTGGTAATAAGCTGGTGTTGGCGGTTCCCATCTAAGCCTTGTGTAGGAAGGAGATAAGGAAACTAAGAGACTTCTGACTTATCTGGTCCCATTCGTCTTTAATATCTTCTTTCTTGGAGAGAATTCCTGTAATTTATACTCCTGTTCAGAGGATGAGGTTCACCAAACAGCCTTCTGATAAGGATTTGACTTTCCATGCAACTCTCCTTCTAAATAAAATGCTGATATGGAAACAATATATCATGTAGTCTATATGAAATTTTCAGTTTTCATTACAATGTAATATATTGCAGTTCTGGTTTTATATATCAGTTTATGTATAGATAAAAATATATGTCTTTAACATTCTCCTGGGAGTTGGGTGTGCCCTCTGTTGTAAGGATAAAATCAGATTTTGAGCCTACTGGACTGAGGACCTTGACAAATTTACCAAATTAATGCCATCCCATGAGATTTCTTAGAAGACTGCTAGCCACCTTTCCACCAGGGAAGTACTATCATCACCATTCCCTTTTCTAGCTTGAAATTTTAGCAATAAACATTAGCTGAGTTATTTAACGTTTCTTAAAGTCCTAAATCTGCTGAATAGGTATCTTTCATAAACTAAGCCATCCGTTCCGTTCCGTTGCTCAGTCGTGTCCGACTCTTTGCGACCCTGTGGACTGTAGCCTACCAAGCTTCTCCGTCCGTGGGATTCTCCAGGCAAGAATACTGGAGGGGATTACCGTTTCCTTCTCCAGGGGATCTTCCCGACCCAGGGATCGAACCCAGGTCTCCCACATTGGAGGCAGACGCTTTAACCTCTGAGCCACCAGGGAAGCCATGAGGGTGAGGGTGAAGTTGCTCAGTCGTGTCCGACTCTTTGCGACCCCATGGACTGTAGCCTACCAGGCTTCTCCGTCCATGGGATTTTCCAGGCAAGAATACTGGAGTGGGTTACCATTTCCTTCTCCAGGGGATCTTCCCTAGATGGTATCAAATGCTGTTTGAACCTGAAGTCATGTGTCATCTCAGCATACAGTTCAGTTCAGTCGTTCAGTCGTGTCCGACTCTCCGCGACCCCATGAATCACAGCACGCCAGGCCTCCCTGTCCATCACCAACTGCCAGAGTTCACTCAAACTCATGTCCACAGAGTCGGTGATGCCATCCAGCCATCTCATTCTCTGTCGTCCCCTTCTCCTCCCTCCCCCAACCTTTCCCAGCATCAGAGTCCTTTCCAGTGAGTCAACTCATCGCATGAGGTGGCCAAAGTATTGCAGTTTCAGCTTCAGCATCAGTCCTTCCAATGAACACCCAGGATTGATCTCCTTCAGAATGGACTGGTTGGATCTCCTTGCAGTACAAGGGACTCTCAAGAGTCTTCTCCAACACCACAGTTCAGAAGCATCAATTCTTCGGCGATCAGCTTTCTTCACAGTCCAACTCTCACATCCATACATGACCACGGGAAAAACAATAGCCTTGACTAGACGGACCTTTGTTGGCAAAGTAATGTCTCTGCTTTTTAATATACTATCAAGGTTGGTCATAACTTTCCTTCCAAGGAGCAAGCGTCTTTTAATTTCATGTCTGCAATCACCATCTGCAGTGATTTTGGACCCCCCAAAAATAAAGTCTGACACTGTTTCCACTGTTTTTCCATCTATTTCCCATGAAGGGATGGGAGCAGATGCCATGATCTTCGTTTTCTGAATGTTGAGCTTCAAGCCAACCTTTTCACTCTCCTCTTTCACTTTCATCAAGAGGCTTTTGAGTTCCTCTTCACTTTCTGCCATAAGGGTAGTGTCATCTGCATATCTGAGGTTATTGATATTTCTCCCAGCAATCTTGATTCCAGCTTGTGCTTCTTCCAGCCCAGTGTTCCTCATGATGTACTCTACATATAAGTTAAATAAGCAAGGTGACAATATACAGCCTTGACGTACTCCTTTTCCTATTTGGAACCAGTCTGTTGTTCCATGTCCAGTTCTAACTGTTGCTTCCTGACCTGCATACAGGTTTCTCAAGAGGCAGGTCAGGTGGTCTGGTATTCCCATCTCTCTCAGAATTTTCCACAGTTTATTGTGATCCACACACTCAAAGGCTTTGGCATAGTCAATGAAGCAGAAATAGCTGTTTTTCTGGAACTCTCTTGCTTTCTCCATGATCCAGCGGATGTTGACAATTTGATCTCTGGTGCCTCTGCCTTTTCTAAAACCTGCTTGAACATCTGGGAGTTCACGGTTCACATATTGCTGAAGCCTGGCTTGGAGAATTTTGAGCATGACTTTACTAGCGTGTGAGATGAGTGCAATTGTGTAGTAGTTTGATCATTCTTTGGCATTGCCTTTCTTTGGGATTGGAATGAAGACTGACCTTTTCCAGTCCTGTGGCCATTGCTGAGTTTTCCAAATTTTCTGGCATATTAAGTGCAGCACTTTCACAGCTTCATCTTTCAATATTTGAAATAGCTCAACTGAAATAGCTCAGCATACAAGTATGTATTAATTCACTGCCACAGTCCTGGTCTTTCCCTTTCCAGTTTTGTATGGGGTCTATTTCAGAGACCTGATGGACTTCCTGGTGGCTCAGATGGTAAAGCGTCTGCCTGAAATGTGGGAGACCCGGGTTCAATCCCTGAGTCAGGAAGATCTCCTGGAGAAGGAAATGGCAACCCACTCCAGTATTCTTGCCAGGAAAATCCCATGGACGGAGGAGCCTGATAGGCTACCGTCCATGGGGTTGCAAAGAGCTGGACACGACTGAGTGACTTCAGTTTCTTTCTTTCAGAGACCTGAAAGTAGTAAGTAAATAGTAAATTTTTGACAACGACAGCTCATGGTTTTCTCTGCTAATAGAACTTGTGAATAAAAGGAAATGGCAAGGAGCTATTGGAGGGAGAGGTCTACTGTGTTTTGGCAAATGTGTAGCACTCAGTGGTGATTCAACAGACTGGGAGTGTAATTATTTTAACCTCAAAATTGTTCGTGGTACTCCATAGAAGCAAATATTGGTTTCTCTCCTTGTTTTTCAAAATGCTCTAGCACAAAAATAGCCAATTTTTAATTTTAAAGAGAAGGGAGAAAAGATGGGACAGTTGCCTAAGACGTAATTATCCACCTGCTTGCTCAGGTATATCCGCAGGATGAAATTTATTTGGAGATCTCACTGCAGAAAGAACATCGTTGTTGTTGTCATTTAGTTGCTAAGTCATGTCTGACTCTTTGCCATCCAATGGACTGTACCCCACCAGTCTTCTGTGTCCATGGGATCTCCCTGGCACAGACACTGGAGTGGGTTGCCATTTCCTTTTCCAGGAGATTTTCCTGACCCAGGGTTCCTATGTCTCCCTGCTTTGCAGATGGAACCTTTACCACTTAGCCACCTGGGAAGCCTGAAAGAACAGTATCCTATACTAAGTTCTGTTTTTAGCTCTACCCATACTAGTCGGGTGATTTTAAGCAAATTATTTAATTCATGTTCTTCTTAGCTTCCTCATAATTCTTGTCTCCTTGTCAAGAGATTTACATGAAATCATGTGAGAAAACAATGAGCCGAAGCTGAGGTCTGGCTCATGGAAAGTCCTCGATAAGAAATAGCTTCTATTATGGTCAATATGAAAACAACAACTAAAAACTATTATGTTATTATCATGGACCTTCAAATGTGTCATGTAGTGAGTATGTGTATCTCCTTACTGTAGAGAATACATGTGAGATATGTCTGCTGACTTGAAGAAATTTATAACTTAGTTTCATGGCTTTAAGGAGCTCATTTTCTATTCTAGACCAACTATTTAAAGCAAATAGGGGACATTACAGTATAATCATCACAGAACAACTATAGCACCTGTGGTGCTTATTTGGAAGTACAGATCTGCACCTTTCCTAAAACTAGTGGTTTGAAAGGTCTGAGGTCAGTTCATCTGTACTTTTGACTAGAGCTCTAGGGGATTCTTTTATGGGTTCTAAAAAAAAAAAAAGATTATATTCATGGTACTTCGGAATTTTCAAATGTATGTATTTTAGAGTCTCTGACCAAACAGCTCATAAAGGTGGCTTGACTGAGTTCTGGGTTTTTCCATTCTCAATCTTATCTATATGTTGCTTGCTCCATATGTTGTTTTAAATAAAATTTTTGATATTTTGAAACATCTTCAGCCTTTTTGTAGAGATTTTAAGATTTTTTTTGTAAAACTACGATGCTTTATTAATACCTTCAAGCTTATTTCTTTTAGATGTTAGATTAAAATTCCTCGATGAGCCTACAAAATGTTAAAGATGCTGTATTGTATCCTATTCAGGCTGGACTTGGCTTCTCTGAGGACAGGGCTACAAGTAATTTTCTGTCCTATGTGAAATGTTTAGGTGAAGTCTCTTCTGGGTCTCTGAGGATCGGCGCAGTTAGTGCACCAATCTATAATGCCCATGAGAAAATGAAAGTGCCTGATGTTTTGTTCTACGACAACATCCAGGTAAGATCAGCGTTTTGCATTCATGGGTAAGTAAATCACCTCCTACATTGTGGTAATTAACTCTAGTTCAAGTATAACCGTTGTCTGTGTTTGTAATCTGCTAAGTTTCATTCAGATGTTGATGAATGAGGTGTTGAAACATCTTTTATGAGTGCATTATAAAGTTATAAATTCTTTCCGAAGTTACTTGAGAATGGAAAGAGTTGCTGCAATGATTAGAGTAATAAATTTTATACACACACATAACTGTACTTTAAGTAAAATGAATATATTATTAAATTAAAAACAAAAAGCACTCATATTCATTCTCCTGCATTTTTGTTAGTTAAATCATTTCAAGTAATTCAAAGAAGGATGTGTCCTATGTATTCTTTTCCTCACGTTTCTTTCCTTTTTCTGAAAACGCCTAGTATTTTTCTGTCCTTTACTTTTTAAAACCTTTTTCCAGTGGACCAGAGTAGACAAATTTCCACTTGTATATGATGCTTCCACACAGATACAGAAATAAGTGTGTGCCCAGAAAGCTGTATTATAGATGTTCACTTTAATAAGAAATCTTTCCAGAGAAAATTATTCATAATATAAAAGGATTTTTTCTTTTCCAGATTTTCTGTCATGTGGTCATATATTTATTTTATAATATAAAACATACTTAAATATTTCTCTAATATTTGGTCACCAATTTGCATATATATTATAATCACACATTTACAAATTACGTTTGAAGTACTTCTAGCCATTTTCTCTATATTAAGGAATTAGAGAATTAAAGTAAATTATTTTTATCTGCCATTCCCCAATTCTTATTGTTGTCCTATGAATATCATAATTTATATCCCTATATTATATTAACAATAAAAGGTATCTAGGCAAATTCTTCTTTCTCCATAAAAGTCTTGATTAAATATTTTTGAAGTCTGTCCAAATTATAATTATCCATGACATAGTGGAAGGCATAGCCTGGATTTGCTTTTTGTTTTTTTTTTCATTCTAGGGACCATTAACTAACATCAGTTTTATTTTTCTTCCAGAGCATTAATGCTCTTATACAAGCAGGGAACAAAAGAACAGAAAATAAGGTTACTTATAAGGCACAAAGGAATAAAGAATCTTGTCTGTCAAAGACCAAAACATGCTTGTAAGGAAAATATTTCCAAGCATTTGTGCTACCACACTCTGTTCATGTAGTAGAAAGGACTGAATTAAAAAGAATGAGGAAACTTGTCATAAGTGACAATTTGAAAAACTCCATGGCAGCAAAGGTTGAAAAGACTTCCCAGCATGTAAGAACGGAGGAAATTCGGCAGCAGGGAGGGCCATCGTGCCCTGAACACAGTGTCTGTTGCCATGGTGTTTGTGAGCTGGACGTTGAGGCCCGCAGTGCTGCTGTGAACTTTACACAGCGGCCCTGAGGGATTTCTGTAGCCTGTCTCCAAACGTACCCTCTCTTCACAAAGCATTATGCATTAACCATTAATGAAAACATCCAGCTGTGCCAGTTCTCGGAATGGGGACTTGATTAAATTCAGCTTTGTTGCACATGTTACTGTTGTCCTTTGTGTTGCACTTCACCTGTGAAGCAGTGTCTTCCGTGCCTCTTGAATATTTCGGTGCTTCTATACTCTGATGCTGGGAAGGATTGGGGGCGGGAGGAGAAGGGGACGACAGAGAATGAGATGGCTGGATGGCATTACTGACTCGATGGACATGAGTTTGAGTGAACTCCGGGAGTTGGTGATGGACAGGGAGGCCTGGCGTGCTGTGGTTCATGGGTTCGCAAAGAGTTGAACACGACTGAGCAACTGAACTGAACTCAACTGGACTGATACCATCTTGTTCTGTGCCTGTGGTCTCCTTGCACTCTGTGTTGTAATTGATCTTTAAAACACCTTTTCCATACCACTAAGATAAAACCTTGTGTTGTTTTAATTTTGTATCTCTAGTACACAGCATAGTGCCTGGCTCATAGTGCCTACTGAGTAAATATGTGTTGAGTGAATTAATAAAAGAAGGAAAAAGATGTTGAATGCTCTTAATTAGGAGTATATTTTTATTAGATCTCTCTTTAAGGAATATTTTACTTGCAGTAGTAAAGAGGAGAAATTGGAGGAGAGATTAATAGCCTCTTAAGCCTAATGAGCTTTAGAGCTGAAAAAAAATTTTTTTAAATGTCTGCCTCGTGTCTGTCCTTGTTCTAGGATATTATTGGATTGGCCAAAAACTTGGCTCAGGTTTTTAAACCCAAACAAACTTTTTGACCAATCCAATATCAGAACACAGAGATTAAAGTACATACATACACAGTTCCAGGGCTCAAGTTGCCTGAGTCTCTCAAGGGGAAAAGCAGTCAAGTGCACGTGGTTACTGTAGAGTGTGATCGAAGTGCACACAGGTTACTGTGGTAGCACTGATGAGGTGGCGGTCCGGATTGGAATGACCCCGGAAAACGAGTTCACCAGGTGAAGCTGAAAGACACAGGCAGAGACACGAGCATTTTCAGACTCGGCTACGTAAGAGTGGAGCTCATTTAGGAAGCTACATCTAAATCATTGTCGTGGCCAGAGGTGAGGTTTAAAATGGAAGAATGACAAGAAATGAGGCTGATGAGTTAAAAGGTCATATTATACGGGCCTTGCTAATGAAGGAACTGGGAAACTACTCAGAAGAAGTGCGAAAACTGTTGAAAACTTTCAGGAACATTTCTGCTTTCGCTAACTTTGCATTCATTCTGTATCATTACCTGTGAGTTGGAACAAATACAGAGAGGGACTAGTTAGGAGGCTGTGGCAGTAGATCAGGTGAGCTTAGGGAGGGTCTGGATGAAGACAGAGACAGTGGGGACAGAGCGGAGAGGACGCACTGTGGGGCCACACGGGAGGTGGGGGGCCGATGGAGCTTTCTGATGGATGAAAGTGAAAGAGTTTCCCTCACGGAGCACGCAGTCTGCTGGCAAAGTCCATAGACGACTGAAGAGAAAATGATTCTCCACTGTGCCCGTGATTGGAGCACACAATAGGAGAGTGACGGGGGACGAGGTTGAGACTAAATCCAAAAGATAAGGAGTAATCCTTGTTCTGAAGGTATTAGTCATTTAAAGAATTTTGGGGAAGAGAAAAACTGACATGATTGTGAACCAGGAAATGACTGTCAGTACTGTGGAGCACATATTGACTCAAGGAGACACTAAAGTTTGAGATGCCACATTGGTGGGTAAAAATCTAGGCCAGAGATGAGAAAGAAAAAAAAAAAGAAAACTTGGATGAAAGCTATGGGAATGGGGGAAAAAAAAAGAATGATACAGTAAATTTGAGGTGGCTGGATAGCTTAGATTTGGCTTTTGCTAAGGGTCAACTGAGTTGGGCACGAAGAAAGTGATGATTGGGTCAGGTTGTAGAAAATGATGCTATTAATTGGGATTAGAAATACAGGCTAAAGAATGTAGTAAGGAATGAGCCAAGTTTTAGGTGTATTCAGTTCTAGGAGACTGGGAAACAGCCAAGTATAATTCAGTATTTCCTCAGAAATGTGGGGCTGGTGTCAAGAAGAAAGGTCTTGCTGTTGAAGACCAGTGTAAAGTTAGTGGTTGAAGCCCTGGAGTGGATGAGTGGGTACAGGGAGAGAGGGGTCAGCAGTGACTCTTCCAGCACTGAGGTGCACGCTGCCCTTCAGATGGGTGCTCACATACAAGAAGGCTTAACCTGGTCTGCCCCATCCCGAGGTTCCCAGGAAAGCAGGTCACAAGGGACTGAAAGAGAACAGAAATTCCTTTTCTGTTCTCTGGAAGAAAATCAGTATTTAAGGAATTGCTGCAGAAAGAAGATACAACCCAAAACACCATGGAGAGAAACCGTTAGAGAGGTAGGAGGGAATCAGGAGAGGAGACTTGGAAGAAACTGTGGTACCGAGGGGCCAAGAGGTTAAGAAAAGAACTGTGCAGGCATGACCTTAGCCTTTGCTAACGTTTGTTGACTTGAATAATCTAGTTAGGTGTAATCAGGGCAAAAAGTAGGAAGACATGAGAAAAAGTAAAGACGACAACTATAGTTTGGATTATTACTCAGTGTTCGCATTGCTTTTTTACCTGCTGTCTGTTTGTTCCAACTTTTCTATTTTTCGTGGAGATTAGCCCAGGTATTTCTGGTATTTTCTGGAAATCAGCACTGATTGTTCATCTTAGTTAGACAGAAGAGTTCTGCAGACCAAATTATAACTAGAACCCAAATTAGAAGCCAAATATTGTAAGTCTCCCTTTTAACGTGGGTAACCGTGTACCCTCGTTTGCTCAAAATGGTCCCTGTTTATACTTGTTGTCCCAGCATAATTATTAATAACATTTTATTCTAAAAAGTACTCTAGAATGAACAAAATAGCTGACCCTACTTCAAGCCTCATTAAAACTCCAGTTCCATGGTTTATCCGAAAGCATTTTTTAAAAATTACAATTACCAAGATAAACATTAAGGAAAACTCATCTGTTCTTGAAAGAGGGGGAAAACTTTTTTAGTTTTTCTAGAAACTCTGAAAGAAAATATTGGTATTGCTTAACATGAGAAGTAAAAGGAAAATATTTTAGATGTGGGAAAAAAAATCACAAACCAAGTTTAAAAAAAAGAGTGGCACCGAGAACAGTATCTATAGCATGTATAAGATGCAAAAGGTTAAGTTGCCTTTTTCACAAATAGAGAACTTCAATAACTTTAGTACTTTGAGGCCTTTATTGTTCTGATACAGAAAACCAAGAGGAAATAGGGATATGAATCGTTCCAGGCTGTAGTTCTCCCTTTAATCCTGGATGAGCCTTTTTGACCTACTTATGATTGCCCTATTTTTCAAGATACAAAAGAGCAATGTAATTTCCTCTGTGACTACTGTGAACAACTTTAATCTTACTCTTATTATATTGTGTCATGATTTGAACTTAAAAATATGAAGAATTTTTAAAAATATATAATTTTTTGGAGTATAGTTGCTGACATTTTTAATTCTAAACCTACAGTATACATTGAAAATCATAGTTAAGAAGTCAATGTAAGATTTTCTGTGAAATCTCTAATTGTTTTAAAAAGTCTTTGTATATTTACATTCAGTTCAATTCAGTTCAGTTGCTCAGTTGTGTCCGACTCTTTGCGACCCCATGAATCACAGCCCGCCAGGCCTCCCTGTCCATCACCAACTCCCGGAGTTCACTCAAACTCATGTCTATCGAGTCGGTGATGCCATCCAGCCATCTCATTCTCTGTCGTCTCCATCTCCTCCCTCCCCCAATCCCTCCCAGCATCAGAGTATTAATTTAAATATCACATTAAATTATAAGCCAACTCTCCATAGTACAATAGCTGAAAAATATTTTGAGTCACATTATAAAAACTCTTTGAAATATGTGTCGGTCAGTGGTTGAGTCTTGCTAAGGTAGACCATTTCAGGTCTTCAGTATCAGTGACCCAGTTGGTTATATAACTTATTTTTGACCACAGCATGCATTTTAATTTTTTAGCATAATCAAATTGAGTGTTGTCTATTATAGTAGTTGTTTTTCTTTCCATGAAGATATCTTTATAGCTGTTAACTTTCTTATTTCACCTTCATTATGCAAAACACAATTAACCTCTAGTCGTTTTTTCCTCTAGCACATGATAGTGATGGAAGATATGCTCAAAGACTTTCTTCTTGGAGAACACCTATTATTGGTTGGAAACCAGGTGAGTTATGGCTGAAACCAAGTACTAATGAATACTAATAAAACCAGGTACTAACAATAATATGGTTTAAAAGCCGTATGTTTCTTCTGCTGATGGAGTAAGTTTTCAAAAATGATTTTTTTCCCCCTAGCTAAATGACTAGTTGAAATTAAACAATAGGGGCTTCTACTTTCTAAACTTTAGAGTTACCTCAGGGCTTAAATCACTACCTCCCACCCTCCCCATTCAATTTTCCATCAATTCCTATCCATTCTGCCTTATAATATCTTTTTTCCAACACCTGTAACCCAGCCCAGCTCACCATCACCTATCACCTGGATTGTAAAACCTTCCTAATATAAGGTTCTTAGACCCAAGCTTACACCCACTGTGATCTACTTTCTACTCTGCAGCCAGATGGATACTTGTGAAACTAAAATCTGAGTCGTCTTTTGCTTGAGCTGGTTCCCTGTTGCCCTTAGGTGTAGTTTTTAGTATGGCTTAGAGTGTCCTGCAGGAGCAGCCCCTGCCCACTTACCCAGTCCTAAGGTTTGGCTCCCTCCTTTCTTGTATTTGGTGTTAGCTTGAGCTACACTGAGGGCTTCCCAGGTGGTTCAGAGCTAAAGAATCCACCTGCAAATGCAGGAGACCTGGGTTCGATCTCAGGGTCAGGAAGATCTCCTGGAGGAGGAAATGGTAACCCACTCCAGTATTCTTGCCTGAGAAATCCCATGGACAGAGGAGCCTGGCAGGCTACGGTCCATGGGGTTGCAAAGAGTCGGACACGACTGAACCACTGACCTCGAGGAGCCACTCTGAACTTCCTTCAGTCCTCATCTCCACTCTGGTCCTTGAAGCACGCTCTTCTCTCTGCCTGGAGCACTCGCCACCCCCTTCCCACACCCCTTTTCTCTAACTCCGGGAGGTGTTCTTCTCTTGTCCCAGCTGAGTTAGGCTCCCCCTGCTTCTGCATGGCTTCCTTCCGTCTCCCCGTCATCACACCCGTCATGTGTCACTGTGCCCACATGTAGAATGACTGTCCTCCCGGCTTGTCTGTCTGCTCCTCAAGGGCAGGGACCGTGCTTCCCGCTCTTCTGTGTCCTTTGTTCCTGGTACAGTGCTTGCTGCCAAGTAGTGGGTACTGAATACGTGTCTGTGGAGGGATTGATGGCATTCTAGTCTAATATCTAGAGGTTTCTGATAATTTTCAATGGAATTACCAGACTCAGAGTGAACAGCACCTTTGGTTTTTTAAATTAGTTTAAAATTAAGGATAACAAGCTTTCAAAGGAAGTTTGGTCTTTCTTTCTGTCTTTTAACTTATAAAAACAGTGCATATTCTTTATTTAGTGCCTCAAACTTGATTTTTTTAAAAATAAAAATGGGCCAACTGAGTGTTTTTTGTTTTTTTAATAAAAAAGGGCCAATTGGGCGGTTTACTGGTTGAGTTCACAGACTTGGCAGTTGGCTGGCTAGAGGTCCAGTCGCAACTCTTTTACAGATGGCTGTGACTTTGGGCACATTCCTAATCTTACTCAGGCTCAGTTTCCTGATATCTAACCTAGGAATACAAATCGTATGCACTCTGTTGGGCTAATGTAAGGATCACATGAGATGATGCATGGAAAGCACTTCTCACTATGCCTGGCTCATGGTAGGCACTCAGTTAAAATTAAATCTGTGGGTCATGGTATTTTTAAAAAGGACTTTAATACTCCATTTCTTTTTTTTTTCTAAGCAAGAATTAAATAGTGAGCAATAAAATATTCACAGTCTTCTCTTCACTATTTATAAAGTCCTACCAACTTTTATTTAGTGAAAAATCATTTTTTCCTGATGAGTCTATGTATCAGCTTGGGAGGATGAGGATCAGTAAATAATCCGACATTCAGTACTTGATACTGAGGCCCAGGAGGTCAAGTTCTCATCCGGCTCTGAACAATCATGACTCTCCTCTCACTTTGCAAAATGATGACTTGATAGCCCAGTGTACCTCACAAAACTTGTTAAACTCTGGTATACTCAGTGCATTCTTTTCTGATCTTCTGTGGTTACCTGAATTGCCTTAGACACAATCTGCTGGCATCTCAACAGCTGCAGACCAAGAATACACAGAGCTGGTGGTTGAGGAATAATTTTTTTGCTAAGGAGCAGGCTTTCAAAAGGAAGGTTCCTAGAGATCAAGCTGCACTGTTCAAGCAGTTTTGATGTATCCCAGCTGATACTGATGTCCTGGGGTTTAGTGGGTAGAATCCAGTAAGAGTTTCCTGGTAAAGGCAGGGTTTACAATTAAGTTGAATAATAGAGTCAGGGTTTCACAAAGTTGTCTAAGTTGAAAGGTTGAAGTTAGAGCTAGCCAGAAACCAGAGAGACAGGGAGAGCATTCTACTCTCTGGGGGACTGGGGAGAGCTATAGGGAGCTTCCCTGGTGACTCAGATGGTAAAGAACCCGCTTGCAATATGGGAGACCTGGGTTCAGTCCCTGGGTTGGGAAGATCCCCTGGAGGAGGGCGTGGCAACCCACTCCAGTATTCTTGCCTGGAGAATCCCCATGAACAGAGGAGCCTGGTGGCCTACAGGCCATGGAGTTGCAAAGAGTTGGACACGACTAAGTGACTAAGCACAACACAGCATATATAGGTTGAAGGCAGAGTTGAGCCGAGGATTGCTTCTTCTTTATGATAAGTGAAAAAGAGACTATGGACATACTTTGAAATCACTCTAGAGTGCTATACGAATGTTGGTGTGAAATCCTGTATGCTACCTCTAGTCTGTTTCTATGTGTGTGTGAACGTATGCAATCATGTCTGACTATTTGTGACCCCATGGTCTGTAGCCTGGCAGGCTCCTCTGTCCACAGAATTTTCCAGGCAAGAATACTGGAGCGGGTTGCCATTTCCTACTCCAGGGGGTTTTCACAACCCAGGATTGAACTCACATCTCTTGGATCTCCTGAATTGACAGGCAGATTCTTTACCACCGTGCCACCTATTTCTAGTTCCAAGGAAAAGAATAAGGCACAAAGGGCTTGGCGTTGGGTGGAGGGAAGAGCAGCTCCCTCTCTACATGTGCATGGGTGAACCCGGCATCCAGCGAGGGATTTCAGGCTTGCCAAGAGTTGGCAGAGGAACCTCTGGGAAGACCCTGCTGAAACCCTCTGGAGATGCCAAGCAGGAGGAGGGGTATCACACCAACCTCTCTGAATTAGCGCTGTTGTCAGCAGGTCAGTGTCTCCCCTTCTTTTACCTGTAGGGTGTCATCCTCTACTTTGGAGAAAGAGAAATATTGAGAAACAGAGATTGCATTCATTAGAAATTTGCTACACTTAACTGTACTTTGTCATGTCAGAAGGGTTCTTTATCCTCTCATTATAAACCTCTAAGGTGATCAGTGTCATATAATTATACCAATGTTGCAGGAACTTTTAGTTGGGTTTTATAAGTAAATTCTGCTACCTGTGTCCATGAAACCATCTAGTGAAAAACTAAGACTCTCAGGCTGTCATTTGATGTCTTCCATTGTCTAATCTCACTCCACTTGCAGTCTTGTGTCTCATTTCTCCCCTGAAAATCACATCCTCAGATTTTAACACACTATTTTCCAAACACCTTCTTGTTAGTTGCTCAGTCGTGTCCGACTCTTTGCGATCCCATGGACTGTAGCCCGTCAGGCTCCTCTGTCCTTGGGATTTTCCATGTTAGAATACTGGAGTTGTTTGCCATTTCCTACTCCAAGAGATCCCGACCCAGGGATCGAACCCGTGTCTCTTAATCTCCTGCATTGGCAGATGGATTCTTTACCACTGAGCCACCAGGGAAGCCCAAACACCTTCTTATCAGTGTTATATTTTAGTGTTTGATCTTCACCAGCCTGCTGTCTTCTTTCCCCCATCTTTGCCTATTCAAATCCTCCCAGTCTCAGAGGGCAGTGTGGTATCATGGAAAAGCAGAAAGCTGGGAATCCAGAGGTCTGCCTTCCTGTGCAGACTGTTTGTCTCTGTATGTACTATTGGGTTCATTGCTATTCCTCCTTAAAGGGCTTTGTCTTTTTTTGTTTCTTTCCTTTTCTTATCTGTAAAATGATAGGACTGGTGTTTTCTAAGCTCCCTCTGACTGTAATATATATGTAATATATATTATTAATATTATATATATTATATATAATATATATATAATATTATGTAATATACTTCTTTAATAAAGTCATCCTGAACACTTCAGGCTGAAGGTTTGGGACCATTCTCTGAATTGTTACAGCAGGCCATTTAGATTTCTTTTGACTTCTGTTGGACTTATGCATCCACCTGCCATCTCTCTCCTGAAAAGAGAGAGAGCCCCTTGAGAAGAGTCTTATTTTTGTGTCCTCCCCGATGTCTTGTGTATAATAGACATTTAACAAATATACTTTAGAGGACTGCCTAGAATAAATTTCTGCTGAGTAGGCAAAATGATTTAGAAGTGATTTGAACTTAAAACGTAGGCTTTCTTGGATTATTTTCAGGAGATTCTAAAACGAACTGACTAAACTTCTTATTCGGTAAACTTGCACCTGTTTGATGAAGGAAACGATGAATAAGATAGAATCTAGGGAGTGAGAGAAAATACTTAGGAGAAAAAATACTTTCATGGCCCGTATAGCTGGGTATGATTACATACTGATGGGATCAGGTCAGAGATTGGCAGCATTATCACTAGGACAGAATAATGAAACGCTAATTATTTAATTTTTTCTAATAGTGATTAAGTGCTAAGTAGTATTTAGCTAGTTAAATGAGACACAACTTTGCACATGTTACACTTGCCAGGTCAACAAGTGAAAATTGGACTTTTTATGGTAGCTGGTTAAAACCTCAATGGAACTTTGTGAATAGTTTAGTCAACTTCAGTAACTTTCAAACTTGCTTTCAAAAAGTAGCATCTGTGTTAAGATATGGGGAAGATTCTATGGTTAGACTTTTATCTTTTCCTTTATTGAAGTATAACTGACAAGAAAAATTATAATATATTCAAAGTGTACAGCATGATGATTTAATATATTGGGTTTGCCAAAAAGTTCGTTTGGGTTTTCCTGTAATATCTTTTTTTTTTAATTGATGAATTTATTTTAATTGGAGGATGATTACTTTACAGTATTGTGGTGGTTTTTGCCATACATACACCGACATGAATCAGCCACAGGTGCACACGTGTCCCCAGATCCTGAAGCCCCCTCCCGCCTTCCTCCCCACTCCATCCCTCTGGGTTGTCCCAGAGCACAGGCTTTGAGAGCCCTGCTTTATGCATTGAACTTGCACTGGTCATCTGTTTTACATGTGGTAATATACATGTTTCTTACAGATACCTATACATTGTAAAAAAATTTCTCCTACTGGGATATACTACATTCATTACATCATGTATTTACTTTTTTATTTATATATTTATTTGGTGAGAACATTTAAGTTTTACTGTCTTAGCAAATTTTAATTATACAGCACAATGTTTCTTTAACTGTAGTTACCATGTTGCACCATTAGATCCTCAGATTTATTCATCTTCTGTGTGAAAGTCTGTCCCCTTTTACCAACCTTTCCCTATTTCCTCCACTGCCCAGACCCTGGCAATCACTTTTCTACTCTTTTTGAGTGAAGTCTTTTGCACCTGTGGACTCTTTATCTTTGACAAAGCAGGGGAAAATATACAATGGAGAAAAGACAATCTCCTTAACAAGTGGTTCTGGGAAAACTGGTCAATCACCTGTAAAAGAATGAAACTAGAACACCTTCTAACGCCATACACAAAAATAAACTCAAAATGTATTAAAGATCTAAATATAAGACCAGAAACTATAAAACTCTTAGAGGAAAACATAGGCAGGACACTCTCTGACCTGAATCACAGCAAGATCCTCTATGATCCACCTCCCAGACTAGTGGAAATAAAAACAAAAATAAACAAATGGGACTTACTTAAAAGCTTTTGCACGAAAGAAGGAAACTATAAGCAAGGTGAAAAGACAGTCTTCAGAATGGGAGAAAATAATAGCAAATGAAGCAACTGACAAAGAATTAATCTCAAAAATATACAAGCAGCTGATGCAGCTCAATACCAGAAAAATAAATGACCCAATCAAAAAATGGGCCAAAGAACCAAACAGACATTTCTCTAAAGAAGACATACAGATGGCTAACAAACACATGAAAAGAAGCTCACTCATTATCAGAGAAAGTAGTATTTAGCTAGTTAGGCAAATCAAAACCACAATGAGGTACCATCTCATTCCAGTCAGAATGGCTGCCATCAGACAGTTTACAAACAATAAATGCTGGAGAGGGTGTGGAGAAAAGGGGACCTACTTACAGTGTTGATGGGAATGCAAACTAAAACAGCCACTGTGGAGAGCAGTGTGGAGATTGCTTAAAAAACTGGAACTAGAATTGCTATACAACCCAGCAATCCCACTGCTGGGCATACACACCGAGCAAACCAGAATTCAGAGAGACACGTGTACCCCAATGTTCATTGCAGCACTGTTTACAACAGATAGGACATGGAATCAACCTAGATGTCCATCAGCAGACGAATGGATAAGAATTTGTCGTACATATACACAATGGAATATTACTCAGCTATAAAAAAGAATACATTTGAGTCAGTTCTAATAAGGTGGATGAAACTGGAGCCTATTATACAGAGTGAAGTAAGCCAGAAAAAGAAACACCAATACAATATATTAACTCATATTTATGGAATTTAGAAAGATGGTAACGACCACTCTATCTGCACGACAGCAAAAGAGGCACAGATGTAAAGAACAGACTTTTGGACTTTGTGGGAGAAGGTGAAGGTGGGATGATATGAGAGAATAGCATTTAAACATGTATCTTATCATGTGTAAGATAGATGACCAGTGCAAATTCGATGCATGAAGCAGGGCAGCCAAGGCTGGTGCTCTGGGACAACCCAGAGGGATGGGGTGGGGAGGGAGGTTGGAGGGGAGTTCAGGATGGTGGGACACATGTACACCCATGGCTGATTCATGTCAATGTATGGCAAAAACCACCACACTATTGTAAAGTAGTTAGCCTCCAATTTAATTAATTTTTAATAAAGACTGAAATATAAATGATACCATGCAGTATTTGTCTTTGTCAGTCTCATTTTTCTTAGCATGATGCCCACCAGGTTCATTACTATCATGACTCTTAAATGCTTCTATTTGGTGTGTATGGGAGAGAAGAAAGACACCCGTAGTATCAGTTGGCAAATGTAGAGCAGGTACTCCACAGTGGTGCCCTTTGTAAGAGCCAGTGTGGAGTTATGTGTTCCCTTTCCCAGTGCTTTCTTCAGAGACCTGATCGTCTGGGAGATTCCTTGTTCAGGAACGTGTACTTCTGCAGTTGTCGTAACTCAGGTGCTACGTCAGTACCTTTTCAAACGCCCTGCTTCATTTATTAGTGCTACTTCAATTCAGTTCAGTCGCTAGGTTGTGTCCGACTCTTTGTGACCCCATGAATCGCAGCACGCCAGGCCTCCCTGTCCATCACCAACTCCCGGAGTTCACTCAAACTCATGTCCATTGAGTCGGTGATGCCATCCAGCCATTTCATTCTCTGTCGTCCCCTTCTCCTCCCACCCACAATCCCTCCTAGCATCAAACTCTTTTCCAGTGAGTCAACTCGTCACATGAGGTGGCCAAAGTATTGGAGTTACAGCTTTAGCATCAGTCCTTCCAATGAACACCCAGGATTGATCTCCTTTAGGATGGACTGGTTGGATCTCCTTGCAGTCCAGGGGACTCTCAAGAGTCTTCTCCAGCACCACAGTTCAAAAGCATCAACTCTTCAGCGATCAGCTTTCTTCACAGTCCAACTCTCACATCCATACATGACCACGGGAAAAACCATAGCCTTGACTAGACGGACCTTTGTTGGCAAAGTAATGTCTCTGCTTTTTAATATGCTATCTAGGTTGGTCATAACTTTCCTTCCAAGGAGTAAGCGTCTTTTAATTTCCTGGCTGCAGTCAGCATCTACAGTGATTTTGGAGCCCAAAAAAACAAAGTCTGACAGTGTTTCCCCATCTATTTCCCATGAAGTGATGGGACCAGATGCCATGATCTTTGTTTTCTGAATATTGAGCTTCAAGCCAACCTTTTCACTCTCTTTCACTTTCATCAAGAGGCTTTTGAGTGCCTCTTCACTTTCTGCCATAAGGGTTGTGTCATCTGCATATCTGAGGTTATTGGTATTTCTCCCAGCAATCTTGACTCCAGCCTGTGCTTCTTCCAGCCCAGCGTTCCTCATGATGTACTCTGCATAGAAGTTAAATAAGCAAGGTGACAATATACAGCCTTGACGTACTCCTTTTCCTATTTGGAACCAGTCTGTTGTTCCATGTCCAGTTCTGACTGTTGCTTCCTGACCTGCATACAGGTTCCTCAAGAGGCAGGTCAGGTGGTCTGGTATTCCCATCTCTCTCAGAATTTTCCACAGTTTATTGTGATCCACACAGTCAAAGGCATGGCATAGTCGAAGAAGCAGAAATAGATGTTTTTCTGGAACTCTCTTGCTTTCTCCATGATCCAGCGGATGTTGACAATTTGATCTCTGGTGCCTCTGCCTTTTCTAAAACCTGCTTGAACATCTGGGAGTTCACGGTTCACATATTGCTGAAGCCTGGTTTGGAGAACTTTGAACATGACTTTACTAGCATGTGAGATGAGTGCAATTGTGCGGTAGTTTGAGCATTCTTTGGCCTTGCCTTTCTTTGGGATTGGAATGAAGACTGACCTTTTCCAGTCCTGTGGCCACTGCTGAGTTTTCCAAATTTGCTGGCATATTGAGTGCAGCACTTTCACAGCATCATCTTTCAGGATTTGAAATAGCTCAACTGGAATTCCATCACCTCCACTAGCTTTGTTCGTAGTGATGCTTTCTAAGGTGCACTTGACTTCACATTCCAAGATGTCTGGCTCTAGGTGAGTGATCACGCCATCATGATTATCTTGGTTGTGAAGATCTTTTTTGTACAGTTCTTCTGTGTATTCTTGCCACGTCTTCTTAATATCTTCTGCTTCTGTTAGGTCCATACCATTTCTGTCCTTTATCGAGCCCATCTTTGTATGAAATTTTCCCTTGGAAACTCTAATTTTCTTGAAGAGTTCTCTTATTTTTCCTATTCTGTTGTTTTCCTCTATTTCTTTGCATTGATCGCTGAGAAAGGCTTTCTTATCTCTCCTTGCTATTCTTCGGAACTCTGCATTAAAATGCTTATATCTTTCCTTTTCTCCTTTGCTTTTCTCTTCTCTTCTTTTCACAGCTATTTGTAAGGCCTCTTCAGACAGCCATTTTGCTTTTTTACATTTCTTTTCCATGGGGATGGTCTTGGTCCCTGTCTCCTGTACAATGTCACGAACCTCTGTCCAGAGTTCATCAGGCACTCTATCTATCAGATCTAGTCCCTTAAATCTATTTCTCACTTCCACTGTATAATCATAAGGGATTTGATTTAGGTCATATCTGAATGGTCTAGTAGTTTTCCCTACTTTCTTCAATTTAAGTGTGAATTTGGCAATAAGGAGTTCATGATCTGAGCCACAGTCAGCTCCTGGTCTTGTTTTTGCTAACTGTATAGAGCTTCTCCATCTTTGGCTGCAAAGAATATAATCAGTCTGAATTTGGTGTTGACCATCTGGTGATATCCATGTGTAGAGTCTTCTCTTGTGTTGTTGAAGAGGGTGTTTGCTATGACCAGTGCATTCTCTTGGCAAAACTCTATTAGCCTTTGCCCTGCTTCATTCCGTGCTCCAAGGCCAAATTTGCCTGTTACTCCAGGTGTTTCTTGACTTCCTACCTTTGCATTCCAGTCCCCTGTAATGAAAAGGACATCTTTTTTGGGTGTTAGTTCTAAAAGTTCTTGTAGGTCTTCATAGAACCGTTCAACTTTGGCTTCTTCAGTGTTACTGGTTGGGGCATAGGCTTGGATTACTGTAATATTGAATGTAATATTGATGGTGGTACTTCTGTACCTCTCAATAAGTTACGCACCTTCTCACCTGCATACTTTACCAACCTTAAGAACCAAAACAATGAAAAAAGAAAAAGACAGGCAAGCAGAGCTACAACTGTTAGGTTAAGAATGACTGATACTCAGCTCTCATGGGGTGGTGTCACTGGTGTTTCCACTCAAATGCAAAGTGACAACCATCTGGGAAAATGCCTGTTTTAATTGCATGATTTAGTTTGAAACTAAGTAAACCATTTTTAGTAGTTGATCAGGCTCCTTTTTTACTCTCTTTCTGAAACATTACGTGCTGTGCTATGCTTAGTCACTCAGTAGTGTCCGACTCTTTGTGGCCCCATGGACTCTAGCGCACCAGGCTCCTCTGTCAGTGGGGATTCTCTAAGCAAGAATACAGGAATGGGTTGCCATGCCCTCCTCCAGAGGATCTTCCCAACCCAAGGATCGAACCCAGATCTCCTGCATTGCAGGCAGATTTCTTACTGTCTGAGCCACCAGGGAAGCCCAAGAATACTGGAGTGGGTATCCTATCCCTTCTCCAGGAGATTTTCCCAACCCAGGAATCGAACTTGGGTGAAACATTACGTGATGACTACTCAAAAAGCAAAAAAAGTTAATTAGAATTGAAGCTTTGGGCATTAAATATTGACAGAGAAGCCAGCAGTGGGTTGATGTACAAATGCAATAATGTAATGAATGCTATTAATACAAGCTGTCTAAACATAGATTCAGTCTACCCAGCCTTCTGTTTTGCAAATTAGAAACTGGCTGAAGTTCATGAAAGGAACTTTTCAGTAGTTGAAGTTGTCAATTTAATGTTGCTTTGAAAGATCGCTGTTACTTGTAGCAACTTTTATTGTGAGGAAATTAAAGGGGACACATGTTGATCTTGATGTATCTCAATGTTTATCATCTTTATTGAGCCAAATCCCATCTTTTCTTTCCATGTATTACTATCTTTTGTAAGAATCTATGATATTAGATGAGTTTCGTAACTGTTGGGAAGCTAAAAACAAGTCTATAAACATCACTTATCATAGCAACATAAAGTAGGCCCCATCTTCTTTTGGTGAAATAAAATTGATTTTATCTTTTCATTTTTCTGTGTGGGATTGTTTTTGGAACAGTCCATCAACTTTCCAGTAAAAGAAGCAGAATTGCTGCCTGTCAGCCGAAAGGGATAGGATACCCTGAAATTACATGTTTCGTGGTCCCTTAGTATACAGTGCTGCATATTGTAGATCTTTGTTAGTATGCAGTATATGCATTATTTTCTACTTACTGTAATTATACCGTTACATGTACCTTTCATGCAATTAGTTTCCTGCTGGCTTTTTGAAAAAATTGTAACGTGACTTTCTATTTATTTCAGCTTTCCTGACAGTAAAAAAGAGAAATAGCTATTTACTTTCAAGCCAGTGATGCTTTTATCATCACAGCTCTCTTCAGGAATAAGCTTTCTACACAGAGAATAGACATATGGACATGGGGAGAGGGGAGGAGAGGTGAGATGTATGGAGAGAGTCACATGGAAACTTACATTACCATATGTAAAATAGATAGCCAGCAGGAATTTGCTGTATGGCTCAGGAAACTTAAACAGGAGCTCTGTATAGACCTAGAGGGGTGGGATGGGGAGGGAGATGGGAAGGAGGTTCAAAAGGGAGAGGATATATGTATATCCATGGCTGATTCATGCTGAGGTTTGGCAGAAAACAACAACATTCTGTAAAGCAATTATCCTTCAATTAATAAATTAAAACAGTGAGAAAAAAAAGAATAAGCTTTCTTCCTCCCCATGTATTACTTTCTTTTGGTTTGTAGAGCTTTATTATATTTGAAATACCAAGTATTCATGGTGAATTTTCTGGGTTACAGATTTAGCTGATAGGTGCATAGTTTTTTTTGTTGTTTAAAAACTCCTTAAGAATAAACTTCTGGGGACTTCTCTGGTGGTCCAGTGATTAAGACTGCACTTCCACTGCAGGGGCCACGAGGTCGATCCATGCTTGGGGAGCTAAGATCCCCATGCCACATGGCGTGGTCTAAATGAATAAATAACCTTCTGTTTCTGAATAAGGACACTTGGATTTTGAGAGGCAGTTGCATTTTATCAGATATTTGAAGGAAGAAATAGTTTAGTAATGCAGTGGTCTAAAATGCTTCAGTTCAGTTCAGTTCAGTCGCTCAGTTGTGTCCGACTCTTTGCAACCCCATGAATCACAGCACGCCAGGCCTCCCTGTCCGTCACCAACTCCCAGAGTTCACTCAAACTCATGTCCATCGAGTCGGTGATGCCATCCAGCCATCTCATTCTCTGTCATCCGCTTCTCCTCCCACCCCCAATCCTTCCCAGCATCAGAGTCTTTTCCAGTGAGTCAGCTCTTCGCATGAGGTGGCCAAAGTATTGGAGTTTCAGCTTCAGCATCAGTCCTTCCAAAGCTTGTCTTAGTCTCCCCCAAATAGAAATAATCTTGTTTTCCTTGGAACAAGGAACTATAAAGTATTTTATCAGTGTTTAATTCATTCTTCTCTTAAAGTTGTTTTGATTTTTAAATTTCATCTATAATTGAATTACAAGTTTCTATGAGCAAGGATTAAAAATGGTAATAATTGTATGTTTTATAATTTCCAATATACTTTTAAAAATCATTTCATGTAGGTCTATGGAAACCTTTTGAGATAAATTTTTTTTTTTCCTTACTTGACAAATAGACTGAAACTCAAAAAGTTTGAGTATCTGCTCAAGATCACATAGCTAGTTAATGTCTGAGTTAGGACTCACACATCCCAAGCTCATGCTCTTTTCCCACCATACCACACTAATTCTTGGATTTCCCAGGTGGCCCTCATGATAAAGAACGTACCCGCCAGTGCAGAAGACATACGAGATGTGGGTTTGATCCCTGAGTCCGGAGGATCCCCTGGAGTAGGAAATGGCAGTCCACTCCAGTATAGTTGCCTGGAAAATCCCATGGTTAGAGGAGCCTGATGAGCTACAGTCCATAGGGTTGCAAAGAGTTGGATACGACTAAAGTGACTTAGCACCCACACACTAATTCTTATACTAGTAATACAGCAGCGATAGCAACAACAATAATAATATGTAATAGCTAGCTTACATTCCGTGCTTATAGTAGGCCAGGAGCTATGCTTTACATACAGAGTTCAGGGCATTTTGATTTTTTCTCTTATGAAATTGTAAAATATATTCTATAAAAAGGAGAGTATATCATGAACTCCTATGTCCCCATAACTTTGTTTCAACAATTACCAGAATTTTGTTCATCTTGTTTTAATCTGTGTTGAACATATTATCTGTATGTTGTCTTTTAAAAGACCATACTTTCACATAATGCATTTTTCTTATACTATCTTAGTTTTTATCTCTTACATAACCACAATCTGATTATTATACCTAACAAATTAATAATAACCCCTTAATATACACTGATACCCTACATTCAGTTTTCCTCAATTCTCCCCCGTGTCACTTTGCAGTTGGTTTGTCTCCATCAGCATCCAGACAAGAGTGAACACTGCATTCAGTTTGATTCACCTCCTGAGTCCCTGTGAAAGTTGAAAGATATGTTCTCCTGTTCTTTTTATCCTGAGAGATATTGACCCACTTTCATGAATATAAACATTTTATCAAAATTATACCAATATTGATGAACTTACAGTGAGGAAGTATTTTCTAAAGTAAATTTCATCAACCCAATTTAACTTCTTGATTAATTTACATAATGCAATGAAACCATATTCATTTCTTCCAGACTAGAAATTTCTATCTTAATTACTTCCCAACAATTAAAAAGATTGGTTTTTTCCCCTGAATTTTCATAGCATTTAATTTTGAAATCTTTTATATACTATGAAAATCAGTAAGCATATATTTAATACTGACTAAGGAGGACTCTATACACATTGTTACTACCTAATTCTATATAATCCTTTGTATCTCATACCATCTGTTAATTAGAGGCTTATAATGAACAGATTTAGTTTTTTCCTGGTACAGGCTTAGTAAATGTTTGTTGAATTGTTTAATATTGAGATACTGTGAATATTTTCTTGCCAAAATTAAAGAATGTGTGGATTTTGTTAATTAATCATCTGAACTGAGCAGTGACAGATTATTGCTGTGTAACATCAGAAATACACCGTGTTGCTATGCCAGAATAATTGTCTAATGTCTGTAGATGGACGGAACAGTTTGTCCAGACTTCTCCCCGCCTGTGTCCCCAGCTGGTAGTAGCAGCAGGGAATTTGATAACAAAGTGTGCTGTGTTTCTCATAGCTCCAGTGGCTTAGGAGTCCCAAGGCTATAAAATATTTGCTTTCATCAAGCATAATGATATCTTTGTTTGATATCATATTATTTTGTGTCCCTTCTCAAACCTCTTGCTATGAAGTTGCCTAAAGTACAAAATGGAAATTATTTGCCATGCTGCACACACTCTCTTGTTGGGCAGTCACTGAGACGTGTCCGACTCCTTTATGACACCATGGACTGTAGCCCGTCAGGCTTCTCTGCCCATGGGATTTCCCAGGCAAGAATACTGGAGTGGGTTGCCATTTCCTCCTCAGGGACTCTTCCCAACCCAGGGACTGAACCAGTGTCTCCTGCATTGGCAGGAGCCACCAGGGAAGCCCATGTGTTCTCTTTCATCTTCAATTTATCCATCCAGTGTTTCTTAGTGAATGTTTTTCTTGCCTTTGTTCTGAATATGTACATTGCTATTGTAAGCACGTTGATTTCTACCCTCCCCCCGCCCCACAGTATTTATTTTGGCTGCTTTGGTTATACCAAGTGACCAAACTACCAAAGAGTCTAACTTTGCCATTTACAGCAGCACATTATTTCAAAGGGAAATTTCAGGGATGTGGATTTTATTATTCCTGTTTGAAAAGGAGCTTTTGACTTTGCCAGGAAGCTTTATCAGTGTGTTTTAAAGCCATGCAAACTAGTAGTGCAATTGAAAGGTGTGTTGTTTTGCCTGACTTTTGGGTACTGTTTCTGGATCTGTTACAGGAAACCTGTTTATGCAAATGTTTGCAACTGTTTACTATGCAGTTTAATTATTTTTTCTGGATATGTAAATAATGTATGTTCACCGAGAGAATTTGGAAAATAAGAAGTTTCCAGTGATTCCTAAAGCAGGGACCTCTCACTGTGTTATTGGATTAAAAACTATTAGAATAAGATCGTGTTTGGAGATCAGCTTGTCTGCTGCTGCTGCTAAGTCGCTTCAGTCGTGTCCGACTCTGTGCAACCCCATAGACGGTAGCCCACCAGGTTCCCCCGTCCCTAGGATTCTCCAGGCAAGAACACTGGAGTGGTTTGCCATTTCCTTCTCCCCCACTTTATTCAAATGAATGAAGATGGCGGTAGAAACCTCTACGTGAGACAGAGTAAGGAGGATTGATTGTCTGAGTCTCCCAACTGCTTGTATAGTAAGTATATTTTCAGGCATTTTAGACAAAGAATTAAAAGTTTCAACATTTGATGAAAACTTTATGGTCATTTTAAAAAAGCAACTTATTTCTCCTGATGCTACTGTAATACTAGCTTTTTAGTTGTTATGTTTACCTGCAGTTGGTATTTGTTGATGACATTCATACAGTTAGTCTTTCTAAGGAAAATTAGGACCCTATGAAAAAAAATCTTTAAATTTTATACAAATGGAGCCAACTCTATGAAAGTTATTGAAAAATTAGGAGGAACTGGAGGGAAAGCCAAACGTTAAGATGCTTCAGAGAGCATGTGGCAAGCTGAACACTGGCCATGGCAAACACTCACTTGGAGACCATTTTAAAAATTACTGCAGAAGAAAGAAAAATTGATTTCCTCACCTTCTCCCTTCTGAACCTTGCACACAGGGAGTTCCTGGATACATGTTTTAGGCTGTTTTATAATCTTTGAGTAACTGATTTATGACTCCACAACATTAGAATAATAAACTTTCATGTAAAGCAATTCAGGGAGACTACCTCCTGACATTCTGTTTTGCAATATAGTGAAGCAGAGAACAGCCCCCTCTTTTAAGTCAGAGTGAATTTGCCTTTTAAATCCCATTGTTTGCAGGATCCTAACTACTTAGAACTTAAGTTTGTGTGCTTGCACGCTCAGGTCTGATAGACAGAGTGCCTGAAGAACTATGGATGAAAGTTTGTGACACTGTACAGGAGGCAGTGATCAAGACCATCCCCAAGAAAAAGACATGCAAAAAGGCAAAATGGTCGTCTGAAAAGGCCTTACAAATAGCTGAGAAAAGAAGAGAAGTGAAAGGCAAAGGAGAAAAGGAAAGGCATAACCGTCTGAATTCAGAGTTCCAAAGAATAGCAAGGAGAGATAAGAAAGCCTTCCTCAGTGATCAATGCAATGAAATAGAGGAAAACAACAGAATGGGAAAGACTAGAGAGCTCTTCAGAAAAAATTAGAGACACCAAGGGAACATTTCATGCAAAGTTGGGCTCAATAAAGGACAGAAGCAGTATGGACCTAACAGAAGCAGAAGATATTAAGAAGAGTTGACAAAAATACACAGAAGAACTAAACAAAAAGATCTTCATGACCTAGATGAGCATGATGGTGTGATCACTCACCTAGAGCCAGACATCCTGGAGTGTGAAGTCAAGTGGGCCTTAGGAAGCATCCCTATGAACAAAGCTAGTGGAGGCGATGGAATTCCAGCTGAGCTATTTAAAATCCTAAAAGATGATGCTGTGAAAGTGCTGAACGCAATATGCCAGCAAATTTGGAAAACTCAGCAATGACCACAGGACTAGAAAAGGTCAGTTTTCATTCCAGTCCCTAAGAAAGGCAATGCCAAAGAATGTTCACACAGTTGGACTCATCTGACACGCTAGCAAAGTAATACTCAAAATTCTCCAAGCCAGGCTTCAACAGTATATGAACTGTGAACATCCAGATGTTCAAACCTGATTTAGAAAAGGCAGAGGAAGCAGAGATCAAATTGCCAACATCCATTGCAGCATAGAAAAAGCAACAGTGTTCCAGAAAAACGTCTACTTCTGCTTTATTGACTGTGCCAAAGTCTTTGACTGTGTGGATCACAATAAACTGTGGAAAGTTCTGACAGAGATGGGAATACCAGACCGCCTGACCTGCTTCCTGAGAAATCTGTATGCAGGTCAAGAAGCAACAGTTAGAACTGGACATGGAAAGACAGACTGGTTCCAAATCGAGAAAGGAGTATGTCAGGCTGTATATTGTCACCCTGTTTATTTAATTTATATGCAGAGTACATCATGCGAAATTCTGGGCTGGATGAAGCACCAGCTGGAATCAAGATTGCCGGGAGAAGTATCAATTACCTCAGATATGCAGATGACACCACCCTTATGGCAGAAAGTGAAGAGGAACTAAAGCGCCTCTTGATGAAAGTGAAAGAGGAGAGTGAAAAACCTGGCTTGAAACTCAGCATTCAAAAAATGAAGATCATGGCATTTGGTCCCATCACTTCATGGGAAATAGATGGGGAAACAATGAAAACAGTGAGCAACTTTATCTTGGGGGGCTCCAAAATCACTGCAGATGGTGACTGCAGCCATGAAATTAAAAGACGCTTGCTTGCTCCTTGGAAGAAAAGCTATGACCAACCTAGACAGCATATTGAAAAGCAGAAACATTACTTTGCTGACAAAGGTCCATCTAGTCAAAGCTATAATTTTTCCACTTGCCATGTGTGGATGTGAGAGTTGGACCATAAGGATAGCTGAGCCCTGAAAAATTGATGCTTTGAACTGTGGTGTTGGAGAAGACTCTTGAGAGTCCCTTGGACTGCAAGGAGATCAAACCAATCAATCCTAAAGAAAATCAGTCCTAAATATTCATTGGAAGGGCTGATGCTGAAGCTGAAGCTCCAATACTTTGGCCACCTGATGAGAAGAACTCACTCAATTGAAAAAACCCTGATGCTGGGAAAGTTTAAAGGCAGGAGGAGAAACGGACGACAGAGGATGAGATGGATGGATGGCATCACTGACTTGATGGACATGAGTTTGAGCAGGATCCAGGAGGGTTGGTGAAGGACAGGGAAGCCTGGTTTGCTGCAGTCCATGGGGTCGCAAAGAGTTGGACAGGACTGAGCGATTGAACTGAACTGAACTGATGCTCAGTTGTGTCCAACTCTTTGCAACCCCGTGTACTGTAGTCCACCAGGCTCCTCTGTCTATGGGGTTTCCCAGGCAAGAATACTGCAGTGGGTAACCGTCCCCTTCTCCTGGGGATCTTCATGACACAAGAATCGAACCCATGTCTCCTTTGTCTCCTGCGTTGCAGGTGACTCTTTAGTGCTGAGTCACTGGGGAAGCCCTGAACTAAGTTTGCTTTTCTCCAAGACAGAAGAGTTGCCTCCCACTGACATGGCTGGCGCGAGGGTGTGGGTGGTGAAGCACTGGAAGGGCAGGTAGGCGTGCAGCAGAAGACTCGAAAAACGTCAGGTTCCTCCTCTTTGTTGGCCCAAAGGGAGCAGGGTGTTGCTGGAAGAGGTTTCTACCTCCTTCAGCAAGAGCAAACGATATGACTCCCCTTTCCTTTTCTTCTTTCCTTGAATTTTTAAAAATATTTATTTTATTTTTAAATATTTCATAAAGTATGTTTTCCTTCTGTCCTTAGGGGCTTAACAGAATCATTCCTCCTCCTAACCGACTCCTAGCTCTGTAAAGGTCCTTCTTTCTAGGACCTTGTCACAAAGAACATGATGAGGCGAAAGAGTGGTGATAAAGGAAAGCGTCATCCTTTTGAGACAGTTTGTAGGTTTTATCATCTCTCATTCTACGGGTTCCTTCCTCTTTGTAAAATTTCCATTCCCTTTTGTTGTTGTTGTTCGTTGCTCAGTCGTGTCTGACTCTTGGGACCCCAAGGACTGTAGCCTGCCAGGCTCCTCCGTCAATGGGATTTCCTAGGCCAGTGTGCTGAAAGGGATTGCCATTCTCCCCTCCAGGGGATCTTCCCGACTAAATATCATCTTCCAAAAGAGTGAAGTGTGATGTAAAAGCTATTTATTCTGTGCCAATTTTTATTAAAGGTACACATTGTATCTATAGGATAATGGTTTAGCAGGGAAAGATAAATAGCCACAGGAACAAAATGAAAAAGGTAGCAGATTGACGATCGCACATTGGGTGGTTTCTTTGATTTCTAAACTTCTCGTTGAGAAAAATGAGTATGTGTGGCTTTTGTAATGGAAAAATAAGATACTATTTATGTATTTATTCAATTAAAGTAATCCTCAGGACTTTTTTGTTCTAGGCGAAAACTGTGATTGGAAAGAACAGATCGCTATAACTGTCTCATTTTGCTCAGGATATTTACAGAAATTCCTTCCTGGGTTATGCTTTTAGCATTTCCTCGAAGGAATTATTGGAGCTTTTAAAATGAAGCCAGAAATGACCTGATGAGATCTCTGTTTAAGAAAAATAACTAAACAAATGGTGGACTGGCCAGTTGTAAACCTGGAGGCGGGAGGCCCAAGAGGACCCTTTCTAGGAGCCTGAGCACAATGCTGGGCTGCCCTGGAGCAGTGACAGTGAGTCAGAGAGGCAGGAGCAGATGTGTGAATCAGGCACGGCAGAGTCAGTCCTTCCAAAGTTAAACTGCCCTTTTTTAATACTAGACTTCCCTCCCTACCCAGCAAAGGCACCTCGCCTCCCAGTTTCACATGTCTTTAAGTAGCATCACGTTCCACCTTGTCGCCCAAGACAGAAAGGTTGATTTCTCTCACCTCACATCCAGTTCATCCTCAGATCTTGTAAGTCCTTTCCCCTAACTATCTCTTAAGTACATTCATATCTCTCAGCTCCTTACTTGAAGCCACCATCATCTCCGGCCTCAGTTTGTTAAGAAGTTTCCAAATGGCTTTCCTTTGCTTTCAGTCTTGTTCTTTGTCCTGTCATTTCACCAGAATGATTTTCCTAAAGTGAAAATCTGATCCTGTTACCCCTCTACTTCAGTGACCTTCTGGTGCTATTAGGAAACAACCCAAACTCTTTCACCTGGTTTCCAGGACTGCCAGAGCTAGACCCTGCCTCCTGCTCTAGGCTTGCTCCTTATTATTCCCTTCCTCACTCCTGGTCCTTGACTTCACTTGGACCTGTCCAGTGCTCCAGCTCTCTAGTAACCCAAGTCTTTACACATACTGTTCTCTCTACCTGGAACACTCCTGTTTCTCCTCTTTCCTGTAACTTCTTTAATTCTTTGATATTTCAACTGAAATATCACTGTACATAGTGAGACTTCCTGAGCCTTTGGTTAAATCTTCAAGACTTTTGGATGTTCCATAGCAGAACACATCACATGTACATCTACAGTAAGTTCTCTACATACAAATGAGTTCTGTTCTGAGAGAGCTCATTCATAAATCCAATTTGTTTGTAAGTACAACAAATCTAAGGCCTTCCCTGGTGGCTCGGGTAAAGAATCTGCCTGCAGTGCAGGAGCTGCAGGAGACGTAGGTTCTATCCCTGGTTTGGGAAGGTCCCCTGGAGGAGGGAATGGCAACCTACTCTAGTATTTTTGCCTGGAGAATCCCATGGACAGAGGAACCTGGAGGGCTACAATCCATAGGGTCACAAAGAGTCAGACACGATGGAAGGGGTTTAGCATGCACACACAGCAAAGTTAGCCTTGGTACCCAACTATCACAATCAGCTGTATTCTGCTGCTTTTATACTTTTGGACCCCCTGGGCTTGAAATAAAGATACTGTACTCATTATAGTACTGTACAGTAAAGTATACAACATCACAACGACTTATAGAGGATGCATGCACATGGCAGTGTACACCAGACCTCTGAACTCATTTATGTCAGTGGACATGCAAACACATGTTTGCATCTCTGAATATTCAGACTTGAAAGTTTGTTTTTAGGGGGCTTACTGTATTTTGTTTGTTTCATTGTCTGCTTCCTACTGGGTTGTAAGCTATGAGTGTGGTCAGGGATTGTAGTTATATTATTCATCATTGTATCCCACTCAGCTAGTACAATACCTAGAACATTAGGTGCTAAAAAGGTTGATAAATTAGACAAAGGAAATATGGAAGGAAGGGAGGGAGGAAAGAGAGAAGTGGAGGAGAAAGGAGTGGAAGGAAATAAAAGGGAGAAGAAAAGAGAAGGAGGGAGGGAAAAAGGAAGGAGAGGAGGGAGGGTGGGAGAAAGGAAGGAAGGAAAAGTTTTGCAAATCGAAACTACAGAGATTCTAGTGACGTTTTGAATGGAACAGGGAAAAAATATAGTAGTCAGAAACATTCTGAGACTCATTCATTGACCAACTGGGTATGAGGCCATACTGTTAAGAGTGGGTTATAAAGAAAGGAGAGTAGGTTTTGGTGGAAGCATAATGAGTTCAGTATGAACGTCTGGTACAGAAGCTCAGTTGGCAGTTCGAAACAGGAGATCTCATCTCAGCTGGGGCTTAGGAGAGACGTGAGCTATATGAGACAACTGAAGTGAAGGGACTAGGTGAGATTCCCAGAGAGAGTATATGGAGCCAGGAGACAGATGAGGCTGGAGTTTGGAAGACTCTAACGCGTTAAAAGTAACACAGCCCCAAAAGGTATACCAGCCCCAAATGGAGTCCCTTACTCTAAACTCTCATCACGAAACCCAGACTTACCTTGATTGTAGTTTCAGCCTCTCCCAGAAATGGAGTCTTAAACCCGTAAATGAGGATCACCTGGTCAGCACTGATGAGGTCACTGGCCCAAGAGACCCCTAAGGAAAGTGACCTTGTCACAACCTAGTGTAACAGTTTTGCTAGTAGAACTTCCTTGTCCTGCTCCCTTCTGCTTATGAAAGTCACTTCTTTTGGGCTTCTCCTTTCTATCTGCTAGATTCATGAATCGTTGAATAAGGTCAATAAGATTTTTAAAATTTACTCAGTTGAATTTTCTTTTTTTTAACACATTGAAAGAAGACGTAGCAAAGGAGCCTCTTAGTGGCAGCCAGGGACTTCACATTGCATCCTACATTTATAGGACTTGTATTGGCAACCCACTCCAGTATTCTTGCCTGGGAAATGGCGGGCTACAGTCCTTGGTGTCACAGAGTCAGTCATGACTGAGCGACTAATACAGCACAACAACAACAAGTTCCTCAAACTGCTCAGGAGGAATTTGAAAGAGCAAGGGGGAGTCTGTAATCTTGGAAGCCGGGAGGGAGCGTGAGCTTCCCACAGTGGTTTTTCATGGCTTGTTCTTTTAAGAAACCCTTTGTGTTTCTGACAGTACAGTGCATTTATGGTATTTGTTTTTTCCTGGGTTTCTTGAATTGAACAGAGCTGATATAATTAACACCCATTTTGTTGGTCTGAACTTTTTTATTTAAAATTTTGTGTTTATTGCAACATGCCATTGAAAGCCTGTATAGCTTTGTACCATGTGTTTGACTATGGACAGTGTAAGAAATCAATAAAGGTATTTTTATTGCTATAACATATGTAACAAAACGCAGCTTTTAAACCACTTCTACTTTTCCCACACAACCCACTTTTTAGAAGTTTTGCATCCCATTAATAGAGTGGTCCACCTCTAAGTGAAAACTTTGAAATGGAGCAATTACGTGGGAGTGGATTCCATTTTCAACAGCTTGTCCTCTATGAAAGGACAGCAGCCTTGGCATCAGTAAACTGTGAGAAAACGAGTGCATTTCTAGGAAGAGAAGATATAGTTGAGACTTATTAATAAGCCCTGATTATAATTTCAGGTTTCCAAGGTCTTAAAGGACTAGAAAGTAGGATAGAAGGAGAAGAAATTAGTGTTTAATTAAAGCAAAAAGAGTGCAGTATTGCATTTATCTTTATATAACTATAAACCACGATTCTGAAGAGTGGATTAGAGAAGTCTTTGTTTTTACTCGTACTTGATTTCCTTTGCTGCCATTCTTTAAATCTGAAATAGATAATATTCTGCCTCTAATATTTATACCTCAGTGTAAAATTAAAGAGCAGAAAATAAAAAAGTTGCAGAAGGCTAAAAATAATTTTGAGTTTCCTTTTAAATAAGAAGAACTTAGAGCTAGTGTATTTAGAAGTCAGTTAAAAAAAAACTATCTCATTAAAGATGTGCTGTATATGTTTACTAGTTTGGTTTGCATTAACAATAAACTAGGACAGATCATCCGTAGGAGATTATTCTGGTTTGTTTTACCTCCAGACAAGTTTCTTTTTTGTTTAATGCTTTCTTTGTAATTACAGGGTGTAGGAAAAAACAAGATTGTTGATAGATTCCTTCACCTGCTCAACAGACCCCGAGAATATATCCAGCTGCACAGGTAAGAAAATAAAACCCACAGCCTCTTAAGCTCTGGTCTGATCATTTATTTTGCTCCTAGTACAATTTAAAAATAGTTTCTTAAAGGCCCATTTTTAATATACCAGTTTATTTCTTTTCCTTCTGCCCTTATCTCTCCTCTCCTTAAGAGGTAATAAAACCTTGCAAAATTTATTTTTAAAGTGACTAGTGCTTTATAAACATGAATTAATAGGTATTTTCTGGGCAAAGTGATGAACATTGCATTCAGGGAGTAGTTTTCATCCACATACAGGCTCTTAAATTAGAAGGAAAGAATGTAGAGACTAAGCTCACTCTCTAACAGGAAGTTAACGTAGCTCACAAGGAGAAACAGTAAACTATGTGACGCTCAGGTGTGAGATAAGGAGCTCAAAAATATGAACAAGTAAATTATTACTCTTCTTGGAAAACACTTTATGGATTATTTAGTTTTGTGTGGTTTGCTGGTCCAGGGATAGCTTTTAATCAAATAGATTTTCTCAACGTGGATTTTTTTTAGCTTTATCAGTGAACTTGTTCTTAATCTTTCTAAAATGAAAAATACGCAGCAGATCCACCAAAGGAGAGAGAAAAAAATTTAGGTGTATACCAAGTAATAAGCAAATTAAAACTAGATTGAATTGTTATTGTTTTAATCCCAGGAGATTAACAAAAATATTGTGTAGTGGAAATAACCCTGGATTGAGTTACAAGAATTGATTTTTGTTTTGAGTCCTTTTACTAGATAATTATGTGTTTTTGAGAGAAAAATGTAGGAGAAAAGAAGATAAAGTTAGTGGACCAAAGAAGAAAGAGAAGAGTACCAGAGTAAAGCTGAGTGATTGTCCAAAACTCCCTCTTGGCATTTATACCTCTGGTTGTGATGAAGTTACTGGTACCAGATTGGTCCTACCACAGTGCATGTGTGCGTGCTAAGTCACTTCAGCTGTGTCTGAGTCTTTGTGACTCTGCGGGCTGTAGCCCACCAGGCTCCTCTGTCCATGGGATTGTCCAGGCAACAATACTGGAGTGGGTTGCCATGCCCTCCTCCAGGGGGTCTTCCTGAATCAGGGGTCAAACCTGAGTCTCTTACGTCGCCTTTATTGGCAGGCAGATTCTTTGCCACTAGCGCCACATGACTCACAGACACTGGTAAAGGAGCAGCCACTAGAGACTGCTGAGCTGAACAATTGCCAGAGCTCCCACATGGTCAAGAGCCTTCACTGAACTTACCCCTGGGATTCAAACATGTATCCTGTGAAACCTATGCTTTCAGTTCAGTTCAGTTCAGTTCAGTCGCTCAGTCGTGTCCGACTCTCTGCGACCCCATGAATCACAGCACGCCAGGCCTCCCTGCCCATCACCAACTCCCGGAGTTCACTCAAACTCATGTCCACAGAGTCGGTGATGCCATCCAGCCATCTCATTCTCTGTCGTCCCCGTCTCCTCCTGCCTCCAATCCCTCCCAGCATGAGGTGGCCAAAGTATTGGAGTTTCAGCTTTAGCATCAATCCTTCCAATGAACACCCAGGACTGATCTCCTTTAGGATGGACTGGTTGGATCTCCTTGCAGTCCAAGGGACTCTCAAGAGTCTTCTCCAGCACCTGGCAAAACATTCTTTAGAAATATAGACATTCTTAGATGAACAAAAACAGAGTATTGTTTTTTAGCAGCAAACCTGTATAATATAAGAGAACTACAGTTCAGTATTCTCCATGAGCATAGATAGAAAAATTCTTAACAAATATTAACAAATCAAATTCAACAATATGTAAAAAGGATAATGCATCATAACCAAATGGGTTTTAATCCCAGGAATGTAAGGTTGGTTTAACATTTGAAATCAAATAATGTAATTCACTCTATTACAGCATAAAGGAAAAGCCATATGATCATTTCAGTCATTGCCCCTGCCCCCCTGAAAAAAAGCCAAGAAACAAAAAAAATTTGGTAAAATGCAGTGTTCATTCATGATAAAATGTTACAGCAAATTACAAATATCTGGAAACTTCCTCAACCTGTTACGAGGCATCAGTGAAAAACCTATAACTAACTTGTATTTACTGGTTAAAAAAAAAAAAACAACTAAATACTTTTCCACCCAAGACTGGGGAAAAGGCAAGACTATTCATTGTTCATCATTGTGCTAGAGGCCCTTGCCAGTGCAATAAGGCAAGAAAAAATAATAAATGGCACATAATAGAAGAATTTAAATTGTCTTTATTTAAAGACAGCATAATTATGTACATAGAAAATTCGAAGAATTAAAAAAAACTATCACAACTAGTAAGTAATTTAAGCAAGGTCACAGGATACAAGGTCAATCTACAGAATCAGTTGTATTTTTATATAAAAGCAATGAACAATGGGAAAATTAAAGTATTTAAATACTTATTATAAAGCACAAAACATTTAGGAGTAAATTTAACAAAATTTGTGCAAATTTTAATTTAATAATTTTAACTGGGCATGACTAGGTAGGTCATCTCAATTCCTAAGCTTTTATACCTCACTTACGTAGCTTTGGAAAACTTTTAGCCTACTTTTATATTTTCTCATAGTTCTTCTTTGTATGAATTATGCCTTATATTCTTTTTTTTTTAATTTACTATGTCAAGACAACAAGACTAGGTGTTTTTGAGAGATAGAAAGAAATAAACATAGTCCTGTCTTTCAGTTCAGTTCAGTTCAGTTCAGTCGCTCAGTCGTGTCTGAGTCTCTGCGACCCCATGAATCACAGCACGCCAGGCCTCCCTGTCCATCACCAACTCCCGGAGTTCACTCAAACTCATGTCCACAGAGCTGTAAAACTGTTCTTATTTATAATTGTTTCAATCTTTTATGTTTCACTGAATCTAAAAACTTCGCTCCTTATTTCCCTTACCTTTAAGCCTTTTCACCACTTTTTTCTTCCTACATGGACCAAGTTTGGGGAAAATAATAAAAGAATCAAAATGTTGAGCTAGTTTGCTGGTTTTTGCCTAAATAACTTTCATTTGTAACATATCATAGTTTCACTTTTTGAGCCACAAGACACAAAGCAAGACTCGTATTTTACATTTTAAGGATGATACAGTGAGCATTGCAGTTATTCATACTTAGAATTTGTGCTGTTTTATCTGTTTCATTTTGGTTGTACTGTGTTTAGTCCAGGATGTTTAGTGGTGCCCTAAAAAATATGTCCAGAAATACAGAAGTCACTTTACATGAGACTCCTTTTGAATGGTGGAGCAGTTTTTAAATTTCTGTGTATTGGACATAAAAGTATTTTTAAAGAAAGATATGTTAGGCTGAGCTAGCTCAATTAATTCTGATTGTGGATTATGAAGTTTACTTAATACAAGAAGCAAAAAGGGAAGCAAAGAAACATAACATACTTAGTAATTATTCCTAAATTGTGTCGCCATCACATTCATTGTAAATAGGCCTTTTGCTTATAATTCATTGTCTTACATAGTTGTAAGACGTTTTAATAGATCTTATTTTTCTAGGCATTGTTCCTTGTCATCAGTTATTGGCATAACCTTGTTTACAATGTTGCTTTATGATATTTTGATGTCCTTAAGCCCAGTAATGATATCATTTTTACCCTAGTGTTGGTTATTTACTGTCTCTCTGCTTTTCATGGTCACCTTTGCCAGGGAGTTATCAGTGTTTTTGGTCTGTTTAAGCAACCAGGTTTTGGCACTGTTGAGCCTCTCTTTTGTGTGTTTCTTTTCTATTTCAATAATGTCTGATTTTATTATACCCTTCCTCTTATCTTCTTTGGATTTAATTTGCTGCTTATTTTTAAACTTTTTTATATGAGTGATTAAATAATTGATGTTTAACCTTTATATATGTGTTTGAAACTACATTGGAGTCTCTTTTTGAGTCTCAGTTTTCTCATCTCTGTTGAATAGAAGTGGGCAGGGTCATCTTTTAGTTCTGTATTCTAGTATCTTTAAATAGGAAAGAAGAAGACAGTATTCAAGATGTTGTAGAAAGTTTAGAAGATTAGAGATAAGGTCGTCCCCCATTATTTTTAGTAGATTGGTTTCAGGACCCCATGGGTGCTCACTCAAGTTTCTTATATAAAGTGGTGCAGTATTTGCATATAACTTGTGCACATCCTGCATATACTTTAAATCGTGTTTAGATTACTTGTAATACCTAATACAATGTTAAGTGAGTGAAGTCGCTCAGTCATGTCCGACTCTGCGACCCCATGGACTGTAGCCTGCCAGGCTCCTCTGTCCATGGGATTCTCCAGGCAAGAATACTGGAGTGAGTTGCTATTTCCTTCTCTAGGGGATCTTCCCGACCCAGTGATTGAACCCCGGTCTCCTGCACTGCAGGCAGACTCTTTACCATCTGAGCCTCCAGGGAAGCCAATACAATGTAAATGCTATGTAAATTGTACATACAGTATAAATGCAGTGTGAATAGTTGCCACGTGACAAATTCACATTTTGCTTTTTGGAACTTCTGGAATTTTTTGTTGTCCCAGATATTTTCAGTTCGAGGTTGATTGATGCAGAAACTGTGAATACAGAGGACTGACTGTACCATGCTTTACTTTCTGCCTAGAATGTCTCCTATACTATCTTTCATTGAGAAATAGCAAATAATAGTGAAGAATTGCATGTTGATTATATCCCATGGTATTTCTGATTTTGGCTACATAAATATATGGATACACTGTCTATGAAAAAAAGTCTAAATTCAAAATGTAGTAAAAATTTCAGATAGATTTTTATTATTTTTGCTATAGCCTTCATTGCTGTATCATTGATTGATGATAGTATTACAAATAAAATATCCACTTACATAGGTGCTGGGGTACCTCTGTTTGTCAGTATTTGATATTTAATTTATTATGTAAAGTTGGAAGTAAAATATCTCCATTTCTGTTTAAAATATATATTTTGAAAGGCTTTTCAATGTGAAAAGTTTTTTTTCTTTATTATGTACAACTTAATGGCTATATTTACCATACAACTTAATCTGATGAAATTGTTCTAAGAGAAACATATGTTTTAAAAACCTAAAAATAGCAGTTGAAAAAAATGCTCGGAACTTCTCTGATCTATGGGTGACTTACTTGAGGTCATTAACTCTGTTTATTTTAGGTTCCTTTTAATGGATTTGTGATGTTACCATCTAAATAATCAGTCACACTCAATTTAGTTTATGGATGTCATTCCAACAAAATTAGTTATGAGTCATTAAAAACATGATCTTGATAAGTAAAACCATCACCAAACATGCATGAATAAAACTTATAACCAGTGTACTTTTGAGGATGGCCATCTTATGTTTTAAGATCAGATCTCATAAAATGAGCAAGCTGGGCAATTCATATTTTTTGTTAAAATCAAGATGTTGCCCTAAGAGTATGATTTAGATAACTTTAAAGATTAATGCATATAATGACTTTTATGGTACATATTTCAGACAGAGGAGACTACATGACTCACATTTGTGAAGTCCATTTATTTACTTTTTTCACAACGTTATGGTAATTTGACATTAAATTAACTTGATATGGCACTTTCTGTAGCTATATTTTCTCCTTGGATAAAAGTACACTTTTGTATTAAAATCAGAATTACCTTAATTTTGAAATATGTTCCCAGATTTTTTTTTTTATCTGCTACCCTCCATCTATGGAGATGATCGCACAGGTCCAGTTATTAGCATGACCTAAGTGCTTTCTAACATTAGTGTCCATTGTAAATAAAGAGTGCTCAGGTCAACCAGGGAAGTCCCAGTTTTCTCTTCTGTGAGATTTGCCCAGTGTATGCTCAGCTTATTCCAGACTGGACTGTTCTCTGTCCTACTGACCAGTTTTGAACTTGTATCCATGCTGGTCTTTATTCCTCCCTCTAAAATACAATCTATTTCTCCTAGAATCCTTCACGATTTGGTCCACTGTTAGTTCTACATGGAACTTTTCTGATTTGTCATTTTGGGTGTAACTTTTCCCTCCTCTGAAACTCCGAAGAACTGAATTTGTACCATTGTGGTAGAAAGAACATGGGTTTTAAATATAAAATTATGTCTTTACCATTAACTTTTTGTGGTTTTGAACTCCTTGAGTCCTTATTTCCTTACTTACCAAATTGAAATAATACCCTTCAAGATGGTTGTGAAAATTAAGGCAGTATGGAAAAGACCAACCATAATAGCTTTACATTTTAGGCACCTAAGTACTTAGGATTACTCATAAATAATAGTTTCTTGCCATGTACCCCACTTTCTCACTCTCCAAATGGCATTATAGTTAATTTCTGTATCTTATTTCCATCTCCTCCTTCCTCCATTCATGTCTCCCTAGCTAAATAGGGAATTTTTTAAAGGCAGGACTCTGGTTTATTTATTATATATTAATTCATTTCACCTGATTTTTATTTATTAGATTCCTGTTGTTTGCCAGGGGCTGTTTAGGGCACTGAGGATGTACAGACGTTCTTAGTATCTGTAGGGGATCGGTTCCAGGACTCCCATGGACACCCAAATCCAGGGGGTACCTTACATGTGGCATAGTATTTGCATATAGCTTACACATAGCCTCCCATGTACTTGAAACCATCTCTAGATTACTTATAATACCTAATGCAGTGTAAACGCTATATCAGTTCAGTTCAGTTCAGTTCAGTCCTCAGTCGTGTCCGACTCTCTGCGACCCCATGAACTACAGCACGCCAGGCTTCCCTGTCCATCACCAACTCCCGGATAAATGCTGGATCACAACAAATTCAAGTTTTTGCTTTCTGGAACTTTGAGTCCTTTTCCCAAATGTTTCCACAGTCAGTTGAGTCCTCAAATGTAGAACATATGGGTTTGGAGGGCTGACTATATAGATGATGGTATTGATATTGACTAGATGTCCTTGCTTGGGCATCGGTGGGCGACAGTACACCAACATTTAAGATACAATGTTGTATAGAAGCTGAGAAAGAAACATACATAGGTTCTGTGGGACCCTTGAGGAGAGGTACCCAATCCTCTGAGTATATGCGTGTGTTTTGGTGGAAGGGGTCTGGAGAAGGTGACACTCAAACTGAGTCTTCAGGGATAAGTAGTGGTCTTCTAAGTGCAGAACACGGCATTGTGGTTGATGGCATACGCCATGTATATATGGCATATATTGAAAACAAGCTGTCTAAAAATAGGAAGTGAGAGGCAGCTGGGTAGTGTGGCACGTGTGTGTGTAGATGGGAGAGCTGATGCCAAGAGGAAGACATGGGACTTTGTGGGGACTTCATGGACCTTGCTGAGGTTGGATTTTATCCTGAATGCAGTGTGATGGGGTTAAAGCAAGAAAGGTCATTAGGACCACAGTCTGTGAGTAGATCAGAGTCAGATGAGATTTAATCACAGAGAACACGAGGAGGTGTTTGCAGTCATGCAGATCAAGTTGTTGAGGTCAAACATACTGGCAGTGACCTACTGAGACAGGTTTAACTGGCTAATTTTTGATTGACAGCTATATGGAGGCTGAAGGAATAAAAGAAAAGTGGATAAGAGGGGACTGCTGCATCACATTGGAGATGGTTGTTGTTAAAACTCTTGCTTTTCCCCTTTCATATTTTTGTATATTTTTTCTTCATGAAATCAAATGAGATAAAGTGAACTGTGAAACTGTAGCATCAACCTTCTCCACATCGAATATTGTGGAGTGAATGATGACATGCTTTAAAGAGTACAACATAATTCAGCATATCAGGTTTTCCTGTCTGAAGAAAACTGAATGTGACAGTATAAATTTTAAAATTCACGAAGTCCCAGAGGGCAAGTAGATATATTGGGAGGAAATAGAAAAACAAAAAGCTTTTTTGAAGTCTCATGGAAAAAATTATGATTGAGCCATCAAGACCTTCTTAGCACTGATAAGAGGACTGGAGAACTGGAAACATGTCTGATGTCAAAGGTGCTAGGATAGTCCTTCTGTCTCATCTTCCCCATTATGAACTGAAAAAGGCTATTTCAGACACATTTTTACCAGCAGTTAATAGTTTTCCCACTAAGAATGTCTTCTACTGCCCCCTTTTTTACAGGATGAAGTATGCCAGGACCTCTGATTTTTCCATGCAGATCTTTAGATCTGTAATAATTTTTGACTCCAAATCCATTTAAATTCCTATATTATGTTTGCTTTTTCATAAAAAAAGGTACATATTAACTACTCTGTTCTACACGGTTTTCAAATTATAACTCATTTTTGCTAACAACTGGCTGAGATCAGCACCATTACTGCCTCTTTTTTTGCAGATGCATACAGAAGCACAGAGAGGTTGAACACTTGTCTGAGGTCACACAGCTGGCTTCAGCCTTATGCTCTGGCCACTGTACTGTGCTGTTTCTTGACTTTGTCTCGCTGATCAAACATAATTTTAGTGATGATAGCACATCAGTTAGTACTTCACCAAACTACTAGCCATGTGTCTAGACTGTTGGCCAAGCAGTTCTTACATGTTTTTACTTCATTATACATATAATAGCTTGATTTTTAAAAATTCTAACTTCACGTTCCTAACACTTGCCCAGCCTGATCCCAAAGTCTTTCCTTTGGCTAGTTATTCCATATTTTCCCATTTTTTCCCCAATAGTAATATCCTCATCAAATTTCATTTTCTGTTTTCTTCACTGTTCCCCAGACTATTAAACTTACTTTATCTCTTAACACATCTTCCCTGAGAGGTGGTTGCACAGTTGTTAAGTGGTGATTCATGTCCACTGAGTCTATGATGCCATCCAAGCGTCTCGTCCTCTGTCACCCCCTTCTCCTCTTGCTCTTAATCTTTCCCAGGATCAGGGTGTGTTTCCTTTAGGATTGATGATCCCTGAGAGGTATCATCAGTAAACGTAACAGCTCTGTTTTCTCTCCTGTCACCCAGGTAATTTATAAAAGCGTAAACTAAATCAGTGCCTGTGATCTTTCACATGATGCTCCTCCCAGGCAGACAACGCTTCATTTCTCTGGGTGCATCCACCGTACAGTCGTTACAGTACGTTATAGAGACGGGTGAAGCAGAGCTGCAGACCAGCCCTCAGCTGCAGGTCCTAGCAAGCAGCCTGCTCTAGACTGTCTTGGAAGAAAAGACTTGGAACAAGCAGGCTCCTATGGGATTCTTTTTTAGTTTTATTTCCTAAATCACAAGCTGAAAAGTTTGAGAACCACTGATGCATTGTGTATGTTTTCTTAGTTTTGTTCAGTCCCTTACCACTAGAGAATAGCTACATTCTTTTCAGGTGTTGTGTACTTTTTTTTAGTTTGAGAAAAGTTTCAAAGATCAAAAAAATGTAAATACAAACATATAGCACATACCATGGCCAAACCTGTTGCTCATGTTTAACAACTGTGAATATTTCTCCCATTTGACTACTCTTTTTTCAGAAAGAGAATACTATAGCTAAAGCCACCTTTAACAACCATGCCAGTCTCATCTCCCTTCACATCAGTCACTGTTGTCAATTTAGTTTATAACCTTCCAGCCCTTTGTCTGTGTGTGTGTGTTTAACTTATAAAGCAAATTCATATTAAGAAAATAATTATTTCACGCTGAAGTATTAGACGCTCAGTCATGTCTGACTCTTTGTGACCCCATGGACTGTATCCCGCCAGGCTCCTCTGTTGATGGAATTTTCCAGGCAAGGATACTGGAGTGAGTAGCCATTCCCTTCTTCAGGGGATCTTTCCTAGCTATGGATCAAACCCAGGTCTTCTGTATTGTAGTCATATTCTTTACTGTCTGAGTCCCTCCATTGTAAAAATCAGTGATACTCTGCTAGGGGGAGTGATTTTTTTTTTCAACTTTTAGTCCTTAGTTGTAATAAAAATAAACAATATTACAATTGCTTCAATATCAGATTATCTTAACATGCTTAACATCAAGTCCCAACCGCTTTCACCTGCTCCGCTCTCTCAGGACCTCTCCAGTCAGCATTGCCTGCAGGTTTCCCCCAGCAGCATCCTCAGGTAAGCCAACAGAGTAAAGAAGTGTCTTGGGCCGGTGCCATATACTTGCCAGCCATCTTTTAATTCGTTAAGATCTAAAATCATTTTTGTGGTTGAGCTTTATAAAGCGCCGTCTCTTGTAAATGAGACAGATATTGTTGTAGCCAGACTCTTCAGATGGTGGCAGCAGTGACACCGCGAGCAGAAGGGGAGGGGCTGAGGTGCCTCAATTAAGCACGTAGATTTGTGTCCTAATTGGGTCGCTCAGCTCACAGCTGTTTCTCTTCAGGGAGATATATCTGTAATGTTTTGTGCAAGAAGAGATAAGAGCACTGCTGGAAAATCTAACAATTATTTCTTTATTTCCTTTCACTTTATTGATTTATGCATCCAAACAGTCAAAAAATACCGAATTCAGGTACTCTAGAAGAAGAGCCAGTGATGAAAGTGTTTGTGTAAGTAATTTTAGAGGCAGAGCTTTTAGGTGAAACTTTAGGGGAAGTAAAGGAGTCAGGATGAAAAGGCTGGGGAGAAGTGGTGGGTTCAGATAAAGTCTCATCTCAGCCTCTTCACAGGGAGCTCTGGAGCATGAATGCAACTACCCAGTTATCCCAACTGGAAGCAGAGGGCCAGCCTTTCTTGCCCCCATATCTGTGAGGCATTAGTTAAAGGCTGCCCTTTAGGAGAGGAATGAAGGAGAACCTCTAGCTACCTAGGCAGTTCTGGACAAAGAGCTCCCCATTAGTGGCAAACAGTTCTTTGGAGAAGGGTACAGCTGTAAGCTTTTAGAAGTCAGTGCTTCAGTAGCTGTGGAATGAGTGCCTTTGGTGGCAAAGGAGATCTGGGTAGGACTCTTCCAGCATCTACTACAGAGACCTTTATTGAGGTCATGTTGAGGTCATATTCTAGGGCTTGAGAAATACAGTAATGAAGAAGAAGTCAATCATGAAGCTTTCCTTCTAGTGGTAAAGAGAAGATATGCAATAAACAATTCAGTAAACTGAAAAATATTGATACTTTTGTTTGTTGTTCAGTTGCTAAGTCATGTCTAACTCTTTGCAACCCCATGAACTGCAGCACCCTGTCCTTCACTATCTCCCACAGTTTTCTCAGATTCGTATCCTTCGAGACAGTGATGCCATCCAACCTTCTCATCCTGTGTCACCCCCTTCTCCACTTGCCTCAGTCTTTTCCAGCATCAGGGTCAGCTCTTTCAGTGAGTCAGTGGCCAAAGTATTGGAGCTTTAGCTTCAGCATCAGTCCTTCCAATGCATATTCAGGGTTGATTTCCTTTACAATTGACTGGTTTGGTCTCCTTGCTCCAGATGATATACAAATGTCTATACAGTAATGTGATAATTAGTAAATGGATAAGGTTGGAAGCAATAACTATCTTTTGTGTTGGGATTTACAGCAAGACGTTCTAACATTTTAGCAGCTTTGTCTCTTGGAGATTCAGTGGTTGAATTGACCACTATGATGGATCCATAAATGATTACTAATTATAGTAACTCGGGCTTCTGAGAACTTGGACTAATGATAGTGTGGAATAGGACTCCAGCCAATAGCAGAAGATACCAGACCTAGCTTGAATCTGACCCAGGGGAAATAGGGTTTTCAGGAATAAGATTACCAGGAATACCAGTACCAGTGGGAAGGTTGGTGTGATAGGTAATTGAGGAGACAGAGGCAGAAGTAGATGAGACTTAGGAGATTTATAACCTCTCTAAGCAAGATCAATAAGTTGTGTATCTCATTTCCTGTTTAGAATAGGAAATCAGGAACTGAGCAGGGCTGAGCCTGTAGCTTAGTGAAGCTGAGTAAAGCGAGGATAGCACTAGGAGCTCTGCAGTCTAACAAGCATCTTTCCTCTTACACACATCACATCCTGAATGTGATTTTCTTTTTACCAACTCTCCGTGGTAACGGTATAAGCTGTATATAATTGAATATAATTTTCCACCAAGGACTTAAATTCTGCTACATCACTTGAACATTTTTATTAATAGGTATTTACTGGTTTCTGTCGGCAACTGATGAGATGATAGTGGTGCTACAGAGTCAGCAGTGCTCGTTTGTTTTAAGATACCATTTTTAGCAATGCATGGAGTCAAAAAGTATAAACTATTTATTATAAAATGGGGCTAAAATAAAACAGAAGCCTCACATTTTTAAAAGAAAACACGAGTTTGGGTTACCTCTTTGAGCGCAAGTTTCATCACAGGATTGTTGGAGGGATTGAATGACATACGTCCCATGTATCTAGGGCAGTGCTTGGTGTGAGGTAGGGACTCAGTTAAAATGAAATCTCTTTTCTGTAAATCTGTATTGTCTTCTATCCATAAATCTTCTGCCGCTTCCTCTCTTCTTAGCTTTGGATTTGCATTTTTCTTCCCAAAATATCCACATTGGTATTTCTGGAGCATTTCAAATCCAAATTGTCCATCTCCTCATACCAAGTTTTCCTTTATAAATATCCTCCAGCCCCTTTTCTATATCCTAGTCATGGTGGGTATCAGTAAAGCAGTGTTGATTATATGACTGATAAGGGAAAGAATGGATGCTTCCTCTCTCAGCTTATGGAATCCTGTATCCAGTCACTTGATCTGTAATTGGCATACCTTCTTCCTTTCCCTGTCCTTTATCTTGACAGCCAGTTATTACAAAATCACGTCCACATTTTCCCAAGTCTCCCAAATATTTTCCTTCCTCACGGTCACTGCCATACCTGGATGTTGCAATAGCTTCTTCTAGAATTGTGACATGTCCTTTCAGTTCGATCCTCTGGGGCCATAAATCCTTCCCTATCTTCTCTTGCCTGGACTTTTGCAGTAGGCTTCTGCTTCAAAGCTCAGCCTCCAATCTGTCTTTCCCAAGCCTTGAACTGTTTCAACCAATAAAGTTGATCATTTATTCTCCTGCTCAGAACCCTTCAGTGACTCCCACTGCCAATAACATCAAGTCCATAGTCCTTCCTTTGAGCCCCGTCTGTTTCACACTTCAGTCTTTCTTTCCCACGTACTCAGGCTTAAGCCGTACGAACAGCTCGTGGTTCCTAAGTATCACATGCATGTTCATGACTCCATAACTTGCCACTTGCAGCTCTTACAGCCTGGAATGCCTTTCTCTACCAAGTCTTACCTTTTCTTAGTCAAAGTCTCTTCTTCTAGGAAAATTCCTTAGACCCTTCCTTCTCCTTTTCCTTCACAAACAGGTGTTGTTTCCTTTCTTTTTGACATTAGTGCAAAGCCCTTTTTAAAGTGGGGAGCACATACCAGGGGTTCAAGACTATCCACTGGAACATGGGACAACGTTAGAATTTATATTCACTTTGCTCTTTTTTTTTAATATTTCCATTAGTTTATATAATATAGTATACCAGAGTAGTTTTCCAGCTTTTTGATGTTAGTACAATTATTACAATCCTAAATATTTTTTTTTTATTTTTTTATTTTTTGTGTGTACTTATTGGTCATTTTATTTTCTGTTAAAATTTTCTTTTCCTCAGTCTATATATGTTTACATTCACTTTTTTTTTTTCAAAAACAATTTTAGGAATCTTTACTTAAAAACAACCTTATCTTAAAATGGAGTAACTTTGGTTTTACGAGCAGCAAGCAAAGTACAGAAGCAAAAATGTATTACAGGAGCATTAAGTTCTACATTAGGTCACAGCGTCTAATCTGAAATCACACCCGTAATATCATTTTCAGGATATCTGGGAAATAATTATTTCCCAGGATGTCTGAACCATAGCTACTCTATTTTGACTTTTAATTGTTAAAAAAAAAAAAAATTTTTTTTAATAGCCAAAGCAGATTTCACCATTAATGACGTCAGTGTTTTTCTAGGTATGAGAAGATGCAAGAATTGGAACTCATAAAACCTTTTTCTGAAAAGATCTAACTATCTGAAGACCTGTTCTGCCAGTTTTTTTTTTTTTTTTCAGAGCACAGAGTGCCTCATTCCTGATTTTCACCCTGAACTTCTTTCAGGGGGTGTTGAAGGTCAGCAGCTTGCAATGGTCATGACGTAATCTTTGGCAAGGCAGCTGGCAAGTACCAACTTCCAGTCATCAGGGTCCCTTCATAGCCACATATCTGACCATGTGACACCATTTCATGGCCATTGTGTCCCGCGGTGCTGGGAAGGCTCATTCCCAGGTCTAGGGAAGTGATGAGCCACTCAGTGTGCTAAAATTGGACCAGGCCTTGCAAGTAGCAAAAGTCTCTGGACCACTGTCTTACTAGCCTCCTGGTCCAGGAAAATATTTCCTCTTGTTGCTTTTTCCCATACCCAGAGTCACATTATTACAATTATTGATCTCATATGGAACTGTCAGTTCAGCATTATATCACAGGCTCAGTGAAACAAGTGACATAGAAAATAATATAGCCACAGCTAGCAGTTATTAGTAAAATAAGAATTATAAGTCAAGAACTTTCATTAGATAAAGCCTGATACACCCCAAGTCACCTGACTTCATTCGTTAAATGATTATAGTCTGGTGTTAATCTCCTGGTTGTACATTATGGAGCATCCGACCTTTATCTGAAGATTGGTTACTGAGATAAGCCTTAGAAACTAACCTAGAGTGTCCTTTTTAATAACTTAATTAAATCCTTTAGCAGTATCACGTAACAAGGAACTGTCTCAGCAGTGAGTCTTAGTAAACACTAGACATTAACAAAACTAGAAACTTAATTTAACAATTTACAAAACTTAATATTCCGTGATTTTTCATTATGGAGGCCCTGTAGCCAGGGAGGCTTTAACCCATCAAATAAAAAATGAGGTTTGTCAGGGAGCTGGGAAAAGCCAAGCAGCCATCTTGGATTTCCCATAGCCCTGACTCTGATTTCCAGCTGTTGTTTTTAATTTTCCAATTTAGAGGCAGACTGTTGCCATGGTTTAAGGACATTAGGATGGCACAAGTCTAACAGAGTTTTTATATAAGCAGAATGAGCTTTTACATGTCTACAAACCCAACAATTGGATTAATTTCTAAAACTAGTATAGGATCAGGCCTATGGTAGAAAAGCATTTGATTTATATGCAGAGGGCTAAGAAGTCAAGAAAACATCATAAATAATCATACGAATCAGGTCCAGCATCTTGGGCAAGCTGTCTACCTCTGATGTCGTCGTCTTCTCATCCTGGTGTAGTGTAGTTTCTTCTGAAAAAAGTCCTTCCATCCAGGTTGGAGACAGTCCTTTAAATTATGTCCTTTTTTTTTTTTTTTAGTTCTGGTTGCAGGTCACGAGGCATCTGATCTTCATCTAAAGATAGATCACTGAGATAAACTTCAGAAACAAACTTAGGGTGTTCTTTAAGAATTCAATTAAATTTTACATTAATATCACATAACAGCAAGGAACTATCCAAGAAATGAGTCGTACTACCTCCATTGGTAGACCGCCATTAACAAACTGGGATTTAACATTTATTGAAACATCCTTTTCTCCCTAAAATCACCCTCATTTTTACCAAATATAACTTTGCTCTTAAACATATGAAATAAGCATTACTGGCGTTTGGTATCCTGACTGGCCCTGGCGTGCTCACTTGTTGAGTTTCACATATGGGAAATGGGGCATATCCAGAGAGAACTGGGGGGCTTCCTGTCATAAGAAGGTGGCAGTGGTGCTCTCAGGTATTCACTTGATTGCACAGCGTGACAACATGACAGTTTACTGTGCCCAGTTTAGTCGGTGTATGGTTTATGCTAGTGTTGACTAAGCCAGCCCTCACGTAATGGACAGTGGTGTAAAAGATTTTGGGGGCAGGAAGGGGGAGGAAAACAGCAACAACCTGGGTTGAAAATACCATTTATGATGCACACATAAACAAATAACATGAAATCGGCATAAATTTATGTAAGTATAACCATTGATGGAGCATCTGATTTGACTGGATAGAGACAATACGTACTCTTAAATAAGGTTAAGAGGATACCACACATGAGTTGTATTCACTCCAAATGATTCAAATCAAAACACTGCCACAAAAATTGAATGAAGACTTGCATAAAGCACTACAGGATGTCACCAGTTTGATGTAAAAATGAGACCTTTAAAGCAAAGCCAAAACTATTGCAGTATTTTGTAATGAGATAGGAACTGACCGTGAAAATCTTTTATACTACACGGTCTCACCACTTATAATCTCACTGCAAAATATGTAAAAGATCTGTCACACCTACCCATCTGTCTTTTACAAAGTCAAGAGTTCACAGTTGGTTGATCTGTCTGTGTGTTAATGGCTGTCAGATCCGTAACAGATAATTTAAAAATTAGAAAAACATTTGATTTGATCCTTCAGGCTGGAGGTCATGCTTTAGCAGTAAAGTAGGAAATAAGTACAAAAAAAAGCTTCTCTGGAGAGAATGTTTTTGAATTTGATGTTTGTAACTGTTTCAATTAGTTTTTTTTTGTGGCTGAAAATAATGTATGCCACTCTGTGATATTATGATATAATAATTATATGTTTGGTCTTCATTCCCTTTCTGGGCACAAGAGCTTCCAAAACACTTTTAGTTTCTTGTGTGATAGGGATATCTTTTCCTAAAATATTTGGTCTTTGTCTCCAGTTCTAAGACCCTTGGAATCTCCAGAGTGATAAGAGAGTCTAATAAGATGACTTTACATCCCTAGAGAATTGTCGAGTATGGAAAACTCACATATTTGGTGTCAGAAGTAGAAATAGAATGTAGTAGACTCCTAAAATGTCTCATGTCTGCACACTAACACAGTTTAAAATACAGTTTCCTACAAATGAAGAGTTCTAGTGGTTTTTGAACCCATTTGTTCAAAATATAAAACATGACACTGTCCAAATAGTTTGCAAAAACACCGATGTCAGGAAAGATAGAAATTCACAAGCCTAACTGTAGCAAAAACCTTAGTATGTTTTGATAGATGAGATTGAAAAAATGCATGTTTTGGGGACTCCCCTGGTGGCCCAATGGCTAAGACTCCACACTCCCAATGCAGGGTGCCTGTGTTTGATCCCTGGTCGGAGAACTAGATCCCACATGCTGCTTCTAAAGATCCCAAGTGTCACAATGAAGACCCAGCACAGCCAAATAAATACTTAATTTGAAAATCAAGAAAAATAAAGTGCGTGTTGAGCTCCAGGGATTACAGTTCATGTTGCACTTCTGTTTGGAGCTACGTGTCTTTGTGAGCTCTTTGTCAGCTATAGTAAGTGTTGAAGTAAACTCCATGTAGGACTGGACCTTTAAATCACACAGATAATAAAGTTATTAATCATATTATTCTTTCTAAAATATCCTTTTTTGCATTTCTTTTCCATGGGGATGGTCTTGGTCCCTGCCTCCTGTACAATGTAACGAACCTCCATCCAGAGTTCATCAGGCACTCTATCAATCAGATCTAGTCCCTTAAATCTATTTCTCACTTCCACTGTATAATCATAAGGGATTTGATTGAGGTCATATCTGAATGGTCTAGTGGTTTTCCCTACTTTCTTCAATTTAAGTCTGAATTTCGCAATAAGTCTTGAAAGACGATGCTGTGAAAGTGCTGCACTCAGTATGCCAGCAGATTTGGAAAACTCAGCAGTGGCCACAGGACTGGAAGAGGTCAGTCTTCATTCCAATCCCAAAGAAAGGCAATACCAAAGAATGCTCAAACTACCGCACAATTGCACTCATCTCACACGCTAGTAAGGTCATGCTCAAAATTCTCCAAGCCAGGCTTCAGCAGTATGTAAACTGTGAACTCCCAGATGTTCAAGCAGGTTTTAGAAAAGGCAGAGGCACCAGAGATCAAATTGCCAACATCCGCTGGATCATGGAGAAAGCAAGAGAGTTTCAGAGAAACATCTATTTCTGATTCATTCACTATGCCAAAGCCTTTGACTGTGTGGATCACAATAAACTGTGGAACATTCTGAAAGAGATGGGAATCCCAGACCACCTGACCTGCCTCTTGAGAAACCTGTGTGCAGGTCAGGAAGCAACAGTTAGAACTGGACATGGAACAACAGACTGGTTCCAAATAGGAAAAGGTGTACGTCAAGGTTGTATATTGTCACCTTGCTTATTTAACTTATATGCAGAGTACATCATGAGGAACGCTGGGCTGGAAGAAGCACAAGCTGGAATCAAGATTGCCGGGAGAAATATCAATAACCTCAGATATGCAGATGACACTACCCTTATGGCAGAAAGTGAAGAGGAACTCAAAAGCCTCTTGATGAAAGTGAAAGAGGAGAGTGAAAAGGTTGGCTTGAAGCTCAACATTCAGAAAACAAAGATCATGGCATCTGGTCCCATCACTTCATGGGAAATAGATGGGGAAACAGTGGAAACAGTGTCAGACTTTATTTTTTTGGGCTCCAAAATCACTGCAGATGCTGATTGCAGCCATGAAATTAAAAGACGCTTGCTCCTTGGAAGGAAAGTTATGACCAACCTTGATAGTATATTAAAAAGCAGAGACATTACTTTGCCAACCAAGGTCCGTCTAGTCAAGGCAATGGTTTTTCCCGTGGTCATGTATGGATGTGAGAGTTGGACTGTGAAGAAACTGATCGCCGAAGAATCGATGCTTTTGAACTGTGGTGTTGTAGAAGACTCTTGAGAGTCCCTTATACTGCAAGGAGATCCAACCAGTCTATTCTAAAGGAGATCAATCCTGGATGTTCATTGGAGGGACTGATGCTAAAGCTGAAACTGCAATACTTTGGCCACCTCATGCGATGAGTTGACTCACTGGAAAAGACTCTGATGCTGGGAAAGGTTGGGGGCGGGAGGAGAAGGGGACGACCGAGAATGAGATGGCTGGATGGCATCACCGACTCTGTGGACGTGGGTTTAAGTGAACTCCGGGAGTTGGTGATGGACAGGGAGGCCTGGCGTGCTGTGATTCATGGGGTCGCGGAGAGTCGGACACGACTGAGCGACTGAACTGAACTGAACTGAACTGAAAATATCCTTTGTTAATTTTTACCGAGCACAGAAAGTTTTTCTGTATTATTAACAAATATAATTTTAAAGTGTTTTAAGGTATTATATTTCATCTTTAGTTAGGCTGTTATTTCTATATTTGTATACTTAAGAGTGGAACTTCTCAATAAACAAACAAAGCTTTTATTCATTGTGCACTGAGAGCCACTGACCTAGAACAGACTCCACTATTACACATGTCATTCTTTACCACAGTCATGGGTTTCCACCTCTGCCTGCCTTCTTAGTGTTGTCTCCCTAAGGGCAGGGGCATTTCTTTGAATTGCATCCTCCAGCATGATTTCAGGAACACCATAGGTATACGATAAACGTTTGTTAAGCAAATGGATAGATGCCATGTCTGTTCCTTCCCATTCATCTTTGGGACATCCATTTGGATAGTCCTCTGTCTGAAATGGAGAGATGATTGGCCCTCCATTCCCATGAGATGAAATTCAGATTCTTACACATGTACCCCAGTGTTCATTGCACCACTGTGCCCAATGCACACAGAAGACAGTACCATGGTACTGGCTTTTGATAAAAGAGCTTTATTCAGAGTCAGTCAGCAGGGAGAGAAGAGACAGGGATCAACTCTGTCTCTCCCCAGTCTGGGGTTGGGTCACACTTTCATGAGTTAGGTGAGGAGGGTTGGTGTACAGCACTGGCAGGCAGGTTTTAATTGGAAGGCTTTGGAACTTGGCCATTTGTGGTAAGATGTGCTAAGGCGGCTTCAGCACTGGGTCTTCCTGGACAATGGACCCTTCACCTCTGAAAGGCACCCCGTGATCAGGTTCTGGTCATGTCCTGGTCCTTTGGTTCCATGGCTGGTGTTGGGAGATGAGGGTAGAAATTTTGGTTCCAGATATTATTTGAGTACAAAATGTTTTCCTCTACATATGCTTTGCCTGCTTGACTTGCTGTTTTGTTCTACTGCCTTTGAAAAATAGCTCAATAACTTGTTAGAAACAGGATGTGGTCAATTTGGGCCGGTTCTGAGGTTACATGAACAAATAAAATGTTTCTCAAGTGTAAAGTGCTTTCTATGAGACAGTAATTCAGCTGGGAGTATAGAACTGAGAAATACTTAATGCTTCAAAGAAGAGGCGATCTTTTGAGCTGAGCCTTTAAGGAACAGACCTTGATGCTTTGTCCCCCTTTGGCAAAGTGGGGAGAGGGAACAAAAAACTTCCCAGAAAAAGGGCACACACTTAGGCACGAGGCATAAGGAATTACCGGAAACTCAGGAACGCCTAGGGCCCCTGACTAGCATAGCTGACTGAGACGTGTCTACTTCAGCAAATGTGGCTCAGCACCTAGGAGATGCTGGTCACTTTGCTAGCATGAGTGACTACATCAGGAACAAAAGGGCAAAAGCCGCAGTCTCCATATGTATATTCTAATTACTAGTGAGAGAGAGGGGCTTCCCTCGTGAGAAAACAAGATATTTATTTAAAATATGCAGTCTGTCAGATAGTAAGTGCCATGTGGAAAAATAAGGCAGGAAAGGGGGCCAGAGTGGGGTTTACCATGTTCATAGATAGGCCAGAGAAGGCCGTCCTGAGAAGCTGACTTTTGAGTAGCCCTTAGGGATAGTAGCCCATTTCCAGTCTTTTGCCTCTATAAACATGCCTTTTATATTTATCTGTGTAGTAAGTACTTTTTTTTTCTTGTTTGGTGGGATTTTTGAGCTCCTCGGACAAACCTTGAATACACAGCAATAATACCGAAATTCAAGAGAGAGAACAGGACAAATGAACCACACCCTCACTTTTCATCTTGAAAAAACACTTTTGCCCAGGAGACAGGAGAACTTACAAGTCCCCAGATGACCTAAGCTTCTCATATCTTTGAAAGGTGCAGTGGTTGAAATGCCCACTAGTGCCCAGTCAGAGAATGCTGTGCACACGGCCTCTTCAGCGTAGCTCGGGAGGCTCTCCACAGTGACTATCCTGACACGTCATGAAGCAGTGAAAAAAACCGGTTGCCATTTTCTGCCCACTCATTTATTTAATTTGGAGTTCAAGAAGTGTGCTGGATACAGGAAGAGAAAAGGCAGCCAGAGGCTGAGCTGGCTGTGTACGGTCAGCTGTCCTCCCCGCACCCTGGTGTCTGGACAGCAGCTCCTTGTTGCTGTTTCCCTACTGGTGTCATACACACGTTTGTATTAGAACAACTAGGGATGTTAAGGAGTAGCATTCAAAATCTCCATCACACTTTAAGAAAAAAATATAAAATGACAAAGAAACGTGCTAGAGGACTGTCTGTCCTGTGCTCTCTAATTCCATTTATTCCTTTTCCTCTGCCATAAAAATGACATGGGAAATTGGGCTGGTGGGGTTAAACAAACTCTTTAGTTTTTGTTGCTTATGCAGAGTTCCAGAGAATAGCAAGGAGAGATAAGAAAGCCTTCCTCAGTGATCAGTGCAAAGAAATAGAGGAAAACAATAGAATGGGAAAGACTAGAGATCTCTTCAGGAAAATTAGAGATACCAAGGGAACATTTCATGCAAAGATGGGCTCAATAAAGGACAGAAATGGTATGGACCTAACAGAAGCAGAAGATATTAAGGTGGCAAGAATACACAGAAGAACTGTACAAAAAATATCTTCACGACCCAGATAATCATGGTGGTGTGATCACTCACCTAGAGCCAGACATCCTGGAATGTAGTGGAGGTGATGGAATTCCAGTTGAGTTATTTCAAATCCTAAAAGATGATGCTGTGAAAGTGCTGCACTCAATATGCCACCAAATCTGGAAAACTCAGCAGTAGCCACAGGAATGAAAAAGGTCAGTCTTCATTCCAGTCCCAAAGAAAGGCAATGCCAAAGAATGCTCAAACTACCGCACAATTGCACTCATCTCATACACTAGTAAAGTAATGCTCAAAATTCTCCAAGCGAGGTTTCAAAAATACGTGAACCATGAACTTCCAGATGTTCAAGCAGGTTTTAGAAAAGGCAGAGGCACCAGAGATCAAATTGCCAACATCTGTTGGATCATTGAAAGAGCAAAAGAGTTCCAGAAAAACAGCTATTTCTGCTTTATTGACTATGCCAAAGCCTTTGACTGTGTGGATCACAATAAACTGTGGAAAATTCTGAAAGAGATGGGAATACCAGACCACCTGACCTGCCTCTTGAGAAATCTGTCTGCAGGTCAAGAAGCAATAGTTAGAACTGGACATGGAACAACAGACTGGTTCCAAATCAGGAAAGGAGTACGTCAAGGCTGTATATTGTCACCCTGCTTATTTAACTTACATGCAGAGTACCTCATGGGAAATGCTGGTCTGGATGAAGTACATCAAGATTGCCGGGAGAAATACCAATAACCTCAGCTATGCAGGTGACTCCACCCTTACAGCGAAAAACGAAGAAGAACTAAAGAGCCGCTTGATGAAAGTGAAAGAGGAGAGTGAAAAAGTTGGCTTAAAGCTCAACATTCAGAAAACTAAGATCATGGCATCCAGTCCTATCACTTCATGGCAAATAGAAGGATAAACAGTGGAAACGGTGGCTGACTTTATTTTTTGGGGCTCCAAAATCACTGCAGATGGTGACTGCAGCTATGAAATTAAAAGGCGCTTGCTCCTTGGAAGTAAAGTTATGACCAACCTAGACAGCATATTAAAAAGCAGAGACATTACTTTGCCAACAAAGGTCCATCTAGTTAAGGCTATGGTTTTCCAGTAGTCGTGTATGGATGTGAGAGTTGGACTATAAAGAAAGCTGAGCGCCAAAGAATTGATGCTTTTGAACTGTGGTGCTGGAGAAGACTCTTGAGAGTCCCTTGGACTGCAAGGAGATCCAACCAGTCCATCCTAAAGGAAATCAGTCCTGAATATTCATTGGAAGGACTGATGCTGAAGCTGAAACTCCAATACTTTGCCTACGTGATGCAAAGAACTGACTCCTTGGAAAAGACCCTGATGCTGGGAAAGATTGAAGGCAGGAGGAGAAGGTGACGACAGAGGATGAGATGGTTGGATGGCATCATCGAATCAATGGACATGAGTGTGAGTAAACTCCAAGAGTTGGTGATGGATAGGGAGGCCTGGTGTGCCGCAATCTATGGGGTCGCAAAGAGTCCGACATGACTGAGCAACTCAACTGAACTGCAAAGCAATATATATTATTTTTCTTAGGATGTTGTGAACATCCCAGCTGCCTCAGCTGGTAAAGGATCCCGCCTGCCAATTCAGGAGATGTAAGAGCTGCAGGTTCAATCCCTGATTTAGGAAGATTGCCTGGAGGAGGGCATGGAAACCCCCTCTGGACAGAGGAACCTGGTGGGCTACAGTCCATGGTATCACAGAGAGTCAGACACGAATCACGTACATACCCTATGATGCAGTAGTGTTTTCCTTTAAGAAAATCTATCTTGAAAACTTAATAAAAGAATTGTATTATAGAAAACTTGAACATAGATTTCCTGTAAGCAAAAGACTTCTCAAAATAGAATGCTTATTTATATACTGTTTTCTTTCTAACTCAAGTGGTGGAAGTGTGATGAATAAGCCAGGCATTGGGAATTGTTTTAAGTTGATTAATAACCAGAAATTAGGATAAAATAATTCATGGATTATAGTATACCAAATAATATTATGATATATACAAAATGCAGCTTACATAGTAAATATTAGGCAAGAAACATTACACTAAAGATGGATTTTGAGTTATTAACCAAAAGAGGCATGCCTGACCAGTTTTATGGAGAGCTGGTAGAACTTAACCCTTTCTCTGACTTAAATGGTTAAAGGCTGTTTATTGTTTGTCTCAGTGGTCAAAAATAATTATTTTAACTTTATCTTGAATTGCCTGTTGTAAATTATCTTTTCATATTTAATTTCATGCAGGATCCCGTTTATACTGTGCCAAAGGTGGTACATCATTAGTATGGTAAAAATAAGTTCACTTAAATATATTAGGAATTTAAGCTCAGCAAAGGAAAGAATTTGTACTTTCACAGGGACTTATCCTTCTTATCTAAAGCAGTGCCCCTTAGTAGATGTTCAGTAAATTTTTATTGAACGAACGATTATCTTGTGTCGTGATATGAAAATGTATTCACTTAATTTAAAAATTTTTTTATTCGTTCAGTTTTGTATCAATATTTAATCTGCATTTCATTCTTTTCGTTTTTAAAAACTGATTAGAAAATACATTGTTTAAGGGGAAATACATTGTGTCAGGGGAAAAGATAAATAAGGAACCTGCATACTGTTTTTCTTTTTTGGTTTATAGAAAAGAGAAAATGAAGTTCCTACAAAGAAATTAGGTCATTTTGAGTACCCTAAAATTTCCCAAGCCAGAAAGCTCGTTTTCAGAGTAAAGACAAAAGATCCTATTTTAAATATTTGTAGTATATTTATTTTAAAAAAGACTAGACAGCTTACAAAACTTTCAGATTTTGTTAAAGGTTTGACTATCAGCATGACTTTGAATATTGGAGGAATTTCTTTTTAAATAAGTGTTAATATGTTGCTGGGAGACGTGGTAAGGAAGGTAAGTAGAGTTTGAAAGCTATTAATAATTTAAAAATTTTAGCTTCCTTCAAATGACTGTTTTGCGATGGCTATTTTGTTGTCCCCAGAAAAGCCTACCTCTGGAGAGCAAAGTGCTGAACCACAGTCGACTCCCTTCCATAGATATTATCCCCCAATGTCTTCCTTCTTTTTATGGTTTGTTAAGAGTTTATGCATCTGGACATATTAGTGATGAGTGTTTGACAACTAAATACATTATTTGTCCTCCAAAACAACTATTTTAAGAGCTGGAGTCTTTTCAGTCACTTTGGCAGAAATAATGTTTTTTTTATCTTATGAAAGGGACTTTTCCCTCACAGCATTCAAAGCACATTTAATAATATTTCTTTCTTACTCTTGTCTTTAACTTTTTACTCTACTATATTTCCTCAAATGTTCTATTTTAATTCCCCTCTGTAGAGATGAATAATATTGGGTTTCAGGAGTCTAATTGATTTGCTGTCCACCTGAAACCATCACAACATTGTTAATTGGCTATACTCCAATACAACACAAAAAGTTAAAACAGAAAATATATACTTGTGCATGAAAAAAATAATAGTAATTATTAAAAAGAGTTTAAGTGATTTAAAAACAAGAACGTTGAAATAATTGACAAAATTGGAAGACTATTTATTAATAGACCACTGCTGGTTTTTAACTAACCCTGCAATAATCATAGCTAATTTGTATCTTCTTTTTCTTGGATTGTGTGGCAACACTGCTTATATTAGTGATTATTTCTGTTTGAGGGCTCAGGGAAGTTTCTTTCCCAACTTAGCAAAATAAATTTGTCTTTTGTAGGCAAGGCAGGAAGGAAGTGTGCAGAGAGCCCAGAATGTTTGTAAAAAATTCTCAAATTTGTTTGCCTCCCCTTTGTCTAAGTTACCACTCTCTTCTTTTATTAATGATAATTATTATTAGTACTTCTTATCTTTATTTCATTACTTTTTTTAAACTAAGCCTTGTAGAAATGATAGTCTTGATAATGCCTTGACTTCTTCACTTAAAATATCCTTCAACAGCATTTACTTCTCAGACAGTAATTTTATGCTTATATCTAATTTTTTTAAATTAACATTTGATTCTATTTTCATAATCATCCCACTTGTTAAAATATTGAGCAAATATTTGTAAAGTGCCTCCTGTGAGTCATATTCTATCTTTCTTTTCTCATGCTTGGTTTATAATAATGAATGGACTATTACTTTAGCCATCTCTATTTTAATGAACTGCAAAGTTAGATAAGATTTTTATTAGCTATTTGAAACTCCTATGTGTCTTTTTTCTTCCTTCACCCTTGTGCTTAATTATTATTGTTTTTTTAAAAGACAGCTAACCATAAGCCAATTTAAATACAACTTACTAAAATATCATCCTCAAAACAGACATTGCTATTTTGAGATCTTTTGCTCCTCAGTAAATTAGAATTTATTAGCTTAATGTACCTTTATTGCGAAGTCGCAGGAATGGATTGTGCTTGCTCTCCAGTGGCCAATTTGCTGTCCTTATTTTGATAAAAACTTGGTCTTTATTCAATCTAATTAGTTTTATTGCATCTGGAATCATTTAAAATTACTATTGAAGCATTAATAAATCCAACTTAAAAGAACTTTAGAGTCACAGAGTTAAAATAAGACTAGAGTTTAGCACCATATTTCTTTGAGTAGCCTCTTTATCAACACAGGCTTTAACTGATGGACAACGTTAGTTTGTAAAATAGTAAGTGAGAAGAACTGGTGCTAACGTGTCAGCAATTAGCTGAACATTCTAATTAATTCCTCAAGCATTGCTGGTAACTGTTATGTCCTGGAGAGATGTCTCTTTATTAAACTATAGGCACAGAAACTGTTACTAAGATGTGTTTTCTTTTCCCCAGTAGTGTTGAAAATTTGACTCTACTTCAGCTTTTATGAGCTTATATTTCAAAACTGTTCTTGAGAGGAACAAATCAGAATAGAATTGAAACTGTAGCAAATAAAATATTCTCTTAGGGTCATTGATTATTTGTGTGGAGAATTACTATGATGCTCCTAAAACCAAAGCAATGATTTTAGTCATATATTTTCTGAAAAAGAATCATTGTATTGTCTTTAAGGGTCAATTTATATGCTATTCTATCATGGCTTCCCTGGTAGCTCAGCTGGTAAAGAATCCGCCTGCAGTGCAGGAGACCTGCGTTCGATCCTTGGGTTGGGAAGATCCCCGGAGAAGGGAAAGGCTACCCACTCCAGTATTCTGGCCTGGAGAATCCCATGGACTGTATAGTCCTTGGGGTATCAAAGAGTTGGACACGACTGAACGACGCTCACTTTCACTTATATGCTACTTGTGACAGTAGTCATCATTTACTGAGTTGAAGTTTATAATATTGTAAGATATCTTGAAAAACAAGCTTTTAAAAAATACATATTTATACATTTTTGGTTGCAGTGGTTCTTCTTTGCTGCGCTTGGGCACTCTTCGTTGTGGTCTGTGGGCTTCTCGTTGCAGTGGCTTCCCTTGTTGCAGAGCATGGGCTGTAGGTGTGCTGGCTTCAGTCGTTGCAGTGTATGGGCCCAGTGGTTGTAGCTCACAGGCTGTGAAGCAGGAGCTCAGAAGTTGTGACATCCAAGCCTAGCTGCTCCGCGGCATGTGGAATCTTCCTGGACCAGGGATTAAACCTGTGTCCGCTGTACTAGCAGGCGGATTCTAATCCACTGGGCCATCAGGGAAGTTCAAGCTTTTTGTTGTTGTTGTATTAAGTGCTGTGCAGAAGTTAGTGAGTTATTTTCTACTCATATAATAAGGGGCTGACATATAAGCCAATCTGTTTTTTTAATTGAATATCATTTTACATATTTTGCTAGACTTTGCTTTTCCTTTGACGTGTAAGACAAAGGAAAGAACAAAACCACTTTTTCGCTTTAAGTTGCTCTTTCTCATTGCCTACTCCACTGAAAGCCGTGTTTCCCATTTGTATTTATCCTTATTCCTTGTCCCTTTTAAGAATCATCTGATTTGTGCTTGTTCCCTCAAACCTATGTTTTTTATTTCTAGCACAAGTCTTTTGAGAAATCTAATTTGCCAAATTGTATGCTGTCAGAATTTACGTGTTATAGAACAATTTCATTTGCCTTTTTAAAATTGTAATTCACCTTGAATTTCCTGTTCTTAATCTGCTATGAAGCACCATAATTATTACAGTAGTGACTGAATTTCCTTTCTACTGATACAAGAGTTCCCTTTTCCATTTCGGTGCTGGGAGGTGTCATGTTGTTGCCCGTTAAATATGTGACAGCTGAGGTGAGAAATTCACTATATTGCTATAGAAATCTGTGTGAACACATCTCTTTCTTTTCCTCACCCACCCTTCTGTATCGCCAGAATACGAACAGTGAATTTGTGATATTAATTAAACTCTGTTATTTGTTTAAAACCCAAAAATAGATTTTATTTTTTTTAGCAGAAGATAGCAAAAGTGTACCCTACACTAAACTTAGGAGACCCAGGAATACAAAAAATGGATATATGACTCTTATGTTTTACTCTGGATCAAATGTCATTTTATTTCTTTACTGATTTGGCAAGAAGATTCATAGGTGATGTGAACTTCATATCTTATCATGTGTGGAGTTGGATAACATCTAGGTAGCTCACTGTTAATACTTTTGAAAATCCTAATCTAAAGGAAAGTCAGGTAGATAATAGGTAGACTTAAGAAAGTAAAATGAATTGCCCTAATCCTACCAGAAATGTTCGCAATCCCATGTTTGCTGGAGTGAGATAAAATGGTCTTGCATGATGGCAGGTTGGGCCACGAAATGTAATTCACAGACTCACTTTAATCAGGCACATCAGCATGCCAGTCATCACCAAAGTCACCATCAAATTATTTTTAAATAAAGTAAATATTGTATAGGTAATGCAAATATTTATTTTTAATTTCTCCTTTTCACCTTCAGAAGGTGATTTTAAAGAGTAAAATGGTCATAGGGAAATTACTGGGGAAAGGAGAAGTAAAGAGCCTGGATAATTTGTAAACTTGGACTAATTCCCAAACCTTTATAACTTATATCAACATCTACAAAATACTGTTGCTGAGTGGAATTTCATTTGCTTTTTTATTCGTCTTAGGAGAAGCTGGATGGTAAACTAAAGGAAGAAAAAGAGAAATGCTCTCATGTTTTATTCGAAATCAAATGTCATTTTATTTCTTTACTAACTATAAAATCTGTTGGTTTAACTTTAGGGACACCACAGTCCAAACACTTACTCTTCAGCCTTCTGTTAAAGATGGACTTATTGTATATGAAGACTCACCTTTGGTTAGTAATGCAATTATATGAATATTCTCAACTGTGTTCTTTGAATGGTAATTATATTTCAGCCTTTGAGAGGAAGAAATATCCCACTGATTTCAGTATGTTTCAGTCTTAACTAGAAAACACTCATTCATATGTCATTTGGAGAGTGGATATTTAAATGCAAGTTACTGGGAAAATAACATGTTTTCTTATTCTATTCCTCTCTCCAGATAGAGATTTAGGGAATGATAGAAATCCTCTAATGATAATTTTTCCATTCCAGAACTTTCAAAAAAGACTAAAAGTTTGCTGTTGTTTTCAGATGTGCAGACGTTGAAATTAGATAATGCTTCTGGAATGTTTTTTAAAATGATTTTAATGAGTAAAATATTAGCCCAACATTTTGGACAGCTAGGAAGATCATTCCTTAGCTTCTCACGTAAGAGCCCCCCCCAAAAAATTCTTGTTCTGCCAGGCATGTCTTTCTGTGTAGGTAACTGCTCTCCAGCAGTGGCGCAGATAAGCCGTCGTGAGAACTCTGTGGTCCAGACCCCAGTGATGGGCGTCTTCAGGACCTCCTGTCTGAGTCCCTCCAGAGTGGATTCGACCTTCTCTCAACAGAGATGTGAAGGCTGGAGTTGGAAGTAGAAGCTACATGTTTTCTCTCTCTTTTTTAAAAATCGGGTTATTTTTACCCTAAAGTTAAAAAGAAAAATTCTTATTCATATTTTTAGAATATGAAATAAGATATTTGTGGTACAGAGAATCACCTATTTCTCAATCTGTGTTTCTCTAAAATTACTTCCCAAAACCATGTAATGAGAAAAGTTTATGATATGCTCCATTTTCTGTTATGAGCTATTTCTTACTATTTAAAAAAATAATCTCTGGGTTTACATTGAATTTCACTGAGTATCTCCTATCCATTCTTTTTAAATGTTTTTAAGAGTTTTTCCTAGCTTTTTTCCTATCTTTTCATAATGTGACTAGTCATCTAATTTACTCAGTCATCCAAGACCTAGAACTCTCTTATTTTTCCTTTCACCTCTTCCCTTCTAATTAGTCGCCAAGGCTATAGAATATACCTCTGAATATTTCTTCAGATAATATAATGCTTTTTATTTCCATTTTAGCAGCAGCAGCATTTCCATTTTTACCCATGTCCTCTTCCCTAAAATCATATCCTCACATCACTTTTTTACCAAGTTGTTACGATATTCCCGCTCTAGTCTATTCTGCATATTTCTGCAAGATTAAAGGCACTGACTTGTAGCTCTAAACTTGTTATCATGTCTGAACTCATAAATCTTTAATTTGTCCTATTTAATGAGACAAAGCACATATTTTTTGGCCTGGCAGTCAACTTTTTATTAGTTGAGACCTGATCTACACTTTCAGATCCTTTTCTGTCTTTTCTTACATTTAACCTCTGCATCAGCCAAGAAAGACTGTTCATATTCACTCTTCCTTCAGTAGGATGCAGATTTCATGAGTTTGACCTTTGATTCTCTTTATCTTGACTACCCATTTCTCCACTATCCATACTGATCTCTTAAAACTGTGCACTCTTTTAAGGCTACCACAAGTGCAATGTTCTGATATCCAGTACTGATGATTACAATAATTTCTCATTTCAAATAGAAAAATGCTTCTCTATTTGATATATCAATACTTGTTTTAATTCTCCCCTTCCTGGGGGTGTGAAATGTGAGCATCACCAACATAGGGCTAATTGGGATGCTGCAAGAAAATAAAGTGATTACTGCAGAGTTTGCAGTTCAGTAACTATGAGAAGCTTTTGGTGGAGATCCGTAAATACTGTTTCCAGCTCTGCTACATACATTTTTTGTGATTTTATATTTATAGCTTGCAGAAAACCAGCTATTAGAAATCCAAAGCAATGAGTGATGGAATTTTTAAAACGTTTGCTTTCGTTTTTTTGTTTGTTTGTTTTGTTTACAATAAATGTTCTGTCTTCAAAGGTTAAAGCAGTAAAATCGGGTCATGTTCTGGTAGTAGATGAGGCAGACAAGGCTCCAACAAATGTCACCTGTACTTTAAAAACTCTGGTAGAAAATGGAGAAATGATTCTAGCAGATGGACGACGCATTGTTGCAAGTGAGTATAAAAAGCAACTTTTCTTTCAATGTGCAATTTTTACATCTGTTGTATCAGATCACACACTTAGCTGGCTGCCTATCTACAAATAACAAGCATCAATTTAGTATAAGTCAAGTTGTGTGTATTGATAATTATTAATAAAAGTCAATATGTCTGAATCTAGCTTTGTTAGTTTCACTTCCTAATAGCCGGAGAGTGTCTTTGAAAATTTCAATAGTAGCTTTAGGACAAATCAGCTTCATATTTTTTCTACTCTGAGAATACAAACATATAATCCCTTTTATATTTATGTCTCAATTATTTGTGTACAGTTTATTTTCTTTCATTATTATCTGGAATTTTTAAAGCTCTACCATGTTTTTGTTACTTATAATGTTAAAATCAATGTTATTATTAGCGCAGTATAATTAGAAAAAAATTGCTCGGCATTTAATATCAGTTATATGTATATACATATATATGTATACATATATATCACACACACACACACCATACATACTTGCCTCAGAAAGAAGTTACTCTGCTTTGGAGTACCTTCTTCTATTTATTTTTATGGTTGTTAGGGAAAACGTTGATAGGTAAATCTTATAAGTCTGTTTAACCCATAGGAAAATATTGTCTAGTGCAATGTGAGAACATTTTCTAGTTTTTAATTTTTGTGTCATGAAAAGACTTGAAGATCTTTAACTAGCCACTGAAATATAGTCAATAGCAAGGTAGCCAAACTGAGACTAATGACTGAAATCTTCAGTACTCAAAAAGTATGTACAGAAGACTATAAAAATGTACGAGTCCATCGCCACAGAGGTTTCTTCTTAGACATTGTCATTGCAAGACTGCTGCATCTAAACCTAAGAAACTTAGCACTAATAAAAGTATTCTGAGACGGCAGTTTCACAATGAGTGTAGGAAAAAGTGAGAATTTGAGTTAAACAGCCTGATAACTATCTTTTAGAAAATCATTCAGACTCTCAAGATTTGAATGCTGCCTGCCCTTTTTAAAGGCATTATAAGGACAGTGAAATAGAAAGCAAGAAAGATCTACTGGAACAAACTTGTGGTTAAACAGAGACAGTCTCCAAGCAAGGAGTCATCATCATAATTTTTAAATTGAAATTTGATTGTAGATGACATTTTAAACACAAGAGCAGCTGAATCTCTTTTGAACGTAGTTTCATAAAGCGTCACTTCCATGCCTATGTTTTTCATTTTCTTTGCTTTTTTAAATTTTCGTGTTTTATTGCCATTTTTATGTTAGTTAACTAATTAAATTTTTCATGTGAACACGCACCTTGTTATTTACCACTACTAAAATAAATAGAGATCAAATGTTAAAACTAATGGTGGTATTATTACATGAATATATGGCACATTGAAAGGTTACTTTTTCTTATCATAAAGAAGTATGAGTGTAGCTTCCTATAGACCCTTAATAAAACTCCAAGAATTTTGCATCTGTGAAAAGAAGAGAAGCGAAACACCAAGGAGAAAAGGAAAGATGTACCCATTTGAATGGAGAGTTCCAGAGAATAGCAAGGAGAGATGAGAAAGCCTTCCTCAGTGATCAGTGCAAAGAAATAGAGGAAAACAATAGAAAGGGAAAGACTAGAGATCTCTTTTAGAAAATTAGAGATACAAAGGAAACTTTTCATGCAAAGATGGGCATAATAAAGGACAGAAATGGTATGAGCCTCAGAGAAGCAGAAGATATTAAGAAGAGGTGGCAAGAATACACAGAAGAACTATACAGGAAAGATCTTCATGACCCAGATAATCACGATGGTATGATCACCCACCTAGAGCCAGACATTCTGGAATGCGAAGTCAAGTGGGCCTTAGAAAGCATCACTATGAACAAAGCTAGTGGAGGTGATGGAATTCCAGTTGAGCTATTTCAAATCCTGAAAGATGATGCTGTGAAAGTGCTGCACTCAACATGCCAGCAAATTTGGAAACCTCAGCAGTGGCCACCGGACTGGAAAAGGTCAGTTTTCATTCCAATTCCAAAGAAAGGCAATGCCAAAGAATGCTCAAACTACCGCACAATTGCACTCATCTCACATGCTAGTAAAGTAATGCTCAAAATTCTCCAAGCCAGGCTTCAGCAATACATGAACTGTGAACTTCCAGATGTTCAAGCTGGATTTAGAAAAGGCAGAGGAACCAGAGATCAAATTGCCAGCATCCAGTGGATCATCGAAAAAACAAGAGAGTTCCAGAAAATCATCTATTTCTGCTTTATTGACTATGCCAATTTATTGACTGTATGGATCACAATAAAGTGTGGAAAATTCTGAAAGAGATGGGAATACCAGACCACCTGACCTGCCTCTTGAGAAATCTGTATGCAGTTCAAGAAGCAACAGTTAGAACTGGACATGGAACAACAGACTGGTTCCAAATCAGGAAAGGAGTACATCAAGGCCGTGTGTTGTCACCCTGCTTATTTAACTTACATGCAGAGTACATCATGAGGAATGCTGGGCTGGAAGAAGCACATCAAGATAGCCGGGAGAAATATCAATAACCTCAGATATGCAGATGACACCACCCTTATGGCAGAAAGCGAAGAAGAACTGAAGAGCCTCTTGGTGAAAGTGAAAGAGGAGAGTGAAAAAGTTGGCTTGAAGCTCAAACATTCAGAAAACTAAGATCATGGCATCCGGTCCCTTAACTTCATGGCAAATAGATGGGAAAACAGTGGAAACAGTGACAAACTTTATTTTTTTGGACTCCAAAATCACTGCAGATGGTGACTGCAGCCATGAAATTAAAAGATACTTACTCCTTGGAAGAAAAGTTATGACCGACCTAGACAGCATATTGAAAAGTAAAGACATTACTTTGCCAACAGAGGTCCATCTAGTCAAAGCTATGGTTTTCCCAGTAGTCATGTATGGTTGTGAGAGTTGGACTATAAAGAAAGCTGAGCACCAAAGAATTGATGCTTTTGAACTGTGGTGTTGGAGAAGACTCTTGAGAGTCCCTTGGAATGCAATGAGATTCAACCAGTCCATCCTAAAGGAAATCAGTCCTGAATATTCATTGGAAGAACTGATTTTAAAGCCGAAACTCCAATACTTTGGCCACCTGATGCGAAGAACTGACTCATTTGAAAAGACCCTGATGCTTGGAATGATTGAAGGCGGGAGGAGAAGGGGACGACAGAGGATGAGATGGTTGAATGGCATCACTGACTCAATGGACATGAGTTTGAGTAAATTCCAGGAGTTGGTGATGAACAGGGAGGCCTGGCGTGCTGCAGTCCATGGGGTCTCAAATTTCGGACATAACAGAGCGACTGAACTGAAGTGATCTTCACATCTATCATTTTTTAGAGATGAACAGCCTAAAGGCTAAGATTTAAATAAACCCAAATGACAGGTGTTCTGTCTTAAAATAGCGATAATAAAGTTTTTGCTACCTTAAATTTTTGTTTGGACTAGCAGTTCAATCTGAAATGTACACCAGCCAGTAGTATATAATATTTACTTCCTTTAGTACCTTAGACATTTGCACAAAGAAAGCTCCAGTCAACTTGAAATTACATATTTTAAGAACTATGATCGAATCCCTCAAATGGAAATAAATCAACTTTTCTCTAATGAATTGACTTGATGTTCAAGACTTTCTCCTATGTAGTTAATCCTTTCAGGGTGGATAATCTAAACAGGACTTACTCCTTAGCTACAGAATAGCAGGCTTTATGCAAAGGGATGCAGTTGCTGATTTGATTAAAAAAAAACTGAAGGATGTTTAGATTATCCTTTGAGTATCCTTTGGCTTTATTATAGATTCTTATTTGTATTTTAAATGAATGATAGGATCTTAAGCGAAGTTTAAGCACCATAAGACAAAATTTAGACAAGTTTGCTTTTTAGATGTGCCTTTAATTTACATAAAAATGCAAGTTCCTGTATAATTGAGTAAACATTTTATCAGTATTCTGTTCTAAGCAAACTTTCTCAAAGATGTTTTTGTTTTCTCCAACCCAGTTACTAAAACGAGATTTCTTAGAGTTGTTTTACAATCCTACAGTTATAAAACCCTACAGTTATATAAAACTATAACTCCATATAGTTATTTTAAAGGCTATAACTTGATACTCTTAAGAATTATTGAATATCAATAAAGAATAAATTGAAATTTTTTTTTCAGATGCTGCACTAGTCAATGGAAGAGAAAATGTTATAGTGATTCATCCTGATTTTAGAATGATTGTTCTGGCCAACAGACCTGGATTTCCTTTCCTAGGCAATGATTTCTTCGGTACCTTAGGTAAAAACAATAATGATAATAATAACCAAAATAGTAGCAATAACAATAATAATATCATCGTAGTAGCAGTGCTATATTGGTTGTCACTGAATGCTCCCAACTAACTGCTCCCACATGCTGTCATCATCACAACCATTTTGTGAGAGTATTTTTATCCCCATTTTAGAGGAGAAGAATGTCTGATATTTGGAGAGATTATTTTTCTAGGGCCACTCAGATGATAAGTGTTAGAACTTGGCTTCATATCTAAGACTATAGATAGTCTTAGAGTAGAATACAAATTAAGAAAGGGTTTTTAGTGTTTGGTTTTCATCACATCACACTAACTGTGGAAAGGTTTGAGGCCAGCTCTGGGGAGACTGATTCACATTTATTGGAGAGGCCCTGGGATAAACTGAATCATCAGGAACCTTTAAGAAGAAGTTCTCTTCTCTGTGACAAGTAGCTAATTCTGAATACTGGGCATTCCATATTCAACGTGAAGCTGGCTCAGTCTCCTAGTAGGATTTTTGATCTGGCGACTTCACATCAAGGAATTTATCCAAGGAAATTCCCTGTGCAATAATTTAAGTACAAGGATAGGCAATATAGCATTGTTTATAGTTGCAAAAATAAAAGGAAGCAACCCAAATGTACACCCCAATGGGACTGAGTGAAGAAATTCTATTATATCCACTCAGTAAATTACCATGCAGTTGTTTAAAAAAAGATGGAACATGAGTTTACCCATGCTGATACCAAAGGAAAAAAGGTTCCTAGAAATGTATTAAGTGAAACAATGAGAACAGCCTGTGTAGTAGTCTGCCAGTTGAATTAATAGAAAATAAAAGGCAAGAGGGATGAGTGTACACGAATATGCTTGACACGCGTAGAATCTCCTCAGGTGAGAGTCTCGCGTCCTCTGACCTCACTGACCTTGCTTCCTGCCCTGCTCTGTGCTGCTTTCCCATCGCTTACCCTCTTCCAGCCTCCTTGCCCCCTGCCCCTTCTCTGAACATGCCAGCCATGCTCGCCCTAGGGTCTTTGCATTAGTTGTGCCTGCCATGCTCTTCCGTCACATACCTGCATTTGCCTAGTTGTCACCTTCTCAGCGAGGCCGACCTGTCTGACATCCCCAGCCATCACCATTTCTCAAGTACTATACTGTGCTTTTCTTTTTTCCTTGAAACGTACAGTTTCTAACATTTATAATTTTGTTTATTTCCTCCCTACGCCAGAATCTGAACTCCATGAGGACAGGGGTTTGTGTGTTTTTGATCACTGAAGTCTATAAAGTATATAGAGTATTACTTGGCGCATAGAAGGAATGTAATTATTATTTGATGAGTGAATGAATAAGGGATCGATTATAGCTTTACATGGGAGAAGGCAATGGCACCCCACTCCAGTACTCTTGCCTGGAAAATCCCATGGACGGAGAAACCTGGCAGGCTGCAGTCCATGGGGTCGCTAAGAGTCGGACACGACTGAGCGACTTCACTTTCACTTTATAGCTTTATATTAGTGTTGCATTTGCTTTTCAGCAAAAAAGGCCAAAGCTGTTTTTCATGTTTGTATTTGAATGAGTTTAGCCTGTGAGATACAAGCTTGAAGTTATCATGATTGCATTTTATTCAGTTGCTTTCATGTATATATGATAACAATAAAAGAATGATCTGAGTCATTTCTGAGTCCAAGTAAGTTCTAAATATCCTTCCTTTCTAAAATGAACATATTAAATAATTCAAATCTATTTACTCTAACTTCCGTTGGTCCCAGTCCTTTGGATTATAAATCAGAATTATGTGAACTTTTATCTGAGAAATTTCTCTCTCTCGAGCATAGATTATATTTTTCTAATATGTTCTCATTAGTCTAAATTATGGGTGAAATATTTTGTTTCCAATTCCTTTTCCTTGATTTTTATTTAGATATTATCTCTGCATGTTTACTTTTCTGAAACCAACTTAGAAAGTATATTCTAGCAATGTGAGCAAGATATAAATTGTTTAGAGAGTGATGATAACTAATTTCCCCATTTTTAGTATACATTAAAAGTCCTGCATATATGTATATAATTTCTGAAGATATTTACCGTGTGCTATAAATTGAAGAAAGTAGGGAAAACCACTAGACCATTCAGATATGACCTAAATCAAATCCCTTATGATTACACAGTGGAAGTAAGAAATAGATTTAAGGGCCTAGATCTGATAGATAGAGTGCCTGATGAACTCTGGACGGAGGTTCATGGCATTGTACAGGAAACAGGGACCAAGACCATCCCCATGGAAAAGAAATGCAAAAAAGCGAAATGGCTGTCTGAGGAGGCCTTACAAATAGCTGTGAAAAGAAGAGAAGCGAAAAGCAAAGGAGAAAAGGAAAGATATAAGCATCTGAATGCAGAGTTCCAAACAATAGCAAGGAGAGATAAGAAAGCCTTCCTCAGTGATCAATGCAAAGAAATGGAGGAAAACAACAGATGCAAAGATGGGCTCGATAAAGGACAGAAATGGTATGGACCTAACAGAAGCGGAAGATATTAAGAAGAGGTGGCAAGAATACACAGAAGAACTGTACAAAACAGATCTTCACGACGAAGATAATCACGATGGCGTGATCACTCACCTGGAACCAGACATCTTGGAATGTGAAGTCAAGTGGGCCTTAGAGAGCATCACGACGAGCAAAGCTAGTGGAGGTGATGGAATTCCAATTGAACTCTTTCAAATCCTGAAAGATGATGCTGTGAAAGTGCTGCACTCAATATGCCAGCAAATTTGGAAAACTCAGCAATGGCCACAAGACTGGAAAAGGTCAGTTTTCATTCCAATCTCAAAGAAAGGCAATGCCAAAGAATGCTCAAACTACCTCACAATTGCACTCATTTCACACGCTAGTAAAGTCATGCTCAAAATTCTCCAAGCTAGGCTTCAGCAATATGTGAATCGTGAACTTCCAGATGTTCAAGCAGGTTTTAGAAAAGGCAGAGGCACCAGAGATCAAATTGCCAACATCCGCTGGATTATGGAGAAAGCAAGAGAGTTCCAGAAAAACATCTATCCTGCTTCATTGACTATGCCAAGGCCTTTGACTGTGTGGATCACAATAAAGTGTGGAAAATTCTGAAAGAGATGGGAATCCCAGACCACCTGACCTGCCTCTTGAGAAACCTGTATGCAGGTCAGGAAGCAACAGTTAGAACTGGACATGGAACAACAGACTGGTTCCAAATAGGAAAGGGAGTACGTCAAGGTTGTTTATTGTCACCCTGCTTATTTAACGTCTATGCAGAGTACATCATGAGGAATGCTGGGCTGGAAGAAGCACAAGCTGGAATCAAGATTGCCGGGAGAAATATCAATAACCTCAGATATGCAGATGACACCACCCTTCTGGCAGAAAGTGAAGAGGAACTCAAAGGCCTCTTGATGAAAGTGAAAGAGGAGAGTGAAAAGGTTGGCTTGAAGCTCAACATTCAGAAAACGAAGATCATGACATCTGGTCCCATCACTTCATGGGAAATAGATGGGGAAACAGTGGAAACCGTGTCAGACTTTATTTTTTTGGGCTCCAAAATCACTGCGGATGCTGATTGCAGCCATGAAATTAAAAGACGCTTGCTCCTTGGAAGGAAAGTTATGACCAGCTTAGATAGCATATTAAAGAGCAGGGACATTACCTTGCCAACCAAGGTCTGTCTAGTCAAGGCTATGGTTTTTCCCGTGGTCATGTATGGATGTGAGAGTTGGACTGTGAGGAAGGCTGATCACCGAAGAATTGATGCTTTTGAACTGTGGTGTTGGAGAAGACTCTTGAGAGTCCCTTGGACTGCAAGGAGATTTAACCAGTCCATTCTAGAGGAGATCAACCCTGGGTGTTCATTGGAAGGACTTATGCTAAAGCTGAAGCTCCAATACTTTGGCCACCTCATGCGACGAGTTGACTCACTGGAAAAGACTCTGATGCTGGGAGCGATTGCGGGTAGGAGGAGACGGGGAAGACAGAGAATGAGGTGGCTGGATGGCATCACCGACTCGATGGACATGAGTTTGAGTGAACTCCGGGAGTTGGTGATGGACAGGGAGGCCTGGCGTGCTGTGGTTCATGGGGTCGCTAAGAGTCGGACACGACTGAGTGACTGAACTGAACTGATAAAGTTAAAAATGCAATCTCAGAACCACATGAGTATTTTCCAATTAATGGAAAAAGACTAAATTATCAAAACTATGTATGTTTGTATGTGTGCATTTAAATTGGAGTAGGACATGGCAACCCACTCCAGTACCCTTGCCCAGAGAATCACATGGACAGAGGAGCCTGACGGTCTGTAGTCCATGGGGTCATTAAGAGTCAGACATGACTGAGTGGTTGGACTATAGACCATATATATATGTGTGTGTGTATGTGTATGTATATATATATATATATATGCGTTTAAAAATACTAGCAGGACCAATATTGTAAAGCAATCATCAATCAATTAAAAATAAATAAATATTAAATACTGACATGAAAAATATGAAAAAATTGAATACAGGAAAGTGTTAACCCTGGGTGCCTGTGGGGGAAGGAGTGGGATTGGCAGGAGCTCACAGGGACTTCTCTTTCTGTTATTTGTACTCGACTATCTACCAGTGAGATTATATCCAAGTATTGTATAATTTTTAACAGAAATAAATCTATGTGGAATAAACCACACATCACTCAGGCTCATTTTTGCTTTAGTCATTTGCTTTTTTCTGCATACCTATTGTTGGACAGGCTTTCTATGCAGTTTTACGCATTTAAAAATAGAAGTGCTTCGGTGAGCAACCCATGGCTCTTTCATTGATCATTTCGTATTTGCTTTGTCCTTATAAGGGGTTAGTTGCATACTGAGTGTGAATCTTTTTTTTTTCTCATAGGTGATATTTTTAGCTGCCATGCAGTGGATAATCCCAAACCCTACTCGGAACTCAGGATGCTCAGGCAGTACGGCCCAAATGTGCCCGAGCCCATCCTTCAGAAGCTCGTCGCTGCCTTTGGAGAGCTGAGGAATTTAGCTGACCAGGGTATTATTAACTACCCTTATTCCACCAGAGAAGTTGTCAACATAGTCAAGCATTTGCAGGTATGGCACCTGCGTGTACATGAAAGTTTAAAAGACGTCATCAGTCTTTAGATTTTTTTTAATTTTTTGCCTAATTTATACCCAGTCTTTCCATTTCTCTTTAATACTAATTCAGGTGATGTAGTATGAAATGTCTGTAATCCAAATGAACATTTGTTGTTTAACCTCTGAATTGACTTTGACAAGGTTCCGTGCCATGGCTATTACCAAAGAGCTAGGAAATTTGGTGGAGGTTTTCTGGGGGGTGTGGGAAGACAGGAGAATGAGACAGAAGGGAAGCTTTACTACTATTTGACTTTATACAACAAGCATATATGGTCTCTGAGTAAAAATATTTTCATTTTGAAAATGAAAGACTTGATAAAAAACTGACTTGAAACTAATAATATTGATTCAGTTCAGTTCAGTCGCTTAGTCGTGTCCGACTCTTTGCACATGAATCACAGCACGCCAGGCCTCCCTGTCCAACACCAACTCCCGGAGTTCACTCAAACTCATGTCCATTGAGTTGGTGATGCCATCCAGCCATCTCATTCTCTGTCGTCCCCGTCTCCTCCCGCCCCCAATTCCTCCCACCTGTAAATACTGTGAGAAGATTTTGTTGGATAGAGTAAGTGGGCAAAAGAATGAAATTCCTTATAGCCATCCACGATGCATAGTTCACTTTGGAAGGCTTCCCTGATAGCTCAGTTGGTAAAGAGTCTGCCTGCAGTGCAGGAGACCCTGGTTCAATTCCTGGGTCGGGAAGATCCACTGGAGAAGGGATAGGCTACCCACCCCAGTATTCTTGGGCTTCCCTTGTGGCTCAGCTAGTAAAGAATCCACCTGCAATGAGGGAGACCTGGGTTCGATCCCTGAGTTGGGAAGATCCACTGGAGAAGGGATAGGCTACCCACTCCAGTATTCTTGGGCTTCCCTTATGGCTCAGCTGGTAAAGAATCTCCTGCAATGCAGGAGACCTGGGTTTGATCTCTGGGTTCAGAAGATCCCCTGAAGAAGGGAAAGGCTACCCACTCCAGTTCTGGCCTGGACTATACAGTCCATGGGATCACAATGAATTGGACATGACTGAACGACTTTCACTTTCACTTTTCACCTTGGTAAAGAAGACAAAAAGCCTGTGTAGATTCTGCTTTTTTTTTTTCTCTTTGAAAAACAGCTTGGCATTATCTTTATTTTTTTATTTTATTTTATTTTTTTTTAATTCTTATATTCTTTTGACCTTTTTGTTTGTTTTTGTTTTTTATTTTTATTGGAGGCTAATTATTTTACAATATTATATTGGTTGGTTTTGCCATACATTGACATGAATCCACCCCGAATCCCCCCTCCCACTTCCCTTCTCCCCTTATCCTCCCTCTGGGTCATCCCCGCATACCAGCCCCGAGCATCCTGTAACATGCATCGACCCTGTGAGGGTGGGATGGTTTGGGAGAATGGCATCTGCTTTTATAATAAATGATGGTTTCCAAGCGAACAGTCATAACCTAATGACTCTTGACCTCCGAAAACCTAGATGGGAAAATAGAAAGCTTTGTTCTGCCTGTAAAACCATGGCAAGTCCAGCTGAGATCCCAGCACCTAGAGAGAATCAAGACAGAGGCGATGAGTGACCCAGAGGACCCCAGCAGCGTGAAGTCAGCTGTCTGTAACCCTCATTTTCTTTCCCTCTGCGCTTCCCTGTGTCTGTTCTCTGTACTTTTTACCTTCTTCCTTTCTTTTTTTATTTCTTTACCTTTTTTTTTTCATTTACTCTTGGACTTGTGGCTTTTCTGAATATTTCCATATAGATATTCAACACTCTGCTTTATTTAAGTAGCATTTTTTAATTTGGTCAATCCAGTTGTTGTTTAGTCACTAAGTCGTGTCCAACTCTTTTGCGACCCCATGGCCTGTAGCCCGCCAAGCTCCTCTGTCCATGAGGATTCTCCAGGCAAGAATACTGGAGTGGGTTGCCATTTCCTCCTCCAGGGGATCTTCCCGATCCAGGGATCGAACTTGGGTCTCCCACATTGCAGGCAGATTCTTTACAACTGAGCCACCAGGGAAGCTCAGTACTCATTTTAAAAGCAGGAGATTTCAGAAAGTGGTGAAAGTCACCAAACCCCAGGATTTGAGTACCGATTTAACATTTGAGAGAAAGAACTGTTTCCCCTCAAATTCTGAAATTTATTGAAAAAGAAAAATATTAAGTCATCAGGATAAACGTTTAAAGAGAAAAAAGCATTCCTCCTATCCATTTATCTGACAAGGCCAGTGAGAAAAGGTCTAGTGAAGTTTATTTGATCATTATTGTTCTGTCAGTTTGGGAAATCTTTATAATACTGTGTATTTTATCACATGGTAATAAGGGAATTTTTTTTTTTAATACAGAAATTTCCCACTGAAGGTCTCTCCAGTGTGGTTAGGAACGTGTTTGACTTTGATTCTTACAACAGTGACACGAGGGAGATTTTGATTAACACTTTGCACAAATACGGAATACCAATTGGAGCAAAACCATCCAATGTGCAGCTGGCGAAGGAGTAAGGCAAATCACTCTTGATAAAGTACTCTTGAGTGTAACTGTTCTGATTCTCAAATGCTGATCATTCTGAGTCTACTGTTATACTCTACTAAACTGACCTGGTGTGGGTAAGCTCTTCAAGTATATGGTGCTATTTGCTGGCTGGATTTCGGTTAAATAGCATTATTTATAGGTCTGTAAATTGAGAAATTCAGTTATTCCAAATGTCCCATGAGTAGATGTAATGTAATCAAATAAAGGGAAATATTTGTTTCTTTAACAGTCTCTGTCCTTTTGTTGAATTCCTATGATTCTCATTTTTTCCTAACCTGGTACAGAATCATTGTACAAACATGCAAACTACATGAAGAGATAATATATATTTAGTTAAGATGTTTTTATTTCTGTCACCATATATTTTTCTGTTATAGTTTTCTAAATTTAAAATTATATTAACTTGAAATTTGGGGATTTCTTATTTTAGCCTGACAGATGAAAGAGGCAGGGAAAATAAGTGGGTTTTGTTTCATGTGGGCTACTTGCCTGCTTTTTATTTTGTAATTATAGGCTATATACTTAACAAAGAATCTTAACAAATATGATATTGTTGGCCAGAAAGATAATTGACAGTGTTTGTTAGTAGGATAATTAAGTCAGCACAAATTCACAAGAAAACAGTTTTAAATATGCATAACTTATTGATAATGCATCTAATGTTGTCTTTGTCTGTAAGGAAATCCATTATCATGAATTCCCAAGGGACAAAAATTGCTTTTTATTGAACTTCAGTCTCATATAGAAGGAACTCTCTGCTTTCCTTAGGAAAAGACTGTTGTATATAATGATAGTCCAGCTACATGTATTTATTCTAAGTGCTTACATCATCAGTGTTTATTCTTTGAAGTTATTATAAAACTTGTTAGAATATATGCTAATAAAAGTAGATTGTTAAGGGTTTAACAATTTCTTCAAAGATTTCTTAAAAAGAAACAAATATTTCCCTTTAGTGGTAAAAGAGCTAGATGGAATTGTGTTAGAAATTTATCAATGAATTGGTTTATATTATTAATAAGTAAATTTTCTTTTTGATAAGAATGATTTGACGTCATTTCTAATATATACACTTTTCTGTGGAATAATGTTTTACTGATTGATTAGGAATATTTATGGGCATTTTGAAGCTAGTTTGGTGATTTAATGGATATAACTTATCTCTTACATTAGAGAGTTCAACAAATGTCTTTAATGTACAAACTTCTGTTAGTACTCATGTTTTTTTGCATCCTTTTTATAAATTATATCTTGAGTTTCAATTGGAAATAAGATGGTTTTTAATTTGTATTACCATTAACAAATTTATATACAGTTTCAGCTTCATGGAAACCAGGCTTGTGATTTTAAAATAACTTTTTTTCTATTGTGTACAACTTGAAATAAAATTTAAAATGTGTATTAGTTGATAAGATCAATCAAAAGAAAAACTGTTGGCTATTTAAGTTTCTAAGGAAGACAGATACAGTGATTTAACTTATGCATTACTGTTTCCAGTTCTATACTGAAAAATTCTTGCCATGGCTTGTTCATTGTTGCTATGGTGAGTTAATTCCAACTCTTTTTTTAAATACTTACTTATGAGTGGAAGCGAAAGTGCATTGAGCCTGGAAACAAGATGGTCATGCCTGAGACCAGCATGGAAAGAACTAGTTGTCCGCCCACTCCATGTAGCTAAAAATAGACTTATAGCAGATGTGGGTGAAGTGTGAATTTTCCTTTGGAGTGGAGATAATAGCGGACCACAGTTTGCATATTCAGAGCACGTTTTCATCACCTGTAAATTGCAATGACTTGAGCAGCTCAAAGGTAGTGATGCTATTTTATTAGTGAAATCCACAAGTTCCATACATCTTGTTTCTATCAAATTATCAGTCTTGCGCTTTGAGAGGGTAGCATGGTAAGGTGAACAAAGCAATGTCCTGAGAATTCTGCAGTTAATGACATGTTCAACGTGCATGTCTGGGTTAGACATGAAGAAACAGATTTTACCCTGTTTGTAAAATGCGACTTTTTTACTGTAGCATAACCATATAACTTATCACCTAATCAAGATGCTGTTTAGAATGAAAGGGCACTATTAATAATAAGCCTGTGAAAAGAGATGTGGAATAAGACTGTTCTAGTGAGAGCACTGTATATTTTCATCTTTAGAAGGTTAATAAGGTTTCTTCCTGTTCTAACACCCTTTGCATTTTAATATAATCTTAATTTTCTCTCATCTGCAAAAAGGAAAACAAATTAAAAAGAAGTAATACTTACACTTTCTATTTCTCTCCTCAGGTAGCACACTGATAGTAGTAATCACACAGACCTCTGAAAATTCAAAGTTGTCCCCATGCAGTCTTACGATTTGCTTTGACTTTCTAGACCTTTGGCTAAACTTCATACTTCACTACTTGCTGTTGGTTGCTGCTGTTGTTCATTGCTAAGTCATGTCCAACTCTTTGCAGCCCCATGGACTGTAGCGCGCCAGGCTTCTCTGTCCATGGGGTTTTCCAGGCAAGAGTACTGGAGTGGGTTGCCTTTTCCTTCACCAAGCTATCTTCCCGGACCAGGGACCGCACCTCTGTCTCCTGCATCAGCAGGCAGGTTCTTTACCACTGAGCCATCAGGGAAGCCCATACTTCTCTAGATCTTTTGCTAAATCAGTTCTTTGAGGCTGCTCCTGCTCAGCTCTGAAGATCCTGTGTTAGTGAAGAAGATTCACATTGGATTTCTGTCCCTAAGGAAGAAGGACCAAATGTTTTAATTGCTATTAATATACTTTTGCCCTGAATTAAAAATTATTGCTACAGCCTGTTAATTTTCTTGTTCTCTAATTCAATCTTTATTCAGTAGGAAAAAATTGCATTGAACCCAGAATAAGATGGTTATATTCACACACAAGATAGGGATGAAAAAATAACTGACCATGAGTATAAGGGTATAAGTAAAAAGAGATGTAAGACAGATGTTGTAGAAGAGGGAAACTTTCCCCGTGGGGCAGAGGTGATGCTGGTCCACTGTTTATACTGTATAAACAGTCTTCTGCAGCTACCTTCCTCCTCAACTGAAATCAGAATATACTGTGGCTATCGGGTGATGCTCTTCAGTGAAATTCCTGAGACCTTGTCATTTTCTCTTTCATTCTCCTCAAGAGTACAGTGAGATGATACCTGTCTCATTCATAGGTGTCTGTACAGTTTTTCTGTTTTTTTTTCCATTGGAGTATAATTCCTTTACAATGTTGTGATACTTTTCTGTACGTTTTTAAAAGGCCTAGTGTGATATTAGGAAATGAATATGATTTATCTTATTTACTAAACTTGTGCTAAACCTGGTACTTGTAGGCTATCATGCTGCTGCTGCTAAGTTGCTTCAGTCGTGACCGACTCTGTGCGACCCCATAGACGGCAGCCCACCAGGCTTCCCTGTCCCTGGGATTCTCCAGGCAAGAACACTGAAGTGGGTTGCCATTTCCTTCTCCAGTGCATGAAAGTGAAAAGTGAAAGTGAAGTCGCTCAGTCGTGTCCGACTCTGTGCGACCCCATGGGCTGCAGCCTACCAGGCTCCTCTGTCCATGGGATTTTCCAGGCAAGAGTACTGGAGTGGGGTGCCATTGCCTTCTTCGGTAGGCTGTTGTACTGGGTAGTTATTTTACCTTGCTTGATTAAGCCATAATGTAGCTCTTTTTTCCGATCTAAACACATTCCACATCTCAGTATTGGGATCGGAATTGGCTACCTAGGTCCCCATGTTGCATTTGCCCCTTTATACTAGTACTTCTTGAAGTTTTTCTGTTATTTCCTTTTAAGTTTCTAATACATGGGAAAGGATATGCCAGAGAGATGGCAAACATAATAAGCACACTGGGAGAAATTTAGGCAGAAATAGGAAGATTTTTCAGCAGCAGCTGAGCTCTTAAAAAAGTAATCTGAGCTCTTGAGTTTCAAATGTCATTATTGGGAAAAAATACACACACACACATATACATACATATGTATGCATGCATGCTCAGTCAGTGTCTGACTCTTCAACCCCACCAGGCTCCTCTGTCCATGGGATTTCTCAGGCAAGAATACTGGAGTGGGTTGTCATTTCCTTCTCCAGGGGATCTTCCCAAACCAGGGATCAGACCAGTGTCTCCGGGATTGGCAGGCGAATTCTTTACCACTTGAGCCACCTGGGAAGCCCCATACATACATATAATTAGGTTCAAACATCCAACCAAACGCATATAGATTATCTGCTATAGTAGATATAGATCTACATTTCAAAGCAAAGTTTGCTTGTTTTACCCTCAGATAAGCTTTTATTATTATTATTATTATTATTATTCAAGAATAAACATACTGCTTGCACATTAGTTCTTCCAAATTTAAAGCTGTTTCAGAGTAAGTTGTGAACTATAACATACTCAGGAAACATTTGTTTTAAAGGGAGAAAAAGTCCTTTTTTTCTGTACGTTCATTTTCAAGAGACTTATACAATATTTCATCTTAATATAGGTAATATTATCATTGCATTTTATAGATAAAGAATTTGAGGAACAGAGGGGTTACCTCACCTACCTAAGGTTAGAAATCTGATCAGGAGTAGAACTGTAATATGCACAATTTTAATTCCAGTTTTAAAGATGAATATAAGCAGATCCATATGCACGTGTAGGCAGTTTCTAAATCAGAATTATTCTTTGCATACTGAAAATCACCAATAGTTTTGGTTTAAAAGTACCTTAGAACTTTAGATAATCAACTTGGAAATCATTGACCATGATGTCATACATGTAATATACATATTCTTCAGAGAGTTGTGATAGACTTAGATTTGGGGGATTTAGCCATATTTCACAGTATTGAAAAGCAAGTTGATATAAACTTTTGGCACAAGAAAAATCATTTTAAAGACCTTTTCATCCCCAGTTAAGCTTTCCTCTTTCTTTTTTCTCTTAATAATGAAAGATCATGAAGTAAAACTTAAGGTAATTCATTCAGAAAAATAAAAACTCTGGAAAACTTTATTTGACTACCATATAGAAGAAGCAGACTAGCCATCATTCTTCCTGATTTGGAACACAAAAGGAATTTACTAAGTCTTCTCAAACATTGTAGTCATTTTTACATAAATCAAATATACAAAGACATTATCTCCACCCTCTGAGTTTAACTTGGTGTTTTTATCTCTCCCTGTCTTCCCTTGGAGACACATCTATCTATAAAATACTTGAATGCCGATTTTTCTTGATCCACACTTTTTGCCCTCAACCCTATTGATTTCTTTTTAAAATGCTGCTTGATTTATGAAGCTAGCTTCTTTTTTTTTCCCCCCAAAGTATTTGTTGCTTATTTGTTACTGGCAAAGTATCTACAGTCCATCAGTCATTAATTTTATCAGCAAATAGAATAAAAAATTTGAAGAAATTTATAAACTTTTATATGTAGGATTTCTCTATGATGTATACCTACTAAATGAAGAATGATGTCCCATTTATTTTTAAAATAAATTAGCAAAAAGAAAATTAAAACACTAATAATTTCACCATCCAGAAACAATTATTATTTAATCCTTCTAGATCTTTTCCTAAGGTTCTGTGTATTATTTCGACTAAGACATATTTTTTTATGTTTTTTTTTTCCCCTGAGTTTTTCTTCTTAATAAAAGAGACATGACCCTGAAAGGAGATCCTTTTTAAAACACTTAATTCCCAATCTTCTTTGTTGAAAAGAAATATATCTGTAATAGATTCAGTTCAGTTCAGTCAATCAGTCGTGTCCGACTCTTTGTGACCCCGTAAATCACAGCACGCCAGGCCTCCCTGTCTAACACCAACTCCCGGAGTTCACTCAAACTCATGTCCATCGAGTCGGTGATGTCATCCAGCCATCTCATTTCTGTCGTCCCTGTTTCCTCCTGCCCCCAATCCTTCCCAGCATCAGGGTCTTTTCCAGTGAGTCAACTCTTCGTATGAGGTGGCCAAAGTATTGGAGTTTCAGCTTCAACATCAGTCCTTCCAATGAACACCCAGGACTGATCTCCCCCAGAATGGACTGGTTGGATCTCCTTGCAGTCCAAGGGACTCTCAAGAGTCTTCTCCAGCACTGATTCTAGCATGTGTACACTCATCCCACAATCCCACTTTTTTCTCATTTCCTCTTGATCCTTGAGTTTTTAGACTTAAAGTATTTATTCTAAACATAATGAACAGATTCATAAAGCATATAAGTTGCTTTAAGCTAGGCATTTCTCTGACATTTCAACAAAAGTAAGGAATAAAAACATTAATACCAACACTTTGTATGTTTATGCATATGTTTAAATGTCATTATCCTTTACAGACTCATAGAAATGCTGTTGCTAGCCAGACTGCACATCTAAAAATGACTGCTATGTGTGACTGCACTTTTAAAGTGTCCCATAGCTGGTAAAGAAGCCCTATTGGAATCTTGAAATTACTCCTCTGATGTCTGTTGATATCTCTATTCTCTCTCCGCTTTCAAATGCTTTATTGAAACTTTTAAACTTCACTTTTTCAGGTAAAATAAGGTAATTTGAATTAACTCAGTCTAAGATGATATTAGCCAATACTTTTTATTAAATTTATTTATTAGGTTCACAATTTAAATAATTTAAAAACACTTTGGTAGCTGTTGATAGTAGTTGCCTTTGAGAGAGGCTCTGGAAAGGAAAAGGAAAGCCTTACGTTCTGTCCTAACGTGTATTATTTCCTATAGTTTATTTTTTAAATGTCCCCAGACCCTCTGGGCCCTGGAATTTTCCCATTTGTTTTCTTATTTAAATAAAATTAAAATGTTAAAGATTTATTCTGAAATTGCTGTTTCTTGGGACCATGGCCTCCAGTATAGCAAAGCTTACACTGCCCTGCAGTGCCTGCCCTGGGTGTGTAACATTCACACCCTTAGCAATGACAAATGAGAAATCAAGTTAACCAGGCATTTCTATAGCCGTTCAAGATAATATAAGTAAGTTTATGCATTGGTAGGGGCTTCCCCAGTGGCTCAGTGGTAAAAGAATCTGCCTGCCAGTGCAGAGGCACAGGAGATGCAGGTTTGATCTGTGGGTTGGGAAGATCCCCTGGAGGACAGCATGGCAACCCACTCCAGTATTCTTTCCTGGAGAATCGTCATGGACAGATGGGCTGGAGGGTTACAGTTCATGGGATTGCAAAGAATCAGACATGACTAAAGCAACTTAAGTTTATTCTATGTAGAATCCTTTACTTAACACTACCATCCTCAAAATCATACTTAATAATCTAGTTAGCTTTAGCCGAATAATTTTCAGTCACTCTGTATATGTGCATCACTTCTAAGTCATTACAAATTAAAGAGAGTTGGCTTCCATCTCCAGGCCAACAGCTCCTGTGTTCAAAGGTGGAGTGGATTACCCAGGGGAAAGGTAGGGTGTGCTTTCTGTAGACCGGCCACAGACAGATCTGGACAAACCTGGCTGGGGAGGTACTCAAGGGATCCAAACTTGAAATACTGGATTAAATAACCTTTAATGTCCCTCAAGCTCATAGATTTTTATGGTTCACTGCCCCTAGTTGAATTGGAGAGCTGAACAACTAGTCACTCTTTTCCCTTATATCAGCAACCATTCACGACTTTATCAGCCAGTCTCACAGCATGTTTTCATAGAACTCCCAATGAAGGTAGCTGAGGCTGTTTTCCTGTTTGCTGTAAAAGATGTTGATACCTCATTGCAGTGTGTTACAGGATCGTGTTTCGTATTGATCTTTCTCTTTAGAGCAGTGCCTGGTGTGCATATTTCAGACAGCACAGCTTCATCTATATTGAATGTCTCTTAGAAGGGTATCTGTCTCGATGAAGACATTTACCTGTTTCAAGCAAGTGTATGCTCCTCAGTTTTTGTCTCATCACAACAAAGATTTGGAGTGATGGACATTAAAGCCCCCTCGGCGTGTCACAGCTCTCGGGTCTTGGACAGACCATGTTATAGCTCTCAGGTCTCAAACGGACCGTGTTATAGCTCTTAGACAAATCGGTGTTACAGCTCAATGTTACAGCTCTATTTTATTTAGAAAATAGCAGGAAAATCCATTTTCGAGGCACGAGGGCATGTCAACCCAAGGACGCGAAGAGAAGAGTACCCCCCAGCCCTTTGGCTCCTCTTTTTATATGTTTTTTCTCCCCCTGGGGCTGCCCTATGTAAATTGGGCTAGCCAGGAGTGTTGTTTGTTCCACGTGAGGTCCTCACCCTGGTCCTTGGACCTTCCTTTGTTCTATTTTCATGGGCTTTTCCCTTCCTTGTCTTTTAGCCACCGCCATTCTGGACTCCTGTTTCCTATTCTAACAACCTAACACCTGTATCTGTCTTCTTCCACATGATGACTTACCCTGTGTAACTGAAATATCAATGCGGCTGCTTCTTCTCTGACCAAGACTAACTATGGGGTCTTCCAAGTACTGAAAGTGTTAGTCGCTCAGTCGTGTCTGACTCTTTGCAACCCCATGGACTGAAGCCCACCAGATGCCCCTGTCCATGGAATTCTCCGGGCAAGAATGCTGGAGTGGGTTGCTATTCCCTTCTCCAGGGGATCTTCCTGACCCAAGGATCAAACCCGGGTCTCCTGCCTTGCAAGCAGATTCTTTACTGTCTGAGCCACCTGGGAAGACCCAAATACCGGGAGACATCAAAAAGAACATCCCCAACCAGGGTTCTCTCTAGAGTAATTTCATTAGGTTTCTTTTTGTCTGTAAGAGTGATTATCAGTTTACTATTTATCCCGTTAAATTAAAAGATTCTCAATGTTTTGTGCTTCCCCTTCCATTTTCCAAATATTATATGCTGTAATTGCCCTACTAAAGAGTTAGTTTTTACAAGTGAGTTCATTGTATTGATCACAAAGTTCTAAGGTATACAATTCTAGTCTTAGTGATGATTTACTATCACCTTGTAAAAGAGCTCTTTAGTTTTAGAAAACAGTAAGATTTACATAATGACATCTGAGATGAGATGGTTGGATGGCATCACTGACTCAGGGGACAAGAGTTTGAGCAGAGTCCAGGAGATAGTAAAGAACAGGGAAGCCTGGAGCACTGCAGTTGCTGCAGGGATCAGAAAGATTGAACATGACTTAGCAACTGAATAAATAATGACATCTCAGGACTGTTATAAGCAGAAGGGTGGTATTGGGTTTTATAGTTTCACAGTCCTTGCCCTTATTCTCTTGGTATATTTTGAAGTAGCTTCACAGTCATTTTATTAAAACTTGCTTTCACTTCCTTTATGGGGGTGCAGAGAAAAATTTTAAAATATAACCAATCTACATAGAAATTGTCAAGATCTATGAATCTTCTTCAATACTCATCTTTGACAGTCTCACAGAATTATCCCTGATCCTTTCAGTTCAGTTCAGTTCAGTCGCTCAGTCATGTCTGACTCTTTGCGACCCCATGAATCACAGCACGCCAGGCCTCCCTGTCCATCACCAACTCCCGGAGTTCACTCAAACTTATGTCCATCGAGTCGGTGATTCCATCCAGCCATCTCATTCTCTGTCGTACCCTTCTCCTCCTGCCCCCAATCCCTCCCAACATCAGTCTTTACCAGTGAGTCAACTCGTCGCATGAGGTGGCCAAAGTATTGGAGTTTCAGCCTTAGCATCAGTCCTTCCAATGAACACCCAGGATTGATGTCCTTTAGAATGGATCTCCTTGTAGTCCAGGGGACTCTCAAGAGTCTTCTCCAGCACCACAGTTCAAAAGCATCAATTCTTCAGCAATCAGCTTTCTTCACAGTCCAACTCTTACATCCATACATGACCACAGGAAAAACCATAGCCTTGACTAAATGGACCTTGGTTGGCAAAGTAATGTCTCTGCTTTTTAATATGCTATCTATGTTGGTCATAACTTTCCTTCCAAGGAGTAAGCGTCTTTTAATTTCATGGCTGCAATCATCATCTGCAGTGATTTTGGAACCCAAAAAGATAAAGTCTGACACTGTTTCCACTGTTTCCCCATCTATTTCCCGTGAAGTGATGGGACCAGATGCCATGATCTATGTTTTCTGAATGTTGAGCTTCAAGCCGACCTTTTCACTCTGCTCTTTCACTTTCATCAAGAGGCCTTTGAGTTCCTCTTCACTTTCTGCCAGAAAGGTGGTGTCATCTGCATATCTGAGGTTATTGATATTTCTCTTGGCAATCTTGATTCCAGCCTGTGCTTCTTCCAGCCCAGCGTTACTCATGATGTACTCTTCATATAAGTTAAATAAGCAGGGTGACAATATACAGCCTTGACGTACTCCTTTTCCTATTTGGAACCAGTCTGTTGTTCCATGTCCAGTTCTAAGGAATTCCAGTTGAGCTATTTCAAATCCTGAAAGATGATGCTGTGAAAGTGCTGCACTCAATATGCCAGCAAATTTGGAAAACTCAGCAGTGGCCACAGGACTGGAAAAGGTCAGTCTTCATTCCAATCCCAAAGAAAGGCAATGCCAAAGAATGCTCAAACTACCACACAATTGTGCTCATCTCACATGCTAGTAAAGTCATGCTCAAACTTCTCTAAGCCCGGCTTCAGCAGTACGTGAACCATGAACTCCCAGATGTTCAAGCAGGTTTTAGAAAAGGCAGAGGCACCAGAGATCAAATTGCCAACATCCGCTGCATCATGGAGAAAGCAAGAGAGTTCCAGAAAAACATCTATTTCTGCTTCATTGACTATACCAAAGCCTTTGACTGTTGTGGATCACAATAAACTGTGGAAAATTCTGAAAGAGATGGGAATACCAGACCACCTTGATCCTTTAGGCATTTGTAAATGATCTCTGTCTCCTGGCTGGGTAGAAATCCTGAATCCCAACCAGTTGGTAACTCTTTCAAACATACTTTCGCCCTTTGTTGAGAGTTAGGTAGTCAAGATTCAGTGAGGATAATCCGCTGTGGTGGTTCGCAACTTGCCATCAAGATGAGAAACAAGTAGATGAAGCTCTTGGCACTTGTAATATAACCAAGCATTCATTCATTTGGGCTTCCCTGGTGGCTCAGCAGTAACAAATCCTCCATCAGTGGAGGAGCCGAAGGAGATGTCATCAGGAAGCGCCCCTGCAGGAGGCCCTGGCTGCCCCCTGCAGTATCCTTGCCTGGAGAGTCACACGAACCGAGGAGGCTGGTGGACTGCAGCCCACAGAGTGGCAGAAGGCCACACCCGACTAAAGCGACTTGGCATGCAACATGCACGCTTTCGTTCATTTAGCACACAGGACTGAACATTTGAAAAGTGAAAATGTTGGTCACTCAGTCACGTCCAATTCTTTGTGACCCCATGGACTGCCAGTACAGGAGACGCAGGAGACTCCGGTTCGATCTCTGGGTCAGGAAGATCCCCTGGAACAGGAAATGGCAAATCCACTCCAGTATTCTTGCCTGGAAAATTCCATGGATGGAGGAGCCTGGCGGCCTACAGTCCATGGACCCCAGAGAGTCAGACAGGACTGAATGACTAAACAAACGCACCCATTGAACATTTACATGGTAAACGCTAAACGAGGAGTCAGAAATCTAAAGGAGAAGGCTCAGAGTCTGCCTTCAAGGAGACCATCATAATCGGGGAAACACTCAGGCAAAGAGTGCCTTGTGTTCTGACAAGAGCGAGCAAAGAGGTAGGGTTGCTGCCTTCTGCCCTGGGGGGAGATTCAAGGACAGTCACCAGGTAAATCTTTACAGGATGAACAGGTGTTCTCTAGGCTAATAAAGGAGAAGAAAGAACTTCAAGCAGAGACAGTTTTACAGGGTATGCTGCATGGTGAGACTAAAAGAGGAGAGTTGACAGAACCTTAGAAGTATTTGAAGCCAGATTAACATGGTCTGACTCATAGATTAGAAAGACCCCTCTAAGTTTTCTAAAGTTAAGAAGCTGAAAGGCGGTGAAACTGAGAGCAGGAAGACCTACCTGTCGGGAAGCAACTGTGGTAACTCCAGTGATGAACTGCGAGAGCTGACGTTGTGGCAGTGGGAATAAAAAAGAGGGACATGGTTTGAGAGGTTTCCATGGCAGAACTGATTCATTCTAAGTGGCCGAGATTCAAGCGAGTAGGATGTAAGCCTTACTCTCACTGAATTAGCAATCTTGAGAAAACATGTAAACTCTCAACCTTATTATGCAATGTTACATTCAAAGTGCTGCATTCACAGTAGGGTTTCTTGTCCTATGAGTCCTTCTTGTGGGAAATAATAGTAGTTTGGGGGTTTTTTGTTTGTTTTCTGGGAAAATTTCCAGCTGGGAGAGTTTCAGCCCCAGTCACTGTTGGTGTGAATAACTAGAAAAGAAGAGTTTAAGATTCAAAAATACTAAGATGTGGTTGGTAAAGCAGATGGCAGGAAAAAAGAAGTTTTTGCAGTGAAATTTGAAGAGAGTTGAGGGAAAGGAAACCCAAGCCCCAAACCTGTAGTCTCACAACTTCTGTGAAGAGGAAGAAAGAGACGTGTGGAGCTTGGTGACTACATCTGCTTTAGCATGGAGTGACCCTGGGCGGCAGCGCCGACACTGCACAGTGCTACCCTGGATATGGGGGAGCTGTCTGAGAAGCGTTAGCCAAGGAAGACACGTTTCCCCATGTCTTTGTTTCATCTCCTGCATCCAAATGTCTTTTCATTTCTGTGACCACAGCAGGATCTCGGTGGCAGAGGTGCACAAATCTCAGTTGTAAAGTGAAAACCATAATGTCTAAATGCAGAGGCAGACAGCGAAAGGAAAAACACATGTAATATTCATGTACACATCATTTGCAGCAGAGCAAAATTTATTTCCCAGCAACATGCAAGACTGAGGGAAGGGAAATTCAGAAGTTTCTTGCTAACAAGGGAGGCTCACTGGGGGCAGTAGTACCCATTATTAGTAGTTTAAGGTGGCGTTTCTGTTTTCATTATGTGACTTTTTATTTTAGAAATGATAAATATTTGCAAGGGACTTCATAGATTCACTTATGACCATGCTCTCTATGAGGCCTTAAATTTGAAAACTGCAGATACTACAGAACTCTATCCTAAGAGTTTCTAAGAGTTCCATCTGTACAAATTTCCATGGAAACCCAGAAGAGCGAGAGATTCATTCTGCCCAGAAAGAAATGTGGGAGAAAGATGCAAGAGGGAGTGACATTTGAATTGGGCTTTAAGAATGAGAAAGATTTCATCAAAGAGGCAATAGCAGAAAGGCGTTCTGGGCTGAAGTAAAAACCTCATGGAAGCATGAAAATGCAGAGGATGTGGAAGAACAGCAAGTAGCAATTCACAGTAACTAAGGCATATGCTCCAGTATTGTGGGCCTGGAGAATTCCATGGACTATATAGTCCATGGGGTCTCAAAGAGTCGGACACGACTGAGCGACTTTCACTTCACTTCACCCAAGGCATATGCTGGCTGGCGAGTGAGAGGAAGGGTCAGAACCACAGGTGGAAATATTTATCAGGGTTATTCTGTTAAAGGTTCCAGTAAACTCAATTGGATAGTCCAACTTACTTTTTGCCAAAGGTTAGATTTAAAACATTAGGAACAAGCGAGGCCCTCTAAAATTGGAGTTGTTCTTTTTCTTCTCAAAGATGGTAATAATTGGTGAATTTTTGAGAGTTGGTGGAACTACCCTGAAGGGTTCCATTATTCCCATGAAAGTAAGGAAATGTTTTAGGAATTGTTGATAATAGGTATGTCAACAACTTCCAATTGCATAATGCCCCTAGAAAGATCCAAATCTTTTTCATGTGTTTCTTTCATACTCCAGAAATAGTTTTGGCAAATGTTCAGAGAAGCAGAAATTTGCCAGAACATACTCGTTAAAACCCCAGCTCACCTCTTTATGGAAACAATCTTAGACAAATCTCTTGTATGTCATTCAGACCCTCTAACTCGACTTTGGTGTCCATAGGTATCATGTTATGAAATGTATGCATGCTTAAAAAAACTTTTTTTTCCCTTTCTGTAATTGGCCTCAGTGCTGCAATTTGACCTGAGTCATAATTTTGAAAGTCACCTTTTCTTTTTTAGTTAAAACTTTTACTTCCAGATCTTTATTAATAATTCCACAAGGGATTAAGAAACATCACAACATATGAATTGAAATACTTCAGTGTTTTAAAAAACATAAATTCATGAATGACACTGAAGATAAAAACTAGTACTATTTATAAGTCTTAAGTTCATTGTCTTCTCTCTTAAAATAAAATCCATTTATCATTTTCCAGGTAGGACTTTAACAAAGTTAAACAATAGAAGTTCAGTTCAGTTCAGTCGCTCAGTCGTGTCCGACTCTCTGCGACCCCATGAATCACAGCACACCACGCCTCCCTCTCCATCACCAACTCCCGGAGCTCACTCAAACCCATGTCCACAGAGTCGGTGATGCCATCCAGCCATCTCATTCTCAGTCGTCCCCTTCTCCTCCCGCCCCCAACCTTACCCAGCATCAGAGTCTTTTCCAGTGAGTCAACTCGTCGCATGAGGTGGCCAAAGTACTGCAGTTTCAGCTTTAGCATCAGTCCCTCCAATGAACACCCAGGATTGACCTCCTTTAGAATGGACTGGTTGGATCTCCTTGAAGTCCAAGGGACTCTCAAGAGTCTTCTCCAACACCACAGTTCAAAAGCATCGATTCTTCGGCGATCAGCTTTCTTCACAGTCCAACTCTCACATCCATACATGACCACGGGAAAAACCATAGCCTTGACTAGACAGACCTTGGTTGGCAAAGTAATGTCTCTGCTGAAGTAACAGGATCTTAAAACTATGGAAAACACCATAGTTGTTTCAATCAAATTGGATATAACAACTTAAGTCTGGTTGGAGTTGGATGACAGATTTCAGTAATGGTATAGGGCCGTTTGCTAACTGGTTATTAGTTTAGAGTTACCCTTAAATTAATGTTGAATATATTTCAGATTCCAAAGCTTGTTCATGCATTCAGTTATAATTCCTCTTGCCCCTAACTGGACATCCCTGGTGACTCAGATGGTAAAGAATCTGCCCGCAATGCGGGAGACCCGGGTTCTATCCCTGGGTCAGGAAGATCCCCTGAAGAAGAGAATGGCTACCTACTCCAGTATTCTTGCCTGGAGAATTCCATAGACAGAGGAGCCTGGCGAAGGATAGTCCATGGGGTCACTAAGAGTCAGACACGACTAAAGCGACTTAGCACGCGTGCAGTAACTTATTGAAGGGGAGAGAGTTAATAACCATCAAATTTTGACACAATGTTTGGGAAAACTTAGTAGTGGAAAATAAATGAGGGGCTTTGGTGTACCTCATTTGGCCACCCTAGAGCCCACAGGAAGTCTAGAAACACCTCCCGCTATTACCAAGGGGCAGATAGAATCAGTTTGATTGGGTAACTTCAGAACACTCTGCATATGTGACTTTCAGTTGCAATTGTTAACACTAATAGCATTTTGTTATGTGATTTCGAAACAGATTCTATATAGGGTACCTGAAGGTCCTTTCCATACTCTGCCAACAAAACAGCTAGTGCTATTTTTAGATGGAACCAGGCAGTCTGTAATTTCCATGACCGTTACTTACAGTGAGTTGGCAAGTTCAAAGCAGCTTTCATGAATATTCCCTGGGGGTTGTCAGTAAAAATTGGAAGTCTAGTAAAGTTATTTTTTTCCCAAATGGATGAAGGTTTTGGTTTTATTTTGTTTTTAGCATCTGTATGATATTTTGTGAGATTATTAAAGGATATATTAAACCACTTTTTTAGGCTTTGTTTCAACCTATCAACCAAGCATAATTTTTATTAAGCAATGCTCCACCTCTGATTAGATTTCCAGATGTGTAACTGTTTCTGTTGTCTTCGAAGAGACAATTTGGGGTGGACGTAGAGATCCTTTTTATCAGCCTTAAAAAAGCAATTTTGTCTACCAGGCACCTATTCTACTGATGTGGCCTGGCACATCTTTGCGACCCCATGGCCTATAGCTTACCAGGCTCCTCTCTCCATGGAATTTTCCAGGCAAGAATACTGGAATGGGTTGCCATTTCCTTCTCCAGGGGATTTCCCAACCCGGGGATCAAACCTGTGTCTGTTGTGTCTCCTGCATTGGTAGGTGGGTTCTTTACCAGCTGAGCCACCAGGGAAGCCCCTCTATTGATAGGTGTAGATAATTGTGTTCTGATTATTTATATTCACTCCAGAACCAATGGTTATGCAAGCTCTACCACTGACAGTTCACTCCACTCTCTAAAATGGTCATCGGAGACTCCCCCCATCCTTAGAAGAAACCAGAATCTTACAGATTATTGCCTTCATCTCACAAAGGAAAAAAGTAACACTCAGAGAAATTATCTAACTTTTATTTCACAAGTCTGCAGAGCTAGTTAATAAAAGAACTAGCACTAGAACCCACTAAATCTTCTACACTAGAAAGAAATTAGGTGTATATCCTTCCTTTGTTTTCTGCTCTGTTTTTAGAGATCTAATTCCCCTTTGGTGAACTGCTGAAGGCAATGTATACTGTTCATTCCCTAAATAAGCGGAGAGAGATTCTAGTCTACAAGACGTTTTCAAGATCTTTCCTTTGACATGGGAATGTGTTTTATTACCTTAAGAGAGAACAGTTATAGTAAATCCCCTAAATCAGTGCCTCTTCCACCTCATTAGTGGTTAAAAAAAAAAAAGAAGCAAAAACAGGGAAATAAGTGATGACCAATCAGGATAATTGTCCACGTACTTAAAATGTATTTTAAATAATAGATACAAAAGCACATATGTCATTTTGAATGATTTATGTTATGATTTAGAAGAATTTCAATGTAAATTTCTTGTAGATTTCCTTCCTATGGTGTTAAACATTAGCATTTCAAAGGATAAAAATCATATTCCACCAGAATACTTGGTTTCACTAATCTATGCAAAAAAAAACCTAAGCCTTCCATGGTCTTATTAAGTATGTGGAGATATTTTGTCAGACTTACTCTTTTACTGAAAATAAAGTGATTTTCTAAATATCAATATGTACTCTTTTGATGATCATGATGCTTATTTCAAGCATTCATTTCAATTTTTAGTCATATTATGCATTATTTTTGAAGAACTTTTAACTCTGAATCATTTTTGGCCGTCACTTACCATGGAATAAGAAATTCATAATGAATTAAATGACAAATTAATGGTTTCTTTTGTAAAGATTCAATTTAATATGATTAAAAAGTAAAGGCTTTATTCTAAAAAATTTTATCTGTGGTTTTGTCTTTTAGCATTGCCATATTTGTTTTTGCAAGTTATTTTATTTAAAAGTAGCTTGAGATAAAATGGAATCTAAGCATTGAATAATTCCATTAGAAGTCAGCATAGTAGCTCCCATGGTAGAGGTAATGAATGAAATAGTCCAAGGGAGTTTCTGAGTGTTGGTGATGCTTGAGTGCTGGACACATTGGTGTGCTCAGGAGTAAGTGGCACGTTTGTGTGAATGTTTCTGTAGGTATTTTATGTCAGTTCGAAAAAAAAAAAAAAGATTAAAGTGCTAAAGTAGATCCTATGAAATTTGCCCTGTGCAACTTGTAAACATGTGAACTGTAGAATTCTGGTGGTGGCGTTTAGTCCTTGAGTCGTGTTGGACTCTTTGTGATGCCATGGTCTGGGGCACACCAGGCTCCTCTGTCCATGAGATTTCCCAGGCAAGAGTGCTGGAGTGGTTTGCCATTTCATTCTCCAGGGAATCTTCCTGAGCCAGGGATCGAACTCACATCTACTGCTTTGACAGGCAGATTCTTTACCACTGAGCCACTTGGGAATCCCAGTAGTATTCTGTACTACTTATTGTATGATTTCAAATTTAGGAGAATAGAATGAAAAAAACTGATGGGTTGCTCCATTTTTTCCCCTAATCCTTTCTGTTACTCTAATAGGAATTTAGATGTTAAATTAATAAGTATTTACCAGTGCAGGGAAAAAATACTTAAACATTAATCATATTTGTCATTGTGGTAAAAACAGAGTAGGACGTTACCTTCTGAGTTTCTGAAATGTGAATTCTTTTCTTTTTCAAGTATATTTTAAACATCCTATTAAAGACTATCCTTTAATAAAATGAAGTAGAACTCACTTCGAAGTAAAGTATTCTTCAGATTTATTTATGTGATCAGTAATACATGGCAACCCACTCCAGTACTCTTACTTGGAGAATTCCATGGACAGAGGAGTCTGGCAGGCTACAGTCTGTAGGGTCACAAGGAATTGGACACAACTGAGCAACTCAACACTTTCAATGGATGGTTCTTATTTTTTCCTGTGACTTGGAAACAAGAAGAAATGTTTACTCTTCAAATTAATCTTTGACAGGTTGCCTCTGCCGGAGCAGACCTTCATGGGCTACTGGACAATTGGTCAGTCAAGAAATGGAATGCAGAAACTTCTGTGTCCAGCAGAAACTCATCATATAGACGTTACGGTTGATATCATTATTTCTTCATTAGAATATTGAATGTTATCTGTTTTTCAGTATCTTCCCTAGAGGAAAATCTATTCAATCTTAGAAATGACTTGTTCTGATGTTATTTCAGAATAGATTTAGCTTCTTCTGTGATTCTCAAGTGAGTCTGGCCTCTGAGGGTCATGATATAGGTAATAGCTAATGATTGGTAGAATTCCTAAGAGCTAATCTGTATTTCAGGAAAGTCAGGTAGGACAGTTACTCCATTATATTTGTTTTCAAGAAAAAAGGCAAAGAAATATCAATCACTAGTTGCAGTAGCAACCCCTCTAGGTTTGACTGTGGGGAATTAGCTGCTTATAAAATCAATAGAAAGGACAAGAGGGACAGAAGTCAGGGGGCCACCGCTGGACTTTTAGTTTCAGGATCAGTGTTTTTGCTTCTGCACAGTAGGACTGGACTAGCCAACTTTTCCTGTAAGGGGCTGGATAGTGGTGGCTCAGTGGTAAAGAACCCACCTACCAATGCAGACAACATTAGAGACCCGGGTTCGATCCTTGCATCGGGAAGACCCCCTACAGTAGGAAATGGCAACCCACTCCAGTATTCTTGCCTGGAAAATTCCAAGGACAGAGGAGCCTGACTGGCTACAGTCCATAAGCTTGCAAAGAATCGAACATGACTGAGCAACTGAGTGTGCACACGCGCGCGTGCGCACACACACACACACACACGAGTAAATATTTTAGACATGGTGGCCACAGAGATTCTGTCACAGCTGCTCAACTTTGCCATGGTAGCACATAAGCAGCCTCAGGCAATACATTAACAAATGAGTGACACTGTGTCCTAGTAAAATTTTATTGACACGATCAAGGAGTGGATCAGACTTGACCTGTGAGCTCTAGTTTGTCAGCCCTTGTAGTAGAGCATAGACTCTGACTGCTCATATTTGTCAGATTCTCCTTGTCCACACTGACTGCAGGAGGATAGCTTCTGCTGCTCATCTGCCTGACAAATCTCATGCAAGTGCATTTAACTGGCAGAAGCTAAATCATATCCAGAATGCTTGCTGAAAAGGAGTACAAGAAATGTAGTATTTAGTCATCCAGCTCCTAAGATACAATCTAGATCGAAGGGGTAATAGCACCCATGAATGTGTGCATGCTCAGTCACTCAGTTGTGTCTGACTCTTTGTGATCCCATGGACTGTATAGCCCACCAGGCTCCTCTGTCCATGGAATTCTCCAGGCAAGAATACTGGAGTGTTTTGCCATTTCCTACTCGAAGCGATCTTCTCAACCCAGGAATCAAACCCAAGTCTCCTGCATCTCCTGTATTGACAGGTGGATTCTTTTACCACTATACCACCTGGGAAGCCCCGGCTGCCACAGTAGTCAATATCTGACCCAAAAAGTTTTGATTAATTAAGGATTGTAAGGGCATGCAAATCAATTGTATTTAAAAAATTATTCTCCTGGTTTGGACAGCCCTGGGTCCCCAGAGTTGGAGTTCAAAACTTGCAGTTGGCTTCGGAAAGAGTAAAGTAATGAGAACTCCTATGGAATTTTATATCTGATATATTTTCTGAATAAAAAGGAAAAAAATGAGAAATCAAATATGATAGCACATTTGAAAGCCTTTATACATGCAACTATATTTATCATGCCAGTCAGTACAATGAGAAGAGATGTGTCAAGATAGTGAGTATTTGAATTGAAAATCTTAGTTTGGAAGAACTCTTAACTTTTCTACATTTTCATAACTACCCAAATATCTTATTGGAGATAACCACCTCATGCGACGAGTTGACTCACTGGAAAAGAGTCTGATGCTAGGAGGGATTGGGGGTGGGAGAAGATGGGGATGACAGAGAATGAGATGGCTGGATGGCATCACCGACTCGATGGACATGAGTTTGAGTGTACTCCGGGAGTTGGTGATGGACAAGGAGGCCTGGCGTGCTGTGATTCATGGGGTCGCAAAGAGTTGGACACGACTGAGTGACTGAACTGAACTGAACTGACTCTTTTTTTCAATAGGGTCCAGCACTTATACACATACAGGAGTATCCAGTAGAAAGACATGAAGGAAGATCCCAAACCTTTACCGAAGAATGTAGCTCCTGGAGGTTACCATTGGATGAAATGAACTTAATCTGTGATGTCGCTACAACACATGGTATGTCAGTTTATTCTTTTGATTTTTCCTTCCTGCACTGATTTTTTTTTAAGCCAGATCAAAATAATCTCTAGACATCAAAAAGTCTATGCTAGCCTCAGTAACTGTGCCATTCTTGGATTGGATAGCAATTATGTGTAATTTAGATCTAATTTCCTATAACAACTAACAAAACGCTATTGTGGAATCCACATAAGCATGGCTGAGTTTATATGCATGTCTGTTTCTCATTACAATTGTAGCACAAAGTTAAACTCACCCCAGGCTCATGCTAAAAATAGAAGGGGGAAAGAAAAAGGAAAAACATTGGATTTTTTTGGCTGGGATTCCAGTTTGGTGATTACATGTGTTCTGAATGCAGGGTTGGAGGATTTGCAGTCATTAAACCTTTCATTGTAAAGAATGGCAAATAAAGGATGTGAATTTTTGGCATCTGCATCTCTGGACTGTTGCCATTACCTACTGATTCATGCAGTGTGTCCTGGGTACTTTTTGGCAGAAGTTTTTAATTGATGGCAGTTACTAAGGTGATATCAACAAAAGTGATGACAGGGGAAGGGAGAGAGTCACTAACTTATCTACAGTGGGGATTATTCAGGCAAATTTAGGAAGCAAGCTTTTGTTTGGGTATATTCTATCGATGTTTGTTCCTAAAATCAACTATGTTGAGTAAAAATATGTGCTTTTAAAATGTACGGGGTTTTTGTTGGTAACAGACTGGTGTTCCTATTAAGATATTTTACATTCACTGTGTGTTGGGTTTATTCATCACTTAGTCGTGTCTGACTCTTTGTGACCCCATGGTCATATGTGACCTGCCAGTCTCCTCTGTCCCTGGAGTTCTCTAGACAAGAATACTGGAATGGGTTGCCATTTCCTTCTCCAGGGGATCTTCCTACCCAGGGATCGAACTCCAGTCTCCTGCACTGCAAGTAGATTCTTTACTGGCTGAGCCATCAGGGAAGCCCTATTATGTAGAGAATAATATGAATGTAGAAAGTGAAGAAGAACTAAAGAGCCTCTTGATGAAAGTGAAAGAGGAGAGTGAAAAAGTTGGCTTAAAACTCAACATTGAGAAAACTAAGATCATGGCATCCAGTCCCATCACTTCATGGCAAATAGATGGGGAAACATTGTCAGACTTTATCTTTTGGGGCTCCAAAATCACTGCGGATGCTGATTGCAGCCATGAAATTAAAAGACGCTTACTCCTTGGAAGGAAAGTTATGACCAAAGACAGCATATTAAAGAGCAGAGACATTACCTTGCTAACAAAGGTCTGTTTAGTCAAGGCTATGGTTTTTCCAGTATGTATGGATGTCAGAGTTGGAGTGTGAAGAAAGCTGAGCGCCGAAGAATTGATGCTTTTGAACTGTAGTGTTGGAGAAGACCGCTGAGAGTCCCTTGGACTGCAAGGAGATCCAACCAGTCCATCCTAAGGGAAATCAGTCCTGGGTGATCATTGGAAGGACTGATGTTGAAACTGAAACTCTAATATTTTGGTCAGCTGATGCAAAGAGTTGACTCATTGGAAAAGACCCTGATGCTGGGAAAGGTTGAAGGCAGGAGGAGAAGGGGACAACAGAGGATGAGATGGTTGGATGGCATCACCGACTTGATGGACATGAATTTGGGTAAACTCCGAGAGTTGATGGTGGATAGGGAGGCCTGGCGTGCTGTAGTCCACGAGGTTGCAAAGAGTTGGACACAACTGAGCGACTGAACTGAACTGAAAGTGTCTTAATAGCAACACCAGTCCCTCACGTAATTTAACCAACAAAAACCTGTACATTTTAGAAGCACGTATTTTTACTCAACATAGCTAAAGTTAGGAACAAACACCCACAGAACGTACATGAGTAGAGAATGCGTATAGGTCTTACCGATAAAGTCTGAACTTTGGCCCTTGTCTCACTTTTAGAGATTGTAAATAAGTATGCTGTGAACCTCTGCCTCGTGTCAGGGACATGAGGGGCCGTTAAACCTTGTCGCACCCTCTCAGCTCTTCTCAGCGCAGCACTCCAGGCAGCCACGGCCAGCCGTCAGAGCTGGTCCTTGAAAGTGAAACTCATTGCTGTCCCTCACATAACTTAACCCGCTGTTTCAGTATTGTCCACATTGGCAAACTGGGCCTTTGTGGGGTTTTTTTTAATCTCTTTGTTTTTTTGCCTATTTTGTATTTGGGAGAGAAAAGAAGATTTTCTTGGTTCTCTTAGAAGCAGTTAGTTACATAGATATGTTTGAGCCAGAGGCCAAACAGTACTTAATGCTGCAATTAGAGAGGACAGTTGATGTTTATGAAGTATATTTCTATTAATACTTTTATTATATTTCCTAATTCCCTATGCTGTGTACAAAGTTGCTCAATAAATGTTGAATTGAATTTATTTGTGCTGATAGATACATTAAAGACATTCTTAATATAAGTTATGTGATTCTGATATTTGAAACTGTAGTACATACATAGTTCACAGCGTCTCCTAAATAATGCCTTTCTCTGATCTTCTACTGACTTGTGTTTCTTATCAATGTTAGCTTATTTGTTTAATTTATCTTTATATATATTTGGTCTTTATGTGTATACACACACACACATGCACTATATTTTTTCCTGAAATTTCCAGCATAGTCCCACATATCTCATTATCATAGCTTATACCTCAGTTTGGAGTTCAGAAAATATGACCACTTGTAAATAGATACCTGGATGATGAGTGATATTAATAGTGATTATTATACAGAAGCAGCTTAATCCCTTGCTTTAGGGTGCCTGGAAATAGAGATTATGGTTAACGGTCCAGAACCTGGCTACTCAAAGGGACACCCTCAAGCCAACAGCAGTGACATTTCCTGGGAGCTCATTGGAAAGGCAGAGTGAAACCCCATCCCAGAGCCACTGCCTCAAGCCTAGAGCAGTGACATTTCTTGGGAGCTCACTGGAAAGGCAGAGTCTGAAACCCTACTCCAGAGCCCCTGCCTCAAGCCTAGAGCAGTGGCATTTCCTGGGAGCTCGCTGGAAAGGCAGAGTCTGAAATCCTGCTCCAGAACCCCTGAGTGAGAATCTGCACTTTCATTTGATCCCCAGGTGACACTTGAAAGTTGAAGAAGCACTGAAATAGAATTTAGAAAAGGGACCTAGTCAAGTACTTGATTGAAAAGACAGGTTTTATAATAATAAAAATACACAAATATGAAAAAAGATAATTTGGAAAATATGATCCATAGAGCTAAGAATCAAAAATGGAAATACTTATTTACTTGAAAAGTCTAAAGATCTAGTAAACTGGGAAATACCAGATTAGCAGATGGAAGATGTTGACCAGCTGTTATCCATCTGAGCCAATAGTAAAATAAGAGGAAACAGACTTTTATTGAAGCACAAAATACTTTCATAGAAGGAAGAATTTCCTGACATTGAGGAGTGTTAAATATTTAATGGTGTTACTGTGAGATGTTACGGAATTCTTTGGGGGAACAAGTAGATGTTTACTTCCTGGAGTAGATAGGCATGGTCCCATCTATTAATACATTTAGGAAAGAAAGTGTTAGTTGCTCAGTTGTGTCCTACTCTTTGCAATCCCATGGACTGTAGGCTCCTCTATCCATGGGATTCTCCAGGCAAGAATTCTGGAGTAGGTTGCCATTCCCTTCTCCAAAACACTTAGAGCAGGTGTGAAATTGCTTCTCCCAATGCTCTTTGACCAATCCATGTGCAGGTCATCTGCCAAGTTCTGATTGTATGCTGTCTTATGATTCAGTTTTCACTGGACCTTTTTGGACCAGGCAGAAAATCTACTGCAGAATAGAATTAACTCTGTTTTGTTCGGTTTTTTTTTTTGGTCATTTCAGAAAATGAGGAAGATACTCTCTATGTTGTTGCATGCAATCCCGTGTCCTTATACTTGATGAATATGACTGGGAAAAGTGGCCACTTTGTGGACCTTTTCGACATCTTCCCGAGAACGGCCAGTGGAATCTGGCACCCATTTGTGACGGTGGCACCGCTGGGAAATCCCCTAAAGGGTCAAGTGGTTCTCCATGAGCAGCAGGTAACGGTGTGGCCTCATTATACCAAGAATGACTTACGTGAGGAACAGGCAAGAATGTTTTCCAGCCTATCACTAAAAATGTGTGCTTTCATAAAGACTGAGGAGAGGGGCTGCAGGAAGGAGTCAGGAGTTGTATGTTATCAGTACCACAAGGCAGGCTAATGCCTTCCTCTTTGAAACTTGTTGAGTGAGGGTAACCTCAGTACTAATGACATTTGAGGCTGGATAGTTCATTCTTGGGGGCTTTCTTGGTGGCTCAGTGGTAAAGAATCCACCTGCAATGCAGGAGATGTAAGAGATGGGGGTTCAATCCCTGGGTTGGAAAGACCCCCTGGAGGAGGGCATGCAACCCACTCCAGTATTCTTGCGTAGAGAATGCCATGGACAGAGGAGCCTGGTGGACTGCAGTCCGTGGGGTCGCAAAGAGTCTACACGACTGAAGAAACTGAGCAACAGCAACAGCAGTTCATTGTTATGAAGTTTGCATTCTCTTTGGGGAGACAGATAGCAAGTAAGCCAACAAATAAATATGCCAGTTTCAAGCAGTGATAAGTGCTGTACAGTTCATGGGATCCCAAGAGAGTAAGACACAATTTAGCGACAAAACAACAACAAGAAAAAATGTCCTAGGGAAAGATGGGGGTAGGGTGGGAGGAGTTGGAAGAATGAATAATACTCAAGAGTGCTAAGATAGCTCCGCTTCGGGGATGATATGTTATTTGAAACCTGAATGACATTCTTTATGTCAGCTATGTAACTATACTGAATGGAATTGTCTTAATCCAGGGGTCTCCAACCTCCAGGATCTGGAGGTGGAGCTGATGTAGTAATAATAGAAATAAAGTGCACAATAAATGTAATGTGCTTGAATCATCCTGACATCCGCCCCATCCCCCATCCATGGAAAAATTGTCTTCCATAAACCTGGACCCTGGTGCCAAAAAGGTTGGGGACCACTCTCTTAGTCTGTTTGGGCTGCTGTAATGTAGGTACCATAGACAAGGTAGCTTATAAACAACAGGCATTTATTTCTCACAGTTCTGCAGCCTGGCAAGTCCAAGACCAAGGTGACTGCAGGTTCGGGATCTCGTGAAAACCTACTTCCTAGATAGCTGTCTTTTCTCTGTGACCTCACATGGCAGAAGTAGCAGGGATCATATCCATGTGTCTTTTGTAAGGGCACTAATCCCATTCATAAAGTCAAAAAGAGCATTCATAGTGTCAAAAAGGACACAACTTAGTGACTAAACAACAATAAAGTTAATCTATACTATCCAAAAGAAAGGAGTGCAATGTTTTTATAGCCCTGTTACCCACCTGCCAGCTACCAAATTGCGTGGGTGTGTATGTTCAGTCATTTTAGTTGTGTCTGACTCTTTGTGACTCTATGGACTGTAGCCCTCCAGGCTCCTCTATCCATGGGATTCTCCAGACAAGAATACTGGAGTGGGTTGCCATTTCCTTCTTCCTGCCCAAGGAATCTTCCCAACCCAGGGATCGAACCCACGTCTCCTGTGTCTCCTGCAATGCAGGCAGATTCTTTACCACTGAGCCACCAGGGAAGCCCACCAGATAGTATACTAAGCATACTATTTATTCATCAAATAAGTATCATGTGCTTACTCTTAGGGATACTTCCATAAACAAAACAAAAGTCCTTGTTCTAAGAAGCTTGTATTCTGGTGCAGAAAGATAAACAATAAGCAAAATAAATAATTACAACTTAAATTAGACGATGAGAAACAAGGGAGAGTAAAATAGAAGGAAGACTGCCATTTAAAGCAGGGCGGGTCAGGGGTTGCCTGACTGAGAAAGTGATATTTAAGTAGATTTGATAGCGTTGAGGGAGAGAAGAGACATTGGGAAGCAGAGAGTTCCTAGGGAAAGGGAATTATAAATTCAAAGGCCCAGAGGCTGGAATATGCCTTTGGACCTTTAAAGAAGTGTGGTGGGGAAGATTGAATGAGGGCCAGAGTATAAAGAGACGAGGCCAAAGAGGTCCCCCAGTGAGTTGGGGCAGGACCACGGTGGAGGGTGGGGAGGCAGAGGTGCAGAGCCTTATGAATCATTGTAAGGTTCTGCACTGCCTGTGAGGAGAGGGGAAGAAGGTCTTAGAGGGCTTCAAGCAGAGGAGCAGCTAGATCCGACATATATTTTAGGGATTTCTCTAGCTCCTCTATGGTGAATAGTCTACAGGTACGAAGGCAGAATGAAGGAAACTAATTAAGAGATTTTTACAATGATCCAAGCAAGAGATCACCCAAGTTTGGAAGTCATCAGTAATGATGGATTCTGTGTATATTTTGAAGGTGCGACTAACAGGATTTCCTAACAGATCAGTTACATGAAGTGATAGAGTAGAAACTAAGGTCAACTTTAAGATTTAAGGCTTGAGCAACGAAAAGGGTAGACCTGCCATGAACTGAGATGAGGAAGGAATTGATTTGGGAGGAAAAATTAGATGTGTGATTCAATTTGAGATGCCTATAACAAAGCCAAGTAGATGATTCTGCTGTTTAACGGAGAACAGGAAGCATAAATTGGGAAGTCATTGGAGTACAAATGTTATTTAAATCATGAAACTGAAGGCGACGACTAAGGGAGTGGAATGTGGGTAGAAAAGAGAAGTCTAAGCTCTAAGCCCTGGAGCAGTGAAATGTTAAGAAATCAGGGAAAGGAGGAGGAATCAACCAAGGGGAACTGAAGATGAGTATCCAGGGGTGGAGATGAATAAACCAGGGTGTGGTATTTCAGAAGCCAAATGATGAATATCTCAAGGAGAAAGATCAATGATTAAATGCTGACAAATGTGTCAAGGAAAAGATTACACACATTATTCCATGTTATTCTTCCAGAGGGTCAATGGGGTAGCTTTAGCAATATTTACATGTGAGAACGCTGAGGCTCATGGAGTTTAAATAACTTGCCCAGTAAGCACATGGTAGAACAGAAGTTCAAGCCAAATTGGATTGACACCACCAAAATTAAATTAATTTTGTCCATGTTCTCACTCACTGTAGAAAGGTGGGGGCAAGAATAGTCTGAAAAATTTTTAGTTATTCGTCATAGGAAAATATTGAAAAAATGCAATGTTTTTACTTGTTAAGTATTTTAAGGTACTATGAGAGTAAAGCATTACCCAGAACAGTGCTTTTAGACTGTCTCTAATCAAGAATTTTTAAAAATCTCGTAAATAACATATCAGTGTTTCACCGAGTTAAGTAAGTCAACTTCAACTTTGCTGCTGCTGCTGCGTCACTTCAGTCATGTCCGACTCTGTGTGACCCCATAGACGGAAGCCCACCAGGCTCCCCCGTCCCTAGGATTCTCCAGGCAGGAACACTGGAGTGGGTTGCCATTTCCTTCTCCAATGTGTGAAAGTGAAAAGTGAAAGTGAAGTTGCTCACTCGTGTCCCACCCTTAGCGACCCCACGGACTGCAACTTACCAGGCTCCTCCATCCATGGGATTTTCTAGGCAAGAGTACTGGAGTAGCTTGCCATTGCCTTCTCCAGAGCCGCTGGTCGACGGCATTGTGGGAGTTTAGGCTTTGCCTAAGTAATTACTGTTGAGGCAGTCTGAGCACAGGTTGGAAAAGAATTTCCAGACACAGAGCATTTCAGAAGGGAGTGAGTTGATTAAGAACAACGATCAGATATAATGTGGGCACTGCAAGCGCAGTGGGCCGACCTGACAGACCAGAGAGAGTCAGTTTTCGTGGGTTAATAACTAACTTTTATAGCCTCAGGACAAAGAAAATTCCTCCTGGCCCATTGGCCATAGGTGATTGGTTGGGGTGCTGTAGGGTGCTTACTGGAGTGGGCATCTTTGCCTGATGGGGAGTCAGGAAGCTTGTCAGTGGTGACAGGAGCTTTTAGTAACAGTTACAAAGATGCTCAGTCAGCTTCGGAGGCATCCTTGGTTCTGGGCTCTGCTTCTGTGGCCTTGGTGCAAGGTCTTGCACGTGTGGCCTTGGGGCAGGACTCAACAATTATCATAAATTCTGAGTTAATCAGTTTTTTTCTGGTTTTCACAATTTTTTTTCACTTTACTTTCTCCTAGAAGCAGAATATATAAATGCCCAGCTCTTGCTTAGAAAAGCTTCTGTCCATCCCATTGGAAAGGGTTTTACTTTGTAGAGTTCCAACAAAATATCAATGCCATTGAATTGATTTCTATAGCCAGAGGAAACTCTCATAAAAAGCACATGATATCTTGGTGATTTTTGATTAAGTGAACCAATCAAATTTAAATAGAAGTCTGATTTTAGAGCATTTTTTCAAAAAATCTTGCTAAATTTTCAACTGTCAGGCAAACTGTCAAATTTACAGATACCATTTCTAAAAGTGTGAGATTTTCAGGTTCTCAGGAAGTAGTTTGTCTTCTCAAAAGATCCAAGTCTTTGGCAACATTGTGGACCAGTTCCCTGCTCATGTATAATGACTTTCATGACGACAGTGTGCTTTCTGTATAAATCCACACTTTCCCTCCTGGCATTCTTGCATGCTGCCTGACTCTCCCCGTTGGCCGGTTTCAGTGATTTTCCGGGTTACCTCAATACCCTGAGCATACTCGCATGGCTTACCAGGATTTTCTGTCTACCTGTCCTCTGTTTTATATTATGTCCCCACTAGAGTCCTCTGTCTGTTTTATATTATGTCCCCACTAGAGTATTAAGCCCTCCTTAATTCCAAATAAACACCATGTAACTGTAAAATGTAACAAATGATAAATAATTCTAATCTAATGAAAAAGTGAGTGTGCTGCCTTCCGTTCCTTCTTCCCCATTCTGCCCTAGCTGAAAAGGGGGCTAAAATATTGTAAAGAAGTACTTCCATTAATTCATCCATCCCTTGTCTTTATAGAGCTTGGCATCGGATGCATTTCGCTGGTTAGTTTAAGAAGTTGTTCAAAAATTCTTTGCTAAAATAAAATCTTAAGTGAGGAAAGGGAAACTTTGCCATGCCTAAAAATAAAGCCTCCTCCCTCCCCCACCCCCTCCCCCATGAGATTACTTATTCCATCTGTACAAAGTTTAGAATTTCAGACTTTAGGACGTGGAGGTCATCCAGAGGTTACTTTTCTCCCAGTCAAATACAAACATAATAAAATTGCTCACTCGCTTCTCCTCCCTGCCGCCCTGGAAGGAGTGCCAAAACCACAGTTACATGTACTCATGTGTGACGCAGAATTCTATTTTTAAACTCAGACAGAGTATATCATTAGTCATTTACAGAGGGAAACCATTAACATCTAAAAGGATGGAGCAGCAGAACTCCTTCATGTTGCCAGTTGCTTCTAGAACTAATTCTAAATACAGCGGTGGCTGGTAACATATGTATGTATACACACACATATAAATATATGTTTTCTGTTACTTAGAGCCAGTTTTTCAGTTGACTTCGGAAGTACTAGACCCTGAAAAGGAAGAAAAATGCAAAACTGTACTCATTTTTGTGCATAACTATATCTGTTTAATCATCTGCTTATTCTTCTACTTAATCATATTTGGGATCAAACATTATTTTTAGGACTTTCTGTTGCTTATAAAAGTTAATGTTATCCAAATTGCTTAAGTGCTAGTGATTTGTGTTAATGTTGTACATATTTATAATAAGAGAGATTTTCGTCTTTAAAAAATACTAACTCAAAAAAGATTTAATCTAGAATAGAGACTGGAAAATATTAACTTATTAGTACAACTTCTTAAGGAAAACTTTAGGGATTTTCCTTGAGATTTTTATCATATTCAAACTTTCAAATGCCAGGAATGGTGCTTCTTATATGTTGATTTTAAAAAAGAATATTACTAACACACATTCTTTTTTTAAAAAAATAAGCTTTTTATTTTGTATTGGGGTATAGCTGATTAACAAACAACATTGTGATGGTTTCAGGTAAACAGTGAAGGGACTCAGCCATACATACACATGTATCCTTTCTCCCCCGAACCCCTCTCCCATCCAGGATACCACATAACATTGAGCAGAGTTGCACTGTAACACACATTTGTAATGGAGAATTGCATATTATACAGAATGATGCATTCTAAGTGTCTTTATAAGGAAAACTTTAAGCTTTGTCAACTTGCTTAGAATTTTTTTAATACAGCCGATATTCGGAGTATATGGAATAAAGGAAACTTCAGTACAACTACTGCTTTAATTCTTGAGCACTTCAGTAAAATTGGCTAGTAAAATAAACTGAAACCACACTATGAGGTCTCAGATTTGCAGATGAATCATTAATCTATTTACATTTCCTTTTCTTTCCTCACTAATTAGATTATGTAATAAAGGGCAAAGGTCATGATTATTCATCCTTGTATTCTTCTTTCTGCTTTAAATAAAAGTTGGATGGCATCACTGATACAGTGGACATGAGTCTGGGGAAACTCCCAGAGTTAGTGGAGGACAGGAAAGCCTGGTGTGCCGCGGTCCATGGGGTTGCAAAGAGTCAGACACCGTGACTGAGCAGCAACAACAAATAAATGTTATGGAAGAAATGAGCAGACTTTTCATATTTTGTATATATTTTATAAAATATATAGTAATTCTTTGGATGCTTTGTGATTTTATTTTCCCCAAAGAAAGTTCTTAAAATGAAAAGTTCATAAGGGTTAGGATAACTGAAGGAGCCCCAAACTTTAATAAGACAAAACAAAATGAACCAAAATAAGAGAGAAAAAAAAGACAATTTCATAACAATGAGGCTTGACAAACAATTTGCTGGTGCCTTTTTGTAAACCTGTTAGTCTAACATTCAAATGTCTTTAACTTTTAACTGAAAACCCAACTTCTTTACATTGCTTTAAAATATTCAATCTTTTCTGGCTTTCTAAATTTTAAGTTCTTATTTCATGTGTTTCTATTCATTTATTTTAATGTCTAAGGTTAATTTCTTTTTAGTTTTTTTTTTTCCTTGAAAAAAGTGCTCCTAATTTCTGAGAGATTATTACTTCATTTGCATAACTGTGATGAATGCTGCTGGAGCTATCTTTTGTCAGGATGCTATCACAGCATGAGCTCTGAAAGTTCCCAAGCTCAGTGAATGACAAGATGGAGAAATACTCATTACCAGCTTGGTTCTTGGGGTCCTTGATATTTTCTTGCTAATCCATCTTTATATCATGTACATATTTTCTGAGTTGAACCTGCATTTGTGAAAAGAATAAATGAGATTCAATTATGCACAGTGTGTTGTTCGGTCACTAAGTTGTGTCTGACTCTTTGTGATCCCGTGGACTGCAGCACACCAGGCTTCCCGGTCCTTTGCTATCTCCCCGAGTTTGCTCAGACTCATGTCCCTTGAGTTGATGATGCCATCAAACCATCTCATCCTCTGTCGTCCCCTACTCCTCCTGTCTTCAATCTTTCCCAGCATCAGGGTCATTTCCAATGAGACTTCACATCAGGTGGCCAAACTATTGGAGCTTCAGCTTCAGTATCAGTCCTTCCAAAGAATATGCAAGGTTGATTTCCTTTAGGATTGACTAGTTTGATCTCCTTGCTGTCCAAGGGACTCTCAAGAGTCTTCTCCAGCACCATGGTTCCTCAGGCCAAACAACTAACAGCACAGCCCCTCTCATCATCAGACAATCGAATGCATAGTGTCAGAGAGTTTTTTCAACATGCTTTTTTATTTTTTTTGTAATTCATTTTAAAAAACTTTTTAATTGGAAGATAATTGCTTTACAATGTTGTGTTGGTTTAACTGCACATTCTTTAAGTGTAATTTTGATAAAAGTAAACAGACTTTTAAAAATGATCAAATGTCTTAATTTCCTCCTTAATACATAATAAAGCAGAGTCTTGGTTAAACCTGGCCTGTATTTACAAGGGGATGGTTTTAAGATAAAATCTTTAAAGAAGAAAAGTCTGCCTTACATAATTAGAAATATCCTCATTAAACCATGAAAGACTTTAAATTCTGTATTAGGGAAAATCTCTTAGTGTTTTTATGGAGTCATTTAAATATTTCTATATTGTCATCTTCAGTTCAGTTCAGTCGCTCAGTCGTGTCCGACTCTCCGCGACCCCATGAATCCTCTTTGGTTTATTTATCACTGCTGCTGCTGCTGCTAAGTCACTTCAGTCGTGTCCGACTCTGTGCGACCCCATAGACGGCAGCTGACCAGGCTCCACCGTCTCTGGGATTCTCCAGGCAAGAACACTGGAGTGGGCTGCCATTTCCTTCTCCAATGTGTGAAAGTGAAAAGTGAAAGTGAAGTCACTCAGTCGTGTCCGACTAGTAGCGACCCCATGGACTGCAGCCCACCAGGCTCCTCTGTCCATGCGATTTTCTAGGCAAGAGTACTGGAGTGGCTTGCCATTGCCTTCTCCGTTATTTATCACTGCTGCTGCTGCTAAGTCGCTTCAGTCGTGTCCGACTCTGTGCGACCCCATAGACGGCAGCCGACCAGGCTCCGCTGTCCCTGGGATTCTCCAGGCAAGAACACTGGAGTCTAAATACCCTTTATTTCCAGGCTGCCAAGAGACTGATACTTTAAAAAACATATATATTCTCTTTATTTTCAGAGCAATGTCATCCTGTTGCTGGATCCCCCTAGCCAAACCCTTCGCCGTCTCATCCTACCTTCAGAAGAATTTACAATGAAGAAAACGTCCTGGTGGAGCAAGGAGGAAGCTGTAAGGAATACCCAGCCTGCCCAGCAAATTGCCAAGGATTTTCTGTTGCTTTCTAACTGTAAAAATGCATGCCTGCCCCTCCCTTGCAGCAGGCCCCTCCCTTTTGTTTGCTATAATGTACAAAAGAATTCTCTTATTAGGCACTTTTGAATTTTAATATGATACAAGTAGGTAGACATAGATACATGTGTAAGTAAGTATCAGTGTTCTTTTTGTATCCATGGCAAAAACATTTGAACTAATAATCACAGGACATCATGAGCCATTTGAGCCTGATATTCATGACAAATCCCTAATCGTGCAGGCACTTTAACCTGCTTTCCAGTTCTGTGTTTATGTTTTGGATTTATGTAATGAACGTATGAGTGCAGCCTCTGGTAGTATTTACAAGATAAATAAATGTTTTAGCTTGATAAACTAGTCATTAAACATTTTGGCCAACCCCAGGGAATCTGTTCTGCCATTCAGAAAAAGGTAATGGATATAAAACAAGACTTGCCCTCTGCCCTGGACAACAGCATGCTTGTAGTTCTTAAAAGGCTGTGAAAAAAAGAGATACTTTAAATGTCATAAATAGATCCAAATCTAAGAAACAAAGTATTTCCTATGTATTGATGCTATGGTACAAACATCACAGTTAATCACCAGATAGCATGTTTATTTCTAACCAGCATTTGGCATTATTTTTTAAAATATTATCCTAAAAATGTTTTAGTACATAGTTCACAGTGAATTTTAAAATATATTTTAATCCATGTTACTGTAAGAGCCTTGGAACGGATGAAGAGAGCTTCTCAGAGAATTATATGTTTTATACATTGAAGAACTTTATTTAAGGAAAAGCAGCTGAAGAGACGTGACTGCATCCAACACGGTTAACATGAATATTTTGTTTTTTCTTATGTTTAGGAAACTTACAAAATGTGTAAAGAGTTTTCACACAAAAACTGGCTAGTGTTCTACAAAGAAAAAGGGTGAGTTTTTTGCTGTAGAAGATTTAAACTGGGATTGTTAGTACCTTATCCCACATTGCAGAACATTGAAAAACACATAAAAAAGCAGTGCTCATAATTTCATACACAACCACTACTAGCATAGTGGCTGTCACTTCCCATTTTTAAATCTTATGCAAGCCTTTACATAGTGTAGTGTTTATATCTCTATTTCCTCAAGTAACATTTTTCTATGTTATCATCTAGTCTTAAAAATATTGTTTTTAGGGTTGTATAATATATCATGATTATGCTATGATTACTCAACCAATATCCTCACCATTTCCGTTCACAGAGTTTTCTTTTTCTTTTCTTTTTTTTTTTCCAGGAACACCCTGGCTGTGTTGGATGTTCTAGAGGGGCGAACTCACACCATCTCGCTTCCCATCAACCTCCAGACGGTTTTTCTCGTAGCAGAAGACAAATGGCTTCTGGTGGAGAGTAAAACAAATCAGTGGGTAGATCTGCATAGTACCTCATGGAGTGTGCTCAGTTTTCCAGCATCTTTATATATAGTTCTATCTTCCTGTGTCTTTTAACAGTTCTGTATTTGGCAGGTGAAACTTTGAAGGAGAGGGGAGGGGAAAATTTTAATGTCCCTTAAATGTTGGTTCATAGTGTAATTATAACAGTGTTTCAGATGATGACCTTGAAATTAACAGTAAAGGCATAGTGACGTTTACAATATCTTATATTTATCAATCTTTCTTTGGGCTTTTTCCTGTTAGCACACTGAGTATTTCACTGTATTCTCTGTATTTTTGCCAGCACTTTAGAATAGATTTTCTGATCATCCTTTGTTCAAAGGGCCAGAGTCTCCATCCAAATGCCGTTGATTTTTGGAACTTCACAGATTGCACCCCTGAGAAGTTTCTTCTTTGCTTCATCTTGCGTGCTCTTACTTGGTTATGTTTATGTTTTGTGTTGCCTCGTCCATTGGACTGTACACTTCTTGATGAAAAGGATTTTCTGTGCACTTGGTTACTTGGGTGCACAGTAAGTCTTGAGGTCTGCTCCCTCATTCATCACTTCTCCTGGCTCCATGCAGATTTTCTGCTCCTCTGCTGGCAAGCAGAAGTGTCCTGATGCAAAAGATTCCTGGCTATTTATACATCTCTATTTTGGCAATTATACAAATAAGTAAAGCAAGGGAATTTAGCAGTGAGGGCTTCTGTCCCTTGTTGTTGTTTAGTCACTAAGTCGTGTCCAACTCTTTGTGACCCCATGGACTGTAGCCCGCCAGGCTCCTCTGTCCATGGGATTTCCCAAGCAAGAATGCTGGAGTGGGCTGTCATTTCCTTCTCCAGGGGATCTTCCTGTCCCAGAGTTCAAATCCTTGTCTGCTGCATTGCAGGCAGATCTTTACTGCTGAGCCACCAGGGAAGCCATTACCTGGTCACAAATCTGAGGCCGGTTTCCCTCTTGCTGGCTGATCAGTCATACTAACAGCAGGCTCCATGATGGTATGGAGTGTCTATTTCAAGTTGCTTTTTTAATTTTCTCTTTCTTTTACTAGCCTTTCCTCTTATAGGAAACGTTAGGTTTTTAGTTCACATTTATGACTGAATTGTTATTGTGCACTCCTCTTTATACAGGCAAAAGGAGAAGGGGGCAGCAGAGGATGAGATGGTCAGGTAGCATCACCGACTCAATGGACATGCATCTGAGCAAACTTCAGGAGATAGCGGAGGACAGAGGAACCTGGAGGGCTACAGTCCGTGGGGTCACAAAGAGTCAGACACGACTTAGCCACTGAGCAACAACAACAACTTGATACAGCATTAAGAAGTTATTTTTAAATTCAACAAAACTCTGAAACTGCAAATTATACTCACAGTATGAAAAAGAGGCCCTGGGAGGGAAAAACTCTGATTTTTCCTAGTCTGGTCTCACAGTTATGAAAAAAGGAAAGACTGTTCATTCACTTTAGGTGTTTTGTTTGTTTACAGGAAGTATCTTTTAACTACACCTGCACACATTGAATCTAAGGACAGTGGGGTTTGCCAGCTGTATGTGTTGAAAGAGGAGCTTCCTAGCCCAGGGTTTGGAGTCATGCAAGGTAAATACTGTGCTTTGTGTGTACGCGGCTGTGCAGGTGCCTGCTTGATTACATACTGTCCTCTAGGATCATTTAAATACAGTCATATCAACATATGTTAACTTTATGCCGAAGACAAAACTTAGTCACTGCCCTGGAAAGAGTAAGGAAGAATCCATCATTTTTTAAGTTCTATCTTTGCATATTTTTGACAAGTCAGAATGTTTATATATATGTAGGTTCCAAGTCTATTTTAGGATTGCATTGTTTCTTTTTAACACAAAATGTCAGAATTTCTACTTTATTCATCACAGTTTTGGGGGGGGGATGTGAAAAAGTACTTAAGGAAAAAAATCTAAAATATACCATTGCTAACCAACCAGGTCAGTTTTACCTCTTTCTGCACTACTGTTAATATTAATCTTGATTGCTAATAAAAATTTGAATTCCATAAATGTGAAGATACCAAGATGTGAAAACTGAGTCTTCTCAGACAAAAAGCCATGAGTGTAATTTAAAGCATTTTCTCTTTTTTAATTTATGCTTTTCTGTTTGAGTTGGTGAAAATGAAATCTTGCAAAAATTTAATTACTGGAGCAATTTAGGGGCATATGGTGTTTAATGTTTCTCTGATACTTTTCAGAAACAGACCTCAGCATACCTCATGCAATTTCAAGTGATCAACTATCATCTGAAAATCTGAGTTCAGCTGTGGGACAAAAGATTGCCTCTCCAAACCGAATTCTCTCAGATAAGAATAGTTATGCTACAGTTGTTGTTGGTTTCCCAGACCTCATGGTAAGCATAAGTTTTAAAATTATTGAATAACTATTTCTTCCCCTCACTTTGGCCTAAGCTTTATAAACCTATTTGAAGATAATCAAAGTGTAATGATTTTTTGGTAAACATTTCAGATCAACATTCATTTTCCAGACCAGTCATTTAAAAATGCATTCTATATGGGTTCATTGCTTTCTAAAAATTAACATTTCAAGTGTAATGCAACTATATAATTTAGTAAAAGAAAACTCATATTCTTCATACATGAGAGTTCATGGAGCAGGTATATAGGTAACCTGCTGACAGTCACTTTATATCCTGTCAAGAGGGACAATTTGAGACTAACAAGATAACATTTCTTCTAGAACTTTTAAGGCGAAATATGTTGAACCTCATTACTGTAGATGAAATTTTTCAACACTCATGAATACCATTCACTTTCCACTGAGTTTTGCTCTGATTTATATCTTTGCAGCATCCAGATTATACTATACATGCTGGTAGTCTCAATTTAATTTTCTTTTAATGGATCCTTCTGCTATTATTTACTGTTATCTGTAAAGAAGGGGCTATTTGTAATCGACTTCAAGTAAACCAGGTACCATCTTCCCCTGATGGAAATGTGAGAAGATACAATAGAGGGGCTGTTTCAGTCCAAGTTGCCATCTAATAACCTTAGATGTAGCTCTGATTTGATTAAATATTTAATTTTCATAATTTTCTTTGTAGCTTTTAGGTGGAGTGATAGAATCACTTAAAGATAAAATATTGGCTCTGCTTAATAGTACACTAGTCTCACATATCTCAAAATTTTAATGTGATTAATGAATGATGAGTACTTCAGGGTTTAAGACTTTTGAAATCCAAAACCCAGTGGATAATATGTGGCTTAGGACTTTGCCATATGTCTGCCTAATTATCAAGCAAAAAACATTTGCTGTGGATTATATAACTGAAAATGAAACATGTTGTTGGAATACAGCAGGCTTGATTAAATGAAAGAGTTGTGTTTAATATGCTTGCTACAAATGCTTGCTGGGGTCAGTAGAGAAAATACTGGATCTGCCTTTCTGAAGGTGGAACTGTTTTAAAAAACTGATCTTTTGATTGAAGAAATTGACATAGAAATATAATGTCATTGTAAAAAGGTAAGAAAGCTAAGTATAAGGTAATGTTTGTATTGACCCTGTAGAAATCCTTTGTAGGTTATAGACTAGTAACCTTGTTAAATTAAAAGCTCCATTCCCTGTATTTAGTACCCACCATATAGGAGATGTTCATGAATTTTTGTTTAATGAAGGATTAGAGTCGGTGGGCAACCTTTCAGCCTTTTATGAGAGCAGTCAGATTTTTTAGACCCCAATACAAGCCAGGCATTGCACTATTCTAAACCCTTTCATACATGATCATTAATTTTTATGACAATTCCACAAGGTTTTATAGAAGATGAAATAAAAACAGAGAGGATCTATTCCCCCAGGCCACAACGATATTGAGTAAGGAAGCTGTGATTTGAGCTCAAGAATGACTGGCCCTCAAACTCATGTCTTTTTATACCACAGTATCTTTCTGCCTTTATGTGATTTTCATTTGATTCTTCATAAAACTATCAACAAAAGAGTATGTCGTCTCTTATTAACGTTTTACAGCATTATCAGAGGCACCTGAATTATTGTAAACTTATTATAATTTTCTTATCCTACTACCAGATGGCCACAAAAATCTATAGCAAGTGTCATACTGAATCCTCAAAAATGAAATGTTAAAAGCATTCCTTTTAATATCAAGAGTAAGACAAGGATACCCATTACCACCACTTCTCTAAACATTGTACTGAGCATCTTAGACATGATCCATTAAAAAATTTTAATAAATTGAATTTCATCAAAATTAAAAGCTTCCACTCTATAAAAAGACACTGGGAATAGAATTTAAAAATGATCTACAGGCTGGGAGAAAATATTGGCAAATCATATATCCAACAAAGGACTTGTATCCAAAATACGTAAAGATTTCTTAAAACTCAAGAGTGACAAAACAAATAATCTAGTATAAAAAATGAGCAAAGGGAGGACCTGTGTGAGGTGTCAGAGGTCAGAGCCTGAGCAGATGAAAAAGACATCCATAGTGGGGGAGGGAGGAACAACTGGTGATGGGAGTAAGGTCCGGCCAGGATGAAGATGCCATCACCATGAAGGGGCAGGCTGGTGTGGAATGCGGGGGCCCCAGTAAGGCGAAGAGTTCACTGATGCATGAACATAGCTCCGTGCAGGCTATCAGGACCAAGCAGAGTGCGGGGGCATTTGTCAGGAAGAGGAAGTTAGTGGTGGAGATAGGAGATGAGGCATATACAGTGGAACTGAGCAAAAATGTAAGTATGTTAAGGATATGAAGTCTAGGTTTCTCACTGTTTGAGAAGGGAGTTACAGATGCAGCAGGAAAGAAAACTGCAATGAGTCCTCTAGTGGTTGGTTAGGAATTGGATGTATCTGAGTGGACTCATGGTTTTCAGTGTATTTAAGTAGATAAAAAAATAAAATTGGAAGTAAATGTATTTTTTAAAAAATTGGCAAAAGACTTGAACAGACTCTTTACTATAGAGGATAAATGGATGGTAATTGAGTATATAAAAAGATGTTCATTGGTCATTAGGAAAATGCAAATTAAAACCATGATGAGATAGTACTACTACCCTACTGCCTATTAGGATAGCTAAAAATTAAAAAACTTAATACCCACAATACCAAGTACCAACTATTATGCATAAGAAAGTCCCACTAACTCAGTGGTTAGTTAGTCCCACTAACTCAGTGATAAAGAATCCACCTGCCAGTACAGGAGACGTTGGAAATGCGAGTTGGATCCCTGGGTCGGGAAGATCCCCTGGAGAAGGAAATAGCAACCCACTCCAGTATTCTTGCCTGGAGAATCTGTGGACAGAGGAGCCTGGTGGTCTACAGTCTATGGGTTCGCAAAGAGTCAGACATCACTGAGGGACCAAGTGCCAGGACATACCAAGTACTGACAAGGATGCAGTGCAAATCAACTTTCACAGTTTTATGGAAGAGAAAGGGCGAACAATAAGACCTTTCTGAAGAAGAACCAGAATAAAAGGCAGAGGTACTTGCCCTACTAAATTTCAAGGCTTATTATAAACCTTTAGTAACGAAGACCATGTAGCATTGGCCATAGGAGTAGAAAAATATACAGTAGAACAGAATGCAATGCCTAGAAACAGATGGATCCATACATATATGGAACTGATTTCTGATACGACTGCTTATCATTGGGCAAAGGTTAATGATATTTGGACAGTTACTCTCCATGGGCAAAAAACAATGAACATGAATCCCAGCCTCATACCACTTACAAAATAGTTCCTTAGGGATTAAGGAATTAAAAGTGAAAGGAAAAACCTCAAAATGTTTAGCAAATGCATAGGAGAATATCTTTGATTTTAGAGTAGAAAAGGATAAATATTCAAAAAATTTAAAGTAAAGCAAGAGCCCTGGTGGCCCAGTGATTAAGAATCTGCCTTACAATGCAGTGGATGAGGGTTCAAGCCCTGGTCAGGCAATTAAGATCCCACATGCCACGGAGCTATTGAGCCCATGAGCTCTTGAGCCCGTGAACAACTAGAAAGTCCTTTCACCGCAGCAGAGGATCCTGAGTGGGACAATAAGACCTGAAACAGCCAAATAAATAGATATGCTTTGAAAAAAAAATTAAGTAAAGCAAGAGAAAAAAATAATAAAAAATTCCAGAAGAGTTAATGTCAAGGAGAGATGAAAGAGACATAATTGGGAAGGGGGCCTCCCAGGGGCTTGAGAAATACTGATAATACTATTCCTTATACCAGACAGTAGATACACTCAGCCTTTTCCATTTAAAATAGTTATTTATTTACTTGTAGTTACTTAAATTAACTATACTGTTGTGCCAAAGTGACAAATAGTGACAAAAAGATTCAAGAGATTAGATCTGCAAGACAGACTGCCTGAAGAACTATGGACAGAGGTTCGGGACATTATATGGGAGGCAGTGATCAAGACCATCCCCAAGAAAAAGAAATGCAAAAAGGCAGAATGGCTGTCTGAAGAGACCTTACAAAAAGCTGAGAAAAGAAGAGAAGCGAAACACAAAGGAATAAAGGAAAGATATACCATTTGAATGCAGAGTTCCGAACAATAGCAAGGAGAGATAAGAAAGCCTTCCTCAGTGATCAATGCAAAAAAATAGAGGAAAACAATAGAATGAGAAAGAATAGCGATCTCTTCAAGAAAATTAGAGCTACCAAGGGAACGTTTCATGCAAAGATGGGCTCAATAAAGGACAGAAATGGTATGGGCCTAACAGAAGCAGAAGATATTAAGAAGAGGTGGCAAAAATACACAGAAGAACTGTACAAAAAAGATCTTCATGACCCAGATAACCACGATGGTATGATCACTCACCTAGAGCCAGACATTCTGGAATGTGAAGTCCAGTGGGCCTTAGGAAGCATCCCTACTAACAAAGCTAGTGGAGGTGATGGAATTCCAGTTGAGCTATTTCAAATCCTAAAAGATGATGCTGTGAAAGTGCTGCACTCTATATGCCAGCAAATTTGGAAACCTCAGCAGTGGCCACAGGACCGGAAAAGCTCAATTTTCATTCCTATCCCAAAGAAAGGCAATGCCAAAGAATGCTCAAACTACCACACAATTGCACTCATCTCACATGCTAGTAAAGTCATGCTCAAAATTCTCCAAGCCAGGCTTCAACAATACGTGAACCGTGACCTTCCAGTTGTTCACGCTGGATTTAGAAAAGGCAGAGGAACCAGAGATCAAATTGCCAACATCTGTTGCAGCATAGAAAAAGTGACAGAGTTCCAGAAAAACATCTACTTCTGCTTTATTGACTACACCACAGTTTGATCACAACAAACTGTGGAAAATTCTGCAAGAGATGGGAATACCAGACTGCCTTACCTGCCTCCTGAGAAATCTGTCGGCAGGTCAAGAAACAAGAGTAAGAACTGGACATGGAACAACAGACTGGTTCCAAATTGGGAAAGGAGTATGTCAAGGCCGTGTATTGTCACCCTGCTTATTTAACTTATATGCAGAGTACATCATGCGGAATGCCAGGCTGGATGAAGCACAAGCTGGAATCAAGATTGCAGGGAGAAACATCAATAACCTCAGATATGCATATGACACCACCCTTATGACAGAAAGTGAAAAAGAACTAAAGAGCCTCTTGATGAAAGTGAAAGAGGAGAGTGAAAAAGTTGGCTTAATACTCAGCATTCAAAAAACGAAGATTATCGCATCCAGTCCCGTCACTTCATGGCAAATAGATGGGGAAACAATGAGAGACTTTATTTTCTTGGGCTCCAAAATCACTGTAGGTGGTCACTGCAGCCTTGCTCCTTGGAAGAAAAGTTATGACCAGCCTAGACAGCATATTAAAAAGCAGAGACATTACTTTGCCAACAAAGGTCTGTCTAGTTGATGCTGCTGCTACATCACTTCAGTCTTGTCCGACTCTGTGCGACCCCATAGACGGCAGCCCACCAGGCTCCCTGGTCCCTGGGATTCTCCAGGCAAGAACACTAGTTCAGTTCAGTTCAGTTCAGTCGCTCAGTCATGTCCGACTCTCCGCGACCCCATGAATCACAGCACGCCAGGCCTCCCTGTCCATCACCAACTCCCGGAGTACACTCAAACTCATGTCCACAGAGTCGGTGATGCCATCCAGCCATCTCACTCTTGGTCGTCCCCTTCTCCTCCCGCCCCCAACCTTTCCCAGCATCAGAGTCTTTTCCAGTGAGTCAACTCGTCGCATGAGGTGGCCAAAGTATTGCAGTTTCAGCTTTAGCATCAGTCCCTCCAATGAACATCCAGGATTGATCTCTTTTAGAATGGACTGGTTGGATCTCCTTGCAGTATAACGGACTCTCAAGAGTCTTCTCCAACACCACAGTTCAAAAGCATTGTGGGTTGCTATTTCCTTCTCCAATGCATGAAAGTGAAAAGTGAAAGTGAAGTCGCTCGGTCGTATCCAACTCTCAGCGACCCCATGGACTGCAGCCTACTAGGCTCCTCCATCCATGAGATTTTCCAGGCAAGAGTACTGGAGTGGGGTGCCATTGCCTTCTCCTCTGTCTAGTTAAGGCTATGGTTTTTCCAGTAGTCATTTTTAGATGTGAGAGTTAGGCCATAAAGAAAGCTAAGTGCTGAAGAATTGATGCTTTTGAACTGTGGTGTTGGAGAAGACTCTTGAGAGTCCCTTGGACTGCAAGGAGATCCAACCAGTCCATCCTAAAGGAGATAGTCCTGGGTGATCATTGGAAGGACTGATGCTGAAGCTGAAACTCCAATACTTTGGCCACCTGATGCTAAGAACTGACTCACTGAAAAAGAACCTGATGCTGAAAAAGATTGAAGGCAGGAGGAGAAGGGGATGACAGAGGATGAGATTGTTGCATAGCATCACTGACTCGATGAACATGAATTGAAACAACTCTGGAAGCTGGTGATGGACAGGGAGGCCTGGTGTGCTGCAGTCCATGGGGTCGCAAAGAGTCAGACATGACTGAGCGACTGAACTGAAATTATACTGTTGTTCTGTCTCTTCAATCGTGTCCAACTCTTTGGGACCTTATAGACTGTAGCCCACCAGGCTCCTGTGTCCGTAGGATTCTGCAGGCAAGAATACTGAAGTGGGTTGTCATGCCCTCTTCCTGACCTATGGATAGAATCTAGGTCTTTTATGTTGCTTGCATTGGCAGCAGCTTCTTTACCACTAAGATCACTTGGGAAGCCCAACTATACTGTTATAGTCCCTCGTTTTAGTTATAATTCATTTCAAAATAAAAAATATGTTGTATACTTTACACTTGTCTGAAAATTATGACTATCAGTGAAGGAACTATCTTCTGCATTAAGAAAGGTTAAGGAGTAATTTGATTTTCTTATATTTGTGAAATGTAAGTTTACTACTGGCATCTGTTTAAAGGACTTCACTGTAAAAGTTGTGAGTGTAGTTTATATTACTTCAGTACTTGAATCTCTCTTTTTCCTTTTAGTCACCTAGTGAAGTTTATTCTTGGAAAAGGCCATCATCTTTGAGTAAATCAAGAGTCACTGATACAACATTTTATGGAGGAAAGAAGAAAAGTGGAACCGCGAAACAGAGCAATTGTGTGACTCTTTTGGATACTAATCAGATAGTCAGGATTTTGCCCCCAGGAGAAGTCCCTCTAAAAGACATCTACCCAAAAGGTAAGAGATTTAACAATTCCTAATTTATCATGGTAGTCAGAGGTAGGTTGGTTTTGATAGGAACATTTAACTTATCATTATCTTTCTATACTTACAAATAATTCTAACAGTTTAGTAGCTAAAAAGGCTTACATGCGCTCAGAACATTCACACTAAACTTGTTACAGCGCAAGATTGTACCCTCTGCTGTTAGAACTCATTTGCACTGCAGTCTATGCAGTAACCTTACTTAGAACATGATTTCACAAAGACTTAAAAGTTATTAGAATATAAGGCGTAGAAATGTGGGGTTAGTGGTGAAGAACCCACCTGCCAGTGCAGGTGATATAAGAGGCATGGGTTGGATCCCTGGGTCAGGAAGATTCCCTGGAAGAGGGCATGGCAACCAACTTCCGTATTCTTGCCTGGAGAATCCCATGGACAGAGGAGCCTGGCGGGCTACAGAGCATAGGGTCGAAAAGAGTCAGACACGACTGAAGTGACTGAGCATGCACATACAAGGCATAGAATATAGGGCCTGACTTTTGTGTTAATCTGTTACTAAAGGCCAGTCTTATTCACTTCCCAGTGCTCTCAAAGTCAACCTGCATTTATTCCTGCATAACATGTGCCAACTCCTGCACTGGTCACTTTCCCTTGTAGAAATTAATTTAATCTTCAAAGTCCCGTTCTTTCATTAATGTATTCTCAAATTCATATGCCGAGAAACTGATACAGAGAGGTAAAATAACTTGCTGAGGGTCACCCCATCAGTGGACAGCAGAGCCCAGATTTACACCAGCGTCTTCCAACCCAAGGCCATAGCTGTTCTCACTGAACAACACTGGCTTTCATTGTAAAGGATAGTTATGAAAATGGTTGGTCATTGAGCCACTGACTTTTATTTGCATCCTGGTGGCAGTAATATGTTGTCCTGTGTTTACATTCATTATATTAGTGTGGACTTCATAAATATAATACTAAACCTACTATGATAATCTATCTATTACTGGGTTCAAAAAGTCCTGGTTATATGATAATGTTACAATTAGTTCCTTCCAAATAAATTGCTATTTCCTTAGAATGTTTTTTATTAATACACTGACAATTGCTGTACAGTGCAATAGGAATATTCACAAGGTGATCTATAAATACAAAGGAGAGGCTTACAACCCAAGCTTTTGATTCTGAGCTGATTCTTGAAAGATGAATGGGAGGGAATCAATGAAGCAGTTGATCCTGAAAGAGAGAAGTCCACATGAAAATACAAAGGCATGACAGAGTACCCTAGGAATAACAAGAAATTCTATACCAAAATTCAGTCAGCTCATCTACCCCGAAACCTGGGGATCAGCCCTGATACTTCTCCCTCATCCTCCACATTTATTCTATCATCACTTGCCATCTCTTTTTGATACAACCTTTAAAGTGAAAGTAAAAGTCACTCCGTCGTGTCTGACCCTTTCGACCCCATGGACAATATACAGCCCATGAAATTCTCCAGGCCAGAACACTGGAGTGGGTAGCCTTTCCCTTCTCTGGGGGATTTCCCCAACCCATGGATCGAACCTAGGTCTCCCACATTGCAAGCAGATTCGTTACCAGCTGAGCCACCAGGGAAGCTGATCTTATATCCAGCCCCCTCGACTACAGTTCTGTTGCCGACATCCAAAATCACCACCATTTTTGCACTGTAACACTGCAGTAGCCTGAAGACCAAATTCCCTCTTCCTTCTTCCCTTGCTCCCGCCCCATTCTCCACACACCGAACAAAGTGTTGTTTTTAAAGTATTGTGTTGTTCTCATTTGTTCTTATTAAGGTCCAGTTTCAGTTCAGTCAGTTCAGTTGCTCCCTACTCCTTGTGACCCCACGGCCTGCAGCACGCCAGGCTTCCCTGTCCATCACCAACTTGCAGATCTTGCTCAAAGTCATGTCCATCGAGTTGATGATGCCATCCAATGATCTCATCTCATCCTCTGTCATCCCCTTCTCCTCTTGCCTTGAATCATTCCCGGCATCAGGGTCTTTTCCAATGAGTCAGTTCATCACATCAGGTGGCCAAAATATTGGAGTTTCAGCTTCAACATCAGTCCTTCCAGTGATCTTCAGGACTGATCTTAGGATGGACTGGTTGGATCTCCTTGCAGTCCAAGAGACTCTCAAGAGTCTTCTCCAACACCACAGTTCAAAAGCATCAATGCTTTGGCGCTCAGCTTTCTTTATAGTCAAGCTCTCACATCCATACATGGCTACTGGAAAAACCATAGCCTTGACTAGACGGACCTTTGTCAGCAAAGTAACGTCTCTGCTTTTTAATATGCTGTCTAGGTTGGTCATAACTTTCCTTCCAAGGAGTAAGCGTCTTTTAATGTCATGGGTGCAATCACCATCTGCAGTGATTTTGGAGCCCCCAAAAATAAAGTCTGTCACTGTTTCCACTGTTTCCCTATCTATTTGCCATAAAGTGATGGGACCAGATACCATGATTTTAGTTTTCTGAATGTTGAGCTTCAAGCCAACTTTTTCACTCTCCTCTTTCACTTTCATCAAGAGGCTCTTTAGTTCTTTTTCACTTTCTGCCATAAGGGTGGTGTCATCTGCATATCTGAGGTTATTGATGTTTCTCCTGGCAGTCTTGATTCCAGCTTGTGCCTCATCCAGCCCAGCATTTCTCATCATGTACTCTGCATATAAGTTAAATAAGCAAGGTGACAGTATACAGCCTTGATGTACTCCTTTCCCAATTTGGAACCAGTCTGTTGTTCCATGTCCAGTTCTAACTGTTGCTTCTTGACCTGCCTACAGATTTCTCAGGAGTCAGGTAAGGTGGTCTGGTATTCCATCTCTTGCAGAATTTTCCACAGTTTGTTGTGATCAAACTGTGGCGTAGTTGATAAAGCAGAAGTAAACGTTTTTCTGGAACTCTGTCACTTTTTCTATGCTGCAACAGATGTTGGCAATTTGATCTCTGGTTCCTCTGGCTTTTCTAAAACCAGCTTGAACATCACATATTGTTGAAACCTGGCTTAGAGAATTTTGAGTATGACTTTGCTAGCTTGTGAGATGAGTGCAGCTTAACATTCTTTGGCATTGCCTTTCTTTGGGATTAGAATGAAAACTGACCTTTTCTAGTCCTGTGGCCACTGCTGAGGTTTCCAAATTTGCTGGCATATAGAGTGCAGCACTTTCACAGCATCATCTTTCAAGATTTGAAATAGCTCAACTGGAATTCCATCACCTCCACTAGCTTTGTTCGTAGGGATGCTTCCTAAGGCCCACTGGACTTCGCATTCCAGAATGTCTGGCTCTAGGTGAGTGATCATATCATCGTGGTTATCTGGGTCATGAAGATCTTTTTTGTATAGTTCTTTGGTATATTCTTGCCACCTCTTCGTAATATCTTCTGCTTCTGTTAGGTCCCTACCATTTCTGTCCTTTATTGAGCTCAACTTTGCATGAAATGTTCCCTTGGTATGTCTAATTTTCCTGAAGAGATCTCTAGTCTGTCCCATTCTATTGTTTTCCTCTATTTCTTTGCATTGATCACTGAGGAAGGCTTTCTTATCTCTCCTTGCTATTCTTTGAAACTCTGCATTCAAATGGTTATATGTTTCCTTTTCTCTTTTGTGTTTCGCTTCTCTTCTTTTCTCAGCTTTTTGTAAGGCCTCCTCAGACAGCCATTTTGCCTTTTTGCATTTCTTTTTCATGGGAATGGTCTTGATCACTGCCTCCCGTATAATGTCCCGAACCTCTCTCTGTCCATAGTTCCTCAGGCAGTCTGTCTGTCAGATCTATTGTCTTAAATCTATTTCTCACTTCCACTGTATAATCATAACGGATTTGATTTAGGTCATACCTGAAAGGTCTAGTGGTTTTCCCTACTTTCTTCAGTTTAAGTCTGTATTTAGCAATAAGGAGTTCATGATCTGAGCCACAGTCAGCTCCCAGTCTCATTTTTGCTGACTGTGTAGAGCTTCTCCATCTTTGGCTGCAAAGAATATAGTCAGTCTGATTTCGGTGTTGACCATCTGGTGATGTAAGGTCCAGTTTACAGACAGTAAAATTCACTGTTTTCGTTTATAGTGCTATGAGCTTGACAAACACATCCAGTTGTGTAACCATCACCATAAGTGACAGTGAATGGTTCCATCTCCCCTAAACCTCCCCTATGCCACTCTGCCGTCAAACCCTACCCCCAACCCCTCACTTATCCGGTTTTCTGCCCTTATTCTCTTGCCTTTTTCAGAATGTCACATAAATGGAATCACACAGAATGTGGCACTTCGAGTCTGGTTTCTTTCACTTAATATTATATGTTTGCGAATCATTTATGTTGTATGTACCAGCTGGGTGTTCCTTTTTATTGCTGAATATCTCATTGAGATTTTATTCTGCATTTTCCCTAGTCCCACATGATGATGAGCATCTTTTTATGTCTATCTTCTTTAGTGAAATGTCCCTTCAGATCCTTTGCCCACTTTTTGAACTGGGTTACTTGCTTTCTTTTTAATGATTTTTTGAGTATTTGGGTTCATGTAGTCTAGATACAAGTCCAATATATCAGATACATGTTTTCCAAACATTTTCTCCCATTTTGGTGAAAGGCCCAAATCTCCTGTTTTCTTTTAGCGACTTCATATTTCAATTGAAGGATAATTGCTCTATGGAATTGTGTTGCTTTCTGTCAAACCTCAACATGAATCAGTCATAGATATACATATATCCTCTCTTTTGAACCTCCCTCCCATCTCCCTCCCCATCCCACCCCTCTAGGTTGATATAGAGCCCCCGTTTGAGTTTCCTGAGCCATACAGAAAATTCCCGCTGGCTATCTATTTTACACATGGTGATGTGAGTTTCCATGCTACTTTTTCCACACATCTCACCTCCTCTCCCCTCTCCCCATGTCCGTATGTCTGTTCTCTATGTCTGTTATCCCATTGCTGTCCTGCAGATAATTCTTTGGTACCATCTTTCTAGATTCTGTGTATATGCATTAGTATATGATCAAGTTAATTTTCTCTATGGTATAAGGTATGGATTAAGGCTCATTGTTTTTCATGGAAATAGTCAATTGTTTACCATCATTTACTGAGAAGACTATCCTTTTTCCATTAAATTATCTTTGGAGCTCTGTGGAAAAGCAACTGACCTCATATGTGGGTTTCTTTCTGAGTTTTCATTTGTATTCAAATGGTCTTTGTGTCCGTCCTCATTAACACTATACTCTCTTGATTACTACTTCATAGTTTGTCTTAAAATCAGATAGTAGAGATCCTTCAGTTTTGTTGGTGGGGATCAGTGGATGGAAAATTGCTAAGAGGGAATCAGAGGTAATGGAGGATTCTGACTAAATCTACCTAACAGGATCCCTGCTGCAGGCAGGCCAGGGTGATCAGACTTTATTTGGGAAATGGTAGAGGATCAGGAACTTTGTCAGATGTCCAGGTTGAGGTTTCTGGTTAAGCTACCTGAACTCTATTCTTGTTAAAACTGGACAATGCTCAGATGAACACTGAAGGCCAAAAGTGTGTACCTAATTGAGAGGAGGATTCAGAAAAGCCTGACTAGAGTTTGGTGTGGGGGTGGGCAATTTTTCCCTTCTTCCCTTCAGGTTTTTTGATTGATCTGATAATTATATTGATGTGAGACACATTAACAGGAGGGAAAGAAATGGATATGAATGGGAGTTCCATAGAGATTGTTGTTGTTATTTAGTCACTCACTTGTTTCCGACTCTTTATGACCCCATGAACTGCAGCGTGCCAGGCTGTCCTTCACTATCTCCTGGAATCTGCTCAGACTCAAGTTCATTGAATCGATGATGCCATCCACCCATGTGATCCTCTGTCACCCCTTCTCCTCCTGTCTTCAGTCTTTCCTAGCATCAGGGTCTTTTCCAGTGAGTCAGCTCTTTGCGTCAGGTGGCCAAAATATTGGAGCTTCAGCTTCATCATCAGTCCTTCCAATGAATATTCAGGTTTGATTTCCTTTAGGATGGACTGGCTTGATCTACTTGCTGTCCAAGGGGCTCCCAAGAGTCTTCTCCAACACTACAGTTCAAAAGCATCCATTTGTTGGCACTCAGCCTTCTTTATGGTCCAACTCTCACATCCATACATGACTACTGGAAAAACCACGGCTCTGACAATACGGACCTTCATAAATATATGAAGACTCAAAGAGCATTCAGGTATCACATAAATTCGTTGGGGGATAGGAAATGGGGTGTTAGGCAAGGGAAGTTGTTTAGTCAGTGAGTTGTGTCAGATTCTTTTGTGACCCCATGGACTGTAGCCCGCCCACCAGGCTCCTCTGTCCATGGGATTTACTAGGCAAGAATACTGGAGTGAGTTGCCATTTCCTTCCCTAGGGGAGCTTCCTGACCCACGGATGGAACGTGGGTCTCCTGCATTGGCAGGTGGATTCTTTACCACTGAGCCACCAGGGACGCCCAGGCAGGGGAAGGGGGTGTGTGAAAAAGAGTTAAACTCTCATCCTACATGATGGGAAGTCGATAAATAATGCCTAAAAGTAAAACATCAAGACAGCACCAGAAGGATAAAGGTGAACACCAAAGAAACAGCTTTAAAAAGTTGAAAGTATCTCTGGGAGTAAAAAGTGAAGTGTGAGAGGCGTGAGGCTGGGGCTGATGCTTTTTTATTTCAGCCTGTCTGACTCATTAGTCTGTGAGCCTTTAGGTCTCTGATGACATTTCAAACTAATTTTTTCAAGTAAACACAGTCCAGCCACCTGATTAGTCAGGAACGCATGTGCGTAAGCCTTTTATTAAATAAATCAGTAGAAGCTGTAAAGGCTATTCTCCTGGTGGCTTTGACAAAGAGGGTGTAACTCGTGGTTGATGCAGATCGGGGGGCAGGGGGAGATTTACTTCTTTCTTCCAATCATTTTTCTTCTACTTAAATGTTAGCTTTTTTTCCCCTCTTTAAATCATAGGCTTCAGCTCTTTAAACACAAAGTAATGACTCTTGATTGAAAGCAACACGGTGTTGTTTGAACTTTGAATAAATTCAGAGATTTGGTGTCACCCTGATTGCAGGGCACACATCTATCTTTGAATCTGTGAACACAGAAGTTCTTCAGTTCAGTTCAGTTCAGTCGCTCAGTCGTGTCCGACTCTTTGCGACCCCATGAACCACAGCACGCCAGGCCTCCCTGTCCATCACCAACTCCCGGAGTTCACTCAAACTCATGTCCATTGAGTCGGTGATGCCATCCAGCCATCTCATTCTCTGTCGTCCCCATCTCCTCCTACCCCCAATCCCTCCCAGCATCAGACTCTTTTCCAGTGAGTCAACTCATCGCATGAGGTGGCCAAAGTATTGGAGTTTCAGCCTTAGCATCAGTCCTTCCAATGAACACCCAGGATTGATCTCCTTTAGAATGGACTGGTTGGATCTCCTTGCAGTCCAAGGGACTCTCAAGAGTCTTCTCCAACACCACAGTTCAAAAGCATCAATTCTTCGGCGATCAGCTTTCTTCACAGTCCAACTCTCACATCCATACATGACCACGGGAAAAACCATAGCCTTGACTAGACGGACCTTTGTTGGCAAAGTAATGTCTCTGCTTTTTAATATGCTATCTAGGCTGGTCATAATTTTCCTTCCAAGGAGTAAGCATCTTTTAATTTCATGGCTGCAGTCACCATCTACAGTGATTTTGGAGCCCAAAAAAATAAAATCTGCCACTGTTTCCACTGTTTCTCCATCTATTTCCCATGAAGTGATGGGACCAGATGCCATGATCTTAGTTTTCTGAATGTTGAGCTTTAAACCAACTTTTTCACTCTCCTCTTTCACTTTCATCAAGAGGCTTTTTAGTTCCTCTTCACTTTCTGCCATAAGGGTGGTGTCATCTGCATATCTGAGGTTATTGATATTTCTTGTGGCAATCTTGATTCCAGCTTGTGCTTCCTCCAGCCCAGCGTTTCTCAAGATGTACTCTGCATATAAGTTAAATAAGCAGGGTGACAGTATACAACCTTGACGTACTCCTTTTCCTATTTGGAACCAGTCTGTTGTTCCATGTCCAGTTCTAACTGTTGCTTCCTGACCTGCATAGAGGTTTCTCAAGAGGCAGGTCAGGTGGTTTGGTATTCCCATCTCTTTCAGAATTTTCCACTTTCTTGAAACCTAGTAAATAGAGAACACATATACATCAAATTACATTGCTTGAAGGAGTGAATTTTTTACGTAATTTCATCTTCCTTTTGAAAATGCTCTTGGTTATTTTGCCTGACAGTTTTTCTTCCCGCTCCGAACCTTGATGCTGTGCATCTAAGCTGTCTCCACTGTTTATGGGAACTGTGTCTGAACACTGTGGCAGTGACTTCCCTTTAATCGTTAGGGAACTAGTCCCTAAATGTAATTTATACCTCTCTTCTAAATCCACCTGGATTACAAGTGTAATGGAAATTTTCTTAACCTCCATCCTCTCTACAGTGTTCAGACATTTAAAATGGATCGGTAAGGATTTGGCTAAGTTTGGAGGGAAATCTGGCCATGGTTTTTACTTCCTTAATTCATTCATATATTCTAAACTGATTTATTTCCAAATCTGAAAACTTCACTTCTGATTTATTTTTCAAGCCTTACCATTACCACCATCACTGTGCTAAGTCACATTAGTCGTGTCCAACTCTTTGGGACCCTATGGACTGTAGCCTGCCACCTACTCTGTCCATGGGATTGTCTAGGCAAGAATACTGGAGTGGGTTGCCATGCCCTCCTCCAGGGGATCGGGATCTTCCTGACCCAGCGAACCAGCATCTCTTATGTCTCCCATATTGTCAGGCAGGTTCTTTACCACTAGCGCTACTTGGGAAGCAACCTACCACCACACTAAAAGGCCTTTTTAGCCACAAATTGCCTTTTCTGACGCATGAAAATACTTTTTAGCATGAAGAATAAAATTCTTGCTTTCTCCTCCCTGAAACAGAGCCATTATTGGATTTTCTCATCTTCTTTATGCCATGGAATTAACTTGCACAGTGGAGGAAGAAAAAAAAAAGCTGTAGGAAAAACAATATTTAAAATAAGTTGGCTTACTTTGCTTTCATAGGAAGCCTAAAAGCAGTGGTGGCGGTAGCGCAGCTTACTACTACTACTTATGAAAAAGAGTGCATGTAAGTGGCAGCCCAAACATAACTGATTAGCTAGGCAGAGCTAGTCATCCTAACCACTTCAGTAACTGGTCATTTTTGGCAAAGAACCCAGGGTCTATAAATAATTCAACCCACTTCAGTTAGGTCCTAGAGGCAGGAACTGTCAAAAATGATATATGGTTCACAACTTCGGCCAAGACTGACCTTACATCCTAGGCAGCGTTTCCAGTGCCGGCAGTACATGACTTATGATAAGCATATTGGCTTTATACGAGTGGGCTATCTGGGGATAGCCAATTCAGCTGGGTGGTCCGGTTACTACAGTAACTGGTTTTCCTTACCCCCTGCTCTCCCTGGACACTACCTTCCTTTCCTCCTGCCCCTTTGTGCCCCCTAGGACCACTTCTTGCCTAGATCCGCAGCTCACACAGGACCACAGGGCTATGCTTCCCATCCTGGAATCCTTCCCAAGTTCCTAAAGGCTCACAATGATTTTTTTTTTTGCTTTTATTTATTTTTAATTGGAGGATAATCACATTACAATATTGTGTTGGTTTCTGCCATACATCAACATGAATCAGCCATAGGTATACATGTGTCCCCTTCCTCTTGAACCTCCCTCCCACCTCCCACCCCATCCCACCCGTCTATTTTTCAAAGAAAAGAAAAAAGGGCACTTTCTTCTTTATGCTGTGGGCTCCTCAGACAAGTCAAGAACCACACACATCTTTTTTCTCTCTTCCCCAGCGCTCCATGTAGAGATGCTCAACCATGTCTGTTGAATAAAAAAGAGAGATGTTGAGGTTGTCAGGTGATCATCTTGAAAACCTTCAGGTGTGAACAGGAAATTCAAATGCCAAGTTTCTTATTTTTTTGTAAACTACATTGGATAAATTCAATGTGGACATTCTAGTCTTCTCATTTTAATCAGAAATTTTAATGAGAAAAGATAGTATCTTCAATAAGCGATGCTGGGAAAACTGGACAACTACATGTAAAAGAATGAAATTAGAACATTTCCTAACACCACACACAAAGATAAACTCAAAATGGATTAAAGACTTAAATGTAAGACTTCTAGAGGGAAGCATAGACAGAACACTCTTTGACATAAATCACAGCAAGATCCTCTATGACCCACCTGCTAGAGTAATGGAAATAAAAGCAAAAATAAACAAATGGGACCTAATTAAACTTAAAAGCTTTTGCACAATGTAGGAAACTACAAACCAGGTGAAAAGACAACCCTCAGAATGGGAGAAAATAATAGCAAATGGAACAACTGACAAAGGATTAATCTCCAAAATATACAAACAGCTCCTGCATCTCAATACCAGAAAAACAACCCAATCAAAAAGTGAGCACAAGACCTAAACAGACAGTTCTCCAAAGGCATACAGTTGGCTAGTAAATGCATGAAAAGATGCTCAACATCACTCATTATTAGAGAAATGCAAATCAAAACTACAATGAGGTGTCGCCTCACACTGCTTAGAATGGCCATCATCAAAAAAGTCTATAGACAATAAATCCTGGAGAGGGCATGGGGAAAAGAACCCTCTTGCACTGTTGGTGGGAATGTAAATTGATTCAGCCACTATGAAAAACTGTATGGAGATTCCTTAAAGAATTAGGAATAAAAGTACCACGTGACCAACAATCTCACTGTTGTTCATATACCCTGAGGAACCATAATTGAAAAAGACACATATACCTCAGTGCTTGTCGTAGCACTCCTTACAAGCTGGGACGTGGAAGCCACCTAGATGTCCACGGACAGATGAACAGGTAAAGAAGGTGTGGCACATACATACAGCAGAACATGTATGACTCAGCTATAAAAAAAGGATGCATTTGATGTTCTAATGAAATGGGTGAAACCTAAAGTTTATCATACGGAGTGAAGTAAGTCTGAAAGAGAAAAATACTGTATATTAGCACATATATATGGAATCTAGAAAGATGGTACTGATGAACCTATTTGTAGGGCGGCAAAGGAGATGCAGACAACAAACATAAAGACTTGTGGACACAGTAGGGGAAGGAGAGGGTGGGATGAATTGAGAGAGTAGCCCTGAAACGTACTTTCAGTTCAGTTCAGTTCAGTCGCTCAGTCGTGTCCGACTCTCCGCGACCCCATGAATCACAGCACGCCAGGCCTCCCTGTCCATCACCAAATCCCGGAGTTCACTCAAACTCATGTCCACAGAGTCGGTGATGCCATCCAGCCATCTCACTCTCGGTCGTCCCCTTCTCCTCCCGCCCCCAACCTTTCCCAGCACCAGAGTCTTTTCCAGTGAGTCAACTCGACGCATCAGGTGGCCAAAGTATTGCAGCTTCAGCTTTAGCATCAGTCCTTCCAATGAACACCCAGGATTGATCTCCCTTAGAACGGACTGGTTGGATCTCCTGGTGGTACAAGGGACTCAAGAGTCTTCTCCAACACCATAGTTCAAAAGCATCAATTCTTCGGCGATCAGCTTTCTTCACAGTCCAACTCTCACATCCATACATGACCACAGGAAAAACCATAGCCTTGACTAGACGGACCTTTGTTGGCAAAGTAATGTCTCTGCTTTTCAATATATTATCAAGGTTGGTCATAACTTTCCTTCCAAGGAGTAAGCGTCTTTTAATTTCATGGCTGCAATCAGCATCTGCAGTGATTTTGGAGCCCAAAAAATAAAGTCTGACACTGTTTCCACTGTTTTTCCATCTAGACATTTATTTGCTGTGTGACACGGGGAGCCCAAATGCAGAGCTCCGTGACAACCTGGGGGTGAGGTGGGGTGGGAGGTGGGAGGGAGGTTCCATAGGGAGAGGACATAGGTGTATCTATGGCTGATTCATACTGATGTATGGCAGAAACCAACATAATATTATAAAGCAATTATTCTTCAATTAAAAATAAATTAAAAAATTTTTAAAAAGGGTAGACACATAAGCAAGTATCTTTGAAGTACTTTTAAAGTTGCCTGGACTTACAGCTGACTTTGCATAGTGGAGAGAGAAAACTTTGTTACAATAAAAAAAAAAAAAAAGAAATTGTAATAGGAGATAGACAACAGACAAAAATCTTTAAGAGTATGGTTTCTTTGTAGGTTTGTGGGTTTTTTGTTGTTGTTGTTGTTTTAAAGAGACATTGGAAGCCAAGATTTTATAAAAATAAGGCTATTTTAAAATTGTGAACTGTGGTGTTGGAGAAGATTCTTGAGAGTCCCTTGGACTGCATGGAGATCCAACCAGTCTATCCTAAAGGAGATCAGTCCTGGGTGTTCAAGGAAGGACTGATGCTAAAGCTGAAACTCCAATACTTTGGCCACCTCATGCAAAGAGTTGACTCACTGGAAAAGACTCTGATGCTGGGAGTGACTGGGGACAGGAGGAGAAGGGGACGACAGAGAATGAGATGGCTGGATGGCATCACCAACTCGATGGACATGAGTTTGAGTGAACTCCAGGAGTTGGTGATGGACAGGGAGGCCTGGTGTGCTGTGATTCATGGGGTCACAAAGAGTCGGACACGACTGAGCGACTGAACTGAACTCAACTGAATTGAACCACAAGCTCAGGTAGAAGCTGTGTGGAGTAGTGGGCAGAGCAGGGATTTTAAAGCCAGAAGGAAGGCCTGATTTTGAAAGCTTTCTCTATCACTCTCCAAGTCCATTATTATACCACCTCTGTAAGTCTCTTCTTTCTCATCTCTCAAACAGAATCCAAGGCCTTTGTAGTTATCAGTATTAAAAACACTATCTATAAGTCCCAAACAGGGACTTCACTGGTGATCCAATGGTTAAGATTCTGAGCTTCCAATGTCAGAAACTGGGATCCCACGTGCTGGGTGGTGCAGCCAATGAAAAAGGGTGATTAATAGGACTTCCCAGGTGGCGCAGCGGTAAAGAATCCACCTGCCAAAGCAGGAGATGCAAAAGATGTGGGTTCAATCCCTGGGTCAGGAAGATCACCTGGAGTAGGAAATGGCAACCCACTCCAGTATTCTTGCCTGGAAGATTCCATGGAAGAGGAGCCTGGCGGGTTACGGGGTCGCAAAGAGCCAGACACGACTGAGCGACTGAGCACAGCAGCATAGCACGCAGTTAATGAAAACAAAAGAGACAAGCAGGATTCTTGACACAGTGCTGGTAACTGGTGATGATGAGGGTGATGGCGGTACTCAGGAGTTTGGGGAAAAAAGTCAGTAAACTTCCAGAATTTTCTGGGAAACAACTAGAACTGGAGCTGGGGATTCTGGCCCCCATATCACATTACCTTCTCCTTCCCCGCCTTTTCACATTCTTCATGACCCAGAGTCCTTGCCCAAATGCCCCGATCCTCACCTCACCTTTTCCTGTCTTGAGGGGTCCTAATAGTAACAGCCACGGTGGAGCAACTACTAATTGTGTGCTCAGATGCTCTTCTTATCCTCATTTTGCAAATGATGAAAGCAGGTCTCAGAGAGAGAACTAAATTGCCCATAGTAAATCATAGTCAGGAAATTTCAAGCCAGGATTGTCTACCAGGCCACTCCAATTTCAAGTAGGTGCCGATTCCACTGTGTTATACCGTCACTGTTGTAACTTCCTAGGGAGGAAAAAGAATTCCACTGATCCAGTATTTTCAGATAAACTCTTAAATGCTAAAACACTGACCCATCTTGGGAAGCTATTAATATCAAAGAAAATGAAAGGAACTTAGGTAGTTCTCTGACACTGAAGAATCACAACATAACATGCATCTATCTGACAATGTCTGTTTTCCTGACAAAAGCATAACTGAGCGTCAGCCCCGGACCTTGTGAAGTGGGTCCCAGAGTTCTGTTCTAGGCGAGTGATAATTTCATTCCATTTTAAGCAGCATCTGTGCTTTATTTGGGTCCTGTTTTTATATCAGGCAGTAATTTAACACTCGGCTTGTGTCTTGACTTCTTTGCAGATGTTGCCCCTCCACAGACAGCTGGATATATAGAAGTTACTGATCTCCAGTCCAAGAGACTTCGATACATCCCAATTCCTGGGTAATCCATTTTCAGTTTCATTCTTAGCTTGTATGTCAGATAAAAAAAAAAGAGAGAGTGAATTCTTACCAAGTACCCTGAGTAAATGTGTGCTTTTTGCTTCCTTAAATAGCAAGCTCTTTTTCTTTCTTTCATATATATATATATATAGTTACAGTTTGTTTTTATCTTGCTGCGCTGCCATTTTTATTTGAACATTGGAAAAATGTTCACATGTTACCTAGGTTTAAGTCTTAACAGCCTTCAAATGTTCATTTCTTTTTTTTTTTAATCGATCCTTATGATAAAATTTTTGAAACAGCATTTTTAGCACTGAAAAAATTTTCATATTTATTAACTTCATACATTAGAGTTCTGAGGTAAATGTATTCAAGATGTCAAAGGAATTTAAATCTCATTTGTTTAATATTGTTTTTAAAGGTGTAATTATGTATCTACAGTCATGAAGGCCATACAGTGGTCAAAGGATTCTAGAGATTTGGTATAGATTTATTGCCAGTGGTTTATTGCTGTTCAGCAGTGGAAGCAAAGTGTTCAAACTAGTTAGACTCAGGGAATATATAAAAAGAGGACCGATGACATGCCAACTCTTCCTTGAAAAACACCTATGTCCCCACCTCCAGCCCACCCCTTTCTGGAGACGTCCGTACCTGCTCTCCCTTTTCCTCAGCCTCGGTGTGCTCCTGCTTCTGTATAGATTGATGTCACATATGCCTCACATGTCCTCTCTCACAAAGAACCAAGGCCTCAGAACACAGTGGTTAAAGCCTCACCTGGGGTCCCAGGCAGAGGAGCCTGGGGAGCCTTCCACTCTCAGAGCGAGGACAGAGACATTTGTCTGTCCCCCAGCCACCTTCCGTGCGTCCAAAGAACATCGCTCAGTACGACAATACAAAATAAGTCAGAAACACTCTGACTTACCTCTTAACTCTTCTTGGCCGTAGTTTCATCTCTTAGGACACTTTATTTAGCCAGGTTCAAGAAATGTGAATAATGAAAGCATTTTTCAAAGAAATAGATTTATTTACTTGTCCTAACATGTACGAGAATGTCTTTCTGGAGCATCTTAATGCGTCAATTTAATGAAAAATGGCTTCTAGTCATTTGGGGAAATTTCTTATTCCATTCCATGTTCATTAAAATATACTATCAGTTCAAGTAACAAAATCAAAAAACAACCTTTTTTTTACATTTCTAAAGCACTGAACTGAACTGAAAGCACAATAATTATTTTTTCAGTATTCCTCTTCATTTCTTCCCCAGCCCTAGCTTTATATTTTAGTGTTTTTCTCTGTTAACTTTCTGTATGAACCATATGTTATAGCTACCATAGAAATAATACCTGGAAGAATGGCTCTATATATGAATACAGCCAGTGCCAGCTGGTCACCATGCTTCATTCATTTAGTGCTGCGCTGTCCAATAGAAACAGAATGTGAGCCATATATGTAATTTTATGTTCTTAGTGGCCAGAGTAAAAGAGTGCACAAAAAAGCCAGTGAAATTACCGTTAATAGTATTTTATTACCATTATAAATATTACTATTTTGACACGTATTTGATATAAAAATTTTAATGATATTTTGCATTCCTTTTTTCTCCTGAGTCTTTGAAACCCAGTATATATTTTACATTTACAGAACATCTCAATTTGAACTTGCCTTATTTCAAGTGCCACGTGTTTTAGAGTCTGTTTATTGTCAGTATATCCTGAGTTTCTCTCAAGATTAACTACTGCCATTTTTGGTGTATATGTAATCCAAGGGAACAGCCCATCTGGGTTTCAGTTTTGTTGCTGGTTGCTTAAATTTAGTATTCTGTTAGATAGCAGGAATTTTCCATTTGATGGCTAACTTCAAATAATAGAAAACAGTAAAACTATATGTAACTGTACGGCCAAAAGGAATATATCACTTTTGCTCTCAGTACAATTTAAGTGTTAGTCCTGAAACTTTTGTTGCATTTGTAAAACCATACTGCTTAGCACTAATATATGGGTATATGTAAATCTGGACTTCACTCTACTGTAATTCTCTGTGTTCCTTAAAGACTTTGTTATCATAGATAAGAGGAATGTGCTCTTTTTTTTAAGGTACAGAAGAGATTCTAGATGTGGTGCGCAAGCTGTAGTAAATATGTGATTTCTTCAGCATTTTTTTTTGGCATATTGAAGAGATTGCTCTGGTAAATTTAAAGTTTCATGCCAGAGAGTTAAGTATGGAGCCAGTAGGTGCCGTGCTCAATAGAATCATACATCTTGAGCATTTGTGGCAGATTTACTCACATCATAAGTGGTTAAATTTCATTATTCTTGAATGACCTTTTACTTTACCAGCTGTACCTAGTTTTTTTCCTAAGGCAAGTATTTTTTGAGAGAGCACCATGAGATGAATCCTCTATTATATCAAAAGTTGCCTTGAGTCCTTCTAGTACTGTAAAGTATTGGGTTGGCCAAAAATTTCATATGAGTTTTTTGTAAGATGTAATGGAAACTATAAGCAAGGTGAAAAGATAGCCTTCAGAATGGGAGAAAATAATAGCAAACGAAGCAACTGACAAAGAATTAATCTCAAAAATATACAAGCAACTCCTGCAGCTCAATTCCAGAAAAATAAATGACCCAATCAAAAAATGGGCCAAAGAACTAAACAGACATTTTTTCCAGAGAAGACATACAGATGGCTAACAAACACATGAAAAGATGTTCAGCATCACTCATAATCAGAGAAATGCAAATCAAAACCACAATGAGGTACCATTTCACACCAGCCAGAATGGCTGCTGTCCAAAAGTCTACAAGCAATAAATGCTGGAGAGGATGTGGAGAAAAGGGAACTCTCTTACACTGTTGGTGGGAATTCTAACTAGTACAGCCACTATGGAGAACAGTGTGGAGATTCCTTAAAAACCTGGAAATAGAACTGCCATATGATCCAGCAATCGCACTGCTAGGCATACACACCAAGGAAACCAGAATTGAAAGAGACACATGTACCCCAATGTTCATCGCAGCACTGTTTCCAATAGCCAGGACATGGAGGCAACCTAGATGTCCATCAGCAGATGAATGGATAAGAAAGCTGTGGTTCATGTACACAATGGAATATTACTCAGCCAATAAAAAGAATACATTTGAATCAGTTCCAATGAGGTGGATGAAACTGGAGCCTATTATACAGAGTGAAGTAAGCCAGAAAGAAAAACACCAATACAGTATACTAACGCATATATATGGAATTTAGAAAGATGGTAACAATAACCCTGTATACGAGACAGCGAAAGAGACACAGATGTATAGAACAGTCTTTTGGACTCTGTGGGAGAGGACGAGGGTGGGATGATTTGGGAGAATGGCATTGAAACATGTATATTATCATATGTGAAATGAGTCTCCAGTCCAGGTTTGATGCATGAGACAGGGAGCTTGGGGCTGGTGCACTGGGATGACCCTGAGGGATGGGATGGGGAGGGTGGTGGGAGCGGGGTTCAGGATGGGGAACACATGTACACCCGTGGCTGATTCATGTCAATGTATTGCTAAACCACTACAATATTGTAAAGTAATTAGCCTCCAATTAAAATAAATAAATTTATATTTTAAAAAAAGAAACAGAAACCGAAACAACTAAGAGTAAACATAGGTCAAGATTCTCAAGCTTGGTATTATTCATGGAAATGCACATTAAAGCAACAAATGCACATATTTCAATTATCAGTTTAGAAAAATAAAAGTACAATTGCATTTAATGCTAAAAAAAAAAAAACCCTGAACAAACTTTTTGGCCAACCCTATAGTTCTGAAACACTTGGTCCTACTGTTGTTATTCTCTTTATATAAACACTTCCTAAGATTTCCACATCTCAGAGTAGGTGGCTTTGTCACTCTGTGTTTAGTATCCACTGAGGCAGACTGATAAAAAGATTAAAGTAGTCTTGATTTCTTCAGTGTAAAAATTTACCTAATATATAGTAGTTTTGTGGTTTCTGCAAGTCTATCTTGATACTTTATTATTTTAATTATCTGATCAGACCATCTCTTTAGACCATTTATTTTATAGAGAAAATACCAGATATATTTAGAAAGCCAACAGTGGTAATTAGAATTTCTAATCTGTATTTCTTTTGTATAGTGAGAGCCATACTCAGATAAAGAAAGTGTGCAGTTGACTCTTACAGGCAAAAGTTGCATTCCTTGAATTGACTATATATATTAGAAATATGTATATGCATGAAACATATAAGAAATATATAAATTCTTTATTATAAATCCATATAACCATCTAACTTAGAAAAGGCAAACTGTCAAATAAATGCAGTTAAAACACATAAACAAGAATTTCAGTATAGACCTTAGAACCCTGGGAAGTGAGTCAGCTCTGCAGGAGTCTGAGGTGTGAGTTGGTTTAGAGTCCCTTTCTTCCTGACAGTGAATGCACATGTCATCCAGGATCTACAAATGCAGGTTATGTAAATTGGGCTTCCCTGATAGTCCATTGGTTGAGAATCCCAGTGCAGGGGACACAGGTTCTATCCCCAGTCCGGGAAGATCCCACATGCCGAGGGGCAGCTAAGCTCATGCACTCAAGAGCCTGTGCTCCACAACCAGAGAAGAAACCACAGTGAGAAGCCCATGCACCTCAACTAGAGAGTAGCCCTCGCTTGCTGCAAATAGAGAAGGCCCATGCAAAGAGAGAAGAAAATGAAAATTTTAAAAAGAATATGTAAATAACCAGTAAATAACTATATATTTTTTCCTTCCAGATGAATCTGTTGGTCCCTTAGTTTTTTAATGTGTTTTTAAACATTATGTTTCTTATTGAAGCATAGTCAGTTTACAATGTTATATTAGTTTCAATTGTATAGCAAATTCACTCATATGTATATATATGTATGTATATGTTATACATATACATATTCTCTTTCAGATCCTTCTCCATTATAGGCTATTATAAGACATTGAGTGTAGTTCCTTGTGCTGTCCGGCAGGTTCTTGTGTAACTGAGAATTCTTTCCAGCAAGTTTAGCATGAGTCTAGCTGAACTAGCATCATTCCCTGGGCTTCAGTTGGTTGAACACTGTAATTTCTTTTTCAGGTCAGACTCTCTCTCACCATATACCACGTGGCTGTCTACTATCTCGGACACAGACGCACTGCTAGCTGAGTGGGGCAAAGGTGGCGTTGTCACTGTTGATATGGGAGGCCGAGTCCGGCTTTGGGAAACTGGCCTTGAACATCTGCAGCGATCGCTCATGGAATGGAGAAACATGATTGGAGAAGAAGGTGACAGACACATGCAGGTACCACTTGAATTGACCTTACCTCTTAAGGGGGCACATTAAGTTATCAATTATTTGCAGATGCCACAGTCATAGAAGCTTCTGGCCCAGAGACTCAAATGTAGTTTGCTAAAACAGCTAAAATAATTTGGGGACTCAGGAAAAGACAAATCTATCCTTTGACATAGTGGAAAAGTAAAAATGTGCCTTTTTTTCTGTCAGTGCTTAAATATATAAGTTCCTCACTTTGTAACATGCAAATGTAATCATCAGCTTTTATTTTTTAACCTTAAGCATTAATCAGTTTCCAGCTCCACCTTTGCATCCATTCTCACTTCTGCCATTGTCGTCAGCATCTCCCCATGCTGCCAAGGAAACAAATCCTGAGCATCTAAATGCAGCACAGCATTATAAGGCCAAAACCTTTAGCCTAGAGAAGATAAGCAGAATTATGCATCCAGTAGGGGTGTGTTTCTGCCAGCTCCCTTATTTGCAGAGAATGGAAATTTAGCAGTCATAATAAGTAGACTCAAACCTGCACTGGAAGGAATTATGGGAACGGGTCACCAAAGAGGGAGACAACTCCACCCCTCCAGAAGTAACTCAGTCATCACCTAATCTGATTGCTGTCTGCAACTAATGTGAACAGTGTGGAAGGCTGTGTACCCATAAATACTAAACCGTATTATGAAAGGATTTGTTTTATCTGTAATTTATTTATTTTAATCTTCAGAGGAAAACGTCTTTGTTTATATTTCGTTCTTATCCAGCAAAAGGAAAGGTAGGTTCCTGCCAGCTGTGTTGCTCTGTTAAGAACCAGGTATTGATACAGACGATAACAAGATAAGAGACTTCTACAAACTACCATTGACATCTAATTATTAATTGCTATTTTATGTGGTTATTTTTATGATTTCCCTTAGAGAAGAAATATACATATATTGTGTATGCATGAATGAGTAATACATGTTTTTAGCTTATAGGAACATTTTGAAAATCATAAACAAATATAGGCCAGCAACCTCAAATTCTTTTGAAAGGGTATAACTATATTAATTCAGTTAAGCTGAAACAAATGTATTACTCTAAAATAAACATGTCATTAAGTGAAATGGATCTATCATAATAACAGACTGAATGTTGGTTGCTATCCATAACAGTTATTAGAAAATTAATTAACTATGGTTCTGCTTCTATTATTATTCTAAAGATTAGTTTCTTCTTTGTCTGAATTAAGGTCCTTTTTTCATTATAGCAATTGATGAAAAGTGAAAGTGAAATTCACTCAGTTGGGTCTGACTCTTTGTGACCCCATGGACTATACAGTCCATGGAATTCTCCAGGCCAGAATACTGGAGTGGGTAGCCTTTCCCTTCTCCAGAGGATCTTCCCAACCCAGGGATCGAACCCAGGTCTCCCACATTACAGGCAGATTCTGTACCAGCTGAGCCACTAGGGAAGCCCTATTGTGTTTGAATGTCTTAGGTTTTATTTCAATTTCTCATGTGTTACAGAGATCAAAGGTCATGTTTTCCCCATGGCCAAGGTTTGTGGCCTAAATTAAGTTTCCTTCACAGCAGAATTTTTAAAAGGAGTATCACTCATGATTTTGATAACTAGTCTTCACCACTACAAAGGTTGACCCCTGTTTGTGTTTTAACCTTGTAGTTCTTCTCTTCCCAGTGACTTCCTGAAGCTGTTGTGCACCTTTGTATTCCCAACTCTTTAGCATGATGATTGGTACATGATAGATAATATGCTTGTTTCTCCTCATAGTACCCATATACACGAAACTGAAGCTTTTTGATAACAAATGGAATTCTTTTTAACTCAATTTTTTATTGGTCTTTATGTAACTATTGAATGAATATATATAGTTCCTGGACTTCCCTGGTGGCTCAAACAGTAAAGCATCTGCCTGCAATGCAGGAGAGACCTGGGTTCGATCCCTGGGTCGGGAAGAACCCCTGGAGAAGGAAATGGCAACCCACTCTAGTAATCTTGCCTCGAAAATTACACAGATGGAGGACCCTGGTAGGCTACAGTCCATGGGATTGCAGAGTCAGACACAACTGAGCAGTTGCACGTATAGGTCCTAAGTTAGAAATGCACAGAAGTATAGTATATAATATCTCAAAAATAATCAAAATACTCTGCTATAGTATGTAGGGTAGTATCTGATCCTTCTACAGATCATACATTTTCTGGGAAATGCGTAACATTATGTCTCCAGTTTAAAGTTCAGCTATCATAGAAATAAGATTTATTCAGTAGTAAAGGGCTTCCCTGGTGGCTCAGAGGTTAAAGCGTCTGCCTCCAATGCGGGAGACCCGGGTTCGATCCCTGGGTCGGGAAGATCCCCTGGAGAAGGAAATGGTAACCCACTCCAGTATTCTTGCCTGGAGAATCCCATGGACGGAGAAGCCTGGTAGGCTACCGTCCACGGGGTCGCAAAGAGTCGGACACGACTAAGCGACTGAACGGAACGGAACGAAAGTTACGTAATTCAGAATGGAATGGTAGTTCCACTTGGAAAATGAGAGTAGATGTTATCCAGTGTTCTCCTTCCATCTCCAGTGTTTCGTGATACATTTTGTTGAAACTGAAAATATGTACTTAAGCAAAAATGTGTCTTTTACAACTGCCTTCTTAGTAGATCCTTCAGCCTCTTGCTCATTGTGCTGCCTGCTAAGTCGTCACAGTCGTATCTCTTGGAGACCCCATGGACCGTAGCCTGCGAGGATAATCTGTCCCTGGGATCCTCCAGGCACGAACAATGGAGTGGGTTGCCCTGCCCTCCTCCAGGGGATCTTCCTGACCCAGGGGATCGAACCTGCATCTCTTACGTCTTGTGCATTGGCAGGCGGGTTCTTTACCACAGGTACCGCCTGTTGCTCATTATGGACCCTTTATTAGACATAGGTCTGCTTCTGATCTGCGTGCTTGGAAAATACCCTCTGTAGAAGTACTGAGAAAAGAGAATTAGGTTCTCAGTAACATGCTTCTCATTTACCCACTGCCGGCAGCTTCCCTGTCAACGGCGGAGTAACCTGATCTCCATCTAGTGGCCGAATGGACTTACTTTCCATCACAGAAATTAAAAGGCCTGGTTTACACTCCAGGAGTTTGAAGAAGCCTCAGATCTCTGGGAGGGGAGGTTTGTACAGACCTGTTTTAGGCGGTTCTTGTTGGTCATGAGATGCTCCTTTAGGTCAACAGTGAAGGTCAGGCAGACAACCTGCCAGGCCATTCACCACTTATTGACCCCCATCTTTCCCTGATTCCTTTTCCTGGTGTCAAAAGAACTGTTTATCTCTTAAATCAACTCTGTCCATTACACACTTTATTGCTATCCTTTTTGACTTTGATACATTTCAGCCTTCTTGAGATATTAGCTTTAAAGTCATTGTTGCTTTGAGTTTCAATTTTGGTTTCATGCATTCATTGATACTTTTCTTGCGAGTATAGCTTGAAAGGAAGTATTTTTTGAGCTGAATATAAGGAAATGGCAACCCACTCCAGTGTTCTTGCCTGGAGAATCCCAGGGACGGCAGAGCCTAGTCAGCTGCCCTCTATGGGGTCGCACAGAGTCGGACACGACTGAAGCGACTTAACAGCAGCAGCATACCGTGTGTTGGTTAACTTTACATGCTTTGAGAGCACGGTGTGTTTGTGTTATAGTCAACAGCTGTAACAGCAAACTCAGAGTGCCACTGTGACTGCAGCTCAAGAGCCCGTTCGTTACTAAGGGTCCGTGTTTACTACTCTTAGACCATGTTTTCAGAAGCACGGGCTAAGTGCATGCAAAATGTTTCTCACTAGGCTGTAAAGTGTTCTCTATAAAGCATAGTTTCCATATTTTCATTTAGTTACATTTGGATCCTCCCAAGAAGGCTATTAAAACTATACCACAGTTTTCCTTAGAAAGCAAATCATCTTCTCTACAAAGCTCCTGGTGACTATTCTTGTGGGAGCAGAAAGGCTAAAAGATTACAACTTTCGAATGTTATTGTCTGGTTACAATAAACTATCCCAAGTGGCACAGTGGTAAAGAATCCACCTGCCAGGCAACACAGGTTCGATCCCAGGGTCAGGAAGATCCTCTGGAGAAGGAAATAGCAACCCACTCCAGTATTCTTGCCTGGGAAATCCCATGGACAGAGGATCACACACTGAGCATGCAAACACAAGCAAGCACAATAAACTAATCAGAAATGAATCCTTCATTTTTACTAGTAGAATATCTTTGAGGCCTTTGAATAATACTTGCTTGAGTATATACTTTAAAAATTGATAGACTCTTTGAAACAGTGTGGAATAGAACATATTGATCCTTATGGTTAAGAGAGGGTGTGGCACACAGTAGATGCAGTAAATATTTGAAAATAGTGGCACAGACAGAAATATGTAGGAAAGATAACTAGTTTATATTAAGCACCTCTAACCTTTTAAAAAAGATATGCTTAGAGTATGAGCAAATGTCATTTGCTGTAATTAGGCCTGGGTTTTGCTTTAGCTACAAGTCCAACAGTTATGATTTTTTAAGATCTTGGTAAGAATGTTAAGGCCCACTTTGGGTTTTGGAAACCACAAGATCATTTACCTGGTACTCTGTCAGTAAGTTTTGTTTTTCACTCTGCAAGCTGCATTACCTCCCGCTCTTCTGTGGAGGTTTGCAGTTCTTTGTTCTTTTTAAGCAGCATAGTCCACCCCTGGCTTTGGTCACTAATTCTGAAAATAGTCTAATTCAGTGACTCACTGCTATAGAATGATACACATTTTGTAGGACTGTTACACATACATGTATCTTTGGGAATCTTCCCTGGCCCAGAAAAGCAATACTTCTTAAAAAAATTTTTTTAATAATGCCTCACCATATTTCCTAGTCACGGATCAGTAGAACTTGTTTTCATCAAGATGGTCTAACTCTTTGACTATGTGGTAACAGTTAGACAATGCCTCTAATGATTTTTCCTTTGTTTATTGTTGTTAGAGAAATCCAAGCCATAGAAATTCATTTTGAATCTAGACTTTGAACAGCATTTCTGCTCACCTGAGAAAATGCAAGGTCCTCTGGGGGGAGTAGTACCCAGGAGAGGGCCAGTAGGCCAGCTCTCTGGGCAATAGGGGGTGGGGAGGGCAGTTTGTTGTTTTGCCAGTTTTCAGGGAGTAAATACTCCTCCATGACTGATTTAAAGCTACCAATGGTTAACTGTCTGCTCACAAAATCTATGAATATTTAGCAAGCATCTCTCGCAAACAAGTACAGTTTGGCTCCAGTATGCCCCTGGCTTGATCAAGCCTTTAACTAACTCCCCAAGGAGAATTATGACAGCTGCCTAACCCAAGGTCCTTCAGAAATAAGACAATGGAAAGGCAGCTCAGAAGAGAGAAAGGCAAAAGAAAAGGCTAGGAGGTACTACTGAGAAAACAGATAAGATGGAGTCACGTCACCTCTGGGAAATGTTGAAGCCTGCACTGGTCCCAGTTACAAACTGGCAATGGTCTTCTTGAACCGGGAATTCAGTTTGAGCAAGAGTTGGAAAGAAGTCTATACTCAAGTGGGATGTCACTCGTGGGTTCGTACGTAAGGGGCTCCTTTCTTATAAACTCTTTCAGAAGGAACTTGCCAGTTGATTTTTATTTTCCTCCAGAAGTAGTGCTTCCATTGGATCACAAATTTGTCAGTAACTGCTAAATGGAGCTAAAATTAAATCGGCAACCATCTTCCCAAGACAAGCAAATCAACAAGCTTATGAGTTTAGAGAGTCCATGAATTTTCATTAAGTTTTTGTGCATATCCAACAAAAAAAACTCTGTAAATTATGAAAATCATTGGTATTAGAGTTTTAAAGTAATATTAAAAGAAACATTATTTAGCTTTTATATTTTAGAAAAGGCTAAACCTAAGGAAATTGCTTTTCAAATCACAGAAGTATTTCAACTCCTTTCTCTCATAACCACTTTAATTTAAGTATGGAGCTGTATCTCCAGTGCATACTGTCTGAGAATATAATCAGCAAGAAAGGAAATAATCTTGGTCTTCCCAGGTGACTCGATGGTAAAGAATCCATCTGCTCATACAGGAGACTCAGGTCCAGTCCCTGGGTCAGGAAGATCCTCTGCAGAAGGAAATCACAAGCCATTCCAGTATTCTTGCCTTGGAAATTCCATGGACAGGGGAGCCTGGTGGGCTACAGTCCAGGGGGTCGCAAAAGAGTCAGGCATGACTCAGTGACTAAACAACAGCAGCAAATAAGTAATCTTAGTAATGTTTATTTAAAATATAAGGAAAGGAAATCAGTTCTGTAATATATCAGTTAAAAGTTGAGATATCAAATGCAATGAATATGTTGATGATCAATGACTCTAGAATTTTTGTGGTTCTGAGCTCATTTTATATATTTAGTTATGTGTAATCAACACATCACAATGACTGTAGAAATAAAACCTTGCTCTTATATTTATATAGAAAATTGTCATTTTATTAATAAGTGGTATAGCCTATTATTTAAGAGCCTAAAATTTTAAATTGTCAAACCCAGGTTCAAATCCATGTACCACTTTTTAAGTGATCTTCGGCAAATTACTTATCCTTTCTAATCCCCACTTTCCAGCCATAATATAAAGACAGTACCATTGTACCTTGCAAAGTTGTTGTAAGAATGAAATGCAATTTATACTTGATACAAAGTACTCAGTAAACAAATAAAAATTAGAAACTTAGAATATCAGTTTTACTGGTCTACAGAATTCTTTAATGCTTCTGTGGAAACCAAGCCTAATTTAAAGGAAGCTGTGTTACCCAGACACCTAATATTACATCATGACCCAATGAGTTACGTAATTCATCATCCATCTTAGTGTTAAAAGTGGGGTTTGTTTATAATCCTGTTTAGGAAAAGTTTTGTCAGGCCCAAAAAGGGAATAGAAAAAAAATGGCCTGCCTAAACTTGTCAGCTGCAAGAAAACCAGGAAATCACTGGTAGGACAACTAGTGTTTAGCCTTATTCAAAAGACAAATTAGGAGGGACTGAGAGCACACGGTGAAATGTACATCACCTTTAGCTTGAGCCCAAGAACAGTACAGAGCAAGCCAGATTTGGAGCTGTCTTTCCTAGTTTGTCTGTGTACAGGGTTCCTTTCTATCTCCTTATAGCATTCTAAAAATGTCTCTTTGTACTTTGTTTCCTTACAAGGTCAGGCCACAGGTACCACATCTAGCCTCTCCTTTTAAATAGTTCCACTCATTCTTTCATTTATTTGTTTAATTAACATTGTTAATCTCCTAGACTTGCTAGGATAAAGAAATTAATAAGAGACAGGTACAGACGCAGGGAACTTACAGGCAAGTAGAGCTGTAACCAAATAAGCTATGGTGCAGGGTGTGCAGAAAGGGATGGAAGCATGAGTAGGGGACCAGAGGAGAGCAGAGAGTACTTCACTCTATCCTTGGAAGGGGCTCTGAGATGAAGTAACACCTGCATCTGGTTTTTAAGGAAAGGGGAAGGGACTCCCGAACAGTCAAACACACGTGATTAGTTTTGCCTCTTGCCAATAAAGAGTAGAAAAGGTATGAAACCATAAGGACAAAGGGAATTGGAGATGCATCAACACGTTAGAGGATTAAAAAATACATGAGAGGGTGGTGACTGAGTTATCAACTTGTTAACAACTGAGTGAGCAACTCCTCCCTCCAGAGGCGGGGATGCAGACTTTACTCTGTGGAGGTCCATGAAGCATCAGGGCCTGGAGACACCATGTCCAGAGAAGACCAGAGCACAGGGCAGCACTGAAAACTGAAAGGTTAGTCAAAAGCCCAGGTAGAGGCTGCTTAGAAATGCAGTTTCTGCTCCATCTTATGCACCTGGGCAGCCCTCCAGAGGGGGAGACGCAGACTTTACTCTGTGGAGGTCCATGAAGCATCAGGGCCTGGAGACACCATGTCCAGAGAAGACCAGAGCACAGGGCAGCACTGAAAACTGAAGGGTTAGTCAAAAGCCCAGGTAGAGGCTGCTTAGAAATGCAGTTTCTGCTCCATCTTATGCACCTGGGCAGCCCTCCAGAGGGGGAGACGCAGACTTTACTCTGTGGAGGTCCATGAAGCATCAGGGCCTGGAGACACCATGTCCAGAGAAGACCAGAACACAGGGCAGCACTGAAAACTGAAAGGTTAGTTGAAAACCCAGGTAGAGGCCACTTAGAAATGCAGTTTCTGCTCCATCTTATGCACCTGGGCAGCCAGCTCTCCTCTCCCTTGCATGAGTCAGGAACTGCGGTGGAGATTTGCATAGCGTAAGACAGGAGTGAGGAACTTCCCTGGTGGTCCAGTGGTTAAGAATCCACCTTTCAATTCAGGGGTTGTGGGTTTGATCCCTAGATGGGTAACTAACATCCCACATGCCGTGGGGCAACTAAACCTGTGTGTCAGAACTAGAGAGTCTGCTCACTGCAGCAAGAGAGGCTGGCTTGCCACAGCGACAACCCAGTATGGCCAGAAAGATAGGAGTGAGGCCACATAGCCAACAGAAGGAGAAAGTGAGGGCCTGCTTTCCTCACTTACATCTCATGAAGCTGCCATCCATACTTATACTCCTCAAGCAGGAGAGTGGGAAAATGTTATCTGAAAACTGACATGCACAGAGAAAAGCCTTTCTTTATTTTTTTTTTTAAGGAAAATATTTTTATTGGTTTTCTTATCACTTTGACTTCATATACACAAAAAAATACAGTCTATAGGATGAAAAAATCATTTTAAGATAAAGTTTATAAGGAGATGAGTAAAAATGTACTAACATACAAAATCACATTAGAAATAGTACATTGTTTATCCATAGGAAAGCTATTTGTCTCCTATTGAGGATAGGATTTTTTTTAAAAAGTTTTATTGGAATATAGTTGATTTACAATGCTGTGTTAGTTTCAGGTCTGCAGCAAACTGAATCAGTTATACATATACATATATTCACTCTTTTTTAGATTCTTTTCCCATGTAGGCCATTATAAGTATTGAGTAGGGTTCTCTGTGCTATACAGTGGGTCCTTATTAGTTATATGTTTTATATATAATAGTGTGTATATGTCAGTCCCAATCTCCTCTAATTTATCCAATTCCCTTTCCCCTGTAACCATAAGTTTTTTTCTTTCTACATCTATGCCTCTAGAGAAAAGCCTTTCTGATGCTGACATTTGGAAATTTCTCCCTGCTAACCTTACAAGAAGACCCACTTGTTGGCAAGCCCTGATTTTATGCAAAAAAGATTCAATCCACATTTTAATACCTTATTCTTAACTATTAATGGATAGCCTCTTGTATAAAAGATGGAAGTCAAAACAAATGAACAGGGAAATAAAGCTTATACAGAAAGAAGAAAAACATTTCACAAAGTGAAAATTTATATTCTCAGATAAGACAAAATATCATAAAATAAAAACTTGATGCTATTTTAAGATAGTAACCTTCAACCTTCAAAGAATAAGAAAGAGTTCTTGGAAATTAAAAGTGGTAACAGAAATAAATTCATAAAAGGATTGGACATTAGATAACTCTTGCAAATGATAAAGGAATTGAAAATAGAAGAGAGATTATAGATCCTATCAGACTAATACAAATTCAAGAAACAGAAAATGAAAGAGCAGGAAATTACCCAAAAAATAATTTAAGAAAATGTCACTAAAGGACAGATATTCAATTTAATTAGTGGAAAACACACACACTCATGCATACACCCCAAAGCATGTTCTCTTGAAACTTTAGAACCCTGTGGGTAAAGAGACAAAGCTGAAAACTTCTAAGCTGAGGGAAGTGGGAAACAGGTTATATAAAATTTACTATAAATTCTGATGGCATTAGGCTTCTTCTCTCTCCACAGCAGCATTGGAAACTAAAGGGAAAATTATTTCCAACCTAGAATTTTATACCCAGCCAAGTTACAATTGAATGTGAGGGTAAACTAAAAACTTATTAAACATACAAGTCTCAAAAAACTTTCATTCTTTATCCTGCATGATGTACTCTCAACAAGAGGAGGGAATAGATTAACAGAGAGGAGGAAAGGGTGGAGAGGTCTTAGCCAAGGAAGAGGCAAAGGTAATTCCCAGCATGATCGTGAAAGGATGTTCTGGAATGACAGCTGTGCCTGAAAACACCACTGCAATGCAAAGTGGGAAAACAGGGTTCCAGAAAGAACAGATATTGTAAGGGGGGGAAAGGGAACTGGTAATGTTGAGAGAATTTAGCAGTTCTGCTGGAGAATTTGGGAAACAGTTAGTGAGAGAGAAATAAAGATAAGAATTGGTAAAGAGTACATGTTAGTGGGTAAAATGAAAAACTATATAGAATAATAGTATGTAATAGTTGTATACATTATTGTGTGTGTGTGTGCACTCAGTCACTAAGCTGTACCCAACTCTTTGTGATCCCATGGACTGTAGCCTGCCAGGCTCCTCTGTCCATGGAATTTTCTAGGCAAGAATACTGGAGAGGGTTGCCATTTCCTCCTCCAAGGAATCTTCCCAACTCAGGGATCGAACCATTGTCTCTTGCATCTATATACATAGGCAGATTCTTTACCACTTGAGCCACCTGGGAAATTTATATATATATGTGTGTGTGTATGTGTGTGTGTGTGTGAAATTTATATATACGTGTGTGTGTGTTTGTTATAGTGATCAAGACCATAAAAAAGAAGAAGAAAGGCAAAATGGCTGTCTGATGAGGCCTTACAAATAGCTGAGAAAAGAAGAGAAGTGAAAGGCAAAGGAGAAAAGGAAAGATATAGGCATTTGAATGCAGAGTTCCAAAGAGTAGCAAGGAGAGGTAAGAAAGCCTTCCTCAGTGATCAGTGCAAAGAAATAGAGGAAAACAATACAATGGGAAAAACTAGAGGTCTCAAGAAAATTAGAGATACCAAGGGAACATTTCATGCAAAGATGAGCTCAATAAGGGACAGAAATGGTATGGACCTAATAGAAGCAGAAGATATTAAGAAGAGGTGGCAGAATACACAGAAGAACTGTACAAAAAAGATTTTCACGACCCAGATAATCACCATGGTGTGATCACTCACCTAGAGCCAGACATCCTGGAATGTGAAGTCAAGTGAGCCTTAGGAAGCATCACTATGAAGAAAGCTAGTGGAGGTGATGGAATTCCAGTTGAGCTATTTCAAATCCTAAAAGACGATTCTGTGAAAGTGCTGCATGCAATATGCCAGCAAATCTGGAAAACTCAGCAGTGGCCACAGGACTGGAAAAGGTCAGTTTTCATTCCAATCCCAAAGAAAAGTAATGCCAAAGAATGTTCAAACTACCACACAATTGCACTCATCTCACACACTAGCAAAGTAATGCTTAAAATTCTCGAAGCCAGGCTTCCACAGTACATGAACTGTGAAATTCCAGATGTTCAAGCTGGTTTTAGAAAAGGCAGAGGAACCAGAGATCAAATTGCCAACATCCGCTGGATCATCAAAAAAGCAAGAGAGTTCTATGTTTTTCTTTATTGACTATGCCAAAGCCTTTGACTTTGTGGATCACAACAAACTACGGAAAATTCTTAAAGAAATGGGAATACCAGACCACCTGATCTGCCTCCTGAGAACTCTGTATGCAGGTCAAGAAGCAATAGTTAGAACTGGACATGGAATAACAGACTGGTTCCAAATCAGAAAAGGAGCACATCAAGGCTGTATATTGTCACCTTGCTTATTTAACTTACATGCAGAATACATCATGAGAAACACCAGACTAGATGAAGCACAAGCTGGAATCAAGATTGCCGGGAGAAATATTAATAACTTCAGATATGCAGATGACACCACCCTTATGGCAGAAAGTGAAGAAGAACTAAAAAGCATCTTGATGAAAATGAAAGAGGAGAGTGAAAAAGTTGGCTTAAAACTCAACATTCATAAAACTAAGATCATGGCATCTGGTTCCATCACTTCACGGCAAATCGATGGGGAAACAATGGAAACAGTGAGAGACTTTATTTTGGGGGGCTCCAAAATCACTGCAGATGGTGACTGCAGCCATGAAATTAAAAGACTCTCCTTGGAAGAAAGACTGTGACCAACCTAGACAGCATATTATAAAGCAAGACATTACTTTGCCAACAAAGGTCCGTCTAGTCAAGTCTATGGTTTTTCCAGTAGTCATGTATGGATGTGAGAGTTGGACTGTAAAGAAAGCTAGTGCCAAAGAATTGATGCTTTTGAACTGTGGTATTGGAAAAGACTCTTGAGAGTCCCTTGGACTGCAAGGAGATCCAACCAGTCCATCCTAAAGGAGATCAGTCCTGAATATTCATTGGAAGGACTGATGCTGAAGCTGAAACTCCAATACTTTGGCCACCTGATGCAAAGAGCTGACTCATTGGAGAAAACCCTGATGCTGGGAAAGTTTGAAGGCAGAAGAAGAAGGGGATGACAGAGGATGAGATGATTGGATGGCATCACCAGCTCCATGGACATGAATTTGAGTAAACTCCGGGAGTTGGTGATGGACAGGGAGGCCCCACATGCTGCAGTCCATGGGGTTGCAAAGGGTCAGACACGACTGAACAGCTGAACTGATTAAACTGTGTGTGTGTGTTATATGTGTGTTATTATAATTAGAAATATATTAATAACTTACACTCTGCATATAATAATGTATTATTGTACATATGTAGTAGTAATAAAGTGTACAATAAGAGCATAAACAATTTGATTTAACCAACGTTTGTTAGGATAAGGGGAGGGAACATGAGATGTGTGTTCTAGGAAAGATAGGTGAAATAATCCTCACCTTTCGTCGTAGGAAGTAAATAGATAATGTCTGAAATTTTAAAGAGAATGTAAGAAGATTATTTAAAATGTAAAGGTAAATAGCATGAGGTGTGGTGAGCAGAGATGAAGTGTCTGGCTGCCTGTTAGGAGTGAGAATCGGGGGTGAAGGTGGTCGAGGTCAGGGTTGCTGGTTATACATCTTGTAGTGCTATCTGGCTTATTAAACTGTTTATATTTATTACTTTGATAAAAATTTAAGTTTGGCTTAGGACAATAACAAGTAGGAATTTACCAGGTAAATAAGAGGAATAAGAGCACCCATGAAACAGAGGTTTAATTTAACTCATCTCTGGATCCTAGACACTTCTTGAAATACATATTTTTTAATAAAACTGAGTAAACTGGTTTATTTTCCTTATTTCACATCAAAATGACTCAAGAGGAGTACTAAGTCTGAATAAGCTGGAGTAAGCACATGCTTACCCTGTCTCTCACTGAATTTAACAATAAAATATGGACAAACGAGCAGCTATTTGAAGTCTCTGAAAAAGAGTTGATAGCAGATGGCCTGAGTAAGACTTGTGTCTGAACTGCCACTGAGCTGGCTGTTTCCCCTTTCCCCCAGCATCTCCTGGTCCCGACTCAAAGCCTTCTGAAGATGGAAGCTGGCACTCTCAGCAAACCATTCACGGAACCAGAAGAGTGCTTCCTCAGCCTGATAAAAGGCCCTGAGGCTGGCACCATACTTAGTAGTGAAAGACTGAGCGCTTTCCCTCTAAGATTGGGGATAAGACAGGGGCAACCACAGCTGTCCACCCATCACTCCTGTTCAGTGTCAGACTGAAAGTCCCAGCCAGTGCCACAGCAAGGGAAATAAGTGGACGCATACAGATTGGAAAGGACGAAATGAAACTGTCACTGTTTGTAGATAATATAATTACACATCTAGAAAATCCCACAGAGTCTACCAAAAAACCCCAGACAACACCCAAAACAAACTGTTCTTCAACTAAGTGAATTTAGCAAGGTCGAAAATTAATCATGTTTATATCCTAGCAATTAATCATTAAAAACCAAAATTTTTAAATATATATACCATTTACCAAAAAAAACACTCCACCTAAAAATGAAATACTTAGGTGTTTGTCTCTGTATAACCCCATCAGATCATGTTGGTTCCCATGGAAGTCAGTATTTCTGAGGAACCAAGCAATATTATACAGCTCTGTGACCAGCAGTCATAAGGATCTTTGGGGAGGCTCTTTTTTTAAGTTTTTTTTTCTTTTATGTGGATCATTTTTAAAGTCTTTATTGAATTTATTACAATATTGTTTCTGTTTCATGTTTTGGTTCTTTGGCCCTGAGGCATGTGGGATCTGATATCCCTGACCAGGGATCAAACCCACGCCCCTGCATTGGAAGTGAAGTGAGAGGCGCTCAGTCGTGTCCAGGTCTTGGCAACCCCATGGGCTATACAGAATTCTGGAGTGGGTAGCCTTTCCCTTCTTCAGGGGGTCTTCCTGACCCAGGGATCAAACAGGGGTCTCCTGCCTTGCAGGTGGATTCTTTACCAGCTGAGACACAAGGGAAGCCCTGAGTTGGAAGGGGAGTCTTAACCACTGGATCACCAGGGAAGTCGCTGTTCCTTCATATTTATGATAGAAAACAGAATTCTTAGTGATTCTTACACCATTTCTTAAATCCCTGATGTTCTTTCTTTTGATAAAGAAATAAAATAGGTTAAAATGTTGCAAAATGTCCGTGTTGTTCAAGTGAACAAGGCAGAGGGATCTGAACTCGGTTTCCAAAGGGGCAAGCCTGCTGGTTTGGAGAGGGGTAAGGCTATGGTTTTTCCCGTGGTCATGTATGGATGTGAGAGTTGGACTGTGAAGAAAGCTGATCGCCGAAGAATTGATGCGTTTGAACTGTGGTGTTGGAGAAGACTCTTGAGAGTCCCTTGGACTGCAAGGAGATCCAACCAGTCCATCCTAAAGGAGATCAGTCCTGAATATTCATTGGAAGGACTGATGCTGAAGCTGAATCTCCAATACTTTGGCCACCTCATGCGACGAGTTGACTCACTGGAAAAGACTCTGATGCTGGGAAGGATTGGGGGCAGGAGGAGAAGGGGACGACAGAGAATGAGATGGCTGGATGGCATCACCGACTCGATGGACATGAGTTTGAGTGAACTCCGGGAGTTGGTGATGTATAGGGAGGCCTGGCGTGCTGTGATTCATGGGGTCGCAAAGAGTCGGACACGACTGAGCGACTGAACTGAACTGAACTGAAAGACAATCACAGCTGCAGTGGTCTTGATTCAGTGAGGAAGAGGAGTGGACTAACAGGGTACCTTTCATCACCACTAAACTTCCTTAGCAATGATATCCACCTTTGCTTTTCCAGCTCTAATGATTAACTCTGGGGAATCTTACATCTCTGTTTTTTAAATGGGCCATTGATAGGCAGGACCCACACATAAATACGCTTATCCTCAGGGATGTAGCTGAATCACTGTGGAGTGTTTAGAGGAAAACTGATGCCTCTCAAATTTGAGAAGGGTGATCTCAGTCACCAGTGAAAACAGAATGGCTGTGATTGTGGGAAGGCAAGAGTCCCAAACGTTTACCTGCCACAGGATCGTTTTAAAAAGTGCTTGTGACAAGTTACAGAGAGCAAGCTAGCGGTTACCAGGGGGGAAGGGTCCATATCGTGTAGGGGAGTGGGAGGTACAAACTGTTGGGTAGAAGATGGGCTGAAGGTGGTATTGTACAGCGGGGAATGTAGCCAATATTTTGTATCAACTGTAAATGGAAGGTAAGCCTCAAAACTTATATAAACAGTTAATAAAATTTTTAAGTGTTTGTGATAAAGCATCACACACAAAAAGTCAGAAGTCAGGCAGCACAGAGAAAAGTAAGAAACCCCATCAGCCCTTTTGTGACAGATAGGTTATATTAAATCTGTGATCATTTCACTTGCTGGGCAAGTGCTCAGTCGTGTCGAACTCTTTGCAACCCTCTGGACCATAGCCCACCAGGCTCCTCTAGCCATGGGATTTTCCCAGCATGAATGCTAGAGTGGTTTGCCATTTCCTTCTCGAGAGGATTTTCCTGACCCAGGGATCGAGCCCCGGTCTTCTGTGTCTATTGTCCCTCCCCCGTATTTCTAGCTGATTCTCACATGATAAGTGTTAATACTCTAGCCCAGCTTTAGGAAAGTCAACGAACCATAATTTCCTAGAAAGATGATGGTGATCCAAGCTGGAGAGTTTCTTTGTGGTATTGACAGGCTGTCATATATTGAATTAAGAAAATGGTTGTTGTTCAGTTGCTAAGTCGTGTCCAACCCTTTGTGATTTCTTGGACTGCAGCATGCCAGGCTGGACCAGCAAGAGATATTTGAGGCGTTTGACAATCAGCCCACCTGAGTGTTCCTGTGGAGCATGACTCTGTAGCTACCAGCATATGCCCTGTGGAGGGTGGGGGAACACTGAAATATGAAGCGTGGTTTTTACCCTCAGGAAGTTTATAGTATATAATTGGGGAGGCAAGATTGATGGTCAAAGAATGCAACAAGTAGTGCAAAAGAATGTATTGTTGCAGTCGATAAGTCATGTCTGACTCTTTGCCACCCCATGGACTGGAGCATACCAGGCATTCCTGTCCTTCACTGTTGCTGGAATGTCCATTGAGTTGGTGACACTGTCTAACCATCTCTTCCTTTGCTGCCATCCCATCCTTCTCCTGCCTTCAATCTTTCCCAGCATCAGGGTCTTTTCCAGTGAGTCAGTTCTTCACATCAGGTGGCCAGAGTATTGGAGCTTCAGCTTCAGCATCCGTCCTTCCAGTGTAGTTCAGTGTTAAATTGTGGGCTTTGAACCCTGTACTGTAGTAGTTCAGAGGAGAGGAACCCATGAGGATGAAATTCATATGCAAAGGAGATGGGACCTCAGTTGAACTTTCTGTTTATGTGTTTGGATAGTTGAAAAGGAGAGGGAAGGGCATTCCAGGCAATCTAGACAAAACCACAGGCACAGCTGCAAACACAACACTTGTGTCTCCATAATAAGAGGAAGAATTGTGCCATAGGCTTGGATCCCCACAAGTCCAGGAGTGATGTGGACACAGACCCCAGAGGAGCAGTGGACAGACACCACAGCCAATGTGGTGCATGCACAAAGCCCAGAGCGCAAATCCGGCTTCAGCTTGGTGTTCCAGTCCAGTTGTTAATATCCAATTACTGGCTGTCAGTGGAATATCTCACCATCATCTCAAATTCCGCATATCTGAAATGTCTTAACCCTATCTCCTCTCCAATTTTCCTGATTCCTTCAATGATCTGCCGCTTGGCCGGGGAGCGGGGGCGGGATGGGAGTACTCCAGAGCAGGGGCGAGAATACGTGCCAGGTCTGGGACCCCCAGAAGCACAGAGGCTGGGGGATTTCAGAAGATCGAGTATGTTTTCGTTTCAGCACGGTCTTATTGACACAGGGTGTTTTAAAGCAGTTGAAAGGAAGCTCACCTCAGCAACCCTTGGTCTGTGTGAAGCGTGTGTGCAGCATATTGTAAGACAAACATATGCATATGGGGTTTGTGTAAATCGTCACCCAAATAGGAGTAACCAAGCTGTGTGGAAGCCCAGTGAGATTTTTAGGTTCCTGTGACTGAGAGCTGCTGACGATCTTTGAGGGAGAGTACACGAAATAGTGAAGGCTGTGTTAGGAAGGTGGACTTGGTAGTGATGTGCCGTCTGGGCAAGAACCCTGAGTGCAGCAGGGCAATGGTGAAGCCATGGTGATGGCCAGGGGGTGAGTCGATGCCGAAAGGCCAGACAGGGACATGAAGAAGGACGTGTCTCTAGTGTGGGTGTCCGGCCAAGCGGCAGATCATTGAAGGAATCAAGAAAGTTGGAGAGGAGATAGGGTTAAGACATTTCAGATATGCGGAATTTGAGATAATGGTGAGATATTCCACTGACAGCCAGTAATTGGATATTAACAACTGGACTGGAACACCAAGCTAGCGAGAGCCACAGTGATCGTTAGCATGGAGGTTTTCATTGAAACCGTGAAAATGGTTAGCTGCTAACAAAAGGAGAAAGATCAAGCAAAATGATCAGGACAGATAAGCTATGTTTATAAAAATGCATATAGTCATATGTTTCTGAAGGCATTTTCTCAGAACCCTTTTCAAAAAGTAAAGAATCCATGTTCAAGCTGTTAAACATAACCTAGGAGATGCTTAGAGATGAAATTGTAATTAATAAATATCTGGCTTTGAGAAGTCCCAATAAAGAAACCCCTTCAATTTGTTTAACCCAGTAGTTACCCAATGTGTTCAAAATCTTTTTAATACTTTAGCAAGTTCCCAGTCTCTATATTCCTGATTTTCTTTGCTTCAGTTCACCATGGACTCTGTATATTAGATCTCTTAGGAAAAGAGCCTTATGCTAATTCTAATTCTGACTCACGATACAGCTTTGTTGCATGGCATTTATGACCTCAGAGAATGTATTCGGGATGCTAGGGTTAATGTATAAGAGACTGCAAAAGAGACATAGGCATTTAGAACAGTCTTTGGGACTCTGTGGGAGAGGGTGAAGGTGGAATGATTGGTGAGAATGGAATTGTAGCATGTATATTATCATAAGTGACCAGTCCAGGTTCGACGCATAAATTTTCCTCTGTTCAAAAAAAAAAAAAAAAACAACTGACAATTAAAAGAATAGTTTCTCTCCAAAACTTTGAATAGAGGACCTATTATTTCATGTGATTCCAGAGTTTTTATGGAAAAAGAAAAGGTACTGAAAGTGGCAAAAGTTCTCCTGTCACTAACTTAAACTACAGAAGGGGAAAAATTGACTCATATAACCAAGAAGTCCCCAGACCTCAGGTTCAGCTCAAACCATGGGCCCCATAGGACCCTTATGTCACTGTGGAGTGACACGGGACCCAGGACCCTCTCCCTTTGACTATGCTTTTTCTGAGGTGGCTTTATTCCTACAGTCTTTCTTCTTCTGGTGGCAAAGATGGCAAAGATAGCCCCGTAGCACTAGGCACTGCATGATTCTCAGATGGTAATCCCATCAAAGGGGGGCAGTCTTTGCCCGTAATTCCAGCAGAAGTCCTCAGAAGTGCTCCAGAGGGTCCCTGAGATCACATGCCCGTCTCTGAACCCATTACTGTGACCATCGTGATGGGGTACTGTTAGGTGATCAGATCTCAGTCATGTCTCCACTTCTAGACTTTGAGATGAGAGAGGGCTGTATCAGTCCTGTCTGAACCATGTGTTAGGAATTAAGGAAATACCCTGGAAGAAGTACTGAATAAGCAAAAACGTAACCACAGGGTTTGGGGTTTTTTTTTTTTTTTTGGTAGCTTTTATAGCTACCATCCAAGTGACAGCTGCTGACAGGTAAGGGCTTTCTGGAGGCCAAGACTGTTGTCACATTTATTTTGTTTTGCACTCAGCACAACATTTATGGTACGTGGCTGTGACCAAATGCAAAATGATGATAATTAGGCCAGTGATTATATACATTGTTGTTCAGTTGCTAAGTCATGTCTGATTCTTTGCAACCCCATGGACTTGCAGCACACCAGACTCCTCTGTCCTCCACTATCTCTGGAGTTTGCTCAAATTCATGTTCATTGAGTTGATGATGCTATCTAACTATCTCATCCTCTGCCACCCCGCTTCTCCTGCTGCCTTCAGTCTTTCCCAGCATCAGGGTCTTTTCCAGTGAGTCAAATCTTCACATCAGGTGGCCAAAGTATTGGAGCTTCAGCTTCACCATCAGTCCTTCCAATGAATTTTCAGGGTTGATTTTCTTTAGGATTGACTGGTTTGATCTCCTTGCTGTCCAAGGGACTCTCAAGACTCTTCTCCAGCACACAGTTCAAAAGCATAGCATCCATCAGTTTTATCTTTTGTTTAATTCCTAGACTGAGTACTTCATAAATATGTGCTTGGTTTTCTAAGTACATATAAGGCAGGAATAAATATTCCAGTTACAATTTTCTCATGGGACTTTCCTGTTGCCAGGGTTCTGAATGAAATTGTCAAGTCTTTCTTGACAGTGCTCTGATGATATTGCAGTGGGTTTTCCCTTCAATGAAAAGAACTAATACTGGATAATTTTTATTATTTTTTTCCTTTTAGATATGTCTGTCTTAAAGGCTATTAAAGGCCTTATGTTTCACATAGCTGGTGTGGGTTGAATAATCCTTTCCATGAAGAACAGCGTCTATAGAGCCCTGCTAGGAGAATCTAAAACTTGTATGGGTTTTGTGCTAGTCAAAGGGGAAAGTGCTGCATTTGATTGTGAGTCATCATGACCTCAACCATTCTGCCATCGTATTTACATAAGAGTCATTGCCCAGAAAGAGAAGACCCTGACATAATCTCAGAATCAAATTCATGTGCTCTAAGTCTGGCTTGAGTTAACTCATAGAACCCACAGCAAATATTGGGTTGGCCAGAAAGTTCATTTGGAATTTTCCATAAGATGTTACAGAAAAACCTGAATGAACTTTTAGGCCAACCCAGCATATAAAGGCTATTTCACAGCAATGCTACTGCTGCTGCTAAGTCATTTCAGTTGTGTCCGACCCTGTGTGACCCCATAGACGGCAGCCCACCAGGCTCCTCTGTCCCTGGGACTCTACAGGCAAGAATACTGGAGTGGGTTGCCATTTCCTTCTCCATTTCACAGAAATAAATAATAGATATTATTTTCACTCTAGTTCTGTTAATATTAAAATATGGTTTTTCCCCCTATCCCATCACAAATAATTATTGTACTTACGTGTGTGCTGAGTCACTTCAGTTGTGTCCAACTCTTTGCAACCCTATGGACTGTAGCCCACCAGGCTCCTCTGTCCATGAAATTTTCCAGGCAAGAATACTGGAGTGGGTTGCCATGCCCTCCTCCAGAGGATCTTCCTTACAGAGGGATTGAACCCACATTGGGTTTTTCACCACTAGCGCCACCCAGGAAGCCCAATTATTATACTTAGAAGTGTAAAAATAAGCTGGACATCTCTTTAGGAAGGCTAAGCTACTGACTGCTCTCGAGATTAAACAGCAGCAGACCTGAAGATTCCAAATTTAACTCCTCATCCAAGCCCAGTTCAAGAAATATTTTGATGTATTTATAAATGAATATATATTTAATTTTAATTTTATATCTACTATTTATATACAAGTATGAATATTATAGTTATAAATTATACAGATTTATAAATAAAGCCACCTCTGAGTTTTTCACTGTATCTTTTCATCTTTGGTGAGTTAGATAGGAGCATTTGTTCACCTAAGGTAGCTGATAATAAAAATGACAGAAGGAGAGGGTGAGATGTATGGAGAGAGTCACATGGAAACTTACATTACCATATGTAAAATAGATAGCCACCAGGAACTTGCTGTGTGGCTCAGGGAACTCATACAGGGGCTCTGTATCAACCTAGAGGGTTGGGATGGGGAGGGAGCTGGGAGGGAGGTTCAGAAGGGAGGGGACATATGTACACCTGTGGCTAATTCACACTGATGTTTGACAGAAGCCAACAAAATGCCGTAAAGCAATTATCCTTCAATTAAAAAAGCAAAGAAATGCCAGAAAGAGAAAGCATTCCCTCTGAGATCCTTAAGTTCAAGCTGTATTTATAATTTCTCTTCTCAGGTATACCTAAGTAATTTACCCTTTTGTTTTTCTTCACCAGATCTAATTGTATCTTTTAAAACTGTTTGCTTATTTTAATCTTTCTATGTATTTTTTCCTTTTTTAAATTTTCTGTTTTTTAATCTTTACAACATTGTGTTGGCTTCTGCCATAAAGCATCGTGAATCAGCCGTAATTATACGTATATCCCCTCCCCCTTGAGCCTCCCTCCCTTCCCCTCATCCCACCTCCCTGGGTCATCACAGAGCCCTGGACTAGGCTCCCTGTGTTGCAGCAGCTTCTCACAGCTATCCATTCTATACACAGTAGTGTGTGTGTGTCGATGCTACTTTCTCCGTTCATCCCACTCACTTCCTCCCCGACTCTGCCCACAGGCCCATTGTCTGCGTATATTGTTCCATGAACCACTTCCAAGTGAGTCACAGGCACGATACCCTGTTACCTCCAAGTGTTTCGGTGTATATTTCCTCAAGACGAAAACACTCTCCTGCATAACCACAACACAGACCTCAAAATCAGGAAGTTAACATGGATACTACATTAACATCTAAAATTTATTCAGATTTCGCATGTTCCCGGTAACATCCTTTTTACCAAAAGGAAACGGTTCAGATTACTTGTTACAGTTTAGTTAACATCGCTGTTACCTTTCCATCCCAAACAGGTCCTCCCCGTCTTTCTCTGACTTTCATGACCTTGGCATTTTTGAAGCATGTAAGCCAGTTATCTTGTGGCACATCCTTTGGTTTGGGTGTATCTGATGTTTTCTCATTTTAGGTTCAGTTTTGGCTGAATTTTCCCAGAAATGATTCTGTGTTTTCCTCTGCGTATCCTATTAGGTGACACCCCGGTTGTTGATTTGCCCCGTCACTGGTGATGTTAACTTTGAACATTTGGTTAAGGTATTGTCTCCACTGTATTCTCCACTGTGAAGTTACTGTTTTTCCTTTTTGTAATTAACTCTGTGTCTCCTGAGCATACACTTTGAGACCAGGTAGATACTTTGTTTTTCACCAAACTTTATCATCCATTGATGATTCTTGCTTGAATCAGTTGTTGCTACTGGGGTCGCCAAGTAGTGATTTTTCCCATTTCTGTCATTCCTTCTGCGTATATCACTGACATTCTAAGCTGAGGAACTGCGCTCCCTTATCCCTTCGTTCTTCTGTTTTTTATCAGTGTGATATCATGAGTTTCTGTCTTACTTAATAGGTTATGTCTGTTGCCATTCTTAGTTATTTTAGTGTTCGAGTTGCTCTAGATTTAGCCAGTATGAACCCCTTTAAGCCAGTTCCCGTGTCCTTTTGACATGCCTCAGTCATTTTTTGAATACATCCTTATTTCGTGACACACAAAATATATCCTAGGGCTTTTGTCACTGATTTTCTGTATTGGAGCAAATACTATGTCTTTGAGCAGTTTGAGGGGGAGGGCCATGGCCTATTGATTTGGGTCAGCCTCTTAATACAAAGACACGTTCTCACCTGCTCCCACTTAACCAGCTCACCAGTCAGCCTACCGTGTAGAGTAGGTGTTGAGAGCACGCTGAACCTTTGCAGCTCCTCAGCTTCTCTGTAATGTACTGTCTTCCTTCTGCTTCCAGCCTCTGAGCTGTCGTTAGGTTTCATGGGAGACTTTCAGCAGCGCCCTCAGGCTGGTGTTTTTGTTGCTCTTGTTGTTCAGTCACACAGTGGTGTGCGACTCTTTGCGACCCCGTGGACTGCAGCACACCAGGCCTCCCTGTCCTTCACCATCTCCCGGAGCTTGCTCAGACTCATGTCCATCGAGTCACTGGTGCAGTCCAACCACCTCATTCTCTGTTGTCCCCTTCTCCATCTACCTTACACATAGCAATTCCCTGCACATGGCAATTGCATGGAGTCCCAGAACGCTATGTCATTCAGAATCACTGATAGTGGAGGAAAACCTACAAAAATCTGAGATGATACAACCACCACATATGCTGAATATTTTTCTTCATTATAAAGAGAGATGTATTATAAACAAGTCTAAGTAATCATCCATTCTAATCTTTCAGTTCAGTTCAGTTCAGTCGCTCAGTCATGTCCGACTCTCTGCGACCCCATGAATCACAGCACGCCAGGCCTCCCTATCCATCACCAACTCCCGGAGTTCACTCAAACTCATGTCCACAGAGTCGGTGATGCCATCCAGCCATCTCATTCTCTGTCGTCCCCTTCTCCTCCCGCCCCCAACCTTTCCCAGCATCAGAGTCTTTTCCAGTGAGTCAGCTCATCGCATGAGGTGGCCAAAGTATTGGAGTTTCAGCTTTAGCATCAGTCCTTCCAATGAACACCCAGGACTGATCTCTTTTAGGATAGACTGGTTGGATCTCCTTGCAGTCCAAGGGACTCTCAAGAGTCTTCTCCAGCACCACAGTTCAAAAGCATCAATTCTTTGGCACTCAGCTTTCTTTATAGTCCAACTCTCACATCCATACATGACCACTGGAAAAACCATAGCCTTGACTAGATGGACCTTTGTTGACAAAGTAATGTCTCTGCTTTTTTTAAATGCTGTCTAAGTTGGTCATAACTTTCCTTCCAAGGAGTAAGTGTCTTTTAATTTCATGGCTGCAGTCACCATCTGCAGTGATTTTGGAGCCCCCAAAAAATGAAGTCTCACACTGTTTCCACTGTTTCCACATCTATTTGCCATGAAGTGATGGGACCGGATGCCATGATCTTTGTTTTCTGAATGTTGAGCTTCAAGCCAACTTTTTCACTCTCCTCTTTCACTTTCATCAAGAGGTTCTTTAGTTCTTCTTCACTTTCTACCATAAGGGTGGTGTCATCTGCATATCTAAGGTTATCGTTTCTAGCATCAGATTCTTTTCCAGTGAGTCAACTCGACGCATGAGGTGGCCAAAGTATTGGAGTTTCAGCTTTAGCATCAGTCCTTCCAATGAACACCCAGGATTGATCTCCTTTAGAATGGACTGGTTGGATCTCCTTGCAGTCCAAGGGACTCTCAAGAGTCTTCTCCAACGCCACAGTTCAAAAGCATCAATTATTCGGCGATGAGATTTCTTCACAGTCCAACTCTCACATCCATACATGACCACGGGAAAAACCATAGCCTTTACTAGACTGACCTTGGTTGGCAAAGTCATGTCTCTGCTTTTTAATATGCTGTCTAGGTTGGTCATAACTTTCTTTCCAAGTAGTAAGCGTCTTTTAATATCATGGCTGCAGTCAGCATCCGTGGTGATTTTGGAACCCCAAAAATATAAAGTTTAAGTCTCCTTAAAGATTTGGTCTGAGATAGTTTTTCCCCTGGCCATTAGCTAGGGCCTAAAAGAATATAATTATAGTGACTTTTTATTACTACGTTATTTAATCTACCAATCTTGCTATACTTCATCATTAACTTTAAATAGCTCCAGATTTTTCGTGATCGTTTGGCTAGAATTGTTATTTCTAGTGACCACACGAGGGTGTCTGTGAGCTTGGCAGAGAAGTATTTCAGCTAACTTAACAACAAATAACTTCAGCAACTAATGACTGTCGTCATTGCATTGTATTTGGAAGTTATAATTTATAAGTGCAGTTGGATTAACCAGAAGATCCGAGTCAATGTTCCTTCCTTCTTTTGACTATGATATGAAAAGCTTTTATGAATTTAATTCTGAACTTTTAGTTCTATCATGGGGTACAGAGAAATTTCCTGAGGTCAAGAACTAAGAGATTCATATCCTTTTCCTGGTTCCACCACTGATAAGTGGCTTTACACAGTTATATGTTTCTGGATCTTAATTTCTTTTTCCTTTGTAAAAGAATTTTCTTTTTTTAACTTAAATTTTTTTAAATTTTTTAAAAAATTTATTTTAATTTAAAAATATTTATTTTATTTTATTTATTTTTTGACTGCACTGGATCTTCGTTGCTGCCAGCAGGCTTTCTCTAGTTGCAGTGAGCAGGGGTTACTCAAGTCTCATTGTGCTGGCTTCTCCTGTTGCAGAACACAGAGGGCTCTGTGGTTGTGGCGCACGGGCTTAGTTGCCTCGCCACACGTGGAATCTTCCCAGACGAGGGATTGAACTCCTGTCCTCTGCATCGGCACGCGGATTCTTAACCTCTGGACCATCAGGGAAGTCCTGATTTTTTACATTTTTAATGGTTGAAAAAAATCAAATGAAGAAAAAAAAATATGTGACACAAGGAAATTATATGAAATTCTAATTTCAGTGCCCATGAATAAAGTTTTATTGGAACACAGCCCCATTCAAAAGGGGCTGACTCCAAAAGCAAAATTGGAGAGTTGCAACATAGATTGTATAGCCTATAAAGACTAAAAGGTTTACTGTCTGGCTCTTTATAGAAAATATTTGCCAACTCCTGGTTTAGAATACAATAACCAAAAGGTAACAGGCAAATTTGGCCTTGGAGTACAGAATGAAGCAGGGCAAAGGCTAATAGAGTTCTGCCAAGAGAACGCACTGGTCTTAGCAAACACCCTCTTCCAACAACACAAGAGAAGACTTTACACATGGACATCACCAGATGGTCAACACCGAAATCAGATTGATTATATTCTTTGCAGCCAACGATGGAGAAGCTCTTTACAGTCAGCAGAAACAAGACCAGGAGCTGACTGTGGGTCAGATCATGAACTCCTTATTGCCAAAGTCAGACTGAAATTGAAGAAAGTGCAGAAAACCACTAGACCATTCAGGTATGACCTAAATCAAATCCCTTATGATTATACAGTGGAAGTGAGGAATAGATTTAAGGGACTAGATCTGATAGATAGAGTGCATGATGAACTATGGATGGAGGTTCATGACATTGTACAGGAGACAGGGACCAAGACCATCCCCATGGAAAAGAAATGCAAAAAAGCAAAATGGCTGTCTGAGGAGGCCTTACAAATAGCTGTGAAAAGAAGAGAAGTGAAAAGCAAAGGAGAAAAGGAAAGATATACCCATTTGAATGCAGAGTTCCAAATAGCAAGGAGAGATCAGAAAGCCTTCCTCAGTGATCAGTGCAAAGAAATAGAGGAAAACAATAGAATGGGAAAGACTAGAGATCTCTTCAAGAAAATTAGAGATACCAGGGGAACATTTCATGCAAAGATGGGCTCAATAAAGGACAGAAATGGTATGGACCTAACAGAAGCAGAAGATATTAAGAAGAGGTGGCAAGAATACACAGAAGAACTGTACAGAAAAGATCTTCACGATCCAGATAATCACGATGGTGTGATCACTCACCTAGAGCCAGACATCCTGGAATGTGAAGTCAAGTGGGCCTTAGGAAGCATCACTACGAACAAAGCTAGTGGAGGTGATGGAATTCCAATTGAGCTATTTCAAATCCTGAAAGATGCTGTGAAAGTGCTGCACTCAATATGCCAGCAAATTTGGAAAACTCAGCAGTGGCCATGGGACTGGAAAAGGTCAGTTTTCATTCCAATCCCAAAGAAAGGCAATGCCAAAGAATGCTCAAACTACTGCACAATTGCACTCATCTCACACACTAGTAAATTAATGCTTAAAATTCTCCAAGACAGGCTTCAGCAATACGTGAACCGTGAACTTCCAGATGTTCAAGGTGGTTTTAGAAAAGGCAGAGGAACCAGAGATCAAATTGCCAACATCCGCTGGATCATGGAAAAAGCTAAAGAGTTCCAGAAAAACATCTATTTCTGCTTCATTGACTGTGCCAAAGCCTTTTGACTATGTGGATCACAGTAAACTGTGGAAAATTCTGAAAGAGATGGGAATACCAGACCACCTGACCTGCCTCTTGAGAAACCTGTATGCAGGTCAGGAAGTAACAGTTAGAACTGGACATGGAACAACTGACTGGTTCCAAATAGAAAAAGGAGTACGTCAAGGCTGTATATTGTCACCCTACTGATTTAACTTATATGTGGAGTACATCATGAGAAACGCTGGGCTGGAAGAAGCACAAGCTGGAATCGAGATTGCCGGGAGAAATATCAATAACCTCAGATATGCAGATGACTCCACCCTTATGGCAGAAAGTGAATAGGAACTAAAGAGCCTCTTGATGAAAGTGAAAGAGAAGAGTGAAAAAGTTGGCTTAAAGCTCAACATTCAGAAAACTAAGATCGTGGCATCCGGTCCCATCACTTCATGGCAAATAGATGGGAAACAGTGGAAACAGTGGCTGACTTTATTTTTCTGGGCTCCAAAATCACTGCAGATGCTGATTGCAGCCATGAAAATAAAAGACGCTTACTCCCTGGAAGGAAAGTTATGACCAACCTAGACAGCATATTATAAAGCAGAGACATTACTTTGCCAACCAAGGTCCGTCTAGTCAAGGCAATGGTTTTTCCCGTGGTCATGTATGGATGTGAGAGTTGGACTATAAAGAAAGCTGAGTGCCAAAGAATTGATGCTTTTGAACTGTGGTGTTGGAGAAGACTCTTGAGAGTCCCTTGGACTGCAAGGAGATCCACCCAGTCCATCCTAAAGGAGATCAATTCTGGGTGTTCATTGGAAGAACTGATGCTGAAGCTGAAACTCCAATACTTTGGCCACCTGATGCGAAGAACTGACTTATTTGAAAAGACCCTGATATTGGGAAAGATTGAAGGCAGGAGGAGAAGGGGATGACAGAGGATGAGATTGTTGGATGGCATCACTGACTCAATGGCCGTGGGTTTGGGTGGACTCCAGGAGTCGGTGATGGACAGGGAGGCCTGGCGTGCTGCAGTCCATGGGGTCGCAAAGAGTCGGACATGACTGAGCGACTGAACTGACCTGAAGCAAAAAGATACAATCTACCTCTGCTTTTTGCATTGTTACATACTTACCCTTAGATAATTATTTTTTTTAATGTTATAATTAACTTTGACAGTTTTTTTTTTGCTTTCCCTTTCTTTTTTTTTTTTTTCAATTTATTTTACTGGAGGCAAATCTGCTTAAATCAGAGGGAAGGAAAAGAAAGGAAGGAAAATAAACGTCTCAAAAAATTATTTAGGTATAAAAGATAAAAATTATATCTTTCTTCCACAAGTTATATGCATGTCCTCTAACAACTCTCTGAGTATATCCATTATGTATTTTGGGGTTTATATGAGGTTTTATTCACAATAATAAATAACATAACTATATTAATAATTGAAGGGAAAAATCCAGTCTGGTCCAGGGTGTTTTTTATTGCTTATTAATCTTACAAGTGACAAAGCAAATTCTCCAGTCACGGAAGAATGAGAAGAATGAAGCTCTCCACACAGCTCTTAAACATGCATTTCCAGGCTTCCCTTGTGGTCCAGTGGATAGGAATCTGCTGCCAGTGCCAGAGACGTGGGTTCGATCCCTGGTCTGGAAAGATCCCACATGGCTCAGGGCAACTAAGCCTGTGTGCGCTACGACTGCTGAGCCTGTGCTCAAGAGCCTGGGAGCCCTAACTACTGAGTCCATGGGCCACGACTACTGAGGCCTGCACCCCTGGAGCACGTGCTCTTCAACAGGAGAAGCCACCACAGCTAGAGAAAAGCCCTCACAGCAACAAAGACCCAGCACAGCCAAAAATAAATGAATTAGTTAAAATTTAAAACAACATTCATTTCCATGCCTCGTACCTTCCTTCATGCTCATGTTGTCCTGTCTGGTTGGACTACCCATCACCCACTTCTGTGTCACCCTTCAAGGCTGAGCAGATGGCACCAACCTGCCCACCCCCAGCAGAATTCACCCCTCCATGGCCTCCCCAAGTGCTGTTCACACTGAGATCTCTTACTTTGATGTGTGTCAGAAAGGCAAGCTTCCCAAGAGCAGAATTCATGCCCCATTTAGGCATCTGCTTGGGCATCTGATACCTGGTCAGAGCTCAATAAATTCTTGATAAATCAGTGAATCAGTACATGAATGTGTAATTAATTTGATCATTTAAATCTTGTGTGGGGTTCCTCAGAAGGATGATAAAAGCTGCCAACTCCTTCGGTGTTTTCCAGAAGGCTGGATCTTCTGTTTCTGAGAGTTCACCGTTCACTTGCTGACTATTGCCTAGATTGGCAAAGGACCGAATGCCAATAAGTCTCTCACTCCCTAGTTTTTCCTGCACGTGTTGGTTTGTGGCTGCCGGATGAACACCTGTGAACCAGGGAGCCAAAACTGAGTTTGATTTCCAGTTGTATCCAGTGACCGCAGGCGAGTCATTTAATCCCTTGGAAGCTGCATCTCCCCATCTGTAAAGTGAATCTAGTCATAGCAGCTGCCTGACAGAAATATAAAAATCAAGTGAGATGGCCTATGTCCAGGTGCTCTGCACACTGACAAGTAGTATACGAATGTGAGGTGTTACTACTCACTATCATAAATCTATATGATAAGTGGAGAGTTAATTATAGACATGGGGAACTAAATTTCCAATTCATAAAGAGCTGTTGAATTAAATTTGATATTTTGGGGACTCATGTTGAGTATATGCAGTAACTCATTTAATTGGAGGAGGAGTTGATAGTTTGATCATAACTTACATTGATTAGGATGAACAGTCCAAGGAATTAGATTCTTTCCTGTCCCAACCAGTTTTGCAGAGGTGTAATGACTGTAGGATGATTCTTTTATTTCTGACTTTTTCAAGCAACCACTTGAAATGTCTTCCTTCTGAGATATGAGGCTGAGTGCATGCATAATGCATTCTGGTATACTGTATTTCCTTCAGCTCTAAATTTCTGTGGTTTAATGTAAGCCTGATAACTGGGAATGAATTCTGTTTTACCACTAATAGACATTACAAAGTTGAAAGTGCATTTCAGCAGAAAAAAATAGCACCCTCTTTTTAATAACAAATCTTTGGGAATGATAGGATGAAGAAAAAAATAACCTCATAATTAAATAGTAACAGTACTTTAAAAATAAATAATACTTAAAATAGGAATCAAAAAAATTTGCTCTACTCAAAATTACTCACAAAGAAACATGTACATGGTAAAGGTATCCCACCAGAAATACAGATAATATGATTATCTGCCTGACTATAAGAAGAGGTGGCAGGAATACACAGAAGAACTGTACAAAAAAGATCTTCACGACCAAGATAGTCACGATAACGTGATCACTGACCTAGAGCCAGACATCTTGGAATGTGAAGTCAAGTGGGCCTTAGAAAGCATCACTACAAACAAAGCTAGTGGAGGTGATGGAATTCCAGTTGAGCTATTTCAAGTCTTGAAAGATGATGCTGTGAAAGTGCTGCACTCAATATGCCAGCAGATTTGGAAAACTCAGCAGTGGCCACAGGACTGGAAGAGGTCAGTCTTCATTCCAATCCCAAAGAAAGGCAATGCCAAAGAATGCTCAAACTACCGCACAATTGCACTCATCTCACATGCTAGTAAAGTCATGCTCAAAATTCTTCAAGCCAGGCTTCAGCAGTATGTAAACCGTGAACTCCCAGATGTTCAAGCAGGTTTTAGAAAACGCAGAGGCACCAGAGATCAAATTGCCAACATCCGCTGGATCATGGAGAAAGCAAGAGAGTTTCAGAAAAACATCTATTTCTGCTTCATTGACTATGCCAAAGCCTTTGACTGTGTGGATCCCAATAAACTGTGGAACATTCTGAAAGAAATGGGAATCCCAGACCACCTGACCTACCTCTTGAGAAACCTGTATGCAAGTCAGGAAGCAACAGTTAGAACTGGACATGGAACAACAGACTGGTTCCAAATAGGAAAAGGTGTACGTCAAGGTAGTATATTGTCACCTTGCTTATTTAACTTATATGCAGAGTACATCATGAGGAACGCTGGGCTGGAAAAAGCACAAGCTGGAATCAAGATTGCTGGGAGAAATATCAATAACCTCAGATATGCAGATGACACTACCCTTATGGCAGAAAGTGAAGAGGAACTCAAAAGCCTCTTGATGAAAGTGAAAGAGGAGAGTGAAAAGGTTGGCTTGAAGCTCAACATTCATAAAACAAAGATCATGGCATCTGGTCCCATCACTTCATGGGAAATAGATGGAAAAACATTGGAAACAGTGTCAGACTTTATTTTTCTGGGCTCCAAAATCACTGCAGATGCTGATTGCAGCCATGAAATTAAAAGACGCTTGCTCCTTGGAAGGAAAGTTATGACCAACCTTGATAGTATATTAAAAAGCAGAGACATTACTTTGCCAACCAAGGTCCATCTAGTCAAGGCAGTGGTTTTTCCCGTGGTCATGTATGGATGTGAGAGTTAGACTGTGAAGAAGGCTGATCGCCGAAGAATCGATGCTTTTGAACTGTGGTGTTGGAGAAGACTCTTGAGATTCCGTTATACTGCAAGGAGATCCAACCAGTCCATTCTAAAGGAGATCAATCCTGGATGTTCATTGGAGGGACTAATGCTAAAGCTGAAACTCCAATACTTTGGCCACCTCATGCGACGAGTTGACTCACTGGAAAAGACTCTGATGCTGGGAAAGGTTGGGGGCGGGAGGAGACGGGGACGACAGAGAATGAGATGGCTGGATGGTATCACCGACTCTGTGGACATGAGTTTGAGTGTACTCCGGGAGTTGGTGATGGACAGGGAGGCCTGGCGTGCTGTGATTCATGGGGTCGCAAAGAGTCGGACACGACTGAGCGACTGATCTGATCTGATAACTCATACATTGTTCATCTAATTCAAGTATACATGCTGATTACCTAGCATTTCCTTATAGTATTCTTGAGTATATGAAGATAAAAGTTACCCTAAAGATTACAATATCTAATCTTTACCTAAAAATTGAAGTTTGCTTGAGGTTCAGTGTCTTCCTACTCTAATCCATTCTACATAGACTGCTGAGTTAAATTTTCTTAAATGTCAACTCTGAACATGTCACCCTAGATCAGAAATCTTCAGAAATTGTGCCATGGCCAAGGTGAAATACAGTCCTCTCTTCCTGACACCTAGAGCCCCCACAGCATGCCCCAGCCTACAAATACCCAGCTTGCACTCTACCCAAACCAAACTCTTCCCCAGACACAGCCCATTCTTGCCTTCCCCCGCACTTTTGCTAGCGTTTGCTTGCCATCCACAGCCCATTCCCTGCCACCACTCCCTCTTTCATGTCTTCCCTGGTGGCTCAGCTGGTAAAGAATCTGCCTGCAATGTGGGAGACCTGGGTTCAATCCCTGGGTTGGGAAGATCCCCTGGAGAAGGGAACAGGTACCCTCTCCAGTATTCTGGCCTGGAGAATCCCATGGACAGAGGAACCTGGCAGGCTGCAAGGCCATGGGGTTGCAGAGTCGGACACAACTGAGCACTTTCACTTCACTTCTCTCACTCCCTCTTTCCTGTTTCTCTGGGTCACAGGCACCCAGTCTCAGAAGTCCATGCCACATGCGGCCTCTCCAGCCCACCCGCTAGGTGGGCGTGGCCTCTTCCTCCTCCTGTCTCCACCCACTAGGTGTACACCTTTCATGTGGTACTGACACAGCCTGCCTTGATTCTGTGTGAAAGTATCTTACCTTACTCTCCTTTACAACATGCATAGCAAACACCCTGTTCCAACAACACAAGAGAAGACTCTACACATGGACATCACCAGATGGTCAACACCAAAATCAGATTGATTATATTCTTTGCAGCCAAAGATGGAGAAGCTGTATACAGTCAGCAGAAACAAGAGCAGGAGCTGACTGTGGCTCAGATCATGAACTCCTTATTGCCAAATTCACACTGAAATTGAAGAAAGTAGGGAAAACCACTAGACCATTCAGATATGACCTAAATCAAATCCATTATGATTATACAGTGGAAGTAAGAAATAGATTTAAGGGACTAGATCTGATAGATAGAGTGCCTGATGAACTCTGGACGGAGGTTTGTGACATCGTACAGGAGACAGGGACCAAGACCATCCCCATGGAAAAGAAATGCAAAAAAGCAAAATGGCTGTCTGAGGAGGCCTTACAAATAGCTGTGAAAAGAAGAGAAGCGAAAAGCAAAGAAGAAAAGGAAAGATATAAGCATCTGAATGCAGAGTTCCAAAGAATAGCAAGGAGAGATAAGAAAGCCTTCCTCAGCGATCAATGCAAAGAAATAGAGGAGAACAACACAATAGGAAAAACAAGAGATCTTTTCAAGAAAATTAGAGATATCAAGGGAACATTTCATGCAAAGATGGGCTCGATAAAGGACAGAAATGGTATGGACCTAACAGAAGCAGAAGATACTAAGAAGACGTGGCAAGAATACACAGAAGAACTGTACAAAAAAGATCTTCCGATCAAGATAATCATGATGGTGTGATCACTCACCTAGAACCAGACATCTTAGAATGTGAAGTCAAGTAGGCCTTAGAGAGCATCACTACGAACAAAGCTAGTGGAGGTGATGGAATTCCAATTGAGCTATTTCAAATCCTGAAAGATGATGCTGTGAAAGTGCTGCACTCAATATGCCAGCAAATTTGGAAAACTCAGCAGTGGCCACAGGACTGGAAAAGGTCAGTCCTCATTCCAATCCCAAACAAAGGGAATGACAAAGAATGCTCAAACTACCACACAATCGCACTCATCTCACACACTAGTAAAGTCATGCTCAAAATTCTCCAAGCCAGGCTTCAGCAATATGTGAACCGTGAACTCCCAGATGTTCAAGCAGGTTTTAGAAAAGGCATGGAACCAGAGATCAAATTGCCAACATTGCTGGATCATGGAGAAAGCAAGAGAGTTCCAGAAAAACATCTATTTCTGCTTCATTGACTATGCCAAAGCCTTTGACTGTGTGGATCCCAATAAACTGTGGAACATTCTGAAAGAGATGGGAATACCACACCACCTGACCTGCCTCTTGAGAAACCTGTATGCAGGTCAGGAAGCAACAGTCAGAACTGTACATGGAACAATAGACTGGTTCCAAATAGGAAAAGGAGTACGTCAAGGTTGTATATTGTCACCCTGCTTATTTAATTTATATGCAGAGTACATCATGAGAAACGCTGGGCTGGAAGAAGCACAAGCTGAAATCAAGATTGCCGGGAGAAATATCAATAACCTCAGATATGCAGATGACACCACCCTTATGGCAGAAAGTGAAGAGGAACTCAAAGGCCTCTTGATGAAAGTGAAAGAGGAGAGTGAAAAGGTTGGCTTGAAGCTCAACATTCAGAAAACGAAGATCATGGCATCTGGTCCCATCACTTCATGGGAAAGAATTGGAGAAACAGTGGAAACAGTGTCAGACTTTATTTTTCTGGGCTCCAAAATCACTGCAGATGCTGATTGCAGCCATGAAATTAAAAGACGCTTACTCCTTGTAAGGAAAGTTATGACCAACCTAGACAGCATATTAAAAAGCAGAGACATTACTTTGCCAACCAAGGTCCGTCTAGTCAAGGCTATGGTTTTTCCCGTGGAGTTGGACTGTGAAGAAAGCTGATCGCTGAAGAATTGATGCTTTTAAACTGTGGTGCTGGAGAAGACTCTTGAGAGTCCCTTGGACTGCAAGGAGATCCAACCAGTCCATTCTAGAGGAGATCAATCCTGGGTGTTCATTGGAAGGACTGATGCTAAAGCTGAAACTGCAATACTTTGGCCACCTCATGCGATGAGTTGACTCACTGGAAAAGACTGATACTGGGAGGGTTTGGGGGTGGGAGGAGAAGGGGAAGACAGAGAATGAGATGGCTGGATGGCATCACCGACTCAATGGACATGAGTTTGAGTGAACTCCGGGAGTTGGTGATGGACAGGGAGGCCTGGCGTGCTGTGGTTCATGGGGTCGCAAAGGGTCAGACACGACTGAGCGACTGAACTGAACTGAACTAAGTATTTGAAGCCAGGGACTGTGTTTTCCTCATAGTTATTTTTCCTTAGTTCTGGTATGTATTATGTTTAACACACTATCAATAATTTAAAAAAATAAGTTAAACCACTTAATCTAGCAGTGACTGGTTTTAGGTATTCAGTCCTCTTCCTGGTTCACAGCCAGAGCCTTCACACTGTGTCCTCTATAGAGGAAGGGTCAAGCTCTCTGGGGCCTCTTTTATAAAAGCACTAATCCCATTCATGAGAGCTCCACTCTCATCACCTAAACACCTCCCAAAGGCCCTACTTCCTAATACCTCACATCAGGCGTTAAGATTTTAACATATAAATGGGGGGCAATAGAAACATTGAGGCCATAGAACAATCTAAAAGATAAGTCTTCTGATCCATAAACATGGATGCCCTATTTGTTTAGGTGTTCTTTATTTTTTTCAAGAATGTTTTATAGTTTTTAGAGAATATGCTTTTCTCTGTTTTACTCCTTTTGATGCTATTATAATTGGAACTTAATTTCATTTTCAGATTGTTCATTGCTAATGTATATGAATGCAATTGACTTTTATTTTGTATCTTGTATCCCACAAATTTGGTGAACTTGTTTATTAGTTCTGATGGTTTTTAGTGGATTCCTTAGGACTTTCTACATGTATAAGACTATTTTATCTGCACATCGAGGTAGCTTTAGTTCTTTCTTTCCAAGCTTGATGCCTTTGTTTCCGTTTCTTACCTGATTGACTAGACTCTTTGGTACAGTGTTAAATTGGTGTGGCGTGAGCATCCTTGTCTTGTTACTCATCAAGGAAGAGAACAGTCAGTCTTTTATCATTAAGCATAGTATTAGCTGTGGGTTTTTTTGTAAATAACCTTTATCAGTTTGAGGGAGTTCCCTTACATTCCTAGTTTATTGAGTGTTCTTATCATGAAAGAGTGTTGAATTTTGTCAAATGCTTTCTATGCAGCTATGAAGGTGATCATGTGTTTTTTTTTCCCCACTTTATTCTATTAATATAGTGTTTTGTATTAATTGAATTTCATGTGAGACCAGTCTTGCATTCCTGGGATAAAGCCCAGTTGGTCATAGAGTATAATTCTTTTTTAGTGTATTGCTGGTTTTCAGTTCGCTATTATTTTGTTGAAAACTCTTGCATCTATTTTTGTGAAAGATACTGATCTGTAGTGTTCTATCCTATGATATGTTTTTCTGATTTTTGGTATCAGGATAATATTGGCTTCACAGAATCAGTTGAAAAGTATTACTTGTAACAATTCTTGCAAAGAGTTGCTATTAATTCTTCTATAAATATCTGAAAGGATTCGATGGTGAAGCCATCCGGGCCTGGACTTTCCTTCATGGGTAGTTTTTAAGTCACTAACTCAGGCTCTGTACTCGTTATAGGCAACCTAAGAACTTAAGGGTATTAGATTATATGAGGCTAGTATTTAGGTATGTCTTACCTATCACTTACTCCTTGGAAGGAAAGTTATGACCAACCTAGATAGCATATTAAAAAGCAGAGACATTACTTTGCCAACCAAGGTCTGTCTAGTCAAGGCTATGGTTTTTCCCGTGGTCATGTATGGATGTGAGAGTTGGACTGTGAAGAAAGCTGATCACCAAAGAATTGATGCTTTTGAACTGTGGTGTTGGAGAAGACTCTTGAGAGTCCCTTGGACCGCAAGGAGATCCAACCAGTCCATTCTAAGGGAGATCAATCCTGGGTGTTCATTGGAAGGACTGATGCTGAAGCTGAAACTCCAATACTTTGGCCACCTCATGCGACAAGTTGACTCACTGGAGAAGAGTCTGATGCTGGGAGGGATTGGGGGTGGGAGGAGACGGGGACGACAGAGAATGAGATGGCTGGATGGCATCACTGACTCGATGGACATGAGTTTGAGTGAACTCCGGGAGTTGGTAATGGACAGGGAGGCCTGGCGTGCTGTGATTCATGGGGTCTCAAAGAGTCGGACACGACTGAGCGACCGAACTGAACTAGCTATTGCTTACACCTTGCTTCCACAGGATTCCAAACCAAGGGAGCTGTGAACATGAGAAATCTAGCCAAAAGGGACACCAAGTACCAATATGTATATACTAGTTTATTAGTAAATGCACCAGTACCTGATCTCGGGTGCAATGGCTTGGGGCAGGGCTTGGTTCCCAGCCAGAGATTGGGCTGGGAAAGGACCAAATGCTAGCCATCAGACCAGTGGTCAGTGACAAAGGTCCTGGCCCTTCGGCTTTGCAGAAAAGAATTTCCACAAAGAGGGAAAGTAGTGGAGCAAGGCAAGTGTGTATTCGGAGGAAAAAGAGTACAGTACATATGGACAGTCACACAGGCAGACTCAGGAAAAGTCTCTGACTTGCTGAGTCACGCCCTCATGGTAGTTTGAATTACTTTTTGGGCTATTTCTTCTGGGTTTCCTTTGGCCAGTCATTTTGATTTGTCTGGTTCAGGTATATCAAATTGATATATCTCAGGACTCTCCCATGCGTGTTGCATGCACCTCTTAGCCAAGGTAGATTTTACTGAAAAGGCATCTGGGTAGAACATCCCTTGACATCACTCCCCTTTGGCCTCCAAGGAGCCTTTCTGCGCATGTGCACAGAGCAAGAAATATGTGGTCTGGGCAGGGCCCAGCCTCCTCGCCTTAATTGCCCTGCTATTCTTGTCTTGGAGTTTCTGTCAGTAGAGAGCGAATCTCCAGTTGCTTTGCCCTGGGGAGGCCCGTCTTCCTCCTGCCTCGTACCCATCTACACTCATTGCAGGAGTAGTGAAAGAAAGCAAGGCTTGAGCCTGGCAGCCAAAGTGGGTCTTCCTGCTTCCTGCCCTTAGACTCTGAGCCAGACCTGCAGAAGCCCGAGCCAGACCTGCAGAAGTCCCACCCTGACCTCCCCCGTCAGGTGCAGGCACGGGAGAGTTAGGGCAGAGAGAAACAGACCGACTGGATCTCCCTAAGGGAGGCAAGTCATAAACGAAGCAGCTCACTTCACCAAAGTGGGACCCACCAGGAAGCCTATTACATGTTTAGTGCCCAGTGATGGCACACCTGGAAAATGGAGCCCAGTGGGTGACCTGGTCTTTGCCAAGTCGGATGGGCAGTTCCACCCTACCAGATGCCAGGAAGAGAGACACAGCAGACAAAAGCCGAAGGAAGGAGCCAAACTTCCTCTCCTACAAGGAGCAAAGCTGTGGATCATATCCAGTTCATTCTTCCGGTCCCAAACTAATGGTTCCTCTTTTTTCTTAAACAAATGACTCACACCTGTTTACTATGATGAAAATCATGAAATGGAGGAAATCTGGCGTAACTCATAAAAGAACCAACTCTGGAGCCGGACAGACCAGCCTCTGCATCCTGGCTCCTCTCCGTACCAGCTGTGTGACTGCAAACAACTCACTGTACCTTAAATGGGAGTGATAAAACTTGAAGGAGTAAGGATAAATGAGATGACCCATGGGTAGAGTGTATGACAAGCACTGATATACTTGGCCCTTGCGTAGTTCAGCATATGGCAAACAGTAGCACACTGTAAATATTTGCAGGGCTTCCCTGGTGGCTCAGTGGCAAAGAATCCGCCTGCAATGCAGGAAGATGCGGTTTTGATCCCTGGTCCAGCAAGATCCCCTGGAGAAGGGAATGGTCACCCACTCCAGTATTGTTGCCTGGAAAATCCCAAAGACAGAGGTGCCTGGCAGGCTAGAGTCCACGGGGTCAGAACGAGTCAGATAGGACTTTGCTACTGAACACCAACAGCCAAATGTTTGGTATCATTAATAACTTTAGGTGTCTCAGAGACCACAAGGCAACCCCGATGAGTAAGCTGAGCCCTGGAAAGATTAAGTGACATGTCTGAGGTTGTACATGTACTTGATGGCAGCAGTTGAAAAGGCGGTTCTGCATTTTTAGGCCTCTTCCTTTCCTTAGGAAATGGAACTGAGGAGATGAAACTGGGGGGAGCCATCCTTTCTTGCTGTTTTTACAGCATGAACCTTATGATTGCTCTGCCTGCCTCAGTCCCTTCCCGGAATGTGAAATCTCACGCTCCTCCCCCAGGAGAACCGCTGGACCCCGTCCAGCCAGGGGTGGTCTCCGAGAGATGCCATTACCCTCTCTCAGTGTTATATCCTGTTTCCTCCACATGGGATAAATCATTCACGAGCTCCTCTGTGCCCTCCACTCTCCCAGGAACTCCGAGGAAGCAGCGAGCTCCTCTGTCAGTCTGACTGAATGACACACTGTTCCCCTCCACTCTCCCAGGAACTCCGAGGAAGCAGCGAGCTCCTCTGTCAGTCTGACTGAATGACACACTCGTTCCATGATACTGGAAAGAACCGTTGCTGCCCAGATCCATGCAAGGGGACGGATGAGGGGGGTGTCACACAGATGCACACTGGGGCACACTAAACCCGGCCACACTGGGTCCTGGAGGACATCTGAGTCTCGTTTCATACTCCGTATTTGGAAATAGAAAACCCAAAAGGAAATCTCAACATCCTCTGACCCTGAGTGTACTCCTCCTCATATTCTAGCAATTGTGCAATCCTTCCTTAATGATGAGAGAAAGAACCCTAGCATCTGGCTGCAGTGGGGTTTGGGCTAGTGATGGTCATCATGGGATTTCTGCAAAATCTGCAGATGGGTGAGGAACGATCTCTCTCTGCCTTTCCACAGTAGTTATATAACTTGGTTGTAGTGTGTAGCTCTATTCAATATTATCAACATAATTGCCAGCATCATTTTTTAGTTATTGAGATCTAGGCTTGTAAAGAATAAAACTTTAAAAGTAGGAAAATTAAATGTTTTAGCTTACTGAAATCTCATAATTTCCATCAGTTTAAAATATTAATAGTTGTCTTCTATGATCATAACAAAGTCTGCTTTTACTACTGTATAGAACTGGGAACTATTCTCATTTGTAATAAGCTATAAGGGAAAAGAATGTGAAAGAGAATGTGTGTGTGTGTGTGTGTAACTGAATCACTGTGCAGTATACCAGAAACTAACACACCATTGTAAATCAGCTACACCTCAGTTTTTAAAAATCTGCTTTTAAACTCTAGTGCTCTATCACTTTAAAATTTTTTTTGCTAAATGGAAAGCATCAGCCTAATATTTTAAACTTTCTCATAAAATATTTCTTTATTCATGAAGACTCTAGGCATAAATGATGTCACTTGTAATTTATGACATGACTTGCCTTTAGCAGTACTCTGATCTGTGTGATATTATTGCTATTATGAAGATAATTATAACTGTATCACTTCTGAGACAATAAAAAAGTTTTTGTAGGTCTGTATGCAAAGCATTTGAAGATAAAGATTATTTTACTGACTGCCAAATGTAGCTTCAAGCAAGAACTATTGTGCAGGAACTTTTATAGACATAGATGAAATTCCTTTTGCCATTTGAACAGTGTTTACATTCAGGAAAGTTCACAGTTAAGTCTTTGATATACTGTGAAAGGATCTTTTGTTCTCTAGAAAAACATACTTCCTCATCCTTTGAGTCACCTTGTTTTTATTCCCTTGTTTACTTTTCAGGGGAAATAATGCCCACCCCCCAAGAAATGTCAAGGGAAGAACTCTTTCAGAAATCAAGGTCTTTCTACGTGAGGGAAAAGGGCTTGGTTACTGGCAGAAAAAAATTAGAAATATTTTTAAAACCTGAATGAGATAAGTAATGTAATCTCAAGCTTCAGAAGAATTATTTGGATAGGATTTTATCCAAGGCTAAAAAGGGGAATCTTTTTTTTATCATCATAATTAGCAGTGATCAGGCTCAGGAAACCTGAGACACTACTTGGGGCTACAGAGCCCAGAGGTACTTTTTAAAAAAATAATGAATTAATTTTTGGCTGCGCTGGGTCTCCGTTGCCGTGCACAGGTTTTCTAGTTGCAGAGAGCAGGGGCTACTCTCTAGTTGCAGTGTGCGGGCTTCTCATCGCAGTGACCTCCCTTGCCGTGGAGCACGGGCTGTAGACGAGCAGGCTCACAGTTGTGGCACACGGCTTGTTGCCTTAAAGCATCTGAAATCTTACCAGACCAGGGGTCGAACCCGTATTCCCTGCATTCAGTTCAGTTCAGTCGCTCAGTCGTGTCCGACCTTTTGCGACCCCATTGACTGCAGCACACCAGGCCTCCCTGTCCATCACCAACTCCTGGAGTTTACCCAAACCCATGTCCATTGAGTCGGTGATGCCATCCAACCATCTCATCCTCTGTCGTCCCCTTCTCCTCCTGCCTTCAATCTTTCCCAGCATAAGGGTCTTTTCTAATGAGTCAGATCTTCACATCAGGTGGCCAAAGTATTGGAGTTTCAGCATCAGTCCTTCCAGTAAATATTCAGGACTGATTTCCTTTAGGATTGACTGGCTGGATCTCCTTGCAGTCCAAGGGACTCTCAAGAGTCTTCTCCAATACCACAGTTCAAAAGAATCAATTCTTCGGTGCTCAGCTTTCTTTATAGTCCAACTCATCCATACATGACTACTGGAAAAACCATAGCCTTGACTAGACGGACCTTTGTTGACAAAGTAATGTCTCTGGTTTTTAATATGCTGTCTAGGTTGGTCATAACTTTCCTTCCAGGGAGTAAGCATCTTTTAATTTCACGGCTGCAGTCACCATCTGCAGTGATTTTGGAGCCCCCCAAAATAAAGTCAGCCACTGTTTCCACTGTTTCCCCATCTATTTGCCGTGAAGTGATGGGACCGGATGCCATGATCTTAAGTTTTCTGAATGTTGAGCTGTAAGCCAACTTTTTCACTGTCCTCTTTCATCAAGAGGCTCTTTAGTTCTTCACTTTCTGCCATAAGGGTGGTGTCATCTGCATATCTGAGGTTATTGCTATTTCTCCCGGCAATCTTGATTCCACTTGTGCTTCATCCAGCCCAGCGTTCCTCATGATGTACTCTGCATATTAGCAGGCAGATTCTTAACAATCTGAATCACAGTCACAACAATCAGAGTCGATCTGATTCTGAATCGCCAGGCAAGTCCTCAGAGGTACTTTTATACTGTGTTAGTAAAGAGCCCTTCTGCTAATTGTGTAGATTGTCTGCGACATACATCATGTGACATTTCCCCCGGTTGGTGGAATCCAGAACTAGTTTTATGATAAACTCAGGCTAACGCCACTCCTATCTGAATTATCTGAGTAATATTTATCAATAAATAGTATGACTGTTTGTACATGTGACTTCATAGCTGATTTTGAAAGGAAGAAGCATTGCTGTTTTGTTCATCACCGTATGCCCAGTGCTGGCACAGCACCCTGCACTTTCCTGGACACGCAGTAAACATGTGTTCATCAGATGAATGAAATAAATGCTTAGGCTTTCAGGAGGAAAATGTCAAGCAACAGTCTTGAGTGAACGTGTGTGCTTGCTTTTCTTTTCAGTTATTTCATTCTGTGGATATACTCTGTATGTTAGTATGTTTTTATGCTGCTGCTGTTTATGTTGCTTCAGTTGTGTTCCAACTCTTTGCGACCCCGTGGACTGCAGCTCCTCTCTCCATGGGATTCTCCAGGCAAGAACACTGGAGTGGGTTGCCAGTCCCTTCTCTAGGGGATCTTCCTGACCCAGGGATCAAGCCTGCATCTCCTGTGTCTTTAGTACTGCAGTCAGATTCTTTACCTTTGAGCCAGTGGGGAAGCCCTAGTGTGTATATCTGTCCTTACCTAACTTGCATAAGTGAAAGAATCCTTGAGGTTTAGGGGTTATCCATTCAAACCCCTCTATAATCACCCTTCCTCTGACAGCTAATTTGCATAAGTGAAAGAATCCTAGAGGTTTAGGGATTATCCATTCAGACCCTTCATAATCACACTTAATCTGAGTCATCCAGAAAAATGTACCTAGGAGCTTCTTTCCATCTAGATTGTACCATAAGTCTGTTAGTTGCTTAGTCCTGTCTGACTCTTTGAGGCCCCATGGACTGTAGCCCACCAAGCTCTTCTGTCCATGAAATTCTCTAGGCAGTAATACTGGAGTGGGTTGCCATTCCCTTCTCCAGGGCATCTTCCTGACCCAGGGATCGAACCCAGGTCTCCTGCACTTCAGGCAGATTCTTTATTGTCTGAGCCACCAGGGAAACCTGAGTTTGTACTACAAGCAGAGCATCTAAGGCAGTGATCTTCATGCCCTGGGATATTTCCAGTGGAGGTATTTTTTGTCTGTAAATGCGAAACAGAGGTAAGATTTACTACCATTGTTAGAAAAGCTAGTGTGTCGTATATGGGGCAAAGGAAAGGGACTGAAGCGTGTCCGTCACTGTTAAGCTTTCTGTGCTGTCCTCCATTTACTCTTTGTAGCTCTCCATGTGACAGGCAGTGATACCCCCGTTTTACAGATGAAGAAACAGGATCTCATTGTGTCATATGCTTTATGTCCTGTGGCCAGTAAGTGACGCCATCAGCTTTGTACCATAGAGCAGGCATTACTGCTGGTCATGTTCAGTATGGGCTGGTATAAAACTGATTCAGACCAGGTATAAATACTATATTTTACTAACCTTCTGGAAGAGATGCTTACCCATTGAGCTATTATCCAAATAACCGATATTGCTTTTTATAAATCTGATATATATTAAGAAGGAAAAAGTGATTGTTTTTCAAAAATATTCCCCACTTTCTTGAACCATATTACGCTTTGTAAAACACTGAATTCTATAACTCTCGAAAACACACTTATTTAAAAAAAAGAAAAAGGGTAAGCATAAAAAACCCACACTTATTATTTGAAGATAGTGTGATATAGTAAAAAGAATCTGATAAACGTGGCTTTTGGAATGAGATGGACTGGAATTTGAATCCTAGCATCACCGGTTAATTTTGTGTGACGGTAAGTCACTTAACTTCTCTAGGTCTTTGATTCCTGGCTTGCAAAGTAGAAATAACCATGCCTAACATGAAGAATCGTGAGTATTAAAAGTAATGTATGTGAAGTGCCTGGATTGTCAGCAATATGAGGGCAGGGGCAGGGGTCAGGGATGTATTGTTCACACTCTTCCCATTGCCTGGCACAAGCACAGGGAGACACTCGTCATCAGTGCTCACTGAGTGAGTGAGTGAATGAATTCTTCTCAGCAGCAAGATGGTTCAACTCTGCGCACATCAGTCAGGAATATTCTTTCAGAACTTTAAGGAGAGGAAAAAAGTAGTGCATATTCTCTTCTCTGCATTCTTGGAGATGCCTTTCTTCCTCCAGATGAATATATTCTTCAGAAGAATATAAGGGAAATGCACATTTGACCACCTGACCTGCCTCTTGAGGAACCTGTATGCAGGTCAGGAAGCAACAGTCAGAACTGTACATGGAACAACAGACTGGATCCAAATAGGAAAAGGAGTGCGTCAAGGCTGTATATTGTCACCGTGCTTATTTAACTTATATGCAGAGTACATCATGAGGAACGCTGGGCTGGAAGAAGCACAAGCTGGAATCAAGACTGCCGGGAGAAATATCAATAACCTCAGATATGCAGATGACACCACCCTTATGGCAGAAAGTGAAGAGGAACTCAAAAGCCTCTTGATGAAAGTGAAAGAGGAGAGTGAAAAGGTTGGCTTGAAGCTCAACATTCAGAAAACAAAGATCATGGCATCTGGTCCCATCACTTCATGGGAAATTGATGGGGAAACAGTGGAAACAGTGTCAGACTTTATTTTTGGGGGCTCCAAAATCACTGCGGATGCTGATTATAGCCGTGAAATTAAAAGACGCTTATTCCTTGGAAGGAAAGTTATGACCAACCTAGACAGTATATTAAAAAGCAGAGACATTACTTTGCCAACCAAGGTCTGTCTAGTCAAGGCTATGGTTTTTCCAGTGGTCGTGTATGGATGTGAGAGTTGGACTGTGAAGAAAGCTGATCGCCGAAGAATTGACGCTTTTGAACTGTGATGCTGGAGAAGACTCTTGAGAGTCCCTTGGACTGCAAGGAGATCCAACCAGTCCATTCTAGAGGAGATCAGTCCTGGGTGTTCATTGGAAGGACTGATGCTGAAGCTGAAACTCCAATACTTTGGCCACCTCATGCGACGAGTTGACTCACTGGAAAAGACTCTGATGCTGGGAAGGATTGGGGGCGGGAGGAGAAGGGGACGACCGAGAATGAGATGGCTGGATGGCATCACCAACTCTGTGGACATGAGTTTGAGTGAACTCCGGGAGTTGGTGATGGACAGGGAGGCCTGGCGTGCTGAGATTCATGGGGTTGCAAAGAGTCGGACACAACTGAGTGACTGAACTGAACTGAACTGACTGAATTTTAAAAAAAAGAAATCCTAGTGAACAAGTGAAATAACCTGAAGAGCAAAGCCTAACTTGAAATTTGTAGGCAAAGACCTGCCTTTTCCCTGGCACTTCAGCCTCTTCCATTCTCATTTTTTAAGGTATCCATTTCTCTCAAGTCTTGCTTGGAGCAGCCATACACTGGAAATGTTTTGAGTCCCCTTCAGGCCCCGTCTTTTGCATCTTTGAGCAAACATGTTCTCAGGAGCTCAGAAGTCGTCAAGTTCTCATTCCAGCTGCCAGAGCCATAAAGGGGCTGCCACGTTCTGGGCAGAGTGTGCACTGCGTTAGGAAACATCAGTTTGGTGTTTACACCAATACTTGCAGCAACATTGAACTTCCTGTGCGAGGTCATGAATGAACAGCAGATCATGAGTGTTAGTATAAGACTGAACATAAAGTGTTATTATAAGAGTTACTATAAGAGTTCAGTTCAGTTCAGTCACTCAGTCGTGTCCGACTCTTTGCAACCCCATGAACCACAGCTCGCCAGGCCTCCCTGTCCATCACCAACTCCCAGAGTTCACTCAAACTCATGTCCATCGAGTCGGTGATGCCATCCAGCCATCTCATTCTCTGCCATCCCCGTCTCCTCCTACCCCCAATCCCTCCTAGCATCAGATTCTTTTCCAGTGAGTCAACTCGTCGCATGAGGTGGCCAAAGTATTGGAGTTTCAGCTTTAGCATAAGTCCTTCCAATGAACACCCAGGATTGATCTCTTTTAGAATGGACTGGTTGGATTTCCTTGCAGTCCAAGGGACTCTCAAGAGAGGAGTGTTACTATGAGAGTGTAGAATTCTCAGCCTAAATTTCAGAAAATATTCTTGATTAAAATCCTGAGTTAACTTTTTCCCAGTGCTGATATTAATCTGATAGATATCTGGCTCACCTCTACTGAAAAAATGAGTGTTTTGTACTAAGCAATGTCTGTTTCACACTCAGAAAATAAAATAGTAATAATAGTTAACACTTGGACTTCCCTGGTGTCTCAGATGGCAGAGAATCTGCGTGCCATGCAGGAGACCCAGGTTCAAACCCTGGGTTGGGAAGATCCCCTGGAGAAGAGAATGGCAACCCACTCCAGTATTCTTGCCTGGAGAATCACATGACAGAGGAGCCTGGCAGGCTATGGTCTGTGTGGTCGCAAAGAATTGGACATGATTGATCAACTAATACTTTCACTTTCAATAATTAACACATATAGCGTTTAGTGTGGCCAGGCACTGTTCTCAGTGAATATGCCTATTAACCCTTCTTGACACATCCCTATACGGTTGTTAACCTCATTTAACAATGAAGTACCGTACCAAACTAACAAGTATCAAGAGCCAGGATTTGAATCCAAGGAAGTTGGTTCCAGTGTCTGTACTCTTCACTACTGTGTTAGAGGACATTTTGAGTAGCGGGAATACGTGTCTTTTCTATCAAGACTGAACAAAATACATATTTTTTGATCACCCAAGGAAAGTGCCTATGGGCAGGGTAGACCACCTCCCTACACGCTATTTTTCTTCACGTGCAATGTGTCTAGGTATTGTGTGAAGGCTGATATGAGGAAATCCTCAGAAAGAGCTTTCCAAGGGTTTTCCTGTGGCTCAGAGTAGTCACTCCACTACCCTGGAGAAAAAATATGCTGTAATATATTGAATAATAGCACAATACGAAGCATCCGAGTTAGTCAACTCACATACTAAGATTCTTGTCTTTAAACCTTGATGAAGTCTGTCTTTATGAACTTTCAAGCAGAATCCTTGGATACAATAAGAAGTAAGAAAGCAGATAACAGATTCACTCTCCCAGGGTTTGTTCCTTGAGAGCTGCATTTATCCAAACTCACTTGAAACATTTCCATGTGGGAGTGATCTTCCCACTGGGCGTCTTCCAGCACACATGGCCATTGTGCAGAGCTATAAAACTTGTTCCTTGGAAGAAAAGCTTTGATAAACCACTGTGCTGGGTTTATCTCTCAGTGCTGTGCTTAGTCTCTCAGTCATGTCCAACTCTGCAACCCCACAGCCTGTAGCCCGCCAGGCTGCTCTGTCCATGGGGATTCTCCAGGCAAGAACTGGAGTGGGTTGCCATGTCCTCCTTCAGGGGATCTTCTCGACCCAGAAATTGAACCGGTGGCCTGCATTGCAAGCGGCTTCTTTACCAGCTGAGCTACCAGGGAAGTCCCATGGCAAACCTAGACAGTATATTAAAAAGCAGAGACATCACTTTGCCAACTAGGTCCATATGGATCTCTAGTCAAAGCTGTGGTTTTTGCAGTAGTCATGTATGGATGTGATAGCTGGACCATAAAGAAGGCTGAGCGCCAAAGAAATGATGCTTTTAAACTGTGGTGCTGGAAAAGATTCTTGAGAGCCCCTTGGACTGCAAGGAGATCAAACAAGTCAATCCTAAGTCAGTCCTAAGGGAAATTAACCCTGAATATTCATTGGAAGAACTGAGAAGCTCCAATACTTGGGCCACCTGATGCCAAAAGACCCTGATGCTGGGAAAGATTGAAGGCAGGAGGAGAAGGGGACAACAGAGGATGAGATGGTTGGATGGCATCACCAACTCAATGGACATGAGTTTGAGCAAACTCCGGGAGATAGTGAAGGACAGGGAAGCCTGACGTGCTGCAGCCCATGGGGTCACAAAGAGTCTGACACAGCTGAGCAACTGAACAACAGCAAGGGGAGGGTGGATTGCCAAAGGGCCATCTCTGGACAAATCAGCTAGGAAAAAAGAGTCACTTTCTCCAGACTGCCCACCCCAGAGCCTAGTGCTGGCCATGGGAGCCCAGTGTGAATTTCATTCCTGCTCACACGGAAGGAGACAGGCGGAAGGGGCACTCGGAAGGAACCCCAGCTCCAGGCAATGAGAAGGTAGCTTCGGCATTCATCCAGCACTTAACGGCTTGTTGAAATCTCCTGCTCACCAGGCAGTGACCTGGGTGCCAGCTGTCCCAAGATGAGAAGTTCTGAATGTCTGTCCTTACTGATGAGAGCACAGGCTAAATAGAGAACCAGGAGTGTGATGGCTGACTGCGGCTGGAGATCTAGGGAGAAGAGGTTCTGGATGAGGCCAAGGGATCCCTGAAACTCCAGAGAAAAGGTGAAGCAGGGGACCAGTGCACAGACTCATGCCACGGGAAGTCAAATTGAGACCTGGGGGCTAACAGATCCAAGGTAGGGACTTGTCCCCAAGGGAAAAGGCAGGCGGTCAGGTAGAACGGAATGCAGAGAGACGGGGCAGCAGTGGAGCTGGCTTGAGGCTGAGCAGCATTGGGGGCTAAGGCCACAGCGGCAGAGAAACCTGTTTCCCTGGTGGCTCAGACAGTAAAGAATCTGACTGCAATGCAGGAGCTGCAGGTTCGAACCCTGGGTCAGGAAGATCCCCTGCGGAAGGAAATGGCAATCCCATGGACAGAGGAGCTGTGGGGTTACAGCGTTGGACAAAACTGAGTGATTGACACTTTCCCTTTCTTTCAGAGTGTATAGAAGTATCTGGAAAAGCTGAAATGTATCTATTATGCTGTAAGTTTTCATAAAGAGTCACTGTAAGTTTTCATAAAGAGTCGCTGTAAGTTTTCATAAAGTGTCACTGTAAGAAAACAGATGCTGCTGCTGCTGCGTCGCTTCAGTTGTGTCCGACTCTGTGTGACCCCATAGACGGCAGCCGACCAGGCTCCGCCGTCTCTGGGATTCTCCAGGCAAGAACACTGGAGTGGGTTGCTATTTCCTTCTCCAGTGTGTGAAAGTGAAGTCGCTCTGTCATGTCCAACTAGTAGCGACCCCGTGGACTGCAGCCCACCAGGCTCCTCTGTCCATGCGATTTTCTAGGCAAGAGTACTGGAGTGGCTTGCCATTGCCTTCTCCAAAGAAAACAGATACAAATTTTATTTGTGAATTTTGAAAAATTAATTTTTTTTCTCAAATTCAAAACATTCTGTTTTCAGAAAAGTGGTGTTAATGTGGGCTTGGAATAAACAGATCCTTATAAACAAATATAGATAAACATGTATGCACTCTTCTGCCAGATCTGTTCTGTTTTGTTCAGTCGCTCAGTCGTGTCTGACTCTTTGCGACCCGGTGGACTGTAGCCTACCAGGCTTCTCCATCCATGGGATTCTCCAGGCAAGAATACTGGAGTAGGTTACCATTTCCTTCTCCAAGGGATCTTCCCGACCCAGGGATCAAACCCGAGTCTCCCGCATTGGAGGTAGACGCGTTAACCTCTGAGCCACCAGGGAAGCCCTACCAAAGGATAAAACCCATTGCAGTCCCAATCTGACTAACCTTTAACCTCAGAGATGTTCTTGTAGCTAGAGCTCCATCTACCTTCTGAACTTTTGATTCCTAGCGAGGCTAGGCGCTTTCCTGACTACCAGTCCAAGTTTGGGACCTAAGTCACAGTACATAGTAACAGCATAGATCACAAGTCCCTTGAAAGTCTATCATTCAATAGATTAGGTTAGTACTTCTAATTCCCAAGGAGTTATGAAATGGTCAAAGAAACCGAAAAGTTTGACCGAGAAAGGAGAGTTCGGTCCACACGCTTGGCCCATTTCTGGTTGGTTCCCCAAAGGAGACATAGGGTGCCTCTTGGTATGGGCAGGTCGGTATAAACCCCCAACAGGTTTCTGCTGTAAGCCGTATGAGATCACTATGGAACCGCAGAGCAGGGCTCATCACTTGCTTCACGTAGGGCATGTCATCACACAAGCACACTGTAGAGTTAGTGCAGTACAGCAGAAAACGTGCCCGCTAGGAGAACAAAGAACTAGAACTCCAAGCATCCTTACCTTGTCCTGAAGAATCCCGGATGAGTCCCCAAGATGAAAGGTTGTTGGGGAATGACACAAAGACACTGGGATCTTGGCCTCCAGAAGAGAAGAATTCAATCCGGGGCCAGAGACGAGGCTTGCTCACTCAGAGCTTTTGTATAATAAAGGTTTATTAAGTATAAAGGAGATAGAGAAAGCTTCTGACATAGACATCAGAAGGGGGCAGAAAACATATATAACCCAGTATGGCCTGTGGCAGTTACTACCCAGAAAGAAAGTTTAATTCAGTACCCAGATGGAGTAATAAACTCCAATAGGCTGGGTGTTATCTACATTCTTGGTTTTTATAGGATGACCATGTGATTCCACGTATAAGACTGAAATGGATGCTATTAATAATTACTTTGGGACAATAGACATTAACAGGGACTATCCCAGTCCAGCAGATCACGTGATAAACTGGTTATTAGTCATTTTATTTCTGTTTGCTTTATTTTATGTAGAATGTGGTTTGGTAGGCTCCCTCTGGTATTTTGGAATTATGAGTTCAGAATGTATTATCATACAAAACATTTGCAGGAAACGGGTTCCCCACTCCTCCCACTTACCGTGTCTTAGTGAAAGTCTTCTTTGCATTATAAACCCGTAATGCATTCTCCAGTACCACACAATATGAATTCAAATCAGCATGGCTATCTTGCCACCTGGAGATCCTGGGGTCGCCATGGGAGACATTATTCCCATGGTCAGAGTCTCCCAAAATTGATGGAAATTGCTTTCTTTTAATAAGTAAAAAGAGCATAGCAACCATCTTAGAGCTAATCATGGACACCACAGCAGGAATAGCCCGTCCCCAGTAGATAGCCATTCTGACTCCTTACAAAAAAGCTGAGCCAGGACACCTAAGAAGGTTTAGAATTCCAAACGAACTTGACCTGCTATGCATGACAACTAAGCACATCCCCCAAACATTAAATTTCTAGAGGTTTCAAAGTGAAATTATCTGTCCACTGACTTTGACTAACACTGTAGTTTTTCTCAAAACCAGTGATCTCTAGATGCTTTGAAAACTCATTATTCTTTATAGAATTCATATTTTAGTTATAATTTGTTTTTTCTTATTTTTAAAATTTTTTCTGAAAGGACTGTTACTCGAGGTATTCATTCTAAGTACATTCTTTCCCCCAGAAAATGCCTCCATCCCCTGTATCCAGATCTTGCCCAGAAACAGCATCACTCCCTTGCTCTTCTCCTTTGTCTTTTGTGTTCATTCAAGCAGGAGCTTGAAGATATTTTTAAGAATATGTTTGTATATCTTGGAAGAAAAAAACAAGGAAGGGTTCTTTGAAACAGAAAGTTCTGTGTGTTGTTGATAAACCCAGTGGTTATCAGAGATCGAGACTGGACAGGAGGCCTTCTCAGACTGATTCTCTGTTTCTCCCTAACCTGTTTGTTTATCTTGTCCTCTTTGTTTTTGTGGGTTTTTCCTTTAAACAGAATAAAGCAATTAATTGTTTGGATACTTTGCTTCAATAAATTGGAAATATCACTTTCCAAAAGTAATCTAATAAACTTTAAAAAGAAGTAAGAAGGAATGTCCCTGGAGGTCCAGTGCAGCTGGTGGGGGTTCAATCCCCGGGTGGGGAACTAAGATCCCACACTCCTCGAAGCATGACCACATTTTTTTTTAAAAAAACAAAAGTAATCTAACGTTTCATCATCACCAGAATGATCCACTCAAGCCCCATTATCTAGTAATAATTGCCACCAAACAAAAGCTAAATCTGTAAGAAGCCACAGACTTTGAAATGTATTCTACCTGCTATCTTGAGTATAAACAAATCAGATAGTGAACAGAAGCTCTGAATTTAGCATTAAATAGATCACTAGACAAAGTTCATCTAGTGCATTTAAAAATAGGCCCAAATGCTAGAAATGGAGGTTTTTAACTAGTAGGCATGTGATTTTTACATCACTGAACTGGGTCTCCTCTCTCTCAGTTAATCTCGCCACACTTTGAATGATTGCTTTTTTGCCGATTGATTTATTTTCCCTCTTAGTCTAGCCATCTTTCAGGTTTAAAACTTTCAGCTTTATTGAGCAAAGGGAGTATCCAAAAGAATTCATTGCGTCTTGGTTTGTGTGAGTCTACCAGCAGGAGAATTTTATCACTCCCTCGGGGTGACTCAGAACCGTTTGGGTACCGCTGCCTGGTAAACTATTTCTCTTTATTTATGGTGTGTGAAACGTGAGGGAGAGTAAAATTTGGCCCCCGTGAGCGTTCCCTAAGCCTGCACATTGCTTTACTTCTGCTCCAAACACTGACGTGAGCAGGCTCTGCTGCAGACAGACCCAAAGGTCACTTTTCCATTTTGTTCAGATTGAGAAATACTTTAGATAATTATCTCTCTTTTGTATCTAAGAAGAATAGGAGCAGGGGGAGGGAGTCGTTTCATTTCCTTGAATTTTCCTTGCTGGCCTGTGAGGAGCCCTCTTGAAATTGTAAAACAGTGGAGACCCGGCCCACATTGGGAGCACGGTTCCTCCCCAGCTCAGCCCACCCCTTTGCTGAGAGGTTGCTGTTGCTGAAATCCTCTGTTCTTACAAACATAGCTCACTTGATGTCCCAGGAGTCTGCCTCCACATGCATAAGGCCAATCTGTATAAATCAGGGGCCAATCTGTATAAATCAGAGAACGTTTCCTCTTGGACGTATATGCTATTGTTGTTGTTAAGTTGCGCAGTCATATCCAGCTCTTTGTGACTCATGGGCTGTAGCCCATCAGGCTCCTGTGTCTGAAGAATACTGGAGTGGGTTGCCATGTCCTTCTCCAGGGGATCTTCCTGACCCAGGGATCGAACCAGTGTCTCCTGCACTGGCAGGCAGATTCTTTACCATCTGAGCCACCTGGGAAGCCTTCTTGGATGTACACAACCACTTCAAAGGTTGCAAACATGTATTGAAAGGCTCGCTTAGTGTTTCAGTTATGCCTCTGGGCTGTGGGCTGGTGCTTTTAAGGTGCCCAGAGGACGGCAGAGGGAAAACCACAGCTGGGTTGAAAAGACTCTTGTGTCACAGAAGACACTGTGGAGGAGGCTTGAATGGTGAGAGCCCAGGAAAATGAAAGCAGCTGTTGTTTGAGAAATTTAGCAACGACTTCTAGAAGGTGTCATTTTCAGGACTGCTTTCCTCATGTCCAGATACCTGCAATTTGTCCAAATTATAGTTTTGGATTTTATTTATCTAGCTTCTTTATCTTTTTTTTTTCCACAACCAGCGTATCTGTCTCATATGTACTTAGTAATCTTCAAACAGATGACCGTATTCCCCAAAACTTCCATTTAAAGGAATATGTTGGGAAATTTTAGAATTATGTTGACTGTTGTAAAAAGTCTCTTAAGCCTAGAATGCATAATAATGGAGTTTTCCTGGTGGCTCAGATGGAAAAGAATCCGCCTGCAACGCAGGAGGCTCAGGCTCCATCCCTGGGTTGGGAAGATCCCCCGGAGAAGGGAATGGCTACCAACTCTAGTATTCTCGCCTGGAGAATATTCTCACCAATCCCTACTTTCTCCAAAGTTCAAGCTATACTCTCCCATATTCTCTGACAATGTTTCAGTCTCCTGCTTCCCAGAGAAAATAGAAGCTACCAGAATGCAGCTCCTCCAGCTCGCCAGGTGCAGTTATAGAAGCCCACCCACCATAGCTATGCCAGCGCCCCCTCCTCCCCATCAAAGGCCAGTCTGTCCTCCCATCTGGGAGCAGAGATTTTGCTCCATCCTTTGTCTCCTTTTTCTCTGGTATCTTCATTCTCTCTCCTTTCTGGGTTCTTTCCATTGGTGTTTAACACACTCTAGTGTTTTTTCTGGACCCCACAAATCTCATTTGCTATTACTCTAGTTCATGTGACTCTAACTTCTTGGGTTTGGGGGGTAGTTTTCACGTAAACCTTGGTGTGCTCTGATAAGCTTATTCTACTTAGGCATGGCAGTCTAAGCCAAGGAGGAGACATTTCATCATCATAAACCTCTGGGAGTATGCACTGATGTGGGTAGATCGTCCCTGCGCTGTAGGAGCAGAGACAAAGGGCTCTTCGTGTCAGTGATCACTTCATCCCCTGCGTTCAACTGATCACCCCTCCAGCTGTTCTTTCTGCCCAAAATCCCCAGCCTCCTGGACTTTCCAACTCTTCCTGTTCCTTCAGAATTCTTCTTGGGCATTACCTCTTCCAGGAAGCCTTCCCTGATACAGCCAGCCTCAGGAGCCCTTCCAGTATGTTCTGCTCACAGGTCCTGCTTACTTACCCTGGCATGGATCTCCACCCACTCTCTGCGCTGATTCACAAGCACAGATCCACAACTGGCTGGAAGCTCCACGATGTGCAAAGCTGGGTCCTGTGTATTTGTGTCCTTCAGTTCAGTTCAGTTCAGTCGCTTAGTCGTGTCCGACTCTTTGCGACCCCATGAACCACAGCACACCAGGCCTCCCTGTCCATCACCAACTCCCGGAGTTCACTCAAACTCATGTCCACAGAGTCGGCGATGCCATCCAGCCATCTCATTCTCTGCCGTCCCTGTCTCCTCCTACCCCCAATCCCTCCCAGCATCAGACACTTTTCCAGTGAGTCAACTCGTCGCATGAGATGGCCAAAGTATTGGAGTTTCAGCTTTAGCATCAGTCCTTCCAATGAACACCCAAGATTGATCTCTTTGTGTCCTTAGCACCAAGCAAAAGTCCTGCTCACAGCTGGGGCTTTATTAAAGGCTACCACAGGCAGGTAGGCAGTCTGACAGGAAGGATGAAAGAGAGGCACTTGAAGGTTCATCTAAGTTATATATGTACAGACTTCTCCTGAAAAATAGCTCAGAAGCAAACTCTTTTCCCTCTTTTTGCTGATTCATTTCTTGCCCCCTTATCTCTAAATAATGTACTTAAGTTTCTTCTTGATTTTTCCACATTAAGCATGATCTTTTGCCCTCAACAATGTGCATTCAAGATTTAGCTCTCTTTCAGTGTCCCATCCCTACTATAAGATGCGCAGTTCATATCTTCCAAACCCGCTATATCATGCAGGTTTCTACTGGAATTTTGGTTAAGCCAATGTTGCAATGAGTATAATAATTATGTAATTATTATAATGAGTATGTAAAACATTGTCAACCAGAAGAACCATGTGATGTACTTACATCACACTTCTGCCAGTCTTCCCCCTCGATTTCTGGTTATGGAAAGTCAAGAGAAGATAAGGAACTTCTGCCAAAGTCTTCTCCAGAACCAGGATCAAAAACTCGTCTTCTGATTCCCATTGAAATATCTTTTTCCATGACATCAAGCTACCTCTCAAAAAATAATTCTTTTAAGTCTCAGTGAATCAATTTGAAGAAAAAAACAAACTTACATGATTATATCAAAGTATTCTTTATACAACTTTCATTTTACTCAAATCAATTTCTGATGACAACTCATATTTCTTAAACTTTAGGATTGAAATAAATGTAGACAAGGATCCTAGTTGTAAAGAACTTAGAAGCAGAGACTTCCCTGGTGGTCCAGTTGTTGGGAATCCACCTTCCCCTGCAAGGGACACGGATTTGATCCCTAGTCGGGCAACTAACTTCCCACATGCCACGGGGCAACTAAGGCCAGGCACTGCAGCTTGAGACTCCCGGGCCCTGCACCCGCTGAGCCCACGCGCTCTAGAGCTCGGCAGCTGGACACAGCCCAGGCACCTCAGTGAAGACCCAGCGCTGACAGACAGCAACAGAAACCCCAAACTTACAACAAGAAAGAATTTGCTCTGGTGTTGCATTTTGAAATGAGAAAACTCAGGCCCAGAAAGGCTGAGTGACTTCCCCAGGATGACCCCGTGAGTGAGGGGCCACACTGGGTTGGAACTGAGGCTTCCCCATTCAGGCCAGTCCCCACTCCACTGCACACTCCCTCCTCTCAAACACTGCTTCCTTCCCCTCAGGCACTTTGCTTCACTTGAAATCTGTGTCTTACAGATGCCCAGCCTCATTGTCTAACTACATTACACTCACTCATCCTACAAATGGCATTAAGACAGGTCAGAAGAAGTCAAAAATGGACTATAAAGTGTGTTGCTTAAAACCGGGCTGGTGTTGAGTTGCCTCACCGGGCTGCACAGCCAGAATCCCATATTGTGTTAGCAGCTAGGGAACGTGCCGTCAGTGGAAGGAGACAGGATGGAAACATTCCCAGGTGTCGTAAAGAATTGGGGGTCACACCGCAGGAGACAGAGGAAATCTGGCAGCCACCCGCTCCCCACAGTTCAGCCCCAGGGCCCCAGGTTAACCTGGGGTTTCTGGACTTTGTCCTGTGTTCTCTCTAGTTCCCTTCGATGACCCCTTTCATCGCCAGGTGATCAGGTCATGGCCACACGTACACAGCTGCAAGTCCCGAAATTTGCGCTGCTTTCTGCACTTGGCCTCCCAGAACCCCAAGACAGCACTGCTGAAGGGAGTCCTCAGATGGGGGCCCAAAGTGAGCTTAGTGGAGTGGGGGCGCAGGAGAGGGAGGGGAGCCCCGAGACGAATGCCGAGGGAGCTTGCTGGCACAGCGTCCAGGACTCTGTCCAGAAGGGAGCTGGAGCTCCCAGGTGCAGACAGGACACCGGAATGCCGTTAACGAAGCTGTAGCACTAACACGGCAGACAGGAGGGCCGACTCGTGTACGTTTTATAACGCCAGTCAGCTACGGCCGCTCCGGGAGCGCTTGTATCAGTTACCGGGTAGCTCCGTATCACCGGTACCCAGTGTAACCTGTGACTTATAATTCTGCCCTTAATTCATTAGAAAGCTTTACTTTACCCTCTGGTATTTGAGGTTCTAAGTTCATGCCTCACAAAGTAAGAGCCTTCACAACCTAAAATGAAAGTGAAACAGGAAGCTGAAAAAGCTGGCTTAAAACTCAACATTGAATAAACTAAGACCATGGCATCCGGTCCCATCACTTCATGGCAAATAGATGGGGAAACAATGGTAACAGTGACAGATGTTATTTTCTTGGGCTCCAAAATCACTGCAGATGATGACTGCAGCCTTGAAGTTAAAAGACAGTTGCTCGTTGGAAAAAAGGCTATGACAAACCTAGACAGTATATTAAAAAGCAGAGACATTACTTTGCTGACAAAGGTCCGTCTAGTTAAAGCTATGGTTTTTCCAGTAGTCATGTATGGATGTGAGAGTTGGACTATAAAGAAAGCTGAGCACCAGAGAATTGATGCTTTTGAACTGTGGTGCTGAGAAGACTCTTGAGAGTCCCTTGGACTGCAAGATGAGCCAACCAGTCAATCCTAAAAGATATCAATCAGTCCTTAATATTCATTGGAAGGACTGATGCTGAAGCTGAAACTCCAATACTTTGGCCACCTGATGCCAAGAGCTAATTCATTGGAAAAGATCCTGATGTTGGGAAAGATTAAAGGCGAGAGGAGAAGGGGACGGCAGAGGATGAGATGGTTGGGTGACATCACCGACTCAATGGACATGAGTTTGAGTAAACTCCGGGAGTTGCTGATGGACAGGGAGGCCTGGCGCGCTGCAGTCCATGCAGTCTCAAAGAGTCGGACACGACTGAGTGACTGAACTGACTTGACTGTCTAGCAAAGCCAAACCCCGTGGAATTCTTTTCTCCTCTCCCCAATGTCCTGCTTTCTAAATTGCCTCCTTCATTTCAGGAGAGCAGCTGTCAGGCTTCTGTATATTCTTGGTGGCATGGACCCCACTAGAGCCACTGTGTAGCTTTGGGATGGCCACAGTGGCGGTGCCTGTCATGCAGCCGTTCATGTATTTACTACACATTTCCTGAGATTCTGTGATGCCCAAAGACCAGGAGCTACACTGGTATGACCGAGATGGCCTCTGGATGTTCACAGTGTAGAACTGACGCCGGATTATGTATCTGGTCATATTTGCCTCTATATCACTGATTCCAACAATGCTATTTACCACTTAAAGAAATATTTTCTTTATTTTACTTTTTTATTTCTGGCTTCCCTGAGCCTTTGTTGCTGCATGCAGGCTTTCTCTAGCTGCCATGATTTCTCTTGTTGTGGAGCACAGGCTCTAGGTACACAAGGCATTAGTAGTTTTTGGCTTATGGCCTCTAGAGCACAGACTCAGAAGTTGTGGTGCATGGGTATCTTCCCATGGCATGTGAATCTTTGCAGGCTGGGGATCAAACCTATGCTCCCCTGCACTGGCAGGTGGATTCTTAACCCTGGGACCACCAGAGAAGTCCCAGAAATAGTTTCTTTAAAAATGCATGTATAGTATTTACAATAGCCAGGACATGGAAGCAACCTAGATGTCCATCGACAGATGAATGGATAAATAAGTTGTGGTACATATACACAGTGGAATATTACTCACCCATAAAAAGGAACAAATTTGAATCTGTTGAACTGAGGTGAATGAATCTAGAGCCTGTTAAACAGAGCGAAGGAAGTCAGAAAGAGAGAAACAAATATCATATATTAACACATATATTGGAATCTAGAAAAACAGTACTGATGAACCTATTTGAGGGCAAAGGTGGAGATGCATGTGTATAAAATGGACCTGTGGACACAGCAGAGGAGGGAGCCCTAAGCCCTAAAGTCGCTCAGTCGTGTCCGACTCTTTTGTGACCCCATGGACTATAGAGTCCATGGAATTCTCCAGGCCAGAATACTGGTGTGGGTAGCCTTTCCCTTCTCCAGCAGATCTTCCCAACCCAGGGATTGAACCCAGGTCCCCCACATTGCAGGCGGAGCGTTGGGACATGTACACTACCATGTATAAAATAGATAGCTAGCGGGAAGCTGCTGTATATAACACAGGGAGCTCAGCTCTGTGCCCTGTGATGACCTAGAGGGGTGAGGCTGTGGGGGAAGGAGGCTCCAGACAGAGGATATGTGTATACTTATGGCTGATTCACACTGTCGTATGGCAGAAACCAGCACAATATTGTAAAGCAATTATCCTCCAATTAAAAACATTTTTTAAGAGTGAAAAAATGCCTGTTATATATGCACACAGTAAAGGCATCCATTCTAGTTATTTCACGTGTGTATTTTGCCCACACTCCAAGTGGTGTTTTTGAGCTGGAGCGGCAGCCTGGAAGGGCCCCTCACCCACCGAGCCTCAGAGCACAGAGCCGTAAATACTCTGAGCCAGTGAGTGACGTACCTCGTCCTCCTGAGCTCTGTGTGTGTGCAGTGCATAGAGCTTATTTCTCTACAGCCTCTCAATGCCATTGTTTTGTTTTCTGGTTAATGGTTTTAACTCATCGTGGTTGTCCGAAAGTGCAGAGAATGCTGGGCCTTTGGAAGCTGAGGAAGACTGTCTTGCTAGATGTGAAAACACAGGTTTTACAAGAACTCCATGTGCTTTGAGGAAATGGTGGAGGAAACTCAGGGTAAACATCAGTAGACAATGACTTCATAAACAGGATTAGAATCTAAGATGATGAACCAACAACGGTATGAAGAATAGCTGAAAGAAACGATGGCTGCTGACATAGCCTGACTTTAACGCAAGCGAAACAGAGAACCGTTTGCCAAAAATGTTTGATGCTGGAAATACGTCTCCACAAGGAGGATGCTATGATAACCTGTCCACACTGATTCAGTTAGCGTTCCTGTTTTCAGAAAAGAATTCCCCCAAGCTACATGTGTTTGCATGGAGTTCTGGTCAGTGCCTCCAAGCATTTTTAGAACCTGGTCTTATTAAAACCCCCTTTGCTGTTCCCCACCCTAGTGGTTGGGTGGCTTTTCTACCCACCCTTCCTTTTCCCAGCAACTTAACATCTCAGAGAATCCTGTTGACCGGGAAAGCACAATAGATTTTAAAATTGCCACACAGATTTTGTGTTCTCGGAGGGAACATAAGGCTTGGGTATAAGACTGAAATCACCTGGGCCAGGAAATGCCAGGAAAGATCATTTAGCTTCTCTAATAATAAAAGCACATGGCAGTAGATGTCTCTTGCCAGGGCCACTGTGTGTTTCACAGAACCGAAGCATTTGCACTCTCTCTGCTGTAGTAGAGACGGCCTTGCGTGGCCAACCTTTTCCTTGGCTGTGGATGTCTGTTGGCGAGGCTTGAATTGACTCAAATGTTGAATGTTAACCTTTTGAAGTCTCTTGAAAATAAAAGATGCAAAAATAGAGAAGGTAGAATATACAAAGACCTGACAGTTTGCCCTGCCTCCACTCGCTGAGGGCTTCCCAGGTGACGCCAGTGGTAAAGAACTCGCCTGCTAATGCAGGAGACTGTAAGAGACCCTGGTGAAGGAAATGGCAAACCTACTCCAGTATTCTTGCCTGGAGGGTTCCATGGACAGAGGAGCCTGGTGGGCTGCAGTCCATAGGGTCGCAGAGTCAGACACAACTGAAGTGACTTAGCACGCACACCACTCTCCCTGAATTTAATTAGCAGTTGTCCTGTGAGAAGGTTTACAATGCTCAGCAGGCGGCATCCATGCTGGCTTGTCCATGCCAGTGAACTCTTGCCATGCCAATTTTTGTGATTTCCTAACATGGGTTTTTGACAGTCACCTACACACAATGATAACAACATTTGGTTTCCCTTAAAGATCGGTTTCTGCTCGTCTTAATCCATGAACCATCCTCTTGATTCCACTATCTACGTCTGTCTTCTCAAATTTTCCGAACGTCCTCTGCATCTTTTGTTCCTATTTGAATTTCAGCAGAAGAAAGAGATGAGTAAGGACTCTAAGTAAAGCTTGAGGTTGCTTTAGGCAGATTCTGCACTGTATTGTAGACAGCCATTCCAACAGCTCTGTCTAGACCAGAGAGCAGGAGAGAGGCCGCTGCCCACACACTTGTGGGGCACAGAGTCAGCTGAGGCAGGCGGCTCCCCAGAAACTGGAGCTGAGGCCGAGGCAGGGATCAGAGTCAAGCTGTGGGAAGTGCAGGATCAGGATTTGAGAACCACGCCACAGGGCCAGCAAGGTCGCATGTTTCCTGCCCCTGTCAGGAGATGGCTGTCCGCTGACCAGTGGCTGAGCACTGCTGTGCTGTTTGCCAGTTACAGGCTGGCAGGAAGAGTTCCTGCCAACGTTTTATTGTGAAGAGCACTGTGTGCAGAAGCTGAGACTGTTACATTCTGTTGCCGGTCTGCCTCTCCCACAGGCATTTAATGCGTCTTTGTTAGGCATCTGGACTTCCCTGCCAGCTCAGCAGGTAAAGAATCCGCCTGCAATGCAGGAGACCCTGGTTCAGTTCCTGGGTTGGGAAGATCCCCTAGACAAGGGATAGGCTACCCACTCTGGTGTTCTTGGGCTTCTCTGGTGGCTCAGATGGTAAAGAATCCTCCTGTAATGCAGGAGACCTGGGTTCAATCCCTGGATTGGGAAGAGCCCCTGGAGGAGGGCATGGCAACCCACTCCAGTATTCTTGCCTGGAGAATCCCATGGACAGAGGAGTCTGGCGAGCTGTGTCTATGGGGTCACAAAGAGGCAGACGCGACTGAAGTGACTGAGCACAGCACAGCACATGTATGTATAAGTCACTGTGCCAGCAAGATAAATGTAAAGTAAAATATTCATAAAGTGATATTTTTGCCCTCTTGTGAGCCCAAGTCTGTGAAACCTATAAAACGTTGTTCACCTTAATCAGACTGGGTATTTTTGTTGCTGAGTAATGGATTTTGTGAAAAGAGTCGTTCCTGTGGGGAGGATCTTTTTCAGAAACTTTGAACACAGATAGAGAAATAACATAGGATGCACACAGGGATGCATTCCAGAACATCGCATTAGGTGGAGAAAGGAGGATATTTGGGGGTTACAGTTTCAAATATTTTAAAGTATTCATCAACCTCATCACTTATACCAGAAAGTGAAGTCTGCGTAAGTCTCTGGGAGTGTTCAGGCAGAAAGGGGGAGTGTAGACAGAGTGGGGTTGAGTTTCGAGAAGTGGACAAGCAGGGTCAGGAAGGAGGGCTGATGGTGGACTTGAAGGAGCCTGTGAGAAAGGACCGGAGACCTTTCTAAGGCAGAAAGAGCTGCCTGCTCCTTCAGGACTAGAGAGACAAGAGTTGCTGCGGGACAAGCCACAGACCCGCCTTCTGCCTGTCGCCTGTCAGTGCTCACCTCATAGGCCTTGTCTTCAGGGCCAGGGAACAGTCCCCGCATGCCCCCCATCAACTCCCCGCTTCATCCCCCATCTCTGCCTGCTTGCTGGTCCCTAGACTTTATTTCCCACTTTTGTGATAAGAGCACTTACCATGTGAATGCCCTTTGGGGGAGAATTATTAAGTACAATTGAATATCAGCTGCAGGATCATTTTTTAATATTAATGACCACAAATTAGATCATCTCCTGCTTTTTAAGAACTAAGAGGATTAAAGAGGACAGGAGGTCATTGAATATGTGAAGGAAAATGTTGCCACCAGCCAGGGGGAAACCGGAGATGAATTACATACTTTGATGGCTTTGCCAGAGGTTGTAGCTAGAACACAAAGAAGCTGCCAGTGGACAAAGGTAGTTTTATCCTGTGATATCATTGTAGAAGTCGCATGTTGTTTATGAAAACTGGGTAAGGAACTATTGCTTTTTATTTTTAAGCAGCTGTCTTCATATGAAAGACCATCATACCTAGGGCCATATTAATGTGACTTTCATTGTATCTGTGATAGAAATTTCCTATATTTTTCATATGCATGCATGCTAAGTTGCTTCAGTCGTGTCCAGCTTTGCGACCCTATGGACTGTATCCTACCAGGCTCCTCTGTCCGTGGGATTCTCTAGGTAAGAATACTGGAAATAGGTTGTCATGCCCTCCTCCAGGAGATCTTCCTGACCCAGGGATCAAACCTTCATCTCTTATGTTTCCTTACTTTGGCAGTCAGGTTCTTTACCACTATCACCACCTGGGAAGCCCCTATTTTTCTTATAACCTCAGACGAGAATATGTTTTAGGCAAATGTATTCAGTACCTTATTATGGCCTGTATTACCCAGCGCTGTGACTTTGTTCTGCTTTATAAAATATTTTCCTGGAAGCAAAGATGCTGTTTCTTGTTATCCCCATATTCCAGGGAGTAGTGAATGTACCATAAACATACACAGAAATGTTTGAATGAGAAAATGAATGACTGAGTGCATTGAATTGCCTGCTAATCACCAAATCATAAGGAACTGTAATAAGTAGAATTTCTGATATTATCATGGCAGTTTTCAGCTTTGAAAAGTTTAAAGCACGTCTTCTGGAAGTAGGACATCCTGCAAAGATCGAGACCATGGCTCCTGCCCCACTGCCTCTCATTTGTCTTTTAATGAATGAATCAGTTGGTTTGCATGCATTGGGCTCCAAGTAGCAGAAAACCCAACATACAGTAGCTTAAGCTATAAGGACAGGGCTTCCCTGGTGGCTCAGTGGTAAAGATTCCACCTGCTAATGCCAGAGACGCAGGTGCAGTCTCTACCTCGGGAAGTTCCCACGTGCTGCAAAACAACTAAGCCTGCGTGCCACAACTATTGAGCCTGTATCTAGAGTCCAGAAACCACAGCTCCCGAGCCCACACATCTCAGCTCCTGAAACCCATGCGCCCTAGAGCCCATGCTCCGCAACAAGAGAAGCCACCGCAACTAGAGAGGAGCCCCCACAGCAACAGAGGCCCAGCACAGCCAAAAATAAATAAATAAATAAATAAAAGTTCTTTATATTAAAAAAAAACTAGTCTAATAACATTTATTATTTGCTAATGTAGAAACCGTAAGTAAGTGACTCCACGGCTGATTGAGCAGCTGTGTCATCAGGGACACCACCCGCTCCATCCTCCCCTCTGCCACCTCCTCCTCGATGCCCTGTGGTCACCAGGTGGATGCCCCAGCTCGAAGCACCACGTCCTCACTCCATGTCCAAGGCAGCGGGCGTGTGTGTGCTGCAAGGGAGGGGCAGGCAGTCTGTGCTGCAAGGGAGGGGCAGGCAGTCTGTGCAGGGCCGCGAGCGAGCTCTGTACCCGAGAGGAAAATCTTTCCCAGAAACCTCCCGACAGAATTTGCCTTATATTGTGGCTCACAGACTTTCTTCCCTGGACACATCGCTGGCAGAAGGAGATGGGACGGCTGGGCCTCAGTCCCAGCTAACCGTGATTCATCTGACTTCTGTTTAGAGAGGAGAAAGAGGGAGTAGATGTTGGAGAGGCAGCTGCAAACGCCTGCTGCTCCACACCTCGTCTCCAGCTGGAAAATGAGAATCGGCTGTGTTGTCCAGTCATTCCTCCAAGAACGAACTTTCCTTCCAAGAGTGTGTTCTGGCTATTTATATCATTTTACTGATGGTTTTTAAAAAATCATGAGTGTGAGGAGGAACCTAAAGTATAGGGCCTTGCCTAGGATTACAGGGCTTTCATGAGTCATGTCCCTCCGCTACTTTGGGTTGCTTCACTCTGAAACATTTTTTATGAGTTATAATTTACAAGGTCTGTTTTGTTTTGTTTTCCCATCTTGATTCATATGAAAGAGGACAACTCCTTGGGATTACAACATGCTTATCTAAAAGGATGTAGGATGCATCAGCTGTGACCAACACAGCAAAGAGCTCACCATGGGCATCAATTTGCATCAACAGTTGTAAGAGTCCATGATATTTTGTGTTTTGGGCAAAACTTTGATCCATGTGAGTGAATACGTGCGTGCATGCTAAATCACTTCAGTCATGTCTGACTCTTTGCAAACCTATGAACTGTAGCCCACTAGGCTCCTCTGTCCATGAGATTCCTTAGGCAAGAATACTGGAGTGGGTTGCCATGCCCTCTTCCAGGGAATCTTCCTGACCCAGGAGACCCTGTCTCCTTCATTGGCAGGTAGGTTCTTTACCACTAGCGGCACCTGCGAAGCCGTAAGTGAACACTTAAGTATTCACTTAAGTAGGGCGTTTATCAGTAATTGGATTGACTTGTTTGAACTCTTTCTAAATGAAAAGTGAAAGTGTCAGTCGCTCAGTTGTGCCTTACCCTTTGCAACCCCTTGGACTGTAGCCCACCAGTCTCCTCTGTCCGTGGATTTCTCCAGGCAGAAAAACTGGAGTGGGTTGCCATTCCCTTCTCCAGGGGATCTTCCTAAGCCCAGGTCTCCTGCATTGCAGGCGGATTCTTTACCATCTGAGCCACCAGGGAAGCCCTTCTAGATGAGACCAGTCCTCAAAGGAAGTGCATTCCAAGTCTTTCTCAACACATACTTCAAATAGTTCAGCAGTTTATCAGCTTTCTGAATGATCAGAGACTCTGAGCATCTTTCTGTCCCCAAGAAGCAAGCTTCCTCAAATGACATGCTTTCCTTGGTGTCTGTTGCAGTTTCTATCTGGGCTGGACTATCCTAGACTTCCTGCCTCGTACCTTTTATGAATCATTGTCATTTCACGTAAGAGATACCCTAAAATGGCTTTGGAAACCGCTTATCAGATGCGCTCCTCCCATCCACCTAGAGAAATAGACTCCTGTGACTGTAATGGCATTCATAGTGTGACTCAGAATTAGATAAACTCCCCAAATGCTTGCTCTTAAGTAAGTATCCTTGGAAATTCATGGTATGTATTTCTCTGGAATCCACCGTGTTTGGGCTGATGAGTGTTTTTGTCAAGAATTTGTCAATTTTGAAACATCTCCAGACTCCCACTTGGGGTTGGTAGGGAGCAGCCTTGTTGGCAGTGTGAGCTGTGCCAGTTCCCAGCTGGACACACAGGTGACAAAGAACACAGCAGTTCCTTTCTGCCCAGAAAGTTCACACACATTTTCTTCCTCCCTGATGGCCCATTGTAGGTGTCTTCGCAACTTCAAGAGCGTGATTTTGCAGGTAGCTGAGAGGGGCTGTTTGAGGGCCCTTTTCTTTTGCTTTGTGCTGTCATTTTTAGTACTTGTACTTGAAAGGCTATTCTCTTACAGCAGGATAACTGAATTGCAGCGAAATGTCTAAAGGAGATTGGTTTTTAATGAAAGTAAAGTTACTAGACAGCTAGGAGTCTGTTTTCTATACCTCTTCTGAAGTTCTTTTATTTATTTATTTTGTATTGAAAGAAAGTGAAAGTGTTAGTCGCTCAGGCTAGTCCGACTCTTTGCGACCCCGTGGACTCTGTCCGTGGGACTCTCCAGGCAAGAATACTGGAGTGGGTTGCCACGCTCTCTTCCAGGGGATCTTCCTGACCCTGGGATCACACTTGGGTCTCCCGCATTGCAGGCAGATTCTTCACTGTCTGAGCCACCAGGGAAGCCCATTTTGTACTGAAGTATAGTTGATTTACAATGTTGTGTTAATTTCTACTGCATAGAAAGTGTCTCGGTTATATATATATATGTATATATATACACGTTGTTTCCTCTATTCTTTTCCATTGTTCCCTGTGCTATACGGTAGGACTTTGTTGTTTATCCATTCTTTTATTTATTTTTAATAAATAATACACACACCCTAAACCCCTCGTTTACCAGATTTTGAGTCATTTAATCAATTAGAACATGTCAATGTTAAGTGGAATGGGAGAAATTATTTAGTTCAACCCCCTTTAGTTTCTGATGAGAAGGTTTAGCCCCAGAGAAGTTAATTGACTTTCCAAAGAGTACAGAGTAAGTTAGCAAAAAATTCACACACATCAGAACTATTTGGTTCATATACATCAGTTCCAAATATCCTTTAGCTATTTATTAAAAATCAAATCTATTTTTAAAGAATACATAATTGCCACCATTAAAGATATTAAAATAGAATCTGCCATGGACTCTGCAGATCCTTCCTAAAGCACTCCAGAAGTGTTTTGAACACCATTATTGTAATAAATTTTATCTTTATGGATTAAAAAGCTTATCATATTTCCATGTGTAAGTTCCATTATGGTTTTTTTAAATCCATTAGACTGTAGTCATAACTTTTATATGGATTTCTTAAATTGACACAGAATAAAACTCTATCTCAATTTTGAAATGTTTCTTATTTTTCTCATTTCTCGTGGAAAACATCTATAAGATACTGCTAAGATAACCAAAAACATTATCTCCTGGCTGAGGCAAGCTTGTCCTTGTTCTGTGTTGTCCAGTGAGATAGTCACAGACTACATATGGTAATTCAAACTTAAAATTTAGTTAATTAAATAAAATATAAAAATCAAGTACTTAGTAGGCATATTGTGTAATAAGCTATCATATTAGATGCCTCAGGTATAAATACTTCTAGCACAGAAAATTTTATTAGTTAGTGCTGGTCTAAAGTTCTTGTAGTCAGTATACATATTTTAATTTACTACAAATCTCTTACACTCTGTAGAAAAGTTAAAAAGTGGTGGCAAGTTTTGGGGAAAGTACTTTAAATGTTTGTTTGTTCTCTAAATGTTGCTAGCTATTCTGCATAGTTTTATTTTTTAAAAGAAGAATTAATTTTCATCCATTTTTTTGGAGCATGATTGTATATGTGGAATTCATGTCAACTGTCACGTCCTGGCTGCTGAATTTTAAAATATGCTGAAGTTATGGCAAAAGCTCTGTCAGTGCTGCCAAAGCTAAAAGCAGAAGTGTGTTAGTTACTCACTCGTGTCCCTCTCTTTTGCAACCCTCTGGACTGTAGCCTGCCAGTCTCCTCTGTCCATGGGGTTCTTCAGGCAAGAATACTGGAGTGGGTTTCCATGCCCTCCTCCAGGGGGTCTTCCCGACCTAGGGATCAAACCCACATCTCCTGCATTGCAGGCGGATTCTTTACCTTTTGAACCACCAGGGCTTCCCTGGTAAGGGCAGAAAGGTCTGGTTAATTGAAATCTTGTTACGATGTCATAACATTTGAAATGAACTAGTCTGGACATAACAGAATGGAAATTATGTTGAATTCATTCTTGATAGCCATTTTATTTGCAAAGGCCGTAAATTACCTTCCTACCTTTGTTTATCCTAACATCCAGTATGAAAAGTCCACTCACTAAGAAGGCATGGGTCAGCTCTTAAGACTGACCTGGTGTCATGCTCCAGGTCCATTTCCAAGCTCCCCTGCTCCACTGTAAGCAATTTGAGGGCAGTGACCAATCCTCCATGGCTTTTGTAGGCCTCATGGTACTTCAGATGATCCCTTGCCAATACATTTCCCATTAAGGCTTGTTTGAACAAAATTGATCTGGTCTACCCTGAAAATCATTGTATTTGGGAGCAGGCTCGTAGGGTACTTGGATGTGACTGCTTCAAATGCTTTTTATTGTGGAATGATAGCTACTGAGCTGACTGCTAGGATGGAACTCTTGTGTGGTTTTCAGTACTTTTGGTGAATCTGTGCTGAATTAAATTAGGGACCAATGAATGAGCCACAGGCTCTCAAAGAGAAAGACTAAAGTACCGCTAGTTCTGTTTGATCTGCAGGAACAGGAAGTCCAGTTTTAAAATAGAGATGAACTAGGAGAGCTATAAATACCATAATAAAATGAGAGTGGGCCCAGAAAATAAGCAGTTTTTAGTGTCTATGCACGTAACATATATCAGTGAAGCACACAAAGGTATATTTTCTGGGTTTCTTTTTTCATATATTTTGTATAAAATAGCCTTTTTCTGAGGAATGGGATTTCTTTGAAAATTAAATGGGTGAATGTTTATCTGCCATGACTTAGCTGGACCAGGTGGACTATAGTTCACTAGACTCCTCTGTCCATGGAATTCTCCAGACAAGAATATTGGAGTGAATTGCCATTCCCTTCTCCAGGAGATCGTCCAAACTCAGGGATTGAACCCTTGTCTCTTGCGTCTCTTGCATTGAATGGTGGGTTCTTTATCACTAGCGCCACCTGGCAAGCCCCATGATCCAGTCTAACTCCTTAGTTTATAGTCTGTGATGTGGTAGACGTTGGACTGAGTCTTCCCAGTATGCACGGGATTGATTTGCATCCTAAGAGCTAATGTGCATGATAAATAAATACATTTATAGATCTGTAAAAAAAAAAAAAAAAAGAATATTTTTTATAATTTAATTTGTTTCCTTCCCAACTCAATGGATGTAAAATCTGGTGAAATTTTGCCAGACACGAGCAGCATCTATCATGAGCATCTATCAACGGCATCTGTCAGGTTATGAGCTACTTTAGGACTTAGGGAGAAACAGCCCTTCTCTCTGTCCTGCAGGTCCTGGCCTTGGTCACAGAGAGTGATAATGTCTTATTTCTTCATTTTTAGATAACAATTGAAAGAGAGAGCGGTAAAGACGTGAGTTCCCCCAAGCACGGGGAGGAGGACCCAGACAACATGCCACACGTGGGCGGCAACACTTGGGCTGGCGGCACAGGTTGGTAGCATGGGCACTTTCCTGGGTCAGGCTTCCAGAGACTTCGTGAGCCCATGTGGACAGCCCACCAGCCCCAAGAAGGCTCAGGAATCAGTTTGCCTTCTCCTCCACCCCCGTTAGTCAGCTGGAGTGTTCTTCTGCGCTCTGACGCAGCGTGACTTTAAGACACGGAAAAGCCCTGGCATTTGGAGCCCTGCAGACTCAGCAGACAGTCGAGGTAGCAACCCCCGACCGCAGACAGTTCTGGCCCTCGTTCATCAGAGGGGCCTACTGTGACCTGCCTCCCAGGACTGTGGTGAGGAGTCGGTAAGATTATGACTGCAAAGCGCTGAGCTCAAGACCTGACATGAAAAATGCATTCACTAAAAGTGTTAACCCCCTCTTTTAAATTCCCTGTCCTTGGGACCATGACAGTAAATTCTTTCTGGACCAGCGGACTTTGAAAAGACATGGTCCTTGTCTTCCACATCTCAGAAGAGAGTACATCGAGGCTGCGGAGTTCTCAGATAAGAGAGATGGTTGTGGTCTGAGCCGATGCCTGGGGTTCGTCCCTTCCTCTTGGCTGCCTGTCGAGAGCATTGTTCCCAGCCAGGACCATGGCCTTCCTCTTTCCTCTGCGGCAGCTGGAGCGACACAGCTGTGGGGCCGCAGGAATAGGGCCAGACTGTGTGCGCATCGTCTGATCTTATCGCGACCGTGAGCCGTGCCAGCATGAGCTCCGTTCTCCGTCTTCCCCGAGGACAGTCTGTGCTCCTTGGCCTTGACAGCCTCAGGAGGAAATGGGCTACCGTGCACGGACAATGTGCTATCAAGCAGGCCTTGTGGACTCCTCGCTTGCTCTGTTTATTCATCAAGCATCAGCTTGAAAGGAAGGATATTTTTAGAAATGGCTTTTGATCTGGAAGTTAGTGTCAAGCCAGCAGGATTTAATCCCTGTGGAATGCATTGTGGGATGTGCTGGCCAGATGCAGGCTTCCCAGCCGTGGGCTCCTCTGGAGAGGAGGTCCTCGCTTCTTATTCAGCTCGCGTCTACCAGCTCGTATATCTGTCCGGGCTGATGACCCTGCTTTTACTTCCCAGCCTGTTTGTCAATCTGTCGAGGCTCTTTCGCTACAAATTCTTTCTCTCTTTGTCATTCTCTGCCTCAAAATTCTCTGCACTGAAGGTAATCATTTGATTACATGAGTCATTTGTTTCCTTTTTCATCATCAAAACCCCTCCACTGTCTTTCTCTCCCTTATCTTCACAGATTTAGGATATCCAGGCTTAGTTTCAAGATTATACCTTGAGATCTAGACTCTCTGGCAAGCATTTTCATTTTGGCACTAGTGGTAAAGAACCTGCCTGCCAGTACAGGAGATGCAAGAGACATGGGTTCAGTCTCTGGGTTGGGAAGATTCCCTGGAGAAGGGCGTGCCAACCCCCTCCAGTATTCTTGCCTGGAAAATTCCATAGACAGAGGAGCCTGCCAGGCTACAGTCCATGGGGTCGCAGAGTGGGACGCAACTGAGCTCACACTCAGGAGTCATGAGTTCAAATTAAAGGCTTCTTGGAAGTGCAGGTAGTGACGAATTCCACCCTCACATCTTCTCCACCCCCATCTGACTTTGCCAAGGGACTGACTGTCACTCACACCAGCTTCTAGACGGTTGTAGGTCATTCCCTCCTTTCGCCAGAAACGATCTCATCTCAGCACCTGGGAAGTTTAAAGTTCTCATTTATGACCTACCCATAACTAAGGAGCACCTCCGGTAGAAAGGGAGTCAGGTCTCAGGATAGCATTTCCACCCCTGAATCTCATGACCATAGTCCTCTCTGCCCATTGATCATCCATAAGCGACAGCCAGGAGTCACACACATCCAAGGTGGAATTTTCCACCAGCAAATTCTAAATAAAAAAGAAATAAGATGTGCTGGAATCAAAGGATAAAAATACTATAATTAATGGGCTGTTCTCATGGTATTTCCCAAAAGGAAATAACCTACCTGGACTTTGATAAGGGAAGCAGAGTATGCCGACTTCTTGCTTTTAACTTATTACACCAATTAAGGCTTCAAGGGAGAAACGGGAAATGTAGCATAATTTATCCAAAGCCTAAAAACACCTTCAAAATTTCCACTTTATGAAACTTAGAAATGGCCTCACTCTGTGCGACTGGAAGTTGTCTACATAGTGATGGTGAGAGAAGCCCCTTATAGAGCTCTCGTTTTGTGCCAGGCCCTGTGCTGAGTGTGACCAAGACACAGAGAAGTTGGGGACTTCCCTCCAGGACACATGACTAGTACGTTGGAACCAGGAGTCAAACCCAGGCAGTCTGACTTAACTATCCAGTACTGTGCTATATAATGCTAGTGTTAGTATTAATACTGTCAGTATGCTATACTAATCAATACTTCACTATAATAGACAGTATCATGCTACCCCTCCAGTATTGGGTTCTCTTCTAAGTTCCCAAGTTACGTGTAAAGGAAAAGAAGAAACTAATCGCTAATACTTTAATCATTATAAATCCAGGGTAATAAACTGGTAACCAAGGGTCCAAGTCGAGCCAATATGTATATTTTGGCGGTCCATGTCATGTTTTAAGATGATTTGAATTTGAATATATTTAGACAAGGCAAGTCCTCTCTAGTTAGCCAAGTTCTCACCACTTCTTATAATATTACCTACCTAGTCTTCTAGGCATTTAATTTATACCTACAACATACAATATTACATAATACACATTTACAAGCATGTAAAGTGTTAGTCGCTCAGTTATATCCAACTCTTTGCAACTCCATGGACTGTAGCCCACCAGGCTCCTCTGTCCAGGGGATTCTCCAGGCAAGAATACTGGAGTGGATTACCATTTCCTTCTCCAACAAGCATGTAAACTTGGGTTTATATTTTAAAACTGTCCTGAAGCTGGCAGTATTTATCTGTTGCATGTTATTCTAAGCTAAAAGTCAAAGTATAATAACTGACTTCTCATCTTGGCTCAGCCACTGATACGAGTTCACATGTCTGTCACTTAACCTCTCTGCGCTTTATTTTTACCACTTGCAAAGCAGAAGAAACAACGTCCATAGCCTGACCGTCTTTCTTTGATTTTAATGAAAAATCAGGTTACTGTGAAGAAAGAGGAGTGTTGTTCATTTAATTAACATATATATACGAAGTATTTGGGGCTTCTCCAGTGGCTCAGAGGTAAAGAATCTGCCTGCAAGACAGGAGCCACAGGAGACACGAGTTCAGCCTGGGCTGGGAAGATCTGCTGGAGGAGGGTATGGTAACCCACTCCAGTATTCTTGCCTGGAGAATCCCCATGAACAGAGGAGCCTGTCACAAAGAGTTGGATATGACTGAAGCGACCGCACGCATGCACACACCAAGTATTTATGGTGTTTAAGCCACTCTTACAGGTACAGAGCTACAAAGATATATAAAATATAATCCCATTCATCCTATAGGTGGTAAGAAAATTAAAACTTTAAGGAATAACAAACAGGGCATAAGAGTATTGATCCCTGTGTGGCTGTCATCAGGTGAGGTGTCATGGATTTTGGACTGAGCCTTGAAATACAGGTTGGAATTGGTTGGATGGAGAAGAAGAAGAGCATCCTAAACTGGGGGACACCTTGTGTTTCCAGAAGAAAGTCATTTGAGTTATTACTAGTTTTCCCACCGGCTCACCGATAAAAAATGTGCCTGCAATGCAGGAGCCATGGGAGACACGGTTTTGTTCCCTGGGCGGGGAAGATGCCCTGGAGAAGGGCGTGGCAACCCACTCCAATATTCTTGCCTGGGAAATCCCATGGACAGAGGAGCCTGGCAAACTACAATCCATAGTGTCTCAAAGAGTCGGACACAACTTAAAGGACTTAGCACAGCACGCAGGTGTAATTAATATACTTCATGGGACTGCCTTAAAGCCCTGCTCTTTTGTGCTTTAGATCAGACTAATCACCTGGACTTTCATGGTTTCCTCCCAGGTGGAAGAGACACCGCAGGCCTGGGTGGCATGGGAGGCCCTTACCGGCTGGACGCAGGCCACACTGTCTACCAGGTCTCTCAGGCCGAGAAAGACGCTGTTCCTGAGGAGGTGAAGAGAGCTGCGAGAGAGATGGGCCAGAGAGCGTTTCAGCAGAGGTGGGTGGTCCCACTGCATCCGGAGTGGGAAACGTCACGGCAGACCCTGGGCAGACCCAGGGTTCTGTGATTCTCCACTTCATGCAGCCACGTAGACCACAAACCGCAACCCATAGCCACCTCACCCCCCACTGGAGACAGCTGAGTGAACATAATCCCCAGCCCTTTCTGCTCAGGCCCTTTTAAATGTATTAACTGCGTATAACGTCACAGAGGAAGGACTGAGCACACTAGAAGGTAAAACCAGGGACTGGGCAGTCCAGTGGCAAAGGCTTCACCTTCCAACACAGGGAGTGCAGGGGGATCCCTTGTTAGGGAGCTGCGAGCCCTCATGCCTCAAGGCCAAAAAGGCAAAGCATAGAAAACAGAAGCATTATTGTCACAAATTCAATGGAAACTTTAAAAAAGAGTTCACATAAAAAAAAAAAAAATCTTTAAAAAAAGTTAAACCAAAGGTATTTCTCTCTGGAGAAACTAAAAGTCAGATCATTCCATCCACATCTATTCCCAGGCCACGTAGCAAATTGAGATAACGTTCCATGATGGTCCCTTCCAGCCCCTCAGGAATCTTGCAGACTTATGTGGAGACAGGACTAGTGTACACACACATACTCCCACACACACACTTTCACACACACCCTGGTTAAGTGCTGAAGTCCTGTGATATAGCGGCTGTGCCCTCCAGCAATACAGAGAAGGCGAAAGTCACTGGGCTGATGTGAGGTGAGGCCTGAACACACCCAGTATTTGGACCTTCCAGGAAGGGAAAGCTAAGTGAGCAAGCCAGGATGAGCAGAGTGACTGTGGTCAAGAGAGCCAGCCATATGCAGAAAGAAGGTACCAGCTAGGGCCGGTGGGGAGTGGGGTTGACTGTCAGTGGGTGGAGGCCTTGAGATCCAGGCACATGAGCCTATAGCTTTCATTCTGGAACCATGTGGGGCCACGCTGATTGGAATCATCTAGAACATGAGAAGAAACCTCATGACCCTTTCCCTAGACATCCACATGGGTTCTTCAGCTCAAAGTGACAAGTACCAAAGAACCAGGAAGATCTCCTTTGGGATTGAGAGTGAGAGTCCTGGTCTGGGAGGCAGATTTACGCTGTTGGGCTCCACGGAAGAAGCTGGGGACAGTTCAGATAAAGCACGCTCTCCAGCGTCCACGAGTTACAAAATTCCTCCCACGCAGGACATCTGGTATTACATTATGTGCTGGGCTTAAACATCCTGCAAGTAAACAGTCCAGAACAATGGGGACAAAAACTCAGGTCCCTCCAGACACACCCTCAGGAAAGCCTGCAAGGCTTCAGGCCCTCATGTGCTCAGCAGGTAGATATGACAAGTGTCACTCCCAGCCCCTCTGCCGGCTTCCCTGGAGACCTCCAACAATTGATTTTTCCTTGCCGTGTGTCTGTCTGTTCTTTTGGTGATAGGCGTCTCCCTTCCCCCTTCCTCTCAGAGAGATTGTAAGGACAAATGACTGTTAGGAATGGAAACAGTTTAAACTTCTCAAAAAAGGTGGGAGAAATCCAATAATGCAAGATCTTGTTAGAATTAAAATACAGTTTTAATTTTACATTTCATATAAATAACAAATATTTACTTGGGAAAAGAACTGAATAATTAGATACACATCATCTTCTCCTTCCCAACCAATGAGTTCCTGTTGTTCCCACACTGAAAACCTCACCAGTCCGTCTCAATTTTTGTGTAAGTGGGCAAGTGAATAGAGCAATTCACACAGAAGGACTTGTAAGTCGTGGTGGTGGTTTGGTCACTAAGTCGTGTCTGACTCTTGCAACTCCTTGAACTGTAGCCTGCTGGTCTCCTCTATCCTTGGAATTCTCTAGGCAAGAATACTGGAGTGGGTTACCGTTTACTTCTCCAATTGTAAGCCATGCTTGGGTGCAAGTGTAGAACCCCTTCTGTAATTCCCATGATGGACAGTGAGGAATCTGCTTCTCAAGTACAGTTGCTCCACAGGATAAAGAAATGAGGGAGCATCTGTGATAATAAGGCAACTAAATTTAGTGGATATAAGGGAGGAGAGAGAACAAGTGGAGAAGGGACTGAGAAAATCGTGAAAGTGTTGCTCACTTCGTCATGTGTGACTCTTTGCAACCCCTGGGACTGTAGCCCACCAGTCTTCTCTGTCCATGGGATTCTCCAGGCAAGAGTACTGGAGTGGGTTGCCGTTCCCTTCTCCAGGGGATCTTCCTGACCCAGGGATCGAACCCAGGTCCCCAGCATTGCAGGCAGCTTCTTTACAATCTGAGACACCGTACACCTCTACTAAATGCTGCAGAGAAGAATCCAAATCCAAGTGAGAAAGTACCAGAAGGTACTTCAAATACAGAGAAGCTGGACAAGGGGATGAGAAAGGAGAGGATGAAATAAAAGCATGTGGAGACCCCGAAAAAGACAGAAAACACACAGAAAAATGTTGTGTTCTACTTTTGTGTAGTAATAGTCCCATTTTGATGAGTATTCAGTTTAGTACTGCTAAAGTCTGGCATCCAGTCCCATTACTTCATGGCAAACAGGTGGGGAAAAGTGGGAGCAGTGACAGATTTTAATTTCTTGGGCTCCAAAATCACTGTAGATGGTGACTGCAGCCATGAAATTAAAGGACACGTGTTCCGTGGAAGAAAAACTATGACAAACCTAGATAGCATATTAAAAAGCAGAGGCATTACTTTGCTGACAAATGTCCATATTGTCAAAGCTGTGGTTTTTCCAGTAGTCATATATGGATGTGAGAGTTGGACCATAAAGAATACTGAGCGTCACAGAACTGATGGTTTCCAATTGTGGTATTGAAGACTCTTGAGAGTCCCTTGGACAGCAAGGAGACCAAATCAATCCATCCTAAAGGAAATCAGTCCTGAATAGTCATTGGAAGGATTGATGCTGAAGCTGAAGCGCCAATGCTTTGGCCACCTGATGCAAAGAACTGACCCATTGGAAAAGACCCTGATGCTGGGAAAGATTGAGGGCAGGAGGAGAAGCGGGCAGCAGAGGATGAGATGTTTAGATCATCACCCCGACTCAATGGACATGCATCTGAGCAAACTCCAGGAGATAGTGATGTACAGAGGAGACTGGCATGATGCAGTCCATGAGGTCGCAAAGAGTCAGACATGACTTAACTACTGAACAACAACAGCAAAGTTTTTCTTAAACTTTTTATTATGAAACTTTTCAAACATAAACAAAAATAGAAACATGTAATGAATCCTGTGGACCTGTTCTCTCAACTTAAAGAAGAAAATCTTGACTCCCTTCCTAGTTCCCAACCTCGAGTTTTTCGTTTTAAGCTAATTCAAGATTTTCTATCTTTTTTATCATAAATAGTTCAGAGTTTATCTCTGAATACTTTATTTAAAAAAATAAACATGCACAATACTATTCCGTTCAGTTCAGTCACTCAGTCTTGTCTGACTCTTTGCAACCCCATGGACTGTAGCACGCCAGGCTTCCCTGTCCATCATCAACTCCCAGAGTTTACTCAAACTCATGTCCATCAAGTCAGTGATGCCATCCAACCACCTCATCCTCTGTTGTCCCCTTCTCCTCCTGCCTTCAACCTTTCCCGGCATTAGGGTCTTTTCAAATGAGTCAGTTCTTCCCATCAGGTGGCCAAAGTATTGGAGCTTCAGCATCAGTCCTTCCAATGAACAACCAGGACTGATCTCCTTTAGGATGGACTGGTTGGATCTCCTTGCAGTCCAAGGGACTCCCAAGAGTCTTCTCCAACACCACAGTTCAAAAGCATCAATTCTTTAGCGCTTAGCTCTCTTTATGGTCCAACTCTCACATCCATAGATGAATACTGGAAAAACCATAGCTTTGACTAGATGGACCTTTGTCAGTTAAAAAAAAGAATCATTCTTCACTATCATCCAATAGTTAGTCTCAAAGCTATTTTGCAAGTCTAGGTAAATGCAGAATGAAGTCAAGGCCCTGCACATATGCTTTTATAGCAGCCTGTACCTTCTCCCCATAGTTCTCATCACTATCTCCCATTGTGTTACTTGTATGAATAGTTGATTTCTTCCTCACTGACTTCAAGTTCCCTGAGAGCAGGGTGTTTTTGCCCTCTATGACTTAGCAACGAAACAATAGCAAAACATCACCAGAAGCTACACAAAGAAGCTAGTACATAGCAAGCATATACATGTTTGTGAATGAATAATACACATGTGCGAACAAGTAACGCCATCACCCTTTCGTACTTAATTCAAAAACTGGCTGAAACCAGACTGACAGCCAGCCTGACCCATCAGCCTAGGGGTCCACCATATTGCCCTGAAGAGCCTAATTCTCTGATGGGTTTTGACATCATCAATGGAGCATTTAGTTAGCATTCATTTGTATCTGGATTTTGGCTAGATACTGGTTCTTACTTGTCAAGAACTGATTAACTCAGGAAGAATAACAGAAGTAGACAAGCATAAGACACGTACAAAGCAGGACAGACTTTAAACCAACGAAACAGGAATGAAATAGGTGGCAGGGTGCTTTTACATGCTTGGAAAAACCTCTCAGGTGGGCACCAATTGTGGAAATTGTACCCACGACCATTTGTAAGACTTATCAGCCCTACACAGTAGATCTTAGCTTATGTTTGTTTTCCTCATAAATGATCCAAAATTACAGTATTTAAATCTGACCTATATGAAAAAGTAAAATGAGACCTAAAATTCCCAGACTCTTACGTAACAATAAATATACCCTTTAAGAATACGCTGTGCCAGCAAAGCGCAGTCAGTTTGTGTAGATTACTAGGATGTGAAGCAGCTGTGCCCTGCAGTTTTGATCAGGGTTAAAGCAGCAGAGAGACACGTTTTCAGCCAGCTCTGTGGGCCGGAGAGTATTAGCGCTGGGAGTCTTGTCTGATGCAGAGGCCAACATGTCCTGTTTTCTTTCCCCACTCCCTTCTTCTGCCTTCACCTTTGAGAATGTTATCAGCTTTGAACACCTTGTAGGTGATCTTCGTGAAAGCTAACACAGCTTGGAATATGATTTCCAGATTTCTTCCTAATTAGAACAGCACGTGGTGTGTTCTGGGAGCAACATGCTCATGCCAGAGGTATCATTGTAACTGGAGTTAATTCAGATCTCTCTGCAAAAGCCAGTCTGCCTGGGGTGACTTACCAACTGCCTGTTCCTTCCTTGATATGTGTGTGTGTGTGTGTGTGTGTGTGTGTCCTGCTAAGGACAAGCTTTATGCCGACTTTTTTTTCCCTAACCTCTCTTCTTTGGGTGAGAGTGTACTGGCCTCCCAGGTAGGAAGGATGTTGGTAGCATATCTTACAGTGGTCATCATGCCCAGCATCTGTCAGGCTTGACACTTGAGACATATCTTCATCGATGAAAACTTAAAGAGAGGTTTAGGAGATTGCCAAAACTACACATAAGAGGTCAGATCCTATAAACATATTCCTTTCTGTCCTTCAGAACAGAGAGGAAATTCGATTTACAGAGCACCTTCACATGTCACCTCAGGAAACAACCATTCAGATGTTGTTTACCTTTCGGGTATTTACTTTTTGATAACCAGTGTTTTCAAACTGCTACTTGGCAGCACTTCTTGCCACTGGGTACCAGGGCTTGTGCTGGCACTGGAGATGCTGAGAAAAAATAAGACACGTTCCTTTCCCCAGAGGATTAGAAGAGAAAATATCAGAGCACCTCTCGTGTAGTAAAGTTCATTAAGTTTCATTAAACATTTGGCTCAAGTACACACACACATATGTGTACATGCATTTTTTGTATACTGGATCTCAATGTAAAGATCATTTTCTGCTGTGGAAAATATGTTTGAAAAACACTCTGATAGAGCAAAATAGACATGTATTAAAAGCAATAAAATGTATAGGTTCCATAGCAGATATCTATGGAAGATAAGTGAAAGAGACTGATCATGGAGGGTCCAAGCAAGACTTGGTCAAAGGACGTCACCTTTGACCTAGGTCTTGACACTTGAGGTGGCGCTAGCTAACCAGCCAGGTGATAGGGCGGGAACTGCCCGTCTGCCCTCATGGTGGTCTAAGCCCAACATTGTGTCATTCTAATAAGACTCCAGTGCTCTGCCCTGTGACGGATGGAATCTTCCCAGAGCGTGGCCTGATGGGAGGAATAGAGACCGTTCATTCTCAGCGAGAGCTAACGGGGGTTCATCTCCAGCCAAGGGAAATAAGAATACACTCCGGATAAGAGTTTTAGCTCAACACCGAGGATCCATACCTCCAACAGTGCATGCGTGCACACACTTGTACATACCTACATGCACACACACGGTAGCAATAGCTTAGAAAACTGTGTTGTGGTTAGGTTTTGATATACATTCATCTTTCCCTGGTCTAGTATTAGTACCCTTCACACTGATAGAAATTTGTAGAAATGTGTCATCAAATTAGCCTATTATGAATACAAAATTGCAAAACCTTCTACTTCTGACTAGTTTAAGATACTGTAGGGCTTTTCTGATGGCTCAGCTGGTATAGAGGGGACTCAGCTGTAATACAGGGGACACAGGAGATGTGGGTTCAGTCCCTGGGTTGGGAAGATCCCCTGGAGGAGGAACTGGCAACCGACTCCAGTATTCTTGTCTGGAGAATCCCATGGACAGAGGAGCCTGGAGGGCTACAGTCCATAGGGTCACGAAGAGTTGGACACGACTGAGCACGCAGCATGCACACATTTTAAACAGTGGAGTCTTATTTGTATTTCAGTGATTTATCTCAGTTTGTTTTGAGCATCTGTTATTCTAGGTATCATGCTAACCACCATGCAGATAAAGATGAGAAAAAATAAAGGAGACAGTTGGGGAGACAGGAAGCAGACTATAGCACAGGTAGCAACCACTGTATAGACAAGCATGAAGTGATATTAGAGCCCAGACCACAGACCAGAAGATCAGAGCAGGCTTCCTGGAAGAGGTGACCATTGATTTGAAGAGTTCATGGGAGTTAGCAAGTAAAGGAGGCTGGGAGAGAAACCAGGAAGAGCCTCAGAGGCAAGGGCGCAGGGTGTGTTTAGGAAACTGCAAGTGCAGAGGCAGGGCTGCAACTGAAGCAAATAATGAAAAAATAATAAAAAGGAGCACCAGAATTTCAGCACCACAATAGTGTTAGAACACAATTATCCTACTAAAAGTATACAGTCGGCAATTTCAGAAAACTCCTGTTTTATGAAGCAACCCCTTTATTGACAGTCTCTGGGCAGGAGCTGTTACCTTGGTCAACCAAATATATGTCCTTGGTCTTACAAAGCACCCCGCGGGATCTCTCTAGGAAGCTGCCACAGGAACTGACCGTCTTCCGGCATCATGGGCACACATCTGGGGTGCGGTAGTGGCGTGCTGCAAGGCCGACACACGCCAGCTCTTTCTATTTCAGGGGCCTCTCTGTTGATAAAATCAGTTACCACAAACATCAGCAAGCACTGCAAATCAGGGCTGCTTTTCCCCTGCAGGGCAACTTGTCAACCATTTCCCAGGGCATCACTACACAGACATTCCTCTCTTTTGAAACATTAGCTGGAGACATCACTTCTTGCCTTTCCTTTTTTTCTTTTTACTTAAACTAGCTGGTTTTCTGTATATTTTAATTGTTATTTTTTATTAATTAATTTCTGTTGAAGTATGATTGCCTTACAATGTTGTGTTAGCTTCTCAGTTCAGTTCAGTTCAGCCGCTCAGTCGTGTGTGACTCTTTGCGACCCCATGGACTGAAGCACACCAGGCCTCCCTGTCCATCACCAACTCCTGGTTCTTGCTCAAACTCATGTCCATCGAGTCAGTGATGCCATCCAACCATCTCATCCTCTGTCGTCCCCTTCTCCTGCCCTCAATCTTTCCCAGCATCAGGGTCTTTTCAAATGAGTCAGTTCTTCGCATGAGGTGGCCAAAGTATTGGAGTTTCAGCTTTAGCATCAGTCCTTCCAACGAACACCCAGGACTGTTTTCCTTTAGGATGGGCTGGTTGGATCTCCTTGCAGTCCAAGGGACTCTCAAGAGTCTTCTCCAGCACCACAGTTTAAAAGCATCAATTCTTCGGCAATCAGCTTTCTTTATAGTCCAACTCCCACATCCATGTTAGCTTCTACTGCACAGCAAACTCAGTCAGCCACACATATACATGTATCCCCTCCCTTTTGGTTTTCCCTCCTACTTAGAACACCACAGTACATTAAGTAGAGTTCCCCATGCTGTACAGTATGTTCCTATCATTTGTCTGTTTTATATCTTCCCTGATAGCTCAGCTGGTAAAGAATCCACCTGCAATGCAGGAGACCCCGGTGCCATTCCTGGGTCAGGAAGATCCACTGGAGAAGGGATAGGCTACCCACTCCAGTATCCTGGGCTTCCCTTGTGGCTCAGCTGGTAAAGAATCTCCCTGTAATGCTGGAGACCTGGGTTGGAACCCTGGGTTGGGAAGATCCCCTGGAGAAGGGAAAGGCTACCCACTCCAGTATTCTCGCCTGGAGAATTCCATGGACTGTATAGTCCATGGGGTCGCAAAGAGTCGGACAGGACTGAGGACTTTCACTTTCATCAATAGTGTACAGGCTTCCCTGGTGGCTCAGCAGTAAAGACTCTGCCTGCCAATGCAGGAGATGCGGATTTGATCCCTGGGTTGGGAAGAGAAGGAAATATCAGCCCACCCCAATATTCTTACCTGGGAAATCCCATGGACAAGAGTCTGGTGGGCAGGCTCTAGTTCATGGGGATCAGACAGGACTTAGCAACCAAGCAACCACAGCAATCAGTAGTCCGCGTGTGTCAATCCCAGTCTCCCCGTTTCTCCCACCCCACCCCCTTCCCCCTTGGTGTCCTTGCATTTGTTCTCTCTGACTTCTTGCTTTTTCTCCTCAAAGGCAAACTGAGTTACTGAGAAGTTGGCTATTTCTAGCAGTAGATGGCTGTCAGTGAAAGACCCACGGGTTCTGGCTCTCAGCTGTTGTCTTTTTCACCCTCCAACTTTAGGCTGAAGGAAATCCAAATGAGTGACTATGATGCTGCCACCTATGAACGGTTTTCAGGGGCTGTTCGACGACAGGTGCGCTCCCTCCGAATTATCCTGGATAATTTACAGGTAATCAACATGAACTAACTAAGAAAATAATCTGGTCACCCAATTAGACCCACCCCAGAACCACTGGAGAAATTTATCTGTATCCTAGGCAGACAGTCAGAAAAAATTAACTAATGCCAAAATGTCTGCATAAAATCTGTGGGTCACTCCGTGGCTGTCTTAGTTAAATTTTAGTAAAAATATTTGACCTCAGCTTTCCTCCTGTCCAGGAAGCAGTAGTTTGACCGGTGACCCCAAAAGCATCAGACTTCCTGATTTCCGTTATCTAGACCTACGAGCACCCCACCTCTACTAGAACAATGTAACACTGAATGAATTCTCTTCCACTGAACAAATGCTCACTGCCCTGGGCATTGAGGGTAGCTTCTGAGGGGCTCTGAGCTCCTGGGCAAGGCAGGAGGTGAATAAGAGCCAAAAGGAGGGATTCCCAGGAGATGAGGGTGGTGCCAAATGGTACTGGCGCCTAGACTGAAGAGGGAGGGTAGTCATGTCCTTTGTTCATTTCTTAAGCTATTGATGGGACAGGAAAACAGAATCCAGCCCTTGCTGTCAAAGAAGGAACTTAAAGAAGACAAGCAAACGGTTTCCTAAGATCTGTAGAGAAGAGCGTGCATGCTTCCAGCGGGGTGAGCGAGAGTCGGCTTTATGGAAGATGCGATGCTTGAGTTCACTCTTGAAAGAGCCTGAGCTCTCCAGCTGAGTGTGGAGTGGGGGCATCCTGACACGGGACGCGGCGCGCACAAGTGCACTGAGGCCTGGGGGAGCACAGGGAGCGCGGAGGAGCGCGCGGTCAGGGCGACGGAGCAGATTGTGCGCGGAGGGAGGCGATGGCAAGGGCGGAGGTGGCCGCGTCGCCAGGACAGACGGCGGTCCAGCCCTGGATGCCGTGAGAACGTGGCCACACCGGGCTTCACCCTGAGAGCAAAACGGCCACTGGAAAATCCACAGTCCCAGGGAGAAATACAAGAATATGTTTTTAACTGAAGGAATCCAAATGCCCTTCTGGTTAATTTGTTGATTGGTATTCATTGGGCACCATGCTATAGTTACTTTTACAAACATCGTTGCATTTTTATCTCACATCAGTCATTTAAGATAAATGTTCAGTTCAGTTCAGTTCAGTCGCTCAGTCGTGTCCGACTCTCCGCGACCCCATGAATCATAGCACGCCAGGCCTCCCTCTCCATCACCAAATCCCGGAGTACACTCAAACTCATGTCCACAGAGTCGGTGATGCCATCCAGCCATCTCATTCTCCATCGTCCCCTTCTCCTCCCGCCCCCAACCTTTCCCAGCATCAGAGTCTTTTCCAGTGAGTCAACTCGTCGCATGAGGTGGCCAAAGTATTGCAGTTTCAGCTTTAGCATCAGTCCCTCCTATGAACATCCAGGATTGATCTCCTTTAGAATGGACTGGTTGGATCTCCTTGCAGTATAAGGGACTCTCAAGAGTCTTCTCCAACACCACAGTTCAAAAGCATCGATTCTTCAGCGATCAGCCTTCTTCACAGTCCAACTCTCACATCCATACATGACCACGGGAAAAACCATTGCCTTGACTATGCAGATGACACTACCCTTATGGCAGAAAGTGAAGAGGAATTCAAAAGCCTCTTGATGAAAGTGAAAGAGGAGAGTGAAAAGGTTGGTTTGAAGCTCAACATTCAGAAAACAAAGATCATGGCATCTGGTCCCATCACTTCATGGGAAATAGATGGAAAAACAGTGGAAACAGTGTCAGACTTTGTTTTTTTGGGCTCCAAAATCACTGCAGATGCTGATTGCAGTCATGAAACTAAAAGACGCTTGCTCCTTGGAAGGAAAGTTATGACCAACCTTGATAATATATTAAAAAGCAGAGACATTACTTTGCCAACCAAGATAAATGTTATGTTTACAAGAAAAGCCAAAGGAAGAAAAGTCAGATCCACTACTGTGACTTCTTAAAGAAGTTTCAAGTGTTTCCCTTAGGGAATTTTTTTTTTTTTTTAATCCATCAAGGTGTTAAATGGGCTTTCTGGTTGTCAGTTTGGAACCCTAGTGACAGTTGAAAATAGCTACTGGCCAAAGATAGACAGGGCCTCCTGTGGAATATGGATCTGTACTTTGCAACCAAAGCAAGGAGACCTGGATTTGGTCCCTTTTGGGGCATCACCTGCCAGTCCCATGTGGTTCTGATTGACTCACACCATCCAACTGTCTTGCGGTTATTGTGTAATCCCAGTAACCAGGGGTGTTTCCTTGGTGAACAGCCCAAAGTCTGGCCAGGAACCAGCAAATCATCCTTTGACAGAACTTGGCAAAGCACACCGTGAAGCCCACATGTTGATTCCAGGAGGCTGGACCGATATCTGAGCAAAGGGAACGTCTGCCCCAAGTTAATGCCTCTTCCACATGACCCTCCGTTGCACCATGGGTCCCTCTTCTCAATTAAGACATCTTTCACCAGTGACCTCCTCTTGCTTCTTGACTGGCTTCCTCATGGGATATCATAGCGTTCTGGTGATTGAACCTTTTACGAATCAATAGCGAGAGTTTCCTTGTTAGAATAGCTGAATCTGTAATAACTCCAGTTATACTCAGTTCAGAATCTGAATCTCTGATTCCAGCTTTCCCTAACAAAAGAAAATATCCATTTCTACAAAAAGCCATTTCTACAAAAAACCATCTTCTCTCTAGTGTTTTTTTCCTAATCAACCATCCGTAATTTCATTCTCAGGCTCAACTAAATTAGCCTTTCTCTGATTTGTTTCGCCTGGCATAATACCTCCGTGGACCAACAGTTATCTTCTTTATTTTTCCTTCAGTGGTTCAAAATGGGCGTGTTGTTCAGATAAATAGTGTTTTTGAACACTGATGTGCTCTGTGCTTGGCACTGAGGGCACAATGATTAATAAGATATTATCTCCATACTCAACAAAGGTATTAGCCTAGTGATATGGGGAAGACAGGCACCTGCACAGATCATTCCTGTTTAGTATATAAGTGTCTGGGGAGAGCAAGGAAGACAAGGCAGTGGATGCCCAGAGGAGAAAGATTCAAGGGTAAATTTCACACTTTATTTATTTATGTCATATTTGGCTCTGCTGGGTCTTTGTTGCTGCATGTGGGCTTTCTCTAGTTGCGGTGAGTGGGAGCTACTTCAGTTGTGGCGCACAGGCTTCGCACTGCAGTGGCTTCTTTTGTTGCGGAGCATGGGCTCTAGGGTGCTTGGGCTCAGTAGTTGTGGCACACGGGCTTAGTTGTTCTGAAGCATGTGGGATCTTCTTGGACCAGGGATAGAACCTGGGTCCTCTGCACTGGCAGGTGGCTTCTTAACCACTGGATCATGAGGGAAATCTTAGGATAGAGTTTGAAGGAAAGGATCCGTGACCTGAGTCTTGAAGGACGCACAAGTATTTACCGGACAAACCAGGCTGCAAACAATGCCCAGGGGAAGGCACAGCATAGAGAAAGGGCTGACCCTGTGTGATCTCAGGGGTGAGCTGGGGCCAGCCACAGGCAGGTTACCACTCAGTGTGAAATGTAAAAGGCTTTGAGGCTGGGAGGCAAGTGGATGCCTGGTCAGGAACTTTATTCAGAGCCCCCACTTTGTGGTAGGTAAAGAATGGAAAGCATTTCCCCATTCACTTTATTTAATCTATAATAACTATGTTTCACCCAGGGGACTGAATATCTATTTTGCATAATGGTTCTTGACCTCAACACCCAAGCTGGTGAAGAAGATGCATATAGCTATAAGGGAAGACACAATTGGTAAAGCTTCAGAAAGCTTTTGACTAGTGCTCTGGTTCTGGAGACAGCTGTGTGAGCAGCTTCTAGGCTGGGCAGTTAAGGAAGGACTCACAGTGGAGGTGTCATTTGAGCTGGACCATGAAGGATGAGTATGGTTTCAGCTGGCAACTTTTCTAAGGATGCTGTTGGAAAGATGGTTTTGACCAGAGCTTCTCAAACTTTCTGTGGAGAGGGGCAGGTTTTGTTTTTTATTCAGTTGATCACAAATGAATACTTTTTTTTTTTAAGACCAGTCCTTCACACATGTTAATTGGGAAAATAATACCATTATGTTCATGTTTCTCTAACATCCTAGTAACCAGTTTAATGGAGCCTAAGGAAGAGTCCATGGGGTCACGAGTCAGACACGACTGAAGAGACTTAGAATGCACGCAAAGAAGCTTCTTTCTGCAGCAGCCCAGTTGATTGTTTCCAGTAACTCCTCACAAAGGCTACCTTGTTCTTCAATTCTCTTTTCCTTTTAACAGATTAATACCTTATAAGATAGAAATGAATTCCTGAAAAAATGATATAAAAAGCTAGCATACAAAATCCAAGCCCATACTACTAAATATTAGGTTCAACAAACCTAAAATTACTTTGTCAAACTGTCATATAAATTTCTAAATGATTACTATCAATTTACGTGACCTATTTTATCACAGACCAGAAACAAATGTTCACACACCAAAGGCAGTCGGGGTAGCTCTGGTCAAGACAGAAGGAACCAATGGGAAGAGGGCAAAGACTGTAACAGGCTGTCTGGAGAATGGCAAACTCCAGCATGACTCGAGCTCAGAGCTTCGGGGTGGGCCTGCGTGTAGGGGTGGTGGAGAGAAAACTGGAAAGAAGGTGGATCCACGGCAGTGAGGACTGTGGAAGCGGCTGAGAAAGGGAGTGGTGTGGTTTTATCTTCTGTACATAGTTTCAGGGACTTCCCTGGTAGTCCAGTGGTAAGACTCCATGCTCCCAATGCAGGGAATCCAGGTTCGATTCCTGGTTGGGGAACGAGCTCCCACAAGCCTCAACTAAAGATTCCATACGTCACATCTAAGACCAGGCACAGCCAAATAAATAAATAATATTTTCCTAAAAAATAAGAAGTTTTATAATCATTTAAGTCCTGTGCTCATGCTTAGCCGTGTCTGACTCTTACCAACGCCATGGACTGTAGCCCACCAGGCTTCTCTGTCCATGGGATTCTCCAGGCAAGAATACTGGGGTGGGTTGCCATGCCCTCCTCCAAGGGATCTTCCTTACACCACAGATCGAACCAAGTCACCTGCGTCTCCTGCATTGGCAGGTAGATTCTTTACCACTGAGCTACCTGGGAAGCCCATGAAGGGATATAATCTCAAAGGAGAGAGAAGTGGAAGGCAGGAAGTCAGATCATAGCATCACTTCAGTTATTCAGGTGGGAAGTGACCGGCACCCAAACCAGGGTGAGGGAAATGAAGAGGAAAGGATGGGACAGTAGGGAGGTCGGACCGCAGAGAGTTCCTGATGGAACGTGGGAGAGGGCCATGGTGACGTTTTTGAGCCCTCGGGGACAGAAACAGGGAACACGTGAGGCGAGGCTTGTGGAGAAAGCAGGTGTTTGCTCTGGCTGTTCTGACGTTTTCACACTACTGGGACATCCAGAGAGAAACATCAGGCATGATACTTGAAGGTTTTAAGTTATGACTCAAGTTCAAGAGCAAAATTAGGACCAGACAGGCTTGAGTATCTGTACTGAGATCTCTGTGCTTTTATGGTCATCTGTATAGAAGAGCAGCCTAAGCCAAGAGGAACGATGTGTAGACAGAGGTGACAGCAGAGAGCAAAGAGTTGCCTGGGGGGTGGGGGGTGCAGCAGGGAGAAATGGAGGCAGTCCTGTCAAGGAGCATCTGCGTTTCCAGAGAGAGCAGTAAAATGCTAATTACTGCTTCTCAGCACACGAATGACTCATCACGAGGCGTCAGTGGCCATATTGTTCAGTCACCAAGTCGATTCTGACTCCTTGTGACACCGTGGACTGCAGCACGCCAGGCTGCAGTGGCCTCTCCGTGGCCATAAGAGGACAGCTTAACTGAGCACCACCAAGGAATACAGTCCTGACTTCCAGGCTCTATCTGCAAAGGCATCGAACTCAGTCTTTGACAGGTAACCATTAGAAGGATTAAAAAACTAAAAGGCTGTAAACTGAAAAACTCATCTCATAGGAAAGAGTGCTAGTGACATACGAGAAGCTTTGAAGAGTTTTTGCTAAATTTAATGCAATGTGACCCCTATGAAAAATAGTACCAAAAACAATTCAGACTCCTAAGAAACAGCAATAGTAGCAAGTGAGACCACAAATCACATTAACATCTCTTACTTAGAGAGACGGGGAGAAGAGAGACCCCAAAAGCTGGTGAGAAGGCTCCGTATGTTAGCTCTCTGCTCTGTTTTTATTGACCAGCTTCCTTAGGGTTTTTACCTCTACAGTGTGGAATAATAATTCAAATTTTCCATTCACATTAGTAATTAGACTTAAGACTGGCTTGAGTCTGCTCTTCGTCCTTTGAATGTGGATGTCCACTTTGGTGTTGCATTTTTCACTCTCTTAGAAGGTCAGGACGATCTCTGGCCCCCCATGTTGTCACTACCAAGTAGCAGGGTCTGGCGGCAGCAGCGCTGGGAGTAGTGAGGGGGGTGGTCTGGGTTTTACACGGTGGCAGAGAGCGACGGCAGAAAGCTGGAAAGGCAATAACCCTGGGAGAGGGGCCAGACCAGCCCCAACTTGTCCTTGGCTTAAAGACAAGATCAAACAAAGGCCAAATGGCCCCACTGCAATGGCTTTTCCAAACAAAATAAGAAATGATGTGGAGATGAAGCTCTCATGCTCTGACTGTCCACAGTTCCAGCTCCTTTCCTGCTGAGCCCTTGAGCTAGTGGCATAGCTGTACTTCAGCTTCTAATACCAGTCTAAAATCTTCAAGGAGACTTCTAATAATAACAAAGTGGAGAATCTATCCAACCTGTTGTTGAACAGTTTCAAACAGCCATCTCATCATCTAAGAATAAGAGCACAAAAAAAATAAGATGTATGAAATTATTCTGCAGTGAGGTAGAATAATAAGTAATAAGATATAGAAGAAGATGTCAACAGGCTAGAATATTTTTCTTCAGAAAACAAAGATTTTTCGAAAACATCTGTTTTGTGTTCTCACAATCCAAAGAAACCTGAAGTATGTGAAATAAGACATCTTAAAAGGATCTGGCTAAGAGGCAAGCAGGAATAATAAGGGAATTGAATGCCATAAGGAAGGACTCGAAGAAAATGAAAAATGCAATGCCAAGGTTGAAATCTACATTGAAAGGAGGAAGAACAGACTCAAGCCAGTCTTAAGTCTAATTACTAATGTGAATGGAAAACTTGAATTGTTATTCCATACTGTAGAAGTAGAAACCCTAAGAAAGCTGGTCAATAAAAACAGAGCAGAGTGCTAACATATGGAGCCATGAGCCTTCCCAACAAGTAGAACAGTACTTAGCTAATGGTAAGTGCTCAGTAAATATATACTGAATGAGCCAGCAATATTCCCAAAGAGGCCACCAAAAATCACACATAAGCAATAATTCAAGTAATAGTAAAAATGTGCTGAGCTGAAGACAGGCCTAAGTCAATGGATCAAAAGAACTTTACTGAGTGCCAGGCAAAGTTAATGAAAAGAGATAAACACCTCACTACAGCCTCATGGAATTTAACACTTCAGAAACAAAGAAAATATAAAAGCAAACAGGAAGACAAAAACATAGCTGCCATCCAAGAAAGAAAAATTCATCTTACATGTATTAAATACCAGAAGATTGTGAAGAACGTCTGCAGGATCTGAGGGGAGAAAAGTTGTGACCCAAGAATTCCCTACTCAGCCAAAGTGCAAAACGGACAGACATTTTCAGATATTCAGAGGCTTTAAAAATACATGTCACTTAAGTATCTGTTTTCAAAATAATTTTGGATTCAATGTGTATGCACAGTATGCATATATATGTGTCAGTATTCTAGCCAGTTAAGAAGGGAATCAAATTCCTTGAGAGTGGGGAACTTGGGACTTCCCTGCAGGTCCAGTGGCTGAGATCCCACGCTCCCAATGCAGGGCCAGGATCGGTCCCCGGTCAGGCAGCCAGGTCCAGTGGCTGAGATCCCACGCTCCCAATGCAGGGCCAGGATCGGTCCCCGGTCGGGCAGCCAGGCCCCACACACTGCACCAAGACTGGGCGTAGCCAAGTAAATCCTAACAAAAAAAGAAAAAGGATGGGAATTCTGTGGCATTAAAGGACCAGCAGTGAGCATTAGAAGCAAATAATTGTGGGAAATATGTTGAAAAGAAAGTTTAAATGTCAAGAATAATGCTTTCTAAAGGTATATAAAAATAGTAAGTTTAAAAATAATAAATAGGGCCTGAATCCCCATATTATCTCAAAAGTTAAAACTCAAGAAGTTGGCATAAACAGAAGAAAGCAAAAGAAGAGAAACAAATAATGTTTCATTCCTAGATTAGAGAAATTGGAGTTAAGTCAGGCTTTTTAAGAGTTTAATCATGCTGGTATTTTTTAGATGTATTTCTTGCAAATCACATATTTCGATAAATACCCCTGGTTATTGTGCGGAGAGGGGATTGTCAGGGGGCAGGGAGCCAGTGGGATGCTGTTGAAGTGCTCCAGGTGGGTGGAGGTGACCGCTGACCTAGGGCTGCCATGGGCGCGGTACGAGATGGGCAGATGCCACCGAAGTTGAGAGGCTGTGCCAGCTGTCTAGGTGTGATACGTGAGGGAGAGAGAAGCCAAAGACGATTCCCAGATAACGCGCCCTGAACAGCTGAAAGAATGGGGTTGCCCCTTGTCGAGGGAACTTGGGGAGAGTGGAGGGTGGGCTCTGGGGCCAGTTTTGAACTATTGAATTTAACCTGCCTGTTATACATGCTCACAGATACATGCAGCTCCCTGCTCTTTTGAAGTAAAAAATGTTTAATTCTTGAGGGAGAGATGGGAAATTGCTCATAACAACTCATTGTAAAATGACAGTATGTTGTCACCCAGGTAATAGTTTAGTTCCTTGTCACTATCCAGGAGTACACACTCTTCTAACAAGAATCATCTTTGTTAAGTACGTGAATCACTAGTGTTTTGTTTTGTTTTTCCGTGGCAATGAGATGTTACTTCAAGAAACAGGGAATTCCCTAAAATAGGAAGATCCCTATCTGCTCTTTTTTGCAATACCATTTCACCATTTAGAGCACCTGGCAACCTAACAGGTATTTAATAGCTATTTATATTATGTCAAAATATCAAGAATCATAAAGAAAATTTTTTATTGTTTCCATTGATTTATAATTTGTTATTTTACAAATACTATACAAAAGTTTACCTTAATTCAGCATCCTTTTTGTTTGAATGGTACGAATCAATAGCAAAAAAGTATATGTTAGTCAGACATAGAGAAATGTTTAAATAACAGAAGCTAGTGAAGGAGGAGAGTGAAAAGGTTGGCTTGAAGCTCAACATTCAGAAAACAAAGATCATGGCATCTGGTCCCATCACTTCATGGGAAATAGATGGGGAAACAGTGGAAACAGTGTCAGACTTTATTTTTTTGGGCTCCAAAATCACTGCAGATGCTGACTGCAGCCATGAAATTAAAAGACGCTTAATCCTTGGAAGGAAAGCTATGACCAACCTAGATAGTATATTAAAAAGCAGAGACATTACTTTGCCAACAAAGGTCCGTCTAGTCAAGGCTATGGTTTTTCCCGTGGTCATGTATGGATGTGAGAGTTGGACTGTGAAGAAAGCTGATCGCTGAAGAATTGATGCTTTTGACCTGTGGTGCTGGAGAAGACTCTTGAGAGTCCCTTGTACTGCAAGGAGATCCAACCAGTCCATTCTAAGGGAGATCAATCCTAGGTGTTCATTGGAAGGACTGATGCTAAAGCTGAAACTCCAATACTTTGGCCACCTCATGCGACGAGTTGACTCACTGGAAAAGACTCTGATGCTGGGAAAGGTTGGGGGTGGGAGGAGAAGGGGACGACCGAGAATGAGATGGCTGGATGGCATCACCGACTCTATGGACATGAGTTTGAGTGAACTCTAGGAGTTGGTGATAGACAGGGAGGCCTGGCGTGCTGTGATTCATGGGGTCACAGAGAGTCGGACATGACTGAGCGACTGAACTGAACTGAATGTTTAATAAAAAAATCACTACTCCCAGGTATCCTCAATATCCATTTATATCTATTTCTTCACCCAACAAGTATTTAGGGATGGTCATCTTGAGATGGCTGGATGGCATCACCGACTCGATGGACATGAGTTTGAGTGAACTCCAGGAATTGGTGATGGACAGGGAGGCCTGGCGTGCTGTGATTCATGGGGTCGCAAAGAGTTGGACACGACTGAGCAACTGAACTGAACTGAACTGAACTGATCTATACATTTTACTCTGTAGAATGGATGTGCTTTCTACAAAGCCACTTAAACCTTTCTAATCTTTTCATTAATTCTAAAGGAATAGTAGAAGATTGGCTTGCTTGTAGAGTTTGTAGATAAAGGAAGTCTTTGGGCTTCCCTGTTGGCTCACCGGTAAAGAATCCACCTGCCAGTGCTGGAGGCATGGGTTCGATACCAGATCCAGGAAGATCCCACATACCACGGAGCAACTAAACCCATGCACCTCAACGAATGAGACTGTGCTTTAGAGCCCAGGAGCCACAGCTACTGGAGCCGTTGCTGCTAGAGCTGGCGCTCTCCAACAAGAGAAACCACCGCAATGAGACGCCCGCGCACGACTGGAGCCATCGCCCCTAGAGCCGGTGCTCCCCAACAAGAGGAGCCGCCGCAATGAGACGCCCGCGCACGACTGGAGCCATCGCCCCTAGAGCTGGTGCTGCCCAACAAGAGGAGCCGCCACAATGCTGCATCACAGCCAGAGGGTAGCCTCTGCTCACCACAAGCAGAGAAAAGCCTGTGCGACAGCAAAGACGCAGCCCAGCCAAAAATAAATAAATCAAATAATGACAACTGTTTCAAAGAAAATAAAAGAAGTCTTGCTTAACCATAACCCAAACAAGTGAAGATTTAAGATGAGTCAGAATACTTTCAGTGCTGAAGTCACAAGACCCCGTGTCACAAACCGCAAGATAATTGGTTTTTGTCAAGTTTGTTCCTCCTGGTGTCCTCACTGCTATAGATGTGTGGTGTGTGTGTGTGAGTCTGTGTGTGCTTTCTGGTTAACCAAATTATTTCCCAGAAAATGAAATTAACCAGAACACGTCATCCTCTGAGCACTCTAACTGTTCTTTACATGAAAGTAATAAAACTATATTTCTTGTTTAGAAAGTCTGTAATGTAGACTTTTTACTAGTGAAACCTATCTTTATATATAATGAATTCTCATTCATTTCAGTTCAGTTCAGTCGCTCAGTCGTGTCCGACTCTCTGCGACCCCATGAATCACAGCATGCCAGGCCTCCCTAAATTCTCATTAGTATGAATTTATTACATAATACAAAACAGATGGACATATTTACAAGAATACTTTTCTTCATGCAATAGAAATAACAATAAAAAACATGTCTTGGCTCTTTGTTATAAATAAAAATATATATTTAAATACAGTAGGTGCTTACTATTTAAAGAAACATTTTAATGAATCCCATAAAATACACAGACCAAAATAGTCAATATTTCTATTCCAGCACTCAGTAGAGTTTTTGAAGAGCCTCCCCGCCTCCAGCACATTGCCTTCAAGAACACCCATCCTGACATGCCTCTTCCTGTTTTGAGTTTCCGAGTACTGGTGGGCTGGCTAGATGATAGATAATAAATTATCTGTCCATATTTATCTGCAAGTTTTATACTTGAATGAATAGTGCTACTGTGTAAAAATGTCTTTGCGTCCATAGTTCTAGAGCAAACACCTAGCACATTCTTTCACTTCTCAAAAACAAAAAGTACTGGTTCTTGTTTCTAAAAATATCTGTGACAGGCAGAATCAAAAATAATTCATTTATCCACAAATAAAAATTTAAGAGAAGAGAATAGATGCCCACCAACATGGCTAAAATTAAAAGAAAAACTGTCAGTATCAAGTTTTGGTGAGGAAACAAAGGAAGCCCTCCTACACTGATCCTGGGAAATGTAAATTGGAAAACCCACTTTGGAAACCTATTTCACAGTATCTCCTAAACCTGAGTGTCTCCAGCATATCCACCCAACTGAAATACACACACACCTGCTGCAGAAGACGTGGTCAAGGATACTCCTGGCGACATTACTCATCATAGCCCCAAGCTGGAAATAACACAGTTGTAGATGAGATATCAGTTGTGACGAATGGTCAGAAATCACACGACTGGACATTGTTATGGCTGAGACAGAGAATCAAGAGCTGCTGGGCACAGCAGCGGCGGTGCCCCTCCCGGGAACAATGCTGAACCAAAGAAGCCAGACACAGAAGAGTATGTATTGTATGACCCCACTGTATGAAATGCAGAAACACACAAACCTAGTCTGTGACGACAGAAGTCAGGCGGGTGGGGGCAGGGGTCCTTGGCAGGGCCTGGGTCAAGTCCAAGAGAGACTCCGGGAGGCCAGGGGGTACGGGTGTTACAGGGTGTGTTTGCTTTTAAAGTTCACTGCCTCTGCACTTGAGATTTATACACTTTATTGTGAGTATATTATACTTGAATTTTAAAAGTTGACCCAAAAAAGCGGGTGGCAGATTTACTGGAAAAAGCGTATCCCTTCCTTCACTCTAACCCCAAATTTTATTAAGTCGTTTTCTTATTGGTATACAGAATGGGAACAAAGCCTTCACAAACTGCTGCTGCTGCTGCTAAATCACTTCAGTCGTGTCCGACTCTGTGCGACCCCATAGATGGAAGCCCACCAGGCTTCCCCGTCCCTGGGATTCTCCAGGCAAGAACACTGGAGTGGGTTGCCATTTCCTCTCCAATGTGTGAAAGTGAAAGTGAAGTCGCTCAGTCATATCCGACCCTTAGCGACCCCACGGACTGCAGCCTACCAGGCTCCTCCATCCATGGGATTTTCTAGGCAAGAGTACTGGAGTGGCTTGCCATTGCCTTCTCTGTCACAAACTAGAGAGGATGTTAAAAGAAGATATCTGTGCACAAGAAAAGAAGCAAACCAGCAGTAGAAAGTTAAGACCCCAGATCTCTAGGTTCTTCCATGATGGACAGTCTAGAGACAGCAGACAAACATGATGTTATAAGGGAAAAATAAGTATTTTGTAATTTGATAACGCCCTCACTAAGGGCAATAATAGATCCCCTAGAAAGGACCTCCTTTTATTATAATGTTTACTAATTATTAGCATTGTTGTTGTTGTTCAGTTGCTAAGTTGTGTCCGACTCTCTGCAGCCCAATGAACTACAGCAAGCCAGGCTTCCCTGTCCTTCTCCATCACCTTGAGTTTGGCAAACTCTTGTCGATTGAGTCAGTGATGCCAGCCAACCACCTCATCCTCTGTCAGCCCCCTCTCTCCTTGCCCTCAGTCTTTCCCAGCATCAGGGTCTTTTCCAATTATTAGCACAGGTACCAAAAGAAGAATTTTGCAGTGCTGTTGGACTGGTTGTTTACCATACCTTTACTGGATCGTGGTTCTCTTGCTCTTAAGTCAGACCTTTTCCCCAAACTCACACCACCTGTAATTCCCTTCTCGTGCCTTCAGTCTGTTACAGCGGCCTCTGTGCTCTACCACTGATCAGGAATTGATATCAGTAACACAGGATTTTGCAAACCTCTCATAAAGAGTTAACATTTGTTTACTTTATAGTCTTAAGGAGCTACCTCATAATGAAGTGACTTTGATAGTTAGCTGGCCAATGAGATTTCTATCTCACAAGCCTCTTAAAGAAAATTGAAGACAAAGTTCTTCTGGTAAATGGTAAATGTATTAGTATATTTTAGGCAAATATAGGAATATCTAAAATAACAAGCCATCATTTCTCCAGATAGCTTCATTACAGTGGGATCTTTATAAATATATTTAGAAGATTGTTATTGTTTAGTCACTGAGTTGTCTCCAATTCTTTTGCGATCCCATGGACTGTCTCCTCTGTCCATGGGATTTCCCAGGCAAGAATATTGCAGTGGGGTTGCCATCTCCTTCTCGAGAGGACCTCCCCAACCCAGGGATTGAACCCAGGTCTCATGTATTCTTAGATCTGACTCTGTCCCAACTTAGAGAACAACCAAATGGCTGAGAGCCTTAGATAGCTATTTAGGAGATTTTAGGTATACCACCACCGCCCAACCCACACCCACCCACCAAACTCCAGATAATGGAAGATTTTCCAGTTACGTATCTGCTAAGTGGTTCTAGATGTTTTCTGCTTCTTTTGAGTGCTGAGAGTGCTGATGTTGGGGCAGAAAAATGAATTTTGGAAAGCAAAGTATGTTTCCTGTAACTAATTATCCACCCAAGTCTCTCAAAATGTTTACTATCAATAGCAAACCAGCTTAACATAACCACTTTGACGCTAATGTCAAAATAGACATGAAGTGAACTGGTTTCCTAAGCAGTTATTTTCCCCATAATTTGTTGCACATAGCAGACAGGCAATTCAGCTATTTCTGTTATTAAAGAATAGATCTACTAGTGAAAAAAAAAACATTGCTTCAAAGTCACTTTTTAGACTTTGATTAATGCTTGCTGCTGCTGCTGCTAAGTCACTTCAGTCGTGTCCGACTCTGTGTGACCCCACAGACGGAAGCCCACCAGGCTCCCCCATCCCTGGGATTCTCCAGGCAAGAACACTGGAGTGGGTTGCCATTTCCTTCTCCTTGATTAATGCTTAGAAGCTTACAAATTAGGGACAATTCCCAGTTACTTGAGAAAATATTACTGTCATTATTTTGATATAATTAGGAAGAGGCAAAGGGTAAAAAAACTAATTGGGAAATCCTCCACTTTATACCAGTGACTTTCATTTCTAATTAAATGTAGACCGTGCTGTGCTTAGTCGCTTGGTCATGTCCGACTCTGTGACCCCATAGACTGCAGCCTGTCAGACTCCTCTGTCCATGGGGATTCTTCAGGCAAGAATACTGGAGTGGGTTGCCATCCTCTCCTACAGGGGATCTTCCCAACCCAGGGATCGAAGCCAGGTCTCCCGCATTGCAGGTGGGTTCTTTACCATCTGTGCCACCAGGGAAGCCCAAATGCAGACTGTAATACTTCAAACAGACGTTCACATAGTGTCCCCTCAGTTTGGAGACGGGGTTGCGAAGACACAGAGAATCTCAATAACTGCCCAAAGTGAGACAAAACTAGAATTTTCACATGCTGAATCCAAGTCTGATGCTTTTTCTACCCTGATCCATTCTTTGTCTTGATAAGTGCATTGCTGAAATGAAAATAGACTCAGTATAGTAAAAAGTTATCATTATATTCATAACTAATTTTTAAAAGACTTCAGTTTTTTAGAACAATTTTAGATTCCCAGAAAATTAAGCAGAAAGTGCAGAGAATTTCTATATACCTCCTGCCCCCACACACGCCCTCCCCTATGACCAACATCCACCACTGATGTGGTACATTTTCTACAACTGATGAACCTATACTGACACATCATCACCCACAGTCCGTAGCTTACTTCAGGAGTCACTCTGAGTGTCGCATGTTCTGTGGGTTTGGGTAAATGTCTAGTGACATGTATCTGCTATTACAGTATCATCTAGAGTAGTCTCACTGCCCTAAAGACCCTCTGTGCCTTGCTTTTTCTTCCCTCCCTCTCCACCAACCCTTGGCAACCACTGACGTCTTTTACTTTCTCCATAGTTTCGCCCTTTTACAGAATGTCGTATTGTTGGAACAATAGCATTTTCAGATGGACTTCTTTCACTTAGTAATATACATTTAAGTTACCTCCATGTTGTTCCGTGTCTTGATAGCTGATTTGTTTTTAGCACTGAGTATTATTTCATTGTCTGGGTTCTTAATGTAAGTATCATTTTTGATAAACCTGTGCCTTCATTCGGATATTACAACTCTTTATCATTTAACTATCATCTTAGTCCACCTGGCATAGTTTTAAGCATTATGTACAAATATCTTTAGAAAAGTAATTTAGGAGATTTCTGAATATAGATGATCAGAATGTCCATAGGGTACAAAATGTTTGCGTACTGTGGTTCTCAGCTGTTCCCATTTGCACTCTAAGTCACAGAGAACTTGAACAACAACTTCTTGAAAAGGAAGATCACATTTAAGAATCTGAAGACTATGTTTTCTCTGTGCTTGCAGACAGTGTTAACAAGTTCAAGCTGATTAATTTGTTACCTAATAAATTTTCTAGGAGTACCGTGACAGAAAGTTGATAAGAAATGCACCACCATTACACTCCAGATATTGCATACTTCTCCAGAGGTTCATTTGCATACCACTATCCTGTTCAAGGAGTACGTCAAGGCTGTATATTGTCACCCTGCTTATTTAACTTATATGCAGAGTACATCATGAGGAACGCTGGGCTGGAAGAAGCACAAGCTGGAATCAAGATTGCTGGGAGAAATATCAATAACCTCAGATATGCAGATGACACCACCCTTCTGGCAGAAAGTGAAGAGGAACTCAAAAGCCTCTTGATGAAAGTGAAAGAGGAGAGTGAAAAGGTTGGCTTGAAGCTCAACATTCAGAAAACAAAGATTTTGGCAGCTGGTCCCATCACTTCATGGGAAATAGATGGGGAAACAGTGGAAACAGTGTCAGACTTTATTTTTTGGGCTCCAAAATCACTGCAGATGCTGATTGCAGCCATGAAATTAAAAGACACTTACTCCTTGGAAGGAAAGTTATGACCAACTTATACAGCATATTAAAAAGCAGAGACATCACTTTGCCAACCAAGGTCCATCTACTCAAGGCTATGGTTTTTCCCGTGGTCATGTATGGATGTGAGAGTTGGACTGTGAAGAAAGCTGATCGCCGAAGAATTGATGCTTTTGAACTGTGGTGCTGAAGAAGACTCTTGAGAGTCCCTTGGACTGCAAGGAGATCCAACCAGTCCATCCTAAAGGAGATCAATCCTGGGTGTTCATTGGAAGGACTGATGCTAAAGCTGAAACTCCAATACTTCGGCCACCTCATGCGACGAGTTGACTCACTGGAAAAGACTCTGATGCTGGGAGGGATTGGGGGCAGGAGGAGACGGGGACGACCGAGAATGAGATGGCTGGATGGCATCACCGACTCGATGGACATGAGTTTGAGTGAACTCCGGGATTTGGTGATGGACAGGGAGGCCTGGCGTGCTGTGATTCATGGGGTCGCAAAGAGTCGGACGTGACTGAGTGACTGAACTGAACTAAACTGATCCTGTTCATATGTGCTGTGAGCTCATTGTGTCCTTCCATATGTTAAAACACATATAATGGACAATATCTCACAAAGGGCATTTCTTTGTCAGCAGAGCTGAAACCAGTCCATTTGTGAAGCTGTGCTCATGCAGAACCAGCACATATTGAAAAGATCCCTGGTGTGTTTCCTGTTGTTGTTGTTCAGTTTGTTTAGTTGCTCAGTCGTGTCCCAACTCTTTTCCAACCCCATGGACTGTTGTAGCCCATCAGGCTCCTCTGTCCATGGGGTTCTCCAGGCAAGAATACTGGGATAGGTTGCCATTTCCTTCTCCAAGGGAATCTCCCCAATCCAGGGATCGAACCCTTGTCTCCTGCATTGACAGGCAGATTCTTTACCACTGAGCCACTAGGGAAGCTCCATGTTTCCTGTTATTCATGCATTAAATGTGTCAGGGACTCTCCAGAACTAAAGTAAGCATGCATGTGTGTGTCTTTGTAGGCTAAAGGTAAAGAAAGACAGTGGCTAAGACACCAGGCTACTGGGGAGCTAGATGATGCCAAGATCATTGATGGGCTGACTGGAGAAAAAGCCATCTACAAACGCCGGGGTGAGCTGGAGCCACAAGTAAGTATGGGTGCCCTGGGAGCCTCGGATCTGTAGTTTGACCTTCTTCACAGGCAGACGCTTCCTGGAGTCTCTGTTTTAGTCAAAAGACTACAAACCCTGAATATGGCCATCAAGGAAAGCATTATATATTTTTTTAATTAGAAGAAAACATAAATATCACAGTTTATTATATGAATCAAGATCCCAGCATGAGTCAAGAAATACCAGGCACACTCAAATTGAGCAATTGAGGGAACCTAATAAAAAGACTGTTTACAAAAGTAAGGGTGGGGTTTAGGAAGTGCAAAGAGACAGTGTGGTCTTCCAACAGCAGGGATCTGCCCTGGGTCTGAAAGGGCGGAGGAGAGCACTTACTGGAACCTGGACAAGGTGGTTCATGGAGAGGGCTGCCCGCCAAGGGCCGCGGCCGTCAGCAGAAGGAGAACCACCCACGGGCCACAGCAGGACAGGGGCGGAGGGAATGAACATGCCACCCTCCGGCTCTGATGTGCCGCCAGTGTCTCCCAGCAGCTGCTGGAAGCCAGAGAGGCCACTGCCATCTTGCAGATGAGCCCCCAGGACACAGAGCAGGGTGCCCTGGAGGGGAAACCCAAGACACTTGGTGTTCCTGAATCCCAGAGGGTGACTCAGATGAAAACACTAGAGCCATCTTAGTGGTTTTCTGCTGTTCTATTCCTTTAAAGATCTGTGTTCATCCTGTAACCAAAGAAATTTTTAGAAAATAAGGAATTATCCCAGACTGTAAAGTTTAAGACAGTCATAACGTTAAAATATTTGCAGTAATACAAGGGGCAAAAAATGGCAATTAGGTGAGTCTCTTAGAGGGCTCTGGACTTCCAGAATCCTCGAATAACCGGATTTACTGAGTAGCCGCTGAGACCTGGGGCGTCGGGGGTGGGGGGGAGCCATACTGGTGTGAGTCAATGGCTGCTTTCTTTACTGACTCACTGTGGTCCACCACTGTGTTTAAATGCCTCCGAAATTGTGAGTCGTCATGGAAGCATGATGCACTGTTAGGCAGTGCCTAATTTAGGCAGACTCAACAAGCTTTTAGAAATACACTGAATCTGTCTCCAACCATTACACTCCAGTGCCCACAGCATTTTCTGGAAATGACTAACTTTGCTCATTCGTTTTGATACATGTCAGCAAGTGTATAGTAACCGAATAATCTGGAATTTTTCTCCTTTTTTCTTGTAAGTAAATCTGACAAGCATACTTTTGTTTTTCTTTCTGCACATTGGCAGGCCTGGGTCCAAAACCAAATTGGAACTCCTAAGCGTTTTACATTTTAATTGACGGTTGCTGCTGACCTATAGTTCTATGCCACGTTCATGCCTTTAATGCCAGGAAAAGTAAAAAGAAGCAGTAATTCAGTAACTGGAAGGAGTAGAAAACTGAAAGCTTCCTAAAGACAAAAGACAGGAAGAGATATTTTCCTTCACTTCTTTGCAAGAAGCCCCTGCCCCTCACATCCCTGATTTTAGGAATCTGACATTTCTTACTGACCATGTGGAAGTGATTTTCAGGTCACTACACAACAGGTAAAATTGCTGTGGGCTTCCAGAATAGCTCCATCGTTCTAGAGAAACTGACTCTAAGGCTTAATGAGAAAATGACACATTGGGGTTTATATTCTTTCCTGATTATTGTTTTTAAGATGGCTTCAGTCTCATTAAGGAAGTCTTACTGGACTAGGTTGGTCCTCGAAAAGACCATATTCCAAAGGAAAATCCTCCCCCATGTGGCCCCAACTACCATCACAAATCTGAAGCTCCATTTACTGAAAGTCTGTAGATCAGCAGTCCCCAACTTTTTGGGCACCAGGGACAGGTTTCATGGAAGACAATTTTTCCACGGACCAGGCAGGGTTGGTGGGGGGGATGGTTTCAAACACATTTTGTTTATTATGAGCTTTATTGATATTTCTATTATTATTACATTGTGATTATATGATGAAATAATTGTTATTGTTCAGTCGCTAAGTCATGTCTGACTCTTTGCTACCCCATAGACTACAGCACACCAGGCTTCCCTGTCTTCCACTATCTCCCAGAGTTTGCTCAAGCTCATGTCCATTGAGTCAGTGATACCATCCAACAATCTCATCCTCTGTTGCCCCCTTCTCCTCCTGCAGAATGAGATTATCAGGCATTAGATTCTCATAAAGTGTATGCAGCCTAGAGTCCTCACATGCGCAGTTCACAGTAGGGTTTGTGCTCCTATGAGAATCTCATGTTGCCGCTGATCTGGCATAAGGCAGAGCTTGGGTGGTAATATGATTGATGGGGAGCCCACCACTCACTTCGTGCTGTGCGACCCGATTCCTAACGGTACCAACCCATGCCTCCCCACCTGCAGGACAGCCTTGTGCAGGGCGCAGCCTACAGCTGACCTATGTAGCTGGCAGCTGGCACTCTGGGGCTGGCGTGAGACCCCTCAGAACAGCAGCCAGTGATGATTTTCTGGTTCTCAGGGCCTCTCTGTCATCCCTCCCTCAGATGGGCAGCCCCCAACAGAAACCCAAGCGCCTGCGCCTGGTGGTAGACGTGTCGGGCAGCATGTACCGCTTCAACGGGGTGGACGGCCGGCTCGAGCGCTCGATGGAAGCCGTGTGCATGGTCATGGAGGCCTTCGAGAACTATGAAGAGAAATTTAAGGTAATGGTGAGAACTGTGGAGGGTGAGAGGCATCCCAGACCCCATCTGCCCAGGAGTCGCCCCGAGTCAGGACGTGAGGCTGGCTGGGGGGTGCTCACCTGGAGCAGACAGGAGTCTTCATCTTGCCCTCAGCCCATCTGTCAGCACCGAGAAAGGGAGCCTTCTGTTTCATCTGCTCTAATAATCAGAAAATGATGAGACCGTGACCTAAAGACCAGTTGCTGTGGAAGAAAGCACTGCCCTTGGCAAGTTGTGTGACGTGGTGGTGTGTCACTCGGTCGGGTCCGATTGTTTTGCCACCCTCTGGACTGTAGCCCGCCAGGCTCCTCTGTGTGTGGGATTCCCCAGGCAAGAACACTCAAGCGGGTTGCCATTTCCTTCTCCAGGGGATCTTCCCATCCCAGGGGTCAAACCCACATCTCTTATGTCTCCTGCATTAGCAGGCAGGTTCTTTACCACTAGCGCCACCTGGGAAGCGAAAACATTGACCTTCTTGAGTGAAGGAGAGATGTGCATTGAGTGCGGAGTCACTTCAGTCGTGTCCAGCTGTTTGTGACTCCATGGACTGTGGTCCGTCAGGCCCCTCTGTCCATGGGATTCTCCAGGCAAGAATACTGGAGTGGGTTGCCATGCCCTCCTCGAGGGGATCTTCCCAGCCAAGGGATGGAACCTGCCTCTCCTGCATCGGCAGGCGAATTCTTTACCGCTAAGCCACCCAGGAAGCCGCACATTGGAGTGGGGCGGGGAGGAGCAGAAACAGGCAGATAGGAGCACAGCAGGCATCTCCCCAGATTTTTCAGGGCCACCGTCCCCACCCCAGGACCCCTCACCCACTCCATCCATTCCTGCTCCGTCGCCAACCAGGCAGCCTCTCAAGGTTCTCAGAATTGCCTTGCCTTGGCTCACAGGGAGGGTCACACAGTGACAGGAGCCTCCCCAGCTGACGGCGAAGGTGCTTGCCCTGGGAGAAATGATCCCCTTTCAGTGATATCCCTTTTGTCATCGCTGAGTTTGCTTTGCCTCTTCCTTCAGAGACCTGAGCTCTGAGAAGGGCACCCGCACTCCTGGCTTTGACCAGAGCAAATAACCTGAACATGGTGCTGAGTAATTCTTGTCAGCAGTTCAGTTGAGAGGAGCAATATATGTGCAGCCATGAGTCATGGGTACTCAGTCTACCCTAAATATTCTCGACCGCATTGGGGATCAAACACATCCTTCAGAAATAGCCCATCTCCGATGACTTAGCTTGACATCCCGCCTGCACTGGGGATTACTGTGCTGAGCCATGTCCATGTGTTGTGATGGATACAGCAAGAAGCAGACTGTGAAACCCCTGCTTCGTTGATTTTGGGCCCACTTTCGAGGCTGCGAGCCTCCCAGAGTCCTTTGTGTGCAGCTCTATGTGAGAGATTCCTTTTGCAATGAAGGGATAAGGGACAGGCATCTTGAGCTAGTGAGTGCTGTGTGTTGTCAGGCTGCCTAAGACTCTGCCAGCGTCTGCGTCCTGCAGACACGAGTGGGACGTAGGCTCTCGCTGTGGGGAGCAGCTCTGTCTCCCTGAGGAGCTGGAACGCACTGCCCCTGGTGACCAGTGAGCACCACGGGGCTGCCCCAGACCCCTCTTGGGTTCAGTTGCCAGGAGTCTCTGTGCCACGATCCGAGCCCAGCCAGGCCGGCCCTGTTCTGCTTCATGGCTGCCAGACGAGTGTTCAGCGCTTTCCCTCCGTGGCCCTCCCTCCCTTCAAATGAGTTTTTCTTGGTTTTGATTTTTTTTTTTACTTTTCTGTGTTTTTTAAAAATATTTTATTGAGGTATCGTTGATTTACAATATCATGTTAGTTTCCGGTATGCAGCAAAGTGATTCATATATACATATATATTCTTTTTCATATTCTTTTCCGTTACAGGTTGTTACATGATATTGAGTATCACACAGTAGGTCCTTGTTGGTTATCTATTTTATATATGGTCATGTGCGTATGTTAACCATCCTCCTAATGTGCTCCTCCCCTCATCCCCTTTTCCCCTTTGATAACCATAAGTTTGTATTGTGTGTGTATAACTCATCTTTCTGTTTTGGAAATAAGTTCATTTGGTTTTGGGGTTTTTTTTTTGATTCTACATATAAGTGTTCTCATATGACATTTGTCTTTCTCTGTCTGGCTTACTTCACTTAGTACAATAATTTCTAGGTCCATTCATGTTGCTGCAAAAGGCATTATTTCATTCTTTTATGACTGAGTAATATTCCACTGTATATGTAACATTCCACTGTTTATGTCATATGAGTTTAACATTTTTAAGTGATTTAGGTCTTTGCTAGTATAAGATGGAGCATAATTCTTCAATCACTTGGACCACTGTGATTGAAGTAGATGGTTAAACATCCATTGTATCAGCATAAATCCCACATACGTTTTAAAACCTTGGGTTCTGCGAATAATTGGATCAGCCCATTCACTTCTCTTGTGGATCTTGAAGCCCAGGGTACCTCAGCTCCCTTTGAGCTCCCTTTGAGTTACATGAAGATTTTAACTCCTCACAGACCACACCAAACATTCCACAGTTAAAACTGGCATATTCATATCTGTGGTGAATGCATGCTCAGTCGTGTCTGACTCTTTACGACCCTATGGACTAGCCCACCAGGTTCCTCTAGTCCGTGGGATTTTCCAGGCAAGAAGCAAGAATACTGGAGTAGGTTGTCATTTCCTTCTCCAGGGGATCTTCCGGACCCAAGGATCAAACTGGGGTTGCTGACAGTTCCTGCCTTGGCAGGGAAATTCTTCTTGCCACTGAGCCACATGGGAAGCCCATAGTTATCTAGATATTCATAGTTATCTAGAAAAAGATTTCCCATTAGAAAGAGGATTTCTATGTCTATGAGAATGAAACTGTTCTGTATGTGAAGCTACTTCTTTCAGATTTTTAGAAAGATTCAGTAGAAGTTCAGCAAGAAATGGACTGACAGAGTTCCCCAGGACTGGGTAAAGGCTGAGACAGAAGGCAGGAAGTGAGCAAGCCAACAGGGAGGGAGCGTGTTGGATATTTCACTGCATCTCACATGCGGGATATATGGAGAGATTTGTGTTTGACTAATTCTCACCGTTAAAAGTCTGTAATCTGGAAGAACAATTAGTCAAACTAGACATGTACAAAAAAAGAAATAATTTCAAAGAAACAGGCATTCACAAGATCTTGTTTTGTTTTGTTTCTGATTGACAATTAGAAAACAAATTGTTGGCACATGACCTGCTGAATTTCAACTAAATTCAACAAAATTACAGGTGCCGATTGAGCACTTGCTAAGAACAGTGCTCTGTCAGGTACATCGTTCCCTGCCAACCTTGAGCTTGTAACCTTTCGAGGAAGACCTATAAAAATTAATTCTGATAGACGGCTCCACAAGAGGCATACAGTCATAAAGGCACAGCAGAGCACACCTCTCCAGACACCTGCCTTGGGGGCCCATCCCCAGAGTAGTATTTTGCTGACAGTCTCTTTTTTTTTTTTGAGTTTTTTCTACTTTTTTTCTTTTTATTATTTGAAAAAAAATTTATTGGGGCATAGTTTCTTTACAATGTTGTGTTCATTTCTTCTGTACAGCAAAGTGATCAGCTATCTGTATACATATATCCCCTCTCTTTTGGATTGCCTTCCTATTTATTTATTTTTTAATTTTTCTTTCTTTTTTTTTTTTTTGCCTTCCTATTTAGATCACCACAGAGCGTTGAGTAGAGCTCCCTGTGCTATACAGTGGGTTCTCACTAGTTATCTGTTTTATGTGTGCTTGCTAAGTCACTTCAGTCATGTTCAACTCTTTGTGACCCCGTGGATCATAGCACGCCAGGCTCCTCTCTCCATGGACCCATCTCCTTCTCCAGGCGATCTCCTTGATCCAGGGGTGGAACTCGCATCTCCTATGTCTCCTGCATTGGCAGGTGGACTCTTTACCACTAGGGCCACCTGGGAAGCCCAGACAGATGATAATAGATGAGGAAACAAAGAACTCTTTGTTTGGAACAAAAAAGTATGATAAGGAACTGATAGGAGCAGAAAAGTATGGGATCATCTATCTGGTTTCTCAGTGCTTGGGCATGGAGGAAACACTCAGCGGGTGGGAAGTGGTTCAAAATACAAAGTGCTCTCTTCTTCCATTGAGCATCAGAGCTGCATTGAGCCACCCTTACTGACAAGAGTGTCAATAGTAGGGGCTTCCCAGGTGACTCAGTGGTAAAAGAAACTGCCTGTTAGTGCAGGAGCCACAGGAGTTGTGGGTTGGATCCTTGGGTCATGATGATGCCCTGGAGGAAGAAATGACAACCTACCCCAGTATTCTTGCCTGGAAAATTCCATAGAAGAGGAGCCTAGGCTCCTCTGCAGTCCATGGGGTCGCAAAGAGTCGGACACGACTAAGCACACGTGCACATCAGTAGTGTGCATATGTCAATCCCAATCTTCCAGTTCAGCCCCTCCCCCACTTCCCCTTTGGGTATCCCTGCATTGGTTCTCTACGTCCGTGTCTCTATTTCTGCTTTGTAAATAAGGTCACCTATGCCAGTCTTTTCAGATTCCACATATATGCATTAATATACGGTACTTGTGAGGGTCTCTTCAATTGCCACAATACTGTAAAGAATTTCCAGTGGAAAGAATTTAATCTGTGGTTAAAATATTGAGAAGGTAACATAGTTATATTTGACTTTCTAAGCATTTTTATTGAAATATACTTGATTTACTGACAAATCCAGGTGAAATTACAGTAAGACACTGAGATACAATAAAGGTTTTACAGGGCTTGAAGCTTCATCTTGTTTTATGCTATTTGATTTTTAACAGGAAGTACTTTAACAGTTTTGATTTTCTGCATTTTCTTTTATACCCCTCCCATTTACTACATCTAGTTCCTGCAGATCTTTTTTTAAGAGCATAGAAAGTCTTACAAAGCTAAAATAATTAAAATCTTCACAACAGAAGGAGAAAATCCTAAAGATTTGACAAGATGAGCTTTCTGAGGAAAAGTGGTACTTAGCTGGGTGTCTGGAGGGAGGGGGGAGGGAAGTCAGGACGCGGGGGATTTCAGGCCCTGTGCCTGCAGATTCCTCACTGTGACCTCACCTCACAGTTCAGCCCCTCCAGTTTCCTCATTCCTCAGACCGGAAACCAAGCCCCAGAGACATCCAAGGCTTGGCCCAGAGGCGGAAGGCTAGACTGGCCCAGGACGCCTCTCTTTGTTTTCCCTGTTTTGTTTTGTTTTTAAACGTTTCCCCTTTATTTCCAAATTTGTTTATTTTGAAAAAGGTTTAATCTACAAGAAAGTTGAAAGAACTGTAAGGTGAACACCCGCGTGCCTTTGCTTAGATTCACCAAGTGATCCCTTTTTCCCTCATCTGCTTTAAGTTCCTCTCTGAATATCAAATAAGACGGTAGGTATTGCTAGGGGGCACCAGAGGGCAGACAAACTGAAATCATAATCACAGGAAACTAGCCGATCTGATCACATGGACCACAGCCGAATGTGGTCCACTGGAGAAGGGAATGGCAAACCACTTCAGTATACTTGCCTTGAGAACCCCATGAACAGTGACAAAGGGCAAAATGATAGGATACTGAATGAGGAATTCCCCAGGTCGGTAGGTGCCCAGTATGCTACTGGAGCTCAGTGGAGAAATAACTATAGAAGGAATAAAGGGATGGAGCAAAAGCAAAACCAATACCCAGTTGTGGATGTGACCAGTGATAGAAGCAAGGTCCGGTGCTGTAAAGAGCAATATTGCATAGGAACCTGGAATGGTAGGTCCATGAATCAAGGCAAATTGGAAGTGGTCAAACAGGAGATGACAAGAGTGAACATAGACATTCTAGGAATCAGTGAACTAAAATGGACTGGAATGGGTGAATTTAACTCAGATGACCATTATATCTACTACTGTGGGCAGGAATCTCTTAGAAGAAATGGAGTAGCCATCATGGTGAACAAAAGAGTCCGAAATGCAGTACTTGGATGCAATCTTAAAAATGACAGGATGATTTCTGTTCGTTTCCAAGGCAAACCATTCAATATTACAGTAATCCAGGCCTATGCCCCAACCAGTAATGCTGAAGAAGCTGAAGTTAATCGGTTCTATGAAGACCTACAAGACCTTTTAGAACTAACACCCAAAAAAGATGTCCTTTTCATTCTAGGGGACTGGAATGCAAAAGTAGGAAGTCAAGAAACACCTGGAGTAACTGGCAAATTTGGCCTTGGAGCACGGAATGAAGCAGGGCAAAGGCTAATAGAGTTTTGTCAAGAGAATTCACTGGTCATAGCAAACACCCTCTTCCAACAACACAAGAGAAGACTCTACACATGGACATCACCAGATGGTCAACACCGAAATCAGATTGATTATATTCTTTGTAGCCAAAGATGGAGAAGCTGTATACAGTTAGCAAAAACAAGACCAGGAGCTGACTGTGGCTCAGATCATGAACTCCTTATTGCGAAGTTCAGACTGAAATTGAAGAAAGTAGGGAAAACCACTAGACCATTCAGATATGACCTCAATCAAATCCCTTATGATTATACAGTGGAAGTGAGAAATAGATTTAAGGGACTAGATCTGATAGATAGAGTGCCTGATGAACTCTGGATGGAGGTTCGTGACATTGTACAGGAGACAGGGAACAAGACCATCCCCATGGAAAAGAAATGCAAAAGAGCGAAATGGCTGTCTGAGGAGGCCTTACAAATAGCTGTGAAAAGAAGAGAAGCGAAAAGCAAAGGAGAAAAGGAAAGATATAAGCATCTGAATGCAGAGTTCCAAAGAATAGCAAGGAGAGATAAGAAAGACTTCCTCAGTGATCAATGCAAAGAAATAGAGGAAAACAACAGAATAGGAAAAACAAGAGACCTCTTCAAGAAAATTAGAGATTCCAAGGGAACATTTCATGCAAAGATGGGCTCGATAAAGGACAGAAATGGTATGGACCTAACAGAAGCAGAAGATATTAAGAAGAGGTGGCAAGAATACACAGAAGAGCTGTACAAAAAAGATCTTCCCGACCAAGATAGTCATGATAACGTGATCACTGACCTAGAGCCAGACATCTTGGAATGTGAAGTCAAGTGGGCCTTAGAAAGCATCACTACTAACAAAGCTAGTGGAGGTGATGGAATTCCAGTTGAGCTATTACAAGTCTTGAAAGATGATGCTGTGAAAGTGCTGCACTCAATATGCCAGCAGATTTGGAAAACTCAGCAGTGGCCACAGGACTGGAAGAGGTCAGTCTTCATTCCAATCCCAAAGAAAGGCAATGCCAAAGAATGCTCAAACTACCGGACAATTGCCCTCATCTCACACGCTAGCAAAGTCATGCTCAAAATTCTCCAAGCCAGGCTTCAGCAATATGTAAACCGTGAACTCCCAGATGTTCAAGTAGGTTTTAGAAAAGGCAGAGGCACCAGAGATCAAATTGCCAACATCCGCTGGATCATGGAGAAAGCAAGAGAGTTTCAGAAAAACATCTATTTCTGCTTCATTGACTATGCCAAAGCCTTTGACTGTGTGGATCACAATAAACTGTGGAACATTCTGAAAGAGATGGGCATACCAGACCACCTGACCTGCCTCTTGAGAAACCTGTATGCAGGTCAGGAAGCAACAGTTAGAACTGGACATGGAACAACAGACTGGTTCCAAATAGGAAAAGGTGTACGTCAAGGTTGTATATTGTCACCTTGCTTATTTAACTTATATGCAGAGTACATCATGAGGAACGCTGGGCTGGAGGAAGCACAAGCTGGAGTCAAGATTGCCGGGAGAAATATCGATAACCTCAGATATGCAGATGACACTACCCTTATGGCAGAAAGTGAAGAGGAACTCAAAAGCCTCTTGATGAAAGTGAAAGAGGAGAGTGAAAAGGTTGGTTTGAAGCTCAACATTCAGAAAACAAAGATCATGGCATCTGGTCCCATCACTTCATGGGAAATAGATGGAAAAACAGTGGAAACAGTGTCAGACTTTGTTTTTTTGGGCTCCAAAATCACTGCAGATGCTGATTGCAGCCATGAAATTAAAAGACGCTTGCTCCTTGGAAGGAAAGTTATGACCAACCTTGATAGTATATTAAAAAGCAGAGACATTACTTTGCCAACCAAGGTCCGTCTAGTCAAGGCAATGGTTTTTCCCGTGGTCATGTATGGTTGTGAGAGTTGGACTGTGAAGAAGGCTGATCGCCGAAGAATCGATGCTTTTGAACTGTGGTGTTGGAGAAGACTCTTGAGAGTCCCTTATACTGCAAGGAGATCCAACCAGTCCATTCTAAAGGAGATCAATCCTGGATGTTCATTGGAGGGACTGATGCTAAAGCTGAAACTGCAATACTTTGGCCACCTCATGCGATGAGTTGACTCACTGGAAAAGACTCTGATGCTGGGAAAGGTTGGGGGCGGGAGGAGAAGGGGACGACGGAGAATGAGATGGCTGGATGGCATCACCGACTCTGTGGACATGAGTTTGAGTGTACTCCGGGAGTTGGTGATGGACAGGGAGGCCTGGCGTGCTGTGATTCATGGGGTCGCGGAGAGTCGGACACGACTGAGCGACTGAACTGAACTGAACTGAATATATACTCTTTATCCTCTCTGATGCATTGGAAAGTAAGTCCTAACTGTCATACTTCTTTATCTCTAAATACTTTACTTCTGCTAAGAGTCAAGACATTTCCTAATATGATCTCGATACCATTATTACTTCTGAGAAAATCATCAATAATTTCATCGTACTTATCCAATCCATGTCTTTATTTCTGCTTTGTAAATAAGGTCATCTATACCAGTGTTTTCAGATTCCACATGTATGGGTTAAGATATCATACATGTTTTTCACTCTCTGACTTACTTCACTCTAGATGACAGTCTCTAGGTCCATTCTCGTCTACAAATGACGCTATTTCGTTCCTTTTATGGCTGAGTAATGCAGTCCATGGGGTCACTACTAGTCAGACATGACTGAGTGACTTCACTTTCACTTTTCACTTTCACATATTGGAGAAGGAAATGGCAACCCACTCCAGTGTTCTTGCCTGGAGAATCCCAGGGACGGGGGAGCCTGGTGGGCTGCCGTCTATGGGGTCGCACAGAGTCGGACACGACTGAAGTGACTTAGCAGCAGCAGCAATATTCTATTGTAAACACAGGGTAGAGGACGGATGTATGGATACTGAGGAGGGAAGGGGGATGAGTTGGGAGATTAGGATTAATATATCTCCACTATTGATACTGTGTACAAAATAGAAACTAACGGGAACCTACTGGACAGCACAGGGAGCTCTGCTCAGTGTTCCTTGGTAGCCTAGATAAGAAGGAAATCCAGAACAGAGGGGACACATGGAAACATGGAGCTGACCTGCTCTGCTGTGCAGCAGAGACTAGCACGAGGTTCTAAAGTAACTACACTCCAATATTTTTTAATTATCCAGTCACTGTTCACTTTCCCCAGCTGTCCCAATGGTTGCCATCCTGGGCTGCAGAGTATAAACCATCCCAGTAGTTACTAATTATCTTTCTCAATCTGGGACCCAGTCACAGTCCCCACCTTATTTTTTGTTCCTGTCTTGTTAGCCTCTTTTAACCTGTACCGCTACCTTTCCTACCACTATCATTTTACTTTTCGTCATGGTCACTCTCTAGAGTCCAGATCATCTGTCTTGTAGAATATCCTGGATCTGTCTGGCTACTTTATCATGGTGTCATGTACCTCGTCCCAATAGCCTCTATGTCTCCAGAACTCCTGACAGGCTTTCCCCCCACAGCAGGTACACTGGAGACACTTTGTATAGTCTTCCCACCACCCCTGCCAACATAACCGAGATTCTGAGTATCAACAGGCTGCCCAGGCTCTGCTGGGGCTCACCAGGCCTTCTTTGAAGAAGGCAAGCAGGTGGTGGGATGGAGCCTACTTTCATTCTGCAAGACCTTTCTCCATGTACTATGAAATATGTTGAGATACAAGTAATGGGTGCACATAGTACAATGTGTAAAAGGCACAAACGAAGTCAGGGTGAAGAATGAGCCTTTGCTCCCCTCTCTCCGTTCCCAGTTACCCTCCCCGCCAGTGACCACTGTGGACAGATTTTGGGGGGGACTTTCTCAGAGACATCTGATACATATACATCAAGTGAGAGAGTCCCGTTCACTCAGTTCTGTATCTTTTGCGGGGGGAGAAGAAGAGCCTCTTGACGAAAGCGAAACAGCCTGAAAAACTAAAAAGCCTCTTGATGAAAGTGAAAGAGGAGAGTGGAAAAGTTGGCTTAAAACTCAACATTCAGAAAACTAAGATCATGGCATCTGATCCCATCACTTCATGGCAAATAGATTGGGAAACAATGGAAACAGTGAGAGACTTTATTTTTTGGGACTCCAAAATCACTGTGGATGGTGACTGCAGCCATGAAATTAAAAGATGCTTCCTCCTTGGAAGAAAAGCTATGACCAACCTAGACAGCATATTAAAAAGCAGAGACATTACTTTGCCAGCAAAGGTCCACCTAGTCAAGGCTATGGTTTTTCCAGTAGCCACGTGTGGATGTGAGAGTTGGACTATAAAGAAAGCTGAGTGCTGAAGAACTGATGCTTTTGAACTGTGGTGTTGGAGAAGACTCTTGAGAGTCCCTTGGACTGCAAGGAGATCCAACCAGTCCATCCTAAAGGAAATCAGTCCTGAATATTCATTGGAAGGACTGATTTTAAAGCTGAAACTCCAATACTTTGGCCACCTGATGCAAAGAGGTGACTCACTGGAAAAGACTTTGATGCTGGGAAAGATTGAAGGCAGGAGGAGAAGGGGACGACAGAGGATGAGATGGTTGGATGGCATCACTGACTCGATGGACATGAGTTTGAGCAAGCTTTGGGAGTTGGTGATAGACAGGGAAGCCTGGCATGCTGCACTCCATGGGGTCGCAAAGAGCTGGACATGACTGAGCAACTGAACTGAACTGAGAAGACCATTTTTGAAGTTGTTATTGAATTTGTTGCAATGTTGGTTCTGTTTTATGTTTTGGTTTTTCGGCCAGGAGGCATGTGGGATTTGAGCTCCCCAGCCAGGGATTGAACCTGCACCATCTGCATTGGAAGGCGTAGTCTTAACCACTGGACCGCCAGGGAAGTCCACGTTCTGTATCTTTATGCTAAGTGATCATATCCAACTCATTTAATCTGTCTGTACTTTGATGTTCTCATCTCTGAAGGAAGCATAAGGACTAGGAGTAAGTAATGAAAGTGTGTCACTTAGCAAATATAACATGAGACATGAGCAAATGACAGTTTTAGGAGTTCCTAGTGAAAAATTATATATTCCGTAGCCCAGGATGGCATTGCATGTGCTGTCATATGCTAGGAATTCAGCAGTATATGCTGAGCCTCCCCACTCCCCAGTTCCAAAAAGTTCTTCGTGTCATCTTCCTGCAGTTACATCTCCATTGTAAGGCTCTCTAGTCTGTGTTTGCTTTAAAAACTTCAGAAGCCACTGGCCTGGCTCAGGGATCTGGACTCTTCCCACAGCCTCTCTCTCGGTTTCTGCTGTGTGTTTTCTTTCTCTTGGGCTCAGCTCCTGGGCTCTGGGTCATTAGAGTCCAAATCCAAGTTGAAGCTGGGCTCAAACAATAAAGAATCTGCCTGCAATGCAGCAGACCCAGGTTCTATCCCTGGGTTGGAAGATCCCCTGGAGGAGGAACTGGTAACCCACTCCAGTGTTCTTGCCTGGAGAATCCCATGGACAGAGGAGCCTGGCAGGATACAGTCCATGGGGTCTTGACGAGTCAGACATGACTGAGTGACTAACACTTTCACTTTCCACTTTTATTGCAGCTTAGCAAATCCCATGAATAAGAATTACTGAGAAGGAAAGGACCTTTGAGCAAGAATGTCTGAAAAGAAAAAGTAATTCAGTGGCAGAACACGTTTCAGAGGCATCTGGAATTTTTTAAGTTTCTCATAATTGTTCTACGCACTGAGTTCAGTTATTCTCAGGAACCACTGAGGCAGGCATAAGACAGGAACAACATTATTTGGTAATAATCAGCATAAAGTCTTCTAATCTTATAACCAGCAGAATCTTTAATGGTCACAAAGCACTTAAATATTGGCCTGAAAAGTAGGGAGCCGTTTCATTTAAGTCAGGAAGCATTTTTTTCCTTTACCTTCATTCCAGATTGTTCCTCATGATTTCTCCAAGCCCTGGGAATGTTTTCACTATAACCTTAAAGCAGATTACCTTTGCAAAAGCTCTTGATGCTAAATTTAATTTTTTTTCTTCAAAATATTCAGTAACACCAGAAGTTAGGTATTTCTCTACTAAGCACTCAAATAGTGACACCAGAAAATAGGTTGAGTTATTGAGAAGTTGAACTTGGAAAAAACCCCTCAAATGTAGTGTTTCCGCGGAGACATATAAATCACTTCTAAGACCATGGTTTCATCTTTCTTCCTTTGGCTGCGCCGCACAGCTCGTGGGATCTTAGTTCCCCGACTAGAGATTGAACTTAGGCCACGGCAGTGAAAGCGCCAAGTCCTAATCACTGGACCACCAGGGAGTCTCCCTAACAGAGTGAAAGGAGCCCCTGAAGGATGTCGGAGGGCTAAGGTGTGTGGACGGCACATTTTACCCCTTCCCCCTCCATCCCCAATTCCACCAAACTAAGTCCACTTGTATTGATATTGCATGATGTTTCACAATCTGGGTTTTGTGCAATATTTCATTTGGAGAAATAATTCCACTGCTTAAAAAAATTTTAGAGTTAGAAAACCGCTGTTCTAGGGCCAACACTGGATCATTATTTCTTACAGATTCTGGAGGCATTCTTTTCCGGAAAAGCTTCATCCATCCTCACCTAGACTTAGATGACTCAGTTCCTTTGACAGAAGAAAATAGGCACGGGTGTCCTTGTAACTAAGTGAAGCAGACTTTCTCGTTCCATTTCTTGGGTGGACCCCCAGAATTCTCATAGAGTCTTGGGAGCAGAGAGGATCTTGGAAATTATTTTCACCAGCCTCTGTTTTAAGATGAGAAAATAAAAATCCACATCCCAAGGTCACACAGCTAAACCATAAACAGCCAGGATGTCTGACTCCCACTTCATGGCCTTTTCTTCATTCACATTTTATTCCTTGTTCTTGCAGCCATATTATTTCTGCCCAATCAGTGTACTTAGAAAGCTGTAATTTAGGAGCAAATATACCATTTACATAAAGTACTCTTATCTTCTCCTCCATCACCCAAAGGAGGTGTAGTAGACATACTTTTCCCAAAGATATCTGGGTCAGAAAGATGTGGAAAGGTATGACTCAGAAACCAGCACCTGCTGGGAAAATTCCTTCCATCAAAAACTGAGTTCAGCATCTATCACTCACCTTTTTCTAATATCTCAGGCATGTTTCACACGTTTAGAAAGAGAAATCAATCATCTTAAAAGCTCAGGCTTTGGATAAATTCTTTTTTTTTTTTTTTTTTGCTGTACCATGCAGCTTGCAGAATCTTAGCTCCTCAACCAGAGATTGAACCCAGGCCCATGGCAGTGGAAGCTCTGAGTCCTAACCACTGGAGCACCAGAGAATTCCCAAACAGACTTTTTTTTTTCTTATTTATTTATTTTTTTTGTCCACACTACATAGCTTGTGGAATTTTAGTTCCGTGACCAGGGATCAAGCCCTGGCAGTGGAAGCGCAGAGTCCCAACTACTGGACCACCAGGGAATTTCCTGAATAAATTCTTCCTGCTCCTTGGAAGTAAAAGTGAAGAAGGGTGTACAGACTCCTCTAAGTCCATTCAGAATTAAACAAGAATTCAGAATTGACTCAATCATAGATGTGAAAGTTCAAAACTCCTAGGTAAAGACTGGGACAGTCTAGAGGGGCGGGGCAGTAGTTAGGGAACAGTTGTTTCTCTTCAGTAAAAGCATTAGACTTAGAGCGCCTTGATTCAGATTCCACCTCCGCCACCACTAGATCTCTGACCTTAAGAAAGTCTGTTAATCTCTCTGAGCATTGATTTTTTAATTTGGGAAATGATATTAAGAACACCCATCACAAAGGTGTGGAGAAAATCAAAATGAAATGAGATAGACAGAAGCACTTCGTAAACCATAAAGAACAGTATGAACGTTAACATTATACTTACTAAATGTATTGTCCTAGCCTTTCAATGACCCTCTGAGATTAGGTAAAACAGAGATTATCCCTACTAGTCAGAGAGGTTCAGTGGTTTACAAGCACACAGGGTTAGAGGTCATCTAAGCCAGAATTATTTATAATGTGGAAACAAGATTTGGAGGGGTTAAGTGACTCGCCTAAGGTCACAAAGCTTATTAAAGTTGGAGCTAAGTCTAGAGTCTTTGACTTCCAGAATATCATTCTCTTTACACTGACTTCTCTATGAAGAAAGCTTAGCAGTAACTGATACTGTACATTATTGTCTACACCCTAGAGTCCTGTTGGCACATCTCTTGACCTTTTTAATTATATTTATTGTCTAATCCTTGGCTGCTTGGCTGTCAGCAGTGCTGCCTGAGAATGGTGTATTTGTATGTCCAGAAGGAGATTAGAATTTCACATATTATCAGACTTCTGAAATAGCCTCAAATGATTGTCTCTTGCTACTTAAAATATAGAGATATGTGCTTAGTCACTTAGTCGTGTCTGACTCTTTGTGACCCCATGGACTGTAGCCCACCAGGCTCCTCTGTCCATAGGGATTCTCCAGTAGGAATACTGGAGTGGGTTGCCATGCCCTCCTCCAGGGGATCTTGCCAACCCAGGTATTGAACCCAGATCTCCCACATTGCAGGCAGGTTCTTTACCACCTGAGCCACCAGGGAAGCCCAACAGGTATAATAAAGCACAATTTCTCCTAAAGTTAGCAAATGATTATCCTTCCCAACAGAAATTTAAACACAAACCTTATTCATAAAAATGCTAGTAGCTCTTTGTTGGAAATAAAGCTTTTCTTTGCCATCTAAATATTATATTATAAGTCATCCTTCTAATCTGATGATTAATTTTTGTGTCTTGGACCGAAACTCAGCATTTGTTTTCATTTTTTTCCTGCCTTTCTCTGAACAAATGAGATTTGCAAAAGAAAATATAGCAAAAGGGTATTTAAACAAGTTTCTAAAGCCAAAAAAAAAAAAGTATTAAAATTGGTCCTCTCTAGTTGAGGCTTTTCTTTCTGCTGTGGTTTAATGTTTATGTTGGATGTTAAATGCGGGACTCCACAGAGATTTAAGGGAGGCTCTGAAAAGTGGAGAAATCATGATCACAAAAATTTTGAGCTACTTAGAAAAAGTTCTGATCTAAATGTTAGGCAGAAAAAAAGAAAGAAAATAAATGTTAGACGGTTGACAGCAACAGTGAGGTTCTCGTTTAATGAGTTCTGAGTCCTGCCTGGAAGCCAGTTTGAGACCCTGTCAGGTCTGTCCCGTCGAGCAACAGACTGGGTAAGTGGCAGAATCAAGCGTTAGAAACAGAAGTGGATGAGTTCGTGTCCTTCTTCCTCTCACCCAGACGATTTTGAGGATTAGCAACTTACTCTGTATAAAGTGTGTTGGGATCCTTGGAGAGCGGATCCTAGATAATTACGACATAGAAGGATGGTTTTTCATGGAAGCTTAACATGATCCCCAGTAACGCCAGCGAATGCTTCACATTTGGATGTACTTTGAATTCCTCTCAAGCATTCTATTTACTTTGGACCCAGAAGAATCCCCAAGCCCATTTGGAAGATGAGAACCAGAGCCTGCAAACTGTTTTAAAAGCCTCATCCTGTCCTTTAGGTGTGTCTTCTCAGCCTTTGTAACAGTAACCAGACACAGACAAAGGCAGATCTTTCTGCAAATTGCACTTTCCTTACTGCAGATAAAGGGAGGAAAGGAGGACGGAGGAAGGTGTGCAGCTCACCTGTCTATCTCATTTACCCGAAAAAGAGAATGCTTGTTTTCTCCTGGGCAGGTAATTAAGTGATAGATCGATCAAATGATAGATGCTTTTGTGACTAAAATGTTTGTGGAGGTTCAGTCAATCAGTATCTGTTTTTGATAAGGAACATCCAACAATTCGTTTGACTACTATTTGGGGTTTTTTTAATAGTTTTTAAATTTTTTTATTTGTTTGTTTTTCCTTTGGCTGCACTAGGTCTCATTGTGCAGGCTTTTCCCTAGTTGCACAGAGTCGGGACTGCGCTCTAGCTGCAGTCCCAGGACTTCTCATTATGATGGCTTCCCTTGCTGTCGGGCCTCAGTAGCTGCGGCTTGCAGGGCCAGTAGTTGTGGCTTGCAGTCCCTAGAGCACAGACTCCGTCGTTGTGACACAGGGGCTTAATTGCTCCAGGGCACACGGGATCTTCCCGGACCTGGGACCCAACCTGTGTCCCGCTGCATTGGCAGGCGGATTCTTTACCCCTGAGTCTCCAGGGAAGCCTGACTCCTATTTGTTTAATAATCAACTAGCAGCTTTTTCCCTTGCAGTGACCAGTTGTGTCAACCCTATAAGCAGACCACATGGTCAAATACTTATTTATATAGTATCACTCATGGTCATATGGTCAGTAAGATATTTAACCATCAGTTAAAAGGAGAAGAGAAAGTCAAATGTGTATTCATAGCCCTCTTTTCTGAGCCAAATAAGAGAAACTTACTTCTGCTTCTGGGAACTGGTCTTGCCCTGTCATGTGTAAGATGCCCATTTTAACAGATTGCTTCACCAGCCCCATGATGAGCGCAGTTGGCCTGTGGCCGTCTCGGTGGCAGGCTAGCAGCTCAGTTGTGTCTTCTGACTCTTGTGATCCGATGGACTGTGGCCGGTCAGACTCCTCTGTCCGTGGGCTGTTCCAGGCAAGAATGCTGCCATGGTTGCCGTCCTTCTCCATTTAAAACAGTTGCTGCGGTGACCATTGTCTGTCAGTCAGTCTGGAGAGGGCCTGGCACTTGCGTCCGTGGAGGAATTGTGCAGGTTTTCTCCACGTCTAGGCTAGTCCTCGCGCTGAGCCCCTGGTGACCTTGGTCAGGCATATACTGAAGCCAGCATTGCATCGTCCAGGGCTGTGCTGCCTTTAGGTTTTAAATTTTGCTACCTTTTCATGACAATGACAGCAACCTATATATAGAGATTTTTTTTTCATATATGGAATTTGTTATATCCCTGGAAAGTGTTTCTTACCAAGCTTTTTTAGTGGATCGGCAAATTTCCCCCAAAATTCTTTCGTATCATCCTTTGTATTTTTCATAAAACACTCTAAAACCAGGCACAGACTAATGTCCCGCCCTGGCCCTCCCCTGAGCATGCCCTTCCATTGAGGGAAGAGTCTGTGGGGCCAGTGGGGGATGCCCACTTAGATTCTGTGTCTAGAACCTGCTCCCAGTTCCCGGGATCCCCAGCTGTCCTGCTCTGGTGACCCCAAGTCTGTTTCTTGGGCATCTTTCTCAGGTCCGTCTTCCTGGGCCAGACTGGCCAGCGGTGTGTGCAACCGGCTCTCAGGAGGACAGAAAGGCGTGATGGCGTGTAGACACGAGCGCCAGGGTCCACACACGTGCCTGTGGGCCCCCGAGGTGGGGACAGAGCCAGCTACAGAGGGAAGGGTGTGGGCTGCGAGCCAGGCGCCAGTCCTGCCCACCCCGCCGTGTTCTAGCGCGGAGCTCCAAGAATCCAAGTATTTGGAATTTGACCCTGGCTTTCCAGGTCATTATAATGTCTGTTTTTCAAAGTAGAGGAAGAGCATACTTTATTTACTAGTTTTCAGCCTGATTTATGGGCTTCCCTGGTGGTTCAGACAGTAAAGAATCTGCCTGTAATACAGGAGACCGTGACTCATAGCTTTTAAATGGACACCCTATTTGGGCCTTCATTTGTCACTTATCCCTTCGACTGTATACTTGTCTCTGTCCACTCTTGGCCTCTGTGCCGTCCTTTTAGTCTCAGGAAAACGTGTCCTCCCCTCTCTTCAGACTTGGCCCTCTGACTGTGACCCTGATCTCGCCCCACCGCCTCCTTTCTTGTTGTTCAGTTGCTCCATCATGCCTGACTCTGCGACCGCATGAACTGCAGCAGACTTTATTTTTGGGGGCTCCAAAATCACTGCAGACGCTGATTGCAGCCATGAAATTAAAAGACGCTTGCTCCTTGGAAGGAAAGTTATGACCAACCTAGATAGCATATTAAAAAGCAGAGACATCACTTTGCCAACCAAGGTCCGTCTAGTCAAGGCTATGGTTTTTCCCGTGGTCATGTATGGATGTGAGAGTTGGACTGTGAAGAAAGCTGATCGCCGAAGAATTGATGCTTTTGAACTGTGGTGCTGGAGAAGACTCTTGAGAGTCCCTTGGACTGCAAGGAGATCCAACCAGTCCATTCTAAAGGAGATCAATCCTGGGTGTTCATTGGAAGGACTGATGCTAAAGCTGAAACTCCAATACTTTGGCCACCTCCTGCGATGAGCTGACTCACTGGAAAAGACTCTGATGCTGGGAAAGGTTGGGGGCGGGAGGAGAAGGGGACGACAGAGAATGAGATGGCTGGATGGCATCACCGACTCTGTGGACATGAGTTTGAGTGAACTCCGGGAGTTGGTGATGGACAGGGAGACCTGGCGTGCTGTGATTCATGGGGTCGCGGAGAGTCGGACACGACTGAGCAACTGAACTAAACTGAACTGATCTGAACTACAGCATGCCAGACTTCTTTGTCCTTCACCACCTCCAAGATAATGTCCTTCACTATGCTTAAACTCACAGCCATCGAGTCGGTGATGCCATCCAACCATCTCATCCTCTGTCACCCGCTTCTCCTCCTGCCCTCAATCTTTCCCAGCATCAGGGTCTTTTCCAATGAGTCGTCTCCTCTCTTTATAGGCAATGAGGTGCCTATGAAATGCAGGCACCTCTCCCCAAACACCTGTCTAGGTGCTGTTCTATTTCTGTCTCATACCACAAACCTTTTACTGCAATTGTGCCCCCCCGAAGGCCTCTAGTGATTCTCTGCCCAGAGGTCATTAGTCACCCTGCTCCTGGATGGCCATGGAGAATGTCACTCAGCACAGCCACTTCTGAGCCGTGCACACCAATTTCCAGGGCCATCCCGGGTACTCTGCATCCGCCACTTCTCTTTCGCATCTTCTTCACTCCACCCTGGGTCTTTCTTCCACCTCAACGAGGAGGGTGCCCCCCAAGACTTGGTTGGGGCCCTCTACTCTTCTCTCTGTGAGTATTCACCCTTGACAGTCACACTGACCCCTCCTGAGGGTGACAGCCACATCGCAGATGATAAGAAATAGGTTTCTTCTCTGATGTCTCCCCAAATGCACAGTTCCAGCATGTCTAGAATAGAACTCGTCTTCCCCCTGTAACCTGCCTTCTGACTCCTTGTTTTTGCATAAAGATTATTTCAACAGAAAATGTTCTACTTTTCGTTTTGAATACCATGATTTCAGTTATGTTATGGGTTGTTTTTGTCAGCTAGCTTGGGTTAACCACCATGTATCACATGACTGCTGGGAGGAAAAAAATGCATTCCAGCTTCTAAAGAACTTATTTGTGAGAGAATGTAGCGCACATGGGAAAGGAAAGCTTCTTAATTTCCAAACTTGATCGCAAACTCTCTCAAAGCATTTCAACAATACACACACCAGGCCTACTCATAGATAATAAAATGTGTTAAGATGAATAAGATACAGCCTTGCCTTCAGAAAACTCACCGGTTATAAAAGAATAGACATGAAAAGAAATCATTGCATTCCCCTCAACACCTTAGGACTTCCCTCAATGCAGGAGACCCGGGTTTGATCCCTGGGACGGAAAGATCCCCTGGAGAAGGAAATGACAACCCACTCCAGTATTCTTGTGTGGAGAATCTCATGGACAGAGGAGCCTGGTGGGCTACAGTCCACGGGGTCGCAAAGAGTCAGACATGGCTGAGCTAACACTTCCAACACCTTAAGCAGTGTTTTGCATGTGGTAGGTGTTCAAAAGACAGCTGCTGACTGACGGTGAATAGATAGTAGTGATTCTTAAGTATTTTGACCCACATCATTGCAGGATCTTTTCAACCCAGGGATCGAATCTGGGTCTCCTGCATTGCAGGCTTCACCATCCGAGCCACCAGGGAAGCCCTTAGCACTCCAAGTAATCCCTAAAATATTTTGCCCCAGACCCATACCCAGAATTTTCTTTTCAGATCCCCCAGTTGTTCAAATACCCTGAGGTCTATTCCAATTTTTATATCAGTATCACAAAAAATTCTTAGAGGGAAATGAGAGGAGAAAGGGAACTCCAAGCCCCACAATGGGAGAGAACCACCTTGCTCCAAGTATAGTTGCCTCAAATCCCAGACTTCTTCTCAAATTCTGTAAAAATGCTATACCCTGTCTCAGTTCCAGCCTTTTCTCAACAAACAGGACTTTCTCTTGTGCATTGTGAGAGCGAATTTAAAAGGTATTTGCCAAACTGAAAAATCTCTGTCACGCACTATTAAATAGAAAAGCAGATTATAAAATCACATGGTCAGTGTTATCCATTAGTTAAAAATCATGTTGATGCTGACGTGAGTGTGAACTTATATAAGAAAACATTAACAGAAGTTATCTTTCAGAAATGGGATCATGGATAATGTTTACTTCTTTGTTGTTGTTATTGTTCAGTTGCTAAGTCGTATCCAACTCTTTGCAACCCCATGGACTGCGGCACGCCAGGCTCCTCTGTCCTCCACCAGCTCCAGGTGCTTGCTCAAATTCATGTCCATCAGTCACCGATGCCATCCAACCATCCCATCCTCTGCCGCCGCCTTCTCCTTTGGCCTGCCATCTTTCCCAGCATCAGGGTCTTTTCCAATGAGTCTGCTCTTCACATCAGGTGGCCAAAGTAGTGGAGCTTCACCTTCAGTCCTTCCAATGAATATGCAGGGTTGATTTCCTTTTGGATGGACTGGTTTGATCTTGCAGTCCAAGGGACTCTCAAGAGTCTTCTCCAGCACCACAGCTCGAAAGCTTCACTTCTTCACTGATCAGTCTTCTTTAGGGTCCAGCTGTCACATCTGTACATGACTACTGGAAAAACCATAGCTTTGCCTATAAGGACCTTTGTCAGAAAGGATGTCTCTGCTTTTTAATACACTGTCTAGGTTTGTCATAGCTTTTCTTCCAAGGAGCAGGCGTCTTTGAATTTCATGGCTGCAGTCACTGTCCACAGTGATTTTGGAGCTCAAGAAAATACAGTCTGTCACTGCTTCCACGTTTCCCCCTTCTATTTGCCATGAAGTGATGGGACCAGCTGCCATTATCTTAGTTTTTTGAATGTTGAATTTTTAAGTCAGCTTTTTCTCTCTCCTCTTTCACCCTCATTGAGAGGCTCTTCAGTTCCTCTTCACTTTCTGTTTTGTGCTTTTCTATAATTTCTACAGTGAATATATTTCACTTTTGTGTTCAGGAAAAGTATGTGTATTAGTTTTCTACTGCTGTGTAACAAATTACCACAGACTTAGCTTCTTAAAGCAATACCTGTTAAAGTCATAGTTCTGTAGTTGAGAACTCCAGGCAGGCTTATTTGAGTTTCCACTTAGAGCTCTTACAAGGCTGAAATCAGGATGTTAGCCAGCCAGGGCTCTTACTCGAAGGCTCTGGTGAAGAATCTGCTTCCGAGCCCATTCAAACTGGCAGAATTTGGTTCCTTGAGGTTGTAGAACTGAGGTCCCTGTTTCAGTGCTGGCTCTCAGGCAGGGTCATTCCTGGATGTGATTCTTGGGGTCCTGCTCTGTGGTGCCCACCATCTAAACCACAGATAACTCCCACATATCAAATTTCCCCACACTCAAATCTCTCTGTATTTCCCTTCTACTATCAGCAAGAAAAAAGATCTCTCTACTTTTTAAGGGCTTATGTGATTAAATTAGGCCCATCCAGATAATCTTTGTTTTGATCAACTCAGAGCCAGATGATTAGTAACCTTAGTTACATCGGCACAATCCCTTTGACCTCCTTACATAATCATGAGGTCCTGCCCACATCTAAGGGGAGAAGCCTGTATAGGTTGTATATACCAGGGGGGCCAGGAATCTTGGAGGCCACCTTAGAATTCTGCCTGCTGACAGTATGGGGTGTGTGTGTACATATTTGTTAAACTCTCCCCCTGAAAGTTAAGAATGGAATTCATGACAGCTCCTGAAGCCCCCCTCATACTTTCTACTTGCGGCTGGAAAGCAGAGATCACATGAGAATGGACCGGAAGTGAAGGAGCATGGACTTTTTTTGCTTTTGTTGCTAAACACCTGTGGACTTAGGTTTGGCAGTTCTGGGAAATAACAAAACAAAGTTGGAAGCTTTATAGGTCCAGTGACCATTTTTTAGTGGACAGAGGATTCTAAATCTGATTCTCTTGTCTGTAGTATGACATCGCTGGACACTCTGGAGATGGATACAATATCGGTCTAGTTCCAATTAACAAAATCCCCAAGGACAATAAGCAAAGACTAGAAATTCTCAAGGTAAATGCATTCAATTACCTCTATATTATGAAACCTTCCACCAGATTAGATAAAGTATCTACTGATCACAAAAAAGATTCACTGAAGAAGCAGCAGTTAACTGGAAGCAAAAAGACTTTCTGTTTCACAGAAATTTAAGCATTAATATGAGAAAGCATTTATCATGCCAAAATTCCTGATCTACACCATACAAAATTTAAACTTTGTTCCCTATGTATTTTGGGGGACTCAGGTTAGTATCAGGATCTACAGTCTGCATTCTATAGAGCTCTTTAAAGCTCCTACATATTTCAGAAGGAAAAGAAGGACTCCTTCTAGAGTATTCTCTAACCCCAATTTTATGTATTTCTTAGTATTTTTCTAACAATAAATTCAGTTTCATATACTTAGATCTACAGTAGAAACACATTTATGTTTTTCAGAGTAGATTTCCTCCATTCCTGTTAATTAAGTACAGCGGTTAGTATTATAACTTTGTTTATTGGAAACCCAAGCCTTTCCTTATTTTTCTCCTGTGTTATGTCCATTCTCCCATGTGACACCAAGCTTCATGTTTTCTTACATTTCCTGACCTTTTTTTAAGGCTTTCTGGATTTTTGTTTGTTTTTATTGGCTGTGCCGGGTCTTCACTGCGGTGTGAGGACTCAGTAGTAGCTGTGTGTCCCCTCCTTACTCCCCAGCATGTGGGATCATAGTTCCTCAACCAGGGATGGAACCCACGTCCCCGGCACTGGAAGACGGATTCTTAACCACTGGACCACGAGGGAAGTCCCTACATATTCTCACTTTAAATGGCAGCTTGAGTCTTAAAAATCAGTGCCAACTGGGATCGTTTAGGAACATTTCCTGTTTTTAACGGAAGTCTTAACCACATCCAGATATCACTGAGTACTGTTGTCAGTCTAAGGCGCAGATTAAATAGAACTCGCTCAGAGTATTTGTGCTTTCTCATTGTCAATAGAAAAATCGAGTTTTGTTTTTTTTTTCTTTAAAGAAAGCTTCTTTAAAGCTTTTGTGCCATGTCTCTTACCCCCAGACGATGCATGCCCACGCTCAGTTCTGCATGAGTGGGGACCACACCTTAGAGGGGACAGAACATGCCATCAAGGAAATCGTCAAAGAAGAAGCTGATGAGTACTTCGTCATCGTCTTAAGTGATGCGAACCTGTCTCGCTATGGAATACACCCTGCTAACTTTGCCCAGATCCTGACAAGCAACCCTCAAGTAAATGCTTTTGCCATCTTTATTGGATCTTTAGGCGATCAAGCAACCAGGTAAGTGTCACCTTAGGAGATAGCAGAGGGCAGGGATAGAGAGGTTTGAGTAGCTGACACATGCTGTTTCGCGGGCTTCCCGTCGTCAGGGCTAGTGGGGGGAATGGGGGAGAAACAGAAGCCAGAGTCAACTCAAGCAGCTGACAGTCCGGGTGAGGGTATGGGATCTTCTACCTTATATTTAGATGAGCAGCAATACTTTAAGTTATTTATTTTTCAGCTTATATTTAACCAACAATAAAATAAATGGCAAATTGATTTGTCTACCAATAAAATTAAGCAGTATTTTATACATTTTGCCTTTTGCATCAAGGTGTCAAGCTCAGTTCATGCTCAAATCATACTCAAAGTAACAAGCACCTACTATTTTCATAGTATCAGATTAGGGATATGTGTCTCTACAATGTATTTAGACATACTAGACATGCGTGCATTCGTGCAGAGTCGCTTCAGTCATGTCTGACTCTTTGCGATCCCATGGAGTGTAGCCCGCCAGGCTCCTCTGTCCATGGGATTCTCCAGGCAAGAATACTGGACTGGGTAGCCATTTCCTTCTCCAGGAGATCTTCCCGACCCAGGGATCAAACCCGCATCTCCTGTGGCTCCTACATAGCAGGCAGATTCTTTACCACTGAGCCACCAGGGAAGCTCAACATACACACATATATATGTAAACAAGATCTAATATGTTTATCTACATATCTATAAACTGGGGAGGGAAATGGCAACCCACTCCAGTATTCTTGCCTGAAAAATCCCATGGACAGGAGAGCCTGGCAGGCTACAGTCCATGGGGTTGCAAAGACTCGGACACGACTGAGCGACTTGACCACAGCACATATATATATATATATATATATATGTATATAGTCAGACAGCTAATCTTCCTTCTTATGTTTCTTCTTCATGTATGTCTATATCTGTAATAAGACACTACACTAAATATGCTGAATATTCAGTAGAGAGACTTATGGCCAGATAATAAATAGTCATGGATCATCTGAAAGGAGAGATCTGGAAACATTTTTGTTTCTTAAACACACTAACATTTATCTTTCTGAATTACAGACAGAAATGGTTTTTCTCTACTTAAAGTACTTTTAAGGAGCAGAAAACACAATTGAAAGTATATCTCCTCAAAAACAGAAAATAAAATCCTGCCTACATCACAAAAACCCACATATCCTTTTGCTTCTCCAGCTCTTTTACGTGTCTCACACTATGGTACAGAGCCCTGGAAAGTGAAAGTTTTTCAGTCGTTTCTGATTCTTTGCAACCCCATGGACTGTACAGTCCATGGAATTCTCCAGGCCAGAATACTAGAGTGGGTAGCCGTTCCCTTCTCCAGAGGATCTTCCCAACCCAGGGATCGAACTCAGGTCTCCCGTATTGCGGGCAGATTCTTTACCAGCTGAGCCACCGGGGAAGCCCAAGAATACTGAAGTGGGTAGCCTATCCCTTCTCCAGCAGATCTTCCTGACCCAGGAATCGAACCAGGGACTTCTGCATTGCAGGCAGATTGTTTACCAACTGAGCTATCAGGGAAGCCCACAGAGTCCTGGACAGACTAGGAAATGTTTTAAGGTCCAAAGTTCTGACATATTTTTCTCTTGCCTTTGATTTGCTGCAGGATTGCAGGGCACAGCTAAGCACAGACTTAATCCCACATAACTACAGTCGCTTTATCACAAATGCCTTCACACCTTTCTCAGCTGTGCGTGTTAGCCGCTTTGAGAACTTCCATGTCCTCAAATGCAGACCATGCCTTTTCCGCTCAGACTGTCTTCAGGACCAGCCCAGGATGAATCCAGACGGCAAGCTCAACAAATACTGTTTGAGCTGAAATAGCTATTTTGTCTTTCTAGTGAACAGATCCTGTTTGAACACTTAAGAAAGCACAGTAATACCCTTGTGGTTTCCTGGGGAAATGATCCAACATCCACTGGCAGGAGATACAGTTGTAGAATTAGCTGGTCTACCGGGCATGCCAAATGCATGATACTGCACAGGAGAGTGGACTTTTATTAAATGTCATTCCAAAACCAAACTCTGCTGGCACAGTGAAAGGAAGCATTCTTTGGGATAGAACTGTGTCTTGTACTTTTATTGCCTCCAAAAATGGCCCTTTGTTCCGAATGATAACTTGGCATTTAAAAAAATTATCATAAGCCCATATAACCTCAGTGTCATCAAAGCAGGCATTGCATAAGTCAGATTATATTTCACATTGTATGATGTGGGGCAGAAAAGAGAAAGGGAGAGAGAGAGGAGAGAGAGAACGCAGAGGAAGAGAGAAAGGACCACTTGAGGTTTGGCTGGGCAACTTTTCTAGAAGCCTGTTTTTCTAAGGCAGGAAAGGCAGTTAGTAGGACAGTATGAGGCCAACACGTTCTCTGAATCTAGGTGAGCTAGTCCCAGATTGATCCCGAGAGCTCCGTTCTGCCAAGGGGATATAAAATACCAGGAAACGACCGTCATAAAAGGAGAGCATTTTTTTCCTTGCAAATTCCCCAGTTTTCTCACTGAAAAGACCTTTCTTTCAGTTCAGCGCTTCCAGCGAGCCTCTCTCTGTAGCTCTTTGTTGCCTAGCAACAGGCAGTTCCACTGCAAGCAGGGGCAAGATATTAAAAAGTGAGAAGTTCCCTTCCTAAGAAACCATTTGGATGCTGAGGTCTGCAGAGGCCGGAGGTGGAAGGGGCGCCCTGGTTTGCGATGGTAATTTTCTTTCCCCATCCATCCTGACAGGCTTCAGAGAACTCTACCAGCAGGCCGGTCTTTCGTTGCCATGGACACCAAGGACATCCCTCAGATTTTACAACAGATTTTCACCTCCACCATGCTGTCCAATGTTTAAGTGCCCTTATCACCCTGATGACCCTGGGATTTGAAATAAGATACAAAGAAAGAGTATCCTGAAGAAAAGAAGAGATCTGTCTGGTGTCTGCGTGCAATGACTGGATCATTCTGGCATTCCTGATCCTTCCTGCACTTGCTAAGTAATCAGAATTCGGAGAAGCAGCCAGTGTGAGGCCCGGGCACCACTGATGTGCAATCACTAGAGGAAGCGCGTTGACCTGCGTTATGTGGAAGGTCAGGGTTAAAGGAAGGTGGTTTGAGAATGGTGGAGCATGGTCTGTCTCCAGAACCCTGAGGGATGAAGAGGAGCTTGCTGTGGCCTTGATGCGTCGCCTGGTCACTCAGGACAAAACAGTGGCTGCGGCAAGCTGAGCCTTCGGTGCTGCATTATGACACTGGGGTGCAGCTCTACGTAAACCCTCCGAATCCGCTCCTGCTCAGTAATTATTTTTATTTTTCTCCTCCGCTCTGTATTGCCCAACAATGATTTGATAGTATTCAACCCACTCAAAAGTCCTTTCAACAGCAGTACTCTATAAAAGGTTGGGTTTTCTCAATAATTTCATTGTCTTAGCCAAAACCAAAAGGAATCGAAAGATCCTTGGAGTGCTTCCTTTCCCATGTGACTTTTAAAAGGCTTTTTAAAGAATAAAGAGCAAATGCTGCTGGGATCGGGAGGATAAAGGATGTCTTGCCTGGAGTTTCCTGTCTCTTCTCCTTTCAGGGCTTCTCAGAGTTTCACAGTCCTCCATTTTGGTGTCCAAAATGTAGTAGCTCAAAATAACAAATGCTTATTTTTTTACATAAAACAAAGTGAAAACAAGGCGGTATGTTTGAGCTGAATGGTAACTGGAGATTTCTTTAGCTATTTAAACAGCCTCATTCCTTTTTTAAAAAATTTATTTCTAATTGGAGGATAATTGCTTTACAATGTTGTGTGGTTTCTGCCGTACAACAGTGTGAGTGAGCTAATATTAAGAATCATGTATCCCCTCCGTCGTGAACCTCCCTCCCACCCCCACCCCTCCCTGCTAGGTCACCACCGAGCCCCAGGTTGGGCTCCCTGTGTCATACAGCAGGTTCCCACTGGTTGTCCACTCACTCAGTCCTGTCCGACTCTTTGACACCCCATGGTTGCACCTGCTAGGCTTCCCTGCCCTCCACCATCTCCCAGAGCTTGCTCAGACGTGCGTCCGTCGGGTCAGTGATGCCGTCCACATTCCCACCAGCGGTCCAGGGCGGTGCATTTATGGCAGTGCTGCTCTCAGTCTGTCCCACCCTCTCTCTTCCCCCACTGTGTCCCAAGCGTGTTCTCTATTCCTGCCCTGGGAGTAGCTTCATTGGTACTATTTTTCTAGATTCCATATATATGTGTTGCTGCTGCTGCTGCTAAGTCACTTCAGTCGTGTCCGACTCTGTGCGACCCCATAGACGGCAGCCCACCAGGCTCCCCCGTCCCTGGGATTCTCCAGGCAAGAACACTGGAGTGGGTTGCCATTTCCTTCTCCAATGTGTGAAAGTGAAAAGTGAAAGTGAAATCGCTCAGTCATGTCAGACTTGTAGCAACCCCATGGACTGAAGCCCACCAGGCTCCTCCGACCATGGGATTTTCCAGGCAAGAGTACTGGAGTGGGTTGCCATTGCCTTCTCCAATATATGTGTTAATACGTGTTATTTGTTTTTCTCCTTCTTATTTACTTCACTCTGTGTAACAGGCTCCAGGTTCATCCGTCTCAGCTCAACTGACTCAAATTTGTTTCTTTTTATTAGCCTCATTCTTTTTTATTTCCCCAAAATGTACCTCATCCCCAACCTCTCTTGGGCTGACCTTTACTTATCCATAGGCTCGATGTCCAGTGTATGTTTTTTTTAATCAGATGTTCCAACAGAAGTCAGCCTCTTTTCAACCATGTAATAAAAGTTTCTCTTCATCACTGATGGCAAAGTCCAAAATGCTGGGAGCACCAATATGCGTGTGCTTTCTTATGACAAGCTGAAGAGACTAGTCTTGTTATTAATGTTATCTGATTCACCCCTACATGGTGGGAACTGTACAGTTCATTTCAATTAATTACAGCAAAGAAATGATGACCCTCATTTTTTTCACCACCCCATCTCCCTACCAAAGGAATAAAAGCAATCAGCTTTCCCATGCAGTATTGCCCAGCCAGTTTGCATGGCTTGTCTTGTTTGTTGAGACAGACGCCTGCTCTGTGTATTGAATCATCCAATGATGCAAACAATTGCAATCCAATAAGTATCTTTAAAAATACAATTGCATTAATAACAGTAATAATGATAATAATAAGAATGGCAGCTAGCATTTACTGATCACTTGTACCACGTATGCTAAGCGATTTCATACAGTATTCCATTCAGTTATCACAACAATGCATGTAAAATAGGTTATTTTTTAACCTCACTTTACAGATAAAAGGAGTGAGGCTCAGAGAACTTCAGACTATTCATTACTCATTGTACCTGTGGCTGAGACAGTGAAGAATCTGCCTGCAATGAAGGAGACCCGGGTTCGATCCCTGAGTCAGAAAGATCCCCTCGAGAAGGGAATGGCTCCCCACCCCAGTATTCTTGCCTGGAGAATTCCACGGACAGAAGAGCCTGGCGGGCTACAGTTCACAGTGTCACAAAGAGTCAGACACGACTGAGCCACTAACACTTGTACTACTACCATCCTCATTTTACAAAGAAGGACACTGAGCCTTAGGGAGATTCAAGAAAACAGGCACACTCAGCCAGACGGGCAGAGCTGTGACCCTGGACTGTCCCGTCTCATGCTTTTCTCTTGCAAACTGACCACGTTTCCTAGAGCTCTCTCCCCTCCCCACTACTTGGAAACTAGCTGCACAACTGAATGCTTGGAGGAGGGGTGGGGACCAAGGACACGGGACCCTGCTGGAGGGACACTCCCCAGGGATCCTTCCTGGGCGCAGCGGCGGCTTGAGGAAGTGCCCATCCAAATGGCAGCTTCATCCCTAGAGATGCCCCTTGGCTGGAGGGTCACAGCCCCTGAAAGCCTTTGGAAGTTGAACCCAAGAGTGATTGATGGAACAGCCTTTTAACAATCCTCCCCGTGAGTTAACTACCTGAATAAGCAGAAGCCTTTTTTTTTTTAACATGGAAAGAATGTTCTCAAGTAATTTAATTTCCCTTTCCCCACTGGCCAGACAGCCTTTGCAAAAGTTATTTTTGAAAAAATGTATAAATGCCTGGCTTTCCCGACTTGTAAAAGGGAAGGAGGGTGGGGGAGGGGAGTAGAGCGTGAGAAGATGACAGGCTCCTTTTCGCTTCTTGCAATAAGTACCTAAGAAGTTGTGTCTTTACTATTAAATGAACTTAATTATAGGCCACTCCAAGCTGTTCCCAGGCCCTGCTTAGGGCCAGGGCGTTATAATAACCGCATTGTGCGCCTCGGTGTGGGGGGTGGGGGGGCTTGTTCCACTGAAAGGCGGCTAAACCCGTCTTCAGGGATCCCACGTAAGGCTGAGAAAGTCCATTGTGATCCTGAGCAGCCAGGAGGAATGAAAGCCATAAATCGCCCGGGTGAAGGATGCGTCTCCCCACCCCCGCCCCCGGGGTCCTTTGTGAGCGCCCCCAGAGAACCTCATCACGCATGTGCGGCTCGAGCGCACCCGCAGGAAAAGGGTCTGAGCAGGGGTCCCTGCGCCTAGCACTTGTTTGGAATGAATCATTTAATTCTTTATATTACATCCTCTCCTGCGAACTGTCAGGAGGAGAAATCCGTCCATGCCAGCAGGGTTTTCTCTAAACAAACTCCGGGGCTTTGCAAGCCTCTTAGGGGTGGTGTTGCCTGGACCGCGTGGTCAGTGTTGCTGAAATGCATCTCTGGGGGCTCCAAACCCGCGCTCCACCTGGCTTCTTCCTGTGCCTGTCAGATTGGCCAGAGTGAAATTCCTCAGGGAGCCAAGCAGAGAGATTTGGGGGGACCAAGGAGCAAGAAGAATCGTCGCTTATTTGTTGCGTTTCTGTTTGTTTCCAACCATTGCCGTTATGAGAGAGATCACAAGTCTAAGCTGACACCTCCTGTGCCTAGATAAATTTCTTTTTCTGGAGTTGCATCTCAGGAATAGCCACATGGCTACTTGTATTGAGTAAATCGCGCATGATTTCATCTTATTAAGGAAAAAATGTCCCTTTTTTAAAAAGTATTCCAACCAGTAACATATAGCTTTTTCAAATACTTAAATGAATTGTTGAATTCGCTACCAGTTTCTCGTCAGGGTATATCATAAAGTTCTTACCTGTTACCTCTCCTTTATGTTTTTTCTAAGATATGCTGTGGCCGAAGTATTGTAAGTAATGGAAAATAATTCCCCCGGTCTGTAGTGGGAGGATTTCCAAACAGGGTAGAATTGGTCAGAAGGAAGTTGTCGATGCTGTGCAGCCATGAACTGTTAATATCAGTACCTGTACAGTCTTGGGCTGGTCGCTCGTGGGCCTCAGTTGCTGCATCTCTGAATAAAAAGGGTTGGACCAAGTGGTCTGCAGCGCTGCAGCCTCGCGTTCCTTTATCTCCTACAGTGGATTGACTTTGTCCCCTACGTCTTACCAGAGCCTCCTCATTTCAGTGTATGTTTGTCTCAGCCCCGTACATATTTTAGCCCCTATGGGACAGAGGACTTGGGCACCTATATCAGTCACCCTAAAAGCTGTGTTACTAAGTGAATATGCATTCTAAAATTATGTAAACACATTAGAATTGGACAAGAGGGACTTTTCTGCCCAGCAGCTGGACATATAGATCTGTAGGATCGTGATTCACAAGATTTCTGCCCATTGTCTCTTGCTTTGCATTTTGCAGCCATAAAATAAAAAATTCCATATCTGCTGATCTACACAATGGGATCAAAAAGGATCTGGAGTTGGAAAACCACTGTGTGCTGAGAGCTGACCTTTGTGTCGCAGCGAACAATGCACAATTGTGTGTGTGGGTTTTTTTCTTCAATTGTTAAATCCTGTAAACAAAAACCTCCTCCAGAGGAGAAAAAAATGCTTGCCAAGTTGGCTCTCAAGATGGGAACGATTTGACAGTTTTTGGGTTTTGTTTTTTTTTTTTTTTTGAGACTAAGCCCTGTCTGGGGCTTTCACTTTCAAACAGAGACCTCGTCTCTTTTGGCACAGCCGTGCCCGTGGGCTTTGGAATGCCAGGGTTACATAATTTTAAAATTGAGTGGCACTTGTGGTATTTGACCACTCAGAGCCAAGTATAACACTCTCTTAAGGTGGTTTGGGTCCAGAGGGTAGCTAGAATGTCATGTTCTGCAGTAAGACATCTCAACGGACCTGTCACGCGTGGGTGACCACCCATGCCCCTACCCCCTGGCCCCCAACAGGCGCCAAAGGCACCCTGACCCTTCCCTCTTCTCACGGGCTTCACAAAAGGGCTTTGGCACTGTCAGCTCTTCTCCCTATGGGAACAATCAGTGTTTGTCGAGAGGCTCTGACTCCCAAGATGGTAGACGTGACCCCAGAGGACTTCCAGAATATAAAGATTTACTGAAATTACATGCAGCGCTGAGGCATTCGTAAAAGTAACTGGAGCCTGACCTGGAAATGGGAGGAAATTGTCAGTCTGAGCATCCCAAAGCTAGTGTGTCTGTCATGCCTGCTGGAATGTGGCGAGAAAGTAATGAGCCTGTCACGAGTCCTTTGTGTAACTGGTCTCATGATGCCACACTTGAAGCCTCATTCATTGAAACTGGAAGAAAAATAAGTGTCCTTACTCAAGACATTAGAGTTAGATTTGCAAATGCACCATATTTATATGAATGAAATGCTGATGCTAAATCAGTGAGACTGATCATGTCTTCATTTCGGAACTCGTCACTAAGAAGTCATCCGTCATCAGACTCTAGGAATAGAGTGAGTGTCGACAAAGCTAGGTGGTCCATTTCCTTTCACAAAAGATTTTCTGGTCCATGTGAAATTCAGCCCTGAAAACGCTGGCCTAGAAAGGAGCACTTGTGGACCAGTGGAAATACTGGGTTGGCCAAAATGTTTAGGTTTTTCGAATGAACTTTTTGGCCAACCTAGTAAGTGTCCACACTGGAGGAAGCAGCCTGTTGACCAGCGTTGACTTTGCCTCCTGGGATGGGGGCGATGCGAGGGCATTGGCGAGTTCCCATAGACCCCAAAGCTGCTGAGGCATCCCAGGGTCTCTGCCCCAGGCCAGGATGCCCAGACTCCGGGTGGCACGGACATACAATTTAAAAGACGGTTGACGGGGTACCCAGGAAGGCCTAAGGTTTAGTTAATAGACACACGGACCAGGAAATAGAGCTGTTCATTTCACAGTGAACAAAGACATATCTTTTATCTGAAAAGCGTCCTTTAGGGCCCAGATGCTTCTGAAGAACTCTTTTCCAGGAGGATAGAACATGCACGTCCGTACACATGGCGGGCTGGAGTACAAAGCTGTGTGGCGCCTGAACTGAGGCGTCTCTCTTTCGCGCTGACCTTTCCTGCAGGCTGGAGAGAGGCGCGCACTCTCTGCAGAGGTGGGGGATGCGCGGCCCCACGGCACCGCCTGAAAGCAGACATTCAGTCACTTGGCAGGAGTACAGCTCCGCACAGCTGGCCTGGCTTCTTGCCCCCTCATGTCTGAAGTCTGTCTTTAGAGAGGGGTTTCTCAGCAAGAAGGGCTCCTCTTTTAAAATACAAATAGCCCTGGGAGGCCGTCCATCATGCGCATCTTGGCTTGAATCCCTCACTCACAGGCGGAGATGAAGGTCCTCAGACAGGACTGTGGTGGAGGGAGGCAAGGAAGGGGATGGGGGACGTTCGCCACTTGGAGCATCACCCAAGCAGAGAACGGGGCCTGGGGCCCCGCGTGAAGGCACAAGACATGGCCACATGAGGGTGTGTATTTGGTCTTCCGCTGCCCACTGAACATGTCCACCCGTGTGTATGGGCGGTGATTTGGTTCTCTTGCATCTTGCTTTTGTAGCGACATCAGCTTTCCACCTGTATTTCACCCCTGTCTTAAGGAAATACTGCCTTTCTGACATCCAGGTTTCTACAGAAGCGGATGCCGCAGACATGATCAGGAGGGGATTCTCTAGCCCTGGTCAAGGGTCTTCCACCCAAAGGCAAGGCCTTTCACCTCGGTAGTAGGAAACCTACCTACTCCACAGTCCCTGAACCATGTCTCTGGTGAAGTGAACAAATCAGATTCTTTTTTATGCCCTGTTTACCAAGAGAAGAACTCTTGCCCCGGGCTGTGTGTGCATGCATGCTAAGTTGCTTCAGTCCTGTCCAACGCTGCAACCCCATGGACTGTAGCCCACAAGGCTCCTCTGTCGCTGTGATTCTCCAGGCAAGAATACTGGAGTGGGTTGCCATTTCCTTGTCCAAGGGATCTTCCCGACCCAAGGATCCAACCTGAGTCCCGTATGTCTCCTGCGTTGGCAGGCAGGTCCTTTACCACTAACCCCCCCGGGCTAGGGGACTTTCAAAAAGGAACTTAACATCCACCCCTGAGAGGCCACAGCATTTACTGGAAGCCACTTACCTCCCAGCAGAGGCAGAGCTGGTCTGGGCCCAAGTGGGCAGCCCAGCAAGCCAGGGGGAAGTCCTAGTGCAAAAACCTATGGCTTCTCGAGTTCCATCCTGCTGAGGCCTGAAATAAGATTAGTGAGCCTCTTCAATTCAGAACATTACTCCTGTGCAATGAGGGTACTGAGCACGCTTCTACTGGGATGTTCTCTAAAATGTCTATAATTCAGTCTTTAGAAAGAAGTTGTTATGTAAGTTTCTAAAAGCCCTAAGTAATATTGTGTCAGTACTAAAAACAGCAAGTGCCTCTGAAAAATGAATGTGGCCTCTTAAAAACAGCTTTCTTCCTCTTCTAAGGAAAATCAAGGTTTTTTCTTTTTTTGAGATATAATTGACATATCATTAGTTTCAGGTGTACAACATAATGATTCAATATACATATCACTGCAAAATGATCACCATAATGTCTAGTTGTCATCCAACACCACGTGTATAAGGAGAATCAGTTGCGCATTTCCTGATCCTTGCTCTGCCAGTGACCTCCCTCCCCTTCATCACTGCCATCCCCCGAGGGCTTATAAATAAAGACCATGACATCAATGTCTCTCTTAAAAACCACTTCAGCTCCTCCCCATGACGATCTCCTTTGGACACCACCAAATCAGCCTGCCCCACCCAGGTCTCCCATGAAGAGATCCCATGGCTGGTACCCTGAAAGACTGTGAGTCAGACAAGCCCACGGACAAGCACAGAAGCAGGGGGAGGTTGATGTTTGTGATGAGATACGCAGCCTGTTTTCTGCGGTCAAACCCATCCCAGCTGCGCCACAGCATGCAAGAAACCCACACTCTGCTCTGTGTGGCACACGCTTAGCATCCATAGGATCACAATGGATTTCTAGACCTGCTCCCATCAGCTCTGTGACTTTAGGCAATTTTCCCAGTCTCCCTGAGCATCACTTTTCTCCCCTCTGAGATGAGGATAATAATTCCATATCTCAGGGTTCGTGTGAAGATGGAAGTCATGAAAACACATCATAAACAGAAAGTGAGTCCAGCCGGACAGATGTTGGGTGTTAGTCCCGGAGACGGATGTGGCCCCTTGGAAGGTCAGGGTCTTTGACCAATTTCGTCTGGGGACCAGGACATCCTTGGTGGTGGTTTAGTCACTCAGTCATATCCGACTCTGCGACCCTGTGGACTATAGCGCCCCGAGCCTTGCTCCCCTCTGGCTGCAGGCTCCTCTGTCCATGGGATTCTCCAGGCAAGAATATTGGAGTGGGTTGCCATTTCCTCCTTCAGGGGATCTTTTCCGACCCGGGGATCGAACCTGGGTCTCCTGGATTCTTTACCGACTGAGCCACCAGGGAAGACTCCTTAGGCTTAGCCAAACACCTCAGAACAGGTGCAGACTGTCCCTCAGGAGGAGTGAAGTGGGGACAAAACAAAGGGAAATGACGGGCAGAGCAGCTAGGGGCGGGGCAGGGGCGGGGCTGGGGCGGGGCAGACGACTGGCAGCCACTCAGCCTGGGGCCCCAGGAGCCTCCAGGACGGCACGGAGCCCAAGCTCTCTGTCTTACTCGCAGAAGTGGCTAAGATCATGATGTGTTTCCTGGTCAGAATTTTGTTTCTTGTCTCTGGCTGAGGGGCGGTGAGCTGGCCTTTCTCAGGAGGGCTTCCCAGTAGTTTGCACGGCAGCCACAGGCTCCCCTTTGGGAGCTGTTAGCACTAGAACTGTTTTTAAAATAAAGACTGAAATAAATAAAGACGGTAGTAAAGTCTGTCTGGGATGTCTTCCTGACCTGTGCCCCTTCCTCAAGCCCAGGGGAGAAGCCCTGACTCAGCCAGGTGTTCAGATGTCCCTCGAAGGAACTGGTCCCTTTAGTCAGTCCCTTTCGGGGTGACTGAGGAGTCTTAGAAGGCTTATTCCAGACTGCCATGTTCTGGAATATACTGCGTGAATAATAAAAATTATTATTAAACAAAATAATTACAGTTGACTCATCTAAAATACATCGTGAAATTGACTGCAGCCATGAAATTAAAAGATACTCGCTCCTTGGAAGTAGAACTATGACAAACCTAGACAGCATATTAAAAAGCAGAGACATTGTTTTGCTGACAAAGGTCTGTATGGTCAAGTTCAGTTCAGTTTAGTTCAGTCGCTCAGTCGTGTCCGACTCTTTGCAACCCCATGAATCACAGCACACCAGGCCTCCCTGTCCATCACCAACTCCCGGAGTTCACTCAAGCTCATGTCCATCGAGTCGGTGATGCCATCCAGCCATCTCATCCTCTGTCGTCCCCGTCTCCTCCCGCCCCCAATCCCTCCCAGCATCAGACTCTTTTCCAGTGAGTCAACTCGTCGCATGAGGTGGCCAAAGTATTGCAGTTTCAGCTTCAACATCAGTCCTTCCAATGAATATTCAGGACTGATCTCCTTTAGGATGGACTGGTTGGATCTCCTTTCAGTCCAAGGGACTTTCAAGAGTCTTCTCCAGCACCACAGTTCAAAAGCATCAATTCTTCGGCGATCAGCTTTCTTCACAGTCCAGCTCTCACATCCATACATGACTACGGGAAAAACCATAGCCTTGACTAGGTGGAATTTGGTTGGCAAAGTAATGTCTCTGCTTTTTAATATGCTATCTAGGTTGGTCATAACTTTCCTTCCAAGGAGTAAGCATCTTTTCATTTCCTGGCTGCAATCCCAAGCTATGGTCAAAACTATGGTTTTTCCAGTAGTCACGTGCAGATGTGAGAGCTGGCTCATCATAAAGAAAGCTGAGCATCAAGGAAGTGATGCTTTCAAACTGTGGTGCCGGAGAAGACTCTCGAGAGTCCCTTGGACAGCAAAGAGATCAAACCCAGTCCATCCTAAGGGAAATCAGGCCTGAATATTCATTGGCAGGACTGATGCTGAAGCTGAAGCTCCAATACTTTGGACACCTGACTCAAAAAGCCAACTCATTGGAAAAGACCTTGATGCTGGGAAACATGGAGGACAGGAGGAAGAAGGGGTTACAGAGGATAAAATGGTTGGATGGCATCACCAACTCAATGGACACAAGTTTGAGCAAACTCCAGGAGATGCTGGAGGACAGGGAAGCCTGATGTGCTGCAGTCCATGGGGTCGCAGAGTTGGACATGACTTAACAACTGAACAATAACTGAATCTTCCCAAGGGCCAGGCACTTCCTAAGCATTTTGCATAAACTTATTAAATCCTCACAATTTCATGAGAGAGCTACTATTCTTACTACCATGGCACATCACAAGCGAAGACAACCAGGAATCTAAAAAATACAACACAACATCATGAATCAATGATACTCCCAAAAAAATTGTTTTAATACAGCAAACTAGCGAATAAAACAAAAACGAAGCAGACTCAGATATAGAAAACAAGCTTGCAGGGCAAGGGAAGGTGGGCAAGGCAACACAGGGGCCAGGCAAGGGGAGAAAGTGTTACTACAGGTCGCATGAAGTCATCACGCCTGCGAAACTTTTGAAAAGCGTCAAGCACTACAGGATGCAAAGAATCATTCAGGTTTTGGAAAAGTTTTTAATAAAAAAGAAGCAAAGACAGCCAGGCTACCCTAAAAGAGAAGAGAAAAGCCAGCCTGCAGGCTGAAAGAGGGAGAGGGGCACACGGCAGGCAGTGGTCACAGGGACTGCGGTCTCGGGAGCCCAGCGGGCCATGGCGTTACCGTCCCCGGGTCTGCCTTCCCTGCTGTGGTAAGAACAGGAGTCCCGTCTCCTCCACCTTCACTCTGGCCCCCAAAAAAGCAGTCAGGAAACTCGAAGAGCGGTGGGGTGTGGGGCACGGGGGTCCTGGAAGACGGGACGTGGGCTGACCCTCCAGGGTGGGTAGTCGGGAGGGCCCAGGGGTGAGCGTGGTCTGAGTCACAGCTGAAGCTGGACTGCCCCGGGAGCACCAGAGGTGGCTCTCTGCATGGCTCCTCTGTCCCGCCCTGAGAAGCAGCGTTCTCCTTGGAGCCTTCAGGGTGGCCTTCTGGGCCGCTCAGCTGCTAACTCCAGCCCCGACTGGCCGGGGTGGGGGTGGGGTGGTGATGGGGAAAGCCGGGGGTGGCCCAGGCCAGCCTGGGGCCCAGAGTTGTGACAGCTCAACAGAACACAGCTCCTTACTTGGAGGGACTTCATGATGTGGCCGTTCTGTTTTGCTTTGCGTGTTTGTTCTCCTTGAAAATGAGTTGAGAACCTTCTTTTACCCAAGATTACAAGTTAGGCTTGTGATGAAAGGTCTGTGCCATGCACAAGGAGCCCTCGTGGAGGGGCATTGACATTTGCAAGCCTTTTTGTTGAAAATGGCTTGCTCTATGGCCAAAAAAAAAAAAGAAAGAAATTATCAGGGAGGATAGGAATTGTCCTGGTCATTGCGAAGCTGTCTGGGACTCCTGACTGCTATTCGTGGCTGCATCTCAGCCTTACGCACAATCCAGTAAGACTTCTAGATTCATCAGTCTCTAGAAGGCTTAGAAGAACATCAGTCCGGTCCATGGTCCCAAACCCACACAAAATCGTGCTTTTGCAAAGAGCCTGGCACAGCATGGATCAGTCAGTGGGATGGACGGATGCATGCATGCATCAATAGGGTAACTCAGTGGGCAGTGAGGGGTGGATGGGTTGAAGCAGGGAAAGTCTACCGTATTTAAAATATCTCAGGGAAAGGAGATTTCCAGGGGTCATATTAGTACCCACAGTAATAATCGTGTGGCTGAGGTAGAGATTCAGCTTCAGCCTAAGCAGGAATTCTGTCACGTCTGGTAAATGTGGCAGCCTAAATCCACTTGCAACCTGCTCATAGGAGAGATGAGAGACCTCCTGGAAAGGATTTTATCCCAAGAGAAGAGCAAGCCAGACACAAAAGCTTGACCCTAAAACCAAATCTTACTAGTGGGAAGGGCAAGGATGCCCTTGGAACCAGGTCAGACCCTGGCGACAAGCAGACATTCAGACCTCTGTGCTCAGAAGACACGGTGAGACCCACAGAGACTAATTCTTTGGGCACCTGAGGAATTTCCAAGGGACCACATGCTGCTTAGCAAGGTACAGACGTCTTGGCAAAAAAAAAAAAAAATGTGCTTAAGCTTATGAAATTGCATCTCCTACACTAACTAGCTTTCTATCCTGTGTGCTGTGCTCAGCCATGTGCAGTTCTTTGCAACCCCATGGACTGTAGCCCGCCAGGATCCTCTGTCCATAGGATTCTCCAGGCAAGAATATAGGAGTGGGGAGTCATTTCCTCCTCCAGGGTATCTTCCCAACCCAGGGATTAAACCTGTGTCTCTTGTGTCTCCTGCATTGGCAGGCGGATTCTTTACCACCAGTGCCACTGGGAAGCCTAGTTTTCTGTCCCAGGGACGTTTTTAAAATATATTCCTATTCAGGTAAATTCCACATACCATAAAATTCAACCTTTTAAAGCAGTTCTGTGGTTTGGAGTATATTCAGACAATAAAGCAAACATCATCACTAACTAATTCTAGAATATTCTCATCATCCCAAAGGGAAATCCCATACTTAGTCATCATTCCCTGTTGCCCCTCCCCCTAGTCCCTGGCATCACTAATCTATACTTTCTGTCTCAACAGAGTCTCCCATTCTGGACATTTCTTATATATGCTTTCAAACTATATGGCACTTTTTTTCATTTCTTTCACTTACCACAATGTTTTTAAGATTCCTGCATTTGTGTCATAGATTACTACTCCTTTTTATGCTCAAATGATATTCAGTTATACTAATATTTTGTCTATCCATTCACAAGTTGATGGACATTTGGACTGTTCATTTTTGGCCAGTATGAATATACTGCTGTGAACATTTTTGTACAAGCTTTTGTGTGGACATATGTTTTTAGTTCTCTGAGATATGTAACTAAGAGTGAAATTGCTGGATCATATTGTAACTCTATGTTTTTACTTTTGAGAAGTTGTCCAACTGTTTTCCAAAGCAGCTGTACCTACCATTTTACATTCTCTCCAGTTTCTCCACATCCTTTTCAACACTTGATATTTTCTGTCTCTTTGACTGTGGCCATCCTAAAGGATGTGAAGTGGTATCTCATTGTGGTTTTGATTTGCATTTTCCTAGTGACTTTGGAGAAGGAAATGGCAACCCACTCCAGTGTTCTTGCCTGGAGAATCCCAGGGATGGGGGAGCCTGGCAGGCTGCCGTCTATGGGGTCTCACAGAGTCAGACACGACTGAAGCGACTTAGCAGCAGCAGCAGCAGTGACTTACCAGGTGGCTCAGTGGTAAAGAATCCGCCTGCCAATGGGAGAGACAGGAGACTCAGGTTTGATCCTAGCTTAGGAAAATCCTCTGGAGAAGGAAATGGTAACCTGCTCCAGTATTCTTGCCCGAAAATTCCCATGGACAGAGGATTCTGGTGGGTGACTAGTCCATGGGCTCCCAAAGAGTCAGACAGGACTGAACACACACGCACAGGGACTAATGATATAGAGGTTTTTTCACGTGCTTATTGGCATTTGCATTTCTTCTTGGGAGAAATATCTGTTCAAATCTGCTTCCTATTGTTTGACTTTTTGTTGTTGTAAGACTTCTTTAAATAGTCTGGATATTGGACTAATATCAGAAATATTATGATTTGCAATCATTCCTTCATTCTGTGAGTTATCTGCACTTTCTTGATAGTGCCCTTTGAAGCAAAAAAGTTAAAAAAATTTTTTTTAGCCATACCACGTGGCTTGTGAAAGCTCACCAACTGGGGATCAAACCCATGTCCCCTGCATTGGGAACCCAGAGTCTTAATCACTGGACCACCGTGAAATTCCATATTTTTAAATTTTGAAGTCCAATTTATCTATTTTTTTCTTTGGTTATTTGTGCTTTGGATGTCATATCTGAGAAACTACTGCTTAACCAAGTTTATGAAGATTTGTGCTTATGTTGTCTTCTAAGAGTTTTATAATTTTAGCTCTCACATTTAGATCTTTGATCCATTTTGAGTTAAATTTTGTGTATGGTGTGAGGTTGGCATTACAACTTCACACTTTACATGTGGATATTCAGTTTTCCCAGAACTGCTTGTTGAAGAGAATTCTTTCTCAAGTGAATTGTCCTGGAATCTTAGTCAAAAATTAATTGACCATGACAATGTGAGTTTATTACCAGACTATCAATTCTATTCCAATGATCTATCTGATTAGCCTTATGTTACTAGTTTTAATTACTATAGCTTTGTAGTAATTTTTGAAAATGAAAAATATGAGAGCTCCAACTTTGTCTGCTGTTCTAGGTCCCTTACATCTCCGTTTGAATGTTAGGATCAGCTTGTTGTCATTTCTAGAGAAAAAAAAACATCTGGGATTTTAGTAGGGATTGCATTTGTAGTCTTAGGTTAATTTCCAGTTTTGAAAAGTTGATTTTGACCATTTGTGCCAGCGTTCTCATTGCTTCTACAGAGAAGAGGATTTTCCGAGGACCTTACTCCCCCGGTCTTACTGACATCAGCCCTCATAAGGAAGCATTTCATACCCCCATTTCTTTCATTGTAAAAATGTTTTGTTACTGTTCCACGTGTGTTGGTGGTTTTTTTTTTTTTTTTTTGATGATCGATAAGATGATGTGGTCACAACATATTCAATTTAAAAATGCCAAGATAATGATGGCATCACCGACTCGATGGACATGGGTTTGGGTGGACTCAGGGAGTTGGAGATGGACAGGGAGGCCTGGCGTGCTGCGGTTCATGGGGTCGCAAAGAGTCAGACAGGACTGAGCGACTGAACTGAACTGAAGAGAATGTGATAAAGCACATAACCTCTTGGCACTAGCAGGGACTCAGGAAGGCCTGCTAGAAGGACTTCTGTCACTGGAAGAAGAGGAAGGACGTGGCCGAGGAGATGCAGATGAGCGGGCCCGACCTTGCTCACCCCGGCACGGCAGTGCGAAGATACTCAGCGCTCCCCACGCTCCGCTCCGCACACACCGGACCCTGCGGTCACTCCTGCTCGCCGCCGAAGCCTGCCTTCCCCATCAGCGGCCTCCGCGAGGCGGGACGCGCTGAGGCCTCCTAAGCCGGCCGGCCGGGTGACCGAGGCTCTGGCCCCGCCGCGCTCAGGCCTGAGGGGCGCTCTGCTGGTCTGCCGGCCGCCCGGCCATTCCAGGCCGCCAGCGAGCGCGCGGCAGAGGCAGGGCGAAAAGCCGCTGCTCCCTCCCGCGCCGCCCTCATCTCGGGCCCAGCCTGGTTAGGAAGACTGTGCTTTACGAGCGAGGCGCAGAAGTCTGAGCCCCGAGGCTGCACGATCTGTGGCATCAACCAGAGAACCTGCGTGGCCGCGTAAGCCCGCACGGCCTGCAGGCCGCCCTCGTCTCAGCCGCCCCAGCCTCCGGGCAGCCCCGAGGCTCAGTCAGCTAGGTGGGAGCTCTGCCCTGGGGGACGTGGCGCTCCCCCTGCCCCTTCTCCAGACGCTTCACCCCCGCCCCACATTCTGACTGACCTCGCCACCGAGGCCCCTTTACTGCACACGCCCTCCCACCCCCTTCCCCTCTGCCACCCCTGCTCCTTCAGGGCCTAGCCCAGTGACCTTCTGAGAGAAGAATTCCTGGAGCATCTTCTCGCCACTGCTCTGCCTCATAAATTTATTCCACACGTAGTTACTGAGCACCTGCCGCGTTTCAGGCCCTTTCCAAGGCTGGCGATACAGCGGTGAACTTGCTCTTATGGAACACATACATTCCAGTGGCAAGAGTCAAAAAACCAAAAAAATAAGCCGGAAATATGTAGGTAGTGATAAGCTCTGAGGATAAAAATAAGAAGGTAAGGATGGGGTTGGGGGCAGTATTTTAAATAAGGCGTCGGGAAGCCTCTCTGGTAAGGCAACAACTGAGCAGAAACCTGGCCATGCGAATATCAAAGAGAAGAGCATTGTAGCCAGAGGGAACAGCCAGTGCAAAGGCCCTGAGGTGGAAATGTGCTTCACAAGCTTGAACAACAGTGGGGCTGGATGGGAGTTAACAAGGGGAAGAGTATCAGACAATGAGGTCCAGGAGACAGCGACCCCCAAACTCTGTGGGACCTGATGGTTCATGACAAGAACTTTACGTGATGTAAGTCTGGCAATCAATGAGATTTCTGAGCAGAAGAGTGCCCTACTTCGAATCACATTTTGAAAGGATCACTCAGGCTGTTTTATTGAAAACAGACAGTGGAGAGTCAAGAGTGGAATCAGAGAGACCAGTTAGGAGGTCGCGGCAATAATTCACACATGGCATGATGGTGGCAGGGCCTGGGGGAACAGTGGAGGTGCTGAGTCATGGTCAGAACCTGGATATATCTGATAGTGGAGCCAGCAGGGTTTGCTGGTGAATAGACGTGGAGTGTGAGAGCAGGACAGGAATCTAAGATGATGCCAAGACTTTGAGCCTGTAAAACTGAAAGCAGAAAGCTGCCACTTACTGAGATAAGGAAGCCAAGCAGATAAAGGAGAAGGAGGGAGGCTGGAGTCCCCACCTTCTTCCTCCAAGGCTGGCCTGCTTCCTCGAAGCCCAAAGACCCAGCTGTGGCAAGACATCCCTTCTGCAGGGGTTTTCTGAGCCATCTACAGATGGTTGCAAGTCTTACCCTTCGACTCTCCATGGCTGTGGCTGTGGACTGGAGGCACATTGGACATCTCCAGCTAAGATGCCCTTCTCGAGTCAGCTTGTCTGATTGCGCTGGGAACTGACAAAGCTTGTCCAGGTCCCAGTGGCCGATGAGCAGCAACACCCTGGACGCCCACATGTGCAGACCCCAAACTGAGACTTCACAGGACTGGCAGGGGAGGAGGGCAGGGCACCAGGACAGCAGTTCTCTGCCTTGTCTGCACATTGGAGTCACATGGGGGTCCTCGTCCAGCCCGAACTCTAGGTTAGTTCATCAGAATGTCTGCGTGAAGGTGGCATCTGTGATTTTGTTTCCCAAATGAGCCCAATATCCAGCCAAGGTTGAAAGCTACCACCTCAGGTCAACAAGGCTTCTCCAGGGCCTCCTGGTGTTTACTGATCCAGTTCCATGGGACATAGAAAAGACCCCATCCTCACAAAGCCAGGGGAACCAGGCACGGGCTCCCAAGCACCCTTCTGCTCAGAGCTGAAACCAAATCCATCTCTCCAGGGAGATCTCAGCCAACCCCACTCCAGGTCTCCACGGCCAGCCCTGCTCTGAAGGTGAACGTATTTCTTACTTTTTTTTCTTAAGGCAATCTGGCAAGCTCTACCCAGGCATGTCTCCCAGCCCAGCCCACCTGTGTGTGGAATGTGGCTGGGAGGGGAGAGCTCAGGGCTGAGCGGGGGTGTCGGGGTGTTCATTCCCACCTGGGCGCTGGGACGGAGCCGGTGGTGGCCAACAATCTGATGGAAACCGCTCAGATTTCAATTCCAGACCCAGGAACCAGGGGACCTGCTCCCCTGTGAAGCCCGGGGTCAACCATTCCCCAGCCAGCGGACAGGGGAGCCATTCAGCCCACAGAAGCCCCTCCCCGGCCCCCCCAACCCCAGGCTACTAGCAGCTGGGACCCCTCCCCAGTCATCTGGCTCCCCAGACCCTTTGGTGCACAAAACTCAAATAACTTGATTAAAGTAAGATGAAACAAGAAACGTTTGCGCCTTGAAAATTGCTAACATCTGGCCTGGCCGGGACAGCAGAGCAAAGGTGCCTTGTAACTAAGGGAAGGAAACCCTGAGGAGTCCAGCCGTGGGACTTCGGCTGTTCCCACTACACACACCTCCCTGCCTGTCTGCAGGAGCCTCTGACTGATGCAGGGCCAGTGGGGAGAGAGACGGTCCTCATCAGCTGGCCTGAACTTGAACCGACTGGACCGCGTGTCCTCAGTGACTTCACAAGCTCTCTTGAGATGCTGTCTCCTCACCGCCTGGCCCAAAGGACCCAGTGGATGCTGTGAGCAGAGCTGACGCTGGAAGATGTCCCGTTATCTCAAGTGTCCTGCCACGTTCCCTCATTTGCCTGTGGACCCGTTCTTTGATAGACTCACTTACAGTCGAGTCAGGCTCTCATTCCCACACCCCCAGACCTCCTTTCTGTGGGTTTAGAAGGAAGAAAGTGAAAGGATCATGTTATAGTCTGAATGTTTGTGTCCCCCCCAGATTCATATACTGAAATCCTATCCCCAGTGTGATGGTAAAGTGATCAGGTGGTTAGTGTCTTTATGAAAGAGACCCCAGAGCACTCTCTTCCCTGCCTCCAGGTGAGGACACAAGAAGACGGTCATTGATGAACCAGGACGAAGACTCTCAACAGACACTGAATCTGCTGACTCCTTGACCTTGGAGTCCCAGGCTCCAGAACTGAGGGAAACAAATGTTTTTTGTCTAAGCCACCAAGCCTATGGTATCTTTGTTATAGGAGCCCAAAGAGACTAAAATAGGCCAGGATGGGGCCAGAGCCTGAGCCCATAGAGGACACACGGGACAGGCGTGACTTCAGAGCTGGGTGAGGTGAGTGACTGAAGGATGGGACACAGTGTGGCGGTCAACTGGTTGACCCAGGACTGGTCCCAGAAAGATCCCTGTGTCACCATTCCACAGAAGCTGATGGGAGTCTGGAGAAGCCTCTGAAGGTGTAACCACCGCCCCCTTTGCCTGTCCAAGTCAGTGAAAAGAGGGGGAGGGAGCAAGGAATGGCAGTTCTGAGACCTTCCACAGCTACAAAGTGGGCGTCACTTAGTATAGCTGCAACTCCCTCCTCCTTCCAAGCTAACCCCAGATAAGGGCCCTCTGGTGAACTAATGGCCACAATTCTTTACTGTCCTCTCCTTCATTGCATGACATTTATTTCCCTCCCCTGTGAGCCTGAGCTGGCCCACAACCGCTTAACTGCCAGAAAGCAGCAGAAGTGAGGCTGGGCTAGTCTCCTGCTAAACCCTGGAAAGGCTTCTGTTATCACTCTGGGGAGCCCTGAGTCTTCATGCAGAAAGGCTGGCTTCTCTGCAGCAAGTCCACATGGAGATATGGTGCAGGGAAGCCATGTGGAAAGTGGGAGGCTTGACGTGATATAGAGAGGCCACCTGTCCTCAGGCCCCAGGAGACCCAGGGTGACTCCACCTCCAGGCATCATCTTATCACAGCTGCGTGAGAGACCCCAGGTGAGACCAGCGCAAGAACCGCCCAGCTGAGCCCAGGCAAACACAGACCCACAGGCAGCAATAAATGCTTGCTGTTTTAAGTCAAGTCCTGGGGTGGTTTATTCTGCAGTGGTGGATGACTCTGCAAAAGTCCCCCTGCCGACCCTCCTAAATGACAGACCCCACAGTCAAATCCCCCCAACTTCTCTCTTACCCCATCTACAGAGCCCCGTGAGTACACACCCTTCTGCAGTTCTCCTCAGACTTTCTCTGTGCCAAATGGTGTGTAAGTGCAGAGGCCCCTGGGCTAGGACAAACAGAGAGCCATGAAACAGTGGTTGTAGCAGACAGACGGAAACAACTAGCAAACCTCTACTCCCCCTTTGCCCTCATCCACCCATCTGAGTCCCACACCAGCTCAGACCTCAGAATCATCGTCCATCCTTGCCCCTCACTCTCCTTCATCCTGCACTGCATTTTCACTCCCCCCAGGGCCTGCCTCCAGGTCAGGGTCCTCCCAGCTCTGATCCCAGACTCAGCCTCCTCGGTCCCCTCCACAGCCTCCTGCTCCAGGGCAACTCTAAGGGGCGGACCCACCCTCCTCCTCCCCAGCTCATCCAAGACCCTCCTCCCCATTCTTTCCCATGAGATCACCCCACCCACCTGAAAGGAGCCCCAGTCTTCCAGATACCCAGGAGGATGCTGAAAACTCTCATTCTGCACCTGGGCCTGCACTCAGAAATTTAGCAAACAACGCTCCCCAAAAGGGAACTAGGAGGTCCCTACGCTAGACTTGGTACCTGCACCATGCCCTGCTCTGCTTTGAGGACCAAGCGTGGCTTATGGATATTTTATGGAAAATTCCAAACATAAGTGGAAAAAGAGTAGTTCCTAAATGTTCTCAACACACAAACACAAACGGTAACCACGTAAGGTAATGAATATGCTAATAAGCTATTGTGGTAAGCATTTTATAATTTATGTTGACCCCATGGACTGTAGCCCACCAGGCTGCTCTGTCCATAGAGTTCTCCAGGCAAGAATACTGGAGTGGTTGCCATTCCCTTCTCCAGGGTATCTTCCCGACCCAGGGATCGAACCCAGGTCTCCTGCGTTGCAGAGAGATTCTTTGCCATCTGAGCCACCAGGGAAGCCCTTTACAATGTATATCAGAAGACTATGTTCAGTTCAGTTCAGTTCAGTCGCTCAGTCGTGTCCAACTCTCCGCGACCCCATGAATCACAGCACGCCAGGCCTCCCTGTCCATCACCAATTCCCGGAGTTCACTCAAATTCATGTCCATTGAGTCAGTGATGCAATCCAGCCATCTCCTTCTCTGTCGTCCCCTTCTCCTCCTGCCTCCAATCCCTCCCAGCATCAGTCTTTTCCAGTGAGTCAACTCTAGCATGAGGGGGCCAAAGTATTAGAGTTTCAGCTTTAGCATCAGTCCTTCCATTGAACACCCAGGACTGATCTCCTTTAGAATGGACTGGTTGGATCTCCTGTCTTCTCCAACACCACAGTTCAAAAGCATCAGTTCTTCGGCGATCAGCTTTCTTCATAGTCCAACTCTCACATCCATACATGACCACTGGAAAAACTATAGCCTTGACTAGACAGACCTTGGTTGGCAAAGTAATGTCTCTGCTTTTTAATATGCTATCTAGGTTGCTCACAACTTTCCTTCCAAGGAGTAAGCGTCTTTTAATTTCATGGCTGCAATCAGCATCTGCAGTGATTTTGGAGCCCCCAAAAATAAAGTCTGACACTGTTTCCACTGTTTCCCCATCTATTTCCCATGAAGTGATGGGACCAGATGCCATGATCTTAGTTTTCTGGATGTTGAGCTTCAAGCCAACTTTTTCACTCTCCTCTTTCACTTTCATCAAGAGGCTTTTGAGTTCCTCTTCACTTTCTGCCATAAGGGTGGTGTCATCTGCATATCTGAGGTTATTGATATTTCTTCCAGCAATCTTGATTCCAGCTTGTGCTTCTTCCAGCCCTATGTTATACACCCTAAATATATGCTAGTTTTATTTGTCAGTGATACTTCAGTAAAGCTGAGGGGAAAATGAGTACAATAATCTCCCACACATCATCCTTGGGACTCGTCCCTGGGACTCGCTGCAAATCTTGTTTTCTGCCACCTTACCCGCTCACCCAACACCCACCTTCCAGATTCTGAAGGGAATTCCAGACATCACAGTGTTTCATCTCTAAATATTTCAGCATTTATCTCTAGAAGCAAGGACTATTCTCTGTAACCACAACACCAAAGTCTGTAGGCTTTGAGACATCTTGTCTGGGCCAGGCCCTAACCAGAATGTCAGGCGAGGCCCACCTGTGGAACGTAGCCCAGGTGTTAGTTCCTCTCAGCTCTGGGTGCTGGGATGGGACCCATGGGAGCCAGGAGCCAGAGAACAGTGAGACCCGCAGAGACTCCCAGAGCTGACTGGACTTGCCAAGTCTCCCCCTGTCACGTCCCTCTACCTTTGAGACCCAGGCAGTCTTGGGTGGTCTCAAAGCAGTGGACAACCTGAGGCAAAAGTGAATCTACCTGTCCACCATCGCCCAACAGGAGCGCAAGATTCCAGTAAGTAGCCACCCAGTGCGAGGGCCGCAGCCTCTCCACCCCCACGACCCTTGTCCTGCCCATTCCAGCCCCACCCAGAAGGCCTAGCCCAGGAGCATGGCTGGACTCCTGTCTTTTCCATAAATCTGAAGCCTGAGCCAAAACAGGGAAGAGAGGTGTGGAAGGTCCAGGGCTGTTTCCGTTAGGTGGCATTTTGAAAATTATTTAGCTTGCGACTTCCTAAAAAACAGTAACTGTGCCTTATGTGTCTTTGTATCACTTAATCGTTTCCATACCAGAGCTGCTCAGCCTCAGCTCTGTTGAATTTTAAACCGGTTCATTTTGGGGGAAGTGGGGAGGGCGTCCGTCTAAGAATTGTAGGGCATTGAGTAGCACCCCGAGCCTCTACACCCTTGAGTGCTGGTAGAAGCTTTTCTCCTCCAAGTTGTGACCACCACAACTGTCTGCAAACATTGCCAGCTATCCCCTGGGAAGCAAAACTACTCTTGGGTTGACAGCCACTGATCTATACCTCCCCTGAAGATGGCACAGTGGTAAGGAATCCACTTGCCAGTGCAGGAGACGAGGGTTCAGTCCTTCAGTAGGGAAGAGCCCCTGGAGAAGGAAATGGCAACCCACTCCAATACTCTTGCCTAGAGACTTCCATGAACAAAGGGGCTTGGTGGGCTGCAGTCCATGGGGTCACATAGAGTCAGACACGACTTATTGACTGAGCACACACAATCGATACAATAGTGGGTACTCAGCTATCAGTACCTTTATTTATGTTTCTAATTTGTCTTAAATTCCTTCTGAAAGATGTGTTATTTGTATAAATTAGAAACGAGGCATTAATTGGGGAAATTCTCTTCAAAAGCCTCAAGTTTGTCTATTTTAAGGGTTTTGATCAAATTTTCCAATAGTTTTGCAATCATAATTGTTATTAAGAGTTCAGATTTAAACCAGAAGTGGCTCAAGTAAACAAAAACTAAGCCATCAAAGCAAATAATTGTGGTATGTTGAATGTTTGGATTCTGTGTAAATTTTTTTCCTTAAGTTTTCAAATTTTATTTTTACAGTTAAACAATAAGAGTTTGTTCTGGGTTGAGGATAAGAATAAATCTACATGTCATGACTCTTCTTTTTTAAAAAAATTTTGTTGGAGTATAGCTGATTTACAATGTTGTGTTCATTTCCGTTATGCAGCAAAGTGAAGTCGTGTGTGTGTGTGTCAGTCGCTCAGTTGTGTCTCTTTGAGACCCCATGGACTGTAGCCCACCAAGCTCCTCTGTCCATGGGATTCTCTAAACAAGAATATTGGAGTGGGTAGCCGTTTCCTTCTCCAGGGGATCTTCCCGACCCAGAGATCGAACCCAGGTCTCCTGCTTTGCAGGCAGATTCTTTACTGTCAGACCCACCAGGGAAGCCCCCAAATCAGTCATACATACATGTATATTTATTCTTTTTTTTTTTTTACATCCTTTTCCCATATAGGCCATTACAGAGTATTTAGTGGGATTCCCTGTACTATACAGCAGGTTCTTATTTGTTATTTATTGATACTTTATATATAGTAGTGTGTATATGTCAACCCCAATCTCCCAATTTATTCTTCTCTTGATTTACCCCTGGTAACCACGTTTGTTTTCCACATCCATGCCTCTACTTCTGTTTTGTAAGTAAGTTCATTAGTCCTTTTTTTTCGTTTTAGATTCTACATGTCAGCGACATGTCGTGACATTTTTCCTATGGATGCTCTGAGAACTGAGGTCGGTCTTTACAGGCCCTGACTGGGATTCCAATCACTTTCTTTCCCCCGCTTTTTTTTTTTCCTTCATTCCTCAAAGAGGCAAAACACCCTTCAGGATGTTCTCGTTGCTGTGGGATGATTTACATCTGATTGAAAATTGAGCACTTCCCGGAGTTTCCAGTCTTACTTGAGTCACAAGTAAGATGAGATGATGATTTCAGTAGCTATGTTTTCACTCCAATTCACCATCAGAAAGTGCAAATGTCTTACTTGAACCCACAGACACTGGCGCTCAGAGAAAGTCCCCAGGTTAACGATGGTCAGGCCAAAGGTGGGAGAGTCTGAGTTGCTATAGAAACACAGCCCAGGTTCAAATGAATGAGATAGGGTGCTCCGGCTGGTGCACAGGGATGACCCTGAGGAATGGGATGGGGAGGGAGGTGGGAGGAGGGTCCAGGATGGGGAACACATGTACACACATGGCTGATTCATGTCAATGTATGGCAAAAACCACCACAATATTGTAATTAGCCTCCAATTAAAATAAATTAATTAGAAAAACAAAAAAAGGAACACCCTTCCAGTGGGTCCATCGCACTCATCTGCCCTGTGCCCAGGGCCTCACGCCCTGAGGGGCTGCTCCCCATGGTAATTTCCACACCCACTTAGAGCAACAATTCCGGAACACTGGGCTCCTGTCAAAATGAAGCCCCAGCTGCTACAGAGGCCCTGTGAGAAGCCTCTTAATTTGAAAAAAAATAAAGAAGGAAAAATTTGAAAACTTGAAGGAAAATCTGAGCTGAGGGCCCTGCTGGGGAAAGTCCTGGTTTCCTGAGGAAGTCAGAGTGGGCGGGAAGTTCCAGGCTGGGGGTTCCAGGATGCTGGGGGTGGCCTTCTCCATACCCGCGAGGCCACAGAGCCTTCTAGAGTGAAGGTGTTGGACGCCCACGTGTCCCCAGCTCTAGGGCAAATGTTCCTCCACAAGTGAGCTGTAGAAAGCAGAGAGCAGGGCCACAGAGTAATTGAGAACAGACCAGTCTGAGGAAGAAACAAAACAGGGGATTGTGAGTGTCTGTGGCCGCTGCCGGGAGGCAGGGAGGCCCGGTCAGTGATCCCCGTCAGCTCGGAGGCCAACCCGCCTCACAGTCTGTGCCTGAGACCAAGCCTCTCTTAGCGCCTCGGGCCTGTGCCCCGCGGGGTGGAGGCAGCAGGAAGGCCTTCTCCCAGCGGCACAGCCAACCCACCCCAGCATGTCCGCCTCTCTGCTCTGAGGCTCCAGCCCAGACCTCACCCAGGGAGGGGAAAGAAAAGACCCACATCAGAGATGGAGTCACAGCAGGAATCTCCTTAAGACAGAAGATGGAGGTTTGAACTTTCTCTGTTTTCTGAGCAGGGCAGTGAAAAGGAAGACTGTTCAAAGGATGGGGCTTCTGGGAACACGTTGGGCTTCGGAACTCTGTGTGCCCTTGACCGGGGTTCATGGGGTGCCTGGGTGGGGATGGGGAGCGCTGACACACGGGCATGGGGGATACGTGCAGACCCCCGAGGCCCCCCAGCACCTTGGTAGGTGCCCCATCAGGGTCGCAGCCACCCCACTCCCACGTGGGAAGCAAGTCCGGCCTCAGGGGGCCTCTCAGACCGTCCACCCAGTCCCGCTTGCTGGGCCCAGCTCACTCCACTGCCACAGTGGGGGGCCTGGGGACTGGAAAAGAAGGCCATGCTGCCAACAGAGGGGACTTTGTTTTCTGGGCTGGGGTGGACCTTTTCCTCTCTCCCTTCATGAGGGGACAGGGCTATGGACAGCAGAGTATGTTATTGTTATTTTCAGCTTGGCAAAACCGTTAAATGTGAGAGTTCACGCTGACAGAAAATAGATGGTCTTTTCTCTGTGAACCATCACGTGCTGCTCACGTCAGGTGGGCAGCTCCTCTCAGAGGTTGCCAGAGGCATGGTGGGCCCTGCTCTCCTCAAGGCCCACACAGAAACAGCACCCAGAAGTCAGGAGCGAGCTGCCCGCCGAGGTGGTCACAGTGGTTCTGGAAAGAACAGGAGGCTTTGCCACAGCATAGCCTAAGCCCTCCCTCCCACTGGGCTCCAGGGTTCAAACCAGGGCCTCCACCCACCCGGGGCCTCCTCACCCCAAGCTGCTGACGGCTGTCCCTCCCTCCCGAGGGGAAGAGTCTCTGTTTCTGCAACTTTCAAGACAGCTCGTCTAATCTTCACGACAACAAGTCCATTCATTCACTGAATCGGTCATGCATTCATTCATCAGGAAGAGTCTCCTTTCCCGGAACGTTCAAGGCATTTCAAGACTTTCATGACAACAAGTTCATTCATTCACTGAAGTCAGTCACGCATTCATTCATGCAATACTTATCGATGGCCAGTCTCTGAGGGTCAGAGAAGAAAACAGGACAGAGGAGCTGCTGAGAAAGACAGAAAGTAAACAGATAATAACAAAAGGGATGAGCAAGCAGTAGCAACAACAATGATAGCCACTAGTTATTAAGAACTCGTGATGTGCTGGCCAAACACAAGCTCACTTAATCCTCCCGATTTCTACTTTTCCAGAGAGGACTAAGGAACCTGGTCAAGGCCACACAGGTGGTAAGTGGTAGAGCTGAAGTGACAGCATTCGAAATGCCCAAACCCGGCTCCCACTGAGGCAGCCCTCAGCTTGAAGAGGCCCCAGGAGCCAGTCAGGAGCCCGTGGTGGAGACCTGGGAGCCGCTCTAGGAGTCGGGCTGTTTGCAGAGCCCTGGCCTATTCTGCCAGATCAAGGGCTGGTTATTTCAGGAGTTTAAGTCAGGCCTTCAGGACAGGCAAACACTGCTGACTCGGTTTCTACTCTCCCCACTGACTCAGACACAGTAAGCTCCTCTAAGCTTCCCCAAACTCCAGAATCTAATGCCTGATGATCTGAGGTGGAACTGATGGAATAATAATAGAAATAAAGTACACAATAAATGTGATGAGCTTGAATCATCCCAAAAACATCCCCCGCCTCCCCAGTCTGTGGAAAAACCGTCTTCCACAAAACCAGTCCCTGATGCCAACAAGTTTGGGGACCGCTGCTCTCAGCCCGTCCTGCCGGGAGGGGTCCCAAGGATCCAGAAAGTCAGAGTCTGGTTACCAGAAAGACCAGATGCTTCCAAAAGCGACTCAGGCAGGCAGGACTGTGACAGGCATACAGCTTGAGAGAAAAGGGCGGAAGAGCTTGGACCCGGAGTCGAACAGCCTGACTCTGGATCCTTCTCACCAGCTGGGTAAAGATGATTAAGACACTTGATGTCACCGATCAAATGTTGGGAGTTGAGGGACCCAAGAGCTGCTCCTGGGTGGAGGGGGGCGGGTGTCCAGCCTGGAGGAGCGCATGCGCCATGAGTGGGGCCTGGCAGGAGGGGCGGGGCCTGAGTCAGAGGACCTGCTGGTTGGATGCAGATGGGTCCCCGCCCGAGCGTCCGCCCCGCCTGCGAGAGGAGTGGGACTTGGGTGTGCAGGGGCCGAGTGAGCATTGAACAGAAGCCCCGTTTAACCCCCAAAGGAGACGGTCATCGATTGGTTGTGCTTATTAGACCAGTGAAATTAGGTGACAGGGACTCAACATCTCGAAAGACCAGCAATCCAGGGAAAGAACCCCCAAAGTCCAACATATGATCTGAGGGCGACAGCTGGAAGGGGCCAGGACAGGGGTGGGGTGGGGGTGCTGCCAGGGTGGCCAGTCCCCCAGACCCCCCGCCCATCCCTGGGGAGAGTCAGGGGGTACCTGAGAACCTGTGGCTGGGGGCGCCGCACCTCCCCCACTTCCAGATGAGGCCCGGAGAAAGGCCGAGCATCTTCCCAGACGCTGGTGGGAACTTTCCTCTGTTTCTCATCATCTCCCGCCTTGCTCGACAGGCAAAACCAAACCATAAACCATGGCTTTCTCCATGATGAGGCCCCACGTGAGTCATCCCACAAACCGCCTTAGAATCCAAGTGCTGGGACAGGCGGTCTCAGCAAGCGGGAGGAATTGCTCAATAGTGAGAAAATCCGGTGGAAACATACCCCAGTGTCTAGCTTCCCCGAGTCGCCAGCTGCTCTCTAGAGGCCCGGAGCGGCTGGAGGCAAACAAGCAGGTCTCCCCCCACCCCTTGCAGGGCCTGGCGAGGAGCCTCGGCAGGAGCGCCAGCCCTCGGCTCTTTAGCCCACTCCCCGGTTCTGTCCTCACACGTTCCCTTGTTCCCCAGAGCAGCCGCCCTCGGTCACTTCGGGCATCCAGGGTGGGCGCCGTAATGAGCTGCCCCCACAGGAGACTGACCCAGGAAAACCAGAGCCCAAGGAGGCCAAGGCAAGTTCTGGAAGCAGGCTCAGGTCGACCCGGCAGGGCCTCTTAGGGCCCCAACCCCCTGGAATGGCCTAGAAAGGCGGGCATGGTTTTCAAGGCTCAAGCCTCCTTACCCTCCAGTCTTGCCTCAGGGCAGGGCGCAGTTGGAGGGAAATCAGAGCAACCTTCTGTAAAACAGAACCAGGCAGGTCCTGGTTGCCTGACTTTTAACGGCAATGCCATATGTGTGGAAAGTGTGTGTCCCCACTTCCCCTGGGCACACATACACACACACACCCTGAAACCCAGTTAAGAGCCAACAGACAAGCAAGTCCTCATTCAACAGGCCTTCACTTCAGGCCAAAACTACACTGGGGCACGCTGGGTTTTCTGTCCTTACTCAAGTTTTCCTTCTGAAGTCTCACCTCTGATGGGCAGGGAGACACATTAAAATTCTCTTACGTCAAAGTTGTGCCAAGAAAGATTCACATCCGTGAGGAAGAACACGTTGGCCCGCTCCATCTCCACTGTGATGACATAACCACCATCCCCCTCCTGGGCTAGAGGGTGGGAATCGTGGCCTAGATTGGGACACCGGGCATGGGTGGGCCCCCCAGCACCTTGGTGGGGTGGGGAGAGAGAGAGAAAGGGACCCCTCAGGAGAAGAGGTATGGACCCAGGCCAACAATGAAGAAATGTTCTTGAGCCTCTCTGTTCTCTGTTCTTTTTTTTAATGTTAATATATACCTCGTGTGGGGTTTTTTGTTTTTAATTTGTTTATTTTTGGCTGCGCTGGGTCTCTGTGGATGCCCAAGGACTTTCTCGAGCTGCAGTGAGCGAGGGCCCCTCTCTAGCTGTGGTGCGCAGGCACTTCTTGTGGCTTCTGTCGCTGCCGAGCACAGGCTCTGGGCCCTCGGGCTTCAGGAGTTGTGGCCCATGGCCTGGGTAGCCGTGGCTCCAATACTTGTGGTCCATGGGCTGAGTTGCCCCTCAGCAAATGGGATCTTCCCGGACCAGGTATCAAACCTGTGTCTCCTCATTGGCAGGTGGATTCTCATCCCCTGGACCACCGGGGAAGTCGTGTTCTGTGTTCTTTCAGGCAACAGGCAGTCAAGTGTGGTCACAAGACAGGACACGGAAGCAGCTCAGGGAAACAAAGTTTACTGTATTTATGAGCCCCAGAGAGGGAGGTCACCGGGATGCAGCCGTGCAGTCAGGAGGCTGAAAACAGGGTGAGCAAAGAGCTTAGGCTGTGGCCTTTATTGGGGTTTCCACAGGGAAGGCAAGGCAGAGCGGGATGAACAGCTGAGGTCTGGCTAGTTTGAATCATGCCAGCAGACTCACATGTAAACAGTGTGATCCCCTTGACTCTGAGCATCTGTGTGAAGCGCTCCAGTGAAGACGACCGAGAGGGGTGGGAATGCGGGATGGGAGGGACGCCCACGAGGGAGACGACATATGTACATGTAAAGCTGATTCGCTTCATTGTGCAGCCTAACCAGCACAACATTGCAAAGCGATCACACTCCGACAAGCGGGGGCTCTTTCCGGGAGTGGGAAGCCCCTGACGGATAATGAGCTTGACGGGAATAATGAGCTTGGGCTGACCCACCTGAAGTCACAGGTGTAACTCAGACCTGAACCAACACGGAGCCAAGGCACCTGGTCCAATGTCCTCCGTCCCACCTGCGCCACGTATCTGATGTTGGAGTTTTTATGAGGCTGGCTCACTTACTCCAGACCGTGTCAAAATATCATTAAGGATTGTTACTCTCCTTAGAGAGTGTGGCCAAGACATCGGTACTACCCAGCCCATGGTCAGCCCAGGGGGCAGCATCTCATGCTTGTCTGAGGTTGGGAGACGCTGGCGGCAGCCGTATGGACATGGAGAGGCCACCAATGCATCTGGTCTCTGGACCGTGGGAGAGGACCAGCCCAATGGCCACAATAAGGCAATGAGTCTGGAACTAGAAGCAGAGAGCAAGTCCAGACAAGCATGGCAGCATCGCTGATTGACTGCGTGGTCACCACGGCCAGGTGGGCATGGTCACAGCGAGTCTGAGTCATCAACCAGCCTGGCTTTGGGGGAACTGAGCTGTGTTGGATGGAAGGCTGCCTGAGGAGAAACCAACCATCCTGCTGGTCATCTCTGGGCCATGTTCTCAGCCACACCTGCCAGCTGTCCCTTCAGCTTGAGAGTGAGGAGGCCCCGAGGTGAAAACTGGGGAATACACCTGCGGTGACAGACCTGCTGTACTGGATTCTGGAGTCAATCACTTTTAACCTCCTAGGGCATGGCAACCCACTCCAGTATTCTTGCCTGGAGAATCCCTTGGACAGAGGAGCCTGGTGGGCTACAGTCCATGGGATCTCAGAGTCGGACACGACTGAAGTGACTTAGCACACATGCATACAGTGAAATTATATTCATCATGATGATGAAATGAATAACCACAGCCAGAAAAAAACAGCAGACAGCATTGAGCTTTGCGTGTATCATTTTGCCATTTTCCTCATCCATAAAATGAAAAGCGACTCACTGAATGGGAGAGAATGTTTGCAAATCTTGTATCTGATAAGAGGATAATGTCTGAAGTGTGTAGAACTCACACAGCTCTGTAGGGAGAAAAACAATTCCATTTGGGGCAGAGGATCTGAATAGACATTTTTCCAGAAAAGCTATTTTCCAAGGGAATAAGAAGTATATGGGCATTCTGTATCTTCCTTTCAATTTGGCTATGAACCTGAAACTGTTCTCAAAATAATAAAGTCAAAGTAAGGAAGAGGGAGGGAGGAGGGAGAGAAGGGAAGGGAGCGATGGATGTTGGAGGAGGGCTCTTACAGCAAAGTGTCAAGGGTGGGCTGGTCAACATGGAGGGGGCGCTGGAGTTGGAAAAGCATCATTTTCCAACCATCCTAGTAAACGTTCCCTGGTGGCTCAAATGGTAAAGAATCTACCTGCAATGCAGGAGATCCAGGTTTGATCCCTGGGTCAGGAAGATCCCCTGGAGAAGGGCATGGTAACCCACTCCAGTATTCTTGCCTGAAGAATCCCATGGACAGAGGAGCCTGGCGGGCTACAGTCCATGGGGTCACAAAGAGTCAGACACGACTGAGCTACTAACACTTTAGTAAAGATTGGAAGAGGCAAGAATAATCAATGAATATTAAAGGAGATCTTGATAAGGAACAGAATATTTACATAGTCTTAGTGTGTCTCCCCACAAATGGTGTGTTAGTTACAATAAAAAGAAAACAGCCATTCTACAGTGGAGAGATTAGACTGCAACTTGACAAAGTGCTCAGCGCTAACATCACGAGTGAGGGACAGTGTGCACTTCCGGATGTGATACTCTGAGCAGGATACTACCTAACCTAGGTCAGATTCCGGCAGAGTATAAATAACCTGGATCTAGCCACGAGAAAACAGCTAACAAACCCCAATTGACAAATGGTCTATTTGAAAAAAAAAGGAGAAAGGGACTGTATTCTTCAAAAACATCAATGTCTTAAAATGCAAAGGAAGGCTGTGAAAATGTTTTAGATTAAAGGAGGCCAAAGAGACCTGACAATCAAATGCAACATTTGGCCCTAGACTAAATCCTGTTGTTGTCGTTTTAGTCGCTAAGTTGTGTCTGACTCTTGTGACCCCATGGACGGTAGCCCACCAGGCTCCTCTGTTCATGGGATTTCCCAGGCAAGAATGTTGGAGTGCGTTGCCATTTCCTTCTCTAGCTGATCTTCCTGACCCAGGGATAGGACTCATGTCTCCTGCATTTGTAGGCAGACTCTTTACTGTTGAGCCACCAGAGAAGCCCAGACTAGATCCTGTACTGAAGGTAAAAAAAAAATGCTGTAAAGAACATTTTTTAATGAAGTGACAAAGTTGAAATGTGAATGGTGGTTTTGAAGCAATGTTAAATTTACTGAGATTGATAACTGTACTATGGTTTTTAAGAAAATACATTTCACCCTTAAAAACATTGACAGGGCCATGACATATGTAACTTTACATCAAATGATTTAGGAAAAAAGTCTGTGTGTTTATGTGACACACACACACACTTACACACCCACACTGGTTCAGTTCAGTTCAGTCACTCAGTCATGTCCGACTCTTTGCGACCCCATGAATCACAGCACACCAGGCCTCCCTGTCCATCACCAACTCCCGGAGTTCACTCAAACTCATGTCCATCGAGTCGGTGATGCCATCCAGCCATCTCATTCTCTGTCGTCCCCTTCTCCTCCCGCCCCCAATCCTTTCCAGCATCAGAGTCTTCTCCAATTAGTCAACTCGTCGCATGAGATGGCCAAAGTATTGGAGTTTCAGCTTTAGCATCAGTCCTTCCAATGAACACCCAGGACTGATCTCCTTTACGATGGACTGGTTGGATCTCCTTGCAGTCCAAGGGACTCTCAAGAGTCTTCTTCAGCACCACAGTTCAAAAGCATCAATTCTTCGGCGATCAGCCTTCTTCACAGTCCAACTCTCACATCCATACATGACCACGGGAAAAACCATAGCCTTGACTAGACGGACCTTTGTTGGCAAAGTAATGTCTCTGCTTTTTAATATGCTGTCTAGGTTGGTCATAACTTTCCTTCCAAGGAGTAAACGTCACACACAAATGATATATGTGCACATTACCCACACTCACATGAGTGAATCTGGGTAAAAGGAACACAGGTGTTTTGATGCTATTTTTTTTAAACTTTCTATAAATTTGGAGATTATCTCCAAATAAAAAAAAAGATTTTTTAAAAATTGCAATAGAATATAGAAGCCTGGAGTTCCGAGGAGAGAACTGGACTAGAGACAAATACAGGAGCCCTCAGGACATAGGTGGTATTTAAAGTCATGAAAACAGATAAGAGCCACTGGAGGAGACAACGTCAAAGAGTAAGAGAATGGCCAGGCCCACAGCCAGGAAACACTGGTGTCAGGATCAGACAGAGAAGAGCCCATTGAGAAGCAGAGAAGAAGTGGGTGACAGGAAACCAGAGGGGCGAGGTGTCACAAAAACCAAGAATATAGTATTTCTAGAAGACAGAGGGACTAACTGTGACCGTTGTTGCTAAGAGGTTGCCTAAGATGTAAACAAAGATATGACCACTGGATTAAGCAAGATCGAGCTCATGAAAGACGTGAACAAGAACAGTTTCAATGCAATCACAACGAACAAGGCCAGATGCTAGTGGTTTCCAGTGTTGCTGCTGCTGCTAAGTTGCTTCAGTCGTGTCCGACTCTGCGTGACCCCGTAGACGGCAGCCCACCAGGCTCCCCCGTCCCTGGGATTCTCCAGGCAAGAACACTGGAGTGGGTTGCCATTTCCTGCTCCAATGGTTTCCAGTGTTAACACACGGTAAAGAAATAGAGCAGCATCGGAAGCTCCTGTGGTCGGTTCCTATCATTCCAGGCCTTATAGAGGACCGTTATGGGAGAAGGCAATGGCACCCCACTCCAGTACTCTTGCCTAGAAAATCCCATGGACAGAGGAGTCTGGTAGGCTGCAGCCTGTGGGGTCGCAAAGAGTCGGACATGACTGAGCGACTTCACTTTCACTTTTCTCTTTCATACATTGGAGAAGGCAATGGCACCCCACTCCAGTACTCTTGCCTAGAAAATCCCATGGACAGAGGAATCTGGTAGGCTGCAGTCCGTGGGGTCGCAAAGAGTCAGACATGACTGAGCGACTTCACTTTCACTTTTCTCTTTCATGCACTGGAGAAGGAAATGGCAACCCACTCCAGTGTTCTTGCCTGGAGAATCCCAGGGATGGGGGAGCCTGGTGGGCTGCCGTCTGTAGGGTCACACAGAGTCAGACACGACTGAAGCAACTTAGCAGCAGCAGCAGCAGAGGACCGTTATCGTGTTTGGTCACTAAGGATCTGTATCTTCTGTGCTCATGCCCCACACCCGTCTTGTGAGGCAGAGGGCACCTCTCACTACAGAAACCCGGAGTGTCAGATGCTGGCTACCCCAGCACCCTGGCAGGTAGACCAGATGTATGGCCTGGCTCCATCCCTTATAAGAAGTTGGGATGAAGCACAGATGGAGCAACCTTCACACCCAAGTTTTACTGTGTTGGTTCAACTTGGGGCCAAATTTACATGTTCTAAGCTTGGCGAATGAAAAATTGATCATTTGCCTTGAAAAACGAATGATTCTATTACTTGTAATTCAGTCTATTTGGGTAAATGGAAGGAACGCATGCATTCTTTTGGTTGAAAATCTGTGAATATGGAGAAAAGTTATCTTGTTCATTCATTTATTTATAACAAACACTATGTTCCAGGCTCTATTCCAATCCTTTTGTAAATAAAGATTCATTTAATTCTCAAAAAAAAAAAAAAACGCTGGGAGAGCTCAGGAGGTATCCTGGCAGTGGGCAATGGTGATCAAGACAGTGAGACCCCAGTTCCTTCAGGCCACAGGGGTTCTGTTTCTGAACGGAACTCAGAGCCCAGTGTTGGGATATTGGCAGTGAGCCCTAAAGCAGAGGAAATACATCTTCACCACACAGGTCCTTTGGCAGGAGTCAGGGTACTCTACCTGGTAGCCCCATTGTTTTTGGAGGTGCTGTGAGCTAGCCAGTGTCTAATAAACTCTCTCCCTCTGTGCAATCAGCCAGGGTCAGTTGCTTTTGCTTTTAGTCATGAACCTTGACTGGAAAAGGATCTTGCAATTTCTTGGCTAAAGAGAAGATTCCTTAATGCCGTCTTGCTCAAATTCCGCCTCTCGAGGGCATATCAAGTATGCAGTGTGCCTGGCCAGTGGCCACTGTGGACAGAACAACCTCCCAGTGGCCCCCCTCTGAGGCTATGCCTCAGCCCTGCCACCTAAGACCTCCAATGTCCCAAGACCTTGGCCACTTCATTGCCCCTGGAGCGAAATACCCCAATCTGGATGTGTGTGCCTGCTCCCCACTTGATCTTGGCTTTCTAAAACACCAGCTCTCCCCACCACCACTGCTTCTCCAGGGACTCCTTGGAACCTGTGGTTTTCTAACTACTTTGCCATGGAGTGTGGGAAAAGAGATAAGGGAAGCAAACAGGTTGAAATGTTTCCAGAGGCATCTTGAAGGTTTGCCTCTTATTAACACTGGTTTGCCGTTCTCTGCCTGAAATCAGACCATGTCTGTCATCACCCTGGGCTGATGCAGGATGAGTCAGACCCTGTAGATGTAGGGAATCCTCAGTGGTCTCTCCAGCCACACTTGGCACGGACCCCAAAGCAACTGAACAGACCAGCCAGGACGGATTTCTAACCATGACCCTGACAAATGCCAAAACCATGCATTGGCGCCGCCTCCTCGGTCCACTGAGTCTCCTTACGGCGGGTCTTTTCCTTCACATATGACTGTGTCTCAGAAGCCTGACACCTTCCCAGAAGGCTCCCCACACTAATTGCATGTGTGGTCTCTGAGGGAGCCTCATACTGCCTTTGCAACTTGAGGGCAACCAGCATCAGACGGTAGGGTATACTCTGTGCTTGCCCTGCTCCCATTGGCATAAGATTCCTGGGGCCAATTTTCATCTATTCCAAAAAACTCTTTTGCCACATGACCTATCCCTTTGAAATATCGCCATTTCCCTTGAGGTTGATCATTGATTTTGTAATCTTCCTGAGAAAAGTAGGGCATAGAGAGAGTGGGAGGGACTTTCAGTGTGACAGAACTATGCCAAGTCAGAGCCCCCTGACACCAATTCTGGTCTGTCCACATCACCGTTGATGGCATCATCCACTGTGCCGACCCCTTGGTGGATAAAAGCTCCCAGTTCCTCCATTTCTTCTTCCCCTTTCAGCCATTAAGTGAAGCATTCTTTGGAAGCACAATGTTCCATAAGGACCACCAAGGCAAAGTTATGATTACTAACATCTAGACCAAGAGAAGGCAATGGCAAGCCACTCCAGTACTATTGCCTAGAAAATCCCATGGATGGAGGAGCCTGGTAGGCTGCAGTCCGTGGGGTCGCTAAGGGTCAGACACGACTGAGCGACTTCACTTTCACTTTTCACTTTCACACATTGGAGAAGGAAATGGCAACCCACTCCAGTGTTCTTGCCTGGAGAATCCCAGGGACGGGGGAGCCTGGTGGGCTTCCGTCTATAGAGTCACACAGGGTCGGACACGACTGAAGTGATTTAGCAGCAGCAGTAGCAGACCAAGAGAAAAATGGTGTAGCTTTGCACTCAAAGAGAAGTGGCTTATAAAAAAGAGAGAGAGAAGTGGCTTACTCTTTCTATTACACCCCAAACTTCCAGCCATCCTTCCCCCAGCCCCCGGCCACCACGAGTCTATTCTATGTCTGTGAATCTGTTTCTGTTCCAGGGCTTGGTATGGTTGTGTCATATTTTGGCTATCACATGTAAGTGATATCATATGCTATTTGTCTTTCTCTTTCTGACTTAAGTCCCTTAGGATGATCATCTTTAGTTGCACCCAGAAGTGGCTTATTCTTCACACAAGACTTGTGTTGTTCAGTTCATCAGGTCCAGGACCACTGATCCGCTTCTCCCGGTAGAACTGGCCCACACCAGTCCACAGTGCAGACTGGTGAAGATATCTAACTGGTCTACACCAAAACTGAGACATCTTCCCACCCACGGGGCTGCCAACAACGAGGCTAGACAGAGGGTAAGGTTTGTGGAGCAGGAGTATGCTGAAGGTACCCACGAAGCCAGAAAAACACTACCTGGCTGAGCTGTGAGCGGTGGCCACCCCAGCCTCCCCTCACCTCCTTTCCTGGGGTTGAGAGGTTCTGGAGTGCTCTAGCCATGTTGTTTCCAACTCCACAAATATCTCCTCCTCTCCCAGTCCCAAACCATGGCCTGTCAAAATGTAGGGCTCTGAGACCACCCCCAACTCTTCATTTGACAATTGAGGGGACCTTGCTTCAGACCTTCTGCAAAGGCAGAAGGTCAAGTGTTCTGGGGCGTGACGTGGGAAAAACGCTTGGGATTTGTACGTGGGGCTCTTTGGACCAGCCTGAAGCCCAGCAAGGGGCTTAAAGGAGAAAAATGGCTGGAAACCTTGAGGGAGCTGACCCTGCCATTCCTCTGAATTCTCCCCACCAGAAGCAGGGCTGAGAGTCCGGAACGGACGAGGAACAGAGCAGCGGCCCCTTGGTCTTGGAGTCCGGCTCTGACGCTCACAGTCCCGGGCAGTCACCCCAGCACCTCATCTTCTCAGAGTCTTGGGGGCTCTGACGTCATTGAGGGTCCTCAGAGCAGTGCCCTTCTGAGGAAAATCTGAACCTCCTTCCAGCCATCTGGTGGCCTCGGACAACATCTTTTCCAGCTTCCCTGCTGCTGAGGAAACATGAGGTCCCTCTCTGTTTTCATTTGGGTTTTCTTTCCTTTTTCTTTCTTTTTTTTTTTTTTTTGGAGGGCTGGATTGATTTGTTTCAGTTATTTTCTTCTTCGGTCTGGGCTGTGTTGGGTCTTTGCCGCTGCATGTGGGATCGTTTGTGGCAGTCTGCGGGCTTTTCTCTAGTTGCAGCTTGCAGGCTCTCGAGTTAAGGTCGGGGCTCAGTAGCTGTGGCAAACGGGCTTAGTTGCCCCTTGCCATGTGGGCTCTTAGTTCCCCGACCAGGGATCAAACCCATGTCCACTCCATTGAAAGATGGATTGCTAACCACTGGACCACTAGGGAAATCCCCCTGTCTCCACTTTGAAGTGGTTCAAGTTCACTCTCCATCCACCATCTCTTTGACCTCCTCTCCTGCAGGAGCAGACAGCGGATGCCAAGTAGAGTCTCCATAGTCAGTTGGTGGGAAATGCCAGACAAGCTGTGTCATCTGGGGTTCACGAAAGTCCTGCCCTGGAAGGGACACCACAGGAACCACCAGCCTCCACGGAGCCAAGAAGGGGACGCAGGGTCACCTTTGGGGAGGAAGGAAGTTAGTCCCGGGGCCCGTGTGCCCGCCACCAGTTCACCATCCTCACCCTGCTGTCCTCTGCTCTGTCCACGGGCCAGGACTTGCTGCAACTTCATGGTTTTGCCGACTGCCAGCTGCCTTGTCGTTCCTATTCCCGCCTGCGTGGCCACATGTGGCCCCCTGGCTGTAGTTAACCTGCCCTCCCCCAGCCCCAGTCCACACAAGGGGAGGGAGGGGAGGTGGGAGAGACGGGAGGCGCAGAGGGAAGGGTTGCTTCAGTGCCAGGTGCCTGTGATGGACCCGGAGGAGAGTGGAAGGGCCATGAGCACCCGCGGTGGGGCCGGGCATCCCATCAAAGCCCTCCAGCTGTGAACTCGGGGTCCTGGCAGAACCTCATCCTGTAGATTTCAAAGCTCAGGGGGCTGGTGCATACAGACCCAGGGTGACACTCTACAATCTGTGAGCTACAGGCACTGGTCTCATTAGAACCCCTAAAGCACTGTTATGCTCCACAAGTTTACTTTGCAAAGGGAGGTCTGAGGCAAAGGCACTGAGCTTTCTCTGGCATACACTTTGAATTGTATTAAAATTGGGAGATTTTTCCCATTCTATTCATAGCTTATTCCAAAAGGATAAACACCTCAAGAAAGATCAGTAGCTTTGGGACGCTTTGCAGTGGGAACATTTATCTTTCAAAACTTAACGATTCTTCCACCTGCCAAGGCAGGGGTATGGTTTCGAACCCTGGTCCAGGAAGATCCCACATGCCTCAGGGCAACTAAGCCTGTGAGCTGCAGTGACTAAGCCAGCTCACCCTAGAGCCCGTGCTCTGCAACAAAAGAAAGCACCGCAATGAGAAGCCCATGAACCACAACTAGAGTGTCCCCAGCTCGCTGCAACTAAAGAAAACCCTAACACAGCAAACCAGACCAGGGCAGCCAAAAACAAATAAATAAACCATTTTTGAAAGTGTGATTCTTTGTTCCCAAGCGAGTCTCTTTTCAAAGATAATTATAACTTATTTAATGTTAAAATAAACACAAATACCCATCCTGAAAGTATGACATCACTGAACAAATGGAGGAAAGGTTTTTTTAATGTTCGTTTTTTATTAAACGTTAAACTCTAAGACTCTTACAACTTTGGCACAGCAGCTGTATAAGGAATAAAAAGGTGAAATGACTCCCGAGGTTGCTCACCTCACAACACCTAGTGAGTGGGGAAATAACAGTATTTTCAATTTCCTTAAGCTGAATGGAAATGCACGTTTGACTCTTCAATTGTGAGCACATAAAAATCTACAGAGAAAGTGCTGTATAGAGCTTTGATTACTCTCAGGAATTGTGCTCAGCCTCTCCTTTGTCTCTGACGCTTTGCGACCCCATCGACTGTAGCCCTCCAGGTGCCTCCATCCACGGGATTTCCCAGGCAAGAATACTGGAGTGGATTGCCATTTCCTCCTCCAGGGGATCTTCCCAACCCAGGGATCGAACCCATGTCTCCTGCATCTCCTGCATGGCCGGCAGGTTCCTTACCACTGCGCCACTTAGGAAGCCCACTGTTAGGAATTAACCGACCCCATAAGTTTATATTTTGGTTTTTCCGTTTTTATTCTGTTTTCTCATGCTCCCTTTTGTTCCTCATTGGTCTCACCTCTGCTGTTTTCCTGGTTCTTCCTTCTCTCCTACCTAATCCTCAGAGAACCCTTGTGCACTTACAGGAATGGACACACTCAACCCCAGCTCATAGCTGCCTGACAGCTTTGGACTTCACATCACAAACCAAAAGAAAAAGCAAAGAAAATTACAGCATACCTTTACCTTGGCTGCTGGAATTTTTTACTTTGAATGTACTAGCACATTCGCTGCTTCTTCTGGCTCAGGTTGAAAAATCAAGCCCTAGCAAAGAGAAGAAAGATTATAAGCATTGTGGATGGTATACTGTGTGCTTGCTGCTTTATGTATGTACATAGAATGAGCAAGCCTCAAGGAACAAAATCATAAGCCAACCTGCCTTTACAACCATCCTGTTGGACTTATTCTCCTGCCCTGGATGAAAACTTAGGCAGGTCTGGGGATTCTACTGGCCCTCCAGTGAGAAATTAGAATGCCTAGTACCTTATAATAGTTCAAGGCCAACTTCATTTAAAGATTCAACGGTGATCCTTACCCTCGGCTCAGCACTATGTAGGCAGAAAACCTACAGCACAGGAGGGAGATGTAATTTGCTTTTCTCTTCATCTATTTTTCCAGTTTTACTCTGTTTACTCATCCTTCACCGTTTTGCTAACCATCATTTCTAAACCCTCCTGGCTCAGAGGGTGGGGAAACGAGAAGAGAGAAGTGGGGCCTTGGAAGAAGCCAACTTCCTCATCAGGTCCTGGTATGAGCTGACTTTGCTGCCTCTGGAATGAGGTGTTGAGATCTGCCTTCACGTCATGAGACAGGCATGGGTTCTTAGTACATATCCCCAGTCAAATGGACTCTCTCACAGTCCCCTTGAGGAGAACATGTGCGTCTGTCATCTGGTTGGTCTACAGGAAGAACACCCCGGTGGAGGGAATGGTGGCAAAGGCCTTGAAGTGGGAGCACACTGTGGATGGCCCAGGAACAGAGCGCAAGGATCGGGGAGCAGTGGGAGGAGATGAGGGCAGAGGATAGTGAGGACTGGATCCCGTGGGACCACCTAGACCAAGATTGTGACTGTCCTCTGGGCGGGGTGAATGAGAGCCACGGGTGTGGAGAGGAGAGACAAAATGGTCTGACTCCCGCTTTGAAAGGATCACTCACTTCCCTTTGTGGAGGAGAGGTGTGGGGGGGAAGGGAGAGTGAGAAAGGCTGAAAGGAGATTAACTGGGAGGCTTTGCAATAATCCAGGTGAGGAGGAGGATGGCTCGGGCCAGAATGGAAGTGCTGGAGGTAGTGAGAAGTGAATGGGATTTATTTTGGAGGCAGTCACTATCACCTTTGAAGGACTGGATCAGGAATATGAAAGAAAGAAAGCTGACTCCAAAGTTTGGGACCTTAACAAGTGGAAGGAGGGAGTTGGCCTCAGGAAGTTTGCATATTTGAGATAAAGATGGAATCAGGAGTTTATCTGGGCAGGTTAATTGAGATGTAACGTTAGCCAATTAGCAGCCAAGCTGGCAGTTAGGGCCATGAGTCTGGGGTCAGCCTAGAGATATAAATCTTAGAGTCATCAGTATGTGGACGTCATTCAAAGTCAGGCAACTGAGTAGATCAAAAGGGAATGAAAGTGGATAAAGAGAAGTCCCAGGGCTAAGCTTCGGGGCCTCCAACGTTCAGATAGAGAGATACAGAGAAACTGCAGAGACTGAGAAAAACAACGAGTAGGAGGAGAAGCAATGAAGTCCCAGAAGCCAAGATGAAATAGTCATCAGTATGTGGACGTCATTCAAAGTCAGGCAACTGAGTAGATCAAAAGGGAATGAAAGTGGATAAAGAGAAGTCCCAGGGCTAAGCTTCGGGGCCTCCAATGTTCGGATAGAGAGATACAGAGAAATCGCAGAGACTGAGAAAAACAACGAGTAGGAGGAGAAGCAATGAGGTCCCAGAAGCCAAGATGAAATAAGCCTTCAGGAACGACCAACTGTTTCAAATGCTGCCAAGGTCAAGAGTATGCGTTGGCAACATGGGGGTCATTGGTGACCTTGACCATGGCTATTTTGGCAGAGCAGTGAAGACTGGTTTAAGTGTGACCAGGGCTTCCCAGGTGGCTCAGTGGTAAAGACTCTGCCTGCCACGCAGGGGACGCAGGTTCCATCCCTGGGACAGGAAGTTCCCCTAGAGAAGGAAATCAACCCACCTCAGTATTCTTGCCTGGAGAATCCCATGGACAGAGGAGTCTGGGGGGGCTACAGCCCATGGGGTCATCCAGAGTTGGATAGGACTGAGCACAAACACACACATGTTCTAAGAGAACGGGAGAGGAGGAAGCAGAGGCAGGGAGTGAGACAAATCTTTTGAGGACTTTGAACCAACGGAGAAAAGAGATGCAGGAGCTGGAGCGAAACATGGAGCCAATGGAAGTTTGGGGTTTGGCTGTGTTTGTTTCTGAGACAGGAGACACGAGGGTGGGTTTATGTATGCTGATCGGAATAATGCAGGAACAAGAGGAGAGCATTGTCAGTGTGAAGTGCTCAGGTGGACCGGAAAAGATTCGATCTAGAACATCAGGGGGTTGATCCCAGATATTGGTCTAATTACAGCAAGGAGGGCGGAGTAAATGGGCACCAATTCAAGCAGGATAGTGGAGGGAGCATGTGGAAGCTCTATTCACTTTCCCAGTGAACCCCAGAGCCAGATCATCAGCAGAGAGAGGGAAAGGAGGGAGAAAGGAGGAAGAAAGATGAGAAAGTGTGAAAAGGCAGTTTAGAGCAAGGAAGATGGAGTCAGGTTTCTGGGCAAACCTAGGGCCACGTGAGTCACGGCGTTAAGTGAAACCAGCCGGCGGGGGAATGTGTCTTTCTGCAGCCCCTTCGGCAACCCCGAGCAGGCATGGAGTAGAGACACCGACTTCAAAGAAATGCAAATTAAGATGAAACGCCATCTTCAAAAAAATTCACTTTAACAGCAAATATGTTTAAAGTATCCTCAAAGGATACCAGGAAAGAATAAAATAGAAACTCTCCCACGTAGCTCGTAGGAGTGTAAATTGGTACAATTAACTTGAGATATGATTCCCTGAGTCTTAAAAATATTTATTTTACATTCTAGGAATCTAGTCTAAGAGGAGAACAAAAAAATGCACACAATGACATTCATGGAAGTACTATTTACACTTGGGGAAAATTGGAAACAATTAAATCACTAACATGAGGGGAGGGGTCATGAAAATAACAAGATAACCATCTCTGAAAGAGCAGCATTCACTGAAACAGATGTTCACGAGAGTCTTTAACAACATGAAAAAATCATGAGATATAAATTTATAGCTACTACTAAAAATAGCCAGGGTAAAATGCATTTCTAAAAGTCACTGGGAAAACTCCAAAATGTTCATTGAAGTTATCTTTGAGTAATAGTAGGGTTATATAGAATCAGACAGGACTGAGCGACTTCACTTTCAACTTTTTACTTTCATGCATTGGAGAAGGAAATGGCAACCCACTTCAGTATTCTTGCCTGGAGAATCCCAGGGACAGAGGAGCCTGTTGGGCTGCCATCTATGGGGTCACACAGAGTCAGACACGACTGACGTGACTTAGCAGCAGCAGCAGCAGCAGCAGCAGGGTTATATCTGATTCTCGTTTTCTTCATTATTGCTTTCTGTAGTTTTCAGAATGAGTATTTTTATCATAATCAATGAGAACAAAAATGCTATGCCTAAAATTATAGTCTGTCCTTCAACCAGGAGAGTGGGTTTGAGACTATCCTCACCCCCTAGCCTCACATCCCACACTGTGCAAATTGGAGGCACAGCCAAACACTCCCTCCCAAGCAGCCTCAGTTTACCTCATCAGAGTTGAACCCTCAAAAGCTTTAACCTGAAGATAAAATGGAGGAATTCATTTACAATGAACTATATATTGAAGGTATTCTTATTCTAGATTGATTAGCATCTCCTAACTTCTTTTTTTCTAGATTTGAACCAGCCCTTTCCAGAATTTGGAGACAGTCTTTGGGACTCAGGAACATTTAGACTCCAGCAGATATCCTAAGTAAGGTTTGTAAAACTCTCTTTTTTAAAGTGAAATAGAGTTGATTTACAACATTGTGTTAGTTTCACAGGTATAGCAAAGTGACTCTGTTGTATATTTTTTCAGATTATTCTCCTTTATAGATTATTACAAAACATTGAATACAGTTCCCTGTGCTGTACAACAAATCCTTGCTGCTTCTCTATCTTATATATCAGTTCAGTTGCTCAGTCGTGACTCAGTCAAATCTTTGTGACTCTTTTCCAATGAGTCGGTTCTTCGCATCAGGTAGCCAAAGTATTGGAGCTTCAGCTTCAGCATCAGTCCTTCCAATGAATATTCAGAACTGATTTCCTTTAGGATGGACTAGTTGGATCTCCTTGCAGTCCAAGGAACCCTCAAGAATCTTCTTCAGCACCACAATTTGAAAGTATCAGTTCTTCGGTGCTCATCCTTCTTTAAGGTCCATCTCTCACATCCATACACGACCACTGGAAAAACCATAGCTTTGACTAGCCGGACCTTTGTTGGCAAAGTAATGCCTCTGTTTTTTTATGTGCCGTCTAGGTTGGTCATAGCTTCTCTTCCAAGGAGCTGTATATATAGTAATTAGAATACTCCCTCACACCAGATACAAAAATAAACTCAAAATGATTTAAAGACATAAATACAAGATATGATACCATAAAACTCCTAAAAGAGAACCTAGGCCAAACATTGTCTGACATCAATATTAGCAATATTACCCAATTCAATGGACGTAAATGTTGGCAAACTCTATGAGGGACAGGGAAGCCTGACATGCTGCAGTCCATGGGGTCATAAAGAGCTGGACACAACTTGCTCACTGAACAGCAACAATATTTTCTTAGATCAGTCTCCCAAGCAAAAGAAATAAAACTCTCTTTCTTGTAAATTCATGAAATTCCCTGGCCATTCAGTGGTTAGGACTCTGCGCTTCCACTGCAAAGGGGCATGGATTTGATCCCTGGTTGGGGAACTAAGATCCTGCATGCTGTGCAGAGCAACCACAGATAAATTTAAAAATCAATTAACTAATTAACTCAGCCATGAAATACCTCAAAAGGAACTTTTCCTCACGTATCGGTCAGCTGTCACTGCATAGCAAACAACCCCAGAAGGTCAGTAGCACATAATCGCAATAAGTAGGCATTTCACTCACACACTTGGGTATTCGATGGAGCCAATCTGATACAGGCCAAGCTTAACCCGGCAGCTCTAGTTTGAAAGTTGAGACCAAAATTGCACCAATTGTCTCTTATCCCCCTTGGACCAGTGGGCTAGTTAGGCATGTTCTCATGATGATGGCACATGCATAAAAAAATTAAGCCCAACCAGGTCCCAACCAGGTGAGTACACGAGAAGGCAATGGCACCCCACTCCAGTACTCTTGCCTGGAAAATCCCATGGACGGAAGAGCCTGGTGGGCTGCAGTTCATGGGGTCGCTAGGAGTTGGACACGACTTAGCGACTTCACTTTCACTTTTCACCTTCATGCATTGGAGAAGGAAATGGCAACCCACTCCAGTGTTCTTGCCTGGAGAATCCCAGGGACAGGGGAGCCTGGTGGGCTGCCATCTTTGGGGTTGCACAGAGTTGGACACGACTGAAGCGATACAGCAGCAGCAGGTGAGTACACATCAAGTCCTGGCTTGTCTGTTAACAGCCCATTGCCTGAAACAAGTCACGTGACAAGCACAAAGTCAAGGGCAAATAAATTCTACTCCTCTTGTGGAAGGAACTGCTGAATCACACAGAGAAAGGGTGTGAATACAGGGACAAGGAGAGAATGAGCCAATAAATCAACCTGCCAAAGCCAGGAAAGAGCAAAACAGAGAAAGTGCAAACAGGAAAGGTGGAAATTATTTACAAAGAGTAAATTCTTCCATCAAAATCGAATCACGGACAGCTCCCATTTCTAGTTGTTAATACTTTCTCAACATCTCTCTGGAAACCCAACCCCTGAAGCTCTAATATTCAGTCCCTGAGCGTTTCTCATCCTGAGCTCCTCCAGAGGAGAGATAGGAGCCAGAGGTACAGTTTAGAGGGGTCAGCAGGTTAATGGGCATCATTCTAGGGAGCAAATGCACACCTTGGCTTTTCAGGAACATCAGACATGAAAGCCTCTCCCTCTAAGCCAGCCTCAAGGCCACCTGGCCTGCCCTGCAACCCAAAGCTCCTCAAGGTGACAAGGAAACAGTTATAGGGGCCATTTCTTCAATCTTCCCTATTAAAGTGAAAGTATTAGAGGCTCAGTCCTGTCTGACTCTGCGACCCCATGGACTGTAGCCCATCAAGCTCCTTCTGTCCATGGGGTTTCCCAGGCAAGAATACTGATGTGGGTTGCCTCTTTTCTATGAGGCTCCTTCCAAATGGGAGATTTGGGGATTCTCTTATCACAAGGGGTCCACCATTTATCTGCATCAGGAAAAGGAGCATGTCTTGATGCCATTGTTGTTGTTTAATTGCTAAGTCAAGTCTGATTCTTTTGTGACCCCATGGACTGAAGCCTGCCAGGCTCTTCATCCGTGGGATTTCTCAGGCAAGAATACTGAAGTGGGTTGCTATTTCCTTCTCCAAGGGTTCTTCCCCACCCAGAAGCTACATCTCCTGCATTGGCAGGCAGATTCTTTAGCACTGAGCCACCAGGGAAGCCCTCTTAATGCCATTAGAATATGCTTAATACAGCCTGAAAATCTCTTCCTCCCTTTCTCTCCTCTCCTTCTCTGTCTCCTTCCTTTCAAGCCCACTTCCAAAGCTGACCTGAATCTCCAGCAAAGGCCCAAATCTGTCCAACCCAGAGCTTTGGGGCCAGAGATAGCTCTCAAGGACTGAATACTGGAGCTTTGGGGGTTGGGTTTCCACAGAGGTGCTGAGAAAGTATTAATAACTAGGAATAGGAGCCGTTCATGATTTGAGTTTGATGGAATAAATTTACTCTTTGTAAATAATTTCCACCTTTCCTGTTTGCATTTCCCTGCTTTTCTTTCTTCCCTGGTTGCAGTATATCGGTTCATTGACTCATTCCTCCCTTGTCCCTGTATTCACACCCTTTTCTGAGATTCAGCAGCTCCTCCCATGAGAGGGAAAAATTTATTTGTCCTTGACTTTGTGCTTGCCATGTGACTTGTTTCAGTCACCGAGCTGTTAACAGACTACAAGCAAGGAGAGTCATAATTTGCATTCCCACATTATACTGGAGTGGTTCACTGAAGTCAGCAGTTCTACCTTCTGCTCTGAAATACAGTTGTTGAGAGGACTTGACTTCAGGTTCAGATAGACTGGAACAGACACCTGTCTCCGCTTCTCACCTACCACATGACCTTAGGCAAATTGCTTAACCCCCCAGGCTCCAGGGCTTCCCAGAATCCGCCTGCAATGCGGGAGACCTAGATTCGATCCCTGGGTTGGGAAGATCCACTGGAGAAGGGAATGGCCACCCACTCCAGTATTCCTGCCTGGAGAATTCATGGACAGAGGAGCCTGGCGGGCTACAGTCCATGGGGTTGCAAAGAGTTAGACATGACTGACCGACTTTGGATTCACTCAAGTTTCTCATGGGTAAAACGGGGTGATAATAATGGCTACCTCATAGGACTACTGTGGATCTGATAAGATATGAAAGTGCTTAGTCAGTCAGCTGCAGCTGTAACTTGATATGGAAACCACAAACCTCCAGTGGGGAGAGAGTCAACCCTGGTGAACTCTGAGGAACAGAACCCCGCATCATGAATCTCACGTTTACAGTATTTAAAAAACTTAAAAGACTGGTTGCCACCATGGAGATAAAAGGACAGTGTTCAGGGCAGTTTGGAGTTAACCACTCCTGGGTACTCAAATGTTCTAATGGGAATTTTTGTGGTCTGAGCCATACTTGCAAAAACACAGGTGTCTGTGGCCAGTAACTTAAACACGAAACAACGGTCACCCAGCAACAAGCCAGGAACACCTGCTGGTGTCTGCTAGATTCCACCACGTGGCACAAACCTGCTGTTTCTTCTTGCATCATCAGCAAACTTTTTCATGCAGCTGATTAAGATACTAGTTGTCATCACAACTTCACTTTTGTTTGTTTTGTGGAGGTTTTTTTGTTTGGCTGGCTTTTTAAAATTGAAGTATAGTTGATTTCCAAGTTATTGGGCTTCCCTGGTGTCTCAGCTGGTAAAGAATCCACCGCAATGCAGGAGACCTGGGTTTGATCCCTGGGTTGGGAAGATCCCCTGGAGAAGAAAGGCTACCCACTCCAGTATTCTGGACTGAAGAATTCCATGGACTGTATAGTCCATGGGGTCGCAAAGAGTCAGACACAACTGAGCAACTCTTACATGCATGGCAAAGTGATATATGTACATGCTCTTATTGAGATATGTTGATGTACATATTTATACTTTTCAGATTCTGTCCCGTTATAGGTTGTTACCAATTACCGAGTAGAGTTCCCTGTGCTATACAGTGGTCCTTGTTGTTTATCTGTTTTATATACACTAGTGTATCTGTTAACCCCAAACTCCTAATTCATCCCTCCACAACTTCACTTTCTAAATGAACCTCCTTTTGGTAGATTTAATGTATTTCCTAGCACCCTTGATTCAATTCGATAAAGCTGTGTGTAGTGTGTACACTGTGGCAGATGTTGTGGGCCCTTAAAGCAGAGAAAGAATGAAAGTAGGCTTGAGTTCTTGCCATGAAACAACCTTGTGGGTGTTTGTAAGCCTCCTGCTCGACGTTGTTTGAGGGTGGATTCAGAGAAAAATCACTTGTGTGACTGGGACTAAGAGGGTGAAAGGAGATATGCAAATGCTTCATGTAAGAAAAAGGAGGCCATTTCAGGGGTCTAAAACAACAGAAGTGGATGTGTCAATCCTGTTTTAGCCTGGCGCAACATTCCTGATCAGCCTATGGCTTCTCTTCACGTGGTGATTCAGGCACCCAGGCTCTTTCCTTCGTGGGGACCCATCATCCCTAATGGCCTCAAAGTGTCCTGCACCCTGACTACAGAAGGGAAAGAGCATGGAGAAAACCCATGCATGCTCAGTCATGTCCAACCCTTTTGTGACCCCATGGACTGTAGCCCACCAGGCTCCTCTGTCCATGGGATTTCCCAGGCAAGAATACTGGAGTGGGTTGCCATCTCCTTCTCCAGGGGATCTTCCTGACCCAAGGATTGAAGCTGCATCTCCTGTGTCTCCTGCATTGGCAGGCGGATTCTTTACCACTGGGCCACCTGGAGAAAACCCATCCACTTCTTAGAAACCCCCTCCCAGAACCAACAGATTCCGCCTATTCACAGTCCACTGGCAAGAATTAATCTCATGGCCATTCCTGGGTACCAGGAAGGCAGGAACCTGGACTCCTCTTTCCTGCATCAATTCCCTAAGCATAAGCTATCTAGGTGTATGTGTGTCATACATCGCTTAATTTTCTTGCCTATTTCCCCCACTCCAGCATGAGCACCGTGAGAGTAAGGATTTGTTTTTGTTCATTGCAGAATCCCCAGCTGGTGGTGATGCCTGAAGTGAAACTTGGAGGAGTCACCCAGGTGCAGAGGTCAGAGAAAGGCCATGCCAAACGGTGGGTGGAATGTGAAAGGCAGGATGTGTCAGGGCACGGTGTGTTCAGACAGCTGCATTCGCCTACTCAAGCGAGAGAAGAGTGTGATCTGGGCCAGGGTGTGGTAGGAGCCTGGGTGAAGGGTCCAGAATGGGCAGGGCTCTGGCCTCAGGCTATGGAATTGATATATGTCCTTAAGTACCACACAACCCAACTTCCAGGTGGCACAGGGTAATGAATCTGCCCTCCAATGCAAGAGATGCAGGTTCGATTCCTAGGTCGGGAAGATCCCGTGGAGTAGGAAATGGCAACCCACTCCAGTATTCTTGCCTGAGAAATCCCATGGAGAGGGAGCCTGGGGGCTACAGTCCATGGGGTCGAGAAGAGTCAGACACAACTGAGAACACACACCACACAACCCAGAAATTCTACTCCTAGGTATATTCACCATAAAAGAGAGGGAGAGAAGAAAACGGAGAAAAAAAAATAGTCATGTCCACACAAAATGTTCACAATAGCCAAAAAGTAGAGACAACGAAAATGTCTACCAACAAATGAATGGATAAGCAAAATGTGGTAAATCAATACAATGAAATAGTCCTCGGCCATAAAAAGAAGTACTGATTCATACTACAGTTTGAATGAACCTTGAAAACATTATGCCAAGTGAAAGAAACCAGACACAAAAGACCACACATAGTGTCAGTCCATTTGTATGAAATATGCGAAATAAACAAATCCAAAGACAAATAAACAAATCCAAGACAGTTGTAGATGAGTGGTTGTCAGAGACCGGAAGGAAAGGGACTAGAAAGTGAGGACTAGTGGGTACAGGATTTCTCCATGGGGAGATGACAGTGTTCTGGAAATAGATAGTGGGGAGGGTTGCATACCCCTGTGAATATACTAAAGAAAGCAGAATTATACTTTTTAAAAGGGTGGCCTGTGTAATATGTGAATTCTACGTCAATAAAGCAACTCTTTTAAAAAATCTACCCTTAAGACAATAAGGAAAGCATGAAAGGGTTTCAAGCAGATGATGATGACATGGTGAAAAATGATGCTGGTGATTGTGTCAACAGTGGATGGAAGAGGGTGAAGAACAGAGCATAGAGCCTGGTCCTCCCAGTGAAACGAGGCAAGTAGCTGAACTAAGGCCCTGGAATTAACCCACCCCAGGTGAGTCAACGTAGGGCAGAAAGACCAAAAAAAAAACCAAACATGGAGACAGCACAGAACCAGCTTGGCAGCTTTCCCTGTAAAACCACATCTTCCATGATATGCCAGCAAAACATGCACAGAGGGAATTCTCTGGTTCAGGTGATAAAGAACCTGCTTCCAATGCAGGAGAGCTGGGTTCGATCCCTAGGTCAGGAAGATCCCCTGGAGAAGGAAACGGCAACCCACTCCAGTATTCTTGCCTGGAGAATCCCATGGACAGAGGAGCCTGGCGGGCTACAGTCCACGAGGTCACAAAGAGTCAGACACAACTGAACGAATACTACTTTCACTTCACTTTCAGTGATTAGGACACAGCACTTTCACTGCCATGGGCCTGGGTCCCATCCCTGGTTGGGGAACTAAGATCCCGAAGCCAAGAAACAAACGGACACACCCAGAGCCTGAGAAGTACCAGACCAGCTTCGAGCCCTGCTCTTTACTCTTCGGGAGCTGCTAAGTCCCTCATGCGGCTCCTGCTGCTGGCCCTGGAATTCATCCCCAGCCTGTCTGTCTTTTCATCACCAAAGCATGGAGCAAGTTTCCAAAGTCCTTATCCCTGACCATCTGCCCTGTGCGATGCTGGTTGCTGGCTCTGTGGCTGACACTTGGCCATTTTTCTTTTAAAGTACTTATTAGTTTTATGTACACATTGCAAAGCTACTTACATATCCTTGGAATAGCAGAGAATGATGCTGTGTGGATTGCTATGTGATTAAGAATCTGCTTGCCAATGCTAGAGACTCAGGTTTGATCCCTAGGTCAGGAAGATCCCCTGGAGGAGGAAATGGCAAGCCACTCCAGTATTCCTGTCTGAGAAATCCCATGGACAGAAAAGCCTGGCGGGCTACAGTCCATGGGGTCACCAAGAATTGGACACAACTTCCTAAGCACAGAAGTGATACAGGCAGGAAAACTCAGTATCTGCCAAATTTGATGCCTGCCCTACACTAAACTCGACAACTTGGTTGGGTTTCACAAATACCTACTGTGTACCGGGGCCAAGGGATACGGACGAAATAGGACAATCATCTATGTTCTTAGGAAGCTCATAGGCTGATCAGAGAGAGTGACTCTGAGGCAGACGGGTGAGTTTACAGAAGTGCACGGAGTGAGGGATGTCCCTGTGTCCAGGGTGAGGGGTGCGGAGAAGTCACCCCCGGCTTTCTAGAGGGACTTCCCGTCTGGGAGGACGCCACAGTCTGCGGGCCCTGGGTCTGGCTGTGCATTCCTCAGCTCAGCGGGTAACTTCCTGGATGAGAAATCTCAGTGGACACACAGAATAAAGGCAGGGGAGAGGGAGATGGGATTACAGAGACGGACCAAGCAAGACTTTTCATGTGCCATCCCAAGACTGGAGAACAGGGAAGTCCAGTCTACAGTGGCCTTTGGGGGGCTGATGACTGTGAGGGCCCCGAGAGAGCCTCGTAGGCTGCTAAAAATGTTCTGTATTTTGACTTGGATAATGACTGAAGGAGAGACAAGTGTGTGTGTGTGTCTTTAAGACTGTACCAGAAAGCAAAGCAAAACCCTAGCCTTGCTACAATAACCAGATTTATTCAATACATATATTTTTAATAGCACAAAATTATTTATCGTGTGTTTCTTATTTATAAATGTTTTCTTTTTTTAATTGAAGTATAATTGATTAATGAGAAGGGCATGGCAGCCCACTCCAGTATTCTTGCCTGGAGAATCCCATGGACAGAGGAGCCTGGCGGGCTACACAGTCCAGCAGGTCATAAGGAGTAGGACACGAATGAAGCAACTTAGTGGAGCCAAGCACAGTTGATTTACCAGGCCATGTTAATTTCAGGTATATAACTCAGTTATGTATCATATGTAATATATATATCATGTGTATTCTGTTGTGTGTATAATGTGTATTCCTTTTCACATTCTTGTCTGTCATAGATTTTTATAAGATATCGAATATAGCCCCTTGTGCTATACAGTAATTCCTTGTTATCTCTTTTATATATAGTAGTATGTATTTGCTAATCCCAAACTTCTAACTTATCCCTCCCCTAACCTCCACTTGTTTTCATCTGTGTGATCTCATTTATTTCTCTGACTAAGCCTCACTTTATTTAGGACACGTGTTTTATGCCAGAAACTCAAACTCGAATGGATTAAATAACTTGCTCAAAATCATCCAACTAGGAAGTAGCAGAGCCCAGGATTTGAATCAGTTATCCTAACTCATAATTCAGGAATATTCCTGTTACCCCAAGCTAGTTTAAAACTTGGGAGCTCTTAATGCCATGTTCTGGGGCTCCTCCAGTGGCTCAGCAGTAATGAATCCGCCTGCAGTGCAGGACCCTCAGGAGACGTGGCTTGAATCCCTGGGTTGGGAAGATCCCCTGGAGAAGGGCATGGCAACCCACTCCAGTATTCTGGCCTGGAAAGTCTGCTGGACAGAGGAGCCTGGCGGGCTTCTGTCCGTCGGGTAGTAAAGAGTCGGACGCAACTGAGCAACTGAGCACAACGATGACAGATTTCACCCCTAAATAAATTTGGCTGTTCTGGGAACCAAGCTGCATAGCTGCCAGGCTGGCTGCCCGCATTGCTGGCTCCTGTGGAAAGAAACTGGTTCTATGTCTTTCTCCTGGTAATTCCTGGTTCCTCTTTTCCACATATTCCCTGGGCCTGGACTGGGAAGCAAGGGGAGCCTGGAACTTCACTCCTCAGCTCCTTCTCTGGAAGTCATGTGTTCCCACGGCAACACTGACCTTGGTCCTGAGATTGTTATGCACCAGCTGGAAGGTTGGTGCAAGCCCGGGCTTTCTTTGACAAGGGGCAAAGTCTCTGAAATCTCCCGATCAAAGTCCCAAGGAGCCCACGCTCTGAGCCTTGAAGGGCAGGAGGCCAACAAACGCAGATCTTCGCCGGGGACCAGCAGGTGTGATAGGAACCCAGGTGCGCCTAGAAGCGGACCCTCTCGGCTGCTTTCCGCGGCCAGGACCGAAGCCTCGGTCCCCAGTCTGCAGGCCGGGAAAGATGACGCTAGATCGCGGGCCTGCCCCGAGAGGGTGCCGAGAGCACCTTTGTCAGATGCCTCGCCCGTGGTGCCATGACAGCTGACGTTGAACTCCTGCCACGAGAAGACCTTTCAGAGCCTCTTTGAAAGTTCGGGCCAGGATTCCCTTGGTATCTGGTTCACATAAACGGTCCCCTGTGAAGATTACTCACACTCCTTAAATGCAGGACTTGTCTATTTAAATCCCAGAACAGGATGTCTTCGCCTTCAGAGACCCCAGGGTGACCTCGGAGGCCACTGTGTGTCCCTGGAAAGGGTGCAGTTCGTGTGACAGTCACCGCACTCCGTGCACGGATGAGGTGCAGCTGCAACGGCGACCGCAGGCGGGGCCGGCCCAGCCGCGCCGAGGCCTTCGGCCCTGACGGGCCAGCTCAGGAGGCCGCCGGGAGGCCCAGAGGCCTGGGAGGGACGGCCGCAGGCCGGGCCAGAGAAGCCTTCAGAGGTCACGGACACAGCCCCCACCTGCACAGGGTGCCTTCCCTACACCCTTCCCTACACCCTTCCAGTGAACAAGAATCCACCCTTTGAAAGTGTAAATACCTCAGGAGAAAGCAGACTCCAAGCCTCCTGCACGTTCACCACCAGTTAGTGCGTTCAGGGTAGCCCAGATCTCCTGGTCATATGGACAGAGACGCCCGCACTCAATTGCCATTTAGTCTTTGGGGGAAGCAGGACAATGGAAGCCCAGCCCTTTGACTGAGGGGTTGTGTTTCCCGACCCCTCCACCTCCCCTCAGACCGTCCTCAGGTTTCCTGTGTCTCTCTTGGATGTGTGTGTGTGCGTGCGTGCTCTGTCTTGTCCGACTCTTTGTGACCCAATGGACTATAGCCCACCAGATCCCCTGTTCATGGGATTTCTCAGGCAAGAACACGAGTGGGCTGCCGTTATCTTCTCCAGGGGATCTTCCCGACCCACATCTCCTGCATTGGCGGGCGTGTTCTTTACCGCTGAGCCACCTAGGAAGCTGCCTCTCTTGGACAGTGAGGCCAGTAAGAGACTCAGGAAAAAAAGCGCCTCAGCTCCGAGCAAAGAAACGCAGGTGCCCGTCATCTGAAGAGACAGGAAGTAGTGACTGCCGAGCGCAGTCTTAATGACAGGGGGAAATGCCCATCCAGCCTCTCAGATGTGTGAGCGCGTCTCTGTCTCTTCCTGATAGGGATCGAGATAGTTTTGCCTTCAAAAATGGGGCTTAACACAACTTGAAAATAAGTCTGGACTTGCGGGCGTGGTGGGCATGAAGGAAAACTGACCACTGTGGTCTTTAGATAACAAATTACAAACAGTTGTGTGCAGTCTAAAAACACCATCCAGCCGCCAGCCAAGAAGAAGCTGTTTCTTCCCCTTTCTCAAGCGAGATTGAAAATTAGAGGAATCTAAAATATGACACAAATGAACTTTTATGAAACAGAAAGAGACTCACAGACATAGAGAACAGATGTGGTTGTCAAGGGGCGGGGGCGGAGGAGAGGTAAACGGGGAGTTCGGGATTAGCAGGCGCAAGCTATCATACGGAGCATGGAGAAACAACAAGGTCCTTCTGCAGAGCACTCTGCACACATACTGTGTGCGCTTCCCTGGTGGCTCGGTGGCCAAGAAGCTGCTTACAAGGCAGAAGACGCAGGAGACATAGGTTTGATCTCTGGCTCGGAAAGATCCCCCGGAGGTGGGCAAGAAAATCCCATGGACAGAGGAGCCCAGTGGGCTACAGCCCATAGGGTCTCAAAGAGTCAGACACAACTAAAGTGACTAAGCACGCACATACATACTGTATACAAGGTCATACTGTATGCAGGGCTCCCCTGGTGACTTCCCTGGGGGCTCAGACAGTAAACAGTCTGCAGGCGATGCAGGAGAACTGGCTTCGATCCCTGGGTCGGGAAGATCCTCTGGAGAAGGGAATGGCTCCTCAATCCAGCTTTATTGCCTGGAGAATTCCATGGACAGAGGAGCCTGGTGGGCTACAGGCCTTAGGGTCGCAAAGAGTTGGACAGGACTGAGCAATTAACACACACACTGTATAGCAAAGGGAACTGTATTCAATCTTCTGTAATTAACCATAATGGAAAAGAATATTTGAAAAGACTGTATGCATGCAAACATACATATATACACATGAATATATATGTAACTGCATCACTTTGCTGTACAGCAAAAATTAACCCAGCATTGTGAATAACTATATTTCAGTTAAAAAAAAAACAGAAAATGATCCAGCTGTCATTTTGCCATGTGCCCTAGGACCCAGGGGGCGGTGGCCCTACTCTGTTTCATAACCTCTCTGGGGACCGGCTCCAAGTACAATGGGTTTCCTCAGATCAAGGTGACCTCCCTACCGAATGTTTTCCTCCTCTGCGGCTCCCTTGCCTGCTGGCCTGATGCAACTTCTCTTATCTGCGCACGAGCGATTGATAAGTGAATGTCCTTCTGGACACAGCTAATCTCTCCATCAGTCCCCAATCACTTGAGATTACAATGGTTAATTATACTTTGGGTTTGGGGAGCTCACGCTCCCCCTACCCCCATCCTAGTACATTCTCGTCTCTGATTTCACCTTCCTGAAACTTTTTATTGTCTGCGATACAACGCTTGGTCACTTAAAGCTTTGGCCCCGGGATCAGTTTTCTTGGGTCTAAAACAAGGCCGCTTGACTGAGGAGAGTTTTGTGTTTCAGCCCAAGGAGCAGGGTCAGGGTGCCAGATGCCAGCCCCTCTTCTGTTTAGGAGACTGTGCTGCCAACTCTCCTTCCAGAGTGATCCAAACTCCACGTTCTTTTTCATTATTATTATTTTAATTGGAGGATGATGACTTTACAATATTGTGATGGTTTTTGCCATACATCAACACAAATAGGCCATAGGCTTTCATGTGTCCTTTTAAGTTTCGTTCCCTTTGAGTCTGCTCACCTACCAGAAACCTCACTGCTTAATTTATCCTGTTTCCCAAATTCCTCCCTGGCTACTGCAGCTCACTCCAGAATATACTCCACGTGCCCCCACCCCAAAAAGGGCAGGCTCCTCATTCAGAGTCCTTCCACAAGGCCAGATGCCTCGGGCGCTCCGTCCCCACGCCTTGCCCCCTAGAGGCCCTTGACAAGCGAGAGGTCACACTCCGGCCTGGCCCTTCCAAACCTGTTCTTGGCTGGCTGGGGCTTCCTTTGGCTTAGACTCTGAAGCCAGGCGAGACGCTTCTGGTCCCAGAACAGGCTCTGGCCCTGAGCCCAGGACGGAGGGTCACACGCCTCCTGGTAGCACATGGGAATGGGCCCTTTCCACGTGATGCATGAAAATGCAATTACAAAGGTAATCCTGTTTTGAAATGTTAACAAGCAAAGACAAGCCCAGCAGAGGACGGGCCACTCCTGCCCAGGAGACAGACCATGCCGCTAATAACCCAACCTCAGACCCTGTGAGGGCCCCGTGTCCTCCTCCAGGTCATCCATACCAGGGCTCCTGTCTTTGTGCATGCGTGCTGTGCTAAGTCACTTCAGTCGTGTCTGACTCTTGGCGACCCCATGGACTGTAGCCCACCAGGCTCCTCTGTCATGGAGATTTTCCAGGCAAGAACACTGGAGTGGGTCTCCAGGCCCTCCTCCAGGGGATCTTCCTGACCCAGGGATTGAACCCGCGTCTTCTGCATTGGCAGACGGGCTCTTTACCACTAGCATCATCTGGGAAGCCTATGTCTTTGTCTCCTTCCTTTTAATTCAAACACACACACACACACATATGCACACACATGTACACATAAGCCCCAAAGCATGTACACACAAGCTCACATGTGCTACATGTTCATACACACCCACGGTGTGCTGACACCACGTTCTGGCCGCAACACGGTTCAGAAGACTTCTCTGACTTAAGAATCCGAGCTTAGGAAAAGGTGAATCCTGTGTCAGGACCAGAGCCAGCCTAGCATCGCACATCTGTCTCCCTGGAGTGGCTGGAAAGCGCTCCTATTCCCCTCACTGCCAATCACGGTGGCTGAGGTTTCCCCCTTAGAGATTCGTTCCTGCTTGCCTCAAAGTTCTCTGTCTTCAGACATCTCTTCTCCCCCAACAAACCGCAAAGAGCTGGGGAAAGGATTCTAATGGGCCCCCAGCACCAGTCTTGGCCTTGGGTTATTGTTTCAGATCGTGTCATGCCCAGCCTGCCTGCCTGCCTGTGAGAGGTGAGACGTTTCACTCACTCAGTCAACAGAAACGAACTGAGCACCCCCTGTGCGCCTGGCGCCGTGCTGTGCACTGGAGCACATGGCATGCCAAGCCAGGGAAGATCCCTGCGTTTGTGGGGCTTATGGCCCGCTTGTAAGAGAGAAGAGAGAAATTAACCTAAAAAAAAAAAAACCACCCAGGGGCTTTCTTGGCAGTTCAGTGGTTAAGACTCCATGCTTCCAGTGCAGGGTCATGGGTTCGATCCCTGGTCAGGGAACCCACCTGGCTGAGAGGTGCGGCCAAAAAAGTGAATCTTAAAAAACCTGTGAAAAAAAAAAATCACCCAAGTGAACTTGTTGTTGTAAACCAAGATGAGCGTACTTGAGGGGGGCACTATGAGAATAGCAGCACCAAGGACCAACCTAGACTGGGGGCCCGGAAGGCCTTCTGAGCAAGTGATGACCAAGCGGATCCTAAAGAAGCAGAACTAACCAAAAAACCAGAAGTGCAGGCATTCCAGGCAGAGGGAGTTGCATGTGCAAAGGCCCTGTGGTGGAAAGGAGTCACCTAATCCTGCCTGGGAAAGGTTGGGGGCAGGAGGAGAAGGGGACGACAGAGAGTGAGATGGCTGGATGGCATCACCGACTCGATGGACGTGGTTTGAGTGAACTCCGGGAGTTGGTGATGGACAGGGAGGCCTGGCGTGCTGTGATTCATGGGGTCGCGGAGAATCGGACACGACTGAGCGACTGAACTGAACTGAACTGAATCCTGCCATAGTGCATAACAATCCTTACCCTTCAGTAAACTTGGAACTAGAAGGAATATGTTCCCTTCTAAAAATGTGTTTCCCTTTCCCCTTCCACTTACCCTGCCCTTCAGTCAATGCTGAGCCATGCAGAGAAGGTGAGCTAGACAGGAGAAAGCCTTAAAAAACAAACCTGCAGACAGCAGCTATGACAGCTATTTCCTGTTTGGTGTCTCTCACCACAAACCTCCTTAGCCAAATAAATTAGCACAGGAAAACATTTTGGAGAAGGGTGTGGAAGAAACACATACCGAGAAGCCAAAAATACCCCATCTGCTTTTCAGAGAAGAGCTTCAAGTCTAAGATTGGGACCAGAGCCCACTCAACTATAGGGGCTGAAGAGCCTCACAAACGTCAGTCCCCTGCCTGGGTTTAACCTGGAGGAAGCAGACCCCAAAGAGGGGCTGAGGGCCTGCCACCGAAAGGGATGAGGCTGAGGCCCCGCTCCCAGCCCTTCGTTTGGTGCCCTCTCCCTGCCCCGCTCCCTCTGGGCTCACCAGACACGGTGTCAGTCTGTCCGACTCTTGTGACCCCGTGGACTGGGCTCCTCTGTCCATGGAATTCTCCAGGCAAGGATACTGGAGTGGGTTGTCATTTCCTTCTCCATCTTTACCATCTGAGCTACTGTGATTCTTAATTTTGACTTGGGTACAGGAACCCAATGTCCTTGTGTTACGAGAAGGAGGAAGAGGCTTTACATCATTTCTATTTGGTCTTCACAGTGACCCAGAAAATAAGGACTCACATCCTGATTTTATAAGTGAGGAAATAAAACGTCTGTGCCGGAGATCAGCCAGATACAGGATGGCTAGGTAGGATCTTAAGATGGTCTAGTTTGAAAGCCCGTACTTTCTCCCCCTTCCTCCAGCCCATCCCAGAGGAGGTTTCTGTACATTCTATCCTCAGGGTCTCACTCCACTGATTGTCAACAGACCACCCATCACCACCTACTGCCCCTCAGCTCAAACGTCCCTCCTCACACTTGGGGCAGAGGTGCCGATACAGCCCGCCGGGGTAATAATTCCTCAAACAGACGGATCATCAGCTCCGCTGTCCCACCCTGGAGGCTGGCTGGTGTGTGGACGTGTGAGCTGGTACTGGATCCTCTCACTTTGGGTGTGTGTCATGTTTTTTGTTTTGTTTTGCTTTAGTGATCCCTCCCAGAAGTTAGAACAGAAAATTCCCAAACCCAACAACATACTAGTCACATCCTACCAGCTCTTCATCCTCAGAATCTGGTTTTTTTTTTTTTTTTTTTCAGTTAAAAGCATTTTTATTGAAAAAGCACAAATGCAAAGAAATGAACAGAGGAAAATTTATGCGTCGAACCTGGACTGGTCACTTATGATAATATACATGCTACAATTCCAATCTGGTCTTATTCTGTTTCAGAAAAGTCCACTGGCTGACACTCTCCATGAAACAGTCAAGCAGTTTGCAAAGGCCATGCTGTAGGCATGCAGATCTTGGAGGAAGTGGAGTTCAACAGAACCCGGTGGAGTGAGATTCCCTACAATGGTATTTCCCAAGGCTCGTTCCAAAGAACTTATGGCTGTGGATTGTTGGTAGCTTTTTCACACACAAAAAAAGTCTTTTGGCTGCAGGATTTCTCAAAGTCTTTGACTTTCTGTGGCAGAAATGACTAGTTATCCTCCAATACCCGTTCTCTCTTTCTGTAATAACAGAACCCACAAATTTTATTTTTATTATTTTTTAAACTTTGTTTTTTAGGCCATGACTTGTGGCTGGCTTGTGGGATCTTAGTTCCCCGACCAGGGATTGAACCCAGGCCCTCAGAAGTGAGAGCGTGGAGTCCTAAATGGACTACCAGGGAACTCCAGAACCCTCAAATTTTAGTTGAACACTCATCTGCCCAGCAAGAGACTTTTTATCCCAGCCTCTGTTGCAGCTGGGAATGACTATCTGACTAAGATCTGGACTAGCAAGTGTGAGCAGAAGTAATTTGTATCCCTTCTAGTCACATCATTGAAAGAAATAAGCCTGTCTTGACTTGCTCTTTCTCCTTTGTGCTGGCTGGAATGAAATGTGATGTCAGGAGCAGGAGCAGCCACTTTGAACCAGAGAGCCACTCACCCAGCCTTGTGCTGCTCACCTCTGGGCTGCTAATGAAAAAGAAACTCTCACCTTGTTTAAGTCACTATATTTGGGACTTTCTGATCCATCACCTTAGACTGAACCCTAAGTAATTTATGCTCATAATAAATCTCTAACTGAAGTACATGCAGCACTTTTCAAGTACATGACCTTAATACCTAGTCTTCAAAACAGCTTAGGAATGTGCTCCTTGAAATGCATCTTGGGGAACACGGAAAACACTTTTTTCAACATTCCCAGAACTCCAAGCTGTGACTCAGCCCACAGCCTATTTGTCCCCAATTACTCGCCTAACAGAGGTTATAGCGCAAACAATCCTTCTTCCAACACTTTTCTAAAGGAATCCACTTCTTGTCTCCAAACCACTGACCTTATCCTCTCAAAAGGCCACAAAGCTCCATACCCTGCATGTCTAACTCTGGGTGTCCAGGTTCCAGGAGACCATAAAGAAAGCCCTACCAAATGAGGTAGAGTCTCAAATCCTGAAGAGGCTAGTAATAAGGTACCGTGACAATGAACAACCACTGGTGTCCCAGTGGGAGTTGGGGTGGGGGAGATTTATCCAAAGCAGATAAAGATTTCCAAGTATGAAGCAGAAACAGTCCCAGGTAATGGGAAAATTATGTTTACAAAAAAAATCAAGGGCTCATTTGATGAAAAAGGAAAATATTCCCACAGCTTACGTAATACTTAGTGGTGAAAGATTGATAACTTTTCCTCTAAGATCAGAAACAAAACTAGGATGTACCCTCTCACCACTTCTTTTCAATATTGTACTGAAAGTTCTAGCCAGGGCAGTGATGCAACAGAAAGAATTTAAAAGGCATTCAGATTGGAAAGGAAGAAGTAAAACTATTTCCATTTGCAAATGCTATGATTTTGTATATAGAACTCCCCACACACATACACACGCAAAACCTTATTGGAACAAATAAGTATAGAAAGCAAAATCGATAGACAAAAATCAAGGGTATTTTTATACCCTAGCAAGGAACAAGCTGAAAATAAAATTAAGAAAACAATTCTACCTACAATAGCATCAAAAGGAATGCTTAGAAGTAAATTTGACAGGGACTCCCTGGTGGTCCAGTGGCTAAGACTCTGCATTCCCAAAGCAAGTGGCCCGGGTTCGATCCCTGGTTGGGGAACTAGATCCCACATGTCACAACTGAAAAAAAGGATCTCACATGCCCCAAGACCCCACATGCTGATACTAAGACCTGGCACAGTCAAATAAATAAGTTTTTTTTTAAAAAAGAAAGAAATTCGATAAAAGAAGTGCAAGAGTCACACACTGAAAACCACGAAATAAAGTTGAAAGAAATTAAGAGACATAAATAAACTGAAGGACACTTCATGTTCATGAATTGGAAGGAAGACTCGGTGTTGCTAAGACGGCAATTGACACACAGATTCGATACCATCTCTATGAAAAACTCAGCTGCCTTTGTGACAGAAGTTGACAGACTCAATCTAAAATTTATCTGAAAATGCATGGAATTCAGAATAGCCAACATAATCATGCAGAGAACAAAGATGAAGGACTTACACTTTCTGATTTAAAAGCTTATTATAAAGCTATAGTTATCAAGACTGTGTGGTACAGGAAATAAAGATAGACATAGAAATCTCTGAAACAGAACTGAGAGTCCAGAAACAAACCCATACACATAGGATCAACCGATTTTTAACAAGAGTATCAACACAATTCAAGGGGGGAAACATAGTCTTTTCAATAAATAATGATATGACAACTGGATGTCTGCATGCAAAAGAGTGGAGTTGGATACCTCCTCACATCTACAAAATTAAACCAAAGCTGACCAAATACCGAAATGTAAGATCTATATAATCTTATGCACTCTTAAAAGAAAATATATGAATAACTCTGCCATCTTCAATTAGGCAACGGTTAGATATGACACCAAAAGTGTACTTTTGACAAGTGACAAAAGAAAAAACAGATAAAATGGGCTTCATCAAAATTTAGTGCTTCAGGAAACTCTCCCCAATGCTCTGTGGTGACCTAAATGGGAAGGAAATCCAAAAAAGAGGGGATAGATACATGTATACAAATGGCTGGTTCACTTTGCTGTACAGTAGAAACTAACAAAACATTGTAAAGCAGCTGTACTCCAATAAAAATTAAAATAAACAAAAGCAGTGGAATAAAATTAGTGCTTCAAAGGACACTAATAAAAAAGTGAAAAGACAACCTGCAAAATAGAAGTTATTTTCAAATCATATGTCTGATGAATGACTTGTATACAGAATACATAGAAAACTCCTACAGCTCAATAATAAAGAATACTGTTGAGAGTCCTTTGGATTTCAAGGAGATCAAACCAGTCAGTCCCAAAAGAAATCAGTCCTGAATATTCACTGGAAGGACAGATGTTGAAGCTGAAGCTTTGGTCACCTGATGGAAAGAGCCGACTCATTTGAAAAGACCCTGATGCTGGGAAACGTTGAAGGCAGGAGGAGAAGGGGACAAAACAGGATGGGATGGTTGGACGGCATCACCGACTCAGTGGACATGAATTTGAGCAAACTCCAGGAGATGGTGAAGGACAGGGAAGCCTGGCGTGCTGCAATCCGTGGGGTCACAAAGAGTCAGACACAACTGAGCGACTGAATAACAACATTTAAAAATGGGCGAAGGCCAAACAGACATTCCTCCAAAGAAGATATACAGATGGCCAATAAAAACATAAACAGATGTTCAAGATCATTAGTCATCAGGGAAATGCAAATGAGAACCACAAAAAGATACCACTTTACACCCACTCGGCTGGCTACATTCAAAAAGCTGAACAACAACAAGCGTTGCCAAGGGTGTAAAGAAGCCGCAGCCTTCATACGTTGGTGGTGGGAATGTAAAATGGTGCAGCAGCTGTGCAAAAGTCGTAACTCCTCAAAAAGTTAAGCACAGGGTTATCTTACGGCCTAGCAATTCTGATCCTAGTTATATAGCCAAAATAAATTAAAACGTATATCCACACAAAAGTTTATACATGAATATTCATAAAAGCAATATTCACTAGCCAAAAAGTAGAAATAACCCAAATGTCCCTCAACTAATAAATGGATAAACCACTATGGTATGTCCATACAGTGGACTATTAGTCAGTCATAAAAAGGAATGAAGTACTGATTCGCATACAACATGGATGAACCCTGAAAACAGTTTGTGAAGGAAAGAAGCCAGAAACAAAACACTGTATGTTGTATGATTCCATTTGTATGAAATATCCAGAATAGACAAATCGATAGAGAGTTAGACAGTGATGGCTGCACAACTCTGTAAACACACGTACTAAAAGACACTGAAGTGGAATTTCTCTGGTGGTCCAGTAGTTCAGTTCAGTTCAGTCACTCAGTCGTGTCTGACTCTTTGTGACCCCAAGAATCACAGCACGCCAGGCCTCCCTGTCCATCACCAACTCCCAGAGTTTAACCAAACTCATGTCCATCGAGTCGGTGATGCCATCCAGCCATCTCATTCTCGGTCGTCCCCTTCTCCTCCTGCCCCCAATCCCTCCCAGCATCAGAGTCTTTTCCAGTGAGTCAACTCGTCGCACGAGGTGGCCAAAGTATTGGAGTTTCAGCTTCAGCATCAGTCCTTCCAGTGAACACCCAGGATTGATCTCCTTTAGAATGGACTGGTTGGATCTCCTTGCAGTCCAAGGGACTCTCAAGAGTCTTCTCCAGCACCACAGTTAGAAGGCATCAGTTCTTCAGTGCTCAGCTTTCTTCACAGTCCAACTCACATCCATACATGGCCACTGGAAAAAGCATAGCCTTGACTATACGGACCTTTGTTGGCAAAGTAATGTCTCTGACTCTGCAGTTTCACTGCTGAGGGTATAGGTTCAATTCCCAGTCTGGAAACTAAGATCCTTCAAGCCAGAAAGCGTGGCTAAAAAATTTAAACCTACTGATTGTACACTTTAAAAGGATGAATGTTCAGGTATGTAAATTATATCTCAATAAAGAAATAAAGAACCTGGATGGGAGGGGAGTCTGGGGGAGAATGGATACATGTATATGTATGACTGGGTTCCTTTGCTGTCCACCTGAAACTATCACAACACTGTTAATCAGCTACACTCCAGGGTAAAATAAAATTTTCTAAAAAATTAAAAGTTAGAAAATAAAAAGAATTAAAGAAAATATTTGGGTTCAACCCAAAAGGTTTCCTAGAAATTTGGGGAAAAGAAAAGCTTTAAAGAAAAGGCAATTTAGTATGCCAATGCCCTAAAAAAACAGATCAAATTAGTAGTTATCTTTTGAAAGTGTCAATAAAGTCATAAGACCTTATGGATTTCTGTAAAATTAGAAGTACTTATGTTTTGGATTTGTGTTCTATAGGAACATAAGGATTGGAGTTTTTACATAACTTGATTCTACGTGTCAAAGTAATGCCTGGTTATTTCAGATGTTTTAAGGGTAGAAAACCATAGACAAGAAAACTATGGACTTGCCTGTTTTCAAGGCTCACCCCATCCTCCATAAAAGGCAGGTAGAGGGTGGGAGGTGGGGTTATTGGCTTCTACAAACAAGCCTACTGCATGGGAGACCTTGCATCTGGACCCCCCAGCTCCACTGGGACCCCTCCAGCTCCCAGCCCCTGGACATTAGCACCCCAGCCAGCACATCGAATTTGCCTCAGCACACAGGTCTTATGAGAGCACCACCGTTTATAAGCCCTCCAGATGCCCCAGATTCTTAGTGCACCTCAGTTCAGTTCAGTTCAGTTCAGTCGCTCAGTCGTGTCCGACTCTCCGCGACCCCATGAATCACAGCACGCCAGGCCTCCCTGTCCATCACCAACTCCCGGAGCTCACTCAAACTCATGTCCACAGAGTCAGTGATGCCATCCAGCCATCTCATTCTCCGTCGTCCCCTTCTCCTCCCGCCCCCAACCTTTCCCAGCATTAGAGTCCTTTCCAGTGAGTCAACTGGTCGCATGAGGTGGCCAAAGTACTGCAGTTTCAGCTCTAGGATTCCTTTAATTGAAGGAAAGCGCCCATGGCAACCAAAACAGTGCTCAGAAATGGGTAGAACAGAGAAGAGAAACCCAACTTCCATCACATCCACAATCCTCAAAGGATGAAGGGAAGAGACGGGGAGTTTGGGCTGGACGTATACGCACTGCTGTGTTTAAAACAGAGGACCACCAAGGTCCTCCTGTGTAGCACAGGGGGCTCTGTTCAATGGCGGCTTGGATGGCAGGGGAGTTGGAGGAGAATGGATACACGTATATGTATGGCTGAGTCTCTTGGCTGCTCACCTGAAACCTTCACAACATTGTTAATTGGCTATACCCCAGTACAAAACAAAAAGCTTAAAAACCCCACAATCCTCAAATTAAAATTTCCCACCAACCATATGCCATAATTTCCCTTTAGAGTGCGGAATGAGCTTCAAAGTAACACTGTCTCTCACTAATCATCCTGCTGCCTAGAGCAACGTGGCAGCACCCAGAGTCCCGATTAGAAGTCAAGAGGCATGTTATTTCCACTCGAAAACTACCTGCATGGAAACATATTGAAAGAAATCAAGAGGGAAAAAAAAGGAAGGCTTCCAAAAGACAGACTCCAGTTCAAACTTTATTTGCATACAAAAATATATTATAATGGGGAAAGCATATTACTGTTTCCAACTATATATAATTAATTACAAATATTTTCATAAAAGCATTTTAAATTACAGAGGAGCTATGTTTTAAGAGGAAATACAACATTAGCATGAGTCGTCTGCGCTAACATGCTGCAAGCAGGTGAACAGTCTAAACTGCCCAGAGATGAGCCCAAAGGTATTTTTAGGACGAGCCTGGTGGTGGGTGAGCGGCATCTCTGCCTCCTCCAGCAGCATATTCTGTAGCTGATTTCATCAGGTCCCCCAAGCTTTCTGAAACTTCTCCCTTGGGATGAAAGGACCCAGAACTTCTTGTTTCACATGCCTGTCAATAGGAGACAGAGAAGGTGATCCACTCACGAAAGCTGACGATTCATATACTTAACCATGTGCTTCCCAGGTGGCACTGGTGGGAAAGAACCCGCCTGCCAATGCAGGAGACTAAGGGATACAGGCTCGATTCCTGGGTCGGGAAGGTCCCCTGGAGGAGGGCATGGCAACCCATGCCAGTATTCTTGCCTGGAGAATCCCATGGACAGAGGAGCCTGGCGGGCTATGGTCCATAAGATCGAAAAGAGTCAGACACCTCTGAAGTGACTTAGCACACATGCTTAACCAGAGCACACCTCTCAGACAGGCATCCAAGCACCAAACTCAATGGCAGGCTTCCCATGTAATGTACATCTGAAGAACTGGTATGACTGCGCAGCCTGCTGCAATTTTCATGACGCCAACACGCATGTTCCACGGGTCTAACACATATTGTGTTGCAATTACAATCACCTCTGTCAAACAGACCTTGGTCTTCTGATGGAGGATGGTATGGGTGATGAAGTATTCTAGTAAACAGAAACTGCAGAACTTTCCACCTAATATTAGGTAGGTCTGTCTGAAACCTTAAGAACAGAATTCTTTTTAAGTAACCAGCTTTGGATCTATTTTTTCAGATTCTATCCAGCTGTTTAGCATAGCACAGCATAAAATATGGAAAACTGACTCCTTCACTGTAAAATGGAGGGGCTAGGATGAAACTCTCCAGGGTTGCTCTGTGACTGAACGAGGCCCCCCCAAGGGTAAGTTGTGGAAACTGTCATCCAGGAAACTCCAGCTGAGCCTTCTGGCACTTGTGATCCTGTTCTTTGGAAATAGAATGTGTGGACTGATTCTCAGGGTCCGTTCTTCCAGGCACCTGCATGGCAATTATGATCTGATACCTTCGGTTCTCAAAAATTTTGGTCACAGAGAATGGGGTGCCGTTACTGTAATTGCCAAATGGGAAACGGGGTACTGCGTACCTAATCCAGGTCTTTCAGTAACTGGTATGGGTCTTTGGTTATGAGGTCTCCCTAAGCCAGTTCTCTCTTTGGGAACCCAACCCTCTAGAAGTCAGATCAAACCCCTGGATCTAACTTGTGAGGTTTTCTCTGGCCCTGAGATTGAAACCTCTGGTTTGTCAGTATAATGTTCAGTCACTAGGTAGTGTCTGACTCTTTGCGACCCCATGGACTGTAGCCCACCAGGCTCCTTTTCCTCCACTCTCTCCCTTAGCTTGCTCAAATTAATGTCCACTGAGTCAGTAATGCTATCTAACTATGTCACCCCCTTCTCCTTTTGCCTTCAATCTTTCCCAGCATCAGGGGCTTTTCCAGTGAGTCAGCTCTATTAGTCAGTATAATACTTGGTGGTCAATAAGCTGATTTCTTTTCTGAAAAGCCTGGCAGGCCACCATCCTGGGGAAGTCTCCAATCTCACTCTAACTACTACTTTACTCTCCACTTCTCAAACAAAATGCCATTGTTTGCTGAGGGCCAGTTCTCACTGGTTGAAAAGGCAGTCAACTTCAATGCCAGCTTATCCTCAGGATTTCTTTCTGAGCCACTAGGGTCCTGTTTCTGAACCTAAAAACACCTTATGATGTAACTTCCTGCCGCAGGCAAGCTGGTAAACATTACTGCACTTTATCAGGGGTGCTGGTTGGTTTTGATTTTTTTTTTTAACTACCAGGCATGTACTCACTTGCTAAGGTTCTGTCGAGATCAGCAATAAAGTCTTCTAGCTCTTTCGTATCTCCAAGTTTGGCTGAAAAACAAGAGTTCAGGTTCAGTTTCTATATTCAAGACAGCTGATGAATCCGACTTTTCCAGAATTATATGACCCCCATCTTTCTGTCTTCCGAGATTTTATTAAATAGTGTCCTGTACAAACCCTAAGTGGTTGCTCCAATGTTTACTTACAGGCAACTCAGAAGCTTTTTCTGAAGATTAGCCTAAATGTTTCTTTCTGGGTTTTGTAGTTCATCATCCCACACCCATATCCCAGCAGCCTGGAAGAAGTATCTCTCTTCACTACTTTAAAAGCTGGGAGGTGGAGGCTTTCCTGCGGTCCAGTGGTTAAGAATCCGCCTCCCACTGCAGGGGACGAGTGGAACCCTGGTCCACAAAGATCCCATGTGCCGCGCAGCAACAAAGCCTGTGTGCCGCAGCCACTGATCCTGGGCTCTGGAGCCCACGAGCCAGAACTACTGAAGCCCACGTCCCTGGAGCCCCTGCTCCACAGCAGGAGAAGCCCCTACAACAAGAAGCCCCACCACGACTGAAGCGTAACCCCCCTGCTCACCACACCGAGAGAAAGCCCGTGTGTAGCAGCAAAGACCCAGCACAGCCAGAAATAAATAAAATAGTTGAAAGGTACAGTGAGACAGGGACAGGGAAGGAAGACTAAAAGTTCTGACTCTCTGATTGTGTAGGATTTGAGTTACCAGCCGAAATATTCAGGAAGCAGGGCAGTGCGTGGAATGCACACCCAGAGTCCCTAATTTCTGCTCAACTTCTCTGACACAGTCTTGTTCACTCTATCACTCCAGGGCAACACTTCAGCCCACGTGGTGCCCCCAGGGTGGAATTAACTAAGCTCTACTGCTCCTTGTCAAAACGGTACAGGGGAGGCGACAGGAGGCTCCTGGGTCTGGGCGGCCTCGTACCATGCAGGTGCCAACACAGGGTAACGAGGCCCTATAGTGATTTTGTTCCATCCACATCCTAAGACTTGTCCTTCTTTCTGCGTGTCTTACTTTTTTCTCCAGAGCTCATCATTCATGCCTTCTCTGAATGAGTGTCTTTATTAACTAGCCCCTCATGTAGTACATGCTCAGTCATCTCCGATTCTTTGCGATCCCATGACTGAGTCCACCAGACTCCTACATCCAAAGGACTTCCCAGGCAAGAATACTGGAGTGGGTTGCCATTTCCTTCTCCAGGGAATTTTCCTGACCCAGGGATCGAACCCACACCTCTTGTGTCTCCTGCCTTGGCAGGCGGATTCTTTACCACTGCACCACCTAGGAAGCTGGTAACAAATAACTCACTGTTTTTAGCTTTTAAAGTCAATTTGCCACTAGGGCTTTTTTCCCCCTCTTTAATTTCTACCTCTAGACGATCAGGTAGCAAATCTGGGCTTGTTTTAAGCCACTTTCTAGACTGTTCTAACTCTCTCAATTCAACAGATCCATTACAGATGGAGGGCTGGACAATGGCGGAATTCCCAGGGGCTGCTCGCATCACTATGCAGGGAAGAGAACTTTAAAAGGTCTCTTTTGAAAAAGGGCAAAATTCTGCCTTCCTGCCTGAGTGAGAAAATGAGGAAATCTTCATATTTCTTTTTAACTATGTTCCATTTTTATTGCATTCTGCAACTATTTTCAGTGAGTGTAACATTTCTTAAGGGGAAAAAAACTCCTTTTGTTTTCAAAGGGCACTTGCCCAATAGAACATTCAGCTCTCTGGCTGGAGACAATTTACTAGCTCCAAAATATAAGAAACTCCTCATGCATCTTTAAAAACTTTTTTGTCTATTAATATCACAGTAGAGGCAGGCTGAAGCTGCTATTTTGAATTATGTTAGATCATCACTTGTTTCATAATGATGACCCCATTTAATTGCTAAATTGGTCATCTGAGAGCATTCTTTAAAGAGTTATTGCAATTAAAAAAGAAAGAACCCAACTTTCTGCAAATGCTAACTGCTGAGTTTTACATTCTAGAACCAGCCAGTCTAGGAGAGCACTGTCATTTAGCACCGAACTGATAACAATACACAAGAGAAGACAAAGTCTACAGTCTACATGTTTTCTTTCTCCCATGGTTTCTCTACATGGTTTCCTGAAATAAAAAAGTGAAAGTGTTAGTCAGTCAGTCGTGTCCAACTCTTTGTGACCCCATGGACTGTAGCTCGCCAGGCTCCCCTCCCTGTCCATGGGATTCTCCAGGCAAGAAATCTGGAGTGGGTAGCCATTCCCTTGTCCAGAGGATCTTCCTGACCCAGGGACTGAAACGGGATCTTCCTGCATTTCAGGTGGATTCTATAACATCTGAGCCACCCATCTGCTGCCACCCACCAGTTATCCAATTTCATTTTCATGCTGATCAAAATCCTGAGAAATAACAATAGCTACTCCACATTGTACTGTACGAAGATGCTGCTGCTGCTAAGTTGCTTCAGTCATGTCCGACTCTGTGCGACCCCAGGTACGAAGATACTAGTCTTCTCTATTTGTTTTGCATATTTGGGAAAGATTGGTTAGGGGTAAGGCAGAAGACAGAAGAGGCTGAGGAGGAGAGGGAATAAGGAAGCAAAAAACCGAACATTCCACTTACCTTTCCGAGCAGGGACAGAAGGACAGAGCAGAGCTGGAGTGCTGTCTGTTGGAGAATTCAGTTTTTCATCACTGAAGCTGAAGCTGTTCCTATAAAGCGATTCAGCACCTTTCAGGAAAGAAAATATAACTCATTAGAAATGGTTTTCAGTCTCCTAGTCTATTGATAACCAACAGTTTATCTCCAAAGGGAGCAAAGTTTAAAAAAAAATTGATTTCCAGATTTTATATTTGCTGTTATTGTTGTTTAGTTGCTAAGTCGTGTCTGACTCTTTGCGATCCCATGGACTGCAGCATGCCAGGCTTTCCCATCCCTCACTCTCCTAAAGTTTGCCCAAGTTCATGCCCATTTTATATTTATGCTCCCAAATCTGAGACAGGAGAGTATGCCTGTGTATGTGTGAGTGTGTGTCTCCAATCAGGCACACCAAAGGCCCTTGCTTTCCTAAAACAAGAAGGGTCAACAGAACCACCATGACCAGACCAGCCTCCTTTGCAACACACAGGCGCCCACTGCCCAGGTGTCCGACAGCTAAGCCAATGCTTGGCCGATGGAGGCCGGGGGGTGGCTTGGGATTTGAGACATAAGGAACCATCTTTCCTGAAAAATGTCCCTTCAGCCCTCTGAAACCCCTAAAACACAAAGTTAAGGATGGATCCTACTACTTAATAACCCTCCCTGCCTGCTCAAGAGAGAGCCTTTGTCATGCCCTTTTCTGAGCTCCTGTGTTCTGGGGATAAGCTGGAGGGTCAAAGACAAAGATTTCTTCTCCTGGAGGTTGTGGATTACAAACACGTTGGGTGACTGGGCGGCTCCACTGTCCTGCTCCTGAAGACAAGAACGAGGCAAGGTCCCAGAAGCAAGGCTGAGCTGAGCATCTAGGAAATCATCTCAGCTACCAAGTATTCGGGAGCCCTGGAACAAGACAATGTCTCTGGGCCCTTGCTTGTGTGCGTGTGTTTGATCACTCAGTTGAGTCCGACTCTTTGCAACCCCATGGGCTGCAGGCTCCTCTGCTCATGGGATTCTTCAGGCAAGAATACTGGAGTGGGTTGCCATTTCCTTTTGGGGGTGGGGGTGGTAAGGGTGGGTTTGCTTACAGAATGGACTTGAAGGATGACTCAGTCCACCTTCCCATTATACAGATGGGCCTTTGCTTACCCATCTGTAAAATGGGAAGGTGGACTGAATGATCTTTAAAGTCCCTTCCAGCTCTGAAGTTCTGAGATCCTATTTCTGAGTCCTGCCAAGGGAGAGGAAACCAACCCCAACCAGCCCAGTCCTGTCGTGGTGACACAGAAAGGGCGCTGCTGGCTGAGCTGTACCAACCCAAAGACTCAGAGGCAGAGCTGGCGGTAGAAGCAGGATGTGGCCTCTGAGGTCACAGAGAACAGCCTTCCTGGCTAAAACAAAACACAAAGCCTGGCACTGGGGTAGCACAGAAGAGCTCTGGGAAGGCTGCTCAGGTGCAAGAGGGGAGCTGAACTACAATGGCCCGGCCAGGCTCCCTGTCCTCCTCGGGATGCACATGGTTCCATCCAATCACCTCCAGCTCAGGAGGGGGCAAAACCACCTTTCTTTGCTCCTCTTAAAAGAAACAGGACTCAGTGACAAAAGAGACAACCAGAATAAAAGAGGGCTTTCAGAAACAGAGGGTTCTGCCCCCAAGAGAATTCCTCTTCATCCCTAAAGACCGCACCTCACAGGTTCCCCATGGCCCCGAGGAGGTGGTCCCAGGCCGTCTTGTCTTGCTGACCGACACACTCATCGTGTTCAGTTTTCCAAACACATACAACCCTCAAGCTTGATTCTTCCTTCTTAGGTCCCGTCCGGGCCACCTAAAAGGACCACAATCCTTTTTCAGGGCTTTGATGATGAACACCTACTGAGATCCGAAACCCTGAATCTTAGGCTCACATTTCCCCAAAAATGTATTTCCCAGAACAGTGGTCCTTTGAGAAGAACTGCATGGTCCCCGGACCCTGAGAAACACTGAGCCCCTTGGAGGGTCCTCTGACGAAACTCCGACATGCCTGAGATGTCCTGTGATAAACGAGCTAGCTTAGCCCTATTTCCCGGTTTCACTTGCCCACGGGACACTGTTTTGGTGGCACCTCTGTTATTATCTCCCAGGACACTTGCACTTGGTGAACTCAGAGTGGGAAGCCCTCACGCTGGCTTGAGCTGAGCCCCACTCTGCAGCGATGCGGGTTTTCTCAAGGGAAGGCCTTTTTCCCCGACACACGGGAGAGCAGTCGTGCTCACTGCAGACCCACCACGTCATGTTACCGCCCGTCACCTCATAAGAGGCAGGGGAATCGCCACAAATAGAACCCGAGAGACTTGTGGGGAAAAGGCGAAGTGAGCCTAAGGGGCAGGAAAACCACAGAGCACCCAGGGGAGGCAGGCCTCGAGCCTGGACTCGGGAGCCAGAAGGAAGGCGTGCAGGCCTCTGCAACAGTACCTTTGGCTCCAAAGGACCCCGCGAGCATCGCCCCATTCCCGGGCCCAGAGTGCTGGCCTGGGCCCTGCGGGTGGCATCCCTGGCCTCCACCCTCGGGGCAGTCGGCCCCGCCACCGTCACCACCCTGCCTGCCCGCCCCGTCCTGCACCAGGGCCCTGGCCCTGGCCCTCACTTCTGTCCTGCCCCCATTCCCCAGAAATTTTACATCGACGTAGAAAGTCCCCTGGGGGCGGGGAAACACACACACACACACACACACACACACACAACTTGTTTGCTTCACACACCAAGTAGACCAAGTGCCATTGAGTTTGGGAGAAAGTAATGAGCTAGAATGGAGATGGTCCTTGCAGAATGGTAGGAAACAGGAATCCGGTGAGAATTCATGACTCCTCGAGTAACTCGGTTGCTTTAGGGGACCCTGCAGAGTCACACTGTACCAGGACATCACCACGGCTCAACGCTCACCCTTTAGAGCCTGGGGCTGAAATTCCTTTTTGATCTAAGTATTTTCCTCAACCTCAGAAAATATATAGACAAGCTGACTGTTCCTTGACTGGCAGATTCAGCTGCAAACTACTGAGCCAACTTTTCAAATAATCAGGAGTTGCCTCTTACTGATAATGAGCTCAGGCTACTCTCACAGTGAGACGGTGGGGGGAAAAAAAATCCTAGTTACAATATTTATTTACAGTATCTATAGATATAGACACACACGGAGGCTGGCCAACACAGCATGTGCCCACTTCTGCTCTCCTCTCACACCCCCAGACTCAAACACCCACACACACTCTCACACACACACACGTTATCTCACACACCAGCTCACGGCTACACCTGGACGCCCCTCCCTTTCCATGAGTTTCGGTGCACAGCTCAGGCCAGCACTGACTCCAGGCTCCAAAACGTCCAACCATTAAGAGGAAACAGATTCCCAGCATCCTTGCGGCAAACTTCTCGAGGGTTCAGTTCCACTCTGTGGTCACGATCTCTACACACGATTCATGCAAATAATGACCACAACAATCTTAAAAAAGCCCCAAACTCCTCGGGGTCCAGCAGAAGCTGTGTGGCACCGAGGCTGTGTGACCCTGTGCGAGTCACTTCATCTCAGAGCTTCAGTTTCTTTTCTTAAGAAAGGGGGATAAGAAACCCAGGCGCTCTGTGTGCTGCCTATGGTTTTCAGGCTTTATTTTTTCAACAAACTGGATGAAGGCATGCTCAGAAGAAAAGTCACCATAGGGAATAATAAGACTCCAGATTCTGGGGCCCAGCTTCTTCTTCCTCTTCTTTAAAGGGCAGCAAAGTTCTTAAGAAAAAAATTTATCTTCAGAGGCAGCCTAGAACAAACCTCCCAAGAACAAACCCACCAACACAGAAGTAATCCAACCTCTCTTAACCCCTTATCCAATAAAATTTCATTCCACAGTGAATAAGATTGCACGCTAGGTGTAAATTAAAAGGGAAGCAAAGTTTGCCTTCCTGTTCTTTTCACTCCCCTAGAACTCGATTTCTTGCAAAATAACAGCCAGTTAGTCTGACAAGTGACAGCAATGTGCTGCTGGCTGATAGCATAGTAATGTATTATTGCCCCGCCCAGTATCAGTTGCCGTCATTAATAAGGGCTCAAGGGACACATAGCAGTGATGATCTGGGGACCCCTGGCAGGTGGCAAGACAAGATATTGCAGGGCCTTACAACATCTACCGCCATCAGCTCTGCAGTCCCATCAGAAATGTCCTTGGCAAGTCAACCTGGCACGCTGAAGCCAGGAACCTCAAATTCAGGGAGCAAGTTTGCTAAGACATCATCAAAAGAAATGTGAGCATATTAAATATTTGAACATCTTAACCATAGGAGTGCCCACAAAGCTTGGAAAACTTGGCTACAAAAACAAAGACTTGTTTAAAAGGTAGATGTGTTTTTTTCGTTTGGGGGTGGGGAGAAAGGTAATTTGGGGGTTGGCACCAGTGTGTGTGTTACTCCAGAGGGAAGGAAAACCACAGACAGTAACCGTGGCCCGGAGCTCCTGTAAATATAGAACAATCCCACATGTTTCAGGCAAGCAAACCATAGTAATTAACTGAGAAAAAGAAAGCCTTGGACCTGTTTCCCTTTTGCCACAGGGAGTGGTATGTGCGGGGTGGGGGACGGCGTCAACCCTCCCACTCAAAATCTAAATTCCAGCAGCTGTGCTGATGGAATAAGAAACCGTTTCTCAGTTTCACCACTATTGTTCCAGCTTCTCTTCTGGGGCTGCTCGGTCCCTCTATATGCCTCCAGGTGGCCACCAGTGACGGGGCTTCCCCGCTGGCTCAGCGGTAAAGATCGTGCTTGCAATGCAGGAACCACAGGAGACCCAGGTTCGATCCCTGGGTTGGGAAGATCCCCTGGAGGCGGGCACGGCAACTCACTCCAGGATTCTTGCCTGGAGCATCCTACAGACAGAGGAGCCTGGCAAGCCACAGTCCATAAGGTCACAAAGAGTCAGACATGACTGAAGCGACTTAGCACACACATGCATACACGTCCACCAGTGACACTTGTTATCTGCCTGGAATTCCTAACACACACCAGGACACCCTGAGGGCTCCGAACCCCTCATTCCCTCTTGGCTTGAACAAGTCAAGTTCTGGCCTCAGTGGCCCTTAGTCAGATCAGCTAATAGGCTACCTGTTACATGTGCCCCCCCAGGTCCGCTCTCCCAGGGCCAAGCTAGAACAGTCAAGGCAAAGAAATACAGACGATCTAAGTCTTGCAGAAGCTAGAGAAGCCAATTCCTCATTCCCTCCAGTGGCCCAACAGAATCATAAAAGCCCCAGCATGCAGAGTAGACCTTGGACCTTTTCTGCTAAGAAGCAAAAAACTTCCCCCCTGAAAGGAAAAAGGAACCTTCAATCCATCAAAGACGTGAGTTCACATCACCTTTTAAAGTGCCAGTTAATATTACAAACTTCCTGTAAAATCAATCCGTGGAATCATAAATTAACACCTTGGTTAAAATTTAGTATATGATGAGTTAAAATGTTATTGAACACATTTGAGAAGTCACGATGTACACAGACAGTGCTGACAATACTGAAGGAACAACAAGGTTTTCAAGCTAAGTTCAAACCAAAGATGTTCACCATGCCTGCAGTGTGTCTGAGGATCAGGCTTGACCCTCACCACCTCGGCTCCTAACCGAGCTGCCCTCCACTGCTAAAGAGGAAACTGCTCTCTCGAAAGTGCCTGGTGTTATCTGTTGGAACCGAAATCTAGAAGAAAAGAATGACTCTCATCAACCCCCATGTGAATACACCCCTAACGTGAGTTGTCTTGCCACTGTTACATTGGTCCTCTTCAAGTCTTAGGAGAAGTCCCTGAGAGTAGAGACAGGAAGACGTATTTCCTCATTAAACATCCGCTCTCCTCTCCAATGGAGCTAACTTGCTTCTCTGGTTAAAAGAAGGAATGTCTAGCATTCCTTGGATGCTAGCAACCAATTTTTTTTTTAATTGAAGTGTAGTTGATTTACAATATTGTATTAGTTTCATGTGTACAGCAAAATGATTCAGATACACATATATATTCTTTTTTATTCTTTTCCATTATAGGTTATTACAAGATATGGAATATAGTTCCCTGCGCTACACAATAAATTCTGCTGTTTCTCCGTTTCATATACGGTAGTGTGTATCTGTTAGTCCCTTACTCCTAATTCATCCTTCTCCCTGCTTCCCCCACCCTCGGTAACCATGAGTTTGTTTCCTATGTCCATAAGAGTCTGTTTCTGTTCTGTAAATAAGTTCATTGGTACTATACTTTTGGATCCCACATATAAGTGATACCATATAACATTTGTCTTTCCCTCTAAGTTTTTTAAGAGAAAAAGAAACGTTCTTCAAAAAACCGGGAATGCAGTGGGTATGTCTTCAGAATGATGGAGTTGTAAAACGCAGAGCGAGAAACCAAAGTCCCAAAGGTTCAGAGCTGCGTGGAAGCTTCACACATAACATGTTCATGCAAGACACTGGCCCAAATGTATCCGACCTATGTGACACACATTTTATTGTTCTCTTAAAAACATCAAACAGGGCAAATATTTTCTTTCTAATCCTGAGCTTATTGATGTTTCTAGTGAGTGAAAGTCGCTCAGTCATGTCGACTCTTTGCGACCCCATGGACTATACAGTCCATGGAACTCTCCAGGCCAGAATTCTGGAGTGGGTAGCCTTTCCCTTCTCCAGGGGATCTTCCCAACCCAGGGATCGAACCCAGGTCTCCCTCACTGCAGGTGGATTCTTTACCAGCTGAGCCACAAGGGAAGCCCAAGAATACTGGAGTGGGTAGCTAACAGCATCATTAAATAGAATCCTTTCCATTTCACAGCTAGAGAAGCTGAGGCCCACTCCTCATGAAGGGCCCCAAGAGAGCTCAGCCTGGGCTCCATGGACCCAGCGAGGGGACCACGGCCTTGATGAGACACCTTCAAACATGACCATGATTGACAAACAGGCACATGATCCCTGTCCAAGTCTATGCAGGAGGACCTGGTTTCCATACCAGCCAACCATCCACGGTGACAGAGCAAAACCTTAGAGACAGTCCAAGTGATTCCACTGTTTAATCAGAAAAAAAGGAGACAACAGTGCCTGCATTGTTGGACTGTGGTAGGGAACACAGGAGATAGCACATTTAAGGCAAAGCAAAGAGCTTGCTAATGGTAAGGACTAATAGATAATAACTAGTCACAGAAAAGGCTTGGCAAAAGAGAGCTGCTCTTATCTTCATCATCCGAGGGTGTCTCCTTTTTGCTGGGGAGATCCTGCATTTCAGTAGGATCAACCTCTCTCAAATACTCTCTTCCACAGAAAAGCATTGAACAGATAAATGAGTATAACAAATGTCTGTGATCCACTCTTGGCAGCAATTAAGACACGTACTGTGCATCCCTAAGAAATGACTATTTAGATACACACCACTTCTGCCAAGACTATTTCTAACCAGCCTCGTGAGGGTCAAACTACACATTTATAGGAAAGACTAATGTCATCCAAGCCTTCTTCATACCCTCCGGTTTACTTCTTTAACCACCAAACCAAGGGTTAGTTTAACAGTTAACAACAAAGGCAGAAAACAAAGTCCACACACCCTAAGAAAAACTACAGACCATTCCAAACAATCTCCCCCGAAGCTGTTAAGAATGTGTTTTGAGTGCCTTTTCTTTGAGGCCCCCCGAAAACGGATCCCAGATCTGAAATCCTACCCAGAGGGAGTTGCAATCACCCATGAATGAGTGAGCTCAGGCCCTATTCTAGCCAAGTGCAGCTGTGGTTTAGAATGGAGCTGTTCTTTGCAAGAGAGCAGCCCCGAACACACTGTGCCAGCTTTCTTTCCCACGGGGGAGAGAATTTGTACTTGATGAATGTGCCCCAGTAGGAGGAGACACATTTAAGTTTGGCTACATACATTGAGACAAATTTCAAAATTTTTTCGACTTCCCTTTGAAATTGAAAATAAGAGGTCTGGTCATTAGCAACAAAGTCCAAACATACAGAATGGAAAATTAACAGCAGATGATTCCATTCCCTTTCACCTCAAAAGCTGCAATTAGATCTAACCCTTGGGCAGGGCTGCCAAGGCAAGTCAAGCTGGAACTCTTAAGTTTCTGACTCCAAGCCCGAACTGGATGGCCACTGCCCTTTACTCCTTGTCAGGAGGACAGCTCATGCGTAAGTCCAAGACTGTATCTTTGTCCTGTAAGGAGGAGAAGCTTCAGATCGCAGAAGAAGGGAATCACAAGAAAAGCTCCTTGTTTTTACTTCCAGAGTCAAGGGCAGCAAAGGGAGTGACATTTAGGCAGGTAACCCATCTAGGGAATGAAGCCTCAAGAATTATCCAGAAGTGTTCAAAATTCACTTTGAAAAACAGTAAGTCATCCGGGTTGGGAAAAACGACAGTCACAGAAGATTGAAAGGTCACCCAATTTGCTGTTTGACACCTGAACAAGTATCCATAATCCTTACAGGACATTTGAGGTCCTGGAAAAAGTGGCCTCCCTTTTTAACAAGGTGATTTAGGGCAGCCAGACCCTGGGGGTGGTCTCCACCATGAGAAAGTCAGCAGGAAGCAGCTCTGCGTCCATCTGCTCCCTACCGGCCACCACCCCACCCCTCTCCCACCCTCTCTCCTTTTCCTCCCCACACCCAGCCCCAGACTGGGTACTGGGGTGGGGCTGGGAGTCTGAGCCAGCAGTTCACGTCATGGACCTGCCTGAAGGATGAGAGACACTCTCTAAATACTTGGACTTAGTGCTAGGATTCTTTCAAAACTGCGGACAGTGTAACAGCAAGTCCGGGGGGCTCAGGGACAGGAGAAAGTGCAAGAAGCGTTTCAAACACCCCAAGAACGGGAACTTAAGAAACCTTTCCTGGTTTCACCAATACGCCCATCCTGCGCCCTCCCGGGGGCCCTGGCCCCCACGCCTGTGGCGCTTCCTCCACATCCTCTGAAGATGGAGCGGGGAGAGGGCGCCCCGGGGAGGCCCTCCTGGGTCCTGACACCTGCCGGCGGGCGGCGTGGAGCCCAGCCTGCCTTCCGGAGACCGCCCTCGCGGGTCTGGTCCCTGCCGGCCTGGCGGCCCCGGAGACTCCCAGAGTCCCAGAGACGGCGCGGGCCTCGGGGCTCCCTCGGCTTGGCCCCCAGTCCGCGGTTTTCCCGGTGAGCACGCGCGGCCCCGAGCCCCGGGCGCTCCCCCGCGGGCCGGGTGCCCGGAGTGCTCGGGGAGCGACAGCTTCCGCGGCGGCGCCACACTCACTCTCGGAGTCGCTGAAGCCGCTGCTGTCGCTGACGCTGGCGCTGCTGCGCCTTTTCATGCGCTCCAGGTGCTCCTCGTAGTGGAAGTGGCGCTCGTGGAAGGGCGACGCGAAGTCGGCCAGCACCGCGTCGAACTCGCACAGCGCGTCCGTCAGGTCCCCCGCGTCCGCAGAGTCCAGGGCCGGGGCTGCGCAGGGGCGGAGGGCGCGGGTGAGGGCGGCGGCCGGGCCACCGTCCCGTCCCGTCCCGCGTCCCGCCGGCGCCCGCGGGGTCCCCGAGGGTCGCCAGCCCACGTGGACTGCGCTCCGGCCGGGGTCGGGGTGGGGGGCAGCCCGCGATCGCCGCCAGCCGCTGGCTGTTACCGTTCAAGACTCTCCACCGCCCCCTGAAGCGCGCGCTAGCATCGCGCCCATTTTAGAGATAAAGAAACTGAGCCTCCACCCGGGGGAGTTGCAAGTCAAAGGTCACGCAGCTAAGCCGCAAGGCCGAGCTCTTTCCCACCCGCCGGAGGGTGGGGGACGGCTCCCCGCGCTCGCGGCCCCGGGGGCGGCGGGAGGACTGAGTCAGGATGCGCCCGTGACGTGTCCCCCATCCCGGCGGGGGCAGAGGGGAGGCAGGGGGAGGGATGGAGAGAGACCACGCGGACCCTGCTTCTTTCGCCCCCAGCCCCCGGCAAGGCCCGGGTTTAAGGAGACCCAGCCCCCCTCGCCACTCACCTGCGGCCGCGGCGGCCGCGGGGCCGCCCTGCGCGGCGGGCGGCTTCATGGGGGGCTCCGCCGGCGCGCGTCGCTGGGAGCCGGGATCCGGCGAGGTCTGGGCGCGGGGGTCGTGCGGACGTGCGTGCTGCTCGCGCCGTCCCCTCTCCGGGCCGCGTCCCGCTCGGTCCGCCCCTCGCCCCGCCGCGCTCCAGCCGCGCCGCCGCCGGCACCGCGCGCCCGCCCGCCCTTCCCCGGGTCGCCTCCGCCCGCGCGCCCCGAGGTCTTATAGCCGCGGGGGCGGGCCGGGGCGGGGCCGCGGGAGCCGGGCCGCCGGGTCTGTCCCCGCCGCCGCGCCTCGGACGCCCCCGACCCCGCCCCGGGCACCGGGCGCCGCCCTCGCCACGCGCGCGCCGGGGACCGCGGTGACGCCCAGTCGCCCGAGCCCGGGTTACAGCCCCAAATATTTACCCGCCGCTTCCCCCGCGCGCCCTGACGACGGGCTCCCACGGACGTGGCTTTGGCGACAGCACCAGAATCCCACAGAGTTGGCGGCTGTGCCTCCCTGCCGGTGCCCTTAAGCTCCTCCAGCCTCAGTTTCCTCATCTGTGAAAGGGAAATGCCTAGCCCTCCGGCTTTGTTGTGCAGAATGAATCAGCCAGGAGCCGTGGGAGACCCTGACCCACGTGGGAGCCGCAGGGGCCCTCCCGCGCGTTCCCTCGACACTGCTCCCAAGGCCCGTGAGGACTTTGGGTGCACGGAGAGCAGAGGGCAAGGGGGACAGAAGTCGGTAGAGTTCACGGTTTTACAGTTGTTCCCATCCCGGTGCCCGGAGCCTGACTACAGCCCTGGGTCTTCGCGGTAGGACTTTGTTCAGGGAAGAAATTACTACGTAGATGCAGCGCTAAGCCGGCGCCTCTCAGTGTCCACACTGAGCCGCCCCGCCCAGCCGCCTGGCAGGGGACCAGTCCTGACCCTAAAAGCCCTACGCGGTGCGCTGCCCGAGGCGGTAGCCACTTGGCACAGGTGGCTTCTTAAATGTAAAGCTACTGAGTGTATTAGTTGCTCAGTTGTGTCTGACTCTTTGAGACCCCCATGGACAGTAGCCCTCCAGGCTCCTTTGTCCATGGGATTCTCCAGGCAAGAATACTGGAGTGGGTTGCTATGCTCTCTTCCAGGGGATCTTTGTGAACCCGGGGCTCCTGCCATGTCTTCTGCATTGCAGGCAGATTCTTTATGGCTGAGCCACCAGGAAAGCCCATAGGTAACTAAAATAGAATAGAATAAGATGAACGATTCATACCCCAGTGGCTCAGGACACCTATCAGGTGCTTAAGAGCCATCCTCACTCCAAGTCCTATTGGATGGTGCTGCCAGGGTGTCTACCTGCAAACCGGCCTCGGAAGGGAGGGAGCTGTCTTTCTCCAGTTGTCAAAGGCCTCCTTGGGCAGGTCTTGGCACGCACCCTTTTCAGGCCCACAGCAGCCCTGAGAGGTGGAGTTACTGCTGCTGCTTACACGTGAGGAAACTGAGGCACGGAGAGCTTAAGTGGCTTGCTAGTCACCAAGTGATGGAAAGGCAGGTCTGTCTGGTTCCAGAGCCGCTCGGGGCTTCTAGTAAAGTAAAGAATGGAGCAAACAGGAGGAAGAGGCTCCAGTTAAGGGTGCAGTTAACCCAGGTTCTTGATGCAACAAGGCAAAGCGCACACATCTTTTTTCTTCCTTTTGCCACTTTCATTACTTTTTAAAAATCTCTTTCTCTCTCATACTTTTTGACTTGCTGTGGTACCCACGGTAGGGGTGCCCTGGGATAAAGGAGCAGTCGCCCACCTGGGAGCTGAGGCAAAGACGGCTGCCTTACAAATGCAGCAGCTCGCTCTCTCTTTGGCCTGGCTGGGAGGCAGGGCAGTGCACATCCCAGCCCAGCTCTTGCACGACGGCTCGGAGGTCAGGTCCTCTCAGTTGAATAAACAGTTAAGCTAATCTTCAAAGAACCTTGTTGTTATTCAGTTGCTCAGCCGTGTCCACTCTTTGTGACCCCACGGACTGAAGCACACCAGGCTTCCTTGTCCTTCACTATCTCCTGGAGCTTGCTCAAACTCATGTCCCTTGAGTCGGTGATGCCCATCCAACCATCTTTTCCTCTGTCATCCCCTTCTCCTCCTGCCTTCAATCTTTCCCAGCATCAGGGTCTTTTCCAATGAGTTGGCTCTTCACATCAGGTGGCCAAAGTACTGGAGCTTCAGCATCAGTCCTTCCAATCAATATTCAGGGTTGATTTCTTTTAGGATTGACTGGTTTGATTTCCTTGCAGTCCAAGAGCCTACAGAACACTTTTTAGTGGCTATGCCAATTTACTAAGACAGTGACAATGAGGATCACCTTACCTCCACCAGGAGAAGTTGGTTGGTTGGTTGGTTGGTGTCTTCTGCACTCCACTGTAAGGGAACTCCCTCGCCCAAGCTCTGGGGACATGGATGGGCAGGGGTCTCAACTCAGTGTGTCACCTCCTCTAGGATGGAGTCACTTCCATTCTGGCGAACTACTGTTCCCTCTCTTTCCTAATTATAAATATAACAGCACTGTGTGCCCACCACTGAAAATGAACACATGTTAAGGTTCTGTCATTTTTGCTTCAGATTTTTTGAGGTGTAACTTATGTACCATGACGTATGCAAATCTTGAGGGCACAATTTGGTAAATGCCTGCCTATATGTGTGCTCAGTCCGTGCTCGGTCCCTCAGTCGTGTCTGACTCTTTGCGACCCCACGGACTGTAGCCCACCAGGCTCCTCTGTCCATAGGATTTTCCAGACCTGAATACTGGAATGGGTTGCAATTTCCTCCTTCAGGGGATCTTCCCGATCCAGGGATCAAACCTGTCTCCTGCATCTCCTGCACTGGCAGGTGGATTCTTCGCCACTAGTGCCACCTGGCAAGCCCAAGAATACTGGAGTGAGTACCCTTTCCCTTCTCCAGGGGATCGTCCCACCTCAGGGATTGAACCTAGGTCTCCTGCATTGCAGGCAGATTCTTTACCATCTGAGCCACCAGGGAACCTATATATACACCTGTGTAATTACTATCCGGATCAAGATACAGTCGCTTGTCATCATCCCAGAAGGGTCTCTATGCCATTTTCCGGTCAATAGCACCTCAAAAGTAACTCCTCTTCAGAACAGTAACTCCTCTTCTGAATTCTGCCACCAGGAATGACTTTTGCCAACTCAAATCATACTGTATGTCTTGTTTTATATCTGTATTCTTCTGTTTAACAGTATGACCATGAGATGCATCCGTGTTGTTGCAGTATGAACCCATCCTCCTGTTGGTGGAGGTGTGAGCTGTTATGTTGTTGTTGCTACCGTAATATAACAACAAGTATTCTTGCACCTGTCTACTGGTTTACAAAATCATTGTCTATAGGATATATATCTAGAAATGGAAAATCCAAAATGGCTTGAGGGTCTCTAGTCATCGGCTAGTAATAATAATTACTAGTAATAATAAGTAGTAATAATAAGCTGCTATGTACTTATTCTTTATGCTGCCCATAAACACTCAGTTCTCTTGGGTTGATACCTAGAAGGGAATTTCAGAATCACGTGATAGGTGTATGTTTCACTTTTGAAGATACTGCCAAAGAGTCTTCTGAAGTAGTTGAATTAACTATCAGCAATGTAGAAGAATTCCAGTTGTTCCATATTTGGGTCAATACATGATGCTTGTTCATTTTAGCCACAGTGGTAACTGTGTACTAGTATCTTACTGTGGGTTCTTTTTTCTTCTTCCCGTGACTTAATTCATATTTCCCTAGTAAGTAAGTAAATTGACCACCTTTTCATATGCTTCAAACATTTCTTGGCAAGAGAAGTAGAACAATACAGATACAGTTGAAAATTCCTTTTGCGTCCTTCTAAGTCCCATCCTCTCCCTCCCCAGAGATCAACACTACCACGAATTTGGGAAGTACCCTCTCAGTCCATGTTTGTGCAACTAAATCATATTTACACTAAAAAAAAAATAGTATTGCTTTGTGTGGTTTTTAAATTTACATAACTAATGCTGAACATGCTTTGTTTTCATTCAGCAGTTTTTACGTAAGTTGTTACACACAGATCTAGTTTATTCATTAAGTCTGCCAAATAGAATTCTATTAGATGACTACAGAACTGTGTATTTATCCACTCTCAAGTTGATGGACACTTAGGGTTGTTTCCAGTCTTTCTCTGTCACTCACAGTACTTAGCTAAGCTGCTCTTACCTGTCTCTTAGTATACACGTGCGAGTCCACTTCTGCGTTCATTGTGAATCCTTTCCTAGAACCATACAGAAGGCAGAAGTTAAGCCCTCCCTCCCTTGAGCCTTCTGGCCAGGTTTCGTCTTCTATTCCAGGGCCCCCTGTGGTCCTCAGTCACCTGACCTTAGTGATGAAGATGGTAAGTGACCACATTGTTCAGGTGTGACCTTGTCTCTCACTGAGGAGGGCTGGGGAGCCTTGTCTTTCATGAGCCCTGAACCTAAATTAGCTATAAAGTCTTTACACTATGAGGGCTTCACTGGTGATTCAGATGGTAAAGAATCCACCTGCAATGCGGGAGACCTGGGTTCAATCCCTGGGTTGGGAAGATCCCCTGGAGGAGGCCATGCAACTCACTCCAGTATTCTTGCCTGGAAAATCTCCATGTACAGAGAAGCCTGGTGGGCTCCAGTCCACGGGGTTGCAAAGAGTTGGACACGACTGAGCAACTAAGCATGGCAACACGCATACTTTACACTATAGTTTACATATATGTCAAGTTCCAGAGGTCATTCGGTCACACAGGCCTGCTTTGAGAGACTTGAGGTAGCTTATAATTCTGAACAGGAAATCACAACTTCTTACATTTTTAAAGACCAGTTCTCTATCTTAATTGGCATCTCTTCCCCTTGCAAACTGTTAACCACTCTCTCCTGAAAGTTTTTCCTGAACATCTGTCTAACCACCCCACCATTTCTTCTCAGAACCATTTCGTCTCTACTGCATAATTAAAGTCTGAATCCCTTACAACTCTTTCTTCTCACCTATATTCTGGCTGGGCCATCTCATCCCCTATCAAGATTGTAACTAACATTTATAAGTTTTCAAATTTTATTTCCAGACAAGATTTTTTTCCCCCTTAAGTCTCTTAAATCCAATCACCAAAAGACTCAGATGTTATATGGAAGAAACTTTTGTTTCTAATGTCGGTTCTCCCCTTCAGACCCATGGATTCCTGTATTTCTCAACCGCCCTTGCAGTTGTGAGTGGTCATGTGACTTAATTAAGGACCACAGGTTCTGAGCAGATATTCTATGCAAATCTTTGAGATGTAGCCTCAAGGGAAGGGGGCAAGCACCCTTGTACTTGCTGCTCCCCGATGGATGGAAGACAGACTTGAAGCTGGATTTCACACCATGAGGTGAAAGTCGTATATTGAGGATGGTGGTGAAAGTATAGAACTCCAGAGCCTTATTTCCTGCCGCCCCCATGCCAACAGAATCCAGGAATACCAACACCTACATGAAAGAAGAACAAAAAACAGTGTCAATCTGTGTAAGCCACTACTGTGGGGATTTCTGACCCTTATAGCTGAACTTCATCCTAACACCTAATACTTCACTCAAATCTCACCCGGAGTCCCTCATCTCTGGAAGTGTAAGAGATAGGCATTTCCTTATTGCTTAAGCAGGTTTGTGTTTCATTGACTATATTAGTTTTCTAGGGCTGCCATAACAAAATACCACAGACTGGGTGGTTCCAACAAAAGAATTGTATTATCTCACAGTTCTGGAGGCCAGAAGTGCAAAACCAAGGGGTCAGCAGGGTTGGTTCCTTCTGAAGGCTGTGAGGGAGAATCAGTTCCACGCCTCTCTCCGAGCTTCCACAGGTGTCCTGGTCTGTAGATGCATCACTCTGACCTCTGACTCCATCTTCACATGGCCTTTCCCCTGTGTGTCTTTGTCTGTGTCTCTTCTCATCTTCTTAAGGCCACGGTCATATTAGATTAGGGTCCACCCTAATTCAGTGTGTGTGTGTGCAGGCTCAGTCATGCAGCAACTGCAGTCCCCCATGAACTGTAGCCCACCGGGCTCCTCCGTCCAGGGGATTTTCCAGGCAAGAATACTGGAGCTGGGTGCCATTTCCTACTCCAGGGAATCTTCCCAACCCAGGGGTCCAACCCACGTTTCTTGTGTCTCCTGCATTGGCAGAAAGATTCCTTAACACTTGTGCTACCTGGGAAGCTTTACCTTGATTACATCTATAAAAAGCCTATTTCAAGACAAGGTCCCATTCACAGGGATGAGGGGTGAGGACTTCAACATATCATTGGGGGCTAGCATGGGGTTAAATTCAACTCACAACAGTGATATAAGTGAAAAATTGACCTATGGTAGTGAAAATCATCTTAAAGAAGAAATTAAAGTTACACTATCTGATTTTAAAAGCTACACTATCTGGATCTTCCCTGGTGGCTCAGACGGTAAAGCGTCTGCCTACAATGCCTACCATGTGGGAGACCCGGGTTCAATCCCTGGGTCAGAAAGATCTCCTGGAAAAGGAAATGGCAACCCACTCCAGTACTCTTGCCTGGAAAATCCCATGGATGGTGGAGCCTGATGGGCTACAGTCCATGGAGTCACAAAGAGTCGGACATGACTGAGCAGCTTCACTTTCTATCTGATTTTAAGGCTTCCTTTAAAGTTATAGTTATTAAAATTGTATTATTGACCAAGGATTGCCAATACCAGAAAAAAGTTCAGGAATAAATACACACATATTTGGTTAATCGATTTATGAGAAAGATGTCAATGCAATTCAACAAAGAAATAAAAATCTTTTCAACAAGTGATGATGGAATAACTAAATATCTGTACAGAAGAAAAATGAACAATAAAACTTACTATACACTCTATATAAAAATTAACTTGAGATAGACCATAGACCTAAACATAAAAGCTACATCTACAGAGCTAGAAGAAAACATAAGCCTGTATACTCAAGGCTTGGATATAGGGAAAGATTTTTAAACGGTATATAAAAGACACTCATCATTTTTTAATTGAGAAATCAGACCATCAGAATTTAAAAATTTTGTTCATTAAATACCATTACAAAAAGAAAAAGGCAAGCCACAGACTGAAAGAAAATATTGAAATTTATACATCTCACAGGATTTGCTTTTAAAACATAGGAAGATCATCTAGGATCATGGAGAAAGCATGAGAGTTCCAAGAAAACATCTAATTCTGCTTCATTGACTATGCCAAAGCCTTTGACTGTGTGGATCACAATAAACTGTGGAAAATTCTGAAAGAGATGGGAATACCAGACTACCTGACCTGCCTCTTGCGAAACCTGTATGCAGGTCAGGAAGCAACAGTTAGAACTGGACATGGAACAACAGACTGGTTCCAAATAGGAAAAGGAGTGCGTCAAGGTTGTATATTGTCACCCTGCTTATTTAACTTATATGCAGAGTACATCATGAGGAACGCTGGGCTGGAAGAAGCACAAGCTGGAATCAAGATTGCTGGGAGAAATATCAATAACCTCAGATATGCAGATGACACCACCCTTATGGCAGAAAGTGAAGAGGAACTCAAAAGCCTCTTGCTGAAAGTGAAAGAGGAGAGTGAAAAGGTTGGGTTGAAGCTCAACATTCAGAAAACAAAGATCATGGCATCTGGTCCCATCACTTCATGGGAAATAGATGGGGAAACAGTGGAAGCAGTGTCAGACTTTATTTTTTTGGGCTCCAAAATCACTGCGGGTGCTGATTGCAGCCATGAAATTAAAAGACACTTACTCCTTGGAAGGAGAGTTATGACCAACCTAGATAGCATATTAAAAAGCAGAGACATTACTTTGCCAACCAAGGTCTGTCTAGTCAAGGCTATGGTTTTTCCAGTGGTCATGTATGGATGTGAGAGTTGGACTGTGAAGAAAGCTGATCGCCGAAGAATCGATGCTTTTGAACTGTGGTGCTGGAGAAGACTCTTGAGAGTCCCTTGGACTGCAAGAAGATCCAACCAGTCCATTCTAGAGGAAATCAATCCTGGGTGTTCATTGAAAGGACTGATGCTAAAACTGAAACTCCAATACTTTGGCCACCTCATGCGACGAGTTGACTCACTGGAAAAGACTCTGATGCTGGGAGGGATTGGGGGTGGGAGGAGACGGGGACGACAGAGAATGAGATGGCTGGATGGCATCACCGACTCGATGGACATGAGTTTGAGTGAACTCTGGGATTTGGTGATGGACAGGGAGGCCTGGCGTGCTGTGATTCATGGGGTCGCGAAGAGTCGGACACAACTGAGCGACTGAACTGAACTGAACTGAACTGAAGAAGAAGATAAACAACCTAGGGGGACAAAACATGGACAAAACATTTGAACACACATCTCACAAAAAAATATACAGGAATGACTAATAAACACATGAAAAGTCAAACATGGAATCACCCTGTGACCTAGCAATTCTCATACATTTTTGCCCAAGGAAAAAAATATATGTAGGAATGAATTTTTTTCATAATAACCAAATGTCCATCAACAGAATAGACATACAACTGTGTATGTCTACCAGAATACAGCTCAGCAAAGAAGAAGCAAACTACTGAGACACTCAGCAACATGGACAAGACTGAGAGATATGGTGCTTGCCAAAGGACACTGCAACAGGTAGAATAACAGCCCCTCAAAGACATCCAGCTCTAATCCCCATGACCACGGGGCAGAAGGGAAGGTTGGAAATGGGGGGAGGCTGTGCTTGTGTGGGGGCAGGAGGTAACTAAAAGTTTCTGTACGTCCACACATTTTGCTGTGAACCTAAATCATTCTTCAAAACGAAGTCTATTAAAAAAAACAAAACGGTAAATGAAGTCATGGCATAGAAAACAAGGAATCTTTCAAAGAAAGAAAGCTACCTACCTCCATGTGATTTTTTTCAATTATCTCAGTATAATCAACATACAATAAACTGCACAAGCTTTGAGTGTACCATCTGATAAGTTTTGGCTTCTGTTCACAAGGTAGGGAACGTAGCCACCACCCCCGGAGTTTTCTCCTGCCCTGTTGTCATCCCCTCCAGCCCCATTTCCAGGCAACTGATCTGCTTTCTGTCACTCTAGATTAGTTTCCATTTTCTAGAATTTTAAATAAATGGAATCATACAGTATGTAATTATTTTGAGCCTTTTCCATGTAGCAGTGTGTGTCAATCACTCACTCATTTTTTATTGCTAAATAATATTCCACTGTATAGATATACCACAGTTTATCTCTTCACCAGTTGATGGACATTTTGGTTGTTTCTAGTTTTGAGTATTATAAACAAAGCTGGTACACAAGTATGGGCAGATGGTTTTGTTTCTCTTAGAAATACCTCAGAGTAGAAAGACTGGATCAAAAGGTAGATATACATTTAACTTTTAACTGCTGAAGGAAGAAAAACACTTTAATATGATTTTAAACCAAGACAACACACAGCGAGTCTCGGGCAGTCTCAAGACAGGACTTTCCCTAGCGCCAGATTCTGTGACTTTCTGCTGCCACCATCTGGGGAGCAAAAAGAGGAGATAGCTGTCCTCAGAAGTTCACTCCCAGGACCAAGATCTGTCCTGCTTTCTCTGATCTTTCTAGCTATGTTGCCCGCATCTGCTAACTTGATTATGCTCATGTGCGCTTTGCTGTGTTTAGTCCTGTCCAACTCCGTGACCTCATGGACTGTAGCCATGGAGTTGCAAAGAGTCTGTCCATGGGATATCCCAGGCAAGAATTCTGAAATGGGTTTCCATTTTCTCTTCCAGGGGGATCTTCCCAACTCAGGAGTTGAACCCAAGTCTCCTGCATCTCCTGTATCGGCAGGTGGATTCTTCACCACTGTGCCACCTGGGAAGCCCCTAACTTGATTATAGAGATGGATTTGAGTGGTTAAAGTCACAAACATAACTCTATGGGAGGGAAAGAACATGGGCATAAACCAACTCTCCAGTGCTTTGTAGCATCTTAAAGTCACAGAGGAAAAAAGAACTTCGAAAGCTGGAATTGAGCTAGCACTCTTTTTTAAACCCAAACCAGCTTGGCAAGTTGTAGAGGTGTTTTTTAATTACAGCATCGGGCACCTGGTAAGTACTCAGTTTGCATTTGAATGAGCAAAGGACTACCACACAGTCACACGGAGATGCTCTTGGTTCAGGGCAGGAGCAAGCAATGAACTAGGGGCTCAGAAGGCCTGGACTCCAGTGCTTGTCTTGCTGTTAAGCTGCCTGTGCACTGTGAGAAGAACATGGAACTTTTCTGAGCTTCAGTTTCCTTAAATATAAGATAAGAAAATAACATGATGTCTTTAGCTTTGGGGGCATTTAAATAAGGTGACACATGCAAAAGCCCTTTTAAAAATGTCTACATTTATAAAATTTATTTTATAATACAAATGTATTAGCAAATAAAAGCAGTCATACAACATGGCTTTTTTTACATGGCAAGCCACTCCAGTACTCTTGCCTGGAAAATCCCATAGATGGAGGAGCCTGGTAGGCTGCAGTCCGTGGGGTCGCTAAGGGTCGGACACGACTGAGCAACTTCACTTTCACTTTTCACTTTCACACATTGGAGAAGGAAATGGCAACCCACTCCAGTGTTCTTGCCTGGAGAATCCCAGGGACGGGGGACCCTGGTGGGCTTCTGTCTATGGGGTCACACAGAGTCGAACACGACTGAAGTGACACAGCAGCAGCAGCAGCATCCCTGGGTCAGGAAGATCCCCTAAAGAAGGGAATGGCAACCCACTCCAGTTTTCTTGCCTGGAGAATTCCATGGACAGAGGAGCCTGGCGGGCTACAGTCCGTGGGGTCACAAAGAGTCAGATATGACTGAGCGACTAGGCCATCCCCAATACCCAGGGTTTATTTTAGATGAACATTTGATCTGAGTTGGGGTTAGGGGACATGACTGTAGATGGGAAGAGACAAATGATGGCTCTCTGAGGTCTGACAGTGGATTCTCCATCTTCTACATTCCATCACACTGTTTTGTGCATTCCAACAGGATCAGTCGACTCTTTCCTGTGTTTTAACACAAAATCTCACATGGGTAGAAATGAATAAACGGGGACTTCCCCATTGGTAGGCAGATTTTTAACCAACTGAGCTACCAGGGAATCCCTGGGGACTTCCCAGGTGGTACTAATAGTAAAGAACCTACCTATTAATGCAGGAGACGTAAGAGACATAGGTTCAATCCTTGGATCAGGAAGATACCCTGGAGGAGGCCATGGTAACCCACTGCAATATTCTTGCCTGAAAAGTCCCATGGACAGAGGAGCTTGTCAGGCTACGGTCCATAGGGTCGCAAGGAGTCAGACATGAGTAAAGCGACTTAGCAGTTGCAATGCAGAGGGTGCAGGAACTAAGATCTCATTTGCCACTGAGCCCACGTGCCACAGCCAGAGAGCCGCCAGGCCACAGTGAAACACTCTGCATGAGGTAACGAAGATCACTCTTGTGGCAACTGAGACCCAAAGCAGCGAAATTAATAAATGAATACACTTAAATGGTTAAGATGGTAATTTTTTACAAAAGAAATACATGAATAAAGAAAGAAACACAAATTTAGCAGACACACCACCAGTATTGTACATGTGGAGAAAAAGAGAGAGAAGAATATAAAATTTCCTTTTGATTTTACCAGAAGCCCCTGGTGGGGAAAACTTCAAAATAATCATACTCATTGCAAGGAAATATCAATAAGGCAGTGATAGGTTTTCAATTAAAAAAAAAGCAAAAACAGACCAGCTACAGGGTTCCCAGGGCAGCAAAAGTAACATTACTGGTGACCCCACCCTGTGGAGAAGAATTTGCTATAATGCTATCCTCGTCTCTCTCTAGATGATACTTTCATCCTCTTGAAATACTTCGAAAAGATGACTTTTCAAGAAGGAAATGCAGCTTAACTTTTTAAAAATTTAGAGTTTGGGTAAACTTGCATGAAAAAGAATCAATGAAAGCAGGTTCTATGTTGTCAACATAGTAGAAATTTTTTGCGTTCGATAAAACCTCATACTGTAAGTAGAATCCAGTAATGTAACATGTTCAATGGGAAAAAATGATCAACGTGAGCATCAAAACTTTAAGCTCTCTCACTGAATGTGTCCCGAAGTCCGCAGCTGTTCTTTGGATGCTTCCCGAAACATGCAAACATAACTAACAGCACGATTTTGTTCTCTAATTTCACTGAGTGGAAAAAGGACTTCTTGGAGAAAAGCTTATTGAGTAACAGGGAAAAGGTAACAAATCTCTGAATCTGGATCATCTTGCTGTTTCAAGTAAGCAAAGATGCTTTTTAATTTTCTTTTTTTAAAAAATGTCTGCTGTAAAGTAAGGTGATTTGGTTATACACACACACACACACACATATATACACATTTTAAAATATTCTTTTCCATTATGGTTTATCATTGTTGCTGTTCAGTTGCTCAGTCTTGTCTGACTTTTTGTGACCCCATGGATTACAGTACTCCAGGCTTCCCTGTCCTTCACCATCTCACAGCATTCACTCAAACTCATGTCCATTGAGTCAGTTATGCCATCCAACCATCTCATCCTCTGTCGTCCCCTTCTCCTCCTGCCCTCAATCTTTCCTAGCATCAGGATCTTTCCCAGTGAGTCAGTTTTTCGCACCAGGTAACCAAAGCATTGGAGGTTCAGCTTCAGCATCAGTCTTCCCAATGAATATTGGGGTTGATTTCCTTTAGGATTGACTGCTTTGATCTCCTTTCTGTTCAAGGGGCTTATCATAGGATATTGAGTATATTTATCCATGCTACGCAGTAAGACCTTACTGTTTACAAAGATGCTTTTCAAAAACATCTGCCATGGAGTAACAGAGTGGGCTCCCCTGGCCATGTAATGACAGTTTAATATCATCTTCTTCATAGACAATGTAGATCAGTGGTTCCACACTTGAGAGAGTCTCAGAACCATATGGAGCTGTTAAAACCCACACCACTGAGCCCACACCCCAGAGTTTCCAATCCAGCCTGTCTGTAACAGGGCCCAAGAAACTGCATTTCTAACAGAGTCCTAGGTGAAGCTGCTGCTGGTGGTCCAGAGACCACACTTTGAGAACCACTGGTATACATTGCCTTAGCTGAACTGGGGGATTCTGTGAGCATCTATGAGTATCATTCCAATACCCAAAAGGAAAAGAGTCAATTACAAAATGTACAGAAAGACAGTTATACAAAAATTATGTTTATTAATATATATGGATGTTTGTGTCTTCCTTTTAAGTACATGTTGGTTTGTAAAGCATAGTCCTTTTAAAATCTGTGAAAGCAATGAGTAGAAATCCACAAGTTAATGAAACAACTCTATGAAAAGTAGAAACTGTACCAAAAGCAGGAAGAACTTAATAGCATTATAGAAAGGAATCCAGTCCTCAATCAGCACCATTTACAGCACGACAATTCATCAAATCCTTGTGTTCAAAGATGGTAAACTACTGAAATGGCCCAAAGAAGAGAATTAACTTGGTGCCTCGTTGTCTCGGGAAAAGACCTCTAAATGCGTCATTGTGACAAGATGTTCACACACTCCTAGGGCAGTGATATATTTTCAATTAATTTATCAAACAAGGTTAATATGTAATAATGGCAAGACAACAAGTACAGCAATGTCAGCCGTGTGAAACCCAAACCGACATCCCTTCCAAGGAAGACACCGAGTTTCATAAATTAAAATCTATGAGAAAGGAATAGACTTGAAATTCCCACTATAAAACCAGGGGGAACTATTAGGGGAAACACTGACTGAAACCACTCACCCTGGCCAGGCACCACGGTCACCATTTGAACGAGTTCTATTACCACAGGAGGGCCGGGTCAGGGACACGGAACTGACAGCCACCACACACTGAAAGAATCTGGCACCTGGGTCCTGGTGCACAAGGTTCTGTTTGTGCCCTCCAAGAGTCTGTCTCCCCAGGCCTGTGTAAGTTCTGGCGGCTCTACGGTGGGGTTAACGGTGACCTCCTCCAAGGGGCTTATGCCACACCCAGGTCTCTGCGCTGACAGCGGTCCACTCTGAGCACACGCCTCAGGAGACACTCAAACACAGTCTGTCTCAGTCTCTGTGCTGCTGGCTGCATGCTGAATCACCTCAGTCGTGTCCGACTCTTTGCAACCCCATGAACTGTAGCCTGCCAGGCTCCTCTGTCCATGGAATTCTTCAGGCAAGAACACCGGAGTGGGTTGCCATTTCGGTTGTATGTGAAATCTAAAAAAAAATAGTACAATTCACTTACTTACAGAAGTGAAGTCAAAGATGCAGTAAGCAAACTTGTGGTTACCAGGGAATAAAGGGGGAGAGGGATAAATTGGGAGATTGGGATTGACATGTACAATATTTATTGACACTACTACATATAAAATAGGTAACTAACAAGAACCTGGGGCTTCCCAGGTGGCTCAGTGATAAAGAATCCATCTGCCAATGCAAAAGATTTGGGTTCATTCCCTGGGTCAGGAAGATCCCTTGGAGAAGGAAATGGCAACCCACTCTAGTATTCTTGCCTGGGAATCCCATGGACAGAGGAGCCTGGTGCGTTACAGTCCACGGGGTGCAAAAGAGTGAGACATGACTTAGCGACTAAACAACAACAATAAGAACCTGCTGTATAAAATAGGGAGCTCTACTCAATACTCTGTAATGGCCTATATAGGAAAAGAATCTTAAAAAAAGACTGGATAGATGTGTATGGATAACTGATTGACTTTGCTATACACCTGAAATTAACACAACAGAGTAAATCAGCTATACTCCAATGAATTTTTTTTTAAAGAAGCATTGAGTATTTTCTAGCTTAGAGCTACTATGAATAAATCTGCTATTAGCCCTCATATGCTGACCTTTATGCAGTTATAGGTTTTATTCTTATTTTACGGGTAGTGTCACCCAAGACGGATGGGTCATGGTGGAGAGGTCTGACAGAATGTGGTCCACTGGAGAAGGGAATGGCAAACCACTTCAGTATTCTTGCCTTGAGAACCCCATGAACAGCATGAAAAGGCAAAAAGATAGCACACTGAGAGGTGAACTCCCCAGGTCAGTTGGTGCCCAACATGCTACTGGAGATCAGTGGAGAAACAACTCCAGAAAGAATGAAGAGATGGAGCCAAAGGAAAAACAACACCCAGTCGTGGATTTGAATGGTGGTAGAAGCAAGGTCCGGTGCTGTAAAGAGCAATATTGCATAGGAACCTGGAATGTTAGGTCCATGAATCAAGGCAAATTGGAAGTGGTCAAACAGGAGGTGGCAAGAGTGAACATAGACATTCTAGGAATCAGTGAATTAAAATAGACTGGAATGGGTGAATTTAACTCAGATGACCATTATATCTACTACTGTGGGCAGGAATCCCTTAGAAGAAATGAAGTAGCCATCATGGAGAACAAAAGAGTCCAAAATGCAATACTTGGATGAAGTCTCAAAAATGACAGAATGATCTCTGTTCATTTCCAAGGCTAACTATTCAATATCACGGTAATCCAAGTCTATGCCCCGACCAGTAAGGCTGAAGAAGCCGAAGTTGAACAGTTCTATGAAGACCTACAAGACGTTTTAGAACTAACACCCAAAAAAGATGTCCTTTTCATTGTAGGGGACTGGAATGCAAAAAGTCAAGAAATACCTGGAGTAACAGGCAAATTTGGTCTTGGAGCACGAAATGAAGCAGGACAAAGGCTAATTGAGTTTTGTCAAGAGAACGCACTGGTCATAGCAAACACCTTCTTCCAACAACACAAGAGAAGACTCTACACATGGACATCACCAGATGGTCAACACCAAAATCAGATTGATTATATTCTTTGCAGCCAAAGATGGAGAAGCTTTATACAGTTAGCAAAAACAAGACCAGGAGCTGACTGTGGCTCAGATCATGAACTCCTTATTGCCAAATTCAGACTGAAATTGAAGAAAGGGGGGAAAATCACTAGACCATTCAGATATGACCTAAATCAAATCCCTTACGATTATGCAGTGGAAGTGAGAAATAGATTTAAGGGACTAGATCTGATAGATAGAGTGCCTGATGAACTATGGACATTGTTCAGGACAAGGTTCGTGACATTGTACAGGAGACAGGGATCAAGACCATCCCCATGGAAAAGAAATGCAAAAAAGCAAAATGGCTGTCTGAAAAGGTCTTACAAATAGCTGTGAAAAGAAGAGAAGAGAAAAGCAAAGGAGAAAAGGAAATATAGACCCATTTGAATGCAGAGTTCCAAGGAATACCAAGGAGAGACAAGAAAGCCTTCCTCATGATCAATGCAAAGAAATAGAGGAAAACAATAGAATGGGAAAGACAAGAGATCTCTTCAAGAAAATTAGAGATACCAATTGAACATTTCATGCACAGATGGGCTCAATAAAGAACAGAAATGGTGTGGACCTGACAGAAGCAGAAGATACTAAGAAGAGGTGGCGAGAATACACAGAAGAACTATACAAAAAAGATCTTCACAACCCAGATAATCACAATGGTGTGATCACTCACTTAGAGCCAGACATCCTGGAATTTGAAGTCAAGTGGGCCTTAGGAAGCATCACTACAAACAAAGCTAGTGGAGGTGATGGAACTCCAGTTGAACTACTTCAAATCCTCAAAGATGATGCTGTGGAAGTGCTGCACTCAATATGCCAGCAAATTTGGAAAACTCAGCAGTGGCCACCGGACTGGAAAAGGTCAGTTTTCATTCCAATCCCAAAGAAAGGAAATGCCAAAGAATGCTCAAACTACCACGCAATTGCACTCATTTCACATGCTAACGAAGTAATGCTCAAAATTCTCCAAGGCAGGTTCAAATACATGAACCGTGAACTTCTAGATGTTCAAACTGGTTTTAGAAAAGGCAGAAGAACCAGAAATCCAATTACCAACATCCACTGGATCATCGAAAAAGCGAGAGAGTTCCAGAAAAACATCCATTTCTGCTTTATTGACTATGCCAAAGCCTTTGACTGTGTGGATCACAACAAACTGTGGAAAATTCTGAAAGTGATGGGAATACCAGACCACCTGACCTGCCTCCTGAGAAACGCGTATGCAGGTCAGAAAGCAACAGTTAGAACTGGACATGGAACAACTGGTTCCACATCCGGAAAGGAGTTCGTCAAGGCTGTACATTGTCACCCTGGTTATTTAACTTATATGCAGAGTACATCATGAGGAATGCTGGGCTGGAAGAAGCACAGCTGGAATCAAGATTGCTGGGAGAAATATCAATAACCTCAGATATGCAGACGACACTACCCTTATGGCAGAAAATGAAGAGGAACTAAAGAGCTTCTTGATGAAAGTGAAAGAGGAGAGTGAAAACATTGGCTTAAAACTCAGCATTCAGAAAACTAAGATTATGGCATCTAGTCCCATCACTTGATGGCAAATAGATGGGGAAACAATGGAAACAGTGACAGACTTTATTTTTTGGGCTCCAAAATCACTGCAGATGGTGACTGCAGCCATGAAATTAAAAGACACTTACTCCTTGCAAGGAAAGTTATAACCAACCTAGACAGCATATTAAAAAGCAGAGACATTACTTTGCCAACAAAGGTCCATCAAGTCAAAACTATGGTTTTTCCCGTGGTCATGTATGGATGTGAGCGTTGGACTATAAAGAAGGCTGAGCACCAAAGAATTGGTATTTTTGAACTGTGGTGTTGTTGAAGACTCTTGAGAGTCCCTTGGACTGCAAGGAGATCCAACCAGTCCATCCTAAAGGAGATCAGTCCTAAATATTCATTGGAAGGACTGATGCTGAAGCTGAAACTCCAATACTTTGGTCACCTGATGCGAAGAGCTGACTCATTTGAAAAGACCCTAATGCTGGGAAAGATTGAAGACAGGAGGAGAAGGGGTCGACAGAGGATGTGATGGTTGGATGGTGTCACCAACTCAATGGACATGAGTTTGAGCAAGCTCTGGGAGCTGGTGATGGACAGGGAGGCCTGGCATGCTGCAGTCCATGGGGTCTCAAAGAGTCGGACACGACTGAGCGACTGAACCGAAGTGAAAGTGATATCACACTTGTTTTTCTGTGTCTTACTTCACTCAGTATGATAGTCTCTAGATCCATCTATGTTGCTGCAAATGACACTGTTTTGTTTACCAAATGCTTATTAGTAAGTGAATGAATAAGCAAATTGTGGCGCACCCATACTATGAAATAGTGCTCAGCAATAAAGAGGAATGTAGTATTGATACATGCTACAACAGAGACGAATCTCAGAAATATTGGAAGCCGAAGAAACTAGACAAGAGTACCGACGGCATGATCCTTTTTATTGTTTTAATGGTACAGTCTTTGTGTTGTTGTATGTGGAATGACTCTGTGGATGTTTAAAACATTTATAAGGAGTTAATCTATTGGCCTGGTGAATTCATTAAATGTTTAGAAAAACTGGATGATAATTTTCAACCAATGTTGAAATGCATGGGGGAATTTAATTTTTCAAAATTCAATATTTTAATTTATTAGTTTGGAAGTCATATAAACATTTGAAAGAACATAAATTTTAATGATTAAAGGAAAGCAAATCATTCAAAACATGTATAAGAAGCACACACTGTTACATTAAATAAGGCACAAGAGAAGGAAGTTTTCCTCACCTGCAGAAAAAGCTGTTACACATTCAATAATGCATCAACATATATCATGCAAATTCACCCCCAGGCTTGGTCAATAGGAACACATGTGTTTGGCAGAGCTCTCATCACTGTGTGGAGGTGATCTTGGGTTCTGTTTTTTCCACTTAATGACATTTCACATGTACAGTTTTAGCTATAGAAGTAGCCCAAAACATTGTTGTTTTTGAGACTCTGATAAGGCATCTATAATATTCCATAGTTTGCTGGGCTTTTCCTCCACTGTTGGGGCTTAAGTTCAAAATCATTAAAAATTATAATTACTGGGAATTATAATCCCTGGCAGTCCAGTGGTTTGGACTCCTACCTTTCATTGCAGGGGACACGAGTTTGATCCCTGATAGGGGAGCTAAGATCCCACAAGCCACACAGCATGGTCAGAAAAAAAAAAATTACAGTTACCAATCAAAAATTATGGTCACCAATCAATTCTTTCTTGCCATAGGGCTCTCGCAACACTGGCTCAGGATCCTGGCTCCACCCCATCATACTCATGCAACCTTGAGCAGATCACCTGATCTTTCTGATCCTTACCTGTCTCAGGGTTTCTGGAAAGGATTAAATAAGGCACTTCTGGGCTTCCCTGTGGTCCACTGGTTAAGAATCTGCCTGACAATGCAGGGGACACTGGTTTGATCCCTGGTCTGGGAGGATCCCACGTAGCTTGGAGCAACCAGGCCCATAAACCACAGCTACTGATGCTCAAGCTCTAGAGCCCGTGCCCAGCAAGAAAGGAAGCCACCGCAGTGAAAGCCAGCGTAGCTTGAAGAGTAACCCCTGTTCGCCACAACTAGGGAAACCCAAGTGCAGCAAGGAAGACCCACCACAGCCAAAACGCTAAACAAGTAAATAAGGCAAGTTATAGCTCCTGGCACATAGTAGCACTCAGAAATGTTGAGTACTAGATCTAACACGTATCTTCCTGATGTTCCTTACTCTCACTGAATATCCTCTTCGGAACAGCCAAGTCTTTCACTTTTAGTTAACAATTATACCACTTTGGACCTGATATTCTTCATATTCTAGACATAATCATCCCTACTTTCATTTTTCTGAGAGTTGATTCAAGCTTCCATGTTTCATTTCTTCAATCCGTTATTTTCCTAAGTTTTTGTTTGTCCGTTGTGTTTGTTTTCACTCGTATGCTTTCCGTCTGCTGCTCGAGCTGTACTCCACAGCCTTCTGATCATTTTCACTGCATTGTCTCTTCTCCTGCGTGGTGTCTGTCTGTCCAGTCTGTTTTCTTTAGGCATACATTGGTGTGCTGTGTGTGTTAGTCACTCAGTCATGTCCGACTCTTTGCGACCCCATGGACTGTAACCCACCAGGCTTCTCTGTCCATGGAATTCTCCAGGCAAGAATACTGGAGTGGATTGCCGCTCCCTTCTCCAGGGGAACTTCCCAATCCAGGGATCGAACCCTGGTCTCCTGCCTCGCAGGCAGATTCTTTACTGTTTGAACTACAGGGAAATCCTGGTGTATATACTTCAAATAAGATCATACCTTATATTCTGTTCATAACCTGTAACTGTATGATCAGTTTCCGTCCGCATCAGATATGTTTTCTCATTATTTTAATAGATGTGTTGGTAAACTACAATTTAATCATTTCCTCATTTTTAACATTTAGCCTACTTTTCCTTTTTCACTTTTATAGATGAGTCTTTGATGAAAATTCTAGTAGCTGTATCTTTAGGCTCATCCATGATTGCTTCCTTGGAATTGACTAATTAGTGTGTTAGTCACTCAGTGTCCGACTCTTTGTGACCCTCTGGACTGCAACCCGTCAGGCTCCTCTGTCCGTGGGATTCTCCAGGCAGGAATACTGGAGTAGGTTGCCATTTCCTTCTCCAGGGGATCTTGCCAACCCAGGGATTGAACCCTGGTCTCCACCTTGCAGGAAGATTCTTTACCATCTGAGCTATAGACATTAAATTGCTGGGTCAAAGGAAACATAAAATTCTAGGTCTTTTAGTACGTATTTTCACATTATCTGGATAAAGATCATACACAGTAAGGTTATAGCTTACTGCAGAATATCCAAGACAGTATTATCACATTAATTTCCTTTAGGATACTCCCCTACAGATCAATCTTTAGAAATATTAATATTTAGAGCTTTTTTCCTGAATAAAAAATCAAATACTACAAGCTCACAGTTTTATAATCTGATATTAAAGAAGTAACTACCCTCTGGCATGTCACCTTTATTAAACCAGGGCTCTCTGAGCGCACCTTACAATGTAGTCCTTGTTTTATAAAAACACATTCATTTCATTTCGAGATCACTTCGTGAGGGGCCTGGGGGTATTCCCACCGTCTTTTGTGCTCTGATTCACCCTAGCAATGCTGACTCAGCACTTTTTTTTCAACCACAGGGTCTGGCTCTCCTTAGCCATACCATGCCTTTTAGATTAAATCTGATTTCTTCCTTCAAGTGGATGCTTTATTCTCATAGCCAACAGGGCACAGGGTTCAGAGAAAGAAGATCATGTTCTATAATGTTTATTAATGTTTTAAAACTATGTGCCCATTTGTTCTGAGTCTGAAAGAAATCAAAGTTAGGCTTACAGAAAATCAGGCACAGTGAATCAATCAATTAACCACTGTTGAGTGCCACCAATATGTAAGGCAACAGAAATCCTCAAAATCAGAGAATACACAAAATACATTGGTAAATATTCTACTTTCCTTTCGTTTTGGTTGCTTTTTCTGAAATATTGGATGAATATTTGTTTGTATTTTGTTTTTCTAGCCTCTTCTTTTCTTAGCCTAGAGGAAGATTGAAGTGACTAAGGTTTGAAAGCATCCTGATTTTCCTCAAAGGATGCTTTTTTAAATTGAGGAGATTGAGTGTCTTGCTGTATGAATGTTGGCTATATGTGTTTCCTATTCTGTGAAATGTCCATTTATGTCTTTCCCTATCTTTCTATTGGGTTATTGTCCTTTGTTTATTGACTTGGAGAAGTTTTTAAATATTCCTGGTAGATTCTTTGTGATATATGACACATTTTCTCTGTTTATAGTTTATCTTTTTATCTTCTTTAACATGTCTTTTGATTAATATAAGTTTTTAACTTCAGTATAGTCAAATCCATCACACTTAATTGATAATGGGCTTTTTTGGATCCAATGTTTAAGAAATCCTTCCCTACCCTCCAGATCTGAAGATATACACTCATATTTTTTTTCTGAAAGTTTTAAAGTTTTGCTTTTGATATTTGAATCCTTAATCCATCTGGAGTTGATTTGCATGTCTGATGTGAGATAGGAATCTGATTTATTTTTCATATGGATAATCGTTCTCTTCCTATTTCATTTATTGAATTTCTCATAAATAATCCAGGAAATGCAAATCAAGACCACAGATACCAATTTACATCCATATAACTGGAAAAAATTGAGGTCTAATAATACTAAGAGCTGAAGTAGATAGATCATTAGCATGGCGAGAGTATAAATTGTTACAGCTGCTTGGAAAACTGGTTTTATACTGCAAAGGTAAACATTCACAGTACCTACCGTTGACCCACATTCCATTCATAGATATAAACTGAGGGCAACTCCAGCAGGGATGCATAGGGAGAGTAAACCACTTATGAGAATGTTCATTGCAGCAAGAAATGTGAAAACCCGAACTCCAGGATCTAGGAAGCCAGATGAATAAACGTTGTATTTCACACAATGAAATGCTATACAGCAGTGAAGATGAATGAATCATAGTAGCCCACAGCTCTTAGTAACAGAAGTAAATAATCCTTAGCAATCGAAAACTAAATGGAAAAAGTGTCCCAGAAGACTATATACAGAATAATATGCTTTTTATAAAAGTCAAAAGCAGTGAAAACTAATCATCAATTTGTTTGCCTGCATATATGTGTGATAAAACTATTTGAAATCAAGAATGAATAAAAATACAAGATTCAGAGTTGTGCCCACACAGTGGCAGAGGGCAGGCAGTAGGGGGCAGGGTGGGGAGGGGAAGGGAAAAGGCAAAAGGTGGAAGTTTCTCTCAATGTGTTAGCTCTCTAACTGGATGGTGAGTTCAGGGTATTCATTAAATTAGTAACAAATAAACACACAGGTAGATAAAATAAAAGAGGGCCTAGTTTGGACCAATGACAAGAGTGGGAGGGGCAAATCGGCACAGAGCTGAATTGCCCTAAAGTATGAAGCGATGATATTCAAAAACCAAGATCAAAAAGCTATTTGAAGAAATTATTTGGCCGTCCTGTGGTTAGGACTCTGCCTTTCACTGCTGAGCGCCCAGGTTCAATCCCTGGTCAGGGAACTAAGAACCCACAGGACTTAATGGCATGGTCACAAAAATGCTATTTGAAAACTCCTCACTGTACTAATTTTTTCACCAGATCCTGATTAGGTATTAGGGATTCCCTTGTGGCTCAGCCGTAAAGAATCCAACTAGTGCAGGAGACAGGGGTTTGATATCTGGGTTGGGAAGATCTGCTAGAGAAGGGGAATGGCAGCCAACACCAGTATTCTCGCCTGGGAAATCCCATGGACAGAGGAGCCTGGTGGGGTACAGCCCATGGGGTCCCAAAAGAGATGGACACAACTTAGCAACTAAACAACAAGTACACATGCAGCCTGTATATTTAAATTTAAAGTCCATGTCCTTTCAGCTATGCTTGGGCCACAGTGAAAAAATAAATCAGTTCTCTAGGGAGGGACTAGGTGGAAAGAGAAGCAAGCTAAGAAAACCTTCGATTCTTCTGAGGACTCTCATTATGTCACGAGAATAAGTTAAAGACTATGGCATTTCCAACCTTCTAATAATAAAAGCAGCTTTCATTTTTCTAGGATTCTGTATTTGCTTAGTCTTCTCATGTACATGTTTTATTTGATGGGACAAAGAGCCTGACAACTTAAAAAAAAAAATCAAGGCTGTCAGACATTGGTGATGAAAAATAACAATACAAGTGAAACTGATGCTGGTATTATCTGAAAGTTGTCTCTATAGATAAGAGCCAACTAAAGACAAAACATAAAATGAGAGGTAAATTTATCAGCATGATCTTTTTGTGCTTTAATTCTTTAAATCTTCATCTAAATAGGAGGTTACCCTTATTCTTATAGTCACTAAGTCGTGCCTGACTATTTTCAACCGCATGGACTGTAGTTCCCCAGGAAGCCTGTGTCCATGAATGTCCCAGGCGAGAATACTGGAATGGGTAAGCATTCCTTTCTCCTGGGGATCTTTCTTCCTGACCCAGTATTTAACTTGTGTCTCCTGCATTAGCAGGCAGATTCTTTACCGCTGAGCCCCCAGGGAAGACTGAGGTTACCCTGTGCATGCATGCTAAGTCCCTTCAGTCATGTCCGACTCTTTGCAACCCCAAGGACTGTAGCCCACCAGGCTCCTCTGTCCATGGGGATTCTCCAGGCAAGAATACTGGAGTGGGTTGCCATGCCCTCCTCTAGGGGATCTTCCCAACCCAGGGACTAAACCTGAGTCTCTTATGTCTCCTGCATTGGCAGGCAGGTTCTTTACCACTAGTGCCACCTGGGAAGCCCCAGAGTTACCCTACTGTTGTTGCAAAAGGACAACTCAACAAATATGCATTGAATTCCTAAAATATGTAGGCATTGTGCTTGGTGGAAGAACAAAGCAATGAACAAGAAAGACAACAGACATGGAGCTATCAATAGATGATATTTAGCAAAATAAATAGATTTCTGTTTTTATTTTAAAAACTGTATCATGCATGATATCTTTGATGAAGCTTTAGCTGTCTTTACCTGAAACATATCCAGTAGATAACCCTATATGCGAGACAGCAAAAGAGACACAGATGTATAGAACACTCTTTTGGACTCTGTGGGAGAAGGCGAGGGTGGGATGATCTGAGAGAAGGGCATTGAAACCTGTATATTACCATATGTGAAACAGATCACCAGTCCAGGTTTGATGCAGGAGACAGGATGCTCAGGGCTGGTGCAATGGGATGACCCTTGAGGGATGGGATGGGGAGGGAGGTGGAAGGGGGGTTCAGGATGGGGAACATATGTACACCCATGGTAGATTCATGTCAATGTATGGCAAAACCACTACAATATTGTAAATTAATTTGCCTCTAATTAAAATAAATAAATTTATATATATATTTTTTTTTAATTTAACTTTCTTCTCTTTTTTTTTTTGGCTGTGCTGGGTCTTCGGTTTTTATACATATATTTTTAAATTAATTAATTAATTTACTGTGTGGTCAGCTGCAGTGGGCCTTCCTTGCTGTGCACAGGCTTTCTCTAGTTTTGGTGGGCAGGCTTCTCCGTGCAGTAGCTTCTCTTGTCGCAGAGCACAAGCTCTAGGGCTTGAGCTCAGGAGCTGTGGTGCACGGGCTTAGCTGCTCTGCAGAATGTGGGATCTTCCCAGTCCAGGGAGCCTGTGCTCCCTTCATTGGCAGGCAGATTCTTAAACACTGGACCACCAGAGAAGTCCCCATACCCAGTAAAACTGTTGGCTCCATCTCTGTCTCCATTAGGCCCCACTGCACTTCCTTATATTCAATAGTATCCATCGTGCTGACTTGCAGTCATTTGTACAGACATCTGCAGTGCTGTTCTGTGCTTAGTCGCTCAGTCATGTCCAACTCTTTGTGACCCTGTGGACTGCAGCCTGCCAGGCTCCTCTGTCCTTGGATTTCTCCAGGCAAGAATACTGGAGTGGGTTGCCATGCCCTCCTCCAGGAGACCTTCCCAACCCAGGGATCGAACCTAGGTCTCCTGCACTTCAGGCAGATTCTTTACTGTCTGAGCCACCAAGGAAGCCCAAGAACACTGGAGTGGGTAGCCTATCCTTTCTCTAGGGGATCTTCCCAAACCAGGAATCTAACCAGGATCTCCTGCAGGTGCATTCTTTACTAGCTGAGCTATACCTGTGCAGTAGATGTCTGTCATTTTTCTTTTGTCCAGGCTCTTCTCCTCTCAGAAACTCCTTTCTCCACCTTTTAAGGCTGTCAGACACATGGCCCCGCCTCCCCCATCCATGGGGAAGCACAGGACACAGGCCAGCAGGAAGAGGGGGTAGGTCTGTGATGCAAGTAGAAGTTTTTCGGAGGCTTGGTTTGGATCCTGAGAAGAAGAATGTGTCTCTTCTCCTAAAATCACTAGTACTAATATCATGGATGACTAGAGCTTTGCCTTCATGAGAAAATCTAAGAAGCCAGAGGAGAGCAGAATTGTGAGCTGGAGACACCGAATCCTGATGATTCACTTTAAACCTGATCCAGCAGTGCCTGAAACCCATTATCTCGGTTAAAAGAACCAATATATTGACTTCTAGCTTAAGCTTGTTAGGTTAGGTTTTTGTCACTTAAATCTAGGCAGTCCCAACCAGCGTTGTGCATGTCTCTTAACCAGACCGTGAGCTTCTGGGAGCAACTATGAGCAGGGATCCAATTGGTGCCAACACTGACCTGGTGACAACCGCCGACACAGCAGGCAAGTATCTAGATAAAATTGTTCCGCATCTAGAACAGGCATGTGTAACCCTAGGTTTGCAACTTCTAGTTGGATCCATGAGTGGATGTGCATGTGTGGATTTTTCAGGTAAGAAAGTTAAAGCTTGTTATCAGGGCTTCCTTGGTGGTTCGGTGGTGAAGAATCCACCTGCCGGTGCCGGGGGACTTGGGTTGGATCCCTGATCAGGGAGAATTCCACTTGCCTTGGGGCAACTATGCCTGCGCACCACAACTGCTGAAGCCCAAGTGACCTAGAGGCCAGTGCCCTGCAGCAAGAGAAGCCACTGCAGTGGGAAGCTCGCGCACTGCAACCAGAAAGCGGCCTGGACGCCTCAGGCAAGACCCAGAGTAGCTAAAAGCAAACAGATGAATTTTAAAAAGAAAAGCAAAACGTATTTTGGAAATACTAGTCATCAGATGTGCAAAAGAATCCCAGACAAAGCAAGTTCAGGAACTCCCACGGGTTTAAAGGCTGTGCCTGGCAGATTCAGCTTGGTTTCAGGGTCGTGGTGAAGGTTCACAGAAGCAGGTCCAGCATTCCGCGATTGACAACAAGAGCGGCCATCACATCTGGAGACAAAGGGCCGGGGGAGGAAGAGCTCTGCTAGAACTTTCCTTCAAGTCTAGGCAGCACGCAAGCTTGCTGTGTTCCATGTACCATCTTGCCAGGTTTCTTTGGCTTGATAATTTTAGGGTGTGTGGATAATTTCCAGTCTGTTTTTCTAAGTCCACTGAGGGATAGAGCTGGGAAACGTAGGTAAGAGGAGAAATCCAAGCCCCTCTGACCATAGGCCCCCCCACGACCCCCCACTCCCGCACCCCCTGCCCATCTCACGTAACTGACAGAACCCCTCCTGCAGCCCTCCCAACCATGGGCTCCCTTGAGCGCTGACCACACCGAGTTCTGGTATCAATCTCTAGACTGTTCTTTGCTTTTTTTTTATTGTGGTAAAACACACATAACATCAAATTTACCTTCTTAACCTTTCTTTTAATGGAAAGCCTCACAATTTATTTATTATTTATTTATTTTGGCCACACCATGCTGTGCCGCACAACATGTGGGATCTCAGTTCCCTGTGCAGGGGTTGAACCCGTGTCCCCTGGAGTGAAAGCACAGAGATTTAGTCACTGGACTGCCAGGGAAGTCCCAACCACTTTTAAGTGTGCCATTCAGGGGTGTTGCTGCTGCTGCTAAGTCAATTCAGTCGTGTCCAACTCTGTGCGACCCCATAGACGGCAGCCCACCAGGCTCCCCCGTCCCTGGGATTCTCCAGGCAAGAACACTGGAGTGGGCTGCCATTTCCTTCTCCAATGCATGAAAGTGAAAAGTGAAAGTGAAGTCGCTCAGTCGTGTCAGAGTCTTAGCGATCCCATGGACTGCAGCCTACCAGGCTCCTCCGTCCATGGGATTTTCCAGGCCAAGTGTACTGGAGTGGGGTGCCATTGCCTTCTCCGATTCAGGGGTGTTAAGCATCTCCATATTGTTGTGCAACCATTCCCACCATCCATCCACAGAACTTTTCATCATCCCAACCTGACTCTGTGTCCATTAAACAGTAATTCCCACAGCCCCAGGAAGCTCTATTTCACTTTTCTGTCTTCTTAACTTGACTAATTTAAGTACCTCATATAAGTAAAATCATACAATATTTCTTCTTTTATATATGTATATGTTTTTTCCACTTAGCAGAATGTCCTCAAGTTTCATCCATGTTATAGCATCTCGCTTCCATTCCGAGTGACCTCTGGACCACAGTGAATTAGCTTCTCAAGCCTGCCCCTTCAAGGATGCCATCTGGCTCTCAGAGAGCTACACCGAATGCTGAGCCAGATGCAGTGAACCTTCACCTCCCTGGAACAAATGAGCCTCTCTCAGGGACTTCCCAGGCAAACCGATGGGAGAGTTTATTATCCCAGGCCCATGAGGTCTCCGAGTATTGCCTTTGTCATGACATCTACTTCTCCCACAGGTATGACTTGTTGGGAGAGTCCATCAAATAATTTTTGGAAGTTCTTCATATGTGTTTGCTGATCTCTCTCTCCCATGCATGGTCATCAAATATTTATTGGCTATCTGCCAAGGAATAGGCTTATCCTAGGTGCTCGGGATGTAACTGCTTTGGCCCAAGATATGACATGAGAGCTGGGACCCCAGCTGGACCTTGAAGATGGAAGCCAGGTTCTGAGGCTGATGGAGCAGAAAGAGAGGCACCTGTTACCTTGTTGTACTGTGAAGCCACCACATCAGCCCAGGCCTAGCGACCATGAGAAATGAGAAAGAGATAATCTTCTCTTTTAGAAATAATTGGTATTTTGGGTTTTCTGCTATATGCAGCGGGAACTAAACTCCAGTTATTAAGGTTCTCCATCCCTCACTGCTGTTCAGTTGCTCAGTGGTGTCTGACTCTTTGCAACCCCATGGACTGCAGCACGCCAGGCCTCCCTGTCCTTCACCATCTCCCAGAGTTTGTTCAAACTCATGTCCACTGAGTCAGTGATGCTCTCTAACCATCTCAGCCTCTGCCGCCCTCTTCTCACCCTGCCTTCAGTCTTTCCCAGCATCAGGTCTTTTCCAATGAGTCGTCTCAACATATTTACTGCCCTTGGACCAGCAGAATCAGCATCATCTCTAAGCTTGTTAGAAACACAGACACTCAGGCCCCACACCAGATCGACTGAATCAGCTTTTGCAATTTCCCTTGGAGATTTGTATGCACAGTAAAGTTGGAAAAGCACTGCTTTAAGCCATTGAAGGAGGCTGACTTTCCTATAGTAAGTTTTGGTTCCATTTTAGTGTTTTTTTAAATGATGGAATATATTATGTCATGTGGACTGGATGTAGACATGGATAATTCTCCATATTCATTCATATGGATTTTATTTTTTCTTGAGATATAAGTGGTCTATACCATTACAATTGGTACAATATAATGATTCAACGTGTGTATACATTGCACAATGATTACCACAGTAAATCTGTTTAAATTCCATCACTATAGAGTGTACAAATCTTTTTTTTTGTGATGACAACTTTTAAGATCTACTCTCTTAGTAACTTTCTTTTTTATTATTTTAAAATTTTTACTTATTATTATTTTTGACCACACCACACAGCACGTGGGATCTTAGTTCCTCAACCAGGGATTGAACCCCGGCCCCTGCATTGGAAGTGCAGAGTCTTAACCACTGGATAGCCAGAGAAGTCTCTCTTGGCAACTTTCATGAATGGTTTTCAAAGATAAAAGATAATCTTTGTGCACCAATACACATGTGGATAAAAGAGGGTATCAGATCTTTCATTCCCAGGTGGCACAGTGGTGGAGAATCTGCCTGCCAATGTAGGAGACATGGGTTCGATCCCTGGGTCAGGAAGATCACCTGGAGGAGGAAACAGCAACCCACTCCAGTATTCTTGCCTGAAAAATCCCATGGACAAAGGAGCCTGGCGGGCTACAGTTCATAGGGTTGCAAAGAGTTGGACACAACTGAGCAACTGAGCATGCCTGCAAAGAAAAGGTATCAGATCTCTCACTAGGTGAGGTCGGAGCAAGCTCCAGAGCAGCGATAGTGAGGAAGAGAGGAGATGCTAGTGAAGAATCAACCAGGACTGGCAGCTACTCCCAAAACGTCAGCTTTCTTCTTAGGACAGCTGGGCTGGAGGACACAGTGGAACCCCTACTCCAATCCCACTTAATCGAGAGCAGTCGGGTCTTGTAGGGAATATGCTATGCACAGGCCTGTACTATCATTAGCAGGACTTCTTTGAAAAATAAGAATGACTTTTTCATCACCCCCAGGCAAAGGGCTGGGAGCAGTAAAAAGTACATCGTGGAAAAACATCTTGAAAACAAGATGTCGAAGTACTGATGTGACTGATGGAAAACCATTAGTGACCGTTCCCATAACCAGAACCTTGAGGGAGTTGCTGGGGAAGGTCGTCACTAGCCGAAGGGCTAACCAGAGTCATGAAAGGCCTGAAGTTTTGACATTGAGGACTGTGTGTTGTATATCTTTATCCCCGATCTGAGACTGTAAAGAAGAGATACCTCTAGAGCACGTACGAGGAAGTAGATGTTAGCAATAAAAAGCAGGCAAGGATTAGGACCTGGGCTTCTGCCTGCGAATGGCATCAGGCCCCTGATCCCCACTTTATTTCTGAGTCTTCTTTTTCTTTATTCTGCTGCAGCACCACTCCCTCAGGCCGGTTCGTTGTTGGGCTGGTCCCAACAAGGTCTGTGGCTGAAAAGCTGGCAAGGATGTGCCTCTCTTCTGGGTGGCCCCGCTCCAGGGCACCGATGACACCAAGGCTGATAGCACAAGACCACCCCTCCCAAACACACACACACCTGAACAAAGGCAGGTACAAGAGGGGACCGTCAACTGCTCTTTTCACACGGGGGTACATGTGGCTTTGATTGGTCAGCCACCCTATCGAGAATCCTGCTCACACTCAGCCATCAGTGAGTCACTCCTCCGTTCAGAAGCAGCCAGAAAAGGGATGAAGGGAGAGGCAGGAAGTGAAAGTATTGGGACTGGTCATTTTTCTCTGGGCTGAGGCAGGGATGAAGAGCTAACGGAAAGATAAATCCACCTTGCAAATTCCAGAAAAGTCAGCCTCACAGTGCCTGACAGCAACAGCCTTCAAACTGGAGGTAGCAAAGACTGGCTGGTTTGTGAGCTCTTGGCAGGTTTTAGGAAATTCATTAGAAGATCCTCAACTTCAGTTTGTCTTCTTTCTTAAAACTGTTCTGCCAGAGAAGCAATGTGGCCAAGGAATCATGTGGTGGTGGTGGTTTAGTCGCTAAGTCGTGTCCTACTCTTGCGACCCCGTGGACTGCAGCCCACCAGGCTCCTCTGTCCATGGGATTCTCCAGGCAAGAACACTGGCGTGGGTTGCCACACCTTCCTCCAGGGGATCGATTCTGGTGTTCTATTTCCTCCTCCGTGTCCTCAGTAATGCTCAGTTCAGTTCAGTTCAGTCTCTCAGTCGTGTCCGACTCTCCGCGACCCCATGAATCACAGCACGCCAGGCCTCCCTGTCCATCACCAACTCCCGGAGTACACTCAAACTCATGTCCACAGAGTCGGTGATGCCATCCAGCCATCTCATTCTCCGTCGTCCCCTTCTCCTCCCGCCCCCAACCTTTCCCAGCATCAGAGTCTTTTCCAGTGAGTCAACTCGTCGCATGAGGTGGCCTAGTGCTGCTTAAAAGAATCAACCTCTCGCTCATCTCAGTCTCCCAATGGTGGTTTACCACTCCACATAAAAATTTCTAGACACCCAACAAAGGGCAACGTAAGATAGTGGTGCTGGGACTTCCCTGGTGCCCAGTGGTTAAGAATCCACCATCCAACACAGGGGACATGGGTTCCATCCCTGGTCTGGGAACTAAGATACCACATGCCACAGGGCAGCTAAGCCCTCTCACCACAACAAGAATTCTGTTATGGAGAATTAAGATGCTGTGATTGATTTTTTTAAAATGGGCAGTTTGGAATGGAAATGTAGGCGAGTGTATGTTTCCCGGTTCTTGTCTCAACAATGATTTGGGGCGACGGACATTAACGCCCTTGGCACATCGCAGCTCTCAGGTCTTGAACAAACCATGTCATAGCTCTTAGACAAATCAGTGTTACAGCTCTATTTTATTTAGAAGACAGCAGGAGAATCCATCCTCGATGAAGAGAAGAGAGTGGAGGAGCGCGCCAACGTGTGGTTGGGAGGCGGTAGAGCGAGAGAGAAGGGGCGTAGGCACATGGGAGAGAGAGGGAGCGAGCGCTGGGTGCCTCCTTTTGTGTGTTTTCTCCCCCTGGGCTGCCCTATGCAAACTGGGCTCAGCCAGGAGTGCTGTTCTACCTGCAGTCCTCACTCCGGTCCTCGGACTGTCCTTTGACCTTTCTCTGTTCTATTTTCCCGGGCTTTTCTCTTCCTTTTCTTATAGCCACCGCCATTTTGGACTCCTTTTCGCTATTCTATCTACCTAACAGAAACATAGGTTTAAAGAGAAAGGAGTGATGGGAAATGTCTTGCTGTTAACATAGGGCTTATTCTTTTTATTTTAAAAGGATGATGGATAAAAGAGTGACATAATTATTTTATTTTAAAATGTATTTATGGAACCCAGGAAATAACATCCTTTCAGTTCCATATGCTTACAAAGAGAAACTTTAGAAGTCACTCTAAAGTTCTTTCAGAAAATATATTAAAGTGACAGTGAAAGTAGTAGTCACTCAGTCGTATCAGATTCTTTGTGACCCCATGGACTGCAGCCATCCAGGCTCCTCTGTCCATGGAATTCTCCAGACAGGAATACTGGACTGGATTGCCATGTTCTTCAGGGAGATCAAACCCAGGTCTCCCGCATTGCAGGCAGATTCTTTACCATTTGAGCTACCCAGGAAGCCCCTTTGCTAAAGAATACTGGACGGGGTTGCCTCTAAATCTGAATTGCAGATTCCCAGAAAAGAGGACCTGATTGGCCCAATGTCGATCAGATAGCTTACCCCTGGTAGAATCAGTTGTGGTCTGTGAGGTGAGGTCACAAGACTTGCTGTCCACTCAGTTGGGGCCATGAGGGATTGGGTAGCATTTGCATGATGGTCCTCAGAGAAGAGAATGGTGCCCAAGAAAGCTTAACTACTTAATAAAGGTTTTAATTAATATGTAAGTGACCTCAGTAAATGGATTTCTATGCTGAATCCATTTTTAAAATATACATATACTGAGGAAATAGGCGATGGTCACTCAGAAACACATTGGCACCAACTCTCCAGAAAATCCGAAGGCGCTGATTTTCAGAGACCATTGAGGATGCTGACCACGCAGCCAGGCGCCACCAGCTCCGTGTGTCTCCATGAGGGATGAGAAGCAAGCAGGCTCTTTGTTCATGGATGGAAACACTCAGCACATGAAATATCACACAAACCTCCCTGCTGACGTAAATTTCCTTCCTCCTTCCAGGCAGTAGTCCAACGTCTATTTTAGTTTCCTTCTTTAGCATCCGTCAGTGTCTCTACCTCTTCTTTCATAAGCCAACCTATATTTTGCTCTTATATTTTTAATTGGGTTGAGTAATACAGCTACTGGTTTAGCCCAGATTGAATTGATTTGCTTGTGACTATGAATAACACCACGGGGAATAAAAAGGAAACATGAACAGACCGTGTGTCTCCAGAGAGGTGCAGGAGATTGTCTGAGGAACAGCAGGCTTCAATTCAGTGTCTCCCTGTGCTTTGGACATTTCTGTACTCTCATGAACTTAGCTGCGTCACTTGCTCCTACTTGCACTTTTCTTTTTTTTTAGACAGCTGTATTGGGATAAAAATCATCATTAGTGTACAATTCAGAGTTTTTTTAGTATATTCACAGAGCTGTACAATCATGCATTGCGTGCTTAGTCCCTCAGTTGTGTCTGATTCTGTGCAACCCCATGCACCATAGCCCACCAGGCTCCTCTGTCCATGGGATTCTCCAGGCAAGAATACTCGAGTGGGTTGCCATGCCCTCCTCCAGGGGATCTTCTTATCCCAAGGATCAAACCAGAGTCTCCTACATTGGCAGGTGGATTCTTTACCACTAGCGCCACCTGGACAGCCCACAATAATCACCATCATCTAATTTTAGAACATTTTCATCACCCACAGGACAAATTCCAGATCCACTAGCTGTCCCTCCACATCCCAGCCCCCACCCCCAGCACACATACTCTCCAGGCCTAAGCAGCTATTAGCCTACTATAGGTCTCTATAGACTTGCCTGTCCTAGACATTTCACATATTTGAAATCATACAATTTGTGGCTGGCTTTTTTCACTCATATAACGTCTTCAATCCTTTTCCTTGTCAAATAGTATTCCATTATACCTAGATATACCTCTGTATTAGTCAGTGTTCTCTAGAGAAAAAGAATCAACAGGATAAGTGTGTGTGTATACAAGGATTTGCTTTTTAAATTTTTATTTTATATTGGACTATAATTAATTTACAATGTTATATTAGTTTCAGGTGTACAGCAAAGTGATTCACATAAGAGAACGCACTGGTCATAGCAAACACCCTCTTCCAACAACACAAGAGAAGACTCTACACATGGACATCACCAGATGGTCAACACCAAAATCAGATTGATTATATTCTTTGCAGCCAAAGATGGAGAAGCTCTATACAGTCAGCAAAAACAAGACCAGGAGCTGACTGTGGCTCAGATCATGAACTCCTTATTGCCAAATTCAGACTGAAATTGAAGAAAGGAGGGAAAACCACTAGACCATTCAGATAGGACCTAAATCAAATCCCTTATGATTATACAGTGGAAGTGAGAAATAAATTTAAGGGACTAGATCTGATAGATAGAGTGCCTGATGAACTAAGGATGGATGTTCGTGACATTGTACAGGAGACAGGGACCAAGACCATCCCCATGGAAAAGAAATGCAAAAAAGCAAAATGGCTGTCTGAGGAGGCTTTACAAATAGCCGTGAAAAGAAGAGAAGCGAAAACCAAAGGAGAAAAGGAAAGATAGACCCATTTGAATGCAGAGTTCCAAAGAATAGCAAGGAGAGATAAGAAAGCCTTCCTCAGAGATCAATGCAAAGAAATAGAGGAAAACAACAGAATAGGAAAAACAAGAGATCTCTTCAAGAAAATTAGAGATACCAAGGGAATATTTCATGCACAGATGGGCTCGATAAAGGACAGATAGTGTGGACCTAACAGAAGCAGAAGATATTAAGAAGAGGTGGCAAGAATACACAGAAGAACTGTACAAAAAAGATCTTCCCAACCAAGATAATCACGATGGTGTGATCACTGACCTAGAGCCAGACATCTTGGAATGTGAAGTCAAGTGGGCCTTAGAAAGCATCACTACGAACAAAGCTAGTGGAGGTGATGGAATTCCAATTGAGCTATTTCAAATCCTGAAAGACGACACTGTGAGAGTGCTGCACTCAACAGGCCAGCAAATTTGGAAAACTCAGCAGTGGCCACAGGACTGAGTTCCAATCCCAATCCCAAAGAAAGGCAATGCCAAAGAATGCTCAAACTACCGCACAATTGCACTCATCTCACATGCTAGTAAAGTCACACATACACCTACTCTTTTTCAAATTCTTTTCCCATTTAGGTCATTACAGAATATTGAGCAGAATTCCCTGTGCTATAGAGTAGGTCTTCGTTGTTTATCTATTTTAAATATAGTAGTGTGTATATGTCAATCCCAACCCCCAATTTATCCCTCCCCTTCCAAGTTTCCCCTCAGTAACCATGTTTGTTTTCTAAGTATGTGAGTCTGTTTCTGCTTTGTAAACAAATTCATTTGTATCATTTTTTTATACCCCACATTTAAGCAATACTGGGCATCCCCCAGGGTTCAGCAGTAAAGAATCTACCAGCAACGCAGGAGTTGAAGGAGACACAGATTCAATCCCTGGGTCAGGAAGATCCCCTGGAGGAGGGCGTGGCAACCCACTCCAGTATTCTTGCTTGGAGAGTTCCATGGACAGTGGAGCCTGGCGAGCTACAGTCCATGGGGTCTCAAAGAGTGGGACACAACTGAAGCAATTCAGCACACACTCACACATAAGCAGTATCATATAATATGTCTTTCTCTGTATGACGTACTTCACTTACTATGATAATCTTCAGGTCCATCCATGTTGCTGCAAATGGCATTATTTCACACTTCTTCGTGGCTGAGTAATATTCCATTGTATATATGTACCATATCTTCTTTTTTAAATTTTTTAATTTATTTTTAATTGGGGGTAATTGCATTACAATGCTGTGTTGGTTTCTGCCATACAACAATGTGAATCAGTCATAAGTATACAAATATCTCCTCCCTCTTGAACCCCTCCCAACCCACTCCTCTAGATTATCACAGAGCACTAGCTTGAACTCCCTGTGTTATACAACTTCCCACTAGCTACCTATTTTGCATATGGTAATGTATATGTTTCAGTGTTACCTTCTCAATTCGTCCCACTCTCTCCTTCCCCCACTGTGTCCACAAGTCTATTATCTATGGCTCCATCTCTAGTCCTGCCCTGAAATAAATTTATTAGTCATTTTTCTAGAGTCCATATATATGTGTGTGTTAATATATCGTATTTGCTTTTCTCTTTCTGACTTACTTCACCCTGTATAACAGGCTCTAGGCTCATCCTCCTCAGTTCAACTGACTCGAAACCATTCCTTTTTCAGGATGAGTAATATTCCATTGTATATATGTACCATGACTTCTTCATCCGTTCATCTGTCAATGGACATTTCAGTTGGATCCATGTCTTGGTTATAAACAGCACTGCAATGATTGTTGTGGGACATGCATCCTTTTGAACCATGGTTTTCTCCAGATTCAAGCCCAGAAGTGGGATTGCTGGATCATATGGTCGCTCTAGTTTTAGTTTTCTAAGGAACCTCCATACTGTTCTCCACAATGGTTGTACCAGTTTACATTCCTACCAACAGTGCAGGAGGTTTCCCTTTTCTCAACACCTTGAGAGATATTTATTTTTAAGTAGCTGGCTTATATGATTGTCTAAGCTTGACAAGTCAAAAATCTCGTGGCGTAGGCTACAGGCTAGAGACCTATAGAAGAATTGCTGTTCAAGTTCAAAGGCAGTCTACTGGCAGAATTCCTTCTTGCTCAATCTTTTATCCTCTTTGGACATTCAGCTGAGTGAGGGCCACCTTCATTATGGAGCATCATTTGCTTTACTCAAAGTATATAAATTTAGTGTTACTTTCATCCAAAAAACACCTACATGGAAACATCCAGAGTAGTCTCTGATCAAATGCCTGGATGCCATGGCTCAGCCATGTAACTGTACCAAATCAACCATCACAACTGCATCGTATTTATCCATGCAACAGGTGATGGAAATTTGTGTTGATTCCATTTTTTAGTTATTATGATGTTGCTATAAAGATTCATGTACAAATTTTTGTGTGCATACATGGTCTCATCTATCTAGGATTGAAACTACTGAACTAAATGGGAATTCTGTGTTTGAATTTTGAGGAACTGTCAAAATATTTTCCCAAGCAGCTGCCCTATCTTACACTCTCACCAGCAGTGTCTGAGGGCTCCCGTTTCTCCACAGCTTTGCTCATACCTATCATCTGTTTCATTACAGCCCTCCCTGTAGGTGTGATATAGTACCTCATTTCCATTTTCCTGACAACTGATAATAGCAAACTCTTCTCACATGCTTGTTGATTGGTCTTTTGTATATTCCTTGGAGAAATATTTATTCAGATCCTTTGCCCATTTGCTAATTGGGTTATTTTTCTTATTATTATTAACTTACGAGTTATCTGTATATTTGAAATACAAGTCCTATATTTGAAATGTACTTTGCAAATATTTTCTCCCATTCTGTGCGTTTTCTTTTCATTTTCTTGACACTATCACTTGTAGCACAAAACTTTTCACTTTAAATGAAGCACCACTTATTCGTTTTATTTTCTTTTGTTGCTTATGCTTTTGGCTTCATAAGTTAAACAAAAATTACCTAATCTGAGGTCTCAAAATTTACTTCTGCATTTTCTTCTGAGTTTCATAATTTTTGCTCATATAAATGTGTGTAATTTTGAACTAACTTTTATGTGTGCTGTGAGGAAGGGATACAACTTCATTCTTTTGCATGTGTCTACCTAGTTGAGCCAGCCCTTGAACTTTTGCTTTTATTACCTAATATTTTCTGAAATCACTTTTTCATGTAAACAAATTATTTTAAAGAAAACATCATGGCATACTGTGAATGTCAATCAAGTATGATATGCCATGAAAAGTGGGGAACATGTAAATACTAAGAAAACAAAACAACGCTGTACAATGTTAGAGATACCGATGACGGCTGAAGGCTTCCTTTCTTTGTTAAAAAGGGGAAATCCTTGAGTATTAAGGCATTATTAAGGATATACCAGCACCAAATGGAGATGTTTCAAGTTAGAAGAATAAAAAAGAAACATTTGTCTTACTGAGTGACTTGAGGTGCATTAGGGCCTCCCTGAGAATGAATAGATGAATAGGGAATTAGCTAAGTACCTTTTTAAATATAAATTTATTTATTTTAATAGGAGGCTAATTACTTTAAGCTAGGGTTGGCCCTGCAGGAAACACTTTTCTGAATCCCTAGCCTCAACAGTAATGGAAGAACCTGGGCTGAGGGGGTGTCCACCAGGAGAGTTTGAGCCCAGGCGCATCACTTATCGCCTGAATCTGGGCAAGTTAGCCTTGTGGAACCTTGTTTGCTCAGCTGTGACTAATTTCTTTCTAAAGGGTGGTCTGAGGATTTACTACTGGGTTATATGGAAGGCAGTCCAACAAAGGGTCGGCATAAAGAAACGTGAGTGCCCTCTCACCACTTCAAGAAAAACAATCTAGTACCCAGGTGAAGTGAAGTGAAGTTGCTCAGTCATGTCCGACTCTTTGCACTCAGTCCATGGAATTTGCCAGGCAAGAATACTGGAGTGGGTTGCCATTTCCTTCTCTAAGGTTTTCCAAAATATGGGATGCTAGCGCCCTAAGAATCTCCCCGCAGAGGAGCCTGCAGCTCAGTGGCTCCAGCGCGTGCCGTGGGGCTCTATGGCTTCTATCACTTCTGTTCTGACAGACTGGCCTTGGCGAATTTTCCATTCCTGAAGACACATTCTCTGACAACCATTCCCAAGGTCCTCTCAAGGCTCGGGGGATTCGATGTCATGACTCTAAGGGTAAAACGGCTAAAAACATGAAGAATCCAAACACACTGCCTAAAGTCCAACCTTCCTAAAGGCAGTAGCAGCATCCACGGTCTGTCCCACTCACTTCCTCTTCCCAACCTTCGGTGACGAATCTTAAGAAGCAGAAACAAGGTACCCAGGCTCCCCCTGGGCTGCAGAAAGGAGGGATTGAAAATCCCAGCTGAGAATAATCAGTTTCTGAAAAACCACAGACTCATTCCTGCAGGGAGGAGTTACTGAGCCCTTTCCCCGGGACTGTGCGGTACTGGGACGGTGGGGTACCGATGTGAGACAGGAACCCCTACCTAGAACCCCTCTGCCCTGATGGGGAGATGAACCACCCAGGAGGGGGTCCCAAGCTGAGACATCTAGGCCCGGTTCAGGGGAGGATGGAGCCTTGCTGGGGAAGGAGGGAAAAACACATGGTCCAGAAGAAGAGTGGGTGGAGAGGCTGGAGAGCTAAGGTGCTCGGTGGGGCCGGGGGTGGCCCTGAGGGAGAAAAGCAGAATGGAAGCCGGATATTAGAAACCTGGAGCTCTTTCTTTAAAGCAGTCAGCTCCTTCCGCCCTGCGTTGGGCCCTGGGTTTCCGGTTCAGGTTCGCATGGGAAATCCGGACAGCAGACTTGAGCCTACACGCTCTCCTAGGCGGTGGTGGCTCTTTACGAGAGCTACCTAACGCAGTGTATGCAATCTGGAGACGGCACCGAGGAACCTGGACGCGGTGCAGCCGTGGAGACGCAGGTGTGGCGAGCGGACTGGCGGACGCAGTGCGGGAGGGAGAGGCCGGGCCGAATGCGGAGAGCAGCGCTGAAACGTGGGCACTGCCTCGCGTGGGACAGACGGCCGGGGGATCTGCTGTGCGGCGCGGGGGCCTCAGATCGCGAACTCTGTGACAGCGAAGAGGGGTGGGCTGCGGTGGGAGGTGGGGGGGAGGCTCAGGAGGGAGGGGACACACGTATACCTGTGGCTGATTCCTGTCGATGTGTGGCAGAAGCCAACACAGTACTGTCAAGCAGTTATCCTCCAATTAAAAATAAATAAACTTATTTTTTTTTTAAAAAAGAAAGCTATCGACAGACCAGAGAAGCTGTTGATGGAGGTGCAAGAAGTAGATGAAATGCTCACCAGAGCGATTTAAAACTGGTCAGATAAATGTGGGGCTTGAAAACATTCAGAAGCAACTCCTCCCTGCTGATCTGTCTGTAGCCTTGCCTAGAAAGTGTACACTGGTAACCATCCTACTGTGCAGTTACACCCACGGAGTTACCCTTAAAGACTGCCTGTGACAAGTCCCCTTGCAAGGCGGTGGCCTTTAAACGTTTACTGTCCTCTCCCCTGTGGTGTATAAGCTTCTTTTTTTTTAAACTACAGTTGATTTACAATGTTGTGTTAGTTTCAGGTGCGCAGCCAAGTGATTTAGTCATGCGTGCATGCTCAGTCGCTTCAGTCGTGTCCAACTCTCTCTGACCCCGTGGACTGTAGCCCGCCAGGCTCCTCTGTCCATGGGGATTCTCCAGGCAAGAATACTAGAGTGGGTTGCCATTCCCTTCTCCAGGAGATCTTCCCAACCCAGGGATCGAACCTGTATCTCCATGTCTCCTACATTGGCAGGAGGGTTCTTTACCATTAGTGCCACCTGGGAAGCCCATATATATATGTATATTATGTGTGTGTGTGTGTGTATAGTAGGGTGTATCTCTTATTTCCAAACTCCTAATTTATCCCTCTGCCCTTTTCCCTTTGGTAATAAGATTGCTATGTCCATGTGTCTGTTTTGTAAATGAGTTCATTCGTATCCCTTTTTTAGATTCTGTAAGTCATATCATATGATATTGGTCTGACCTGCTTCTCTTAGTATGATAATCTCTAGGTCCGTCCGTGTTGCTGCGAATGGCCTTATTCTCTCCTGTTAGCGTTAATCTCAAAACATTTCATGCACGGTGGTAATGGTATGGTGGTTACAGAGGGGAGAAAAGCCAGCACAAAGACGGGAAGGCTAGAATCACACTATCCCAGCAAGTGGGGGGGGGGGGATAGAGGGATAGATGGAATCAGACAGGCAGCCAGTGGGGCCAACCAGAGTGGACGTGGACCCCACCTCCCAACCCCTCCTCCACTGATTCCCTCGACTGAACCTGGGCATTTGTTATCCTCTTCTCTCTACCTTTTTGTCTATTTGAAAATTTCCATAATAAATAATTTTTAATTGCCTAATTGATTATCATGGAACCAGATGTACCAAGTTGTATTAAGATGTACTTAAAAGGTATTTGTTGCTCCTAAAGTATCTCAAGTTTAAGTTATTTTGTTCAACTGAAGACCCTGATGGGACGGACCCTTGAATAGCTACATGAATAGACAGATGGAGGGATGGATGGTCAGATCGCTGCTAAAACAAAGACTGGTTTTGGGGGCCCTGGTCACTCAACTCCAGAGAGCACTTATCTGCCCAGTTCTAAAGTACCAACTCTAGGTGATTCCATCTCTGATTTTCCTTCTAAAAGTCAGATCCCCATGTCAAGTCAGACAGACAAGATGCTTTTCTTTCCACCTTTCGGATTACTGACATCCCTGAAAGATGTGAAGGGCTGACCTCAAGATGAATGGCTCCACAGCCTGCCACCAAACCCCCCAATGACCTATTTCCAAACAACAGGCTCTAGTTACATCCTAAACATGGGTGTTCGCCACTATTAGCATTTCCTGCTGTTCTTCTCCATCCTGACCCCTTTTCCTTTAGGAAATTAATGGAGATCTCACATTAACTCAATCCATGGTTAATCCCCTCTTGTTAAACTCCTATTGTGTGCTACTAACACTCAGCAACAACGGAACCTGCTGTGCATTTTTTGTGGTTCTCAGAGGATCTGCTGTTATATAATGCTTATGTGAGGAGAGTGGGTTTTCAAACTCTTTGGGGTACGCGTTCCAGTGGGGCACTGGAACGGGCTCATCCAGGCTCCAAAGACCTGGCTGTGGCTTCCCTCCCCAACTCCGTGTTCTGTGATGCTAAACCGGCGGCTTGAAACCAGCTGGAGTCTGTACACCACAAAACCAGCACATTCTCCAAATCAAGATTTCTCCCCTCTTGCCCCACAGAGCCAGTTGTTAAACATTTACCAGGACACAACAGGCTTTTTGCAGGTATTACCCCATTTTCTCTCTATACTACCTCTTAATGTAAACGATTTACTCATGAGAAAAGCCAAGCAAACCCAGCAAGTGACAGGACAAGACAGTAAAACTTGCAGCCCAGTGCTCATGGTTCAAGACCAGGTCCTGCTCCTGACACTCCCACAGCCCCCAACCACCTCCTCCCCACCCTCCTAACTGTAATCGGCTCTCTTTGTTTTTGGCTGCACTGGGTGTTCATTGCAGTGTGAGGGCTTTTCTCTAGTTGCAAGGCGTGAGATCTAGAGCATGCAGGCTTCTCTAGCTGCAGGGGGCACTTAGCTGCCCCGTGGCATGTGGGATCTTAGATCCCCAACCAGGGATCGAACCCACGACCCCTGTATTGGAAGTGCAGCGTCTTAACCACTGGACTGCCAGGGAAGTACCTCTCCTTCTTTACTTCTCATCTTTCCCCTTCACTTTTTCCAGCTAGATTTTAAGAATAAGAAATTTAGAAGATGAAGTGGAAACAGGGCAGGTTATGGCTTTTTAAAAATATAATTTTTAAAGTAGATGACAAAGGTGGCATATAATCTACAGAGCAGTACTTGTCATGGAGTCTATTACTGATTAAGACCCTCACAAGCTAGCCTGGGGAGTTTCACAATATGTATTAAAAAGGGTGAATTTGGGCAGTGATAACAAATCCTGAAAAATGATGCTGTAAAAGTGCTGCACTCAATATGCCAGCAAATTTGGAAAACTCAGAAGTGGCCACAGGACTGGAAAAGGTCAGTCTTCATCCCAATCCCAAAGAAAGGCAATGCCAAAGAATGCTCAAACTACCACACAATTGCACTCATCTCACACGCTAGTAAAGTCATGCTCAAAATTCTCCAAGCCAGGCTTCAGCAATACATGAACCGTGAACTTCCAGATGTTCAAGCTGGTTTTAGAAAAGGCAGAGGAACCAGAGATCAAATTGCCAACATCTGCTGGATCATGGAAAAAGCAAGAGAGTTCCAGAAAAACATCTATTTCTGCTTCATTGACTATGCCAAAGCCTTTGAGTTTATGGATCACATAAACTGTGGAAAATTCTGAAAGAGACGGGAATCCCAGACCACCTGACCTGCCTCTTGAGAAACCTGTATGCAGGTCAGGAAGCAACAGTTAGAACTGGACATGGAACAATAGACTGGTTCCAAATAGGAAAAGGAGTACGTCAAGGCTGTATATTGTCACCGTGCTTATTTAACTTATATGCGGAGTACATCATGAGGAACGCTGGGTTGGAGGAAGCACAAGCTGGAATCAAGATTGCTGGGAGAAATATCAATAACCTCAGATATGCAGATGACACCACCCTTATGGCAGAAAGTGAAGAGGAACTCAAAAGCCTCTTGATGAAAGTGAAAGAGGAGAGTGAAAAAGTTGGCTTGAAGCTCAACATTCAGAAAACAAAGATCATGGCATCTGGTCCCATCACTTCATGGGAAATAGATGGGGAAACAGTGGAAACAGTGGCTGAATTTATTTTTCTGGGCTCCAAAATCACTGCAGATGCTGATTGCAGCCATGAAATTAAAAGACGCTTACTCCTTGGAAGGAAAGTTATGACCAACCTAGATAGCATATTAAAAAGCAGAGACATTACTTTGCCAACAAAGGTCTGTCTAGTCAAGGCTATAGTTTTTCCAGTGGTCATGTATAGATGTGAGAGTTGGACTGTGAAGAAAGCTGATCGCCGAAGAATTGATGCTTTTGAACTGTGGTGCTGGAGAAGACTCTTGAGAGTCCCCTGGACTGCAAGGAGATCCAACCAGTCCATCCTAAAGGAGATCAGTCCTGAATATTCATTGGAAGGACTGATGCTAAAGCTGAAACTCCAATACTTTGGCCACCTGGTGCAAAGAGTTGACTCACTGGAAAAGATTCTGATGCTAGGAGGGATTGGGGGCAGGAGGAGAAGGGGACGACAGAGAGTGAGATGGCTGGTTGGCATCACCGACTCGATGGACATGAATTTGAGTGAACTCCGGGAGTTGGTGTTAGACAGGGAGGCCTGTTGTGCTATGATTCACGGGGTCGTGAAGAGTTGGACACGACTGAGTGACTGAACTGAACTGAACAATTAAAAAGCAGAGACATTACTTTGCCAACAAAAGCCCGTCTAGTCAAAGCTATGGTTTTCCCAGTAGTCTTGTATGGATGTGAGAGCTGGACTATAAAGAAAGCTGAGCGCTTAAGAATTGATGCTTTTGAAATGTGGTGTTGGAGAAGACTCTTGAGAGTCCCTTGGACTGCAAGGAGATCCAACCAGTCCATCCTAAAGGAGATCAGTTCTGAATATTCATTGGAAGGACTGATGTTGAAGCTGAAACTCCAATACTTTGGCCACCTGCTGCGAAGAGCTGACTCATTGGAAAAGACCCTGATGCTGGGAAAGATTGAAGGAGAAGGGGACGACAGAGGATAAGATGGTTGGATGGCATCACCGACTCGATGGACGTGAGTTTGAGTAAACTCTGGGAATGGTGATTGACAGGGAGGCCTGGCGTGCTGCAGTCCAGGGACGTTGCAAAGAGTCAAACATGAATAAGCAACTGAACTGAATAATTATTCTAAAGACCAGCAGGATATTAGAAATGTAAATAAGAATTACTAGCAATAGATTATTTACATTCTAAACAATAGAGACTGTAGATAAGAGACCAGAAACTCAGAGCCTTGGGATTTCTCTCTCTCCACGCATGCATGCTGTCGCGTCAGTCGTGTCCGACTCTGTGTGACCCCACAGACGGCAGCCCACCAGGATCCTCTGTGCCTGGGATTCTCCAGGCAAGAACACTGGAGTGGGTTGCCATTTCCTTCTCCTTCTCCATAGATCTCTGAATGTTCTTTCTTTTCTCATTATCTGACCATCCAGGTGCTGTGAAAAATAGGAAGGTGACCTATTAGAATCCCCAACTTGGATTCTCCATGCTGGCTCCCATTTTATATAATTACATATTGTATCAAAACCTTAAATTTGTACTTCCTTATGAAATGTTACCTAAAGTCACTGAATTTTCATCTTTTCATAACCCTTTTCATATAACCATTCACAGTTTCTAATATGATTTATGAGGTAGGTTTAGCCTGGGTCTTTGGTTCAAGAAACACAGTGTCTCTATGGGAATGGTCCTTCCCAGGGCACTTGTGGACGGTTGGAGGAACTGGCTGTAGTTTGTGACTCAAGCTGGGTGAGCTTAGAAGGAGCAACTGCCTCTTTGGGCTCAGAAGGCTCCAACCAACTACCCTGCAGAGAAACAAAAGAGAGATTCAAACATTTACTAAAGAGGACAGCTTCCATTTACAGGTGGCTGCAAGGCAGGCTACAAAGAGGTGACCTTTGCGCTGCGTCAATGAATAATTCAGGGCTGATTTCCTTTAAGATTGACTGGTTTGATCTTGTTGTCCATGGGACTCTCAAGAATGTTTCCCAGGACCACAGTTCAAACTTATCAATTCTTCAGTGCTCAGCCTTCATTATGGTCCAACTCTCACATCTGTAGATGACTACTGGAAAAAAAAAATAGCTTTGACTATACAGACCTTTGTCAACAAAAGTGATGTCTCTGATTTTTAATATGCTGTCTAGGTTTGTCATCGCGTTTCTTCCAAGGAGCACCTTTTAATTTCATGGCTGCAGTCACCATCTGCAGTGATTTTTGAGCCCAAGAAAAATAAAATCTGCCACTGTTTCCACTTTTTCCCCTTCTATTTGCCATGAAGTGATGGGACTAGATGCCATGATCTTTGTTTTCTGAATGTTGAGTTTTAAGCCAGCCTTTTCACTCTCCTCTTTCATTGATAATTAAAGGGGGGGGGGGGGGAAAGAATCTCTGCGAGGGGCCTAGCGTTGGTTTCTTAGGCTCCCCACCTGATGGCCACGGGCACCTGGTGGGGGGTCACTGAACACAGTGCTGTTTCCCGTGTGCTGATACAGCACACAGGCGTCAGAGGTCCCAGGAGAGGCGCTGGCCAGAGCTCCTATTGTTCAAAAGGAAATTCCTCGAGGCGCAGCGGAAAGCCCTCCTACACTGGAGAATCCATCAGAAGCCCGCATCCTCGTAGGCGTCCCTAGCACGGCAGTGTGAGAGACAAAGATAATAACAGTGACAGAGAACATTCACAGGGCACTGTGTGGGGGCCGCTCCCAGTGCTTTGCACGTAACTCAAGTCTCGCTGCAGCTAAGTCTGTGAGTCAGAGGGCTGTATAAGTGACCGCAATAAACAGGGGTCTAGGGTACTACAGCCCACTGACATTCATCTCAAAGAAACATGGGTTTTTATACAATAGTGGAACAGTGGGCTGAAAGCAGTAATTGGGAATAAGGATACATATTTTCTGTGAGAAAATAAACAGCCTCCACTTGAAAGACCTGCATAATGGGTGGAGATCTCAGTTAAGGTCAAGAGAAAAGGAAATGCTGAGGGCAGAGACGGAAGATGTGTAGAGCTATGATAACCGTATCTCTTGACATAACTACCCTATGATAACCGTAACTACAATAAATCTTGTGAGTCCCTTGGACTCTACAAGAGATCGAACAAGTCAATCCTAAAAGAAGTCAACCCCGCATATTCACTGGAAGGACTGATGCAGAAGCTGAGGCTCCAATACGTCTGGCCACCTGATGTGAAGAGCTGACTCACTGGGAAAGACTGATGCTGGGAAAGTCTGAGGCAGGAGAAGCGGGTGACAGGGGATGAGATGGTTGGATGGCATCACTGACTCAATGGACATGAGTTTGAGCAAGCTCGGAGATAGTGCAAGACAGGGAAGCCTGGTGTGCTGCAGTCCATGGGGTGGCAAAAAGTCAGACACCACTTAGCGACTGAACAACAAACGTTAACCAAGGAGTGGAATATTCCCAGAGGGTAAGTTGTGTAGAATAAATCGAAGAGGCACAGAGGGAAGCCTAAAGAAAACACAATGAGGATGAGTCTGGTTGAGAACAAGCCAGAGGGGTTATGCCTTAAGTGGTCACTATGAAATGGGCCACAGCTCTGTCAAGAGGATTAGTCCTAACAGATCCCTGGTGGATTAGGATACGGTGAGGATAGGTGAGCTGGCTTTCAGAATTCAGCAATGGTCCAGTCAGGAGTCCTTTTAAAGGCAGTCTTAGCTTCTGATAATTAGAAAATCTCCAACCAGTCCAAAATCAGCTGTGGGAACTGATGATATGGCTGCAGATTCAGAGACTCCCAAGAGCCAAGGCTAACACATAATCCAACTCAGGTGATACAAAGACACTTTAGCAACTTGAAGATAAAGAAAGTTCACTTAATCACAATGCGTATAGTGTGTGTGCTCAGTCACGTTCAACTCTTTGTGACCCCATGGACTGTGATCGCCTCTGTCCACGGGGTTTTTCAGGCAAGAACACTGGAGTGTGTTGCCATTTCCTCCTCCAGAGATCTTCCTGACCCAGGGATGGAAACTGTCTCCTGCACTGGCAGGCAGATTCTTTACCACTGATCCACCTGGAAATTTTAGAAACAACATCTACACATTCAGGAGGAAGCACGCAGAACTAGTAGGTATGCTATCAGTAATTAAAATCATTTAAACAAATGGTTAAGAATGAAATCTATTAATGAGACTGTCCAGTCTATTTCATAGCTAAAAACTTAACCAGACCTCATTAACTCTTCTCAGGAGTCATCAGGCACTGAAATCCATTGTAATTCTTAAGTTTTGTAGCTACTTAAATCTACAGTGTCCAGACATTTTTTTTCCACAACATATTAAAAAACTTGAGACACGTGGCCAGTCATCTAACAACAATTCTCACCTCAAGGCCTTGAGCCTGTTAAGTCCTGCTGGAAAGTTCTTCCCACCAATATCTGATCAGCAAAGCTGTCCAAATGTCATCCCACTAGAAATGCTTTCTTGGCCCATCCTACTTAAAAACACTAAACCCTTCCCAATCACATACATAGTGAAGAGTAATATATACGCACTATCTCAAACTAAGTACATGGTCTGTCTTCAGTTAACTGCTGTTTATCTGCTTATCTTTCAATTTTTGAGAGGGGGAAAAAGATGCATTAAAATCTGCAACTGTAATTTGGTGCTTCTGCTTCTCTCTTCGGCACTCTGTTCCCGCTTGATATAAACTAAGGTTTATAAGTAAGTGCATGGAAGTCAACAGTAGACATAGCTTCCCATATTTTTAAGACATATATTCTCATATTTTTATTGAGAAGACTGAGGTAAGTTTCAGGTGTACAATATAATTCACTGTATGTACATATTGCTATATGATCATCACAGTACATTCAGTTAATACGTATCACTACAGTTAAAAATTTTTCTATTTTTTACCATTTATAGTGTTAAATTTTTATTTTTTTCAATGCATATATAATTCCTCTTTGCCACTGTATTCTGCCTTAAATTCTATTCAAACTATTACTCCACCTTTATTCTGGTTCATATTTGCTTGCTGTATTTTTGTCTCCATGCTTTTATTTCAATTTTCAAGTGTATAAACAATTTTAATACAATCTAAGAATCTGAATTTAACCCATTTATTGTCATCAGTGGTCCATCAGAATTTTTCATTCACTGTAATCTTTGTTCCTTTTTCTGCTTTCCACCAAATAAATTTTCTTTTATATTTGTGTTTTGATAGTTTTTAATAATTATATTCATGTTTGTGCATGGTGAAAAATTAATCAATTTCTTAATCTTTTCAATGTCTGTAACGTCCTCTTAAGGCACTTCAGCTCTTACTTTAAGTCTATACCTTCAACTCTAGCCCTGATGATAATGCCTAGAATTTTGTTACATTAAAAATAGCTTGATAACAGTAAACTCTGCAAAGTTACTTAATCACGCTTCTCATTGTATTTCTAGGAGCATCTTCCTGATTTTGTTACCTCTTAATATTGGAAGGAAAGTTATGACCAACCTTGATAGTATATTAAAAAGCAGAGACATTACTTTGCCAACAAAAGTCCGTCTAGTCAAGGCTATGGTTTTTCCCGTGGTCATGTATGGATGTGAGAGTTGGACTGTGAAGAAAGCTGATCGCCGAAGAATTGATGCTTTTGAACTGTGGTGTTGGAGAAGACTCTTGAGAGTCCCTTGTACTGCAAGGAGATCCAACCAGTCCATTCTAAAGGAGATCAATCCTGGGTGTTCATTGGAAGGACTGATGCTAAAGCTGAAACTGAATACTTTGGCCACCTCATGCGACGAGTTGACTCACTGGAAAAGACTCTGATGCTGGGAAAAGGTTGGGGGCAGGAGGAAAAGGGGATGACAGAGAATGAGATGGCTGGATGGCATCACCGACTCTATGGACATGAGTTTGAGTGAACTCCGGGAGTTGGTGATGGACAGGGAGGCCTGGCGTGCTGTGCTTCATGGGGTCGCAGAGAGTCGGACACGACTGAGCAACTAAACTGAATATTGTTCCAAAAGTATTTCCTACCAGGACCTTTCTAAGGCAAATCTGAGGTTTATATGATATATTTTTAAATGCTGTCATATTCTAATGCTAATTTGCTTGGATATACAATTTTAAGCTCAAAGTAACTTTTCTTCAATCCTTAAAAAGCCTTTCATCTTCTTACATTCAATAATGCTTTTCAGAAACCTGATTTTTCTTCACAGTAATTATCACTACCTGACATTATATAATAATTCATTTGCTCTCCCCTACTAAAATATAAACTTCATGAAAATAAGACACTTTTGTTCACTACTGTGTATGTCATACCTGGAACGACATCTGACACACAAAAGATGCTCAACAAAACCTAGACTGGATTATATATAGCTTTTCACCCTGTGGGCTTTGCCTGCGAAATCCATTCCTCAAGAAAGAAACCAGGAATTTCCCAGCAGTCCAGTGTTTAGGATACTCTGCGCTTCCACTGCAGGGGGCACAGGTTCCACCCAGATCAGGGAAGTAAAACCCACAAGCCATGTGGCAGGGCCAAAAAGGGAAGAAACCACAAGAAACCTAAAGTGAAATTCTGCAGTCATGACATAATCATGCGAATCTTTGCCTTTTCCTATCTGTTCTGATAAACCTGGCAAGATCAAAGGACTTTTCATGCTGAGACTAGAGATCTCACTAAGTACTTGGCTCTCAGATGCATCTCCTTTAGGTTTATCACTATTCTCCTTTAGCTTTCCAAAACCAAAAGGTCCTCTGCCAAACTCGGGATAGGGTGGAGGGACGCGACTGAGGGACACGATACAAAACCCTTACTAAAAAGGATCCCTATCCACATTCCAGCTTTCCAACGCTGACACTCAGAGTGGGATGGGAGTAAACAGATACAATCTCCATACACAGAGGAACACACCACTGGATCTCACTAATCCCAGTGCCACTCTCTTCCTGCCTTCCACACCTTAAACCTAACTTCCCACATCTCCACTGCACCCCCATGTAACTCAGAAACTCCAACGATCCAAATGGAATCCTTTCTAAAGACTGCTGTTGAAAGCACAATTTCCACGTAAATTATGATTAACTGGCATCTTTTAAAGAAACTGCATCTTACTGATAGTAACATGAAAAATTACATGTTTCCCAGGGTATTTAGTTACAAAGATAGCCTACTTCTAATATTTTTAAAACACCAAAAAGAAGCCAAACTGTCGTGGCACTAATACTGGTAGGTGGTTATTTTTTTAAAAATAAACTTGTAAAACTATTCTCTCAAAGAAAAACATTTTGCAAAAATATTTTGATAGTGTAAAGTAATTTAAAAAACCACAAATAAGCAGTTTTGATAGTGTGAAGCAATATCACAAACACAAGTAAGTACAAAATAATTTATTACAGCATTACATAGGTTGGCATTATTTTATAGTGAATTCTTTTCTCTCAACAATTATGAATCTAAATATTAACTTAGTGTGAAGGAAAACAATTTTAATTACAACAGTTTCTCTAAATAAAATCTCTTTTGAATTTATATTTGTCTTAAAAGGAAGTATTAATGTTACAGACATATGTATATGGTTCTGAAAAAAACATATTCAATGATGCTATTACTGTTTTCTGTACAAGACAGAACAAAAGCCATCCCCCACTAAATACTGCTCAACAACACTATGTTTTAATAGTTACACTGTTGCAGGGAGGAAGCCAATCCTGACTCCATGTTGGAAATGGTTTCTTTGACTTGCTTCTGTTATTATGATCAATTAATAGCTTGCCTGGAGGACCCTGGCCCTGTGCTTGCCCATAAACTAAAGTGCCTTTGTTCAGAACCCTGTCCGCCTGCAGATGGCAGAAGGGAGAAATTAACACATCCCCTGACTGAACCTTGCCATTCTGGAAGATGTTTGCAAGACTTAACAGTCTTTTTACTTTGCTTCCTCACTTCCCCCCATCTCTGATCTATAAAAGAACCTGGCATCCAGACCCTGTAAGATGGTTATTTTGAGGCACTGGCCTGCCATCTTACAGGTCAGCTGCTTTCCAGATAGTCTCTTCCTTGTCTCAACAGTGTGTCTCTGGGATTCACTGCCGTGTCGTGTGGCAAGCAGAGTGAGCTTGGACTCGGTAACAAAATCAGTTGATGGTCTAGATTCTCATTTTGCTGATATTAAAATGTATTTAATAGTCAATGTATAGCTAGAAGAGTAAGAGTATCTCACTGAAATTTGTCTTCTGCCCCATTACGCCCTCCTGAAGCACACCACTCGTATATAAACTACTTAAACTACCTGGGAACACACAAAGCAATTTAGTCAAAAAAGCTTAATTCTTGCCTGTGGATCTTCAAGACTGACCTAGATATGCAACAAATTCACTAGTGAATTTCCATGATTAAGAGGCAAATGGATCCCCATACCCTGAATCATCAACATAAAACTGCAGTATCCTTATTCAACAGACAATAGCATTTACATGGACATTAAGAAGAAAATGGTACATCAGAAGAAAATTAAGGTGGACAAAGTATCACACTAAAGTTAAGCTTTAAATAAATATTTGCCAAAATTTCCATACCATTTCTGACATACAGTTAATACTTGAATATTGATGTGCTTTAAAAAGCAAACAGACAATAACAAAACAAACCAAGAAGGGATCAAAACATAAAATTCTGAAATGAAACCTGAATCTAAAGAAAATAATACAGTGGAGCTGGATTCAACTTAGGTTAATTAAGAAATTGTCGCCGTTACAATACGAAGTGACAGCAACCATCACAATGCTGATAAGACAACTGTACAAGAACAAACAGGTAATTTTAACAGATTTTTACATAAAAGTAGCAGAGTCAGATAAAGAATAAGCTTACAGAATACTCCATGCAAAAAATGATATCTAATTACAGCTGACCTTTGCGCAAAGCAACAGGTGGGTGCTCTGACCCTCCGTGTAGTCAAAAATACACATATACTTATAGTTGGCCGCCTGTGCACACACAGTTCCTCCCTCCCTGGGTTCTGCATCAGATTCAACCAACCGCAGATCACAGAGTAAGGCAGTATTTACTATGGAACAAAATCAACACATTAAGTGGATCCTTGCAATTCAAACCCATGTTGTTCAAAGGTCAATGGTATTTCATTTCTTATATATATTAAAATACAAACTGGAAGAGAAACCTTGACCTGAATTCAGCTTTGAGTCTAAGAGAAGTCAATTTTCTAGAGGATTTCAAGTTTCATTTGCCAAGACATCACAGTTGGCTGTGTAGTTCAGATCCACGCCATGACTGCCGACTTCGCTCAGAGCGGGCAGGAAAGCAGAAGTGAAGGGAAGCAGGTTGTGACATGCCATCCTGTACTCCTCATACTGGGAGTTGCAGCTCCCAAAACAGCCATTGAGCAGCGCCTCAGAAACCTTTATTAAATTCTGTGTAAACAAGGAAAAAATGAAAATAATTTTAAAAAACAGTCTGGTTAATACTCACCTTAATCAAAAGATGCAGTTTATTAATTAAGCAACAGAAAATCAAGAAGGCCTCACTCTAAAATAACCTCTTTCTATCTATAACAAATAATCACCACCAAAAGGAACACTTAAAAAAATCATTTCTATGAGGCCTTGAAAAAGCAACAGAATTCTAATACTTTAAAAAGGTGAATCTCTGAAACTATAATCATTTAAGTGAAGTCGCTCAGTCGTGTGTGTCTCTTTGCGACCCCATGGACTGTAGCTTACCAGGCTCCTCCATCCATGGGATTTTCCAGGCAAGAGTACTGGAGTGGAGTGCCATTGCCTTCTCCAAGGGATCTTCCCAACCCAGGGATCGAACCTGGGTCTCCCACATTGCAGGCAGACGCTTTACCCTCTGAGCCACCAGGGAAGCCCATAATCATTGAAAGTGTCCTTTATTAACAGTAATATTTCCCATTTACTGAGTCCCTACTACATGTCAAGCACCTCATAGTTTACTATTTCAGTTAACTGTTATGCTAACTCTGAAATGGACCGAATTTTCATCCCCAACTTATAAATGAGGAAAAGGATGCTAAAGAGGTAAATTGCCTAACATGATACAGCTCACAGTGAGCACAGCTGAGATTCAAATCCAGACGTAACTCTGAAGGCCCACTCAGGAATTCGTTGCAGAGATGTTTTGTTAGCTCACTCGGTATCTACAATCTGTGGCAATTGGTTGGTGAAAAATCTTACCTTTACATTTTTATCTTTTATAGCTTCATCCAGTCTAGTGGCAATAGCAATTGCTTTCTCTTGCCTTGACTTGTCCAGAAAATACATCATTTTAGCACCTGAAATACCAAGACATTTCAAAACCAGTAAACGTGCACATCTTACATTTGATCTGAACCGACCAGTGACTTAAAATACGGCTCCAGGTATGCGGTCAGCAGTGGGCTGCACACGACTGCGGTCTTTCCTCCCTGACTCCCTGTTCCATGATGTCCCACTGACAGCTTGGGGCCACAAGGGAAGCATTCGTATTACATTCAGACACACACACAAAGCCCCCTACAAATTGGGGCTTTTTCTGTGACAAAGAGATGGCTGCGAAACATTTACCAGGAGACCAGGGTTAACAACCCCACCCCTCAGAAATGTAAATATGGGCTACCCCTGTGGCATCAGTCAATATTTCAACTAAAATCATTTTTGAAACATGATACTCTAAAATAAAACACCTAAGGAACAAACTATTATCAGAGTAGTGTGACAGATGGACAACAGGAAAATCTTTGCATATTCATGAAGAAATTTTTAAAGCTATTTTAAAGTAAAATCCAATTTATGTTCCCCCTATAAATTACATGGTCCATGTTCATTTTTTATTGGTCTTTTATTAATTTATATTTTTAGTATTAATCTAAAAGATTAGTATGTATATTTATTATTAGCTTTAATCAGTTACATATCTGTGAATATTTTCCCTTCTTGGCCTTTTGACTTTCTTCATGGCTTTTTTTTTTTTAGTGAGGCAAAATTATCTTTTTCTGGGAATATGTTTAGAAAGGCATTTCCCATTATTATAATAAAGAAATATCTCCTTCCATTATCCTGTGTTTTTGATGAGAAATTCTTACCTGCCCTTACTACCAAGAAGTCAAGAAGTGCTGTAATTTTTCATAGGCATTAACTTTTTTCATAGATAACAGAACCAAGCAGTTTCCCTTTACAACAAGAAAGCTTAGGTTAAAATACTTAAATGTGTGGCTTAAAGTAGGAGCGTAGTTAATTACATCATGTACTTCATTACTTTGTCCCCAGTCCCGTTTCCAGTCTTCTTCTAGTTTGCATTTAACGCCACCTTGTCACTTTATGAATTTGTATAGACTGCCTAAAATCCTTCCTGCAACAGGGCAGGATACAGTTAAGTCCTTAAAACACAAAATATATAAAGTAATAAAAATACAAGGAAAAAATAAGTCTCACATACCTCACCATTCAAAGTCAACCATTAAAGCGTTAATCCATGCTTCTCTTCAGCTTTTATGCTATGTTTATTTTTACACAGTTGAGACTATATGTCAATTCTATATACTTTGCTCCTATTATTACAAATCTTTTGAATAGATACCACTTTCTATTACTATCTGGTAGTCCATCATACAGGCCTACGACTTTTTCCCCTATAACTGGACACTCATTAAATTTGCTTCCATTCTTTTCCTCATCCTTACACACAGAATTCCAGTTAATACCTTTGACCTTAAAACTCTTTTTTTGCTTTGGATTCTTTAAAATTATTTACACAAGTATGTACAGCTATAGCAAAAGACAAAGTTCTTGATAAGGACGACAAATTGTTTTCCTCCTTGGTCAGGCCAATTCACATCCGCAGCAGTAAAATACAAGACTGCTTATACACTACAGCTTTCCCATACTTTAGCCTCCTTTTTTCAAACATGAATAACCTTTCCTTTTAGGTGGTAGGTTAGGTTAGAGATTTTTTCTTATTTTCAGGGGAAGGCTTGTACTGCTATGAACTTCTCTCAAGAGTTGCTTTGGTGGCATCCCATAGATTCTGTATGGTTATGTTTAAAAATAATCTTTCCTAATTTGAAAGATCAAAATGGTACTGTGTTCATTTCTTTTTCTCTGATAGTTTGATCATCTTTCCAAACTTCTTTTCCCGTCATATTCTAACTTCTAGGCATAAACATTTTAACCCTGAAGCTAAATACCAACCTGAAAGTAGATGCTGAAGAGAGGTAGCATTATGTTTAAGAAAATCCTCATTAAAACTTTCCAAATCCTTGTTAACAAGTATTTTCTGCATCTCCTGAGATAGAACTTTGCTCACAATGTCTGGAAGATTACTGTGATTAGACACTATAAAAACAGAACATTTGCAGTTTACAGTATGTTTGGCCTGTCCTTTGAAACAAAATCAATTGAAATACATTCATATTTATTATTAAGCCTGATACATTTTACATAATAAAAATAGAAGTGCTCCTTTGGAATATAAATACATTCCAGCTTAAAATGCACTAATTTCTAACATATCTTTGCTAGAATCTTCATTTAAGGACTTTGCAAACTTTTTTCTTTGTACTAATCTCTTTCATATCCAGCTTAATAGAAGACAGGCGAACTGTCATAATTACCTTTACATAAATATTACCTTTTTCATACTTACCAGATTTAGAAAATTTAATTAAACATTCATGTAGCCATGGGTTATTCCTGTTGATAGCAAAAGCTCGTTTAACAGATTGCAGCATTAACAGAAACTTTCCTATGCCAGAAAAAATTAGAAAAGTAACAGCATCAATATTTAAGTTTGTTATTTCATTCCCTTTCTTTTAGCCTCACTGAAAACCCAGAAACAAAGTATTATCTTTCCTATAATCTTCAAAAGCAAAATTCAAAGTTGATTTTGGTTATCAGAGATAACTTTTATTTTCTAAAAAAATGCTTGAAAAATCATGAAGAATTACTTCAGGTAAACAATCTGTATGCCTATTCAAATAATTCATTTGATCATAATATTCTATCTAATCTATTACTCAGTAAAGTTTTGAGTAGCAAAGGAAAAAGGGATTAAGAGCCTTTGTGGGAGGTTGAAATGAAGGTCTAAGAAACAAAAACAGATCTAACTCACAAACATTATACTGAATACAGTCACCAATAAAATAAAAAATTAAAATCTGAATCCAAACTATTACCTTTTCTAAAATATATTTCAAATGCTAACAGATGAGTGTCAATGTTATCAGCAACAAGGTTCTTAAGAGGTATGAGAAACTTGATAGCTTCTTCTAATGGATTTTCTATCTATTTTGAAACAGAAAGAAAAATTATTGTATTTAAAAAGCAGTCATACAAGTCAAATTTCCCCCCAAATTTTATACTAATGCATAGCTGAAGTAATCTAGATAGTTCTTTTTATATAACTAAGAAGCAAGAAAAAATTTTAAAACTATTAACTATAAACAAAGTATAGTCAATACTTTTCAAAATGGAAACAGCTCTATTGTTTTCATGATTATAAAATTCAAAATAATTTTATAAAAATTTTAAAAATACAGAAAATTATTCTGTAGACTTAATGAAGTGGTACTACAAATACCATTATACTACCAAGCCCCTTAAACTATAGACATTCTAAAGAAAGGAGACAAATACAACTGCATGACATAATTGAAAAAAAGTCAAGTTTAAAATACTAGATTCACAGTGAATAAACCAGAAAGCTAAATATTCCCCTAAATCTGGTTCCTAAATAACTATTAATATTTTGAAAAAATTGTGGAGATAAGCTACTATTCTCTTTGCAGCTAAAACATTATCTAGCAAAGTATATAAAATGCTGCCATATTTCACTGTATTGCTGCTGTAACAAATTACCAAAAATTTACTGTATTAACACAAATTAAGGATTTCTCTGGTGGTAACATGGTTAAAACTCTGTGCTCCCAATGCAGGGGGGACGCGTCCAATCTCTGGTTATGGTAAGGACAGAGTAATGGGACAAAGTAGGTGATTAAACAGTTAATCCCACGAGGGAATTTAAGTAGAAAAAATATGGGTGACCTCTTTAAGTTAATGATTACTCAAAGAAAGCAGGTTTACTTAACCACAAAACCAAGCAGCCTTGCTTGGCAGCAGAGCCATGCAACAGAAGCACAGGATGTGCCCCAACAACAATAAAAAAAAAAAATGGTGGCACGAGACCCACATTGTGCCCAGTGAGCTCAGTGCAGTAATGATCCCAAGGACAGGCACACACACAAGAGTAATGTGTGAACCGAGCCTGACCGTGCAGGGACAGGAAAAAAGTCCCTGCCCAACCTGGAGGAGAAGCAGGTGATGGAAGCAGGGCGTGCGCTGAGAAGACACACAGGTCCTCCCCCTCCTCCTCACTGGCACTTTGATTGCGGAACTGCAGCCAACTACGTTCTTGGGCGTGGCACCCCCCGCCTGCACACCTGTAAGCCTCACGAGTGTCTAGTCTAACAGATCGCTTTGCTCTTGCTGAAGTCTCTCTGCACCGAGACATACAGGACTGTGGGACTGGAGTTCGTTGGAGACCCTCAAATGACACCAAACGGTATCAGTTGGGCCACTAAGTTCCCTCATGCCGCACACTGCAGCCAGAACAAAACAAAACCCCACAAATTTATCTGACACGGTTCTGTAGGTTCAAAGTCCAGCATGGGTCTCACTGCACTCCAAGAGGGCTGCATTTCCTCTTGGAGGTTTTAAGGGAGAGTGTTTCCACGCCTTTTCTCAGCCTCTTCAGGAAGCCCACCTCTCCGGGCTCGGGGCACCCCCCTCGCCTTCAAAGGCAGCCACAGAGGACAGAGCCCTTTCCCATCACTCAGCCCCGTCTCCTGCTTCCCTCTCTCCTTAAGGCCCCCATGATGAACTACACTGGGCTCACTGGGTAGTCTAGGAATCCTCTCCCTGTCCATTTTTTTATTTTTCAGATGTTTTTTGGCTGCACCATACTTACAGCATGTGGCATCTTAGTTTGTCTTATTTAAAGGTCAGCGAAATATAACCTTAGATTTCATTTGCCACCTTAATTCTGCTTTGTAATGTAATACAGTCACAGTTTTCAGGGGTTAGAACATGAATGCATTTAGAGGGCTACTATTCTGCCTACCACAAGTACAATTCTACCTATAATCTGCATCAGCCCAAACTCAAATATTATCACTTAAAAGTAACTGATGAATATCATAATGACCTTAGCTAATATTACAAATCTGGCTTCTGATTTACAGATTCAAATAAATCATATTTATAGTCAGCACAGAATTAAATAACTTCATCAAATAAATACAGTGTATTCATCTCACCCTTTCTAATTTTTCAGGTAGAAGTTCTTCTTTGAGACCACTGGTTTCTTCTTCATCCCGTTTTTGATTTTTTGGTTGATGTTCCCTTTCTACTTGCTTTCTCTCTTCTTCTAATTTAGCCTTTTTCTGAGCTCTTCTCTGCTTGCTAAGCATTTTCTTCAATTCTTTGGCTGACAGGTTTTCTATAAATATTCAAATAAATGAAAAATCTGAGTCAGTGTTGTCCATTTCCTCATATTCTTATTCAATGCATACTATTAGTATATCTGGCCTTCCCTGGTGACTCAGGAGGTGAAGTATCTGCCTGCAGTGCAGGAGACCCGGATCCAATCCCTGGGTTGGGAAGATCCCCTGGAGAAGGCAAAGGCTACCCACTCCAGTATTCCTGCCTGGAGAATTCCATGGACCACAGTCCATGAGGTCGCAGAGAGTCAGACACAACTGAGAAACTGTCACTAGTATATTTGGGGGGCAGGGGAGGCAACTGAATAAAAGTTTTTAGAGAGTGTATTCCTAATGATTAACTTACACCTGGCACACCAAAGGCAACAGCAAATGCTGCATCAACTAAAATTAACCAACTCAATCCTGGATGTTCATTGGAGGGACTGATGCTAAAGCTGAAACTCCAATACTTTGGCCACCTCATGAGACGAGTTGACTCACTGGAAAAGACTCTGATGCTGGGAAAGGTTGGGGGCGGGAGGAGAAGGGGACGACGGAGAATGAGATGGCTGGATGGCATCACCGACTCTGTGGACATGAGTTTGAGTGTACTCCGGGAGTTGGTGATGGACAGGGAGGCCTAGCGTGCTGTGATTCATGGGGTCGCGGAGAGTCGGACACGACTGAGCGACTGAACTGAACTGAACTGAACTGAGCCTAACTCTTCCTCCTACACAATACATGGGCTTAGGCAAATCCTCTTTCTCAATCTCAAGTCCCAAACTGTATAAAGTGGAGCTGAAGATTATCCTTTTGGAAAAATTCAAGGAGAAGTGAGACAAAGCACAGAGGCATAAGTGATCAGATCAGAAATCTGCTTTCATGCCACTATTTCTCAAATATTCTTGGGTATTGACACGTCTGTGAGTAAAACGCTGATTTAGATATTCTCATTGGCATTACTATTTTCAGTCAAGTAGGTATTAGAAGCTATACAAATATATTTTTTTCTCTAAAAAGCTCAGTTATTTTCAATTACCACTTTAAAAAACAAAACAAAACAGCCCATAAACATTATCAGTTACAGGATAACACCCTATCAACTTTTTCTAAGTCTTCCCCCTACTTTTTTGGGGGTATATCCATTATCTATTGTTCTCTTCACACTCATTTGATAATATACTTTTCCATCATTATTTAATGACATTCTAAAATTCTGTGTTCAAGTCTCTTTTTAGTTAGTTACCTGAATTTCTCTCTTGTTGTTTGCTTTCACTGGTCAAGGGATTATCATACAGTTTCAAGTATATTTCAATAGCTGATCTAGCGGCCTTGAAATAAAATCCATGTCTCCTGAGTGTATCTTCTAATCTCAAAAGGTCAACGTAGGCCCGAAGGGTCAGCTTTCTCATGCAGTAAGTATGGAAGTCAAACTGATCGTCAGTTATCTCAGAAAAGTGCTTAAAAACAAAACCACACAGTTATCCCTTACATTTACGTCAATAACATCTACTTTTTGAAAAGAAAATAATAAAAAGCCCGTAAGATAATGTAAGCAGTCACAATTTCACTAAGTTGCCCTCCCCAGGGTTTAACATACAAAGGACCTCAAGTTGTTCTTTGCATTCAACCTAAGCTTCTCTTCCTTACCTTCCAATCCCCATTCCCTATAAATCATGTTTCATGATGATACCCAATTTATATGTAATAAATCAGATGAGGGGAACTTCCCGGTAGTCCAGTGTCAAGCCTGGAGGAGGAAATGGCAACCCACTCCAGACAGAGGAGCCTGGCGGGCTCCACGGAGTCACAGAGAGTTGGACACAACTGAGCACCAGCAGTGAGGCCTTGGTGCTTTCAGCCCTGGTTGGGGAACTGAGATCCTGCAAGCCATGTGGCACAGCCTAAAAAAAAGTCAGATGCCCAGGTCATTTTTTTAAACCTGGAAATTAGAATATACCAATATTTTAGTTTTAATAAATACTTCTCAGGATTCCCTCAAAATCTGCAAGGTAAACAGAGCTCTGAATGGAGACTAAACATATACAGGTTTACATTGAATGTCTAGACATCAGATGATTCTACTCAACCATGAACTCTTCAAGGACAAGCCTGTCAAATCCATCCCCACTCCCTGGCACAGGGCCTAGTACAGAAGACATTCAGTAAGTGCAATATGTGCCAACTCAGAAGAGAAGCTGCTTTTCAGGCATGTGACTTTGCAATTTCCTACAGCCTCAATTATTTAACCTAAGTTAGGAATAAAAAAATATATACAGCCAATCTCATAGGTTGTTAGGGGATCAAGTAATTATTTTAAAGTTCATTCTAAACAGTAAACTGCTTTACAAGCACAGAGTGTTATGGTTTTTCTCTCACTCATTAAACTCCTGTTTATCTAACTATATCCCATTTTAGCAAAAGTTTTTAATCTGGAGTCTATGTATAAACAAGTATAGTAACGTTTTCCTAAGGAGAGAGCTTGAAGCTTTCAACCGATTCTCAAAGGGTCCATGGTCCCAAAAGGGTTAAGAACTAATCCCTTACATGAAAGAAAAGATGACTAACTCCCCAACAAAACAATTTATGCTTTTGTTTTCTTCCCTACAAGCATCTCCACCTCCATCTTCTTTCTTTTCCCCTTCTTTAGCTTCTCCAAAAATATATAGAAAAATGAATGATTCACTACACAAACACAGATCAAACTCTTCTACTACTTCATCTCCCTCTGTCCTGGGGGCCTAGTAACTCACTGTGCAGAAAACACATTAGTAACTATCCGTATCATTCAATAATTTTAGTTCTCTTGGTAATTAGAAATACATCATACACAGAATTCCATTAAGAGCCTGATATTCTAAAATATGAAGATAAAAAGAACAAACGTACACAGTGTGAGGGAAAGAAATGGGGAAAAAATGACTATTTCACATTAGCTTATATTTACTACTTCACGAACCATGCTTTAATGGTATATCTGCAAGTTTCATTCCTCCCATCAATAAGACAAATGAAATAACTTTTTTAAATGAAGGAATTACATAATTGTTCATGGTTAATATAAATCACGCTACACCTAGCACTGTATTATCTTAAAATTGAATACAAATTGAGGGAAAATGGGAGTGCCCCAAATCATGGGACACGTAATGAAATGAAAACGTCTAAGAGGCTGCAGTTTTCTTAGGGTGAGAAAGCTTTATGTGTAAAAAAGGCAGACCCAAGTTTCAAGAGACACTCGTAGAGCATTAGGTTTCAGTGAGGTCTCAAGGGAGCCATATGGAGCCACAAACGTGTAAGCCGTCTCTTTATCAGTAACTGCCCACAGGCCACCTCTCTCCAGTCACCGTCTTCCAGAAACAAAGCAACCCACTGTTCCTAGTGTGTCTGAGGCTTTCTTAGTTCTTGCGCTCAAAGCCCTGGGTCTCAGGAACCTGCTCAGGGATGGCATATTCCTACTTAAGAGCAACTAAATCATCTTAGGATGATTTTTGAAGTGAACACGGATAAAGAAGTTGCAAAGATGGCACAGGGATGTCCTGTACCCTGTTTCCTCAGTGTGCCCAGCAGGTCACACCACCAAAACAAAGACCTGAGACGGCCTTGATGTGTGTGAACAGCTTCATGTGACTGCATCGTACAAACAGCTCTGTAACTACAATGCAGGGGACACAGGTTCAATCCCTGGGTGGGGAACTAGGATTCCACATGCCGAGGGGCAACGAAGCCTGTGAGCCGGAACTACCGGGGCCACGTGCCACAACTGAGAGAAGCGTGCACGCCACAACAAAGATCTCGTGTGCCACTACTGGGGCCTGACACAGCCATAGACAAACATGTAAGAGAAGTAACAGCTACACCAACCAGGGCAATGAGCAACCCTTAATTCCTTTACAGAAAATCTGTCGTTATAAAGTGTCAACTTGATAAACATTAAGAAGCAATGGAAGACAAAGTTATGGGCTTCCTTGTGGCTCAGTGGAAAAGAATCCCCTTGCCAATTCAGGAGACGTGGGTTCGATCCCTGATCCAAGATCCCACATGCTGTGGAGCAACTAAGCCTGTGCGCCCCAACTACTGCGCTTGTACTCCAGGGCCCTAGAGCTGCAACTACTGAAGCCTGTGCACGCTGGAGCCTCTGCTCTGCAACGAGAGGCCACCAGTTAGAAGCCACGCGCTGCACCTAAAGAAAAAGCCCACACAGCACTGAAGACCCGGCACAGCCATAAATAAATAAAATTAATAATAATGAAAAAGATAAAGTTACGAACGTCCTATGGTTCTGATCTACTGGAAACCTCAGATCTTATAAAAAAGTTTTAGAAATATGCACTGCTCCTCTCAAATATAAATCAACACACTAAAATAATGAGAAACTAATCACCTGAAAAAAAGGGGGGGAAAAGTTCAATTCTTGAAAGAAAAAATAGTTAAAAATATTATTCTGAATATAAGTTTATAGCCAATAGTCTGAAGGTGGTCATTCTGTCTTATTTTTAATAAAACTTAAGTTCCAAACATTGGATTGGACTACATAATCACTATGTAATCTTAAACCCTGTAAGAAAGGCAAGAAGAAGGCATAAAAAGGACTACAGTGGACCATTCTAGAATTCTAACATTTCAAATCCAATTAGTAAGAGTGCAAAGCAGTATGTCCTAAGCTGAAACTGCCTTCAGCGAAAGAATTCTTGAAGGCAGAAGGACTCAGTCCTTCTTGGAACTTAGTTCTCTATTCAATAACCTTCTATTTGGAAGGTCAACTGCAAAATTTTATATATATTATTTTTTTTGCCACACAGCATGCAGGGTCTTAGTTCCCTGAACAGGGATTCAAACTGTGCCCCCACTGAATTGGCAAAGCAGAGTCTTTACCACTGGACTGCCAGGGAAGTCCCCAAAGTTTTATTTCTGAATAGGGTGCTCGCTTCTTTACTAAAATATTTAAAACCCAGGCACAAAGGTAACCCAAATAGGTATCTGTTGTATCTTTTAATTCTGTAATTACTCCTTTTTTTTTTTTCCAGTCGTTCAGTTGTGTCCGACTCTTTGCGACCCCATGAATCACAGCACGCCAGGCCTCCCTGTCCATCACCAATCCTTACAATTGTTATCATCAAGAATTTTCTTTTAGATGACATTAATGGTATTAGAAACTAATTTCAGGGAGCTCCCTGGCAGTCTGGAGATTAAGAATCAGAGTTCCAATGCAGGGGACCTGGGTTCCCATCCATGGTAAAGGCATTAAGACCCCACAGGCCTGCTCAAGTCAGGGAGAGAAGCCAGCGCGCTGAACAACTGAGCCTGTGCACTACAGCCCGCACGTCACAAACACTGAAGCCGCGCTTCACAAGAGAAGCCCTTGCGCTACAACTAGAGATGCTCCTTTGTGCCACGACAGAGACCCAGTGCAGCCAAAATGACAGAAGAACTATTTCAGAAGCATTCATCAGCAAACATTCAAGCACCCTATTTGTACTCTACACTAATGTGTTTCCTTTTATCATGAATTACTCACTATAAAGACTAGCTTATAAGCATAATGTGAATAGGATCGTTTCTTGTGTATCTGCCTCTGGTTATATTTTTAAGTACCAACAGCAAACCCTAAAGATACTTAGTAAAGTTTCCAATGATTATAATTACATAACATAAGCAGAGGGTGATGATTTCTACCATCTCTGATAACCAGTGATCGTCTATAAAATGCTTTCTACTAGTCAAAACACATTTCTTAAACTGGAAATACAGGTGGCCCTTGAACGGTACCATGTGGGCCCACTGATATGTGAGTTTTTCCCACAGTAAATTCTGCAGTACCACGTAATCATGGTTGGTTGCATCCATGGATACAGAAACAGGGATATGCAGGAACCACGTATACAGAGGACCAACTGTAAGTCACAGGGAGATTTTCAACTTCCCAGAGGGTGGCATCTCAACACCCACTTTGTTCCAGGGTCAACTGCAGTTATTCAAAACCACTAAAAACTTGGGAGAAAGCATATCTAAGTGAAACTTAGTAATGGAAGAGCTAGTAATCATCGTCTAACAATTGTTTAATAAAAAAACATTAAAAAGAATAAAGTAGTCACTAATGGTAGGAGGAATGGGACTAGAGATGGAGAAGTTCCCAATGATCCCAAGCTGTTGAAATCTGACTTCCACAGAAAGTCTGATCAATTCTAATTACAGACGTGCTGGAACAGCTGATACATAAGTGCCAAGCAACGGTTCCCTGAGAATGTTCTGGGTAACAGAAACGCATCTTTCCTTAGTAATGAGCAGAATGCTTTTAAAGTGGCAATTGTCTAGGATGTCAAAACAAGCTAGTGATCTATGATTTGGTCACAGAAATCAGAGCTTGAAACTTAGGATGCTTGGATATTGCCTGAATATTTCACATATCATCCAAAGGCTTTATAGTTTCCGAGAAGATGAGAAGAGTTTTCCCCAGCAATCAGCCATCAAGTTTAGGCTTAAAAAGCAAAGAACAAAGCAAAAGCTACACTATTTCTGAAAGGGCTCTAACGGAATCTTAGTTCCAGTTCCCAAACTAAGCCACCCCCTAAGAGGTCCAGCCTTCTTTTGGGCAACGTCACAACGTTCACATGGGGAAGAAGGCCAAAGTGGCTGCCAGGGTGCAGACCGCAGGCTCACCTGACTGCGCCAGCTCAGGACGGGACTGCCGAGTGACCCCTGGCTGGAGGCTGCTGAGGCCTGCCTCGGGGGTGCATGGTGGCTCTTTTCCTCCCGTGGTCCATTTGGAAGGAGAGTGCTTCAGAGATGACAAAGAACAGGAAAACAAAAATTCACACACAAGGAAAAGAAAAGTCCCCCTTACTAAGGCACATCGCACACATGATCCTAGCAAGTCATAACATAAGCCTGTAAGCCAGCCACACCTTGGGTACAAAAGTGCTGAAGGTGAGAACAAACATCCTGGGAAGACACCCTGGAGAGAGGCTGACTACAGAGCAGATCCTGACAGAGAGCAGAAAGAGGTGGCCCTCGGCTTGTACATCTTTCCAGGCTGGGGATGAAAATCAAGTAATGGCCCAATCAGAAGAGAGAAATTTTGAGTATATGTTAGTAATAGCAACAATTACTTAACTAATCCTTCTCTTCTTGCTTCAGACAAAAATATGCAGACATGTCTACCTCATTACCACCTAAGGATCCAAAGAAAGGAATCATTTATTCACAATTTCTGAATGTCTGAAAGGCTAAAGATCGAGAATTTTTTCACAGTGAAGCTTTCCAAAGTCGTTAGAAGAGGTAGATGAGCCCTTGTAGAAATCTACCTGCTTTTCTGGTCACCTTACAGGAGAAAAACGAAGCCCACTCGTGTTGACTTACCCTCTCTACTTGATGGCACTTTCTCAAAGCATCCCCGTACCGCCCCAGTCGCTGGTAAGCGGAGATGCACTCCGTCTGAAACCACATGCACTGCATCTCATTCAGGCTCTCCATGGCAGACGCCCCTTCCTGAAACGGAAGCAGTCAAATAAAGGAAGCAAACAACACAAGAGAGCCTAAAACCCCCGTCTTCCCTTTACAACAATGTCTATGAGGATTACGGTGACAATAAGGAGCAGTGACAAGTTATATAATAAACACATCAATATGATTCCAAAAGGCTCCTCCTACCAACTTAAAACTCTATGTCTTATTTACCCAGCTCTCTTGAGACAGTCAACAACCTACACAGAAAAGACTACAGGTTACTGAAGCTAAGTTTTAAACACCAAAGCTTTTATTTAACCTATTTAAGACAGGGATCCTATGAAGCACTGCCTATCGTTTGTCTATTAAGCAAAAGCCACTTAATCTTTTCCTTTCTGACTTAGGATTACTGCTATTTACAGCACTGTTTTCAAATCTCTTCACAGTAGCTTCAAGCCCGCTTTTCAGTTTTGCACGTCTCCTTCCTCCACATCAAGCCATCAGTTGTCACTTCCTTTCACAACTATGTCTATGAGGGTTATTATGACAATAAGGAGCAGTAGTGAATTAAATAATAATACATTAAAGTTTTTTTAAATAAAAAGAATAGTCGTGAATTCAGGCTCCGTGTGTTTTTACAGGAGAACGCAAAGCTCAGAGTACCTGGTTTCAGTGCAGCGACAATGGAGCTTTGTCACAATTCAGAACAGCTATTTAAAGTGTATTTTATGTGACCCCAAGAATGACAGCAAAGATATGGGTATATTTACATAAGTTTAGTTCTTCATTTCTTTTATCCACTGTTTAAGTTATCAGTTTAATTTTCAGAATTCTCATTGAAAGTATAAAAACTAGTTATCTCTGGGTAAATAAAATTATGGTGGTATTTTATGGCTACAGATATTCCATCATTTGATAACTACATACATTTATAAGAAATCTACCATATTTTTCATTTCAAAACTTTACCAACTAGAACTATTCAACCTGCCTCAGCAACTCTACGAATACTATAAACCGAAAAATCTGCAGGAAGGAGACAGGAGCACTTCACGTACGCATTACAGAGCAGACATAAACTGACAGTGAGGTCAGCAGCAGCCCTCCTCCCCCAGCTCACTGTTACCCACCACCATTAGGGACACGCCCGGCCAGCGAAGCAGTGTGGACAAACTAGCAAGCTCTCCACACGGCACAGCAACCTGTCAAGAGGGGATGACTGCAGGCAATTACGATGAGCAAGTTGAGCCCCAGACTTTGGGAACTACTTTCCTCACACAGCTGAGCTTTCCCCTTCTTTCTCATCCTCCTGGGTCTTTTCAGACATGTCCGAGCTGGCTGTGGTTTGCTGCGTGGGTGTTTTGTTGTTGCTGTTTTTTAAACCACTGAACTTATTTCATTAAATATCCTCATTTCTAACCGTACTTTGCTTCTCATCTCTACACGGCTTCCCAGATGGCTCAGTGGTAAAGAATCTGCCTTGAAACGCAGGAGATGGATTTCGATCCCTGGGTCAGGAAGATCCCCTGGAGAAGGAAATGACAACCCACTCCAGCATTCTTGCCTGGAAAAGCCCATGGACAGAGGAGCCCAGCAGGCTACAGTCTATAGGGCTGCACAGAGTCAGACATGACTGAAGAGACTAAGCATACACACACCAGAAGCACATGCACACTCGTCAACCACAGTAAGAAATCATACTTAGGATATGAACTAAACAAGATTAAAAAAATGGCAACAAAAGTGAATTCCGAGGAACTATAGCAGCAAACTTCACACATCGCCAGAGAATTCAAGTTTAATTTTACTAACTCAGACAATGACATGCTATTTCTTACCCTTGTGAACTTGGAGCACGTTTCCTCTGCTTCTTTTATCATATTTGCCCGAAGCATATACTTTGCACATTTGGAATTGATGAATCTATCAGCCGTATCCAAAGACTGAGCTTCATCCATCCAACTGACAGCTTCTCTGAGATTACCCATATGCTTTAAGAGATGAAAGTATTAAAGACATCACTGTTATGATTAAGAGAATATGGGTACGATACAACATAAAAAGTTCTTAAAGACAAATTAGAAATGTTACATTTCTGTCAAATCTATCTAGAAATTTTTAGATACATTAAAATTCATACTTACTAAGAGCTGAAAGAAACAATTAATACTGACTACATGACTATGCAACATAAAACTCCTTAGGATTATTAGCGTATTGGGAATAATCAGGGTGCCCTAAAGTTATCTCCACACAGAAAGAACTCCATGGGTCCTTCAGTTCAGTTCAGTTCGGTTCAGTCGCTCAGTCGTGTCCGACTCTCTGCGACCCCATGAATCACAGCACGCCAGGCCTCCCTGTCCATCACCAACTCCCGGAGTTCACTCAAACTCATGTCCATCGAGTCAGTGATGCCATCCAGCCATCTCATTCTCCGTCGTCCCCTTCTCCTCCCATCCCCAACCCCTCCCAGTGAGTCAACTCGTCGCATGAGGTGGCCAAAGTATTGCAGTTTCAGCTTTAGCATCAGTCCTTCCAATGAACACCCAGGATTGATCTCCTTTAGAATGGACTGGTTGGATCTCCTTGCAGTACAAGGGACTCTCAAGAGTCTTCTCCAGCACCACAGTTCAAAAGCATCAATTCTAGGCATGGGTCCTTAAAATGACCAAATTCTTCAACTATTCAAAAAACATGACCAAGATTTTACCTTGTAAATTTTTGCTTTCATATAGAATAATTCTATTAGAGTTGGAGTGCTAGCAATTGCAGCATTAATATAATCCAAAGCCAAAGAATACTGCCCAAGGTTATCAAAGTGCTGTGCCAGGAAGTAATGAACCCAGAGTAGTGTCGTTGGGGGTTCCTTCTCCCCATTCTCTGCAATCAAACAAACATAAAATTATTATAAGGAATGAGGCAAAGTGAAGCAATTCGCTTTCTTTCTCCCAATGCATAATGAAATCAATAACTGTTACAATAAAAATCCAGTAAAAATGACCAATTTCAACAGAAAGAGATACAACCTCCAGTCACAAAGTTGAGAAAGCAGCAGCCAAGCAGAGGAATGATGCTGGTTTCACAAGCTTCTACCCACACCTCACGCCAAAGAAACAGTCTGGGAAGAAGAGGCAGATCAACCTAATTCTATGAATTCTCAGGCAGACAGCATTAAGGCAGCAGGTCCGGGAAAAGCCAAGGAAAATAGCCTGGAGAAGACATGTTCCTAACCACCACGGTAAAACTTCCACAGAGGCAAGAACTGCCAGGGCTTACGTGGCTCGTCCAGGCCTCAACACAGACCAGGGAAACCCAAAGTTGAAGGGTATCAGGAGGGTACACTCTTGACAAGATGGTCACAAACAACCATCTGACCTCTATCTGGCTCCCCATTCTGTGCCCTGAAACCACAGAAGAATAAACAAGAAATACCAAGCTCTCAAAATGGGTATCAGAAAGGAAGACACACAGGTACAAAACAAGGTAGGAAGAGCAGAAAGGAGAATTTACTCATGTTACCTCAGAAGACAAGAAGGTCTCCTAGACTAGCTGACCAAATGAAATGACATGCAAACACACAAATTAACATAAATTAAGACACAAATAATAAATATAAGCAAAGAGCCAAGCATTATCTTGCTCCTCTCATATACACTGTCAGGAGGGATCAAATATCTGAGGGGGAAAAGTTCTTTACAAGAACTCCAGCTAGTATTAATAAATGCAGAAGGAATGATGATCAGAAATAAGGGATCAAGGCAATTTTTGCAGTGGCTGCAAAAATCATCAGGTAAATGACCAATAAGAAACACTGCATGGCCAGATTAGGCTGACAAACATTTGAATTCTGATGAATCTTAGTTTCACAAAAAGACAATCAGAATGTCTTCGGCCTTCAGATGTGCTATAACAGGAAGTTCAAGGTGTCACCTATGAAGTATTCACATGGAACCCAAATCTAATCAAGCCTATAAACCCTCCCCAGAGGAACAGAGCTCAGGACTCTGTGCTTCCATTGCAGGGGCAAGGGTTCAGTTCCTGGTCGGAAACTAAGATCTTGTATGTGTGCAGCACAACATGCAAGACAGGAAAAAAAGCGCCTACAAATCTAACGAAGTCTGTAAGAAATACAGATGACAGCAAGATGTATTAAACGCTACCATGAGGAGACAATCGGCGAAATTCAAAGCACGCTGCCTTCCACGAGATAAATGACCTTTCAACAGACAGTCTTTAAAAAAGGGGAGAAAGAAGGACAGGACAGTACCACCAAGATTAAAGGAATATCAGAAACATAAACAAATGTAAACTGTGGACCTAAGTTGGATCCAGACTTAAAGAAACCAATTATACATTTTTTAAAATAATCAGGAAAGTCTGTATGTGGACTAGGTATTAAGATATGTGGTATGAGAGTTACTTTTGTGGAAGACACACTAGGGCTTCCCCCGTGGCTCAGCAGTAAAGAATCCACATGCAATGCAGGAGTTGCGGGTTCGATCCGTGGGTCAGAAGATCCCCTGGAGGAGGGCATGGCAAACCACTCCAGTATTTTTGCCTGGAAAATCCCATGGACAGAGAAGACTGGCAGGCTACAGTCCATGGGGTCGCAAAGAGTCGGACACAACTGAGCACATGAACACAAAAGGAGAAAGAACAAAAAACTAGGAATTCAGGAAAACTACATCTTAACATTAACTACTGGATCTTGGTCAAGCTACTCAACCACTTGAATCAGTTTACTCATATTAAAATGGGGTTAACTCCCACTTCACAAGGTTATGGAAAGTTTTAATTACTTTAGATTGCAAGTGCTCTTCTCATTTCATTCACTAATTAAAAAACTAGAGAACAGCTATCATGTAGCACATAATGAACATAATTTTACTGTAAGTGATTAAAAATGGACTGAAATGAGTAATCAAATTTCAACTCAATATAATGTAAACTTACCATAAGGGCTAAAAAAGTCACACGTTTTAAGAGAGGTTTCGTAATTAGTAACAAGCTCCTGGATTATGGAAACCTGTTAAAGAAACATAGTTTTAAAATTTTTAAACCTTTTATTAACGTATTTTATTTATTATGGATTAAATTAGATTTGGAAACAATATACAGTGTATTTCAGAACAATAAGTTAACTATAAACTGAGATGCCTGCTTTCCCCACCTCCACCCTCCATGTTGGAGCGGAAATGAGAAAAACACAGAAAATGTACTGCTCTCTCTATTAATAGTAAACAGAATCTCAATAATTAGTTTCAAATAATGAAACTAATAGACAAATTATCACTAGTTACTACACACTCCTTTTTGGCCAATGAACACACCTGTATAATTTATTAACAGTTTATCACTTTTTGCTTCCCACTGTTACAGGGTGAAGTTGTAAGCCATTATACTCTCAGATTTTCTAAAACATCAATACAAAAAAAAGTCAAGTGAAATAATGTAAACTACACAGTGAGTTGATGGAAGAAGTAAACTTGTAATTAAATGTTTAAACTCTGTTTTCAGTGATCATTTTAATAAATTTTCATTCCAATGCTATACTTAGGTAGGACTAAAATATCATAAGCTACACTGCAAACATGCTATGCCCAGAAAGTACAAAAGAAAAGTGACATGAATTAGAAGTGGCAGGAAAAAAGAAGCTTCTATGTAGTTGGTTTTAAATGTCTGTTGATGTTACCTGTTCAGAATGCATCAGAAAATATAGCCATCTTATTTATGAACTTCAGAAAAACAAAGGTCAAAAGTGAAGAAAAACAATTAAAATTTATAACAGTATTTGATCAATATAGTATTATTTTAATACCATCCCACTGACAGCAGTCAAAAAACAAAAGATCAAATTAAAACACTTCTCAGGCCTATATATCTTTCTGATAAGAATACTGCGCTATATGGTGTAATTCTCTCAGATAGAAGGGCAATAAGGAACACGTGGGACAATATATTAACAGTAGGGGAAAATATGTAACATAAAAAAAAAAAAGGAAGAATTTACACTCATTACTGAAAATATGACCAATGGATTAGGGTAGTGGAATATGAATACAGTCTTTTAAAAAAAATGTAACAATAATGCTGTATTATTTAAACAAGATATTTAAAACAAAGATCATTTTAAGGGTCACACAGAGTCGGACACGACTGAAGTGACTTAGCAGCAGCAGCAGCAGACCCATATCTAGTAAGAAGACTGAACAAGAAATCAAAACCTACCAACAAAGAACAGCCCCGGACCCTATGGCTTCAATGGTGAAATCTACTGAACAGTTTAAAAATGAACACCAAACTTTCCCAAAAAACTGAAGTGAAGGGAACACTTCCAAAATCATTCCACAATTACTCTCATACCAAAATCAGAAAAAAACACCACAAGAAAACTACTGACCAATACTCATGATGAACATGGATGCAAATCCTCAACAAAATATAGGCCTTGCAGCAGCAAGCTAAAAGGATCACACACCGTGACCAGGAGGAATTTATCCCTGGGATGCAAGGACGGTGCATCTTAAAAACTGATGAATATACATGCCATGTCAACAAAATGAAGGTAAAACCCCACGTAATTGTATTAATTGCTACAGAAAAAGTGTGTGATGAATTTCACCACTCTCTCATTATAAGAACACTTATCGAACCATGAATAGAAGGAAATTATCTCAATATAATTGATGACAAATATGAAAAACCCACAACGAACATCAGACTCAATGGGGAGAGACTGGAAGTATTTCCATTACTAAGATTAACAACAAGGCAAGGATGCCTGCTTTCATCACATCTACTCAACACAGTTCTGCAAGTCCTACTGCTGGAAGGCAAGAAAAAGAAAGAAAAGGCATCCAGATTGTAAACAAAGAAGTCAAAATTTTTGATGTTTTACAAAAAACCAGCAAGACACAGAAAGTCCATACACAAAAATCAGCTGCACTTTTACACATAAAAAAATCTGAAAAAGAAATTACTAAATCAACTTCATTCACAATAGCATCAAAAAGAATAAAATACTTAGAAATGAACTTAACCAAGGAAGTGGAAATGCTTGTACAATGAAAACTATAAAACACTGCTGAAAAAAATTCAAGATGACATAAATAAATGGAAACACATCCCACATTAATGAACTGGAAATTTTAATTTTATTAAAATATCAATACTACCCAAAGAGACCTATAAACTCAATGCTATCTCCATCAAAATCCCAATGCTTTTTTTCCAGAAATAGACAAGCCCGTTCTAAAATTAAGATTTGGACTCTCAAAGAATCCAAATAGCCAAAACAATCTTTAAAAAGAACAAAACCAAGAAGACTCACTTCTGATTTCAAAACATACTACAAAGTTACAGTAATTTAAAAAAAAAAATACAGTGTGGTATTAGCATAAAGATGGACATAGAGACTAATGGAAAAGAATCTAGAGTCCAGAAACAACGCCCACATTGGTGATTTTTTACAAGAGTGTCAACACCAATCAATGGAGAAATAAAAGTCTTTTCAACAAATGGTATTGGGAAAACTTGATGTGCACACTCAAAAGAATGAAGGTGAACTTAACCTAATTCCACATACAAAAATTAACCCAAAGGATCAAAGACCTAAAACAATGAAACTCTTAGAAGAAAACACAGGACAAAAGCTCCACAGTATCAGGTTTGACAATGATTTCTTGGATATAACACCAAAGGCACAGGGAACAAAAGAAAAAATTGACAAATTGGACTTCACGAAAAGTGAAAAATGTGTTCAAGATGACATCCACCAAATGGCAACCCCTAGAATGGGAGAAAAGATCTGCAAATCATGTCTCTAATAAGAGGTTAGTATCCAAAATACATAGAGAACTAAAATTCAACAACAAAAACCCCATTCAATGTTTGATAAAATACTTAATAAACATTTGTCCAAAGATATACAAACAGCCAGTAAGCACACGAAAAGATTTGCAACACTGCCAGTCATTAAGGAAATCCAAGTCAAAACTATGATGAGATGCCACGTCATACCCAGGAGGATGGCTATCTAAAAACAAACAAAAAACAGAAAACAACTGCAGACAAGGATGTTAAAAAAAAAAAAAAAAAGGAAACTGTGCACTACTGGTGGAAAGTGGTCCAGCTGCTGTGGAAAACAGTATGGCATGCTACAATTCCATTCTCTCCAATCATTCCACCTTCACCCTCTCCCACAGAGTCCCAAAGACTGTTCTAAATGCCTATGTCTCTTTTGCAGTCTCGCATGTATATTATCATAAGTGACCAGTCCAGGTTCGACGCATAAATTTTCCTCTGTTCATTTCTTTGCATTTGTGCTTTTTTAATAAAATTCTTTTTAAAAAAAAAAAAAACAGTATGGCAGTGCCTCAAAAAATCAAAAATAGGATTACCAAATGATCCAGCAATTCTACTTCTGCTATATAGCCAAAAGACTGAAAGAAGATCTCTAAGAAATATTTGTACACCATGAACATAGCACTGCTCATAACTGGCACAACGTGGAAGCAACCCAAATGTGGTAGCGACAGACGGTAGGTATCATTCAGCCATGAAAAGAATTCTGCAATGTGCTACAACTTGGATGAACCTTGAGGACATTATGCAAAAGGAAATAATCTAGTCACAAAAAGACAAATACCATATGATTCCACTTAAATGAGTTACTTAGAGTAGTCACAATCATCAAGCTGTAAAGTTTGTTGCTAGGGGCTGCTGAGTCATTTCAGTCGTGTCCGACTCTGTGTGACCCCACAGACAGAAGCCCACCAGGCTCCCCCGTCCCTGGGATTCTTCAGGCAAGAACACTGGAGTGGGTTGCCATTTCCTTCTCCAATTGCTAGGGGCTAGAGGGAAGGAAAAACAGAGTTACTGTTTAATGGGCACAGAGTTTTATTAATAGTGCCACAAGATAAAAAGAGTTATGGGGATGGATGGTGGTCATGGTTACAAGAAAAGATGAATGTATTTAATACCATTAAATCATACACTGAAAAATGGTCAACATGGTAAACCTTATGTTAAGTGTATTTTGCCACATAAAACAACAAAAGTGATTCAGCGCAATCCTCTGACCATTAATATCATAAATGTTAACATTAGCATGACCTGGTAATTTGTAGACATGCAAATTTCTGAGCAAACCCCACATTTATAGACTCAGAAACTTGAGTCTAGCAACATTTTCAGCAAACCTTCTATAAATAATTCTAATATACCCTAGGGTTTGAGAACTGATTTTTTTAAATGCTGCAATAAGACTACTACTATGAAGCAAAATAAGAAGTAATGGGCATTTTAAAGTCACCAGGACTAATTTCATTCAGACTATGTGTAACTTAAAAAAGACCTTCAGGTTCAACTTAATTTGGCGCTCAACTTATGGAAGCAAAAAGTTTTTCATGAACTTACACTACCATCTACTGGCTGTTACTAAAACTGCAGCTAGAGTAGATTTTTAAGTAAGGATGTACCTTTTTGCATCTCTAGGGCGGAATACATTTTAAAAATCAGTTTTAATAATTTTTAAAAGTACAACAAAATACTGTAAGCTACACATAATAATATTACACTCTTAATAAAGGAGTGCAAATACTACTGAATAAAATAGAATCTCTAGCTTCAGAACTCAAAAACAAGACTTGAGGGAATAAATCAAGGTAATGGAAAGTTCACATGAAATGTTCTAAATAAAAAACTGCAGAGATCACTGTCCTTCCTGGTTTACCTGGCATATATATTGAATCTAAAAAATATGTATTATATTCACTCACTAAGTAATTAACTAAAAAATTCAATTTTCCAAACTTGTCTATGAAAGTTAGTCTGAGTTTTACTGAGGTATAAAGGATCCATTTTACTTCAAGTTTACTTACCATTTACACTGCAATTATACTGCATAATTATATATTCAGTTATATAATTGTTTACCATATAACTACAGTCAGTTGTACACTATAACTGTATATTCAACTTCTTTCTTCTAAAACTTAATAAGTAATGGCTAGTCTTGAAAATAGTATTTCCACTGGCATTTAAAATCAAGAAGTCCAATCTACTCATATTAGGTATCTAATTATCACAATAAAACTTCAAGCCTCAAAATAGTTTAAAATCACACAAAATTCTCTATGAACTGAAAATATTTCAAAGTTCAACCACCTTCTCCTGATTTAAATACTTTCTTCTAACAGTTATATCTGACCAGGATTGTAAAAGCTTTGCTTTTGCTAACCGAATCTAACATGGGCAAATATGACTATTGTAGATAATTTCCCTAAATTACTGACTGCCCTTAACCAGCTTTTCTTATATATGAGTTAAAAGAATTCTTTATTAACCTTAAAGCAAAGTCCTACAAAACATACATGACACACAATTTTTCACAGTATAAATACAGATCGAGTTTAAAATGTTACTGTAAAACATGAAAGCCACTGAAACTGTCTTTTCAAATTTTTTTAATCCAAATGAGAAAACCAAGCACAACAGTTTATCAACAAGGACCAAAACTGGATTAATTTATAATGAATATACAATTAACATAAGGGACAATTTTGGTCCCCAAGCAGCTAGCTAAACTGTCCAAGAACTGTGACACTAAAATGACACTAACTTCTTGCAGACATGACCTCTGAAGGAGTAAGGATGGTGAGAGAGCTGAAATCTTCTCTGAACCAAGAACTTTACAAACTTTATCATGTAATTAAAACACACATCAACTCTTTCAGTATTAATTGCTCCAATTTTATGATCCAGAAACAGATTCAGGTAGCTGCTCACGCAAATACGTGATGGAGTCAGGATTCCACACCAGGCTTGACTCCACAGCAATGCTCTTTTCCCTATACCAGTATTTCCGAAAGGGTGACCACACAGCTAATTCACCAACCGAAACTTTTATAGTTAGATTTTAATATTAGATTTTTACTTTATCAGTATAAAAACTGTATTAACACAAATCTGGCTTTTATGAAAGACAAAAAAAGTAATCAAATTTGGTGAAAAATACTAAATAAATAACACTGTAGTGGTTACATAGATTTGGCAAAAATTGTGAAAGGGATTAATAAATAAGTTGACATGATACTATACTAAGACATTTTCCTAGGTAGGAAAAGTACTTGCTTTTATTTTCCTCTCCCAAAATTTAACTGCTTTTAAACAAGAAATGAATTCATGAAGGTCATTACAATTAACGGTTGATCAGCATATCTGAAAAATACTAACTCTGACTCTGTTGCTGCTGCAAATAATGCCTTTTGGAATTTTTAACGACAGAATTTTTTTCCTTTAGTGAGAAATCCAGGATTCTAAGAAATATTGTTTTTTTAAAATCCTTTTTTCAGAGATGCTGTATTTGCAATAATTACTGCAAAAGGGGGAAAAGGCTATTTTAGGTGTTGTGAGCTAGCTGTTGCCACAGAGAGAACCAGTGACCATAAGATCTGCAGAGTTAGATAAAAGGGCTTTTATAAGAGGAGTGGACAGAGCTAGAAAGAGCCTGGTGTGGGGAAGCGGGATAAGAGGACAGCAAATAGCACCGTGTTTTATTCTGACACCAGCCTCTTCTCCAGGAGAGACCCAGGAATAGGGGCTGTCTGCTGTCTCAGACTGAGAGCAGGCTCAAGTTCAGGGACCTCCTCCTGGCCATGACCCTTTACAGTCACCACCTACACCAAAGCAACTCCCCTCTTTCTGTTTTCTTCTCTTCCTCCTCAGTCTGCAGAATCTAAGAAATATTCTTAATGCGGTTCTTCTATTATTTGGAGCATCTAAGAAAAAATCCCTTATACTGCCCTTAAGTACAAATCAAACTCTTGCTTTCCTTGGTAATTACTCCCATATATAGTCTTCTGAAACACCTAGTTTTCCAGAAGTATATGGGAAATGAAGCATTTCTGGAATCATTCTGCTTGACCATTAACTGTGATGTCATTTTTATAATGATGACAGAACTCTAATTATTTTTACAATGCTGCTCAGCTTCATTTTCTCCCCTAACTTACCTTCACAATTAGTTAGTAAATAGATATAAAACTCAATTTTATACCCACCTGAGTTAGTTCAAAAGAAAGGAACAAAGATACCTTAGAGACAATATATTCCAGGATCAACATCTAGTTCCCTCCCACCTCCAGCAACAAATTATAGGTGTTTCCCAGTAACCAGAGCCAAACAATTCAGTACTTTCCACAAAAATATTTCAACAATGTTCATGATGATTCTCTTTCTTCACTGAACAGGCCAAGTGTTCTGTACCTCTTTGGGCCTACTGTCATCGGTTTCCAAAGGTCACAAATACCTCAACAGGTCCTTCAGCTGAATGAGGATCCTGACATATTTTCACAGTTATGGGCAGATTTAACACAGGAAAGAAAGGCTGTCTTGGAAGCAGCCTGCCTTCCCTTCCTGTGTATGGACAGCCATGCATTTTCTGTTGAGACAGCTGCGCTTCACCAGTCTGTCTCATCAAGCACTCAGTTTCCATGTTCTCACTCATGTTCAGCGCACCTACGCACCGACGTCCAGCTTCAACGGAATCAAATGGACCTGTAACAACCCATGCAAACCGTGATGATTCACTGCGTTCACTCAAGAGTCTGAAACAGTGAACTGCTACAGAAGGAAACTGCCAGGTACTCTGCTCTATAGGTGAAAATGCAAGATCAGAATTAATTTCCACCTCTTACCAGCGTCATCTTGGTTTCTTTCAAAACCCCCCCAAAATATTTTTCAAGTATATGTTGTAACCTTGAATTTATCCTTCAACTAAAAATAAAGAAATTTTTTTTAAAAATTGCAAAAAGATGAACAAATTAAACATAAAACCAGCAGAAGTAAGGATATAATAAAGATCAGATTTGAAGACTAGTGGAAAAGAAAACAGAGAGAGGGATCAACAAATTGAAAACTTGGGCTTCAGAAAAGACTGACAAAACTGGCTAGCCTTTAGTTACACTGACCAAGAAAAAAAGACTGAAGCTATTAAAACTAGGAATCAAAGACACTACTTATTACTGACTTCATAGAAGTAAAATGATTATAAAGAAATATGATGAACAATTATATGCTAATATTGGATCATTTAAGTGGACAAACTTCTAGAAAAACAAATCTCAGAAGCCAAATAAGAAGAAATAGAAATTAATCAATAATAAACAAACAGCTGAAACAAGTAATCAAAAACAACCCACAAAGAAAAGTGCAGCCCCAGACAGCTTCACTGGTAAATGTTACCAAATATTTAACACCAACACCAATCTTCACAAATTTCTCAAAAAAAGAAAAAAAGAGAGAAAATTTCCCACTCATTATAAAGTCATTATTACCCTGACATATCAAAGCCAGACAAAGACATTACAAGAAAACTACACAGTATTTGTTAGAAATTCGGACACAAAAATCCTTTATGGAACTCTAGCAAGTTGAACCTGAAGTGAAGTCGCTCAGTCATCTCCAACTCTTTGCAACCCCATGGACTGTACTCCCCCAGACTCCCTCGTCCATGGGAGTTTCCAGACAAGAATACTGGAGTGGGTTGCCATTTCCTTCTCTAGGGATCTTCCTGACCCAGGGATCAAACTCAGGTCTCCTGCATTACAGGCAGACTCTTTACCATCTGAGCCACCAGAGAATCCCAAATGCAGGAGACCCCGATTTGATTCCTAGGTCTGGAGGATCCGCTGGAGAAGAGATAGGCTACCCACTTCAGTATTCCTGGGCTCCCCTTGTGGCTCAGCTGGTAAAGAATCTGCCTCCAATTCGGGAGATCAGGATTCAATACCTGGATTGGGAAGATCTCCTGGAGAAGGGAAAGGCTACCCACTCCAGTATTTCGGCCTGGAAAATTCCATAGAGTCACAAAGAGTCGGGACACGACTGGGCAATTTTCACTTTCAAATTGAACCTAGCAACACAGTGGGTTTTATCACACTAATGCAAAGTTGTTTAACATCTGAAAATCAATTACTGTATGACATAATTATCAATAGAATAAAAAATAAACACATGATCATCTCAATAAACATAGAAAAAGAATTTGATAAAATTCAACACCCTTTCAAAACAAAAATGTTCAACAAACCCAAAGTAGGAAGGAACTTCCTCAACATCATAAACAGCATATACAAACATATCCAGAGTTAAAACAATATTTAATGGAGAAAGACTAGAAGCATTCCCATTGAGACCAAGAACAAGACAAAAATGTCAATTCTTATAATTTCTATTCAACATATATTGGGGGTTCCAGATAGGACAAGTAGTCCAAAAAATAAATAAAAGGGATACTAACTATAAAGGAAGAAATAAAACTTTCTATCTGCACATGACAGGAATTCATTATACCAACTGTAACAACTAGTAAACAGACTTATCAAGGCTGCAGAATATAACAAAAATATAAAAAAATCTTACTAGCAAGAAAAAAAAACAAACCTGAAAAATTAAATTAAGAAAATAATCTCAATCCAAAGAACACAAGAACACTAATCCAAAAAGACAGATGCACCTTCTACGTTCACTGCAGGATTATTTACAATAACCAAAATATGGAAACACCTTAGATGTCCATCAGTGGATAAATGGATAAAGATGTGGTATGGACTCTCCTCAGCCACAAAAAAGAATGACATCTTACCATTTGCCACAACAAGGATGGACCTCAACAGTGTTATGCTAAGTGAAGTAAGTCAGAGAGGGACAAATGTCACATGATTTCACTCACACACAGACTCTTAAAAAAAAGAACAAGATAAAACAAAAACTGATAGATTCACAGACTGGAGAGGGACAGGGAGTTGGGGGTGAGTGTAGAGTGGGTGAAGGGGCTCAACTGTGAGCTGATGGGTGGCAACTAGGCTTGTAGCGGTGAACAAAGTACAGTGTACACAGATGTCAAATTGCAACTGGCTCTATGTAAGTTTCAACATGTGCACCTGAAAATTATAAATTTCCCATAATGGAAATTCCCAAAGTGATCTACAGATTCAAAGCAATCCCTATAAAATCCCAGCTGGCCTCTCTGTAGAAGCTGAAAAACTGATCCTAAAATTCAAATAAAAATAAATCCTTAATGGCCAAAAGAAGATTTAAAAAAAAGAACAAACAAGGAATATTCACACTTCCTAATTTAAAAAACTACCTGAAAGCTATAGTAAACAAGACAGTGTGATACAGCCCAAGGGTAGACATACAGAGAGCCCAGAAATGAACCCTCACATTCATGGTCTATTTATTTACAACAAGGTTATCTAGCCTTTCAAGGGGAAAAAAAAAAGTAAATGGTGATAGGAAACTAGACAGACAATGCAAAAGAATAAGGCTGGACTCCCATCTCACATCATATACAAAAATGAACACAGAATGAATCAGACTTTAATATAAGAACCAAAAGTACAAACCCAGGAGTAAACATGTATAGATCTTCACGACCCCAAATTTGGACATGGTTTCTTAATATACAACACAAAAGCACAAAAGATAAAATGGGGTTTATCAAGACACTTTCAAGAAAGTAAAAAGACAATCCACAGAAGAACAGAAAATATTTTCAAATATTTATTATTTCAAATATCATATGTCAGATAAGAAACCTGTTTCTAGGATACATTTAAAAACTTAAAATTAATAATAAAAAAATAAATAACCCAATTAAAAACTGGGCAAAGAACCTGAATTGACATTTCTCCAAGGAAGATATACAAATGGCCAACAAGCACTTGAAAAAATGCTTAAAATCATCAGTCATCAGGGAAATGCAAACCAAACCCACAAGGAGATAGCACTTCACACCCACCAGGATGCAGGTCACAATCAGATATCATATAGTAACAAGCGGACTGCTGGTGAGGATGTGCAGAAATCAGAACACTAATAAACCGCTTGTTGGAATGTAAAACGGTAGCAGCACATTGGGAAAGAGCCTGACAGTTTTTAAAAAGTTTAAACATGGAGTTAGCATTTGACCAAGCAATTCCACTACTGGAGTATATACACCCAAAAGAAATGAAAACGTGTACATGCAAAAAACTTTACACAAATATTCATAGCAATATGGGTACTAACCAAAAGAGACAAACAACCAAAATGTCCATCAACTGATAGATAAAATGCTCTATAGCCATACAATGGGACATTATTTAGACATAAAAGGAGAAGTACTCATGTTACCACATGGATGAAAATATTTATGCTAAGTATAAGACACCAGAGAGAGAAAAAACCACGGTTTGATTCCGTTTGTATGAAATACTCAGAACAGACAAATCCATAAACAGAAAGTAGACTAGTGGCTGCCTGATTGGGGGAGTGGGAGTGGGCAAATATGAATGGGAGGTTTCTAAAATTATCATGGTGATGGTTAGAAAACTCTGAATATACTAAAAATCAGTGAATCTGTAAGCTTCAAATACGTCAGTTTTATGGTATGAGAACTGTATCTCAACAAAGCTATTAACAGGGGGGTAAGCTACTGACGGAGAAGGCAATGGCAAGCCACTTCAGTATTCTTGCCTAGAAAATCCCATGGATGGAGGAGCCTGGTAGGCTGCAGTCCGTGGGGTCGCTAAGGGTCGGACACGACTGAGCGACTTCACTTTCACTTTTCACTTTCACACATTGGAGAAGGAAATGGCAACCCACTCCAGTGTTCTTGCCTGGAGAATCCCAGGGACAGGGGAGCCTGGTGGGCTTCCGTCTATGGGGTCACACAGAGTCAGACACGACTGAAGTGACTTAGCAGCAGCAGCAGTAAGCTACTGACCCCTGAGCGGGAGAGCCCAAGGACACTGCTATATACCCTACAATACACAGGACAGTCCCCTAACAAAGGATTGTCTAGCCCAATATGCTGATGATGCAATTCTTCCCTATAAGGGGCTGTCCTCTGGATTGCAGAATGTTTACCATCATCCCAGGGCTCTACCAATGTGAGGTGTCGAGCAGCACACCGCCACCACAGTGACAAGTCTCCAGACACCGCAAAAGGCCCCTGGAAGCCTAACTCCCTTCCCGTCCCACCCTGTGAAGCAGTGCTAGAGACGAAGAAGACTTTCCAAATGTTTAAAACAACAGATGAAATTCTACAACAGAAATAAAGATCAACAAATCTGGTTACATTAAAGTTTAGCTTATTTATATTTAAAAGAAAAAAATCTCCTGAGAAATGCAAACACAAGAAAATATTTAACACTGTCTAAGACGCTTACTCCTTGGAAGGAAAGTTATGACCAACCTACACAGCATATTAAAATGCAGAGACATTACTTTGCCAACCAAGGTCCATCTAGTCAAGGCTACGGTTTTTCCAGTTGTCATGTATGGATGTGAGAGTTGGACTGTGAAGAAAGCTGATCGCCGAAGAATTGATGCTTTTGAACTGTGGTGCTGGAGAAGACTCTTGAGAGTCCCTTGGACTGCAAGGAGATCCAACCAGTCCATTCTAAAGGAGATCAATCCTGGGTGTTCATTGGAAGGACTGATGCTAAAGCTAAAACTGCAATACTTTGGCCACCTCATGCGAATAGCTGACTCACTGGAAAAGACTCTGATGCTGGGAGTGATTGGGGGCGGGAAGAGACAGGGACGACAGAGAATGAGATGGCTGGATGGCATCACCGACTCGATGGACATGAGTTTGAGTGAACTCCGGGAGTTGGTGATGGACAGGGAGGCCTGGCGTGCTGTGGTTCATGGGGTCGCGGAGAGTCGGACACGACTGAGCGACTGAACTGAAGTGAATGCTGGTGAGGAAATAGTGAACCTCTCACACCCCTTTGCTACTGGCGATACAAACTGACGTGCACAGCCTTACAGAAATCAATACATCAGTGTTTACCAAGAATAACAGAGTGTTCATACTTTCTACCCATTAACTTATTCTGAGAATTTATGGGGGGAAAATCCTAAGTAAAAACTATGTGTACAAAGACATTTTTTATTAGCAAAGTTCAATAACTAGAGGTATGATTTTGATAAAAGACTCTGCTGTCAGGAAAAAGAAGATATCAAAGACTATACAATAAGACATGAAGTGCCTGTGAAATTGCTAGGTGGAAAAACAAAATTTTTATGGTCAAAATTACTATAGCTACATATATACATCACAAATAAATTCACAGGGAAAAAATTTGGAAAGGAATTACATGAAAATTGCTCTTAAATTGTGCATTCACAGTTTAAAATGCTGGAGACATTTTGAAAACACTTTTCTACAACTGTATTATATCCTAAGCTACCTTTCAAATGCTATCTGTTATTTCCATGGTACCCGTCATGGATTATTTTTTAGTCTTGGAATTTTACAAATTAAAACAATTGTAATTGTTCATCAACCTTAACCTCTTTGAAATCCTTCAAGAGTAAAAAACGCATCCCTAGGGGCTTCCCTGGTGGCTCAAAGGTAAAGAATCCACCTGCCAATGCAGGGAAAACAGATTTGATCCTTGATCTGGTAAGATCCCACATGCCTGGGAGCAACTAAGCCCAGAGCCACGACTACTGAGCCTGTGCCTGGGAGCCACAACTATTAAGCCCAAGCACCCCAGGGCTTGTGCTCCGCAACAAAAGAAGCCACAACAATGAAGAGTCCAAGCACTGCAAGGGAAGAGTAGCCCCCAACCCCCCTACAATTAGAGAAAAGCCCATGCAGCAAGGAAGACTCAGCACAGTCAAAAATAAATAATTTTTTTAAAGTTTATTAAATAAAAAAATGCAGCCCTTGCTAAAAACAGGACTCACTGCTGATTAGAAATATGTAAATTTTAAAAATGCCCTTTTGAGTAATCACAAATATATGCAGCCAAAATGATTTGAGGAGGATTTCCCATACTTGTACACTTTTACTAAGTTCTGACAACTTAAACTCAAATTTCTGCATTGTAATTCAAACATCAAAAACATACGGTAAACATTCCTGTCGGGTGCTTAAAAATTAACACTAAAGATAGGCCGCAGGTTCCTATAAAGGTCAACGCATCCTCAATACCTTCTTTAAAAATGCAATTTCTAAGATTTATAAAATATCAACAAATGCTTAACACCTTTATGATGGTAATTTTGGATCAATACTGAAGGGATTTTTTGTTTTAAGTTTATGCCTCTTATGAAAACTGAGAAAGCCAGGGAAAGCTCACTGACAACTTTAAGAGGGACAGATTCTGAAAGGACTGCTGTATTCAGTACTTGCTGTAAGACAGTTACATACATGCACTTTATTATTAACACTGTTGACATTTCATCACTTCTTTCTTTGTCAACCTTGCCAAAGTGAGTAAGAGAAGCATTTCGGCAAATGCTAATTTAAATAACCTACAGAAAACACTGTTAGGCGCTGCTCCATGTTTTCATACAAATCAATCACTCAAAAAATAAGATAGCAAGAGAAAAATCAACAGCAGTACCATGGCAATCAAACAAAGTATACTACAGACATTAAAAGAACTATAAGGTTTTTTTTTTTTTTAATGCAAATACCACTTTCTTACTGATCAGGTTCTATAGGTATCTTTCTAGAAGAGAGGATGTGACCAGCTGACTAGGAGACTGGGTGCACAATGGCAGGAAGAGGGTACAGAAGTTCTGCTAGCCAGCCTCAGGCACTCTCCTCTAGATATTATGAGCCATCCCTTTTAGTTTATGAACCCGCTGCCACAAAGGAAGAAAGGGTCAATCGGTATGCCTACCACTGACTTTTTCGAATAACTTATTATTCATAATTATGCTAATTTACAATTATGGGTCAAAGCTAAGTAAAGTGATGAGGTTTAACTAAAAATATTTTAGCGCTTCTAATAATGTCTTTTCCTTATCCATTCAACTTTCAAAAACTGTTTACACAAGATTTTTAGATCTTAGTAAGAAGTAACACTTGGAAACACAGAAGGACAACTTACTTTCTATTAACTTCTAATTTTCTAATTATCTTTCTAAGAAAAAAACACATCTATTTCCTGATTTTAAAAAGCAGAAGGATGATTCCTCATGGGAAAACCAGCTAAATCTATCTTTATTATAATGTAATCCCATGGACGGAGGAGCCTGGTAGGCTGCAGTCCATGGGGTTGCTACGAGTCAGACATGACTGAGCGACTTCACTTTCCCTTTTCACTTTCACACATTGGAGAAGGAAATGGCAACCCACTCCAGTGTTCTTGCCTGGAGAATCCCAGGGACAGGGGAGCCTGATGGGCTGCCATCTATGGGGTCACACAGAGTCGGACACGACTGAAGTGACTTAGGCAGCAGCAGCAGCCTGTTAGTTAAAATAGTGCCTACATTTTATTGTTCCACTAACAATTACCCATGCTCTAACTTTAAAAGCAAGCATAACAGATTTAAAAATCCACAATCACACTATAAAGTAATAGATAACTAATCGTGAAATAGTTAAATATAGACCTCTGGTGACAATATGTCAAGTTTATTAATAACATTCCACTAGAAAAGTATACCCATTAAAAACAACAACCGTTTAGTGTTCTTATAAGCCCCTTACTCAGTAAATTTCAGACTGACATTTTCTTTGATACTACTTATAGTACATGCATATAACTTCAGTTCATCTATTACTAAACTGATTATTATTAAAGGTGCACACCCATTACTTGAATAGAGAAAATGTCTTTCTATAATAATAAAGTGAGTAAAAAGACTACAGCAAAACTGAATAAAGACCAAATTTTACCTTTTCTGTACTGTAATACAGAGATTTCAAAATAGTAAACAAGGGCGGGCAGCCTTTACTGAAGTTAACCCTCAGGAACTTATCCATTAGATCTCTAAATTTTTCACCTAGGAATAAAAGTGTACTTTGTTAAACTTCAATTGATGCAAACAGTTCTCAAAGTTATTTTACACTCGATCTTAGCCAAAAGGCCGAGAAGCGATCAAATTTATTTTATAAATAAAACTTCTTCAGCAACAACGATTCCCCTATCCAGCGCTTAAACCCAAAAAGTTAGCATTGCTTTTTTGTTACTGCCAAAGAGTATAACACCAAATATCTGTCGGCACGTTTATTTCCCCTAGATATAGGTTCGAAATATCTTCAAGTAACATTTCAAAAGACCAGCAAGCGAAATGACTAGGCAGCTTTGAGGAAGAGTAATCTACTATCCAGTCTACCTTTCCTAATCTCACTGACTAGCACAGGCTCAACCCTACTATCTGACATCTCAGAAGGCACTCGGCAAACTTTAGAAAAGGGATCTACTGTAACCAGCACCGTATTTAAGTAGCAGTCAAAATACCTTCTTAAACACTAACATATTTACAAATGTCTTCCAGATCAACTAGTGACTTACTCCATCATTCATCCCACAATCATCTATCAAGCACCAACTATGTGCCAGGCGCTGTTTCAAGTATCCAAGATATAGCTGTGATTAAAACAAAAAATGTTTTAAATCCTGCCCTCATAGAACTTATTAACATTCTAGTGGGCGAGATGGACAATAAGTAACAAACATAAGACATCAGCGTCCTGGAGCATGCTAATATTAGAATCAAATAATACCCCATTTGTAACATTAAATAAATGCATCTCCTATTATTAATAAACCCTTACCAATAGGTTTCAGTATCACTTTTTAAAAGCAGAAAAAACTGAAAAACAAAATTAATTTTAAATATGAAGGCTCTAACTTTTTGACAGTAAGGGTTAACAATGTAAGAGCATGGATCTGGCCATGCAAAAGAAAAAAAAATATATATATATATAGGTCATGAATGGTTTAAGCTAATGTAAGACTACTGAAGTGAACTTTCCTAATGTTTCTTTATGAAATCATGACATTTCACCAAAATATTCAACAACCCAAGTGTTTTTTATCTGTTGTGACTGACATTATTGAACAAAACATGCATACTCAACATATTACAGATGTCATAAAAATTAGGAGAAATTCAAATTTTATTGGATTAAAAATTTCTAAAAACAGGTTCACAATTTGTTACTTATAAAGGCTGTTGTCAGATATCTCCAATCTTTAAAACAGAGTAAGTGCTGGAAAGATTTCATCTCTGAAACTATTTTTTATTTTTAAGCAAGTAATGATATGTATTTAACCCAGAGTAAAATTTTGTGCAATCTTGATAACCCTGTGCAGTCTTGATAACCTTGAAATGCTGGGCTGGATGAAGCACAAACTGGAATCAAGACTGCTGAGAGAAATATTAATATCCTCAGATATGCACATGACACCACCCTTATGGCAGAAAGTGAAGAACTAAAGAGCCTCTTGATGGAAGTAAAAGAGGAGAGTGAAAAGGTTGGCTTGAAGCTCAACATTCAGAAAACGAAGATCATGGCATCTGGTCCCATCACTTCATGGCAAATAGATGGGAAAACAATGAAAACAGTGACAGATCTTATTTTCTTGGGCTCCAAAATCACTGCAGATGGTGACTGCAGCCTTGAAGTTAAAAGACGCTTACTCCTTGGAAGAAAAGTTATGACCAACCTAGACAGCATATTAAAAAGCAGAGACACTACTTTGCCAACAAAGGTCCGTCTAGTCAAAGCTATGGTTTTTCCAGTGGTCATGTATGGATATGAGAGCTGGACTATAAAGAAAGCCAACGCTGAAGAATTGATGCTTTTGAACTGTGGTGCTGGAGAAGACGCTTGAGAGTCCCTTGGACTGTAAGGAGATCCAACTGGTCCATCCTAAAGGTAATCAGTCTTGAATATTCATTGGAAGGATTGATGCTGAAGCTGAAATTCCAATACTTTGGCCACCTGATGTGAAGAACTGACTCCTTGGAAAAGACCCTGATGCTGGGAAAGATTGAAGGCGGGAGGAGACAGGGATGACAGAGGATGAGATGTTTGGATGGCATCACCGACTCGATGGACATGGGTTTGAGCAAGCTCCGAGAATTGGTGATGGATAGCTAAGCCTGGCATGCTGCAGTCCATGGGGTCACAAAGAGTCAGATACAACTGAGCGATTGAACTGAACTGATAACCTGGAATTTTCAAAAGATTATATACAAAGTATGCGAAAACCACACAAAATATCACTCTGGGTTGGATAAACATGATTATTTCCTGAAAAATCAAAACTAGTTCTAGAAATCAAATCTTTCCAGCACTTGCTCTGATATAAAACAAAGGTTAACAATATTGTGCTAGGCGGTCAGAGACCCTGTTGCTTACTTCCTGTGTGACACTATCCACTCAAGAGTACTCTTTCAAGGCTCACATGAGATGAAAAGTATAGAGTGTAAGCACACAATAACCACTCAATAAATGCTGCCTATCATCATAGGCACTGACATTTAACAGCTATTGTATTTCTAAAGTCAGAAGTGTTTTCCACATGCGCTATCATTGACTGAGACAAAGGCATTTTATCTTCTTGTTGGAGGCTACTCTAAAAACTCTTCAAATCTCAACCTATTCAGATCATACTAGCAAGAGCTCATTTAAAAAACAATGCACTCCATTCTCAAGTACTCACTACACTGAAAGCCTCTTCTCCCATTAGTTGTTATTCCAACTGTGCAAAAAGTCTTCTATACTGATAAAGGACTGACCTCCAGAGTTAAGCGAACAGGAAAACCAGGTACAGAACAATCTATGCTACTTTTGTACAAAAGGGAGAGGAAAAAGGAAAGTTACACATAAACCCTCACACACATACGTTTGCTTGCAAATGCACAACTTATTTCTGGAAGAGTATACCATCTACTAGTAATAATGGCTGTATCTGGGGAAGTAAACTTGGTGGCCAGAGGACAGAGACATGAAAAAGATCTTTCAGTTAAAACACATTTTGTACCCTTTTATTTGGAACTGTATGAATGCAGTGTCTAAACCAGAAGCCTATACAAATACTCAACTGCTCAGTCACATACTATATCCCCAAATTTCTATTTACCCATCTCATAAATTTGTTTTTGTATATTAAGACAAACTTATTCACAAACTTATTCACAAAAATAACTTCCCTTCTTCCTAATTACTAGGACTCCCACAGGCTTTCCTTTAGAGGGGCGGAAAAATACTATCAATCATTATGTGCCTATTTAGAACTGCAACTTGTAAAACAAGTTTTCTATCTTCAGAGACGCTATGCTAACTCTTCACTAGATGTAGCAGATTCACATAAAAATTGATATTCCCCAAAACCACCACTATAATAGTGAACAAAAGCAAGATCAGACAGTATCTGATAACTCGGAAATTTATTCTAAATAATGGTGCATGTTCTCACTACAAAACAGAAACGATAATCATGTGTCCTAACGGAGGTATCAGCTAACATTGCTGCTGCTGCTGCTGCTAAGTCGCTTCAGTCAAGTCTGACTCTGTGCGACCCCATAGACGCAGCCGACCGGGCTCCCCCATCCCTGGGATTCTCCAGGCAAGAACACTAGAGTGGGTTGCCATTGCCTTCTCCAATGCATGAAAGTGAAAAGTTAAAAGTGAAGTCGTTCAGTCATGTCCGACTCCCAGCGACCCCATGGACCGCAGCCCACCAGGCTCCTCCGTCCATGGGATTTTCCAGGCAAGAGTGCTGGAGTGGGGTGCCATTGCCTTCTCTGATCAGCTAACACTACAGTGGTAATATTGGAATGTGTATCAATACATTGTACACCTTAAACATATGATATGTCAATTATACCTCAAAAAAACCAAAAATAATCCAATGAAACAAAAATAAAATAGGAGCAAAATGTGATTAGCATTCTCTGTTTAACACTCTGGATTATCTCCTTCCCTCTTTCTCCCTCCTTGGCCAGTGAAGACTAACACATCACGATGAATTAAACTAGGTGTTTTGAAAAGCTCTGTTTTCATTGCACTTAATATTTCAGGCTATTGGAGAATCTCCCCAGGACTTTGGCTGTGTTCACTAATCTGTTGGTAATAAATCTTTTTACTTAAACACCAGAAAGCCTTTTTCAAAACTTGCATCTTCAAGTCCCATTACATTTCTAGGAAAAGATCTTACTGCCTTTGGTGATGCTGAGATACCTTTCTTATGACACATAAAAATATTTCTAAGCAGGCAAAAAAACTTCATGAAGCATTCAGCTATTGCACAGGTTCAATTAAGTAGTTGCACAATTTTACATATGGTCCCCAGAGCTTTGTAAACACATGTTTATGTTAGAACCTCACACGATGGTTGCTGACCCTGAAGCCCAAGCCCTCAAGGCCCCTCAAACTGACGCCTGGCTTGTAAAAAGTCCCCTTTAGCATTTCAAACAGAACATCCTAGAGGGTCCAGAATCATTCCACTTGAACCTAGATCACACTTTACAGTCAACAGCTGGCTCCAGGCAATCTTTCAGTAAAACTCTTATTTCCTACCATATACACAAAAGGCCACCTACGCTATGATTCCAGTTACACAAAATGTCTGAAACAGGCAAATCCACAGGCACAGAAAGTTAGATCGGTGGCTGCCTGGTGCCGGGGCAAGAGCTGGGAGTGACTGCTACTGGGTATGAGTTTTCTTTCTGGAGTGATGACAATTTTCTGAAACCAGAGAGTACTGACGGGTGTGCAACTCCCTGGGCATGCTGAAACACTGAGCTGCACGCTTTAAAAAGTGAATTTTACAGTATGTGAGCTACATTTCCACAAGTTGCTTTACTGTTTTTTGTTGTTGCTTTTTTTTTAAAGAAATGTGATACAGAAATGTGAGTCCAAGCATCTTTCAGAAAACACTTTTACTAGGGAAATGCTCCTCCGAGCTCAGTACATTCCACCTTGGAAACTCACAATGGATCTACTGAAAGTTCTAGGAAATCCTGCAGAAACCTGACTGGTACATTTAACCAAGTTTCCCAAATTCACCTGACTGAAAAATATCTCAGTACATCAGCACCCTCCCCACCAAGCCTATTAACATCCACTTGAACGTAATATTCCCTTGAAAACATAAAGAAATTTGCCTAGTTCACAAAGTCAAAACAAAACAGAGAATCAGGGAAATACTATTCATCGTTTATGTAACTGAGAGGCACTATTTATTTATTTTTAAATAAACTTGTAAAAAATAAAATAAACTTGTATCTACTGTCTAATCCAACACATTTCTAAGAGGTACTGCATATATTTTTAAAGTCAGTCTACTAAAAAGCTCTTAATTTGCATTAACCTTTGATAAAAGGAAAACAACACAATTATTTAAACAAACATTTCCATTGTAAATGAGAAAATGAAAAAGAAAATACATTCCCTAATGTAAAACAAGTATCCTCCAGTTAAAAGTAATTTTTTTAAAAAAGAAAAAAAAATCATACAAAAAAAAATTCCTCACCCATGCCTAGAATAGAGATTTTTAAGTCACATTAGCTTTCTAAGGTCTGACTTGTATCAAAAGACATGTGAGAAGTCTCAATAAATAATTCATTATCTAAAGCACTTGCAACTAAAAATAAAAGATCACTTTCAGAAAAAGCCACATGATGCCTTCTAAAACTCTCAGGTCCTCAAATCCTGCAGAGTGTTGGTATTTCTATTAAAATTGGTAACCAAGTATTAGTCAACCAGTCATATGTACTCAACTCCATACACACAGGTTAAGAAATGAACCCTCTCCTTGTACTGAAAACTGAGATTTACGTGTTTTTAAAGCAGGCAAGAAGAACTGGATGGATTTCTATTTTATTGGCACCTTTGAAGAATTGTGTAGACAAATCAGATGTATACAGCCTGCATTACCAAAGAACATATTAAATTTGTGATGGTTAGTTTTGGTTTTTTTAAAAACGTAACAGGTCACTACATGCAAGACAGCAAAAGAGACACAGATGTAAAGAACAGACTTTTGGACTATGTGGGAAAAGGCAAGGGTGGGATGATTTGTGAGAACAGCACTGAAACATGTATATTACCATATGTAAAACAGATGAACAGGGCAAGTTCAATGCATAAAGCAGGGCACTCAAAGCTGGGCTCTGGGACAACCCAGAGGGATGAGCTGGGAAGGGAGGTGGGTTCAAGATGGGGAGACACACGTGTACCCGTGGCTGATTCATGTCAATGTATGGCAAAAACCACCACAACACTGTAAAGTAATTAGCCTCCAATTAAAACTAAAATATAAATTGGAAAAAAAGAAAGCGTCAAAAAAAAATGATGGAAATAATCTAAAACAACGTCCAGAGGGAAATATTTCAAATTTTTTTTCTGGAATACAGATGTGTTGAATGAGTTCTGTATGTTGTACTGTGTTAAACTGTAAATAATGCAAGTTTGATTTATGCTGTGTTAGCAATAATTTTAAAAGGAGGCTGGAGCAAAAAAAGAAAAAAAGCACATAAAATCATCAATGAAGTCATTAACTATCTCAAGAGCTAATATACTCTTTACCTCTTATAAGCTCGATAGCAAATGAATTCAGCTACACACTATGGTTTAGATCAAGGTCATGAATACACTGTTGTTCAATAAAAACAAATCATAAGAGTATATACCACAGTGCTCCAAATTACATAAAGTACAAAATGGGAATTTTTGTTTTTATTTCTAGGGATACAAAATACATGGCTCTACAAAAATGATAAAAATAAAATTCAGGAATGGGGGCAACTCTGAGGAGAGGGCCTTGCACAGGATTGATGATATTCTTAAACACTGTGGCAGGAACAAAGAATTCACAACTCTCTGAATTTATGTCCTAAAAAAGAAAATCTAGAACTTCAAAACTTTTACCACTTAAATCACAATACCTCACATATAATTTTTTATCAATTCTATGGAATTTAATTTACCTTCTAAATATGGTGTTTAGTTTTTAAAGTCACATAAGAAAAACCATTTTATAAAGATAACTTCTGACACTTAAAATCAAAATAAAGCTACACCAACATAAATACTCTTAACAACATATGGATAACAAATGAAAAATTGATGACTCCCACCCCTAAGACTGGTGTACTCTCTTCCAGAAACAAGTTTTTAAAATGTGATTGGTGTTGAGTAATTCCAACAAGTAATTATTAGTGTTACAAAAGATATCCTAATATTACCTGGACAAGATTCAAAGTTAATCTTCTAGGTGAAATTGCTCTGGGGTGCTGCTTACTAATGTCTTCATAAATTTGAAGTCTCTCTTCTAAAGTGCCTATTATCGGTAAATATGTGTGAGATTCAAAGCATCAAAACTTTTATCTATGATAAAAACTTTAAATTTTAAAACTTTAAACTTTTATCTAGGATAAAAACTAATAAACTTTGAAAAGTATGTTATAAATTAAAAATCTCATGATCAATATTAAAACTGCTCTCAATTTTTGTAGGAATCATATTAAAAACTCTGTGGTAGTGAAATAATATCATCAGTAAATGACCATTTTAAATTCAGAGAAATCCAAAATTTGTCACAATAGATTCTACATCCAACTCAAATCATATACACACAACACTCACAGAAGCAACATACTCCTCTTATTGCTGTGTGCACAATCCACAGAAAAGAAAATGTTCCTTTAGAACACATCTTACACAAATCCTCTAATCTAATACAACCCATATAAATCCAACAGAGGTCTACAGCACCTAGAGATGAGCTTAAAGAAGCAACAGCGTTAAGGTCGTGACTACAATATTTTAAAAAATAAGAATTAAGTTCCTAAGGTCGTTTTGACACTTAAAATCTTAAATGAAACTGTATAATAAAGAACCCCATCAGTTCATGTTCCCATCCAGGTGCCCAAGAAAAAGAACCCCATTAGTACAGACTTTTGAAAGTGGCAATTACTTCACCCAAGTATTATGATATAAAATGTACTTCTGACAGAAAGTTCTATCTTCCCTCTCAAGACCAACCTAATTTTATAGTACTAAATATAAGATCTATAAGTAAACTAAAGTAACAATCTGAAGAATAGGTTCTAGGTCTAGTTTATTATTCTAAAATAATATCCTGCATAATCTACAGAAAGACTGATTAATATAAGCAATATTTACAGCAAATTTCAAGAAAAAGCAAACAAACATTTTTAAACCATAACGTTCTAGGTGGATTTTAATTCAGACCACACATACGTAATTATTTTAAGAATAACGCTTGGTGCTAGAATTCAAGGTATCTCCACAGTAAATGTAGTGTTCAGTATTAAGATTATAAACACAGAACTTTAAAAAGTCAAGTCTGGTTTTATTTAGATTCCTTCCTTCCTCCAATAATATGTTTCGGAGCTCCAAAGTGGTTGAGTTTTTAAAAGTGGGATATGAGAAAAATTATTCTCATACTCTGTTAACGATCTGGGAACTTCATGAAATATTAAGGATCCTTATACTAAAATTTACAAGAAGGTTATTGCAAAATTTTAAAAAGCAGTTCTCTTATTTATATCTAACCTTGGGGAATGAAACAAGCTATGAGTACAAAAACAAATTTCCCACTAGCTCAGATAAAACAAGTCTTATAAACTAGATAAATCAAGACCAACCCACTTCAATGTCCTTTGTGAAGTCACGTGTTGAAGCTCCAGAACTTACCATGGGGGAGAAAAGGTCCTAAGGAACCGAGAACAATAATGGAATTAGTTTCACACTCAGTGTATTTTACAGTGAGCATGGATCCTGACAAATGGAACACAATACATTCATTTTACTAAAACAGTTATTAATGTATGTCAGTAACTGATAGTTTAAAGAAAAATCAGTTATCTCACACTTGCAACCTTCTGACACGTGACTTTGTCCCTTTTTTTTTAAAAGAGATTACTAATTTAATCAATATTTTAATTTTCACTATTTTCTCAAAAACAATTATGTAAGGAAATTTTTTAATAATTTGTGATATTACATTTTAAATACAAACAAGAAACTTGGATTTAAGCATACAGGTAATTAGGATAACAAAAAATATTTTTTCTCGAATTTCTTCCTACTGTAAATACAGGTAGGTACCTATTTACCATATTTTTTAAATTTAAAATTTTGCTATTTCAACACCTTTGAGTTTCATAATTATTTCATACTAGTTTCATAATTATTTCAGCCATACACTTACCTATGAGTAAATATAATTTTGGCAATACTAACTGCTCCTAAAAATACTTAATTATGAAAATATTAGGGAAAGTTTGGAATAATATTCTAGATTCTGAAAGAAATCAAGGTTATCAAATTTCAAAATATGTATTCATATTCTGCACAAATTAGCCTAGTTTGAAAGTAAAAGGATAGTTTTTATGCTGATGAAGTATACAACATACTCTCAATAACCTTGCTTTTTCCCAATTCTTATGCTTAAGAGGTTGAGAGTAACAGTCCTCTAATTATTTACAAATATTTAATAATTATGACATTTCCCAGAAAGGGAATGCCCATTTTCTTCCCCATCAGTCTAGTCATCTAAATTGGTAACTGATGATTGGGATGAAGAAACCTAAAATTATCTGTAAGTGTGTATCACTGAAATATTTTAAATATCTGAATTCATTTTCACTCCCATGTTTAACCTGCAACTTTCCTAAATGGAAAAATAAATGCTAATATTAAAAATATACATCCTCAACTATAACTTTATATTTTACTACTTTTTAACTATACTTCAAACACTAGTTAAGAGAAGGTAGGAAAAAAATCATTACATACTAAGTTGCAGAGCTTTTTCCAAGCCTTCATAATAACACCAATTTTCTGCATTCCGATCAATCAAGTTTTTGAATACTTCACTTGCTTCTTTTAATCGCCCCAATTTCAACAGCATTTCCCCTAAAATTAAGTTTAAATGTCACATTCATTTTACTTAAACAATGAATACCTTTCTGAACCCAGAGATTTTCACTAACCTTTATTAGTATAGTAGATATTTATGAAAGAATTTTATGTGCTTCCCTTCAGGGTTTGTTGCCACTGTAGTTTAAATAACTAAAGATTAGTTCAGAGTTTGCCTTCAGAAATGAACCTTCATTTGCATATTCTATTAACATTCATTTTTGGCTCCCTCCCACACCCCAAATATAAATATGATATCAATATGATATTAGTAAAAATTTGCTATTTTGTACATTTTTATACACCCTTTAAGATAACTAGACACCCTATTTATAGATTGGTAAATAATTCCAATGAAATATCTCTACCTTTCTACTGCAAGATTTTCAATGTACTTTTTCTAATCAATTTTTGTGCTAAACAATTCTCCATTTAATTCTCTTAGTGTCCTTTCCAGGTCACTAAAATCGGAGAAGTTTTACTCACTAAACAATAACACTAAATATCATTTCAGAGCAAGAAACTACACAAAACAAGTTCACCTCTGAGTCTTCTCTAACACTCAGTTCCTTTAACTAAGCCATATAAATTGTAAGTGAGTATGGGAAAGAGCATCTAAACTTCTCAGATAAAAGCAAATCTAATCAAGATAATGGGGAGAATCTCGAAAAAGAATATACCTTAACTTTCTATCACTAAGCTTTCCCACTTCCTGAAGAATCTGTTTCAAACAACCCTTTGAAATGTCTTCAGTCATACATACTATTTCAGCTTTTATCATCATCATATTACAGGGGTTATTATACGTATTATTTTACTATTTATATATATTATATATTACTCAGTCTCTAGAGTAAGACTAACAGGAGTGGGAGAGTGGGTCAAGGGGAGAGGGGACTTATGTACACCTGTCACCAATGCTTACGTACGACGGAAGTCATCACAATATTATAAAGTAATTATCCTCTATTTAAAAAAAAGACTAACAGGTATAATTACGAGTTTTACCACTTTCTAGCTTTGGAACCCTAAGTAACTTATAAAACTTTCAATTTCCATTTCCTTGCTTGCAAAATATCAACTATATCAGTCTATTTTTATGATCATCAACTGAAATAACGTACTTAAAATGGTCAGCACAGTACTTGGTACAAAGTGAATACAAATAAGCATCTACTACTTAAAACTATAAATAGTATGTCAACTATACTTCAATTTAAAGAAAAGGAAAAAATAACAACAAAAAAACCTGTGACTGTGCCCCATTCCTCCACAGGAGTAGAGGAGAGCAGTTAGAAGGACTCAAAAAACGACACAAAGGAACCTGAGAAGGATATTGCTAAGTGAAAACAGCCAATATAAAAAGGCTACGCACTATGATTCCATCTCTAACACATACTGTAAAAGGTACAACAAGGAGACAGTAACAGGATCTCGGATTGCCAAGGGTTGGAGGCATGGGGAAACAAACAGGCAGAACACAGGATGCTGACGGCAGTGGAATCACTCTGTATGATACTGTGAGGGTGGACACATGTCATTACACATTGTTTAAATCCTAGAAGGTGTGCAACACCAAGAGTGAACCCGAATACAGACCACAGACCTGGAGCAGCAAGGAGTCTGCGTGCATGAGGACAGAGGGTGTGTGGGAAACTTTTGTGCCTTCCACTCAGTTTTGCTACAAATCTAGAAAGGCTCTACAAAATAAAGTCTATTTAAATTAAAACAAACAAAGTAAAGGCTCTGAAATCAGAAAGATATGTTTAGAAATTAACTCCTAAAAGGCTAGGCAACTTCAGGCAAGTCCTTAACCTCTCCTAGTTTCTTCAAATATAAAAACGGATAATAAATAATACCCAAGTGATAAAATATTCCATGAAATTAAGCCAGTTCAGCGGCAAGCCACTCCAGTACTCTTGCCTAGAAAATCCCATGGATGGAGGAGCCTGGTGGGCTGCAGTACGTGGGGTCACTAAGGGTCGGACACGACTGAGTAACTTCACTTTCACTTTTCACTTTCACACATTGGAGAAGGAAATGGCAACCCACTCCAGTGTTCGTGCCCGGAGAATCCCAGGGATGGGGGAGCCTGGTGGGCTTCCGTCTATGGGGTCACAGAGAGTCGAACACGACTGAAGTGACTTAGCAGCAGCGATTACTACTGTGAAAGACTAAATAAATCTTGGCAAGTATTTTTATTAAGCTTTAGAAGTCCTGCAACTATATGAGATTTTAGTTTTAAACTAATTTTTAATTTAATGGACAGTCTATACAATATTCCTCAAGAAATGGGTAACTGATGAGCAAAGTTAAAGAAAATGTTTGACTTTGTTGAATAACACTTTTAACAAACTATTTCTCAGGATTCTGTCTTCTTAAGTAGCCCATAACGAAGATAAACGACTGTTCCTTTCATGATGTCAACATTTACAAATCTCATTTTACTACATATGAAAATAAGAATTGGGAGAGGAAATGCATATGAAAGCAATATAACACACTACTTTAGAAAATGGAATCTGGTGTCAAAATCCCTGCACTCAAATCCAGCATTACTCAGCCTAACTGGCTGTGTGACTCTGGGCAAGTCACTTAACCTCTCTGTGCCTCAGGTCCTGATCGCTAAAATGGATATAACACTACATCATACGATTGTTATGAGGATTACATTAATTAATAATGGTTTACTAGTAAAACTGTTCAGAACACTGCCTGATATATAGTCTCACTTAAGTGTCAGGACATGAACGTGAAAGTGTTAGTAAGTCAGTCCTGTATCTTTGCAACTGCCAGGCTCCTCTATCCATGGGATTTCACAGAATCCTTGAGTAGGTTGTAGGATACTTGTAAGAATACTTGAGTAGGTTGTCATCTCCTTCTCCAGGGGATCTTCCTGACCCAGGGATCAAACCTGCATCTCCTGCACTGCAGGCAGATTCTTTACTTTATGAACCACCAGGGAAGCCCAAATACAGCTTTTATTCTCATCTTTAATTGAGACCATTTTTTAAAAAAAGAAAAAGCAATTCAACTAACCTTTAATTTCTTCCACCAAAAGTTTATCACATATTTGCTTCTCATATGTTTCTATATGTTCCAAAGATTCCTGAAACAGATCTGCCTCCCTCATCACTTGATTCTGGTACAGGATCAGTTCACTATATTCATAGTCTATTTTGCTGGGAGGAACCTGGAAAAAAAAAACAACAAATAATCTTATTTATGTAACAACATAAAGCAGTTACAGATCTTTAACTGATTTCTCAGGAATGTCATTCACACAGACTTTTAAGAAGCAACCTACAAGCAGTTACAAATAGCAGAGTGATCAACAGCAAAGATTAATACATTGTTTAAAACAAGTAAAGGGACAGGGATTTCTGCATAGGGAAGAGGTCAGCAAATCCTATTACCAAAGAGAAGTAAAATAATGGAATTAAAATCCTAAAGCAGCTTTCAGAAAAGAAACCTACTAGAATAAATCGCTTTAGCAAAGTGACAGAATACAAGATCAATATATGAGAATCAACTATCTCTCTCTATACCAGCAACAAATAACCTTATCCCCCCAAAAATTAAAATACTTTCACTTACAACAGCACTACAAAGAACAAACATTCAGGAATATATTTAAGAAACAAGACTCATACCAAAGGGTACAAAACATTCAAAGAGAAATTAAAGACCTAAATACATCAATAGACATTTCATTCCATGTACATGGATCAGAATACTTAATATTTTCTGACTCAGTATTTTTCCTCCCACGTTGATCTAAAAATGCAATGCAATCCCTATCAAACTCTTAGTAAGCTTTCAGAAACTGACAAGCTGACCCAAAAATTCAAATGGAAACCAAAGGAACCCTGCATGTACAATAGGATCATAAAAAGAAAAAGTAGGAAGACTTCAAATTTCAAACATACTATAAAGCTACAACCATCAAGACAATGTGGTTGGTAATGGTGTAAGGACAGACATACAGATCAATGGAACAGAATACAAGCTTCAGAAATAAGCTCTTATAACCTGGTCAATCAATTTTCAACAGATGTGCCAATAAGACAGGGTAGTCTTTTCAACAATGATGGTGGAATAATAAAATATCCATATGCAAAAAAATAATCTTAGATACATATTTCATACCATATACAAAAATTAACTCAAAATGGATCACTGACCTAAATGTGAGCACTAAAACTACACAAGAAATCTCAGAATAGCAAAAAAATCTTCATGACTATTTGTATAAGAAAAAAATTAGTAAACTGAATTTCAAAATTATAAACTTTTCCTCTTCCAAAGACATCATTAATAACATGAAAAAACAAATTACAGACTAGAAGAAAATATTTTCAAATGATATATCGGGTAAGGCGCTTGCATTGAGAATATAAAAGAAATTCTTACAACTCAGTTGTGAGATAAATAACCCAACTAAAAAATGGGCAAAGAGTTGAACAGACATCTTATCAAAGAAGAAATATAAATGACCAGTAATAATATGATAAAATGCTCAATATCATTAGCTTCTGGAAAAATGCAGACACAATCAAAACAAATATTACTACATACCCACTAGGAGACTATCATCAAAAATTGAACAGTAACAGGTATAAGAAATGCAAAAGAGCGAAATGGCTGTCTGAGGAGGCCTTACAAATAGCTGTGAAAAGAAGAGAGGCGAAAAGCAAAGGAGAAAAGGAAAGATACAAGCATCTAAATGCAGAGTTCCAAAGAATAGCAAGGAGAGATAAGAAAGCCTTCCTCAGTGATCAATGCAAAGAAATAGAGGAAAACAACAGAATAGGAAAAACAAGAGAGCTCTTCAAGAAAATTAGAGATTCCAAGGGAACATTTCATGCAAAGATGGGCTCGATAAAGGACAGAAATGGTATGGACCTAACAGAAGCAGAAGATATTAAAAAGAGGTGGCAGGAATACACAGAAGAACTGTACAAAAAAGATCTTCACGACCAAGATAGTCACGATAACGTGATCACTGACCTAGAGCCAGACATCTTGGAATGTGAAGTCAAGCGGGCCTTAGAAAGCATCACTACGAACAAAGCTAGTGGAGGTGATGGAATTCCAGTTGAGCTATTTCAAGTCTTGAAAGATGATGCTGTGAAAGTGCTGCACTCAATATGCCAGCAGATTTGGAAAACTCAGCAGTGGCCACAGGACTGGAAGAGGTCAGTCTTCATTCCAATCCCAAAGAAAGGCAATGCCAAAGAATGCTCAAACTACCGCACAATTGCACTCATCTCACACGCTAGTAAAGTCATGCTCAAAATTCTCCAAGCCAGGCTTCAGCAGTATATAAACCGTGAACTCCCAGATGTTCAAGCAGGTTTTAGAAAAGGCAGAGGCACCAGAGATCAAATTGCCAACATCCGCTGGATCATGGAGAAAGCAAGAGAGTTTCAGAAAAACATTTATTTCTGCTTTATTGACTATGCCAAAGCCTTTGACTGTGTCGATCACAATAAACTGTGGAACATTCTGAAAGAGATGGGAATCCCAGACCACCTGACCTGCCTCTTGAGAAACCTGTATGCAGGTCAGGAAGCAACTGTTAGAACTGGACATGGAACAACAGACTGGTTCCAAATAGGAAAAGGTGTACGTCAAGGTTGTATATTGTCACCTTGCTTATTTAACTTATATGCAGAGTACATCATGAGGAACGCTGGGCTGGAAGAAGCACAAGCTGGAATCAAGATTGCCGGGAGAAATATCAATAACCTCAGATATGCAGATGACACTACCCTTATGGCAGAAAGTGAAGAGGAACTCAAAAGCCTCTTGATGAAAGTGAAAGAGGAGAGTGAAAAAGTTGGCTTGAAGCTCAACATTCAGAAAACAAAGATCATGGCATCTGGTCCCATCACTTCATGGGAAATAGATGGAAAAACAGTGGAAACAGTGTCAGACTTCGTTTTTTTGGGCTCCAAAATCACTGCAGATGATGATTGCAGCCATGAAATTAAAAGACGCTTGCTCCTTGGAAGGAAAGTTATGACCAACCTTGATAGTATATTAAAAAGCAGAGACATTACTTTGCCAACCAAGGTCCGTCTAGTCAAGGCAATGGTTTTTCCCGTGGTCATGTATGGATGTGAGAGTTGGACTGTGAAGAAGGCTGATCGCCGAAGAATCGATGCTTTTGAACTGTGGTGTTGGAGAAGACTCTTGAGAGTCCCTTATACTGCAAGGAGATCCAACCAGTCCATTCTAGAGGAGATCAATCCTGGATGTTCATTGGAGGGACTGATGCTAAAGCTGAAACTGCAATACTTTGGCCACCTCATGCGACGAGTTGACTCACTGGAAAAGACTCTGATGCTGGGAAAGGTTGGGGGCGGGAGGAGAAGGGGACGACGGAGAATGAGATGGCTGGATGGCATCACCGACTCGATGGACATGAGTTTGAGTGAACTCCGGGAGTTGGTGATGGACAGGGAGGCCTGGCGTGCTGTGATTCATGGGGTCGCGGAGAGTCGGACACGACTGAGCGACTGAACTGAACTGAACTGAACTGAACAGGTATAACAATGGGTAGAAATTGGAATTCTCACACACCGCTAGTAGGAATGTAAAACCGTCCAGTCACTTAGGAAAACAACTGAACAGTTTATGAAAAAGATAAATATATACTTATCATATAACCAAGTAATTTCATTCCTAAGTATCTACCCAAAATAAATAAAAATGTATGTCCAGACACAAACTTATACACAAACGTTCACAGCTGCTTTATGCATCCGTCCGTCCGTCCCGTCGCTCAGTCGTGTCCGACTCTATGCAACCACGTGTACTGTAGCCTACCAGGCTTCTCCGTCCATGGGATTCTCCAGGCAAGAATACTGGAGTGGGTTACCCTTTCCTTCTCCAGGGGATCTTCCCGACCCAGGGATCGAACCCAGGTCTCCCTCATTGGAGGCAGACGCTTTAACCTCTGAGCCACCAGGCTAAAAGTAAGAACTACATATATGTCCATCAATTGTTGAATGGATAAACAAAGTGTGGTGTATCTCCAAAATGAAATAGTAGATAGCACTGAAAAGGAATTAACCACTAATACTACACACTCGAACACAGGTGAACCTCAAAAGTATTCTAAATAAAAGAATCTAAAGACAAAACACTACATTATGATTGTCTTTATTTGAAGTTTCCGAAAGAGGTGTAAGTATACTCCCCAATGTTTTAACATATGGAGAGCTCTGTTCTTCCATGTCTTCTCTGGACCAGACTCTGGACCACAAGGCAGGGACAGAAAGGTTAGTATAGAGGACAGTTACCATGAAAATAAACTGTGGAAAATTCTGAAAGAGATGGAAATAACAGACCACGTGACCTGCCTCTTGAGAAACCTGTATGCAAGTCAGGAAGCAACAGTCAGAACTGGACATGGAACAGACTGGTTCCAAATAGGAAAAGGAGTACGTCAAGGCTGTATATTGTCACCCTGCTTATTTAACTTATATGCAGAGTACATCATGAGGAACGCTGGGCTGGAAGAAGCACAAGCTGGAATCAAGATTGCCAGGAGAAATATCAATAACCTCAGATATGCAGATGACACCACCCTTATGGCAGAAAGTGAAGAGGAACTCAAAAGCCTCTTGATGAAAGAGGAGAGTGAAAAGGTTGGCTTGAAGCTCAACATTCAGAAAACGAAGATCATGGCATCTGGTCCCATCACTTCATGGGATAAGATGGGGAAACAGTGGAAACAGAGTCAGACTTTATTTTTTTGGGCTCCAAAATCACTGCGGATGCTGATTGCAGCCATGAAATTAAAAGACGCTTACTCCTTGGAAGGAAAGTTATGACCAACCTAGAGAGTGTATTAAAAAACAGAGACATTACTTTGCCAACAAAGGTCCGTCTAGTCAAGGCAATGGTTATTCCAGTGGTCATGTATGGATGTGAGAGTTGGACTGTGAAGAAAGCTGATCACCGAAGAATTGATGCTTTTGAACTGCGGTGCTGGAGAAGACTCTTGAGAGTCCCCTGGACTGCAAGGAGATCCAACCAGTCCATTCTAAAGGAGATCAGTCCTGGGTGTCCATTGGAAGGACTGATGCTAAAGCTGAAACTCCAATACTTTGGCCACCTCATGCGAAGAGTTGACTCACTGGAAAAGACTCTGATGCTGGGACGGATTGGGGGTGGGAGGAGAAGGGGACGACAGAGAATGAGATGGCTGGATGGCATCACTGACTCGATGGACATGACGGTGAGTGAACTCAGGGAGTTGGTGATGGACAGGGAGGCCTGGCATGCTGTGATTCATGGGGTCGCAAAGAGTCAGACACGACTGAGCAACTGAACTGAACTGAACCATGAAAACTCTGTAATGAGAATTACTGGATAAATGAGAAGAGAAAAAACATCCACCACTCTAGCAGGTAAAATTACTTTGGCTATCAAACCCATCATGTTTTGGGTAATGTGTCAAAAGAGAAAGTTTTCATTAAGAAAATACAGAGGATGATGTCAGGAGAAATGGCAAAGAACTCTAAAAATTCACTTGTCCATAAGAGAAAGGAAAGAACAGGTAAAAACTGTCAGAATCACACTGTTCAGAAGCCTGAAAATTAACCAAAGGCTTCCCTGATGCTCACACGGCAAAGACTCCACTTGCAACGCAGAAGACCCAGGTCAATCCCTGGGTCAGAAAGATCCCCCAGAGAAGGGAATGGCAACCCATTTCAGTATTCTTGCCTAAGAAATTCTATGGACAGAGAAGCTTTGTGGGGTACAGTCCATAGTGTTGCAAAGTTGGACACAACTGAATGACAAACACTTACAGCTATCTGGGGAGCAATTACTGAAGAAAAAAAACTAGATCTTAAGAAGACCAGTGAGTTTTATGTCATTTTAACTTGCCTTAGTCCTATCCCTGGTGGCTCAGACGGTAAAGCGTTGATGAGGGAGACCCGGGTTCAATCCCTGGTTCTGGAAGATCCCCTGGAGAAGGAAATGGCAACCCACTCCAGTATTCATGCCTGGAAAATCCCAAGGACGAAGGAACCTGGTAGGCTACAGTCCATGGGGTTGCAGAGAGTCAGACATGACTGAGTGACTTCACCCCCTTCACTAGTCTACCCAAAGCTCTCCAGCTACACAGTAGCCTTGAAAAATAAGCTTGTATTTCCATAGCAGCTTGATAGTCACCAGTGAGAAAAGAATGAAACTGGGACTCTTTCAAAGTTTCCTTCCCAAGAACTGTAATTAACTGACCTATCTCCTGGTTCACTGCAAGCCTCCAAATACAAGCCTAACTCATAGTGTGCCCAGAGCAAAAAAAGCCTCAGAGGAAAGGGGGAGAGCCTAAGTGCTCAACAAAACTGATCACAAGGGAACTTCCCTGGTGGTCCAGTGGTTAAGAACCCCTCTCCCAACACAGGGGACACAGGATTGACCCTTGGTCCAGGAGATTCCACAAGCCGCAGAGCAAACTAAGCCCGTCAACTGCGACTCCTGAGCCCACGTGCCCTAAAGCTCCATAAGAGAAGCCTACTGCAATGAGAATCCCACACACCGCAACTAGAGTCGCCTCCGATCGCCACAACTATAGAATGCCCGGGCACAGCAATGAAGACTCAGTGCAGCCAAAAAGAAAGAAAAAAGAAAAGCGATTAGAGACATGTGTTTTACCTTTATAGTGCCTGAAAGCTGGGTAACAGTCAGCACAGACAACAGACTACACAAAAGCCTTAAAGGAAAAGCTGGGAAATGTGACGTCCATAGGGGGCACTGAAGTCACACACATATAGAGCTATACACAGGTTCAAGAATTAACTGAGAAAGTCCTAAGCTCTCACCTCCTGCTGACCTTGAGACTGCACAAGTGAGACGTGAAACTTAAGGCAGAGTTGTAAACTGCCTTCAGTTCAGTCGCGTCCAACTCTTTGTGACCCCATGAACTGTAGCACGCCAGGCCTCCCTGTCCATCACCAAACCCGGAGTCCACCCAAACTCATGTCCATTGAGTCGGTGATGCCATCCAACCATCTCATCCTCTGTTGTCCCCTTCTCCTCCTGCCCTCAATCTTTCCCAGAATCAGGGTCTTTTCAAATGAGTCAGCTCTTCACATCAGGTAGCCAAAGTATTGGAGTTTCAGCTTCAGCATCAGTCCTTCCAATGAATATTCAGGACTGATTTCCTTCAGGATGGACTGGTTGGATCTCCTTGAAGTCCAGGGGACTCTCAAGAGTCTTCTCTCGAACACACAGTTCGAACACCATAGTTCGAAAGCATCAATTCTTCAGTGTTCAGCTTTCTTTATAGTCCAACTCTCATATCCATACACGACCACTGGAAAAACCGTAGCTTTGACTAGACAGACTTTTATTGGCAAAGTAATGTCTCTGCTTTTTAATATGCTATCTGCTGCTGCTGCTAAGTCACTTCAGTCGTGTCCGACTCTGTGTGACCCCAAAGACGGCAGCCCATCAGGCTCCCCCGTCCCTGGGATTCTCCAGGCAAGAACACTGGAGTGGGTTGCCATTTCCTTCTCCAAATGCTATCTAGGTTGGTCATAACTTTTCTTCCAAGGAGCAAGTGTCTTAATTTCATGGCTGCAGTCATATCTGCAGTGATTTTGGAGCCCCAAAAATAAAGTCTGTTACTGCTTTCACTGTTTCCCCATCTATTTGCCATGAAGTGATGGGTAAACTGCATGGCTGAGTGCTAAGGCATACACCAACACAGACAAATTTAACAATACTACAAATCGACAAGTCTTTAATGGGAATGACGAAGAAAGAAAGAAGGCTACTAAAATTGAGAATAAAAGGAAGACCATTACCACAAACTCTACAAAAATAAAAAGGATTATAAGGGACTGTTAGTTAGGCAAAGTGGTATACCAACAAATTAGATCACCTAGATGAAATGGACGGACTCTCAAAAAGCACAAGCTGCTGAAACTGACTGGAGAAGAAACAAAATCTGAACAGACCAATATCAAATAAAAAGTAAATCATAATTACCAATAATCTTTCCATAAAGGAAAGCCCAGGACCAGATGCCATCACAGGTGAGTATTATCAGATGTTCACCTAAGAACTAACACCATCCTGTACAAAACACTTCCCAACTTAGGCCTTGAGGCCAGACACAGACATCAAAAGAAGAGTACAGCTTAATATCTCCTATCCCAGTATCCCTCACTAATAAAGAAACATAAAAGAATAATGAGATACACTTTTTCACGTGCAAAAAACTGGAAAAACTATTAGTCCAGAAGACTAATAAAGCTAACAGTAAGTATGTCCAATAAGGACACAGGCAAATAATAACCATCAAACCTTGCGCAGTTCAGTTCAGTCGCTCAGTTGTGTCCAACTCTTTGTGAGCCCATGAATCACAGCACGCCAGGCCTCCCTGTCCAGCACCAACTCCGGGAGTTCACCCAAACTCATTGCTAGTAGGCATATAAATGAGTACAAGTACTTCAAATGGGAAAAACTGAAGACACAGATCTGCAACTCTGCAATTCCAGTTTTAGGTATAAAGAGGAACTCACAAATATGGCTAATGAAACAGCAGAAAAGAATATTCACCACAGCACTAATTTTTAATAGATATGGAACAGTATAGCTATGGAACACCAGACAGCAGTTTAAAATGGATAAACTAGCCCCATATGAATCAACACAGATGTACCTCTAGGAATGTTTGATTTTAAAAACTGAGTATCATTCTTGTAAAATTTCAAATATACAAAATATCAGTCTGCAACTTTCATGGACTTAATACATCAGGTAAACATGACTAGAAATGATCTATACCAATTTAACAATAGTGGCTACCTCTAGGGAGGGACATGTGAGGACTCTGGCTTTTCTGGAATATTTTAGTTCTTTAAAAAATAATTAAATCTGGAGCAATTATTGCAATATGCTAACATCTTTTTAATTTCTCTTGGGACACACACTATATTTTTGCATTTTTACTATTTTATATTTTTTTTCATTTTTCTTTTACTATGTACAGTAAAATGTATTAACATGTTTATATAAAATATAAAGCAATATATATTAAAGAAATTCCCACAGTCACAAAACTATTTTCAGTTTCATGTATTCTTTTATTAATTTGAATATTGTTGAAATTATAGCATAAAAATATTTTTATATTGGGAATTAATAGAAGTCCAGTGGTTTGGACTCTGCACTTCCACTGTAGAAGGCACAGGTTCAACCCCTGGTCAGGGAACTAAGACCCTGCACGATGCATGGCATGGCCAAAATAAAAGAATTCTACATTATAACTTTTTCCGATTATTTCAAAAAATTTTTAATTTTCCCAAAGACCTGAAAAACTAATTCATGCTTGAGGGGTGGAGGCAATACAGAAGTCAACTATTTTAGTTTGTAGAGGACAGGCATGTTAAAATGAACTTACCTGCCGAGTTTGTCTAAATTCTTCCAGCAGTTTTAGTGCCATATTGTAATCTTTCAGTAGATGGTATGCAATAGCATAGCCAATCCAGGAAGTACGTTGTGTTGGGCGCAATTGAAGAAGCTGATATCTTGTCTCCTTTAAAAAAAAACAAAAAAACTTTTAAATTCTTTTCACTTTAAGTTTCACTAAAATATAACTCATCACTTTTAAGACAACATAACTTTAATTCCTTTCTAATGAACTGAATGAACAAGTATCACTGAACTCCAGAATAAAACAAAAATACTGGGTTGGACAAAAAATTCACCTAGGATTTTCCCGAAGATAGTACACAAAACCTCGAATGAACTTCTTGGCCCACCCAATACTTTCTATGTTCCTCATCTAAACTTAAAAACTCTAGAATACTTCATAACGCTCACTGAAGAGCTGTCCTTGGAGTCAATGCTGTTGGGCTGCCTTATAAAATTACCTTTATATAACAAGAATGTCTTCCGGTAACTAAATACCTTAAAAGAGAGAATAAGATAGCTTTTAATGAAATCAGAGTTTTCTGCATATTAAATTATTATATAAAATTAAGACCTTCTTACATTGTTATAACAGGCCCACAGACAGGCTAGACAGAGCCAGAGAAAACACTCAAACATCTGACTGGGCTTTTCTAGCTGAAACACCACCGCTGCTACTCTTAAGACAGCTCAGTATCTATGACATTAGGAAGAAAACACCAGAAATTCCACCTGGCTGCCAAGAATCAAGACCAGCACAAAATCTTCAGACCAGCACAAAATCTAACCTCCCTACACAGCTCCAGCTTCCTCGTAGTTCACATATGTCTCCAGGTTTTAAACAAGTGTAACTGCCTAGAGGAACAGGGTCTCATGAAAAACCCTAGCTGCAATGAGTTTTAAAAAAGTGATGTTTAGCTTCTGTGACTGCCATTGGAATGTGTGCTGGCCATCTACACTATACACCATAAGGAGAACCATGATTAGAACTTTCTTTAAAAAAGGTATCTTTGACAAAACAATTGAGACAATATTCACGTCTAAGTGTCTGTTCCGTCTAGGAATAGGGCATTAAGCTCTTATCAATCTCACCCCTTATTTCCAGTTACTTCTCTGTCACCCCCTACTTCATTAAAGTCTGACTCAGTTTTCATCTCTCTGTCAAATCCTGCCATTATCCTGGGCAAATGCAATACTAACCATCCAATAACCCATCTTCTTGGAGCCAAGATTTCCTCCTCTTTAATGATCTCCACCCTGTTTCAGGGACCTACTCCCACCACCACACCCTAGACCTTACTGCCACCCAGAAATCATAAATTCAGGTCAGGTATCTCACTCTGGCTGCAGCTCCTATGCTATCAACACTCTCACTTGGGACCTTCCCACCTTGTTCCTAGATACCACCAGTACCTCCAGTTCCTTGAGTCCATCACTTCTAACCACCAGCTCTTTTATCTTTATTTCACAACCCCTCCTAGCAACCAGTCTCCTGCCAATATTGTTAATTTCTTTATTTCTAAAGATAAGTGATTTGAACTCTCACCAAACTTAGGCTGCTAAGTCCTAACCAAAAAAAAAAAAAAATCACACAACCTTGATGAATTAATTGGTACCATTATTAAGTTCAGCAGAACCCTTGAAATTTCTACAAAAGTCTAAGCATAGGGTAGAAGGACTTACACAGCAGTAGAAGGGCAAAAGGAAAAAAGTTAATGAAAGAAGACTTATCCAAAGAGAACTATTAAGTCTCAGTAGCCTCTTTCATATGAGAAGGGGGGAGAATTCCATCTTGAACATATTGAATTTAGGATACTAAGTGGGGTAAGCACCTGTAGATGCCCAGTAGAGTTGACAATAATGGTCTGGGACTACATTTATGGCAATCCTTCTCACAATATCTTGTTATTTTCTAACCCATAATAAAGCAAGCTAGTCAATCTCTACATTTAGATTTCTATTATAAAAGCTCTGTTTGCCAAATTTGTAAATATCAAGCCCACAAAGAATATGTTACAATATTAGCACATAGGAGATATTCTAGCTTTTATAATAAAAAGCATTAAATGAATAAACCAGTTACCCTTTTTGATCAATTTATGCAATTCTGCAACCATCACTGGAGAGGAGATCCCAAGTGACTCCCCCCTTCTACTATAGAATGCAATTAACGATCAAGTCTACGTGATGTTAAGTTTACCTCATTCTGAATTCACATGCTTTTAAGTTATAGCTACTGCAAAAACATGTACACTTAAGACTAAAATACTTACTCGATAACCTTCAAGGTCTCTCATTTGGATCTGCAACAGAGAGAGATCCCTCAAAATTTGCAGATTATCTTTATCTAACTTGAGGGCATTTCTGTAACATTTCATAACTTCATCATATCTCTTATCAGAACGCTGTAAGAGTCCATATACATGCCAACCTATTAAGGAAAGAGACATTCACAGATACTAGAATATACTATGCTACATATTTAACAGAAAGTTTACCATAACAAAATGGTATTTTGTTTGGGATTTACCTTAGAATGACCTGAGTAAGAGGGGGATAGTGAGGTGAAGGAGAAGGCAGTGGCAACCCACTCCAGTATTCTTGCCTGGAGAATCCCATGGACGGAGGAGCCTGGTGGGCTACAGTCCATGGAGTCACTAAGAGTCGGACACGACTGAACGACGTCACTTTCACTTTTCACTTTCATGCCTTGGAGAAGGAAATGGCAACCCACTCCAGCGTTCTTGCCTGGAGAATCCCAGGGACAGAGGAGCCTGTTGGGCTGCTGTCTATGGGGTCACACAGAGTCGGACACCACTGATGTGACTTAGCAGCAGCAGTGAGGTGAAAAAAGATGAAACCAGATCAGCCTTGATTGACAGTTGTTAAATTACTGAAGCCAGGTGATAGGCATATAGGGTGTCATTATTCTATTCTATTTTTGGACATGTCTGAAATTTTTCATAGAATTTTTTTAACTAACCTTAGAAATTACTGGTAGGAATTCTTCACATTCCCTACCCCCAGTCCCTCACTTTCCTACACCAGCATCTCAACATGCTCTTAATATCAAACACTGTATTAAAACAGAATATATACAAAAATTGTAATTATCTTTTAAAACAAGTATATATTCATTCAATCAACTACATAATATATTTTTAATTCACTAGTGATTAAAGACCACACAAAAAAAGTAAGTTTTTATTTAATATAAATTAAAGTCTTAGCATATCTTGGAGCTACAAAAACTATCATACTTACATGCCCTTTCTCTTCACTCTGGGGTAACCACTGGGATAAAGAAATAAGTATTTAGTATTCTGAGAGAACCCTAAGCTAAATAAGTAAAAAACACCATTAAGATTACTGATGTTCAATACTGGTCAAAAGTTAGATGATTTAAATGCAAAACATTAACATAAAAGGGCAATGAATAACTATACATACAAGCAAAACATAAATTAAAACAGTTTCAATGATCCATCCCTAAAGAATATTTTTGTTTTCTTACACACTGGGGTACTAGCCAAAGAAAAATATGGTAAGTACCCAGTGAAATAACAGCCAAGTCCTTGTGCAGCAGAAACCAAGCTGAAGATCAATATGATAGTTATACTAAATAAAATATATCTTACAAATTCCTTCTGAATGTTCTTCTAAGATTTCTAAAGGAAAGTTTAAGGAACTTTTAAGGAACACAAAGTTTACTATACAGGTAAGTCATTCGGAATGGGGAAAGTATCACTCTGTTTATGGATGTATATGAAAAAAACAATGGGTTTTAAGTCACATATAATTATCAAAGTTGGCTTCCCAAGTGGCGCAGCATTAAAGATCCGCCTGCTAATTTAGGAGACGCAGGAGATGTGGGTTTGATCCCTGGCTCGGGAAGATCCTCTGGAGAAGAAAATGGCAACCCACTCCAGTATCCTTGCCTGGAAAATCCCCATGGGCAGAGGAGCCTGGCGGGCTACAGTCCACGGGGTCCCAAAGAGTCGGACACGACTGAGTGAGAGAGCACACACACACACACAATTATCAGAATTACTTTTCTCTTACACTAAGTACAACTGCAGCAAATACACAGTGCATAGGGATTCTTTTTAAAATCTTCCAATACACAAAAAACAAACGGTAGGGAACAGATGAAACTAATATTAAAAATGTTGATAATACTGAAGCTGGACTATAGGTACATAGACTTCATTAAACTCACTCTTTCTTACAGCTTTAAATTTTTCCACAGAAGTTTTTTAATTTGAGTTAGAAAAACTAGTAAACAGAAAACAATAAATGAAATTACAACTTCTCAACTACTACAAAAGGATACAGACATGACTCTTCACATTGTTACGAAGTCCTTTACAAACAAATTCATATGCTGCTTCTTTTTTTCCTAAACAGTTCAATGTTAATCCTTTCATAGCCAAAGTCTCTGAAAAACATTTTCAACCTGTATTTACCCATGAAAGATTCAAATTATTCTCTTAGCAATACTGTAATATATGAGATCTATCAATGCGTACAATAGTCATCCTTTAAATCCTATAGTTAGAAGAACTTCTCTCCAAATAAAAAAAGTAAAAATATATTTACGTATCTGTTTAAAGTTTAGCCTTATCCTTTTCTGAAATTCCTTATGCTGGAACTGAGTTGGTAAAAAGCTTTCTGCCTTTCTGAACACTCTATCAAGGAAGTTAAGATTATTCTGCTGAAAAAAGGTAACACAGCAGGGTCCTGAGTCCTGCTGAGTTAAATCTACTACAGCTGACCTCACCTTTCACCCGAGGTCAACTCTACTAAGAATCTAACAATCTGATTTATACTCCACAAAATCATTCAATCTACCTTAAAGTGATGTACACGATTTAAAAGTCACCCTACTCAATACTGGACCAGACTTCATTTTTGGTTATAAGTTTATTCCAATAAAGTCCACTTAGGCTAATTAACATGAGTTTGCACTTGAAAAGCACAAAACGGGACTGTGCGAGTGGTAACTAACCCAAGAATATGTTTAAGGTAGTTAATGGAAGATTATATAGAATGAAATAATTCTCTCAATAATCCACAAGACCGAATTACAAAAGAAAAATGGTTTTCAAGCTGATCTCTACTGATTATGGTTTTCAGAATATGGTGATCCAACAATTCAGGCTCCTATGATCAAACATCTTATTTTACCTGTTTTTACATAATAAACTTCCCCAGAAGCTCCCATTTGGATAAAGGCTTGAAGAATCCCATGGACAGAGGAGCCTGGCGGGCTCCAGTCCACAGGCTCACAAAGAGTCAGACACAACTGAGCGACTAACACTACTCTATTGCTAAACAGCTTGAAAATAAGCTTTAATTTCTAAAATGCTATGAAACAAAAGACTTCTCTCCACTTCCTTCAAAGAATGCTTTAAGCATTATTAGAAACTGAGTAAGGCCAGGCTATTTTTCTAAAAAAGATGGTCTCGAGAATTACTCAAGTCTCATATTCAGAGACCCAGTTGGCTTTCCTCTGCTATAGGACAATAACTTACATGTCTAACCTGATTCATCCTTTTACCAAGCACTGGTCACTAGTGGAAAAGGACTAGACAAGAAAATACAGACTTAACTGACATCAGTGCTAGAAGAACCAAGATAATCCAAATGTAAACCAGTAGTATCCTATTTACATATGAAGATCAGCAGATATACTAACAATACATCTACCAGAAAACAAAATGCATTTGATTGTATCTTCATTCTACTTCAGTGTTCAAATATTGTCCTAATTTTATACATAAGAAATCAAAGGGTAAGTCCTACTCAAAGCAACAAATGAAATCAGGTCTACAAAAGTAGAGGTATATATGCCACTTATTTACCAACAGATCAACTATTTCTCATCTATTAATAAAAGTAAAGTCTATGAATATATCTAAACATAATATTGAAGGAAATAATCTAGAATAATAATGATATGAGGCATAATTTAAAAAGTTAAACATGCATGGACTCTAAGAGAGCTACAGGGCCATGGAAAGTGGGAAATATTCTTCTTTCACGTTAGAAATCCTTTCCATCTGATTGTGGAATTAGATTTTCTCAAAGGAATCTCACAGGTGATACCTCCATGTTCAGCAAATTTCGGATTTGAAAGAATCATCTTGCAAAATTTGAGGCCATTTTTGTATTGCTTCTGTTCAAAACATTTCTGAAAAAGAAAAGAAAAATTATTATACAAAATAAATACACATGGAAATAACTTTTCATTGCAATATACAAATTCTAAATTCAAGATTCAAAGTTAGGTTTAAAACATATGTGATGGAAAAGTTTTATACCAACTTATATCACTTATAACATGAAGTGTACCTCTGTTACTTACTGCTATCTGAGTATTTTCACTTTTACAGAAAATAAAGAAAAAGCTGGGACTTCCCTGGTGGTCCAGAGGCTAAGACTCCCAAAGCAGGAGCCCAGGTTCAACTGCTGGTCAGGGAACTAGAGCCCACATGCTGCAACTGAGAATGTGCATGCTGCAACTAAAACCTAGTGCAGCCAAATAAATGCTTGAAAACAAAGATACTTTTTTTAAAAATCCCTTACTGTCAATCAATACACTGCTATAGCTTTCTTTTATTCAAAATCCAAAAGCAAAAACATATGTGATCACAAAGAAAAACACTAGAAACAGCATTAAAAGCCTTTGCTACTTCAAAAATGGAACCAAAGCATATACACAAAAAAATACTGCTATTTATTGAGCAACTAAAATGCCTCTTGATGAAAGTGAAAGAGGAGAGTGAAAATGTTGGCTTTAAGCTCAACATTCAGAAAACTAAGATCATGGCATCTGGTCCCAACACTTCATGGGAAATAGATGGGGAAACAGTGGAAACAGAGTCAGACTTTATTTTTCTGGGCTCCAAAATCTCTGCAGATGGTGACTGCAGCCATGAAATTAAAAGACGTTTACTCCTTGGAAGGAAAGTTATGACCAACCTAGATAGCATATTAAAAAGCAGAGACATTACTTTGCTAACAAAGGTCCGTCTAGTCAAGACTATGGTTTTTCCAGTGGTCATGTATGGATGTGAGAGTTGGACTGTGAAGAAAGCTGAACACCGAAGAATTGATGCTTTTGAACTGTGGTGTTGGAGAAGACTTTTGAGAGTCCCTTGGACTGCAAGGAGATCCAACCAGTCCATTCTAAAGGAGATCAGTCCTGGGTGTTCATTGGAAGGACTGATACTGAAGCTCAAACTCCAATACTTGGGCCACCTCATGCGAAGAGCTGACTCACTGGAAAAGACTCTGACGCTGGGAGGGATTGGGGGCAGGAGGAGAAGGGGACGACAGAGGATGAGATGGCTGGATGGCATCACCGACTCGATGGACATGAGTTGAGTCAGCTCCGGGAGTTGGTGATGGACAGGGAGGCCTGGCGTGCTGAGATTCATGGGGTCACAAAGAGTCGGACACAACTGAGCGACTGGACTGAAATGAACGGAATACGTGTCTGTACAAAACTGATATGACTCATGACAATTCCTTAAGGTAGGTGTCATCATCTCCACTTCACAGATGCAGAAACTTAAAAGTTCATTAAATTTGTTTATCAGTGGCTCAGCTTAGTTGCAAACGCTGGGTTGACTTTAAAGACCATGGTCTTTCCATCAGTTACTCTAACACAAATGTAAGCAATCTCTTTATTCCTAAATGCCACCAGCCAGGCTAAGGAACCACGCAGGGCCTCCACAGCCATTAACTATGAGAGCACCTTATCTTTAACTCAACCTCTCACTTGTGGTTATAGGTTATTTTCCCTAGTACTCAGCATGTCAAGCTCATCCCCACCTCAAGGCCTCTGCACCTGTGTCCCTTCTACCTCGGAAACACTGCTCTTCCCCAGATCTTCCCATGGCTGGTTCCTTATGATCAGGTTTTCCACACCATCTGCCTGACCACTTAACACTGCCATCCTCTTACTGTACCTCTCCACACACACATACACACTATCAGACTGCTCTATTTTCCACACAGTGCTCTCATTTCCTGACATTATCACTTATTTGTTTTCACTTAGTGTCTGTCTCTCCCATCATATTGTAGGCTCCATGAGAACAGGGATCCTGCCTGTTTTAAACACAACTGCATCCTCAGACTCTAGACAAATAAGCACTGCTCAACAGTCAATGTGTACAGTCTTCTAAGTTCAAAACAAAACGGGACCAGCAAAGGATAAGAAAAAGATTAATTCTTGCCAACAGGGGTGGCATCTGGAGGGGAAACAGAGAAAAGTATTCATAGAAAAAAAGTCTTTGAGGCTGATTGATGGCCTCTGGGGGAGAGACTTTAGTGGTTGGAGACAGGATAGGAAACCTTTGAATTCTGAATCCTGCTAGTATATTATCCATTCCAAAACTATTTTAACATAAAATTTTAAAAAATAACAATCTGCATCTAGTCACAGGAGTTCATCTGACAAAGACAAAAAGAAACAAGCAGAAGGAACTACTGGGGAAGAGGAAAAAAACAAAGAAATATTATGCTTTTTTCTGCCTTACCAAGTGATCGGGAAGTAATAATATCATACTACCAACAACAGGAATAATAATAGTTAACACTTCCTGGAAGCATTTACTGTGTCAGGTGCTTTTCTCATTTACTCTTTACTTAAACCCCAAGGAAAGTCTATGGGATACATGTAATCTCCATTTAGATGGAGACTGAGCCATAGTTACTGAGTTTACACAGCTGGTGTCTGAGCCACAATTCAAACCCAGGTAGTCATCTCCAGTATCCAAGTACTCAGGTTATAGGAAAGTCTTATTAAGTTCAATAAGGAATATATACTTAGTATAAAAAACAGACTGTAGTTTCAACTTGGTTACTAACCAGACAGAGAACCTTCGACTGTCATTTACTATTCCTAGGTTTGATTGTCTCCTCTGTAAAAGAGGGCATGGAGTAGTTCCAAAATTCAACAAAAAATAATGCTAACAGCCAGTGCGGGGAAATAAGATAGGCAGGAACAAGTCACGCAAACCATGTTGATAAGCAACCTGGTAAACTTGTATGGATGTTTAAATACAAAGAAAATTAACATTTAAAAGTTACTGTTGGTGGCAAAGCACTTTGGTCCAGAAACAAACTAAAAATTCTATGATAGGCTTCTGAAAACTATGGAATTTGTCACAGTGAAGTTTTACCCACACTTATTGCAATTTGAGATGATAAAATAATTCATTTTGCAGCATCTTCCTAAAGTCATGTTCAGTTCAGTTCAGTTCAGTTCAGTCGCTCAGTCGTGTCCGACTCTCCGCGACCCCATGAATCACAGCACGCCAGGCCTCCCTGTCCATCACCAACTCCCGGAGTTCACTCAAACTCATGTCCACAGAGTCGGTGATGCCACCCAGCCATCTCATTCTCCGTCGTCCCCTTCTCCTCCCGCCCCCAACCTTTCCCAGCATCAGAGTCTTTTCCAGTGAGTCAACTCGTCACATGAGGTGGCCAAAGTATTGCAGTTTCAGCTTTAGCATCAGTCCCTCCAATGAACACCCAGGATTGATCTCCTTTAGAATGGACTGGTTGGATCTCCTTGCAGTATAAGGGACTCTCAAGAGTCTTCTCCAACACCACAGTTCAAAAGCATCGATTCTTCAGCGGTCAGCTTTCTTCACAGTCCAACTCTCACATCCATACATGACCATGGGAAAAACCATAGTCTTGACTAGACGGACCTTGGTTGGCAAAGTAATGTCTCTGCTTTTTAATATACTATCAAGGTTGGTCATAACTTTCCTTCCAAGGAGCAAGCGTCTTTTAATTTCATGGCTGCAATCAGCATCTGCAGTGATTTTGGAGCCCAAAAAAATAAAGTCTGACACTGTTTCCACTGTTTTTCCATCTATTTCCCATGAAGTGATGGGACCAGATGCCATGATCTTAGTTTTCTGAATGTTGAGCTTCAAGCCAACTTTTTCACTCTCCTCTTTCACTTTCATCAAGAGGCTTTTGAGTTCCTCTTCACATTCTGCCATAAGGGTAGTTTCATCTGCATATCTGAGGTTATTGATATTTCTCCCGGCAATCTTGATTCCAGCTTGTGCTTCTTCCAGCCCAGCGTTCCTCATGATGTACTCTGCATATAAGTTAAATAAGCAAGGTGACAATATACAACCTTGACGTACTCCTTTTCCTATTTGGAACCAGTCTGTTGTTCCATGTACAGTTCTGACTGTTGCTTCCTGACCTGCATACAGGTTTCTCAAGAGGCAGGTCAGGTGGTCTGGGATTCCCATCTCTTTCAGAATGTTCCACAGTTTATTGTGATCGACACAGTCAAAGGCTTTGGCATAGTCAATGAAGCAGAAATAGATGGTTTTCTGAAACTCTCTTGCTTTCTCCATGATCCAGTGGATGTTGGAAATTTGATCTCTGGTGCCTCTGCCTTTTCTAAAACCTGCTTGAACATCTGGGAGTTCACAGTTTACATACTGCTGAAGCCTGGCTTAGAGAATTTTGAGCATTACTTTGCTAGCGTGTGAGATGAGTGCAATTGTGCGGTAGTTTGAGCATTCTTTGGCATTGCCTTTCTTTGGGATTGGAATGAAGACTGACCTTTTCCAGTCCTGTGGCCACTGCTGAGTTTTCCAAATCTGCTGGCATACTGAGTGCAGCACTTTCACAGCATCACCTTTCAAGACTTGAAATAGCTCAACTGGAATTCCATCACCTCCACTAGCTTTGTTCGTAGTGATGCTTTCTAAGGCCCGCTTGACTTCACATTCCAAGATGTCTGGCTCTAGGTCAGTGATCACGTTATCGTGACTATCTTGGTCGTGAAGATCTTTTTTGTACAGTTCTTCTGTGTATTCCTGCAACCTCTTCTTAATATCTTCTGCTTCTGTTAGGTCCATACCATTTCTGTCCTTTATCGAGCCCATCTTTGCATGAAATATTTCTTTGGAATCTCTAATTTTCTTGAAGAGGTCTCTTGTTTTTCCTATTCTGTTGTTTTCCTCTATTTCTTTGCATTGATCACTGAGGAAGGCTTTCTTATCTCTCCTTGCTATTCTTTGGAACTCTGCAAAAAATGCTTATATCTTTCCTTTTCTCCTTTGCTTTTCGCCTCTCTTCTTTTCACAGCTATTTGTAAGGCCTCCTCAGACAGCCATTTCGCTCTTTTGCATTTCTTTTCCATGGGGATGGTCTTGATCCCTGTCTCCTGTACAATGTCACAAACCTCCGTCCAGAGTTCATCATGTAGGTTTATTAAAAAACTACATACTCAGAAAAAATGCTCAGCATTTCCCAGTTTGGGGGGAGGGACGGGGGGGGGGAATAAAGTGAATTCTGCAACGTTTTTAACTTTTTTTTACTAGAATATAATAAATTAGTTGCTTTTCATTATGCTCCTGATAACAAGATTTGAACCAGAAAATACCAAATAGACAAAAAAAAATTGTCATCTTTCATGTACAATGCAAATATCCTGAAATCCAACTAGCAATTTATATAGATGATTTTTCATTGACATGTTTCAGCTTCCTTAAACGAAAAAAATAATAAACTAGCCCACCCGAAAGGGGCAAAAAATTCACTTCTCCAACTCCACATTGCGAAAATATAAAGATATAAGAAAAGTGAAAGTAAAATAAAGGAAAAATAAAGGCAAAGTTGAAAGAAGCATTCTGCCACAATGAGGTTTTTACACCCATTTCGCATTATTTGCTCAACACTAGCTCTGTTCCGGAGAAGTCAATGGCAAGCCACTCCAGTGACTCTTGCCTGGAAAATCCCATGGATGGAGGAGCCTGGTAGGCTGCAGTCCGTGGGGTCGCTAAGGGTCGGATACGACTGAGCGACTTCACTTTCACTTTTCACTTTCACACATTGGAGAAGGAAATGGCAACCCACTCCAGCGTTCTTGCCTGGAGAATCCCAGGGATGGGGGAGCCTGGTGGGCTTCCGTCTATGGGGTCACACAGAGTCGGAGACGACTGAAGCGACTTAGCAGCAGCAGCTCTGTTCAGTTCAGTCGCTCAGTCGTGTCCGACTCTGCAACCCCACGGACTGAAGCACGCCAGGCCTCCCTGTCCATGACCAACTCCCAGAGTTTACCCAAACTCCATTGAGTCGGTGATGCCATCCAACCATCTCATCCTCTGTCGTCCCCTTCTCCTCCTGCCTTCAATCTTTCCCAGCATCAGGGTCTTTTCAAATGAGTCAGCTCTTCGCATCAGGTGGCCGAAGTACTGGAGTTTCAGGTCAACACTAAGCACCAAATAAAATTAAGATTTAACATTTTCACCGCGTTTTCCACGCTGCTTCCCAGGTTTCTTTGTGCTAGGAAACAAAGTGAATGCTCCCTTAGGTGCAACGCCAGCCTACCCCAAGAAGCTTTCATCACGTAGTCACCGCAGGGCCTGTACGAGTTAAATGCAATCCAAGTTCCCTGTGACAACCAGGAGTGGTCGGTGGGATTGGGCGGGGGAAGAGGTTGAAGCGGGAGGGGACATACTTATGACTGATTTACGTTGCTATATAAGAGAAACCAACACAGCATTATAAAGCAATTATCCTCCAATTAAAAGTAAAAATAAGTTTTTTTAAAAAGCAATCAACAGTTGTGCTGGAATGTATAAGTTAAAAATGGCAGTTCCAGTCACGGACTTCTCAAACAGAGGGTAAAGACTGAGCAGCAAAGGCAGACAAACCTCTCCACCAAAGGGAGGGTCGGTCTGCGTCCGAGGTTTCAGCTCCCGGGAACCGGTATAAACCAGATCCCGCCCCGCCGGAGAATCGCTCCCTCTCTCACGGGTGTCAGCGCGCGCTGTGCAGCACAGTCCACACGGAGCAGCGAGCCAGCACACCGCGGCGCGGGGTGACCGCAAAAGGGAACCGCGCAGGGCCAGGGCCGAGGAGCCGGCGCCAGGCGCCGCAGCGCGCGCGGCCGCTCCCCGCGCCCAGGCCCAGGGTGACTGCGGCGGGGAGTCCCTGGAAGGGCTGTCCACAGAGAGAGAGAGAGACGACAGCGAGGAGGCAGCCCGGCGAGGCGGCCTGCGGATTTCCCCAAAAACGAAGAGCCCAGGGGGGCGGGGCCGGCGGCGCGCTCCGCGGCCACTCACCAAGATGCGTTTGAAGAGGCTGCTCTCCTTGGGTGGCAGCTGCACGTTGGGCATGGCGGCCGGCGGGGCAGGCTGGGTGCCCCCCGCGCACCGCCTTGCGGGACGGGCACCAGGGCAAGCCGCGGCTCAGAGTCGGGCTGCGAGCCCCGGCTCAGCTCATTGGCCGAGAGCTGGGGCCGGGCGGGCCGGGCAGGGCTGTTGGCCGGGGCTGACAGAGTAAATAGGGAGGCGGTCGGAACAGGACGCCGCCGCCGCCGCCCGCCCGCCCGCCAGCCGGCCGACGGGCCGGCCACAAACCCAGGCTTGCTTTGGGACCCGCGGCGCGAGTCCCGCACGGCAAGATGGCGGTCGGGGCCCGCCCCCTCGAGCGTGGCGGCGCGCGCATGCGCCCGAGGCAAGGACCTGCGGGGCGTGTGTGCGGCGGTCTCCTCAGGCACCTGCCCCACGGGCACGCGGTAGGAGTCCCGCGCTGGCGCAGCTCACAGGTCGCTGGCTTGTATTGTCTTCTGACTGTTAGGCTTTGGGCCTTATATCAGAGTCTGTTTGTGTTTGGGTTTTTTTTGTTTTTTTCTGTCTAGTGAGGAATTTAAACAGCACTCTACTCCGTAAGTATTTTGGTGTTGGACGACTTCTTGTCCGTGTTTTTCCCCCTCGACTGACTTGAAGACAAGCCTTTTCTGTGTAGACCAAACAGATATTTGTGGTCAAATATTTGAGGTCGTTGGACAGGACTTGAAATGGGCTGATGTGAAAGCACGTTTGAAATGTCGAAGAAAAATACTCTCAACAGTATAGAACACCTAACACTGTCAGTGAGAATTATGATGGTGTCATGGAGGCCATTGATTCTCCAGGTCTACCTAGGCTTTCTCCTCAGCTCATTCTCCTATGTACAATGCGTCTGATAATGGGCGAAACACGATTCAAACCCAGGGTCTTCCAACTCTGGGGTGTTTTTCTGCCATGTAGAAAAGGCACCATAATGACAGAAGTATATCTTTCCTTTTCTCCTTTGCTTTTCACTTCTCTTCTTTTCACAGCTATTTGTAAGGCCTGCTCAGATAGCCATTTTGCTTTTTTGCATGTCTTTTGCGTGGGATGGTCGTGATCCCTATCTCCTATACAATATCATGAACCTCCGTCCATAGTTCTTCAGGCACTCTATCAGATCTAGTCCCTTAAATCTATTTCTCACTTCCACAGTATAATCATCAGTGATTTGATTCAGGTCATACCTGAATGGTTTAGTGGCTTTCCCTACTTTCTTCAATTTAAGTCTGAATTTGGCAATAAGGAGTTCATGATCTGAGCCACAGTCAGCTCCCGGTCTTGTTTTTGCTGACTGTATAGAGTTGCTCTATCTTTGGCTACAAAGAATATAATCGATCTGATTTCAGTGTTGACCATCTGGTGATGTCCATGTGTAGAGTCTTTTCTCCTGCTGTTGGAAGAGGGTGTTTGCTATGACCAGTGCATTCTCTTGGCAAAACTATATTAGCCTTTTTGCCCTGCTTCATGCTGTATTCCAAAGCCAAATTTTCTCCAAGCAAAGGAGAAAAGGAAAGCTATACCCATTTGAATGAAGAGTTCCAAGGACTAGCAAGGAGAGATAAGAAAGCCCTCCTCAGTGATCAATGCAAAGAAATAGAGAAAAACAATAGAATGGGAAAGACTAGAGGTCTCTTTAAGAAAACTAGAGATACCAAGGGAACATTTCATGCAAAGATGGGCACAATAAGGGAAAGAAATGGTATGGACCTAACAGAAGCAGAAGATCTTAAGAAGAGGTAGCAAGAATACACAAAAGAACTATACAAAAAAGATTTTCATGACCCAGATAATCATAATGGTATGATCACTCACCTAGAGCCAGACATCCTGGAATGCGAAGTCAAGTGGGCCTTAGGAAGCATCACTACAAACAAAGCTAGTGAGGGTGATGGAATTCCAGTTGGGGTATTTCAAATCCTAAAAGATATGCTGTTAAAGTGCTACACTCAATATGCTAGCAAATATGAAAAATTCAGCAGTGCACAGGACTGGAAAGGGTCAGTTTTCATTCCAATCCCAAAGAAAGGCAATGCCAAAGAATGCTCAAACTACCACACAATTGCACTTATCTCACACGCTAGCAAAGTAATGCTCAAAATTCTCCAAGCCAGGCTTCAACAGTATGTGAATTGTGAACTTCCAGATGTTCAAGCTGGTTTTAGAAAAGGCAGAGGAACCAGAGATCAAATTGCCAACATCTGTTGGATCATCAAAAAAGCAAGAGAATTCCAGAAAAACATCTATTCTTTATTGACTATGCCAAAGGCTTTGACTGTGTGGATCACAACAAACTGTGGAAAATTCTTAAAGAGATGGGAATAACAGACCACCTGTCCTGCCTCTTGAGAAATCTGTGTGCAGGTCAGGAAGCAACAGTTAGAACTGGACATGGAACAACAGACTGGTTCCAAATAGGAAAAGGAGTACGTCAACACTGTATATTGTCACCCTGCTTATTTAACTTATATGCAGAGTACATCATGAGGAACACTGGGCTGGAAGAAGCACAAGCTGGAATCAAGATTGCTGGGAGAAATATCAATAACCTCAGATATGCAGATGACACCACCCTTATGGCAGAAAGTGAAGAACTAAAGAGCCTCTTGCTGAAAGTGAAAGAGGAGAGTGAAAAGGTTGGCTTGAAGCTCAACATTCAGAAAACTAAGATCATGGCATCTGGTCCCATTACTTCATGGCAAATAGATGGGGAAACAGTGGAAACAGTGACAAACATTATTTTGAGGGGGCTCCAAAATCACTGCAGGTGGTGACTGCAGCCATGAAATTAAAAGACACTTGCTCCTTGGAAGAAAAGCTATGACATGACCAACCTAGACAGCATATTAAAAAGCAGAGACATTACTTTGCCAACAAAGGTCTGTCTAGTCCAGGCTATGGTTTTTCCAGTAGTCATTATGGATGTGAGAGTTGGAGTATAAAGAAAGCTAAGCGCTGAAGAATTGATGCTTTTGAACTGTGGTGCTGGAGAAGACTCTTGAGAGTCCCTTGGACTGCAAGGAGATCCAACCAGTCCATCCTAAAGGAGATCAGTCCTGAATATTCGTTTAAAGGACTGATACTGAAGCTGAAACTCCAATATTTTGGCCACCTGATGCAAAGAACTGACTGACTGGAAAAGACCCTGATGCTGGAAAAAATTGAAGGCAGGAGAAGAAGGGGACAACAGAGGATGAGATGGTTGGATGGCATCACCGACTCATTGGAGATGAGTTTGGGTAAACTCCAGGAGTTGGTGATGGACAGGCAGGCCTGGTGTGCTGCAGTCCATAAGGTAGCAAATAGTTGAACATGACTGTGTGACTGAACTGAAGTGAAACATGCCATGAGACGCATAAGCAAAAACCCCTCACCACCAAGATGCAATTTGGAACCCTCATCAAAAACAATGAATTGCCAATGGGACCACAGATAGTGAGTGCAGCCTAGAACTGGTACTATTCAAAGTCCCTGGGTCAGCGCAGAAACATCCTCTAGAGCCCGTGCTCCACTAGAGAAGCCACTGCCGTGAGAAGCCCGCATACTGCAACAAAGAGTAGCCCCTGCTCACCACATCTAGATAAAGCCCAGAGCAACACAAACCCAGCACAACTAAAATATAAAATAAATAAATGCATTTTTTAATGCTTAAAAGACTCTTAAAAAATAGACCAACCAACAGATTCACACCCTCCAGTCCTGTCACTTCTGTTGTGTTCTTGTTTGTTTGGCTCTCTCTTTTCTCTCCAAACTCACCTTCCTATTGCTGTTTTCCATGTCACACCTTTCCACTTAGCTTTATCCTCAACCCCTTCACTGAGCATTCTCTTCCTTACCTTCATTGATACCCAGCCCTTCACCAAGGATACTATCTCTCATTTTGCATCTTCCTCTGCTTACATACTGTGGGAGCTGGTGATGGAAAAAATCAACATTTTTTTCCCATCCCACTGCCTGTTGCCACCCTCCCCCCAATCATAAGACTTCACCTTCATTATGTTTGAGTCTGTACCCACCAGCTCTGTTGTTCTCTTCTCATTTTCCTCTTGGTTGCTATCCTTCATTTGTTCATCTGCCAAGTGACAATAGTTGTCATTTCAGCTTCACTCCTAGTATCCATCTACTATAATTCCAATAACTATATGGATTTAAAACCCTAGCCTTTGATAAATAAGCTGTGGTACATCTAGACAATGGAATATTATTCAGTGCTAAAAAGAAATGAGCTATCAAGTCACGAAACGATATCAAAGAATATTACATGTATTAATATATTACTAAGTGAAAGAAGCCAATCTGAAAAGGCTACATACTATGTGATTCCAACTATATGACATTCTAGAAAAGACATTTATGGAGACAATAAAAAGATCAGTGATTGCCAAAGGCCAAGGATTAGGGGGAAGGAGGGATGAATAGGTGAAGCAAAGAGGGTTTTTAGGGCAGTGAAACTCTTCTGTATGACACTATAGTGCTGGCTACACTTGTCAAAACCTAGAGGGTGTACAACACCAAGAGTGAACCCTAATGTAAACTCTGGACTTTGGGTGATAATGATGTGTCAGTGTAGGTTCATCAGTTGTAGCAAATGTATTGCTCTCCTGGGAGATGTGAGAAGTTATGCATATGTGGGGGCAGTGGTTTCTGTAAGGGAAATCTGTGTGTCTTCAGCTTAATTTTTTTGTGAACCTAAAACTGCTCTAAAAAATAAAAAAATAAATTTTTTAATCCCTAGCCTTACATTTCTTTGTTTTCATATCCAAAAAACTTCATTTTCTACCCCATTTTAGCTACCCACACACATGGCCAAATTTAGAATCAGCAAGACCTGCTGTACCTCCTAAATCATAAATTCTAGCAATCTACTGCCTTATTTTTAAAATTTAGTTGAGAATACATTTGCTAATAACCTTTTAACTCCAAGGAAACTTGTTACAGCAGGCACAACTACCTGTTATTGAAGACAAGATGCCATCTTCCAGGATTAGTAGCCTATCAGGGTGGCATTGAGAGATGTCTTTCTGCCATTGCATTGAGGCTCCAGCATCCAGCCAACATGAAACCAAGAGCTGTTGTACTTGGAGGGCTGTTTTGTGTATAAAACTGATTTCTGATACTAGTGACTCCAGTCAGATTCCTTGAGAGACAATCCCTGTTCTAATGACAATTACGTATCTTTCCTTCTGCAAACCTATGCCAATTCCTTAATAAGAGTCATTTACTCTTCAAGATGCAGGGGATCTAAGCAAGCTCAGTTCAGTTCAGTCACTCAGTCACGTCCAACTCTTTGTGACCCTATGGGCTGCAGCACACCAGGCCTCCCTATCCATCACCAACTCCTGGAGTTTGCTCAAACTCATATCCATTGACTCAGTGATGCCATCCAACCATCTCATCCTCAGTCGTCCCCTTCTCCTCCCACCTTCAATCTTTCCCAGCATCAGGGTCTTTTCAAATGAGTCAGTTCTTCGCATCAGGTGGCCAAAGTATTGGAGTTTCAGCTTCAGCATCAGTCCTTCCAGTGAATATTCAGGACTGATCTCCTTTAGGATGGACTGGTTGGATCTCCTTGCAGTCCAAGGGACTCTCAAGACTCTTCTTCAACACCACAGTTCAAAAGCATCAATTCTTCGGCCCTCAGCTTTCTTCACAGTCCAACTCTCACATCCACACATGACTACTTGAAAAACCATAGCTTTGACTAAACGGACCTTTATTGGCAAAGTAATGTCTCTGCTTTTTAATATGCTGTCTAGGTTGGTCATAACTTTTCTTCCAAGGAGCAAGCGTCTTTTAATTTCATGGCTGCAGTCACCATCTGCAGTGATTTTGGAACCCCCCTAAAATAGTCTATCACTGTTTCCATTGTTTCTCCATATATTTGCCATGAAGAGATGGGACTGGATGCCATGATCTTAGTTTTCTGAATGTTGAGTTTTAAGCCAACTTTTTCACTCTCTTTTTTTACTTTCATCAAGAGGCTTTTTAGTTCCTTTTCACTTTCTGCCATAAGGGTGGTGTCATCTGCATATCTGAGGTTATTGATATTTCTCCCAGCAATCTTGATTCCAGCTTGTGCTTCATCCAGCCCAGCGTTTCTCATGTTGTACTCTGCATATAAGTTAAATAAGCAGGGTGATGATATATAGCCTTGACATTCTCCTTTCCCGATTTGAAACCAGTCTGTTGTTCCCTGTCCAGTTCTAACTGTTGCTTCTTGACCTGCACACAGATTTCTCAGGAGGCATGTCAGGTGGTATTCCCTGGTATTCCCATCTCTTTAAGAATTTTCCACAGTTTGTTGTGATCCACACAGTCTAGGGCTTTGGCATAGTCAATAGGACGGAGATTTTTTTTTCGAAACTCTCTTGCTTTTTCGATGATCCAGTGAATGTTGGCCATTTGATCTCTGGTTCCTTTGCCTTTTCTAAATCCAACTTGACCATCTGGAAGTTCACGGTTCACATACTGTTGAAGCCTGGCTTGGAGAATTTTGAGCATTACTTTGCTAGCGCGTGAGATGAGTGCAAGTGTGTGGTAGTTTGAACATTCTTTGGCATTTCCTTTCTTTGGGATTGGAATGAAAACTGACTTTTTCCAGTCCTGTGGCCACTGCTGAGTTTTCCATATTTGCTGGCATGTGGAACAGCACTTGAACATAGTGCAGCATATTGCAGCACTTTCACAGCATCATCTTCAGGATTTGAAATACCCCAACTGGAATTCCATCACCTCCACTAGCTTTGTTCGTAGTGATGCTTCCTAAGGCCCACTTGACTTCGCATTCCAGGATCACACCATCGTGGTTATCTGGGATGTGAAGATCTTTTTTGTATAGTTCTTCTGTGTATTCTTGCCACCTCTTCTTAATAGTCTCTTCTTTTGTTAGGTTCATACCATTTCTGTCCTTTATTGTGCCCATCTTTGCGTGAAATGTTCCCTTGGTATCTCTGATTTTCTTGAAGAGATCTCTAGTCTTTCCCATTCTGTTGTTTTCCTCTATTTCTTTGCATTGATCACTGAGGAAGACTTTCTTATCTCTCCTTGCTATTCCTTGGAACTTTGCATTCAAATGGGTATGTCTTTCCTTTTCTCCTTTGCGTTTTGTGTCTTTTCTTTTCTCAGCTATTTGTAAGGCCTCTTCAGACAACCGGTTTGCCTTTTTGCATTTCTTTTTCTCGGGGATGGTCTGGATCACTGCAGAATGTCACAAACCTCCATTCGTAGTTCTAAGGCACTCTGTCTATCAGACCTAATCCATTGACTCTATTTGTCACTTCCACTGTATAAACCATAAAGGATTTGATTTAGATCATACCTGAATGGTCTAGTGAATGGTCTACTGAAGGGTGCGTGAAGCTAGCTCATGCACCCTTCTCTTCTCCGTATACCTCCTCTTCAGCTGCATCGAACTTGCCAGTTTCTGTGTACAACATTTTCTCCTTATCTATTCACTCATTCAATCCATATTTGTTGGCAGTCCCTCAGCACCCATCAGTTTACTTCTTTCTTCCCCTTTCAGCAAAAATGGCACCTTCTAGACTTCTAGACTCTTGAGAGTCCCTTGAACTGCAAGGAAATCAAACCAGTCAATCCTAAGGGAAATCAGTCCTGAATATTTCATTGGAAGGACTGATGCTGAAGCTGAAATTCCAATACTTTGGCCACCTGATGCAAAGAACTGACTCATTGGAAAAGACCTTGACGCTGGGAAAGATTGAAGGCAGGAGAAGGGGACAACAGAGGATGAGATGGTTGGATGGCATCACCAACTCGATGGACATGAGTTTGAGCAAGCTCTGGGAGTTGGTGATGGACAGGGAAGCCTGGCATGCTGCAGCCCATGGGGTCACAAATAGTCGGACATGACTCAGTGACTGAATTGAACTAGCCTATGCAGAATTAATTTCTCCATCAGTGCTTAAAGGGGATTCCCTGGTGGCTCAGACAGTAAAGAATCTGCCTGCAATGCAAGAGATCTGGATTCAATCCCTGGGTCAGAAAGATCCCCTGAGAAGGGAATGGCTACCTACTCAGTATTCTGGCCTGGAGGATTCCATGGACAGAGGTCTTTGGGGTCAAAAAAAGTCAGACGTGACTGAGCAACTGACACACTTTCATATGAATAAAGAAACTGCCAAAAAAAAAAAGAAAAGAATAATAAAAAGAAAGAAAAAGCTGACACAATCACAGAAATTTAACATTGACTAGCTATTTGTGGGTTTCCCAGGTAGTGCCATGGTAAAGAATCTGCCTGCCAATGCAGGAGACCCAAGAGATGCTGGTTCATTCCCTGGGCTGGGAAGATCCCCTAGAGTAGGAAATGGTAACCCACTCCAGTATTCTTGCCTGGAAAATTCCATGGCAGAGGAACCTTATGTGCATGGGGTCACTAAAAGTAGGACATGACTGAGCAGTTGAGCACACAAGTAGAAATTTAATATTAAGAAGTTATTTTTAATTTTTAAGAGTGACTATGATTTAAAAATCTTTATCTTCTGCAGCTATATACAAAAATATTTACATATGAAAATTATGATGTTTTGCATTTGTCTCAAATTAATCCAGTGAGTATGAAAAGGTAGAGGGAGGAGGGCAAGTAAAACTGAGTTGATAACATTGAGAATTCATGATGAATGCACAGGGGGTCGTTTTACTGTTCCATTTTTGAACATGTTTGAAATTTTTCATAATAAAAAGAGAAAATAAAAAGATACATATTTACACACAGAGTATAAATTACAGAGTGTTCCTCAGTGGAGGATTTGGATATAAGTTGGAAAGTACTTTAATGCTTCTAGAGGATATTTGGAGACTACTGTTAGTAGAAAAAGATGGAAAGACAAAATTCATTGAAATGAAAATGTGAAATGTAGAATTCAAGCCTGAAGTAAAAAATTTAAGAAAAATACTTAGCCTGAAACTTATTTTGAAAAGAGAAGAGATGAAATGTCAGGAAGTTGTAGGAGACAACACTAAATCAGCCTGTTAACAAAGCTGACCTCATCCTAGGACAATACAAGTTTATCGGATAAAAGATGAGTTTCAGGGATCTACCCACCTATTTTTTTTGAAGAGTAAAAGGAATACAGTATAAGTTGACATTTCAGTACCTCTTAAATACCTTTTGACTGTGATCATTATTTGTGAGCTGTCTCAGTTAACACCAGCAGGTGGCGTGTTTGTTAGGTTTATGTTTTTTCAAGCTCCGAAAATTTTGAGAACTTGAATGAATACATGAAAATAAGAAATGCTGGCTTTTCATTCTTCATAACCACTTCTCTCAGGAAAGATTGTTCATGAGAATACAAAAAGAATAATCTTTGCTTTTCTACTTTACCATCTTATTGAGAGATTGAGTTTTATATTAAATTGCTAAATAACTTCTTTCACTTTTTCCTCTAGTAGAATATATCTGATTAAAATCCCAGGCCATTGCTGATCTTCCCATCGTGAAATGTCTCAATATGTGGTCAAGAGGCCAAACTCTAGGGAACCAGAAAAGTATAATGTATTATAACTCGTGTGCTGGGATTTAACGTTGCTTCCAGTGCCTTTGAAAATTTCCCATATAGGACCAAAGGTTTCAGCTTAGCCTTCAACAGTCTCTATACCTACCCTTGCTTTCTCCATGATCCAGTGGATGTTGGCAATTTGATCTCTGGTGCCTCTGCCTTTTCTAAAACCTGTTTGAACATCTGGAAGTTCACGATTCACATATTGCTGAAGCCTAGCTTGGAGAATTTTGAGCATGACTTTACTAGCGTCAGAGATGAGTGCAATTGTGCGGTAGTTTGAGCATTCTTTGGCATTCCCTTTCTTTGGGATTGGAATGAAGACTGACCTTTTCCAGTCCTGTGGCCACTGCTGAGTTTTCCAAATTTGCTGGCATGTTGAGTGCAGCACTTTCACAGCATCATCTTTCAGGATTTGAAATAGCTCAATTGGAATTCCATCACCTCCACTAGCTTTGTTCGTAGTGATGCTTTCTAAGGCCCACTTGACTTCACATTCCAAGATGTCTGGTTCCAGGTGAGTGATCACGCCATCGTGATTATCTTGGTCGTGAAGATCCTTTTTGTACAGTTCTTCTGTGTATTCTTGCCACCTCTTCTTAATATCTTCTGCTTCTGTTAGGTCCATACCATTTCTGTCCTTTATCGAGCCCATCTTTGCATGAAATGTTCCCTTGATATCTCTAATTTTCTTGAAAAGATCTCTTGTTTTTCCTATTCTGTTGTTTTCCTCTATTTCTTTGCATTGATCGCTGAGGAAGGCTTTCTTATCTCTCCTTGCTATTCTTTGGAACTCTGCATTCAGATGCTTATATCTTTCCTTTCCTCCTTTGCTTTTCACTTCTCTTCTTTTCACAGCTATTTGTAAGGCCTCCTCAGACAGCCATTTTGCTTTTTTGCATTTCTTTTCTGTGGGGATGGTCTTGGTCCCTGTCTCCTGTACAATGTCACGAACCTCCATCCAGAGTTCATCAGGCACTCTATCTATCAGATCTAGTCCCTTAAATCTATTTCTTACTTCCACTGTATAATCAAAAGGGATTTGATTTAGGTCATATCTGAATGGTCTAATGGTTTTCCCTACTTTCTTCAATTTAAGTCTGAATTTGGCAATAAGGAGTTCATGATCTGAGCCACAGTCAGCTCCTGGTCTTGTTTTTGCTAACTGTATAGAGCTTCTCCATCTTTGGCTGCAAAGAATATAATCAATCTGATTTCGGTGTTGACCATCTGGTGATGTCCATGTGTAGAGTCTTCTCTTGTGTTGTTGGAAGAGGGTGTTTGCTATGACCAGTGCGTTCTCTTGGCAAAACTCTATTAGCCTTTGCCCTGCTCCATTCTGTGCTCCAAGGCCAAATTTGCCTGTTACTCCAGGTGTTTCTTGACTTCCTACTTTTGCATTCCAGTCCCCTATGATGAAAGGACATCTTTTTTGGGTGTTAGTTCTAAAAGGTCTTGTAGGTCTTCATAGAACTGTTCAACTTCGGCTTCTTCAGCATTACTGGTTGGGGCATAGACTTGGATTACTGTAATATTGAATGATTTGCCTTGGAAACGAACAGAAATCATTCTGTCGTTTTTATGATTGCATCCAAATACTGCATTTCGGACTCTTTTGTTGATCATGATGTCTACTCCATTTCTTCTAAGGGATTCCTGCCCACAGTAGTAGATATAATGGTCATCTGAGTTAAATTCACCCATTCCAGTCCGTTTTAGTTCACTGATTCCTAGAATGTCTATGTTCACTCTTGCCATCTCCTGTTTGACCACTTCCAATTTGCCTTGATTCATGGACCTAACATTCCAGGTTCCTATGCAATATTGCTCTTTACAGCATCGGTCCTTGCTTCTATCACCAGTCACATCCACAACTGGGTATTTGTTAGAGTTCCAGAAAAACATCTATTTCTGCTTCATTGACTATGCCAAAGCCTTTGACTGTGTGGATCACAATAAACTGTGGAACATTCTGAAAGATAGGAATCCCGGACCACCTGACGCCTCTTGAGAAACCTGTATGCAGGTCAGGAAGCAACAGTTAGAACTGGACATGGAACAACAGACTGGTTCCAAATAGGAAAAGGAGTACATCAAGGTTGTATATTGTCACCCTGCTTATTTAACTTATATGCAGAGTACATCATGAGGAACGCTGGGCTGGAAGAAGCACAAGCTGGAATCAAGATTGCCAGGAGAAATATCAATAACCTCAGATATGCAGATGACACCACCCTTATGGCAGAATGTGAAGAGGAGCTCAAAGGCCTTTTGATGAAAGTGAAAGAGGAGAGTGAAAAGGTTGGCTTGAAGCTCAACATTCAGAAAACTAAGATCATGGCATCTGGTCCCATCACTTCATGGGAAATAGATGGGGAAACAGTGTCAGACTTTATTTTTTTGGGCTCCAAAATCACTTCGGATGCTGATTGCAGCCAGGAAATTAAAAGACGCTTGCTCCTTGGAAGGAAAGTTATGACCAGCCTAGATAGCATATTAAAAAGCAGAGACATTACTTTGCCAACCAAGGTCCATCTAGTCAAGGCTATGGTTTTTCCTGTGGTCATGTATGGATGTGAGAGTTGGACTGTGAAGAAAGCTGAGCGCCGAAGAATTGATGCTTTTGAACTGTGGTGCTGGAGAAGACTCTTGAGAGTCCCTTGGACTGAAAGGAGAGCCAACCAGTCCATTCTAAAAGAGATCAATCCTGTCAATCCTGGGTGTTCATTGGAAGGCCTTATGCTAAAGCTGAAACTCCAATACTTTGGCCACCTCATGCGACGAGTTGACTCACTGGAAAAGACTGATGCTAGGAGGGATTGGGGGTGGGAGGAGACGGGGACGACAGAGAATGAGATGGCTGGATGGCATCACCGACTCGATGGACATGAGTTTGAGTGAACTCCGGGAGTTGGTGATGGACAGGGAGGCCTGGCGTGCTGTGGTTCATGGGGTCACAAAGAGTCGGACACGACTAAGCGACTGAACTGAACTGATACCTACCCTTGTCAAGCTCCCCAAGGAACATCCAGGGCTAAGGAAAGTCTGCTGCTCTGCCTCTCTCTTGGAAAGCCCTAAGCAGACACTTTATTGATGTGAAGTCTCCGCATTGGAGGCAGACGCTTTAACCTCTGAGCCACCAGGGAAGCCCGCAGTCTCTGCAGAAGGGCACAAATCAACCTCCTATTGGCTTCCCTGGTGGTTAAGAATCTGCATGCCAATGCAGGTGATGTTAGGACGTGCGGTCAGTTCCTGGTCTGGGAAAATTCCACATGGCACGGGGCAACGAAGCCACTGTGCCACAGTTACAGAAGCCCAGGTGCCTAGAGTGGTGCTCAGCAACAAGAGAATCCGCCACAATGAGAAACCCATGCATCGCAACTAGAGAAAGCCCACACGCAGCAACGAAGACCCAGCACGGCCAAAAATAAATAAGTAAACAAATCTTAAACAAACCAAAACCTCCTGTTAGTACTGTAGGCACAAGAGTATCCTCAGAACCTTTAAAACAATCCGGAAGTCTCTGAAAGGAAGCCAAGTGAAAATCTCCATTCCCTACTCCTTTGGGCTTGGGGCAGACTTTGCTCTGAATGGAGCTGAAAAATGGCCCCACGAATTTTGGTGTCTTAGCATGCTCCAAGATGGGGTTGGGGTAGGGGGAGGCAAGTCATTTCATTTCTGACAAAGAGATACCAAATTTCACTGCCCATTATAAATTCATTCACCAGAAAAAAACTGTTCATAGTTGACTTGATTGTGAGAAATATGCTTTCCTAATTTAATCAAAATGCTATTATTTTTCCTCCACTGAAGAAACCTCTAGGCAAGAGTGTTCTTGCCTAGAGAATCCCAGGGACGGGGGAGCCTGGTGGGCTGCCGTCTATGGGGTCGCACAGAGTCGGACACGACTGAAGTGACTTAGCAGTAGCAGAAGAAACCTCTGTTATTACTATTTCTGGAAACTTTTTTCTGTAATGTATCAGAATATTTGGAAATAGAACTTGTTTAGCTTCATAGAATGATTCAACAATAACTTCCATAAGGCTTTTCAATCAAACATGAAAGAATGTCTTTTTTTATTTTATTTTATATCTTTCTTACTTACAATACCCATCACAGAATTTCTGGAAATTTGTAATATTATAAAAAGGAAAGTAGAGTTTACTTATAATTACACCGACTTTTTTTTTTTTTTTTTGCCTCTCCACATGACTTGCAAGATCTTAGTTTCCTGACCAGGCATTGAACTTGGGGGAACAGCAGTGAAAGCATAAGTCCTAACCTCTGGACCAAAAGGGAATTCCCTCCACCAGACTTTTAAATATATATACATCATATATATATTTTTAAATAGAATAGTTTGATAAGTTTTTTAAACATTCTGTTTTACTAAATGTATTGTAGACATTTTTGAATACTAATGAATACAATTATAGCCACATTAGTTTCTTTAAAAAACATGGAGTAGGAAGCAATATTTATTTTCTTTAGTGATTTTTTTAAATAGATAAATAACATTCATAAAGTATATAAAATTTTATGTATATCACAATAAATTTTTACATATTAAATGTCTTATAGTTTTGGGGGCTGGCAAGTCCAAGATCAGGGTGCTGGCAAGGTAGGTTTCATTCTGAGGCCACTTCTGGCCTGTAGGTGGCTATTAGCTTGCTGTGTGCTCACGTGACCTCTTTGCACTCCTTGTGAAAGAGAAGGGAATTGAGAGAGAGACGCCGGCCCCGGCGGCGCAGACGCGACGCGAGAGACGCCGGCCCCGGCGGCGCAGACGCGACGCGAGAGACGCCGGCCCCGGCGGCGCAGACGCGACGCGAGAGACGCCGGCCCCGGCGGCGCAGACGCGACGCGAGAGACGCCGGCCCCGGCGGCGCAGACGCGACGCGAGAGACGCCGGCCCCGGCGGCGCAGACGCGACGCGAGAGACGCCGGCCCCGGCGGCGCAGACGCGACGCGAGAGACGCCGGCCCCGGCGGCGCAGACGCGACGCGAGAGACGCCGGCCCCGGCGGCGCAGACGCGACGCGAGAGACGCCGGCCCCGGCGGCGCAGACGCGACGCGAGAGACGCCGGCCCCGGCGGCGCAGACGCGACGCGAGAGACGCCGGCCCCGGCGGCGCAGACGCGACGCGAGAGACGCCGGCCCGGGCGCAACGAACCACGCAAAGAGGTGCGGCCGTGAGGAGCTACCCCACGCCTGAGGCCAGGTCCGGCGGCCGAGAGGAGCTACCCCACGTCCAACAGGCGGTGGCTGCGCGGGCGCAGGAGGGCCGAGAGGAGCTACTCCGCGTTCAAGGTCAGGAGGGGCGGCCTTGAGGAGATACCCCTCGTCCAAGGTAAGGTACAGCGGCTGCACTTTGCTGGAGCGGCTGTGAAGGGATTTTCCACGACCAAGGTAAGAGAAACCCAAATAAGACGGTAGGTATTGCTAGGGGGCACCAGAGGGCAGACAAACTGAAATCATAATCACAGGAAACTAGCTGATCTAATCACATGGACCACAGCCGAATGTGGTCCCCTGGAGAAGGGAATGGCAAACCACTTCAGTATACTTGCCTTGAGAACCCCATGAACAGTAACAAAGGGCAAAATGATAGGATACTGAATGAGGAATTCCCCAGGTCAGTAGGTGCCCAGTATGCTACTGGAGCTCAGTGGAGAAATAACTATAGAAGGAATAAAGGGATGGAGCAAAAGCAAAACCAATACCCAGTTGTGGATGTGACCAATGATAGAAACAAGGTCCGGTGCTGTAAAGAGCAATATTGCATAGGAACCTGGAATGTTAGGTCCATGAATCAAGGCAAATTGGAAGTGGTCAAACAGGAGATGGCAAGAGTGAACGTCGACATTCTAGGAATCAGTGAATTAAAATGGACTGGAATGGGTGAATTTAACTCGGATGACCATTATATCTACTACTGTGGGCAGGAATCCCTTAGAAGAAATGGAGTAGCCATCATGGTGAACAAAAGAGTCCGAAATGCAGTACTTGGATGCAATCTTAAAAATGACAGGATGATTTCTGTTCGTTTCCAAGGCAAACCATTCAATATTACAGTAATCCAGGCCTATGCCCCAACCAGTAATGCTGAAGAAGCCGAAGTTAATCGGTTCTATGAAGACCTACAAGACCTTTTAGAACTAACACCCAAAAAAGATGTCCTTTTCATTCTAGGGGACTGGAATGCAAAAGTAGGAAGTCAAGAAACACCTGGAGTAACTGGCAAATTTGGCCTTGGAGCACGGAATGAAGCAGGGCAAAGGCTAATAGAGTTTTGTCAAGAGAATGCACTGGTCATAGCAAACACCCTCTTCCAACAACACAAGAGAAGACTCTACACATGGACATCACCAGATGGTCAACACCGAAATCAGATTGATTATATTCTTTGCAACCAAAGATGGAGAAGCTGTATACAGTTAGCGAAAACAAGACCAGGAGCTGACTGTGGCTCAGATCATGAACTCCTTATTGCGAAGTTCAGACTTAAATTGAAGAAAGTAGGGAAAACCACTAGACCATTCAGATATGACCTCAATCAAATCCCTTATGATTATGCAGTGGAAGTGAGAAATAGATTTAAGGGACTAGATCTGATTGATAGAGTGCCTGATGAACTCTGGACGGAGGTTCGTGACATTGTACAGGAGACAGGGACCAAGACCATCCCCATGGAAAAGAAATGCAAAAGAGCGAAATGGCTGTCTGAGGAGGCCTTACAAATAGCTGTAAAAAGAAGAGAGGCGAAAAGCAAAGGAGAAAAGGAAAGATATAAGCATCTGAATGCAGAGTTCCAAAGAATAGCAAGGAGAGATAAGAAAGCCTTCCTCAGTGATCAATGCAAAGAAATAGAGGAAAACAACAGAATAGGAAAAACAAGAGACCTCTTCAAGAAAATTAGAGATTCCAAGGGAACTTTTCATGCAAAGATGGGCTCGATAAAGGACAGAAATGGTATGGACCTAACAGAAGCAGAAGATATTAAGAAGAGGTGGCAGGAATACACAGAAGAACTGTACAGAAAAGATCTTCACGACCAAGATAGTCACAATAACGTGATCACTGACCTAGAGCCAGACATCTTGGAATGTGAAGTCAAGTGGGCCTTAGAAAGCATCACTAGGAACAAAGCTAGTGGAGGTGATGGAATTCCAGTTGAGCTATTTCAAGTCTTGAAAGATGATGCTGTGAAAGTGCTGCACTCAATATGCCAGCAGATTTGGAAAACTCAGCAGTGGCCACAGGACTGGAAGAGGTCAGTCTTCATTCCAATCCCAAAGAAAGGGAATGCCAAAGAATGCTCAAACTACCGCACAATTGCACTCATCTCACACGCTAGTAAAGTCATGCTCAAAATTCTCCAAGCCAGGCTTCAGCAGTATGTAAACCGTGAACTCCCAGATGTTCAAGCAGGTTTTAGAAAAGGCAGAGGCACCAGAGATCAAATTGCCAACATCCGCTGGATCATGGAGAAAGCAAGAGAGTTTCAGAAAAATATCTATTTCTGCTTCATTGACTATGCCAAAGCCTTTGACTGTGTGGATCACAATAAACTGTGGAACATTCTGAAAGAGATGGGAATCCCAGACCACCTGACCTGCCTCTTGAGAAACCTGTATGCAGGTCAGGAAGCAACAGTTAGAACCAGTCATGGAACAACAGACTGGTTCCAAATAGGAAAAGGTGTACGTCAAGGTTGTATATTGTCACCTTGCTTATTTAACTTATATGCAGAGTACATCATGAGGAACGCTGGGCTGGAAGAAGCACAAGCTGGAATCAAGATTGCTGGGAGAAATATCAATAACCTCAGATATGCAGATGACACTACCCTTATGGCAGAAAGTGAAGAGGAACTCAAAAGCCTCTTGATGAAAGTGAAAGAGGAGAGTGAAAAGGTTGGCTTGAAGCTCAACATTCAGAAAACAAAGATCATGGCATCTGGTCCCATCACTTCATGGGAAATAGATGGAAAAACAGTGGAAACAGTGTCAGACTTTGTTTTTTTGGGCTCCAAAATCACTGCAGATGCTGATTGCAGCCATGAAATTAAAAGACGCTTGCTCCTTGGAAGGAAAGTTATGACCAACCTTGATAGTATATTGAAGAGCAGAGACATTACTTTGCCGAGCAAGGTCTGTCTAGTCAAGGCAATGGTTTTTCCCGTGGTCATGTATGGATGTGAGAGTTGGACTGTGAAGAAAGCTGATCGCCGAAGAATCGATGCTTTTGAACTGTGGTGTTGGAGAAGACTCTTGAGAGTCCCTTATACTGCAAGGAGATCCAACCAGTCCATTCTAAAGGAGATCAATCCTGGATGTTCATTGGAGGGACTGATGCTAAAGCTGAAACTCCAGTACTTTGGCCACCTCATGAGACGAGTTGACTCACTGGAAAAGACTCTGATGCTGGGAAAGGTTGGGGGCGGGAGGAGAAGGGGACGACGGAGAATGAGATGGCTGGATGGCATCACCGATTCTGTGGACATGAGTTTGAGTGAACTCCGGGAGTTGGTGATGGACAGGGAGGCCTGGCGTGCTGTGATTCATGGGGTCGCGGAGGGTCGGACACGACTGAGCGACTGAACTGAACTGAACTGAACTGATGCAAACTCCCTCCTGTCTTCTTGTAAGGGCACTAATCCTATCAGATTAGAGTTCCACTTATATAACCTCATTTCACTTAATCACCTTAAAGACCCTATCTCTAGTACAGTCATATTGGGAGTTAGCTTCAATATACTGAATTTGGGAAGGATACAATTCAGTCCATAGCACTAAGGTTTATTTTTTAAAAAGAAAGCTTTATATGTACTACTTAAGTTATATATTTGCATTGTTGTTGTTTAGTCACTAAGTCATGTCCGACCCTTTGCAACCCCATGAAATGTGCACACCAGTCTTCCCTGTCCTTCACCATCTCCTGGAGTTCACTCAAATTCATGTCCTTTGAGTCAGTGATGCCATCCAACCATCTCATCTTCTGTTGTCCCTTTCTGCTCCTGCCCTCAATCTTTCCCAGCATCAAGGTCTTTTCCAGTGAGGTGGCTCACTGCATCAGGCAGCCAAAGTATTGGAGCTTCAGCTTCAGCATCAGTCCTTCCAGTGAATATTCAGGGTTGATTTCCTTCAGGATTGACTGATTTGATCTCCCTTCTGTCCAAGGGACTGTCAAGAATCTTCTCCAACACCACAGTTCAAAAGCATCAATTCTTTGGCGCTCAGCCTTCTTTATGATCCAACTCTCACATCTGTACATGACTGCTGGAGAAACCATAGCTTTGATGATACAGACCTTTGTCAGCAGTGTTAGCTTTAATATATTGAATTGGAAGGGATACAGTTCAGTCCATAGCACTAAGGTTTATTTTTTAAGGAGAAAGCCTTGTATGTACTACTTAAGTTATGTATTTGGATAATATATCAAAATAAAAATAAAAAGATTTTGTTGAATAATTTAGAAGAATGATTTATGTGGTTCCTCTGGAATTTGTGGGGCTTCCTTGGTGGCTCAGCTGGTAAAGAATTTGCTTGCAGTGCAGGAGACCTGGGTTCGATCCCTGGGTTGGGAAGATCCCCTGGAGAAGGGAACAGCTAGCCACTCCAGTGTTCTTGCCTAGAGAAGTCCATGGGGTCGCAAAGAGTCAGACACGACTGAGTGACTTTCAGTTTCTGGAATTTGTGAGGTCAAAGATTTATGTCTTTTCTATTTATTGCTAAATTCTCATGTCTAGAACAGTGAGGAGCATGTAACTAGTGCTCCGTATTTACTGAATGAATGACTGAATGCTCTCTTTTTTTTCTGGAGGAGGGAGCTAGTATCAGAACTTAAGAGCCATAGATTACTAAGACAGGTAAGCTTTATCACTAGTTCTTTTCCTTGGCCAAGTTACTAAAATTCTCTGTGCCATAGTTTTCTCTTCTGCAAAATGGGTTATTTTAGGGTTGTTGTAAAGATTAATTAAAAGGCTCAAGCCATTTAGAATAGTATCCAATATGTAGTTGGTAGAAGTGGATACCTTGATATAGGCAATAAATGCTAGATATTTATGTTTATGCCTAATTCCCCTTTTTATACTTATGTTCATAACCTAAGAAAATATCCTGTGAAGTCGGTAATATGGAATTCTTGTTGCCTCTGCTTTTCAGGAAGAAATACTGAGGCACAGAGTCCAAATGACTTGTAAATGTGATCTGCAATGTAAATAAGTACCCTACTTGAATATTTAAAGTAAGGCAATATATTTGCATTTTGCTGGAATTGTTTATTATTTATGTTTTTTAGTGTTTTACTTAATCGATGGTTTACAAACCTAAATTGAGCCCCCAAATTCGGTTTATGCATATACAACAGATATAAAGTCAGTAACTTGTGGCTATATATGGTCTCCCATATTTTGGATCCTCCTTGTGACTTTTAGGGCTTCCTGGTAGGCAGCAGTCCCTGGGGTCACTATGAGTCCGACATGACTGAGCGACTTCACTTTCACTTTTCACTTTCACGTATTGGAGAAGGAAATGGCAACCCACTCCAGTGTTCTTGCCTGGAGAATCCCAGGGACGGGGGAGCCTGGTGGGCTGCCGTCTGTGGGGTCGCACAGAGTCGGACACGACTGAAGCGACTTAGCAGCAGCAGGTAGTGCTAGTGGTAAAGAATCTGCCTGCAATGTGGGAGACCAGGGCTCAACCAAGGTAGGGAAGACCTCCTGTTGGAGGAAATGGCAACCCATTCCAGTATTGTTGCCTGGAGACTCCCATGGACATGGGAGTCTGGAGGCCTGTAGTCCATGGGAGGTGGGGGTCACACCACAAGAGTGAAACACAACTCGCTCTCTGAGCACTGCCATGATTTTTTTAAAGATATACATTTACAGTCTCAACTAGTCATTAGGTGTTTTCTCTGGCAAGGAAAGCTGAAAAGTACAAGCGTTCAGAATCCTGTAAACTTTCGAATCCTCATTTATAAAAAAAAAAAAAAAACAGGAATCCCTGCTCCAGTGGCTCCACATGTAAGGAAATTTTTGTATATCTTGAGCTCTTAATCAGAGCAGCAGAGAACCTCCCTTTTGAGCTTGCCTGAGACTGGGAAAACCGAAGCTGCAGGTTCGGCCTAGGGACTTGGGGGCGGAGCGCCTGTCCGACAGAAACTACAACTCCCAGGACCCCCGGGAGTCGCGGTTCATTCAACACGCGGGTTCGCGTCGTCCGCACGCCGCCCCTCTCGTCCCCTGGCAAGCCACACTTTGGGTTCCGACTCCAGACCAGCAAGCCCGCGGCCGTCTCGCGGGGAGTTTTCTTGCTGTGTCGTTTTCTCTCTTGTTCCCTCTGTTAGCTTTTGTTGCGCTCACTCAAGAACTCCTCCTCCGCAGGGGAGTGGAGACGCCCGAGGAGGCGGGGTCGGGCTCTAACCCAGGCTGGGTGAACCCGGAGGTGAAAGGACCCGGTGACCGCGGGGCTGAAATGTAGTGGATCACAGAAGGTTCCGACCTCAGTAAGGAAACCTAGTGTCCTTAATTTTTTTAAGTACTCACAGTTCATTTCTCTTTTCTGATCTTAAAAGTCTGTTTTCTTTCTCTAGCTTTTTTTCCCCACGGCGCCTCCCTCTGGGATCATGCCTGATACCGAGTAACTCCGCGTAACTTACACGCGATGCCCTTGTGCGGGCTTAGTGTCCCTTCTGCTCTGCCGAGGCTGAGAGTTCCTAGAATTTCAGATTAATCTTGTTGACTGTGTGTATCGGGGCGAGGGGCTGAGGGGTGAAGGAGAAGACTTGCGATTCTCTAGTATAGATAACCCTAGAGGGTGAAGGTCTTAGGGTTTACTTAACAAGAAGTTCATGACCTAGAGAGATATTTCACTTGTTCAGCCGCTCAGTGGTGTCCGACTCTTCACCAGGCTTCCCTGCCCTTCACTGTCTCTGGGAGTTTGCCCAGCCTCCAGTCCATTGAGTCGATGATGCCATCCAGCCATCTCATCCTCTGTCCTCCCCCTTCTACTAACTGTTCCTAAAAAGGAACTCTAGCTAGAAATGTTTCAACAAAAATCTTTTTGCCGTTTTTTACTCTGTCCTTTTTCAAATGGACACACCTTCTGTGATGGAGACTAGATGTTGCTACCCATCAGCGTTCTTGGCCTCCTTAATCACTAGAAAGTGTTCAGAGGCTAGTCAGGAAAATGAAACAAGGCTTTATTGAGGCCCCTGCTACAGCAGGGGCGAGCCAGAACAAGTTTGCTTGCTTGCTCACTTGCTGGGGCTGGGGAGAGAGAGGTGAGCTTGTTCGTGTCCGGGGGGTCGGAAGGAGGGGTAGCTTAAGTGGTTTGTCCCTCCCTTTGAGGGGTCATGCTTAGTACCATGCTTTTACTCCCAGCTCTTCAGGCTCTTGGGAGGTGGCAGTTGGGCTTTTTGGTCTCTCTGTATCTAGGTCTCCAGAATTTGCCCCAACTGCGCATGCACGCAGTTATTTTAAGTCCCTTATAGTTTGTGTTTTGTTGCTCCTGGAGATGTTTGTCCAGGTGCAAGCATGGTATCCCTGCACCAACGGGGTCCCAGGTACCAGCCTGTCTCAATGTGAAGACGAGTAGTAACTCCTGCTGGAGGACTAGCTTTTGTGGATACTGGACATTGGTGCCCTCTTTAGAGTGTGATTAAGTTACATTTTGTTAGGAGAACCCTGCAAATTTTGAATATTTTAGAGATCATTCTGTTTCTTAGGAAATAATGATATCCAAGTTAGCCGACCTGCAATGATCAACTGAATTAATATATTAATACACCTAGCATAGTAGGAACACTGGAGATAATAAAGGTTGATTCTGATCAGTTTTGACCCTTATTTCAAATTCAAACCTCAGGATTCTAGGGGCAAAGTATTTGTCTTAGAACATTTTATCTTCTCCCTTTCTTATTCAGTAATCACAATTGTGTACATTTGTTAGCTTTTTTGGTTATCTCTGTCAGAGGGAAGGAGAACAGATATTGGACACAGCCAAATTCACCTAACTTGAATTTTTTAAGTAATTTTTTCCTTGATTGTAAAAATACTATGTGCTGTATGTATAGGAAATTCAGAAAACACTAAAAAGTAGGGGGAAAAGAAAAAGTATCCATAATCTCACAACTAGAGACCGTAGTATTAACATTTTGGTGTGTATTTTTATCTAGTTTTCTTTTTTCAAAATAAAAATCTTCCTCAATTATGAGGGGTTATGTCCCCATAAATCTTTGTATTCCGTATACTGTAGAAATTTTGAAAACCTAATTGATAATATATTGTTTTGGGGTCTGCTTTTTTCTTTTAGTATAACTAGCTTCATTGTCTTTTTTTTAAAGCCAGATTTCTACATTTTTACTATTAATATGCAAAGTCTTTATCCTTTGAATCTCAGCTAAAAGGGAAGCATCTTTGAAGACAGATTGCATAGTTGGGAATGAAAAACACTGAGCTCTGAACAGGCAACTTGCATTCACCTCAGCTCTGCCTGAAACTGGTAGAATGAATAATCATGATTAAGTTACTTGACTTCTTGGGCATCTGGGTACCTAAAATTAAAGTATTAGACAAGGAAATAGTATTTCCTTCAAATTTAGAAATCTGTTAATATGTGAGACACCTAAGTTTGCATGGTTATTTTGTACCTGTGCTTATTCACACACTCAATTTTAGATTCTGGATATGTTATAAGAAATAGGTGATACAACCTATTCTATTGATATATTTATTCATTATACTCTTACTCATTTGCCTTAGTTAATTATTTATGGTGAGTGGGTGGAAAACAGTGCTGTCTTCATTTATTTTGTTTGATTCAGAGATTTGAAGAATCATTTTCCTTTGTGGGTTATTGAATTTGGGGACTGTGTTTGGAGCTGGCTGAGGCAGTGAACTGAGCTAGATTGCTTGAGGTTCCTCCCAGTTTTTCTGTCTGTGGAGTTGATATTTTTCAACTTGCGCTTATTTTGTTTCAGATGCTGAGATGAATCGTCACCTATTTGCTTGGCTTTTTAGACATCTGTCTCTTAATGGTCACCTCCAGTGTCACGTCCATCACCATTCTCATCAGCTTACACAGATCCCTCTTGACACAAGACTGTGGGTCTTTAGGCAAAACAGGAATCACATTCTCCATCGTCTGTTGAATGAGAATTGCTCCAGGAGATACTGTCATCAAGATACCAGCATGCTCTGGAAGCATAAAGCGCTACAAAAATATATGGAGGGCCTGAGTAAGGAGTACCAAACACCTGACCATTGTTTGCATCACAGCTCTGCCAGCGAAGGGGACCGGAGGTCCTTGGCTCGACGGCATGCTGAGATGGCCCTGCTTGCGGTCATTTACAAAGAAATTCGGGAGGCTGAACAAGCCATTGAAGAATTAGAATCAATGTGTAAAAGTAGGTAAAAGATGTGTGTGTGTACAAGTACAGGATTGATTCTAAGTTAAAGCGATATTGAACTCAAGCTCTTAAAAAACTGACGCGTAATAAGCCCTACAGTTGGAAAGGACAGGACTCTGTACTGTAGTCTGGGTGTCTGACAGCTTCTAAAGAGTAGCTCCTCCTATGAGACTGAGGTCCTCATGGCACTCGCCAAGATGCTGTTAAGGTCTGGGACGCTGAACACCGACCTTTTCAGAAGCTTGAATTTATTGAATAGATCTCGAGCACTGTGCTAGATGCTACATACCATGGACACAAAAATCCAATTTCTACCCCATCAGAGGGCTCATGTAGTACGGGTATTGTTTCATCACCCTCAGAGGAAACCCTGCACCCTTTAGCTGTCTCATCCCAATCCCGCCATCCCTACCAGCCTTACTTTCTGTCTCTACCCAGTTACTTATTTCAGGCATTTTATATAGATGGAGTCACCCAATATGTGATTGGGTGATTAGCTTCTTTCATAAGCTAAGATTGGCTGAGATTGGCTTCTTTCACTTAGGATATGTTTAAGGTTCAATTTCGTTGTAGCATGTTTGTGAGCTTCATTTCTTTTTATTGATGAATTACGTCCCGTTGTATAGATGGCTCACATTTTATTTATCCATTCATCAGCTTTTGGTTATTGAGTTGTTTCCACCTTTTGGTTATTATGAACAATGCTGTTACGAATACTTGTGTACAAGTTTTTGTGTGGACATATATTGCTGTGTGGTAACTCCATGTTTAATCTTTTGAGGAACTGCCTGACAGGTTTTCCTAAGTGGCTGCACCATTTTACACTCCATCTCCCATGTGTGAGAGTTCTGGTTTCTCCATATCCTCTCCAGCCTTTGTGATCCACCTTTGTGATTCTAGCCATCCTGGTGTGTGAAATGGTATCTTACTGTGATTTTGACTTTCATTTCTCTGATGAATGTACCTATTGTATGTTACCTGTGGATAAATGACTGTTTAAATCCTTTGCCCATTTTTTAAATTGAGTTGTCTTTTTTGAGTTGTAAGAGTTCTTTATGTTACAGGTACAAGTTCCTTATCAGATATATTATTTGCAAAATTTCTCTTCCATTCTGTGAGTTGTCCCTTGAAGCACCACCGTTTTTAATTTTGATGAGGTTTATCTTTTTTTTTCCTCCTGCTTGTGTTTTGGTGCCATATCTTAAGAAACCCACAAAGATTCAGATCTGTGCTTTATTCTGAGAGTTTTATATTTTTAGCCCTTACATTTAGGTCATTGATCTATTTGAGCTAATTTTATATACATAATGTGAGAGGTGTTAATTTTCAATTTCAGCATTTCTTAATATTACTGTCTTAACATTTTTCTTTTATAAACAGTTTCCAAAATATATAGAAGTTGAGAAAAAAGTATAATGGGTTACCCTGGGATTCCAGCTTACTTTGCTGTTAGCTTTCGGTTTAGTTTGTAAGCTTCGTTCTGTGTGTCGTCCTGTCTCATTAAGCCTCAGAGACGGTGAGCAGTATTGCTGCCAGTCACGGCTATACCTGTGAAGTCCTGGATGTCCAAACCCTCACCTTTTTCTGCCTTCTGTTAGTGGTCCTGTGAGTTTCTTACCTCTTTTTTTTTTAATATGTATATGGTTTTAAATTTTTTATGTGTTTGTTTTACTGATGGCTGCACTGCGTGTCTCTTGCAGCGTTGCCGCCCTTCTCTAATCCCGGGACGACTCTCTGGTTGCGGTGCATGGGCTTCTCATCGCGGCGGCTTCTCTTTCTGTGGAGCACACGCCCTAGGGCTTGCGGGCTTCAGTAGTTGTGCACAAGCTTAGTTGCTCCGCAGCGTGTGGGATCTTCCCGGACCAGGGATTAACCCATGCCCCCTCCAGTGTTCTTGCCTGGAGAATCCCAGGGAAGGGGGAGCCTGGTGGGCTTCCGTCCATGGGGTCACACAGAGTTGGACACGACTGAAGTGACTTAGCAGCAGCAGCCTGCATTGCAAGGCAGATTCTTAACCACTGGACCACCAGGGAAGCCCTTCTCGCCTCTTTCAATGAGTACTGTTTTTTACTCTTTGGCATAATTCCTCTCAAATTTGTAATTGGGAGAGTTGCTTGCACATATTATGCGTATAAGTCACTCAGTCGTGTCTGACTCTTTGCGACCCCATGGACTGTAGCCCTCCAGGCTCCTCTGTCCATGGAATTTTCCAGGCAAGAATACTGGAGTGGCTTGCCATCCCCCTCTCCAGGGAATCTTCCCAACTCAGGGATCAAACCCTATTGCACATAATAGGAGCTTAGTAAATGTTTTCCAAATTAAACTGACACAAACTCTGTCAGCCATGTTTGTATCATGCAATATTGGTAGATTCAATTAGTAGATTTCTTCTGAAGTTTCTACTACAATTCTGCTATTTTATAATAATAGTGATAATAGCTACATTTACCAAGTCTTATTATGTGCCAGGCACTAAGCTAAGTATTTTGGAAATATTAATCTCATTTGAATGCTCACGATGACCTTATGAGGTAGGAATTTTTATTAATATTCCCACTTTATAGATGAAGAAACCGAGAGGTTAAAATGCCAAAGGTCACTTAGCTGGTCCAGAGAGGAGCAGGGATTTGAACCCAATCAATGAGATTCCCTGGTGGCTCAGAGGTTAAAGCATCTGCCTCCAATGCGTGAGACCCGGGTTCGATCCCTGGGTCAGGAAGATCCCCTGGAGAAGGAAACGGTAACCCACTCCAGTATTCTTGCCTGGAGAATCCCATGGACGGAGAAGCCTGGTAGGCTACAGTCCACGGGGTCGCAAAGAGTCAGACACGACTGAGCGACGGAACGGAATGAGATTCCACAGCTGCTACTCTTAATTCACTGCCCAAGGATTCAAAGTCCAATATAGAGTGTACCTCTGTAATATATCTTGCATGAGTCTTCTCCTATTCTTTCCACTACTTTATATTTTCCTTATAGCTCATCAAAGATGCTTACAATATATTCCTAACTTGTACTCTCATCTCCAAGCTTTTCCAGCCTAGTGAGTGATTGCTCAGTTGTGTCCAACTCTTAGTGACCCCATGGACTATGTCGTCCATGGAATTCTCCAGGCCAGAATACTGGAGTGGGTAGCCTTTTCCTTCTCCAGGGGATCTTCCCAACCCAGGGATCGAACCCAGGTCTCCCACATTGAAGGCAGATTCTTTACCAGCTGAGCCACAAGGGAAGCCCAAGAATACTGAAGTTGGGTAGCCTACTGAAGTTGGGTAGCCTATCCCTTCTCCAGGGAATCTTCCTGACCCAGGAATCAAACCGGGGTCTCCCGCATTGCAGGCGGATTCTTTCCATATTGAGCTAGGAGGGGTTTCCAGCTTAAGTACAACCTTAACTATACTACTTTCCTGCTGTGAATTTTCAGTAAATCCCATTGCCTGTAAATATAGATTGTTTGGCTTGGCATTTAAGAGTCCCCGCAGAGTGACCCCCACCTCTCTGTGTAGTCTTAATTCCCTTTGCATGTTCTATCTTCCAACCAAAATAGACCAATTTGCCATTTCCTGAATATACTCAGACCATCCCATGTCTTTGCTCATGGTCTTAACCCACCAATTTCATCTTCTTGAAACTCAGTTCGCTTACTTATGTCATACTTTGGCTTCACTCCCCTCTGTAAAACAAGTATGATTACCTTTCTTTGTTTTGTATTCTAATCCCTTATGTAACTGTCTTAACTTCAGTCCCTTTCCCTGAGCCTCAAGTACAGGGCCTGTGTCTTATTTTTATTTCCTGCAGGACCAGTCACAGGGTGTAATAGACTCTTGAATCTGTTGACATTGGATTGAATCTGGTGAAATTGAATTAGGTTGGATTTTACAATTCAGTAAGGAATAAAAGACCACAAAAATAATTTTATATGATTGCAAATCAGCAAGTTTATCTGGTATACCTTTGACCCAGCCGACACATTGAGTCATGGCAGCCTGGCTACCGTCTGAGGCTTACATGCACAAGGCGAGGCCAGCAGTGATAGTACAATTCTGCAACAGGACGTTTATAATTAGAAATTGAGGTCAGGGACTTCCCTGGTGGTCCAGTGGTTGAGACTTCAGCTTCCAGTGTAGGCAGTGTGGGTTTGATCCCTGGTCAGAGAGCTAAGATCACACACATACAAAAAAGGAAGAGATTCAGTTCAGATGGCACCTTATTTAGGAATCTTCCTTAAGGGTCAGTGTCTGGGTTAGACCACCCTTTAGGCCTCACTGGCACTACTTTTACTACCTGTTGTAACCAGGTGAATGTGTCCATCTTTGCCAGCAGGCTGAGCCCCTTGAGGCCTGAACCATGTTTTATTCATCCTTGGGACCCCAGCAACTAGAGCCAGTGTTAAGTGTTGAAAGACGGAATAAGGCATAGAATTCCACCAGACCCCGATGACTTCCATGACTAGAGAAGGATTTTAAAGAGACTTCTCTCTTTTATGAGCCTTCATTTCTAATTTTTTTAATTATTAAGAATCAAGAATGTCTACCTCATTTAGCACACATCACCACTGACAAATGGAGTCTCTAGGCCTCTGAAGCAGTGGGGTCAAAGGTTATGGGATTCACCCTATTTGGCCACTATCTCATTGACAGCTTGTTTTGTGAGAGTTCCAGGATTTAATTTTCTGCTTTGAAATGTGAAAAGAACCACTCTTTCCATAAAGCAGAGGTTGGCAAGATGTGTGCGTTTTTGCCCCATGTGGTGTTTTAAAAAAATGTTTACTAAGGATGAGCATTTTCAAGAGCATTCAAAATTTTAAGAGTTCTTAGGTCTGACTTAAAAAAAATAGAGGTTCTAGCCATGCTAGATTACTCAGTGTGCTAACCAATGACTGCCACCTTTAGACAAATAGTCACCCCAGTTTACTCTAAAACTTAGCTCATTTGGGTCGGGAAGTTGTCATCACTGATTTTTATATTTACTTATAGACATGCATATCACCAGTCTTTGGAGCAAGATTATACTTGTTTTCACACAAGTTTTTTGGACATACTTCAGTTCAGTTCAGTTCAGTTGCTCAGTCGTGTCCGACTCCTTGCGACCCCATGAATCATAGCACACCAGGCCTCCCTGTCCATCACCAACTCCCGGAGCTCACTCAAACACATGTCCATCGAGTTGGTGATGCCATCCAGCCATCTCATTCTCTGTCGTCCCTGTCTCCTCCCACCCCCAATCCCTCCCAGCATCAGACTCTTTTCCAGTGACTCAACTCGTCGCATGAGGTGGCCAAAGTATTGGAGTTTCAGCTTTAGCATCAGTCCCTCCAATGAACACCCAGGATTGATCTCCTCTAGAATGGACTGGTTGGATCTCCTTGCAGTCCAAGGGACTCTCAAGAGTCTTCTCCAGCACCACAGTTCAAAAGCATCAATTCTTCGGTGCTCAGCTTTCTTCACAGTCCAACTCTCACATCCATACATGACCATGGGAAAAACCATAGCCTTGACTAGACAGACCTTGGTTGGCAAAGTAATGTCTCTGCTTTTTAATATGCTATCTAGGTTGGTCATAACTTTCCTTCCAAGGAGTAAGCGTCTTTTAATTTCATGGCTGCAATCAGCATCTGCAGTGATTTTGGAGCCCCCAAAAATAAAGTCTGACACTGTTTCCACTGTTTCCCCATCTATTTCCCATGAAGTGATGGGACCAGATGCCATGATCTTCGTTTTCTGAATGTTGAGCTTCAAGCCAACCTTTTCACTCTCCTCTTTCACTTTCATCAAGAGGCCTTTGAGTTTCTCTTCACTTTCTGCCATAACGGTGGTGTCATCTTCATATCTGAGGTTATTGATATTTCTCCCGGCAATCTTGATTCCAGCTTGCGCTTCTTCCAGCCCAGCATTCCTCATGATGTACTCTGCATATAAGTTAAATAAGCAGGGTGACAATATACAACCTTGATGTACTCCTTTACCTATTTGGAACCAGTCTGTTGTTCCATGTCCAGTTCTAACTGTTGCTTCCTGACCTGTATACAAGTTTCTCAAGAGGCAGGTTAGGTAGTCTGGTATTCCCATCTCTTTCAGAATGTTCCACAGTTTATTGTGATCCACACAGTCAAAGGCTTTGGCATAGTCAATGAAGCAGAAATAGATGGTTTTCTGGAACTCTCTTGCTTTCTCCATGGTCCAGCGGATGTTGGCAGTTTGATCTCTGGTGCCTCTGCCTTTTCTAAAACCTGCTTGAACATCTGGAAGTTCACAGTTCACATATTGCTGAAGCCTGGCTTGGAGAATTTTGAGCATGACTTTACTAGCGTGTGAGATGAGTGCAATTGTGCAGTAGTTTGACCATTCTTTGGCATTCCCTTTCTTTGGGATTGGAATGAAGACTGACCTCTTCCAGTCCTGTGGCCACTGCTGAGTTTTCCAAATTTGCTGGCATATTGAGTGCAGCACTTTCACAGCATCATCTTTCAGGATTTGAAATAGCTCAATTGGAATTCCATCTCATCCACTAGCTTTGTTCGTAGTGATGCTTGACTTCACATTCCAAGATGTCTGGTTCCAGGTGAGTGATCACGCCATTGTGATTATCTTCATCGTGAAGATCTTTTTTGTACAGTTCTTCTGTGTATTCTTGCCACCTCTTCTTAATATCTTCTGCTTCTGTTAGGTCCATACCATTTCTGTCCTTTATCGAGCCCATCTTTGCATGAAATGTTCCCTTGATATCTCTAATTTTCTTGAAAAGATCTCTTGTTTTTCCTGTTCTGTTGTTTTCCTCTATTTCTTTGCATTGATCTTTGAGGAAGGCTTTCTTATCTCTCCTAGCTATTCTTTGGAACTCTGCATTCAGATGCTTATATCTTTCCTTTTCTCCTTTGCTTTTCGCTTCTCTTCTTTTCACAGCTATTTGTAAGGCCTCCTCAGACAGCCATTTTGCTTTTTTGCATTTCTTTTCCATGGGGATGGTCTTGGTCCCTGTCTCCTGTACAATGTCACGAACCTCCATCCAGAGCTCATCAGGCACTCTATCTATCAGATCTAGTCCCTTAAATCTATTTCTTACTTCCATTGTATAATCATAAGGGATTTGATTTAGGTCATATCTGAATGGTCTAGTGGTTTTCCCTCCTTTCTTCAATTTCAGTCTGAATTTGGCAATAAGGAGTTCATGATCTGAGCCACAGTCAGCTCCTGGTCTTGTTTTTGCTAACTGTATAGAGCTTCTCCATCTTTGGCTGCAAAGAATAAAATCAATCTGATTTCAGTGTTGACCATCTGGTGATGTCCATGTGTAGAGTCTTCTCTTGTGTTGTTGGAAGAGGGTGTTTGCTATGACCAGTGCGTTCTCTTGGCAAAACTCTATTAGCCTTTGCCCTGCTCCATTCTGTGCTCCAAGGCCAAATTTGCCTGTTACTCCAGGTGTTTCTTGACTTCCTACTTTTGCATTCCAGTCCCCTATAATGAAAAGGACATCTTTTTGGGGTGTTAGTTCTAAAAGGTCTTGTAGGTCTTCATAGAACCATTCAACTTCGGCTTCTTCAGCATTACTGGTTGGGGCATAGACTTGGATTACTGTAATATTGAATGGTTTGCCTTGGAAACTAACAGAAATCATTCTGTCGTTTTTAAGATTGCATTTCGGACTTTTGTTGACCATGATGGCCACTCCATTTCTTCTAAGGGATTCCTGCCCACAGTAGTAGATATAATGGTCATCTGAGTTAAATTCACCCATTCCAGTCCATTTTAGTTCACTGATTCCTAGAATGTCGACGTTCACTCTTGTCATCTCCTGTTTGACCACTTCCAATTTGCCTTGATTCATGGACCTAACATTCCAGGTTCCCATGCAATATTGCTCTTTACAGCACCGGACCTTGCTTTTATCACCAGTCACATCCACAACTGGGTATTTGTTTCGCTTTGGCTCCATCCCTTCATTCTTTCTGGAGTTATTTCTCCACTGGGCTCCAGTAGCATACTGGGCACCTACCGACCTGGGGAATTCCTCATTCAGTATCCTGTCATTTTGCCTTTTGATACTGTTCATGGGGTTCTCAAGGCAAGTATACTGAAGTGGTTTGCCATTCCACTTATTTTGACATACTTAGCAAATACTTAATTAATATTCTCTATCTATTGTAATAGTTCTTTTTTATAATTCCTTGTCTTCACAAGATAAAATTTAGCAGATTGAGTTTAGGTACCTTTTTAAGAGTTTCTTGGTGAGTATTTAAGCATCTTTACTATTAGATAAAACCTAGTAGATAGAGATTAGGTAGCTATTTAAGAGTTTCTTTGTGAGTATTTAAACATTTTCACTATTATTTGATGGTTTGCAGGTCTAAATAAACAAGATGAAAAACAGCTACAAGAACTTGCATTGGAAGAGAGGCAAACCATTGCTCAGAAAATCAACATGTTATACAGTGAGGTATGTTTTAAGAGGTAAACTGAACCTAATACTATGAATATAAAGGAATACTGTTCTTGCTAGATTATGTTTTGGTGCTTAAAGTACTTTCTGAACACCAGTTTTGTTAAGTCTTCTCTTAGAATGATTGATAATGTTGGGTTTAGTGCTATAATTTACGACAGAATGAGATTGAGATGAAGAGATTGTGATGGCAAAGAAAAGAACAAGACCCCTACCTCCAGACAAAAGTATTCCAAAGCTGAATCTACTTCAACAAGGGGGGGAGTCCAGGGTTTTTAAGTCTTAGAAAAAGGGAGTGGTCCATGCTGCTTAGGTTAATTATGGAACGAGTCCAAGACTGTGGAGACAATGGGTTAATGTAAGTCTTTAGCCCTTTCTAGCTCAGTGGATGGATTGTCTGAAAGAAAGTGGAGATGCAGCCCTGCGTCTTATGTTCCCTTTGTCATGTTTGCCATCCTCCTGCCTTCAGTCTTCCCTACTCTAGGGATCCAGTAGACGCGCTTTTTTTTTTAATTGAAGTATAGTTGATTTACAGTGTCGTGTTAGTTTCAGGTGTACAGTACAGTTATTCTGTTACACACACACACACACACACACACACACACACATATGTCTTCTTTCTCAGCTTCCTTTTCATTATAGGTTATTACAAAATTTTCAGTATAATTCCCTGTCCTATACAGTAGGTCCTTGTTGTTTATATATATATATGTATGTTAATCCCAAACTCTCAATATATCCCTCCCCCTTTTCCCTTTGATGACCCTAAGTTTGTTTTCTATGTCTGTGTATCTATTTCTGTTTTGTAAATAAGTTCATTTGTATTCCATTTTTTTTTTTTTAAGATTCCACAGATAAGCAACAGTATATGATATTTGTCTTTCTCTCTCTGGCTTACTTCACTTAGTATGATAATAATCTCTGGAGAGGCTTTTTGAGGGGTTGAGGAGGATGTGGTGAGGTATCAATATTTTTTTCCCTGATGTAAACAGCTAGTCAAAAACAGAAGTCAGACGTCTGACTCCTAGTCTAATATTCTGTCCATCAGGCCATATCATTTCTAGCAGAGATGGACTATTTCAAACACTATCAGTAGGAAGAATCATGATACATGGGTAATTTCAGTTTGATTTGAAAGACCTTTTAGTAATAATAAAAATAAAACTGCTTCCTTTTTCTTCCTAAGGGAAATAGGTTCTTTATCAGAAAGTCCCTCTTTTTCTTATTACCCTAATAAAATATTTGAGTCTTATCTTGGGAGTCCTCAATCTACTCTTTAAACAGCAACTCTGCTAAGAAGACACGGCATGGCCTGGCACTGGCATTTATTGTGGGAGAGAACATGTAATCATATATAAAAAGTCCTCATTTTCTCCAAATGAAGACTTTGAAAGCCTTCTTTCATTAGATGAAAGAAGCTACTGTTCAGGACTACTAGAAGCAGAATCTGAAGAAAACTGAATGGAACACTGGACTTTGATCTAAACGTCTGCATTTTAGAAAATTGAGATAATTTGATAGCATTGTAGAAACTATCCCAACAAGTAACTTCATTGTTTAACATAAACTGATTGCTTATCTTAGGCCTAATTCAGTTCAGTTCAGTTCAGTCGCTCAGTCGTGACCGACTCTTTGCGACCCCATGAATCACAGCACGCCAGGCCTCCCTGTCCGGTCTACTTATTAAAGCCATACCTCTTTTGGGGTGATCTATGATTTTATTAATTACTCATTTTATTAATATTTGGGAATCTCTTGTCTAAGTTCAAGTAATAACAGCATACCATGGAAACTATACACACTAATACTGATTTTTCCTCCTTTTCAGCTTTTCCAGATTCTACTGCCAAAGGAGAAATATGACAAAAATGATGTTATTTTAGAAGTGACATCTGGAAGAACGACTGGAGGTCAGTAAAACAATTTTATTGTAAATGATCTTAAAAAATACTTGAACGTTACCTTGATTTGACACACTGTAACTTTAAAAGTTTGTTAAATGTGTTTCCCTTTGGAAGTAGTTACTTCTCAACTTCTAAGGGACCTTATATCAATACTTAAGGAGGACTTTCCTAAAATTTCCTGGAATTTCTTCTCCTAGAAAAAGCAGAAATTTTATTTTTATTGAAGTATAGTTGATTTATAGTATTGTCTTAGTTTCTAACATACAGTGATTCAGTTACACCTATATATTTATTCTTTTTCGTATTTTTTTAATTTGGTTTATTATAGGATATTGAATATATTCAATTCTAGTGTGCTATACAATAGAACGTTGTTGTTGATCTATTATGTATATAGTATTATGTATCTGCTAATCCCAGACTCCTCATTTATCCCTCCTCATCCCCTATCCCGGAGAAGGCAATGGCAACCCACTCCAGTACTCTTGCCTGGAAAATCCTATGGGCTGCCGTCTATGCGGTCGCACAGAGTCGGACACGACTGAAGCGACTTAGCAGCAGCAGCAGCATCCCCTGTCCCCTTTGGTAAACATAAATTGATGTCTGTATAAGTCTGTTTCATAAATAAGTTCATTTGAGTCATATTTTAGATTCTACATGGAAGTGATATCATTTGATATTTTTCTTTCTCTTCTGACTTACTTCATTTTGTAAGATAATCTCTAGGTCCATCCATATTGCTGCACAGATGGCACTACTTTGTTCTTTTCTAAGGCTGAGTAGTATTCCATTGTACATGTATGCCAGACCTTCTTTACCTACTTATCTGTCAGTGGACATTTAGGTTGTTTCCATGTCTTGGCTATTGTCAATAATGCTGCAGTGAACACTAAGGTGCATGTGCCTTTTTGTATTAGAGTTTTCTCCAGATACATGCCCAGGAATAGGGTTGTGAGTCATATGGCAACTCTATTTTTAGTTTTTTAAGGAACCTCCATACTGTTTTCCATAGTGACTCTACCAGTTTACATTCCCACCAACAATGTTGGAGGGTTCCTTTCTCTCCACACCTTCTCCAGCATTTGTTCTTCGTAGACTTTTTAATGGTGGCCATTCTGACCAGTGTGAATCGATACCTCCTTTGTAGTTTTGATTTGCATTTCTCTAATAATTAGTGATGTTGAACATCTTTTCATGTGCCTATTGTCCATCTGTATGTCTTCTTTGGAAAACGTATACTGACTGGATATTTAAAATTTTCTTTTAGGTGATATCTGCCAACAGTTTACCCGAGAAATATTTGATATGTACCAGAATTATTCAAGCTACAAACACTGGAGATTTGAACTTCTGAATTATACACCAGCTGATTATGGTAGGTGTGTTTGAGGATTTTGTCCATAGATGATGCTGAAAATTATTTTTTCTCTGCTTTTTTTTTTTTACCTTACATTAATATATTGGTTGGTTTTGCCATACATTGACATGAATCTGCCCCGGGTGTACATGTGTTCTGTTTCTTGAACCCCCCTCCCACCTCCCTCTTCCCCATATCCTCCCTCCATGTCATCCCCGTGCACCAGCCCCAAGCATCCTGTATCATGCGTCGAACCTGGACTGGTCACTTATGATAATATACATGCTACAATGCCGTTCTCCCCAATCATCCCACCTTCACCCTCTCCCACAGAGTCCCAAAGACTGTTGTATATGCCTATGTCTCAACATCCCTCATAATCAGAGAAATGCAAATCAAAACCACAATGAGATACCATTTCACACCAGTCAGAATGGTTGCTATCCAAAAGTCTACATGCATAAATGCTGGAGAGAGTGTGGAGAAAAGGGAACCCTCTTACACTGTTGGTGGGAATGCAAACTAGTACAGCCACTATGGAGAACAGTGTGGAGATTCCTCAAAAAACTAGAAATAGAACTGCCATATGATCCAGCGATCGCACTCCTGGGCATACACACCGAGGAAACCAGAATTGAAAGAGACACATGTACTCCAATGTTCATTGCAGCACTGTTTATAATAGCCAGGACATGGAAGCAACCTAGATGTCCATCTGCAGATGAATGGATAAGAAAGCTTTGGTACATATACACAATGGAGTATTTTTCAGCCATCAAAAAGAATGCATTTGAATCAGTTTTAATGAGGTGGATGAAACTGGAGCCTATTATACAGAGTGAAGTAAGCCAGAAAGAAAAACATCAATACAGTATACTAACACATATATATGGAATTTAGAAAGATGGTAACCTGAACCCTGTATACGAGACTGCAAAAGAGACATAGGCATATAGAACAGTCTTTTTCTCTGCTTTTGATTAGAACCATGTTGTCCTGTTTTTTAAAACATGTCGTCTATATCTACTAAATATTGTGACATGGACTCATCAATCGCAGTGGCTTACTACAGTAGAATTCTTGCTATAGAAGAAGAGAATGGGAGAGAGAGGAGTCCTCTCAGAAAGGAACATATGAATCAGAAAAACTTTCCCTGTGGAGGGCTGATAAATGCCGTGCCTGGGAAATCATTGTTCTGTTATTCAAAGCCAAGATGTACTAAACTTTTTACTCTAAAGTATGTATAATGTGTTAGAGGTTTATGGGAATGAAGAAAAAGTTAGTCATTTATCTTTAGTTTCAATATGCTCCCACTCAAGCTGGACTGATAAAAACTTAGACAACATAAACAATAAGAAACTAGTGCAAGTCTTTAAAGTTTTAAATACTCAAGTATGTTAAATTAGAACAGCTGATAATTCTTTTTTGTTCCATTCTTTTAATCCATCTGGAAGTTTTTTAATCTGCTTGGTTACACAAAAATACACCATAGTAGACAGAGGGCCCATGAGTAATAACCCACAGATGATCAGAGCGGGGAAAGAAGATTCACATAAGTGACACAATCCAGGGAAATGAAAACCAGTGGCGCGCATAGGAAGTGTGTGGTTGGTACAGATTTGAAGTATAGCCGGTGGTCAGGAAAGGGGAAGACCAGGAGAGCAGAGGGAAGGAGTAATCCAAGCAACGGCATGATGATGGGGAACGTCTTGCTGTGTGTGTAGAAGTGGCGAAGCCAGTTAATCGGGATATTTGTGATGAGAAGTGAGAGGAAATAGGTTTGAAAGAGTAGCTTTGCAGCAGACAAGAAAGCCGAACACGCCTGATTATTAGGGAGCTGCTGAACATTTTGTTAATAAGAATATCATTTGATAAATATGTATTGTAAGAAGATTATTTTTCTTTTTTATTGAAGTATAATTGGTTAATAGTATGTTTTCAATTTTTGCTATCTATCACAGTGATTCACACACACACACACACACATAATTCTCTGTGCTATACCGTAGGTCCTTGTAGGTCTTCTGTTTTATGTACGTGAAGTGAAAGTCACTCAGTCCTGTCTGACTCTTTGCGACCTCATGGACTATACAGTCCATGGAATTCTCCAGGCCAGAATACTGGGGTGGGTAGCCTTTCCCTTCTCCAGGGGGTCTTCCCAACCCAGGGGTCAAACCCAGGTTTCCCGCATGGCAGGTGGATTCTTTACCACCTGAGCCACAAGGGAAGCCCAGTTTATGTATAGTAGTGTATATATGTTAATCCAAATCTTCTAAATCTCTGCCCCTCTTTCCTCTTTGGTAACCAAAAATTAGTTTTAAGATTATTTTGACAGCAGTGTGAAAGATGGATTGAAGAGGCTAAATTTAAGGCAGGTGGCTGAGAGGTTATTAGAGTAACCAAGTATGACTAAGAGTTAGAATTGGGAGTAGACATATGAGAGACCTTCAGAGGAAGAATGGGCAGAATCTGGTAACTGATGAGAGAAACTATTGCTTGCCAACTGTGTCTGGCATGCGGTGTGGGTCATTTGATCCTTAAAACCCTGTGAGATGGGTATTGTTAATCCTATTTCACAGATGAAAATCTAGGCTCAGAGAGTAAGTAACTAATCCAAGATCACACAGTAAGTAATGGCAGTCCTGGGGTTAGATTTAACTCCACACTACATCCCATTAGTTTATTCGGACACAAAGGAAATGGGACACAGGGACCTAATCTTTCTAGCTGAGACGATTGCAGTATTCATTCATGCCAAATGAAATAGAAATTGGAAGGCAGACTCCACTTGGGAACAACAGGGAAAGTGGTTTTTGCATGATTGTGTGTGTTGTTATAGTGAATATCCCTTTAGAAATATCCAGTAAGTGCTGAAGTTGTATAGTCAGAGCTTTGGTGAGAGAATAGATTTGCGGAGAGATATTTGATAGCTGTTAGCAGAACAGAGATGGGGGCTTCCCTGTTGCTCAGCTGGTAAAGAATCCACCTGCAATGCAGGAAACCCTGGTTCGATTCCTGGGTTGGGAAGATCCCCTGGAGGAGGACATGGAAACCCACTCCAGGATTCTTGCCTGGAGAATCCCTGTGGACAGAGGAGCCTGGTGGGCTACAGTCTGTGGGGTCACAAAGCGTCGGACATGACTGAGTGGCTAAGCACAGCACAGAACAGAGATGTTGGCTGGTGCCGAGAGAATGAGTGAGGGAGAGTCTATAGAGAGGGTCCCAAACCATGGAGAATGGCCACTCTTAGAAAAACAGACTAGTTGGCAAAAGAGAAAAAGGAGTCAGGTAAGCAGGAACAAGGATGAGGACAGTATATGTTGTAGGCGCAGGAGAGGAGAGAGTTTCAAGACTGTACTCAGAAACAGCATTAGAAAAGAAAGTGTCATCTCAGGTGTATACACTGAACTCAACTTTCAACAATGAAAGGGAGATGAACTTGACATTGGGAGGAGAGATTCTGCTCCAGGGACACAGAGCAGACAGTGTATCTTTTTTTTAGATACACTGACTCCCTAGCAAAATAAAATAAAACATATTTTAAAAAGTACAAAGTTGAGCTTTCCTGATGGCTCAGTGGTTAAGACATGGTTTCAATACCTGGTCCTGGAAGATCCCATGTACCATGGAGCAGCTGAGCCCGTGTACCGCAAGTACTGAGCCCGTGCTCTTGAGCCCACAGACCACAGCAGCTGAAGCCGGCAGGCCTGGAGCCCGTCTCCACAACAAGAGAAACCACAACAGTGAGAGGCCCAGCACAACTAGAGAGTCGCCCCTGCTTCCTACAGCTGGAGAAGGCCTGTGCCCTGCAGCAAAGACCCAGCACAGCCATGAGCGAAGTAAATACATGTTTCAAAAAAGAAACAGATTATTGTATACAAAATAGAAGGAAAAAAAAGGTTAAAAATCCTTTTATCAAAAACGAAAAAATTTGGGGAATTCCATGGCAGTCCAGTGGTTAGGATTCTCTGCTTTCATTGCTGTGGGCCTGGGTTCGATCCCTAGTCGGGGAACTAAGGTCCATGTCTCACCTACCACCAAAAAAAAAAAAAGGAAAAAAAACCTTAATACTCTACGCATATACCTTTAAAACCTAAGAATAAACCTTTATCCATTAGAATTATAAAATATAATTTTATTTACTGTAATGAGGAGAAGACAAAGATATGGATAGGGAAAGACTAAAATAGAGATGGGGGAAAAAGTATCTATCTTATAAAATATGTATGTTAAAGTATATGTGTAGGGCTTCCCAGGTGGCACTAGTGGTAAAGAGCCTGCTTGCCAATACAGGAGACTTTAGAGATTCAGGCTTGATCCCTGGGTCAGGAAGATCCCCTGGAGGAGACCGTGGCAACCCGCTCCAGTATTCTTGCCAGGAGAATCCCGTGGACAGGGGAGCCTGGTTGGCTACCATCCATAGGGTTGCAAAGAGTTGGACACAACTAAAGAGACTTAGCACAGCATATATATATATATATGTGTGTGTGTGTGTGTGTGTGTGTGTATGTACATACTTAACGTTTAACTGAAATATAGGGAACTCACAGAGATTCAAATAGCACTGGAAGCTAAGATTGGGAAAAAATACATTTAAATGTAAAGATTCATATATCAAATGACTTCAAGTCTTTTAGTTTTGTGATCTTGGGACAGATAGGGAAAATCTTCAACCATTACATAAGTAGTCAATACTATGTGATTACAAGATTAGTCTTTGCAGGGTGATGGCTCTTGACATGTAGTGTAGGTCTGTCACTGTCATTCTGAATTTCTGATTTCTAGGGAGTTGAGAAAAATGTCTTTCAAATTAAAGGGGGCTTCCCTGAGTGGCTCAGTGGTAAAGAACCCACTTATAATGCAGGAGACTCGGGTTCAATCCCTGGGTTGGGAAGATCTCCTGGAGAAGGAAATGGCAACCCACTCTAGTATTCTTGCCTGGAAAGTCCCACCATGGACAGAGGAGCCTGGCAGGCTATAGTCCATGGGGTTGCAAAAGAGTCAGACAGGACTTGGTGACTGAAAAACAAAAACAAATGAAGTTTATTATATTCTCTCTTCCTTCCCAACCGATTAATGTTTATAATTATGTTTTGTTATTTTCTGCTCACCAGCTGAATTCAGGGAGAGGTCATTAAAGTAATGTGGTGGTTGGGACTTCTCTGGTGGTCCAGTGGTTAAGAGGCAGTGCTCCCAGTCCCGGGGGCATGGGTTTGATCTCTAGTTGGTGAACTAAGATCCTGCAGGCCACACGTCAAGGCATAAAAAAATAACTAAATAAATAAAAATAACATGGTGGTTAATTTAATGTGTCCAGATATTATACTTTTCACCACAACTATCGAGAAATAAATTTATGAAGGGAGCCCTGGTGGCACTCTGGTAGCTTTTACTTACAGCCAAGACCTTACAGTGGGAACTCTAGTAGATGAATTGGGAAACCTAGGGGCAGTTGGAAAATCCCATGGATGGAGGAGCCTGGTTGGCTGCAGTCCGTGGGGTCGCTAAGGGTCGGACACGACTGAGTGACTTCACTTTCACTTTTCACTTTCACACATTGGAGAAGGAAATGGCAACCCACTCCAGTGTTCTTGCCTGGAGAATCCCAGGGACGGGGGAGCCTGGTGGGCTTCCGTCTATGGGGTCACAGAGAGTCGGACACGACTGAAGTGACTTAGCAGCAGCAGCAGCAGCAGCAGGGGCAGTTGGAGTAATTGGATCTCAAGGTAGCAGTGTTGACACTCAGTGGCCAAAGGCAATATGGGCGTGGTTACCGTAATGGACAGCAAAGTAAAAGAGCAATTGGAACAGGCTGACTTATGCAGACAGGGCATTGGCTGGTTGACATGTGTCCCTGGGAGTAAAGAATGGAAGCCTACTAAATTCTTATTTGATCTGTATAAGCAGAAAAGTTCTAGGTCAAGTGAACAAAAGTCTAACCTGAGTCATAAAAACAGAAGTCATGGCCCCTTAGTCAGTTCCCAGACGTGAGCCAGTTTGTAGACATAAAACCCCTTGAATAGGGCAAGACTGGGTCCTCTTGAGAAAGTCAGTACATGCCAGCAATTTATACTGCCAGTCTCTCTCCCAGGCTTTCCTGGTGGCTCAGACAGTAAAGAATCTGCCTGCAATGCAGGAAACCTGAGTTCTCTCCCTGGGTTGGGAAGATCCCCTGGAGTAGAAAATGGTATTCTTGCCTGGGGAATCCCATGGACAGAGGAGCCTGGCGGGCTACAGTACATGGAGTTGCAGAATCAGACACGACTGAGCAACTAACGCTTTCACTTTCCCTAAAGGGGAGTATTAAATACATGATTATCTATAGAACTAGGTCTAGTTGAGGACTAAGAGGAAAAAGTACAGTATATAAGGACTGTTAGATCTGACAGTACAGAGTGCAGTCATTTGCAAAATGGGGAGGAGAATGGGAAGAGCACATGCAAAACAGTTTTATAATGTTTTTAGTAATCATACTGGTGGCGGAACTAGTACTGGCATTCTGAGACTGTTGTTTATGAAATATGGGATAAAATAGAAGAGTAATTATGAGAGACTCTGATTCTGGTATCTTCTCTGTCTTTGGGAACCAAGATCCTCAGTATGGAAAGCAAGTGACACAGGAGTGTTAGAGAAGACATAGTGATCTTTAATTTATATTAGAAGTATCAGTTATCAAGAAAAAGTTGTCTGAGATTTTATCCTACTTGCAAGACAGGAATTTAGCAAGTCATTTTCATGTGTGTGTGTGTGTGTGTGAGACACTCAGTCGTGTCCGACTCTTTGTGACCCCATGGACTGTAGCCCACCAGGCTGCTCCATCCATGGGATTCTCCAGGCAAGAATACTGGAGCGGGCCACCACTGAAGGATGGTTTATGACTCATGGTAGTAGCAGCAACCAGAATATCAGCATTTTTGTGCTGGTTTCATGAGCTCCACGTCCCAAAGGGCAACCGGAAGAAGGTTAGATGACACCTGCCCACATGGTGGGTTTCAAAACACGAGAGGAATCCTGAGCTTGGGGTTCTCAAGTCTATTTTATTTTGCTGAGTCTCCATTGCCATGCACGCAGGCTTAGTTGCCCTGCAGCATGTAGGATCTTAGTTCTCTGATCAGGGATCAAACCCATGTCCCCTGCATCGGAAGGTGGAATCTTTTCCTTGGCTGTGCTGGGTGGGCCACGTGGGCTTTTTCTCTAGTTGAGGTGAGCAGGGGCTCCTCTGTAGTTGCGGTGGCTTCTCTTGTTGCAGAGCATGGGCTCTAGGGTGTGTGGGCTTCAGTAATCGTGGTTCCCCGGCTCTAGAGCACAGGCTCAGTAGCTGTGGCGCACAGGTTTAGTTGCTCCACAGCATGTGAGATCTTCCCGACCAGGGATGGCATCCATGTCTCCTACATTGGCAGGCACTTTTCCTTTGCTCTAGAGGGAGACATTATCTCCAAAGCTGTTCACTAAACAAATACCCTTAAAAAGATATTCTGGAACAAAAGGGCGGGCAGTTCCTTGTTTACAAGATGTGGAGAAATGCAAGAAACTGATAAGGAATTGTTTCTCAACATCCCTGTAAACTCATGAGGTATTTCCTATCTCTGTCCATTGAAAAGGTCTAGAAACAATGACCAGCCCAGTATTAGTGAATATCCCTAGTTCCCAAATATTGAAAACATTGAAATATTATTTTCCTTCAGAAGGAACCAGGGCTTCTTGGAGAAATGGCTGAATCTAGGTTTTTTGTTTTTTGTTTTAAGTCACTCAGTTATGTCCGATTCTTTGTGACCCCATGGACTATACAGTCCCTGGAATCCTCCAGGCCAGAATACTGGAGTGGGTAGCTTTTCCCTTCTCCAGGGGATCTTTCCAACCCAGGGATCGGACCCAGGTCTCCTGCAGTGCAGGTGGATTCTTTACCAGCTGAGCCACAAGGGAAGCCCATAGAATTGGACTATCACCCTTTTACAACCTCTGTGGTATATGAAGCATCAAACATTGTCAAAGCCATAAAAACAGACAGCCAGACATTGTCTGTCTCCTGTTGTCTTGCCAAAGAGTTCAATCTAGTTTCTGGATCCAGCTGCCCAGTAGCAGCCAGTACAGAGGGCAGAAAAGAGATTGAAGCAAGCCAAGAGTATGCAGTCAGCAAAACCAAGCTGTGGGAAATTTCTATGTGAATAGCCCTGGTTCCTCAATGGATAACTTGATTTGGGTGATGAACTTATAGACTGAGATTTGAAAGACGTATCAACTGTTTTAAATGGACAAGACTACACTGTAGTGCCTAGGGCAGCACATTAGGTGATAAAATTATAGTATGGAAGGGAATAAAAAGTACTGGTTACCTGAGAAAGGGAGAGGATTGTAGGAAAGGCGGATCTATGGGAGGGCTTTGCAGGTGCCTGATAAAGTTCTCTTGAACCATGCATTTGATTCATGTGGTTTTCTACGTCTGTATATTATTTTACAATAAAAAGATTTTTTTAAACAATATGTTCAGTAAGAAGCTAGCTTAGGCATTGTGCTTATTTTCCCGCTTCACAGACAAGCAAGAATTGAATTTCAATAGATTCTTGAAAGCTTGGGAGGACCTACAGAATTATTCATCATTTTAAATTGCTGTGTTACTGAGCACTCTTATATATGGCACCAAATTAGCCTAAGATCGCATTGATTCAATGCAGAAAATGTCCCAGTATTCTTTTTTCTAATACTATTTTTATAAAAGTGAAATTTGTTCATCATATAAAACTTTGCAACAAAAAAATTTAAGATGAAAAACATGCTGTTGTTCTGTTCTCCAGAGATAACCATAAGCAATTTTTTGGCATGTTTCCTATTACATATTAATACACTTGTGTTGGGAAAACGTCTTTTTGGACCTACTTTCTGTTCTCATCTCAGGCTCTGTGCTCACAGAGGCCTTTGCTGAAGGCCATTTAAGGTCTTGATGCCTTTCAAAGTAGAATTTATTATTACGCTGGAACTTTTTTTTTCATAGGTGGGCTCCATCATGCGGCGGCCCGAATTTCCGGTGATAACGTCTATAAGCACTTGAAGTATGAAGGTGGGATTCACCGGGTTCAGCGAATCCCGGAGGTGGGGCTGTCATCCCGGATGCAGCGTATTCACACGGGAACGATGTCGGTGATCGTCCTCCCCCACCCAGATGAGGTAACCCCCTGCAGGAACCCCGAACCATTATCCGTGAAGATCCACCGGAGTTTGACTGTCCACGAAAAGCTCCTGTGCGTTCTACTTACAGAATGCTTCTGCACCCCAAACGTGTGAACTTCTTTTCCCCCACGAAGCAGTCCCTCCATTCTCTGTGGACAACAAGTGACCGTCCTACAGTTCAGCTCACGTCTGACACCGTCTCCCTGGGGAAGTGGCTAAGGTTCCACAAGCTGGACGCAGCCCCGCAGGACAGCCGCCCCTCCCACGTCAGAGCCGGACGCGAGACCAGGCTGTCTCCTGTGTTCCTGCATCCAGAGGGTCCCGTGACCCCCCTACTTAGTCTCAGTAATTTACTAAAGGGGCTCTCAGAACACAGGAAAACAGTGTCCTTACTAGCGCGTGCATGCTGTCGTGTCCGACTCTCTGTGACCCCACGGACCTCTGTCCGTGGAATTCTCCAGGCAAGAATACTGGTGTGGGTTGCCATGCCTTTCTTCAGGGGATCTTCCCAACCCAGGGATAGAACTCGAGTCTCCTGCGTTGGCAGGTGGATTCTTTACCACTGAGCCACCTGGGAAGCTCATACTTACTAGCTGCTGCTGCTAAGTCACTTCAGTCGTGTCCGACTCTGTGCGGCCCCAGACGGAAGCCGACCAGGCTCCGCCGTCCCTGGGATTCTCCAGGCAAGAACACTGGAGTGGGTTGCCATTTCCTTCTCCAATGTGTGAAAGTGAAAGTGAAGTCGCTCAGTCGTGTCCAACTAGTAGCGACCTCATGGACTGCAGCCTACCAGGCTCCTCTGTCCATGCGATTTTCCAGGCAAAAGTACTGGAGTGGCTTGCCATTGCCTTCTCCGCATACTTACTAGACCACTGCTTTATTACAAAAAATGTAACTCAGGAAGGGCCAGATGGAAGAAACTCAGAGACCACAAAGAGGTGTAGGGCTTCCATACCCTCTCCAGGCTCACCACCTACCTTGAAGCTTCACCTGTTCACCAGCCTGGAAGAGCTCTGAACCCTGTGCTTGGGGGACTTTTAGGGAATCTTCCATACATAGACATGATTGGTTAAATAAATAGATTTTGGGGATTAATTCAACCTCCGGCCCCTCTCCCCTCCCTGGAGATTGAGGTGGAGCTTTCAGCTAGTCCTGTTTGGTTCCTCTGGCCATCAGTCCACATGCTGTGGTTATCCAGGGTTTTCCAAATATCACCTTATTAACATAAAGTCAAATGTGGTTCAAAGGGGCTTGTTATGAATAACAAAGGACACTTTTGTCACTCTTATCACTTAGGAAAATATCCAAGGGTTTTATGAGCTCTCTCCTGAGAACTGAACAATATATATTTCTTACCATAAATCACAATATCACAATTAATACTTAGTTCAGTTAATAGTTTCCTCAGTCATCAAAAAGTATCTTTATAGCTATTTTCTTAAACCAGGATGCTATCAAGTTTCACTTATTGCAGTTTGTTGTTATAACTCTTTATGCGTGGAACAGTCTTCCAACCTTTTTTTTTTTAATGACTTTGACAATTTGAAGAGTCTAGACCTTTTGTCTTGTAGAGTGTTCCACGTTCTGGATTCGTCTGACTGTTTCCTTATAACACTCTTTAACTTGTTCCTTTATCTCCTGCCTTCTATGAAAAGTTGTATTTAAATATTCCATTCTATTCAGGTTATACATTTGGAGCAAGAATACTTTGCAGGTGTCATTATATTCATGTTGCGTCTCATCACCAGTCATAGAATATCAGATGCCCCAATTTTAGTGAGGATCACTTTGAGCATTTAGTAAAGTTGGTGACCACAAAAAAAATCCCAATTGTGAAAATGTATTTCTCCCTTTATAATAAGGAAATAATCTAGGTAATACAATAATATAGTAATATAAGTAATATATCCTATTCCCAACAACTTTTCTTCCATGGTCTTTAACATCCAGTAGTGATCTTTGCCTGAATTAGTTATTTAGTTTGGTGCTTCAAAATGATGATTTTCTAATTTCATCATTCTTTCTGCACTTATTAACGGGTGTTCTTTACTGTGAAGCACTTTCCTCCCCGCTACCTTCCCTCCTCCTTTCTGCTCTTTCTCTTTCCACTTTTATTTTACCTCATTATAAACGCATATATTGAATTTCGTACGTCTGTGACTTCATTATAGACATGGATTTATTTTTTAAATTCAGTAAGATATAATCACTATTATTTTTCTTTTGAAAAAATTGAGGTATAGTTGATTTACAATATTATGTTTCAGGTGTACAGCATAGTAATTCACTATTTTGAAAGGTTATATGCCATTTATAGTTATCATAAAATATTGGCTTTCTTCCCTGTGCTGTGCAATATATCCTTATAGTTCATTTATTTTATACATAATAGTGTGTATTTCTTACTCCCCTACATCTATTCTTCTCCTCCCCCTTTTCCTGTCCTCACTGGTAACCACTAGTTTGAGTCCATTTCTTTTTTTGTTATACTCACTCAGTTCAGTTCAGTCGCTCAGTCGTGTCCAACTCTCTGCGACCCCATGAATCACAGCACGACAGGCCTCCCTGTCCAACACCAACTCCCGGAGTTCACTCAAACTCACATCCATAGAGTCGGTGATGCCATCCAGCCATCTCATTCTCTGTCGTCCCCGTCTCCTCCCGCCCCCAATCCCTCCCAGCATCAGAGTCTTTTCCAGTGAGTCAACTCGTCGCATGAGGTGGCCAAAGTATTGGAGTTTCAGCTTTAGCATCAGTCCTTCCAATGAACACCCAGGACTGATCTCCTTTAGAATGGACTGGTTGGATCCCCTTGCAGTCCAAGGGACTCTCAAGAGTCTTCTCCAACACTACAGATCAAAAGCATCAATTCTTCGGTGATCAGCCCTCTTCACAGTCCAACTCTCACATCCATACATGACCACGGGGAAAACCATAGCCTTGACTAGATGGACCTTTGTTGACAAAGTAATGTCTCTGCTTTTTAATATGCTATCTAGGTTGGTCATAACTTTCCTTCCAAGGAGTAAGCATCTTTTAATTTCATGGCTGCACTCACCATCTGCTGTGATTTTGGAGCTCAAAAAATAAAGTCTGACACTGTTTCCACTGTTTCCCCATCGATTTCCCATGAAGTGATGGGACTAGATGCCATGATCTTTGTTTTCTGAACACTAGTGTGTTTTAATTTTTAGACTCCATATATAAGTGATACTATACATATTTGTCTTTCTCTGTTCAACTTATTTCACTAAGCACAGTACCCTCCAAGTTCATTTATGTTGTTGCAAATAGCAAAATTTCATTTTTTCTGGCTGAGCAATATTCCAGTGTGTGTGTGTGTGTGTGTGTGTACCACATCTTTATCCATTCATGGATACTTACGTAGCTTCCATATCTTGGCTGTTATAAGCAATACTGCTGTGAACATTGGGGTAAATATATCTCTTTGAGTTAGGGTTTTTATATTCAGATATATACCCAGGAGTGGAATTGCTGGATATGTTAGTTCTATTTTTATTTTTTTTGAGAAACCTCCATGCTACTTTCCACAGTGATGTATCAATTTACATTCCCACCAACAGTGTACAGGGCTTCCCTTTCTGCATATCCTCCCTGACATTGGATGATAGCCATTCTTTCTGATGATAGCCATTCTGACAGATGCAAGGTGATACATCACCGTGGTTTTGATTTGCGTTTCTCTGATGATTAATGATGTGGAGCATCTTTTCATGTGCCTATTGGCCACTTGAGTGTCTTCTTTTGAAAAATGTCTATTCATGTCTTCTGCCTTTTTTAAAAAATATGTTTTGTATCTAATACAGCTTTGTGGGATGATAGATAATAAAACTTTTGAAAGATTACATAATTCAGTGGTCTTATAAATCAGTATTTAAAATAGGATCTGTTTTTAAAAGGGTGTTTATGGTTCTTTGTTATAAGTCATTTCACCTCTTAGTCAAATGACTGATTTAAAAAAGTACGGTTTATTTGAAAGACCTTGGGATCAATTTAAGCATTTGTTGAGTATGGAATTTACTCATATTGTACTTTTGGATCTAGGTGGATGTGAAAGTGGACCCTAAGGACTTGCGAGTAGATACATTTCGAGCCAAAGGAGCAGGAGGGCAGCATGTTAACACAACAGATAGTGCTGTCAGACTTGTCCACATCCCCACAGGTAAGCCGGTCCTTTCACCTCTGCACTTGCAACTCTTTTCTCACATCTTAGAAAACCGTTCGGCATTTAGAAAGAGCTTTATGTTAGTGTCTGTCTTCTTGCACAAACCCTTTAAAGATGACACTGGAGGGACTTCCCTGGTGGTCCAGTGGCTAAGACGCCACACTCCCATTGCAGAGGGCCCGAGTTCAATCCCTAGTCAGGGAACTAAATCCCACGTGCCACAACTAAGAGATACTGCATGCCACGATGAAAGATCCCTTGTGCTGCAAGTAAGACCCAGAGCTGCCAGATAAAAAGCTAAATAAATAAATACATAAAAGATTTTCTAAAAAAAAAAGGTGACACTGGATCATGGGTTCAAAGTCCCCAGTGTGTTCATATTCCCTCCTGTTTGGACAAAGTAGCTCCTTGGCTGTATGTATACATTTAAGAGTGAGGTTCTAAAAACTCTGAGTGCATGGGCGCCACTTATCCAGTAATAAGTTTCAACAGTCGGGGAGTGAGTCGGCTTTTTTTATTAGGGCCCCTGAAATGTCAGCATTTGTAGAACTTTTTCTCTTGGGTAGTTTTCTCCTAAGAAGGCTCGCCCAGGACACACCTGACGGTAAAGTCAAGGTCTCCCCATTCAGTCAGCAAACTTTACTTAATCCTCTTTTTCAGTCTTGTGCCTCACGCTTGCCTTCCTTTGTCCCTTTGAAGATTCAAGGCTGGAACTTTCCTTATTTCATTCTCTAAAGACTACCTCCTGCCTCCTACAGATTGAGGGAGGGGACTTGAAAATGTAGTTGTTATATAGACTTTCTGTTTCTATTTCCCCAAATGGTCAACCCCAGTTTCTGGGATTCCTCATTATAGTGCTTCATAAAAGTCTTAAGGATCTATACATATATGTTAAAATATAAAGAAATACAAAGAAACAATTATTTTAAAATTTTAGGTAGTGGTTATTTCTGGGAGGCATGACATAGCTTCTGGTTTGGAAGGGGGCAAATGGGCGGTTTAAAAGGGCTTCCCTGGTGGCTCAGAGGTTAAAGCGTCTGCCACCAATGCGGGAGACCCGGGTTCGATCCCTGGGTCGGGAAGATCCCCTGGAGAAGGAAACGGTAACCCACTCCAGTATTCTTGCCTGGAGAATCCCATGGACGGAGAAGCCTGGTAGGCTACAGTCCACGGGGGTCGCAAAGAGTCGGACACGACTAAGCGATGGAACGGAACGGAAAGGGCATTTAGAAATATTCTTTGTGGCTCAGCTGGTAAAGAATCTGACTACAGTGTGGGAGACCTAGGTTCGGTCCCTGGGTTGGGAAGATACCCTGGAGAAGGGAAAGGCTACCCATTCCAGTATTCTGGCCTGGAGAATTGCATGGACTGTATAGTCCATGGGGTCGCAAAGAGTCAGACACGACTGAGTGACTTTCACTTTCAGCAATATTCTATTTAAGCTGCGTGGTACATATATATTCTTTTACATTATGTATATTCTTCCCTATGTGGGGTATACAGTTGACCCTTAAACAACATGGGTTTCAACTGCATTTTGATTGTTGTTTAGTCACTAAGTCATGTCCGACTCTTTACAACCCTGTGGACTGCAGCCCGCCTGGCTTCCCTGTCCTTCACTATCTCCCGGAGCTTGCTCACACTCATGTCCATTGAGTCGGTGATGCCATCCAACCATCTCATCCTCTGTCGTCCCCTTCTCCTCCTGCCCTCAATCTTTCCCAGCATCCGGATCTTTTCCAGTGAGTCAGCTTTTCCCATCAGGTGGCCAAAGTACTGGAGTTTCAGCTTCAACAGTCCTTCCAATGAATATTCAGGACTGATTTCCTTTAGGATAGACTGGTTTGATCTCCTTGCAGTTCAGGAGACTCTCAAGAGTCTTTTTCAACACCACAGTTCAAAAGCATCAGTTCTTTGGTGCTCAGTCTTTTTTGTCCAACTCTCACATCTGTACATGACTACTGGGAAAACCATAATCTTTGACTCTACGGACCTTGGTTGGCAAAGTAATGTCTCTGCTTTTTAATACACTGTCTAGGTTTGTCATAGCTTTCCTTCCAAGGAGCAAGAGTATTATAATTTCATGACTGTAGTCACTGTGCAGTGATTTTGGAGCCCAAGAAAATAAAGTCTGTCACTGTTTCTAGTTTTTCCCCTTCTATTTGCCATGAAATGATGGGGTCGGATGCCACAATCTTAGTTTTTTGAATGTTGAGTTTTAAGCCAGCTTTTTCAGTCTCCTCTTTCACTTTCATCAAGAGGCTCTTTAGTTCCTCTTCACTTTCTGCCATAAGGGTGGTGTCATCTGCATATCTGAAGTTGTTGATATTTCTCCCAGCAATCTTGATTCCAGCTTGTGATTCATCCAGTCCAGCATTTCACATGATGCACTCCACATAGAAGTTAAATAAGCAGGGTGACGATATACAGCTGTCATGTACTCCTATCCCAATTTCGAACCAGTCCGTTGTTCTGTGTCCCATTCTAACTGTTGCTTCTTGACCTGCATACAGATTTCTCAGAAGAGACGTAAGGTGGTGTGGTATTCTCATCTCTTGAGGAATTTTCCACAGTTTCTTGTGATCCACACAGTCAAAGGCTCTAGTATAGTCAGTGAAGCAGAAGTAGATGTTTTCCTGGAATTCCTTTACTTTCCGTATGATGCAAGGAATGTTGGCAATTTGATCTCTGGTTCCTCTGCCTTTCCTAAATTGAGCTTGTACATCCAGAAGTTCTCGGTTCATGTACTATTAAAGCCTGGCTTGAAGGGTTTTGAGCATTACCTTGCTAGCATGTGAAATGAGTGCAGTCGTCCGGTAGTTTGAACATTCTTTGGCATTGCCCTTCTTTGGGATTAGAATGAAAACTGACCTTTTCCAGTCTTGTGGCCACTGCTGAGTTTTCCAAATTTGCTGGCATATTGAGTGCAGCACTTTAACAGCATCATTTTTAAGGATTTGAACTAGTTCAGCTGGAATTCCATCTCCTCCACTAGCTTTGTTCATAGTAATGTTTCCTAAGGCTCAATTGACTTCACACTCGAGGATGTCTGACTCTAGGTGAGTGACCATACATACCATCATGGTTTTCCAGGTCATTAAAACCTTTTTTATTTAGTTCTGTGTATTTTTGCCACTTCTTTCTAATCTCTTATGCTGCTTTTTAGGCCCCCCTTTTCTGTCCTGTATTATGATGATCCGTGCATGAAAGGTTCCCTTGATATCTCCAGTTTTCTTGAAGAATTCTCTGCCGCTGCTGCTGCTAAGTCATGTCAGTCGTGTCCGACTCTGTGCGACCCCATAGACGGCAGCCCACCAGGCTCAGCCGTCCCTGGGATTCTCCAGGCAAGAACACTGGAGTGGGTTGCCATTGCCTTCTCCAGAAGAATTCTCTAGTGTTTCCTATTCTATTGTTTTCCTGTATTTCTTTGCATTGTTCACTTAAGAAGGCTTTTATCTCTCTTTGGTATTCTCTGAAACTCTGCATTCAGTGGGGTGTATCTTTCCCTTTCTCCGTTGCTTTTCACTTCTATTCTTTTCTCAGCTATTTGTAAAGCCTCCTCAGACAAGTACTTTGCCTTCTTGTATTTCTTTTTCTTTGCGATAGTTTTGATCACCACCTCCCGTAGAATGTTATGGACCTCCATCCATAGTTCTTCAGGCACTCTGTCTGCCAGATCCAATCCCTTGAATGTATTGGTCACCTCCATGCATAATCATAAGGGATTTGATTTAGGTCATACCTGAATGGTCTAGTGGTTTTCCCTACTTTCTTCAATTTAAGTCTGAATTTTGCAACAAGGAGCTCATGATCTGAGCCACAGTCAGCTCCAGTCCTTGTTTTAGCTGACTGTGTAGAGCTTCTCCATCTCCAGCTGCAAAGAATATAATCGATCTGATTTCGGTGTTGACCTTCTGGTGATGTCCATGTATAGAGTTGTCTCTTGTGTTGTTGGAAGAGGGTGTTTGTTATGACCAGCGTGTTCTCTTGACAAAACTCTGCTAGTGTTGATCCTGCTTCATTTTGTACTCCTCCAAGGCCAAATTTTCTATATTCTAGGTATCTCTTGACTGCCTACTTTGCATTTCAGTCCCCTGTGATAAAAAAGACTTTTGCGGTATTGTTCTATAAAGTCTTGTTGGTTTTCATAGAACCGTTCAACTTCAGCTTCCTTGGCATTAGGGGTTGGGGTATAAACTTGGATTACTGTGATGCTGGGAAAGGTTAGGGGTGGGAGGAGAAGGGGACGACCGAGAATGAGGTGGCTGGATGGCATCACCAACTCTATGGACATGAGTTTGAGTGAACTCCGGGAGTTGGTGATGGACAGGGAGGCCTGGCGTGCTGTGATTCATGGGGTCGCGGAGAGTCGGACACGACTGAGCAACTGAACTGAACTGAACTGTGATGTTGAATGATTTGCCTTGGAAACCAACCGAAACCATTCTGTCATTTCAAGATTACACCCACGTACTGCAAAACATTGACTCCATTTCTTCTAAGGGATTCTTGCCCACAGTAGTAGTTAAAATGGTCATCTGAATTAAATTCGCCCGTTCCCATCCATTTTAGTTCACTGACTCCTAAGATGTCGACGTTCACTCTTGCCACTTCCTGCTTGGCCATGTCCAATTGACCTTGATTCATGGACCTAACATTCCAGGTTTCTGTGCAGTATTGTTCTTTACAGCATCGGACTTTACTTTCAGCACCAGACACATTCACAACTGAGCATCGTTTCCCCTTTGGTTCAGTCTCTTCATTCTTTCTGGAGCTTATTAGTAGTCGCCCTCTGCTCTGCCCCAGTAGCATGTTGGACACCTTCTGGCCTGGGGGCCTCATCTTCCAGTGTCATATCCTTTTGCCACGAATACTGGAATATTGCCATTCCCTCTTCCAGTGGACCACGTTTTGTTAGAACCACCTGGGTCTATATAAATGCAGATTTTTTTTCAGTAAATGTGTATTTGTATTATAAGTTGAAACACCTTATTTAGAGATCAGAATCTAAAAAGCCATCTACAGCAGTTACCATCATAACTTATGTATAGTTTCTGGTGTGTACTTCATCTAAAATGTTTTTCATTCTTTTCTTGATTAACCTTTCCCCCTTTAAAACATTCCTCAGTTCTATCTTTTTTATCAGTTTTATTGTGATGTAATAGACACCTTGGGGTTTCCCAGGTGGCTCAGTGGTAAAGAATCTGCCAACAAAGCAGGAAACACCTGTTTAATCCCTGAGTCAGGAAGATCTCTTGGAGCAGGAAGTGGCAGCCTGCTCCAGCATTCTTGCCTGGGAAATCCCATGCATGGAGGAGCTGGGTGGGCTGCAGTCCTTGGGGTCACAAAAAAAATCAGACACATCTGAGCAAGTGAGCGCGTGCACACGCACTGTTTGCCTCTGACGCCTGTTATTTTTCAGGACTTGTAGTGGAATGCCAGCAGGAACGATCCCAGATAAAAAACAAAGAAATCGCTCTGCGTGTGTTAAGAGCTAGACTCTACCAGCAGATTATTGAGAAAGACAAGTGTCAGCAACGAAGTGCAAGAAAACTGCAGGTAAGATTTATTGAGTGAAATAACTTAATGGCTCTGTACAGAAAGCCATCATCTTCTGTAGAAAATGGAGTAAATATTCTTAATCTAATGGAACTACCTTGGAGCACTGGAAAACATGTTCATTTGTAAATAGCAATAATTTAATACTGGTTGGTTATGGCTAAACTCAGACATGCCAGTTTGCAAATAAGGAGAGGAGATACGTATAAACTAAAAATTATTTCCCAGCTGTGTTCTGTGTTTATATCATAGTTATCTTTAAGAGGAAATCAGTGTAAAAGACAATTCTCTAGAAATTAAGAGACTTTTCAGGTTTTTAATTTTAAAACCTATGCTTTTATTATAATTTTATGTGGAATCAAAAATATATGGCATGCAAAAAACTAGTAATAGTGATTGCTTCTGATGTAGTCTGGGAACAAAGAATAGAAAAAAGATTTATTTTTTGTTTATACTCTTCTACTTTTAAAATTTTGTACTGTTTATATTATTATTTACACAAATATATACATAGATAAGTTTTAACCAAAATGAATAAATGTCATTGTTTTAAGTAAACCAAGTGTTGTATGATTTTAACTTCTGAAAACATAAGGTTTGTCTTTGAGAGAAACTGGACGAGACAGTGGAACCCAGAAATCTGTGTTTCTGTGTTATTTGCAGGTAGTTATACTTCAGTAAATATGGGAGATGTTGTGGCCTGTTAGGATAATGAGATTGTATAAAACTAAACATCAATTTTTCTTTTCGTGTAGATTTCCTAGTCTTTCACACTTTTGCCCTTTTCATTTATTTCCCTTACTAACTTGCAGATAGTAAAAGTGACAGGATAAATAATATATCAATCTTAAACACTGTCAGCTCTGCCACATTTAATGAAAGACATTAGGGTTTTTAAAAAATATTTATTTATTTATTTGGTTGCACTGGTTCTTAGTTGCGGCATGTGGGAACTAGTTCCCTGACCAAAGATTGAGAGCACAGAGTCTAAGCCTCTGGACCATCAGGGAAGTCCCAGACATTGGGTTTTACTTGCCATTTGACATTTTTGCATCACACAGTAATTTTCAGAGCAAGTTTTGGCGATTGGCCTTTTTTGCAGACTTGGAGGGTTGTATCTGCTTCAGTAGTTTGTTTTGAAAGGCCAGAAAAGACCTTCTTGCCTCCCTTTGTCCATCTGTGTGAAGTTTTTTAGTAGGTGTCTCTAATGCTTAGGAGTTTTTCTTCTGCCAGTATATACAGGAGCTTTTCTATGGAAGGCATTGTGCCAAGTTCTGAACCCCGGCTCCACTTGGCACCTGAAGAGCTTTGCGGATGCTGAGATTCTGATATGATGCTTTGGGATAGTGGTTTCCAGACCTGGCTGGTTGCGGAATGAATGGCCTGGGGAATGTTTTTAAAATATATTACCCATAATTTAGTATTTCTTAGGTTAGGCTTTGGAATTTTTCAACAATTTCCCAGATGCTCAGACATACTTAAGAGTTTAGTTTCATACTGTTTGCTTTGTAAGTTGTAGGAATGGCTTTTTTTTTTTTAATCTTAAAAAGTAAAAGTGATATACTTGTAACTTATATTGTATAGCAACTATGCTTCAATAAAATATAAATAATACAATAAATTGTCAAATCAAAAGTGAAAGCGAGTGAGACAGGGTATTGTGTGCCTTGTGTGTGAGGGAGGGAGGGCAGGTGAGCAGACTAGACTGTGAATAACCATCGCATAAGGTAAACTGGTGTGCCGTGACGAAGATTCCAAGTGCATGGGGTTTCAAAGGAGGAAGATCACATATTTTTCATGTTGGGACCAGAAAAGTCAGATGGTACAAGAGTGCTAGGAAGTGCATCCCTTGAGGTGATGTTTTAGCTAACAGACTTGCACATAATAATGAAATGGCATACTAAGTGGTATTCTTGAGGTTCACACATTTTCAGAAGTAATGTTGGGAAAGTTGGCCACATTATGAAGTACAATTGAATGCTGAATTGAGTTGTGAGTGCTTAGTAGTCAAGGCGGAGAGGGCAATGGCAAGCCACTCCAGTACTCTTACCTAGAAAATCCCATGGATGGAGGAGCCTGGTAGGCTGCAGTCCATGGGGTCGCTAAGGGTCGCACACGACTGAGCGACTTCACTTTCACTTTTCACTTTCACACATTGGAGAAGGAAATGGCAACCCACTCCAGTGTTCTTGCCTGGAGAATCCCAGGGACGGGGGAGCCTGGTGGGCTTCCGTCTATGGGGTCACAGAGAGTCGGACACGACTGAAGTGACTTAGCAGCAGCAGCAGTAGTCAAGGAGCCAAAGAAGGAAATTGACAAAAAACAAAACAAAACACTGTGCTTTAGGAGAACTAAGCAGGGCAACTCAGAGTAAACAGAGAAATGGAAGATTAATTTTTACAGGAATATAGTGAAAGTAATGAGCCCTTGAATGATAATAAAAGTGGCAAGGGCAGGATATAGTAAAATTTGGAATTGGGGAGAATTGAGATGAGTTGAAGGTCCTTTCGATGTCTATATCAAAGCCTGCCAGATAGTCAGCCCCCATGAAATGTCTGTCAAAGTGTGTAGAATGTCAAGTTCCCTACTTAGATCAAAAGGAACATTGTGGGGTCATTTACAGAAACTACAGGAAGAACTGACTGATATAGAAAGGTAATTTGGTTTTAAATATTTCGTGTTTGAGGTACCAAAGAAACATTGATTCTTATCCCATAACTAAGCTTTACAAAACTATAGTCTTCAACGGTAAGTTCTGCCCATTCTTATTCCTGGTCACTTTGTATCTTTGAATTTAGAAAATAATTAAACTGTTAAAATAGAAAAGTAATTTGCAAGCACTTTTTCCATTGTAATAAAGATAATGATAAAGTTAAACTATGAATTGCTTTTTGTTATGGCACAGGTGGGAACACGAGCCCAGTCAGAGAGAATCCGGACATATAATTTCACCCAGGATAGAGTCACTGACCACAGGATAGCATATGAAGTTCGTAATATTAAGGTAATAACACTGAGTATGTTTCATATGCCTTTAATTTTTTAAGAAAGTGCAGTCAAATTCTAGAGTAATCTTTGAAATATTACCATGTAACTGAGATAGTTTATGTTAGTACCCCAAATCTGCAAACATTTTTCTTAGTTTGCTGATAAGAAATATACTCTTTATGCCAATATGAAAAGGCTATCTTTTAAATTCAAAATTCTGTGATGCAATCACAGTGTATTAATGAATTTTCAGTATGTCTCTCAGTTTTCTATTGCCATATAATAAGTAACTGCAAATTTATTGCCTTAAAAGAATGCCTATTTATCATCTAAGTTACTGTATGTCAGAAATCCAGGTATGACAGAGCTGAGTTCTCTGCTCTCACAAAGCTGAAATCAAGGTGCTGGCCAGCCGGCGTGCCTTTCTGGAGCTTGAAGTCCTCTTCTGAGCTTATGTGGTTGCTGGCAGAAGTCTGTTTCCTTAAGTTGTAGGATTGAAGTCCCCATCTTCCTGCTGGTTATCAGCTGTGTGCCGCTCTCAGCTCCCAAAGGCCGTCCACAGTTGCTTGCTGTTTAGTCCCCTCGATGGGCCCTCTCCCACTGAAACTCTTAAAGAAATGGCCTTTTTAAGGGATCGCCTGTTTAGGTCAGTCCCACCTGGAAAAGCATCACTAATTAGTCATCTGATCACTGCAGTGATCATCATCACAGCTTCTGCCTGCTCTTAAGGAAGAGGATTTTGCCAAGGTGTGGACGGCAAGGGGCGTCTTAGAATTCTGCCTGCCACAATGTGTATCATTAGATTCAGGTGTTACAATGATGCTTTCAGGGAAAAGACCCTGTCAGTTTGATTTGGACATTATCCTAACTAAATCCCATGTCGCCAGGCTCACTGACGGTAATCCATTAACAAAAAAGCATAGAAAAAAATTTTTTTTCTTCCACTGAAAGGGAAAATAAACTGGTTCCCATAAAGGACTACGTGGAAAAGGCAGGAGGTAGAAGGTTTTGATCCTTGTCCTTGCTACCATGTGAAACCTTGGGCTTCTTTCACTTGATTCTGTCTCATTTTATACACAGAATTAAAGTCCTGATTTTACAGAAGAAATGTCTATAGTTTTAACATATTTAGAAATTTCTGTGTTTCTTATGCCACTTCCTCTGTCTTCTCAGCAATTTCAGGCCGTCTTGCATAGGAACATAATAGCCTGTTGAAAAGGAGAAAATATTTACCAACTTCCCTTTCCTCAGGAAACACACAGTAGTAATACCCAAACATGTTTGGCCATATTGTTCTAGTTACAACATGATTTTTGCATTGTTTTTCTTATAGTGGTGATGGTTTACCATGAGACAGCTACATTTTTGTGACCAGTAATATTTTTTAGAAGGGCACACAGGTGCTCAGCAGTGGTTTTTATAGTTATAAAATATATGACTTTGGCCTAAATACTAATTTATTATTACTAACTAAACTAGCGTGCCAGCCTCAGAAAGGACAAGGATAGTCATATTGGTATGCTCTGCTAATCACCAACCAACTTAAAGGGAAGCAAAGAAAATGCTCCGTATTAGTGAAGGGAAAAGGTTTGAAAATGGTATGAAAAAAACATTGTTGAGGTAAAACATTAAAATCTGTGGAGAAGGGAATGGCAGCCCACTGCAGTATTCTTGCCTGGAGAATCCCACGGACAGAGGAGCCTGTGGGGCTACAGTCCATGGGGTCACTCCGTGCATGACTTAGCGACTAAACTACTCAGACTCTTAAGGTAATTTCATTGTTGGTGGCCTGATATTAGGACGTTTTCCATATTACTCATTTCCAGAATCTCATCCAATCCCGACATCTCTCCTGGGGGAGAATGTCCCAGACCAAGGGGGTGGGCAGGTCTTGAGGCGAGAGCAGTTACTAAACAGAACTCCCTCTGAGCTCATTCTGGTATCAAAGAGGCAAGATGGCTGGCAGCAGGATTCCTTCTCAGGATCACGTTGGCTGCCACGTCAGTTAATATCAGAGCCCTTTAATCTGGAGGGTGATACTGTAACTTAATTGAACTAATTCGCTTTTAATTATTGCTAGCTTCCTCATACAGCCCTGGGGACCACTGTAAACCTCTCAGACAACTTGTATTTTTGTAGCACTACGAGATTTATTGATATCCCTATAAAGAGAACTGTGAAAGTCACTCAGTTGTGTCTGATTCTTTGCGGGGCCATGGACTGTACAGTCCATGGAATTCTCCGGGCCAGAACACTGGAGTGGGTAGCCTTGGACTTTGACAGATGTCCTGCTGTGTGTTTGAAACAGGAAAGTCAAAGTGTTTCCTGTGTGTCAGCCTTCCCAGGTAGCGAAATGGAGGAGCAGGAAAGTCTGCCATTCACCACACAAACAGCCACTGACCCGGAGCGGAGGGTGTGTGGGCCGTGAGTGGCACACATGTGTGGTTTCCAGCTCTGCTGACGGCGGGGGCTCAGAGGGGCATAAAGGGAGGAGGGTCCACAACCCTCAGCGACCTGCCAGACTGAAGGCCAGGAGCAACTTGATGTAAAATTCTGCACGATCTTCCCTCTCCGAGCCCCTTCTCTGTTAGACCTGCTGCTGCTGCTAAGTCACTTCAGTCGTGTCTGACTCTGTGTGACCCCATAGACTGAAGCCCACCAGGCTCCCCCGTCCCTGGGATTCTCCAGGCAAGAACACTGGAGTGGGTTGCCATTTCCTTCTCCAATGTGTGAAAGTGAAAAGTGAAAGTGAAGTCGCTCAGTCATGTCTGACTCATAGCGACCCCATGGACTGCAGCCTACCAGGCTCCTCCATCCATGGGATTTTCTAGACAAGAGTACTGGAGTGGCTTGCCATTGCCTTCTCCGCTGTTAGACCTATTCACTTACAAACGGTCCCTCTCAAGGCTGAAAGATCTCTTGCCTTAGGCGAGCGGAGAGCTTAACCTGCCCTTTCCACACCCATCTCAACCCTGTGGTTTCTCCACATCTGTTGTGTGAGCTACTGAAGTGACCTCTTCCTCCCTCTGATTGGAAGCTCACCCGGCATTTTTTGGATTATAGAGTTCTTATCTCCTGCCTTGTCACTTTGGGAATTTTGAATTTCTTGGCTTTTGTTTTTAAGAAGTAACCTAAAATTTCCTACAACATTAAATAAAATGGTACTGGTCCTGTCCTTCAAAAAAAAAAATTGAAAAATCTGTGTACAGGACAGAGAAAGAAACTAGTCAGACTGAACTATTTAGGAACTGAACAGTTGTATTGGTTGGCCCAGAGGTTTGTTCGGTTTTTCCGTAACATCGTATGGAAAAACCCAAAGGAACTTCTGGGCCAACCCAACAGATGAGGCAGGAAGAGTGATAAAGGCCTTAGCCCCAGGGCAGCTGCTGTGGGACTGAACGGAGGCATGGAGAGGAAAGAAAGTGGACGCCTGAGGGTCTCTGCTCAGCCCTCCTCTGTCATTCTACAACCGGGCTCCTACCTGCTCCTCGCACAGAGCTCCTCATGGAGCGGCTCTGTCCTTCCATGATCACGATCTTGACCTAAGACAATAATTGGTTTGTTTGGTAAGGAAGTCCAGACAAGCCCCAGTCAATGAGCTTCTTCCCAGGATTTTTAAATTAAGAGACAAAAATGCTCCTTCTCTCTTGGTGGATGAAGCTGAAATATGTAAAGCTTACAAGTGGTTAGAAGCTGTCTTTCCAGCCATAGCGAGAAGCAGTCTTCAGTGAGGGAACACTGGAAGCTGATATATTGATCTTTTTTTTTTTAATATGCATTTATTTATTTGGCTGTGTCAAGCCTTAGTTGCAGCACACGGGGTCTTCTTGTGGACTCCAGAGCACGTGGGTTTAGTTGCCCTGGGGCATGTGGGATCGTCGTTCCCCCACCAGGGATTGAACCCGTGTCCCCTGCTTTGGGACGGGGAGTCTTAATCACTGGACTAGCAGGGATGCCCCACAGCTGATGTAGTGAAAGGAACAAAACCGGGAGAACGGGATACAGAGAATCCTGATGGTATTGTTAGTGATCGGGGTTCTTGGCCTTCCCTAATGAATAGAAGTTGAGTAGACACCAGACTAGGAATTCAGGTAAGGCTTCATTCAAGCCCCTGCTGCAGCACAGTTGGGGCAGGAACAAATAACAGTTTCCCTTACGTACTCTCTTCTGGTTGCAGGGATGAGTTTGTTCTTTATGTTGGGTGAGAGTAGGGGTGGCTTAGGTGTTTTGACCACCCCTTAGGTGGTGTTCCCTGGTGGCTCAGAAGTTAAAGTGCCTGCCCGGAATGCAGGAGACCCGGGTTTGATCCCTGGGTCGGGAAGATCCCCTGGAGAAGTCAATGGCAACCCACTCCAGTACTCTTGCCTGGAGAATCCCATGGATAGAGGAGCCTGGTGGGCTACAGTCCATGGGGTCACAAAGAGTCGGACACGACTGAGCAACTTCACTTTCACTTTAGGTGGCGTTATGGTGTTATGCATAGTACCAAGCTTTTCTTTTGGCTCCATGCCCCTCAAAAAATCACAGTTGGGTTTTTTGGTCTCTTTTTGTATTTTTGGGGTCCAGAATTTACCTCAGCTGCCCATGCACGCAAGTTATTTTTCCGCCCATACAGTCTCTTTGTATTTTGTTGGAGAGGTGCATCCAGTGCTGCCAGCATCACAGCACTGCAGCAAAGGGGCCCAGCCCCCAGGCCTATCTCAGTATGAATTCCCACGTAACTTATACCTGACGCTTAGCTTCATTCCCAGGGTGGTGGCAGTAGCCTTCTACATTCCTGCCCTTGGGTTCTCTGAGCCAGCCAGAAATATGTTTATTATGAATTCCCTTATAGATAATTTTTTTTTTTTTTTTTTTTTTACTTATCTAGATAGTAAGCTCAGATTACCATGTAATATCTGAGCCACTTCCCTGGGGGCTCAGTGGTAAATCAACATGCAAGCAGGAGATACAAGAGACATGGGTTCAACCCCTGGGCCGGGAAGATTCTGTGGGTCAAGAAATGGCAACCCACTCCGGTATTCTTGCCTAAGAAATCCCATGGATGGAGGGGCCTGGAGAGCTACAGTCCATGGGGCCACAAAAGAGTCGGACACGACTTAGCGACTAAACACCACCACCATCATGAAATATATCATTTTGTATTTTTATTCTGTTTCTGAAAGTCCCTGTACAGATTCCTTAGCACCATCCTATCTCCTGTCCTGTATTCCAGTTACACTGGAAATTTACTCTTGCCCTGGGTATTCATTGTACTGTTTCCATACCTCTCTTCATACTCATTCTTTTGACTGAAGTGCTCTGTTTGTCTCTATTTGGAGAAATACTATTCTCTTTTTAAGATCTAATTCAAAACGTTCTTCCTTTTTAAAAAATTTCTTACACTGTATTATGCTTATGTGTTGCCTAACTCCCCCCTAGATTGTAAGCTTCTGAAAGCTGGAAACTACAGCTCCATCATCTTTGTATCACTGGCACTCTGGTTAATCCAATTGAACTCTAAACGTGATGTGATTATCAATAAGAGTAATGACCCTTTTAACCTAATTTTCAGATGATGAAATCACACTGGCAGTAATCATAATAATTTGAGTTTACAGGGCACACTAATTTTATAAGCAGGTTTCAAATTATGTTCAAAATGGTATATAAATCAGTTTTAAAATTTCATCAAGTTTAATCGACATTTTACTATATGCTAGTGTTTTGTAGAATACAAAGATAGTAAGGCATATCTTTCCTCCTTCAGTTTAATTGAGAGACAAATGTGTACAGTTAATCTGAAATTTAACTTCAAGACTACTCAGGAAAGACTAAATATGAGTAGTCCATGCCTACATCTAAACTTTAAATGGTCTGTGTTCCAAATGTCAATATTAAAATAGTTCTGTTAAGTGAATGTGTGGATTTTGAGCGTTTCCAAAAGAGGAGGCTCTGCTAAATCACTAATCCCAACAATTCTGTTACACAGAAACTTTATAACACAAGAAAAGTGCTCATAGTCCATTATTTTACTCATTTCTTAGAGAAACTTCAGGGAGGACTGCTGGGAAGTCTTAAGTGAAACAATTTGCACCCAGTGGAATTATCTGGAGGTTTAATAGAAGAGGGGCTTTTTCCTTTAACTTTGTATTTGGACAGTTGAAGCACACATGTTTAACGACTGGCTCACACATGCATTCCGAGACCTAGACGCAGCCTTTGTTAACGTTTTGCTGTTCCTGCCTTCTCTTCCGCCTCTACTTCCTCTTTCGCTCTATGTATACGCTGAGCGCTAGAAAGCAAGTTGTAGGACTCAAGACACTTGTCCCCTAAATATTTCAGCATAACTATTTTTCAATACACAGGACTTCAGATTTTAAAGCCAATGTGTTCCTAATTTAAGAAAAAACAGAACTATTATAAAGCACTTCTGGATTAAATAATTTGAATTTGGAAGATTGGCTAATTTTAAAATGCTAATTTAAACTATTTAAGAAAGAGTATAATTCCATTTAATTTTTTTAGATTCACTTTTTACATAAAAAGTCAATACTAACTAGGGAATCCTCCCACGTTAGCAATTGTGTTCATTACACTGTAGGTTAGTAATCTTTTGTTGCTATTAAATAATGATTTTAAAGAAACAAAATACATAAATGCTTAATTCTTTGTGTGTTTCTCCTTTATTTCTAGTAATCAAGTTTTCATGATAACTGTCTTTTACCAGGAATTTTTATGTGGGGAGAAGTGCTTGGATCAGCTAATTCAGAGACTGCTTCAATCAGCGGATGAAGAAGCCATTACTGAATTTTTGGATGAAAACCTTAAATTAGTCAAATAAAGTCTGATTTATAATTTATTATTATAGAAATGAAATGGGCCTACATCAAGAAGCAGACCAAAGCAAGGAAGTCTTTAGAAAGTTGATAAAGTGCAGCTAAAAATATACAGTACTCACAAAAATATTTTGTTAATGAATCACGTCATGTTTCTTGACCTAAGAGTTTTATTTTAGGTTTCCTATAAAGTACAGTCCAACTTCATGTGGAACCGAAGTATGCAACATTGGAAAGAGAAAGTATTGAGAGTTGACTGTGTGGTTTAGAGCAGATCATTTGTTCTCTGTGTTTACCTTTTTTGTTTCAGTTCAGTTCAGTCGCTCAGTCGTGTCCGCCTCTCCGCGACCCCATGAATCACAGCACGCCAGGCCTCCCTGTCCATCACCAATTCCCGGAGTTCACTCAAGCCATGTCCATCAAGTCGGTGATGCCATCCAGCCATCTCATTCTCTGTCGTCCCCTTCTCCTCCCGCCCCCAATCCTTCCCAGCATCAGAGTCTTTTCCAGTGAGTCAACTCATCTCTTTAGGTGGCCAAAGTATTGGAGTTTCAGCCTTAGCATCAGTCCTTCCAATGAACACCCAGGATTGATCTCCTTTAGAATGGACTGGTTGGATCTCCTTGCAGTCCAAGGGACTCTCAAGAGTCCTCTCCAGCACCACAGTTGAAAAGCATCAATTCTTCGGCGCTCAGCTTTCTTCACAGTCCAACTCTTAACCATCTATAAATTAATTTAAATACATTTTAAATCTGTTACTTCAGGACTTTGCCCATGGTAAAATCTAGTGATATAAACTTAGAAACTTCCTTAAAGACAAAGTACCATTATTCATGTCAGTGTTAGGACTTAAACTACTACTTTTAAATTAAAAAAATAAAAGTTGTAAATAATAGGAGTCTGTAACGTGCACTATTATACAGATGGTTGAGCTCTGTGAGAGCTGAATGAACTCTGTACTGTGCAAACTACAAGTCAATATTTAAAGCAGACTGTCTGGCTTCTGTTTCTTATTCTGACTTAATAAACGTTCACAAATGTGGTATAATGTGAGTAATTCATTGGGGTCGGTTTTGTGCTGTGACATATAAAACCTAGTCCTCACCTTAAAAGAGCTTCCAGCTGAACAGGGAACCAAAATATGTCACCAACCCTAATTCAGAGTGGCACACTGTGTTTAGTACTCGTTCTTGGGAAGTTTTTTAAGTAAAAAAGAGAGCGGTTGTTATTTTAGACAGTTCCTCAGAAAGGAACCATATGCCAGAAAGGAACTGTATGCCAGAAAAGACTGGTTAAAATAGAGTTTTAAGACCAATTGAATTATTTGGAAATAAAAATGAGAGGAAAATTTTTTCTGAAGTTTTTATTTTGAAAATCAAATACTCAGAAAAATTTTACAAATAATTTTAAAGAACCAGTTCAATGAATACTATATTGTCTAGATTCAACTATTGTTAATATCTTGTCATATTTGTTTTTTCTCTTTCTCTGATTCACACACATACAGTGGTTGTTGAACTATTTAAAAGTTTTTTTGTTTTTTTTTAATTTTATCTTTTGGATGCACTTCACAGCATATGGAATCAATTCCTCGACCAAGGATCAAACCCAGGCCCCCTGCATTGGCAGCATGCAGTCTTACCCACTGGACCACTAGGGAAATCCCTGGACTATTTAAAAGTTAGTTTCTGATCTTATAACACTACTCCTAAATATTTTATCACATCCTAAGAAAAATTATAACTCCATTATCACACTGAAAATTGAAAATGTTAGTCACTCAGTTCAGTGCAGTTCAGTTCAGTCTCTCATTCGTGTCCGACTCTTTGCAACCCCATGAATCACAGCACGCCAGGCCTCCCTGTCCATCACCAACCCCCGGAGTTCACTCAAACTCATGTCCATTGAGTCGGTGATACCATCCAGCCATCTCATTCTCTGTCGTCCCCTTCTTCTCCTGCCCCCAATCCCTCCCAGCATCAGTGTCTTTTCTAGTGAGTCAGCTCTTTGCATTAGGTGGCCAAAGTATTGGAGTTTCAGCTTTAGCATCAGTCCGTCCAATGAACACTCAGGACTGATTTCCTTTAGAATGGACTGGTTGGATCTCCTTGCAGTCCAAGGGACTCTCAAGAGTCTTCTCCAACACCACAGTTCAAAAGCATCAATTCTTTGGCGCTCAGCTTTCTTCACAGTCCAACTCTCACATCCATACATGACCACTGGAAAAACCATAGCCTTGACTAGACGGAACTTTGTTGGCAAAGTAATGTCTCTCCTTTTTAATATGCTATCTAGGTTGGTCATAACTTTCCTTCCAAGGAGTAAGTTCAGTCGTGTCCAACTCTGCAATTCCATGGACTGTAGCCCATGAGGCTCCTCTGTCCATAGGATTCTCCAGGCAAGAATGCAGGAGTGGGTAGCCATTCCCTTCTCCAGGGGCTCTTTCCAATCTGGGTCTCCTACATTGCAGGCAGATTCTTTATTCTCTGAGCCATCAGGGAAGCCCACTGTATTATCACACTAATTGTATATTAATAATATAATAATAATTGTATTATATGACCTAATAAAGTGAAGTCACTCAGTCGTGTTCAATTCTTTGTGACCTCACAGACTGTAGCCTACCAGGCTCCTCCATCCATGGGATTCTCAAGGCAAGAGTACTGGAGTGGGTTGCCATTTCCTTCTCCAGGGGATCTTCCCGACCCAGGGATTAAACCCGGGTCTCCCGCATTGTAGGTAGACACTTTACCATCTGAGCCACCACTGTATATTAATAATATAATAATAATTGTATTAAATGACCTAATAGCTATTACAAATAAGAATTCCTTCAATTATCCCCCAAATTTTTTTTAGCTGTTTTTGTTTTGTCCAATCCAGGATACAACCAAGATTCACACATTACATTTGCCAGTATCTCTTTAGTTTTTAAATTACCCCCCCATTTTTTTCCCACATGACATGGACCTTTTAAAGAGTCCCACAGGGTTGTTTTGTAGAATAGTCTACATTCTAAATTTGTCTGGCTGTTTGCTCATGCTGCTGGTAACTTTCATTCATCCCCTAAATGTACTATGGGCTTCCCTAGTGTCCCAGCTGGTGAAGAATTCACCTGCAATGAGGGAGACCTGGGTTTAATCCCCAGGTTGGGAAGATTCCCTGGAGAAGGGAACGTCTACCCACTCCAGTATTCTGGTCTAGAGAATTTAATGTACTATAATGTAAAATTATGTCTAAAGATGAGTTAAATTCAGATTAAACACATTTGGTAAGACTACTTCATAGACGATATCGTGATACTGTATCATATCAGGAAGTTCCTGCTGTTAGTAATGCTAAGTTTGGAAGCTGGCAGACTCTCCATAGTAATGGAAATGGAGCAAGCTCTCCATGCTTTCTTTAATAATGAGTATATAATCTGCAGGGTAATACTTTGTCATCATAAACATTTGATTTCTCATTGTGCAAGGCAGCTTCTGAAATGACCCCAGTGATCCCTGTTCCTGGCATTTCACGCACTTGTGTAATCTTCTCCCCTTGAATGTGGACCAGACTTACTGACTCTTTTCTAACAGGCAGAATATGGTGGAAGTGGTGGGTTACCTGATACGAGGTTGTAGAAAGACTCGCTTCTGGCTCTGTTTGTGCCTCTCTTGGGTCACTCGTGCTGGTGGCAGCAAGAAGCTGTCATTACCAGCCCTATGGAAAGAGCCTCATTGTATGGCAAAACTGGTCCAACAGTCCTCAACAGCCTGCCAGCTGGCACATGAGTGGGCATGGAAGTGGACCGTGTACCCCTAGTTGTGTCCTGAAATGACTGTGGACAGTCTTAACTATGATTTCAGGAGAGCCCTACTCCAGGACGTGACCCTCAGACACCGAGTCAATTATGGTTTCTTGGTTTCAGCCACTAATTATTAGGGTAATTGGTTACACCCAAATATGTAACTGATACACCCAATGACCTTTAATCTCAATGATTTAACATCAAGGAATGATTCTTGCTTTGCCTGAGACATCTGTTATATTTGGAGTTACAAAATGGTGATGTTCTCAGACTTTCATTCTCTCTGAATTTATTAGCTGACATTCTTTTTAAATTATTTACTTATTTGGCTGTGCTGGGTCTTTGTTGCTGAGCAAAGGCTTTCTCGTGCAGGCTTCTCACTGCAGTGGCTTCTCGTTGCAGAGCACAGGTTTTAGGCTTATGGGCTCATTGCCCTATGGCATGTGGGATCTTCTCGGACCAGGGATCAAACCTGTGTCCCCTGCATTGGCAGGCGGATTCTTATCCACTGTACCATCAGGGAAGTTCAGAAACAGATTTTTGTTTTCAGGCATGCTACGTAACAGAGAAACCTCTATTTAAGGAAATGTAAGGCCACCTCATGAGAAGAGTTGACTCACTGGAAAAGACCCTGATGCTGGGAGGGATTGGGGGCAGAAGGAGAAGGGGACGACAGAGGATGAGATGGCTGGATGGCATCACCGACTCAATGAACATGAGTTTGCATGAACTCTGGGAGTTGGTGATGGACAGGGAGGCCTGGCGTGCTGCAATTCATGGGGTCACAAAGAGTCGGACACGACTGAGCGACTGAACTGAACTGAACTTTTAAAACATCATGTGAAACAAGGCAAAATGAAGATAGTCTACCTTAATGTTTTTTTTCTTTTAAATTTTTTGCTAGAAAACTGAAATTTACAATGTGTTTATATTACTCACTGAGTATATGGCATTTAAAAAACACATCATTACAAAAAAATAACAAAAATACAAAGTCTTAAAACCTACGGGATATGGAATACATTATCCACTGAGGCCTTAAATGTAGTAGAGGTTTACATAAAAAGGAAAAGCAATGAGTATACAAGTATACAGCCAGTTTAAGAAGTTAGCAAAATAAACAAAATAGTCATAAAGAAAAGAAAGCAACTAATACATACCAGGTATTAATGCAATAAAAATAAAGATAAAATTGAGAGGCTCAACGGTCAAAGCTGCCTTAAAAAGCTTCTCTAAAAGTGAAATAAGCCAGAAAGAAAAACACCAATACAGTATACTAACGCATATATATGGAATTTAAAAGATGGTATACGATGGTAACCCTGTATGCGAGACAACTAATTTTCGAATGTATAGGCATAAAGTTGTTTCTATTATTTATATTCTTAATGCTTCTATGAGTAATTCCCATTTTGAGTATTGTTTATTTGAAAGATTTTTCTTATTGATTATTGTTACCTGATGTTTACCTTAATGTTTTTCATTAGTCTGTCTTAATGTTTTCTCAAACCTTGGTGTTTATACCAATCACTTGGGAAACTTGCCATAAGGCAGATGCTGATTCACTAGGTTTGGGGCCCGTGGTTTTGCATTTCCAACAAGCTCCCAGGTGATGACCAACGATCATGATGGCCCACAGACACCACTTGGAGTAGCAAGGATCTAGACGCTGGCTCCGGCGGCGGCGCGGACACGAGAGACGCCGGCTCCGGCACAACCGACCATGCACAGAAGCATGGCCGAGAGGAGCTACCCCACGCCAAAGGTCAGGGTGGTGGCCAAGAGGAGCTGTCCCACGTCCAAGAGGCAGTGGCTGCGTGGGCACAGGAGGGCCGAGAGGAGCTACTCCACATTCAAGGTCAGGAGGGGTGGCCTTGAGGAGATACCCCTCGTCCAAGGTAAGGTACAGCGGCTGCACTTTGCTGTAGCGGCTGTGAAGAGATTTTCCACAACCAAGGTAAGTGAAACCCAAATAAGACGGTAGGTATTAGGAGGGGGCATTAGAGGGCAGACACACTGAAATCATAATCACAAAAAACTAGTTGATCTGATCATATGGACCACAGCCCTGTCTAACTCAATGAAACTAAACCATGCCATGTGGGGCCACCCAAGACGGACAGGTCATGGTGGAGAGGTCTGACAGAATGTGGTCCACTGGAGAAGGGAATGGCAAACCACTTCAGTATACTTGCCTTGAGAACCCCATGAACAGTATGAAAAGACAAAATGATAGGATACTGAATGAGGAATTCCCCAGGTCGGTAGGTGCCCAGTATGCTACTGGAGCTCAGTGGAGAAATAACTCCAGAAAGAATGAAGGGATGGAGCCAAAGCGAAACAAATACCCAGTTGTGGACGTGACTGGTGATAGAAGCAAGGTCCGATGCTGTAAAGAGCAATATTGCATAGGAACCTGGAATGTTAGGTCCATGAATCAAGGCAAATTGGAAGTGGTCAAACAGGAGATGGCAAGAGTGAACATAGACATTCTAGGAATCAGTGAATTAAAATGGACTGGAATGGGTGAATTTAACTCGGATGACCATTATATCTACTACTGTGGGCAGGAATCCCTTAGAAGAAATGGAGAAGCCATCATGGTCAACAAAAGAGTCCGAAATGCAGTACTTGGATGCAATCTTAAAAACAACAGAATGATTTCTGTTCGTTTCCAAGGCAAACCATTCAATATTACAGTAATCCAAGTCTATGCCCCAACCAGTAATGCTGAAGAAGCCGAAGTTGAACGGTTCTATGAAGACCTACAAGACCTTTTAGAACTAACACCCAAAAAAGATGTCCTTTTCATTATAGGGGACTGGAATGCAAAAGTAGGATGTCAAGAAACACCTGGAGTAACAGGCAAATTTGGCCTTGGAGCACGGAATGAAGCAGGGCAAAGGCTAATAGAGTTTTGCCAAGAGAACGCACTGGTCATAGCGAACACCCTCTTCCAACAACACAAGAGAAGACTCTACACATGGACATCACCAGATGGTCAACACCGAAATCAGATTGATTATATTCTTTGCAGCCAAAGATGGAGAAACTCTATACAGTTAGCAAAAACAAGACCAGGAGCTGATTGTGGCTCAGATCACGAACTCCTTATTGCCAAATTCAGACATAAATTGAAGAAAGTAGGGCAAACCACTAGAGCATTCAGATATGACCTAAATCAAATCCCTTATGATTATACAATGGAAGTGAGAAATAGATTTAAGGGACTAGATCTGATTGATAGAGTGCCTGATGAACTCTGGACAGAAGTTCGTGACATTGTACAGGACACAGGGATCAAGACCATCCCCATGGAAAAGAAATGCAAAAAAGCAAAATGGCTGTCTGGGGAGGCCTTACAAATAGCTGTGAAAAGAAGAGAAGTGAAAAGCAAATGAGAAAAGGAAAGATATAAGCATCTGAATGCAGAGTTCCAAAGAATAGCAAGGAGAGAAGAGAAAGCCTTCCTCAGCGATCAATGCAAAGAAATAGAGGAAAACAACAGAATAGGAAAAACAAGAGATCTTTTCAAGAAAATTAGAGATATCAAGGGAATATTTCATGCAAAGATGGGCTCGATAAAGGACAGAAATGGTAAGGACCTAACAGAAGCAGAAGATATTAAGAAGAGGTGGCAAGAATACACAGAAGAACTGTACAAAAAAGATCTTCACAACTAAGATAATCACGATGGCGGTATCACTCACCTGGAACCAGACATCTTGGAATGTGAAGTCAAGTGGGCCTTAGAGAGCATCACTACAAACAAAGCTAGTGGAGGTGATGGAATTCCAATTGAGCTATTTCAAATCCTGAAAGATGATGCTGTGAAAGTGCTGCACTCAATATGCCAGCAAATTTGGAAAATTCAGCAGTGGCCACAGGACTGGAAAAGATCAGTCTTCATTCCAATCCCAAAGAAAGGGAATGCCAAAGAATGCTCAAACTACCGCACAATTGCACTCATCTCACACGCTAGTAAAGTCATGCTCAAAATTCTCCAAGCCAGGCTTCAGCAATATGTGAACCATGAACTTCCAGATGTTCAAGCAGGTTTTAGAAAAGGCAGAGGCACCAGAGATCAAATTGTCAACATCCGCTGGATCATGGAGAAAGCAAGAGAGTTCCAGAAAAACATCTATTTCTGCTTCATTGACTATGCCAAAGCCTTTGACTGTGTGGATCACAATAAAGTGTGGAAAATTCTGAAAGAGATGGGAATCCCAGACCACCTGACCTGCCTCTTGAGAAACCTGTATGCAGGTCAGGAAGCAACAGTTAGAACTGGACATGGAACAACAGACTGGTTCCAAATAGGAAAAGGAGTACGTCAAGGTTGTATATTGTCACCCTGCTTATTTAACTTATATGCAGAGTACATCATGAGGAACGCTGGGCTGGAAGAAGCACAAGCTGGAATCAAGATTGCCGGGAGAAATATCAATAACTTCAGATATGCAGCTGACACCACCCTTATGGCAGAAAGTGAAGAGGAACTCAAAGGCCTCTTGATGAAAGTGAAAGAGGAGAGTGAAAAGGTTGGCTTGAAGCTCAACATTCAGAAAACGAAGATCATGGCATCTGGTCCCATCATCACTTCATGGGAAATAGATGGGGAAACAGTGGAAACAGAGTCAGACTTTATTGTTTTGGGCTCCAAAATCACTGCAGATGCTGATTGTAGCCCGGAAATTAAAAGATGCTTACTCCTTGGAAGGAGAGTTATGACCAACCTAGATAGCATATTAAAAAGCAGAGACATTACTTTGCCAACCAAGGTCCGTCTAGTCAAGGCTATGGTTTTTCCCGTGGTCATGTATGGATGTGAGAATTGGACTGTGATGCAAGCTGATGGCTGAAGAATTGATGCTTTTGAACTGTGGTGCTGGAGAAGACTCTTGAGAGTCCCTTGGACTGCAAGGAGATCCAACCAGTCCATTCTAAAGGAGATCAATCCTGGGTTTTCATGGGAAGGACTGATGCTAAAGCTGAAACTCCAATACTCTGGCCACCTCATGCGACGAGTTGACTCACTGGAAAATACTCTGATGCTGGGAGGGATTGGGGATGGGAGGAGACGGGGACAATAGAGAATGAGATGGCTGGATGGCATCACCGACTCGATGGACATGAGTTTGAGTGAACTCCGGGAGTTGGTGATGGACAGGGAGGCCTGGCCTGCTGTGATTCATGGGGTCGCAAAGAGTCAGACACGACCGAGCGACTGAACTGAACTGAACTGAGGACATCTGTTTAATTAATGAATACTTTCAGTTATTCTATACTTTATTTCAGACAATGAGATTGAGTTAAACCACAATCCTACATTATGCAGATAGAACTTTAGTCCCCAAACTATGAAGGTAAACTTAACATTTTTAACTGTAAGTAGAAAAATATTAGGAATGAACCTTTAACTATGCCCTCCTCCAGGGGATCTTCCTGACCTAGGGATCGAACCAGTGTCTCCTTCATCTCTTGCTAGGTCTTTAAGCCAAAGATAAATCAGGGTTCTTGTAAAACAGTCTGGAAAGCCAAAGTTCATTGCCTCGTATAATCAACACCTTTAAAACAGCAAGGAGTAACAAACTTTATTTAAAAAGTACATTTTGGAACTTCCCTGCTGTTTCACTGGCTAAGACTCCGTACTCCTAATGCAAGCGGCTGGGGTTTGAGCGCTGGTCAGAGAACCAGGGGGCTTCCCAGGTGACTCAGTGGTAAAGACCCTACCTGCCAATATAGGAGACACCGGTTTGATTCCTGGGTGGGGAAGACCCCCCTGGAGGAGGAAATGGCAACCCACTCCAGTATTCTTGCCATGGACACAGGAACCTGGCAGAGTACATGCAGTCCATAAGGTTGCAAAGAGTCGGACACGACTGAGCAACTGTGCACCCACTCATACAAGGAATTGGATTCCACATCCTGCAACTAAGACCTGGCCCAACCAAATATTAAAATAAATAAACAAACAAACCTTAGAGATAGTTTGAAATTGAGTCAAGGGACCTAGGATCACCAAACTAGTACAAAGAAATTGTTTTTAAAATCATTTGTCTCTAGTGTTGGGTGGCAACAGTGATTAGGAAACGCGCATTGGCAGGGGTGGAGCTTCTAGGGTGCTGGTAATGTTCTATTTCCAGGCCTGAATGAAAGCTACATGGCTGTATTCATTTTGTAATAATTGTATTTACAATTGAGTTATTTTGGACAGTTTCATTCACCTGTGCAACTACCAGCACAATCAAGAAGAGAACATTTCCCTCACCCCTGAAAGTTTCTTTGTGTTCCTTTCCAATCAACCGAGCAATCTGTTACGTCCACCCACTCTCCCAACAGTGGCTGCCTCTTTCATGATTTTGATTCATCAGAACTTATTTTCAGTGTTCTGGAACTTCACATAAATGGTCATAGAGCATATACTTCCTGTATATCTAGTTTCTTCTGTTCAAATTTTTGATATTCAATTTACAATTACAGGTATCAAAGATTGTTTCTTTTTATTTCTGAGTAATATTGCTGTATATGAATATACCACAATTCATTTCTTTCATTCTATTGATGCATATTTGGATTATTCCCAGTTTTGACTATTATGGATAAAGCTTCTATGAACATCCTTGGACAAGTCTTTTTTTAAAAAAAAAAACTTCATTTATGTATTTTTGGCTGTGCTGGGTCTTTGTGCTGAGTGGGCTTTTCTAGTTTCAGCAAGTGGAGGCTGCTCTCTAGTTGGGTGCTCAGACTTCTCTTGTTGCAGAGCACGGGCTCTCGGGCACTTGGACTTCAGTAGTTGTGGCTCCTGGGCTCTAGAGCACAGGCTCAGTAGTTGTGGCACATGGGCTTAGTTGCTTTGCTGCATGTGCAGGGATCGAACTCATGTCTCCCACATTGGCAGGTGGATTCTTTACCACTGAGCCACCAGGGAACCCCTGCACAAGTCTCTGTAGACGTGTTTTAATTTCTCTTGGGCAGATGCATAGGTGTGAAACTGTTGGGCATTTAACATTCAAAGAAACTACCGAACAGGTTTTAAATGTGGATATATCAATTTATAGTCATAGTATTAATATATGAGGGTTCCAATGGCTCCCTATTATCACCAACATTTAAATTGTTGACCTTTTAAAAAAAAGTTTTAATTGAAGGATAATCGCCCTACATACAATGTTTTTGTTGCTTAGTATTGTTGATCCTTATTCTTAATATTATTGAGCTTAAGTTTAGTCATTCTAGTGGGTGTGCAATGTTTTCTCATTGGGACTTTAATTTGCATTCATCTGATGATGAACAACATTGAATGTTGAACAGCTTTTCATATGTTTATTGAGTATAATATGTATTACAGATAGTTTTTCCTAGTCTCCGACTTGCATTTTTATTTTGTTTTTCACTGCTTTTTGATGGGCAAAGCTGGAATCTTGTTCGTTTGTTTTTTTATTTTTACTTACTGAGCACACAGAGTAGTCAAATTCAGAGACCTGAGTAGAATGGTAGTTACCAGGGATTTTAGGGAGGAAGACAGAGATGTTACGAATGGGTACAAAGCTGCAGTTTTGCAAGCTATAAACAGTTGGGTGGGAGTGATAGTGGCAAAACAAGGTCAATATACTTAATGCCAAAGCAATGAAAAATTTAAAAATTGTTAAAATGGTAACCTTTATGTAAAGTATATTTTATAGACATTAAAAGTTTTGTTTTTTTCCCAGCTGGTGTTAGTGCAGGAGGGAAAGCAATCGTTGTTACTAATAACTTAATTCTCTTTGGTGTACCTGAAAGACACCCAAGGAAGGTGTAGAAGAGACATTTGGGCCCAGAGCCCATCTTAGTTTAATATCTCTATCCTGGAGTATTTCCATTAGACCCTCATCAGTTAATCAGAAAAGAAAGACAGTTTGACTAAGAGTTCTTCTTTTGTGTGTTATTCACCTATTCGTGTACTAATACTAAAGGTTTAATTCACTAGGTTATGGTAACACATGGCAGGCAAACTAGCAGCAGGAGAAGACTGGTTTTTAAATAAAAGTTCTCTAACCTTAACCCCAAACTTAACTTTAAAAAAAATCTAGGCACTTGATTTTGAATATTTAAATGTTGATCTGTCATATATAAACCCTTTTGTACAGCATAAACTACTATATTATTTCAAGGAATGTGTAAGCATGTATGAATACCATGTTTTGAGGATCTTGGGCTTTTTACAATACAAGGTATGTTTGTTTAAATATTTTAATTTAGAACTCTTCTTTGGAACTTCTTAGTAAAGACAATTATAGAATCTTCAACTGATTTTTGGAAAGGATGCGGAAGAAGAAATATGAGTAACTGTCTTATTAAGAAGTTATGAAAATAATTTTGCTCCCTAGTTGATGAAGTGTTGATTAGGCTAGAAGTCAACCTATCTGTGAAAGTGCCTGATTTGCCCATGTAAGACCATGCTGTTCTCTAGGACCTCATTTTTGTCTAAGATATCCTAGTGAACCTGCATATCATTTAGTACTGAAAATACTGTCATACTCTTCAGAACCTTTGAAAAGAAGCAACAGTAAACACTGAAAGTTTTCTTTGTAGAAATTGCTCATGGTTTCGAATAAGTGGATGCCTCATTTTTCATAAATTAGAAATGAAAAGCCAACAATTACTCAATATTTGTATTTTAGTCACAGTGTAAACAATTATTAATCTAATCAACAAGTATTTATTGAAGCATCCTATGTCCTGTGAAAGTTAGATCATTCCATTCTCCCAGAATCCTATGAAATACTATTATCCCCAATTTCCAGACAGGGAAAAGTTCTGACAGTAAAGTTACACAACTAATGAATATTAAAACGGGACTTCCACTCTAGACTTCAAACCCACAGCTCTAAACCATCAAATTTGGAATAAACGCTTGCTGATTCTGTTAAAGCAGTAGACCCCGAGAAGCCTCGCGATATTACTGGAACTACTGATCCCAACATGCACAGCGGCTCCTGTGAGGCAGCCTAAGCCGCGGGGTCCCGACATGCCTCGAGGCGCGAACGGCAACCTGGGAGCCGTAGTTCTCCTGGGCGCCTACCGGTATTGCCAGCGCGGCGGTGGCGGATCGCTTGGTTCCAGTTTGTAGGTCCTGTGAGGGCGAGCTGAGGCGGAGAAAGGGCGTGGAACTGGAACCGGGTGAGTCAGGCACTGTCTACGCGATAAAGGGAGGCGGCACCGCGAAGCAGGGCTGACTTAAATCAGCGCGGCAGTCTTTTCAGGGACATAGCGGTCTCGGCGTCAGCGAAAATAGAGCGAGGAGGCGCCAGAGTCCGGTTCTCGTCCTTCGCTCCCCGCCGCCCTCTCCACCATGCAGTCCCGGGAAGAAGCTCCGCGCTCTCGCCGCCTCGCCAGTCCCCGCGGCGGGAGGCGTCCCAAGAGGATTTCCAAGCCCTCGGTTTCGGCTTTTTTCACGGGCCCGGAGGAGCTGAAGGACACGGGCCATTCTGCAGCCCTGCTGGCCCAGCTCAAGTCTTTCTACGACGCGCGGCTGCTCTGCGATGTGACCATCGAGGTGGTCACCCCCGGCAGCGGGCCCGGCACGGGCCGCCTTTTTTCCTGCAACCGTAACGTGCTGGCGGCCGCGTGTCCCTACTTCAAGAGCATGTTCACCGGCGGCATGTACGAGAGCCATCAGACGAACGTGACCATGCACGACGTGGACGCCGAGTCCTTCGAGGTGCTGGTGGATTACTGCTACACCGGTCGCGTGTCATTAAGTGAGGCCAACGTGCAGCGCCTTTACGCGGCCTCCGACATGCTGCAGCTGGAGTACGTGCGGGAAGCCTGCGCCTCCTTCCTTGCCCGCCGCCTTGACCTGGCCAACTGCACGGCCATCCTCAAGTTCGCCGACGCCTTCGACCATCACAAGCTGCGGTCACAGGCCCAGTCGTTTATAGCCCACAACTTCAAGCAGCTCAGCCGCATGGGTTCGATTAGGGAAGAGTCCCTGGCAGATCTGACCCTGGCCCAGCTGCTAGCTGTCCTGCGCCTGGACAGCCTCAACATCGAGAGTGAGCGGACCGTGTGTCACGTGGCGGTGCAGTGGTTGGAGGCGGCTCCCAAGGAGCGGGGTCCCAGCTCTGCAGAAGTCTTCAAGTGTGTCCGCTGGACCCACTTCTCTGACGAAGATCGGGGCTACGTGGAAGAGCTGCTGACCAAGCCCATTGTGAAGAAGTACTGTCTGGACCTTGTTGAAGGGGCCCTGCAGATGCGGTATGGTGACATGTTGTGCAAGTCTCTGGTGCCCAAGCCAGAGAGCAGCGGCAGTAGCTCTGTTGTGTCCATAGCAGAAAATCCACCCCAGAGGCTGGGTATGTGTGCCAAGGAGATGGTGATCTTCTTTGGCCATCCCAGAGATCCCTTTCTGTGCTATGACCCATACTCGGGGGACATTTACACAATGCCATCGCCTTTGACCAGTTTGGCTCACACTAAGACTGTCACCTCTTCAGCTGTCTGTGTCTCTCCAGACCATGACATCTATCTGGCTGCCCAGCCCAGGAAGGATCTCTGGGTGTATAAACCAGCCCAGAATAGTTGGCAGCAGCTTGCTGACCGCCTGCTCTGCCGGGAGGGCATGGATGTGGCATACCTCAATGGCTACATCTACATCCTGGGTGGGCGGGACCCCATTACTGGAGTGAAATTAAAGGAAGTGGAGTGCTACAGTGTTCAGAGGAACCAGTGGGCCTTAGTGGCTCCTGTACCACATTCCTTCTATTCTTTTGAACTCATAGTGGTTCAGAACTATCTTTATGCTGTGAACAGTAAGCGCATGCTCTGCTATGATCCTAGCCATAATATGTGGCTGAACTGTGCTTCTCTTAAACGGAGTGACTTTCAGGAAGCCTGTGTCTTCAATGATGAGATCTATTGCATCTGTGACATCCCAGTCATGAAGGTGTATAACCCAGCCAGGGGAGAATGGAGGCGTATTAGTAATATTCCCCTGGACTCGGAGACCCACAACTACCAGATTGTCAATCATGGCCAAAAGTTGCTCCTCATCACTTCTACAACCCCTCAATGGAAAAAAAACCGGGTAACTGTGTATGAATATGATACAAGGGAAGACCAGTGGATTAATGTAGGGACCATGTTAGGTCTTCTGCAGTTTGACTCTGGCTTTATTTGCCTCTGTGCTCGTGTGTATCCTTCCTGCCTTGAACCTGGTCAGAGTTTCATCACTGAGGAAGATGATGCACGGAGTGAGTCTAGCACTGAATGGGACTTAGATGGGTTCAGTGAGCTGGACTCTGAGTCAGGAAGTTCAAGTTCTTTTTCTGATGATGAAGTCTGGGTACAGGTAGCCCCTCAGCGAAATGCACAGGATCAGCAGGGTTCTTTGTAAATATTTTGAAATACTAAGATGTTTCTATTGCTATGAATATATCTTAAAAAGATGTCCTTTCCTTTTCTGGGGAAAAAAGAAAACTTTAGGATTGCAGATTTGGTTTAGAAAGGGTAATGTTTGAATTGCTAATGTAATGTTACAAAATGTGAACAGTCCATGAAATCAGCTATATAATAATTTACTGTGCTGAAAGTCGAGATTAAAATATGCAAAAAAAAAAAAAAAGAACCATGTAATTGATTAGAATGCTTGCTGGTTTTTTTCTGTGTTCAAGAATTTGTTGCCCTAGTGAATTGTTTTCATTAATTACACGGTTTATATTTTGATTATCTAATTTAGTCTTTGTTCATTTTTAAATTCTATTTAGTGTTGTCGGGGAAAAGTTAGTTTTTTCATTTTTGTGTAGAAAATTGGACTAGAAATTGTTGACAGGGTTTCAAAAATTTATATCTTCCTTCTGAATAATGAAAGTAGTAGAGTTCCCAAATTCTCACATAGTCAGTTTTTAGTCTTCTAAATTTAATATAGTTTGTTAAGATTTGATTTTCTACTCTTCTGCAAAGAAAAACAATTGGATATATAATTAAGGTTATTAAAGAGTGATTTCATTTTGATAATGGACAGAATGGTCTTAAGCACTCAGAAAGTAAGAAAAAAATCAGGATTCCACTGTCTTAAAAATTTTTTTCCTTTTTATTTTTGGAATATAAAATGTGTACTTGCTAAATGTGACCATTTTTCTGTCTTAAAAAGCATCCATTCTGGTAGTAACACTATTTAGACCCTTCTAAACCAAAAACAATAGAAAACTTCATCTATACCTGATACATGTTTCACTGAATCAGAGGAACAGTTGTTTTTTTCACTGGACGCGTGATTGGGTAATGTAAAGTTTTAATCCATTGGTCATGCCTTGTCTTAAAAAGTTTATATGCTTTTCTACAACATTTTGGCTGTATAGTTCTGGTGTTTGTCTTAGAGAATTCTTTGGCAGGAAGTGATTTTTGTGTGGTGATATGGCTTTGAAGATATATATAAGCTAAAAACAGTATTTTATTGAGATCAGTAGTAGTTATTGTGTCTATCAACTCTAAAATCAAGTGCCAGAAGAGAACTTTAAAATTTTAAGCTGTGTATAAAATTGTTTTACGTAGCATTGAAATTTTCTGTCAGTTTTGTAAGTCACTGTAAATGATTATCAGCTTGAAGGTATTTTTATATTAAAAGTTGACAAATAACATAAGTGGATGATGACATTTGGGGCCAAAAGTGAGAGTATGTTTCCTCTAAAATACTTCCCTAAGCAGTGGTGTACCTGGTTATTTTATTTATTTGTATCTCTCCTATATTTCTCTGTGAACCATGCGCCAGTCTGATTTTTGTGTTTTTCGTTTTATATCACCATAATAAGGGAAGACCTAGAAATAGAGACTTAAGTTGCACAAATTTGATACTGTTAAATGTGAGAACATATAGGTGCTTACTTTTTGAGGGTCTGTTAATAGGTATGGTTGTCACAATACAAATACATGATAAGTAGTGTATATGTACAAATGCTTATGGTCTATAAATTTTTTTATACTCAGTTTATCTTCTTGGACCGTTGTTCAATAACATACTAATTTCTCTTCTATATTTATTCTCTAGTGACCAAATGCTGACATTAGTTTTCGCCCAGGCAGGGTACTGAGGAGTATTCTGGAGAACAGAATTTTCAAACTAAGAAAAGGGAGGGAGAGAGATAGTGGTTTAAAAAAGCCAAACACACAAATGTTTTCTTAGCGATTTTGATGGGCCACTGAAGAATCTACAGGAGGTTCCTGTCTGACATTATTTAGTGAAATGAGATTCTTACTCTAGCAGCATGCTGCTGCTGCGTCACTTCAGTCGTGTCCGACTCTGTGTGACCCCATAGACAGAAGCCCACCAGGGTCCCCCGTCCCTGGGATTCTCCAGCCAAGAACACTGGAGTGGGTTGCCATTTCCTTCTCCAATGTGTGAAAGTGAAAAGTGAAAGTGAAGTCGCTCAGTCGTGTCCGGCCCTTAGCGACCCCACGGACTGCAGCCTACCAGGCTCCTCCATCCATGGGATTTTCTAGGCAAGAGTACTGGAGTGGCTTGCCATTGCCTTCTCCGGCTTGCCATTGTCTTCTCTAGCAGCATATGCTCCTTCAAAACAGCAAACGGTGCTCTAGTTTTTGTTCCATAGAGGGATGTCAACAAGCACTGCTCTTAACATGGAAAGCTCTGTCTTAATTGTATTTTTTGGCCAACTTTTCTTCACCAGTAACTTCTTGTTGATAGTTTTTTGTTCTGTAAGATCAAAATAGAAACAAGCTGTTCACAACCACATTTTCCATCTACAGAATTAAGGTATGCAACCAACTGATAAGAGACATTCTCTCATGTGTCGTTCTCATCCTCTGAGTTAGGTATAAGCTAATTAGTAGTAAAATATTGGTTTACAGAGAGCTTTTCTTAGGATTTTGGTTTCATAATATGTTTGTGAATTAAGGATAGATGTTAACCTTTTTTTTTTTTTTTAATAGATAAGTGATTTGTACATGGTTAGTTACAAATAAAACTGGCACTAGAACCCCAGGCCTTCTGACCTCTTGATTTAGTTTGTGCTAAATGTACAAAACCCTTGCTTACATAGTGACACAACTAGCAGAGCAGTGTTGAAATCCCTTCATCACAGGAAAGCTCCTTTGTCTCAGTTTTACAATTAATCGACACAGAGTGTCATTTGCAGGATTACTGTTTGTAAAACTTAAGAATGATCTTATTTTTCATATCTATCTGCCTGTACCTGAAAAGCTCAGAGAACCCAAATTATTTCAAATAATTTAAATATTCAAATGGTTAGCATTGGTATTTTTCAAAAGGACAAAAAAAAGGGACTAATTTAGTAAACAATTTGGGTTTAGGATTAAATTTAAATTATAATTTCCTTCTATATCTGGTTGAGCAGTGTTTTGTGTGGTTTTTTTTTTACCCTGTTTCATACCTTGATCTTATTGATAATCTGATGAAATCTTTTGACCCATTCCCCAGAAAAATGTACATGTTTATGTTTTCATAATTTCAAAGGTGTTAGATATTTCTGCAGTTCATTTGCACACTCAGAGTAAGAACACTGTAACAGTCCCAAGAACACTTCTACAAAAAAGGAATTCACATTTTGCAAGAGACATATTGCTCAAATGTTTGTGAGGGGGAAGGGCATTAATAAAATAGAGCTTAAAGAAATCATATGCATTTTCCATCTGAAAGGGATCTGAGTATCAGAACAAAGACAAAATTGACACTCGGTGAATTTCAGATTTCCTCATGATGTTACGCCTGAGAACAGTTAAGTAACTAAATGTAAGTGACTTAAAGAAATGGGTCAGATGAGCTAATGCATATGAAACCTTTGACATGTGATATGATTATTGTCTAAAGTGAAAGAAAGTGAAGTCTCTTTGAGACCCCATGGACTGTAACCTGCCAGGCTCCTCCGTCTGTGGGATTTTTCAGGCAAGAGTACTGGAGTGGGTTGCCATTTCCTTCTCCAGGGGATCTTCCCAACCCACCCAGGGATCAAACCCAGGTCTCCCTCATTGTAGGCAGACGCTTTACCATCTGAACCACCAGGGAAGTCCAGGGATTATTGTCTAGGAAGGCTGTATATATATTAGGGTTCAAAGTAAATTATAGTTTCCAGGTATTTCAAACTTGATATCACAGCTGTTTATTAGGTATCTAAATTACAAGAGTTCTTTATCTCATAATGACCAGGTAAACAGGTGCTTGGAAAGGGCATCCACCCATAAGGAATTTATTTAAGGTATCATTTAAAAATATAAATTTGCTATTCACTGCTTGGCAACCCACTCCAGTGTTCTTGCCTGGAGAATCCCAGGGACGGGGGAGCCTGGTGGGCTGCCGTCTATGGGGTCACACAGAGTCGGACACGACTGAAGTGACTTAGCAGCAGCAGCAGCAGCTCATTAAACTAGAAACCAGTATTTTGCCTGATGTCACTTTCATCAATTTGTGCTGAAATGAGGAAAATAGATAAAACAATGGGTAAAGTGAAAGTGAAGTAGCTCAGTCGTATCCAACTCTTTGTGAACCCGTGGACTGTAGCCTACCAGGCTCCTCCGTCCATGGGATTCTTCAGGCAAGAGTACTGGAGTGGGTTGCCATTTCTTCTTCCAGGGGATCTTCCCGACCCAGGGATCGAACCCAGTTCTCCTGCATTGCAGGCAGACACTTTAACCTCTGAGCCATCAGGGAAGCCCAAATAATGGGTAAGTTGTAAACTAAAAGCATTTAATTGAAATTTTTTTAATGTTCGTGAATTGGAAATATAAAAAGTTTGCAGTTCTATGTCAGTCCCCTAAACTTGAAAAGAAAGTTAACTTGTCTTTGAAATCCTAAAATCTATTGCTTACTTCTTGGCTGTTTTACTTTACTCAGTCCTCTCATTTGACCTCTCCAATATGTGCTTAAGAGTGTCAGAATCTTTTCATCATAACATTAAAAGAATATTTATTATAGCAAATATGATAGAGCAGGAATGTATAGGAGGCAAATTTGTTTATATAAAATATGGCTAACTAGCAATTCTAAGAGCGTTTACTGATAAACTTTTTTAGAACCATAGAGATTGATAAATGTATACAAAGAAACAAAAATTATAACAAAGCAAAACAAGATATAGTGTTCACAGAAGCTGCCAAGTCTTCCAGTACCAGATAGACAATACATTGTATCAGTTCAGTTCAGTCGAGTCACTCAGTCTTATCCGACTCTTTGCGACCCCATGGACTGCAGCTTGCCAGGCCTCCCTGTCCATCACCAACTCCCAGAGTTTACCCAAACCCATGTCTATTGAGTCGGTGATGCCATGCAACCATCTCATCCTCTGTCGTCCCCTTCTCCCACCTTCCATCTTTCCCAGCATCACGAACTTTTCAAATGAGTTCTTCCCATCAGGTGGCCACAGTATTGTTGTGTGCCCTCTCCTTAACTCTGGACCATTTTGTCACCAAGGTCTGTTCTACCAGCTCCTGTTCTTCACTTATTTAACCTTGTGAACTCCACACTGTCCAAGACACAGGGTGTAGGAACAATATTGTTGCATACCGTTCCCCCTCCTTTTCTGAGGCATATTTTCTCAGAAATTGTTCTAGTCTGTGAGCAATCACCTCTCTATGACAGAATGAACCTTTTACATTTTCCAAAGCAATTTTAGCTGCTCAGAACCACCATATCTTCAGTTCAGTCACTCAGTCGGGTCCGACTCTTTGTGACCCCATGGACTGCAGCACGCCAGGCCTCTCTGTCCATCACCAACTCCCAGAGCTTGCTCAAACTCATGCCAATTGAGTCGGTGATGCCATCCAACCATCTCATCCTCTATTACCCACTTCTCCTCCTGCCCTCAATCTTTCCCAGCATCAGGGTCTTTTCCAATGAGTCATTTCTTCCCATCAGGTGGCCAAAGTACTGGAGCTTCACCTTCAGCATCAGTCCTTCCAATGAATATTCAGGACTGGTTTCTTTTAGGGTTGACTGGCTTGATCTCCTTGCTGTCCAAGGGACTCTCAAGAGTTTTCTTTAACAACCCTGGGAGTGGGGAGAGGTGGCAAACTATCCCTTAATTCTGGGGAAATTAGCAAATAGCAGTGGCTGTCACTTCAAGGCACTGCCTGATCTAGTCTCAATATCCTTATGGCTTTCTTTGCACAGAGAAGGTATCATGGGGCCATGTTTTCCTCTCACTTTATACTTTAGTTAGGGATCTATGTGTGGTTTGTTCAACAGAGACCCTGTAGTTTAGAGGGTTTTTAAAGATTTATTTTATGTGGATCATTTTTAAAGTCTGTATTGAATTTGTCACAATATTGTTTCTGTTCTACATTTTTGGGTTTTGGGCCTCAAGGCATGTGGGGTCTTAGCTCCCCAACAAGTGATTGAACCTGCACCCCCTACGTTGGAGGGTTGAGAATTAAAAATTGAGAATTTTTAAGTAGAGACTTGACAGTTGAATCTGTTTTGTCAAGAGTCCTCTCCTGGAGGTATTGACAGTGCAAGGCAGAGGGGGCAAGACCGGTTACAGGAAGGCAGATGGAGTCCAGACGGTGAAACTGAGGTAGGGGACACAGGGGCTGCCGGGCCAGACAGCCGGTGTTTGTCAGGTGGAGTAAAAGTCAAGCTTCGTTCTCCCCCAGACACTCCAGGCACAAAGCTAGTGGCAAGAGCTGAGCACTGCTAAAGTAAAGAGAGACAGTGCCCACTCCTGAGATCAAGGAAAACTTCCCTACCTGCACATGTGCAGAAAGGCTGCTTGGGGGTTGAAAAGGGAGAGAGTCCCACCCCATAATAAGTGTGGACAGGCACCCACTATCCATCTTAGCAAATAGTTGCTCATGCATCTTGGGTAGGGTCCAAGGACAAGTGAGGTGCGGAGAAAGAAACTAGATAATTGGCCAAATGTAAACAAAGACCCAGAAGAACTGTCCTATAGAAGTGACTGAGACTGCCTTCTGACTACTGCATCCTTCACTCAGGACTTTCTCTCCTCTCTGGGTGTGTGTCTCTGCCTAGTTTCTGAGTGACTCTGTTCCTCCTCACTCAGGATGCCTGCGTTCCTCTCCAGGTGTGTATCTCTCCCTACTTTCTGACTTGCCGTGCTCCTCATTAGAGAGGACTCCCATACCTTTTCTCTCTGGGTGTGTATTTCTTCCTAGTTCTGTCTTAAATAAGCTATTTCTCTGTGTACTCTCCCAGATGTTATGCTGTCTCTAATAATAAACTTTTACCTATTACAGTTTTTGCCTCCTTGAAACATTATTATTTTCAAATAGGGTAAAGAGCCAGGGCCACTTTGCTTCTAGCTTCTAGCCTGTAATCTGGTGGCTAGGATTCATCATTTGCATCCAGGCTTCCCAGGTGGCGCAGTGGTAAAGAATCTGCTTAAGAAACAAGGGTTCGATCCCTGGGTTGGGAAGATCCCCTGGAGTAGAAAATGACAATGTACTCCAGTATTATTGCCTGGAAAATTCCATGAATAGAGGAACCTGGTGGGGTACAGTCCTTGGGATTGCTGAGCACACACACCTAACCCAGATTCAGTTCCTGGGCAGGGAACTAAGATCTCTCTTCAGGACTGCTCAGTGCTGTCTCCTAGCGCAATTGTGGGCTTGATGAGAAGTGGTCAGGCGTAACAGAGACTGAGGTATCTGTAAGTGTGCTTTTAGAGGTGAGGGAGCTGAGAAAGGAAGGACATCAGGCTATTTCCTAAGCTTCCGGCTTGCAGATCATGTGAGGGTACAGGCCAAACTTCTATACAAAAGAGGCCCTAAGGTGTAAGGCAGAGACTGGATTCTCTCCATTCAGCTCAGAAGTGAGCTGTGAAGTGTTGGCAGGGTGGTTCTGGCCCACTGAGGTTCTTCATGAGCCTGGGTTCCTTCAGCACTGTCCCCACAGCTCCTAATGAGTGAGTTGTCTTCATTCTCACGGACAAAGCACACCCGCCAGGGTTACATCTATGTTGCAGCCTGCAGGGATGGGCAAAGAGAGGAGATGGAGAGCAAAAAATTCCTTTTTAAAGCACTTTTACACCACTTTTGCCATTTTTCCACGGGTGAGAATTTCATCAGATCACCATATCCAGCCACATGTTTACCTGAGAAATATCATTAGATGAATAGTTTATGTCCAGCTAAAACTCAGGGCTTCTGTTATTAAATAGATGAAAAAACGAATAGATTTTAATATAGATGTACCAGGCTTCCTGTATTTAAGTGTAGACAATTCACAACATGTGAGCTTTGTTACTCTGATGGTCATTTCAAATCTCCCTAACCCTCCTTCTATAGTAAATTCACAATCAAAAGTTAAATTCCATATAATGCTGAATATTTAGAAAAGGCAGAGGAACCAGAGATCAAATTGCCAACATCTGTTGGATCATCAAAAGAGCAAGAGAGTTCCAGAAAAACATCTATTTCTGCTTTATTGACTATGCCAAAACCTTTGTTTTGTGTGGATCACAATAAACTGTGGAAAATTCTTCAAGAGATGGGAATCACCAGACCACCTGACCTGCCTCTTGAGAAACCTGTATGCAGGTCAGGAAGCAACAGTTAGAACTGGACATGGAACAATAGACTGGTTCCAAATAGGAAAAAGAGTACGTCAAGGTTGTATATTGTCACCCTGCTTATTTAACTTATATGCAGAGTACATCATGAGGAACGCTGGGCTGGAAGAAGCACAAGCTGGAATCAAGACTGCCAGGAGAAATATCAATAACCTCAGATATGCAGATGACACTATCCTTATGGCAGAAAGTGAAGAGGAACTCAAAAGCCTCTTGATGAAAGTGAAAGAGGAGAGTGAAAAAGTTGGCTTAAAGCTCAACATTCAGAAAACGAAGATCATGGCATCTGGTCCCATCACTTCATGGGAAATAGATGGGGAAACAGTGGAAACAGTGGCTGACTTTATTTTTCTGGGTTTCAAAATCACAGCAGATGGTGACTGCAGCCATGAAATTAAAAGACGCTTACTCCTTGGAAGGAAAGTTATGACCAAACTAGACAGTATATTAAAAAGCAGAGACATTACTTTATCAACAAAGGTCTGTCTAGTCAAGACTATGGTTTTTCCAGTGGTCATGTATGGATGTGAGAGTTGGACTAGCTGAGCACCGAAGAATTGGTGCTTTTGAACTGTGGTATTGGAGAAGACTCTTGAGGTCCCTTGGACTGCAAGGAGATCCAACCAGTCCATCCTAAAGGAGATCAGTCCTGGGTGTTCATTGGAAGGACTGATGCTAAAGCTGAAACTCCAATACTTTGGCCACCTAATGCGAAGAGCTGACTCATTTGGAAAGACCCTGATGCTGGGAAAGATTGAGGGCAGGAGGAGAAGGGGACAACAGAGGATGAGATGGTTGGATGGCATCACCGACTCAATGGACATGGGTTTGGGTGGACTCCAGGAGTTGGTGATGAACAGGGAGGCCTGGAGTGCTGCGGTTCATGGGGTCACAAAGAGTCAGACACGACTGAGCAACTGAACTGAACTGAATGGGTACAAAGTTGCAACTAGAAGGTGAATAAATTCTGGGGATCTAATGTACATTACAGTGACTATAGTCAACAATACTGCATTTCCTTTTCTTTCTTTCTTTGCCTTGCCAGTGGAATCTTAGTTCCCTAACCAGGGGTCATACCCATGCCCTTGGCAATGAAAACATGGAATTCTAACTACTGGACTGCTAGGGAATTCACTAATCCATAGCCTTTTTTATAAGATAAAACTGAGGTAACTGTTAGCATCTTTTTGATGAACTAATATCTCTAAAACAAGAATTCCTCTAAATGTGTAATTTCTCTAAATTCCTCTAAGTATGTATATTCCTCATATACTTGCTTAACTATGAAGCCATAAATAAAAGCACGAGATACGTCCCAGGTCATTAGGTGAAAGAAAAGGGTTACTACTGTTCTACTGATTTGGATAAGCACCGTGGTAATCCTAGTTTGACCTTGTAGGGTCAGACACTCTCCTACCTGATGTGAAGGAGGGTCTAGTGATGTAAGCCTGATTTCTACTCAAAGAAAAGTCTTTCCCTCCTCCCCCACTTTCCTTTGATTATACAATTGTAGCCCACTTAATTCTTGGGGGAGAGCTCTCTTGCCTGCTTGCTTGCATCTCTCACAAATATATTAATAAACCTACTACTTGCCTGTCACTTTACCTCTGGTTGAATTCATTCCGCGCTGAGACACAAAACCTGAGCCTCAGTAAGTCGGCACTAGGTACATGTGTGCTAAGTAGCCTCAGTTGTGTCCGACTCTTTGTGACCCCATGGACTGTAGCCTGCCAGGCTCCTCTGTCCATGGGATTCTCCAGGCGAGAATACTGGAGCAGGTTGCCATTTCTTACTTCAGGGGATCTTCCTGACCCAGGGATAGAACCTGCATCTCTTATGTCTCCTGCATAGGCAGGTGGGTTCTTTATCACTGGTAGTCCACTAGGTGAGTGATTCTAATTAAAAGACTGTGGGTTCATTCCCAATTAAGGTATAGGTTGGCTTCAAATCCCAGTGCATGGGTTCAAGCCCCAGTCTGAGGCGCACTGTTTCACAACCAAGAAACTGACACTGATCCAAATCATTGACGTTCATATATTACCACTTGTAGCCTAAGGGCGGGAGTTCCCTGGAGAAAGAGAATCAGGCATGGCTTTCTTGACAGATTAGAGGTTGTTTTTGGCTTAAGCCATTTTATGATCCAAACCTGGCCACAATGCTCGACTTTGAACAGGTCTCAGTAATTAATGATCTTAAGGGGAGGAAAGAATGCAGAAGCAAGCAACTGTTATTAGGCAAAAGAGGTAACAATAGCTAAAATAATGTATCTTTGGTGAAGACTCTCAGTACTATTTCAATGGTAAAGATCAGCCTGAAGCACTCAACCACCAGATAACTGGAACCTAAGGGTGATGATGGGTCTTTTCTGACCCTCAACTAAACTTCAATCAAGTAAACACTCTACTCTGTTGACTGCCCAAGCCCCTTCATGAATATGCATGTACCGTTAGCTTAAAAATTCCCCCAACCTTCTGTTGAGGGAGATACTGCTTTGGGAAGGATCCCGTGTTCTCCTTACTTGCTGCAAGTAATAAATTCTTCCTTCTGATGCCGAAAGCTTGACCTCTGTGCACTGGTGCTGAATCAAACCTCGGAGACAGTTTTGGGTGAAGTCGAATATCTTTACTGCTTTGCCAGGCAAAGGGGACACATGCTCTCAAAATTGTGTATCCCAATCCAGGAGGATTTAGTGGAGAGTTTTATAGCAATGGTTCCAGGTGATGGGGAGGTTGCTGATATAAGGGTCAACCTGCAGTGCAGGGCCTGCAGTCCTTTAATCTGGCCTCAGGTGGTCTCCTGATGAGCTTCTGTGGTTCTGCAGGTTCTTAAACTGTAACCTTTTCTCTGGGATGAAGAATGCTTAGTCAAGTAGTTAACATCTTCATTTATCGGGGCTTTAGTTCTTCAGAAGAGCTCAAAGATATTGCTATGCATATCCTTGAGGCAGAGGACCCTGTCCCAAGGCTACGCTGTTGTTGCTGAACTGCTCCTTCCTGGTCTCTACATCCCCTCTCTTCTCTGATTAGCAACTATTTGAATCTGCCCTTTGGAACTCAGGGAAGGTTACCGAGTCCGAAACCTGTCTCCTACAAGCAAGAAACAAGGACAGAGAAAAGCTTTATGCCCAGGAGCCCCGCAGGGTCCTGCTTGGTTTCACTCCTCCTGATCTTTGTGTGCTTGGTTCTGTCTTTTGATTTGACACCTACAAGAGGTGAACCCAGTTTTCAGCTAACACTACTTTTATATGCATGCATTTGTGTGTGTATATTTAATTCATGAAATTAGACTACAAGTGCAATTAAGATACAAAACTGTTTTATTGCAAATATCCCTTGTACTACACTTTTATAACCACAACTTTTTCTCTCCTCATTTCTCTGACCTTTTCCATCCAGAGCCTGTAATCCATCTGTATAATTTTTTAACTTAAAGAATGGTACCTAAATGAAATCATATGATATGTAACCTTTTGAGGTCATTTTTTTCCACTCAGTATAATTCTCTTGAGATTTATTCAAGTTATCTTGTGTGTCAGTGATTCATTTCAGGGAGAGTGTGTGTGTGTGTGTGTGTGTGTGTGTGTGTGCGCGCGCGCGTGTGCTCAGTAGCTCAGTCATATCCGACTCTTTGCGACCCCATGGACTGTAGCCCGCCAGGCTCCTCTGTGCATGGAATTTTCCAGGCAAGAATACTGGAGTGGGTTGCATTCCAAATGGTTTAGTAACAATCTCACCCGACCCCAAAATCTGATTCTCCATAAAAGCAATGAGAACACAGCAAAAACTCTCAAAATAAACTTACTAGAAGAACTCTGGAAATTAAAGGCTTGCAGCATTCCGAGAAGTGTTTGTTCAAGTAAAACAGCTGAATATTGGTAAGAACAGTGAGCCTTGTGATTTTCTTACCATGCCCTCCACCCATCCCTCTGTCAACTGAAGAAAAACGCGCAACTTCAAAGTTATGAGTTAGGGGTCTTACTAAGGACTGTAGCCTGGGAGGCCGTGTTTCAGATAGCTCTGAAGAACTGCTCCAAAGAGATTGGGGAGGAGCCAGGATATATATGCGGAGAAGGTGATGGCACCCCACTCCAGTACTCTTGCCTGGAAAATCCCATGGGCAGAGGAGCCTGGTAGGCTGCCGTCCATGGGGTCACGAAGAGTCAGACACAACTGAAGCGACTTAGCTTAGCAGGATATATATGAGATTTTTTTCTGGAAATAAAAAAGGTATGTGCACATCAAAAGATTACTGATAATAAAAAAAAATCATATCTCGAGTTAATGATTTTAGTGCTTTTCTAGGTATGGGAATATACAAGAATCTGGGTTCCTTGGAATTATTCCTTAGATATGCATCTTAACTATCTAGGGCCAGTATCCAGAGCACAGTAATGCTTCCTGTTTTTTTCTATCTTGAACTCCTATCAGAGTGCACTGTCAGTGGGCAACTGTAGTAGCTAATGGTTTGATCCTTGTACAACTGGAAGTAGTTCTTTGTTTACAGTGCTCCCTCTTGGTTATAAATTAGATCAAAATTTGGGAGGAATTTGTTGATCCATTTGTTCCATAGCACTAGGAAGTCTGGTTCCTAGATCACATGATTTCATTGTTAGGCCACTCAGTGTGCTGTTTTTGGATTAGACCTTATTGGTTACCTAAAACCCTCTGGATCATCTGTGTTACTAGTCTCTTATGATCCCAGAAATCATTCCCTTGTTGTTTCTTCCATATCTGCACCTGCACTATTACAATTATTCCATATAGTTAAATGAGTGATCAATTGCCTCTAAATTGCCATTAGTTGCCAAAATTGCCTCAATTAGCCATCATTCATTTTGTCAGAGGCCTGGTGACACAGAGTACTGCAAGAGAAAGCAGTCTTATAAAATAGAAAGGCTATAAGTAATATATTTCAGTTCAGTCACTCAGTCATGTCCGACTCTTTGTGACCCCATGGACTGCACCATGCCAGGCCTCCCTGTCCATCACCAACTCCCAGAGTTTACTCAAACTCATGTCCATTGAGTTGGTGATGCCATCCAACCATCTGATCTTCTGTCATCCCCTTCTCCTACCACCTTCAATCTTTCCCAGCATCAGGGTCTTTTCAAATGCGTCAGTTCTTCACATCAGGTGGCCAAAGTATTGGAGTTTCAGCTTCAGCATCAATCCTTCCAAGGAATATTCAGGACTGGTCTCCTTTAGGATGGACTGGTTGGATCTCCTTGCAGTCCAAGGGACCTCAAGAGTCTTCTCCAACACCACAGTTCAAAAGCATCAATTCTTCAGCACTCAGCTTTCTTTATAGTCCAACTCTCACATCTATACATGACTACTGGAAAGACCATAGCTTTGCTAGACGGACCTTTGTTGGCAAAGTAATGTCTCTGCTCTTTAATATGCTATCCAGGTTGGTCATAACTTTCATTCCAAGGAGTAAGCGTCTTTTAATTTCATGGTTGCAATCACCATCTGCTGTGATTTTGGAGCCCCCCCTCCCAAATACAGTCTGTCACTGTTTCCACTGTTTCCCCACCTATTTGCCATGAAGGGACGGGACCAGATGTCACGATCTTAGTTTTCTGAATGTTGAGTTTTAAGCCAGATTTTTCACTCTCCTCTTTCACTTTCATCAAGAGGCCTCTTTAGTTCTTCTTCGCTTTCTGCCATAAGGGTGGTGTCATCTGCATATCTGAAGTTATTGAGATTTCTCCCAGCAATCTTGATTCCAGCTTGTGCTTCATCCAGTCCAGCGTTTCTCATGATGGATTCTGCATTTAAGTTAAATAAGCAGGTGACAATATACACCCTTAACGTACTCCTTTCCCTGTTTGGAACCAGTCTGTTGTTCCATGTCCAGTTCTAACTGTTGCTTCCTGACCTGCATACAGGTTTATCAAGAGGCAAGTCAGGTGGTCTGGTATTCCTGTCTCTTGAAGAATTTTCCACAGTTTGTTGTGATCCACACAGTCAAAGCCTTTGGCATAGTCAATAAGACAAAAGTAGATGTTTTTCTGGAATTCTCTTGCTTTTTCGATGATCCAACAGATATTGGCAATTTGATCTCTGGTTCCTCTGCCTTTTCTAAAACCTGCTTGAACATCTGGAGGTTCACGGTTCATGTTATATTGAAGCCTGGATTGGAGAATTTTGAGCATTACTTTACCAGTGTGTGAGATGCGTGCAATTGTGTGGTAGTTTTAGCATTCTTTGGCATTGCCTTTCTTTAGGATTGGAATGAAAACTGACCTTTTCCAGTCCTGTGGCCACTGCTGAGTTTTCCAAATTTGCTGGCATATTGACACTTTCACAGCATCATCTTTCAGGATTTGAAATAGCTCAACTGAAATTCCATCACCTCCACTAGCTTTGTTCGCAGTGATGTTTCCTAAGGCCCACTTGACTTCACATTCCAGGATGTCTGGCTATAGGTGAGTGATCACATCATCATGATTATCTGGGTCGTGAAGATCTTTTCTGTATAGTTCTTTGTATCCTTGCTCTCTCTTCTTAATATCTTCTGCTTCTGTTAGGTCCATACCATTTCTGTCCTTTATTATGCCTATCTTTGCATGAAATGTTCCTTTGGTATCTCTGATTTCCTTGAAGAGATCTCTAGTCTTTCCCATTCTATTGTTTTCCTGTATTTCTTTGCATTGATCACTTAGGAAGGCTTTCTTATCTCTCCTTGCTATTCTTTGGAACACTGCATTCAAATGGGTATATCTTTCCTTTTCACTTTTGCCTTTCACTTTTCTTCTTTTCACAGCTATTTGTAAGGCCTCCTCAGACAATCATTTTGCCTTTTTTTGCATTTCTTTTCCCTGGGGATGGTCTTGATCCCTGCCTCCTGTACAATGTCATGAACTTCCGTCCATAGTTCTTTAGGCATGCTATCAGACCTAATCCATTGCATCTATTTCTCACTTTCACTGTATAATTGTAAGGAATTTGATTTAGGTCATACCTGAATGGGCTAGTGGTTTTCCCTGCTTTCTTCAATTTAAGTCTGAATTTGGCAATAAGGAGTTTGTGATCTGAGCCACAGTCAGCTCCCGGTCTTATTTTTGCTGACTCTATAGAGCTTCTCCATCTTTGGCTGCAAAGAATATAGTCAATCTGATTTTGATGTTGACCATCTGGTGATGTCCACATCTCTCAGAGTCTTCTCTTGTGTTGTTGGAAGAGGGTGTTTGCTGTGACCAGTGCATTCTCTTGACAAAACTCTACTAGCCTTTGCCCTGCCCTCAAGACCTTCTAGACCTAACACCCCCAAAAAGATGGCCTTTTCGTTATAGGGGACTGGAATGCAAAAGTAGGAAGTCAAGAAATACCTGGAGTAACAGGCACATTTGGCCTTGGAGTACAGAATGAAGCAGGGCAACGTAATATAGCTAGTAACATAAATAAAGTCATACATAGGAATTTATGCCTTGAACTTTGAGAACTAAATCAGCTCCCTAAAAGATCACCAAGACTTGGAAGAGGATCACTTAAGGCAGAAATATGATTTTTCACCTGGGTCATTAAATGTTATATACACAGACAAATGCTGATTTGTCTGTGTGAAAATGCAGCATTCAGTTTGAATCATAACAGGTGCCGAGAATACTGAGAGCCATGCAGTTTCGTAATATCAGTTTTCTCATCATAGCAACCTCAGAATTCAGTAGGCTAAGAGCCTGTTTACTGTCATGTAAAGAGTTTAGGGTGAATTCTATTAAAGCTTCCATGTAGGCAATTACATATTCCAATCCTACTGAAGTCACAAAAATAGCTGCTAAGTGGTTGTAATACAGATCTCTTGGTCCATCAGGCTCATATTAATAGTAAATTTGCTGGAGTCATATCTAAATTGGCACGCACGTGACCTTGACCTAAGAGAATTCTGGAATACCCCTTCCTGTCCATCCTGTTGGAAGTCAGAGCCATAGATTGGTCCTGCAAAACCACTGAGTTCTGTTAGGTCCTACCTGATATATTCCTAGTCACCTGATCCAATTTGTGTCATACCAATTGCTATCTTTAAAGGAAATGATATATTGGCATTTTTTTAAGGCACCCAGCCTAATTTTCTAGTTATTATTAGGCTGATAATCTTTCAGTTCAGTTCAGTTCAGTTCATTCGCTCAGTCGTGACTGACTCTTTGTGACCCCATGAATCACAGCACGCCAAGCCTCCCTGTCCATCACCAACTCCCAGAGTTCATTTAAACTCATGTCCACAGAGTCGGTGATGCCAAACAGCCATCTCATTCTCTGTCGTCCCCTTCTCCTCCCGCCCCCAATCCCCCCCAGTATCAGAGTCTTTTCCAATGAGTCAACTCATCGCATGAGGTAGCCAAAGTATTGGAGTTTCAGCTTTAGCATCAGTCCTTCCAATGAACACCCAGAATCGATCTCCTTCAGAATGGACTGGTTGGATCTCCTTGCAGTCCAAGGGACTCTCAAGAGTCTTCTCCAGCACCACAGTTCAAAAGCATCAATTCTTCGGCGCTCAGCTTTCTTCACAGTCCAACTTAACTGTTCCCAGCATGGGAGGACCTTAAATGACCCCAGTCTGGTGTTAGCCATATAAATCCTTCCCATAACTGAGGGACAGGTCTTCCTAATAATTGTTAAGTTATAGTTTTCCAGTGAAATTTAGCTCATTGTTCTGATGGAGCTTGAGTAGCTTTAAAGGAAAATTCTTATTTCTGACCAGGGTCATAGCAAGTATGATTGATTGGCCAAGTGAGGGGTCCCATCTTAGTAATATCATCAGTGACCCAGACATAGCTATGACTTCTTTCTTCTAAAATAAATTTTCTAAAGTCCATCCAAGCAGAGCCTTGGAGAAGAGAAACCCACCAAAGTAAACCAGAAATATTGGACATAGATAATTGACAAGAAACCCATCAATTGGATTGATTTCTAAAATTTGCACTGGACTGTGCCCACAACAGAAGAACAATTGTTTCATGCTCAAAAGTCCAAGAAATCAAGGAAACCTTATAAATAATCAAACAGGTCAGTTTTAGCATCTTGGGATAACTGTCTATTTCTGATTCCCCCATCTTGTCCTGGCATGGGTATCCTTCTTGCTTTTCGAATGTCATTTGGAAAAGAATTTTATGCGCTTCCAGGCTCTGGAGCACAGTTGCAATAGTTGTGGCGCACGGGTTCAGCGGCTCTGCAGCGTGTGGGATCCTCCAAGACCAGGGACTGAACCCGAGTCTCCTGCTTGTAGGTCATGGGGTATCAGATCTTCATTTAAAGATAAAGTACTGTGATAAGCTTCAGAAACCAGGTTAGAATGTCCTGCTAATAATTCAATTAGATTCTCGCAATAATGTAACATATCCCCTTTCAATATAGGTTTATACAATCCTTCATCCAGTCTCATGGGTCTCCCCATGATTATCTCCAAAGGAGACAAATGATGTTTGCCGAAAGAAGAGGATCTGAAGCTGAGGACCAATGGAAGCGCCTAGGCCAGGTAAGGAATAAGCGTTCGTAATCTTAGACGACAGAGAATGAGATGGCTGGATGGCATCACCAGCTTGATGGACATGAGTTTGAGTGAACTCCGGGAGTTGGTGATGGACAGGGTGGCCTGGCTTGCTGCGATTCATGGGGTCACAAAGAGTCAGACACGACTGAGCAACTGAACTGAACTGAACTGATTAGTCTATTGGGTTGTTTTTTTTTTTTTAAAGATTTTCTGATGTGGGCCATTTTAAAAGTCTTAATTGAATTTGTTACAGTATTGCTTCTTGTGTTTCAGTGTTTTGGCCTCAGGGCATGTGGGATCTTAGCCCTCAACCAGGGCTCCAATCAGCAGCCTCTGCACTGGAAGGTGAGATCTCAACCACTGGACTGCCAGGGAAGTCCCAACCAGTTGGGGATTTGATTTTTTTTAATTAACTGATTTTTGTTTTTTCTGGGTCTGTATTGCTGCTCTTGGGCTTTCTCTGGTTGCGCCGAGAAGGGGCTACCCTAGCTGTGGTGTGCGGCTTCTCATCGCGGAGACTTCGCCTGTTGCAGAGAGTGGGCTCTAGGCACAGGCTTCAGCAGCTGTGCACATGGACTTGGTTGCTTTGGGCATGTGGAATCTTCCCAGACCGGGGATCGAACCCACGTCCCCTGTGCTGGCAGCAGATTCTTCAGGGAAGTCCCCGGTTGGGTTTTAATTGTCCCATTTGTTCTTTAACTATTCTGTTAGTAAACACAGGAGATTGGTGGCAATAAGTGTAACAAAAGTGCCACATAATCAACCAAATCTCACAAATTTCTTGAATGAATTGTCAGGTAAAGTGAGTTCTTCTATAGCTACAGTTCTGAGGGGGTTCCCCAAATAGGAATCACTCTTTCTAAAATCACTTTCCCTACTGACTATGCTTGGGACCCTTCTGCCACAAGTGTGAAAACATGCACATCAAAGTCAGAACATACTGATAACTGGGAGAGGGAGACGTGTGTATAAAGTCAACCTGCCAAATTTCAGAGGGACTTGCAGGCAACAGAAAATTTCCTTGAGAACTGTGTAATGACTTCCTCGGGTTTTATTTTGGACAAATGGTACATCTTGAATAGACCATGTGGACTATTGTAAAATAAAGCTTCCAAAAATACTGTTTACCCTATAAGATGACCTTATCTGGGTTCCAGTGAGTTAACTTCAATAGGTTGAGCTTCAGATGGAAGGATAGGCCTTCCGTTTGGGTTTATCCAACACTCTTTGCTGGAGCTGAACCTTCCTCCTTTTTGTGACCAGGTGTCTTTCTGGTGCCATTCCCTGAAACTTAATGTCAGTAAAGTTACCGGGAGGCTGAAAGTGAAAAACAGTTGTTAGTTGGTTGTTTTGTTTTGTAAAGCCACTCTCTTGGCAGCATGATCAGCTAGTTTCCTTTTGCTTCTGCAGTGTCAGCCTTTGAAAGACCCAATACCTTAATAATAGCAAGTGCGCTCAGAAGCAGATTTACATCTAATAATTCTCAACTTGTTTCCCAATTTTAATAGGCTGCCCTGAGGATGTTAAAGATCCTTTTTGTTTCAGAAGCTTGGCAAAATCACGTACCACCCCAAAAGGGTAGCGGCTATGTGTGTAAATATTGCCAAAGTTTCCTTTTGCCAACTGGCAGACTCTTGTAGTGCTGTTAACTCAGACACTTTGGGTAGCAAAGACATTAGTCAAGGGAGCATTTTCAAGGATAGAAACAGTGACAAGTTCAGCCTGGTACTTTCCATGAGGTCCTCTCAGGCAGGATCCATCAATAAAAAGTATAAAATCAGGATTAGTCATTGGATTTTCTTAAAGATCAATCCTAGGCAATAAAAGATTGTCAGTTAAAACAATCATGTTTTTCATTCTTGACCGCTAATAATTCTGGGAGCAAGGTGACTGGATCAAGTTTATTATACCTGTGAAGAAGTTATATTCAATGAGAGCAAAACAATTTCATGAGAAGTTAATCAGCTTGCTGAATAATGTTGTGTGTGCTGAGAGTTTAACAAAGCTTCTGAACAAACACGGTGAGAAGGGTGACTCATGCCTGTTTCTTCTGAGGACTGACACAGCGCAGATGTTGCTGTGACAACCTGGAGACAAGAAGAAAGGCCCTTAGCTACCTAGTCTAGCTGGTGGCTGTACTATCCTATTGGTGGGTACTAGCCGCTGGGTTGCTGGGTTAATATCCAGCAACATTGGTGCAACATCTTTGTTTTCACGTCTAAAAAGTGGGGCTTCCCTGTTGGCTCAGACTGTAAAGAATCTGCTACAGCACAGGAGACCCGGGTTCAGTCTCTGGGTCAGGAAGATCCTCTGGAGTAAGGAATGGCTACCCACTCCAGTATTCTTGCCTGGAGATTCCCATGGACCAAGCAGTCTGGTGGGCTGCAGTCCACAGGGTCGCAAAGAGTCAGACATTGACTGAGCGACTAATGCTTTCACTTTCACTTTTCTTCCTTTTTTTTTCTAAAAAGAAGAATGGTAGGAAATTCCCTGGTGGTCCAGTGGTTAGGACTCAGCACTTCCAGTGCCTGGGGCCAGGGTTCAATCTCTGATCAGGGAACTAAGATCCCATAAGCCACACAGCCAAAAGAACAAAGAAAAAAATCATAATTTCAATGCCCCAGGGCTGAGACCTTTGTCAGGAGGCTTTGAAGTGGTTCTCCGTGGCTTCAGAATGTTCTATTTCCCAGCAGAGAGGTTCAGGTTGGTCTTGTTTAAGCAAGCCATATAATGGTTGAACCACTAAGGAAAAATTTGGAATCCAATTTCTGCAAGGCCTTGAAAGCCCCTTCATTGCCTTTTTGTCTTCAAAGTAGGGAACAATATCAAAACACCTTTCACTCTATCTAGAGCAATTAAAGTCCCCTTGACGTTAGCTTCTGAAGTAAACACAAGGTGTCTTGCTGACTATTTATCAAAGAATTTTTGAACCCAACAACAAATCATCTACATACTGTATCAGAAATGATGTATGTGGAAAAACCCGATTGTCTAGTCTGCTTTTAATATTTGGGAAAGTGAAGTGGGGCTTTCAGAATAGCCCTGTGGCATCACGAGTCCATGTATATTGCTGTTCATCCCAAGTGAAGGCAGAAAGATATGGGTCATCGGGATGTGCAGGAATACTAAAGAATGCACTTCAGAGATCTACGCCAGGAAAGAAGTCACTATCTTCGGAATATAGGACAGTAAAGTATGGGGTTTTGGCACTGCAGAATGGCACAGAATAATAATAGTGTTGACAGAGCTCAAACCCTACTCTGATCTCCAACCTTTGCCCTTAAGTGTTTGAACGGTGAAGAAGGGCTGGTGCAAGGCACAATAAGCCCTTCCTTAATGTAGTTAGTCACTCAGTCATGTCTGATTCTTCATGACCCCTTGGGCTGTAGCCCACCAGGCTCCTCTGCCCATGGAATTCTCCAGGCAAGAATACTGGAGTAGGTTGCCATTTCCTTCTCCAGGGGATCTTCCCAAACCCAGGGATCGAAACCACGTCTCCCGTATTGCAGACAGTCCCTTTACTATTTATTCTGAGCCACCAGGGAAGCTCCTTGATGTTGCTGATGTCAGAGATCTTAATCCTTTTCTGGCCTCTGCCTCAGTGGGTATGGACCGGTATTGGGCAGAGGGTTATTCTGGTCTACGGTAATTTAAAAATTTTTGTATTATATTATATACTTATTTATTGTTCGTGCCAGGACTTAGTTGCAACACACAGGATCTTGGATCTTTGTTCGGAATGTGGGATCTTTAACTGTGGCATTCGAACTCTTAGTTACGGCGTGTGGGATCTAGCTCCCAACCAGGGATCAGGCAGACCCCCTGCATTGGGAATGCGGACCACTGGTCTTAGCCCCAAGGCTAAGTCCCCAAGGTCTATAGTAATTTTAATGGGTAACATGGGACGTATTTTTCCAATGTCAGTAAGATTCATTGCCTGTAATTCTTCAGGTACTGAGCCCAGCAGTTTTTCTTGTTCTGCGTCACCCTCATTACGGGTCACAAACATTATATGATGAAGAAAATCTTACTGATCCTTCAGTGCTAAAAATATTGCCCCCTTAGGAGTAAAAGAAATATGGGCTTCATAAGTTTCTGATAAACTCTACCTACCAGGTGAATAGTGGCAGTTTCTACTCCGAGAAAACAGTGCCTTCCCTTAAATTCTCCTAAGTAAAGTTCTAAAGGGGATGACTTCAAAGTCTTAATGTGTGTGTGCTGTGCACATTCGTATCTGACTCTCTGTGACCCCATCGACTGTAGCCTGAGTTTTCCATGGAATTTTCCAGGCAAGAATACTGGAGCAGGTTGCCAATTCCTACTCCAGGGGGTCTTTCCGACCCCAGGACTGAACCTGCGTCTCTTGCGTCACCTGCACTGGCAGGTGGATTCTTTACCACTGTGCCACCTGGGAAGCCCGAGAGCCTGAAGAGGTGCATTAGAAACCCCTACCGTGTGCACTGAGATATTTCTCTGAGGGAGCCTTTGGTTTTGGCAGCGTTTAAAACTGAAAAGGTGGCTGCACTGGGCTTTAATTGTTTCCCCTGGTATTTTCACTTCTCCTTACCCCAGGGTTTTGGAGAAAAGAAGAGGAAAGACTACCAGCGTTCCCCAGGAGGAGCCTTATTCATGTTTAGCTTGGAATTCTAGTTAGAAAGTCTGTTTTCCCCTGAAATCTTTCCAAATTTTTTTGCAACTCCTTCTCTTGTGACCAGATTTTCTATGGTAAAAGCAAGTTCTATATTCCTTTGTCAGCCATGGTTGAACAGGGGTTTGTTAACCAGTGACTGACCTTGATTTCTTAATTGGGATGATTGAAAGTTTATAATCCTTATATTAAGAGTTGGATTTCTCTCTCTCTTTTTTAAAAATAAATGTTTATTTATTTTGATTGCACTGGGTCTTCATTTTGTGTGGGCCTTCTCTAGTTGCGGCGAGCAGGGGCTGCTCTTGTGTGCAATATGTGGGCTTTTCATTGCAGTGGCTTCTCTTGCTGTGGACCACAGGCTGTGTGTGCATGGCTCAGTAGCTGCTCTGAAGCACACGGGATCTTCCCGGACTAGGCAGGCGGATTCTTAACCACTAGACCATCAGGGAAGTCCCTCTACTTTTTAATGGTTTTGGAAAGTTGGTTAGCCAGTGTGATAAGGGCGCTTATGTGTAATGCAGATGAACCTAAATCATGTCTTTTAAAAAAATATTTATTTTTATTTATTTGATTTATTGGGCTGCACTGGGTCTTAGTTTTCTTCACTGGGGCATGAGGAATCTTTGGTCATTCCATGTGGACTCTTAGTTGCTGCATGTGGGACTAGTTCCCTGACCAGGGGTGGAACCCAGGCCCCCTGCACTGGGAGAATGGTGTCTGAGACCCTGGACCACCAGGGAAGTCCCCAAATTGTGTCTCTTAATTAGAACAGCCAATTTCTCATCTATGCCTTCTGAAACAGCAGAATTAAGCAAAGGATCTTTCTCGTGATGAGAAAATGATTCAGACGTCATGCCAGAATATTGTTTGAAAGTTTTCTTGAATCCCTCCTAATAATCCAGAATTTATTCATCTGGTTTTTGTTTATACTGCTGAATCTTTGTCCTGTCTACAGTTTTGGGAAAGAGCTGTGGGGTAAATCTGAGTCATTTTATGACCTAATTTCTTGCATTCAATTCAAGCCTCTAGACTATGCAGATCAGAACCTGTTAAGGGGTGTGTCCGTTCTGCTTTCCCTATCTATTCCTGTTCCTTACTTTCTGAACTGAGAGCTGTATTAATTGTAGTCATTGATTATTAATCTGGGTAACTCAGATTCCTTAGCAAATCCCAATGGGTCTCAACTCAGGCCAGGACATTCCTTAATCAAAGCTCTAAGTTCTGCTCATGTCAAGGTTGTATACATAAGTACCAAGGATGGTTCCCGGGTTGTAAGAGGTATCTCCTCAAATGGGACTGTTAATTACTTCATCTGTACAAAAAATTTTTTATCAAAATATAGTTTATTCACCATAATTCCAACTTTATGTCCTCCTTCACTGGGTGAGAGGAGACAGCAGTTGGCAGAGGTGGCAGAAGAGAGAAAGGGACGGTGTCTGGGTCAGGCAATTCGGATAAAAGAGGGTATGAGACAGGGGCAGAGGGGGAGCCTGGGTTAACACTAGTGACTTGTTAAAACTCCAGTATCATTTCAATCCATTTTTTGCTTGTTTCCTGCAAAGAAATTACTTTATCGTTTCCTCTTTTAGAAGCCTCTGAATATTGATCAGAATAAGCATTCCATTCAGCCTAACTGATCTTATTGCCATCTTCCTCTAGCTTTGCATACACAAAAAATTAATTTTGAAATGTCAAAAGAACCTCAATTTGGTCATTTTAGGTTGAAATCTCCTTTAATATGGTTTTCCCAATTAAGTATTTGCAAGTATAAATTCTTTGTACATAGTACATGACCCTGGCTGGGGCTTTGTTAGAGGCTGGTGATCTGTTGCTCTTTTTCCTTTGTTCTGACAGCTTTGTTTCCCGTCCTGGGGCTGGTTTGTCAAGATGTCAGTAAGCGCCAGTGCTGATGCCTGTGTGATGGACCCATGTGCTGTTTGTGAGCTTAGCTCCTCTAGGTGGCGCCCTAGAGTCATTTCAGCTCTTTTGCAGGCCTGGGTTTCGCACTCCCACGATCTGAAACTGTTGTGGGCACTCAGAACACTGATGGCCAGCTAGCTCTTAGATATGGGCCTGGGACAAGAAGTTTTTAAATTAAATGAGGGGTTTGCCTATGGGACTGCCTCCACCACTCCTGTAGGTTTTTCAGTTGCTTGAGAAAGCCGTTGCTGGCCAGGTGGAGATGTTCCTTTTGTTATTTAGAGCTGAAAGCTCTCGTGTGATATTTTGTCATTTTTTCCAGCAAACTCTATTCAAATAGCCAATTCAAGGAAAATTGATAGGCTAGTTTTCTCCCTAATCACCCAGTCCAAACCCACTCAATTCACAGAGTCAGACACGACTGAGCAACTGAACTGAACTGAACTGAAAATCATCCCAATGTCTTTGTTTGTTTTGGGGGGTTTTTTTGGTCTTCGTTTTTTGGGTTTTTGTTTTGTCAGTGTCTCTCAGTGGGGGTGGGCGTCCCTGGTAGCTTAGCTGGTAAAGAATCCTCCTGCAATGCAGGAGACCCCTGTTCAATTCCTGGGTTGGGAAGATCCTCTGGAGAAGGGATAGGCTACCCGCTCCAGTATTCATGAACTTCCCTAGTGGCTCAGCCAGTTAAGAATCCACCTGCAATGCAGGAGACCTTGGTTCAATCCCTGGGATAGGAAGATCCCCTGGGAAAGGGAAAGGCTACCCACTCCAGTATTCTGGCCTGAAGAATCCCTCATAGTTTAGTCAGTAAAGAATCTGCCTGCAATGCAGGAGACCTGGGTTCGATTACTGGGTCAGGAAGATCCTCTGGAGAAAGAAATGGCAGCCCAGTCCAGTATTCTTGCTTGGAGAATCCCACGGACAGAGGAGCCTGGTGGGCTACAGGCCATGGGGCTGCAAACAGTAGGGACGTGACTGAGTGACTAAGCACTGGACAGCTCAGTGGGGGTAACCCCCTGTGTCTTTTCACTGAGCAAAATCTTCTGTGTTTTTCAAATGGGGTAACCCAGGCACCTCTTCTAGAAACTAAGTTCATGGAAAACTTATTCCTCACATAAAGAGTTTGTCCACCACAGAATAAAATTTAGGATCACCAGCTAATAATGGGAGCTCCAAAACCCAGAATCTCCCAAGTTCATCAGAACTCACCCAGAGACATGTGGGCACGTCTGCTGGTACCAAAGATCCAGATCCTTATAGAGTTCAGGCAAAGGACAGAAGTCCACTCTGAGTCCTTTCGTGATTGCTAAAACTATCTACTGAATAAAAACTCACAACCTAAAAGTTGTGAGTTAAATTTTATTTGGGCACTTTATTGAGGACTATAGCCCAGAAGGTAGCCTCTCAGATAGCTCTGAGAGACTGCTCCAAGAGGACCCAGGATATATATAGGATTTTTCCCTCCCCGGGGGAAAAAAAATAAAACATGTAGTCAAAATTTAAAAGATTACTGCTCATCAGGAAGAACAGACCTCTCAACTTAATGCTTTTAAAATTCTTCTATGTATGCGAAGATGCAAGAATCTAGGTTCACTGAAATTATTCCCTAAATATGCATCTTAAATAGGACCAGTATCCAAAGCACAAAATGCTTCCGATTTTTCTCCAGCCTAAACTCCCTTGGCACAGTGGCCTGGTGACTTGGTGTGTGGCTACAGTCCCTGATTGCTTGATCCTTGTAGAACAGGAATGGCAAGCAGTGTTCTTTGTTTACACCCCTCTCCCCAGCTCCATGGAATCCTGGACATCAACAGCTTCATAATGACAGTAGCAGTGAAAAACAGTAGTTTAGCAGCCACTGTAGGGGACAGAATGGATTTGGAGCTCTCCAAAGGCCCATCCCTAGAGAGTTGTCGCTAGTTGACTTGTCTGATAGCTCACAGAAAAGCTCTATTATGAGTACTTGTCTTTATTTGACCTGTTTCAGAGGACACTCTGTGAAAACAGTTTGACAAACACAGCATTTGTCAAAAAGGAAAATAAAAGATCAGTGGCACAACAAAATAAAAAATAGATAAATTGGATTTAATCAAAATCAAACTTGTGCTTCATATGATAGCATTGGTAAAATGAAAAGACAACCCATGCAAAAGGAGAACATATTGGCAAATTATATATCTGATATATATAATTTGGGGTTTGTGTCTCTAATATGTAAGAACTCATATAATTCAAAGATGAAAATAAAAATAACCCAATCAAGAGTGGAGAAAGGATTTGTACAGCTAATTCTCCAAAGAAGATACATTTTTGTTTTGTTTGTTTGCTTAGTTGCTAAGTTGTGTCTGACTCTTTTGTGACCCCATGGATTGTAGCTTGCCAAACTCCTCTGTCCGTGAGATTTCCCAGGCAAGAATACTGGAGTGGTTGCCATTTCCTTCTCCAGGGGATCTTCCTGACCCAGGGATTGAACCTGAGTCTCCTGCTTTGCAGGCAGATTCTTTACCACTGAGTCACCTGGGAAGCCCCTAAAGAAGATATACAAATGGTCAACAAGCACATGAAAAGATCCTCAACATCAATAGCCGTTAGGGAAAAACCAGTCAAAATCACAATGCTATACTGCTTCACACTTGCTTGGATTGCTATAATCAAAAGCAAAGCAAAATAAAACAGTGTGGACCACTCATGTCCAACAGGTCTGGTGCCTCAGGACCTTCCTGCCAGGACAGTTGCACAGCAGGGGAGGGCCAGTGAGGGTGGGCATCAACCCATCTGAAGGCTCATGCTCCAGCCAGTGTGGAAGGAATGGCCCCACTGAAGTGCCAGTGGATAGAAAGAAGCAAAGATTCCTCCCTCCCTCCCTCCCTGTTGATAAATCTTTGATTTTCTCCAAGAGGACCTTAAATAGCATCTCCATAAGAGAGGATCTAACCACATGTCTCCCCAGCAAAGTCACACCCTGGTCAGGAAATTCCAGGAGGCAACACCGCGGTTGCAGTTTCCAAGCGGTGACTGTGTAGACGTCAGAGTGCATCCCTGAATAATGGAAAAAGGGGAGTGAGGGCCTGGAAAGATGAGCACATTGGAGCACAAATGAGCTCAGTAACTTCACCACTTCACAAAAGGGGAAAGTGACCGTGGAGATAAGCGTTGAGCTCAGGCCATCAGAGTCCGGAACTACAGTATAGGGTATGTATATTCAATGGAATATTACCCAGCCATTACAAAGAATGAAATAATGCCATTTTCAGCAACATGGATGGACCTAGAGATTGCCCTACTGAGAGAAGTAAGCCAGATAGAGAAAGAGAAATATCGTATGACATCCTTTATATGTGGAATCTAAAAGGAAATGATACAAATGAACTTACTTACAAAACAGAAAGAGACTCACAGACTTAATGAATGAATTCATGGTTGCTGGATGAAAGGGATAGTTAGGGAGTTTTGGTTGGACATGTACACACTGCTATATTTAAAATGGATAACCAGCAAGGATCAACTGTATAGCACATGGAACTCTGCTCAATATTATATGGCAGCCTGGCTGGGAGGGGAGTTTGGGGGAGAATGGATACATGTGTATATATGGCTGAGGCCCTTCCCTGTTCACCTGAAACTATCACAACATTGTTTGTTAATCAGCTGTAGGCCAATACAAAAATGTTTTAAAAAGAACCATAATTATCATCACAGTGACAAATACTGATGGCAGAGCCAACACCCGGAAGACACAATAGTAACCTTTAATGGATGCTCGGCATTCAGCTGGAGTCCAGGCTGCGTTTTGGTAAGGAAACCTGGCAGGTGAATTTGCAGTCAGAGCTCAAAAGTGTGTAGGCCTGGGGCAAGTCCTAGGCAGCAGAAGTTTCTTATACCCATGAAGACTGAACTAAGTCTTTGAATGTACAAGTCCTCATATGAAAGTGAAGGAGAACTTGAAGGAAACATGTGCTGGAAACGTAGCAAATATGAACAAAAAAAGACTGGAAATTTGTTAAATATATAGGCACATACATGGGATTCCCTGGTGGCTCAGACAATAAAGAGCCTGCCTGCAGTGTGGGAGACCTGGGTTCGATCTCTGGGTCAAAAAGCTGCCCTGGAGAAGGAAATGGCAACCCACTCCAGTATTCTTGCCTGGAGAATCCCATCAATGGAGGAGCCTGGCAGGCTACAGTCCACGGGGTCACAGAGTCTAACACGACTGAGCAACTTCTTTATCTTTTATGTACATACATACATAAACAAAATACAACAGCAACAAATGAAAAATAACAGGTGTTGGCAAGAATATGGGAAAACTAAAGCCCCCATTTCCTTCTGGTGGGGATGTAAAACAGTACAGTTTCTTTGGAAAACAGTTTTGATTCTCAAAAATTTAAACATAGAGTTACCATATGACTCAACAATTCCACTTCTAGGTATATCCGAGAGAATTGAAAACATATGCCCCAAAAAACAAACTGTTACACAAAAGTTCATAGCAGCATTATTCATAACTGACGAAAAGTAGGAAAAAATGCCCATTCACTGATAAATGAATGAAAAATGTTAATATCAATGCAGTAGAATATTATTTGGCCTGAAATAGTAAAAGAGTTCTGATTCATGCTACAGCCTTGATGAACATCGAAAACATTATAAGTGAAAGAAGTAAGATAAAAAAAAAGAGCACATACTGTGTGATTACATTTGTGTGAAATATCCTGAATAAGTAAATGCATAGAGACAGAAAGATTAGTGGTTACCTAGGTCTTGAGACGGAGAAGGCAATGGCAACCCACTCCAGTACTCTTGCCTGGAAAATCCCATGGATGGAGGAGCCTGGTAGGCTGCAGTCCATGAGGTCGCGAAGAGTCGGACACGACTGAGCGACTTCACTTTCCCTTTTCACTTTCATGCATTGGAGAAGGAAATGGCAACCCACTCCAGTGTTCTTGCCTGGAGAATCCCAGGGACGGGGGAGCCTGGTGGGCTGCCATCTATGGGGTCGCACAGAGTTGGACACGACTGAAGCGACTTAGCAGCAGCAGCAGGAGGTCTTGAGAGCTGGGCATATGGTAAGTGAGGAGGAAAGAAATACTGATGGCAATATGCAGGGAATTTCTTTGCAGGAGGGTGATGAAAATATTTTGGAATTAGCCTTTATTGTACAACAATCATATATATATCTAATTTTTATATCATGACTGTAGGGTAAAAAAGTGAATTGTAAACTTTAAAAAGACAGTCTTTATGTATGTGAGGGCTTCCCTGGTGGCTCAGACAATAAAGAATCTGCCTGCAATGCGGGAGACTGGGGTTCGATCCCTGGGTCGGGAAGATCCCCTGGAGAAGGGAATGGCTTACCACTTCAGTATTCTTGCCTGGAAAATCCCATGGACAGAGGAGCCTGGGGAGTTAAAGTCCATGGAGTTGCAAAGAGTTGAACATGACAGAGCAACTAACATTTTCAAAGCTCATATACCTTATAAATTAAGGTTTATGACACATGCATGATCTGTGTTAGAGCAGCCACTCTCTGCTTTGTATAGTATCAGGCCCAGGGTTATATTAGGGCTTCCCAGGTGGCTCAGTGGGTAAAGAATCCATCTGACACAGGTTTGATCCCTGAGTTGGGAAGATCCCCTGGAGGAGGACTTGGCAACCCATTCCAGCATTCTTGCCTGAAGAATCCCATGGACAGAGGAGCCTGGCGGGCCATGCAGTCCATGGGATCGCAAAGAATCAGACACAACTGACATGATCGAGCACAGCATACATATGGCCTTTTCACATGTTGGAATTATTTAGTGGATTGACTTTTACTCTTTATTATCTGTCTCCTCCACTAGAATGTGCACTCCATTATAAGGGAGACTATGTCTGTCTTTTTCAGCATTTCCTAACATATTGCCAGACATGGAATCAGTGCTCTTGAAAGAAGAAATAAGTGAATGTGTTTGGGGCTTATTTGCATTTATATGTCAAACACCTGCCTTTCTAGATCTCATCATTTAGTGAGTTACCTATCTTTGAGGGAGAGCTATTACGGCACCATTTTTTTTCTGGTTGTCATAGCAACCCACTGGCCTCCAGAGTTACAAGTTAATTCTGACACATTTATTGTCCCAGAAGTCCAGCAGTATTTTCAATTATGAGATAATGATGCTATTATAAATCACATTTCTCATACTAAAAGGGGGGCATTGTGGGGTTTTCACTTTATCTTTTCTGAAAATGGAAGAGAATTAGAAAGGAAACAAACCTGTTCATACTGATAAATGCTAGGAAGAACAGAACAAAACAGTATGACACACATCTTTACTGCTAATCCTTTCCTATTTCCTCCAAGTTCTCCACCTTTCCATAAGCATCATGAATTTTGTTTAGTTTTCTGCTATTACCAAAATTTTGAAAGGTAAATACTACAAAATAAACTCTAAAGAGTTCTGCTACAGCTTAAATATTTTCTTGTTTTTCTCCTTGTTGGTGTTGCTTTAACCTGTCATGTGAAGGGGCTTCTCTGGTGGCTCAGTGGTAAAGAATCTGCCTGCCAAATGCAGGAGACAGTTTCAATCCTTGATCCGGGAGGATACCACATACCTCAGAGCAGCTAAGCCTGTGCGTGCCCCACAACTATTGAACATATGCTCTAGAGACTGGCGGAGAAGGCAATGGCACCCCACTCCAGTATTCTTGCCTGGAAAATCCCATGGACGGAGGAGCCTGATGGGTTTCAGTCCATGGGGTCGCGAAGAGTTGGACATGACTGAGCGACTTCACTTTCACTTTCATGCATTGGAGAAGGAAACGGCAACCCACTCCAGTGTTCTTGCCTGGAGAATCCCAGGGACAGAAGGGCTTGGTGGGCTACAGTCCATGGGGGTGCAGGGAGTCAGACAAACTGAGTGACTGACTACGCATATTTCCAAATTTTTGTGTGTTTTGGAGGTGGGAGACCTACATGTTTTTCTGGCCGCCATACACCAAGTCTTTCCCCATCACTAGCGTATCATTCGGAGAAGTCAATGGCAACCCATTCCAGTACTCTTGCCTGCAAAATCCCATGGACAGAGGAGCTTGGTAGGCTGCAGTCCATGGGGTCGCTGATGATTGAGCAACTTCACTTTCCCTTTTCACTTTCATGCATTGGAGAAGGCAATGGCAACCCACTCCAGTGTTCTTGCCTGGAGAATCCCAGGGACGGGGGAGCCTGGTGGGCTGCTGTCTATGGGGTCGCACAGAGTCGGACACGACTGACGCGACTTAGCAGCAGCAGCATCATTAACCATGTATCAGTGATGTGGTCATCTTTGTATTAATTTTTGTGAAATGTCACTATGCAGGGGGACAAGGAAGGGCATCTTTTATGATTGTGTATATGATGAATTTCATAAATTTGGAGATGGATTGACTATATGATGTTGGATATAAGTTTAGGGAAATATCAAACATTATCCATCCTGTTTCCCAATGATTGGAACATATAAATATTGAAAGATTAATTACTATGTTCAGCTGAATTTAAAGTGGAAATCCTAAAACAAAATCTTGGCACAAAAGTATCGAGCAGGGTAGCGTAATTCGGGGCGCCGGGGGCGGGCGGGCCGCGCGGCGCCGCTGCAGCGACGTTGTGAATCGCCGGCTGCGCGGCCGTGAGTGTGCGCTTTTCCCGGGCCCGGCCGCGTCGTCCCGCAGGCATGAGCCACGACCGCGCCACCACCTTTTCTCGCCCGACGGCCACCTTTTCCAAGTGGAGTACGCGCAGGAGGCCGTGAAAAAGGGCTCGACCGCGGTCGGTGTTCGAGGAAAAGACGTTGTTGTTCTTGGTGTGGAGAAGAAGTCAGTGGCCAAACTGCAGGATGAAAGGACAGTGCGGAAGATCTGTGCTCTGGATGATAATGTCTGCATGGCATTCGCCGGCCTCACTGCTGATGCAAGAATACTCATCAACAGGGCCCGGGTGGAGTGCCAGAGCCACCGACTGACTGGAGGGCCCGGTCGCCGTGGAATACATCACCCGTTATATTGCCAGTCTGAAGGGGCGCTACACGCAGAGCAATGGGCGCCGGCCGTTCGGCATCTCTGCTCTCATTGTGGGTTTTGACTTGGACGGCACCCCTCGACTCTATCAGACTGACCCCTCGGGCACATACCATGCCTGGAAGGCCAATGCTATAGGCCGGGGTGCCAAATCAGTGCGTGAATTCCTGGAGAAGAATTATACTGACGAAGCCATTGAAACAGATGATCTGACTATTAAGCTGGTTATCAAGGCCCTTCTGGAAGTGGTTCAGTCAGGTGGCAAAAACATAGAGCTTGCTGTCATGAGGCGAGATCAACACCTCAAGATTTTAAATCCTGAAGAGATTGAGAAATACGTTGCTGAGATTGAAAAAGAGAAGAAAATGAAAAGAAGAAACAAAAGAAAGCATCATGATGAAATGAAATTTTGCTTGTAACGATTTTTAAATTCAAATCATGGCTGATTTCCAAAAGGATACATAAGCGTTTCCACTCCATTTATCCATAATGTCCAATTATCCTACAATAAATTTGCCTATTTTAAAAAAAAGTATCAAAGTTATTCTTTGTGTATAAATAATATATGATAGCCTATGATAAAATGTTTAATATAAAGTAGATCAAAATATTAATGCCTCATAATATTATGGAGAAGATGTTCAACATAAAATAACAGGTATTAGACCAACAAGCAAGAAAATCACAACTTGAATAAGAAAAGACAATCAACTGATTCAGCATGTCAGATGTTAGAATTATCTCAGAAAGATTTAAAGCATCCATCTTAAAGATGCTCTAGGATTGCTATAAATTCTCTTGAAATAACTGAATACTGGAAAATCTCAGTAAAGTTATTTCTTAAAAGTTCAAATTTTAAAATTAGAAAATATCATAACTACTCTACTTGATGGACCAAACAGTACAGTGGAGATGACAGAGGAGAGAATCAGTGTGTCCTTCAGTACATATCAATAGAATTTACCCCGCCTAAAAAACAGGAAAATAGGAAACAAATGAACAGGACTTCTAAGCCCTGTGGGACACTAGCAAAATGTTCAAAATTTGTATCAAGTACCACGAGGGGAGGAAGAGAATGGAACTGAAAGAATATTGGAAGAAATAATTGCTGAAAACTTCCCAAATTTGTTAAAAGACACAAACCTATGGAGTCAAGAATCTGAGCAAGCCCCAAATGGTAAAAACCTAAAGAAATTTCTTCCAAGATACATCATGATTAAGCTTCTTGAAACCAAAGGGAAGGAAAAAAAAACCTTGAAAGTAGTCGGAGGAAAATGACAAATTACCTACCAGTCAGTTCAGTTCAGTTCAGTCGCTCAGTCGTGTCCGACTCTCTGCGACCCCATGAATCACAGCACGACAGGCCTCCCTGTCCATCACCAACTCCCGGAGTTCACTCAAACTCATGTCCATCGAATCGGTGATGCCATCCAGCCATCTCATTCTCTGCCGTCCCCGTCTCCTCCCGCCCCCAATCCCTTCCAGCATCAGAGTCTTTTCCAGTGAGTCAACTCATTGCATGAGGTGGCCAAAGTATTGGAGTTTCAGCTTTAGCATCAGTCCTTCCAATGAACACCCAGGATTGATCTCCTTTAGAATGGACTGATTGGATCTCCTGTAGGACAACATCAGTTTGAATAATGAAGAATTTCTCTTCTAAAACCAGGGAAAGCAGAAGGAAGTGGTATAAAATGTGTGTGTGTGTGGTTTTTGGTTTGGAGTTTTTTTGAGGGAAAGAAAATGAAAGTAGTATTTGTTCAGTTGTGTCTGACTCTTTGTGACCCCATGGACTGTAGCCCGCTAGGCTCCTCTATCATGGAATTCTCTAGGCAAGAATACTGGAGTGGGTTGCCATTCTCTTCTCCAGGGGATCTTCCCGACCCAGGGATCAAACCTGGATCTCCTACATTGCAGGAAGATTCTTTTGAAGATTCTTTTGAGCCACCAGGGAAACCCTTTTTTTGGCGGGGGTGGGGGCGGCGGGAGGGGTGTGGTGGTGATGTAAATAACAGAATGGGCTTCCCAGGTGGCACTAGTGGTAACAAACCTGCCTGCCAATGCAGGAGACACAAGAGACGTGGATTTGGTCCCTGGGTCGGGAAGATCCCCTGGAGAAGGGCATGGCAACCCACTCCAGTGTTCTTGCCTGGAGAATCCCATGGACAGAGGAGCCTGGTGGGCTAAAGTCCGTGGGGTTGCAAAGAGTTAGACTTCTGTGTCCTCATGTGATCTTTTCTCTTTTTCTGTCTCTTCCTCTTCTTCTTTTTTTAATTTGAAGGATAACTGACCCACAACACTATTAGTTCCAGATGTACTACATGGTGACCCAATACTTGTATGAATTACAAAATGGTCACCATGATAATACTAGTTACTATCGGTCATCAGAGTTATTGCAACATTACTGACCACACTCCCATGCTTCGTCCCCAGTACTCATTTATAACTTCTCTGTCTTCCTCTTGACCTTATATGTGTCCTTAAATAGGAGGAGTCTCTTAGAGGCAACATATAGTTGATTCTTGTTTTTTAAAATCCTTTTCATTGGTGACTTCTATCCATTTATATTAAGAGTAAGTGTTGATATTAGGGATTTACTGATGCCATCCTGTTCACTGCTTTCTGGCCTTTTGTAATTCCATTGTTTCCTTTTCCCTCTGCTTCTCGCTTGCCTTTGTAAATTGGTGACTTCCCACAGAGGCATGCTCTGTTTCCTCTTTATCATTTGTGAGCCCACTCTAGGTTTTTGGTTTTTTGTTTTCTTTATTTACTTTATTTAATCAATTAGTTTTTGGCTGAGCTGACTCTTTGTTGCTGCACTCGGCCTTTCTCTAGCTGCGGCGAATGACGGCTACTCCAGTTGTGCTCAGGCTTCTCATCGGGGTAGCCTCTCTTGTTGCAGGGCATAGGCTCCAGGCTGCAGGAGCTCAGCAGCTGTGGCTCATGGGCTCAGTAGTTTTGGCTTGCAGGCTGAATTCCCCCTCGGGTGTCTGGAATCCTCCTGGACTAGAGATCAAACCTGTGTCCCCTGCACTGGCAGGTGGATTCCCAACTGCTGCACGACCAGGGAAATCCCCCTCGAGGTTTTTGCTTTGTGGTTACTATAAGGCTTCCATTTATATTTTTGAGGTTTTATCTCTTTTTTCAATTCTATATCCATTAATCAAATTAGTACCTATGGTTGTTTTATTACCTTGTTCCTTTAACCTTTTTTTAAACATTATTTATTTACTTTTGGCAGCAGCGGGGCTTTGTCACTGCGCTCGGGCTTTCTCGAGTTGTGGCGAGCGGGCTCTCAGTTGCAGTATGTGGGTTTCTTATCCTGGTGGTATCTCGCTGCGGCTCAGGGACTCCAGAGCATGTGGGCTCAGTGGTCATGGCACATGGGTTTAGTTGCTCCATGGTATGTGGGATCTTCCTGGACCACAGATCGAACCCTTGTCCCCTGCATCGTCAGGCAGATTCTCAACCACTGAACTGAGAAACTAGTACGGGTTAAGTCCTCTTTAACCTTTATACTACAGTTAAGGGGTTAATACACCATCTTCTAATTCATTGGAAAGACTGATGCGGAAGCTGAAGCTCCAATACTTTGGCCACCTGATCAAAGATCTGACTCATTGGAAAAGACCCTGATGCTGGGAAAGATTGAAGGCAGGAGGAAAAGGGGACGACCGAGGATGAGATGATTGGATGGCATCACCAACTCAATGGACATTAGTTTGAGTGAACTCTGGGAGCTGGTGATGGACAGGGAGGCCTGGTGTGCTATGATTTATGGGGTCTCAAAGAGTCAGACACGACTGAGTGACTGAACTGAACTGAAATCTGTATATACACCATTACCAGTGTGTTAGATACTTTCATATGTTTTCATTTCACTAATTAGCATCTTCTTTTGGCTTTAAGAACTCTATGCAGCATTTACTTCAAGATAGGTCTAGTGGTGGTAAACTCCCTCAGCTGTTGTATCTCAGAAAGTCTTTACTTCTCCTTTGTAACTTTGCTGGATAGAGTATTCTGGCCTGGCATTTTTTTTCATCAATACTTTGAATATGTCATTCCATTCTTTTGGCCTGTACAGTTTTTCCTGAAAAATCTTCTCACTGACTAATGGGGCTCAATCAGTTCAGTTCAGTTCAGTTGCTCAGTCGGGTCCGACTCTTTGCAACCCCATGGACTGCAGCACGCCAGGCCTCCCTGTCCATCACCAACTCCCGGAGCTTACTCAAACTCATGTCCATTGAGTTGGTGATGCCATCCAACCATCTCATCCTCTGTCGTCCCCTTTGCCTCTTGCCCTCTATCTTTCCCAGCATCAGAGTCTTTTCAAATGAGTCAGTTCTTCGCATCAGGTGGCCAAAGTATTGGAGTTTCCGCTTCAACATAAGTACTTCCAATTAATATTCAGGACTGATTTCCTTTAGGATTGACTGGTTAGATCTCCTTGCTGTCCAATGGACTCTCAAGAATCTTCTCTAACACTGCAGTTCAAAAGCATCAATTCTTTGGCGATCAGCTTTCTTTACAGTCCAACTCTCACATCCATACATGACCACGGGGAAAACCATAGCTTTGACTAGACGGACCTTTGTTGGCAAAGTAATGTCTCTGCTTTTTAATGTCTAGGTTGGTCATAACTTGTCTTCCAAGGAGCAAGTGTCTTTTAATTTCATGGCTGCAGTCACCATCTGCAGTGATTTTGGAGCCCCAAAAATAAAGTCTGTCACTGTTACCATTGTTTCCCCATCTATTTGCCATGAAGTGATGGGACCTCTGCCATGATCTTAGTTTTCTGAATGTTGAGTTTTAAGCCAGCTTTTTCACTCTCCTCTTTCACTTTCATCAAGAGGTTCTTTAGTTCTTCATTTCCTACCATAAAGGTGGTGTCATCTGCATATCTGAGGTTGTTGATATTCCTCCCGGCAATCTTGATTCCAACTTGTGCTTCCTCCAGCCCAGCATTTCTCATGATGTAGTTTCTCTGCAGATAAGTTAAATAAGCAGGGTGACAAATTACAGGGTGACAGTATACAATGGGGTTCATTTGTAGATTATGATCTTTTTATTCTGGTTTCTTTTTAGGATTCTGTCACTGTCTTTGATTTTTGGCAGTTTCATTATAATGTGTCTTGGAGAAGGTTGTTTTGCATTGAGAAAATAGGGTGATCTCATGAACTTGGATGTCTGATTCTCTACCCAGGATTGGGACATACTTGGCTATTATTTTTTTATTAATTTATTTTTAATTGGAGGATAATTTTTTTTTACAGTGCTGTGTTCGTTTCTGCCATACAACAATGTGAATCAGCCATAATTATATACACATTCCCTCTCTCTTGAGCCTTCCTCCTGCCTGCCCCCACCCCACCCCTCCCATCATCACAGAGCACAGGCTGGTCTCCCTGTGTTATAATAGCTGCTCCTCACTAGCTATCTATTTTATACATGATAGTGTGTATATGTCAACGCTACTTTCTCAATCCTTTAAACACATTTTCTGACCACTTTCCCCACTCTTCTGCTTCCAGAGCCTAATTATTCTAATATTTGTATTGTATATTTGGTAGTGATTTAGTCGCTAAGTCGTGTCCAACTCTTGCGACCCCATGGACTGTAGCCCACCAGCCTCCTCTGTCCATGGGATTCTCCAGGCAAGAATACTGGAGTGGGTTGCCATTTCCTTCTCCAGGGGATCTTCCTGACCCAGGGATCGAACCCGGGTCTCCCGCATTGCAGGCAGATTCTTTACCAACTGAACTACAAGGGAAGCCCATGGATTTTTGCTTAATTCCCTTTCATTATTTATATTTCTGTTAAATATCTCATTTTGTTCATGTTTTAACTCATTTCATTGATCTGACTACTTGTGTTTTCTTTTAGTTACTTGTGTCTCCTCAAAGCAGCTGTTTTTAATTCTTTATGTGCCTTTGATTCTGGTTATCGGAGGATTGTTATCTTTTGTTTTTTCATGACATGTTTCCTTGTCTCTTTGTGTTCCTTGTAGTTTTGCTTTGCATTTTGCATTTTGCTGCTTTCGAACTGGACATTGCAGAGAGCGCTTCACCTCTTTGCTGGTTGCCCTGGGGTGGGATACATCGTTTGCCGGTCCTGTCACATCAGAGGCTTTTCTCTGACCTTGTGCGGGCACCCCTGCTTTGCATCTCTTGCTCTCTCATGGCAGCATTCTTAGGCACTTTTTGTCTTCTCCTGTTGTTTTTGTTTGTTTGCTTTTGACCACGCCAGGCAACTTGAGGGATCTTCGTTCTCCACCAGGGATTGAACCCCAGCGCATGGCAGTGAAAACACTGAGTCCTAACCACTGACCCACCATTCTCTGGGTTTTTATAACTCACCAGGCTGGCTGCTGAAAACTGCTCCTCTGTTTTCCAGCAGGTGGAGTTACAGCTCAAGTTTGTGAGTTCCTCCTTTGCCCATAGACCTTTTTTACTTTTTGGACAGCACTGCCAGACAGAGCTCACACTCATTGCTGCGTTCAGGAGCACGCACAAGGAGCCAGCCACAGATCTGCGGGAGATGGTCATGGCCTATATGGGAAAAGAATCTAAAAAAGAGTGCGTATATGTGTAACTGGTTCTCTTTGCTGTACAGAGAAGGTAACAACATTGTAAATCAACTATACTCCAGTAAAAATTAAAAAAAAAAAAGTAGAGCTAGTTGTTGTTCAAATGCTCAGTTGTATCCAACTCTTTGCAACCCCATGGACTGCATCACGCCGGGCTTCCCTGTCCTTCACTCTCTCCCAGAGCTTGCTCAAACTCATATCCATTGAGTCAATGATGCCATCCAACCATCTCATCCTCTGTAACCCACTTTTCCTCCTGCACTCAATCTTTCCCAGCATCAGGGTCTTTTCCAATAAGTCAGTTATTCGCATCAGGTGGCCAAAGTATTGGAGCTTCAGCATGAATCCTTCCAATAAATATTCAGGGTTGAAGTCCCCTAGGATTGAGTGAGATTCCCTTAGGATCTCCTTGCAGTCCGAGGGACTCTCAAGAGTGTTCTCCACACCGCAGTTCAAAAGCACCAATTCTTTGCAGTCAGTCTTCCTTATGGTCCAACTCTCACCTCCGTACATCACCACCGGAAAACCATAGCTTTGGCTGGATGGACCTTTGTCAGGAAGGTACCAATACTTAATGGTTTATAGCTTATACTGTATAGAATTCATTCAACTGCTAAAGAACCTTATAATCTGTATCCTGGAACTGCCACTGTTCTTGAGTGAGCCTGGTGCAGTAGTCATAGGGTGAAGTACTCCTTGAGGGTCTTGGATGAAATTCCTACCGAAATCCTGGGTGCAGTCAGCAGAAACTGTGTTCCTTTAATGCCCTTTGATATTCTTTATCTTTCCCAATCTCCTTCCCCCCAGTTATGCATGTCCCACTTCAGTACTCTGGGTGCTGGAAAGAAATGGGTTTCTGCAGCATCCTCCTAGACAGCTGGAGCAGCTACACACGCAAACACGGCTTTTCTCTCACCGCTGTGCAAGATGGTGCCGATGGCTGGTTCGGCAGTGTTATGGGGGCGGGGGGGCGGGGGGGGGAGTGGCGGCAGTGGCTAAGTTCCTCTTACCTCTTTCCTATGTGTCCAGACTCGTGTGTGTGAGAGAGTGTGTGTGTTGTGTGTGTATTTTGCTGTAACAGTGTGCGGGACTCTCACCTTGAGAAGGTTTACTTCTACAAAGTCTCTGTTATCTCTAGGTTTGTGACCAAGTCAGCACTCTCCAGATTTTACCAGCTGCAGCCCAGAGGGGTTGTGTGCATGCGTGCTAAGCCCTTTCTTTGCGACCCTCTGGACCATGCCCTGCCAGGCTCCTCTGTCTATGGGATTCTCCAGACAAGAATACTGAAGTGGGCTGCCATGCCCTCCTCCAGGGGATCTTTCACACCCAGGGATGGAACCCGCGTCTTTCGGATCTCCTGCATTGGCGAGCGAGTTCTTTACCACTAGCGCCACCTGGAGGCAGGATCACCTGCTCTTGCTGTGTCTGCAGTCCCTGCCCAGGGCTGTCTGCCTATCACTGGATGCACAGGTGAGCAAGACATTCCTACCGTGTCCCTAGGCAGATGGGGCTGGATCCTTCAGCTGGCACAGAGGAGCTTTTGTCAATGGGTGGAGGACCGACCAGTGATGTTTTGCTGCTGCTGCTAAGTCACTTCAGTCGTGTCCAACTCTGTGTGACCCCATAGATGGCCTCCTACTAGGCTCCCCCATCCCTGGGATTCTCCAAGCAAGAACACTGGAGTGGGTTGCCATTTCCTTCTCCAAGTGATGTTTTATACTACTCTAATGCTGATGTCACTCCCCATATAAACTTTAGAATCAGTTTGTTGTTATCCAGAAAATATCTTGCTGAGATGTTGGTTGGAATTGCTTGAATCTATAGATCAAATCGAGAAGAAGAGTTGCTGTTTTTACTTTAAAGGAGTATTAACAAATTATGAAGAATTTGAGTCACTCAAGAACAATGAGCAATTCCAGGATACGGACTCTATGGTTCTTTAGCCCTTGAATGAATTCTATACAGTATAAACTATAAGCGTTAGTCAGTCTTGTCCGACTCTGCGACCCCATGGACTGCAGCCCACCAGACTGCTCTGTCCATGGGATTCTCCAGGCAAGAATACTGGAATGAGTTGCCATACCCTTCTCCAGGGGATCTTCCTGACCCAGGGATTGAACCTGGGTCTCCTGCACTGCAGGCAGATTCTTTACTGTCTGAGCCACCAGGGATGTTTAAAGTATTGGCCTTGGAGAGTAGCATGGAAATGTACGCACTACCATAGGTAAAATACATAGCCAGTGGGAATTTGCTGTTTGCCTCAGGGACTTCAAACCAGGCTCTGTGACAGCCTGGAGGGGTGGGAGGGAGGTTCAGGAGGGAGGGGATGTATGTATACCTGTGGCTGATTCGTGTTTATGCACAGCAGAAACCAACACAGTATTGTAAAGCAATTATCCTTCAATTAAAAATAAATAAATTAAAAAATAAAGTGTTGGCCCAAACTCTACTTTCTAAAAAGAATTTTACTGGAGTATAGTTGATTTACAATGTTGTGTTACTTTCTGCTGTACAGCAAAGTGAATCAGTTATCCATATACATATATCCACTCACTTTAGATTCTTTTCCCATTTAGGCCATTACAGAATATTGAGTAGAGTTCCCTGTCCTTGTTAGTTATCTATTTTATATATAAAATAAATTATATTTTATATATAATAGTGTGTATATATTGGTCTCAATCTCCCCACACACACACCTTTTGCCCCCTGAAAACCAGAAGTTTGTTTACTACATCTGTAATTCTGTGTCTGTTTTTTAATGAGTTCATTTGCACCATCTTTTAAGATTTCATCTGTAAGTGATATCATACAATATGTGTCCTTCTCTGTCTGACCTACTTCACTCAGTATGACAATCCATCCATGTCACTACAAACAGCCCAGCTCTACTTCTCTGGTTCACTTTTTATTCTTGTTTTTCTTTAGCTTAACTGAATAAGCATCAACAGGTGGTCTAATAAGAGTACTCTATTGTGTCATTTTATGGAAATGTCAGTGATCAATAAAATATAGTCCTTCCCTTCAGGAGCTTCCAATTGAGTTCCTATGAAAGTAATCAACTATACGACAATGTGGCATGATATATGTAGGAATTGTTCTGAGGAATGTTTTTGAGTGAGTAGGGCAAAGTTTATTATTCGAAGCATTTCTCAGAGAGGAAATACGTGCCAGACAAGCCTAGCCGAAACTATTTTCAACCCTGTGGAATTAAGTGCACAAGAGATATTTTCACCAGCTTCTGGACGGAGGTTCGTGACATTGTACAGGAGACAGGGACCAAGACCATCCCCATGGAAAAGAAATACAAAAAAGCAAAATGGCTCTCTGAGGAGGCCTTATAAATAGCTGTGAAAAGAAGAGAAGTGAAAAGCAAAGAAAAGGAAAAATATAAGCATCTGAATGCAGAGTTCCAAAGAATAGCTAGGAGAGATAAGAAAGCCTTCCTCAGAGATCAATGCAAAGAAATAGAGGAAAACAACAGAATAGGAAAAGCAAGAGATCTTTTCAAGAAAATTAGAGATATCAAGGGAACATTTCATGCAAAGATGGGCTCGATAAAGGACAGAAATGGTATGGACCTAACAGAAGCAGAAGATATTAAGAAGAGGTGGCAAGAATACACAGAAGAACTGTACAAAAAAGATTTTCATGACGAAGATAATCATGATGGTGTGATCACTCACCTGGAACCAGACATCTTGGAATGTGAAGTCAAGTGGGCCTTAGAGAACATCACTATGAACAAAGCTAGTGGAGGTGATGGAATTCCAATTGAGCTATTTCAAATCCTGAAAGATGATGCTGTGAAAGTACTGCACTTAATTTGCCAGCAAATTTGGAAAACTCAGCAGTGGCCACAGGACTGGAAAAGGTCAGTCTTCATTCCAATCCCAAAGAAAGGCAATGCCAAAGAATGCTCAAACTACCACACAGTTGCACTCATCTCACATGCTAGTAAAGTCATGTTCAAAATTCTCCAAGCCAGGCTTCAGCAATATGTGAACCGTGAACTCCCAGATGTTCAAGCAGGTTTTAGAAAAGGCAGAGGCACCGGAGATCAAATTGCCAACATCTGCTGGATCATGGAGAAAGCAAGAGAGTTCCAGAAAAACATCTATTTCTGCTTCATTGACTATGCCAAAGCCTTTGACTGTGTGGATCACAATAAACTGTGGAACATTCTGAAAGAGATGGGAATCTCAGACCACCTGACCTGCCTCTTGAGAAACCTGTATGCAGGTCAGGAAGCAACAGTTAGAACTGGACATGGAACAACAGACTGGTTCCAAATAGGAAAAGGAGTACGTCAAGGTTGTATATTGTCACCCTGCTTATTTAACTTATATGCAAAGTACATCATGAGGAATGCTGGGCTGGAAGAAGCACAAGCTGGAATCAAGATTGCCAGGAGAAATATCAATAACCTCAGATATGCAGATGACACCACCCTTGTGGCAGAAAGTGAAGAGGAACTCAAAGGCCTCTTGATGAAAGTGAAAGAGGAGAGTGAAAAGGTTGGCTTGAAGCTCAACATTCAGAAAACGAAGATCATGGCATCTGGTCCCATCACTTCATGGGAAAGAATTGGGGAAACGGTGGAAACAGTGTCAGACTTTATTTTTCTGGGCTCCAAAATCACTGCAGATGCTGATTGCAGCCAGGAAATTAAAAGACGCTTACTCCTTGGAAGGAAAGTTATGATCAACCTAGATAGCATATTAAAAAGCAGAGACATTACTTTGCCAACCAAGGTCCGTCTAGTCAAGGCTATGGTTTTTCCCGTGGTCATGTATGGATGTGAGAGTTGGACTGTGAAGAAAGCTGATCGCCAAAGAATTGATGCTTTTGAACTGTGGTGCTGGAGAAGACTCTTGAGAGTCCCTTGGACTGCAAGGAGATCCAACCAGTCCATTCTAGAGGCGATCAATCCTGGGTGTTCATTGGAAGGACTGATGCTAAAGCTGAAACTGCAATACTTTGGCCACCTCATGCGACGAGTTGACTCACTGGAGAAGAGTCTGATGCTGGGAGGGATTGAGGGTGGGAGGAGACGGGGACGACAGAGAATGAGATGGCTGGATGGCATCACCGACTCGATGGACATGAGTTTGAGTGAAGTCCGGGAGTTGACGATGGACAGGGAGGCCTGGCGTGCTGTGATTCATGGGGTCGCGGAGAGTCGGACACGACTGAGCGACTGAACTGAACTGATAGCCTTGTTAACATGTGATAATTTCAGCTAAGGGACTCTGCCAACATGTACATGTACCCATTCTCCCCAAACTCCCCTCCCACCCAGGCTGCGCTGAGTAGAGCCCCTGTGCTGTCCAGTAGGTCCTTGTTGGTTATCCATTGTAAATACAGCGGTGCATACATTACATATCCATTCCAGACTCCCTAATCATCCCTTTCTCCCATCCTTCTCCGGGGCCACCATACGCTTGTTCTCTAAGTCTGTGAGTTTCTTTCTGTGTTGCAAGTATCATTTCTTTTTAGAGTCCACATGTAAGGGATGTCATGCGGTATTTCTCCTTCTCTGTCTGACGGACTTCACTCAGTGTGAAAATCTCCAGGCCCATCCCTGTTGCTGCAAATGGCATTATTTCATTCTTCCTTAGTGGCGGAGTAATGCTCCACTGAATGTGTATGTGCCACATCTTCTCTGTCCGTTCCTCTGTCGATGGACATTTAGGTCGCTTCCATGTCTTGGCTATTGTAAGCAGTGCTACAGTGAACATTGGGGTGCATGTATCCTTTCAGATTACGCTTTGCTCCGGATCGAAACCAGGTCCCCTGCATTGGGAGCAAGAGTCTTAGCCACTTGACCACCAGGTCAGTCCTTGTACACTCTTTAATAATAGCCACTCTGACTAACATGAGGTGGTGCTTCCTTGTAGTTTTGATTTGTATTCCTGCATATCATTGACTTTTTGAGCAGTCCAGCAAAGTTGTTTTGTAGAATACTTTACATTCTGGATTTGTCTGGCTGCTTCCTCATAGTGTTTGTAGCTGTATGTTTAATTTTGTGTGTCAGCTTGAGTGGATCACAAGGTGCCTGGATATTTGTATAAGCATTTTTTCCAGATGTGTCTATGAGGATGTTTCTAGAGATTAGCACTTGAATTGGTAGACAGTAAAGCGACTTAGCAGGGAGAAGGCAATGGCAACCCACTCCAGTACTCTTGCCTGGAAAATCCTATGGGTGGAGGAGCCTGGTAGGCTGCAGTCCATGGGGTCGCGAAGAGTCAGACACGACTGAGTGACTTCACTTTCACTTTTCACTTTCATGCATTGGAGAAGGAAATGGCAGCCCACTCCAGTGTTCTTGCCTAGAGAATCCCAGAGACGGCGGAGCCTGGTGGGCTACCATCTATGGGGTCGCACAGAGTCGGACACGACTGAAGTGACTTAGCAGCAGCAGCAAAGCGACTTAGCAGCAGCAGCAAAGCATATTGCCTACCCCATAGAGATGAGTGTGTGTGCTCAGTTGTGTCTGACTTTTTGCCACCCCATGGACTGTAGCCTGCCAGGCTCCTCTGTCCATGTAATTTTCCAGGCAAGAATAAATACTGGAGTGGATTGCCATTTCCTTCTCTAGGGGATCTTCCCAACCCAGGGATCGAACCTGTCTCCTGCATTGGCAAGCGGATTCTTTACCACTGCGCCACCAGGGTGAAAAAGTGTTAGTCGCTCAGTCATTTCTCTTTGCAACCCCATGGACTGTAGCCCACCAGGCTCCTCTACTCACAGGATTCTCCAGTTAAGAGTACTGAGGGGTTCCATTCCCTTCTCCAGGGGGTCTTCCTTCCCCAGGGATTGAACCCAGGTCTCCCACATGGCAGACAGATTCTTTACCATCTGAGCCACCAGGGAAGCCTGCCACCTGGGTCGGTATCATCCAATCCAGTAAAGGCCAGAAGAGAACAAACAGGCAGAGGAAGAGAGAATGCACGCTCTCTGACTGAATTTAGACATCAGTCTTCTCCTGCCTTCTGGCTGGGATCTGTGCCACGAGAGCTTCTTTCTCGAGTCTTTGGACTCTGCCTCGAACTGCACCACCAGCTTTCCTGGCTCTTCAGCTGTATACACAGCAGCTCATGAGACCTCTCAGCCTCTATGTCCATTTAATCCGTTCCTTGTAATATATCTCTTCTTCTCACAAAAGAATATGACAGTGACAGCGGGACATCCCTTCCCAGATCAGGTTATGGAGAAAACTGTGGCATGGGCTCCATCTCTCTCTCCTTCTCCCCCTGGCTCTCCTTTCATGCTGGGATAGTATGGAACGGGCAGAATTCCTCATTCCAACAGTATTTAGGAAACTGAAACCTAATAACAATTTTGAGAAAGAGCTCATAAACAGATTCTGCAGTGCTAGTGGTGTTTTGAGATGACCGCGCCCCTGGCCTACAGCTCGTTATGACCTCATGAGAAACAGGGAACCAGGAAAACCCACCTAAATCTTTCCGATGTTTCCTGGCGGCAGAAACTATAGGGTAATAAACATTGCTTATTTTAAAGGTGCTGAACTTAAGTGTTATTGTTTTCCAACAATGAACATTTACCCTAAGCTGTTCAGCTCCTGGTTTTATATTCCACTAAAAATTATTGCCTGACTCTTTTTTACAAGTTTGCAAGTTGCTATTCTTCTGTAAAGAAAGCTTTCTTTTATTTTTTCTTTATTTTTTTTCCTGAGTGGGAAGATAATTACATCTTATTTTCAATCAATATTATTATTTCCTCTTCAAAAGCAAGAGGGCAGATTAAGGGTCCCCAGGTTTTAGACTCCCTCACAGAATAACAAGCGACTATCCAGGCAAGAACACTTGTGTGGGGACTTCCCTGGTGGTCCAATGGTTAGGACTCAGCCCTTTGACTGCTGGGAACCTGGGTTCCATCCCTGGTTGGGGAACTAAGATCCCACAAGCTGTGTGATGCAGCAAAAAGAAAAAAAAAGAATAGCTGTGTGAAAATTCTAGATCCCAGCAGGGAGGATGAAGAACCCCTTGAACAACAAAACTGAGCAAAGCCACATTAGGAGGGTGTGAAGAGGTTTCCCTTTGACCACCCCTCTCCCAGGCTGGCACAGCACCACATAGACAGCGTACTCCTGTGCCTACGGTTTTTCCAGTGGGGAGAGCCCGAGGCTGACATCCAGTTTGGCCGGGATTCCGGAGGGCCTCCCCAGAGGACACACTTCTGTCTCATCTCCTAGCAAACACTGGGGGAATCAGCAGGGCTACACCAAACGGGGTCAACTTGAAACCAAGCAGGAGAACAGGGCACCTGACAGCCAGTGCAGGGATCACGCTGTGGCACTGTAGAGTTCTGCTGGTGGCACTGAGCAGAGCACCCCGGGAGTGATGCCATCCCCCCCACATCTGAGCCAGAGTCTCCCTGGCTGGCCAGAGAACACAGTCAGCAGTTCTGCCCAGTTTCGGTATACAACCAGCAGTCCAGCTCAGCTAAGGGGCTCATTCTACCACCCCAACTGGACAGGGAGTTGAGCTGGTAGCCTTGCCCAAATGCAGAGCACAGTTTCTCTCCCCAGGCACCCAGGGCAGCCTGAGCAAACAGCCTACATGTTACCCCTGTCCATCTGTAGAGCCCCACCTTCAGCACCACATGATGACGGCCTATGGCCCTGCCTGTTTGTTGAGCAGAGCCTGGGGCCCCAGCTGGACAGGAAGCTGGGTTGGCAACCCTGCCCAGTGGTGGGGCACAGTCTATAGACGCCCCACCAGAGAACCCAGATGGTAACCTTGTCTGCCAGCAGAGCAGAGGCCCACCCGCCCACGCCCCGCCCCGCCCCAGCCTTAGAGAACAAGAAACAGCCCTGCCCAAAGAGAGACCCCAAAGCAAGCCCTGCTGTCCTGCAGGGGCTGCCAGCTAACACCCACTGAACCCCAGACTGGGCGGGCTGGTGAAGGCTTTCTCTGCCAAAGTGAATGTGTAGACCCTGGAAGAGGAGCCCTCTTCCTCAGATAGGCAGATACCAGGGCAAGGATTCAAGAATCACAGGTAATCAGGTACACAAGACACCGTCAAAGGAAAGGAATGAAGCTCCACAAACCCTAAAATATGTAGAATTATGAATTGTATAGGACTTCCCAGGTGGAGCCAGTGGTAAAGAACCTGCCTGCCAGTGCAAGAGACGTAAGAGACGCAGGTTTGATCCCTGGATTGGGAAGATCCCCTGAAGGAAGGCATGGCAACCCAACATCAGCATTCTTGCCTGCAGAATGCTGTGGACAGAGAAGTCTTGCAGGCTACAGCCCATAGGATCGCAGAGTCAGACATGACTGAAGGGACTTAGCGTGTATGCATGCGTGAATTGTGTAATAAAGAATTCAAAATAAACTCTTAAAGAAAGTCACTGAAGCCCCCACCAAAAACCACATAGATAACTAAACGAAACAGAAAAATAACACATGAACAAAATTTCAGCAAAGAAATAGAAACCATTAAAAAAATCAGATTAGAACTCAAGAATGCAATGAATGAAATGAAATATTCAATAGAGTATCAACAGTCAGATAAAAGAAATGGTGAACTTGAAGATAAGTCTTTTGAAGTTTTCCAGTCAGAAGATCAAAGGCAAAAAAGAAAAAGAGTGAAGAAAGCATATAGGACTTACGCAACACTATCAAAGGCCGCATCGTTGGTATTATGGGAATTCCAGAAAGAGAAGAGACAGAAATGATGGAAAAATATTAGTGTCTTAGTATTTTATCTTTATTTTTATTGCACTAATACCTGGTATGTATTAGTTGCTTCCTTTTCTTTATGATTATTCTGTTTATCTTGCTAACTTCTTAAACTGGCTGTATACTTGTATACTCATTGCTTTTCCTTTTTATGTAAAGTCTACTACATTTAAGGCCTCAGTGGATAATGTTTTCCATATCCTGTAGGTTTTAAGACTTTGCATTTTTGTTATCTTTCTGTAATGATGTTGTTTTTAAATGCCATGTACTCAGTGAGTGATATAAACACATTGTAAATTTCAGTTTCCTAATAAAAATTTTTATAAAATTAAAAAAAAATTAGCATCTCTTCTGACCACGATGTTATGAAGCTAAAAATCAATAGCAGGAGAGAAATTGGAAAATTCACAAATATGTGGAAATTAAACAACGCTTTCTGAACAAATATGGGTCAAAGAAGAAATCAAAAGGAAAATTAAAAAAAAATTAGGACTAGCAAAAATAAATATACAACATACCAAAACTTATGGGATGAAATGAAAATAGTTACTTTTTTGGGGTGGGGCCACGACACAGCTTGTAGAATCTCAGTTTCCCAACCAAGCTTTGAACCCGGGCCACAGCAGTGAGTGCTGAGTGCTAATCACCAGAATACTGGAGAAGTCCTGAAAACAGTTCAGCAGGGAAGTTTATAGTGATGAATGTTTAAGAAAAAAGAAGAATCTCAAATAAACAACTCCAAACTGAACCACACCTCAAGCAACTAGAAGCAGAACAAACTAAACCAAAGAAGAAAGGGAGTAAGAAAGATTCGAATAAAAATAAGAAAAATCGAACAGAAATAAATGAATTAGAAACTAAAAAAGTAGACACCATAATCAAGTGGGAGTTATCCCTGGGATGCAAAGTTGACTTAACATACACAAGTCAATAAAAGTGATACAGCGCATTAAGAAAATGAAGAATTAAAATCATATGGTCATCTCAACCAGTGTAGAAAAATATTTGCTAAATTTCAGATAACCTGATTAAAAAATGGGCCAGGACCTAAATGGACAGTTTTCCAGAGAAGACATATAAATGGCCAACAGGTATATGAAAAGGTGTTCAACATCACTAATCTTCAGGGAAATGGAAATCAAAACCACAATTAGATACAACCTCACACTTGTTGGAGTGTCATCAAGAAGATGAGAAATAACCAGTTGATTGAGGATGTGGAGAAAAAGAGAATGCTTGAGCAGTACTGTTTGGAACTTAAATTGGTACAGCTAATATGGAAAATTGTATGAAGGTTCTTCTAAAAATTAAAAATAAAGCTACCATGTAATCCAGAAATCCCACTCCTGGGTACATAAACAAAGGAAATGAAATCAGTAGTGTGAAAAAATACCTGCATTTGTATGTTCACTGCAGCATTATTCACAATAGCCAAGAAACAGAAATACTAAATGTCCATTGGTGGATGAATAAAGAAAATGTGGCATATGGAGAGAATGTTATATTACTCAACCATGAAAAAGAAGGGCATCTTGCCATCTGAAACATGGATGAACCCGGAGGACATTCTGCTGAGTGAAATCAGCCAGGTACAGGTAAATGCTGTATGATATCACTTATAAGTGGAATGTGTTGATAAACTCTCAAACTCATAAAGCCCAAGAGTAGTATAATAGTGGTTGCCAGTGGTTGAGGGTGAAGAAACTAGGGAGAGATTTGAAATGGCACATGATTTCAATAGTAAGATGGATAAGTTCTGAGGATCTAAGGTGCAGCATGGGGACTACAGTTAATAATAGTGTATTACTACTACTACTGCTAAGTCACTTCAGTCGTGTCTGACTCTGTGTGACCCCATAGACGGCAGCCCACCAGGCTCCCCTGTCCCTGGGATTCTCCAGGCAAGAACACTGGAGTGGGTTGCCATTTCCTTCTCCATAGTGTATTATGTACTTGAAATCCGCTCAGAGCAAATCTTAAGTGTTCTCACCACAAAAAAATTTTTAAACATTTGAAATGTTACTACTCACTCGATTATAGTAATAATGACACAAAATGTATGAAATCATCATGTTACACACCTTAGCCAGGACATGGAAGCAACCCAGATGCCCATCGACAGACGAATGGCTAAGGAAGTTGTGGTATATACACACAATGGAATATTCAGTTCAGTTCAGTTCAGTCGCTCAGTCGTGTCCGACTCTCCACGACCCCATGAATCACAGCACGCCAGGCCTCCCTGTCCATCACCAACTCCCGGAGTTCACTCAGACTCATGTCCATCGAGTCGGTGATGCCATCCAGCCATCCCATTCTCTGCTGTCCCCTTCTCCTCCTACCCCCAATCCCTCCCAGCATCAGACTCTTTTCCAGTGAGTCAACTCGTCGCATGAGGTGGCCAAAGTATTGGAGTTTCAGCTTCAGCATAAGTCCTTCCAATGAACACCCAGGATTGATCTCCTTTAGAATGGACTGGTTGGATTTCCTTGCAGTCCAGGGGACTCTCAAGAGTCTTCTCCAGCACCACAGTTCAAAAGCATCAATTCTTCGGGGCTCAGCCTTCTTCACAGTCCAACTCTCACATCCATACATGACCACTGGAAAAACCATAGCCTTGACTAGACGGACCTTGGTTGGCAAAGTAATGTCTCTGCTTTTTAATATGCTATCTAGGCTGGTAATAACTTTCCTTCCAAGGAGTAAGCGTCTTTTAATTTCATGGCTGCAATCAGCATCTGCACTGATTTTGGAGCCCCCAAAAATAGTCTGACACTCTTTCCACTGTTTCCCCATCTATTTCCCATGAAGTGATGGGACCAGATGCCATGATCTTCGTTTTCTGAATGTTGAGCTTCAAGCCAACCTTTTCACTCTCCTCTTTCACTTTCATCAAGAGGCCTTTGAGTTCCTCTTCACTTTCTGCCATAAGGGTGGTGTCATCTGCATATCTGAGGTTATTGATATTTCTCCCGGCAATCTTGATTCCAGCTTGTGCTTCTTCCAGCCCAGCGTTCCTCATGATGTACTCTGCATATAAATTAAATAAGCAGGGTGACAATACAAAACCTTGACGTACTCCGTTTCCTATTTGGAACCAGTCTGTTGTTCCATGTCCAGTTCTAACTGTTGCTTCCTGACCTGCATACAGGTTTCTCAAGAGGCAGGTCAGGTGGTCTGGGATTCCCATCTCTTTCAGAATGTTCCACAGTTTGTTGTGATCCACACAGTCAAAGGCTTTGGCATAGTCAATGAAGCAGAAATAGATGTTTTTCTGGAACTCTCTTGCTTTCTCCATGATCCAGCGGATGTTGGCAATTTGATCTCTGGTGCCTCTGCCTTTTCTAAAACCTGCTTGAACATCTGGAAGTTCACAATTCACATACTGCTGAAGCCTAGCTTGGAGAATTTTGAGCATGACTTTACTAGCGTGTGAGATGAGTGCAATTGTGCGGTAGTTTGAGCATTCTTTGGCATTGCCTTTCTTTGGGATTGGAATGAAGACTGACCTTTTCCAGTCCTGTGGCCACTGCTGAGTTTTCCAAATTTGCTGGCATATTGAGTGCAGCACTTTCACAGCATCATCTTTCAGGATTTGAAATAGCTCAAATGGAATTCCATCACCTCCACTAGCTTTGTTTGTAGTGATGTTCTCTAAGGCCCACTTGATTTCACATTCCAAGATGTCTGGTTCCAGGTGAGTGATCACACCATCGTGATTATCTTCGTCGTGAAGATCTTTTTTGTACAGTTCTTCTGTGTATTCTTGCCACCTCTTCTTAATATCTTCTGCTTCTGTTAGGTCCATACCATTTCTGTCCTTTATCGAGCCCATCTTTGCATGAAATGTTCCCTTGATATCTTTAATTTTCTTGAAAAGATCTCTTGTTTTTCCTATTCTGTTGTTTTCCTCTATTTCTTTGCATTGATCTCTGAGGAAGGCTTTCTTATCTCTCCTAGCTATTCTTTGGAACTCTGCATTCATATGCTTATATCTTTCCTTTTCTCCTTTACTTTTCACTTCTCTTCTTTTCACAGCTATTTGTAAGGCCTCCTCAGAGAGCCATTTTGCTTTTTTGCATTTCTTTTCCGTGGTGATGGTCTTGGTCCCTGTCTCCTGTACAATGTCACGAACCTCCGTCCAGAGTTCTTCAGGCACTCTATCTATCAGATCTAGACCCTTAAATCTACTTCCACTGTATAATCATAAGGGATTTGATTTAGGTCATATCTGAATGGTTTAATGGTTTTCCCTCCTTTCTTCAATTTCAGTCTGACTTTGGCAATAAGGAGTTCATGATCTGAGCAAAAGTCAGATAATAGAATATTACTCAGCTATAAAAAAGAACACTTTTGAGTCAGTTCTAATGAGGTGGATGAAGCTGGAGCCTACTATGCAGAGTGAAGTAAGCCAGAAAGAGAAACACCAATATGGTATATTAACGCATATATATGGACTTTAGAAAGATGGTAACGACGACCCTTTATGCAAGACAGCAAAAGAGACACAGATGTAAAGACCAGACTTTTGGACTCTGTGGGAGAAGGCAAGGGTGCGTTGATATGAGAGAATAGCATTGAAAGTTTTATATTACCATATGTAAAAGAGCTGACCAGGGCAAGTTTGATGCATGAAGCAGGGCACTCAAAGCTGGTGCTCTGAGACAACCCAGAGGGATGGGGTGGGGAGGGAGGAGGGAGGTGAGAGGGGGTTCAGGATGGGGGACACATGTACACCCATGACTGATTCATGTCGATGTATGGCAAAAACCACCACAATATTGTAAAATAATTAGCCTCAATTAAGACAAATAAGCAGAGAAGGCAAGCCACTCCAGTACTCTTGCCTAGAAAATCCCATGGACGGAGGAGCCTGGTAGGCTGCAGTCCCTGGGGTCGCTAAGAGTTAGACACGACCGAGTGACTTCACTTTCACTTTTCACTTTCACATATTGGAGAAGGAAATGGCAACCCACTCCAGTGTTCTTGCCTGGAGAATCCCAGGGACGGGGGAGCCTGGTGGGCTTCCGTCTATGGGGCCACACAGAGTCGGACACGACTGAAGTGACTTAGCAACAGCAGCAGCAAGACAAATAAATTGACTAAAAAATCATATTGCACAACCTTAGTATATATATATAATTTTTACTTGTCAGTCATACCTCAAATAAAGCTGGGGCTGGGAAAGAAGTGTATTGTTTAATTGTCATGCATTTGGGGCTTTTCCAGCTATTTTTCTATCATTGATTTCTAGTATTTGCACAGTGATGTGAGAGGATATATATTTGGCCATACTACCTGACCTGCGGGACCTTCGTCCCCCCAACCAGGGACTGAACCCAGGCCTGGTGAGTGAAAGCACTGAGTCCTCACCTCTGGACCACCAGGGGATTTTTTTTTATGATTTCTATTCTTTCAAATGTGTTACGGGGTGTTTTCTGTTTCAGAATGTGGCCTGTCTCCACGTATGGATTTGGAAGGGACGTATATTCTGCTGTTGAAGATGAAGTACTCTTTAAACATCAGTTGGAGCCATTGATTGCTGGTGCCTTTCAGTTCCCATGTGTCCTTACCTCTCTTCTGCCAGCTGGACCTGTCAATTACTGACAGAGCAGTGCTGAAATGCATTTTATATAAGTCCATTTCTCTCTTCTCCTGGCATAACAGTCTTCTCAAAAATTTTTTCAGTGTTTTTTCTATAGTTTGCAATGTACATTTAAAACAAATTTAAGTCCACTTTCAAATGCCTATCAGTTCAGTTCGGTTCAGTTCGGTTCAGTTCATTTCAGTCACTCAGTCGTGTCCAACTCTTTGCACCCCCATGAATCACAGCACGCCAGGCCTCCCTGTCCATCACCAACTCCCGGAGTTAACTCAAACTCATGTCCATCAAGTCGGTGATGCCATCCAGCCCTCTCATTCTCTGTCGTCCCCGTCTCCTCCTGCCCCGAGTCCCTCCCAGCATCAGAGTCTTTTCCAGTGAGTCACTCTTCGCATGAGGTGACTACCCGTTAGCAATTCCTCACTGTCTTCCCTTAGAACACTGGTGTCACCCATTTTATCTAGTCATATAGTTAATATGACAGCAGCTGTTGCAGTCACTCCTGTGAATATTTATCTATTAGATCAACTCATAATATAAAAATAAATATTTTATTTTCCTACATTTATTCCTTCTCTCATGCTTTTATCTTTGTGAGATGCAAGTTTCTGACCTATATGATTTTCCTTTTCTCTGAAGAACTTCTTTACCATTTGTGTTTTTAATTGAGATATAACTGACATGTCACATTGGGTAAGGCTAAGGCGTGCAACATGTTGCTTTGATATGTATATATTACAATCAGGTTACCACGTAATGCTGACACCTCCATCATGTCCCACGATTATAATTTCTTCTTTTGTGGAGAGACCATTTAAGATAGAAGTTTTTAGCCAATTTGAAGTATAGGATATGGTATTATTAACTATAATAATAAAGCTGTGCATTAGATCTCTAGAATTTACTAACCTTTTCACTGCAATTTGTTTCCTTTGACTAACATCGCCTTAAGTCCCCGACTGTCTCTGAGCTTCCTGACCTGAGGCTGAGTGTCTGACAGTAAGCTGGAGAAATTCTAGGTTATTACTGATTTCCTCTTTTATTCCCTTCTCTCTTTTCCTTCTACTGGTCCCCTATGTGTGACACATTTTGTAATTGTCCCACAGCCCTTGTAGATTCTGGTCCAGTTTGTTTTTCCAGTCTTTATTCTCTTTGCTTTTCCGTTTTCTTTTCTTTTAAAATATCTCTCTATTTATTTGACAGCACTGGGTCTTAGGGTCTTCGTTGAAGCACGTGGGATCTTTCGTTGACATGTGGGGTCTTCCTCCCTGACCAGGGATTGAACACAGGCTCCCTGCTTTGGGACGGTGGAGTCAGCCACTGGACCCCCAGGGAAGTCCCCTCAGTTTTCAGTTTGGATTGATGCATCCTCAAACTCAGTGACTCTTCCTTCAGCTGAACCTAGTCTACTAACAAGCCCATAAAGGCCTTCTGCATTTCTCCGTTGGTGTTTCTGACCTCTATCATTTCTTTATTTTCCTCTGTTTCATTAAGGTTTTTTCCTGAAATTTTATCGTGTTGTGTTTGGAACACATTTCTAGGTCGCTTCATTTTGCTTGATGCTCTGAGTTGCTTTCTTTGCATTGGTTGCCACAGGCACCTCTCCCTGTCTTGCGGGGTTGGCCTTCTGTCGGAGATGAGAGCTTTATTGTTCGAGCTGCCCTAGCTCTTCATTGTTTCTCAATTTCCTTGTGAGTCAAGTGGTATTTTACTTTTAATAGCTCCCAGTGGTTGAGGATGCGCCAAGACCAGTCAGTGCCAAAGGAGAGGATCTTAGTCAGCACCTAGATTCAAGCTGATTGGAAGCCAGATCCCCAGGGAAGTGGCTTTTACAGAATGCAAACATATACAGTCCTGTGGGGTGACAAGCATAAGCCCCACCGGCCACTAGAGTCAAGGGATCCAGAGGTGTCCTCTGGGTGACAGTCACAAAAATCAGGGCTCCAGACAAGTGCATTAGTTCCTTTCTAGTAGGTGCCAGTGAGGTGTGGGCAGGCAGAAAGTGAAAGTCTCTCAGTCATGTCCGACTCTTTGCCACAACATGGACTATAGCCCCAGCCAGGCTCCTTTGTCCATGAGGATTCTCCAGCCAAGAATACTGGAGTGGGTTACTATTCCTTTCTACAGGGGATCTTCCTGACCCAGGAATCGAATTCAGGTCTCCTGCATTATAGGTGGGTTCTTGACTGTCTTAGCTACCAGGGAAGCCCAGGCAAAGGGAGAGTGTAAAGGTGGGGTACCCTGGCTGACATTCCCTGAGCCCCTCCGTAGCCTCTTGATGCCTCTGTGTGTGTGTGTGTTAGTCACTCTTTGTGACCCCCTGGACTGTAGCCCTCCAGGCGCCTCTGTTCATGGGATTGATTCTCCAGGCAGGAATACTGGATTGGGTTGCCATTTCCTTCTCCAGGGGATCTTCCCAACCCTGGGATCAAATCTGGGTCTCTTGCATTGTAGGCAGCTTCTTCGCTGAGCTGTCAGGGAAGCCCCTTCGATGCCTCTAGATGAGTGCCACACAGCAAGCCTGCTCCTAAATCAAAGTTCCAGGACAAGCAAGTTGGCCTCTTTCTCTGAAAGCCCTGGGGTGTATTTTAGGTTGCTCTCTGCATAGTACCCTGGGGGTGGTGGCCTGCCAAGAGCTATCTATCGTATTGCTAGATTCTTGTGCATGCAGGAATACAGGGGCCCCTGGCCACCAGAGCCAAGGAATCAAGCTGCCAAAACCAGAGGACCAGAGGTAAAAACTGGGGCACCAGATAAACATAAGAGCTCCTCTCGAAGAGATGCTGGCCCACTGGAGCTGAGCAGAGGTAAATTGTGAAGATAGCATCACCCTCCAAGATCTCAGGAAAGGTTTAAGGTCAGCCTTAGATGTGCCTTTCATTAGAAGCCTGCCCCTCAGGCGGCAACTATGATAATAAACTGATAGGCCTCTCCCACAGAAAGACCAAGCTTCTGGGTCTGTTGCCTCTGACCATGCCCCAGGGATGGTAGAGGTTTATGAATTCTTTCTCCTTGATTACTGTCGTAGGACTCCTGGAGCAGAAACTCCACTGGCCAGCAGAACCAGGTGACAGAGGTGTCTGCCAGCAGCAGCCGCAAAAGTCAGGGACCAGATAAGGGTCCAGGTTCCTTTTTGGAAGATATTGGTGAGCTGGAGCAAGACAGAGGGAGAAGGCAGATTGCATTCGTGGGTCTCCATTCCCCAAGAGCATCTCCATAGGCCCAAATAAGTGAGTCAAAGCAGAAGCCCATCCTTTAGGCCAAAACTCCTGAACAAAGAAAACAGGTCTCTTTCTCAGAAAGCCTGGAGAAGCATTTTAGTCTGCTATCGGGGTGGCTCCCTGCCAAGAACTGATGGTTACAGTCCTGTGGGGCCCGAGAGTGCAAGTCCTCTCCTTTGGCACTGGCTGGTCTTGGCACACCCTCAACCACTGGGAGCTATTAAAAGTAAAATACCGCTTGACTCACAAAGGAATTGAGAAACAATGAAGAGCTAGGGCAGCTCGAACAATAAAGCTCTCATCTCCTGCACAAGGCCAACCCCGCAAGACAGGGAGAGGTGCCTGTGGCATCCAATGCAGAGCAAGCAACGCAACATCAAGCAAAATGATGCCACCCAGAAACGCGTTCCAAACGGAGCACGGTAAAACCGCCAGGAGAAAGCCTTAACGAGACAGAGAGAAGTAAAGAAATGATAGAGGTCAAAACATGATACAAACGGGCGGGTGTGCCTGCCTAATCACTTCAGTCATGTCCAACTCTTTGCAAGCCCAGGGACTATAGCCCACCAGGCTCCTCTGTCCATGGGATTCTCCAGGCAAGAATACTGCAGTGGGGTACCATTTCCTTCTCCGGGGGGTCTTCCCGACCCAGGGATCGAACCTGCATCTCTTACATCTCCTGCAATGGCAGGCAGGTTCTTTACCCCTAGCACCACCTGGGAAGCCCATACACAAACAGGGACACTGGACATGTGTAGAAGTTCCCCTTTGGGAGATATTGGTGTTCTGGAGTGCCGCAGGGTGAAGATCCACCTACTGGCAGGAGCAAGGTGGCGGGGGTCGGGGGGAAAGCAGAGATGGCATCCACTGAAAGAGAAAGAAAAGAAAGAAAAGTAGTAGAAATGAAAGTTAGAAAAAAGAGGGAGAGCAGGGAGATTGCACCTGCCAGCCTCCATCCCTGGAGTTTCCCAGCAGGCCTCTGCCCCTTGGGCGAACATGGTCAAAGAAGGCAAGTCCTTTTCACAAGAAGCCTGGGCACTTTTCAAAGGGCTGCTTGTGCACTGGGCCCTGGCACCAGTGGGTCACCGCACCAGCCCTCGGTTTGCTCGAGCCGCGTGTCTCCTGTGTGGTCTGCCCTGCTGGTTTTCAAAATCAGATGTTGTGGGGATTGTCTTTCAGGAGCAGGTCTTAAAGGCTGGGGTGTCCAATATGGGGTACAAACCCTTCACTCCTCGGTGAGAAGCTCCGGGTGTTGAGACCCCCCACTTTATGGGTACCCGCTCTGGGGATGAGGGGCTTGTGGCGAGACTGTCTCAGCCCTTCCCACCTGCTTCGTTGTGGCTTTTCCTGTTGCTTCCAGGTGTGAAGTGTTTCTCTGCCAGTTTTTAGGTTTCTTTCAGAGGAAATTGTTCCACATAAATTTGGCTTCTCAAAAAAAATGGTAATAATAAAGGGACTTCCCCACTGGTTCAGTGGTTTAAGACTCCATCTTCCAATGCAGGGGGTACTGGTTCAATAAGGGAGTTAAGATCCCGTGTGCCATGCAGTGTGGCCAAACATTAAAATAAGAAATTAAAGAGAAATAAAGATAAATTCAGTGTGTCCATGGGAAGAGGTGAGGTCAGGATTTTCCTATGTAACCATGATGAATTGGAACCTCTGTCACTTCTTTTTGGTTCTTTCTTAGAATTTGTTTTTCTCTGCTTACCCATCAGTTGCCCAGTTCCTGCAAGCTGTCGACTTTGTCCTTAGAGCCCTTACCATAGTATTTAGAGTTGTTTTCAACTCCTGGACTGATAAATTCCAACATTCCTGCCATATCTGGTTCTCATGTCTCATCAAAATGTGGTTTTTGTGGGCAGAGGAGCTGAAGTCATCATCAGATGTGAAATATTTAAACCAGACACACAAATGTGTCAGCAGTGCAGACAATTAGCTGTGTTGCTGTGGATGACGGTGCTGTTGGCAAAACATGTGTTCTGATATCCTGCACAACAAACAAATTTCCATCTGAGTATGTACTGACTGTTTTTGACAACTATACAGTCAACAGTTATGATCGGTGGACAGCCATATACTCTTGGACTTTTTGATACTGCAGGGCAAGAGGATGATGACAGATTATGATCTGAGTGACCCACAAACAAATGTAGTTCTAACTTCCCTGGTGGCTCAGATGGTAAAGAATCTGCCTGCAATGTGGAAGACCCAGGTTCGATCCCTGGGTGGGGAAGATTCCCTGGAGAAGGGAATGGCTACCCACTCCAGTATTCTTGCCTGGAGAATCCCATGGGCAGAGGAGCCTGTCTGGCTTCAGTCCATGGAGTCACAAAGTGTCGGCTATGACTGAGTGACGAACAATTACCTACTTAGATATATTTCTAGTCTGTATTCTAGTGGGCTCTTCATCCTCATTCAAAAATGTGAGAGAAAAATGGGTGTCTGGGACTTCTCTGTTGGTCCAGTGGCTAAGACTCTGTGCTTCCAGTGCGTGGGGCCTGGGTTCCATCTCTGGTTGGGGGACTAGATCCAGCGTGGAGCAACTAAAACCCAGCACAGCCAAATGAATAAATGTTTTTTAAAAAGTGAGTGCCAATGTTAGCTAACCACTCCTTTCTTGCTTGTTAGGACTCAACTGACCTCAGAGGTGACCTCTCCACTGTTGAGAAACCTGCCAAGAATGAACAGAATCCCATCACTCCAAAGATTGCTGAAAAACTGGCCTGTGTGGCCTGAAGTTTGCCAAGTATGTGGCATGTTCTGTACTCACACAGAAAGGCATAAAGAATGTGTTTAACGAAACAATTTTGGCTGCCCTGGAGACTCCAGAAGCGAAGAACAGCCACAGGTGTGTGTTGCTGCCAGCATCTCTCCAGGAGTGTTTCCCACGGCTGGTGTCCGTGTGATCCTACAAGCAATGTTTCCATCAAACTAAGGATTACAAATTAAAATTTGTTTGTGCAATAATAACAAAAACTGCACCTACCTACGTGCACTTATGTGAAACAAGGCCCAAAGACATGGCCTCCTTCCCTCTCTAAATACCAGTGAATTTTGAGTAATCGTGGATTGTCAGAAAAATGATCAGTGCTAGGTTTTGTTTTATTATTTCCAAAAAGAATTTGTTGCTGTTGCTTCGATTGAAAGCAAGGCACGCTCGCGATGCCTCTGCAACAGACCGATTTGGGAGGTTGAAGGTGTTCCTGAGTTCTACTCGGGAGAGCCATCTAGGATGTGCGTGCTGTGTGCTCAGTCACTTCCGTCGTGTCCGACTCTCTGCGAGCCCTCCAGGCTCCTCTGTCCATGGAATTCTCCAGTCGTGAATACTGGACTGGGTTGCCATGCCCTCCTCCAGGGAATCTTCTGTGGATCAAATCCACATCTCCTGTGTCTGTTGCATTGGTAGGCAGATTCTGTACCACTTAGAGCCACCTGGGAAGCCCGTTCTGTTTTCTTCCTTTTCGTGGGGGGTGGGGCAGGAAGTGTGTATAGCGTTTGGTTTTATTTAGTCTTGTGTTTTTAATTCATTAACCATTGGACAGCCCTTAAGGGGAGGAGGACGGACTGATTCCACACTCTCCTTCCTAAATTTAGTTTGGAAAACATGTTCCCCACATGGTACTCTCAAAAAGGAGTACAGTAAATGCCTCATTTAATAATATAATCCTTTAGGGGAATTCCCTGGCAGTCCAGTGGTTAGGACTTGGTGCTTTCACTGCTGTGGGTCCCAGATTCTATCCCCGGTCGGTGGAACTAAGATATATTAATATATACTCTGTGAAAGTTGCCTTTTCTCTTCACCCTTAAGCAGGTCCAATATTTAATGAAACTTATGGAAGTGGGGAGAAACTGTCTTGCTCCTCCCCTGTTCTAGGATGCACTATATATGTGTCTGTAGCTCTCAAGGAAATTTTGTTTGCCATTAGCTGATTTTTTAAGTTACTTTCTTTTTTCACTGATAAATGTAGAAAATATTGTGCCTTTTGAAATACACAAATGGATTGAGTGAAAGTTGCTCAGTCATGTCCGACTCTTTGGAACCCATGGACTATACAGTCCTTGGAATTCTCCAGGCCAGAGTACTGAAGTGGGAAGCCTTTTCCTTCTCCAGGGGATCTTCCCAACCCAGGGATCGAACCCAGGTCTCCCACATTGCAGACGGATTCTTTACCAGTTGAGCCACAAGGGAAGTCCAGATGGATTGAGTATACAATTAAGATACATTTTTTCCACCGGTTCAAAAAAGAAAATATGGTTTGGCCTTTTAAATTTTTCCTCGATAGCCAGATTTGATGTGCTCAGTGAAAGGAACTGCTCTAAATAGGCCTGTAGTAATGTGGTGGCCAGGTGGGGCAGGGGAAGTCCTACTGGTCACGATGAGGTTTCAGCCTTTTAAGTCACCTAGGCCCCTCAACTGTGAACTTCAAGTGTTTTGATTTTTTTTTTTTTTTTTTTTTTTACTGTCTTCCTTCCCCTTTGGGGGCTCTTGTCCCACTCCACTGCGCTGGAGGAGGCATGAGCCCTAGCTCGAGCTAGAAGTAAACCCCATTCTTGCTTTTGCATTGCTGCAAGTGTCTTATTCTACCAGTATGGGGGGACCAGACTCAGGGCATAACATTTGGGGGCTCGTCCGGGATCCCTCTGACTGGGGAGAATAACGCTCTCCTGGCAGAAGGGGTTCATCAGCCTGGAGGAGGGCTGATTACAGCACCGGTTCAAGGTCTGTTCAGGGGCGAATTGATTGCTGTAGCCGGCATAAAGGAGAAGGCAATGGCAGCCCACTCCAGTACTCTTGCCTGGAAAATCCCATGGATGGAGGAGCCTGGTAGGCTGCAGTCCATGGGGTCGCTAAGAGTCGGACATGACTGAGCGGCTTCACTTTCACTTTCCCCTTAGGGTGATCTTCCCTGGTGGCTCAGATGGTAGAGTTCCTGCCGCCCTCCCTGCCCCCGCCCCCACCCCAACTCCAGTGTTCTCGTCTGGAGAATTCCAAGGACAGAGGAGCCTGGCAGGCTACAGTCCATGGAGCTGCAGAGGTGGACACAACTGAGCAACTTTCGCTTCTTCCCCATAGATAGGACTGAGTGGGCTGGAGCTGTGTAGTTCCTTTTTCCCACGTGAAGGCTATGGTTAAGTGGAGTTGGTTATTTCTCCTCCCCTAGGTGAAGCTCTTTTAAGACCCCAGCAGACTAGGCTCTGATTTAACTAGTTTCTCCTGAGGGCAGGCCTCATTAAGAAAGAGCCCTGGGGTATTTAAGAACAGGTTCCATTTCCCCTCACCCTTCTGGAGGTATGAGGGGATTGTTCTCCCGTGTTTACTGTGAAGACTCTCAAGCTGTGGGAGTCAGAGGCACCCCGGCTTTGACTGGATTCTCTGGCGTTTTTTAACTCTACAGTGATCCACACTGAGCGTCTAGCAATTTAGCAATTGTATTTCGAGTCTTCCTACATCAGCACCGGTTCCTGCCACGGTTCCTACTCCTGGCTCTGTGCTCGGGTAAGCCAGCAGTCCCTGTTTTCTTCTCCAGTCTTGGGAACAGGAGCATGCCCTGTGTCCTCCCTTCCCTCAAGGATCCAAGAAGAGATGTTGATTTTCAGTCCATTCAGTCTTTTAATTGTTACTAGGACAGGGTGGTGACTTCTAGGCTCTTAACTGAGAATGGGGAATGGTTTTCCTTTTTTTTGTTTGTTTGTTTGTTTGTTTGCGGTTCAGAACATTCTATCAGAACCCAAAAGGGAAGGTTTGGGGGTTTGGGGGAGCATACTTCGCTCTTCTTTTAGTTGCTGGAGAAAATACTGAGCTTCCACCCTCCCAGCTGCGCGCGTGAAGGGGACCCCAAAAGGAATAAGCCTCTGCCTCCTCCCAGGGTGCCTGTTTTGCAGTTTTTTAAACTGTGAAACATAAAGTACATGTTGTGCTTCGTGTAGTTTTGTAGCAGTATTGTTGGTTAGGACACAGTCTAAGATCTCTTCCATTTGGGTTCAAGACTGGTCTCTGTGTTTTTTTCCGGAGGACTGAATCTCCAGTTTGGAGTTCATGTAGGGGCTGTGGTGGGAAAGGAAACCTGTCCTGATGATAAATAAGAGTGTAGTTAATAAAACAGTATTTAAGGATAGATATTTTTAAAAAGCTTTTATCGGAGTATAGTTGATTTATAATGTGTTAGTCTTAGATGTATGGCAAAGTGATTCGGTTAGACAAATATAACTTCAGATTCTTTTCCCATGTAGCTTATTTTCCAAACAGGTTGTAGTAGTATTCTCTGTGCTATACAATAGGTCCTTGTTAGTTATTTATCTATTTTATATATGTGTGTGTGCTTAGTCACTCAGTCGTATCTGGCCCTTTGCGACCTCGTGGACAGTAGCTCGCCAGGCTCCTCTGTTGATGAAATTTTACAGGCAAGAATACTGGATTGGTTTGCCATTTCCTACACCGGGGAATCTTCCTGACCCAGAGATTGAATCCAAGTCTCTTGTGTTTGCTGCACTGGCAGTCAGATTCTTCACCACCAGCATCACCCATAGTACTGTGTATAAATTGACCCTAAGCTCCTCATTTCGGAGAAGGCAATGGCAAGCCACTCCAGTACTCTTGCCTAGAAAATCCCATGAATGGAGGAGCCTGGTAGGCTGCAGTCCGTGGGGTCGCTAAGGGTCGGACACGACTGAGCGACTTCACTTTCACACATTGGAGAAGGAAATGGCAACCCACTCCAGTGTTCTTGCCTGGAGAATCCCAGGGACGGGGGAGCCTGGTGGGCTTCCATCTATGGGGTCGCATGGAGTCGGACACGACTGAAGTGACTTAGCAGCAGCAGCAAGCTCCTCATTTATTCCTCCTTCCTCCCACCTTTCCCCTTTAGTAACCATTAGTTTGTTTTCAACGGAGAAGGCAATGGCAAGCCACTCCAGTACTATTGCCTAGAAAATCCCATGGATGGAGGAGCCTGGTAGGCTGCAGTCCGTGGGGTCGCTAAGGGTCGGACCCGACTGAGCGACTTCACTTTCACTTTTCACTTTCACACATTGGAGAAGGAAATGGCAACCCACTCCAGTGTTCTTGCCTGGAGAATCCCAGAGACGGGGGAGCCTGGTGGGCTTCCGTCTACGGGGTCACACAGAGTCGGACACGACTGAAGTGACTTAGCAGCAGCAGCAGCAGTTTGTTTTCAAAATCTGTGAGTCTCTTTCTGCTTTGTAAATAAGTTCATTTATATCATTTTTTAAAATTAGATTCCACTTGGTAAAGCGTCTGCCTACAATGCCTACCATGTAGGAGACCCAGGTTCAGTCCCTGGGTTGGGAAGATCTCCTGGAGAAGGCAATGGCAAGCCACTCCAGTACTCCTGCCTAGAAAATCCCATGGATGGTGGAACTTGGTAGGCTACAGTCCATAGGGTCGCAAAGAGTCGGACATGACTGAGCGACTTCACTTTATGAGTGATATCATATTTGTGTTTCTCTGTCTTACTTTACTTAGTATGATAGTTTCCAGGTTCATCCATGTTGCTACAAATGGCACTATTTCATTCTTTTTTATGGCCGAGTAATATTTTATTGAATAGATATACCACTTCATCTTTATCCATCCTTTGTCGATGGACATATAGGTGGCTTCCATGTCTTGGCTTTTAAAGATAGTGCTGCAGTGAATGCTGGGGAGCATGTATCTTTTCGAATTATGGTTTCCTCTGGATATACACCCAGGAGTGGGATTGCTGGATCATATGGTCATTCTATTTTTAATTTTATTTATTTTTTTATTTTTTAATTTTTTGTGACTTTCTCAAAATTTATTTATTTTTTTTTATAATTTTTTTTTCTTTACAGTTAAAAGTATTTTTATTAAAAAAGCACAAATGCAAAGAAATGAACAGAGGAAAATTTATGCGTCGAACCTGGACTGGTCACTTATGATAATATACATGCTACAATTCCATTCTCCCCAATCATTCCACCTTCACCCTCTCCCACAGAGTCCCAAAGACTGTTCTAAATGCCTATGTCTGTTTTGCAGTCTCTTATACAGGGTTCAGGTTACCATTTTTCTAAATTCCATATATATGCGTTAATATACAGTATTGATGTTCTTCTTTCTGGCTTACTTCACTCTGTATAATTGGCTCCAATTTCATCCACCTCATTAAAACTGATTCAAATGCATTCTTTTTGATGGCTGAGAAATACTCCATTGTGTATATGTACCAAAGCTTTCTTATCCATTCGTCTGCAGATGGACATCTAGGTTGCTTCCATGTCCTGGCTATTATAAACAGTGCTGCAATGAACATTGGAGTACATGTGTCTCTTTCAATTCTGGTTTCCTCGGTGTGTATGCCCAGGAGTGCGATCGCTGGATCATATGGCAGTTCTATTTCCAGTTTTCTGAGGAATCTCCACACTGTTCTCCATAGTGGCTGTACTAGTTTGCATTCCCACCAACCGTGTAAGAGGGTTCCCTTCTCTCCACACCCTCTCCAGCATTTATTGCATGTAGACTTTTGGATAGCAGCCATTCTGACTGGTGTGAAATGGTATCTCGTTGTGGTTTTGATTTGCATTTCTCTGATGATGAGGGATGTTGAGCATTTTTTCATGTGTTTGTTAGCCATCTTTATGTCTCCTTTGGAGAAATGTCTGTTTAGTTCTTGGCCCATTTTTTGATTGGGTCACTTAGTTTTCTGGAATTAAGCTGCAGGAGCTGCTTGTATAATTTGGAGATTAATCCTTTATCAGTTGCTTCATTTGCTATTATTTTCTCCCATTCTGAAGGCTGTCTTCTCACCTTGCTTAGAGTTTCCTTTGCTGTGCAGAAGCTTTTGATTTTAATTAGGTCCCATTTGTTTATTTTTGCTTTTATTTCCAATATTCTGGGAGGTGGGTCTTGGAGGATCCTGCTGTGATTTATGTCGGAGAGTGTTTTGCCTACGTTCTCCTCTAGGAGTTTTATAGTTTCTGGTCTTACATTTAGATCTTTAATCCATTTTGAGTTTATTTTGGTGTATGGTGTTAGGAAGTGTTCTAGTTTCATTCTTTTACAAGTGGCTGACCAGTTTTCCCAGCACCACTTGTTAAAGAGACTGTCTTTTCTCCATTTTATATTCTTGCCTCCTTTGTCAAAGATAAGGTGTCCATAGGAGCGTGGGTTTATCTCTGGGCTTTCTATTTTGTTCCATTGATCTATATTTCTGTCTTTATGCCAGTACCATACTGTCTTGATGACTGTGGCTTTGTAATAGAGCCTGAAGTCTGGCAGGTTAATTCCCCCAGTTCCATTCTTCTTCCTCAAAATTGCTTTAGCTATTCGAGGTTTTTTGTATTTCCATACAAATTGTGAGATTATTTGTTCTAGTTCTGTGAAAAATATTGTTGGTAGCTTGATAGGGATTGCATTGAATGTATAAATTACTTTGGGTAGTATACTCATTTTTACAATATTTATTCTTCCAATCCACGAACACGGTATATTTCTCCATCTATTAGTGTCCTCTTTGATTACTTTCACTAGTGTTTTATAGTTTTCTATGTACAAGTCTTTTGTTTCCTTAGGTAGATATATTCCTAAGTATTTAATTGTTTTCGTTGCAACAGTGAATGGAATAGTTTCCTTAATTTCTCTTTCTATTTTCTCATTATTAGTGTATAGGAATGCAAGGGATTTCTGTGTGTTGATTTTATATCCTGCAACTTTACTGTAATCATTGATTAGCTCTAGTAGTTTTCTGGTAGAGTCTTTAGGGTTTTCTGTGTAGAGGATCATGTCATCAGCGAACAGTGAAAGCTTTACTTCTTCTTTTCCAATTTGTATTCCTTTTATGTCTTTTTCTGCTCTGATTGCTGTGGCCAAAACTTCCAGAACTATGTTGAATAGTAGTGGTGAGAGTGGGCACCCTTGTCTTGTTCCTGAGTTTAGGGGAAATGCTTTCAGTTTTTCACCATTGAGGATAATGTTTGCTGTGGGTTTGTCATATATAGCTTTTATTATGTTGAGGTATGTCCCTTCAATTCCCACTTTCTGGAGGGTTTTTATCAAAAATGGATGTTGAATTTTGTCGAAAGCTTTCTCTGCATCTATTGAGATAATCATATGATTTTTATTTTTCAGTTTGTTAATGTGGTGTATTACGTTGATTGATTTGCGGATATTGAAGAATCCTTGCATTCCTGGGATAAAGCCCACTTGGTCATGATGTATGATCTTCTTAATGTGTTGTTGGATTCTGATTGCTAGAATTTTGTTAAGGATTTTTGCATCTATGTTCATCAGTGATATTGGCCTATAGTTTTCTTTTTTTGTGGGGTCTTTACCAGGTTTTGGGATTAGGGTGATGGTGGCCTCATAGAATGAGTTTGGAAGTTTCCCTTCCTCAGCAATTTTCTGGAAGAGTTTGAGTAGAATAGGTGTTAGCTCTTCTCTAAATTTTTGGTAGAATTCAGCTGTGAAGCCGTCTGGACCTGGGCTTTTGTTTGCTGGGAGATTTTTGATTACAGTTTCAATTTCCGTGCTTGTGATGGGTTTGTTCAGATTTTCTATTTCTTCCTGGTTCAGTTTTGGAAAGTTGTACTTTTCTAGGAATTTGTCCATTTCTTCCAGGTTATTCATTTTATTGCCATATAATTGCTGATAGTATTCTCTAATAATCCTTTGTATTTCTGTGTTGTCAGTTGTGATCTCTCCATTTTCATTTCTAATTTTATTGATTTGGTTCTTCTCCCTTTGTTTCTTGATGAGTCTGGCTAGTGGTTTGTCAATTTTATTCACCTTCTCAAAGAACCAGCTTTTGGCTTTGTTGATTTTTGCTATGGTCTCTTTTGTTTCTTTTGCATTTATCTCTGCCCTAATTTTTATGATTTCTTTCCTTCTACTGACCCTGGGGTTCTTCATTTCTTCCTTTTCTAGTTGCTTTAGATGTAGAGTTAGGTTATTTAGTTGACTTTTTTCTTGTTTCTTGAGGTGTGCCTGTATTGCTATGAACTTCCCCCTTAGCACTGCTTTTACAGTGTCCCAGAGGTTTTGGGTTGTTGTGTTTTCATTTTCATTCATTTCTATGCATATTTTGATGTCTCTTTTGATTTCTTCTATGATTTGTTCATTATTCAGCAGCGTGTTGTTCAGTCTCCATATGTTGGCACTTTTAACAGTTATTCTCCTGTAATTGAGATCTAATCTTACTGCATTGTGGTCAGAAAAGATGCTTGGAATGATTTCAATTTTTTTGAATTTACCTAGGCTAGATTTATGTCCCAGGATGTGATCTATCCTGGAAAAGGTTCCGTGTGCGCTTGAGAAAAAGGTGAAATTCATTGTTTTGGGGTGAAATGTCCTATAGATATCTATTAGGTCTAACTGTTCTATTATATCATTTAAAGATTGTGTTTCCTTGTTAATTTTCTGTTTAGTTGATCTATCCATAGATGTAAGTGGGGTGTTAAAATCTCCCACTATTATTGTGTTATTGTTAATTTCCCCTTTCATACTTGTTAGTAATTGTCTTACATATTGCGGTGCTCCTATGTTAGGTGCATAAATATTTATAATTGTTATATCTTCTTCTTGGATTGATCCTTTGATCATTATGTAGTTTCCTTCTTTGTCTCGTTTCACAGCCTTTGTTTTAAAGTCTATTTTATCTGATATGAGTATTGCTACTCCTGCTTTCTTTTGGTCTCTATTTGCATGGACTATCTTTTTCCAGCCCTTCACTTTCAGTCTGTATGCATCCCTCGTTTTGAGGTGGGTCTCTTGCAGACAACATATATGGGGGTCTTGTTTTTGTATCCATTCAGCCAGCCTTTGTCTTTTGGTTGGGGCATTCAACCCATTTACGTTTAAGGTGATTATTGAAAAGTACGATCCCGTAGCCATTTTCTTTATTGCTTTGGGTTCAAGTTTATACACTCTTTCTGTGATTCCTGTCTATAAGATCCTTTAGCATTTGTTGGAGAGCTGGTTTGGTGATGCTGAATTCCCTCAGCTTTTGCTTGTCTGTAAAGCTTTTGATTTCTCCTTCATATTTGAATGAGATCCTTGCTGGGTATAGTAATCTGGGCTGTAGGGTATTTTCTTTCATCACTTTAAGTATATCTTGCCACTCCCTTCTGGCCTGAAGAGTTTCTGTTGAAAGATCAGCTGTTATCCTTATGGGAATCCCCTTGAGTGTTATTTGCTGCTTTTCCTTCCCTTGCTGCTTTTAATATTTGTTCTTTGTGTTTGATCTTTGTTAATTTGATTAATATGTGTCTTGGAGTATTTCGCCTTGGGTTTATCCTGTTGGGGACTCTCTGGATTTCTTGGACTTGGGTGATTATTTCTTTCCCTATTTTAGGGAAGTTTTCAACTATTATCTCCTCAAGTATTCTCTCATGGTCTTTCTTTTTGTCTTCTTCTTCTGGGACTCCTATGATTCGAATGTTGGAGCGTTTAACATTGTCCCAGAGGTCTCTAATATTGTCCTCATTTCTTTTAATTCGTTTTTCTTTTTTCCTCTCTGTTTCATTTATTTCTACAATTCTATCTTCTAGTTCGCTTATCCTGTCTTCTGCCTCTGTTATTCTACTGTTTGTTCCCTCCAGAGTGTTTCTGATCTCATCTATTGCATCATTCATTGTATATTGACTCTTTTTTATTTCTTCTAAGTCCTTATTAAATCTTTCTTCCATCTTCTCAATCCTTTTCTCCAGGTTATTTATCTGTAACTCCATTTTACTTTCAAGATTTTGAATCATTTTCACCATCAAAATTTGAAATTCTTTATCAGGTAGATTCCCTATATCTTCTTCTTTTGTTTGTGTTGGTGGGCAATTATCTTGTTCCTTTACTTGCTGGGTATTTCTCTGCCTCTTCATCTTGATTATATTGCTTTGCTTGGGGTGTCCTTTCCCTCTTCTTGCAGTTTGTGGAGTTCTCTTTATTATGTAGTTTCTTCGCTGTGTGTGGGGTTGGACAGGTGACTTGTCCGGGTTCCCTGGTTAGGGAAGCATGTGTCAGTGTTCTGGTAGGTGGAGCTGGATTTCTTCTCTTTCCTTTAGAAGACAATGGGCTGCTTTTCTGGGAGCCTGATGTCCTCTGCCAGTATTCAGAAGTGGTTTTGTGGACTTTACTCCACGTTCAAATGTTCTTTTGATGAATTTGTGGGGAAGAAAGTGGTCTCGCCGTCTTGTTCTTTCCTCCCCAGAACACTGGATTCCTATATTCCACCTGGTCGTGGAGTATCCCTTCCCAGCCGCTCCAGCAAGGCGCAGCCGCTGTACCCTACCTTGGATGAGGGGTATCTCCTCAAGGCCGCCCCTCCTGCTTTGAATGTGGATCAGCTCCTCTCGGCCCTCCGGTGCCCAAGCAGCCACCACCTCCTGGACGTGGTACAGCTCCTCTCGGCCACCGCCCCAACCCTGGGCGCGGGGCAGCTCCTTTCAGCCACGATTCTGCACGTGGTCGGTTGCGCCGGGAGCCGGGCGTCTCTCGCGTCTGCGCCGCCGGGAGCCGGGCGTCTCTCGCGTCTGCGCCGCCGGGAGCCGGGCGTCTCTCGCGTCTGCGCCGCCGGGAGCCGGGCGTCTCTCGCGTCTGCGCCGCCGGGAGCCGGGCGTCTCTCGCGTCTGCGCCGCCGGGAGCCGGGCGTCTCTCGCGTCTGCGCCGCCGGGAGCCGGGCGTCTCTCGCGTCTGCGCCGCCGGGAGCCGGGCGTCTCTCGCGTCTGCGCCGCCGGGAGCCGGGCGTCTCTCGCGTCTGCGCCGCCGGGAGCCGGGCGTCTCTCGCGTCTGCGCCGCCGGGAGCCGGGCGTCTCTCGCGTCTGCGCCGCCGGGAGCCGGGCGTCTCTCGCGTCTGCGCCGCCGGGAGCCGGGCGTCTCTCGCGTCTGTATTTTTAATTTTAAAGGAACTTCCATACTGTTTCCATAGTGCTCGTACCAGTTTACACTCTCATTAACAGAGTAGGAGGGTTCTCTTTTCTGCACACCCTCTCCAGCATTTTTTGTTTGTAGACTTTTGATGCTAGTCATTCTGACAAATGTGAAGTGATATAAGGATAGATACTAGATTAGATCAAGTTCAGTTCAGTTCAGTCGCTCAGTTGTGTCCGACTCTTTGCGACCCCATGAATCACAGCACGCCAGGCCTCCCTGTCCATCACCAACTCCCGCAGTTCACTCAAACTCATGTCCATAGAGTCAGTGATGCCATCCAGCCATCTCATTCTCTGTCGTCCCTGTCTCCTCCCGCCCCCAATCCTTCCTAGCATCAGAGTCTTTTCCAGTGAGTCAACTCGTCGCATGAGGTGGCCAAAGTATTGGAGTTTCAGCTTTAGCATCAGTCCTTCCAATGAACACCCAGGATTGATCTCCTTTAGAATGGACTGGTAGGGTCACTTAATGCTGGGAAGGATTGGGGGCAGGAGGAGATGGGGACGACAGAGAATGAGATGGCTGGATGGCATCACCGACTCTGTGGACATGAGTTTGAGTGAACTCCGGGAGTTGGTGATGGACAGGGAGGCCTGGCGTGCTGTGATTCATGGGGTCTCAAAGAGTTGGACATGACTGAGCGACTGAACTGAACTGAAGTTTCAGAAGGGGTAAGAAATCTTCATTGACCTGCAGTATTTTTTCATAATACACAATTATTCATGAGGGAATAATCAGTGTTGCCTGGGAGGGGAAGGACTGAGGATCACTAGGACCAAGTCGGACACGACTGAAGTGACTCAGCAGCAGCAGCAGGACCAGGTGCACGATTTTGGGCAGGCTGGCTGCCTCGGGTAGTTTGGCTAGCTTGAATTTAAGAGCACTGTTGGTCTGCTTTATTTTTCTAGAGAATGGAAGGTGGTGGAGGCGCTTGTTGAATATCCTGACTAACCTGCCTGTTGAAGTGGGCTCCTCTGTCACTAGAGAGGAGGAAAGGGGCCCCGTACATGGAAAATTCTTTCCGGTACCAGCTTAGCTACAGTTGTGGCAGTAGTCTGTTTACAGAAAAAATAGCTTCTAACCATCCCCCACACAAAGATATACATGTGCTTCTTTTTTGTGTGTAGACAGGGAAAAGAGTAATGAGTAACTGAGGGGTCCAGAGGTGGGAGAAGAGGATAGAGTGTTTTCGACTTCAAAACACTGATGTGGAGATAGAGTCCACTGTTAGTGGATCAGTGTTGTTTTCTTTGTTGTGGCACAGAAGGGAGAGGCAATCGTGCAAAAACAAGGGATCGGGCTTAGTAATAGCATCCTAATCCCAGAAACTCTCAGGGTTGTCTTTGATGTCAGGGAAGGGGTTTTTTTTCTCTTTAAATTTTTATTGGAGTAGAGTTGCTTTACAGTGGCCTCCCTGGTGGCTCAGTGGTAAAGAATCTGCCTGCTAATGAAGGAGACGCTGATTCGATCCCTGGGTTGGGAAGATCCCCTGGAGAAGGAAATGGCAACCCACTCCAGTATTCTTGCCTGGGACATCCCATGGACAGAGGAGCCTGATGGGCTACAGTCCATGGGGTGGCAAAAGAGTCAGAGACAACTGAGTGACTCAACAACACAACAACACAGCTGCTTTACAGTGGTGTGTTAGTTTCTGAAAAGTGAATCAGTTATATGTGTGTCCAGTCTTTTTTCGATTTTCCTTCTCACTTACATCACCACAGAGCTATAAAATAGCTAGCAACAAAAGCAGACCAAGAGAGGGCACCCCCAAACCAAATTCAAATCCTTCCCATGCTACTGTGGACACTTGTCTGGAGTACACGGGTCAGAAGCTGGACTCCAGCATAAACCACTTCAAGGACACTGCACTGGGGCTCAGAAAGCCTCAGGACCTGAGTGGAGCAGATGGGGGCCTAGAGATGGATTTCCAGTTCCATTCCAGTAATGGCACCAAAGTGCCATCAAAGACAAAAACCAAACAAGGTGGTCAAACGGTAAAGAATCTGCCTGCAATGCAGGAGACCTGGGTTCAGTCTCTGGGTTGGGAAGATTCCCTGGAGAAGGGAATGGCTACCCACTCCAGTATTCGCCTAGAGAATTCCATGGACAGAGGAGCCTGGCAGGGTATGGTCCACAGAGTCACAAAAGAGTTGGACACAACTGAGCGACTAACACAGTGGCACCAAACTGTCAAAGACAAAAGCCAGACAAGTAAGGAAACTGAGTTTATTCAGATTGTTGCCATTATGCAGAACAGTTTGGATCCAAAATCAGGGTGAGTTTGCCTTAGATTTTTTTTTTTATAGGGAGGATATAGACAAATTATAGGTAGAGTGGTTTACAGTTAGAATTGCTTTAATAACTTGGGGACGTCTTGGTCAGCTGACTAGGAAATGTGTATCTTGGTATCTAGCTACTTTGAGTTCATTACTTTTTATTTTGGCTGCACTGCAGGGCTTGTGGGATCTTAGTTCCCCGACCAGGGGTCAAACCCATGCCCCAGCAAGCTGAGTCCAGTGGTTAACTGGACCACCAGGGAGTTCCCTCCATGGGTGCTGCCCTTCTAATCTCAGTTAATCATTCATAAGACAAAGGACTAGGAGATAGAGACCCTGTGTTTGGGGCTTATTGGTAGGCTCAGGCAAAAATGGAAAGGTCTGTGTTTAACCTTCTCACAGGTGCATGAGGGAATCTTCTGTGAGCCTTATGATAGTCATGAGAAAGAGTGGACGGTGACTCTAATATGAGTCATGTGGGAAAAGATGGTTTACTGTGGTTGTTGTTCAATCACCAAGTTGTATCCAACTCTTTGTGATCCCATAGACTACAGCCTGCCAGGCTTCCCTGTCCTTCGCTGTCTCCCAGAGTCTGCTCAAATTCACGTCCACTGAGTCAGTGATGTCATCTAACCATCTCCTCTTCTGTCACCCTCTTCTCCTCCTGCCCTCAATCTTTCCTAGCACCAGGGTCTCTTCCAATGAGTCAGCTCTTGCTGTGGTTACCTATTTCCAACCACAAAATGGGTAGGATGATTTTCAGAGGGTGGGAGAAGTTGAAGATATTTCTTAATTATCAATGTTTTTCTGTGGTACAGGTATTAGGCATAAAGTTCAACACTGTCAGTTTCAAGGTGAATTTTTTTTTCATTATGATCTAGTTGTTTTGGTAGTATTTGTTGAAAAGATTGTCCTTTCCCCATTGAATTTGTTGCTGCCAATGCTGCTGGATTTTCCAGGCAAGAATAATGGATTGGGTTGCCATTTCCTTCTTCAGTACTGGAGTGGACCGCCATGCCCTCCTCCAGGGGATCTTCCCAACCCAGGGATCGAACCCAGATCTCCCTCATTGCAGGCGGATTCCTCACTGTCTGAGCCACCAGGAAGCCCTGTTGAAAAGATTTTCCTTTCCCCATTGAATTTGTTGCTGCCAATGCTGTGTTTCTAAAATTAAAACTTCAGTTCCTCAGTTGCATTAACCATACTTCAAGTATTTAAGAGCCACATGTGGCTCATGGCTACCATAATGGATAACACAGATATAGAACATTTTTATCATCACAGAAAATTTTATTGAACAATACTGCTATAGGCCATATAGCACAGTGTCTAATAAATATTTTTGCTTTTTGCGAAAAGCAATCGAAAGCAAATGTCACTGTTAAAGGCATATATGAAAAAGTTAAAACTCGATGACTGAGCACAATTTATTTTGAGGATTTTATAGTGAGGAACTCTGGGGGATAGTGAAGGACAGGGAAGCCTGGCACGCTGCAGTCCATGGGGTTGCAAAGAGTCAGACATGACTGAGCCACTGTGTAACAATAACAATAATGGGGCATGGAGAAGGCAATGGCAGCCCACTCCAGTATGCTTGCCTGGGACATCCCATGGTCTGAAGAGCCTGGTGGGCCGGATTCCATGGGGGTTGCAAAAGTGTTGGACACAATTTAGCGACTAAACAACAACATAGTGAGGCAGTGTTAACAAATACAAATATAAAAACACTTTTGTAAAGCATACATTAGACCAGAATAATTCAAAGGATGTTTGGGCATGCATGATGCTGGGCTCTTAGGATCTGGCTCAGTACAAAGTCTCTTTGTTAAATATTTTTATTTAAAATTCTCCTTAATAACTAGAATTCCAGAACCTTTAATTTGGGGATGGTAGTGAAAGGAGCTGTATTGGACTAGTTATGAGCATTTCTATTAAGAGAATTAATGAAAATACTTTAGCAATACTTCCAGAACAGGAAACATAGACTTTATGAGGCCACCAAAGCATCTATTAATATTCTTGATTTGCATATTTGAGAGAATTCATACCTACTGCTCTCTGGCACCACAATTGAACAACCTTGTAGATATTGCTAGATGTTTAAAATATGATCAGATCCTTCAGAATTTTTTCCAGAGAGGCAAGTTTCAAGGTTGTACACTATAAAAGCCAAAACACTGACAATACCAAATGCTAGGGAGGATGTGGAACAATAGGAATGCTCATTAATTGCTGGTGGGAATGCAGAACAGTAGAGCTACCACCTTGGAAAACATTTTCACACTTCCTTACAAAGTTAAACATAGTATTAGCGTGTGATCCAGCAGTCACACTCCTTGGTGTATACCAAGATGAGTTGAAAACTTATGTCCATGTAGAAACCAGCACGAGTGTTTATACCAGTTTTATTCACAACTGCAAAAATTCAAAGCAAACAAAATGTCATGTAGTAGGCGAACGGATAAGTAAACTGGTATACAATGAAATATTATTCAATGAAAAGAAATAACTATCAAGCCATGAAAAGACATCTGAAAAACCCTGCAGGTTTGTTTACGATTTTTCGGTTTTGTTTTGTTTTTTAATAAATAGCTTTTAAAATCATATTTTAAGGATTATTAGAAAATTCAACGGAAAGCTTTATTAATCTGAATTGAATATTGCTAAGTGAAAGAATATATATTCTAACTGCATGATATTCTGGAAAAGGAAGAACCAGACAATAAGAAAATTAATGGTTCCGAGGGGCTGGGAGGCAAGGAGACGGAAGCATAAATAGGTTGAACAGAGGCTTTTTTAAGATTGTGAAACTGTTCTGTGTATTATTGTCATGACAGGTACATGACATACATTTATGACATACATGTAGGTCATACATACATGTACATGACATACATGTTATGATACATGACATGCCTGTACAACACACAGTAAATCCTAATATAAACTACATGTTTTAATTAATGATAGATCACTGTCAGTTCATAACTTTTAACACGGGCATACACTAATGCAGGATGTTGTGAACAGGTTAAACAGAGGGGTGGAGTATATGAGAGCTTCCTGTAGCTTTCTGTTGGATTTTCTAGTAAACCTAAATCTGGTCTTAAAAATCTATTTGTTAAAAGCAAAACCAAAAAAACTTAAAAGGTATCTCTGTAGAAACCTGTAGGGTTTTTCAAATTTTCCCCACAGGCTCATGGTCTCAAATGAGAGGGTGCTTCATTCTTCATAAACGCTAGAAGAAAAGCTAAAACTCATTAAGCCTTTATATTATGGGTACTGCATATAAGTACATTACTCTGCTAATCAACAAATGTTTATTCAAAGCAAGGAGAGCCAGCCTACGCGATTTAATGCGTACATCACCTACGCGATTTGTGTGTGTATCATCTACGCAATTTACTTCGATCGTCACACAATGCTATGAAGTACCACTGCCATTAACGTTTTCAAAAAACAAGCGGCAGCTCTGAGAGAAGCCAGACAACTGATAAATACAACAACGGGCATTTAATCTGAATTCCAAACCCAATGTTCGAAACCATAAAACCGAACAGGAGAGAATTAACAATTTCCAACTCCGTCAGCTGAAACAATGAAAGGCCAACAAATCTCGCGATGCTATTGAAGCTACTACTACTCCCAATATGCAAAGCGGTTTCCGTGCCGCAACCTGTGCCGCAGCAGGTGCCGCAGCCTGTGCCGCAGAGTCCGCGGGGTCCCGACATGCCTCGAGGCGCGAAAGGCAACCTGGGAGCCGTAGTTCTCCTGGACGCCTAGTGGTGTTGCCAGCGCGGCGGTGGCGGACCGCTTGCTTCCAGCCTCTGAGGGCGAGCTGAGGCGGAGAAAGGGCGTGGAACTGGAACCGGGTGAGTCGGACGCGGTCTACGCGACCGAGGGAGGCGGCACCGCGGCAGAGGGCTGACTCAAATAAATGGACCAGTGCTGCAGTCTCTCCAGAGACACCGCGGTCTGAGCGTCAGCGAGAAGAGGGTGAGGAGGCGCCAGAACCTGGTCCTTGCACCCGTTCTCGTCCTTCGCTCCCCGCCGCCCTCTCCACCATGCAGTCCCGGGAAGAAGCTCCGCGCTCTCGCCGCCTCGCCAGTCCCCGCGGCGGGAAGCGTCCCAAAAGGGTTCACAAACCCACGGTTTCGGCTTTTTTCACGGGCCCGGAGGAGCTGAAGGACACGGGCCATTCTGCAGCCCTGCTGGCCCAGCTCAAGTCTTTCTACGACGCGCGGCTGCTCTGCGATGTGACCATCGAGGTGGTCACCCCCGGCAGCGGGCCCGGCACGGGCCGCCTCTTCCCCTGCAACCGTAACGTGCTGGCGGCCGCGTGTCCCTACTTCAAGAGCATGTTCACCGGTGGCATGTATGAGAGCCATCAGACGAACGTGACCATGCACGACGTGGACGCCGAGTCCTTCGAGGTGTTGGTGGATTACTGCTACACCGGTCGCGTGTCCCTGAGTGAATCGAACGTGGAGCGCCTTTACGCGGCCTCCGACATGCTGCAGCTGGAGTACGTGCGGGAAGCCTGTGCCTCCTTCCTTGCCCGCCGCCTTGACCTGGCCAACTGCACGGCCATCTTCAAGTTTGCTGATGCCTTCGGCCATCGCAAGCTGCGGTCACAGGCCCAGTCGTTTATAGCCCACAACTTCAAGCAGCTCAGCCAGATGAGTCCAATTCGCGAAGAGTCCCTGGCAGATCTGACCCTGGCCCAGCTGCTGACCGTCCTGCGCCTGGACAGCCTCAACATCGAGCACGAGCAGACCGTGTGTCACGTGGCGGTGCAGTGGTTGGAGGCGGCTCCCAAGGAGCGGGGTCCTAGTGCTGCAGAAGTCTTCAAGTGTGTCCGCTGGACCCACTTCTCTGACGAAGATCGGGGCTACGTGGAAGAGCTGCTGACCAACACCGTGGTGAAGAAGTACTGTCTGGACCTTGTTGAAGGGGCCCGGCAGATGCGGTATGGTGACATGTTGTGCAAGTCTCTGGTGCCCAAGCCAGAGAGCAGCGGCGGCAGCAGTGGCAGCGGCGTTGTTAGCTGCGTTGGTGGTGGTGGCGGTGGTGGTGGTGGCGGCAGCAGCAGCGTTGTTAGCATTGTTCTTAGCAGCGGCGGAAGCAGCAGCTCCGTTGTGCCTGTGGTTGATCATACACCCCAGAGGCTAGGTGTGTATGCCAAGAAGATGGTGATCTTCTTTGGCCATCCCAGAGATCCCTTTCTGTGCTGTGACCCATACTCGGGGGACATTTACAAAGTGCCATCACCTCTGACCTGCCTTGCTCACACTAGGACTGTGACCACCTTAGCTGTCTGTGTCTCTCCAGACCATGACATCTATCTGGCCGCCCAGCCCAGGAAGGACCTCTGGGTGTATAAACCAGCCCAGAATAGTTGGCAGCAGCTTGCTGACCGCCTGCTCTGCCGGGAGGGCATGGACGTGGCATACCTCAATGGCTACATCTACATCCTGGGTGGGCGGGACCCCATTACCGGCATTAAACTGAAGGAGGTGGAGTGCTACAGTGTCCAGAGAAACCAGTGGGCTCTGGTGGCTCCGCTGCCCCATTCCTTTATTTCCTTTGACCTGATGGTCATTCAGAACTATCTGTATGCTCTCAACAGTAAGCGCATGTTCTGCTTTGATCCCAGCCACAATATGTGGCTGAAGTGCGTTTCTCTGAAGCGCAATGATTTTCAGGAAGCCTGTGTCTTCAATGATGAGATCTACTGCATCTGCGACATCCCTGTCATGAAGGTGTACAATCCAGTCAGAGGAGAGTGGAGGCAGATTAATAACATCCCCTTGGTGTCGGAGACTAACAACTACCGGATTATCAATCATGGCCAAAAACTGTTGCTGATCACCTCACGCACCCCGCAGTGGAAGAAGAACCGGGTGACTGTGTATGAATACGACATTAGGGGTGACCAGTGGATTAATATAGGTACCACATTAGGCCTGTTCCAGTTCGATTCTAACTTTTTTTGCCTCTCAGCTCGCGTTTATCCTTCCTGTCTTGAACCCGGTCAGAGTTTTCTCACCGAGGAGGAAGAAGTACCTAGTGAATCCAGCACTGAGTGGGATTTAGGTGGGTTCAGTGAGCTGGATTCTGAATCAGGGAGTTCAAGCTCTTTATCTGATGATGATTTGTGGGTTCAGGTAGCCCCTCAGTGAAATGCACAGGGTCAGCAGAATGTGTTACAGATAAATTGAAACACTAAGGTATTTTTACTGCTTTGGAAAGTATCTTAAAGAGATACCCTTTCTCTTTGCTGGAAAAAGAAAAAAGAGTTGATTAATTTCAAGTTTGGCTTAGAAAGGGTATTGTTTGAAATACTAATATAATATCACATTACAGAATTTAAACATTCTTAAAAGAAATCAGCTTATTTAATAATTTACTGTTCTAAAAGTCCAGTGTGGATTTGTCTGGTATGTTTATGTTTGACAATATAAGTTAATTGTAATCAGTAGTCTTCTCTGATTAAATCTTACATTGTCTTGTGCCACAAGTGTTTCAACTTGAATTTTAATTTCTACACTAAAAAAAATGATTGGATAGGAATTATGAGGGTGGGAAAGCATATATTTTCCTTCAGAGCAGTGTAGTAGATTTCCAAAACTTTAAACTAGTGGGTTTTTACAAAATGTGTTCTAACAAATATAGTCTGCTAAGTTTTATTTCCGTTTTCTTCTCTTTTGTGGAGAAAAAAAATCATATATATCTTTAATGTGACTAAATGGTGATTTCACTTGTGACAATGTATAGAATGGTCATAAACTCACCGAAAGTAAAAACAAAAAAACATGATTCTGTTTGAACAGAAATTTCAATTTAAATCTGTAACATAACATGTATTTGCAAATAGTGAGCAATTTTCCATCTAAAAAATTTCCATTCTAACAGGTCACAAATTATCTAAAAATCTTTAAAAAGCAAAAACTAACTTGCTTTGTAGGTTCATATTTTAAATCTATACTTGACAAATGCTTCATTGAATCAGAGGTATAATCCTTTTTTTCACTGGACATGATTGTGAAAATTTTTATCCATTGTCTTAAAAAGTTTATGTGATTCTTGAAATATTTTGGCTGTATAGTTTTGGTGTTTATCTTAGATTTGTCAACAAGGTGTGATTATTCTTTACTGTTTTGTGAGTAATATTGGTTTTGAAAGTATATACTGATTAAGAACAGTATTTTATTGAAATCAGTAGTTATTGTGTCTATCAACTCTCAAAATCAAGTGCCAGCAAAGAATTTTCAAACTTTAAGTCGTGTATAGAATTGTTTTGTGTAGCACTGAAAAATTCTGTCAGTTTTGTAAGTCGCTAAATGTTATTATCAGCTTAAAGGTATTTTTCTATTAAAAGTTTACAGTTAAATAACATAAGTGGATGATAGCGTTTGGGGCCAGTAGTGAAAGTATATTTCGTCTAAAATATTTCTCTATGCAGTGGTGTACGAGGCTATTTTATTATGGTATTTGTACCTGTCCTGTGTTTCTCTATGAACCCTGCTTCAGTCCTTGTTTCTGTCAACATATGTAAGGGAAGGAAAGCCCAGAAACAGAATAAATGACACAAAACTTACATTGTTAAATACAAGAAAATGTAAGTGCTTACCTCTTGAGGTTTTATTGGGTGTGATTGTCATGATACATACACATGATAAGTGACCAAATGCTTATGATGTGTACCTTTTTCTCCACGCAGTCAGAGTTTTCTCTCTGAATCTTCCTTCAGTGACATGCTAATTCCTCGTCTGTCTTTTCTCCAGTGACAGAGTGCTAACACTTCTTACACCCTGGCAGAGAGTACAGAGGAGCGCTATCTTTCTGGTAGGGAATGGAATTTTTTATTGAAATATCACAGGATGAAAACAGAGGAAGACATAAAAGGTATTTTTGTTTTTTACAAGTTGTTCTTAGACGTTTTAATGGGCTGTTTGAAGATTCTACAAGACATTCCTGTTCAACATTTTTAGTGAAGTACGATGCTCACTTATCCAACCAGTGTGTGTTCCTTCAGAAGGACAAACGTGCTTTTGGTTGCCTTCAGAAGGGCAAACCTGCTTTGAGTTGCTTAGGCTGAATTTTGTTTCATTTGACATCAGGGTTTTTCTGGGCACTGTCCTTAACACAAAGCTGTTTCGCCATAGGATTATTTTTTGGCCAACTTTTTCGTCGCCAGTTGCTTCTTGTTGATAGCTTTTCCTTTGATCGGGTTGAAACAGAACAGTGATGATCTCAACCAGGTCTTAATTCTGCGGAATTAAAGTATGCAACTGGTTGATTAAAAACATGTTTTCCACTTGTCATTTTCAACCTTTGATTTAAAGCCTAAGCTAAGCAGTAGTGATATCTTGGTTTACAGAGAGGTTTTCCTGGGAACAACTTTGGTTTTGTGCTATATTTGTGAACTAGAGAATAGTTGTTAATCATTATTTTATGGATAAGTGATTTGTATGTGATTAGTTACAAATAAAACATACGAGAATCCAGGCTTTTCTGACTTTTCAATTCATTGTTTTCTGGTAAATTTATAAAACCCTTGCTTGTACAGTGAATGGCAACTAGCAGTGTTGAAATCTGTTCTTAACAGGAAAGTACCCTTGTCCCTGTTTTCCAATTAATCAGCACATCTTTTAGTAAATATGTTGATAGGCCTGTTCTTTGTAAGCTTCAGAATGATCTTAATTATCTTTTGTATCTATCCCTGTAGGCTGAAAAGCTTTGTCAAAGGACCCAAATTTTTTCAAGTTCTTTTAAGTTCAAACGATAAGTGGCATTTGGATTTCCAAAAGGATAAAGCAGAAGTATTTGTAGCTGATCTTGAGAATCTGGAGAACACTTTTGATCTACTTCTAAGAAAAAGGCCGATGTCATAACATCCCTGAAATCATACAAGTATGACAACTCCTGAAGCTCATCAGACCTAGGATAAGAGTACTCATAACAGTCTCTCTTCCCCATACGTGCGTAAAAGCTTTAGCCCTTTTCATCATTTTAACCGAATTTAAAGGAACATTTATTATTACAAATACAGTAAAGCTGGGCAGTGTTAGGAGTCAGCTTTGGTTACAGAAAATGTGACCATCAGTAGAAACTTGAAAGGATCAATGTCATTTTTACAACCAACTAGAGGGTTCAGTATATACAAGCCAATTGTTTGGGTTTTTTTTAAATAATGAAAAACAAGAGACAGTATTCACAGAAGTTGCCAAACCTCTGGAATACCATGGAGAATACCGTGGAAGCAGTAGGTTTGTGCAAAATAGGAGTAAGAACCCCTCTCTTTACTCTGAGCCATTGTCAGTCACCTATTTCATCAAACTTGCATCAGACATTTTTAGCTTTGAGGACTTGACATGGTACAAGGCAGAGGAGAGGCAGAGGTGACAGATAATGTTGTGTAACATTTCATCCACATCTGAGACATTTTGTCCTGAAACAGCTTCATCTGTGGGGAGTCACCTGTCCCTAATGGAGTCACCGTTTTTCACTGCCACTTCTAAACTAAAATTGATGCATAGAATCTCCATATCAAGAATATTCTTTTGGGCAGAACATTAATTGTGGGGGAATGGTTTAAAAGGACTTTGTAATTGTCAGGCAAAGTACTTCTTCCAAAACAGGTATGTTTATGCCTTGAAGAAAGAGAAGAGCCAGAACTCTTCAATTGTATACGGTATCACCTTAATTTAGATCGTGTTAAGAAAATAGAATTTTTTTGTGTGTATATTGTGATTAAAAATTCAGCCATGGCACTTATTTCAGATACAGCTTGCTCCAGAGTCTCAATATCTTCAGGGCTTTCTTTATACAGAGAATATATCATGGGGTAATGTTTTCCCTTGCTTTCTACATTGGTTAGAATATATTGGTAATAGATACCCATAATTGTATAAATATGAAGTTTCTCCTATGAAAGTCCAATCTGTTATTTTATCTAGAAAGTTGACTGAGACCCAGGCTTTTCTGTTTTCTTGTTCTGCTACCCTTAGGGTGTTGTTCTAACCCACATGGTCCAAGCTGGTTCACCCTTGTGTCCACATTCCAGCCATTAAAAGGAGAGGAAAGGGGAGGGGAGGGCATGACCCTTCCGTGTGAGGGAGGTTATGAGCGTTGCTTCAGTCACATGACATTGGCCAGATCTCAACTACAGAGACATACAGAGCGGCAGGAGGGCCTCGGAGAGGTAGTCTTTGTTTTGGGTCAACATATATCTAGTTAAACTTCAAAGGTTCCTTCCTATGTAATGGGGGGAAAGGCTGTTAGATTAAACAACAATATTATACCACCTGTCAGGCCAGGTTCTATCACATGGCAGCCAGGATGATCATACCATTCCAGGAGTTACTGCCATCAAAACAAGGTGGACTAGGCCTCCCATCCCAGAAACACTCAGCTCCCTGGGCTCTTGCTGTTACTCTGTACAGAAAAGGCAAGGGTGCCTCATCTTGTTCTAATTAAGAAAAGCCTCCTAGACTCAGTGTGTACTGGTACCCTAGATCATGAGCCAAAGTCTAGTACTCATTGTATCAGGGAATGTTCCAGCTTCCTAAAAGGAAAGAAAAGAATACTGAGAAAATGGCTCTGAATGGTCGATGGCAGTATTGCTTCTATTTAAAATGTGAGGTGTCAGACTTCTGTGGTGGTTCAGGGGTTAAGAATCCATGTGCCAATGCTGGGGACATGCATTCAATCTCTGGTCTGGGAAGATTCCACGTGAAGATTCTGCCATAATTGCTGAGCCTGTGCTCTGCAACAAGAGAAGCCACTGCAATGAGAGGCCCTCACTCACTGCAGCTAGAGAAAGCCCCCGCACAGCAATGAAGACCCAGTGCACCCCAAAATAAAAGACAAAAATTTTAAAAAATAAAATGTGGAATATCAATTATACAGTAATGATGAAAATGGAATATTTCTTAGAGCAACATGAGCTATTTAGCAACATTCTGGCCTTTTCTGTGCTGGGATCCCCTTTGCAATGCTGTGCTTCTCCCCCTCTGTGGAAGCTCAGACCAATTAGCCACAATAGTCTATTCAAAACCTAGTGTCTTGCTGAACTTTTTAACTGACTTCAGGTTAATCACAGTTCATGCAATATACACATATAGTGTTACGTTTTGTGTTTGTGAAAACTTCAACTGTGAGAGAACATTTTGAACAATTGTATCCATCAAGTATGTAACAGATCATCATGATTTTCATTACAAATATCCATACTTAATTTTAAAACACCCTCAAACAGCCCTTATTTTCATATGTAACCCTGATCCCCGCCAGCAAGAAGAGTAAGACTTCTGTTAATAGTTGTATTTCATTAATACATTGTTGTTGTTCAGTAGCTAAGTCATGTGTGACTCTTTGTGACCCCATGGCACACCAGGCCTCCCTGTCCCCGCCATCTCCTGGAGTGTGCCCAAGTTCATGTCCATCGAATCAGTGATGCCATCCAACCATCTCATCCTCTGCCGCTCTCTTCTTTTGCCTTCCATCTTTCCCAGCATCAGGATCTTTTCCAGTGAGTCGGCTGTTATGATCTTAGTATCTTTAATGTTAAGTTTTAAGCCAGCTTTTGCATCTCCTCTTCCACTCTCATTAAGAGGTTCTTTAGTTCCTCTTTGCTTGCTGCCATTAGAGTGATTACATTAGTACATTCATGAAGACTATAAGACCCCATTCTCTATTTAATTTCTTGTCTAAACACAAGATTTTTGATGTATGCTGTGACTGGGCTCTTCTCCATGTTTTGTGCTAGCTACTGCTTGGTGAAAGATAGGGAAGCCTGGCCTGCTGCAGTCCATGTGGTGGAAAAGGGTCGGACACGACTGAGCAACTGAAGAACAACGACTCCGCTTGTTGAGTATCACAGGCTCATTACTTTCTTGTGTGGCCTTCTTACGTGCTGTCATTATTCCGTGTATTGACTTCTTTGCCCTTTACTATGTGTCTCGGGCACTAAAGTGTGCACTCTTCTTAGGGAACCCACGTCAGGTTTTTCCATGGCTCCTAACCTCGCACCAGGCACACCGTCAGCATTCAGTAACTGTTTGCTGAACAAAGAAATAAATGCATTTTGTGCTTGTTTGCATTTATATAAGAAACACTCGCATTCAGAGCTCTCAGCTTTCTGTCAATTTTCCAGCTATGAAGGAGAGCTATTATTAAACTCTTTTGTCTAGTTGCCATAGCAACCCACTGGCCTTCAGAGCTACAGGTTATTTCTGATGGGCAAATTCTCCTAGACAACCAAATACGCAGTGTTTTCAATTATGGAATAATGATGCTATTATAAATCACATTTCTGACACTATATATTTCTCTGTCTTTTATGAAGATGGCAGAGAATTAGAACGGAAACAAATCTGTTGAGATCAACAAAGGCTAGGGGAAATAAAGCAGTATGACTCATATCTCTTCTCTCAACCCTTTCATATTTCCTCTAAGTTCCCCACCTTTCCATAAGAACTTGTGAATTCATTTGGGTTTTCTAACCAAGTTGTTAAGGAAGTTTGGAAAGTTAATTGCTGCAAGACAGACTCTAAAAAAGCTCTATTGCAGCTTAAATACTTTCTCATTTTCTCCTCCTTCCTTGTTTGTCTTTTTTTGCCTATGCTGAGCCTTGCTGGATCTTAGTTCCCAACCAGGAATCAAACCCGTGACACGTACAGTGGAAGCACTGACTCCTAACCACTGGACCACCAGGGAATTCCCAGTCCTTGCTTGTTACTTAAATGTCATGTTAAATTAGTGAATAATAGGCTTGCAAAAGTTGATATTTGCTCGGAAATGTTTCAAAATCAGGCTTTTTCCCAACCCCGTTCTTTCCATTCACATTTTAGTGGCAAGAACTGAGAAAAGTTTTATTAAACTGGGTTAGTCATCATAGAAAAACTCATCAATAAAACAGGACTTTCCCAGCCCATTCAATGAGCCATGAATGTAGTTTCTAAGTGAAATAATCCATTTTCTTCTTCTTTTATTGGCTGCTCAGCTTGTGGGATCTTAGTTCCCTAACCAGGGATCAAACCTGGATCCTTGGTAATGAGAACTCAGAGTCCAAACCACTAGACTGCCAGGGAATTCCCAGCAGAGTTGTTTTCTAATGGTGGATACCTTAAGGGGATTTTACGTGTATGTTATGCTCTGTTTTCTCTGTAGGTTCTGGTCATATGTTGTAGGGAGAGTCAGGCACCACCTAGTTCCAGGTGGATGATATAATAAATACTTCATTTCCTCTGTGCAGGTCTAATGCCTCCTTCCTCTATGCCAGTTTAATGTTTTTCTCACAACACAGCTGTAATACTCACCAGTAAACAGTCCCCTAACTTTATGTAAAAGAAGTGATATTGCATTTAAGTTGCCTATTGGGCTTTGACTTCATAAAAATGTAAGACTTTAGTAAACTCAACCATCTTTAGCAAATTGTATATAATGGAGATACTGTCAGGAGGATGAAGAGAGAGAAGTGGGATGGTATCAAGTGTGATGTCCAGATTGCAGGTTTTGGTACCTGAACGGCCAGGGTATTTTGATTTACATATTTTAAAGAACTTTATTTTAGTCTTCTAGAAATGTCCAGGCATTGCTATTATTTTCAGGAAGCTTTGAATCCTACCAACCATGATCTCAGATGTCAAAACTTTGAGACAGATGAGCGCAGATGTCTGCCTAATGTAAAAATTGAAAATGGCCCAGTGGAAGGGAAGGTTTTATCAGGGGAGGATCAAATGTCCAGCCACACAGATCTCGCAACAATTTTTGATGAAATCACTTTTTCCCAAGTCTAGTTCTCTTCTCTTGAAGTTAGCAATTCTCAGTAATTGCTGCTGCTAAGTCACTTCAGTCGTGTCCGACTCTGTGCGACCCCATAGACGGAAGCCCACCAGGCTCCCCCGTCCCTGGGATTCTCCAGGCAAGAACACTGGAGTGGGTTGCCATTTCCTTCTCCAATGTGTGAAAGTGGAAAGTGAAAGTGAAGTCGCTCAGTCGTGTCCGACCCTTAGCGACCCCACGGACTGCAGCCTACCAGGCTCCTCCATCCATGGGATTTTCTAGGCAATAGTACTGGAGTGGCTTGCCATTGCCTTCTCTGAGTAATTGCTGCACCTTGATTCAATTGGATTTGGGTACTGAATCAGATTAACCAGACTGTAAAGAAGCAAATATATAAAAGTCACTGATATATATATATATATATATAAAATTTTTATATATGTAAAATAAATATGTAAAAATAATATATATATTATATATATAAAGTATATAATAGTCATGGATACACTAACTTGCAGTTAAAAAATAGAGCTTTTGCATTTAGGCGGGAGCCCCCACTGCCCAATTCCTCCCTTGGGAGTGAAGAGTTTGGATCAAGTATCGGGTGCCCCAGGTTTGAAGGATGCCACCCAAGAGCCTGCATCCCAAATCACATAGCTTGGGGAGACCTGGGAAGCCAGCCAGCCAGCCTTGTCATCTGCAAGTCCTCCAGGACCACATTAAACGGAGGAGCAATTTCAAAGCAATTTCAAAGTGGGCATTCAAGCACTTCCATGGCTAGTCACCTCCCAAGGTCAGCACTGGGGAAACAGGCAAAAACACCCCTCCTCTAGTTTCTCCTTGAAAGGTGCTTTACTGCATACTTTTCCAGCTACTGCCTGAAGGTCCAGCTTCTAATTGGCCTTTGTGTGAATGCTGTCTGGGATTCTCCCAGGAGCCCCCAAGCACTCCCCCTGCGTGTTCTCTAAAGCTTGCTCCAGTGATAAAAACCAAGTCTCCAATTTCTCTGTGGAAGGAGCTTGTCTACACGTGCAGCACCCGAACTGTCTTTGTGCCACCTGAGGGACTAGCTCCCACATCGTCACCTTGCTCTGGGAGCCAACAGCACCCAGCTTTCACAACTACCCTGGGGCCACGTGAAACTAAGGGGCAGTTTGACACAAAAATGTCTGCTGGCTCAACACAGGGGGAAGTGACAAAAATGGGAGGCTCTGAGTTTCTTCCTAGAAGGTGTTTGCATACTTTTTCAGCTGCCCAAGGGCTGGGCTTCAAATTAGCCCACATCTGGGAGCTGACGGGCATATAATTAGTCACTGTCTGAGGGACTGAACGGGCTTGTGGTGACTTGTGTCTTCTTCTCATAGCTCACCCCAGCTGTGAAGCCAAGTCTCCAGATGCACTTCTCAACGTGTCTAGCACGCCATCTTCTATGGCTGCAAGCTGAGGGACTGGCTGCTAAGTCTCCTAGCTCTGGGAACTGATGGGGTTCAGCAGTTAGTCCCCTGGGACCACAGAGAACAGAATTTTCTATGGGTGCACAGGTGTTTCTGGCCTGGATTCCCCCTGACTCAGCACAGAGCAAGCAGGCTGAAATACCCAGCTCTTGGTCTCCCTTTTATCGGGGCTACAGAAACTGTCTACCTAATATCCTGACCTTCCCAGTTGCTGCCTGAAGATCAGGCTTCCTATTAGCCTGCACTGGGGACTCGAAGGGACAAGCATTTAATATAGTCATCTGGGAGCCTGAACGTGTGTGTGGGTATTTCCTGGGCCTTTGGTGCAGTATCTCATCTTGGCACATCCTAATCTAGAGGCCACCAAGAACAAACACTGACTTAGATAAGCACAAAAGTTGGAGAGGCGACCAGGTGCTCAAGTCATGCTGACTGACAAGATTTATCTTGAACACATGGTCACTCCTTCATGACTGGGGAAGAGGGAATCCCCTGGTGGGCAAGTGTTTAGGGCTTTGAGTTTCCACTGCTGGGGGCCCAGGTTCGATCCCTACTTTCACTTTTCACTTTCACACATTGGAGAAGGAAATGGCAACCCACTCCAGTGTTCTTGCCTGGAGAATCCCAGGGACGGGGGACCCTGGTGGGCTTCTGTCTATGGGGTCACACAGAGTCGGACACGAATGAAGTGACGCAGCAGCAAGCTAAGTAGCAAAAAAACACACACACAAAACACACACACACAAAAAAAGACTGGGAGAGATGACTGTTTTATTTGATGAACAGAAACCAGCCTAGAGAGTCAAAGAAAATGAAGAAACAAAGGAATATGCTCCAAACAAAAGAAGATGAAACCCCAGGGAAAGACCTTATTGAAATGAAGATAAGTGATCGACATGATAAAGTGCTCAAAATTGTGGTCATAAAGATGCTCACAAGGTCAGGAGAAGAATGCATGAGTAAAAAATGCGTGAATTTCATCAAAGAGATAGAAAACATGAGATACTATCTTATCTTAGTTATATTTTAATTAATAACTATATTTTAAATAAATTGATTTTATATGTGATCTTATATATTTTAATAGTTTTCAGTTCAGTCGCTCAGTCATGTCCGACTCCTTGCGACCCCATGAATCGCAGCACGCCAGGCCTCCCTGTTCATCACCAACTCCCGGAGTTCACTCAAACTCATGTCCATCGAGTCAGTGATGCCATCCAGCCATCTTATTCTCTGTCGTCCCCTTCTCCTCCCGCCCCCAATCCCTCCCAGCATCAGAGTCTTTTCCAGTGAGTCAACTCGTCGCATGAGGTGACCAAAGTATTGGAGTTTCAGCTTTAGCATCAGTCCTTCCAATGAACACCCAGGACTGATCTCCTTTAGAATGAACTGGTTGGATCTCCTTGCAGTCCAAGGGACTCTCAAGAGTCTTCTCCAACACCACAGTTCAAAAGCATCAATTCTTCGGCAGTCAGCTTTCTTCACAGTCCAACTCTCATATCCATACATGACCACGGGAAAAACCATAGCCTTGACTAGACGGACCTTTGTTGGCAAAGTAATGTCTCTGCTTTTTAATATGCTATCTAGGTTGGTCATAACTTTCCTTCCAAGGAGTAAACATCTTTTATTGAGATATAATTCATATACCATATAATTCCCTTACTTATAGCATATAATTTAATAGTTTTTGTATATTCAGGGTTGTGCAACCATCATTACAATTACATTTTTTTCCCTTCACTCTAAAATAGAAACCCTGTATCCATTAGCAGTCATTTCCCATTTTCCCTCAACTTCTCCCTCTTCTCCAAAACCTAGACAACCAATAGTCTACTTTCTAAATTCATATGAAATAGAGACACAGACACAGAGAATAGATATGTGGACACAGCAGTTGGGGGATGAGGGCGGTGATGAAGTGGGAGTTTGGGATGGACACATATACACTCTATGTGTGTACTCGGTTGCTCAGTCACGTCCTACTCTTTGTCATGGACTATAACCCACTGTCCATGGAACAGGCTCCTCTGTCCATGGAATTTTCCAGGCAAGAATACTGGAGCAGGTTGCCATTTATTACTCCAGGGAACCTTCCTGATGAGGGGTTGAACACTTGTCTCCTGCATTGCAGTTGGATTCTTAACCACTGCGCCACCTGGGAAGCCCAAGTGGGAATCTGCTACACAGCACAGGGAACTCAGCCTGGCGCTCGGTGATGACCTAGAAGGGTGGGATGGGAAGTGGGGGGAGGCTCGGGGGGAAGAGGATATATGCACACTCACAGCTGATTCACTGACTTAACTGACATGCGTTTGAGCAAACTCTGGGAGGAAGTAAAGGACAGGGGAGCCTGGTATGCTGCAGCCCGCAGGGTCACAAAGAGTCAGACATGACTTAGCCACTGAACAACAACAGCCATATTTTATTATACAGTCTCATTTGATGGACATTAGGTCTTTTCCCACTTTTTGGCTATTATGAATCATGCTACTATGAATATTCACATACAATTTTTTGTGTGGATGTATACTTTCAGTTCTCTTAGGCATATATGTTTAACTTTCTGAGAAACTGCCAAACTTTTTTAAAGCTGCTGCACCATTTTGCAATTCTATCAGCAATGTAAGAAGGTTCCGGTGTCTCCACATTAACAACTGTTATTTATCTGTCTTTTTTATTATAGCCATCCTAGTATGTTTGAAGTGCATTCTCATTGTGGTTTTTATTTCAGTTCAGTTCAGTCACTCAGTCATGTCCGACTCTTTGTGACCCCATGAATCACAGCACGCCAGGCCTCCCTGTCCATCACCAGCTCCCGGAGTTCACTCAAACTCATGTCCATCGAGTCGGTGATGCCATCCAGCCATCTCACTCTCTGTCATCCCCTTCTCCCCCCGCCCCCAATCCCTCCCAGCATCAGAGTCTTTTCTAGTGAGTCAACTCTTCGCATGAGGTGGCCAAAATATTGGAGTTTCAGCTTTAGCATCAGTCCTTCCAATGAACACCCAGGACTGATCTCCTTTAGAATGGACTGGTTGGATCTCCTTGCAGTCCAAAGGTTTTGATTTACCTGGTATCAAATAGCTAAAGACATTGAACATTTTTCCATGTGCTTCTTGACTAATTGTATATCTTATTTAGAGAAATATCTTCTCAGATCCATTGTTCATTGTTCAATTGGATTTTCTTTTTATTAAGTTGTAAGAGTTAAGCCCACCCAGGCTTCCCAGGTGGCGCTTGTGGTAAAGAACCCGTCTGCCAATTCAGGACAGGTAAGGGACGTGGGTTTGATCCCTCAGTTGGGAAGATCCCTTGGAGGAGGGCATGGCAACCCACTCCAGTATTCTTGCCTGGAGAATCCCATGGAGAGAGGAGCCTGGAGGGTTGCAGTCCACGGTATCGCAAAGAGCCAGACATGACTGAGCGACTAAGCACACAGAAGAGTTCTTAGTATATTCTGGATACTATTGCCTTATCAGATGTGTGATTTGCAAATATTTTATTGCATTCTATATGTTATATAGGCTGTTGTGTCCTCCTCAAAATTCATATGTTAAAGCCCTAATTCCCCAGGACCTCATTTTGTGTCTCTATTTGGGGATAGGGCATTAATGGAGGTAATTAAGTTCAAAATGAGAGCCCCCGTAGGATGGACCCTAATCCAATCTGGCTGGTGTCCTTATAAAAAGAGGAAATTATGACACACATAAAAATACAAGGGATGCGTGTGCACAGAGGAAAGTCCACGTGAGGATGTATTGCAACGGTGGCCATCTGCAAGCCAAGAAGAGAGACCTCTGTAGAAAGCAAACTGAAATCTAGCCTCCCAGATTGTGAGAAAAACATGTCTGTTGCCTAGGCCATCCTGGCTATGGTATTTTGCTATGGTCGCCTTCAGTTCAGTTCAGTTGCTCAGTCGTGTCCGACTCTTTGTGACCCCATGAATCACATCACGCCAGGCCTCCCTGTCCATCACCAACTCCCGGAGTTCACTCAAACTCATGTCCATCTAGTCGGTGATGCCATCCAGCCATCTCATTCTCTGTCATCGCCATCTCCTCCCGCCCCCAATCCTTCCCAGCATCAGAGTCTTTTCCAGTGAGTCAACTCGTCACAAGTGGTGGCCAAAGTGTTGGAGTTTCAGCTTTAGCATCAGTCCTTTAAATGAACACCCAGGATTGATCTCCTTTAGAATGGACTGGTTGGATCTCCTTGCAGTCCAAGGGACTCTCAAGAGTCTTCTCCAGCACCACAGTTCAAAAGCATCAATTCTTTGGTCATCAGCTTTCTTCACAGTCCAACTCTCACATCCATACATGACCACGGGAAAAACCATAGCCTTGACTAGATGGACCTTTGTTGGCAAAGTAATGTCTCTGCTTTTTAATATGCTATCTAGGTTGGTCATAACTTTCCTTCCAAGGAGTAAGCGTCTTTTAATTTCCTGGCTGCAATCAGCATCTGCAGTGATTTTGGAGCCCAAAAAAATAAAGTCTGACACTGTTTCCACTGTTTCCCCATCTATTTCCCATGAAGTGATGTTCACTCTCCTCTTTCACTTTCATCAAGAGGCCTTTGAGTTCCTCTTCACTTTCTGCCATAAGGGTGGTGTCATCTGCATATCTGAGGTTATTGATATTTCTCCCGGCAATCTTGATTCCAGCTTGTGCTTCTTCCAGCCCAGTGTTCCTCATGATGTACTCTGCATATAAATTAAATAAGCAGGGTGACAATATACAACCTTGACGTACTCCTTTTCCTATTTGGAACCAGTCTGTTGTTCCATGTCCAGTTCTAACTGTTGCTTCCTGACCTGCATACAGGTTTCTCAAGAGGCAGGTCAGGTGGTCTGGTATTCCCATCTCTTTCAGAATGTTTCACAGTTTATTGTGATCCACACAGTCAAAGGCTTTGGCATAGTCAATGAAGCAGAAATAGATGTTTTTCTGGAACTCTCTTGCTTTCTCCATGATCCAGCGGATGTTGGCAATTTGATCTCTGGTGCCTCTACCTTTTCTAAAACCTGCTTGAACATCTGGAAGTTCATGGTTCACATATTGCTGAAGCCTGGCTTGGAGAATTTTGAGCATGACTTTGCTAGCGTGTGAGATGAGTGCAATTGTGTGGTAGTTTGAGCATTCTTTGGCATTGCCTTTCTTTGGGATTGGAATGAAGACTGACCTTTTCCAGTCCTGTGGCCACTGCTGAGTTTTCCAAATTTGCTGGCATACTAATATATATTTTTATATTGAAAGTTATGGCTGTTTCAAAGACTTAAAAATGTGAAAGTAGCTTTGGAACTGGTAGTGGGTAGAGCTTGGAAGACTTGAGCTCATGTTAGAGGAAGTCTAGGTTGCCTCGAGAAAACTGTCAGTAGAAATATGGATGTTAAAGGTGCTTCTGGTGAAATTAATGCAGAAAACTCAGCGTCTGTTCTAGTGCTGAGTAGAATCTTGGAGGCAGAGTTTTGGGTGCAGTAGAAGGAAATGGCAACCCACTCCAATGTTCTTGCCTGGAGAATCCCAGGGACTGTGGAGCCTGGTGGGCTGCCATCTATGGGGTCGCACAGAGTCGGACACGACTGAAGTGACTTAGCAGCAGCAGAAAAGAATAGCTGCATTGCTTTGCCAGGCAAAGGGGTACACAGCAGTTTCCTGTCCTCGAAAACCATGTATCCCCACGTGGGAGGATTTGGTGAGAAGTTTTATAGCAAAGGTTCAAGGGTGGGGTTGCTGATAAGATTAGAGTGTATGCAGGGCCTGTACTCCTTTTATCTGGTCTTGGGTAGTCTTTCGCTGAGTTTCTCTGGTTCCTTTAATCTGGCCTCAGGTGGTCTCCTTTGAAATGAAAAATGCTGACATGTTAGGCATACACGCTAAGTCGCTTCAGTCATGTGGACTGCAGCCCGCCAGGCTCCTCTGTCCATGGAATTTTCCAGGCAAGAACACTGGAGTGGGTTGCCAGTTGCTCATCCAGGGGAGCTTCCTGATCCAGGGATTGAGTGCTCATCTTTTTTGCCTCCTACATTGGCAGGTAGGCTTTTTTTTTTTTTTACAACTGGCACCACCTGGGAAGCCCATCCATTTGTTGGGGGGTTCTATAAAAGGTTTAAAGATGTTGTGTGCATCCCTTGCAGTGGAACCAGGATCCTACCCCAAGGCTGCACTGTTGATTCTTGGCTGTTATTCCTGGGTCTCTGCATACCCTCCTTTCCCTGATTAGCATCTGTTTGAACCTGCCCTTTGGGACTGATGGAAGGTCATGGCAGCTGGAGTCTATTCCCTACAGACAAGGAACAGGAGACACAGAAAGGCTTCTTCCCTAGGATCCCCACAGGGTCCTACTGGGTTTCAAGACCTCAGAGGAAAATAAATGTTGGTCACTCAGTGGTGTCTGACTTTTTGCAACCCCATGGACTGTAGCCCGCCAGGCTCCTCTGTTCATGGAATTCTCCAATCAAGAATACTGGAGTGGGTAGCCAATCCCTTCTCCAGGGGATCTTCCCAACCCAGGGATCAAAGCCATGTCTCCTGCATTGCAGACTGATTCTTTGCCCACTGAGCCACCTGGGAAGCCCCGGATGGAAATAAGGAACATGTTATTGGACATTGGAAGAAGGATAATCCTTTTATAAAAGGGCAGTGAATTTAGCTGAATTGTGTTGGAGTGTTCTGTGGATGGTAGAAACATAAGTGATGAACTTGGCAGTTCAGCTGAGGACATTTCTAAGCAAAGGGTTCAAGGTGCAACTCAATTTTCCCTTGTTGCTTGTAGTAAAATGTGAGAGGAGAGAAACTGAAGAAGGAAATGTTAAGCAAAAAGGAACCAGAAACTGAAAAGATCTGGAAAGTTCTCAGCCTATCCTTTTTGCAAAAATATGAAGAGGAACATTCCAGAGATAACATCAAGGTACAGTCACACAATCCCTTGATGAAGAGATGGTGGACGTGAGTCCTGGATTCAGTCAGCCTTGTCCTCAGACTCCAGGAAAGGGACACAGTGGAGGGAGGCTACTGAACTTCTGAGATTCTCAGAAGGGATGACAGAGCTATCTCTGTGACCACACCTCATCTTTCAAGAAAAGGGAAGAATGGCCCTGAGGGTGATTCCTAAACTGAAAGGACAGCCATTCCCACCGGGCTCCGCCTTTCAGCAGGCCAGGATGTCCCAGAGGTGCCTCAGAGGTGGGGCTGTTCCCTGGAGCTGAAGGGGTGGCGCCCGCCCGGGTGGGCCTGGGGTGGGTGGATCGAGCCCAGGAATATTATTCTTGAGCTTTAAAATCAGGGAAGGTTTTTCCTGCCAAGTGTTGGGCTTGCTTGTGTCCCCTGGTCCCTTCTTTCCAATTCCTCCCTTTTGGAACAGGAATGTTCATTGTATGCCTGTCCCACCATTGTATTTTGGAAGCAGATAATTTGGTTCAGCGCCAAAGAGGGCTTTTTGCCTCAGAATGAATTAAACTTCAAGTCTGTCTCACACTTGATTTAGATGATATTTAGGGAAACTCAGGATTTGAAACTGATGCCACAATGAGTTAAGATTTTTGAATTGTTGATATGGGGGTGAATATATTTTGCATGTGGGACAAACGTGAATTTGCGGGTCCAGATGGTAAGTGGTTATGCACTGAATAATGTCCCCCTAAAAATTATATCCGAAAGCTTAACTCCCAGTACCTCAGAATGTGACTAGAGTGAATAGCCATTCCCTTCTCCAGGGGATCTTCCTGACCCAGGGATTGAACCCCGTCTCCTGCCTTGTAGGCAGAGTTTTTACTGTCTGAGCCACCAGGGAAGCCCCCCACATTTAATCTGAAAGCTTAATCCCCAGTACCCCAGAATGGGACTGTATTTGAAATAGGGCCTCAAAAGAGGAAATTCAGTTCAAAGGAGGTCACTAGGTTGAGCCCTAATCCAATCGAACTGGTGTCTTCATAATAAGAGGAGATGAGGACACACGAAGAAACAGCAGGGATACACATGCACAGGGAAAGACCAGGTGAAGACACAGAGAAGGCGGCCATCTGAAAGCCGAGGAGAGAGGCCCAGAAAATACCAAACCTGCTGGCACCTCTGTTCCAAAATGAGAGCAAATTTATTTTTGTTATTGAGGCCATCCTGGCTGTGGTGTTTTGTTATAGCAACCCCAGAAAAATAGTACACCACAATTATCTTTTCACTTTTGCGTCTGTGGCTACACTGTGCAGTCTGCGGGATCTTAGGTCCCCAATCGGGGATTGAGCCTGTGCTCGCTGCATTGGGAGTGCAGAGTCTTAACCCCTGGACTGCTTGGAGAAGGGATTGGCTACCCACTCCAGTATTCTTGCTTTGAGAACTCCATGGACGGGGGGCTTGGCAGGCTAAGCCTGTGAGGTTGCAAAGAGTCGGACATGACTGAAGGACTAACACTTTCACTTTTACTACATTGCAACACTCAGTTCAGTTCAGTGGCTCAGTCGTGTCCTACTCTTTGTGACCCCATGGACTGCACACGCCAGGCTTCCCCATCCATCATCAACTCCCAGAGCTTATTCAAACTCATGTCCATTGAGTCAGTAATGCCGGCCAACCATCTCATCCTCTGTCATCCCCTTCTCCTCCTGCCTTCAATCTTTCCCAGGATCAGGGCCTTTCCCAATAAGTCAGTTCTTCACATCAGGTGGCCAAAACACTCAGAATGTAGAAATTACCCTAAACATTGACCAATCAGTTTTGTCTGTTTCATTTCCATGGCATTCCTGATAGATTCATATTTTGCTTGAATATCACCAGTGACAGGGAAGTCATTATTTTGAAGAAGTCTCTTTCTCTCTCTCTCTTTTTTTTTTTTGCTGCACCAGTTGATTTGTAGGATCTTAGTTTCCACACAAGTCATGGAATCTGGGACCCCTGCAAGTGGAAGCTGGAATCCTAACCATTGGACTACCAGGGAATTCCCAGAGAGTTCATTATTTCACTCTTCTAAATTTGTGTCTCCTTGCTTGGATTAAGAAAAGGAAAAAAACCCACAAGATTTTCTAAGTTGAGGAAGAAGATGGAGTCTAGGATTTAGGATACCACTAGATGTACCAACCACCCACTCAACTTTTTATTGTTTTATGTGAGGAATACTGTCATGTCATCTGCTGAAAATGGTGTAGATTATTAGCAGTACCATTGACTGGAAAAATCAGGTCGGCAAAGATTTCATGAAATGATTGCACCTGTTAGTGCTTTTCAATTTTGAGACCTCCTGTGTCATTATTTTAAACAACCCAGCAATGATGAGCCATAATGTGAGTACGTAGATGATGATCCCAGTAGGCCACATGTGATAATTCAGTGTTATGGTTAAATCACCTGTGAAGCACAGGAGCCCATAGGAAAGTAAACATATCGTACTTCTCATTGAAGCAAATATTGTTGTATCAAAACAAATCAGAAAAAGTAAGAGTATTATAATAATTTTAAATTTATTTTTTCATGCTATATTTGAGGAAAGATGGATTCAATTCCAGGAGAATGAAGAGTTCTCATGAGGGTTTTCTAGTTTTAGAAATAGACTGTGTGTGGAATGCTGTTCAGTACTCTGTAATGTCCTACATGGGGACAGACCCTAAAGAAAGGGCACATATATATGTATACATGACTGACTCGCTTTGCTGTACACCTGAAACTAACACAGCACTGTAACTCAGCTGTGTGTGTGTGTGCTCAGTTGCATCCGACTCTGTGACCCCAGGGACTGCAGCCCTCAGGCTCCTCTGTCCATGGGATTCTCCAGGCAAGAATACTGGAGTGGGTTGCCATTTCCTTCTCCGGGGGATCTTCCCCACCCAGGAATGGAACCCGCATGTCCTGAGTCTCTTGCATTGGCACGTGGATTCTTATCACTGAGCCACCTGGGAAACCCATACTCCAATAAAAAATAAAAATAAATTAAAAAAATAGCTTGGGTTCCAAAATCACTGCAGATGGTGACTGAAATTAAAAGATGCGCTCTCTGAGACAAGGCAGAACTAGTACACAACATAGTTAAAAACTGTTGGAGAGGAGAGAGAGACGCCCGGCTCCGGCGGCGCAGACGTGAGGCAGCCGACCATGTGCAGAATCGTGGCTGAGAGGAGCTGCCCCGCGCCCAAGGTTAGGGCGGTGGCCGAGAGGAGCTGTACCACGTCCAGGAGGCGGTGGCTGCTTGGGCACCAGAGGGCGGAGAGGAGCTGATCCACATTCAAAGCAGGAGGGGCGGCCTTGAGGAGATACCCCTCGTCCGAGGTAAGGTACAGCGGCTGTGCCTTGCTGGAGCAGCTGGGAAGAGATACTCCACGACCAAGTGGAATATAAGAATCCAGTGTTCTGGGGAGGAAGGAACAAGATGGCGGAGGGATAAGACGGCGAGACCACTTTCTCCCCCACAAATTCATCAAAAGAGCATTTGAACGTGGCGTAAAGTCCACAAAACAACTTCTGAATACTGGCAGAGGACATCAGGCTCCCAGAAAAGCAGCCCATTGTCTTCTAAAGGAGAGAGAAGAAATCCAGCTCCACCCACCAGAACACCGACACATGCTTCCCTAACCAGGGAACCCGGACAAGTCACCCGTCCAACCCCACACACAGCGAAGAAACTACATAATAAAGAGAACTCCACAAACTGCAAGAAGAGGGAAAGGCAACCCCAAGCAAAGCAATATAAGCAAGATGAAGAGGCAGAGAAATACCCAGCAAGTAAAGGAACAAGATAATTGCCCACCAACACAAACAAAAGAAGAAGATATAGGGAATTTACCTGATAAAGAATTTCAAATTTTGATGGTGAAAATGATTCAAAATCTTGAAAGCAAAATGGAGTTACAGATAAATAACCTGGAGAAAAGGATTGAGAAGATGGAAGAAAGATTTAATAAGGACTTAGAAGAAATAAAAAAGAGTCAATATACAATGAATAATGCAATAGATGAGATCAGAAACACTCTGGAGGGAACAAACAGTAGAATAACAGAGGCAGAAGACAGGATAAGCGAACTAGAAGATAGAATTGTAGAAATAAATGAAACAGAGAGGAAAAAAGAAAAACGAATTAAAAGAAATGAGGACAATATTAGAGACCTCTGGGACAATGTTAAACGCTCCAACATTTGAATCATAGGAGTCCCAGAAGAAGAAGACAAAAAGAAAGACCATGAGAGAATACTTGAGGAGATAATAGTTGAAAACTTCCCTAAAATGGGGAAAGAAATAATCACCCAAGTCCAAGAAACCCAGAGAGTCCCCAACAGGATAAACCCAAGGTGAAATACTCCAAGACACATATTAATCAAATTAACAAAGATCAAAGAACAAATATTAAAAGCAGCAAGGGAAAAGCAGCAAATAACACATAAGGGGATTCCCATAAGGATAACAGCTGATCTTTCAACAGAAACTCTTCAGGCCAGAAGGGAGTGGCAAGACATACTTAAAGTGATGAAAGAAAATACCCTACAGCCCAGATTACTATACCCAGCAAGGATCTCATTCAAATATGAAGGAGAAATCAAAAGCTTTACAGACAAGCAAAAGCTGAGGGAATTCAGCATCACCAAACCAGCTCTCCAACAAATGCTAAAGGATCTTCTATAGACAGGAAACACAGAAAGAGTGTATAAACTTGAACCCGAAGCAATAAAGAAAATGGCTACGGGATCGTACTTATCAGTAATTACCTTAAACGTAAATGGGTTGAAATTTTCAAAAAGGCTAGGAGACAATTCTCATAGCCATCAATAGTTCAGTGTTGAGTTCATGAATAGTTTTTAAAGTTTGGGACAAACTGTAGTATTTGCTATTTGAAGTACTATTTGTAATTGGCATATTAAGATGTAACATTGGTCTTCATTTCCAACTTAAAACGCCTAAAAATGCCTAACAGGTTTTTAGATTTGTGAATTTTAGTTGAAATGTATTTTACGATGTTACTAAACCTGCAGAAATATTGAAATATTTCAGAGAACTTATTCACTGTACATTTAATTTATTTTATTTATAAAAGTTATGAACTGTAGAAAGTTTTACTTGTTGGGTCAAATGCTTGTTGCATTTGAAGTGCTAGTTACAAGAAAATCGAATACCTTCAATGTATAAATGCTATTAAGTTTTTAAAGGACTCTGGAGTATAAGTAAGTTTGTTTAAAGAAATTTAGTCTGTTCAACTTGAATCAGCTCTGTCAAACGTTAATTAAAAGCCTCATTTAAAAAAAAATAAATAAAATAAAGATTAAAAAAAAAAGAAAAAATTAAAACAAGAAAAAAAGAATGAACAATGGAGCATATTACTTAATTCTATAATGTGACATCAAGACTTTAATATCCTCTGAGCTTCCATTACCTAATAAATATTTCCGAACATTAAAAAAAAAAAAAAGAAACAGATTATACAGATTCTTTTTGGAATAACAAGTTATATCTTAAATTTGGGTCAAAATTAAAATTCTTTATATGTATATTAAGGAGATATTAAAAAACAGTAAAATTTAACCAGTCAAAGCAAAACATTCATGCATTTTTCAGTCTATTCTTAATTGGTCATTTGCTTGCTGAATTTGAAGATTATTTCTTTTTTGACTTGTATATGTGTTTTGATGCTTAACCAAGGTCTTTACCTCATCCTTATCTCATCATGGGAACAAGTAAGATTTTATGGATCTACACTTACACGTTTCTTTCATGTTCCATTTTGGATTACTTTCATTTTGGCACACTTCCTTCCAGCCTTCTATTGAAGATGTTCTTTTACAGATCATCCTATAGACATGATTTTATATGATTTTGCCATACTATTTTATTTCACAGAAGTTCTCCCAACACATTTGTACATGTGTGCAAACTAATATGATAAAGAAGCTATATATACAAGGATGCTTATTACAGCATTTTTAAATACCTTATTTCTGTTGTTCAGTTTCTAAGTCCTGTCCAGCTCTTTGTGACCCCATGGACTGCAGCACGCCAGGCTTCCCTGTCCTTCCCTATTTCCCAGAGTTTGCTCAAACTCATGTCCACTGAGTCAGTGATGCCATCCAACCATCTCATCCTCTGTCGGCGCCTTCTCCTCCTGTCCTCACTCTTTCCCAGCATCAGAGTTTTTTCCAATGAGTTGGCTCTTCACATCAGGTGACCAAAGTATTGTAGCTTCATAGCATCATATTTAAAAAGTCATTAATGTCCATCAACAAGCATTCAGATCCTAAACATATAAATAAAAATTCATTAAACATTTATACTACAGAATCTTGTGCAGCCATTAAAAAGAATGAGGTGGATCTGTGTGTCTTGATGTGGAAATTTGTTACCGTAGACTTTGTTGTTATTTGGACTGTGTGACATCTGAAACCCCTCCTGTTTGGATAGCCTGAAATTTTGACGTCTCCAAGGGACCAGGTTTTTTCTACAAAAGTGAAAATGTTTGAGGGCAGGTATTTTCTCAGACTCCTGGTAGAGAGAGCTTGTAGGCAAAATTCAGGAGTATGTACAGTCTTTTATAGGACTTTGAGTCTCAAGAAGTGACACAAAGAACAAGGTATTTAGAATTCTTTCTGGTCATGGCAGCAGTAGTGGAAAGAACACATCTATGTTCTCGGGCAGGAGAGTGGCGGCATATTAACAAGACCCTTTAATGGGACTTTTCACTTTCAAAATTTGTATTGCACATTTCTGACAAGGGTGGACATTAGGATTATACTAAGCGAATATGTCAGACAGAATAAGACAAATGGCACTCACACGTGAAATTTAAAAAATAAATGAATAAAGCCAAACATAAATACAGATAACAGATTGGTAGTTACCAGAGGGGAAGAGGTCGTGGGAGAGGGTGCTATGGGTGAAGGAGGTCATTTATACGGTGGCAGATGGTAGCTAGACTCATTGTGGTGGCAGTGTATACAAATGTTGAATTATGGTAAAAGACCTGCCTGCCGTGCAGGAGATTCAGGTTCAGTCCTGGGTTGGGTATATCCCCTGGAGAAGGCAATGGCAACCCACTCCAGTATTCCTGCCTGGAGAATCCCATGGACAGAGGAGCCTGGTGGGCTACAGTCCATAGGGTTGCAAAGAGCTGGACACCACTGAGCGACTAACACAATTTCCACACACACAAAACCAGTATATTATATACCAATTTACCTCAATTTAAAAAAGAAATTAAAAGTCAGTAAAACAAACAAAACACCTGGTAACATGTTCAGTTGGTTAAGAATTCAACGAGTACAAAGGAAAAGTCCCCCAGCCCCACTGCCTGTTTCCTCCACTCCCCCTTATCCCTGTTCCCTAAAACACCTAGTTTTCTTTTCCTTTTTTTTTTTAAAGCTGTCACTTTTAAAAAATTCTATCTATTTTTGGTCGTACTGGGTCTTTGTTGCTGTTTGGCTTTTTTTCTCTCGTTGCTGAAAGCGAGGGCTGCTCTCTAGTGGTGCAAGGGCTTCTCTTTGCAGTGGCTTCTCGTTGCAGAGCATGGGCAGTAGGCAATGGGCAATAGGCTTGCAGGCTTCCGTAGCAGTGGCATGTGACTCAGTAGTAGCACAGGCTCAGTAGTTGTGGCGCATGAGCTTAGTTGCTCCACGGCATGTGGGGTCTTCCCAGACCAGGGATTGAACCCATGTCCCCTGCATTAGCAGGCAGATTCTTTACCATTGAGCCACCAGGGAAGCCCCTAAACACCTACTTTTCTTTCCCAATGTTCTTAATTTTGTGTGTGTATCCCTTCGGAAATATTTTATGGACTTATTACACTGTATGTAACTTTCTCTTTCCCCCATTATTATTATTCTTTTAAACTACAGTGGCATCATACTATGTAAGTTGCTTCTGATCTCGGAGCACATTCTGTATGCTAAGTCAGGAGCCTGTTCACTCTTTTTTGATGGCTATAGAGTAGACATTACATTTATTGTTGTTTAGTTGCTCTGTTGTGTCCTATTCTTTGTGACTCCATGGACTGCAGCACGCCAGGCTTCCCTGTCCTTCCCTATTTCCCAGAGTTTGCTCAAACTCATGTCCACTGAGTCAGTGATACCATCCAGCCATCTCATCCTCTGTCACCCCCTCCTCCTCCTACTGCCCTCAATCTTTCTCAGCATCAAGGTCTTTTCCAATGAGTCAGCTCTTCACATCAGGTGGCCAAAGTATTGGAGCTTCAGCTTCAGCATCAGTCCTTCCAATGAATATTCAGGGTTGATTTCCTTTAAGATTGACTGGTTTGATCTTCTTGCAGTCCAAGGAACTCTTAAGAGTTTTCTCCAGTGCCACAGTTCAAAAGCATCAGTTCTTTCACACTCAGCCTTCTTTGTGGTTGAACTCTTAAATTTGTACATGATTACTGGAAAAACCATAGCTTTACACATGTATTATAATTCGATCAGTTTGTACTGGTGGACATTTAGGTGACCTCCAACCTTTTGCTCTTACAAATAATGCTGTTGTGAATACATTTGTACTTGTTATCTTCCATGCCTCCACCAAAATACCTGTAGCATAAATTTCTCAAAGGATATGTTTGTTTGGAATTTTGATGAGGTTTAACAAAGTTTCTCCTCAGTAAATTTATACCAATTTATGTTTTCACCAGCAATGGGTAGTGGTGCCATTTCCCCAGAATGTGTTATTAGACTTACTACTTTTGCTCTGACTTTATTTTGACCTTTAGTTCTGGCTGCTTGAGAAATGTTGGTCTTCCTGCACATTTCCTGAGTTGGTTCTTTGCCTTACCAGCTAATTCTTTTTTCCTTTTCTTTATTCCTTACTTCCTTTTTTCTTTCTTTACCAGAGGAAGTTTCTGTTCTTTGCAACCAAGAATCTGGACTGGTTTTATGTCTATGTTGCATTGTTCACAGCAAAAACAAGTCAAGGAATAATATGCTTGTGTGTGTGTGTGTGTTAGTCGCTCAGTCATGCGACCCCATGGGCTGCAACATGCCAGGCTTCTCTGTCCATGGGTTTTCCAGGCAAGGATACTGGAGTGGTTTGCCATTTCCTTCTCCAGGGAATCTTCCTGACCCAGCGATCGAAACCAGGTCTCCTGCACTGCAGGCAGATTCTTTACCAACTGAACTACTAGGGAAGTCCCAATATGCTTATGGCGATTCTCATTTTTTTTTTTTTTTGGTTGTGTTGCCCAGCTCATAGGATCATAGTTCCCCAACCAGGAATGGAACCTGTGCCCCCCAACTGCGGTGGAGTCCTATCCATGAACCGCCAGGAAATCCCTGGTGATTCTTATTTTCATGAAAACAAAAATCACAACAGGGACTTCCCCGGTGGCCCAGTGGCTAAGACTCTGAGCTCCCAATGCAGGGGGTCCAAGTTCGATCCCTGGTTGGGGAACTTGATCCCACATGCCAAAACTAAAGATCCCATGTACTGCAACTAAAACCCAACTCAGCCAAATAAATAAATATTTTAAAAAAATCAAAACAAAATCATATGCATGTAGGTGTCTAAAAGAAATACCCAGAAGGACACATCCTAAACAGTGGCTGGTTACTTCTGGATAGAAAAGTGGACAGGGGAGTTTAGGAAAACACGTTAGCTTTCCCCCTCATACACTTGATTTTTGTTGACATTTTTTACAATGAGCATGTGTAATACTTTTTGAGATCTTAAATTAAAGTATTAGGACCTTAAAAACTCTTCTCAAATGTCTCAAATTACAGTGTTGCATTAATTTGCTTGGGCAACCATAACCAAATACCACACACTGGATGGCTTCCACAGCAGGAATTTATTTCCTAAGAGTTCTGGAGGCCAAAATTCTGAGATCAAGGTGCCAGCAGAGCTGGTTTTCCCTGCGGCTCCTCTCAGGTTGCAGGCGGCTGCCTTCTTGGTATGTGCTGGTTTGGTGTCCTCTGAGGTTGTGCATACCCAGGGTCTCTCTCTGTGTATCCTAACCTCCTCCTTATAAGAACAGTAGTCATACAGATTATAGCCCATGCTAACTGCCTCATTTTTAACTTAGTGAGTAAGTCCCTCTTTAAAGGCCCTGTTTCCAAGTTCAGTAATATTGAAGTACTAAGGGGTTAAGGCTTCAATATATTCATTTTGGAGAAACACAATTCTATTCATAACAAATGTCATTTAAAATTGGTCAAGCTAGAGACTTCCCTGGCAGTCCAGTGGTTAAGACTCTGTGCTTCCACTGCATGGGTTTGACTCTGATCAGGGAACTAAGATTCTGAATGCTCCCCACTCCTCTGCCAATATAAATAAAAAATAAAATTGGTAGAGTTTTTTTATAGCTTTAACATGTAAAGAGCTTATAGTCATCACTCCATCTATCACAAGGAAAAATAAGTTGAACAAACTTTAAAATCAGTAACTTAGATCAATCAGAAAACTGAGGTCAGAGGACAACCCACGATTCCCTAAACTGGAGAGACAGATAAATACAGAGAACAGAAGTCAGCTTACCTGAAATATTGTAAAAAACACTGGAGCCAGGACTTATAGAAACACTCAAAATGTAATTGGCAAGTGGCTGGAGCGTGGATTCTTTTAGAGTTGACTCCTGGGAACCAAGTCTTTGATTTTTACCTCTGAGAACATTATCAGTTCTCACAGTGAAGACCCCCAGTGACTCAGAGGGTAAAGGATCTGCCTACAATGCACAATTCACAGGAGACGCGGGTTCGACCCCTGAGTCAGGAAGGTGCTCTGGAGGAGGAAATAGTAAGCAACTACACAGTGTTCTTGCCTAAAAAAATCCCATGAACAGAGGATCCTGGCAGCCTACAGTCCAAAGAGGCACAAAGAGTCAGACACAGCTGAGCACGCATGCACCAAAGGTGCCTCATAGTGAAGACCACAGTAAGGAAAGTTCCCTCTTGTTTGGCCAGGGAAAATTAACTCTTTTGAAATATGCAGAAGGGGAAAAAGTGGTATTTTGAAATACCCCCGAGAGCTTCACTTTTCCACATTAAGGCCTGCTGTCAAGAGAAATTGTTTTATCAGAGCCATAGCTAATGTAGGAGGAGGGAAACAGCCAACTCCAGTACCCTCCAGTCTTGCCATGTCACCTAAGTGGGGAAGAAGGGAAGCTGAGAAGTATTTGTGACGGTCACAACCCAGGGCAACAGGCTCACAGAAAGACCGAGATTACTCATCAGGTTATAGACTCCCGTTCCCGCCATGTTGATGTTCCTGTATAGTAACAGTGGATCACAGCTGAAAGAAAAGCAAGGCTCAGGTTCTATCTGAGGAAGGATTTCTAGGGGACTCTGCCTGGCGGTCCAGTGGTTAAGACTCAGCACTTCCATAGCAGTTGGCATGAGTTCAATACCTGTTCAAAGAACTAAGATCCCACATCATGCTGTGCAGCCAATAAAATAAGACAAAGTAAAACAAAATAATAAAATAATCCAACGTTAAAAAAAAAAAAAAAGTCGGGTGAGGAATTTCTAGAGAAACCCAAGACAACAGGGGAAACGAAAACAAGGGTACTTGAGCAAATTGAAACCGCTGACACAGCTTTGCGTGTGCGTGCTGAGTCACTTCAGTCATGTCTGACTCTGTGCGACCCCATGGACTGTACCCTGCCAGGCTCCTCTGTCCATGGGATTTCCCAGGCAAGGATACCGGAGTGGGTTGCCATGTCCTTCTCCAGGGGATCTTCCCGACCCAGGGATCGGACCCACGTCTCCGGCATTGGCAGGTGGGTTCTTTACCACTAGTATTACCTCAGAAACCCACTTACAGCTCTGCTGCTGCTAAGCTGCTAAGTCACTTCAGTCGTGTCCGACTCTGCGCGACCCCATAGACGGTAGCCCACCGGGCTCCGCCATCTCTGGGATTCTCCAGGCAAGAACACTGGAGTGGGCTGCCATTTCCTTCTCCAATGCATGAAAGTGAAAAGTGAAACTGAAGTCGCTCAGTCCTATCCGACTCTTCGCGACCCCATGGACTACAGCCCACCAGGCTCCTCCACCCATGGGATTTTCCAGGCAAGAGTACTGGAGCGGGGTGCCATTGCCTTCTCCAACTTACAGCTCTAGGAAACATTAAAACACTGCTTAACACCTAGTGAATAAACATAAAACCTCACACGGCAGCTCTCCTTACTTCTTTCTTTTATCCAATATACCTTATGTGGCTTTCAACAGAAAATTAAAAGGCACACTAAAAGATAGAAATACAGTCTGAAGAGACAAAGCAAGCATCAGAAACAGACACAAATAGGGCAGAGGTTTTGGAATTATCTGAAGAAAATTTAAAATAACTATGATTCATGTGCTAATCGCTCTAATGGAGAAAGTGGGCAACATGCAGGAACAGATGAGTACTGTAAACACAGAGATGGAAATTCACAGAATCCAAAGGAAATGCTAGAAATAAAAACACTGTAAAGATGGGGACCTCCCTGGCAGTCCAGTGGTTAAGATTCTGTGTTTCTAATGAAGGGGGCACGAGTTCAGTCCCTGGTCAGGGAACTAAGATATCACACGCCACAAGATGTGAACAAAACAAAAACACCAAGAACACAAAACATTGTAAAACGAAGAATGGCTCTGATGGGCTCATCAGTAGACTGGACATTGTCAAGTTAGCAGCTAGCTTGAAGGTATGTCCATTTCACTTCCCAAAGTGAAACGCAAAGAAATAAAATGAAAACAAACAACCAATCACAGCCACAACCCTGGAACAGAATATCTGAGACCAGTACAATATTAAGAGTAAACGTTAATGAAAGTTACAGACTGAGGGTGATTATGAGGGGTCAGCACAGGTTCATCAGTTGTAAACAGCGTCCCACTCGGTGAGGGATGTTGGTAACGGTGGAGTCTGTGCATGTGTAGGGACTGGGCTATAGAGGAGAAATCCCTGTACCTTCCTTTCAAATTTGCTGTGAACTTAAAAAAATTGTTCTAAAACAATCCATTTTACCTAAGAACATGGAGGCACAGAGGGATTAAATAATTTCCCTGAGTTTCTACCAAGGTTCATTTGGTACAAAATAGGATTTGGCCATGAGTCAGTCTGGCATGAAATCTTTTTGTCTTTAACCAGCATACCTTTCTTTCTTTTCTGAATCTTGCTGCTCTTTTTACCTAACAGTGTATCTTGCAGATTAATCCAAAACTACAGGAAATCTCTCTCCCACTCTTTTTTTTCCTGCTGCACTGTGCAGCCTGAGGGACCTAAGTTCCCTGAACAGAAATCAAACCTGTGGCCCCTATATTGTGAGCACAGAATCTTAACCACTGGACCACCAGGCAAGTCCCCAGGGGAGCTCATTTTAGAGCGCTTTTTAATTTAACCAGTTATATATATATATATATATATATATGTAATATTTTTTCTTTTCCATTATGTTTTTAAAATATTTTTATTTTTTAATGCCTACTTTTTATTGACTACAAGACATTTTAAAATATTTTTGAGCCTAATATAATGACAAATTTATTTGACAAACCAAATATGCTATCCACTCTGGTTTATTCCAGGGTATTGAATCCAGTTCCTTGTGCTATACAGTAGAACCTTGCTGCTTAACCATTCTGTATATAATAGTTTGCATCTGCAAACCCTGAACTTCCAGTTCATTCCCCTTGCCACTTTGGCAGCCACAATTCTGTTCTCTATATCTGTGAGTCTGTTTCTGTTTCATAGGAGATACGTTTGGTAAAGATCCGGATGCTGGGAAAGATTGAGGGCAGGAGGAGAAGGGGGCGACAGAGGATGAGATGGTTGGATGGCATCACCAACTCAATGGACATGAATTTGAGCAAGCTCCAGGAGATAGTGAAGGACAGGGAAGCCTGGTGTGCTGCAGTCCGTGCGGTCGCAGAGTCAGACAAAACTGAGTGACAACAGCAATAACAACAAGGTAAGTTTATTTGGCTTCCCTGGTGGTTCAGAGGTAAAAAATCTGCCTCCAAAGTGGGAGACCTGGGTTTGATCCCTGGGTTGGGAAGATCCCCTGGAGAAGGGAATGGCTATCCACTCCAGTATTCTGCCTAGAGAATTCCATGGACTGTATAGTCCGTGGAGTTGCAGAGAGTCCGACACGACTAAGCGACTTTCACTTCACGTTTATTTGTGTCCTCTTTTAGATTCTACATATAAGTGATATTGTATGGTATTTATCTCTCTTTCTGATCTACTTCACTTAGGATGATTATCTCTAAGTTTATATATATGTAGATGCAAATAGCATTATTTCATTCTTTTTCATGGCTGAGTAATTTTCACCGAAGAATTGATGCTTTTGAACTGTGGTGCTGGAGAAGACTCTTGAGAGTCCCTTGGAATGCAAGATCCAACCAGTCCATTCTAAAGGAGATCAATCCTGGGTGTTCATTGGAAGGACTGATGGCTAAAGCTGAAACTCCAATACTCTGGCCACCTCATGCGACGTGTTGACTCACTGGAAAAGACTCTGATGCTGGGAAGGATTGGGGGCGGGAGAAGAAGGGGACGACGGAGAATGAGATGGCTGGATGGCATCACCGACTCAATGGATATGAGTTTGAGTGAACTCCGGGGGTTGGTGATGGACAGGGAGGCCTGGCGTGCTGTGATTCATGGGGTATCAGAGAGTCGGACACGACTGAACTGAACTGAATTTTCATGAAAAAAAGTGTTAGTCACTCAGTTGTGTCTGACTCAATGTGACTCAAAGGACTGTAGCCTGCCAGGCTCCGCCTGCCAGGCTCCTCTGTCCTTGGTTTTCTCCAGGCAAGACTACTGGAGTGGGTAGCCATTCTCTTCTCCACATCACATCATCCATTCACTGGACATTTAGGTTGTTTCCATGTCTTGGCTATTGTGAATAGTGCTTCTGTGAACATCGGGGGTGCATGTATCTTTTTGAATTATAGTTTTGTCTGGATATATGGTTTGTGGGTCATATGGAAATTCTTTTTTAAGTTTTTTTGAGGAAACTCCATACTGTTTTCCATGGTGGCTGCACCAATTTGCATTCCCACCAACAGCTTAGGAGAGTTGGTTCCCTTTTCTCTACACCCTCTTTAGCATTTGTTATTTTTCATGATAGCCTGGTGTGAGATGGTACTTTTTGGACTGGTGTGAGATGGTACTTCATTGTAGTTTTGATTTGCATTTCTCTAATATTTGATTTGCATTTGATTTGCATTCTCTAGATTTGATTTGCATTTCTCTAATAATTACTGATATTGAGCATCTTTTCACATGGCTGTTGGCCATCTGTATATCTTCTTTGGAGAAATGTCTATTTAGATCATCTGCCTATTTTTAAATTTATTTTGTTGTTGTTTTTTGTGGAGGTTTTATTGTTGTTGTTATTGAGCTCTATGAGCTGTTTGCAAATTTTGGAAATTTAGCCCTTGTTGGTTGCATCATTTGCAAATATTTTCTCCCAGTCCATAGGTTGTCTTTTCAGCTTGTTTATAGTTTTCTTTGCTGTGCAAAAGCTTTATAAGTTTGATTAGATCCCATTTGTTTATTTTTGCTTTTATTTCTATTTCCTTGGGAGACTGACCTAAGAAAACACCGGTATGATTTATGTCAGAAAATATTCTCTTCTAGGAGTTTTATGATGTCATGCTTTATGTCTTTATGTCTTAATGCTTTAAGTCTTCAAGCCATTTTGAGTCTGTGTATGGCAAGAGGGTGTGTTCTAACTTCATTGATTTGCATGCGGCTGTCCAGCTTTCTCAACACCAGTTGCTAAAGAGACTTGTTTCCCCATTGCATGTTCTTGCTTCCTTTGTCAAGGATTAACTGACTGTAGGTGTCTGAGTTTCTTTCTGGACTCTGTTCTGTTGATCCGTGTCTGTCTTTGTGCCAGTCCCACACCGCTTTGGCTGCTCCAAGTCTGCAGTATTGTCTGAAGTCTGGGCGGGCGACGCCTCCTGCCTTGTTCTTTCCCCCAGGATTGCTTTGGCAATTCTGTGTCTTTTATGGTTTCAAATTTATTTTAGGATTATTTGTTCTAGTTCTGTGAAAAACATCATGGGTAATTTGACCATGAATCACATTAAATCTATAGATTTCTTTGGGTAGTCTGTCCCTTTTAACAATATTAACTGTTCCAGTCCAAGAGCACGAGATATTTTTCCATTTCTTTAAAACCTTCAATTTTCTTAACACTTTATAGTTCTCAGCTTATAAGTCTTTCACCTCCTTGGTCAGGCTTACTCCTAAGAATTTTTACTTTTTATTTATATATTTTTGATGCAATTTTAAAAGGGATTTTTTTTTTTTACTTTTCCTTTCTGAATTTCATTGTTAAAGAAATGCAACTAATTTAACCACTTTTCTATTGAGAGACATTAAGGTTGCTTCCAATCTGATTTAGGAATAATGTTAGATTAACCTTATACCTGTCATTTCTAGCATGTGTGAGCATGCCTATAGGATAATAAAGTTCTTGAAGTGGAATGACCTGCTATTACATTAATAGATGTGTGTTTTAAACCTTGGTATTTTGAAAACTTGCTCTATTGGAGGTTGGATCCATCTGTACTGTTGTACAAATGTACATGTTGGCTATGACATGGTCAAAGTAGGTGTGGCCACATGAGACCGAGGCTTGGGAGGACAACGTCTATTATTCGACAGATCTCAAGAGTGGAGGTGACCACATGCCACTTGGGGCTACAGGGGAAGCACCAGATTCTGGCAGAACACAGGAGCAAGGGAAAGGTCTAGGTCAAGGTCTTTATTGGAGTTTACTCGGGAAAGGATTGGCTGGTCTGAACAATGGGTCTTCCCTGATAGCTCAGTCAATGCAGGAGACCCTGGTTTGATTTCTGGAGAAGGGACAGGCTACTCACTCCAGTATTCCTGGATTTCGCTTGTGGCTCAGCTGGTAAAGAATCCACCTGCAATGTGGGAGACCTATGTTTGATCACTGGGTTGGGAAGATTCCCTGGAGGAGGGGACCCACTCCAGTATTCTGGCCTGTAGAATTCCTTGGACTATATAGTCCATGGAGTCGCAGAGTCAGACACAACTGAGCGACTTTTACTCACTCACTCACTCTGAACAATTCCAGTGGACTTTGGACTACAGAAGTGGTCTCTAGTTGCCTGGTATCTGGCCCTGGGATGCCTTAGGGCAGAGGAAATATCGGACTGGTGAGTGAGAATTAGATAAAAAGGTGGTTGGGGCAAGAGATGTGGAATTGACTGCTCTGTATGTGAAAGATGTGCTCCTGGGCAAGCCCTTTGTTCTAAGGGCTAATCCTGGGAGAGGCAGTCTCTCCAGTCTGCAAACTTTTTAAGATGTAGGAACATCATAAAATACAGAAAAAAAATTATTGCATGCAAGATCACCTGTTTCCTCACAACTTCACCAACACTGACAGACTGATGTTTGGTAATCTGGTGGAAAATGATAGCCAGTTGTAATTTTGAGTCACCTCTATTTCTTTTTTTCCCTCCTTTTCTTCTACTATTTTTCTCATTCATTCCCTGAACATATTAAGTGCTTATAATAGGCCATGTACTTATGATGTGTGAACAAAACAGACAAGGCCCTGGCCCTCAGGAGCTTACCTATCAAGAATTGTATATATAGGGCCCATTAGGGAGAAAACTACACAAATTTAGAGAGACATAAGAAACTGACTAACTGAAAAGACAGTGTTGATAGATGAGAAGAATCAATGTCAAAAACGACGGCAGGTATTACCAACTCAATGGGTTGTGGCATGGGATGAGTCTTTTGGGGGACATGCAGAAGTGGCAACTTGAAATAATGAATAGGAGCATTTTGAAACCGAAAAGCAGTATGAGGGGTACCTGCTTTACCGGATGTTAAAACATACCATGAAAACGCAATAATGCCATCTGTGTGGCACTGGTACAATAACAGAGGACCAGAAACGAACTCCAGTGTAAGTATGACGTACCTGTGTGTAAATAAGTACCACTGCTTTGAAACCCTGGGCTGGAGGAAGCACAAGCTGGAATCAAGACTGCCGGGAGAAATATCAGTAACCTCAGATATGCAGATGACACCACCCTTATGAATGGCAGAAAGTGAAGAAGAACTAAAGAGCCTGATGAAAGTGAAAGAGGAGAGTGAAAAAGTTGCCTTAAAGCTCAACATTCAGAAAACTAAGATCATGGCATCTGGTCCCATCACTTCATGGGAAATAGATGGAGAAACAGTGGAAACAGTGGCAGATTTTATTTTGGGGGGCTCCAAAATCACTGTAGATGGTGACTGCAGCCATGAAATTAAAAGACGCTTACTCCTTGGAAGAAAAGTTATGACCAACCTAGACAGCATATTAAAAAGCAGAGACATTATTTTGCCAAGAAAGTTCCATCTAGTCAAGGCTATGGTTTTTTCCGTGGTCATGTATGGATGTGAGAGTTGGACTGTGAAGAAAGCTGAGCGCTGAAGAATTGATGCTTTTGAACTGTGGTGCTGGAGAAGACTCTTGAGAGTCCCTTGGACTGCAAGAAGATCCAACCAGTCCATCCTAAAGGAGATCAGTCCTGAGTATTCATTGGAAGGACTGATGCTGAAGCTGAAACTCTAACTTTCGCCACCTGATGCGAAGAGCTGACTCATTTGAAAAGACCCTGATACTGGGAAAGATTGAAGGCGGGAAGAGAAGGGGGCGACAGAGGATGAGATGGTTGGATGGCATCACCAACTCAATGGGCATGAGTTTGGGTAAACTCTGGGAGTTGGTGATGGACAGGGAGGCCTGGCACACTGCAGTCCATGGGGTGGCAAAGAGTTGGACACGATTAAGCGACTGAACTGAACTTTGATTATAGTTTTTCAGTCCTTAAAAATATGGGGGAACTTCCCTGGTCATCCAGGCTTCCCTTTTGGCTCAGTTGGTAAAGAATCTGCCTGCAATGCGGGAGACCTGGGTTCGATCCTTGGGTTGGGAAGATCCCCTGGAGAAGGGAAAGGCTACCCACTCCAGTATTCTGGCCTGGAGAATTTCATGGACTAAGTCCATGGGGCTGCAAAGAATTGGACACGACTGAGCGACTTTCACCTTCACCTTCCCTGGTCATGCAGTGGTTAAGATTCTGCTGCCAGTGCAGGGGACCTGGGTTCAATCCCTTGTCAGGGAACTAAGATCCCACAGGCCACAACTACAGAGCCGATATGCTGCAACTCCTCAGCCCACGCTCTAGAGCTTGAGCACCACCACCAGAGAGGCCTGCGTGCCGAGACGGATCCAGGCGTCCTAAGGGTCATCCACATGCACCCACAGTGTCAGAAAGCTTAGGGGAAAGACCCCACAGCGGCAACAGGGGAAGAGGTCTTTTTTTAAACACTTAACTTCTCTGTTTATATATATACATATATATAATAAAAATACATCAATTTTATAAGCTACCTACACACACACACACACTTCCCAGGTGGTGCAGTGAGAGAATCCACCCGCCACACACACACACACGCTTCCCAGGTGGTGCAGTGAGAGAGAATCCACCCGCCAGCGCAGAAGACACAGGAGATGTGGGTCAGGAAAATCCCTTGGAGAAGGACATGGCAACCCAGTCCAGTATTCTTGCCTGGAAAATCCCATGGGCAGAGGAGCCTCATGGGCTACTGTCCATGGGGTCACAGGGTCGGACATGACTAAGCTTTTGCATATGCATATATATAGAAACGTATATGCAAAATAATATAATAGAAAGGTAATAGAAGAAAAGGTATCAAATATTTAACTTCTGCAAAAATCCAGGAAGTTAAAGCTGGTATATTTTCTACTTATTCTTTCAAAACAAACAGAAAAGTATTATTTTTCATGATTTGATTTAGTAAAATTGTTGTGTTTCTCAAGTCTTTCCTGAGCAATCCTTAAAACCAGTCTGTTTAAGGCAAACTGACCTTTAAACTTGGGTAAAGAAGATAAAGAATGCACCAAACAGAAACACTTCACAGAATAAGGTGTGGTTTTGAAAATGTCTTTAAACTTGCATATTTTATATAAGCTAAATATGTGGGTAAAACATAGCAGTAATCCATTTATGGTCTTATTCTCTTTTCCAATTGAGGAAAGCCTAGCACCAAAATGCACTGCTTATTAGCTAGATGACAAATGGGCTTAAAGAATGTACTTCTCCATAATGCTATACATTCATGAAATACTCAGATAAGTACACTAAACAAATACAAGTCTCCAAATACTCTCTCACCAATGCTAAGTTGACACTGATCAGTAGTAGAATAAAAAATAAAAACTATTTGACTTTCATAAAAGTTTTTAATAAGCTATAATTTTCTTACATGTACACTAGTAACCTTAAAAAGACAAATATTTACTGCCAAATGTTAACTACTGTACAACTTATAAAAAATATAATCTTAAGAATTTGGAATAATAAAGGGAAGGTACCTACTTCAAATGGATTAAATAAGAAAGTTACACTTTTTAAAAATTTTAACCAGGAAATGGGAAATTTCCAATCTGTCTAAAGAAATACCAAAACTTTTCACTGAAGTCAGAGACCTTACTATTTTTGTTCAAGACTTCATCTACAGAGTTTTAAATAAACCCTAAAAAATATTTTCCAGTACATATAAGGCCGGTGCACAGAGTGCATGACTGGGGAAAAGATTCTGTTTGAATGAGAAGTTGTGAAGAACAGAGACGTATCCTGTTCACCGTTACACCCTCAGTTCCAAGCACAGTGCCTGGTTGAAGGTGAAAATGCCGACGCAATGGCTGTCGCTTCACGCTGAACCAGGCGGATACACCTATCTTCCTTTGGTTCCGATTTTCAGTCCCTATTAACCACTACCTGAACTACAGTCCTGGTTCTTGGTCCTTGAACTTAAGTTGAAAAAAGTAAGTAAGATATGCATATACTTTCTACATCAGCCTTTCTGACAGGATCCTCAGAACTGAATCATCATGTGCTATGAATCTTCTCTTATGTGGTATAATTCTTATTTCTTGGAAAATATCAGTGTGCAAAGGTAATTCATTTTCAGTGCAATATAAGTATGTTCATAAAAGGAAGAATGGGATAAACGTTTTAAATAACAGATACATAGCATCTTATATTATGATAATAATTACCAGTTTTTAGACACTGAAGATAATACACTGTATTACAATGCAATGTGGTAGGCTTCCATTTTAGGAACAAAAATCAATTTCACATGAAAAAAGATTTATTTTAAATTCACATAAAATGCACTCAGAGTAAGTCTAAATTTTTATCACTTAAATAATGTAAAACAAACACGGAGGAGCTTTTAAAGATGTACAGTCTCCATTATGTCCAAAAAGCACACATTAAAAGCTTTCTTATAATTATTGATCATCACCTCGTTGCCTTAAATTTCTAGACTTTCCATTTTCAAGTCTTCTCTTTTTGAAGACTGGGGCCACTCCCTCTGCCACGACTCCAAGAGAAGTGACTGTTTTTTCTTTAAAAACCAGTTGGGGTGCCCCAGCAGCATCAGCCTCCGAAGTTGATACATATTCATTTTCAGTGTTTGGAAGCTCCAAATCTACCTCCTCACTGGAACAGAAAGAAAAAAAATAAAACCACTATTTGACAGTGTAAAACAAACTTTTATATAATATATGAGTCCACCAAAACCTCAAGGTCATCTTTCTAATGATAATACTGGAAATTAGAAGCTGGTCATTCTGGAGAAGGTGATTATTTTAAAATACTGATTTTATAATATTACTTAAGATACTGAGCATCCGTACAGGTGGACACACAAGGAAAATTCCCTTCTACTCTTTTGTTCCTACTGGGTATATCATTGAAGGAAATACTTGTACTTATAAATGAGAAGTGTCTATGAAAAGGGATTTTGCCATGGACTGAGAAGGATTCTGAAGGCTTTCACAGCACACGATGAAAACCGTGGAATTTCAATGTCCTGGTGTAGTAGGACTACCTAACTGGCTGTTATAAAGAATCAGACGACTGGTCCAGAGATCAGTGCCTGGTTAATATGAGTCTATCACAGTCTCTGCCCTCGACACAGACAACTGGTCTGGGAAAGAGCATTCAGTCACAGCACAGTCATCCGTCCCGCCCGTGAGCTTTTTGAACACAGGCCAGGAGGACCATTATGTTTACCTCTCTAGTGGCTAAGCACATAAAACTTGTTGGGAATCATACATTCTCCTACTTAGAGAAAGCAGTTCTGTAGAGATAAGAGAAAAAGGCCTGCAAAGAAAAGCAGGATGGGAGATGGAGAATCCTGCCAACGTTTCAGGCCTGGTTCCAGTCATCTGTGAGGCCCAGCCCAATTCCTGCCTCTCCTGCAGCTTGTAGGGAGAACCTTTCTGGGAATTTTTGAACTAATAACCTTCTTCCTTTCTTTTTTTCTTGTGAGGATCTTAGTTCCCCAACCAGGGATTGAACCCATGCTCACTGCAGTGGAATTCTGGAGTCTTTAACCACTGGACTGCCAGGGAAGTTCCCTTAACCTCTTCTTAAAATTTAAGGTAACTCAAGTTTTTCACTTGAAACCAAAAGATTACCTGGTCAGCACGAAAGGAAGAGTGATGACAGGAGAGAAAAAGGAATAATAAGGTAAAGGGATGATTTAAATGTTAGAAGTCTCAGGTATCAAGAGTTGAGAACCCCCCATCTAAGAAGAGTGAAGATTAGTAAAGCTCACACCCCTCAATCGCAGAAGAACCCTTGTAATGTAGTCATTCATCTTGATCCTTGGAAACAGAGGAAAACCTTTCCCAGGGGCCAGGAGAAGTCTGAAAGTTTATGGTACATGTAGAGTAGTAGTATTTTTTTTTTTTTTTTGGCCACACCACATGGCATGTGGGATCCTTTGTTCCTTGACCAAGAATTGAACTGGCATCCCCAGCATTGGAAGCACGGAGGCTTACCACTGGACTGTAGGCAAGTTCCTCAAGTAGTAGTTAATCTAACATGAGCATCCATACTGAATGTATACTATAAACCAGACTGTGTTCTAGGCACCTGGAGTAGAAATACTCTATTTTGGTTTTTCTAGTGTCTTTTTTAGTACTAGAACGCTTTAAATTTTCTTTTGTTTTTTCCCTTTTGGAAATGACCTCTTTCTTCCTCTCTGAGTTTTGAGCTTATTTCAGTTCATGTCCAGTCAGAATTCACAGTGGTTAGCTCAGGAATGGGAACTGGGTATCTGATGAAAGCTAAACAGGGCCACTTTTGGAACTGGTAAAGCAGCACTTCTTTTTTGCTAGAATCTTTGTCAGTATGAGATAAACCGAAAGCTTTGCTAACAAGTGGGGAGATCCTGCCTGAGAAAGGCAGGCAAGTCAGAGGAAAGCGGAGACAAATCAGAGATCTTCACAGTGATTTCTCATCAACTACAGCTCTTGATAACTACAGAGACGTGATTTTTATGTTTGCTTAGAATTTAAATTTAATATACGCTCTTCAATTATCTTAAAAGTACATGGTAACAAGTTTGCTTCCCTCTCACACAGACTGTGCAGAGAGGGCCATGGTGACAGTATTGAGATCTTTTCATGGTCCATTCTATATACATGTGGATAAACACAGGCTTAAAAGAGGTCTCTAGGACTGTGAAGAAAGCTGATCGCCGAAGAACTGATGCTTTTGAACTGTGGTGCTGGAGAAGACTCTTGAGAGTCCCTTAGACTGCAAGGAGATCCAACCTGTCCATTCTAGAGGAGATCAATCCTGGGTGTTCATTGGAAGGACCGGTGCTAAAGCTGAAACTCTAATACTTTGGCCACCTCATGGGAAGAGTTGACTCACTGGAAAAGACTCTGATGCTGGGAAAGATTGGGGGCAGGAGGAGAAGGGGACGACAGAGAGTGAGATGGCTGGATGGCGTCACCAGCTCGATGGACATGAGTTTGAGTGAACTCCGGGAGTTGGTGATGGACAGGGAGGCCTGGCGTGCTATGATTCATGGGGTCACAAAAAGTCGGACACAAATGAGCGACTGAACTGAATTGAACTGAAGCACTGTAATAATTTTAAAAACTGAAATAGTTAGGAAGCTTGCTAGGACTGCAAAAAAGAATATAAGAACAAAGAAAATTTCAAATCTGTAATGCACAGGTCAAAACTAGAAAAAGCAAAACTAAAAACTATTCTGTATAATACAAATGTGAGGAAGAAGCTATCTCAGTAGATCCTGAGATCCATTTCCTCAAAATCTGATGAGGGGATGCAGGAAACAGGTGTGCTTACTGGAATAGGTCTTAAATCTGATTTGTTCTGAATACAGATGCCATCCAAACTTTTCTTTACTGTATTAAACATATATGACAAATGCAACTTTTACTGGCTTTTCCTACTTCCCTACTTTCCCTTAGATTGCCAACAACAGTACTTCCCAAGAAGGCAAGCAGCCCCTGAAGTTGATGGGGTATTCATTTTTGGCTTTTTATATTTTTACAGAGGCGGAGGCTGAGGCTTAGAGAGAAGTTAAATAACTTGGTGAACCAAACTATTATGGCTGTAATATTACTTGGATTAAAACCCAGGCCAGGGACGTCCCTGGCAGGCCAGAGGCTAAGACTGTGTTCCCAATGCAGGGGGCCCAGGCTCAATCCTTGGTTGGGGAACTAGACCCCAAGTGCTGCAACTAAGAATTCACATGCTTCATTGGTTTGCATGCCACAACTAAAGATCCTGCACGGCAAAATGAAGACCTGGCACAGCACATAAATAAATATCTAAAAAACAAACAAACAAAAAACCTAGGCCTGTGTTGATCTAAAACCTATATTCCTTCCCCTAGACCCCTCTGCTTCCAGGTGAAACTAAAATATTTCATTAGCCAAGCAGAGAAAGATTTGAGTAATGCAGGGTTTGATGGCTGAACAAATGAATCTCTGTCCAAGAAAGTCTATGACAGACTCACTGATTTCACAATCTCGGTGTTTTGTGTTGTATTTGATAAAGTGGTCAAGTCATAGTATTTATTACTTCCTAACTGGGATTATGGGAGAGATAAGTAGAGAATGGGTTCATTTCTGAAATCATGGTCCTAGGAAATTCCTAAGTGGAAGCTAATAGAAGTGGCAATGAAGTAGGGAATAAACCCTGTGACATAATCAGAGGAAAAGACGTTTGAAAGAAAGGTAAGAGATTACAAATAAAATATATTACAGAGAATACACTTTCCTTTCAAATAACTTCAAAAATAATTACATAAGCACTTCCTCAAAACCACAGTCATTTCCAAATTAAAAATGCAAACATTGTAAAGGTTATAGTATCTGAACACAATGAAATAAAGGTGGAAAAAACAAACCAACCTACGTAAGAGTTTGAAAAATACGTCCTTTTGGAAAACCACCAAGTCAAAAAAGCAAACACATGATATTAAACTGTTCCAAAAACAATGAAATCAAGGAAGCATCTCTCAGAGTTTATGTGATACATGGGCAGAGTTATACTAAGACACAATACAAATTTAATCAGTTTCAGTAAGAACTAACAACAGACCCCTTCCTCACCCACTGTCAACAGTCTTAAGTGTTCATCTGAAGAAAGAACAAACACGAAGAAACTTAAGAGTCGTCAGAGGAAGAAAATGTGCATTATGTTTCTCACAGATATGCTGTGTCAGGCACCGTGCTAGGATACAGAACTGGAGTCAAGCTGAATTTTCTTCTCAACTCGGTCAAGAATTCTACTCATGTGGGCTGGCTCTAGAGTTATTGGGTCATAGCGATCCTGAGTTTCTGTGAAATGTTTTAAATGTAAAACACTAAGAAGCATTTCTAAGTCAGTGTTAAAAAAAAATGAATATAGATCTTTACTTTCCAATATGGTAGCCACCTATCTCAGTGGCTCATGAGGGGCTGAGGAAACTAATTTCCTCAATTGCACTAGCCACACTTCAAACACTCCCTAGCTATACTTGCCTGCTGCTGCTGCTAAATCACTTCAGTCGTGTCCGACTCTGTGTGACCCCATAGATGGCAGCCCACCAGGCTCTGCTGTCCCTGGGATTCTCCAGGCAAGAACACTGGAGTGGGTTGCCATTTCCTTCTCCAATGCATGAAAGTGAAAAGTGAAAGTGAAGTCACTCAGTTGTGTCCGACTCTTAGCGACCCCACGGACTGCAGCCTACCAGGCTCAACCATCCATGGGATTTTCCAGGCAAGAGTACTGGAGTGGCTTGCCATTGCCTTCTCCGAGAATAACCATGGTGAGTGTGAAAATACTCATAGGTATATGGCATGTTAGTGTGGTCAATAGAAATCTTTGTAAGAATGAAAGCAATGCTTAGTTTTACTTTAAAAAATAAACATTAGCTTACACTTAAAAATATTTAATTAGAAAAAATAAAACCACTCTAGAAATAAAAGAAATGAGCTAGACTTTTTAATGAGCACTGTATTCCTGAAATTAAGTACTACAATTTACGGAAGTACTGGGACATAAAAATACTTGTAATAATATGGGACAGGATTAAGTTACAATTGTTGGATTAAGTTTCAAGTACTTACTGGGACTCAACTTCTGTTTTAATTTCCTGCCATTCTCCATATGGGTTTGGTTTTTTATGAGCTTTGGGTTTTTCTTCATTTGGACCTGATGAATTCTTTCCTTGGGTATTTTTTTCTTTGGGTTTTTCTTCACTTGGACCTGATGAATTCTTCCCTTGGGTATTTTTTTCTTTCTGTGTTTCTGGTTCAGTTCTTTTATTACTATTTTTATTTTTTTCCTGGAATGTCAAAGTCAAGAAATATTAGTAACAAACCTCAAAGAAAACTACTAGGACCAAAAATTCTTTAATATAGTCTTGCTGCTGCTGCTAAGTCACTTCAGTTGTGTCCGACTCTGAGCGACCCCATAGACAGCAGCCCACCAGGCTCCCCCATCCCTGGGATGCTCCAGGCAAGAACACTGGAGTGGGCTGCCATTTCCTTCTCCAGTGCATGAAAGTGAAAAGTGAAAGTGAAGTCGATCAGTCGTGTACGACTCTGTGCGACCCCATGGACTGCAGCCTACCAGGCTCCTCTGTCCATGGGATTTTTCAGGCAAGAGTACTGGAGTGGGGTGCCATTGCCTTCTCCGATAATCTTGCTACTGATTTATAAATAATAATACATTAATTCAATAGTTCAAATTTGCACATAACACAACAAATGTACATGGAAGAACTTCTTTAATGCTTGATTAGGTTTCTCATTATGTCTAAAATGCTAACATATCATGGCCAAGGCTATAAAATATAACATGACCCCTTTACCTGTTCCATACTTAGAGACATTCATAGGCCTTATTTATTCTCTCTTCTCCACTTTAGTGCTTTCTCCCCTTCCTCACATGTCCATCAGTGACCTCCCTTTATACTGCGCCCCTTCTAAATTTAATGCCATGTTGCTGGACCCTTCTATACCCATTACTTATGTAAAGAACTCCTGGTGGCTCAGATGGTAAAGAATCTGCTGGCAATGCAGGAGACTTGGGTTTGATCCCTGGGTTGGGAAGATACCCTGGAGAAGGGAATGGGTACTCACTCCAGTATTCTTGTCTGGAGAATTCCACAGTCAGAAGAGGGTGGTTGGCTACAGTCCGTGGGGTTGCAAAGAGTCGGACATGACTGAACGACTAACATTCAGCCAATTAGAGTTAGCTGAAATCCATCTGCACATTGAGGACACTGCCAGAAATTTACTGGCCTATACAACTGGTAATGACATGAAATTAGGAAAAGACACACCCCTGAAGGAGAAGCAGCTTCTGCAGAGCCCCTGGGGAGAGCTGCTGCTTTTACGGCACCCCTTCAACTGGGATAGCAAAGCCCTGTGGCTCGGTTTAGCCTCTCTGCAAACTGTACTACCACAAGTGGCAGTCCTGGGACTCTGCTCTGTTTGCAATTCTTTGAATGGATGTTAATGCATTTTCTTAGCTGCTGCTTTCACAGAACCAGGACACGGCATCAGCTTTCTCTAGCTATAATGACTGCTTCCAGACCATGTCATTTTTAAAATAAGACATTTTTACTGAGGACGGGATGCGTTTTACTCTGATCCTCGTGCAATGACCGCCTCCTCTGAGACCCATGCCACCTCCTACATACCTGTCCTCCCTTCTTCCTCAGTGATCCAAGGACCTCTGGCCACTACGCCATGCAAGTGGTGCCACTGGCAACTCAGGCACCACCTTCTCTCTATTCAAACTCTTGTGGTCATCCTAGAGCTTAACAATTCCTGACCCTCAGTTTTGTGATGCACAAAACCACTGACTTTGGCCTTCACTATATTTCAGTGACCTAGTAAGGCATTTTCCTCACATGTAGCAGTTGGTGCATAGGTAGTATTCAAATATTAAGTCCTCATGTTTATGTTCCTGTTATTAGGTCATCACTCAGAAATGCCCCAGTTGTGAAATCTTTTTTTTTGCTGAATAACATTTCCTTCAAAAATATGTTTTATTCATGATTTTTCTACATTCGATTTTAAAATTCAACAATAATTTGTGAAATCCTAAAAGTCTGACACAATGTTACTCCATTGGCTTTCTGGCTCCCTTACTTCCACGATACTTCCTGTTCAACCTGGCTGCTGTCTCTACCACCTTAATTTCCTGTGCTCTGAGTCTGCTGGTCTCATCTAGACTTCATATTCTTCATTATCAGGCCCCAGCCCACAGAGAATCATTTCACAGACATTCCTTTACTCACACCCTTAAATATCTTTGTCCCTATGCCTGTCTATTGTAAAAGATCTAAAAATCTCCAACCCAGGTCTATCCAACCATCAGTCTGTCAAGTGTTACCAAAAAAAGAATCACACAACACACAAACTGATAAGCTTTCAGAATTTATGATATCCAATTTCAGCAGAGACTTTAACACTGCTAAGTAATGTGCCTCCAGTTATTTCTTCTCCTGGTCCCTTTAGTGATTATTCAAAATAGATATTCCGCTCCACAGGGCTGAATTAATCACTGTATATTCATATCATGGAATACTATTCATCCATTATTTCAGTAGATGAAGACTTAATGATGCTGTGTGATAGATTAAATTGCAAAGTGATAATGAAACCTTATTACATGTTTTGCTTAAAGCAATGTTCAAATCTGAATATAAAAATATTATAGACTAGTAACACCAAGGTATTTACTGATTTTTCTGGCTAGTAGCCAGATTATAGTTTGTCCTTTTTTGTTGATGTATACTTTGAAATATTTTGTTTGCTTGGAGTTAATAATATCTGTCCCAAATTGGATGCTGGGTTACCTAAATTGAACTATAAACACTGAGATATACGTTACACAAAAAGTGTTGCTGCTGCTCTTCTACAAACTGGATACGTTCTTCATGCTAAGTTCCACCAAGATTTATGGGGTGGGTAGAGAAGTTGCAGGCAAAGACCAGACCTTAGGGAAGGCTGCAAGTGCCCTCTCTCCAGCATCCTGGATATACATTCACCTCTCAGGCCAGTACTCAGATTAATGTTATATATCTTGTCCACTTTGGCATCCAGGCTCCTGATTGTTCCTAGAACGGTCACAAAAGCAGGAGGACTAGCAATACTACTGTGTGTGAGTGTGCTCAGTGGTGTCTGACTCTGAGACCCCATGGACTGTAGCCTGCCAGGCTCCTCTGTCCATGGGATTTCCCAGGCCAGAGTACTGGAATGGGTAGCCATGCCCTCCTCCAAGGGATCTTCCCAACCCAGGGATCAAACCCTAGTCTCTTGCATCTCCTGCATTGGCAGGTGGATTCTTTACGTGCTGAGCCATTGGGGAAGTCCAGCAATACTATTAACACTATTAAAATGTTGGTTTTACTTTCCCACCACGGCTGGGCACTCAGCACCACCACCTGTCAATCCTCTTACTTGGTTCATTTCCTCTCCCACCCTGACTCAGGGATTATTTGAGTCTGTTAATGTTGTCAAGCTCCCCAAAGTTCCTCTCAGCAAACAATCTTGATTTCTTTACACATGAGTAAGCTGAGGCTAAAAGGCATGACTTCCTCCCTGACAGCAACTCATCCAGTCAAACCTTGGAAAATGAAAGCCTTACCTTCCTACAGAGAATGAGTAACCTATTCACTTATCCTTGTTGGTATTCTTTTGGAGTTCCTCTTAAGGAAAACATCACCACTGCAAATCTCTCACAATTAAAAGTCAGTATGTAGCCACCATCCTATCATTTAATTTCTACTTTTCATTTCATATCCCAAGCACATACACACTGTGAACCACTTTTCATCCTCCTGTAATCTGACTTTTACCTCCTGAAACTCTGGTCTAACCACTAAAAGGATATCAAGGACTTCCTGTCTGCAAAATTCAAAGGACATTTTTTCTTTGCTAGACCAAGTTAGTCCTTGATGCTGTCTACTCCAGGGCTTCCCCAGTGGCTCAGTGGTAAAGAACCCGCCTGCAATGCAGGAGCCGCAGGTCCAATCCCTGGGTTACCTAAACTGAACTACTGAAGCACTCTAGTTTTCTTCCCTGGAGAATCCCATGGGCAGATGAGCCTGGCGGGCTACAGTCCACAGGTCACAGAGTCGGAAACGACTGAGCGACTTGGCATGCACACTCTCCACTCCACTGGCTTCTGGGATGCTGGATTCTGCGCTTCTCTGCATACCTTCCTAATCAGTCTTTCCTCATTCCGCCTGTGGGCTTCTCTCTCACTCACATGTTTAATGTTTCCCAAGGTAATTTTTCTAGGTTACTTCATCCGTTCTAAGACTTAAATTACTACAAGTTAACATTTCTAGCCATAGACATTCATCTGTGCATGTTCAGACAGCTCTCTGGATGTTACAGAGGCATCTCAAACTTAGGAGATCTAAAAATCAATTTACTATCTTGCTGCTATCATTTATCCAGGTGCCAAAAGGGATGCATATCTTGGTTTTATTTCCACCTTCTACCAGAAAGCTGAAGAGTCTACATAAAGTAACAAACTTTTGTAAAGAACCAAGAACCTACCTTAAACTTTATTATTAGCTTTTGTGTTTCTGTTGGGGTCTCTTCTTTCCTTTTCTCCTTTCCTGCTTCCTGTTCGCCATCAGACTCACTATGTGAATCTGATGATTTGGACTCTTCTAGGGTGCCAAGTGACTTTTCATTGACTTTACTAGAAGGCAGATCACTGGAGTGTGGAACGAAATCATCAGGTTTTTCCCATCTGGATTCTATTCAACACATTTTAACAGTAATGTTATTTAGTTACCAATTCTATTTAAAACTAATTTCCAATATAATGTTTGCTATCACTTACAAGATATTATTAAGTGACAACACTACATCTGTTTCACACCATCACTTGATCAAGAAGATAATAAGAATTCTCAAAGATCTTGCTATTAGCTTTCAGAAATTAAATTCAAGCAATCTGGGTTCACTAGATGTATCAATTACAGTCCCAGTGGAAAGAGAACTAAAAACTGGGTAATACATTCTGAGGACTCAAAATTTAACCACCACCAATTTCAGAAAACATGGTAATGAACACATAGGAGATTTTCTGAAATTTATTTATCACAAAATTTCCCTGGGATCTTCACAAAGTGAAATAATATGGCAAGGATCTGAATAAATAACATTTATGATTTTATAGTCAGAAAAAAAAACCCCTCAGTTGAACTATACTGCCACCCAGTGGTTTGTTGGGCTTTTAGTAAAAGGACAGCAGCTCTAATTATCTTGCAGTTATTCTCTATTTTTAGTTTAACAAAAGTGATTCTAAAATTTATTGTTCAACTAGGAAAGTTTTAAGAGTAAAAGGGGCTCTATTAATAATCACATTGGTCCAGTCCCTTATTAACTGCAGGGAACTTTCTAGCACTAATGAAAAACATTACTTTTCCTTGCCTCTATTTCACACAAGTAACAAAAGAGCTTTCATGAAAAATTTGTTAAGCATCTAATATGTACTAGGCACTGTTTGGGGAACCTTACAGACACGTGACCATCATGACCTCACAGCGTACACGACCGACTCTACTTAAGAGCAACTACAGACTTGCCCACAATCACAGAGCTGGTACGGGAAGCAGGTGTGCACTGAGCTCACTCAGATCTAGCCCGAGTTATGTTATTTTGTGTCTACACAGATTTAGTCTGTCAGGTTTACTGACTGAGCTCACTCAGATCTAACCATGAGTTATGTTATTTTGTGTCTACACAGATTTAGTCGGTCAGGTTTACTGAGAGAGCACCACTGCCATCATTGGGCAGACAGGGTATCTACTTGAAGATGAAAAGGGCCTTTTCCTCCTAAAAGACTTAATGCTATGTAGCAATCTTGGATAGCAGGAATCAAAAAACAACAACAAAAACCATCTCAGAGTTACACCAATACTATAGCTAGTCTGATAAATTTAACTGTAGAAGAAATCAACTATAATTACTGTGAAGATGAGTTTTATGAAATTAGATAAAATCTTAATTTGAAAAACTTAAATAATAATTCAGTTCAGTTCAGTTGCTCAGTTGTGTCCGACTCTCCGCGACCCCATGAATCACAGCACGCCAGGCTTCCCTGTCCATCACCAACTCCCGGAGTTCACTCAAACTCGTGTCCACAGAGTCGGTGATGCTTTAATTACACGTTTTCTAAATATTTACGTAACTGAAAATTATTAAAGTAAAAGTGAAAATTAGACAGTCTTCGCCACTGCTAAAATAGCTTCAGTTCTGTTTTTTAAAAAAGGAGAAGGCAAGCTGAATGAGGTGATCTTCCAAAGGAATGATTATATTTCTAAACTAATTATGATAACACCAATCATAGTGGAGAAAATAAAAATGAGTTTCGAAGTAAAATTTGTGAATGCAGTGTCACTTGAGAATAACAATGTACATCTCAGTATATTATAGAAACCTCTTTGCTTTTCCATTGTATTAATGCTTTTAAATTATAAAAAATAATACATTGGAGAAGGAATTGGCAACCCACTCCAGTATTCTTGCCTAGAGAATCCTGTGGGCAAAGGAGCCTTGTGGGCTGCTGTCCATAGGGTCACACAGAGTCGGACATGACTGAAGCGACTTAGCAGCAGCAGCAGCATACTAAAATTCTCAAGTTCAGACAGTTCACCAGCAGGCTAATGAGCAATGTCAGGTACAATTTTAGACAGTTTAAAAGATCATCAAAAGTACTACTTACCCCCTGTTTCTGTATTATAATAATAGGTATAGCCATCTTCACTTAACCCTTCTATCCACACAATCTTCCCTGTTGCCTAATGGGAGGAAAAAAACCCAACATAAACTGAAGATGTGGTTATATATTAGATAACTAAGACAGTCAGCCAACGCTTCCTTTCCTATGGAAACCTGGGAATTGGTACTGATCATGGCCAGGAAGCTGGTTTGTGTTAGTCATGAGCCACCTTTCATGAATGGATCATCTCACTTCTGAACACCTGGACAGTTCTTTGCAGACCGACTGGGATATGTAAATGGCAACTAACTGCAAGTCAACTAGTAACATTCGCCCTGCATGGACTTTTAGGGTAGACAACACTTTTCCACCTCCATCCACCTTTTAACCAAAGGATTATAGAAAGAAAGGAGCAAAGTGCCTGGGGGCATTGGGAGGCTTATCTGCAAGTAAATCCCATTAACTAAACCCAACAAAAATCCCAAACGCCAATCACTTTAAAGAATAAAGAAAATACTATTAATGTGCTTCAGTTACCTTTTTTAAGTTTCCTTGAAATCCTTCAGGTTTCTCCCACTGAGATGCTTAAAGCAAAATATACTGTATTTGTAAAATCTTTCCAAAATAATTTAATTTGGCAAATATTAACAATATATTCAACATGAATGAAATACTATGTGTCTGTAGTTTAAAACATAATTCAAAAACAAAAGAAACAACACACACCCTAGTAGTATTGTGCGGAATACATGTGAATGCTATGTAACCAAGAAGGGAGGACAGAATGAAGGATAAGAAGTTACCGGTGCTTCCACAAGAAGTATTAGAGCCAGAGAGGGCTCCTCTTAAAGACTCCTTGGAATTCAGGTTTGATAAATTTTGAAGGCATGAGAAGGCCTTCTGACATCTTGGGGCAGGGGAGAGTGAAAGATGTAATGAATGACTCAAGACAGAAATAAAATAAAATACGTAGAATTAAAAACAAGCATTGCTAAGAGAAACAGTATATAAAGTAGGATGGTGAACAAAGGCAGCAAGGAATAGGCTGCAGAAGGGGGAAAATGTAACTGATAAGTAATTACATGTAAATTTAAGACAATATTTAGCATATAATTATTTATGGTTCACTGCTGAACTACAACATGCACTTCACTAACAGCTCGGTGCAAACTCTCAAGAGATTATTACTGTTTCTGCGTAGTCAAAGATTGACTGTGACCAGAGATCTTAATAACTCCCACAATATTGGTAGCCCGAGGTTTTTTCCTCATTAACTCTCTAGTCTCATCTCCTACCTTCGCAACCATTTGTAACTTTTCTTCTACCCACTCCGTGAATACATGTACCACCCACCCTTTCTATTTCTTGTTCTCTACTTTCTCCATGATTCATACACCCCTTAAGTTAAAATACTTACAAAGTTTTAGCAAGAAAATATAAAGCTACATAGTTCATTTATATTTATAGTGTATAAAGAACCCACTATTAAGTCTTTAATGATGATCTTAAATCACTATGAAAAGGGTATATTTTTAAAGGGCACAGTTTTTTTTTTTTTTTTCAAACCATTGCGGCAAAAATGTAAAGTTACAGTCTTTCACTGTTTAAGTGTTCTGATAATAACTAAAAGTTCTAACACAAATAAACTGTCAGTTACCATTTTCTACTGTCTTTATGCCTAAATGACGTACCTCCTGTGATAAGATCATAATAGTAATGATGACCCTCCGAGGTGATGCCTTCTACCCATCTGCCCTTTGAAGGGTCTTTTTTCTTTTTCTTCTTTTCTTTCTGCTGATTTGATGCAGAGGTGGGTGGGACCGTGCTGGTTACTGGTGACACGCTTGGCTCTGAGATCTCTAGAGAAAGGTGAAGGAAGGGTGAAGTAGCTGACGGAAATTTTTCCTTTCTGGTTTAATAATTTTATTCCAATCAATAGCTTGACAAGACTCCTTTGGGAACCGGATGCATTACTACAAAGTCTATTTGGAAAGCGAAACATGGAAGAATATAAGACTATCCAGGGGAACATCCCAAAATATATATATAAGACAGACAAACGATAAATCTTTATAACAAATACGACAGAGGGTTAATGTTCCTAACAAAGATCCCTTACAAATCTAACTTTCTAACTCAAAAATGGGCAAAAAGTCAAAGGTAACTCAGAGAATTAACATTATCTTCACTAATAACCAAGGAAATGCAAATACATACAATTTTTTTGCATTAGATCAACACTGAAAAGAATAACCAAACTCACTGTTAGTCAGTCTTATTCATCAGGTATTTACATGGGTGTAAAAAATAGGTAGTTTTTACAGCTTTGCTTTTTTCCAAAGGAACAGTTATTTCCAACATCAGTTAACAAAATAATTTTATTTCTAGAAAAAGTGTAAATCAGCCCAACATTTGTGAAGACAGCTTGATTTCATCAATCAATTTATAAAACATTTGCACTGCAAATCTGCAATCTCACTTCTAGAAACTGAGCCTACAGATATAAATTGTCACAACGTGCCTGCATAAGGGCGCTCACTGAAATATTCTTTCTAAGTGTGAAAAACTCTAAGAATCCTAAATGTTAATCAGGAAGAGACTAATTACATAAACTATGGCATTTTAATACACACAAACATACACATACACATACATATATACAATTCAGCCACCAGAAAGGACTGTGCCATTTGCAACAACATGGATGAACCCTGAACACATTATGCTAAGTGAAATAAGCCAGATACAGAAAGACAAATACCGTATGGTTATCACTTATATGTGAGTCTAGAAAAGTAGAATTTGTGAAAAACAGAGCAAACAGGGGTAGTAAACAGGGGGTGGGGAGGTAGAGGAATAAACTGACGCTGGGTAAGGGTACAGATTTGCAGTAAGCAGTAAATAAGCCAGAAATCTACTGCACAGTTTGAATACAGACAATGATAACAATTTTGTAATGTGATAAATACTGTCATAATGCAATCACGTTACAATAAATCTATCACACTAACGTACTGTAAACTTTAAATTTACATAATGTGTCTAACAGTCAATAAAAAAAAGTAAAAAAAAAAAATCTACTTTCTAGTAGTGAAGTCAATTATCTGTTCACAAAAGGTTAATTCACTATAATTCAACTACATAAATAAACATGATTCATAGTTTTGATGGTATGGATAAAGCAAACTAGGGTTATAAGGCAAGGCCTATTTTTTAAATGAATAGATCCATTTAGTCAAAAGATTAGGATCCATAAAAAACTCAAGTGTCTCTGAAATGAACTACTGGCCTAAGAGCAAGGGCTTGGTAACCCCTAGCGTAATACAGTTGTTATGAACAGAGGTACTGAAAGATGAAGCTTCAAAAGCAAAATGAAAAGTGCATGAGCAAAAGTCCCACAGTCTAAATAGGGCCGTGACACACAGGCAAAGCACTGAGAGTATACTGAGTGTATAGCTTCTCTATGGAAACAGGAAGAGCTCACTTAGAACGACCTGTGATGTTACTTTTAAAACATGCTGGCTGCTTTTTTACCTGACTCTAAGCCAAGCCTTTTCAAATCCTCCTGGTATGCTTTCAGGGCAGCTGCCTCCATTGCAGCAAACTCCTTTGATGCCTTTTCTTCTTCCTTTGCCTTATCCAGGCTTTTCTGTTTAATCTATGTAAGACATATAAAAGTGAATGCTAGATAAAGGGCTGATATTTACAGAGAAAATAAACTGGCAAAGAAAGAAACAAACTAGATTACCTCACTGATCCTCTTCGCCACATTTTCTTTATGATTCTTTCCTCTTTCATGAAATTCAATGCTCTTGAAGGTTAAAAAAAAGACAAAATACAAAGGAAAACTACACATCATAATTTCACAGCAAAGTAACAGTAAATAGGGAAATGGAACATAACAAAATTGAAGTACAACTGGCAGAAAAGATAAAATTAATGTTCATGCAAACTGGCCCTTTTAATCAAATGATGCTAAGGAACTAAACCACATTATTTATTATTATGCCCTCTGACAAGGTTTCCTTTGGTGCTTAAAATAAACTATGATGACCATATTGATACAGAAATATACAAGGTACCCTTGTTGACTTATCTAGTGAATACGACTGTAATGAGGGTTCAAGCAAGGCATGAAGCCAAAAGAGGGGTGGAAAAAAAAACACCTCACGCTTCAAGAAACCCCTCTTGAGGCTTCCCTGGTGGCCTAGTGGTGAAAAGTCTGCCCGCCAGTGCAGGAGAGGCGGGTTTAGGAAGATCACACACGCTGAGGAGCAGCTGAGTCAGCGCACCGCAACTACTGAGCCTGTGCTCCGTAACAAGGGAAGACACTGCAATGGGGGCCCACGCGTGGCGACGAGAGCGCCGGACTGCAGCGACGAAGACCCAGCAAAGCCAAAAGTAAATACGTAAACTAAATGAAAAAACAAAAAACACCCATCAACATAAACTGTCACAACCGACGAGTCTAGGATTTGTACTGCTCTATTTGCCACATTATGCTAAAAAAAAAGAAGAATAAACAATGATTCTCAACTTCTCCAAATTGAGAGAAAAGTAGGCAGTAAAAAATGCCTTCTAAATCATAAATAAATACTATTATACAACGTGGTAATGGTACAAAATGTAAAACTCCTGTGCAGGGCAATCTAAAATTAGGATGCTGTAACAGAGAACAAAGGAGCTCCTTACATCCTGATGATAAAAGAGCACCAAGATATGCTGTCCAATTAAAAAAAACAAAACTACTGTGGTGCATGACAGTGTAAACAGCATGCTACCTTCTATGCACGTTAGAATCTACAGAAACATTTAGATACAAATATGGAAGCACAGACAAGAAAATGAAAAGAGGGGTGACCTATGAGGAACGATGGGAACTGGATGGATGAGGGCTGAGCTGATGAACGAATATTATTATCTATTTAACAGCCAGAATGCTCCCTACATTACAAATGTGTTGTATGAAATAAGAAACTTCTGGTTAACTTTGCAAAGTTCTGTCAATCAATTCTTACCTAATGCACTTGCTGAGTTACTCTAAAGTACTGCTGTGAATTCCTCTTTAAAGTGTGACTTCGTAAAGCAAATATTCATCCTCTATTTTTCATACACTGGTTTCCTAAAGTTGGTTTTACTATACAGAGAATATTAAAGGCCCAATCAAAATTAAATTGTTTCTAGTTAAAGGTTAAATCAATGTGTATTAGCTATTCAAGGAAATGAAGAAAGACAATCCTAGAATGAATTATTTTCTCTAGATAACTCAAAAATTTCACTGAATTGCTTGCATACTTTCAAGGAAGAGAGGCTATCGGTGATTTGTGTAGCTTTTAAAACTTGTGACCTTTTATTTTTGGTAAGAATGGGCAAAATCAAGAGAGTCAAGAATTTTAGCAACTATTCAAAAAGAAATAAACAAAAATAGACAAAACTGAAAAGTATCCTCAAACTCTTTGTGGGTAATAATAAATAAATGTCTACCAAAGAAAATAACATTGTTACAGATGGTGTTACTACTCTTTTACCCATCCAGCTCTACCACGTAATACCATACGAATAAACATCTAAAAAATACCCTTTCGTTCATCTACTGCATGCATAGTACAAAGACATGCGTGAGATGGGGTGAAAAAAAATCAATGGTGCCTTTCGTTTCATGTCTTAAAAGGTGAATTTGGACTAAAAGATACACTAATAATGTGCTTAAAGTTTGCTATTTTCATATTCCATGACAAAAATAATGATGTCTTGTAAATTTAAGCATTTAGAAATATAAAGCTCTACATCAAATATATCTAACTACCTTTAGAGCAGAGATACACAAGAACAACTATAATAATGTTTCTTTCTACAGGTTAAGGACTTTCTGCTTTTACTTTTCTTTGTATACAACAATATTACAAACAGCACCGTCATAACCTAGGTGTTTCATAAACATGAATGTGATTACCCACTCAATGTCCAGTTCCTGAATGTGACTGAAGGGCCAGAGAGAAATAATTTGGCTTAGTACATAATCAAATTTGGGCTGATGATAGAGAAGAAGGCTCACAGCTTTCCTACAAGGAATGAAAACACAACAGAAATTGTTCGATGTTTTGAAAAATCAAGAGCAACGTATATGAAAGTATTTTGTAAGTTCTCAGTTGAGATCAACAAGAAACATCTCACATGAACACAGTATTAGGAGACTCTCTAATAGGGGAATTATCATACAGGCCTATTGTCCGCGATCCAACACTTGCAGTAATCACAGAATTTCTTTGGTTGTGACTTCCAGTAGTCTGCCCTGGAAAAGAAAAAACAAGTTTATTTATAATCTAAAAAGGTAATATTTGCATGATTTACATCTTCTTAAGAGTCTGATGCTGGGAGGGATTGGGGGCAGGAGAAGGGGACGACAGAGAATGAGATGGCTACATGGCATCACCGACTCTATGGACATGAGTTTGAGTGAACTCCGGGAGTTGGTGATGGACAGGGAGGCCTGGCGTGCTGTGATTCATGGGGTCGCGGAGAGTCAGACACGACTGAGCGACTGAACTGAACTGAAGAGTCCCAAATGCAAGCTTCAGAGTCTTGTTACACACAGCATCCTGCTTTATTATTTAGCTGAGTGAAAGCAGTCAACTGAAATTCTGCTGGCACTAGAGTAAAAAATTCTGTACCGGATTTAAAACTCCCTTAAACAATATAGCTTTAAAAAGTGTATCATTTGTTATTGTCATCAGTGTTAAGAAATAAGAAACACGTTGGAGAAGATCATTCATTCCTTTCCGCCATTTTTGGAGGTGAGGTTACCGTAATGAAGACTTGAAGAGACTCATAAAGTTCAAGTTAAATCAAGTTATTTCCACTCAAAGAACTAAACATAAGACGCCTCCGGTGGGAGACTATCAGTTAATACAGTTTGTTCTTGAGCCTCAAGGCAAGAGAGAGCTGGAAAAGCCAATGGATCTCTCAGCTGGCAAGACCAAAAATTAAAGTCGTAAGCTAACCAGGGCTGGCCGCTTCTGGCAGGCGGAGGCGGCGGCAGCGGTGGCCGCAGCCCAACCCTACGGTTTCACAACACCGCACGGTTCCAGCGACCCCGGGACGAGGATGCTCGCGGCTCCCGACGGCGGAGGCGGCCGCCAGCCTCCCTGCCGGAGCCCGCGCGTCCGCACCCCGGGACGGGAGAACCGGCCCCGCCGGCCCGCGGCCGGCCCCGAGCGAGTTAAGGGCGCTTCCGTCACGCCCTGGCCGAGGGCGGGCGGCCGGGGGGAGAGGGCGGTGGCGCAGGGAGAGACCCGGCGGGCGAGCGGGCGCCCGGGGAACAAGACCTCGCTGTCTGAGAGCCTCAGGGACCCGACTCACATGACTGGACCAGGCGCTCCGCGGGCCGCGCCGGCCCCGGCCGAGGCTCGCGCCGCCGCGCGCGCAGAAGCGGGCCCGGCTCAGCACGAGGCCCGCCGCAGGCCCGCCGCAGCCCCGCCGCGCGGACGCCGCCTGCCGTGCCCGGGGCCCGCGTGCCGCAGCTCCCCGCTACGGGTGCCCCGCCGACCCAATCCGCGTTCGCGCCCTACCCCCGCCCTCCTGGAGGGGCGGGCCCCCGGCGCCCCCGCAGGCGGGGCCGTTATAAGCGGGCCGAGGTCGCCGGCCCGGGGCGAGAGCGCGACGGCACTCGAGGGCGCGCTCGGGCCCGGCGTCCCCGCGTCCGCGCGCCTTCTCGCTCGCTCTTCCCCTCCCGAGATCTAGCGCCTCCACCCTCCTTCAGGCTCGCTGGCTCGCGGCCCGAGGAGCTCGCGCGCCGCCTCCGCCCCGAACGCAAACAGCTGTTCCCAGCGACGTCGCCGCCCGCAACTCTGCCAACTGGTCCGCACGCACTTTGACCGGCCGAGCAGCCCGGGCCCGTAGGCTGGGGAGGGGGCCGTTGGCGGAGTTTAAAAAATAAAAAAGAAAGACAAAAAAGAAAGAACGAGAGGTGAAACAGCTGGTTTCGGGCCCGCGAGTCGCTGGGCTTGGCCTCAGAACTTTCGCTCGGGCGGCGCAGCGACCCCGCCCGCCACTGGGACGCCCGCGCGCTCCTGCCGGGCGCGCTCCCGGGCTCGCGGGCGCGTGGGGAGCGGGGGAGCCGGCGGCGGCGGCGGCGGCCGGGGAGGCGGCGGCGGCGGCGGCGGGTGGCGGAGCCGGGGCGGCGGCGGCGGCGCTCGCGCTTGTCAGGTGAGTCACCGCGGCGCTGCTCGCAGCGTTTCCCATATGGTCTAGCGGTTAGGATTCCTGGTTTTCACCCAGGCGGCCCGGGTTCGACTCCCGGTATGGGAACGTGGCAGCACTTTTTAGAAACTGACAGGCGAAACCGACTTGTTTTATTTCCAGCGGCCCTGGCTCTTTTTTCTTTTCATCCTGTTCACCCCGCCATCCAGGTGATTTTTGCGGAGAACGCGCCTCAGAGCCGTGTGGTTAGAGCTGGGCGGCCTCGAGTGCGGAGCCGGGGCTGCCGCTGCTCGCGCGGGAGGCCGGCGGGGCTGAGCCGCGCGGCACGGAGCGTCCCTTCTCCCGGGGCCGTCCTCCCGGCGCTGCGGCCGCGGGCCGTCCCCGCCCCAGAGCTCGGGAGGCGGCGATTAACCCCGGCCTCGCCGCATCGGCCGCCGGCGCCCCGCGCAGGCCCACACCCTCGCCTCGGACGCCCGCGCCCGGGTTCTCCACAGAAACAGCCCGGCCGCGCCCGGACCCCCGACGCAGAGCAGCCCCCGGGCGGGGCGCGGGCCGCGGACCCCCGCGCCGAGGGCGCCCCGCGCCGAGGCCACCGCGGCCTGACAGGTGGGGCGCCGGCCGCCGCTCGCAGACCTGACTCCCGAGCCGCAGACCTGAGTGTTTTGGCTCGGGAAGGGCGAGGGCATCCGGCCGGTTCTCCGCGCCCCGCTCCCCGCCCGGCACACGCGCGCGCACGCTCTGCAGGAGAAAAATAACCACTGGGATGAGAGGTCTTTCAAGAAGAAATGTGACTTCTCCAAAGGGTCTCTAACGTCTTGAGCGCCGCGGCTAGAAAATCCTGGCCGTGGTGGTGGGGCTCGGAAGAGAGAAAATTGGCCGGAGCCTGGGGAGGGGATGTTATAACAAAGTTTCACTGTATTTTTAAATATAGAAGCCCTGTGTTTATTACAAAGAAGGGGCAGCTGTGTCAGCAGCATGTGAGCTGTAAATGAAACAAAAGCGTTATCTTAAATGCAAGCTGAAGTTAGAAGATGGGGTGAGCTATATAATGTTTAGCCTGTTGGGCCTCTGGGAACAAATGAAGCGGGAAGAAGTGGCTCTTGTGGATGGGTTTCTGGGCAGTGCCATGAGGAACAGCAGAAACTTCAGTTGTATGTGCCTTCCCAAACTCTTGTTTTGATAATTTTAGCTGTACAGTGAGTTTTGAAATAATCTGTTAGTGTGATCTGCATGATTAAGAATTAATTACTTTCACATTGTAAATAAACTTCCACAGCTAAATATGTTTTAGATTGTCTCCATTTAAAGTTAAATATTTGGACGTTTGCACCAAGCACCCTCAGGTATTTTGAAAGTTGACCTGACGTTCGGGTTTTTTTATGTGAGGAGGTTGTGGAGAGAATACTAAATGAAAGTGTATTTTGGCTCCTTTGATCAGTCTGACTTTGTGTAGCTCTTTCACGTATTTTCGCTCTGGGTATAGAGCCATAAATTCTTGATAATGCATATCACTCACAAACTTTAGAGCTTCAGGAATTGTTGAGTAATTCTTGTGTCGGTAATAAGAGTGTAAAAGTTTCGTTTAAATAGAGGATTGTGTCATTGTTCAGAAACCATTTACTGAAGAATTAGGCTCGAATTTGGAAGAAAGAGAAGAACTCTCTGCCTTAATTGTCTCCATGGTGCTTCATTCGTGATCTTGCATTTCCTAACGAGTTGGTGTTATACTGTACCTAATTGTGCTAAAATGGGTGTGATTTTCAACTGAGTACCAGCTACAGTTGATGTACTCGAGAGTATGCTGAGAGGAGAAGTCTGATGACAGTTTCTCTGTGTCCAAGACGTAGACTTACAGGGCTTCCTCCGTGGCACAGTGGCTAAGACTCTACCTGCGAATACAGGAGACATGGTTTCGATCCCTGGTCTGGGAAGATTCCGCATGCCGCCGAGCAGTTAAGACTGTGTGAACTGTGTGAGGCAAATACAGAATCCGGATGGCCCTAGAGCCTGTGCTCCACAACAGCAGAAGACACTGTGATGAGGAGCCCTCGCACTGCAACGTAGAGGAGACCGTGCTCGCCGCAACTGCAGAAAGCCCTTGCGAAGCAATGGAGACCTAACGCAGCCAAAAAAAAAAAAAAGACATAGATTTTTATATTGTTCTGTACCAGGCAGAACTGGATAGGCCAGCGTCTGAGTTATAGAATTGCTTCAGGAGCATATGGTGAGAAATCAGTTCTACTCAGGGAAGAGGACTAGAGTCCAGACAAGGAGAAAAGAGTGTTTGTCCTGGACCTTGAAGAATGGGTTGAATTTCTCCTGGTGGGGAATGTGTATCAAAGCTGAGCTTGGGAGGGGTGGGGGAGTGTGAGGCAGGTAAGTACCCAGAGGGAGAGTCATTGGGATCAGGTTGGGATAGTGAAAGAGAGTTTTAACTTGATAACTTTTGACTGGGTAACAAGTTGTTTTGAGTTTGAGCGAACTCCAGGAGGTAGTGAAGGACAAGGAAACCTGGTGTCCATGGGGTTGCGAAGAGTCGGACACAACTGAGCGACCGAACAACAACATAAGTTGTTTTAAGGGAGTGGTATTTATGTCAGTAGAGTTTTTAAAACATTTTTTGTCTCTTTGAAAAAACTAAACATAGCATAATATGTGAGAAATTTTTGTTGTTTTTTAAGTCAAACTATATAGAAACATGTAGAAATTTGTGCTTATGAGTTTTATGTTTAGCAGTTAGATATTAAGTTTTAACTAATGGAATGGAGAAAAATCAGTCAACTAGAATTACATTTAAGAGAAGGGATTCTAGATTTAAATTATGAGAATGATCTGTACTATATTCTTACTGAGTTGCTTTATTGAAAATGACCTTAATATTCTAAAACAGAGTTGCTAGTTATTGTCTGGGAAGTATACTCCTTAAATTGGTCAAGACTAGGTAATACATTGTTCAGGACTAGGTAATACATTTGAAAGGATTCACTCATATGCTTGTCCCTTGTTTCCAGAACACGGTAGTCTTGTTTTACATGTTTTCTCTTGAGCCATGAAGTCATACTAAGTGATGTGAATTATCCAGAGTCTCTTTACTGTTTGCTACTGTTTGGTGCAATTAGAAGAGAAGGTGTATGACCGATCGGTAAGTGTTTGCATAGATGAGCACTTAAAGCAATGTCAGGGATTAAAACATTATGATGGTGTTTTAAAACCCAAAGACCTTTACCGTGGTCTCTGAGCCCAGCGTTGTCTGACCTCTGCTTGCCTCCTCAATGCCGCCTCCTACCTTGATCTTTCCATCCTACTTTAGCCACACTGGCTTCTTCCTTTCTGTCTCTTGAATGTGCCAGACTTGTCCTTTTCTCAATTTTGTATCTTGCTGTTGGCACTGCCTGCACTATTCCCTTTCTAGCTCTGCACACCTCCCTCTTGTCAGTGTTACCTTATCAGAGAAACCCTGTGTACTAGAGATTCTCCCTTTTCTGGTTACTGTCTAGTTACCTTATGCTGTTTTATTTTCTTCTTATCTAAAATAAACATTTTTGTTCCTGTTTATTTCTTGTCTTATTCTACTTAGAATATAAGTTCCATACATATGTGCTTAGTCACTCAGTCATGCCCGAATCTTTGCAACCCATGGACTGTAGCCCCCCAGGCTCTTCTGTCCATGGAGTTCTCCAGGCAAGAATACTGGAGCGGGTTGCTATTTCCTTCTCCAGGGGATCTTCCCAACCCAGGGATCGAACCTGAATCTCTTACATCTTCTGCATTGGCAAGTGAGTTCTCTGCTACCACTAGTGCCACCTTACCATATGACCCAGAAATTCCACACCTAGGTATATACCCAAGAGAAATTAAAACATGTCTACACAGAAACTTGTACGCAGATGTTTATAGCAGCATTATTCATAAGCAAAAAGTGGAAGCAACCCAAATGTCCATCATCTGATGAATACATGTATCCATACAATCGCATAACATTTGGCAATTAAAAAGGATAAAGTACTGATGTATACCACCTCGTGGATCAATCTCAAGAATGTTGTGCTAAACGAAAGAAGCCAGGTTCAAAAGACCACACTTTATATAATTCCACTTATATGAAATACCTGGAATAGACAAATCTGTAGATAAAGGGGATCGATTATCGTTGTCTAGGACTGGAAGGAAGGAGGGAGGGGAACACAGAGGAATGGAAACTGGTTGCTAATGTAGGTACAAGGTTTCTTTTTCAGTTCAGTTCAGTCACTCAGTCATGTCAGACTCTTTGCGACCCCATGAATCACAGCACGCCAGGCCTCCCTGTCCATCACCAACATACAAATATCCTGAAATTACATTATGATGTTGGTTGCACAACTTTGTAAATATACTAAAAAGATTGAATTCTACTGTGTGGATGAAGCTCATGGTTATGTAAATTATATCTGAGGAAAACTGTTAAAAAGGATTGAGACAATTAAAACATATGGAATATTTTGTCTACCTTTTACATTTATAATTTGAATATTGAATATCTGAAAATGGAATGATTTAACACTGCAACTCTAGATAGTCCAAGAATGTAGCAAAGAGCTCAGTAAATAAATGATGAAGGAGGTTAAAGTATACGGATAATTATGATACAGCACATAGTGTGTTAAATGCCCAGAGGAGACCAAGCCAAGGGTTACGGGGTTTGAAGGTCTCTAAAGCATCAGGTCTGGGTTTGTGTGAAGGAAGTGGGGAAAGACCTCTAGGAGGCAGCATTTGAGACTGGCTTAGAATGTTGGTTAGGCTTTGCTAGTAGAGTTGATTTGGTGGGAGGCAGGGCAATAAGGGGGGCTTCCCTGGTGGCTTCAACGGTAAAGAATCTGCCTGTAATGCAGGAGGCCCGGGACATGGGGACGGCTTCCCACTCCAGTATTCTTGCCTGGAGAATCCCCATGGACAGAGGAGCCTGGCGGGCAATAGTCCATGGGGTCACAAAGAGTCAGACATGAGTGAGTGACTAACACTTCCACCTTTTTCAAGGCAGTAGGGAGGAAGCAAGCAGGAGCAGAGGTCCTTTAGTAGTTGCTAGCACAGTTTGGCTGAACTGAATACGAGCTGTGTTAAGAATGGACTGGCAGTGGTAGTAATATAGCAGCATAGTGTAAGACTGCAAAAATAGGCTCAGGTTTGTAGCAGACAGTGTCACTGGTGGCAGATCTCCTCTGATGTCTTTATATCGCCCCCCGCCCCCCAGCCATTAGTGTGCTTCTGATGGCTCACTCTTGGGAAGAGTTGTATCCCTTACCAGCAGAGAGCTGGAAGTGCTGGGGGCTTCTCCCTCTTCCACTAACAGCGCTCAGTATCATTGGAGCAGGGACTTTGGCGCTTTCCCCGTCTCTGTATCCTCAACACTTGAATGGATAAATGAATGAAAAGCAGGAAATGGCAAGGTATATTCGAAGTGAAGTTTATTTCATAAATCCTCTTGACTTTTTAATATTTATTTTTATTTATTCATTTATTGTATTTGGCTGCTCTGGGGTCTTAGTTGCGGCGTACGGAATCTAGTTCTGGCATATGGAATCTAGCTCCCTGACCGGGGATCTAACCCGGACTTCCTGCATTGTGAGCGCAGTCTTAGCTGCTGGACCACCAGGGAAGTCCCTCCACATTGACTGCAGAGCATTTTTTAGGTAGGAGATTTGGAAAGATTCTGATTGTGAAGGCCCTTGAATTTTGGAGTAATTAGTTTACTTAGCTGGAACAAGGTATCTCTGATAATATGATGAGTGTTTTGGTGAAATTAATTTGGCAGTAGTGAGCAAGATGAACTGGAGCATGGAAGGATTGTGTCTGTGGTGTCCACATTGACCAGGATTGGAGAGGTCTTCTGCAGTATAGTAATAATCCAACAGCTTGTCTTGACTCTAGTACCTCCCTCAATAGGGTGGTAGCAGCAGAACAGAAAAGATGAGAAAGAGGTACATTGAAAGAAAAATTTAAGATGTCAGAAAGTAAATAATCCTTAAAGAATAGGGAAATTATGAAGTGTAGATTTTTTTTTGAAGGGACAATTTTTGCAATTGTTGATCAGACACTAAAGTGTTATTGCTCACCTGTGTGTGTGTCTTTTTGAACACTGAAATTGTACATTGAATTTGGAGATAAAATTAAGACTGTGAGACTGCCACCCTGTGGAGAATATAACTTAGAACTAAAATCCTCAAAAATTATAATGAAACTTGATTTATTTGAAGTTTACTATTATAGAACTGATTATGATTCTTCCACATTGGTATATGTAGTTATACTTGTTAAATAGAAAGTTGAAATTAGTTTGTTTTCTGAACTTTTTCTGGAGCTTTTAAATAAATGGAATGGAAATGAAAATCAATAGCTTTAAAATGTTGCAAAAAAAGTAAAAAATACCTTTTAGATGACATACTTCTTTCTCTAGAAATTTAATGTTAAAAGAGGGTGCTTTTATAAAATGTTGTGGCATGTATGCCTGTTATAAATGGTATTTTTTCTTATTGTATTTTTTTGTTCTATTTTTATATATATTTCCTTGAGAGTGATATTTCTTGAAAAATAGGTGAACCCATACCCCATTGTTTTTTTCCCCCTAAGTGAAAGTGGCTTTCCCTTCTCATTTTTGTAGAATTGGATTTTATTGTTAGAAATTAGCCATGCTTTGATGAATTACCTTCATTGTATTTATGTAAATAACTTGGATTTTATTATAGGTTGTTTATCTAGAAGGACAGTCTGTTCACAAAGTAAACTGGTAAGCTAGCTTGAATCAAAATAAAATGGTAGTTGTGAAAAAATTGTTTGGTCTTTGCAACTCAGAAAATGGTTCTGTCTAGATTTCTGCAAAATAAAACTTCCCGGCAGATGAGTTCTTTACAGCCTAATGTTGTAAAGGGCTTACATGCTTATTTTCCCTAAGGTGTCTGGAGGCGTAGGGTAGCCATTTAGTGCTGGAAATTTGTGTTAGCAATAAAGCAGAAGTGGGCTGACGCCTCATTCTCAAGTCACAGTCACACATCTTTTCTGAACGTGATATCCAGCCCGAGGGAGAGAATGAATGGCGCACCAGCTGAACCCCCTCACTTCAGGGACCTTAAGTGTTGGTCATGGTTAGATTTTCAAATATAATGTTAATGATGTTAAATATTCAGATATTGCTCAGTTATTTTTCTCAAAAGTGTAGAATGATAACATACTTTGTTTTTAAATAAATTTCTTATTAAAAAAAAAAAGCCATTTAGTTTTGGCAGTGCCAGGTCTTGGTTGCCGCGTGCAGGCTTCCTCTAGTTGCAGAGAGTGGGGGCTACTCTTCATTGCGCTGTGCAGGCCTCGCATTGCCGTGGTGGCCTCTCCTGTTGTGGAGCACAGGCTCTAAGTGAGCCGGCTTCAGTAGTTGTGGTGCAGGGGCTTACTTGCTCCATGGCATCAGGAATCTTCTGGACTAAGAATCTAACCTGTGTCCCCTGCATCGGCGGGCAGATTCCTACCCACTGCGCCACCAGTGAAGTCTGATAATGTACTTTCGATGTTTGGTTTCATTTAACCTTTTCGAAGTAAATCGATGAGTTGTGAATGACTTTTCTGAACTATTTTTTTGCTGCATTTATATCTTATATGCCCCAGTTGAGGTATACTGTGTAATTTTAAGTGAAATAGACTATTAATATGAAAATACAAATGTTTAATCTAGGTCCCTAAGGTATGTCGGACACGACTGAGCAACTGAACTAAACTGAAGGTATGTTACCATATAATAAACAGTATTATTTAGATTTTGTTTAAGGAAAGTAACTTTCAAAATACTTCATGGTTTGGTTTTTTTTTTTTTTTGGTCTCCTTTTCTGAGTATTGGAACAAGAGTCAATAAAATTAGAGATCTATTTCTGTTTTGTAACCTTCTTTATTGGTGTCATTATTATACTGTTTTAAAAACCATGACCCTGAACTTATATAAAGAAACTTTTCATTTATTATTTAGCCTACACTTAAACTTTATCATGTGATATCTGTGGTGTGATATGACAGAATGGTAACTGTTTTAGGATAAATGGTAGTTAATACTCCCTTTTAGTTTTTACTTAGAGTTGGACATGAGTGGGTGACTAGCACACTTAGTGTTTACACATGGGTTCATTTTCATAACTGTAAGTATAAAACATTTTGTTCTTTGAAAAGTAATTCCAGCATTGATGACTTAAATTTTGATGAAGCAATAACAACTATTTCATAAGTTTTGCCTGTTTGCTGGGTGTGTCTTTACAAATCTTAATAGGTCTTTTATTTTTGAATGCAAACCATTCACTATTAAATACATACCTTTGTTTTGAAACTTTTTTTTTTTTTTGCTTTATTTTAGATCTCTGGGGAGGTACTTAGCTAGTGACTTCTAGGTCCAGAGAATCTTCTAGATAGTCTGGAATCTTTGTTATTGTTTAGTCTCTAAGTCATGTCCAACTCTTCTGTGACCCCGTGAACTGCAGCCGTTCAGGCTTCTCTGTCCATGGGTTTTTCCAGGCAAGAATACTGGAGTGGGTTTTCCATTTCCTTCTCCAGGGGATCTTTTCAACCAAGGGATTGAACCCACATTGGCAGGCAAGTTCTTTACTACTTAATTAAGGTTTTCTTTGGATTCCTTAGACCCAAGGAGTCCCAAGACCAGGATATATTTCCCATTTGGGGTGTGTTGATGTATTGCTTTGTGTGAAGCTTTTTATGTTTCCAAATTTAATTAGGCACTTAATTCAAGTTTTCAAGGTTGTAAAAGGATTTGTTTTGCCCCAGCTCTCCTACCGTCTGTGCTTATCACTGATACCCTCCAATGCCAAGGAACCCAGTGACCCTGCCACCTGGGAACGACAGAGCCCTGCTACTCAGTCATCCCGTGTGTAAGGCAGGCACTGAGCCAGTAGCTGGGCGGAGCTGAGGTAGAAAGGAAGAATATCCCAGGAAGGGACTGTCCCAGCACACAGGCAGCAGGTAGGAGGGGAAGGGAAGCATTCTAAAAGAAGGCTGAACATCAGCTTAAGGAACTCAGAAGGTTATGCAGGCAGTTGGCATTCGGAAATTTCACATATGAATGGGAATGCCTTCCCATTGTTTTTTCTCCTTTTTTTTGGCCATTTCACATGAATTACAATTTTATTGTCCCTTAAATCCTGCTTTAAAAGACTATTTCTTCTTTTCTACTTTCAATAAAGCACCGAAGAGTTGATGCTTTTTGAACTCTGGTTCTGGAGAAGATTCTTGAGAGTCCCTTGAACTGCAAGATCTAACCAGTCCATTCCTAAAGGAAATCAGTCCTGAATATTCCTTGGAAGGACTGATGCTGCTCCTGAAACTTCAGTACTTTGGCCACCTGATGTGAAGATCTGACTCACTGGATAAGACCCTGATACTGGGAAAGATTGAAGGCAGGAGGAGAAGAGTTTGACAGAGGATGAGATGGTTGGAGGGCATCCCCGACTCAATGGACATGAGTTTGAGCAAGCTCTGGGAGTTGGTGATGGACAGGGAGACCTGGCGTGCTGCAGTCCATGGGGTCCCAGAGTCGGACACAACTGAGCGACTGAACTGAATTACTTTCAATACCTTTTGGAATTGTCTTTTGCTAGTTCATGGAGCATATTTTAGAGGGCTTTTAGCACATGTTTGTAGGAGAAAGCAAGCACATAAAATTTATGTAAAAGCAAATCTAGGGCTTCCCTGGTGGCTCAGTGGTTAAGAATCTGCCTGCCAGTGCAGGAGATCCCTGATCAGGGAAGATTCCACATGCCCCGGAGCAGCTAAGCCTGTGTGCCACAACTGTTGAGCCTGTGTGTTAGAGCCTGGAACCACAACTCCTGCGCCCACAAGCTGCAACTCGGGAAGCCCCTGCGCCCTAGAGCCTGTATTCTGTAAGAAAAGAGGCCACTGCAGTGAGAAGCCCCTGCTTGCTGCAACTAGAGAAAAGTCCCCGTGCAGCAGTGAAGACCCAGTACAGCCAACAAACAAGCAAATCTTCCACCTGCACTCACTAGGGTGGCTACTATCAGGAACCCCAAAACACAAAACCCTAAATCACAAGAGTTAGTGAGGACATGGGGAAGTTGGAGCCCTTGTATACTGTTCGTGGAAATGTAAAATGGTACAGCCACTGTGGAAAACAATTTGGTGGTTTTTCAAAAAATTAGAATTACCAAATGATCCAGCAATTCTGTTTCTAGGTTATCCCCAAAAAATTAAAAGCGATCTCAAAGAGAGATTGTGCACCCATGTTCTTAGCAGCGTTATTCACAACAGTGAAAAGGTAGAAGTAACCCAAGTGTCTATGAATGGATAAGTGGATAAACAAAATGAGGCATACACTTACAGTGGAATGTTTTTCAGCCTTAAGGAGGAGGGAAGTGCCAACACATGTTATGACATGGGTGAATCTGGAGGTATTAGTCTAAGTGAAATGAACCAGTCCCACAGAGACAAATCAGTGCATGATTCTACTTACCTGTGGTGCCTCAGGTAGTCAGAATCACAGGGAAAGCAGTAGAATGTTGGTTGCCGGGGACTGAGTGGAGGGAGGATGGGGAGTTGTTTAGTGGATACAGACTTCTAATTTTGCTAGATAAAATGAATTCTGGAGGTTGGCTGAGAATATGAAAGTACTTGTTATTCATGAAAGTGAAAGAGGAGAGTGAAAAGGTTGGCTTGAAGCTCAACATTCAGAAAACAAAGATCATGGCATCTGGTCCCATCACTTCATGGGAAATAGATGGAAAAACAGTGGAGACAGTGTCAGACTTAATTTTTTTGGGCTCCAAGATCACTGCGGATGCTGATTGCAGCCATGAAATTAAAAGACGCTTACTCCTTGGAAGGAAAGTTATGTCCAACCTTGATAGTATATTGAAAAGCAGAGACATTACTTTGCCAACAAGGGTCCGTCTAGTCAAGGCTATGGTTTTTCCCGTGGTCATATATGGATGTGAGAGTTGGACTGTGAAGAAATCTGATTGCCGAAGAATTGATGCTTTTGAACTGTGGTGTTGGAGAAGACTCTTGAGAGCCCCTTGTACTGCAAGGAGATCCAACCAGTCCATTCTAAAGGAGATCAATCCTGGGTGTTCATTGGAGGGACTGATGCTAAAGCTGAAACTGCAATACTTCGGCCACCTCATGCGACGAGTTGACTCACTGGAAAAGACTCTGATGCTGGGAAAGGTTGGGGGCGGGAGGAGAAGGGGACGACCGAGAATGAGATGGCTGGATGGCATCACCGACTCTGTGGACATGAATTTGAGTGAACTCCGGGAGTTGGTGATGGACAGGGAGGCCTGGCGTGCTGTGATTCATGGGGTCGCGGAGAGTCGGACACGACTGAGTGACTGAACTGAACTGTTATTCCTGAACTGTACACTTCAGTGATTAATTTTGCCATGTATTTTTTTGAAAAGGTAAATCTGAATTTGTACTTTTATATACCATTTGTAGGAGCTTCCCAGGTGGCCCTAGTGGTTAAGAATCCACCTGCCAATGCAGGACACCCAAGACATGTGGTGTTCGATCCCTGCGTTGGGAAGATCCCCTGGAATAGGAAGTGGCAACCCACTCCAGTATTCTTGCCTGGAGAATCCCATAGACAGAGGAGCCTGGTGGGCTGCAGTCCATGGGGTCTCAAAGAATCAGACATGACTGAGCACATGCACACACACGTGCAACTGGTAGGAGAGTGAAAAGCAAATGTGATGAGATTGCAGGTACTGATTCAGGCAGTGTTAGGTGCCTGGGATATAACAATGAACAAAGTGGATAAGATCCTCCTGAAACCCCTGCACCTTACGGGGAAAGACGGACTTTTATCAAATAAGTGAAAAGTGTTGCAGTGTTAGGTACATAACGGGGAGACAGCTAACAATGGGTGGACAGTGGCTGTATTGAAAAGGCTTCCCTCAGGAAATGACGTTAAAGTGGGATTTGAAGGATGGGTAACCTTTGGCTAGGAGAAAGAGGGGGATGGAAATTGATGGGAGGCTGAGGGAGTAGCCTTATGCAAATACTACAAAGCAGGAAAGAAAGGATGTGCTTTGGGAAATGGAAGAAGGCCCTGAGGACTTTAGAGGGAGGCAAGTATCAGATTTTAGAAGACAGGGGTCCCCAGCCTCCGGGCTGCCGACTAGCACCTCTTGCCAGATCAGTGGCAGCGTTAGATTAGAAGCACGATGGGCTTCCCCAGTGGCTCAGTGGTAAAGAAACTGCCTGCAGTGCAGGAGATGCAGGAGATGCGGGTTCGATCCCTGAGTCAGAAAGATCCCCTGGAGGAGGGCATGGCAGCCCTCTCTAGTACTCTTGCCAGGAGAAGTCCATGGACAGAGGAGCCTGGTGGGCTGTGGTCTGTGCGGTCGCAGAGTCAGACACGGCTAAGGGACTGAGTACACATGCCTGCACAAAGTGCACGGTAAATGTAATGCTCTTGAGTCATCCCTAAACCATCCCCCTACCCCTGGTCTGTGGAAAAATTGTCTTCCCCAAAATTGGTCCAACCCCAAAAGGGTTGTGGACCACTGATACAAGGCATGTGAAGGGTTTTGAGTTTTATCTTAGAGTGGGCAGGCATTGCTGTGTTTCAAGCTGTGGCTTATGGAGGTAAAGTGGAGTGGAAGTAAGGGGAAACATTGTGTCCTTTCAGACAGTGTGCCCTTTAACTATAAATTACATTGTTAATCTGGTGTTTGAATGTGAGAAGGAAAAGTGTTTCAGTTATGTTTACTGAGATGATGTGTTGGTCGCCATTGTGGCCTGTTAGGTGGCGCTAGTGATGAAGAACCCGCCTGCCAGTGCAGGAGACATAAGAAACATGGGTTCGATCCCTGGGTCAGGAAGATCCCTTGGAGGAGGGCATGGCACCCCACTCCAGTATTCTTGCCTGGAGAATCCCATGCACGGAGGAGCCTGGCGGGCTGCAGTCCATGGGTCTCAATGAATCGGACGCGACTGGGTAGGCACGCACGTGGCCTTTAATGTGGTAAAATGTACCTAAAGGGTGGGTTTGAGGGGGCTGTGAAGGGTAACTGAGCAGAGGTGAATTTCACCTTTATGCTCTGACTCTGTAGTTGAAATCCCAGAAGTGGATGTGTTTGCCCAGGGAGAGTCTGGAGTGAGAAGAGGCTTTTCCGCCTAGGCTCCCAGTGTTCAGTCGTGAGGTGGAGGAGGCGGGCGGAGCAGACAGGAGAAGGAGCGCAGCACTGGGGCAGCCAGGAAGGAGCATGCGTTGGTCTAGCACGGCAGGCTCTGCAAGTGGTGGTTCGATTTAGCCCAGTGTGGTCATCGACTGTAGTTAGAGCAGGTTTAGTGGCTCAGTAGGGGCAGGATTAGGCTAAATAGACTGGAATGAGCAGGAAATGAAGTGGATTTAGGCAAATCTTTGAGGAAGGCTGGCAGTGAAGGGCCTGAGAAACGATGTCAGGAGGGATTGAGGTGTATGTGGCACTTGGGGTGTCAAATAATGGAGTTTTTTTTTTTTTTTAATGAAAACTTGAATTAAGTAAAAATTTTCTTTACATCTGTGAAATACTTGAAAAATATATCACACACCTTGCTGATTCTCTGAATAGCATCTACTGAGTACAAATGTGACCCCACTGACTTAATCTCGGTACAGACTTGTGGGACTCTGTATACACAGGTGCAGTCAGGTTTGCCTGCTGAGGTACAAAGGTCTGTTTGTCACTATACTAATTCCTGATCATCTGGACAGTAAAAAATAGAGAATCTTGGGTTCACTTGTGAGCTACTAGTTTGAATCTTAGGCATAGGACTGAGAAGTGTATGTGTGTATATGTTATGTTTGTGTCTTTGGGTAATTCTCATGCATCTGTTCTGTGGACTGGATTTGGAGAACTTTGGTCCCAGGAATGTTCTATTGATACTTTGATGTGTTCTGAATGCTTTTTTTTTTTTTAATTATTTTACTTTTAACTAGATGATAATTACTTTACCTTACAATACTGTGATCAATAATTACTTTATAGCATTGTGCTGGTTTCTCCCAGACATCAACATGAATCAGCCATAGGTGTACCCTGGAGCCTCCCTCCCACCTCCCTGCCCATCGCACCCCGCTACGTTGTCACCGAGTGTCGACTTTGGGTTCCTTGCATCATACAGGAGTTCCCACTATCTGTTTTTACATATGGTAATTTATATGTTTCAGTGCTACTCTCTCAAATCATCCCACCCTCCCCTCCCCCCACTGTGTCCAAAAGTCCATCTTTTATCTTTGCGTCTCCTTTGCTGCCCTGCAAATAGGATCATCAGCACCTTCTTTCTAGATTCCATGGATACGTGTTGATGTATGATATTTGTCTTCCTCTTTCTGACTCGCTTCGCTTTGTGTAATAGGCTCTGGGTTCATCCTCCTCACTGACACTGACTCAGATGCGTTCTTTTTACAGCTGAATGAGGTTCCACAGTGCTTATGTGCCGTGTCTTCATCCACTCATCTGTCGATGGACATCGAGCTTGCTTCCATGTCCTGGCTGTTGTCAGCAGTGCTGCAGTGAATTTTGGGGTCCATGTGTCTTTTTCAATTGTGGTTTCCTTGGGGGGTAAGCCCTGTAGTGGGATTGCTAGGCCATTTGGTGGTTTTATTCCTAGTTTTTAAAGGAATCTCCACACTGTTTTCCATGGTGGCTGTATCAGTTTGCATTCCCACCAACAGTGCAAGAGGGTTCCCTTTTCTCCACACCCTCTCCAGCATTTATTGTCTGTAGACTTTTTGATGATGGCCATTCTGACAGGTGTGAGATGATACTGTGGTTTTGATTTGCATTTCTCTAATAATGAGCAATGTTGAGCATCTTTTCATGTGTTTATTAGCCATCTGTATGTCTTCTTTTGGGAAATGTCTGTTTAGGTCTTCTGCCCACTTTTTGATTAGGTTGTTTGAGCTGCTTGTATATTTTGGAGATTAATCCTTTGTCATTTGTTTCATTTGCTATTGTTTTCTCCCACTGAATGCTTTTGAATAGCTCAATCATGAGGATTCCCTGGTGGCTCAGAGGTTAAAGCGTCTGCCCTCAATGCAGGAGACCTAGGTTCAATCCCTGGGTCAGGAAGATCCTCTGGAGAAGGAAATGGCAACCCACTCCAGTACTCTTGCCTGGAGATTCCCATGGACAGAGGAGCCTGGTAGGCTACAGTCCAAGGGGTCGCAAAGAGTCAGACACTGAGCGACTTCACTTTCACTTTTATCATGAGGATTAAATGAGATATTTATGTTAAGCTTCCCAGGTGGCGCTAGTGATGAAGAACCCATCTGCAGTGTAGAAGCTTTAAGAGGTGCGGGTTCAATCCCTGGATTAGAAAAATTCCCCTGCCTGGGCTGGAAAGATCCCCTGGAGGAGGGCATGGCAACCCACTGGAGAATCCCATGGACAGAGGAGCCTGCAGGCTACAGTCCGTGAGGTTGCAAAGAGATGGGCATGACTGAAGCAACTATCACAGCACATGTCAAGCCCTCAGCAAGGGAAGATTTCTGTAATTTTGTCCACCTGTATGATTGGGGTAGTGGTAAGGGTTTTTTGTTTGTTTGGTTTTTGGGGTGAAACTAGCTTGATCTTTTTTCCTGATTGTAGGGGTGATACTTGTTTAGTGTATGCACGTCTCCAGCCACTTTGCGTACTTCTCTCCTCCCTGCTCTCTGAGGGCAATGGCGCTTCCTCTTGTTGCTTTGCTCCTACAGCTTGCTCTGCTGATAATATTCTGCCCCAGCCTCCCGCTTTTACATGCCTGGCACCTTATCGTTAGGTCTCAGAGCAGCTGTCACATTTTCTGAGAGGCCTTCCCTTATCTAAGGTTTTCTTGGTCACCCTTTATGTTGCTTTGTTGCTTTCCTTCATATGTGGGCAGGGACTGTGTCTGAATTGTTTACTGACTATGTCCTGAGTCTACAGAAGAGTGCTCAGCACATGGCTGCTGCTGCTGCTGCTAAGTCACTTCTACTTAAATACCAAATAGCACAGACAAATAATGTAAATCATAAGAATTTTACTAACTAGCATATGTACTGTAAGCTTTCCAGCTGATCATTACTTTGGATACTGAAATTTGGACCATAAAAGTGGACCATAAATATTGATTGTGCAGTGATACACACTATTTTCTAACTTATGTATTTCAGTTACATATATAGTGGAGATTTTTTCAGTCAGTTCAGTTCAGTCGTGTCTAACTCTTTGTGACCTCATGGACTGCAGCACGCCAGGTTTCCCTATCCATCACCAACTCCTGCAGCTTACTCAAACTCATGTCCATCGAGTTGGTGATGTCATCCAACCATCTCATCCTCTGTCGTCCCCTTCTCCTCCTGCCCTCAATCTTTTCCAGCATCAGGGTCTTTTCCAATGAGTCAGCTCTTCACATCAGGTGGCCAAAGTATTGGAGTTTCAGCTTCAGCATCAGTCCTTCCAGTGAATATTCAGGACTGATCTCCTTTAGGATGGACTGGTTGGATCTCTTTGCAGTCCAAGGGACTCTCAAGAGTCTTCTCCAGCACTGCAGTTCAAAAGCATCAGTTCTTCGGTGCTCAGCTTTCTTCACAGTCCAACTCTCACATCCATACATGACTACTGGAAAAAACCATAGCTTTGACTAGATGGACCTTTATTGGCAAAGTAATGTCTCTGCTTTTTAATATGCTATCTATGTTGGTCATAGCTTTTCTTCCAAGGAGCAAGGGAGATTTTTTATTGGTATATTATTTTGATAATTATTCTTCAACAGTTTAATAATATAGTATGCTCCATATAGTGAAATATGATTTCTGTAACACCTAATTTCTGTAACAGTTTATTTCCAGTTTTTTACTGTTTTGAACAATGGTACTGAATTTCTCTAATTTTCGCATACCTTATTTGTTAGAATAAATTACCGGGACTGAGAAATACATGAAGTCCTTTTGATTGTGAATCGCCTTCTGGAGTATATTCTTGTACACTGGTGAGTGTATGAGACCGTCTATCTCTCCTGTTCCTTCTCTATTCATTTACTCTCTGCTGCTGCGTCACTTCAGTCGTGTCCGACTCTGTGCCACCCCATAGACGGCAGCCCACCAGGCTCCCCCTTCCCTGGGATTCTCCAGGCAAGAACACTGGAGTGGGTTACTCTTTGCCAGTAGGTGAAAAATGCTATTGTTTCTCTGCTCTGAGGTTGTGAGAATGAACATCTTTGAATGTCTTCTCTTGTGTTTGGCCATATTCTGTGAAGTGCCTCTTCATGCCCAATGTCCGTTTTTCTATCAGAGTGAGTCAATCAATAATAGTTTTTTCCTTCCTCATTTTATTATAAAAGTTTTTAAACAGGTAGCAAAGCTGAAGTTTTATAATGAGCACTCATATACTCACCTTCTGGATTTTAGCATTAACTGTTTATATTTGTTTTGCCACACTTTTATCCTTCTATCTAAAGTGAATTGCAGACATTAGTGCATTTCCATCTAAATACTTTAGCATCCTTATCACTGACTATAGTTTCGATATTTGTTTACTTTTTTCCTTGTGAGGTACAATTTGCATAAAGTTAAATGCACGAATCTTTTTTAAACATTTTAATTTAAAACAGAATTGGGTGTTCATTGGTCAACCTTTGAAGAGACAGGGCTGTTTTCTTTGAGAATAAGCCCACTGTTGCAGGTCCATTTTGTACTGTTTTTCTTACACACCCACATTATATTGGCTAAGATTTCTAGTTGGCTTTTTGAATGGAGCAGCAACTTTATTTTTTGTAAAGCATTGGCTGAGTTTCAACACATTAATTTGCCAGGGTAAGCCAAACCTTAGACTAAGTTTTATTTACTTATATTTTGTTTTTAAAATGTCATATTTCCCCCCTAGTTTATCCTTTGACTTACCTTTGGTTCTGGTGCTTTTAGATTTTTTAGGTAGTCAAATGCCATTCTTTTCCTTATCTTTTTTTTTTCCTGCCCTTTGTGTCATATAGAAAGATGTGGCACTAGTGGTAAAGAACTCGCCTCTTAAAACAGGAAACACAGAGGATGTGGGTTTGATCCCTGGGTCGGGAAGATCCCATGGAGGAGGGCATGGCAACCCACTCCAGTATTCTTGCCTGGAGAATCCCACAGACAGAGGAGCCTGGTGGGCTTTGGCTCATAGGGTCACAAAGAGTCAGACATGACTAAAGTGACTTAGCATGCCTGCACCGGATAGTATATAAATGCTTATATTTTCTTCTGCTCCTTTTTTAATTGGAATAATGTGGTATAGGCTCTTTTTAGAAAAATGATTATCAGTGGTTTGAAATTATTAGCTAATACTGTCTAATGAACACTCTTCCCCTCTGTGGGTTTTTCCCTCCAGACAAAACTGAATTTAATGTTTCTGTTAATGCTATTTTTATTATAACCTAAATTTGTATATAGTATCATATCCTTTTTAAAAATTTATTTTATTATAGTTTATTTACAATGTGTGTTAATTTCTACTGTTCAGTAAAGTGATTCTGTGATACTCATACATACATTCTTTTTCATATTCTTTTCCATTATGGTTTATCCCAGGATGTTGAATATAGTTTCCTGTGCTATACAGTAAGACCTTGTTTATCTCTTCTGTATAGATCAGTTTGCATCAGATATCTTTTTCAAAATATCATAGTCTATTTATTTATTACTACACTTAGCTACTTGAGATAATATCTTATCTGTATTAAGTACGTGTCTTCTTGCTGTGCTAGGGATTGAACCTGAAACCCTGCATTGCAGGCAGATTCTTTACCACTGAGCCACCAGGGAAGCCCTGTAAACGGTTTGTGAAGACTTTAATTATGACTTAATTTTTTTTTTTGTGAAAACAGGAGCTATACAATGGTTTTGAAACAGGAGAGTAATATGATCTGGATGTATCTTTTTAAATGGATTACTTCTGATTGTTGCTTTGAGAGTAGATTGTAGAGGAAATCAGAAATAATCCATTTACGGAGAAGGCAATGGCAAGCCACTCCAGTACTGTTGCCTAGAAAATCCCATGGATGGAGGAGCCTGGTAGGCTGCAGTCCGTGGGGTCGCTAAGGGTCAGACACGACTGAGCGACTTCACTTTCACTTTTCACTTTCATGCATTGGAGAAGGAAATGACAACCCACTCCAGTGTTCTTGCCTGGAGAATCCCAGGGACGGGGGAGCCTGGTGGGCTGCCATCTATGGGGTCACACAGAGTTGGACACGACTGAAGTGACTTAGCAGCAGCAGCAGTGACTATATAACATCCAGCTGAAGACTAGCAGGGGGGTACTCTTTCTGCCCCCTTCTGATGTCTATGTCAGAAGCTTTCTCTATCTCCTTTATACTTTAATAAAACTTTATTACACACACACACACACACAAAAGAAATAATCCATTTAAAAAGATGCATCAGGACACTTGGACTACAGTGGTGCAGGGAAGAGATGACAGTAACAGTGAAGTTCAGTGGTGATAGGGTTCTAGGTTGAAAACTGAACTAATAGTATTTCCTTTCAGATTGGATGTAGGTCTGTGACAGTCAAGAAAGAGCCAAGATTTTTGGTCTGAGCAGCTAGAAGTGTTAAGTAGCCACCAAGAGGCCTGGAAAAAACTGGGTACAGTACATTTTGGAGGGGTGGTCAGAAATTCAGGTTTGGATATGTTAAATTTGTCAATCAGACATTGGAATGAAGTTGTCAGCTTGGATAGAACAGTCTGTGTGGTACAGGAATGAGACCTGAAGATAGAAATTTGAGAACATTAAAATACTAGCATCAGATATCCAAGAAATATTTCATAAAATGATGATAAGTCTGAAATACTCGTAAAGTTTTCAAGTTTCATTTGTACCAGTGATATGGCTTCACGTGTGGAGGAGTAGCAGAGCAGTATTGTAGTATTGTAGCAGTGCTGTAGCTAACGTGTGTTCTTTGCGCTGAGATTAAATTATCAGTGCAAAAAGGCATTGACTGTTCATCTGAATGGAGTTGTGAAACACAAATAAAGCCTGAAGTCTAAATATTTTATCTGAATATTCCTTTTACTGAAATGTTTCCTAACTTATTTATAATTTGAGAAGTTTGTTGACAGGAGTCTGTGTAAGTAAAAGCCTGAAAGAAACAGAAGACCCAGAAGTCGAAAGAAAGGGCCACATTTGGCTGATCGGTCCAAATCTGCTGGGCGTCTCCTCTGTTCTCTGTCTCTGATTTTCTTGTAGACTGTTAACATAATGAGGTATCCGGGTGTAAGCACGGGGACTCATCTAGAAGTTGTTCTCTGTTAACAAACACAGAGCTTTGCTGCTATGGGCTTGTCCATTAAATGGGGCTGCCAGAGCCAGCTTAACCAACTTATTCATAGGAATTGGACTGTTCAGGAAAGGGAGAAAGCAGCCTTGCTTTTTGTGTCACTTTGACGTGCAGAAATGACCTGAAAATGGCATGGATTGTGTGGAAGAGAAAAAGCAGATTTATCATTGAACCAGTGTTTACTTGAACCTTCAAATGTTTTCTTTCAACAAATATTTATTAAACACTGTTGTGAGTCAGGAATGCTATTTGGCTGAAATAAGTGACCAGTCAGACATGTAAATAAATGGTTAAAAACAAAAACAGTGTCTTCACTAGAAATTCCAGTAGAGTAGATGGAAGGAATTATAAAGGAAATCAATTCACCTCGAGGTCCCCCAAACCTAGACTGCTTTGTGTATTGTAACCTTGCATAAATTTATGTATGAATGGGTAAGCAATGTGATTTGTTTATTAGATCACTTATAAAATTAGGAGCACAAGGAGGAAGTGACCAGTTCTTCCTTCCAATGGTGGAGGAGAGAAGGGTTTTGCAAGAGATTTCCTGGGTGGAGAAGGCCAGCAAATGTGAGGTGAGAAAAAATAACATGATCTGAATTAATAAGCTCAGCAAAACTGAATTATAGGGTGAACATTGGGAGGTGGCATAGTCACAGGTGAGGCTGTAATATGGTAGAACATAGTCAAAATGCAGAAATATCTTGTATTGGAATTTATTCTGTGGGTGTTGGTAGGCCATTGAATTTTTTTATTTTTTAAATAAGAGTGTTAAGAGGTAGAATTTATGAGAAATTCCTTAAGAAGGACTCATTTTTTTTTTTTTTTGGCTGCACCTTGCGTCTGTGGGATCTTAGTTTCCTAACTAGGTATTGAACCTGGGTCCCAGTCATAAAAGCACGATGTCCTGACTGCTGGATCATTGGGGAATTTCTGGAAAGAACTCCATTCTTCAATTAGGAAATCAAATGTTGATAGAATTTTTAGTTAAAAATGTATACCCTGAAGGTGGGCCCAACTAGTAAGTGATATAATTTACGGTAGAATCTATTTTCTCTCATTCAGAGAACATGTATGCTCTTAGTGTGGGTATTACCTACACTAGGTAATCAAACTTAGGCTGAAGTCATCAACATATGCGGGATGGCACTGATTTGTTTTTGAAAGAGAAGTGTATTTTTGCTTTATGAAATTATGGCAAACGTTTTTCTTAAAGCTGCAGCATTTAACTTATTTTGAAATGATTTTAGGCTCGTGGAAGAATAGCAGTAAAAGTGCAGAGAGCTCCTGTGTATTCTTTATCCGTCCTCCACTACTGTTAACACCATCCGTTCCATTCCGTCTCTCAGTCGTGTCCGGCTCTTTGCGACCCCGTGGACTGTAGCCTACCAGGCTTCTCCGTCCATGGGATTCTCCAGGCAAGAATACTGGAGTGGGTTACCGTTTCCTTCTCTAGGGGATCTTCCCGACCCAGGGATTGAACCCGGGTCTCCCGCATTGGAGGCAGACGCTTTAACCTCTGAGCCACCAGACAGTGGCAATACAGTGACCAAAATTTTAAAATTAGCGTTGGTACAGTGCCATTAGTTAAGTGTAGACCTCAGTAGGATTTTTATAGTTTTTCCGCGAATGTCCTTTTTCTGTCCTAAGATCCACCCAGGATACACACATTGCATTTAGTTGGCATTGTCTCCTTTCAAATCTATGATGGTTCCTTGTCCTTTTTGATCATGACACCTTGAAGAGTACTGGTCAGATATTTTGTAGACTGCCCCTCAATTTGATTTTGATATTTTCTAATGACTGTGGACTGGAGTAATGAGTTTTTTGAGTATTCGAATTAACAGTAGTTTTTGTTTCATTTTTTAACTTAGGAAGTAAAATTGGTATTTTTTGCCATACAAGTCTGTGAACTTTAATACTCGTGTAAATTTGTGCAGCCACCACCTTAATCAGGTTACAGAACAGTCCATCACCCTCAGAACTCCCTCATGCTCGGTTTCTGTGGTCAGTCACCCCTCGCCCAGTCCGTCCCCTTTGGCCATTGATCTCTTTTGCATCATTATAGTTTTGTCTCTTCAAGAATGTCATATGAATGGAACCTTGTGGTATGGAGCCTTCTGACACTGGCTGCTTCTTTCACTCTTGTAAGTGTCATCCGAGTTGTGTTTATCTGTAGTTGATTTCGTTTTCTCGCTTGGTATGGATGTATTCTTAGTGTGTGTGTTGCTCTCCTTTTTTGGTAGGTATTTGAGATCACATTATGTGTCCTGGCACCATAATAAGCAGTTCAAGTCATTTTTTTGTGGATTTACATGGTTGGTTGCTAATGTTAGTTTCTTCCGTATCTCTATTTTGACCAGCAGTGTAATTAAGAGAAATTGAAGTTCTTGTTTCTTTAACATATCCTAAAATGCCCCTACTCTTCTGTTTATATTTGGCTTTTCTTTTTGTGAAAGAGCAAAAATAATAGCAAGTTAATCTTTTTCATGTTGCTGGGTTTTAATCTTCAGGGCTAAACATTGTATGTGTGATTCAGGCCTATAGCAAAAAGTCACACCAAATAAGTCATCGGTCCACAAACAGTGATGAATTTATAGAGTCCATTTATTTGTAAGAAAGCCATAATACTTTTTATTAATCTCTTTGTAAGTAGAACCTTTAATTCATTTTATAGATAAATAATAAATATCAAAAATAGACATAGTCTAAATCGGGCTAATTAAAATAAGAGGCTTGACCTCTGTCATACTGTCTTAAATTTACTAATGGCAAAAGATAGTTGTCAGGGACTTCCCTGGTGGTCCAGTGGTTAAGAATCTGCCTTCCAATGATGGGACACAGGTTTGGTCCCTGGTGGGGAAACTAAGATCCTATGTGCTGCAGGTCAACTAAGCCTGTGGGCCACAATGAAGATCCCACACCTGAGACCCAAATTTAATTAATTAGTTAATTTTTTGAAAAGATAGTTGTCTTTTTTTAAGAGTATGGAGTTTTAAGATGAACTGTTTTGGACTTGTGTTAGAAGACTATTTACTTAAATATCCTACTACCATTAAAAAAAAAAGTTTCTAGAATATTAGTATAGATTTGGCTTCCCTTGTGGCTCAGCTGGTAAAGAATCTGCCTGCAATGCAGGAGACCTGGGTTTGATTCCTGGGTTGGGAAGATCCCCTGGAGACGGGAAAGACTCTCCACTCCAGTCTTCTGGCCTGGAGAATTCCATGGAGTGTATAGTCCATGGGGTGGCAAAGAATCAGACACAACTGAGCGACTTTCACTTTTTTTTTTTAAATTTTATTAGTAAAGTGTAATAAGTGAAATTGAATTTTTGGAGGACTTTATAAAGTTTCCAGGTTGTTCTGAATATCTGATAATTTTGTGTATTACTTTCAGTAAGCTATGTAAAAATTTGATGAGGAAACTTCTCTTTTAAATGTAGCCTTAATGTGATTTTTGTTTTCAGTTCCTCAAACACTATTTAGAGGACTTGGAGAGGCTGTGAAACAATAAAATGTCAGAACTAAAATAGATCTTCAAAATTATCAGATCGTTAGATTCTCCCAGTATTTTACAAAAAAGGGAAACTGAAATCCCATGGTGATGTGAAGTAACTTGCTGTTCACAGTCACAGTTGGTTACAGAAACTGTATGATACAGTTTCTGCCCTCAAATGGATAACTGGTTTATAAATGGAGACACAGAGTTGTACAAACTTAACTGCAATACAAAATGGACTGTTCTAGGCAATGGGAGAAGCACTGCTTTTCTTAAACAGCAGTCTCCTATCACCCCTAAACTCTTTTCTTGACCTGTTCACAACAAAATTACTTTCTGTCTTTAGTTTCTCACCTCTCATTCTCTGCTAAACTCTCACCTGATATTTTGCTTGTTTTTTTTTTTATTTTTTATTTTAACCTCTATCACACCATGAAAATTCTTTCAAAATCAGCAATGGTGTCTGTGTTGCTAAATCAACTGTCATTTTCCTTTCAGATCTCATCGTGTTTGATCTGTTGTCAGCCTTTGGCACAGTTTCTTCCTCCTGGAAACACTGCTACTCAGATATCAGGGTAGTACCACATTTGCCTTATTTTCCTGCTGTGTTGCTGTGTACTCCTTTTCAAAAAGTCTTCTTTGCTATTTCCACCTCATCCCCGCTACTTCTAAATAGTACAATGTCCCAGAGTCTGTCATCGTTACCTTTTATATCTGTACCTTTCATACCATATATGTTAATGACTCCCAAATATATATACCTAACCCAGACCTCTGCCCCAGGCTCCAGGACTGTATTCAGCTCCGTGACAGTATACCCGTTTTGACATTTTTACTTGGATCGCTAATAAGCTTGTCACACTCTATGTGTTTCATAACTCCTGATCTCTTCCTACCCCAAATCGTCACCATTTGTGTTCAGCAATTCCTGATACTCCCTTACTCCAAACCTGTCAGTTTTGGCAACTGCAGTCTTCCAGTTGCCTAAAATTGAATTTTGAAGCCTTCCCCCTCCTCCATCCCCCAAAACCCACTTTTGTCCATTAAAAAATCTTACTGGGTATTCCTTAGAAACATACCCATAATTTAATCGTATCTTCCTCTTCTGCCTCCTCTGTCTAAGTCATTGTCATCTTTTCTGCTATTGCATAAGCTTCTCTTTCTTCCATCCTTTGCAGTCTTTTTTCAACACAGCAGTCAAGTCTTATGACTCAGCTACTCAAAACTCTCCAGCTGAAGTCTAAACAGTGAGGTTCTCCCTTAGTTTCTAGTACTCTTCCTCCTCCTGTTAACTCTCTTCCTTGTTTTCTCTTCGTGAACCACACTGGCCTTCTTGGTTTCCTAAAACGTATCAGGATAGCTCCTTGTTTGTCTTTGCATGGGCTTTTTTTCTGCTTGGAATGTTCTTCCTTAGGTATGGCTAGAGGTCTCTACTTAGAAGTGATCTGGCAAAGGGAAGTTTTTCCTCACTAGCTGTCTAAACTGTCATATTCTTCTCAGTGCTATATTATTTTTTTCTAATTTGTCCTTATCACTAACATACTATACATTTTATTTGTATCTTTTCTTTATAATCACCATACTGTATATTTAGTTCATAACATTCCTCTCTTTCTAGCTAGAATGTAAGTACTGTGTGAGTGGAAATCATTTATCAACTAGGTGTCTTTCTTCACTGCTATATAGAAAGGGAGCAGTGCCGGGCATGTAGTAGGAGCTCAGTGAATATTTGCTGATGAATGAGTGCCTAAGAGTGCCTCACATCTGTTACTAACTTGACATTGCTCAAGTCGCTTCTTCCTGTAGCCCTCCTTTGTGTATGTGTGTGCTCAGTCATGACCGACTCTTTGTGACCAGTAGACCTCCTTTCCCTACTTTTAAATGAGACTGGATTGTATTGGTGTTACAGAAGGCAAATGCAGTAGTAAGGTTCTGTGAAGACTTTTATAAGAATTCAGCTACTTAGCAGGAAAGTTTAAAAACCACTGGACTGAAAAGAGGATCTCTCAAGTTCTCCTTCAGCCTCGTGGTCAGTTCTTGTGATAATAATTGTAAGTGGAGCAACACGGGGGAACTGTCATGCAGAAAAGGCATTTGAACTGAGACTGTGAAGGATGGATGAGTAGGCAGAGATAAGGGAAAGGGTAGGAAGTAAGGCAAGTGCTTTCCAAGCTTAGGGAAGGCAAACAAACAGGAATGGAGCAATCCAGAAGGTTTCAGTAAGGCTGGAGTGTGTGTGTGCGCAAGTGAAGGGGGAGGGGGAGGCCAGAGGGAGGGAAGGACAGAGAAAAAAAGAGCCCCACGAGAGACAGTGGGGAGGTGGAGAGAGGGGAGGACAGCGCCGGAAACAGGTGATTGAGGTCACAGTGTGAGAACTTTGAACACCGGGATAGGTAGTCCAGCTTTCTGCCTGCAGGGAATCAAAGTTGGTTTTTCAGCCATGAGTGATCATCACATCACTCACAGAGCTGTTCTTCAGGAAGATTTCCCTGACAGTAGTGAAAGGTGAATTGAAAGTAGACAGTTGGTGGTAGAGAAAGGGACAGTTAGGATTTTGTTGACATGCTATTTTCCCTTGATGTTACTTTTACCTGAAGAGTAGCACAGGAGGAACTGGAGTCTCACTCTAATCTCAGATTAAAAAATAGAAGATTTCCTCTCCACAACATTTGGAGATTGCTGAGTAGCAGGGTGACCGAGTGGCTGCTGGGTGAAGAGCACCGCCTGCATTGGGTCTAGGGCTGCATAGCAGCCGAACCGTGGCTCCGCCCATACCGCTGATTCTGCTTCTGGGGAGTAGGCCTGTGTCTTCACAAACTAGGTAATCTGGAGGTGCGTCCCTGGTTACAATCCACTGAGGTGGAAGATATATTGTCTGTAATACTGAATTTTAAATTGTAAGAGATACAATTTCATATGATACGAAACTTGAGATTGCAGTTAGCCTGTTACCTGGAAGCATCATAGAGAATATAATTGTACAGTTAAATCTTGGTTATTTTTGACAAGAAAGGGAAATCTAACCCCCAAAGTAGTGCCTACAGTAGAATCTGGTGACATAGTTATATGAATTCAGCTGTATCGAATCATGGATCAAAGTGTCTACTGATGGATGAAGGGATAAGGTAGAGGTGTTGTGTGTGGCTGAGATAGTACTCATGTCTCTGAGTCTCTGCTATGTGTTGGACCGTGTCCTTTTCTTTTTTTGACAGAAAAGCAGGCTTTATTAGTGGGCACGAGTAAGGAGGGGACCGCACCAAGGCTCTCATGACTACAGGGCCCACCATTTGTCCAGAGGGCCTCGATTAGGGATGTATTTGACTCCACCGCCATCCAGGATGAGCCGTTTCTGCAGCCATGTCTTCAAATTCATCTCCATTAAACTTAGTAAATCCCCACTTCTTGGAGATATGTGTCTTCTGGTGGCCAGGGAACTTCAACTTGGCCCAGCGGAGGCCCTCAATCATATGCTCTTTATTCTGCAGCTTAGTGAGGATGGACCTTATGACTTGACCAATGTGGACCCTGGCCACTGTGCCCTGGGGCTTTACAAAGCACCACATATATCCCTATCTGGAGCATAGGTTGGGAACCCCATGCCAGTCACGAATGTCCACTGAAAAGGACTGTCTCCAGGGTCCCTTAGGGCAACCTGCACGTGTATACACACTGAGGAGGGTTCTGTGTGTGGCCACGGCACACTGGATCCCCGTGGGGACCAAACATAGTCCACTTAATTGGCTGCAAATGGACCCTGGCTTAGTGGTAGGAATGCAGTAATGAGCAAAGCCAGACGCAGCTGTGGCCCTTTCGCCTTCACCGTGCCTGTGAGAACACACAGACACTTGACCAGGAGAACATTCTTGTGGATGAGTCCTGGTAATCTGTGCAGAACTGGGAAGGGGGCCTTGGTTTAACAAATCTAGTGATAGATAATAGAGAATTAACTATGTTTTACATTTAAGCTCACATTTGGGAATGCTACACATTGCTCAGAACCTAGCATTACCCTTCGAGAGGCGTTAGCATCAACAAAACTAATGCTGTCCCCCTGAAAGATTTGTCTAACACTGAATCTCAGTCTGTAAATTTTTATTTTTATTTAAAAATAATAGAGAAGAGTGATTTTGGTCTTTTGTCATTTTAATGGTTTGATCTTCTCTTCTTCTATCTCTGAATGGAAGCGTGTTAGCTGCTTGCCCAGAAAGATTCAAACCATACCTTTTTTTTTAAAGCCCAGGTTTCCTAGGTATGAAACTTAAGACTGTTCTGTATTTTTATATACTTGAAGTTCTTAAATTTGAGGTCAAGGAGAAGAGGTAAAATTAAAAAGGAAGAAGAGAGTGCTTGCTTACACGGTAAATTCTTTTCATGAGTTCCATCTTGAAATAAACAGTGTCTTAACTTTAGTTGGCATTTAATAAATTCATTCAGTAGAAATCTTTCTCAGCTAATAGTTCAAATATGAATGTTGGCAATTCCCCCAGGTGTGACAACTCTATATTTAAGATACATACTGACTTTGATATATATATCTAATTTTAGAAATAAACATACGCACAGTATATATAGGTACATTATATTTCCATCACAAATCTGAGATGCCACATTTTATTTACATACAAATTTAGAGATCTAAAGTTTGTCTTCCTGAAGTAGTTAATACTGGTTGCTTCTACTAAGAAGCATAGTGATAGCAGCTAATATTTATGAAGTCATGAAGCACCTGGTACTGTATTAATCACTGTAGTACCCATGAACTGGATTTCTTTTTAAAGTCCGGTTTATTGATGTATAGTTTATAATACTATATAGTTTGCCCTACTTAGTTATATAGTTCTGTGATTTTTGACAGGTACAGGTCTTATAATCAATAACACAACCAACCATACGAGGTATTTCCATTACCCCAAACAGTTCCCTTGTTCTTCTTTGTAGTCAACCCACTCCCCTCATTCCCAGTCCCTGGCAACCACTGATAGGATTTCTTCTGCCTGTATTGCCTTTTTGAGAATGTCATATAAATGGAATCATACAGTATGCATTTTGAGTTTGGTTTATTTAATTTAGCCTAACGCCTTTAGATTCGTCCATATTGTATCATCATCAGGTGTAGAAGTTCATACCTTTTTATTGCTGATAGCATTCCATTGTATGGATATATTATTGTTTAGTTGCTCAGTCGTGTCTGACTCTTTGTGATCCCATGGACCGTAGCCTGCCAGGCTTCTCTGTCCATGGAAATTTCCAGGCTAGGATACTGGCGTAGGTTGCCATTTCCTCCTTCAGGGAATCCTCCTGACTCGGATTGAACCCATGTCTCCTGTACTGGCAGGTGATTCTTTATTGCTGAGCCACCACGGAAGCTCTTGTATGGATATACCACATGTTTATTTGTTCACCAGTTGGTGGACATTTGCATTTCCAGTATTTGGTGATAATATTTATGTAGAAGCATATATATATATTTCTCTTGGGTAAATATCTAGGAGTGGGACAGCAGGATTATATGATAAGTATATGTTTAACTGTATAAGAAATTGCTAAAGTGAAAGTGGAAGTCTCTCAGTTGTATCCGACTCTTTGCGACCCCATAGACTTTACAGTCGGTGGACTTCTCCAGGCCAGAATACTGGAGTGGGTAGCCTTTCCCTTTTCCAGGGGATCTTGCCAATCCAGGGATCGAACCCAGGTCTCCCACATTACAGGCAGATTCTTTACCAGCTGAGCCACCAGGGAAGCCCTAAATTAGAAATTGCTAAATGGTTTTCCAGATAGGCATTCCCACCAACAGTGTATGAGAGTGTAGTTGTTCCGTATCCTTACCAGCCCTTGGTACTGTAGGTGGTGGTGGTGTTTTTAATATACTCTAATGGGTGTAGTGGTCCTGTGACTTTAATTTGCTCTTCTCTATTGAGTAATGATGTTGAGCTCTTTTCTGTTCTTACTTACCATCTGTGTCTCTTCTTTTTGAAGTATCTGTTCAAATCGTTTGAGCATTTAGAAAGTTGATTTGTTTTCTTATTTTTGAGTTGTGAAAGTTCTTTACGTGTTCCAAATAGTAGTATATGAACTGACTCTAATTCTCACAATAATTCTTTGAGGTGGGTACTGTTACTCTAAATTATATATAAAAAAGTTTAGGCACAGGTTTTAGTAATTTCCCAGGATTTCACAGCTAATAGGAAGCAGAGCTGGTATTGGATCCCATCCTGTGCTAAACTGTTTGCCAGTTTTTTTTTTTTTTTTTTGGCTGAGCTTGATTATGGGAGGTTGTGAATAGAACCGGGATCCAATTCCTGTAGGTGGTAAAATAATGGTTATAGAGACACCCCTGAACAAAGCGGCAGTATATTACAGTAGCAACTCTGCATCGCCTCTTTGGGAACAGCTGTTTGTTTCCGTTGAAAAAAGTTAATTATTTTTACTGTACGTCTCTTCTACTGGTGGCCAAAAGTACTTCTTCTAAATTACAGTCCAAGTATCTGCCATTATCAGGTAATGAAGTACTGTATATAAATGGATTTTCTGAGCAGCAGCAGTTTACCGTTTTATGTATCTATGCTTCATAAAAATGTTTATGCATTTGATGTTGATCATTTGTTTTTTTAAAACCTTTATTAATGCTGACTTCTAGGCGCTCACTCTTTGGTGATGTCCTCGGATATCCTAAATATCCTCTGACATTTCAGAGTGGCTTCAGACCCTGGTACTCTTTGTTTTATATTTATTTTATATTGGGGTATGGCTGATTAACGATGTGGGATTGTTTCAGATGCACAACAAAGGGACTCAGCCATCCATATTCATGTATCCATTTTCCTGTTCAGGCTGCTAGGTAACATCCAGCAGAGGGAGTTCCATGTGCCATACAGTGGTCCTTGTTGCCTGTCCATGTTAAAATAGCAGTGTGTACATGCCCATCGCAAACTCCCTAGCTTTCCCAGGCTCCAGTACTTTTAAAGTTACATTTGTAAAAACCTTCTCTTATTACCCCCTCTGCCACTTGTTGGTTCTGAAATCATCCTTTCACTAGTCCCTCTTTCACCATTTATAATTCAGTTGGCTGAAAGATAATCAAATTAGGCTTGTGTGGATATTATCTAAGATAAATTTTAACTCTGGGAAACAGCTTGGGGATTTTCCAAGTGAAAATCTCCCGTGACTCCTCAGAAGACCTCTCTTGGTGTTTGGGTTCCAAAGAGTCCTTCTGGATAAATGAGCTGTAAATCAAGTCAGGTATGACATTTGATAGTAGAACATGTGATGCATTTTTCTTTTTAGCCTAACTTTTATTAATAATTTATTAAATCGTGGAGATTATTTTATTAAAAAGATTAGTCAGGCAGTGTTCAGTGACATGGAATAAACAGGCACTTAGTGGGCAGAAAGTTGGTTCACAGTCATTATGTTTTGTAGCAGTTTACAAAGTTCCTAAGTCAGTGACAGCTTGTCCCCTCAGCTGTGCCTCTAGTAGGGCAGAATGATTACTTCCAAGTAATTAACTGAGGGGCGGAGACCTTGCTAAATCCTATTTATTTTTTGTAAAAGATTAGGATGAAGGCTAGCCAGTGAGCTGCTCTTTTAAAGTACTTTTGGAAGTGCTTAATGCTTTCAAACCATTCTGATCATTTTAAGCTCTTAGAAAAAATTAATATATATGCAGCCAGGGACAGGGTAAATATCTGTAGTGACTGCAGTTTCAGCTGCTTGGGCACCTTGTCAGATGGACAGGGACTTGGAGAGTAAAACTTCACTGGCCACATATTGACATCCTGGTGCTCTCCAGGGCACACCATGGTTGGCTTTTATTTGTGGACAGTTCTGTTTGAAAGGTAAAGAGAACTGTGGCTATCACTTGGAAGCAGTAGAGTTATGAACCACGATCGTATTGATAATCTGATTCAAATAGGGTTTCATCAAACTTGCAGTTTTATTTAAAATCATTTTGCTGTATTGGACTTTAGTTCCTTTCTAACCCCAAGTTTACTTTTTTTAGTCTGAAAAACAAATTAGTAATTCACACTTATTTTTCCACTGAACTTTGAATTTTCTAGTGGATTTTATCTGTTTAGCGAATTTATAAACCTGCATCTGGTATTGCAGTGTGCTGGCTTTTCCAGATTACATAGCAATATACCTTTTATATAAGAGTTAATGAGTAGCCAGGTTAGGCTTCCCGGGCCATTGTTACATTCAAAGCCAGAAAGTTTGCTGTCTCCCTTCCATGCCCTCCCCTGCTTTTTTTCCCTTTCATTTTTATATTTAATTGCTATATTAAAATAACTTTTAAAAGTTGTGATTTGTATTTCTTTTTAAACAGCATGCAGGTTTTTCATTTTGCTTCCTTATAGATTCTGATTCTGTTTCATTGTGAATTTTAAATTATGGTAATTAACCTGGGCTGAGTAATAGTTTAATCAAGGGAGATCTGGCTGCTTGGCTCCTCTCCCCCTTTTCCATCTCTCTGCCCCGTTTTTACCTGTGGATTTGCATGTTTGACCTAGCAGAGTAACTGGGTCCACAGCAACATGGGCGTGCCTCCCTCAGAAACACTCAGTTTCACGTATGACTCATAAGCTGAAGCACAGACACCACTTCCCCAATCTACAGGAGCCATTTTAACAGCACAAAACTTGCCGGATAGCTTTTTACTTTCCAGTCTAAAGGACAGTATCTAAAGAGAACGAGACTATTGGAAGGTAACTCGTTAAGATTTTGCGTGTCTGCTTCTGGCTGTTTCCTGGGCTGATGAACGGGGAGGGTGCTTCTTACCTGTCGAAGAACATGGCTGAATGTGTTCTTTAACTCTTTGGAAAAAATGTGTGTCGGCAGTCTCATGCCTGATTGCACTTTACTACTAGGGGGAAACAAAGCATTCAAATTGTGGAAACTTTGAGATCTTCTTGATGAAGCAGTTTTTTAATTTTCTGTGATTTCTCTTCCCCCTCTGTGTGACTTGAGAATAAAGGAGACTTTTCTTGATTTTTTTTTTACACCACAAGGGAAACGAGGTCAAATTCTAATTTTTAAAAATGTAACTGTATTTGTGAGGGTGTCCTGTAAGTTACAATTAAGCAAACTGTATTATTCATGTGTGATTTGAGTGTTAAGGAAGAAGTTGAAGGGCGATGGTTTTGTTTTGGCATTTTAGTTAAGGGGAAGTTTGTAGACAACTCAGTCATAGGTATTGCTCACTGACTGTAATATTCTGTGTAATATATTTTTTGTTTCTTTAAAGTTAATGAAATTTATACTAAACATTTAATTTTGAAACTGAATGTAAGTTTGGATAAAATGCACGGTCATTTAGATAACAAGTTAAGGTGATTATTAAAGAGGAAGACAGGCTAGAATGATTCATTTACAGTTAGGAAAAAATAATAAAGTTTTATAATTCACACTAGAAATTTGTTCAGAATAGCAACCTTAGAAGCATAACTAGTTTCTGAGGAAATATAGTATTTTGATTTGTGTTTAAAAAAGGAATGTTGCCTTCCATCTTTACAACTGTTCTTAAAATTTGCTTGTTTTGAATTTAAAAACTAAGAAAAGATTACTTAGTCTTTTCCTGAAATAGTTCTCATTATGGAAATTAGGAGATTTTGTCAAGTGTATAAAGTGTCCCTTCAAGTTCTAGGTGCTCTGAGAAACTGGATGCAGCAGTATATTAAAAAGTTATTTTGTGACACTAAAATTTGAATGAAAGTAAAGTTTGAATATGCAGTGATTCCAAGTACAGTTTTCAGAAATCAAACTTGGCAAGTTATTTATTGTTGACTGTGATGATATTTAGCTAGTTCATCGAGGATTCGCTGTTAATAACTTTTATAAGTGACTGAAGGCCTGTCAGATGAAAGGGAAGATAGAAAGGCAGTCAATTATTATTTCTTACTCTTTGAAAAGATTGTTCCTGTTATCAGATCTCAATTGACAAGCATAAGCAGACATTTTACCAGTTTAGCTATGAGCCATTTGCTATCATCTTTGTTTGCATATTGCTGGTTTAGTCAGCTTTTGAGTAAGCAGAAGCTGTATTTACTTCTGGTCTGCTCTGTGTGAAAAATTTAATGAAACTTTTGCCTTTCTTTCTTTTTTTTGAGTTTTTAAGGCCAGTGACCCACAGAGAAAAATCAAGGGGCACACAAATGAGCAAATAATTAAGATTTAATTTATTAAACTAGAAGAATTTAGTATATTAAAATTAAGACACCATTGCAATTGAAATAAAAATAAATACGAATTGTATATTTTGGTTTCTTGTTATGTGGAGAAGACTGAAGTGGGGCTTCAAGGAGAGGGAGGAAAAAAAAAACAATGGCAAACCAGTATGACTTATTATGTAGTCCCCTTCCCACCCTTTTCCTTTCATAAAGTTGAATAGAAGTTAAAGTGAGTCATCAGAATTAAACTGAGAATGACCGGTTTGAAGAACTTTGCATTAAAAGACTGAAGATCCTTCGGCTGCCTCACTTTTAAAGTTGAGGAGACCGTGGCCCAGAGAGGTCTTGTGACTTGCTCAAGGTTAGGTCGTGCTGGGCTGCAGGCCTTCCATTCTGGAGCTGCTCAGTGTAGCCCCCCCTAACAAGTGATGCTTTGTTTGAAATGGCCTGTGTTGCCTCAGGAGTGAATAAAATCTTACATTAAGTTCCTTGGTGATGATTTTGGTGATAAGGTACGACCAAATGAGTTAACTAATGATTTTGAAAATTTGTTCAGACTGGTTTCCTTTTTTCATCAGAGAGAGGATGAGGCATTTGTTTAATTTCTACAGCAGCTTTTTTCTCACTATTAGAATTTTTTCATAGTTGAAGCATTGTGACATTACCTGTTTAAGATGGGCCTAAGGAAGATGGGAATTTGCTTTGAACTCCTAGATATGAAGACAGATTTATTTCCACTTTAATCTTACCTCATCTTCTTTTGGTAGGGCAAATACTGTTTCATATGATGCCTTGTTCTATTAAAGTGTGTGTAAAACTGCATGTGTTTGCAAAACCTGGAGGTCTGGAGGTCTCTAAACTCTAACATAAGTATAATCTTGAATTTAACCCTCCCATAAGTAATAATCTCATTCCATCTGTTGTACCTTCTTCTTTGAAAGTTTACTTCACATACCAGGCACTTGATTCTTAGAACTGTCTGGGGAATACAGAATCTTTGTCTATTAACTTTTTGATATGTTTTATTGTGGTGGTTAAAATTTACCTTAGATCTGCCTTTCTTTAAGTCTGAAATCTGGATTTTCAAATTGCTTTTCATATGACTGTTGAATCTCTTAAATTTCTGAGTCCCCTAACCTAATTCAGTATCAAATTTTCCACAGTGTGGTGGTCATCATTGTCCTAAACAATAAACAGGGCACACAAGTCTACAAAACCTGGGCTGTATTCTCACAAACTTAGAGTCTTACCGAGAAAATAGGGTGTGGTAACATATGTGAAATAAATAAAGAATGGAACAAAGCCACTAAGTTATTAAATTTAGGTTCAGATTGCTTGCCTAGGGGTGAAAGATGACCAAAACTTAAAATGGGCATGAAAGGTCTATGAGTCTTTAGGAGTATTGAAGAAAGAGTAGCATTTGTACAGGTTTGGAAGAGTATCTTCAGTAAGAGTAAGAATGTATGCTGCTGCTGCTAAGTTGCTTCAGTCGTGTCCGACTCTGTGCGACCCCATAGACGGCAGCCCACCAGGCTCCCCCGTCCCTGGGATTCTCCAGGTGAGAACACTGGAGTGGGTTGCCATTTCCTTCTCCAATGCATGAAAGTGAAAAGTGAAGGTGAAGATGCTCAGTCGTGTCCGACTCTTAGCGACCCCATGGACTGCAGCCTACCAGGCTCCTCCGTCCATGGGATTTTCCCATAAGAGAAACAAATACAGCATATTAACACATATATATGGAATCTAGAAAAATGGTCTTGATGAAACTGTTTGCAGAGAGGAAATGGAGACCCCGACGTCGAGAATGGACTTGCAGACACAATGGGGGAGGGAGAGAGTGGGGCCGAGGGAGAGAGGCATCGGTACATGTCCACTATTGGTGTAAGGTGGGAAGCTGATGAGAAGGGGCCGAGTAGCGCAGGGAGCCTGGCGCGCTCTGCCTGCCTGGATGGGTGGGGTGGGGTGGGGCAGGCTGGGGGGGAGGGGATATGTGGATAATTGTGGCTGTATAATTATGCAATAATTCGCAGTATTGTATGGCAGAAACCAACACATTACACCAGCATTAAACCAAACATTTAAAACACCAAAATTAAAGAATAAGAATGTAAATTCTTAGAGAGCAGAGGTGTTTTATTCTGTTTCTCCATCTTTTTCAACCTTTGACAGAGTATCAGGCACAAGTGTACAGGCGTTACTGTTACATTTGCTGCATTAAACCCTTGGCTACTCAGCTGGGCAGGACCTGCTATAGTGGTAGCAGACCTTTAAAGGACATGTGGCCCTTAGCTTAATCTCTGATGCATACACAATGTAACCACCGAAATAATTAACACCTGCCTGGTAATATGCTACATTTAAAGTAGTAATTTTTGACCTTTGTTGTAACAGGGAATCACCTGGTTTCAACTTAGAGATTTTGGTTTATTAGGCCCTGGGGTTTGGCTTATCCATCTGCAATTTTAATAAGTACCCTAGATGACTTTCTCAGAGAGTTTGCAGGTTTAAGAGCTGTGAAGAGTGATTAATCAGTTACTTAGCATTTTAATATCTGAATTTTTAAGGAACAGTGGTATTTGGAAACCCACAGACTCTAGTAAGTATTAATAAGAAAAATGACTAGGAATTACTTAGCCTCATCTCCCTGCCCCATTGCTCCCTTTCTCTATTGGTTTTTTGCTGGGCTTTGTCTTTCAGTGTTGTGGCTCTTCCTGTGTCCTTTCCTCTAATTCTGCTTTTCTTCCTCTGGCTGTCCACTCACAGTCGTCTTGACCATTATATAATTAATCTAATTATTTTTGTTTTTCAGGTGTAATTAGCCTCTTTATCTCTCAGTGAACCATCACTCTCCCAATGTTAGTATTTGTTTTTTTTTTTAGTTCCCTTTGGTGCCTCATGGTAACTCTCCATTCCCTTTTCCTTGGGGTAGGTAAGGCAAAAAAAAAATAAAGTCCCTTCCTGATGTGGGGTAACATTTACAGTCTTTGAAAACCCTTCTTTCCTCGGAGACACTGTTATTGTTTGTTATTGTTTGAGTCTGGGAGGGAGTAACTTTTTTTTTTTTTTTGCCGTGTAATACTTTAATATGGTTTTTGAAATTTCTTTGGACATTTAACTGCATAATGGATTGCATATTTGTAGGCTTTGCATGACATATTGTCTAGACTGCACTGACTCTTAAACGAGAAGAAGAGTCCCATCAGTTGAGTGGTCTGAATGTAATTTTGCCTCCATCAGTTGGTCAGAATATTTTGCTCCTTTGCTTAGAAGCTTCTTCTTTTAAATGGTGAGAACTAAATCAGTAATGTCATTGAGTCAACCTAATTGATTTGGGCAGTTTTCAACCCTCTGAGCAGTCTTCCTCCAGTTAGTAAAGAGGAACTCCTGATGGGAAAGTTAGTTGTCACCTCTGTCTTTGCGTCTTGTCAGTTGACCTGTGTACTAGAGTGAAAGTGGCTGTTGATCTATACTATAAATGTATAGGAATCCACCCTTTTTGAAAAGAATAGTTCCTGTGTGGTTTGCTTTGTTGGTAGAGGGGATAAATTAGGCAGCTGAGCTTTGGTTGTGTAAATTTCTGTGCAGAAACATTTTTGATTCCTTCTCTTCCAGTAATAAGTATCTGAACTAATAACCCCATTGTCATGATCAGAAAACTCTTCCTAAACTTGTCTTTTCACCTTCGTTCATTTACCCCTATGGGAATTCAGAGGCCTTTTCATTTGCCTGTTAATGCTGAGTGGCAGGGTATCAGGGGCTTCCCAGGTAGTGCTAATGGTAAAGAACCCGCCTGCCAAGGCAGGAGAAATAAGAGACGCAGATTCTATCCCTGGGTCAGGAGGACCCCCTGGAAGAGAGCATGGCACCCCAGTCTAGTATTCTTGCCTGGAGAATGGCTGGTGGACTAAGTCCATTGGGTCACAGAGTTGGACATGACTGAAGCAAATTAGCATAGCATAGCAAGATATCAGCTCTTTTTTGTCTCCATATTTTGTAGCTTGAGATTGATTGCTAGCATCAAAAAAAAAAAAAAGCACAAGTGTAAACAATATGAATGCCTTCTAGAGTTATGAAGATTGATTTAATAATTTTTATATTAAAAAGCTATCAAAGTGTTGCACATTGTTAAAAATCTAATAAAAAGCCTTTAGTGAAAAGCAGCCTCTCTCCTCTACCCCTTCCCCATCTCAGTCCTGCTGCCTAGAGGCAGCCACTTATACAAGTTTTTGATTTCTTGATTTTTCAAATTTCTATTTTCTTGGATCTATCCTTTCCCCATCTTCTACCCTATGGAATAGAAGTTCTTCAAGTTAGCAGGAACCAGTGTGACTTTAAGTGATGTCAAGTCACATAAAGGTCATAATCTATGTGGTAGATGCTCAACAATACAGTGGTCATTGTATTTGTGCAGTTGTATGGTATGGTTTTAGAAATTAAATAAAAGAAAATTGGTTATTTTCTGTGTTTTAGAAAACAGTCCTGTAAACACTGAAACTAGAAGATTTTATAATAAAACAATAAAAATGCGGTGTTGATTTAATAACTGTTAGTTTCTGTGCACCTTATTTTTTGTATCAAAATACGAAATGGAACCTGTGTGTTGTAGTAAAGCAATTCATTATCCTTTTTTCTTTAAGAAATGTGAGTGTAGGATAATGTATAAAACATATACAGTTAAATGTTATTACATAGTGTTTGCCCACGTCACAACAGCCTAGGTTAAGAAATAGAGCACGTTTATTAAGATAAAAAGCCCCAACTCTGCCCATGTTTGTTTTTCCTTAAAAATAGCTATTATTCTGGTTTTTATGTAACCCTTTCTTTATAGTTTTACCCCTTTGAACTTTACTGAAATGGATCATACCATGTATACTCTGTAGTGACTTGTTTCTTTCATTTAACTCTATGAGATTTATCTTAATTAATTTTAATTGCAGTATAGTACTGCATTGTCTGTTTGTACTGGAACGTATTTACCATCTTGTTGATGGCAGTAGATTATGTCCAGTTTGGGAACATTGTTGATGTAATTCTTGGAACATATGTGCAAGAGTTCTTTATTATATCATCACACTGAGGTATGTGAAGAGTTTACAAAGTGTATGGGGAGAATGCAAATTAAAGGTAATCTAGAGTTTTTCATTATCTTTCCTAGGAAGAGATGCTATTGATGCCTTCTTACCCATTCAGCCTCTTGCCATGGTGGTTTGCTCTTGGGGCTCAAACCTTCCAGTGTATGCTCAGTTGCTTCAGTCGTGTCCAACTCTTTGTGACCCAGTGGACTGTAGCCTGCCAGGCTGCTCTGTCCATGGGATTTTCAAGGCAAGAATACTGGAGTGGGTTGCCATTCCCTTCTCCAGGGGATCTTCCTGACCCAGGGATTAAACCTGAGTCTCCTGTATTTCCTGCATTGTAGGTAGATTCTTTATTGCTGAGCCACCAGGGAAGCTAGGACTCTAAACAAGTGGGCAGGTGGTGTCTTTAGAATAAGTTGTGGACATTTATACATTTGACCACTAAACACTCAGCAGTTTAGCATGCCTCCCATTTATTAACTAGAGTTTATTTCAAACGGTTTTGAGTAAAAATTTTTTGATAGATACATTAAAATCCCTATTACGTACATAAAAACAGTACTATCATTGATACATATGAAGTAAAGTTATAAAGTATAGGCAGTTGGGCAACAGCAATTTTAGAATGGTCAGAAGAGATTGGAGAGGGATATATGCATATTTATATTTGACTTTTTTATTCTTAAGACTCTGAAACAAATTATGGAAAAATGTTAATATAAAGCTGGGTGATGGGCATGTCATTGCATTCTTTCTTTGGTTGAACTACTTCATAGTAAATTGTGCTATGTAAGGGGTAGATTTTTTCCCCCCCACATTTATATATAACTGAGAAATAATGTTTAATTTGATGAGGACCAGAAGTTGATTTTTTAAAAAGAAGTGGTGAGTAAACTCTACATCAGTTTAAAAAAATCATCATTTCAGTGAAGGAGAAGAGCTAGATTCAGAATTAAGTTATACATAAGACTGTTTATCTGTCCCCTGTAAGTAACCAGATGGCTCTAGGCATACTTCTGATGAGTAAATGATAATTTCCAGTTGACATCCATTAACCAGTTGGAGATAATAGTTTGTTAGAAATAATTTAGCCTTTAGAATCATCACTTTCAAATATTTTTCAAAAATGCATTTTAGAACAAAGATTCTTAAAACATAATTGATATAGTGTTAATTGATATTGATAAACTTTTTTTCCCCCCAAACTTGAAACTTTTTATGTTGTATTGGGGTATAACCAATACACTAATAAACTTTTAACTGGCAAATACCTTGACTTAGACTTTTGCGTCTAACCAGATTTATTGCCATAATTAGTGTTTCGTCTTCCTTCCTGATATGTTTCATCTTGTTTCCTTAAAATTCTTACTTATAATGATAGTAATTCTTGCATCTTTAGTTATTAACTTGATATGGAATCTTTATGTAAGATTTCCAAAATTCAATAATGTGAATGTGGGATTTGCTATAAAAAGTGAAACGTAGACCTTTCTTTCATAGTCATCCCCTGGCACAAGCTCTCTCTTTTTTTAATTGGGAATGAAAACACAGTGGTTTATTATCAAAGAAATGCAGGCCCTGGGTAAACACAACTTTGCATATGTGTCCATAGCGGGGGAAGAAAGAAATCAAAGTTTTCATTAAGTTCTCAGAATAGCAGATTGCCCTGGCTGTCTCTATTGTAGTAGCAGGAACACAGAGAAACAAATGGAAGAAGTCATAGGATTTATGTAACTGGAAGGGTTCTCATAAGTCATGCAATTCAGGGGTCTCCTGGATTTTTTTTTTTTACTTTTCCTCCTATATAATTTACCCATTCACTCAACAATTGTTTATTGCCTGTAGTATTCTTGATGCTGGGGAATACAGCAGCCAGAGATTTTCTTACTGCAGTGTAGAAGATAGCCATACCGATGGAACCAATGCAGTGTGTAGCGGTGTGTAGACTGCACCTTTCACGCAAGCTAGAAAGGGACTGCTGGGCTTAGACCCCCGAACTTCTTGTTAAGATCTCTACACATGGCATTCTGGGGTGCGCTGCCTTTGCTCTGCAGAAGGTCGGAACATGTTGTGAGCAGCATCACTGAAGATGGGCTGCTTTGTGTGTCTAAGATATTTCTCTTTGTTGTAGTGGAAGCCAAAAATCATGACTTATCTTTCTTTGCTAATAATATTTTTCTAAGCACTAAGTCCTTGCACATGTTTAAAATTCCTTTCCAAGCAACCTTTGTGTTTATTCAGAATTTTATGTCTTAAAGAAGCTTGCTAAAGTATGCTGGAAGAAGATATACAGTATTATACTATTTATGTAAGGTTTAACATATACCACACAAAACGCACATATATATTAAAGCGTGAAGAAGAAGAATGTGAAGATTTTAGATTTAAATTAGAATTAATCAGAATTAAAGTTATATGTGTTTTAGTTTCAGAGACAGTTAAGACAATTTGTATTTAGAAACAGAAGATTTGTGTAAGTTATTTGTTTATTCAAAATACTTTATGGTATAAACTGTTAAAACTGGGTATTATATTTGATCCTTTTGTCTATGGACCAGAGACAGATATGTGGTTGTTATGGGATAATTTATAACCTGTTAGTCTTAGAAATAAACTGAAAGGAAGATGTACTGTTCATCTGCACTTGGTAGAATAGAACAGTTGCCTGCCTTTGTTAGCAAATGATTGTCAAGAAGGTGGTACACTCTAGGTTCTCTGCAGATGTCCTGAGACTTTTCTCACCATTTAGAGTAGTTTGAGGGTGTCCCAGGTGGCACAATGGTAAAGAATCTTCCTGCCAATGCAGGGGATGCAGGAAACTCAGGTTTGATCTCTTTAGTCGGGAAGATCCCCTGGAATAGGAAACGGCAACCCCTCCAGTATTGTTGCCTTGGAAATCCTGTGGACAGAGGAGCCTGCATGGCTACAGTTCATGGGATGGCAAAAAGTTGGATGTGACTGAGCACCCTCACACAGGGTGGATTGACAAAGCAACAGAGCCACAGGCTGTGGGAAGGGAGCTAATGTGTAAGGAAACGGACACTTCCCTTAAGGTTCAGGGAGCATGTATTTCCTAGATACTGGGGACAGTTGAGGGTAATACACTTACAAGTAAGAACAGAAATATACTAAAGATGTGCTGGGAAGGCACTGGTAACTCTTAAACTGTTGAAAAGTATAAATTAGCTATTTTCATTGAAAAATACTGAATAAAAACGCAGTTGTTATCCAAGATACTCATTTAAGAAATGTTACTTACTTTAGGAGCGTGCTGCCATGCTTAAAGTTGATTATTATGTGTATATTAAATTCTCTTAAAGAAAAAAACACAAGATGAGCTTACTTGCAGTAAAATATTGAGTCATTGGGGACACGGACCTAGAGATAAATAACACTATTGCCTGGTGAAATTATGGTTGCAGTAGCTTATAGATTAGGTGAGAATTGACCATTCTGGATGGAAAAGATGACTGTATTGTAGGTTTTTATGGAATATGAGGCATGTGAGTGATGAATTGCAGTGACTCTTAGGAATTATTCACTGGGGAGGCAGCTAGGCCTGATGAGAAGTGACCATCTCTGTTTTGGTTGTAATTAATTGGAAACTTGCTTAAAATGACCTACTTAAAACAGCAAGACTTTACCTATTAGGAATAGAGTTCTGTTTGGTTTGTTAACAGTAGATGGTTGAACATATGTGAATAAATGATGTGAGCCAAGAAGAGAGCAAGGGGGTAGAGATAGTTTGGTTGGCAGGGGAACACAAATGGTAATCTGGAAAAAGTGCTTACAAGAAACCATGGTAAAAATGGCCAGAGATCAAAGAGGCAAGGTATCCATACTGCTGTTTTGAGTTGACTGTTGGAAGGATTTTTGTTTTCGTTTTAAGTGGTGGTTATCGTCTATGAGAGGTGAAAGCTGAGCGGGAAGGTCTTCTGTCTAGGTGGTCAAATGTTACTCATCTAACCGGTTGGGTGAAATAGTTTGAGGGCTGTTCTGTTGTTCAGACGTTTCATTTTGTAGTCAGTCATTCTGATTTTCAAGTCTTAATTTGTAAGGTGTTTACTCCTAAAAACACTTCTTGAGAAAACTATGAATAATGAGTCTTCATGTGTGAAGTGAACTTAGATCCCCACCTCAGAATACCTTTTTATTTGTTCTGTTTTCATAAACACTCTTCACCAATTATGTCTGTATGCTTCTGGCACCAGGCTTTGATACATTTTCACGTAGACTATTGGACTGTTTATAGAACAAGACATAAAGATGTAGCAGGGAAGGCAGGAAGTGCTTGCTGTTTGTATGCCGTATCTTGCTTTCTGCTTCCTGTCAGTTAAACCACGACGAGAGGAGCAGAGACACAGATGTACAGCTGCTGCTCTAATTTCCCATTAGGGGGACATGTTAAGTATAAAGCTTGTTTCATTAAACTTTTGTCACTTGTCAGTTCTAGGCATGTCACAGGTTTGTTTTGTATTATATGGATTGTGTGGATCACAGTTAGATAGAGAAAATATGAAAATGTGTTTACTTTTTGTGAAATTTTTGTAGGTCATAAAAAACTGGCCTTCAGTATGAATTGATAAGCTAATATGTTGGTCTCAAATTTTGATACGCATTCTTTTTTTTTTTTTTGTATTTTAGCGTATCGATATTCTTTAAAACTTTTAGAGCACTTGATGGTTTACAAAGTAAAATCTTAGTAGGTACAACTTTTAAGATGATGAAAGAAAGGTCACAGAGGTTGACTTACCCAAGGAAATAAAGTTATTTAATGGCAGTACTAGGATTTGAACACAGGTCTTCTGATGCCAGATCCTGCGTGCTTTTAGGAAAAAGCTTGTTTTCATTAAATTCCCATTTCATCTTTATTCAGTTTTCATCTTTATTCAGATTTAAGCTTTTAGGTTTACCTTAGCTCCTTCTGTGTGGGATATCCCCCCAGCAAATAATTCCTGAATAACATGGGAAAATAAGTTTTCTATCTAATTCTGCTGCATCTTTGGTCTTTGCTGATAGACTGATTGCCCATAATGTCTTAGCTACTTGTTTCTTTCCTGTCCACCCTTACCCACCAGTGTCTAGCAGGTAGGTCCCTAGCGAGTCCTTGTGAAATAAATAAAAGAATGTGGATAGTACTAATATGACTTCTGAAGGCTGCTGAGTATATAGGAGAAGACAATACAGGGAAAGTTTACTCTTTTCCTTGAAGTGTTTATATTTGTGAAGGGAATGCTTAAAAAAAAAAACTCCCCAATAAACCTTTTGTTAGTCGCTCAGTCGTGTCCGACTCTCTGCGACCCCATGGACTACAGCTTACCAGGCTCCTCTGTCCATGGGGATTCTCCAAGCAAGAACACTGGAGTGCCTTTTAGTTGTTGTTAAATTTCAATTAACTCAAAAGTCAAATTAAAAGTTAAAGTGAAATAGTGGCCTTGAGGTTTGCCTGTAAGAAGCTGGCCGTTGGATTTAGCTGTATCTATTTTCACCTCAGGGATGCGGGAGCCTGGTGGGCTTCTGTCTATGGGGTCACACAGAGTCGGACACGACTGAAGTGACTTAGCAGCAGCATTTTCACCTCAAATTTTCCCTTCCCCTCTCCTTATGTACCTATGGACGTCTGAAAGGTAAGAAATTATCCCACAACTCTTCCTGTCCACGTAGAGAGGTCACATTTTCTGTGTCCAGTTTTCAGGGGTTTGGAGGTAGCTGGGAATTGGATGTGAAGGAGACTGGCAGGACTTCTGTTTATGGGTTGTAAGACAACCATATTGCCTGACAGTTCCACATTTTTAAAGCAGAATTTTTGAGGGGATCATCAGGATCACTAGATTAGAAACCCTATGAAGGCAGAAATGGTCTGTTTTTTTTTTTTCTGTATTCCTGCCACCTAGAACAGAGTCTGACATGCTGTAGGTGCTCAGGGGATATTTGTTGAATGGGTGGGTGAATGAATGAGCGTGGCTGAGGTCAGACATGTACTCAGACTGTCTCTGAGCATCTTGAGTGTTTCTTTGACAAATAGTGTTCATGACCATCTGGGTAAGCTGTGGGGGTTTGGTGGTGACCACGACAGAGTCCTTGCCCTTGTTGGGTTGGTCTCTCAAGCCATGGCTGTTACTGACATGACGATTAAATGTCAGATACAGCAAAGTACTTTAATATGAAGCCTGGCACTCGTAGCTATTATTTTCTTATTATTTATTTTCTAATGTGTTATTATCATCTCCTTCTTAATTCCTTGAGGATAAGTATCATGGTTTTTTGTCTATGCAGCAACGTCAGTGGTTGTAGAGATGTTTAAGAATTAAGTAGTATGTATATGTCCGGCTTCCCAGGTGGCACTAGTGATAAAGAACCTGCCTGCCAATGCAGGAAATGTAAGAGATGTGGGTTTGATCCCTGGGTAGGAAAGATACCCTGTGGGAGGGCATGGCAACCCACTCGAGTATTCTTACGTGGAGAAGCCCATGGCAGAGGAGCTTGGAAGGCTACGTTGCATAGTGTTGCAAAGAGTCGGACTTGACTGAAGCTACTTAGCACGCGTGGTATGATATGTCTTGTTTTATAAATTGTAAGACATTTATTAGGCACTAGATATTACCAACAAATTATAATATAAATAGACCTCATTGTGCTGTTGTAAAATTTCTAAGTGTATCTTCATGCTAAAGTATTTTTTAAAATCTAGTAAGTGCCCACTGCATCTACTAAAGCAACTTTGAATTCTTGAACTTCTGAAGAGTCAAGCAAAGCCACAAAGCAGAAAATACATCTAATAAAGAGCCAAGTTTAATGCAAATAGACATTTTTACAGGAACTTCTTTCTTCTAAACATTGCCCTGGAAGAAAGTAAAGATTCATTGAAAGTTGGTGCTAGAAGTATCTATTAAATGACTAAGAAACTTTCATCAGTCATGGATGTCATATCCTTCCTCATTGAATAACTGAATGTACATCATCTTTTCAAGGTATTTAATACTAGAAACAGTAATATGCAGTCATCCATAGATGCAGCGAGCTCATATATTTCAAAGTTTCTGTGGTGTCCACATGGGTATAGGACAGTTTTGAGGTTCAGTTGATTAACTTGTAAGAAAGGTTGTATGGTAATGAGTCATATCTTTTTAAAAGTCTTATTTTTCTATTTCTGCCTTCTTTCAATCCTTAGGCAAAGAATAAAAACTTGATATAAACTAGTGAAGTAATTTTTGCTTGTTTTAAACAATTTTCCTATACCCCGGGTGATTTATAAACCATTGTGGAGAATCTCTATTACACGTAATTAATAAAGAATTTAAGGAGGATAGTATACACATCAGTGGCTAGAAGTTATTCATATCAGTGTAGCAGTCAAGCTATGGGATGTTTGTTTAAACTGTCCTCCTCCTTTTTAGATGATAGTTACCCGACCCCCTTGCTTTGGGCTTCGTAATCTTTGGGACCACACAGTGTTGCTGCAACCGGATTTGAAAACCTCCAGGAACTTTCCACTTCTTTCCAAATCAAGCCTGCACTCCACTGCCTGGCTTTTAAGACTCTGCGTAATTTGGTTTTGCTTTGGTTCACATTTTCTACTGTTTGCTGTTGTCGACTTTTAGCTCTGGTCCGTCTGTTAACTGTCTCCAAACGTACTCTGTCATTGGTTTTTGTTTATTCACTCATTCACTCATTTTTGCGTTGGGTGTGCTGAGTCTCGGCTGCTGCTGGGGCTTTTTCTTCTCTGGTTGCCGCGAGCGGGGGCCACTCTCCAGCTGCGGTGTGGTGGCCCCTCTTGGAGCATGCGCTCTTGGGTGTGAGGCTCCAGAGCTGTAGTGGTTGGGCTCTGTGGCTGTGACTCCTGGGCGCTGGAGGACGGCTCTGCAGGGGTGGCGTGTGGCTCAGCTGCTCCTCAGCACGGCATGGGGGATCCTCCCAGATCAAGGATCCAACCTGTGTTTCCTTCATTGGTCGGTGGATTCTCCACCACTGGGTCACCAGGGATGCCCACTTTGGTTGGTTTTAATTCTCTTTATTCCTTTGTGTCTCAGCCTTCACACAGATGCGCGTCTATGCACATGTGCATGCGTGTACACATGTCTGCCTGCCTAAGGAAACATGTGTACACACACTGTACTTGGCTATCTTTCCCTTTCCATACAGTCTCTCCACATCCTGCCTCACTTGAAGGTTGAGTTTAGGTCCTTCACTGTCTAAAGTGTTTCCTTAACCCATTTGACCATCCTTTCTTCTGAAATGCTGCAGTATTGACCAGCTTTACTAACGTTTAATTAAATACTGAATGTCAGTGTTCAGTTATTTTCTCTCCTGGTCTTGTTTCCTGAACTAGACTGTAAGCTCCATATAAAGCAGCCCATGCATTCTCTCTTTGTCTTTCCCACAGTGCTGAGTTTAGGGGAAGTTCACTAAGTATCATCAGTTTTTTTTTTTTTTTTTTTTTAACCACCAAGTTGATCAGTAGAGCATGGTTTCTTGTGAAAATGGATGTTGTAAGAAGGTCTAAAAATTGAACGTTCTGTATTATAATTTTTTTTTTTTCCTGCACTGCATGGTTGTGGGATCCTAGTTCCCCGACCAGGGATCAAACCCATGCCCTCAGCAGTGAAAAGCATGGAGTCCTAACCACTGGACTGCCAGAGAATTCCCTGTGTCACAAACCTTTATATAACCTGTGAATAGTATTTAAAGTTTGCTTCAATCTGAGATCTGTGCAGTAGGAAAATATAAAGTCACATATGTAATTCATACCCAACCCATGCCCTTCCACTGCCTCATTTCTCAGCTTGTGGTTCTGCTGCTTCTAGTTTTTTTGGTGTCCTTGAGTTTACCATCTTAGGCACGAGCCAGGTCATTATGAGGATGATTGTAGAAAGAATCCCATTTTAACGATCCTGACATGGAGCACCATCGTTTGATTATAGCCAAACTTATTGAAAATAGATTTTTATTGTTTAAAGAAGAAAAGGGGTATGCTATGAAATTGGAGATCTTCTCACGCGTAGTGAGCAGGAGGTTTTGTGCATGAGGATGAGTCCATTAGACTTGTTGGTTGACTTGGGAAAAGGTAAACATGCTTTGCTTCTCTGGAGTTTATGTCCTTAACTCAGGTCCCTAGTGACTTGGCCCCTAAAATGCCACAGGTATAAAAGGCTATGATCACTCAAGAAGATGTGGAAAGCTCTGAACTGAGCCAGCAAGCCTGGGACAGGGTGGTACGTACAGGGCACTGGGGGAACTGGAGCAGGACAGACTCTGGCTCTTTCCTTCAAGGGTGGGGCAGCGGGCCAAGAGGGACTGTGAAATGCAGCGATGCCGGTGTCCTTGTTTCTGAGATGGGAATGAAGAGTCGTAGTACTGTGACCTGGGTGTCCTTTTAAACTTGTTCCGGGAACGACTCCCAGTCACTCTTCTGCACAGGTGTTCAGATATCCTACTTTACTCATCTGATGGCTACAGTTTTCTCATACCTTTTGGGGCATCATCAGGAGCCACTTCAGCCCTGTTAAAGGACTTGACAGTGGAAGCCTCTGACTAGTTTTTTTTTAAATTGAAGTATAGTTGATTTACAGTGTTTTGTTGATTACTTTTAAGTAGAGAAGTCGATTGGTTCTGTTTTCATTTTTGGTGAATTATTCCTATTGCAGGGTGAAGAGCCGCAAGGGGAACTAAAGGCAGTAAGGACCCCTCAGTTGAACACATGGAGCAGCTGTCACCTAATAATGCAGTCTGTGGCCATTAAGCTTTCTATGTGACCTTCAATTTTGTTTTCAGCTGATGGTGTATCTCTTCCTAAGAGTGAAAAGTTCTTAGGACAGAGTAACAATCTCTTCTAGAAGAATATTGCGCATTGCAGGAGTTGGAGGTAGGGGGAGGCATGTCCTTAGCAAGATCACCTGTGGGCCTTTCAGCAGTATCCCTGGCCTTTTCCCCTTCACTGTGGGCCAGAATGAAGCAGTGTTCTGGATGGGAAAGTGCTGTCTTCTGGAATGGGGGACCCGCTGCTCTAGAGTGTGTCTGTTTTAAGAAGATGAAAACGTTAAACAGGAGAATAAACAACCACAGAAATGAAACAGCTTTCTTGCAAGTTGTTTCTTGTTTGTTATAGGAAGAAGATTGTTAACTGCCCAAACAGGTCTTGCTGATAAGCACATTTCAGCATATTTGTGTTCCCAAGCAGGTGTGTTTTCGTCAGAGTTCAGATTTAGCTTGCTTGGAGGAAAGAAAACTCTTTCAGTCAGTTTATTTGCATAATAAAAGCGCCAATTAATGACATTTTGACAATGATCACTTTCAGTCATTTGGAGAAAGTAAAACCTTTTTCATGACCCAGGATTAAAACAATACCTGATTACTGTTGAGTATTTCTCTTTGGTTTTATTTTTTTCGCTTCGGTTTTAATTCTCTTATTTTCAGAACAGGCTCAGAAAAAGGGTTAATCTTGAGACCACAGGTATGAACAGGCCTAGGTATGTGATCTGGTTTTGCAAGGTACTGTGATTGTTGCCTGAGTGTAATCTGACACCAGGCAGGCCCGCGTGGCCAATGGTGCGAAGTGGAGAACAATGTGAAAGAACCGGCCTTTCAGGTCTGGGTGATGAGGAATTGCAGCCTGCCCTCCAAGTCCCGGAGCTGTCCTGGGGTGTCGGTGAAAAGGCCAAGCACAGAGAAGTCAGCCTGTTTCCTTGATCATATTGACTTTGTGGGTTTTGGGTTTTTCTTTTTTTTTTTTTTTTCATTTAACGTGGTTGAAGCTAAGGTGAGCTTATTCAGGTTTCTAAGGCGTGCTTCAGTTTTGCAGATGTCATCAGGATACAGAAAACATTAATTTGGGTTTCGTTCACATGGAAATAAAACTATATTCTGGAAAAAGATCTAGGTACTTCACTTCCCCTGCCTCCCCTCAGTTTCAATGAAAGAAGACTAAAGCTGGGGAGCTCCTTAAAAGATTATTGTTTAGTCGCTAAATCTTATCCGACTCTGCGACCCCATGTACTGTAGCCCTTTTAACTTTTTCTCTGTTTTCTTAAATTCGTGAATATTTGAAGTAATTTAAATTTAAAGGTTGGTGTACAGGAACATTTTCTCTTTGAATTCAGAGAACCGTGAATGTGGTAGGGAGTGATCTGCTCCCCTTGTGACACTCACTTGTATTTTTCCTCCAGTGTCTTGTTTATGTTGCTCAGTCGTGTCTGACTCTTTGTGCCTGCATGGACTTTATAGCCCACCAGGCTCCTCTGTCCATGGAATTCTCCAGGCAGGAACACTGGAGTGGTAACCATTCTCCTCTCCAGAGCATCTTTCTGACCCGGGATTTGAATCTGGGTCCTTGGGTTAGAGAGGACTGTGCCGTGAGGTTTATTTCACAGTTGGTGTCTTTGTTTGTTTGTTTCCTCATTCAGTAGGAACTTAGGAGACTACCCTTGCTTGGGGAAGTGTGAAGTCTGGTTACTTAACTGTAACTACATTTTGGTAAGTTTTAGTAATTTTTGCTTATCTACGGTGTTTGAACTGTGATAGCAGTACTGTATTCAAAGAACTAGCAAGAAAAATGTCAATTAAAGTTTAAAGTATTTTAATGACCTAAATTGTGGTAGCTTTATAAAAAGGCTTAATAATGTTTCCTTTTTTACTTTAGGCTGAGTGAAGATAAAACAAGATAGTAGGATATGATAGAACTTGGGAAGGAACAACTAAAGTACAATTGTAAGATTTAAAACAATACTAGATCTGGAAACTCCTCTGCTTCAGTTATTCGATGTAAAAATATTATTGACAATGATTTTCCAGGTATCAAAAAAGTTATGCAGAATAGTATAGAAACTGTACTATACTATACAGATATTTTTCTACAGATACTGTACAGATCTGTTTCTGCTTTATTGTCTATGCCAAAGCCTTTGACTGTGTGGATCATAATAAACTGTGGGAAATTCAGAAAGAGATGGGAATACCAGACCACCTGACCTGCCTCTTGAGAAACCTATATGTAGGTCTGGAAGCAACAGTTAGAACTGGACATGGAACAACAGACTGGTTCCAAATAGGAAAAGGAGTATGTCAAGGCTGTAAATTGTCACCCTGCTTATCTAACTTATATGCAGAGTACATCATGAGAAACGCTGGGCTGGAAGAAGCACAAGCTGGAATCAAGATTGCTGGGAGAAATATCAATAACCTTAGATATGCAGATGACACCACCCTTATGGCAGAAAGTGAAGAACTAGAGAGCCTCTTGATGAAACTGAAAGAGGAGAGTGAAACGGTTGGCTTGAAGCTCAACATTCCGAAAACAAAGATCATGGCATCTGGATCTGGTCCTATCACTTCATGGCAAATAGATGGGGAAACAGTAGAAACAGTGGCTGACTTTTATTTTTCTGGGCTCCAAAATCACTGCAGATGGTGACTGCAGCCATGAAATTAAAAGACCCTTACTCCTTGGAAGGAAAGTTATGACCAACCCAGATAGCATATTAAAAAGCAGAGACGTTACTTTGTCAACAAAGGTCCGTCTAGTCAAGGCTATGGTTTTTCCCGTGGTCATTTATGGATGTGAGAGTTGGACTGTGAAGAAAGCTGAGCGCCGAAGAATTGATGCTTTTGAACTGTGGTGTTGGAGAAGACTCTTGAGAGCCCCTTGGACTGCAAGGAGATCCAACCAGTCCATTCTAAAGGAGATCAATCCTGGGTGTTCATTGGAAGGACTGATGCTAAAGTTGAAACTCCAATACTTTGGCCACCTCATGCAACGAGTTGACTCACTGGAAAAGACTCTGATGCTGGGAAGGATTGGGGGCGGGAGGAGACGGGGATGACAGAGAATGAAATAGTTGGATAGCATGAGTTTTGGTAAACTCTGGGAGTTGGTGATGGACAGGGAAGCCTGGCGTGCTGTGGTTCATGAGATCGCAAAGAGTCAGACACAAAGGAGCGACTGAACTGAACTGATACAGATATTTGTGTAATGGATTTATTACTTGTCCAGATACTTTGCTAATGAAAAAATACTAATGAAGTTCTATTAATGCAGATAGAGGGGCCTGAGTAGAGAATTGGGCTGGGAATTGGAGAAAAGCAGAGAATTGTTGCTTTCTTTGCCATCAACCGTGTGTGACCTTGGACAAGTCAGACTGCTCTGGGACCAAATTCTCTTTAAGTGTTCAGTGAATACATTTTCCTAGGTAATCCATACATTCTTTTCACCTCAAAGTCTGTGATTCCATACTTTTTAGATTGAGAGTGGACCATTCTGTGAAAGATTGTATAGAATTTATCTTGATACCACTGATTTCTTATTTTCATTTCTGCTGAGAGCTAATAGAAAGCATTTTACCATACTCGAAAAAATTGAAAAGGCCTAACTATGATCTGTTACATAAGAATTATTCCATTCACTACAGTTTATGGACTTATTGCTTGCTTCTCATTTCTAACTTAAATAGCTTCTCTTTTCTCACTTTTCTCATTCTTTTTTAAAATTTTCATTATATTTCTTCTAGTTTCATGGTTTTTCTAAACTATTATGATGAGTATGTCTATATGTTGAAAAAGGCAGTTTATTAGGTTACCACTTCATATAAAAATACTTCCCATTTAGGTATTTGTCATCTGGAGTTACTACATAATTCCACTTCTTTAAATATTCCCAGCCTTTTTTTTTTTTTGCTCACATTTGGCACTTTATTCATGAGGAGCTGTGGTCTGGGAAAGGGGAGGCTGTGATGGACAGGACCAGCGGCCTCCTCAGGGGATTTTCCTGGACATCAGGCATTCCTCCACGTAGGTTTAGAGGGAACACCTTCATGGGCAAAATCCCCGGAGAGCAGCGCTGACTGCCAAGCAGCAAGGGTGGGAGGGGCACCCTAGGCAGAGGCCCCCTGGGACAGCAGGGTTTCAATGTCAGGCTTGATGTCGATGGTCAGAAAGCGGCGGCTGTACCTGCGCGCGGGCACACCATCTGGGCCCACCAGGAACTTCTCGAAGTTCCAGGAGACGTCGTTGCGGCACACCGGGGACCATGTGATGAACTTAGGGTCGGTCATGAGAGCAGTGGCGTCGTCACTAGGCGTGGACAGAGACTCCCGAAGGAAGGTGAAGAGCGGATGCGCCTTCTCGCTATTCACCTCGCACTTTTCGAAGAGCATGAAGTTGGGCTCGAACCCGCCGCCTGGTAGGACGTACTTCAGGCAATTCAGGATCTCCTCGTTCTTGGCGTTTTCCTGATGCCCAAACTGGTTGCACGGGAAGCCGAGCACGACCAGGCCCCGGGGTCCGAGGCGCCGCGGCAGGTCATTCATCTGGGTGTTGTGCCTCAGAGCGATGCTACGTTCTCAATGAGCAGCACCTTGCCCCGCAGGGAGGCCAGGTGGAAGGGCTCCCCGCCGGCCAGAGGGCGCGCGGAGAAGGTGTACACCGTGCGCGGGGCCGCCGCCGCCAGGGCGGTCGCCGAGCGCTGAGCGGCGCACATGGTGTGGGTATCCGAACCGAGAGTAAGGAGCCGCGGACTTGAACTTCCCAGCCTTTTGAACACACACACAGTCTGAATGCTATTAGAGATAGTCATTGAAATTAAAAGTAGTCATTCGACCACCCATTGCTCTAAGCTGGTATATTTTACCTTCTTTGGGTTCAGTTCAGTTCAGTCGCTCAGTCGTGCCCGACTCTCCGCGACCCCATGAATCACAGCACGCCAGGCCTCCCTGTCCATCACCAACTCCCGGAGTTCACTCAAACTCATGTCCACAGAGTCGGTGATGCCATCCAGCCATCTCATTCTCCGTCGTCCCCTTCTCCTCCCGCCCCCAACCTTTCCCAGCATCAGAGTCTTTTCCAGTGAATCAACTCTTCGCAAGAGGTGGCCGAAGTATTGCAGTTTCAGCTTCAGCATCAGTCCTTCCAATGAACCCCCAGGATTGAACTCCTTTAGAATAGACTGGTTGGATCTCCTTGCAGTATAAGGGACTCTCAAGAGTCTTCTCCAACACCACAGTTCAAAAGCATCGATTCTTCGGCGATCAGCTTTCTTCACAGTCCAACTCTCACATCCATACATGACCACGGGAAAAACCATTGCCTTGACTAGAGGGACCTTGGTTGGCAAAGTAATGTCTCTGCTTTTTAATATGCTATCTAGGTTGGTCATAACTTTCCTTCCAAGGAGCAAGCGTCTTTTAATTTCATGGCTGCAATCAGCATCTGCAGTGATTGGGTTAGAGCTGTCTTATCTAAAAACTTTTTGCTTTTTTGCTTAATTAGTTCACTTAATCAGTTTTCATGTTAAGTGTAATGAGTTGGTGGCCTAGTAACTTCCAAAAGGTAGCGGTAATTTTTTTTTTCAATTGATGAATTGATGGGTTTATAGACTCTTGTGTTTAAAGTCCTTTTGAAGGAAGCTTAAATTTGCATTCAATTAGGGATTAAGGACACTGTTTCCACTGTTTCCCCATCTATTTGCCATGAAGTGTTGGGACCAGATGCCATGATCTTTGTTTTCTGAATGTTGAGCTTTAAGCCAACCTTTTCACTCTCCTTTTTCACTTTCATCAAGAGGCTCTCTAGTTCTTCTTCACTTTCTGTCATAAGGGTGGTGTCATCTGCATATCTGAGGTTATTGATATTTCTCCCGGCAATCTTGATTCCAGCTTGTGCTTCTTCCAGCCCAGCGTTTCTCATGATGTACTCTGCATATAAGTTAGATAAGCAGGGTGACAATTTACAGCCTTGACATACTCCTTTTCCTATTTGGAACCAGTCTGTTGTTCCATGTCCAGTTCTAACTGTTGCTTCCTGACCTACATATAGGTTTCTCAAGAGGCAGGTCAGGTGGTCTGGTATTCCCCTCTCTTTCTGAATTTCCCACAGTTTATTGTGATCCACACAGTCAAAGGCTTTGGCATGGTCAATGAAGCAAAAATAGATGTTTTTCTGGAACTCTCTTGCTTTTGCAATGATCCAGGTGATGTTGGCAATTTGATCTCCGGTTCCTCTGCCTTTTCTAAAACCAGCTTGAACATCTGGAAGTTCACAGTTCATGTATTGATGAAGCCTGTCTTGCAGAATTTTGAGCATGACTTTACTAGTGTGTGAGATGAGTACAACTGTGCAGTAGTTTGAGCATTCTTTGGCATTTCCTTTCTTTGGGATTGGAATGAAAACTGACCTTTTCCAGTCCTATGGCCCCTGCTGAGTTTTCCAAAGTTGCTGGCATATTGAGTGCAGCACTTTCACAGAATCATCTTTTAGGATTTGAAAGCTGTTGGCCTTACTTTGCCAACAGAGGTCTGTCTGGTCAAGGCTATGGTTTTTCCAGTGGTCATGTATGGATGTGAGAGTTGGACTGTGAAGAAAGCTGATCACCGAAGAACTGATGCTTTTGAACTGTGGTGTTGGAGAAGACTCTTGAGAGTCCCTTGGACTGCAGGGAGATCCAACCAGTCCATCCTAAAGTCCTGGGTGTTCATTGGAAGGACTGATGCTGAAGCTGAAACTCCAATACTTTGGCCACCTGATGTGAAGAGCTGATTCATTGGAAAAGACCGTGATGCTGGGAGGGATTGGGGACAGGAGGAGAAGGGGATGACAGAGGATGAGATGGTTGGATGGCATCACCGACTCGATGGACGTGAGTTTGGGTAAACTCTGGGAGTTGGTGATGGACAGGGAGGCCTGGCGTGCTGCAGTTCATGTGGTCGCAGAGTCGGACACAGCTGAGTGACTGAACTGAACTGAGGAATTAAGGAAGCAAATGTCAAAAAATAATAAAAACTGATGTTGACTATCATGTTTATTATACCTGAAATCTTTTATAATAAGTTATACAAAAATTAACCGCTTGAGTTAGTTATAGTAGCCAGTATTGTGGCTCGGGGTTTTGTGTTTACAATCAGTAAATTTGTTTTGTTTGGATTAGGAGCATAATGGAACTGTGTCTTAAGGGAATCTTGCCAGACAGGGTGTGGTCCCAACCTTGAAGCAACTGGATTATCAAATAGGTGCCAAATTTTTAGGCACTGGAATAGAAGTATACTTTTGTTGATATGGGGCTACGGTGTTGTTTGTTGCAGTCTAGCAAATAACTGTTAATGGAGACTCCCAGGGAGTATGGATATGAGACTTAAGTACTTGTTACATTATCTCTTGCACTATACTTAGACTATAATGAAGCTAATCTTTATCAAGTAAAATTTATATGCCAGGCATTTCTGCACATATATTTACATCTCATCTTCATAGAAAATCTAGATTTTCGTGGTGTTATAATCATATTACAGAATGAGGAAACTGTGGCCTATAGCTGTTTTGCAGGAAGAAGGTACTGATGCTAAGTAAGTAACTTGTCCATAATCACAGTGCAGAAGATTCAAACCCAAGTGGTCTGATGCCAGAGCCTGTGTTCTTCTGTTTTGCTTGAGCTACTGCTTCATCTTAAATATGAAGCTTAGTTTGACAATAAGAGCTGAGGAACCTCATTGATGAGGTATTTCTCTGGCGTGACTCCTTGAAGATTAAGAATATGGTCTTTCCCAACTTGAAAGAGATGAGAGCCAGCTCAGGGAGTTTTCATTATTTGGTGGATTCCTAACTAGATGACCTTTCAAAACTGTGCAGATAAGTTAACTGTTTTTGTCTTTGTGTTGAATGCATTGTTTTCACTTTTTACTTATTATTTTATAAAGACTAACTGATACTTTGAAAGTTATGGAATGTGCTTGGTAACTATTAATACTGCAGAGTGTTCCTGAATGTAATACATATAACTAATGGTTAGTAAATTCAACCATGTTTAAAATTTACTGAAGACCTTGTAATTTTGTTGAAGTAGATAAACGGCCCCTACTTTATCCTAAGAACCCATGTTTTTTCCATACTAGAGCAAATTTGAGGAATGAAAATGATAAGCTTAGTTCTGAATGTTTTAGACACATTGACTCTGCCATGGACTTATCCAGTAGATAATCTAGTGAGTAGATTTAGGCATCAGGAGCTAAACAAGAGATGGAGATTTGTTTTTTCTAATTTAACACATGTGTTTACTTAGAAACTTGTGTCCTAGGAAATTCCCTGGTGGTTCAGTGGTTAGGACTGAGAGTTTCCACTGCACAGGACATGGGTTCCATTCCTGATCGGGAGGCTAAGATCCCACAAGCTGCTGTCAGCCTAAATAAATGACTAAGAATAAAGAAAAACATTAAAAAGAAAGAAAGAAACTGTGTTCTAAGCTATTACAGCATGAAGGATTTGAGTAGATTTAGACACTGTGCACTTTAGTCATGGACAGAGTCCTGATTTAGGAGATGAAGCTTCTAGTTGTAATTCTGTTATGCTTTCAGATTGTGACACCTTGGGCACAGAGACTCAGTTCACTCGTGAAAAACTGAATCATCGATCTAGGTGTCTCGTCTCATCTCTTACTGAAAAAATGTTAATACACTGAGACTGTTGTTTCAGTTCAGTTCAGTCACTCAGTCGTGTCCAACTCTTTGCAACCCCATGAATCACAGCACGCCAGGCCTCCCTGTCCATCACCAACTCCTGGAGTTCACTCAAACTCATGTCCATCGAGTCGGTGATGCCATCCAGCCATCTCATTCTCTGTCGTCCCCTTCTCCTCCCGCCCCCAATCCCTCCCAACATCAGAGTCTTTTCCAGTGAGTCAACTCTTCGCATGAGGTGGCCAAAGAATTGGAGTTTCAGCTTTAGCATCAGTCCTTCCAATGAACACCCAGGACTGATCTCCTTTAGAATGGACTGGTTGGATCTCCTTGCAATCCAAGGGACTCTCAAGAGTCTTCTCCAGCACCACAGTTCAAAAGCATCAATTCTTCGGGGCTCAGCTTTCTTCACAGTCCAACTCTCACATCCATATATGACCACTGGATAAACCATAGCCTTGACTAGACGGACCTTTGTTGGCAAAGTAATGTCTCTGCTTTTTAATATGCTATCTAGGTTGGTTGTTTAAGTGCATCTGATATGGGTGTGTAGACTTACAAGGTGGCGCTAGTAGTAAAGAATCTGCCTGCCAGTGCAGAAGACACAAGAGAGGCGGGTTCAATCCCTGGGCTGGGGAGATCCCCTATAGTAGGAAATGGCAGCCCACTCCAGTATTCTTGCCTGAAGAATCCCATGGACAGAGGAGCTTGGTGGTCTCCAGTCCGTAGGGTCACAAAGAGTTGGACATGACTGAGCACAGCACAGCAATATGTATGGGTAGTACCTCTGGATCAGGACTTCCCGAGAACAACCTTGGTGCCATAGGCTGTATACATACTCAGAGAAAAGAAAGAGCGGTGGGACAGAGTGAAAGAAGACGGCAGGTCAGAGGCCTAATAAAGCCAATAAAAGAAGGCAGGGCTTTGCTTTCCTCACTCATCCTCAGTCTGTGAGCGACAGTATAGAAATGAACAACGGCCCCTCACCAGGATAACGGTGTCTCTTTCTACCCTCACAAAGCCTTAGTGATCATGGGCGATCACTTCAGTTTTGGTTGATTACTGTTGGTTGCTAGTATGTACTATAGTTTGTAAATATGTTGATTGCTTGTTCCTATCTTTGAAATAAAAAAAAAATTCAAAGAATAATAGCACCGTGGAAGTGCTGGTAAGAAAAAGTTTGTGATTGCAGTGGAAAAGAAAGTGAAACTTCACTGAGATGAGTTCACATTGGTCGTTGGAACAGTGTCGCTTTTGTATTTATGAATAAATGGATTTTGGACTAGTCTTTTGGAATCCAACCTTTTACAGAAAAAAACACAACTTTTTTTATCAGGAAACATCCCTTGATTCTGGTTATCTGGTTATTCTTACTATGGTTCATCAAGTTTAGAATATTGGTTTCCTCATTATCAAAAGTATTATAGTCATTGTTTATAAAGAATAGAAAGAGTTTAAACACCTATGATAGATTATAAAAATATGATAGATTGATGACAGAAAACAATTATCTGTCATCAATATCTATCTTTTATTATGGACACATAGATTTGGTAGTTACAGAAGAAATGTTAAAAACAGTGGTTACTTACCCAGAGAAGTTTTTCTCTAATTATCATGGTGCCTGGCACATTGCTTTGCAAATAATAGATACTGAAACATGTATTCAGTTGATTACGGGGACATAATTTTCAAGTGTGAGACAGTAAACAGTTAGTGCTAATTTTGTGGTAGGGGCAGTAAGTGTTGTATTTTTGAAGGCCCGTGTAGGTCAAGTCACCGAGGTTGGGAGGCTGTGAAAGAAATGTACCTTGAGTTGAGCATTTTGAAGGATGGAGAACATAGAAATGTCTGCTGAGAGGTGGGAGAGGGATTCCAGGTGTAGGGGATCCCAAAAGTTGAGAAGGGAGGCCAGAACGAGTGTGGTTTGCGGGCGCAACCTGGGAAGACAAGCCTAGTGCAGAAGAATTGGATGAGACTTGAGAGGAGAATCCTTTGTGTACGTTCTGTAGATCTGTCTGCAAAGCACTTTTCCTGCCTCTAGACTTGATGCATTGCTCAAAAGCTACCTGACTCAGGAGGGAGGGGGATATATGTATACACAGCTCTGATTCATGTTGTGCAGCAGAAACTGGCACAGCATTGTAGAGCAGTTATCCTCCAATTAAAAAATAAAAAAAATGCCTGAATAGTAGTGCTGAAAATATTTTCCCAATGTTAGAGTTGAACTCATTATTAAAAGAAGTGGACTAGGTGAGTATGGGAGACCGCTGGGTAAGAAGTTAATGAGTAGAAATATCACCTGAATTGAATTCTTAGCCGTTAAAAAAAAATTTTTTTTAAATTTTTAATTTCCTGTTAGGGAAATCATAGTCATCCATGATAACCCCTACAATCTGGAATATATAGGAAACTGACTACTGAAATTAGGAAAATGAGTGTGTGATTTAGCTAGCACACACTGGCTGGTTTTCAGGGAAAGTGATTCATGAGATCAGCTTCATTCCTGAACTTGTAAAATTGTGGATGCTGTTTCAAAGACCTAGATGTTACCTAGTGTGATTATTTGTATATCTTTGTCTCTTTATGTCATATTTGTGGCCATAACCATATGATGCAGTGTGTAACAAAATTGTGATCAACTTTTAAATTAACGTTTCTTTTGACTTTTGTTAGTAACTTAAAAAGAATTAAATGGACAGACGTCTTTGCAGGCACTTTGTAAAGCTTTTCTCCCTCCACTGTGAAATTGTTTTCACTCTTAAGTTGCTCTTCTGTTTTTCTATTGTAAAGTGCAGTTCTTTGCATGTTCTAATTTGCCATGACGTGGTCAAGCGCTGTTTCCTTCCTGTTGCTTGCAAGCCTGTGCTAGAGATAAGGGCACGTTTCAGTGCATTAAACAGAAGCCACTGAAGACAGACTTAAGCATGGTAAAGCATTCTACTTACCAGAGACCTTTCTAAAGAACAGAAAGAGTGGGCTTTAATTTCTGCTTATTTTTAAATGCTCTTAAAACAGTACTTGTTAAACCTTAAATGTATTAGACCAAATTTAAAGCCTAACAAGGATATTGTCTGAATGCTTATATCAGACCTAACAAGGATATTGTCTGAATGTTTCTATTTAGGCAAAAAATATATATTATGAAATTACTCATGGAATACCAATTCCTGTGTGTGTAGTTTGCTAAGTTAGTAGAAAGAAGTTATTTATATATCCTTTATTGCAATTACAAGAGCCTAGTTATGGCTGGGTGGGATTTTTTTGTTTTTAATTAATAGTACTTTGTAGTTTAATAGGGAGTTGGAGGAAGGATGGCTTCATTTTCAGTAATGAGAGGTGACATTTTCTTAGCAGGAATGAAATCTTAAAAGAAAACATATATCTAGTTTAAAAAAAAATTCACTAGTCATGTTGCTTTTGTTTAAAAACATTAAAAAATACTTTGGAGACATTTTCATCTGTATTGACTGTTATATTCTAAATAATATGCTTGTTTTCTCATAACTAATTCAAGCTTTGTGTTTTTCAGGTCAAGAAGTTCCAGAGAAGAAAAATTTCAGAAAAATTGCCTCAGTTTAAGTAAAATCTCAGTGAAGCAAGAAAATTTGAAGTACCTTCCTTAAAGAAAACCTGGGTATACAGTACCTTCACAGGTTTAATCGTTCACTGGTCTCTGCTGCCTGGTACTTGAACCTGTTTGGAGTTTTTCTCATGTGGATCTAAGGGGAATGCTTTATTATGGCTGCTGTGGTCCAACAGAACGACCTAGTATTTGAATTTGCTAGTAACGTCATGGAGGATGAACAACAGGTATGAATGATACTTAGAGAAAATTGGATTTTAATAAAAGTATTATAATGATTTTTCTATTTGTCTCAAAATTGCTTCCTTTAAAAGAGAGCAGGAGAAACTTTATTAATATAAGCACTCAGATATCTAAAATGTGAAAGTAATGTGATTTTATGTGTTAAGTACTAGTTAGTTCACTAAGAAAGAATTTTATCCTTAGCTTTGATGTGGTAACAAGGATATAGTACTTTGGGGGTTAGCTCGTTTTTTTGTTAAATGAGAACTTAACAGCAAATATCTTAAGTAATTATTTCAAAATACTTTGAAAAGTTCTAGATGACATACTGACAAGACATGTATATTTTTCTTAGGACTGGTGATTGTTATACTTGCTTGCAATTACACAGTTTTAATGTATGTGGTTAGTTGCAATTTCTAATACTTAACTGTTGCCTTGGATGGAAAGATATTAGCAGTCTCACCATCAGACATCATTTCAGTCCAAAGCATGTGACTCTGAGGAAGTTACTCAACTTCTCTAGATCCTGATTTCATCACCTGCTGAATGAGGGCATTGAAGGGGAGAATTTCTGAATTGGCTTTCTTTTGTTGAATTTATACAAGATGTTTGAGTTACTATCTCTAGAATGAAAAAGATTCAAGAGATAAAGAGAAAAGGACTGAGTTAATTCTGCTCCCTCCCCTCCCAGAGGTTCTTGGGATTTTATAATCTACTTCATTTTGAACAGGTTATTTTGAAATGTAAGATGTGATATGAGAGAAATTGTGTGTAAGAGAGATTCAGTATACTGGGAGAAATACTTTGAGAGCTACTGGCTTAAAATATGTCTATAAAGTTGATATAAGTACTGAAATAAGCCCAATTCTAAATACCCGACTTTAATAGGTCAATGGTAACATATCATGCTTTTATTCTAGGTGATTCTTACTTTTGGCAGGGCATTGTAATTTCTTAGTTCTTGCTATTGTACTGTCGAATGCAGAGACAGAAGAAAAATTTATAAGTAAACCTACAAAGGGTGAGAATTTGGATTAAGGTGCCTTAAAATCAAGATGAACTTTTGCTAGGAAAGGAAAGAGTGTGAGGGAAGGAATTGGATCCCAGTGAAAAATAGTTTTATCTGGGAACAATAGAAAAGGTATGTTAGGAGGAGAAAGTGTTTTGAATTTGTCTTAAAATAGAATGTTTCTGTTAAGGTTTGAAAACTGTGTGTTTACTGTGCAGGCCTGGAAGATGAAAGGTCTGAGACTTGGTGTGGTGAGGTTTGCTCTTGGGGTGTGGCCACGGGACAGAGCTCCGAGCCGCTCAGTAGCACACTTCCACTGCACTGGCTTTGATGCTCTTTGACCATGATAAACACGTTTTATGTTACTGTGAGGTATTCATACATGTGTCTTTACAGCCTTAGGAAATAAGATAGTACCCACCCTTACTGTGTATGAAATGATGTACTTAGTTTAACTTGGAGAGGTTATTAATGTCTTTGGGTAGGGAGATGTACACATACCTTCAAACATATATGATTTTTCTTAAGTTATTTATTTGTTTAAAAGTCATTGGAAAGACCCTGATGCTGGGAAAGATTGAAGGCAAAAGGAGAAGAGGGTGGCAGATGATGAGATGGTTAGATAGCATCACCAACTCAGTGGACATGAATTTGAGCAAACTCCAGGAGATAGTGAAGGACAGGGAAGCCTGGCGTGCTGTAGTCCGTGGGGTCGCCAAGGGTTGGACACGTCTTAGTGACTGAATGACAACAGCATTGTTTATTTTTTATCTAACAAAATGAATATTTATTAGTTTTTGCAGAAGTTACTCTAAGGAGTTTACAAATGTAAAACGTGGGCAAACACCCTCATACCTATTTTACAATGAGGAAATTGAGAAAATAGGTTGACTAACTTGAAGTCATACAGTTATAAACAGTGGAGCTGCAGCTTGAACCCAGGCAGTTTGACTTTCATTAATGATGCTGAATACTGTTACCATGATGAATGCTGATCATACGGTATTATAATGAATTGGCCAGGTTTAGGGTTTTTCCATCTGTGGCCAGGAGCATAGGAAACTTAACTTGACTCATGCAGATCAAGCAGTATTAGAATTATTAGCATCTTATCTTAACTATTAGGTAAATACTGCTCTACATCATTGCTTTTCATTTGCTTCAATTTGTTTTTGGTTTAAAAGTAAGAACATGCCAATTATAAAATAAGTAGCCTAATACAAAGATACAAAGTAAATCATGAAAATCCCTTTTCACTTACTCCCCCTAATCCTGTTCTCAGAAGATACCATTAACTATTTGATATGTAACTTTTTGAACAAAGGTCTAAAGGAAAGAACAATATATATACATACCAACCTATGTACAGAAGTTATTTTTAAGATACAAATGAAAGAATGCAGTATCTTTTTTGTGACTTATTTTCACAAATACTTGCGTGTACCTCCACCAGCACTGCGTCATTTGTTTTTCCACATAGTGGATGGATTATAATTTATTTTACCAGTATTTGGTCACGGACAATTGGCTAGTCCCAATATTTTGCTATTGTACTATAAATGAATATCCTGGCTTGGGAGACAGTACACATATAGTGGTTAAGAGCTCAGATACTGATGTCAGAGCACCTGGATGTGCATTCTTGCCCCACTGCTAATTGCCTCTGTGACTTGGGCAAGTTCCTTACTTCTCTGTGTCTTAGCCTCCTCATCGGCAAGAGGGAGGCGATAATAACAGACTTAATTCTATAGGTAGAGTTATGAAGATTAAATGAGTCGATACCCATAAAGTTCTTAGAACCAGGCCTAGAATATAGTAATATTTACTGAGCCATATCATTTCATTATTACACATGTGTGTTCACATGTATGTACAGTATATCTTTGTACAATTGTGTGACTATTTCTGTAGTTGGTTTTAAAAAGTAGAATTACCGAGTTTACTGAAAGTATAAGCTAAATGTACCACCGAATCATTCTTGAGAAGGCGGTATCAGTTTCTGCTACCATAACGGTTCAGTTCAGTCACTCAGTCGTGTCCGACTCTTTGCGACCCCGTGGACTGCAGCACTCCAGGCCTCCCTGTCCATCACCATCTCCCGGAACTTGCTCAAACTCATGTCCATCGAGTTGGTGATGTCATCCAACCATCTTATCCTCTGTTGACCCCTTCTCCTCCTGCTTTCAATCTTTCCCAGCATTAGGGTCTTTTTAGATGAGTCAGCTGTTTGCATCAGGTGGTCAAAGTATTGGAGTTTCAGCTTCAACATCAGTCCTTCCAATGAACATTCAGGACTGATATCCTTTAGGATGAACTGGTTGGATCTCCTTGCAGTCCAAGGGACTCTCAAGAGTCTTCTCCAACACCACAGTTCAAAAGCATCAGTTCTTTGGTGCTCAGCTTTCTTTATGGTCCAACTTTCACATCCATACATGACCCCTGGAAAAACCATAGCCTTGACTAGGCAGACCTGTGTTGGCAAAGGAATGTCTCTGCTTTTTATTTTTATTTTTATTTTATTTTTTTAAACAACAACACACAAAGGTTATTTTGACTGGGTCCATTCACACACTGCTGGCAGAGATAAATGATGAACTGAGAGGTTCAGAGAGAGGGAAGCATTTTCTCTTTGACAAATTCTTTTCTGATGTTCAACACATTGTCAGGATCTCCCCTTCCAGTTGAGGACGTGTGGGGCTCTGCATTCCCCAAGAAACTGGAGGGTACCAGCCTTCCCCATCCACCAGCAGCAGAACAACACACAGGTCCTTTGGAAGGTGGCATTTCGGCTCAGTGCGTATTTCAGGGCTGCTCTTGAGACAGGTATAGGAGTTCTTGTCCGTGGAGCAGAAGAATGGAATCCATAAACATGCAGACACTCATGGTAGCAATTGAATAAAGGGGACGGCAGAGGGTGAGATGGTTGGATGGCATCACTGACTCAACGGACATGAGTTTGAGTAAACTCCAGGAGTTGTTGATGGACAGGGAGGCCTTGTGTGCTGCAGTCCATGGGGTTGCAAAGAATCAGACACAACTGAGTGACTGAGCTGAACTGAAAGAGGAGGAAAGTACAAAGCTCCCAGCCTAGACACTGAGAGGGGGTAAAGAGTCGCCCCAAGGTGGGGCTTACAGCAGTTTTTATGTCCTTCCTTATCTTCCCTGATGGCTCAGATGGTAAAGCGTTTGCCTACAATGCCTACCATGTGGGAGACCCGGGTTCAATCCCTGGTTCAGGGAAGATCTCCTGGAGAAGGAAATGGCAAGCCACTCCAGTATTCTTGCCTGGAAAACCCCATGGATGGTGGAACCTGGTAGGCTACAGTCCATGGGGTCTCAGGGTCAGACACTCTGTCTCTGCTTTTTAATATGCTGTCTAGGTTGGTCATAACTTTCCTTCCAAGGAGTAAATGTCTTTTAATTTCATGGCTGCAATCACCATCTGCAGTGATTTTGGAGCCCCCCAAAATAAAGTCTGTCACTGTTTCCCCATTTATTTCCCATGGAGTGATGGGACCAGATGCCATGATCTTTGTTTTCTGAATGTTGAGCTTTAAGCCAACCTTTTCACTCTCCTCTTTCACTTTCATCAAGAGGCTCTCTAGTTCTTCACTTTCTGCCATAAGGGTGGTGTCATCTGCATATCTGAGGTTATTGATATTTCTCCCGGCAATCTTGATTCCAGCTTGTGCTTCTTCCAGCCCAGCGTTCCTCATGATGTACTCTGCATATAAGTTAGATAAGTAAGGTGACAATATACAACCTTGACGTAGTCCTTTTCCTATTTGGAACCAGTCTGTTGTTCCATGTCCAGTTCTAACTGTTGCTTCCTGACCTGCATACAGGTTTCTCAAGAGGCGGGTCAGGTGGTCTGGGATTCCCATCTCTCTAAGCATACCATAACAGTATATCACTAATAAATCCTTTCTTCTTTTTGGTCAGTCTTTTGGGTGAAAATTACATTTTTCCATTTAATTTGCATTGGCTACTAGTAGTGAGGTTATGGGATGTTCCGTTAACTTTATTGATTGTTCTTGTGAATTTTCTTTGAATTGCTAGTATCCTTTTGCGTGGTAGGAGTCCTTTGTATGTTCTGAATTTACATCAGTGTCACTGTCTTCTACTTCATTGCACAGTCAATGGCTAACTCCCTTTTTGTGACACACAGTGCACTTGTATTGTCCCAATCTGGTGCTGTCTTTTAGCCACATGCTGTCTTGTGCCCCGTGGAAATTTAAAATATTTACATCATGTGTTAGTCACTCAGTCATGTCAGACTTTTTGCAATCCCATGGACTGTAGCCCACCAGGCTCCTCTGTCTGTGGAATTCTCCAGGCAAGAATAGTGGAGTGGGTTGCCATTTCCTTCTGCAGGGGATCTTCCCAACCCAGGGATCAAACCTAGGTCTCCCACATTGCAGGCAGATTCTTTACAGTCTGAGCCACCAGAGACACCTGTTTATATCATAAAATTTACCAATTTGGGGGGTGATTTTTCTTTAGGAAAGCTTTTCTTGCCCCTAACACTATTGACTATTCTCTTTATATTTTATAGATTTCATGCCTTAGTCCATATGAAAACTGCTTTTATAGGATGCAAGGTATAGGAATGTGACAACTCTCCTCGCCTACAAATGGGGATTTTGGCTCTTCACCATTTATTGAGTTCTCTGAACTGAACTGAACTGATGATTTCTACACTAAGAAAGACTGCTGCTCTTGTTATATAAATTACCATGTGTATAGACTAGTTTTGAACTTGTGTATTTTATTACATTTACCTGTTTTGTATTGTGCCACTATCACATTGCTTTTTATTAGTATCACTTCATAGGCTTGATATCTTTTCAGATATTCTTCCTCCCCTTCCAAAAATTGGGGTAGAGTTTTGATTGAATTTTAGGACTGACTTGTTAAGTTATATAGCTCTATTGGGATTTTGACTTTTCAAAGTTAAAAAATATTTGTGTCTTTAAAATAATTTACTCTGTTTTTGATCCTATTTTGGCTTAATTGGTTGGTCTTTATAAAATCACTGTTTTGAAGGCATCAGATGAGAATATATTTCCTGCTTTTAGTTATGGTTTGTGGTTATTAGTGTATTTGTCTAAAGAAACTGACACCATTAATGTGTGGTTGCGACCACCTTGATCATTTCCCCTTATATCAGTTCCTACTCTTTTCAGAATTGCATGGAAGGATTCCTTTGGGCAGGGATGAAGAAGGTGGTATTGGAAAGGAAACATCAATATTGTTGATGCTGACAAGCTGTATATTTATTTATTCTTTAATTTATTTAATTGGAGGATAATAACAATATTGTGATGGGTTTTTTTTTTCATGTATGGATTAGCATGAATCAGCCACAGGTATACATGTGTCCCCGCCCCCATCTTGAACCCACCTCCCCTTTCCCTCCCCACCCTATCCCTCTGGGTTGTCCTGGAGTGCTGGCTTTGGGTGCCCTGCTTCACGCATTGAACTTGGCAGCAGCCATCTGTTTCACATATGATAATATACATGTTTCAGTGCTATTCTCTCAAATCATCCCACCCTCACCTTCTCTCACTGAGTCCAAAAGTCTATTCTTTACATCTGTGTCTCCTTTGCTACCCTGCATACAGGATCATTGTTACAGTATTTCTAAATTCCATGTATATGCGTTAATACGCAGTATTTCTGACAAGCCATTTAGAAGTGTATTCTTGCTGTCTGTTCCAAGCTAGGTCTGTTTGTTAGGTGAGATAAGGTACTTCTGTGGGAAAGCCACACCATCAGTACTGAATTACAGTATACTTTTATTTGAAGGTGCCTTGTTTGACCTTATTGAACATGCATGTTTGTTTGGTGAATGTATACGAATAAAAAGAAAGCTGAAGGTTGTGGACATAAGTTTCCAAAGAGAAAGAAAATTGACTGTATGCTCAAATATTCCAGAAGTTAATTGTGTGAAAAACAGCTGGTAGTTTAATGCTTTTTATAATTTTGATACATTAATTACACTTTCGTTTTTTAGTTGTTGGTTCTAAAAGTAGAATTTAGCATATCATAGTTATTTGTGCTTAGTAGACTTTGCTTCACCAGGGAGAAGGTTGGTGACATGCTAGGGAAAGTGAAACAAATATTTTTGTAAAATCCCATCTGTGTAAGAACATGGCCTTATGGCTTTCGTTCTTAGGGTATAAACTACTGTGGTCTGACTGCTGATTCCCAGAGGCTAAAGGATAAACAGTGCTTGCTGTCTTTTCACCAAGCTGCCCATTAATTCTCATGCAGTGTTTCGGAATCACTATTCAGTGTAACTTCCCTGGTGGCTCAGATGGTAAAGAATCTCCCTGCAATGCAGGAGATGTAAGAGACATGGGTTCGATCCCTGGGTCAGGAAGATCCCCTGGAAGAGGAAATGGCAACCCACTCCAGTCAATTCTTGCCTGGAAAATTCCAGACAGAGGACCCTGGGGGGCTACAGTCCATGGGGTCGTGCAGAGTTGGACACGACTGAGTGACTACTCTTTCATGCACAGTGTAGCAGAGGTTAGCCCAAAGTGCTGTGGATACAGAGGGGAGCCTTGGACTTCACTGCAACTTTGGGGAAGCTTCCCTGTGGAAATTACATTTGGTGAGCTGGATCTTGAAGGAAGATCTCATTTATTTGACAGATGAAGAAGAGGAAATGTTTCAAAACAGTAGAATATACCAAAACTTTTGATAGATTTCTCTTGACTGTATAATCAATCTAAACACCTTAACTTTTGGTTAGAAGCTTTTCATAGTGCGACTGTTTCAGGCTCTTTTCTTTCTTGTACTGTGTTAATTTTGCCAGCCTACTGTATAATTTTCCCAGATGCTTTCCTGCTTCCCCACTGTTTGACCTTCCACATCCATACCTGTTACCTGTTCTAAGTTCTAACCATCTTTCAGAATCTTAGGACAAAACCTAGTTATTCTGGGAGCTTAACCTAAAATCATCTCTTAAGTAATTAACAACTTTATTCTGTTATTCCTGCATGACTTATTGTCATCGTCATACATTTGCCATGTTAAAATTTTTATATATACATTAACTTTCCAGATAAGTGCTACTTGAAGAAAGGGTTGCCTTCCCCTCTTAGTACTCTCCATGCCTTTAAAATAATTTATATGAAGCACAGGCTGAAATCAAAGTTGCCAGGAGAATTATCAACAACCTCAGATACTCAGATGACACCACCCTTATGGCAGAAAGTGACGAAGGACTAAAGAGCCTCTTGATGAAAGTGAAGGGTTAAAGCTCAACATTCAGAAAACTAAGATCATGGCATCCGGTCCCATCACTCCATGGCAAATAGATAGAGAAACAATGGAAACAGTGACAGACATTATTCTTTTGAGCTCTAAAATCACTGCAGGTGGTGACTGCAGCCATGAAATCAAAGGACGCTTGCTTCTTGGAAGAAAAGTTATGGCCAACCTAGACAGCATATTAAAAAGCAGAGACATTCCTTTGTCCACAAAGGTCCGTCTAGTCAAGGCTATGGTTTTTCTAGTAGTCATGTATGGATGTGAGAGTTGGACTATAAAGAAAGATGAGTACTGAAGAATTGATGCTTTTGAACTGCGGTGTGTTGGAGAAGACTCTTGAGAGTCCCTTGGACTGCAAGGAGATCCAACCAGTCCATCCTAAAGGAAATCAGTCCTGAATATTCATTGGAAGGATTGATGCTGAAGCTGGAGCTCCAATACTTTGGCCACCTGATGAGAAGAAGTGACTCAATTGGAAAAGACCCTAATGCTCGGAAAGATTGAAGGCAGGAGGAGAAGGGGACAACAGAGGATGGTTGGACAGTATCACCGACTCGGTGAACATGAATTTGAGCAAGCTCAATGGACAGGGAAGCCTGGCGTGTTGCAAAGAGTTGGACATGACTGAGTGACTGAACTGATAATACATTGATTGGCCGAGTCGTCTTAAAGATTTTTCTTCTCTTAATCCTATTGGCAAAATGATGTGGGATGTCTGTGTATGTGTCTGTTATGGCCCTTATTGCATCAGAAGGCCTTTGAATGAAAGGTGATATCTTGCCCCACAGCTGTCTTGACTACAATTTTTTTTTTTCTGGGACCTGTTTGCCCACATTCTCACTTAGTGCATGGGCAGTGTGGCATGTCAGCACAATTCTGAGACCAGAAGCAAATATTCATGGAGTTCTGTTTTGTTTTCTGAAAATGTATTTGGAACTGTTCTGTTAAATGTGTTTAGTGGAAGCCACCTTGTATAACTTAAGTTTTGTTATTGAAATTATCAATAAGTATCCATTGAAAGTTTTCATATTTCTTGAGGTACTCATTCAAGTTGTAAAGAGGGAGTTTTTGACATGATTGTGTCTTGTGAATAAGGTCATATTTTGTTCACTGAGAAAAGTATAGATCACATCAACCTGCCATTTTTTAGTTGAAATTGTAAAATTCTGTTAAGCCAGGAAGTTAGTTTACCTTAGAGTAGAAGGAATGTGTTGACAGTGTTCTGTGTGTAACTGGTTGTGGAGATAGGAAGTTGAAATGATGTTACTGACTCGTACATGGATAGGCTAGCTCCTCTGTTATTTACTTAGAGTTCTAGGTATACCGACTGCTCTGTCTGTTCCTGTCATCCTCATCCTTAATCTTAGCAGTTTGCATTTGTCAGATGTGACATGCAGAGATTGCTTGTTTCTTTTTCTTTTTAAAAAGTTTTTCATTTTTGGCTGCACTGGGTCTGTGTCGCTTTGCATGAGCTTCCTCAAGTTGCGGCAAGTGGGGTTCCTCTTTCTTGCAGCGTGTGGGCTTCTCATTATGGTCATTTTTCTTGTTGCTGAGCACAGGCTCCGGATTCATGGGCTTCAGGAGTCGCAGTTCCTGGGCTCTAGAGCACAGGCTCAGTAGTTGAGGCACACGGGCTTGGTTGCTCCACAGCATTTGGAGTCTTCCCTGACCAGGGATTGAACCCGCCTGCGTCGGCAGGTGGACTCTCATCCACTGTGCCACCAGCGATGTTGATTGCTTGTTCTTTTCTGTATATTTTGCAAAGCCTTTATCAAAGGGGATATGCAATAGAGCCCCCAGTGACAAGCCTTATTATCTTTTGGAAAAGTCTGACTTTGAATAAGGCAGATTGTGTGACGGGCCAACCCTACCCGTGGCCTGGAGTTTGGCCTGTCTTATCTCCCTACCAACTGTTGGCAGCAAGGAAGCTGATAGTTGGTAAGAAGGAAGAGCTAGTGAGGGAGTTGGAGCTTATTACTCTCTCCTGCAGAGGTTTCCTCTAAACATCCTCCAACCATCACACCGAGGCCCTGTGACAACGTCTGAAAATGAATATGGATGACATCATTGTATAGGGTAGGGCATGGACCAGTTTGGCTCCAGAAACATTCATTTCTGAATTTTAGTAACGGGTGTTCACTTAGCATTTTACTCTGCATACTCTGCTATGTGCTTTGCAGAGATTATCCTATTTAATCCTTACAACAATCTTTGAAATAAGTATTCTAATTTTTACTTTACAGAAGGGTAAGTGAGGTTCAGAGAAGGAGAGCAACTTGCCTACCAATACTAAAGCGGGGATTTGCAAGGCAGCTTGTGCCTTGCTGCTACTGCTGCTAAGTCACTTCAGTCGTGTCCGACTCTGTGTGACCCCATAGACGGAAGCCCACCAGGCTCCCCCGTCCCTGGGATTCTCCAGGCAAGAACACTGGAGTGGGTTGCCATTTCCTTCTCTTGTGCCTTACACAACTGTATTTGGGTAATGCCAGCCCCTGATACACGCAAATGGTTTAAAAAAAATGTGGAAGAATTATTATACTTTGCATTTTTTATATTAGCAAAAGGAAAATGTTATTCATTCTATTTGATAACAGGGATTTCTTCAGTTTTGCCTTTTTTTTTTTTTTGGCTGCACCACCTGCCTAGATGGTTCTTAGTTTCCTGACCAGGGATTGAACCCAGGCCCTCGGCAGTAAAAGCGCAGAGTCCTAACCACTGGATCACCAGGGAATTCCCTAAATGACAGTTTAATAGAGATATAACTTATATGCCATATAATTTACCTATTTAAAATGTGTAATTCAGTGGCTTTTAGTATGTAAACAGAGTTGTGCATCCATCACCATAACCAACTTTGGAACATTTTTATTACCCCCAAAAGAAGCCTGTACTCATTCATGTGGTATTCTTCCCCCCGCGTCCCCCCCGCCATTGGCAGCCACTAACTACTTTTTGTCTCTGTGGATGTGACTCTTCTGCACTTTCCTGTAAGTGGCGTGCAGTATGTGGTCTCCTATGACTGACTGCTTTCACTTAGTACAGTGTAGAGTTTCCCCGTGTTGTAGCATCAACCAGTACCACCTTCTTTTTGTTACTGAATAATGTTCCATTGTATTGTTAATACTACGTTGCAGTTATACACTTTATATACCTTTCAAAAGAATGCTGTTTTTTCAGTGAGGTTTGTGTTGATCAGATTTGTGTGTGTGTGTGTGACAGAGAGAGAGAAAGAATAGAATTAGCTATCTCTGATCTCCCAGAAAGTAAGTACTCTGTCACCCAGAGCAGCCTTGCTGAGTAAATAGTACCTCTTTGATGTAACTCAGTTTATCTATATAATCTTGAAATTTGTTGCCCCCTTTCTATTTCACTTAACACATAACACATGTAGAATAAGACATTATATAAGCAGATGGTATTACTGTGTTACTGGCCTTTCCCTTTTTTAAAGCCATTGTCATCTTCAATACTATTTGGAGGTTATTGATGAAGATAATGTCCTTGATTTAGTGAAGTAAAAAGAAAACTGATTGTTAAAGGTTTGTTAAAATGTGATTTTAACAAAGCGATGCCCCTAATAATGTTCATAAATCTAATATGCCTGATATTAAATAAGTAGAATACAGGCAGAATTTTTTTTAACACAGTAACCAGAATTCTTAATATTATGCAATTATTTTCTTGGAAAGAAGAATTGTAGTGACCAGCGATCTATCTGTGAGCTTATCTGTTTAATCTGTTCCCACCTCTTGTCAGTGAAGAGTCTTTGTGATGTGACATCAAGAGTGTCATCTTGGAAACGGGGCTCCTCCACTTCCTAGCTATGTGACTTAAGATTTTAAATTTCACTGAACTCTGATTTCCTCTACCAAAAGTGAAAGCTGTGTCCCAAGGTTATGAGCTTTAAATGTTTACGTAAAACATTTAGTAAGAGCCTGGCACAAAGGAAGCAGTCAATAAATGTGGTAGTTGCTGTATTAATGACCTGAGGTAAATAACAGAAAAGCGTTAAAGTTTGTCATGTTGCACTCTGAACTCGCTATCACTCTGCTGTCTTGGATAAGGGAGGTAATGAAGGCAGTTTTTATGACTTGGATACCAGACAAATTTACTCACCCTTTTTTTTATAAAAAATGTTTTCTTATTTTTTCTTTGATACTTGAATATGACTGACGTGTTTCTAGGATAAGCCAATAAACTAGTCATTCAGGGTTTTAAAAATCTGGGAGATTCATTCTGTGGGGGCGCACTCTCCTTTGACGTTGTAACATGTGCAGTTTCTTTTGACATAGTTTGATCTGGAATCGTTCAGAGTGACTGATTTCTGTCATTGTCTGTGATCAGCTAGTGTGACATTTCATTTGTAGTTTCATTGTAGCCAAACTACTATATTCACAAATGCTGTGCTTCATTTTATTTTATGAATTATGCATTTGTGAGAGTCTTGTCAAGCTTCATCTTTTAGAAGTAGGAATTACCTCTTTAAATATGATTATACTTAAATTCTTTGAGTTATATAGAATCTGCATATTTAGAACATTTATCAGTCCAGTAGTGACTGTTGTGATGTTGCCTAGTTAGTTTGCAAGTAAATATTTAAACCTGGTTAAAACTTACTACACCTCCCAAAATTTACCTTTTTTTTTTTTAAACCCATAATTGACTCTGTTCATTCTTAGCTAGCTACACACACACAGATACACACCCCCCACCAGTATATTAAACTTTTTAAGAGGTCACTCTAGTTCAAAAAAAACAAAACCCTAAGGTTGTTTTCAGTGATTATTTTACTTTTTTCAAGATGCATGGCCAAGTTGTAATTTATCCTGGCTGAAAAGAGAAAACTCTGAGCAAAGACTAAATAAGGCCAATTGTCATGAAAGACCTAAAAAATGAGATTAGACTTAGCTAAGTCAACTTCACAGGGGTTTACAGTGGAATTTCAAACATTATCTTGGGGAAGTCTGGAGAAAAGAACATTTTACTTAGACCTTTCTATTTTTCATGGTGCTGTGCAAGAGAAAAGGCTTCTTTAGAAACACTCATCTCTACTGGAGCCAACAGAAATAACTAATTTTTTTCAGCTATAGCTCTAACGCAGTGTACATTAGGAAATATATGTGTGTGTGTGTATTTAAAACCCATACTTTAGCTGTGATGAAGCTTTCATTATGACTGTAATTTATCTGTAGGATCCTGTACTTGTAGTCTATCAGTGATTAAGCTTGTGGACTCTGGAGTCAGACTGCCTGGGTTCAGATTTCAGCTCCACCTCTTGCTGACAAGTGTCAACAGAACAGCAGCACAGTGTTGTGGGGTCACTGGCATGAGCCTGTGAAGTACTTAACATAGTAACTGTTTCATCATCATTATCACCACCCTTACCGCCTCCATATTAAGAATATCATTTTATTTTTATTTTATTCTAGTTTATCGTTTAGTGACGAGCTCTCAAAGATAGAAACTGGAGGATACTTTTTACACAGCATCGTAATGAGTTTCTTTTTAATCAGATTAAGGAAGGACTTTGACTATGGTAATTATTACCAGGCATTTGAATCATTTTCCCTTATGCAAAGCCACTGGCTGTAATGTAATATTTATCTACATCATGATACAGAAGGTACATAATTATAAAAAACTAGGACACTGGAGAAGTGAGGGGCTGAGTGAAGCAGGTACTGGGACTTCCCTGGTGGTCTAGTAGCTCAGACTTGACCTTCCAATGCAGGGGGTACAGGTTCGATCCCTGGTCGGGCAGTATGGTGCGTGCTGAGTTCCTTTAGTCATGTCTCATTCTATGGACTGTCGCTCGTCAGGCTCCTCTGTCCATAGGATTCTCCTGCCCTCCTGCAGAGGATCTCCCCAACTCAGGAATCACACCCACGTCTCTCTCATCTCCTGCACTGGCAGGTGGGTTCCTTCCCACTAGTGACACCTGGGAAGCATTAGATCCCACATACCTTGTGGCCAAAACATAAAACAGAAGCAATATTGTAACGGGTTCAATAAAAGACTTTAAAAATGGCCCACATTTAAAAAAAAATCTTAAAAAGAAGCATGTATTAAATTTGGGGCCCTGATGGCCATCTCATGCGACGAGTTGACTCACTGGAAAAGACTCTGATGCTGGGAAAGGTTGGGGGCGGGAGGAGAAGGGGACAACGGAGAATGAGATGGCTGGATGGCATCACCGACTCTGTGGACATGAGCTTGAGTGAACTCCGGGAGTTGGTGATGGACAGGGAGGCCTGGCGTGCTGTGATTCATGGGGTCGCGGAGAGTCGGACGCGACTGAGCGACTGAACTGAACTGAACTGATGTTGCTTTGGACGTTAATCTCTGTGCCAGGAAAACATTACCTGCTGTATTGTAAAGTGTAAAAATAACACTGTCTAACTTTTGGTAGGGGTCTGTATAGCTTACAAAGTCTTCTCCACATACACTTTGATTCTCACAAATCACCCTGTGATACAGTGCTTTTTGCATTTTCTCTAGTAGACTGTCATCTTGAATTTATTATTGGATAACCATAAGAACTATGTTAGAATCCTGTAATAGATTCCTAGAGCAGGGTTACAGAGGTACCCAGAGTTGTGTTCAAAATAACCTGGCTTTTTTACTAAGGTTATCTGGATTCCTATTCTGATTTAATAGCATTCTTTTTTTTTAATAGCATTCTTTTACAGTGTGGATAGTTTGCCTTATTATCCACTTATTTATTTCCTTATTAATTTTTTGGCAGAACTCGATTTGTTTGTTTATATTTCTATTAAGAGATGATACAGAACTGTGTATACACAGCTGAGCTAGTGCACTGAAATATTTTAAACTTTTTACAATGTGCGATAGCAATCAATATTTGGTTATTTGTTTAAAATGAAAATGTTCTAGTAACGACAACAACAACCTGAGGAAGTTTCCAGGGGACACTGTCCATGCGTGTAAAACTGGTAGCCCCAGGGCTTTTGGTGGGCGAGCTATCTCAAACTTGAGTGAATCATTTAAACAGTTTCAAGTTGGAGAGAAGTTCCCTAACTCATTTGTACAGAGCCACTATAACACAGTATGCCAAAACCTGGCAAATATGTGCATGCACACATGACCAGTAGGCTCATTTCAAGATGGATATTTGTCTGACTGTTTGAAAGTGTTAGTCAATCAGTCGTGTCCGACTCTTTGTGACCCCATGGACTGTAGCCTGTCAGGCTCCTCTGCCCATGGGATTTTCCAGGCAAGAATACTGAAGTGGTAAGCCATTTCCTCCTCCAGGGGATCTTCTAGACTCAAGGATAGAACCTGGGTCTCCCGCATTGCAAGTAGATGCTTTGCTGTCTGAGCCTCCAGGGAAGCCCATCTGACTATATAAAGTACTGTTTGTTGTCTCTTAGCTTTACCAGGTCCTGTAGGCAGTGTACATTTTCTCTTTTGATCCTCACAACACACCGTGTACAGTATGGCAACTGATTTTTTCCTTTTATGACTAAAGAGCGTCTTTGTAGAGAGGAATCTCTGGAGGAATGAAGGGCTATATTTGCCCAGGAACACAGCTGTAAAGTGACAGTGCCTGCATTGGAGTTGACTCTTTGACTTGAGAAAGTCCAGAATCTTAACCTACGTAAGAGACAGAAAGGAACCTTGAAGGGAAAAAAGAATCTGGAGGAATATTAAGTAGATAGCCTTTTATAGGATTACACTTGTGATAAGTAGGGTTTTTGCTTTTCCCCCAGTACATTTAAGTATTAAAAAATTTAAAAACTAGATTTATGTGCTACACTTTCAGTCAGGAAAACTTTATAAATTAGACCAGCGTGTGGTACACTGCAGCTCCCTAAGACTTGCCGCCTGGTTGCTAAAACAGCTTTTCATTTTCTTTTAAAATGAGACTAGAAGGGTTAAGTTCCTATAAAGAGAGCTTGAGTCAGTCAACAGAAGTGTTTCATTTGCAGATAATGAAGCTGTTTTAATGACAGATTTTGAAAGTATGCTGAGAATCTGGCTGTGAAGAATCCTTTCCAAGGACTTATTGCTGAGTCCCAGAGACCAATTGCACAATCCTGGCTTGTTTTATGTTCATCAGTTCCTGAAAACATTAAAAATGCACTTTGGAAATTGGTAACAGTGGAAGTTACTGGGGATGGGGAACTGTATAGAAAGGGGGATGGTGATGTTTTACACTCTTGGAATACAGATATGTTCATATATTAATCTATCCCCTAAAATAGTGTTTTTAATTTTATTTTTGGCTGTGCTGGGCTGCACGCAGGCTTTCTCTAGTTGCAGTGTGAGGGCTTCTCATTGCAGTGGCTTCTCTTGTTACCGAGCCCAGGCTGTAAGGCATGTGGGCTGGAGTAGTTGCTTTCATGGGCTCCAGAGAACAGGCTCACTAGTTGTGGCACACGGGCTTAGTTGCTCCATGCACGTGGGATCTTCCCGGACCAGGGATCAAACCTATGTCCCCTGTATTGGCAGGAGAATTCTTATCCACTGCGTCACCAGGGAAGTCCTCCAGAATAATTTTTCAAAATATGCCGTGGGAGCTTGTATAAAGGATTGTGACTTTGACTCATTTTGTCCCCCAGTCACCCTAATTTGGTGCATGTGTCTTCACCAAGATGTGCTGTGGCACAGGTTTTCTCGCATTCTGTTTGCGTTTCGTAGGAGGGGTGAAGAAACGATGCTTGAGTGCTTGGCCTGGCCTCAGTCTCCTCCCCCTAGCTGCGCTCCTTTCACCTCCCTGGGAGAACAGTGCTCAGAGCTGAGGGAACTAGAGAATACTGAGTAGAAGACATTTTCGAGTTGTGTTTCTCCTAGTGTGTGAACCTCTGCTCTTTAAACTTTTTATTGGAGTATAGCATAAACACAAGGATACACAGACTGTGAGTGTACAGTTTGATAAATTTTCATAACGTGAACACACGTGTGTATCCAACTTTTGCTTTTAGTTGAAGCTAAATGTTGTTTGCTGGTACTGATAGCCACATTAGATGATAGTATTTCATGCACTAGTTTTCCGAGAGGACTTATTTTTACTACAAGCAAAACAAAAAGGACTACCCTGGCTATCCAGTGGTTAAGATTCCACGCTTCCAATGCAGAGGGCTTGGGTTTAATCCCTGGCCAGGGAACTAAGATCCCACATGTGGAGTGGCATGGCCACATTACAAAAGAAAACAAAAAACATGCTTGTCAGTGTAAGATTTCAGTAAGTCAAGCTCCCCCACCACCCCCTGCAACACACATTATACTGAGATGCAATTTACATATAACAGTGTTAAAGTGTGTACAGTGTGATTTGATTTGTATATGTGTGTATATATTTATTTGTGTGTGCATATATATGTGTGTGTGTGGTAAGTCAAGTTTTAAGGGTGCTTGTTTTTATCTAAATCAAATATTGAAGGATTTTTATCATCAAGAAGATATATTGAATGCTTAATATATACCATGCAGTATAAGTGATATATTTACATGTTATTGAATTTTTACAGCTTGAAGATATTCCTTTCCTTATTTTAGTTGGACACAAAAACTAAACCCTAGAGAGACTGAATAATTTGCCTGAGTTCAAGCACCGAGGCCACGCTGTGAAATCTGGCCTTAAATAGGGTCATTCTGACTCTAGAGCCTGAGCACTTAAAGTTACATCCTGTTTTCACCGTGTGTGTTTCTGGTGCGCTTGCTGCATGGTAAATATTGTCAGATCCTGTTCTGATAGAGTAAGGGCTCGGGTTTTTTCTTTTAAATCAAAGGTGAAGGAAGTCATTTCAAAGTGGTGTCTTCATAGGATGAGGCTTCAACAGCATTCTGATTGGAAAAGAGGGCACAGGAATTTCTCTTAAAGAAAGGTTTCTGGAGCAAGTGCACTGTGCTTGGTTTGTGTGTTCTTTGAAGTGGCCTCGGAGTGCAGGGTGACACTGAAGGTTGTGGGAGTAGTGGGCCCCCAGCCTATTCCTGGTATTGCCTCGACTGGAGGCCCAAGAAATGGTATAAGCAACTTGGAAGTGTGCTCATTTTGCATCTTACCTTTGAGAAGGATTGTCTTCATTGGGGAATCTCTTTTCTTTTGACTCCGCACAGCACACAGGGTCGAACCTGTGGCCCCTGCCGTGGAAGCACAAAGTCTAAACCTCTGGACTGTCAGGGAAGTCCCTGCATTGGGGAGATTTTTAAAGACTGTTTTTAATCAGCTTTTCATTTAGGAAAGCATTTGATAGATATTTCATTTTAAACCGTTTCATAAGGGATCTTGGCAGAATGTTTCACAACAGCCTCTGACAAGATTGAGCTCTGCTGTTGGAAAAGCTTGGCAAACAAGTTCTTTGAAACTTCTTTTGCTTTTTTATATCCAAAAACTTGTTGAATAAGCTTAATAATTGAGTTGAAATGTGATCCATAGTTCCTTAAATATCCACCTAGGACTTGGATTGTGGTAGACTGAGGAAATAAGCAAGCTCTCTCAGAGTAGTACCATACTGCTGAGAGATTGGTATCTTCTGTTTTTTAACTTGATGGTATTGCCACATATATCATCACCCACAACAAACAGTCACTGTATAGTGGACCCTGTTGAAATTTGGGGAATTGTCTCTCTGCTAACACTTGGTTTGATTTTTATTATTGCTGCTAAAAAAATTATTAATTTTGTTTTCATCACAGGTCATAAATTTACCTGAAATTAATAGAAAGGGAAACTGGTATTTGTATTTTTCTGTCTGGAGCTGTTAACACTTTCACTAAAGTTGCAAAACAGTCAAAAGTCAGTCTATTGTTTGTTGTTGTATTAGTCATTTTATTTCTACTACAGTTTATTACTGTAGTTTAATTTGTTTATGGAAATAGTTGAAGTTGCTCAGTCTGTCCGGCTCTTTGTGACCCCATGGATTATACAGTCCATGGAACTCTCCAGGCCAGAATGCTGGAGTGGGTAGCCTTTCCCTTCTCCAGGGGATCTTCCCAACCCAGGGATTGAGCACGGGTCTCCCACATTGCGGGCAGATTCTTTACCAGCTCTAAGAAGCCTTCCCTCTCTGTTCCCACCCGTCATTTGTGATTTATTTTGATTCTCTTTCAAAAGCAAATGGGAAAGTAATCTGCAAGTGCCAAATAGCAAAAAATCTCATAGCATAATAATATAACTGTTTGTTTCTTTGGATTACTAGGATCTCAGACATTGGCATAAATAATAAGAGCTGACTCAATTTAGGGAGTGCAGTTTATTTAAAAAATTTTTAAAACATTATTTGACCGCATTGAGTCTCAGTTGCAGCATGTGGACTCTTCAACTGTTGTACTTGGGTTTGGGCCCAGCTGCCCTGTGGCGTGTGGAATCTTAGTTCCCGACCAGGGATCGAACCCCTGTCTGCTGCATTGCAAGGCAGAGTCTTAACCACCAGGGGAAGTCCCAGGAATGCAGTTTAGAATCTTGGTTCTGACCTCTGCATTCTCATTGGAATCATCTGAGAAGCCTTGATAACATGCGCTGGTCATATGCTTAGATACTCTGATAAATTTGGTCCCATATAGAGGAAGGCACTGATATTTTTAGATGTTTCTCAGTGTATAGTTAGGGTTGATAACCACAGAGAGGAGAGGTTTTAAAGTTGATGTAGAGGATTTGGAGAAAAAGATTTTTTAAGTAGCCAGCCAAATAAAATGTAGTATTTTTGTTTGATCATCAGTAAATTGTTGACTCCCTTATTTCTTAAAGGAAGTTTACATTTTATTGCTAACTATTAGAAATGTGGCCATTTTATGACTAGCTCTGACCTTCCTGAAATTCTTGTTTTAAATAAATCTTAGGAAGGAGTCTGGTTGAAATGATATGGCAAAACTAGGTAGATAGACTTTGATGGTCTTCAGGAAAGAAACTTGAATGATACTATCTAATCTTAATTTAGGAATAGTAACATGTGTGTGTATATATATGAATATATTCTTATATAAGAATGCAATACATGTTATATAATATATTCTTATATAGTGTATATATTATATATATTCTGTCTATATATTCTTATATATATGTGTTCTGTATATATTATTTTATATATATTCTTACATATTATTTTTATGATATATGTAGAATATGTGTGAATGTATTCATTGTTACTATTGTTACATTCTTGAGTTACTTGTTATTATTATAACAAGTTACTATTGTTACTATTGTAACAATTCCTGTTAATATTCCTGAATTACTATTTTGTTGTTCTGAAACTGCAATACTTTGGCCACCTCATGCGACGAGTTGACTCACTGGAAAAGACTCTGATACTGGGAAGGGTTGGGGGCAGGAGGAGAAGGGGACGACCGAGAATTAGATGGCTGGATGGAATCACTGACTCTGTGGACATGAATTTGAGTGAACTCCGGGAGTTGGTGATGGACAGGGAGGCCTGGCGTGCTGTGATTCATGGGGTCGCGGAGAGTCGGACACGACTGAGCGACTGAACTGAACTGTTCAGTCACTCAGTCTTGTTTGACTCTTTTCGACCCCATGGACGGCAGCACACTAGGCTTCCCTGTCCTTGACCATCTCCCGGAGCTCATGCAAACTTGGGTCCATTGAGTCGGTGATGCCATCCAACTGTCTTGTTCCCTGTCGTACCCTGCTCCTTCTGCCCTCAATCTTTCCCAGCATCAGGGTCTTTTCAAATAAGTTAGCTCTTCGCATCAGGTGGCCAAAGTATTTGAGCTTCAGCTTCAGCATCAGTCCTTCCAATGAATATTCAGGATTGATCTCCTTTAGGATTGACTGGGTTGATCTTGCAGTCCAAGGGTCTCTCAAGAGTCTTCTCCAACACCACAGTTCAAAAGCATCAGTTCTTCAGTGGTCAGTCTTTATGGTCCAGCTCTCACAGTCATACATGACTATTGGAAAAACCATAGCTTTGACTATATGAACCTTTGTTGGCAAAGTAATGTCTCTGCTTTTTAATATGCTGTCTAGGTTTGTCATAGCTTTTCTTCCAAGAAGCAAGCATCTTTTAATGTCATGGCTATATATATATATATATATTTTTTTTTTAATTGCCATAAAGATGGTAAAGAATCCACCTGTAATACAGGAGACCTGGGTTTGATCCCTCTGTCGAGAATATCCTCTGGAGAAGGAAATGGCAACCAACTCCGGTATTCTAGCCTGGAGAATTCCATGGACAGAAGAGCTTGGCTGGGTACAGCTCATGGACACGACTGAGCGACTAGCATTTATTGCCATAAACTATCGAGATTGTTTAGGGTCAAGGGACTTAGTTGTCAAATGAGAGACTTAAAGCTAAATTAATTTGAGTCTTATTATAGTCTGAATTGCCCTTCACTCCTCAAATTCAAATGTTGAAGCCCTGACCCCCAGAATGTGACCTTACTTGGAAATAAGATTGTTGTGGATACAACATGAGGTTATACTGGAATAGGGTGGGTTCCTGATCCAATATGATGAGTGCCTTTATAAGAAGAGAAAACTTGGACAGAGACACGTACAGGGAGAGCACTGTGTGACCATGAAGAGGGGCATTCACAAGACAAAGAGAGAGGCCTGGGTGGACCCTTCCCTCACAGCCCTCAGGAACTGGCCTTGTCGCTGTGGCGTCAGCCATCCAGACCCTAGAACTGAGAGACAGCACATTTCTGCTGTTTCAGCCATGTAGCCTGTGGTCCTTTGTTATAGCAGCTACAGCAAATTAATACAAGTCCCCATATTTTACTTTTAAAAATTTAAATCTAGGAAAATTCAATATTTGAAATTTTACCATCTTTTTTTTTTCACTCAAGAGATTAGGGTCCATTTCTTTATCAGGGATTTTATTACTTAAAACAATTTTTGTTTTTCATTTATTTTTGTTTGTGCTGGGCCTTCATTGTCCCTTGGGCTTTTCTCTCGTCGCGGCGAGCGGGGCCTGCTCTCTAGGTACAGTGTGTGGGCTTCTCTTGTAGTGGAGCTCAGCCTCCAGGGCACCTGGGCTGCAGCAGTTGTGGCGAGGGGCTTAGTTGCTCTCGCGTGAGGGATCCTCCCAGACCAGGAGTCGAACCTGCGTCTCCTGCATTGGCAGGCAGATTCTGTACCACTGAGCCACCAGGGATGCTCTACAAGGAATTTTAGAATGTGTGGTTATGAAATTTTTAAGTTCCTAATGACTCAGTTAGTAGTCAGTGAGTTTAGTCAGTTTATAAGGCAGGAGTTTACCATGAGCCCAGATCAGCAGCAGGCATTTCTGGAGTATGTATTTTCCTTCTCTTTATGGTCATAGAGGGGGAGTATCTTTCCAGTCATCTGAGAACGGTTTCCTGGATCTATTTTGTGTATACAGATTGAGGCTGGTTACCTAAGACTCAAAGTTGGTCTATTTATTATACGTGAATTAACAGCACCCTGGAGAAATTAAGAGTCGAACAACTGTGAATATAAATCTCAGTGGACTAGAGAAGAATGGCCTATGTTTTTCATGAGACGAGCCAATATCTAGAAGGGGAAGACAGTATAGCCAAATTGGGAGTGATCCTGGGAAGTCCCTGGGGAGTGGGAGGAGCTGGCTGTGCCCTCAAGATAGTTTATAGTAGATTTGGATTGGAGAAGTCCTGAAAAAGATAACACTGAAAGTCATGCCCCAAACACAGCTCCTTACCTATTCTGTGTTTCTAAACGGAGCTAAGTAAATATGTAAAAGGAAAAAAAAAAGTTCCAGAACAAAACAGCATCATGTTTCAGGCTGGCTATAATAGTGAAAAGGTAAAGAGCTTGGTGGTCAACTTTAGGTTAAGATTCTTCCATTTACAGTGAACTATTTTCCTTCTCTTTGAGACTTCATTTTCCCATGTATAAGATAAATCATGTGATGTGCCTTTCTCACTGGATTTTTGTGATGATAACATAAGGTAGTAATCCATGTGAAGCAGTGAGCAAAATCCCTGGTGCTAATAAATAGTGGCTAATAGCAGCAGCAAAGCCAGAAGGTGACCGCTGTGCATAGATGATGGCCGCCCCCATTCAGCCCATTAAAAAGGAGTAATCTCTTCCGATGTAAGCTTCATATCCGTGCCTTTCAAATACATCTTAAAACCTGGAAGTGCCCTATAAATGATTGTCTAAAGCAAATTAGAATATACTTGACTATGCATAAACTGCCTCTGTTACGGAACAAAAATACTACTGGCTGCAGTGGTTGCTTCTGGAGAGGGGCACTGCAGTGCTGTGCTGTCGCTCAGTCGCGTTCGACTCTTTGCGACCCCGTGGACTGCAGCCCGCCAGGCCCCTCTGTCCATGGGGATTCTCCAGGCAAGAATGCTGGAGTGGGTTGCCATGCCCTCCTCCAGGGATCTTCCCAACTCAGGGGTTGAACCTAGGTCTCCCCACATTGCAGGCAGATTCTTTACTATCTGAACCACCAGGGAAGCAGTACTGGTTATAGGAGTACATGACGGGGTGTTTTCTAACACCTGTGTACCTGGAGAACACAGCCATCAGCTCCAGTCCACTTGCAGGATAAGAGACTGGGATGAGGTAGAAAGTAGTAACAAGCACCTGTAGTTATTTGAAACTTGGGAACTGTACGGATTCAGAAAAATTTGGTAGCTATCCCTCTTAATAGCCACAGTCTAAATACTCCAAATTTCAGGAGCCAAGTAGATGTGGGTAGGGAGAAATCCTTTGCTTTCATTTGAGGGCTTCTTCTGTGAATTGCATTGACCTGCCTCTGTCTCTGACTTAGTGCTGATCTTGGGTAAATTTTTTTTTTAATATTTTAACTTTTTGGCCACATAGCATGGCATGTGGGATTGAACCTGTGTCCCCTGAATGAAAGCTTGAAGTCTTAACTACTGGACCACTAGGGACATCCCCTTGTGTAAATTTCTTAGTCTGATTCTTCATTTGCCAGTAGATAGAAATAGTAAGCCATATCCTTACCTGATGTGTAGAGTTGTTGTGGCATAAAATGAATTCATGAAAATTAACTCACTCTGGGCTTAGCCTTGTTAGATGAGGAGCTTAACTTGAGCTCTTAGGAGAGAAGAAGTGTTGTGACAAGCACGTGCCCTGCTGGGTTGCTTGTGCAGCAGTTCATTCTCAAGAGAGGTGCGAGGCAGTGACTGTACTGTGGCCCCTTTATGTGACACTCCCTCCAGCGCCTCCCTGTGTGTGTTTGTCTTTGTAACGTTTGAGCCTCTTTCTGTTTCAAAACTTAGATTAGGACAGCTGGTTACTTCTCACCAACTTCCTCTTGAAATAGGAAGAAACATTTGAAAATAAAACCATCCAAATATGCTTTAGTATTAGTATTATTTATAAATTTCAGAACATAGCATTCTTGAAGGCATGGCTGGTATTTAGTACCTATGATATCATATATTTAATTTGGGTAATTCTTATGATTGAAGTAGTGTTTAACTTATGTGCACTGCTACAAACATATTAATTTTAAAAGATTGAGGATGCTTAAGTTATAATGAAGTCATAAATAATATTTTCTCCCTACATATTTTAAGAAAAAGGATATTTACATGAGCTGTCTTCCCATAAGATGTTTACTAATTATAAAAGGAGATACAGTAATGTAGAGAAGTCTGGTAGACCGCATCCAAACTAAATAAATGATCAAAGTTAATATCACTCATAGTGAGACTAAGAGGTATTTTGGACTTCCTGATAAGATGTATTTGAAAGGACACAGCGTTGCTTTTTTGGTATTCTTGCTGAGTTACTAACTCACAAACCCAAATTGGGAGACATTTTATGAAACAAATGGCCTTTATTTTTCCAGAGTGTCAAGATCATGAAAGACAAACTGAAGAACTGCTCCAGATTAAAGGAGAAGAAAGGAATTGTTCTAAATTAGAGAAGTTTTCATGAAGAAACATGATATTTAACAAATGAAAGTTATGATCTTGATCTCAGTTTTTAAAAAATTTTTTAAAGACATTAGTGAGACGATTGGAGAAATTTAAGTAAATTCTATAGATTCAATAATAGTGCTGCATCAAGGTTACTTTCCTAATTTTGATAATTGTGCTGTCTTTATGTAAGATAATGGTTATATATTTAGAAAATATACGCTTAAGTGTTTAAGGTTAAAGGATCAATATGTTTTCCACTTTCAAATAAATCACAAAAACTATAGATATAGAAAGAGTAGTATAGAAAGAGGATGGTAAATGTGATTAAGTATTAATGTTTGAGGAGTATGAATGAAGGTTGTAAGAGAATTCTACTTTTACAGAGATTGTAAGAGAATGTGCTACTTTTACAGCTTTTTAAAGTCTGAAGTTTTTTAATTTTTAAAGTAAAAGAGGTAGAAACTTAATGAGGTCTATCACTAATTGATTTTTTTAAATCAATAGACTTTAATATGTATTAGTGGCTTAGGAGATGATGATTTGCAGAGAAACATTAACGTGAAGTGTAACAAATAATACTCTTACCATATGACAAGGAGAGCAATATGAAACAAGTTAATAAGCGTCTGCCTTTTTACTTTAAGAAGTAATTATTTTATAGACAGCCCTTATTAAATAGTATTATGATTCATATATACTTAGATATGAGATTTCCCTGATGACTCAGCGGTAAAGAATTCACCTACCAATGCAGGAGACGCAGGTTCGATCCCTGGATGGGAAGGATCCCCTGGAGAAGGAAATGGCAACCCACTCCAGTATTCTTGCCTGGGAAATCCGTTGGACAGAGGAGCCTGGAGGGCTACAGTCCATAGAGTTGCACAAGTCAGACATGACTTAGCGACTAACAACAACGAAATACTTAGAAAGCATTTTTTATTTACTTTTCACTTTAACGTTGAATTTTTTCATGACTAACAGTTATTTTAGTAGGCTATTATAAAGTCTTTCTGGGTCAGTTTCCTCATCTGTGAAATGAGATGGCTGGACTAGAGCTCTTTCAGTTCTCAGATTCCCTGATCTTATGACTGAATAGAAAGTGAAAGTTAATTTTCCCATTTGAGTCAAAAGCAGTTGTTAAACACAGCCTTTGTGCCAAGTGACACAAAGCTCACAGATCTTTTTCTGTCCAAGAAACTTTGGTTGAGGTTTTATTTAATTGTATACTTATTCGTATGCCACTTCTTATTCATGATACTAGTTTTTGTTTTTAGTTTAGTTCACTTTAAAAACATCCTTTTATAGAAATTCCTGGTGAAAATTTGGTTATTAAGACTCAAACTTGGATAGTTAGGGAGTTAGAGATGGACATGTACACTTTGCTATATTTATTTTTAAAATTTATGTGACTGCACTGAGTCCGAGTTTTTGCACATGGGCTCTTTCTTTTCTTTTTGCCAGCATCTTCGTTGCTGGGTGTGGGACTTCCTCTAGCTGTGGCAGATGGGGGTGGGCTGCTCGCTGCAGTGGCCTCTTCTGTTGCAGAGCACAGGCTATGTAGACCACACAGGCTCCATAAATATGGTACACGGGCTCAGGGGCCCCACAGCATGTGGAGTCTGCCTGGAGCAGGGACCAAACCCACGTCACCTGCAATGGCAGGCACAACCGAGCCACTGGGGAAGTTCTCCGGTGTGTTTAAAATGGATGGCCAGCAAGGACCTGCTGTAAAGCACGGAGAACTGCTCAGTGTCATGTACAGCCTGGGTGAGAGGGGATTTTGGGGGGAGAACAGACGCATATGTATGTATGGCTGAGTCCCTTCGCTGTTCATCTGAAGCTGTCACAACTGTACCCTCAACCCAAAGTAAAAAGTTGAAAAGACCCAAAATTGAGTAATGAAAGTTTTATTTGGTCATAGTAGTACTATTGCCTAGAAAATCCCATGGATGAAGGAGCCTGGTAGGCTATAGTCCGTGGGGTCGCTAAGGGTCGGACACGACTGAGCGACTTCACTTTCACTTTTCAGTTTCACACATTGGAGAAGGAAATGGCAACCCACTCCAGTGTTCTTGCCTGGAGAATCCCAGGGACGGGGGAGCCTGGTGGGCTTCCGTCTATGGGGTCGCACAGAGTCGGACACGACTGAAGTGACTTAGCAGCAGCAGCAGCAGATGTATATTCTCTGTAGCCTAGGATTGTCAACATACAAGTAGCTGACAATGTGAGAACTAAATTGTTGTCTGGTATAAAACAGGTTGGGTTGTATTTAACAAAAGCAAAACTTGGTTCATGTTTTTCCCCCTTGACCTCCCAGCTTGGTGATCCAGCTGTTTTCCCCGCCGTCATTGTGGAGCATGTTCCTGGCGCTGATATTCTGAACAGCTACGCAGGCCTGGCCTGTGTGGAGGAGCCCAACGACATGATCACTGAGGGCTCCCTGGACGTCGCCGAGGAGGAGATCATCGACGAGGATGAGGACGACATCACCCTCTCAGGTCTGTGCGCCCCCAGCAGCGTCGTCATCGGCGTTGGCTTCTCTCTGTGACTTGGGGGCTGGAAGAACGTTCCCGACTGGGTTTCGAGTAACGTCGTTAGTGGCAGAAGCTAGAGCCCTGCAGGGAGAAGGACGTGCCGTTTTCCTTCTGGTCTGCCTGTGGTTCTCAGTACCTGCTCACCTCCCCCTTCTTCTCTCCTGAATAGTCGGAGATAAACGTGGCAAAAGAGGAGGTGTGTGAGAGGAGCCAAACCAGCTCAGTTCACCAGGTCTTCACTGAGCACTGTGTGTGCCTAGCTCTGCACTGCTGGTAACAGCGAGAGGTTGCCTGTGGGGCAGAAGATAGGTTACTGCTGCCGCGGATGGCGGAGTAGGAGGCCGTGACCCAAATGTAGGATAAGGTGCTGGGGTTTCAGGAAGATTTCTTCAGTCAGAACTAGGAGGATATTTCAAACCAAAGAGTTCACTGTGTAAGTGTTGAGGTGGTGCTTTTTTCATTGGTTTTGGAAACTGATGCATGCATTTTTATTTTTAACTTTCCTGTATCTTGGCCAGAGATGTTGGAGGTGTTTGAGAAAATAAACTATTTGGAAGTAAAGATTATCTGAATATTTATTATTAATTTAAAAACCAGAAATTAACATTTTTCACAGTACTATCAACTGAACCTGACCTTTATTTGTACTCCACTCATTTCACACTAATGTCCTTTTCTGCTCCAGGAGCCTATCTAGAATCTCACACTGCGATTAGTTGGTAGTCATTTTTTTCCTAGGCACTCCCAATCTGTGATGGTTCCTTTGTCCTTCCTTGTCTCTCATAACCCTGACACTTTTGAGGAGTACTGGTCAGACATGTAGACTGTCCCTCAGTTCTACTTCTGTGATGTTTTCTCATGATGGAATGTGACAATGCATTCTGGGGCAAGAGTACCACCAAACTGGCATTGTCTGCTTCTTATTGTATCATATTAACATTGTAGATCTCTGTAAAAGTACGTTATCTCACTTAATTTTCAGCAGAAAAAGAAATTGAAATTAAAGAAGTTTAGCGACTTGCCTAATGTCACACATCAAGTGACTGTGCCCTCACTGATAACGTTGACCAGCAACACTTAATTTTTGTATTGTCCTCTTATATTTTACAAAGCGTGTTCTCGTACATTCACATCTTTGTTCAGAGCAGCTCAGTGAACGTTTTTAATGATTCTAGGCTTGTCTTTCCCTTATCAATAAGGGAATTAGATTACTTCAGTTAGAGGTTTCTGCTCATTGCTGACTGTGATCTTTGTGTTTTGTGTAACAGGGTGACCACCTCTGTGCATATATAGATGTGTTGTGTAGCTAACGGGGTTTTTGCAGTGTGTTCTGATCTACTTTCTTGATGCATTAGGGTGAGGCCACACTCTCTGTGGATTGGGAACCAAAGTCTTCCCTAAAGGAGTGTTTATTCCTGGTTTTAGTGGCTAAGGAAGATGCTGGTCCTTAGAGGAGAAACAGAGACTAGGAAAGCAGATCCTGTGTCTTTAGGAGAAGGAGTCATTTCTTCCTTTCAGTGCTTCCCTCTTGGGCTTGGACTTGAAGACAGCTGATGATGAGATGCCGACAAGTGCCTTCCTTCTTGGAGAATAGAACAGATCCAGAAAATAACCCATATTTTGACAGATTTGCTGTTTTCATGTTTCTTTTCTCTTGCCTTTCTTATCTTCCAACCCAAGCCTCTGTTTAACTCTTCCATACCTGTCTAACTCAGGTCATGAGAAATGAAGGGATGTTATAGCCCCCCTTACTCCAGAGTAGGGGAGGGGAGAGTGCCACACTTTAGAGAGGCTGCAGGGCTTGTGGTGAGGGGATAGAGCAGTTTATAAGCTGTAGTTATGAGACCTAGGTAGCACTTCAGATGATAAAGAATGTTGTTAACATTTTTAGGTGTGATAATAGCATTGTGTTGGACTCTATCTTTCAGATACATATGCTCAGATACTTAGAGATAAAATATGCTGTCAGAGATCCCTTCAGAAAACTCCTGAAGGTTGGCGTGTGCGGGGAGGGGTCCTTGGTCCGTAAGTGGAGGACGCATGAGAGGAAAGAACACTGACTATGTATTGATAACGAGTGATGCTGAGAATGGATGTGTGAGAACTGATTTTACTGTGTCCCAGAATTTCCATTCTGTGTGAAATTTTGAATAATAAAAAGATTGAACTGTTTTTATGGATGTGAGACTTACCTTAGGTGGCCGCTGTCATCTGTAATCCCTGATTTCAAATTTTCCTGTTCATAAACACTGTTTTAACCTATGAAGTGTGCAATGTGAAAATACCACTTTAATATGTTTATATGTTGGGGTTTTATATGAAATTTCCTTTGAAACAAGGTTGTGTCATTAAAATTTTTTGAAAAGCATTTGACTAAGAACTCCATTGTGGAGATTCTTCTTTACCAGTCTTGAGGATCTGAAAGTGAAATTATTAAAGGACATGGACCCCTTTAGACCCATCAGCCCAGCTGCTCTGGGATCCAGCCCCATTCACTAGTGGGTCAGCACCAGTTAGGGGACACACAACACTGGACCCATAGCCGGCTGTGTCAGGAACTGGCCCTGCCTCTAGCAGGTTAACACTAGACCTGGGGCCCCAGGCCCCACAACTCCCCACTCTAGAACCTGACTCTGCCTGTTTGTGAGCCAGCACTAGCCCTGGGGCCACCTGGGGTCTCTGGCAGCTTCTGTGCAAGGTCGTGGCAACCCACCCAGCATCAGCCACAATTACCAGTTCACCCAGAATAGCCAGCCTGTCACAAGAGAAGGAGCCACACAGTGCACTAGGGGGCACCCCAGAGCTCATAGCTCTGGTGACCAGAGGGGAGAGCGCTGCTGGGATGCCCAGGAGGTCTCCTACAAAAGACCACTTCTCCAGGATCGGGAAATGTAACCAGATACACAGAAGTAAAAAGAGCAAGTTAGGCGGAATGAGGTGACAGAGAAATAATCTTCTAAATGAAGGTGAAACCCCAGAAGAACAACTAAGTCGAGTGGAGACTGGTGATCCGCCGTATAGAGAGCTCAAGGTGGTGATTGTAGACGTGTTCCAGGAACTCTGGTGAGGGGTGCATGCAGCAAGAAGTTAGAAGCTTTTACCAGAGTTAGAAACTGTAAAGACCCGCCAGACAGAGAGCAGGAGTGCAATAACTGAAATGAAAATGTGCTGGAAGGAGTCAGCAGTAGATTGAATGACACAGAGGGCTGGATCAGCAAGCTGGGAACCGTGTTGGCGATCGCTGAAGCTGAGTGGGAAAAGCGGAAATGGTGAAAAGAAGTGCAGACGGTCTAAGAGACCCCAGACAGCGTCACGTGCACCGATACTTGTATTCTGTGGGTCCCAGAGGAGAAGAGAGAGAAAGGGGCAGGGAACGCATTCGAAGACATCGTAACTGAAAACTTCCCTAATCTGGGAAAGGACACAGACATCCAGGTCCAGGAAGCATAGAGTCCCGAACAAGATCAACCCAAGAAGGACCACACCCAGACACACTGTAATTAAAGTGGCAAAAGTAAAGATAAAGCAAGGGTTTTAAAAGCAGCAAGGGCAAAGCAGCAAGTTACAAACAAGAGGACTTGCATAAGGCCACAAGGTGACTTTTCAGCAGAAACCATGCAGAACAGAAGGGAATGGTTCCTTATATTTAAAGTGGTGAAAGGAAAAAATCTACAGCCAAGAACACTCTACCCAGCAAGGCTTTCATTCACATTTGGTGGTGAGATCAAGTTTTACAGACAAACAAAAGCTAAAAGAGTTCTGCACCCACAAACCAACTTTATAAGAAATGTTACTTTTCTAACTGAAAAAGAAAAGGCCACAACTGGAAACATGAAAATCATGAAAGGAAGGCAGAGATAGTAAATTAGCTGTGTTCAGTTCAGTTCAGTTCAGTTCAGTCGCTCAGTCGTGTCCGACTCTCCGCGACCCCATGAATCACAGCACGCCAGGCCTCCCTGTCCAACACCAACTCCCGGAGTACACTCAAACTCATGTCCACAGAGTCGGTGATGCCATCCAGCCATCTCATTCTCCGTCGTCCCCTTCTCCTCCCGCCCCCAACCTTTCCCAGCATCAGAGTCTTTTCCAGTGAGTCAACTCGTCTCATGAGGTGGCCAAAGTATTGGAGTTTCAGCTTTAGCATCAGTCCCTCCAATGAACATCCAGGATTGATCTCCTTTAGAATGGACTGGTTGGATCTCCTTGCAGTATAAGGGACTCTCAAGAGTCTTCTCCAACACCACAGTTCAAAAGCATCGATTCTTCGGCGATCAGCTTTCTTCACAGTCCAACTCTCACATCCATACATGACCACGGGAAAAACCATTGCCTTGACTAGACGGACCTTGGTTGGCAAAGTAATGTCTCTGCTTTTTAATATACTATCAAGGTTGGTCATAACTTTCCTTCCAAGGAGCAAGCGTCTTTTAATTTCATGGCTGCAATCAGCATCTGCAGTGATTTTGGAGCCCAAAAAAATAAAGTCTGACACTGTTTCCACTGTTTTTCCATCTATTTCCCATGAAGTGATGGGACCAGATGCCATGATCTTTGTTTTCTGAATGTTGAGCTTCAAGCCAACCCTTTCACTCTCCTCTTTCACTTTCATCAAGAGGCTTTTGAGTTCCTCTTCACTTTCTGCCATAAGGGTAGTGTCATCTGCATATCTGACGTTATTGATATTTCTCCCAGCAATCTTGATTCCAGCTTGTGCTTCTTCCAGCCCAGCGTTCCTCATGATGTACTCTGCATATAAGTTAAATAAGCAAGGTGACAATATACAACCTTGACGCACTCCTTTTCCTATTTGGAACCAGTCTGTTGTTCCATGAGCTGTGTAGAAAGGTTAAAAGAGAAGCATAGTGAAATCATCTATATCCACAATAATTGTAGTTGAGATACACAGAACAAAAATATGTAAATCATGATGTCAAAAAACAGTAAACATGGAGTTGGGGAGTAAAGATGCCGGGTTGTCCATGGCTGATTCATGTCAATATATGGCAAAAACCACTACAATATTGTAATTGGCCTCCAATTTAAATAAATTAATTTTTAAAAATGCAGGGTTGTTAAAATGCATTTGAACTTAAGTGGTGAATAGCTTTATGTATATATTTATATGTATTACTGTGTACAGTGTGGAGTATAGTAAATAACTGTAGTGTCTTAGTATGGTAACATTTCATAACTGGACATCGTAGTGATCATTTCGAAATGTATAGAAATACCCAGTCACTATGTTGAGGAAGTAACAGTGTTGTAGGTCAGGTGTACTTCGAAAACAAGTAAACAGACTCACAGAAAATGAGATCAAATTTGTGGTTACCAGAGGTAGGGGGAGAGGGGAATGAGAATTGGACAAAGGTCAAAAGGTACAAATGTTCATTTAGAAGCTAAAGTACTAGGGATATAATGTACAATATGATAAATATAAGTAACACTGAGGCATGTTGTATATAAAAATTCAGAGTAATTCTTCAGTTCTCATCCCAAGAAAAGTTTTTCTGTATCCTTAATTTTATATCTGTATGAAATATGGTTATTCACTAAACTTATTGTGATAATCATTTCATGATTGAAATGATCAAATCATTATGCTGTACACCTTTAACTCACACAATGTTGCATGTCAATTATATCTCAGTAAAACTGGAAGAAAAAAAAAAGCTTGTGGGTTTTAGTGTTGCCTGCAAGAAATTATTGTAATCCATTTAATGATGGGAAAATATTTTCTCTGTATTTTTAAAAGCTTACTTGTACTTTTTTTTGTTTTGTTTTCATTCCTGTTTTATGTAGGACTCACCAATTTATTTTACATTTCCTGCCCTGAGCACTAAGGCTGAGTGTAATAAACAGACTTTTACAAATTAGATCACTGATATTAAATTTGCTTTATGTTTTTTGAAATTCGAAAGGTAGTTTGATTTGTTTGTAGCTGTGGAATGATTTCTAGTGTATATGAAGTTTAAAAAGCAAGGGTCAGTACAGCATGAATAGTTATTTATTATTTAAGATAAGGGAGAGAATAAAAATGATATATATGTGTTTGCTTATATTTAAATATAGAAACATAAACTAGACTAATAAAAGTCTTTTAAACTCAGTGGTCGCTTTGGAAAGATCCCGTTTTTCACTGTGAAAATTAGTGAATAACAGAAAAAGATCCAAGCATTTAATTTGCCTTTATTGTATAAACTGTGGCTCAGGGTAACCAGATAGTTGATGACAGCAAGTTCTTCTTTGTAGAGAATTCTAGCTAATAAATGTGAGAGAAATGATAAGATTATGATTATCACCATTTTGGAATCCCTAATGAACTCCTGGATCTAGGCAAACTGTCATCAATAGCTGCTAAAGCCTTTAGATGAAAGGCTGTTGGAAAATTTAATGATGACTGGATCAGGCTGACAACACTTGAAACTGATTCTCAGTCTAACAGTACTGAAGAAAGACTGCCTGCTTTCAAAAAGCACATAGAATCACACAGCATTACCTTCAAGTATTCTTGGCGAAAAACTGAATGTGAATCAAGTCAATCTTATAGAAATATCTACCAGTTTACAGGAAATACATGGGGGAGGGCTGTGTTAAGTGACACCACAGAGATATAATCAGCAAAATCTAAAATGTGGGAAACTACAAACAGATTGACCCTATTTCTCTTAAGATAAACAGCAAAACAAAAAAAATAGGAAGGAAGGTGTATGCCACCAAGTGTAATGCACAAACTTTGTTTGAAATCTGTTGTGAACAAACCAGCTTTTAAAAAAATCTGAGACAGAGAAATTTCAGTATTAAATGGATATCTGATTTAAAGAATAATTAATTTGTAAAAGATGTGACTGTGATATTGTCTGTATCCTCTAATATTTACAGTGAATGACAGGCTGTCTGAGGTTCACTTTGAAATAATCTTGTGTCTTTATTGAGCTGGGGAGTATAGATTAAGGAAAATTGATTGTTAAATATTGAAACTGGGCCCTTGGTACATGCAGTTCATTGTATGATTTCCTCTGCTTTTGTGTATGTTTGATATTTCTCATTATAAAAGCTTGACAAAGAAGTGATTTGAAATTCTCCTTGTAATATTTTCTTAATTGCTATGTAATTAAATAGTTATACAAGCTAATTTAATCAGTTTCATCTACCTAGCAGAACTTTAAAATATTTATAAAGCTTATATAAATAAATAGCCAGAGTTATATAAATGTTTAGAAGATGGTAATTGATTATTGACTTATCTGTGCCTTACTTGCCTGAGTTTTTAGAAAAAAATTAGTTTTAGTGGGATATTTCCTTCAATTCATGGAATTCCAGAGCCTTGACAGAAGAGTAATCTGCTTTTCTACTATGCCTTAAATCTACAAGATTTTAAATAGAAGGCTTAAGTTTTTAATAGGAAGTGTTACAGTGCCCTGTTTTAATAACTTTACTAGGCATTTTGAACTATTTATCTTTTCTGGTTTTCACTATTATGAAGGAACTGGATCTTAGTTCCCCAGTCTGGGCCCCTGCAGTGGAAGAGCAGAGTCCTCATCCCTGGACCACCAGGAAATTCCCAAACCTGTGTTTTTTAGAACAACAGATGTGCTAATTCTGTTTTCTGTTTAAATGTATTATAGTTGAAGCTTCATGTCATAACGGGGATGAAACAATTGAAACCATCGAGGCTGCTGAGGCACTCCTCAACATGGATTCTCCTGGCCCTATGCTGGATGAAAAGCGCATGAGTGAGTGTTATGGCTGGTCACGTTCTTATGCTTTTTTTTTTTTGAAGTGTAGTTGATTTACAATGTTGTGTTTATTTCTGCTGTACAGCAGAGTGATTCAGTAACATATATGCATATACATACATTCTTTTTCATATTCTTTTCTGTTATGGTTTATTACAGGATGTTGACTATAGTAGTAGAACTATGCTTTTATGCTTTGAAAAACTTTTCCTGTCATCTCTCTGTTTTAGATGATAAACATCAAGAGACCAGAGTGATGTTTTATTTTTTTAGCATCCTAAGTGCATTATAGGGTACAGTACTGGTTGAGGTATCTTTATTAAAGTGTTCAGTCAAACAGGATTTTTTTTTTTTTAGATTTGAGGAATGAAGACTTTGAGAATAAAAAGGTAATTTAGGTGTCAGAGAGGTTATGCAGAGTATCTTCTTAACCTCATTGGCGAAGTATTAGTGTATTTAGGATCCAAACAATTAAAATTTAGTGATGTCTGTCAGTATTCATCAGTGAATAGGCAGAATCCATTGAAATGTTTTCTAAGACTTCATGGCAAAAATTTCCTACCACATTTATTGATTTGCTTTTAAATCCATGTTCTCCTTTGGAGTTTTCTGACAAGAAAGTGGTCAGACTCAAAATGAATTATTATTAAATCAATTTAAGATGTTTATTGGGGATTTTCTGTATGCACAGCAGTGCATTAGGCAATAACATGATGTGGAAATGAATAGATTTTTTTTTTCTTTTCTCAAGCTTACAGTTTTCTTTTGAAGATAGTTATTTATGGAAATAACTGTAAAAGCCAAAAATAAAGGCCAAAAAAGGGATAGCAGAGTGTTCTGGAAGGAGAGATTTCTCTAGCTGAAAATACTGGTGACTGACTTTTTGGTAGGAATGTTTTGACCTGGGCTGTTAGTGACAAATAAGCTTTTCATGTGTAGAAGAAGACAGGAAAGGGCATTCAAGGTAGAGGGAGTCGATTGAACCAAAGACATAGATCTGTGAAAGAATGAAATGTTTAAGATTCAAAATGCTTTGGTATAACTGAGGTAATGTTTCATAATGGGTTATATATTGTGGATGTTCAAAATGGCATGCTATGGAGTTTGGTTGTTCTTATCTTTTTTCCCACCGGTAAACAATGAGAAGATATGTCAGTTTTATTTTTCTTTCTAATTTTCACTCTGTAAAGTTTTTATAGAGAGGAATGATATGGTCAGATCAGACTTAGGTTGTGGAGAAAAACTTTAGCGGCAATGTGAGAAATGCAGACGAGAGACGGGAGGGACTGGGGATAGGAAGTCAAGTCAGGAAGGCCTGGAGTGGTCCAGTCAAGCCTGAACTGATCCAGGGAACTGGACTCAGGGCAGAGGAAGTAAAAACCAGGGGCTAGATTCAAGATTTCATGTCTCCTTTCATTTTCAAAGAAATAGGAAATATTTTATGAAATTATTTTGATTTATAATACAAAGTTGATTTTATTCCCATTAGATAATAATATATTTAGTTCCTCTGAAGATGACATTGTTGTTGCCCCAGTCACCCATGTATCCGTCACATTAGATGGGATTCCTGAAGTGATGGAAACTCAGCACGTTCAAGAGACATATGCACACTCACCAGGACCCTCATCACCAGAACAACCTAAGAGAAAGAAAGGTAGGTGGTTAATCTGTTTAGGGAAAACAGTCCACTCTTGGTGTGGAATCTAAAGGTAACTTTTAGTCAAGGATATTTCTACACCAATTAAAACTTCTGTAAGATAAAATTGGTACAAAACAAATTGAGTTATTTCTTCATATTAGATTCACTTTTTTTAAGAATTATACTTTTAAAATATTTGGTCTTATAGAAAAGGGATTTTCCCAACTTTTTAAGCCTCAGCCTTGTATCTAAAGCCTTTTATTCAAGCTCTGAAAGAGCTCAGGGATAAGACCAGTTCAGTTTTCTCCTGGAGAACATAGTTTGAAAACCACCAGCATAGATTCTAATAAAAGATTCCAGTGGGAAGAATACAAGTGGTAAATCAGCAGGTAAGTAATTGAAGAGGATACAACATGCCAGAGGGAATTTTAAAGTATTCACAAATTAGAACCATACTTACATCCTAACACTGACTCGTTTCCCTTTCTTTGCCTTCTGATTCTGCTCCAGCTTGTTTAATACGTGGAGCTTAATATCTTGGTTTATGGCATCATAGCCACTGTGTAACCGAATTTCACATGGAATTAAGGGAAGTTTCAGGAGCCAAAGATGAAGAGGAAAATAACAACAGCAAGAATGAGCTGACACCGCAACAGCTCTGAAGGGCCGAGAAGGATATGTCAGTCTGGATGTCCAGGGGACTTGGGTTTATATTCCAAGTAGAGGCACATGCTAAAGTCTTGGTCCAAAGCAAAATGGGGTATTAGAGAACTCAGCATATAATTCATGGGGTCCTTGAAAGGCTATTCCCTAAGGGGAAAAACAGTCCAATCATTGGCACAGACAGATGTTAAGGAAGCTTGTATTTTGTAGCTGGGTGGAAAAATTGTTCTTTTGAGAATCCATAATCCTAGGTTTACCTTTACATAGGTTTATGACTAGATTTTTAAATTATCACTGACTTTAGGAATTTCCAGCCAAGTAATTAACATAACAATGGCCCCTGACTGGCAAACTTTGGGCCCCAGGAGAACTGCTTTGCCACGTCATATATTTAATCCAGGCTGCACAGTATTTCTTCAAATGAAACCCTGTTGAAAGTGAACTCTCATTTCAGTATCACAGAACACATAAGAAAGATACCTCCTGAATGAGAAGCAGCATAGGAAATTCTAAAGTTTCCGCCACTGGCTGCTCTCAGGAGCCGTCTTTGCATTGTCCTCGGGTCTGGCTCCTCACTTGCTCAGCCACCTCCAGCTCCGCCTCCACTGTGGGCTCCGGCAGCTTCATCGCCAGAATTCTCAACCTCCTGCTTTCTTTTCAGTTTGCTGCATAAGGTCCCTGGCCCGATCGTGCCAAATGCAGCCGTGGACACCAGTTCCAAGGTCACTGCCAAGGACTTAAAGAAAGAAGGTGTGGGGGAGGCGGAGAATGGGAGCGAGGACCCGCTAATGGGAATGCTGAGAATGAGAGAAATGGGGAACAGGAGGCTGACAGTGAAGTGGGTGAAGCAGAGGAGGAGGAGGAGGAAGGGGAGGAGGGAGGAGATGGTGAGGAATAGGGTGGCCATGAAGATGAGGAGTCCAAGGCAGCCGTGGGCAGAGCCGCAGCTGAAGGTGATGGGGATGGTGACAGTGACACGAAGAAGCGGAAGATGGATGAGGATGACTAGACAGCCAAAAAGGAGAAGTGAAGCTTACCGAAAAGGCTGCTGTAGCCCATTCACCCTCCTCTTGGCATCTCAGAACCTAAACTGCCAGGTGGAGTCCGGCCTGCCCGCCGCCTGCACCCCGCAGTCTCTCCACTGTCCAGCCAGAGCCGCATAACGTGAATTTGCGACAGGAGAGGGAAAAAGAGCCGAAACTTTCAAGGCCCTGATTTTTTTCTTAAAGTACTTTTAAAAGGAAAATTTGTATTTTATATATTTGTACATATTCTTAGCGGTCAGCCATTTTTAATAATGATCTTGGATAAGCAAACCAGTCTTCCCAGCATTCTCTCTCTTACTTCTGACTTTCCTTGTGGTGTGACCATGTTCATTATAATCTCAAAGGAGAAAGAAAATGTGGTTAAAAAAAAAAAGCAAAGGCTACAACAGAAAATCAGTCTTATTTTGAGAATGCCAGTAACCCTATTTGTGCATGTACATAGCTGTACTATAAGTAGCTGGTTTTTATGAGATGGTTAAAAAGGTCAGTGATAAAAGTTTTCTTTTTTTCCCTTGACTATGAAGTTGTGGTTTATTATTATTATTATTTTTTTGACCTGCTTGATGTGTGTGTGAAACACTGTTGTCCAACAATAAACCAGAATTAAAAAAAAAAAAACAACCTAAGGTTAGTTCACAATGAACCTCAGATAATAGAATTATCAAATAGAAACTTCCAATGAATATTATTGTAATTATTAATGCAAAAGAATAGAAAATATGGTCAAAGAATGAGACTATTAAAAAATACCAGGTGAAACGTCCTCTTCTAGTCAAGATAGAGTAATAGCACCTGATGTAGCAACCATTTTTTGGATATGACACCAAAAGCACAAGCTTTACAAAGGCTAAAATTAATAAGTGGGACTACAATAAACTCAGAGTCTCTGCACAGCAAAAGAAACAGTCAGCAACATGGAAATGCAACCTGCAGAATGGGAGAAAATATTTGTAAATCATATACTGGATACATGATATATTAATATCCAAAATATATAAGCAACTCATATAATATCAAAAAAAAAAAAAAAAAGAAATCCAATTAAAGAATGGGCAGAGGACCTGAATAGACTTTTTTCTGAAGAAGACATACAAACAGCCAACATGTACAAGCAAAGATGCTAAATATCACTAGTCATCAGGGCAGTATAAATCAAAACCACAGTTAAGATATCTCTTCACACCATAAGATGGCTAGAAAAAATCAAGAGTCATTTATTTGGTAGGAGGGGGATTGGGACATTGAACTGCTTTTAAATGATGTGAAGAAACTCTCTTCACCCACTTTTTCCTCTTCTGTGGTGCTTTTAAATCCCTTCCTAGGAGGCTGAGAGCTGGGATGCATTCTTGAGCTGCTTTTTGAGGCTGGCATTTTGAAATATGCTGCAAATCTATCTCACCTCTGAATCATTTGTTGGGTCTCATCATGGAGAGGGGTGGGGTGGAGAGGATGTCGTATATCACATCGTGTTATATACCTTAAACTTATACAGTATGTCAGTTATGTATCAATAAAACTGGAAAAAATAAAAACAGAACCCAGATTTACCCTCCTGTTTGAAACAACTGAAACCACAAACAAAATATCTGAATCAGTGGTTCTAAAGAAAGTGGACATCAGTCAACAAAAGCCAGTGATCCCCGGAAAACAGGAAACCAGTGAGGTGTGATTACTCACCTTCCTGCATGGGGAAGATAGTTTTTAGAAAACAGTATGGCAGTTCCTTAAAAAACTTCATGTATACTTAACACATGACCGAGCCATTTTACTGCTCAGTATTTACCCAAAAGAAATGAAACTATACATTTAAGAGAAAAACTTACTCCTGAATGAATGTTCTTAGCAGCTTTATTTGCAACAACCCCAAACTGGAAATGACCCAAACATCCATCAGCTGCTGACTGGATTAAACATGTACATAAGACAAAAATGGATGAACCTCAACATAATTATATAGGGGAAAAGAGCCAGATTCCCACCCCCCTGCCATAAAAGAAGAGTATGGTTCTGTTTATATGAAATTGTACAAAGTGTAAATTAATCTATAATGATGGAAAACAGGTGGTCGGTTACCTGTGGATTGGGAAGGGTGGGGAAAGTGAGGATTACAAACGCGCTTTAGGGCGTGAAGAATATGTTCATTATCTTGAGTGATGGTTTCACAGGTGTAGACATATGTCAAAACTTATCAGATTATAAACTGTAAACATAAGCAGGTTTATTGTATGTCAGTCACACCTCAATAAAGCTGTTTTTAGAAAGTAAAAGACTAATATCCTACTTAATGGTGAAAGACTGACATGACAAGGAACCAGATAGAACACATAATATATGGGTTAAATAGCAAATTAGTCACTGCTGAAGAAAGAATCAGTGAGCTTCAGTCTAGAGCTGATGTAGAGTAAAAGATAATAAAAGAGTTAGAGATGTGAGGATTGCTTGAGAAGATCTGCACGTTTAATGAGAGCTCCAGGAAGGGAGAGTGTGTAGAGTGAGGAAGAAGCAATATTCAAAGATGATGACTGAGAAATTTTCCAGAATGATGTGAATCCCAGCGTAGTGAATCCTGAGTAGCATAAGTAAAATAGATGCAGGCTGAAATAGGTTATGCTAAAAAAAATATGGAACATCAAAGACTCCCTGCAACCCACAGCCAAAACAAGAGGAAAAAAGAGGAAGAAATGGACCAGTCAGGGAGAAACTGCATTACCTGATGAGGACTGATTATTGAATTGGCTACAAGCTCCCATGAAAGGCTGGAAGGGCTGGATATGTTCAAAGTATTAGGAGAAATAACTTCACAAAATTTATATACCCAATTAACCTATAGTTCATGTGACGCTGTGTGCATCGTCACGGTGAGCATGAGGAAGACAGTGCAGAGGATGGATGCTGGGCAGCCTACTGATGGTATCTGCCGTGACTGACACTAGTGGCGGAAAACAGCAGGATAAAAGCAGTACTGTCGGGACTTCCCTGCTGGTCCAGTGGCTACGACTGAGCTCCCGATGCAGAGGATCAAGACTCTGTCCCTGGTCAGGAATCTAGATCCCACACGCGGCAACTAAAGTTCCTGCATTTGCAGTGAAGATCAAAGATCCGCATGCTGCGACTGACCCAGCACAGCCAAATAAATAAATATTTTTTAAAAAAAGAAAAAATTAGAGAAAATGAAACAGAAGGATAGCAGCTAACTGAAGTCTGGCTTCTAATCCTCACAGTCATGAACACAGTTAGCTAGAAATCTTTGTAGGTTCTCTGCAGATGTCTGCAGTGATGGAATTTGAGGCGCCAGGCTGCCTATTTTCCACATGTATACATCTGGTAGTCTCAGGAGGGGACAGGCCTGAAGAATGACTCTTTTGACTTTCTTCTCCTCATAGCTCAGTTGGTAAAGAATTCGCCTGCAATGCAGGAGACCCCAGTTTGATTCCTGGGTTGGGAATATCCCCTGGAGAAGGGATAGGCTATCCACTTCAGTACTCTTGGGCTTCCCTTGTGGCTCAGCTGGTAAAGAATCCACCTGCAGTGTGGGAAACCTGGGTTTGATCCCTGGGTTGGGAAGGTCCCCTGGAGAAGGGAAAGGTTACCCATGCCAGTATTCTGGCCTGGAGAATTCCATGGGATCACAGAGTCGGACACGACTGAGCGACTTTCACTTTTCACTTTCCTTGACTCTTACTCACCTTAACTTCAGAAGTATTTTCCTATTCAGTTTGTCCTAGGATGTGTTGCTATTAATAGACTGATTCCAGATTGGGAAAGGAGTACATCAAGGCTGTATATTGTCACCCTGCTTATTTAACTTATATGCAGAGTACATCATGCGAAATGCTGGGCTGGATGAAGCATAAACTGGAAACAAGATTGCCAGGAGAAACATCAATAACCTCAGATATGCGGATGAAACCACCCTTATGGCACAAAGTGGAGAGAAACTAAGGAGCCTCTTGATGAAGGTGAAAGAGGAGAGTGAAAAAGCTGGCTTAAAACTCAACATTCAAAAAACTAAGATGATGGCATCCGGTCTCATCACTTCATAGCAAATAGATGGGGAAACAATGGAAACAGTGAGAGACTTTATTTTTGGGGCTCCAAAATCACTGCAGATGGTGACTGCAGCCTTGAAATTAAAAGACACTTGCTCCTTGGAAGAAAAGTTATGACCAACCTAGACAGCATATTAAAAAACAGAGACATTCCTTTGCCGACAAAGGTCTGTCTATTCAAAGCTGTGGTTTTTCCAGTAGTCATGTATGGATGTGAGAGTTGGACCATAAAGAAAGCCAAGTGCCAAAGAATTGATGCTTTTAAACTGTGGTGTTGGAGAAGACTCTTGAGAGTCCCCAACCAATCCATCCTAAAGAAAATCAGCCCTGAATATTCATTGGAAGGACTGATGCTGAAGTTGAAACTCCAATACTTTGGCCACCTGGTGTGAAGAACTGACTCATTGGATAAGACCCTGATGCTGGGAAAGATTGAAGGCAGGAAGAGAAGCGGATGACAGAGGATGAGATGGTTGGATGGCATCAACGACTAGATGGACATGAGTTTGAGCAAGCTGCGGGAGTTGGTGATGGACAGAGAGGCCTTGCATGCTGCAGTCCGTGGGGTTGCAAAGCGTCAGACACGACTGAGCAACTGAACTTGTCTTGTGTTGCTACTAACCTTGTGACTTTAGCCTTAAAGAATTCTTCTTTCTTAAGTTACTGCCGTAAATTACCTCAGCATTTGCCCTTGTGATCTAGATCAGAGAGAGTCAAAGTCAAGAACGTCGTGGTTAGCAGTACTAACTGAAGTCTCCATTTATGCTCAGTCTCCGTTGTCTCTCTCATGCCAGGTGGTGGTCTGTTCAGATAGCATCATTGCCCCAACCTAAGTCATAGGCAGCATTGCTGCCAGGCTGTGGCTCTAGATAAGGGGCGAAGAGATAAAAAACACGGCTTTAGAATAGTTGGTTGACCCAGACTAAGGCTGAACAAAATACACTTTTGACTCTGACTTGTCTGGGGCTGGGTGATGGATAACCATAAAGTTTGTTTGCTGTAAATTGAAAGAAATATAGAATAAGATGTTTAAAAATACACAAGAAAATAAAAATTGAGTATGTGGTTCACAAAAATGTAACCTCAATTTTACCTTATTTTTTATATCTAGAAGTTTTGGGTAGTTTCCAGTATTTGCGAACCAACCAAGAGGCAGACAGACATATATGGCTTAATTTTGGAGCCCAAGTTTTATCAATATCAGTAATGTTCATCCAAATTTTAAGAATTGTCACCTGAAAGATAAAATTAAAGTTTCAGCTTAATCTCATTTTTACAAATGAGCCAAAGTATTGTTTTCTACATAAAAGTGTCTGTGATCTAACCTATGTTATTGTTAAATTTTTACTGAAGTTATTTTCCTTTCAATAAGTAGTATTTAGGAAACCAATATGTGTTCCATGTATAAAATACCTGGCACTTGAAATTGAGGATAAATGACCAAAAAAAGCTTTTATAAACAGCTAAATTGGAGAAGGCAATGGCAACCCACTCCAGTACTCTTGCCTGGAAAATCCCATGGAGAGAGGAGCCTGTTGGGCTGCCATCTATGGGGTCACACAGAGTCGGACACGACTGAAGTGACTTAGCAGCAAACAGCTAAATTATCCATTCTCTCTCACTTTTGAGGGCAAATATTTATGTAGAGCCATTGTGATTTCAGGGAGAAAAACTAAACCACCACGTCCAGATTCCCCAGCCACTACACCAAACATATCTGTGAAGAAGAAAAACAAAGATGGGAAGGGTAAGTACTACTACTGTAATTTCCTTATAATAGTTATAGGTCAAGTAACATTCAGATTGCTCTAAAATATCTGCATACTGTAAGTAGAAACCACTGATAATATCTGCATACTGTAAGTAGCAACCACCAGGTTTTATTGAAATGGATCTTATTGCTGCCACCTGCCACATGCACAGTTACCACTTTCTGTAGCAACACTGGTAATAATGTAGCACAAGAAATCCATTAGGAGATTTTCACTTCCCTGTCAAAATAGTCCATCCTTTCATTTAATAATGAGTCTCTTGGAAGAATTCAGCCACATTACGTTTTCAGTTCATAGACACTTTATTATGTTGTCCTGGAGTTTTAATATTTTCATAACTGCTTTCCAAATTTGAAGAAAATTGTTAAGGCTAATCTGCTGGCTCTTGATATAAAAAGAACAACTATTGCAAGGTTTTTTACGTTTCTTTTTCCTTTTCTTCTATGTAATAATGGTTCTTAAAGAGGCTGAAAGAAAATCTCTTACAATGCTTTCTCCCTAGGTCATCACAAATCTAATTGACAGGATTGCTCTGTTCAGATAACTTATGTGGAACTAATAAAAATATCTATATTAGACTCTAGAAATTATGACCATTATATCACCAGCACTAACTGAACTATGTAATTTGTTTTATATAATTATAGATGGAACTTAATAAGACCTTTAGTTGTGTTTTATTGTGCTCTTTCAAATAAAATTTTGGTTCAGTTAAAAAGAAATCGCTTTTGTTTCAGGAAACACAATTTATCTTTGGGAGTTTTTACTGGCACTGCTTCAGGACAAAGCTACTTGTCCTAAATACATCAAATGGACCCAGCGAGAAAAGGGCATTTTTAAATTGGTAGATTCTAAAGCAGTATCCAGGTTGTGGGGGAAGCACAAAAACAAGCCTGACATGAATTATGAGACCATGGGAAGAGCTCTCAGGTACGTGAAATTTCTGTAGTTCATTGTGTGAAGAATATTGCTTCTTAAATACTAGAAAGCAGGTAAGTGCTAAAAAGTCAGAGGGTTTTCTTTAGAAATGGTGAATTTTACTATTGAAGTGCTAAAACCACACTACTTATAGATGTGAGTATTTAAATTGAAATATTATTTCAGTCTGGGAACATGTTCTCCTTCCCCCCAAATTCTTCATGCAAATAATGGATATTTTACTTATGAAGAGATCAGAAAATGTTAAACTATCATCAGGCATTGTACATTGATCACAGGCTCATATGTTTTGAGCCATTAAACTTAAATTCAGCACAAAATAACAAATGTTGGTAATGCAGGTACTTAATAAGGGGGTGCATTTTTAAGCATGAACCTCAGGTATGATACATTATGTTGGAATAAATTGATGCTTCAAGAATAATGTTAACCATTGTGAAAATGTTGAACAGAGATGCCTCTTAAACCCACTTTTAGTTTTTCTTTGATCATGTCATTTAGTCGTCAAGATCTGGATATGTTTGAAAAAAACTTAATGGAAACATCCAGATCTGATAACTTGATAACTTTTTAAAACCAGAACTATTTACTTATAGTTTGCATTTTATTTTTTAGCTCACAGTTTTTAGGTTCTTGATTTAATTAGAATCACTGACAAGACTTGAATCACATCTATTTGTACATCACTAAGTTTTATATAGAAAATTGTTTCAGATTAATGAATCGACTTTGAAACAGGTAGGGACATTATAGTAAGCTGCTGCTGCTGCTGCTGAGTCACTTCAGTCGTGTCCGACTCTGTGTGACCCCCTAGACGGAAGCCCACCAGGCTCCCCCGTCCCTGGGATTCTCCAGGCAAGAACACTGGAGTGGGTTGCCATTTCCTTCTCCAATGTGTGAAAGTGAAAAGTGAAAGTGAAGTCGCTCAGTCGTGTCCGACCCTTAGTAAGCTATGGAAGAAAAAATTCCCTTCATTTAGAAATTCTTTTCTCACTTGTTTGTTTCCAACTTTAAACTCTTGTTTATGATTACAAAAGTTTTACTGTGTTGAATATTATTTTAGTTTATGTTTAACCGAATACAATATTGATAAAATTGTCTGTTTCAAATAGGTACTATTACCAAAGGGGTATTCTGGCAAAAGTAGAAGGTCAGCGCTTGGTGTATCAGTTTAAGGATATGCCAAAAGACCTTATTTATATAGATGATGAAGATCCAAGTTGCAGCATAGAGTCTTCAGATCCATCACTGTCATCAACAGCCACTTCGAGTAGGAACCCAGCAAGTCGATCGAGAGCATCTTCAAGTCCAGGAATAAAAGGAGGAGCCACTACAGTTCTGAAACCAGGGAATTCGAAAGCTGCGAAACCCAAAGATCCCATGGAACCTGTGCAGCCGTCCGAGGCTCTGAGGACAGTACAGTCCACACAGACTCCGTATCCTACCCAGCTCTTCAGGACTATTCATGTGGTGCAGCCGGTACAGGCTGTTCCAGAAGCAGAAGCAGCCAGCAGCATGCCAGAGGAGACATTAAATCCTTCCGTTCCAAGTATTAGGTGAGAAAGCTAAAGTGACCGGTGCAGATCATCATGTCGTGTTCTGACAAGAGTCATTATTGGTTAAATGTGGCGGGATTCAGAAGTGAAAATAAAAATGATACAGATTTCAAGCTAGAACTTTTGGTCTACAGATTGTTTCAGCAGCAAGGCATCAGTCCTCTGATTTTATCAGTGATTTGTTATTTTTAAACTTTGACAGCACTTGATGTGATTCTACCAATTTGAATCAGTCCTATATAGCTTTGTATAACTGATTGATCCATATAAGAAGAGATCCACATACAAAAGTCCAGGGAATGGTTTCAGATCTTTTTGAGGACAAAGTTAGAAGCTGTGAAAATTTAAGATAAATTTACGTATAATGACCCTTTCGGATGCATTGAGTTCTAAGAAATTCACATTATTCCTTGGGAAGATAACCATCTTCTCAGATAGTATCCAGAATAGTCAAACAGGTTGGCAGGCCAGGAATCAAAGGTCCTCTTTTTCAGGTTTGTAGAGTGGCAAAGTTGGAGGAATAGTTTTTTGGTTTAATCAAATCAAATCTGCCTCATAACCCCAGAGGCGACATATCTTAACAAAGTCTAACAAAAACTTACACTTTTTTTTTTTTGCAGAAACTTGTGACTGGTTTTGACTAATTTAGAATGGGGAAAAAGGAGGAAGGCAGAAAATCAGGTGGACATTTTCAGGGTTCTGTTTTTTAGTTGCTACTGCTGTGAATTTCCAGAAAATGAATTATAAGAGCCTTTCCAAATCCAATAAATATGATTCTTTTGATTATTTTCATTAGCTGACTCCTGTCTTACAGTTGTATATTCTCGAGTATAAATGCTGGATTTTTATTCAGTTGAAGTAAGCATTACCTAGAATCAAACAGACCTATTAGACCGTTCAGTCTTCCTTGTACGCACCATTAAACTTTTGACAAGTTTAAGAGAATTGAATTATCTTAAATTATTGACGTGTGAGGAGCGTAGGTCACATTGTTCCTATCTTAATTAGACAAGTACTTATTTAACTACGTTTTCCTTTTAATATTTTATTTTTCTCTAAGTTCTGTTGGTTACTTCCGATGACTGAATATCTAATTGGCATTATGTGGCTCCTCCCATTGGTTTCTAGGCTCTTTGTCACTCTTCGTTGTCACTGTGTTTATCTGTGTTGGTAAGAAACATGCAGATCTCTGGGACTCCCTTCCTGGATGGATTCAGTTGGTTTCTTGTTTTTAGCATCTCTGACCACCAAAGGTTCCTTTTTAGACCTTGAGAATAAAAACAAACCAGAAGAAAAATGACAGTAACAAAAACACACAGCTGTAGCTCTGAAAGATAATAAATTATGGTATTATATTGGATACTTTATTACTGTGAATGTCAGTTTCTGAATAAGACTCAATGCCAGGTATTAAAGGGTTGTAATTAAAAAACTTCCTTCCTGTGATTTTCAAGCTGTCTTTGGTATACCTTTCAGAATCTTCATTTTTACATTCTCTGAGAGTTCCATGGGCTTCCCTTGTGGCTCAGAAGGTAAAAAAGAGCTCTGTGGACTCTCTGCTTGATTCCTCCTTCTCCTATTTTTTTCTTTTCCAACCTCTGTGTTATCGATGCCTCTTATTATGTGATGTTTCTGACTGGAGCCATCCTTTGTTTAATGGGTCAAGAGTCAGCATTTGTGGTGTTGCCTTCTTGCAGCTTTTGTTAGGTCTGTTTTGCATACAGAGTGTTGTCCAGTATCCATAGCTTCTACTGCCAGCTCTTGCTCTGCTCAGAATTCCTTCCAGCTGAAGCTGACTGCTTGCCTGTACCATGTTCTGGTAGATAATCCAGGTTTTCAGGTAACTTTAATGCCTGTCTCCTGCTATCCATTTAAATCTGTAGAAGCTACCTTCTATCCACTATCCTTTTTCCAGCACATAACATAGTCTGACACAGAACACTCCTTCATATTCATAGAATTTGTTTGGAAGTAGTATATGTGACTATTCTTTATCTCCTTTTAGAATAATGAGTTCTCTAAGTGGACTACTTATAAAATGAACAAATACAAAATTTAACTCTTCAAACTTTAAAACACAATTTTTTATTCTTTTTTTTTTTTGACTGTGACTTGTGACTCACAGGAGGGATCTTAGTTCCCTGACCAGGGATTGAACTAGGCCCATGGCAGTGGAAGTGTCAAGAACTAACCACTGGACCACCAGAGAATTTCCAAAACACAACTTCTTGTAGAAATTATCATGTGTTTATATGACTATCTGTGTATCTACATTCATTTTTCTAATTGGGGTATAGTTGCTTTACAGTGTGGTGTTGGTTTCTGTTGTACAGCAAAGTGAATCAGTTATAGCCACATACATTCTTAATCATTTGATTTTAAAACGATTCTCCTCTCATTTGGTTGCATTTTATTTTCCTCCCTCAAGTCCTACTTATTTTCACTGTAATTATGCCAACATTTAACTGTAGAAATTTCAAAATACGGAAGGGTTGAAATAGTACATTGAACACCTGTTTGCCATCCAGCTGGATTTACAATTGATATTTGGTTTTTTTTGCCTTATTTGCTTTCTCTCAATATTTATTTGTACCCTTTTTTGTTTGTTTGGGTATTTGTCAAGTCACTTGACATCACCATGACATTTCACCCCTAAATATTTCAGTGTACAACTCTTTAAGAATAGAGACATCCAAAGTAACCATATTATCACTCCTAAGAAAAGTTACAGAAATTTGGTTAGATTCTTGAAAGAATCTTGGCTAGAATCTAGAAAGATTCTTGACTAGTTTTTTAAAAAAACCAAAGACCTTTGAAATATTTTTTTTTCTGTAGTTGAGAGAAGGTATAATACTTAACAACTTAAATTTAGATTAATTATTAAATTAATGTAACAGGAACTGATAACTTTCAAAGCACTCTATATTTCATATATTTTACATATATTAGAGAATCCTTATTGCACAGTGAGGTATAGGTAATATTCAGTATTCCTATTTTACAATTGAGGAAACCGATGCAAAGAGGCCAAGGAGCCTGGTCACAGGTGGAGATGGTGGTGGAGATAGTGTTTTAACGCAAGCAGTTTAGTTTAAAGCAGTGAACTTAATGATCTGACACACTCTCAGTTAATTCACTCAATCACAAGAATGATCACTGTTTTACAAAGAAGCAGCAACATATTTTTTCTCCAGTTTTTGCTTTGCTCATTTCTTTTTATCTCATACAATTGCACATAGAATTATCCCTCAGTATCCTCAGGGGATTATTTCCAGAACTCCCTTCAGATTCCAAAATCTGAGGGTGCCCCTTATGTAAAATGGCTAATATTAACATGTAACCTCCTTATATCCTTCCATATACTTTAAATCATCTCTGGATTATTTATAATACCTAATGCAGTATAAATGCTGTGTAAGTAGTTGCCAGCATGTGGCAGATCATTCAAGCTTTGTGATTTGGAACTTTCTGGAATTTTGGGGGAGGTGAGGCTGGATATTTTCACCTGGGGATATCCAGACTCACCTGGATGTCTCTGGGGGAGGTTGATGTAATCAGTGGAGGTGGAGCCATGAGTATGGAAGGCCAACTGTGCCTATGTTGAAACTGATTAAACCTTTCTTAATTGATTTATGGTATATGTGTTTAGGTTTACAAATCTTAACTTTGGCTTCACAAAAATAAACCTCTAGTAAAGAATTTTCCTAAAATTGTCCCTTGGTAAACTTGGAAGTCCATATACCTACCAAGTATAACTTGTTTCTCTACATTGTTTTTCCAAGCACTAAGTTAGTCTTGCTGCTGCTGCTAAGTTGCTTCAGTCGTGTCCGACTCTGTGTGACCCCATAGACGGCAGCCCACCAGGCTCCCCCATCCCTGGGATTCTCCAGGCAAGAACACTGGAGTGGGTTGCCATTTCCTTCTCCAATGCGTGAAAGTGAAAAGGGAAAGGGAAGTCGCTCAATCATGTCCGACTCTTAGCGACCCATGGACTGCAGCTTACCAGGCTCTGCCGCCCATGGGACTTTCCAGGCAAGAGTACTGGAGTCGGTTGCCATTGCCTTCTCTGGGTCTTTTAAATAAATTAGCCTCTAAAAATATCAATAAATAATGTATCAGTTCAGTTCAGTTCAGTCACTCAGTCGTGTCCGACTCTCCGCGACCCCATGAATCACAGCACACCAGGCCTCCCTGTCCATCACCAACTCCCGGAGGTCACTCAAACTCATGTCCACAGAGTCGGTGATGCCATCCAGCCATCTCATTCTCCGTCGTCCCCTTCTCTTTCCGCCCCCAACCTTTCCCAGCATCAGAGTCTTTTCCAGTGAGTCAACTCGTCGCATGAGGTGGCCAAAGTATTGCAGTTTCAGCTTAAAAGCAATATAATGGAGTAGGAAGAATTGGCATAAAATTCTTGCCCTACAACCCTTGTCAATTATTATATATGACATTGGATTACATTAACTAACTATTCTGTTTCCTCATCTATAAAATAAAGATGATGTTATTTAACTCGACAAGTGGTTGTAACAATTAAATGACACTTCCTGACAGCTGAGTAGATATTCAGCAAAAGCCAAATATTATATTGTGTATCTTTCTTAGCTTCGGAATGTTTGAAGAATTTAAAATAACCAATATTGTACCGTTTGGTTACAAACAGCTTGGGCTTTTTAGAAGTAGTTAACTGTAATGTAACCTTTGTTGTGCAATACAATTATAACCAGACACAACTAACAGTTTAATAATTAACTAAGAAAAAAATTGTTTTAATTCCTGTGGTTGGGAAAAGGCTGGATAATATTTAATCCTTTAAATCTCTGAATTTTTTATTAGTGAAAATTTATTGTTTTATAATTTGTTCAAATAGCCAGTATATTTACATTGCAGGTATTTTAAGTCAGTATATATATTTTCTGGCAGATGGCAGTCAGATGCCCAGGAAAGGGCCATCCTTTTCTGACTTCAATAAAAGGCATTGAATGTCTCGTGGTAGCCCTCATTAGCAACATGGAACTTTTCCAAGTACATTATTGCTTATGCCACACCTGAGAGAGGGAAAAAGAAAGGGGTGTGTGGGTGTATTAGAGTTGTAATTCCCTACTGTTTAAAAATCTAATAGTAAGTATCCCTCTTTACTTGAAGTTATTCAGGACTTAAGTGACAATATGTTGTAATGGTTAAGCACATAGGCTCTGTAGTTGACTGATCCCTTTTCTTATCTAACTGCTCACCTTATGTGAGCTGTTCAGCTTCTTTCTGCATTAATTTTTTTCATGTGGAAAGTTGTGATAATAATACTTATTGGGTGGCCAGGCTATACATATTTATAGATACATTCGGTATGCTTTATATGTACCAAATTCTATTTTATCTGTATGTACAGATACATGAGCTCTTGGCATGCGAAGTTCTTGGATCTTTATTATTTAAAAAATGGTATCAGTCTGTAAGGTCAGCTACCATTTGCAGGCTTAGATTCTACCCAGCATATCTTGATTTTAGGCAGGCAGGAAAAAAGGGACGTACAGTGTATTTTGGAAAAGTGCCCTAGTTCCCAAAGTTATTCTATATCCTTCCAACTGATCACTGCCTGCCCAATAGTATTAGTATGCCTGTTCTTTACTCCTAGCCGTCCCCTGCCAACCTAGTAAATCTTCATTACCTGACTCATATTCTCTTCTAGCAATGTCCTTCAAAAGGGCTGCTGACATCCTGCCATGGACTGATTCTCACAGTGGTGACTGTGGTGACAAACTGAACTTGAGAAACAGTATCCTGCATGTGTGGGTGTGGGCTCCAGCTAGCCCTTGTCTCTCTGCTTCCTCTTAATTTCTCCTGAGTTGTACTGAGTCATCTTCCACCTTACCCATTTGGTTTCTGCTCTAGAATTTCATTTTTCACCTGAGACAGGCCACATAACTATAACTTGCTAAAATTTACCTGTGCTAGTCTCCTGGCAATAATTAACATTTCGTTTACGGGGACTAATCCGGCTCTTAGCCATTTGAAGTAGCAATCCTCTCCCTTTTGCAAAATAGCTTTATAGAATTCAGAGGAAACACAATTGAGATCCAGATGCTGAGTTTGTTCAACAACATTTGTTATGTACTGACAATAGCCATGAATATAAATTTCACAGCTGTGAACTTTTAAAAATTAGATTGACTTATAATACCATTTATGTACCTCTTTGCTTCAATAAATAGAATTAACAACTTATACAAACTGGATTTTATGTTAAAATTGTATCTTTATGATTAAAATTTGTGCAAATTACTTGAGCTGAGAAAACACACCTCTAAAACAGCCTTTGTTTATTTTTGCCAAGATTTGGCCTTACCCTTTGTTCTCTCTGCCATCCTAAAGAACCCTCATGAGTTAATTATATTCATGACTTGTTTTGTATAATATGAGCCGTGAATTATTAAAATTCTTCTAATAATTCTATCACATATACGTTTAAGGTTGAAGTATTGTTTAGTTAATTGAGTGTTTTCTCTATATAATAGAAAAGTGAAGTCGCTCAGTCGTGTCTGACTCTTTGCGACCCCATGGACTGTAGCCTGCCACGCTCCTTCATCCATGGGATCTTCCAGGCAAGAAAACTGCAGTAGGTTGCCATTTCCTTCTCCGGGGATCTTCCCGACCCAGGGATCAAACCCGGATCTCCCACATTGCAGGCAGACTCTTTACTGTCTGAGCTGAAACAGGTTGAAAACAATTATAATCATGTGAAGTTTGGTAGTTTGGTTGAACTTATAGATGACATTATCCCTCAAATATTAAAATGATAGTGAATCCAATGTTTATTTTAAAATTCCTAATTTTCGAAAATTACCTGGCAGTCCAGTGGTTAGGGCTCTGCATTTTGCCAGAGGCTGGAACTGATCCCTGGTCAGGTTACTAAGATCCCACAAACTGCATGGTACAGCAAAAAAAAAAATATATATATATATATATATATATATTCCTAATTTTCTGTCAGGCAGTTTATGTATAACTTCCTTGGGAAAGAAACATTTTGATATCCTCCTTCAACAAAAAATTGCTTCCCCATTTATGTTAATATAGTGCTTTATACAGACTTTTTTTTTCACAGATGGCATTATAGTTAATGGACTGAGAATTTTTTGTTGGCCATTTCTGTATGTGCAGTGTTTAATGCTGGGTCTGGCACAGTGTTTTTCGTTGTGTTGGAAATATCGGGAAGGAGCATTTGAAATGAATAACTCATGTTTTGTTCAAGTGACTTGTCAAGTGTTGTTTTCAACAATGTAGAATATGCTTATTTCCTCACTTTTGTTTTGTAATCTATATAGGACCATACAGACTCCAGCCCAAGTTCCCGTGGTGGTGTCTCCTGGGAATCAGCATTTGCACACGGTAACACTCCAGACAGTGCCAATCACAACAGTGATAGCCAGTGCAGATCCGTCGTCAGCCGCTGGATCTCAGAAATTCATCTTACAAGCCATCCCATCCTCACAGCCCATGACAGTCCTCAAAGAAAATGTGGTGCTCCAGTCGCAGAAGCCAGGCTCCCCTCCCTCCATCGTCCTGAGTCCTGCCCACGTGCAGCAGGTCCTCACCAGCAGTGTCCCGACCGTCTGCAACGGAACGGTCAGCGTGGCCTCCTCTCCGTCCTTCAGTGCTGCCACGCCCATGGTGACCTTTTCTCAGCACAGTTCACAGCTGGTTGCTCACCCACCTGGCACTGTCATCACTTCAGTTATCAAAGCTCAAGAAGCAAAAACTCACATACAGGAAGAAGTGAAAAAGGAGGTTGAAGAAAATGTGAAAGAAGGCACTGAAGAAACGGAGCAGCAGCTACAGCCTTATGTGATGGTGGTATCCAATGGATTTCCTTCTCAGGTAGCTATAAAAAACGAACCACTGGAACCCAGCTCCTTCTGAGGAATATGCCAAAGGAATTACAGATGGTTGTTTTTTAATTGAACGTTCTCGATTGTATGCAAACTATTGATTCTAAGATAAATCCTCCAAACGTTCCTCATTTTGCAGTTACTTGTTAAAAATTAGTAACAGTTAATTTTGACTTTGTTAGATGATGGGGGAAAACCCAGATGTTTTTGTTTGTTCTCCAAATGTTTCAGAATTCAGTTGTGAAGGAACAGGCGTTTTATACTATGAAGACATTCTTTTGAGATTTTTTTCAGTGGTTATATCATAAGCATTTTACAAGCACCATTTTAAATTTTATATTGCATTAGCTTTTCTGATTCTTTTGTAAATACAATACTTAAATGTAAGACATCAGAAAATTTATATAGGAGCTGTTTTCATTCCACTTGTATCAAAGTTTAAGTCTTGACTTTGAAATGCAAGACACCTATTTTATGCTTTATTAAAATTATGATTTCACTTAGATCGACTTTAGTTTGTTGCACTGTATGTTGAGCTGTGCCTCTGTAAAATATAACTTTAAAAACTGAAATGTGCCCATGATAGGGCTGAACCTGTTTCAGAAGCAGGGTAATAGAAAAGCATCAGCCTAAGAGTGGTTCTTCTGCTGACTAGCTGTGTAACTTTGGGCAAGCCACTTGATCTTCTGGGCCTCCTAAGAGGAATGGTGTATTGGATTAGACTCCAACTCCTATCTAGTTCCCATCTAGTTCTCCAATTTCCCATCTAGTTCTAAATTTTATGATTCTGACTCCTATGCTTTATCAATTTATCAAAGTTAGTATCAATTAAAACATTATCAGCTTATCTCTTAATGTAAATATAACTAAAATATTACAGAATATTAATGGCCCTACAAAATTCATTTTTCTATTATCTGTAAGACCTGCTATGAACCTGAATTCTTCCTGAATAGTTTGTTCATTAACTCTTTAGGCCCCTGTGCACTGTGATCCACTAGTAAACTTACGCTGCTGAGTGCTAAATGATATACTGCTATTCTGAAAGAGTCAGGGCTCTTTAAGGGCCCAGAAAGCAACCAAGCCTTGGCTAATCTGACTGAGGAGTCAGTTGCTATAAAACCGTAATTGCTTTATATTTTGGATCTTTTTTTTATTGGGAGTGGGGGAGGGGGAATTATATACAAAGATAATATACATTATATATATCCATGTTTCTAGATTACTTTTTAGATTACTTTTTCATCTGTAAATAATGTACATTTAATTTCACAAGAAAAATTGTTTCCTGCAAATTTTTTAGTATAGCAAAAAGTAATTTTTGTAGATGAAAAAATCATTATGTTTAGAGGTCTAATGTTATATGTTTTCATATTACAGAGTGAATTTGTATTTAAACAAACATTTAAATTTTGGAATCCTCTAAACATTTTTGTATCTTTAATTGGTTTATTATTAAATAAATCATGTAAAAATTCTGTGTTTTTTGTTTTCAAGCAAGTGTTTCTCAGTAGAAAATGTTACTAGTATTACAGTGTTACTAAATGTTTATATAGTAGCTTCCATTAGTCAGGTAAGACCCGCAGGATGTTATCTTCTCAGTTTTCCTTTCTACAATGCCAAATGGCGGTTTCCAGACATGACACCATGGATTACCAAGCTCCAAAAATTAGGAAATAAAATATTCCCAGCAATAATATTAGACACACTTAAAAAAACAAGTTTTCTAATTAGAAATTAGATCAGTTAATTGTTAAACTCAGAAAACACAGAAACAAAAATGTAAGAAAATGAAAATCTCAATCCAATACCTCTATACCTAGTAGTAACTTCCACTTATTCATTTCTTCATATCACTTAGTATTTTTCTGAAATATGGTTTTGAAAGGAGCATTCTTATCTCTGAAGATGGAAGCAGAGAAAAATGTGAAGGAGCAGGCCTCATTAGTTTTCTTGTTTACTACCCTTAGCTTATACCCTTCCGTGCCACTGTTTTACTACAACTTTCCATTCTTCATCAAACCTAGTATATATATGTGTACTGGGGAGATGGGTGATCAAAGTGTGTATATATATGTGTGCATATATACACTTATATTCTTTTCCATTGCACTGTGTCACAGAATATTGAAAACACTTCCCTATGCTACACATTATGGGCTGGTGTTGATCCATTCTGTAATGGGTAGTTTGCCTCTGCTAATCCCAAACTGCCAATCCTCCCCTCTCCTACTCCCCTCCCCTTGGCAACCACTGGTCTGTTTTCTATCTGTGAGTCTGTGTTTGTTCTGTAGATGTTGTTGATTTTTACCGTACTTTAGATTCAACACATAAGCGATATGATCAGGTACTGTATTTCTCTTTTTGGCTGACTTTGGTTACCATGGCAGTCTTTCAGTCCATCCATGTTGTTGCAAATAGCATTATTTCATTCTGTTGATGGCTAATATTCCACTGTATGTATGTACCACATCTTCTTTATCCCTTCATATGTTGATGGACATTTAGTCCATTCATTCTTAACCCTCTGTAGTAGTTCATTTGCCCTATTACCCTGAAATTACTGTTGCAAAGGTCACTAAATAGCCATCAGTTTCCATATTGCCAAATTCTCTGTTTTGACCTTTCCAATATTTGCTAACCCTTTAAAACTCACTGTTTCAAGTCTCTGTTTCTGTCACTTTTGTGCCGACTCTTTCCTGCCCTCTTCTTACTTTTACAGTCGTTTCTTGCGCTGCTGTTGGGCTGCTGCAGAGACTCTCTCAGAGGCCGGAGTCCTCCCACGTTTCATCTGAAGGTCACTGTTCTCCGTCTCTGTGTCTCCTGTCTTCACTTCTTCCCCCTTCAATGCATTCTTCTCCAGTGTAACAGGTGACCGTGTCAATAGATGGATAGAGACAGATATGCATTTCATTATACTTAGCAATGGCAAGCCACTCCAGTACTCTTGCCTAGAAAATCCCATGGATGGAGGAGCCCGGTAGGCCGTAGTCCGTGGGGTCACTAAGGGTCGGACATGACTGAGCGACTTCACTTTCACTTTTCACTTTCACACATAGGAGAGGGAAATGGCAACCCACTCCAGTGTTCTTGCCTGGAGAATCCCAGGGATGGGGGAGCCTGGTGGGCTTCCGTCTATGGGGTCACACAGAGTCGGACACGACTGAAGTGACTTGGCAGCAGCAGCATACTTAGCCATTCAGTGGTTCCTTACAGTCCTCAGATGGAGCTGAGGGCCTGCATGGTCTCATCTTTTTTTTCCCCTTGGTCTCACCTCTTCTGGATCCCAGTAGCAGTATCTTCAAATTTTACTCTCCAAATCATACCATCAGGTAGATTTGGGATGCTTTCAAATGCTTACAACAGTATGAAACTCGTTAGGAGGTTTCCAAGTTGGCTAATTCAGGAGCACAGTAGTGATCCTGAGCAACCAGCTTGCTTCCCTCTTTCTGCTTTACGATCCTCAGTTATTTTGGTTTTGCTTCCAGAATGGCTCCTGCCATGGATGCAAGGTATCTACAGTAGTTCTTCCGTGTTTCTGTTTATCAGTAAGGAAACCTTTCCCAGAGCACCCTGAGCAGCCATCTTTTCAGAGCCAGATTGGTCATATACTCCTTCCTAAGGCTAACCACGGCTGGCCAAGGATGCAGGATTACCATGGATAAGTTAGTCACTGTGTTGGGGAGATAGGTGGTCAAGCAAAATTGGGCTCCACAGCAAGGAATAAGGGAGGAATGATAGAGCCCATCCATGTACTTCCGAAAATGCTCACACCGACAGGAAACATGATTTCCCTCATGTTTCCTGGAGCTGGAGATCAGCCAAAGTCTCATCCAGTTACTTGACCCAGTTCCAGGGTCGCCCTTTCCCCTTGTGTGTTCTGTCTTTAGGGTCCCCATCCTGCCTCTTTCATCTGCCTGGTTATACATACCAGAATCTGTTCCGTAGCATCACACTTCTGAACACCACACTGTCAGTTTAGGTTCCTGGTCTTTAGAAACAGAGATGGATTCTGGTGTTCAGTATAAAAGAAACTTTATCAGAAGAATATTGTGCAGTTCACAGAATAGAAAGACTAGAGAATCAGGGTCAATCTGAATCACACAGCTAAGAACAAATCACAGAACTGTACTGCACAACTGGTCTACCTGTAGCCACCGTTGGCAAAGCACCTGAACACTGAACTGTGTACCACTGTCTCTACTGCTTCAAAACTCTGATCTTGAAACAAGCACTGCTTAGTCCAGAGGGAATAAGCAAGTCCTTCCTTGACTCCTGGTGTTAACTACCAATTTCTGTGATTGGCCACCCCAAAGAATTACTGATACCCTCTATCAGGGCAAACCCAGATTTCTGTGGGATACACAGCTTGGTGATTGGATGGGTGAGGGGGACTTAATTTAGGGAAAACAGAAAAGCAGAATACAAAATTAGTGGGCTGTACTTCCCACTCTGTGTGCTCCCTTTCCTTTCTGGGCCTCTGCACTTGCTGTCACCCCGCTTGGTACAGTTGCTCTCATTCTATTTGGCTAACACCCATCTGTTCTTCAGGCCTCAGCTTAGATATTACTTCCTCTGAGAGCTTTCTCTGAGTCCTTAAAAATTCCCCAGTACTGTCATAGAGCCCTTTATTTTTTATTTTTAAAATATATTTTTAAGCCACACAATGCAGTTTGAGGGATCTTATTTCCCCAACCAGGGGTCGAACCCAGGCCCCCAGCAAGGAAGCATGGAGTCCTAACCACTGGACCACCAGAGAATTCCTAGAGAGCCTTTTAATTTCTCTCATTTGGGCAAATTATACTATAATTGGTGATATGTATGATTCCAACACTACATTATAAAAAGTCAAGACTGTAGTCATTTTAGTATCCACCCGGTCTCAAGGATCTCCCCATGATAGTTACTCGGTATTTATTAAATACATGACTAAGCTACATATTCTTACCTATTTTCATGTTCATGTTCTCAAGCTGCTAACCACCATCTATGTGCCTATGACTGTCCTTATCTGTAGCTGAAAACTTGTTTTATAGTTTTTGAGCTATAATTGACATACAATAAATGGCACATATTTAAACAGTATAAACCCATGAAATCATCACTAATCGAGTAGTGATGTTCAGTGAACACTACCCTAAAATTTTCTTATGACCGTTTGTAACCAGTCCCTTCCTGCTGATCTGCTGTCTCTGTAGATTAGTTTGCATTTTCTAGGATTTTACGTAAATGGAATCATACACTATGCGCTATTTTTTTCTCTGGCTTGTTTCACTTAGCATAATTATTTTCAGGTTCATGCATGTTGTAGTCTATATATCAGCATATTATTTCTTTTATTGCTGAGTATTTTATTCTATATTACATGGATATACTGCAGTGTATCCATTCATCTGTAAGTGGACATTTGGGTTGTTTCTGGTTTTCAGCTATTATCATTAAAGCTGTTATGAATATTCTTGTACCAATCTTTATGCTGGATATGTATTTTCATATCTGTTGGACAAGTACCTAGGAATGGCCTGCCTAAATCATATGGTGGTTGCGCCATCTTACATTCCTGCCAGCAGTGTATGAGGCTTTCAGTTGCTCTACATTTTCTTTTACGTGGTCTTTTATTTTTTTGCCTTTTTAATGGGTATGTAGTTATATCTCATTGTGATTTTGATTTATATTTCCCTAATGACTAGTAATTTTGAGCAATTTTCATCAGCTTATTTGGTATCTATATATCTTCTTTGATGACTTGGTTTTTCAGTTTTCTTGCTCATTTAAAAATTCTGTTGTTTTCTTATCACTGTTTTGAGAACTCTATTCTGAATACAAGCTCTTCATCAGATATATGACTTGAAAGTATCTTCAAAGTGCAGAAACTTTTAAATTTTGGTAAAGTCTCACATCAGCTTCTTTTATGGATCATGCTTTTGGCATTGTATTTAAGAAATCTTTGTTTAACCCAAGGACACAGACATGTGTTTTCTAGAAGTTTCACAGTTTTAACATTTAGGTCCATAATCCATTTTAAGTTAGTTTTTGTAGATGATGCAAGGTATGAATTGAAGGTCACTTTTTTTTTCCTTTTTATATCAAATTTGTTGAAAAGATCATCCTTTTCAATTGAAAAGTCCAGAAGACTAACTTATTCAACTATCTTCTCTGCCCTGAATTACCTTTGGACCTTTGTTGCAAATCAGTTGTATATATTCATATGAGTCTACTTAGGGACTCTCTTTTCTTTGCTATTGATTTGTCTGTCTTTGTACCAACACACAAGGTGGATGTGTTGAAATCAGCTAGTGTTACTTCTCCAACCCTGTTATTTGCCCATTGTGAGTCTTTTACATCTCCATTTAAATTTCAGAATCAGTTTGTCAACTTATAAAATGGAAAAAGTCTTTGAGATTTTGACTGCAATCAGATTGAATCAATAGATCAATTTGGGAAGACCTGACATTTTAATATTGAGTCTCATATTCATGAACATAGAATATTTCTCCATTTGTTTAAGTGTTCTTTGATATCTCTCAGCAACATTCTGTAATTCTCAGTGTATATGTTCTGCACATCTTTTGTCAGGTTTAATTTTCAGTATTTAATAGTTAATGCTATTGCAAATATCATTTTTAAAATTTCAAATTGATTATTCATTGCTGATTTTGTTGTCTTTTCTCCCTATTTTATTGAAGCATAAAGTGCATAAATCTTAAATGTGTTCAATTCAGTTCAGTTGCTCAGTTGTGTCCGACTCTTTGTGACCCAGTGAACCGCAGCACACCAGACCTCTGTCCATTACCAACTCCTGGAGTTTACCCAAATACATGTCCATTGAATCAGTCATGCCATCAAACCATCTCATCCTCTGTTGTCCCCTTTTTCTGCCCTCAATCTTTCCCAACATCAGGGCCTTTTCCAATTAGTCGGCTCTTTGCATCAGGTGGCCAAAATATTGGAGTCTCAGCTTCAACATCAGTCCTTCCAATGAACACCCAGGATTAATCTCCCTTAGGATGGACTGGTTGGATCTCCTTGCAGTCCAAGGGACTCTCAAGAGTCTTCTCCATTACCACAGTTCAAAAGCATCAATTCTTCGGCGCTCAGCTTTCTTCACAGTCCAACTCTCACATCCATACATGACTACTGGAAAAACCATAGCCTTGACTAGACGGACCTTTGTTGGCAAAGTAATGTCTCTGCTTTTTAATATGCTGTCTAGGTTGGTCATAACTTTCCTTCCAAGGAGTAAGCATCTTAATTTCATGGCTGCACTCACCATCTGCAGTGATTTTTGGAGCCCCCAAAAATAAAGTCAGTCACAGTTTCCCCATCTATTTGCCATGAAGTGATGGGACCAGATGCCATGATCTTAGTTTTCTGAATGTTGAGCTTTAAGCCAACTTTTTTACTCTCCTCTTTCACTTTCATCAAGAGGCTCTTTAGTTCTTCTTTACTTTCTGTCATAAATGTGTAACTCGAAAAATTTGACACCTGAATGAAAGTCACTCAGTTGTGTCCGACTCTTTGCAACCCTATAGACTGTGGCCCACTAGGGTCCTCTATCCATGAAATTCTCCAGGCAAGAATACTGGAGTGGATAGCCATTCCCTTCTGCAGGGGATCTTCCTGACTCAGGGATTGAACCTGGGTCTCCTGCATCATTAATGTAATTATCACTCTAGTCAAGATACATAACATTTACCACATCAAGAAGTCATTCTCATGGCCCTTCCCAGCCAGGAGATCATTCTTTGACGTCCCTCACAATGTTTTTTCTCTTCATATAAATGGGACTCAACCAGGATGTACTCTGGCTTCTTTAACTCAATATTATGTGTGTGAGGTTCATCCATATTGTTGTGTGTACTGATAATTTATCCTTAGTCTTCACTCTAGTATTTTTCTTCTGTGAAAGAACATTTAGATTATTTCCAGTTTTTGTTGGTAATGCCAATCAGTATTTTTTAAGTATATTTTAAGTAGTCTTTAATTTCTATTAAAGGTATAATGACTGCATGAACATAAGTATTCTTTTCTCTCGGGCATATGCCTACTGGTAAAATTCTTGGGCAAGATGGTATATGTATGACTAGCTTTAGTAGATAGTGTCAAAGTTTTCTAAAGTAGCAATACCAATTTACACTCTTACTAGCAATATATGAAAGTTATAGGTGCTCTATATCCTTGTCAGTGCTTGGCACTGGAACTCCTTTTAAGTCCTTTTGGTGGGAGTGTTTAGTACCAAATTATTATTTTACTGTCCCTTGATACGGCTATTGATGTAGAACTTCTTTTCATATGCATATTGGCCATTTAGAGAACATCTGAAAACCAACCAAACTAGTTAACATTAACAGACTAAAGAAAAATACACATGGACATTTCAATAAAGGCAGAAAAAGCATTTTAATATTGAATGCTTTCTTCCTAAGTGTTACAACCAGGACAGGAAGTCCATCATCACTACTTCTATTCAACACTATCGTAGACATTCAAACCAGTGACAACCAGCAAGAAAAATAAAAGGTATAATGACTGCATATGAAGACGTTTACCCATCTATTCACAGATGACAAGACAGTGAAATGACAGAAATTCTAAAAGAATCTACAAAATATTATCTAATAAGGGAAATTACATATAAGAAATGATAAATGAGCTTAGCAGGATTGTTGACTATAAGGTCAATATGTAAAAATCAGCAGTGTTTCAACAAATACTAGTAACAAACAGAATATTAAAAACTTAAAATGCCATTTAAAAAGCATAAGAAAACTCCAATACCCATGAATAAATCTAACGAAAGATATGTAAGACCTCTCCACTGTAATCTACAAAACACTGCCAAGAGAAATTAAAGACTACTTAAATAAATGGGTAAGTATATTACATTCATGGACTGGAAGAAATACAAAGATGTCAGGAAAAAAAAATGGAGGCAACCAAAATGTCCACTGACAGATCAATAGATAAAGAAGATGGGGTATATAGATATACAATAGACTGCTACTCAGCCATAAGAGAGAACGAAATTAATAATGCCTTTTTTTCTTTTTGCGGCAGTATGGACAGATCTACATAGATTACCGTACTAAGTGAAGTCAGGCAAAGACAAATATCATATGGTATCACTTATATGTGGAATCTAAAATATGATACAAATGACCTTATTTAAAAAGCAGACACTGACAGACATAGAAAACAAACTTATGGTTACCAAAGAGAAAAGTGGAGGAGGGAAAAATTAGCAGATCCAAACTACTAGATATATAAAGCAAACTGCTTGTACAGCACAGGGAACTATATTCAATACCTTGTACTAAACTATAATGGAAAAAATATGAAAAGGAATATTTATCTATCTGAATCACCTGTGTACAACAGAAAGTAACATGATGCCAAAATTAACTATATTTCAATTTTAAAAAATACTAGGATGTCAGTTTCCCCAAATAAATTGATCTATAGATCCAATGTAAGCCCAATTAAAATCCTAGTAGAGTTTTTATAATTGTTTTTTGGAAATTGACAGGTTCATTCTAAAATTTATAAACAAATGGAAATAAGTTTTATAAAATGTATAAAATAAATACAAAGGACTTTGACTAGCCAAGATTACCATGGCAATACTGAAAAAGTTATAGGGCTTTAAGTGTCCGACTCTTTGTGACCCCATAGACTATACAGTCCATGGAATTCTCTAGGCCAGAATACTGGAGTGGGTAGCCTTTCCCTTCTCCAGGGGATCTTCCCAACCCAGGGATTGAACCCAGGTCTCCCACATTGCAGGTGGATAGCCACCAGGGAAGCCCAAGACTTATAAAGCTACACTAATTAAGATAGTGTGGGAGATGGTTAGGCAGACCAATGGAATGAGAACCTGGAAATAGACCCTCATATATCTGGTTATCGACTTTACAACAACTGTGCCAAAAATATTTACTGGGGAAAAGAGCAAATGACAGTCTTTTCAGTAAATAGGGCTGGGTCAATTGGATATCCATAGGGGTGGGGGGAGGAGGAATCTTGATCCTGACTTCAAACCTTTTATAAAAATGAATAAATCTGGCTGTGAAAGGTAAAAATGTAAAGCATTTAAGAAAACACAGGTGACTAATTTCATGGTTTTGAAGCAGGCAAAGTCTTATGTATGATACAAAGAGTATTGATCACAAAAAAGAAAGATCAGCAAATCCAGACAGTTTTACTTCAATTATTCCTTTAATTCTCACCATACCCTACAATCACTGACCTATTTAAGAGACACTTTGCTTCAGGGGTAAAGAATCCACCTCCTAATGTAGGAGCCCTGGGTTGGAGCCCTGGGTTCGATCCCTGGGTGGGGAAGATCCTTTGGAGAAGGCAGTGACAACCCACTCCAGTATCCTCGCCTGGGAAATCTCATGGACAGAGAAGCCTGGACGGCTACAGTCCCTGGCGACGGAAACAGTCAAACCCCACTGAGCAGTAAGCACACATTGGCCTGTAGTACAGCAGTTGTCTCCCAACAACTGTTCTGTTCCCTTTAATCATTCTTCTATTGTTGTTGTCTAGCCGTGTGTCTTCCATAGTACAGACAGAATAACAAACAGAAGTATAATTTAACCGTTAATGCCTTTTTCGAGTAAAATTCCTATAATGGTTTAGCATCTTTAAGTGAATTCCATTCAAACTTCTCAGCGGAGTACACCTAGTCCTTATGACCTAGTATGTACCTACCTCTCCACCTAGTCTGCTTCTAGCTTGAATTTTGGTTCTATAACTTGAGTTCACATCATCACTTTCTAACACGCGTCCTATTCTGTCTGAATTGCCTGTTTCCTTTCCTTCACCAACTAATTCTTAGTCTTCCTGCCAGACTGAGGCTCAGTTACAACCCACGAGGACTCCATCCGTATACATTACATTCAGTGGTGTTCCTCCTTGCTAGCACATCAGTTGACTACCGGAGAAGGCAATGGCAAGCCACTCCAGTACTCTTGCCTAGAAAATCCCATGGATGGAGGAGCCTGGTAGGCTGCAGTCCGTGGGGTCGCTAAAGGTCGGACACGACTGAGCGACTTCACTTTCACACGTTGGAGAAGGAAATGGCAACCCACTCCAGTGTTCTTGCCTGGAGAATCCCAGGGACGGGGGAGCCTGGTGGGCTTCCGTCTATGGGGTCACACAGAGTCGGACACGACTGAAGTGACTTAGCAGCAGCAGCAGCAGTTGACTACTGCCCTTTCATTTTCAGCCTTTAGAACAAAGCTGGAGGGTGTTAACACCACTGAATCCGCGGACTTTAAGTTTAGATTTCGGATGGAGCACCCTCCAGTTCAGTTCCTTGTCCGTCTCTATTAATTAGGGCTCACTCCCACGCCTTCCTGCTCCCCGGCTCCCGCCGCGGTGGAATTAGCTCTAAGTTTCTTCTACTGGAATTGCATGGGTCGAGGGGCACTGAGGGAGGAGCAGCACTGAGAAACTTCAGGCTCCCTCTCTCCTTTCGGCGCCTTCGGATGGTACACGTTTTTCTTGTACCTGGGAAGCCAAACGGGGAGAAAGCCTCGGCCTGTGAAGTTTGGGGGAACCGAGCGGTCCACCCGAACCGGCACCAAAAGGCCTAACTCCAGTCTAGCCATTGTGAGGGCAAAGCGACTCCCGGCGAGCCCGAAGCCCTCGGGGCTCCCGGCGCCAGGATCCGGCGTCAACGGGCCACCCTCCGGAAGTGCCTCCCGGAAAAGAACACGTAGCCGAGAGCGCCGCGGGTCGCGAAAGCCTTGGCCGCCTCTGGGGAGCCATGATGAGAGCCGTAGGGGAAAATGGAGCTCGACGTGCCGTGGGTAACCGACACACGTACGAACGTCTCCCAAACGCCACACGTTCCTGAGGGGTCACTGTACAGTGCAAGGGTCCTACCGAGTCACCGCGCCCGGAGGCTCTCGGGTAGTGCGCGTGCGCCCTAGGGCCGAGGGCGAGTGTGGCCCGCCGCAGCCTCCGTAACCATGGCTGCGGCGGGGCGGGGCCTGCGCGGCCGGCCGGTGGCCGGCGGGGCGGGGCCCGGAGAGCCGGTCCTCCACGGTCCCAGCCCGCCCCGCGCCCGCGTTTCCCCTCCCCTCCCCCTCCCTCAGCACGCCGCGCGGCTGCTCGTTGGCTACTTAGGACGGAAGCTTGGTGGGTGATTCTCCAGAAGTTTCCCCCTTGGGCGGCGGCGACGGCGGCGGCGCTGGTAACCCCGGGAAGAGCAGCTCCGGCGGCGGGAACCGTGGCGAGTAGAGATGGCGGCGGCGGCGGCGGGCCCTGCGGCGGCCGCGAGGTGCGTGTTTTCCCTTCTCCTTGGTGTCATTGGCATCCCCCCGCCCGTTGCCTTGGTTCGTGAGCCCTGCTTGAAGTCGTTCTTTTCCTGGCAGGTTGTTCCGGAGCTTCTCAGACGCCCTCATCGAGCAGGACCCCCAGGCGGCGTTAGAGGTGAGACCGCCTTTGGCGTGGGGCAGGCGCCCGCGTCGGGCTCCTCCCGGCTCTGTCTTCCGGGGGTCGGGCCGCTGCTTCCCCTGTGGGTCAGCCCCGATGTTGACAGCCTCCGCCCCTTCTTTTTCGGTCCCGCGGCGGCCTGCTTACGTTGGATCTTTCGTCGTGTCCCCTTTCCACCGCTGGTCCCTTTATGCATCCTTGGAGATCCTTAGCGTAACCTTCTTCTGTCTTAGGGGTAGAGTTAACCTGCATCGTGGGCCTCAAGGGGCTTTCTTTTTTTTTAATGGCATTTGTGACTAGAATAGAAAGTGAAATCTCAGCTCGATGTTTGTTCATTCGGATTTTCGTTTGTTGGTCATCCTTGATTATTTTTATGTACCAGGCTGTGTGCTGAGTGCCCGTCTGAGCTCACACCACTAGGACAGAAACCTTTCCCCCTTGTGTGCCTGAAAATTTCCAGGCGTCCCTGTTTCTGTTCATTATTCACTCATTTGTTTTGTTTCTCAAAACAGGTTCCTGGGGGTGCTGCTGTGTGGAAGGCACTGGTTGCTAGGGATTAAAGTCTTAATTTATACAGTTAAATGACTTATAAAGCACTTGATGTGCAGAGAAAGGCTATAGAGCTGTAAAGAAACCAAAAGATTGCGTTAAGTAATAATTTGAAGTAATACGGAATACGTGAGGCAGTGGGTCTCAAAATTAGCCAGGGGTTTCTTGTTTTGAAGCTTAAAAGGAGAGGAGACTTTGTTTTGCTGTCCTAATCTAACATATGTAAGGTTAGAGATTTGAGGCAAGAGAACCTCTCTCTTGGCTGTGACTTCTGAAAGAAATTGACTCATGGTTAGTAGAGGAGGTGACATTTGAGAAGAGGCACGAGGCAGCGAGCTTGGAAGCTCTGCGGAAGGATTATTTCAGGCAGGAAGAGGAGCCAATGTCAAGATCGTGAAGTAGGAGTGAAGTTGGCCTGCACAGCTAGAGTGGGATGAAAGCAGTGAGAGGAGGTGGAGAGGAAGGCAGGGCCGAATCCATTGGTGCCTTTTATCTGTAGCTTGGACTATATTTTGGGGGGGGGGGGTTGGGGTATGAAGACCTTAAAATGAAGCGGTTGATTACTCCTGTGCTGGGATGTTTTCTAGTGATTCTTCTGGGGTCACTGTTAGAATAACGTTACCAGAGGCACTGAGAATTTTTCTCTACAGTTCCTTATTTCAGTTAAGTAGCTGTTTTCAGAGTCTACATTTATATGGTCCTCTTAGGCCCTGTGCCTTCTTTGGAAATCTAGTTTATGTAATAGTTGCTATTGAAAAATATTAATATAATGGATTCTTTGTCATTTTACATCTGACTTATTTTACTTTTAAAATTATGTATTGACGTGTGGTATGCAACACAAATCTAGAGTTTCTTCCCAGCCAATAATTCCTCTTACCCATCTTTTCTGAACTCCATCACCATCAGTTAGTTTTCCTTGGACTTCATACAGACAGTATCATACAGTATCAAACAACATCAAACTTAGTTGAGTGTAGCTACTCTGTCTTGCTTTAGACATTATGTGAGATACATCCATAAGTTTGTGGGAAGGGATAATTCTTTTTCATTGCTGTGTAGTATTCCACTGTATTAATATAGCACTGTTTAACAGTGGACATTTGGGATAGTTCTAGTTGTTAGCTAGTATGAATAAAACCACTATGAATTTTCTTATACATGTATTTTGCTGAACACATGCGCTCCTTTCTTTTGAGAGTGCAATTTTTTTTTTCCTTCTAGGAGTGAAATTGCGTAGTATAGGTGTGTGGTTAGCTTTAGTACATTTGTCCTTGAGGTGTGGTTCTTGGACCAGCAGCATTAGCATCACTTAGGAATTCCTTAGAAATGCAAATTCTTGGACCGCCCCTCCCCCCCCAGATTTTCTTTCCTCTTGCGGGGGGGCACCATGTGATGTGGCATCTTAGTTCCCCAACCAGGAATGGAACCCATACCAGCTGCAGTGGAAGTGAAGACTGCCAGGGAATTCCCGACTGCAGATTTTCTGAACATACTTATGGCTCCTGTAGGCCAGTACTCCTTACTCTTCCTTTTTACAGAAGGAAACAGACCCAAGGAAATCCAGGTGATCCATCACGGAGCTATGTACAGCCGGGTAGAGGCAGAATAGGGGCCTGAGGACAGGAGATTCCTGCTCTTAGTCTAGTGCTCTTGTGGTTTCCAAAAGTGTTATCTCCAGACCCTCTGCAGGAGCATCACCTGGGAATTTGTTAGAAATGTGAATTCTCAGGACCTGCCATGGACCTGAGTGAGAAACCCAGAGTGGGGAGGATGATCATGGTAAGAACCAGCCTGTTGTTAAGAGGAAATGTCCTTTTTAAATCTTGAGATGATCGTCTGAGTTAAACAGGTGAGTGTTAACTACTAGATAATTGGTAATAATGAGTAGGGCCGGAACCTTGATGAGAAGAGTCAGTTTCCCCCTCGCTTTTCCCAAGGGCTGGTTTAAAGTAACTGTTTTGAAATTAAGGTCACTAGGTATTATAGCAGTTAAAATGTCACATTTTCATATAACACCATCCTATTAAGAATAAAGAGAAAGTGTATCAAGCTGATTACATGTTTCATTAAACAAACAATGTATATTAGTGTAGAAGGCTGTACTGGGAGCCAGCAATCTAAAAATGAAAATAACTCTAGTAAGGGAGTTTGCAGTCTAGAGTAGAGAGGCAAGTCAGCAGGTCATTAGAATATAAGATAAATGCTCTAGTGGAGTGGTGTATAAGGTACAGTAGAATAGAGGCCAGCTGGGGAAGTAAAAAAAAAAATCTTTGCAGAGAAATTCTCAGTTCAGCAAAGAGAGAAAACGTTTATGTGGATCATAAGGATCTTTTGAGGCCCAGTATGAGTGGTGCTTAAGAGCTTTAGCTCTGGAATCAGACTGCTTGGGTCTACCATATCTTGGTTTCAGGAAAGTTCTGGCTATCACTCTTCTTGATCAGACTTCCTGTCTGTAAAATGGGACTAACTGGGACCACTGGAAAGGATAATCATAATAAGTAATGTAAGGTCCAAGGGTGAGGCCCTTGAGGTAGGCATCTTGGAGAGCCTTGCTCTCTAGGTTCTCACCCCACTGGCTCTGTTACTCAGGTGTGTCGGACTCAGGCCTGGTGTAGGGCCTTTGGACTTGGAGCAGTTCTTTTGCCTAGAATGTCCTCTCTATTGATTATTGTTTTGCTTAGAAATGCTCGTCAGTTTAGATTTCATCTGAAATGTCACCTTCTCAAGGAAGCTGTCTTTTTCTGACTACTTTATCTGAATGAGGCCCCAATGTAAGCTTCAGGGGAGCAGGGGTTTTGTGTTTCTGGTTACCACTGTGTTCTAAGGGTAGTGCCTATGATGTGGTAGGCACTCAGATGTATTAAATGATTCCTACTGTAATTCTTGGAACAGCTGTGCAGTGCATTTTACTAACAAGGAAGCTGAGGCTAAAGAGATGAACTTACTCAGGTTATCGAGTTTAGAAGCAATGAGTCTTGGGTTCAGGGCATGAAGCTGATCCTCTGGAGGATTGAGGTGTATGATATAATTAAATGTTGGTGAGCTGACTTTGAAGTAGCTGACCACAGATAGCTTTGTTGAGGGCATAGCAGGTTGGAATAAAACATACCAGTTCTACATGATTATGTGATTTTTCTCCAGCACTGCTTTTTAGGAAGGGAGAAGGCTTGGTATTCTTGTTTATCCATGATTGGGGATTAGCTGTGACTGGAAGAAAGTGGAAAGTGGAGATAGCATGAGACACCTAGAGCTAAAGGCCTTTAGATATTCGGTCAGTCTGAGCAGTCTGCTTTTGCTTTTAATCTTAACAAGTTACCTTTCTTAGCATTTTAAAAGAGCCTAAAGCTCTAAAGATTTGGAAGTTAGTTTTCCAAGATCGAAATCATAAACAATGTTAGTTCCTTAAAAAGTAGTTTTCCCCCTGTAGTTCTGTGTTATCAGGGTACTTACTTTTTTTACCATTATCTTGGTAAAGATTTCAGTGTAATTATATTTTACACTTAAGTAGATTTCATTACTTTTGAGAATGATAAATTGCTCAACTATAACGACTCGTGAGAAATACTGTATCTTTGGATATGTTTCATGTAAGTCTGCGTTAAATAGCCCTTTTGCTGCTGTGATTCAAGTGTTGGCACTGGAGTCCTTGCCTTTTGCGATACCTGCCTTCAGTCAGCAGCCAGTGAGTAGCAGCTGTTGTCACAGAGGCAGTAGCAACACTGGAAACACGCCCCAAGTCAGAGGTAGTTCAGACAGCACAGTTAACTTAACCTTTTCTGGCTTTATTATATTGTATATTCCATATTCAAAATAAAAGTTTATTGTTGTATTTTGTTTTTTTTTTTTTTTTAGGTAATTAATTTATTTTTTATTGGAGGCAAATTATTTTACAATATTATATTGGTTGGTTTTGCCATACATTGATATGAATTTGCCCTGGGTTTACATAAGTTCCCCCTCCTGAACCCCCCTCCCACCTCCCTCCTCCCTTTATCCTCCCTCTGGGTCATCCCCACATGCCAGCCCCGAGCATCCTATAACATGCATTGACCCTGAACTAGTGATTCGTTTCACATATGACAACATACGTGTTTCAATGCCATTCTCCCAAATCATCCCACCCTCACCCTCTCCCATAGAGTCCCAAAGACTGTATTTTATTCATGACATACAAGTTGGTTTGTTATAAAGTTCGGTTTGTGTTGGGTGATTTGGGGTAACTTTTTTTTTTTTATTAACAAGGAAGTAAGTCAGTTGCTTATTTAACCTAATCATCCTTATCACCTAATCACCCTTGCTTCTTATCCAACGATTGGTTTGTGTTTTTAAAGGTCATTTGCAAGTGGGTTGTTCAAAATTCAGGAGTTTATACCTGACTCCTTAAGAAAAGGAATATTTTATGCATCTGTGAAACTCCAGTGTCTGGCCTGTGTTTGTTCCAAAATATGTTTAAAAATACTTTTTGAATTGATGAACCTGATGTTGTTATAATACGACAGCCTTTTTGACCTATAGTATACCTATTCTTGGTGAGGAGAGGTTGGAAATTTGATTTAGGGAGTAGGTACATAAGAAGCCATCAGCTGTTTTCCAGATTGTTTGAAAGTTTAGTGCAAGATGGTGTTTTTAGCTTAAGTATTTCATTAGGAAGCATTGTGTTAATACAGATGTTAGATGGCTTGTGAAAGAAACTTGGAGTAAAGGAATTTTACCCGGAGGCTGTGTATAGTGGTTCAAATTTGGTTTGGAGTCAGATAGACGTGGACTTGAATCTCGTCTCTGGCGCAGTCCCTGACCAGGATGGGAGGAAATGGAGTTTTGCCACACACTGTAGTGTGAAGAGCATTGCGGTGAGAGGGTGGAGGGTCGGAAGATGTTTGAGGAACAGTGAGCAGGCCATTGTGGAACAAGGGGAAGAGCTTTAAAGAGATGAGATAAGAAAGCGTGGAGGATTCTGTCAAGGAGGGCCTTAACTGATCATTGGTGCACTTGGGCCTTTGCTCTGAGTCAGCTGGTAAGGCATCGGAGAGTTCTGAACAGAGATATAGTAACAAGATCTAGTTTTCATTACTGCTTGAATCAGGGTGATAGGGGTTAAGATGGTAAAACATTGCTTTAGATTTTAGGTATCTTGGATTGTAGATATATGATTACCAAGTATAATGTACATTGCTTTGTGAGAATCACACTACAGGGTTTAAGCAGAGCCCCATGTGTGGCTGTTGAAGTAATTTTGCTTAACTAAGAAATCCCTAGGATGTGTGGGTAAATGACTGTTGAATCAAAGCCTTCCTCTTTGCCTTTTGCGAAAGCGTTTGTCCTTGGCCTCCCCAATCATGCTCTCTCTTCTTGCATCGTTATTGTTCCCGCTGACATATACTATGACTGCCCAGAGTGGCAGAAGTTTTAATTGTTCTGTTAATTCTTGATAGTAGCTACCTATGAGATACTGTATCTGGCTGGGCTTTTGACAGAATGTAATTTCTTAGGCCATTGACAAGAGGATAGGAGAGGGCCAGGTAAGCTTGCTTATGTATTTATTGGTTCCATTAACCTCCTGAGCTCTAGATATAACTTTCAGTTCTTAAAAATTATTGGACAGCTTCACATTTTCTAGGGAACTTAAATTCTACATGGTCTTTGAGTCTTCTCCAAATTAGAAGAAGGAGAAAATCAGTGATGGTCAGTATATATCAACTAAACTCTTCAGAATAAATGAAGTGATAATAATTACCATTTATTGAGTTCCTACTGTAGGCTGGAAACTGCTAAGTGCTTTGCATAGATATTACATTCGATTGTGAGCCTTCAAGGGGAGATGGTGGGATATTGATCCTCTTGCAAAGAAAGGCTCCAAGCTTGTTTCCCTGTTATCTTTCCTCCAAATAGCTTGGGATAATAGGTTATTTTATTAAAGATCATGTTTAATTAGAGTTCAGTGACTTTTAAAAAACATTTACTGACACTCAGCATGTTTGTATTTGTAGGAGCTGACTAAGGCTTTGGAGCAGAAACCAGACGATGCACAGTATTTCTGTCAAAGAGCTTACTGTCACATTCTTCTTGGGAATTACAGTGGTAACTTTCCTTACAAAGTATATTGTCTCTATAAGTAACTTACACACTTTGCCCAAGATACAATGAATCGTAAAATAGAGGTTATTTTCTGGGACTTTTAACTTGATCTTTCATACAAGGTGAAGTAGCCAAAATACGACAAGCATTATGTTGCGCATCACTCATTTAAGTTTTACGGTTGTCCATTCTTTCTGCAGTGGATGTAGAATTTGTAAGATTTCATTTTTGGTTCTTGGATGTTCTAACAAAAGATGCATCACATTTACTAATTTACAGAGCATTTGAATGAATTCTCTTGTTCTATTTTTTATGAAAAGAATGTATTCTATATTCTGTAATTTTAATTATTCTGGATAGATAATCTGAGTAGGGAAAAATTAAATACCTTGAGTCAAATTATATGAATGATGTTAATGAAATTATCTGAACTTTGTGATACAGAGCTTTATTCATTTCCTGAAGAGCTTGAAGGATAGGTCAGTAGGACTGTATGAGAGTAATTTTATCTCAGATTAGCTTTTCCTATTTTAAAGTCATTTGTCCATTTCACCAGCTTGAAAACTTAAAAATCTGAGACTAATTGAAATTTTGTGTGTAGTATTTCTTAGGTTCCATAAGTAACTGACCAAAAAACCCACTTTTTCATCTGCAGATGCTGCTGCTGACGCAAAAAAATCCCTTGAACTTAATCCAAATAGTTCCACTGCTCTGCTGAGAAAGGGGTAGGCAATAACTACTCTTCTTGTTCAGACTGGACTATATATGGTTAGATGAATTAATTGTAAGCTTTTTTTCCTCTTTTTTTTAAAATATTTATTTTAGTTGGAAGATAATTACTTTACAATATTGTGATGGTTTTTGCCATACATCAGTATGAATCAGTCATAGGTATACATGTGTCCCCTCATCCTGAACTTAGCCTCCCTGTAAACTTTATGTAAATAGTAAACTCTGTGTTTATGCATTTTATAGCCGAGATAGGATTCAATTTTTGGTATATTTTATACTTTTATTGTATTAACTGCAGTATGTAATGAGATACACAGTTTGTATGTGTGTGCGTATAGTTTAAAATAGTGATGATTGATGTAATTGCAGGGTATAGATGAAACTGAATGATTTCAAATCCCTTTTTTGTGTCATCATTTGAAATTTACTGTTTAACTGGCTAGAGAAATCTGTTTCTCCCCTAAGCTGTACAGACTACATTTAGAGTCGACTCTGTGTCTGTGTACTTTATATCCCAGCTTGTTTCTGTTAATAAGTGCAACTTTATTTTTTAAAAACCAGAAACTTTTTTAATTCCTTAGTGAAACTATATTTTGGAATAATCAAGTATGTACAACTAAGAAATTCCTCTGAAATGAGTTCCACATTTTTAATGGGAATTAGATGTTACCCTGGTGACCCAGATGGTAAAGAATCTGCCTGCAATGCAGGAGCCTGGGTTCTCAATCCCTGGGTGAGGAAGATTCCCTGGAGAAGAAAATGGCAACCCACTCCAGTATTCTTGCCTGGAGAATCCTATGGACAGAGGTGCCTGGTGGGCTACAGTCCATGGGGTCACAAAGAGTCAGACACGACTGAGCGACTGACACACACAGATGTTATAGTAGAGTATTTTAGAACATCTGTTGGGTTATTAACATGCTTAAATTCTTTTAAAACTAGTTTGTTTTTTTAAGAAAGAAAGCTATGTTTCATGATCTTATATGTGTGTGCTTGTTTTTAATATGCTCACACAGAATATGTGAATACCATGAAAAAAACTATGCTGCTGCTCTAGAAACTTTTACAGAAGGACAGAAATTAAATAGTAAGTATTATAATTATATGTTAGTAAACTAGTCCATTATATCTGTGTATCTTAAATACCATAGCTGAATCTTGTTAGTATAATCTCAAGTTAATTATAGAAACACTTTTTCTCTCTTAATGTCATTTCGTGTTGATTGCAGAGTTTGAGTTTACTTAAAATTTGATTACATTGGCCTTTCTAAGCATTTAAATCACAGAACACTGTATCATTAGAAGCAAAAGAGCTATTTAAACACTCGGTGTGTTCCCAGTACTGCTCTGGCTTTTTATTTTTTCCTGATGGACAAGCGGAAGTTTAACTTGCTGTCACGTTCTGAAGTCTATTTAAGTTATTGTTCAGATTGCTGAGATAAGGAGATCTTAGAACAGAGATTTTTATGAGAGGTGAAGTGTAAGTTTGGGTGAAGTATGATAGGGTATAGAAGAAACATGGAACTTTGAGAGTATTGTGAATTTCTAATACCATCTGTTTGAGAGAAATAGATGAAAATTATCCCAACAGTGTGGGTATCTATGTACAATATATAGAACTTAAGAGCCCAGTATCAAAAAAAATCTGCAAAATACAAAACGTTGTCAGTAATCTTGTAGTTAATTATCGACAACGTAGTCTTAATTGCGTTCTCTCGCTTTTGTCTCCGTCTTATGATAAAGTGCTAACCACAGTTCTCTAAGGTAGTAGCTCCCAGCTGGGGATGGTTTTCCTCCGTGGGGGATGTTTGGAGTGTCTGCAGTGATTTTTGGCTCTCCTGCCTGGTGGATGGGGGTATCCCATTGACATCTCATGAGGGACCCCTCTCAGCATCCTGAACGGGACAGTCCCCACAGCAGAAGCATCTGGTCCCAGACATCAGTAGTGCTGTGGTTGAAAACCCTCATACAAAAGTCATACATGATTGTACTTTATACACTAAAATATATACTGCTTTGAATGTTTGCTTTTCTGCTGTGTACCTACTTGAGAAGGGTGACAAGCCCAACTTTGCAAACAAAACCTACAAATTAGGAAAGAAGAGATCTAGGCAGTAGGAGTTACTCTCAAACTTGGTTATCCCAAGCATGGTATGTGAATAATATGGCTATTCAGTTACCAAGCCAGCATGTATACACTTCGCAAATTCTAGAGCCCAGTTTTCTTGGAGTCTTGATACATACTTGAAAACCCTGATGAGACATGAGTCACTTCATCTTTAGATTTCTAAGCCCTATTTCTTATTTTTTTTAGAGCAACAGAAAGTTCCCTGCCTAAATTCCTTCCTTGATACTTCATTATCATTCTGTAGACTTTTATCCTAGAATTATTTCAGAGGTGGCCTCAGAAGAGGGTGTCTGCTGTTTGGTAAAATTTCTGTTGAGGATATTTAATTTAAAATCAAATTCATTTTAATTCCAGGAAAATCTTATGTTAACTGTTCAGCTTCCATTTTATTAGGGTAAAAAATTTTTAACTCCATATTACCTTTTTTCCCCTTTGTATGATAGGAATCAGCTTATTTACTGATTAAGTTGAATAATTGGTTCTTCACATTTAGAATTTTTATATAAGTGTTCACCTATAAAATGTGTGTGTATGTATTTTAAGGCCTGTGTGTATACTTGAAATCTGTCTGTAAATTAGAAAATTTCATTTTAAGAAATTTTAAACTTTGTGTTTTTCAGAATGATACCTACAGTTAGCTTAAATTAGTAAACTTTTATTATGATCACTTCTAATAATTTTTCTTAACGTTATAGACATTACATTTTCTTCACATTTTATTAGGTGCTATGACTGTTCAGATACTGTCATTGCCCTAAGTCTTCAGAAATAGTTTGCTTATGTACATGTTTGCATTGCTGTCTGTGCAGTGACCTATGATTCACTGTATGTAGTGTCATGGATGTCATGGAACCTAGAGATACGACAAAACTCTGCAGAATATAAAGATGCTTCTTGGTGTTGAAGGCATGGTAATAAGTAAAGCTGCTGAAAAAACAGTAGACAGGATAAGCAGCTGCATTAGACAGCAAACAGGTGGACAGAGGCTTCTGGGCTTCAGTCCAGCTGCTGGTTGCCAGGTCTGCAGACCCATCCTCCCCCAACCGACAGCATATTAGGAATCTGATTTTGTTGTGTGAGAGGAAGCTCTTTTAAGAGGAAAGGGGTGAGGGGAATTGGAGATTATCTTGGAACCAAAAAGGTTGACTGGTTAAAACTGATTTTTTAAAAATCAGAATTCTTTAGGATGAACAAAATAAATATTAAACCTAACTAATAGCTATAATATTAAGGATAGCTACACACTATTAGGACAGATGTTTTCGTCTAACTTACTGTCGGATCCATAGTTTCTAGAACCGTGTTTGTAACCTAGTAGGTATGCAGTCAGTATTTGTTGAGTGAGTGTGTTAGGTTGTGCAGATGAGTGTTGTTATAGTTTGTTCTTTCTAGGTGCAGATGCTGATTTTATTGCTTGGATTAAAAGGTGTCAAGAAGCTCAGAATGGTAAGTGTGCAGATTTCCCATGGTCTTTCAATTAAAAAAAAAGTCAATGTTTGTCATTTTTTTTTTGTTTTAAACTTTATAACTTACAATTAAAGTAGTGCATGTTCTATTAGATTGGGATTTCCAAAGGTATTTTGATTTTTTTACCTGGTTTCTTATGTTGAAAGGGAGGTTCGAATGGATTTGTTCTGAAATGGTAAGAAATTACTGAGGAGTCTCAAGTGACTCCAGACTGTAAAATTAAACCGCTTTCCCTTATTAGATATGCATGGAGAATTGGTTTCCTTAATAATATGTTTGTGCTTTGTAAATCATGTATGTGATTTTGTCTCTACATGTACTGTTATCTGAAAATGTTTCTTTTTTATGTTTTTAGTAGGATCAGAGCCCGAGGTGGTAAGTCCAAAGTTTTTAATCCTTTGTGTTTTTACTTAATTATATTATTATTGAACGTGTTTGAGACAGTACTCTGAATGCACTTCTGACAGTTCTGTCTCTCTCTAGGACAGTTTTACTTATTTTCTTCCTCCAGATGCTGTCTCTTCCCTTCTTCTTTAGGAACAAGCTAGAGGTCACCAATGACCCAGGGCAAGTCCTTTAGATTTATTATTAAGTAGTTTAGGAAAGTTTGAATTGGTTAAAAAGAGTCACTTTGTTTCTCAGTGGTCAACATAGATTGTTGCAGAGAGACCGTGAACCAGGGTCAGACCATATCAGGAAGGCACCATGGAAGTACTCCTCTATAGGTTTTTCCAGGGCAGTTTTGCCATTGTTAAGCCTGGAGGTGTTAACACTACATCCCTGAAAATGTTTTTTTAAATGTTACTGTTATTTTCAGTTTAGAGCATTGCTGAATCTTGGAACTGGACATTTTGTCTGTAATCTTTTGCAAACATATCTTCTGAAATTTTTCTTTTTTTTTGCTGCTTTTATTTTTAGAAGAAAAATGATTTTTGAAATGGAAACTCATAAAATTTTCAAAATGTTGAATATTCAGATTTTTGTGAAGATGCGTATTATTTAACATTGATGTAGACCATGCTTTGTAGGAAGTTTTCATGTAATTATTCCATATTGTAACTATAGCACTGGGTAAATTAATAATACATGCATTTTTAATACACAGTTACTAAACTAACTGGTAAAAATCTTTCTCTTTCGATTTGCCCAAATCAGTCTGCATCCCAGAGGACTCATCAGTCAAAAATCAAGTAAGGATTTCTTTTTGATAATGCATGATAAATATGCCTAAAGGGAAAAGAAACCCTGTCATTTAATAGTAAGCAAGTCCCTACCTGTGATTTAAGTATTTCTTAGTTTTTAAGATAAATCTTACTAAAGCCTTGAAAAACTATAGTTGTAAGACCATTAACCAGTTTGAATTAGTGTTCATATTGAGGTTAACTTAAAACTTGCTTCACATGGTTGCATATTATGTCATCTTTCAATATATTAAGAATAACCTCTTACATTTAAGTTATTGTTATTACACAGGTCAGTAAGTTAGTAGTAGACCTGATCATATTGTAACTTTAGCTGCCTTTTATATTTGGAGTAAATTTGGAATAATTCTGCATGAATTGAAAGTTAACTTGCTGAAGGCAGCAGTTACAATCATGAATATAAGTAGCAAGTGAGGATCCCTGATACATCGTGTGTTTATTGAATCAGTGTGGGATTATTTTATATATATTCTATACTCCAAACACCATAATTATTATTTAAGTTTATGTACCCTACCCCTGCCCAGCTCCATAATTATTATCTAAGTTTATGTACCCTACCCCCCGGGCAGGGTTAGGGTACATAAATAATAATTATGGTGTTTGTAGTATAGAATATATATAAAATAATCCCACAGTGGTTTAATAAATATACCACATATCAGGGCACCGTACTTCATCCTGGGAATGTAATAGTGGCAGAATAGATCAATAGCTCTTCTCTAATAGAGTTAATCTAGTCTAATTTGAAAGTGAGGATCCAGCTTTCAGAGAGAAAGATACACATGATTAGAATCTCTCAACACACTAATCTTCCCACTTTGAGATTGAAGGTAGATGCTGTATTTAATACTGTGCCTGACAGAATGAGTTGAATTATTTTAATTTTAGCTCGTTTACTTCTGCTACCTGTGCTCAGGACTGTTTGCCCCCAGCTTCAGTAAAGAGATCCTGGAACATGGGGTCGGGTCCAGTGCATCACCTGCTACTGACTTAAACTGATGGCCGCATCCTTTGAGCCATTTTTTGTTTTTTTTTGGTAAAATTGGGATAGAACTGTTTATTTCTTAGTATTAGGTTGAAATGAGAGGGTAAAACTATTGCTGATGTATTCAAACTATGATCTGTTTAGAATAAATTTTATCGTTTATTTTTAAAATCCCCTGGTGATCCAGTGGTTAAGACTCCTAGCTTCCACTGCAGGGGGCATAGGTTTGATCCCTGGTTGGGGAACTGATCCCGTATGCTGTGTGGCGTGGCCAAAAAGAAAAAAACACTATTGGGGATACTTTAGAACCTAAAAAATTATGTAAGTATTTAAATCCACTGGAGAGAGTTGGGGCATCATCTGCCTTATTTTCTCTTCCATTAGTATAGATCATGTGGAATTCAGTTCAGTTCAGTTCAGTTCAGTTCAGTCGCTCAGTCGTGTCCGACTCTCCGCGACCCCATGAATCACAGCACGCCAGGCCTCCCTGTCCATCACCAACTCCCGGAATTGGTTACATAAAATTATTTGTGAGCCAGCAGCTGCTTTGCTATTTTGTTCCTCAAGGTGGAGCTCTTGTTGTTCATCAGATTGTAACTTTTATCTTGACAAAGCAAAGAAGCAACAACTTTAAGAAATTCAGAAGTTCTAAGTTTCCTTTTTCTTTTTTAATAGGTATGACTGGTATCAAACAGAATCTCAAGTAATCATTACACTTATGATCAAGAATGTTCAGAAGAATGATGTAAATGTGGAATTTTCAGAAAAAGAGGTCTTTATAGTCTTTGAGTTATTTTTTATTGAGATTGAATACTTTTATTTATAAATGTGTGTGTGTGCTCAGTTGAGTCTGACTCTGTGTGACCCCAGGGACTGTAGCCCACCAGGCTCCTCTGTCCATGGAATTTTCCAGGCAAGAATAGTTAAGTGGGTTGCCATTTCCTACTCCAATTTGTAAATATAAATAAATATATATTGCAGAATAATTTATAGCAATCTATCAAGTATATATCATTTCTTCCTGAGATAATGGGGAAATACTGATGAAAATCTGAAGCATTGCTTTTCCATTTGGATCATTTTAAGTTTTGAGACAAGAATATGTATACTGTAGGTTATAGCTCCATGTGCATTGTTTCCTCTTTAGATTTGGGGTTTAAAGCAGAACTTGGTTGGTAAATACCTTAGACACATTATAACCGTGCTTTGGTTACGTTTGTGTGGTACCCTTAATGGAAAAGGTCTGCTTCTTTGTTATCACTTTAACCATATTAAGTGAGTATGACTTTTAATAACTTGGTTTCTTAGCATTTAGTGGAAAACCTTGTGATAGATATTTAAGAGAGTTTGTGGTAGAACTAGCTGTTTTGCACAAGAATTTTTTTGTTTGTTACATGCTGTACTATTTGGCCCTTGTATCTTGAGTTTCCTTGAGATTTAAATGTATGGTATATGTTATAAAACATACTGTGTTCTTTAATTAGGTATATAAGAATTTGTGAAGAATACCAGATTTTTTATTTTATTTTTTTGATTGCAGCTTTTAGTCCGTTTACATTTTTTTTCCTTTTTTGTCATGGGCAGTGCAATTAATTTTGGAGTATAGTTGCTTTACAGTGTTAGTTTCTGCTGTGCAGCACAGTGAGTCAGCTATATGAACACATGCACCCCTTTCCTCCTAAGCCTCCTCTGCCTTTTCCCGCCCCACCGCCTCGGTCACCCCGGAGCACTGGCTGTTCCACACACCGTAGTGTGCGTGTCTGATCCACTTCCCGGTTTGTCTCCCCTCCTCTTCTTGCCTTCCCTACCCCCTGCCGTGTCCACGTATCTGTTCTCTGTTTCCTGCCCTGCAAACAGTCTCCTCTGTTGCCGTCTTTCTGAATTCCAGATAACATGCATTGATACACGATACTTGTTTTTCTCTTTCTGACTGACTTCACTCTATGACAGACTCTAGATCTATCCACATGACAGATGACTCAGTTTTGCTCCTTTTTATGGCTGAGTAATATTCCATCTTATATGGGTATACACACACATATATATGTATATACACACGTCACACTTTTATCCGTTCCTCTGTTTGATGCACATTTAGGTCACTTTCATGTCTTGGCTATTGTAAACAGTGCTGTAATGAACGCTGAGGTACATGTGTCTTTTTGAATTATGAAGGATACCAGATTTTTAAAAAGGATTATTTTGAGATTCTTATATCTTATATTCCATATAAGGTTTTAAAAATACTCTGCAACAGTACCAAAGTTCTGTAATTAGTCAGTTTAAGTACTTTACCCTTCTTTAAATTAATTTATAAAATGTGCTACTAATTTTATGTTCATTAGTTGTCTGCTTTGGTGAAACTTCCTTCTGGAGAGGATTACAGTTTGAAACTGAGACTTCTTCATCCTATAATACCAGAGCAGAGCACGTTTAAAGTACTTTCAACAAAGGTAAGACCATTGAAAAGGGTTGTCACTGGTAATCTTTTCAAAATATAGGAACATTGGTCATCTAATTATCCCTGTTGTTGTAAACTTATAGATCCTTCTAGGCACATATGTTTAAAGTAAATAAGAACAATAGTTTTTGAGTAGTAGTTTTTCCCCCTCCGCTAATTCTAGGAAAATGGAGTTTAAAAATCTAAGCTCAGCAGTGTTTATACGCTTACTGAGATAGGTATGGTACTTCTTGATAAAACAGTTTCCGCTAAAGATACAGTGATCGGCCTCTTCTTAAGATTTGATACTGACAGTGTTTCATGTCTTCAACTTGTCAGTTTGGTCCGTTGTAATATATAAATACTTTTTTCACGCTTCCTTATGGAGTTAAAAATACAGGCTGTTATAAAGATGAATCTGCTGTCTTGTTTTTTAATTAAGCTGAATTTTAGATTACTGTGTTATGAGGGATTAATTAATTGCAGTTTGAATAACTAATTTTAGATTTCTTTATATTTTCAGAAAAGAGTAAAAATATGCAATAGAACTAAAATTCATAGATTATATCAGCTACTAGCCAGAAGATGTAGTAAGAGTGTAGTAGGACAGAAGTGTTAACAGAAAAAATACTGAAAATCAAAAAATCTGAGTCTGGTTCCTTGCTTGCTCTGTAAGTGTAGACTAGTCACACATGATCATAGGGCATGGTTTCCATCTTGTGAAAATGAGAGAGCTGTGACTCTGAACTCTGAAATCCTTTCACCTGTAAGATTGTGTGAGTGTGTATGATGAGAAAAAATGATATGCATAGATTTTTTGCATTGCTACACCTTTTCTATACACGTCCTGCAGCGTAGTTGGTTATTTAACTTTTGAGCTGTGTGAATGTTCCACTCATAGACTAGAATCAGGGTTGGCTTATGTCATGAAGAATGATAACTGGGCCTGTAGGAAGAAGAGAGCATCTGCAGAAGGTTGGAGCAGGAAGTGCAAAGTAAAGAAGCAGTAGTTTTTGCATCTAGTTAAAAATGATATGCTTGAAACTATTTGAAGAGTGAAACATACAGAGCTGTTCACTTAGGAGGCAGAGACAGGAAACAGTTGCTTGGATGACAGAAAGTGAGGAAAAGGATGACATCTTATGAAGATTTTAGTCTTAGCAGCCCCGTCTACATTGGGCAGAATTTGTTTAATAATATATAATAAGTGGAGTATAATAAGTGGTATAATAAGTGGAGAACTATAACTCGATTTGACGAGTTAAGTCAGAATATTAGGAGTTGGCATTTTTGTACATCTTTCCATTGGGAGGTTGTTAATACATGTCTTTTTGAAGTAATTTAAATTGATTTGTGTGAAAATATGGCAAATAACTTCAAAACCTGTTTCCACTTTGTATAACGGAATAGGGTGTTTGGTGACTACACAAGTCTGTATGGCAAGAATCAAGGCCATAACTAAGCAGTTTCATATTTTTTATTCTCCTTTGAGTCCTGTGAGTGCTTGTAACCATTCCCCAAAGCCCTCTTACTGTTTCCCAACTTACCTTTTTCCCCCTCGGTCCTTTCTCTACATGCTACACAGCTGCTAGCCTTCCCTGTATGGTAGTTTGTTTATATATATGTTTATTTCCCTCACTTTTTGTAAGTCTTCTAAAGAGAAGACGCTGTCATACTTGTGTCTCTGTATGTGCTTCAGGGAAAGTTGCCAGATCAAGTACAGGTGGTGGTGGTTTAGTCGCTAAGTTGTGTCTAACTCTTGTGACCCCATTGACTGTAGCCCGCCAGGCTCCTCTGTCCAAGGCAAGAATACTGGAGTGGGTTGCCATTTCCTTCTTCAGGGGATCTTCCTGACCCAGGAATAGAACCCGGGTCTCCTGCACTGCAGGCAGATTCTTTACCAGCTGAGCTATGAGGGAAGCCCTAAAGTACAGGATGTGCAATTAACTTTACCTACAGTAAATAATTTTAAGATACACATACGTTCCATTTGCTAAATTTGGCAATCCTAGCCCTGTACACTGTATGTCATGAGTAGGTGGTCAGTAATTGTTCAGAGAATGAATTTAAATTGGGTTCTGATATTGGCCATACCAAGTTTGCAGAGTATAATAAGTGTCTTCATTCTTAGATTTACAGGTAAAAAGAAACTGAGGTTCATGGACTTTAAATGCTTTCCCCAAGTTTCAAGTTACTGAATTGTTCAGCATGGCCCAGGAAGAGTACTTAGACTTTTGTAAAGCAAATGTTTCTTTTCTTAGGTTTGTCTTAAGTTCTGGACTAAAGAATTTAGATTTGAAGGATATATTCTGGAGGATGATTACTCACTGGAAAGGACTCTGATGCTGGGAAAGGTTGGGGGCGGGAGGAGAAGGTGATGACCGAGAATGAAATGGCTGGATGGCATCACCGACTCTGTGGACATGAGTTTGAGTGAACTCCGGGAGTTGGTGATGGACAGGAAGGCCTGGCGTGCTGTGGTTCATGGGGTCGCGGAGAGTCAGACACGACTGAGCGACTGAACTGAACTGAACCCAAAGTAATATATTTTACTTTGTTAAGCTATCTGTTTTTAAGCTGTGTTTTATGGGAAACAAATGGAAAGAATTGTACCTAATTAGATCCTAAGGGAAATGACATTTTTGAATCCTTTTTTATACAGCAGAAGGAGTCAGTATTAAAATATTGAAAATAAAATCTTTCTCTGGGTTACTGAGGCTTATTTATTGATGTCACTGAAGGGAAAAATAGTAATTTTCTTTTCATATGTTTGCAGGTGGATTGAGAAAAGGGTGCATTTTGCTTGGGAAAATCTGCTTGATATTAGAGATTCTGTAAAATCTGTGGTTTAAAAGGGCTGTTTTTTTGCCTTTTGAGAATCCTATTTTCTTTCCCACCTTTAAATAAATAGTGCATGTTGCATATTTATGTATAACTGTTGGTTAAGTGTTATTCAAGTGAAATATAATTTGCAGTGAAGATAGGAAGAGGTAGTACCCTTTAATTATTGAAATAGCATTTCTTAACTTTTTTTTTTTTTGGCCATGCCACATGGCTTGCAGAATTTTAGTTCCTTGACCAGGGATTGAACCTGGGCTCCAGAAGTGAAAGCGCCAAGTCCTAACCACTGGACTGCCAGGGAATTTCCCTTAACTAAATATTGTACAGTATAGTATCTAATGTCTTTTTTTAAAGTCAGAATTCATATATATATATATATTTTTTTTAGTACCAGTGATAGTTATTTCTACCTTCTACTGGATACCAGCTTACATATCTGCCTGCTGATCCATTTTTTTTTAATTTTGAAGCTAATTTTTTTATTTCATTTTGTTAATCTCATGACAGTATTCTCCCAACACAACCATCGGGTTTATCTTCAGTAACAAAAATACTCATTTTAGGGATTAATATTCACTCCAAGAAAAATTGCTGTTGTAGAAATGTTCTTGTATTCTTATTTTTAGTCAGAATAATATTTTGTATTATGTCAATATAAAATATGAAGGCTTTTAACTGGAATTGTGGGAAATAAAGATATGTGTCTTAGAGACAGGTAGCCTCCTCCTCCCTTCTTAACCCACTAAAATTTTTTACAACTTTTAGTATTCTTTTTTTAAATATTCATGGAAGAATCTTAATTATAATATGATGGGATTGGAGGTGTCTGGTCAGGATACTCCTGCTTTTTTAAACACAGATGTGTGTAGGGTTTTGGATTATTGTTTTGTTAGTGTTTTTTTGATGTGGTAGTGGTGATAATAAGGTTTTTTTTTTTTTTAATGTTTAGTTGCTGATATCCACAAATTGCAGATCTTGGAGTATATTCTTGCTGCCTTTTCTATTAATGTATATATGTATATTTTCAAAAGAAAAGGATTTTACTGTCCATACTCTCTGTAGCTGTCTTGTTAAATTTAGTGTGCATTATGGATTCTTTTCTCATGCTCTTAAATGTTTTTCAGCAAAGTATTTCATCATATGCATCTACTGTAGCTTATTTAGCCAGTGCCGTGTTGTGTGGCCTGTAAAGAATTACAGTAGCGAACTGTTTGGATAGCTGTGTATTATCCTGTGAAATCCTCACAGTTCCTGCATGGTGCCAGTATTGTTACTGCCTTCTTACAGGGATGGAACCTGAACCAGAGATGGATGTTGGGGCTAACTGTAGCAGTGATGAAGAAGATACTCATGATAATATTCACTTATTTTCCAGACACAGTGCTATATTGTTTTCATATTTGATTTTGTTTAATCCTCCTAAGAACCTTAAGGGAGCTATGCCCTTGTTGTTGTCCAGTCACTGAGTTGCCTCTGACCCTTTGGAACCCCGTAAACTGCAGCGCGCCAGGCTGCCCTGTCCTTCACTATCTCTCGGAGTTTGCTTAGATTCACGTCCATTGAGTTGGTAAAGCCGTCTAACCATCTCCTCTGTCACTCTCCTCTCCTTTTGCCTTCAGTCTCTCCCGGCATCAGGGTCCTTTCCATCAAGTCAGCTCTTCGCATCAGGTGGCCAGTGTATCAGAGCGTCAGCTTCAGCATCAGTCCTTCCAGTGAATGTTCAGGGTTGATTTCCTTTAAGATTGACCAGTTTGATTTCCTTATAGTCCAAGGGACTCTTAAGAGGCTTCTCCAGCACCGCAGTTCGAAAACATGAGTTCTTCAGTGCTCAGCTTCTTTATGGTCCAACTTTCACATCCATGTATGACTACTGGAAAAACCATAGCTTTAACTATACGGACCTTTGTCAGCAAAGTGATGTCTTTGCTTTTTAATACTCTTGTCTAGGTTTGTCATAGCTTTCCTTCCAAGGACCAGGTATCATTTAATTTCATGGCTGCAGTCACCATCTACAGTGATTTTGTAGCCCAAGAAAATAAAATCTGTCACTGCTTCCACTTTTCCCCCATCTATTTGCCTTGAAGTGATGGGACCAGATGCCATTGAATGCTGAGGTGTTTTTTTTTTAATTAATTAATTTTAATTGGAAGCTAATTACTTTTCAATATTGTAGTGGTTTTGCCATACATTGACATGAATCCGCCCCAGGTGTACATGTGTCCCTCATCCTGAACCCCCCTCCCACCTCCCTCTCCTCCCCATCCCATCCCTCAGGGTCATCCCAGTGCAACAGCCCTGAGCACCCTATCTCATGCATCAAACCTGGACTGGCGATCTGTTTCACCTATGATAATATACATGTTTCAGTGCTATTCTCCCAAATCATCCCACCCTCGCCTTCTCTCACAGAGTCCAAAAGTCTGTTCTTTATACTGTGTCTCTTTTGCTGTCTCGCATATACAGTCATCGTTACCATCTTTCTAAATTCCATATATATGCATTAATACACTGTTTTGGTGTTAAGCCAGCGTTTTCACTCTCCTCTTCTATCCTCATCAAGAGGCTCTTTAGTTCCTCTTCACTTTCTTACTAGGTAGGCCCTATCAATCCCGTTTTACACGAGAAACTAGGCCTCAGTGAGATTGGTCATACATCCAACAGGTGACAGCTGTGTGACTCTTCTCTTTCAGAATCTCACTGCTGGCTGTTCTGACTTGTTCCCAGCTCCTGCTTATGTGGCCCCTGCTCTAGAATGCGGGTGGCTTCCTCTCACAGGGCGTCTCTGTTGAGTGAGCCGCATGAGGCACTTAGTGCCTGGGGCGTGCAGTAAGTCCTCAAGAAGTGTCACTGCTGCTATCTAATTTTCCTTGTTGAGGTTTTTATTCGGGTGGTATAATCAGTAAATGCACATCATAGAAAATTGGGAAAAATACAGGGAGCTGAGAAAGTAACGTCTCATTACTGATGACGTTTTGCCATACTTCCTTCCAGATAATTAAGTATTTCCCAAAACTTAGGTCTGTCGCTTACAGAATGGACACTGGAATTTTTTGTTTATAGGAGTGTCTCTTCTGATAGATTCTTCAAGAAGAATCAAGGTGGTGAGGGGCCCTATGCACCAGCACAGTGCCTGGCTCACAGTCCGCACTCAGTACTCATTTGAACTGTGCTGTTAGCACATTGGGGAAGGTTATTCATGCATTACCATCCTTTGCATTAAAAACATTATAAAATGATTTGAGAATAAAAATAAAGACGGTAAGATGTGCATTCTGGCCTCTGGGAGACTGAGCTATTCTGGAAGAGTTTTGATACAGAAGTTAAATGTGCAAAGAGCTGAGTGAAAGAACCTTGGGAAAGCTGCATTCTAAAGATCAGGGAACACTAATGACTGCATCTTTGAAACATGGTTCTCAGCAGTTTCCCCCCAAAAAAAGTTTACCAGTAAGCTGTGCAGCTCTCTAGTCTCTGGTAAAGGTTCCTTCACCGTCAGTCTGTAGTAGTAAGTACACACCTGTTTTAAGAAGACAGTCTCGGGATCTGTGGCCCTTTAGAAGCAATGGCTTTTCTTTAAATCTAAAGTTTCTTTCATTATTTTCTGCTGTGCGAAGGAGAGCTTAGAAATGGGTGGTAGTACACGTAATATTGAACACTGAAAACCCCCCACACAGGGATTCTTACTAGTAGTCTGTGAATACTGCTTGGGACCTGTGGCACATTGAAAGCCTTCTCTGTGCCTATGAGAGCTGCATTCACACAAATCGTCAAAGTTTTAAGTTATCTTTAAATTACTTTTGACTTAAATGAAACTATTTTGGCTGATTAATAGTCCCAGTAAAAATATCTGAAGTTGGACTGGTGGTATTTTGAAAAGTATCTGTCAGAATCACTTTTAAGAGCATATGTAAGCATTGAAAGTGAAGTAGATATAAAAAGGAATTCATAGAAAATTAGTCTCTCCCCTTTTGCCTTTTAAGAAAACTGCTTTAAATGCTTTATTCTGTGCATTTCTTTTAATGAATGGAATAAGTATAATTTCGATTTCAGGTCAGCTTGTCTCAGTTGAAATAGGTTGTTATTTAAAGCTCTGACTTTGGCTTTATAAAAGCCTCTTTGTTCATAATGCACAATTACTCAGGTTGTAGTGGCTTTCAGAGATGCCAATGCTAGTGTGTGCTGCTATTCAGGTGAAGCGAGGGACTTTTTATAGACAGTTCTTAGTACAGGAAAACGTGGTGTGAGCATGGGTTGCCCCGTGGCTGAAGTTAGTTAAGGATACTGGTGATGTACACACTGCATGTGAAGTCTTCATTTCTAGATAAGTTGAAAATTAAAGGAGCAAGATGCAGTTTTTAAATTTTAGTATAATATTAATAGTCCTTTTCAGTAGTTATTTTTGTGTCATTGCTGACTATTGGATTTCTGTCCCTTTTTGATAAAGATCTCAACAGTGACGACTGAAAATAACCAGAGTCTTCATACTGTGTGTGAGAAAATATTGGTAGTATTTTGCTTTGTGAAAGTTAAGTCATAGTTCACTTTACAGAATTCTGGAGATCCTTTTAAATGTTTTTATTCATGTAGAATTTAAATATGTATGTTACATTTAAAAGACTTAATTGTTTTCCTTCTTTTCCAGTGAGATTTGTTTCATGTTTTCTCTCGTGAAAACATTTTTGTTACATTTCTGGGCACCTTAAGAAAACACTGGGTCTGCGACAAGTTGACTCACTGGAAAAGACTCTGATGCTGGGAAGGATTGGGGGCGGGAGGAGACGGGGACGACAGAGAATGAGATGGCTGGATGGCATCACCGACTCAATGGACATGAGTTTGAGTGAACTCCGGGAGTTGGTGATGGACAGGGAGGCCTGGCGTGCTGTGATTCACAGGGTCGCAAAGAGTCGGACACAACTGAGTGACTGAACTGAACTAATCTGAACTGACACCCCTTTTGTACCATAGGCAGTACTGGCAGATTACCGTTAGTGTTTTGTTAAAGTATTTTAAAATGAAGATTTCAAGGATTTTCTCCCTAAACTCTTTTGGTAGTTAGATTACCAGCAATTGCTACTTTAAATGATTCATCTTCACCAAAGAGATCAAAGAACCAAAGTGGACATAGTAGGCTTGTCTTTTGGGGTTTTTTTCCTACTTAAAATTTTAAGTCATAATTATTTTCTTAGAAAAAAACATTAGAATATAAAATTCTAACTTGAATCTTAAAAACTTTTTATTTGCATAATGGTTATTACTGTGTTTACCAGCACTATAAATGCTGGCTTTTGCTAGGCTAAAATTGGGGCTGAGAGCATTATCTGAATAAGGAGAACAGAGGGTGATGTAAATGCCCTGTGAGTGTGTGTTGGGGCTGACACGGCGCCCTGTGAGTGTGTGTTGGGGCTGACACGGCGCCCTGTGAGTGTGTGCTGGGGCTGACACGGCACCCTGTGAGTGTGTGCTGGGGCTGACACGGCACCCTGTGAGTGTGTGCTGGGGCTGACACGGCGCCCTGTGAGTGTGTGCTGGGGCTGACACGGCGCCCTGTGAGTGTGTGCTGGGGCTGACACGGCGCCCTGTGAGTGTGTGTTGGGGCTGACACGGCGCCCTGTGAGTGTGTGTTGGGGCTGACACGGCGCCCTGTGAGTGTGTGTTGGGGCTGACACGGTGCTCAGTGAATGTATGTTAGGTAGATTCTAGGGGACCAGCCTTGATTAGAGAGTAAGTAAAAGATGCTTTTAGGATGTTTTTAACATTTCATTGTAGCACTCAGAAGCTCTTCATAGTCTGTTGTACACCTTTTTTTTCCATCTGTATTTTTCACTGCTTTAAGGAGCATCCTGGACGAGGCAAACTGGTCTTCTCTTCACTGCCTGATAACACTGTCCTTTCACACCTTGGGACTCCAGGTTTTGGCAGTTCCCTTTGCTTCTGGAGACCCTTTCCATCACTGCAAATGCTCCTGCCTCTCACAGCCCTCAACGTGCCTGGAAACCTTCCTGTTCACAGCCAGTGTGATCTCTCCTGGGTGTTGGAACATTTAGTTGCCTTCTTCAAGTGCTTCACATACTACTGAGTGGTCAGGGATGTGCGTTTAATACGTCAAGAATCCCTCACATTCCTGAAGACTAAACCTTGCTCCCGGTAGATGTTTGATGATTAGTGAACCAATGAGTGTAAAAATGTCATCATCACTTGTGTTATCAAAGCAGGTCCATTTACGCAGCGCACAGTAAGTCAAACACTGAGACACTGATACTTGCAAAGGAGAAAGAGTTTATTCTTGAGGCAGCTGAATGAAGAGACAGGAGAACAACAGAAAATCCTATACCTGCCTCTCCAGAGGTGACAGACCTGGGATACTTACGGCATACAGAAGCAAGGTGGTCTGAGGGCTTGGGGAAGGGAAGGATGATAAAGTGAAGTCATTGGTGTCCTGCACAGGCATATCCAAGTTACACGTTTCTTCATGAGATGCATGTTCAGAAAATGGCATTAGCATGATCTGAGGGTGACATTTTTTGGCCCTCTGAGGTCAAACACTCATGGAGGCCCAGTTGAATGGTCAGTGGTGTTGATCAGGTTTAACTGGGCGTGACCAGCTTTATGTCCCAGAAAAATGTACCATTACTGTTGTGTATTAGTCACTCAGTTGTGTCTGACTCTTTGCAACCCCATGGACTGTAGCCCTCCACCAGGCTCCTCTGTCTGTGGGATTCTCCAGGCAGGAATACTGGAGTGGGTTGCCATTTCCTGCTCCAGGGGATCTTCCCAGCCCAGGGGTTGAACCCAGGTCTCCTGCATTGCAGGTGGATGCTTTACGGTCTGCAAAAGTAATCACAGTTTTGAATTGCTGAACTTTGCCTTTTGATATTAGAATGCCTTCTTATATAAATGTGGATACGTTATACATTTTAATGCACACTTCTTGCTTTACTATTTTTTTTTTTTTGCTAATGACATTACTTGCTGTTTATATTTATTTTAGACTAGGTAAATGATGTTAGATAAAAAGAAAAATTTAAGCAATTATCTTATTTGAGTTCAAAATGGGTCATAAAGCTGCAGAGACAGCTCAGACAACAACTTATTTGGCCCAGAAACTGCTAATGGATGTACATCGAAGCTGATCGTCTTAACAGCTATGTGGGAAGTTGCCAAAGAACTCAGTGTCGACCATTCTGTGGTTGTTCGGCATTTGAAGCAAATTGGAAAGGTGAAAAAACTGGATGAGTGGGTGCCTCATAAGGTGACTTCAAATCAAAAAATCATTGTTTTGAGGTGTCTTCTCTTATCCTTTGCAACAACAATGAACCATTTCTCAGTGGATTGTGATAGATGGAAAGTAGATTTTGTACAACTGGCGATGACCAGCTCAGTGGTTAGACCAAGAAGCAGCTCCAAAGCACTTCCCAAAGCTAAACTTGCACCAGAAAAGGTTATGGTCTCTTTTTGGTGGTCTGCTGCCTGTCCCATCAACAACAACTTTCTGAAACCATTGCATCTGAGACGTATGCTCAGCAGATCGATGAGATGCACTGAAAACTGCAGTGTCTGCAGCTGGCTTTGCTCAACAGAAAGGGCCCAGTTCATCTCCATGGCAGTGCCCAACTGCCCATTGGCAACCAGCACTTCAAAAATTAAACGAATTGGGCTATGAAGTTTTGCATCATCTGCCATATTCAGCTGACCACTCACCAATGAACTACCAGTTCAAGGATCTCGACAGCTTTTTGCAGGAAAAAGGCTTCCACAACCAGCAGGAGGCAGAACATACTTTCAAGAGTTCATTGAATCCCGAAGCACTGATTTTTACGCTGCAGGAATAAACAAACTTATTTCTTGTTGGCAAAAATGTGTTGATTGTAATGGTTCCTATTTTGATTGATAAAGATGTGTTTGAACCTAGTTATAATGATTTAAAATTCATGGTCCAAAACTGCAGTTACTTTTTTACCAGTGGGTCATTAATATAATGACCCGTACATCAGAGGTGTTTTATATAGTGGGTGCTTAAAGGTGTCTTCAGGCTACATGAAACTTGGAGGGTATGCAATTTGCAAGAACAATTAAAGTGACTTTAGTCAATAAAGGCAAGTTACAGGATGTTATTATTAAGCAAGTTATAATTTAAGGGATCTAACTGATGACTTCCCTTAGTTTTACTTGTTTTGATATTTTTATACAATGAAATAAGTTTTTCTACTCTGAAACAGGTTAATGTACACACACACGTAGTAACTCCTGTAGAACAGAGGTTCTCAGTGGTGGGCACTGTTAACATTTGGGGCTGCATAATTCTTTGATGTGAGTGTTACCCTGAATGTTGTAGGATATTTATATTTAGTAGCACCCCTTGCTTTCCTTGGGAGCTTCCCAGGTCACTCAGTGGTTAAAAAAAAAAAGTCTACCTCCGAATGCTGGAGATGCAGGAGACACCAGTTTGACCCCTGGATGGGGAAGATCCCCTGGAGGAGGAATTGGCAACCCACTGCAGTATTCTTGCTAGGAAGACCCCACAGATGGAGGAGCCTGAGGGGCCGCAGACCGTGGGGTTGCAAAGAGTCGGACAGGACTGAGTGGCTGAGCAGACAAACGCACAGCCTCTGCTCACCTGTGCCTCAGTTGTGATGACCCAACAGTGTCTCCAGACGCTGCCAGATATCCCCTTGGGGACAGAGTCACCCTGGTTGAGAAGACTGCTTTAAAAGAAGAAAAGCATGTGGATTTCTAGACTCTTAATTGTAGTTTATAGTGTGTATGTATATTGTTTTTGAAGGTGGCTTTTAAGTAGAAACAAAGTAATTGATTTTTTTTAACTGTTCTGTGTATTTTACATTGAATAATTGATTTTTTTTGGTGTCTCCTCCAGATTGAAGTTAAAATGAAAAAGCCAGAGGCTGTGAGATGGGAAAAGCTAGAGGGGCGAGGAGATGTGCCTAACCCCAAACCGTCTGTGGCAGGTTTGTTTTCTGGCCTTGGTGAGCTTTAGATTCGTATTGTGTTATATAGTTGAGGTTAAGTAGTGATGAGTATTCTTTCTACTTTCGTTATTTATGTTCTCAAGATAAAATACATGGAGTATAATAAGGTTGCTCTGTTATGAATGCAGAATATTTCTTAATGATGGTTCTAACTTCTTAAACTCCATAAGAATACAAATGAATGGCATCAAAGCCCAGAGGGAATTAGAATTTCTTGTTTACCGTGTCTGTTTGTGACTTTGGCTGGGGGTTGTTTTTGTGTGTTGGTCTTTCCTTTTTTTAATATGTAATAGTTTTACTCTGCTGATATATTTCCCACTCTTCCTTTCTCCCCTCTTATTTATGCCTTTCTGTTTCTTCTTATATAGTCAACTCTAATTTCCTGGAATTTCAGGGCTTCCCAGAGAAAAGTATCTAGCACATTTCACTATTTTTCTAAGAGGTGGAGGCAGACAGCTAATGAAGGCCTAAGGCAAGCCTACGAGTAGAGTAGAAAACAAGGGTTGATTGCTTAATCCTTTAAGGAAAAGACTACTTTATGCTGGGGTCAATTCTAAGCATAGGCAGTAGACAGGTGTTTTTCTAACGCAATGATTAATCTGTGGGACACACTTAGACCTACAGTCTAAGACTGTATTTTATAACAATGACCTCATTAAAGAATGGAGAGAGATTACCTTTTGATTAGAGATAATGCTCTGATTTGATGACCGAAATGAGGTAACGTTGTTTCAGCTACTTTTCAATTTTTCGCTGCTTTCTTCTGTAATATAAAATACAGTTTTATTGTGGCACCTTGTAGAAAACGCCGAATTCTCCAGTAGAGCATTCATCTTCAAATTTTATTTTGAAATAATTTTAGGTTCTAATAGAAGTTGCAGAAATAACAGAGTTCCCGTGTACCCTTCACCCAGTTTCCCTGCATGATACTATCATAGCTAATCTACAACATAATTAGCAGAGCCAGGAAATTTACACTTGCAGATAATTTTTAGGAATCGAAATACTTAGTTGGCATAAAGCTGTTTATTAAGCTTCTGTCCTGCTTTATGTGAAAGATGTGGTAAAGATGTTATGTACTTCTCATGGGGCTGACTCCCAGAGATTTTTGGATTGAGGTTTATATATGGCTTAAAGCATTTTTTTTAAAGAAATATTTTAAATGTAGTATCTCACCTAGTTCTAGCAGCAGCCCTGTATAGTAAGTAAGCTCGTATTGTTCCTCCTATCTTATGGGCTCAGAAAGGTTAAACAGCTTGCCTGAGATTACCCAGCAGTTTTCTTTGTCTAGGACTAAATCCAGGTCTTCAGAGTCTGGGTCTGGTTCTTCTACCGCATGTGTGATACTGCTTGTTGCTGCATTTTCTAACTGTGGGAAGTCTCTGCTGACTTGAGTAGCTTTGCAGTTAGTTGATGTTAGAGTGAATAAGCAGGAAGTTAGGTTACCTGTCTCTGAGTAGTTCATCTGCCATCTACAGGTATTAATGTTTTTCTGAGATTAAAGATTTTTTTGGTATTATAGTTACAAACTCTTTTTAAACTCAATGCCTTGGATATTCGAGATGGTATTCCTCCTGACTGGTTTTATTTTTTGTAAGGGGTTAATGTGCTTGTCAGATTGTTTGACAAGCTGGAGACTGCAGATAAGGGCAAGTTGTTAACCTATCTGTGCTAGCTTTCTTATCTGTAAAATGGAGATGAGAACTGTGGTCCCGTCTGGCAAATAAGCATTAGGATTAATTAAACCGTGTGTCCTAGGTTCTTAATTTACCATTGGCATGCGTTGTTTTCTTGGCTCCTAGTGAAAATGTACAAAAGATAGAGATTACTGGTAGAGGACAGGTGGATAGAATTTGGAAAACAGTTTGCTTGCCCTGTGTAAAACTGGTGTGTTGTCGTTTTGTTAGGGATTGGGTGGTGAGATGGGCAGGGAGAGAGGTGAAGAGAAAGGATGGAAAACAGAGTGAACGATTAGTTTCTCAACTATTTTGAGAAAGGGGTTATATAGAAAGGCAATAGTGGGAGAGGGACATGTAGACTAGTGTTAATATGTCCTGATTCATAGGGAAATTTTCAATTGGGTTTTTTTTTTAAAGCTATCTAGCTGTACCATTCCAGGGTAGTAGCTGCAAACCACCTGTACCTATTGACCACTTGGAATATGACTAGTCTGGATTGCCATGTGCTGTAAATGTAAAATACATACCAGACTTTAGACTTAGTGTGAAAAAAATATATAAAATATGTTAATATTTTTATATTGATTTCATGTTGAACTGATACTATTTTGGATGTGTTAGGCTAAAAAGACATTTTTAGAATGTATTTCACCTGATTGTTTTTCAACTACTAGAAGTTTTAGAATTATATTTGTGACTCACATTTGTGGCTTATGTTATATTTCCATTGAATCATGAACAGAACTGCTCTTGCAGTTCTTCGGCAATGTGGTTAATTTCTTTAAAACTATTTGTGTGTCAAGATCTTGATTCCCTTGGTCTTTGGGGCAACTTTGGCAGTGCCCTGAATCTCCCTGGTCTGGTTGCCTCTCTGGCTGCAAGCAGCCTCTGTTTAATCCCAATGTGCCCTCCAAGTAATATTATTTCCTGTGTGAAATAATATTATTTCCACGTGATGTGGGCATTGACCTCTGGATCATCATGTAGTATTTTTCAGCATTCAGGAATTCTTTATTGTTTTCTCCTGTTGAAGTAATCTGATATTTTTAATTTGGTGAGAGGATGGAGTCTTAACTCACTGTCAGATGGCATGGCAATGTCAGATGGCTTGTCATTGTTTTCTGTTTAATTTTACTCTGAAAGATATACGTACCTCAGGAGAAACTACTTTATATATACCTACACACACACACACACACATATCATTTTATGTATTTTTGGCTTTGCTGGGTCTTTGTTGCCACACAGGCTTTTCTCTAGTTGTGGTGAGTGGGGGCTGCTCTCCAGTTGTGATACGCAGGCTTGGTCTCTTGGGGAGTGCTGGCTTTAGGGTGGGCAGGCTTTAGTAGCTGAGGTGCATGGGCTCAGTAGTTGCAGCTCCCGGGCTCTAGATTGTGGCGCATAGATTTAGTTGCCCGGTGGCATGTGGTATCTTCCCGGACCAGGAATCGAAGCGGTGTCTCCTGCATTGACAGGTGTATTCTTTACCACCGAGCCACCGGGGAAACCCTAGAAGCTGTATTTTTTAACATTTGTTAAAGCTTTGTTTAGAGAAAGTTTGTTAATGAAGCATCTATTTTAAAATCAGTATTTTTAGAATTATTGGTACAATCTTTGCACCTTTTCTGTAAACATCAAAGTTCCTGTATGTGGGCTTCCCTAGTGGTCCAGTGAGTGATTAAGAATCTGCTTGCCAATGCAGAATGCACAAGTTTGATCCCTTATCTGGAAGATTCCACATGCTGTGGGGCAGCTAAGCCTGTGTGCTACAACTACAGAGCCAGCGCTCTAGAGCCTGTGGGTTGCGACTCCTGAGCTTTGTTGCCACAACTACTGAAGCCCACATGCCTGGAGCCTGTGCTCAGGAACAAAAGACACTGCAGTGAGAGGCCTGCACACGGCAAGAGTAGCCCCCAGTCGCCACAATTAGAGAAAGCCTGCAGCAGTGAAGACCCAGCACAGTCAGAAATAAATAAAAATGAATGGATCTTAAAAGAGAAGTTCCTGTATGCTTCTCACACAGTTTCTCCTATTATTAACATGTAGGGTTTCTTTGTTAATCTAATTTTGCATAATGTACCAAAAGTTTACACTGTTAGTTAATTTACTCAAAAGAAATTTCCAGATTTTACATTATGCTTATCGATTCAGTCTTTAGAGGTTTTAAATGTTAATTATTGATTTATATATCAGAAAGACATTTATTACAAACATGAAATTTAATGACTTAAACTATTTGCTGAGATACATACACCATAGTCACAAAGTTATGTGTGCTTGACATAATCGACACATGTTGATTAATTGCTTCTTTTTTTTATTCCATAGACGTAAAAAACCTATATCCATCATCATCTCATTATACAAGAAATTGGGACAAATTGGTCGGTGAGATCAAAGAAGAAGAAAAGAATGAAAAGTTGGAGGGAGATGCAGCTTTAAACAAATTATTTCAGCAGATCTATTCAGATGGCTCTGATGAAGTGAAACGTGCCATGAACAAATCATTTGTAAGAACATAAACTTTAAGAAAATCTATTATAGTAGTAAATTTCAGAAATTAAAAATATAAGTAAAGAGGTCAGATTGTATGTACTGTAGTTGGGAGACCATTTTAAATGGGTTTTGTCTGACCATTTCTTCTTGCTCAAAACTTAATTACTGAGAAAGTTGGGAACTTGTGGAGGAGGTGAGAAACAAATGGTGTAGTCCACATAAATTTTTTCATCAGGGAGTTAGAACTTGAAAGACTTGAGATTCCAAGGTTAGAGTGGGTGATACGAGTTATTCTAGTCAGATTTATCACAATAGCTGAGTGAGCATCCATGTTTTCCATCTAGTAGCATATGTAATCTCAGTGTCAGGGATGAGAAATATCGAAGGGAGACTTCCAGAACAGTGTTGGGCAAGTGGTAGGTGCACATTAATTATCCACTGGTTTGTTAATAATTTCTCTGTTAGTTAAGAAAATTCAGGCTTTTTGCCGGGGCATGAATACCACCTGAATTAGGCCTCAGTTCTGAGATTTTAGTGATAAGTCATCACTGTCGAACCATGTAGATTTTGCTTGAAGCTGTAATCTTTGGACTTTTACTTGTAGCTCTGGAAATGTCACTCACTGTCTTCTTTTAAAGCATTTATTTTTACAGTAGAAAGTTAAAGTTAATATTTAATAATTAAAATTAATTAACATATGGGTAATAAGTGTGTTTGAGGCTCAGATATTCCATATCAGGTTACCACATGGTAACTGATCATGACTGTGCTTTTCACTATTGCTTTAAAATTTTTTTATATTAAACTTTTTACATTGAGATAATTGTAGATTCACATACAGTTGGAGAAAGTAATGCAAGAGCTGCCTTATATCTTTTATAGATTTCCCCAGGGGAAACATCGTGCAGAATTAATGTTACAGCCATGATGTTGACAGTTAAGATAGATATACCTGTGTTCACGCCCTTCTTTCCTACCCGGCCTTAGCCTGTGGCAGCCACTAATCTGGCGAGTTTGTCAGATACGGAGTTGGCAAATATTTTCTCCCAGTCTGTAGCTTGTGTTTTTCTTTTCTTAACAGTCTTTAGCAGAACTGAACTATAATTTTGAAGAAGTCCAGTGTATCAATTTTTGTTTTATGGATCATGGTTTTGGTGTCAAGTTCTAAGAACTCTTGCTTAGTTCTAGATTCTCAAAGATTTTCTTCTGTGTTCCTTTTTTTTTTTCTAATTTTTACTTATTTGGCTGTGTGGGTTCTTAGTTGCTGATCTTTGTTGCATCCTGTGACATCTTGTTGCAGCACATGGACTCTAACTGGGGTGTGTGGGCTTCAGTAGTTGCAGTACACAGACTTAGTTCCTTGGCCAGGGATCGAACCCACATCCCCTGCACTGCAAGGCAGACTTTAAACCCCTGAGCCCCCAGGGAAGTCCCTACGTTCTTTCTTTTAATAAAAGTTTTTCTTACTTACTACATCTTAGTCCATGATCCATTTTGAGTTAATTTTTATATGAAGTATGAGATACAGGTTAAGCTTCTTTTTTTTTGACCTGTATATGTTCAGTTGCCCCAGCACCATTTGTTGAAATGGATGTCTTTCCTTCCTTGAATTGCTTTTCATCTTTCTCAAAAATCAGTTGAGCACATTATCGTTAGGTCTGTTTCTGGGGTCCCTGTTCCATTGTTCTGAGTGTCTGTTGCTCTGTTAATACCACAGTCTAAGTTATTGTTGCTATTTTAAGTCTTGAAATTGGACCAATTTATTTCTCCTACTTTATTTTTCATTTTCAAAATTGTTTTGGATATTTCAGTTCCTTTGCCTTTCTATAAATTTTAGAATATTTTGTCTAACGTGGAAGAAGTCCTGTTAGGAATTACATTGAGCTGTATACCAGTTTGGAGAAATTGACACCTTTACTGTGCCAAATCTTCCAGCTTCATTTATTTAGATCTCTGATTTCTTTCATCATTGTTGTGTATTTTTTGGCATTTAAATCCAGTATGTGTTTTACTAGATACATCAAGTGTTTGGTTCTTTCTTTTAGTGATTGTCAATGGTATTATATATTTAATTTTCTGATCCATGTGTTTGTTGCTAGTATCTAGAAATACAGGGTTTTTGTTTTTTTTAAATGTTTATCTTGTCTTCTGTGACCTTATTGAACTCACTGGTTCGGGGAGATTTTTTTGGTAGATCCCTTGTGATTTTCTGTGTAGACTGTCTTCAGATAGGGACAGTTTAATTTCTTCATTTCTGATGTGTGTGCTGTTTATCTCCTTTTATTGCTATACTGATCGACTAGACCTCCCATTATTATGTTGAATAAGATTAGTGAGAGTAGACATCCATGCCTTGTTCCCCATCTTAAGGGAAAAGCTATTCAGTCTTTCACTGTTAAGTATAATGTTAGCTGTAGGTTTTTGTAGATGCTTATCAAGTTAAAGTTTTGCTTTGTTTCTGTTTTCCTGAGATTTTTTATCATGAATGGCTCTTGACTTGTGAAATGTTTTTTCTGCTTTGAATCAATATGATTAGGTAGGTTTTTTGTTCCTTTAACTTAAGTAGTGATTTTATATGATTAATATGATTATTTTCTTCATGGAACCGACTTTGCAACCCTGGGATAAACCCCACTTGGTCAGTGTATAATTCTTTTTGTAGTATATTATTCAGTTCTGTTTTCAAATGTTTTGAGCATTTTTGTATCTATATTTATGAGGGCTATTGGTCTGTAGTGTTCTTTTTTTGGTGCCATTCTTTTCTGCTTTTAGTATCAGGGTAATAACTTCATAGAATGAATAGGAAAATGGCTCAGTCCTCTTTTTTGAGGGGAATGGGTTTGTAGAATGAGTGATAATTTGTCTTTAAAGATTCTTTAAGCCCATGAAGCCATCTAGGCCTTGATACTTCTTCTTTGGGGAGGTTTTAAATTACGAATTTCATTATCCTGATAGCTTATGGGACTGTTCAGGTTATCTGTTTCACATTCGGTGACTTGTGGTAGTTTGTTTTTGAGGGGTTGGTCCGTTTTGTTTAAGTTGTTAGATGGTATGATTTTCTTCTTTACCCTTTTGACGTCTGCAGGGTCTGTAGTGATAACCCATTTCATTCCTGTGATAGTAATTTGTCTTTTCTCTCTCTTTTTTCTTTGTCTTGCTAGGGTTTGTCAATTTTACTGACTTCCCCCCTCTTTTTTTTTGGTTCCCCCAAAGAATCAGCTTTTTGTTTGATCTTACATTTTTCCTGTTTTTTGTTCTAAATTTCATTTATTTCTGCTTTTAATTATTTTCTTCCTTATGCTTGATTTGGGTTTATTTTGCTATTCTTTTTTTTACTAGGTTCTTCAGATGTGTGCTTAGATTACTGATTCAACCCTTTAATTTCTTTTTTCTATTATATATGTTTCCCTCTCAGGAATTTTAGCTGTCTCCTACAAATTTTTATTTTATATTTTCATTTTTATTCAGTTCAATATGTATTTTTATTTCGCTTGAGACTTCTTATTGCAAGTATATATTCCACTTGAAAAGAGTGTATGTTCTGCTCTTGTTGAATGGAGTGTTCTATAGATATCAGTTAAATCCTGTTAATTGATACTCTTACTGAATTTTTAAAAAATATTCTGAGTTGATTTTCTATCTTACTGTTCTATTCATTGTTGAGAGAGGGTCTTCAGCTATAATCATGGATTTATTGATTTCGTATTTAAGTTTTGTGAATTTTTGCTTCACATATTTTGCAGCTCTGTTTAGTTCATCTGTGTTTTGGATTGTTACATTTTCATGGTGGATTGCTTTTTAATCATTATACAATGTCATTCTCTAGCTCTGGTAATTTTTTTGCTAATATTAATATAGCTGATTATATCTTTTGTTTAATTTTTACATGATATATCTTGTTCCATCCTTTTCCTTTCAGTCTGCCTAAGTCATACTTTTTTAAATTTTAGTTTTTAAAAATTTTATTGGAGTATAGTTGATTTACAGTGTTTTATTAATTTCAGCAAAGTGATTCACTTATATATATACACACACACACACACATATATTCATTCTTTTTCAGATTCCTAAGTCATATTTAAAGTATCTTTTGGACAGCATGTATTCATATCATGTTTTTTTTTAATTTACTCTGCTGCTACTGCTTCTAAGTTGCTTCAGTTGTGTCTGACTCTGCGACCCCATGGACAGCAACCCACCAGGCTCCTCTGTCCATGGAATTCTCTCGGCAAGACTAGTGCTTCTCCTTATTTACTCTACCAGTCTCTTTTAATTGATGCATTCGGACCACTTACATTTAATTATTGATGCATTAGGACCTATGTCTGCCAAAGAAGTTTTCTCTTTGTTCTGTATTTCTGTTTTTATTTTTCCTGTTTTCCTGTGAGTACATGATTTGTACTTGATTTCATCTTGATTTGTCTCGTATTTTTTAGTGTATTTTCTTTGTATGGCATTTTTAGTGGTAGCTCTAGATTTTATATTAGCTATATTATACTTCTCTTAGTCTACCAGTATCATTTTTTGAAACTGAGTGACATTTAGAAATGTTACCTCTCTTTATGTACTTTTACCTTTTCTCATTTATAATTTCTTAAATATTTCTTGTGCGTGCATTTAGAAATCACATCATAAAGTGTAGTAATTTAGAAGACTTAAAAGAGGAAAAGCCAGTTCTCTTGTATCCCCTGCCTTGTGGCCTTTCTTTCTTCCTCTCTGCATTTCAGGGTTCCAGTTCCTGCTGTTTGTCTTCTGTCTAGAGAGGCTTCTTAAGGCGTTCTTTCAGGGTAGGTCTGTCCATGACAGATTCTCTGTATTGGCAAGGATTTCTTTGGGTTTATACTGATTGAGATTTGCTCAGTTTCTTGCAACTGTAGATTTATGTGTTTTGCCACTTGTAGGATATTTTCGTTCATTGTGTCCTTGAGTCCCTTTTCAAATCTGCCTTCTTTGTTTTCGTCTTCCTGGGACCTGATGGCACAGATATTGGATAGTTTGTTATAGTACTACCTATTCCGGAGACTCTTCATTTTATCTCTCTTCTCTCTGTCATTCAGGTTTATATAGTTCGTTTTCCAGTTCACTGATTGTTTATTTTCTCTATTCTGCTCTTGAGCCTGTTCACCGATCTTTTTATTTCAAGTGTATTTTTCAATTCTAAAACTTTCATTTCTTTATATCTTTCTTTACTGAGGTTTCTGTTTTTTTCATTTGTTTCAAGCTAGTTCATAATTCTTGTTGAAACATTTTTACCCTGACTGCTTTAAAAGTATGTCAGATAATTTTAACTTCTCTGTCATCTCTGTGTTAGCATCTATTGGTTGTCTTCTCTTTTTAAACATATAATCCGAAATCTTTCTAGTTTTGGTGTTTTTCATCAGTGCCAAATGGTACCTAGTTGAAACCTGGACATTTTCATGTTATGAAACTGTAGATCTTATTTAAACCTTCCTTCTGAAGTAGCTTTCTCTGATGACCACTCTGGCAAAGGAAGAGAAGTCACCACTTCACTATTGCCAGGTGGAGGTAGAAATCTACGTATCCCACTCTGCCTCTGTAGACACCCCAGGGCCACTCCTTGTTACTGCTGGGAATAGGCAGCTGTTCAACTGCCCGGGTGGTTTCCCCTGAGCCCAGTCAACAGAGGAGGCCAGTTCATGGTACCATAGCATGGATCGAAGTCTAGGCTCTTCACGCCGCTGGCCTGGGTGGAGATGGACCACAGTCTTCACTGTGGTTTTGACTGGAGTGATTACTGTCTAAAAGGTTTCTGTTTTCCTGTTGGTCTTCATCCTTTGGATAGAGAAAGCAGCCTTTTGTTGGGTTTTTTGGTCACACCCTTTGGCATTTCCAGCTTCTTCAGTTCCAACTCTTGAAAAAATGAGGCAAAAGCAAAACCAAAGAACTAACCACTGTGTTGTTCCTTGGGTCCCAGGGTCCCTAGCTGATTTGTCCTCTTATATTTGTTGTTTAAATGACATACAAGGTTTTTAGTTGTGCTTAGTGGAAAGAATAGGAAAAAGTATATTTACTTAATGCCTCCAAAAGGAGAAAGCAGTCCCACCCCCCCAACTCCTACCTGACTCTGCGGCTTGTGGGGTCTTAGTTTCCTAGCAAGGGATCAAAGCTGTGCCCCCTGCAGTGGAAGCATGGAATCCTAACCACTGGGCCCCCAGCGAATTCCCAGAAATTAGTTTAAATGTTGATTTTTTTAGAGCTTGCTAGGTAAAATAGTGTGTAAAATTTCAAAGATACAGAACCTGTGTCCATTTTCATATAGAAACTTTGCTAATTGTAATTGAACTATACACATGCATAAATAAGCCCTCTGACTGGCAACATTGATCTGGAACATAGCAAGGACTTGGCTTCTGTCCTTGTGGGAATACCGCCATACCTTGGAGAACTGTGGATTTAATTCTAGACTGCCATTTTAAAGCAAATCTTGCAATAAAGTGAGTCATACTTTTTGGGTTTCTAGTTTGTATGAAATTTACATTTACACTATGCTGTAGTCTGTTGAGTGTGTAATAACATGTCTAAAAAACAGTGTATGTACCTTAATTTAAAAATACTTTATTGCTAAAATATGCTAACTTTATCATCTGAGTCTTCAGCAAGTCGTAGTTTTTTTGCAGGAGTAACATCAAAGATCACTGGTCACAGATTCTCGTAACAAATATAATAATAATGAAAAAGTTTGAAACAGAAGAGAATTATCAGAATGTGACAGAAACATGGAATGAGCACACACTGTTGGAAAAGCGCCTTAGTAGACTCACTTGATGCAGGGTTGCCACAAACCTTCAAGTTGTAAAAAGTTCTGTATCTCCAAAGTGCAGTAAAGTGAAGCACAGTAAAATAAGGTCTGCCTGTACCAAGAAGCAAACTGTGTCTCATCTGTCTATTTGGGCAAAAAGACCAAGTGTTCAGAATAAACCAGGGGAGTGCTCAGATGCACTGCCAAGAAGAAAGAGGAAGATAAATGTCATCAGCAAACATGATCAGGTTATAAGTTAAAACTGCTTTTTTCAGTTCTCTTAGGAGTAATTTATTACATAGACTTGTCCCATTTTATTCAGTATTTAATTTGAAGCCTGCTATGTGCCAGGCTACTGCATTTGAGTATTGATAAAATATGTATGGTATGTAGGTTAAGTGTTGCTCTAGCATTTGAGTATTGGTAGTATATGTGGTAAAAAATATATATGCTAAAGTATTGATCTAGCATATAGTATTGGTAAAAATATGCTCCTTGCCTTTTAGAAACTCTCAGCTTTAGTTTGAAGCCAGGGGTGGGAGGCAGGTATAAGAAAGCAGGTCCTTACAGTTTTAACAGTGCAATGTCATCCAATTTATATTAATGGTAATCTTGCTCACCCAGTAGACAAATCTTATAAGAGGAAGTAGCTAGAGTCCTAAATAGGGTCAAAGAAGGCCCCAGAGAGATGGTGCCATGTCAGACTTGGAGGATGACATGTCAAGCATCTTCCATGGGAGAAGAGCATCCCATGCAGAGGAACCCGGGGGAAGGAGCTTGGCAGAGAGTGTGGGGCACTGGCATTGTTCTGAGGCTCCAGTGTAATGGTGGCATGTACAAGTATACATTCACCCATAACACAAGTTGGTTATTTTTTAATGTTTAGATTTTTAACAACTTACTTGCTGTGATCCAAGTCAGTAATTTTTTTTGATTGCATTAAGATTACAAATGGTAGTGGTGGTTAGTCACTAAGTCATGTCTGACTCTTTTGTGACCCCATACACTGGAGCCCGCCAGGCTCCTCTGTCCATGGGATTTCCCAGGCAAGAATGCTGAAATGAATTGCCATTTCCTCCTCGAGGGGAACTTCCTGACCCAGGGATTGAACCTGCGTCTCCTGCATTGGCAGGCGGGTTCTTTACCACTGAGCCCCCTGGGAAGCCCCGAGATAATAGTATCTAGAGCTTTATTTTTTAAATGTATTTATGAATATGCTAGGATTGTTGGTAGCTGTTACATTCAGTGGGTAGTAAATAGATGGCAGATTCTTTCCTGAGATGCTGTATCTGTATGTTTATGTACCTTGATTCAAAAATAATTCCAGTGTACACTTGGATGTATTTGACATAGAACATTAAGAGACTCCTAGAGTTCTATCCAACCAGAAAGAGTTTACCTTGCAAAATCTTTATTAAGCTCCACAAAAGAGATTATATCATCATTTTTCTTGGGAGCCAATTTCATCTGAAGGTAGTTTTTCCATATATACCTCTATGCTGATCAGCAGGGAGACATGGTGTTTTATATGGCAGTGCCTGTGGACATGGTCCTCCTACATAACTAGAGTTTCCTTTTCAGATTTTTACAAAGTATAATAACTTACCTGGAAAGCCTAACGTTAAATTAAAATATTGTGTTGTGTGTGTTGAGCCAAACGTAGCTTGTATTTGGTGCTCTGTGCTTGGAACATTTTTTGAAAAATAATTGTTTGGGTTATATGGCCCAAGAATTAATCTATTTTTATTTCTTATTGCAGATGGAGTCTGGTGGTACAGTTTTGAGTACCAACTGGTCTGATGTAGGTAAAAGGAAAGTTGAAATCAATCCTCCTGATGATATGGAATGGAAAAAGTACTAAATAAATTAATTTGTTATCACTGTATTGCGTATACTCACCTAACGCCCATTGTGTATTAATATTGCATTCTTGAATTTTGAACACTGAGTACATCTTTTCAGAGATTATACCTCTTTACCTCTTTGTGCTTTAGAAATTATTTTCCCTCAAGTGTTCTAAAAGTCTAATGAAGAATGAAGATCATATTTTATCACTTTTGTCCTTAAGGATTTCAGATATGCTGAAATGGAATGAAGTATCATTTGCTACTAGACAGATTATTTCTACCTAGTAGTGGGAGTGGAGAAATCATTAATGGTTATATCTTGGGTTATTGCCTTATTTTTGATGCAGTATTCTATTAATAATTTATTAGACGTGGAAACTTTGGGTGAGCATAGATTTCTCAATTTCAGTGTTAGATTGTTTGCTTTTAAAAACTGCTTTTGAATAGAGTTGTAAATACAATTTTTCTATGAAAAAGTTTGGTTTATTTACCTTTTTAAGTTTTTAATGAAAACTTTGAGAAATTATTTATCACAAGGAATTCCCATTTGATTATTTTTATGAGAAATATTTGTAACTGCACTGAGAATTTTGGTCCTTACCTTTAAAATTCCTGTGTAAAACAATTGACACCTGAGTTTTCTATACTGTAAATTAACTATACTGAAGTCTAATCTGTAAAGCTGGGTCACACAGTAATTTAGAAGAGCCCAGCTCCACTTCTTGCTGCTTTTGCCACAGCAGGATTCCTGAAATTACAGCGCTGATGGCTTGATTTGGTTTTTGTGTTTTTTTCTTTATTAGAAAATCTCTCTTCTCACAGCCCCATGATTACTTTTGGTGGTTTAGGGCAGCTGTTGAGAGAGTAAATTAATATGTATATATTTAGTATGTATTCTATTTCTAGAATAAATAGATTCCATGGGAATACAAAAACCAAAAGACATGATCATTAACTTCAAAGACTTTATAATCTAGCAGAGATAAAATTAACATTCATGAAGGAATTATGGAATGGTTGAATGGTGAACTTATTATAAATAGAGGTTTGAGATAGAAAAAGTGTTCTATGATTAAAATTCTTGACAGTCTAAGCTGTTGCACAGCAGAGGCCATGGATGACCTGTAGGCCTGATCGGTTTTCCCGTTGTAGTTTTGGAACCATAGCACCCTCGAGGTTGGTGTCTGTTAGGTCTTACTGACATGTTGTGGCAAAGCAGTACTATGTACCCTTACAGCAGAGGATGGCATAAATGGGAGGCAGGTTAGCCATCAAGTCCAAAGAGAGTGGGGACTCAGCCTTTTGATTTTAATCATTTGATGTGATGTGTAGGAGAGTTCTTGAGGAAAGAGAGTTGGGGTGATACCTGTCCACGCCTCGGCCTGCTGTCACTGCTTGTTTATGTATGCTCAGTTCTCAATTGTCCTTCTGCCCCTTCGAGTTATGGGCTACTTTTTTTTGTTCTTGAACACTGAAAGAAAAGGCAAAATGAAGTTCTTGCATGTATGAATTTCTAAGATTTTCTGCTTGGGAAACAAGGCTCTCATTACAGAGTTAGTAAGTCAAAGGCCTACAGCACTACCCCAGAGACAAGACTCCTGGCTCCAGCAAGTCCCTTCCACCCATTAACTTTAAAATCCTTAACAGGCTTACAGCCTTCCTGTGTCTTAGGTTCTTTATCTGTAAATAATCTATAGGGTCTTAAAGTTTAATTAAAAGTCCATGATTCTAAATAAGGAAGCATTTTTGCCTCTTGAAAGCATCTTCCTTTTTAGGAATGACACTGTTATAACAGAAGTCAGGTTTTTGAAAAGGTTCTAGTACTATTAATAGTTTTGCTTGCATTTTAAAGGATGTATTATCTAAAGTTTGTTTATCTGTTGCCTAACGATGTGGGATTCAGGATTTTGCTGAGCCACATGGCGTTCCTAATATACATGACTGTGTTACACAATGCCTAGTCTAAATACAGTAGGTTTATGGGTGAAGAAGGGAATTTTAAGAAGTGGTTTGGATGGCTTGCCTTAAAGTAACATGCTGAAGTACTGCTTCTCTTTTACCATTCTGTGCTATGAAAATTTATGACTCCAGAAAGTTAAAAAACTTCACTTTGAGCCTCTTAACGTACAGTCTACTGTCTCAGCTTGGGTAGTCTACTGTCTCAGCTTGGGTAGTCTACTGTCTCAGCTTGGGTAGTCTACTGTCTCAGCTTGGGTATTCATTGGTCCCACTTTCTTTCTAGGCTCCCATGTTCTTCCTCCCTGCCTGCTCCCTCCCCTCCTTCTTGGGTCATGGCAGTACAACCTGGAGTGCTAACCACTAAGCCACCAGGAAACTCCGACACTCCCATTTTCAGCTCTCAGATCTTCATTCCTTCTGTAGTTATCCTTTTGTTTCTTCAGAATGTACTTTTTTTCCTCTTAGCATTTGTTTTACTTTTTGAGGTTTAGTCTTGGAGTACGTTTTTTTCCTTAGATTCTTCATCTTTTCTGAGTGTGTGTGTGTGTGTGTGTGTGTGTTGCTGCAGTCGTGTCCGACTCTTTGCGACCCTGTGGGTTGTAGCCCATCAGGCTCCTGTGTCCATGGAATTCTCCAGGTTGCCAATCCCTTCTCCAAGGGATCTTCCCCACCCAGGGATTGAGCCCACATCTCTTACATGGAAGGCAGGTTCTTTACCACTAGCACCACCTGGGAAGCCCCTCTCTTTTCCTAATTTCTGTAATTACTTGCACTTTGATGACTTCCCAGAATTTTGCTGTTTTCAAAGAATCTTGAATGGGATAATCTGCTTCTTTAAATTTTGCTATAATCTCTTTAGGGAACAACAGACTGGTTCCAAATAGGAAAAGGAATACGTCAAGGCTGTATATTGTCACCTTGCTTATTTAACTTATATTCAGAGTACATCATGAGGAACGCTGGGCTGGAAGCACAAGCTGGAATCAGGATTGCTGGGAGAAATATCAATAACCTCAGATATGCAGATGACACCACCCTTATGGCAGAAAGTGAAGAGGAACGAAAAAGCCTCTTGATGAAAGTGAAAGAGGAGAGTGAAAAGGTTGGCTTGAAGCTCAGCATTCAGAAAACAAAGATCATGGCATCTGGTCCCATCACTTCATGGGAAATAGATGGAAAAACAGTGGAGACAGTGTCAGACTTTATTTTTTTGGGCTCCAAAATCACTGCAGATGCTGATTGCAGCCATGAAATTAAAAGACGCTTACTCCTTGGAAGGAAAGTTATGACCAACCTAGATAGCATATTAAAAAGCAGAGACATCACTTTGCCAACCAAGGTCCGTCTAGTCAAGGCTATGGTTTTTCCTGTGGTCACGTATGGATGTGAGAGTTGGACTGTGAAGAAATCTGATTGCCGAAGAATTGATGCTTTTGAACTGTGGTGCTGGAGAAGACTCTTGAGAGTCCCTTGGACTGCAAGGAAATCCAACCAGTCCATTCTAGAGGAGATCAATCCTGGGTGTTCATTGGAAGGACTGATGCTAAAGCTGAAACTGCAATACTTTGGCCACCTCATGAGACGAGTTGACTCACTGGAAAAGACTCTGATGCTGGGAAAGGTTGGGGGCTGGAGGAGAAGGGGACGACAGAGAATGAGATGGCTGGATGGCATCACCGACTCTATGGACATGAGTTTGAGTGAACTCCGGGAGTTGGTGTTGGACAGGGAGGCCTGGTGTGCTGTGATTCATGGGTTCGCAGAGAGTCGGACACGACTGAGCGACTGAACTGAATCTCTTTAGGTGACTATACCAACAGGTTTGAAACATCAGGGTCAGTTTTGGTAATTTGCTGTCATGTGTCCTAACCATTCAGAATCACTAACTATTAAGTTCAGTCTTTAACAAAGGCAGTTAGTGGCTGCTTTAATAACCTGGTTTCTTTATCTTTATTTGGAGTGAAGAAGATGGGTTTGTACTAATAACTATTATAGTTTCCCCTGACGCCGCATTTTCATTCCTTTGATTTCTGGTGGTCACTAACTGCAAAACATCGAATCTTCTTTGCTGTTGTCTCCCTGAGTCTGGAAAAACTTGTATGTTCTTAGCAGGTTAATTATATAGGATAAAGGAAGAAAATAATTGACCTGTCCTAAATAAATTGTTTAGATAAATTTCAAGTGGACATTTAAAATGAAGTTATGTCACTGTACTATTATGAATAGTTTAGATAGACATTTTAATTCAATACTGAAATATTTTTTGGCTCTCCTTTCCTATTTTACCTTTCTCTCCTTCCCCAGTTATCTACACGTCAGATTAGGTCATTGATCTGAGAGATACATCAGATACATCAGAGCAGTATTGCCTATTAAATGACCCCTCTGATCTGCCCAGTGAACTTTCATTTTATGGAGACCTTCGTTATCCAAATTAGAGTGCGTGTTTCTGACTTGTTGCTATTACTGACATTTCCAAAAACAGGTGAACATTTCTGGGTGTTTTGTGTGTGTTTTTGTTTTGTTACTCGAGCTGTTTTTTTTATTTGTACGAGCTAGCTATAAACAGTTTACCTTTATACTTTTGCCTGCTCTTTTACCCCCATAAGAGTTATGGATATCTTGATGACCGTGTCCTCCATCCAAAAAAAATTATATACATATATATACATATCCATTATCTCTGCATTGGAGTAACCATGGGGGAGGAAATATAAAAGCTAAAAGAACAAAATAGTGATTTCTGTTCCAGGAGGGTCCCATGCAGTTGTTATCTTCTGCCGCACCGTGCACATGTGGGATCTTAAGTTCCCCGAAAGCAGGGATCAAAGCTGTACCTCCTGAAATGGAAGTGCGGTGTCTTAACCACCGGAATAGCAGGGAAGGCCCCATGTGTAGCTCTAGATAAGAGGGGTTTGTCAACGTTGATCCGGTTTCTTTTGTCTCCATCAGTGCATATTCTCGTAAAATAATCTTACACTTACCACAAGATTTTACTTTGGAAACACTCAGGAACTTGTGGGTAAATCTGAAATAGTGATTTACTCAAAAGGGTGACTACTGGGGGCTACACTTCCGATTTGCTTCTGAAATGAATTTAACTCTTAGCCTCTCTTCCTCCCTCAGTAAACTTATCCCCCCAAATCAGCTAAAAGCATACACATTGCTAACCTGTGAGGGCAGTAACAGTGGTGGCTGTTCAGTACTAGGGCTTTTCATGGGCCGAGTGTGTTCTGTCCATACTGTCTTGTGAAGTAGTGCCATCCTGTCAGATCAGAGAAACCAGGCCCAAGTTAAGCTCTTTACCTAGTTCATGCCACTGATGAGCGATGGAGCTGGAATTGAACCGAGCGAGGCGCATCAGACTGCAGTTCCCATGCTTTTTACAGCTGAATGAATTGCGTGACTGAGTGATTTTTATTAATGCATCAAGTGTCTTGACAGTGAAGCAGAGAATGTGCAAGTTGAAATTTTAAATTCTTACACATGGACTGGGAAGTATATTTCTTAAAGATCAGAGTATTATCATCAGTTTCTTAAGTAGGAAAAGTTACTAGGAGTCTAGATCTCTTACCCTTTGTAGAGGTAATTACAAGCAAGTGGTCCTGACTTTTGTGGAAGATTTTTATTTTCTCAAATGCAGATAATTACAGAGAAACAAGATATGCTTACAGCTGTACAGTTGAATGGAGACTAGCACATTATTCCTGACATATTCTTGTTCATTAAACTTGGGAGCTCACACTAGTTTTCCTTGTTCAAATGCTAAAATTGTCTTAAGGTTTTTCTCCTACCTAGTTACGTGTATTAGGATCAGTGAATCCCTGATTTTTTCGGTAAAATTGGAATGATTCAGATTTAGTCCATTTGTTCCAATCATGTTAGCATTTTATATATGTTCTGAATTTTGGCTTGTCTGGAATTGTCCAAATGTTACCTTTGCTGTGCTTTCAAATTTGATATTTTTAACTCTTACGTATGCATTGAAACTTCTCATACATAATCTCATTGACTTTATTTTCTCTTACAAGGTTCAGTTATAAAAAAGATGTTTCAAAAACAGTATTGTTGGCCCCAAAATGATTTTTTTATATTTAGTAAGTTTAATAAGTATAAAATAGCCACCAAAGAATGAGCTCTTTAAGTAACCCATCAAAGTAAATATTGACAACTGTTATTTATGGGTAAGTAAATTTACGTTTTCTTCTAAGACTTCAAGGCTGGTATGTTTTTAGTAAAATGCTCATGAGTGTGAAAACCCTTCTATCTGCCGTTTCTGCAACAGCAGCTCCCCGACGGCTGTTGAAGTTGTCATGTTCAGTAGAAGGAAGCTTGAGCTGTCTGCCAAGTGGGGCTGGTTCCCCGCATTCCCCACTCCCGTGCGTTTCACCTGAGGGGCGGGAATCAGCAGTCATCTTCCAAATCTGAGATCCCCAAATCTGCTGTTTGTTGATATTTTGCAACTTGTCAACAGCCCCTTCTCAAATTCCTCTTCAGTAATTTTGCCCTTTTAAAACTGTTTCAAGAGCCTTGTGTCATTCAGAAGTTCCTACATGTCTTCATGGAGGAAGATAAGAATAAAATAGTCTTCAATGCTTATAGATGGGCATTTGCAACTATACACAGTACAACTCTGAAAGCTGTTATACATACTATGTGCTCGGTGCTCCGTTAAGTGCATTAAGTGGGAGTACTGCACAGTGCGGGAGACCGCCTGCTTGAGATCAGACCTGGCTACGCTGCTTACCAGCGGGCCAGTGCTTAATGTCTCTGCGCCCCAGTCTTCCTGTTTATGAAACTGGGCTAATACCCACCTTGTGGGCTTTGATGGGTTGAAGGTGTTAATTCTACAACTATTTATCCTAATCCAGATGGTTCTAAAAACTAAACTTGTGTGTGTGTGACTCAGTGGTTAAAAATAAAATCTAAACTTACAATATGAATAGTCATATATTTTGCTGCAGAAATATTCATTAGTTCACAGAATGCTAATGCTACTGCAGATCCTGCAGAGGTTATTACAGAATACATAATATATCTATATTACATTCTGAAATTTCTGAATTCACAAACACATCTGGCCCCAAAGTATTTGAATCGGGTTATATGTACTTATATATGTAAAGTGCAGAGAGCGGTTGCTTAATGTTGCGGATAACATCAGTATCTTACATGCATATAGGCTGAGAGGTTTAAATACTATTGAAAGCCTTTCCAACTTCAGTCCTTCAAGATTCAGGATTCTGTCTGAAAACGTGTATCAGCTAGTTAAAAATAATTAGTGTAATTAAAAAAAATTATAGCAAGAGCATAAAAGTTGATCAAAAAACTTGTATTTTGAATCAGTAGTTATTTTAATTTACTTAAGCAGAGCTTAAATATGCACATGTTGTCAGCACTACTTTAAAAAGAATCATAAAGTGTGGCCAGAACATACAGACTATATGTAGACTGTTAAGGGACTTCCTTTCAGAAGTTCTTTACTTTTAATTCCATTTTAATTTAAATCTCAAGACAGAATAAAACTTATTAGGGCTTATAAAAGCAAGTTGCAAGATCACAGCACTTGGAGCCCACAGATTCTGTCCTGTTATTTCCATCCGTGTACAGAGGCTGACATTTGCTTTTTGCAAGTGTTAGTTCATTGGTCTGCTCCCTCTGTCCCCTGCTCCCTGCCCCTCAGACCGTCAGTGGGGAGCAGACTGTGCAGTACCTTGTATATACCCTGTATACTCAACTGTAGACTCAAGTTCAGGGGGCCTCTCTCTCAACTACCACTTTTTGTCAATCATTTGTACTCTAGCATTGATGTTTTCTGTGACCCATTTTACTATAGATGAACACTTTGCTAATTTAGCTGGTTTAACGTAGTACCTATAAAATATGCTAAGAAATTGAATGAATTTTCTTGGAATTACTACTTAACTATTTTGCTGTTTATTAGTTGCAAAATGATCAGTTTGTTTTAACTACCACAGAGGTAACTTTTATAGCAGAAGGGATGCTAAAACACGAGTCTGAAATCTTAAAATCCCTAATTTGATGTTCATAATGGTGTTTTGAGGACAAGTGGCTTAACCCTTCTGAACTTTTTGCCCCGGATGCTGATTACCTGTCAGGGCTGTGAGGGCTTAGTTGTCCTGACTCAAAGTGTGTGGCCAACAAATGGCAGTGAAGTGTGACGTCCTGGATTTTTTTTTTCCCCTCAGTGCTGTTGAGTATTGGAATTCCTAAAAAGAAGGTAACAAATCTGTTACCTGTGCTGTTCAAGGGCTTCTGTAATTCAGCCTCAGCCGTAAATATATAAATCTTTTCATTGTATCTCTCACTGCTTCACGGTGTGCTTAGGATCCAGGCACACAGGAATAGTCTAGGGGTTTGCATACTTTTTGTGTAAAGGGCCATATAGTGAATATTTAGACTTTGTGTGCCACATAAAGACTAGTGCATGTTCTTCTTGTTTTTAGCTTGCGGACTTCTGCTGTCTCTCAATATCCCATGTGTTTTTACCCCTTCCACCCAACCTGGAAAGCCTGTTTCCTACTGTTATGTCAAAACTGATCTCCCATGCTGCCTCCAGGAAAGCTGTGTAATCGTGTGCCACTCTGTCCACCACTGACTTTGCAACAGTTGTATTGGGTTATTTGCTTATGGTTGAGGCACCTGTTAGAGCCATTCATAGAGCAAACCAAAACCACAGTATCGTGTGAACACGTTTGAGAGTTTGATCTGTCTATCAAGTCACTACAGTTGGCTCCTTTCTTCGCTCATGTGACTGGGCTGCTTTGGGGAGGGTGGCGCGGGCTGGCTTCCAGGTTTGTGTCTGCAGTACTTCCCTGGTGCATAGAGAGGAAGCCTTCACAATTTGGTAAATGGTCTTCGTGTTGCACGCTGCACAGAGAAATGTCCTCATTTTGCTCTCTTCATTCTTTAAGTGTCCTCAGTTAGAATACTCTTGTGAAGTTGCCCGTTCCACCCCCTCACTGCCACTCCAGCTGTGATGTGGAGGTGTCCCGTTGGTGCCTTTTTGAGGCGCCTCCCGGAGTTTCACTGGTCCTGGGTTAGTTGTGTAGTTGTGTGTCCTGCTCATTGTTCACCCACTGTTGGATCTTTGATGCAGAGCACAATGCCTTTCCCGTAGTAGCCATGCCAGTGTTGGAACTGTCATTTCACACCAGACTAAGCAGTTTTAAAAAATTGTACTTTGTTTCTAATATGTGACCTTGATATTATTTATTCATCTGCATATAAAATAGTGGTTTTTAAAATAGATGATTAACCTCTGGTCATGAGAACTAAATCTGGTTTGTTCTTTGGTAATCTTTATCACTAGAGGGAATAGCACTTACGTAACTAATCGAAAACCATGTGATATTCAGGTATTTTGTGATTAATTTTAAGTTTTAGTTTCCTTTTTTCTCCCCTCAGTGTTTTAAAACCAAAATATGTGGCTTTCCTAAAAGAAAAACATTTTCTTTCTTATTAGGTTAGTTACTCTTTGAGAAGAGATTTTGAGACCAAGAAACTTAGGTAGAGTAAAAGAGACCAGTTTTACGAATCCAGGAATTGTGTGGAGATATGCACAGGTCTGGAAACCAAGAGTGAATCAAGCAGTTTCATTTATAAGCATACCAACTTCTGGAGGGGAACATTTGAACTGCTTACTAGTACATTTTTTTCTGGAAAACCCCCAAAGAAATGCTGAGATACTGAATACTATATGAACCTCTTTGGTGAGAGTTGAATACTTTATTTTTGTAAACAATATTAATACCTTTGCGGTCTTTCTGTCAAAAGCCATATTTTTTTTCTTGGAGTGGGTTTTCACTTTAATATAGGTAATAGAATAGTATATAGAATAATATAGATAAGTGAAAAATTCATGTACCTGGATTCATACCCATTCTCATCAACGTTGAAGGCCAGGTATGTGCCAGACACTGTTTCCAAACCAGGGGGATGCACTGGTGAAGGAATTCTCTGCATTTATGGAGCCTAGCTCATGGGGGAAATAGGCAGAGTGTATGTTAATGATGTTACCTGGATGCTAAGGGAGAAAACTGCATATGCAAAGAGGACAATCGGTGGTTGGCTGTGGTTGAGGCTTGATGTAGGAGCCCAGTTGAGAACTCAGTGAGCAGGTGATGCCTAAATACAGACTTGAAGGAAGTGGAGGGAGCCGGGAAGATACTTGAGAACCAGCACTGCCAGTGGAAGGAGGTAGGAGGAGCAGGGGCTGCTGGGGAGGCGGGGAGGTGGGGAGGAGGCAGGGCTGGAGCCGGGCGCAGGGAGTGAGGGGAGATTGGGTGGGTGGAGGTGTTGGGCGGCTCCATCACCTAGGGCCTCGCGGGTGGTCCTGGTGAGGCCATGGTAGCTAATGCCAGGGCCCGCCCCAGCTTAATGTAAAACTCTGTTCTCAGTGCTGTCACAGTTTATGTCTTCAATTTTTATTAACTGTACATGCAGTCAAATCAAATGTAGTTTATAAATCTAACAGGGATTGCAGTGGAGTTTTACTCTGAACACCTGATGATGTGAATGAATTTGAGTTACAGTTTATGACTTAATGGGTATATGTGAAATCCTTAGGTTCAATATTTTATTGAAATATTTATTTCTGTTCTTTTCACATTACAGGTGATATTACATTTTAGTTTAATCTTTGTTTAGCAAAGCTGTTTTCTGTTCTGGAATCTAAATATAGAAGACTAGATACTGAGGTGAAATTGGGTTAATTAGAACAACTGATTATGAACAGAAACTTAATAAGTATGGTATAGGATTAGATGTTTAACAGAATTGTCAAAGATCAGCAGGCATGTTTTTATGGGCCATCTGGCAAGACTGGAAGTAGTTTTGGTATCTATACGCCCTTAAACATGTATTTGCATTCCATTCCTTGTCAACATGGAACAAAACAAAAATCAGAATTTTAGAGCCAGAATGAATCTTAAATACTAACTAGTCTAAATCTTTAGTTTTACAAAGGAATTTTTTCCCAGACACACTCATATACTTTTTTCTTCATAAGTGTTCTTTCACTTACACAGATAGAATTTGACTTACATAAAACTTAAGCTTTTTACCCCAGTCTTGATCTAATCTTTTGACAATTGTCCCAAATGCCAGGCAACTAAAAATTACAGCGTTGGGAAGGTATTCTGTATAAGCTTGAGGGTGAACAACCTTTGCCTGGGAAGCTTGTTTCTTAGAATGTAGGCTTTCACTGCTTTCCTCCCGAGATTTGAATCAGTAGGTTTGTAGGGCCCAGTAAATCTTTTTGTTGTGACCTGGTGACTTCAAAGTATGTGACCTGGGACCTTACCCTTAAAAAAGTGATTTCATGGAATAAAAGATTAAAAGGTGATGTTATTAGTGCTCTTCATCTCTGATGTCTTTATTTCGAAAAATTATAGAGACAGGTGAAAAGCTACTTGGGATTTGTTCTTTTGAAGAATCTGTTTCCCTCTAACGTAGATGTGAGGCAGAGGAGAGGTGCTTAGTGATTATTTTTGTTCCTCTGTCAGCAGCACCTTAGTCATCACGATACAAGTCACTGAATCCATATAACCATGTGGTGTTGCACATGATGAACATCTTTTTCAGTCAAGTGAAGCAAATTGAGACCATTTGGACAATATGCTATTTATCGTTGCTGAGATACTATTAAAATTGAGTAGAGAATACTAGAATAGTCAGTATCCATGGAGTATATAAGGAATATCATAGTATTGATTTAAATAAGGCAACTTCTTTAGCAACTGGAATATTCTCAGATGTTGTATGATTACACATAGGTGCTAAATGAATTAAAAATACAATGCTGGTTGATTAAGTCAAGTAGAACGTGTGTTAAGGGAGAGCTTTCTGGAGTGGAGATCTTTTTCACTTTGTAGTTGTATAGTTTCCTTAGTACCTTCTAGGCAGGAGTATGTTTTTAATTAAAGAGAAACCACTTGTCTTTAAAAGCATAATTTCCTGCTGAGAGAAAGTTTATGCTAGGTAAGTTTATTCCAGGTCTTTGACTGTGACAGTATAAAGTAAATCCATTATAAAAAAGATGGATAATGGTCTACATTAATGAAATAAATAGACGGTTGAAAAGAAAATTTTTGGTAAATAGTCCACACCTTGGGAAGCTGAAGAACAGGAAGCTAAGGAAATCATGTTTTTAAAAAATTGCAAGTAAATGTGCAAATATAATGCTGGTTTTAAGAAAAAGTGTATAGAGAGTACTTCTTCCAGACTATCTCATTGCTATTAAGATTTTTGCAGCCGTGTTACAGATGAGAAAAAGGAGATTGATTCAATTGCAGAAATGTGATAAGAGAATTTTTGCACAGGAGCAGGCTCAGAAAAAACAGCAATGTGACATGTAACGTCTGTAAAGTTACTAGTGAACTCATAGAAGGAACTTATAGTGGGGTATGCTTCTTAAAACAGATGGTTTTTAATAATTTGGTGGTTAACCTACGGACTTATTTATAGCTTTGTTACTGATCTTTATCAATCTATGGTGATAACATAGATCCTAATAAAGACTGACTTGTATATTTGATTTAAAAACTATTAAGACATGGTAAAGGTTCAGTAAGCCAAAACACCTTAGAAAATACCATTAGCTATTTGCTAGGTTAGGTTATATCAATACATGTGTAAATACAGATGTACTTACCTTTACACAGTAAGCACCTAAAAATTGTATGTAAATTGGTAACTTTTGAATGTAAGCATTTTAAATAAAATCTGTGGTTGAGTCCCTTTATTGTTAAAAGTTAGTCATCAATAACTTAAACCAGTTCTGTACATTTGATTGTAACATACTGGGCTTTTTCAAAGTGAAACTGTATATGCATATAAAATACGAGCATGCATATATATGTACAAAAGCCCTTAAAACAAATTCAGCTTTCTTTTATATACAGCAAAACTCACTCTGCTTGTGAAGCGTTTTTGCTGAAGTTTGCATAGTTGACTCAAATCTGCATCTTTCTGTCTGCATATACTACTAGGGCTGTCTGCATGTAGATGTTTGTTGACTCCCTCCTTCCTCTCAATAAGTCAGTCAACTTAAGAGAAAACGTGATGTTTCTATAAAATGTACATAAAACAAATCAGCGTATTCAGCTTATGCAGAAATAAAAATTATTCCAGTCACACAAGGAATTTCTACTTTGTAAAAATGTAGCTTGTATTTCAGACTGTAATAAAATCTGGTATAAGAACAACTGTTGAGTGGGTTAAGTGATTATTCTGAATATATTTGCTTTTTTTAGTGTCAATAGTTGCTTGAGGTGATGGTGGGAAGGATGAGGTTAAGCAAGCTTTTAACGTTACAGAGGAAGTTTGTTCAATGAGATATGTTAATGTGATGTGGATCACTTACTGAAACCCAGCAGTACTGTTTCTTCATTTTCTCCACTGACACAGCAGCACCAATCACATCTAAGACTATGAGTCAAGATGGGACTTGAGGACCTTGAAAATGAACCTGTGATGTCCGTAAGGATTGGTCTACCTCACCACTGAGGATTAGCTAAAGGATAGGTCTAGATTCAGCACTGCAAACTGGGCAGCATTTGCAGCTTTTGGACTGACCAGGTCAGAGGTACCTTAGAGATTAGGAGCAGTTTGTGAAAAGTTTGTATTCTGCAGTGTCCTCTCTCCCTTAACCAAATATTCTTCTTTGTACACTCGATTCTTCTCTTTCAAAGTAGACCTTTAGTTTTTTTAATTGAAAAATTTGAGTCTCTTTGTCATTCCTGCATTTAATCCAACTCTGACTTTCCCCTCTGTCCTTAAAAAGCTCAAAGTTTTGGCTCAGATGGTAAAGAATCTGCCTGTAATGTGGAAGACCTGGTCTTGATCCCTGGGTTGGGGAGATCCCCTGGAGGAGGGCATGGCAACCCGCTCCAGTATACTTGCCTGGAGAATTCCATGGGCAGAGGAGCCTGGTGGGCTACAGTCCATGGGGTCACCAAGTTGGACACAACCAAGCAACTACACTTTTTCTTTTTCGTCCTTAAAACATCCATTTTTTTCCCCACTATGTTGACTTCCTTAGGTGTTGAGTGACTTTCATAACAGCATAATCCCATTAAGTAATTTATCCACCTACATTTCATTTACTTGTGGTGCTTTGAAGCGGGAGCACGTTTTCAAGAGGCCGCCTTCCTTCCGTCATGACCCGCTGTCCTCCTCGCTAGGTCTGGCACCCTTCATTTCTCACATGGAAAGTTTCCAAGGGGCTCCATGTGAAGTGGAAACGACAAGCCCCCTCCTTGCCCAAAACCTTTCATTGGTTTCCTTTTCCTTGTGTGTGTGTGTGTTCTGTAGCTAGTCGTGTCTGACTCTTGGTGACTCTGGACTGTAGCCCTCCAGGCTCCTCTGTCCATGGGAATTTCCGGGCAAGAGTGCTGGAGTGGGCTGCCATTTCCTCCTGTTCTTCTTCCCCCAGTAAACTCAAAATTGACATGCAATATTGTTTGAAGCTTCTGCCTCTGTTTCCATCCTGACACGCCTGCCTCAGCCTGAATGCTCCGTTTCCCTGCTTAACCACATAGCCTCACGCCTCTACCGGAACTGCTCCCTCTGCCTGGAATGCCCTGCCTGTCACCGCCTGGCCGACTCCTGCTCATCCTCAGAGACCCACTGAAGGCCTTCTCTTCCCCAGAAGCCCAGTGCTCCCAAGTCTGTCAAGGCCTTTGGGTGTACTGAAGCCCAGTCATCTGCCTCATGAGACTGCAAGCACTTGTGGGGTGGGATCCCTGACTGTCGTTTTTCCTCTTTGATGTGCAGAGGCAAGGGCGTACAGGCTGCTGGCTGGTGAGGGGGAGGTTGTGTGCAGAGCCATTGGCACTGACTTGCTTAGCACAGGGACAGCCATTTTGAAAATGTAAGATTTGCTGCTGCCTGAACCGTGTGACCACACACATCAGTGTGTGTCTTTCCTTCATCTCTTTTTCCTCCAAAGACCTAACTTGCTGCTCATCCCATTTAATGTAGGTATATGAGTGTTCATCTGATAACAAGTTTGAGAACTAGATGTACAGTAGTAAGGTATCTTCAGACTGTGGGGCTGTTGTGGTATCACAGCCTTTCATCTCTGAACCGTTGCGTTGTTTTGGAAAACTTATTTTCTTTAGGAAGGTATTTAATCTCTTAAAAGTATTGAGAGTCAAAACTAAAATGTCAAAAATGAAATACCTGTTCATCTTCCTGATCTAATCTCTCAATTTTTAAAGACAGTCCTTGGTCCTGAGATTCTTTCTGTCATTATAAGTAAGCCATTCCTCCTCAGCCATGTCTATCAGACAGCGCTGCCTGCCGTGTTACTAGGAGAGTGACTCACTGGTAATTGAACTATGTCAGCAGCCCGACTTGTACTGCAAAGGTAGAAATCATTATGCTGCTTCAAGCCCTAAGACCACTTAACTGAAAGCAGATTGAAAGGGGTGTGAAGACCTGGTTTTCAGAACGTCAGTGAAAGTGCTTCCCCACAAGTCTGGCGAGCCGTGGACTGCACTTTTCTCCTTTATCCTAGCGCTCTTTCCCGGGCGCGACTCGTAACAGGGCAGCCTCCTGTTACCAGGATTTCCCGTGCGCTGCCCCCTTCAGGGTTATGTTTACTCAGGTAGATTTCATCAGATATCTCATTTTCCCTTTGTTGTCTCTTATTTTTATCTGGGAACTCTGGGGGCACATTTGCAAGACGAGGAAAGGACAGTAAAGAGTAAGAACAACTGAGGAATTCTGAGCAAGTAACACAAGACAGTCGTTTTAGTCAGTGACTTGATTTTAAAGGAACTCAAGTGTGCAGTTGAGATCTTTGATATACTGTAAGTAATTTTTCATGATTATTTCAAAATAGCTTGGTAAGGAAGGCTTAAAAGCAGACCTTCCTGGCAAAGAAAAGCAGAAAAATAGCAAGTAATAAAAGGATTATTATGATATTTTGGACTTAAAACTACCCTCTCAGTACATTTGCAATTCTGAATAAAGTTCTGTAAAGCAGTTGAAAAGTATTCTGTTCAGTGTCTCGAGTAACATTGCTCAGATGGAACATAAAATACTTTATGGTCCCTTTAGCTTCAAGATGCCCCAAGCTTTGGTTGTCTCTGGAGTTTGACTTCTTCACAGCACCTGCTCCCTGAAGTGCTTTCACACCATGCCCAGGATGCGGGCCACCCACCAGCTACAAGGCATGATGACTCTGCAGGCTGAGCGGCAGCCCTGGTAGTTGTAGGGCCACGGGTGGTAGCCCCCCAGGGGCTCACAGATCTTCTGGCAGTGGGTGTAGCTCCTCCTGCATTCTATACAGCAGATTCCTTCATGATCCAGTCTGGGGTCGAATGTCATGCTTTCTCCTTCCTGCTGCTGTGAAATAAAAGAGAATTACTTGTGTTTCTTTCATGAGGAAACATTTATAGCACGCACATTATTTTAAAATAAGGTCTTAAATGTCTCAGTGGTACCAGCAGTCACTGTTTTCCGTAAGGCGCTTTCAGTCTTTAAAACCTTATCATTCAGAAACCCTTCTAACATGAAGGAACGTCCACCCTACCTGATCGGTCACTTACAGGAAGATTTTTTTTTTTTTTAATGTTATGGTAAAGTTTCTCCATTCCCAGGTGTTCCTAGTGGTGAAGAACCCACCTGCCAATGCAGGAGGCAAAAGAGACAGGGGTTCCATCCCTGGGTCAGGAAGATCTGGAGGAGGGCACGGCAACCCACTCCAGTCTTCTTGCCTGGAGGATCCAATGGACAGAGGAGCCTGGCGGACTGCAGTCCATGGGGACACAAAGAGTCAGACACGCCTGAAGTGACTTAGCACACATGAAGTTTCTTTATGCCTTCAATGAGCCATGGTTACCGGAAAATAGGAAGGAAGCCTAAGTCAAAAGTAGCATTTCTGCCGCTGCTGAGGCCCCCTGGCATCTTCTAATAATGGTTTCCAGGGCTCTGGAGAGCATATTTGGAATTCACTGGTCCAGGCTAACGACAGATTGCTATTCCACTTGCACTGGCTGAGAACACTTATCAGGTTGTCTAGCTTCTGCCTTCATGTCAATGTAAGGGTCTGTAACCCTCAGGAAAGGGCACCATTTACTGTGTAAAGATTCAAGACCTTAAACTTTACGTGCTAGTTTGTATGTGCCATGATGATAGTTAACTACAAACTTGTATTGAAGTTAAAAGTCACCTTGTTATTCAATTGCTCAGTGGTGGTCAACTTTTGTGACCCCGTGGACTGTATGTACCCTGCCAGGTTCCTCTGTTCATGGAATTCTCCAGGCAGGAACACTGGAGTGGGTTCCCATTTCCTTCTCCAGGGGATCTTCCTGACCCAGGGATTGAACTTGTGTCTCCTGCATTAGCAGGCAGATTCTTTTACAACTGAGCCACTTGGGAAGTCCCACGGTCACCTACAGAACTCTGTTTTCACTGCTGGAAAGATCACAAACTGGAAGAAATTTGGCACCTGCCAAATTGTGTATCTGGGTTTCCTTTTCATGAATTTCTAGGGGTATAGATTCTATATTCTCTTTAATATGGCACTGCATTACAGTGGGGAGAAAAGTCCGTATCATTAATGTAAATACTTTATTCAATTTAAAGCTCTTTCCTGGAGGAACAACTTGGCGGAGACGTAGCACCAACATAGGTTAGACTTCAAAGAGCCAAGTGAACTTAAGCAACCCTATCACCTTTTCTGGTATACTTTTTTTTATTCAACTATTTTAGGGGTGGGGGACTTTCAATTATAAGAAATTTCAGACCTAACAAAAGTGGAGAAAATTGTGTACTTGAACGTCATCTAGATTTGACAATTGCTAACCTTTTGTCAAATTTGATTTTTTTAAAGTATTTAAAATTCTAAAGTAAACTTAAAGAGACTTGAGAGCATTGTGACATTTCACCCATAAATATGTTAGAATGTTTCTCCAAAATAAGATATTTTCCTGCACCACCTGCCAGCACCACACCTCACAAAACTAACTATTCCTCAACACCATCCAATAAAGCTTATGTTCACATTTTGTCATCAAAGTATTTATCTTACTCTCTAACACCAGGTGTTTGTTTTTTTAATTCTTCAGACTTTCCATTTCCTCCTCCTGCTGTATGTCTTGAAAAAGGTTCATCTGGGACAGCAAAAACAACTCGCGATTTGAGGGGCTTCTCAGGTGGCTCAGTGGTAAAGAATCCACCTGCCATGCAGGAGATGCAGGTTCGATCCCTGGGTTGGGAAGATCTCCTGAAGAAGGACACAGCAAGCCACTCCAGTGTTCTTGCCTAAAAAATCTCATGGACAGAGGAGCCTGGTGGGCTCCAGTCCATAGGGTTGCAAAGAGTAAGACACGACTGAGCACACACGCACACACAGGGCAGGAGGAGTCACCAAGCCTGTTGGCTGAGGCATTTCCTCACCTGAGGGGCCAACAAAAGTTTGTTAGGATTAAATAGTCGGCAGAAATCTCTGGTTATTGAGATATTTCTGAGATACTTCCTTAAAGGGATAAGGGAAGGATGCAGGTCATAGGGAAGATGTTCCTGCTTACAAGCTCAACACTTGAGAAAGGAAGAAACTGCTATGTGGAAGTTTTTCAGGAACACAGATACCTGAAGCAGGGCACAGTCACATCCTACCCACCTCCTGTAAAGGGGCTGAAGGCCTCCCCTAGACCCAGGTGCAGGGAGGCCAGCTGCCTGGAGAATAAACTAACTTCAGTTTGTCTATTCACATTGTATTCCTTTATTGTTCTTTGAGCTTTAGCGAATGAAGTACCGTGGCATCCTGAATTTTCTAGTAAGCCTTGGGTTACTTCAAAAATACATTTTTCTCTACGTCTTTTTAAAGTATTAGTCTAAAATGACAAACTAGAAAATGACTTGCAGCACATGAAACAGTACAGGACTGAGTAGGCTACAGAGGGAAGAAAATGTGCAGATGACTTCTCCACGTATGAAGAGATGCTCATCCTTACAGAGAATTAAAGACTGGCCAAGACAGGAGGTGCAGTTTTACATTCAGACTGTTTAAAGAGTCTGATAATGAATGAGGCCTTGCACTACCATTTGAAGGCTTGTAGCTGCTATAATTCCCTGGAAGGCAATTTAGTGTCCTCCATTAAAATGTAAAATTCCCATCTACTGTGACCCAGTAAACCCACATGCGTCAGTACTTGTGCTAAAAAGTGAAAGTGTTAGTCACTCAGTCGTGCCTGACTCTTTGACTCCATGCACTGTAGCCTGCCCGGCCTCTCTCTCCGTGGGTTTCCCCAGGCAAGAATACTGGAGTGGGTAGCCTTGCCCTTCTCCAGGGGATCTTCCCAATCCAGGGATCAAACCCCGGTCTCCCGCATTGCAGGCAGATTCTTTACCGTCTGAATAGGAGATCCCCAGGAAAAATGAGTAACTCTCCCAGGCAGCTTAAAATTCAGGATTAAATATCATCTGAATAGGAAAGGGTAGGGGGGATGTAGATCTCTTATGGCAGGATCAGTGACTTCTAGGAGAGAGGAGTGGAGCCTTAGGAGAACACATTGGAGTATGATAATTTGTGATTGAGTTTGTCTGACTGTGATGCTGACTTCCACTCTCCTCCTGTGATGAGTCCATCTTCCCTGGTTAATGAATTAATGAAACTCCTGGGGAGGGGATTTATGACAATAGAATTCCTTCTGGAGGATTTGTCTTTAGGCAGATAAGGGGAGTTCAGAGAAAGTCTCTCTCTGCACTTGCAGTTTTTTAAATGCCTACAGCACAGAGCCACCAGGAAGGGCTTTTCTGGTGGCTCATCTGGTAAAGAATCCGCCTGCAATGAGGGAGACCTGGGTTTGATGCCTGGGTTAGGAAGATCCCCTGGAGGAGGGCATGGCAACCCACTCCAGTATTCTTGCCTGGAGAATTCCATGGACAAATGAGCCTAGCGGGCTACAGTCCATGGAGTCACAAAGAGTCGGACACGACTGAGCGACTAAGCACAGCACACCACCAGGGAAGTCCCATTTGTGCTAGAGAGATACTCCCTTCATGGACAAGAAGTGTGGATAAGACTAATAGCTAACATGGAGCAAGTTAGTACTTATATGTGCCAAGCACCGTGCTAACAGCTTCCTCTGCATTACCTCACATCTTTCCCACACCCTGCGCAGGACGTACTAGGAATATCCTATTAATGGTATTGGGAGGAAAATAATTTACATGCCCACCAAAGCAGAACTGTTTTCATTTCTATACATTTATCCACACAGTGGAATACAAGGTCACCATTAAAAATGAATGAGGTGGAGCCGTATAAGAGATCCAGTAGAATTCCTAAGATACTGTATTGTAACTGGAGAGACAGCAAAGTAAGGAAGTTGTGTCTGCTCTTTTGTGTTAAAAAATGTGTGTGTGTGTACACTTATGCAGGGGAAGTGGGCAAACGGCTATTGTTAATAGACTGCTCAGAGGAGGGTGTCTGTGGTAGAAGGTAAACTCACTTTGCATTGTGTACATTTAAAAAAAAATAAATGCATGTATTTTTTTCTAACTAGTTAAATACTAGTTTATTATTTAACTAGTTAAAACACTAGTTACATATAAGTACTTATTTTTCTGATTTCACTGCCTAACAAAGTATAGTAATGATAAACTACACTTTGTTGAAGACTTGAGAAGTTTTTAGCATGTTGGTGTCATCCTTATAAACACCAGCTCTCAAGGTTTCCGTCTGAAGTGCTGGATCTCCTATGTGAGTCTGTCTCCCGAATGGACTGGGTGCCCTCGAGGGCAGAAGTTACTCCTGTGTGCACAGGGCCTGTAAAGAGTAGGTTCTTGGCGATGTCTGATGAGTGGACGAAATCGTGGACGTAGAGGGGGAGAGAGAGTATTTTCAATCTGTGTGTTGCCTGCAGGCACATGCATGGAAATATTTTTGAATAATCAAATTCCTGATGTGAATATGTCTTCATGAATTTGCCCGTGACTCAAACGAGCAGAGCCCAGAAAACAACCTTGAATAAGGAGTACAACCCATCAGGATTTTATACTACAGAAGTGTTGTTAGCCTCACTTATAAACTCTGCAATAAGCAAATTAAGATGTATTTGAAATAATGGAATGCAAATCTCAGCTGAATACTAAGTACTGCTTTGAAATCTCAAGCAGCACCACCGCAGCTTCCGCGCCGGGCGTCACGCACTCAGAAGCCTGTGGGACAGCCGCCAGCACTCACGTGGTAAGGGTTGTCTGGGTTGAAGGGCTCTGCGTCCTCCTGGACGCCGGGCCTGGTTTCGTTCCTCGGTCTTCCGGGGCCTGGGTTGCCCTGTGGGCCACTGCGCAGTCTTCTCGTGGTCGTTGCGGTAACGATTTTTCTGACCAGTTCTCTTCTTTCTCTCTGGATTTCTACAAAAGTATGAAAACAAACAACAACAACAAAACTGCTGTGAGTTACTTGCTTTATTTCATTGAGGAAATTCTGTGTTTTTCAGGGTGAAAAACGTAAGAAGAAGATACAAACACATGAGTAGATCCTATCCCATTTAAACACACACATTTTCTAAGACTAAAGCATGTTTCAGTCTTGGGTTTAACATCAGATAACCAGACTTGGTTTCCAAAGCCAACTGAGGCAGATGGCGTAAGACAACTGACAGAATCCACTTGCAGTCCCTTCCTCAGCCTGCCTCTACTGGTTGGTCAGTGGCTCAGTCACGTCCTCCTCTTTGTGGCCCCATGGACTAGAGCCCCCCAGGCTCCTCTGTCCATGGGGTTCTCTTGGGAAGAATACTAGCGGGTTGCCATTTCCTTCTCCAGGAGATCTTCTTGGACCAGGGATCGAACCCGAGTCTCCTGCATTGGCAGGCGGATTCTTTACCACTGAGCCACCAGGGAAGCCCCTGCTTCTACTCAGGGGCTGAGAAAGTAAAGTAGTACTTTTCCCCCTAGCCTCCCTTGCAATTAGGAGTGGCCAGATGAGACCTAAGCAGAATATGCTACTGCAGTTTCCAGGAAAGTTTTTGTTTTCTTGGTGAAAGGGACAGACACAGCTTCCTCCGACTGGTTTACCTTCCTTGAATGTAGATGTGATATATGGTTTATGTGACTAGAAGTGATAGAAGGGTGACAATCCAGCACGCCTCGTAGCAGACTGTAAGCTAGAAAGAGAGTTGATGACAGTGCCAAAAACCTACCTCCGGAGTTCTAGCTGTATGAAAGAAGTCAACCTGTATGTATTTGTTGAAATCACTGTTGGTCAGCTATTCTGTTACTTACAGCCGTATGCATTCCTCCTGGATTTACAATATATGTATAAAGCATTACAGTTTTTTCAGGAGATTCATTATTATCTTGGTTGATTATTTTTTGAAAAAGTTATTTATTTGTGGCTGTGCTGTCTTCACAGGTGCTCTTGGGCCTTCTCTAGTTGTAGCAAGCGGGGGCTGCTCTTCATTACAGCGGCTTCTCTTGTTGCACCTCGTGGGCTCAGGAGTTGTCCACAGCATGTGGGATCGTCCCAGACCAGGGATTGAACCTGTGTCCCCTGTATTGGCAGGCGAATTCTTAACCACTGGACCACCAGGGAAGTCCTTGGTTGATTCTTTCACAAATTCTGGGATAGAATAAGCAAATACTTTTCTACACGTAGGCATCCGATTCAGTTCAGTTCAGTTCAGTCGCTCAGTAGCAGATGCAAATTAGCAGATGCAATTGTTAGGCTTGAGAAGACCAAGTGACTGAGCCGAGGTCACAGAGCAGGCGGCAGAGGTGAGGGTCTCTGGCTGCCAGCTCAGCGCCCTTGCCCCCACACTGCCTCCTGGGCCCCATGGCCACTGAGTAACAGGAATGGAGAGAGGACCACGGGGCAGCTTTGATGTCTCTCCGAGCCTCAGTTTCTTTTGCTCTAAAATGGGGATGATAAATAGTATCTAGCTCGCAGGGCAGCGATAGAGGTCATGAGAATCTTGTCTCAGGGTTTTAGCATGGTGTTTGGCATGGAATAAGCCCTCGAATATTAGGGGATGATGGTATGATACCATGTTATCTGTGAGGGTGGGTTGTGCGCCCAGCTGTGGATAGCTTCCATGTAGCCTCTTGGTTTCTCAGGCAGGGCTGGAGAGGCATTGGGGAGACCTGGATTCAAATCTCAGACTCCATTTTTTTTTTCCTAATTAAAACATTTTTAAAATCAGTTGCACTTCTTTCAATCAATGACCTCAGGAGAGCGATTCAATCTCTGACCTTAGTTTCTTCATCTATAAACAGGGAGTATGACTAGTTACCTGGACAGATGTTAGAATACAGTGTGTGTTAAGTTGCTTCAGTTGTGTCCGACTCTTGCAACCCCATGGATTGTGGCCCACCAGGCCCCTCTGTTCACGGGTTCTCCAGGCAAGAATACTGGACTGGGTTGCCATTCCCTTCTCCAGGGGATCTTCCCGACCCAGGGATCGAACCCACATCTTTTACATCTCCTGCCTTGGCAGGCGGGTTCTTTACCACTAGCGTCACCTGGTAAGCCTGGGTAGTTGTTGGTAAGGATGAAATAAGGACAAAACGGAAAACTGTGGCACACAGCCGGCAGGCAGCAGACCTCGGCTCCCCGCCGCTTCCCTCTGACCTTGTCCCGTCACTTCCAGTGCTCTGACGGTTCAGTTCCGTGATGCTGATGACCTGCCAGCATGAAGCTCCGAGGGCAGGGGCTGCCGGACCCTGGCGCTGGGAGGCTCTATTAGAATTAGGTGGCGGGGATCCCGGCATCCTTGGAAAGGGTTTTATTTTGTTGTCTTTATTGTAAAATACACTGCATTTATGAGAGACTGGAAAGAAAATCCCTCACTTTTAATGTCTATGCTATTCCGTCCTACACCAACATTTAATTCTTTTCAAATCTGGGGGCATTTAGGTGATTTCCGCTTTTCTGCTGTTGTGTATAATATGTGTGATTCTCGGATGGATGGGGTGATGATTGAATACCTACGATGTGTGATTAATACTTCATGATGCGTTACTGAATATTCAGAAGGGATCACGCTGTTGGACTGTGAGGGAGCAAGTCACAGCTGTTTCTCAGAGGGTGAAGGTTCTCATTTTATCAGTCGTCCTGCAGTGCCAGTAGCATCATCGTCCCAACTCTGCCCCCAGACCCCCTGTCCTGCTTTGTCCTTTTTCCAAAGCAACTTGCGTGTGCTGAGTCACTCAGTCGTGTCCAACATTTTGCGACCCCATGGACTGAAGCCCACCAGGCCCCTCTGTCCACAGGATTCTCCAGGCAAGAACACTGGAGGCGTTGTCATTTCCTCCAGGGGACCTTCCTGACCCAGGGATGGAACCTACATCTCTTTTATCTCCTGCATTGGCAGGCAGGTTCTTTGCCACTAGCACCACCTGGGAAGACCCCCATAGCATCTTGGATTGTACCAAACAGTTTCCTTATTTCGGTGTATATGCAGTGTCTCCCCTAGCTACGATGCAGAATTCCTAGGGGGCATGGATTCTTGTCTCTTCTGTTTATCAGTGCATTCCAGGTGCCTAGAACAAGTAAATGGCACATAACAGACATGCCAATCACTGCTGAATGAATGAATGAACTCTCCGGGTAAGAGTCACGTCCTCAAACAGAAAGTGATTAGAGAGAGCTCTTCACGGTGGCAGAGTTGGAGGCCTTGTCCTTTTTTTTTTTTAAAGACTTTTGATATGGGCCATTTTTACACTCTTTATTGAATTTGTTACAATATTGCTTCTATTTTATGTTTTGGTTTTTTTGGCTAAAAGGCATGTGGGATTTTAGTTCCCCAACCAGGGGTTGAACCTGCAACCCCTGCATTGAAGGCAAGGTCTTAACCACTGGGCCGCCAGGGAAGCTCCAAGACTTTTGTCCTTGATTGGAAAAGGTGACAAGGTATTGGAGAAGGAGTTCCTGGGTGATGGAAGGCCCATTCCATGTGAAGACAGGTGGGGAATAAAAAGGCAGAAGTTGTAAGTGGCCAGAGAATGGAGGTGTGAACACTCACTGGAGCAAGACCCAGGATGGGCTGTGCTAAGTGCTGTGCTAAGTTGCTTCTGTCATGTCCGACTCTGTGCGACCCTATGGACTGCAGCCCACCAGGCTCCTCTGTCCTTGGGATTCTGTCTGGGGCTGGACCCAGGACAGCAAAAGCAATGTCCATTTGGCAGCCCTCCTTCCCAGTCCCCTAGGGTGTGGCAGACACTGCGCAGAGGATTCTCTCTCACTGAGCCTGCACGTGGCCTCAGAATTCTGAACCTGCTCTTCCAGACAGCTGCTGCCAGTGGCTTACAAACTGCATCCTATTTGCTTTGCCTGGGCTAAAATGTAACCACTTTATCCAGGCTTTGGAACTGAATTAGACTTGTGAACTGCAGGAATGAGTTAGCCAAGGCAGAATGAGAAGCTGGGACTTTCTAAGCCTGGTGTGTGTTTTTCAATTGTGGTAAAATATATATAAAACTCACCATCCTAACCATTTTAAAGTGTACAGTCAGGCATTAAGTACATTCACACTGCTCCGCAACCATCATCACCATCTATATCCCAAACGTTTTTCATCTTGCAAAGCTGAAGTCTGCACGGATGAAACAGTCACTGTCTGTCCCCCTCTCCTAAGTCTGGTGGTTCTAATCCCCGAATTCTCTGTATTTCCATGCTGTTCTCTCTCAGTGTTCAACGTAAATTTCTGAGAACGTAACCCATCTAAGCTGTGCTAAGAAGGGGGCCTTTTCCCCACCAATAAACTGGAGCTGCAAAGTTGGCCTTTGGGAGGTCAGTGGGGTGACTATGGTGGAAATCAAGACAGTAGATATTCCTGGTGGCTCAGTCGGTAAAGAATCCACCTGCAATGCAGGCGACCTGGGCTTGATCCCTGGGTTGGGAAGATCTCCTGGAGGAGGACATGGCAACCCACTCCAGTCTTCTTGCCTGGAGAATGCTATGGACAGAGGAGCCTGGTGGGCTGCAGTCCCTGGGGTCGCAGAGAGTCCGTCACGATCGAGAGACTAAACATCAACAAGCACTGGGGACAGACAGAAGCCCGGGGAGGAGCCTGGCTGCACCGCTCACCTGACCTGGAATCGGCCCCAGGTGTACTCCGACCTGCTCTGAAGCCAGGAGTCCTTCATTTATTTTTCTTGGACTCGGAAGTGGGTGTACGAGCCTTGAACTTGAGGAATCTCAGCCTGTGTCCACAGCTGCTTGTGGCTATCCCATGATGCAAGGTTTGAGCATAATTAAGATATGGCAGGGGCTTCCCTGGTGGTGCAATGGTTAAGAATCTGCCTGCCAAAGCTGGGGACATGGGTTTGATCCCTGGTCCGGGAGGATCCCACAGGTCACGGGGCAACTAAACCCGTGTGCCACAACTCGGGAAGCCTGTGTGCCTAGGGTCTGTGCTCTTCAACAAGAGAGGCCACTACAGTGAGAAGCCCACGCACCGCCATGAAGAGCAGCCCACGTTTGGCAATGACGACTCACCACAGTCAAAAAGTAATTAATCTTTTACCAAAAAAAAAAGATTTGGCGGTAGGATAGATTCTTAGTCCCCTGATTCTCTGCTTTAGGGATAAAAAAATGTAAAATTGCGAAGTGCAGTAATGGAGAGGCGGACAGAGCAGAAGCAGTGGGAGTGTCATAAATAAAGCCTGCAGGTAAGGCCGAGGGGTCCCGGGCCCACCTGCATCCTGTCGCCTGCTGCTCCGGCCCTGCCCTGTGACATTCACAGCCGCCCTTCCCTCCCTTTTGGTCTCTTGTGCCAATTACTGAGACCCTGTGCGGTGCACCTGGCTTAGCTTCCTTGTCGTATGCTCGCACCTGTGCAGGGGCTCACAGGAAACCCACGCTGGCTGGGAGCGGTCCAAGCAGTTTCCAGAGAATTTAAAACATTACCTTTTGGGTAGGTTGGTTTAAGCCAGAAAATAGGAAGGTCGCCGCAGAGTTCTAAAACTTTGGAACTCAAGAAGCTGTTGTCCTTCACGGGCTGGTCTCCAGCCACCCAGATGAGAGAATTTTCTTCGTATTTAACTGGCATGATCTTGCCTTCCTATAAATGAAAAGGAAATGCGTGGATCAGAGGGCAGAGGAACATGCCGGGTATGAAGATCCATGTGTTGGTAAAAGATTATTTTTCCGTATAAAAATGAGTTTAGGATTAGCAGATGCAAACTAGTATACACGGGATGGAAAAACAACAAGGTCCTACTATAGAGCACAGAGAGTTATATTCTCCATCTGGTGATAAAGCACAGTGGAAAGGAATAGGAAGAAGAACAGATATATGTATGACTGAGCCGCTTTGCGTACAGCGGAAATTAATGCAACTTTGTAAATCAACTATACTTCCATAAAATTTAGAAGAAAACTTGATGAGAATCCAAAGGCACGCACACACACAGACTCTGAAGTCCTCGTCTCTTTGTAGCTCTTTTCACAACAGTCCACACCCCTCATGCCATCCGGCCTTGGGATAATTCGAAGGTGTGAATCTGAGCGTCTTAAGTAGAAGTGAAAATTACTTGATGCCAACTTTGAGATTTCAGTTAATCTGATATTTTTGATCAAAGATGCTTTGGAGGAAAAGCGATTGAACGGACTCTAGAATCCGGGAGAGGAGTCCTTTGTGTGAAGTCAGTGTCCTCTAGGGCTGTGATCTGCCGCTTCCAAACCACGATGGAAAGTGCCGGTGATTGGTTCTTTAATGTCTTCAGTTCAAAGTAGTATTTAACATAAACCATTTCTGCATTTCCCAGCCATAACAAAACATATCTCAGATGTTCTTCGCATCAAGCGCACCACCGAGATTTCAAAGCTAAACCCTGGATTTTCTTCTGCAGCGAGATGCTGAGAATGGCTTGATGACCCGGGAGACAAATTTATTTTGCCAGGTTGTGCCTTTCATGTATTTATTAGTTTGCAATAGGTTGGAGAAATTAAAATGTTTTCTCCTGATTTTTTAGCTAAAAGAAACACTTCATTTATGCTTTCTCCCTCAGGCTTCTGGCAGCTTTAAAACAACTTAAAGTTATTTGAGGCAGCGAACACGCAGGTAATCCAGTTATTCACCTGAAATTAAATGGCTCCATCCAGGAAATGAATGCTCTTTGGGCATAGTAGCTTTTAAAAGTTATACAAAACTGATGAAAAATGCATGAGAGCTAGTGGTGCATAAATCTACCCCATCATAATCTGAAGTGCATGGGGACAGAGTGGGGTGACAGGGAGAATGCAGATGCGTGAAACCTACAAGCCAGGAACCTTAAATGAAAGTGCACGCACATACTTTCAGCTGCTACCCCATCTCCTTCCTCCTTCCCTTCTGTTGCCACACAATCCTGCTTTTGTTTGCGGCCCCAGGAGAGACACCTGCTTTCTCAGACTCCCTGGCAGCTAAGGGTGCCCGTGTGACCAGTTCTAGACAATGCAATCCATGCTAAAGTGTGTGGAGGGAATGTGAAGCCGTCCGTTTCTCCTGAGTCCGGAGAAAGCATGGTTAGCGCTGTTCAGCATCTTCCTGCCTTCCTTCCTTGACTGCGTGGTTGATGTTTAGAGCTGGAAGTAAAAGGCTGCAAAAATAAGAGATCCTGGCCATGGAGTCAATGCCTGGTGTCACCTACTTCCAAGGAGCAAAAAAAACCAATCCTTATTTGTTGAAGTCACTCTAAGTGTCATACTCTGCTGTGTGTGTGTGTTCAAGCTCAGTTGTGTCCAACTCTTTGCCACCCCATGGACCGCAGACCATCAAGCTCCTCTGTCTTTTCCAGGCAAGAATACTGGAGTGGGTTGCCAGGCCCTTCTCCAGGGGATCCTCCCGACTCAGGGATCCAACCCACATCTCCTGCATTGCAGGCAGATTCTTTACCACTGCAACACCTAGGGAAGCTACTGGCAGCCAACACATTCCTAATTCATACAAACATGTTGTCTGAATTTGGTTTTGTCCACCAGAGAATCCACCACGCACCATAGAAACAACTAAAACACAAGAAACAGAATTCACCTCTGTGACCTCAGTAAAGAATCAGAGGCAAAGATTTAAGGGCAGAGCCATTCACCAAGGTGAATTATATCTGTATTCAAAAAAAATTATTTTAAATTATTATTTTTGAGAGAATGGAAACTTGAAGATACCGATATTCAAGAGCAAAAGCCTTTTATTCATATAAGTTAAAAAAAAATTATTTATTTGGTTGCACTGGGTCTTAGCTGTGATATGTGGGATCTAGCTCCCTGCCCAGGGATCAAACCATAGCCCCCTGTATTGGTAGTTTGGAGTCTTAGCTACTGGAACACCAGGCAAGTTTTAATATCAATTAAAAATTATAATCATATGATAACATACAATAATCCATTATCACCTACATTTTGGAAGGCCTAAAGTTAAGTGAAACTAATAAGGATGTACAGCAGTGTAACTTCAATTATAAAAAGCATATCACACACATTTTACATGAAGAAAATTTACCAAAACACTAACATTAGTTATCCATGGATTTTGTAACTCTGGGTGACTTTCTACTTTCATGTATTCCTGAATTTCTATAATGACAAAATGTTGTTTTGAAAAATCAGAAGAAAAAAAAAAAACACCAAGGCCTTGTTTTAAAAAAAAAAAAATCAGAAAATGTACTGCGAACTTTTTTTTATGCTGCACCTCAGGACATGTGGGATCTTAGTTCCCCTGACCAGGAACTGAACCCACGCCCCCTTCATTGGAAGTGTGGAGTCTTAACTAATGGACCACCAGGGAAGTCCCTGTACTGCTGCAAACTTACGATAAGATCTTGGTCAGTTAAGATCTGGTTGTCTACTCATGAGGGAAATGTTGAGGATTAAAGTTCATTAAAGGTTTCATAACAGAAGCTGAGTGATAAGACCATTGAAAAGGTAATGCAATAGGATGTTCAGGTCAGAACACAGGCGGTCTCGCTCTCATTTTTAGACTCTGTATGGCGGGTCCATACTTGTGTTCCGAAGGGTGCAGTTCAGGGGCCACAAACGAGCTCATGATCGGAGGAGAACAACGGGAGGGATGAATGGCCGGGGAGTCGGGAGTGGAGGAGATACTGAGGACATGCTGGCCAACCTGAAAAACTCACAGTGTGTCAAGACGCCTGGGCCTGCTCCTAGGAGAGCAAACAATCGAGCAGTGTCCAGGCACCTCTGCTTACTCTTGGTTTTCTTCATCTGCCTTTCGGGAGGTGATGCCTGGCTCACCTCCCTCTTGGGGATCCTGGAAGGATCAGAGGTGATCATAATAAAATTAAGACTCAAAGCAGCATCTGTTTAGTCATTATCTAGCGAGTTCAGGGCCATGGGGACAGAGTGCACACCCTAGTTTGCAGGTGACAAGACTGAGGCTTAAAAACTTGACGCCACATTCCCAGCTACTGTCAGAGCTGGGATTTGAACCCACATTTTCCAAAGTCCATTTTTCTTCCACCCTACCCTGCCACAACTCAAATGGAAGATGACAATGAAAGCAGCTACTTTGTAAGCCCTAAAGCGCCAAGTCAGTAGAAGGTATTACTGTTAAATGTCTTTAGAATGCTGTGTGCAACTCTTAATGCAAGCTTTTATAAAACCAAGCTCAAAGGCAAGCTATTAATAATAAATGGATGAAATATGTTTAAAGAACCTCACAAACCTGACACATAGGAAAGAAATTCTATATATGTTGAATAGCCTCATTGGGCTGAACATGAACCGGTGGAAAGAAATTGTAGGTGGAGCCATTCAGCTCAATGTTGGCAAAGCAATTAGAACTTCCTCCCAAGAAGCTGCCTGACACACAGGGAAGGAGAGCCTGGTCAATGCTTCCAGCAGAGGCTGAGTGATGAGCTATGGGGAATTTTCAGGAGGACTTCTCCCCTGGCTGAGTCACACTGAGGCTGGAGTGAGACTCCTGAGCCCCTTAATGATCCTAACACCTGAAGTCCTTTAAGTTGTCCTAATCACTGATCAGTTCCCTGTGTGCGTGCTAAATCACTTCAGTTGTGTCCAACCCTTTGCAACCCTAGGGATTACAATCCTATGTAGCCCTTCAGGCTCCTCTGTCCATAAGATTCTCCAGGCAAGAATACTGGAGTGGGTTGCCATTTCCTTCTTCAGGGGATCTTCTCCACCCAGGGATTGAACCCAAGTCTCCTACATCTCCTGCATCAGCAGGTGGGTTCTTTACCACTATTGCCACCTGGGAAGTCCCCAGCATCAGCAAATAAGGGCCATGTCATGACCGTTACCCTTTATGTACTTTAAAATCTGGTTTTCCAGAAACTTCAATTACACAACATCATGTAAGAGTGATCACTTGGAACCAACGAGTAGGACCAAAGTAATTAAGTTCTTTGTCAGGGAAGAAAGAGAGCTGATGTTCTGATCACAGACCTATCCAGGAACTAGAGACAAAAGGGTTGTGCCTTCAGTGTGTGCCCAGCATTCTTGCTGTGTGGAGCTGGCTGGTACCCACCAGTTCAGAGGAGATGCTCTGCTTGGCCATGGCGCCCACCTCCGGGATGCGAGCCTTCACCTGTGCTTTGATGTAGCACTTCTCCCCTCCAGCGAAACGGATTCCTGTGATGCCCTAGGAAACAAAAGTTTATCCAGCCTCTATTCATCCGTTCATTTATTCAGTGTATTGAGAGTCTACCGCGAGCTACATACTATTCCAGGTGCCAGGTACAGGGATAAACAAAACAGATGGCATCTCCGCCCTCATGGAACTTAACTTTCAGTTTATTTACCAAGAATAAAAAACAGAGATAAAGTCAGGTGGCGTTAAGTGCTATGGAGAAAAATAAAGCAGAGTGTGGAAATAGGAGTGACAGGAGAGGGTGCTTTATTTTTTAATTTTTGGCCATGCTGTGAGGCATGTGGGATCTTAGTTCCCCAACCAGGGATGGAGCCTGCACCCGCACCCCCCTGCAGTGGAAGCATGGAGTCTTAACGACTGTACTGCCAGGAACGTCCTAGGAATGGTCCTTTAGACAGTATGACAGGGAGGCTTCTGTCAAGGTCTGACTTTGAGCTGAGAGGCGGTGCATTAATTGCTCCATCCATCCTGCAAGCTCAGATGAAATGCCATCTTCTCCCTACAGGTTTCTCTGTCCAGCCCAGGCTAAGTGGGCTCCCTTTCCTCTGGCTTTCTGAAAGCCCTCCCTCATTTGGCACTCAGTTCTCAGTGCCCTTGTGTCTTGTGAATGTCACCTCCATACTCAACTCTAAGCTTGAGATCAACCTGAATCTCTTTTTTTTGTTTGGTGCTCCCACAGAAGTTCTCAGAAGATGCTGGTCCAATTAATGAATTCTGTGAATTCATATTCTTCTTAAGTTGTTGAACCCAGAGGAAACGGTAGCTTTCTATCACACTTGGAGCTGAAGTTTGCTCCCAGAACTTATCCAAGGACTTGGATGTTTTGTTTTTGTCCCGTGAGATATAAACAATGTCTCCCCGTCTGCCTAGGGACTGGCCTCCAGGGAAATCTCAGCCGCAATGCTCTGGTCTTAGCTGACAGCTCAGCACCGATTCTGCCCACGGAGTGCATCAGGCATAACGTTATGTTCTGACCCAAGAGTGTTTATTTTCATTTCTGGTTAATTCCATGACTAATGAGTGGCCAAAACCAGTATTAAGATCTACAAACTATATGCCAACAATGTAGGCACCAACACGAACCTGAAATTCTCGACTGGTCAGTCTTCTATTGGGTTGAGACGAATGTCAGGAAGACTCAGAGCTTGTTCTAATATCAATACCAGGGAGTGGGGGGAAGAAAAGCCTTTCAAAACCCAGGGGCAGCGTTCAGCCCTCCTTTTTGTTTTAACATTTTTTTCTTTTGGCCTTGCCATGTGGCACGTGGGATCTTAATTCCCTGATCAGAGGTTGAACCTGTGCCCTGTGCAGTGGAAGCTCAGAGTCTTAACCACAGGACCACCAGAGAAGTCCCAGCATTCAACCCTCTTAAAGGAAGAATGAAGTCACATTTCAGTCACGCTTGAGGATCTTCATGGAAAGTTACACCGAAAGGAATCTCAGAGCCAGGCGTCCTGCAGACGTGGGTGGGCAACAGCCGGGAGAAGGAATGGCTCCTTCCTCCTGAAGCTCCTCGTCGGTTCTCTTGTGGCCTGATTGACCTCATAAACGTGTAACGCATCTCATTCCTCCCAGCGTCACCTCTCACCCAGAGGGAGGAGGAGGTGGCGTGAACCCCATCCCCAGCCCTCAACGGAGGAAGAGCTCTGGGCTTACTGCAGAGGGTCTCGATTTGGCACCAAAATCACATGGAGAGATTTTAAAAACACAGATGCCTGGGCCTCTCCTAAGAGATTCCCATTTAACGGGCTTGTGGCTGTGCCCAGACACAGGTATGCTTAAAAGCTCCCCGTGTGTTCGTGATGTCAGCTGGGGTTGAGGACCCCCAGCTCGGGGAGAAAGAGCCTTGATCAGGGTGTGTGTGTGTGTGTAGAAAGAGCCTTGATCAGGGTGTGTGTGTGTGTGTGTGTGCGGGGAGAAAGAGCCTTGATCAGGGTGTGTGTGTGTGTGTGTGTACGGGGAGAAAGAGCCTTGATCAGGGTGTGTGTGTGTGTGTGTGTGTGTAGAAAGAGCCTTGATCAGGGTGTGTGTGTGTGTGTGTGTGTGTGTACAGAGAGAAAGAGCCTTGATCAGGGTGTGTGTGTGTGTGTACAGAGAGAAAGAGCCTTGATCAGGGTGTGTGTGTGTGTGTGTGTGTGTACGGGGAGAAAGAGCCTTGATCAGGGTGTGTGTGTGTGTGTGTGTGTGTGTGTGTGTGTAGAAAGAGCCTTGATCAGGGTGTGTGTGTGTGTGTGTGTGTGTACGGGGAGAAAGAGCCTTGATCAGGGTGTGTGTGTGTGTGTGTGTGTGTACGGGGAGAAAGAGCCTTGATCAGGGTGTGTGTGTGTGTGTGTGTACGGGGAGAAAGAGCCTTGATCAGGGTGTGTGTGTGCGTGTGTGTGTGTGTGTGTGTGTGTACTTAGTTGCTTAGTCGTGTCTGACTCTTTGGGACCTTCTGGACTGTAGCCTTCCAGGCCTCTTTGTCCATGGGATTTTCAAGAATACTGGAGTGGGTTGCCATTTCCTTCTCCAGTGGTCTTCCTGACCCACGGATTGAATCCACAAAGATTTAAAGTAACTGAAATAGCCTGCTCTGCACTGAATGCTTGCGTCTCTCCCACCCCGACCTAAATTCAGATGTTGAAACCTAACGCCCCATGTGGTGGTACCTGGAAGTGGGTCTTTGGGAAGGGTGAAGTCATGAGGTTTCCCAGGTATATTAAAAAGCAGAGACATTACTTTGTCAACCAAGGTCCGTCTAGTCAAGGCAATGGTTTTTCCCGTGGTCATGTATGGATGTGAGAGTTGGACTGTGAAGAAAGCTGATCACCGAAGAATCGATGCTTTTGAACTGTGGTGTTGGAGAAGACTCTTGAGAGTCCCTTATACTGCAAACAGATCCAACCAGTCCATTCTAAAGGAGATAGATCCTGGGTGTTCATTGGAAGGACTGATGCTGAAGCTGAAACTCCAATACTTTGGCCACCTCATGCGACGAGTTGACTCACTGGAAAAGACTCTGATGCTGGGAAAGGTTGGGGGCGGGAGGAGAAGGGGACGACGGAGAATGAGATGGCTGGATGGCATCACCGACTCTGTGGACATGAGTTTGAGTGTACTCCGGGAGTTGGTGATGGACAGGGAGGTCTGGCGTGCTGTAATTCACGGGGTCGCGGAGAGTCGGACACGACTGAGCGACTGAACTGAACTGAACTAGTGGTAAAGAACTCAGCTGCCAAGGCAGGAGACATAAGAGGCTCAGGTTTGATCCCTGGATGGGGAAGATCCCCTGGAGAAGGAAATGGCAACCCACTCCAGTATTATCGCTGGAAAATCCCACAGATAGAGGAACCTGGCAGGCTACAGTCCATAGCGTTGCAAAGAGTTGGACATGACCAAAGCAACTTAGAACACATGAGGTCATGAGGGTGGAGCCCTCATGAATAGGATTAGCGTCCTTTCCCCAGAGAGCTCCTTCCCCTTCTGCCTCATGAGTAGGACACAGTGAGAAGACAGTCTTCTGTGAGCTACAAAGCAAGATGGTCACTAGACAGGCAACCTGCCGGCACCTTAGCCTTGGACTTTTTGGCCTCCAGAAATATGAGACACACACTTCTGTTGTGTAGAAGTCACCTAGTCCATGGTAATTTGTTGTAGCAGCCTCAGAGTACTAAGGTACAGCCTCTGGACCCAAGTTCCCTCTGTACTAGTGACTCACAAACGTTTCCTTGCAACCGAATCACCTGGAGGACTCATGAAACAAAATACCACGTTGGTCCCCACACCAGAGTTTCTGAATCCGAGGGTCTGGAGTGAGGGCTAAACCATGCATTTCTAACCAGCTCTCAGTGCTGCTGCCCGGTGGCCTAAGGAACACACTTGGGGAGCCATTGCTGTCTACCATGCTATCTCCCCAAGGTCGGTTGTTCTTACTCTACATGTAAATCTATGGCACATGGTTTGAAAAACGAAAGTTTGGGAAGGGGATGACTGCCTCTTGCAGTGAAGAGAAAAAAAAAAGAGGAGTGAGCTATTTTCTCTCCCTTTCCTGAGAACAAAGGATAAAACAGTGAGCAGGCCTGACCATTCCCAGTTTTTACTTTAACTGCTCCCAACTCTGCATGTCTGCAACAAAGTTTGCCTTTCTGCCCCTAACTGTGCAGGAACTCCACTGCACACCTGTCTTCCTTTGACTCTCTGCTAAATACCTCCCATATCTGCTGTTCACCCTTACAACACCCTTCCCCTTATTGCTGCTTGTTGCTCAGCCGCTCAGTTGTGTCCATGTCCAGCTCTTTGCAATCCCATGGACTGGAGCATGCCAGGCTCCTCTGTCCTCTACCGTCTCCTGGACTTTGCTCAAATTCATGTCCGTTGAGTCGGTGATGCTATCTAACCATCTCATCCTCTGTCATCTCCTTCTCCTGCCTTCAGTCTTTCCCAGCATCAGGGTCTTTTTCAATGAGTCAGTTCTTCGCATCAGGTGGCCAAAGTATTGGAGTTTCAGCTTCAGCTTTTTACATATCAGAAAGAAGGCCACAGAGCCAGCTAACTGCTGCTGCTGCTGCTGCTGCTAAGTCACTTCAGTCGTGTCCGACTCTGTGTGACCCCATAGACGGAAGCCCACCAGGCTCCCCCGTCCCTGGGATTCTCCAGGCAAGAACACTGGAGTGGGTTGCCATTTCCTTCTCCAATGTGTTAAAGTGGAAAGTGAAAAGTGAAAGTGAAGTCGCTCAGTCGTATCCGACCCTTAGCTACCCCACGGACTGCAGCCTACCAGGCTCCTCCATCCATGGGATTTTCTAGGCAATAGTACTGGAGTGGCTTGCCATTGCCTTCTCCGAGCCAGCTAACTACCAGACTCAATTGCTGGGTTAATGACGCCAGCCTATGACTGTCTTTGAAACGATGAAAGAGGAAGAAATCAAGATGCTAACACATTTGCTCCTCGTCACCGGCTCCTAATTGGGAGTCCTTATCTTATTTAAGCCCGCAGACTCCTCTTGGGGGGAGGGTGGGCACAGTTCTTGAGGCATGAACCTACTGTGTTCCCCTCTCCACCAGCTGGGAATTACAGTCACCTTTCTATTTCCTCCAAACTCCATCTCCATATTTTTTATTTGGCTTTGGTGGGAGGAGAAAGCCAAGATTTTGGCCAGCCACCCACCCCGCTGCCGCCCATGTTATATCTTCTCTTGACTTCAAACCGTTGTAGCTTCTGAGATGAGATGCTGGGGAGGAAGCACCATCCAGCCATTACCATATCCCCAGGGAGAGAACTTACTGTGGACGGATTCTTAGCACTGACTGTGTCTGGTATTGAGTTAGTTTTGACAGTCAGTCTACAGGCTGCAAAGAAAACTGAAACCCCATGGGGATGGGTCCTGTGGGAAGGCATTCACACGTATTAACCACCCTATCTAGCTACAAATCCATATCAAGCAGCCAGAAACGCTAAAAGATTAAACAGAGGGAAGGGAACGGCACAAGAAAGGCAGGCAAATCTGTTTTTGCAAACAAACAAGACCTTAGAAGCTGGTGATAATGATGATGGTTGCTAACAAAGGTAGTGAGGATCCCAATGATCTAACATCCTTTTATCCAAAGTCAGCTAATCTCATTTTAGCCACACAGTTTTTTCTTTCTAGGGGTCTCATTTATTTCTGTGACTTAAACCAGAAATTCCCAAGGAGGGCAAGGGGACCTTCCCCCAGGGGGGTGATTTAGAAACTTGTGAGGGACTTTTTTATGATCACAAAATTAGGGGCTCTCTGGCCCTTTGTTGGGCATGGCCCAGGGATTCTGGGTCCCGACCAGCCTGGGGGAACTCTGAAGAACCAACTGGCCAGAATCTTGGCTGAAAGACTGGATTGTAAGAACCTCAGCCTGGAACCTAACACTGTTTTACATGTAAATGTAATGTGATTTTTGGCACAGTCTTAATGTACAAAGGATTTCCTAAGAATGGAATTATTATGAAAATGGAGAGAAAATGTTACTTTTTTTACTATTTGAGAAGATTTTGTTGTTTAGTCGCTAAGTCGTGTCTGACTCTTTTGTGACCCTACGGACTGTATAGTCTGCCAGGCCCCTTTGTCCATGGGATTTCCCAGGTAAGAATACTGGAGTGGGTTCCCATTTCCTTATCCAGGGGTCTTTCCGACCTAGGGATCGAACTTGCGTCTCCTGCATTGGCAGGGAGATTCTTTACCACTGAGCCAAATGGGAAGCCATTTAGAGAAAAGCACCTGCTATTTAATTTCTCAGCACACACTTCGGTCAGTCTGCATTTTAGGCTGTGGCACAGTGACCCAAGCGTATGACTATGACGTTTTCAAGGGACATCAGGCTCTAGTTCTGATTGTATTATAAACTAGTTTCACTTTATTTTTTCTTTGTGTTATAGTTAGGTGCCATATGGATTCTTGAAACCAATAACCTACTTACCTATCAGATAGGCTGTTACTGTCCATTTCCTCCCCTCCAGGTTTTTTTTAGTTAATTAATTTATTTGGCTGCAACAGGTGTTAGTTGAGGCATGTGAGTTCCCCAACCGGTGATCAAACCCAGACCCCTCGCCTTGGGACCATGGGGTCCCAGTCACTAGACCACCAGCGAAGTCTCTCCCACCAGCTTTTTAAATTAAAAAACTCCAAATATATACAAGGTCAAAAGAATTATATAGTGAAAATCTGTTTATATCCACCATTCTATCTTATTTTTTTTAGTTTTAGAAGTATTTATTTAATATTTATTAAAATGTCATATCTTCCAAATGGAGGCCATGCTCTCTGCTTCTCTTTTCTCCTGCTCCCTGCCCCCTGTTTTCTTGGAGAACTATCTCAACTTCTAACCAGGATTTCTGTTGTATCTGTGGGTCATGAGGGTTGAGGAGGCTGACTTAAACCAGCAGCACTGATACTTTTGAGGGCACAACTTTCATGCATTATGAACAGAACTAGCTTCTGTGTTCCTCAGGCTTTTGACAGAGATTCTCTTGACCTAACTCTAGTCAGGCACCTCTGAGTCCTCTAGGCCCCAACCTTGGGCTCTGTCTTGGCCAGTTTATTCCATTTTTAGCAAGAATCCTGCTGAGTCAGCCTTAGTCTGATTAAACTGGATATCTGATCCCCTGACCTGCCTGCAGCAAAAATCCCGTTAGGTCAGTTTAGCAAAGAACGACTCTACCCCTTACTAATTTCCCATCCACCAGCACCCCACCCTGCTCTGTGGCTATTACGCCCCAGTTTTCCTTACTGTATTCAGAGTTGAGCCCTCTCTCTCTCCTGGACTACAAGACCTCACAATGGTAGCCTCCCTTGAATGGAGTCTGCCTTACCTTCTGCAACAAGGGAACTGAACAGCTGTTTTCTCCAATGGTGTAGAGCCTGGAGCCCTTCATTCAGTGCAAATTCCCTCTTGGGGCTCTTTCCCACCATTGGCTCCATACAGTCTTGGTGGGGTTAGCAGGGGAGGCTGTTCACCTACAATTCAGAAACTTTCCTACTCTGGGCTGCGTGCATCTCCATCTTCCCCCCTTCCTCACTTTCTAAGCTCCCTACTTAGATCTTGGGAGCAGACCTGAGCACGGGTATGGCATATCCTTCCCTGGGCCTGGAAAGCCCCACCTCTGCCTCTCTGCAGTTGAAATCCTAACCATTCTTCCAGACCTGGGTCAACTGTTGCTGATAGTGAGCAGGACCCTGCAGGGCTCCTGCACACAAAAGCTTTCTGTGTCCCCCATTTCTTTGCTTACAGGAAATAGGCTTCATTCAACCTCCATGACCTTCCCTGAGTTCCAATGGGCAGGTTCAAACAGCTGTTAATTAAGGAAGGGAGAGGATGCAGATACCAGGGAGGGACAGTTCAGAGAAACAATGGTGCAGCCTTGGGGCAGGGTCCTAGTTCCCCATCAAAGGATACACATAATATCTGTGAGTTGTTTTGCATATACTGAAACCCCAGAACTTAACTGTATGCTGCCCACAAATGCAGAGACCCCGTCAGCTGGAACCAGAAAGTTGAGGATGCTGACTCCCACTTACCCTACCACCAACCAGTCAAAGGAATGTCCATAGCCAATCACATCCTCTTTGAACAATTACCATGAAACTTCTCACTACCTGCTCCGGGTTGGGACACACAGTTCTGAGTGCATTAGTCCACTGTGGCTCCCTTTGCCTGGCAAAGCGAGAAAGCTATCCTTTTCTACTTCACTCCGAACTCTGTCTCTGAATATTAATTCAGTGTCAGAGCTCAGAGGCTGGATTTGGCTTCATTGCCACCTCTGCAAAACCTGCTCCATCTCCTCACTGGCAGCAATGGCCTCCTCCACGAGGACCCCAGGGCATTGTTCATAGCTCCGTGGCAGCGTGTTTCCCAGCCTGGCCTAAAGCCACTTCTCTGTGGATGTCCAGCTCCTGATGTCCTTGGGGGAGGGGACAAGTGCCAATCGTCTTTGCATGCTCTATGCTTCACACCATCCCTTGCATATAGATAGTCAGCTCCCACAAACGCTTCCTGAATTTGACTGGCAGTTTGTAATACAGGAGAAAGTAATAGTTGAGGTACCACAGTGGCTGATTCATGTGTTTTCAGAAGTCCAGGCTTATTTAAACCCATAACAGGTTCTATCCATCAAAAAAATGTTCTACTCACCAGTTCTGACTTAGAGAAATGTGGAAGCTATCAAAGAGAATTGATCAGTTTATAAAATATTTGTGGCCCCATTGGCCTCTAAGAACAAAACACAATCAATACCGTTATTAGAACCAAAGGTTTATAAAACAGAAATATAGGTTTGGGATTAAATATTTTAAAAGGACATTCCTGATACATACCCACGTTGAGAGAGATGGATCTTTTCTTATTTATCTGCATAGCTACCTTTGCATATCTTGATTCTGTGGCATATCCTGCATATTCAGTTTTGTTCTGGATTGAATGAAAGATGCATGGGTGGGAGCCACATTTTATGATTTTATATCGAGCAGTGCAAAGAAAAAAATGCCTTTTACCTTGTCTTGGGTCTTGTAGTAAAAGCCTTTAATAGGTCTAGAGAAATTATCTCTGGGACTCGACCAGAACCATTTTCAAAGCTATGACCAAACAAAATGGAGCTGGGCACACACAGGACTGCAGAGCCTGTCCCCAGGGCAGAGCCCACACCAAGCACAGCCAGCCCTTGTCATCACCAAATAACGTCTAATATCGCCGAGCTCTAAGGTTAGCATCTGCTTGATATTCAAAAGGGCTTGTGAAGTGTGTTTGGGTATCAACAAGGGGAGTTCTTTCATTCAAATGAAAAGCATCTCTAGTTTTCCCCATCAATCAGAGGAAGACAGGTCGGTGAGATGTTTGTAGGCCAATAAACTATCAGAAGAGACATTATTTTTAAGAGCCTTTTTCATGAGGAAGTCTCACCTACTCCCTCTCTAGATTTAACAGGAGAGCACAAGCAGTGATGCCTCTTTCTCTCCTAGAACAAGAAAGAGAACGAGATATTTATGGTGGCCAGCCGGAGAGGAGGCCTGCAGTGACACTTGGGTTCACAGATGTCCACGGAAGCATCCATGCATGGCTTGATGTCTCCAATTGCCTGTAAATTGAATTTCTGAAAACAAACATGTGTGTCCTTTGCAAAGGAGACTCGAATGTTTCATCTGTAATGGGCTCTGTTCAGACAGCAGATGATACACTAGGCGAATTTCTCCATGCTAATTTTCTGGATTAAACGGGAAATCTGGAGCACTGAGATGTGTGTGTAAATAGATCCCACCTGCTGCTGATTAGATTATTAGGTCATTAAAGTTTCCCTCCTCTTGATAACTGCCAGTTTTAGATCTTGCCACATTCTGGGAGACCTTGGGCATTTTATTCACTGTGTTAAGAAGGCTGCTTGGAGAAAAATAGCTCTTGCAAGTCTTTCCGCCAAGACTTGATAGCTCCAAGAACTTGTTTTTTTTTTCAGTACTAAGGTGTTGTTATTTCATTTTGAAAATGTCAAGGACAGAGAGTGACCCTTTCTCAGAGAGAACATGCAACATGGTCCAGGGAGGTTAGTGGCACCATGACTGCCATAAAGAGCAGTTCCCATTTGGGTGGATGTGAGGGGCTCGCCTTCTCCCTGAGTGAGGCGTCTCCCAGGCTTGCCTAGTTAAACTTCCTGCTGCTGCTGCTGCTAAGTCACTTCAGTCGTGTCCGACTCTGTGTGACCCCATAGACAGAAGCCCACCAGGCTCCCCCGTCCCTGGGATTCTCCAGGCAAGAACACTGGAGTGGGTTGCCATTTCCTTCTCCAATGTGTGAAAGTGAAAAGTGAAAGTGAAGTCGCTCAGTCATGTCTGACCCTTAGCGACCCCATGGACTGCAGCCTACCAGGCTCCTCCATCCATGGGATTTTCTAGGCAAGAGTACTGGAGTGGCTTGCCATTGTGCGTGCAATATACTTACATTCTGGAAATCATGAACTTCAACCGCTTCTTCAGCTCCACTTCCCATTGTAAAGGTCTCCAGGTTGTTCCCAGCATCTATTTCCATTGTCCCATCTTGTAATTTCCCATTGATACTCATGGTATAATGGACATTGTAAATCTGGAAGTGAACACCAGAATCAGTGATGCTTCCCTCTTAGAGCAGTTCACGGCTTATCTTGATATAAATTAGCATTCCTGTGTCTCAGAGATACACTGAATCATCCTTAATGGTAAGACATTTATCTGGGAGGACTTCATCCACCAATCACCTAATACAATGATTTCTTAAATAATATCTTGAAAGTAAAGGCTTTGATCATCCCTGATACTAATCTGAAGAGCTCAGTGGTTTGCAATCCTGGTGGCACACAGACACATCTAAGGAGAATCTTCAGCTACCACACCTGGGTTGCCTCCACAGGATGGATCAAATCACTACCTGTGGGGATGAGGCTTGAGCACAGATCTTTCTGTTTTTAAAGGTCGATTCTACTTTGCAGCCAGAGTTGAGATCTGTTGATGGATAAATGGACAGTGAAGAGGCAGAGGGTTCACTGGGCTGTTAACCAAACAAATCTGCAGTGGCACCTCAATTTGAAGGTAGTTTTTAAAAATCCTTCAGTCAAGACTTGGCATGGAGGGTGGTATACAGTAAGGACTGCGGACAGGTAGTACTAGGGTACGCCTGAGATTACAGCCACATTACAGAGAGCAAGGTCAATGTGCACGTCTGTTTCCGCTCAAAATAAGAAGGACGCCTATTAATGACACTATGGGACAGACACAAGGTGTTGTCAGGTGCTGTTACAGGATGTGTGGGGGGAAGGGGGAGAGTCTTGGCATTACGCAGGAGCACTGGGCCAGGAGTCAGAAAAACAGCTGGCTACACCATTTAGCTCGGCATCTTGGGAGTTGCCTTGAATGCCAAACGATGGAGTGGGAACCTCAGAGGGGGTTTTCATTTATGTCCTCAGAGCTCTGGGGTGTCACAGAGGTGGCCCAGAGCAGGTGGGGCTGTGAGGCTTCTTAACCCGAGTCCCCCCACCCGCGGTCCATCTGCAATTTGGCCAGAGCAGCTTTGCTTCTGATCTGTTTCATGTGCTGCATTTCTGAGTAACATCTTGTTTAAAATGCCGCCATTTGAAAAACGCTTTTTACCGTGTACCACTAAATTACAGGATCCAAAGGGCTCTCTCTCTCTTTAAAAAAAATATCTGTTTATTTATTTCTTTGGTTGTGCCAAATAAGTTGAGACACTCAGGATCCTCGATGTTTGTTGAGGCATGTGGGATCTAGTTCCCTGACCAGGATCGAACCTGGGCCTCCTGTGTTGGGACCATGGAGTTTTAGCCACTGGACCACCAGGGAAGTCTCCAACAGGGCTCTCTAAGTTTACACATCTGGTTAGGACACTGGTTTAAAAAGTGATTTACATGCTGCTCCTGAGCAGTGTGCTGCTGCTCTGCAAGAACCTTCTCTGCGCTGTGGGGTAGGAGGTGGGCTTCTCTTTTCTTCCGTTTTCTGACTTAGAAGCATATATATGTATATATCTATGTCTTCCTGGAGAAGGATATGGCAACCCATTCCAGTACTCTTGCCTGGAGAATCCCATGGACAGAGGAACTTGGCGGGCTACAGTCCATGGGGTCACAAAGAGTTGGATGTGACTCACTGACTAACACACTATATCTTATGTATGATATATGGTTTAGTGGCTAAGTTGTATCCAACTCTCTCAACCGCATGAACTGTAGCCCGCCAGGCTCCTCTGTCCATGGGATTCTCCAGGCAAGAATACTGGAGTGAGTTGCCATATCCTTCTCCAGGGGATCTTCCTAATCCAGGGGTTGAACCCAAGTGTCCTGCATTGCAGGCAGATTATTTACTGCTGAGCCACCAGGGAGGCCCATATATGATACATAATGTATCTCTTATGGGTTGTATAAAGATATACACTCCTCAAAGTGGAAGGAGTGGGAACTGATGAGGACCATTAGCTACTTAGTGTCAGGTCGGTAGGTCAGAACTGCAAAGAGCTCAAATTCAAGTCAGATTTTTTTCCCCTTATTATGAGAAATAGCTGATTGCCCCCATGGACAAACCCCGGGGAAAGTATCTGTTGTTATTGGATCATTACTTGTAGAAAACTCATTATTGCAAGACCCACAAGGCCCTGTTTTATCAGCAGAGATGGAGAAACGGTAGCTGGTACCCTTGTAGGCAACAACCCTGTCAGTGGAATGGAAAATCCCGGCATTCACCACCTCTGAGCACAGGTCCTCCCCTCCTTCTGATGAACTTTGCTCCCTGCAGGACACTGTCTCCCCAGCTCAGCTGATCATGAGAGCCACTTCCAGGGGTTCTGATTTAGGGGCGTGAGAGCAGAGCCCACCAATCTGTTTTCACTTTGTACCTCGGCAGTCCTCACCATCAGCCCGTTTGGGGAAACCTGTTTTCTTTGGCTGAGCCAGGACTCCCTGCAGGTGAAGCTCAGAAAGCAGGCTCTGTTTGGCCCCTGCGCTTTCTGAACAGCCACTATTCATCTGAGTTAATTTTGGCTGCTAAGGGATGCATGGCGGACAACGCGTGTGTGAGTTTCTGCTGGCACAAGTGTCCGTCCTTCACTCATGAGACAAGAGGCTCTTTTTTTTTTTTTTTTTAAGCCTTGCACATAAACTTTTTACTGCTAAAGTGATCCTGGATTTAAGAAATGAACTATTTCCAAATTCTTAGAAAATCTTAGGGAGACAAGATCATAACACTGGAACAGTGGCTTGTGCGCCTAACTTCGCTTTCTTCCATCATCACCCTTCTCTACCTTCCCCCTAACCAGGCCTGGGTATTGCACCTTTTAAAGGAGCCGCAGCCCCTGCCTGCCCCAGAGCAGCAGAGGGGGTCTGTGTCCTCTGGAGTGCCTGGGGTTGGGGACTGGTAAACAAACAGCACTGAGCCCGAGCTCAGGAGAAGGCTGGGCTGCTGAAGCAGTAACCACAGTATCTGCTCTAAACTGATGGAGCTGTTAGCACCTAAGGCTATTTCTATTCAAGCACAAAGAAAGTTTATTATGTGCCAAAATTCTGCTCAATATGGTGCCTTTTACAGCCAAGGAGATTTGCTAATGAGTTTCTAATAAAGCCTGGGTTCATAAGATAATTACATCATGTTTGGGACCAACGTCTCAAAAAATCAGGCTGAGAATAAAGGCCCCAAGCAATGATCTCATCCCCTCATCCCAGGCGCTTGGGTTGTCAGTTATCTCATATTGGTGGGAATTTCCCATATTTCAATGCCTTGTTCCATTGACAATAACGTGGATGAAACATGACCTCAATATTTGAGCCCAGGCACTTGTCCCCTCATTATTAACACTTCAATGCTTCAGAGTCCTCTAGCTGATTTCCAGTAAACCTGTCCTAAGGGGATTTATCCATATGAAAGGCACAGGAGGTGAATTACTGCTGCTTCTCCTCTATAAACCAATACAGAGGAACAGAGGCATGGGTAATCTCCGAAGAGTGGGCAGCGCACAGGCTGTCAGTGTCTGTTTGACAGAGACCGACCTTCTCTGATTATCTTTGTTTGGGCCATTTAGATCTGAATTCAGGGAAAGCAGACCTGTGCATATGCTATGGGTCGATGGTACCAAATGTACTCTATTTAGTATTTTGTGATCTGTGTTTCAGACTTAAGTAATATGGATCAGCATGGAATATTTTGGGAGTTGAAAAAAAACCAAAAACAAAAACCCTACCACGATTTTCTTCATTCTCCTACCTGCAGAGGAGACAGCGGAAACTTCTATCGTTGGCAATAAAATGTGATTCACTCTTCCTCTGTATTTTTAGAATTTAATACCACTCTCTCAAACCAGACAACCCACCATCTTGCATTGAAGTAAAAGTTACGATAAAAGGAGGCCCTACTCATTTTGGATGATCTTTCAATCTCTCTTTCTAGAAGCTTGTCAGTTAACCCTGTTTGCCTTGAATTATTAAATGCCAAATGGTACCCATTAAAATATATATCATGACCCAAATCTTTACAAAAAAAAAAAGCAAAGCTATTTTTGTCCCCAAAGGACCTATACCATGGAAGTTTTGTCATCTAAAAGATAGCATTTACATTTCCCAAGGGATGACAGTCTAAACCCTGCTATTAATGGAGATGGAGATATAGAAATGTTCAGATATGCTGCTTTCGAATATGAGCATCTGGCCCGGCTTCTATATTTAAAATACACAAATACATTAAGGCACTTTTCAAATACACATAAAATACTGTGCAATTCTGATCCTACAAATCGATGCTTGTAAATTTGATATAGTCTCTAAAACAGACTTGGTGCTAAATGGCATGCTTATCTACATTAGGCATTTGAGTTAAAAATACAAATTATGCAGTGACTGCAGAAGATGTGGTGTGTAAAACGGTTGAATTGCTTTCAGCACCATTTTCTCTAAGTACTGGAATTCGTTCATGCTTTGAATTTCATGGTGGGAGAGAAAGGGGGAAACAGCAGCCGGGGATTCTCTGAGGGGAGTGATTAAGAAACAGCCCTTTGTGTGCGCCCTGGAGAGGGAATTCTTTTCCATTAGTTGAAATCAGCTTACCCCAGGCCTGGCAATGGCCATCAAGATAAAATGCTCCCCCTCCTTTAGATAGGTAAACAAAATTCAGAGTATTTAATGAACACCCTGGAATTTTGCCCATTCGGGTCAGAAGCACTTTTTATATTCCTTGAGAGCCAACCCAGCTTTAACATAAATAGTTGCGTTCATAGAAAGTAGGACTGGAGTTAGTAAAACATTTACCATTAAGTCACATGTGACCAGGCCAGAAATGATTTTTAAAGATACTGGCTATCTTTAAGGAAGTTAGATTTTATTTTTTTCCCTTACAGCAAGAGAGAAGGGCAAATTAAAGGATGAGGAGAGAGAAGAGAGAGAGAGAGAGAGGAAGAGAGGAGCGGAAAGGAGGGAGGGAGAAAAAGAGAGGGCGCTCGTGGGAGGTCAGGTTCATCCCCTTATTAGGTCTGAATGTGCCTCTTCTACCTTTGTCCCAGGTTCTTCAATTCACAGCCTTTCTCAGCTGGGAGAGGCCATAGTTTCACTTCTTCCTCAGGGTGAGTAAGGCGAGGCCAGAGGGGCCGTGCCTTACCCGTGGTCCCTCCGCTGCTTAGTGGAGGCGCCAGGCTGCGATGCGCCTTCCCCGCGAAGGGCTTCCCTGAAACCGGCCACTGCATCCCCCGGCTACACCGCTTCTGAAGCCCAGACTGGCTTTTCTACCAAGTTGCCCGTCAGTGGGAAGCCACGTCGTGGGGTTGGATGGAAGAAGGGACGAGGTGCCCGGGAGGCCCCCGAGGGGACAGCATCCGCTGGGGCCTCCGAGGGGAGGCCACGCGAGTGATCCCGGGGCCCCGGCCACCCCGCGCGCGTCCGGACTTACGTGATTGTCGCTCCCCTTCCAGAAGTAGAAGGCCCCGACGGCCCCCAGGAGCAGCAGCACCGCCCCCGAAATGAGGACCACGGCTCCGACCTTGAGCAGCCGCGCGGGGCTGGAGGGCTTCACGGTGACGGCGGCGTACGCCTGCGGGCGGCCGGAGAGGACCCGTCAAGTCCGCGCGCAGCGACCGCGGCACCGGGGCGCGGGTGGGAGCGGGGAGCAGCGGCCCCGGGCTCCTCCGGCGCCCCGTTTCTGCGCGCTCCCCTCGCCGCGGGTCCCTGGTCCCCAGGCCTGGATGCGCTGAGCAAACGCTTCGCGGCTCCAGGTCGTCGCCCGCGGGTCTGCCGTCGCGGCGGCCTCCCTCCACGACGCCCCCCCGCTCCCTGCCCGCCTTCCCCTTCGCGCGCATCTGGAGGTGCCCCGGCCTCTGTCCCCGCGCCCGCGTGGGGCGCCACCCCAAGCCCGCATCTGGGCGCCCGAATCTGCCCCCACCTCCCAAGTTCGGTGACACGCAAATGCAAATCGTAGACCCGGGACGGGGGTTCCGGGCCCCCGCAGGTCTGGGGGCCCCCGAGCGGTTCTCACCGGGGGGCTGCAAAACTCGACGTCGTCGGGCCCCACCAGGGCGATGGGCACTTTGTCCGCGTTCTCCGTCATGACCGCGGCCGCTGGAGCAGGACACCGGGAGGCTCAGCTGGCGCCCTGCGCTCTGGCCTGCGGCCCCGACGTGCCGGGCATTTCAGCGCGGGGCACGCGCGCGCACACCGTGCCCTCCGCCCGGGCCAGCCCAGAGCTCCCCACCCCTCCTGGCGCCTCACCTCTGCCCTGCCTCCCCTCGCCCGCCCCGGAGCAGCGGTGAACGCCCCGCTTTCCACAGCCCCCTCTCCCCGCGCTCTCCGCACCCCCTCCCCCAAGCCCCTCGAGAGTCCGAGCGTGCCAGGGTGGGGGAGGGGTGGAGACCAAGGATGCTGAGCCCCGTGACCCCAGGACAGGCCGGATTGCTGGGATCGCTCCGGATGTCTGAGGCTCTGCTGGGCGCCTGGCTGGAGGCCCGTTTCCTGCAGTGAACTTGTGTGTGTGCTGGGGGCGCCGGCTGAGCAGGACACAGAGGAGAGCCGGGTCGTGGGCTGGACGGGGGACCCCGGCACTGCTGGGTGGACCCCGGACAGGCACGGGGATCCGGGTCTTAGCGATGGGCTCTCCTCCCAGGTTTCTCTGGGCGCCTTAGCAGGAGGCTCAGCAGGGAAACTGGAAGCCAAGCTGAGAAACAATAAAATAGGTCCTGGTTGATTAACTAAATAAGTTAAACAAAGAGACCAAAACAACAATGGCAACATACACCAAAAACACTGTTATGTCCAAAGAAATAGCCACACACATATACACAAACGTATAGTATCCTATATATATAGTATACATTTTATATTATGTATCGTATACATTTTATACTATATAGAGAGATACAGATATAGTATTAATATGTATTTTAAAAGCAGAACAGGAGGAATTTTTCTCTTGGAAATGCTGTCTGCCTAGGACTATGTGTGTGTGCATGCTAAGTCCCTTGAGTCGTGTCCGGCTCTTTGCGACCCAAGGGACTGTAGCCCGCCAGGCTACTCTGTCCATGGGATTCTCCAGGCAAGGAGACTGAAGTGGGTTGCTATTTCCTCCTTCCGGAGGTCTTGCCAGCTTAGGGATGCAATCCACATCTCTTAGGTCTCTTGCATTGGCAGGCGGGTTCTTTACCACTATGTCCCTCTGGGAAGCCCACCAGGACTACATGTGACCTCATGTGAATCCAGGCTTCGTGGATCAGTGTTGGGGTCCAGCTTTGTGCAGAGTCTGCTACTGAGGAGTAAGGGTGTGCTGCAGGGGAGGGCCTGAGGTCTCCCCAGCAGAGGGAGGGGGCTGGGCAGGGCTCTGGAGGCGCCGCTGAGGAGACAGACACCTGGTGACAGGTGTGATGCCAGTGAAGCTGGGAGGGGCTGAGGGTGGAAATGACCCGTGGCAGAGTCCGAGTGTCTCTGCTGCTGCTGGGCTGCGGAGGTTGAGGCTTCAGGCCTAGGAGGACGGGGAGAGTGGTGGGACCCCGGGGAGAGGAGGATGTTGGGAGGAGCAGTTGTGAGAGAGCTGATATGATAAGACTAATTTCAGACTTGTTGAACTTGACGTTCAGTCGCTCAGTCGTGTCCGACTCTTTGCAACCCTGTGGACTCTAACCCACCAGGCTTCCCCGTCCTTCACCATGGCTGGAGTTTGCTCAAACTCATGTCCATCAAGTTGGTGATGCCATCCGACTATCTCATCCTCTGTCGCCCTCTCCTCCTGCCTTCAATCTTTCCCAGCATCAGGGTCTTTTCCAAGGAGTCAGTTCTTCCCATCAGGTGGCCAAAGTACTGAATGCTTCAGCTTCAGCGTCAGTCCTTCCAGTGAATGTTCAGGACTGATCTCCTTTAGGATGGACTGGTTGGATCTCCTTGCTGTCCGAGGGACTCTCAAGAGTATGCTCCAACACCAGTTTGAAAGCATCATGTGGGAGCTGGTAAAGAAGAGCCCAGGGACCATCCTGAGCCTGCCTTGGATTCAGACAAGGCACCACTGGCTGTATCTTCCATGAGGTGGAAGGTGCTGGAAAACCCCCTTGCAGCCTGCAGAGGCTCAGCCCCCGGGGGCACTGCTGCTGAGTTCAAGACCTCCTCTCCCCAGGGCACTTGTAAGGGTGTTTCGGAAGGAATAAGAGAAGTCACAGCCAGAGAAGTGGGAGGAGACCCAAGATGAAGTAGTGATGCCGGAAGAAAAGGCGAGTTCAGGAAGGATGGATCGCAGTATCAGATGCTGACATCATGGGGGAAGCAGAGAACACACAGAGAGGCCTGTGGACCCCTCAGTGAGGAGGGCGCGGGAGCCAGTAGGACAGCAGTTCCATTTGCTCCATTTGTTGGGCACAGAACACATGCTGCAAAGCATCATTGTGACTGAAAGTATTTGCAGCTCATACTGCAGACCAGGAGCTCGTTCTTTCGAACAGAGAGTTCCTTGGAATCATCTAAAAACTGGGCAAAGGATGGGAACAGAGGTTCCACACAAGGGGAAATTCAAATGACTCTTCAACAGAAGAAGAATGCTTGACAGCATGTATAAAAAGAAATGCAGATTTAAAGTATTCCTTTTCACCTATCTGGCTGGTGAAAATAAACACCCTTGTTAGAACAGTCTACTGGAGAGCATGAGGGGAAATGAGGCCTACGTTGCCGTGGGTGGCTGAATTGGTGCAAATTTTATGGGGAAAACTTGATTCCAAAATGCAAAGTGTAATTTCATTTCTGTGGATTTATCCCACAGATGGGCTCACAAGACTGGAAAAATCCTCTCTATGCAAGGCTGCTTCTTGCAGCATGTCTGTTAAAACAAAGGCCTAGAAGCGGTTTCGGTGTCCACAGCAGAGAATTCATGGCACATCCTCACAGAGGGATCTTGGCAACAGTTTGAAAGGATGAAGCAGCTTTGAATATACTGATGTAAGAACACGCACCTAAGATATTTTAAGTGAAAAAGGCAAAGGGTAGAAAATGTATCTAAATGCCTCCACTTGTATTTGTTGTTCAGTCGCTCAGTCGTGTCTGACTCTTTGTGACCCCATGGACTGCAGCACGCCAGGCTTCCCTGTCCATCAGCAACTCCTGGAGCTTACTCAAACCCATGTCCATCAAGTCGATGATGCCATCCAACCATCTCATCCTCTGTCGTCCCCCTCTCCTTCTGCCCTCAATCTTTCCCAGCATCAGGGTCTTTTCCGAGGAGTTGGTTCTTTGCATCTGGTGACCAAAGTGGCCAAATTTGTATAAAAAAATACAAACGGGAATTCTCTGGCGGTTCAGTGGCATATTGAAAAACAGAGATATTACTTTGCTGACAAAGGTCTATCCAGTCAAAGTTATGGTTTTTCTAGTAGTCATGTGTGGATGTGAGAGTTGGATGAGTGCTGAAGAATTGATGCTTTTGAACTGTGTTATTGGAGAAGACTCTTAAGAGTCCCTTGGACTGCAAGGAGATCCAGCCAGTCCATTCTAAAGGAGATCAGTCCTGGGTGTTCATTGGAGGGACTGATGCTGAAGCTCCAATATTTTGGCCACCTGATGCAAAGAAGTGACTCACTGGAAAAACTCTGATGCTGGGAAGGATTGAAGGCAGGAGGAGAAGGGGATGACAGAGGATGAGTGGATGGCATCTCTGACTCGATGGACATGAGTCTGAGTAAACTTCAGGAGTTGGTGATGGAGTTGGTGATGGACATGAGTCTGAGTAAACTTCGGGACCAACTACAGTTGGTGCTGTAGTCCATGGGGCAAGTGAACTGACCCAGTGGTTAGGACTCTGCACTTTGACTGCCAAAGGCCCTGGTTCAGTCCCTAGTTGGGAAACTGAAATCCCACAAGCCTCATCGTGTGGCCAATAAATAAATAAAACAAGAACATATGTATGCAGGACTTGCATGGTGGTCCAGTGGTTAAGAATTCACCTGCCAATGCAGGGGCCATGGGTTTGATCCCTGCTCTGAGACGATCCCACATGCTGCCGGGCAACTGAGCTGGTGTGCCACAACTCTGGAAGCCTGCCCTCTACAGCTCACACTCCACAACCAGAGAAGCCACTGCAGGGAGACTCTTGAGCACCACAACTAGAGCATAGCCCCCGCTCATTGCAACCAGAGAAAGCCCGCATGCAGCAACGAAAACCCAGTGCCGCCAAAACAAATAAATAAAAGAAGAATATGTGAGTGCATATGCCCTCTGGAAAGACTCACGAGAGGCCGACGGCAGGGGTTGCCTCTGGGGAGAGGTGCAGGGCTTGGGGACACCCACGGGAGAAAGATGCTCCACTCTGTGCCTTTTGGAGTGTTCTGGATTCTGTACTGTGAACACAGACCGACAGTTCAAAAGATGACCAAACACGCCAGTCAGAATGACTGCCATCAGAAAGTCTACAAGCAATAAATGCTGGAGAGGGTGTGGAGAAAAGGGAACCCTCTTACACTGTTGGTGGGAATGCAAACTAGTACAGCCACTATGGAGAACAATGTGGAGATTCCTTAAAAAACTGGAAATAGAACTGCCATATGATCCAGAAATCGCACTCCTGGGCATACACACTGAGGAAACCAGAGTTGAAAGAGACACATGTACTCCAGTGTTCATCGCAGCACTGTTTACAATAGCCAGGACATGAAAGCAACCTAGATGTCCATCAGCAGACGAATGGATGAGAAAGCTGTGGTATATATACACAATGGAGTATTACTCAGCCATTAAAAGGAGTACATTTGAATCAGTTCTAATGAGGTGGATGAAACTGGAGTCTATTATACAGAGCGAAGTAAGTCAGAAAAAACCACCAATACAGTATACTAATGCATATATATGGAATTTAGAAAGATGGTGATGATGACCCTATATGTGAGATAGCAAAAGAGACACAGAAGTAAAGAACAGACTTTTGGACTCTGTGAGAGAGGGCGAGGGTGGGATGACTTGGGAGAATGGCATTGAAGCATGTACATTATCATATGTGAAACAGATCGCCTGTCCAGGTTCGATGCATGAGACAGGATGCTCAGGGCTGGTGCACTTGGGATGACCCAGAGGGATGGGATGGGGAGGGAGGTGGGAGGGGGGTTCAAGATGGGGACACATGTACACCCGGGGCGGATTCATGTCAATGTATGGCAAAACCAATACAATATTGTAAGCCTCCAATTAGAATAAATTAATTAAAAATAATAAAAAATAAAATAAAGTCTAAATTTGTCCAAAAAAATGAATGAATACAATAATAAATAACAGTGAATAGGCAGGAAGTGAATCCTGCAAAGGAAGACAATTCTTTTAAGAACTTTGGATTAAAGGGGAAGAAGAAAGTAAGGAGGATAGAACAAGGGAGCTGGAGGGTCAAGGACATCCTCCCCAGCCCTCCCAGGCTGGAGAGACATTTGAAAGCTGAAGGGGGCTGGGAAAGGACGGGATGGACCCCAAAACAAGCAAGAAGGCCAACCCTGAGAAGGAGAGAGGGTTGGAGGGGTAAGTGACCACGCGGATGCTCAGGGGACCCGTGGTCTGAGGAGCGTGACATTGAAGACAGGGTGGGAAGAGAGGTGGGCTGCGGGGCTCCGCGTCTTCACACAGGACGATGCCTGGTCCCGGGGTGACCCCGCGCACAGCTGCTTGGAGCTCAAAAGACCGGGAGGGCGGCCGGGGAGACCGCTTGCGTTCTCTGAGCACATGCTCCCAGAGTGGCCCATTCCCAGCGGCTGTGAGGTTACGCGATTATATGACGGCGGTCCAGAGCGATGAAGAGACAGAAGCGGCAGCCTCGCAGAAGGTCGGGGTGAAGGGGATGCAGGGGTCCCCATTTCACAGGCTCGCTCCCCTCTGCCCATCCCCTCCCTCCTCTAATCCCTGGGCTCATTCCTGGGCGTCAGGACCCAACTCTGCCCTCGTGCCAGGCACTTTGCCGGGTCTGGGGATTTGGCCCTGAGCAAAGGAGATGCCATCCCGCTTATGGTGGAGTGGAAAAGACCATCTTAAAGCAAGTAATCACAAAACAATGGTGTCCTCAGATTTCTGATCAACAGTAAAGAGGATTCGTTGCAGCACTATTCAGAATAGCCAGGACACGGAAGTAACCTAAATACCTGCTGACAGAGGAGTGGATGACGATGTGGTCCGTGAATACAAGGGAATATCACGTGGCCACAAAAGAGAATGAACAATGTCATTCGCAGCAACAGGGGTGGACTCAGGGAGGGTCATACTTAGTGAAGCAAGTCAGAGAAAGACAAGATATCACGTGATATCACTTATATACAGAATCTAAAAAAGGATGCAAACCAACTTATTTATAAAACAGAGATACAGTCACAGAGGCAGAAAACAAACTTATGGTTACTGGGGGGAAAGGTAAGGGGTTAAACTGGGATATTGGATTGACATATACGCACTACTATATATACAGTTGATAACTAATAAGGACTTACTATATAGCACAGGGAACTCTTCCAAATACTTTGTAGTGACCTGTATGGGAAAGAATCTAAAGAAGAGTGTATATATGTATAACTGATGCGCTTTGCTGTACAGCAGAAAGTAACACAACATTTTAAATCAACTGTACTCCTTCTACAGGTTTAATGCAATCCCTATAAAAATTCCAATTTAATATCTATAAAATGTTTCACAGATATAAAACAATCTGAAAATTCATTGCTGTTGTTTAGTTGCTAAGTCGCGTCTGGCTCTTTAGTAACCCTAGGGACTATAACCTGCCAGGCTCCTTTGTCCTTAGGATTTCCCAGGCAAGAGTACTGGAGTGGGTTGCCATTTCCTTCTCCAGGGGATCTTCCCAACCCAGGGATCAAACCCTGGGTCTCCTGCTTGGCAGGCTGATTCTTTACCACCGAGCTACTTGGGGATCCCTTAAAATTCATACAGAATTACAAAAGTGAGCTGGAAGATAGTATAAAGGAACTCACCCAATGAGAACAGCAAAAAGAAAAAAAAAAACTAAGTTTTGTAAAACAGCATTTTGACTATATTGAGTAAGTCTATAGACAAATAAAAAAAAGGGAAGGCGAAAATAAACCATGTAGTAATGAATTGTAATTAGAAACATCAGTCTGAATTCATGATTGTTAATATGGATAGATAACTATAGAAATAGATATAGAAAGTAAATCTATGCTCCAATGAAAATAAACAATGAAAGGAAAAAGCATAGGTACCCCGAGATAAGTAACCTCTGCTCCGCAGTGGGTGGGGGGCAGTCCTCGAGGAAGGCGCGCTTAAGGTGCGGCCTGAAGGAAGAGCAGCAGGTCCCGGGGGGACAGGTGCAGGTCGTGGGGAGTGTGGAGAGACAGCTAGCAGGCCTGGTGGTGCTGAACAGTTTGGCATTTGAAAGAAGAGAGGCTGGACTTTGGAGAGTGAAAGAATGGTAGGAGGCGAGGCTACAGAGAGGCAGTCATCTCAGACAAGACCGTGTCAAGGTTTTGACTGTTTCCCCGCGGTATTGGGAGGTCCTAAGGGGTTTGAAACAGCAGAATGGCATGATCAGGTTTGCATTTTAAAAGCATCATTTTTATTACAACCCACATAAACGGATGATACATTTTTTTTACCGGAATATCTTCTGTTAGTATCACTTTGTATGTTTTCAGAAACCTTTTCCTGGTAGCCTAGGTCTTTAGCTACATATAGGGAAATACTTTACCCGACTATGGAACAGGGCTTCACTTGAAATTCAAAAGCCACTTTTCTTTCCTAGACTTGCCATATACTTGCAGTGTGACCTCCAATAAGGTTTTTCACGTCTTTGGTGCTCTTTTTTCTCATCTTTAAGATGAGAGGAAAGTCTAAAAACTTCTCAATTTGTGACCTTCTGTCAGTTCAGTTCCGTTCAGTCACTCAGTTGTGTCCGACTCTTTGCGACCCCATGGACTGCAGCACAGCAGGCCTCCCTGTCCATCACCAACTCCCAGAGTTCACTCAAACTCATGTCCATTGAGTTGGTGATGCCATCCAACCATCTCATCCTCTGTCGTCCGCTTCTCCTCCTGCGCTCAATCTTTCCCAGCATCAGGGTCTTTTCAAATGAGTCAATTCTTCACATCAAGTGGCCAAAATATTGGAGTTTCAACTTCAATATCAGTCCTTCCAATGTACACTCAGGACTGATCTCCTTTAGGATGGACTGGTTGGATCTCCTTGCAGTCCAAGGGACTCTCAAGAGTCTTCTCCAACACCACATTTCAAAAACATCAATTCTTCAGTGCTCAGCTTTCTTTATAGTCCAACTCTCACATCCATACACTACTACTGGCAAAGTAATGTCTCTGCTTTTTAATATGCTGTCTAGGTTGGTCATAACTTTCCTTCCAAGGAGTGTCTTTTAATTTCATGGCTTCAGTCACCATCTGCAGTGGTTTTGGAGCCCCCCAAAATAAAGTCTGTCACTGTTTCCCTATCTATTTGCCGTGAAGTGATGGAACCAGATGCCATGATCTTTGCTTTTTGAATGTTGAGCTTTAAGCCAACTTTTTCACTCTACTCTTTCACTTTCATCAGGAGGCTCTTTAGTTCTTCTTCATTTTCTGCCATAAGGGTGGTGTCATCTGCATATCTGAGGTTATTGATGTTTCTCCAGGCACTCTTGATTCCAGCTTGTGCTTCATCCAGCCCAGCATTTCTCATGATGTACTCTGCATATAAATTAAATAAGCAGGGTGACAATTTACAGCCTTGATATACTCCTTTCCCAGTTTGGAACCAGTCTGTTGTTCCATGTCCAGTTCTAACTGTTGCTTCCTGACCTGCATACAGATTTCTCAAGAGGCAGGTCAGGTGGTCTGGTATTCCCATCTCTTGAAGAATTTTCCACAGTTTGTTGTGAACCACACAAAGGCTTTGGCATAGCCAATAAAGCAGAAATAGATGTTTTTCTGGAACTCTCTTGTTTTTTCGGTGATCCAGCAGATGTTCGCAATTTGATCTCTGGTTCCTCTGCCTTTTCTAAGAGCAACTTGAACATCTGGAAGTTCACGGTTCACGTATTGTTACTATAAGTCTATGTTTTTCCATATAGAGAGTCACAGAAATAACAAAGCAAAAGGTAATAGAAATATCATTTTGAACTCTGTGGGCTAGAATGTCTAAATTGGAGGGGGAGCAAGAATAAAAGAGGCAGATATTTTAGGAGGCTCTTCTGTGGTCCAAGCAAGAGATGATGGTGGTGGTTGTTCTTGTTCAATCGCTAAGCTGTGTCCAACTCTTTGTGACCCCACGGAAAACCTGAATGAACTTTGTGGTCAACCTAGTATTAACAGGGGCTTCCTTGGTAGTTCAGCAGTAAAGAATATGCCTACAGTGCAGGAGACTTGCAGGAAACGTGGGATAGATCCCTGGGTTGGGAGATTCCCCTGGAGTAGGGACGGGAAATCCACTTTAGTATTCTCACCTGGGAAATCCCGTGGACAGAGGAGACTGGTGGGCTATATTCCGTGGGGCTGAAAAACAGACACGACTGAGAGACTAAACAACAACAAATAAAAACGAATACAGAGTATAGCCTAAGACTTCTCATCACAAGGAGAAAATGCTTTTCCTTTTTTTCTTTTCTTTTTATTGCATCCATACAAGAAGATGGATATTGGCTGAACCTATTGTGACAATCACTTCACAATATATTTAAGCCAAACCACCATGCTGTTTGCCTTAAACTCATAAGCTGATGTGTGTAAATTATTTCTCAATAAAACTGGGGAAAAAGGAATTCCATGGTGTCACTAAAACACAATCACTCCATTCAGGCAGCTGGCACCTCTCTAGAACTTTCTAGTGACGGCACTGAGGTCCACTGACGGGAGCTGAGAGGGTCACAGTTGACACGGGCAGTTAACTCTTGGCACATTATTCCAATCCCTGCTTCCCTGTGCTCATGGACTGGCTCATGGGTTCTGTTTGCTTTTCCTCTCCTGCTTCCTGCTGTCCAGCCACTTACGAGTTAGTGCCGGGAATATTTTTATATTAACAAAATAAAAAAAAATGCATTGATGGCAGATACGCTCCAGAAAAAAAAAATCAAAAAGAAGTTGCATTCCAATGCTAAATACGGGGAGTGCGTTTAGTGTCTGCCTTTTGGGATCAGCAAAGCAGGGTGATCTTCCCTTTAGTCAGTTTTGAGTCTTGAATTTTCATTGGTCCTCATAGATAGGTTAATTTTCAAATGATTTTTAAGTACTCATCCCTAAGCCGCCTCCTTCTCCTCATCTGAATACCAGCGTGTCCAGAAGCATCGTGTGTAGGTAATCGGAGCTGTAGTCTGTCGCTCTGCCTCTCTAGGTGGCTATTTCTTGGCTCGTTGGCTCAACCTCACCTTTCCACTCTCAAGAACTGGAATCTTCCTCGGTGGAGCTTTATGTGTCAGTAAGCCCTGGGATAGAGTAGGAACGTCCTCCGTGTCTGCCTGCCTCCCTCCAGCCTTGCCCCCTTCAAGCTCTTTGCCCTGTAGCTACATTAGCTTTTCTAAAGTGCAATTCACGTCTCCTCCCACCTCTGCTCAAGACCCACAGTGGGTCTCAGTGCCCAGAGTCAAGTCCAACGTCCCTCAAAGCACATCCAAGGTTCTGGCCATTTCTCCCGCTGCCTCTTTGTCTCGTTATTTGTCTGTTTTCCCCACCAGACTGTCATGTAAGCTTCTCAGAGGTCAGGATTGTGTCTTACTCACTGTAGTTCATTGGATAGATGCACAGTTAATTAATTAATGAAGGGAGAAGCTGTGCAAGGGCCAGTCATAGCTTCGAAAATCTTGCTGGAAAGGTTCATGCTCCTCGTTAACTGCCTTTGTAGAATTATGAATGGTCACTGACCTTACGGTAGGAGCTACATGTGTGTTCAGTGAACATCATATTTAGCTAAAAACCAGAACTTGTGGTTTTATAGAATTTTTTACTTTGCCATAGGCAAAGTAGTCTGAGATACCAAGGTAGTCTGAGAGGTAGTCTGAGAAATGTAGTTTGGATGCTGACTATTGGACTGCGTCAGTGATTTATGGGGGTAATGATATAGAAAATGCAGTATTAAAACTAGCCTAAAAAATCCAGGACCTATGATCATGGATCACAAGGAGCATGGAGCAACTGGCATCTGAATTGTATGACCTCTTGTTGCTGGGGACTGTCTTGTACATCTCTGGACCCTTCCAATGTTCAGTGTTGTGTGTCGAACATGGTAGGTCATTGGTAAATGCTTATTGATGGTGGTTGGATAGGGAATAAGTCTGTCATCTCTGTGTTGAACATAATTGCTCAGGGCAATGGAGACAGAAAACTCAGGAACTTCTAGACACTTCATAACAGAGCAATTACCACCTGAGCCCATTCACTGTGATTTGCCCTGGGTTTTCCCCCAGAGAATGGCTCATTTAATTAACAGTTTCTTTAAAATGACCTTAACACACCTTGCCTTGGCATCACTAAGGAAAATAGACCTTTGTGATTTTGGTAAGTAACTTGGTGACTTTCAAGTCCCATCCATATGGATTTTTATGGCCCTCCCGCCATATTCATCCAGATACGTCTTCATATGAATTGTGGGAAATTCCTTCTAAGAATGAGGACTGTGAGAATGGATAGGGAGAGCCAATTGAAGTCTCTTTGTGGAGAGTGATAGAAACAGGAATGGACAGCAAAGCAGATGGGGGCGTCCTGGAGGGGCATAAGGTCTATCTCCTTTTTATCATCGCTGAACAGCTATTGCGGGTCAGCCCACAGCGGGTGCAGTAAGAGGGTAGGATCCCTGCACAGCAAGTTAATCCATATGCAAACACGGTGACCCCAATTGCTTTGCAGTAGAGAGCCACATGGCCTGTGCCCTTAAAATACATCATTTGGGCAGCTGCCAGCGGGCTGATTTATCCCAGATGGCCAGAAACAGCCCTGAGATCATCAGCGCTTTTGTTAATTGGGAGAGAGGGGCAGAGGAATTAAGATATTCCTGGGCACCAAGCATTCATTAGCCACCTGGCCTCCCTAAATTATGAGCCTGCCATGATTTTCCCAGTGCTTCGACTGAAATTTTAATATTTGGAATGTATTAATAACTGGGAACATGTCATTCCCTAAATAAGCAATGCCCTTCTGGACTCGCTGGAGAAGGGAGCCCAGAGAATGGTCACACGGCATGGACACTGGCTGTCCAGGGAGATGAGCGGCGTAGGGGTGACCCTGGAAGTCCAATCCACAGCAGCAAATACAAACAGATGCGACGCATGAATGGACCTCTGGGTACTGCCCCGATTCCTATCCATTTGTTCTATTAACATTAACACAGCACCTTAACAGGACCTATCCAAGGAAAAATGGCAGAACAGGTGAGATAATAGCAGCTAACAATTCTAGTGCACTTATTCTGCAAAATCACCATGTTGTGCGGATTATACGTAGGACCCTTCGGAGTAACCCCAATGGACACTGTTACCATCCCTTGGGGGTTTATGATTTCCCAGGCCTGTCCTGTTTACCTACAGTAGTTCCTGGCACACTGTAGCTGCTCAATAAAATCTGGTGGATGAACGGTTGAGTCCTCATTTTAGAGGAGGCAGTTGAGGTGTGGCAAAATTAGTAACACGTCCGAGTTGCCCAGCTGCAGAAAGTGACAGAGCCAGGATTCCCAGCCTTATATGCTGTCCTCGGGCACCCCCTTGTTTCAGACGCTCAGAGACCCATCGGCCTCCCATCTAGCTCTGTTTCTCCTAGTGCCCCCTTCTCCAGTGCTCTGCCATGAACTGAATACAAACAGATGCGATGCATGAATGCCTCCCATGCGCTCCCCCTTGCCCAATTCACATGTCGAAGTTCTGGTCCCCGCGGGGTGGCATTTGGAAGCTGAGCCTTTGGAAAGTATGTTGTTGCTGTTCAGTCACTGAGTTGTGTCTGTTCTGTGACCCCATGGATAGCAGCACACCAGGCTTTCGTGTCCTTCAGTGTCTCCTGCAGCCTGCTCGAACTCATGTCCATCGAGTCGGTGATGCATCCGACTGTCTCATCCTCTGTTGTCTCCTTCTCCCCCTGCCTTCAATCTTTCCCAGCATCAGGGTCTTTTCCAATGAGTCAGTTCTTTGCATCAGGTGGCCAAAGTATTGGAGCTTCAGCATCAGTCCTTCCAATGCATATTCAGGACTGATCTCCTTTAGGATGGACTGGTTGGATCTCCTTGCAGTCCAAGGGACTCTCAAGAGTCCTCTCCAGCACCACAATTCGAAAACAACTAGGTCGGTTAAAAGTTTGTTTGGGTTTTCCTGTGACATCTTACAAAAACCTGGATGAACTTTTTTGGATAACCCAGTAATTAGGTCTGGATGAGTCTCGAGGCTGGGGCCCCACGATGGGATTAGTGGCTCTACAAGAAGAGGAGGAGACAACAGAGCTCGCTCTCCACCTTGTGAGGATGCAGAGAGAAGGTCATCTGCAAGGTAGGGATAGGGCCTTCAGGAATGGAATCTGCCAGCAACTTGCAACTTGCTTTTGGACTTTCCAGCCTCCAGAACTATGAGAAATAAATGTGTGTTATCTAAACCACCCTGATGGTTGTGTTTCGTCATGGCAGCCTCAACAGACACTCTGTAGACAACCCTCCAGGCACACCCGTCAGCATGACCTGTCCCATGTCTCACTCATTGGAAGCTCTGCTTCTGCCCCTCAGCATCAGCTGGTGACACAGTCAGCTTCCCGCCTCCCCTTCCCGCCCTCCCACCCTCCCACATCTGTGTTGGATATCAGAGTCTACAGACAGAGTTTACACACGTGATCTCTCATGATGTTCAAAACCAGCTTGTGAAACAGGCAGCACAGTGATTGTTACCCCCATCTTACAGAGAGGTAAACTGAGGCGTGGCAGGAGCCAGTGGCTGCCCGTGACCACACAGTGGGGACTAGGACTCCACTCTCGGATGCGCTTAGCCCAGCACCCCTCTCCCAGACCCGCATCGTGGATAATGTCATCATGTGTCATTTCACCCAAGAGCAGGTCGCCTCGTAACTGAAGGCTGATCAGAAGGGTGTCACCTGAAATGGGTGACTCTCCTATGACAGCATTTTTGGCCGGTGAACTCAGATTTGGGGCCATCTTAAAGGACCTCACGTTGGCAGGTGTATGTCTTTCCAATACCTAAGCTGAGGCAGGAGCACGCTTCTGAAAACCTCCAAAAATCTGGCAACTGGTTCACTTGTCCACCCTGCATACCTGATTGACCTCCAAGCCCTGACCATTCTAAGCGTCACCTGCCTTGGCCTCCTGAACACCCCCATCACACCTGTCATACCTACTTCAGAGCCTCACCCTGCCCTCCCAGGACTATTGCTGGGGCTTCCTAACCGGACCCCTGCTATTCCTTTACCCTGTCCAGGCCTCCTCTCATGTTGGGGACAAAGTGATCTGCCTGAAGAGCAGATCCATGACCCCATCCTCCTGCTTAAAAAAACTGTGCTTGAAAGCTATAAGACATATATGCGACAGAAGTGAAAAAGGAAAGATAACAGAAATTTTAAAAAAACCTTTCTTTGGGGGTGGGGAGAGTTGAAAATTGTTTTACTCTTTAAAAAACTCCCCTTTTACTTTCCTTTAGAGAGTAAGCTCAGTGTGAGCAGAATTTTATTCATCTATGACACAAGTGATTAAACACCTTCATTCTAAGTAATATGTGGACACACAACCACACCTGATGTGAATTCTGCTAAGGATTTTCACCTGTCATATGTCACAAGCGTCAACCCAGAATCCATTCGCACTGACTTTATTTTTTAAAGAGCCTAACTGATTTTTGACTCCAAGGAAAGAATCTGAAAGAAGGAAAAGTCAATAAAAGTCAATAAAAAGTCAATAAATACAAAAATGATCATTGTGGAGTAATTAGTAATAAAGAAAACCTAGCAACAGCCGAAGAGTGAGTAGTTAAGTAAATTACATTGTGTCAGTTTGATGGATTATCATGCAGTCACTACAAATGAGAATCACGCAGACTGTGTAGCAACAGAAAATGCTTATGATATAATGTTAAGCACGCAACGTGGAATAACAAATTACACGTATACCTTGTTACAGCCCGAACAGTCATGTTTACACATGGCGTGGATGAGCAGGAAGAAAGGAGAGTGAAAACAGATGATTAGTTCGGCTGGTGGGGCTGTGAGGGCATTTGCTCTGTTTTGGGCTTTTGTGCACCGTTTGCCATGCTGTTTGTGCAGTTTCAAAAGGATGCTCTTCCGCCCTTTGGGGGTCCACTTTCGAGACTGTCAGTCCCAGGAAGGCACATAAACAGCAACAAGAACTGTGATTCCTGATTATACCTTACTGCCGGGTCTCTCCTGGGGGCCTGGCTCTGCTGGTGGGAATACGCTGATCCAGCCCAATCGTGGCTGTTTGCACAATTGTTCCCAAATAGAACGTTGCTGCAGAAACGCAAACACTGGATGAATATTTATATGCAAATGTGATCATCGCCATGGCCATTTACCATCTTTTTTTTTTTTCATTTAGAAACAACTCAAGTACAGGCTGAAAAATTGTTTACCTGGACTGCTAGGGAAGGAATTGCTGATCGGGGTAGAAGTTTGAATTAGGTGATCTGGGAGACTGACTGAGTCTCTAAGCCTTACATATCCTCTGTGTGACTTTGATACACACGTGACTGAGGCTCTTCATTGTCCACAGGCCGTCTCCTGTTCCAGGGAGGCCTGGGGCATCGCTCAGGAACAGAGCATGGGAATGGCTGGGCCAGGCCCTGTGCTCAGGTAGACTTGGAGGGCAAATCCCAGTTCTCCCACTGACAAGCTTTGTAACTGTGGCTGAGTTACTTTTGATCTCTCCGAATCTCCGTTTGCTCATCTATCAAACCTGGACATCAAAACTTATCCCTGAAGGAGTGTAAGTTGGTGCAGTCACTATGGAAAACAGTAAGAAGGTTCTTCAAAAAACTAGAGTTGCCAGATGATCCAGCAATCCCACTCTTGGGCAGATACTCAGACAAAAATATAGTTCAAAAAGATACATGCATCCTTATGTCTACAATAGCCCTGTTCACAACAGCCAAGACATTGATACAGTGTAGATATTTATCAACAGATGAATAAAAGAGATATGGTGCATATATACACAATGGAATACGACTCAGTCATAAAAGAATAAAATAATGCCATTTTGCAGCAACACGGATGGACCTAGAGATTATCACACGAAATGAAGTAAGTCAGACAGAGAAAAATAAACACCATATGATATTAGTTACACATGGAATCTAAAATATGACACAAATGAACCTATCTATGGAACAGAGGCAGACTCACGGACTTAGAGACAAGACTTGTGGCTGGCAAAAGGGGTGAGAGGTAGGGGAAGGCTGGGTTGGGAATTTGGGGTTAGCAGACACAGCTGTTATATACAGAATTGATAAACAACGATATATATGGTGGTATGTATATGTATACACAATAGTATATATGGATCTATGAGCCTCACTCATCATCTTTGTGACTTTTATACACATGTGGCTGAGCCTTTTCATTGTTCATAAGCCTTCTCCTGCTCCACGCAGACCTGGGGCGTCACTAAGAAACATATATACCATATGGAATACATACCACTTATACATATATATATATACACATACACCACAGGTCTGATATTGAATATCTTGTGATAAACCATAATGGAAAAGAATATGAAGAAAGTGTTTATATATGTCTAACTGAATCACTTTGTTGTACAGCAGAAATTAACACAATATTAGAAATCAACTATACTTCAATAACATGAAAAAAAGCCTATCCTTGAAAGTTGTTGAGAGTATGGAGAGGAACAGGCATATTGTAAGTGCTGAATTCAATGGACTCATCTCACATGCTAGCAAAGTAATGCTCAAAATTCTTCAAGCCAGGCTTCAGCAATACGTGAACCGTGAACTTCCAGATGTCCAAGCTGGTTTTAGAAAAGGCAGAGGAGCCAGAGATCAAATTGCCAACATCTGGTGGATCATCGAAAAAGCCAGAGAGTTCCAGAAAAACATCTATTTCTGCTTTATTGACTATGCCAAAGCCTTTGACTGTGTGGATCACAATAAACTGTTGAAAATTTTTCAAGAGATGGGAATACCAGACCACCTGACCTGCTCTTGAAAAATCTGTATGCAGGTCAGGAAGCAACAGTTAGAACTAGTTCCAAACAGGCTAGTTCTAAATTAGGAAAGGAGTACACCAAGGCTGTAAATTGTCACCCTGCTTATTTAACTTATATGCAGAGCACATCATGAGAAATGCTGGGCTGGAGCAAGCACAAGGTGAAATCAAGATTGCTGGGGAAATATCAATAACCTCAGATATGCAGATGACACCACCCTTATGGCAGAAAGTGAAGAGGAACTAAAGAGTCTCTTGATGAAAGTGAAAGAGGAGAATGAAAAATTTGGCTTAAAGCTCAACATTCAGAAAACTAAGATCATGGCATCCGGTCCCATTACTTCATGGCAAATAGATGGGGAAACAATGGAAACAATGGCTAACTTTATTTTTTTGGGCTCCAAAATCACTACAGATGGTGATTGCAGCCATGAAATTAAAAGACGCTTGCTCCTTGGAAGAAAGGCTATGACCAACCTAGACAGCATTTTAAAAAGCAGAGACATTACTTTGCCAACAAAGGTCTGTCTAGTCAAGGCTGTGGTTTTTCCAGGTGTCATGTATGGATGTGAGAGTTGGACTATAAAGAAAGCTGAGTGCCGAAGAATTGATGCTTTTTAACTGTGGTGTTGGAGAAGACTCTTGAGAGTCCCTTGGACTGCAAGGAGAGTCAACCAGTCCATTCTAAAGGAGATCAGTCCTGGGTGTTCATTGGAAGGACTGATGCTGAAGCTGAAACTCCAATACTTTGGCCACCTCATGCGAAGAGCTGACTCATTGGAAAAGACCCTGATGCTGGGAAAGATTGAAGGCAGGAGGAGAAGAAGACGACAGAGGATGAGATGGTTGGATGGCATCACTGTCTCATTTGACATGAGTTTGAGTAAACTCCAGGAGTTGGTGATGGACAGGGAGGCCTGGAGAGTTGCAGTCCATGGGGTCACAAAGAGTCAGACACAACTGAATGACTGAACAGAACTGAACTGAAAATTAAATGGAGACACATGATAGTGACCCAGCAGCAAGCTGGTGGGCTTACACACACAGAAGCACAGGAGAATTGAGTTTTAGGCGGGGTTTCAAGGAACATATGAAGTGAACAAGCGACAGAAAACTGCTGCTAACATATGCTACGACGTAAAGCTGGGAGTTGCTGCCGATTCGCTGCCGTTTCACAGATGGCGAAGATCCCGCTTCTCCTGGGAGCAGCTGTACCAAAAGCAAACTCGAGCAATCAAGAGGCTCCTGACTTCTTATTTCAGTTCAGTTCAGTTCAGTCGCTCAGTCGTGTCCGACTCTCTGCGACCCCATGAATCACAGCACACCAGGCCTCCCTGTCCATCACCAACTCCCAGAGTTCACCCAAACTCATGTCCATAGAGTCGGTGATGCCATCCAGCCATCTCATTCTCTGTTGTCCCCTTCTCCTCACGCCCCCAACCTTTCCCAGCAACAGAGTCTTTTCCAGTGAGTCAACTCATCGCATGAGGTGGCCAAAGTATTGCAGTTTCAGCTTTAGCATCAGTCCCTCCAATGAACACCCAGGATTGATCTCCTCTAGAATGGACTGGTTGGATCTCCTTGCAGTCCAAGGGACTCTCAAGAGTCTTCTCCAGCACCACAGTTCAAAAGCATCAATTCTTTGATGATCATCCTTCTTCATAGTCCAACTCTCCCATCCATACATGACCACAGGAAAAACCATAGTCTTGACTAGACAGACCTTGGTTGGCAAAGTAATGTCTCTGCTTTTTGACCAACTATCTAGGTTGGTCATAGCTTTCCTTCCAAGGAGTAAGCGTCTTTTAATTTCATGGCAGCAATCAGCATCTGCAGTGATTTTGGAGCCCCCAAAAATAAAGTCTGACACTATCTCCACTGTTTTTCCATCTATTTCCCATGAAGTGATGGGACCAGATGCCATGATCTTTGTCTTCTGAATGTTGAGCTTCAAGCAAACCTTTTCACTCTCCTCTTTCACTTTCATCAAGAGGCTTTTGAGTTCCTCTTCACTTTCTGCCATAAGGGTATTTAATTGCAAAAAAAATATCAAATGCATAATCTGAGAATCACCATAGGCAGTCGCTCTACCTTCCCCGAGTCAAGAACCTGTCTACAGCCAGGAGAGCAGCCTTTCATGCTGCAATTCAAAGAGTAACTTCCCTAATAAGCTAGCTTGTCAGACTCAAGCCAGCTACACATGTCATGGAAACCATTTTCTGTTTTAAATCCCTAGTAATTCTCCTGGGACTAAGATTTCCATTGACACTGAGACTCGACATGAATTCAAAGACTCTCTTCATAGTAACCCAGGAACTCCATAAACAAAAAGAGAAAAACTTGAGACTTTTGCAACTCAATATTTAGTTTTCCTTTTCTCATCCTGGTTTCTCTTGGCTTAGGAAAGTAAGAATGCTGAAAGTGCTCTTATTGTTTTTGTACAGGACTTAAAAAAGCAAGCAGCCAATTTAATGTCTCAAAGTGGACCTTGAACACCCTCAAAGCTTCTAATATTTCAGGAATGTGGAAACTGAAGCAATGAGGGTGTTGCATGAAAAGACGAAATGCAGGGTAAATATATGGTATTTTCAGAGTCAATATAAAACCCACCGGGCATGTATGGCAGCTCAGGATTCGTTTTAAGAAACCCACCGAGCCAAGTTTTGTGCCAATGCCAGATCTGTGGAGGGGGCTGGACAGAGGTTCTATTCACAGCACTTGTGGGATTTGTGTAGAAATAGCTTACAGATTTTCTGACAACCTCGTCTTTCAATTCAGATGAATGAAGCACTATTATTTGGTCACGAGGAACTTTAATAAAAGAAGTTGTCACCAGAGCTGTTTCTCATGGGGTGCATGTGTGTGGAAATGACAGTCTTTAAATTTTTCTTGAAAAATGAAATTAGACACCAAAATCAATGCCAAAATAAGGTTAACTCTGAATTAGAAAATAAGGAAAGTGACAGGATGCCAAGTTAAGACTAATAACCTTTGGGCTTTGTTAGTAGGTACACACTCTTTGCTCCCACACTGGACCCCAATGTAGATTACTCTGCAGAAGGGTGTCTGGGGGTACACAGTACAGCTGGGTATTTAGTCCATAGCTTGAGTATCGTGTGGTTTGAAAGTACAGTAAGTCCCCTACATACAAACAAGTACCATTCCAAAAGTGCGTTCATATATCCAATTTGTTTGCAAGCTGGCCTAGGTACCCAACTAACACAGTTGGCTATACACTACTGTAATAGCTTTATAATAATTTTCACACAAAAAGTATTATAAAAAACAAACACAAAACAGACACAAAAATAAAGAAAACACTTTAAATCTTACAGTACAGGACCTTGAAAAGTACAGTAGTAGAGTATAATGGACTTCCATCATAGCTCAGTTGGTAAAGAATCTGCCTGCAATTCAGGAGACCCCGGTTCAATTCCTGGGTCGGGAAAATCCACTGGAGAAGGGAAAGGCTACCCAGTTCCATATTCTTGGGCTTCCCTGGTGGCTCAGCTGGTAAAGAATCCTCCTGCAACGTGGGAAACCTGGGTTCGATCCCTGGGTTGGGAAGATCCCATGGAGAAGGGAAAGGCTACCCATTCCAGTATTCTGGCTTGCAGAATTCCATGGACTGTATAGACCATAGGGTAGCAAAGAGCTGGACATGACTGAGTGACTTTCACTTTCACAGTATAACAGCTGGTTCCTCTTAGAGGCACCACCTACATCACCACTGCTTCTACTCATGCTTTTGGACATCCTGGGGTTGAAATAAAGATACTGTACTGCTGTACACTATTCCATACTGTACAGTAAAGTTCGCAAGAGCACAGCCAGTTGTAGAAGATGCACGCATGTGACAGTGTATGCCAGACACGTGAACTAACTTATGTGATTGGACTTGCCAATGCATGTTCACACCTTTGAAAGTTCACAACTTGTAGGTTTGTATTTAGTTTGTACCTTATTTACCCCTTTTCATTTCAAATGTGTTGGTCTGGTTCGGGGTTTAGGATGGCCCTCCAACACCCATTTAGCTGTTCTAAAGCCAGAGACTCACAACAAACTGTCGAAAATTCTGAAAGAGATGGGAATACCAGACCACCTGACCTGCCTCTTGAGAAACCTGTATGCAGGTCAGGAAGCAACGGTTAGAACTGGACATGGAACAACAGACTGGTTCCAAATAGGAAAAGGAGTACATCAAGGTTGTATATTGTCACCCTGCTTATTTAACTTATATGCAGAGTACATCATGAAGAATGCTGGGCTGGATGAAGCACAGGCTGGAGTCAAGAGTGCCTGGAGAAATATCAATAACCTCAGATATGCAGATGACACCACCTTATGGCAGAAAGTGAAGAGGAACTCAAAGGCCTCTTGATGAAAGTGAAAGAGGAGAGTGAAAAGGTTGGCTTGAAGCTCAACATTCAGAAAACAAAGATCATGGTATCTGGTCCCATCACTTCATGGGAAATAGATGGGGAAACAGTGTCAGACTTTATTTTTTGGGGCTCCAAAATCACTGCGGATGCTGATTGCAGCCATGAAATTAAAAGACGCTTACTCTTTGGAAGGAACGTTATGACCAACCTAGATAGTTGGTCAAAAAGCAGAGACATTACTTTGCCAACCAAGGTCCATCTAGTCAAGGTTATGGTTTTTCCAGTGGTCATGTATGGATGTGAGAGTTGGACTGTGAAGAAAGCTGAGCGCCGAATAATTGATGCTTTTGAACTGTGGTGCCGGAGAAGACTCTTGAGAGTCCCTTGGACTGTAAGGAGATCCAACCAGTCCATTCTAAAGGAGATCAATCCTGGGTGTTCATTGGAAAGACTGATGCTAAAGCTAAAACTCCAATACTTTGGCCACCTCATGCGATGAGTTGACTCACTGGAAAAGACTCTGATGCTGGGAGGGATTGGGGGCGTGAGGAGAAGGGGACGACAGAGAATGAGATGGCTGGATGGCATCACTGACTCGATGGACATGAATTTGAGTGAACTCCGGGAGTTGGTGATGGACAGGGAGGCCTGGCATGCTGTGATTCATGGGGTTGCAGAGAATCGGACATGACTGAGCGACTGAACTGAACTGAACTGAAAGCCAGAGACATTCTTGACTGGATCTCAAAAGCCAAATATTGTGCTATATAAGGGCATGTTAAGATTTCTACAATTTCCCATGCATCTTCCATTTGTAAATCAGTTTAAACTGACTGCTGGGTAGACTATTGCTTCAATACCCCCTGAGCTGAAAGAATCAACACAGAACCCAAGGAAGCTAAAGTTCTCAAAACACTTGACTCAACAATTGTCAGTTAAAGAGGAAACAGATTTATTTCTCCGTCTTCTTCAAGGGCGGATGGTTTAGCAGAAAATGAAGTGGATTTGTACTCGATAGAGCTGGGGTTGAACTCAAATGGAAAGAGGGTGAGATTTGAAATACGATATGTGGGTCTTGTATGGACCAATGTTAGTAACCCTGAAAACCCTTTGTCAGCCCTCAGAGCCTCAGTTTATCTCTGAGAAATGAGTCTACCAGTAACATTATTCTCATATGACAGATAGGAGCGTTCCATGAAATATGATATATTTGAAAGTGCTTTGTGTCTTGCAAAGTACTATACTAATTTAGCCATTATTCTTACTAGTTGTTGTGGGAACTTGAGCCAACCTCTTAGCTTTCCTGAGCCTTGGTTTCCTTCTTTGTAAAGTGGAGAGAGTCGAGGCAGGCCTCTCCAGTCCATAAAGTTAAAACTCAAAATGAAATAACGCGAAAAACTTGGGGAAATGGCAAACTACTTTCTTTAGCAACTTAGAAAAATTAATTTAAAAATAGTCAAGTGAAATGCCTTTGAGTATTGTCCATTTAGGGATGGTTGAATTATTTCTATTCCTTGTTGAATATTGTCACTTGTTTAGTTTAATCTACAGGTGATTTCCAAGATGCTAATAATCCTTTGAGTGGTCAGTGTTATAATTACAATTTAGTGACTTAAGAAAATAATTTTCTTGTATTACCAAAAAGTTGCTTTCCATACTTCACAGGGTGATTACCTCTTGAAAGCTGGCCTATCATTGTACCCACCTTTTCTCCTTTTGGCAGCTATACCCCTGGTTTTCTAATCTCCCTGTTATCTGCTTCAGCAATAGACACTGGTCCATATCGGCCCAGAGCGAATTCCACTTCCCTTATGGCTCTTTGCACCCTTTGAGAATTGGAAGAGATGGTCTCTGTTGGCCGTCGGGCATTGCTTATGCTGAATCTTTGTGGAGTAGGAGGAGTGCATCAGAGACATTATGGGAACAAACATTCTCAGAACGCTTTGATGGACAGACAGAACGTAAGCAATTGCATATGTGTGCATCTTTGAAGACAGTCCTCTTCTTTTTTTCAATGAATACTGACAATTTTATTCACAATAAACTGCAAACAACTCAATGACAATTGTAGGTCAATGGACACATATATGGTGGCATGCCTAGATAGGGGAGTACTGCTCAGCAATTAAAAGGAATTAACTGCTGATGGATGTATCATCATGGATATGTCTCTACAGGGTTATAGTCAGCAGAAGAATCCAGACATAGAGTCAGCACTGTATTATTCCATTAATAAACTTTACAAATTTAGAAATGAGATATCTACTCTACAGTAACAGGAAGCAGCCTGAGGCTGGGGTTGGAGCTGGGGATTGACTTCATAGGGACACAAAGAAAGATTCTGGTTTGGATGGGAACATCTTTAAAGGCTTGGCTGTGAGAATGATGAGATGTGTATTGATTTGTTAAAATTCATTGATTTACACTTAAAATGGCTTCATCTGTTGCATAAAGAATGGTAAAGTTGAAATAAAGTTGAAAGTACTTTAAAAATAAATTCTGAATATATGACAGAGGATGTAGCTCACCACTGAGGGACTGATGGAAAGAATGTGTTAGGTGAAATGAGGGTTAAGGATAATAATGGAATGTAGCCTTTGAGGCATTTTATGAGCTTTTCCATGCTTTTCAGGGCTGATGCAGGATAGTGCTCCATAAAAGCCAGCATGTCTTGAAAGTCTCTGTCATTGTTGCCTTTATCTGGAGAGGGCTGGCTCAACCCAGCTGAACATATACTCTTCCTTTAGAAGAAAAGTCCAGAGACAGACACTGTTGACATTATCTTTGCAGTTTCAATAAAACAGTCCTTGGTGAAATGTGGTCTTGCTTCTATTCCAAGATCTATCAATACTGGCTGCCAAGCTGGTCTTTGCCTTTCACAGAGAATGCAGGGGAGAAGCATTTACACTTTTCTCTGTCCCTGTAAAGCCGTCCCTTAGCAGCTTCCTACTTCACCGAGCAGGACAAAAAAAAGATTTTTCTTTTCTAGGGGATTTTGACTTCCAAGAAATGACTGGGAGGTTAAAAGGCCATATGAGCTGATGTGACTGTCCCAAGGATTGACCTGTTTTTCACATTTCTCCCAAATGAAAAGCAGAAAATGAGCAATTTAGTTAAAACTTGAGAATATAAAGGGGCACAAAAGACTAAGCCTTTTTGAAAAGTAAAATAACCACCAGAAAAGCACATAATAAGACTTGTTAGCATCCACCCACGTGGTGAGAGCAAAGGATGGCACAGATAAAGATCTATGTGTGTGGGTGTGGGGGGCAGAATTAACATATACACACTGCTGCTGCTGCTGCTGCTAAGTCACTTCAGTCGTGTCCGACTCTGTGTGACCCCATAGACGGAAGCCCACCAGGCTCCCCCCTTTCCCTGGGATTCTCCAGGCAAGAACACTGGAGTGGGTTGCCATTTCCTTCTCCAATGTGTGAAAGTGAAGTCGCTCAGTTGTGTCCGACCCTTAGCGACCCCACAGACTGCAGCCTCCCAGGCTCCTCCATCCATGGGATTTTCTAGGCAAGAGTACTGGAGTGGCTTGCCATTGCCCTCTCCAATATACACAGTACTATATATAAAATAGGTAAATAACAAGGACCTTCTCCACGGCTTAGGACACTATACTCAATATCTTGTAATAACCTATCATGGAAAAGAATCTGAAAAAGAATATATATGCATATATTTAAAGGTTGTTTCCATACACTTGAAACTAACACAGCCTTTAAATTAACTTCACCTCAATAAAAAACAAAAGAGTCTGGTCCCAGGAGCGACTGAGGTCAATGAACACAGGCTCAGAGAGCAAAACAGTGCATTGGATGAGGGACCGTCCCTAGGAGAGGCAGAGGTCAATGAACAGGCATTCACTTCTAGGGATATGACCTGGGTCTGTCTCTAAAAGAGGAAAAGGTATTCTTCAATAATGCATAAAGTGGAATAACAAATTTAGGATAAACTGTAAGACTGTAGAATTTATACTGCATGTTTTCAATAAGTTCAAATTAAATAATAAATATACCAGTAAAAAAGAGAAAATTTATACTTATGACTAAGCTTGACTAGCAAAGGTTTATTGATTTTAAATTGTTTCTATTAAAATTGAAATGATTTAAAAAAAGAATTTGGTTATAGTGGCATAGAGTTGGGGGGGTGGAGAATTTAAAATAATAATAAAGCAATAATGCTGCTACTGCTGCTAAGTCACTTCAGTCATGTCCGACTCTGCGTGACCCCATAGACGGAAGCCCACCAGGCTCCCCCATCCCTGGGATTCTCCAGGCAAGAACACTGGAGTGGGTTGCCATTTCCTTCTCCAATGTGTGAAAGTGAAAAGTGAAAGTGAAGTCGCTCAGTCGTGTCTGACCCTTAGCGACCCCACGGACTGCAGCCTACCAGGCTCCTCCATCCATGGGATTTTCTAGGCAAGAGTACTGGAGTGGCTTGCCATTGCCAATAAAACCCACTAAAATTTAGGGGAAAAAAGATCTGCGTGTGTGTATCTGTGTGTGTGTGTTTGTATTTGTATTGTGTACATACACACTGTTGTCATTAACAGACAAGACGCAGAAGAGTGCAGTTGTTAGGAGGACAGACAGTTTTGGGTTGAATCATAGGTCCCGAAGTTACTTAACTTCTTTGAGTCTTAGTTTGTTCATCTGTGAGTGGGAAAATTAATAGTGCCCACTTAAGAGAATTTCTGAGGATAAAATGAGACACAAAGAATAGAAAACACAGCAAGTACCGGCATAGAGCAAGCCCTCAGTAAGTACAGCTATTTTGCTATTCCCATGCATTTCCTGTGAATGTAAGTATTGCAGAGATAAGAGGAACAGTCATCCAGTGACTTTTGGGTTTTGAGACTGGGTTAACTGCTTCCTACAGCAGCATAAAAGGGAAACATACATTCTTTAGTTCGAAGAATTTTTCTTGTCCTTTTTCAAGGTCAATCACTCTCCCTGCTGCTGCTACTGCTAAGTCACTTAAGTCGTGTCCGACTCTGTGTGACCCCATAGACGGAAGCCCACCAGGCTCCCCCTTCCCTGGGATTCTCCAGGCAAGAACACTGGAGTGGGCTGCCATTTCCTTCTCCAATATCACTCTCCCTATGTCTTCACTTTTTGGAATATCTTTTGAATAATCATTCGTCATTTTTATTTCCCATTAAAAATTCTAATTTCAGTGAATTTCTCACACCTTTATCTTCCACTTCTTTTATTCTGCTATCATATTTCTTGTTCTCAAATGATACTTAAAAATAGCATTTTAGTCTAATTTCATTGATGTAATACCTTCTCTTCTATCTGTGGGGATATGAATTACAGTTTTTAAAGGTGCTTTCTTCTGCTCCCTGCCTTGTCTTTACTTCTTCTACCTAAAACTGTCTGTCCAAAACTGTCTGTTCGTCCATCTGGTATCCTCGGCTCTCTTTGACACCACTTAAGTGTGAGGTCCTAAGAACTGAATGGGAGCTCCCTGTGTATGAGCAGGACTTATCAGCTGATATGCAAGATGGATGGATACTTGGTTTTTTGTCAGGAACACCCACATGTTTTTATCTGGGGAGTCTTCCCTTGGGCCCGTCCCTTTTCTTGGAGACAAGAAAAGAAAGAAGAAAGTGTTAATCGCTCAGTCATGTCTGACTCTGCGACCCCGTGGACTGTAGCCTACCATGGGATTCTCCAGGCAGGAATACTGGAGAGGGTAGCCTTTCCCTTCTCCAGACACTCTTCCTGACTCAGGGATCAAATCCGGGTTTCCTGCAGAGTCTTTACCATCTGAGCAACCAGGGAAGCTACGATTCCTCTATATACTCTTGAAAATTCCGGTTTAGTTCCAGCATTTGGGAAACAAGAATGTAACTGAAAATGGTGTCTGATTGCTCAATCACTGTTTCTACAATTGCCAGTAAGGAGACCAGGTTGATGGAAAGGAAAGTTTGCTTTATTTTGGATGCTGGCAACCAGAGTGGGGAATGGTGGACGCCTGTCCAAAGGCTGACTCCCCTCCCTGACAATCAAGGAGGCTTTTATAGATGGAGGGAGGGGATTACATGCAGAAACAGCACAGTCAGTTCTGACAGTCATCCTCAGAGTGATCATTGGTGGTCTGACCAGCGTCATCTTGATTGTTTTAAGTACAATTAAACTTCAGTTCCCTGGTCAATTTGCTCCTACTTCCTTGAGGTCAGTTCTCAGAACTGTGGTAGCTTATGTCACGGCTACAGTCTAGTCATCAGGTAGTTAACTTCTTCCACCTGGTGGATATTTCAGATTCTACAAGACAGCTCACAGGATATGATTCAGAATATTATCTATAGCCCAGGAGAAGGAACTAAAGGTCCCTGACTGTGCTTGATGACTACATTATTATTATTTGGTCTCCTTTGGCTGTTCTCCTCTGTTTGGGTATGTTCTCACTTCTCTGACTTTACTTATTCTTTGGCTAAAGTTTTTCCACAGACAGAAGGCAGGCAGAGGACATGGTGGGGTGGGGGCCAGGCCCAGAGGTCCTGCTCCATTTCAAGAAAGGAACGCGGCTAGAGGCTCTGTCCGTGCAGACTGAACTATCTTCTTTAATTCTCCTTTTGGGCTTCCCTGGTGGCTCAGATGGTCAAGATTCTGTCTGCAATGCAGGAGACCCGGGTTCGATCCCCGGGTCAGGACGATCCCCCTGGAGAAGGGAATGGTTACCCACTGCAGGATTCTTGCCTGGAGAATCCCCACGGACAGAGGCGCCTGGAGGGCTACAGTCCATGTGGTCACAAAGAGTCGGACACGACTGAGCAACTAATACTTTCACTTTTTCTTGGAGGCAGCTCATCTTGCCCTCATCTGTGCCCAAGCCTCAGATTCCTGGCCCCAGCTTGGTGATCCTCCCAGAGAGAACCTTGTTTTCTGCCTGGCTCAGGAAGAGCTGTTACCTGGCTGCTTGTATGGGACAGGCACTTGGGGCACGAACTTCCTCTTACACTGCCTTCCCATCGGTTGTCCTCTTCTTCACCTCTGCGTTCAGGGGCACCTGGTACTATCAACTCCTGAGCCTTTCTGTGGTCCTAGGGTATGGTGCACTTGCCTTCCCCAGCAGGCACTTAGTCTCAGCCTTCTTTTTTGACTCTCCTTTTCAATAACAGAGTGTTATTGACATTTCTCATCTGCTGTTGACTTTTCTGTTTTTTTCCCTATTTTGTAATATTTTTAGCTCTTTGATTCTTTTGTTGCCATTTTATCAGGCTTTAGGAGGAGTGGAGATAAACACCTGTGTTTATGTATCAGAAGTTCATCCATGGAATGTTAACAATAACCCAGCACTCAGTTCCCATGTTGAAGATTCTCATGCAGGAGCCCGGGGGCGGCATCTGGATGTGCCTACAGTTTCAGTTCAGTTCAGTTGCTCAGTCGTGTCAGACTATTTGTGACACCATGGACTGCAGCACGCCAGGCTTCCCTGTCCATCACTGTCTCCTAGTGCTTGCTCAAACTCATGTCCATCAAGTCAGCGATGCCATCCAACCATCTCATCCTTTGTCGTCCCCTTCTCCTCCTGCCTTCCATCTTTCCCAGAATCAGGATCTTTTCTAATGAGTTGGCTTGTCACATGAGGTGGCCAAAGTATTGGAGTTTCAGCTTCAGCATCAGTCCTTCCAATGAATATTCAGGGTTGACTTCCTTTAGGGCTTCCCTGGTAGCTCAGCTGGTAAAGAATCTGCCTGCAATGCAGGAGACCTGGGTTAGATCTCTGGGTTGGGAAGACTCAATTTCCTTTAGTATTGACTGGTTTGATCTCCTTGCCATCCAAGGGACTCTCAAGAGTCTTCTCCAACAGAGCAGTTCAAAAGCATCAATTCTTCGGTGATCAGCTTTCTTTATAGTCCAACTCTCACATCCACACATGACTACTGGAAAGACCATAGCTTTGACTAGATGGACCTTTGTTGGCAAAGTAATGTCTCTGCTTTTTGATATGCTGTCTAGGTTGCTCATAGCTTTTCTTCCAAGGAGCAAGCGTCTTTTAATTTCATGACTGCAGTCAACATATGCAGTGATCTTGGAGTCCCCAAAATAAAGTCTGTTACTGTTTCCATTGTTTTCCCGTCTATTTGCCATGAAGTGATGGGACCAGGTGGCATGATGCCATGATGTTTTTCTGGAACTCTCTTGCTTTTTCGATGATCCACCAGATGCTGGCAATTTGATCTCTGATTCCTCTGCCTTTTCTAAATCCAGCTTGAACATCTGGAAGTTCTTGTACTGTTGAAGTACTGTTGTACTTCATGTACTGTTGAAGCCTAGCTTGGAGAATTTTGAGTATTACTTTGCTAGCGTGTGAGATGAGTGGAATTGTGTGGTAGTTAGAGCATTTTTTTGGCATTGCCTTTCTTTCGGATTGGAATGAAAACTGACCTTTTCCAGTCCTGTGGCCACTGCTGAGTTTTCTAAATTTGCTGGCATATTGAGTGCAGCACTTTCACAGCATCATCTTTTAGGATTTGAAATAGCTCAACTGGAATTCCATCACCTCCACTAGCTTTGTTCATAGTGATGCTTCCTAAGGCCCACTTGACTTCACATTCCAGGATGTATGGCTCTAGGTGAGTGATCACACCATCGTGGTTATCTGGGTCATTAAGATCTTTTTTGTATAGTTTCTCTGTGTGTTCTTGCCTCCTATTCTTAATATTTTCTGCTTCTGTTAGGCCCATACCATTTCTGTCCTTTATTGTGCCCATCTTTGCATGAAATGTTCCCTTGGTATCTCTAATTTTCTTGAAGTGATCTACAATTTAAGGGCTCCCAGTAGAGTGATGAGTTGAGCCAACTTGGTGGCTCACTGAGCCCCAATGGAGTGTGGCTTTGAGCAATTTTTTCATGTACAGTTGACTTCTTTCCTTCTTGCTGGAAGCACGGCACTGAGAGACAGCTGAGTGTGAAAAGCACTTATTGGCTTTTTTCTATGTTCCTGGGACTGAATTAAAGACTCTATTGGTTGCAGATGATAGGATCAAACAGTTTGGTAAAGAATTTTTAGCTAATACCAATAAATAATGGTAAAGGCAGGGACTGAAGCACCATATAGTCTTCCCTGGTCTCTCATTAACTCTTTTTTCTATACTTTGGCCACTATACTTTCTATGCTTTCTATACTTTGGCCAGTTGTTGTGAAGAGCCAACTCATTGGAAAAAATCCTGATGCTGGGAAAGACTGAGGGCTGGAGGAGAAAGGGGTGACAGAGGATGAGATGACTAAATAGCATCACCAACTGAACGGACATGAATTTGAGCAAACGCTAGGAGTCAGTGAAGGACAGGGAAGCCGGGCGTGCTGTAGTACATGGAGGTGCAGAGAGTCAGACACGGGTTCGTGAGAGAACAACACGACGACGTCATTCAACATGAGGCTAGAACAACTTCAAATGTTAGATTTGGTCTTCCATCTTTCTAGATGTGAGTTTAGAAAGGAGGGATCTCTCCCTCATACCCCACTATTCCCATCCCTGTTCGAGTGTGAACAAGGCTGGGGAAGGGCCCGCAGTGGCTGGCGTGGGTAAGGCTTTTACCTCCCGATCAATGGTGATAGTGAGGTGGGTATTGTGAGAAGATGGTGACGGTGGCTTCAGACCTCAGAGTGAAGGAGGAGAGGGGAAGACGACCCTTCTAAGGGAGGAGGGAGAGAGGAATGCCGGGTAAAGAGAAAAGCAGGTCCATTACAGTCCACCCCTGGCTCCTCAGTACCTAGGCATGTACGCACACACGTGTGCGCGCCTTCCCTCCCTCTCTTTCTCTCTCTCACCCTCTCTCTCCGTCTGAGACATTTCCAAAAATGCAATATCCTGTGCAGAACTGCAAACGTGCTTATCTCGTTATCCTTTTGAAATGTTCCCGACTACTCTACGCCATTCCATAATTCCACATCGTTGGTGATGTCCATTCCTTTTCATCAGCTCTGGATATAGCTTCTTCTGCTCCTGTAATTTACAGGCAACATGAACATTTAATCTTTCTGAACTTCCCCAAGTTCCCAAGGCTTTAGTCTCAGGGGGGTGAGTCCCCAGACACGGCACACAATCGATGAACAAACAGCTTAACTGATTCCTACCAAAGACAAAATGAAGGGATCCTGACTGCCTTTCCGGTGCTCTTCTGCTTATGTGTTGCCAGGCAACAAACCATCTCCCGTGGTTAAGCCAATAACAATCACTTTTGTTGCTGCTGTTGGTTTATGATTTTGGGGGTTGACTGGGCTCAGTGAGACAGTCCTGACTGTCTCAGACAGTGGCTGGGGCTGGGGTCCTCTCAAAAGTATCTGCATCTTATAAAGGGTTTGGGGGCTGGAACTGCTGGGACTCTTTGGCAGCTCTCTTGCCTCCTGGTTGCTCCACCTGGCAGCCTTGGAAATCCGAACCTTTTATGTGGCCACTGAAGGCTCCGGGGCTAGTGTCCCAAAAGAAACTGGCAGAAGCCCTTTGGTTCTTTTCCCCCCTCACCTTAGAAATCACACATTGTCTTCCCCACCACATTCTGTTCATTAAGGCAGTCAGCAAGCCTGGCTCAGTGTCAAGTGGGAGGGGACAGATTCTCCTTTGGATAGAAGGCATGTCAAGAGTTTGCATACCTTAAAACTACCATACTGACCTTAACTCAGCCCATACACATTTTAGGGTCTTTGAACCCTCCACTCCTGGCTTACACAGCATTCTTTTAGTTGCATGTGACACAAACAAAATTCAAATTAGCATATAGCCAGACCACGGAAGGGTGGGGTGACTGTAGCCAGGGACTTCAGCATGTGCATTCCCCGTTTCTTTTGAGGAGTCCCAGGGATTTGCTGGGGCCACACACCCATCCCTAGATCAGTCACTATAGTTAAGGTGACTCTAGTGTGTCTGGCATAATTTAGAAGGGAGATTGCCTCTTGGTCATTCACTGTGGTCAAGGTCATGTGAAAAGGCAGCGACTCCCATGTGGATGCCAAAGTGAAGGTGTGGAAAGTGAAAGTGTTAGTCACTCAGTCGTGTCTGACTCTGCAACCCCATGGACTATAGCCCGCCAGGCTCCTCCGTCCATGGGATTCTCCAGGCAAGAATGCTGGAGTGGGTTGCCATTCCCTTCTCCAAGGGATCTTTCTGACCCAAGTATCAAACCTGGGTCTTCTGCATTGGCAGGCAGATTCTTTATTTTGAGCCACCAGGGAAGCCAACTATAGGTATTGGAGTAATATAAAATCTTGCTTTAATTGCATAAATGTCTATTTTATTTATCCCATTCTAAATAAACATCCAAAGAATTTTTTTAAAATTCACCTGTGGTAACTCCTTTTTTTAAAAGAAAAAAATTTTTTTTTGCCTCTTTGAAATAATAGCTAGACCTTTTTTGTTTTTTCAAGTTTTTGTTGATATTCTTAATTGTTCTTATTAGCATCTGTAAGGCCCATTGAGAAGGCTTCAGTGAAGCTTCCTAAGCCAGCTTTTCTCATTCAAAAAAGTTCTTAGGTTAATCTGACTTTTGTTTTACAGGTACCAACAAACCAGTTGTTTACAATGAGAGTGCTCAAGATTTAGTGATTTGTTAGTTCCTCTAATTAGTTCCCTGAAAGAGTAGGGGTGCTTTTCTCAGGGAGGTGGGGTGAGAGGCTGGCTGAGAAATAAAATCCCACTCAACTTTTACGTATACTACTATTTCATACAGTTCCAGCAACCACGAAACAACTACTGTTACTCCTTTTTAACAAATGAGGAAATCGACATTCAGCATCGTGTCCCAGGTGACTCAGCGTGGCCGTTCAGAGCCCATCTGTCTGAACACCAAGCCCATGCCTAGAACACTCTTCTCTCTCCCCAGCCCCCAGACCACGTGCTTTAGTGCAGACTGTGAAGGTTAGAGACTCAGGGAGCTAAGAAGGTGAGAGGGAGCGCCCTGGGGGCACAGCCCCCATGGTCCGCTTTTCCCTCCTCCCCATGGCACCCTGCTTCCTGCTGAGCTACTGCTATGGGTACCACTGCTCCGAGCAGCTCTGGTGGTGATTGGTCCAGCTGTCTGCATCCTTTCATCCTCTCATTCAGCTGGACTTTCCCTAAAGGAATCATATTAGGAAATGCATGGAAAAGCAAATCCCAACCAAACAACACAGAAAGACAAGAGCTGAGGAAATGAACGTGATCACAGACTGCTGATTCCTTATCTTGGCTTCACCAGCTCATTTGGCTGGGACTGTTTGGCAGACCCTCAGAATTTTTGTTTACTTCGCTCAAATCAGTTGCTATGATTTCCCAGGGGTGCTTTCACAAGCTTATTCTTGAGACTGGTCCTACTTGTAGGTAGTTTTAATTTCATCGATCATGAAATCTGAGGCTCAAACAGTGGCCACATAATCCCCAAGGAGGACACCATCACAGTTTAATAATGGTCCCCTCTTACCTGCAAGGGACTGGCAGGCCCCATACCTTCCACTGTCCATATCCAGTAGGATCACTTTGCTTGTTACTGAATTTCTTCCATTCAGCTCATCTGCAGGACCAAGGTCACTGACATGGCCACGACCCAGTAGAGGTTAAGGCTTTTGGACTTTTGTCTTATGTGCTAAGTAGCTTCAATCATGTCCAACTCCTTGCAACGCTATGGACTGTAGCCCACATTCTCCCCAGTTTATTCAGGCCCAGATTCTCCAGGCAAGATTACAGGAGTGGGTTGCCATTTCCTTTTCCAGGCGATCTTTCTGACCCAGGTATCCAACTTGCGTCTCCTGTGTCTCCTGAATTGGCAGGTGGATTCTTCACCACTAATGCCACCTGGGAGCCCATTTTGTCTTGGGTATACACATCTAATTGACTCCCTGGTGGCTCAGACAGTAAGAATCCACCTGCAGGGCAGGAGACCTGGGTTGGATCCCTGGGTCGGGAAGATCCCCAGGAGAAAGGAATGGCTACCCCCTCCAGTATTCTTGCTTGCAGAATTCCATGGACAGAGGAGCCTGGTGGGCTACAACCCATGGTGTCACAAACAGTTGGACACGACTGAGTGACTAAAACTTTCACTTCGGGGATTCCCTTATGGCTCAGTCGATAAAGAATCTGCCTGCAATGCAACAGACCTGGGTTCAATTCCTGGGTGGAAAAGATCCCCTGGAGAAGAAGATGGCAACCCACTCCAATATTCTTGGCTGGAGAATCCCATGGACAGAGGAGCCTGTCAGGCTACAGTCCATGGGTTCGAAAGAGTGGACATGACTTAGCGACTGAACCACCAGCATACGTATCTATATAAATATATATATTTACACACACACACACACCTTTGGAGTGTGTGTGTCGGAATTCTGATCGCTGTAGTTTCTCAATCTTAAAATGCCTCACACATATGGTAAGAAAAACCCTCATGGAGTCAGAGGATGGGGGAAAAAGCTTTCTCTCTCTGGACCCTCAGAGACCCCAGTATCTAGGAGACACTTCTGTTTGTGCAAGAAAGAAGCAGAAGGACCTGAGGCAGGTGTCATTTCTCAGCTTAAAGCTCCAGGGTTGAGGAGGGAACATTTTTTTTTTTTTTAAGAACAGCTGAAAGCAAGACGAAGTAAAATTACAACAGTTTGACAGCATAATTTTAATAAGTTTTGTTTTTCTCTGGTGCAGAGATTCATCAAATCGTGGCTGGAAGCAATAGAGAGATGAGAAGGAAGGAAACAAGTGTTGAGACAGCAGCAGTTACCGTGGTGGGCGCCTGGGATGTTATTTGGTTGTGAGAATGGTTCATGCTACAGCTATTCCCCATTGCTTTACCGACTGAAATTAAAAAATGATGATTTAATGTGCTCCGTTCCTCTGTCTACTCCTGAGAGAACCAGTGCTGTGACCTTCCCAGTTGGTAGAGTGTTGGATGCGAGTCTCTGTCAGGCTCACCTGCCACCTGCCTTTCCTCTTCCCCAGAGTTGGGGTCCCCCTCTGCCACGTCTTGGGGTGTGGCTGAAGCCACGGAGAGCTCAGCTTTTCTGGGGAGCTTCAGAGAGGACAGAGGGCTGCCACCCTACTGGTGGAGCCGCTGACACCTCCACAGGATGCTTGCACATTTCAGAAATCCTTCAGTCATTTGGTCACTGGATCATTCCTGTATCCACTGACCACGCGCCTGTGATATGCCAGGCTCCGTGCTGGGTGATGGGGAGTGGGGAACATACAGACAGCCCTACTTCCCGTCTCCTAAGGCTTTTATATTCTCTCCACCCAGAGCCCTGGGTCTGCTCCCAAGCGGGGCTCTGAAGCAGGTTTGTGTCTGAGAGCAACACAGCCCTACAGGACCCCTGGACAATTCATGGAGCTAACACCGGGATAGCTCTGGTACCTAGAGAGATGTTCCACTTAGGGGTGTGTTGAAGGTCCAGAAGGTCCAGTGCGGTCCAGGCATTGCACTGAGAAGGCGACAGGTCCTCTGTCACTTCTCCCTGCCACACGATCCCGTGAGCCTTGGGTCCCCTGGTTTTTGACAACCTGCTTTCAGTGGGGATAAAAGCTGACTTTCTTCTTTGCATCAGTGACAGATGGTCTGCAAATCTTGACTACCCTAAGTAACACCAAATACAAATGACCCACACATCTGTGAAGGAGCTCCCACTCAGAGGTGTCAGATCCTGTTGGTTTTCGCCCTCTGCGGTTTCTCTCACATCCATCGCTTCTCCCCTTCCCCTTTCTGCCACCCAGTTCAGCCCCTCATTGTCTCCCGCCTAAGATGATGGCAGCTGCTTTTTTTTACTAGTTTCTCTCTGCCTTTGAAATCGTCCCTTATAATGCTGCCCGATTTATCTTTTTTAAGTGCGGCTCAGACCACGTTATTCCCTGGCTCAGAAACATTCTGTGTCGTCTGTTAAATTGCTTATTAAATGCGGCAAACACTCTTGGCCTGATGCGAGGCAGGCCCCTGAACTGTATCTTCTGTTTCCTACATTTTATTTCGCAGCTCACAGTCACACACCCAACATTTCAGCCCGCTGGGGTACTCACTGTTTTGGAAGCTTGCCTTGCAATTAATTGCTTCTTCGAGTCCTCTGGCTGGAATGTTTTTTCTCATGGTCTTCACCTTCTGGAAACTTCTAGCTATCTTTGAAGAAGTGAAGTCGCTCAGTCGTGTCCGACTCCTTGTGACTCCATGGACTGTAGCCTACAAGGCTCCTCTGTTCAAGGCAAGAGTACTGGAATGGGTTGCCATTTCCTTCTCCAGGGGATCTTCCTAAAAATGGCTTCTCCTTCCCAAGCCTTTCCTGTCCCCACAGTGGGATACCGTCATTCCTGTTTTGAACTAGCATGGCACAACTTTTGCTCCTCTCTCATCATACATATTGGAATTCATGGTGAGAGTCCTCTTTGGCGAGCAAGCTCATGAGGGCAGTGACGTTCTCCAGGCCCTCAAAAATGGCTGTGGATTCTGGTGCATGCTGCGTGCGTGGTCGTGTCTGTCTCTGCGACCCCATGGACCGTGGCCCGCCAGCCTCTTCTGTCCATGGGATTCTCCAGGCAAGAACACTGGAGTTGGGTGCCATTTCCTCCTCTGGGGAGTCTTCCTGACCCAGGGACGGAACCCGTGTCTCCTGTGTCTCCTGCATCGGCAGGTGGGTTCTTTACCGCTAGTGCCACCAAGCGAACTGCATTCCTGGCACACAGTGCAGCTCATGAGTAGCTTACTGTTCTGTGAGAAAACAAAACTAAGGCCCCCTTAGATCTTCTACCAGTGTGATTATAAAGGAATAGAAATTTTTTAATTAGAGTATGTTGATTTACAATATCATGTTACTTTCTGCTGTACAGCAAAGTGCTTCAGTTATACATGTATATGTGTATATATATTCTGTTCCATTATGGTTGATCATAAGATATTGAATACTCTGGGAGATGATGAAGGACAGGGAAGCCTGGAGTGCTGCAGTCCATGGGGTTTCAAAGAATTGGACAAGACTGAGCAACTGAACAACAGCAACATTGAATACAGCTCCCAAGAATAGAAGTTTCTACACTGCACACATGCTCATGGATTATTATAGCATGTGGAGTATGAACAGAAATCTAGCTCCACCCAGATAGTCAAAAAAGGGACTTACTGGAAGGACATGGGTTTTCAGAATGGAAGTGAAATGAAGTGACAGTCATTCAGTCATGTCCAACTCTTTGCGACCCCATGGACTATACAACCCATGGAATTCTCCAGGCCAGAATACTGGAGTGGGTAGCCGTTCCCTTCTCCAGGGGATCTTCCCAACCCAGGGATTCAACTCAGGTCTCCCACATTGCAGGTGGATTCTTTACCAGCTGAGCCGCCAGGGAAGCCCTGCAGAAGGAAGAGGAGGTTGGATGAATCAGGTAGTTTCAGGGACCTCCCGACTTGGACTCAACATGTCTATGTCAGGCAGACCCTGTGGCCACTCATCTTGTGTCTCTTTGGGAGATAACATTTTTTAAAAAAGATGGGAGGTCGAGTAAAGAGAAGGATGAAAGAGTGCTTGGGGACTTATTGGGGTCACACATGATCATCTAAGTTGATTAAGTTGATGCCAAATCTCAATCCTATTACTTTTGGCCCAAACTGCAAGATTTATTTGACACTCCTCAGAGTCTCTAATCATGTCTTCTGGCTTCTGGGGAGGAAGCAAGCCCATGGGGCAGCCTGTCCCTTCCTTTTTCAGATGGAGAGGAGTATAGGAGCTTCAGAAGGAGCGGGCAGCAGAGAGCTGGGGAGGGAGCTGGAGCTGGCTGGTGGTCACGGTGATAATGGGAGCAAGGAGTGGGGGTGGATGAAAGACAAAGCAGAAGGGAAGGTTCCAGTTCAGAACTAACTCTGGGTCTAGGCACGGAGCAGGGCGAGTTAGTCATACACACATGCGTTCTTTTTCAGTTATTACAGAGTACTGAGCAGAGTCAGCTCCCTGTGCTGCACAGGAGGTCCTTGTTCGTCATTTATGCTCCATACAGTAGCTGCTGTTGCTGCTAAGTCGCTTCAGCCGTGTCCGACTCTGTGCGACCCCATGGACTGCAGCCTACCAGGCTCCTCTGTCCATGGGATTTTGCAGGCAAGAGTACTGGAGTGGGGCGCCATTGCCTTCTCCGCTACACAATAGCATGTGCATATTAATCCTAAGCTCCTGATTTATCCCTCCTCCCACTTTGGTCACCATAAGCTTGTTTCCAAATTCTGTGAGTCTGTTTCTGTTTTGTAAATAAGTTCGTTTATAGCATTTATTTTTATTTAAAACAAAATAAATGTTGTCATGCCATAAAATACACACAATCTTAGGTCTCCAACAGAGATGGACCTTTGCCCCCCTGTAGTGGAAGTGCAGGTAGTTTTAACCACTGGACTGCTAGGGAAGTCCTTTAAAAAAAACAGACTCCACATATACGTGATCGCATGTGATATTTATTAGTCTTTGCCTGCCTGACTTACTTCACTGAGAATGATAACCTCTAGGTCTATCCATGTTGCTGCAGCTGGCATTATTTCATACTTTTTAATGGCTACACAAATACATTCTATATATGTATGACATCTTCACCCACTCCTGTGTTGACCGACATTCAGGTTGCTTCCATGTCTTGGCTACTGTAAATAGTGTTTCGGTGAACACTGGGGTGCAATTATCTTTTTGAATTTTCTCCAGATATAAGTGGGATTGCACCAGTTCTATCTTTTAGTTTTTTAAGGTATCTCCATACTGTTCTCCATAGTGGCTGCACCAATTTGCATTCTAACAGTGTAGGAGGGTCCCCTTTTCTCCACACCCTCTTCACCATTTATTGTTTGTAGACTTTTTCATGATGGCCATTCTGACTGGTGTGAGGTGATCCCTCATTGTAGCTTTGATTCTGGCTCGAGGCATGGATCATTGGAAGCCAAGCCTTTTAATGAGCAGGAGTTGACAGAAATGTCTTGGTTGCTGGAGCAATTAGATGACTCAAAAGGGCTAACAAGAATAGCTAAGGAAGCAGGTAATGAGAGATACGTGAGTTTGTGAGACTATGATGGAGGATAAAAGTCATCTGCCTACCAGAGGGAACCTGAATATTTAACACTGTGAATCTATAAATATTTAACCACATTCAAATATTTAGCTACTGAAATTGCCTCTTTAAAAAATGAGAGTTTTCTGAATACAGGGCCATTTTTTCTCAGGGCACAAGGTAGCTTAAGCAATTCATTTAAAAAATCATTTTTGACAACTTCCCATGGATCACAGAATACAGCCCATTGTGTGTTAGGATCCCTTCCGATACACTGATCAGACGGAGTGTAATGAAAGCCTGATCTGGCTATTTTTCACCACACCCAGGATGTCAGAAACCCTCTCCTGGCTTCTTGACATTTACGAGCACATCCATTTCTCGTTCTCCCTGTGGCAATCTTGCAAGATTTCTCCTCTGCGCAAAATCATGCCCCAACATAGAAAATACAAGCATTTAGGGAGTGGTTAACAATGACAAAATAAGAGCTAAAAGTGGGAGATGGGCACTCGGGAAAGGAGAGGTGGGGAGTGAAAAGCTCCAGGGTATTTAGCTGCAGATGCAAACTCGGGCAGACTAGTTCCAGGAAAGAGTTTGCATGGCAGTGGCCAGTACAGAACTGCATTCCGTCAAAACCATCTGTGCCTACGTGCCCTCTGAAAGTCTTTGTTTCACCCAAGACTCGGGCTCCATGGTAAAGAGGGCTGCTCTGCACACACCCTCTCTTCAAAGTCCCTCTGCTCAGAGACTGTGTACTCCCAAGCATTCATATCATCACTTACACTTCATCTCTCAATTCTCTGTCTCTAAGGACTTTCCGTTTTCTCTCAATACCTTCTCCTCCTTCACATTTAAGGAAAGACCCTTTACACAGCCCTCAAGCAAAACAAGGGGGCTAGGTAAGCTTCCATCTGTCTCATTAACCCTTCACCACGGCCTGCATCTCCTGTGAGAGACAGGGCTCTCCAGAGGAACAGAACCAGCATGATAGGGATCTAGGTAGATGCGGGCTTCCAGGGTGGCTAGTGGTAAAGAACCTGCCTGCCAAAGCAGGAGGTGGAAGAGACGCAAGTTTAATCCCTGGGCTGAGAAGATCCCCAGGAGGAGGAAATGTCAACCCACTCTGGTATTCTTGCCTGGAGAATCCCAAGGACAGAGGAGCCGTGTGGGCTTCCGTTCATGGGGTCGTGAAAGAGTCAGACACAACTTAGTGACTAAATAACAATAGGAGACTTAGAGGAATTGACTCATGGGATTATGAAGGCTGAGAATTCTTACGATCTGCTTTGTGCAAACCGGAGAACCAAGAAAACCAGTGGTTTAAGTTCAGGTCCACAAACTTGAGAATCCCAGTATGAGTCTGAATGCCCGATGAACTAGGAGGGCTAATGTCTGACGTCCAAGGGCGGAAGATGGAAATCTCAGCTCAAGTACAGACAGCAAATTCTCCCTTTCCCCATTTGTTTTTGTTTTGTTTTACTGAAACCCTCAGTGGATTAGATGATGTCCCCTGGCACTGGGGATGGTGATGCGTCTACCAATTCAAATGTCAGTCTCTTCTGGAGACACTGACACAGGCTCTCAGAAGTAATGCTTTTACCAGCTGTCTGGACATCCCTGAGCTCAGCCACTCACACAAAATTAGCCATCATACGTCTAGCACCCCTCCACGTCCACTGTCCTGAGAGTGATCACAGCTCAGTGGGTATGAGTTGCGATGGTGGGTGTGAGTTTTGAGGAAAAGGCAGAGATGGTACAGTGAGGAGCTGTAGGGTCCCAGTCCTCCCACATACAATTAGCCCCCAAACTAGTTTTGGTCTCATCAGCCACTGCCCTAAGTCATAGGGCACAGGAGTTGCTTGTTGCTTCGTCTTTCAGCTCTATGTCCTTTCTCGCTGACCTAAGTCTGAAAAATCCGATTCCCCTATTTCTTCTGATCCTCAAGGCCAACTTAAAATTTATTTCCTCTAGTCTGACAATGTTAGTTACACATAAAATGTCTATATCTTTTGATCTAGCAAACTTACTTTTAGGATTTTAAACCAGAAAAAAACATGTACTTTCAAGGGCGTTCACTGCAACTTTGTTTGAAATGTCAAGAAGTGGAAACAACCTAAATATCCATTCATGGGGAGAGTAAAATAAGTTATGACACTTCCTCACAATGGAATACCATGCAGAGTTAGAAAAAAATGAGATTTCTGTAGAAGAGAAAAATGTTCAAGATGTATGGTCAAGTGAAAGAAAAGCATGCTATAAAACAAGATGGGCTATAAGAACAAATTTTCTTAAAGAATAAAACATAGGCAAAGTCTAGAATGCACTAAACTATTGGTAACATGAATCATCTTTGGAAGTTAAGACTGGCAAACTTTTTCTTTTCTCAATATTTGTGTAATACTTGATTCTTTTTTTTACAAAAAGGCAAAAATTTTACTTCCTTAGGGCATCTTCATCAGCTCCCCAGATCCTCAGCACGCTGCTTGTACCTAAGATCTTATATCAAACATTTTTTTCCTGTTTATGTCCTTAACTTCTTTTTAAAAATAATTTCATTTATTTTTGACTGTGCTGGGTCTTCGTTGCTTTGTGCAGGCTTTCTCTAGTTGTGACGAGCAGGGGCTGCTCTTCATTGCAGTGTGCGGGCTTCTCAGTGCGGCGGCTTCTCTTGTTGGGAGCACGGGCTTTTGGCATGTGGGCTTCGGCAGTTGCAACACCACGGGCTCAGTAGTTGTACTGCATGGGCTTAGTTGCTCCAAGGTATGTGGGATCCTCCTGGGGATCAGATCTGTGTCCCCGGTATTGGCAGGTGAATTCTTATTCACTGAGCCACCAGGGAAGTCCCAAATTTGGCTTTTTAACATGTTAATTTTTCTCCTTGAACCCAGGATTTGTGTCATTTGCTTTTGTATGAAGTTGAAATGTATTAAATGGCTGATGTCTGACCCTCTTGTGCTGCAGAAACAGCAGTTCCAGGGAAGCTAATCTACTCTCTCCTTACCCCTCAGCACAGGGTCAGGCTCTTGGAACCCACTCAATTGATTGCACATTGGCATCTGGTATTTACAAACGGGTCCATGTATTGTCTCACTCAAACATCCTTAAGTGTATTCACATTAATACGATTTGCCAGATAACTTATATTCACATTTTGTAAATACAGTAGAGGTGTGTGTATCATTGGACGATTATTGATACGTTTGTGCAGGGTGGAAACAGAGCTTCAAGATGAACCTCATGTTTCCTAGGAACAGGAAAGCCTCTGGATGTGAGGAAAAAATCAGCAAACCTCTAATACTTTCTGGTTCTTGATTTCTTTTTACAACTGTCAGCTAAAGAGAGTGAGGAGGCTTGAACCAAGGCCAGTGTAATTTTTTCTACCCAAAGCGAGGCTCTGGCTGCCTTGCTGTGAGGCTGGACACTGACAGCGGTGTTGGACGGACTGACTGATCAGCAGATGCTTCATTAGGGACTGTGCATCTGTCTGGAGGGCTGGCCACATTTCTTCATGAAGGATTGGTCCTTCTCTTTTTTCTTTGGTACCAACAGCTATGATATGAGCCCTGAATTACTGATCTTTGACCTGAGATTTTCCACAGGTTGAGGTAAGAATTCTCTCTGTCAACACAAGCAAATAGTTCAGGTGGTCCATATACAACTGGAAAAAAAAAAATCAAACCTGCACACTTGAGAACCTAGATGAAACCTCTCCATTTCAAAGGATGAATGTGGTGAAAGGTGAGATGGCCTGCTTTCTTGGGTCACCTCTGGGAGGAAAGCCTGAGAAACAGACACTCATGCATCCCAGGGATGAAGTGATGGGAGCTCGGGGCCTGTCTCTGAGACTTCCCACCTGCCAAGCCTGGATGGAGTCTGTCGCTCCATGGGCCCTTGAAGGAGGCCAGCCTTCCGTAGCATGCAAGAGGAGGGTCAGTGTTTAGGACTAGATGATAATTTAGCTATGAACAGGCATCACATAAGTTTCTTTCTTTTCTTTTTTTTTTGCTACAATGTGTGGGATGTGGGATCTTAGTTCCCTGACCAGGGATTGAACCCAGGCCCTCTTCAGTGGAAGTACAGAGTCCTAACCACTGAACCACCAGGGAAGTCCCAGTGGGACTCAGGTCCAGTTGCCCTCAGTGGCAACTGGCTTAATAATGCCCTCTTTGAGGTTGCCCTCTCTTCCCTATTTGCTTCTCAATTTCCTTACCTTGTTTCCCTTCTCTTCCCAAATCAACTACTTGCACTCAAATCTTTGTCTCATCATCTGCTTTGGGAGCCCCAAGTAAAGTTGCTGCGTAAAGAAAAAAATGAACAGATTTCTTTACTACAGAACTTTCCAGAGTCTTTAACATGCTAACGTACTTTGTGACTATCCAAGAGAGAGATTCAGTCTGCTGCTGCTGCTGCTGCTGCTAAGTCACTTCAGTCGTGTCCGACTCTGTGTGACCCCATAGATGGCTCCGCCATCCCTGGGATTCAGTCTGCAGAATCTCCCAAATATTTGACTACAAAACCATATTCCCTGCCCCAGCTCACAGATATCTCTTGAGGCCAGTATCTCCAGCAGAATATTTTGGAAGTCATTCTCTTCACTTTGCTGATGAGAATGTCATCAGTTTCTATATTTTACCGAGAAGCAGACTCTCCCAGGAGAGTCAAGGGCTCATCTAACGCGTCACAGTCAACAATGGAGGATGATGCTGGACTCTAGACTCCCCTTTCTCTCTTCAGCACACAACCTGCGTCTGTGCACCATTCGAGAGCAGCACAGCACCAGAATTCTGAGGCCAGACCTCGGACTCGGGAGTTAGGTCTCAGGATTCCATCACCAGCCAGCTATGCCTGTTAATTGATCTAAGCCATCTTCTTTGTCATTCACAATAATCTTTTGTCTTACCTTCTTCACACATGAAACTGGGGGATTAAATTGACTAACCTTCTTTTTTGCCCCGTGGTAAAATTTAAAGAACGTAAAACTCACCTTTTTAACAATCTTTAGTTCCAGTGGCATTGAGTATGTTCACATTGTGGTACAACTGTCATTATCACCCATCTCCAGCGCTCTGCCATCTTCCCAAGTGAGGCTCTGTGCCCGCTGACCTCTCACTCGCATCCCCGCTGCTCCAGCCCCTGGCAACTACCACCCTGCTTCCTGTCTCTGCGCTTGACTACTCTGTGTACCTCACACAACTGGAATCATGCGCTTTATGTCCTTTTGTGACTGGTGCATTTCACTTAGCATAGTGTTCTGATGGCTTGTCCATGCTGTAGCATACTGCAGAACTTCCTAGCTTTGAAAAGCTGAGCAGTACTCCACTGTAAGCATGTACTGTCTTTCATCAGATCTGGGCAGTTTTCAGTCATTATTTCTTCACATATTTTTCTCTGCCCCTTTCTCTTTTCTTCCTTCTGGAACTCCCACAGTGTGTATATTGCTCTGGTTGCTGACATTCCACAGGTTCCTTAGGCTCTGTTCACTTTTTATGTTCCTCAGCTTCGTATCCTCTCTTAAGTTTGCTGCTTCCTTCTTCTGCCTGCTTAAACCCGCCTTTGAATTATCTCTGAGTGAGTGAAAGCAGTCATGTCCAACTCTTTACGACCCCATGGACTGTGGCCCTTCAGCTTCCTCTGTCCATGGAATTCTCCGGCGAAGAATAGCCATTCCCAGGTAGCCTTTCCCTTCTCCAGGGGATCTTCCCAACCCAGGGATCAAACCCAGGTCTCCTGCATTGTAGGCAGATTGTTTACCATCTGAGCTACCAGATAAGCCCCCAAGTGAATTTTTCAATTATTGTAATATTCTGCTTTGAGATTTCTTTTTGGTTTCTTTTTAGGTTTACTATTTACTTTTTGATATTTCCATATTATTCTTACATCATTTTCTTGACTTCGTTTGAGCATTTTTAAGATAATTGTTTTAACATCTTTGTTTAGTTGATTAATTATCAGGTCTATCTCAAGAACAATTTCTGTTGATTTTTTTACCTCTTTGAATGGACCATGTATTTGTGTTTCTTTGCATGCATTGTGGTTTTCTTTTTTTTAAAATCTGGACATTTGAATCTAATAATGAAGTAAATCTAGAAGTCAAATTCTCCCCCTTCTCCAGGTTTTGTTATTGCCTTTTATTATTGCAGGTTGTCTCTGTGGGGAGAATCAGCCTGAGGTGTAAACTAAAAACCTTCTTAGGTCTTTTCTGAGCCTTTTATTGGGTAGGTGGAGTTTACTTTCTAATCTTCCTCATATGTGCAGTTGTTTTTGAACATCCTACTCTTTGATGGCTGGCTCCCAAACACGAAAAAAGAGAGAAAGGAAGGTCACGGGGAAAAGAGCCTTGGCGCTTTAAATTCTGCGGTTACTTCAGCTGGAGAGGGAGGGGCTTGAGCTGGAGAGGGAGGGGCTTGAGCTGGAGGGGGAGGGGCTTGAGCTGGAGAGGGAGGGGCTTGAGCTGGAGGGGAGGGGCTTGAGCTGGGGGGAGGGGCTTGAGCTGGAGAGGGAGGGGCTTGCAGCGCGGGGGTGGGGAGGGACAGCGTGGCTGCCTGTCTCTTAGCTGTACCCTGTGATCAGAAGCAGCTGTCAGTGACCAGAGCACAGAGCACTGACATTCGGAGGACAGGCTCCTCTTTGCGCACCCTGGCTCTAGGGAGCTGTGTCCAAGCTGCGCCAGGAACACATGCACAGCGGCCTGCCTCATGGCTGGGGTTGGCGGATAGGTAGCTGCTGCTGCTGCTGCTGCAAACTGAAATTGACTGGAGTTAACTGCAATTTACCACCCAAGTCTGCACCCAGAATTGCAAGCCTTCAATAGACTCCAGAGTTTCAAAACAGTTACATCAGATAGATTCTGCCTGTGCAGTTGTTGTCTAGGTGAAGAGAAATATTCCTGGTGTGTCTCTTTTTTCTTAATTTGATTTTTTAAAAATTGAAGTATAGTTAATTTACAATGTTGTGTTAGTTTCAACTGTACAGCAAGATGATTCCGATTATATCTATCAATCTATATAAAAGAATCTAAAAAAGAATCTGTATGTTCTTTTTCAGATTATTTTCTCCTGATGCCTTTGTCATCATTCAGTCGCTAAGTCGTGCCCCACTCTGAGGCCCCGTGGACTGCAGCACGCCAGGCTTCCCTGTCCATCACCATCTCCAGAGTCTGCTCAAACTCATGTCCATTGAGTTGGTGATGCCATCCAACCATCTCATCCTCTGCCACCCCCTCCTCCTGCTCTCAATTTTTTCCAGCATCAGGGTCTTTTCCAATGAGTTGGTTCTTCATATCAGGTGCCTCTTATCTCTCCATTTCCCCCAAATCCTCTATGTTTAATTTTTTGAGAAACTACAGAATGTTTTTCATAGAAGCCATACCATTTTACATTCCTGACAGCAAAGTGCAAGGGTTCCAGTTTCTCCACGTCTTTGCCAGTCTTTGTTATGTTCTGGTGTTTTTTGTTTTTTTTTAATAACATCCCCTCTGACATATATGAAGTGGGGTCTCATTGTGGTTTGATTTGCATTTTCCTAATGCTTAGTGATAAGTGTTCAAGTTTTGCCCATTAAAATTTTTTTTGTTGTTACTGCTGTTGAGCTGTAGGAGTTATTTACATACGCTGGGTATTAACCTGACTTGTATGACTTTCTTAAAGGTTCCTCTCTGTTTTAACCTTTAGGCATCTTAAAATCACACCTTCTCTTAATTCAATAGATCTTATGCTCAATCACAGATACCTGAGAACCTGCCTACTCAAAATGTGGTCCTGGACTGGCGACATCGGCATCGGCATCCCTGGGGAACCTGGTTTCTTTCTGGCCACACAGTCTGGCTTGTGGGATCTTAGCTCCCTGACCAGGCCCTCGGCAGTGAGAGTGCAGAGTCCAACTATTGGACTGCTAGGGAATTCCCTGGGAACAGCAAATCCTGGGTCTCGCTCCACATGTGGGTTGAAATCTGCATGTGAACAAGGTCCCTGGGTGATTTATGCATTAATCTTGAGGAATGCTGCTCTAGAGCACAGTGTGGCTGTGTAAGGTGGGAGATGAATCACGCATTCACATGCTTCCGTTTTTGATTCCGGAATGGCCCCATGCCAGCATTCTTGCTCTTTCTGCTATTAAAAAGCAAGACTAAGCCATGCATTTCTGATAGCAAGGTCACGAGTATGTGACCCTTCTTAACCCTGACACACGGAGATGGATGTTTTTCTCCAGGGTTGAATCATATTCTACATCCTTTTCTATATATTCCCTTTCTTTCCCCTTCTCCCTGCTCCAAAAATAAATGTAGCCAGTGGCTGTACCTTCTGTTTCTTTCCAGAAAAAAAAAAAAAGGAACAGATTCCCACATTGGTTTTCAAAGGCCCATCTGACACTGTGTTTTATTTCCTAGCTGTTCCTTGTAAATTGCTTGTAGGCAATTCTCTTCTTAACCTCTAACTGGGGCTCTGTGTGGCAGAGATGGTTGTTATCGCAGCCAGCCATCAATCCATCCCCTCTCCCGGGGGACTGTATACCTTTAATGAGAGCACTCCCTAAGCGTCCACTTCTGAGCTGCCAGGGAGGGTGCAGTTGCTAAGGGCGAGACCTTTGAGTCAATGAGACTCTTTTCTGACACCTGCATTGTACACACTTCATCTGACACATTTCAGTAGCCTTGAAAGATACCTTTGGCTCAGGTAGATTTCTGGGAAATGACAATAATGAACATGGTACCCATCTTAACAGACACATTCACCTTGAACATGGGCTGGCAGCTTTCTGTGTTCCCTCATGGTGAATCTTGCTTTTAATGGCTTACTAAACTTCCACTTTCTCCATCTAAGTTGTTTTTTTTTTTTTAGTGATGTGAGCTTTATCTCTCTTTTTACAGATTTCCCTGGTGGCTCAGTCGGTAAAGTCTGCCTGCAATTCAGGAGACCCGGGTTCAATCCCTGAAGATCCCCTGGAGAAGGACATGGCAACCCACTCCAGTCTTCTTGCCTGGAGAATCCCATGGACAGAGGAGCCTGGTGGGCTACAGTCCATGTGGTCACTAGAGTTGGACATGACTGAGCGACCAAACCTATCACATCGAGCACACAGGTGGAAGGGACTTGAACACAGGCTCAGCAGCTGTGGCCCACAGGCTTGGTTGCCCCAGGGCACGTGGGATCTTCCTGGACCAGAGATCAAACCCATGTCCCCTGCACTGGCAGGAGGGTTCTTATCACTCTACTACCAGGGAAGTTCGAGGTTATTTTTTAGTCTCTTATAGTTTCTTTATTCTTTGTTGCTTGAGGAGATGTTTGTCCAGGTGCAGGCTCTGCAGCAAAGGGTCCCAGGTCCCAACTCATCTCAGAAGGATGTGGGAGGGAGGCATCTCGATCTAAACTGATAATCGGTGTCACTCATTACTGTTCCCGTGTAATGCCTCTCGTGATATGGCTGTAGGAAGGGGCTTCTTGGGGGAATGATGGTGCAGGCAGTGGATGCCATGTTTTACAGGTCAGCATCCATTCTCCTCCCTTTGATTAGTCTAAACCCATCACAGTGATTCCCGCTAGTGATTGGCTCTGGCGCATGAGGAAACGAGGCCTGAGGGGACGTCTGGGGTAATGTGGGAGTGGGAACATTCTGGGAGAGGCTTCCCTGTTCTCTGGAAAGATGGGCTTGCTCCTTGTTCGCCCCTTGTTCTATGGAAAGATGGCTCCACATTTTCCCCTTGAGCCCGTCATGTCTGGAGAAAATGCTGGGAAGTCCTGCCAAAGCCTGAGGAGGAGGCGGCCCCGAGGAGGGCAGAGAGGAGGGATGGGCCTTGATGACGTTGCTGAGCTGCTGCTTCAGTAAACCTGAGACCCCGACCTGTTCTCTCTGTTTTGTGAGACAGTAAATTTCCCCATTGTCTAAGTCAGCTTCTGTCAGGAGTTTTGTGTCCTGCAGCCAAGAGCATTTTGATGAATGCAAAGGGAAAATACAGACAGTGTCCCAGTATTTCAGTGTTTGGGTGGTTTTTTCTTTTTTCTTTTTAGTTTGCAGTGTTTTAAGTTCAAGGCATGAAACAGATCCATATTCCAAGGTGTACAGAGACATCCCAATGCGGAACATAGATATAGCTTTTAATCTGCATTGATTGGGAGGACTGATGCTGAAGCTGAAGCTTTAATACTCTGGCCACCTGATGGGAAGAGCCGACTCATTGGAAAAGACCCTGATGCTGGGAAAGATTGAGGGCAGGAGGAGAAGTGGACGACAGAGGATGAGATGGTTGGAGGGCATCACCGACTCAATGGACATGAGTTTGAGCAGACTCTGGAGCTGGTGATGGACAAGGAAGCCTGGGGTGCTGCCATCCATGGGGTCTCAGAGACTGAGCAACTGAGCAACAGCAACGTTTAAACTACTAATGCCAGGACTTTGCTGTGCTAACACAGATAATCGAGAGCTGGCTATTTTATTTTCACTCAAGTATGCACCTTTGAGGATGTAGAGGGGTCACTCTGGGTCCAGGCTCTCCTGTCCCACTCTGTTCCCTTTGAACTTGACCGTGGGCCCTCCCAGGCATGGCTCTAACCAGACTTAAGGATCACAATATTCACAGTGTATGCTTCAACTCCATTAGTTTGGGGGCAGAATAAAATTGATTTATAAAAGGAAGTTTTAAAATTACATTTAAATTTTAAATTACATTTAAGCTAACATTTAAAATTAAAAGTTAGCTATTTTCTGAAGAGTTGGTTCATACATATGGTACACAATTCAAAGGCAGTGAAAAGAAAGTCTCCCCCTCACCCCAGGCTCCAGCTACCCGGCTCCCCTTTCACCAGCAGTCCCTGTTCCCAGTTATGAAAGGAAACCTGTCTCCCTAATCCTCTCAGGCCTCAGTTCATCTCAGGACAGGAGCCCTGCTGATACAAAGGGTGTTCTGGAAAGTTGGATAGAAACCTAGATTCACGTAGATTATGCTCTGGTCCCGATCTTGAGAGAACAGCTGGGCCTCTGACCTTGGTTATGTCACTGGGGCTTCTTTTATGGAATGGGGGTATTCATGCTGATTCTCCTCTTCTGATGAGCTTAATTAAACTTCAGCTAAGATATAATAGTCAAAGTTCTCTGGAACGATAAAAAAGATAACAGTGGAATGCAGACAAATGAAAGTAATTTAACCCATTGGGATCCCAAAATGGGACACACAGTTTTCTTTCACCTATTAAAAATTCTGCTTAATGCTTCCATAATTTCTGCATGAAATAAACTATAAATGTAAAGGGACTCCTCCGGTGGTCCAGTGGCTGGGACTCTCAGCTCCCAATGCAGGAGGCCTGGGGTTTGATATCTGGTCAGAGAACTAGATCCCACATGCAACTAGAAGATCTACATGCTGCAGCTGGGACCTGGTGCAGCCAAATAAATACATATAAATATTAAAAAAAAATACAATGTAATATAATGTAAAAGTAAAGGATAATGAAACCTATCATCAACAGGTTCTAACTAGATGGCGTCTGTCAGTCCTTTGGAACCCTCTGAGATATAGGAAGCTTTAGGATTTGGGTAGGTTTTCACTGTTTTGTCTTTTTTTTGCGGTCTAGGCATTGAGTACTTTGTGCTGGCACCTCACTGCAGGGAGAAAGGGTGTTAGCTCAGGGCAGGGTTTATGCAGTTTCTGGGAGGGGCCGCGCCCCTGAGCAGCACGGTGGCAGTGGCGGGCTCCTCCAGTGTTGGTCTGGGTCTTGAGAGTCCCCTCCCCGTGTGTGTACAGTGCTGTCTGTGCCTGGTGATGAGCAGGTGACCTTGGGGACAGGGAGGTGGCCCCAGGACTCCACATGCTGGGCCTTAATCGGGGAACCTTTGCTTGAGAGGAATTACAACCGGCTTCCCTGGTGGCTCAGACGGTGAAGAATCTGTCTGCAATGCGGGAGACCCCGGTTCGATTCCTGGGTCAGGAAGATCCCTTGGAGGAGAGATAGGCTACCCACTCCAGTATTTTGGCCTGGGAAATCCCATGGGCAGAGGAGCAGGGCAGGCTACAGTCCTTGGGGTTGCAGAGTCGGATACGACTGAGCGACTAACACTTTTCTGTTGAAAAGTGCAGGCGTTGAGCTGCAGGGAGGGCTTAGGAGGGGGTCACCCGGGGCTCCAGGGCTTTGCCGGGTGGGGGAAATGCGGGTTGACGCGTAGGGAAAAAGCCGGCATTGTGAGGAGCCGGCTGGGCTGCCGGCTGCTGCGAGAGGCCCACGGCTGGAATGTGGGCCGCTCGGAGAGGTGCGCTGTGTTTACCCTGGCAGCCGCCGGGCAGAGCTGTGCTGAGCGCCGGCCTTGGGACTGCCTGGTATGAAAGGATGCTTCACCCCTGCGCAGGGTCCCTCATCAACCTCTGGTCCCTGAGGTTCATCTGTTTAGACTTGGGGCCCGACAGAGACACTGTGTCTTTGTGGACAGCTGCCGTGGCCGAGAGAGGCTGATTCTTTTCAATTTCATTTTATTTTTTTGAAAACTCTGGCTACTGCCCTAGGATTGGGCCAGGGTTTTGTGGTCGCCATGGCAACGGCGCCTTCTCCTACCTGAGAAGGATTCCTTTTTCTCAGGCGGCCTGCGGTGCCTGCAATCCCCACCCCCAGCCCAGGTCGCTGTGGTTGCAGGCGGTCATTTCTGGAACGTTGGGAGCGGGTTGTGCCGCGGTCCCGGTGGACAGTGTCGTTCCTGTCGCTGCTCGCTGTCCCCTGCCCAGGTCCAAGATGAACACAGTCTTTGTGAATTTTGCAAAACGAGTCTCTGGCAGTTTACCTCCCTGCTTTTTACATCTGTCCTTTTCCAGTTTAAGTCAGTAGACTTTGAAGCAGCGTGGCGCAGGGGTTAGTGTATGTGCCACCAAAGCGGGCACTGGCATAGCGGTTAGGCTCAGGCTTCCAGAGTCAGGCTTTTGTGCTTGGATTGCAGCTTGAACGTCTTTGCTGAGTAGATGCCCTCAAGTAAGGTTCTGAAAAGACCCTGATGCTGGGAAAGTTTGAGGGTGAGAGGAGAAGGAGGTGACAGAGGATGAGATGGTTGGATGGCATCACCAACTCAATGGACATGAGTTTGAGCAAAATCTGGGAGATTCTGAAGGACAGGGAAGCCTGGTGTGCTGCAGTCCATGGGGTTGGCAAGAGTCGGACAGGACTGAGCAATTGAACAACAACAAAAGGTTCTGAGTCCTTCATTTTCTTACCTCTAAAATGGGGATAATAATTGCACTTTCCTCACAGGGCTTCAGTGAAGATCAATTGGGATTATGTGTGCAAAGTTTTGGCACAGTGTCTGGATTGCAGTGAGAAATAAGCTCTCCACGTTATTATTAAGTATTAGAAGCCATGTGTGGGTCTTTCAGCTGAAACAACGCAAAGGCAGCTGGTAGAAACAGGTACCTTCGGCCACACGCCTTGCCTGATCGAGTCTCGGGGCGGGCGTACATATATGTACCCAGATCCATCCACACTTGCCTTGGTTTCTAACCTGTTTCTAGTAGCTAGATCATCAGTTGCTCTTCATCTGTTTATTGACTGGGGAAAAAAAAGCACAACCTGAAAGTTGAGAGTTATGTTTTATTTGGTGGACAAATCTGAGGACTTGAGCCTGGGACATGGCATCTCAGATAACTCTGAGAATCTCTTCCAAGAGGAAGAGAGGTGGGAGGGGGTGGTGATGGGAAGCCTGGATATATAGGCGTTTTTGCAAAAACACCAAGTGGTCAGAACATCAAAAGATCGCTTTTAATTAAAGAAAACCAGATATCTCAAGTTAAGGAATTGAGCGCTTTTCTATGAATATGGGAAGACCTAAGAGGCTGGGCCCTTTGAGGTCATTTCTCTGGCACGCACCTCAGCTATCTGGGGCCAGTACCCCGAGTTTCCTCAGGGCTCAGTGTCAGGGGTGGCTGCAGCAGCTGGCTGCTGGATGGGCTTGGCAGTGGGCAGCCTGTCTGTCTCGTCCTGAGTTCCCTCGGGGCTCACCATCAGGGAGGCTGTAATGTAACGGCTTGATGGCTGCAACATCCTTTCTTTACTGGTGTGGCGGGCAGTATTTCTGTTCTCCTGTTCTTGGAGTCCAGCATCTACATGCATCCATCCTGGCTGCCCTCGACCTTGGGAACTGTGGCTCTTTCCAGGATCCATCCCACATCTTTTTTTTTTTTTCTGATTTAGATTCACTGTTGGCAAGAGAGGCCTCCACAGCTGAGTTTCTCTTGCTTGTGCAGTTGGACTTGCCTCTGAATAAGGTTCTTGCTCTGGGCGGATGTGGCCGGCTCAGCACCTCTCGGCACAAGTCTTGCTGACTCTCTCTCATTGCACCACCTGTTCCCAGCGGGCATGATGGAGGTCCTCACACTGGTGCATCTGCTGTCACAGCGCAGAGCCACCCAGCTCAGGAACTGCCCCATTCCCACTCCACCACTGAGCTCACCCCAGACCAAGGCAAACGTGTCTCGGACCCAGGTCCTGGCTCCTTCTTGTGCAATGCCATTTCCCATGCAGTTTGGGGGCATTTACAGCGCTCCCATCCTTCCCCACCCAAAAGGCTGTTTTTGATTCAACTTGGGCGAGAACCAGATCTCATTTGACAGACACCTGATGGACTGGGTAGGGAGATGGAGCCAAACCTAGCAGCAGAAACACAGTCCCCTACTAAGCCCCAAAGTTCATGCAAATAGCAGTACAATAATCTGCTATCATTTATACTCTAGTATCTTATATAGTGAAGTCACTCAGTTGGGTCCAACTCTTTGTGACCTGTGGACTGTAGCCTACCAGGCTTTTCTATCCACGGGATTGTCCAGGCAAGAATACTGGAGTGGGTTGCCATTTCCTTCTCCAGGGGATCTTCCCCACCCAGGGATCAAACCCGGGTCTTCCGCATTTCAGGCTGACTGAGCCAGAGGGCTTCCTAGGTGGCGCTAGTGGTAAAGAACCTGCCTGCCAAGGAAGGAGAGGTAATTGATGTGGGTTCACTTCCCTCAATTGGGAAGATTCCCTGGAGGAGACCATGGCAATCCACTCCAGTATTCTGGCCTGGAGAACCCTATGGACAGAGGAGCTTGGCAAGCTACAGTCCATAGGGTCGGAAAGAGTCAGACATGACTGAAGCAACTTAGCATGCATGCATACCTTATATAGATCTATGTTAGAAAGTAGGTGACCACTAGTCATGTGTAGCTATTAAGTGCTTGAAATGTGGCTGGTCTGAAGAGTGCTTTACATATAAAATATGCACTCTATCCTGAAGACAGTACAAAAAGGAAGTGATCTAATTCATATTTTCATATTGACTACACATTGAGGTGATAATATTTTGGATATATTGGGTTAAGTAAAATATATTGCTGAAGTAACTTCACCTGTTTCTTTTTACTTTTTTAAATATGCCTGCTGGAAAAATTCAAATTACACGTGTCTCCCATGTGCGACTTATATTAGTTTCCTACTGGGCCGAGCTGTTCTAGATTGTTGCTTCTCTGCAATAAGTTAAGGATTAAAGAAAATATATTTCACTCTAGGTATTTGAGTCACGGAGGGATTTAACACAGGGAATTAGGAGCTTACAAGGCTAAGACTGGAGGAATGAAAATCAACGGCAGGGAACTGGCTGTGGGGGATGGGTTTTCTTGGGTTTCAGATTTACTGCCGACTTTCAGAGAATCCAGAGGTACTACTGCTCAGCGCAGAGATCAGAAAGCTGCAAGAAAATGCTAACAGTCCCAGCTGCCCCACAACACCCAGGTGGGTGGTTGCTAAGAGCTTCACTGTTTTCTGCAAAAACTCACACCTGACAAAACCCATGCGTCCACCCTAGATGGAGAAGACTAGGCCCTCTCGCCTCTCTTCTGCCTCCCAAATCTCATACAAACACACATTGTTGGCAGCATTCACATCGCATCCAGGATTCCACATGCCATGGAGTTCCCAACCTCCCAACCCTGTAATACACCGGAGAACCAGAAAGAAGTGAATACAGATTTCTCAAAATAGACAAAAAACAAAACAACCTCATTCTCTTGAGTGGCGCCCTTGGCCACCTCTCTGCACTGAAGTCAAGTGGCCTCCTGAAGGCACTGCCCAGCAACTTCTATGTTGAGCTGAGCCAGTGCCGAGACCAGCCCGTCCGGGGTGACAGTGAAAAACAGGGAACATTACTGAAGAAAAACTGCACACTGTATGTAGGAAATCTTTCCTTTCATACAGATGAAGAGCAAGCCTATGAGCTCCTCAGCCAAAGTGGTGACATAAAGAAAATCATCATGGGCCTGGATAAAATGAAGAAGACAGCATGTGGGTTCTGCTTTGTGGAATACGATGCAAGAGCAGATGCAGAAAATGCCACGTGGTACATAAATGGCACTTACTTGGTTGATCGATCATTCGCACAGACTGGAATGCAGGCTTTAAGCAGGGCAGGCAGTATGACTGTGGGAGTTCCAGGAGCCAGGAACAAGATGAGTATCTAGGACTATGATGCTGGGAGGGACAGCTATGGAAAACTGGCCCCAAACCAGTGGGTGGTGAGAACGCCATCATAAAAACTTTCACTCCTTTGGTCTGTTGAATTTGACCTGTGTTACCCAAGATCAGCATGTCTAAATATTTTTTACCAAGCTTTAATCAATGTCTCTACTGAGCCAGAAGCCCCTTCTTGGTTTTCCTCCTAAAAATTATTAAAGAACAGAATCCAAAAGAAAGAAAAACAGCCTCCTATTCAGCACAATCCTTTAGGAGACTCTTGTTCGCTGTGTTGGGGTCCAGCATGGTGCCTGGCGCAAAATAGCTGTTCAGTAAACACTGAAAAATTGTGTTTGTGTTACAATTTTGCTATTGTAGATAATGCTGCAGAGGACATTCACAAGTATAACTCTTCCTGTTTTTTTTTTTTCTAATTAATTAATTTGGTTTTGGTGGCACTGTGTCGTCATTGTTGCATGGGGGCTTTCTCTAGCTGCAATGAGTAGGGGCTACTTTCAAGCTGTGGCTTGCACGTTTCACAGTGCGGTGTATTCTCTTGTTGTGGAGCACAGGCTCAGCAGACTCGAGGCATGTGGGATCTTCCCAGACCAGGGATTGAACCTGTGTCCCCAGTATTGGCGTGTGAACTGTTACCACTGGACAACCAGGGAAGCCCTCTTTCTGCTTTCATTGATGTATTTCTATGATACATTTTCTAAGGATAGACATTCAGGAGTGGCCTTGCTGAGAACAGTTTAGTTTTGTCATTTTGTTTTCCAAAATTTGCACCAATCTAGTCATATACATATTATATACCCAAGAATGCTACATGGAGGGTGGCTTTTTATGGCAATGTCACCAACCTAGTGTGTTGATAATTTTTGCAGATATTTGCTCTAATTAGGATGTATAATGTGTTGCTAGTTTTCTTTGGCTTGGATACTGGTGAGACAGGCAGCAGAAAGGTTACGGGTGGGGCTGACTTGGATGCAGGTCAAGATTTCTCTCATCATTGAAAGCCTCTAGCTGCCAAGAACTTAGTCCAATTTAAGTCTTTCCCACTGTTTTATGTGTCCTCCCTTTAAGATTAACTAAAAAAAAAGTGGCAAACTTTGAATCATTGAATTCTTCCCTTCTCCCAGTGAGAGTTAAGGATAATTACACAGACACTTAATGTTTGTCTCAGAAAAGGAAATATTAAATGGTACTAGCTAAATGAGCCTTTTACGTTCTTTCCTGCATCTTGCTGTGTTTCATGATGGAGACCCACATGGTGATGGCTTATGTATTTATGAATTACATTCTAAGCACAAATACACTCCTTATTTCTCAGTAAGGGGAAGATGATCTGAAAGATACAAAGATAATACAGAATCAGACCAGAGAAGGGTTTGGGTTTCATTTCGTGGGAAATAGATGGAGAAACAGTGGAAACAGTGTCAGACTTTATTTTGGGGGCTCCAAAATCACTGCGGATGCTGACTGCAGCCATGAAATTAAAAGACGCTTACTCCTTGGAAGGAAAGTTATGACCAACCTAGATAGCATATTAAAAACCAGAGACATTACTTTGCCAACAAAGGTCCGTCTAGTCCAGGCTATGGTTTTTCCCGTGGTCATGTATGGATGTGAGAGTTGGACTGTGAAGAAAGCTGATCGCCGAAGAATTGATGCTTTTGAACTGTGGTGTTGGAGAAGACTCTTGAGAGTCCCTTGGACTGCAAGGAGGTCCAACCAATCCATTCTAAAGGAGATCAGTCCTGGGTGTTCATTGGAAGGACTGATGCTGAAGCTGAAACTCCAATACTTTGGCCACCTCATGCGACGAATTGACTCACTGGAAAAGACTCTGATGCTAGGAGGGATTGGGGGTGGGAGGAGACGGGGACAACAGAGAATGAGATGTCTGGATGGCATCACCGACTCGATAGACATGAATTTGAGTGAACTCCGGGAGTTGGTGATGGACAGGGAGGCCTGGCGTGCTGTGATTCATGGGGTTGCGGAGAGTCGGACACGACTGAGCGACTCATCTGACTGACTGAGCAGACCTCAGAGCAGGAGTTGCATGTTTAGATGTGCAGACAGTAACTTGTCTGTTCCTCAAGGGTAACATACATAACATTGGGCCAATGTCGTGAGCATGAGCCAGTGGGGGATGAAGGGACATCGTCTCTGGCATTTTCCTTCCCCAAAAAGGGGAGAAAGGCTGTTTGCTAGAGATCCAGTTTCCTTGGAACAGTGATTCCCAGTTAAAAAAAATATATTGAACTATAATTTACAATGTTTTAGGCATACAGCAGACTGATTCAGTTATACATACATTTTTTTTCAGATGTTTTTCCATTATAGCTTATTACAAGATATTGAATATAGTTATCTGTGCTATACGGTAGAACCTTGTTTTTATCTATTAGGTAAGTGTGTATCTGTTAATCCCAAATTCTCAACTTATTCTTCTTCCCTCTTTCCCTCTTTGGTAATCGTAAGTTTGTTTCCCATGTCCGTGAATATATCTCTATTTTGTAAATAAGCCCGTGTGTGTCATATTTTAGATCCCACTTACAGGTGATATCAGATGATATTTGTCTTTTTCTGTTGGACTTCACTTAGTATGATAATCTCTAGGTCCATCCATGTTGCTGCAAATGGCATTATTTCATTTTTTTTTATAGCTGAATGTTATTCCATTGTACAAATATACCATATCTTCTTAATTTACTTATCTGTCAGTGGACATTTAGGTTGCATCCATGTGTTGGCTATTGTAAATAGTGCTTCTCTGAAAATTAGGGTCATGTATCTTTTTGATTTAGAGTTTTCATCTTTTTCTTTTTTGGATATATGCCCAGGAGTGGGATTACTGAATTGTATGGTAACTCTATTTTTATTTTTTAATTTTATTTATCCATTTACTTGTTTATTTATTTTTATTATTTTGGCTCCTCTGGGACTTCATGGCTGTGCATGGGCTTTCTCTGATCGCGGTGAGAGGGGCTGCTCCCAGCTGTGGTGCTGGGCTCCTCTAGGTACGGGGTGCAGGCTCCAGGCCGCGCAAGTTCTGGGGTGCGCAGGCTCAGTAGTGTGGTTCACCGGCTGCTGCCTCTCAGCATGTGCAGTCTTCCCAGGGCAGGGATCAAACCCATGTCCCTGGCGTGGGTGGGCGTTCTTAACCACTGGACCACCTAGGAAGTTCTTTTTAAATTTTCTTAGAATAATTTTTTTTTTTTATCATGTCATGCTGCTTGTGGGATCTTAGTTCCCTTACCAGCGATTGAATTCCTGACCCCTGCAGTGAAAGCTCGGTGTCCTAACCACTGCACTACCAGAGAATTCCCTGTTTTTATTTTCTGTTTTTTAGGGAGTAGTGATTCCCATCTTTTTGAAAGTGAGGAATACTTTCTATTAATAACATTAATAAGTTTCAGTCCCCCACTTCCAGGATGATATAGATTCTGCAGACTATGTATAGATAGCCAATGTTAAAGAAAATGCACAATAATACTAGCTACTGTATACAGACCAGCACTTTATAAAGGAGATGCTCATGCATTCAAAAAGCAGTTGTACCTATATTATTAATTCAGACTTCAAATAGTGACTGGCTGGCATTTAGATTCATGAACAGTTTGCAATAACTCTATCACTTTGCTAGATGACTTTCATGTCCATTGCCGTTGGGGGAGGGGGTTGTTGCTGTTTTCCCTTATTAAAGGAAGATGCTAATACAGAGATAATATAATAAAAATAAAAAGGATCAGTAGGCTAAATCCCTCTGGTCCTCTCTCTGAAATGGTCCAAGGAGAAGCTCTCAGCCAAAGGAATAAGGCTTAAGTAGCTAAAAAACACACATACAAGGCTCTTTCTTGTTCTTTCATATAAATGCAATGGTAAATCGATATCCAATTGGGAATGTTGGCTCCGACAGTCTGAAAGCCAGAGTATTTGGGGGCAGTTAGGGTTCATTAACTGCAGTGAATAACACAGAGTGACAGTCAAAGCTGAAACTTAAGCAGTCAGATTTGTATGTTTTCTAAGGTTGGATAATATGCATATGACAGAAGGAAGTCAATCTACCCCACGGCAGAGCTGGGAAATGTGGGAAGAGAAGGAGTTCCCAACAGAAGTTTCTGAAGGGCAGGGACCTCTTTGGAGCAGTTTTGGGGCAGATCTGGGCAGATGCAAAGGCACATGGGGCAGACGGGGAGCCACATTGCTGGCGATTCCTGAGTCTTCATGGCAGCATTCTGAGAGAAGCTGGGGGGAGAGACTTCTGGAAACAGTGGCGTGGGCATCGGTGGCTCCTTTCTATGAAATGAGCATAAAACTGGAAAAATTGTCCAGAACAACCATTTCAAAGCATTGTAAATTGACCGAAAGCACACAACAGATTGAAAAGCTTTTATTCTTGAAAACCTACTGGAGTTTTGGGGAAGCACAGCAGGAGACTGTGGCCTCCTGGCCTGGGGCTGCTGCCAGGCCCTTCTGCCAGCCAGACTGGCCAGAGTGCTGTGCTTTTCAAAGTGCAGGGCCGGCCATGAAATGGGCAATTTTCTTGCAGGAAGGGCAGACTCCGTTTGGTGTCTGTGTGCGTGTGTGTGTGAGTATGTGTGTGAACCTGTGATTTTGCTGGTTGAAAGTGGAGGACTCCAATGGGAATGAATGAGGAAAACCTGAGATTTTGCTAACCCCAAATTGCGCTCTTGGTTGGAATGAGTGGCAGCCCTGCCAGAGATTTCACTGGGAAAGTCCCGGAGATGAAAGAGTGCTACAGAGAAATTTGGAGAATTCTCCATGTGTTCATGGACTGGGCCATTATGCAGGCGTTGGGGAGACCCAGGAGAGGGAACACTGAACATCATGGAGAACTGAGATCTGACTGTAACTTCCAGTTTGTTTCTCAGCCCCACACAGATCTAACTGGTAGAGGGATGGACATGGCCAGGCGACTCCTGGATCAGCGCTCACCCCACTGCCCCATGCACTGGAGGCCCTAGAGAATCTCGATGCCATGATGCGACACTGGCTATCAGTTCAGTTCAGTTCAGTTCAGTCGCTCAGTCGTGTCCGACTCTATGTGACCCCATGAATCACAGCATGCCAGGCCTCCTTGTCCATCACCAACTCCTGGAGTTCACTCAAATTCATGTCCATCAAGTCAGTGATGCCATCCAGCCATTTCATTCTCTGTCGTCCCCGTCTCCTCCCACCCCCAATCCCTCCTAGCATCAGAATCTTTTCCAGTGAGTCAACTCTTGCTCATGAGGTGGCCAAAGTATTGGAGTTTCAGCTTCAGCATCTGTCCTTCCAATGAACACCCAGGATTGATCTCCTTTAGAATGGATTGGTTGGACCTCCTTGCAGTCCAAGGGACTCTCAAGAGTCTTCTCCAGCACCACAGTTCAAAAGCATCAATTCTTCAGTGATCAGCTTTCTTCACAGTCCAACTCTCACATCCATACATGACCACGGGAAAAACCATAGCCTTGACTAGACGGACCTTTGTTGGCAAAGTAATGTCTCTGCTTTTTAATATGCTATCTAGGCTGGTCATAACTTTCCTTCCAAGGAGTAAGCGTCTTTTAATTTCCTGGCTGCAATCAGCATCTGCAATGATTTTGGAGCCCCCAAAAATAAAGTCTGACCCTGTTTCCACTCTTTCCCCATCTATTTCCCATGAAGTGATGGGACCAGATGCCATGATCTTCATTTTCTGAATGTTGAGCTTCAAGCCAACCTTTTCACTCTCCTCTTTCACTTTCATCAAGAGGCTTTTTCATTCCTCTTCACTTTCTGCCATAAGGGTGGTGTCATCTGCATATCTGAGGTTATTGCTATTTCTCCCAGCAATCTTGATTCCAGCTTGTGCTTCTTCCAGCCCAGCATTCCTCATGATGCACTCTGCATATAAGTTAAATATACAGCCTTGACGTAATCCTTTTCCTATTTGGAACCAATCTGTTGTTCCATGTACAGTTCTAACTGTTGCTTCCTGACCTGCATACAGGTTTCTCAAGAGGCAGGTCAGGTGGTTTGGGATTCCCATCTCTTTCAGAATGTTCCACAGTTTGTTGTGATCCACACAGTCAAAGGCTTTGGCATAGTCAATGAATCAGAAATAGATGTTTTTCTGGAACTGTCTTGCTTTCTCCATGATCCAGCGGGTGTTGGCAATTTGATCTCTGGTTCCTCTGCCTTTTCTAAAACCTGCTTGAACATCTGGAAGTTCACGGTTCACATATTGCTGAAGCCTGGCTTGGAGAATTTTGAGCTTGACTTTACTAGCATGTGAGATGAGTGCAATTGTGCGGTAGTTTGAGCATTCTTTGGCATTGCCTTTCTTTGGGATTGGAATGAAGACTGACCTTTTCCAGTCCTGTGGCCATTGCTGAGTTTTCCAAATTTGCTGGCATATTGAGTGCAGCACTTTCACAGCATCATCTTTCAGGATTTGAAATAGCTCAGTTGGAATTCCATCACCTCCACTAGCTTTGTTCGTCGTGACGCTCTCTAAGGCCCACTTGACTTCACATTCCAAGATGTCTGGCTCCAGGTGAGTGATCACGCCATCGTGATGATCTTGGTCCTGAAGATCTTTTTTGTACAGTTCTTCTGTGTATTCTTGCTACCTCTTCTTAATATCTTCTGCTTCGGTTAGGTCCATACTATTTCTGTCCTTTATCGAGCCCATCTTTGCATGAAATGTTCCCTTGGTATCTCTAATTTTCTTGAAAAGATCTCTTGCTTTTCCTATTCTGTTGTTTTCCTCTATTTCTTTGCATTGATCGCTGAGGAAGGCTTTCTTATCTCCTTGCTATTCTTTGGAACTCTGCTTATTTTCTTGGGTTAGATAAGGCTGTGGTCCGTCCATGTGATCAGATCGGTTAGTTTTCTGTGATTGTGGTTTTCAGTGTGTTTGCCCTCTGATGGGGAAGGATAAGAGGCTTATAGAAGGTTCCTGCTGGGAGAGACTGACTAAAGGGGAAACTGAGTCTTGTTCTGATGGGAGAGGCCATGCTCAGTAAACCTTTAATCCAATTTTCTGTTTATGGGTGGGGCTGTGTTCCCTCCCTGCTATTTGACCTGAGGCGAAGGTGGAGGTAATGAAGATAATGGCGAAATCCTTCAAAAGGTCCTGTGCATGCACTGCTGCAATCAGTAGGGAAAACCACTAGACCATTCAGGTTTAACCTGAATCAAATCCCTTACCACTATACAGTGGAAGTGACAAATAGATTCAAGGGATTAGATCTGATAGACAGAGTGCTTGAAGAACTATGGATGGAGGTTCATGACATTGTACAGAAGGCAGGAATCAAGACCATCCCCAAGAAAAAGAAATGCAAAAAGGCAAAATGGTTGTCTGAGGAGGCTTTATAAATAGCTGAGAAAAGAAGAGAAGCTAAAGGCAAAGGAGAAAAGGAAAGATATACCCATTTGAATGCAGAGTTCCAAAGAATAGTAAGGAGAGATAAGAAAGCCTTCCTCAGCGATCAATGCAAAGAAATAAGGGAAAATAATAGAATGGGAAAGACTAGAGATCTCTTCAAGAAAATCAGAGATGCCAAGGGAACATTTCATGCAAAGATGGGCTCAATAAAAGACAGAATGGTAGGAACCTAACAGAGGCAGAAGATGTTAAGAAGTGGTGGCAAGAATACACAGAAGAACTATACAAAAAAGATCTTCATGACCTAGATAGTCACGATGGTGTGATCACTCATGTAGAGCCAGACATCCTGGAATGGGAAGTCAAGTGGGCCTTATGAAACATCACTACAAACAGAGCTAGTGGAGGCGATGGAATTTCAGTTGAGCTATTTCCAATCCTGAAAGATGATGCTGTGAAAGTGCTGCACTCAATATGCCAGCAAATTTGGAAAACTCAGCAGTGGCCACAGGACTGGAAAAGGTCAGTTTTCATTCTAATCTCAAAGAAAGGCAATGCCAAAAAACACTCTAACTACCGCACAATTGCACTCATGTCACACACTAGCAAAGTCATACTCAAAATTCTCCAAACCAGGCTTCAGCAATATGTGAACCCTGAACTTCCAGATATTCAAACTGGATTTAGAAAAGACAGAGGAATCAGAGAACAAATTGCCAACATCCTCTGGATCATCAAAAAAGCAAGAGAGTTCCCCCCCACAAAAAAATCTGCTTTATTGACTACACCAAAGCCTTTGTGTGGATCACAACAAACTGTGGGAAATTCTTCAAGAGATGGGAATACCAGACCACTCGTCCTGCCTCCTGAGAAATCTATATGCAGGTCAAGAAGCAACAGTTAGAACTGGACATGGACCAACAGACTTGTTCCAAATTGGGAAAGGAGTACATCAAGGCTGTATATTGTCACCCTGCTTATTTAACTTATGCAGAGTACATTATGAGAAATGCTGGGCTGGATGAAGCACAAGGTGGAATCAAGATTGCTGAGAGAAATATCAATAACCTCAGATATGCAGATGACACCACCCTTATGGCAGAAAGTGAAGAAGAATTAAAGAGCCTCTTGATGAAAATGAAAGAGGAGAGTGAAAAAGCTGGTTTAAAATTCAACATCCAAAAAACTAAGATCATGGATCTGGTCCCATCACTTCATGGCAAATAGATGGGGAAAAAATGGAAACAGTGTCAGACTTTATTTTTTGGGGACTCCAAAATCACTGCATATGGTGACTGCAGCCATAAAATTAAAAGATGTTTGCTCCTTGGAAGAAAAGCAATGACTAATCTAAAGAGCATATTAAAAAGCAGAGATATTACTTTGCCAACAAAAGTCAGTCTAGTCAAAGCTATGGTTTTTCCAGTAGTCAGGTAAGGATGTGAGAGTTGGACTATAAAGAAAGCTGAGTGCTGAAGAATTGATGATTTTGAACTGTGGTGGTGGAGAAGACTCTTGAGAGTCCCTTGAACTGCAAGGAGATCCAACCAGTCAATCCTAAAGGAAATCAATCCTGAATATTCATTAGAAGGACTGATGCTGAAGCCAAAACTTCATTACTTTGGTCACCTGATGCGAAGGACTGAGTCACTGGAAAAGACCCTGACGCTGGGCAAGATTGAAGGCAGGAGGTGAAGGGGACGATAGAGTGAGATGGTTGGATGGCATCATCGACTCAACGGACATGAGTTTGAGTAAGCTCTAGGAGTTGGTGATGGACAGGGCAGCCTGGCATGCTGCAGTCCATGGGGTTGCAAAGAGTTGGACACGACTGAGGGACTGAACTTAACTGATTGTCTTGGGTGCTTTCACAGTGGTGCTATTGAGTGTGGTAGAAAGAGCAAGGGTTTGGGTCAGACAGAATAGGGCTCTAATCCCAGCTCTCCCTCTTACTGTTTGTGTAAATTTGTATCAATATCTTATTCAATCCATAGAAAAGTCTGATGAAGTATGCATCAGCACTCTTCCCATGTTCCAGGATGCAGTGATATGCAGAGCCTTTTAATCTGTTAAAAGATTTTTTTTTTTGGCGATGATTGAATGTGGTAAAGGCTGTAAAATACTTAACACATGATAGACCCTGAGTAAATACTTTTTTGGTTGCTTTATTTTGTTGTTATTGCTCAAGATAGGGCTTCCTTGGTGGCTCAGCTGTAAAGAATCCACTTGCTAGTGCAGGAGACGCAGGTTCAATCCCTGGGTCGGGAAGATCCCCTGGAAAAGGAAATGGGAACCCACTCCAGTATTCCTGCCTAGAGAACTCCATGGACAGAGGAGCCTGGAGGGCTACAGTTCATGGGGTCACAAAGAGTTGGACACGACTTAATGACTAAACAAAATTGGCAACTGTTGTAATTGCCAAAGATGCAAAAGAACTATGGCCAGGTTGATAAACCCAGAGAGCTTAACCCACCAGCTTGTCAGCAAGAAAATCATGAGATGAAAGTATGAGTGCGGCAGTAGGTGAAACATCTGCAGGAACTCTGGATTGATTTTCTATTGCTCCCAGAATAAATAACCAACACAAATTTATTGTTACATAGTTCTGTAGGTCAGAAATTTGGGCACAGTGTGGTTCAACTAAGTCCTCTGCTTAGAGTTTCAAAATGATGAAACCTGGGGTTAGCAAGCTCCTTTTTGGAAGTTCTGGGTATGAACCCTTTTCTAGGACCATTCAGAGTGTTGGCTAAATTAAGTTCCTTGAGGTTGTAGGACTGAGGTCCTTGTGTTGGCTGTCAGCCAGAGCCCTAGCTTTACTAGAGATCCTTGCTAGAGGCTGCTTGAATTCCTTTTTGTATTTTCTGTGTGATCCCTATTGCAACTACAGGGGATCAAGTCCCAACCACAGTTAAGAATTTCTCCAACTTCTTCTGCTGCACCCGTCTGATTCATGTGATGATGACAGGCCCACCTGGATAATCCAGGCAAATCCCTGCATTTTATAGTCTGTTAATCACATCTTCAAAGACCCCCATTCACAAACCCTGGGGATCAGGACATGGAGGGGTACATTCTGCCCCCTGCAGCCTCTAGGGTAGAGTAGGCATAGGCAAACTTTTGGGACAGGAAGCCATACTCTTATGAAACCACGAGCAACTGGACACTAGGGAATGTGACTATGTGCATATTGGGTTGGTGAGGTTGTCTCTAGTGAACCCCTGGTTTTGTCCACCCAACACTCCTTTCTTTGGTGGAAATTCCCCTGCTTCATTCTCTGGGGTTTTTAGGGGCTGCTGTCACAAGATTCACAGGAGTCACCCTCGTGGCCACAGGGATAGACCCATGACCTCAAATGGATCAATTAGGTCATCTCCTCCCACAACTGTCTCCAGGGTGGAGACAGACAGGCCCTGGAAGCATCTAGGGAGGAGTCAGAGAATGTCTAAGCCCTGGAGTTCCTGGACCAGCCCTGATTCAGTCCTTCTGGGGCTAGCACTGAGAACTACTAAGAAATCTTTCAGTACATTCCTTTTGTGGTTTAAGGTACTTGGAGCTGGTTTCTGTTGCTTACACCACAGAATCTTAGCTGATACACATCCTTGCTATCCCTGCTTACTATGGCCACCACCACTATTAAATAAAAGAATATTTTTTTTCAGGTGTCCTTGGAAACTAATGACTAGCACAGTTTATAATCTCTGTAATGGAGCTTCTTACCTGTGCCATGTCTTTTTAACACTTGCTTCATGAACCCTGATAAACCTGAAGCAGACATAGAGAAAAAAATTTAATAACACGTCATGTATGGATGTGAGAGTTGGACTGTGAAGAAGGCTGATCGCCGAAGAATCGATGCTTTTGAACTGTGGTGTTGGAGAAGACTCTTGAGAGTCCCTTATACTGCAAGGAGATCCAACCAGTCCATTCTAAAGGAGATCAATCCTGGATGTTCATTGGAGGGACTGATGCTAAAGCTGAAGCTGCAATACTTTGGCCACCTCATGCGACGAGTTGACTCACTGGAAAAGACTCTGATGCTGGGAAAGGTTGGGGGCGGGAGGAGAAGGGGACGACGGAGAATGAGATGGCTGGATGGCATCACCGACTCTGTGGACATGAGTTTGAGTGAGCTCCGGGAGTTGGTGATGGACAGGGGGGCCTGGCGTGCTGTGATTCATGGGGTCGCGGAGAGTCGGACACGACTGAGTGACTGATCTGATCTGATCTGAATGCCTTAGAAATCAAGCTATTTAATGAAAGCATCAGCCAGTCAGGCAGAAATCACCATTGCTTTTAACCTTTTATTACCTAGCACATATGAATTACAACCACACAGTGTAGTTCTCAATCAAGATGATGGCCTGAATCGTAAAGTTTCAAGTACAAAAGGCACTGTTTATTCTAGCAGTGAATAGCCGATCTTCTTATTTTTTATGATTAAGTGCTTTAACAGGTAAGCCTAAACTACAAGGCACATTCACTCCTGCAGAACACCTCATCCCTTGACAATGAAATGATCAATGAGGTGTTATAGGAGGTGAGAATTAAGATTTGAATTGTGTACAAGCTACAGACAGTTGCACTTCTGTCTCGAGGACGGAAGGCAGTGTTCTGAGTGGCTCACATTTCTTCAGAGGAGCGCTGAAGGAAGCCAGCTCTCCTCTAGTCTTGGGTCAGACATCGATTCCCGACTTTTTCAGCATCTGATCTGGTCATTTGCAAGGCAGCGACTGGAAAGTGACCCTCGCTTGGTGCTCCTGGGGGAAGCTCTGACAAGAAGAGTGCACTCTTCTGAGTGGACCCTTTCTGAGCAGAGTTCCAGCAACTGAGCTCCACCCAACTTCTCCCAAGGTCAGGCATCCAGCACTCAGGCTGGTTCTCCGTGAAGATTAGGAACAACGAATGTGCCTGCTGAGGGTCTGCCAGGCCCTCCTACTATGTCTCTTCAGACCGCAGGAACCCAATTTCTCTAAAGAAGAAATGCTGGGAAACAATTCACTCCCCAGTCTAATTTCTCTCTTCGTCAGCAGAACAATCTCTCAAAGGCAATTCACTCCACTAATAATAGTAATACAGGCACCATAACTGCCTCCTGTCTTTATGTCACACTGCCTTTCCAGAAGGATGGGATGCTTTGAAGAGTCCCTCTTATTCCAGAGGCGAGGCACCTGAGAATTTCCAGGAGGCTGGGTGCAATTAACCTGATGGTCTTCGATCTTCACAAAACCATCCCCACACACTGTGATCTTCTCAGAGCTAGTAAATGGAGTTTTTGATGCTCCCTTCTATTGAGAGTTTTTCTTTTCTCTTCCTTCCCTTCCATTTCTCTTTTTTGAGGCTTTTTAAAAAAGAGACATTTTAGGTTCACAGCTAAATTGAGAGGAGGGTATAGAGATTGCCCCCCACACTTGCATAGCCTCCCCCATTATCAACCTCTCCCGTTAGGGTGGAACATTTTTTCCGACCAATACACCAACATCGACACATCATAATTGTCCAATGTCATGAGTTCACCTTAGGGCTCACTCTTGGGGTTGTTCACTCTATAGGTTTGGACAGATGTAGACTGACATCATTACGCTATCAGTCAAAGCACTTTCAGTGCCTTCAAAAAATCCTCTGTGGAGTCTTCCTTGGTGCCTAATCGTTGAGAATGCACCTTGCAATGCAGGGGACTAAGATCACACACGCAACTAAGCATCTAAGCCTGTGCATGGCAGCTACTGAGCCTGTGTGCTCTGGAGCCCACCCCACAGCTAGAGATCCGTGAGCTGCCGCGAGAGAGCCCACACGATGCAACGAAGACCCGTGTGCCACAACGAAAATCCGACTCAGCCAAATGAATATCGTTGCAAATCCTCTGTGCTCCACCTGTTCATTGCTCCCTTCCCCTCCACTCCCTGATCTTTTTACTGTCTCCTTTTCCAGAATGTCACGTAGTGGGAATCATACGGTATGTAGCCTTTTTGGCTTTTCTTTCCCTTATCAATATGCATTTAAGAGTTCTTCACATCTTTCACGACTTGAGAGCTCATTTCTTCCAGCACTGACTAAAAGTCCATTGTCCAGATGGACCCCATTATCCCTTTACGCACTGAAGGGCATCTTGGTTGCTTCCAAGTTTTGGCAATTATGAATAAAGTGGCTATAAACATCTATGTGCAGATTTCGTGCCGATATAAGTGTTCAACTCCTTTGCGTAAACACGAAGGACCCCAATTGCCTGACTGTATGCTAAGAGTATGTTTAGCTTTATAAGAAACCACCAAGAGGTCATCCAAGACGACAGGACCATTTTGCATTCCCACCGGCAATGGGCAAGAGTTCCTGTTGCTCCACCTCCCTGCCAGCTTTTGGTGTTTGCAGTGATCCAAATTTTGGCCATTCACGGTATCTCATTGCTGTTCTGATTTGCACTTCTCTGAAGAATTGATGCTTTTGAACTGTGGTGCTGGAGAAGACTCTTGAGATTGGACTGCAAGGAGATCCAACCAGTCCATTCTAAAGGAGATCAATCCTGGGTGTTCATTGGAAGGACTGATGCTAAAGCTGAAACTCCAATACTTTGGCCACCTCATGCGACGAGTTGACTCACTGGAAAAGACTCTGATGCTGGGAAGGATTGGGGGTGGGAGGAGACGGGGACGACAGAGAATGAGATGGCTGGATGGCATCACCGACCCGATGGACATGAGTTTGAGTGTACTCCGGGAGTTGGTGATGGACAGGGAGGCCTGGCGTGCTGAGATTCATGGGGTCGCGGAGAGTCAGACACGACTGAGCGACTGAACTGAACTGAACTGAACTGAAGACATATGATGCGGCGCATCCTTCCTTCCTTCTTTTGTTCCTCCCTCCATCTTTCCCTTTCCCCCTTTTCTTTCTTTTTCTTCTTAATAACATGCTTCCCTGGTGGCTCAGTGGTAAAGAATTCACCTTCAATGCAGGAGACGTGGGTTCAATCCCTGGGTCGAGAAGATCCCCTGGAGAAGGAAATGGCAACCCACTCCAGTGTTCTTGCCTGGGAAATTCCATAGACAGAGAAGCCTGGCGGGCTACAGTCCACGGGGTCGCAAAAGAGACAGGTGTGACTGAGCGACGAAACAACAATACGCTTATAGCCATCTCCCAAGCTGCTTCTTTCTAAGTTTTTCAAGATGCAGTGGTCATTTTCCAGTCTCAGGGGCTCTCAGCTCTGCGCTGGCAGCCTGGGTATTGACTCAGCTGCCTCCTGAGCGCTGTGGATGTATTGTTTTTCTCTGCAGCCACGAGTCCAGCGCTCCATTCTTTTAACACAAAGGCATCGTTATTGACTAGTTTTGAAGGGAAATTTATTTTCCTCCGCCCTCCTAAGCCACAACTTTGACACCTCCTCCTCCTCCTCTTCATAATAGTCTCAGTAGGATGTTCAATTATCGCTGAAAGCTCTACATTTAAGTGACAGATTAAGAGGCTTGGCAGGTTGCTGCTATAATGTTCATTTCACCTGTTGGTTTATTTTTCTAACCTGCAGGCGCTGGGCTTCAGGTGAGGCTTCTGACAAAGTGCTGAGTGCGGATGCGTCCCGTGGTCGGCCAGCCCTCTCTGCTGGGTGCTCTCAGCGTGGTCTCTTGGAGAGGCCATCTGGAGGGAGCCTGTCTGCAGGGCACCACCCACGGCCACAGCACCTTTGAGCCGGGTCCCCATGAGGCCTCTTCAACCCCACCAAGTGATGGGAGAGCAGGAAGAAGCCCTTCAGACACCCTCCGCCTGCCCCCAGCCCCTGGCACAAGGCCTGGCACACGGTGGGTGCTTCATAAAGTCTGCAGGATGAAGTGCTCCGAAGCAGTGAGCCTTAAGTGTCTACAATTTGCTTCAGGTGGAGATAAAGAGGAGAACTACAAATTGTCACCCACGCAGCACCTCTTGAAATTACAGAAGAAAAATGCCTTTTCATGTTGGCTTCCAAAGGAATTGAGTTGGCTGAAAAGTTCTTTTGGGTTTTTCCAAGAAGACTGAAGAGAAAACACGAATGAACTTTTGGGCCAACCCAATATACGATTTTTTTTAAATGTTATTGACTTATTTGACTGCGCCAGGTCTTAGTTGAGGCGTGTGGGATCTAGGTCGCTGACCAGGGATCGAACCTGGGCCCCCTGCACTGGGGGCGTGGAGCTTCTAGTCACTGGACCATCAAGGAATTCCCCACTGCTGCTTTTGACTGGGCTTTGTCTCACCTTGGAGGTTGGGTTGAGGACACCGAGCATCTTCCTGGTGATACCTCTGCCTTCTGCCTCTGCTTCCGAGATCTTTCAGAGCCTGGAGTCCTGTGCTCCGAGCACTCAGTGCAGGCTTGTCCTTCCAGAGCCTTCTCAGGCTGGGGCCTTCCTCAGGGGCTTTCTCTTATGCCAGAGCTCGGCCTTACTGTCTGAGTAGGGTGACTTTCTTCGGTGTTTCTGGAGGTCTCTGTACTTCAAATGGTATTTGAATTTCCTCTGTGTCTTTTCCTCCCAGAGGCTGCAAGTTCCTCAAGGGCAGGAATAGCTAGTCTTATTTACATTCCTACTGTCTAGTACAGCACCCACCTAATCATAAACACGGGCAAAAAATAAGGAGAAAGAGGGAGAGGTAGAGAGAGACCCGGAGAGGAGAGGAGGAGGAGCACGGAAGGCAGAGAGGAGGGAAGGCAGGAGGGCGGCGGGGTGAGAGAGCCGCGGGGCAGGCCCCAGTTTCTGTTCTTTCCAACTGGTTAATAGCAGTTTGCCAACATAGTTCTAAGAACTGTGTGTGTTGTGTTAGTCGCTCAGTTATGACTCTTTGTGGCCCCACGGACTGTCGCCCGCCAGGCTCCTCTGTCCATGGGCTTCTCCAGGCAAGAATACCACGGTGGGAAGCCATTCCCTTCTCCAGGGGATCTTCCTGACCCAGGGATCAAACCTGGGTCCATCCCACGTTGCAGGCAGATTCTTTATCGTCTGAGCTACCAGGGAAGCCTTAGAGAACTGGCATTATGGATTTGAATTGCCATCCAGAGAGGGGGTGGTATTGGGTTCTTTTCTGGGAGCTGGGGCACATGTCTTAGAGCTGTGATGCATCACAGAGCATTAAACTCAAGGTTTTCTCTTCCATCTCGTTGTTCCTAGTAGTTACTGTTAGTAACCACTCTGATCTTAAGCCCCACTTTGAAGTTGGATACTGTGGGTGTTTTACATTTAGCCTTTATCAGCAACCAGTTGGTGTCTCGTAATTGCAAATTATTTGAGCAAGAGGTGAATTGTGTAGCAAGAATCTGAAAAGGTCAGGGGAGCTGTGTCTAAAAAGATGCAGCGGGAGGATTAAGAACCTTCACTTGAAGCATTAATTTTAGACAATCACGAGGCCCCACTTAATTAAACTGGAGGAAACGCGTATGGTATTCAGTCCTTCTGCGATGAGTAAGCTGGGGTGGTGCTTCCTGGCATGAGTGCTATGAATGTGTCTGTGTGTGTGTGAATGTGTGTGCATGTGTGTGCAGGGCACACGTGCAGCCAGGGCTAACATGGGGTGCCACACCCTGGTTGGCTGTAGGCTTGTCAGGTCCAGCATGGATCCTGAGTGGTCGGTGCCCAGGCATGCAAATTATTCAACACAAGTATCTTCTCTGAGCAGGGAGGCTTCAAGGTGTCCTAGAGACAAGGAGGGAACTACAAAGGCCCCACTTCTGAAGAAAAATGGCTCCCCACTCCGGTTCTCTTGCCTGGAAAATTCCATGGATGGAGGAGCCTGGTAGGCTATAGTCCATGGAGTCAAAAAGAGTTGGACACCACTGAGCGACTTCACTTTCACTTTTCTGAAGAAAAGTCTTCTCCCCGCCTCCCCACGGCTGGAGCCCTGGGCACACAAGCTCAGTGACTATGAATCCCAAGTCCTCCACGCCTTTCCCAGGGCAGGCCTTTTCTCTCTCCCTGCTTCACCTTCCTCTCCTCTGCCCCTGCCATTCTTGGCCTCCACCTTCTCCTTGCTCCTCTATTTTACGTTATTTACCTTTTGCCCCAAACCCTCTTTTCTCCCAGAGTCATTTGCATCCCTGGGACATGCCACTTTCCCCAAGAAAGTGGAGCACGGCCTTATTCAAGGCCTGATGGCACACCGTCCCATCTGCCCCCTTCCACTTGCTGCTGACTCTCCAGGTCGGGGCCCGGCCCCAGGCCCCTGCTCCAGCCACCTTCCTCCGCATCCTGCTGACTCTCCAGACACCACCTACCCCCTCCTCCGACCCAGCCCCAAGCACAGTGCCAGCCTGGGTCTGTTTTCTTTTGTTTCCACGTGCCACTCTGTGCTCCCCATCCTGGCATCACCTATTTAGACTCAAGCAACACACCATCACTTCTTTTTGGTTCTCCTCATAGCCTGGAAAGTGCTTTGAAAAAAAAAAAAAAAAGATCAGTCTTTTGTTGAGCAGTTGATGCAGATACTGAATTAGCTAATCTTAGGCCAGTCCACTTCCTGCAGGGCGAAGGTCAAGGCCACAGTGAGCACTGAGCCTCTGAGCTGAGCTGTCTTTTTGGCAAGTTCACGGGCAGGATCAGTCAATCTGAAAGGAAATCAAACCTGAATATTCATTGGAAGGACTGATGCTGAAGCTGAAGCTCCAATCCTTTGGCCACCTGATGCGAAGAACTGACTCATGAGAAAAGACTCTGATGCTGGGAAAGATTGATGGAGGGAGGAGAAGGGGACGACAGAGATGGTTGGTTGGCTTCACCAACTCGATAGACAGGAGTTTGTGCAAGTTCCAGGAGTTGGTGATGGACAGGGAGGCCTGGCTTGCGGTCCATGGGTTCACAAAGAGTCGGACACAACTGAGGGGCTAAACAACAACACAGGGAGGATGAGAATGGGGCCGGGGCTCCAGGCTTTGGAGCCAGAAAATTGAGGGTTTAAATCCTGACTCTATCACTGACCAGCTGGGGGACACTGGACAAATGATCCCACCTCTCTGAGCCCCCATTTCCTCATCATTAATGCTATAATCCCCATAATAGCCTCCCGGTTGCTATGGAGAGCAGACAGGCTGATACTGCCAAGTGTTTGCGCATGCTATTTTTCTTCTCTCTCCTGATTGCCATAGACAGGGGACCCTGGTGCCCAGCCCTGCAGCAGTATCTCTGGACTGCTGTCTGTTTATACCAAGAGGGCACACGTGAGTCCTGGGCAGGGAGGCATCGTGCCGAGGCCCAGTAGGCTGGGGCTGCTCACAGCTGCCCTGAGATACTGGGGAAGTTAAGCTGACACCTTGGAGGGTGGATGGCAACCTGCTTGTGCTTGGATTACAAGTCTAGTCTACCTTATCCGTTTCCTGTGGAGTCCCACCTCAAGGTCATAGGTGCGAGACCTTGTACCAAGGCCACAGGAGCAGAGCCCAGAAGCAAGGTCATCTCTGGAACTGACTGAGTAACAATTTTTGTAACAATTGCCAGAATCGCCCCCGGCCCCTCGAGAGTCACTGGCCAGGTCCTGACCCCATATTAGGCAAAAATGCCCACCCTGGTATTCATCCTATAGGCCCTAACCTAATGCCACCCTTCCAGCAGGAATTTTCTTTGTCTCCAGGCTATAAAAATTGGCTACTAACCCATGAAAAGCATAGGCTCTCCCTTGAGAGACACTTCTAACAGTGTCCTGTGGACACTCCCTGGTCTGTCAGGAGGTTGACCGGCTGTGCTCACAGTGCCCGCATTATCTCTGCTCCTTGTTCTTAAAAACTCCACTCCTTTTCTGCACTACTGTGGGTCTGGAAATTCTTTTCCAACTGGCGTTCGGGCTGCTAGGACCCTTCCTTGGACAGACGCTATGACGCTGGGGACCTGGAATGCAGACAGCTTTGGTGCCCGCCAGGGGCTGGCCTTTCGTGGACCGACCCACTGCTACATGGTGGAGCTCCCTCACCCGCCAGACTTCCCTGGTGGCTCAGATGTTAAAGCGTCTGCCTATAAAGCGGGAGACCCAGGTCCAATCCCTGGGTCGGGAGGATCCCCTGGAGAAGGAAATGGCAACCCACTCCAGTACTCTTGCCTGGAAAATCCCACTGATGGAGGATCCTGGTAGACTACAGTCCATGGGGTCGCAAAGAGTCGGACAGCACTGAGCGACTTCATGTTCATTTTCACCTGCTAGAAGATCCTAGGGGACCTGACAAGCTTTACACAGCATCTTTGAATAGCTTTCACCTGGATGTGGCCACAGAGCCCTCAGAGGGCACAGGGTGCTGGGTTTCATACACCCCCACCCAAGAAGAGGACCTACCGCCCACCCCCGACCATGGCATCATGATTCCAGAACATAGGAGGTTAAGAGCAGGCCCTTTGGAGCCAGGAAGACATCAGTTCAATCCCTCGCCCCACTGGTTATCTCCCTGAGCTTTAGTTTTCCCGTCTGTGAAAATGGGGATGATAATACCAACCTCATGGGATGGTGGTGAAGATAACACGAGCTCATGTAGGCAAAGCTTAGAGCAGAGGCTGCCAAGTAGTCCCTCAACATAAGTTACCCATCCTACAGGGAGCACAGCCCCCGGTCTACCGCCTGGAAAGAATGAAGGGGCGGTAAAATGGAAGACCCTCACGAATACTCTCCCAAACCGGCGTTTGGAGCTAAAGCCGAGCGCCCCGCTCTGGGCTGGCGGACTCTCTGAGCCTAGGATTGATGGTTTTCCATCTGAGACTCCTGAGGGACAGCAGGGGACAAAACAAGCCAAATGCACACAAGGGTCTGGGCATCACGGTGGTTCGCTGGAGCGGCTAGTTCTCCCACCCTGGGATGTTGATGTGTGTGAGCCGTGCAACGGGGCCTGCACCGACATCGTTTTAATAAGGCTCCAGCGCTTGCCTGGGTACTCCAGAGTCTCCGCTAAAATCGTTTTGCTGTCAGAAGCTGACATTATAACGACATTGCAGGAGAGACTCCCTGGGAAATCATTGCTCATTTCCTTTCAGGCAGTTCGTTCACCTGCAGAAATCGGCCTCTTCGGCTCTGCTCCGCGGCAGCTGGCGATTGACATGATCCCCTAAGTCAATTTTGCAGCTGAGTGGGCTGAGGTCCCCGAAAGCCAAGGGCCTGAAGTGGAGAATATGGAGCAGGTGACTCATTAAGGCTTGAGTCCAGGGCTTGAGCCCGGAGGAGGGGCAGCCCATGTGTGCCTGAGTTTATTGGCCAGGAGGAGCAGGACTGGATGGTGGCGTCCTTGGAGGCCAGTGTGAGAAGGGTGGGGAAGTGTCGGGGGAGATAGAGGTGGGGGTGGGGGGAACCCGGGAGTATTTTCCACTGCTGATCTTCTGAGTTTTTAGAATGTATTTATTTTCCTACTCAGCTCACTTTGATTCTTCATCTGATCCTCACCATCTGATGCTGTAACTTTCTTCTGGAGCCTTCCATCCTGTTCCGTCCAAGGTGTTTGGCAACTTGTTCCCTTCTCCCCATGTACTTCTCACTCAGTCCCACCTCAGCAGATGACCTTGCCTTTGGTTTCCCAAGAAGACTGAGACTCTCTGGAGTGATCCCTGGACATCGCCCTTCCACTTCAGTACGTCTCTGGTTTGTCACCCGACCTCCCCAGTGTTTCCAGGTTTAGACGAGGCAATGTTTCCAGAGGCAGCCTCTGACACCATTCTTTTGGCCTGGGTCTTGGGTTTTCTCCTCTAGGCCGAATAGTCTCACTTTCTCTCCACTTAACTAGTCGCCTACATCAGTTTCCACGGCTGTCTTACCCCTTGGTGTCCATGCTCAGTTGCTCAGTGGGGCCTGACTATTCGTGGCCCCATGGGCTGTAGCCTGCCAGGGTCCTCTGCCCATGGAATTTTTCCAGGCCAGAATACTAGAGTAGGATGCCATTCCCTTCTCCAAGGGATCTTCCAACCCAGGGAGCGAATCCAGATCTCTTATGTCCCATGCACTTGCAGATGGATTTTTTACCCCTTCAGACCCTCAATGGCTACCTCCCCTAGAATCTACTGAAATGGCACCCCTGAAAGTCAGAGGTGTCCCTCCAAAGGTCAAGCTGCCCCATGCTCACCACTCAGTGCTCTATAACCATGAACACTCTTAACAACCCATCTTCCTTGAAACTCTTTCCTCCATGGGCTTCTATGACTCTCAACTCTGAGCTCTCTCCAAACTTCTGACTGGTTTTGTCTCCCATTCAAAACTCATGTCTGCAAGCCCTGTGGGAGGGTGACCCTCCAAGCTGTATCTCTAGTTTGACTTATTTTCCAAGTTATGGACTTCTATCTCAAAAAACTCCAAGAATCTTTCCACATGGGTAGGCTTCCAACACACCACAAGGTGCATGGGGTCAAAGCTGAGCTGACTTCAACCACAGCACAGTTATCACGTCAAGGCAGGAAGAGGAATGGTTGAGTGTGTAAGCGCTGAGTCAGGCTGTTTATGTTCAAAGCCTGTCTTGGCCTTCTAACCATGTGACAGAGGCCAAATTATTGAACCCCTCACTGCCTCAGTTTTCCTATCTGTAAAATGAGAATAATAGTCAAACTGACTTCATAGGGTTGTTGTGAGGATTGATTGAAAAAATACACATAATGTTCTTCGACTCGTGCCTGGTCAGTGTTACCGATCATATATTCTGAAGACTTTTGAGTTTCCTGGACATAGTTCTCTTTCCTCCATCCCATCTTGTGTCTGCATCTCACACCTCCTTTTCTGAGCCTTTCAGCTTCACCTAGTGATTCGGGCTGGGCTGGTATCCTCATCTCTAGGCCCTTCCACGAATCTAGCCTGCACTTTCTTGCAAGAGTAATACTCTCCCCCAAGCCTTAGCTTCCTCTGCTCTCCGTGTCCTCACCGCCGTCTGCAGGAGAACGTTTTCCACACTCTAAACCCGCACCTGTCTTCTCCATCTGCTGTCCCATCCCTAACCCACTCACTCGGTTCCAGGCGGACGCCGTGCTCTACAGACACGCCCCGCTCGTATCCATCTTCACCTTTCACCCATGAGGTCGCCTTCTCACGCCCCTGCTGCTGCTGCTGCTAAGTCACTTCAGTCGTGTCCGACTCTGTGTGACCCCACAGACGGAAGCCCACCAGGCTCCCCCTTCCCTGGGATTCTCCAGGCAAGAACACTGGAGTGGGTTGCCATTTCCTTCTCCAATGCGTGAAAGTGAAAAGTGAAAGTGAAGTCGCTCAGTCGTGTCCGACCCTTAGCGACCCCACGGACTGCAGCCTACCAGGCTCCTCCATCCATGGGATTTCCTAGGCAAGAGTACTGGAGTGGCTTGCCATTGCCTTCTCACGCCCCTAGTACCTCTTTAAGCCTTTGGTAATTCACCAACACTCAAATGCCTACAGCTCTCACACTCCAAGACTTTTGTTAACGGACTTAATCATGTCTGATCAGTGGAAGCCTAGTCTTCCCCAAACACTGGGAGCTCCTTGAGGATAATGACTGTGTCATGCGTTCCTTTATACCTCCAGAGACCCTCACATAAGATTGTGCTGCTTCCAGTACAATCTCAATAAAGATTTGTTGGCGATAAACAATAAGGTCCTACTGTATAGCCCAGGGAACTATATTTATTCAAACCTTCACTATTGGATGAACCATAATGGAAAATTATATAAAAGAGAATGTATATGTGCTTCTGTGAGTTATTTTACAGCACAAATTAACACTACATTGTAAGTCAACTATATTTCAATAAAAATACAATTTAAAAAAGATTTGTTAGCAATTTGGCCAAATATTAAAATATCGGATTTCCCATTCACTGTAAATATATACAAAAAGTTAAGAAGGAAAATCCTTGCATTTTCCATCAGATTTGGTCTTTGCTTTCTTCAGAAAAAGAGGTGTATGTGGGTAAGAGGGCTGGCTTGGGACTCGGAGTCGGTTTAGAAAGGCTTAGTTGGCAGAGGAAACTGAGATTTTGACGATACCGAAAGAGCTAGTTTCCATTTGAGTTTCTCGGCACTTTAAGGGGTTGTGCCAGTGTATCCTGTAGTTATTCATTCCCCGGCTTTCTGTTTCCTGTCTTACATTATGCAAGTATTAATTAAACATTCCATTTTATTGGCTTCTGGAACCATAGTCTTAAGCTACGTTGTTTACTGGTTGCCTGAGTGATGAATGACAGTTCTAAATCCTTCTTCTTTGGTTTGTGAAAACCCATCGCCTGTGCTCCAGCCATGTTGATTAGATGTGATGCAGGACTGGCCTTTGAATAGCCGGGGGAGAATCCTCAGACCCCTGTTTGGGCAGTGGCCTACTATGTGGTATGTAGAGCCATCCTTCCTCAGGATGGCTGAAACTGACAAGTCAGGAGCGTTCCTGCTTCGGGACCAGAGAGGTGCCTGGGATGAGGGGTGTCAGTGATCTCCTCTTTACCACCCTCCTTTCTCTTCAATGGAGCAATGAGATCCAACAGAACATCCCTGAGCCTTGTCCTCAAGACCCAGGGGCTTCCTTTCCCAGTGAAAAATCAACCTCATTTTAAAGCAGCCTCTGTGTCTGCACTTGCCGTGCAAGATTTTTGTGAACTTCATCAACGCTGCTGACAAACTGAGAGATGCCCAAATCTCAACAGAAATCAATCAAGTGTTACAATTTTGGGAGGAAAAAGTTGCTTTGTTTTCTGACTTGTACCGCAAACAGCGGCTCCAATCTGTCATTATGACTGAGAACATGTCACAACAATCTGTTTTTATTCTTTAGGAAAGAAGAACAGCATCTTGCTCTCCTCCAGCTATGGCTAATTTGGAAAATTTGCAAGCTGACATGCAACTTGATTAAAATGACCCGGAGCCACTAATTCGTTTAAAATGCAGCTCAGTGCTCACAACCCCAGACCTTCTGTAGCCTGGTTATCTCCCTCATAGCTTGCTTTTAAAGGAAGGAAGCGGGTAAGGGAGAGAGAAAGACCTGTATTGTAATCTACAGAGAGATTTAAAATTATTTTTTATTTTCTCCCTCCAGCTGTACCGTCACCATGGATTTCCTTGACAGCCCAGAGGAGAGGAAGAGCAGAGTGACGTTTCTTAAATACTATTGTGGGTTTCGTAGTCCGGAGTACAGAGCAGGCATGTGACTCAAATGAAGCATCTATAATGGCGTTGGAGGCTGTTTTGACACTGTGGTTTCAGCCCCATTCCATACCTTTAGAAAATATGTAAGAATCTCTCTGAGACCGAACTAGCTCCCTAGGTCTTTGTCAAACCCTCACTACACTGAGAGCAGTGTTGTTTCCTCCTAGGGAAAGCAACGAGGAAAAGAAAGTGGTAACAGTTCTGGTCCATTCTAGGACCGGGAATCACAGCATTTCACACAACAGAAACTGAGGCAGTGCTCAGGGACCAGAGTGCAGGTTTGGTCCATAAATACACTCTTAGGAATATCTCACTTTTCTTCATGGCATCTAAAAGTAGTGTATTATTGGCCCATTGGAGGGAGGGTGTTAATGTAGGAGGTGTTAATGTGGGCTGGCATGGGTGCCTGCAGCTGTTTTGTTCACTAAAACAATGTATAATTATTAGGAGACAATGTATAATTACACATTGAATTGTGTGCTGCAAACTGTAAGTGCTGGCATTCTGTCTCAGAGAGGGGAGAGCTAATGCCTGCTGAGACCACGTAAATGCAGACACTCATTTGCTGGGGAATGTACAGTAATGAGAATCATTTCTGTATCCTGTTGCCTTGGCAACCTATTCTAAAATGATGTAGATAAAGAGCTAGCAACACTTATCAATGAAGCCAGTGTGTCTTGGGAAGAAAAGCTGCCGAAAACAAGGCATCAAGCATCAGACCAAACTGACTTTGTTTGGTAGATGGCTCTGTTCAAAATCGGGTCAAGATGTGGAGTGAGGGATCAGGCCTTAAGGGCGCCACTATCATCAGTGCCCCACATGACACCCTGGTCAGACACATATCCACTGTCAATTCTGAGGGCCGCTGATCAAGTCCGGCTCTTTGTTCACGGTGGAATTTCTGAATGGGTTGTTTCTGTGTGGATGGGTAGAAACAGAGATGCCAGAGGGGACACTCTAGGGTGGGTGAGGGTGGCATGCTCCCCCATTCGGAAGGATATCTGGACATTTCGCCTCTTCTCTCTGGTCTCTCTTGCGTGCGTGCGTACTAAGTTGCTTCAGTCGTGTCCGACTCTTTGTGATCCCACGTGACCACATGTGATTCCCTGCCAGGTTCCTCTGTCCATGCGATTCTCCAGGCAAGAACACTGGAGTGGGGTGCCATGCCCTCCTCCAGGTGATCTTCCCGACCCTGGGATTGAACCCAGGTCTCTTACATCTCCTGTATTGGCAGGTGGTTTCTTTACCACTAGCCACACCTGGGAAGCCCCTGGTCTCTCTTGACTTAGTGTAAATTTACACCAAGGATTTGGAAGGAACGATATATTAATGGTTAGCCTTTTTTTTTTTTTTGGCTGCATCACATGACTTGAAGGATCTTAGTTCCCTGACCAGGGATTGAACCCAGGTCCCGGCAGTGAAAACACAGTCTTAACCATTGGACCATCAGGGAATTCCCAGTTAGCTCCTTTGGCATGCGGGGATGACCCAGAGGGAGGATAAAGGGAGGAGGGAGGTGGGAGAGGGGTTCAGGAGGGGGAACTTATGTAAACCTGGGGCAAATTCATATCAATGTATGGCAAAACCAACCAATATAATATTGTAAAATAATTTGCCTCCAATAAAAAATAAATTAATTACCTAAAAAAAAAAAAAAAAAAAAAAAGATGAGAGAAATAGGGCCAGGAAAGTTCAGGACCAAGACCAGGACTTGATTTGTTCTCCCCGCTGCCAGTCTGAGTAGAATCCCGCAGGAGTCACAGAGCCCAGCCTCGGGACTTGCACTTTTTTTCATCTTTAACTCAGTGTAAGTCCTGACAAGGGCTCACTCTGGGGTTCTGGGTTCGAATCCTGCTTGATCTGTATGCACTCTGAATCTGGAACAAGGCTTCTGGGGTATGGAACGGGTGGGGACAGCCAGCTCCCACATCACCCTGGGTTGAGTCAGGCAAGGCCCCTGGGTTTAGTGCCTCTCTGGTAAGTGGGGAAGAGAGACTGACATCCCTCTCTGGGCGTAATATTTTATCTCAAGAATATCAATCAAAAGATTATGAGAGTGCATTCGGAAGGTTTCTTTTGGTAGCAGTAAATCTTGTCCAGATTTTTTTCAGCCTCTTTTAATTATGTTTTTTTTTTTTTTTTTCAAATTACATACCATCAGGTTCAGGCTGACTGCATTCAGAGCAAAACAATAACCCAGGCATCGTCTAGATATGGAACTTCAATAATTGTTTACTATATTTGTATCTATCATGAGTTTGAAAGAACAAAGGGACACTCATTTGCATCCTGTTAAAGGCCATCTATAAAAAAAACATACAGAAAAAAAAATTAGAGCATAAATTGCCTACAGTGGCATATGCTTAACTCCTGGGCTCTTAAGCAGAGCAAAACTCTTATTTAAGAAAATGCTTTGCCCTTGTTAATTACAGAGTAACAGATCGGAGGGTGTTGCTCCCTCCTATGTTCTTCCTTTCCTTCCACCTTTCCTTCCAGGCATGGCAACCCACTCCAGTGTTCTTGCCTGGTGAATCCCATGGACAGAGGAGCCTGGCGGGCTGCAGTCCATATGGTCGCCGTGTCGGACACGACTGAAACAACTTAGCACGCGTGCATGAAGGGCTATCTAGGCAGGAGGAACGACACGATTAAGGGCACGATGATAAAAAGTGATGATTTAGGGAATGTATTCAGTTGTTAGATGTGGTAGAGATAGGACATCAAAATCTGTGTTGTCGCTTTAATACCACAGATTAGCTTAGGCAAGGACTATATTTCCCTAGAGCCTTTGCATATAGGTGGACCACGTGATTAGTACTCAGTTAAGGTGTTCAAGAGCCGAGCCTGCTTCTCTTTTTTTCCACAACTGCTTCACTTGGATTCTGAGGATTCTGCACCCTAGGCAAGAGAAAAGCCATAAAATGGAAGTAATCTGGGGAGGGATAAATTAGGAGCTTTAGATTAATAGATACACGCTACTATATAAAAAATAGATGAGCAGCAAGGATTTACTGTATAGCGCAGGTGACTCAATTCAAAATCTTGTAATCACCTCTAATGGAAAGGAATCTGAAAAAGAATATGAATATATAAAAAATATGTGTATAACGGAATCACTTTGCTGTACCCCTGAAACCAAGATAACATTGTAAATCGGCTATACTTCAGTTTTTTAAAAAGTGTGGAAGAGGGTCCTGGGCCCTGAGTTGCCTCGTGAAGGCACCCACTGAGCACTTGCACTTGCATTGTGCTAAAAGCACTGTGTGAGTCAGGAGTAAACTTTTACTGAGCAAACCACCGAAATTTTAGGGCTTCTTGTTACAGCAGCTGGCATTACCCTAACAAACGCACTAGATGTGACAGGGGAGTACCTTAGTAAGTATCCAATAAAAAAAAGAAAATAAAAAAGATTTACTGGTCTGTTACATTTGGGAAACACTGACTTCAGCAGGTTTCCTGGCTGCAGGATGGTACCAACTTTATAGGCTAAAATGGGCTAGGATTCTCCACGTGATCCAGCGGACAGTGTTTTCTAAATGTCTTTGGCCATGTGTGGGTTTTTTCAGTGCTTATGAGCATGTTGTGGTTCTGTAGAAGTCAGGGCGAGCTAGCACGTGACACGGGCAGGTGTTGGGTGTCGGGCTGGGGCGGGACCAAGGAGGTGGCCTGTGTGGGCTTTCTCTCCCCTGCCCACCCTCTGCTGCAGCTTTTTCGTTCTGCGCTCAGTCCTCACATGAGCTGTGCTCCATGGTGTGTTTCTGGCCCTTGCACGCATAGCTCTGCCTGGGTGGTTCTCTGCTCATCTGTTCTTTGTGTTTTTCTAGAGCACAGCTTCCTGCGTAAACTGCCTCTCCTCTAAGAACAGCCCTTCCCCCGTGTGTTTTTCACCGACTTTGCTCCTCCTTACAGCATGGCCTGTGGCCCGTGTGTCTGTCCCTCTCCTAAGATATGACTTCTTTTTTTTTAAATTAACTTATTAAACTTTTTTTTTAATTGGAGTACAGTTGATTTAATGTTGTGCTAGTTTCAGGTGTCAGAGAAGGAAATGGCGACCCACTCCAGTATTTTTGCCTGGAAAACTCCCTGGACAGAGGACCCTGGTGGGCTACAGTCCTTGGGGTCATGTGCAGTCAGACACGACTGAGCGACTGAACTCACACACACAGTGGTGTCAGGGGTACAGCAAAGTGAATGTCACACATGCACAGACATCCATCTTTTTTTAGATTCTTTCTCCACATAGGTAACTACGGAGAGTGCCCTGGGCTATACAGTAGGTCCATATTAGCTACCTATTTTAGATCAATCCTAACCTTCCAATCTCCAACCCTCCCCACCCTTACCCCTGGTAACCATAAGTGTATCTCCTACACCTGGAGCTCTATTTAGCTGTGAATTCTTTAAAGTAAAAACGGACACTTGCCCTCTGCCTCTTCAGAGATTAAGTCACTAGCCACTGCAGGCTCTGACCTTCAATACACCTTGAAAGGAGTTCAGGGCAGAGATCAGAAATGAGGCACTCTGTGTTCTGGGAAAACCTGTCAGAACAGGTCTTCAGATAGATATTTTCAAGGGAAGATTTTATAAGTTCAAATTCTTGAATTTCTTCACATCTAGAAAAGCACTGAAATCATTGGCGGGGACGTCTTCTCCTCGTGGCTAGCAGCAACCCTCGGCCAAAATGTGCCGATTACATGTATCTCACTTCATCAACATCACACAGATACTGACTTACTCCCTACCTCTTTGGAGCAGCTCTTCAGACCTGTCTGAGAGGCTGTCTCCTAAGCTATAGTCCTCATTTTACCCCCAAATAAAGCAACTCATAACTCTCATGCTGTGCATTTTTGTTCAGTTGAAAGAAGGAAGTTGCCACAATCAATTCATTAAAAAACATCAACAACTTTGTATTGAAGTATGTTAAAAAAGGAAACTCAACTGAGTAAATTTGAAGGTATACCTGGCTTTATTCAGTGATTCCTGGGTGTGTGGCATACAACCGAGTAAGGGGCTTTCCTGATGGCTCAGCTGGTAAAGAACCCTCCTGCCAGTGCAGGAGATGGAAGAGACCTGGGTTCAACCCCTGGGTTGTGAAGATCCCCTGGAGGAGGGCATGGCAACCCACTCCAGTATTCTTGCCTTGGGAATCCCACGGACAGAGGGGCCTGGCAGGATACAGTCTATGGGGTTGCAAAGTTGGACATGGCTGAGTGCGCATACGTGCATGTGCGCGCACACACACACACACCCCATCTAGTAAACCGCAGGGTGCTCCAGACATTTGTATGAAATGGAAGGTTTCTATAGGAAGAAGGCTGGGGCAAGGGAGCTCTTAGCAAAAAAGAGAAGGGATTAGTTTTAGCTCAGGCCACCTCTTCATGGGGAGACAGGAGGAGGGAACGGCATGGATGTTAGCAGACAGACTGCTTCTCCTCCTCTGGGAATGGAGAGGGCTCACATGACAGATATCTCTTTGGCACTGCCCAGAAAATTCCAGACTGGTTGATTAAGATTGCATTTCTGGTTAGGTCAGGTGTTAAGCCTTGGTTTGGTGTCATGGGCTTTAGCGCAACTGACACCATTTTGGGCCTGTGGTTTTCTCTTAACAAATACAGTATACTTACCAAAAAAAGTGCACATGGTGTGAGCAGCTACGCTGATGGACTTTAAGAAACTTATCCTACCTGAGTGACCAGTGTTCAGACCGACAAGCAGCATAGCCGGTGCTCTAGGATCCCCCTCATGGTCTCTTTGGTCAATGCCCCATCAGGATAAACACCGTTCTGACTTTCACTCCCACAGACTAATTTTGCCCACTGTCATAATTTGCTCATAGAACCACATAGTACGTGCTCTTTTGTCTTTGGCTTTTGAGAGTCATCCGTGTTCTGTATTTTCATGTAGCTGTAGGCCATGCTTTTTGTATTCCATTGTGTGACTAGACCATCATTTACTCATTCGTTCTACTGTGGATGGGTAATTATGTAGTTTCCAGTTTTATGATATTACAAACAGTGCCGCTGTGAACAGTCTAAGTTCCCAAGTGCTGGTAATCATATAGGCACACTTCTGTTGGAGACATACATAGGCGTGGACTTGTTGGGCCACAGGGTATGAACATGTCCGCTGTTAGAGGGTACTGCCAAACAGTTTCCAAAGTAATTGCCCCAATTACTGTATAAGACTTCCAGTTGCTCTGATCTCTCGCCAACTCTTGGTAATTTCCTGCTTTTACTTGTTGTCATTCTGGTGGGGTCTAGTGGTCTCACACTGTAGCCATACTCAGCATTTCCTTTATGACTAATGAACACCTTTCTTATGCTTATTGTCCATTTGGACATCATATTCTGAGGAGCGTTTAAGTCACTTGTCCTCTTTTCTATTGGAGTCCACTGGATTTTCCTTTTTGGTTTACAGGAGTCCTTCATATATTCGGGTGTGGACTCAGCTAAAATGTCCCCATAGCCCTGAGCACGGCACTACCGGTTTCCACATTCATAAAACAGGAGAAGAGGGCACCGTCAGACTTGACGCCCTGGGATGCGCTTCATCACCAGACTGCCTCCTTCCTCCTTACCATAGCCTCTAGTGCAGTTAAATGGGGAGTATTCATAAAGGGTAAATTTGAACAAGGTTCAGAAAAGTCTCGGCATCCAGGAGAGCCTCATCATACTGGCTAGTCTGGGAGGAGCTGTCTGTTGAAGGTTCCTACCAGCAGTGACTTCCTGGCTGCTCACCCTGGGCCACACAGACGCTGCTCGAGGCACGGAATGGTTTTCCTTCCTTCATTTATTCAACAAATATTGATCAAGCACTTTCTAGGCACTTGAGGTACATTAGTGAACAGAAAAAAGATCTCTGTAAGCAAAAGGACAAACATCTATACACGCAGAGTAAGTTCTTAAGTAGTGTGGTCTGTTAGAAGGTGATGAGAGATGCATGAAGGGGGAAAGAAGAGAAGAGCCGACTCCCTGGAAAAGACCCTGATGCTGGGAAAGATTGAAGGCAAAAGGAGAAGGAGACAGCGGGGATGAGATGCATCACCAACTCGATGGACACGAATTCAAACAAACTCTGGGAGACAGTGGAGGACGGAGGAGCCTGGTGTCCCACAGTTCATGGGGGTCACAGAGAGCCGGACACATTAGAAGCTGAACAGCAACAATAGGAGAAGGGCAAGCCCCGTCAGGAGTGTTCAGGGGACACTTGGCAACAGGATGAGAGCATGCCGCTGAGCAGACATTGAAGGCGGTGAGGCCAGCGCCAGGAGGATGTGTGAGGAGCATTCCCACAGGGGTGGGCTGGTGCAAAGGGCCTTGGTGAGAGCGTGTCCGTCACGTTCAGGCTGCGGCAAGAGGGACAGGAGGTCACAAAGGTAACAGGAGTCCCAGGGCAGTCTTTAAGTGGGCTTTGAGATGAAGAGTCATTGGAGGATTTGCCCAGAAGCATCACACGATCTGACTTACATTGTAGACGGTTCTGACTGCTGCTGTGCTGAGAACAGATGGAAGGGAGGAAGGACAGAAATATGGAGGCCCCTGGGAGGTATGTAATAAACCAAGTGCGAGACGCTGGTGGCTGGGACCAGGGTGGTAGCAGCGGTGGTGAGAGGTGGTCAGTCCTGGATCTGTTTCGCAGGTGGGTCTGGGTTTCCTGATGGAGTCAGTGTGGGGTGTGAGTGAAGAGTCAAGGAGTGCTTGGCTTCCACGAGACTCCTGGGTCCGGTCCCCGTTTATGACGATGACTGCTTTCCTGGAGTGCTGTCCCCTCCCACCTGGCCTGCCGTCCTCTTGACCCCATCTGACATCTGATCCCGGATCTTGATCCCTATCCCAGTTCAGGTGACTCCTCACCCAGTAACCACTAGTCCTCTTTCCAACCCATTGTAATAATAAAGACTCTTCCCAGTTTCACTGGGAGCTTCACTTTGAGATCTGAAAACTTGTTTTGAAAGTAAAAAGATATTTCTTTCCTTTTGCATCCACACGAATGCATTCCTAATTCTCCCTGGGGCCACACGGATGACTGTGACTGATAAAAAAGAGTCACAAAAAAGAAAAGCACGGCTGATTAATATCTCAAACTCGCTTGTTTAGTTTGCTTGCCATTGGTGTGTTTCTTTCTACTTAGAATGAGGGACACACCTGGTGTGAGAGCTGAAAAATAACCAAGGAGATGGTAGAGTTGAGGGTCTGCCTTTTATGCGTGAGAAACAGAGGCCCATTGTGTGGGCTGGTTTTTTAGTGACTGGACTGTAGGCTTTCTACCAGGCAGAAAATGATCTTTCCGTGACCGTGGCTAAAAACAAGAAAACTGACCCCAAAATGAAGTCACTTATGCTAAACCCCACTTGATGAAACCCAGAATTAACTTGATTAGTTTCAGCCTCTGCAAGAAATGAAGTCTTGAACCAGTCAATTAGGAATCAGCATAATTGCGAGGTCACTTACCTGATAGACTCCTGTGCATGCGTGCTCAGTCGTGTCCAACTGTTTGTGACCCCACGGACTGTAGCCCACCAGGCTCCTCTGTGGGATTTCCCAAGCAAGAATACAGGCGTTGATTGCCACTTTCGACTCTAGGGAATCTTCCCAGTGCAGAGCAGATTCTTTACCACTATGCCACTTGGGAAGCCTGATAGATTCCTACCTTCTCCTAAAGGAAAGTGACCTTGTTACAACCTAGCGTAAGAATTTTCTAGCAGAACTTCCTCGTCCTGCTCCTTTCTGCCTATAAAGATCTTTCATTTTGTAGAGCTCCTCGGAGTCCCTTTCTCTCTGCTGGATGGGATTGGATTTGATTGGGACTGATTTTTTTTTTTTTTTTTTTGCTCAAACAAACTCTTGTCATCTGTAATATGCCTCAGTTTATCTTTTAATGCAACAACCCTTCGCTAGTTTGTGAAGTTTTCTGGGCTTTTCCACTGGGCCTTATGACCCCTTCGGCCTTTTTTTCTTCCTCATTATCTGCCCTCAGACAGGCTCTGCAGTTGAGGTCTCCTGGTTTCCATAGCTGACACATTACACAGGCACGTGGATAGCAGATGTGACCCCCAAAGGCCTGGGGCTGTCTTCAGGTTCTCCGTGGAAACCTGGCCTAACAGTGGGGTCTTAGAGGGCTGTGCTTCAAGAAGGGCAGCCAGCTGTCTTTTGTCTCCCCCCAGGCCCATGGGTATGGCAGGCTCCTTCCGGCCCACAGGGGACCACTGCCTCTGCAGGCTCACCCCTCCACACGCACAGCAGAGCCCAGCCACCCGCCAGGACTGTTTAGTGCATTCTTTCCGCTAGTCTCATGCTTCCTTACAAGAGGGCTGTGTTTTTCCCTGGCTTGGATGGTGTTTGAATTAACTTAAACAAACATAGGCAGAACAGCTGGTTGGTGGGAGGGAAAGCTTGGTCTGGGGGTCCAGACCAACACTGTATAATTTGTGGCCACCCCTGGATGCAGGAATCCAAGCCCAGCCTCATTTCCGTGAGTCAGAATTTGCTGCTTGTGCCCCTGGAATGAAGGCAAATTGCAGTTGGTTGGCTGGTTGCTGACTGCATTATAAAAGCTTACAAATGTAAGCCACATACTAAAAGGCACACATCCCCAGCTGCACAGCACACAGAACTGGCTCAGTTTGCAGATGGGGGTGCTGAGGCTCAGAGGGATACAGTGAAATCATGACCCAAGGTCACAGGCAGGGAGAGGCAGAGGCAGGGTTCACAGTCATGGCTCCCAGGACTCCATGTCCCAGGGTTTCCACACGGCATTGCTGGTGAAGGGCCTGACAGCTTTGTGATCAGATGCGCGTTCTGGATAAATCTCTGTTTCCAGGTGTGTCACCAGGCTTGGTCTCTGCCTGAGGTTTCAGGTCCCATCTCAGCCCCTGCCTCCAGCTGCTCCCCTGCTCGGCAGAGCGTCTCTGTATCGGATCTGTTTACCCTTTTCTGGGGGTCCGACAAGCACCATGGGACCTCCATCTCTAAACTCAGAGATGACAACTAATACATTGTCCTCTGAGGCTCCTTTTACACTGGCTCTGTCTTTTTGTGGAACATGACAGCTGGCAGAATGGGAAAAGTGAGGGCCTAGGAGCCAAGCAGCTGCTCTGAATACAGGTTTTGCATTGTGTTTGGTGAGTATGGATTTGAGGGTTCATTTGTTTAGGGAGGTAATTTGGAGACACTGGAGACACTCCTGTATCTGGGACCTCATCTATAAACAAGGGGATTGGGTAGTAATCTACCTCGTACTTCCCAATTCTAAAATTCTGTGCCTGTCTTTATAAAAGTAAGCAAACAAGCTAAACAGTAAAGCCAAAAATTTTTTATTGTTCATTCACTAAGTCACATCCAACTCTTTGCGACCCCATGGACTGTAGCATGCCAGGCTTCCCTGTTCATCACCAGCTCCCAGAGTTTGCTCAAACTCATGACCATTGAGTTGGTGATGCCATCCAACCATCTCATCCTCTGTCTCCCCCTTCTCCTCTTGCCCTCAATCTGTCCCAGAATCAGGATCTTCTCCAGTGAGTTGGCCCTTTGCAGCAGGTGGTCAAAGTAGTGGAGCTTCAGCTTCAGCATCAGTCCTTCCAATGAACACCCAGGACTGATCTCCTTTATGATGGACTGGTTAGATCTCCTTGCAGTCCAAGGGACTCTCAAGAGTCTTCTCCAACACCACAGTTTAAAAGCATCAATTCTTTGGCACTCAGCCTTCTTTATAGTCCAACTCTCACATCCATACATGACTACTGGAAAGATCATAGCTTTGACTAGATGGAACTTTGTCAGCAGCCTGAAAAGTTGGCAGTGGTGGCCTGAAGAAGCCAAAATTATCTCCCTAAACAAATGCACCCTCAAATCCACATCCACCATGGCTGACATCTGTGATTTAGGCATTGGCTTTCATGGTTATAAGATTCTAATATGGTTGCTGCTGAAGTTTTGTCAGAAAATTTAAAGCAGTGCATGCTGGTAGACTTTAATCCCAAAAAGTCCTCTAAGCAATATTTCTAAAATATGTTTTGTCAAAGATGTGATGCTCTCTGCTTAGGTATTTCTCACAAGCGCTCTCTCCAAACAAATCTCTTTGAAAATGCATTAGATAGCATGGTTCCTTCAATTCCATATCTTCCTTTCTGTCTAAACTGAAAAAGCCAGTTCACGTTATTAATGACAAGTCACTTTGCGGACTGCCCAGGTTAATAGAAGAGATAACTGGCAAAATATAAATGTGTAATACTAACATGCTGAAGATAAAACAGAGGTCTAATGCTGAATGCGTAATGTGGAGGATGGAAGAAAAAGTTCCTGGCTGGCACAAAATTCCTGCAGAATAAACAGGAAAGCTATGGCCCCAGCTGCTCCTTTGGTTTCCCAACTTGCTATTTTCCTGCCTCTTTTTTTCAACGCAATTACCCTCTTTGAACCTCAATCCTAGAATTGTAGAGTTTAAAAAGGGTCCTTAGGGAATTTGGAGGATGAGAAATCAGAGACCCAGATAGGTGGGGGGACTCAGGTAGAGAAGCACAGTCATTTTATCCATTTCTGTGCTTTGCTATACTCTACCACTGCAGCTGCCCTTCTCTGTCTTCCAAGCATCAGTGCAGCCCAGGGAAGGAATGCAGGGATTTAGCAGATTAAATACAGAGCAGAATGCATTCGCAGGCTTTCTAGGTGGTGCCAGTGATGAAGAATTCACCTGCCAATGTGGGAGATGCAGGAGACGCGGGTTCAGTCCCTGGAAGTTCCCCTGGAGAAGTGAATGGAACCTACTCCAGTATTCTTGCCTGGAAATCCCATGGACAGAGGATTCTGGCAGGGAATCGGACACAACTGAGCGTATACGTGTATGTGCGCACGTATACACACACACACACACACACACATACACACAGACACACACAGTACATTCACAGCCCCAGCTCCACCACTGTCTGTGTGGCTTTGGGAAAGTGACTTTACCTCTCTATACCTCAGTCTCTCCCTCTGTAAAATCAGTTGATACAGTTAAAGTTCTTTGCATTCTAGTGAATGTTCAGAAAAGTTAGTAGTTATTGTTAGTATCTTGTAATCTGTAGGTTTGTTTTTGGTTATACAGCCTCTATCTGGAATCAGAAGACAGAAGATAGGACTGGAGGACCTCTTGACATCGTCTCTGGCTCAGGATTTTCTTGATAGTATTCAAGTTCAGTATCAGAAAGAATGTGATAGTTGGTGGTTCTCTGTGTCCTTTAAATAGGAAGACAAGAGGATCAAAAATGTTTGCATGCTCAGTCATGTCTGACTCTTTGTGAACCTAGGAACTATAGCCTGCCAAGGTTCTTCTGCCCTTGGGGTTCTCCAGGCAAGAATACTGGTATGGGTTGCTATTTCCTTCTCCAGAGGATCTTTCCAACCAAGGGGATCAAACCCATGTCTCCATTAAGACAAGAGGAAAGGCACTTAACTGATAGCCAAGGCCACTGGTGGGTGCTATGATTTGAATGTTTTTTTCCCCTCAAATTGATATGTTGAAATCTTAATGCCCAGTGTGATGGTATTTGGAGATGGGGCCTTTGGGAAGTGATTAGGTCACAAGGGTGGAGCCCTCATGAATGGGATTGGTGCCCTTATAAAAGAAACCCCAGAGATCTCTCTCCTGCTTTCTGCCATGTGAGAATACAGTGAGAATTTGACAGTCTGCAATTGGAAGAGGGTCTTCACCAGGCACCACATCTCCTGGCACCATGATCTTGAACTTTGCAGCTGCCAGACCTGTGAAAAATAAACACTTATTGTTTATAAGCATGGTACTTTGTTATAACAGCCCGAATGGACTAAGACAGAGTGGATTCCTTACCTCTGAGAGTGTGACACCTCCTTCAGTGTTAAATTTGAATCAAAGCCAGGGACCAACAGCCATCTCATGTAACTGGCACTGAGGCCAAGAATTACCCTAAGTGACCCTTGGTATCTTTTTCACCATAAGTAGTCTGGGCTTCCCACGGCAAAGCTTAATGAATCGGTGTCACTTTAGAAATGTTAAGTGAATTCAATTCCCCAGTCCCAGGAGAAAAAGGAATTCATCCTAGAGGATTATGAGAAAAAACTAAAAATTGGAGCTGAATAAATTGTTAAAATGCTGGGACGCTGCAGTCAGGTGTGCATACCTGCTCTCTAGTCGTATGACCTTGGGCAGGTCACAGCACCCCCTGAAATCTCAGTTGCTGCATCTATAAAATGGGGAAAAGGTCAGTTTCTTCTTGGCAACACTGCAATGAGAATCGATGAGGCAATACATTTCATGTGTTTAACACACTACCTAGCACATAGTAAGGACTTAATGCTAATTATTATGATGATTAATTTTTGTAAAATGGTTTTATGAAGCTAAGGCCTCATTTATTTATAACCCTTAGACATTAAAACTCAGCAAAAAAAGAGTGTGTGCTAAGTCACTTCATTCGTGCTCGACACCTTGCGACCCTGTGGACTGTAGCCCTCCAGGCTCTTCTGTCCATGGGACTCTCCAGGCAAGTATTTCTTCCTCCTCGGGATCTTCCCAACCCAGGGGTCGAACTTACATCTGCTACATCTCCTGCATTGGCTGGCGGGTTCTTTACCTCTCGCACCACCTGGGAAGCACAGAGTGACACAACTGAGTGACTAACGCTCTCACTTTCCAAAGAGTGGGGATATGGGAATGTATAACTGATTCACTTTGCTGTACAGCTGAAACTAACACAACACTGTAAATCAACTGTACTCCAATGAAAACATTTTAAAAACCTCTGTATAAATGTTCAATGAGAAATTATGTTCATCATTTATTTCTCAGTTAACTCTCCCAGCATTTAAATGGTAAATATGTGAGGAGGGGCAGGCATTCACCCTCATCTTACAGAGCCTTTTGAATGAGTAGTTTCTGGAGCTGCTCTGTGAGAAAATGCTCTTGTGTGTCTAAAAATCCCAAACTATTTGGAAAAACAAACAAAGCTGGACTGATCTGAGTTGATTGTTTGTAGAAATGACAAATTGACCAAATTCAACTTTTTCCTCCCTACTCCCATCAGCCAATTTTGGGACAGATATAGTCTCATTATGAAATCTGACCGAGCTTGATTCTCTCTGATTCATCTCCAGGTTTAAACAATCTGGAATGCTCTGTGGAAGACCTTGAAAGATTTCCCAGCAGGAAATGCAAGGCTGACAAGCCAGAGAATGAATGTATCCAGGTTTTTTCGGTTTCTGGTGACCTTGATTAGCACCCAGCAAAGTCTGTTGGCTGCCTGTCCCTGGCATTCACCCTCTTCCTCTCTCCATGAGTTTGATCTCTCCTATTCTCTGTCTGGAAGGACCACTGCAAGAAATTTCAGGGACGAGAGGGGTCAACAGCCTCACCCGGTAGATGAGGAAGCTTAGATTGAATGAGTTTGCGTGACCAGCATCTATTACTCTTTGATGCTTTCCTCTTGGTTCCAACGCAATGCTCCATTTTCTTCAAGCAAGAGCTATTGAGGGAATTTCCAACCATTTTCCAGTTTCCGAGTTCTTCATATCAGAACAGAAAAGTATCTTTATTAAAAATGTAAAAGTGTCAGCTCTTTAGATCTGGGTATGCCTATCTATTTCCCTGGAGATGGTAGGAGGGGGCACGGTATCTGGGGTTCAGGGTTTGGGGGGCGGTGCCAATGGGCAGGGCGAAGAAGACCTTCACTGCCACCTTGTGGTCCCCGGAGCCACGGAGAGTTATTGCTCTAGCATCTGCCTGTCAAACTTCTTTGGCTACTTGGAGGTCTTTGTCAGTGCCATCAGCCTGGTGTCAGTGGAGCTTTGTTAGCATTTTTCTTTCCAGTGCGTTTTTCACTTTCTTTGGCCCCAGGAAAGGGGAAGGTGTTGAAAGCCAGCAAAATTCGATATCCTGAAAAATTATCTTTGGGGAGGTAAGGGGTCAGGATCTAGGAAAGGACTCTCAAGATGAAATGCTGGCGAGGCTTGCAAGATCCTTGTCTCATCTCTCTAAGAGTGGAGATTTATGGGGCAAAAGTCAGGCCCAGTGTTGGTACTTGTCATGGTTATCACCTAGTCAATTGGGGAAGTCAGGACAGATGAAGATTCATTTCTTATCTCATTTATTGCCCCGATTACAGTTCCAATTAGTTCTCACATCACATTCTGATAGTCTCAGACTCAATATCATCAGTTGAAATACTAACGATACTTTTCAGTGCAAAAGATGACTTTCAAGGCATGTATTACGGAAAGGATTATAATAAATTAAATGCCTAAACTGGCAGACTGCAAACAATTTTGACTTAGATCTAAATGTTTGCACTGGCTGTTTAAACATTTAATTTGTTAGAATGGAAGTTCCACCACAGAATAAGCATATTAATTAAACTTGGGCCTCAGCAACCTGAGTCATTCCCCACACACAGAAAGTGACAAACCCGGACAGCAAGAGCCAATGTGTGTTGATTTCTCATTCTCCAAATGAACACGTTGCTTCTTTAAACCCTGCAGACATTAGTGACTTTTAATGAATTATTCTGTCTTTCTGAGGCTACTTTTAGATGATGCTGTAGGATAATGTTAGTCGAGGAAACAACTTTGCTAATTAAGTTTCAGGGACGTTGTCACTCATAGACAATTGATTAAAGTGGTTACGTGGATCATCCGTTGTGTGACTTTACACCAAAAAAAAAAAAAAAAATAGAAAAATATAAAGGAGATTCAAAACAAAACCGCCAAAGATCAGCTTATCTAAAAGAAGGACTATCGCCACAGCCACCACCATCATCTGCATCACCATTTTACCACCAGCATCTTCACTGACACAGTCACTGTCTTCGTATCACATTACCGTCCTCACCATCACTAGCACCTTCACAGCTGCTGTCTTCACCATCACCCCGTCAGCATCACCACCATCCTTGTCGCACCCTGCGAGGCTTCTGGGATCTTAGTTCCCTGACCAGGGGTTGAACCCAAGCCCTTGGCCGTGAAAGCACAGAGTCCCAACCACAGGACCAGCAGGGAATTTCCCCATCACCACGTGTTTTGAAGCAGAGGACTCTCCCAACTTAAATTTTCTTGTTTGGTCCTCCTCCCGCCACGGATTGGTAACATGATGCTAGTTAAGACCCTGATCTTCTCCAAGCTTCAGGCTCCTCATTTGTAAAACGAGGACATTTTTGTTAGCTACAGTAAAGCTAAGCTGTTGTAACAAAGAGGACCCCAGATACCGTGATTTAAATAAGAGCTTATTTCTTCATGAGAGGTAGCCCAGTTGAAGGTCGTGTACACATTGCTATATTCAAAATGGATAACCAACAAAGACCTCGCACATGGAACTCAATGTTGTGTGCCAGCCTGGAGGGGAGAGGGGTTAGGGGGAGAAAGGACACATGTATATGTGTGGCTGAGTTCCTTTGCTGTTCATCTGAAACTACCACAACATTTTTGATCGGCTACACCCCGACACAGAATGTATTTGGTGTTAAAATAAATTTTAAAAAGAAACAACCCAGTTGTTTCAGGCTGACAGGCGAACATTTGACTCCTTCCTTTAAAACCCTTGATAGCTCCCCACTGCCTGCAGAACTAAATTCAAGGTTCTTTACAACCTGACCCCAGCGTGCGGTTCTGATTGACCCAGGCTTTGCCTTCCTACCTCCAGCTTTGTCCTTGCTATGCTGTCCCCTCTGTCTGGAATCCCCTTTTCATCTTCCTCTATTGACGCTCTGTTCATTCTTCACGGCCCAACTCAAATGCTGTCTCCTTGATGAAGCTTTATACTTTGCCTCCCCTGCCACTGCGATCCTGTTAAAACACTCCTTGGTTCTTCCCCTGCCTTCTGATAACTTTCTCTCTTTGGTAGCATCTTATAAAGCATTTGCTTTATAACTAAGTGAGTTATTTATGCAAATGGACTTGATGTTCCTGGAGGCAACAGACCACATACCATCTATCTTTTTTCCCTAACTCCTCTCTCCTTCCTTGTCTTAACCAGCAGCCAGCATTGTTCTATGCCCACAAACGTATGTTGAACTGGACGGAGTAAAATGTTGTTACTGAAAAAGAAAACTCAGTCACCAAAACAGCAACTACTTGCTTAACTCAAGGGGCCAATTAAACAATGGGTTATTCATTGGAAAATTCGAGATGTGGATCAAAACAGTTCCAATTAGACTCACATCCTGTGCTAGACCAAGAATAGCACACAGAAATACTCCTTGGGCCTTACATCCAGGCGGAAAATGTCTCATTTGTGTTCATTAGAAGGGAGGCTTTTCCTGAGACCGCCATGATTTTTCTTAAAACCTCTGTCCATGAACCATGTGAAAAAAATAGTTTAAACGTGTATATGTGCATGGATGCTATATAACACATGCTTTAACTCTCTCTCTACCTGTGGCATTTCTGTGTCCATCCTCCCCCCTGCTAGAATCTAATAATTAATTGCCTGAGGGAGTTCCAAGTAGAAAGCCAGATCAGGGGATCGCAGAGCTTTGAGACTCACCGTGAGTTGGGTGTGCAGTTGGGAAAACTCAGCTCCTTTCCCCAGATCTCAAGCTTCTCATTTGTAAATGGAACTGCTGCAGTTTCCCCACTTCTCACAGGGTTATTTGCACAGCTGATGGCAGCTCATTATGGAAGTGCTTTGAGAAGATGGCATGGAGTCCTGTTGAGTACTGTTGGGAGGCTAACCTCCAGGCTTATGAAAATGGATATTAAAACCATGCATCTGCTTGTTCCAGTCACTGGGTGTGCAAGAAAAGTCCCTTAGTTGTATTTATAACACTGCAGTTTTAATTTTTTTTCTTAAGAAAGAAATTAAATTTGCTTTTTCAAATTTTACAAATACAACCACGAGTTCGTCTGCTTGAGTACATTTCCAATCATAATTTGGATAATGTCAGAACAGCAATAAAACTTACAAAACAGAGCCGGGGTAGGAAAGGAGAGAGCAGGAGGGGAAGATTCTGACAAGTCCGCCTTGCTGCCTGGCAATTCTCCTTTTATTTCCCCTCTCTGCCTTTCAATCTCCTAGAACATGTAAACCTTTCTGCTCCTCTTGGCTGAAATGAATCTGGCCAGGTGGCATTAATGCTTGTAAAAGTCAATGGAAACCACACAGATGACTGTAGAGTCTGTCATGTAGTTCAGGGTTTTTCAATTCTTTGTAACCATCATCTGACAGCTCCTCTATGATTGGAACTAACCCTGCTCAAAATGGTAAGCTGAAGACATCTGAGTTTGCTGCTGCCCCCTCTCTCTCCTGCCCACATTTTCCCACTTGATTCATTTATTCCAGCAGGAGTGTGTGCCAGGCTCTACTCCTGTGCAGTCCTATATACAGTGAAAAGTTAAATTTGAACAGGGCCAGTCTCTGATTATAAGAAAGCCACTGTATTTTGGATGTGCTACCAGTTTTCAGGAAAGCAGGGCTTAAGCCCAAGAATTAACCTGCAATGGTACAGCTTTAAAATAAGTTTTTTTTTTATTGAAGTAGAGTTGATTTACAATGTTGTGTTCATTTCTGGCATATAGCAAAGAGATTCAGTTATACATATATGTGTATACTTTTTCATATTCTTTTCCATTATGGTTTATCACTGTATTGAATAAGTTCCCTGTCCTCTATAGTAGGACTTTGTTTATAATGGTGCCATTTTTATAGGTGGAGGAGTTTGGGAGAGGGCAAAAGACCTTTGGGATCTCAGCACTCATAGCCTATGGCTTACAATGCTTGTGCATAAGACAGTACTTGGTTGTAGGAAAACATCTCGTCATGTCCATCTGGTGAATAGGGAGGCCTTTGGAGTGAGGTTGAATAGTCCCTCCCTCAACACACACACGCACAGAGGAAGGAGGTGGGGAATAACAATCACTTTACATTTGTCTTCATTAGGGACCATTTGCTCGGTCTGCTCAAGCTGACTTAGGCAAAGAGGAGAATGTGTCTCGCAGAGTCCAGAAGCAGAGGCGGCAGTGGGGCTCCCAGGCTGGGGTGTGGGGGCTGAGTCGGTGACGCTGCTCAGCCGCAGGGGCTCGGCTTCCCTCTGTCAGCCTGACTCACTTTTCTCTGTTGACTGCTTTTCTTAGCTCACACGTGTACCAAGCATACCTGCCCCTTCCCTGGTCTAGCACAGGGTTCCAAGGCCAAATTTCCCCAAATCAGTGACTCTGACTGACCTTTAGATTGGCCTAAAGACAATCTTTTGACCAAATCGGTCCAACCAGTGTGGTCCAGTCAGGTGACCATTGTTATTTTATTTTAAAATATGTATTGATTTATTTTTGGCTGCATCAGACCCTAGTGGTGACACGCAGGCTGCTCTCTAGTTGCAGCATGTGGGCACGTGGGATTTTGGTGGCCTGTGGAGTATGGGGTCTTAGTTCCTTGATCAGGGATCAAACCCACATTCCCTACAGTGCAAGGTGGTTTCTTAACCACCGGACCGCCACGGAAGTCCCATGGGGACCCCTTTTGGGCTAATCATCTTTGGATGGGTCTCAGAGGGGGCTGGGGAACAGATTCTCAGAAAGAGAATGTCCAGAGGGTAGAGAAATGGTTCATCTCTGGTACAACATTTAACTCTCGATCATTTCTGAAATGATTTTTGCAGATTTTCCAGGTTCTTTGCTGTTACATCTCTCTTCTTTTCTTAACCTTAACCATACCACTGCCTGTTGGTTTGGGAAAAAAATATTTCGCTTTATTTCTTAATAACAACTGTGGTTTAACTAATAGTTTAACACGTTTTGATGTAAGAAATGTAGTTTTCTCTCCTGGAACCTACAAATTAGTGGGAAAGACAGATTAAGAAAAAAACGAACCCTGTACACACACACAACAAAAAGCTGAAACAAGTAAACAGAATAATTACAAGTTGTGTTGAGAGAGGAAAGACTGTTGAGTTAGAAGAGACGCCTTGAGGAGGAGGGGGGTCCTTCTTAGATGCAGTTACAGGACTGGGGCCTCCCCGACCGCTCAGCGTCTGTGGATGCGGGAGACGTGGGTTTGATCCCTGGGTGGGGAAGATCCCCTGGAGAAGGGAATGGCAACCCACTCCAGTGTTCTTGTCTGAAAAATCCCATGGACAGAAGAGCATGGTGGGCTACAGTCTATGGGGTCACAAAGAGTTGGATACCACTGAGTGACTAAGCACTCATGCACAGGAAGACTGCTCCCACAAGTTGACTTCTTAGTGGCGTTTGAAGGAAACAATCACGAAAATGGTGGTGGGAAGGATGTGCTGAAAAGTATTTTAAGCAGAGAGAGGATGACCTGCGCTCAGAGATGCAAAAAACCCCGAGAAGGAAAAGAACTTAATTTTCTCTTAATGTCCAGCACTCTGCATGTTCCAACTCTCCTACATGTCAGATAACTGAGAACTGGAAGGCCTTCTTTTGCAGACTCCATTAAGCTCTATTGCAAAAAATTAAATTATTCCACAGCAGACATGTATAGACTAACTCACTTAATTCAATGAGTAATTCTTTGAATTCAACATTCAGATGGTAGCATTACATTATCTTGTAAGCCTGCTCCCCCCTTGGAAGAAAATCTGGCCATGTGCTTAGAGATAGTATATATAGAATTTGGTATTCCCTGGAGTGGTCTGGGTTTGGGGTTTGTCTTTGTGACTTACTAGGTGTGTAACTGTGGGCAAGTTGGTTTCTTCATCTTCCCTGTCTTGGCCTTCATCCCTGTCTTGCATAGATTTTTTTTAGTGAGAATTATATTAAATGGGGAAATACATATAAAATGACTAGCATGACATTTGAGACTCACTGCATATTAAAAGCAACAACAAAAAAAGAGTTTGTTCATATCTCCTGTGTATACAAATCAAATTCTTGCAAGCTGGTTTATTTTCAATGCTCCCTGGGGAGTTCAGTGCATAAAATAATTATGTAATGGATACTTTGGAACACATAGAGGAGTGGGTCACAGCATAGGAGGCTACTTCTCTTTCTGAATGCAGTGAAAGGAGGTTCACACCAGGAATTGAGAGGAGTTCCTCAAATAGACGGGATTGGAAAGAGCCAAGAAAACCATAGTCCAAACCCACCTCATGGAAAACTACTAAGTTAGAGCTGAACGAGGAAAACTCTGAGCTCAGCTTCAGCAAATGCAATGAGCAGGAAGAGAGTTCTGGAGCTATCATTAGAAGCTGAATTTAGAACTGCTTTCAGACCAGGAAAGCTAGTTGCAGTTTTCTCCGTCCTCTTGCCAAGTAGCAAGCTTGGCTCAAGAATGCAGGAGGGGATGCAGATGGTATGACTGACAAGGGGCCCTTGTAAACTGTTGAATGGAAGGTAAACTGGTGCATCCACAGTGAAAAACAGCATGGAGGTTATATAAAAATAGAACTGCCGTAGGATCCAACAATTTCACTCCTGGGTGTATATTCAGAAAAAATAAAAACATCACTATGAAAGGATCTGTGTGCCCCAATGTTCATAGCAGCACTATTTATAATAGCAAAGGCATGGAAGCAACTCAAGAGTCTTTCAATAGACAAATGGATAAAGATGTGATATACACACTTATACACACACACACACACACAGACACACACACACACATATATATATCAGTTCAGTTCAGTCGCTCAGTTGTATTCAACTCTTTGTGACCCCATGGACTGCAGCACACCAGGCCTCCCTGTTCATTGCCAACTACCATAGCTTACTGAAACTCATGTCCATCGAGTTGGTGATGCCATCCAACCATCTCAACCTCTGTCATCCCCTTCTCCTCCTGCCTTCAATCTTTCCCAGCATCAGGGTCTTTTCTAGTGAGTCAGTTCTTCACATCAGTTAGTCAAAGTATTGGAGTTTCAGCTTCAGCATCAATCCTTCCAATGACTATTCAGGACTGATTTCCTTTAGGATGGACTGGTTGGATCTCCTTGCAGTCCAGGGGACTCTCAAGAGCCTTCTCCAACACCACAGTTCAAAAGCATCAATTCTTTAGTACTCAACTTTCTTTATAGTCCAACTCTCACATCCATGCATGACCACCGGAAAAACCATAGTTTAGACTAGATGGACATTTGTTGGCAAAGTGATGTCTCTGCTTTTCAATATGCTGTCTAGGTTGGTCATAGCTTTTCTTCCAAGAGGCAAGCATTTTTTAATTTCATGGTTGCAATCACCATCTGCAGTGATTTTGGAGCTCAAGAAAATAAAGTCTGTCACTGTTTCCATTGTTTCCCCATCTACTTGCCATGAAGTGATGGAACTGGATGCCATGATATTAGTTTTCTGAATGTTGAATTTTAAGCTGACTTTTTCACTCTCCTCTTTCACTTTCATCAAGAGGTTCTTTAGTTCTTCGTTTTCTGCCATTCGGGTGGTGTCATCTGCATATCTGAGGTTACTGATATTTCTCCCGGCAATCTTGATTCCAGCCTATGCTTCATCCATCCCGGCATTTCACATGATGTACTCTGCATATAAGTTAAATAAGCAGCGTGACAATATACAGCCTTGACGTACTCCTTTCCAGATTTGGAACCAGTCTGTTGTTCCATGTCCAGTTCTAACTGTTGCTTCTTGAACTGCATACAGATTTCTCAGGAAGCAGGTCAGGTGGTCTGGTATTCCCATCTCTTGAAGAATTTTCCACAGTTTGTTTTGATCCACACAGTCAAAGGATTTGGTATAGTCAATAGAGCAGGAGTAGATGTTTTTTCTGGAACTCTCTTGCTTTTTCGATGATGCAACAGATGTTGGCAATTTGATCTCTGGTTCCTCTGCCTTTTCTAAATCCAGCTTGAACATCTGAAAGTTCACGTTTCATGTACTGTTGAAGCCTGGCTTGGAGAATTTTGAGAATTACTTTACTAGCGTGTGAGATGAGGGCAACTGTGCATTAGTTTGAATGTTCTTTGGCACTGCCTTTCTTAGGGATTGGAATGAAAACTGACATTTTCCGGTCCTGTGGCCACTGCTGAGTTTTCCAAATTTGCTGGCATATTGAGTGCAGCACTTTCACATGATCTTTTAGGATTTGAACTAGGTCAGCTGGAATTCTATCACCTCCACTAGTTTTGTTCATAGTGATGCTTCCTAAGGCCCACTGGACTTCGCATACCGGGATGTCTGGCTCTAGGTGAGTGATCACACTATCGTGGTTATCTGGGTGCTGAAGATCTCTTTTGTATAGTTTTTCTGTGTATTCTTGCCACCTGTTAATATCTTCTGCTTTTGTTGGGTCCATACCATTTCTGTCCTTTACTGTGCCCATCATTGCATGACATATTCCCTTGGTATCTCTAATTTTCTTGAAGAGATCTCTAGTCTTTCCTATTCTATTGTTTTCCTCTATTTCTGTGCACTGATCACTTAGAAAGGCTTTCTTATCTCTCCTTACTATTCTCTGGATCTCTGCATTCAGATGGGTATATCTTTCCTTTTCTCCTTTGCCTTAGCTTCTCTTCTTTTCTCAGCTATTTGTAAGGCCTCCTCAGACAACCATTTTGCCTTTTTGCATTTCTTTTTTTTTTGGGTTTTCATGATCACTGCCTCCTGTACAATGTCATGAACCTCTGTCTATAGTTCTTCAGGCACTGTGTCTATCAGATCTAATCCCTTAAATCTATTTGCCACTTCCACTGTACAATCCTAAGGGGTTTGATTTAGGTCATACCTGAACGATCTAGTGGTTTCCCCTACTTTCTTCAATTTAAGTCTGAATTTGGCAATAAGGAGTTCATGATCTGAGCCACAGTCAGCTCCTAGTCTTGTTTTTGCTGACTGTATAGAGCTTCTCTATCTTTGGCTGCAAAGAATATAGTCAGTCTGATTTTGGTATTGACCATCTGGTGATGTCCACGTGTGGTGTCTTCTCTTGTGTTCTTGGAAGAGGGTGTTTGCTATGACCAGTGCATTCTCTTGGCAAAAGTCTTTTCAGCTTTGATCTGCTTTGTTTTGTACTCCAAGGCCAAATTTGCCTGTTACTCAAGGTATCTCTTGACTTCCTATTTTTGCATTCCAGTCCCCTATAATCAAAAGGACATCTTTTTTGGGTGCTGGTTCTAGAAAGTGTTGTAGAACCATTCAACTTCAGCTTCTTCAGCATTACTGGTTGGGGCACAGTAATTGGATTCAATATTACTTGGATTACCGTGATATTGAATGGTTTGCCTTGGAAATGAACAGAGATCACTCTGTCGTTTTTGAGATTGCATCTGAGTACTGCATTTCAGACTCTTATGTTGACGATGATGGCTGCTCCATTTCTTCTAAGGGATTCCTGCCCACAGTAGTAAATATAATGGTCTTCTGTGTTAAATTCACCCATTCTAGTCCATTTTATTTCGGTGATTCCTAGCATGTCGATGTTCACTCTTGCCATCTCCTGTTTGACCACTTCCAATTTGCCTTGATTCATGGACCTAACATTCCAGGTTACTATGCAATATTGTTCTTTACAGGATTGGACTTTACTTCCATTACCAGTCACATCCACAGCTGGGTGTTGTTTTGCTTTGGCTTCGTCTCTTCATTCCTATCTCCACTGATCTCCTGTAGTATATTGGGCACCTACTGACCTGGGGAATTCATCTTTTGGTGTCCTATCTTTTTGCCTTTTCATGCTGTTCGTGGGGTTCTCAAGGCAAGAATACTGAAGTGGTTTGCCATTCCCTTCCCCAGTGGACCACGTTTTGTCAGAACTCTCCACCACGACCCATCCATCTTGGGTGGCCCTATACGGCATGACTCATAGTTTCATTGAGTTAGACAAGGCTGTGGTCCATGTGATCAGTTTGGTTAGTTTTCTGTGATTATGGTTTTCTTTCTGTCTGCCCTCTGGCGGATAAGGATAAGAAGCTTATGGAAGCTTCATGACTGGACAGACTGACTGAGGGGGAAATATACGTATATGTGTATATAAAATGTGTGTGATGCTGCTGTTGCTGCTAAGTTGCTTCAGTCGTGTCCGACTCTGTGGGACCCCATGGATGGCAGCCCACCAGGTTCCTTTGTCCCTGGGATTCTCCAGGTAAGAATATTAGAGTGGGTTGCCATTTCCCTCTCCAACGCATGCATGCATGCTAAGTTGCTTCAGTCGTGTTCGACTCTGCTTGACCCTATGGACAGCAGCCCACCAGGCTCCTCTGTCCACAGGATTCTCCAGGCAAGAGCACTGGAGTGGGTTGCCATTTCCTTCTCCAAAATGTATGTATATACATATACATCTGGAGAAGGAAATGGCAACCCACTCCAGTGTTCTTGCCTGGGAGATCCCATGGAAGAGGAGCATGGTGGGCTTTAGTCCATGGGATTGCGAAGAGTCGGGGACAACTGAGCAACTAACACACACACACATACCTATAACCCATAAAAAAGAACAAAATCTTGCCATTTGCAACAACATTGATGGACCTAGAGAAATTATGCTCGGTGAAATAAGTCAGACAGAGAAAGACAAATAGAGAATGTAAGACAAATAGAGAATGATAACTCTAATTGTGAAATCTAAAAAATATACAAACAAATACACATGGAAAACAGAAGCAGGCCACAGGCACACAGAACAAACTGCTGCTGCTGCTGCTGCTGCGTCATTTCAGTCGTGTCCGACTCTGCGTGACCCCATAGACAGAAGCCCACCAGGGTCCCCCGTCCCTGGGATTCTCCAGGCAAGAACACTGGAGTGGGTTGCCATTTCCTTCTCCAATGTGTGAAAGTGAAAAGTGAAAGTGAAGTCGCTCAGTTGTGTCCAACCCTTAGTGACCCCACGGACTGCAGCCTACCAGGCTCCTCCATCCATGGGATTTTCTAGGCAAGAGTACTGGAGTGGCTCGCCATTGCCTTCTCCGACAGAACAAACTAGTGGTCCCCAAAGGAAAGAGGGAAGCGAGGCGGGAAAGTTAGGGGTACGGGGTTAACAGATACAAACAGTTTCATAGAAAATCAATAAGCAGCAAGAGTACGATGCATAGCACAGAGAATAGTCATTACCTTGCAATAACTCTTAATATTGTCTAAATAAAATATTGAGAGTTTATACCAAAAAAACCCCCAAAACCACAGGAGAGTAAGGTACTCTCTGTGTGTGTGTGTCTGTGTGTGTGTGAGGGGGCTTCTCAGGTGATTGGAGGCCTGGGAGTGAAATAACCAAGAGGATCTCAAGAAAGTTCCAGAATCCATGCACAAAGGAAAGAGAAGAAGGAAAGTCACTCTTCCCAGGAGGGAACTCATGAAGTTCTTCACTGAGAGAGTAGCGTCCTCTTCATTTTGGCAGCTGGGGAGGGGTCCCCAGCCTGCCTGCCTCCCAGACTTCCTTGCTGGGGTGTCTTCTTCACAAAGAACCTTTTCAGGGGAGAGGCCTTTTGGGGAAACCAGTCAAACACAATCATAGAAGAAACACTTACCAGCTACCACAGTCATCAAAATGTGAAGGGGCAAAGAATAAGTATCAGCTATTTCTGGAAAACCAACAGCATGAAAAAGAAGTACGAAGATTAACAAGAAGTGCTGATCTTGGAGGAAAAAGGGACAATTCAGGAAACAGAAGAGAAGTTAAAAAAAAAACACTGTGAGGGAAGTGCACTTGTTAAAACAATAACAAAAATAGGCTGCTCTGAAAAACAAGACCCAGAGAGCAAGGAATAATTCTAGAAAGTTAAAAATATGAAATGGAACATCAACTATGCCTCAATAAAATTTTTAAAGAAGATGAAATGGAAAATGCTGTGAAGGAACTAAGCAAAGAATAGGCCAAATCAGTGATCTGGAAGATAAGACTCAGGTAATATACTAGAATTTAGAGCAAAAACACACAGAGATGGAAATACAGGGAAAAGTTTATGGACAAAGATGGTTAAGGAAGGCCTCAAACACCAGCTGAACTGGAATTCCAGAGTCAGGGAACAGAGACATAGGAAAGAAGGAAATAATGGAGGAAATATTTCTTCAAGCTAAAGAGGGACAAGAATCATCTATTTTTGTACAGAAAATGTTAAAAGCAGTCATCTCTAGTAACAGAACTGTGGATGATCTTATTCTACTTTGTCCCTTGTTTAGATTTCCCCAAACTTCAACAATCAATATCTACTTTAAACAGTATATCTATCTCTTATATTAGAATATAAATAAAACACAGACACATTTGACTTAAAAAAAAACACCAAAAAGACAAAGGACCTCATTATACTTTTCATTCTCAGCCTCTCACTCGAGTCTTTAAATAGAGAGAGGTGACTTCAACCAAGGTCCTAATGAGCTTTTTATGTGGAAATAAACAAATGAACAAACAAACAACCCATCTATTTCAAAGGAGACAATGAAAGCCAGTGGAACTACTGTAAAAAAAAAAATCCACACCAACAAATCCTGATGAAATTAACAGAATCCAAGGATAAAAGAAAAATATGAAAACTTTCAGAGAGAAAAGGCGTTTTATGTACTATAGCGGACAGTGGTAGGTGTAGTTTTGCCTTGTGGTTTGCGTTTCCTTCTTTCTCCCAGTAAGAGCCTTGTTGTTTGCATTTCCTTCTTTCTCCCAGTAAGAGCCTTGTTGTTTGCGTTTCCTTCTTTCTCCCAGTAAGAGCACCGTACCTCCCTTCTTTTCTTTTCTTCCTTCCTCTTTTTCTTTCTTTCTCTCTTTTCGGAGACTCTTTCTCTCTCCACGCCACTCAGGGACTACAATTTACAGCATCGCCCCAGCTAAACTCAGGCCACAGGGAGAGAGACCTGGGACCTAGGGACTCAGACCTGATCGATTAAAGAATCTTATTTCCTGGCCGGTGTGAGTAGCTCAGGATGGCGGGTGACTCAGAAGGCTGCTCAGAGTTCCCTCCAGGCTTTCCTGCTTGTGTTAATGGAGGACTGGTCCCTTTCTTATGGGTTCTGCGGCTGTAGGGGCGTTAGCTGCTGTGGGTAGCTCTCTTACCTTTGGTAGAGGAAGTTTGTCACAGGAGTAGAGTGTGAGCCCAATTTACAGAAAGAAACAGACAAATGGAGGCTCAAGACACAGGAAAGAGCCCCAGTGATGTGGTTTGGACCAGTGGATTCAGCCATGTTTGAGGTCGGCTCCACCTCTGACTCCCCAAGTTTGAATCTCTCAATTCCCTACTTAGTGGAAGCTAGTTTGAGTTCAGTTTCTGTAATGTATACCTGCAAAGGAATGAAAATCAGAAATATTCCACTTATGTTTTTTTTTAAATTATCTTTTTAATGTGGACCATTTTTAAGGTCTTTATTTAACTTGTTACAGTATTGCGTCTGTTTTATGTTTTGTTTTTTGGGGCTGCAGAGCATGTGGGATCTTAGCCTACCAACTAGGGATTGACCCCGCACCCCCTGCATTGGGAGGTGAAGTCTTAACCACTGGACCACCAGGGAGGTCCCCCAGTTTCTTACTAGTTACACAGATGCTAGAAGATAAATGTTGCAGATGCAGAAAAACGTTCAAAATTCTGAGGGAAAATAATGTTTCTCAGGAGTTTAAAAATTATTTTAAGTTTTATTTTTTATTCAATTTTTAATGAGGGAAAAATAACTTCGAACCTAGACTATAGATTCAAACTGGCATTCCGGGTGAGGACAAAATACATACTTAGGGCATGGAATGACTCAGAAAGTTTTCTAGTCACAGAACTTCTCTGAAAGAATTCCTTGGGGAGGTTTAATAGCAGAAAGAAAAAATAAATTCAAGGAATAGAAAGATGGAATACAGAAAAGAATATTGCACAAAATCATTAGTAAGGGTTATAATTAATCTGAATATATACCGATGCATATTACAAAAATGTCTGCAAGAGCCTGCAACTAAGAGTCTGAATAACTATGTCATACAGGGAACTGCTGCTCGGTACTCAGATTCTTACATTATTAGGAAGAAGCTACAGATACTAAATCTAGGCATTGATAGAAAAATTTAATGATTCGTCAAAATTTAATGGCAGCCACTAGAAAAATAGAAAGAAGAAGTGTAATTTCCAGATCATTAAAGAGGAAGAAAAAATCCCAATCTGATAAAGGGCCAGTGTGGGGGGAAAATTAACAAGACACATGGGAGGAGAGAGCAGAAAACAGGCTGATGGTAATAAAACAAGGAAGGATCCCAATGCTTGTGTGAGTGGGTTAAAGGCTGGAGCGTGACTGCAGGAAGTAGAGATCTTCCTTGGTTTTGCTTGGTGCCTAGTCTCTCAATAAATATTTGTTGAATGAATGAATGGACTTATAGTCCAAGATCAATTTTTAAAAATTCTGTTGAAAACCTAGAGCTAAATCAAACAATCCACACACACCACATGCACATTCGCTAAGACTGAAATAAAAGGATGGGAACATATTTCCCAGGGAAAGACTGACACGAAGGGCAAGTACGGTAACATTAGTATCAGATGAAAAAATTCAAGGCCAAATGAATCAAAGTGAATCAGAAGCAGTATTTTACATGACCTTTCAGCTGGGAAGCACAAGCAAGTCAACTGAACTGACGAGGGCAGTCAGTCAGGGGACAAGATACAAAATTAACCTACACAAATTAATAGCTTCTTCAATATGCTTGCAATAATAACCAATTAGAAGATTAAAAGGATGAAAGATTCAAATCACATTCACAGTAGCAACAAACTCCAGAAAATACCAAGAATACTGACATGGTAATCCTAACCAGAAACGGGCCAGGCTGGTAATGAGAGAAGAGCCATAAAACGAAACAGAGAACATTGTAAAACCAAACTAAACAAACCCTAAAGGAAAAGAGACTCACCCTTCCTAAGTGAAAGAACTCTACATTGTAAAGCTGACAGTTCTCCCCAGTCAGCCTGCAAAGTCATTACAACCCAAATAAAAATCCCAGGATTTTGCCAACCTTATTCTAAAATTATTATGGGAGGAAAGAAACAGGAGAATCCTCTAAGTGTGAGAAATACTTTAAGTAAAGGAAGAATGGCTCACCAAATGTTAAAAATTAAAACAGTGTGGTGTTGATGCAAAAACTGACAAATACATCACTAATACAGAATACGGGATCTGGGGACAGATAAATCCATTTTTAGGACTTTATGATAAAAATGTCATACAGTCAGTGGGGAAATAATACTCAAAAGCATTGTGACAATAACCTATTCATCTAGGAAAAGAAAGTTAGATTTCAATCTTCTACCATCACAAAAGTAAATTAGTGATGAATTAAAAAACTAATCATAAAATCAAAATCTAAAATCATAAAATATAATCTATATAAATATTTAAAATATAAATCATACAATTTTATATAAGAAGGCCTTTCTATATAAGACACAGACCAATAAATCAGAAAACAATGGTGGCTCTAACTACATTAAAAAAAACACCCTACCTCTCTATGAAGGAAAAGCTTGTAAGATATAAATACACATAAGCTTAATGTACATAATATTTAACTCAAAAATCAACAGAAAACTCCATAGAAAAATGGGGAAGGGATATGAATAGGCAATTCACAATAGAAGAAATAAAAAAGGTCATTATGCATGCAAAAAATTATTAATTTTTTACTCAACATTATTAATAAAAGGAAGAAGCAAATTAAAATAAGACTGTGATATCAATTTATATCCATAATAAGATTGGCAACATTTTAAAAAAGTGAAAACCTTTCTATAATGGCCCACTAGTCAAGGCTATGGTTTTTCCTGTGGTCATGTATGGATGTGAGAGTTGGACTGTGAAGAAAGCTGATCGCCGAAGAATTGATGCTTTTGAATTGTGGTGTTGGAGAAGACTCTTGAGAGTCCCTTGTACTGCAAGGAGATCCAACCAGTCCATTCTAGAGGAGATTGATCCTGGGTGTTCATTGGAAGGACTGATGCTGAAGCTGAAACTCCAATACTTTGGCCACCTCATGAGATGAGTTGACTCACTGGAAAAGACTCTGATGCTGGGAAAGGTTGGGGGCGGGAGGAGAAGGGGACGACAGAGAATGAGATGGCTGGATGGCATCACCGACTCGATGGACATGAGTTTGAGTGAACTCCGGGAGTTGGTGATGGACAGGGAGGCCTGGTGTGCTGTGATTCATGGGGTCGCAGAGAGTTGGACATGACTGAGTGACTGAACTGAACTGAACAGTACAAAGAGATGACTGAAACTTCCCCTGGAGAAGAAATGGCAACCTAATCCAGTAGTCTTGCTGGGAAATCCCATGGACAGAGGAACCTGGCTACAGTCTATGGGGTTGCAAAAGCGTCTGACATAACGTAGCAACTAAATAACAACAAAATGACTTAAACTGCCTTGAGGAGTTAGTGAAATTTGTCATCTATCATAATCAAAAGTCTAGAGGGACAGCCAGCTCCAGGAATGGTAACTTCGCTGGTTTGTCATAACATCAGGAACCCGGGTTCCTTCTCCTCGCTCTGCCTAAGTTATTTCCTAAGGTTGTTCCCCTTAGTGGCAAGAAGGGTGAGGCAATTCCAGGTAGCACAGCCAGTCCTGATCAATTTCAGAGGAAAATGGGATCTTTCTGTGACCCTTTTAGGTACGAGGAAATCTTCCCCGACATTTCCCTGGGCTCCTTCTCTTTGTGTTTCATTAGCCCAGAACTGGGTCCCTGCCCAGACGTAAATCCATCTCAGGAGGGGACTTGCTTGGATTTATCCTCTTCATCTGAGAAGCTGATCACCGTGGCTTTTCTAACAAGCACATGGGAAACTGGTATTCTCATGTGGGTGGGAGAGAGAGTTGGTACAGTTATCTGATATTTTTCTTTTTTAAAAACATTTATTGATCTGTCTGTGTTGGGTCTTAGTTGTGGCATGTGGCCTTCTCATGTGGCATGAGGGTTCCAGCGTGTGCAGGCTCTGTAGCTGTGGCCCACAGGCTTAGCTGCCCAGCAGCACGTGGGATCTTAGTTCCCTGACCAGGGACTGGACCCTTGTCTCCTGCTTTGGAAGGCAGATTCTAATGATTGAACCGCTGGGGAAGTCCTGGTATTTTTCAAAACATAAAAATGACACACATTTTTTGAATCATCACTCCTAGGCATCATTGCTACAGAATTAATGGCACCTTGTATGAAAGCCATTTATGAGGATATTTACTGAAATGGTGCTTATTTTAAAAACTGGATATCCTTTGAATATCCATCAGTAATGAAATAATATACTCACTCAATGCAATATATAGAAGTAGTTTCAAAAAAGTCCCTAAGACATTAGAGAGCAAAAAACAGTAGCAAAAATTGGAGCAGAGAAAGAAAGCAAAATTATTAAAAATTAAAATTTATTGTGTCTATGGTGTGCTGACTTGCCCTTTTGTGTTACCACTCGGCTTTTTTCAGTCAGTCGCTGCCCTCCAAGGGAGCGAAAATGAAAAGAATCAAGTTATAAGTGGCTGCATTTATGTTAGAAACACAGACTAACTGGGGCTTCCCTGATAACTCAGTTGGTAAAGAATCTACCTGCAATGCAGGAGACTCCAGTTTGATTCCTGGGTCAGGAAGATCTTTTAGAGAAGGGATAGGCTACCTACTCCAGTATTCTTGGGCTTCCCTGGTGGCACAGCTGCTAAAGAATCCCCCCTGCAATATGGGAGATCTGGGTTCAATCCCTGGGTTGAGAAGATCCCCTGTAGAAGGGAAGGGCTACCCACTCCTGTGTTCTGGCCTGGAGAATTCCATGGACTTCACAGAAGAGTCAGACACAACTGAGCGACTTTCACTTCAGACATACCAACTACAGCTATTTGCATACAAATACACAGAAATGATACTCAAAGGATTCCTGAGGAATATGTAGATTATTCTTTCTCTTTTATGTTTGACTTTTTTTCTTCACAATCGACGGTGCTGAAGTGAGCGCTGTTTCTTTCTTTTCTGATTTCAAATATATTGCGATATAATTTCATCATATAAATTGCACCTACTTCGAGTGTATGGTCAGAGGAGTTTTGACAAATATGCACATCTGTATAATCATCACTGCAATCAAGACATAGAACATCATCCCTAAAAGTTTCTCTGAGTCTCTTCCCAGTCAATCCACCCACCAAGGGCCAGTAACTATTTTCTGCTTTTTACCACTATAGATTAAATTATATTTTCTAGATCATCATGGCGGAGAAGGCAATGGCAAGCCACTCTAGTACTCTTGCCTGGAAAATCCCATGGACGGAAGAGCCTGGTAGGCTGCAGTCCGTGGGGTCGCTAAGGGTCGGACACGACTGAGCGACTTCACTTTCATACATTGGAGAAGGAAATGGCAAACCACTCCAGTGTTCTTGCCTGGAGAGTCCCAGGGACGGGGGAGCCTGGTGGGCTTCCGTCTATGGGGTCACACAGAGTCGGACACGACTGAAGTGACTTAGCAGCAGTAGCAGCAGATCATCATGGAAATAGAATACAGAGTGCGGACTCTTCATCCTGCATAAAGACATTGAGATTCATCAATGTTTTGCATATATCAGTTAGTTCACTCCTTTTTGTTACTGATTAATTAATTCCATTGTTTGAGTAAATGTGCTTAGTCGTGTGGACTCTTAGGACTCCATGGGTTGTAGCTCGCCAGGCTCCTCTGTCCAGGCAAGAGTACTAAAGGTTGCCATTCCCTCCTCCAGAGGATCTTTCTGATCCAGGGATTGAACCCATGTCTACCTCCATTGCAGGTGGATATGAGTTGTATATTCATTCAACTTCTGGTGGATTTTTGCATTAAGTTTTTGGCTGTTAGGAACAGAGTTGCTGTGAACGCTCAGGTGCTAGTATTTGTGTGCACACATGTTTTTACTTATCTTGGCATCTCTCTCTCTCTTTTAGAGATGGAGTGAAATTATTCCCAGAAGCCTCCCAGCAGATTTTCACTTGTGTAGCGTTGGCTACTCCTGGTTCATCTTCACACCCCCAGTCCAATTACTTGAAAGAGGGATGGGGTCACTTTGAAGCAGTCAGTTCTCACCCTTTGAAGCTGGGGGCCGAGGTCCTTTCTGGATGGAGCAAACTGCTTCCTGAAATAAAATCAGGGTCCCACAAACACAGGGAGAAAGGGCGGGATGGATGGCTCTTGGGTAGGAAGTCAACATGTCTGCCTCTGTACTTTCTCCATGAGTGTTTTCCCTACAGAATACAGTAGTAGCCTTACGTGTATATATAGTATATATTGCTGCAAGAGCCTTTCCTCAGCATGAAGGTGCTCGCGCAGATCTGTGGCTGACGGATCCTCAACTCAGTCCTAGAAATAAGCCCAGAAGAAGAAAGCATATAAAAAACCGTGACAGAAAGAGACTTGCCCCGAGGAATAGGCTGTGAGGGTGAGAGAGTCATCTGCAGAGACTTTTACCAACTGCTTGCCAGATGTGGGCCTGCCCTGGGCGGAGGCACAGCTGCTCTGCCCCACAGTAAATCAGATGTGAGAGGCAAGCGCCATCTGGCACAGAAGCTTGGCAGAGCCTGGGAAGAGAAGTTAACTTGCATGTGAAGTTACGATTATTGTGGATTTGCATGAGTGGAGCCGACACCTGCAGCCAGGTGAGCTGCCTCCTTCCCTCAAGGGGCTCCTCTGCTGCTGTGGCCTCAGGGCAGCCGAGGAGGGCCCTCTCCCCAACCCAGCACAGCTCTCCCAGTCTGGGGAGTCAGGGCTGGCCCCGCTAGAGCAGCTCTGGCCCTTTAAGCAGCCCTCATCTGACACTTCTTCCCGACATCAACCCTCCTTGCCTTGGGTTCTTTTCCCAAGAGCCGGTCTCCCTTACTTGCCGAAGGGCTTCCCTGATAGCTCAGTTGGTAAAGAATCCACCTGAGATGCAGGAGACCCCGGTTGGATTCCCGGGTTGGGAAGATGCCCCTGGAGAAGGGATAGGTGACCCGAGGCCAGGCTACTTGCCAGGCTTCTCAAATGCAGGGACCAGATCTTATTTACTTTGCTTCCCCTCTCTGCTCTTAGCATCCTTCCTTGAACAAAGTAGATGCTCAACAAGTGAAAATGTCCTTGGCATAGGTCAGGACAAGAGGGAAGGACTATGGCGGTAACATTTCCACCTTCCACTCTCTGCATCCTTTTCCAGAAAACTGTTTGGTAGCTGAGTGGTAAAGAACCTGTCTGCTAGCGCAGGAGACAGAGGTTCGATCCCTGATTCGAGAAGATCCCCTGGAGAAGGAAATGGCAACCCACTCCAGTATTCTTGCATGGAGAATCTCATGGACAGAGGAGCCTGGAAGGCTACAGTCTATGGGGTCAGAAAAGAGTCAGACACAAATTAGCGACTAAAACAAACAACTGGATGATACTTGTTGGTTGGTAGTGTCTGAGAAAGACCCTGGTGTGGAGCCCTATACCACGATCACAGAGAGCAGAGCCCAGAACCAAAGTCATCTTTGGAACTGACTGAACCCCATTGTAACCTTTGCCAAAAGCCGCCCTGATCCTTACCAGCCAGCTCGCTGACCCCATATTATGCAAAAACACCCACCCTGACATAATGCTCTAACCAAGCACGCAATGCCACCCTTCCAACAGGGATTTCCTTTGTCTTGAGGCTGTAAAAATCAGCTACTAACCCAGGAAAAGCATCGGCTCCCCCTTGAGCCGGCCGCTGTCCTAAGAGCGGCTCTCCTCACTCCGTCAGGAGGTTGGCCCGCGGTGCTGGCAGTGCCCTCTTCAGCTCTGCTCTTTGTTCCTAATAAACCCACTCCTTACTCCAATGCTCTGTGTCTGGAAATTCTTTTCCAACCCATGCTTGGGCTCCCATGACACCAGCAAGTTCTTCTTTAGTGGACCTTTCAGTCTTTACCCCGGCCCTGAAACATCTTGGCAGCCCTAATTCTCCATTATCCACTACTAACAATCATAAATGGAACCAGAAGGCACCTTGGAGGTGAGCATTTTACATACAGAAGCCTAGAGTTGAAGGTCTTGCTTGGCCATGTTGCTAGTGGGTGGCAGAACAGATGTGCTGTGCTTAGTCACTCGGTTGTGTCCGACTCTTTATGATCCCGTGGACTGTAGCCCACCAGGCTCCTCTGTCCATGGGCATTCTCCAGGCAAGAATACTGGAGTGGGTAGCCTTTCCCTTCTGCAGGGGATCTTCCCAACCCAGGGATTGAACCCAGGTCTCCCGCACTGCAGGTGGATTCTTTACTGTCTTGAGCCACCAAGGAAGGCAAAACAGATTACCTACCTTATTTCTTATAACCCACCTTATTCCTGCAAATGACTAAGTTTTCAAGGTTAACTAAAACACAAGATAGCAAAATGACGAAGAAGAGCAAAAACGGAAAGCAAATAGCTTAAGAAGACCTGGGAATGAAGTCAAAACAGAAACATATACCAAGGAGATTGCAAACCACAAACCTGGCTCTAAAGATCTGTTTGTTAAAACAGAGGCGATCAGGTCAGACACAAAACCCACTATATGCATGAAAGAAAAATAGCCCAGAGACGTCCAACCCTTGTTGGTGCCAGTGCCTGACAGGCATCACCTATAAAAATAGCTTTGTGTGTTGTAATGAAAGTCCTCAACAATATCCCAAAGGTGTACAGAGAAAGCTTCCCTGAGTCCGGGACTGGTGGCTGGTGTAATACATCCCAGAAACAGCATTTTATTGTGGGCGTGGGGGAGACTGAAAATCAAAGCCAGGATCTGTAGTTGAGGGGAAAAGCTCGCCAAATCAAAATGTGAGAGAATTTTAATTCAGAGTTGTGTGACATCAGGAGTATAATAATAATTACTGTTTGTAATTGTGACCCAGAGGCACTGTAGATCCTGAAGTGTTTTCTGAATCATCTAAGAGAAGTTTTCTAAAAAAAGTTTAATCTGGTTTCTTGTTAATTTAGCACTTAATTAGGTACTGTCATCTGCTCTAGCTGTTATTTCATATACTTGTTTTATCCCCTTCAGTCCGACTGTCATTTCTTTGAGGGCTTTGGTCCATGTAGAGAGCAAGTACCATGTTACTTAACAAATGCAGTTTGGGTCCTTTAGGTTGACTGTGGAGGGAAACCTCCCCATAAGGAGGGACAGCTGGACTTTTCAGCTGATTCTTCTGAGCTCTGTGGATGCATACTGCTTCTCTCACAGGAGCGGGAGGGGCACTGCTCCTCTAGTAATAGCATCCCTTCATTCCAGTCCCCTAGTACCTTTGAGAATAATCTGGAATATTAAATAAGACTTGTAAAAGGCTTGGGGAAAATAATTACAGTTAGTGACCTGAAACCAAAGAATCTTAGTTACCATTACCAACATCAACAGTGTAACACAGGGATCAAGAGCCCAGATTTTGGAGTCAGACTACCTGGGTTCCAATTCTAGCCCCACCATTTGCTGTTCAGCCTTGGGCGGGTTATTTAAACTGTGTGTGCCTCATTTTTCTCATCTGCAGAAAGACAACAGTGCTACTTAAAGAGGCGTGTGAGGATTAAGCACACACTTCTGACAATGTCTGTACAGAGTAAATATGTGCAGACAACTAATATTATAACTGAGCACTTTTCATAGTCAGACACTTTATATGTATTATCTCAGTCTTCACGTAATGCCCTCATCCAGTGGTTGTCAGAGTTTTTGGTCTCAACCTCTTTATGCTCTTAAAATGTATTAAGATTTTTAAAGACTATTAAAAATTTATTAAGATAACACCCTAGCCTATGTTGTCAGAGCTCTTACTGGCCACAGAGATCTTGGCCTGATCCGAAGCCCACTGTGGCATGAACACTGCCTTGTAAGGGGGATCCTCTCTCCTCTGGCTGGCTGTCAGCGATGTTGGTGACTGTGAGTTGGTCCCTTCTAGAGAGGTGAGTTGCTTGAGGCATTATCCATGCATCTCAGACCCTTATATGCTTCTCTTTGACCACGGAGGCCACACGTTCATAGGTCTGTGACCATAGTCACCACTCACATGTCAATCTTTATCTTGCCCACAGGGCTTCCCTGGTGACTCAGTGGTAAAGAATCTGCCCGCCAGTGCAGGAGACACAGCTTCAATCTCTGGGTCAGGAAGATCCCTTGGAAGAGGAAATGGCAACCCACTCCAGGATTCTTGCCTAAGAAGTCCCATGGACAGAGGGGCCTGGCAGTCCATGCAGTCTCAAAAAGTTGAACATAATTTAGTGACTAAACAACAGCAATCCTGCCCGCAGCAGTGTTCAGTTGGGAACAAGAAGCACAAGTTAGGGATGGTGGCAGTGGTAATCTTGTGGGATAAAGACACACAAAAGCCCAAGGCAAGTCGATACATAGAGTGATTCTTCAAAGCCATATTATTTTGTTGTAGTCAAAAAAAAATAAATAAAAAAAAGAATAAATATGCATGTGCCTCACCAACCAGAATTGACAAATGTTAATATTCTGTCATATTCATCGTAGATCTATTTAAATAAATGAAATAGAACATCACAAACAAGACTGAAGTCTCTCTAAGCTATATCCTTTAAGAATTCATTTCACAGATATGTTGAAGGATGGCAGTGAGGGAAGGGCAGGGAAGGACAGTTACTCTCTCCTCTTCCCAGCGTTCAGCTCTCCCCAGACTTGACTGTCCCATTCAGCAAACAGAAAGCACAATGAGTGCATAAATGCTCCTTGGAAGGCCGTTTAGCAGTTGATCTTTCCCCAGCCCACACCAGAACCACTCCGCATCCCAATATGCCAGTCGCATGCAGGATTCTTTTTGAAAGGAGTCCTGGAAACTGGTGCAGGGGTTCTGGAGGCCGCTGTGGTTCGGACGGCTTCCTGGGTGGGGTGGCCTTGAATGGCAGGGGCACAAAATGAGGGGCAGGGTAGGGGTAGCACTCTTTGGGAAAGACAAGTGGGCCAGGTGGGTGGTGCAGTGGTGGGGGAAGGCTGGAAGAATTTAAAGGCAGCAGAGATGGCGCACTTTGATCTGTCCATCTCTCTCTTTCACAATTGCATGTAAGAGAGGCTAGTACAGTCAGGAGATCAAATCAGTCAAAATCAACCCTGAATATTCACTGGAAGGACAGATGCTGAAGCTGAAGCTCCAATCCTTCGGCCACCTGGTGTGGAAAACTGACTCACTGGAAAAGACCCTAATGCTGGGAAAGATTGAAGGCAAAAGGAGAAGGGGGCAACAGAAGATGAAATGGTTAGATGGCATCACTGATTCAATGGACATGAATTTGAGCAAACTCCAGGAAATGGTGGAGGACAGAGGAGCTGGGTGGGCTACAGTCCATGGAGTCTCGAAAGAGTCGGACATGACTTAGCGACTAAACAACAACAGCAAATTGGAAACTATGATTTTCCAGATCTAGTTGCATTTCATGGGGATTTCGATGCTCCTTATAAACTGAGTTTCTGTGCACTGCCATGGCTGTTCATTCTTCCTTGTCTGGTTGGAGTTATGGGGCCTTAGCAATGCCCACACGGATGACTTGGTCACACAAATTGGCAGTTGTCTGAGTCTGTAGTCAGGAGTGAGAGAGAGCACAAGCCAGCCAGTCTTGCTCTTTTTCTCTTCCCAATCTCTCCAGTAAATCAACCTGCCTGACATTTTTTTTTCCCTGCCGCATCTGAATCTAATGCCCTTAGCCTAGAAATTTCCATTATATCACTCAGGGCATGGCAAGAGCAATGGGTGTCTCTGATTAGTGAAGCTGAAGAGCAGAAATGAATCACCAGACCTTTGTATTCTAGAACATGGGTCTGGGATGAGTGAATGCAGGAGGTCGGTCAAAACACAGCCCCGGGTGACTCAATTCTTAAATGATTTAAAATCAACATAAGCCTGGGGACTTATTGTGAATAAATATCACCATTTAACAGGCAATAAGGAGAGGGGTGAGGTGGTAGGGCTAGGGAAGGGGCTGGGGAGACACCTGCTCCTGGTGATCTTTGGCTCAGTTTCCCTCGCTGTAAAATGAAGCCACTCGTCATGATCTGCTCTCAGGAGGCTGTCACTGTGAGCCATATGATTTAGAAAGTGGCTTGCTGCTCTTGCTAAGTTGCTTAGTTGTATCGGGCTCTCTGCGACCCCATGGACAGTAGCCTGCCAGGCACCTTGCCAGTGGAGTTCTCCAGGCAAGAACACTGGAGTGGGTTGCCATGTTTTCCTCCAGGAGATCTTGCCAACCCAGGGATTGAACTCGCATCTTTTACGTATCCTGCAGCGGCAGGGGGGTTCTTTAGTGCCACCTGGGAAGCCCAAAAGTCAGGCTTCTCTGTCTGTGGAATTCTCCGGGCAAGAGTACTGGAATGGATTGCCATTCCCTTCTCCAGCGGATCTTTCAACAAATTAAAGGCAACTTCACAGCATCAAGCATTGGACTTTATACCATGCAAGGAGGAAATAGCAGAACTAGTCTCCAACTAAACTTCCAACCAGGGATGCAGGAATGACTTCGACTCTTCTCAGAAAACGGGAAAGGATACAGGGGCTCTTACGAGCCAACTGGAATAAAAGCTAGCACGCTCAACTTTCTATCATTTGAGGATCAGGTAGAGCAGGAGAGAATTCTAAGGACATCTTCAGAATGGAAGAAAGTGCAGGAATTTGCATAAACTGATAATAGGCTTAGAAGGACATTTAAAGGCTGCTGGATCCAACCCCAATCCAGATCTTCTGCCCCGCTTATTCCATCATCTGATTGTGGTGCCTTTGCTTGAAAGCTTCCAGTGACAAGGAGTTTCCACCTCTTAAGGTAGCCTTTCTTCCTTTGAGTATCTTGCATCATTATAGATTGTTTAGGACTCTCCATCATGAAACATTGTTGAAATAAGTCCACTTGTCTCCTAAGCCATCCTCTTTGGATCTGCCAGTTGGTCTGGGTCCCTGATGAGGTGTATCAATCAGCGCTCTCAGTTCAGTTCAGTCGCTCAGTTGTGTCCGACTCTTTGTGACCCCATGAATCGCAGCACACCAGGCCTCCCTGTCCATCACCAACTCTCGGAGTTTACTCAAACTCATGTCCATCGAGTCAGTGATGCCATCCAGCCACCTCATTCCCTGTCGTCCCCTTCTTCTCCTGCCCCCAATCCCTCCCAGCATCAGGGTCTTTTCCAATGAGTCAACACTTCACATGAGGTGGCCAAAGTATTGGAGCTTCAACTTTAGCATCAGTCCTTCCAACGAACACCCAGGATTGATGTCCTTTAGAATGGACTGGTTGGATCTCCTTGCAGTCCAAGGGACTCCCAGAGTCTTCTCCAACACCACGGTTCAAAAGCATCAATTCTTCAGTGGTCAGCTTTCTTCACAGTCTAACTCTCACATCCATACATGACCACTGGAAAAACCATAGCCTTGACTAGACGGACCTTGGTTGGCAAAGAAATGTCTCTGCTTTTTAATACGCTGTCTAGGTTGGTCATAACTTTCCTTCCAAGGAGTAAGTGTCTTTTAATTTCATGGCTGCAGCCACCATCTGCAGTGATTTTTGGAGCCCCCGAAAATAAAGTCAGCCCCCTGTTTCCACTCTTTCCCCATCTATTTCCCATGAAGTGATGGGACCGGATGCCATGATCTTAGTTTTCAGAATGTTGAGCTTCAAGCCAACCTTTTCACTCTCCTCTTTCACTTTCATCAAGAGGCTTTTGAGTTCCTCTTCCCTTTCTGCCATAAGGGTGGTGTCATCTGCATATCTGAGGTTATTGATATTTCTGCCAGCAATCTTGATTCCAGCTTGTGCTTCATCCAGCCCAGCGTTCCTCATGATGTACTCTGCATAGAAGTTAAATAAGCAGGGTGACAACGTACAGCCTTGGCGTGCTCCTTGTCCTGTTTGGAGCCAGTCTGTTGCTCAGTGCCCTACAGGGTCCTAACCGCCTGTGAGAGGCTGGGTCGCGCGCCCTTTTTTCCCGCCCTCACCTTTGTGCTGTTCAGAGGGAGGGTGAGCAGGGAACCTGGTGATGATAATGGCTTGCAGAAGAGACAGGGCCCTGCCTTTTTAGCTTTAACCTCCACACTCGCCCTTTTACCGTCTCTCTACGGGGGCTGTAGGCCTGGTTTCTCTGTTTGCGGTCATTGCAGAGTTGAACGTTGTACAGATGCTGGTTGATGATTATCGTCTACAGCCGAGACTCTCCCAGGTGAGCGCTGACAGGGTCAGGGCAGGTCAGGAGGTATGTCCCGGCCCCACACTGCATGATTTCTCAGTGCAGCGGTTCTGCAGGGCGGCCCTTGGGCCAGCAGCATTAGAACTTCTTGGACCTGGGAACACATTAGAAACGCCAACTACGGTGTTGTGGCAGTCCAAGCAGCGGTTGGAAAAGAATTCCAGACACAGAGTATTTTAGAAAAGAGAATTTATTGCAAACCAAGGGCTGAGGTAGTGAGGGGTGCTGCGAGGACAGTGGGCTGACTACCTGACAGATCAGGGAGCGCTCACCCCTATTGTGGGCTTGTGGCCAGTTTTTATAGTCTCAAGACAAAGAAAATTCCAATGGGGAGGGGAGGCATGAAGTCATGGTTGGGGGTCTTTGGGTACCCACTTGGCCTAAAATGGAGGCAGGAGCTGGCTAGTTAGGGACAGGATGGCTCATGACAATGGTTGCCACGGAGCTTGGCTAATTCTGGATTTATTGCCCTATGACCTCCACCTAGGGCTCCACGTATAGGACCTCACCCCAATCCTGTTGTATCAGATACTTCTGGGCTGCAGGCCCAGTGGTCTGTTTTAACAAGCCCTCCTGGTGATTCTGATTTGAAACCCACAGATAGAGGGGGTGCTGCTGCCCCACCCACCCACCCACGTGTAGCCGGTGTGCTCATCCCTAGCTACCGCAAGGCTGCCAAAGCCTCCGGATGGGTCCCTTCTCACGAGAATTACCCCCAGCCAGACAGAAACCTACTTGTTATGAGAGGTAATGCAGCGTACCCCCTTTTCTGTCCGGAAACTGATGACTGGTACAAGGTAGGAAAGGCTGGCTTGTTGTCTCCAGAGAGGCCCAATCTGTGCTCCCAAGCTCCCATGGGACCAGGCTGAAACTGAGACCACCACTGTGCCGAAGCTCCCTTTCTCTGTGGTCTCCTGCTGGCTCCTCTCTGCCTCTGAGAGCATTTTCTCAATAAATGATTTTCACGAGCAACCTCATCACAAGCTGTGCTGCTCAGCAGCTTGACTCAATCACCCATGTGAGTTAAGACAATCACCCAAGTAAAGGGAAGAATCCAAGGATTTGTGAAGACGTTTAAGAGCCCCATATGGGGACCTAAACATATCTAGGTAACTAGGGGAATGTGCTTTTTACTAGCCTTTCCATGTAGACATGGCCTGAGAGATGCTCCGCCAGATGCACAGGGAGCTCTGTGGACAGAGTTGTGACCATGAATTTCTTTAGCACAGGGAGATGGCTGACCCAGTGCTCATAAAATAAGGGCTTCTTCACAGATGGTGCACTGGTAAAGAATCTGCTTGCAAATTCAGGAGATTCAGGAGACACAGGTTCAATCCCTGGGTGGGGAGATTTCCCTGGAGTAGCCAGGCTTCAGCAATACGTGAACCGTGAACTTCCAGATGTTCAAGCAGGTTTTAGAAAAGGCAGAGGAACCAGAGATCAAATTGCCAACATCCACTGGATCATGGAGAAAGCAAGAGAGTTCCAGAAATACATCTATTTCTGCTTCATTGACTATGCCAAAGCCTTTGACTGTGTGGATCACAATAAACTGTGGAACATTCTGAAAGAGATGGGAATACCAGACCACCTGACCTGCCTCTTGAGAAACCTGTATGCAGGTCAGGAAGCAACAGTTAGAACTGAACATGGAACAGACTGGTTCCAAATAGGAAAAGGAGTACGTCAAGGTTGTATATTGTCACTCTGCTTATTTAACTTCTATGCAGAGTACATCATGAGGAACGCTTGGCTGGAAGAAGCACAAGCTGGAATCAAGATTGCTGGGAGAAATATCAATAACCTCAGATATGCAGATGACACCACCCTTATGGCAGAAAGTGAAGAGGAACTCAAAGGCCTCTTGATGAAAGTGAAAGAGGAGAGTGAAAAGGTTGGCTTGAAGCTCAACATTCAGAAAACAAAGATCATGGCATCTGGTCCCATCACTTCATGGGAAATAGATGGGGAAACAGTGGAAACAGTGTCAGACTTTATTTTTTGGGGCTCCAAAATCACTGCAGATGCTGATTGCAGTCATGAAATTAAAAGGTGCTTACTCCTTGGAAGGAAAGTTATGACCAGCCTAGATAGCATATTAAAAAGCAGAGACATTACTTTGCCAACCAAGGTCCGTCTAGTCAAGGCTATGGTTTTTCCCGTGGTCATGTATAGATGTGAGAGTTGGACTGTGAAGAAAGCTGAGCGCCAAAGAATTGATGCTTTTGAACTGTGGTGCTGGAGAAGACTCTTGAGAGTCCCTTGGACTGCAAGGAGATCCAACCAGTCCATTCTAAAGGAGATCAATCCTGGGTGTTCATTGGAAGGACTGATGCTAAAGCTGAAACTGCAATACTTTGGCCACCTCATGGACGAGTTGACTCACTGGAAAAGACTCTGACACTGGGAGGGATTGTGGGTAGGAGGAGACGGGGATGACAGAGAATGAGATGGCTGGATGGCATCACCGACTCAATGGACATGAGTTTGAGTAAACTCCGGGAGTTGGTGATGGACAAGGAGGCCTGGCGTGCTGTGGTTCATGGGGTCGCAAAGAGTTGGACACGACTGAGCGACTGAACTGAACTGAGGAAATGGCAACCCACTTCAGTATTCTTGTCTGGAAAATCCCAATGGACAGAGGAGCCTGGCGGGCTATACATAGTCCATTAGGTGGCAAAAGAGTGGGACACGACTTGAGCACACACGTACACATGCAATGCTAGAAATGACAGGGAGAACATTTGGCAAAACCGACAGACTCAATAAAATAAGAGGCTACTATCACATGTTAGTAGCCTAATAAGCAATCCGATGCTTTCATCAGCTTCACGCTTCGCTGTGTTTGCCTGGAACAGAGTGGAGCTTTGACAGTTATCTGGAGTATTCGGGCCACGTGGCTTTGGGGATCAATGGGGGCCTAAGACCACGTCAAGCCTCTAGAGGTCGGGGCTCACACACCCGGTGCTCACAGACTGCTGTGGGGAGGGGTGGCGTTACGTCCCTGGTCGGGGGTCTTTTGGCGCCACTTTGCCTGGTGTGGAAGCAGGAGCCGGCTGCTTAGGGAATGAGACAGGAGGATGGGGAGGCCTCGCCTTCGGAAGGTAAGGCGACTTCCCACGCGGTCAGGCTGGGACACTTCTGCATCCTCCGAGCACTCGTTTGACTAGCTGGGTGGATAGGATGCTGAATTTCTCGGTCCCTTCTGATGCTGGAGGCGTATTTAGCCCAGACCCCCTGGAAGTCTGCTGACTTGTAGACACAGAGTCTCTCAGCTGTGGTGTGTAGCCACGACCTTTTGTGCTTGGCTCAGTGAATCATGCTATTCAGCAAGTGCTTTCACTGAATCCTCATTATGTACCAGACAATGTACCAGGTACTGGGGGTGGAGAGATGAAAGATGCAGACAGTCCTTGATTTCACGGGGTGGCGGGGGGGGGTGGCATAGGTGAGGGACAGTTTGGTAAGTGTTGAGGAAGCCCGCACCGCAGCTGGTGGCTGACTGGGAGAGGGGCTGGCGTGATTCGTGAATAATTCTGATGGATAAGAAGAAAGGGCCAGACAAGAGGGAAAGGGTGGGGTGGGGAGAGAGGAAGCTGGGCTAAAAATCATTGCAGGTAGCGGGACCAGGGAGCAGGGTGAAATACAAGCAGATTCTTCTGGCCGAAGCGCCGGGTGGGTGTTGTGGTGAGGGTCGGGGGTTGAAGGGGTGGGATGGAGTAGGGGGTGGACCAGGAAGGAACAGCAGCAGGGTCCAGTTTGGGGCCAGAGGCAGGCCCAGAGGACTGGGGGTCTAGCTTGCCACGGAGCACCGCGGACTTTATCCAAAAGGCTGCGGGAGTCAGGAGGGCAGTAATCAGAGGAGCGATGACGCAGATTTTAGAAATGCAGCATGGAGGATGAACAGAGGGAAGCTGGTAGTGACTCCAGGGTGAGCAGGTTGGAGACTCACGCTGCAACCCAGGAGAGAAGTGGTGAGAGTGTGAATAAGGTGGTGTGCCTTTACTTTGGACCAGAAAGAGTTTTTTAAAATCCCAACTCCTCCTAATAGTAGCTGTGTGACCTACGCCGAGTTACCACACTCCTTCGCATCTCACTTTCCCCATACGTAAGACGGTGACGTAGTCGCTAAATTGCATCTGACTTGTGCCCCCATGAGTACGGCCCTCCAGGCTCCTCTGTTCATGGGAATTCCCAGGCAAGGGTACTTCCTTTCCTCATGAGCTTGTGGTGACTCGCTGTAAAGAGCTTGGTACAGTGCGTAAAACACAGTGATCACTAAAAACTGGCGTCCTTACTCTTGTTCTTAAGCGTCCATCCTGATTTGGATAGTCCCCCTAAAAGCAGGCCCTGAAACACAGACTCGGGGGCAGGAAGTTTGCCTGGGAGCTGATCCCAGGAAGCACAGGTGAGTGATGGGGGACAGTGAGACGGCAGTGAGGAAGCTCACTGAGGGACGTGCCGCTGTGGGCAGCTCGGGTCTGGATTCTCTCGCAGCTCTCAGGGAAACTGTACAGATCACAGCTCAGAGTTGTCCTTCCAAGGGATGGGAAAGCCGGGGTATTTATTCACCAACGCCTGTCCCTGATGAGCTGAGGGTTGCCTCTGCAGGTCTTGAATCCCCGGTGCTTCCAGATTTCTCTGTGCACAGTTTGAATAAACTTCTGTGGGCCCAAACGCTGGTGGGGCCCCAAGCTCTCAGCAAAGTCTCAGGCCGCAGAGGCCAATGTCTGGATGGAGACTCATGTGGCAAGCAGAAGCTGGAGCGAACACAGGGGGCTGCGGTGGGGATATAAGCAGGGACTCCTACTTGTTGCAGTGGAGCGAAGGAACAGTTCAACAATAGCTGGGAAATGGAATCAATGGATCTTGGTGAGCAGAAGTAAGAAATTTGGTGGCATCTTAAAATGACTTTAGTGTTTAGTTTAAATACTTAAAATGACTTTAATATTTGGTCTAAATACCAAGTATTTAGCTTGGTCTGAAAAGTGCAGAGTTTAAAAAAAGTGCCAGAGGGGTAATTTTTCGTAATGATAGCCGCCGGGAAGGGAGAATGATTTTGATTTGGACATGTTGAGTCAGAGGTATCTGAGATCTAGCCAAGTGTCATACTGGATTGGCAAACGGAATTTTCCTAATTCCCCCTTAAACTATGCAGGCTTCATTTTGATATGTTGAAATTTCTGAAACAAGTTTCATGGGAGCAAACCTCGCATTCTGCTGATGAGTGACAATTTCCCCCGCCCCCGCCACAGAAGTACATTTAATCTGGTGACTTAAGTAGATGGCTTTTAAACCAGCCCGTTGTCTCTTTCTGCCCGCTGTTCTCTTATTAGGTGACTTTGAACCTGTTGGCGAATTCCGCTGCAGATTATTTCCCTCTGAAGAAATGGAATGATAAATACTCTCTTGAGTTATTGCATAGCTGTTGAAAACTAGACAGCATTTTCAAAGCCCTTTGGAATTGTTGCAAAGCACAGTGCCCCATCGAGTACTATATTACTTTGCTTCAGTTTGCCTTCAAAACTTACAGCGTTCCAATTATCCTGTGGTTCCTGAATCCAGGACTAAAGTGAATATGTTTATTTTCTAAAGTGGAAATTTTAGATGATAAAAGCTTATATCTGCCAAGTGAGATAAACCAGATATTTAGCTAATTGTGGCACGGAACTCATCCTGATTTTATATACACACATATTTCTTTCTCTCCATGTACATGTATATTTGTATCTGGAGACATGCATCCTGTTTTCACTCTATTTCAGAATGTATTTTTCAATAGATGTGGAAACCACTTACATTTTAATTTTCTGAAGTGGTTTCTTTGATGGATATTTTATTATAGGAAGTGTAGGACATCCAAGTCAATGGGGCCAGACATAAAAAGTGAAATAGGTAAAGTCTGGCTCTAGTTCTCTTTCAAGGTGACCTCCCACGTCCCCAAGCACCTTCCAGGTCCCAGTGTTCACTTTGAAGGTACTCCAGGGTTGTAGGCCTCCACCTCCAAAGACAGATTTGTGGAACCATCACAAACGCCAAGGGCTTGTGAGTTTTCTGTGATGTTCTTTCGCCATACTTGCTTGTAGAGTGTTGCTTGTAAAGCCACACTTGCTTTCGCCATACTCGCATATGAGGTTCTGGTCTCCATAGTGAAAGTGGAAGAAACAAAGATTGCAAACCCACCTCTGAACAAGACCAAACATCCCGAGTTTGTTTTATCTTCCTGAGTGGATGGATGTATGTGTTAGCCGCTCAGCCCTGTCTGACTCTTTGTGACCCCATGGACCATAGACTGTCAGGCTCCTCTGTCCATGGGATTCTCCAGGTAAGAACACTGGAGTGGGTAGCCAAGCTCTTCTCCAGGGGATCTTCCTGACCCAGGGATGGAGCCTAGGTCTCCCACACTGCAGATAGGGCTGCACTAATAATTATAGTAGAGACTGGCTCCAGAGGGAGGCAAGGAAAGACGAAGGTAGGATGTTTTACTATAGGCCAGACATGGCCCTATGTGTTCTGTGTGTATATTATCTCATTTAACTTAATAAAGCAATATATTTCCTCAAAAATATGCTTGAGAATCAGCATTTCTCAAGAAAAAACAGGGAGCTTCTTTCCTCTAGCTCCTGTTTCTCTGAGAGTTCCTTTGGTGACTCTTAGATGACTTAGATGAGTACCCTTGTACCCTTCTCTCTCTCTCTTTTTTTCATTTAGACAATTTTAAGGGCTGAATTTGGTTTTAATTTTTTTTAAGTTCCAGGCAACATCAGGTCTTGTAATGGTCATTCCTCTAGGGAAAGATAGGACAGTAAAGTCAAAGAGATTTTGAAAACAAAATCTGGGGGTCAGTGAAACAAGTTTGCAGAGCACAAAATAAGATGACAATAACACCATTTTGCTTTTGAAGGAGAAGAGCTGGCAAATGCATTCAGAGATTGGATGCTTTTAGGCTGCTAATGAGGGATTATTCATTTTTCTGCTCTGCATTTGAAGAGACTGGCTCAAGAAGAAAGCTTTGGATGTTGGAATGGGAGGTCTAGCTGGGGTCTGGCCACATCCAGCATTTTGTTCCAGAAGCTGAGGTCTGCCTGGGCTGTTTGAGCTCGTCAGGTGCATTTTCAGCTCAAGTGCTGGCAGAAACCACTGAACTCTGCACAGGCCATGGGGAGCGAGGCGCTTGTGTGCGCCCACCCTGCTGTTCAGCTTGGAGCCACCACTGGTTTCAATTATGACTTCAACAGGCAGCTTTGAGGGCTCCACTATTCATTACAGCGCCTCACTCTCTATAATTAGTAATAAAGGAACAAGGCACTTCACAAATATAAAGTGCTAAACAATAATCAGGCAGTAAAGGCAGTGCATTAGGACTGTTCTACTTAACTCTTTGTTTCTTTCAAGTTAAAAAGAAAAAAAAAAATTTCATTATTTCATTTCATTTTCTTGCCTTGAATAATCTTGGTTAAATCTTACCCTGGCCACTTACTAGCTTTGTGACTTTTGGGTGTTTTACCTAAATTGTGTCCCTCTTCCTTATCTGTAAAATGGAAATAATGATATTTCCCATCTCGTGGGGGATGTTTGAAGATTAAATGAAATAATTCATGCAGAGTATCTTTGTAAGGAGCTCCACTCATATAGAAGCTCACTCAGGAAATGTTAGCCCTCATTATTAATTTCTAATAAAATAAATGCATAGAGTATAAGATAGGTATGTCTTTAGTGTGTGTGTGTGTGTGTGTTTAAAAACCTTTATTACATATATTTTCAAACACAAATACACTAACAGTTTAGTGTAAGTTTCTCCCCTCACATACACATAAACTCATGCTAGCACTGATCATGACCAATATGTTTTCAATCTTGTTTCATGTAGCCTTGTGCTTTCTTCTAGAATATTTTAAAACACATCCCAAGCATCATTTCACCCATAAGTTTGAGTTTCTTTTTGGTAGTAAAATCCTTAATATTTAAGCTAAGAGCTTCTTGAGACTATCTCATCTTAATCTTGATCCCCAGTTCTTAGGAGCTACAGCAGTTAGTAAAAGCTTTACAGAGGTTTGTTTAATTAGTGAAAGAACAGTCCAAACTGTTTTCCTCCACTTTTTAGTAGATGCTCCATAAACATTTGTTGAGTAAATAAATGAGGGCAGGAATTTTCTAGCATGCCTGATGTATATGGAGAGGCATTTGTTTTACAAAAGCAACCAGTATACTTGACTGAGGCGCCAACACTTGAAATCCCACAGGTTTAAAGTTGCTGTGAACACTAATAATGCCCAAATAATTAGCACTTGAAAAAAAGTTTAATTCTGCTACTCAGATTATTTGTGAAAGCCTGACAGTAGGCAACTGTAGGAAAAGCAATTAGCAGATTCTTCAAACACATGACAAATCCTTTATTACTGTGCTTATAAGTGACACGGTTTACAGAAAACCAAATGTAATTAAATAACAATTGAACTTGAAATCTACCACAGACTCAAGATATACAAGTTATACTTGGCCAGGCAAAACTTCTCAAACAGTAGGGTGTTTTGGGTGAAAGATAAATTTCCATTAAGTAATCCCAACATGTTTTTTTTTTTTTTTTTGTCTAACAGACAGTTCCTTTGGCAATAACTTCCACTTTAGCTTTTATTATATAAAAATATAACAAAATTTCATTATATACAAACATTACATTACACCATGTACAGGTTAAAAACACTAAGAAAATGGCAAGCTGCAAGGGAAATGAAAGTCAATAGCATGATAAGAAAAAATTAAATACTGCACACATTTCATAAAAATTACATTAACTACATTTTTGTTTGCAAATACCAAACAGTACCAATGCGATTGGAAATAGCTTCCAACAACTTCATTTTAAGGCACATCTTGCATATTCTATATACAACACTGAAACCGGTCAATAACTTAGGGACGTCTCTGGAGTGACCTGTGTATGAGTGACAACATGCAGCAAAGGTTTACACATTTTCATTGGCTTCCTTCTTTGGGGACAGGTACCTGCCAGGGGGAGACTGATACAAGGGCACCCCGATCTCCTGCAAGTCTGGGAGCCTCCCTGGACGAGGCGGGGAGAGCAGAGTGGCTGTCCTGTCATAATCTCTGTGCAGCACTTTCTCGTAGACGCTCTGCAGCCCCACGGTCTTGGGCAGCTGGGCCTGGTAATAGTTGTCCCTGCGCAGAGGATCCCGGGGCAGGGACGTGCTCTTGCAGAAGGTCGACATCTGGGCTGGGGGGTGAGTCGAGGCGTGTGTGCTGGGCCCTCCAGCGCAGGAAGGGCTCCAGCAGCGGTCGGAGTGGCCCAGGATCTTACACTCCGCGGTGCACGCCCACAAGCCTAACAGAAAAGAGAAACACAAGGGACAAACACAAGCACGATGGTTACTGAGGTTACACAAACGGTCAGGGTCAGGGCGGCTGAGAAGGGAAGCGTGTAAGAAGATGAACGCCCCGGTTCTAGATCTGAAATGAGCCCTGTTTCCTGTAAGGCCACCTTAATACGAAGCTACCTAGGCTTTAGGGAGGCAATAAATAAATAAAAGAATCCCCCTTCTCAGCTAGTAACCTAACAGGATGGGGGGGTTATTTAGGCCGTGGTGCTGTCTCCACGTGGCATTTTGGCATTCGCCGTTTGAGGCAGGCTGGAAACCGGAACTCAAGGACAGGAAAATGCGGGGACGTGGGAGCGGGGGTCTGGAAACCGAGATGCAGAAGAGAGACCCCGGCGGAAAGCAAGGGCGGGGGTTGGGGTGGGCGCTGAACCCGGCGTGAAGGGGAGCCCTCACCGCTCTGCATGTGGTTGATGAGGTCCTTCTTCAGAGCGTCCCCGCTGATGTCGGAATCGCTGTCGTTGAAATCACTGTCCCCTTTGCCGCTGTCTTTGCCGCTGAACTTCTCCGCTTCCCGGCCGGAGATGGTGTTGAAGGAATGTCCCTTCCAGACCGCCACAGGGGGCGCCGGCTCCTTGCCGAAGCCGGGGGAGGCGCCGTAGGGCTGCAGCCAGGGATGCGGGCAGCAAGCAGGGGGGAGGGTTGGACACAAAACAAAACAAAACAAAACAAAACACAAGTGCGACAGGTTAGGCGTCTCCCGCGCACGCACCCCCAGGCCCCTCCAGTCGCTTCCCCCAGCCTGTCCGCGGAGCACCGAGCGCGGCGCCCGGCCGAAGGAAGGCCTCACCTCGGCGTGCGCGCCGCGGAGCCGCTGCTGCCCCTCGAAGTGACAGGCGCTTTCCCCGGTGGCACCGCCGCCCTCCGAGCCCGGCACTTCGGCCGTGGCGGCGACCGCGGGCGGGGGCGCGTCGGCCGCGGGGCTGCCAAAGGGCGCTTTGCCGCTGCCAGGGAAGGTGAGCACGTCGAACATGTTGGGCCTGGGCCCGGCTCCCCGGGCGGCCTCCTCCGGGGAGCCGGGAGCCGAGGCTCCGCCGCCCGCCGCCCCGGGCCGCTCTTCCCGGCGGGGCCCCCCTTTGCGCACCTCCTTCTTGCGGCGGTTGCAGGTGGTGGCGATGGCGATGATGGCGGCCAGCAGCAGCGTGCAGCTCCCGGCCAGCACGATGATGACGATCAACGGCGTGTCCCACTGCAGCGCCGGCCCCGACGCCGCGAGCCGCGAGCCGGGCGGGCGAGAGCGCTCCGGGTTCCCCGCGCCGGCAGGGGACGCCAGCCCGCGTCCGCCGCCCGCCGTCACCACGAAGCTGACGGTGGCGGTGGTGGAGAGTGGGGGGCGGCCGCCGTCGGATATGACCAGCAGCGCCCGGAACACTCGGCCGGGCGGCTCCTGCGAGAGGTCGCCGGTGAGCACGATCTCCCCGGTGCGGCGGCCGATGGCGAAGGCTTCTCGCGGCTCCTGCTGCAGCAGGTCGAAGGCCAGCTCCCCGTTGGCACCTTCGTCTGCGTCCCGGGCCTGCACGCGCGCCACCGCCGTGTCCTTCGCTGTGCGCCCGGGGACCGCCACTTCCAGGGAGCCGTTGGCCGGCGCCGGGTGCACCAGGATCGGGGCGTGGTCGTTCTGGTCCAGCACCCGCACTTGCACCAGCGCACTGCTGGAGAGCTGAGGGGAGCCCCCGTCGCTCGCCTGGATGCGCACGTCGAGCTGGCGAAGCGTCTCGTAGTCGAAGCTGCGCAGCGCGTAGATGGCCCCAGTCACTGGGTCCACGGAGACGTAGGTGGACACGGCGCCCCCAGCCCGGCCCACCTCGGCCTCCAGCAGCCGGTAGGTGACCTGGCCGTTGCGGCCCAGGTCCGGGTCCCTGGCGGCCACCGTGGCCAAGTAGGCCCCGGGCGGGTTGTTCTCGCGCACCGACACCTCGTAGACCGGCCGCGTGAAGAGCGGCGCGTTGTCGTTCTCGTCGCCCACGCGCACCGTGTAGGGCCGCACTGTGCGCAGCGGGGGCGCGCCGCGGTCCTCGGCCACCAGCGTCAGGTTGTACTCGGAGATGCGCTCGCGGTCCAGGGACGCCGCGGTCACCACCAGGTAGCTGCCCGCGTAGGCCGGCTGCAGCCGGAAGTGCTCGTGCCCGTAGAGGGCGCAGCGCACCTGCCCGTTGGCGCCCGAGTCCCTGTCCGAGGTGCTGACCAGCGCCACCAGGCTCTCGCGCGCCGCCCCCTCCGGCACCAGCGAGACGGCGCCCGCCTCCGGCGTCCCAGGCCCAGTAGACGAGGTCGCCTCCGGCCCCCCAAGAGCGGCGGCGGCGGCGAAGGGCGAGGCAGCAGGCGCGCCCGGGGCGGCCAGCGGGGTGATGGAGATGTCCGGAGCGTTGTCATTGACGTCGCGGAGGCGCACGATGACCTTGCAGGTGGCGGCGCGGGGCCCGGGGCCGCGGTCCTGCGCCCGCACGTCCAGTTCGTAAGTGTCCTGGCGCTCGTAGTCTACGGGCCCCGCCAGGGTGAGGCGGCCGGAACGCGGGTCCAGGCGGAAGAGGCGACGCGCCTCGGGCGGGGTGCGGGCCCCGAAGGCGAACACCACGTCGCCGTTGGGGCCCTCGTCGGGGTCCGCCGCGTCCAGGTCTAGCAGGAGCGAGCCCACGGGCGCGTCCTCCGCCAGCTCCACCTCGGCCACGGCGCCCTGCGGGAAGGCCGGGCTGTGGTCGTTGGCGTCCAGCACGCGCACGCTGAGGGAGGCCGTGGCGGAGCGCGGCGGGCGGCCGCCGTCCTGGGCCAGCAGCCCCAGGCTGTAGCTGGCCTGGCTCTCGCGGTCCAGCTCCTGCAACAGCACCAGGTCGGCGCACTGGGCACCGTCCGCGCGTGTCTGCAGCTCCACGCGGAAGGGGCTGTGAGGCTCGGCCAGGCGCACGCTTTGCAGCCCGTTGGCGCCCACGTCCTCGTCCACCGGCACCTCCAGGGGGATGCGCGTGCCCACCGCCGCGCCCTCGGACACCTCCACGGGAATCTGGGCCCGGGGGAAGCGCGGCGCGTGATCGTTGATGTCCCTCACCTCCACCTCCACATGCACCAGTCGGAACTGCTCCTGGGAGAAGCTGACCACGTCGAAGGCCAGCACGCACTGAGGGGCCTGGCCGCACAGCCGCTCTCGGTCCAGGCCCGCGTCCCCGACGGTCAGCTGGCCGTCGCCCTCGCGCACTCGGATCAGCGAGCTGTTGAACTGTTTCATCAGGCGGAAGCTTGTGTCTCCGGACACTTTCATATGCAGGTCTTCGGCCAGGGTCCCGATGACCGTGCCGGGGGCATCCTCCTCGAAGGTGCTGTATCTCACAGTCTTGCTCTGGGCCACCGAGAGCACCCAGCAGAGGCTGAAGAGCTGCAAGGGGAAAAGGCAGGGGCTGCCCCCGCGCCTGGTTGGACTCATGCCGCCAGCCCCAAGCGCTATTCCAAAACGCTGAGCGAGCGATTTCCTCTGTGGTTTGCAGGTCCGGGCGTGAGTCCCAGGCTCCCGAGTGCACGCTTTTTTTTGCGAGCCGTGTGCAGGAGAAGTCTGCAGGCTGCAGCTCCGAGGCTCCGGCGGGCTCGGAGGACTCGTGGATCCCGCCCACACTCAGCACCTTCCCCTTCGCTCTTCGGGCTGGAGCTGCGCGGCTGTGAGCCGCCTCCGCTTTTATAGCCGCCGAAATGCAAATCACCCGAGCTGGGTAGCCAATGGCGGCCTGGCTCTAGCGCCGCCGCTACGCCAGCCGCCGACGATCCCTTTACGGTGGAGGGGCTTAGAGGGGAAAACAAGAAAGGGGAAAATAGAGAATCTTTCCTTTGTTTCTTTAACTCCTTCGGCTTTTTTCATCTCCTGTCAGCGCTCTGCATGCAGAGGAGTTGGCACAGGTCGCCGGCGTTACAGGAGCGGATGGTTCTGTTTGTTGTGCCTCTCCTGTACCGGCCGCTTGAACCGAGAGCAATCGCACTGGGATTTCGCCGTCGTGGCTCGAGACCGTACACCCACTCTGTGTGTGTGTGTGTGTTTGCACCCCGGAGGCTTTGAAATCGCTCGCGGCCGGCTGAGGCTCAGTTCGCCTTCTTTCCCAACTTCCCACGGCGCTCGGAAATAGCCTCTAGATTGAGGAGCCCGAAGGAGAAGGGGAAATTGATTTTATTCAAATTTGTGTACGCAATTGTGTTTTGCTCGTGTGAACCCCGGTGATCGGAGCTGCCCCTTCCTTTTCAGAAAAGAGCCCTGAGACGTGTTAGTATGCATGTCACTGTCCAAATGGCTTTCTTAAGCCCTGGGCGCTAGCAGGCAAGGAGGAAAGAAAAAAAAAAGTTCCAAATAGGATTTAGCATAAGCTTGAGGAGATTTGGAAAGGTTTCAAAGATCAGACTGTATCAAAGGCTTATGAAGCCCTCGTTAGTAGTGGAAATAGAATGGCGTGGCAGGCGATCCCATTGGAGGCCCCAATGTCTGTATTATTTAACTGTGACAAGCTAAGGGGAGAGAAAGTTGAACAGTTTCCACAGCGGAGTTGGGCTAACTTGAATATAATGAGCAAACGCCACATGTATCCATTATGTTCTTCTATTCATCCCCAATCACTGCCATAACTCTCCTGCTAAACGGTGATGGGCGCTGAATTCCACACAATACCCAGCTCGTATTAAAGAGCATTTAGAGAACTCTCCCTCCTGATGCCTTGTTCCGCCTATTTAGAGGATTTTCTTTCTGTTCTAATAGGGCCACTCTGGGAAGCAATACTCATCCCGTTCCAGAAGAACAAAATCACAGCAGGACGCTGAAACCTGGCACGAACCTGGGGGGAAACTTAACCATCTGCCTGCTAAAGTAAGGAGCTTTGGCTTTGCCAGCTCTGAGCTGGGCGTTCCCTCTCGCCCCCCCCCCCCCCGCCCACGGCTGGTCCCAGGCGTTATGCTGCACCCACAGGTATCCCCCCACCCCCAGCATCCCCGAAGATCTGGGAGATGGGCCTGCAGTCACCCACGAGACAGATTCTTACTGATGCTTATTGAAGAGATTTATTGAGCAGGGTGTGCAAATACACAGAAAGGACAAGAGGTTAAAAACAAGTCACCCTCAGGGAATTTTCTCTTTTTTTTTTTTCCAAGGGGAAAGACTTGATAAGCAGACTGGAGTTTGTAAACGTTCTTCTGAATCCTGATCATAGTCCTGCTGACATCCTATCTGTGTTTTCCTTCCCCCTAAACCCGAGGGGATGTATCTGGGGTCTTTTCGGAAGAGATACAGGAGTCTTCCCAGAGCAGGGAGACCGAGGAGCTCGGTGGGCAGTGAGGGTGACGGGGGCGGGACTCTGGAGTTGCCAGAGAGCAAAAAATGCAACCCCAGGCCTCGTAAAAGCTCTTGAGACTTAGGTGGGGGTGCCCTGTGCGCTGGGCCGTGCAGCACGATCGTGCCTCTCGGTTCCCTTCCCCAGCTGCCCCATCCTGCTGGCCTAGGAACGCCAAAAGCGAAGAGGTTTTAGCATGCATCTGCGACGCAGCCGCGCAGGGACGCGGAAAGCGCGACGCCCCCTACCGGAGCCAGATTTCCAGCTTTCCCCCTTCCCACTGCCAGTTTGTAGCTTACTTTCTCTCTCTGCTCCGGCCTGGGGGCCTGCTGGTGACCTCTGGCACTCCCGGGATCCCACGCTCGCTCCTCGCCCCCTTCCCGACCGGCACGGACGCCGAGCGAGCAGATTCAGAACTCGGCTGCCGGACAGCGGCCTCTCCGCGCGTAACCCAGAGGGTTCCGGTCCGTCCCGGGCAGCTGCAGGGCGGCAGAGCCAGGAACAGGGGAGGGGGTTGGGGGGGCGGATGGAGAGGGCAGTGGGGCCCGAGTCGCGGAGAAAAGATCTCTCCAGCGGTTCCCGTGAGTAGACACTTGCCCAGAGCCCGGGCGCCAGTGGCTGGGAGCCTCACCCCACGCCCGCGGCCCCCTGCGCCCCCAGCACCTGTCGGTACAGGGCTGAACCGCAGGAGCCCAGCGGCGCGCTGTTTAAATTTGGGTCTGGGGCTTGGCTGGATAATGGGAACTCCCCAATATTTTTAGTCAAAGCGCTTGCACGTCATCCTGTTCCTTCTGAAGACTGAAAAAAACAAAGGAGTGCAGGTGGTGGGGTCGGGGACGAGGGAGAAGAGGAAACAGCCAAGGGGCGGGAGGAGGGGTATGGAGACGATAGGAGCCCAAAGCATCTCATCCGCGGCCGGTTCCTCCGCGGCTCGGAAGGGGCCGCGATCGCCGCGACGCCGGGGAGAGCGGAGCCGGGAGTCGGGAGCCCGCGAGCAGGGCGGCGAGCAGCTGCCGCGGCGGGCGCGCGGAGGCCTTTCCGAGCCGGCCGTGGGGGTGTGAAGGCACGCGAGCAGAATGAGACCCTCCGCCTGCAGACTCCAGATTATGGAAATAGGATTTAAAACAGCGCATCAGCGCCTACCGCACCTCCCCCGGGAAGCAAAATGTCCTGGGAGGTGGGGCTGGAGGCGGAGGGGCGGCAGCTCGCCCTCCCCGGGCGCGGACCGGCCCCACAAAGCCTCTCCAATCCGCTTGTTTTCATACCAAAGGCCGGGACTGGCTGAAAGGAGCCCCTGCTTTTAGCAACTTAGCCGGCAACTGTCTCTCGCAACCCTGAGAACAAACGCGACCCCACAATGGCCGGCGTTTTCTCGGCATGCAAATGTTGCGGGCCCCGCCGAGCTGCGCCCCCAGGACCCAGCCTAATGCCTGCTTTGTGAAACTCGCGTGCAGACCCCGAGATTGACACGGGCGTCACGTGACGGATTAGGGCTCCAGGAAAGTTTTCAAAGCGGCGACAATGGGGGGTGCAGCCAGATCTGATATCTCCCACAGTTTAGCGGGAAAGAAAATCGGGATATACTCTCATACGTAATAGGATTATCTTTTCCCTTTCAAATTCTATACAGCATGTAATTTATTTTTAATTAGGATTATATCTACCAGGAAAAGAACTTTGCAGGAAAGTGTAATTCTAAGGATGGATGGAGACAGGGGTTATTTTTTAACCTTTTAACTTAAAAGAAAAAAAAAAAAGAAAAAAGCCAGAGCCCACCGTTTCTTTTCCAACAGGCTCACTCTATCAGATAAGGCTTCCAGGGAGGTTGGCAGAAAGTGTTTGTCCAAGCAGAGAACAGAGGCAGCTCTTCAGAGGCATCCAATTCATTCTTGTAACTAAAGCACATTTTTGTAGACATCTCTTAGAATTACTCAGTCGCTGGATTTTACTGGGGTTTGCTCTCTAGAAATGCAACCAAGCTCTTTCCTTCAACTGCTTACTTTGTATTTTAAAGAAAGATTCACCTCCCTCCCCACATTTGTTGGTCTGTCAAAACTGGCATAGTGAATTTAAAAATTTATACCAAATCACAGAGCAACACACTCCACAGCCCTGATTGAAACTCAGCAGTCAGATAATGAGACAGGGTGAAGGTAAGTGGTGTTTAAGTTTCGATTTTGGATTAATCCCAGTGCCAGGTGCTCACAAACCCTAGACCATTTCCAGATCCTGGGCCACTCATTCTTTTGTGTGTTCTGTGTGTCAGGATGCTTTGGGATACCCACTTAACCTGAAAAGAAACAAAACATGGCTGTTGACTGCAGGCTCTGCAATCATCCTGCTTTGGTTCGAATATGAATGTTACTATTGATTTGCTGTGTGGCTCTGGGCAAGTTAGTTGATCTTTCTGTATCTTAGTTGCTTCATCTGCAAAATGGGAATAGTAACAGTATCTTGTAAGACGTCTCAAGGACTGTGTAAGATAATATAGTACCAGGTGCTTAGGAAACCCTGATGATGTTAGTTGTTATCTCTTTTTAAAGCAAAAGGGAAGAAAAATCTAGGCTGTATAATCTTAAATCTCTGATAGGTGAGGGATTTGTTCAGAAAATAGAGAAAAATAAAACCTCTCCCATTTCCTATTTACATTGCTTTGGTTTCCTGTCCCCAACCCTGGACCCCTTTCTGGAACTAATAGTAGACATGGTAGTAGGTGCACAGATCCCCCAGAAGGAAAAAGATGGTCATTGAGGCTTCAAGTAACTTTTGAGCCCTCATGTCATTTCAAAATCTTTTGGTACCTTATTCTCTGATTTAAGAGATCAGATGGTAGCAAGAAAGGAGTTTTCTGTAAACTTTTCCCCACAGATTTCCACAGAAACCTTGTATCATCACTGAAACCACTCACAGGTACACGGCAGGAATATTCCAAAGGATGCCCAGAAGCATGAGGTGACCTCCTGTGACTTACGTGGAGCTGATACGATGTCTGGTCTTGTGGTTCCCTTATGTTAGTCTCCTAGGGCCGTCCTAACAGATGTCACAGATTGCACGGCTTAAACAACAGAGATTTATTTCCTAACAGTTCCGGAAGCTGGAAGGCAAAGATCAAGGTGCAGGTGGACTGATTTCTCCTGAGGCCTCTTTCCTTGCAGATCTCACCTGGTCTTTTCTCTGTGTGCACTTGCTTGGCTTGTCTTCCTCTTCTTACAGGGGACACCTGTCATTTTGGATTAGGGCCCCACCCTTATGACCTCATTTGACCTTAAAAACCTCTCTAAAGGCCCAGGCTCCAAACATCACCACATTTTGTGGTATTAGAACCCAGGGTTTCAGCATAAGAATTTTGAGGGGACACAGGTCACTGGCTTCATACACCCTTATTCTCTCAGCAAACCCTCTGGAGACTCACTCAGAGCCAGACTCTGTGGTATGTGCTATGGGACCAGTGACTTTAAAAAGTGAACAAATGATAGTGATAGAAATAAACGGGAGAGAAGAGCCCAGCTTTCATGTAGTTTATGTAGACACTGTCCCTTCCAGGAGGGTGAGAAGAAGTGCCCGTCCTCAGCTGGGAGCTGTGCACGTCCCTCCTAAGAGGACAGTGTGGAAAGGAGTGAGAAAGAGGGACTCTACATGCAGACACCTGACAAGCATCACCTCCCGCACAAGATCAGGGTCAGCATCAATGCCGACAGACCATGTGTGTAGTATGCACCCTTGATAAGACGTGCTGAAAATGGCGCTTTACCTCCAGAACACAGAATCCTAGTTTAATTATACGAAAAACATCAGGCAGACACAAAGTGAAGGCTATCCTACAAAATACCCTACCAGGACTCCTTGAAACTGACAAGGTCATCAAAAAACGAGGGAAATCTGAGAAACTGTCCCACTTAAGAGAAACAGGACAGGAGACATGACAACTGAATGCAACGGAGACTCCTGGAACAACACCAACAAAAGGACCTCAGGGAAAGACAAAGGAGATCCGGATAGAGGGTGCGCTTCAGGTAATGGCAATGTGTCAGCGTGGTTCATTAACGGTGACATTGTATCATACCAGTGTGAGATGTTAATAACAGGGGAAACTGGGTGTGGAGTTTAGGGAACTCTCTGTACTAGCATAACCATTCTTCTGTGAATTGAAATGGTTTTAATATAAAGGTTGAAGCTCAACATTCAGAAAACGAAGATAATGGCATCTGGTCCCATCACTTCATGGGAAATAGATGGGGAAACAGTGAAAACAGTATCAGACTTTATTTTTTTGGGCTCCAAAATCACTGCGCATGCTGATTGCAGCCATGAAATTAAAAGACCCTTACTCCTTGGAAGGAAAGTTATGACCAGCATAGATAGCATACTAAAAAGCAGAGACATTACTTGTCCGTCTAGTCAAGGCTACGGTTTTTCCAGTGGTCATGTATGGATGGGAGAGTTGGACTGTGAAGAAAGCTGATTGCCGAAGAATTGATGCTTTTGAACTGTGGTGTTGGAGAAGACTCTTGAGAGTCCCTTGGACTGCAAGGAGATCCAGCCAGTCCATTCTAGAGGAGATCAGTCCTGGGTGTTCACTGGAAGGACTGATGCTAAAGCTGAAACTCCAATACTTTGGCCACCTCATGTGAAGAGTTGACTCACTGGAAAAGACTCTAATGCTGGGAGGGATTGGGGACAGGAGGAGACGGGGACGACAGAGAATGAGGTGGCTGGATGGCATCACCGACTCGATGGACATGGGTTTGAGTGAACTCCGGGAGTTGGTGATGGACAGGGAGGCCTGGCGTGCTGTGATTCATGGGGTCGCAAGGAGTCGGACACGACTGAGTGACTGAACTGAACTGAACTGAATATAAAGGTTACTTAGAAAAAGAACAAAAGTAATGATAGAAACTGCTGCCCGGTCCAGAGGCAGGGGAGGGAGAAGAGGGAATGGGGCTGAGAAGTGCAGCTGCTGACCCCAGGTGCTGCACACAGTCCTTTCAGGGTGGAATACATGGTCACATGAAGGTGCCCACTTCCTGCCGGATGAGCCCAGGGGAAGGGGGCGGGGCTTACTGCACTGGGAACTGGAGGCACTCAGGGAAAGCTTCCTGGAGGAGGTGACATTTAAGCTGAGTTTTGAAGGATAAGTAGAAATTAGCTAAAGGGTAGAAAGGGAGGAAGAAGAGTGGAAGTGAATGAGACTTCTTGCTGAAGGAGCAACAAACTCAGAGGCACAAGGGTCGGAGGGCTGGAGTGCGGGGGGCCATGAGGGGCTGGGGTCCAGTGGAGGCGTGAAGAAAGCCAGGATGGGTGTGCAGGTGCTTCACACACCACGTTAAGCAACGTCACTTTTATTCTTAAGGCAATGGGGGGCTGTTGAAAGATGCCACCCCTGAGATCAGTGGGTTCACTATAAAGGGAGCGGGAAGCAGAGGCAGGGAAGGGAGTGATAAGCCTAAACTGGTGGACTCTGGTCTGGGAGGATGGTGAAGGGCCACTGTCTCAAGCTGCCCTTGTGGACTGCAGGTCAGTGTTCCAGTGGATTCCCATGAGACTCGGCACAGGGAGGCATAGGCTGAGATGGCGCCTGCTGTGTGCGTTCAGCCAGAGGACTGTGACTCCTGATGGTTCAGTGATGCCTTCTCTACTAGTCAGAGGTTGCCAAGGTCAGCGGTGTGGGAGGAGCTGGTTGGTGAAGCTCCAGCCATGACCAGCCCTCTGCAGAATACAGTTCCTCCGGGGATCTACTCTTGGATGTCTGGTTGCAAGCAGAAGGCAGGTGGACAGCAGTGGGAGGGAGAGTTTTCTTTTTGCTCAGAAAGCTGAGGTTTCTCTGGGTTTAGCCAGGGGCAAGTCCGGAGTCCCCTCAGCATGCCTTCTGTTGGGCATCTGTCCAGCCAAATGTTGGTGGGCATGGAGTGGTTCCATAGCTGGCCACATCTTGGGGTGAGGTTGAGGGAAGAGAGCTGGCCTTCCCCCTATCACCCTGGGATTTCCTATGGGGGGAGGCATTTGGAATTTCCATGGAGGGACTTCCCTGAAGGTCCAGTGGTTAACTCTGAGCCAGAGCTCCCAATGCAGGGGCCATGGGTTTGATCACACCTGTGGGTTGGGGAACTAAGGTCCTGCATGTCACTTGGCATAGCCAAAATAAAAAAAAAATTTTTTTTTTCCTCTGGAGCCCTTTGGTTAGAAGGGGTATAGGTTATGGCTTGGGCTCCTGGGATCTTGTTTCTGGTTCATGGGCACTTTGTAAAGTGAAAGTGTCGGTTGTTCAGTCGTTTCTGACTCTTTGTGACTCCATGGACTGTAGCCCGCCAGGCTCCTCTGTCCATGGGATTCTCCAGGCAAGAACACTGGAGTGGGTTGCCATTTTTTTCCCCCGGTCTCTTGCACTGCAGATGGATTCTTTATCACCTGAGACACCAGGGAAGCCTGGCCACTTTGAGACCACATTAAAACCAATTACAGAGTTTATGATGGAAAAGAAAGGTTATAGAAAACCAAAGGAACCTTCCATGAGAAGCAAAACCCCCATAAATCTCTGCTCAAATCATGCACAAGAATTCTGCAGTTAGATAAATGGGATGAACTAATTGCTTTCGGAGTCTAAAACATGTTGCTGCAAATTTTAGCTTTTGGTATTAATAAATCCCCAAAGAAATTAAGCAGGAAGCTAGAGCCTTATCCAGGCAGAGAGAATTTTAATCATTGACTAGTCTTTTTTTTCCCTTCCTCAAAGTCATTGTTTGGTGAGTGTAAGTGTGCAAGACTTCTGACTCAGGCCTTCCTTTGCATCTGATGGCTTGAACTCTCCAGCTCCAAGTGGGTCACAATCCACTTTTGAAATGGAAATGAAGTCAGCCTCTCCCTCAGAGCCCTGGGACCCAGGCCCAGACAGGATACGGCAGAGCCTGGTGTTATAAATTTCTCTGCAGATCTGAGAGCAGTTTTAGGCCATTGATCTCATGTCACCCAGAATCGAGATGGAGTGACAGCTGATAAACTGCATGGTGACAGGCTGAGGCCTTGAAAAAAAGAGTCTAGAGGTGGAATAAAAAAAAAAAAAAATGAGCTGATGGATTAGTTATCGGCCTCCTTGTTCCCCTCACCCTGGATTCTTTCTGAACACTTGAGAAGCATTTATTTTCAGGTAATTTTACAGTTGTCTTTTTGTCCTTCAGAGGTGCTTTGGTCTATGAAATCTCTCAGGGAATTTAGATGAAGTCATTCTTATATGTACTGCTTGATGGTCCCCAGCACTCTGCTTTTAGGTCTAAACCCATTGGCGGCTTTTAACTGCAGGATCTGGGATGCATATGACCAGGGGCATTAATGCTAATTTGTGGTTCTTTATCAGCCCAACTCAGCCTCAGGGCTCAAACACAATTTGCTTTAACAGGGACTAGTGGGGAAAGAAGGGCTTCCCCCATAAATCAGCGGTAAAGAATCCACCTGCAATGAGACAGGTTGGATCCCTGGGTTAGGAAGATCTCCTGGAGGAGGGCATGGCAACCCACTCCAATATTCTTGCCTGGGGAATCCCATGGGCAGAGGAGCCTGCAGGGCTACAGTCCATGGGTTCGCAGAGTCGGATACGACTGAGCACAGAGGAGAAAGAAGAACACTGGTGGGAGTGGACTTAAGAGATGGGAGGCTCTGCAGCCAACGTGGAAATGAGTATATTTCCTCCCCAACCTTTCAGAATCCCCTATTGATCCCAGCTCCTCTGTGCAAAGGGCACTGTGACTCACTGGTTAGTTCAAGAAGGCCCAGGGCCTTCAGAGTGACCTTGAGGAGGGGAGGTGAGGGGCCAGGGTGGTTAGGGGAGTGTGGTGGCTCGTTCGTGTTCCGGGATGAATAAAGGTTGAATTCTTGCTGTCCTGGCTCTGAGCTCTGGCTTTGGCGTCCAGTGTGGGAACCTGAGATGGGGAAGAATGGGCCTCTCCGTGCACTGAACCCAGAGCCCTCTTGGGCACGGCCGGCCGTTTGCAGGGCATCAATCTTGCTTTGCTTTGCCTGCAGGGACTTGTATAGAGGCCCGTGGTCTATGGAGGGATTGGATGGAGGGATCAGAGCTCCCACAGAGCAAAATAATGTGACAAGCTGTCAGGACATGGCGACTGGGTGACTCCTGTTCTCTGCGCGGCCGGGGGGCCCGGGACCCTTCAGGGCTGGGAGCTAGGGGGAAGGAACAATGTAAGATGTGTGATGGATTATACACCTTTCCATCAAACACTGTGGAGGCTTTTGCTGGACTTCTGGAAGAGGAGGAGTGGATTGGCTTTTTCCAGGAGTGGACTGTCATGAGTAGAACATTTTTGGAGGGGGATTCTGGTGCTAAGGAGCTATAGAATCTACAGGGATGAGAAAGGCTGCTGACTGAGGTCAACTGAAGAGGTAGGCTTCCAGGAGGAAATTCAGGGGGCAATAGCAAAATATAACTTGTTGAAGTCTGTGGTGGGAGTTCCTTAATTTGGGATAATTGTAGCAGTCAGGATAAGCTAGGTTATGCTTCAGCAACAAACAGCCCCCCAAATCTTAGTGACTTAAAACTGCAGGTATGTTTCTTGCTTACTCTGCATATCCATCTCAGTAAGGCTGGGGGATTTGTTGTCTTTCCTTGGGGACCCAGACTGATGGAGAAGCCGCCATCTGGAACTTTCTCCTTGACATGGCAGGAGGAAGAAGGAATACAGCAAATTGTGCATTGGCTCTTAAAATCTCCACCCGCTTCACTTCTGCTTACATTTCTTCTTTCATTTCAAAGACCCTGTAATCTAGTACAGATCTCATTCTGCATGGTTATTAGATGGCAGGCTTGAAGGAACAGCAAGAGGGCTGGACAAAACCTTTATACAGACTGAGTGCCAGGGTACATACTCCGAGCTGGTCTCCCTTTCTCAAGTATTGGACAATTATTACTTTTTTTTTTGTAGCAAGAAAATAGCAGTTGGGAGAAATGCCGGTCAAAGGCATATGTGCCTCTAAATTCAAGGAAGGTCAGAAATAAATTAGAAGTGTCCTCGTGTGACACATTCCTTAAAGTATAGGCTAAATTACAGCTTCAGACTAATTAGTGAGGAAATCCCCCAAGAGTGAAAGATTGAGTATTGGTAATGGAATTACACGTCCTCTCACAGGTGCTTGGGGAAACTTGAATATAAGTATCTTCATTAATCACAGTCCTAATGGCTTTTACTTTTACCACCGTCAACTAACTACCAGGATCAAAAACATTTTACTAAGCAACTTTCAGTGTGTGGGACTGAGCTCTGCTGCAGGCTTAACAGTGGGTTAAACCATTTGCCTTTTGGGGTTTATGATCATGTGGACAGGACAGCCAAAGAAATACAGAGCGCAACATGATTGTGGGTGTGGGCACTCCGGGAAACCTTGGAGAAAGAATGATGTTTTATTTTGCAGGGCTGTCTATAAAGAGGGGATCATGAATGATTTTTAGAAGGACTGAAGGAGAATATAGGTCATTATTTTGGTGCCATCTCTAGTGGGAGGCCCTGGGGTATAAGAGATGTTAATGGTTAGTGGGGAGGACAGCTGTGCCATTGCACACCTTCAGTGTGATGGTTTAGTAATAAATAGTGATAATAAAATGATAGTATGATGATATATGATGACAATAGAGCTAAATGCCCAGGAAAGAAGATCAAGTTCTAGGAGCTCAGTTAAGAAAGGGGAAGAGGGACTGCCCTGGTGGTCCAGTGGCTAAGACTCTTCGCTCCCAAAGCAGTGGGCCCAGGTTCGATCCCTGGTCAGGGAACTAGATTGCACATGCTGCAACTAAAGATCCCACATGCTGCAACTAAGGCCTGGCACAGCCAAATAAATAAAATAAACAAACATTAGGAAAAAAGTGAGGTGTTGGCTCAGGGAGTTCCTTGTGAGAAAGAGGGGTTATTTTAGGCCAGACTTTGGACTTGGGAATAAGCATAGCGCAGGGATAACTGCCACTTCCAAAACTCTACTTGTCAATATCTAAAAGACCCAGAAAATAAAATAAAATATCTCCTCTTAGAGATGAATAATATAATAGTCACATCTTATTTGGAAGTAGGTGAGGTATGCCTGTGTGCTAAGCTGCTTCAGTTGTTTCCGACTCTTTGCAAGCCAATGGACTGGGGCCTGCCAGCCTCCCCAGTCCGTGGGATTTCCCAAGCAAGAATTCCGGAGTGGGTTGCCATTTTCTTCTCCAGGGGATCTTCCTGACCCAGGGATCGAACCTGAGTCTGCATTGGTAGGAGGGTTCTTTAACACTAGCGCCCAGGTGAGCTGTAAGTAATACATAAAAGAATACATTATTTTAAGTTAGAATGTAGAGAATTTGAGGAGCCAGGATGCTGGTATCCTGGTCTAAGCATTTTGTTTCTGAATTTGTTAAATGAAGTGGGTATTTCCCACCGATCTCAGAGTTGAGATGAGGGTTCTGCAATATAAGGCACACAGAAGCCCTTCACCAACAGTAAAGCATTGTGTACATTAAGTCCTAGCGCTGATGGGGAGGCTTAAACTAAAGGGACGCTGGGCCGGTTTTACAGACAGATGTAGTGAGCAGGAGATGATGAAGGCAGGGAAGTAGTTGGACAACTGCTGAAAGGCAAGAGAGAGGTTAGAACTGAGGCCCACGGGAAGGTTTTCAGTGCCTTTGCTCCAAGAGGCAAGGGGCAGGTAAAGGGAAGGCAGGCCCAGATCTGCTCAGCTGGGGATGGAGGAGCTGAGGCCAGACAGGCATCAGAGAGAGGGTTGCTCACTGCTTTAGCCTCAGCGTCCGGCATAAAGAGGACACCAATGAATCTGTGTCGGAAAGAATAAATGAAACAGATGTCTTTCATCACCCTACTCCCACACGTATACCAAAGATTCCTGGTTAATTCAAGTAAGTGTGAACTGGGAGAGGTGGTCAGGGCAGACCCGGTGTCTGAGGTTCAACCCCACCATGACATGACATCTCAAGTCTGCTCAGGCCAGAACAGGAGGTGGCTGGGCCTTGGACAGCGCTCCCAGGAAGTCGGGATGCCACCGATGCAGTGCCTCAGTTCCAGACTGGAAGGATGGCCTGCTCATTCTACCTGCTCTGGGTTCCATACTGGGAAACATTTGACCCCTCTTCCCTGAGAACGGGCAGATGGATTCCAGCTCCCTGGGGCAGGGCTGGCTGCCTCCCATTCATCCCTTGTCAACTCCGGGATGTTCAAGGCAGCTCCAGGATCTGGCCTTGGTCATCAGCGTCTGTCTTCTTTATCAGGTTTTCTCTGGCGTTACCATTTCCTTGATCTCAGCTCTCCTGATGCCAAATCCAGCTTAGGTGTGATTCTAGTTCATTCCTAGATAAGCTTATATTACATGTCATTAAGCAGAACCACCGTCATGCATTAAATCTCGTCTCTCGGAGAATGGGACCCAGTCCTGCATGCGTGTTGAAATGTTGGTTACTTGTTGCGCATCCTTTTATATATGTCCTGCTGGCTCTGTGTGTGTCCTGTCCTGCTCTGTAGGCATTCCCAAGACTTAGCCTGCAGCCCTCGATAATAATAGCAGTCATATTTCTAATAATGGTTACAGTGTGGAACACTTGACTCGTGCCACATATTGTGCTAGGCAGTTCACAGACTCAATTTAATTCAACTGCTCTGTAAAGTAGATATTATTATGACAAATTTCAAAGAAACTGAGGCTCAGAGAAATTAAATAATGTCTGCAAGGACTCCCAGCTGGTTCATGGGAAGGGAAACAGTGAAATTCAGTTCTAAAGGTGCACTTTCTAGTATATGGAGTAACACCCCAACTTGACCATCATCTCGCTCTACAGAAACATCTGCTTCTTTGGTCCCTTGATCCTCCCGGAGGCTCTTTGAGGTTTTCACATGTGAAGACCTCTGTTTTTCTATTGCCAGCCCTGGCCCCTCTCCTGAGCTTTCCTTTGTGTCTTTTAGTTGGGCATCTTGTTTGGATACCCAGCTATGATCTCCCAAAGAGCAGGAGGAAACAAAGCTCATCCTGTCACTTCTCCAGCTGGTTCTTTTTCCCCCATCATTCTCTCTGTTGTAAACAAACTGTCTTTCAGTCCCCCAGGTAGGAATCAGATTTGTATACGTTCGTGCTCCTTCATTCTCTGTAACCATCATCTTTTTAAAGGGTTTTGTTCTGCTCCAAAATTCTCTTGTGTCTCCTTCTGACTCTCTGGTCTACAGCACTCCCTAGGTCAGGCCTCTTCCACTCAGGCCTGGATGATTGAAAACTCAGTAGCTTCTGAAGTGAGCCGGCTGCTAGAACACACAGCACCTTTGTGCGGATGAGAAAAAGGCTCTCCTTTCTTTGGATGGATGCAGGCCCGTGTCAGGGTTAGCAGATCTGGCAGGCAGAGCAGAGGCTTTAATTCAGTTCGCGGTTGGCTACCTTGGTCAGGAGAACTTATACAGTGAACAGCCTGCACAATTGTGCATGGTGACCCCAGAAGCGATCCTTCTCCTTGCCTCAAGTTTCTCCCTCTTCAGAACATTCTCATCTAGGGCGATTTCAAAATATTTGGCAACTGACCAATCAGAGTGGACCCTGGCCTCAGCCTGGGGGCAGGCTCTACAGACTTCTGGCTGAGCAGACAAGGGCTCTAACTGCTAACCATGCGGAGTGGAGGCGGTCACTGGGAAGAGGCTAGGGTGACACTTGGAAGGTCACAGCAGTGGATTCTTACCCAGTTGTGTAGTGGATTTCAGTCTTTTAACGATTGGCATGGCTCTTCTTGGTGTGTACCGGCTGAATATGAACTCTGCTTATACTACTCCACAGGCAGAGATCCAGCCCCATCTATCAATGGTGTCTGGATATTTACCACTTAGCAGTCATCAATTTCTGTTGACAACCAGGACCTGAAACACAAATGACTGTTTTAGGATAGGCTTAAATTTAACTGAGCGACCGAGCACGCGCACACGCACAGGCACACACAGACACGCACAGACACACGCACACACACAATCCGAGCAAGTCCAGGCCGTTTGCAGACATGCCTCCAGGGGGCGCTCGAGCTGTCCGCCGCTCCCCTGGACCTCCATCATTCCACCTCCCACAGTCACACACCCGCAGGAGGACATCCATCCTGGGGTGAAGGCCTAGTAAGATCCACAATGACATGCAAATAGTCTACAAACGGCCTGGGGGAGGCACTAAATCACAGATGTTAAACCTGGCTATCGCTGTCTCTCTACAAACCAACCTTTCCTCTTTTTCCTTGGGGTCCCAAAGAGTCAGACACTACTGCTGGTGAGGAGCACACACTCACACTTTTTCTACTACTTTCTGTTCAGACAAGTGGTCAAGATCGTGGTATTGCCTCGGTTGTGAGGCACAAACCTGGGAAGAAAATAGAATCTGGTTGAAGAGTCAGAGACGAAAGAAAGGGTAGGTTTGGGGGGGTGGATGGGGGTGCCTTTGGAGTTGTCCCTCTGACAGCGAAGAAACAGGCTGCCAGGCCACTGGGAGGGGATCGCGCCATGGAGGGGCAAGGGGAGGCTGGCTCTCTGGGTCTCCCAGCCTCACCCAAAGGAAGGGACTGTCTGATGTCCCGGTGTCTTATGTCCTACTGAACCCGATGCGACTCGCTGATGCGAGCGATGCCTGCAGAAGCCAGAGGGACCTCTGCTTGAACTGCTGAGGACACCCAATTCTGACCTCAGGGAGCTCCTGACCAGTTCAGGAGGACGATGTTTTAGAGCTGAATTTAAAGAAGAAAACAGAAGAGATCTTTTACACCTGTGTTTGTGTACAGAGTTTTACACCCACCTTAAAGCTGCCTCCAGGCCTCTCTCTCGCATCTCCAGCTGTCTCTGCCTGCACCTCTCAGCTCCTTTCGTTTTTAAAGTTGTCCTCCCATGTGACTGATGTGAGAGTCTGGGTCTCGGTCACCTGCCACAAGAGGGGACCCTCTCTGTAAAGTCCAGGTGAAACCAGCAATGGCTCAGAAGCCAGTTGGGCCGCTCTACCAGGGGCTTGACTTCATGCAGGCCTCTTTCCATGCCTTCTGCCCTGTCTCAGAGCAAACACCCAGGCACCAGAATCAGTCTGTGGACCAGGGGTGGGGGCCAAAAAGGTGGATCAGCCTCTTTGTTCAGGTCCTGAGTTGAGGCACAAACATTTCCCTGAAGGGTGAGTTGGCAAATCAAAGTCTCACATCCCTTCGCCTCTTCTGACTCAGTAATACAACCCTTAAATCTTAGCTGGGCTTCCCTGGTAGCTCAGATGGCAAAGAATTCACCTGCAATGCAGGAGACCTGGGCCAGGAAGATCCCCTGGAGAAGGGAATGGCAACCCACTCCAATATTCTTGCCCGGAGAACTCCATGGACAGATGAGCCTAGTAGGCCACAGTCCATGGGTTTGCTAAAAGTTTGACAGAACCGAGCAACTAACATTAGGTCTTAGCTGGGTGCACACCAGCTAGAATTTCTCAGCTGTTCCTGTAGCTAGATATGGCTACAAGACTAAGTTCTGCCATTAGCATATGAGAATTAGTGTCCTGTGTGATTTTGTGGAAATGACCTGGATGGTTTTTATGACCTTATTTGTCTTTCTTTCTTTTTCTGTCTAGACTAGGAGTTAGAAAACTTTTTCTATAAAAGAGCAGATTGTATTTCCAGTTCTGTGGGTCTTATGATGTCTGTTGCAAACACCTAATTTTGGTGTTGAACTTTGAAAATAGCTACAGGCTATATGTCAACAAATGGGTATGGCTGAGTTCCAGGAAGATCTTATTTACTAAAAAAGGTTGAGGGGGATTGGATTTAACTTGTGGGTGGTTGGTTGCCCATCCCTGGTCTAGGATGCATATATGGTGGCTGGAGGGAGAGCAGCCATATTGGGCCATGAGGTAGAAGCTATGCACTGAGGATGGCAGAGAATAAGCTTGAGTGCCTAGTTTTCACAGAGCCACCCTGTGAGCCCTCTCATTTTCATTTATGTGAGAGAAAGAAAGTTCTATGTTGCTTGAGTCAATGTCAGTTGCAAATAAGTTTAATCCTGACTAATATACCGTTCACGTGTGGTTAAGCCCAACTCACCAGAGTAGGAGATTATTGAAGAATACAAGATCAGAGATCTAACTAGGAATGAAGCATGCATTTTCCATGAGAAGGCAATGGCACCCCACTTCAGTACTCTTGCCTGGAAAATCCCATGGACGGAGGAGCCTGGTGGGCTGCAGTCCGTGGGGTTGCTAAGAGTCGGACACAACTGAGCGACTTCACTTTCACTTTTCACTTTCATGCATTGGAGAAGGAAATGGCAACCCACTCCAGTGTTCTTGCCTGGAGAATCCCAGGGACAGGGGAGCCTGGTGGGCTTCTGTCTATGGGGTCGCACAGAGTCGGACACGACTGAAGCGACTTAGCAGCAGCAGCAGCGGCATACTCTATATACCTCTGGAATTTTCTACCCATCTCGATTAACTGAGGGCACAAATAGAAGTTTGGGTTGACCTTTGTGTGATCCGCCAGGTGGCGAGGGGCTTGCAGTGAGAGTCAGTGTAACTGACAAGCTCTGGGCATGGCAGGATGCAGTGTCCCACCTCTCTGCCAGCTAGACACACAGGAACTCAGCTCAGACAGATGCTAATGAGTTTTACAAAGTGTGAATAGAAGTGCTCTGAGTTTTAGCACTTTTTTGGGGAATGCGGTGGGGTTTAGGTCTCAATCAGACATTGTCCCTGAAGTCAGTAGTATTGGGTAAGCCTCGCCTGCCCTTTAATATTAATAACTCCTCCCAGGACTCCGTGTCTTATGTCTGAGGGACTGATTGCTGAATTCCTTGGGGAAATCCATAAGCCCAGCTTGTAAAATTTGGGAGTCTTCACATAAATTGAAAGAATCATAGTAATAGAAAATTAAAAGCTGTGATAAAAACCCTGCAACTTGACTATGGTTCCAAGAATGCTTCCTCCCCGGCAGCTGCTGTAGTGTTGCAGCTGATCCCTTGCTAGGAGTTTCGCCCACTCTTGTGCTCCAGGCAATGGTGCGGCTGTTCCAGGGCGAAGGCTGGGGTGCTTTATGGGAGGCGTGGGGCTGTTATTCCTGGAGAGGAGAAGGTGGAGTGTTGATGCAGCCACATGGTCTCCAAGCATTTAAGGGTGTGTGCGTGTGTGTGTGTGTGTGTGCGTGTGTATGTGTATAGTACTTAATGAGGCAGTTGTGGACAAACTGTTGCCCGTATTTTAGCACAGACTACGAAGTCACATAGGCCCAGATGCACGTCCTGGCTCAGCGTCTTACTTGCTTGTTGGCCTTGGGTATGCTGTTCAACCTCTCCGCACCTTCATTCCCTGGCTCTCACAGAGTAGCTCTGTGAGAACCAGGGAATCGGGTTTCTTCTAGCTTATTTCTCTACCACCCTGAGTAGATACTTTTGCCTCATGGTCCAAGATGGCTGCTCTCACTCCAGCCACCACACATGTATCCCATGCCATGATCCTGCAAACTATGACCTACAAGCCAAATCCAATCCTCCACCTGTTTTGGCTGGCAGATGTGAGTACTGTTGAGATGCCAGGGATGCTGTCAGGAGTGGATGTAATAATGTCCATAAAGTGTCTTACCCAGAGCCGATGCTTAGAAAATATGGGGAAAAACAGTTGAGATGCCATCAGCCCCAGGCAGTTCAGACCATCTGACTAAGGGAGCTGAAGCAGCTTTGTCAGCGTCTGGCGTCTGTGCAGGTTGGATGGCACTGAGGACCTTGACATCTTCCATTGTGAAGGCCTTCTCTCTTCATGTTTCCTTCCTTCCTGTCTTCATCTTCTGGATCAGGTCAAAGCTTCCTCTGGAAGCCTTCCCTGGCTTGGTTAAAACCCTCAGCGTAAACGCTCAGGACCCCATCAGTTCAGTTCAGTTCAGTCGCTCAGTCGTGTTTGACTCTGTGACCCCATGGACCGCAGCACGCCAGGCTTCCCTGTCCATCACCAACTCTTGGAGCTTGCTCAAACTCATGTCCATTGAGTCGGTGATGCCATCCAACCATCTCATCCTCTGTCGTCCCCTTCTCCTCCTGCCAATCTTTCCCAGCATCAGGGTCTTTTCAGATGAGGTGGCCAAAGTATTGGAGCTTCAGCTTCAGCATCAGTCCTTCCAGTGAATATTCAGGACTGATTTCCTTCAGGACCCTGTGGACCCCGCTTTGTCACTCTAGCCTCCGCAGCTGTTATTCATAGTTTATGGGATCCCCTGGTTAGTGCCTGTCTCCCCCGCCAGACTGTGAGTTTCTAGAGAGCAGGGGCCATATCTGTTTTCCTCAACATCATATCCTTAGGGTAGCTGCTCAGTGAACATTTGAAGGATGAATGATTGAGCTAAGGTCCCTCTGGTTGTGTTTAGATTGGGACTATCTGTTCTCTCAGATCTATTTATATAAGGATTTTCCTAACATGACTAGCTCTGCCCTTTGCCCTCAGGATCATATGTCCATCAGGAGAAGGGGCTTGGACCTCAATGAGCTCCAAGATGCCTGGTCCTGGAGATAGGAGGCTGACCAGAAGCTTCCAGAGAGTATAGGGTCAAAAGGCTGGGGAGCTGTCAGATGGCAAAAGAATTCTGCTTTAGCTCAGCTGCTGCATAAGTGTCTACTTTCAAAGGCTTCCAACTAATCAGAATTTCAAAGGATACTTTTAAATGTAATAGGATTCTACCTGAAAGAGCAAAGCACTACTCACTGGCGCTGTTTATTCCTCTAGTTGCTATTCTAGACTTGTATCAGAGATAGCTGGGACCTCACTATTTTATTTTCATTCCTGCACAAAGTGGAAAAATCTCATGAGCTGGTAGGAGGCGGTGATGCCAAGACCACAAAGCTATATTCCACCCAGCTCTCTGCCTCAGCTGTTCCAAGGAGAATGGAGGACACAGAAAGTTACACACAAGGTCATTCTCAGCCTACTGTGTGTGTTCAGTCGCTCAGTTGTGTCCAACTCTTGGTGACCCCATGGACTGTAGCCCACCAGGCTCCTCTGTCTATGGGATTTTCCAGGCAAGAGTATTGGAGTGGGTTGCCATTTCCTCCTCCAGGGGATCTCCCTGATTCAGGGACGGAATCCAAGTCTCCTGCGTCTCCTGCACTGCAAGCAGATTTTTTACCACTGATTCATCGGGGAGGCCTCTTAGCCTACTTGTCCCATGAAATAGACATTACCTTTCCTCTTACCTTCACCAAAACAGCCTTGGCGAGTCTTGGTGGGTTAGACAGATCCTCAAACATAGACAGCAGTTCAGGCAGAAAATGGTGAAAATCTACTTTGACATTCAAATCACTAAAAAGCATTAACACTTTTCATTGTTTTTGTAACTTGCCTTTGACCAGAGTGGTCTTGGGGAAACTGGTGTAGAAGAAAATATAAAACAACCCCCTTCTCAAAATTGTGGCAGGGGAGGCGGGGAAGCTGGGAGCGTACTCCAGTACATATGGCATTTAAAAATCTGCACCTGCTCTGCTCAAACCAGCTGGCAGGCTGTTCAGAGAAAAGTCCTGTTCTTTCTGGAAATACTCAGGACTGAAAGCATCTGCAAAGGAGTTGACAGGAGCTTTCTGGAATCAATTACAGGAGGACTGTGCCAACCGTCATTTTGGACATTTGAACAGAATTAGAGCAGGTACTATGTTTTAAAGAGTGGCTTTGCAGTGTTGATACTCTGTAAGTTTTGTGTATGCCTAAGGCACAGCAGAAGCACACACATCTGCCTTGCACATGAAATGATCATTTCCATATAAGTTGCTTTATAACCAGGTTCCTAGTGCTACTGTTTTTTATTTTTTTTGGCCCTGCTGGTATCTTAGTTCCCTGACCAGGGATTGAACCTGTGCCCCCTGCAGTGGAAGTTCCCTGACCAGGGATTGAACCTGTGCCCCCTGCAGTGGAGGCAAGGAGTCTTAACCACTGGACCCCTGGGGGAGTCCTCCTAGTGCTACTTTAAAAAAAAATTTTTTTTTTGGTTGCGCTGGGTCTTTGTTGCTGCATTCAGGCTTTCTCTTGTTGCGGCAGCTGGGGGCTACTCTCCAGTTGTGGGGCATGGACTTCTTATTGCAGTGGCTTCTCTTGCTGCAGAGCACGGGCTCTAGTGCATAGGCTTCAGAAGCTGCAGCACCTGGGCCTCGCAGTTGCAGCTTGCAGGCTCTCGGGCTTGAGGGCTTCAGTAGTTGTGGCGCTTGGATCCTAGAGTCATGGCTCTCGGGCCCTAGCGCGCAGGCTCGGTAGTTTTGGCACACTTAGTTGCTTTGTGGTATGTGGAATCTACCCGGACTAGGGATTGAACCCGTGTCCCCTGCACCAGCAGGTGGGTTCCGATCCACTGACCACCAGGGAAGTCCACCTGGTGCTACTCTGAGATGCAGAGGACTAAGAGGATTCATCGACCCCTCTGAACAGCAGAGACAAGTCAGGCAACAGTTGAGAAGTGGCTTGTGCAGGTTCTGAAGTGCATGCTTCCGGGGGGTCTGGACCCAGCGTTTGGAGAATGAATTCACCCCACAAGGCCTCCTGGTGACCTGCCTCACCCCTTGGCCATTGTAGAGCCTGCATCCTTGATTCTGGTTTTTGGAATCTAAATTCTTGGAGACAGTTACTGAAATTGAATGGAAAACATGTGAAAAGGATGAGGTATTTGGGCCAATTTGATAGCTATGCTAAAAAGCTGTGCCTGGGCAAACTTTCTGAGAAATTACATTTAGTTTCTCACAGAGCACACATGCCCAAAGGGTCCTAATAGCCAAACGAGGATATTGAAAGCCATCCAGCGTTCCTGCTGTGCCTTTTATTGAGAGCAATTGCATTATCTAATGAATAATCAATGTTCAGCTGACACCTGAGGGGCCAAACACTAATCCTGAACTAAATTCACTGATTTGTTCTCTTGCTCATCTTTACCATTGAGCTTATTCTCCTAATATCGAACCCATCTTTGGCTCAGTCTTTCAGTCCACCAGTTTCATTGGTCACATGGGCAACCCCAGATGTTAGAGTTTAGAAAGGGTGGACAACATACAAACTATTGGATTTACCGGGGACTTTACCCTGCCACTAACTTTAGCTTTTTTATTTTTTCTCATTCATTCACTCATTTGACAAATATTTCTTTGACAGTGACCTTGCCCCTTCCGGGCCAAAGGAATGATTTTGGTTCTAACTCTAGGAATTTGTGGTCTTTGCGCATCCCAGAATGTGGTGATAACTCACTTGACTTCAGGCTTTCTCTCCCTGGGTCTCTGATGTTGGAATGGACCTCATCTCTGATTTCTCAGAGCCTGGGGAGTCAGGGTCGAGGCTTGGCTCTTCTGGGTAGGGAAAGTTTCTCCATACATTTAGTGATGCTGGATCACCTGGTGGTGGCTAAGCTGAGTGTGTGGACTCTGCACAGGAGAAGAGAAAGGCTTTGATGTTCTCACCTCATAGAAGTCTGGCATGGTATGTCAGAGCCCCCCGAGGGAAAGGACCATATTTTATTCATCTTTGCTTCCTCAGTTTTGGGCACAAAGCTGTGAATGTAGTAGGAGCTTTCAAAATGACTAGAGTGTGAACGGTTCTATCTGTTCAAAGTGTATATTTCACGCCAGTGTCAGTGGGGTCATAGTCCCAGATGAAGAGAGGCTTTATTGCTCCAGTACATCGTCTGCTTCTGAAATGGAGACAGGAAAGAGAGAGTCATCAGCTCCCCGTGGATGCGGCCAAACTGGGTGTGACCGGACATGCCACTCAGCACAGCTCTCATTCTCTCTTCTGTGGAAAGCTGTAGGTGAGGCGCGGACTCAACTGCAGATGGCAGTTGACAGGAAGTGGCTTCCCGTGGAGACTGATCAGAAGTTTGGAGACAAAAATGATCACTGGGGTGGAATCCTTCTACTCTCTATTTCCCTCTGGAATCTATATCTCCCTCTGGAAACAGGATCTTACTTGTTCAAAAAATAGCATGGGAGATTAAGTTCTGGTAATTGGGGATATAATTGTGCAAAGCAGATAAAAATTTGTGCCTTCATGGAGCATTTCATAGAGGGTTTGTTCAAGGGTATATACATGTGATCAATAAAATAAACACTGAAAGGGTATATTAGAAAGTGACAAATGGAATGCATAGCGCAGGGAAGGAGACGAAGAGGCTGGGGTGGGGCCTCCTTTCAGGAAGGATGGCGGGGAGTCTAATGGAAAAGGTCACATTTGAGGAGAAGATCAAAAGCTGACAAGGGAATTAGATACCAGGATTTCTGGAGAAAGAATATTCCAGACAGAGGGAACAAGAATGGTGAAGCCTAAGGTGGGTTGTACCTGCTGTTCGGGACTGGTGTGACCATGGGGCGGGGGTGGGGGGCACAGAGATTTGGTGGGGTCTCTTAAGGAAGGGCTTGGGCAGAGTGTCATCCACGTGTCTTTCTGTATTCCAAACTCGCCAGATCCCTTCAGCCCCCTTGAGGGTCTGCGCAGGTCAGTCACCAGGGAATCTGAATCAAACTCTGCCCAAAAAGAAAAGAAAGACAGTCACTTGCGGAAGATGGAGATGGAATTCTGAGACTTCTGTGCTCTGAGTCTGTTGCTGAATGGTCAGGGTAGAGAAGGAAGCAGGGACCTTCACTTAGGTGCCTGGGGAGTTACATAAAGGTACCATTTACAAAAGGGCTTCCCAGGTGGCGCTAGTCTTAAAAACCTGTCTGCCAATGCAGGAGACAAAGGAGACGCAGGTTGGATCCCTGGGTCAGGAAGATTCCCTGGGGCAGGGCATGGCAACTCTCTCTGGTGTTGGACAATTCCTGGAGAATTCCTTGGACAGAGGAGCCTATGGGCTACAGTCCATAGGTTCGCAACGAGTTGAACACGACTGGAGCGACTTAGCACACAAGCAACCAGGACTATTTACAAAGAGGAGGGTAGAGCTTCCCTGGTGGCTCAGTGGAGGGGAATCCTCCCGCCAGTTCAGGAGACGCGAGTTCGATCCCTGGTCCAGGAAAGTCCCACATACAGGGGAGCAATAAAAAGTCTGGCGCCACCACCCCTGAGCTGGTGGTCTAGAGCCGCGGAGCCGCAACTCCTGAGCCCGTGTGCCCTGCAAGAGAGAAGCCACCGCAACGAGAAGCCTGCGCACGGCAACCAGAGAGGAGCCGCCGCTCACCGCATCTAGAGGAAAGCCCACGCAGCAGCAAAGGCCAACAAGGCCCAAATAAATAAAACCATACTAAAAAATGAGGAGGGGAGCGCGTCGGGAGAGCAAGAAGGCCAGTGCTGCATCAAGGGGTTAGCAGCATCAGAAGCATCATCGTCCCCAGTCCCCGCGGAGCCGGGGAGGGAGCTGTTCCGGCGACAGCTGGAGCTGTATGGAGAGTCCGCTTCGACCGAGGGTGTGGTCAGTCCAGGAGACACGCGTCGGAGGGCGGAAGCCATGCATGCTCATCCTCATCCTCATCCTCTTCTTTCCTGCTGCGGCTTCCCGAGGGCTGACTTCACCTGGAAACCAGAGGGCAAGGGGTCTCGCCGGTGTCGTCTCCATGGGAAAGGGCTCCCGTTCGCAAAGACGGGCTGAGGGGGGCCCAGTGGATCCAGAGGAGTGGACGGAAGACGTCTGATACAGACACCGAGGGCTGGAGGGCACGGGGGTTGTGGGACGGCGTGGAAAGAAGCCGGAGAGACCACGGGCTCTTAGCTGAAGCAAGGTGCCCGGGTCAGAAGCCGGGCTGCCGGAGGTGCTCCCGCTGCTGTCCAGGGAGGAGCGCCCGCGGCCAGCGGTCGGCTCCCTTCTGAGTGATGCTGTGCAGCGGGGCTGTCCAGCGTCCAGGTCATAAACGACAAGCAGAGCAGCTGTTTGTGCCCAGGGTAGGAGGTGGATGACTTACACCTCCTTTCAAAATTTAAATTAACTTAAAAAAAGAAATGTGTCTGTCTAAGGTGTACACTGGACCTTTGTTGGCAAAGTAATGTCTCTGCTTTTTAATATGCTATCTAAGCAATGGCAACCCACTCCACTACTCTTGCCTGGAAAATCCCATGGACGCAGGAGCCTGGTAGGCTGCAGTCCATGGGGTCGCGAAGAGTCAGACAAGACTGAGCAGCTTCACTTTCACTTTTCACTTTCACGCATTGGAGAAGGAAATGGCGACCCACTCCAGTGTTCTTACCTGGAGAATCGCAGGGATGGCAGAGCCTGGTGGACTGCCGTCTATGGGGTCGCACAGAGTCGGACATGACTGAAGTGACTTAGCAGCAGCAGTAGGTTGGTCATAACTTTCCTTCCAAGGAGTAATTTCATGGCAGCAATCAGCATCTGCAGTGATTTTGGAGCCCCCAAAAATAAACTCTGACACTGTTTCCACTGTTTCCCCATCTATTTCCCATGAAGTGATGGGACCAGATGCCATGATCTTAGTTTTCTGAATGTTGAGCTTTAAGCCAGCTTTTTCACTCTCCTCCTTCACTTTCATCAAGAGGCTCTTTAGTTCTTCTTCACTTTCTGCCATAAGGGTGGTGTCATCTGCATATCTGAGGTTATTGATATTTCTTCCAGCAATCTTGATTCCAGCTTGTGCTTCTTCCAGCCCAGCGTTCCTCATGATGTACTCTGCATATAAGTTAAATAAGCAGGGTGACAATATACAGCCTTGACGTACTCCTTTTCCTGTTTGGAACCAGTCTGTTGTTCCATGTCCAGTTCTAACTGTTGCTTCCTGACCTGATAGCCAAAGAATTGATGCTTTTGAACTGTGGTGTTGGAGAAGACTCTTGAGAGTCCCTTGTACAGCAAGGAGATCCAACCAGTCCATCCTAAAGGAGATCAGTCCTGGGTGTTCATTGGAAGGGCTGATGCTAAAGCTGAAACTCCAATACTTTGACCACCTCATGCGAAGAGTTGACTTACTGGAAAAGACTTTGATGCTGGGAGGGATTGGGGGCAGGAGGAGAAGGGGACGACAGAGAATGAGATGGCTGAATGGCATCACCGACTCGATGGACATGAGTTTGAGTTAACTCCAGGAGTTGGTGATGGACAGGGAGGCCTGGTGTGCTGAGATTCATGGGGTTGCAAAGAGTCGGACACGACTGAGCGACCGAACTGACTGACTGAAGGTGTACACATTGCATATATCTAAGGTGTATCCTGAGAAGCCTGTAGGCAGGACAAGAAATCAACAACTGAGGGGTTCAAAATTGGGAAAGGAGTACATCAAGGCTGTAATAGAGTATGTCAAGCCTTCTAATAGAAGGCTGTATATTGTCACCCTGCTTATTTAATATATGTGAAGAGTACATCATCTGAAATGCAGGGCTGGATGAAGCACAAGCTGGAATCAAGATTGCCAGGAGAAATATCAATAACCTCAGGTATGCAGATGACACCACCCTTATGGTAGAAAGCGAAGAGGAACTAAAGAGTCTCTTGATGAAAGTAAAAGAGTGAAAAAGCTGGCTTAAAGCTCAACATTCAGAAAATGAAGATCATGACATCTGGGTAATCACTTCGTGGCAAATAGATGGGAAAAAGTAGAAACAGTGACAGATTAAAAAAAAAAAAAACACCACGAGGTGTTTGACCATACCCCGTGTGGGGTCACAGTTCCCCAATCAGGGATCACACTCATGCTCCCTACAGTGGAAGCACGGGAGTCTTAACCCCTGGACCACCAGGGAAGTCCCAATATGATAATTTGATAAGCATATATGAGGAGAAATGATTACTGCAGCCAAGCCAATTTGCATATCATCTCATATAGTTGTCTTTTCTTTTTTTTTTTGGTAAGAACAATGGAAATCCCTCTCTGAGCAAATTTCCAGTATTAAACAGTGTGTCATTAACTATACTTGTCCAGCTGTGCACTAGAAAGAGAGGCTTACTGAGAGGTGATGCTGGCTCGATGGCAGATCTTATTCCCCGTCACGGTGGGATCAGACTCAGCCTCCTCAGCCAGACGGCAGTCAACTGCACTATTTCAGTTAGCACGAGATAACCTCAAACATTCTGAGCAGGGCAGCAGAGTCTCAGAGCTGCAGCTGCTTCAGAATTTAGAGTTCCCTACGAACTGTCAGTGGCATTAGGAACTGGGCAATGTCTCAGCATCCGTGCGTTTGTTTTCTTTGGTTACAGAGCTGACTTTGAAATTGATGACATGGATGACTGGGAATCTTTCAAATTTCATTACTCCAGACAGAGCCCCAGATATTTAGCCTAGCTGGCTGGATGCTGCAGAACCTGCCCCCTGCCTGCTTCGCCCCATTGTCCTGTGGGTCTCCCCTTGTTCCGTGCACCCTTGCCACCCTGGACCCTTGTTCCAGGGCCTCCAAGGGCCGCATTCCTTCCCACCTCTTGCCCTGCCCCTCTGATTCCCTCTGTCTCCTCCAGTAGCATCTATGCTCCTTAATTTCTACTCAAAGTGACTTCCTCATGGCATCCCTCCCTGACATTCCCAGCAGGGCTCACCTTAACTCATTGCATCTTTCCCATCTGACCCTTCTCACCACTGTAATCACACTGTTAATGGAATCACTCATTGTTTAACGCCCTTCCTCCCTGTGTGAGGCATGCTCTGATTTGCTGCTGCCCAGTGCCTGTGCCTGGAAGATGCTCCGTAAATATTTGAGGAAATTATTGACCAAAAGCTAAAAATGATTTAGAAGTGGGTGTAGGAACACTTCACGGGAGAGAAATAAAAATAGGTAGAGATTAGAAAGGACATGATGCCCGCCCTCCTCCCCATCCCTCCCTTTTCTGGTCCTGGAAATGACTGCAGGCAGAGGTAGCAAGAGAAAGCCCGGAAGCACGTGCAGGCGGAGTGCACCCATCAATTCCCCAGACACCTGGGGACGGTGAAGAAAAGCCGTTGTCAGATGTCTCAACACTGATCTCACACCTCTCCAGCAAAAGAAAATTCAGTCAGACGGTATCAGCCGAAGAAACCTTAGAAAGTGAGAACGGTAAGCTGCCTGCTCTGCTGACTGATTTGCAAAGGTCTGGGCTCGAGGCCTGAAGCGATAAGAGGCTCAGGCCATCAGAAATTATTTTAACTGGCTTCCTGACATCTGGGGGATTCAGGAGCCGGCTGAACGAAGTGGGCTATTCATAAAATGTTTGGAGTTCTCTCCGCCGTCAAAACAACAGACCCATCAGGCACGGACACACCGTGAAGAGAATTCGCCAGCCTCCAATTACAAAGTCGTCAGGAACAGAGAGTGAAAGGGAAGGATTAAACCTAAATCTTTCTTTCATGGTGACAGATTTATATTTGTGGAATGGGATGGTCTCTCGGGAAGGGGTCACGTTATGAACTTGGCTCTGAAAGGCTCTAAGAAATAATGGCTGGCCCCAGAGGAGGATGGAGCTAAGGTTTATGGAGAGCTCAGAGCAGATATCTGGGGAAACCGTGAAACAGACAAGAAAGGGACTGGCGAGTCAGTGGAGAACAGAGGGAAGAAGGCTGTGGGAGGACTGGCGAGGCTGGTGGGAGGGAAGCAGGTAGACCGGGGGGCGCTTGACTGCTGGGGACCGGCCGCTGCACGTCCTTTTCATTCACTCAGTCACTCATTCTTTCGGTTCTCCTTGCCTACTATTGCTTCTTTTCTCCTATTTTTAAATTTAAATTTATTTAAAAATGTCTACAATGTTGTGTTGGTTTCTGCCATACAGCGACGCAAATCAGCTGTAATTGTACATACATCCCCTCCCTCGGTAGCCTCCCTTCCCTTCCCCGCCCCATCCTTCCAGGTCATCACGGAGCGCCAGAGCGGGCTCCGTGTGCTCCACAGCAACTTCTCGCCAGTACAATCACAGCTCTATTTTTTGGGGAATGATTGACATATAAAAGCTGTACATGTGTAATCTGTACAACTTCATGTGTTTGAGGGGAAGTATACACCTGTGAGGCTTCCCTTCTAGTTCAGTTGGTAAAGAATTCTCCTGCAGTGCAGGAGACAAGGGTTTTATCCCTGGGTCGGGAAGATCCCCTGATGAAGGAAATGGCAACCCACTCCAGTATTCTTGCCTGGAGAATCCCTTGGAGAGAGGAGCCTGGCTGGTTAGAGTCCATGGGGTCGCACGAGTTGGACACGACTTAGCCACTGAACCACACTCCTGTGAGACTGTCACCATGATGTAGACTGTAAATCTGTGTCGCCTCCTGTAGTTTCCTCTGATCTGCTGTTGTTGTTGTATGATTTTGGTTGTTTTCATTTTGTGGTAACGTAAGATTTATCCCTTCAGCAAAGTTTCAAGTGTACATTATAGAGTTGTTGGTCACAGGCCTTGTGCTGCACAGCAGATTTCCAGAAACTTTTCATACTGGACAACTGAAATTGGTACCCTTAGGCCAACATCTCTCATTGCTTCCTCCCCTCAGACCCTGGAGACCACCTTTCTGCCCTCTGCTTCTGTGTGTTTGACCAGCAAGTTCTTTTGTTTTTGCTTCAAGTTTTGAGTTAATGTTTAGTTGTCCTGATCCTGTTATTCCTCCCAGGTTCCACAAACCAGTTCCAGGGCTTAGCTTCTAAGAGCTGGTGAAGAGCATCTGTGTCCTTTTCTGCTGCACTGACTGCTGGGAATTCTCACTGTCCGTCACAAACCTGATTTTCCCCAAGCCCATGGTAGAAATTCTGTGATTTACAACAGTTGATCAATAATATACAGTAAATTGTTACTGTTCTTTAGTTGCTAAGTCATGTCCGACTCTTCGCACTCCCATGGACTGTAGCCTGCCAGACTCCTCTGTCCATGGGATTTCCCAGGCAAGAATACTGGAGTGGGTTACAATTTCCTTCTCCAGGGGATTTTCCTGACGCAGGGACTGAACCTGCGTCTCTTGCATTGGCAGGTGGATTCTTTACCACTGAGTCATCAAGGAAGCAGCATACAGTAGATTAGAGGGTAACAATCACACCATGTGCATTACAGTAAACACACTTTAACAAAACAGAATGTAAGCGATATTTGTACTTATGTATTATACATGGTTGCTCAGCTGCTCAGTTGTGTCTGACTCTTTGCAACCCCATGGACTGCAGCACACCAGGCTTCCCTGTCCTTCACCATCTCCTGGAGCTTGCTCAAACTTATGTCCATTGAGTCGGTGATGCCATCCAACCATCTCATCCTCTGTCGTCCCCTTCTCCTCCTGCCTTCATTCTTTCTCAGCATCAGGATCTTTTCTGATGAGTTGGCTCTTCACGTCAGGTGGCCAAAGTATTGGAGCTTCAGCTTCAGCATCAGTCCTTCCAATGAATGTTCAGGACTGATTTCCTTTAGGATGGACTGGTTTGATCTCCTTGCAGTCCAAGGGACTCTCGAGAGTCTTCTCCAGCACCACAATTTGAAAGCATCAATTCTTTGGTGTTCAGCCTTCTTTATGTACAAACTCTCACATAGATACATGACTACTGGAAAAAACATAGCTTTGACTGTGTGGACCTTGTCAGCAAAGTGATGTCTTTGCTTTTTAATATGCTGTCTAGGTTTGTCACAGCTTTCCTTCCAAGTGTCTTTTAATTTCATAGCTGTAGTCACAACCTGCAGTGATTTTGGAGCCCAGGAAAATAAAATCTGTCGCTACTTCCACTTTTTCTCTTTCTATACTTAAGTTTTCTATGATTAAGTTTTTTTAATTTTGAGTTTCAAGCCAGCTGTTTCACTCTCTTCTTTCACTCTCATCACGAGGCTCTCAGTTCCTTTTCACTTTCTGCCGTAAGAGTGGTGTCATTTGCATATCTGAGGTTGTTTTTATTTCTATTGGCAATCTTGATTCCAGCTTGTGCTTCCTCTAGCCCGGCATGTCACATGATGTGCTCTGTGTTGAAGTTAAGTAAGCAGGGCAACAGTATACAGCCTTGTTGCACTCCTTTCACAATTTGGAGCCAGTCAATTGTTCCAGCTAAGGTTCTAACCATTGCTTATTGACTCACAAACAGGTTTCTCAGGAGACAGGTAATGTGGTCTGGGACCCCTTATGTCTTCAAGAATCTTCCACAGTTGGTTGTGATCCACACCGTCAAAGCCTTTAGAATAGTTAATGAAGCAGAAGTAGATGTTTTTCAGAATTCCCCTGCTTTCTCCATGATCCAATGAATTTTGGCAATTTGACCTCTGGTTCTTCTGCCTCTTAGAAACCCAGCTTGCACATCTGGAAGTTCTTGATTCACATACTGCTGAAGCCTAGCTTGAAGGATTTGGAGCATTGCCTTGCTAGCATGTGAAAGGAGCACCGTTATACAGCAGTTTGAACATTCTTTGGTATTGCCGCTCTTCAGAATTGTAATAAAAGCTGACCTTTTCCAGTCCTGTGACCACTGCTGAGGTTTCCAAATTTTCTGACATACTGAGTGTGTGTGTATATGTTAGTTGCTCAGTTGTGTCTGACTCTTTGTGATTCCATGGACTGTAGCCTGCCAGGCTCCTCTGTCCATGGAATTATCCAGGCAAGTTATACTGGAGTATACAAGTATTCCCCTCTTCAGAGGATCTTCCCGACCCAAGAATCGAACCTGGGTCTCTCACATTGCAGACAGATTCTTTACTGACTGAGCTATCAGGGAAGACATATTGAGTGTAGCACTTTAACAACATTATCTTTTAGGATTTTAAATAGCTCAGCTGGAATTCCATCACCTGTACTAGCTTTGTTTGTAGTAATGCTTTCTAAGGCCCACTTGACTTCACATTCTAGGATGTCCAGCTCTAGGTGAATGACCACACCATGGTGGTTATCGGGGTCATGAATACCTTTCTAGTATAGTTCTTCTGTGTATTCTTGCCACCTCTTCTTAATCTCTTCTGCTCTGTCAGGTCCTTTCCATTTCTGTCCTTTACTGTGTCCATCCTCGCATTAAATACTCCCTTGATATCTCCAATTTTCTTGAAGAGATTTCTAGTCTTTGCCATTCTGTTGTTTTCCTTTATTTCTTTGCACTGTTCATTTAAGAAGGCCTTCTTATCTCTCCTTACTATTCTCTTGAATTCTGCAATCAGTACATTGCAATAAAGTGAATATCACAAAAAAGAGTCACTTGAGTTTTTTGGTTTCCCAGTGCATACAATAGTTATGTTTATGGTATATTATAGTCTATTAAGTGTAGAATGTACATACCTTAATTAAAAATACTTTGTTGCTAAAAATTGCTAACCATCATCTGAACCTTCAGTGAGTCATAATCTTTTTGCTGATGGAAGGTCTTGCCTCAAAGTCGATGGCTGCTGAGTAACCAGGATGGTGTTTGCTGGAGGCTGGGTTGGCTGTGCAATTTTAAAAACTAAGACAATAGTGAAGTTTGCTGCATCAGTTGACTCTCTTCCTTTCATAAATGGTTTCTCTGTAGCATGCAATGCTTTTTGATACCCTTTTACCTATGGTAGAAATTCTCTCAAAATTGGAGTCAGTCCTCTCAGAACTCACTGCTCCTTCATCAGCTATTTTTATGAACTAAGATAAATCCTTTGCTGTCGTTTCAACAGTCTTCACAGCATTGTCACCAGGAGTAGTTTCCATCTTAAGAAACTGCTTTCTTTGTTCATCCATGATAAGCAACTCCTCAGCCATTGAAGTTTTATCATGAGATTGCAGCAAGATCAGTGACATCTTCAGGATCCACTTTTGATTCTAGACCTCTTGTTCCTTTTACCACATCTGTAGTTATTCCTCCACTGAAATCCCAAACCCCTCAAAGTCATCCATGGGAGTTAGGATCACCTTTTCCCAAACTCCTGTAAATGTTGCTATTTTGATCTCTTCCCATGAATCACAAATGTTCTTAGTGGCACTTAGGGTGGTGAAACCTTTCCAGAAGATTTTCAATTTACTTTTTCCAGATCCATCAGAAGAATCACCATCTCTGGCAGCTACAGTCCTATGAGGGTTTTCCTGCTGGCTCAGACAGTAAAGAATCCACCTACAATACAGGAGACCCAGGTTTGATCCCTGGGTCGGGAAGATCCCCTGAAGAAGGAAATGGCAACCCATTCTAGTATTCTTGCCCAGAGAATCCCACGGACAGAGGAGCCTGGCGTACTGCAGTCCAGGGGGTCATGAACAGTCAGACATAACTTGGCGACTGAACAATAGTTTTATAAATTGTATTTCTTAAATAGTAAGACTCGAAAGTCCAAATGACTCCCTGATCCATGGGCTGCAGAATGGATATTGCGTTAGCAGGCATGAAAACATTAGTTTCACTGTACTTTTCTATCGAAGTTCTTCAATGACCAGATGTATTGTCAGTGAGCAGTAATATTCATTATTTTCAAAGGAATCTTTTTCTCTGAGTGGCAATGGGCTTAAAATGTCTATCACGTTGTCAGTCAATGTACCATCATCCAGGCTTTGTTGTTCCGTTTGTAGAGCGTTGGCAGAATAGATTTAGCATAATTCTTAAAAAGACCCTAGGATTTTCAATATGGTAAATGAGCAGTGGTTTCAACTTAAACTCAACTGCTGCATTGGTCTCTAATGAGCTAGCTTGTCCTTTGAAGCTTTGAAGATGGGCACTGGCTTTTCCTCTCTAACTATAAAAGCCCTGTATACATGGCATCTTCTTCTAATAGAAGCCTGCTTCATCTACATAAAAACTCTATTGTTTAGTACAATCACCTTAGTTATTTTACTAGACCTTCTGGATAACTTACTGCTGCTTCTGCATTAGCGCTTGCTGCTTTACCTTAGTTAAGGACATGGCTTCTTCTCTTTGACCTCAGGAACCAACTCCTGCAAACTTCAAACTTTTCTTCTGTGGCTTCCTTACCTCCCACAGCAGTCCTAAAATTGAAGAGAGTTAGGGCCTTGCTCTAGTTTAGGACTGTGCTTAAGGGAGTGTTTTGGCTGGTTGGATTTTCTCTCCAGACCGTTTGAACTTTCTCCACATCAGCAACAAGTCTGTTTTGCTTTCATATCACTTTTGTGTTCACTGGGGTAGCACTTTTCATTTCCTTCAAAAAATGTTTTCCTTTGTTTTAACAAGTTGGCTGTTTGGCAGAAGAGGCCTAATTTTCATCTCTCTTGGCTTTTGACATCCCTTCCTCACTAAGCTTAATCATTTTTAGCTTTTGATTTAAAGTCAGAGATGTGCGACTCTTCCTTTTACTTGAACACTCAGAGGCCATTGTAGAGTTACTAATTGACCTAATTTCAATATTGCTGTGGTCCAGGGACTAGGGAGGCTGAAGGAGAAGGAGAGAGATGGAGGAAGAACAACCGGTCGATGGAGCAGTCAGAACACATACATTTATCCACTAAGGTCACCAACTTGTATGGGTGTTGTTTGTGGCACCCCGAAACAATTACAGCGGTGACAGCAAAGATTGTTGATGACAGATCACCACAACAAAGCTAATAATGCAAAGTTTGAAATATTTCAAGAATTACCAAGTTGTGGCACAGAGGCGTGAAATAAGCAAATGCTGTTGGAAAAATGGTGCTGACTGATGGGCTAGACATGGGGCTGCCACATACCTTCAATTTGTGAAAAAATGCAATATGTGCAAAGCTCAATAAAATGAACTGAAATAAAACAAAGTACACCTGTATCTAGGTGTGGTGTTCTTGGTCTTTAATCTTGCTGTGGCTGATTGAGTTTCCTGGATCCTCAAGCTGAAACTTTTATGCAAATGTGGAAATTTTTCAGCTATTATTTCTGGAGTCCAACTTATGGCTAAAAACCTGTGTGTGATTTTTCAGACCTGACCCTGGACTGTTATAAATGCTTTTCTGAAGAGGCTGTCTTCTCCGCCCAGACGTGCGTGGGTCACGGGCAGTGCATTCTGGAACCTAGAGGGAGTTGCACTCCATGACCCAGGCTCCCTGGCCAGTCATGCTTTTTGAATATTTGTGCTCCCTGGCCCCTCTTCACTCTTGGATCTCTTTATCTGAGGCCTTGCTTCTGCTAAACTCTCCTTGTGAAGCCAAGACAAAAAAAAAAAAAACAACCTTGGAGACATTTTTCCCATTCTGACCCACTGCCCAGTATTTTTCTAGTCTTGGCTTTTCCCAATCTCCCTCCCACGTGACCCCAAGGCCCATACAACTGCAGACTTGTGTTAGAGGCTCTCTGCACAGTGAGAGTCTCCATGTCTGTACTGACCCACCTGAGCCCTGACTGCTATACCATTTCGTGGAGAAAGATAAAACAAAGGAGAGTTTCTCCTCGCTCCAGAGTTAGCTTCCTGCTTATGCCATCATAGTAAGTGATTAAAGGCTTAACTCTTTCATCTTCGGGCTCATTGCTTTAATCTGCTGCTCTGACACCTGACAGCTCAGCTCTCTCTCGCCCAGTTCAGCTGCGCTCTGATAGTTCCCCAAATAATGTTCCAGTTCCACCATCACCTTCATGTTCAGTTGCTCGTGAATTATAGCCCACCAGTCTCCTCTGTCCATGGAATTTTCCAGGCAAAAAGACTGGAGTAGGTTGATATTTCCTACTCCAGGATATCTTCCTGACCCAGAGATCGAACCTGTGTCTTTTGCGTCTCCTGCATTGGCAGGTGGGTTCTTTACTGGTACCACCTGGGAAGCCTGTCTTCTCTTTATGGGACTCCAATTACACATATGTTACACTCTCTAATATTATTCTTGGATCTTTGAGGCCCGGTTCATTTTAATTCAGTCTCTTTTTTTTCTTCAGATTAAATAATTTCTATTGATTTATTTTCAAGTTCCCTGGATTTTTTTCCTGCCACTTTCAAATTGTTAAAGTGCTTGCAGTGAGTTTTTCATTTCTGTTATTGTACTTTTAAGTTCTTGAGTTTCTGTTTGTTAATGGTGCTTTTGAACTGTGGTGTTGGAGAAGACTCTTGAGAGTCCCTTATACTGCAAGGAGATCCAACCAGTCCATTCTAAAGGAGATCAATCCTGGATGTTCATTGGAGGGACTGATGCTAAAGCTGAAACTGCAGTACTTTGGCCACCTCATGCGACGAGTTGACTCACTGGAAAAGACTCTGATGCTGGGAAAGGTTGGGGGCGGGAGGAGAAGGGGACGACGGAGAATGAGATGGCTGGATGGCATCACCGACTCTGTGGACATGAGTTTGAGTGTACTCCGGGAGTTGGTGATGGACAGGGAGGCCTGGCGTGCTGTGATTCATGGGGTCGCGGAGAGTCGGACACGACTGAGCGACTGAACTGAACTGAACTGAACTGAATGGTTTCCACTTTCTCTGCTGAAATTATTTATCTTTTCATTTATTAAAGCCATGTTTTCCTTTATGATTTGGATGTGTCTTCCTTTGATTCTCTGAATATGTTTCTAACAGCTTCTTTGTCTCATAAATTACTTATGTGGAATACTTCCAGTTTGGCATCTACTACCTGATATTTTTTCTTGACTATGTAGTAAATTTCACTTTGTGCATGTGGGTATGTAAAGTTATTTTTGTTTGAATACTGAGTGTTGTGGGTTAATCAGTGTCGAGACTGGGTTTTGTGATGTTCCTCAAAACATTTTTGAGATTTTCGTTTTAGTAGGTAGCAGGATTACTGGCAGATCACCCTTGAACTTGAATGACTTGGCTTTGAACTTGTGTAAGGTTTGGTTTGGGTGCTTTCCTGGTGGCTTATATGGTAAAGAATCTGCCTGCAATGCAGGAGACCTGAGTTTGATCCCTGGGTCAGGAAGATTCCCTTGAGAAGGAAAAGGCTACCCAATCTCGTACTCTTGCCTACAGAATTCCATGGACAGAGGAGCCTGGCAAGCCACAGTCCATGGGATCGCAAAACAGTTGGACATGAATGAATGACTAGTACTTCACTTTTCAAGGCTTGGTTTTCTGATTTCCTAGGTGAAAATACATCTGTGAAAATCCCAACATTTTTCAAAGCAAAAAACTATAACTTATTGGTCTCACAGATTTATTGTTTCTTCTGGTTTTAGATTTTAGTAGGACAGGTTTCTTTAACCTTTACTGTGGGGCATGATTCTTCTTCCTGAGAAGTAGTATTTCTAGTATCTCAGCTGGGTGCCTGGGCTGTGAACGGTGTTATTAAGGTCTCTCCACACTTGTTGACAACATACATGACCTCTCCTTATCCTCTAAGAGTATTTCTATTCTGCTCACAACCCCAGAATAGCTGAGTTCTGGCTCCCCTGAGGTAAGCCCTCCCTGCACATGTGCTGTTCAGTTCTTGGCTAAGTATGTGTAAGGATTTCTGCATGGACTTCTGAGGACCCCTCTGGACGGCTTCTTCAGCTTTGTGCCTCCCCTCCTGGAGTCCATCCCATTGCTCCAGAGTCTGAGCTCTGTCTACTCAGCTCACGGGGACTTCTGTGCTCTGCTTAGTCTCCTGCTTATGGCCACCCAGTTAGGAAACTGTTCCCTGATATAGAGCTGGGGCAAATTTGTGAATTTCCCTTCTTTTAAGAAATCAGCTTTGTGATTTTGTATGTGTTCCCAGGTGGTACTAGTGGTAAAGAACCCGCCTGCCAATGCAGATAAGATGTAAAAGACGCAGCTTCAGTCCCTGGGTTGGGAAGATCCCCTGGAGGAGGGCATGGCAACCCACTCCAGTATTCTTGCCTGGAGATCCCGTGGACAGAGGAGCCTGGTGGGCTACAGTCCACAGGGTCACAAAGAATCAGACATGACTGGAGCAACTTAGCACACACATCCGATTTGTGAAAACAAGTTGCATCAAATGCTTTTTCTGGTTTTAAGGTGCTTTGGCAGGAGGACTAGTCTAGATTAGTTATGGGAAGCAGAACTCCTCTCCGTGGATTCTTAAATACGTTTTTATTTTTTCCCACACTGCGTGGCATGTGAGATCTTAGTTCCCTGACGTGAGATTGAACCCACCCCTCTTGTATTGGGAGCATAGAGTCTTAACCACTGGACCATCGGGGAAATCCCCCTACCATGGATTCTTGAACAAAGGATAATGTGCTCTGTCCATCTGATAATGGACAGAGATAATGGCCGCCTAACACAAGGCGGCTTGTGAGAGCTTAGAGTCAAGACACTGAGCAGGGCAGAAAACTCTGTTCAATATTATGGAACAACCTAATTGGGAGAAGAATTTGAAAAAGAATAGACACATGTGTATGTATAATTGAATCACTCTGCTGTACACCTGAAACTAACTCAACATTGTTAATCATCCAAAATAAAATAAAAAGTTGAAAAAAAGGACACTGAGCAGGAGGCATTTTCAGTCTTCTAAATGGAGAACAAAGATCGCATTGATACTTGCAGAAATACAAGCAAACAAAGAATCCGCCTGCTAGTGCAGGAGATCCCAGAGACGTGGGTTTGATCCTTGGGTCAGGAGATCCCCTGGAGAAGGAAATTGCAACCCATTCCAGAATTCTTGTCTGGGAAATCCCATGGACAGAGGAACCTCATAGGCTACAGTCCAGGGGGTCATGACCAAGCAACTAAGCATAGCAGCTCAGCCCGCACCCAACACAAACAAAAGGGAAAGGCCATGATGGAAAAAGAGCTATTGCAAGTTATTGATAAATTGGATGTGAAGAATGAAGGAGGTTAACATGGTGCCAGCAATGCTTTAACAAAGAGCACTTATCCCTGGAGACAGATACTGAAGTATTTATGGATGAAATGATATAATGTCTTGGGTTTGATTCAGAATAATCACATGTAGGGATGAGGGTGGTAGAGAGTGGGGTGTAGGTGAGACCAGACTGACCACAAGATGATAATTATTGAAACTAGCTTATGAGGATATGAAGGTGTATTCTATGAGTTTTTCTACTGTTACGTATATTTGACATTTTCAAATTAAAAAATTAAGATAAAACAGAATAAAAAGATCAGAGTTATGTAGCTGGGAGTGGTCTTGGTGAGGTTGGAAAGAGTGCCCAGTTTTGAGGTGGTGGAAAAGGGATAAGACAATGGCAGTTATTAATGTCTAAAACAGGTCTGTACTTCTTAAAGGGGTTTGCTTAAGTTCACTCATTCTGCTTTGTTAGAAATGTCATCAAGAATTAGGATGTATTTGACCATCTGCTTGAAGATGTGATGCATGCGGCCCACCCTGGACTGAGGCTGTGGCATCCACACCACGGCATTGACACTGCACACGTGTCTGCTTCCGGGTCCAGCGCTGACCACTCACATTCACTGATACAGCCCTGTGTGGTCGGAGTCCAGACTACAATAGACAGGTTTGGCTGGACTCTGGCATACATGTCCCTCAGTGATTCCTGGAATGATTTCTGGAGGCATTTTGCTGCACTCCCCTTTCCACACCAGCTCCCTGGCCAGCTCTACATGCCTGGAGCCTCCCTGAATCTTGCACTCAGCTGCTTCCTTCCGACTAACTGTGGACTCTGTAATTGAACCCAAGAGAGGAGCCTGTTCTCACTGCCTAAGGACTTGCAGGAGAAGTGGAGAGACTTTTCTGCAAGTTAGAAAAAGAAAAAAAAAAGAGAAGAAGAAGAAATAGGCACTCACTTTCCCATTTTTTACTTTCTTTTCTCATTTATTCAACACATCCTTTTATGTGCCCACTATGTGCCAGGTATTATGTGCCAGGGATTTTCCTGGTAGCTCAAATGGTAAAGAATCTTCTGCAATGAAGGAGACCTGGGTTTGATCCCTGGGTTGGAAAGATCCCCTGGAGGAAGAATGACAACCCACTTCAGTATTCTTGTCTGGAGAATTCCACGGACGGAGGAGCCTGACTGGCTACAGTCTGTGGGGTCACAAAGAGTTGGACACTACCAAATGACTAACACGTGCCAAGTATTGTGTTAAGGATTGATTGGCAGTTCAAAGGTGGTGCTTCCTTAAGGATCTACAGCTGGCAGGGGGAGAGAGACTCACAGAGTAATAAAGTCACAAGGGCCGTGCTAGATGTTTGCACAGGGGCCAGGGAGCACAAGGAAGGAATTGCTGTTGTTCCGTCTCTAAGCAGTATCCGACTCTTGGCAACCCCATGGACTGCAGCATGCCAGGCTTGCCTGTCCTTCATTGTCACCTGGAGTTTGCTCACAGTCACGAATATGGAGTTGGTGATGCCATCTAACCATCCTCTGTCACCCCCTCTTGGAGAGCCATTACTATTTTCTTTCTCCTTGGGTTTGGGTTTTATCACAGCCTTGTCTAACTCAATGAAACTATGAGCCATGCTATGTAGGGCCACCCAAGACATATGGGTCAAGATGGAGAGTTCTGAGAAAACGTGGTCCACTGGAGAAGGGAATGGCAAACCGCTTCAGTATTCTTGCCTTGAGAACCTCATGAACAGCATGGAAAGGCAAAAAGATAGGAGATTGAAAGCTGAACTTCCCAGGTCGGCAGATGCCCAATATGCTATTGGAGATCAGTGGGGAAATAACTCCAGGAAGAATGAAGAGGCTGAGCCAAAGTGAAAACAAGACCCAGTTGTGGATGTGACTGGTGATGGAAGTAAAGTCCAATGCTGTAAATAACAATATTGTACAGGAATCTGGAATACTAGGTCCATGGATCAAGATAAACTGGAAGTGGTCAAAAAGGAGACGTTTAGAGTGAACACTGACATTTAGGAATCAGTGGACTAAAATGGGAATGGAATGGGCGAATTTAATTCAGATGACCATTATATCTACTACTGTGGGCAAGAATCCCTTAGAAGAAATGGAGTAGCCCTCATAGTCAACAAAAGAATCTGAAACACAATTCTTGGGTGCAACCTCAAAAACAACAGAATGATCTCTGTTCATTTCCAAGGCAAACCATTCAATATCACAGTAATCCAAGCCTATGCCCTGATCCGTAATGCTGAAGAAGCTGAAGTTGAATGGCTCTATGAAGACTTACAAGACCTGCTAGAACTAACATGAAAAAAAGATGTCCTTTTCATTATAGGGGACTGGAATGCAAAAGTAGGAAGTCAAGAGATACCTTGAGTAATAGGCAAGTTTGACCTTGGAATACAAAATGAAGCAGGGCAAAGGCTAACAGAGTTTTGCCAAGAGAATGCACTGGTCATAGCAAACATCTTCTTCCAACAACACAAGAGGAAATTCTACACATGGACATCACCAGATTTTTTAATACCAAATTCAGATTGATTATATTCTTTGCAGCCAAAGATGGAGAAGCTCCATATAATTAGCAAAAACAAGACCAAGAGCTTACTGTGGCTCAGACCATGAAGTCCTTATTGCCAAATTCAGACTTAAATTGAAGAAAGTAGGGAAAACAACTAGACCATTCAGGTATGACCTTAATCAAATCCCTTACTATGATACAGTTAAAATGACAAATAGATTTAAGGGATTAGATCTGATAGTAGAGTGCCTGTGGAACTATGGATGGAGGTTCATAACGTTGTACAGGAGGTGGTATTCAAAACCATCCCCAAGAAGAAGAAATGTAAAACAGCAAAATGGTTGTCTGAGGAGGCCTTACAAATAGCTGTGAAAAGAAGAGAAGTGAAAGGCAAAGGAGAAAAGGAAAGATATACCCATTTGAATGCAGAATTCTAAAGAATAGCAAGGAGAGATAAGAAAGCCTTCCTCAGTGATCAGTGCAAAGAAATAGAGGAAAACAATAGAATGGGAAAGACTAGAGATCTATTCAAGAAAATTATACATACCAAGGGAACATTTCATGCAAAGATGGGCTCGATAAAGGACAGAAATGGTGTGGACCTAACAGAAGCAGAAGATATTAAGAAGAGATGGCAAGAATACACAGAAGAACTGTACAAAAAAAGATCTTCATGACCAAGATAATCACGATGGTGTGATCACTCACCTACAGCCAGACATCATGAAATGCGAAGTCAAGTGGGCCTTATGAAGCCTCAGTATGAACAAAGCTAGTGGAGGTGATGGAATTCCAGTTGAGCTATTTCAAATCCTGAAAGATGATCCTGTGAAAGTGCTGCACTCAATATGCTGGCAAACTTGGAAAACTCAGCAGTGGCCACAGGACTGGAAAAGGTCAGTTTTCATTCCAATCCCAAGGAAAGGCAATGCCAAAGAATGGTCAAACTATTGTACAATTGCGTTCATTTCACACGCTAGCAAAGTAATGCTCAAAATTCTCCAAGCCAGGCTTCAATAGTACGTGAACTGAGAACTTCCAGATGTTCAAGCTGATTTAGAAAAGGCAGAGGAACCAGAGATCAAATTGCCAACATTCATTGGATCATAGAGAATACAAGAGAATTCCAGAAAAGCATATACTTCTGCTTCATTGACTATGCTAAATCCTTTTACTATGTGGATAAAAACAAACTGTGGAAAGTTCTTCAAGAGATGGGAAAACCAGACCACCTTACTCGCCTCCTGAGAAATCTGTGTGCAGGTCAAGATGCAACAGTTAGAACCAGACATGGAACAAGAGGGAAATAGGATGTCAAGGCTGTATATTGTCACCTTGCTTATTGAACTTACATGCAGAGCACATCATGCAAAATGTGAAACTGGATGAAACGCAAGGTGGCATCAAGACTGTTGGGAGAAATATCAATAACCTCAGATATGCAGATGACACCACCCTTATAGCAGAAAGCAAAAAAGAACCAAAAAGCCTCTTAATAAAAGTGAAAGAGGAGAGTGAAAAAGCTAGCTTAAAACTCAGCATTCAAAAAACAAAAAATCTGACATCCAGTTCCATCATTTCATGGCAGATAGATGGGGAACCAATAGAAACAGTGACAGACTTTATTTTCTTGGGCTCCAAAATCACTGCTGATGGTGACTGAAGCCATGAAATTAAAAGACACTTGCTCTTTGGAAGAAAAGCTATTGCAAATCTAGACAGCATATTAAAAAGCAGAGGCATTACTTTGTCAACAAAGATCCATCTAGTCAAATTATGGTTTTTCCAGTAGTCATGTGGATTTAAGAGTTGGACCATAATGAAAGTTGAGTGCCAAAGAACTTATGCTTTTAAACTGTGGTGTTGGAGAAGACTCTTGAGAGCCCCTTGGACTGCAAGGAGTTCAAACCAGTCAATCTGAAAGGAAATCAGTCCTGAAAATTCATTGGAAGGACTGATGCTGAAGCCGAAGTTTCAACACTTTGGCCACTTAATGTGAAGAACTGACTCACTGGAAAAGACCCTGATACTGGGAAAGATTGACGGCAGGAGGAGAAGGGATGACAGAGGGTGAGATGGCATCACATGAGTCTGAGCAAGTTCAATGGACATGAGTTTGAGCAAGCTCCAGGAGTTGGTGATGAACAGGGAAGCCTGGCATGCTGCAGTCCATGGGGTCACAAACAGTCGATGTGACTGAGTGACTGAACTAACTGTCTTGCCTATTTACTTGCGATCTAGTCTTTCAGAGTCTCAATTTTCTCAGTTTTGTATAAGGTTAAATATACACAGTTATAGTTTTAAAAACTGTCACATTAAAAAAAAATGTCTAAAAGGACTTTCAAAAGCGTAGGGATGGATAATAATGATTATCATCCTTTTTTCTTCCCAGGCACATCAGTGATAACTGTGGGCTGGCTTCTCCCAGGTGACAGTCAAGTGGTGAGTTCAGCTGTAAATGCAGTCACATTAAGGCAAGCTGGGGGCTGCAACCATTTCCAGGGAAGATGCATAAATAAGAGGGAACTCCTTTTCCCCATGTAGGCAATAAATCTTCTGTCTTTTGACTTTTAAACGTGTAGAGCCAAATGTCCCTTTTGTCTGTTTAATACCAACCACCACCTTAACATTTGTTTTGCTGTACAGTTTACAAAGTCCTTCTAAAGTCATAAATCACTGATGTCTCATAATAGCTTTTTGACTTAGTGGAATGTATTTCATTTTGACCCTCATTTAGAGATGTGGAACATGTGGCCCCAAGAAGTTAAATATATTTGCCCAAGATTCATAACTAGCAGTGGCAGAGCCCAGGACTGAATTCTGGTCTTCTTTCCTAATCTTTGAAATAAAGAGGTCCTCTCTGTAATTATTTGTAGCAGGCTAGGTTCCCCTTTGATGTCTTTAAAAGAAAGTTTCACAGTCTGACTAACTTCACTCAGTATGACAATCTCTAGGTCTATCCATGTGACTGCAAATGGTATTATTTCATTCTTTTTTTCTGGCTGAGTGATAAAAGAAAGACAAATACCATGTGTTGCCATTTATATGTGGAATTAAAAAAATGGTACAAATGAACTTTTCTACCAGACAGAAAGAGAGTCACAGATGTAGGAAACAAACTTATGGTTACCGGGGGGAATGGAGAGGGAGGGGTAAATTGGGAGACTGGGACTGACATATACACACTCCTATGTATAAAATAGAGAACTAATATGGACCTACTGGATAGCACCGGGAAATCTACTCAATATTCTGTAATGGCCTATAGGGGAAAAGAATCCAGAAAAGAGTGGATATGAGTATGTGTATAACTGAATTACTGTGCTGTACAGCAGAAACTAACACAACAATGTAAATCAACTACATTTCAATAAAAAAGAAAAGTTTCAAAATATTTTTTTAAAGGCTTGGGAAATTCTCTGTCTTTGGATTTATCATGGCCATCTGAAACTCCCCAGCCCCGCTTGTGGTCACAATAAATCAAACAAACAAATAACCATCTCCATTGTTTTGTGGATTATTTCCCCATGAGGCAGATGTTTACTTTTTCCAAATGAAAGCTCATTGTTGTCAGGAACATTTAAGAGGCTTAACCTGTCTCCTCTGGCATATGGCGCTGGCTTTTCATGATGAGACTGGTTCTGTGCAGCAGCAGACGAAATTGCAAGCCTGTCTCCAAAACTTCATCAGTTAGAGCTGCGGAACGTCGCTGCTGTCCTAGGTGGGGGCTTGTCTGGGCCTCTTCCACCGTGAAAGGGGAAAAAAAGAAAAGCTGTTTCCTTTGGTAGCAAATACCCATATTTTAATGGGCATGATGTCATGAATTATTAAACTAGCTTAACTTTAAAGCCCAGCCGAAAGAACACAGAGTGAAGAATGACCTTGAGACTCTTGAAAAATGGGATTGTTGACTGTGCCTGCAGACTTGAAGATGGATTTCTCCTTTAGTTTATATTTATGCAACTGTGAAACTTGGTCCCTTGTTCCCAGAGAAATCCTTTGTGCAGCCGTGTGGAGAAAGTTATTACATTTTAGTGCAGAAGAGCTGTAAAGTTTCTTTTCTGTGTCTCATGGAAACTAGAGTGCTGGGCAATCCTTGTGCTGGTGGGGGGTGGCCCTGAGGAAGGAGATGCTGAATCTCTCAGAAGACAAAAAAGAAACAGACCAGGCATTGTCCCTAGAAAAAGACCCTAGTTTTAGTTTTTTAAGGAATCTCCATATTGTTTGCTATAGTGGCTGAATCAATTTACATTCCCTCCGACAGTGCAAGAGGATTCTCTTTGCTTCACACCCTTTCCAGCATTTATTGTTTGTAGATCTTTTGAGAAGGCCACCCTGACAGGTGTGAGGCCATACTTCATTTGATGACCTGGGGGGTGGGATGGAGGTGGGGGGGACAGGGGGGAGGGGAGAGGCTCAATAGGGAGGGGATATGTGTGTATACACACACACACACACACACACACACACACACACAGCTGATTCACTTTGTTGTACAGCAGAAACTAACACAACATTATAAAGCAATATACTTCAATTAAAAAAAGAATCACATTGAAACATACACATTACCATATGTAAAATAGATAAGCAGTGTGCATTTTGGTATGAAGCAGGGCCCCCAAAGCCGCTGCTCTGTGACAACCAGGAGGGATAGGGAGAGGAGGGAGGTGGGGGGGTCAGGGTGGAGGGGACACATGTACACCTGTGGCTGGACGGCAAAAGCCATCAAAACATTGGTAAAGTCATTATCCTGCAAATAAATAAATTTTTTAAAAGAAGAAAGTTACGAAAAAGAGCCCAACTCGAGGTTCTTATAAGGAATTTGCAGGTAAGCTTCCTTGGTGGCTCAGATGGTAAAGTGCCTGCCCGCAATACGGGAGACCCGGGTTCGATCCCTGGGTTGGGGAGATCTCCTGGAGAAGGAAATGGCAACCCACTCCAGTATTCCCGCCTGGAGAATCCCAGGGACGGAGGAGCCTGGTAGGCTACAGTTCATGGGGTCGCAATGAGTCGGACACGACGGCGCGACCTCACTTTTGGTCCTGTCTCAATGCTCTCTCGTTTCTGATACAAGGTGAGTTAGAGGAAAACGGGTCCAGAAGGACAAAGATGGTCAGCTGATGCTACCGCGGTCCGGTCACGTGGCGCAGCCATCAGCGACTCCACGGAACCAGCGGTGCTGCCCACGGAGCACGTGGTGCGCCGCGGGAGAGGCTCTTCGGAAGCTTCTGGTTCAGCCATTCCTGGCTCCCTCTCTGGCCCCAGGCTACTGGGCAAAACAACCGATGCCAAGAGTGGCGTTGAGTGTCCTTGAGTCTTCCAGACACAGCGAAGCTGTGTCTACACCCGCAGAGACTGATGACTCAAGTCTCCTCTTTTTCCTTTGTAGACAGGGAGAAGGATGGATAGGGAGCGGGGAGGAACCAGTGTTTATTGAGAGTCTGTGGCTTCCCAGGTATCACTAGTGGTAAAGAACCCGTCTGCCAATGCAGGTAGACGTACAAAGAGGTGAGTTCGACTCCTGGGTCGGGAAGATTCCCTGGAGGAGGGCGCAGGCAACCCACTCCAGTACTCTTGCCTGGAGAATCCCATGGACAGAGGAGCCTGGCGGTCTACAGTCCACGGAGTCACCAAGAGTTGGACACGACTGAAGTGACTTCAGTTCAGTCGCTCAGTCGTGTCCGACTCTTTGCGACCCCATGAATCACAGCACGCCAGGCCTCCCTGTCCATCACCAACTCCCAGAGTTCACTCAAACTCATGTCCATTGAGTCGGTGATGCCATCCAGCCTTAGCATGCATTAAATATTTGGCTTTGCCTCCATATGATTCATCACAGAGCTGTGTGGTATTCCTGTTTCCTGGGAGTAGAAACTGAGGCTCAGTGTGTAAGATTTTTAGCAACATACAGGTTTTGACAAGGCTGGGCGTTATTTGAATCTAGGTCTGCCAAATATCAGAGGTTTGTGTGAATTCACCGAGCTTACCATGAGGTTTTTGGTCTGACTTTTCCCTTTCTTCCTGTTGGTTTGAACTCTGGGCCATGGTGCGCTGATGGCCTCTGTGTTTCCGCGGCTGCTCCCGTCACCCTCCTCCGCTCTGCTTTGTGACCTGGTGGACTGACCTGCCTTCACTGCCCCGATGGGTGCCCTGCTCTTTGACTGACAGTTGGATTTGGCTGACGTGAGATGCAAACAGGGCAGTGGGGGGCAGATGGGTGAGGAATAAGATTGGGGTGTTGATTTCCCCAGTTTTCTCTCCACTGAGTTCTCTACTAAAGGCCACAGCTCCTGCCAGATGACTCTTTCCATGCAGTTCCGTCCCCCCCCCCCTTTTTTGATTAAAATATAGTTGCTGTACAGTATCATGTAAGTTACAGGTGTACAAGATAGCTATTCACAATTTTTAAAGGTTATGCTTCGTTTATAGTTGTTATAAAACATCAGCTGTACATCTGTCTTGTACAATATATCCTTATAGCTTATTTTATTTTACTTATTGTAGCTTCATGTGTGTTTGCTCAGTCTTGTGTGACTCTTTGTGACCCCCTAGACTGTAGCCCACCAGGCTCCTCTGTCCATGGGATTCTCCAGGCAAGAATACTGGAGGGGGCTGCCATTTTCTCCTCCAGGGGCTCTCCCCAACCCAGGGATCGAACCTGCGTCTTTTACGTCTCCGGCATTGGCAGGCAGGTTCTTTACTGATAGCACCACCGGGAAGCCCATTGTAATCCCTTGTATACCTAATAGTTTCCTCCCTTCCCCCACATTGCCCCGCCCCTTTGATCGCCCCACTGGTAGCCACCAGTTTGTTCTCTGTATCTGAGTCTGCTTCTTTTTTGTTATATTCACTCATTTATTGTATTTTTAAGATTCAACATAAACGTGATATCACAGGTTTGTCTTTCTCTGTCTGACTTATTCATGCAGCATTTTCTGGATTTCAACACCCACTCCCTCCCCTTGGGCTTAGGGGTTGGTAAAGTTAGGTCACTGGCCTTGGGAACTACACAGTCTCCTGTGTTTTCCTAAACACTGCCCACACTATTGCACATTAGGCCCTGAGTGAAGACAGTTGGCTTGCTCATCCTGAGTGTGCCATTTGTTACCTTCCCGGACTTTGACGGATACAGGATACATGGAGTCACTTTGGTGACATCACACTTAATGTTTTGCTGTGCTCCCATTAATGAGTTTCCACCAGGAGGGAGATGGTTTTTGTCTCTTGTTTTTTCCCTAGTTATTTCTTATTTATAACTTCTGGAAGGGCTATTTCTTTGTCTTTCACCTTCCTTTGCCATATTTCTTGCTCTTTGAATTTCCCCTTTCCCCTTCAAATCAAGTCTGTAGGACCTGAAAAAGCCAGTTTCCATTCTGACTCTCCAAGAGTGAGCTTCTTTGGTCTCCAGAGTCTCAGCTCTATTCTTTTATTAATGCTTCTTTGCACAACTGTCTGTTGGATTGTCTTGAGAAAACAATGCACATTTTCTAACCTTCTAGGGGAAACGATTGTTGCCCTAAAAAGGAGAGGAAATAATGAAAGTATGTTCAGTAAGTAACAGTAAGGATAATAAAAGGGGGAAAAGGCGGGGGACTCAGAATCAAGGTCAGTTTCCTCCTTTGTTGGAATACAGCGAACATTTAATGGTCATAAAATCTTTTTCCTGTAAAATACATTTTATATTTAAACTGAGGCCATTTAAATGAGGGATTTTATGTCTGAAGAGCCTTTATTGAGCATGAAGGATTAAAAAAATGCTTTGGGCTTTATTTTTTATTTCCTTACACATTTTTTGAGGTTTGGGAAGCCCAGTCCATGCCGCCCCAGGCTCACAGATATGAATATGCAGGGGTGGGGTGTGTGTCTTTCACAGATCCTTGCTTATGCTGTTTAACCTCGGATCCCCGTTATTCGGGGCCTCGGTGTCTCCTGAATAAACAGTAAATCTTTCCTGATGGCATGGCAGCTTTACAATGTGGACTCAGGCCTATTTTCAGAGAAGCACCAGAGAAACGTTAATACCTTTTCCCTCCTTTGACTGGTGATTTAGCGGGAGCCTGTGTCTGTCATCAGGGTGAGGCTGCTGGCTCAGCCTGTGTCTGGTGGAGGGCAGACCCGGGCGCTGCAGTGGGCAGCACTCAGAGGATCAGTCTTCTGGTTCTGGGACAAGACAGTGTGGTGTGCGTGCCTACATGCTAACTTGCTTTAGTTGTGTCTGACTTTCTGGGATTCTATGGACTGTAGCCCACCAGGCTTCTCTGTCCATGGGATTTCCCAGACAAGAATACTGGACTGGGTTGTCATGACCTCCTCCAGGGGATCTTCCTGACCCAGAGATCTAACCCGCATCTTTTATGTCTCCTGCAATGGCAGGCAGATTCTTTACCACTAGCGCACCTGGGAAGCCCCAAGGCAGGGTTGACTGTGGGGTTATTTCATAGCTTGAATTGAAATGGATTCATTCTTCTGTTGAAGATTTATTGCCTCCTGTTTTCCTGAGGCCTTTGTCTTTTCTTTTAACACCAAAAACATTTTGTGTCGGGGTATAGCTGATTAACAAATGTTGTGACAGTTTCAGGTGAACAGAGAAAGGACTCAGCCATCCATATACTTGTGTCCATTCTCCCTCAAACCCCCTCCTATCCAGGCTGTGTTATGCTGGCACATAACACTGAGCAGAGTTCCATGTGCTATACAATAGGTCTTTGTTGGTTATCCATTTTAAATATAGCAGTGTGTATATGACCTTCCCTAAGTCCCTAACTATCCTGTCCCCCTGGCAAATGAACTTAACAAAACAGAAGGAAACTCATAGACTTAGGAAACAATTTATGGTGGCCTTTCTTTTTTTCGTATTGAAAAATTTGTGATCTATCCCTGATCCTGAGAGTGTAAAATAAGGTATCAAGACCTTGAGAGGTCCTCCTACCAAAGGATCATGCAAGGTCAAAGTTAGTTAGACTGATTTTTAAGGTTGTTCATTGTGGCAGTGATCTCAAGGATTAGGGACATGTTGACGTTAGACATACCAGAGGGAAAAACTCAACGACAGAGCAATTACCTTTTTTCCTTGGTCATTGCTGATATTCATGGGTTGAGCTGCTGGATTTGGATTATTTTTGGTCCCGAGGATGCTACAGCAGAAACAGAACCTCTAGACTTTTCGTTTAGGAGTATTTGAAATATGCATTCGTACAGGCGGGATTATCTGCCAAGTGAAGTATGCTATTGTTGGTGGGAATCTGACATATAGCAGGAGATGCCTCATCTATAAATATCTGCTCTTTGAGCTAGAATGAATTACCTGAAGAAGGCAGGCTCCACGTTTTAAGGCTTAGATTACCAGAGTTGCATTTCCCATTGGTTGGTTACCAGCACCTTTTAAAATCTGAATTTCCCTAGTGCATTGGCCTGACCTGACTGTTCTTAGCCAGGACTTTAACTCTGCTCTAAAAATAACCTCGAAGCCAGCATAGTGGAGAAAGCATTTACTTAAACAACTATCTTTTCCCCCCATAATGTCATGTAGATCTGTCTTTTCTGTGTCCTTCCACTGCAATGGCAGCATACGGTCTATTGTTGCAATCAGATATTCTTGTGGGAAGTAAGAAGCCCATGGGTGAATGGAGAGGGTGTTATTGTTGAGTCTAAAGCTGTTGTTTTGAGCCCTGAACTAAAGTTGTGTGCAGTTTTATTTTTAACAAACTCAAACCTGTCAGGAAGCTTCTGCTGATAGGCTTTGATTTTTATTTTTGATTTGTGTTGACTAATGTTTACTCTGGGCTCCTGGAATCTGGTTAGGAGGACTTTCCATGGAGGAGAAAATGCGGACAAATACTGTTAGTTTACTTAGTGCTAAAGGCATTGAAGGGTAAAGAAAGGCATTGACACAGTTCCTTAAACTAAAAAGTCCTGATCATTTTGCTCTTGGAGTACATATTTTTGAAAACCTTAAGAGAGGCTTATGAAGAAGAAAGCAAGTATATATAATATATATATAAGAACAAGAGAGCTGAAGGTAACTTAGAAAACAAAACTGCTAAGCTTAGCAGAGAATCACCTCATTGGGAAAAAAATTTTATTAAAATAGTGAATTTTTATTACATGGAATGGAATAAAGAATTTCAATGAGTAAACACACGGGCACACACACACTCACAAACACACACATATAGGAAAGAAGGACTACAAAAGCACCAGACTGTCGGCGTGCTTTATAATTCTGGATTTGTTTTTTGAGTTTTGAATTAATTAGATACCATGTTGAATTCCAAATGTGATAATTAGGCAAATTAATGCTGCAGTATAGTTATTAATGAGGCAAAATATGCTAATATGCTTTTGATAAAGAGCTCTTCTTCTGCCTTACCAAGAAATTGGCAAACATCTTTTATTTGGGGCCAGACAGCTTATCTCAAGTGATTTGCTAAAAAGGTTCTTGGCCGTATGCTGTGAACGAATGTTGTAAATAGGGGTTAATGTCTAAATTTTTGGAATGTATAAGCCTCAATGTGGTGCAGCCTGTCCTGAGACATCTGAGCTTGGTTTCTGAGCAGCAGTAGCACCCAGAAAGGCCAAGAGCTCTTCAATGCCCTTCGATGCCAGCATGAATACAGCAAAGTCCACCACTTGCTGGCATCATGGTTATTAAGTGACATTCAACGCGAGGTGCACAGTGGCTGCCAAGCGGCCAACCTGCTGGGTTCTTTTCGGCAGACTTGGTGTCTCCTTTGGTTTTCAGATGTTCAAAACTCCTAGCCCAGAGTCATTAGGGAACCCACTTAGTGGTTTTGAAAATGACACAGCAGAATTTCCCTTTCCGACCTTAACTCTGCTATTCAGAACTCACAGTGCATCAGGAGCCCTCCTGAGACCAGCGAGAGACACCATCTACCCAGGGGTAGCAGGCCATTAGAAACAAAATTTATGGAAATATGAAAAGAACTTTCCCCATGAGCATATGATTCTTTTAATCCTTTTAATTCCATACTCCATGAAGGCGCAGCCTGTATAACTTTGATTCATTTAGATGTGATGTTTGCAAAATGAATTTGGCCTGATGGTCCCAAGTAGGACAGTTCTGAAGGTTTTAAATCAGAGGAGGACTCTCCTGGGGTATGCTTGAGTGGGGCAGCCCAGTGGACAGTCCTTGGCTAGTGTGTGTTATTCAGGTGTGTCCTATGGCAGAAAAGAGACTGCTTGTTAACTGTCAAGCATCACAGGAATTGACTGGATTAGTTAGGAATGCATTTGACTGCAAGGTACAAAAAACCTCGTTAACAGTGGATTAGGAGTTCATGTTTCTCCCATAAAACGCTGACCAGGCTAGGTGATCCACAACCCAAACCGCGTGGTTGGGGTTCTTTAAGTCTTCCCACCACATCTTCTTAGGAGGTGCCTTTTGTCCATGTGAGCACAAGATGGCTGCTGCACCTCCAGACGTGGCATCTAGGTTTCAGGCTGGAAGAAGGAAAGGTCAGCCGGTCTGTTCCTTTTGAAGAGGTCCCCCAGAAACTCCACCCAAAGACCTCCATTACATGCCATTGGTCAGAACTGTGTCACATGGCCTCTCCTAAGGGGAAGGTTGGGAGAAGAGGTTAGATCAACTAGCCAACTAGTTTTGTTACCATTCTTTTTTGGGCACCATGATCCAGGGGATGAGGCTGGACCCTGAGTTGACAGCCACTCCAGGATGCTCACCTGAAAGTTTGACTGCCTGAATAACTGTGATACGAAAGGGAAGTGCAGATGATAAAGAAGCTTTACTCGCCTTGGGCTGAAGTCAGTGTAAAGTGAAAGTGAAGTCGCTCAGTTGTGTCCGACTCTTTGCGATCCCATGGACTGTAGTCTACCAGGCTTCTCTGTCCATGGGCTTTTCCAGGCAAGAGTACTGGAGTGGGTTGCCCTTTCCTTCTCCAGGGGGTCTTCCTGACCCAGGAATCGAACCCAGGTCTCCTGCACTGCAGGCAGGCACTTAACCCTCTGAGTCACCAGGGAAGCCCCTGTAGTGCAGTGAATAAACCTAGGGACTTGAGGCTGAGCTCTATGACTTTTGGAATGTGACTTTCCTCTCGTGGACCCTTAATTCCCACATCTGTGACTTGGATCACATTCCCAGAGGTACTGTTAGGAAGTCATTGGGATAACACATATGAAGTATCTGGTATATTTAGTTCATTAAGAAGTGGTAGCTGGTAAGGTAGTGAGCTAAATCCAGGTTGTATTCATAACTAGCTAATGTGTAATAGACATGTAATGCAGGGGTTGGGGGAATGGTTATATATCATCTTTTACCTTTTTTAAAAATTGGAGTAGAGTTAATTTACAGTGTTGTATTAATTTCTGCTGTATAGCAAAGTGATTCAGTTACACACATATATATTCTTTTTTAAAATATTCTTTTCCATTATGGTTTAATCAAGGGAAACTGACTACAACAGACCTTGTTGTTCATCCTTTACCTTTTAAGAGAGTGGATTCAGGCAGGTGGAGGGAATTTTTTGCTGAATGTGTTGATGAGGAGGTAAGTTGGAATGGATGTAATGTGTATACAAAAGCTGGAGAGACAGAGGAACAGAGGAAGGGGAAGGAAGCAGGGAGCTCGGAAGGCAGAATCCTGGTGTGAGGAGGATGGTGGTGAGAGAAAGGAGACCCAGCAGCTGTAAGATGGGGAGGGAAGCCTGAGAAGGATGCTTAGTGGGGACTTTCGGCACAAAACTGTGCACTGCAGGATATAAACCCTCTATGAGTTACTTGCAGAACCTTCTGGAAAACATGTCTGACTAATGCTTTGGAGTGGGAGGGTCTTTTGGTGAATGTGAAGAAATACCAAGTCTTGCCTCAAGGTTGGGTTGAAGTTGCCACTGACAGAGTTTCTAGAATGTTCTTCTCACTCGGGTCCCACCACTAAGTAAGTTAGCTTTAAAGGTAAAACAGATCACAAAATGCACATGGCGAGGACTCGTGACTTCTGTGTTATGTTCTTCGAGGAGCAGAAAGTGACAAGTTAAGTTATGGGTGAGAGTCTCCGTCCACTGCACTCATGAGCACAGCCTAAATTACAAAGTGACTGTCTTGGCTCCATCTTTCCCTTTGTTCTTTTGTCTGATCGAATCATAACATGCGTGTGATTTGAGCATTTGAGAATAAAACACTTACTTAAAAAATTTTTTTGGCACAACATACTTCTAAACAAAAGCCAGTTACTATATTTGGTGCTTGATTGGAAAATACAAACCAGCAATCTGTTTCAAAGCTGCAAGAAAAACTGGCTGCTTTGAATGTATTGAATAATGACACAGTACTGTATTGTTAGGAGTAAATCAAGAAAATTTTCAAGGGTGCTTGTGAATACATTTGATTTTCACTTCATTGGCCAACTTTGGAACTTAACCCTCAAGTAAAATGTGACTCTGCTGGATATTAATGAACAAGTAACAAACACACTAACATGTAGCAGCTACAGTCACAGACCTCAGACTCAGGTTTTTAAGAAATCTGGTTTATTTTGTTTCCTCTGTCAGGGCAGACCTTCTGGTTTGTATCTTTAGCCCACCAAGAGGTAGATCCTTAATTGGAATCAATCCTGAGCCTTCTCTCCCTTTCCTGGAATAGGGACTGTTGACTTAAAAAAATAGTCAAAGTCTAAAAGTTGAGAGTTATGTTTTATTTGGTGGGAAATTTTAGGACTTCAAGCCTGGGAGACAGCATCTCAAGTGATGCCGAGGGAACTGTTCTGGAGAGGGGCGGGCACGGGGGAGGTCGTGGGGGCGGGGTGGGTTATACAGAAGCTTGCAATAAGGGGCAGGTAGTCAGAACATCAGCAGATCACTGTTAATGAAGGAAAACCAGCAGCGAGTTGTAGTTTTGGAGTTCTCACAGGAGAAGATGAGCTCACGTCCTTCTACTCCGCCATCTTACGCCACAACTCCAGAACTGCAGCCTGCTGCTGAACGACCATCGACAGGAGAACGTTGGATCCCACCAAAAAAGATACCCCACCTCCAAGGGCAAAGGAGAAGCCCCAGCAAGACAGTAGGAGGGGCGAAATCACGTTTAGAATCAAACCCCTTACCCACCAGAGATGCTCAGAGGCTCAAACAAACCTTGTGCGTGCCAGGACCCAGAGACCCCACAGAGACCGAGACAGAACTGTGTGTGAGCATCTCCTGGGAAGGTGCAGGTCAGCAGTGGCCTGCCGCAGAAACAGGGGCTCTGGGTGCAGCAGACCTGGGGTGGAGTAAGCTCTCTTGGAGGAGGTTGCCACTGACCCCGCCATAAAGCTGACAGAACTTACACAGGACTGGGGAAACAGACCATTGGAGGGCACAAACAGAATCTTGTGCACACCAGGACCTAGGAGAAAGGAGCAGTGACCCAACAACAGACTGCCCCGGACTTGCCCTGCATGTCCAGGAGTCTCCGGAGAAGGCTTGGGTGGACAGTGGCCTGTGACAGAGTCTGGGACATTGAGTAGGGCAGTGACTGCATGGGACCTTTTGAAGGAGGTGACCATTAACTTCATTCAGTTCAGTTCAGTCACTCAGTTGTGTCCAACTCTTTGTGACCCCATGGACTGCAGCACGCCAGGCCTCTCTGTCCATCACCAACTCCTGGAGTTTACTCAGGCTCATGTCCATCGAGTCGGTGATGCCATCCAACCATCTCATCCTCTGTCATCCCCTTCTCCTCCCACCTTCAATCTTTCCTAGCATCAGGTCTTTTCCACTAAGTCAGTTCTTCACATCAGGTGGCCAAAGTACTGGAGTTTCAGCTTCAGCATCAGTCCTTCCAATGAATATTCAGGACTGATTTCCTTTAGGATGGACTGGTTGGATCTTCTTGCAGTCCAAGGGACTCTCAACTGTCTTCTCCTACACCACAGTTCAAAAGCATCAATTCTTTGGCATTCAGCTTTCTTTATAGTCCAACTCTCACATCCATACACGATTACTGGAAAAACCATAGCTTTGACTAGATGGGCCTTTGTTGGTAAAGTAATGTCTCTGCTTTTTAATATGCTATCTGGGTTGGTCATAGCTTTTGTTCCAAGGAGCAAGTGTCTTTTAATTTCATGGCTGCAATCACCATCTGAAGTGAATTTGGACCCCCTAAAATGAAGTCTGTCACTGTTTCCATTGTTTCTCCATCTATTTCCCATGAAGTGATGGGACCAGATGCCATGATCTTAGTTTTCTGAATGTTGAGCTTTAAGCCAACTTTTTCACTCTTCTCTTTCACTTTCATCAAGAGGCTCTTTAGTTCTTCTTTGCTTTCTGCCGTAAGTGTGGTGTCATCGGCATATCTGAGGTTATTGATATTTCTCCCAGCAATCTTGATTTCAGCTTGTGCTTCTTCTACCCTAGCATTTCTCATGATGTACTCTGCATATAAGTTAAATAAGCAGGGTGACAATATACAGCCTTGATGTACTCCTTTCCCGATTTGGAACCAGTCTGTTATTCCATGTCCAGTTCTAATTGTTGCTTCCCAACCTGCATACAGATTTCTCAAGAGGCGGGTCAGGTAGTCTGGTATTCCCATCTCTGTCAGAATTTTCCATAGTTTATTGTGATCCACACAGTCAAAGGCTTTGGCATAGTCAATAAAGCAAAAGTAGATGTTTTTCTGGAACTCTCTTGCTTTTTCAATGATTCAATGGATGTTGGCAATTTGATCTCTGGCTCCTCTGCCTTTTCTAAATCCAGCTTGAACATCTGAAAGTTCATGATTCATGTACCGTTGAAGCCTGGCTTGGAGAATTTTGAGCATTACTTTGCTAGCATGTGAGATGAGTGCAATTGTGCGGTAGTTTGAGCATTCTTTGGCATTGCCTTTCTTTGGGATTGTAATGAAAACTGACCATTTCCAGTCCCGTGGCCACTACTGAGTTTTCTAAATTTGCTGGCATATTGAGTGCAGCACTTTCACAGCATCATTTTTTAGGATTTGAAATAGCTCAACTAGAATTCCATCATCTCCACTAGCTTTGTTCATAGTGATGCTTCATAATGCCCATGTGACTTGGTATTCCAGGATATCTGGCTCTAGGTGAGTGATCACACCATCGTGATTATCTGGGTCATGAAGATCTTTTTTGTATAGTTCTTCTGTGTATTCTTGCCTGCTCTTCTTAATATCCTCTGCTTCTGTTAGGTTCATACTATTTCTGTCATTTATTGTGCCCATCTTTGCATGAAATGTTCCCTTGATATCTCTAATTTTCTTGAAGAGATCTCTAGTCTTTCCCATTCTATTGTTTTCCTTTATTTCTTTGCATTGATCACTGAGGAAGGCTTTCTTATCTCTCCTTGCTATTCTTTGGAACTCTGCATTGAAATGGGTATATCTTTCCTATTCCTCTTTGCCTTTGACTTCTCTCCTTTTCACAGCTACTTATAAGGACTCCTCAGACAACCATTTGGCTCTTCTGCATTTCTTTTTCTTTATTACCTCCGCCATAGTTTGGCCTCAGGTCAAACAGCAGGGAGAGAACACAGCCCCGGCCACCAACAGAAAATTGGATTAAAGATTTACTGAGCATGGCTCCGCCCATCAAAACAAGACCCAGTTTCCCCCTCAGTCAGTCTCTCCCATCAGGAAGCTTCCATAAGCCTCTTATCTTTCTCCATCAGAGGCCAGACAGAATGAAAGCCACAATCACAGAAAACAAACCAATCTGATCACATGGACTACAGCCTTGTCTAACTCAATGAAACTATGAGTCATGCCATATAATAGGACAACCCAAGATAGATGGATCATGGTGGAGAGTTCTGAGAAAACGTGGTCCACTGTAGAAGGGAATGGCAAACCGTTTTAGTATGCTTGCCTTGAGAACCCCATGAACAGCATGTCAAGGCAAAAATATATGACACTGAAAGATGAACTCCCCAGGTTGGTAGGTGCCCAATATGCCACTGGAGATCAGTGAAGAAATAACTCCAGAAAGAATGAAGAGACGGAGCCAAAGTGAAAACAACACCCAGTTGTGGATGTGACTCATGATGGAAGTCAAGTTCGATGTTGTAAAGGACAATATTTCATAAGAACCTGGAATGTTAGGGCCATGAATCAAGGCAAACTGGAAGTGGTCAAACAGGAAATGGCAAGAGTGAATATGGACATTTTAGGAATCAGCGAACTAAAATGGACTGGAATGGGTGAACTTAACTCAGATGACCATTGTATCTACTACTGTGGGCAAGAATCCCTTAGAAGAAACGGAGTAGGCATCATAGTCAACAAGAGTCCGAAATGCAGTACTTGGATGAAATCTCAAAAACGATAGAATGATCTCTGTTCATTTCCAAGGCTAACCATTCAATATCACAGTAATTCAGGTCTATGCCCTGACCGGTAATGCTGAAGAAGCTGAAGTTGAACAGTTCCATGAAGACCTACAAGACCTTTTAGTATTAACATCAAAAGACGTCCTTTTCATTATAGGGGACTGGAATGCGAAAGTAGGAAGTCAAGAGATACTTGGAGTAATAGGCAAATTTGGCCTTGAAGTGCAAAACAAAGCAGGTCAAAGGCTAACAGTTTTGCCAAGAGAACACACTGGTCATAGCAAACACCCTCTTTCAACAGCATGAGAGGACTCTACACATGGATGTCACCAGATGGTTGATACCGAAATCAGACTGATTATATTCTTTGCAACCAAAGACGGAGAAGCTCTATACAATCAGCAAAAACAAGACCAGGAGCTGACTGTGGCTCAGATCATGAACTCCTTAATTCCAAATTCAGACTTAAATTGAAGAAAGTAGGGAAAATCACTAGACCATTCAGGTATGACCTAAATCAAATCCCTTAGGATTGTACAGTGGAAGTGATAAATAGTTTCAAGGGATTAGATCTGATAGCCTGAAGAACTATGGACAGAGGTTCATGACATTGTGCAAGAGCCAGTGATAAAGAACATCCCCAAGAAAAAGAAATGCAAATGGCAAAATAGCTGTCTGAGGAGGCCTTACAAATAGCTGTGAAAGAAGAGAACCAAAAGGCAAAGGAGAAAAGGAAGGATATAAGCATCTGAATGCAGAGTACCAAAGAATAGCAAGGAGAGATGAGAAAGCCTTCCTCAGTGATCAGTGCAAAGAAATAGAGGAAAACAATAGAATGGGAAAGACTAGAGATCTATTCAAGAAAATGAGAGATACTAAGGGAAAATTTCATGCAAAGATGGGCTCGATAAAGGACAGAAATGGTAGGGACCTAACAGAAACAGAAGATATTAAGAAGAGCGGCAAGAATACACAGAACTGTACAAAAAGGATCTTCATGACCCAGATAACCATGATGGTGTGATCACTCACCTAGAGCAAGACATCCTGGAATGCAAAGTCAAGCAGGTGTTATGAAGCATCACTATGAACAAAGCTAGTGGAGGTGATGGAATTCCAGTTGAGCTATTTCAAATCCTAAAAAATGATGCTGTGAAAGTGCTGCACTCAATATGCCAGCAAATTTGGAAAATTCAGGAGTGGCCACAGACTGGAAATGGTCAGTTTTCATTCCAATCCCAAAGAAAGGCAATGCCAAAGAATGTTCAAACCACCGCACAATTGCACTCATCTCACATGCTAGCAAAGTAATGCTCAAAATTCTCCAAGCCAGGCTTCAACAGTGTGTGAACTGTGAACTTCCAGATGTTCAAATTGGATTTAGAAAAGGCAGAGGAACCAGAAATTTACATTTGGAGGGCTGGAATAGCTGATGGCTGTGACATCCTTGTTTATGGGTATGACAGGAAATGCTCCATTTCACAGAACTTATTTTCGGTGGTGTGGGGAGGGGCTTTGTGTCAGGTCACAGGAGTTAAAGGCAGGCATCTCATTCAGGGCTGTCCTCTGCCCACACACTTGCTAGGACATCATCTTTCTAACTTGGTGATGTCATTTGTTCAACTAGATCACTCCTGGGACTTCTGATTCTACCCTGTGCTTTCTGGGTCTGACTCTTAGCTGCTTTCAGGCCCTCCCAGGCACATGGACATGACGTTTGCTCCCCAGTTATTCTGAGGCCACAGGAAACTCAGAAGGCTGATCATGACCTTCTTTTACTCACCCAGCGAGTCTTCTCTACTGCTCCTGAGCTGCAGGCTGTGGGGAGTCAGTGGTCTTACTAGATCTTTGGGGTCTCCTGACAGAGGAGAAGGCAATGGCACCCCACTCCAGTACTCTTGCCTGGGAAATCTCACGGATGGAGGAGCCTGGTAGGCTACAGTCCATGGGGTCCCGAAGAGTCAGACACGACTGAACGACTTCAGTTTCACTTTTCACTTTCAGGCATTGGAGAAGGAAATGGCAACCCACTCCAGTGTTCTTGCCTGAATAATCCCAGGGACGGGGGAGCCTGGTGGGCTGCCATCTATGGGGTTGCACAGAGTCGGACACGACTGAAATGACTTAGCAGCAGCAGCAGCAACATAAGGCAAGACCCTGGGGTTCTCTTGGGATACCAAGCCTGGATTTATTTAGGCTGGGATGGGGGACAGAGCCCTTGCAGAGGGTTACAACTTTCTCATCCCTGACTCTTCTTCCTCTTTCCCCAGCTGGGGAAAACTTTATTCAGCTCTCTTGTTGAAGCTGAAGCTCCAATACTTTGGCCACCTGGTGTGAAGAGCTGACTCATTTGAAAAGATCCTCATGCTGGGAAAGATTGAGAGCAGGAGGAGAAGGGGACGACAGAGGATGAGACGGTTGGATGGCATAACCGACTCAATGGACATGGGTTTGGGTGGATTCCAGGAGTTGGTGATGGACAGGGAGGCCTGGCGTGCTGCGGTTCATGGGGTCGCAAAGAGTCAGACATGACTGAGAGACTAAACTGAACTGAACTCTCAGGAAAAACAGATTCTGATGGATCACATTTTATTCCAAACCTTTTGTTTATGCCCCAAGTCCTGGGCTTTTGAAACTCAAAGCCCTTTTCTCTCAGACTATTGCTCTCATTTTCTTTTGTGTCAGCACTTCTCTGAGGAAACAAAAACAGAATTCTCATCTGCCTGAGTGGCAGGAAGTATGGGTACTCAGTACTGGAAATACTGGCTAGCTTTAGTTAATGTTTCAAATGTTCATCTATGCTTGATTTATATTCACGGTAAGGAACCGAAGAGCTGTGCCCAGATCTCCAAGGACATTGCTCTGTGCCTCCTGGCCTGCTCCCACCACCGTCTTAGCTCTCTCTCCCACAAGAACCTCTCAGAGAGAGCTGGATAGACCTGGCGCTTCTTGAGGGCAAGGGCAGACCTTTCTTCCCCTCACAGTTTCGCAGGACGCTTCCCTCAAAAGATTCACAGCGTACTCACCTACAGGAAGGGCACTTACTCATGGGCTGCTGATAGACAAGGGCTAAGATTAGCATCTTAGGTGGATGGGATGATTTAGGAAACCCGATGCTGGAGAGGTTGTGGAGACAGGGGAACCCTCCTATACTGTTGGTGGGAATGTAAACTGCTGCAGGCACTATGGAAAATAGTACAGAGGTTCCTCAGCAAACTAAAATTAGAATGCCATGTGATCCAGAAATCCCACTCCTGGGCATATATCCAGACAAAACTCTAATTTAAAAAAGATACATGCACCCCTATGTTCATAGCACTATTCAGAATAGCCAAGAGACTGAAACAACCTAAATGCTGACCGACAGATGAGTGGGTAGAGAAGCTGTGGCGCATGTATACAGTGAGACGCTACTCAGCCATGAAAAAGAATGAAATAAGGCCGTTAGCAGCGACAAGGATGCACCTAGAGATTATCTTACCAAGTGAAGGAAGTCAGAAAGAGAAAGACAAATGCCATATGATGCCACTATCTAAAATATGAGACAGAGGAACTTATCCCGGAAACTTTTCCTTAAACAGGAAACAGACTCATGGGCATAGAGAATAGGTTTGTGGTTGCCAAGTGGGAGGCTGGGGTTAACAGGTGTAAGCTATTATATAGTGTGGGTAAGTAATAAGGTCCTACTGTATAGCATGGGGAACCATATTCAATATCCTATGATAAACTGTAACGAAGAGTATGAAAAAAGAATATGTATAACTGAAGCACTTTGCTGCAAAGCAGAAATTAACCCAGCACTGTGAAGCAACTGTACTTCAATTAAAATAGTTTAACAAACTTAGTCAAAAAATTTTAGTGACAACCTGGTCAGTCTAACAGTGAGAGACACCATGCTTTCCTCTTGGAGCCCAGTGAACTCTGGGGAAGACTTTCAGGGTGGAGAGAGGATTGAAATGTTCTGTGAAAAAAGACTCAGTCTTCAAGCATTTGAAAGAGGTGAAGGGGTTTAGTGGGTCAAGGGGGAGTACCCAGGATAAGATGTACCAGTTCTTTAATTGAGAGAGAAATGAGCCGATTTGGCAGCCGTGGGGTACTCCACAGTCCTTCAAATCCACTGTGGCAAAGAAACCAGGGCCTTAGGAAATTTTTAAGTTTTTAATTGCAGTAAAATATACATAACTTAAAATTTATCATTTTAAGAATCTGTAAAAGAGTATACACACACTTGCATATATATATGTGCGTAACTGAATCACTGCTGTACACCTGAAATGAACACAATGCTAAGTCAACTATACTTCAATTAAAAAATAAACACAAACTGTTTATCATTTTGACCATTTTAAGGGCTTGTTCAACAGTGTTAAGTATATTCATATTGCTGTGTAAGCATCATCACCAACCAGTTCCAGAACATTTTCATAATCTCATATTAGAACTCTGCACCCGTTAAAAGTAACTGTCCATCTGTCCTTTCCCGACCCTAGTAGCTTCTAGATTCTGCCTCTGTGAATTTGACCATTGTAGGTAACTCCTATAAATGGAATTATATAATATTTGTCCTTTTGGGCCTGACTCATTGCACTTATATTTTCAAGGTTTATCTACGTTGTTGCCTCTGTCAGAATGTCCTCTCTTTTTTAAGGTTGGATAATATTTCAGTGCATGTATATCACTCAGTCGTGTCCGACTCTTTGTGACCCCATGGACTGTAGCCTACCAGGCTTCTCAGCCCGTGGGATTTTCCAGGCAAGGGTACTGGAGTGGGTTGCCATTTCCTTCTCCAGGGGATCTTCCTGACCCAGGGATTGAACCTGGGTCTCCCGCATTGTAGGCAGACACTTTACCCTCTGAGCCACCAGGGAAGCCCATGAATATACCACATTTTGCTTATTCATTCGTTTGTTGATGGATGTTTGGGTTGTTTCCACTTTCAGCTACTGTGAATAACGTTAAGGATATGGGTATACAAGTATCTGTTCATGCTTTCAGTTCTTTTGGATATGTACCCAGAAGTAGAAGTGTTGGAATTATACTACCTACGTATGGTAGGTAATGCTATGTTTAAATTTTTAAGGATCCACTGTACTGTTTTCGAGGGCTTCCCAGGTGGCACCAGTGGTAAAGAACCAGCCTGCCAACGAAGGAGACATAAGAGGCTTGGGTTCGATTCTTGGGGAGGGACGATCCCCTGGAGGAGGGCGTGGCGACCCAGTCCAGTATTCTTGCCTGGAGAATCCCATGGACAGATGAGCCTCGTGGGCTACAGTCCATGGGGTTGCAGAGTTGGACACGACTGAGAGACTCAGTAGCGGCGTACTGTTTTCTACAGTGGCTGTACCATTCCCACCAGCAGTGCACAAGGGTTCCAGTTTCCCCACATCTTTATCAACGCTTGTTATTTTCTTTGCGTGTGGGTTTGTGTTTTTCTAAATCATAGTCATCCTAATGAGTGTGAAGTGTCACCTCATTTCGGTTTTGATATGCAGTTTCCTAATGATTAGTGACACTGAGCATCTATTCATGTGTTTATCGGCCATTTGTGTATCTTCTTTGCAGAAATGGCTATTTGAGTCCTTTGCTCATTTTTAAAATTGAGCTTTGTTGTTTTTGAGTGAGCCTCAGGAAAATTTTATTCCCATCCCACTCTCTTCTCCTTAATGAAGTGTGGCCATATGTTGGTATGTTTGCCAGAAGGAGAGGAGTAGCTTAAGGGGGCTGGGCAACTCCAGGAAGGGGGACTATCAGTGTGCTCATTGCACAGGAATACGTCCAACCTCTCATCATACGAAGCCTTTCCCACCCAGCCCCGCCTGCTGGTCCAGATGTTTTTCCATCCCTGACAAGCCCAGGGCTCCAGTGCATTTATTTACTTGCTGTTCCACAACTTCCTGAAGAGCTTTCACATCTCAAACCTTTGCAGAGGGCTTACCTTTTCCATGAAGGCTTTCCTGATCCACCTCACTCGTTCTCACGGCACATCACCTGTTCATTCATTCATTCCAGAAATATTCACTGAGCACCCACTTGTTGCCAGGTACAAAGCACTGTGCCAGATACTCTGGACTCATCGGTGAATCAAGCAGTCACTGCTTTTAAAGAACTCCTTGCCTAATGGGGGAAATGAGTACGTTATCTGTCAGTTACAACGTATAGTGAATAACTGCCAAGATGTCAGTAAAAAGGGTGAAGAAGATGATCTTCCTGAGCTAAGAGCTGGAGTCAGTATTTGTGTGCTGTTGTGAACATTCTTATCTTTGGCACATTACTTTTGAGCTTGTATTTTATTATTTTTACATCCCTTACCAGAATTGTTTATAAACAGCCATTGGTTTCTGTAATGTGAACCCTTTTCTCCCCAACAGCAGTATTCCAATTGGGGAGTGGTTTCCCTTATACTAGGCTTCCCTGGTGGCTTAGATGGTACAGACTCTACCTGCAACGCAGGAGACCTGGGTTCCATCCCTGGGTTGGGAAGATCCCCTGGAGAAGGGAATGGCCAACCACTCCAGTATTCTTACCTGGAGAATCCCATGGACAGCGGAGCTACTGGTGGGCTACTGTGCAGCTAATAGACTTTTCCCTTACTTTGGGTTATTTGATGGCTCTCTGAAGACTGCAGTTCAGACTGTCTACATTCAGGCAGAACGTAGGATCATCTGGGGGCCTGTGGGCCTAGCCCTGCCCTGACCGCACTTCCTGGGTATGTAAGTGTGTGCAGATGGCCACGAAAAGTTATGGAAGTCCACTGTTGATCCTGGCCTCACTCACTGAGTATGGCGCAAAGCAAGAGCTCAGTAAATGTTTCTGGTTTTATTGATTTCACGCATGGTGGAGGGTTATTTATCCCCTTTACCGTCAACGAGTCCACAGTCCCGGGTAGGCAGAAGTAGAGTCCTTCGATAGGTGAATCAGCATATTAAATTCGATCCAGAAGGAGCATACGGCCAAGCATTTGTCTTTTGCTTTTTTTTGTGAGAAACAGATTGCTTACTTGGGTTTTTGGTAGTTTTAGAGGCAGATGATGCTAGTGGTAAAGAACCTGCCTGCCGATGCAAGGAGACATAAGCGATGTGGTTTTGATCCCTTCGTTGGGAAGACTCCCTGGAGGAGGGCATGGCAACCACTCCAATGTTCTTGCTTGGAAAACTCCATGGACAGGGGAGCCTGGTGGGCTACAGTTCATGGGGTCACAAAGCGTCAGACACTCCTGAAGAGTCTGAGCATGAGAGGAAGGTAAAATGGGTCCCACTGAAAAGTGAAAGGGGAGTAAAGCAGAAGCAGGAAACCTGAGGGAGGCGTGCCTACGGGGCCAGATTGTTACAGGGGGAGATTTACACTTGAATGCAGGGTTTAACTAGGGAGCTGGGAAGGGACCCTTCTGGGGATTTACTGGGGAGGAAGAATCAACATAATATGTTTTTCAAGGGGTAGGGAATGGAGAAAAAGAAAAAGGATTTGAGATGTTGGTTTTAGGATTTAGAAGGGAGGATTTAATTTGGAAGATCAGGGATTTACTGTTAGATATAGTGACAATTAAACACTGAATTCAGGCAGTCTGAATCGCAGCCTTCAGATGGCCCTCAAACATCCTGGTGTGAGGGAAACCACTTCCTAATTGGAATACTCTTTTGGTGAGGCAAGGGTGTACATTACAGAAGTCATGATTGTGTGTAAGTGTTTAGGGCAAAATTCTCCTTATAGCTCAAATCTGTTACTTAAAGGATTATTTATTTGCAAGTTTGAAATAACTCCATCCCTCTCTCTCTGTGAGGACTCTGCTGCCTTCATCAGTTCCACCAGGCAGGATGAAATGCCTGAAATCAAAGAGCATAGGAAGCCATCAGCCCACTGAGCAAATGATAAATCATCCTAAATGCATGGTGAACAGGGATTTTAAATATCTCTTCAAACACAAGCAAGATGTCTGTTGGGTCTGTCCTTCCTGGAACTTGAGCCAGGGCACTTGCTGGGATCCTCAGGAGCCTGAGCCCGTGTGTTTATGTGCTGATGGGAGTGAGGAAGTATGGAACATCCCCCCACTCCCCCACCCCTGCCCCAGTTCCGGAAGAGAGCATGCGTCACGGATGGTGTGAGCGCGTGGTGCCTGTCCTTGGGGCAACGAGCCCGTTTATGTGGGTGGCGGTGGTCGGCACAGGCTAGCCACTGTGCCTTCCTGTGTGATATTAAATGTTGACACCTCCATCTCCCACCCCCCACTGCATATAGCTGTTGCAGATCTGTTATTCATGTGAAATCCCCTTGGCTGTGTCCCAGGGGAGAGAAAGACCTGGGTGAAATCGTGCATACACCTCTTAAAAGCCAGGAGGTTTGGGGCCAGGTACTCAGCTCTCTGCTTCGGTTTTTTAATTTGTAGCAGTGAGAGAATAATATGCCCCTTAGAGTATCATTGCAAGGAATAAGCGGCATAACTTTTATAAAGTGCCTGGTGCCAGGTGCCGCCCTCAATGGCTAGGACATGCCAGTGATGTGCAGAGCACAAGCTGCAGTACTCACTATTACTAATGCAAAAATGTAAAATGGTTTCTTTGTAATGCGTGTGTGTGTTCAGTCCTTGAGTCGTGTCTGACTCTTTGCGACCCCATGGACTGCAGCCCGCCAGGCTCCTCTGTCCATGGCGTTCTCCAGGCAAGAATACCGGAGTGGGTTGCCATTTCCATCTCTAAGGGATCTTCCTGGATCAGGGGTCACACCTGTGTCTCCAACATTGGCAGATTCTTTATACTGGGCCACTAGGGAAGCTTCTTTGTGACACCTGAACTTAACTTCTTTTTCTTTTTTTAGCCTCCATTCATACTGTCAGATAGTGGAAATTTATCTCAATCAATTCAGAGTCTTAGCTTTCTCGCCTCTCTGAGGAGGAGATCTGGTTACGGGTGGCTGTCTCTCTTTTTTAAAGAAAGTTATTTATTTTTAATTGGAGGATAATTGCTTTACAACGTTGTGTTGGTTTCTGCTGTACAACAATGTGACTCTGCCGTAAGTATGCGTATATCTCCTCCCTCCCAAGTCTCCCTTGGTTGCTGCCTCTTGCTCCTTCCTTTCTCCCATTTTCCATTCCACAGCCCTCTGGGCTTTAGTCAGCAAAGGTAGAGGCTTTACTTTCTCCTCTCACCAGCGAGGTCTCTCCAGACCTACCTTTTACTTGGTTACGTCTGTGCTTTTCTCAGACACACGGTGGATCTGGCCCACATCACACTGGAGCAAGGAAACGCTCTCTCAAGTCTGGCTGCCTACCATCCCCGTATGCCTCACCCCATGTGAGCTTCCCCAGAAAGGTCTTAAGGTAGAATCTCCATGGGGTCTTTATCGTATCCTTTGCACCAGCACTGGCCTGGAGATGAGGTGGGAACACAGCCCAGTGTCTGGTGATCTTCACTTCCCCTTTGCACACATTATATGTAGGAGTCCAGTAGGACAATAGCTTTCCCCTGGGGCTTCCTCAGTGGCTCAGCTGTAAAGAATCTGCCTGCAATATAGGAGATGTGGATTCGACCCCTGGGTCTGGAAGATTCCCCTGGAGAAAGAAATGGTAACCCACTCCAGTATTCTTGCCTGGGAAATCCCATGTACAGAGGAGCCTGGCAGGCTGCAGTCCATGGGGTCACAGAAGACTCAGACACGACTGAGCGGCTAAACTATGGCAAACAACAAAAGCTTTAGGAATGCAGACTTTTTGCCTTAAACTCAGCTGTGAATTTCATGTTTGAAACTCCCCAAATCAAGAATTGACTTTTTCTTTTTCTCAGCATTTTCTGCTGTGCCATCTCTTTCCCGAGGCACTAAGTGTTGAATGTTGAAAGCCTGCCTGGGGAGAGAGAGGTGTGTAGAAGGTTTTGCAGAGCATGAGAGCTTTGGTTACAATCTCAAAATATTTTTCCACTGCATTGCTGTTATTATATCCATCCTCCATACAGTTTCAGCCCCATGGGGCTGAGTTGAAGATTGATTTGCTTCAATGTTGGAGCATTTGAGAATGATTCTGTTTTGACCTGTTGTTGGCAAAGTCAAAAAAAAAAAAATTAAAGAAGCGGAGAGAGAAGCCAAGAAGAAAATCAGATACAACTCCTGGTCTATAAAGTGTTGGTTTAGTGTGGCGCTAAATGCAACTCTGGCCGCATGACGTTTTTCAGTCTCCCAAAGGTTATGCCACTTTTCTTGATCTGTTTTCCGATTTCCTTGTCCATAGTCCATCACTGGATGCTTGGCTGCCTAGGCAACAGCATTTGGACCAGCTCTCAGCAGTGTGGTACTGGAGACTGTTTTGAGCTCCGTGTGTGGAGTGTTTTGTACGATTTGCTGTGTGGTCTGGATCTTCTCATTGTCGGTGGATACACTTCTACAGACTCAGCAAAGCCATCAAGACGTTCGTGTATCTTCTTGGGTACAGGATCTGAGAGGAAGGAGTTATCTATATTTCAAAGATGTCATCATCATCGCCCTTTTCAGGTGACCACACAGATGCTAGTGGCATCTCCCCTTGTCCCTTGCTTATAAGTGTCTGACCAATGTTCTTTTGAATTGTGCTATGTTGTCAGCAGGGCACTTGGGACCCAAAATAGTGACTTTAACCTGCACAGCAACCACAGGAAAAATGCAGGAAACAACATTCAAATAATTGCATAGTTTTCACCAGCTGTGCTAAAACAAGACTACTCAAACTGAACTACGGAAGCAGTGCAAAGAGTTCACCCTCACCCCAGTTACTGTCCGACTCTGTGACCCCAGGGACTGTAGCCGGCCAGGCTCCTCTGTCCATGGGATTCTCCAGGCAAGAATACTGGAGTGGGTTGCCATTTCCTTCTCCAAAGGATCTTCCCAACCCAGGGATCGAACCCAGGTCTCCCACGTTGCAGGCAGATTTCTTTAGTTTTTGAACCACCAGGGAAGCTCAGTTAGAGTCACAGTGGCCATTTATGGAACAGCTCTTTTGTGCCTGGTACCGTGCTAGACTCTTTACATATGTTATTCAACTTAATTTTCCCAACAAACCTAGAAGACAGGCACTTTATAATTAGGAGAATGAGTTTAGAGAGATTAAGTGGCCTGTCGCTGGCCACACAGAGAGTGAGTGGAGCCAGAATTTGAACCTAGATCCCTCTGATCTTGGATATTTCACCTGTAGGCTGGGATGGTACCTGGTGGGCAGGCTTGCTGAGCATCTTATTGACATCACTGAATCCCTAGCATTAGTCCTTGCCTAAGATAACAGTGGGGGCACGATCTCACTTAAACGGAAATGACTGGCTGCTCATATTAGGAATGGACGCTCCGAGTCTTGAAGCATTTCCTTTCGCCAGGGAAGTGAAGTTACGTAAGAGGTACAGCTCCTTCATTCTGTGCTCCAAGAACTGTCAGATCTCTCTCCAGCCCTGGCACGAATCTCCACGCCTCCCTCACTTTCTGGCTTGGCTCACCCTCATCTTTTATCAGGATGCTGAGATGGTCTCCAAACTCGTTTTCCTGATGGTTTTCTTACTTTCCGCTAATCCAACCTTACACAGTGGCCAAGGTACTCTTTCTAATCCAATCTGCTCACGACCCTACAGACGTCTGCCATGTGCCTAGAGCAATAGCCGGCTCTCACGGGTGGCCTTTGAAGCCCCCTGTGACCTGGTGCCTCCTGCCTCTAGGGCCGCATTTCTCACTCCTTCTCGGTTACTGGCACCATCCTTTGCCACCTGCGGGCCTTTGCACATGCTGGTCCATCTCGCAGAATTCTGCTCTCCTCTGCCATGGGCCAGGCCAGCTTCTGCTCCTTCTCTGCATCTCTGCGTGTGTGTCAGTCCCTCTGGGCAGCCTTCCCTGCCCCTAAGCCTGGTAGAAGCCCCTCCTGTGCCCCCACAGTGCCTCGCACGTCCCGTATCAGAGGGATCCCCACCCCAAGTCATATGCACTGTGGCCCCGTCTTTCTCACCAGACGGGAAGCTCCGTGCTGTGTGTCCAGCTCCAAACCTGGCGTCTCATCAGCGCTAGTGAATATTTAGTGAGTAAACAGAGAGTTGTATTTATCCTGTTTCTTGTAGCCAGTTGTGAATCAGAATAACTTCCTGAAACCTTGGGCTTGGGATAGCGTCAGAGTTGGGGGCAACAGTTTCAAGGCCACGAATTAGAAATGGCTTCAGAAGTCCTTGACGATCCTTCAGGAGCTGTGGGGAGGCCTTTGTCTGATGACGGGAAATCTAAACATCTTCAAATTTAAACAAGCTCGGAGACCCAAAACACCATTTAAAAAGCACAGCTCCAAGGACTCTTCCGGGTTTCTGTTTCATTCAATTGGGTTGTCACTAACATTAGACACAGGAGAGCCACGCTTTAACCCGGTTAGTGAAAGTTCCATTTATGCAAAATGAGCACTCCTGGATGCTAAGTTGCTTCAGTCGAGTCTGACTCTATGTGACCCCATGGACTGTAGCCCTCCAGGCTCCTCTGTCCATGGGATTTCCCTGGTGAGAGTACTGGAGTGGGTTGCCATGCCCTCCTCCCCACATAAATAGTCCCATTTATTGTGCAAAATATTAAAGGATAGAACTGCATCTCATTGTCACTTTCTCACTTCTCGCTCCTCCCACACAGGTCTTAAGCCCCTGAAAACATCTGCTCTGGGTTTTCCTTTTCAGAAGGATCGTCAGAACTCTCCCTCCTGGGGTGAAGCAACCGAATGGGACTTTTGACTCCATCCGGGAGCTGAGAGTTCTAGCATCTTGGCTCTTGTCTTTACTCTTGTATAATTCCATGCTGAATTCTCAGACAGACTCCTGCTGTCCATGCTTATTTCTCCTGCACACCCCTGGCTCCTGCCCAGGTGTTACATTTAGCAGCTCAGAGTTCCCAGGCTTTAATATCTGTGTGCATTTGTGGGCTCCCAGAGCACAGGGAGAGGCTGGGTTCTGGGGCTGCCGTTTCTTGTAAAGGAAAGGCTGGATTTATAGCCATCCTCACCGACCCTGCCCAGGGCTGACAGAACCCTCCCTTCCTTCCCCTTTCTGGCTTTCTGAGCCCTGGGAACCTGGTGGAATGGGCCGAGGGTGAATGAACACACTCCTATGCATTTAGGAGGGTATCTTTGGTGTCATCTGCCACCTCCACAGAGGTCAAGGGGATAAACTGATTTGTCAAGAAAATGGTTAACAACTCATGAGTAAGAACTTTAAAAAAAATCCCCAAAGGGAGGTGGGTACAACCTTTCTGTGGCTTCGTCTCTTGGGTCCCTTCCATGCCGCTCCTCTCCTGTGTATGCACGTGTATGCATGTGCTCAGTCGTGGCCCACTCTTTGCAGCACTTTGGACTGTAGCCTGCCAGGCTACTCTGCCTGTGGAAATTTTCCAGGCAAGAATTTTGGAGTTGGGTGCCATTTCCTGCTCCAGGGGATCTAGCCTGCTCAGGGGTGGAACCCGCATCTCTCTGTCTCCTGCGTTGGCAGACTGATTCTTTACCTCTAGTGCCACCTGGGAGGCCCCTCTCCCCTCCTCAATTCAGCTCAGTTGCTCAGTTGTGTCCCACTCTTTGCGACCCCACAGGCCTCCCTGTCCATCACCAACTCTTGGAGTTCACTAAAACTCATGTCCATCAAGTCAGTGATGCCATCCAACCATCTCATCCTCTGTCATCCCCTTCTCTCACCTTAAATCTTTCCCAGCATCAGGGTCTTTTCCAGTGAGTCAGTTCTTCGCATCAGGCGGCCAGAGTATTGGAGTTTCAACTTCAGTATCAGTCCTTCCAATGAACACCCAGGACTGATCTCCTTTAGGATGAACTGGTTGGATCTCCTTGCAGTCCAAGGGATTCTCAAGAGTCTTCTCCAACACCACAGTTCATAAGCATCAGTTCTTCGGCGCTCAGCTTTCTTCACAGTCCAACTCTCACATCCATACATGACCACAGGAAAAACCATAGCCTTGACTAGACAGACCTTTGTTGGCAAAGTAATGTCTCTGCTTTTTAATATGCTGTCTCGGTTGGGAGACTCCCATGGACAGAGGCGCCTGGCAGGCTATGGTCTATGGGGTCGCAAGAGTTGGACATGATTGAGCGACTAACCACACTAGGTTTGTCATAGCTTTCCTTCCAAGGAGTAAGCGTCTTTTAATTTCATGGCTGCAGTCACCATCTGCAGTGATTTTGGAGCCCAAGAAAATGACGTCTGTCACTGTTTCCACTGTTTCCCCATCTTTTGCCATGAAGTGATGGGACTGGATGCCATAATCTTAGTTTTCTGAATATTGAGTTTTAAGCCAACTTTTTCACTCTCCTCTTTCACTTTCATCAAGAGACTCTTTAGTTCTTTGCTTTCTGCCATAAGGGTGGTGTCATCTGTATGTCTGAGGTTTTTGATATTTCTCCCAGCAATCTTGATTCCAGCTTGTGCTTCCTCCAGCCCAGCGTGTCTCATAATGTAGTATCCCCTCCTTCCACCGCCAAACACGCTCCATGGGCACCTGCATTTCCTAAAGGCTCCAGTAGGGGGCAGTGGTCATCAGGCCTGGGAGATAATTTTTTTTCTCTTAAATAGCATTTTCTTTTGTGTATGTGTATGCTTTTGAACTGTGGTGCTGGAGAAGACTCTTGAGAGTCCCTTGTACTGCAAGGAGATCCAACCAGTCCATTCTAAAGGAGATCAATCCTGGGTGTTCATTGGAAGGACTGATGCTAAAGCTGAAACTGCAATACTTTGGCCACCTCATGCGACGAGTTGACTCACTGGAAAAGACTCTGATGCTGGGAAAGGTTGGGGGCGGGAGGAGAAGGGGACGACGGAGAATGAGATGGCTGGATGTCATCACCGACTCTGTGGACATGAGTTTGAGTGAACTCCGGGAGTTGGTGATGGACAGGGAGGCCTGGCGTGCTGTGATTCATGGGGTCACGGAGAGTCGGACACGACTGAGCAACTGAACTGAACTGAACTGATGTGTATGAGGTGTACATCCCTGGGTCTGGAGGAGCCCCTGGAGGAGAGCATGGCAACCCAGTCAAGTATTCTTGCCTGGAGAATGCCATGAACAGAGGAACCGGGTTGGCCACGATCCATAGGGTTGCAGAGTCGGATAGGACTCAAGCGACTTAGCAGGCACACATGGACCTGAAGTATAACCTGTCTACAGGAAAATGCATGAGGCATGCATATACAGAAACAAGCACTTGTGTGGTCACTTTCCTCAGGTGAAGAAACAGAATATGACCTGTACCTCAAAATATAACCCCTTGCAACCTCCATTCCCTCACAATTCCTTCCAACCTTTAGAGCTAACCACACTGTACTGATTTTTGATGATAATCTTGCTTTACATTAATATCTATCACACCCAAACACATCTCTAAACACTAAAATGTAGCACTGGAATTTTGTTTTGATATTTGGATGATTTTGAATGTTGTGTAAATAGACTCATACCATGTATGTTTTTTGGTCTTTCATATTTTTTTGCTTAAGATTATATTTACTTATTTTCAGTGCTGTATAATGATGGCAGTGGTATTGATTGCTGTGACCACAACTCATTTATTCATTGTACATTTGGGTTGTTTCGAATTTGTGGTAATTAGGAACAGCATTACTGTGAACATTCTAGTCTGTGTATCCTGGCACGCACAGGCGTGCGTTTATATAGGGCGCATACCTCAGGGTGAAGTTGCCGAGTCCCAGGAAATGGATGTCTCCAACTCTGTTAGATAATGTTGTACAAATGTCCAAAGAGATTGCTCCCGTTTGAAGGTTCCTGGGCAGTCTGAGGCCCTAATGTGCCACATATTTGCCAGTACTCAGTCTCAGGTGTTTCAGTTTTTGAAAGCCGTGTCTTTTCATCAGGGTTGGGCCAAGGGCAAGGGCACCCTTCCTGATGGCTTCCCTACGGTTCGGGAAGCTGGCAGCGGCTGGCCCTTCCCCTCAGACACAGAGGGCAGACACGCCATCGCGGGACGCTTGTCTGTATTAAACACAGGCAGCAGGCGGCTCCTCGGAGAGAAGAGACAGCATCTCCCCTGGTGGATTCTCTGCTTGGAATGCGCCACCCGTCGCAGCCGTGGCGATCAGACGCGCCGTACCATCTGGAGAGCTGGGCTGCTGTGGGCAGACATCTGCTGGCAGCCGAAGGGGAAGGAAGGTGAGGCCGGGCCAGGCGCGGCGCAGGGCCGCTTCCTCGTGGACCCGCTGTCTCAGGCCAGCTCCGTGCAACACAAAGACGTCTCCTCACTCCTTTTATTTACTCAGGAGGAACCACACAGTAGTCACCCTGGGAGTTCCTGAAGGAATGACATGGCGATGATTTCCAGTTAACAGACTCAGCCCAATCAATTCTGCTTTCCATCAGGTGTGATTACCTCCTTTTCAGAATTGGTTGCTTTCACTGGTCATGTCTGCGTGTGGGCTAAGTCGCTTCAGTAGTGTCTGACTCTTTGCGACCCCAGGGACCGTAGCCCACCAGGCTCCTCTGTCCATGAGATTCTCCAGGCATGAATACTGGAGTGGGTTGCCAAGCCCTCCTACAGGGGCTCTTTCCCAACCAGGAATGGAACCAACATCTCTTCTGTCTCCTGGATTGGAAGCAGGTATTTACCACTAGACCCAGCTGGTCATGTCTGAGCCCCGTGTATACAACAGGGATAATGTAACCCACCTATTTCCTGTGTTGTTGGGAGGACAAAAACGAAATAGGGATGTGAGGGCACTTTGAAGATGATTAAAGTGTTTATTGCCTTAGAGTCCTGGATGGGGGCCTTGCTGTAGAGACTCTAAGAGGGAATTTTGATTTTTGGTTAAGTGCCCCCTTGTAAGCTGTGACCCCCCAAGGATGATAACAATGAGAGCAAGCTCCATGTGCAGAAAAAGGCAAGGTTGGACCTTGCTTGGTACTCTCTCCTCCCTCTTGGCTGGTTCTATCTAACTACTGGGGGGTGGTGGTAAGAAGAGCGGAGGGCTACATTTAACAAGTTTTTACTGCAGCTTGTGGATAATGAAAGACAAACAGGCAGAAAAGTAGGACACTCCCTGCCCCACAACCAACTAGATGCTTTGGTTCTAAGGGTTTACTCACCTTCCCGGGTGGCGCAGTGGATAAAGAATCCGCCTGCCAATGCAGGCAATGCAGGCTGGTTCCCTGGGTTGGGAAGGCCCCTCAGAAAAGGAAATGGCAACCCCCTCCAGTATTCTTGCCTGTAAAATTCCACGGACAGAGGAACCTGGTGGGTTGCAGTCCACGGGGCTGCAAGGTGTCAGACACGACTGAGCACACACGTGCACACGGTCCACTCATCTGCCTTTCCACATCCTATTTTCTCCCTGTCTAGCGTCTGAGCGTCTGTCTGTCCTCGGACTGGCACAGGCCATCCTAAGCCCTTAGTCCCATCAGAGAGCCCTACAAGGAGCCCTCTAAGACACCTGGTTGGCTGGAGACCGTGCTGAATTCAAAGCTGTTGTCCCAGCATAATTACTACTAGCTCCACTTTCTATTCTCAACACATCCCCATTTGGGTGATAAAGTATATGTTTGTCTTAAGACCACCTGACAAGGTCTGGTTTCTTCTGGGAGAGTCTGCTTCTACCTGTTTCTGAGAGAGATGCCATTTGCACCCACAGCATGGCTGTCACTAGAGGAGGCTGTGTTGTGCCTCTCTGGCTCCAGTGCCTGCTTTCACAGCTGGGCTCTGTCCTTTATAGGCTGCATAATCCGAGGATGGGTGACTATGTTGGCCTTGGCCTCAGTTTTCTTAAGTATAAAATGAGAATCATGACGACAGTCCTGGTATGTTGTAAGTGGCCAGTGCATTTTAACCAATATGGTTATTACTTTAGGGCAGGGAGAAAACCTGGGAGCTCTGCATGTGGAGCCCAGCCTGCTAAGACTTCTGTTTGGTGAGCACAGTGAAAGTTTCAAAGCTGAAAGGCTTTAGAAAGGATGCCCTCCAGTAGGTCAGAGGTGTCATCACTCTCTTGTCCATGATTTTCCAGGCAAGGATACTGGAGTGGGTTGCCATTTCCTTCTCCATAGGATCTTCCTGACCCAGGGATCAACCCCAGGTCTCCTGTATTGCAGGCAGATGTTTTACTGTCTGAGCTGCCAGGGAAACCCTCTCTTGTCATGTACCAGCCCGATTCATGCATTGATTGCATGGCTACCCATTCCAGTATTCTTTCTTGGAGAATTCCATGGACAGAGGAGCTTGGCAGGTTATAGTCCATGGGGTTGCAAAGAGTAGGACATGCCTGAGTGACTAACACTTTCAGGCCTGGACACAACTAGGCTGCCATTGTTCTGGACCCTTGGACATGCCTGGGTGTTGCTGTATGTGTAGGTCCCCCCCGCAACTTCTCTCCAAGTAAGACTCCAGCTCAGGCTCAAGTCCTCCTGAGAGGAAGATTCAACCTTGAAGAACTCTTCTCCTTGGTGTGGGAGCTGTTTCTCCACATCCTATGTCCTTTAAGGGAAGTGCCTCCATGTGCCTACAAATTGCTGGGAGTCTTCCTAAAAATGCAGATTCTGGCTTGGTAGCCTGGAGCAGGGGATGAAGATTCTGCATTTCTAATGAGCTCCCAGGTGATCCTGATGCTGCTGGCCCAAGGATTTAGGGAACAGTGAGATGTTGGGGAGAAGAGTTTCTACTTGAGACTCGGAGGAAGACCTTTTCCCACAGCAGACTGCAGACTTTGCCTGGGCAGCAAGTCATTGACTCTGCCCTCCAGGCCCCTTCCTCTGACCCTCAGCCCCATATCCAGAATGGCCACCAGGAAAACACCCATCTCTGGACGCAGGGGTGGACACCTAGTTGGGAGATACCGATTCCTTCTTAAGGGGAGGCTCAGCTTCAGAGAACTCTGACTGCCTTGTCCTTCATTCATTATGCAGAGGTTGATCATCTTTCAGAACCCCTTCTTCTTAAGAGTCGACCATAGCTACTATATGCTCTCAAGTCGAGTGGTTCTCAAAGTGTGGTTCTGGAACCAGTGCCATCAGCATTGCTGTAAATTTGTTCGGGTTGCAGTTGCCGCGGTGGGTCTAGCCCACCCAGACCCACGGAATCAGAAACTCGGAGAGAGGTTTCCAGCCACGGTGCTGAACAAGCGCTCCCAGTGACTGGTGTGATGTTGGAAGATGCCAGGTTCCTTCAGGGAGTCTCCAGAAGAGAAGGCCCTGGGTCCTGGCAGCTGGTGGGATCGGCTCAGGTCCCTGGGGCTTGTTGCTGAGTGGGTGGCCTCAGTTGTCAGTCAGGGACATGAATCCTAAAAGGGGGGTTTGAAGACTCCCAACTTCAGGTAAGGAAAAGCAAGAGCAAATGATCCACCCCCCTGGGGATAATTGTTTGACTTTATGCAAATATTCTGAGCCATAAAACCAGCCAGTGATGTACAGGAAATGTCTGCTCCCGGTACCCGGTAGTCTAAATAGAGCCTTATCAGTGACTGGATTTCAGAGCCCCTATTACACAGAGCCTTCACGGCATGAAATACACCACACCTGCGAAATGAAACGCACACGGAGAGGTTATGGGAGTTTTCAAGAGCGTTTTATTTTGCATAATACAGTTTTTTATTTTTCTGGTCCAGAAATAGTATATTAAAAAGTCAGCAGGTATATAGCTTGTTTTAAAATTCTTATTACTTTACTCTGGCTATGCAGACTTTTATTTTCTTCTTCCCGCTGCTACGGCACAAAGATACAGAATATTCTATCTGGAAGGGGCCCTCGAGACCAGTGAGTCCACTCCCTGCAATTCACAGCTGAGGAACTGGTGTTCAGAAATGTGAGGCGACTCGCGCTGAACAAGGCCTGGGGGCAGGTACCCGGGTTGCCCAAACCTCACGCTCTGAGTCTCCCCAGTTTCTTTCAGGGACCTCAGGTCAGGCAAGGGGCCCGGGAAAATGGTCTCATGCTTTCTCTTGCTCATGAAGCACATCCTAGGGGTGGTGGTGGGGTGGTGGTGCAGTGATGTCATTTACATGTGTACCCACACTCGGAGTATCCAGCCCCCAGCAAGTTCACTTCTGAGTAGTTCAGTCAGGAGCATCTTCTATTCTTACTGCAGGAGCATCTTCTATTCTTACCAAGGCTTAGAAGCCAGTCTCTAGGAAGCCAGCACCATTGCTCCTGCAGGCTGAGTATCAGTCACGGGTTTGGGGTTGCGGAGAACATCCCCTTTCCCAGGGCTGTCTTTGTGGGTTTAGGGCCTGTACCATAGCAACGCACCCTCTGCTTGCAAGTGACAGAGATAGAGTGAAGGGACAATGTAGGTGATCAGTTAATCCCACGATGGGATCACAAGTAGAAAACCTACGGGAGAGCCCTGTAAGTTAGTAATTACTTGAGAAAGCAGGCATGCTTAAATGCAAAACCAAGCAGGCTTGCTTAGCAACCAAACCATACACAAAAGCACAGGCATGCCTCAAGACAATAAAACAATGGTGGTATGAGGCCCACACTCTGCCCAGTGAGGTCAGTAAGTTAATGATCCCTGGGGCAGGCTCTCTGAACACACTAAAAACAATAAATTTTAGACCTAGCTTGACCATGTAGGGACAAGAAAACTCCCCTGACCAATCTGGAGGAGGAACGGATGATGAAAACATGATGTTTACTCAAGAAAGTGGTTTCCCAGGTGGGGCTGGTGGTCAAGAACCCTCCTGCCAATGCAGGAGACAGATGAGATGCAGGTTCACTTCCTGGGTCGGGAAGATGCCATGGACGAGGGCACAGCAACCCACTCCAGTATTCTTGCCTGGAGAATCTCATGGACAGAGGAGTCTGGCAGGCTGCAGTCCTTAGGGAAGCACAGAGTTGGACATGACTGATGTGACTTAGAACCTTACACACTCAAGAAAAGACAAAGGTATTCTTCTCCCCTTCCCCACTTTTCCTTTGATTATAAAATTGTAGCCCACTAAGTTCTTGGGTGTGGCATCTCCTGCCTGCCCTCTTGTAAGCCACACAAGCATCTTATTCTAATAAATCACTCTTCATCTACCACTTTGCCTCTCACTGAATTCTCTACACTGAGACGTAAAGTGAAAGTGTTAGTCGCTCAGTTGTGTCCGACTCTTTGGGACCCCATGGACTGTAGCCCGCCAGGCTCCTCTGTCCATGGAATTCTCCAGGCAAGAATACTGGAGTGGGTTGCCATGCCCTTCTCCAGGGGATCTTCCCGACCCAGGGATCGAACCCAGGTCTCCTGCATTGCAGGTGGATTCTTTGCCAGATACCGAGTCCTTCATTCAGTTTCACTCAGCACCGTGCCCAGCACAGATGAGGTGCTCAATGACTATTCATGTAATAAAGGGCATTCAGCTAAACTGAACGTGTGTGTAGCTATATCGGGCTTCCCTGGTGGCTCAGAGGTTAAAGCGTCTGCCTGCAAAGCGGGAGACCTGGGTTCGATCCCTGGGTTGGGAACATCCCCTGGAGAAGGAAATGGCAGGGCTTCTCTGATGGCTCAGTGGGGTAAAGAATCTGCCTGCCATGCAGGAGACATAGGTTTGATCCCTGGGTTGGGAAGATCCCCTGGAAGAGGAAATGGCAACCCACTCCAGGATTCTTGCCTGTAAAATTCCAAGGACAGACTAGCCAGAACTTCCTGTAGCCCTGCAAAGAGGCTTCCAGGTTGGTGCTTAGATTTCTCCCATGAGTGAAGCAGCTCAGCATGGCTGGCAGGGGCTTCAAGATACCTCATGTTTGACTTCATGAATTATTTATGGAATTAACACCAGAATCATCATTAATTTGTGGAAGGAAAGAAGTTGCTATGTGGCTAGGTGCCCATGTTTTTCTGGCAGAGATAAATTACCTTCATGACAGCTGCTGGGTGAAGACCCAGGATGCTGGTTTCTAGGGGAGACAAAGCACTTCAGCTCCCCACCCCTTCCCTTCCCCCTACTAAAACATCCGGAAGTGCCCCTGACTCCCGGCAGTGAGCCACCTCAGCTTCCCTCAATATGTAGTTTACATACATTGATTAAGCACCTACTGTGTGTGTAGGGCTTTTGCTAAGGATGGGATCCAAGACCAAGAAGGCGTGTAAGCAGACAATTACATCATCAGGTGATCAGGGGCAAGAAATGCAGGTCCTCTGTGTTGTGGGGCACAGGTGTGGCTCATGCCTAAACCAAGTCTCACAGGGAAAAAGCAAATTAGTGGTGCTAGAGACAGGGGTAGGGAAACCGTAGGGGTCAGGCTTTCCAGTGGGGAGTAACTCTGCAAAAGGTCAGAGAAAGACCTGTAAATAGTAGAAATGGCTCGTGTAGATAAAGCGTCCTGGGGAGGTGACCCGTGGGGGCTGGGAAATGGATGCTGGCCTTGCCAATGGCCTTAGGTTTTCTTGGGAGGCTGATGGGTGGGGGTGGGGAGGATGGCACCAGAGCCATCGATGGCCAGCTGTGGTTTCCTGTTCCATCCACGGGGAGCCAGGTCTTTGCCCTCCAGGTGCGCGGTGGCTTTTTGGGCGTCAGTGGGAGGTGGGGGCGGCATGCCTGTCGTAGCGGGAGAGCGGAGGAAGTGCATAGTAGAGGGAGCCACAGTCCTGCCCGTCAGCAAGTCTGCTTTCTGGGACCTCCTATAGAATAGCAATCTCTTTCCCATTTTCTTCTAAGCATCAGGAGGAAGCATAACTGCAGTTGGGTTCAGCAGCCCTCGCTTCTGAGCAATAAACTACAAATGATCGCAGTTTACTTTGATGCCCTTGGAATTCCCCTACCAGTGGCCGTGGCTTCTTGCCATTTACTGGGCACACACGCTCTGCATTCAGAATCAGCCCTGCCTCGAAGCTTGTCTTAACCTGGTATTTACTTCACGGTTCTTCTTGGGGATAGAGCAGTGCTCTGGACTCTGGGGCTGCCGACACTACTCTGAGGGGTCCAACCCTGCTGCCCCAGTCTTTCTGGGAGAAAAGATTATTCCCGACTCCATTTATTTCCAGGTAGCAAGGAATCAGAGAGCCCTGCAGGGTGAAGACAAAGTGGAGGCACTCCAGTTAAGTGGTTTTCCCCCCTCTGTATTACTTATTTATTAAAGCCAGCGAGGCATAACTACGGGAAGAGAAAGGAACCAAGGAAATAGAGAATACAATGGCCCCTCAATTTTAATGGGAAAGATGGCTGGAAGTGATTCCTAAATTATTAAATAAATCGATTTGATTCTTGCAGCCAGCCTCCGAGGTGTATCTTTCAGTTTCATTATCATTGTCATCAAGGGTAGAAAGAACCACTCATGGAGAAAGTTTTATTGTTTTTTTCACCCCTCGATTTTATTTTGAAGGCTGCGATTCATAGCCGCTGTCTAATTAAACACCGACTTCTTTATGTAACCGGAGTAGCACTTTTTTCATTTTTATTTTGGCTTCCATTCCGATCCCATTTGTCTTACAGGCCCTTGGATTTGGAAGAAGACCTGGTCAGCTGTTGGGCTCACTCACTTTGGAGAATCTTGATCCCATTTCAGTTATAGGACCATTTGGTCACAGATGAGTTCTATGGAAATCTATCCACACACAGGAGTCCTGTCATTTAGCTGTTTGCGTAACAGAATCCACTGAGTGTTAGAATAATAGGTTGCGCCATCTCAAATGCCAAGAATAACACCTTAATGCACTTTAGGGAAATAATAGATTTCATTCTGGGGTTTTGTTGGTGACTATAGAACTGTTTGCTTTTTTCTCTCATATTTCCCCCCCTTTCCCCTAAACACTTTGACTGCCTGCACCCCAATGGTAAAAAAAAAAAAAAAAAGAAATGCCTGAACATCTAAATTCTTTTTCTTGATTATCCTCCCGAGGAAAGCAGGCCAAGCACCAGGGTGCAAAAAATTTAAACCATAAATAACCAGCCGAAAGGAAATAAAAGAAATGACACCAGAATAAACTAAGCTATTAACTGAAAGCTTTACATCTCCGTCCTCCTTGGGTCTGAAAAATCTAAGGGAAGGTGGTTAAGTATTAATTTTCCAAAGAATGTCATTACGATCTGCAGGAATTAAAAATGGATGAAAGAAATATTTCCTTCCTCACGATTTCCGGCGGTACTTGGGCACTGACGCATGAAACATTTTGGGGAGTGTAGTTCCATTCTCTCCTGAGGACAAGTGGTACTAGGGGACCTCGGGGTCTTTGTCGGGGGGGGGGTGGGGTCATCACTACTGCCTGGGTGTGGGGAGGAGGGCCGGATGGGAGAGAGGGAAGTTAGCCAAATAATGGGGGGCGGTCGAATGCTTCCCGAGATAAATGCGCTCCTGCCTGGATCTGCTGCATAATTATTTCTTCAAATAAAGAACTCCATTCACACCTGCAGACCTGTCAGGTTTCCAATTATGGGCTCGCGGTTCAATTTCCTGGCTGCAACTCCAGCCTTGGGAGTGGAAAGGGGTGTGTGTGATGGCGACACGGAGAAAGGAAGCCGTGGGCGCTGGAGGTGAAAGCTTCGGGTGTGCGGCGCGCGGGGCGCGCGGGGAGGACCCTGCTTCCTTCGCAGCGCACCCAGGCAGCGGGCTGATGATGCTTGCAGAGTCACTTCCAGCTGCCTGCAGGCCTGGGGAGTCTTTGGAGCTTCACGTCTGCTTTTCCAGGTGGGCCGTGGACTTCTGCGGCGAAGACGGAGCAGAGCCCGGAGCCTGCAAGTGTGTGCGAGGGGCTGCCAGAAACCTTGCCCTTTGTCTCGCGCCAGCTCACAGATCTGGGAGCCAGTCCTTGGCTCAGCGAGACAGAGGAGGCTTGGCTTCTCCGTGCAGTTGAGAGTTATATGAGAAAAGCCAGGTGCAGGAAAGCGTACATGAGATCTCAGTTTTGTAAAAGCAACCTCGACCAGCCGCGCAAATTCTGTGTGTATTTATTTAGCGAGCTGTACTGGATTACAGTATAAATTCAGAGGAAAATCTAGGACACAGGCTTGCTCTTAAAATGACTTGCAGAGGTGGGGTGTGTGAGAATCGGGTGAGAGTGAGCATCCGTGGTGACAGCATGGACCAGATGACCTCAGTCACGGGAAACTATGATTGATGCACCTGTTAAAGTTTAACTCCTTCACCCCACTTTGCTTATCTTTTCTTCAAAAGGGCTTCCTCTGAAAAGCCTCTCAGTGCCAGGCACTAAGTATATTCAGGTTTATGTGAGATCTTTTTTTTGGGTGGTATTTAGGGTCACTGTTCTGCAGCTGCCTTGTATGGCCTGAGCCAAGAGAAAGCAGAGTTGCTTTGCCCCAGGGAAAGGCAGTTATTAACCATTCTTCTTGTTCTCTCTACTGTCTGTCCTAATCAAGGGCTCAGGAGTGAGAAAGGGCTTTCTCAGAAAGCCTGACTCCTTTTAAATGGTCAAAGGCAAGCAGACGTGGGCAGTAGGGAGGGGACTGCAGGTGACCCGAGCAGGGCTTCTTTGGTCTCTGGAGACTGTGTGGGCTCCACCCATCATACTCCCACCCCCAGGGAGGGGACAGACTTTGTGGAAAACAAAGCTGGGATCTGAAGACGCAAATGAGAGGGCAGAAGTTTTCAGCCCAACGTAAGGAAGAACTTTCTCTCCACCTGAACTGACAATGGACTGGGCTGCTTTGCAGAATCCTCATTGTTTGAGGAGTTCAGGTTCTGGTAAAACCTTGGTTACGATTCCTGCACCAAGTGGCCCTGAATTATAAGACCTTTAGAGTTGCGCTCTGCAATACAGTAGCCTAGCCACATGTGTCCTCTAAGTACTGGAAATGTGGCTGGTGCAACTGAAGAATTGCATTTCTTACTTTTAATCAAGGACAAATATCTGAAAAAAACAGAAGGAATATCTTAAAGAGAGATCTGCAGCTCCATGCACATCGGAGCATTATTCACCATAGCCAAGACAGGGAAGCAAACCCAAGTGCCATCAACAGATGATTGGATGAAGAAGAAGTGGTATGTTTACACAACAGAATATTATTCAGCCACAAATAGGGAAATGTTGCCATTTGTGACAACATGAATGAACCTGGAGAATATTACGCTTAGTGAAATAAGTCAGGTAGAGAAAGACAAATACTGTATGATATCACTTATGTGGGGATCTAAAAAAAAATTTTTAATTTATAGAAGCAGAGTAGAATGATGGTTGTCAGGGGTTGGAGGGGTGAGGAAATGGGTGATATTGGTCAAAGGGTACAAGCTTTCAGTTATAAGATGACTGCTGCTGCTGCTGCTAAGTCGCTTCAGTTGTGTCCAACTCTGTGCGACCCCATAGATGGCAGCCCACCAGGCTCCCCTGTCCCTGGGATTCTCTAAGTTCCGCAAATCTAATGTACATCATGGTGACATTGTTAAAAGTATTGTGTCCCATACTTGATATTTATTGAGAGTACATCTTAAGTGTTCTCACCAAAAAAAAAAAAAAAAAGTAAGTGAGGTGATTGGTGGGTTAGTTAACTTGATTACAGTAATCAATTCACAATGTATGTGTATATCACATTATCAATTTGTATTTTAAACATAGACTATTTTATTTGCCAATTTACCTCAATAAAGCTGGAGGAAAAAATTAGCCAGCATTGTTTCAGCTTATACAGCTCAAAAACAAACAACCCAGCCAAAAAATGAGTAGAAGATTTAAATAGACTTTCCTTCAAAGAAGACATACAGAGAGCCAGTAGGTCCATGAAAAGATGTTCAACATTACTAATTATCAGGGAAGTGCAAACCAAAACTCCAATGAAGTATCACCTCACACCAGACAAAGTGGACATCATTAAAAAGTCCACAAACAATAAATACTGGAGAGGGTGTGGAGAAAAGGAAACCCTACTACACTGTTGATAGAATGTAAATTGGTGCAGCCACTACGGAGGTTCTGTAAAAAACTGAAAATGGACTTGCCATATGATCCAGCAATCCCACTCCTGGGCATCTATCTGGAGAAAACTAATTCAAAAAGGTGCACGAACCCCTATGTTCACAGCAGCACTATTTACGGTAGACAAGACATAGAAGTAACCTAAAGGTTCATCAATAGACGAACGGATATAAGAGATGTGGTGCTGTGCTGTGCTTAGTCACTCAGTCGTCTGACTTCGCGACCCCATGGACTGAAGCTCAGAGAAGACGTGGTACATATACACAGTGGAATACTTGTTGTTGTTTAGTCACTATGTTGTGTCCAACTGCTTGCGACCCCATGGACTGTAGCCTGCCAGGCTCCTCTGTCCAGAATCCTCTGGATTCTCCAGGCAAGAATACTGGAGTGGGTTGCCATTTCCATCTCCAGGGGATCTTCCTGGCCCAGGGGTCAAACCCATGTCTCTTGTGTCTCCCACATTGGTGGTGAATTCTTTACTGTTGAGTTTCCAGGGAAGCCCACAATGGAATACTACTTAGCCATAAAAAAGAATGAAATAATGCCATTTGCGGCAACATGGATGGACGTGGAGATTATTTGACAAAGTGAAGTAAGTCAAATACCATAAAAATCACTTATTTGTGGAATCTAAAATATGATACAAACGGGTTTATTTACAAAACAGAAACAGACTCACAGACATAGAAAACAAACTTTTGATTACCAAAGGGGAAATGGGTGAGGAGGGATAAATTAAGAGCTTGGCATTAGCTTGGTATATGGCTTTTATGTAAAATAGATAAACAACATGGTCCGGCAGTATAGCACAGGGAATTATATTCAATATATTGGAATAACCTATAATGAAAAAGAATCTGAAAAAGAATACATGTGTATAACCGAATCACTTTGTTGTACACCAGAATCTAACACAACACTGTAAATCACCTATACATTAATTAAAAAAAAAACACCCAAACTAAGGAAACTTTATGGTTTTCATAAGGCTACATTTAACTTTAACCACTGAAAATTTAGTAGCCAAATTGAGATGTCTGCAAGTATGAATACTCACCAGAGTTTGAAAACTTATGAAAAAGAGTGTAAAATATTTCATTAATAATTTTTATATTAATTAAACATTAAATAATATCTTGCAAATATTAGGTTAAATAAATTGTTAAAATTAATTTCATGTTAAAAAATGTGGCTGCTAGAAAATGTGAGATGACACATGGCCTTGAATTGTATTTGTGTGGGCTAGTTCTTTGGAACACGCACACTTAGTTTGTGTTCTAAGTCTCTGCCAACATCGGGAGCTTGTGATTCTCCACAATTGTTCTTGTTTCTGATGTGGGTTCCTCCCTCTCTTTAGATAGAAAGACACTCCAGAAACACTTGTGATTTCCACAATGGCCACTCAAGACAATTTTTATTGGTGACACTGATGGAAATCATGGGATGAGTGTCCGGACTTTAGAGAAATGACTGGAACAGTGATTTCCAAGAACTTCTGGTGTGACTCATTACCCAGCAACTGAGCTTGTATGTGCAAAAGCTGGTATTTAAAATCATAAGGCAAGGTTTCTTTTAAAAATCAACATATATAACCTGACTTTTATTCACTGCCTTTCTCATGCAGTTAAAGTTGAATAAAACTCTTTCATTGTTCTGTATCATTAAAACACATCCCAAGAAGGGCTGAGAAACACAGTGGTAGACTCTAAATTAAGCAATAAGATATGCACTTTTAGTTTCCCTAATTACCTACCATTGAAAGTAGGTTGGAACTAAAATAAACATGCTGCCTTGAAATGAGAATTAATATGTGCTAGAGCTTCGGGGAAAGCCATATTAAACAATTGAATTTTGGAATATTTTGCTTTGTCAAAAAACCCAAAGGCATTCTTCCCTTTGGAATTGAATCTTCATTTAGAGGGTTTTTTTTTAAATTACTTGTTCCATGTGTTTTACAAAGTGCCTTTATCAAGTTATTATGACATTTTGTTCATTATGTATTGAACCCTGTCACAAGCTATGAAGGCAATCAGCACCTTCTCTGTCACTTGTTGAGAGAAGCCGAGTGTAAACGGTGCCATGGCTCCAAGGGGAAGGGCGGTGTTAATTACAGAACACGTTGTCAGGAGTTCAGTGGAGGACACCTCGCTGTCACTCTACTCGGGGCGGCTGGCAGGAGATGGGAGAGGGCAAAGGGCAGAGCAGAGGGTGGAAGAGAGGCACTGTGGGCTGGCTGGCACCCCGTCTCTCACACCAGCTCCTCTGGACCTCTTGATTCTGGGTCATGTATTTTTCACATCAAGGGTGAATCCTAACCTTCTTGTCCAAGAGACACATTCCTCACCTAGGGTAGGCTGAGAAAGGGATCTCATTACAAATGGAGACTACTAGAATCAGATCAGAGTATCCTCTAGGGTCTGAGCATGAGCGGATTGGAGCAGCAAGGAATCTCAAAGAGCCTTGAGCAGGGCCTCATTTCTGTCTCCAATGGGGAGAAGAGGGGAAAGGAGAAGTGCAGTTCAAGCACAATCCTGAGACTTTTATCAGGGCAGGAGCAGGGGAGGTGTTGATATTAGGGCTGAAGGAAGACAGTTTAACTATCACCTTTTACGCTGAAGGTTTAAAAAGACAGTTTAAGTATCACCTTTTAAAATGAAAATGCTAAACAGTTTAGCCTAAGCTGTTATCAGAACTACAAGTGACATCTCTTTAAAGGGAAAAAAGAAAAATACCATTGCAGAATACCTGTTCACAAAAATAACAGGTAGCCCCAGTGGTGACCTCATTGTTCTGGATGGTCTAACTCCCTAATGAAGACCCCTTTCCCTGAGCTGTTGTTCAGTCATGTCTGACTCTTTGTGACCCCATGGACTGCAGCATGCCAGGCCTCCCTATTCATCACCATCTCCCGGAGCTTGCTCAGACACATGTCCATTGAGTCAGTGACGCCATCCAACCATCTCATTGTCTGTCATCCCCTTCTCCTCCTGCCCTCAATCTTTCCAAGCATCAGGGTCTTTTTCAATGAAGAATATATCTTTTCTATGATACAATAGACCTGAAGGATCCAAGGTTCCTGTGGAGTTCCTGGAATCCATCCTCCTGCTTTGAACTAGGACTTCTACTAACCAACTGTTGCATGATCTAATCTCAAAAATTGCAAGAGAGGGACTTCCTATTTTAGGTCCATGATGATTCAGCGGAAGTGACCACCATGGGCTTTACATGTTGTGCCCTTGATGCTTGCACTAACATGTAAAGTAGATATTATTATGTCCACCCTGGAAATGAAGACATTGGGGCTTGGAGAGATACAATAACATCCCCAAAGTTAAACAGCCATCAAAGGAGAAGCATTGAAATTTATTGCTGGATCTGTCTGTCTCCAAAACCATGTACTTTCCCATTACACTATGTTGCTCCTATTAAGTTATTTTCAATATCTGATCGGTATCTTTCCAGCTATAATTTACACTATTTATCTCCGTGCTTAGTGGACATGGAGCAGTTCTTCTCAAAGCCTTTCATATATCTGAAGATGGCTACATTTGCCTTCTCTTGGCTTTTTCTTATTTGTTGCAAAAATTTCTTAGGAACGTGGGGTTCATGTCCTCAAAATAGTTTTCTTTTAGCTGGCATTTAATATATATCTGTGCAGATGAGTCTTGCTTATAAGAGACTAGATGACTCTTCCATTTCATTCCTTATTCAAAGGGTTTAACAGGATACAGACTGTGTGCCATGAACTGGGTTGGATGCTGGACATTCAAAGAACAAGGTCTGTGCCAGAAATATCTGAGGGAACTCCCCCTTCTGTCTGAGCAGGAAGGATGAAGAGGAAAATCCCTAGCAGATGGAGGGCTCTTGGGAGGCAGGACAGGCCAAGGGAACCTTATGGGTAGAATTCTGGCAGCTGGGCACACCATGGGGTGAGGGAAGAGGAAGTATTTTGGTGCCGTAGAGAAGGTAGGGTGTGCGCAGAAAAACAGCAGGAGATGGTTCAGGGCAGGAGTCAGATCACAGAGAGTTTCTGTGTCACGTTAAAGGGATCATCAGTTCAGTTAAGTTCAGTTGCTCAGTCGTGTCCGACTCTTTGTGACCCCATGAACCACAGTACGCCAGGCCTCCCTGTCCATCACCAACTCCCAGAGTTTACCCAAACTCATGTCCATTGAGTTGGTGATGCCATCCAACCAACTCATCCTCAGTCGTCCCCTTCTCCTCCCACCTTCAATCTTTCCCAGCATCAGGGTCTTTTCAAATGAGTCAGCTCTTCGCATCAGATGGCCAAAGTACTGGAGTTTCAGCTTCAGCATCAGTCCTTCCAATGAATATTCAGGACTGATTTTCTTTAGGATGGACTGTTTGGATCTCCTTGCAGTCCAAGGGACTCTCAAGAGTCTTCTCCAGCACCACAGTTCAAAAGCATCAATTCTTTGGTGCTCAGCTTTCTTTATAGTCCAACTCTCACATCCATACATGACCACTGGAAAAACCATAGCCTTGATTAGATGGATCTTTGTTGGCAAAGTAATATCTCTGCTTTTTAATATGCTATTTAGGTTGGTCATACTTTGTTTTTAATTTGGGGAATTAAAAAATGTATAAAGAATAATTGAATAGATACCCATACTTATATTCCTACCAACCAGAATTAAAACCATTAGCATTTAAAACTGTATAGTTTTTTTTACTGTATCATTTCATTTTTTTTCACCCAAAATATATATTTTAATTTATTAATTTTAATTGGAGGCTAATTACTTTACATTATTGTATTGGTTTTGCCATACATTGACATGAATCTGCCCCGGGTGTACATGAGTTCCCCCTCCCGAACCCCCCTCCCACCTCCCTCCTCCCCTTATCCTCCCTCTGGGTCATCCCCGCATACCAGCCCGGAGCATCCTGTATCATGCATCGAACCTGGACTGGCGATTCATTTCACATATGATAATATACGTGTTTCAATGTCATTCTCCCAAATCATCCCACCCTCGCACTCTCCCACAGAGTCCAAAAGACTGTTCTATACATCTGTGTCTCTTTTGCTGTCTTGTATACAGGGTTATCATTACCATCTTTCTAAATTTCATATATATGCATTAGTATACTGTATTGGTGTTTTTCTTTCTGGCTTACTTCACTATGTATAATAGGCTCCACTTTCATCCACCTCATTAGAACTGATTCAAATGTATTCTTTTTAATGGCTGAGTAATACTCTGTTGTGTATATGTACCACAGCTTTCTTATCCATTTGTCTGCTGATGGATATCTAGGTTGCTTCCATGACCTGGCTTTTATAAACAGTGCTGTGATGAACATTGGAGTACATGTGTCTCTTTCAATTCTGGTTTCCTCGGTGTGTATGCCCAGAAGTGCGATTGCTGGGTCATATGGCAGTTCTATTTCTAGTTTTTAAGGAATCTCCACACTGTTCTCCATAGTGGTTGTACTAGTTTGCATTCCTACCAACAGTGTAAGAGGGTTCCCTTTTCTCCACACCGTCTCCAGCATTTATTGCTTGTAGACTTTTGGATAGCAGCCATTCTGACTGGCATGAAATGGTACCTCATTGTGGTTTTGATTTGCATTTCTCTGATTATGAGTGATGTTGAGCATCTTTTCATGTGTTTGTTAGCCATCTGTATGTCTTCTTTGGAGAAATGTCTGTTTAGTTCTTTGGCTCATTTTTTGACTGGGTCGTTAATTTTGCTGGAATTGAGCTGCAGGCGTTGCTTGTATATTTTGGAGATTAATTCTTTGTCAGTTGCTTCATTTGCTATTATTTTCTCCCATTCTGAAGGCTGTCTTTTCACCTTGCTTATAGTTTCCTTTGCTATGCAGAAGCTTTTAATTTTAATTAGGTCTCATTTGTTTATTTTTGCTTTTATTTCCAATATTCTGGGAGGTGGGTCATGGAGGATCCTGCTGTGATTTATGTCGGAGAGTGTTTTGCCTATATTCTCCTCCAGGAGTTTTATCGTTTCTGGTCTTACATTTAGATCTTTAATCCATTTTGAGTTTATTTTTATGTATGGTCTTAGGGAGTGTTCTAGTTTCATTCTTTTACAAGTGGTTGACCAGTTTTCCCAGCACCACTTGTTAAAGAGATTGTCTTTTCTCCATTGAATATTCTTGCCTCCTTTGACAAAGATAAGGTGTCTATAGGTGCATGGATTTATCTCTGGGCTTTCTATTTTGTTCCATTGACCTATATTTCTGTCTTTGTGCCGGTACCATATTGTCTTGATGACTGTGGCTTTGTAGTAGAGCCTGAAGTCTGGCAGGTTGATTCCCACAGTTCCATTCTTCTTTCTCAAGATTGCTTTGGCTATTCAAGGTTTTTTGTATTTCCATACAAATTGTGAAATTATTTGTTCTAGCTCTGTGAAAAATACCGTTGGTAGCTTGATAGGGATTGCATTGAATCTATAGATTACTTTGGGTAGTATACTCATTTTCACAATATTTATTCTTCCAATCCACAAACATGGTATATTTCTCGAAATCAATAAAATTAGAAATGAAAATGGAGAGATCACAACAGACAACACAGAAATACAAAGGATCATAAGAGACTACTATCAGCAATTATATGCCAATAGAATGGACAACTTGAAGAAATGGACAAATTCTTAGAAAAGTACAACTTTCCAAAACTGAACCAGGAAGAAATAGAAAATCTTAATAGACCCATCACAAGCATGGAAATAGAAACTGTAATCAGAAATCTTCCAGCAAACAAAAGCCCAGGTCCAGATGGCTTCACAGCTGAATTTTACTAAAAATTTAGAGAAGAGCTAACACCTATCCTACACAAACTCTTCCAGAAAATTGCAGAAGGTAAACTTCCAAACTCATTCTATGAGGCCACCATCACCCTAACACCAAAACCTGACAAAGATGCCACAATAAAAAGAGAACTACAGGCCAATATCACTGATGAACATATGCAAAAATCCTTAACAAAATTCTAGCAATCAGAATCCAACAACACATTAAAAAGATCACACATCATGACCAAGTGGGCTTTATCCCAGGGATGCAAGGATTCTTCAATATCCACAAATCAATGTAATACACCACATTAACAAAATGAAAAATAAAAGCCATATGATTATCTCAATAGATGCAGAGAAAGCCTTTGATAAAATTCAACATCCATTTATGATCAAAACCCTCCAGAAGGCGGGAAAAGAAGGAACATGCATCAACATAGTAAAAGCTATATATGACAAACCCATAACAAACATTATCCTCAATGGTGAAAAACTGAAAGCGTTTCCCCTAAAGTCAGGAACAAGACAAGGGTGCCCACTCTCACCACTACTATTCAACATAGTTCTGGAAGTTTTGGCCACAGCAATCAGAGCATAAAAAAACATAAAAGGAATCCAAACTGGAAAATAAGAAGTAGAACTCTCATTGTTTGCAGGTGACATGATCCTCTACACAGAAAACCCTAAAGACTCTACCAGAAAATTACTAGAGCTAATCAATGAATATAGTAAAGTTGCAAGACATAAAATCAACACAAAGAAATCCCTTGCAATCCTATATACTAATAATGAGAAAATAGAAAAATAAATTAAGGAAACAATTTCATTCACCATTGTAACAAAAAAGAATAAAATACTTAGGAATATATCTACCCAAAGAAACAAAAGACCTATATATAGAAAACTATAAAACACTGGTGAAAGAAATCAAAGAGGACACTAATAGATGGAGAAATATATTGTGTTCACTGTATAGTTTTTAACCTTTAAAAAATAAATCAAATACTCCAGATACACTGGAAGCCTCCTTAACAAACACTTCTAACCTAATTCCTTTCTGTCCACCCTTTCCCAAGGCAATGATCATCTATTTGATATTTATCCTTTAGGATAGTTTAAACTATCCTTTAGAATAGTTTAGGATATCCATTTTACACACATAAGTATTATGCTGTAACACATCCTTCTGTGTCTTATTTTTTCTTCCCCTCAACGTTGTTTCTGAGCTCTATCCATGTTGATAGACCAGCATTCATTCATTTTAAACTCACACAGAGTCCTATTTTATGAATAATATGCTTTATTATGGTTTCCTGCACTGATGGGGATATGGGTCATTTCCAGTTTCATGCTATCAAAAATGAAGTTGCAGTCAGTGTCGTTACCCTTCTTTCTCTAGGAAAGCTGTGTCCAGTTTTTCACATTGATGAGAGCCATGCTGGACAGTGGGGATTCATGAAGAAAACAAACAATGAAACACTAAGCAAAAACAGATCTCCAAGTCTTTTCTCTGGAAATTCTCACTCAGAGGGCCTGGCAATTTTAAAAAATTTGTTTAGTTTTCTTTCTCTAGTTGTGAGCACGGGTTAGCTCTGGTTGTGGTACTCGGGCATCTCATTGCAGTGTTTCTCTTGCTGCGGAACATGGGCTTCAGAGTTGCAAAACTCAGGCTGTAGTAGTTGTGATGCACAGGCTCGGTTGCCCTGTGACCTGCATATGGATTTCACAGGAGGCAGATCAGCTGGTCTGGTATTCCCATCTCTTTAAGAATTTTCTACAGTTTGTTGTGATCCAATACCTTGGCCACCTCATGTGACAAGTTGACTCACTGGAAAAGAGTCTGATGCTGGGAGGGATTGGGGTTGGGAGGAGACGGGGACGACAGAGAATGAGATGGCTGGATGGCATCCCCGACTCAATGGACATGAGTTTGAGTGAACTCCGGGAGTTGGTGATGGACAGGGAGGCCTGGCGTGCTGTGATTCATGGGGTCACAAGAGTCGGACACGACTGAGCGACTGAACTGAACTGAACTGAACTGAATGCAAAGGCTTTAGCATAGTCAGTGAAGCAGAAGTACATGCTTTTCTGGAATTCTCTTGCTTTTTCAATGATCCAGCAGATGTTGGCAGCTTGATCTCTGGTTCCTCTGCCTTTTGTAAATCCAGCTTGAACATCTGGAAGGTCTCAGTTCATGTACTGTTGAAGCCTAAGTTGGAGAATTTTGAGCATTATGCTACACATAATCTCACATTATCATGTGAGATGATTGCTGTTGTGCAGTAGTTTGAGCATTCTTTGGCATTGCCTTTCTTTGGGATTGGAATGAAAACTGACCTTTTCCAGTCCTGTGGCCACTGCTGAGTTTTCCAAATTTGATGGCATATTGAGTGCAGCACTTTTAGAGCATCATCTTTTAGGATTGGAAATAGCTCCACTGGAATTCCATCACCTCCACTAGCTTTGTTCGTAGTGATGCTTCCTAAGGCCCACTTGACTTCACACTCCAGGATGCCTGTCTCTAGGTGAGTGATCACACCACAGTGATTATCTGTCTCATGAGGAATCTTTTTTGTATAGTTCTTCTGTGTATTCTTGCCACCTCTTCTTAATATCTTCTGCTTCTGTCAGGTCCATACCATTTCTGTCCTTTATTGTGCCCATTTTTGCATGAAATGTTCCCTTGGTATCTCTAATTTTTTTGAAGAGATTTCTAGTCTTTCCCATTCTATTGTTTTCCTCTATTTCTTTGCATCAATCACTGAGGAAGGCTTTCTTATCTCTTGTTGCTATTCTTCGAAACTCTGAATTCAAATGGGTATATCTTTGCTTTTCTTCCTTGTCTTTAGCTTTTCTTCTCAGCTATTTGTAAGGCCTCCTCAGACAGCCATTTTGCTGCTTTGCATTTCTTTTTCTTGGGGATTATTTTGATCACCGCCTCTGTTTGTACAGTGTTACAAACCTCCCTCCATAGTTCTTCAGGCCCTCTGTCCATCAGATCTAATCCCTTGAATCTATTAGTCATTTCTACTGCATAATTGTAAGGGATTTGATTTAGGTCATACCTGAATAACTCATTGGAAAAGACTCTGATGCTGGTAGGGATTGGGGGCGGGAGGAGAAGGGGACGACAGAGAATAAGATGGCTGGATGGCATCACTGACTCGATGGACATGAGTTTGAGTGAACCCCGGGAGTTGGTGATGGACAGGAAGGCCTGGCGTGCTGTGATTCATGGGGTCGCAAAGAGTCGCACACGACTGAGGGACTGAACTGAACTGAACTGAACTGAATGGTCTAGTGGTTTTCCCTGCTTTCTTCAATTTAGGCCTGAATTTGGCAATAAGGAGTTCGTGATCTGAGCCACAGTCAGCTCTCAGTCTTATTTTTACTGACTGTTTAGAGCTTCTCCATCTTTGACTGCAAAGAATATAATCAATCTGATTTTGTTATCGACCATCTGGTGATGTCCATGTGTAGAGTCTTCTCTTTTGTTGTTGGAAGAGGGTGTTTGCTATGACCAGTTCGTTCTCTTGGCAAAACTGTGTTAGCCTTTGCCCTGCTTCGTTCTGTACTCCAAGGCCAAACTTGCCTGTTACTCCAGGTATCTCTTGACTTGCTACTTTTGCATTCCAGTCCCCTATGATGAAAAAGACCTCTTTTTTTGGTGTTAGTTCTAGAAGGTCCAGAGTATAGGGGACTGAGAATCTGATAGCACCAATGGCACACCTCAGACTTTGTGTGCATCCAGGGGTTGGTGTTGTTCAGCCACTAAGTCCTTAAGACTCTTGCAACTCCATGGACTGCAGTGCTCCAGGCTCCCCATCCTTCACTATCTCCCAGAATTTGCTCAAACTCATCTCCATCGAGTCGGTGATGCTATCCGACCATCATCCTCTGTCGTCCCCTTCCCCTCTTGCCCTAAGTCTTTCCCAGCATCAGGGTCTTTCCCAGTGAGTTGGTCTTCACATCGGGTGGCCAAAATATCGGGGCGTTAGCTTCAGTATCAGTCCTTCGAGTGAATATTCAGGGTTGATTTCCTTTAGAATTGACCGGTTTGATATCCTTACGGTCCAAGGAACTCTCAAGAGTATTCTTCAATACCACAGTTTAAAATCATCATTTTTTCAGTACTCAGCCTTCTTTATGGTCCAAATGCATCCAGGGGTAAGCTTAGATTAAAATCACACTGTATTAGTTCACAGGGCCAAGTCAGGGAGGGGCCCTCATGCCAGAGGCTCACTCAGAACTAGAGTAACTCCATTAGGTTTCTATCTTCATACCTGCAAGGATTTGATACTTACCCCCAAACTTTTCCCTCTCTAAAAGAAGGATGGTCAATAGGCCCATGGATGATAGATGCCATGTGAAGTTATGGGGACGGGAGGAGAAGGGGACGACAGAGAATGAGATGGCTGGATGGCATCACTGACTCTGTGGACATGAGTTTGAGTGAACTCCGGGAGTTGGTGATGGACAGGGAGGCCTGGCATGCTGTGATTCATGGGGTCGCGGAGAGTTGGACACGACTGAGCGACTGAACTGAACTGAACTGACTGAAGAACAGACAGGGGCATGGTCACTGGCCAACCAGGGCAGTGAGTAAGGAGGTTCTTTGAACTCTGCAGTGTCAGAAGTCGCCTTATATGTGGAAGACAGAGTAACATGTTTTTTTGTGTGCTTCTTTCTGCATTTTTTTCTCTGGCTAAGCTTTGACAGCGTTTATTATGAGATTTTCTGGTAGCTCAGCTGGTAAAGAATCCACCTGCAATGCAGGAGACCCTGGCTTGATTCTTGGGTCCGGAACATCTGCTGGAGAAGGGATAGGCTACCCACTCCACTATTCTTTGGGTTCCCTGGTAAAGAATCCACCAGCAATGCGGGAGACCTGAGTTCGATTCCTGGGTTAGGAAGATCCCCTGGAGAAGGGAACGGCTACCCATTCCAGTATTCTGGCCTGGAGAAGTCCATAGACTATACCATGGACTAGCAAAGAGTCAGACACAGCTGAGAGACTTTCACTTTTTTTTTCCTGTATCTAACCAGAGTTCTTGGGCTGACCCTGACCACTGGCCTTCTGCAGGGCTCCCTGGAGTGATGGTGAGGTGGTTTGCTCTATGAGCTCATTGGAGAGAGTCTAAATACAATTGTAATAAAGTTTTTTTCATGGCAACTCCATGCAATAAAGACTGTAGCTTCTCAGCTGGGGAACCAGGTATGGAGCAAGCTAGTTACTAAAATGAGGTCACACAGCAGCTCAGTGGCAGGGAATGGCTCTGAAGTTGCAGTGGTTTAATGATAGCATCTGAGTGCTTATTAGAAGCTCTGGGTTTGTCTGGTTTATTTTAACTACTCTCCACAGCTATGCCATCATCATCACCACCATCATCACCATCACCATTCCATTCTGCAAATTTCAGGCCAAGAAACTGATGTGCATAAAAAAGTTAATCTTTTTTTTTCAGAGTGAGATCACTAAAAAATGGCGGGGTTTGAATCCAAGCCATCAGTCTCTGTGACAGGCACACTGAACTCCTGTCTTTCACCTGCCTGTTTTGTCCAGCCTCTCATCTTAATTCACTGCCAATAGTAAGTTACTTTTGCTGAGTGCTGTGTTGGATGAGCGTTAAGAGCATATGTAAGGTACCAGAGAAAGTGATAGAAACTGACGGGCCGTGCACATAGGAAGAACGCACAATCACTTTGCAGGTTGCTGCATGCAAGCATCTCTTAAGCAAATGCAGGGATTGTGTTATAGGGTATTCAGACATGACGCGTGGGATTTGGGTGGCTTTCGCTGGGTTCAGTTCAGTTCAGTCCATCATTCAGTCGTGTCTGACTCTTTGCGACCCCATGGACTGCAGCACGCCCAGTCTCCCTGTCCATCACCAACTCCTGGAGTTTACTCAAACTCATGTCCATTGAGTCAGCAATGCCATCCAGCCACCTCATCCTCTGTCATCCCCTTCTCCCACCTTCGATCTTTCCCAACATCAGGGTCATTTCAAATGAGTCAGTTTTCACTGGGTAGGTGTGGTCTTCTCTGTATCTCTGATGTCTCTTGATTTGGAAAGAGACAGAAACTTTTAGTCAGGAATCCTGCTAAGACGAAGAAGAGAACATAAGGTTTTCTTTATGTCAAAACTCAGAAGAATGACTACCAAGGATTATGCCTCTGTACAGTGGATGTTGAGGATGATGGCTGTCATGCTAAGATGAAGGAGAGACAGAAAGGACATGGGTATTAAGGTGCTCTGCTAACTTAACAGCTTCTCAGATGGCTTGAGTGGTAAACTGTCCACCAATACAGGAGACATGGGTTTGATCCCTGGGTCCAGAATGTCCCCTGGAGGAGGAAATGGCAACCCACTCCAGTATTCTTTCCTGGGAAATCCCATGTACAGAGGAGCCTGACAGGCTAAAGTCCATGGTGTGGCAGAAGGGTCAGACATGACTTAGCAACTGAGCACACACACACACGCACACACAATTGAAAAGAAGTAAGCAGCATTTTACAAGAGAGATGACCTAGATTTTCAGTTATGCTTTGTGCTTTTCCATTTTGCTACCCTTAGTCATTAGCAAAGACTTGATTTTTTTCCAGCCAACTGCAATCAACTGTGCTGCCACATAGGGAGAAGAGACGTAGCTCGAGAACATTTGGGTAGGTTATAAAGTAGGAGCTGTGGTACTCCCTTGAAATAGGCAAGAAATTCGGGCAGAAAGTGTGGGGTGGTGTGGTAGGGGGGAAGATGTGATTTTTAAAATAGAGTCCCAATGTCCCCAAAGCTTGCGTTTCAGAAGACTCACCTTTAGAGTCACACCTGGAGGACTGGAGCTCTGTCTTTCAGATGGTGGTGTCATTTCCATCAAACTCGAGGTGAAATCCTGCCCCTCCTGCTATCTGGCGAGCTATCTTTCGAAGGCGTGAGCTGCCCTAGAGCGGCGAGGCCAGACTTTTCTCCTCTGAATTCTCCCATCATTAACAAAATCCCATAGATGCCCATCAAACCACAGCTCTCCATCACTGTTGCCATGTGAGAGACATACTGCAGAGAGAGATTTCAAAACTGTAATTACTTCACTATGTAATTTCATAATAACACTGAAACACCAAAGTAGAAAATACTACCCACAATCCTGTTAGCCCAGCAAATCAAACTATTTTCACGTTTTTTTTTTTAATGTGATAATAATTACAGGGAAGGTACAGCATAGAGGTGTTTGTGCATGATGTTTTTTGTTTATTTTTGTTGTTGTTGCTGGTTTGTTTTTCCTCTATTATGCAGGTAATATGCTCCAGATTTTCTGCTTTTATTAATTTTTTATTTTTTAAAATGGCAAATCATTAAGTGAATAATGAGATCTGATAGATCATTGTATTTCTCTGTAAGATGGTAGGAATAAACTCATGAATCAGGAAGAAATTCTTTATCACACTGTTCTAATTTTTTACTCACTTTTATTTTGACATAGCCTTCATATTTCTAATGCAGTGGTTCTCAACAGAGGGGTGTGATTTTGCCAGGCAGGGGACTTCTGGCCATGTCTGGAGACATGTTTGGTGGTCACAACCAGCAGGGGGTGGGTTGCTACTGGCATCTAATGGGTAGAGGTTAGGGAGGCTGCTAACATCCTGCAGTGCATTCTAAAGAATCTTCTGGCCCCAAATATCAATAGTGTTGAGGAGAGAAACCCTGTTACAATGTAAGATGATGACTTCATAGTTCTTTGAGCAGATACCTAGTTTACTCAGAGGCTTCCCTGGTGGCTCGGCAGTAAATGATCCACCTGTCAATGCACCAGACTCAGGAGACCCAGCTTTGATCCCTGGTTTGGGAAGATCCTCCGGAGGAGGGCATGGCAACCCCTTCCAGTGTTCTTGCCTGGAGAATCCCATGGACTGAGGAGCCTGGCGGGCTACAGTCCATGGGGTCACAGTGTCATACACGACTGACACGCGTGCACTAGTTTATTCGAGCATCCTGGGCTCCTGTTACTGGACATTAGTTGTGCCTGCTTTCCAGTGCAGTGGTGAGCCTGTCATGCATCCAACCGTGCCTTGCTTTGGGTTTGCAGTGGGTTATGTGAAGAGGGGTTCAAGCGACTACCTGGCTTTGACCAGGTGGGAGGACTTTTCTACAAGTAGTAGTGTTTGTAGTTCCAGTTACTGAAATCTAGATATGGGAGCTCCCAGGCAGCCGGAATAAGTGGAGCAGGCATGAAATGGGGCGGCAGAGCCAAAGCTGGAAGGTAGAGTCTCGGACCCAGTGGGACTTGGGGATTCCGAGAGTGAGATGGCTTCACAGAGAATCTAAGGACATCCTCTGGGAAGGGGAGGGTGGGATGATTTGAGAGAACAGTACTGAAACATATACATTACCATATGCAAAACAGATCACCAGTGGGAATTTGCTGTATGATGCAGAGAACTCATACCTGGTACTCTGTGACAGCCTAGAGGGGTGGGATGGGGTGGGAGGTGGGAAGGAGATTCAAGAGGGAGGGGACACGTGTATACCCATGACTGATTCATGTTGAGGTATGTCAAAGCCATCACGATATTGTTAGGTAATTGGCCTCTAATTAAAAAACAATAAAGGCATCCTCTGAGAGCAGTCAGCGGGAGCTGACACTGTACCTGGCCTCCCCCTGCCAACACTGCAGCTCCCTCTGCACTTCTTCCCACCTCTCTGCTTCATACTTTTCTTTAGCATTCACTGCTGTCTTAAAGGCTGTCCATTTTATTTATTTATCTTGTTTATTTCTGTCTCCCTTCCCCAGGGGCAGGGGCGGGGCAGAGGCACTGTCTGTTTCATAGACTTTTGTTTTCCAACCCCCAGAGCAGTGCTGGGCACGGGGCGGGCTCTCAGTGCCTATTTATTGAATGACTGAGGGAGTAATTCACAAACACAGGAGGGTATGTTGCTTTTAGAAGAGCTTCACCACACCCGTTGCTCAGGTTTCTCTTCACTCTCTCCCCTTTTCGCTTTGGGTGCCTTGCTGATGTCTGGAGGATGTATTGTTGGAGGGGGAGAATGACAGAGAGAGAAAGAGAAGCAGAGAACCCCCAGGCAACAGGACCAGAGAGGTGCAGATGAGAACTGCATTCTTGAGCCGGGCCTCCTTGTTTCCTGGGCTGGGGCTGCTCGGGTGGGCTGTGCCCTATGTCTCAGGGGCTGCACAGGACCTCCTTGTCCGGTCATCCTGGGTGCTGTGGGGCTTTCCTTGTGGTCCCATCCAAAGAAGGAAGTCTCCTTGGCCAGCTGCCTTGGTGTTGACCTTGGGTCTGCTCCCTGGGACTCATTACGGGCTGCATTTCAGGTTGCCTCAAAGCAGACATCTGTGGCCTCGGTGCTGGTGAGGCTCCTTATGCGAGATGTCATAGTCACATGGAATCTAACATTTCTGAAATTCTCTGTATTCCTGACTCTTAAAAAAAAAAAAGACTGTGGATATCCTCTGAGCATCCATAGCCAGCACCTTTCATTTTTAATTTCAAAAAAATGAAAAATTTGTATTGAAGTAGAGCTGCTAACAATGATGTATTATGTCAAAGTGATATCTAGCTTCTTTTTCAGAATCTTTTCCATTCCAGGTTATTATAAAGTGTTGAGTAGGGTTCCATGTGCTATACAGTAGGTCCTTGATGGTTCCCAGGTGTGCTAAAGAACCTACCTGCCGGTAAAGGAGAGGTAAGAAACGTGGGTTTGATCCTTGGGTGGGGAAGATCCCCTGGAGGAGGGCACAGCAAGCCACTCCAGGATTCTTGCCTGGAGAATCCTATGAACGGAGGAACCTGGCGGGTTACCGTCCACAGGGTTTCGGAGAGTCGGACACGACTGAAGCGACTTAGCAGACAGTGTATATATGTCAGTCCCCAACTCCTAATTTATCCTACCCTCCTCTTCATCTTTATTAAAACATCAGCAGCACCAGCTAACTGGAGAGGTAGGGGAGCGGCCATATGGAAGTATCCAGGTAGCTGGTGTCAGCCCTGCCCCAGGTTTCTGCAGCGTCGCCGATGGCAGCTTCGGAGGCCAGCATGATGTTTCCCGTCACTCAGAGGCAGGTGAGCCGAAGCCCCGCCCCACCGGCTGCCATGGCAACTCCCAACCCCGGTCAGGCGGCCCTGCCCCCCTGGGCTGGCAGCTCGGGTTCTTGGAAAGTGAGTGACAGGGGCAATCATCTGCCCTTGCAGAGGGAACCCAAACACACTCTGAAAGGCGCGGCTGGGCCGGGCTCAGCAACTTCATTCATGAGACAGGTGATCTCGAGGCTGGCAGCTGAGGCCAGGAGGGCAGGTCCAGTTGCTTTCAACAACTCAATCCAGTCCCACAAATATTGTTGAGCCCGTGTGCTGCAGGAGGCACGTGCCTGGTGGCTTCGGAGGGGTTCAGGAGGAAAAAGAGACAGTTCCAGGAGCTTACAGGCTACTTTCTCTCAGGGTCAAGAGGAAGGGGAGGCAAAGGACAGCTGGGGTTCCGAGGTGGAAGGGAAAATATCCAGCTGAAAAATAAAAAAATCAGGACAAATGCAGGGGAAGAGGAATCCTAAAGTTTGGGTGGAACTTGTTCTTTCTCCCCTCTCTCCTCCCTTCTCTCTTTTCCCTCTGGTAGATGAAATAAGAATTCCAAGCTCCCATCACCTGAAATGTCCATGAAATTGTTCACTGAAAATTTGTATTGAAGTCTAGCTGTTTACAATGCTGGTGCTAGTTTCAGGTGTGAATCAAAGAGATACATATCTTTTTTTTCAGAATATTTTCCATTGTAGGTTATTATAAGATATTGAGTAGTGTTCCGTGTTCTACATAGTAGGTCCTTTCTGGTTATATTTTACATATGAGACTGGGGTTCTATCCCTGGGTTAGGAAGTTTCCCCTGGAGGAGGGAATGGCAATCCACTCCAGTATTCTTGCCTGGAGAATCCCATGGACAGAGGAGCCTGGCAGGCTACAGTCTATGGGGTCGCAAGGAGTAGGACATGACCGAGCAACTAAGCATGGCACAGCACAGTGTATGGAATGGAAATGGAAAAGTTTTCAATTCTCAGGACATGTGAATAACTTATGTGGCAGAAGAACTTTGCAAATATGATTAATGAAGGATCTTGAGATGGGGAGATTATCCTGGATTATCCAGTTAATCGTGAGGGTCCTTATAAGAGGGAGGCAGGAGGGTCAGTATTAGAGGGAGATTTGGAGATACAAGACTGCTGGATTTGAAGGTCGAGGAGGAGGAGGCCATAAGCCAAGAACCATAGGCAGCCTCTAAAGGCTAGAAAAAGCAAGCAAATGGATTTTCTCTGCTTAGGGGCTCTGGAAGGAATGGAATCCTGCTGACTCATTTTGGACCTCTTATCTCCAGAGCAAGGTTCAGTTTCAGTTTAGTCACTCAGTTGTGTCCGACTCTTTGCGACCCCATGGACGGCAGCACGCCAGGCCTCCCTGTCCATCACCAACTCCTGGAGCTTGCTCAAACTCATGTCCATTGAGTTGGTGATGCCACCCAACCATCTCATGCTCTGTTGTCCCCTTCTCCTCCCATCTTAACTCTTTCCCAGCGTCAGGGTCTTTTCAAATGAGTCAGCTCTTTGCATCAGGTGGCCAGAGTATTAGAATTTCAGCTTCAGCATCAGTCCTTCTAATGAATATTCAGGATTGATTTCTTTTAGGATTGACTGGTTGGATCTCCTTGCAGTCCAAGGGACTCTCAAGAGTCTTCTCCAACACCACAGTTCAAAAGCATCAATTCTTTGGCACTTAGCTTTCTTTATGGGCCAAGTCTCACATCCATATGTGACCACTGGAAAAACCATAGCTTTGACTAGACAGAACTTTGTCAGCAAAGTAATGTCTGCTTTTTTAGTATGCTATCTAGGTTTGTCATAGCTTTTCTTCCAAGGAGCAAGCGTCTTTTAATTTCATGGCTGCAGTCACCATCTGTAGTGATTTTGGAGCCCAAGACAAGAAAGTCTGTTACTGTTTCCATTGTTTTCCCATCTGTTTGCCATGAAGTGATGGGACCGGATGCCATGATCTTAGTTTTCTGAATGTTGAGTTTTAAGCCAGCTTTTTCACTCTCCTCTTTCACTTTCATCAAGAGGCTCTTCAGTTCCTCTTCACTTTCTGCTGTAAGGGTGGTGTCATCTGCATATCTGAGGTTATTGATATTTCTCCCAGCAATCTTGATTTCAGCTTGTGCTTCATCCAGCCCAGCATTTTGCATGAAGGTATAGTGTACTCCGGGAGTTGGTGATGGACAGGGAGGCCTGGCGTGCTGTGATTCATGGGGTCGCGGAGAGTCGGACACGACTGAGCGACTGAACTGAACTGAACTGAACTGAATAAATCTCTATTGTTTAAGCCAGTAAGTATGTGGTAATTTGTTGGCTCAGTGATAAAGAATCCACCTGTCAATGCAGGAGACTTGGGTTCGATCCCTGGCTTGGGGAGATCCCCTGGAGGAGGGCATGGCAACCCATTCCAGTATCCTTGCCTGGAGAATCCCATGGAGACAGGAGCCTGGCGGGCTATAGTCCATAGGGTCACAAAGAGTTGGACAGACTTAGCGACTAAACAGCAACAACAACATGGGGTAATTTGCTATGGCAGCAAGGGAGACAGAAATACCCTCCGTCTCCTTCACATCCTTGCTCACGCCCCTCCGTCTCTGCATCTTCATCTCCCTCCATCTGCAGCCTGTCTTCCTCTTCCTCCTTCCCTCTCTCCCTTTCCCTCTTATTTCCCCTCCCTTCCTCTCCTCTCCTCTTCTTTCCCCTCCCTCCATCCCTCCCCCAGTTACAAAAACAACATAGTCCCACTTTTTGAATTTCAAACAATAGGGAAGTGCATAAAGCGAAAAAGGAAACCTCTTTCCCATGACCTGCCCCCCCACCCCCATCTCCTTGGCAAGAGGCACAGTGGTTCAGAACTAACTGCTGAGTCTACATGCGGGCTCTGTCGCTTCCTCCCTGCATGGTGTAAGGCAAATGCTTGAACTTTCTTTACCTTGGTTTGCTCATCTGTAAACTGGGGAGAATATTACTTACCTCAAAGGACTGTTGATTCATTAGGACTTGGAGGAGCAGGCACTCATTGATGCCAGCTCTTATTATCTTGTTACATCTTGTCTCTTCCATACAAACACATGTGAATCTATTTAGACAAACAATATAGAGGGACTTGGTTTCACTAAGATATCATTCTACAGTGTGAACAAGATTACTTTAGGCAGAGTTATGGGTGGAAGAAAGAATTCCAATGTAGAAGCAGAATTCAAAGGCAACTTGAGCTGTGAAGACGGCAGAGGAAGAGCAAAGTGAGGTGGGTTTTAGAGACAGTATGAAAGTATAGTTTCCTGAATTAGACTATTGGTTGGAAGGGGTGAAGGAAGAAGAAGTCAACGTGGCTTTGAGACTCTGAGTACTGGGTACCGGGGAGAATGGTGTTGCTAAAATCTCAGGTGTCGTGCTTGACTTCTTTGTGTCTCTGCCAAGTACAGTCAATCAATACTACATGATCGGTAAGTTCTGTTATCTTAACTGAAATTCTGTTCTCAGAATTTTTCATAGCTATTTCTTTGTACTTATTTTTTGGGACTCAGATCAGGCATACTATCTTTCCAAAGAGCTTCCAGGCCTCCCATTAAGGGCTTCTCTTCGATGCATACTCTTTCATGTCTGTCTCTCTGCATTTCCGTACCATGTTGCAATCATCTGATTATCTATGTCTGTCTCTTTCTCAAGACGATGAAAGCCTTGAAGGGAAGGACTGGCTCTTACTAACCTTTGTACGTTTGGTGCCAGGATATTGGCCTGGCATCTGGTCCGTACAAATTTGTGTTGAAAGAAGATGTCAGTGCCATTTTGAGTATGCTTGGCCAGAACATGTAGATGGAATTTTCCAGAGGCAGCTTGTGGAGTGGGACTCTGGTTACAAGGCAGGGGTGTGGGGACAGATTGTGGGTCCTTTGCAAAGAGGTGAAGCAATGAACTTAGCTTGAGAAGAGGATTAGGGGGAGAAGCTCGGAGAGCTAGCAGATGTGTGGGGAGTGAGGGAGAGACCGCGAACAGCAACCAAAAGTAGGGGTAATCAGAGAAGTGGGGAGACATTCAGGAAGGGGAAATAGCAGCAAAAACAAGGACTTTTGGAGAAGGGGATGGTGGTCCAAAGGGTCAAATGCTGCGTGCAGCCAGAGGGCTGAGGAGCAAGGAAAGGTGTCCCCTGTGGACCACCATTCCTCAGGCTTGTGAGATGGGGAGGGTGCTAGACTGACAGGAGGCTGAGTGACGAAGCAGGGCAGCTGCTGGTGCCCCTTGCAGTGTGCTTGGAAGGAAAGAAAGAGGGGGAAGACAAGAATAGGGCCTGAGAGCGAAGCAGGGTGACCTAGCCTGATTGTAGGCTGCGTAGGAGGTGCTGGTGGAGACTGGGAAACTGAAAATGTAAGCAAGTGAGGGGGTGGTGGAGCCCCAGGGGGAGGGGGAAGGGACAGCCTTTGCAAGAAAGGGCACTTCCTTGCTGGGAGAGGCACGGAGAAAGAGAAGGAAGGGAAAGACGTTTTTCTGCAGAAAGGAATCAGGTGGTCTCTTGGTAAAGTAGGAAGCAAGGCTCTGCTGAGGGAGAAAGGGCTCTGGGAGTGGGCTTGGAGGCAGGAGAGAGGGAAGACATTTGGATCAGCTGGTTTCGGGGTTTTAAGAAGGAATAATGAATATACCCTCTCTGATCACCCCCACTCCAACCCCCTGCAGCCGCTTGAGTTGTGATGGACTCTGGTAAGAACTTGGGCTTCCCAAGTGGCTCAGTGGTAAAGAACCTGCTTGCCAAAGCACGAGATGCAAGAGACATGGGTTTGATCCCTGGGTTGGGAAAATCCCCTTGAGGAGGAAATAGCAACCCACTCCAGTATTCTTGCCTGACAAGTCCTATGGACAGAGGAGCCTGGGCAGGCTACAGTCCGTGGGGTCTCGAAGAATCAGACACGACTTAGTGACTGAGCCTGCATGCTAGAAGAACATGCATTCCGGTGATGTTCAGCAGCCCTGCAGCTAGAACTGGGAAAGGTGCAGGAAGCCAGGAGACCTTTCCTCGCTCCTCAGCCCTCTGACTGCCACGCAGGTGCTGGGACAGGACAGGAGAACCGCAGGAAGACAGGGCTGGGGGAGGTGTGGCGGCGGGAGCCAGCACTTTATAAAAATGGGTGAGCGTGGACTCAGGGCCGGCTGAGGCTGGGCTGAGGGTGAGAGATGGAAGAACCAGAGTGGATCAGTGCCCGGAGGTGGAGATCATGGAGCAGACAGCTGTGTGGGCACACCTCCGTGTCTGCACTCCCACCCCAGCTTGACGGGCCAGCGTCCAGCTCCACCGATGCCGTCTCATTCCTCCTGATTGGTTTGGAAGGAAAAACCATGCTTGACAGGAAAACTCTGTGGGTTGCCTTGATTCAAAAGAAACTTCAACCCCTGCTCCCTATGGCATCTGAGTTCTCCAAGGGCTGATGGAGCCTGTCTCCATCTGTGTGTCTTCAACCACATTCGAGTCTGGGGGATTCTGTGTAAGTGCGTCTGTTTCTGTGCCTTAGGCTCCAGTGTCTGGTTGTCTCCTTCTTTTCTCTCCTCCACCATCTGCCGACTTCAAGTGCGGTGCTGGGTGACTGGGGAAGCTCCTCTGATTGCCTGGGGTCGCCTGTTTGGGAAGCCTGCCTTGTGCAACACCATGATCTGAATGGAGGTGACTTTTATCTATTGCCAGTGACCAATGGGGGAAGCTGCTTCCTCTTTGGGGATCTCGTAGTGGGGCATTTAGGGGGGCGGTCTGTGAGCAGCCTACAGGAGTCTGCCCCTGAGATGCTAATCTGTTTGGCCAATTGACCAGTGTGGTCAACAAAACATAAATTGGCATTCCCCCCTTGGAGGAAGCCAGGTCGCCGACTTCAGGTCATGACTCTTGTGTGTAGCTTTACCATCTGGAACCACAAACACCCCGGGCACCAAGTGGCAGCTGGGCAGAAGCTCCCTGGCATCTTGCCACCCCAGGGCTCTTGGATCCCATGGCTCTTTTCCACTCTTTTATGTTTATATTTCTTTTTGTCTCATGCTTTTCAGTTCCTTCTTAGCAGGGCTTCACCGTAAGCCCCAAAGCCAGGGTCCTATCTGTGGAAACCTTGGCTTAGTAATCACCTACTGGGAGGAAGTGGGAGGAGGAAGGTCTGCCCAGCAGCCTGACAGCCTTTGTTCCCAGGTCTCAGGGCCCTGTGGTCCATATGGGGCCCTCTCTGCTTCTCTTACACAGGCTGGCATGACCCCAGGTCTGCTGTCTGCCCGACTGTTTCCTCACCGGAAGTGCAGACAGACGCTTGGGGAATTGGAAACATGGCGTCCATGCAAAAACGTGCTCCCTCCCCAGATAACAGATGATGCAGATAAAGCCTTTATCTTTAATTTTGCCAATTCTCACCTTGCCTATTGATTCCTTGTATTTCACCGAGGGCTTATTTGATTTGGAGGGGGATTATGCAGTTATCTTACATTTCACTGGAGAAACACAATACAGGCAAAAGGGGGTTTTATTTCTCAAGTCTGAATTATCCAGAGGATCCCATCCGTGCAGAGCTAACCTTGGAGAAGACAGGACCCAGGGAGGTGGGCAGGGAGACCCCTCATCTAGACATTGTGCATGGAGGACCCTGGCCCAGCAGAGGCTTCGAGGATGCAGGGTGTATGGCTGAGCAAGAGCTCGTCTCTGCTCCAGCCCCGGCCCAGTCCATTTGTCACTTTGGATTATTTCCCTTATACTTGCGCGGGGAGGCAGCATCGTCAATTGCAAGGATTCCCAGTGTGCTCTGTTGTGGCACGAAACACAAATACCATTTCCTTCCAGCTCGGGCTTTCACAGGGCCTGCCTGAATCCATTTGTGTTGTCTCCAAACCTGGCACTTTAAAACAAATGGAAAGGCCCCCGAATGACAAACACAGCGAACACAGTGGAAATGGTTGCAAGGAGAATCGTACTTTATGAATATTCACTGAAGTGTAAACCTGCACATTGCTTATCCGCTTTTCTGCATTCTAATTTGCCCATGAATGCAAATGAGTCCTGTTTAAAATCGAGATGGGGAGAGCGGGCTCCTTGAAGAACACCTAATTGAAAGATGTTTGTACATCGTGTCTGATATTTAGTAAACAGAGAGACAAATCCGATCGTTTTCCAAATGAGACCTCAGAAACAATAAAAAATAATGATCATGAAACCTTGAAAGTAGAAATGTGTAGAACAAACTGCTTTCCTAAAAAGGGGGACATAATTACTCTGTCTCAGGGTGCAATTAGTGTCCTAATTATACGAAGGTGTGTGTTTTGCTTATCTCTTCAGCAAACCCTCTGTCAAGATTTAGCTGTTTTGAGGAGCCCTACCCCCGCGGGGCTGGGCCCTGAGCTCACCGGTAGTTGACGGAGGGTCCTGGGGGAGAGGGGCCCAGAGAGATGGTACTTTGGGAAGTACCTTCATCTTTCTTTTCGACTGACAGATGGTTTCAGTCTGGGTTGCACTGCCTGCTGCTGCTTTCAATGCAAGAGTGTTAGCTTTTTGGATTCATGAAAGCCACTCAATCAAAGATAAAAAGGCAGGCCAGTGTGGGGAATCAATAAAATCTCTACTTTCAGCTGGAGTGTCTAATAGTGATTCTTCTCGTGTCACTGCCTGGTTAAACAGTCATCCTCCTGCTAAAAGCCCTAGAAGACATAATAGATTCATGGGGCTGGGCTCTATTGTGTTGCCTTGGGCCTGAAAAGGGGAGAGGGGGCTCCTGTTTTGCTAAAACAAACCAGACACTGAAGCATTGTGTATCAAAATGTATTCACCAACTGTGGGCTGTCTCGTGAGAGCCGAGGGGCCTTCTCTGCACACCTCTTGTGGTGCTGTTTCCAGGCATTGATGCAGTTGTTGCAATTGGTTTTAGTCCCAATTCCGAGTCACTCCGCTTAAATTTAAATGTGTTTTTGGAGTAGTGATTTTTTTATGGGAAAAATCATGAAAATAATTTTTTTTTTTAAATTTCAAGCCAAGACAGTTGTACACATTGAAATCAGTTCCTGAGATGTTGACAGTGGACATCATGTAGCTCAGTGCTGAGCAGGAGAGGACCAAATGGCTGAGTTGTGGCTGCAGGTCCGGGCAGGAGCTTTGCTGGTGGGTGTCATGGAATGCAGTTGCGCTGGGCTGGGGGTGAGGGTTTTCCTTGAGGTCCTGGTGTCGCAGCATGGCTAAGGTTTGCATGCAGCGCTATCAGTCTTCCCGGAACAAGCTCACGGCCCTTTCATGGTCCCAAACCCACAGCCTACAGGGCAGCGAGTCACCGAAGTGTCAGGACCTCGTCTCTCCTTCCTCTCCTCCTCCAGTCTTACAGAGAAGAAAGTAAAGCGTTGGTGGCTGGGTTGAGCCTGAGTTCACCCTGTAATGCTGCTCAACTCAGGCACCAACTCTTCATTTTCTTCTCTGTAAGGGACTTGGCTGGGTCACCACCCACAGGTTGATATCCAGGGACTGTGAGTGAATGAGGGTCACAGAGCGCCATCTGGGGCGAGGAAGGAGTGGAGGGACAAGTGGCACTTTGTTGGCCGTTCCCAGGAGCCCTTTGATCAGGAGCGGCCTTTGTGTGGCTTCTGCTGACCCCTCCTCTCCCACGTCCCTCTGAACCCGGGTCCCTTCCCACTCCATGCTTCCCTTGGAAGGGTCCTCGGCCGCTTGGCCCTTTTCCTGCACGTCCAGGCTGCAGAGGAGAGAAAAACACTGAGTCTGTCCCCCGCCCCCCACCCCACTGCCCCCCACACCCCCTGCCCCGGAGAACTTCAGCAGATGTAGACAAGACTTTAATAGCTACATACAGAGAAACTCAGGACAGTCTCATTAGGGGAGGGTGATGGCCAGTTGGAGGACCTCAGAGAGGACACTGTATCCGCACCTGGTTTGTGATGACGCCCCTAAGAGTGGCCACACTCCTCCCTGTAACTGTCCACTCATGATCCGTTTGACCCGGGTCCCCATCACTCTCGGCCCTCCCTCTAACCTCTCTCCCTCTGAGGTCCTCTGAAATCTCCCATGTCGCTCTTTCATGGTGGGGAAATCCGAACTGGTCAGTCACGATCATAAAAAAGCAGTTAGTGGACTCCCCCAGGGCTCACCCCGATATGGCGCATTAAGGCTCTTTCTTTTCCTCTCCCAGCAGCCCTCTGTCCCGAGTGCAGCATCTGCAGGAGGTCAAGACACCCGGAGTCCTGAGATTTCCAACCATCTGCTGGGGGGAGAAAGGAAGTCAGGGCCGGAGGAGGGAGGGGGAGAACCTAAATGATACTCTGAAGATTTTTGTCAAGTCATTTATGGAGGGTGAGCCCTGATGAATGGTCCCTGCCTATTGTCTGTCTTCTGTGCCTCCAGAGGGCGGAGGACATCATTAAAGTCCAAGCCAAGTTCATTTTTCCCCTTGGAGGCTTCAATAGCCCAGAGTCATTTCCCATCCCTCCCTTCCCACCAGTGCCAGTCCTCCCTGGCTGCTGAAAAATTCAACATTCCTATAAACTACAGTACTTTGTAAAGGTCACGCGCCAGTTAATCTGAACCCGGGGTCTGGAGCGGAGCTTGCTGAGGCTGCAGCAGTGGCTGTCCAGCCCTGTGACGTGGGTCTTGCCTGCCGAGAACTGGAGGGCAGGAGGCAGGCACGCAGAGCTCTTTAAATATTGCCGAGCGTTTCCTGGATCAGCATGATATTTAAAGATTTTTGTTCCACCTGCCTGCGAAATACAGAGTCCAGCCGAGAGGCAAGAAAATGAATATGGATTTCTTGCCCTTTCAGTGTATTCACTCCAGAAAATAGCCATTTCTTTTCTTTTTTTTCCTCTGTCTCTCTCTTTTTTTGTTTTTTTGCTGAGCTGGGGACTGCAGGCTTCAGGCAACCCCGATTACAATCATGCATCATGAATGAAATGTGCCATTTGGAGAAAATCAGCTACTCATTCCATTTCAAACCATGCTCCCCACCCCCCCACCCCAAATCAACAGGGCTCGCGGACTTTGGAGGCTGAACGGGATGTTGTATAGTTCTCATGCTTAGAGCAGTCACCAGGGACAGACTTTGTGCCTGGGGCCCGAACAAGAGGATTATCAGCCTCGGAAAGCAGGGTCTGATTCACCATGTGATGGGGAAGCGAGACTGTGTGCTGATGGGTGGAACTCTGGGCAGGGTCAGGAGACCTGCTTCCTAGCTTGAGTTCCACCTGCACTAGCTTTTTATTACTCCCTTTATTCAAAAACCGTGTCTGGAGTCCTTCTTGTGTGCCAGGCACTGTGCTAAGCACGGAGAATATAAGAGCAAGAAAGGTAGACACAGGCCTTGCCTTCTTGGGGCTGCTAGAGTTTAACAGGGGAAACAAAACATTACTGGCAGTTGTGTGACAGTATGATAAACCTTGGGACACAGGGACAAATTCACCTCTCTGGTTTTCCAGTTTTCTTATAGGCAAAAGGAGGAAGTTGACAAAGAGATACCCTCAAGACAGTTTCCCTTCCAGGATCTTAATCAGTCATTAGGCAATTAGACTGGAGGCCCCAATCCCTGGGTGATGGCCTCTTAGGAGCTGGGCTGCACAGCAGTTGGTGAACAACAGCTGAGCGAAGGTTCATCTGTATTTACAGCTGCTCCCCATCACTTGCATTATCACCTGAGCTCCACCTTCTGCCAGAGCAGCGGCAGGATTAGATTCTCCTAGGAGTGCCATTCCTAACCCTAAAGTCAAGGTAGAATATCCTAAGATTGCCACAAAAGAGGAATAAACTACACAATAAATGTAATGTCCCTGAATCATCCCTAAACCATTTTCCCCCACTGCCCCACCCCCTCCATGGAAAACTGTCTTCCATGAAGCCGGTTCCTGATGCCAAAGATGTTGGGGACTGCTGAATTAAGACAGTTGAACATCCACCCTTCCCTTACTGAAAGGGCTAGATAAGGCTCCTAGTTGGTGATACAAGGCTCATGCAGATGAAACGGTAACTCACAGCTGAGGTATCAGATAAATGTTACGAACTTTGAAAAGTTTTTGGCAGCTCTGAGAGTTCCTTGGGAGTTCAGAGGAGGGAGAGACGGCTAAGTGTCTGACCCATGCCAGATACACTTTTCTCTGCATCTTCTCAACCACTCCCCTGGCTCCCATCACTGTGCTTATACACAGAGAAGATGCTTAAATTCACGTCAGCAGTCCAGAGGTCTCCAGCAAGCTTTTCCCTCTTCCCAGCCCCTCCGATGTAAACACAGCTTGCTCCAAATGGCTTCTCCTACCACAACCTCTTGTGACTCCCTGGTCTTTATTCCAGCATTTGCCACAATTTCTTTGTCATTGTTTAATTAACTCTCTCTTCCGTAAGCCTGCAAGATCCTCAAGAGTGGAGACAGGGACCATGTCTATTCAACTCACTGTTGTTTCTCCAGGGTCATTATATTGCTTGCTACTTTATTGATATTTGGTAATACAAATGACTCTTGAGAGTCCCTTATACTGCAAGGAGATCCAACCAGTCCATTCTAGAGGAGATCAATCCTGGATGTTCATTGGAGGGACTGATGCTAAAGCTGAAACTGCAATACTTTGGCCACCTCATGCGACGAGTTGACTCACTGGAAAAGACTCTGATGCTGGGAAAGGTTGGGGGCGGGAGGAGAAGGGGACGACGGAGAATGAGATGGCTGGATGGCATCACCGATTCTGTGGACATGAGTTTGAGTGAACTCCGGGAGTTGGTGATGGACAGGGAGGCCTGGCGTGCTGTGATTCATGGGGTCGCGGAGAGTTGGACACGACTGAGCGACTGAACTGAACTGAACTGAACTGAATACAAATGATGACTATCTAATTCTTCTAGGGAATAAACTTACCTTTCTCTAAGGCAGGCATCCAGACTATTTCAACCAATTTGAGTGCTCCATCCTAGAATAGTGATGGGACCAGACGCCGTGATCTAATAGATGGGGAAACAGTGGAAACAGTGACAAGTGACAAACTTCATTTTGGGGGCTCCAAAATCACTGCAGATGGTGACTACAGCCATGAAATAAAAGACGCTTGCTCCTTGGAAGGAAAGTTATGACCAACCTAGACAGCATATTAAAAAGCAGAGACACTACTTTGCCAACAAAGGTCCATCTAGTCAAAGCTATGGTTTTTCCCGTGGTCATGTATGGATGTGAGAGTTGGACTATAAAGAAAACTGAGTGCCGAAGAATTGATACTTTTGAACTGTGGTTCTGGAGAAGACTCTTGAGAGTCCCTTGGACTGCAAGGAGATCCAACCAGTCCATTCTAAAGGAGATCAGTCCTGGGTGTTCACTGGAAGGACTGATGCTAAAGCTGAAGCTCCAATACTTTGGCCACCTTATACGAAGAGCTGACTCACTGGAAAAGACCCTGATGCTTGGAGGAATTGATGGCAGGAGGAGAAGGGGATGACAGAGGATGAGATGGTTGGATGGCATCACCGACTCGATGGGCATTAGTTTGAGTAAACTCTGGGAGTTGTCATGGACAAGGAGGCCTGGCATGCTGCAGTCCATGGGTCGCAAACAGTCATACACGACTGAGTGACTGAGCTGAACTGATCCTAGAATAAGAGGAAACTTAAGTGGCATTGTGTGAAGATGTTCCCAACAGAGCACGGTGTCTCAGGCAGCCTCTTAAAAACCAAAGTTTGAGACAAGGCTTCAGTGCAAATGTGTTATTTGGGAGTTGCAATCCCAGGGCAAGGAAAGTGAAGAAAAAGAGAGAGGAGGTGGGAAAGGATGGGAATCAACTCAAAGTGATGTGTGACTGATTTGTGATGGTCTCTATGTACACAGCAGCAGTGGTAGCAACCATAAACAAAACCCACCACCAGTTAGTTATTCAGCAGGTATACCTGCTCAGCCATGCAGGATGCTTTGGGGCAGATATGACAGCAGAACCATAACTTGGACTGTCCTTGAGAGGAAGATGAAATCGGATATGTCCTCCCAGTCCTACTTCTGTGGTCAAAGTTGAACCCCATGGGGAGAGTGCCTTTTTGTATGGTTTGCTCATAAGACCCCCTTGAAAGCCACTCAAGAGGTCAGAGTTCAGGCCCTATGATATGAGATGTCATCCAAAGTTACAAATATGCAGAACGGAATAAATAGAGCAGGCTGGAAACTTGCTATTCTTAAAAAGGCCCGCTTGCAGGCTTGATGCTTGGCTGGTATCTGGGAACTTGGATGTCAGAGGGGTTCCCACCATCCCCTAATAAGAATGCGTCTCTGTGCCTAAACATTTCAGGCAAGTGACACAGCTTATGTTGAAAACGTTTCCCTCCTGGGAGTTTGGTATATGTTGGCAGAGGATGCCTACATGGCCAGTCCCCAGTAACCCCCCCTAGGCAATGAGCCTCCCTGGTAGACAACATTTCACTGTATTGTCACACCCACCTGCCAGAGGAATTGAGTGAGTCCTGTAGGATTTCACTGGGAGAGGATTCTTGGAAAAACAAGTGCCTGGTCTCCCCTGGATTTCACCCCATGTGCCTTTTCCCTTGGCTGATGAGGCTTTGTATTTTTTGCTGTAACAGCTCATAGCCACGAACCCATGGATGTGCCGGAGTAGGGTGAGTCTTCTTGGTGAATCACTGAACCTGGGGGTATTCTAAGCGTATGTGGCTGGTTGACCTCAGGTAGGAGAACTGAATGGGCTTTGGGAAATTGATTGCTCAAAGCGGTAGCCAAGGTAGAAGCAAGAGGATCAAGTCTCGGAGACAGGAGGGGCAGGGGAGGCAAACGATGTGTCTGTTACATGTAGTGAAAAAGCTGGGATGGACTTTGGTGGCTACCAGTTGTGCAAACTACTCGGGGAGTTACTATCTCTTTGCTTCAGTTGCATCATGGATGAAATGGTGACAGTTATATTTCTTGCAGGATTTTAAGGATCGGTGTAATGTATGAGTTTCTTCAATCTTGCTGACTTTCAGAAAAAGGCATCCTGACTTACTTTCTGTTGTTGCTGTTTAGTTGCTGAGTCATGCCTGATTCTTTTGTGACCCCCATAAGCTGTTGCCTGCCAGGCTCCTCTGTCCATGGGATTTCCCAGGTGAGAATACTGAAGTGGGTTGCCATTTCCTCCTCCAGGGGATCTTCCGGACCCAGGGATTGAACCGACAACTCCTGCAGCTCCTGCATGGGCAGGAAGATTCTCTACCACTTAGCCACCAGGGGAGCCCTGACTCATCTTTGAGTGGGTGAGTGAAGTTGCTCAGTTGTGTCTGACTCTTTGCGACCCTATGGACTGTAGCCTGCCAGGCTCCTCCGTCCATGGAATTTCTAGGCAAGGATACCGGAATGGGTTGCCATTTCCTTCTCTAGGGGATCTTCCCCATCGGGGGATCGAACTCGCATTTCCTGTGTCTCCTGCATTGCAAGTGGATTCTTTAACCCTGGGAAGCCCCTGACTTATCTTTGGCTCACAGTATTTGGATGGACTGTAAGGACTGTGGGGGGAGAGGATGGAGGGGGTGAAGACCGCCACTATGTATGGGAGGAAGCCACTCTTTCCACTTCACCAGGGTTAGAGTGGAATGTTCTAGGCAAGTTGGTGTCTGGTTCATGCTGTGGTGGTAGCAGGTTCTGTTGGCTCTAGGAACATTTCCAAAGGGATTCTTGGAGTCCAGCAGATTATGAGACTGGCCAGATACCCCATTCCAGATGATGGGCATCTCAGACTTGCCTTGAGATTAGCCTAAGATCACACAAAATATTCTTAGGCCTGTATTTCCTGTCAGTGGGCATTAGAGTTAGGTGGAATGGCATGTTAGGTCCATGAATCAAGGCAAACTGGAAGTGGTCAAATAGGTGATGGCAAGAATGAACTTTTACGTTTTAGGAATCAGTGAACTAAAATGGATGGGAATGGGTGAATTTAACTCAGATGACTCTTGTATCTACTACTGTGGGAAAGAATACCTTAGAAGAAATGGAGTAGCCATCATAGTTAAAGATGGCTAGTAAAGAATCTGAAATGCAGTACTTGGCTACAATCTCAAAAATGACAGAATGATCTCTGTTTGTTTCCAAGGCAAGCCATTCAATATCACAGTAATCCAAGTCTATGCCCTGACCAGTAATGCTGAAGAAGCTGAAGTTGAACAGTTCCATGAAGACCTACAAGGCCTTTTAGAATTAACACCCCGCAAAAGATGTCCTTTTCATTATAGGGGACTGGAATGTGAAAGTAGGAAGTCAAGAGATACCTGGAGTAATAGGCAAATTTGGCCTTGGAGTACAGAATGAAGCAGAGCAAAGGCTAACAGAGTTTTGCTAAGAGAACACACTGGTCATAGCAAACACCCTCTTCCAATAACACGAAAGAAGTCTCTACACATGGACATTCCAGATGGTCAACACCAAAATCAGATTGACTATATTCTTTGCAGCCAAGATGGAGATGCTCTATACAGTCAGCAAAAACAAGATCAGGAGCGGACTGTGGTTCAGATCATGAGCTCCTTATTGCCAAATTCAGACTTAAATTGAAGAAAGTAGGGAAAATCACTAGACCATTCAGGTATGACCTAAATCAAATCCCTTACTATTATAAATGAAAGTTATAAATCATTTCAAGGGATTAGATCTGATAGAAAGAGTGCCTGAAGAACTGTGGACGGAGGTTCGTAACATTGTACAGAAGGCAGTGATCAAGACCATCCCCAAGAAAAAGAAATGTGAAAAGGCAAAATGGTTGTCTGAGGAGACCTTACAAATAGTTGAGAAAAGAAGAGAAGCTAAAGGCAAAGGAGAAAAGGAAAGATATACCCAGCTGAATGCAGAGTTCCAAAGAATAGCCAGTAGAGATAAGAAAGCCTTCCTCAGTGATCAATGCAAAGAAATAGAGGAAAACAATAGAACTGGAAAGACTAGAGATCTCTTCAAAAAAATTAGAGATACTAAGGGAACATTTCATGCAAAAATGGGCTCTATAAAGGACAGAAACTGTATGGATCTAACAGAAGCAGAAGATATTAAGACGAGGTGGCAAGAATACATAGAAGAACTGTACAAAAAAGATCTTCATGACCCAGATAACCACGATGGTGTGTCACTCACCTGGAGCCAGACATCCTGGAATGAGAAGTCAAGTGGGCCTTATGAAGCCTCACTGTGAACAAAAGCTATGGAGGTGATGGAATTCCAATTGAGCTACTTAAAATCCTAAAAGATGATGCTATTAAAGTGCTGCACTCAATATACCAGCAAATTTGGAAAGCTCAGGAGTGGCCACAGGACTGGAAAAGGTCAGTTTTCATTCCAATCCCAAAGAAAGGCAATGCCAAAGAATGCTCAAACTACCGCACAATTGCACTCACTTCACACACTAGCAAAGTAATGCTCAAAATTCTCCAAGCCAGGCTTCAACAGTAGTGAACCGTGAACTTCCAGATGTTCAATCTGGATTTAGAAAAGGCAGAGGAACCAGAGATCAAATTGTCAACATCCATTGGATCATCAAGAAAGCAAGAGTTCTAGAAAAACATCTACTTCTACTTTATTGACTATGCCAAAGTCTTTGACTGTGTGGATCATAACAAACTGGAAAATTTTTAAAGAGATGGGAATACCAGACTGCTTGACCTGCCTCCTGAGAAATCTGTATGCAGATCAGGAAGCAACAGTTAGAATTGGACATGTAACAACAGACTGGTTCCAAATTGGGAAAGGAGTACATCAAGGCTGTATATTGTCACTCTGCTTATTTAGCCTCTATGCACAGTACATCATGCCAAATGCCAGACTGGATGAAGCACAAGCTGGAATCAAGATTGCTGGGAGAAATATCAACAATCTCAAATATGCAGATGACACCACCCTTATGGCAGAAAGTGAAGAAAAACTAAAGATCTTCTTGATGAAAGTGAAAGAGGAGAGTGAAAAAGTCAGCTTAAAACTCAACATTCAGCAAACTAATATCATGTCATCCAGTTCTGTCAGTTCAGTTCAGTTTAGTCACTCAGTCATGTCCGATTCTTTGCGGCCCCATGGGCTGCAGTACGCCAGGCCTCCCTGTCTATCACCAACTCCTGGAGTCCACCCAAACTCATGTGCAGTCCCATCACTTCATGGCAAAAAATGGAAACAGTGACAGACTTTCTTTTCTTGGGCTTCAAAATCACTGCAGATGGTGACTGCAGCCATGAAATTAAAAGACACTTGCTCCTTGGAAGAAAAGCTATGACTAACCTAGACAGCATATTAAAAAGCAGAGACGTTACTTTGCCAACAAAGGTCTGTCTAGTCAAAGCTATGGTTTTTCTAGTAGTCATGTACGGATGTGAGAGTTGGACCATAAAGAAAGCTGAGCATTAAAGAATTGATGCTTTTAAACTGTGGTGTTGGAAAAGATTCTTGAGAGTCTCTTGGCCTGCAAGGAGATACAACCAGTCAATCCTAAAAGAAATGAGTCCTGAGCATTCATTGGAAGGACTGATGCTGAAGCTGAAACTCTAATACTTTGGCCACCTGATTTGAAGAACTGACTCACTGGAAAAGACCCTGATGCTGGGAAAGATAGAGGGCAGGAGGAGAAGGGGACGACAGAGGATGAGATGGTTGGATGGCATCACTGACTCGATGGACGTGAGTTTAAACTCAGGGAGTTGGTGATGGACAGGGCAGCCTGGCATCCTGTGGTCCATGGGGTCGCAAAGAGTTGAATACGACTGAGTGACTGAAGTGAACCAAGCATTAGAGTTATTTGGGTGCAAGCAACCAAATTTTAATTAACTGAGCCAAAAAGTGCCTTACAGGCAGGCTTCAGAGTGCATTGCAAGGGGTAGTAGGGGAACCAGCACGTTCAGGCTGGCAGCACCAGGGCAGTTCCTGGCACCTTGGCAGTTGGCCCAACACCCTTTCGTGAGATCATTGATGGAAGCTGTTACCTCTCAGCTCCCCTGCTTGTCCAAGGTTGGGATTCCCTGCAGAGGGCCTTAACTGACCTCCTTGGAATGATGGCCACCCTGGTCGTCAGAGGGCACATTTCTGTGATTGTCAGCTCAGTAAAAAATGAAGTGGGAGAGAGAATTCCTCACAGTAAAGAGGATGGGAAGACATTTGATGGGGCTTCCCAGCTGAGTCAGTGGTGAAGAATCTGCCTGCCAGTGCAGGAGACACGGGTTCAATCACTGGGTGGGGAAGATCCCCCGGAGAAGGGAATGGCAACCCACTCCAGTACTCTTGCCTGGAAAATCCCATGGATGGAGGAGACTGGTAGGCTGCAATCCATGGGGCCACTAAGAGTCAGACACGACTGAGCGACTTCACTTTCACTTTTCCCTTTCATGAATTGGAGAAGGAAATGGCAACCCACTCCACTGTTCTTGCCTGGAGAATCCCAGGGACAGGGGAGCCTGGTGGGCTTCCGTCTATGGGGTCGCACAGAGTTGGACACAACTGAAGCGACTTAGCAGCAGCAGCAGCAGAACGGCTAAACAAAATCAGGACACTGATACAGACTTGCTGTCCTGTGGAACTCAAGTGGCCTCTGACTTGAGCTGCCTCTGCTTGGAGAAGCTCAGGGCACCAGGTCACAATGCTGTTTCTGGGACAACTGAAGTCTAGTGCTATTGGGTTATCCTGCAACTTTGTCAGATTCGATCACTCTTGAGGTTACTCCACGTCTTCCACAAGTGTCCAAAATCATTTTGAGAAAGTTCTTATGGATGTTATTGGTTTCCTGTTGCTACCTAAAGGTATATCTTTGTAGAATCTCAAGGGCTGACAACCTGAGTGCTTGTAGCTTTCATGCCTCTTAAAATCTTTGAAGATACTTTGCTTGAAGTGTGTTTCCCTCTGTTACAAATGCCTACTTACCTTCAGACTCCAAGAGCATCACTTTTGGGAACCCTTCTGTCCCTGAAACCACGTGATTGGTGACATAGGGTCATGAAGAACCCAGGTCCTTTGGCTTCCAGTTAAGAGTTCTTACGATAAAGTGACTACTTATTAGGGCTTTGGAGTCAAATAGCTCTGAGGTCGAATCCCAGATCCAGCATTAGATAAGCTTGGGAATGTTACTTACCATCTTGGAGACTTGGCTTTCTCTCCTTTTTAATGAATTTGTCTATTTTTAATTGAAAAATAATTGCTTTACAGTGTTGCGTTGGTTTCTGTCAAACATGAACATGAATCAGCTATAGGTATACATATGTTCCCTCCCTCTTGAACCTCCCTTCCACCTCCCACTGCATCCCACTCCTTTAGGTTGTTACAGAGCCCCAGTTTGAGTTCCCTGAGTCATATTGCAAATTCCCATTTGCTAGCTATTTTACATATGCATGGTTCATCGGCTTCTTCTTCTTTAAAGGGGATGTTAACAGTATTCTCCTCCTAGATTCTCATGATAATTAAATAAAATAATCCATGTAAAGCAGTTTGCACAATGCCTGGCACACAGTAAGTGCTCGGTAAATGCTAGTTACGATTTCTCTGTGTTCCTGTTCCTGGAAGCTTGAACTCATTTGAGTAAATGCATGGAAAACTTTAAAATCCTTAGGAGTAGATAGAGTAACCATAACCTGCAAAGATTTGGAAAGCCCCAGGGAAGAGTCAGTACTGAAAAGTCTGCTTCTGTGAAAGTTGTAAACAAACCTTAAAACACTAATTAGGCAAGAGCATAACTCATTCTCCTAAATAATGAAATAAATGCAGTTGTTTTTCATGGTTCAAAATAATAAATTCTAAATTAGTCACTCAGAGCATTATTAATAATGAAACACACTCTTCAAGAAGCTAAAATTGTATTTTTGGTCCACGTGAATTTAGTAATAAGAGAAAACATAAAAAACAAATTCTTCCGAGATTAACATGGATCACTAGCTAAAATGGTTTGTTTTTGTGGGAAGATGATTGGATTTGGGATTGGAATCTCTGAGTCTGAGTCCTGGCTCTGTTGGCTGTTAGCTATGTGATTCCGGGGAGCATACAGTCTTTCTGGGTGTTTCCTCACCCATAAAGTAAGATAGCACTCATGGGGCTGTGACTTAAGGTGACAGATAATCCACGTGAAAGGACCTTAACTATTGCAAAATGCTTCCCAGATGATAAAGTGAAGTCTTATTCAAGCACACATTTATAAAAACATTTCTTCATTCATCCCTCTGTTCTTTCTTGTCATTCATCAGCACCTATTGTAAGCCAAGCACGAGACTCGTTTCAACTGGGGATATAAAGACAGCAGAAAAAGTGATGCCCACTCTCAGGAAACCAGTAGGCCAGTTGAAAAGACTGAATACATAGCACAAAAGCAAACACATCCTTCTAAACTACTGCTGCATTTAAATCCAGGGAAATGCAAAGGGAAAGACAGGGTTTGCCCAAGAAAAGACTTCTTAAAAAAAAATCTTTTTCTTAGCCACATTGCGTGGCGTGTGGGATCTAAGTTCCCTGACCAGGGATCAAACCCACACCTCTTGCACTGGTAGACTTGCTGAGTCTTAACCACTGGACCACCAGGGAAGTCCCAAGAAAAACCTTCCCGAGGGAAGTCTTAGATTGTGTCCTGTAGTGCAAGTCAGGGGTAGACAGGACAACATACAGGATGGCAATAGAACGAGTAAGACAGCTGAGGAAACAATAAAGCCATGGTAGTGGCCAGTCAATAATCAACTTGTGGGTGCTTTTGTATCGGGTGTGGGATGAATCCAGCGCTGTCCTAGGTGCTGTGGGGGAATCAGGAGGAGGAAGGTGATTGTTTCCATCCCCTCAGAGTTTGGAGTCTACAAAATACTAGGGGATTTGAGAAAAAAATACCGGTAAAGCACCTGCAGAAGACAGGACGAATAAGTGCTACCTATTGTTGAATTGACCTGTAGGGTTTCGCCATCTTGAAAGTCTGGCTGATATTAATATTTTTCTGCAGAGGGTGACTGTACCTTTAAATCCACAGCTCAAGAAAACATTTCAGTTTGCCAAGTTTCTGCTAAGCCATCCTGAAAAAAAAATATTCAACAGCTTTCACCAGCCAGAGGCCCCAATATCCAATCTCTGTCTCACATGATAAATGACATTTGTCAGTTGACAAAGCAAATGGCCTCAACCATTTGAGGACACGGTCCTGTTGTGCAGAGCACTCCTGTCAAACCCGCCGAGAGCACCGTGAGGTGAGAAAAAGCCTCTTTGAGCAAGAGCCCTCTGGAGAGAGCCAGGACACAAGCAGCCTTAGTATTGGTCTGAGGGCAGCTCCTCATTAGGATCCGATACTCTGGTAAAAAAGAGCTGTCTGGGCAGGATGGGAGTTCTCAGGTCAGGGAGGGGGCTGGACATAGCTGAGGATGGACTGAACCTTGCTGATGGCCATGTGCTTTGCCTACATGGTTCCACAGGGTCTTTGCTTTTTTTCGAATATGCTCTGGATCTCATATGCATATACTTTTAAAGCAGGCATCAGTGTGATGAGCAGCAGACAAATCAAGGGGCATAGCTCCTGTTGACATCAGTGGCATAGCTGATGGTGCTGTGCAGGGGTGGGTGGAGGCAAGTGATTTGCACACTTTGGGCAGGAGTCGGGGCCACTTTTTCTTTGTGTGATTCTTTTCCTGAAGGACTTCCCAGATGGTTCAGTGGTAAAGAATCCACCTGCAGTACAGGAGACACAGGAGACGCAGGTTGGATGCCTGGGTCAGGAAGAGCCCCCAGAGGAGGAAACGGCAACCAGCTCCAGTATCCTTGCCTGGAGAATCCCATGGACAGAGGAGCCTGGCAGGATACAGTCCATGGGGTCACAAAGAGTTGGACATGACTGAGCGACCGAGCATGAGCATTTTGTTGAACTGCAGGGTGTCTGGCCTCCCTCACCAAATGGTAATATTGCCCAAGTCACTGAGACTGTTAAAACTCTGTATGCATTTTCAACCTCCACTTCTGGGGTTTGTGGGGAACCCAGAAGCACGTGGAATGATGGATACCTGGAGGATCCCTGTCCACCAGGCACCAGCTTGCTGTGCTGTTCTCAAGGAGCCTGGGGCATGGCAGGGTCTCTGCCTCTCTCAGACTTGCCCCTGGGGTGGTGGACCGCCTATCAGACTTGGTGTGCTCTTCACCCTGCCTTCTGAGCTAGGGATTTGTCCCACGCTGAGCCCTTTGAAAGAACCCATCGGTTTTCCAGACTGAGGCAAGAGTATAGCTCTGGGGAAGGCAGGCAGACAGTGAGTCAGCTAGACACACAGACCTCATGGCAGTCTCCTCACTGCTAACACCTCCTCAGGAGAAGGGCTTTCCAGTGCGATCCAGTCCAAGGTGAAATCAAGTGTCTAACCGTCCACTTCAGTGTTTTCTAATGCTGTGTGGATCACGGACCATTTCCATTTGAGTGCTGTGGGGTGCTTGTGGAAAATGTCTATTTGGAGCCCCCGAGATCTGCTATGTCAGGCTCTCTGGATTTTGGATTTGGAATCTGAAATTTTAAAAAACACCCTCTGTGATTTTATTCTTCAAGCTAAAGTTTGAGAGAACTAAGGATCTATCCAATGCTTGAGTTCCCTCTGTTTGTATCCTGGTTAACAAATGCCCAGTCTCCGAATATCTCTGGGGGAGGGGAGGGTCTCACTCCCTCTCCATCACTGCCCACCCCATGGTTCCAATGCTCAGAGAGTGTTCCCCGGTGGGTAAAGTATGGTCTCATTGAGAACCCGAAAGTCAAGCTGGTGTGTGTGTGTGTGTGTGTGTGTGTGTGTGAATGCACTTTGAAAGGGCTTGAAGGATACACGCTAAACTTAAATGTGGTTCCATACAGGCAGGTGAATAGGCAGGCGAGTAAACTATGGAAATGTGATGAGGCTAAATGGGAAACTTTATATTCTCTGTGCTCCTGTATTGTTTGAAGTTTTCTTTGACAATGTACACATATTCAGTTCAGTTCAGTCGCTCAGTCGTGTCCGACTCTTTGCAACCCCATGAATCACAGCACGCCAGGCCTCCCTGTCCATCACCAACTCCCGGAGCTCACTCAAACTCATGCCCATCGAGTCGGTGATGCCATCCAGCCATCTCATTCTCTGTCGTCCCCGTCTCCTCCGCCCCCAATCCTTCCCAGCATCAGAGTCTTTTCCAGTGAGTCAACTCGTTGCATGAGGTGGCCAAAGTATTGGAGTTTCAGCTTTAGCATCAGTCCTTCCAATGAACACTCAGGATCAATCTCCTCTAGAATGGACTGGTTGGATCTCCTTGCAGTCCAAGGGACTCTCAAGAGTCTTCTCCAACACCACAGTTCAAAAGCATCAATTCTTCGGCGATCAGCTTTCTTCACAGTCCAACTCTCACATCTATACATGACCACGGGAAAAAACATAGCCTTGACTAGACGGACCTTGGTTGGCAAAGTAATGTCTCTGCTTTTTAATATACTGTCTATGTTGGTCATAACTTTCCTTCCAAGGAGTAAGCGTCTTTTAATTTCATGGCTGCAATCAGCATCTTCAGTGATTTTGGAGCCCCCAAAAATAAAGTCTGACACTGTTTCCACTGTTTCCCCATCTATTTCCCATGAAGTGATGGGACCAGATGCCATGATCTTTGTTTTCGGAATGTTGAGCTTCAAGTCAACCTTTTCACTCTCCTCTTTCACTTTCATCAAGAGGCTTTTGAGTTCCTCTTCACTTTCTGCCATAAGGGTGGTGTCATCTACATATCTGAGGCTATTGATATTTCTCCCAGAAATCTTGATTCCAGCTTGTGCTTCTAACTGCACAATTGCACTCATCTCACATGCTAGTAAAGTCATGCTCAAACTTCTCCAAGTCAGGCTTCAGCAATATGTGAACCATGAACTCCCAGATGTTCAAGCAGATTTTAGAAAAGGCAGAGGGACCAGAGATCAAATTGACAACATCCGCTGGATCATGGAGAAAGCAAGAGAGTTCCAGAAAAACATCTATTTCTGCTTCATTGACTATGCCAAAGCCTTTGACTGTGTGGATCACAATAAACTGTGGAACATTCTGAAAGAGATGGGAATACCAGACCACCTGACCTGCCTCTTGAAAAACCTGTATGCAGGTCAGGAAGCAACAGTCAGAACTGGACATGTAACAACAGACTGGTTCCAAATAGGAAAAGGAGTACGTCAAGGTTGTATATTGTCACCCTGCTTATTTAACTTATATGCAGAGTACACATATTAGTTGTGTAATTAAATACTAAAAGAACAATACCAACACTGGTATTCTTTATGTTGAGCCAAACCTGCTTCCCTCTGTTTTCTCCTTTAATTCTAGGAGAATCAAATGGAGTCTCCCAGAATGTCTAGTTTCTTCCCCACCTGTCCAAAGTTTTTAAGTACTAGAGTCCTTTGGACAGCAAGGAGATCAAACCGGTCCACCCTAAAGGAAATTAACCATGAATATTCATCGGAAGGACTGATGCTGAAGCTGAAACTCCAATACTCTGGCCACCTGATGCCAAGAGCTAACTCACTGGAAAAGCCCCTGACGCTGGGAAAGATTGAAGGCAGGAGGAGAAGGGGACAACAGAGGATGAGATGGTTGGCTGGCATCACTTATTCAATAGATATGAGTTTGAGCAAACTCTGGGAGTTGGTGAAGGACAGGAACGTCTGGTGTGCTGCAGTCCATGGGGTCGCAAAGAGCTGGACACAACTTAATGACTGAACAAAACGAACAAGCTTGTTTTTTCTAGAACAGATGGTCCTGCTTTCCTGACCCTTGCGCTGTGACCTGTGCTGAATCTTCCAAGAAATTGCCCCTACTTCCCTGCCAGGGGATGCTGTTCAGCTGGACAGTATTCTGTGAAAATGAGGTTCTGTGCTCTGTGCTGAGACAATATCCCCATGTGCTGTGATCAGAACTGAGTGGATGAGATGGTCCTGTCTGCCTAACCAGGTGCTTTCTTCCCGTTAACACCGCTTAAGCCTTTTTGGCAGCCGGATGACTCGTATTGAGCAGAGTCGAGTAAACCTCTGTCACCGTGGCTGTTGCCAAGGCTCATCACCACCACCCTCTTCTCCTTTCAGCTGGCTGGACCCACGTGGAGAACCTTAAACTCATTCCAATTAAACTCCATCTTGTTAGATCTGGCTCATTGATCCAGGAGACGGAAGCCTCTTTTCCTTTTGGATCTTGATTTTGTTCTCAGCAGAAACCTCTTTTTGCAAAGTTTCATTTTATTTGAAACTTCAGAGGGGGAAACACCCCACAAAGCCCTCTTCATTTTGAACAGAAGAGTCTTCTGAAAAACCAAGTCATGCTTGGCATTTTCTAATATCCTGAACAAATGCAGAACTTGCTGTCAGCTTGAAGGGGACAAGGCTCCCCTTCAGGGTCCGCTACCTGCAGGCTCTGAGGACTGGTTCCATGACATCTGTCACTGGGCTGGAAGGGAGCTCTGCAGACAGATGGGTGTCTCTCCTCTTCTGAAAGATCCCCTGGGAAGGCTCGACTGGGAGCATCTTCCCAAAATGGGATGGCTGTGTGTTGTGCATGGCTTTATTGCTCAGAGCATCTGGATGTGTTGTGATAAACAGCATGATAGATGGTTTTAATGCCTCTAGAATGGGTTACCCAGAGAGAAGGACTGGAACAGGGAACACTTGCTTCCCTATTGCTTGGAACAGAGCAGGCTTGCTCTCAAAGACTCCACCTTGTGGTTCTTCCTGCTCATCCTTGTGGTGATTTCAGCACCACGGACAGACAGGGACTTAGAGAAAAATTTGCTTCAGGTAGTGAGTTGGATGGACAGAGTGTTCATTTAAAAGTGCAGTCGGTTTTTGACGGTTGATGAAGATCCCTGTGCTGGGGTAGGGGATAAGTGGCAAGAAAATCAGGCATGAGCGCTGCACTCACAAAGCTTTCAGTTTAATCAAAGAAAAGTGAAAGTTAACAGAAGTGCTAGTTGCTCGGTTGTGTTCAAATTTTTGCAACCATAGACTGTATAGCCCACCAGGCTCCTCTGTCCGTGGAGTTCTCCAGGCAAGAATACTGGAGTGGGTAGCCATTCCCTTCTCCAGGGGAATCTTCCCAACCCAGGGATCAAACCTGGGTTTCCCTACATTGCAGGCAGATTCTTTACTGTCTGAGCCACCAGGGAAGCCCCTTAGACACAGAGGCATATGTTAATAAAGTTATAATAATGCTAATAATAATAAAGTTAATAATGCTAACAAATCACCCAAATACAAGTATAATCACAAGAATGGCAGACACAACCAATAGAACATGCTGTTATGATGGCAGAGGGGGATGCCTAATTCTTAGAAGGTCAGGGAAGGCTTTGCTGAAGAGAGGACACTTCTGCTGAGATCTGCAGGTTGAGTGGAAGGTAACTTGGTAACGAGGTGGAAAATAAGACAGGCAGATGCTAAGTATGTACTAAGGTCCTGTGGCAGAGGGGGACATAGTATGGCCAAGGACAGGAAAGAAGGCCAGCGTGTCTGGGTGAGGACAGCAAGGGCGAAACACATTGCAATGGGAGGCCTTGAAATACTGACTTGAATATGTAATGATGATGGTGATGAGTAGCCGCTGTTCCAATCCAGGCCTCACTATACTACATTCCAGGCACACCCTAAACACCACGTGTTAGCCGAAAAACCTAAAAGCTCTGTGCTCTCTGGACTTCCATATTACAGGGGAGAAAACAGACACAGAGCAGCTAGCAAATGTCTCCAGACTGGTCAGGGTCTTCCGGTTTCCTTTCAGGGATTCTGTTCTTTGTCTTAAGAACTAGGGGATGATAGTGAAGACTCTAAACAGGGCAGAGATTGGATGAGATTTGTGTTTTGAGACTGCTCTGTTTGCTGGCTGGAGTACAGTTGGAGGGAAGCAAGAGGGGATGGGAAGATTTCCCTGCTGGTCCCTGTCAAGACTCCACACTGCCAATGTTGGGGGCAGGGGTTCGATCCCCGGTCAGGGAACTAAGATCCCACATGCCATGCTGTTTGACCGAAAAAAGAAAAAGAAAAGAAAAAGCAGGGGAGACAAGAGAGAGCAAAGCACACTGCTGCCTCACTGGCCCAGGGGAGAGATGCCAAGAGCTCAGACTAGCACATGGCTGTGGGGATGGGAAAAATGGACGGACTGCAAAGACAAAATGTTTTTAAAGTAAACCAAGACCTGGTAAGAGATGAGACAGAGGGTGAGGGAGAAGAAGATGTCAAGGATGATGCCTAGGTTTCTGTCAAACCTAACAGGGTAGATGGGGAAGACTATGAGTTTCACTTTTGGCGCATGAGCTTTGGAGAGAACCAAACAGACAATCGGACGTGAACTCCTGGTGCTTGGGGAGAGGGCTGGACTCAAATTCTCAGAGTTTCTAGAGAATAGGTAGTGAATGAAGTGCTTCCCCCAATAAGAGTAGAGTAAGACAGCAAGTGGAGGAGGAAATGGCCATCCACTCCAGTGTTCTTGCCTGGAGAATCCCAGAGACAGAGAAGCCTGGTGGGCTCCAGTCCATGAATAGCAAGAGTCGGACAGAACTTAGCAGCTAAACCACCAAGAAAGCAAGAGGACCTGGGACCAGCCCAACCCTCCCGAACCCCAACTTCAGACGGAGGAATGAGCCTACAGAGGAGACAGAAGGAACTGACCAGTGGACGGCAGCCAGTGGGAGGGCGCAGTGTCCAAGAGACGGCCCGTTTGTGGGAGGGCCGGGTTATGAGAGCTGAGACGTCGAGCAATACAAAGGATGGAGACCGTCTGTGGATTTCATCAATGCCGAGATGCTATTCACTTCCTAGGGCTGCCGTAACCGATGACCACACACTGGTGGCTGAAAGCAACAGAAATGTATTGTCTCACAGTTCTGGAGGCTAGACGTCTGAAACCAAGGTGTCAGCCGGGCCGTGCTTTCTCTGAAGGCTGAACGGGAGGGTCTTTTCTGTCTCTCCCTTGTTTCCATTTGTGGTCCACAGCCCTCGGTGGGCCTTGGCGTGGCCATGGACCGCTCTGGTCTCTGTCTCCACCTCTACACGGCCTTCTCCCTCCATGGGTCCGTGTGTCTGTGTCCAGATGTCCTTCTTCTCGTAGGGACATGAGTTAGATTAGAGAAGGCCGCTCTAATCCAGTGTGGCTTCATATCAACTTGATGACATCTGCCCAGAACCCATTTCCAAATAAGGTCACATCAGGGACTGGGGGGGGTTGGGACCTGAACACATCTTTCTGGGGAACACTGTTCAACCCACAGCAGAGGTCATTGGTGACCTTGAGAAATGGTTTTGTGGCAAGAGAAGGGAAGATGAGTGGAGTGTGCTGAGAAGGGATCGAGAGGCGGGAAGTGAGAGTGAACTCAGAAGAGCACAGCTCTTAAGCGACGAGGCTGACTGGGGCGCTCGAATGCTCGACTGGGGTCAGAAACCCTTCATCTGAGCCCAGTTCCACCAAGCCTGGCGTGGCCTATGGTATACCCCTTACCTCTCTGAGGGCTGGTTTCTCGCTCAGGGAATGATCGTGCCTGTGCATCCCACCTTCAGAGTGACTCAGAGCTCTTGTGAAGTTTCAAGGAGGTAAGGTGCTGGAAGCAATGACATGCTGGCCACTATGGTCACGTGGTTCCAGAGAAGACTCCTCCCTACATTTGGATACATGCCTACCGGTCAGCTTGAGGCAGGGGCCCCAGAGGAACATGGGAAGTTTGCAGCTTCCTTCTGAACCTGTGGACCCACCCAGACTGTGCAAAGCTTTGGAGCAGGCTGGCTGTCCTCAGGGTCCCCAGAGCCCTTTGCCAGGAGAAGCTAGGTGTACTGGAATGCCGCCATCCTTACCCAGAGAAGGGTCACGTCGGTCTAAGGCCGTACAGCTCAATCTTGGAACCGATGTTGACAGAAAAGTTGGCGCCTTGAGTCCTTGGTCCCTGGGTACCAGTCAGGGGTTGAAGGACAGTTCGTGTCCAGGTCTCTGGTGTGTGTCTGTCATGGGGACAAGCTTCTGCAGCCAAGCCCCAAGACCGTCTGTGGGTTGACAAGCAGGAGAACGTCTTTGCCACCAGAGCTGGAGAAATCACTCAGGGGACAAAAGCTGGTTGTAGAGGTGGAAGCTGAGCAAGTCAAGGGCAAGTGGATCCACTGCCAGAGTCATGAGTGGAGACTCTTCTGGAGGGCATGTGCGTCTTGGTGTTGGGGCCACAGGCAGGGAGACAGGCAAGGAGGCGGCTGGGCAGGCTCCGTGAGAAAGGGCACACAGTCCTCCCCAGAGGAGGAGTTGGGTGGCTGCAGGAGCTCGGTTTATGGCAGTGATTAATTCCCTCCTTGCTGGATTTGTCAGGTGTCAGGGCCCAGTGTGAGGCTGGGTGTCTGGGGAGACCCCAGGGCTGAGAAGCCACAGCAGGGAGCATGGGCCGTGGGAACTCGGGGTGCAGACCTGGGCCAAATTGCAATGGGGGTGAGGCTGTCAAGCAGGGTGTCTTAACAGGAAGGAAACCTCTCATGACAGTAGCCCTTATGAGCAAGTGCGTCACCAGAGAGCTCTTTAAAATGCAGATTCAGATACAGTGGCTCTGGGGTAGGGAAAAGGAGTCTGCAGTTCTAAAAAGTCCCGGGTGATTCTGATGTGGCTGTTCTCACGTTTGGGCAGGAAGATGAGGGAGCCGGGGAGTCACTGTCAGCATCCAGGGGCATCTCATGGCTGCACCGGCAGGAGCTGCAGCCCTGGGTCCGGAGCTGGGAGCCTGCAGGCTGTCGGTGGGGACGCTTCTCCCTTGTCCTCAAGTCTACCCTCTTCCTCTCTTCTAGTCTGGCTTCCTCTGCAAGCCTCTGTAACTTGGCTCCCCTTTGGCTGTCATGACGGGCTGCAGGGACTCTGACCACAGCCTCCTAGCACTGTCGGGCTATTCGTTTTTGGTCTCTTGCATAGACCTTTTCTCACTCAACGTTCTGATTGGCTCAGCCGGTCAGATGTCCACACTTGGTCCAAGCAGCTGTGCTGAGAGATGCTCACACTTGCTTTCAGACCAAGTTATGAGATAACAGCTGATAGGCATCCTCAGTGAGGTAATCGAGACAAATGCAGTCCCAATGAACTGCTTTAAACATATGTGATCCGAAAGTCTTGGGAACAAACACAAAACACAATTAGAATTTCAGTATCTATTTTGGCCTCTTTCCATAATGCAAACTCTTTTGGAATTATTTCTGGAACTAGAGGGATGGACACCAAAATCTTCTTGCTTGCGTGCTAAGTCGCTTCAGTCGTGCCTGACTCTGCCACCCCAGGGACTGTAGCCCGCCAGGCTCCTCTGTCCATTGGACTCTCCAGGCAAGAATAGTGGAGTGGGTTCCCATTTCCTTCTCCAGAGGATCTTCCCGACCCAAGGATCGGACCATGATCTTTTTATGTCTCCTGAATTGGCAGGTGGGTTCTTTACCATTAGCGCCACCTAAAACCCTGCAAAGAGCAAGGGTTTGACATGAGCCCCAAACCGATTTCAAAGAGAAGTGAGCTGGTGGATCATCCAGGCGAAGGGCTCTGTGACTTCAGACAAATTAGTGGGAGAGGGAGGAGAAAGCTGAGGTGGGGCTGTTTGTTTGCTGGTTACCCCTCCCCAGTCGACCGTGTAGGAGCTGCTGTTGCCCTCAGGGGGCCCAGGAAGAGTGACTGGCCACCGGATCAGATTTTAGGAGGAAGGCAGGTATTTCAGCGACAGGAGTGGGGTCTGGACAAGTTGAAGGGTCACGGCTCCTAACAGCCTGGACTGTTGGACCTAGAAACTTGCAGGTGAGGACAGGAGATGCAGAAAGACTCTGATCCAGTTCAGGTTTAAACTCCCAGTTGGTGACTGAGTCAGCCAAGGACGTCCTGACCCGCAGCCCTGGGTTTTTCTGAAAATGAGAAGACTCTTAAGGATGCACAAGACATCCAAGCTTTTGTTTCCGCAGAAGCGAGTTTGCAGAGTGGTTGTGGAGGACTCTGGAAAAGGGCAAATGGGCCCCGGGGAGGGAGCCGGTGCCGCAGGAGCTGGGTTGCCAGCAATTGTGACTTCATCCTGCTGGCACTGTCCTGGGGTCCCCACGCGCACAGTAACATCAGGAGTGTTGGCAGCTGCAGACGGAGAAGCCCTGGTCCCTCACGGCGGAGAAGGGTGCAACTCCTCCTAGCAAGGCTGCTGTTCTCTCTCCCACCCCGGGGAGGACGCTCAGCGCTCGCGGGCCGGCAGCAGGCTGTTGAGAAGGCCGCGCTCCCGGGGACGGTGGCGGGTCTTGGAGAAGGGACCGAAGCTGGGCCCAGGGGCTGGAACTTGTACAGATCAGGTCTGAGGAGGGTTCAAGGAGGGGCAGTATCCCTGGGGGCAGACACCTCTGGAAGAGAGAAAGAGAAATCCCTGCGGGGAACGTAGTCATTTTTTCGTCCTCCAGGCTGAGCTTGCTCAGGAGAGGGTGAGCGCATGCGCGATGAGTGCTCCTGGTCTCTCGCACCTCTTTTTGCTTCAATAGCCCGGCCTATTATATGCGTTTAGGGAGGAGAGGTTTAGCAGAAAGAAAACTTGGTGGTTCAGGAAGCAGAAAAACTGGGTTAATGGTTGCCTCAGGCCTGGGAGCAGCCGAGTATTTTTTCTAGGCTCTGGAGGTCTCCGGAACTTTTTTTTTTAAAGGTCAGGCCATTTGAGGTTGCTGTGTACTGTTGTACAGGCTGTGCACTGCACAGTTCCAGGAGCTACCCTTCTCATTGCTAATGCAAAGTTCTCTGCAGTGGACTTAGTTGGTACAGGTTATTACATTAGAGATTACCTGGGGGAAAAACTGTGAAATTTATAATAGAGTACTCCCTGTTTCTTGTTTGACAGGGTTCAATACAGCTATGTTCCGGTAGCTGCCTAGTCAAGGTGGTATCCTCAAATTGAAAAGTTTCCCCATTTCTCTGCTGGGAAATCACCCCACTCCCTTGATCCCCTGAGCATAACTGACTGTCACAGGGTAAATCAATCTGATAAACAGTGTGCTGAGGAAAACAAAATAATAGAATCAGATTCTCCCAGGTCTGAGTGGGACTGGGGTCATCAAGGTCAGCGATTACAAACCCTGTGCCAAAGGATTTCGGTTAATGTCTTAAATTCAAGTGTGAAGGCCTTCAATTTTCCATTTCTCCCCAGCCCCATCACTCTGATTACTTCACAATTGCCTGCTTACGTCAGTTATGTTACCTGTCTGCCTTGAGCAGATGTATCTGGGGTTAGGAGGCCCCCCACCTGGTCAGTCCACTCACTTGAAAGACTAGGAAACTGAGACTCAGAGAAATGGCCAAATGTGCTGTAGTTCCTGACTGTGATCAGCCTCAGAGGCATACTGGCTTTTGGAGAGGAAACTGGCCGCTGGAGAGGAAACGCCGAGGAACAAATGTCACTTGGAGAGGAGTGGCCTGGCGTCACGGCATTTGTTTGCTGGCTGGATTCCCTAAGCCATTTGTCCTCGTCTTCCCAGCTGTAGAGTGAGAGGGTTGGACTCCTTGACATCACAAATTTCCTTCCAGCTCCTTCCTCCTCTGATTTCCTCCCAGAGAAAGTTGGGAAGACTCCACTGGCAAAGATTAATGGTGAGACTCTACCAGGGTCTCTTAGGGCTTCATTGCCCAGCAAAGTATATTTACCATTTAAAACAAACAAACAAACAAATCAAAGATCATTAGAATCGGTTGTCTGATAGTTTCTGAGAAACCAATTGGATTGCTGTATGGTCTCTCTCATTTAGTTAAGATGGCCTGAAAACTTGCATTGACTCTTCAGTAGTCCTTTGGGCTTCCCTCATAGCTCGGTTGGTAAAGAATCTGCTTGCGTTGCTGGAGATCCTGGCTCAATTCCTGGGTCGGGAAGATCCTCTGAAGAAGGGACAGGTTACCCACTCCAGTATTCTTGGGCTTCCCTTGTGGCTCAGCTGGTAAAGAATCTGCCTGCGATGTGGGAGACCTGGGTTCGATCCCTGGGTTGGGAAGATCCCCTGGAGAAGGGAAAGGCTGTCCACTCCAGTATTCTGGCCTGGAGAATCCCATGGACTGCGTAGTCCATGGGGTCACAAAGAGTTGGACACGACTGAGCGACTTTCACTCACTCACTCAGTAGTCCTTAAATTGAATCCACGCTGGCTTCTCATTGTGGCTCTGCTGTCAGCATGTGAGCATGTGATTTGTGGAGACGTGTCTCCTGCCCTCTAGTCCGCCTTAGAGGTGTGTAATGAAGAGTGTGGCTGGCCTCTGCCCCTGGCTCCTGGATGTCCTCTTTAAATCGCTGGAATTTCCCAAGTGGTAGGATAGTCTTTGGTCCTCATGATGGGCCCCTTGGACCACACCCGACAGTTTTTGCTAATGAGGTGACTTGGGATGTGGGCTGACCGTGGCAGGAAGACTCAACCACTTGATGATAAGATTAGGGCTTGAAGCCAGGAATATCAGCCCAAGCCCTGGGAAGAGGAGGGGACTGGAGATGAGGCTCAGCTACACGGACAGTGGTACAGTTACTCACTGTCTGCCTAATGAAACCCCGATGAAAACTCTGGATGCAGAGCTGGGGCCAGCTGCCCTGCTGGTGATACTCCTCTGTATTAACCCACAGTGATGTGCTGGGGGGATGACAATCCCTGAGGATAATGGGAACTCCATGTTCGTGTTTGGAATCTGGTCTATTCTTCCAGACCTCACACTAAGGGTCTCCCCCTTTGATTGGCTCTAATTTGTATCTTTTTTTTTTTTTTGGCCATAATAAAACTGTAATCATAAGGGGCTCAGATGGTAAAGAATCTGCCTACAATGCAGGAGACCTGGGTTCCATCCCTGGGTCAGAAAGATCCCCTGGAGAAGGGAATGGCTACCCACTCCGGTATTCTTGCCTGGAGAATACCAAGGAAAGAGGAGCCTAGTGGGCCATAGTCAATGCGGTCACAAAGAGTCGGACGCAACTGAGCGACTAACATTTTCCTGAGTTCAATGAGTCATTCTGGCCAATGATCAAACCTGAGAGAGTAGTGGGAGTTCCAGCACTCGCAGCCAGCTGGTCAGCAGTGAGAGCAGCCTGGGGACTCAGAGCTCATGGCTGGTGTGTGATGCAAAGAGGAAGGACGGTGCCTTCACCATGTGAAGCCTGGCTCAACTCCAGGGAGTAGGGAAAAGAAAAAGAAAGAAGGAAGAGGTTGGAGAAGGGCTGGTAGGAGGAAAGAAGAAGCACCAAGAAGCTTCCAGGACTTCTCTTCTCACGAACCCAGAGTATGTTTTCCCACGTGTCTGTGAGAACCTCCTCTGCTTTCTCCAGCCCTTCCTGGGTCCTCATCCTCAGTTCTGGAAGAAGACACTGGGTTCCTCAGGGAAGCCCACTTGTGGTCTACTTAGTGGCCTTCAGAGTGAACAAAATAGTGATCCCCATTGTGGGTTTTGGGGGGCTTCCCAGGTGGTGCTAGTGGTAAAGCACCTGCCTGCCAATGTAGGAGACGTAAGAGACATGGGTTTGATCTCTGGGTCGAGAAGATCCCTTGGAGGAGGGCATGGCAACCCAGTCCAGTATTCTTGCCTGGAGAATCCCATGGACAGAGGAGCCTGGTGGGCTACCGTCTATAGGGTTCTAAAGAGTCAGACATGACTGAAGGGACCTAGCACGTGTGCACGTGTATGAGGCAGATTGTATCACTTTGGGCCAGGAACATTACATAAGCTCTCTGCCTTTTCTTCTCATCTCTAGGATGGGGCTAACAACAACCTTATCTCATTAATGAAATGAGTGTGTATGTCTGTGTGTGTGTTAGTTGCTCAGTTGTGTCTGACTCTTTGCAACCCCATGGACTGTAGCCCACCAGGGTCCTCTGTCCATGGAATTCTCCAGGCAAGAAAACCGGAGTGGGTTGCCATTTTCTTCTCCAATGAAACAAGTAGTTACATGTAAAACACACAGAAGTTTCCCAGAACCTGGGACGGCCTCCATTAATTATTGTTATGACTCTCCATTGAGTTCCACTGATAGGAAGAGTATTATGTCCTGTCAACATCATGGCTTCGGGGAGAGACAGACCTGGGTTCCAAGTCCTGCATCTGCCATCACCCTGCTGCACAACTTTAGGCAGGAGGCTTAGCTTCTCAGCGTCCAATTTTCTCATCAGTGAAATGGAGACACCGATGTTTATAGCATTATCCCAAGGCATAGAGAATGGGCTTCCCTAGTGGCTCAGATGGTAAAGAATCTGCCTGCAATGTAAGAGACCCAGGTTCAATCCCTGGGTTGGGAAGATCCCCTGGAAAAGGACGTGGCAACCCACTCCACTATTCTTGCCTGGAGAATCCCCATGAGCAGGGGAGCCTGGAGGGCTCCAGTCAGTGGGGTTGCAAAGAGCAGGACACGACTGAGCAACTAATACTTTCAAGGCACAACAGTCATGCATCCTATGTCCTTGACCTGTGGCAAGTAAATGGTAGTGCCCAGTGAGTGGTAGCTGGGATCGCTAGCTCTGCTGGTTGGTGTCTGAATGGATAAACTGCTGGCCAATGGCTCATGGAGTCAGAGGATGAGGGAGTCTTCTGGTGGGGGAGTGGTGGGTGGGAGGTTGGAGAGCTTTGGTGGTGTGGGGGGCGTGGCGGCTGGCAGGGATGGGGGTGGTGAGGTAAGTTCAGTAGTGCTGTTGGGGAGTTCTGGGGGCCTACAGACCTGAAAAGAAGTCAGACTATAGGGAAACACAGTGAAAAGTGAAGACTGTGGCCTAAGGTTCAGGGTATGTTGCTGGGGGATTGGAGGAGGGAAGGGAGAGGCCTGAGGTCTCTCTAGGAGGTGTTCCCCCATGAAGCTTTGGGAGCAAGCACCTGCAGCTCAGGGTTTGTCCCCAAGATGGAGAGATCCATTGCTATTCTCCACAAAGGGCTTTGTTATTTATCTGTCATGTTGTTTGTTTATCAAGTAGGTATTTGACAGACATACACTCAGCAGAGCACATCAGCGGGGATGGTGTTTTACCAGCAAATAAATTAGAATCATAGAGTTAGCAAAGGCATAACTAAGCGCACGGCATAAATATGTCATTTGGTGGTGATGAATTCATTCAAGTATAGGGATCCTTCCAGCATCTCTAGCAAACCTTTAAACGAAAAGCTCTTTTTCTATCAGGCTTGTATTTTAATTACAGGCAGCAATAGTATTAGAGGCTCCTCCAGGAGTGGGGCTGGTTCAGTTCTGGGCGGAAGCCCCGAGGGACGCCCTCCGCCCCCACCCAGCATCCCCAGCCCTGCCTGGCCCAGGGGGGCCATGTCCTGACCCCTTCTGGCCATTCCTCAGGAGCCCTGCCTCTCTCCCTGCTGAGGGGGGGTTTGAAGGCATCAGGCAGGCTGTGAGGCAGGGGAGGGGAGCCCTGTGAGGTCTTGGGGCTCTGCCAAGGCACGTGAGGAGAAAGGGGCTGGAATCCTCCCGCCCCCCTCCACCGAGGCCAAGGCGAGCCCCTGGTGCTTGTGACGGACACTTCAATCCCCACGCCCTGCTGAGAAATCTTTCTTTCTGAGGCCTGTGGTTGAAAAGACAGTCGTCGACCCTCCTCCCACTGCCTTTCGCCTGTTTTTTCCCCCATGGTGGGGAAGAAAGAAGGAAAAAGAGCCTAAGACAGCAAAGAAAGAGACTGTCACGGCCGCATTCCTTGGCTGTCAATCATTCTTGGGGGGTGAGGAGGTGAGTTTGGGGGGGCAGGTACCAAAAGGCCTCGGGGGAGGTCCCTGGCTGCTTGTTGGAAGACCTGGAAAGTTCCCACTTCTTTTCAAATATTATTAATGCGACGGGAAAGAGCCATTCCACATGCTTTCTTATAAATAATTTGTGCCCTGAATGTGGCTTTGTGTGCCCCAAGCCTCTTCCCTTTCTCACCAACCCTGCTGGCACCACACACACCTCTGATTGTGTCTCTCCTCACTGGCAACCTCGGGAGCCCAGGATGACTATTTTCTTCTTGACCAATTTGAAATGATTGTGTGGGAGGTTCATAAGATAGGCCGGAGAGCTTCAGAAATCCCTGCAAGTCAATGCTGAGCTCTGATGTGGGTCTTCAAAGAACTCCTTTTAAAGGTTCTGGGGTGGAAGATTCCACTTTGCTATTTTGATTGGATGTTCATAGGATTCATGTCGTACCCCCCTTTTTTCACTTCCAGATAATATAAGAGAATTTGAAGGCTCCCAGGGAAAGAAACCAAGTCCAATCAATTTCTATTACCTGACTCCTTTCTTTCGTGTGTAAGACAGAAAAAAACAGAGCAAAATGTCTTTCAGTAATTACCAGCCTTTGCCTGGAAGCCAGGGCTTGCTTAGTGAGGGAGGGCAGAGGACCGGAGCGAAGGAAGCTGATTCTTGATGTCATCAAGCCTGTTTATTAGCCCACCCTTCCCCATCAGTGAATGAGCTGCTTTCCTGGTGGAATGATTGCACCCGTTTTGCCTGCCTTTATAAGTACGTGGCTTTTAGAAATTACTGATTTTTGGCTGTGCTGGGTCTCTGTTACTGCTGAGGCTTTTCTCTAGTTGCGGCGAGTGGGGGCTGCCCTCTGGTTGTGCTGCCCAGGCTTCTCATTGTGGTGGCTTCTCTTGCTGGAGACCGTGGGCTCTAGGGTGCTCAGGCTTCAGGAGTTGTGGCTCGCAGACTCAGTTGCTCCGTGACGTGTGGAATCTCCCCAGGCCAGGGATCGAACACGTGTCTCCTGCATTAGCAAGCAGATTCTTTACCCACTGTCACACCAAGGGAGCCCCTCATTTTACTTTTTTACTTTTATTAGAGGTCAGTTGCTTTACCTCTCTGTGTTAGTTTCTGCTGTACAGCCAAAATGAATGCAGTTTTAGTCACCCAGGCACGTCCTACTCACTTCGACCCCAGGGGCTGTAGCCTGCCAGGCTCCTCTGTCCGTGGGATTCTCCAGGCAAGAATAGTGGCATGGGTAGCCATATGTCTACATCTATCCCCTCTTTTTATGATTTCCTTCCCATTTAGGTCCGCACAGAGTGCGGAGTAGGTTCCCTGTGTAGGGTCTCGTTAATCATCTATTTTATGCATAGTGTCAGCAGTGTACACGTGTCAATCGCAATCTCCCAGTTCATCCCCCTGTTTTACTTTTGACATTGGTTGTGCCCAATATAGTCTCCTCTGTCTCTTATATTAACAGGAACGTGTGCTATTTACATGATCTTTAAGAGACCTTTTGGATCATTGAGTAGGGAAATTTTAGAACAAAGTTTGACCTTAGAAACCATCTTCTTCACCTCTTCAATTTTCAGAAGAGGAAACAGTCTGGAGAGAAATGTCTTACCTAAGAACATACGCTGAATTAGCTGTGGGAAGTATTAAGCGCAACAAAGAACAGAGAAATGCCCAGTAGGGTGCTGAAAACACCGGCCACGTGGGAAACACCCATGAGCTCGCCACCCTCTGTTATCTAATTCATTAGTAAATGCGCAGGTATGTAGCAGCCCTGGGGGCATGAAGAGCTGTCACTGGTGGGTGTCAGGGTGTGCGTGCTCAGAGGGAAAAATTGACAGGTGCCGACGTGACATTTCCCGAGGAGAAAGACAATGAAGGTGGTGATTTTTATCGTTCCCATTTGGGGGTAGAGAAGCCAAGGGTTAAATTCCCTTTTTCAGACATTTTATGGAATGTGATACCAACCGTGGGCTTCCTATCAGGACCCAGTAGCCAGGTTAGTCTGATGGGCCAACGAAGAGACAGGTATTAACGATGCACTGTGATCTCCATCTCAGCCTCAGAAAACCAGGAGCAGAAAGAGTCCGGGGCTCATCTGGATGGTGCAGTTGGATGGGGTGGGGAACAGGCTATTGGGTGTGAGGAAGGAGGTCTAACTGAGGAGAGAAGGAAGTGGCCGAGGAGAGAGAAAGGCCTTTGTGGTTACAGAGGAGTCCTGTGGTAGGTGGAGCCCGCGGGGGCATGTGGGGCTGGAGTCTAGTTTGTGCTGTTTGCCAAGCGTGCGCCCTGGTTTGCTGTGGGATTACCCCAGATGGACGTGGGGGGTCACAGGTTCTCTCATTTGCACATGAGTCTCTTATGGGCTGGGGGTGGCCCTGCTGCTGGCTCAGTGCTGAAGGATGGGGATGGAGCGAGTGTCTGGTCCAGGCAGACATTGCTTTTATTTTCCCTTTTTAAAATTTTATTTTATTATTTTGTTATTTTTGGCTGAACTGGGTCTTCATTGCTGCACGTGCGCTTTCTCTAGGTGCGGCGAGCAGGGGCTACTCCCTAGTGGTGGTGTGTGGGCTCTCACTGCAGTGGCTTCTCCTGTTGCGGGGCATGGGCTCTAGGAGGGCACGGTCAGGACCTGCAGCCCATGAGCTCAGTAGTTGCAGTTTGCAGGCTCCCTAGCACAGGCCTGATGGTTGTGGCAAGTGGGCTTCGCGGCCCCAGAGCATGTAGGATCCTCCCGGACCAGGGATCGAACTCACGTCCCCTCACTGGCAGGTGGAGTCTCACTGACTGGATCACCAGGGAGATCCCCAGGAAGAGATTTCTGAGCGAGCTTCTGAGTGAGCAGTTCATGGGATCCCAGCACATCCTTTGGGCTCTGCTGCCCAAGCCCGCATCTCTCCTAGGTCCCTCTCAGACTTCCTTCCAAGGTTGCCCACTCTGGGCCTCAAACAAGAGGGCTGAGGCATCCGGACATTTCAGCAGGGTCTACTGCAGTGTATTCGTGTGTGTGTGTGTGTGTGTGTGTGTGTGTGTGTGTGTGTGTGTGTTGAATGAGGGCTGCTGGCTTGAGAGACAAAATTGGTTTTCAGTTCAAATCCCTGCCTGGGGTTACAGGGAGTTCCATTGTTGCTGGTGGGGGTGGCCACACCACCAGTGATGTTTTACAAATTGCCAGGGATCCAATTCGAGTCTAAACCATTGCCCCTTGCAGGGGTTTCGCTTGCTAGACTGATCCAGTGACCTCAGACAGCATGGTAACCTGGAGAGGGAGCCGTGAAGAGGAGAAAAGCTGCTGACACTAGAGTCCTGCTAATGGGCGCTGTGTGTGTGCACAGCTCAGTGGAGGGAGGCAGACAAAGAGAACGGAGCCGAGCTGAACTCCAACTTTGCGGGCCCAGACCCTCTTAAGTCACCATTGAAAAGTCATTAGAAATCTGGCCGAAGAGCAGGGTGCAGATTGCCAAGAGAGGACACAAAACCCCCTTTTCTTCCCCACAATACCTGTAATGAAGTGGAAGGGCGGGGGTGGAGCTGCGAAACAGATTTCCTGCCCTGACTAAAGTCTCTTTTCAGCCTGCTTTGCCACAGTTTTACATTGTGTTCGAATTTACATTCACGTGTTTGTTAACCATGCTTCAGCGTAATGAGACGTTTTTATCCGTCTGACCTCAACCTTTGCCATATGGTACCTCGAACTGTTGAATCCAAGTCGAACAGTCGAGCGGAGGCAGGGGGTGGGCAGGGGTGGGTGAGTGTTCAGACCCGTCCCTCAATAGCACGCAGTGAAGGCGGTCCTGTCCCCAGTTCTAGGGAGTCTGTTCCCACAAAGGCATTTCAAAGGGGAAAATGCCCTGGTGGGAACTTGTGACCTTTGCAATGGCTAAGTTCTGTAAGATGATTGGTGCTGCCTTTCACATTTTCTCTGGAAAAGTTAAAGGAATCTGTGGGTCCCTGGCAGCAGATGGCAGGCCTGTAACTTGACCGTTTTGCAGGACCCGAGGTCTGGGTGTGTGAGTTCTCTGAGGACGGGGACCTCGTCTAATTTGGGGTTCAGGACACCGCCTTCCTCTCTCTGAGGCTTCAGTTCAGTTCAGTTCAGTCTCTCAGTCGTGTCCGACTCTTTGCAACCCCATGAATCACAGCACGCCAGGCCTCCCTGTCCATCACCAACTCCCGGAGTTCACTCCAACTCATGTCCATCGAGTCGGTGATGCCATCCAGCCATCTCATCCTCTGTCGTCCCCATCTCCTCCCACCCCCAATCCCTCCTAGCATCAGACTCTTTTCCAGTGAGTCAACTCATCGCATGAGGTGGCCAAAGTAGCGCATATTAACCTACCAGGACAAAAATGAACCAGCCTCCCAAGGCAGGACTCAGCTGTGCCCATTATGAGGAAGGGGGAGAGGACTTGGTGGGTGAGGATCTCACAAGTTAACCCAGGTTTATCATCCTGATGAGGGACAAATTCAGAGATGCAAAGTAAATGTTTCCCCGAGTGTTAACCACCAATGAAGAGAGAATAATTAACTGACAGTTCGAGGCCAGGGAGGGAGTAGTTTTAGATGATCTCTTAGTCTTATTAATTTATTATTACAAGGCCATTGGGAGAACTGGGAGAGAAACTTAGGCTAATGCCACTATGTCTGCCAAGCTCCTCTGTCCATGGGATTCTCCAGGCAAGAGTACTGGAGTGGGTTGCCGTGCCCTCCTCCAGGGGATCTTTCTGACCCAGGGATCCAACCTGCAGCTCCTGGTGTCCTGCTTTGCAGGCGGATTCTTTGTTGCCGAGCCACTGGGGAAAGGCACACCCAGCAGTCTTAAAGTAATAGGCTCTTATATGAGTGTTCCCTTCTCTTCCCTACCTAGGCAGGAGCACACTCAAACTCACACAGATTTTTATCTCATTCCCCATGATTTCCCATGAGAGACAGGGGTATAGATCCCTCACCCATCTGTGCATCTCAGCCACCTTTCTCTCCTAGGATTTATCATCCTGACTGCTTATCTGCAGGGCAATGCCACTACCTAGTTTATTATTGGTGGATGAAGATGTAGAGTCACTGACCTTCAGAGATGGCTCCCAGTCTTATGATCGTCTCTGTGGCCACTCATTCATGAACAAGTTCAGACTGGGTGTTAACTATGCAATAGGTGCTGATGGACAGCAAAGATGGAAATAAAGAAACCCGGCTGTCTACAGTTCGATCAAAGAATCACCCTTTTTCCTGTGTCTTGTGGTCCACTGTGACCGCGCGTGCTTGTTTCCCTGTGTGCTCAAAGAAGTGTTCATTAGTTGTCCTATGTATCCTGGGTCCATGTTCTAGTGTTCTCTGAAAGATCTATGTTTGTACTATGCTGTGCCCATCGTGGTCAGATGAGACACCTGGCATCTCTTGTCCTCTGAGGATGGATGGTTTGGGAAGAAACTCCTTACATGGACAGCAGCGCTCAGCCCCACCCCTCCCCCAGAAGCTCAAGCATCAGTTCTGTAAACTCTTGAAAAATCATTCTTGTTGCTTCTTTCCCCAGCGCATTCCTTCGCTCTGGCTTGGCGGAGAACTCAGCCCTCGTGGCTTCCAATCGGAATCTAACTTCTGTGGAACTTTCATTAACTCCCAGCAGGAGCACTGCCTGCAGCTTTTTGGCTTTTGTTTTTTTCCTCAGTGCTTGCTCTGAAAACCTCCTTTCCCCTTAATGGATCAATTTTCTTGTTCAGAAATAGACATAATCAGACCTACTGCTCAGTAGCCTCTTCGAGAAAGCATTTGCTCTGTCTGCTTAGACAGGCATTCAGTTCCACACACCCACCCCTCCCAGGGTTGTTTTCCTTTTTCCAAGAAAATTTAAATGACTGAGTATGAGGGTGTTAAAACGAAGTCGTATTACTGCTAGGCATTTAATTGAGAAACTTGCTAATGTGTCCTTTGAACTCTCGGTTTCCCCTTTCCCTGAGGAATTGCTGATACTTTGCTTTAATGGCAGCATAAAAATCTCAGTTTGACTCCTGGTGGCATTATTTGGGCTTTAAGAATGCAAATTGTTTTTACTGCATTCATTGGTCTAGTGATTCTGACAGCCACCACATCCAAGTAACTGACTGTTCAGAGAAAGTTCCTAACTTGGAAGCTTCTTAGCTCTTGGAATCTCGTTGGCAGTGACAACTCCCATCATTTCACGAGGCTGATCTGGAGTCAGTGCAGACAGTTCCCGACAGACGATGGGGATTTTTCAACTTTGAGATGGTATAGGGCTTCCCTGGTGGCTCAGTGGTAAAGAATCCACCTGCCAATGCTGGAGACACGGGTTACATCCCTGGTCTGGGAAGGTCCCTCACACCGTGGAGCAACTAAGCCTGTGCACCACAATCATTGCTGTGCTCCAGAACCCTCGAGGCCCGAGGGACTGATGCTAAAGCTGAAACTGCAATACTTTGGCCACCTCATGCGACGAGTTGACTCACTGGAAAAGACTCTGATGCTGGGAAAGGTTGGGGGCGGGAGGAGAAGGGGACGACGGAGAATGAGATGGCTGGATGGCATCACCGACTCTGTGGACATGAGTTTGAGTGAACTCTGGGAGTTGGGGATGGACAGGGAGGCCTGGCGTGCTGTGATTCATGGGGTCGCGGAGAGTCGGACACGACTGAGCGACTGAACTGAACTGAAGCTCTGCAACAAGAGAGGCTGCCACAGTGAGAAGCCAACATAGCAACGAAGACCCAGCATAGCCGAATAAATAGATACTTAAAAAAAGATGGTGCAAAACTGATATGCTTTCGATAGAAACCATGCTTTGAATTTTGAATATTGATCTCTTCCTAGGCTCGGGGTACGTGGTGCATCCTCTCTTGTGATGCGGGCACCAGCTCCCAGTCAGCCCCACGACTGTGAGGGTTAGCAGCTGCTGCAACCATCTGGACCCACACGCCCGTTCCGGTTTTCATTTTCAGTACAGTATTCGATAAATTACATGCGATAGTCAACACTTTAAATAGCCTTTGTGTTAGATGATTCAGTGCAGCTACAGACTAATGTGAGTGTTCAGTGTATGTTTCAGGTAAGCTAAGCTCTGGTGTTGGATAAGCTGGGTATATGAAGTGCATTTTGGACTTAACGACATTTTTTACTTACAATGGATTTATTAGGACGGAACCTCATTGAAACCCATTTTTGTACTTCAAAAAAAGGTGGCAGAGGGTGAAAACTGCTGCCCCTGGATAATGAATCACAGTGGTGGGGAGGGGTGGGCTTTGGAGCCAGACACACCTGGCTATGCCTTCGCTCCTCTCCTGCCTCAGCTTTGCAGAGACGCAGCAACTCCCCAGCCTGAGTTTCTGCATTTACAAAATCTAAGCTGTAGATGGGCTTCCCAGGTGGCGCTAGTGGCAAAGATCCCACCAGCCAATGCAGGAGACATAAAAGACCAGGGTTCGATCCCTGGTTGGGGAAGATCCCCCTGGAGGAGGGCATGGCAACCTGCTCCAGTATCCTTGCCTGGAGAATCCCACGGACAGAAGGGCCTGGTGGGCTACAGTCCATGAAGTTGCAAAGAGATGGAAATGACTGAAGTGACTTATCACATAAGCTGTAGATACAAACCTCCATTTATAACTTGGTTGGACAAAGAAGATAACTTTCAAAAATTTTCAATGATGACTTTCCATTCTAACTATGGTAAGACTATATCCTATGATACAGTCCTTAAAGTGATATAACTTTTATCTAAAATGGGGTCAACTATTATAAGACTCCATTTTGTTGAGATGGCAGTGACTTAATCACAGCTGAATTAGGGATCGTCCTCTCTTTTCCTCCCCGCCTTCTTTCTTATAGAATCAGAGCTTTGGGGAGAGCCCCTCTTTCCCTGGCCATCACCTGACCACAAAAATCTGACAGTGTTCTTTGCCCCACCTAGATCTGGGTCAGCCATCAAACTGAGCCTGCCTTGAGTGACCCTTGCTTCTTTCCAGGTAGACTTACCAGGTTCTGTGTTTCTCATGTTATGCATGAGGCTCTTGCAATGATTCTGTTGCTCCCAGGCAACACTGACGCATAAACGTCTCTGTCATGCTGCTAAGGCACCTTTGTCTTAACTCACACATTTCTCTCTGGGGCTCTTACCATCTCCCGGGGTGGGGGGTCTGCTGGTCAGTAGGTGCAGGACCCCCTATCTGGGGCCCAGAAAAATCTGCTATCAAACATCTCTCTGGCTGTCTTCCCTCTCCCCAGACAGAAAGAAGCCTTTCAAGCCTCCAGAGAAAGCTCTGCTCCTAAAATTCCCCCCACTTGAACATTTAATCTATGCACAAGGTGTTTTGTTTTTTTTTTTTTTTTGCGCAAGGTCCATTGAGTCTTATAAGAACATTGAACTTTTAGAATGGAATGGCAGAATATTCTTTCTTTCTTTTTCCTTTGTCTCTTACCTTGTATTATCTGCCCCCCTAAGGTGACAGCTATTGACTGATCTAGCTCTTGAACTGAGAGCAGTGAAAAGGTGATAAAAGTGAACTATCAGGGAAAAAAAAAGAACACCGATTAAGAATTCCAAATATCTTCCTGCCACATGGGAATAATGATGTCCTATAGAATTGTCAGAGAGCTCAGACGTGAATGTGAAACGCTCAGTGTTGAGATTCTCAGCAAACAGAGAGCACAGTGCATGCCATCTCTCCTCCCTTCGTGGTCCAGGGAGGTGAGGGAGGCGGGCTGGGTGTCCTTTTTGCTGATGAAACTTGTGTCTCACTGTGAATTCCTTATCTCAGTGTTCTTCCCTTACTCATTTGTTCATGTCAGCGATTAGGAAACTACCTTGAATGCCTTTCTTTTGCCTCTCTTTTCCAAATCAACCTCCCCCCCCCCCCGATCCAATCAATGGTGAGGCCTTGATGATCCTGTCCTCAGCGCCCCTTCTCTCTCTCTGTCTCTCTAGATTTCTTCTCCCATCTTTTCCCTGAAGTGTTACCATAGTCAGAGCCCTGATAGCCTAACCTCCACTCTTCCTCACCTTTAATTCTCTCCCCACAAGTAGCCAGAGGTGCTTAAAACCGCTTAGCACCTCTCACTGACTTGGCTTCCATGGTCCTGTGAAAGGGAAATGTAAACGTGGTGAAGTGGTCTTTGAGGAGCTGTGTGCTCTGATGCTGGCTCCACCTTGAGCATCACTCCATCCCTCTCTGTGCATTTCAGAGGCCCCAGCTCCAGAGCCCGTGTGCCCTCTTGGTGTCCCCTTTCCCAGCCAGCACTGTTGAAGATCCCCACTGTTACATCAGGTCCCTGTCCTGTCCTCTGACTTGCTCACTTTCTCAGATGCTCTGACTTCCGCCTCTGAGAAGTGGAAGCCGTGACTTCTGAGCTCCATATGTCTCCTCCTGTCCTCCTCTTAAATGCCTTTCTCTTCACTGGTCCGTGTCTCCTCTCCCACATTGAATGGGCATGCCCCACATCCCTTCCTGGCCCAGGCTCCTGGTCTTCCTCCTAGCCTAGAGTTGCCAGATAAAATACGGGATGCTCAGTTGAACTGAACTTTCAGGTAAATAGCGAACACATTTTTTAGTACAGGTAAGTCTCAAGTATTGCATGAGGGATACTTAAGCTAAAAAATACTCACTGTTTATCTGAAATTTAAGTTTAACTGAATATCGTGTTTTCTTTGCCAAATCAGGCAACTCGGCCCCTACCTCTTTAAAATGGTTTCCCTTCTCCTTCTCCCCTTCCACTGGGTGCTCTCCCCCAACTTTAACTTCTTCCCAAGCTACTTCCACTAAAAAACTCTCAGACTCAAGAAAACTATTCCCGTGATTCTATTCTCCTTTAAGCTAGGTTCCCAACTCTATGGTCTAGGATCTATTTCGGCTTTCTTAGTTCAGTTCAGTCGCTCAGTCGTGTCTGACTCTTTATGACCCCATGAATCACAGCACACCAGGCCTCCCTGTCCATCACCAACTCCCGGAGCTCACTCAAACTCATGTCCATCGAGTCGGTGATGCCATCCAGCCATCTCATTCTCTGTTGTCCCCTTCTCCTCCCATCCCCAATCCCGCCTAGCATCAGACTCTTTTCCAGTGAGTCAACTCTTCGCATGAGGTGGCCAAAGTATTGGAGTTTCAGCTTTAGCATCAGTCCTTCCAATGAACACCCAGGATTAATCTCCTTTAGAATGGACTGGTTGGATCTCCTTGCAGTCCAAGGAACTCTCAAGAGTCTTCTCTGGCACCACAGTTCAAAACCATCAATTCTTCGGCGATCAGTTTTCTTCACAGTCCAACTCTCACATCCATACATGAGCACGGGAAAAACCATAGCCTTGACTAGACGGACCTTGGTTGGCAAAGTAATGTCTCTGCTTTTTAATATACTATCTAGGTTGGTCATAACTGTCCTTCCAAGGAGCAAGCGTCTTTTAATTTCATGGCTGCAATCAGCATCTGCACTGATTTTGGAGCCCCCAAAAATAAACTCTGACACTGTTTCCACTGTTTCCCCATCTATTTCCCATGAAGTGATGGGACCAGATGCCATGATCTTTGTTTTCGGAATGTTGAGCTTCAAGCCAACCTTTTCACTCTCCTCTTTCACTTTCATCAAGAGGATTTTGAGTTCCTCTTCACTTTCTGCCATAAGGGTGGTGTCATCTGCATATCTGAGGTTATTGATATTTCTCCCGGCAATCTTGATTCCAGCTTGTGCTTCTTCCAGCCCAACGTTTCTCATGATGTACTCTGCATATAAGTTAAATAAGCAGCATGACAATATACAACCTTGATGTACTCCTTTTCCTATTTGGAACCAGTCTGTTGTTCCATGTCCAGTTCTAACTGTTGCTTCCTGACCTGCATACAGGTTTCTCAAGAGGCAGGTCAGGTGGTCTGGGATTCCCATCTCGGCTTTCTTGCTGCGTCACTTCAGTCGTGTCTGACTCTGTGTGACCCCATAGACAGAAGCCCACCAGGGTCCCCCGTCCCCGGGATTCTCCAGGCAAGAACACTGGAGTGGGTTGCCATTTCCTTCTCCAATGTGTGAAAGTGAAAAGAGAAAGTGAAGTTGCTCAGTCGTGTCCGACCCCTAGCGACCCCACGGACTGCAGCCCACCAGGCTCCTCCATCCATGGGATTTTCTAGGCAAGAGTCCTGGAGTGGCTTGCCATTGCCTTCTCCGCTCGGCTTTCTTACCTGCCACCTATTCTTCAGTCCTTTGTGTGTGGTTTCTGTTTTCACCACTCAATAGCCTTCTCAAGTATCACAGATACGTTCTAAACTCTCTCCTGCAGTCTTCACATTCGGTGAGGCCTCTCCTCTGGGTGTCCTGAAGATATTTCCCCTTAGACACTCTGTGCTCCCAAATATTCAACAGTGAACTTTATTGTTCTTAAAATATTCGTTTATTTATTTTGCTGCCGTGGGTCTCAGTTGTGGCATGCAAACTCTTAGTTGTGGTATATGGGATCGAGTTCCCTGACCAGGGACTGAATCTGGGCCTCTTGCACTGGGAGCTTGGAATCTTAGCCCTTGGACCACCAGGGAAGTCCCTCAACAGTTAACTTTAAATTGCCCTCCTGTAATTTATCCAGAAAGACTACTTTAATTGTAAAAGTGTTTACACAGATTTTGTTGTTCAGCTGGAACCCATGGAATCACTTTCCTAATTATTTATCATTATGTATATAATTGGTTACCAGGTTTTATGGCTTCTAACTCTTTTTTTGTTTTCTCTTCTTCATTACCTCTCTGTTCTGACTTTAGGTTAGACTTCTATCATTTCTTCCTTGAATTAGAAGTATTTTCAAGTCAAAGGGGATACAACATTTTGTGCATCATATTATATATCATATATATATGTGTGTATATACATCTCTCTATATATGTATACACACACACACACACACACACACACACCCCTAATTAACCTCAAGGAATGTGCCAGTTTTTAACTTCTGTCAGTAAGGGATACTATCATTAATTTTAAGGAATCCTTAGTTACACTACTTGTTGTTTTGTAAAACAACTTTGGCGATTCAATAGGTTAAAATGCCATTTCAGTGTTTTAATTGCATTACTAAGGAAGGTGAATTTTTTTTTTAATCTTCCAGAGCTTAAGAAAACTTGAAGTTGAATTTAAATCTCCTGCTTAATATTCTTCATTGCTTCCCATTGCCAAAGGGATGAAATTTAAAATACTTTGGCATGGAATTTAATGCTTTTTACTATCTGGGGCCCAAATATTTTCCCAAATTTTATTTCCCATTACCTTCTCTCCACATGCTGAGTGAAAGGGAATATAGAGGGAGAGCTGAGATGATAAATTTCTTGAGCTCAGAAAATCCTCATAAATCAGCTGTAATTCTACCTCTAGCACCTAGTAGGTGTTTAGTGGGTGGCAGGGTGATGGCTAAGCATGAGATGGATGGGAATGAAGGGTTTAGTGGAGAGGACAAGGATACATTAGACCAAGAAAAATAGCAGTTGTTTGTTCCATAATGTGTTGGATATATTCTAGGATTTATGGTCCCGAAATGCCTGTTCTCTATAATGCTGCCCATCTGCTGATAAAATATTATATAAAAGTAGATGATCTAAGACAATTCACAAAGATGCCCACATCATTGTACACGTGGATAAAATCATCAATATACCAGGAAAAGTGAAGAAACCATTTTCTTGAGGCCATAACAATAGCCATCCTGTCACTGCCATCGTTGGACAGGCTTTTTGCTGGCTAGAGCCGACAGGAGTACTAGCTCACTGCAGGGCTTGGCTGACTTTTCTCCATCTTCCCGCTCCGTGTCAGCAGCAGGCACCCCGGCTCTGCACAGCCCTGGTGGACGGCCTCTTCCTGAGCACGTTCTCTCCCGGGGATCCCTGGACAAGTCCCTTCCCGTCCGCACCGCCGGCAGAGGGCGGCGCCCAGAGCGTCTCCGTGACGCCCTCTAGGGGCTTTAGGATGTATAGCCGTCAAGGAGTAGCTTTCCAGAATTGAAATAGGCCAACAGCGAGTGCAAGCCCACAACATCATGACACAACAACTCTGTACCACCAATTCTCCGCGGATGCAAGACTCTTGTTCTCTGTAAGGCTCAGGCAGGATCTGAGTCCATTGTGGAGGGGACTTGGCAATAACCCCCAATCTCTCCCCTTTTGTCTTAGGGCTCAGAGTCCCTCATGTTATCTCATCATTGGGCTGAGAGGAGCAATGACCCTGATTTCAATGGGTGGCTTACAGTCTATGCTACAAGGCCACCAATTTGTATAATAGCCTACATATTTGCATTAATTGCCGTGTAAGGGAACACACAATAGTTCAACGTGGTGGGACAGTAGCTGACGGACCTGATTTATGAAAATAAAGAGCGATGTCATCTAGCCAGTAACCTTTGTCTTCTGAGGCCGCTCCCGTTTTTTGGCTGAATGACTATTATGGCTCGGGCTCATTTTACTTACGGGGGGGAAAAAGGCAACTGTGAGATGCCGAGAGACTCTTTCCCTGAAGTCCCAGCCTCTCTGCGACACAGCCCTGCTCAGCTGTCAGTCTGATGCCCAAGTTGTCACTTTCCTCCTGCTCCTCCCTCCCCGGAGCCTGATGGAGGCTCCTTGAGGCAGCTGCAGGACTGACAGATAGACACGCTGGGGAGCGGAGCCATCTGAGGCAGCCACGTGAGGCGTGGAAACTGTGATTTATAGGTACTTTCCCCCCCAGGGGAAAATGGATTTTATTATTTTCCACCTCAGGTGAGGGGGGAAACCTCTGGGCTTGACCTTGGAAGGTTGTCGCCTGTAATAGCGCTGGCTGAAATGCTGATATAGAGTAAAACCTCATTAAATCAATATTGGTTATTCAGAATCATGCTTGATTGGAAGCAACTGCTTTTCCTCCACTGCCTGATGCCCCATTGTTCTTTGAGCAAAAATTGTAGCTACTCTCAAGTCGGTGAAGCTGGTGAAGTTTTCCTGGTCCTTGGAGTTGTCAATTAATAAGCTTTTTATTATTTTTCAAATAGCAGACAGTTGAGACACCATGTCCACTATCGACTTGGATCTATTACTGTCACACGTAAGTTTATTAACAAAAAAATCTTGTCTGTTTCAGTAAAAATGTCATGCATTTTTTTCTCCCCGTTTACACAGGTGTTACGGTGTCTGCTTATTGGAATAAATAAGTTTATGGGTCCCTAGGCAAATAGAAGTTACGTAAATAAACAGCCATGGCTAATTATCCATAGCAACTGGAACACAGATGGATGAACCCTATCATTAGTCTAAAGGCTTCTTTTAGCCAGAGTGAGGCCAGGCTGCAGGAACTGCGGTGGTGGGGGGCAAGATGTGGGTCATGGGTGACCTTGGGCGAGTTCACCTCCCGTCTACACGCCACCAAACCAAACCGATGGTAGCAGACACTGTGTGTGCGTGTGTGTGCTCAGTCATGTCTGACTCTTGTAACCCCAGGGACTGTAGCCGCCCGACTTCTCTGTCCATGGGATTCTCTAGGCAAGAATACTGGAGTGGGTTGCCATGCCCTCCTCCAGGGGATCTTTCCAACCCAGGGATCAAACCTGCATCTCCTGCACTGCAGGTGGATTCTGTACCCACTGAGCCACCTGGGAAGCCCAGCAGACATTATCAGTGGTCATTTGGGTTTTCAAAAAAAGGATACCGAAGTGTTTCAGAAGAGAGTAGGTGGGTATTCTGGTTAACCCACAAATGAATAAGCAGCAGTTAGTTGTATGTTTATCTTCCTGATCAATCTGGAAAGTTCGAGATTTATAATATGGCTCACAGACAACTGGAATGCTGGGCCCTTCCTGGCCCTAGGAGGCAGTACTGGCTATCAGTGCATTAACCATCCATTGAGTAGAAAGTGTTGAGGGTTTAAATGGGCAGACTGGTGGATGGAACGCCTCCCCTTCTTTCTTTCCTTAAGACCCTCCCCCTGGTTGAAGCCAGCGCAGTGCCCCTTGTTGACGTCCTCATTCTGCCTGTCTCCTCTCCAGTCCCTCCTAATACCCAGCTCTCCGCTGCGGAGAAGGCGATGGCGCCCCACTCCAGTACTCTTGCCTGGAAAATCCCACGGGCGGAGGAGCCTGGTCGGCTGCAGTCCGTGGGGTCGCTGAGAGTTGGAGACGACTGAGTGACTTCCCTTTCACTTTTCACTTTCCTGCATTGGAGAGGGAAATGGCAACCCACTCCAGTGTTCTTGCCTGGAGAATCCCAGGGACGGGGGAGCCTGGTGGGCTGCCGTCTGTGGGGTCGCACAGAGTCGGACACGACTGAAGTGACTTAGCAGCAGCAGCAGCCACTGTGGGGAATAGGTGGTGGTAGGGTGGGGCTTCAGAGAGGCTGGAATTTAGATCTGGAGTTGGCGAAGCTGAGAAACGGGCTTCTGGCTGTTCTGGAGTCCCCACAGGGTCCTTTACCGCCAGCCACGTGAGGGATGGGGAGAAGGGACTGTCTATGGCTGCGTACCACATACTCAGTTATTCCTTTTACTTCAAGGACAGTGAAAACCAGGAATAAAGACAAAACCAGGCACCGCTTCCCTGAAAAGCAAGTGCTTGGTGATGGCCACGCCAGGATGTCTGGCTTGCAGCCCCACGTCCCTCTCCAATGACGCCTGCTCCTTTACCCTGCCTGAGATCCTGAATTGTAAGGCTCCTTCTGTTTACTGTGGGAGGATGCTGACTCACCCATGTTGACATGGCTTTTTTAGGCAACCAATATAAGCCTATTTTGAGAAAACCTGATACACAGAAAGGGAAATTTACCAAACCAAGAGACGAAGGTATGGCCACTCTTGACAAAGAGATTCCTTCTGTTTTTCACTGTTGAGAATAATGTTTGCTATGGGTTTGTCATATGTGGCCTTTATTATGTTGAGGTAGGTTCCATCTATGTCTACTTTGGGGAGGGATTTTTATCATGAACGGGTGTGGAATTTTGTCAAAAGCTTCTTCTGCATCTATTGAGAGATCATATAGATTTATCTTTCAGTTTGTTGATATGGTATGTGACATTGATTGATTTGTGTATACTGAAGAATGTTTGCATCCCTGGGATAAATCCCACTTGATCATGGTGTATGATCCTTTTACTGTGCTGTTGGATTCTGTTTGCTAGAATTCTGTTGAGGATTTTTGTATCTATGTTCATTGATGATGTTGGCCTGTAATTTTCCTTTTTGGCAATACCTTTGCCTGGCTTTGGTATTAGGTTCCTATAAAGCATGAACTTTTCCTAAGAGTAGTTTCAGTATTCCTCAATTTGCACAGAACATTTTTAGGTGCCTCTCTACAGAGTGAGCAGGGAAGCCCTCATGGTAGGAGAAGGGTACACTTGGACAGGGAGAACTTGGGGACATTCACCCGCCAGAAATTCTGTAATCTAGGGTGTCTGCATTGAAGTAGTAGCTGAGGCCACTCAGCAAATGAAAGGTATTTCTCTTTCATCCATCCCCCGTCCTCATTAATTTTCCCCAATGCATTGTTCTCCCAGGACTGCAATGAAATGAACCTTGCTCGTGATTTGTCTACTCATAATTAGAGTCTTCCTTTCTCCTGTTAGACACTAATGCCAATAATGACTGCAAACATTTTGTCTCCTTTTAGGAAGGCAAAGAGCCAGAATCATTATATCTGTGAGCTGATGTCAGATTTACAATGCAGAGATGCATGCTTCATGTGCCACGTGTGCCAAATTTTCATTAAGCATTTGGAAGGTTTAAACCATGCATTAAGAAGAGAGCCCACTTTTTTTTTCCCCCTGATGAATGTTTCTTCCTATTTATTTGCACAGAAAGCCAGAGCTTTCTGATTACCATGACTCATTTTGGGGGGAGGGGAATGGGACGAAAGAGCTTGAGTGATCACGGGAGGAGTGAGGAGGAAAGCGGAGTTAGAGATGAGTCAGGCAGGTTGTGAGAGGAGGGTAGGGAGGACTGAAAGAGGAAGGGATCGAGATGGGGGAGCAAGGGCAGAGGGGTGTGTGTGTGTGTGTGTGTGTGTGTGTGTGTGTGTGTAGGGAAATAGACTGCTTCCAAAGAAGATGACAACACCGAGGGAAAAGTTAACTTGATTGACTTGCTTTGACTAGTTCTCTACACCTGGGCTCACACCCAGACACGCCAGAGAGGATGGTTTAAAAATAGATGGAATTTATCACATGTAGTGGAACAGATTGCTCCCGAGGGGGTGTTTTCCAGGGTCCAAATGGTTAGGATCCCAAGCATTTTGCACTGCAGAAGAGGTAATTTACTTTACACACGCGAGCACTTGGCTCCCAGGGAGAGTATTTCTTCCTTTCTGCGCACAACAGATTGGAGTCCAATATTCCTGCCCTTGTTGGTGGGAATACATACCCATAAACCAAGGAAACAAGGTAATTAATGGATCTTGATGTTATCTGGATGAGAGAAAGGCGAGGAATCTCTCCAGGACCCTGGACTTGGGCAGGATCCCACCCAGTTGTGGTGACTCAGGAATGTTGTAGGAAATTGACCGTTAAAGCTAGAGCCAGGATGCACATTTCCTTCCTTCTTATTCTTTTCAGTGTTCGTGACGATGATTATTTAAGTGTTTAATCTTCCCGTGTTCACCCAAAAGTGCGATTTCTCAATTTGCTCCCCAGGCGCTGAGAAAATAGGTTTAGAGGCTGATGAGCCGCCTGCGGTTGGCGCCTCTGTTTTCTGGCATCCAGCTTTCTCAATAGTGGGCCCAACAGTTGCATTTTTCACCCACAAAAGAATTGCTATCAGAAAACCAGACAGCGGATAATTGTATTTCCTGAATTGACAGTGGAACTACTCGGTTTCAGCCAAGGTCCAAAGGCTGGTAATGTTCAACCAGGAGAAATGGTTTGTGTGAGAGAATGTATTTTTGAGCGCTCATTTTTACTGGAGGAGAGTCCGGCTTGCATTTGAAAAAAAATTCTTCCCCACTGTGCAGCCAGAAGGTCCAGAACCCTTAACGACTCTGACGACCCCTATTGTCTCGTGTGACTGCACGGCTCCCAGCATGACTGGGGCTCTCACTTCAGCCAGAGCCTTCATCCGTCTCCTCAAACCAACCAGAAAAAGAAAATAAAACACATGTCCTTTAATATCCTCCTTGACCGGCAGCACATCCTTGCCAACTGGCTGACTTGGACAGGAAACTGTGACGCTGCTGCGGGTCTCCCCCAAGCCCACGTGGGGGCGGCTCCCTCCCCATCTTGGTCCACAATCAGGATGCTCCCCCTAAGTGTGCTAGCCCCCCATGGGATCGGGCTCCTGCCAAAGCTACCGAAGAGCAACTTGGCTTCCTCCTCCTTCTCTGCTCGGCCCTCCAGGATAACTCTGCAGTCTTCAGGATCCGCTGTTTGGACCATTTCCCACTGGAACTTGAGTGTGATGGGAGAGACCTTTCCTGTCCTCCTCGCCCTAAGCAAAACGACCAAAGGAGAGAGAATGAAGGCAAAGCCTGTGCATCTGTCTTTGGCCCTTGTTGGACTCACGCCCGCCTCTGTGCCTTGGGGTTCCGTCCACGCGGATCACCCTTCCCTCTCCTGTCAGCCGCGTTTACCTCCACTTTATTCATCCTTCAGTGGTGGTGGAAGTCACTCAGTCGTGTCTGACGCCTTGTGATCCCAGGGACTACACAGTCCATGGGATTCTCCAGGCCAGGATACTGGACTGGGTAGTCTTCCCCTTCTCCAGGGGACCTTCCCAACCCAGGAATCGAACCCAGGTCTCCCGCATTGTGGGTGGATTCTTCACCAGCTGAGCCACCTGGGAGTCCTTCATTCATTCAAGACTTCATTCATTCTTCAACCTTAAATTCCATCTGCTTCGCGAGGATTTTCCCATCTATTACTTTATTCCCTCCCTTGGTCTTCCACTGTCCTTACGATCTATCTCAGAATTTGTTTATTTAGAAGTGTGTTTATGTGTCTGCCTCTTTGGCTGTGTGGGGTCTTCGTTGCTACAAGCGGGCTTTCTCGAGTTGTGGTGCTCGGGCTTCTCATTGCTGTGGCTTCTCCTCTTGCAGAGCATGGGCTTTAGGGCGTGTGGGCTTCAGTAGTTGTGGTGCGTGGGTTCAGTTGCCCAGTGGCATGTGGGATCTTCTGGACCAGGGATAGAACCCGTGTCCCCTGCATTGGCAGGAGGATTGTTAACCGCTGGACCATCAGGGAGGGTGGACACGACTGAGCACAAGCACAAGAGATAGTATCACACACGGATGCCCTCGCTGCCACTTGTGGGCATTGGTGGTGCAAGTGCTCTGTCCTGGGCTGTCACAGATGCACCCACTCAGCGCGAGGCGGTGGAGTGTTCCGGTGATTCTGCCATCGTGTACCCCGGGCTCACAAGCTGCCCCAAGAAGAGTCTTCCAGATGCTGTGCAGCTGGGATCCCAGGGGCAAGCTTGGCCAAGCAACTTGCCAAGGCTGGCTGGCAGTGACACAGTAAGCCTCACAGCACTGTCTGATGGAGGGGAAAAAGAAATCTGCCCTTAAAATTGAATCCAAACTGCAAATGGTGGGGACAGAAGGCTCAATTCTGCAGTGGCCTGTTGTCAGGGATGTGTCAGAGTGAAGATTGGGGGTCCACCCTCTCTGAGTCATCAGCTCAGTGCACAGCCAGCTGCCGAGTGGGGACAACCTGGTGGCCAGCAGCAGTGACAGCTTGACAAGCCCTGTGTGCATCACCATGAATTAAACAACACAAAACAAACAGGACCCTGGAGCATGATTCTTCCTTCGGATGTTTGCCAGTCATGGTGATTTTTAATGCCATCTTCAGGATTTGCTGAGGACTTGCTGGGTTTGACACCATTGGATAGTGGTTTGGCCCCTGAAAGCTTTGTTTAAGATGAAATGATCTGCAGTGAAACTGAAGGAGAGGTGAGGCTCCACAAGGTGCTCACAGGCTGCCTTGAGTCTTGGGACACCATTCAGCATAAGGCACGAAGAGAAGAAGGTCCCCAGGCCTAAGCTCTGGAGTCACAAAGTGTGATCCAAGGATATCAATGGAGACCCTGATGGGTGATGTACCCGAGCAGGATCATTGCAGGGCTTTGCTCAGTGATATGTTGTTCTGACCAGTTTGGAGGCTAATTCTTAGTTATCTATACGTCCATCCACTTAAAAATATTTATCAAACATTTCTGATGTGCAAGCCATGTGATAAGCATGGGACACATCAGGCCACTGCAGTCTGTGTGCCCCTGGGGCTCCCAGTCTAGTCATCACAACTGATCACTGAGCAATGGATTGCAGTGAATCTCGTGTGGTCTGAGAGAATGACCAAGATAATTAGTCTTAACAACCTGGTCACTCATTCGATCATTCTTTGGTTTGTTTGATTTAACGTCCATTGGTTAACTTCTGTGCTAACATTTGCCTGAGGAACTCGAACCTTCTGGAAGTGATGATGACACTGAGCAGGCCCACTGAGAGCCGGGGTTAGACAGAGCAACCAACCGGGCTGTTAGGGTTGATGTTGGGGGACTGGGTGGTGGAAAGTCCACAAGGGCAGGAGACGTTTGCGTTGCGTCTTGAGAGAGGAGAATTGGGAGGAAAAGAAGATGGGTGATGACAGCTGGAGGGAAGGCAGTCTTTCCAGAAGCATCTGTATGGACACAGGCACAGAGACGTAGGGAAGTAGGTCACGTTGCATGGCCAGGGTAGATGTGGGCAGGTTGAGGGAGAGGGGTCAGCCTTTTTTTTTTTCCCCCTGCTTGGTGCTTTGTCTGTAAATGGTCAGTTAAATTTGTTTGCTGCTGAGATGAAATCTTAGAACTTTCAATATCCTACAATCTGACTTTGAGCAGCAGCGGTAAGACTATGAGCATGGGGACTTCCCTGGAGGTCCAGTGGCTAAAACTCTATGCTGCCAGTGCAGGGGGCCTGGGTTCAATTCCTGGTCAGGAAACTACATCCCGCGTGCCAACTAGAGATCCCACATGGGGTGCTGCAGCTAAGACCTGGCCCAGTCAAATGAACAAATAAGGAAGAATTAAAAAAACAAAAACACAGCCAGCTTTTCAAAATGCAAATTTGCCTTCCTACTTCAAATTAATGTGATTTGTTTTCCTAAATCCCCTACCTGTTATTGAATAAAATCTCCAGTTTTCTGGGAGAGGTGACCGTACTAAGAATGCCAGAGATATACTTTAAAACATCTGCTTCTCAGTTCAGTTAGTTTTGATGATGAAACAGTTTGCCTATAGGCCAGAATTCAGGGACAAAGGCAGTGTTTGTATTGTCTGGGTGACTGGTGTTGCTAATTCCTACCCTGGGGAGAGGAGTTTTCATGAAAGCTACTGCTATTTCAGATTCCTACAAAATAACATTTTGGGGACAATCTGTATGTTTTAACAAATTATGCTATTATGGACAAACTAGAATTACTTCTCATTGTTTCACAAGGGACATTTTAAAACTTGCAGGCAGTTTTGTAATTTTGTCAGTGTGGGAAAGACCCATTTAAACTTTCCAGCTATATTAATTTTTAATTTAAGTTTAATGAAATTAATTCAAATTAAAGAGGTGACCATTATCAATTTCCTTTTCTATTAGTTCCTTAATGCTTTGGCAAATTGCATTCTAAACTTCTCCTTCAACGAGCTGGATACATATTCATGGGTTTCCTAAGAAAAGATGGATTTGATCTTGATATGCTAATCCATAGCTGTGGCAGCAATCAAGGAACAGCTAGGGAGAGAAGTGCATTCTGGTATTAATTATGAATCAGGCATTAAGAACCGGTAAATAATTAAAGCTTCATGTGTCACAACACAAGTTAAGGATCAGTGTATTTTTCCATTACCAAGTGCATTTTGGGGGCTATTTCTAGGCCTGTTTTGATACTGCCTGAACATATCCTGGGATGCAGATAGTAACTCCTTCATAGTAAGCTCATAGTACAGAATTTTGAACTTATTTAACTGCTGATGAAGGAATACATTCAATTTCAGAAGCTGAGGCCCTATGTTTCGAAGAGTTTCTGGGTCATCAGCCTCTTCCCCCAAAGTTTCTTCACTCATTGGTTGGGGGAGGTCTGCACAGAGGCATCACACACACACTGGACAGGAGGTTTTCTGCTCAAAGTGTGGTCCACAGATCAGCAGCTGATCCAAGCCTGCCTCACACTGGAGCTGGATAAAATGCAGTCTGAGGTCCACCCTGGACCTCTTGAATCAGACCCACATTTTATTAACAGAATCCTTACATCTGAGGGTGGGATCCTCACAACCTCATTCATTTGACAATGGAGTATTGCTGAGGCCGTTCTGAGCTTGAAGAATGTATGATTTCCAGTTTCTTTGGCTTCTTCTTCCATCATGGAAAGGAGATCTGGTCCCACTTTGGCCTTCCCAATGTTCTAAATTGACGACCTTTGCCTCTACCCCAGCAGCCTCCAAAGGGTTGGACGCTGCTGAAGTCCATTTGAATGCCTTTAGGATGCCCGAAGCCATGGTCTTGGGTTTGAATCCTTCCTCTGCTCTTTGTTAGCTGTGTGATCTCCAGCAAGTCCTAACTTATTTGTGGTTCAGTACTGAAGCGGATAGGACTGCCTGCCTCACAGGGCTGTCAAGAGGAGTGAATGAGACAATGTCTGTGGGGAATGATGCCTGTTATATGGCACTGGGCAAGGTAGTCATGATGATGGTGGTAAAGATGGTGATGGTGGTGATGGTGACGGTGGTGATGGTGGTGACGGTGGTGATGGTGATGGTGGTGATGGTGATGGTGGTGATGGTGGTGACGGTGGTGATGGTGACGGTGGTGATGGTGACGGTGATGGTGGTGACGGTGATGGTGGTGACGGTGGTGGTGGTGATGGTGGTGATGGTGGTGATGGTGGTGGTGATGGTGGTGGTGATGGTGATGGTGGTGGTGATGGTGATGATGGTGGTGATGGTGATGGTGATGATGGTGATGGTGGTGGTGATGGTGATGATGGTGGTGATGGTGGTGATGGTGGTGATGGTGATGATGGTGATGATGGTGATGGTGGTGATGGTGGTGATGGTGGTGATGGTGATGATGGTGATGGTGATAGTGGTGATGGTGGTGATGGTGGTGATGGTGGTGGTGATGGTGATGATGGTGGTGATGGTGATGATGATGATGGTGATGATGATGATGATGGTGGTGGTGGTGGTGGTGGTGACGGTGACGGTGGTGACGGTGGTGGTGGTGACGATGGTGATGGTGATGATGGTGATGGTGATGGTGGTGATGGTGATGGTGATGATGGTGATGATGATAATGGTGATGGTGGTGGTGATGGTGGTGATGGTGATGATGGTGATGGTGATGGTGGTGATGGTGATGGTGGTGATGGTGATGGTGGTGATGGTGATGGTGATGGTGACGGTGGTGATGGTGACGATGGTGATGGTGACGATGGTGATGGTGACGATGGTGATGGTGGTGATGGTGATGGTGGTGATGGTGATGGTGGTGATGGTGGTGGTGGTGGTGATGGTGATGATGGTGGTGATGGTGGTGGTGATGGTGGTGATGGTGGTGATGGTGGTGATGGTGATGGTGGTGATGGTGGTGATGGTGATGGTGGTGGTGATGGTGGTGGTGATGGTGATGGTGATGGTGATGATGGTGATGGTGGTGATGGTGGTGGTGATGGTGGTGGTGATGGTGATGGTGATGGTGGTGATGGTGGTGATGGTGATGATGGTGGTGATGGTGGTGATGGTGATGGTGATAGTGGTGATGGTGGTGATGGTGGTGGTGATGGTGATGGTGATGGTGATGATGGTGATGGTGGTGATGGTGGTGGTGATGGTGGTGGTGATGGTGATGGTGATGGTGGTGATGGTGGTGATGGTGATGGTGGTGGTGATGGTGGTGGTGATGGTGATGGTGATGGTGATGGTGGTGGTGATGGTGATGGTGGTGGTGATGGTGGTGGTGATGGTGATGGTGATGGTGGTGATGGTGGTGATGGTGATGATGGTGGTGATGGTGGTGATGGTGATGGTGATAGTGGTGATGGTGGTGATGGTGGTGATGGTGGTGGTGATGGTGATGATGGTGATTGTGATGATGGTGATGGTGATGATAGTGGTGATGGTGATGATGATGATGGTGATGATGATGATGATGGTGGTGATGATGATGATGATGGTGGTGGTGGTGGTGGTGGTGACGGTGACGGTGGTGACGGTGGTGGTGGTGACGATGGTGATGGTGATGATGGTGATGGTGATGGTGGTGATGGTGATGGTGATGATGGTGATGATAATGGTGATGGTGGTGGTGATGGTGGTGATGGTGATGATGGTGATGGTGATGGTGGTGATGGTGATGGTGGTGATGGTGGTGATGGTGGTGGTGATGGTGATGGTGATGATGGTGGTGATGGTGGTGGTGATGGTGGTGATGATGGTGATGGTGGTGATGGTGGTGATGGTGATGGTGGTGATGGTGATGGTGGTGATGGTGATGGTGATGGTGGTGGTGATGGTGATGGTGATGATGGTGATGGTGGTGATGGTGGTGGTGATGGTGGTGGTGATGGTGATGGTGATGGTGGTGATGGTGGTGATGGTGATGATGGTGGTGATGGTGATGGTGGTGATGATGGTGGTGATGGTGATGATAGTGGTGATGGTGATGATGATGATGGTGATGATGATGGTGGTGGTGATGGTGATGGTGGTGATGGTGGTGATGGTGATGATGGTGGTGATGGTGGTGACGGTGACAGTGGTGACGGTGGTGGTGGTGACGGTGACGGTGGTGATGGTGATGATGGTGATGGTGACGGTGACAATGATGATGGTGATGATGGTGGTGGTGGTGATGGTGATGGTGATGATTTTGATGGTGATAGTGGTGATGATGGTGATGATGGTGATGGTGATAATGGTGATGGTGGTGGTGATGGTGGTGATTTTGATGGTGGTGATGATGGTGATGGTGGTGATGATGGTGATGGTGATGATGGTGATGATGGTGGTGGTGATGGTGGTGGTGACGGTTATGATGGTGGTGGTGATGGTGATGATTTTGATGATGATGGTGATAATGATGATGGTGATAATGATGATGGTGATAATGATGATGGTGGTGGTGATGGTGATGGTTGTGATGGTGATGATGATGGTGGTGATGATGGTGATGATGGTGATGGTGATGATGGTGATGATGGTGGTGGTGATGGTGGTGGTGACGGTTATGATGGTGGTGGTGATGGTGATGATGGTGATGATGATGGTGATGATGAAGGCACTGAGGGAAAGTCACTTTCAGAGGCATGAACTGATGGTCAGGAAGGGCGTGATCAACTCAATGAACAATGGAAAAATGTTTAGCAGATTCTTTAAAAAGAACCATGCATAATAATGGTCTCTGTCCGACAGCCTAAAATGGACATTAAAGGAAGAAGTTTGGGCATAGGTTTTGGGAGAACGAGAGCAGTATTCTCAGAGAGTGAAACTGGCCCTGAAAAGGGAGAGAAGGAGAATGTTTAAAGTAAAAAAATCCAGTGTCATCTCTGTTTGGACTATTTCATATCTTGACTTTCTTTGTATCAAAATTCTGTCATGGGCTTCCCTGGTGGTCCAGTGGTTACGAATTCATCTTGCAATGCAGGGGGCACCTATTCAATCCCTGATCCAGGAAGATCCCACATGCCATGAAGCAACTAAGCCTGTGTGCTCCAACTACTGAGTCCATGCCCTAAAGCCTGTGCTCCTCAACAAGAGAAGACACTGCAATGAGAAGCTTGTATACCGCAATGAAGAGACCCCCCCCACCCCCACTTTTTGAAACTAGAGAAAACCTGTGTGCAGCAACGAAGACCCAAAATAAGTGCATCAAAAATAAATAAATAAATAATATATTTTAAAAAATGCTGTCATATTTCTGCCAAGTAAGCATTTGTGGCTTTATGAGGGTATCACCCGTTTCTCTGGAGGTGAAAATAAGTACCCTTCTTGTCTGTTCAGAAATTTAAACTAATGAGGAAGAAAAAGAAAATGTATGACACTCTGAAGACTAAAAACTTCAATTTAAAAAATGTCTCCTTTATTAAGCTACTTTAAATAATCGTTTTCAGAAGACTCCGACACAATGACTGCCCGTAATGGAATTCAGCTCTCTCTCACCTCCCACTCCATGGAATCCCCTTTCTTCAATTTCTCTTAGTCATTCCTGCTCCCAAGAAATATGAAGGTGATATTTAAGACAATAATAAATCTGGGCCTCTTCAATGTTCGAAAGAGCTGTTAGTGGGATTGCATTAGGAAAGCAAGTGCCCAGGAATGTTTTCAACGTCCTTCCAAAATGCTGGGTGAGAAGGGCTTGGTGTTTCTCATTAACAGCGGCAGGTCGCGGGGTCACAGACTGTGGCCCCGAAGCCCCACCAGCACATGTGAACACAGAGTGCAGGGGCCTCTTTCTCTATCATTCTCTGCAAGGCACAGTATGCAATGACTCATTATGGCCATGAATGACCACTTTATTTTCAGAACCAGGAAAGTCAAGAAAAGCCAAACATTAAAACAGATCTCTCATCTTAAACCTTTTCAATTTTTCAGCCCATAATTACAGGGATCAGGACAGGAGGCCTTTCTTTTAAAACATATTTTATGTCAGGTTATGCCATATTTAATAAGCTTATTTTCTCTCATCCAGGAGGTAAAGGATTTTTACAAGCTCCACTCAAGAAGCAATTTATAGCTAAATGTTGAAATATGTATTAGAAATAGAACCTCAAGGTCCCATTTAAATTTGGGGCATGGAGGTTGATCGAGTGTCAATTGGTTCTGAAACTTTGAACTTAGTTCAAAGCCTGCACACTGGCTAAGGACTTGGACCCTGGGTCCAAGTTGGTTGGTGGTCCTGCCACCAACCTGGGTCTGCCACCAACTAGCTGTGAGAGCTTAAGCAAGATAATCTGGTCCTCAGTTCCCTTATCTGCAAAATGCAGATAACAGTGGTGCCTCTCTCATAGGGCCATGTGTGTGCATGCTCAGTTTTGTCCAACTTTTTGCGACCCCAGGGACTATAGCTTTACAGGCTCCTCTGTCCATGGGATTTCCCAGGCAAGAATACTGGAGTGGGTTGCCATTTCCTCTTCCAGGGAATGTTCCTGACCCAAGGATCAAATATGCGTCTCCTACTTTGGCAGGTGGGTTCTTTACCAGTGTGCCACCTGGGAAGCCCATAGGGCCCTAGTGAGAATTAAATCAGTTAGTAAATGTGATGTACCTAAAACAGTGTCTGGCATATAATTATCTGTATGTATTTGCTTGCTATTTCTCATCGCAGCTGCCTGACCATGAACAAGAGCAAGAATCCATCTTTATATTTTCATCACGGCACATGTTGTACCATTCAGTCACACTCATTCCTGCCACCAACATTTATCATGTTCATATGATGGCACGTGCTCAGGTCCTGACTGCCAGACATGATCCTTGCCAGTTGGGTACATGTGCTCTTACTGGAGAGATTTGCAAGTATTGAAATACTTTTGGCTGGGAAAGTTTGGGATGCCATGAAGCATGTCTCAGAGGTGCTGGTCCTTAACCTGTGGGGGTCGGCCAGGTGCTCTGGAGGGAAGTGACGGCTTGGCAGAGTCTTTAGGATAAACAGATGAAGAGCAGAGAGAGTTCTGGGTGAAGGGAACCATGGGCGAGGAGTCATTCAAGAATAATTGTGGAATGAAAGAAGTTGTTTGGCTTTTGAGAAGGTAGGGGACCTCAACATCTTAAATTGTTTTGGTTGAAACAGGAATTCCTGGGTACTCCTGCTGGTCCTGCTTTCATTCCCTGAAGAAGGATGGACAGTGGAGGAGGGCATCCTAGAAAGAGTTCCCATCTATCCTGGAGTCCTCCCAGTACGAAGGGCTCTGGACTGAAACCATGATTCTGGCACATCTGAGCACTTTATGAAGCATTTTGCTTCTTCCTTCTCTTTTCCTGTCTTGGTTGTGAAATAGTTATGTATTTCTTGTGGTGAAAAGTTAAGACACATTAACATATCAGCAATTCTATCTGCAAGGTTCATTTCTGGAAACCTAGTTTCTTGTAGACATATCTCAGTACACTAGCATAAGTCAAGTGGGGTCTTTCCCAAGAGCCAGCACTGGGGCTTTGGCCTGAAAGCCCTTCACAACAGCCAAGAACCCAAAGAGCAAACCAAATCACCCTTGGTATTCTGTTCTTGTAGCATCACTGCTTGTCCAGGGAAAGCCAGGTGATGAACAGCAAAACCTGGGGCCAGAAGAATCAAACAGTTTGCTCAGTGGATTTCCTACTGGTTGGGTATTTATCCATCCTTTCCTACTCATTTTAACAAGCAGTATTGTCTCCAACAAAATACAGATATAAGACTGACTTTTAAGGATGCTGCTATGAGCAAACATCCCCCCAAACCAGCTAAAACTTGACTTTGATTTTTCTGGAGAAACTGCTTAACTTATATTTGCCCTTCTTGGAGGTGACATTGGGCATCCATCTGTATGAAATAATATGTGAGGCCCAAAATGCTTCCCTTTGCTTTAGGCTGCCATTGTGCCTAAAATTCTAACCATTAGTCTCATTCAAAAATTTCAATTAAACAACCACTGAGCACTCATTATATGAAGGAAATGCATTGATTGTGAGGAAGTGGGAAAAATAGACACAATCTCTATTTTATAGAGTATATAACCCATTGAGGGAAAGGATGAATATGCAAATAGCTAACCATACTATACTTCATCATATGTCAACAGAAGAGAGCAAATGATATACTGCAGAGGATCAAAGCTAGAAAAGATGTAATCTTAGTTGCTTTCTTATACATATCTTAAAAGGCATTAAAATGCTCCATCCTTCTAAACTTTGTGATGTCTCTAGCAATTTATCTTTATGATGGAGGGACACATTTTGGCTGCCGATGAACAAATAATTCATTGGAAAGAAAACAAAGGTCAGGCTTCCTTCCTTGTCCTGCCCAGACTTGGCATTTTAAAACTCTGCTGTCTTTTATTTATTTATTTATTTGGCTGTGTTGGGTGTTTGTCGTGGTGCGTTGGCTTTCTCTAGTTGGGCTTAGTTGCCCCATGGCATGTGAAATCTGTCTCCCAAATAGGGATAGAACCAACTGAGTCCCCTGCATTGGAAGGTGGATCCTTAACCAGTGGACACACCAGCCGTTGTTCAATTGTTCAATCATGTCCGACTCTTTGCAACCCCATGGACTGCAGCATACCAGGCTTCCCTATCCTTCATTATCTCCTGGAGTTTGCTCAAATTCACGTCCATTGAATTGATGTTGCCAGCCAACATCCTCTGTCGTCCCCTTCTCCTCCTGCTTTCAATCTTTCCCAGCATCAGGGTCCTTTCCAGTGAGTCAGCCCTTTGCATCAGGTGGCCAAAGTATTGGAGTTTTCAGGGAAGTCCCTAAAACACTGCCATCTCTGAAGGGAGCTTTCCTCCCATCAGGACTGCTTGTGGCCACCATCCCTCCACTCCCACAGAGCTTCACCCTTACCCTTTTCTGTCCTCCTCACTGTGTCTTCATAAGATGAAGCTGACCAATCTTTGAACTGAAAGATGGTGGGGTTAAATTAAAAAATTGAACGGCTAGTCTTTTAAAGAGCAAGAGGTAAAACGTTTCCAAACTCTCATCAGGTCCCTCACTGGGAAGTTCTGGTGATGGTCAAAGGTGAGCCAGTCCCAGCCTCCATTCCATTGAGAGCAGTATCAGGTGCCCTTGTCAGATACAACACCTTTCTCTGAAGATAAATCCTTGACTGAGTTGGAAGCTCGGCTGTACTTCCAGCCCCTTGAGAACTGGGTCCCCTTGACTCTCAGTAACCTTTTCAGCTTTTCACTCAAAGTGATCAATAGCTTTCCATTAGTGTTTCTGACCCTGGAGGAAGCAGAAGAGATGAGAGGAGGTGAGTGGGGTGATAGATACTTCAGCATCACCCAAAGGTAAATGGTTATTTCATATATGGGATCCAGGAGAGAGATTCACTCTAAATGTATACATTTCCCCCAGACAAGTGAGTGACAGCATTGTTCTCTGGAGGGGACTGAGGGGGCTGTCAGCACTTTAAGAATTAGCCTCTTTCTGCCTTCCTTTCTACAAAGAAGAAAATGTCCTTAGAACAAATCTCTCCCAAGAGAACTTTCTAGAACAACTGAACATGTGCAGTGATTTTCCCAAAAAGAGTCTACGTTTTTCTCTTTATGGTAAGTTCATCATTCTGCAAAATGTGGGAGGTAGGACAAGAGCGCATAGAGATTTCTCAAGTGGAGGAGAGCAGCAAGATGAGATAAGGGATGGGTTTTACACGCCGGCCTCTCTGCTCCGCCTGCTTGTGTGTTTGACGTTTGGAAGATGGCCTCAGCACTGTTGAGGAAATGTGCACAGCAGGCACACGGTGGTGGCAGTGCCTCAGCACAGCCTGCCTAGTGCCCTGTACTGCGCTCAGTCTCTTCAGTCGTGTCTGACTCTTTGCGACCCCATGGACTGTAGCCCTCCAGGCTCCTCTGTCCATCAGATTCTTCAGGCAAGAACACTGGTGTGGATTGCTATGCTGCCTCCGGAGGGTCTTCCCAACCAAGGGATTAACCCCGCGTCTCCTATGTCTCCTGCATTGGCAAGTGAGTTCTTTACCACTAGCACTACCTGGGGAGCCCCTGGGACTGGGCCAATCTCATCTGGCAGGAAAGAAGCAGGACAGTGGAATAACACGGCTCTCAGGGAAAATGGGAATGACCACATCTTGGTTCTCTAGTTGGGGGCCACTTGGACTGTGTCCTGGAGGAGGCTTTTAATAGTTTTTTATGGACTTCCTTCCTTCAACTCCCTCTTGTGTCTCTTCATAAAGTCATGCTCACCTTTTATTGTTTATTTATTGATTTATCTGCTGCACTGCAAACCTTATGTGGACTTGGCTTTGTAATAGTTTCTTTTAAAGATAACACATGGCAGACTGGTTGGGAGAGGAGTTTGGGGGAGGATGGATATATGTATATGTATGGCTGAGTCCCTTCCCTGTTGACCTGAAACTATCACAACATTGCTAATTGGCTATACCCCAATACAAAATAAAAATATAACTAACTAAAAAAAAGAAAGATAGCATTTGTTTAAAAATGATCAAAGTTACAAATGAACTTATCTATAAAGCAGAAACAGACTCACAGACTTAGAGAATCAACTTATGATTACCTGGCAGGGAAGGTGAGGGGGAAAGGATAGATTGGGAGTTTGGGATGGGCATGTACATCTTGAGATAACTCTCAAGATGGTGGAGTAGAAGGACGTGCGCTCATCTTCTCCTGTGAGAACTCCAAAATTACAACTCGCTGCTGAACTACCATTAACAGGAGAATGTTGGATCCCACCAAAAAATGATACCCCACATCCAAGGGCAAAGGAAAAGCCCCAACAAGACAGTAGGAGGGATGAAATAGTGTTTAGAATCAAATCCCATACCTGCCAGAGACTCTTGGAGGGCTCAAACAAAACCTTGTGTGCAGCAGGACCCAGAGACCCCACAGAGACTGAGCCAGACCTGCCTTTAAGTGTTTGAGTGTCTCCTGCGGAGATACGGGTCAGCAGTGGACTGTAGCAGGGGCTCTGGGTGCAGCAGACCTGAGTGTGTCATAAGCCCTCTTGGAGGAGGTCACCGTTAACCCCACCATAGAGCCACCGAGCAGACGACCCACAAAGTGCAGAACAATTATACCAAAGAAATTCTAGCATGTTGAGACAGTTCTAGGAATCACAACAGACTTCCGAACCTAGGGATCTGGCAAAGGGACTGAGAACCCCCAGAGAATTTTACTTTGGAGGCCAGTGGGATTTGATTAGAGAATTTACACAGGACTGGGGAAACAGACTCTTGGAGGGCGCAAACAGAACATTGTATGCACCAGGACCTAGGAGAAAGGAGCAGTGACCCCATAAGAGACTGACCCAGACTTGCTGGTGGGTGTCCAGGAGTCTCTGGCAGAGGCGTGGGTCGGTGGTGGCCTGCTGCAGGGTCGGGGGCACTGAGTGCAGCAGAGTGTGCGTGGGACCTTTTGAAGGAGGTCACCATTATCTTCATCACCTCCACCATAGTTTGATCTCAGGTCAAACAACAGGGAGGGAACACAGCCCCGCCCATCAACAGAAAATTGGATTAAAGATTCAGTGAGCATGGCCCTGCCCATCAGAACAAGACCCAGTTTCTCCCACAGTCAGTCTCTCCTATCAGGAGAGACTTCCATAAGCCTCTTATCCTTCTCCATCAGAGGGCAGACAGACTGAAAACCACAGTCACAGAAAACTAACCAATCTGATCACATGGACCAAAGCCTTGTCTAACTCAGTGAAACTGTGAGCCATGCCCTGTAGGACCACCCAAGATGGATGGGTCATGGTGGAGAGTTCTGACAAAACGTGGCCCACTGGAAAAGGGAATGGCAAACCGCCTCAGTATTCTTGCCTTGAGAATCCCATGAACAGTATGAAAAGGCAAAAAGATAGGACACTGAAAGATGAACTCCCCAGGTCAGTAGGTGACAATATGCTACCAGAGAAGAGTTGAGAAATAGCTCCAGAAAGAATGAAAGAGATGGAACCAAAGCGAAAACAATGCCCAGTTATGAATGTGACTGGCAATGGAAATAAAGTCCAATGCTGTAAAGAGCAATATTGCATAGGAACCTGGAATGTTATGTTCATGAATCAGGGTAAATTAGAAGTGGTCAAACAGGAGATGGCAAGAGTCACATTTTAGGAATCATGTAACTAAAATGGACTGGAATGAGCGAATTTAGTTCAGATGACCATTATATCTGCTACTGTGGGCAAGAATCCCTATGAAGAAATGGAGTAGCCCTCATAGTCAATAAAAGAGTCTGAAAAGCAGTAGCTGACTGCAATCTCAAAAGTGACAGAGTAATCTCTGTTCATTTCCAAGGCAAACCATTCAGTACCACAGTAATCCAAGTCTATGCCTCAACCACTCATGCTGAAGAAGCTGAAGTTGAATGGTGCTCTGAGGATCTACAAGACCTTCTAGAACTAACACCCAAAAAGAAGTCCTTTTCATCATAGGGGACTGGAATGCAAAAGTAGGAAGTCAAGAGATACCTGGAGTAACAGGCAAATTTGGCCTTGGAGTATAAAATGAAGCAGGGCAAAGGCTAAGTTTTTCCAAGAGAACACACTGTTCATACCAAACACCCTCTTCCAACAACACAAAAAAGACTCTTCACATGGACATCACCAGATGTTCAACACCGAAATCAGATTATCTCCTTTGCAGCCAAAGATGGAGAATCTCTATACAGTCAGCAAAAACAAGACCAGGAGCTGACTGTGGCTCAGATCATGAACTCCTTATTGCCAAATTCAGACTTAAATTGAAGAAAGTAGGGAAAATCACTAGACCATTCAGGTATAACCTAAATCAAACTCCTTACATGATTATACAGTGGAAATGACAAATAGATTCAAGGGATTAGATCTGATAGACAGAGTGCCTGAAGAACTAGGGATGGAAGTTCATGACATTGTACAGGAGACAGGGATCAAGACCACCCCCAAGAAAAAGAAATGCAAAAAGACAAAATGGTTGTCTGAGGAGGCCTTAAAAATAGCCTTGCAAAGAAGAGAAGTGAAAGGCAAAGGAGAAAAGGAAAGATATAAACATCTGAATGCAGAGTTCCAAAGAATAGCAAGGAGAGATAAGAAAGCCTTCCTCAGTGATCAGTGCAAAGAAATAGAGGAAAACAATAGAATGGGAAAGACTAGAGATCTCTTCAAGAAAATTAGAGATACAAAGGGAACATTTCATGCAAAGATGGGCTCAGTAAAGGACAGAAATGGTATGGACCTAACAGAAGCTGAAGATATTAAGAAGAGGTGGCAAGAATACACAGAAGAACTATACAAAAAAGATTTTCACAACCCAGATAATCACAATGGTGTGATCACTCACCTAGAGCCAGACATCCTGGAATATGAAATCAAGTGGGCCTTAGGAAACATCATTATGAATAAAGCTAGTGGAGGTGATGGAATTCCAGTTGAGCTATTTCAAATCCTAAAAGATGATGCTGTTAAAGTGTTGCACTCAATATACTAGCAAATTTGAAAATTTAGCAGTGGCCACAGGATTGGAAAAGGTCAGTTTTCATTCCAATCCCAAAGAAGGGCAATGCCAAAGAATGCTCCGACTATCACACAACTGCACTCATCTCACATGCTAGCAAAGTAATGCTCAAAATTCTCTAAGTCAGGCTTCAACGGAACATGATCTATGAACTTCCAGATGTTCAAGTTGGATTTGGAAAGGCAGAGGAACCAGAGAACATATTGCCAGCATCTGTTGGATCATTGAAAAAGTAAGAGAATTCCAGAAAAACATCTACTTCTGCTTCACTGACTACACCAAAGCCTTTGACTGTGTAGATCACAACTAACTGGAAAATTCTTCAAGAGATGGGAATGCCAGACCACCTGACCTGCCTCCTGAGAAACCTGTATGCAGGTCAAGAAGCAACAGTTAGAACCAGGCATGGAACAACAGGCTGGTTTCAAATAGGGAAAGGAATACTTCAAGGCTGTATATTGTCACCCTGCTTATTTAAATTATATGCAGAGTACATCATGAGAAATGCCAGGTTGGATGAAGCACAAGCTGGAATCAAGATCGCTGGGAGAAATATCAATAACCTCAGATATGCAGATGACACCACCCTTATGGCAGAAAGGGAAGAGGAATGAAAGAGCCTCTTGATGAAAGTGAAAGAGGAGAGTGAAAAGGTTGGCTTAAAACTTAACTTCTAAAAAACGAAGATTGTGGCATCCAGTCCAATCAATTCTTGGCATGTAGATGGGGAAACAGTTGAAACAGTGACAGATTTCATTTTCTTATACTTCAAAATCAATGCAGATGGTGATTGCAACCATGAAATTAACAGACACTTGCTCCTTGGAAGAAAAGCTATAACCAACCCAGATAGCATATTAAAAAGCAGAGACATTACTTGGCAACAAGGTCCATCTAGTCAAAGCTATGGTTTTTCCAGTAGTCATATGTGAGAGTTTGAATATAAAGAAAGCTGAACATGGAAGAATTGATGCTTTTGAACTGTGGTGTTGGAGAAGACTCTTGGGAGTCCCTTGGACTGCAAGGAGATCAAACCAGTCAATCCTAAAGGAAATCAGTCCTGAATATTCGTTGGAAGGACTGATGCTGAAACTGAAGCTGCGATACTTTGGCCACCTGATATGAAGAACTGACTTGTTGGAAAAGATTCTGATCCTGGGAAAGATTGAAGGCAGGAGGAGAAGGGGACGACAGAGGGTGAGATGGCTGGATGGCATCACTGACTCGATGGACATGAGTTTGAGCAAACTCCAGGAGTTGGTGATGGACAGGGAGGCCTGGTGTGCTGCAGTCCATGGGCTCACAAAGAGTCAGACACAACTGAGCAACTGAACTGAAATGATGTACACACTGCTATATTTAAAATGGATATCCCACAGGGACCTGTTGCATAGCACAGGGAACTCTGCTGAAGGCTACGTGGCAGCCTGGATGGGGGTGGTTTGCGGGAGAATGGATACATGTGTATGTATGATTGAGTTGCTCTGCCGTGCACCTGGAACTATCACATTGTTAATCAGCTATACTCCAATATAAAATAGAAAGATAAAAGATCAAAGTAATACGGATATTGACCTGATGAAAACAAATCCCTGAAAAGAGAACTGCTGTCCACTCACAACCACCCCTCAGCCCATCTCACAGAGGCACCCACTTAGAACATTTTTAGCTGCTTCTTTGAATTGTTATTTATTGGTTTTCCAACTCTGGGTGCATGTGTGCTCAGTTGTGTCCAACTCTTTGCAACCTCATGAACTATAGACTTCCAGGTTTCTGTATCCTTGTAATTCCCCAGCAAGAATCCTGGAGTGGGTTGCCATTTCCTCCTCCAGGAGGTCTTCCTGACGTAGGGATCAAATCTGAGTCTCCTGCGTCTCCTGCACTGGCAGGCAGGTTCTTTAGCACTGCACCACCTCAACTCTAGACATTATCTGTTGTTTAGTATGACCATCTACCTCTCACACTCTACTCTCCACTCCTTCCCCCTCCATCCTTCAAAGAATTATTTTTTAGTTATAGCAGTGATGATTTATTATGAGTAATATTTGAATATCTTCCTCTTCAGAGCCAAGTAACATGATTACATTTTCTTTCTTCAACAGCTATTTTTTTTGGAAGGATTTATTTTGTTTTTTAAATAGTAAAACAGATAGAAATATTTATATAATGAATGATGGGCTTCCCAGGTGGCGCTAGTGGTAAAGAACTCTCCTGCCAATGTAGGACATAAGAGACGCAGGTTCGATCCCTGGGTTGGGAAGACCCCCTGGAGGAGGGCGTGACAACCCACTCCAGTCTTCTTGCCTGGAGAATCCCATGGACAGAGGATCCTGATGGGCTATAGTCCATGGGGTCACATGGAGGCAGACACAACTGAAATGACTTAGCATGCACACATGGACAATGAAACCACAATGGATGAACTACATATACATGCAATGAAGTGGGTTAATTTCACCCAGAAATTGTAAGAAAAAGAGCTATGACCAAAAAATGCAATTCAAAAAGAGGAAAAGCAAATCATATTGTCTTGGAATCCAGACACAGGTGATAAGACTTAGGAGAAAGTCAGGGAAATGATTATCATAAACCAGCGTAGTGATTACTTACAGTGAGGGGAAAGGGTTACAGTCTAGAAGGGGACACAGTTTCTGTGATGCTAGTAACGTTCTATGTCTTGAACTGGATGTCCAGAAAAATGTCTTATATCCTTTTCTGTATACATGTCCTACTTCACATTGAAGGTATGGTCAGGATAAACACCACTCCACACGGAAGAACATGGCAAGAGAGAAACAGAGTTGTGCTGACTGGTTCAAAGCTATGAACCTGAGAGTGAGGCTCAGGCTCCCTAGTCCGTCTGCCCATCTCCTCTGCTAGAATAATATTTTATGCCTGTCTGTCCTTAAACCTGCAGCCCCTCCTCCTCTGTCCTCACCTTTCAGTTGATGACTGCGTTTCCTCCTTCACTGAGAACAAGGAAAGTATACTCCCCAGCCTGACCACAATAAACACTACCAGGATTTTGCACCCACATATTCTACTTACCTTGGCTCAACTCTGAATGCTCCTATTTAAGGCCAATCCACCTACGTGTACACCAGATCCCATGCCTTCTTGCCTTTGCAAAGAATATTATAGCAATTCTCCCACCTATTGGGCTTCCCAGGTGGTGCAGTGGTGAAGAATCTGCCTGCGAATGTAGGAAATGCCTCAGGTTTGATCCCTGGGTCAGGAAGATCTCCTGGAGGAGGAAACGGCAACACACTCCAGGATTCTTTGCTGAGAAATCCCAAGGACAGAAGAGTCTGGAAGGCTACAGTCCATGGGGTCTCACAGAGTTGGACACGACTAAGCATACACTCAGACACGACTAAGCATACACGCATACACCAGTTGGCTTTCTCTTATCTGGTATTGTTTGCTCTTTCCTATTCCAAGTCTTCAGGGATATTTGGCATCCAAACAATGCCCGAGTCACCTCTCCCTTCCTCAGTTTTCCGCGTGATTCCCCCGTTTATGACTAATTCACTGGGAACAGCAAACTTCCTGAGGGACGCCATGCTTTACACCTGTGTAGACCTCTCACACTGTCTGGAGCATACTGGGCATTCCTTAAATATTTGGGGATGAGCCAGTGATTGTATTTTCACAGAATGGAACAAATGAAGTTTTAGGCTTTCTGTGCTAGAGTGAAATGACTTTCAGACGTTAAGTATGCCCATATAATTTTTTGAATTCACCAGTTTCCTTTCTCATTGTCATTACATTTTACTTTTGGGTTCACCTTGTGAAAATTCACCCCTCCCCAAGTGTAACCTGGATTGGAATCAGAAAGTAGGTAGGGTAGGTATTGTCAGTCATACGAAAGGTTAGTTATGATGACTGAAGTCTGGATAAGAAACCGCTGTTACTTATTCAATAACAATGCCCCGTTTTCTCACCCAAGCAGGCTACTGTCTACTTATTTGTTACTGTGACTTTACTTTTACTTTTGTTGTGATTTTAAACTACAAACTCGGTGCGATTTCCGCTATAGGGCCTCTGGCACTAGTTGGTCCCTCTACCTGGAATTTCCTTCCTATTACCTCTTCCTCCTTCCCCCAACACACTTGCCTGGATCTTGCCTATTCTTTTCTCATAGCTCAGCTTGGTCATCACCGACCAGACCATTTCTATTTCACCCTTGCACAACCCATGTGTCAATAACAGTTATCTCCATCATAGTTGAATTTCAATCTGAGTGATTCTTGAGTTAATGACTGTCTCCCCCACTAGACTACAAGCTTCTGAGTGTGGGACCCTGTTCTGCCTTCTTCCTCACCCCAATTTTCTGCATGGAGCTTGGCACATGGCAGGTACTCAGCTGTACCACTGAAACTTTCCCCATGATTTAATTTTTCTTTAATAAGAGTTTCTTGAATTTAAACTTCTAAAAATTTCCTTTCTAAAAATAATTTTCAAAAATTGACTTTGGGGCTGAATGAAGGACTGTAAGAGGAAAGTAGGATTAGGAAATCTAGATTAGTGAGTTATTAACAATCCAAGTAATTTCATTAGCTTTTTTTTTTTGAGGAGTGTTTTCTAAAGTGGAGGTGCTCTCTAGTAGGTATGAAAAAAAAATATGAAAACATCTATGCATAATTATTTTATTTAAAATATTTGTTGCTCAGTCACTCAGCCACGTCTGACTCTCTGAAACCCCATGGAATGCAGCACGTCAGACTTCCCTGTCCTTCACTATGTCCCGGAGTTTGCTCGAACTCATGTCCATTGAGTCGATGATGCACCCAACAGTCTCATCCTCTGTCATCCCCTTCTGCTTTCAATATTTCCCAGCATCAGGATCTTTTTCAATGAGTCAGTTTTTAATATGGTCTATTATAATACTTCATGGGAAATAGATGGGGAAACAGTGGAAACAGTGTCAGACTTTATTTTTGGGGGCTCCAAAATCACTGCAGATGGTGATTGCAGCCATGAAATTAAAAGACGCTTATTCCTTGGAAGGAAAGTTATGACCAACCTAGATAGCATATTAAAAAGCAGAGACATTACTTTGTCAACCAAAGTCCGTCTAGTCAAGACTATGGTTTTTCCAGTGGTCATGTATGGATGTGAGAGTTGGACTGTGAAGAAAGCTGATCATCGGAGAATTGATGCTTTTCAACTGTGGTGTTGGAGAAGACTCTTGAGAGTCCCTTGGACTGCAAGGAGATCCAACCAGTCCATCCTAGAGGAGATCAGTCCTGGGTGTTCATTGGAAGGACTGATGCTAAAGCTGAAACTCCAATACTTTGGCCACCTCATATGAAGAGTTGACTCATTGGAAAAGACTCTGATGCTGGGAGGGATTGGGGCAGGAAGAGAAGGGGATGACAGAAGATGAGATGGCTGGATGGCATCACCGACTCGATGGACATGAGTTTGAGTGAACTACGGGAGTGGTGATGGAAAGGGAGGCCTGGCGTGGTGTGATTCATGGGGTCGCAAAGAGTCAGATGTGACTGAGCGACTGAACTGAACTGAACTGATTATAATACTTCATCTATCATTATGGGTGTTCAAGTCTTTCTACATGAGTGAATTTTCTAGATAACAAATGCTTATTCCACTTAGCACCATTTCTAGATGTACTATATTTTACAAAATATTTTGTCTTTTCCTCCTCTTTGTACTGTCTCTTGGTGCAAACTGTTCTTAATCTTTCAAATTTACTTCAAATAAAAAATTTTTTTCTCTGTAGTTTGTACCTTGCATATCTTAAGAAATCTTCTTTACCCTGAGATCATAAAGATATTTTTCAATATTTTCCTTTATACATTTCTTAAGTTTGCCTCCTGCATTTAAGTTTTTAATTGACTTTGATTTGGAATGAATTTCGAAGGGTGATTGATATAAGGAAGTCTCCAAAATGATATCAAATTGTTCTAGCATCCTTTCTCAACTTATCTATAATTCTATTTCAGTCTTAAATGCAGCATCCATTTATATGAGTTGGTCTCTTTCTGGGCTCTTGAATTTGGTCTGTTGGTATATTTGTTTATTCCAACATTATTGCCATACAGGTGGATGTGAGTTCACCGTGAAGTTGAAGAAGTTTAAACTTCAGTGCCCTTCATTGACATGGATCCTTGAATTAGAATTTGTAATCATCCATTATTTTCTTTAGAAGGTACTCAAATTGTGTGAACTTGAGCAACCTGGTCCACACTTGAGTGCAATGTTACTTTTTGCAGTTTCATAGTAATTCTTGTTGTGTGGTACATCAAGTCCCTTCACTCTGTACTTCTGGAATGTCTTGCCCATTTGGGTCCTTTGCTTTTCTGCATGCATTTTAGAATCAGCTTCTCAGCTTCCATACATACACTGCAGTATTTCAAGTGGAATTACATCACAGTTGTAAATCAATTTGGGAAGCATCGACGTCTTTGCAATATTGGGTTCTTCACTCATGAACATGGTATGTCTTTCCATTTATTTAGCTTTTCAATCATGTCTTTCAATAGAATTTTATAATTTTTTAATGAAGACTTTGCATATCTTTTGTTAAATTTATTCCTAGTACTCCACATCTTTGGAGAATATTATAATGTCCATCCTACTCCTAACAAGTCAGCCTTAGGGATTCCCTGGTGGCTCAGGTGGTAAAGAGTCTGCCCTCAATGTGGGAGACCTGGGTTTGATCCCTGGGTCAGGGAGACCCCTTGGAGAAGGAAATGGCTACCCACTCCAGTATTCTTGCCTAGAAAATCCCATGGATGGAGAAGCCTGGCGGGTTATAGTCCATGGGGCCCAAAAGAGTCAGAAATGACTGAGTGACTTCACTTTCACCTTTAACAAAACTATTTTCTATCATCTTTAAAAAATTGTATTTTCTAAGTGTTGTTGAAGATATATAGAAATGCAATTAACTTTTGAATACTGATTTGGTGTATTAGTGGCTTTCTCGTAAGTGGACTTCCTTGATAGTTCAGTTGGTAAAGAATCGCCCTGCAATGCAGCAGACCCTGGTTCGATTCCTGGGTTGGGAAGATTTTCTGTAGAAGGGATAGGCTACCCACTCCAGTATGCTGTCCTGGAGAATTCTATCGACTGTATAGTCCATGGGGTCACACAGAGTCGGACACTACTGAGTGAGAGAACTTTTAGTAAGTTCTAGTAACTTAGATTTTGGGGAGCTAGCCTATGTTGGTATTGTCGGTGTTGTTTCTTTTTCTAAACTAACTCCCTCTTCCATCCATCCCTCCACCCCTTTATCCCTCCTTCCCTCCTCCCCCCCTGTCTCCACCCACCCTCTCTCTACCTCCCACCACCCTCCACCCCTCTTTCTTTCTTCCCTCCTTCCCTCCATTCTTGTTTTATTACACTGCCTAAGGTACTTTTCACTTTCACACATTGAAGAAGGAAATGCAACCCACTCCAGTGTTCTTGCCTGGAGAATCTCAGGGACGGGGGAGCCTGGTGGGCTTCCATCTATGGGGTCACACAGAGTTGGACACGACTGAAGTGACTTAGCAGCAGCAGCAGCAGCAGCAGCAGCAAGGTCATCAGGACAGTGTTGAACAGATGATAGACACCTTGTCTCCTTATTTTAAAGCAGCTTTATTGAGACATAATCCGTGTACCATACCATTCATCTCTTTAAATTATATCATTCATTGGCACTCGGTATATTCAAAATATGATGGAACTATACCACAATTTAATTTTAGAACTTTTTTTTTGTGTACCAAAGAAATCCTGTGTCTATTACCAGCTACCATGCTTTTTCTTATTTAATTTTTTAATGTGGTGATAGTGAAAGTTGCTCAGTTGTGTCCGACTCTTTGCAACCCCATGGACCATACAGTCCATGGAATTCTCCAGGCTAGAATACTGGAATGGGTAGCCTTTCCCTTCTCCAGGAGATCTTCTCAACCCAGGGGTTGAACCCAGGTCTCCAGAACTTCAGGTGGATTCTTTACCAGCTGAGCCACAAGAGTGGTAAAGTACATTAAATTGATTTTCTAAAGTTAAACCAAACTTTCAATCCTGGCCTATATCCAATTTGTTCATGACATATTATTTTTTTCATATGTGACTGGATTTTATTTGATAATATTTTATTTAGTTATTTTGCATCTATGTTCATGAATGAAATTGAGTCTGTAATTTTCTTTTCTCAAACTGTCCTTGTCAGATTTTAAAACTGAGGTTGTGCTGAGTTGGAGAATATTCTCTCTTTTGCTCATCTATTGAGTAGGTTTCTGTAAAATTAACATACTTTGTTCCTTAAATGTTTGGTAGAATTTGTTGGCAAAATCCTTTATTTTTCTGTATAAGAAGATTTTTAACTGCTGATTCAAGTGTTTTAAGAAGAGATTTAAGATTATTCTAGTTTTCTATTTCTAGGAATTTTGTAGGAATTTTTCATCTTATTTAAGTTTTCAAATTTTTGGCATGGAGTTGTTCATAGTATTGTCATTATTTTTTAAAATTTCTGCTGCATGTAGTTACATCTTATTTTTATTCCTAAGGATGTATATTTGTGCCTTCTTTTTTTCTTGATCGATATTGCTGCCATTCTGTCAATATTATTGTTCTTTGAAAAAAATCCAACTTTTGGTTTTGTTAACAATCCCTATTGTCTTGACTCTCCCAGTGATGAAATCTTGGTTGCCCCAGTTCCCTATTTTCCTGAGCAATACTACAGTGTGTATCCTCAAACATGTTCCCTTATGAACCTATGTAAGAAGTTGCCTGGGATGTATATTTAAGAGCAGAATTTCTGGGCTAGAGGAAATACACATATCTAGTTTGAGTGAGCAGGTCTGATTTATCTCATTGGTCTACAACCTCACCAGCAGTGAATGGTGCGTACATTCTAAGTCACTTTAGTCGTGTCTGACTCTCTGCAACCCTGTGGACTGTAGCCCACCAGTCTCCTCTGTCCATGAGATTCTCCAGGCAAGAACACTGGAGTGGGTTGATGTGTCCTTCTCCAGAGAATCTTCCCAACCCAGGGATGTCACCTGCATCTCTTATGTCTCCTGCTTTGGCAGGTGGGTTCTTTAACACTGGTGCCACCTGGGAACCCTGGCAGTGAATGGGGATGCTTATACTTCTACATCCCCGCCTAATGCTTGAGTCCATCCATCTTTCTGATTTCTAACAGTCTCTTTTTATGCTTTTTAAGATTAATGTATTTTAATTGGAGGCTAATTACTTTACAATTGTGGTGGGTTTTGCCCTACATTGACATGAATCAGCCACGGGTGTACATGTGTTCCCCATCCTGAACCCCCCTCCCACCTCCCTCCCCACCCCATCCTTCTGGGTCATCCCAGTGCACCAGCCCCGAGCATCCTGTCTCATCGAACCTGGACTGGCGATCTGTTTCACATACGGTAATATACACGTTTCAGTGCTATTCTCTCAAATCATTCCACCCTCACCCTCTCCCACAGAGTCCAAAAGTCTGCTGTTTATATCTGTGTTTCTTTTGCTTCTTGCACACAGGGTCGTCATTACCATCTTTCTAAATTCCAAATATGTGTTAATATACTGTATTGGTGTTTTTCTTTCTGACTTACTTCACTCTGTATAATAGGCTCCTTTTTAAAAACTTTATTTATTTATTTTTCTCTAGACAAAAAACTTTATTAACCTTTGTTTCAAACTTTATCCCCAGGCATCCTCAGCTTAATTAACTCGAAAGAATGAATTGTGTATGAGCAAAAACTGTAAAGAGCTGCAGTGTCCAGGGGCTTGGGCTTCAAAATATTAATGATCTAGATTTTAGCAGATCCGTAGACAAAATTTTAAAAAGCAATCATCATATGCAATAGCAGCCTCAGTCACTTCTTCAAGTTTTGTCTTCTTCAGAAGATGACTCAATTCAGTTTGCTTCGTTCTTGGAAGACTTCAAAATTCTCCACAAGATCTGGAACTTCATCAGCATCCTCTCCAGGAGTGAGTGGTGCTTTTCCACCCCCAGATTGTTTGGGGAGAGCTTCACTCGTCTCCTTAAACGGATCAGACCAGCTGCACCAAGGTGGTTTACGACGCAGAGTAGCATTTCTGCAGCTGCTTTGTCTCGGTGTGGACTGTGATGGTGAAAGTGTCTGTTGCCAGAGATGCCTGAACTGCAGGGTGGTTAAAGTGGGCCACCGTTCCTTGGTTTGTGACCACATTCACCTCTTGAATAGGAGATGATTTTACCTCTAACTTCTTTAAAGAGTACTGAAGTTTTCTGTTATCTGCTGTGGTTGTTCTGTGAACCTTCTTTCTGCGAGCACTTCCTTTCCCATCAATGAGCGCTTGTGCCTGCAGTTTCTCCTGGTTTATGATCATTTCTTTCGTCTTGTTTCAGTGGAAATGGGGCTGGTGGGGGTGGGGATGGGGGTTGGGGCTTCGAGGGGTGGCGCTCAGGAGGTGCTGGGCAGACCAGCTGAGATTGGGCACACACACGTGGGGGTGCAAGATGACAGCTAGCTCTAACAGTCTTAGCAGGTGTAAAGTGATAAACATTTTTGTTTTCGTGTTATCTCATTACCAGTCGTTTTGGTACATTTTATCATGAGCTTGTTGCCTTTTTTCGGGTGTCTTCTGTACATTGCTTATTCAAATGCTTCGCCTGTTTCTTGCTTCTTTATGTTATTTCAGTTTCTGTCCTTTGCTTCTTGATTGGTAGGCATTTCCTGGATATTCTACATATTAGCTTTTTGTCAGCTTTAGACATTGCAAATATCTTCCCCTGTTTTACTGGCTGTTTATTAATTTTTTTTCAAGGGTAAATTTTGCTGAACAGAAATCTTTAAGGTTGATGTTATTATATTCATCCGTTTTTGGCTAATAGTGTATGCATTTGAAATTTTGTTTAAGTTCTTCCCAACACCAGATTACAAATAAAACTTAGTTTTCTTCTAGTAAATTTATTCTATTACCTTTTGTATTTATGTCTTTAATTCATCTGGTGTTCACCTTTGTTTGAAGTGTTTGTTTATTTTCCTTTGTACAGCAAAGCAATTTTCCTAACAGCATCGACTAAGCTGGCTGTTTTTTTCCTTTTGATGCTACATTTATTGCATAATAAGTTCTTGTATATGGATGAATCTGTCTCTGAGTTACTTGAGCCAAAACCATATTATTATTTTACTATAGCTTTAAGTAATATTCTAGCAAAAGACCCTCCCTCCCACACACACACACACAAAACAATATTGGTAGAGAAGAACAAAGTTGGAGAACTAACGATACTCAACTTTAAGACTTACTGTAAAACCATAGTGATCAAGATAGCGTGGTAATGGTAACAGAATAGACAAGTAGATCAATGAAACAGACAGAGAGCCCAGAAATAGATCCATATAAATATAGCCAATTGATCTTTGGCAAAGGGCTAAAAGCAGTAATGAAACAAAGTTAGTCTTTTTAACAAATGGTAATGGAACAACTGTACATCCATATGAAAGAAATAAATCTAGACAAAGACCTTATACCTTCTTAAAATTAACTCATAATAGAGCACATGTCTGCATGCATGCTAAGTCGCTTCAGGTGTGTCTGACTGTGCGGGCCTATGGACTGCAGCCCTCTAGGTTCCTCTGTCCATGGGATTCTCGAGGCAAGAATATTGGTATGGGTGGCTGTGCTCTCCTCTAGGGAATCTTCCCCACCCAGGGATCAACCTGAATCTCTTAGTTTACCTGTATTGGCAGGTGGGTTCTCTACCACTAGCACCACGTGGGAAGCCCAAAATGGTTCACAAATGTAAATATAAAATGCAAAACTATAAAACAGCTAGAAAACTACATAGGAAAAACTTGTATAACCTTGGGTATGGCTATGACTCTTTAGGTACAACAAAAAGGGCATGATCCGTGAAAGAAATAATTGATAAGTTGGACTTCATTAAAATTAAACACTTCTACTCTGAAAAAGACAATGTCAAGAGAATGAAAAGATAAGCCACAGACTAGGATAGAGTATTTGCAATCGATACAGGTGATAAAGGATTGTTATTGAAACTATATGAAGAAAGATGTACCTATTAGAGTGGCCAAAATCCAGGACACAGACAACATCAAATTCTGGCAAGGATGTGAAGCAACAGAAACTATAATTGATTGCTGGTGGGTATGAAAAGTGCTTCAATCACTTTGGAAGACAGTTTGGCAGTTTCTTAGAAAAATAAACAAACTCTGATGATGTGATCCAAAAATCACAGTCTTTGTTATTTACATAGAAATGAAAAACATGTTCCATTTGATTCCAACACAAAATTCTGCACATAGATGTTTGTAGCTGCTTTATTCATAACTGCCCAAAACTTGGAGGCAATTAAATGTCCTTTTATAGATGAGTGGATAAATAAATCAAGACAATGGAATATTATTCAGCACTGAAATGAAATGAACTATCCACTCATGAACAGACTTGAAAGAATCTTAAGTGTGTATTACAGAGTGAAAGAAGACAATCTGAAAAAGCTACATACTGTATGTTTCCAACTATATAACAGTCTGGAGAAAAAGAAACTGTTGAGATGGTGAAAAGATCAGTGGTTTCCAGGGGAAAGGTGGTGAGTGGTGGGGATGAACAGGTGGAGCACGGAAGATTTTTACACAGGGAAAATAAGGTGGATGATACCATAACGTTGGATACAGGCATTATACAATCATCCAAGACTATAGCGCCGATGACACCGAGAGTAAACCCAATGTTAAATTATAAACTTTGAGTATTAGGATGTGTCAATATAGGCTCATCGACTGTAATGAATATACCACTCTGGGGGGATTATGAGTGTTGATCACGGAGGAAAGAACCTACGCATGTGTGGGGCAGGGTATTCATCTCCACACCGTCCCCTCAATTTTGCTATGAACCAAAGATGCTCCTTGGAAGAAAAGTTATGACAAACCTAGACAGTGTAAAAAAGCAGAGACATCACTTGGCCAACAAAGGTCTGCCTAGTCAAAACTATGGTTTTCCAGTAGTCATGTGCAGATATGAGAGCTGGACCATAAAGAAGGCCAAGTGAGTGAAAGTCACTGTGTGTCTGACTCTTACGACACCATGGACTGTAGCCCGTCAGGCTCCTCTGTCCATGGAATTCTCCAGGTAAGAATACTGGAGAGGGTTGCCATTTCCTTCTCCAGGGGATCTTCCCAACCTAGGAATCGAATCCTGGTCTCCTGCATTGCAGGCAAGAAGGCTGAGCAGTGAAGAATTGATGCTTTTCAACTGTGATGTTGGAGAAGACTCTTGCGAGTCCCTTGGACTGCAAGAAGATCAAACCAGTCCATCCTAAAGGAAATCAGTCCTGAATATTCATTGGAAGGACTGATGTTGAAGCTGAAACTCCAATACTTTAGACACCTGATGCGAAGAACTGACTCACAGGAAAGGACCCTGATGCTGGGGAAAATTGAGGGTCGGAGAAGAAGGGGATGACAGAGGGTGAGATGGTTGGATGGTATCACTGACTCAATGGACGTGAGTTTGAGCAAGCTCTGGGAAATAGTGAAAGACAGGGAAGCCTGAGTGCCACAGTCCATGGGGCTGCAAAGAGTCAAATGTGACTGAGCGACTGAACAACAGCAAACGCCCCACCTCTTCTTCAAGGCCAGCTTAACTATGTGTCAGTCTTTGTTTCTCCATGTAAGCTTTACTGAGTGTCTCAGAAAATCCAAATGGAAGTTTAATTGAGATTATGTTGAATTTGTAGATTCATTTGGAGGAATATTGACATCTTTGTTATATCATCCAAAACCATGAAACATCTTTCCATTTATTTAGACCATTTTCTATTTTTTATTAGAGCTTTAAGTAGTTCAGTTCAGTTCAGTTCAGTTCAGTTCAGTCGCTCAGTCGTGTCCGACTCTCCGCGACCCCATGAATCACAGCACGCCAGGCCTCCCTGTCCATCACCAACTCCCGGAGTTCACTCAAACTCATGTCCACAGAGTCGGTGATGCCATCCAGCCATCTCATTCTCCGTCGTCCCCTTCTCCTCCCGCCCCCAACCTTTCCCAGCATCAGAGTCTTTTCCAGTGAGTCAACTTGTCGCATGAGGTGGCCAAAGTATTGCAGTTTCAGCTTTAGCATCAGTCCCTCCAATGAACATCCAGGATTGATCTCCTCTAGAATGGACTGGTTGGATCTCCTTGCAGTATAAGGGACTCTCAAGAGTCTTCTCCAACACCACAGTTCAAAAGCATCGATTCTTCGGCGGTCAGCCTTCTTCACATCATAGAGTTTTTGTGTATTTCTGATTAATTTAATTCACGGAACTTTATCTTTTTTGTTGCTTTTGTGACAGGACTTTTTTTTTTTTTAACTATTGCTTTCCTATGCTGAACTTGATTCTGTTAGTTTCCAGACAGATGATCATACCATCTGCAAATGAAAAGGTTCTATCTTTTCCTGTCCATTCTTCAGTTCAGCCAGTCAGTTCGGTCGCTCAGTCGTGTCTGGCTCTTTGTGAACCCGTGAATCACAGCACACCAGGCCTCCCTGTCCTTCACCAATTACCGGAGTTCACTCAAACTCATGTCCATTGAGTCGGTGATGCCATCCAGCCATCTCATTCTCTGTTGTCCCCATCTCCACCCTCCCCCAACCTTTCCCAGCATCAGAGTCTTTTCCAGTGAGTCAACTCGTCGCATGAGGTGGCCAAAGTATTGCAGTTTCAGCTTCAGCATCAGTCCCTCAAATGAACACCCAGGACTGATCTCCTTCAGGATGGACTGGTTGGACCTCCTTGCAGTCCAAGGGACTCTCAAGAGTCTTCTCCAACACCACAGTTCAAAAGCATCAATTCTTCGGCGATCAGCTTTCTTCACAGTCCAACTCTCACATCCATACATGACCACGGGAAAAACCATAGCCTTGACTAGACGGACCTTGGTTGGCAAAGTAATGTCTCTGCTTTTTAATATACTATCTAGGTTGGTCATAACTTTCCTTCCAAGGAGTAAGCGTCTTTTAATTTCATGGCTGCAGTCAGCATCTGCAGTGATTTTGGAGCCCACAAAAATAAAGTCTGACACTGTTCCCACTGTTTTTCCATCTATTTCCCATGAAGTGATGGGACCAGATGCTGTCCATTCTTAATCATACCATTTTTTCCCTTACAGTATATGGCAGAACTATAGCTATGTTAAAAATAGTGGGGATTCTGGAAATCCTTGTATTAGTTTCAGCTCTGAAGGGAATATTTCTATAATTTCTTCATTAAGCATAGTGTTAACTATAGGTTTTAAGATATAAATTTCCAATTAAGTAACTCCTATTTTTAAATGATATTCTTAAAAAGTTATGCATGGTTGTATTTTATCAAATGTTTTTCTTGCGTTGAGAATGTTTATTAATATGCTGAATTGCACTGATTGATTTTTTTCTAATATTAAACCATTCTTGCATTCGTGGGAGAAATCTTACTTGAAACTTGTGTTAATGTTTGTCATACACTGTAGGACTGTATTAACATTTCCGTTTGTGAGGGAAATGTTGTATGATTTTACATTTGCATTTGCATTCAGAAGGGAGATTCTGTATGGTTTTTCCGTTTACTGTTCTCATTTGGAAATTATTATTTCATTAGTTGCCTAAAATGAACTGAGTAACTTTTTTTTTCTCTCTTTTCTTTGGAACAACTTGTGTAAGTTAGAATTTAGTGCTTTCTTGAAAGTTAGGTAAAACTCACTTATAAAATCATTTTTTTCCTGTCGAGAGGTAAATCTTTGAACACTTCATGTATTTAATATTTATTGTTTGTTCAAGTTATCTATTTCCTCTGGTACCACAAATTGCATACATTTCTTTATTTATTCTTTAGGAATGTATTCATTTTATCAAGTTGTCAAATTTATTACCAGTTATTTATGATACTATCTTATTCCTTAAAAAATATCTCTAGCTATTTTCCCTTTTCTGTCTATATATTTTTATTTGAATTTTTAAAATCTTTCTCTAGAGTAATTTTATCAGAGGTTTGCCTGCTTTACTCATATTTCAAGTGAACTCGCTTTAATCATTTTTACCATTTATCAATTTGTTTTATTGATTTTTGCATTTACTATTTCCTTGCTTCGTGATTTTCTGAGTTCATTATGTTGCTTTAGGGCTTCCCCGGTGGCTCGGATGGTAAAGAATCTGCTTCAGTGTGGGAGACTGGACTTCGATTCCCAGGTCCGGAAGATCCCCTGGCGAAGATCAATGGCGACGCACTGCAGCATTCTCACCTGGAGAATCCCATGGGTGCAGGAGCCTGGTGGGCTACAGTCCATGGGATTGCAGAGTTGGACACGACTGAGTGACTAGCACTTTCACTTCATGTTGCTTTTATCCCATCTGCCTTCATCAAATGCTTATTTATTTTAAGCCTTTCTTTTCTTTCTTTTTTCCCCAGCTTTATTGAGATATAATTGCCACATAACATTGTATAAGTTTAGAGTGTTCAACATGGTAATTTGGTATGCTTACATGCCATTGTGGTGGTGAGATGATTCCTACATTGTTAACTCAGACCTCCATGTCACCCGTTTTAAAGCTGTAAATAAGAAAATATCTCATATGTTCTACATTTTTGGCTGTTTTCTAGTTTTAAATTTTCCTTATTTGCTTTAAAAAATTTTAATAATGTTATTTTAGTTTCCAAGTCTAAATAATGTTATTTAGTTTGGGACCTTTCAAAAAGTCCCTTTTTAAAATTAATTTCTAATTTCATTAGATTACTCAGTTTTAATATATTGATCATTTAGAGGTTTTGAGTTTTCCTCTATGACCTAGTACCTGGTCTATCTTGTAAATATTCCACATATGCTTGAAAAAATGCAAATTCTCTGAGATCAAACTTATTTGCTGCATGGTTCATCTTTTCAATGTACCTTGCTTAGTTTAATGGTTTCTGAAAAGGGTAAGTTAAATCTCTAACTACAGTTGTTGATTTGCTTATTTCTATTTGCAGCTTTATCAACTGTTTCCCAATGTATTGTGAAACAATATTCCTAGCTGTAAATATGTTTATGATTGATATATTTTCCTGTTTATTGTTTACTTTGCCACATATTGCCATTTATGAAATGTATCATGTACGTATATGGCTTTCTAATCTATACTGTTGGACATTAAGACTACTGCTCAGCTTGTTTTAGTTTATGTTTCTCATCTATTCTTTATTTTCTGCCTTTCCATGTGTCTTTTGACTGTATATTTTTACTTTCTGTTTGTTTTTAAATCCAATCTAAAGGTCTTCATTATCTAATTAATGAGTTTAACATACCGGGATTTATTTTAATTACTGTGCTAGAACTCATTTCTCCTTCTATTTTATTATTCTATATGTATGTATTAGAACTTATTTCATGTTTTCCATAGCATGTTTTTTTTTCCCCTTAATTTTTCTCCTTTTTTTCTTTTCATTGTGTAGTTTGAGTTTTCTCTTACTGGTTAATGTCTTCATATGATAGCTTCCCTTAGCTTAAAAATCATACTCATACTTATTTATCCCTGATTTCTTAAGCTTATTAGTGTCTGTATCGTCTCATTAACACTGTACTTAACATGCTCTCATACCAGCTTTGTGTGTAACCTTCCCTGGTGGCTCCGAGGGTAAAGTGTCTACCTGCAATGTGGGAGACCCAGGTTTGATCCCTGGGTCGGGAAGATCACCTGGAGAAGGAAATGGCAACTCACTCCAGTACTCTTGCCTGGAGAATCCCATGGATGGAGGAGCCTGGTAGGCTACAGTCCACGGGGTTGTAAAGAGTTGGGCATGACTGAGCGACTTCACTTTCACTTTTCCTTCCTGTCTTGTTGAAGCTGTCTAGAATTTTAGTGCTTCATACTACGGGTACATGTTTCTCTCTCTTGTTTGGTTATATTCCTTTCCTCTGCTTGTGGGTTGTTTTTTTTTCCCCCTTAAGCAATACATTTCACCAAAGTGTTAAAGAATCTTAGTTTTTGTATTTGGTACAACATTTTCTGGAGTGTTTTTTTCAGCTGTTAAGGTGTTCCTCACTCCTTGCCCCCAACCCCTGCAATGTGGGTCTTTGTGTGGCAAAAATTCCAAGGGTATGGATGCATAAGAATAGTTTCATTACTTCTTCATAGATACATAAAGAGTTGACTACATATTTTAAATTGTAGCTTCAAAGTTCTTTCACTTAAATACTTTAAAATATTACCCCATCATTTCCTTTCTTCCTGTGTTATGGTTGAGAACTTGGATGTCAATGTGATTCTTGTTTCTTCTTTTTCCTAGTTTTACTAAGATTAAATTGACATATTATATTATACATGTGTATAACAACATATAACAAGTTTAAGATGTACATTGTTGATTTGATGCATTTGCAAGATGATTAAACACCTCCATCATGTCACATAATTACTATTTCTATTTTGCGGTAAGAACACTTAAGATCAAAACTCTTAGAAATTTTCAAGTATATAGTACAGTATTATTAACAATAACCACCATGTTGTACATTATATCCCCAGAGCTCATTCTTCTTGTAACTGGAAGTTTATGCCATTTATCAATATCTCGTCATCCCCGCTACCTCCCACCCCAGCCCCTGGTAGCCACCATTCTATTCCCTGTTTCTATGAGTTGGCCTTTTTAGATTCTACCTGTAAGTGGTATCATACTGGATTTATCTTTTATAGCCTGACTTATTTAACTTCACATGATGCAATCAAGATCCATCCATGTAGGGCCACATAGGGAATATATGGCAGGATTCCTTCTTTCTCATGCTGAATATATTCCATTTACACACATACTCATATATACATATATATATATATATTTAATGCATTAATCTGTTGACAGACACTTAGGTTGTTTTCATATCTTGGCTATCAGGATTAATGCTGCAATGAACATGAGTGTGCAGATAGCTCTTTGAGATCCTGTTTTTATTTCTTTTGTGTATAGACCCTGAAGTGGGGTTACTGGATCATATGATAGTTGATTTTGCATGTTTTGAGGAACCTCCACAATGATTTCCACAGTGTTAGTCACTCAGTTGCATCTAACTCTGCAATCCCACAGATTGTAGCCTGCCAGGCTCCTCTGTCCATGGGATTCTCCAGCCAAGAATACTGGAGTGGATTGCCATTCCCTTTGCCAGAGGATCTTCCTGACCCAGGGATCAAACCCGGGTCTCCTGTGTTGCAGGCAGATTCTTTACCATTTGAGCTACAGGGAAGACCCTGTATGATTTCTATAGAGGTTGTACTAATTTCTGTTCCTACCACGTGTGCATGAAATTTCTCTTTTCTGCACATCCTCACCAATGGAGAAGGCAATGGCAACCCACTTCAGTACTCTTGCCTGGAAAATCCCATGGATGGAGGAGCCTCGTAGGCTACAGTCCATGGGGTCGCAAAGAGTCGGACACGACTGAGCGACTTCACTTTCACTTTCATGCATTGGAGAAGGAAATGGCAACCCACTCTAGTGTTCTTGCCTGGAGAATCCCAGGGACAGGGGAGCCTGGTGGGCTGCCGTCTATGGGGTCGCACAGAGTCGGACACGACTGAAGTGACTTAGCAGCAGCAGCAGCAGCCATTTTAATAGGTGTGAGGTGCTATCTCTTTGTACTTGATTCTTATTTTTTAGGACTTCCCTGGTGGCTCAAATGGTAAAGAATCTGCCCGCAGTGTGGGAGACCCGGGTTCAATCCCTGGGTTGGGAATATCCCCTGGAATAGTGAATGGCAACCCACTGCAGTATTCTTGCCTGGAGGATTCCATGGGCAGAGGAAACTAGTGGGTTATAATCCATGAGATTGCAAAGAAATGGACACGACTGAGCGCTTAACACAATAACTAACGTTAACTTAATTTTTCAGAACTGATTTCTTATTTCTCTGTGGAAGCTTGTAGAATTTTCTTTCTATCTTTAATATTCATAAATTTCTCTAAAACAAGGATTTTTTCTTTATCTTCTATGTGTTGTTCTATGAATTCTTTCAATCTGAGTTATTAATCTTGCCTGTTGCTGCTTTGAAAGTTCCTTAATATGAATGTCTAGTTTACATGATCACAACTCTTGATTAAATTCTATCAATTCAATTTTTTATTTTATCATCTTGTCCTCTATTTCAATTTCAAATTTTATGTATAATATTCCTTCTTTTAAAAGTGGATTATTATTCTTGTTTCAAGTGGCTAATATCTTCCTTTATCTCCTTATTCCCTGAACTTCTTTCAAATTAAATCTAATAATTCTGCTCCAGATGATAAGTATAGTCTAGTTTGTTGAATTTCTTTTGAGATAACTGGACTGGTTGAAGATACAGGTGTATATATTAGAAAGGGACCGAAGACCAGGCTCCGACTTGTCAGTTCTGTGGAATTTAAAAACAGGGTAAGAGTGGCGGCCTGTGAGGAGAGTCCAAGTTCCACAGGCCACAGCCTATCCCTCTGGTGTGCCAGGCAACAACTCTGGTGGCCGTTTCACTTTAAACCCTTAGGGAGGAGGATCACTGGGAAGGGGCAGTCGTCACAGGCTTTTGTCTCCCAGCTCTAGGGCTTTGGAAGATGAGCTGTGAAGGAATTAAGACTTGAGGGTGGATGGTCAATTGGCTCCTGTTTTCCTCAACTACGCACCCTAGGAGGGTGTGTGTGTGTGTGTGTGTGTGTGTGTGTGTGTGTTTGTGTGTGTGTGTGTGCGTGTGCACGCGCGCGAGCGCTTAGTCGTGTCCCACTCTTCGTGACCCTATGGACCGTAGCCTGCCAAGCTCCTCTGTCCATGGAAGTTTCCAGGCAAGAACACTGGAGTGGGTTGCTATTTCCTTTTCTAGGGGGTCTTCCCAACCCGGGAATCAAACCTGTGATTCTTGCATTGCAGGCAGCTTCTTTCCCACTGTGCTGCCTGGGAAGCCCAGAGGCGTATGTATATATGCTTCCCTAATTTCACCCCTTGGACAGTTGGTTTGCAGTGTGGGTTGTTTCCATTAATGTCTGCAGTGAAGAGACAAGCAGAGAGGATCCCTAGGAGGTTGTGGGGTGGCGGGGAGGCAAGAGTAGAACTTGAGAAACTTCATCCCTGTCAGTGCTCTACTTCTGTCTGGCAGCCCAGGCTTCCACCGCTTACCTTTTCACTGGCCCTCGGATACCAGCTCGAGTCATACTTTCATCTTCCCAGCATTCTGTCTTGCTCTTTGGTGAGTTTCTGAACTCGACTTTCCTCTCTTGCTCCTGTAGTTTCTTGGTCATTTTATTTTTCTTCTTTTTTTTTTGGTGGAGGAAGCCCGCAGTACATTCTAGTTTGCCCAGCTGGTTGCCCATTCATATTTCTGTCATGATTCTTCTTTATATTTATTTTCACCGTCTTCTTTTATGTTTTCAGTGATGACTATTTTTCTCTTTACCTGTCCTTCCTCTCTCTTTCCCTTCCTCCCACTCTCCTTCCTTTCTCTCTTTCTCCTGAGATTGAATAATTAAAATTTTTTCATTTTCCCCCTTTATGATCTGGAAATTAAGCATTTTACCCATATTCTTATTTTGATGTAGTAGTTAAAGTTAGCTTTGGCTGAAAGACAAAACTTTAACGTATAGGAATGGTATAAGCAAAGTCCAGGTAGAATGTTAATGCATCAGATGACTAAATAGTGTTAAGACATCCATTCTCCCCAGATTGACCTATTGATTAAGGAAATCTCAACCCAAATCCCAGCGGATGGTTTTGAAGAAATTGCCAAGATGAATCAATATTTTTTATGGAAATGCAAATTATCTACAGGGCTCCAAACAATTTTGAAAAAAGAGAAAACAAAGTTGAAGGATTTGCACACACAGTTTCAAGACTTATTATAAAACTATAATAATCAAGACAGTTGAATATCAATGTAAGGCTAGCACTCTATTGGGGTAAGTATTGACAAATAGATCAGTGAAATAGTATAAAGTCTGGAAATAGACCCACAATATATATGGTCAACTGAATTTTTAAAGTTTTTATTTTGTATTGGGATATAGAAGAGCTCGGAGAAGGCAATGGCAAGCCACTCCACTACTATTGCCTAGAAAATCCCATAGATGGTGGAGCCTGGTAGGCTGCAGTACGTGGGGTTGCTAAGGGTCGGACACGACTGAGCGACTTCACTTTCACTTTTCACTTTCACACATTGGAGAAGAAAATGGCAACCCACTCCAGTGTTCTTGCCTGGAGAATCCCGGGGACGGGGGAGCCTGGTGGGCTTCCATCTATGGGGTCACACAGAGTCGGACACGACTGAAGTGACTTAGCAGCAGCAGCATAGAAGAGCTATACAGAAAAGATCTTCATGACCTATATAACCACGATGGTGTGATCACTCACCTAGAGCAAGCCATCCTGGAATGTAAAGTCAAGTGGGCCTTAGGAAGCATCACTATGAACACAGCTAGTGGAATTCCAGCTGAGGTATTTCAAATCCTAAAAGATGCTATCAAAGTGCTGCACTCCATATGCCAGCAAATTTGGAAAACTCAGCAGCAGCCACAGGACTGGAAAAGGTCCGTTTTCATTCCAATCCCAAAGAAAGGCAATGCCAAAGAATGCTCAGACTACCGCACAATTGCACTCATCTCACATGCTAGTAAAGTAATGCTCAAAATTCTCCAAGCCAGGCTTCAACATTATGTGAAACACGAACTTCCAGATGTTCAAGCTGGATTTAGAAAAGGCAGAGGAACCAGAGATCAAATTGCCAACATCTGCTGGATCATCGAAAAAGCAAGAGAGTTCCAGAAAAACATCTACTTCTGCTTTATTGACTATGCCAAAGCCTTTGACTGTGAGAATCACAGCAAACTGTAGAAAAATCTTAAATAGATGGGAATACCAGACCACCTGACCTGCCTCCTGAGATATCTGTATGCATGTCAAGAACCAACAGTTAAAACTGAACATGGAACAACAGACTGGTTCCAAATCAGGAAAGAAGTATGTCAAGGCCGAATATTGTCACCCTGCTTATTTAACTTATATGCAGAATACATCATTAGAAATGCTGGACTGGATGAAGCACAAACTGGAATCAAGATTGCCAGGAGAAATATCAATATCCTCAGATATGCAGATGACACCGCCCTCATGGCAGAAAGAACCAAAGAGCCTCTTGATGAAAGTGAAAGAAGAGAGTAAAAAAATTGGCTTAAAACTCAACATTCAGAAAACTAAGATCGTTGCAAATAGATGGGGAAACAATGGAAACAGTGAGATAATTTATTTTGGGGGGCTCCAAAATCACTGCAAGTGGTGACTGCAGTCATGAAATTAAAAGACGCTTGCTCCTTGGAAGAAAAGTTATGACCAACCTAGACAGCATGTTAAAAAAGCAGAGACATTACTTTGCCAACAAAGGCCCATCTAGTCAAAGCTATGGTTTCTCCAGTAGTCACGTATGGATGTGAGAGTTGGACATAAAGAAAATTGAGTGCTGAGAATTGATGCTTTTGAACTGTGGTGTTGGAGAAGACTCTTGAGAGTCCCTTGAACAGCAGAGAGATCCAACCAGTCCATCCTAAAGGAAATAAGTCCTGAATATTCATTGGACGGACTGATGTTGAAGCTAAAACTCTAATACTTTGGCCACCTGACTTTTGGAAAAGACCCTGATGCTGGAAAAGATTGAAGGAGGGAGGAGAATGGGACAACAGAAAATGAGATGGTTGGATGGCATCACTGACTCTATGGACATGAGTTTGAGTAAACTCTGGGAGTTGGTGATGGACAGGGAAGCCTGGTGTGCTGCAGTCCATGGGGTCACAAAGATTTGGACATGGCTGAGCGACTGAACTGAACTGATAGCTGATTAGGGCTTCCCAGGTGGTGCTAGTGGTAATGAACCCACCTGCCAATGCAGGAGACATAAGAGAATTGGGTTTGAACCCTGCGTCAGGAAGATCCCCTAGAGGAGGGCATGGCAACCCATTGCAGTATTCTTGCCTGGAGAATCCCCATGGACAGAGGAGCTTGGCAGGCTATAGTCCATAGTGCCGAAAGAGTGGGACACAACTGAAATGACTTAACAGGCACTCACATACCTGATTAACAACATTTTGATAGTTTCAGCTGAACATTGAAGGGATTCGGCCATATGTATACATGTATCCATCCTCCCCAAAACTTCCCTCCCTTCCAGGCTGTATTTGTTGTTGCTGAGTTGCTAAGTCCTGTCTGACTGTATGGCCAACTGATTTTTAAAAAAGGCATTTGATGTAATTCAATGTGGGAAAAGAAAGTGTTTTCAGCAAGCAGTATTCAATGACTGGATAATTTGTATTAAAAAACAGGGTGAGCCATAATCTCTTTCTCACTTCCTCAATAAAAATTAATTCAAGGTGGATCATATTATTAAAACATAAAAGAGACATAAAGATTCTAGAAGAAAAAAGGAAATACATTTGTGACCTTGGAGTGGGCCAAGATTTCTTATTTATTTGTTTTTGGCTGTGCTGGGTCTTTGGGCACTGCACATGTGCCTTTATAAGCCAAGTTGATTCTTGCCTTGCACTGACCTCTTTTCTTTGTGAGTGGAACTGAGGCTCCTGAACAACAACTGAAAAGTTGTTGTTTTATTAAAAATAATTTTATTTTGAATTTTATTTATCTTTAATAAATAAAAATTTTATTTGTTTACATTTTATTTTAGAATAAACACATACATAAATAATAATGATAAATATTTATATTTATTTATTATACATTTTATTTATCTATTATTTTAAATTTTATTTATTTGGCTGCGCTGGCTCTTCGCTGCCGCACAGGCTTTCCTCTAACTGCGGTGAGTGGGGCCTCCTCTCCAGATGCCGTGCCTGGGCTTCTCACTGCAGTGGCTGCTCTCATTGCAGAGCACAGACTCCAGGTGCACAGGCTTCAGTAGTTGTGGCTCCCAGGCTCTAGAGCACAGGCTCAACAGTTGTGGTGCAAGGGCTTAGCTGCCCCGCAGCTTGTGGAATCTACCCCGATCAGGGATCAAACCTGTGTCTCCAGCATTAGCAGGTGGATTCTTTACCACTAAGCCACCAGGGAAGCCCAGAGATTTCTTGATAGGACATAAAAACACACTGACTTCAACTTCATCAAAATAAAATATTTCTATTCATCAGACTGCCTTTATCTGACTAAATAATTATGTTTAGAACATACAAAGAACTACTACCAATCAACAGTAAAAAAGGGAACCACCCAATAAAAAGTGGATAGAATACATGAGCAGACATTTTACAAAAGAAGATATGTAAGTAACTAATAAGTACATGAAAATGTCCTCCACATCATTAATCATCAGGGGAATGAAAATTAGAATCACCTACTAGTATGGAGAGAGTCTCTGGTTTGTTTTTACTAGGCACCTGAGCTTCCTAGGTGGTGCGTTGGTAAAGAATCCACCTGCCAATATAGGAGATGCAAGTTGGATCCCTGGGTTGGCAAAATCCCCTAGAGCAGGAAATGGCAACCCAGTCTGGTATTCTTGGCTGGAGAATCCCATGGACAGAGGAGCCTGGAGGCTACAGTTCCTGGGGTCACAAATAATCAGACACGACTAAATGACTGGGCATATACACATACCGGGACACTATACGCCAGGGACCGCTTTAAATTGCAGTCTTGGCTTAGGGAACAGTGACCTTGGACTGCAAAGCTGGATGAGGTCAACTGCTGGTTACAAATTTCTCAAGGGAATTTTCTCTACCTTCTTTCAAGGCTTGAAAGAGGGGAACACCTTTGCTGTCTGCTAAGGGTAGAAGTAGGAAATGGTAACCCACTCCAGTGTTCTTGCCTGGAGAATCCCATGGACGGAGAAGCCTGGTGGGCTACAGTCCATGGGGTCGCAAAGAGTCGGACACGACTGAGCGACTGAACGGAACGGAACGGAAGGGTAGGAGTGCATTTACTTCTAGTTTTTCTCTACGTGGAGAGTGAAGCCCTTTGTGGTCTCAGCTTTGTCAGAGGGGTCTCCTATCAGATTCTCCACATTTGGAGCAGCCTTAGCCTTTGTCTCCTATGCCCTCCACTTCCCAAGGTGCTGAAAGCTGATGTTCAAATTCACTAAATTCAGCAAATATCCTCAGATAGAAGTTGCCTGTGTCCTTCCTATACTCTCCTAGGTTTCATTTTTCAGTTAGTTTTTTGCCTCTGAAAATATATTGCTTTGTCGCCAGTTCATCCTCATATTTACATAGGTTTGAGAAAGTACGTATCTACCATCTTTTGTTATTTTCACCAGAGGTGATTGAGGTAGCTTGTCCGTCATCTGAAACAGGAGTCCTATTGTTCTTTTTTAGCTCATTCTTAGAAAATGTCTAGTTTAGGTGAAAGTTTTAAAATGTACATGTTCTATCAATATAGTTGTGTGTGCATTTAATTTAATAATAAATACATAGATAAATACATTTAAACTGAGCAGGAGTGCATGCTCAGAAACGTTTATGGTTGGGGTGTGCGATAATAGGGCTTTGCAGGTGGCACTAGTTGTAAAGAACCTGCCTGCCAATGCAGGAGACATAAGAGCCATGGGTTCGTTCCTTGGGTTGGAAGGATCCCCTGGAGGAGGGCATGGCAGTCCACTCTAGTATTCTTGTCTGGAAAATCCCATGGACAGAGGAGCCTGGTGGGCTAGAGTCAATATTGTCACAAAGAGCAGACATGACTGAAGTGAGTTAGCACGCATATATGTGCAATACAAAGTGTTTGGGGAACCCACTGAGAAGTGCATGGACCATCCTTTTCCTCTCAAGACCTGGGGACGTGACCATCACAGAAGGCTGTCTTGCAAGGCCTCCAAGGCGGGAGCTCCAGGCCTCCCTCTTGCTTTCCTATTGTAGGGCAGAGTCTAAGAAAGTTATGTAAATGTCAGTGGCTATTTTTAATTTCTTGCGAGACCGCTTACTGGGGAGATAGTTGACCTCTTTGTTTAGATGATGGCTAGCTGGTGTACATCACCCTCTGTATCCACTAGCACCCGGTCCTGCACATTGACCTCGGATGACCTGCTGCTCCATATCGCTGCTCCCTAAACCAAGCCAGGAGCCAAGTGGTCATGACTCTGTACTTCCTCCATGCGTGCTGCCTGGGCTGGTTTTACTTGACCCAAACCTCTTTCATTCTAAAGAAGGTTTTTATGTTGGAGATGAGACTTTTTTTTTTTTTTTTAGATGAAACTTTTGATGGAGAAATACTTGCTTTCATTTGACTGATAGGACCTTGACAAAGAAAGTTCATTTTATCAGTTGCTGGCTAGGGTTCTGGCTGAGAAGAGCAATAACCTCATTGAGTTATCTCTTTCTGACAGGATGAACTTGACTTATTTATTTCCTTAAAAAGATGGTGTCATTGATGAAAGATAGCCAATAGTGACCGTGAACAAATGTCTCTGTTTACATTTCAAAGGTGTTTGGCGTCTGCATTTTGTGCCAGGAAGCAAAACAGATGGCTCTCCAGATAACTTGTATATCTTTATATTACCTTAAAGGTGGTCTCAGCGTCCTAGATAATAATAATAAAAAATAAAATTATTTACATATGCTCAAATTTAACAAATCGATATAAAGAGAACCATTTATAATCTTTTAACTGAGAAGCTATGCTTACTTTTGGCTACATCAATGCAGTCTACTGACAGTGATGTTTTTGAGGATGCAAGTTACAAGTCTGGTGATAGCCCAGATAATGAGTCTGTCTAGAACAAAGCCCTTAGCAAAAGCTTCAAAGCCCAAGTGAAATAGATCACACCAATTTTGGAACCTACAACCAAAATCAAATGCTGATTTTTACAAAAAGGCATCAAAGTTTCCTTTTTTAAAGTCGACTGAACTAGGTTGGATTGAAACCCGAGCCTATATATTATTAAAATAATTGAATTGGGAATCAAAATATCAGACTGAACTCCAGTCAGAACGCTGTACAGTCTTGATTGTGGATGACAGCTTCCTTCTCTATAAGCTAAATTGGACTCTGTGAGGGAAATGGCAGTTATGCTATCAAACAGCGAAATGATGAGGCTCACAGGATTAGCCTTCAGAGGGAAGGTACAGATGTGCTGAGCATAACAAAGTGCTCTCTGCCCCCCGAGGGCAGCCTGAGCCATCAGACCTTCTTCAGTGCTGCATCTACTTGTCCATCAGATCTTTGTGGGCTTCCCAGGTGGCGCTAGTGGTAAAGAACCTGCCTGCCAATGCAGGAGGTGTCCGGGATGTGGGTTCGATCCCTGGGTGGGGAAGATCCCCTGGAGGAGGAAGTGGCGACCCACTCCAGAATCCCATGGACAGAGGAACCTACGGGCTACCGTCCATGGGGTCAGAAAGAGTTGGACACGACTGTAGCTACTTAGCATGCAGGTACGCAGATCTTTCTAAGACGTCTTAGCTGAACCAAGGGCTGGTCACTGCAGCCTGGTTGGAACTGACCATATGCGGGACCATACCCTGGACTGCTGGCCGTATCACAGGCCACTTCTTTGAGGGGAGCAGAGCCATGTCCTGCTGGTTGTGCTTTTCATGAATGGATGCGGAAACATTTGCAAATTACATGGATCCAGAACCCCCACCAGCTGCGCTGTCTTTTCTGGGTGAGCCTGATTGCTTTTGGCTCTACGTGGTGCAGTGTTTTCCATCAAATCAGTCCTTCCTCTGCAGGGGTATTTATTATGTGCCATTTTGAAAATAAAAGGGACGCGGAGCAATCATCCAGCAAAACCATAAAACACTTTATTATCCGAGACGGTGAGGGGACAGGTTTGACATACAACACTGGGAGCGGTGATGGCCGAACAATGTGGTACTAAAGCGTGATTTAATGAAGCTTGGAGGATTTAGTTCAGTCGGGAAAGTTCCACTCTGTCTTGGGCGCAGGAGAAGTGAACTGGCGTGGGCACCTGACTGAGCAGCATCTCAGCATGTAGGATTTAGCCAGCACCCCTCCACCTCCCACCATTTGTCCTGCTGTCCCAGACAACCATTGTCAAGAAGACTTTAGCGCTGGAAACTTCTGACTGATTAAGTGAACCTCAAACTTGGCACAGCTTCTCAGTGCCTTCCGTTTTACAAGGCCAGCAGTTAATCCAACAAAAGGCTGAATTCATTTCCCTGTATATTCATTGATTGCCAGCTGAGGGCTGGATGCTGTCAACTTGCTTTAAAAAAAAAAATCCACTTCACTGGAATTGAGGTCCTTTGCCCTCTGATAAATGGCGGCATGCCATCTTGGGCAACATTTTTGTTTTCTGCTTTTCTGGAGGAAAAACTCATCAGCAGATGGTTGCTAGTCATCAAGTCAATCATTGTCTTTGGATTTAATCATACACATCTTCCTGATCCAGCTGAACTAAAACTACCTGTTATATTTCATTATTGTGTTGGCACAACCTCAGCTTTTAGATTATGAACCTAAGATGTTCATGGACAAGTTTAAGCATGGTTTTGTCACCTTCTTCACTGAAGTGGATGTGTTTGTTAAATATTTATCAAGTCACTATAGTAGGCTTGGTCCCATAGGCATTGCTTGAGGGAGTGGAAGAAGGAGCTAATGATCTGGAAGGTGACAGGGTACACACACTTAAGGAGGTATCCACTGTTGCATTATTACATAAGCTCAGGGTTTTGGTGAAGATCGCCTTGGCCTAGTCCGATAGGGCAGTTCTCAGTTGGTACTGCACCACAGCATTACCAGAGAAGCTTTCAAAAAGGTGACTGTCCAGGTCCTGTCTTGGTCAGTCCAGGCTCCTGTAACAAGAATATTGTGGACCGAGTGGCCTGAACAGCAATCGTTTACTCCTCAGAGTTCTGGAGGCAGGGAAGTCCATAACGAAGATGGTGGCAGAGCTGATGTCTGGTGAGAGCCCATGTCTTGGTTTGTAGTTGGCTGTGTTCTCACTGTATCCTCATGAGGCAGAAAGCGGTGAGAGGTGAGAGAGAGACAGAGAGGGAGACAGAAAATGAGTGAGAAAGGAAGCACTTCTGTCTCTCATAAGGGCACTAATCCCACTCATGAGGGCTTCACCCTCATGACTCACTACCTCCCCAAAGTCCTATCTAATGCCATCATGTTGGGAGTTAGGATTTTAACATATGAGCTTTAGGGGCACATAATGGCCCAGATGGTAAAGAATCTGCCTGCAATGTGGGAAACCTGTGCCCAATCCCAGGGTTGGGGAAATCCCCTGGAGGAGGGCATGGCAACCCACTCCAGTATTCTTATCTGGAGAATTCCATGGACAGAGGAGCCTTGTGGGCTACAGTCCTTCGGGTCGCAAAGAGTCAGACACAACTGAGCAACTAAAAACAATGCACATTCAGTTCATAATAGGTCCCTGCATCAGAGATCCTGATTCAATGGAAATGAATCTGTGGAAGAGCCTGGGCATTGGTACTTGGAAAAGCTCCCCAAGTGATTCTAATGTACTCCTAGGACTAAGATCTGCTGGTCTAGGAGACAGATAAATAGGAATTTTTTTGTTTGTTTGCTTTTTATATTTAATTTCTACTCTGGAATTCATCACTTTCCAAACAGTTTTTTCTTCCCTCCAATAACTCCTTGTACACATCTCACTGATAGCCTGAAACCTAGTCTCCCTAACCCAGTTACCTGTCAAGTTTATGATTGACCTCTGTGTCCAAAGCTTTGCTACCTTTCTTGTCCCATCTGACCGCAATCTTGTGCTAAGAGAACACTCGTCAACCAGAGAGTCAAGTGACTAAAACTGTTATTGTTGATAACATCCTACATGGACCAACTCAGGGCAAAATGAGCGAACCACCTCCTAAGCCATGGGCTACCTGACCAGAGAATTGTACACCAGAGACATCTTGACTCCAGAAACAAGGATTAAGAAATGTCACAGGAATGTGACGAGATGATGTTTAAGCCCAGCTTCTTTGCTCTTCCCCTTTAAGAACCCCGCTGACTCAGAGACAAGCTGGAGTTTGAGCTGAGGCTTGTCTCCCACTCACTTGCTTGTCACCTTCAATAAACCCTTAGTTTGTCACACACGCCGACTGTCAGAGTTCAGCTCTCTGCAAGGTGGACACGCAAACCCTTTTGCCTCTCCTGGGACACTCCCTGGGACAATATCTCTACTGATCTGTACATTCCACTAGTCTGGTTGCCCCTCTGGGGGCAGGGGCAGGGTTCTAGTTATGCTTTTACTCCCAGAGCTTGGCACAAAGGAGATGTTCCACAAATGTTTGTTGAGTGAAGGAGTGATGGAAGGAGCTGGTGGATTTGTGGATCTTAAGTAAGACACATAAGTTCGCTGCTTAGGAGTCTGTCTCCAGGCTCAGAAAGATCAGGGGAAGGAGGAGTGACTGTGCTCTCCTGTTGCAGGAAGGGGGACCCTTCCAGGGCTTGTGAGTGAACTCTTTCTAACACTCGGAAGTGAATTGTCTGAGCAGACGTACGTGCTGACAAACCAAGAGACTTTACTGGGGAGGGGTACCTGGGTGAGAGCAGGAGGGTGAGGGAACGCAGGAGGACCGCTCTGCCAGTGACTTGAAGTCGTGGGTTCTCGGCTGATGGGATCAGTTTCCGGGTAGTCTCTGGCCAGTCATTCTGACTCAGGGTCCTTTCTGGTGGCTCACACGTCACGCAGGTGAGGTGAATTTCAGCCAGAAGTGTTCCGGGAGGACATGTGGGCTGGCATCTGCTGTCTCCTTCGACCTTCCCCAAATTCTTCTGGGTGGTAGCGGCTTGTCAGTTCCATGCTCTTCACCAGCACCTCCTGTCCCAGGAGATCTTGTGCAAGTGGTTACTGAGGTGCCTGGACTGGGTCGGCAGGGCTGGCGGTGGTTTTAGTCAGTGTCTCCCCAGCATCTCTCCCTTACCTTATAAGCGTTCTGTGGAGCTACTGTTGATGTGACTGCCTCCCTCTAATGACATTGAAGCCTTTTTAGGATAAAATACAAGGCAAATTCTAGGTACTCTCATGAATGATTGACCCTGGAGTAATAACTTTGTTCTCCCATTTTGTATCAAGACACAGGTGAATTTTGATGAAATTAGAGCAGAAAGGATATGATACAATGAATCTGCTAATGTCATTTTAAAAAGCAGAGACATTATTTTGCCAACAAAAGTCTGTATAGTCAAAGCTATGGTTTTTCCAGTAGTCATGTATGGATGTTAGAGTTGGATCATAAAAAAGGCTGAATGCTAAAGAACTGATGCTTTTGAACTGTGGTGTTGGAGAAGACTCTTGAGAGTCCCTTGGACTACAAGGAGATTCAACCAGTCAATCCTAAAGGTATTCAGTCCTGAATATTCATTGGAAGGACTGATCCTGAAGCTCCAGTACTTTGGTCACCTGATGTGAAGAGCCGATTCATTGGAAAAGACTGTGATTCTGGGAAAGATTTAAGGGAGGAGAAGGGGATGACAGAAGACAAGATGAGTGGATGGCATCACATATTCAATGGACATGAATTTCAGCAAACACCAGGAGATAGTGAAGGACAGGAAAGCCTGGCGTGCTGCAGTTCATGGGGTCACAAAGAGTCGGACATGACTTAGTGACTGACCACCACCACCACCACCACCAAAAAATGTCATTTAGATAACATGGCTGACTTTGAAAATAGCTTGAAACACAGCTAGGAGTCTCGAAACCTAGCAGGACCCTATTGGCCCTCCCCCCACCCCCTGCCTGTTAAGATCCTTTCTTGTTTGTAGGAAAGAGGCTTCATTCAACCCCTTTGACCCTCCTTGAGTCACAAATGACAAATTCAAGCAGCAGTTGCTAATCAGAGAAGAAAGGGAGGGGACACAGAAACATAGGAGGGGCAGTCAAGAAGCAACAGTGCAGTGATGGGGCAGGGTCCTGGTTCTTCTTCAAAGGATACACATAACAATTTGTGTCTTTTGTTCAATCGCTCAGTCGTGTCTGACTCTTTGTGACCCTATGGACTGCAGCACTCCAGGTGTCCATGTCCATCACCATCTCCTGGAGCTTGCTCAAACTCATGTCCATTGAGTCGGTGATGCCATCCAACTATCTCATCCTCTGTTGTCGCCTTCTCCTTCTGCCTTCTATCTTTCCCAGCACCAAGGTCTTTTCTAATGAGTCAACTCTTCACATCAGGTGGTCAAAGTATTGGAGCTTCAGCATCAGTCCTTCCAATGAATAGTCAGGATTGATTTCCTTTAGGATGGACTGGTTGGATCTCCTTGCTGTCGAAGGGACTCTCAAGAGTCTTCTCCAACACTCCAGTTCAAAATCACACATAACAATATATCTTTGATTTCTGCAAGAGCTAATGCCCCACCCAGGTGGAGACTAGGTGTTCAGGCAGAGCATAACACTTGCCTCTCAAGTATTGGCTTTTGAGCAGCCTGCAGCTAAACTTGAGTTTAGCAACAGTCTGAGAAGGAAATAGACATCCAAGAGGGTAGCCCCAAGGCCTCTGTCATGACCCAGGGTGGAGGCCGGGAGTCAGGGGTCTCCCCACTGTCCTTCCATACCACTGTTGTTGTTAACCTGTAAGTCTTGTCTCTTTCATTAAAATTCTTTTTTTCAAACCCTGTTTGCAAACACATTCATTTGTTTGGAAATGGGGTTCAGGTATGAGGAGTCTAGTAGTATTTCTAAGAGAATGTTTTGAACACTAGTATTTCTGAAAGACCAGTGGCTAGATCTCATTTACAGTGACAAATTAACTACTGATGTCTTTTTTTTCGTATAAATTAATTTAACTATTTACGAGTACCTCCTTCACCTTTTCTTCCCACAAACTTCAGTGTGATAAAAATTAGCACTCAAAGCTCTAAACCAGGGATAGTCTAGATTACAGGAAGAGTTCTGTTTCTCAGAAAACATGTGGGCTATTTAGATGTCACACAAATTTCTGAAATCAGTTTTATTTGGGGTTTAGAACCCAGAGGGACCAGACTTGTGCAATGATTTCTGTTCCCTAAGGCTGAGGCCAACCTTTTCACTCTCCTCTTTCACTTTCATCAAGAGGCTTTTGAGTTCCTCTTCACTCTCTGCCATAAGGGTAGTGTCATCTGCATATCTGAGGTTATTGATATTTCTCCCAGCAATCTTGATTCCAGCTTGTGCTTCTTCCAGCCCAGCATTCCTCATGATGTACTCTGCATAGAAGTTAAATAAGCAGGGTGACAATATACAGCCTTGACGCACTCCTTTTCCTATTTGGAACCAGTCTGTTGTTCCATGTACAGTTCTAACTGTTGCTTCCTGACCTGCATACAGGTTTCTCAACAGGCAGGTCAGGTGGTCTGGTATTCCCATCTCTTTCAGAATTTTCCATAGTTTATTGTGATCCACACAGTCAAAGGCTTTGGCATAGTCAATGAAGCAGAAATAGATGTTTTTCTGGAACTCTCTTGCTTTCTCCATGATCCAGCAGATGTTGGCAATTTGATCTCTGGTGCCTCTGTCATCACTTCATGGGAAATAGATATTTTTGGGCTCCAAAATCACTGCGGATGCTGATTGCAGCCATGAAATTATAAGACGCTTACTCCTTGGAAGGAAAGTTATGACCAACCTAGATAGTATATTAAAAATCAGAGACATTACTTTGCCAGCAAAGGTCTGTCTAGTCAAGGCTATGGTTTTTCCCGTGGTCATGTATGGATGTGACAGTTGGACTGTGAAGAAAGCTGATCGCCGAAGAATTGATGCTTTTGAACTGTGGTGCTGGAAAAGACTCTTGAGAGTCCCTTGTACTGCAAGGAGATCCAACCAGTCCATTTTAAAGGAGATCAATCCTGGGTGTTCATTGGAGGGACTGATGCTAAAGCTGAAACTGCAATACTTTGGCCACCTCATGCGACGAGTTGACTCACTGGAAAAGACTCTGATGCTGGGAGAGGTTGGGGGCAGGAGGAGAAGGGGACGACAGAGAATCAGATGGCTGGATGGCATCGCCAACTCTATGGACATGAGTTTGAGTGAACTCCGGGAATTGGTGATGGACAGGGAGGCCTGGCGTGCTGTGATTCATGGGGTCGCGGAGAGTCAGACATGACTGAGCGACTGAAATGAACTGAACTGAACTGAACTGAAGGCTGAGGCGGAGGGCCGACCTCCCTTGACCATTGCTGAGAAGAATATTGCCTTCTGGCTTACATTTTTTTTTAGCAGGTTTTCTCCTTTGAGATCAACATGCCTTTTACAAATTTTTTCGAGTGGGAAAACTAAGGCTTGAGGACATCAAAGGTCACCCTTCACATAGCTTTATCTCTGTGGAGTGGGTCCTCCCCCAGGGTGCCTCTCTGTTTATTTTGGGAAAAAAAAAAAAGAGTTCAGGCTGTTGTTAAGGAAATAGGTATCATTGAAAGGTGAATTAAATATTCCCCTCTGCTAAAGTGCTCTGGGGAGAGAACAAAGGAAGATCACGCTGTGGTGATGAAGACAAAGGTGCTTTTCTTCTGGAGTAGATGGTAACTGGGTAACAAGCAAGGCATTTTTGTTAGACAGCAGGGCGTAACCTGCGACACTGATTTCAGGCACCTGGAGAGAGCTGTGTGGAGGGGTGATGCGGTCCCCAAAGCACGAGGCTGGAGCCAGTATCTACCATCACTGTGCGTCCTGTCCTGACTGCTGCCTTTGGAGAGGGGCGACTCTGCAGGTCGGATCCTGAATTTAAATGAACGTGAAGCTCTGTTGGAGAAAGCTCGCTCCTCTGCAGCCACAGCTGGGCGGCCACCGGAGAGTTTCCAGGCTAGACATGTTTTTCCCCAACATCTGTCAGCTTCGTTAAATCAGAGCTCCAAATGAACAGTGTAATACCCAAGATCATTATCTGGATTTGCGACACTCCCTCCCACTTCTCCCGGGAGGATTGAGGATTCAAAATGAAAAACAACATTTGTAAGGGATCAGGAGAGGGAGAGGATTTTCATCTTTATTATTATTACTGCTACGCATACGTTTTCATTAACATGGTTTTAATAGTATGAAATGAGAGAAATGAAACATGCTCCCCTCCACCTCCCCTCCCCAATCAATATGCTCCCAGGTGCCTTTTGCACAAGGTACTGTATCTTCAACTCATTCAATCCCAGATAAGCCTATTAATTAAGCTTTCCTCTACAGGTGCCATCTACACAGATGTAATTTTCCGCTCAGAGCTAACTGAAAACTTGCAGATGGGCTCTGGGCTTAGCTTTTTTTTTCACAACATGGCATAGATGTGGTCTGTGCTCCAGGTACAAGGAGAGAGTTAATCCACTAATCAAGCCAACAAATATTTATTGGGTGCCTACTTGATGCTCAGAGAGGTACTGGTGGTGGAGGCAATGCCTGGTGAGGAGAAAGCTTACACATGAAATAAGGAAACCTGACTCACAGCACAAGCTGCGTGATCTGAGGACAGAGAAGAGCATCTGGAGTCCGACAGACCTGGTTTAGAAATCCAGTTCCATAGCTTGAGACGGCATGACCTTGAAATCTTTATTTCACATTGTAGACATCTAGTTTCTCTATATTAAAACAGGACGTTAATGCTTTTAAGGGCTTCCCGGGTGGCGCTAGTGATAAAGAACCTGCCTGCCAATGCAGGAGATTCAGGAAACGTGGGTTCGATTCCTGGGTCAGGAAGATCCCCTGGAGAAGGAAATGACAACCCACTCCAGTATTCTTGCCTGGGAAATCCCATGGACAGGGGAGCCTGGCGGGTTACAGTCTACGGGGTCACAAACATATTGTGGACACCTAGTTTTCTCTCTGTATATGTGTTTTTGAAATTGAAAGTGAAGTTGCTCAGTCGTGTCCGACTCTTTGCGGCCCCATGGATTGCAGTCCAAGAGGCTCCTCTGTCCATGGGATTTTCCAGGCAAGAATCCTGGAGTGGATTGCCATTCCTTCTCCAGGAGATCTTCCTGACCCAGGGATCGAACCCAGGTCTCCCGCACTGTAGGCAAACGCTTTACTGTCTGAGCCACCAGGGAAGTCTATGTGGAACCTAAAATATGACACGTGTGTCTTTATTTTTTTGTTCAAACTTTGTCAGGTATCTCACTTAATTTTTGAAAATTTTATTTTTAATTAGAGGATAATTACTTTACAATATTGTTATGGTTTCTGCCATACCTCAACATGAATCAGTCATAGGTATACATATAACCTCTCCTTCTTAAACCCCCCTCCCACCTCCCTCCCTATGGTTCCTCTGTATCAAAACAGGAAGTTAATACCTTTAAGACTGTTGCATTAGCAATAACATTTGTAGAGCACCTGCCCCACCAGAGACACTTCAGGAATATTGTTATAAGAATATTATATATTAATATACATTATTATATTATGTATATATATATTAAAATTTAATATATATTATATTATAATTTAGCCCTTAATAAAAGTTATGCAAATGCTCAGAGACTGAAGGGGAACAGTTGTCAGTCAGAAGAACGGGGAAATGTTCTAACTAAGGTAGAACTTGGAATCGACAGAATCAGATTGTTAGAAGGGACCTTAGAGGTGAATGAGTCCAAATGACTCATTCTGCCAATGCAGAAACAGAGGCTCAGACACTGACTTGTTCAAGCTAGTCAGTGAATCAGGAGTGGGGGCCAGATTGACTATACCCTAGGCTTTGCTTTGGGAGCTAGTGTTATATAATGTGGTTCCCCAACCCAGTGGCATGTTAGGATATTGTGTGAGCTTTTAATAAAACAGGCTTTCCAGATGCAAACTATTATGTATAGGATGGACAAACAACAATGTCCTACCATATAACACAGTGAACTATATTCAATATTCTGTGATAAACTATAATGGAAAAGAATATTTTTAAAAATGTATGTCTATGGGATGAGGGTGAAAGAGGAGAGTGAAAGAGCTGACTTCAAACTCAATATTCAGAAAACTAAGATTATGGCATCCAGTTCCATCACTTCATGGCAAATAGATGGGGACAATGTGGAAACAGTGAAAGATTTTATTTTCTTGGACTCTAAAATCACTGTGGATGGGGACTGCAGTCATGAAGTTAAGACCCTTGCTCCTTGGGAGTAAAGCTATGACAAACCTAGACATTATTTTCCAATAAAGGCCTGTAAAGTCAATGCTATTGATTTTCCAGTAGTCATGTATGGATGTGAAAGTTGGAACATAAAGAAGGCTGAGCACCAAAGAACTGATGCTTTTGAACTGTGGTGCTAGAGAAGACTTTTGAGAGTTCTCTGGATGGCAAGCAGACCAAACCAATCAATCCTAAAGGAAATCAATCCTGAATATTCAAAGGAAGGACTGATGCTGAGGCTGAAGCACCAAAATTTCGGCCACCTATGCAAAGAGCCACCTCACTGGAAAAGACTCTGATGTTGGGAAAGATTGAGGGCAGGAGAAGTGGGCAACAGAGGATGAGATGGTTGGATGGCATCACTGATGTAATGGACATGAGTCTGAGCAAGCTCTGGGAGATGGTGAAGGACAGGGAAGCCCAGCATGCTGCAGTCCATGGGGTCACAAAAAGCCGGACATGACTTAGCAACTGAAAACAACCACAATATGTATGTACATCTGAATCACTTTGCTATATTATGCAGAAATTAACACAACATTGTAAGTCAACTATATGTCATTAAAATTTGTTTTAAAAATTAATTAAAATAGGCTTTCAAGAGGGTCTGATTTAGGAGGGCTGGAGTGAGGCCCTGAAATATATTTTCTCAGCGTGTTCCTGGCTTGCAGATCAACCCGCTGGTACAACAGAAGGAACACTCAGCTGACTGAGAACGCCAGTGCTAGCGGCAGGGACTGTGACTGTGTGCTGTGTGACTCAGGCAAACCAACCTTTCTACTCTCAGTTTTCTCATCTACCTCTTGAAGGGGTTGTCTTGGTCGAGATTCTGGTGTGAATAAAAAATCTTGCCTTCCCATAAACAAAGGATGTCATAGCCATTAGCCATGACCACTGCCCCGACAGTGAGCCTGAGGGGACTCAGGATGGAAACCAACAGCGTGCCTGCCATCCGACCCTCAGACCCTGCAGTCACCCCCGTGGTGCCCCCTGAGGGGACTCAGGGTGGCACAGAGTGGGATACTACCCCTGGATGGCCAAGGTGCATATCAATGGAGTGATTTTAATGAGCCCAGACTCGTGCAGCTTCCCAGTCATAGGAAAGGACTAAATTCATTGACTTGAGATATCTGATTTTCTTTTATTAACAGTAATCTTTTGATGTTCTGACTACTGGGTCTTTGTTGCAAAAACTCCTGTTTTCCTCTATAACCAAGGTCTTTCCTTACCTGTTGGGAGCAGTCCAACAGCATATGAAATGCTGCCTTGCAGGGGCAAGAGTCCTCAAAAAGCCTGCCAAATCAAACCCAGTTCTCAACTTTTAGGCTGTGCATTTTTTTTTTTTTTTTCAGTCAACACTGGTCACTTCCGTGGAGAAGGCAATGGCACCCCACTCCAGTGGAAAATCCCATGGATGGAAGAGCCTGGTTGGCTGCAGTCCATGGGGTTGAGAAGAGTTGGACAAGACTGAGCGACTTCACTTTCACTTTTTACTTTCATGCATTGGAGAAGGAAATGGCAACCCACTCCAGTGTTCTTGCCTGGAGAATCCCAGGGACGGGGGAGCCTGGTGGGCTGCCGTCTATGGGGTCACACAGTCGGACACGACTGAAGCGACGCAGCAGCAGCAGCAGCAGCAGCAGCAGTTCACCTCCATCTCTTCCAATCACTTCGTTCCATGGTACCACTTCAGTTCAAGCTGGGACAGAAGTGTGGCGAGGATCTGGCTTGCCAGTGAGGGGAGTGCTAACAGGAGTATAGAGGGAAGGTGGACCCATGGGAGCAGCCTGGCGGGGAGGAGGTCTCCTGCCAGGCAGGTAGACTTGGTCTCATGGCTAGGAGAGAAGAGTTCTGTGGGATAGGCGTATTGCAGGAAGGGGGATCCCTTCCAGGGCCAAAGAGTGTGCTCCTGTCTAACATTTGGAAATGAATTGCCCATGGAGGAGACACGTGCTGAAGAAGCAAGGGATTTTATTGGGAAGAGAGCAGTAGGGTAAAGAGCAGTAGCTGCCCCTCTGCCAGGTGGCTGGCAGTCTCAGGTTTTATGGTGACGAGGTTAGTTTCTGGGTTGTCTCTGGCCAGTCATTGCTTGGCCCATGTTTGGTCTGATTTAGGGTCCTTCCCGGTGGCGCACACATCTCTTAGCCAAGATGGATTCCAACGTGAGGGCTTCTGGGAGGTTGGAGGGACATATCATCTCCTCCTTCATCCTTTTGGCCCCTCCTTATTTCTCCTGGTTAGACTTCGAGGCAGCACTGCATCCTTTATCAGGACCTTCTGTGGTGGTCCACGCAAGCAGGTATCACCACGCCTGGCCAAGGCAGGTGGTCTCCGTCATGGGTTCCCCAAAAAGTATGAGCTTTAGGCATCATCTTTTTTGTCTAAAAACAGCTCTTCCACACTGTGTTCTGTGGAACAAGAGGCCTTTAAAATGTTCTGGAGGAAATCTCTGAGTTATAAGCTTGGAAGAGAGGCTACATACTATATCCTGGTCTAGGCGATTCTTGATGCATATCGAGAGCTCTGAGGAGTCTGATTCACTTTTCTTAGCATGGCATGCTTTCAAATTCATTTGCTAATAGGGCTCTTCAAAAGCAACCTATTAACAAATGTTTCATAGAACACATCCGGCAAAACACTGTTCTAGAAAACAGGGAGTCATTATTTCATAAGGTTTGTACTCAGTGTTAGAGAACTTTTAGAGGAATCTGGGGAAGTGATCATTAGGAAGAACAATTTAGAAGAGCCAAATATGAGCTAGAATATCTCAACTTAGAGAAGAGAAGCCTTAAGCAATACATTTTTAGTTATATGACTTCGTACATATAATGAGGGACATGATTGATTGTTTTTCATATTTGCTGAGAATCAAGCCAGGAGGAATGGGCTTAAAAGTTAGGCTAGAAATTCAGGAAGAAGAGAATGGAAATCTTTCTGATAAGAGATGTAAACTAGAATAGTTTATCTTGGGAAATCATAATTGCTGCTGCTGCTGCTGCTAAGTCACTTCAGTCGTATCTGACTCTGTGTGACCCCATAGACGGCAGCCCACCAGGCTCCCCCATCCCTGGGATTCTCCAGGCAAGAACACTGGAGTGGGTTGCCATTTCCTTCTCCAATGTGTGAAAGTGAAAAGTGAAAGTGAAGTCGTTCAGTCGTGTCTGACCCTTAGCGACCCCACGGACTGCAGCCTACCAGGCTCCTCCAATCATGGGATTTTCCAGGCAAGAGTACTGGAGTGGCTTGCCATTGCCTTCTCCGCACATAATTGCTAGCATATCTTTTATTTCATGCAGTAAAATTATAAGACAGCCTAGATACTGTGTTGTGTGTTAGTCACTCAGTTGTGTCCGACTCTTTTACAACCCCATGGACTGTAGCCCACCAGGCTCCTCTGTCCATGGGGTTTCCCAGGCAAGTATACTGGAGTGGGTTGCCATTCCCTTCTCCAAGCCTAGATATTGGATTGACCAAAAATTTTATTCCTGTTTTCCATAAATGGTATGAATGAACTTCTTCACCAGTCCAATAGCAATGCAAATCCCCTGTATTTTCTTCTCTATCATTGACATTTGGGGATCCATGTACTTACAAGGGACCCAGAGAGCACCCTGGCCATTGAAGCCAAGATGCAGCAGCTTACAGAATCACAGATTTGAGAAGAATCCAACATCTGGTCCAACTTCCCACCAAAGCAGGAGTATTTTCTGTAACACTCCTGTCCCATGGCCTACAGAAATATGCCAGGAACAACTCCAGTGCCTGGGAAAGCATTACTTTTCTAGGCACTGCATTTCGTTATGGATAGCTTAAATTCTGAGGAAACTCTCCCTCACCAGGAACTAAAATAGGTTTCATTGCATCTGATGCATTTCCGATCTAGTCACTGGTGTTGGAGCGCCACAGGTACGCTTGTTGCTTTTTTCCTATGTGATGACCATTCAGATGTTTGGAGACAAGTATCATATCTGTACAAATTCTTCTTCAAGACAAATAGTCCATGTCCTTTAGCCACTTCTCCTAATAGTCTCTAGAATCTTCACCATTCATCCAGAGAATAAGAGTTGATCATCACAAACTAGGGCTGGGTTATGATCCCTTTGGATCTGGGCAGAGACTTCCCACACAGATGCCACGTGTGCAAGGTGAGCCCCCAGGACAAGATGGAGCTTTCAAACCAGTCCAGCATGCCTAGAGTGCTGGGCTGGCAGATACACAGGATCAAGAGGTCATACAAAGAGACCCACCCCAGTGTAAGAAAATGTTGATGAATTTGGTAGGATAATGGACTCTTAGGAAAGGACATCATGGGAAGGTGTTAGGAATTAGAAGGAGTTGGATCTATAATTTTTCTAGGTCACTGAGTGCAATAGCCAAAGCTGCTTTGTCAACTGTATTAGTAGGGGAAGATGTGATGATGAAGGAGATGTCATAGCAGCCTCCTGTATCGTGTCTTCAGCAGTCCTACCATTGTTATTGGGGACGAGGAGGCGGTTTCCAGGAGTACTGTGTTTGGAAGCACATGGGAGGCATCCTTGTGGGAGTGGGCAGGGGTGACTCAAAGAAACACTGTTCATGACTCTCACAGGGACCACTCCCACTCCCCAGACCTCACCAGGCTGGAAACATGAGCCAGATTGTATTTATTTGTTCAGTTCTTTCCTTCTTCCAATAAAGAATTGCATTAGTCAGTTTTTCTTATTCAGCAATCATGTCACACAGTTAATAAAAATACTTTTTTCCCCCCACACTACTGAGTTCTTTCTCAATATTGCAGTAAATTCTTTGAGCCTAAATGTTAGCTTTTACATTTGTCTCAGCTACATTTAATTTTATTTGTATGACCTTATTGATATTTTTAAGATAGTTTTTTTTTTTTTTTCTGAAGTGCTATGTTTTTCTCTTTTTTTTGGGCACATCTTCACTTTTGATAAAGAAGCCTTCTGTTTCTTCCTCAAAGCCATGGAACAGGCCCATTAGGGAGAGTTTGCAACATGCTCCTAGAGACTTCTCTTGAGTGAGACCCCAGCCTTTTAATCAACTCTTTGAATTAAATGTTCTGCTTGCCATTTATTCACAGAGTAGGACTATTTTTCAGTGTGTTTTTCTCCATCTTGTTCACAAGGAAATCAAGAAAGATTATTGTAATATTTCACTTAATTCAAGATACATTATTTTACACTTTGATTTTCTTCATCCTCTTTTTTTCTTTTCATTCTCTCTGATATGCGTGGGACTTTGGGCTTGATAGAAAACCAAGAGTGTATTTTACAGAAAAAACCCTTGCTGCCTTTGGGTGATGCAGGTCTTGCTCTCCCAGTCACAGGCATGCCCGACAATTCACTGTGTAACAAGCAACGACAGCCTTTTACAAGCATCGAGTTCAAACTCTTTAAGCAGTTTACAAGGCCTTAACTCGCTGACTTAGCTTTCAAGTCTTGTCTTTCTAGGTCTCCCCGTCATGCTCCGGTTATCTTTAGTAGGTTGCCTTCTCTAAACTTCTGGCAAATGATACCTTGCCTACATTTCCTGGACGCTCTTCCCCCTTCATTTCGTTCAATTGCCCCCTACTCATCCTTTGGCTTAGCTCTAACTCGAGGATGCCAATCTTGATCTCTCAAAGTTGGAATAGGTGTCTTTCCCACATTCTCCTTCCCATCCAGGGCTTACCCGTGTGGTAGCACCTGCCACTTGGGTGACCTTGCCTGTGGACTTCTCCCACATGGCCTGAACTCCTTGAAAGTACAGACTGTGTCTGGTGAGTAGCAGACTTTCAGAGAATCAATTAAAAACTCCAGACTGTGAGCTCCTAGGGCACCAAGGCACTGAGTATTCTGAAAGATCTCAAGGTCCTTTGCAGTATTTGGAGGTTGGCCTTCTGCACGTCATTGTCTTTCCTGGGCTTCAGGTTCTTTATCTGTGAAATGAAAGTGATATCGAAGGCTTTAGGCTGGAAACAAGGAGCTCTGACCTGGATCTGCGGAGAGACTTGGGAAGGTACTTAACCCATTCATTCTCGGCATCTCAGTTTCTTTGTTAGATAAAGAGGTTGAACTCCATGCCATGGAAGAGCGTGGGAGGGGGCAGACAAACAACTCACTGCATACCCTGTTTACAAATTCCTCCTTACTGGGCGGCACCCTGGTGAGGACTAAGTGAGTTAACCTTAGTAAAGAGGGGAGAAAATAAAAATATATTGAAAACCCAACTCTGCCCTTAAGCGCTTCCATAATGTCATAGTGCTTTATCCTCGCCTCCACCTACACGTAGGTTTTATAAATCTCTCTTGTATAGATGGAGGAAATAGTTCAAGGTCAGGCGTCTGTGAATGGCAGGGCTGGCATCCCAAAGTGACTGCAAAGCCCTCGCCTGTCCCATTTCGCTCTGCAGCTCCTTCTTTGTTCAGCGCTCAGCACGGGGCCTGGCGTGACATCTCTCTGCACCTTTCCAAGTCGGCCTGGTTGGAGGATCTGCTCCGCCCCGGGAAGGAGCTGAGGCTAACAGGAGGCTCTCAGGCCTGCACGCCGAGCGAGGTCTGGCCGGAGCCGGCTGCTGCCACCGGCCTGGCTGGCTGGGAGCCCGGTTCGCATTCTCCCTCCCGAGCTGGGAGGAACCGGCACAGAGGCGTCCAGGCCGCGTGCACGGCTTATAAAACGCCATCAGGAGCACCGTCCTGGGACCGCAGTCATTTATCTGCACTTTTCCCTTGTAAAATGTTACTGACTGTTTTACACCAAGGGCAGTTTATCCTGAATGGGACGTACAGGCATTCAATTCACCTCTACTTTTTGCCAACTCGGCGCTTTTCCCCTCCTCCTTGCCTCGGAAGTTATATATGGTTCTGAGAGAGGGAGTCATTTTCTATCTGAAGCGGGGGGGTGCAAAAAAAAAAAAAGAGCTGACGGCTTTAAAGAGAAACCTTCCATCATAGGAAAGAACATTTGGTTGGAGGGACAATGCCTTTGTTTTTAAAAATGGAGTCCTGCTTCCAGGGGTATTACATTCTTCTCAAATTGACCCCATTTCCGGTCAGATGCTAAGCCCCTTCCTGAGGTGATCCATATCAGTGTGCTTTGGGAGGGGGACATAGCCGAGAGATGTGATCAAGTGCATTTTTCAAACAGGAAAAGGGAATCTCAACAAGCGGTGAATTCGAGACTTTCCTGGCGGTCCAGTGGTTAAGAGTCTGCCAACGCAGAGTCTGTACTGCCAATGCAGCGGTGGCTGGTTTGATTCCTGGTCAGAGATATAAGATTATAGATGCCTTGCAGGGTGGGCAAAAGATTTATAAATAAGTAAATAAATAAATAAAATGAATATGAGGAGGGAAGCTTTAGAAAGAAAAACTTAAAAATTAAAAAAAAAAAGGTGAAATCACTTAAGACCACAAGGGAAGTCTGCAGGGGGTAAATGGGGGTTCAATCAGGGAGAAACAGAGAGGGAGCGCCCCCGAAGCAGGTGCTTCCCCTCTAGCACCCGCTCACTTACCTAAGGAACTGCTCCCCCAGTTCATTAGACTAGCACTGTGCTTGGTCTGCCGATGAGGAGACTGAGTTTCTGAGACGTTAGTGATGGGCTGAAAGTCACACACATCCTTACTGCAAAGTGAGTCTCAAGCCTAAACCTCGTCCAGACTCTCTAGCTGCCTTCATTAAAACCCGCTACTGCTTGCCCTGGCTTTCGCAGAGAATCTAAATATAATGGATTGCTGCTGTGGAATGCCAGGATATTTTAATTTATGGAGAAGAATAATGGGGTTCAGGTGAATGCCCTCTTTTGTAGATTCTGTTTGGAATGAGACCTCGCTTTATTGTTCTTTCACTTCCCGTTAGTTCTAGCTAAAGCGATTCCATGATGACATATAAACCCAAACATGAGTAATTGATGGCAGCCTCAGGAGCTTGAGCAGGATAAAACCAGACTGGCTAAAATCTCCTGGGTGAAGAATTAACATTTATTGGTTTAGTGAAATGAATTTATGTTCCAATAAAGCCAGTTACGGACTAGACAGTGATTTAATGAGGTGCCTTCTGTAAAAAGAGCAAATATGAACTTCTGGGCCTGGGTTAGATGCTAACTGATCTGGCACCTACCAAACTGGTTTTTCAGAAATATTCACAAATTTATTCTATTTCTTTAATCCGTGAAATTTGTGTTTAACCCATTGTGTCTATAGAATTGAAGGTTGGAGGGGAATTGCATCAGCTTCTCTAAACTCATCAACAGTACATTTGCTCACCATCAGGAATTTTGAGCTCTTTTGGAAGCTTGAAGAATGAAGATGAGGACAAATGCCACCATAAAAAAAAAAAAAACGGGAAAGAAATACTGAATCTGTAGATGCATGACAACCGTTAAGTCTAGAGGATTCTTGTTATGGGTCTGTCAGGTGAATGGGAGGAGGGGGAGCAGAGGGCTGAAGATCCAAGGTGCCTTCTCTGGGGTGGGCAGTGGGCAGAGGAGGAAGTCCTTGGCTGCGATCCTTGGGCCACTGGACAGTGTGCATGCACCCTTGCAATCCAAGTTGATCCCTGCCTTCCACTGACCTCTTTGCTTTTTTGTGAGTAGAGATGAGGGCTTGTTCTTTTTGTTTGTTTGTTTATCTTGGCTGTGCTGGGTCTTTGTTGTGGCACGGGCTTTTCTCTAGTTGCGGTGAGTGGGGGCTACTCTCTAGTGGCCGTGCGTGGGCTTCCCAGTGCGGTGGCTTCTCTTATTGAGGAGCACAGTCTCGAGGGCACTCGAGCCTCAGTAGTTGCAGCACGTGGGCTCAGCAGTTGTGGCTCCCCGGTCTAGAGCACAGGCTCAATCACTGTGGCAGATGGACTTAGTTGCTCCGCGGCATGTGGGATCATCCTGGACAAGGGATGGGACCTGTGTCTTATGCGTTGGCAGGCGAATTCTTTACCACGGAGCAACCAGGGAAGCCCAGGACTTATTATTATTTTATGATACAGTTCTCAGGGCAAAAACCTCAGAGTCGTTTTGAGTCTTTCTTTTCTATCCCATATTGGATCCATCAGGAAATCCCTTAGGCTCTCCTTCCAAAATAGGATCTGGGCCCTTCATAGCATCTCCATTGCTGCCTTGCTCATCGGGCCGCTGCCCTTTCTTTGACAAGGTCACTTCAACAGCCTCCTAGCTGGCCTTCCTGCTCCTATTCCTGATTCTTCTTCCTGACACAGACATTTACAATCTGGTCTTAACACAGCAGCTGGAGGGAGATGCTTTGAGAAGTAAAGTCGGATCCTGCCTCCTCTCTCTTCCAGTCTGCCAGTGACTTTCCGCAGCATCCAGAGTAAAGCAAAAGCCATCGTAACGCCCCACGAAGGCCTGCCCAGCCAGGAACTCTCCCTGCCACCCCACTCTCTGACCGCCTCTCCATCCCCACCCACCGGGTCTGACTCTGCTACAGCCTCTGGCAGCTTCTCAAAGGCGCCTGGTGTGCTCCTGCCGTAGTGCTTCTTCTCCTTGAATCACTCTTCACTCAAATATCCACATGGCTATTCCCTTCCTGACGTCACATTTTTGCTCTCACCTTTTCTACTATGTCCACTGTGATGACCCTATTCACACAGTAACCCCTCCTAGCTCCTTAAGTACCACTGATCCTCCAGATTCATCTCTGCTTTTTTCCTAGAACACGTTACTTTTTGATATGTTATCTAACTCATTCATCTATTATATTTTTTTTGTTTATTTTCTGACTCTTCATTTGAACATAAGCTCTGCAAGGGTTGGGATCTGCCTGCTTTGTTTAGAACAGTGCCTGACACAATATCTGTTTGTTGGATGAATGAATGGATGAGAAATCTGCTGAAAGCCATCCTAAAATAGACTTAATACTGACGTGAGAAGCAGGAATAAATTAATTTATTTTCACCGTCTAATATTTTTGCAGCTCGATTTTCATTCTTTGCTTTGCTTTTAACTCTGGCAAATCATATTGAATTGCATGGAGGCTGTATTTTCTGTGATGTTTTGAGATCTTGTGCAAAGGAATTACACTTAGATGAAGAGGATTTTTAATTGAATAATTGCCTTTAAATCCTATCTTGGTGGGTCACGTGAGAAATTTTGAAATTTGAAACGAAGTGGAATAACATTAGGAAAAATGCACTCTTTTATAATGTCACTAATGACACTGACAAAATATTTGAGCGCCCACTGGGTGCAGAGCACTGGGAAAAAAAACACATTAAATGTGTGGCACACACATCTGTGCTGCTGTGAGGCCAGATGTTCTAGTTGTGGGAGTTTTATGCTTCCAGTAGTTCCAAACAGGCTGTCAGATTTTGTGCGTTTAAATTAACTTTTTTGAGGAGTAGTGTAGAAAGCGGTCAACAGCAAAGGTACAGAGCAGGCTGGTTGAAGCAGAAATATCCTGCAGTACTTGGCATGCCTGTTTCTTTCATTATACTTTATCAGGCTGAAGGTAGACCATAGTTGTCAACCTAATTCACGTTTGTATAGCACCGTGCCTCTTACAAAGCACTTGCTTAAATTGGATCATCTCAAGTGTATAGTCTCTGGGAAAAGATTTGCCAAAACCATTGTCCTCCCAGAGATGAATGGTTCAGTGTCGTGTTGGTGATGAGTAGCCCCCAGGAGAAGCCCACGACCATGGGGCTGGTGCCAGACAGTCAGATGCATGGTGCAGTATTAAGAGCATATGTTAGTCTCTCAGCTGTGTCAAACTCTTTGTGACCCCATGGACTATTGCCTGCCAGGCACTCCTGTCCATGGGATTCTCCAGGTGAGAATTTGGGAGTGGGTTGCCACTTCCTTCTCCAGGGGATCTTCCCAACCCAGGGATCAAACCTGGGTCTCCCACATCACAGGCAGATTCTTTACCATCTGAGCCACCAGGGAAGCCCAATTGAGATCTTAGACCTCCCCCACTGTCTGTCATGGAACAGGGGCTTGCCTCATACTTGCTGTAATTCTTGGTGCCTCAGTGTCATCATCTGTAAAATGGGGTTAATAATCGCCATGCTTTCCAGGGCTCCTGTAACAATTGAATGGGTTTATAAATGACAAGCGTTTAGAGCAATTTCTGGCCCGTGGGGAGGCTCCCATGCGCGTCAGCTCTCAGTATCGCTGGACGTGAAGTGACCTGCCAGTTCCTCTTCTCCTCCTCAATGTTTTAGTTAGAGTGTTAGAAAATTTCTCCTTAGAGTCCTTCCCTTGGATATATAATTTTTAACACTGTTGAGGAATAGAACCTATGAGAATTCGATGAAAAGTGTAGGCCCTTTCTCCAGAACAACAGTTAAATTCACCAGCATACTCAGTTTTGCTTATAACGCTGCTGCTGAGTCATTTCAGTCGTGTCCGACTCTGTGTGATCCCATAGATGGCAGCCCACCAGGCTCCTCCATAAGAGTAGTGGAGTGGGGTGCCATCAGCTTCTCCATTTGCCTATAATATAGGGGGTTTATAGACTCTCGGGGCTTCCCTGGTGGCTCAGTGGTAAAGAATCAACCTGCAATGCAGGAGCTGCAGGAGACTTGGGTTCAGTCCCTGGGTTGGGAAGATCCCCTGGAGAAGGAAATGGCAACCCACTACACTATCCTTACCTGGGAAATCCCATGGAGAGAGGAACCTGGCGGGCTAGAGTACATAGGGTTGCAAAGAGATGGACACGACTGAAGTGACTCAGCATGCATGCATGCACATATATTCCTGAGGTCCAGATCAAGGATCTCCAGGTCAGAGTATTTGGTTTCCAGATTAAATTGTCCCTGGTTGAACCATTCCATTAAGCTACCAATCCCTGTTTCCATGCAGGTATGTGCTATGTGACCCCTCATATCTAGAAGGGCTTCCAGAGTATTGCCCCCACCCTCCAGGGATATGCAGGAGCAGCTTGGAGTATTAATAGATGGAGGAGACAGAGGCAAGGAATAAGTGTCACCAAAGAGCAGCTTTCCCAGCATAATCACTCTCCTGGGACGCTCTCCTCACCACCTTCCAGCTGCCTTGCTCTCCTTGGGAGCCGGGAAAAGTCTGACACTGTCTCCCCTTCTGCCTTCTCCCATGTTCAGTCATTTCTCCCTGTGGTCAGCCATCTGCTGAGAAGCCCTGAGAGGGAGTGTGACATCCCTGTGAAGATGAAGATCTGAGCACATCGTAGCAGGGGCCGGAGAGTGATCTGACAGAGTTACACTACAGACAGCAGAACTGTCATTGGTTGTCAATGTGTCTATTTCAAAACACAATCAAAACAGTCTCCAGGTATCCCAACTTCCCAGAGAGATGAAAAAGAATCTTTCAGTACGAAAGCTTGTTACATCTCAAAGAAAGCACGCGGGTGTTTCCCAAGGACATGGGGGAATTCGGAGTCACAGAGCTACACAGTATGGGGTGTCTTTGACGTCTTCTCCCATCACAGTTGCATGAGCCTGGAGATTTCTGCTTTGCGTCCCTTCCTCTTCTGCTGCTTCCGAGGGTGGGGCGGGGTGGTGTGTGATGGGCAGTGTTTGGCTTGCGGAGGTAGCAGCCCTGTCGTTTGGACCCAGATCCTCTCTGTAAAGGAAAACGCTGATTCTCCATATTTTCTCAGCTACTCAAAGAGGATAATAAAAGCTTCCCCCGCCCCTCTTGGGGACTTGGTGAAGATTAATTAGATGCTGCCTGTGAACTGTTTTAAGCTCTGGCAGAAGAAGGTGCTAAGCATTATTTCTAAAGTTAACTTCTTTAACCCATTCTATGAAGTAGGGATCTGCACTCTTGAACTGGAGTTTGGGTAGATAAAATCTATTGTCCAAAGTAAAAGTGAAGCTGAGTGGCAGTGGTCATGGGGCTTTAATGATGGAAATAGTGATGAATTTAATCCATTCGATCCCTGGGTTGGGAAGATCTCCTGGAGGAGGAAATGGCAACCCACTCCACTATTCTTGCCTGGAAAATCCCCACTCCAAAATTCTTGCCTGGACAGAGGAACCTAGCAGACTAGAGTCCATGGGGTTGCAAAACAGTTGGACATGACTGAGCATGACTTTTTATACTGTTCATGGGGTTCTCATATCTCATAAGCTCAGCTATGCAGATGACACCACCCTTATGGCAGAAAGCAAAGAGGAACTGAAGAGACTCTTGATGAAAGTGAAAGAGGAGAGTGAAAAAGTTGGCTTAAAACTCAACATTCAGAAAACTAAGATCATGGAATTTGGCCCCACTTTATGGCAAATAGATGGAGAAACAGTGGAAATAATGACAGACTTAATTTTGGGGGGCTCCAAAATCACTGCAGATGGTGATTACAGCCATGAAATTAAAAGACACTTGCCCCTTGGAAGAAACGTTATGAACAATGTATACAGCATATTAAAAAGCAGAGACATTTCTTTACCAGCAAAGGTCTATCTAGTCAAAGCTGTGGTTTTTCCAGGAGTCACATATGGATGTGAGAGTTGGACTATAAAGAAAGCTGAGGGTAGAAGAATTGATGCTTTTGAACTGTGGTGTTGGAGAAGACTCTTAAGAGTCCCTTGGACTGCAAGGAGATCCAACCAGTCCATCCTAAAGGAAATTGGTCCTGAGTGTTCATTGAAAGGACTGATGCTGAAGCTGAAACTCCAACATTTTTGCCACCTGATACGAAAAACTAACTCACTGGAAAAGACCCTGATGCTGGGAAAGTTTGAAGGCGGGAGGAGAAGGGGATGACAGAGGATGAGATGGTTGGATGGCATCACCGACTTGATGGATATGAGTTTGCATAATCTCCAGAAGTTGGTATTGGACAGGGAAGCCTGGCGTGCTGCAGTCCATGGGGTCGCAAAGAGTCAGACACAACTGAGCAACTGAACTGAGCATGCATGTGCTTTCATCCATTTGCTTCAAATGGGGTACCTTTTTATAAACTGTGGGTGCTGGTTGAACAAACCTATGGGAGAGAGGCAGATTAGGCCCTGGGTCAGAGCCAGCAGACTCTGGCTGAGACTTCTTGTCTCGGGTTGGTGAGGAAGGGAAGGGGTGTCATGATTGAAACTACAAATGGAGGTTTCTGCCTGAATTCTTGCAAGGCAGAGGGACAGACGGAAACACCCAGCTTGGAAAAGTCACCTCTCCTTCTTGGTCAGGCCAAGTGTCCAAGCTCAGAAGTAAGCTTGTGGTTGGAGCAATGTGTCCTAAGTTTTTCCAGGGTGTGGTGACTCCTGGTGTGAGAAGGGTCTTCTCATGTCTTGTGAACTTCTGGGGTGTCTTGTACACTTCCAGAGAGAAGCATAATTTGATATCTCTTTTAAACAGAGAACAAAGTCTTGAATCAAGAAAAATTTCATGTATTCATTGAATAAATATTTACGGAGCATCTACAATTAGTCACAGTTTTAAGTGCTTGGGATACAGATGTGATCAAGATAATCAAGGTCCCAGTTCCCTGGGAACTTGCACTCTAGCAGGTGAGATAGTCAATACACAAGTCAAACAAATTCCCCTGTTTGTCTACACTGGAATGTAAGTTCTACAAGGGCAAGGTTTTTAAATTTTTAAAAAATCTGTTTTGTTCATTGCTGTGTTCTCAGCACCTAGAATAGGACCTGATAGCTAGATGTTAGACGCTCAATAAGTATTTGCTAACTAAGGGAACGAAAAAGGTAATTCCAGATAGTGATAAGTACAGTGGAGGAAGTGTACTGTCAAAGTGTAGGTGGGAGATGAAGACAGGGCGAGCAAGAGGTGGGAGATGCAAGGTCTTACAGGCTTTGGTAAGAGACGGCTGGATGGCATCACCGATTCAATGGACATGAGTCTGAGTGAACTCCGGGAGTTGGTGATGGACAGGGAGGCCTGGTGTGCTGTGATTCATGGGGTCGCAAAGAGTCGGACACGAACTGAGCGACTGAACTGAACTGAACTCAACTGAAGAGTCTGGGTAAGAGCAGTGGGTTTTAAGCACAGGAAATGTGCAGCTTATTTTATTTATTTTCTCCAGAAGCACCGTGGAGCATGTGGGATCTTAGTTCCCCAACCAGGGATCAAGCATCTGTCTCCTGCATCCCTGCATTGAAAGCAAAGAGTCTTAACCACGGGACCACCAGGGAGACCCCTAGTTTATATTTTAAAAAGACCTTTGAAGTACTGGTAAGGAAAGGACAGGAAGGGGGAGAGTGGAGAGGCAGAGAAACCAGTTAGAAAGCTGTTTTGGTGGTGGAGACCACAGGTGGCGATGGCTGGTCCCAGGCAGATGGCTGGGGATGTGGTAGGAAGCAGTTGGGTTCCAGATGTGTTTCAGAGGTTGAGCCAGTGGCGTTTGTTTGTGAACTGAGTGTGGGAATGAGGCAAAGGGAAGAGCCAGAGATGACTCTGGGTGTTTTAGCTCCGTGAGTATATAGATGATGATGCCATTAACCAAGGGATGAATGTGGAAGCTTCTGGAATGCGGGCCCCCGAGGTGGATGAGATTGGGCAAGGTGGGAGTAGGAAAGCCCTGAAGTCAGTTCTTCTGAGATGTGTATTGAGCAGCTGAGGCATTTTGGTCAGACATATAGAGGAGTAGCAGAAGGACTGGGTGAGCACATCACAGGGCTGAGAAAGATCTAAACGTCGGAATCACACAATTTTTTTCAGTTTTGTTGAGATATAACTGACAAAATTCTAAGATGTTTGCAGTGTACACTGTGATGATTTAATCCATGTATACATTGTGAGAGGATACCTCCCATTATTAATTGCCGTATTTTTCACCTTATTTGTTAGTTTATGTGTTTTTCTGAGAGCAGTGAAGTTCTGCTCTGTCAGCAAGTTTTGCTTATAGGGTCCAGTGTTATCAGTCGAAGTCACCACGTTTCACCCTGGATCCTCAGACTTCATTCCTCTTACAGCTGACAGTTTATGCCCTTTAACTGACTTCTCCTCATTTTCCCCACCTCTGGCCTGGCAACCCCTTTTCTGCTCTCTGTTTCTGCAGTTTGATTTCTCATTTAAATTCCACAAGTACGCGCTACTGTGAAGGGTTTGTTTTTCTCTATATTTCACTTAGCATGATGTCCTCAAGTTCATTGCATATTGATATAAATGGCAGAATTTCCTGCTTTCTTATGGTTGAATTGCATCCCATTCAGTTCAGTTCGTCGCTCAGTCGTGTCCGACTCTTTGTGACCCCATGAATCACAGCACGCCAGGCCTCCCTGTCCATCACCAGCTCCCGGAGTTCACTCAAACTCATGTCCATCAAGTCGGGGGTGCCATCCAGCCATCTCATTCTCTGTCGTCCCCTTCTCCTCCTGCCCCTAATCCCTCCCAGCATGAGAATCTTTTCCAGTGAGTCAAGTCTTCGCATGAGATGGCCAAAGTATTGGAGTTTCAGCTTTAGGATCAGTCCTTCCAATGAACACCTAGGACTGATCTCCTTTAGAATGGACTGGTTGGATCTCCTTGCAGTCCAAGGGACTCTCAAGAGTCTTCTCCAACACCACAGTTCAAAAGCATCAATTCTTGCGGCTATCAGCTTTCTTCACAGTCCAACTTTCACATTCATACATGACCACGGGAAAAACCATAGCCTTGACTAGACGGACCTTGGTTGGCAAAGTGATGTCTCTGCTTTTTAATATGCTATCTAGGTTGGTCATAACTTTCCTTCCAAGGAGTAAGCGTCTTTTAATTTCCTGGCTGCAATCAGCATCTGCAGTGATTTTGGAGCCCAAAAAAATAAAGTCTGACACTGTTTCCACTGTTTTTCCATCTATTTCCCATGAAGTGATGGGACCAGATGCCATGATCTTTGTTCTCTGAATGTTGAGCTTCAAGCCAACCTTTTCACTCTCCTCTTTCTCTTTCATCAAGAGGCTTTTGAGTTCCTCTTCACTTTCTGCCATAAGGGTGGTGTCATCTGCATATCTGAGGTTAGAGATATTTCTCCCGGAAATCTTGATTCCAGCTTGTGCTTCTTCCAGCCCAGCGTTCCTCATGATGTACTCTGCGTATAAGTTAAATAAGCAGGGTGACAATATATAGCCTTGACGTACTCCTTTTCCTATTTGGAACCAGTCTGTTGTTCCATGTCCAGTTCTAACTGTTGCTTCCTGACCTGTATATAGGTTTCTCAGGAGGCAGGTCAGGTGGTCTGGTATGCCCATCTCTTTCAGAATTTTCCACAGTTTATCGTGATCCACACAGTCAAAGGCTTTGGAATAGTCAATAAAGCAGAAATAGATATTCTTTCTGGAACTCTCTTGCTTTTCCCATGATCCAGCCGATGTTGGCAATTTGATCTCTGGTTCCTGTGCCTTCTCTAAAACCTGATTGAACATCTGGGAGTTCACTGTTCACATATTGCTGAAACCTGGCTTGGAGAATTTTGAGCATGACTTTACTAGTGTGTGAGATGAGTGCAGTTGTCCGGTAGTTTGAGCATTCTTTGGCATTGCCTTTCTTTGGGATTGGAATGAAAACTGACCTTTTCCAGTCCTGTGGTCACTGCTGAGTTTTCCAAATTTAATGGCGTATTGAGTGCAGCACTTTCACATCATCATCTTTCAGGATTTGAAATAGCTCAACTGGAATTCCATTACCTCCACTAGCTTTGTTCGTAGTGATGCTTTCTAAGGCCCACTTGACTTCACATTCCAAGATATCTGGCTCTAGGTGAGTGATCACACCATCATTATATACATACATATGCATGCACACATGCACACAGACACCAAATCTTAGATTGTTTTCATATCTTGGTGGTTTTGAATAATGCTTCAGCGAACATGGGTGTGTGGATATCTCTTTGAGAATCTGTTTTCATTTCATTTGGATAAATACCCACAGGTGAGATTTGTGGATAATATGGTTGTTCAATTTTTATTTTTTGGGGAATCTGCATAGTCTTTTCCATAGTGGCTACACCAGTGTACATTCCCATCAACAATGTACAAGGGTTCCCCTTTCTCCACATTCTTGCCAACATTTGCTTTTTTGTCTTTTTTACCGACACTCATTCTGACAAGTGTGAGGTGATGTCTCCTTGTGGTTTTGATTTGCATTTTCCTGACGCAAAGATAGGCTCGATAAAGGACAGAAATGGTATGGACCTAACAGAAGCAGAAGATATTAAGAAGAGGTGGCAAGAATACACAGAAGAACTGTACAAAAAAGATCTTCAAGACCAAGATAATCACGATAGCGTGATCACTCACCTGGAGCCAGACATCTTGGAATGTGAAGTCCAGTGGGCCTTAGGAAGCATCACTACGAACAAAGCTAGGGGAGGTGATGGAATTCCAATTGAGCTATTTCAAATCCTGAAAGATGATGCTGTGAAAGTGCTGCACTCAATATGCCAGCAAACTTGGAAACCTCAGCAGTGGCCACAGGACTGGAAAAGGTCAGTCTTCATTCCAATCCCAAAGAAAGGCAATGCCAAAGAATGCTCAAACTACTGCACAATTGTACTCATCTTTAGTTCAGTTCAGTTCAGTTCAGTCGTGTCCGACTCTTTGTGACCCCATGAATCACAGCACGCCAGTCCTCCCTGTCCATCACCAACTCCTGGAGTTCACTCAAACTCATGTCCATCGAGTCAATGATGCCATCCAGCCAACTCATTCTCTGTCGTCCCCGTCTCCTCCCACGCCCAATCCCTCCCAGCATCAGAGTCTTTTCCAGTGAGTCAACTCATCGCATGAGTTGACCAAAGTATTGGAGTTTCAGCTTTAGCATCTTAAAAAGCAGAGACATTACTTTGCCAACCAAGGTCCGTCTAGTCAAGGCTATGGTTTTTCCCGTGGTCATGTATGGATGTGAGAGTTGGACTGTGAAGAAAGCTGATCGCCGAAAAATTGATGCTTTTGAACTGTGGTGCTGGAGAAGACTCTTGAGAGTCCCTTGGACTGCAAGGAGATCCAACCAGTCCATTCTAAAGGAGATCAATCCTGGGTGTTCATTGGAAGGACTGATGCTAAAGCACTCATCTTACATGCTAGTAAAGCCATGCTCAAAATTCTCCAAGCCAGGCTTCAGCAATATGTGAACCGTGAAATTCCAGATGTTCAAGCAGGTTTTAGTAAAGGCAGAGGAACCAGAGATCAAATTGCCAACATCCACTGGATCATGGAGAAAGCAAGAGAGTTCCAGAAAAAACAACTATTTCTGCTTTATTGACTATGCCAAAGCTTTTGACTGTGTGGATCACAATAAACTGTGGAACATTCTGAAAGAGATGGGAATACCAGACCACCTGACCTGCCTGTTGAGAAACCTGTATGCAGGTCAGGAAGCAACAGTTAGAACTGGACATGGAACAACAGACTGGTTCCAAATAGGAAAAGGAGTACGTCAAGGTTGTATATTGTCCTCCTGCTTATTTAACTTATATGCAGAGTACATCATGAGGAAGGCTGGGCTGGAAGAAGCACAAGCTGGAATCAAGATTGCCGGGAGAAATATCAATAACCTCAGATATGCAGATGACACCACCCTTATGGCAGAAAGTGAAGAGGAACTCAAAAGCCTCTTGATGAAAGAGAAAGAGGAGAGTGAAAAGGTTGGCTTGAAGCTCAACATTCAGAAAACGAAGATCATGGCATCTGGTCCCATCACTTCATGGGAAATAGATGGAGAAACAGTGGAAGCAGTGTCAGACTTTATTTTTTTGGGCTCCAAAATCACTGCAGATGCTGATTGCAGCCAGGAAATTAAAAGACGCTTACTCCTTGGAAGGAAAGTTAGCATATTAAACCTAGATAGCATATTAAAAAGCGGAGACATCACTTTGCCAACCAAGGTCCGTCTAGTCAAGGCTATGGTTTTTCCCGTGGTCATGTATGAATGTGAAAGTTGGACTGTGAAGAAAGCTGATCGCCGAAGAATTGATGCTATTGAACTGTGGTGCTGGAGAAGACTCTTGAGAGTCCCTTGGACTGCAAGGAAATCCAACCAGTCCATTCTAGAGGAGATCAGTCCTGGGTGTTCATTGGAAGGACTGATGCTAAAACTGAAACTCCAATACCTTGGCCACCTACTGTGATGAGTTGACTCACTGGAAAAGACTCTGATGCTGGGAGGGATTGGGGGCAGGAGAAGGGGCCGACAGAGGATGTGATGGCTGGATGGCATCACCAACTTGATGCACATGAGTTTGGGTGAACTCCGGGAGTTGGTGATGGACAGGGAGGCCTGGTGTGCTGCAATTCATGGGGTTGCAAAGAGTCGGACACCGCTGAGCGACTGAACTGAACTGAACCGAACCGATGGTTAGGGATGTTGAGCAACTTTTCATTATCTTTTGGCCATTTGAATATCTTTTTGGAAAAAATGTCTGGTTCCTCTGCTCAGTTTTTAATAGGACTGTTGGAGTTTTCTTACTTTTGAGTTGTATGAGTTTTTATACCTTTTGGATATTAACTCCTTATCAGATATATAATTTGTAAATATTTTTTTCACATGTTATGGGTTACCTTTTCAATTGTTGATGGTTTCCTTTTCTGTCCAGGAAATTTTTAGTTTATGTAATCCCACTTGTTGATTTTTGCTGAAGCTGCTTTTTTGCTTTTGACATCAAATCCAAGAGAAAAAAAAAATCACCGTTAAGACCAAAATCAAGGAAATACCCCCATGTTTTCTTCTAGAAGTTCCATGGTTCCAGACCTTACCTTCACATCTTTAATGCATTTGGAGTTGATTTTTGTGTATGGTATAAGGTAGGGGTCCAGTTTCTTTCCTTTGCATATGACTAATTTTCCCAAGATCTTTACTGAAGAGACTTTCCTTCCTCCACTGTATATTCTTGGCTCCTTTGTCATAAGTTAATTTACTCTTAACATTTGAGTTTAATTCTGGGCTCTCACTCTGCTCCATTGGTATATAGCCTGTTTTTATGCTAGTATTGTACTATTATGATTACCATAACGCTGTAATATAGTTTGTAATCAGAAAGTGAGATGTTTTTCAGCTTTGTTCTTCTTTCTCAACGCTGCTTTGACTACTACTTTTTCATTTGTGGTTCCTTACAAATGTTAAGATTATTTTTCTATTTATGTGAAACATGCCATTAGAATTTTGATAGGCATTGCCTTGAATTTGTAGATTGCTTTGGGTATTATGAATATTTTAGCAATGCTAATTATTCCAATCCATTACCATAGAATATCTTTCCACTTATTTGTGTCTTCTTCAATTTCTTTCATCAGTGTCTTATAGTTTGTTTCCTTGGTGAAATTTGTTCCTAATTGTTTTATTCCTTTTGATGCCTGTAAGTGAGACTATTTCCTATTACCATATAGAAATGTGACTGAATTTTGAATATTAATTTTTTTATTGTGGAACTTTACTGAATTAATTTACTAGTTCTAACAGATTTTTTTTTTTTTTTGGTGATGTCTTTAGGCCTTTCTATGCATAACACCAGGCCATCAGCAAATAGAGACAATTTTACTTCTTCCTTTTCAATTTGGATGCCTTTTATTTATTTTTCTTGTTTAATTGCCCTGGCTAGGCCTTTCATTACTATGTTGAACAAGAGTTGAGAGAATGTGTGTCCTTGTCTTGTTCCTGATTTTAGAAGAAAAGCTTTCAGCTTTCTTCCATTAAATATGATGTGGATTTGTCATATATGGTCTTTATTATGCTGAGGTATGGGCTTCGCAGGTGGCTCAGTGGTAAAGAATCCACCTGCCAAAGCAGGAGACCCAGGAGATGAGAGTTTAATCCCTCCTGAGTTGGGAAGATCCTATGGAGGAGTTGGCAACCAGCTCCACTATTCTTGTCTGGAGAATCCCATGGAGAGGCGCCTGACAGACTATGGTCCACAGGGTTGCAGAGAGTTGGACATGACTGAGGACAGCATGCTCGCATGCTGAGGTACATTCCCTCTATACCTGGTTTGTTTAGAGAAAAAATTATTGAACTTGAATTTTGTTAGATGCTCTTTCTGCAACTGTCAAGATGCTGACATAATTTGTATCCTTTATTTTGTTAATATGTTTTATCACAGTATTGATTTGCAGATGTTGAGCCATCCTTGCATCCCTAGAATAAACCCCACTTAATCATTGTATTTGATTCTTTTAATGTATCGTTGAATTCATCTTGCTAATATTTTGTTGAGGATTTTTTACATCTGTATTCATCAAGGATATTGGCCTGTCCCTTTCTTTTTTGTAGTGTCCTTGTCTGACTTTGTCATTAGGATAAAGCTGGTCTCACAAAATGAATTTGGAAATTTCCCTCCTCTTCTATTTTTGAGAGTTTGAGAAGAATTGATGTTAATTGTTTATTAAATGTTTGGTTGGTACATCTGGTTTGGAATTTTCTTGGTTGGGAGGTTTTTTTTTTTTCTTTCTTCTTTCTTTCATCTTATTTTATTGAGACCAAGCTTTACATGCGATTGGTTGATTTATTGGTTTATTCTTGATTGGTTTCTCTAAAAGTTTGTCTATTTTGTTTATCTTTTTTTAAGCTTTTACTTTCATTGATCTTTTTTTAGATTTTTTAAAAAAATATTTAGACATTAAAGGACATTAGAACTTCTTTAGGATTTTTAAACCAAAGAGCTTAACTTGCTCTCTCTGCTTTTAAAAGACAAGGTATCTTTTCTCTAAGTGGAAACTTTTAAAAAGCCTGCCATAGAAGATAACTGTTCTCCTGACTCCAAGTCCAGATCTTCTATATTTGGCTGCACTTTTCCATGCTTGTCCAGATATGCTTACAAAGGCAACAAAATATGTCTCACTCCAAACCACTGGAGATTTGGTCGAGATTCATTCTTTTGACCTTATATTTCATTATTCATAAAGAACAAAGCCCATGGGAGAAAAGCACAGTAGGATATTTTTAAGCCCCACTAATTCTTAAGACTTTAGTGGAACAAAGTTTACATTCTTTCTTTGGAGTCACTTTTGTTGGGTAGATCTCTTCTGGAACTGGATCATGAAGATTACAAGGGTGAGAAACGGGACAAGGTCTAGGGAGAAGCTCCATTGAGAAGAGAGGGCCTTGTACGGTTGTTTCAGTGAGGCCTATTGAATCTGTACTGTGTGGTCATTTTTCCTAGATTTGCCTGTCTAATACCATCTATGGACATTTTCAGTGCCTTAACTTCCTGTTGGTATTGACAAATTTTGCTAAGACACTATGTCTTCCTACTTCTGCTTCTGGGAAATACTGCATGTTTCTTTGAGATGGGGATCATTCAGAAAGGCCTGAGTCTCCTTCCAGGTGAGACGTTCATAAAGGCTGGATAGATCCCTCCACCCTGCTGCCCTCTTACTCCCCAGTCCAGACATAATCCGGGGGACTGCTAGCAAGAGCGTATTGTATCATGGTTCTTTTCCTCGGTTAACTGCAAACCACCAGCAATCCCCTAAGCTCTGACGGGTGGCTTTGCACATTGTGGGTTGGAGAGAAATCTCCAGGAAATAACTGCCAATCAGGTGGTCACCTGCACCGCTAACACTCCCTGAGAGCCAATGAAAGCTGCAAGCGTTTTCCTCAGTGTGTATATGGCCACAAAAATTGTGTGCTGATTTTAGAAGCCAGTGGAATACTATCTAAGCCTTGAAATACTATCTCCAGAACCTCCAGGGTGCATGGATGCCAGATTAAGACTCCCTGAAGGAAGCTGGACCCTATAGGCCATCAGTGTTTTGAAGCCAGTCACTGGTGGTTGCCACCAAGCTAGCCTATCGAAGCCTCACAAACCAGGCCAGCATGGACCTCAGAAAACAGTGACTGAACATGGCAAAGTCGTTCACGTCTTCCCTGACCTTCAGTTTCCTCAACCACAAAATAGGGGAAATAATAATAACTCCTACTTAGCTCAAGGGGTTATTGTGGTCATCAAATTGTTTTTAAACAGTTACATGTTAATCAAGAATGAAAAACCCAAATGCCTCTCAGGGTGGGGGTAAGGGGCAGGCAAGTAACAAAAATCTGTTGCTTAGGGCCAGATGTCAATAATAGAGAATGGTGAGCTTGTGACACACTGAGACGTGCATTGTGTGAGATTCAGATTTTATGAAATAATGTGCAGCCTTAAAGGACATCTGTGGGCTGAATTTGGCTTTGGGCTGCAAGTTTAGATTTCAAAAAAATGAAAAGCTGGGCACTCTATTAACTGATGTGTGTATGTTTGGGGGTGGGTGGTTCCAGATGGGACCACCAAGGCTGATTTTTATGTTTATGTGCCTAGCCTAGGAGACTGATAATTTAGTATGGTTTGGAGGGGTTGTCTTTCAAATATCTCCCTCTTAGGCCTTCTAGGAACTGAAATCTTAACACTAGGGTGTAGGGACTTGGGGGGAGGGGGAACAGTGATGATTAAGAGTTTAATGGTTCTCATTAAAATGCAAATATGTTATCTATAATGGAAAACCTATTGATTCTCTTGGCTGTTAACACTTAAGCATCTTAAGACAGTAATCAAAAACCTCTGTAAACTGTCAATATACCCTTTAACTTTAATATTGCTGTTTGATTACCTACTGTGTCTGAGAGACCCTACTAGGGGCTGGGATTAGGTACATGAATACAGCCTTGTCTTGCTTTCAAAGGCTTTTGATTGCAAGGCCCAAGGTGGTGCTTCATTGTTCATTACTGGATACCTGGTACCCCCACAGTGCCCGGAATGTAGTGGGAACTTAAGACAAGAGTGGACCCCAGGCACTGTCATAGCCCTGTGACTTGCACGGCAAATGCCAAGAGTGAGACGTGGTGGGGTCTCTGAGTTTATCAGGAAAGCTCTAGGAGGGAGAGGAGACTGGGGAGATGGATACAGGTTGGGGGAGAGCAAGGGGTGAAGATTGATGGAAGAAGAGGGGATCCTGCTGGGAATCCCTTTCCCTAGCGGATCTGGGAAGCTCGAGTGGTGGTGACCCCAGGAGACGAGGATGTCAATGAGCAGGGGGAGCTGGGGAAGGGCTGGAGTTGGGGTGCCAGCTGGGGAAGAGCTGATGGCAGGATGGCTATAGGGACCCACTGGGGCTGGTGGTGGCCAGCTGAGAAGGCTCTGCTGTGAGGGCGGGGGGCACAGGCCAGGCTGTCAGCGGGCTCCTAGCCTGCGAGGGCGGGGGGCACAGGCCAGGCTGTCAGCAGGCTCCTAGCCTGCGAGGGCAGGGGGCACAGGCCAGGCTGTCAGCGGGCTCCTAGCCTGCGAGGGCTTCCCGCTAGGTCTTACTAGGTGCGCGCAGAGCCACACACACCCGGAGTCCCAGGTGGCCCTGGGCTCTGTGATGTCTGCCGCTGGCCTCATGAGAACGCTCCTTGGGTAGGAGTTAGACACCTTTCCCAAGCCCTTTTCCTTTTTCCTGGCACTTGGAGAAAAAGGTTACCTTCTAATCCTCTTTGAGACTTCAGTGATAATTTTAATAACTGCAGGCTTTTATATTGGTTATTTGCTCCTGATAACAGAGCTGTTAATTGTGTCTCTTATCAACGGCCGTTAGACCAAAATGGTCTGAAAGTGAAGACAGGGATTTCAGGTGTGACTTGGACTCCCTCCCAGGCTGGGCACCTTGACTTCGTTTCAGGTCAGGACATCCTGTTAGATCCTGGAAGTGAGGCTCTAAGCTTGATTCTTATCTGTGCGCAGCCTTAGTGGTTCTTCCTGGTTCCTGCAATCTCACCAACGACCTTTCAGCCTTGTCTCCTTCCGCTTCAACCTGCAGGATGAGAGGCTTCAGTATTTGCAGTTACTGCACAAGCCTGATGTTTTCACACGTGGGGCTACTGAATGATTCCCTTCTTCTTTAGTCTTTAGAAGCCTTGACTTGCTCATTGAAAAAATGAGAGCAATCACGTCTAATTGATAAGCTGCTGTGAGGAGGTGTGGAATGGTTGAAAGAGCATGGATCTCGGAGTCAGATGGACAAAGCCTGTGATTCTTCTCTCCCATTTACCACATCACTCTGTAGTCTTGGGTTATTAACAAGATCTCAGTTTTCCTCAACTGGCAAATTCACATCATCATGGTGACCTTCACTTGACACATACAAGCTTGGATAAGCACACTCCTTTTCTTCCTCATCCATATGGCTCATCCAAGTCTCAGCTCCTTGTGAACATGTTAGGAAGACTCATCATGGTGTCTTATCTCTCACTTTCCCTGGGCTCTCAAAACACTACAGAACTTGGCGGATCTCCCGTGCTCTCCTTTCCGTTAGCCTTTCTTGCAAAATGAACACTTCTCTCTCTCTCATCCCACTCTTCCAAGAAGTCGGCCTCCAATACCAAGAGGTATTGGGAGGAAAACGATCTGATTAAATTGATTCATATTAATGTGCTAAGGAATGATCCACCTCTCGGCTTTATAGGAGTATTTGCATTTTCTAATGGAATTCCTATTCAATGGCAGAATCACCTTGGTAAGATTTCTGGCCGGAGGACAAAGGAAAGTATAGGATTTCAGGCATTATGGATGAGGCAATGGTGTTAAGATTGGAAAGGTGTTGAGGTTGGTCAATTGGGCAGCTCCCGCGACACCTGCAGTGTCTTGCACTGAAATCTGCCGCTGGGTGAGATGTGAACAAAGAGCACAGCTATTCGAGAGCTAAATCTAGAGGGAGATGCTATCTGTCTGTATCCAAGTGCAATTCATTCAAAGATCTGAAGGATTAAGTTCTGGCCTGCTGTTAAAATTATTGTTTAGAATTTGCATGGCCCATTTTATTTTCAGAGTTCTTTTTATTCATTAATTAGTTATTCATTTATTTAATGCAGTTTTTAATTGTGTGCTTATTCCATCTTGCAAAGGTGGAATTATTCAGAGGAACATTTAAAAGAAATTAACAGTATGACAGGGCTTATAATTGTGCTTTAATCTTAAATTAATATCCCTCCCATTTTCACGTTACCAGGACAATTATCCCGAACGGTACCAGAAGCAGGAAATTATGTATTGCCCTATATATGGCATTCCCTCCCGGAGAACACACCATTTATCACAGCTTTTTAATCTCCTCCGTGTGCAATGGAAGATAAAACATCTCCACAATATTTCAGGGTTTGGAGAAGATTAAAGCCCTACAAACACTGTGTTTGTTTCCCCCATTTCCTCTGCTGTATCTAACTGGGTCAGAGTTTCAGTGGGTTTAGATATACCTGTGGGCCTCCCTACTGGCTCAGTATAGAGCCCTGCAGCCAGTGCAGGAGACTGGGGTCTGATCTCTGGGTAGGGGAGATCCCCTGGAGAAGGAAATGGCAACCCACTCCAGTATTCTTGCCTGGGAAATCCCATGGACAGAGGAGCCTGGTGGGCTACAGTCCATGGGATGGCAAGAGTCAGACACGACTTAGCGACTAACAACAACAACAAGACACACTTGTAGGAACGTGGTTGTTTACTGGGGGTTTCCGGGGACCCTCTGAAAAAGTCATGTATGCAAACCCAGCAGGACGAACTGGAAGCATGGAGGTATTTCTTAATATTTTCTTCTCCCATAACTTCTTTATCAGTGCTAATAGAACGTGCCTGTGACATTTGCTGGATTAAGAGTAAAGAGGGCAAAGCCAGCACGTAGATCCTTGGACTGGTTGTGGATTTCCTTTTTCTTAGAAAAGAGACCCTCACTGTAGGCTCTGGCCCTCAAATGGAAGAGCTGTGCCTACCTTGTCTACTCTCAGAGGAGGCCCGAGAAAGATGCTTTGAGACCCTGGAGAACAGTCTACTGGAAACTGTCTTCGTCAGGGACCTCCTGAGAAACAGAACCAATAGTGTAAACCAATATAAATAGGAACCCTGTAAACCAATATTTGTATAAATTGGCTCATACCACTGTGGGAGCTGTGAAGTCCAATGTCTGTAGGGCAGTCTGGATACTCAAATAAGAGTCTGAAGTTTGTCAGCCCAAGGCAGAATGTCTATGTTTCAGTCTAAAGGCAGAATTTCTTCTTTTAGGGGAAACCTCAAGTCTTTGCTCTTAAGCCTTTCAACTGATTGGATATGGCCCTCCCATATGGAGGATAATCTGCTTTTACCTTATGTCAACTAATTATGACAAATGATCTCAGCCAAAAGCCTAAGTGATAAAAGTCAACTGATTGTAAATGTTCAGTTCAGTTCAGTTCAATCATATCTTAAAAAAAAATTTCCAGTAACACCCTGGTGAGCATTTGACCTAACAACTAAGCATCATAACCCAGCCAAGTTGGCACATATAACCGCCCAGCACTGAGAACCAAGCATCTTGCTCATTGTGGGGTCTGCAGTGCCTTCCTCACGTGACAAGCAGGGAACTCAAAAGCTGCCTGTCACCCTGACTACACCTGGTGAGCTTGTGTCATTGGCAGTTTCCTGCATTAAACTGATTCCCTCCTTTGGAGAAAAGCTCAGCGTGGCCCTTTTGCAGGAGGGCCAAGGTTTCTTTCTGTGTACCTTTTCCCTCTCTTTGGCATCACTGTCCCTCTTCCTAACTCAACATTCCTGACCTCTCACACTGGGACAAGGGCATTTCCACAATAGCAGTTTTGAAAATAGCAGTCTTTCATCTGCATGGAATACACACCAGAAAAATGTACAAACCATAAGAGCACAGCTTGATGAGTTTTCACCTTCATGGAACCAGTCCCAGACCCAGAAAGCGGGCGTTCTCAGTCCTCAGAAGCCCCCTTGGTGTTCCACCCTGGTCACTACTCCTGACCCTTGAGGGCGACCTCTATACTGACCTGGAGCAATACACGTGAATTTAACCTTTGCGTTCCACATAAGGAGAGAGCACGGTACGTCTCCTTGCACCACAGCCTCGTTTCTTGTGGGGAAATGCCGTGATGGGAATGCTCTGGGCGCCAGTCCTCCTCTTCCAGCTCTCCTTGCATGGCACACAGCGGCGGCTCCATTGCACGCGGGACATTGTGCCAGCGACTGTGGGCACACAGTAGCCTAAAGGATGTTACAGACAGCAGCCGATGGGGACTCCAGAGAGGCGCCTCTGTTGCCTCAGAACTGGCTTCAGCCCCGAGTCTGTCCTCTCCCAAGTGCCCCTCCAAGTGTGGGCAGCCCTCTGGCCTGCCCGGTGGAGAAAGGGAGCCCGTACTGCTCTCTCAAGCTCCCCTTTCCTGGTGGAGCACGGGCTGGGACCTTCTGACCCGCTGTTCTTGCCTCTCAGAGCCCTCTTGGCTGTTTGTCTGTTTCCTGATAGCCTAGGACTAAACAACAGCAGCTTGCTGATGGTAAGTGCTGTGGATGGTAACGATTTGCCACACCACCTCCCTGATCGGGTGCTTGTACCTGAATGTCATCGGGTGCAGGGCAGTCGGCTCTGGTAGGATGACCCGTGGGGCTTGTTTGCCTCCCTCTCCTTCAGTGGCTTCTTGCCTCCACCAGACCCTCACAGAGGCCATCACCCAGTGCTGAGTCCGCGTGTCCTTCTCTATGACACGGCTCTTGATCATAGATATTAGTTCCTTCCACACCCCCAAGAACTCCTGATGCCTGCACTGTCACGGCCAGAGGACCTTTCCCTCCTGGGATCTTGCCCATGCAAGACTCCCATTCCTAAAATGACCCTTTTCTTCCCTCACCCATCACCTCCGCTGTGCGTCTCTCCTCACCCACCTCTCCGCAGCCCACCCGTCTCTTCATTCTACCTGCGAGACGTCCATGTGTCTGGACCATTTTTCTGGTTCTCTTGCCACCAGCCTCATCCGCTCCCTTTTTGCTTCCATCTGGGGTGCTGAAAATGCGACCCTTCTCGCCTCATAGCTGTCTGTACCCATAGTCCCTCCATCATCACTGGAGGTGCTATTCAGTCAGCCTTCCACCGCTGCTCAGAGCCTCTGGGGCAAGGTGCACTTGTCGGTGGGGCATCCAAGCCCGCTGAGCCTTGTCCCCAGGAACTCATCTCAGCGGAGATCCTGCGATTTCCGCAGGCACCCTTAGCCCCAGCTCAGCCTTTGCCTCTTTTGCTGCTTTTGCTGCTGCCGCTTCTGCGGCACTAAACGTTCCAGCACTGGATGGGTGAGTGGGATCACAGAGATCACTCTCATCAAGTGTCTTGGTACTTCATGCCCATCACACAGCCCCTTGGCTTGGGGAGCCTTTCCTGATGTTCCCTGAAGGAAGTGATCTTTCCCTTCTTGAACTCCATGGCATTTATCACCTGTGCAGTTCTTACCTTATTCAGAATTAATTTTATATCTGAGTGTTTAACCTCCCTGTGTTTGACAGAGTCACGCTCCCCACACCCACTAAAGACATCCATGTCCTAATCCCTGGGCTGGACTGTGATGTTACAAGGCAAAGGGGAATGAAAGTTGCAGACAGAATTGAGATTCCTAATCAGCTGATCTTGAGATGAGGAGATAATCTTGGATTATTCACATGAGCTCAGTGTAAAAACAAGGATCCTTAAAAGGATAAATGAAATCTCTCAGTCGTGTGTGACTCTTTGCGACCCCATGGACTGTAGCCCACCAGGATCCTCCGTCCATGGGATTCTCCAGGCAAGCGCACTGGAGTGGGTTGCCGTTTTCTATTCCAGGGGATATGTCTGGCCCAGGGATTGAACCCGCATCTCCCGTGTCTCCTGCACTGACAGGCAGCTTCTTGACCACTGTGCCATCTGGGAAACCTTGCAGACAGCCTCTAGGAGCTGAAAAGGTAAGGACATGGATGCTTCAGGAGGGAACCCAGCCCTGATGACACCTTTGATTTCAGCCCAGTGTGGTCTGCCCTAGAATTACAAGACAACAAATTTGTGCTGTTTCAAGCCACTTTTGTGTAATTTTTAATAGCATCAACAGAAAAGTAATGCTCTCCCAGCTAACATTTGGTCACGCAGAGGGCAGAAGACGCTCCTTGTGCTTCTTCCCGGGCCCCGTGCAGTATAGCTCACTGCCGTGTACGTGTTGCGGGCTCAGAAGATGTTTGCTCTGTGGCTGCAGACTAGTTCCAGGAAACTAAGGTGCACAAAGCCAGCCTTTGTGCTTCCCTGTCACCCCCTCAGAGCCCAGTGATGCCCTCCTGGGCTCTCATCCTGGCCCCTCATTACCAACATTTTCTGTGCCCCATTCCTGATCTTACGTAATTTCTGTTAATAGATGATATTTTAAGGTGGAAAACTTCCTGGGAATATTTAGACTTAAAAGAGTAGCCCTAGAGCTGTAAACACATCCACACCTAAAAGCATTAAGCCATAATGGTGGAAGAAGTAGGCTGTGAACCAGCTTGCTTGTCTGTGGCCTTGAACCAGCTTCCTGTGGGGTTGTTGTTTCTCCTTGCCCATTTCTACTCTGATGGACAAGAAATCAGAGGATGTGGGTCCTAAACTTGGTTTTTCTACCAACTTCCCAGGTATCTTCCTGACCTTGAGGAACAGGTTAATAAGTTCTCCCTTCCTCACAGGCCATCTCCTGTTTGACTACTTTCAATTTACCTTGATTCATGGACCTAACATCCCAGGTTCCTATGCAATATTGTTTACAGCATCAGACTTCCATCACCGGCCACATCCACAACTGGGCATTGTTTTTGCTCTGGCTCAACCTCTTCATTCTTTCTGGGGCTATTTCTCCACTCTTCTCCAGTAGCATAGGGTACCTGCTGACCTGGGGAGTTCATCTTTCAATGTCATTTCTTTTTACCTTTTCATGGGGTCCTCAAGGCAAGAGTACTGAAGTGGTTTGCCATTCCCTTCTCCAGTGGACCACATTTTTGTCAGAACTTTCCACCATGACCCATCGTCTTTGTTGGCCCTACATGGCATGGCTCAGAGTTCCATTGAGTTAGACAGGGCTGTGATACAAGTGATCAGTTTGGTTAGTTTTCTGTAATTCTGGTTTCAATTCTGTCTGTCCTCTGATGAATAAGGATAAGAGGCTTGTGGAAGCTTCCTGATGGGAGGGATTGGCTGTGGGAGAATCTGGGTCTTGCTCTGATGGTCTCAAAGAAAGACAATGTCAAGGAATGCTCAAACTACTGCCCAATTGCACTCATCTCACACACTAGCAAAGTAATGCTCAAAATTCTCTAAGTCAGGCTTCAACAATACATGAACCATAAACTTCCAGATGTTCAAGTTGGTTTTAGAAAAGGCAGAGGAACCAGAGATCAAATTGCCAACATCCGCTGGATTATTGAAAAAGCAAGAGAGTTCCAGAAAAACATCTACTTCTGATTTATTGACTATGCCAAAGCCTTTGACTGTGTGAATCACCACAAACTGTGGAAAATTCTTCAAGAGATGGGAATACTAGAACACCTGATCTGCCTCTTGAGAAATCTATATGCATGTCAAGAAGCAACAGTTAGAACTGGACATGGAACAACAGGTTGGTTCCAAATAGGAAAAGGAGTACATCAAGGCTGTATATTGTCACCCTGTTTATTTAACTTATATGCAGAGTACATCATGAGAAATACTGGGCTGGAAGAAGCACAAGCTGGAATCAAGATTGCTGGGAGAAATATTAATAACCTCAGATATACAGATGACACCACCCATATGGCAGAAAGCAAAGAAGAACTAAAAAGCTTCTTGATGAAAGTAAATGAGGAGAGTGAAAAAGTTGGCTTAAAGCTCAACATTCAGAAAACTAAGATCATGGCATCTGGTCCCATCACTTCATGGCAAATAGATGAGGAAACAGTGGAAACAGTTGCAGACTTTATTTTTGGGGGCTCTAAAATCACTGCAGATTGTGATTGCAGCCATGAAATTAAAGATACTTGCTCCTTGGAGGAAAAGCTATGACAAACCTAGACAGCATTTTAAAAAGCAGAGACATTACTAACAACGGTCTGTCTAGTCAAAGCTATGGTTTTTCCAGGAGTCATGTATGGATGTGAGAGTTGGACTATAAAGAAAGCTGAGTGCCGAAGAATTGATGCTTTTGAACTGTGGTGTTGGAGAAGACTCTTGGGACTCCTTTGGACTGCAAGGAGATCAAATCGGTCAATCCTATTGGAAATGAGTCCTGAATATTCATTGGAAGGACTGAGGCAGAAGCTGCAGCTCCATTCCTTTGGCCACCTGATGGGAAGAACTGACTCATTGGAAAAGACCCTGATGCTGGGAAAGACTGAAGGCAGGAGGAAAACATGATGACAGAGGATGAAATGGTTGAATGGCATCACCGACTCGATGGACACGAGTTTGAGCAACTTCTGGGAGTTGGTGATGGACAGGGAAGCCTGACGTTCTGCAGTTCATAGGGTCTCAAAGTGTTGGACACAACTGAGTGACTGAACCGAGCCTCACAGACTGTAAGCACCAGGCCGTCTCCAGAAATGGGGTGAGGGCTGACCCTGCTTAGAAATTCAGCAAGTGAGACAGTGAGTCCAGAATGTACGCCCCTGTTTGTTTTAATATAAAAGCAACATTCAGGGCTTTCCTGGTGGCTCAGTGGTAAAGAATCCACCTTTTATTGTAGACATGGGTTTGATCCCTGCTCTGGGAAGATTCCACATGCCTGAGGAGCTACTAAGCCTGTGAGCCACAACTTTTGAGTCTCTGCTCTGGAGCCTGGAAGCTGCAACTGCTGAAGCTGTCATCTCAGAGCCTCTGCTCTGCAGCAAGAAAAGCCACAGCAATGAGAAGCTCATGCACTGCAGTAGAGTAGCCCCTGCTCTTCGCAACTAGAGAAAAGCCTGCCCAGCAATGGAGACCCAGCCCTGTCAAAATAAATAAATAGATAAATAAATAAAATAACATTTGCATGGACATTACTGGAAGACACGCATTTATCCTGCGGCTTTCTATACTCCTGGCACATTGAGGTCAAGAATGCCTCAGTCTAGGTGCTTAATTTGGCTGCCTTGCGTCCATTTCAAATGCTGTTGTATTCAAACAAACATGGACACATTCCAGACCCACTGTCTCGTCTGCTACATCTCTGGGCAGGGCCAGCCCTCCCTCACAAGGTGGCCGGAGGTACAGCCAGCGGGGGCTCAGGCTACTGGCCCTGATCTCATTTACACTTTCTTGTACTCCAACCCTGGGATCAGGCAGGTGAAGAGAACCCAGAGCTGGCCGCCCAGACATTCAGCAGGTGAGACGGTGCTCCTCTTGGACAGCCCCGTTTCCCTCTTTTCTTTGCCTGGGGTTAGTTCCTGACCGTCTAGCCTCACAGTCTGGTATGAGGGTCTCTGGTACCTCATCTGCAGTGTGGAGCAACGGGACTTCCCTTTCTGCTCGGACACAGCTGTGTCCTACAGCAGCAGGGGCCGTGGAAGGACTCTGTGGGTCTGGGTCTCCAGTTCTGCCATCAGCCAGCTAGCAATGCCAAGCAGCTTCCCTCGCCTGTATGAGCGAACCATTCCTCAATTAAAAAGAAGGGCTCGGAGCAAGTGAACTTGGAAAATGGGGCAACCAAGACCCCTCCCCAGAATTTTTAAGGACTCCCATCTCCAACAGGAGGAAGCCCAGTCGTCTCACTAGGGCTCACAGAGCCTTTTGTGTGGTCTGGTTTCTTTACTTGGGGGACTTCTTAGTCTCCTTCTCAGATTCCAACTTCTGGTGATAATGAATGCCTTGCAGTTCCCAGAACATGCCATGGTCTCTCTTATTCTCAGAATTTGCAGTCTTAACCCTGCATTTCCTATGCCCTTCCCTGCCTCTCTGCCCCTTTAATTCTTACACACTTTGGGGGGCTCAGCTAACATCTCACTTCCTGAAGTAGTCTTTCTGACCCCGCCCACTCAGATCCTGTTAGGAGCTATTTTCCTGCAAGCCACAGACACTCTGCCTTTATCTCTATTTTGGCACAATTCTAATAGCCTGGTTACTTGTCTGAACCCTGAGCACCCCGCCATTTCTGTAGGCTTCTTCAAGGCAAGATCTGTGATTCGTTCCTTGTGGAATCCCCTGTGCCTAGATGTGTCCTGGCCAATAGGGTTAGCCCCAGGCCACTTGTGGCTATCGAGTGCTTGAAATGGGCACTCTGAATTGAGATGTGCTAGAAGTATAAGGCAGACACTGAGTTTCGAAGATTTTAGTACAAAAAATGAAAAATAATTTTATAGTCTTCATAACTTTTAAAAAATATTGATTATTTGTTGGGAAAGATTGAAGGAGAACAGAGAAGTGGACAACGGAGGAAGAGATGCTTCGATAGTGCCACCGACTCAGTGGACGTGAATTTGAGCAAACTCCAGGAGATAGTGGAGGACAGAGGAACCTGGCGGGCTACAGTCCATGGGGTTGCAAAGAGTCAGACACAACTTAGCAACTGAACAAGAACAAGAACAACAACAATACTTGTTGGAATGATAAGACTTAGGATATACTGAGTGAAATAAAACATACCCCTAATATTAATTTCACTTGTATTTTTTGACTTCTTTGGCTACTGGAAAATTTACAATCACATATGCTGCTGCTGCTAAGTCGCTTCAGTCATGTCCAACTCTGTGTGACCCCATGGACGGCAGCCCACCAGGCTCCCCCGTCCCTGGGATTCTCCAGGCAAGAACACTGGAGTGGGTTGCCATTTCCTTCTCTGACAATCACATATGAGGCTTTGCATTTGTGAGTTGTATCATATCTCCTTTGAACTGTACTGGCCTAGAGTTTATAACCTGGCACATGGGCTGAGTGAATGAATTGGTGGATAGGTCTATGGGAAAGAGAAAGAGTAGGTGACTGTCTTCCAACCTCAGCCTTAGCTTATGTTTCTGTAAGAGCTGACTCTGTTTAAGGCGTGACCCCATGACCCTCTCACGTTGACTGCTCTGAGTTGGGCAGTCTTCCAATAGGCCTGGATCCCCAAGGAATCGGGAAAACTGGGGTGAAATATGTTGCCTAGAGTCTGTGGGCTCAGTCCTGCAGGCACATAGTGCACCTCTCCCACATCTTCAGTCATAAAATATTCACTTGACATCCTCAAGTGGGAACAGGACAGATGCTCATTTTGAAAAATCGCGGCGCCCTTCAATAACCATCAGGGGCATTTGCTCTCATTAGCAGTGGGTGAGGACACTTCTCTTACTGGAAACTTCTCATTTTATATTATCTTGATGTCGTAATTAAGATGTGTTGATTGATTTGGAAACTTTCCAAGGCTCTGTACCCTTGCAGGACAAAACCTCTTTTTTTAAAGACTAACTGGAGCTTTCTTTTGTGTATAGAACTTTGATTTTTTTCCCTCACTCTGTACTTTGTGGGGGTGATTGCGACTGTAATGCCAGATTGGGAAGGGGAGCTGACTAGGCCATGCTGGTCACTGTGAGGAGTCTTTGAACTCTGATTTTTTGGGGAAGATTTAGTGATTGCTTGAAACAACTGTGAGAATAGTGAACACAGTCTTCTGAGGTGCTAAGGCTCTAAATGAGCACAGAAATGCTTGAGTCTGGCTGACATTCTGAAAGCCATATTCTTAGAACACAGAAGATTCAGGTTCTTATAATCACAGCCAGCATTTACATAGTGCATTTATAATTTCAAAGCACTTTCACATGTAGTATCTCATTTGGTCCTTACCTTTTATTGGTGCCTGTTAAACAAATCTCTGATTGAATTGCCTGTACTTAGTGGCTTTGATTTCTTTCTTCTCGCTGTTAAATGTCCTTAATCATGGTTTCAAGGCCCACTATGTTAAAACTGCTCTGTCAAGAGTCACCCTGACCCACATATTGCTAAGTCCAGTCATCAATTCCGTTTCCTCATTTGGCTTGACCATTTAGATTGTTTGACACAGTTGGTTGCTTTTTCCTTCTTGAAATTCTTTCATTTGGCTTCACGAATGTCACACTTGCCTGGCTTTCTTCTGACCTCAAAAGCAGTTTGTTCTCCATCTCTTTGGCTGTTACCTCCACATCTCCCTGATTTTTAATCTTAGAGTCTTCTAGGTCTTATATCTAAGACATTAAAAAAAATCTATAATCACTTCATTGGTGATTTCACTAAGTCCCATGGTTTTAAATGTCATCAATACACCAACAATTCTCTGAGCCTGGACCTCTGCTCTAAATTTCAGACTTATATATATCCCACTGCCTACACAACATTGCAACTCGCCTGTCTAAAAAGCTCCTCCAACTTTACATTCCCAAGCTGAGCCCGCAAACCTCCGCTCTAGACAGGCTGCATCTGTGGTCAATTCCTTCCAGTTAATGCCAGTGCCATTCTTCCACTTGCGAAGACCAGAGACGCCAGGCGCTCTCTTGGTTTGCCAGCACATGGAGGATATCTTCATCTCTGACATAAAGCTCCATCTAGAACGTGACCAGTGCTCACCATCTCCACTGCTGTCGGTTTGCCCTGTTCACCGCCGTCTCTTGCCTGGATTATCTCAGAAGTCTGACAACAGGCTCAGGACAGTCTGATCTCCAAAGAGTCATCAGAGTGATTCCGCTCAGACAGAAACCAGCTCACCTCATCCCTCTCCTCAAATAGCCCCACTTACCCGGAGACAAGGCAACGTCTCTGTAATGGACTCCAAAGCTCGGTGCAAAGCGGCACTTCTCTGACACCGCTGGCAGACCCCTTCTACCTCGTTCCACGCCAGCCAGCCTGACCTCCATGTTGTGTCACTCAGGTCCCGGTGACACGTGTGCCCTGCGGGGCTGCCTTTGCTTTTTCCTGGGTTGCTCTCCCCTCAGGGAGCCGCATGTCTCTCCCCCCACCCACCTCCTTTCCACTTGACTCAAATGTCTTCTTCCCATGTGCATGCTCAGTCATTTCATGTCCAACCCTGCGACCTCATGGACTGCAGCCCGCCAGGCTCCTCTGTCCATGGTATTCTCCAGGCAAGAATACTGGAGTGAGTTGCCATGCCCTCCTCCAGGGGATCTTCCCCACCCAGGGACTGAACCCATGTCTCCTGCCTCACAGGCGTATTCTTTACTGCTGAGTCACCAGGGAAGCCCCTTCTTCCTACATGGAACCCCAAATCTCCCTGTTCCCTTTTCCTACTGTATTCTTTCTCCATGGCACTCAACACCATCTAACACACTCTTTATTTTATTTGTTTATATTTTTTATTGCCTGCCTTGTATTAAAATGTTAGACCCATGAAGGTAGGCATTTTAATTACTGTAACACCTGGCATAGGACACACTCATTAAAGATTTATAAATAAATGAATGGTTTTATTAACTATTATTATTCTTTTCTCCCTTCTATGAATGAAAGAATTGGGAACTTCATAAGGAGTCAGAGACTTCCCTGGGGATCAGTGGTTGAGACTCGGCACTCCCAATGCAGGGGGCCTGGGTTCAATCCCTGTCGGGGAAGTAGGTCCCACATACTGCAACTAAGAGCATGTATGCTGCAACAAAAGGTGCTGGATGCAGCAACGAAGATCTCGAGTGTTGCAAAGACCCAGTGCATTAAGACCTAGTGCAGGTAAATAAAAGAGAAGAAGTTAAAACAAAGGAGCCAAAGTGACACCAAACATGTATTCACACCTACAGATACCTACACATACAGAACAGAACAAAACATAATTGAACTAAACACAGGTGTGGCATAACCAATGTGTTTGACTAAAGGAAGGGGATCAGATGGAACACACGGTCAAGATTATGTAGAGATTACTTATTTTTGGTAATGGTTGGTCAGGTCACCAGAGGGCTGTAACTAAGCAAGAACTGAAAAAAAATTCAGGTTAATGTTTTATACATGTTACTTATTTTTCAAATAATCTTGGAAGCTTTTCATCAAATATTAATTTTCATGACATCAAAGTCACCATCATTCTAACTCTAAGCTTTACATCCTGTAAGAAAAGTTGAAACTGTAAAATGTCATTACAGAGCAGCCACAGTTGGAAATTCTTAAAAGCGAGATTAAATTAGAGGAGGCTCAGAGTCCCCCTCATCACAGTGTTGCTGGCACCTTCAAGTTCTACTTGCCGGTTGCCAGTGGCAGTTTGATTAGGCCAGGGAGAGCTCAAAGAGTACCTCTTCCAACCTGATGCTGCAAAGTCCATTTTTAGATGATACAGATTAGAAAATAAGGTTTCAAGTCTCATTTGGGGCTTTTACCTCCTGTAGGAAGACTTTCTTGGGGCTTCCCTGGTGGCGCTGGTGGTAAAGAACCCACCTGCTAAAGCAGGAGACATAAGAGATGCAGGCTTGATCCCTGGCTTGGGAAGACCTCCTAGAGGAGGGCATGGCAACCCACTCCAGTATTCTTGCCTGGAGAATCCCATGGACAGAGGAGCCTGGCAGGCTACCGTCCATAGGGTCACAGAGTCAGATATGACTGAAGCGACTTAGCCTGCATGCAGGAAGACTTTCTTCAGTTCAGTTCAGTAGTTCAGTCATGTTTGACTCTTTGTAACCCCATGGATTGCAGCACTCCAGGCCTCCCTGTCCATCACCAACTCCCGGAGTCCAACCAAACTCATGTCCATTGAGTCAGTGATGCCATCCAACCATCTTATCCTCTGTCATCCCCTTCCCCTCCTGCCTGCAAACTTTCCCAGCATCAGGGTCTTTTCAAATGGGTCAGCTCTTTGCATCAGGTGGCCAGAATATTGGAGTTTCAACTTCAACATCAGTCCTTCCAATGAACACCCAGGACTGATTTCCTTTAGGATGGACTGGTTGGATCTCCTTGCAGTCCAAGGGACTCTCAAGAGTCTTCTCCAACACCACAGTTCAAAAGTATCAATCCTTCAGAGCTCAGCTTTCTTTATAGTCCAACTCTCACATTCATACATGACTGCTGGAAAAACCATAGCTTTGACTAGACGGACCTTTGTTGGCAAAGTGATGTCTCTGCTTTCTTAAACCCCCAGAATTTGCTAGATGCCCCTTGCTGCAGTCAGGTTTGGCTTCATGGGCATGCCACCTGTATGGTCACACAGGACTCCCTACTTACAAGGGCTTCACACTTAGTTTTACTCTTTGCTATCAATGTCTTTGAATTCTTAATAATTTTTAAACAAAGGAGTCCACATTTTCATTTTGCACTGGGCCCACATGGGCCAAGCCTCATTTTTAAGTCATAGCTGAGCTGGGTAGGGAGTGTTAAGTGGGGCTCAGGATGGACAAGGCAAGAGCCAACTTCAATTATGTTTAAATGATCATAGATGAGGTTGGGTTATTTGATAGTTTTGTGATCATATTTGCATAAATTTCCTGCACATGTTTGGCTATGGTTTCATTTTATGATTCATTAAATTTTGTTCTGTTTAAATTGCAGTTTCAAAATTTGTCTCGTTGTGTTCTGATAGTTTCCCAAAACTCATAAATCTAAGTTTAGTGATATGGCATGTAATCCTTGGTAATACATTCTAACATGGTGCTATTCTTTTGATGAAATAGGGGAAATGCAATATCCAAATTGCCACATTCTTTTTCTTTCTTTTTTTTTTTTTGAGGAAATTTACTTTGCCTCTGAAAAGCTGGTTTATCAAATCTAAAAGCGTTAGCACAATGGCTGCATATCTAAACGGACTGCACAGGCTAGACAGGTCATACCCATAAAGGAAATAGACTGGGTGTGAGTGATAGGAACGTGGCCAACTGGGGGACAGGCATACGGTCTAAAGGGGCAGCTGCTTTGCCACTCCGGCTCACTGATATGGGGAATGCACACCTGCTGTTACCAGAACTTTCTTTTGCCCCCAAAGGAACTCTCAACATAGGAATTCATGTGAAATTTCTTGGTTTTTAAAAATGTGGGCTCAAATTAAATACCATGTGACCATTCTTGCAGAGGTAATACTTTTTTCTGTATAATTTTATTTATTTGTTTTTATTTTTGGTGGTGCTTGGTCTTTGTTGCCGCTCGGGCTTTTTTCTAGTTGTGGCGAGTAGGGGTTACTCTCTGGTTGCAGCACATGGACTTCTCATTGCAGTGGCTTTCGTGCTGCAGAGCACGGGTTCTAGGGCACTCGTGCTTCTGTATTTGCGTCATGTGAGCTCAGTAGTAGCAGCTCCTGGGCTCCAGAGCACAGGCTCAGTATTGTGGCCCATGGGCTTACTTGCTCTGCAGCATGTGGGATCTTCCCGGACCAGGGATCAAACCCGTGTCCCCTGCATTGGCAGGTGGATTCTTTACCATTGAGCCACCGGGGAAGCTCTTAGAGGTAATACTTAACATGATTCCTTCCCTTTGTCCCAAATGGTTCTGAAATAGTTTTCCTTTCTCTTATGTGATAAAACCTTTAAAGAAAAAGGAAAAAAATCTGTAATTTCATTTGAAGGTCTTTAGAGAGAACGTCTGTAACCTTCAACACTTATGAAGAAATGTTAAATTTGAAATCTAATGACAGCAAGTCACCTGCTTGGCTAACCTCTTGTCAGTGGGAAGGGGCAGCTTCCAATGTTGGTACAGCTTCTGATGTTTCTGTAACCTCCAGAAGCTTCTCCATCATAGCAATAGAAGTATAATGTAAACCCCATAAGGTGTCAGTTTTTTCCTAGGAGTTCCATTAAAAAATTAAAAAAAGAAAGACAGGTAAAATGAATTATAATAAAATATTTTATTGAATTCAATAAATCTAAAATATTACCATTACAACCGGTGATCGGTATAAAATTACTAATGAGATATTTTACATTCTTTTCTTTTATACTAAGGCTTTGAAATCCAGTGTGTATTTTATACTTACAACATACTTAGGTATGTACCAGCCACATTTCAACTGCTCAGTGGACACACGTGGCTAGTAGCTACCATATTGAAAGCTCAGGTTTGACATGTCCCGCTGTGATTACATGTCCCAAGTCGCTCAGCAAGGAAGCTGGTAGAGCCAGTAGTTTTGCTCAGTATTTTAGACTCTTTGTCCTTTTTGCCTCATGAACTTGTCTCTAAGTGCAGATTTCTGACACTTTGCTTGGGCTTGGCATTTATAGGGTTCAAAAAGTTTCAAGCAGGGAGGTCATGGAAATAGAAAAATAAAAGATGGGACGAAATCTGAAAATGCTGCAGGAGTGGCAGGGGTTACAATTAGAATTTCCAGGGGACAGCTTCTCATATGTGTAGAAAGTATGCCTCTTTTTCACCATGAGAGGTGTATGAGGCTGAACTTGGTTAATTACGCTGGTATTGCTGGGATTATAACCTCTGGTTTGGGTGAGAGGCAGGCAGAGCTTCTGTAGTGGGGCAGGTAAGCAAGAGGAGGAAGCTTCAACTTGGGTTGGAGAAACCAACTTAACCAGTCTTTAAAAGGATGCCTGGGGTGATTTACAATATCCAACTGGTGTGGAAAATACAGTTGCTGCTGTGGGGTGAAGTGAAGGCAGAGGTTAGGAGACAGCAAGAGGAAGTCATGGGCCAGTCCTCGGTCCCAAGTCTCTGGGCAGAGTCTCTCTGGAGGGGTTCAAAGATAAGTCTGGGATCCTGTGCTTCCCATGTCCACTGGACTCTGATGGTGGTCTTTCCTGACTGTACACAGGCATCCCTAAGGGGAACAGTTTTGAATACACTTGTGGCTCATTACGGAGAAGGCAATGGCACTCCACTCCAGTACTCCTGCCTGGAAAATCCCATGGATGGAGGAGCCTGGTGGGCTGCAGTCCATGGGGTCACTAAGAGTTGGACACGACTGAGCAACTTCACTTTAAATTTTCACTTTCCTGCATTGGAGAAGGAAATGGCAACCCACTCCAGTGTTCTTGCCTGGAGAATCCCAGGGACAGAGGAGCCTCTTGGGCTACAGTCCATGGGGTCGAAAAGATTCAGACACAATTGAAGTGACTGAACACATGGCTTATTAGTCCAAGCTCTATCTTTTGAGGGTGTAGAATTTATCTTTTTCCTAAAAAATTAGCATATGTTAATTTTTAATACTTTTTTTGGTGATTGTTTTTGCTTTTCAGCATTTGCACAGAACTTTGCACTGGTTTCCATCAGTTGCTCTTTGGACTAGCTTGGTTCTGCATTGAGTCAATGTTGATGATTTTGCTGCAGATTAAGGAAGTAAGCATTCGGTTGGAAAATCCTGTATTTTGAAGGTGGAATTTTCTAAACCATGATCGGATGGCCAAATCTGTTCCTGATACAGGATATGCTTGGGGGTGGTGGTTTAGTTGCTTAGGGAATTAGAATTTTTGGGTCAGGCTGAATAAAACTTTGGGCTTCCCAGGTGGTAAAGAATCTATCTGCCAATGCAGGAGACTTAAGAGACGTGGGTTCACCTTCTGGGTTGGGAAGATTCCCTGGAGGAAACCATGGCAGCTCACTCCAGGATTCTTGCCTGGAGAATCCCATGGACAGAGGAGCCTGGCGGGCTATGGTCAATAGGGTGGCAAGGAGCTGGACATAACTGGAGAGCCTTAGTGTGCATGCGTGCACGAGAAACAACCTTTAAGAACTGACCCAAGTGTCAGAGTGGCTACATGAGATCACAGCAGCATGACCAGCCCCGTGACCTTGGAGAGAATTCAGGTTGCCTGAGTTCTCATACTCTTGTAATTTCTCTTGCTGGGAACTCACTCCCTTTTCTCCAGAAATTAAAAAAATTCACAATTCCTGACAGCTCTTGAATCAACTCATTCATTCATTTGTCCACTCGTGTATTTACTAAATGTGTCCCTTTTCAGTTGCAAATGTCTGTTGGACACCAGGTACCATGCACTTGGCTAGGTGCTGGAGGTTCAGATCCAACAAGGTCTCTATCCTTTGTCTCCATCCTTAAGAAGCTCATCACCTGGCTTATATTCCCACGTTGACCACTCAGACTGGGGCTCTGTCATTCATCCTTCACTCCTCAGCATTCATGTAAGTAGTTTGGGGTCCGATCTGTTGTTTTCATTCCTAGGATATTCTCTGAAGTAAACTGCCTCCCCTTGAGGGATGAGACATTTTCATTATCGATGATTATGCTTTCTTCTTTCTTTTTAAATCTTCACAGGGCCTGATACTTTGTACAGAGTGGGGCCTGATACACATTGTCAATGAAGGCCTGATACCCATTGCTAACCTCCTTTTGAGGGTACCTGAATGATGTCAGTGGATTATTACATTTTGCATATTATTCCTGAGTATTGCTAATAGAGATTTGAGGGTTGTTGGGGATGGGGTCAGCAGATAAGGAAAGTGTCACCCCAACACAATCTCTGTGGTCAGTCTGTTGACTAAACATGGCCTCTATTGCCCTTTTATAGATCAGATTCCCTAAGACACTGTCTTCTGAAAGTACCATGGTATGTTTGACATTGCTTTTTAATGATGGGGAATTTAATTAAAGCTTTATCTAGATGGGTATTTTTCCTGTGTATTGCAATTTTTTCAAGTAGTACAGCTTTAGGAAGTTTCCCTAATGAAATGCACACACAGTAACTTTGCTTCAAGCTGTCAGTGAAGAATGCACTGTTACTCAAGTGAATTTCAGTGACCTCTTACTCTAGAGAGAGCCAAGGGTCGGAACAAATTTTTATAAATAATGCACTGTTTGCTTTGCAGTGCTGATAACCAAAAGGCTTGTTGTTTCTTAGGACGAAAGTATTTGCAGAGGAACTGATCAAACTCTTATTATTAATAATCTCATTACTGAGTCATCACCAATGCTTTTGTGCCCTTGCTGCTAACCAAAAAGCACAGAATCTGCAAACTACAGAGGTGCACAGGAACACAGCAGCTTGTGAGCACAGTGGTGGTGTTGGGGGCTGCCTTTCCCACCGAGGGCACACTTGGGTTTGAGAGAATTGCTGTCTCATTCCTGCAGGAATGCAAGCCCTCCAGAAGGGGGTCTCCAAAAGGATTGGCCATAGAGGGCCCTGAAGGTAGTCATGACTACCGGCTACCATTGTTAATGAGATTTTCTTTTTTTTTTTTGACAAGGGCACTGACATGCTCCTTGAAAAAAGGAACAAGGAAAGCTCATTATTGCCACAGACAGGCTACTAGCAAATGAGAGGAGATTTTGCCCTTTGCTTTGGTGGGAAGCAGGAAGAAGAGGGAAAGTGCAATGGGAGATGGAGAAAATCACTCCCCCCTGTCTCCATATGCATCGTGTTCATCTCAGGGTCATGGATTTGTTGCCTTCTGGCACCTGAGAGTGGGCGCGTGTCTAACATTTGGAAATGCATTGTCTGAGGAGACACATGAGTGACAAAGAGACTTCATTGGGAAAGTTGCCCAGGTGGAGAGCCGCAGGGTGAGGGGACCCAGGAGAACTGCTCCTCCACGGGGCCCACTGGCTCAGGTTTTATGGTGATGGGATTAGTGTCTGGGTGGTCTCTGGCCAGTCATTCTGACTCAGGGTCCTTGCTGGTGGCGTGTGCATCCTTCAGTGAAGATGGATTCAGAAGGAATCTGGGAGGTTAGTAAGACATAGGGACTGATGTCGCTTCTTTCCTTTAGACCTTTCCTGAGTTCTTCCAGTTGGGGGTAACTTGTTAGTTCTGCGTTCCTTGCCAGGACCTCTGGTTGGAAGATAACTCATGCAAGTGGTTACTCTCTTGCCTGGCCAGGGTAGGCGGTTTCAGTCGGTGGTTCCCTTAACAGGCTCAGGGCACCGATTTCTACTCTGACACGTGGGCTCTGCTTTTCTTGTCTTGGGTCAGACATCTCAGTGGCTGGAACACTGAGGCCAAGGCTGAACTGCTTCCCACGGAGAACAGTGAGCTTTGAGTCTCACAGCCTTGCCCAGGAGGCCCTGCCCAGGTGCAGCCAGCAGCCTTCAGCAGTCAGGTTCTCAGACAAAGCACAGGACAGCCAATTTAAACCAAATGTTAAATAAGCAATCTATAATCACTTTAGTACATGCTTGTCCCAAATCTATTACATGGAACAGACTTATCCTAAAGGGTGACTTGTTATTTGTCTGAAATTTTGGACTAGTGTCCTGTATTTTTGTTTGCTGCATCTGACAACCCATCCTAGGGCAGAACGTGAGAGGTAAGGGCTTCAAAACGCTCTTCCTAATTTTATAAGTTAGGAGTGTGGATTAACATATACAGACTGCTATATACAAAATATGTAAACAATAAGGACCTACTGTATTCAGCACATGGGACTTTATAATATCTTGCAGAAACCTATAGTGGAAAAGAATATACAGATACATACACACACATATGTGTACACGCAAATATAGAAAAAGTTGAACCACTCTGCTGTACACCTCAGACTAATGCATTATAAATCAACTATACTTCAATAAAGAAAGAAAAACAAAGTCCACCTTCTAGTCCCTAACAGCTGGCCGTGGACGTGGCTCAGTCGCTCAGTCGTGTCCAACTCTTGTGACCCCATGGACTGTAGCTCTCTGGGCTTTGCTGCCCAGGGCTTCTCCAGGCAGGAGTGGGTAGCCATTTCCTTCTCCAGGGCATCCTCCTGACCCAGGCCACAGATCCCCTGTCCCTGACCTCAGTCTTCTTTGCAGACTGCCTTGGAGCAGATCATGTAGACAGACCCTGCTGCTCCCCGAAAGCTTCTGGGAAAATGCTTGTCGTCTTCCTGGGTCTGCTGTAACGGCCTCTGATCATCGTGTCCACCCGAAAGTGGGTACTAGGTTGGCCGCAGAAGGTGTCGGTGTGGCTGGACAGGTGGGTTTCAGCGGGGGAGGCAGCGATGAAGGCTGGATGGTGGGAGCAGGGTGGACCCTAAAGCCTGGGGGACTGGTGTGGGTTAGTGTGCAGTTAGCACTTTGGGTCGGGGGTTGCGTGGGGCGTGCAACCAGGGATGCGGTCTCAGGGCGCCTGGAGTGCACCCTTCCCTCTGTCTTTTCTCCTTCCCTCACTCTCCATTCATCCTTCATTCTTACTTTTCCTGCTCACCCCTTCCCCGCTTATGAATAATGTGCTGAGAGTTTAAGATCCTGTTTCTCACCGGAGCACGGTGTTCATTCTGAAACTGTGCAGCCCCTGAGCTGAAAGCACCCTTCAGACCCGGTCTTCCAAAGCACGCCTGCGAGGGGGTGGGGTGGAGCAGCGCAGGGGCCTCCTTTCCGTTTTGGAACCCAACAACATTACATACTGAGCTGGGTTAGGAAATTAAAAATAAAACCAAAAAAGCACACAAAAAAATGTGACTGGCTCAGATGGTATAGAATGTGCCTGCAATGCAGGAGACCCTGGTTCGATCCCTGGGTCGGGAAGATCCCCTGCAGAAGGGAATGACCACCCACTCCAGTATTCCTGCCTGAAGAGTTCTATGGACAGAGGAGCCTCATAGGCTACAGTCCATGAGGTCGCAGTTGGACTGGACTGAGAGACTAACACTTTGAAAGCTTAGAAGCAACTTCTTATACAATGTTTCATTAAATTCTAATGACTTAGGAATTGTTCTAACACTAGGAGGCTCAGGGATTTGACTAAGGAGAGAGCTAGTTTTTATTATTCAGGCGGAGGCACTTGTTTCCTCTGCAGAAGGAAGGCGGAGGTCACAGGGGTGTGTGAGATGGTGGAGAGGTGCACATGGGGCCCTATTGTTGTTCGGTCACCCAGTCATTTCCACTCTTCGCGACCCCATGGACGGCGGCGCGCCAGGCCTCCCTGTCCCTCACCATCTCCCGGAGTTTGCCAAGTTCATGTCCATTGCATTGGTGATGCCATCCAGCCATCTCATCCTCTGGGGCCTCTGCACATGGGGCCTGAAGACCACCCCTATTTCTCAGTTTCATTAATACTCCTTCAGCTCTTGAATGCCCAGCCAGATCATAAAAGGATCTGGGATAATGAGGTCAAGAGAGAACCTTCTGGAGAAAGACTGTCCAACATGGGCCTCCGGCCTGGGTGTGGGGCAGTCTCCTGCCTGGGTTCTTTCTCCTCTGTCAAGCTCGCAGGGGCAAGTTCTTGAGAGCACAGAGTCCTTGACTGGGTTTTTCCGGGGTGGACTCACTGCAGGCATCTCCCTCCTAGTGGGGCTGTTGAGATATTCTGTTTAGATGTATATGCTGCAGGCTTGAGGTTGGAGACAGCCTGGGAAGCAACCAGTGAAGACGGAGTCCCTAGGGAGAGTCACAGTCTCTAGATGGAGTTCCCCAACTGCCCATGGAAGGCAGCATTCAGGACAATGTTGGGGGAGGTTCAGGGGACAAATAGAGGAGGCTTCTGGGAACAGTGCTGAGGCTTGCTTTTCTTGCCCAACCTCTGTTTCATCCACAAAGACTACTTTCATCTCATCTGTTTCAAGGAAGTGGCAAGTCAGAAACCAGATATTGGGCTTCAACAAGCTCATTTGAGTTAATATTTGGCAGGCAATACCCAGATCTAAGGGCAGCTGGCAGAGTGGGACCTGGGACCTGGTGGGCAGATGACTCAGGATCCTGGGTGTCCTCACCTTCCTGGGTGGTCATGTGTTCTCTGGCAGCTTCCTCTTTGCCTATAAACTGACCTGGGGGGAAATCCCCACCGGGTCCTTTAAGAAGCTTGGGGGCGCCTGCAAAACTCAGTGACTTCAGCCTAGAGCACAAGATGAAGCCGGGCTTCCCCTGCCTGCTGGTCCTCCTGGGCCTCCTCCACTCAGCTGTCATGAGTGTTTCGGGGATCACCACCACCTTCCCCTCCCTCCCCTCCCCTGCCTCCTTCCCCAACTCGGACTTCAGCTCCAGCTACCTCCCTGACTCTGCCGGGTCCACTTCCAGCTCCAAGTCCCAGGTAAGGAGGCCCCAGAGTCTAAGAACTGTGTCCTGTCCCTTCCTTTGGCTTTTTGGAGACCTGAATATAATTTCACGGATGGGTAGTCCTGAACACTCTAAAAGATTTACGACTCCCTTTGTTAACTGCAGGTGCCTTGAAAATGAATTAAAACCCCTGGTAAAATAATTAAATTGTTAGCAAGAGAGACAGCATTTTGGTTCTCCAGCTGGGGGCTTTAGGGAAAGAATCTAAGCTTTCAAGAGGTTCTCCAACCTGACTGTGCTTTAGAATTGGGGCGGAGTGGAGAGAGACTTAAAAAAATGAAGTTGCCTGGGTTCTAACCCAGATACAAATGGTAACGGGATGAGCCCTGCCAGGAGAAGCTTCAGAAAAGTTTGTCTAGTTGATTTGCTGCCATCAGAGACCCTCGATGCTTCTGTTGGAGCCCTGAAAGTGACTCTGGGCCTTGTTTGCAAGGGGGATGGGTGACAGAGTAGTAGGAGGAGACCCTGGTCTTTGGGAAAGTGCTGGTACACGTGGTATTTCCCTGGAGGAGTGTTAACTCTTTTCCATCTTTCTTATAAGGAATCTTGAGAGTCATTTCCAGCTTAAAATGACAATAGCAGGAGCAAAAAAACAAGACAAACAAACAAATGAAAACCAAGCAAGGGCTAGAAAGGGACTGGTCCAGTGGTTTATCAGGTAAAGAATCCGCCCTCAATGCAGAAGACGCAGGAGATCCAGGTTTGATCTCTGTGTCGGGAAGATCCCCTGGAGGAGGAAATGGCAACCCACTCCAGTATTCTTGCCTGGAGAATTGCATGGACAGAGGTGCCTGGTGGACTACAGTCCACGGGGTCCCTAAGAGTCAGACATGACTGAGTGATTCAGCGCAGCAGCTGGGCCACCTCACTGGGATGTGCAGTGACCTCAGTTTAGGGGATGGATCTCCTTTGAGGAAGTGGGAGGAGGCCTGGAGGGGTGAGAGGTTGGGCACAGGAAACAATTTCATCCTCCACCTCTGCCCACATCAGCTCTGGATATTTCTGTAGGAGTCCTATTCTGTAATGACTAGGCTTCTGTGCTAAGGGGTGACTTCTGTCCTCTGTATTTCTACGATCTTTACTCACATTTCAGGTGGCTGCTTATGTGATCATTGGACTGGAAGGATCAATAGGACAAGAGGAGGAAAAGGCTTTTGTTTGTTTCCATTTCACCGTCAGAACCTCAACGCAGTTATCAAATGGTTTGCATAGGGCTTAGATAGAAAAGGCAGCAATAATGTTCTCTGAGTGCCTTTTATAAATGCCACAACCACATTAAGTATATAATATATACTATTTAATCCACGGAGGTAAGTGAAATTTATGGTCCCATTATAGAGATGTGAAAGCTGAGGCTTAGTGAGATAACATTATTGGCTTAAAGTCACTAAAGCAGCCATTGATACATCTCAAACTTAGCTGTTCATATGCTCAGTGCTCAGTCACTTCAGTTGTGTCTGTCTCTCTGTGACCTGTGGACTGTAGCCCGCCAGGCTCCTCTGTCCATGGTATTCTCCAGGCAAGAATACTGGATTGCCATGCATTCTTCCAGGGGATCTTCCCAATCCAGGAATCGAACCCATATCTCCATGTCTCACAGGTTGCAGGCAGATTCTTTACCCACTGAGCCACCTGGGAAACCCCTAGCTGCTCATGCTTTCCACCGTCTCCATGCAGCTTTCTATTTCAGAGAGTATAGATGAAGAGTGCTCATTTTCAAGAGAATGGTTTGAGAACCATGAATATGTACCCAGCTTCTTTGCAGCCAGAAGACACATCATTTTACTCCATGATACTAAATGATTTCTGGGGACAATGAGAACCGGTTAGCATTTCTTTAAAAATGAGGTCAGAGTTTGATCACCAATTAGAAACCAGCTTTTGGGTAAGATGATCACCTAAAATACTAGAAAAGAAAATACAAGTCAAGAAACAGAGAAATCCAAAGTGTCTGTTGTTTGGTAAGGAGATAAATATTTAAAAGTAGATAATGAATGGTAGTTAAATTATACTTAGAGACTTTAATTTCCTTTCTGGTTTACTTATATGCCTCTGGTGAGTTAGTATTGCGACTCCAACTTCTTTTTTTAGAGCAGGCTAGGTGTCACTTCCACTATAAACCCAGTTTTCTAGGGCTGGCTGTCAGTTTGATGAGCTCTTTGGAAAGTGGTAGAAAACCCCTTTATAACTGTCATTGAGCAAGTTCCAAACGTATCATTTTCTGTACTTTGAAAATGTTGAGTACCATTATTTTATGCCTCGAATCTTTACAGGCACTTAGACTTGGCTGCTAATTAGAGCCAATTGCAGCCTGAAATCACAAATGTGCACCTCACCTTCTGCTGGCGTGCTCAGGGCACTTCGGATGCCTCAGATGGCACCCTCCAAAGTGGGGTTGGGGAGCTCTATCATGGCCCTCATTTCCCAGACAAGGTAAGGCTCCATGCTTCACCCCACACAGCAACAGGCAGAGCCAGAACCATGAGCCAGGTGCTTTTGCCATCAGACTAAGGGACTTGCTGAGGAAAAAGACTCTAAGGCTTTCATAATGACGGCGGACCTGATTCACTGGGCAGGAATTGGGTCTTATCTGTCTCCTTTAGTCAGAGCCTGGAAAATTGTAGATGCCAGTAAATGTGAATTGAACACAGCTTGAGTGAGAATTGCTCAGTGTAAGGTGTCTGTGGGGTCCACAGGGTGGATCTCTTACCCTTCCTAAGGCCAACGGAACATGCACTTATTTTTGCTGCCCATCCCCTACATTATACTCACATAGAGATTAAGCATCTGCTGCGGAGGGAGACCCATCACCATTAGTTTCATCATCTCTGAATGCAAGGAACAGAAATATCTCTAATGGGAAACACTGATCAAACTTATGGAGCATTGTGATGTCAGTCGAGCACCCTGGGCTGGTGATGAACAGGATGGGAGCTGGGGAGTCCGCAGCGCTAGGACAGAGATGTTTAATACGAGACAGCGGAATGGCTGTCAGCAGGGCTCATAATTATTTGCCTGCCTTTCAGGTGAACTTCAGGACGAAAAGTTGTGAGCTGGTGGTTTCTAGTGGATTGTCTAGAAACTGCTTGATGATCTCTGATGTTTTGGGAGCTGACAGAGATTTTTCGAGAACCTCAGAATGGCCCAACCCTGTCTTGTGCAGCTAATTGACCACCCCCCACTTCGTCAAAATGCAATGGAAGACCTTTCTTTTGGTAGATAGTTGTTATAATAAGCTATTTCTTCAAAGGTCTATGATATACGGTTCCTTCTCTAAAAACCTTGCACCCTTAACTGGAGGCTTTCTATCTTCCGTGTGAGTGATAAAGCTGGTTCCCAAGAAGTCTGGCCTCTCTAACAGGCTCTTGGTGTGGCCTGTCTAGTCCTTATTCACCCCTGGTAAAGACCCTCCCCTTCCCTTCCTCCCAGCCCCAGTGTTCAGCACAAACCTGCTTGTCCTTCCTCTTACTTGCCAAGGTTTGCAGGTGTCAGGTGTGACTGGCAAAACAAGTTGAGGCCAATGTTAAGGAGTAACATGCCATACAGTGTTTTGGGTACAAATAAATATATATATTTGTCTTCCCTGGTAGCTCAGTTGGTAAAGAGATCTGCCTGCAATGCAGGAGACCCCGGTTTGATTCCTGGGTCGGGAAGATCTGCTGGAGGAGGGATAGGCTACCCACTCCCTTATTTTTGGGCTTCCCTGGTGGCTCAGCTGGTAAAGAATCTGCATGCAATGTGGGAGATCTCGGTTTGATCCCTCGGTCAGGAAGATTCCCTAGAAAAGGGAATAGTACATTCCAGTACTCTTGCCTGGAGAACTTCATGGACAGAGGAACCTAGTGGGCTACAGTCCATGGGGTTGCAGAGTCGGACATGACTGAATGACTTTCACTCATTCATATGTATGTATATATATATATATATACACATACTGTATATATATACATATACATACATATTTGCTCATCTTAAAAGAAGATTAGGTTAAAATAACAAGCAATTTGGGCTTCCCACGTGGCTCTAGTGGTAAAGAACCTGCCTGCCATTTCAGGAGACATAAGAGATGCATGTTTGATCCCTGGGTAGGGAAGATCCCCTGGAGGAGGGCATTTGTTCTTGCCTGGAGATTCCCATGGACAGAGGAACCTGGTGGGTTATGGTCCATAGGGTCACAAAGAGTCGGACATGATTGAAGCAACAAGCAATTTAGCTTCAAAAGCCTGAATTAATTGGTCCAGGGGTCACTGGTGGACTAGATCTTGATTATACAAGCATCCAGGTTCAGCTTGTTTAGGAATTACGGAAGTTGCTGCCGCTGCTAAGTCTCTTCAGTCGTGTCCAACTCTGTGCGACCCCACAGACGGCAGCCCACCAGGCTCCCCCGTCCCTGGGATTCTCCAGGCAAGAACACTGGAGTGGGTTGCCATTTCCTTCTCCAATGCAGGAAAGTGAAAAGTGAAAGTGAAGTCGCCCAGTCGTGTCCGACTCTTAGCGACCCCATGGACTGCAGCCCACCAGGCTCCTCCGTCCATGGGATTTTCCAGGCAAGAGTACTGGAGTGGGGTGCCATTGCCTTCTCTGATTAGGGAAGTTGGTAGACATTAAATCACAGAGCATACAACCTCATCAACAGCCAGCTGACTTCTGAAACTTTGAGAAGTGTAGCCTGCATCTTCAAATTCTGAAAGCCATCACTTTGCCCTTGGTAGTGTCAGAAAGAGACCCTTCGGGCTGATGTTCTTACAGGTGAGCTTTGGGCTTGCCGTCAGAAAAGATCTTTGAAAGTCACAGTCAGTGGGCTGCCAAGAGTTACTCTGCAAAGCAATTGGAGTAATAAAAAAAAAATGTTAATTGTGCCGGGATCCCTTGGGGAAGTTCAAAGGGGACAAAAGAAAAACAGGATCTTTCAAACCTGTCATTTTAAAATATGCATTGGCACCAAAGTGTGAGCCTGAATATATTAAAGAAACATCAAATATTTTAAAACGACTTTTCTGCAAGTGGTAAGCTGGAAACCTTTAAACAATTTGTACAAAACCTTCAAACTCATACATTGTTCAGTTTGCGACAAATGGCTGGTTTGTTGCCGTTCTGAAGGATATTAATTATATATTTTCCCAGGTGAAGAGAGAATGTGAATTTGCACTGTACAGCTTCACTGTAACCCATATCTTTGATGGTTTCCTCATTCTGCTGGAAGGCAATGAGTTGAGCCTGGCATAGAGGTGTGGGAAAGAAAAGGTGTAAGCAGAAGGAAGAGGAGAAAAGGAAAGTGACACTTACTGACCACCTACCATGTACCAGGGGCTGGGTTTACATTGCTTGGTTCCTCTTGGGGACAACCTGTGAAGTACATTTTCTCTGTTCGACAGATGAGGAAACCGAGATTTGAAGAGAATTCAGATCCAGTAAATGGTAGAATTAGAATTCAATCTTAGGACTTTCATCACTTCTCTAATTTTTTTTCCTTACATGGGGACAGTAATAATTTCCTTTAAGACTCTTCTGAAAAGGTGAACCATATGGTTTTTTTAACAGGTGGAGAGGTGGCTGACCGCTGAATGAGTTGTGCTGTGAGACACGGTGGCAGCGTTGGGTGTTTCTGTGATTCCATTCATTTATGTATTGGGTTCCATCTGCTTGCCTCTAAGAGAAGGGACGACAGAGGATGAGATGGTTGGATGGCATCACAGACTCAATGGACAGGAGTCTGGGTGGACTGCGGGAGTTGGTGATGGACAGGGAGGCCTGGAGTGCTGCAGTCCATGGGGTTGCAAAGAGTTGGTCGTGACTGAGTGACTGAACTGAACTGAAGCACGCTTTTAACAAGTCCATTTGTGCCACTTCCCTTGCCAAAAAACCCACTGTCCAGCTTATCACTGATGTTGAACTTACTTTTGTTCGCAGTCATTTTCCAACTTCACTGGCAGCAGAGATGAGCGTGGGGTCTGCCAGTGCTCCGTTATCCTGCCGGACACCACCTTTCCTGTGGTGAGAGTGGAGCGCCTGGAAATCACAGCTCAGACTATCTCCAAGAAGTTTGAGAAAGAGTTTTCTAAAGTAAGCATTTTACTCTTTTTGCCTCTCCCAACAATACCTTGTTACGCACAGACAGCATGCCTCTCCTTCAGGACTGTGTAGGCAGCCATTCTTCACTCTCTCAAGGAGCACATTGGCATCTAATGGGCGCTTTAGCGATCCCTTCACAGTAAACTATGGGGTTCCTCATAGCAGGAAGGGTGCGCGCACAGGGCACAGATGGCGTGGAGAGGATTCGCCCCATGGGATAAGCTCTCTTCGGTATCCTTCCAGGAAGCCCGAAGGAAGCCTGTGAATTTCAGCCCTGCAGCCTTTATTTGGTTTTGGGGTTTCTCTTCCTTTTGGTCTTCTTTGGTGTTCTCCCAGCTCTGCCTTCTTTCCTTTTCTCTCCTGTGTCCTTCGGTTCTGTCTTCCTGTCCTTGCGTTTTCTCGCCCTCTTCCTGCTCCGTCCCCTCCTCCCTTCCTTTCTGTTCCCCTCTCGCCTCAGTCCTTTCTTCCCTCTTCTTCCTGGCTTTGCTTTCGTCTTCCACTCTGTTGGGTCTTCTCTTGCATGGTCTTTCTCCTCTCTTCCTCCCTTCCTCCTGTTCTGTCAGGTCACTCTCTTCCATCCCTGCCTCTCTCCCTTTCTTGGAGTTAGCCTCTGTTGTCTCAGCAGGGACATTATATCAGATGCAGCTTGCGTTAACCCCAAATTGAAGACTTCCCTGGGAATTTGAATCTAGTAAGTCACTCAGCCTTGGTAGAAACCTCCCGAACCCCTGATTACTGCTTTCTCCAGCCCGAGGACATCATATCCCTGAGTTAGCCCTTCTCTGAGCTGGTTTGGAGCAATGAACTTGGCATTCCAGTTTTGACCACTTTAACCTTTTTAGCCAAGTCAAAATCAGATAGAAAGGCTCCTGCTTTCTGCACAGGTGAAGTCCACACTAGGCTATCATCACATGATGCATTATTTATTAATAATACCACTCCATTAACTTACAAGGAGCTCTGGCTTTCCTGCAAGATTTGAAATAAGTTTTCCAAGAAATTTCAGCTCAACTACCTCAACATCCAGCCTAGTTATCTTTTAAGACAAAAATTCCAATGAGGCTGAGCCCCTGCTTTCAACCTGAATTGGTAGATAAATATTCTGAGTTTAAATGAGTGTCCAGGAAAATGTGTTTGACGACTCCAGGAGCCTAGTTTCTTAGGAAATAAAATGTCCTTGAATTAATCAGCAGAAAAGGCACAGCACTAAATTATAAATTCCAATCATTAATATTCATAGTCTTATTCCAGCATAATCAAGTACAGATAAGAAGTTATGCATAAAAACATAACAAGTGGAGGAAAATCCTAGGTAAGGATCTTTTCAGTTAGAGTCATTTGCTTTGAAATAGTGGAAGCTACTGATTTGCATGTCTTCTCGGCTGGCAGGGATGTGAAGGGCAGTTTGAAACCCCAGGCTGCTTCAGGGAGAGGTTTGTGAATCTGGGACGTATAATCCTAATCCTGTGAGGGGGGCAGGAGGCATCGGCCTTGCTAATAATTGACCAGGAAGACGTGTAGAGTGGATTAAGAAACTTTTAAGTTCTGAAAGTGTCAGGAGCTGGTCCTAAAAAAAATTCTTGACTGAGGCCTAAGAAAGGAATTGGCCTGCCCCCTGAGATTTGTATAATGGATTCAGGGTGTGCCAGCTAAGGATGACAGCAGTAACACGAACAACTTCCCTCTGTGCTTTTTCTGAATGTTTCCGGTTCTACACTCAATAAACCCTTTAAGGCAGGTAGGCCAGTGTTCTTTCCCCCATGGTAGGGATGGGTCAACTGAGGTTCATATGGGTAAAGAGGCATAAATGTAAAGGGCTCTTGGCCGGCTAAGCCAAATCAGGAATCTGGGTCTTGGAATCAGTCCATTTGTCTTTCCTCTCAGCCACGCTGTTACCATCCTCTAAGAAGAGACGTGTCCTTCCCTGGTGGCTCAGTGGTAAAGCATCCACCTGCCAATGCAGGAGGTGCAAGAGACACAGATTCAAAGATCCCTGGGTTGGGAAGATCCCCTGGAGTAGGAAATGGCAACCCCGTTCTCGCCTGGAGAATCCCATGGACAGAGGAGCCTGGTGGGCTACAGTTCATGCGGTCAGGAGTTGGACACGACTGAGCGACAAAGCACAGCACACACAGGGAGAGATTCAGCAGGTCAATAATGCTTTCCATCCAAAGTTATCGCTTCAGCTGAGGGCTTTTGAGCTCCAGGTGAATTATTATAGCTGTCCTTAGGTTGCCTTGGAAATCCCTGTTTGTCTGGAGGCCTGAGGAATGCCTATTCGAGCAGGCCAGTAGGAAAGGATTTGGACTGTCAGACATTGATTCATTATCTGTCAGGACATGGAGAAGACAGGGATGGCCCCCGCATAAGATGCTGAAAGCGTTTGATACTTTGCCGTGGTTTCTGGGATGTCCCCTTGTGACTGTACTTAGAAAGGCAGCTCAGAAGTTTTTTTCTCTAGAGGGTTATGGTCTTCGGGGCAAGTTATTTAATATGACACTTTTTCTAATAGTCCCTCACGCATGAGAGGGTTGAGGCAGCCCAGGAGACATTTAGGCAACCCATAAACAAACAACATCGTTAAGCGATGTTTTGTGCAGTGAAATAAAATAAATTAAAAGGTCAGATTGAAAAAAAAGCCTTAAATCACTGTCTGTCTAATAATTGCTGTAATTTATAGGGCACCCACTATACCAGGTACTTAATATACATTATCTCTAGTGTTTGCAATCATCTTGTAAGTGTGATACCATTATCCCAGTTTATAGGAGGAAACAGAGGCTTGGAGAAATTAAATGATTTGCCCTTGAAGTACAGAAGCCTGGTTTGTGCTTAGGTGGGTCTCACTCCACGGTGCTTCATATATCTTGATGATCAATTCACGCTCAATTAATCTTGTTGTCAAAAATATATTAAAATGACAGTATGTGGCAAAGTGCATTTACTTGTTTTGAATAATCTGGCTATGGTGATGATCACAGGTTTTGAGGAACTGGCAGAAACGCGAGCCAGATTATTTAGTCTAATAGTCAGCTGCGCTGCATTCTTACCTATGGCAAGACCACAACGTAGAGAATAACAGCCAGCCCCCAGTGGTTGTTGTTCTGTAGAGTCTGATCCTGAGAATCTGGCAATGATGTGTGCATAACAAACAGAAGAATGACAAACTCTGCGTGAAGGCCTGAGGGTTTGAAGGCAAGCATAGATGAGTCATCTAACGCTCAGATCTGTAGTGGTGCGGAGCTCTGCAGTAACAATGTTGACCCTGGGCAAGCTGGGCTGCCTCTGCTGAGGCTGCACCTTCCAGAGAGAGCTGGGATGTTTCCAGAACTGCTCGTTCCATCTCAACACCAGAGATCTGTACACGCGAAGGGTTCAGATTTACAATCTCTTTAAATGATTACAGTATACACCACGAAGTCTTTCTGGCCCATTCTCAAATTCTCTCCCACCTTCTGTAACTCCGCAGATGATTCCAATTTTCATGAACATCCTGGAGCTATTCTTGAAATGTCAGTTGAGAGAACCTCAAGATTCTCCCCAAACAGAACTTTCGAGACCTTTCACTCTGTGGCAGAAGCAGGGCAGGCCCACCACATGCGCTCTGAGGCAGCAAACGTCAGGCTCGGCCTTGGTGTGCAGGGTGAATCTGGGAGAGCCACATTTCATTTAGCAGAAATGACAGTTGAATCACTCATTTTTATAGAACAACAGCTGTGATATGCCACCAAAATGTTCCAGGAAAGCTGAGGGTGTTTCATTTGTTCCAAGAGCTGGCAAGGCCAAATGCCAACAAGAATATTCATTTTGTGAACTCCATTGCTGCCGTGGGTTAGCACTTCATTATTATTATTGTTTTTCTCACAGCCAAAAATCTTATGCCTGATTTTTGGAGAAGTTGAAACCTTATATCTGTGTTTGTGCTTTTGAGTGAGACTTGCTAGGTTTATATATATATATATGTTTTTATTTTTTTTAACCTCCTTATGCACCAAAATGTCACCAGCCTTATCAGCCTCTTCTGGTGGCAATGAGCATCCGTTGCCCGAGGAGATATACTAGCAGTGCCAAGGGCTGTGTTTTCAACTTTCATTAAAATCCTCTTTGCCTGCAGCCCTAGGCCTTTAGGTCTGTGGCCTATGAGTCTACTCTAATTTGTACAGTGGGGTTAAGTGGAAGGGCTAAAATGACACAAGTTAGGGCTGCCTTTGGTATTAGAAGGATTAGAAGCTGACATCTGGCTCTGGCTTCATCCAGGCCCTGTGGATCAGCTACTTGACATTAGAACAGTCTGGGGGGAAAAGCATCACTTCTCTTCAAATTTTTAAAAGTGTAAAAACTGGCAACTTTTAATGAGCAGGTCCTTAAAAAAGCCATGGCATTTCTTTTAGAGATCAGATACTGAAAGAACCACCAACTGTGTTTACTGAAATATCCATTTGGAGATTCCAATTATACCCTAAAACACCATGGGAATTTTTGGAAGTATTTTAGCTTAATGATCAGACATTCAAATATATGCAACAAACGTGTAATTTAAAGGTCTGATTGCAATAATCAGTTCTTGGAAAAAACTTGGAATAAATATGTGGATGCAGTTAATGAAATGTGCACTTTATAGTAGCACATAGCTCACATTTTGAGGAGTAAGTTGGGTCTTTTTTAAAAAATTGAAGTCTAGTTGATTTACAGTGTTGTATTAGTTTCCAGTGCACAGCAAAGTGATTCGGTTACACACACATATGTATCCGTTTTTTTCAGATTCTTTCCCCTATAGGCTATTTCAAACTGAGTATAGTTTTCTGTGTTATATGGTAGGTCCCTGTTGGTTACTAAATAGGCATTTCTCCGAAGACATGCAGATGACCAAAAAGCACATGAAAAGATGCTCAACTTCACTAATTATTAGAGAAATGCAAATCAAAGCTACAATGAGGTATCACCTCACATCCACCAGAATGGCCATCATCAAAAAGTCTACAAATAATAAATGCTGAACAGGGTGTGGAGAAAAAGGAAACCTCCTACACTGCTGGTGGAAATGAAAATTGGTACAACCACTGTGGAAAACAGTATGGAGAGTCCTTAAAAATCTAAAAAAAAAAAAAAAGAGCTCCCATATGATCCAGCAAATCCCACTCCCAGACACTTCAGAGAAAACCATAATTTGTAGGTTGAGTCTTTATGGTAGTCTGTAGAAGGCAGAGGGATTCAAAACTCATTGCATATGGTAATCAAAGAGGGAATTCTTCTTAGAACATTTCTCCCTCTTCTAGAAAATAATTCAGTTTAAAGTAGTGATTCTTAATGGAGGGAAGGCAGTGGTTGTGGGGGGGGTGGGGGTGGTTTTGCACCTGGGGAACATCAAGCAATGTCTGTGACTTTTTTGGTTGTCACAGCTGGGGGTGGGTAGGTGGGCGCTGTTTGCACTTAGAGGCTAGGGATGCTGCTAAATATCCTATAATACACAAGAAAGAATGATCTAGCCCCAAATGTCAGTAGTGCTGAGGTTGGGAAACCCTGATTTAGAGTATCTGTGTTAAGTGGAAGAGGATGTGCAAAAGCCTGATTCAAGCCCCTGTAGCTTGGAGAGTTAGTATCTTCAAACATTAAAGTGGAGATTAAACTGTAGTTGCGAATGATGATCTGAAGCACAATTATTTTTAGTCTAGGCAAGTGTAAAAGCCACCTCCTTCCCCATCGTAACAATAAATTCTTTTTAGTTTGTACTTGGATTGATTTTTAAAATACCCAGTTAGGTATATTTTTGATACTTTGCTTTACTTAAAAAAGATTGACCGCAATCAAATAGTCCCTGAGGAGTTGGTAGTGGAGGAAGGCTGCGTGACATCTCCCTGAGAATTGACTTGAGCTGTTTGCCCTTCAGGTAAAGGAGTATGTCCAATTAATCAGAGTGTACGAAGAGAAACTCTTAAACCTAACTGTCCAAGTATCGATCATGGAAAAAGATTCCATTTCTTACACTGAACTGGACTTTGAGCTGATCAAGATGGAAGTGAAGGAGATGGAGAAACTGATCAAGCGTCTGAAGGTCGGCTTTGCTGGAAGCACAGTGATCATTGACCAGTTGGAAGTGGAGGTATGAAATCACTGCTTGTGTGTTAGTAACAGAGTCTCTTTCTCTGGTGACCTAGGCAATAAAGAGTCCGCCTGCAGTGCAGGAGACCCAGGTTCTATGCCTGGGTTGGGCAGATCCCCTGGAGAAGGGAATGACTTCCCACTCCAGTATTCTCGCCTGGAGAAACCCGTGGACAGAGGAGCCTAGCGGGCTACAGTCCATGGGGTTGCAAAGAATTGGACATGACTGAGTGACTCACACTTTCACTCTTTGGTGAGCAAGTGCCAGAGAAATCTTTTTCTTCTGATGTCTAATTCTATACTTGTTCATGACCACCTGGCACATCCTGTGTTCCACTTTAGATGGATGCCTGGCTTTGAATAGTAAATTATACACATGGGGAACATACTAACTGAGGAGTAGGTGCTGTCTAATGGTCAGAGTCCTGCTCCAGAGCCAAATGACTTTCAATATCTCTAGAAAGAAGATGATACATAAGTGTGAACAACTCCATGGCCAAGCTAGATCAGGGGATCTTCTTCATTCTGGATTTATCCTCATGGGACTTGAAAGTCATGATTTTTGGACGTGCTAGGTCCGTTTCTCTTTTCCAATGAGCATATAATCTTTAATCCCTCTTGGAACGCTTCTCCACATACTTGCAAGTCTGTTTAAAGGAGTTTCTTGTAAGTATGTTTTTCTGAAGGCTTTTAAGCTCTGTGAATAAAGACCATCCCATTAATATTAGGCTTGGATAATTTATATCAACGAGGAGTTTCCTAGTATGGTCATGACATGGACTATCATTGAGAATTCCAGTTCTGTGTTTTAGGATTCAGGCTTTCTCCGGCCCTCACCATTCATTAGTAGCTTAATTATAATATGGCATGAGTAAACACGAGTTTACAGGGCAAGGTTGTCAGAGATGAACTTTAATGGACGTTTGGGGATGCTTCGATGGAACCTGTTCTCTGTCATTACAGCTTTTAAAATCTTTGCCATTTTCTTCTTGTCACACTCATTGGCTTGCGATCTGACAGGCGTTCACGCTAAACCATGAAATGTATTCTTCCAAATGAAACTGTTCAGAAGAATCCCGGGTGTATTCTCCAGCAACCTTTCCCTAAGTGACAAATTCAGCCCTCGAATGTTTATGAAAGAAGTTGCATGATAACAGAAAATCACTCTGAATTTTGATTTCCTTAGATCAGGAATATGACTCTCCTGGTAGAGCAGCTTGAGACGCTGGACAAAAACAATGTCCTTGCCATTCGCCGACAAATCCTGGCTCTGAAGAACAGGCTCAAGGAATGTGAGGCCTCTAAGGTCGAAAGTGCCCCCCTGCCCCCTGCTCCAGGTAAGGGTGTGCCCTCTTTCCCAGGCTCTGGAGGGGCTGAAGATGGGGTGGGGAAGGGCTCTGGGATGGTGGAGATGAAGGGAGGATGGGATTTTTGCAGCTCTGAGTTTATTCTCTTCTGCTTTTAAATCTCACCTACCCGTTCTACGCACAATCACATTCTGGGGCACGCAGAGGAGAAGCGCAGACGAAGAGTTGATTTAAAACAAAATCCACAAGTTGCACATAACCTTTTTGCATTTTCTAACAAGAACGTCTCTATGGTGATAGACTGGTTACCAGGGGGCAGTGGGGGCAGGTGAAAGCTTCTGCAATCTGCATGGCATCACCTCCGTTGTCCTGGGGATTCTAAGGGCTGGTTGGCCCATTTATCTGATGAGCCGGGTCGTGCCTTGAATCCTCCTTGCCTCTTTTCCATCTCCCCCAACTTCCCTCTCTTCTTCCACCTCTTTATTTCTCCTTCCTGCTCCCATTAAATGCACATGCTGTGTAGCATGTCTTAGGATTCAGTGAGGATGTAATGGATGCCCAATGGCTTAATGGGTCAAGACTCCACCTGCAACGCAGGAGACACAGGAGATGTTGGTTTGATCCCTGGGTCAGAAGATGCCCTAGACGAGGAAGTACAACTTACTCCAGTTTTCTTGCCTGAAATGTTTTATGAATAGAGGAGCCTGGCAGGCTACTGCCCAAAGAGTTGTAAACAGTCAGACACGACAAAGCATAATCTGGACCTACATGTCCAGTGCCACGTAGTTGTGTCCCACTGTCTTCCTTAGGCTGTGGTTTCCTGGAGGGCAGGAATGGTTTGTCCCTCTCTGAGGAATCATCCTTGAAGAGGGTTAGGTGCAGCCTAGAGATGGGTGCCTGTAACTGAACTGCCTCCTTGAATGGGGTGGTGGAGTGTAGGGGTCAAGAGCTTGGCACTGGGATGCCAAAGGCCTGAGCTTCCCAGCTACATAGCCACGGCAAAAAGATCCTTAATCTCTTCCTTGGTAAAATGGAAGCACAGTACTAGGTACCTTGCAGGGTTGCAGTGAGGATTCACAAAACAATTTTTGAGAAGCTCACAGCTCTGTGACTGACATTTATACACTGGCGATTGTTATTGCATTAATGTGGATAATTAAAGTGAACGCCTTGCTGCAAACAAAAGCAGAGCTAGATCCGTGTGCCTTTCAGCACATCCCTCCAGGTGAACTAAAGCCGTAGTGTCCAGCCCTGGAGCCGGGGTCACAGGGAAGCTCTCTCTGCAAGTCCTGAGCATCTCAGCCTGAATGGGGACCGTATCCGTTCATCAAATCAGACAGCTCTTGTGATTCTCATTCACTCCTATTGTCAGAAGCTGCTTCCTTTCAGGCCACGCGTTTCTGGATCCTTGTCACCGTCACGGGTTTCTTTAAGGCTTTAATTAAGTACTGCCATTGTTATAATCCTCTTGGTGGTGTTCAGAGGCCTATCTTTCCTTCCTCTGCGGTTGAGACTCTGTCACAGTACGACACGCAGAGAAGGTCTGGCACAAAGGCCATGTTCTGTCCTCGTAATAAACTAGGCTAAATGTGGTCTGGAATCAGTGGTGTCAAGGTCGTTGGAAATGAGAGCTCGGTCTTTGGGGCCCCAAAGGGCTCCCTGAAGGCAGGAGTCAAACAGTGACCCCCTCCCGATACTATCTGAGCGTGTCTTTCTTTCCTACCTTCATCCGACCCTTCCTTTCTCCCTTCTTTCTCTCTCTATTTTTTGAAATAGTTGATTTTCATTCGCTTGTTTATGTATTGTTTTTGGCTGCACTAGGTCTTCACTGCTGGGCAAGACTTTCTGTGGCCGCGATGAGTGGGGCCCACTCTCTAGCTGTGGTGCCCAGGCTTCTGATCGCCCTGGCTTCTCCTGGTGCAGAGAACGGGCTCTAGGTGCATAGGCTTTAGTGACTGTGGCCTGCAGGCTTCCTTGCCCAGTGCTATGTGGGATTGAGCCCCGTTCCCTGCCTTGACAGGTGGATTTTTAACCACTGGACCACCAGGGAAGTCCCCCGTCTCTTTTTAAACCTCAGCAAACTGTCCTCATGGAATAACTTTCCTGGCAGTTTTCTATGCATCCCTTGGAGTGAAGACAGTTTAGGGCAGGAAAGAAGGTTTGGGGCTGCCATGTCTCAGAGGAGGGGCGTGGTGGGGAGGGTGCAGCTTTTCCTGGGGTCACGCAGGCTGCAGGAGACAGAGCTGAGGCTGAGGTGCCAGACCCCTTCCTGCCTATCATCTGGGGACCTCAAGGCCGGTGGTGGGGGAGGAAGCACACTGCTTAGGAGCTAAGGATGAAAATGGTCAGTCTGGTTTCCTATTTTCGTTAGCTTTGTTTTTTCTAGAACTTTCCCCCAGGTCCTCAACACTTAGGCTTTTGTGAGCCAGCCCAGCCCAGCTGTGTTGTTTAAACAAATTGGACGCAGACTCCCTCTCACTTTCCCACAACCTTGGCTGCAGATGGATCCCTGCCAGGCCGCTTGGCCCTCCTCCAGCTCTGTTCATATTATATTTATGATGTTTATATTAAACTGACTTTTTGTCATGTTTTGAAATCAATTTCTTTCACTAGCTCTCTTTCTATTTGGACTGGTTGATAATGCAGGATTGGAAAATCCCCAGGCGCCACCACGTTGTGAGCCTGTGGAGACTTTAATTAAAGTTACTCACTATTATGGGACTTTAAAATCTGGCCTGTTTGCTTTTCTTCACTGCAGAGTTGCAGAGAATTAAAAAAAAAAAAAAAAAAAAGAAAGAAAGAAATACTCGCTGCAAGTTTCAGCTATAAAGTAATTCTCTGCTGTCTTGGCCCCTGCAGGCAGCTGCCGTTTGCTTCCCCCATGGTCAGCTTGATCTGAGAACCAGTACATAATGTTAGGGTTCGATAAAATGTGCTTTATAGATGCTTTATGCCACAAATGGCATCCTTTTCTGCTTCATTTCATAGAACTTCATAATCTAAGATAATTGGCCTTGTGTTCATTAACTATTTTCCCTAAAAACAACAGACTTCGGTTTCTCTCTGTTCTTCTCCCTGAATCTGAAGGGCTGCAGATAGGAAAATGGGATGTGAATTCCTGGGATCGTCACTGTTACAGGTGGAGATGCAAGACTCTGCTGGCACATAGTGGGTGCACAGCAAATGGCCCCACGAAAGATGTAGGCTGATTGGCCAAAATCCTGAGCCTAGGGAAGAGCTGAGCATTGGGGAGCACATATCCAACAATTCAGAGTCGATTTCATCTTAATTATTTTATGATCATGCCCATTCTGATTGCCTGAGTCTCACAAGTCAGTTGTATTCTCATTTTTGCTCCAAGTTCAGACACCCAGGTGAGAGGAGGCATTGGTGGATCCAAGATTAAGTCTCCTCTTGTTGAGTGTGCTCAGTTGTGTCCAACTCTTTGTGACCCCATGGACTGTAGCCCACCAGGCTCTTCTGTCCATGAGACTTTTCCAGGCAAGGATACTGGAGGAGTTTGCTGTTTCCTGTTCCAGGGGATCTTCTTGACCCAGGGATTGAAACTGCAGCTCCTGCATTGCAGGCATTCTTTACCCACTGAGGAATTGGGGAAGCCCCACGTTTCCTCTGCTGGTATATAATCTTAAGTATTTTTGAAAAAGTGCTGCTAACAATGAGACTTAAAAAAAAAAAAAAAGCCAAGTTAGAGTATTTTAAGGTCTTACCATGTGGACTCCCAGGATAGTTTCAGAATACCATGGCAATATCTAATAACTTCCATGATGAAGAGATTGCCAAACAAGGCTATCTGGTATGGAGAGTTCTTTGCATTATGTCCTGTGCAGTGAATACCAGGCTCTTGGAAGCATTCAGATATGTTCTCAGGTAAAGAGCTAGGAAAGGAAAGTTGCTCAGTCGTGTCCAACTCTTTGTGACCCCATGGACTGCAACCTCCTAGGTTCCTCCATCCATGGGATTTTCCAGGCAAGAGTACTGGAGTGGGTTGCCATTTTCTTCTCCAGGGAATCTTCCCGACTCAGGGATTGAACCCGGGTCTCCTGCATTGCAGGCGGATGCTTTACCCTCTAAGCCACCAGGGAAGAGCTAGAGTTTTTATAATTAAAGCTAAGGACACAACTTAGCGACTAAAATGATAACCATGACAACAAAGGTGAGTTTTGGAGGTCTGAACAGTTTTTCATTCCATGATTTGGTGCCACTGTATGGTTGGCACTGTTCTGGGCACTTGGCTATCAGGATGGGTCAATAAACCTCCAGAAACCACTATTTAATGTAAACCTTGAGTTGTAACATGATGTAGTTATAATGCTGATCATTTATTGAGTTAAATGCACCTGTCTTCTGTACTCTCAACAGCTCTGCAGAGTAGGTATTATCATTTTTTTCTTGTAACACAAGGAAGCTGACACTCAGAAGGTTAGGCAAGCCACTCAAGGATACTCAGCTCTCTAGTATTGGAGCAGGATTGGAATTGGAACCTGTCTGGCAATGTTTCCCTATGCCAGGCTGCCTTCCACAGATGCTCAAATGGAGAGAGAGGTTGCACCTGGATTCCTGGGCTGATAAAAAAGTTCCAACAGCTCGCTAACCTGATTAACACCAAATTATCTTGGCCTTCTTGCTTGTGGAGTAGCTGAAAGGGTACTTTTGTTCTCAGTTCTGTGGTGTGTCCTCTTCCATCAGAAAATGCAGAAGGATTCATCAGTCTTTCACAACTTTTGGGTCATGGTTGGGCAGTGGGTTGTTGTTCCAGCGACAGGAAAAATTTGGGATAAAGAAGGAAAGACATGGGGTATCTCATGTCCTTGAGAAGCAGGAAGGGGCTGGCAAGGGGTATGAGATGAGGCAGGGTGGGGAGAGGCTCCGTGCAGACAGGGTAGGGGACGGGGTCTCTTGCTAGGCTAGATAGGATGGGGATGCAAGGCTCTGTGCGGGCAGGGGGCACCAGGCTGCCGGTCGGTCTCATCCTTGTTTCTAGGAGACTTTGCAGCCAGGAGGTGAGGACGCCTGCCGTCGCCTGTCACTGGCCGGTCACTGTGGTGGCCACATCGGCAGCGCTGACAACAGTACTTCGCTCCAGTCTTACTTCCTGTTCCTTTGTTGGGAGCCAGGGCTATAAAAACAGCCCGGAGGAGTTAGAGGATGAAGGCAGGAGAACAGAGAGGACATGAGAGTGTTTAGGAACGACTGAGGCGGGAGGAAAAGAGATTTACATTTCACACCAGGTGCAAGTTTACTTTTAATTGGAGTATGATTGCTTTACGGTGTGGCATTAGTTTCCGCTGTTCAAAGCAGGGAATCAGCTCTGTGTCCACAGAGAGCCCCTCCCTTTTGGCCCTCCCTCCCACCGTCCACCCCCACCCTACCTCTCTAGGTGTCGCAGAGCACGAAGCTGAGCTCCCGGTGCTACACAGCAGGTCCGCACCGGCTGTCTAGTTTACACACGGTCGTGGGCATATGTCAAGCCCAGTCTCCCAGCTCGTCTCACCCTCCCTGTCTCCCCTGTGTCCACACGTCCATTCTCTACATTTGCGTCTCTATTCCCGCCCTGCAAATAGGTTCGTCTGTACCATTTGTTTTTTTTAGGTTCCACACATATGTGTTGATATGCAATATTTGTTTTTCTCTTTCTGACTTATTTCACTCTGTGTGACAGACTCTTGGTCCGTTCACATCTCTACAAATGACCCAATTTTCCCCTTTTTGTGGCTGAGTAATATTCCATTGTATATACATACCAAATCTTCTTTATCCATTTATCTCTTGATGGACATTTAGGTTGCTTCCATGTTCAGATATTGTAAATAGTGCTGCAATGAACACTGGGTATGTGTGTCTTTTTGAATTTTTATATGAGGTACAATTTTAATCTCTTGGTCAACTTGTAAAATAATAAATGTTATTATTAATATTAGTAGTAGTAGTAATTTTTAAGTGAAGTTTATTTTGGATCCTTCATATCTAAGGATTTCTCCCTCTAGGACAGAATAGTTTGTTATTTTAATCCCATGATAAAATGCTTGACTATGTTATAGCACATAAGTTTTCCTTAAATATTTAGTTGCTGTTGGTTTGGGATATTTCTTTTCCAGGAGGGCAAGATTCAATTAAGCAAACAATGCCTAAGTCTTCTAACATGCAAGAAAAAAGTGACTTTCTTTCATTTCCTCGGGGTGAAATGTCATTGAATAAATAAGTTCTCAGGAAGATATTTTAGCTAGAATATCTGGTTAGTAGCATATGGAAACTCAAACAGTTTTTGTTATCATTAAACTGAACATACCGCTAACTTTATTTTAATAATTCATGCATTGTTTCATAAACAAAAGCAAACAAGCATTCATCTGAGAGATCACTTTTAGAAGAGGAAATAATACTTTATAATTTTATTTATTATTTCTTTAGTGGAGAGCAGTCTCTTGGCTGAACATGCGTTGCTTTTTTATTTATGAAATGGCGCATGCATTATTAAAATAAACCGCGACTGTGTTCTGCTTAATGATATGCAAAATTATTTGAGGTTGAGTACAGAGCAGTTTCATTTCTCTACCTGTTGTATGCTTGGCTGGCTTTCCCACCAACTGCGGATTTATGAGAGCATTTAAGGAGCACATATTTAATTCCGGGACCAAAAAGCCCCAGCAGATTGGAAAAATAAAAGCAGGATTTCTAGTAATGGTTTCACCTCTGAACAGTCCTTGAATGAGGCGGGGAGAAAGGAGAGACATTTAACAAGGAAAGGAATGGGTCTTTCTGTAGCCATCAGAGGTAGAGACTCAGAGGTGAATGCTTTGCTCCCCCTTGCTCCCCGCAGTGTTAATATCAGGCAGTTCTTTGGCGCTCTGATTCTGGCTTGAGCTCACCTCATGTACCCTCCGTGGCTCCCTGAGTCCCTCCACGCATTTACAGCCAGGTTCTGTCCCCTCCTCCCTCACCTGCTCTGCTCTAGGCAGCAGGGTGAGGGAAAATGACCTCCAATGTACTTGGAGTCGACTTTCCTCTGTAATTCCAATAAAATTCCTGGCCAGCTTTTTAAGGGTATTTCTTAAGATTCCAGAAACTGTCTGTTCAAATCTTTAGATAGCTATTATAAAAATACTGGAGGATTTTTATTCTGTTTTTTTATAGCTCATAAATGTCTGGGTTGGCAGGCATTTCAAAGGGAGGACTCTACAAAGGGCCAAAAGGCCCAGCCGGAGTCATTCACCCGGGTGTTTCAGGGAACGTAGCTTCAGTGGACCGGTGAGTCTGGTCCCACTTGATGGTACACATTGTGACAATGACGGCGTCAGACTGGGAACGATGACGTGCTGGCCTGTCATTCTGCGCACAGCAGACTATGGCTTATGAGCCACAGGGCCCTCCTTGTAACTCTGCAGTGAGATGGTCACCACGTCATCTATGCTTTGGGCACAGAAAAGGCAATGTTGCCCTAAAATACCTTCTGTGACTTTTTAAAGCTGAAATCCCACCATTAGAGGACCTCTTAGAGGTCCATCGAGGGCCGTCTTTCTTTTCTTTTTTTTAACATTTTTAATTTTGTATTGAGGTATAGCCGATTCACGTTGCGATAGTTTCAGGAGAAGAGTGAAGGGACTCAGCCGTACATGAACATGTATCCATTTCCCCCCAAAGTCCCCTCCCATCCAGGCGCCACATAACCCTGAACAGAGTTCCATGTGCTATACAGCAGGTCCTTGTTGGTTACCCACTTTAAATATAGCAGTGTGTATCTTGTCATACTGAGCCAAGTAAGTCAGACAGAGGAGAAATATTATATGACATGCTTTATATGTGGAATCTAAAAAAGAAATGATACAAATGAACTTTTTACAAAACAGAGACTCACAGACTTAGATAACGAACTGATCATTGCTGGGGAAAAGGGATAGTTAGGGAGTCTGGGGTGGACAAGAACCATCTTTCTGTATCTTTAAAATGCCATAGTAGAAACTTCCTCTCCTGGGGGTAACGTGGGCAGCATTGGTACCTGGTGGGGACATGCCCTTGGGGTCCCAGGGAAGGGCAGAGGGAAGGGAAGGGAAGAAAGACTTGCCCAGGATCAACTTCTCCTTCATCCCGATTCTCCCGGCCTTGGTGAAGAGCACCGCTCTAAGTATGGCTTTATGGCCATAGGAAAGCGTTCTCCTGTGATCTTGCTTTCTTGATTTCTCTACAAGGAAAATGAAATAAAATCATATTGCTGAAATGCATTCTCATAGAAGAAAATACATTAAATTCACCAAGTCTTCCTTTTTTTAGATTTTCTAAAATGGTTGTTTGCAGTTCCATTATTCCCGTTTTCCAGATTGAAGGCCAATCCATGTGAACAGGAGACAGTTCTCTCTAGAACTGATGGCACGTTTGCATTGAGACCAAGGCCAAGGGAGCTTTTGCCTCTTCTCCATCAGAACCATGGTGTTGACAAGAAAAATGTTTATGGATTCCTTTGGTTCTTAGAATATTAAACTGTTTGTGTCTTGTCATGCATTTTCTCTAAGAATGTCCTTTTATTTGTTTTGTTCTTCTAGGGAGCTGTGTGCACGGCGGTGTGGTGAACATCAGCAAACCAGCTATAGTTCAGCTCAACTGGCTAGGGTTTAGCTATAAGTATGGTGCCTGGGGTCGGGATTACTCTCCCCAGCATCCAGGCAATGGCCTGTACTGGGTGGCACCTTTGAATACAGGTGGGAGATATTTGCAATATTATAGACTCTACAATACAATGGATGATTTGCTGTTGTATACAAATGCCCGACAGAATCAAATTTCCTATGGCCAAGGCAGTGGTACAGTAGTTTATAAGAACAACATGTATGTCAATTGGTACAACACCCGGAACATGGCCAAAATTAACCTGACCACCAACAGAGTTGATTTGACCCAAACTCTCCCTAATGCTGCCTATAATAACCGCTTTTCATATGCTAATGTTGGTTGGCAAGATATGGACTTTGCTGTGGATGAGAATGGATTGTGGGTGATTTATGCAACTGAAGCCAGCACTGGTAACATCGTGATTAGTAAACTCAATGACACCACACTTGCAGTGCTAAACACTTGGCATACCAAGCAGTATAAACCATCTGTTACTAACACATTCATGGTGTGTGGGGTTCTATATGCCACTCGTACTCTGAACACCAGAATAGAAGAAATTTTCTACTACTATGACACAAACACAGGGAAAGAGGGCAAACTGAACATTGTAATGCAGAAGATGCAAGAGAATGTGCAAAGTATTAACTATCACCCTTTCGAGCAGAAACTTTTCGTCTATAATGATGGTTACCTTCTGAATTATGATCTTGTCTTCCAGCAGATACCCCAGTAAGCTTTCATGTGTTAGGGTGGAGGGAAATCAAATTTTTACTGGAAAAAATGTGGTCTTCTCCACTTAGTTAGGGGCTGGGAGTGGGGTGGGGAGACAGGGCAGGGCTCAAGATCCAAAAGTATATGTGCTTAGCTGTCATATTTGGGAGTTGGGTTCTTCCATGCTAGAGACTCAGGGCATTGCCTTATTGAATGAGCTCTCTTGGAAGCCGTCTGCTTCCTGGGATGCATTTCTCAGACTGAAATAATCTGGAATTGTCTGAGGTCTTGGGCATTATGGTTCTAAGGAAGCCTTTGGTGAGGTAACATCTGAAAATTAAGGGACATAAAGAGAACTTTGTATGGCTTTTGGAGATTCTTTGTACAAAAGAGGGTTCAAGGGCCAGTTCTCATATAACCTGGATGACTCTTCCATACTTGCAAGAAATCTGGGGCTTAACAGGCAGATTAATTTCTGAAGCTCCTTGAGGGTCCAAACCTTCAACTTTGTTTTTCTTAGTAGCGACTGGCATGATGTTTGGTATGTAGCAAATAAGTAAATTTAGCGTGCTTGTGTTATATCTATGAAATGCTATGAGTTTTCTGGAGAAAATTGTTTTTCAGCATTGAATTGTCTAATCAGTCCCAGATGGATCTACAGAGGAGGCGCTTGTGCTTTTTTTCCTCCTGTTGGACACCTTCATAAGGGTCAATAGAAGACTCCTACCTCATAACTTCATTCCAAATGCAGCTCAGAAGATTAGAACTGGACTTAACAAGCAATTCCGCTCACCCTCTCCCAGCCCCCTACTTAAAAAAATTAACTATTTTTTAATGGAATGAATATAAGAAGTAAAACTAATCTTCTTTTGTCTCATCATAAACTTTTACTTTCACAACTCTAAGACCACAAGAAAGCAAACGGCAGTGATAAAACGCTAGCCTATTATAAAGCCCTTAGTGCATGTGTTAGACTTGTATTAAGTCATATCGATGACTTAATGCAATTTTTGTCTTGAAGCCTGAAACTTGTAAGAAAATGACATTTTTTTTTTTTTTTGAGAAAGAAATGTGAAAATAAAAACCATTGAAAGTTTGTAGTACATCAGTGCAATCTGAAAACCTTGCAGGTATGTGTGCTTCTGTGCTTTTGAATGCCTTTATTATCTGGTCTTGGACTATTTTCATTTGATGTTCAGAAGTTCTCGTTGATAGGACTGGCTCCTTAAATGCTGTACTCTGCCCCTTTTAATAAATGATTTAAATGTGATTTGAAAAAGTGTTGTGTTTTGTGTTTTTTCACTCTTTTATTTTATTACCAAAAAACCTCTTACCAGTCCACACTTTGCTGTGAGGTTCAGAGAACAGCTTCCTCCCCAAAGCCAGGACACCTAAGAGCAGAGAACATCAATAGCTTTTAAGACTCCAAAACCAGGGCTGGCTCTTTAGTTTTCATTTCCCTTTAAAATCCATTCTCTCTGGCAGCTTTTGTTGTATGAATCTGCACTCTTTTCCTTTGGGATATAACCTTATGTACTTATTAATTTGCATGACTGATCTGATTATTTCCAATGTTAGACTATATTTGTGTGGCTTATGCTCCTTTTCCGATTGAGCTATTAACCTGGGTCAGAAGCTTCCAGATCTTCCCCAAATAAGAGGTCTTGCATAGAGAGCAGAGATCCTAACTGGCCACACTGGGGAAAGGAATATTTTTACCAAAAAGAATGTGTTGGGGCATGAATGATCTAGAGCTGAAAGGACACATAGGCTGGGAGAGAGGAGTGAGTGTAACTGAAAGGCTTATTTTTAATCCACGCCTAGCTTTGTGAGTATTTTTAGCAAGATTTTTTTGTTTCTTTAAGGGCTGAGCATAGAGACAGGTATGGCCTTCAAAACACAACAAGATATGAAGATAAAGACAGGTATGTCATGTGAGATAGAAGTTAAAAACAGTGATGTTATATTTAATCTGGCTCTAGGCAATTTTCCAGATGAATGTTTTTACCAAGTACACAGGATGACCTCTGAAGATTCAGGAAAGGAGGCAGGAAGCCAAGGTAATGCTAGCAAACAGCTCCTTATTTAAACTGCAACAGAAGTATTTGCATGAAAATACCGCTCTAACCCTTCTTGCCATTGGACCTGATGTGATCAGCCTGCAGGAAATCTCCCTGCTGGGTAGGTTGAACAACCTAGGGATTCTGGATCAAGGGTTTACTGCAATGCAGCTACACAATGGAAATTTTAGCTCAAGTTCACCAGCCAGCACCCTTCTGGGGGAAAAAAAAGTGTATATTTAAATCCGCTTTATTGAGAAGCAATTTACACGCAGTAAAATCTGCCATTGGTAAGTGTATGATTAAATGAGTTTTGACAAATGTATACAGTTGTGCGAAGGCTATGATCATCACCACAGAAAACATTTCCATCATCTCTCGAAGTTCTCTTGCACCCTTTGGTAGTTGGCTCTTCCCCTCAGCTCCTAGCCCCCGGCAAACACTGAGTTGCTTTCTGTCTCTGTGGAACCGTACCATAGAAGCATTTTGAGTCTGGTTTCTTCAGTTTCCTCTTGAAAAAGAGAACTAAGGGGATCAAGTTACCCCAGGGGATAGATGGACATTATCAGTGGTTCTGGGGTTCCCTGTGTTTTCTTATTTGGGAGGAGGTTGCACAGGGGATTGTGAAGAGCTCTGGTGAGCTCCTGCCTTTACAAGTGCTCCCTGGTGGCCGGCTTGAAATTGGCATGCAGAGGGGTCTAGCTCAGAGCGTCAATCAAGCCCACCTGGCCTCACTCCCCAAGCTTGGAAGTTTCCTTTCCAGCAGCCCTTTTTGATATTTGTTCTCTAATGTGTACCCCTGTGTCACCAGCATGAAGATCCAGATGACCCCTGAGAATGATGGATAGCGGGTGCATTGTGTTTAACAGGACAAGATTTGTAGTCAAGCCAAATTGGACTTAACTCTTTGTTCTGCTTCTCATAGGTGGAATGGCTTTGGGCAAGTTACTTAATTTTTCTGACACTCAATGTCATTTTCTGTATAATGGGATAAAACCACCTACCTCAGAGTCCGGTTGGGTGAATTAAATGATACTAAGCATATAAAATGTTCAGTTCAGTTTTGGGCACATGTAGCCTTCCCTGGTATTTCAGACAGAAAAGGATCTGCCTGCCTGCAATGCAGGAGACCCAGATTTGATCCCTGGTTTGGGAAGACCTCCTGGAGAAGGGAATGGCAACCCACTCCAGTATTCTTGCCTAGAGAATTCCTTGGACAAGTAACCTGGTGTGTTACAGTTCATGGGTTTGCAAGGAATCAGATATGACTGAGCGACTTAACACACTGCCTTCAACTAAAAGTTATTATCCCTGTTTATCCTCTTGGATTTTAGATTCAAAGTGGTCATTGGCTGACAAGATACAAAGCTTGCTGGGATTAGAGTTTACATCCTCTCCCCTACAAACTTGTGGCAAAGTAACTCTTTCAGCAGGTGCCCTTTTGGCTTAGAAGAGCTCCATCTGTTGGGACTCTGTTTGTCCTCATGTTCAAGATCAATCCTCAGAACTGATGTTTTCTATCCTTGGACTCCACAAGACACACTGACAGGAGCAGCAGAAACTGAGACTGCCTCCCTTCCCTTTTGAGCCATTGAAAACCTAAATGAAGGCTGGTTGTCATCAAGCCCCATGGATGGGGCCAACTTAGATGTACATGTTCTCCTACTTGGGGCTTCCCTGGTGGCTCAGATGGTAAAGAATCTGCCTGCAATATGGGAGATGTGGTTTTGATCCCTGGGTCAGGAAGATCCCCTGGAGAAGGGAATGGAAACCCAGTTTTTGCTGGAGTCAGTAAGCACATTTGTCTTCTCAGAACACAGGTGAGTATTTATTTTGTGCTTCACTCTTAATAAAATTAATTTATCTTTTGGGATTTGTTGTCACTGCCAGACTTAAGAGTGCATTTTCTTCTCTTCTTGATTCATGAATCGGTGAAAGGGCAACGACGGTGAACAGGGGGATGGTGACTAAGTGGCCACCTTCAGGATGATGCTGGGATGTTCTGGGCTTGAGCCCTCAGTCATCACAAGCAGATGTCTCACCACGATGGATGATTAGCCTCCTGTGCTCCAGAATGTTCCGGAACAACAAAAGGGTAAATTGTGACACATCAGAAAATGGGAGGCAGGCTCTTTTCTGAGGCCTGCTCCCAGCCAGGGGAACAGACCAGCTGGCCTGGCTCATCCATGAGCGATGCTGTTTGAGCTGTCACTTGGGCTGCCAGGCCTCACATCTGTAGCTTGGGATGTGCCCACTCGTCTCTGAGATCGGCATCTGCTCCTGGATCACATTCAAAGGGAACAGCCCCTGTTATCGAGGTCCACTGGGGAGAAAGATGGACTCCACTCCATCCAGAGAGGGGGCTTCTGCTTGGGTGCCCTCCCTGGACACCTGGGAACCAGGCGTTCCCCTGTGAGGCTGGCTCTTTAGACCTCACTCCTGCAGGAATACTAAAGGGCTAAGAAACCCAAGTTTATGTGGAGGCTTTTATGGAGTTCAGTGTATATGGTGGGTGACAGAGGATGAGGATGGAGCGATGAGCAGGGGTGGGGGTTATATGACATCAAGGGAATTTCATTCCTGAGCCTTCCACCTGAGAAATTTATGCTGATCTCCAACTCTCTTTTTTTTAGTTGAATTCTGCCAGCTTATGTGTTGCTTCTGGTTTGTTTGCTTACACATTTTGGCTGTGGCATATATTGTTTTCACGTCAATATTACCAGCGACTTACTCTGACTTTCACCCTGGTGGCTGTTATCAGTCAGAGTTTAGTGCAGAAACATAACAACCTCCTCTAACTGGGGTGATGCTAATGCCATATTAGATAAACCTCACAGCTCCAGGAATGTAGCCCGAGGGCAGGTTTCCCCTCCCTCACTTTGGTGACGCTGCTTTCGCCGTTTTATTCTTGGCTATTCCATCTCTAACATCTTCCTCATCTGCAACATCACTTTCTCCACCCCCAACATGCCAGTGGTGGTGGAGTGTCCGGTGCCCCCCTGATGGGGTAGAGCCTCTCTTCCAAACCGTGATTCAGGGACGCAGACTCCTCCCATCGCCTCCTGAGGCTCCAGTGTCCCCACCCATGGCTTCCAAGGTCATGGCGCTTGTCTGAGGCAGACAAGCAAAGGGAGAGCAACATGGAGGGTCTTAGGTGGAGGCTGTTTGGCTCAGGTCTGATGTCCAGTTGTGATGCCCCAAGATGGCTCCCCACCCATTCAGCCACACCCAAAGCACAGGCCACACCCAGCTGCAAGGGAAGCTGGGAAACGTAGCATGCAGCTCGGTACACGGGAGAAAAGAAAATGGTATTGCAAGGAGAAAAGGATTTAGTTACTTTACAAAATCGCTGGAAAGGCTGGAGGCATGACAACCAGTGAAAGGGAAAGTCGCTCAGTCGTGTCCGACTCTTTGTGACCCCATGGACTGTACAGTCGTTGGAATTCTCCAGGCCCAGATAGTGGAGTGGGTAGCCTGTCCTTCCTCCAGGGGACCTTCCCAACCCAGGAATCAAATCCAGGTCTCCCATATTGCAGGCAGATTCTTTATTAGCTGAGCCACAAGGGAAGCCCAAGAATACTGGAGTGGGTCGCCTATTCCTTCCCCAAGGGATCTTCCCAATCCAGGAATTGAACCGGGATCTCCTGTATTGCAGGCGGATTCTCTACCAACTGAGCCAGAAGCTGCCATTTTAGTGTTTAGCTTTGAGGTCACCCCCCTACCAATCACACAGAGATCGAGAACACACATCTACTACCATATCAACCTCAGAAATCAGGAGGCCACTGGTCTTACCTCCACGCCTTTCAAACTGGTACCCTGTGTGTTAGTCATTCAGTCGTGTCTGACTCTTTGTGACCTCATGGACTGTAGCCCTCCAGGCTCCTCTATCCATGGGATTCTCCAAGCAAGAATACTGGAATGGGTTGCCATGCCCGTCTCCAGGGGATCTTCCTGACCCAGGGATCAATTCCCATTCTCTTGCACTGCAGGCATATTCTTTACCATCTGAACCACCAGGGAAGCCCTTCAAACTGATACCAGACATTGTGAAATGGAGTCCTTTACTGCCAACTCAGCCAGGAAAGTCTTCTGTCTTCCCAGACCCTAAATGAATCCAGAACTGTATCTACAGAAGGTGCTGAGAAATGTAGTTTACTCTTCCTTCACATGTGATATAGGGAAGATGATAGAAAAGTTTGGGACATGGCAATCTCATTTGATGATCACCGCTTTCACCATTTTTTCTTTTTTACTGTACCATGTGGTTTGTTGGATTTTAGTTCCCTGACCAGGGTTTGAACCTGGGCCCTTGGCAGTGAAAGTGGGGAGTCCTAACCACTAGGCCACCAGGGACTTCTGGCTTGCACCATTTCTGATGCTCCCATTTTGTCTCTGGTCACCACTTCTTTTAGCACACCCTCTCTCCCAGATCATTCATCACTATTTAATTTTCTTTTTTATGCTCAAACCCAGTGATGGCCTTGCTCAATGCTGCCATAATGAAAGTTTCTCCCCCAACAGCTCAATCTGAAGGAGCTTAAGAAGGAGACGTGGCTTTTTACAACTTTATAGTTCCTCTACCAGACTCTATCAGAGATGTTGGAATGGTAACCCATGGTGAATCCATCTGTTAACCCACCAATCCCCTAAAATAGGCTTAGGCTCTTCACTTCCCTTTTGAGGATAAGAATAAGGGTCTCTTTTATTGTGGGCGTGTGCTCAGTTGCTCAGTTGTGTCTGACACTTTGTGACCCCATGGACTGTAGCCTGCCAGGCTTTTCTGTCCATGGGATTCTCCAGACAAGAAAACCGGAGTGGGTTGCTATTTCCTCCTTCATGTGATATTCCCCGCCCAGAGATCAAACCTGAGTCATGGCAGGCAGATTCTTTACCAATAGAGCCACCTGGGAAACCCTCTCTTCTCTTAGTGGAACTATCCAGAAACTTCCAGAATTTGGGATAAGCCATGTTCCTTATTTTCCCCCATCCGTCATCCCTGAAGTATTGGCTGATACTCTCCCTCGACTCCCGGCAGACCTCCTGGCAGGTCCTCGGGCAGAAGGGCTGTTTTTAGGAGGTGATGTTTGACTCAGAATTTCCGAGGTGACAGGGCAGAAAGGGACACCCAGGGCCTTCAAGAGACTCTGATCTCCTGCTGAAGAGAATCCTGGTAGGTGTGAGTACAGAAACAGGATCTTCCTTTTAAGGGTACCACACAGGCTGTGGATTTTCTCAGAACCTTCCTGGGAAGGGCTGAGTTCCGCAGCTCCCCTGTGCCTCCCCCTAACCCCCCCAACCCCACACACTGAGACCATCTGCTGCTGGCTGGAGCCAGGGTGGCAGACTTCCGAGCAGGGTCTCAGGAGTCAGGGAGTGAAGGCAGGGCTACCCTGGAGAGGAGGGGTTCTGGCAGCATAAAGCTCAGGGAATTTGTTTGGGAAAGAAAGTTTATAATAACAGTGTTCTAGTTTCTGCTGAATAAAACATTTGGAGAGCTTTTCATCTCCCAGCAGAAAAATAAAATGCTCTGGTGGCCAAAGAATGGTTGTTCTTTTTAAATGTTGTTTTTAATAAAAAGCAGAGAGCTGCAGTCATCTGACCTCCACTCTGCCCTCCCTCCTGACCCTTCCTGGGCATCGTGCGGGGTGCACAGGGCACCCCAGGGCCCCGGGGCTGTGTTTCACACTTGCATTTAAGCAGATGGGGAAACAGCCATTTGAACGAATGGGGCATGAGCCCCGGAGAAGGTACAACCAGCTGCAAATAGACCAGTAAATCTGGTTGTTTCGCATCTGGCGGGTCATTCTATAGAGACGCAACTTAATGGTGTTGCATGTAAACGGCTATTAGTAGACTCTGGATCCCGAGCACCCAATTAAGAAGGATCCTGGGAGCACTCTCTTGATGCTGCTCTGCTGTCGTTTGGCTGCAGATCGGGCCGGCCTCAGAGCTCCAGTTTGCCCGGCTGTTATCACTGCCTGCAGCGAGAGAAGCTTCCTTTTCGTCAACAGGAGAGAAGAGACTGTGGAGTGGGCCTCGCGGTGCTGGGAGATCTCAGAGGTGGTGCTTCTCAGAGCCGATGCTTCCCGCAGCTCCTTCTTGCATGGGGAAGGATGGCAAACCCGCACACCATCCTGTTCCCAGGGCTGGGCTCCTGTTAACCCTGAATCAACAAAACCCAGAGCCAGTTAATCCTAGAGTCAGTCCTCGACAGTGACAGTTTAAGCCCTCGGACAGAGTGAAGAAGAAGACGTGCTTTTTCATTTGGAACAAGCCTCACCTGCCCAGAGACCTGGGTGGGTATACCCGCGCCTTGTTGGATTTGGCGGCCTCGGGCTGCTCAAGGTCACTCAGTGCCTTAGGGATTTGTTCTCAGTTAAAATGCAAAGGATTTAGCCAAGAGAATTTGCTTTGTTTTGACACCTTGCCTGAAAGGTCTGAGGAACACGGAGCTTGGGGACTTTGAAGGTGGGGCTGCTGCTGCTGCTGCATTGCTTCAGTCGTGTCCGACTCTGTGCGACCCCATAGACGGCAGCCCACCAGGCTCCCCCATCCCTGGGATTCTCCAGGCAAGAATGCTGGAGTGGGTTGCCATTTCCTTCTTCAATGCATGAAAATGAAAAGTGAAAATGAAGTCGCTCAGTCGTATCAGACTCTGCGACTCCATGGACTGCAGCCCACCAGGCTCCTCTGCCCATGGGATTTTCCAGGCAAGAGTACTGGAGTGGGGTGCCATTGCCTTCTCCTTGAAGGTGGGGCTACTTGTAGCTAAAGGAATCTCTGACAGCTTACAGGATGGGGAAGGAGAGAAAACGGCAGGAAGCCCACACTTTGCCTGTTAATACATTTACTGACCCTCTCCCCGCCCCCACTAGGGAAAACTCCTGCATTTTTCTTCTTGTTTTTATAGATAGTATTAAAAACAACGTCTTCCCAGGTGGCTCAGTGGTTTAAGAATCTGCCTGCCAATGCAGGAGATGCAGGTTGGATCCCTAGGATCAGGAAGATCCCTTGGAGAAGGAAATGGGAACCCACTCCAGTATTCTTGGGCTTTCTTGGTAGCTCAGTCGGTAAAGAGACCGCCTGCAATGAAGGAGACCCAGGTCCGAATCTGGGCCAGGAAGATCCCCTGGAGAAGGGAATGTCTGCCCACTCCGGTATTCTTGCCTGTAAAATGCCATGAACAGAGGAGCCTGGCAGGATACAGTCCATGTATCGCAAAAGAGTTCAACACGGCTTTAGCAGTTTAGATTTAGTGACTAAACAACAACAACAATTAAAAACGACAACCACCACTCTGACCATTTTCCAATATGCTCCAAGCTGCACAGAAAAGAGTAGAGATGTGGACCATGGTCACTGAGACTCACGTTCTGCCTGCACAACTTGTTTCTCCAGGGCTGGTCAGTTTATGCTTGTTGCCCTCCTGTAATTGTCAATAGTGATGCCCTTTCATTCTCAGAAGGTTCTAGCTTGACAGTCATACCATCACCCTATCCGTAGGCATCTCACAGGAAAACATCATTTGTTTTGTCTCTTTTATTTAATCTCTTCATTTATTTTTACTTGTTGGGAGGAAGCAGCAAAGAGACACATATTTCTACTTTCATACAACAATTAAGTGACAAGCAGAAATGTTGAGTCGATTGGGAAAACCAATCAAGCTTCATAGTGATGCCGATCTAGACAGAACACAGGGTCCCTCATTCCTCTCTAGCCTCCGAGGCTCACTCAACACCAACGCTCATCTGGTGGCCACAGGGAGGAGCATCAGACCTGCCCTCCTGGGCTGTTCTGCTGATGGCTTGGTGGCCTGAATGTGGCTTTTCTTGTCCCATATGCTGGGGGAAAGATTGAAGACAGAAGAGATGAGTGCAACAGAGGATGAATTGGTTGAAAGGCATTACCGATTCAACAGACATGAACTTGGGCAAACTCCGGGAAATGGTGAGGAACAGGGAGGCCTGGGGTGCTGCGGTCCACATGGTCGCAGAGTCAGACATGACTGAGCAACTGAACAACAACGGCGGTGCTGGAGGTGTGGCTGTGTGAGAGAGGCCTCCTGAGACAGAGGTCCTCAAAGCAGGAGACAATCACTGTCTCGTCGTCTCCTAGCTCCAGCTGTGAAGGCTGGAGCTTCTTCCACTGGGGAGAAGGATTCGTTCGTTCATTTATTATTTTTGGTCAGTATGGTACATGGGATCTTAGTTTCCCAGCCAGGGATCAAACTTGTGCCCCCTGCAGTGGAAGTGTTAAGTCTTAACCTACTGAACCGGCAGGGAAGTCCAAGAAGGATTGTTAAAATTAGAGAATGACGAGCTGAGCTGGACTTGGCAGTTTGCTCTGCCAAACTGATCTGTGTTCTAATCCCAGGTTGTTTGGAGATCTGTATACACACACACACACATTCACACACACACACACACACACACACACTCACACACACACACACACACACACACTCTCTCACATACACAAACTCTCACACACATACCTCCAATGCATGTTATCTACCATACAACCCTCACTTAACATGGGGAATCTAGGTGAGAGTGTAGAATTAAAGGAAATAGGTTGGGTCTGGGGGGCAATCAAACCTGGGTTCAAATCTTCCTAACCCCGCAATTTACTAGCTGTGTTACTTTGTTCAGGTTCTTTTAATTTTTTTAACTTTCTGGTGTCTCAGTTTCATTTCTGAGAATGAGTTGATAAAATAGTTTCCAGTTCTTAGCTCCAGGTCTGACCCATAAGGTCAGAAAATGAATGGTGGCCACTGTCTCTTCTTCCTCCTCAGCCCAGCTCCAGTGTTTAAACCTTTGGGCTGAATAAACAACAAGGTCCCATTGTATGGTGCAGGGAACTCTATTCAATATTCTGTGATAACCTAAAGTGGAAAAGAATCTGAAAAAGAATATATATATATATATATGCATGCAAGCTCAGTCACTTTAGTCGTGTCCAAATCTTTAGGCTCCTTTGACCATGGGATTCTCCAGGAGTGAAGGATACTGGAGTGGGTTGTCATTTCCTTCTCCAGGGGATCTTCCTGATCCAGGGATTGAACCCACATTACCTGCATTGCAGGCGGATTCTTTACCACTGGGCCACTGGAAACCTTTATACACACACACACAAACACACACACACACACACACACACACACACACTGATGTTGTTCAGTCGCTCAGTCATATCCAGTGCTTTTTGACCCCCATGGACTCAGCACACCAGACTTTCCTGTCCTTCACCATTTCCTGGAGCTTACTCAAACTCATGTCCCTTGAGTCAGTGATGCCATCCAACTATCTTGTCCTCTGTCATCCCCTTCTCCTGCCTTCAATCTTTCCCAGCATCAGGGTCTTTCTAATGAGCCAGTTCTTCACATCGGGTGGCCAAAATATTGGAGTTTCAGCTTCAGCACCAGTCCTTCCAATGACTATTCAGGATTGATTTCCTTTAGGATAAACTGGTTGGATCTCCTTACTGTCCAAGGGACTCTCAAAGGTCTTTTCCAATACCATAGGTCAAAATAGGCTTCAAGTACATATATATATATATGATAATAATAAATAATATATAATTAATATATATATATTTGAAATATATATATCTACATTCAAATGTAGATTCAAATACAAAGAGTCAATAAAGCAGAAATAGATGTTTTTCTGGAACTCTCTTGCTTTTTCAATGATCCAGAGGATGTTGGCAATTTGCTCTCTGGTTCCTCTGCCTTTTCTAAAACCAGCTTGAACATCTGGAAGTTCACAGTTCACATATTGCTGAAGCCTGGCTTGGAGAATTTTGAGCATGACTTTACTAGCGTGTGAGATGAGTGCAACTGTGCAGTAGTTTGAGCATTCTTTGGCGTTGCCTTTCTTTGGGATTGGAATGAAGACTGACCTTTTCCAGTCCTGTGGCCACTGCTGAGTTTTCCAAATTTGCTGGCATATTGAGTGCAGCACTTTCACAGCATCATCTTTCAGGATTTGAAATAGCTCAACTGGAATTCCATCACCTCCACTAGCTTTGTTTGTAGTGATGCTTTCTAAGGCCCACTTGACTTCACATTCCAGGATGTCTGGCTCTAGGTGAGTGATCACATCATCATGATTATCTTGGTCGTGAAGATCTTTTTTGTACAGTTCTTCTGTGTATTCTTGCCACCTTTTCTTAATACCTTCTGCTTCTGTTAGGACCATACCATTTCTGTCCTTTATTGAGCCCATCTTTGCATGAAATGTTCCCTTGGTATATCTGATTTTCTTGAAGAGATCTCTAGTCTTTCCCATTCGATTGTTTTCCTCTATTTCTTTGCATTGATCTCTGAGGAAGGCTTTCTTACTCTCTTTGCTATTCTTTGAAACTGTGCATTCAAATGGGTATATCTTTCCTTTTCTCCTTTGCCTTGCTTTTCTCTTTTCTTCTTTTCACAGCTATTTGTAAGTCCTCCTCAGACAGCCAGTTTGCTTTTTTGCATTTCTTTTTCTTGGGGATGGTCTTGATCCCTGTCTCCTGTACAATGTCACGAACCTCTGTCCATAGTTCATCAGGCACTCTATTTATCAGAACTAGTCCCTTAAATCTATTTCTTACTTCCACTGTATAATCATAAGGGATTTGATTTAGGTCATACCTGAATGGTCTAGTGGTTTTCCCCACTTTCTTCAATTTCAGTCTGAATTTGGCAATAAGGAGTTCATGATCTGAGACACAGTCAGCTCCTGGTCTTGTTTTTGCTGACTGTACAGAGCTTCTCCATCTTTGGCTGCAAAGAATATAATCAATCTGATTTCAGTGTTGGCCATCTGGTGATTTCTATGTGTACAGTCTTCTCTTGTGTTGCTGGAAGAGGGAAGAGGGTGTTTGCTATGACCAGTGTATTCTCTTGGCAAAACTCTATTAGCCTTTGCCCTGCTTTATTCTGTACTCCAAGGCCAAATTTGCCTGTTACTCCAGGTGTTTCTTGACTTCCTACTTCTGCATTCCAGTCCCTTATAATGAAAATGACATCTTTTTTGGGTGTTAGTTCTAAAAGGTCTTGTAGGTCTTCATAGAACCATTCACCTTCAGCTTCTTCAGCGTTATTGTGGATCACAATAAACTGTGGAAAATTCTGAAAGACATGGAAATACTCGACCACCTGACCTGCCTCTTGAGAAATCTGTATGCACGTCAGGAATCAAGAGTTAGAACTGGACATGGAACAACAGACTGGTTCCAAATAGGAAAAGGAGTACGTCAAAGCTGTATATTGTCACCCTGCTTATTTAACTTATTTGCAGGGTACATCATGAGAAATGCTGGGCTGGAGGAAGCACAAACTGGAATCAAGATTGCCGGGAGAAATATCAGTAACCTCAGATATGCAGATGACACCAACCTCATGGCAGAAAGTGAAGAAGAACTAAAGAGCCTCTTGATGAAAGTGAAATAGGAGAGTGAAAAAGTTGGCTTGAAGCTCAACATTCAGAAAACTAAGATCATGGCATCTGGTGCCATCACTTCATGGAAATAGATGGGGAAGCAGTAACAGACTTTATTTTTCGGGCTCCAAAATCACTGCAGATGGTGATTGTAGTCATGAAATTAAAAGACACTTACTCCTTGGAAGGAAAGTTATGACCAACTTAGACAGCATGTTAAAAAGCAGAGACATTACTTTGTCAACAAAGGTCCGTCTAGTCAAGGCTATGGTTTTTCCAGTGGTCATGTATAGATGTGAGAGTTGGACTGTGAAGAAAGCTGATCACCGAAGAATTGATGCTTTTGAACTGTGGTGTTGGAGAAGACTTTTGAGAGTTCCTTAAACTGCAAGGTGATCCAACCAGTCCATCCACAAGGAAATCAGTCCTGAATATTCATTGGAAGGACTGATGCTGAAGTTGAAACTCCAATACTTTGGCTACCTGATGCAAAGAGCTGACTCATTTGAAAAGACCCTGATGCTGGGAAAGATTGAAGGCGGGAAGAGAAAGGGATGACAGAGGATGAGATGGTTGGATGGCATCACAGACTCAACGGACATGAGTTTGGGTGGACTCCAGGAGTTGGTGGTGGACAGGGAGGCCTGGCGTGCTGCGGTTCATGGGGTTGCAAAGAGTCGGACACAACTGAGCGACTGAACTGAACTCAAATATAGAGTCAAATATATATATGTACATATATTTGCAGCACTTTGCTGTACACTGACACCAACACAACATTGTATATCAACTATCCTTCATTTTTTTAAAAGGAGCCTTTCAGTCGAGCGGGAGGGACTTGTAGAAGAGGAACATGTGCTCTTCTGGTTAAGGAAATCTACCTGCAGTCCTTCATTTAGTTCCAACTCACCCAACTTCGTGTACTGTGTAGGGCCTCGTGTGTGGCTGCCCTGGCTCGCTCAGCACACAATTATTGCTGCTGATTGAGGGAATGACTTTGCATAGGGAGCGGAGAGAGTTTTTGGTGGAACAGGGGTTAGGCAGCTCAGCGCGCTCTCTAGGAGGTTTGAGGTCCCTGCAGGTCAACCCTGTAGAGATTTAACAAGGGTGTTTGTGTCTTAAAAACACTGCAGAAGCCCTGCTGCTCTTTCTGTGCCCTCCTGTCCCCAAACATTAAGGATAACGGGATCTGTCACCCAGCAAATGGCCTGTTTCTATGGAGCATTATCTGGGTTTGGGCTTGACTCTCCTGTGTTCTGTGCTTTGAGTAGAATATCAATCGGTGTGGAGGAGAAGCAAGCCAGGTGCAGTAGGAATGTGATCTGACCATCTTTACATGCGTGTGTGCTAAGTTGCTTCAGTCCTGTCTGACTCTCTGTGACCCAATGGACTGTAGCCCGCCAGGCTCCTCTGTCCTTGGGATTCTCCAGGTAAGAATAGTGGAGTGGACTGCCATGCCCTCCTCCAGGGGATCTTCCCAACCCAGGGGTCAAACCCACATCTCTTGCATCTACTGCATTGGCAGGTGAGGAGGAGCCTGGCAGGCTATAGTCCATGGGGTCGCAAAGAGTCAGACACGACTAAGCACAGCACACATTCTCTACCACTAGCATCACCTGGGAAGCCCAAGCATGTTTACAGCACCCAAGAATTCTTCACCCACCCTGATTCCACTTTTTCTCCTTCATATCACCCCACTTTGACTGCTTGAGCCCACCCAGCTTTGGTTAAGGCTTGTGATCTCAGCTGGGACTGCAGGCTGGGGAGAAGGAAAGGGGGTCTTGCTTTCTAGAGGAGGAAGGTTCATGGAAAGGGGTGGATTCCTGTGCCTGGTAGGCTCCCTGGCTTTTCAGATTCAGTCAGTCCCCTACATACATATAAGTTCTATTCCCAGAGCATGTTCTTAAGTCCAGTTTGTTCGTAAGTCCAACAAAGTTAGCCTAGATCCTGCTGGGAAAGATTGAGGGCGGGAGGAGAAGGGGACGACAGAGGATGAGATGGTTGGATGGCATCACCGACTCAATGGACATGAGTTTGAGCAAACTTCGGGAAAGAGTGAAGAGCAGGGAAGCCTGGCATGCTGCAGTCTATGGGACTGCAGAGTCGGACACGACTTAGAGATTGAACAACAATAGTGAACACCCAGCTAATACAGTCAGTTGTACAGTACTGTACTGTACATGGTTGCGTGCAAGCTAAGTCGTTTCTGATGCTCTGTGACTCCATGGACTGTAACCCTCCAGACTCCTCTGTCCATGGGATTCTCTAGGCAAGAATCCTGCAGTGGGTCGCTATGCCATCCTCCAGGGAGTCTTCCTGATCCAGGGATCAAACCTGGGTCTCTTAAGTCTCCTGCATTGGCAGGAGAGCCACTAATATTGTACTGTAAAGGTTTATAGTACTTGTCATACAAATAATATATACATAAAAACAAATAAACACAGAAAATGAAAAAACTTTAATCTGACAGTACAGTACCTCGAAAAGTCTAGTAGTACAGTACAAAGCTGGTATGCAGGGTCTGGCACACACGTTTGCATCTTTGAAAGCTCCCCACTTGAAGGTTCATTTAGGGGTTTATGGTATAGGCTTATCCTCTAAACTGATTTTGTCATGGAAACATTGACAGTCAGAGAAAGACACGAACTAAAGCATCACCTAGACCAACTCCTTTGTTTTACAGATGAGGAAATTGAAATCCCAAGAAGGTGAGTGACACACTCAAGTCCTCACGCAGCTGGTCAGTGTCTGGTCTGGAACCCAGGCCCAGCAGAGCATCCAAGAGCATTGCTTCAACTCTCAAAGAAACACATTTAGATTTCCCAGGGGGAAAATGTGCAGTTCTTTCCCATTTCATTTTATTCCAAAGTGAAAAAACACGTTCCTATTTGCTTAATCTACTTATAAACGCTGATGACTAGTCCTTGTGCTAAGTACTGAACATAATTTACTAAATTAGCTAATTGTTAACAACGGAAAATAGTTTGCTTTGACCTTTTATAATCCTTGTTCCTCCCACAGAAAGACGTTCCGATCAACAGTGTTTTGGTGACATTGGCATAGACGGTGAATTACTTGGCAGGAAACGGAAGTCCGGTTCCCTGGGGCCATGATGATCTTGTCTACTCAACACCCTAGACTCCCTTATACCATGAAATGCAGAGGGAAAAGAAGGACAATTTTAATTAGAAGCATTACACACACTATATACTTGCTGATCACAGAGGAGAGGTAACGTGGTAGATCAGCGTAGGCAGATGGGGGTGCCCAGGGGTCTGACTTTAAGTCTTGCCTCCACCCTTTGTTGGCCAGATAACTTTGAGCAGAGAAACTGTCTCCAAGTCTCTGTTTCCTCAGCTGTAAAATGGGTTTGATAATTGTGCCTTTGTAGAGTTATGAGGATTAAGTGGGTTGATGTCTATGCAAAGTTCTGGCACATAGTAAGTTTTCCATAATTATTATTGCTATTGTTAGTACATACTTGCAGAAAAATTTGCAAGTTCCTGAAAATATGAAGAAGGAAGCTGGCTTAATTTGATTCCTCAGAATTTACTCCTCTCCCTCCATGTAACCACTGTGGCATTGTAACGTATGTGTGATTTAGTAGGCTTTGTTTTTTTTATTTAACACTCCTTTGTGCATGTCTTCCCTTACTCCTCAAACACATGATTTTTAATGTCTGCACAACGTTTTATAAATAGACAGACCATAATTTAACTATATCCTTATTGCTGCAGTTTAGTCTCTTTTCCCTATTATTTTCTTTTTCCCTTTATAAACATCCTGCCCTGTGAATCTTTGTCTGTACTGTTGATCAGGATAGATTCCGAGAACTAAAATTATTGGGTCAAAACATAAACACATGTCAGAATCTTGATTCAGACTGCCAAATTGATTTGCAGAAAGAAGCCATGCTTTACTTCATAAAGCTCCTTCTCCAAAGCTGCCCAGGTTGATGTTTCCCACTGGGCTGATTTTGTGAGATGGGGAACCAAATGGCTGACATCCTTGGTTAATCAAGAGTTGGTTTCATTCTCCTTCAGTTCCTGGGTTGCATATGGGACTGCTGGAAATGTCTCCAGTTTGGGGGTCCTTTGGTATCTCCTTCTAGGGAAGTCCATGTACCCGAACAAGCTGACATCGCAGCCTCAGCTGATCTAATCCAGTCCTCTGACCAGTGGAATGAAAGGCATCCTTCATCATACTCACCTTTAAAAGCTTTCAGAACAGTTAAGCCCATGGTTGTTTGCCTGTTCTATTGCTCTATGGGTAATTCTTCCCTGGTGGCTCAGATGATAAAGAATCTGCCTGCAATGCAGGAGACTGGGGTTTGATCCCTGGGTCAGGAAGATCCCCTGGAGAAGGGAATGGCAACCCACTCCAGTATTCTTGTCTGGAGAATCCCACGGCAGGCTATGGAGTTGCAAAGAGTCGGACGCGACTGAGTGAGTGATTAACACTTTCGGATGGATAATGCCCCTGTTCACTAGAGAGTTACTGCTGAAGTTTATGCCCACATCCTTGGCCAGTTTGGTCCTATGAAGCAGACCTCTACGGGCACACATCTCTCCATGGCATGTAGGTGGCCAAGGCCCTGGTGTGCTTTGCTGCTACCTCTCTGGGTCCAGCACAAGGAACGCTTGCCACACAGCTTAGGTATTGCTCAGCTTCCCTTCCTGGAATCCAGGATAGCTGCCTCTCCTGGGATCACCCTTTCTGTTCTTACTTCCACTCCCCCCATCCCACCCCCAGCCAAAGGCACCCCTTCTTCATGCCTCGGTGCTGCCTCCTCACCCAATCAGTCTCTCTGTGGCCGACCTCTTCCCCCTCCAACCCCTCCTATGCCCAGTGGCCAGATTAATCTTCCTTCAACATAGTTCCAAGGCTGCCACTCTTCACTGACGACCAGATAAGCACCCTCTCAAGGCCTCTGTTTCCTGGTTACTCCACAACAGTTTCCAGCCAAACCACATGACTCACTGTTCCTGAATGGACACCATCCTGGTCTGAGTCATTATTTCCCCTTGGCTTTAATTGCCTTCCTTTCCCCATGTCTCTCTTGAAATTCCAACCCTGGGGCTGGGAAAGATTGAAGGCAGGAGAAGGGGACGACCAAGGACGAGATGGTTGTATGGCATCACTGACTCAATGGCCATGAGCTGGAGCAAGCTCTGGGAGCTGGTGAAAAACAGGGAGGCCTGGCGTGCTGCAGTCCATGGGGTCGTAGAGTCAGACACGACTGAGCGACTGAACAGCAACAGTGCCCATCCCAAGTACCCCCATCTGTCTCAACGCACCTTCACCCGCATGAAAGCTCACCCACCAAGAACACCCCTCTCCCCAGTTTCTCTTATAATATGATGATTTCTAATCTTCCCTTTTTCCCAATTTTGGTAGATAATAGAGATGACCAGCCTTTATTATCTACCTCTTATCTCACCCTCCCTTTGTCCATAGATAATAAACTCCTGGAAGGCAGGACAGGACTGTGCCCTCTGCCCCGTATATCACCACGCAGAGGCCTTTAGACATGGCGACACTCATCCTGAGACAGACGTTCTCTGACACAGCCCTGCTCTCACGCTGCCACAGAGGGGGAGCTGCACAGCTGTCACGATTTATTGCTTTTCCCTGGAGAGGCAATTATACCACTTTATCTTCCCCCTTTGGCTTGCAGCCAGTGGCTCTGCACCTAGTCTCTAATTTTCTTTTTGTTTAAAGGGACGTTCTGTCTACTCAGACAAATGGTGATGGTAATGAGAGTTGCTGCTCTGTGTTACACACCTACTATGTGCTAGACTGTGCTTTACATATAAGATCTCACTAATCTTCATAAAAATCTTATACATTAGCTAGTATTATTCTACTTTCTGGATGAGAGAATGGAAGCTCAGAGAGGTTGAAAAAACCTGTACCGTAGCCCTAAAGATGCAGATTAGAGTTGGAGTCAAGAGTTAAACCCAGATCTACTGGCCTAAGTCCTTACCAGAAATTTCCACCCGAAAATGACGACTTAAGGGTGAGGCTGGATGATACAATGTATGTGTGGCTCTGATTCAGTATTCTTGAGATCTAATACCCTGAAGCTTTTCAGTGGGGAAGTGCTTACTTCTCTGTAGCTTAGATATACCAAGCCCCAGTCCTGCATGATCCCATTGCCAGGTTAGGAGAGGACAGGGAAGTGGAGCGAAACCCCTCCTTGGTGAGCAGCAGGTAATTTATAAGAATCCAGAGATCTTTGGCTCTATCCGTACTCTATGCTTCCTCATGAAATCTCTACAGCTTCCAGACCTCTGTAATCTTGACACTAAATTATGGGCAGCCTGACCCTTGCTACACTCTCTAGGTCATCTTCTTGCTAGTTGGGGGGAAGACAGTTGAATGAGTATAGTATATGCCAAGATTAAGACAGTATCAAATATCTTAGGCATCAAAACTGGGTATGTTGGGTTAAGTCAATACTAATTTTTAAAGGGGCTTCCCTGATGGCTCAGATGGTAAAGAATCTGCCTGCAGTGTGGGAGACCTGGGTTCTATCCCTGGTTTGGGAAGGTCCCGTGGAGAAGGGAATGTCTACCCACTCCAGTGTTAGAAAACTGCATCCCAGCTTAGTGCTTGAAATAGTTTTTAATAGACATTAATTGGAGAAGTGAATGAATGAATTCAGGAATCTGGGAATGAATGAGTGAGTGAGTGAATATTTGCAGTTTTGTTTTTTTCATGGCAAGCAATGGGGAATAGTGGGGAAATAGTATTTTCCAGTTTTTAGTAGTGTAACTTATTCTCTCTGAGGCTCAGTTTAGTCATGTGTAAAATGATGATGCTAATACCAGCTGTCAAGAACTGTGAAAAGTCTAAAATTTTACCCTGCTTCCAGCTAACATGCTAGCCTGCCACAGTTTCAAAGATGCTGGCAGAAGACATGGAGTTCTGGGTCAGATACACTGACTTTATTACTCACGGCACGGCAAAACATCATCACCATATTTGTGTAAGTTTCCATTGCAAATGGCTCAGATGGATGCCTGCACACACAGAGAACTATGTTATAGGAACTAAACCCCAGGCTTTCCCTCATAGCTCAGCTGGTAAAGAATCCACCTGCAGTGAGAGAGACCTGGGTTCGATCCCTGGGTTGGGAAGATCCCCTGGAAAAGGGAAAGGCTACCCACTCCAGTATTCTGGCCTGGAGAGTTCCATGGACTGTATAGTCCATGGGGTCGCAAAGAGGTGGACACGACTGAGCGACTTTCACTTTCACTTTAGCAATCCTGAATTTATGATGGGCAGGAAACCTGCTCATTCTTTCCTCTGCAACTGCTTGCTACACAAATATCCTTGAGAAGATATTCTGTAAGGAAGGAGTCTGTTGTTTTGCTTGTAAAACATGTGGAAATGCACAGGACTCAGAAAGAATAATCTCCAAACATAACCTCTAAGGTTTTTTTAAAAATGAGGGTTAAATGAACTATCATATTGCACCAGTCAGGATAGTCCAGGTTATGCTCAGGTAACAAGTGGCTTCCCAGGTTTCAATGCCTTAAGCCTCCAAAGATATATTCTTTATTAAAAAAAAAATTGAAGTATAGTTGATTTACAATGTTGTATTAGCTTCTGGTGTACAGCAAAGTGATTCAGTTTTATATATATATTTGTATGTATTATGTGCATACATGTGTGTGTATACATACATAAATATATAGGCTTCCCAGGACTCAGTGGTAAAGAATCCACTTGCCAATGTGGGATAACCAGGTTTGATCCCTGGGATGGGAAGATCCCCTGGAGAAGGAAATGGCAACCCACTCCAGTATTCTTGCCTAGAAAATCCTGGGGACAGAGGAACCTGGTGGGCTACAGTGCATAGGGTCGCAAAGAGTTGGATATAACTTAACAACCAAGCGTGCACTCACATATACATGTACATATGTATATTAATATATAATCTTTTTCATATTCTTTTCCATTGTGGTTTATTACAGGACATCAAATATAGTTTTCTGGGCTATACAGTTGACACTTGTTGGTTGTCTATTTTGTATATATTAGTTGTATTTGTTAATCCCAAACTCCTTCCCCTACTATCTTTCCCCTTTGGTAACCATTTGTTTGTTTCCTTTATCTGTAATTTGTTTCCTATACCTGTAATCTGTTTCCTAAATAAATTTATTTTTGATATATTTTAGATTCCACATATAAGTGATATCATACGGTATTTGTCTTTCTCTATCTGACTTCACTTAGCATCATAGTCTCGAGGCCCACTCATGTCGCTGTAAATGACAGTATTTCCTTCAAAGAGGTATTTCTTGCTAATGTCAGGAGGAATCAGCTGCGAACTCAGTTCTAGGCCATCCTTACTCTGGTTCCCAGCTGAGGAGGCCTCGTTATGGGCACATCGCCCTGGCAGAGGGAAGGTGAGTGTGCAAAACAGCAGGCAGGCTCTTAGAACTTCACCTCAGAAGTGGCCTGTATTGCTACTGCTAAAGCATCACTGTCCAAGGCAAGTCACTCGGCTAAACCCAAATTTGAGGGGGCAGGGAAGTGTGCCCAGAAGAAGAACCTGAAATATCTCTTTGGCAGGCTGCAAGAATTACTGTGACACTGATGCTAAGTGCTTGCACAAGGCCTGGCTCGTTAAAGTAGTAGCGTCCATCTTTCTTTCCAGTCTTGCAGCCATGAGGTTGGGCAGGGTCAGAAACGTGGGTCTTGGGTTCAGGGGAAGCTCATAGTGGTCATGCACTCAGATTGTCCTCTGGCAATCTGTGGCTGTGGTCGAGAAAATTTACAGGATTCCCAGCAAAAAGTTATCTGCCCGAGCTTGTAAATCAAGTTAATTAGCACTGATCATTAACATGCATTCAAGTCTTCAAGTTCGTTGGTCAACATTAAAAAAGAAGGAACATGGGATTTCTCCCAATCCCCAATTATTGCACAGAGTTAATGACTAGACTGAGAAAGAAGAGAAAAATATTGATTTATTCTTTATTCATGATACAATGCAATCACAGATTCAACAGCTGAGATACATCCTGACTTGAATGGGTCTCCCCATCTGACTAGAAATCATGAAATGTCATAGAAATAAACATTACAGATCATCACGGCTTCCATGCTTTAGCGTTCAAATATGCCAGACAGGTCCTAATTCATTTCTTTAGTAAATAGTCCTTGAGACCCTCCTATCTGTTGGGTTCTGTGTTAAGGATACAGAGTGAGGGAACAAAACAGAGAGTGTTCCTGACCCCATGGAGCTTAGAGTCTGGAGGGAAAAGGCCTTAGTAAAAGCTAACCCTTAATGATGGCTTGCGAACTGAGGGCTGAGCACAGGACTGCACAATATGTTAGCATTTGCATAAAAGACCCAGCAGTCCTGTAGTGATTTGTTCCTTGTGATAACTCTTAGTGGGACCGCAGTTTTGACCTGGTATAGTCAAGTCTCAGAGAAGTAATTCTGGGAGTATCAGAGTTGCTGGGACAGAAGTCAAGTCTCAAGAGCCCCGATATTAGATGCGTCAACACCTAGTCATTTTCGCTAACCCGCATCGCAAGAACCAGCCTTGTACACGGGCTGTGGACCCCCTGTCTCCAGGCTGTGCCTTCTCTTAGCGTTCTCCATCAGTGATGAGTAAACTTTCAGAGAACTTATGTAAGTGTGTTAGTCTCTCAGTCGTGTCCGACTCTGTGACCCCATAGACTGTGGCCTGCCAGGCTCCTCTCTCCACGGGGATTCTCCAGGCAAGAATACTGGTGTGTGTGTGTTGCTCAGCCGTGTCTGACTCTTTGTGACCCCATGGACTGTGGCCCGTCAGGCTCCTCTGTCCATGAAATTCTCCAGGCAAGACTACTGGACTGGGTTGCCAGTTCCTGCTCCAGAAGAATACTGGAGCGGGTAGATATTCCCTTCTCCAGGGTCAGAAGACTTATTGCATACTTATTAGGTGCCAGGCACTGTGCAACTACAATTATCTGCAAGGGTAGGAATGACTATTATCACTTCAGAGATGAAGAAACTGAGGATGAGACGAGACTAGCCTGTTATTCCAAGGCTCAAATTTGGTAGAGGGAGCCTGGATTCAACCCGTCATGCCTGAGCCCGAACTTTTCCCAGAGGCATGAAGCTGCGCTTTCTAACCACTGGCCTCCCTGATCAGTGGATGCTCCTGGACCCATAACCATGGCTCTGGCCAGATGTCCCTCAGCCACCCTACAATAATGCCAGGTTATGAAATGCAGACCACTCCAGCAGAAATGGACTGACTGAGCCAACACCTGCCTTTCCTCACGGCAACAGTATAACCTTGCAGCTTCTACTCTAATTGAAGGAATTCAGCAAATGACTCCACAGCTTCAAAGTGGCCAGACTGGGAGGCTGATGGGTGAACTGAGCACAGGTTTGTTCTTCAAGGGCTCAAAATCAACAGTGCAAGAACAACTTTGGACCACAGCCACTATAATTCAAGAGTCACTTTAAATAAAGCCCCCCGCCCTGGAGAAGGAATTGGCAACCTACTCCAGTATTCTTGCCTGGAGAATCCCATGGACAGAGGAGTCTGATGGGTTATGGTCCATGGGATCACAAAGAGTCAGACATGACTGACAAACTAACACATTCACTTTTAAATAAAGGAAGACAAGGAGAGAGATACACACAGAGTCCTGCTGGGGAAACCTAGGAAGGCTTTAGGGGGAGGTGTGATTTGTCAAGGTCTTGAAGGATGAGTAAGACTTTAGTGCTAGAGACGGGGCAGGGCAGAGCGTGGAGGTAGAGAGCGAGTTTGAAGGTGCCAAGTCAGGCAGGCAAAAGAAGGTGCCGTTGCTTCTAGAAACTGATAAACTGGGGGAGAAATCATTTTTCCGGGCCTCACAAGGTCTGACCCATTTTTCTAGAGCCCCTGGGGAAGAGCAGCTTGTAGGAGGCAGGTGTAGTTGGGAGGGTCTGCCTCAGGGGCGACAGGAAAAGAAAGGATGCTATGGACTCTAGGAAATTCTTTTTGGAAAGTGAGCCATCTGGTGCTTAGCACCAAGCAAACTTCTTTTTGTTTTCCACTGGCTTCTGGGCTGCGGTGCCTGGTGTGCTGTCCCCCAGGGCTCTGTGAGGGTGGAGGAACCCGCGACGGTCCCTGGACTGGTGAAGAGCTGCATCTCCAGCCTGAAGCCCGACTGGTCCCAGTCCCCCAGCTCTGCAGAGAGCTCTCCCCAGGGTGCGCTGATGGGCTGACAGCTGTCTCTTTCGAGCCCCCTGGGTCTCCACTACCTCCGAGTGCCTGGCTCCTTGCGGAAAGAAGCGTGGTAGGTTTTTAATCCTGACCAGTTACATCTGGGACAAACAATCCAAATGTTAATCCATCTGGAGAGAGAATGAATGCGTATCTTCTGCGGCCTGTACCTTTTGTTTTTTCATCACTGGGTCTTTAAATCTCATTATGAAGCCAGAAGGAACCCCCTGCAAGCCTGTCTCTTACCCTTCAGGCAGCCCTTTAAACATTTCTTTGTGCTCCATCTCCTCCTGCTTCTCACTAACAGACCTTCTTTCATCTGGATGTGGCGTGGCTCTCGAAACAGCTAAACAAAGCCTCACTACACCCCCGTGAGGAAAGAAGCAATCATAACGCACTTTCCTCCTGCCTGAGAGGAGACAAGGCACAGCAAGTACAGGGACTTCATCAGGTGCTCTGCAGCCCCCGTACAACAACAGGGGCATGGCCACAATGCCCTGACCTTGTGTGCTTCGGTGGGAACGGATTCACAGGTTCAGAAAGGAACTTGGTCTGTTTCTTCCTAAACGGCTTCCTCCTGCTCTGTGTCTTGACTGGGAAAATGACAGCCAGTCCCCAAGCCTGGAAACTTCAAGTCTCCTAGGCTTTAGGTTCTTAGTGGATGGCCCAGTGCTCCCGTCTGTTCTACCTTTTCTCTGGCTTTCTCCGACACTGCCAGGGCACCCTGCTTGCCTGGATGTCAGCTTGTTGTCTGCAGTCCCCACTCCTACTGTGTTTCCTTCCAACCTACCCTCCAGGCTGCTATCATAGTTATCTTTCTAAAATTCACACTTAGTTGGGTCATGCCTCTGCTCAAAACCCCTCTCCTACAGCAAAAGATTTAAACTCCTTAGCTTGTCATAGACGTTCTATGCTTGAGCCTACAAGCCAACCTCATTTTGCACCTGTGCCTCTCTGTTTGCTCTCTAACTGGCCACTTAGAACTACTTCCTGCTCCCCAGATGATGCTGTTAAAGTGCTGCACTCAATATGCCAGCAAATTTGAAAAACTCAGCAGTGGCCACCGGACTGGAAAAGGTCAGTTTTCATTCCAATCCCAAAGAAAAGCAATGCCAAGGAATGTTCAAACTACTGCACAATTGCACTCATTTCACACGCTAGCATAGTAAAGCTCAAAATTCTCCAACCTAGGTTTCAACAATACATGAACTGAGAATTTCCAGATGTTCAAGCTGGATTTAGAAAAGGCAGAGGAATCAGAGATCAAATTATAAACATCCTTTGGATCATCAATAAAGCAAGAGAATTTCAGAAAAACATCTACTTCTGCTTCATTGATTATGCTAAAGCCTTTGACTATGTGGATCACAACAAACTATGGAAAATTCTTAAAGAGATGGGAATACGAGACCACCTTACCTGCCTCCTGAGAAATCTGTATGCAGGTCAGGAAGCAACAGTTAGAACGGGACATGGAACAACAGACTGGTTCCAAATAGGAAAAGGTGTACCTCAAGGCTGTATATTGTCACCCTGCTTATTTAACTTATATGCAGAGTACATCATGTGAAATGCCAGGCTGGAACAAGCTGGAATCAAGATTGCCCAGAGAAATATCAATAACTTCGGATATGCAGATGACACCACCCTTATGGCAGAAAGAGAAGAGGAATGAAAGAGCCTCTTGATGAAAGTGTAAGAGGAGAGTGAAATAGCTGCCTTAAAACTCAACATTCAAAAAGTGAACATCATGGCATCCAGTCCCATCACTTGATGGCAAATAGATGGGGAAACAGTGGAAACAGTGACAGACTTTCTTTTCTTGGGCTCCAAAATCACTGCAGATGGTGATTGCAGCAATGAAATTAAAAGATGCTTGCTCCTTGGGAGAAAAACTATGACAAAACTAGACAGCATATTAAAAAGCAGAGACATTACTTTGTCAACAAAGGTCCATCTAGTCAAAGCTATGGTTTTTCCATTAGTCATGTATGGATGTGAGAGTTGGACCATAAAGAAAGCTGAGTGCTGAAGGACTGATGCTTTTGAGCTGTGTTATTGGAGAAGACTCTTGACTGTCCTTTGGACAGCAAGGGGATCAGACCATTCAATTCTAAAGGAAATCAGCCCTGCATATTCATTGGAAGGACTGATGCTGAAGCTGAAGCTCCAATACTTTGGCCACCTGATGCGGAGAGCTGATTCATTGGAAAAGACCCTGATGCTGGGAAAGATTGAAGGTAGGAGAAGAAGGGGACGACAAAGGATGAGATGGTTGGATGGCATCACTGACTCAATGGATGTGAGTCTGAGTAAACTCTGGGAGTTGGTGATGGACAGGGAAGCCTGGCGTGTTGCCGTCCATGGGATCACAAAGAGTCGGACACAACTGAGGACTGAACAACAGCCTGTCCCCTATCAAGTATCTGATCGTGCTCCATGCTCCACTCTGACCCTCATCAGGGAAATTCTAAACCATCAAAGCCTGGTCAAGAGTGGTCTTCACTCTGAACACCAAGTGGAAACTTGCTCCTTTGTATCACGCTGTATCTCCACTGGTTTTCTCTTAGAGCCCACAGTAAGATATCGTACTTATTAATATTTATGTACTTCCTCCTCTGCCCTCAAATCGTCTGTGCCTTCCTTCTGGTTTGGTTTCTGTGTCTTGCCCATCTTGACCTTGCCAGTAACTGGTACTGTGCTGTGCCAAGTTGCTTCAGTCGTGTCTGTCCATGGGAAGAATACTTCATTGGGCTGCCATGCTCTCCTCCAGGGGATTTTCCCAATCCAGGCATCAAACCCACATCTCTTAACATCTCCTTGTGGGTTCTTTACTGCTAGCACCATCTAGGAAGCCCTAGTAACTGATACAGGAACTTGCGAATAGTCATTCAATACAAGTTTGCTGAATGAATAGGATCATCACATCTGTTCATTGGAAATGAAAAACAGATAGGGGACCTGAGGCCGAGGACAGTTAAGAGGTTTCCTCAGACTCATGTTTTTAATTTAAATAGCAATGCAATGATTAACACCCAAGTCTTCCAGTTTCTAGGTCATTACAGCTTTCCAGCTCTTGAAACCAACAAATCTAGCAAGCTGCTTTAGGGGAGATGTTTTATTCCTCTGAATGTTACAGATAACATTCATTCAGATATTCAACCCATATTTTTTTGAGTATTTAGCATAAGACAGGAGCTGTGCTAGATATTGAGATTACAGAAGAGAACAAGACAGAAATATGTCCTTTTTCACCAGAAACTTTCTCCTGGAAGCAGATTAAAATGGATAAAGAAGTTTTAAGTAAGATATGAGGTGGGAAGGCAGGCGCCAGAGCAGGTGGAGGCTTGGAGGTCATCTTAGGGCACCTGGATTTTTTTGAAGAGCAGCCATGGGCTTCTTCAAGCTGGAAATTTGATGGCTATGGGATCAGAGTTTGGAGTGAAGTGGATGAAGGAAGCTGAGCTGATTTACTATACTGTTCCTGAAGAAATAAGACAGGGCTTGGACCAGGGTGGTAAGAGCAAAAACAGGAAAGGAGGGACTGATTTGAGATTTTTAGAGCAAGCCTGCCACTGCTTGCTGGTTCCGTTGGTTGTGGTTAGTTTCTCTGATCTGTGAGAATGGTCATCAGCCACTGCTGGCAGGTGCCTGCATCAAGTTGATGACTGCAGAGGTAGTAAGTTAGAACTCTTGAGTCATCAAGAGATTTCAGCATTTGGCCATTGCCAGCTGTTTCTGTAAACCACTCTTGTATACTTTATTATGTGAACAGTATTATCAAAATCCTCTTTCAGGGGTCAGACTTTTTCTTGTACCTCCTAAGGCCAAGGACGATGGCAGTAGAACCCTGGTCATGGACCTAATGGGCTTCCCAGGTGGCGCTAGTGGTAAAGAACCCACCTGCAATGAGTTTGAGCAAGCTCTGGGAGGTGGTGAAGGACAGGGAAGCCTGGCATGCTGCAGTACATGGTTGTCGCAAAGAATCAGACATGGCTGGAGCGACTGAGCAACCACCACCAGTATTCTTGCCTGGGGAATCCCACGGACAGAGGTGCCTGGCCAGCTACAGTACATAGGGTCACAGAGTCAGACACGACTGAACCAACTTAGCACACATGGACCGTCTGGCTTTGCATGTGGCCTCTGACCGTGCCTTTTGGAGTCTGACATGATGGCCAGCACTGTGTAGGAAGAGCATGGGTTTTGAGGATGCACAGTGCCTGTTTCAAACTGTGTAACTTTGGGAAAGATTCTTAATCTTGTGAAGCCTCACCTGTCTGATCTGTAAAATGGGCATTAAGAGAGTCAGTGTGAAAATTTAACGACATAAGTGAAGTGCTTAGCAGGCCCTCAGTGACTTTTGTTTCTTCTCCCAAGAACCAGTATGTTGGGAAGGAGAAAGTTCAGGTAAAAGAAGGAACAGTCTTCACATTCTTTGGCACCTGCTGGGGCCCTGATACAACCGTACCCTCAACCAGCATCTTCAAATCCTTAGATAGGTGCTCACCTAGTTTCAGGCTTCCCTGATAGCACAGTTGGCAAAGAGTCCGCGTGCACTGCAGGAGACCCCACTTCAATTCTTGGGTCGGGAAGATCCCCTAGAGAAGGGAAAGGCTACCCACTCCAGTATTCTGGCCTGGAGAATTCCACGGACTGTTTAGTTCATGGGGTTGCAAAGAGTTGGACACAACTGAGCGACTCCCACTTCCCAGTTTCAAGGAAGAAACGATTTTCCTCTTGGTTTACAGAACTTGAGGAGGTATAGTTTGGGGCGCAAAGTAATTTTTTTAACCAGCTAGTGGCTTGAACTTTGCTCTCTCTCCAGCAAGGCTACTCATAGGGGAATAATGGCAGCATGATAAAGAGATTATTCTTTAGCCAATACTGTGGTATCTGGTGGTTTTGATTCTGGACCTGCAGTTAGTCAGATAGTGTGAGACTCCTGTGAAGAGCCTTCTCTTACTGACTTTCAGAGAAATGTGTTTTAAGTTGCTGAGTTAGAAGGACATCTCTGTGGCTTGTGTCAGTACCTCTGACCTAAGTTATCCCAGAAGATCATTTATCTAAACACAAGGGGGTCTTCAGAGGAAACCAGAACTTGGAAGGTGGGCTTTAGGCAGGTAGGAAAAGGAATGTTCTAGCTTTCTCCCAGATCTGGCCTTTTAGAGAAGGATTTTGAAGAGTGTAAAGTAGGGATGACAGATTGGTTTGACTCTTTAGTTGTTAATACCTATAGGACTGAATCCACTCTGCTCTCAGTGCGGAAAAGGACTGTGGTTGATTGGTGATGTCTGTCAAGAGTAGTATAAGGAGTAAACAAAGCACACAGGCTACAAATTGATCATCTCTGGTGTAGAAATCCACGAGATGGCCTAGGAGTTCAGGGGCTAAATGGGACCTCCACCACATGGAAGCAACCAGAGAGCCAGGCAGTGGGGTGTCCCCATAGGGCTCATTTACTAAAGATGGATAAACTACATGGTGTATATCAGACAATCTGGCTGCTCCTTATGTTGTTGTTGTAGTTGATTTATCTTTTTTGATCCTTAAGCCATTAGTGTAATTTTTCAAATATGTCTAAACTTTGTCACAGGGGGATAGCAGAGGGTCCACGCTTGGACTGAAGTACAAAGAGGGGTATGGGCTCCTGAGAACAGCGGGGCAGGCAGTGGACAGGTCCTCAAACCCCAAGGAGAGGGTCAGTCTTAGAGTCCTTCCTCTCTGGTGTGGATTTTCCCTCCTATTTGGCAGCTGTAGGCAAGCTGAATTCTTAATTCTCTGCCATCAGCACACCACTCCTCTTTTAGCTTCACCTTTTTCAGGATTTTGCCAAAGACTTTTGCCAAGCTAGTTAATCAACTGGGTCAGTTCCTAATTCCATAGGGAAAAGAAGGGAAAGGCAACCAAGAAGACTTAAATTGAGTCAGCATTTACTAGTATTTTTAATATATTTTATCTGTTTGTCTTTCCTTTAAAAAAACACTTTATTGAGGTGCGACTGACATATGAAAAGCTGTATATATTTAATATATGCAAACTCCATGAATTGGGGGATAAACACATCTTCACAAGCTTCACGATCATCAAGGCCAAAAACATATCCATTGCCTCCCAAAGTTTCCTAACACGTCCATTATTATTATTTGTGGAAGAAAATTTTTATCTCACAACTACCCTAGGAGGTAAGTAGTACTGTCACCATCTAGACCAGGATGAAACTGAGGTTCACGGAGGTCAGGAACAGGCCTCAGATCCAGCCAAAGGCGAAGCCACGCCCCCGACGGCACACGTGCGCACGCTCCCCAGGGCGCATGCTCCGTGGACCCGCCGCGGCTCCCACAGAAGACTGTGGGCTTTGTGCAGGAGGCTGGGCTCTGCTAGTGCTGAACCCGCGTAGCGGGATACCCGGACCGACATGAGAGAACTGGGATGCATGATGCTCTGTGAGCCAGGGAAGAAAGCTCTTTCCCTGTCCAGAGAGAAGGCGCTGTGAACCAGGTGCCTATGGGGAGCTAGAGGGACCCTCAGGGCTCCTCCTGTCCCAGCCTCTGTGCTGCTGCTGCTAAGTCACTTCAGCCGTGTCCGACTCTGTGCGACCCCATAGACGGCAGCCCACCAGGCTCCCCCGTCCCTGGGATTCTCCAGGCAAGAACACTGGAGTGGGTTGCCATTTCCTTCTCCAGTAAGTGAAAAGTGAAAGTGAAGTTGCTCAGTCGTGTCCGACCCTTAGCGACCCCATGGACTGCAACCTACCAGGCTCCTCCATCCATGGGATTTTCTAGGCAAGAGTACTGGAGTGGCTTGCCATTGCCTTCTCCGCCTCTGTGCTAGAACTGCTTTTAACCACAGATTTACTCTATGGATTTGTATTGGTATCATTTTCAAAGCACTGCATGGAGTGTTAGCTATGTGACTTTCACTGAATTTGAATAAGAATTGTATGGGGGTGAGGCAGCATGATTTAACTTGGTGTCACCATGAATATTTTTAGAGACCTTTTGAATTCTCTGTAATTACACTATCTGTGCTTTGGGCCTAGTGTTATTGTTCAGTTGACAAAATATACTTTGCTAATTACAATAAACAAAGGATTTCGTTTCTCTAAAAAAAGAAAAAGGTTTCGGAAGCTTTTCATTGCTTGAAGCAGTCCGAAATACCTACCCGGATGTTTAAAAATAAATGGCTAAGACAGGCACACTCAAGACAATTTTTATCACAATTGCATCTGTATTGCTTGCAAACAAGGAAGCCTTTCTTCACATGATTCGTCTGAATGTGTCGGCAGAGATAGAGTGTGTCTGTGTGCAGAGTTTAAACTGAAGCCTGGATTTTGTGCAGCTGAAGCTCAGTTCAACATTGTTGCTTTCTGATTTCAGTGTGCTGTGTAGATGGAATCCTGGGGAGTTTTCTGTGCTCTAGTGGAGAAGGAATTGCGATTTGTAGTCTTCCATTTCACCGATGAGAGGGCCAGAGGAGACAGAAATCACAGGCTGGTGGAATTTTAGCTCTGCCATGTGCTGTGTGACCAGTGGCAAGTCACCTTACCTCTCTGAGCCTCGAATGCAAACTGGAAAGAATGTCAGTAACCTCCGTTCCAGCGTTGTTGGGAATGGATGGGAATCACGCAGCACAGTGCGCACACAGGGAGTCTTTATCTGGAGTTGGCTATTATTTTTTTAAGGTGTGCTCAATAAATACGTGGTGAGTGAATGAAGAATATCTGTTCTGATCGCAAGATGCTTCAGGCAGCATTTCCAATGTTAAGTTATGCTAGGAAGAAAGCCTAATGAAATGCCAGCCTCCCCGAGGAACCTCGTAACTTCTGATTGTCTCCAACAAGGCTGGCTGCGACGCTTCCTGTGTAACTGTGGCTGTCTGCATCTTGCAGCAACAGCAGCCGGCAGATCTGATGCGAGCGCAAGTGGAATTAGGTGGGGCTGACCGAGCAGGGCCCCAGGGGGCTAGCAAGTGCTTCTATAGCTATTCATAGCAGATGCTGTTTGAACTCTTGCCACTAGGCATCGTTCTAAATGTTTGGTGCTTAGAACCACAACCCTACCAGCAGGCATTCTTGATTATTCCCATTTTACAGATGGGAAAACCTGAGACAGTTTCAGTTAGGAAGTGTCTTGAAGTGCCTTGGCTTGTAAGGGATTGAACTGGGATCTGAGCCCAGAACTGGTGTCTGGCTCCAGCTTTGGCCCTGACCACTGTGCTCTGTGGCTTCCTAGGTGGTGTTAGTGGTAAAGAACCCTCCTGCCAGTGCAAGAGATGAGGGTTCGATCCCTGTGTTGGAAAGATCCACTGGAGGAGAACATGGTAACCCGCTGCAATATTTTTGCCTGGAGAATCCCATGGACAGAAACACACACACAGACACACACACACACACACAGACACAGACACACACACACACACACACACCTGTTTATCATGGGGAAATAGAAAGAAATACTATGAGGACTGTAGGAAAACAGCATCACTGAACTAAGGACTTTGGAAGACAACGGAGTGCTGGAAAGCTCTCACAGATTCGTCTGATTTCCTTTTACCCTTAAACATTTTTTCAGGCTTTCCTATCTGGGGAGAAGATACGGTCAGTCTTTCCTAATGTCTCCGTCTCCCCTAGGAATGCACTCCCCGCCTTAAGTGAGGACAGCTGACAGTCACCGAGACAGACTCCAGCTTCTGTCCTGGTCTACACCCTCCTGCCTTTCCTCCTGGGAGTCCGGGGCTGTGTAAATCAGCCGCGAGGAGAGTTTAGCAATTAGGGAACCTGACACCTAGGTGATTGCTTCATCCCCAGGGGTTTCTGAACCTTTTTGAGCCATGAATCTCTATGTTCAAACAAAATCCTACCCAGACACCTGGCACGTGAGGCAGTGGGAAGCAGAGCTGCTCTGGTGGAAGCTGGGGGTCTCGGAGCCCTGCCCTCCTCCCACAGTGAATCCCTGGGGTAAAGAAGAGCGGTTTGAAAGCCCCAGCGAGCAACTCACAGCTTCCCTTTAAACCTGGAGAACAGCTTGGCCCTCTGCCATCCTCCGTCTTTCTCATCCTCTGCATAATGTTGATCTATTTGTTAGGTGTGTTAGTTGCTCAGTTGTGTTCGACTCTTTGCGACCCCTTGGGCTGTAGCCCACCAGGCTCCTCTGTCCATGGAATTCTCCAGGCCAGAATACTGGAGTGGGTTGCCATCCCCTTCTTCAGGGTCTCCTGCAGCATAGCAGGCAGGTACCGTCTGAGCCACCAGGGAAGCCCATTGGTTATAAACAGGCACAGCTAGAACACAGGGATCAAAAGGCTGTTTTAAACGGTCAGACTTAATACTCATTCTGCTCCAAACTTCCCTAAGAAATGAAGGATGGTGTCAGAAAATTACTGAAAGGTAGAATAATTTAGAGATTGGGAACATGGATCGTGGAATTGGATTGTCTAAGTTCAAAGCCCAGCTTTTCTACTTACTCCTGCTGTGTGACCCTAAGCAAGTTTCTTAGCCTTTCTGTGCCTTAATTTTCTCACTTGTAAACTGAGGATTAAATAATAGCAAACTCTCTCACTGGGTGGTTGTGAGACATACCTTAACTGGTAGAGATTATCTAGAACAGTTACCTGAATTGATGGAGATGATTCATGGGAAGTGCTCAATAAATGTTGGTTGTTATTATTTCAATCATCTTTTCTCTCTTCCCATGGGTGAACTCCAGTGTATCCTAAGGTGTAAATGACAGACCTTCTGACAAGTAGGCGTTTTTGAGAGGAGGAAGAACAGAGAGGCAAAGGAAGAAGAGGGGTGTCAGGGAGGGCACAAAGATCGCAGAAAGGGCATCCCGTTCTGTGGAAGCCGTGACCCCCTTCCAGCATCCCAGACCACAGGGTCTTGGGCAACTGAAGAAACAGGACAGTACCTCATACACACCAAATGGAACAAGAAGACACATTGAAATTTTATATAACAGTTCTGTTTTATGAACCAGCGCTTCTTCACCCAACCATTTTATAGTCAGTAGTTTTCTTTCTCTTGCTTATGGAGTTGGACTCCCCTTTATTATGGGAGATGCTGAAATATTTCGAATTATTCCAAGTACTGTAGCCTTGCTCCAGAAGCTGGGCCAGGATAACATCACATATTCTGGCTGGAAGACTTCCCACTGGGTTCAAGAAGGCCGCAGGGCAGGAATGCCAGGTTACTCTGGAAATCACTAGCTGGCTAAATATAGCGGGTGCTTATGCTGTTATTCCGTTGATTTTTTTCTGATCACAGTTTACTGGAGGCCTTAATCTTTACAATTCTTAACAGCTGGGGGGGGGCTGGAAAAACAGGTCTGATGTCTTCTTACATGAATATCTCTGAAGAATAATTAAGGGATCAATTTTGTTGAACCAAGCCTAGAGTGTAAGTGCTTGGTGTCCAGAGCCAGGCGGTCAGGAAATGAACAGACTTCAGGTGAGCTGAAGCAAAGACATTGGTACCCTGGGAACCTGGAGTCCAAGCTGGGCAGCACCACAGATAGAAGGGAGCCTGACTAGAAGATGCTGCTATTAATCCTCTGATTTTTAAGAAAGCTGAGCGCATTGAGAGTTAAGTACAACATAAATGTAACAGGGTCTGGTGTTAGAATCTAAGGAAACGTTGGACATCTTGTAGTCATAGGACACATATAATCATACCTTGGGCAATGATAAATACATAAATACAGGCCATCATAGGAATCATTGTGATTGAAAAAGTGATAAATAATCTGCAAGGGATGTATGATGATCTAAAGATATATTTCTTTCCTGTTCCTCTAAATTTTGACTTTGACTGGACTTTGATTCCAGAGTCTGGTGGTTAGATAGCTTCACCAGCTAAATGGATATGAATTTGAGAAAACTCTGGGAGATAGTGAAGGACAGAAAAACCAGGTGTGCTGCAGGCCATGGGCTCACAAAGAGTCGGAGACGACTTAGCAACTGAACGCCACCAATAACGTACAATAGCCACGGGGGGAGTGGGTTTATTCTGACATTTCTCAGTCTTATGTTTCCAGATTGGAACACTGGGCTGGGTCCCCTGTCTAAATCCCACTGTGGCCACATGTTAGCGTGTTTGCCCAGGTCTCAGGGCAGAGAACAGGTTGAGAGAGGGGTGTCCTGTTAAAACCTCACCTCTTTTCTTCCATGTGGAAATCCCACCTGGGCCTGGGAGACTTTAATCTTTGTCATGATTTGCTGTGTTTTGGGGGCCATTGTGCCTGAAAAAAATGAACTTGTCAGTATCATTCCGCTGATCACTCTGGGGGAAGAAAAGTTCAAGAGGGCAGTGAGGAGCCCGGCTGTCCGGTTAGTCCCTCTCGGCCTTGGCTTTGGAGCAGAGGCAGCTGGCTTAGGTAATTAGACGCAGAATCCTGATGGAGGTACTTTGTTCAAAGTTCAGTCACAGTCTGGGATAGAAAGCTCTGCAGGACCGCTTCCTTGTTAATAGCTTTGCTGACCTTCTCCGAAGAAAAAGTCATTAGAATGTTGAGTTATGATCTGTTTCTTGTAAAATCTCGCCAGTCCCCCATTTATAGCCCTGTATTTCAACCAATTCTAATTACCTCTTAGAATATACTTCTCACAGCCCTCGGAGAATATTTCAAATCCTGATCTAAGCAATCAAGCATACTTCTGGGTTAGCAAGCTCACTGTGTCCTGATGCCCCCAAGCCTCGGAGAGACTCTTCTCTTTCTCAACAGCCACACCATCCTTATCTCCAGGGCTCCAAAGAGCTGGTCCTTTGGTTTCTTAACCTTGGAAGATGACCTTTCAAGGAGGAGGCTGGGTGTCAGGAAGCCAATGAGGATGAGAAAAGAAAATTTTTTTTTTGCCTTTTGCAATCATTTATTGCATCTTCTCAGGGAGGTTCTTTTCTTTCTCCTTGCTGACCTCATTTGCAGTCACTGGCCGTCTTCTCTCACCTATGGAGAGTATGCTGGCTCCACTTAGAGTCCATTGGGGGGACCCGGATAATGGAGTCCTTGCCTCACTTTTGCTTTATTCCTGCAAAATGCCCACAAAGTGTAAATAAAGTCTTTGTTGGCTTATGAAGTCAAGAGCTCCTTGGTACATCTTGAACTTGGCTATGTCGTGTGTATTTTCTCCCTCTTCTATCTCCAGTTATGTATTAGGCTCTATCATTTCAGGCAACAACTCAAGCGACAAACATTTTTGGAGGTCTCTGTCCCTTTTAGGCTTTGAATGGGACTGAACTCACCAGCACTGCTGAGAGGAAATGTTTTTATAGACTTTCTAAATCTCTCCACTGCCGAGAAGAATTAAAAAAAAAAAAAAAGCATTTCTCTCCTCTCTTTATTTCTAATCACTTTTTGCTTCTAACGGGACTGAAGCACCATGAGAAATGGCGCTCTTTTACGGCAAGGACTCATTTGCCCATAACGAACCCTGAGTACAAAAGCAAATTAAAAAAACCCAACCCTATGCTTAGAGAGACCATTAGGAACGATTTGACATTTATTGAACAACAGATGGCGATTAAAAGCATAAAAGCTAGATTGCCTTGCTGGAAACAAAGGGTAGTTCTACTGAGGAAGTCTAACGTTTCAATTAAAATACCTCTCAATGTCAATTAAATCATATGAAGATAAGACTGAAAATGGTTTCTAGCTGCACTATAATCAATAGTGCAGTTAAAATCCTCATCAAGAAGCACCCAAGTTTTCAGTTTGACAGTTTGCTAAAAGATTAGCCAAAGCTTCAGGAAGCCATTTCCTTCAGTGTAGGGTTCACAAGGTAAACATTTAACCAGGAGAGATTCCTATGTATTAAACAGATTTATTCCAACAATGAGAAGGCTGTCTCACTTCCTTTGCTTTTTTTCACGTCTCATCCACTTTTCGGTATGGGTGAGGCATTAGTGAGGTGTGGAAAAATAACCTCATTATTTCCACAGCAAATGTTGCTTTAATGATGCTTGTGTCCTTCAGGGAAACAGTGAGTTACCGGAGAGAGAGAAGCGGTTTGCTGGTGAGACAGACCTGGGTTGGACGCACCGCTCGGTCACCATTGGGCAAGCATCTTAAACTGTTCACAATCTCTTTTCTCGTTTGTAAAATTGTCAGCACAAGATGACCTTTCCAGGAGTGCCTGGTACATTCCTGGCTCTCAGTGAATGAGGAGAGCTATCTTTATCCCTCTTTTGGAAGAGTCTTAGACTGTAGAATCTCTTCTAGTAGGTCTTACCAAAACTGAGTTCAGTAGGATACTTGCTCTGCTACTTATCCCATGCCAAGACATTATTCTGTGTAATAGGGTGAATTGTGTTTCCCTCAAATTCTTATTTTAAGGAGCCCTAACAGGAAGCAACAGTTAGAACTGGACATGGAACAACAGACTGGTTCCAAATAGGAAAAGGAGTACGTCAAGGGTGTATATTGTCACCCTCCTTATTTAACTTATATGCAGAGTACATCATGAGGAACGCTGGGCTGGAAGAAGCACAGGCTGGAATCAAGATTGCCGGGAGAAATATCAGTAACCTCAGATATGCAGATGACACCATCCTTATGGCAGAAAGTGAAGAGGCACTAAAAAGCCTCTTGATGAAAGTGAAAGAGGAGAGTGAAAAGTTTGGCTTGAAGCTCAACATTCAGAAAATGAAGATCATGGAGTCTGGTCCCATTACTTCATGGGAAATAGATGGAAAAACAGTGGAAACAGTGTCAGATTTTATTCTTTTGGGCTCCAAAATCACTGCAGATGCTGATTGCAGCCAGGAAATTAAAAGACGCTTACTCCTTGGAAGGAAAGTTATGACCAACCTAGACAGCATATTAAAAAGCAGAGACATTACTTTGTCTAGTCAAGGCTATGGTTTTTCCAGTGGTCATGTATGGATGTGAGAGTTGGACTGTGAAGAAAGCTGATAACCGAAGAATTGATGCTTTTGAATTGTGGTGCTGGAGAAGACTCTTGAGAGTCCCTTGTACTGCAAGGAGATCCAACCAGTCCATTCTAAAGGAGATCAATCCTGGGTGTTCATTGGAAGGACTGATGCTAAAGCTGAAACTCCAATACTTTGGCCACCTCATGTGACGAGTTGACTCACTGGAAAAGACTCTGATGCTGGGAAGGATTGGGGGCGGGAGGAGAAGGGGACGACAGAGAATGAGATGGCTGGATGGCATCACCGACTCTGTGGACATGAGTTTGAGTGAACTCCAGGAGTTGGTGATGGACAGGGAGGCCTGGTATGCTGTGATTAATGGGGTCGCAAAGAGTCGGACATGACTGAGCGACTGAATAGAACTGAACTGAACTGAGACATCCCTGAAAATAACTTAAAATGGAACTTGGCTTGTTACTGAAGGCACATCAAAATCAATGGGAGAATAGATAATCTGTAAAATACATGGTGTTGTGACACTTGAGTTTTTACAAGAAAAGCAAATCAAAATTAGATGAATACTTTACACCAGACACAAATGAATTCCAGACAAATATGTGAAAATTACTCCTGGGAAAATATGTTGAATAAAATATTGAAAAAAAATGTAAACTTGGGATAAGGAATGAATTATTTAAAAAGATCAAAGAGCACAATCCATTAAAGAAAAAGTAGGTAAATTTGATTCCACAAGGCAACATACCACATAGACAAAGTTTAAAAATAACCTAGGGACTAGGAGAGGTATTTCCTATGTATATGGCAGCATACTATCCAGAATAAATATACATTCCCTGCAAATGAATACAAAAAAGGCAAATGAAAAACAGAAAAAAAAATGTCAAAGATTTGAAAGGTGAGTCGCAGCAGAGATGTGAATGAAAAATAAACACAGATTCAAAAAGTTCTACATTTCACTAGTTATTTGCAAAATTCAAATTAAAACAAGGAGCAACATGTTCTACTGTCTGTTTGTCAAAAAATAAACCTGACACTTTCATGTACTTGTGAGCATATGGAAAGAATATGTAATAAGCCACTGAGAGAAAAAAAGCCTAATGTTAAACTCGGTACTTAATTAGTTTTCCCTTTTGATTGTTTTGTTCACCATTGTGTACCAATCCTAATACGGGGATGGGCAAGGGCCATTGTCAGAGTTCATGACATGATTTTTAAATGAATGAATGAACCCTCCCCAAAGAAACCGGATATCACCTCTGCCCCTGCTTGTGAACCGAATGTCTGCATCCTTCTCCAAATTCTGCTGTTGAAACTACCCTTCAATGTGATATTACTAAGAGTGGGGAATCTGGCAGGTAATTAACATTGGATGAGGTGATGAGGATGAAGCCCCTACGAGTGGAATTAGTGCCCTAATAAGAAGAGATCCCAAAGAGCCTGCTTCCCTTCTCTGCTCTTCACTGTGTGAATCTACAAAAAGAAGTTGGCAGTCTACAAGGTGAAAGAATTCTGTCACCAGAACCAGACCATGATCTCAGACTTCCTGCCTCCAGAACCATAAGAAAATAATTGTCTGTTATTTATAAATCTATGATACTTTGTTTTAGCTGCTAGAACAGATACCCTCCCTGACACCTTATCTCATTTAGTTTGTATCTTTTTATGGACCTTACATTATTTTGTCTCTGTTAGACTCAATTGTTAATATGTCTACTTGTCTTTATTCTCCATTCTCATGCTTCCAAAATGGTAAAATTTTTGAAGACACACACTATTTATATCTGACTAGTCTATAACTCATAGCATACTCTCCTGGATATAATAGGAGCTCAATAGATATTTGTTAAATTTAATTCAATAAAGGTAAAATCATGTAGTCCTCATGAGAAAAATGTGCTGGCCGTGAGAATCACTGTCTACCAGGGAATCTCCCAGAAGATTCATGTATCAATTTAAGGACTTTGTAACCTACAAATGAAAAAGATATTTTTACCCTACTTCATATTTTAAGCTTTTCCCTTGGACATGGGGAAAAATATCTCATCCAATTTATTTATTTATTTTAGGGAAATTGTGTTTAAAGGAGGGAATGAGAATTATGGTAACAAGTATCCTGAAAATGAATTGGAATTTTCTCAACATCGCCTTTCTTTAGACTGAAACACCTTCTTGGCATTTTGATTACTAGAGACACCAGGATCTGTGAATGACTTTAGGGTTCCTGGAAAGGGAGTTTTTGCTTAATTAGGTCTCCCTGTATGAACTGCAGTTTGATTCACACTAGTGGGGAGAAAGGGCCAGGAAAAAGAGCAATCATGCTGCACCCTCTCTGCCTGTTTCTTCCTCACTTCTTTTCCTGCATCTCTTTCTAAACCATCTCTCTTTTCCACTTGCATCCTTCCTTCTTGCTGCTTTTCACCCTTCTCTGGTTGTTCAATTATAACTTAGCTCCATTTGTTAAAAATGTATCTCTCGCCCCTATACCTGCTTTGGTTTTTCCTTATCTGCACACAATTTATCTTTTTTAGGGCTGAGGAAGAAGGTCATTTAGTATTGTACAGACACATCTTCTCCAAACCACCCTAGAAAGAATGATCGCTATTCAGTGAGTGTACTCTGATGATTAAGGACAAGGGGGAGATTTAGCAACCCGGGATGCCTGGGCAGCACTGGGCAGAAATAATTGCTAATTAGCATCTTCCTAACTTGGGAGCATTAATTGGCTTTGGGGGACCTGCTTCCCAGACTGTAAGTGTATCTTGTTCATTTTAGCTTGCTATATAGGGTGAGAGAAGAATGACAATTAGAGAAATAGTTTCATTTCAGTAATTCAACCAATGAAGACTTGCCATTTCAATGATTATGCAGTAGTTGGTCCTTGTTGTTCGGCCAAGTTTTCAGAAAAACAAACTCAGATAGTCCTCCAACATGAGAAAACACATCCTTTCCTTTAAAATAATTTAGAGAATTTTATTTTATTCATGGATACAGGAATGCTCCTCCAAGAGCTGTCATCTTATATGACTATATAAGCAGAGAGAAAAGGAAACAGGGTATCTTTTGAAACATATCATTTTCATTTCAGAACACATCATGCAATCATATAAAATAAAGTGTTTCAAATTGATATCTTTAATTTCCTCCTAGATAGAAAATTTGTCAGTTATTTTATGATTTATGGAGATGAAAGGCATATGTGAGAACAAGTTTTGTGATTAATTAAGTGAAATTACTTGAGCATAATACTTGTAATGATATTATCTTTGAATTAAAATGCTCTTGAATAAGATTGATGACATTTTCAATCAGCAGATTAATTAAACTCTTTTGTTAATTACACATAAGTCAATATGTTTGGATTACATATCAATCAATATACTGAAAGCAACATCCACTTTCTTTGCTCTGGAAAACTGCTTTGCTGACATTTTTCTAGCAGCTTTATTTTAGAAGTTAGAGTTCTTTCATTTTCTTTATATAGGAGGTCTCAATATTTAGCAGATGAAGAGGTGAAAACAATTATTGCAACATTTTTTTTTTTTATCATTGTGAAAGTCTTTTTTTTGGGTTCTGATGATTGCTTTAATGACTATTCTTGTGACTGAATTTCGACTCTGCCCCACTCAGATGTTTCTGTCAGAACAAGGACACAATGGAACTAGAGATGAGGAAGTCTGCAGCTGCAGGCTCTGCCTGACACCCGTCTGATTTGAACTCTTATCTGCAGTTGTGCTTCCCATTTGCAAGCAGGGTGCTGACTACCATGAAATTTTCTATTGTGTTCAGCCTCCTGAAGGACAGTCAGCTATTTAGGTACCTTATTCGTCCAATGTCAATTTGCTCCACTCCTCCTCTCCTCCCAAGTCTCATTTCCAGAGGTTTAATTCTTGATAAATTAATATTTGTCTTTGTAGGCAGAGGCTGGGGTGGGGGGAAAGTGCCTAGTGCTTTTTGACACAAATCCATAGGCAGGTGAATTTTCCTACAGTCTTGGGTGTACTTGCGGGCCAGTGATAAACCCACATAGTGGTAACTGTTTTTTAGTGCCTCGATGCATTGCAATAAAAACTAATGGTGTGGTTATTATATATAAAATAGATAACCAACCAAGCCCTACTGTATAGCACAGGGAATTACACTCACTATTTTTAATAACCTTTAAGGGAAAAGAATCTGAAAAAGAATACATACATATATAATTGAATCACTCTGCTGTATACCTGGAACTAAAAAGACATTGTAAATCAACTATACTTCAAAAAAAAAAAAAAAACAACAAAAACCACAAATGGTATGGTTGAACAATCAACCCAGAACCTCTCCTATCCTCCTCCTCCAGTTTCTGAACATTTATTTTGTCTATTTTTATTCAATGGGCCAAATTCTTCTCTCAATCTGGCAAGAATTTACATGCTACAAATAACTACCCTTGAATGAGTGGGAGTTTTCTAGGCTCTCAGAGAATCCAATTTTGGGTTGTCATTTAGTTCCTGTCAAAGCCTGGCGGAGACAATTGATACTTGAGAAATAGAGTTTATAGATGTGCAGTCTCCTCCATGTGCTAAGCTGTATCCTTGATCACCAGAATGTTCTAAATGTGGTCTCATTAGCTTAGCCTTTCCCAGTGGAAACTATTTCACGAATCATGTTTTAGTGCCAGGTCTTTATCTTCTTTTTTTTTAAGCATTAATATTGGAAACACTGAAGTGAAGAATATTTCTATAGCTTCTGTAAAAACTGCTTAAAGATACTGCCCATTATGTGGTTCAATGTTCCTGCACGAGAACTCATGCGATGGACTTTTTAAAAAATTTATCATCAGAAAAAAAATTGTCAAAGAAGTGAACGTTTTGCTTTTTTTCAGACAACAATGCCATATCCTTTATTATTTCTGTTTATGCATTGGCTGTCAGGAGGCTCAGAATGATATAACCTGCTATATCAAAGAAGAGAGTGAGAAATCACAGCCAGTTTCCAGGAGGAGCATTGGAGTGAATCTCTTTGTCATCGTCATATCTGTTCTGTTCATTTACTGATGCAGTGGATTTACGAAAAGACAGCTGTATTTCAGGCACCACACCAAGCGATGGGGAGAAGAACACAGTCCCTACTTGGGAGGGATTAGGGTCTAGGAGGGGGCCGAGATAAATAGTGAGTCCAGCAATGAAAGGAGCTCTAGACTAGAGGGGTGCGTGAGGTGCTGCGGAAGAGGAAACGTGGAAGCACTCAACTCGGCCTGAAGACAGACGTTCTCAGTGAATCATGAAGAATACGTCCCTGGGGTAGGCAGGGTCAAGGTGGAGGGTGGCACACAAGGGCAGAAAGGAAGAAGTAGCAAAGCAGCCCCTGAGGGTGAAGGCTGGGTTATGAAAGGAGGCTGGAGAGATAGGCAAAACCTGAACAGCAATGACCTCAGTGCCTCGCCCAGAAGTCTGTGGTTTATCCTCCAGGGCATAGAGAGTTGTATTTTAAGCAGCAGGACCAGATGTGAATAATAATAATAATAATAAAAACTCTTCTTGCAACCTAGATAATTTGGGAAGGGAGCCAGATGAGAAGCAGAGGGTCCAGGCGGGAGGTTGTTGGAAAAGCCCAGGATATATAGGAAGGACCACCTGAGACTGGGGCTGGAGGCAGAGGAGAGGATGAAGTAGACAGAGAAGGGCCACCAAGGAGAGGAAGCAGGAAGGCTGGCAGCCCAGGTCTCTGGCTTAGGAGACTGTGTATCATGACGAAAGGGGAGAATGCAGAGTGAGGGCAGGTACACCTGTATGGGTTGGGAGATGATGCATGAGATTTTGGTGATGTGGAGTAAAGTGCCTAAGGGATGGGTGATGAAGATGCTTTGTAAGCAGGTAGATTTAAGGCTTTGCCCTCAGGAGACACATATGAACTGAAGATATAGATCGGGGGAGTGGCTTCTACACTGGAGAGAGGTTGGCTTCCTCCGTCCAATAAGATCCCTTCAGAAGAGTGGGACGTGAGTGTATGGGGATGGGCAAGGCATACAGGTGTCCTAAAGGCATGAGAGAGGCATGAGCAGACTGGAAGGGAGGGACCTGGGAAACCGCAGTGCTGGCCTTACTTCCCACCACCTTTGTGGTCAGTCTACGAGTTTGACCCATGGCCATCTTAAGTTCAGTAGGTCAAAAAGTGAGCTCCTCCTCCTTCTGGCATTACCTCCTACTCTATTCTCTCTTTGAAGCAGAAATTACCCATTTTCCAAGCCAGATTCACAGAGTCTTCTTTGAGTCCTAGAGTCCTGGAGGCTTAGTTTCTTATTAAGGCCTGCCACGTCTCCATTCCCCCATCACTGCCTTTGTTCAAGCCTCCGTCATTTCTGCCATGGCTGGCAGCAGTACCTAGTGGAGCCTTGTTTCCAGTCCTGATCTCGAATTCAAATCTGCTCACAACACTTCCATGGTGACGAGCATACAACGGAATCCTCCTTCCTGTCCAACAAAGTCCAAAGCCTTAGCTTGGGATTCAAGATCTATTAATATTTAAGCAATTTGATGTGAGACAGTCATTTTGATGCCATTTATTTTTGCATATGCAAAGAACAAAGAAAGACATCACCATGGTCCAGTCTCCCTTGATTCCTTCCTCCTGATTGAAAGTGAAGTTGAGAGTTGCTCAGTAGTGTTGGACTCTTTGCAACCCCATGGAATTCTCCAGGCCAGAATACTGGAGTGGGTAGCCTTTCCCTTCTCCAGGGGATCTTCCCAACCCAGGGATCAAACTCAGGTCTCCCACATTGTGGGCAAATTCTTTACCAGCTGAGCCACAGGGAAGCCCAAATACTGGAGTGGGTAGACTTTTCCTTCTCCGGGGGATCTTCCTAACCCAAGAATTGAACCGGGGTCTCCTGCATTGCAAGCACATTCTTTACCAACTGAGCTATCAGGGAAGAATCCTCCTGTTTAAATGCTTCCTTAATCTAAGGATGGCAAATGGAGAGTCCCCCAATCCAAGGTCAAGAGCAGTCTTGATACTGAACTGCAGTATTTTTTTCTCTTATCACCACGCCTTGGCACATGTTATTTCTTTTGCCTGCAATGGCTTCCCCTCCTTCATTTTGATAGGTTTATACAAGAAATAACATAGATGTAGTGAGTTCTGTACAATAAGGGATGTTTTGTTCAGGTTACAGTTAACCCAGATGTTGTTTGCTTTCTCTACCCGCTCCCATCTGAGCTAGGATTTATAAAATCCTTCCCATGGCTCCATTGGAGTTCAAAGAGACAGAAGGAGAGATCAGAACAAAGAACGAACAGTCACCTCTGGGTGACTAGAAGAGGCAGCTGCTGTTTGCAGAGAGTACACTCTGGAGGAAATAAAATCTCCTCAGAAATAAGCTTGATAACTTAAAGACAAATTTTGAACAATTGTTGACTGAGCAACTGAAAATTCTCTATCGTTTGAAGGAAGGCCCTGAAACAGAGAAGCGTCCTTTGCAGAGCACAGAGGTTTCAGATGTAGACTTTTGTAAAGCAAAGAAGAGGATCAGCAAATAATGTAGCTTCAAGGCAAAGAAAAAAGAATTTGCACAGTATCTGTGGAGAGACATTTTCTCTTAGCAATATTTGGCTGAAAGTTTTACCTGTTCTGAGGTGAGATGGAATGGGTAGTTTACTGTGTTTTCATGTCTAATAAATTTAATAACACAATCAGTTCCAAAGTAAGCATTGATTTAGTTATTCTCAGCTGGGGAGACAAAAATTAAAAGCTTAAAATCCTTTGGTAAAAATTAAAAGCAACTCTGAGTCATCAGGCTATTTGATAAGCTCAGGAAGAAAAGAATCCTGTATGTCAAGTGCTTTGAATTTTGAAAGGGCTTCACTGATCAGATAAGGATATTTACATTCTGTGGTCATAGCGACAGAGCTAGCAAAGAACACAGTTAAAAGAACAAGACAGGAGGGGAAGAGCTGTATTTAAATTTAAATTTACACAAGCTTTGTCAGTTATCAAGTTTATTGGAAAGGAGCTAGAGGCTTCTGGACAGATTCACTAACTATAAATTTCTCCCTGGGATAGTCATTTAATGCTAACTACAAAATTGTTGCTTAATATTCATAGAATGGCGTCTTCCACTGCTGCACGTGCAAAATATTCTGTTATTTACTTAATCCATATTTGTTTTGCCGGAAATGGAATTTTTGTTTGCTTAATTTGTAAAGAAAGGCAATAGCCTTGTGTTAATGTTTGTAACAATTGTTCTTGCCTTAGTTGGAAAATTCTTCTATCTCTGGACGTTTTTTTGTTTTTTTTCTTTGCAGGTTGCAAGTAAATAGATGCCTTTAGCGGATTCAGATCTAAACCAAACAGGAGGATTGGCAGCCGAAACACACTCGCTTTAACTTGTGGAGTGTTCCTTGTGTGTCGGGTGCCATATTGGGCATGCTAGTCATTGTCCTCTAAGCTCCTTGTACAAGTCAAGCTCACCAGGGAAGCAGAGCCGCTGGGTATGGCATGGGAGAGGGGCTTCTTTAGGATTCCCCTGGGGCCGGCTTGTACCAGCTCCAGGGAGCACTGTGGGCTCTCTTCCCAATTCCAGTGACTTAATGTTGGTAGCCTGAAAAGTGGGAGTATTTACCCCACAGAAATTAGCGATGTCTACAAATTGGGCTCTAGCAGGTGTATTACACAATTGTGGAAGGAGCTGGGGAAATGAAGGTCTGGAAGAAGGAGCTGGAGGGTGAGAGATGTCACTGACCGGAAGCACTGATGGACAAGGCAGGTCTTGTTGAAGAATCCAGAAGCCAAGTGTGTGCAGTTGTGGAAGGTGGATTGTGAAGGGGAAGCTCTCGGTGGGGACCATGGAAGATGTTACATCTGTGTAACAGCTGCTGCTATGGATTTGCCACCGAGGTCTAGGGATGGGCTGCTGTTGCTGAGGACAGCTGGCCTTTGGGGAGAAGGAGAGAAGTTTGAGATGGAGCAGCGGGAAGTGAGAACTGCTGGGACACACCCGGCCCTTCTGGATCGCCATCACTGAAGGAGATCTTCAGTCCTGCCCTCTCTGCTTCACACCCACCTCCTAAATTTTGGGCAAGTTCCTTTTTGGCCAATCTTAACCTGGAATCATACCGGAAACAGGTGTCTGGGAAACACAGTTCCCAAGTTATCCAAAGTGACAAAGCACAACTCAATAGCTTCTTAATAGTGCAATGACACAGATACAGTTATCCCCATTTTTCAGAAAAGCAAACCAAAATCTAGTGAGGTAATCTGCTTGAAGATGCACAAATCTATCACTTGGTCTGTTGGATTCCAAAGCCTGTCTTTTTAACTACTTTAGAGTCCTGGGAATGCATTTGCTTTGCCTTTTTTTTTTCCTGTTTTTAAAGATATGGACCGCACATGAAAAAATGACATTCCCAAAGTGCTAGGTAAGTGTTTGAGATGGATGAACCCATCTGACTATGACAGTTAACCTTCTAGTGCACAGAACGGTTAGGCCTGGTGAACATTTTAAAAAGCCACCATAACGAGGCTGAGTTCAGTCTGGTATGCTCAGCTTGCCCTTAGCCTCTGGGGTTACACTGATGACTGAGAGGAGAGGATTCCTGCCATTAAGGAGCACATGGTCTGTTCTGCAAAAACAGGCATGGCGATACTTTTGGTAACAGGCCACTTTATGTCCTCTTTCAGATTTACTCAGCCCCACCTGCCTCCAGGCTTTCATGGCTACGTGATGGACAGCCTGGCAGACACTGCCATAGTCTGATGGCTGCCACCACCGACTGCACTTTTACCGCTCTGTCTGAGCTCCAGTGTGGGTGCCACTTTGTCCTCTGAAGCAGGGGCTCTGGGACTTCTTGAGGCTCAGATCTGACTTGACCAAACTCATAGAGGTGCTGACTTCTTCAGCGCTTTTGGGCTCAGAGGAAGTGTGGCATCATCAGTTGTGAAATGGCTTCTTTAGCAGCTTCCCAAGGGGCAGGACATCATAACTCAGAAGTGGATGGAGGGTTGACACTGGTCGGGCCAACGATAAACGACAAAGACCAACGATAAACTAGAGCTGGTGGGCCCTGGCAGCACCTTCTTCCTCAGGTACGGTGGTTCACAGCTGACCGGAAGTGAGGGGTTTGTGGCTGAGCAGTGGCCTGCATTTTCTAGGAAGACGCAGCCAGGTCAGCAGTATACCACTGTGTTTCTGTCCACCATCTTCCCCTCCTCATTCGCCTTCCCTCTCTGGTTTGCTTCCCTGGGGTTTCATCTCTTACAAAGCTTTGGCCTCTAATCTTTGCTGCAGACTCTGATCTCTAGGGAACCCAGGCAAAGATAATTACCTAAAAGTAAACACATGCTAAATAAATTACAACAGTGGCCTGTTTAAAAGTACTGCTGGGGAGGATTTCTAAAAGCTATATATAATTTTTTACTTCCATTTTGATGTTTGTCTTATGTTTCACTATTCAAAGCAAAAAAGCCTTTGATACTCAACTCACTAACTGATTTCTTAAACTAGTTTCTACGTTTTCGCCTGCCATGATGTGACAATGTATTGTGACCCACAGAAGATGTGCTGCATTTTAAAAGAGAGCTTATTAAGTCAAAAGGATGCGTAGAGTGGGAATTTCATATTGCACTGTGGGGATGACATGATGGAGGAGGGAGTCTCCCTAATCACACCCTGTTGGTGGTGACCGACTCCATCCCAATATGATAATCTTATGAGCAAGAGTTGAAACATGACTTTATAACATCTATTAAAACTACTTGCCCAGTTTTAAGACCAAAGAAAGCCCAAAGTCAGCAATAGAAACAGTAATGGTTTAATAGCTAGGGAGAACATACATGTCTGAAGGAAGGTCCTGAAGAGACACCCCACATGCTGCTATAGTGGGCAGGACTGGACAAAATAAATAAATAAAACTACTTGAATTACCACTATTGGTAGGTAAACAACTACACATTTTATTTCATAGAGTGAATGGGTACTTTCTTTAGAAAACGTATGCAATTATTATTATATATGACTATGGAAAAAATGAAACCACTTTTCATCTAGAAGATCTGTAGTCAAATTGTACTAGCCTAGCTATAAAGGCATAGTGAGATGCTATTAAAATTAGTAGAATATGGCAAAACTAATAGGTACCTTGCATTAAAGATTAAAATATTAGGAAAGCATATTTCTAAACTAAGGGATAACAAGCATGCGTTCATATTTTTAAATGACATTGTTTGGCTACTGCAGAATGGGTAAATTAGTTTCCTTTATTAAAAGAGTAGGATTCTCCCAAATTGACTTTGGGGACAAAATCTCAAACAGCAAATAATTGAAAATAAAAGTTAAAAATGAATATGCTGATACAGCAGTCTCCTCGAACAGAATGTACCATCACTATCCAATTATACCAGGGTATACCAAGGGGAAGATTAAAAGAGAAACTGTCAGCTGTGACATTCTAACCATAAGGATTTTTAACAGAACCTTGTAAAAATGAGACAAAGGTAAATGGATATATTTACCCTAAAGCATTGAGAGTATTCACAATATTAGAAAAAAAAAAAGATTTTTTTTTTCTATAAGATTTTACCTTTTCTTTTCTTGGTTAGAGACAGAATAATCTTGATGGAAAATTAGCAGTCAAGAGCAGTGTTCAATTTTGCTAAATTATGGCACAATTCTGGTGCTATATGTTATGAGCAGCCTTTAATGCCATTGCTGCAGGACAATCAGAGATTTTTCCAGTTCTTGGTACTTGAATTGCAAAGGGGAATATTAATAAGATAAAATCCTGGGATGGAAAATCTTTCAGCTCTGAAATTCTATGCCTGGAAGAATCATGAGATAGCATTTTCTCATAAAGTCCCTTTGCTTTAGAAGATCCACAATCCTGATTATTATTCAAACCTAATTTCAGCTCAGAAAACTTAAGTAAAAGACAATCTTCAAGTTCTGAGGATTATAAAAGATGACAGGACGTATGTACTTTTGATCAAAAATGCACCAGGGGCAACAGCTACCCACCAAAAGACAGCTCAGAGAGGCTGTCAGGCAGAATAACAGGAAGGCAAGTCAGAGCAAATCACCGTGTCAGACTCCCGGGCAATAAAGCCATTACTCCTTAAATGCTGGGCAGTTAGGAAATGTTGCTGTACCATGAAAATGACATTATGACATTCTCGGTTTGTTATTTCCCTTTAGTTTTCACTTAACATTTATATACTTGAAAAGGCAACCAAATTACACATTGTCCTTGTTAGGTTTTTGAAACATGGCATAGCGTTCATCTCATTCTTCAACAAATATTTACCAAGTGCCTGCTATTTACCAGGCTCTATGCTAGGTCCTGGGGCTATAAAAATGATTGGATCTTGATCTTTGTTCTGTAGGAGCCTACAGTCCAGGGAGACATGAGAGTTGGAGGTACAGTGAGAGAGCATCTAACTTTGTAGATAAGGACACTTGGGCTCTGAGAGGGTTAGGGGTCTATTCAGGATGAACTGGCCTCTTGGAGGCAGAGGCGAAGTAATCCATGTCCTCTGATTTCTGCAACAGAAGAGCTGTTTAGAATTCTGTATTAAGTCACTTTTTTAACTGAAAGTGGGGTCCCACTGCTCGCTGCGCAGAAGCCAATAAAGAGGCCAGGTTGATGGAAAGAAAAGATTGTTTAATTTTGAATGTGGTAACTAGGGGTCAGGGGGAGGGCTGATGTCTATCCAAAGGTCGACTGCCCTCCCCCACCCAATCAGTTTTTATAGGCTAAGAGAGGGGGCTACATTCAGAAAGAGCACAGTCACCTCTCATGACCCTCTTAAATTGGTCACTGTGGATCTGATCAGTGTCATCTTGACTGTCCTAAGTACAGTTAATCTTCAGTTCCAGGGTCGGTTTGTTTCCATTTCCTTAAGGCAATTCCATAACTGGAATTATGGCAGCTTATGTCATATGGCAGCTACAGTTTGGTAATCACATAGTTAACTTCTTCCATGTGGTAAGGGTTTCAAGTATCTATAAGACAGCTCACAGGATATGGCTCAGAGTATTATCTATGGCCCTTGAGAAGGAACTAAGGCTCCTTGGCTTTGCTTACCAACTAAACTACTATTGTTCTGTCTTGACTGCTTTTCTTTACTTTTCATTTTCTCACTTCTCTAATTAAACTAATTTTTTAGCTAAAGTTTTTCCACAGACAAAAGACAGACTGAGGACATGGAGTATAAGCACTGTGGGATCTTACTCCATTTGCTTGACGACTCATGATCACATATTCATCACGTACCTACTCTGGGCCATTCGTGTCCTTCCCCCACTGGAGGTCACAACCTCAGCTGAGAGGCAAATATCAAAATGATGAAGATGCTGCAAATCCCTTAAGCTATAACTTGGGTCTATAAATAGCACAGCTTAATTTTTTTTAATAAGTACATTTACACAGTATTTTCACACCCCGTGGTGGCACATTTAATGTGATCAATTTCAGGGGAATCCTGTTCATACTGGTTGTTTTTTCACTCTTTCTAACCCCCTCTCCCCCTGCTGCCTCATTGTTATGAAGTTTCCCCTGGAGTTTATGGCTTGTGAGGAGGCTCATCTGGTCCTAGGTCATCAACTGCCTATGATGGCAAGAGATGCCCAATTTTCCCTCTGACTTTCTTGAGTCCTCAACCCCTCTGGTCTACAATTTTGGTGCTCCTGCAGTGAAGTCTCTTGTCAGGGGTTCCAGGCTCCTCCAGGTCCACTCCTCAGACCTTTCTTCTCTCCAGCAAACATTTACTAAAATATGTTTTCTTTTCTTTTTAAATCTCTTCTTAGATTGGAAAACTCACTCTGACATCTTGCCTCCTTCTAAATTTGTTGCTTGACTCGTGAATAGTGTGCCTCTAAGTTCTTTAGGGCTTTATCTCTTGACAGTGTGTTTGTCAAGTGCTAGTATTTTTAATCCCTTTAAGTCATTGTCATAGAGATGATTCTTGAAAAACTACTTTGAAACGTGATGACATAAGTGACACCTTTTTGTCTTAACAACCTAAACTGAGAGCAGTGGTGAGAGGAGGGTGCAGTATGGGTTCGTTGTGGCTCAAAACAGTAATCCTCATTTATTATGTCTCATAGTATCTGAGGGTCGGGCATTCAGATAGGGCACAGTGAAAATGAATTACTTCCATCTCACTGTGTCAGGGGCCTCAGCTGGAAGTCATCACCGCTGGGGGCTGGGATCATGGTAAAGGTTGTCCATGCGGTGTCTGGAGGCTGCTATTGGCTGGGGGGCTAGCTGGTGCAGTCATCTGGAAGATCCTCGCATGGCCAGCCCATGGGAGGTGCGCTTGGTCATGACATGGTGGCCGAGTTCCAAGGGCAAGAAAGAGAGAGAGACAGGGAGTCAGGCAGAAGCCATGTAGCCCGTTATGACAAGCCTCATGAGTCACAAAGCATCCTCTCCTTGGCAGGATGGTTACAAAGGTCCAGCCACCCTCAAGGGGAGGGAATGGTGACCCCACCTCTGGAAGGGAGGCTTGTTCATGCCACACTGGTCATGTGGAGTGGGACATATGTTGGTATGACCGTATCTAGGGAAAATATAATCGTCCATGGGGCTGGGGGTGGGGTTGGGGGTTAGCAGGAAATATGGGGATTGGCAAACACTAGGTGATACTTTGCAATATTATTTTGTCACATTTGGTCTCAACTTATGATTGCCACCCATGAGGGTAGATGTGGCCCCAAAGAAGTAAAGCATGTACCGATAGAGACTCAAGCTGTGTGTTTATGTGTGTTTAATCTCTGTTTTTAGAATGAGAAGCCCTTTCCATATGAGTCCCACTCGGGAGCTGGGTTTGCCCTGGCAGGTTACAAAATAGGAGCAGTTACCTCTCCAGCCATTCTTTTTGTTTCCTGCCCTTTCTTTACTGTCTCCAGGGACTGAGTTTATTTACGCCAGATTTCCCCCATGCCTATCACCAATTCTGGCCCATTTCCCCTTCTTTCCATATCATAATTTAATGGTCTAGCCTTGTGCTGGGGAATTAATTGGGTTATCATGTCCTTAACTAATAATAGCCTTTTTTTTTTTTTTTGCCCATGAATTTTAACAGCTGCCTAATTGAAGTATCCAAATGGAATAACTAATAATGAGAAACTTGGGCCTTGAAAGCCTGACTGCCGGACTCATTTTTGGATGAGACCAGGGTCCAGTGGGCGGAGGCAACTCAATAGCTCCTAATCATGCCATGCAGGTGCCCAGGACTGACCTGCTTTCAAGAAGCTTAATTAGAGGGGTAACAAGAATTGCCACCTTTCCATGTTCCAGTGAAGGGATTGATCTAGAAGAAAAATGGAGCCTAGATGCTCTCCTCTTTATTATATATATTTTTAAATAAAATATTTTAAATTATTTACTTGTGGTTATAAAATGAATGGATGCCCACTTTGAAAATTCAAACATTTCCAGAATGTATAGAGAAAATAATCACCTGAGATCTTACCACTCAGATTTAACTTTTGTATCATTTTGGCCAACTTCCATGTATTTACGTATACACGAGTACTTACAACTACACCCATACAGAACTCTGTATACCTATTATACTATACATATAGCTCTGTATCCTGCTTTTCTTTCATTCAGCAGTGATGATAGCTATTATTTTTCACGTCAATAAATATAGACCCACATCATCACTTTTACTGACTGCAGAATAGTACTCCGTGAAACATACCATACTTTATTCAACTAATTCTATTGAACAACAATTATGTCTATTGCAATTTTTTGATATTATAGTCAATGCTCTGAAGAACTCTTCTATATCTTTTTTTATGTACTTGTCCAAAGATTTCATTGACATATATTCCCAAAAGGAGAATTTACTGGGATTCTTTCTTTTGAAAAGGACAATAGGGTCTTGCCTAATGGTCCAATGGTTAAGAGTCCGTGCTCCCAATGTAGGGGGCACAACTTCGATCCCTGGTTGGGGATCCTGCATGCTAAGTGGTATGGCCTTAAAAGAAAAAAAGAAGAAGAATAGGAAGCCTTGGAGCAAAGAAATCCATATGAGCAACTTAGTTTCAGAAACTTCATGCAACAAATATGTATAGAAACACTGTCCAGAGGCTGAGCTAGATAGCTTGGTATGAAAAAGATCTTAAAAAAAAAAAAAAAACTTTAAAAAGTTCTTCTAGCCTAGTGGGGAAGATAGACCCATGTACAAATACTTACTACAGTGAGGTCAAATTCCCAATGGAAGTATGAACAAAGTACCATAGGAAGGATTTTTAAAACAGGAGCTATTAAAACTGGGCAAGAGTGATGGGGGGAAAATTGACAGAGAATTAACAAGTGAGCCAATCACGTGGTTGAGGAGGAGCTAAAAAGGTGAGTATTAGTTTGTGTGGACTGCCATAACAAAGCACCACAGACCTGGAAACTTAAACAGAAAAAATTGTCATCTCAGAGTGTGGAGGCTGGAAGTCCAAGATCCATGTGTGGGCAAGGTTGGCTTCTGGCGGTCATGAGGAGAGGATCTGTGTCAGAGCTGGCTGCTTGGCTTGTTAATCACCATCCTCTCCTGTATCTTTACACCGTCTCCCCTCTGTCAGCATCTGTTTCTCAATTTCCTCTTCTTGTTAGGACACCAGCCAGATCAGTGTCCACCAACAGAGGGTCCACCACTCATTTCAACCCGATTCCCTCTTTAGAAACCCGACCTCCAAATACCGCCACAGTCTGAGGTACTGGGGGCTAAGAGTTGAACACGGGAGCTGGGGGAGTGCATGGTTTGGCCCTTAATGGTGAAAGGATGGCGAAATGCTTGCACAAAGGACCAGGGTCTCACAAGTGTGTGGAAGACCAAGGAAGCCCCCTGAGCTAGGAAGAGAAGGTCCAGGGGTGGGAGAGAGGAAAGGGGATTGTTCTGGAGGAGGTGTCTGTGCCGGGTCGTTGCTGTTGCTCAGTCGCTCAGTCTTGTCTGATGCTTTGAGACCCATGAACTGTAGCCTTCCAGGCTCCTCTTCCATGGGATTTTTTTCAGGCAAGAGTACTGGAGTGGGTTGCCCTTTCCTTCTCCAGAGGATCTTCCCAACCCGGGAGTTGAACTGGTGTCTCTTGTGTCTCCTGCATTGGCAGGCAGATTCTTTATCGCTGTGCTACCTGGGAAGCTCATCCATGCTAGGAGGAAGTCCTTAGAAAGGTGGGTCTTATTCTGCAGGGGGCAGAGACCTGTGGGTGATTTTAAGCAGAGGTGTGGCATAATCAGGTTTGTCCTTCATGCAGGATCTTTCTGTGCTGTGGATGGACTCTCTAATTGAGGTCTCAGGCTCAGTGGTTGTGGGGTGTGTGTGTGTGTGTGTGTGTGTGCGTGTGTGGTATGCAGGCTTAGCTTCTCCAATCCAGGTGGGATCTTAGCTTCCTTGTTGCTAAGTCACTTCAGTCGTGTCCGACTCTGTGTGACCCCATAGACGGCAGCCCACCAGGCTCCCCTGTCCCTGGGATTCTCCAGGCAAGAACACTGGAGTGGGTTGCCATTTCCTTCTCCAAGGTGTGAAAGTGAAAAGTGAAAGTGAAGTCGCTCAGTCATGTCTGACTCGTAGCGACCCCATGGACTGCAGCCTACCAGGATCCTCTGTCCATGGGATTTTCCAGGTAAGAGTACTGGAGTGGCTTGCCATTGCCTTCTCCAGCTTCCTTACCAGGGATCAAACCAGAATCTCCTGCATTGCAAGACAGATTGTATAACACTAGAGCGAGAGGGAAGCCCCTGTCCCTTATTTAGGTGTTGATGTCAGAATATCAAAGAGGCAGACCACCTGGAACTCTCATGCGCGGCTGGTGGGAAAATAAATAAATAAAAACAATAAAATGGAGCCACTCTTTTGAAAAACAAGTTGCTAATTCCTTTAAAAGTTATGTACCCATCTACCATATGACCCAGCATTCTCTCTTAGGTTTTAAGCCAAGAATAATGAAAGCATATCTAGACAACAGTTTGTCCATGCATGCTAAGAGCAGCTTTATTCATAGTTACCAAAAACTTCAAACAATTCATGTGTCTGTCAACAGGTGAATGGCTAAACAAGTTGTCATATATGCGTTCAATACAATACCACTAAGTAACAGAAAGGAAAGAACTGTTATACCCACAGAAAATGGGGATAAATCTCAAAATAATTATACTGAGTGAAATAACCCAGCCCCTCCCAGCCCCGAAAATACATACTATGTGGTTCTGCTTATATAAAATTCTATAGAAAATAGAAATTAATCTGGGGATGATGGTTTGGGGTAGGTGGGGTAGGGGTGGGAGGGAAGGACTGAAAAGGGGTGTGAAGAAACTTTTGGAGGTGATATAATTGCTCATCGTCTTGACTGTGATGATGGCTTCTTGGGTGTATACAGATGTTTAAATCCATCAAGCTGTGTACTTTAAGTGTAGTCATTTTATTGCATGCTACTTATACATCAATAAAAAGTCAAGCAATTATACTTAAATTAAAAAAAGAAAAACAAGATCAAAATAAACGAGAAAGTATGTGGAATGGAAAAAAATTGGAACATAAACTCAGGGAAGGGGGAGTAGTTGGGCTACCTACAAGAGAGGATGAGAACCTGAATGAGGTTGCTTGGGTAGGACTCACTTGGATTTGCTCTCCTTCTATTCTGAGACATGAATTTCTAGGAGCTGAACTCCTGTGGGCTGCAGGAATGCACTTTGTCCTTATGAGATGGCAGAGAATACCAACATTTTTTCCTCTTCCTCTCTACTATGTGCTAGCAATAATTTTAGGCATTGATAGTAGTGGTGAATACCTTGGACAAATATCTATTGTGCTCATGAAATTACTATGCTGCAGGAGACAAAAGATAATATGTCAGGTAGAGTTAACTGCTATAAAGAAAAAGCAGAGCAATGGACCAAGTAATGGATGGGCATTGAGAGTGTGGCAACTATTTCAGTGAGGTATTTAGAAAAGGTCACTCCAGAGTGGTGACATTTGAGCTCAGATCTGTGTGAAGAGAGGTGAGCTGAAATCAGGAGAAGGTGATCCAGGTGGAGAGACTGGCAAGTATAAGGGTCTTGAGGTGGCGCCGGAAGTGGCTTGTCAAAGAGATGACTGGAAAGAGTAGAAAGAGCTGTAGTGGAGGCTTAAGTTCATTTTCTGATTTGCCACCAACATGTGCCTGAACCAGCTCCCTGCTCATTTATGCTGGATATTTCCTCTCACAACTATGTTTATGCTAGGATGTTGAAAGAGTTAAATACTCTCTGAAATATTATTCATTTGGCTGTAGCTTAGATCCTCTTTCCCAGCCCTCTCTCCTCTCTTTTTTTGCAAGGTCGGGTTTGGTCGTGGCATTTGTTGTAATGGAATTTAATCTACATCTCATTAACGTTCTAAGGTGTGAAAAACGTCTTCCAAAGGTGTCTTTATTTACCGCCTATCTTAATGCCCAGTGCTAGGTTGAATCCCGTAATAAAACAAATCTGAGTACTATAACCAAGAAATGGGTCATCTCTAGTGGTCAGAAAGTTCAGATCATCACTACATCCTTATAAATTCTGCCCTTAAAAATACAGTCTTGAGAGGAAGCGACAAACATTCCTGGCCACCTGTTGTGAAGTGTCCACCTGTCTTAATTAATCCTTTCAACAACGCTCTTTTTAAAACCATTTTGCAGCTACAGACACTGAGGCTGGGAAGCACAAACTTGTCCAAGGTCACACAGTTAGCAAATAGCGGTGTCAAGATTTCAGGTCACGTCCACGGCCTCCTGATCGGAGCTGCTGTCTCTGCGCCATGTCAGTCTTTAGTGCGACGCCTCCACATACATAAAGTCGTGCTGTCAAGGACTGAATAGAGAGACAGTCCTTCTAAGAAAGCAAACACCTTCCTTGAGAAAGAAGCCCTAAGGCTTTATCTCTTGACTGTCAGACCTACCTATCCGTCTGAACGCTTCAGAGGAGGCCGTGCCTGGCTCAGTCACCCTGACAAGAATTCTCCAAAGGGACGGCGGGCAGAAGGCGGCTGGAGGAAGTGGCCAGCGCAGCCGGGTATGATTGAACACTGCTCCTCTGTCGAAGGCCTGATGAAATTCTGGGACCTCTGGGCACTTGATTTTGGAAGTAATCCTGTCAGTTCACTAATAATAGTAATAAATTAACCAAACAGCAGATTCAGTGGTGTTTTACGTCCGGGGGGTATTGCTTTCACACTTCAACTTGATAGCATGATTTATCAAGAGATAAATCACAGCTGGGAATGCATGGATTTACTGATGTCAGGGAGACAAGTATATTCTGAAGATGTTACCAGTGATGGGTACGTACCTGACAAGCATACTTGAAACTCCCCAAACAAACTTCTCTTCAAAGGCTGAGTAACTCTGATCTCTGCTTTAGATGTAGGTCATGGCAAGGACAGAAGGAGTCTGATGGTCTCATTACCCCACCCTCAAGTCATTATGACCTCAAAGTATTCATCACTTTTTCTTCGGAAATGGGATTTTGGAGCCACCTCAAACCTTTTCTGAAACCCTTCTGGAGAGTTAGTAACTCTTTGAGTGTGGGGTTACGCTACTGTAAATACATGTGTAGCTGCCACCTCCCCCATCATCTGCTCCCAATCAGTCATTGCATGTCTGTCATTCTGTGTGGGTACCCATGACTAAGGAAGAGTTTGGATGACGGACTTGCTCGCTGAGAAGGCCCGGTGATGTAAGGGAAGGTGGGATTACTTCCAGGAGGTTGCTCAGCAGAGTAACCAGAAAGTAGAACTTAGAGAGAGCTCAGGCAGAGGGCTTGGGTTCTCAGGTTTAGACGAAGGCTCCCTGGAGATGTGTCAAGAAGCCTGCCTCCATTAGGAGACAGACCCGGGACTCCAGGACTGAGAATGTGTTCTGCCCTGCAAACCCCGAGACGCTTGTTGGGCTGTAGTTTCAAGGAAAGGCACATTATTAATAGAAGAATGCTTGGTGAGGAATCGTTTAATGAAAGTATGCTTAAAGTAGGATTTGAGTCTTTTATGAGAAGATTAAGAATTGGCTTATTTTTGTGGGCAGACATGGTAAGGAGAGGTAGGGTTGGATGTGAGCTGTTAGCCCTTAACAGTGTCTTGCAGGAAAAATAAGTCTAAACTGGGGGCTTCGACTTCATAAAAGAGGCAAGTTAAGGGTGTCTTGCTCCAAAGTCTGGACCGTGTGCAATTAAAAAACACACACGTAACATTTTGCCCAGCGAATCAAAGCCAAAATATAAATCATTAGAAACAGTAGATGTAGAAGTAAGATTTAACTTCAGAGGCAAGCAAGCAAATAAGCTCATTAATGAACAGTCCACTCAAGGAACACAGAGGATTTAAAATGCTCCCAGCTTTTGGATGGTTTAAAGCTGGCCATAACTAGACAACTATGTACACAGATTAAAAGAAAATGGTGCCATGCAGTTTCCGATTAAATCACTTTAAAGTTTTCCAATAGCCCGAAGCAGCTGTCAAAATCCCAGGGAGGTGCTACAAAGAACTATTTTAAACCTCCAAATTCAGGGGACCTGAAGAAGCAAAGGTCCAGATCATTTTTCCCTTTTGGGGAAAAACAGCTTTGCCATATAAATTGTGAAAACTGTTATAAACACATAACACCTCTACACAACATAGTCTATGAGGAGCTCTCTAGGCTTAGATAAATTTTTTTATTCTAAAAATATTTAACTTGCTTCATGAGTCTTTTTTTTTTTTTTTTTTCTGAGCAAATCCTGAATAAGTTTTTATAGGAAAAAAAAGATCAAGGGTGAGATAGAATTCCTAGACTTTGGAGAGATGTCCCATTTTCCAGAATAAATGCCTAAGACAAAATCCCACTATCTTGGACCTCCAAATTCCAGAAAAATGCTTCAAAACAGCCCTAAGGCAGAGCAGTCACCTTTCACATGCATTCTTCATATTGTCCTGACACAGAAGATGCCCGCAGGCTAACGAGAGAGGCAGAGCAGGACTGAACAGAGACGCTTTCTCCCCGAGAGTCAGAGTCTCGAGTGTGGAGGTGAATTTTGATAGATGTCAAAGCACATGTTGGTCTCCATGCTCTTACAGTCACCCACACTTCTAATGAGCAACTGGAACCAAGTATATTCAAATTAAAAGAGACAGAAAGCCCAGATTTGGCTGACGGCCAGCCTTCTATGCTATCCCTTTCTCAGCTCCACGTTGGATCTGAGGTAGGAAGGTGGGCAAATGGATGAATTCTTCATCTCTTCTGTTACCACCCTTCCTTTCCATGGTAGGTAAGAAAAGGGAAACTGCTGATGCTATTTATTTCGTCCTACCCAGAAACATAACTGTCCCAGCTTTTCATCTTTCTTTGGATCAATTGATCCAATTATTTTTGTCTTGTTTTAGAACAATTTTTTTTCTGCCTTTAGTTTGTTGAAGCAAAATTTGCAGTGAGCTGCGACTGATTTATAGTAATACTTAAACATATTACACATCGAAAAATTAGATAGGGAAAATGGCACCACTTTAAGTGAAGTATAACATATCAGTTAGAGAAAAACAGGCACCTTGATGAATTTTTACAAACTACAAAATAAACAGTCCTATGAAAATCTCTGGACTTTTCAGGTGGCTCAGTGGTAAAGAATATACTTCCCAAGGCAGGAGACACAGGAGATTCAGGTTCAATCCCTGGGTTGGGAAGATCCCCTGGAGTAAGAAATGACAGCCCATTCCAGTATTCTTGCCTGGAAAATTCCATGAACAGAGGAGCCTAGCGTGCTATATAGTCCATGGGGTTGCAAAGAGTCAGATAGGACTTAGCTACCGGGCACACACACACGTGAAAGCCCCACCCAGGTGAAGAAACGAAATTACCAGAACCCCAGAAGCCCCCCACCCCCTCCTAACACTGCCTTTCAATTTCTGTCCTGATAAGGCTGACCATCATTTTGACTTCTGTCATCACTATTTTGATAGGTCAGTTTCTCCAATGTTTTCTTTTTTCAACTTGAAATAAATACAGTCGAACAGTGAATCTTTTCTGTCCGCTTCTTTCATTCGACGTGATGGTTTGAGAGTCCGTGTTGTTGGCGCAGCAATCGTTCATTCATTTTCACTGCTCCCAAATTTCACTGGGTGAACATGCCACAGTTCATTTATCCTTTCTACTTCGGATGAACATTTGGGTTGTTTACAGTACTTGCCTATGATGAATAATTTTGTTCTGCGGATTCTTGCACATATCTTTTACTGAACATATGTGCCATCTCTGTTGGTTACATACTTAGGAGTGGAATTGATGGGCCAAAGACTGTGCATATGTTCAGTGTTAGTAAATACTAACAGTGTTCCAAAGTGATAATGGCAATTAACACTGGTTTGAGAGTTTGGGTTGTTCCATGTTCTTATCACTACTTGTTATTGTGTCTTTTACATTTTAGGCATTCCGGTAACATGTGTGAATGGCCCCATTTCTGAGAATATACATTGTAAAACAAAATAGTTAAGTTAAAAATAAAAGAGCATATTTTCATGTTTAGAAAACTAAATAATGTCCCGAGAGAGCCAAATCTCATAGGGGATGATCTCACCAGGAAATACTGTTGAAAGATCATTTATATATGAACTGTGTTTTGAAAGTAGCTGGTCTTAATTATTCCATAAAAGATGTGCAGAGTTGCTTTAAAATGCAGGAGCTTAGAATTTAAATAAAAATAAAGCATTTTTCACTCTATTTTGTGTTTCACAGGCATTTTGAAGAACTGTGATCAATACCTGATTGCAGGCAATTTGACCACTGGTTAATCTACATCAGCACAAAAAGTGCTGCAAAAGGGAGTCTGTTCATATGCTAAATACTCGGAAGCATTTTTCCCTGAGGTAATCTAGATTTTGCTGTCACTTATTAATTCACTTTCCATTATTTCTACAAACTCAAAGTTTAGGAAAGAAGTCTGTGTTTCTTATTGCATGAGAGCTGTTAAAATGCATCATTCATTACTCTAAAATCACGTTGGACATAGTCACAAAATGCCCAGTTCTGTGCTGACCATACAGCAACATCTGATCCCAACTGTTAGAAATGCACATGGTGGCAATAACAAATCAAGTGGCCAAGAGTAGCTCAAAGTCTTTCTTTTCCTCAGATGGGGAGAGTGATATATTTGCTGGTTTTAAGACTTATTTACCAGCTAGTGTTGTTACGGTCCAGCTGCTGAGCAAAATCTTTCCATATCCAACTTTCAGTGGTTCTGTTCCATCATCTTCAAGCACCAACTTTCACATTCATGCTTGTTGCCTCATGGTGGCAAGATGGCTGCTATACTTCAGGCATCTCATGTATATTTAAGAAGTAAAAGAGGAAAAGATAGAAATGAATCACCAGCCACAACTTGCCCATTTATCTGGAAAAGAACACTTCTGCTTATACCTCTGTATTCGTTATCCATAACTAATAACTCCCTAATCAGAGGTTAAAACAGCAACAACATTGCAGGAATAAGTCAGATGAAAATAAAAATTAAGTCATTGTTATTTCATAGTTTTTGTGGATCAGGAATGACATAGAGACTCCGCTAAGAGGGTCTGGCTCAGGGTCTCTCATATAGCTCCAGTTGATAGGGGGTGCAATCATGCAAAGGCCTGACCAGGGCTGGAGGACCCATTTCTGAGATTGCCCACTGCCAAGAGGGCAACCGGCAGGAAGCCTCACTTACTCACCGCATGGGTCTCTTCATAGTCTCCATGTTGGATCCTTGCACCATGGCAGCTGGCTTCCCCAAGAACAAGTGATCTGAAAGAGAGCAAGGCATAAATCACATTATTTTATGAACCAGCCTCGCAAGACTGTTACTTCGGCCTTTTGAAAACGAGGAGTACTAAAGAATTTGGTGAACATATTTTTAAACCACTACTGCTTTACTGGGTGGGTACCCAAGTAGGGCAGTGGTAAAAAGTCCACCTGCCAAGGCAGGAGATGCAGGAGATGTGGGTTGGATCCCTGGGTCAGGAAGATCCTCTGGAGGAGGAAATGGCAACCTACTCCAGTATTCTTGCCTGGAAAATTCCATGGACAGTGGGGCCTGGCAGGCTACAGTTCATGGGGTCACAAAGACTCAAACATGACTGAGCACACATGTAACAATTTCATTGACCAAAACTGATTACCTTGCTGAGTCTAATTACAGTGGAATCCAGGAAATAAATTTATCACTAAGAATGATTCCCATTTTCCCCTTGAACAGAACAGGGGCTCTACTATCAGGAAAAAAGTGGAAAGGAAGGCAACTAGCTCATGAATTTGCATATAATGGAGTTTTGGAGATCTGGACCAAATAATTTTAGAGTTTATCTGAAGAAATAAATAATTTAGAGTGATATAAGTTTTGAAAAATAAGGTTTTTTAAGGGTGAGTAGACATCTATTAGACTTTCCAGTATAAGATGAAACATCATATAGGCAAATGAATAGAAAACAAGATATAGTACATAAATAGATGTGACTATATAAGAAATTAGTACTGAAAGGGATGAAATATTTCCTAAATGGCATTGGAAGATATGTGTTTGAGAAAGATTCATTTACATTCAACAGAGTAAGTTCTAGATGACTTAAAAGAAGAAACATGAAAAATGAAACCACTTTAAGAAACTAGAAGAAATTCTGAGCAATATTTACCTTACTGCAGATGGGGAAGGACTATTTAAATACACAAGCAAGAGACTAAACAGCAAAGGGAAAACGACTTATTTTAATATTTAAATTACAAGCTCTCTGTCAAAAATGTCATGAACATTTAAACACAAACAAGGAAATTATACATTATTGATATTTTTATGGGATATATTTATTAATAAGAAAAATACCTTTGCTTGAGCTCTATGCCCCTCTTCTACAGAAGAGATATTTCAGATTAAAAATAAAACAGTGGGAAAATATTAATATATAATGAGTTAATATAACTGATAATAAAACCTTTATACTTTCAATGGAATGGGCAAAAACATAAAACTACAATTCACAGGACAGATGGAGCAAATGATTGGTAAACAGAAATAAATGCTCAACCTCATTAGTAATCATAATGATGCAAGTTAAAACAAAAATAAAATGTTTACCTATCAGATCAACACAGATCATCTAGTATAAATACTCAGGGCTGACCAGAGTACAGTGAAAAGAGATCGCCTGATACAGCTGGCTTATGTAAAGCAATTTGATGATCTTCATCAACACTTTGAACATTTTTGTACTTTTTTATCTGATAATTTTTCTTCTGAGAATCTAGTCTAAGGAAATAAATGAATTTAAAACGGTATATATGAAGTGAGTGAAAGTTATTCAGTCGTATCCAACTCTTTATGACACCATGGATTGTAGCCCACCAGGCTCCTCTGTCCTTGGAATTTTCCAGGCAAGAATACTAGAGTAGTTTTCTTCTCCAGGGAATTATTATTTTATTATTATTAAAATAGATAAAATAAAATAAATTTATTTATTAAAATAAATAAAACAACACAATTATTATTATTATTTCCTTCTCCAGGGAATCTTCCAGACCCAAAAATTGAACCCAGGTCTCCTGCATTGCAGGCAGAGTCTTTACTGTCTGAACCTCCAGGAAAGCCCATATATGAAGTAGTATGTCTCAATATCATTTATAATGGAAACAAAAAGTAAATTACCAAAATGTCCCACAATAGACTCATGGCTAAACAAATCATGAAATGCCCATATGATGGAATATTTGATTGTTGCTAAAATATTTTAATGAATTTCAATGACTTTTGGAAAAATGTTTATGATACAATTTAAATTATAAAAGGAACATGCACAGTACATGAAGTCTATATGATAGTATATACATTGCTGCTAAGTCACTCCAGTCGTGTCCGACTCTGTGTGACCCCATAGACGGAAGCCCACCAGGGTCCCCCATCCCTGGGATTCTCCAAGCAAGAACACTGGAGTGGGTTGCCATTTCCTTCTCCAATGTGTGAAAGTGAAAGTGAAGTCGCTCAGTTGTGTCCAACCCTTAGCGACCCCACGGACTGCAGCCTACCAGGCTCCTCCATCCATGGGATTTCCTAGGCAAGAGTGCTGGAGTGGTTTGCCATTGCTTTCTCCGAGTATATACATTATGGACTATGTATTATATAAGAATAAAAAGCTTGGGAGAAAATAGAGCAAAATACTTGCAGTGTTTCCTAAGCACTATCTTGAGCGGGTTTGTAAGACTATAAAAAAACTTGTGTCTTATTTAGGTTTGTGAACTTTTCAAGTTTTCTAAAGTATATTGCTTTTTTGACCAGAAAAAGCCCTCAATAAACTCTAAATGGACTGTTTAAAGCTTATCATCTCATCCATCTCACTGCCCTTGGGGAGTTGCAGTGTGTGTGAGAGTGAGTGTGTGGATGTGAGTGTGTGTGAGTGTGTGAGTGATAAAGAGAGAAAGAAAGAAAGCGGGCAGGGGAGGGAAAATGGGAAGGAGAGAGAGAGAGAGGGAGTCGTGTATTATGGTTCCAGGGAACTTATGTATTAAAAAATACTAAAGCTCATTTTGTCAGAAAGTGGTAGATTAAACCCTACAATAGTGCATTAACTCTTTCAGGCCACTGAGGGACCAATTATTGCATTATGCTAAGGGGTATTAAATTGTATGCTATTTGCCTGGAGGAGACCAAGCTTGTCCCGAAGCTCTAACTCATATCACCACTGGGAAGTGATTCAAATCTGGGAAGAAGCTGGTTTATTGAATATTAATTGAATGGGTGAATAAAGGAAGGAAAGGCAGAGCAGAGGGCTAACAAGCTAACATTTTTGATTATTTTCTGTCTGCCAGGGGCTTCCCTTTCATTATTTCATTCAATTCTTGTGGCACCTGTATGAGGCCCTTATTATTATTATTACCATTTTTGTAGGAGAAGAAAGTGAATTTATACCATGGACACATGAACACATTCCTGCCTTTTGTATAGGAAGATGTTGCTGCTAACCTGAGCTGGTCACATATTTGCTTATGTGCTCTTGACTCTCCACGCTTTTCTTTCAGGTCAATTCATGGAATTCCACAATTCAAGGTATTCCTTTTTAGACTGTGGCTTTCCTGAGTATAGTGGTCCCCCTCTATCCACGCTTTCACGTTCTGTGGTTTCAGTGGCCCACAGTCAACTGCAGTCCAAAATGTTAAATGGAAAATTACAGAAATAAGTAATTCATATGTTTGAAATTGCATGCCTTCCTGAGAAGTGTGATGAAACCTACACCATTCTACACTGGATGCAAATCATCCCTTTGCTAATGTTTCCATGCTGTGCATGCTACCTGTCTATTGATAGAGAAAAAAACGTGGTTTGTGTTTTTGGTGTAACATAAAGGGGGCTTCTGGAGAAGGAAATGGCAACTCACTCCAGCATTCTTGCCTGGAGAATTCCCATGGACAGAGGAGCCTGGCAGGCTACAGTCCATGGGGTCACAAGAGTCAGACACGACTTAGTGACTAAACCACCACCACCACCAAAGGGTCTTCCCTTGTGGCTCAGCTGGTAAAGAATCCACCTGCAATGAGGGAGACCTGGGTTCAATCCCTGGGTTGGGAAGATCCCCTGGAGAAGGGAAAGGATACCCACTCCAGTATTCTGACCTAGAGTATTCCATGGACTGTATTGTCCATGGGGTCGCAAAGAGTCAGACATGACTGAGCGACTTTCACCTTCATGACATGAAGGATCTTCCCTGGTGGCTTAGTGGTAAAGATCTGCCTGCAGTGCAGGAGACCTGGCTTCTATCCCTGGGTCGGGAAGACTCTCTGGAGAAGGGGATGGCAACCCACTCTAGTGTTCTTGCCTGGAGAATCTCATGGACAGCGGAGTCTGCTGGGCTACAGTCCATGGGGTTGCACAGAGCCAGACATGCTGAGTGACTAACACTTTCACTTTCATGTTGTTGGCACCATATGGAGTTTGGTACCATACGGGCATATGCTGGGGGTATGAACCCCCCGGGGATACGGGGGCACTTCCGCATTTCATAGTTAACAGTATCGTGGGGTGGGGCAAGTGTGAGGAGACAGTTCTGGAGAAGGGAAACTCCTCAAGATAGCAATCACCACACTGAAAAGAAGACCATGTTTCAAATGACTTTCTGAGAACTAATTTTTTTAATGTTATTTTTATTGCGCTAAAAGTCTCATAATATGAAACACACATTTTAGCCACTTTTAACTGTAAAGTTCAGTGGCACTAAGTGCATCCACATTGTTGTGCAATTCTCTCCATCATCCATTTCCTGAATTTTTCATCTTACTAAACTGAAACTCTGTCCCCATCAAACACTAACTCCCCATCCCCTCTTCCCACCGTCCATCCCCAGCCCTTGGCATCTACCTTTCTGATTCTATGAGTGTGACTATTCTAGGTACCTCGTGGAAGGGGAATCAGACAGTATTCGTCTGCACTTGATGTATATCAGAATGCGCTTTTCAGGTTAACTTGATAGACGTCGGACAAACAGCCTGTGCTTTCTCTCTTCCCCGATGGTGCACAGCAGGCGCCCGCCAGCCCTCTGCTACAGACACAGCATTACGCACACACCAACCCCAACCTCCCATTTCACCCAGCCCTCTCCCCACTTGTGTTTGCGTGTTTGTTCTCTACATCTGTGTCTCTATTTCTGCTTTGGAAATAGGTTCATTTGTGCCATTTTTCTAGATTCCACATATCGGTGTTAATATATGATATTTATATTTTCTCTTTCTGACTTACTTCACTCTATATAAACAACTTTTAAGTTAAAAAAAGTAAAATAAAGTAGAGGCTAGCAGAGATTATTGGGTGTCAAAGAATGGCAAAAAGGAGTGCCCCAAACATAGAAGACAGCAGCTGGGGTGACTCCCAGTTAGTGACTCCAACCAACTGTTGGTGTCACAAGTGTGCTTAGAAGCCATTCTCCTTGAGCCTCTGAAAAGCAAAAGGCAGCCATGTGCAAGATACTTGTCTGGGCTGCCTGGTGCAGGCACAGGCTGTTTTTGTGCCTTGGAGCAAAGAAAATTGGTTCATAAAGAGAATATATTCCTGATCTGTTTCATTAACAAGAAGCTGTAGCTGTAAGCTGGCTAGTACAGACTTGTAAATGGTACATGAAACCGACATAAGAAAACGCAATACTGGGGATGACTCCATTTCTTATAGGGATCCTGGGTGAGGGGAAGAGATGGCTTCTTTGAATATTTGAATATTTCTATTTAGAGGACTTTTCCATCGGAGAGGTAGCACTTTCCTTCATAGGTGATGAGACACAGTTTTACATTGCAGACTACTTAATGTTTGGAGTACAAGGTTCCATATCCCTATACTTTCATTTTTGAAATAAAGATTTCAAGAAATAAGTTGAAAGCTCTAAAAGAAACCCTTTTATTCTTTTTTGCTTCCTAGTTTGGGCACATGTGTATTTAGGCTTTCAAACAATGAAGGGGGCAAGGGTTTCTTTCTAGAAAGAAAATCCAAACTAGTGACATCTTGAAATAGATTTACACCCAAATTATACATTGTAAGTCTACACGCAATGTGATAAAAAAAAATCACCCATGCGGCCTTTTGTACTGCGATCCTTTGTAAGATACTGATTCTCTCGTTGGAAGGAAGAAATGATGATTAGGCTTAAGCAAAGTGAAAAGATAGTTTCTCAGCTGGAAGCTGTTAATACTTTAGCTGATAGAGAGTTGGAGAATAACTCCTCTGTTGCGTATTTAAAAAAATAAATATACAAGCACTGGAATAATTCAGAGGATGAGAAATCACGGGAGGGAAAGAACAGCCAGGCAGACCTGAAGCCGACCGTTCTGCTTATGGGCATGTTGCTCTTTGGCCCTAAGTCTTGGGCTGACAGTTCTTCTGGATGTCCTTTCCAGTCCTCTGGGCCTTGCTGTCTTTGAGCAATACTGTATTGCCAAGTTAACCAAGGGCTTTACATTTTCACTTCTCTTGTGGCTCAGCTGATCAAGAATCGGCCTGCAATATGGAAGACTTGGGTTCGATCCCTGAGTTGGGAAGATCCCCTTGAGAAGGGAAAGGCTACTCACTCCAGTATTCTGGCTGAAGGATTCCATGGACTGGAGAATTCCAAGTCCATGGGGTCACAAAGAGTCAGACACAACTTTCACTTTCACTTATATTTTCACAACATTTTCATAGGAGACATAATTACTGGAAACATAGGCAGAAAGTTTAGGATTCTAAACCTCTTCCACAGTGAAAAAAATTAAATGTTACTTTTTTCTTATTGTAAAACCAATGCACGCTTATGATAGAAAACTTAAGAACTGCAGAAAAATAAAAAGAAGAATCTATATAATAACCCTAATAAAGAGAGTGGATCACCAGTTAGCAGTGGGGTAGATCTATTCTTCTACCTTGTTTTCAACCCAATAGGAGTATATTTTACCAAGGTTTTCTCTCATCTGGTACATACAGTCTTTTTACTCTTTAATCCACTCCCCTGTCCATTCTGATGAGTGACAGCCAAGAGGCTGCACTGTGAGATCAGAACCGACAGTAGATAGAATTCCGAATCTGCTTCTTTACCACCTGGGTAACGCAAGTCTCCATTTCCTCTTCTGCAAGTAAAGATAATGGCATCCAGTTTTCAAGGTGATGGGAGGATAAAGATAATACGTGTAAAGGGCCTGGTACAAAGTAAATGTTTCATGGGTGTCAGCTCTTACCAAGTCTCTTTCTTTCTTCCTTTCTGCGCCTCTGCCGTATTAGTGCCGTGCTCTGTCTTCTGCTGGGCTCAGCAGCCTCCATACTAGTTCTGTGTACAGCCATTCCAAAAATTGTCTTTAGTCTTTGGTGCCCTGCTCCGCAGGCCACAGCCCTCCCGAGACTAGCAGGCAGCACTCCTGACCCAGAGCTGTTTGTCACCAGTGTTATCCATTCAACCTCGAGACTAGACACTGGCCTCACAACTATCCAGGCAAACTGACTCCGTCCCATTTCCCATGTTGCAGAGTAAGTGTGATGGGCTTTTCCTCATGATTCTACCTGCCAGGAGTGGATGGGCACCTATAACCTTTGGATATCCTCTGAGTAGCCTTGGCCATACCCTGTTAATCCCAATTTTCTACTTTCCTTGCCTACTGATAAATGTCTTGACTGTTTGATTGGAAATCATGGGTGTAACCACATCCATTGCACATGCAACCAGATCCACTCATTTACCTCATCTCATTCGGCTGGCCATTCCTAAATGTCCTTGATATGGTACCTTTCAACAGCCCTACTGGGTGTTCATGTCACACAATCTTCTGATCTTTGTCCATAAGCTTTAATCTGTTCTGCTACCTTGATTTATTCTTATCAATAATATATATTATTAAAATTATTTATAAATCTGCTGAAAGCTAAATTGTACAAATCCTCATGTTGTTCCCCATATATTACTAAAATTGTGTATGCCATTCAAAAATACATATACCTTAGAAATTTTCCTTGACAGATGAAGGAAGAAGTGAGGTTTTCCATCAGGGTATGATTACCTAAATTAAAGCAAAGCAGTACAAAATATGTTTAGGAGTGCTGATTATACTTTATTTTAGATTATATAAAGACGAGGTGTTCTGAACAGGTCAGAACAACTTGGCAGTAGAAGGTTTCAATTCCCCTAATCATATCCTACCGTCACTTTAAGTAAGACAAAGAGTTGAGCCAATTGCCAGTGAAGGTCTCCCTTGTCTGAGGGAGGGATCAGAGGACTAAGAGAAGAAGTTCCCTAACCTAGAAAAGCCTTTGGGTAGAGGGAGTTTAGGGATGAGGTTCTCTTTTGATGGGCAGGAACAGGAACACAGTATTAGAAGGTTGAGCCCGCAACATTCTTTGTTTCAGTCTGGGCTGTTGCAAGTTTCTCTGGGACAAGATGGAGGTGTCAGCCTAGACACTGTTAAGACATGGATTAAGAGCTCACATATACAGTAGCAGATCTGAACATACGCACATTGAGCGAGTGCTGAGTCTTGGGTTCAACAGTGGGACAATAGGTGAAGAAGGGGTGGTCAGTGGCACTGCCTTCTTTTCTCTCTTTGCTTGCTATACCCGGTAAGTAGAGGGATTTCCTTGCCTGAGAGCCTGGTGTAATGGAACGTTCCAGGTAGTTGACCAATGTGAATGGGCCTGGGGAGATTAAAAGAAAAATTTTATAATGGAAAATTTCAAACATATGCAAGATTCGAGAATAGTGTAATGAACCTATGAACCACCACACAACTTCAGTAATTTTCAACATTTTGCTTCATCTTTTGACTTACAATTTACCTTCCATGTCTCCCTGGTAACGACAAGATTCTAAACCAAATCTCAGAGAAGAAATTTTCTAATTGCTTCTGTAGATGTCTCTAAAAGACAAGGACATCAAAATACCATAATCACAGTACCATCTGTATCCAACAAAATTAGGAGTAATTCTTTAATACCATCTAATATCTGTGCCATGCTTAAATTTTCCTGATTGTCTAAAAAAATCCATTGGTTTGTTCAAATCAGGATCTAATCAAGCCTAACACATTGCATTTGATTGTTAGTTTTCATAAAACTCTTTAATTATAATAGTTCTGCCTTCTCTGTAACCTATTTTAATGCTATTTAGTTTTTGAAAAACTACATCATCTTTCCTTGGGAATCAGGGCAGAATTTGGACCAGCTCTTTCTCCAAGTATTAAGATTTTTTGGCTAACTGAGAGGTCATATGCAACAGTATAACGTGCATCCGCAAGCATGTTAATGTCATCCATCATGGCTGGACCCAGATGACTGAGTGATTGATGGGACAAGAGAGACTAGTTTCAGCCACAAGATATGGAAGGGTGAGAACCACTTCTCAGAGGCAATTTCTTATGCAGAGAAACTTAAATGACAGTCATGCAGAATGGCTGCCTTGCCAGTGACCTCATTGATCATATTTCTGTTCTTTTAAGAACCTCACCCTGACTCAGGGGGCCAGAGAGTGGGCTTGGACTTCACAACTCTTCCTCTGTGTAGAGCACTCTCCCTCAGCTACTGTGGCTTGCTGGGTTTTGTTGGAAATACTCTGCCTTTGCTATGTGTAGATTCTCTCAGTGATTCCAGTCAGCACAATGGGAGTAGTTATCCGCGTGCCTACTACCTGTCTAGGGCAGAGCAGAGGTGGAGTATGACATTTGGAAGGTCTCATCTTTCAATCTCAAATTCAAACAGACTAATTCTCTTTGTCTTTTAAAAGCTACTTTGCTGATTCTCTGGGCCTTGAAACCACATGATACGACTAGGAACAAATTCTTTCTTGACATGAATTCTGAATTAATCTCAGTCACTCTGCCGTCTTTGGGGTTCTAAATCAGAAGAAGTTTGGTAATAGAATAGCAGAACTTTGAATTCCTCCATGGTCCATGCCCATATGGGTTAATCAGTATTTCTTGAGTATACTTTATATTTTTTCAGCATCACATACTACTCTTTTCTACCTCCATTGAAACCTCTTTAAGGTTCAGTTAACAATTCCTTATAAATAACAAGGACCAACTAAATAGCATAGGAAACTATATTCAATATCCTGTAATAACCTACAATGGAAAAGAATCTGAAAAAGAATATACATATAACTGAATCACTTTGCTGTACACCTGAAACTAACATAACATTGTTAATCAGTTATACTTCAATAAAAACAGACAACTCCTTCATGAGTCCTTTCCTGAGCTCCCCAACCCAGTGTATGTTCTTCTCTGAATTTTCAAGTTGCTAAGGTAGTCCCTTGTACTGCAAGGAGATCCAACCAGTCCATTCTAAAGGAGATCAGTCCTGGGTGTTCATTGGAAGGACTGATGCTAAAGCTGAAACTGCAATACTTTGGCCACCTCATGCGACGAGTTGACTCAATGGAAAAGACTCTGATGCTGGGAAAGGTTGGGCGCGGGAGGAGAAGGGGACGACAGAGACTGAGATGGCTGGATGGCATCACCGACTCTGTGGACATGAATTTGAGTGTACTCCGGGAGTTGGTGATGGACAGGGAGGCCTGGCGTGCTGTGATTCATGGGGTCACAGAGAGTCGACACGACTGAGCGACTGAACTGAACTGAACTGAATGTTCACAGGACTGAAAGCAGGAGGAGACGGGAACGACAGAGGATGAGATGGCTGGATGGCATCACCAACTCGATGGACATGAGTTTGAGCAAGCTCAGGGAGTTGGTGATGGACAGGGAGGCCTGGCGTGCTGCAGTCCACGGCGTTGCGAAGAGTTGCACACGACTGAGCAACTGAACTGAACTAAAGATTCACAGGAACCACTGGGACCAAAACCTGTGCAGAGACCACAGCTCTCATTTATCCTCTCTCTTCTAATCCATTCTAAAGATTGTAGCCAGTATCTGATCAAGAGAAAGAGGACACGTCTCCAGTTAGCCAACAAAGAAAAGAGAACGAACAAGAAGAGCAGCCTGTAATGATAAACGCTTAATGCGATGTCCTTACCTGGGCCTTGTTACTGAGTGAAAGCTCAATAATTCTTTTAAATTTCAATGTTTTCTATGTGCCAAGGATCATGCTAGACATGGAGGGTACAAAGAATAATAACAACTAATGTTTACATAATGCTTATTATGTATCAGGCCCTATTGGAAGGACTTTGCTGTTGTCAGTCACTTAATCCTCAGAACAATGCTTTGAGCTTCCATTTTGTTTTCAGAGGAACAGGCACTGTGAAGTTAAGCAACTCAGGAGGCTCCATAAGCTTCATAGGGTGGCAAAGCTAGGCTGTGAAACAAGGCAGTGCGGCTCAAAGGAAAAAGACAGTCTTTCAGCCTTCAAACGTTTACAGTGGGAGGCTTCTAATGAAAAGGAGAAAATGATTTCCTTCCAGTCTTAGAATCCCAGACACATGTCATAGAACTGAATGCAATCAACTGCGGGTGCAGGAAAAGTTCTGGGCTGGGACCCTGCCGGACAAGGACACAAACGAGGCCAAGACTGAGCACAGCGGTCCGAGCATGCGCCAGACAGGAAGGCGTGAGGGGCGCTCTTCATGGAATCCTGAAGCCTCCTGCAGAGGGCGCTGTTGTGCATCCCGGCCCTTCAGAGGTGACCTCTAGGATTCGGCTTGTGGAGGCTGGTAAATTCGCCTTTTGTATTTGTTCATTATCATTAGCGATTCTAACGCAAGATTCCATTTTGTGGCAGGGACTCACTGTCTATTAAGAACTGTTCTGCGGAGACCTCAGCACATGAATAACCCTTTGGATATTTCCTTAGAACTTCCTTCCAAAGCCACAGATCATAACGGCAGCGATGAAACTGCTGAACTGAAGCCCGGTGGAATCATAGCCAAATCTTAGGATGGCATAGCAATCTCCACAAACATTTCTCTGGAGGTTTGGGAATGTTCAGAGTAACCCTCCATCTTAAACATTGTGTTTTTAAGCCAAATGGGTTTTCTGAGAACGAAGAGGTTTTAAGGGCTTCTCTGGAGATAAATGAACATATAATCATCTGCTCTAGGGGGAAATGGTTTCAAATAGCTGGCATAAATCTGGGAAGTGGTTGCCTTAGAAACAACTAATGCTGTGTAACTCTCTTCCCTGGACAACTGTTTAGGGTCTCTATAATTTGCTCATTTCTACGCAAACCCTGAACCCTAGGCGAGAAATCGTAATCTCTCTCTGAATGAGAATGATAACAACCATTCTCATTTGCTCAGACATTAAACACGTGGTAGGGACCCATCCTCTCCTTGAGCAGGATTCTGATAATGTGGAGAGGAGATCCGCCTTGGCAGGACCGTCGGGGGTTTGATGACGTCGGTTCTGATGTGCTCAGAACTGGGAAGTTTCCTGGGATGCAGAAGTTTCAGTGCTAAAGCTGGAATGGTTATTCACCATAGTAGGGGCATATGGAGCTCTCCAAGCAAGGATACCCAGCTCCATGCCTCTGGGCTCTGGACAGCTCCTCACACTGCATTTTCAGTGGAGGACCATAGAACCTTCTCAACTGCCCAAAGACTGCTCCTTCAAAGATCCTTCCATGGAGGAGTTACAGTAGAGAAACTGCTGGAGATATTACACTGGCAGCTACAATTTGGTGCTTGCCAGAAGGAAATGGCAACCCACTCCAATGTTCTTGCCTGGAGAATCCCAGTGACGGGGGAGCCTGGTGGGCCGCTGTCTGTGGGGTCGCATAGAGTTGGACATGACTGAAGCGACTTAGCAGCAGCAGCAGCGGCAGCAGCAAGGGCTTTCACCATCTGCCTCTGCTGAGATTGAATCTTGTGCTGCTGCAGCTGCTGACCTTCGACACGCCCTGAGGGAGTTCCGGAGGAGACGGAGGCACTCTGTGCTCCAGGGAAACTGGTAGGACAGGTCTTTAGATATGTTGTCCCCTTCTTGTCCTGCATTCAATCTTTCCCAGCATCAGGGTCTTTTCAAATGAGTCCGTTCTTTGCATCAAGTGGCCAAAGTATTGGAGCTTCAGCATCTGTCCTTCCAATGAATATTCAGGACTGATTTCCTTTAGGATGGACTGGTTTATTTCCTTGCAGTCCAAGGGACTTTCAAGAGTCTTCTCCAACACCACAGTTCAAAAGGATCAGTTCTTCTGCCCTCAGGTTTCTTTATAGTCCAACTCTGACATCCATACACGACCACTGGAAAAACCATAGCCTTGACTCGATGGACCTTTGTTAGCATAGTAATGTCTCTGCTTTTTAATATGCTGTCTACGTTGGTCATAGATTTTCTTCCAAGGAGCAAGCGTCTTTTAATTTCATGGCTGCAGTCACCATCTGCAGTGATTTGGAGCCCAAGAGAATAAAGCTTGTCACTATTTCCATTGTTTCCCCTACTATTTGCCATGAAGCGATGGGAATGGATGCCATGATCTTAGTTTTCTTAATGTTGAGTTTTAAGCCAGCTTTTTCACTCTTCTCTTTCACCTTCATCAAGAGGCTCTTTAGTTCTTCTCCACTTTCTGCCATAAAGGTGATGTCATCTGCATATCTGAGGTTATTGATATTTCCCCCAGCAATCTTGATTCCAGCTTGTGCTTCATCCAGCCTGGCATTTCTTATGATGTATTCTGCATTTACCTTAAATAAGCAGGGTGACAAGATACTCTTTCCCAATTTTTAACCAGTTGTTCCATGTCCACTTCTAGCTGTTGCTTCTTGACCTGCATACAGTCCACACAGTCAAAGGCTTTGGTGTAGTCAATAAAGCAGAAGTAGATGTTTTTCTGGAATTCTCTTGCTTTTGCAATGATCCAGAGGATGTTGGCAATTTGATCTCTGGTTCCTCTGCCTTTTCTAAATCCAGCTTGAACATCTGGAATTTCTCAGTTCATGTACTGTTGAAGCCTGGCTTGGAGAATTTTGAGCATTACTTTGCTAGCATGTGAGATGAGTGCAATTTGTGGTAGTTTGCACAAAGAATGTTCCTTTCTTTGGGTTTGGAATGAAAACTGACCTTTTCCAGTCCTGTGGCCACTGCTGAGTTTTCCAAATTTGCTGGCATATTGAGTGCAGAACTTTCACAGCATCCTCTTTTAGGATCTGAAATAGCTCAGCTGGAATTCCATCACCTCCACTGGGTTTGTTCGTCGTGATGCTTCCTAAGGCCCACTTGACTTCGCATTCCAGGATGCAGTTTTCATTTTCCCCAAATAAAACTTACCTTGCAACTCTCATGTTGTGCATCTTTGTAGTCAACAACACACAGCCAGATCCAGTTCAGCTCATTCAATTTCACTCAGTTTATCAAGCCTGTATGAAATTTCTGTAAATATGTGACACTGTACTAGAGGCGGGAGTACAAAGATGAATAAGGCACAGTCTTGCTTCCCAAGGGCTCTTAATCTAATGCAAGAGATATAAGCAAAGAGGTACCTTTTAGTGTGATGGATGCTGTAATAAAAGTGGCAGACAAGGTGTGGGGGAGGCTATCAAAGTAGCCAACTGCTTAAGGTCAAGAAAACTTCACAGAGGAGGTGATGCTCCATGGTAGAGCTGGAGGATGAGTAGGCATTTGCCAGTTAGACAGGAAGGAACACTTCAGCCAGAGGTAAGAACTTGGAGAGAAAGCACAGAGACAAGAAAGGATCTGCCAAGTGGGAAATTCATGGTATATTTAGCAGGTATGGTTGGAACACAGTATTTGCAATTGAAGGGATGGAAAGAGAGGAGGCTGGAGGCCAAAAGCAAGAGATGGACCATGAATGGCATTGTATGTAATTATAGTAATCACTGCTGGGTGCCTAACCCACCTCTTTCTTCCATTTGGCTGATTTTGCGCAGGTGATCTGTCCTCCCCCACGTCACCATGGGCTTCTTTGAGCCAATCACAGTGCTCTAACTTCTCTTGTCTGTGGTTTAAAATTTGAATTGAGACAGTGTCCAGCTGTAGATGTGAGGACCTGTGCATCTGTTGAGATCTATATAGACAGAAAAACCCTCTGCTCCTGTTGGAAGTCATCACATTTATGTTCGTGGCAGCCACCTTGTGACCATGAGGATAGCCAGCTTGAAGACAAGCTGACTGGCTGAGGATATTAGATCAGAAAATGAAAAGTGCCTGAGGCCTTGGAGTCACTTTCTCTTAGAACATTTGTTATATGAGGTAAGAATTTTTCCTAATGTTCTAGACATTTTGAATGTCTATTACTGGTGCCTGAAAGCATTTATTGATATGGTATAACTTTATATGCTAAAAAGTTGAAACTTTTGATGACAGGAGAAATGGAATTATGTTGTTAAGAGTTTTCTTTTAGAACATTGACTTCTATCTATTGGTAGCCATATTTCTTGCATTTATGTCCTTGATGAAGAAATTCATTTATTCACTCATGCAGCTACCATTTTTTTTAACTTTATACCAAGTACTACTCTAGACCCTTAGAGACAATGTCAAATCAGATATACTATGCACTCTTAAAAGGTTTGCAATCTCTTGGTGGAGACTGGCAAGTAAATTAACTTCACATGTCCTAGCTATTGCAAGAAGTGCTGCCACAAACATTGGGGTACATTTGTCTCATTTAATTATGATTTTCCCAGGGCATATGCCCAGTAGTTGGAGTGTTGGGTCATATGATAGTCCTAACTTCCCAGGTAGCTCAGCCAGTGAAGAATTGGCCTGCAATGCAAGAGACCTGGGTTCCAACACTGGGTTAGTAAGATCTGCTAGAGAAAGAAATGGCAACCCACTCCAATACTCTTTCCTGGAGAATCCCATGGACACAGAAGCCTGGTGGGCTACAGTCTATGGGGTCCCAAAGAGTCAAACACAACTGAGCAACTACACACACATGCACACAGTAGTTCTACTCCTAGTTTTTTAAGGAGTCTCCTTACTGTTCTCCATAGTGGCTGTATCCGTTTACATTACCATGAGCCGTGCAAGAGGGCTCCCTTTTCTCCATATCCTCTACAGCATTTATTGTTTGTAGATTATTTCATGATAGCCATTCTGACTGGTGTGTGGTAAGTCAGAAAGAGAAAGAGAAATACTTTTAGCACTATTATGTATATTAGCACATGCATATGGAATCTGGAAACATGGCACTGATGAAGCTGTTTACAGGGCAGCATTGGAGATGCAGACACAGAGAACAGACTTGTGGATCCTGTAGGGAATGGAGAGGTGGGACAAACGGAGAGAACAGCACAGAAACATATGCACTACTACAGTAAAATAGATGGCAAGCGGAAATGTGCTGTGTGGCACGGGGGAACGCAACCCAGGGCTCTGTAATAGCCTAGAAGGGCGGGATGGTAGGAGATGGGAGGGGTTTCACAAGGGAAGGGAAGTATGTATATATAAAAAATACATGCATATATATGGCTTAAAAAAATCAATACAAAAAATATGCAAGACCAAAAAGAAAAGAAAAATCCACTTCAGGGTACATTGTATTGAGTGCTTTGGTAAAGCTACACCCAGGGTGCTGTATTAGTACAGAAGGGCTCCCAGATCAGTCTGATCAAGTGCAGAATGCTTACCAAGGGGATGATACTTGGACTGAACCGACCGAAGCCCCCTGAAGCTGTAAATTCAGGAGTCATCCAGAGCTCTCCGTCTGGACCCAGGCACACTCACATCTTTGCCCCTCTGGTTTCTGCTGTGGTCTTTGAACCTCAGTCCGCTTTGGACGCCAGAGCCCGTTCCTGTGTGCGCCCTGCCTCAGCGCCCCTTGACATCGTTTCTGGCTCCTGCTCTCGAATCGGCCAGTTCCTCTATTCCATCTTTCTGTTTCTCACGTGGCTACAGACTCTCTGCACATGCGCTCTTATTGTCTTGATTTCACAGATTTGGGGTTTTGTCCACTGCTCCTAGACACATGCATGCTCAAGAGGTCCCTGGCTCGTTATTTCCAGCCTGCCTGACTTCTCTCTACCCTTGCCCCTCAAATGGTCTCCATGTGGGCCTTGGCATTTGCTGCCAGAGAACAAGCGTTCAGTGTACTAATGACGACTGTGGGCTCCACCATGTGATCATTTTGAGACTTCCGTAAAAGGTCAGATTGGTTTAGAAAACTTTGGAGAAGGTAAAAATTAGGTAGGAGATAATTTCCATTTTTCTTTCTTGGCATCATTTCATGGGGGGGGTGGTCTCAAGACTTTCCAAACATATGGAAAAACCGTATATGCACAGCAGTATAACTTCCCATTTACCACAATTATTTGCATTATGAATGATGCTGTTTAGTGTGGGAAGAATATTAACAACCCATTTAACATTATGTAAAAGGCCTTTCTCTAGAGGGTGAAAAGGAAAGAAGAGTCTCTGGCTCATGCAGTTTTCCTGAGAATTGATTAAGTGCATCAGCCCCAGTGGGGCAGGGAATTTGGAAAGGTAGAATAGTTTTTCTAATGGTACCCTGTAGGTTTAAACAGCTTAATGTTTACCCTCTAAGGTCACTGAGCTTGCAATTCAGTAGGTAGAAGGGCTTTAAGTAAACAGCAGAGATAAGAAGTAGTACGTGCTACTTTTTAAAAATGAGAGATGGCACACATTAAGCTTCTCTCAAATATTGCATAGATTTTCAAAAAGAATAATAACTATTGAACTTATAAAAATAATAGAGCTCATTATAAGGAAATCAAGCAACAAAAAAAGGTGTGAAGAAGAAAGAAAAAAATGTCACTCCAAATCCCATTACACAGAAATTATGTTTGTTAACAACTGTAAACATCATCCCAGGTCTCTCATTGGGATGGCATTGCCTCTGTTCAGAATGCATGGCTTAAGGCCTTCCACAATTCCCATTTCCTGGTTTCATTAAAGACAAGAAAGGTGATTTTCACTAACAGTCTAATTAGTTTGGTTAGGTATGGGTTTTGCATATACAGTGCTGTAAAATGGCCCTTCTTATATATCTTTGTCCAGAGTATGAAGCTCTTCTTCTTTTTTAATTGAAGTGTAGTTGATTCACAAGGGGCTTCCCTGGTGGCTCAGATGGTAAAGAATCTACCTACAATATGGGAGACCCGGGTTTAATCCCTGGGTTGGGAAGATCCCCGGGAGAAGGGGATGGCTACCCACTCCAGTATTCTTGCCTGGAGAGTCTCATGGACAGAGGAGCCTGACTGGCTACAGTTCATGGGATAGCAAAGTGACTAACACTTCCATTTCAATTCAGTAGTTTCAGGTATACAGAAGGGGTTTTAGCTATACATATATATATATATATAATATATATATACACATACACATATACATATTATATACATATATATACATATGTATATTCTTGTTTTATTTATATATACACACATACATATATGGACATTCTTTTCCAGATTTTTTTCCATTATAGGTTGTTACAAAATATTGAACATAGCTACCTGTGCTGTACAGTGGGTCCTTCTTGTTTTTCTATTTTATATGTATTAATGTGTATCTGTTAATCCCAAACTCCTAATTTATACCCCCCTCCATTTCTTCTGACTGGGAAAAATTCAAGTAACTTTAAAACGTTTTAATTATGAGATGAAAATGTGTGGGTTCAGAGCTGCGCTGAGGTATTGATCTCCATGGTTTATACTAATCGATTCATCCCCAGACTCCTATTTTTGGGGAGCCACTCGTTTTTATCAAATATTACTAAGCATTTCATAACCGCAAGGATCTATGCAAATCCTAGTAAAAGACATGAAAATGTCTCTCTTACATTCTAAGATTTACAATTTAGGGACAAAGAGAAGTCACTCATTCACCCACTCATTCATTTTACTAGTCATTTGAGGAGTGCCTGGTATCTGGCAGTGTGCCAGATGCTAGAGACAGAAAGAAAATAGATAAAGATGTAGTCTCTGCCCCCAAGGAACTCACAGGCCAGTGGGGAAGATAAAACACATGGACAAATAGTAATTGCATCATATGCCATGTGCCTCTGATATGTATGTAAATAACAGCAACCACAAGAAGTAGCATCTGTCAAGTAGTTTATGAGAAATGCAGTTAGTCTGTGAACATGACTTAGGCAGGAAGGAGTGATCTCATCCTAAGTGATCCCATTTGAGGTCTTCATGGAGGAGAAATAGTGGAGCTGGTCCTTTTTTTCTTTTGGGGGGCTGTATTGGGTCTTCATTGCTACCTGCGGGCTTTCTCTAGTTGTCGCCAGTGGGGGCTACTGTCTGGTCGCGGTGTGCACCTTCTCATTGCGGTAGCCTCTCTTGTTGCAGAGCGTGCACTCTAGGGCTCATGGGCTTCAGTAGCTGTGGCATGCAGGCTCAGGAACTGTGGCTCGTGAACTCTAGAGCACGGGCTCAGTAATTGTGGCACACAGGTTTAGTGGCCCCATGGTATATGGGATCTTTCTGGATCAGGGATATGACTCCTGCATTGGCAGGCAGATTCTTAATCACTAGGCCACCAGGTTCTTAATGGAATTGCAGACTTTTAATTGGCAGAGATGAATGCAGACTATTCTCAGAGAAGACAGTTCAGTTCAGTTCAGTTCAGTCACTCAGTCGTGTCCGACTCTCTGCGACCCCATGAATCACAGCACGCCAGGCCTCCCTGTCCATCACCAACTCCCGGAGTTCACTCAAACTCATGTCCACAGAGTTGGTGACGCCATCCAGCCATCTCAGTCTCTGTCATCCCCTTCTCCTCCCACCCCCAACCTTTCCCAGCATCAGAGTCTTTTCCAGTGAGTCAACTCGTCACATGAGGTGGCCAAAGTATTGCAGTTTCAGCTTTAGCATCAGTCCCTCCAATGAACATCCAGGATTGATCTCCTTTAGAATGGACTGGTTGGATCTCCTTGCAGTATAAGGGACTCTCAAGAGTCTTGCAAGGCCACTCTAAACCAGAGCACAGAGATGGGCAGGAAGGGAGAGAGGCTAAGCAGGGCAAGTCATGTGGAGAGTGGCTGCCGAGGGTTCATTTTTGGTAGTTAAGATACGGTGGTTGAAATGTAAGTTAGGGTGAGACTGATAATGCAAAGATTTGGTTTTTATCCTTGTTCAGGAGGAAGTGACTGCAGGTTGCAATGAGGGCAGTGACTGACATGATTGAACCAAGGTTTTTGGTGGATTGAATGCTATCTATCAGGATGAATTAAAGGAAGAGAAATGCAGAGGAACTAAAATCTATGCAACACCTGGTATGTGCCAGCCTCTGTGAAGTTACCACACTTCAATCCTCAGGGATATACCCCTAGGCAGGCACTTTTAATTTCCATTTTTAAGGTTAAGGAAACTGAAGCTTGGCAGAATCTAGCTTTGCTATGATAGAACAACCTGTTGAGATTATTTCATCAAATGCAACTGAACGTTTCAAAATCTTGATGGTGATTAAAAGTCAACGTGGATGATGGCTGGTGGCTCTTGGTTTCTACAGTATGGGACAGCAGTGTGACAAAAGTCTGCAACAGCCGTAGGGGTGATGGTTGATCTGGGGACTGGCCTCTTCAGACAGCACTTGGGATGTTGAATTTGGTTTTGAAGGACACACGGCGGAAGGGACAGGAACGAATTTGGGCACATTCAGAGGAGAGCAATGAAGCCCAGAAAGTGCCTGGAAATCTTGAGGTGCTGGGGATGCTGCACTCACTTGGAGGAAAGAGCCTGACACGGCACATGACTTCTGGAATCACACCGCGTGTTTGCTGCTCCAGGCAGATGAAGACCAGTGGGCGCTGCAGCTGAGTTCTGGAGAAGGAATAACTTTTCTAACAATGATGAAATAGGCTTCTGTGAGAGGTAACGAGCTCCTGAAGATAAGAAACGTTCAAACATATGCCTCTTGTGACACTCTAAACAAAGATTCCATGATTTTGTGATTTCCGTGTCTTGCAGGTGATCTCTTTATACAAGTACATGCACAGTCACATCAAACAGATGTGATGGATGCCGCTTTCCTTTCCTCAGAGTCTCTTTTCAACCCAATCTAAGCTGGCTTCTGTCCCAACCACCCCATAGAAGTGACCTCTGTCAAGTCGCTAGTACCTCTGCGTCATCAGATGGAATCTTCTCTGCCCCTAAGCTCTTTGGGAGCCTTTGGCAAATGCAGTGACGACTCCTACTTTCTGGAAGCGGCTCCTTTTCTAGGTTTCAATGACCTCATTCTAGCCCAGTGGTTTTCTTTTTACTCACTGACCTTCATCTCCGTCTCTTTTGTAGTTCTTCCTTCTCCCCTCCTGTTCTAAATGTTGGAGTGCCCTGGGGCTCTTCTCAGTATTCCCTTCTCTAACTCTATTGACTCTTTGTGGCGGTTTTAAAACTTGCCTGAGGTTTCCTTGGCTCTCCTCCCTCTGGAGGTGGGAGTCTGTGTCTCCTTCCGGTGAATCTGGGTTGAACTGGTGACTCACTTATAATGCAGCAGTAAAGATTGTTACTGATGGAGCTCTTGACCTCCCCAGTCAATAGAAATTGACTAGAGGCCGGACAAGAAATTCAGGCGAGACCTTATTAGGGCCCCTGCTACAGCAGCGGGTAGTGAGAACAAACAGCAGAGTCCCTGGCTTGCTCACTCCCTGAGCAGCGGCTAGCGTGTTCTTTATATGAACAAGTGAGGGTAGGGCTGAGGCTCGGGGTGTGTCCTGGGGTGAGAGTACCCCTTAGGTAGCGTTCTGTGCAGGGGGCATGTACAGTACCCTGCTTTTGCTCCCGACCCCCTGGTTTTGCTCCAGGCTCTTCAAAAGTGGCAGTTGGGTTTTTTTGTTTTTGTTTTTTGTCTTTTTGTATCTTTTGTCCAGAATTTGCCCTAAATGCTCATGAAAGCAGTTATTTTTGGTCCCATACATCTTCTTTGTGCTTTGAGAATGATGCTGAAGCTGAAGCTCCAATACTTTGGCCACCTGATGTGAAGAACCTACTCATTGGAAAAGACCCTGATGCTGGGGAAGATTGAAGGCAGGAGGAGAAAGGATGACAGAGGATGAGATGGTTGGATGGCATCACCGACTCAATGGACCGGAGTTTGAGCAAGCTCTAGGAGATGATGAAGGACAGGGAAGCCTGGCGTGCTGCAGTCTTTGCAGGGGTTGCAAAGAGTAGGAGAAGACTTATGACAACAACAGCAACACTCGAGGAGAGGTATGTTCAGGGGCAAGCACTGCAGCACTGCAGCACGGGATCCCGAGCCCCAGCCTGTCTCAAGACGATTCCTAAGACCAGAGGCTAGGTCACAGAAGGCATAAAGCTTCCACTTGGTTCTCCTGGGACACTGGTCTTTGGAGTCCTAAACTGCCAGGACTGAGGAGGCCCCACTGGGAGAAAGCCCAGTTCTCTAGAGAAGTAACAGGCCACCTGTTGTGTAGAATGATCCAGGCGTTGTGTAGAATGTAGCTGTGTTACCTTTGCGGGATTCACTTTTGAATAATTTCATGTCTCAAGTCCAGACACCTTGTGGAACTTGATTTAACAATTCACAAATTCATAGATTGGATTTAATGGGTTGACTCTTTCCAGCCTTGCCCAAATCACATTACAGCTTCAGCAAAATCAATCTCTATTGATAGAATTACCAGAGATTTTCTAAAACCCAACTTCTATGATTAAGTTTATGACAATTAACTAACAGTTATATGGTTGGAGAAGACTCTTGAGAGTCCCTTGGACTACAAGGAGGTCCAACCAGACCATCCTAAAGGAGATCAGTCCTGGGTGTTCACTGGAAGGACTAATGCTGAAGCTGAAACTCCAATACTTTGGTCACCTCATGTGAAGAGTTGACTCATTGGAAAAGACTCTGATGCTGGGAGGGATTGGGGGCAGGAGGAGAAGGGGATGACAGAGGATGAGATGGCTGGATGGCATCACTGACTCAATGGGCATGAGTTTGAGTGAACTCCGGGAGTTGGTGATGGACAGGGAGGCCTGGCGTACTGCACTTCATGGGGCCAGAAAGAGTTGGACACGACTGAGCGACTAAACTGAACTGATACGGTATTTGTAGGGTTGCAGAGACTGTTTCAAACACTTGAAATGTTTAAGCTCATTTAATAAGCATGATATTCCTGTCCTGCAGATGGGCAAAGTGAAGCAGAGAGAGGCTGAGTCCTCCAAGGTCACCCAGATGGTAAGTGACAAAGTTGGAATTTATCTCATAGTCTAACTTTAAAGTCCTTGCTCTCAACTAGCGTACACTCCTGCCACTCACAGTGTATAAACCATAGTGCAAAATCCTTTCCTCACTACTCACTCAACACAGGAATAATCTGGTTGCTAGATTCAAACAAACATCACAGTATTTTTTCCAAGGTTTGTGGAACTTGCGGTCTCTTGATGTGTTTATTATCTTCATTAACTGCATCTCTACCATTTTAGGGACTGTGTTTCGATGATCTGAGGCTGAGAGAGGAGAAATGTTGAAATGCAGGAAGATACATTCTCTGAAGCGCTCTTGGCAAGCCATTGTTTTGCCCAAGGAGCAGATCTTGTCTCGAAGTATCTCTCAGATCTGCCCTGGTCTGTAGTCATGGGAGGGGTTTCAGAAGTTGTTCTGGCTTTTTGGCAGGAAAAGAGCTACTGTGAGTTTAGATCTGACCCAAAAATATTCCCTTGCTCCAAAGATGTTGCTGACTCAGTGATGCTTCCCGCATTATACATGGAGCACTCCGCTTGGCTGTCAGTGCAGGCTCCTACTGTCAAACAGCTTCATTCTCTGTCTGTGAGGCGCTATACCCGTCTCTTTGATTCCCCTGGCCCACCTCGCCCCCAGTGCAAATGTCTCTCCACACACATGTTGAGATTTAGCCTGTCGTTTTCCAGCAAAGGAGTTCCTCCAGCCCTCAGGATGATGATCAAATGGCAGACAACAGGGACAGCGCCTGCAGCCAAGTTTTGAGATAAACATCACCCAGTTTCCTGTTCCTTCCCTTCCAAGAAGGAAGAGCAAGATCTGGAAATCCAGGAGGTAAAAAAGGGGCCAAATAGAGATGATTTATTGAAAATCATTCATGGTGCTGCTGGGAGGACCATCGCCAATGCTGCTTCTGTAGAGAACCGGCCTCTCCTGCCAGCTGAGCACAAGGGACCTGGCCCCGACCACCGCTGTGTTTGGTCCACGCTGTTTCCACATAGGAAGTATGCTGGGTTGTTGTTGTTGCTGTTGCTGTTGTTGAAGCTGAACACTCACCTGAACAAATAGCAGATGTTGATGAATATTAATTTGTGCTCAGATGAATGCTTCAAAGTGTCATTTAATTTCTGTTTTACTATTCAGGTCCTGATTGTAATGAGCTACTTGAGGAAGTGGAGTCACGCACACACCTGGCTTGGGGATGGGACTGGAGTCTCCAGGGAGCGGAGCCTGGGTCCTCGGGCTTTTATCTGTCACTGGACATGCCGGTGAGCCCAGGTGGCCCCAGAAAGTCACCCAGCTGTGCGCTGGCCCAGTGGAGAGCTGGCACCTCCCCTCGGAGAGGAAGGTACAGACACATCAAACAGCCTTCGGGGGTGACCAGGAGCTGAGCCAGAGCCCATGCTGGGCTCCAGGCTCTGAGCGGCTCGGGCTGCGGCGAGAGCACTTCACAGCCTCCTTTGGCCCCGCCTCAGTCCATGCCTGTTGCTGAGTGTCCAGACGCCTAAGAGACTGAATTCCAATTTGTATCCTTACAGGTCCACATAGGGAGGGGAGGGGAGCCTGCCTTTGGAGTCGGGCTTACATGATGCACCGTGCTAAGTTGCTCCAGGCCTGTCTGGCTGTATTTGACCCCGTGGACTGCAGCTTGCCAGGCTCCTCTATCCGTGGGGAGTCGGGTGTATCAGGGTATGAATCCCAGCCCTGGATCTCACCAGCTTCGGCGTATTTCTTGACCTTTCTGAGCCTCTGCTCCCCGCTTGTAAACAGAGCCATTGAGAAGATTAAAAAGGGGCCCAGTTTCCATGCTTAGCAAGGGCCTGGCACGAAGCCCCACACAATAGGTGAAGCCCCCTTTCCCTTTCTTTCAGAAGAATGAAAGTAATGTACATTCTGGAGTAATGTAAAAATTAAGTTTCAGTTTAATTATTGAGTTTTCAAATACCTCTCTGTCATAAATGCTTCTCTGTGTTTCCTGATTCCCTAGTTCTCTGTGTGCCTTATTAGTAATCTGGTAAGGAAACACGACCCATGTTTCTATTTTGAGTTTCCTGCCAGAATAACGTGAATGCAATGACTTTTTTTTTTAAAGGACACAAATGACACCCTATTCTATATTTGTCTTGTTCCTCAGTAGAATGGATTTGTCCCTCATAGAAAATCACTTTCAAAAAATAAGAAAATAAAATAACGAAAAAAAAAAACAGAAAAAGAAAATAACTTTTTGCAGCCCATCCTCTGCCCGCCTGGGGCCTGCTTTACCGTTTCCCCTTCTTGCTCCTCCCAGCTTCCTCGCTGTCATCCCACAAACACTCGGGATGTTGGCACTTCAGTGGGGGCAGTCAGGAGACTCCCGAGCGGAGCCTGCACACAGGGCTGCAAAGCCCAGTTGTCCTCTGGCTGAAACTTGACTGTGAGCGAGACTCCACACATACTGTGAGTCTCCACCTCCTTCCTGATCTATTTCTAAACTTAGATGTTACGTGTTTCCTAGGACTGCATATATGCAAGTACATCATGCGAAATACCAGGCTGAATGAGTCACTAGCTGGAATCAAGATTGCTGGGGGAAATATCAACAACCTCGTATATGCCGATGATACCACTAAAATGGCAGAAAGGGAAGAGGAACTAAAGAGCCTCTTGATGAGGGTGAAAGTGGAGAGTGGAAAAGCTGGCTTAAAATTCAACATTCAAAAATCGAAGATCATGACATCCAGTCTCATCAGTTCAGTTCAGTCGCTCAGTCGTGTCCGACTCTCCGCGACCCCATGAATCACAGCACGCCAGGCCTCCCTGTCCATCACCAACTCCCGGAGTACACTCAAACTCATGTCCACAGAGTCGGTGATGCCATCCAGCCATCTCATTCTCTGTCGTCCCCTTCTCCTCCCGCCCCCAACCTTTCCCAGCATCAGAGTCTTTTCCAGTGAGTCAACTCGTCTCATGAGGTGGCCAAAGTATTGGAGTTTCAGCTTTAGCATCAGTCCCTCCAATGAACACCCAGGACTGATCTCCTCCAGAATGGACCGGTTGGATCTCCTTGCAGTACAAGGGACTCTCAAGAGTCTTCTCCAACACCACAGTTCAAAAGCATCGATTCTTCGGCGATCAGCTTTCTTCACAGTCCAACTCTCACATCCATACATGACCACGGGAAAAACCATTGCCTTGACTAGACGGACCTTGGTCGGCAAAGTAATGTCTCTGCTTTTTAATATACTATCAAGGTTGGTCATAACTTTCCTTCCAAGGAGCAAGCGTCTTTTAATTTCATGGCTGCAATCAGCATCTGCAGTGATTTTGGAGCCCAAGAAAACAAAGTCTGACACTGTTTCCACTGTTTTTCCATCTATTTCCCATGAAGTGATGGGACCAGATGCCATGATCTTTGTTTTCTGAATGTTGAGCTTCAAGCCAACCTTTTCACTCTCCTCTTTCACTTTCATCAAGAGGCTTTTGAGTTCCTCTTCACTTTCTGCCATAAGGGTAGTGTCATCTGCATATCTGAGGTTATTGATATTTCTCCCAGCAATCTTGATTCCAGCTTGTGCTTCTTCCAGCCCAGCGTTCCTCATGATGTGCTCTGCATATAAGTTAAATAAGCAAGGTGACAATATACAACCTTGACGTACACCTTTTCCTATTTGGAACCAGTCTGTTGTTCCATGACCGGTTCTAACTGTTGCTTCCTGACCTGCATACAGGTTTCTCAAGAGGCAGGTCAGGTGGTCTGGGACTCCCATCTCTTTCAGAATGTTCCACAGTTTATTGTGATCCACACAGTCAAAGGCTTTGGCATAGTCAATGAAGCAGAAATAGATGTTTTTCTGAAACTCTCTTGCTTTCTCCATGATCCAGCGGATGTTGGCAATTTGATCTCTGGTGCCTCTGCCTTTTCTAAAACCTGCCTGAACATCTGGGAGTTCACGGTTTACATACTGCTGAAGCCTGGCTTGGAGAATTTTGAGCATGACTTTACTAGCGTGTGAGATGAGTGCAATTGTGCGGTAGTTTGAGCATTCTTTGGCATTGCCTTTCTTTGGGATTGGAATGAAGACTGACCTCTTCCAGTCCTGTGGCCACTGCTGAGTTTTCCAAATCTGCTGGCATATTGAGTGCAGCACTTTCACAGCATCATCTTTCAAGACTTGAAATAGCTCAACTGGAATTCCATCACCTCCACTAGCTTTGTTCATAGTGATGCTTTCTAAGGCCCACTTGACTTCACATTCCAAGATGTCTGGCTCTAGGTCAGTGATCACATTATCGTGACTATCTTGGTCGTGAAGATCTTTTTTGTACAGTTCTTCTGTGTATTCCTGCCACCTCTTCTTAATATCTTCTGCTTCTGTTAGGTCCATACCATTTCTGTCCTTTATCGAGCCCATCTTTGCATGAAAAGTTCCCTTGGAATCTCTAATTTTCTTGAAGAGGTCTCTTGTTTTTCCTATTCTGTTGTTTTCCTCTATTTCTTTGCATTGATCACTGAGGAAGGCTTTCTTATCTCTCCTTGCTATTCTTTGGAACTCTGCATTCAGATGCTTATATCTTTCCTTTTCTCCTTTGCTTTTCGCCTCTCTTCTTTTTACAGCTATTTGTAAGGCCTCCTCAGACAGCCATTTCACTCTTTTGCATTTCTTTTCCATGGGGATGGTCTTGGTCCCTGTCTCCTGTACAATGTCACGAACCTCCGTCCAGAGTTCATCAGGCACTCTATCAATCAGATCTAGTCCCTTAAATCTATTTCTCACTTCCACTGCATAATCATAAGGGATTTGATTGAGGTCATATCTGAATGGTCTAGTGGTTTTCCCTACTTTCTTCAATTTAAGTCTGAACTTTGCAATAAGGAGTTCATGATCTGAGCCACAGTCAGCTCCTGGTCTTGTTTTCGCTAACTGTATACAGCTTCTCCATCTTTGGTTGCAAAGAATATAATCAATCTGATTTCGGTGTTGACCATCTGGTGATGTCCATGTGTAGAGTCTTCTCTTGTGTTGTTGGAAGAGGGTGTTTGCTATGACCAGTGCATTCTCTTGACAAAACTCTATTAGCCTTTGCCCTGCTTCATTCCGTGCTCCAAGGCCAAATTTGCCAGTTACTCCAGGTGTTTCTTGACTTCCTACTTTTGCATTCCAGTCCCCTAGAATGAAAAGGACATCGTTTTTGGGTGTTAGTTCTAAAAGGTCTTGTAGGTCTTCATAGAACCGATTAACTTCGGCTTCTTCAGCATTACTGGTTGGGGCATAGGCCTGGATTACTGTAATATTGAATGGTTTGCCTTGGAAACGAACAGAAATCATCCTGTCATTTTTAAGATTGCATCCAAGTACTGCATTTCGGACTCTTTTGTTGACCATGATGGCTACTCCATTTCTTCTAAGGGATTCCTGCCCACAGTAGTAGATATAATGATCATCCGAGTTAAATTCACCCATTCCAGTCCATTTTAATTCACTGATTCCTAGAATGTCGACGTTCACTCTTGCCATCTCCTGTTTGACCACTTCCAATTTGCCTTGATTCATGGACCTAACATTCCAGGTTCCTATGCAATATTGCTCTTTACAGCACCGGACCTTGTTTCTATCATTGGTCACATCCACAACTGGGTATTGGTTTTGCTTTTGCTCCATCCCTTTATTCCTTCTATAGTTATTTCTCCACTGATCTCCAGTAGCATACTGGGCACCATCACTTCATGGCAAATAGAAGGGGGGAAAGTAGAAACAGTGACAGGTTTTATTTTCTTGGGCTCCAAAATCACTGCAGATGGTGACTGCAGCCATGAAATTAAAAGACGCTTGCTTCTTGGTAGAAAAGCTCTGACAAACCTAGACAGTGTATTTAAAGGCAGAGACATCGCTTTGCTAGCTAGGGTCCATATAGTCAAAACTATGGTTTCTCCATAGTTATGTATAGATGTGAGAGTTGGACCATAAAGGCTGAACACTGAAGAATTGATGGTTTCAAACGGTGGTACTGGAGAAGACTCTTGAGAGTCCCTTGGACTGCAAGATCAAACCAATCAATCTTAAAGGAAATCAACTATGAACATTCATTGGAAAGACTGATGCTGAAGCTGAAACTGAAATACTTTGGCCACCTGATTCCCAGAGCTGACTCATTAGAAAAGACCTTGATGCTGGGAAAGATTGAGGGCAAGAGGAGAAGGGGACGACAGAGGATGAGATGGTTGGATGGCATCACCGACTCGATGGACATGAGTTTGGGTGAACTCTGGGTGATGGACAGGGAGGCCTGGCGTGCTGCAGCTCACGGGGTCACAGAGAGTCGGACATGACTTAGCCACTGAACAACAACAGGACTGTATAAAAGTACCTAAAACTGGTTGGCTTATAATATCAGAAAGCTATTGTTTCACAGTTCTAGAAGCCAGAATCCCCAAACCAAGGTGTTGGGAGGGTCATGCTCCCCTCAAGTCTGTAGAGGAGACTGCACCCCTAGCTTGTGGTGACCATCCACTCTTGGGGCCCCGTGGCTTCTGGCAGCAGAACTCCAATCTCTGCTCTGTCTTCACATGGCTTGCTCCCTGTGCCTTCACACTGTCTTCTTTCTGTGCATGTCTGTCCTGATTTCCCCTTTTTTACAAGGATAGCAGTCATATTGGATTAGATCCCACCTTTGTGATCTCATCTTAAATTGTTAAATTTATAAAGACCTCATTTCCAAATAAGGTCACAGTCTGAGGTGCTGGGGTTAGGGCTTCAACCTATCTCTTTTTGGGGAGGGGTACATAGTTCAGTCCATGACACAGGTAAATGTCCTCTCATTTTTCCTTCTTGGGGCTCTAGTGAATCTTTTTGGATTTTACCTCCATTTCAAGCAAAACCACAAAGCCCTTCATAATCTGGCTTTATCATATGCCCAGACTGGAACTTTTTTTTAAAAACTGAAGTATAGTTGCTTTATAATGTGTTAGTTTCAGGTGTATGGCAAAGTGATTTTATTATATGTCTGTGTGTGTGTGTATTCTTTTTCAGATTTTTTTCCATTATAGAATATTATAAGATATTAAGTATAGTTACCTGTGTTAAATAGTAGGTTCTTATTGTTTATTTTATATATATACAGTAGTGTGTATCTGTTAATCCCAAACTCCTAGTTTGTCCTTCTCTTGGAACTTTTATATTTATCATCTTGTTGAATTTTCAAACATCCCAGAAAGGTTGGTATCTTTATTTTTGTTTTACACAAAAGAAATCAAAAACCCAAGTGAATTAAGATTCTCTCAGTGTGAAAGCTCAGTGTTTGAGTAGAGGCCTTCTGACTTCGAGTCTGTTGCATCAGGTCAAAATTGTATTGACTCAGGGACAGCCTTTACTTTCTATTCAACTGTGTTCTCCACTCTTGACTCTAAGAAACGCCATGCCCTTGATCTGTCCTCTCCCTCAACACTCTCTGTCATTCTCTCTGCTTGTCTGTTTCAGAGACTTTGGCCTTTGTGCTTACAGTCAGACTCAGACCAGCAGTATCTGTTCTTTCTGGCTACTTTCTCTTTTGTCCTGTCCTATTTCCTTTTAAGGATTTCTCGCTTCCCTGTCCTTCTCCTTTCTGTCTCACTCTCTTTGTTGTCTTAATTCTTTAAGCCCTGCAGCATCCTGACACCTGGTGTCATTCATCCACACCTAAATTGAGCTGGCAGTCTCTACACTTTATGTGTATATGTTTTGGACATCAACACAGTTCCTTACCGCTTCTTCTTGACATGTCTCTGTCTCTTTCAAAGCAACACTCATAGCTTCTGATGTGTTTTAAACAGCCTTAAGACATCACTTCACGCTGGAACACAGCCCATCTCCCCACCTCTGCTGCTTCTTCCAAACACGACACTGGTCCCCTGAGGGACACTGTGTGTTCTTTCCCCAGATGGAGAGGTGGGCTCCTGCTAATGTTATTGTTTGGTGCTTTTTCAAAAAAACTTAAGGAGTGTAGCTGTCTGATTGTTCTCCTAATGAGCTTAGTGCCCTCCCCTGGAGAGCTACTTGAAGTCTATGAAAGAGTACCAGCCTCATAGGTCTGCCTATTAGGATGGCTACTCAAGCTACACTAAGAAGATATAATCTGGCCATTTTAAAAAAACCCTCCAGAAAAGGAGACTGAGTTACTCCCTTGGTAAAATTGAAAACTATCCTCAATTTCAGAGTTCATTTTCTTCTGTCTGTATTATACTGGCCCATGTCCTGAGTGGCCTAATTTTATTTATAACTTTTTCCGTTTGGTTCCGTCGCACAGTCGTGTCCGACTCTTTGCGACCCAGTGAACTGTAGCCTATCAGGCTTCTCCATCCATGGGATTCTCCAGGCAAGAATACTGGAGTGGGTTACCGTTTCCTTCTCCAAGGGATCTTCCCGACTCAGGGATCGAACCTGGGTCTCCCGCATTGGAGGCAGACGCTTTACCTCTGAGCCACCAGGGAAGCCCTTATAACTTTTTAGGTACTATTTATATGCTGCTGCTACTGCTGCTAAGTCACTTCAGTCGTGTCCGACTCTGTGTGACCCCATAGACGGAAGCCCACCAGGCTCCCCCTTCCCTGGGATTCTCCAGGCAAGAACACTGGAGTGGGTCGCCATTTCCTTCTCCAATGTGTGAAAGTGAAAAGTGAAGTCACTCGGTCGTGTCCGACCCTTAGCGACCCCACGGACTGCAGCCCACCAGGCTCCTCCATCCGTGGGATTTTCAGGCAAGAGTATTGGAGTGGTTTGCCATTGCCTTCTCCGATATGCTGGAAAATGTCAAATCTAATTCTCTCATCTTGGTGCCTTCCCCAAGCTCCAGATCTCTATTTTTAGTGATCTGCCACCCACCTGGATGTCTTGCTAGCACCTCACCCTGAAATGTCCCCTGTCCTGGCTAAGTGTCCTGTTCCTCGTGTGGTCTGTATTTCACGTCAACTGCTGCGATATCCTCTGCTTCCCCAGCTATGCCTCCTCATCCTAGTTCTGTGCTCATCAGTATATCTCAGTATATCCGTCTTCTGTGGATCCTTGTCCTCAACATTTCTCACCGAACTGGAGCCTCTTAACCTGTCTTTTCCTCCAATCTCTCTTCATCCCAATCCAAACAGACCCCTTTCGAAAGAGTAAAGTTGACCACAGGACTGTCTTGTTTTGAAATCACTGCTGGCTTCTCACTGCTTAGGACAGATCTCTACATCCCACACGTTGACTCTCCAGACTTTCATAAATCTGGCTCTGACCCACTTTTCATCTGTCGAGTTCTGACTCTCAACTGTCCCCTCACCCCAAGCACCCCAGACTTCTGCATGATGGGGCTTCTCATTGTGTCTTGGGGACAACATAGTCTTTCATCCCTTGGTACTTTTGCATGTGCTATTTCCTCCAGCTTGGGATACTCTCTCACCCCTTCTTTACCTGAGAAATTCCTTCTCACCTTAGTGAGTGAGAGAGTGAAAGTCTGTCAGTCGTGTTTGACTCTTTTGCTTGGAGAATCCTGTGGACTGTAGTCTTTGGATTTTCCAAGCCAAAGAGTAATTTCCCAGGCGGAGTTGGTGGCAATCTCCCCCATGGTACCTTGTATGTGATTGTGTAACACCACTCTAAGCTTTATGATGGGCTTCCTCGGTAGCTCAGTGGTAAAGAACCCTCCTGTCAATGCAGGAGACCCAGGTTCCATCCCTGGGTCAGGAAGATCTCCTGGAAGAAGAAATGGCGACCAACTCCAGTACTGTTGCCTGGGAAATATCATGGACAGAGGGGCCTCGTGGGCTACAGTCCATGGGGTCACAAAAGAGCTGGCCGTGACTCAGAGACTAAACAACAACGAAGCTTTATAACAATATGTGTCTTCTCACATGTCTTCTCCATCAGACTGTGAACTCCCCAGCATGCGAGGGCAGTGTTTGGCATTCTACAGGAAAGCCACAAGTGTCTTTGAAAGATGGAAAACTTCGTAACATCTGACTCAACCCTATGTCTTTTGATCTCTTTCCCTTCTTTCTTACTTTCCCTTTCTCCATAGAGAAGGAGCTGATGGATTATCAAAACCCACATTTTATAAGATTTCATAAATAAATATGGGGCTTCCCAGATGACGCAAGTGGTAAAGAATCCACCTGTCAATGCAGGAAATGAAATGGATGCAGTTTCAATCCCTCAGTCGGGAAGATTCCCAGGAGTAGGAAATGGCAACCCTCTTCAGTATTCTTGTCTGGGAAATCCCCTGTACAGAAAAGCCTGGTGGGTTACAGTCCATGGGGTCGCAGAGAGTTGGACACGATTGAGCACTTGTCAGCAGCAGCAGCATAAATAAATATATAGATAAATAAGCTTTGGTTTGAAAAAAAAAGCAGCACTGGGATAAAGTTACAGATGTGGTTAGTACATCATCTGCCTCCCTGGGGCAGTACAGGCATCAGAGCATGGCTACAGGACTTCTTCTGAGCTCACCGGCAGCCTGAACAAAAACTACAAGATTAGCTTACACACTTATTGGCATCCATATAGTAAAATTTTGCTTTGGAGAAGAACAAATAACTCTTTAAGGCTTGAGAACCAAGGTAAATTTCTCATAAGGGCACCATGTAACTGGAGAATCCCACCATTCTCCTTTCTGATAAAGTGTTAGCACATGGCAGGATGATTCCTGGCCGAGCTGAAGGAGCGGAGTACAACCCTTGCCCAGTGTCTACATTAGTGAGCGTTCATTAGGAAAATGTGAGCCTGTTTCCTCTTGGTCTGTGTCTGATGAACAGGGAAGGACAAAGGCGTGGGAGAGGCAATACCCCGTCCTGGGATTAAGAGCTCTGACACTTCCATCACTCACTCATTCGTGCACTCATTCACAAGGCAGCCATTCTTAACTGAGTGCCTCCTTTCTATGAGGCCTTAAGGGAGATTGACCCTCCATCTCCCGCTGTGCAGCCTCTCCCATCTGAAGTCTGGCTGGATGGTACATTGTTGTGTATCAGCTCTTTCAGTCAGAGGCCAGAGGCTACATCTGACTAAATTGCTTTATATGGGATTGGATGCTCGAGCTGGAGGTTTCTGGGTGGCAGCTAATGGCTGTCATAGGGAGGAATAAAAAGGGCTCTTGGATGTGCTTCTTTTTAAGCGTCCAGGGAACATTTTCTGGCTCTGGAAAGATGGGTTTCACAGAGTAATTTTAGCCATTATCGACTGAGAATAAAAGCTACTTTAGGAAATTAAATTAGCCAGTCTTCCCTCCCAGATTCATTTTTCCTCCTTTCACATGGTGGAAGCCATCTCTATTTAGCACTCCATGCAACCTCTCCTACCTCATCGTTCAAATCATTTAGTAAAATAAAAAGGCTTTAAAAACGAAGGATGCAAATATAAACACAAGTGCAATTAAGATCTCAACTCCATTACATTAATATAACTACTGCGTGGAGTTTATTACGATGCACATCAGGGTTTTAATGTTTTCTCCAGTTTAGTGCCATCCTTAGTTAGAAGGAAACATTGTGCTATATAGGAAACAATTGCTTCTTGGGTTGGAAAAGAGTTTGAATAGGATTCCATTGTGATTAATTAAGCTCATACATGATAACGTAGAAAGAACCAAACAGTTGTTCTTCAAGTTGACAGCATAGTTGGTGAGCAAAAAAGATTTATAACACTAAATTTAAATTCTCCTGATGTAATAATATATTATGGAAACTACTCTTCTTTGTTTTCTTTTTGCTGGAAATGTGGTGAGCCTTTATATTTTGTTTGGTTTTTGTTTTCTCCATGCAAAAAAACAGAGGCACACATCAGAATGAAGGAAATGGGAGAAAAGAAGGCTTAATGAGCAAGACAAGCCTTTATTTTCTCCCCATTACCCTCAAATTATTTCCCACAAACATTTTATTTGACAATTCTTCTTTAGAGTCAGCTCTAAATGTGTGCTACCCTCATGAAGAAGGGCTGGATGTCCTTATCCTTGGATAACCAGCAGCCCCCTTCCTGGAAATCTTTCTCCAAACTGAAAAGCACCTCCTGTCTCCTTTCAGCATGTATGCTGACCGAACCTAGGCTCTCCTCCGCTCAGCACGTCTTCCAGGAAATAACCATTGTCAGCCCTTGGGCAAACTGCATCAGTGACATTAGAAACCTGCAACTAAGATGTCTGCGAAGAGAATACAGTAAGTTCCCTACATCCGAACCTTCAAGTTGTGAACTTTCACAGATGGGAATGTGAGTCCTGAGTGAAATTCAAGTTGCCCTCCATCTCCTATTGCTGATGATCCGTCAACCCTACCATCTCCCAGTTCCTCTCCCACCTACAGTCAGCAGCTCTTCTTGCCTGTTCGCTCGATACCAGCCCCTATGAGCCAGCTGTTGTACCGTACTACTGCATTTTTCAAGGTATTGTACTGTAAGACTAAAATTAAAAGAAATTGTGCTTGTTTTTATGTATTACTTGTGTGAAAAGGGTTATAAACCTATTACAGGACAGGACTTCCCTGATGGCTCAAATTGTAAAGAATCTGTCTGCAGTGCAGGATACCCCAGGTTCGATCTTTGGGTTGGGAAGATCTCCTGGAGAAAGGAATGGCTACCCACTCCAGTATTCCTGCCTGGAGAATTCCCTCCCTGGACAGAGGAGCCTGGTGGGCTACAGTCCATGGGGTCACAAAGTGGACACAACTGAGCGACTAATGCTTTTGCTGTGTAGCCAATTGTGTTAGTTGGTACCCAGGCTAACTTTGGAGGACCTGTGAACCAATTGCCCTGATGAACACACTCTCAGAATGGAACTCGTCTGTACGTAAGGGGCTTACTGGAATCAGTTCTGCTTTGAAACACATCGTGCCACTAGGCGACATCCGTATTTTTGTCTTTGCCTTGTCTTTCCGTCTCCTCATCTCTCTCTTTGCCTCTGTGTCTGTGTGTCTGTCCATCCCTCCTCAGTCAGTCTGTCCAGTTTGTCTCACTCATACCCACTCACTTTAGCCTCCTTCTCTCCCGGCTATCTCTCCTCTCCACCTTCCTCTCCTCTAAAATTCTGAGTCTCCGGGTTGCAATCAAGACCCTTGAAACCAAATCAGGAGTGATGGCGCATGTCTCTGTAAAGTGTCTTCTGTTAACTGACCAGACAGGAACAGCCAAGAATGAGTAACAAAAGCTCCCCAGGGTCAGCCTGGGCTACTCCAAGCAGCACATTCGAAGCCTTTCCATGGTTGAGAAATGCACCGATTTCTCGTCTGCTGGAAAGGTGCTTCCCAGGCTGCAGCCAGCTCCACAGGACACTCACAGATTCCCCTCTGGGCACCACCCTGTGTCCAGGCTGTGCTGGGGAGTCCATAGTGACCCCCACCAGCAGACCCTGCTGGAGAGGAGGAGGAGTCTAAGCTGGATGTGGACATACCTTGAACCTTTCTTTGTCTTCAGGAGGCGCCAAGGGAATGTTTCCCCCTTCCCCTCTCCTCCATTTGGGAAAAGGGGCTTTCCTGGTAGATCAGATGGTAAAGAATCTGTCTGCAATGCAGGAGACCTGGGTTCAGTCCCTGGGTCAGGAAGATCCCCTGGAGGAGGGCATGGAACCCACTCCAGTATTCTTGCCTGGAGAATCCCATGGACTGAGAAGCCTGGCAGGCTATGGTTCATTGGGTTGCAAAGAGTCAGACATGACTGAATGACTAACACACACACACATATTTGGAAATCTCACAGGAGACCGGCAGCTTTTGTAAAGGAGCCTAATGGACTAAGACACAGTCATCCTCGTTTGCTCAAGATGTGTCGGCTTGAGAAGCAGAATTATTAAATCATTCCATAAATCCTTAGCGATCTGGCAACCTTGATGTTCCCTTTCTGTGCTTGTGATAATGTCCAGAACAGACGAATAGCAAACACCAGCGGACCAACTACCACCCCGGGATTTCTGATTCTTTCTCCCTCTGCAACCTCCTAGACCTTGTTTTCAAGACAGTTAAAATGATTGATTTTTTAAAACATAAAACCTAGACCCATGTTTCAGCTTTCTCCCTTGATGAAGAATAGAGAAAAAGAGTTAAAAAAACTTTCAAAGTCAAGCTATTTGTAGATTTATAAGTTCTTAAGAATTTACGCATTTACTTTTTATTGCTTCACAGCCCTTAGTGCCACGTGTAAAATTAGAAAAACAAATTGGAAAAATGTATTGACTATTATGTATCTCGTAATAGAATCCGAGGATGAGTGGGACATAATTCTTGCTCTCATGAAGCTTACTGTCTTCATGGACCTCTCAGGGATTCTGTAAGGAAAGTGCTGAATAAATACCATTCTCTTCCCTGCTTATTACAGGCATCCCAACTCTCACTTTCATCACGATGTAAGGACTTTCCAAGAAGGATTTTACATCCTCATGTAAGGCAACCCACATTAGAATCCTTCCTTTGCTTAGATTATTCAATTTTTTCCTACTTCTTTTGGGATCTCCTTGGTAGAGGAAGCAAGGATAGTAAGGAGATCAAACAATAGTAGGAGATCAATCCTAAAAGGAAATCCACCCTGAATATTCACTGGAAGGACTGATGCTGAAGCTGAAGCTCCAGTACCTTGGCTACCTGATGCGAAGAGTCAACACCTTGGAAATGACCCTGATGCTGGGAAAGATTGAAGGCAGGAGAAGAAGGGGACGACAGAGGATGAGATGGTTGGATGGCATCACCGACTCAATGGACATGAGTTTGAGCAAGTTCTGGGAGATAGTGAAGGACGGGGAGCCTGGCATGCTGCCATCCATGAGGCTGCAAAGAGTCAGAATCAACTGAGCGACTGAATAATAACAAAGGTAGAGCAATTACATTTCCGTACTCTTGCGTGCCTTTGTGTATGCTTTTACCTCCAAAATGAGCAAGCAATGTTTGCTGAGTAAATGAGTGGGGGCCTGGATTGGTTTTCGATTATTGTTATCAATCTGTCTTTTACTTCAGGTTCTAGGAGCTCTCCCAGTGGGAAAAGGCCATGTCTCTTTCATCCCTGCGTTCCCAAATAAAACGTGTTCTCAAAAACTCTTTGAGTTACATTCAATTTCATGCTCTCTCTTTCTCTCTCTCTCTCTTTTTTTTTTTGGTGAGAAGGGAAGTTTTTTCCTTTGTGTTCATTCCAGACATACTGGACGTAGGGTTGTGATAAGGCCTTATAAAGTGTGGATCCTGGTAGAACTGAGTAGCTTAGAAAGGAAGTGATTTGAGGGTGGGAAGTGGCAGCTGTCACACATCCATGCACAAATGTGACAGCACGTGTCTGGCCTGGGTGTTCTGCTCTGAAGCATCTCTACAGATGTCAACATTTAGCATCAATTGAATAACCAATTTCTTTTCTTCTCTGGCCAGTGAATCGAAGGTGTTGTCTTTCCTTAAACCTTCAGAGCTGCCCCTTGCCTGACTGCAAGGATCCACCCATCCACGGCAGCTGCTTGTTCCTCGGCTCCCTGAAGCCCCTCCAGACCTTCCTCCCTTCTGCTGCTCTGAGTCTCCCTACACGGCCCTCCTGGCCCATACCCCTTTAGCTTCTCGCTTTGTTTCAATGTTCTCTTCTTACCCTAGATGTGGTAGTCTGATTTTGGAGTAACCTGCTTTTTGCCTAACTTACAATTTTTTAGGATACTACACGTTTGAACTATCCCTATGTTTTGTTCCTTTACAGTAACCCAGAGGCATGTCACCCTACTCTCACCTTTGATCCCTTGACCCTTGACTTTGTGCCATATCCATAGAGGAAGGTGCTATTTCCCTAGGATAGTTTGTTGTTCAGACAGGTTCCAACTTTGGAGTGATGGTGGGGGACTGGGGGTGAACCTAAGATGAGCATCTGTCTTTCTGAACCAGAAGACACCCACCTGGCCCTACCCTCAGCCAGTTGCACTGGGGTAAGAAGTTTATGGGTGCCATTTGCATCCCCCTGTTAAGGACAGCCAGAAAGTTCATGCTGACTCCTCAAAGAAGTTGAGGAATGCCATAAATAATGTTCTTGGGATAAGAAGGAAACTAATGAGATTGCTAGCTTCATTAGAAAAAATTCAGCACGGGACAAAACTAAAGAGGTGCCTCTGACACTGGACTTTAAAGTTATCTCTTCACCCCCAGACCATCAGCTCAAAGAAAAGATAGCCTTAAGGGCAAAGAAAATGAAGACCAAGCTTCTCTGGGCCTGGCTCTGCAATGCCTTTTCATATTTTCAGGTCAGGCCTTAGGTTTGAGAAGCCATCTGTGATCTCTGAAGGTGGGGTTATATGTCTGCACTAAATGCCCTTCTAATACAGTGTCCCATCCTTCCTGCCAGTTCCCAGCCCACCGCAAGGTCCATGTCTGTGAAATGGTGGAGTCCTGCGTACGGGGCTCACAGAGACATTCCAGGAACTCAGAAAGGGCTTGCAGGGTCAGTAAAGCAGGCAGTCTTTTTCTAGCGTGGGTAGTCCACTCTGTAAAAAAAGAAAAAAGACCTTGCTGAGCTTCCCTGGTGGCCCAGGGGTAAAGAATCCTCCTGCCAAGTCAGGGGACGGGTTCCATCCCTGGTCCAGGAAGGTCCTGCAGGCCGAGAAGCAACTAAGCCCGTGTGCCACTGCTGCTGAACCTCTGCTCTGGAGTCCACCTGCTGCAAATGCTGAAACCTGCACGCCCCGGGGCCTGTGCTCTGCAACGAGGGAAGCCGCCATGAGGGGAAGCCTGGGCGCTACCACTGGGGAGCAGCCTCCACTCGCCACAAACAGAGAAAGCCCTTGCGCAGCAGTGATAACACAGCACAGCCACAGCAACCCTCGCTTCTTTCAATGGCTCCCATGTAACTCCCACCCAGGATGTGACACTGAGTGTGGACTCTAGGACTTATTTTCTTAAAGTCTTAGGTATACTCTGTGAATGAGCACGGTACCTTCTTCTTGTGGATTTATAAGGACTGCCTCTCTCAGCCCCTGGCAAGCTCATCAGAAAGGGTCAGTTTCCTTCTTATTACTTGCAAACAACCCTAGAAGAAGTGGCATTTTACCTTTTTCAACTGGAATTAGATAACAACCTGGAGAAATGTGTGATGAAGCTGGTGGAAGCAGGAGAAAATGCAGAGGGAATTAACGGAGTTAATATTTGAAAGGCACACAGCACTATATAAGTGTTTGCTCAATAAATAAAATATTTCTGCTGTTCTTATTGTTGTCAGACACTAAGACATCACATAGACCTGAATGTTACTTTCTAAACCACTGAATTTCTGATGTGGAAAAGAAAAAAAGTACCCCTTTAGATTTTTGGAAGCCCCGAAATAAAACATGGAAGCGCTCTTGGCTCGAGGCTTATTCTATTTAACACCTTTCAATAGGGCAACATCTGGATGTTATCATGGCTTGGCAAGATGAGATGTCGAAATTACAAATTCTGGAAACGCTGTGCATTAGGCACTCTTGTCTTTGCCTGTAATTGCCTTAAAGATATAAAAGAGCCTGATTGTAATAACTCCCCTAGTGTAACTATTCTTCATTTCTATTCTGCCAGAGAAGATAGCAGGAAGTGGTATCACTCTAAGGATATGAGTAAGGCGAAAGGGGAGCTAATCCTTCACTATGTGTGCCTCGCATCTCAAGTAAGCACCGAACAAAAGTGTGAAGGGATTGCTGGTGATCATAGAAATATGCACATATATATACATGTCCCTTGACCTATTAACTGGAATAATCATTGCACTAAGATAAGAAACCCCTAAGACTTCCAAGGTGGGTAGCCCCAGGTCAGGAAGCATTTATTATTTATTTCCTCAAGTCCTGCTCCCCAAAGATAGGGATGGAAATTTGGCAGAGCGGGTCTGCCCTTGCCAAGAAAGTGAGACGCTTTTTCCACTTTTAATCTGGATCCTTTGCCCTGACAGATACATCTGAAGAGTGCTCTTAAGGATGGGGCGAACTGGGCTCCTGCTGATGGCTATGGGAAAGGGTGAAAGATACAGCAGCCTGGGACTACAGTGACCATCATGTGACTGCTGGCCTTTTAGAGTGAAGCAGGTAGAACCAGCCATCTCTCTGACTTCAGCTAGGAGAAAGCTAGACCGATGCATGCGCTGAATTCTTTCAGGGGACTTTGTCACTGCAGGGAATGTGTTGAAGGCCTTTGGGCTGAACTGGGATGATGGGAAAAACAATACCATTCCGTCTGGCTGAGTTTGTTTTATCCATGGGTACTGTGAAGCTTGGGCTTCCCTGGTGGCTCAGTGGTAAAGAATCCACCTGCCAATGCAGGAGACTCAGGCTCGATCCCTGGATCAGGAAGATGCCCTGGAGAAGGAAATTACAACCCATTCCAGTATTCTTGCCTGGGAAATCCCATGAACAGAGAAATCCCATGGACAGAGAAGCCTGGTGGGCTATAGAGTTCATATAGTTGCCAAGAGTCGGACACAACTTAGTGACTAAACAACAACCGTGACGCTTGGGTGAGTGGGCAGGGAAGTGACTGCTTCTGTGCTCTGACCCAGCAGCTCTGGTTGGAAGTGGGATGCAATAAGCAAGGGCAGGCAGGGTGTGTCTGAGTAACTCCTGGTGTGTGTGTGTTCAGTTGGTGCAGCTGTGTCTGACTCTGTGATCCCACCAACTGTAGCCCGCCGGGCTCCTCTGTCCATGGGATTTTCCAGCCAAGAATACTAGAGTGGTGTGCCATTTCCTATTCCATGGGTTCTTCGGGAGCCAGGGATCAAACCGACATCTCCTATGTCTCCTGCATTGCGGGTGGATTCTTTACCGGCTAAGCCATCAGGGAAGCCCTGGTAACTGGCCCTGGTGATGAACAAAAGGGTGGATGGAAGCAGGGAGCATCTGGGAGCTGCGGTGGAGGCGGTGGCGGGCGACACAAGAGGAGACCGAGGGAAGGATGCACTGACCGTCCTGAAATGTAGCTGAGATAGTGGGGACCCAAGAAGCGGGTATTAGAGCGGTACTGCTGCAGCAGAGTGGGTCGGACTTCACTTTGGACAGGATGGAGATGCAGGAGAGGGAACATGAGGGATGGCTTGGGTTTATGGGCTTCATAGTTGGGAGGAAGAACAGATTTGAGTTTGATGAGAAGATAAGGAATTCTGTTTGGACATGTCAGCTATGGTACCTGTGGAATATCCTGACAAGATTCAGGATTTCCTGCAAAAAGCACCATGGATTCTCATGTGTAGTTGGGCTATAATTATTTATTGGGGCTTCCCTTATGGTTCAAATGGTAAAGAATCCACCTGCAATGTGGGAGACCTGGGTTGGGAAGATCCCCTGGAGAAGGGAAAGGCTACCCACTCCAGTATTCTGGCCTGGAGAATTTCATGGACTGTATAGTTCATGGAGTTGCAAAGAATCAGACACGACTATGATTTCCACAACTGATACAAAATTCACTTGAGAGGGGGAAAAAAGGAAATACATTTCCACCTTCAGGTCAGTTCAGTCGCTCAGTCGTGTCCGACTCTCTGCGACACCATGAATCACAGCACGCCAGGCCTCCCTGTCCATCACCAACTCCCGGAGCTCACTCAAACTCATGTCCATCGAGTCGGTGATGCCATCCAGCCATCTCATCCTCTGTCGTCCCCGTCTCCTCCCGCCCCCAATCCTTCCCAGCATCAGAGTCTTTTCCAGTGAGTCAACTCTTTGCATGAGGTGGCCAAAGTATTGGAGTTTCAGCTTTAGTATCAGTCCTTCCAATGAACACCCAAGACTGATCTCCTTTAGGATGGACTGGTTGGATCTCCTTGCAGTCCAAGGGATTCTCAAGAGTCTTCTCCAGCACCACAGTTCAAAAGCATCAATTCTTCGGCAATCAGCTTTCTTCACAGTCCATCTCTCACATCCATACATGACCACAGGAAAAACCATAGCCTTGACTAGACGGACCTTGGTTGGCAAAGTAATGTCTCTGCTTTTTAATATGCTATCTAGGTTGGTCATAACTTTCCTTCCAAGAGTAAGCGTCTTTTAATTTCATGGCTGCAATCAGCATCCGCAGTGATTTTGGAGCCCCAAAAAATAAAGTCTGACACTGTTTCCACTGTTTCCCCATCTATTTCCCATGAAGTGATGGAACCAGATGCCATGATCTTAGTTTTCCGAATGTTGAGCTTCAAGCCAACCTTTTCACTCTCCTCTTTCACTTTCATCTTAGGAAGAATTTAAGTAAAAAGCTCTTTCAGGAAAAGAAAAAAAAACTTTCTTCAAGTTCATAAAAATCATACAAATTTCAATTAAAGCTTGGCGCGGTATTATTTTTTCCTCAATACACCCTAAAGCTTTAATTTAAACTATAGATCAGCATGACAGTCCAGTGTGTGTTTGTGTGTGTTTATTTCTGTATGTTTTTTATTCTTTTGTACAGGAAGAAACTTTTTTTTTTATATGTGTGTAATTCCCACATGGGATTCCCTGATGGTTCCACAGGTAAATATTCCATTTACAATGCAAGAGACACAGATTCGATCCCTGGGTCAGGAAGATTCCCTGGAGGAGGAGATGACAACCCACTCCAGTATTCTTGGAAAATCCCATGGACAGAGGAAAGGGTCACACAGAGTTAGACACAACCGAGTGACTAAGCATGCACACACAACAGTGAGCAATTCCCAAATGAGTGAGATTTCTGTGTTAAGCATTCTAAGAACTACAGTATTTTACTATGGTAACCATTTATTGCACGTCAAAAGCTGGTTAAGAAACCTGTATAAACTCAAAGAAAGGAGGTGGGATTAATGAGGTGAAAAGACCAAAACAAATTATAATCTTTCCCTATCATTTATTTCTGTGCCAAACACTATCGCACTTAGTCATATTTTGTATTTTGTGTCTATTTTCTGTACATAAATCTTGCTTCCTCTTGTGTGCTAAGATCTGAGAGGGCAGAAAATATTCCACATGTTATTTATTCTTCACAGTTTAATAACAGGTTCTCAAGGAAGACTTCATTTGTACTGTTGTCTATTAGGCATCACTCTGACCCACACAGGTCAAATAATCCTTGGAAATGATATGAAAAGCACACAGTTTTTTTATTTGAAGAGCTCATAATCTAAAGAGAGTCAAACACAGGAAAAGTCCATTTTGATAAAATATGATTAGGTATTTTAACTGCCTTTTTCTAAGCAGTTAAAGTGATAAGCCTTTTTCTATGCAGACCCTTTGACTTTTCACATTTGATTTTTATTTTATATAGTTCATTTATAATATTGTGTTAGTTTCAAGTGCACAGCAAAGTGGTTCAATTATACATATACATATACCCATTCTTTTTGAGATTCTTTTTCTATATAGGTTATTACAGAGTACTGATAGAGTTCCCTGTGATACACTGCTGCTGCTGCTAAGTCGCTTCAGTCGTGTCCAACTCTGTGGGACCCTACAGACGGCAGCCCACCAGGCTCCCTCGTCCCTGGGATTCTCCAGGCAAGAACACTGGAGTGGGTTGCCATTTCCTTCTCCAATGTGTGAAAGTGAAAAGTGAAAGTGAAGTCGCTCAGTTGTGTCCGACTCTTAGCGACTCCATGGACTGCAGCCTACCAGACTCCTCCGTCTATGGGATTCTCCAGGCAAGAGTACTGGAGTGGATTGCCATTGCCTAGGTCCTTGTTAATTATCTATTTTATATATAGTAGTCTGTATATGTTAATCCCAACCTCCTAATTTATCCCTTCCTACCCTTTCCCCTTTGATAACCATAAATTTGTTTTCAAAGTCTTTGAGTCTGTTTTGAAGTCTGTGAGTTTTGTAAATAAGTTCAGACTCTTCAGCTTTGAGTGAGTCTTTGGATTAATGAGGCAGGAGTTACCATCTGTTCTTCACACTGAAGTCTGTGAGCTGCCTGGGTATCAGACAGTGTGTGGGCTGCTCAGATCCCCAGTAGTGTTTGTAGGTGGAAATCAAATGAGTGTGCACTTATTATAAGGAATTGTACTGGAGGGAACATCAGAACCGTCTAAAGCTTTTCAAATTGGACAAGAACATTGGGAAGATTAACAAGTTAATATTTCACAAAAATGCTTTGAAGATAGAAAGTGCCAACATAAGTGCTAATTATTATTATTAGCCCCCTGACCTTTTTCCTTTTCCCCTTACTGTTGGATCTTTCATAGAATTTCTTAACTTCAAGGGAAATTATTTTTCCTCAGATGAGCATTTTTTAAATGAAGTCAAATGTTAATATATGCATCTATGGAAATACCATTTCTTCCATTATTCTTTTTATCCCCCCTAGAGGGCGGAGATTGTGTCATTTATCTACTTTGTAAGGTGCCTGGCAATGTAACACTCATTTTGTCACTCTATAAGTGTGCTGGCCATGGCTGGCTTACCTCTAAAGAGGCAAAACGTGTGTTTCGAATCCTAGCTGTGACTACAAACTAGTGAGATTTTAAAAAAGAATCAGAACTTAAGTAACTAAAGAGATTTGCATTTTAGAGTGGACACCAGGGGAGACTGTAGAGTCTACTCTTACCAGAGATGCTGACATTATTCCAAATATTTTGGTTCTCCTCATTTGAAATCTCTTTCAGAAGCACTTTTACAAACCATATTAAGAGTTAGTGTCATTACTTCAGGTCACACCTTATGTATGAAAAGATCATGAGAGATCAAAGTGGAAAAAGTACCCAAAGGGACCTCTCCATATTGGTGTGTGTAAGGCTCCAAGAGTTAATGAGTTAGAAATCCATTGTAATTATATGAAGCAAACCATCCTAATGCTTTACCCACCATACAAGCTTGAGAAAATTTCTAACACAAACATCGAAAGGCTTTAGAGCATTTTAAAATTTAGATATTCTGCTAAACTTGGTTGCTTGGGATAAAAATCAAAACCATGTCTAAAAGGCATTCACTGGAGAAGGAAGAAAGGTAAACAGACTAGTAACACCACACACACACACACACACACACACCCTCCCTCAACCCATTCTTTTCCTAGTAACTTGATTGCCAACTCAGATTCCTCCCGGGCTTCTTTCTTTATTCTGGCTCTGGCAATGATAGCCAGAAATTTTTGGTTACTTTCCAATTTTTTTCCCTCATCCACTTGATTTATTGCCAGGAAAGAGAAATAGATAAAGGGCAGCTGGAACATGGAGTTGGCTGAATCATCGCAGGCTTTCATTCCTTCCCCTATCTGCTGCATCTGCTCAAGGCTTACGTTGGTTTGCTAAGGCTTCTGTAATAAACTACCACCAACTTGGTGGCTTAAATAACAGAAATTTATCATCTCACAGTTCTGGGGGCTAGAAGTCCAAGATCAAAGTGTCAGCAGGGTTGATTGCTGCGGAGGGCTGTGTAGGAGGATCCATCCCATGCCTTTCTCCTAGCTTCTGGGGCTTTGCTGGCAATCTCTGGCATTCCTTGGCTTGTCAACACATCATCCTGACCTCTACCATGATGTTCACCTGCCATTCTTCCTGGGTGCATGCCTGTCTTCACATTTCCCCTTTCATAAGTATCCCAGTCAAGTCAGATTGGGGTACACGCTAATGACCTCGTTTTAGCTTAATTACCTCTGTGAAGAATCTATCTCTAAATAGGTACTGAAGTGCAAAAAAAAAAAAAAAAATAGGTACTAAAGTGCTGGAGGGCTAGGACTTCAACATATAAATTTGAGGGGGTGGACATAATTCAACCCATAACAAACCTAGAATGGGGTGTACAGAGAAATTGCAAGTTTCACAGCTGGATCTTTTGTACTTTGGCACATATAAACAGGAAGTTATTCCTCTCACTTTTATAAATTGCCATGCTTATAAGGACCTGGGCTAAGAAATCTTTATCATGTCCATTTCAGGTAGATTTCCATAGCACTTTACCTATACCTATCTTATGACCCTCACAATTTTCTGCCTTGTACTATGGTTCCTTATGCACCCAATTTATCTCACCTATGAAACTATGAACTCCTTGGAAGCCATATCTAATTCATATTTATTTCTATTCCTTGAACTAGCAGAGTGCCTTGTCCATAATAGATACTCAATAAATTGTCACTGAATCTGTAAATCCATGCTAGCTTTACAGTTACAGAGTTCAAAGAGTATACAAATTCATTGTCAAGCACCGTATCAGTCAGGATAGGTTAGGTCATGCTGCTGGATCAGACAATTCCTAACTGTCAGTGACAGTTTATCTCTTTCTCAGAGATAACAGTTTATCTCTTTCTCAGGCAAAATCTCCTGCAGGTCCAGACAGTTGTCCAAGGTGGTCATGTTCAACTGTGGGAGCAAAGCTTCCCAGGGAACTCAGCATGAAGCTTCAAGGTTTCCTGCGACAGGTGAAGGGATTGTGGAGGAATCAGCACGGGATCTTAAATGCTTCAGCTGAAAAATGACACGTTACTCTGCTCCCAGTCTGTTGGCCAGGACTGGTGTCATGACACAACTTCAAGGGGGCTAAGAAATGTTATCGTCTACATGTTAGGAAGAGGAGGAGTACTAGAAATGCAGCTGAACACTACTAATTTCTAACTTCGGTACTTTTTATTTCCCCTAAAAAGTATATTTTATATTAGCACTGTGTTTCATACATTTTTAGAGCCCTTACTATGTGCCAGGCAATGTTCTAAATGCTGGTGGTCCAACATATAAGAGATGGACTACATTCCAATATGGGTCAAGGATGACAAAGGGGTGACCAAATAAATAAATATCTGCATAATGTAATCAATGCTATAAAGAAAATAGAACAGGATAATATGGTGAGGAATAACTTTCTTGTGATCTCAACACCAGTATGTATAAGGCTTAGTCTTCTGTTGAAAGCTTAGTGCATATTTTTGCTTTCTCATATAATTTAAAATATAATATAATCATTCCCATACTATATTATACTGACTGAAACCTAATTGAACAGAAACTTTAAAATGCTAGAATTTGAAACCCTGCAATACATGTTTAGGTATTAAAGTCAAGTCAAGAGAAAATTAAGTCACATAGAATATTTATACAAAGAAAAAATAATTTAAAAATAGAAACACAAGCTATTTTAGTTATCTATTGCTATATAATAAACCACTTCAAAACTTAGTGGTTTAAAACAACAGCAATCATATATCCACACTTGATTCTGGAATTTGGCCCAGACTTGGTAGGGAAAGCTCATCTGTGCTCACGTCTGTTGGGCTGGAATGTCCAAGATGCCGTCCTCATTCATGACTTAGTGGGACGACTGTAATAGCAGAGGCTATTCAGGTGTCTTTATCTCTCTCTGGCTTCTCCCCCATCTCTCTCTAGCTTGAGCTTCCTCATAGTACGGCAGCTGGGTCTCAAGACAGAGCATTCCCAAAGGATAAGCCCAAGGCATAGTTGCTTATGAAGCCTTTCCTTGCATTGCACTTGCTAATTTTCAAGGACAGGGAGGCTCAAGAGGAAAGGGATATATATATATATACACACACACACACACACACATATATAAAATGATTTGATTGTTGTGCAGCAGAAACCAACACAACACTGTAATTTTCCTCCAGTTAACAAAATAAAAACCCAAAGTTATCCCATAGTCAAGTGCAGAGTTAATCAGGGAGGCAACTTTACATGGTTCACTGGGATAGATAAATTATTTGTCTATCACTGTCAACTCTCTGGACTAACAATTCTTGATCCTCCTATACAGACAATACATTCTACCCTTTCTGAGTCTCACAAATTCTAATTCCCCTGGAGATCACCCAGTTCTAATTAGAGCATCAGACTCAGGCTTGGAGTCTAGAATATCATTAGACTCAGGCTTGGAGTCTAGAATATCATTATTTAAATCGGGTCCAGGGAGGATAAAGCTACTTCAGTCAGTACAGTTGCTCAGTAGTGTCTGACTCTTTGTGACCCCATGGGCTGCAGCATGCCAGGCCTCCCTGTTCATCACCAACACCTGGAGTTTACCCATACTAATGTCCATTGAGTTGGTGATGCCATCCAACCGTCTCATCCTCTGTCATCCCCTTCTCCTCCTGCTTTCAATCTTTCCCAGCATCAGGTTCTTTTCAAATGAGTCAGCTCTTCGCATCAGGTGGCCAAAGTATTGGAGTTTCAGCTTCAACATCAGTCCTTCCAACGAATATTCAGGACTGATCTCCTTTAGGATGGACTGGTTGGATCTCCTTGCAGTCCAAGGGACTCTCAAGAGTCTTCTCCAACACCACACTTCAAAAGCATCAATTCTTCACTGTTCAGCTTTCTTTATAGTCCAACTCTCACATCCATACATGACCACGGGAAAAACCATAGCCTTAACTAGACGGACCTTTGTTGACAAAGTAGTGTCTCTGCTTTACAATACGCTGTCTAGGTTGGTCATAACTTTTCTTCCAAGGAGTAAGCATCTTTTTATTTCATGGCTGCAGTCACCATCTGCAGTAATTTTGGAGCCCCCAAAAATAAAGTCTGCCACTGTTTAAACTATTTGCCATGTGTCTCCGGCTATTTGCCATGAAGTGATGGGACTGGATGCCATGATCTTAGTTTTCTGAATGTTGAGCTTTAAGCCAACTTTTTCACTCTCCTCTTTCACTTTCATCAAGAGGCTCTTTAGTTCTTCTTCACTTTCTGCCATAACAGTGGTGTCATCTGCATATCCGAGGTTATTGATATTTCTCCCGGCAATCTTGATTCCAGCTTGTGCTTCATCCAGCCCAGTGTTTCTCATGATGTACTCTGCATACAAGTTAAATAAGCAAGGTGACGATATACAGCCTTGACATACTCCTTTCCCAATTTGGAACCAGACTGTTGTTCCATGTCCAGTTCTAACTGTTGCTTCTTGACCTGCACACAGATTTCTCAAGAGGCGGGTCAGGTGGTCTGGTTCCCATCTCTTTAAGAATTTTCCACAGTCTATTGTGATCCACACAGTGAAAGGTTTTGGCATAGTCAATAAAGCAGAAACAGATGTATTTCTGAAACTCTTGCTTTTTCAATGAGTCAGCGGATGTTGGCAATTTGATCTCTGGTTCCTCTGCCTTTTGTAAATCCAGTTTGAACATCTGGAAGTTCATGGTTCACGTATTGTTGAAGCCTGGCTTGGAGAATTTTGATCATTACTTTGCAAGTGTGTGAGATGAGTGCAGTTGTGCGGTAGTTTGAGCATTCTTTGGCATTGCCTTTCTTTGGGATTAGAATGAAAACTGACCTTTTCCAGTCCTGTGGCCACTGCTGAGTTTTCCATATTTGCTGGCATATTGAATGTAGCACTTTCACAGCATCATCTTTTAGGATTTGAAAATAGCTCTACTGGAATTCTGTCACCTCCACTAGCTTTGTTCGTTGTGATGCTTCCTAAGGCCGACTTGACTTCACATTCCAGGATGTCTGGCTCTAGGTGAGTGATCACACTTTTGTGATTATCTGGGTTGTGAAGGGTTTTTCTGTTTTGTTTTTGTACAGTTCTTCTGTGTATTCTTGCTACCTCTTCTTAATATCTTCTACTTCTGTTAGGTCCATACCATTTCTGTCCTTTATTCAGCCCATCTTTGCATGAAATGTTCCCTTGGTATCTCTAATTTTCTTGAAGAGGTCTCTAGTCTTTCCCATTCTATTGTTTCCCTCTATTTCTTAGAGTAAGGCTACTATTCCTTAGTAGTAAGACTACTTAGGTGGGGTTATTTTCAAACCGAACACTTCGAAGGTAAATAGATAAATTACCTTTCTCCCTTCTGACCACCGTTCCCAACCTATAATGGTGGAGTAAGGACAGGAAACAAAAACACATATTCAAAAAAGGGAAATGGGAGATATATAAAAGTCACTATTCCTGCTGCTGCTTAGTTGCTAAATTATGTCTGATTCTTTGCAACCCAATGGGCTGTAGCCTGCCAGGCTCCTCTGTCCATGCGACTTCCCAGGCAAGAATACTGGAGTGGGTTCCCATTTCCTTCTCAGGGGATCTTCCCAACTCAGGGATCTCACCTACGTCTCCTGCTTGGCATTAGTCACAGGCCCATAGCAAATCTGAAATCTAGTTGGGTATATAATGCCAGCTTCTTGGTTAGGACCTAGTTCTGATATCTGGTGGTGGTTATCCATGGCTACAAGTGAAATAGAGCAGAACTCTACAGGGCTCCTGGGCATGAAAGCCTTTCTGTGTCCTCTGTTTCTTATTTGGAGGAAAAAGGCTTCAACCTCCATGACTTTCCCTGAATTCCAAGTGAAAGTGAAGTGAAAGTCGCTTGTGTCCAACTCTTTCCTACCCCATGGATGATTCAGTCCATGGAATTCTCCAGGCCAGAATACTGGAGTGGGTAGCCTTTCCCTTCTCCAGGGGATCTTCCCAACCCAGGGATCAAACCCAGGTCTCCCACCTTGCAGGAGGATTCTTTACCAACTGAGCCACAAAGGAAGCCCAAGAATACTGGAGCCGGTAGCCTATCCCTTCTCCAGCAGAACTTCTTGACCAAGGAATTGAACTGGGGTCTCCTGCATTGCAGGCGGATTCTTTACCAACTGAGGTATCAGAGAAGCCCTTCTGAATTCCAAAGAGAGGTTCAAATAGTTGCTGATCAGGGAAACTAGAGGATTCAGAGACAAGGGAGGAGCAGTCAAGAAAGAACAGTGCAGCCGTGAGGCAAGGTCCTGGTTTGGCTTCAAGGGATACATATAACAGTATCTTCAAGATCTTCTGCAGATGTTAACTACCTGATGAAGCATTCTTCATTCTAGAGAAGAAGTCACTGCTTGATAACCTCAAGAACCACAGAAGCTCATCCAAGAGGCCACCTGAGTCCAGATTAGAGGAATACAGGCCCTGCACACACTCTGATCCTTATTAGCAACTGCACCTTTGAACAACTGCTATAAAACTCCAAATTCCCTCATGTTGGGACACAGTTTTGAGGGCATTAGCCTGCTGTGTTCCTCTTTGCCTGACAAAGCAATGGAGATATTCTTTTTACTTCACCTAAAACTTTGTCTCTGAGATTTGATTTTTATTGGTGTACAGAGAATGAATTTTGGCATCACAACTGAGTCATTTTTTCAGTCTTCTTCCTGCTTGTAGAAGGTTGAAAGGATAGAGTCTTCTTTTAACTTTGAAATTCAAATTTTATTTTGAATTATTTCTGTCTCTTTTAGTCTAATCTGGCAATGTTGATATTGTATCATTCTCTTAAAAACTTTGTGGATTTCTTATAAATCTTATTATGGGTTCACTTCATTAGACAGCAGCCTTGTCATAAAGGAATTCAAGACTGACCCCTCTCTAATTTTTGACTTCAAATCAGGGTGTTGTAGGACTGTACCCTTAATATAATTAGAAGGCTTGTTTTTTCTTCTCACTAGCTGAGAGATTCTTCAAGTCCTAGGGATGATTAGAAGCCCTTTTGTCTAGCCAAGAGTTTATGAGGCAGTACCCTAAATCCATAAACAACACTTTGATTCAATCTTAACCTTGAGGCCCCATTTTGCTGATAGTGCCCTGGATTTGATATTTTCCCTGAAGCAATTTCTTACTTTGAAAATATTTCTCCAACATGCACTGGGGATGAAAATTAGTTTTATTTTCAAACCCCGAACCCTTTACATTTTTCTCGAAATTCTGCTTGAAAATAGAACAGTTACTACTTTACCTCATCCTACTCCTTTCATAACGTATCTTCAGCAGCTTAAAGATGTCAGGTGCTATTTTCAATAGTCTGCATGGATCCTTAGCTGGATCTCCGAGTTAATTAGGTATCCTTTTTATTTTCCATATTATTGTAGATGGCAGTTTTGCTAATTAATCTCTGCATGTATAACTTGGATTTTCTTTTCTCTGGTTTCTGAAAGCACTTCCTCACTGTCTTTCTGACCGAGAGTCTTTCTGAGGTTTGTCAGGCCTCTATCCACTGCACAGTTCCATATGCCACACACTTCACGTTTTTCTTGTGGTATCACTGCACTCCTGGGTTCCTGTATAAAATTTTCAAGTCACCTTCAGGGGTTGTTCTACTAATTGTTTCACCAGCACGTAACTCGGGACCCTTTTTCTCCAGCTTCCCTCAGCTATTGCTTCACTGTCCCTCCACTCTCTACTAACACAGAAATACAAACAAAAATCTCTTCCAAGCTTCTTCCTCAGGCCAACAAGTACACATTTAATTTGATCCCATATAGTTTCTGAATCAATAGTGAACGTTTGCTGAAGACTTCCTATGAGTCAGGCACATAGTATTTGCATTAAGCATAGAAATAAGTAAAATACTTTGCTTATATGAAGCTTTAATTCTAGGAAGGACCTAATTCTTCAGTCATCTAAAGAATCAAGTCAAGCAGAAAACCCATTTTGATTATTTGATAGCCTGAGTGAAAATTTCAAAGTGAGGGAAGTTCATGTTTGATTCACTTCTCTTCACTTGTTGAACTCTTCCCCATGTTTGGAAATTCTCTCCCTGGAGTCCACCATTTTCAAATTTTTCCTAGCAAAGTTTTGTCCACTGCTTGTTTCCACCAGAAAAGGCTTCAGGATCTACCCACAGTTTTTCTGCCTTTCTTTTTGTTAACACGTTTATCTCTACCTTCTCTGATTTCCCCATGGCCTTGCTTTTGATTCAGTTTCCCCAAACGCATTTTCAGTAATGATACTGAGTAATCATTGCTTTCATGGATAAAATGGTAACAGAAAAGAATATTCTAAAAATGCAATGCCTCAACCTAAAGAGTGTCTAAAATTATCCCTGTGCCTATGATGGAGATATGCAGGGGTAAGTTGGTCTTTCAGTCTTCCTTATGTTGCTATGTCAACTCCACGTGGCTTCTGCACCTCCTGAGAGTCTTCATGTGAGACAGGCCATGCTGGAGCAGGCATGCTTTCAAGTGGGAGTAGAACAAATAGCTGTGCAATTAAATTTATCTTTTTTTTAAAACTATAGAGGTTTGCAATGTAGGTCTGGTGTCTACATTGGAAAACACCTTGGCGGTTTAGTCACTAAGCTGACTCTTTCAGAAAACACCTTATGGCCTCTCAGGTTGCTGATGAGACCTGATTAACCCAGCAGCAGCATTGAAACTGAGAGGGCACTATGGGGTTCCTGGGCACAGAAGGCTTTCCTGTCCCCCATTTCTTGTAGGGAACGGACTCCAACCTCCATGACCTTCTCTAAGTTCCAAAGGGCAGGTTTGAAGAGCTGGTGCTCCAGCAAGGGAAGGGATGCAGAGTCAATGAGGAACAGTCAAGAAAGCACAGTGCAGCCTTGAGGCAGGGTCCTGGCTCCACCTGGAGGGATACATGTAGCAATGTCTTTAAGCCCCTGATAGAATGAAAACGAGCAAATGGAACATTCTTCATACCAGAGAAGACCACCTGAGGCCAGATGAAAGGAACTAGAGAAGCCCCTCAAGATTACCTGAGATGAGATTAAAGGTCCTGCATCTCCACCCTTGAACCATTGCCATGAAGCTCCTCACCAAACCCTCCCAGGTTGGAAACCAGGTTTTGAGGGCAGGAGCCCACTGGGTCCTCCTCTGCCTGGCAAAGCAATAAAGCTATTCTTTTCTACTTCACCCCAAACTCTGTCTCTTGAGATTTGATTCAGCATTGGTGTACAGAGAAGCTGAGTTTTCAGCATCAAAAGCTCCATCTCACGGCCACCAGAACTCTGACTGCAAGTGTAAGTAAGTCTTGACCAGCATTTGCTCGTCGTGTTTACTTGAAGTAAAAATTATGTTAATTTATCTCTTTTGAATAGTTAACATCTGAGAAAGAAGATTTCCCACCCTCCCCTCTCTTTTCCCTTATGAGGCTTTCTTTTATTATAGTTTACGCCATCGTCTGCAACAGCTGGCCTGGGCAGAAATGTAAGGCAGTGAATGGACCCGTCACACAGCTCTGTCTGTGACTCCTCACCATATTGGGGTTTCATCTACGGAGATTAAACCAAGGCATCTGAACTCCACAGAGGAAGTTCAGCCAGGGGAGACAGTCCAGTGCCTGGCTTCCCGTGGGCAGGTGGAGGACAGAAGCTGTGGAGTCTTTCTCTGCCCCTTGACATCGGTGGGACCTGTCAGATTTGGAAACTGCTACATTTCTGTAACATGGGCTGCGTTCAAGGGAAGAGAATACTAGGAAAGAGTCAACCTTTTCAAATGATAGTTTCTTCATGTTTAAAATGTGGATAAGAACATCTGTCCAACCTTCCCAAACATGAACTGTATCTATAGCTCCGGCCATCCTGGGAACTGAGGTGTCCATCAGTTTCTGAGAGAGTTTCTGCAAACCCAAACAGAAATATGTTCTTGCTGAGAGGGACGGGTCTAGCTGATTTTCTGAATCAGCTTGAATTGCTGTTGCTGGTTACATAAAGTTGCTTTTCTGTGCTTCTTGGCTTTTTGAAGAGCAAGCTGAGATCCAGAGACAGAGAGGGACTTCCTTTGTACTTTTGTTACTGTCTGGAAGAGTTTTATTTCTCTCTCTCTCTCTTTTTTGGGGGGTGGGGAGGTATGAATAAAAATAGTATCTAAAAATGTTCCCTTTCTCTGAGGGTAGTTAGGTGTGAAACAGCTTAAAACCATCATCTAAACAGTTATGACAAAACTGCTTCTTTTTTCAGGGAGGGAAGGTATAATCCTATTATCTTTGTGTGGTTATCAGTGCCACTTGAAATTCCAATTAGTGCAGCTAATCACCATGGTCTCCTCTGGTACTTAGCTGGCAAACAGCTAAGTCTAATTAATACTTTGGAGTGGTGGGCAAATGGCATCCTCTAGACACATTTTCTGAGTAAAATTCTGATTTGGGGCTGTTTCATTGCCAACGGACAATTTATAAAAAGGAACGAAGAAATAATTCTGCATGAAACTATCAAAATAAGGTCCTTAATTGATCTTGGCAAATCTGGGAAGAACTAGAGTTCCCAGAGATAAAGAAAGGTAGCATACTTGATGGCCAGTCAAAGGTATATTTCTCATCTATTTATTATTTTTAAAAATGTATAAAACAAGAGAGACATTATTCATTTAAACTCAGACTTGTATAAAGAGTCATTATCCCTTGATTCATTAACAATGATCCTTTGCTTAGAAACAGGATAAAGTATTAATAACCCAGGACTCTGTGCTTTTTAATTCAAATGGCTTAGAGCCAGAGTTGCAGGCAAGTCCATTATAATCACCTGGGTGATCGCCAAGTGAAATAATACCTTCTCTTTGTTCAGTAGGCAGTTTAGATGGGAACTAGAGCTTGGCAACCCCTGTCCCTTCATGAAGAAATTCTCTATTAGTACCTGCCCTCTGCGCCACCCTCCTCCCCCGCCCCCGCCCCAATTCAGAGTTCCACCGTCTCCTGTCCCAGAAAGGTCCTGGATTGACTTGGAAGTGGGTTGGCTTTTCATGGGGAAGCCAAGCCTGACCACGCACCCAATGTTGATCAACATGTTCTACGTGTGCCTTAAAGGAAGCGGCAGATACACTCTCAGCTTACTCAAACTCACTGTGACTTCCGAAGAATCCATTCTGCTGGTTATTGTCTCCTCAGTGTCCGAAGAAAAGCACCCACCATATTAATATTAACCCAAGGAGCAAGGGTCTGGTTTTCTTTCAAGGCTGTCTCTCTCCATGGTCCTGGTGGATTGCTATACTCGTGTCTCATAGAGTAACTTGTTTATAATTAAACAATTGCTTTATTCTCTGTCTCTCTCGCTCTTTTGTTTTTTTAAAGTTCATATTTGCAGAGTCTTCCGGACTTTCCAAAAACAGAAAAGGCTGTCGAGAAGAACAATGAGTCCCAAAGAGTTGCAAATTCCTTTGACTTTGAGCTCAAGCCTTTGATTGGGCGCTGGTCTGGGAAAAGGGGACACTCATTTTCAAGACAAGAATTCTGTGTTTAATTTTGAGGAATATGAAAGCACTGAATGTTTACTTGGGAAGGGATTTGAAACCTTTTGTAGGCTTTTTGAGTTTTTCAGATAAAGGAAGCCACACCACCCTTCTCAGGCAAAGTCGTTCTGAAAGTAGCTTTCCCAAGAACCAAGAGCCATTCCCCAATGGGTAAGCATTATTCTGTATAATTATGGATATTTTCCCTTCCAAAAATATTTTTTTTCTAGAAGCTGCTGTTTCAAAAGCTTTCAATTCTGTATGTCATTATCAAATAATCTTTTTTGTACTCGGGTGTTTATTATTGGATTGCAACAACGATAAAGCTCTAGGGGTTTTTGTCTCCTTTGGTATGCTAATTAGCCAGTTTCCTTTTGATCTTTTTCCTACTGAAAAGAGTGAAAAGCTATCTCGGTAGGGAATCTTAGTGCCTACATTCATCACCTCATCTCCATAATCTGGGGATCAGAGGAAGACAACAATTTCACTGCTGAATGAGAGCTTCTAGAAGCTTTAGTCAGAGCTCACTGCTGTCAAATAATCCCCCTGGCACTCAGAGGTGGGCACCGAGGAGGGAGACGTGGAGGGGAGAGCGGCACAGGTATTTCTCGGGGCCCAGTGAGCTCCATCACTTTTATTTCTTCCCCAAGCATTCAGCTGATGTCATTTCACCTGATTTTTAACTTTTAGATATTTTCTCCTATTGATATGTCTTTAGTGATGACAGCTGAATATGTAGTTTGAGGAAGATGGCCTGAATAGTGGGAAAACAAGCAGCTGACAGAATCTGTTGGACTCCAAAGTCATCTTTCAAAAGATACAGTATGAATTCACATTTGCAAGAGCAACGGGGAGAAATGCCATGGCTCTTAGGAGCTGGGTGACCATATTTGTGAATTATGCTTGGGAACAGAACAGAACAGAAGAAGAACTTACCAGATTTTTAGTTTGATTACTGTTTGGTCTACTACAGTTGTGAATATTCACCTTTTCCTTAGGATTTAAGGATGTAGGACAAAGACTTGGAGGTCAAATGGGAAATTTCACCATTAATAACTAACATCTCTTGAGAACGCACCGAGATGGCAGCACTACCTTATGAGCACCCAGCAAGGTGACATGTAAATATTCTAGCCTCAGAAATTATACTCAGCCCATATGGGCCTGCGTGCAAGCCTGCCCCCCCCCCCACACACACACATTATGTACACACACAGACACACACACAAGCCTGGCCAAACACATACACACATATTAGGTTGAACCATATGAAATCACTGTTTTTGCAAGTGAAAACGCAATTTCATATGGTTCAGCCTAAGAGAGTTTTCTGTTTGGAAGCTATGACTATAAGATAATCACGCTTTATTTAAAAAAAAAAAAATACAGCTCACACATTCAAAAGACGATTGACTCCTTCAAAATCATCCCCATAGAGGTCTGTTTTCAAAATTGTTTGTGTGTGTGCTAGTTGCTTAGTCGTATCTGACTCTTTGCGATCCCGTGGACTGTAGCCCGCCAGGCTCCCCTGTCCATGGGATTCTCCAGGCAAGAATACTGGAATAAGTTGCCATTTCCTCCTCCAGTGGATCTTCCTGACCCAGGGATCGAACCGGTGTCTCTTATGTCTCCTGCATTGGCAGGTGGGTTCTTTATGGCTAGCACCACCTGGGAAGCACCAATCCTAAACTTTAGAGTTTCCATTTCCTCAACGCTTGGAAAACCATCTTAACCCTTTGAAGATTGGCTTGAATTTTGGGATTTTAAAAAGAAGTCATTCAAAATCACTCTTTGAGTAAAAAAATTTACACAGAATAAAACTAGTTTGAGCTTTCTTTTAAATAAGCAAAATTGAAGTATAAATAATGCAGCAACTTTCTGGGGTGTCAAGTCGACTGCCATAGCCATAGCATTTTTGATTTAGAGATCAACTGATCCAGCCGTCTTTAATTTTATTGAACCTAAAAATCCTCAGGGATTATTAATAATGCAATTTGGTGCACTTTGCTAGAGAGAGTCTGATTTATTAGATTTAAGGAGTGACTTTGAAATCTGCATATTAAGTATGCTTGTCAAATGATTCTGAGGCAGGAGGCCCTCATACTTGGAATTGGCACTTTTGTCTGTAGGGATAGATACCAAAGTTCAGTGACTTGCTGACTATTACTCTACTGCACAGAAGCTGGCCCAGAAGCAGAACTCCAGTCTGCTGGACTCCCAAGAAAGCCTTAGAAAGGAACTTACTGGTCTGAATTGCAGTCTAGTACAATTATAGGCTGAGTGGTCCATGTGTTCTCTTTTGTAAAATGGGGGTAATACCAAACTCATAATGTTGTCTATGGAAATTGCTTCATATGGTGCCTGCATGTGCGTACGAGCTGTCACTTCAGTTATGACTGACTCTTTGCGACTCCATGGACTGCAGCCCGCCAGGCTCCTCTGTCCGTGGGATTCTGCGGGCAAGAGTACTGGAGTGGGCTGCCATTTCCTCCTCCACGGGATTTTCTGGCCCTGGGATTGAATCTGCGTTTCTTACATCTCCTGCATTGGCAGGCGGGTTCTCTACCGCTGGTGCCACCTGGGAAGGCCTTATCATGGTGCCTGGCATATAGTGACTGCTCAATTAACACTAGTTATTTTTATCCAAAGATTTCCATGATGGTTCCTTTATTTCCTTTCCTGTCCTAGTCCATTTTCATGACTCCAAACCCCACTGCCCTCCCCCCGCCCTTTTACAGGCATTTCTATGAGGCATTCCTCCCTCCATGACTTTGGCCACATCTTAGTTTCCGGTGCCACCAAGATTAGAGAATCATTGTTGAAAGGTAGCAATCAGTTATAATAACTCTCTGGAATTCTCCCTGAGAGGAACAGCTGGGTCTTTTCACATTTTGCCTTTATGCCCAATTAACCCCCAACTACAGCCCTTTTGGCTTGTTATTGTTTTAAAAAAAAAGTCTTCAGCTATGAGACTAAAGTGTGCAGAGATTGAAGATGTGAACACAGAGCCTCTCTGTTGGTGCCAGGTGAGTGGGAAGGAACAGCTGGCGGCATCTGCGCTTGCCCACAGGCCCTTCAGACTTGGCTCAGAAGCCAGAGGCACCATGGCTGGCGCCAGAGGGAGGAAGACTGTGAGAGGCATCCATGCAAAGCGCCCGGAGGTGCCTGCGTCTCTTCCCCATCTGCTCCTTCACCCCCACACCCTCCCGTTTGCTCACAAGTAAATAGGCAATGGGCAACCAAATGCTGCCTGAGCTACCTGATGCTGCTATTACTGTGCCTGCTTAGAGCCAATTATCTCCACAAAAGCGAGCATCTTCACCTCGCATTCCAAACGGGTACTGTTCCCTCTGGGGCAGAGACAGATTGAACACTGGAGCTTAGCTCCACCTAAAGTGTCCCTTCCTTGGCATGGTTTTCAAAGCCATATTTATTGTCTTTTTTCTTTCTTTTAATCTTTATTGCAGCTTCGCAGATGCTGTAATTGCTAAAAACACAGGAAGCTCGATTGGGGTGGGATCACTGTGTAGATAGATTTTTATCTTTTCATCTGTGTCAAAAAATATACAACTGTTACACAAGAGATGCATAATGTGTATAATCAGTTTAACAAACCAATCGGATCTTCTTCCTAGTTGGAGCTCTATTTCTCCACTCTCTCTCAAACACACTATGGCTAAAGGGTATAATACAAACATAGTATGTGGGACCTCCATGTAACACAGTTGTGTATATATTTATTCAAACTTTTGCTGGGAATCTACTCTAGGAATTCATTTATTTAGTACAACTGGTTGGACAAAAACCGTTAGGCTAACTCTCTTCTTTTTAGTATCAGGAAATGATGCTTACATAGGACAAATGAGGTGTAAACCTGTAATAATGATCTGATTTTCTGGTCAAAACATTTCACCTAAGGGAAATATGTGCTATGAATAAAACATATTCACTGCTGCTCTGGTTATTGTCTTTGGACAGTTACTCACTCCTACCCCTTCGTTGGTAGGTACAGGCTGAGTCATTGCTCTCCAGTGTCAGTGTGGAAAGCAATGAAGGTAATTTATATGACAAGTGTGTGCATGATTTCAGTCTCTTCTCTAAATGGAGGAAGTTGCCACAATGAAGCCAAACACCTGGAGAGAAAGGATGCTGACAAATGCATCTCTGAGCTGTGAAAACACCTGGAAAAGTCTGGGTTTTCCTGGAAAATGCTTATATTTTTCTCCTTTCTTTCTCTAAATGAGAGGACTCAGATATCATGTTGAATGTCCACAAATTAGCCAACATCTATGTTAACTCATCTGGAGTAGGCACAGCAACCCACTCCAGTACTCTTGCCTGGAGAATCCCATGGACAGAGGAGCCTGGCAGTCTACAGGCCATGGGGTCGCAGAGAATCGGACACGACTGAGCGACTAAACACATCTCGTTAACTTGAGAGTTTTGCAGCATCTTTCCGTCACTCATTCCTTCGCTATAGTGAAGACTGTGGGTCCCAGTGGTGAGCAGGGACACCAGGACCTGTTTCTGGGGGATTTCTAGTCTAGCTAAGGGGAACCCTGCAGGAAGAACAGAAGGGGTTTGCTCACTAACTGAAGTTCGAGAAGCCACACCAAGATACTTCAAGGCCTAAGAATGCTGCTTTTCTTAGCCCTAATTTTTTGACTACAGATCACTTTCTTGAGATTTAAAAATGTCAAGTTTATTTCTGATAGTGTCAAGACCTGATAGCTATCCTTAATGTTTAGCAGAAATGTGGATGGGTGTGGGAATATGCTCAATAATAAACATGACTTCAGTTTTGGGGACTTCGTTGCTGCTGATGGCTACTCTAAAGTACAAATGGTGACTGGGATCAAACCTACTAGGTTTTCAGTACATGAAAGTCAGGTAGTAGCTGGCCTAGAAATAATCTGTTCAGAGAGCAGCTTTCACTGGATAATTGGATATGTGTGTGTGAGAGAGAGTCAGAGAAAAAGCGAGGGAGAGAGAAAGAATATGTGTGTGCATGCATGTGAACATGTATGTCAAAGTGTTTGCACACTGGGTGTGAATGCACATGTGTGTGCGTGCATGTGAACATGTATGTCAAAGTGTTTGCACACTGGGTATGAACGCACATGTGTGTGCGTGCATGTGAACATGTATGTCAAAGTGCACACTGGGTGTGAATGCACATGTGTGTGCGTGCATGTGAACATGTATGTCAAAGTGTTTGCACACTGGGTATGAACGCACATGTGTGTGCGTGCATGAGTGAACATGTATGTCAAAGTGTTTGCACACTGGGTATGAACGCACATGTGTGTGCGTGCATGAGTGAACATGTATGTCAAAGTGTTTGCACACTGGGTATGAACGCACATGTGTGTGCGTGCATGAGTGAACATGTATGTCAAAGTGCACACTGGGTGTGAATGCACATGTGTGTGCGTGCATGTGAACATGTATGTCAAAGTGCACACTGGGTGTGAATGCACATGTGTGTGCGTGCATGTGAACATGTATGTCAAAGTGTTTGCACACTGGGTATGAACGCACATGTGTGTGCGTGCATGAGTGAACATGTATGTCAAAGTGTTTGCACACTGGGTATGAACGCACATGTGTGTGCGTGCATGAGTGAACATGTATGTCAAAGTGTTTGCACACTGGGTATGAACGCACATGTGTGTGCGTGCATGAGTGAACATGTATGTCAAAGTGCACACTGGGTGTGAATGCACATGTGTGTGCGTGCATGTGAACATGTATGTCAAAGTGTTTGCACACTGGGTGTGAATGCACATGTGTGTGCGTGCATGTGAACATGTATGTCAAAGTGTTTGCACACTGGGTATGAACGCACATGTGTGTGCGTGCATGTGAACATGTATGTCTGGATGTGCCAACGCATGTATTCATTATATATGTCTCTTCATGCCCTTCAGAGAACTAAGAGACTCTTCTGGGAAAGTTATTCAAATCATACAGCAGTTGAGTAATTTCTGGCAAGTTACTGCATCCTTTAACACGTTTTTGCAAAGGGGCTATGGAAAAGAGACTGCCCTTTTCTGTAAGCTTTGGGTTCCTATCATGCTATGAGGCCGCACTTGGACAGTGTCCATGGTAGTCTGTGCACCGGTCTATACAGTGTTCATTTGAAATATAAGGCTACCTTTAAGTGTCATTTTCAGTGTCTGCTCATAAACGGACTGAGCAATGTCTAAGCGGGAGGGGAGCCTCAGGCTGTTCGCCCCTGTGCTCTGTGCATCTGATGTGGGGGGATAACCTTTCTGCCCAGCGTGTAATTGTACAGCTGCTGCTGCTGCGTCATCACTTCAGTCGTGTCCGACTCTGCGTGACCCCATAGACAGAAGCCCACCAGGGTCCCCCGTCCCCGGGATTCTCCAGGCAAGAACACTGGAGTGGGTTGCCATTTCACACAGGGATATTTCAGGGTAAATATTTTCATTTTTTTTCCTGATGAAAAAAAATGTGCCTCTTGCTAAAATTCCTTTGGAAAATGAACCCCAAGTAAAAGATGATATTTTTCGTTTCTTTCTCCTGTAACAATTCTTCTGTGCCGTCAATGCTAAATTCTCTTAGGGGTTGACACATTCAGGGCTGATTTCGCATCCGCTGTGTGCTCACCCATTTCAGACTGGGTCTTCTTGACAAACAGTGAGGGGCACTTTGTTAGTGGTCTATCTAATTTAAGTATCTGGGAGTTTGATTTTTTTTTTTAAATGGTAATCACAAATTTCTTCAGCATACACTTATTAAGCACATTTTTTTGGCATCATCTATAATGATAGGCTCTGGGGGTAAAGTGATGAATAATAACCCACGGCCCTTAAGGTGCTTCCAGAGTGGAAGGGGACAGTTCCTCTAAAAAAATGGGGACAGATTAGGTGAGATGGGAGGACAAAGGAGAAAGGAATTCTTTTCTCGGTGTTGGGAAGCTTTGCAGAAGAGATGAGGTACGAGATAAGGCTTGAGTAATGGCTATGGATTTGCTATGTGACAGAGTAGAGTTGGAGAGGGGGGAACCATGCCGGGCAAAGATCTGACTTTATAAAAATAAACCCAATTGCTGAATTCCCATCCTCAGAATAAGCAGCCACAACTCGGGACCTATGTATCATTTTGCTCCGTCCTCACTCAGTATTCCAGTCTCGCCATTATCCTTCTTGTCCTGTACCTTATTTCCTTTCAGAATCTTCTGAATCAAGCACTTCACTCAGTATAAAAAATATAAGACATCCAGTCTAACAAAGAAGAACTCTATTCTGTGCTGTGTTTATTACCATGCGTTCCTTGTCTAGGACAAACTGATTTCTTGGTTTAGAATTGTTGTTGTTAGAGACCACAATAATACTTTGTATTTTCCCGAGCTACTACAGTCTCTACGCAGTCACCCTGGAAAAGGAGCAAACCCTGCTTTCCCATGGAAGAGACAAATAGTTCGGGCAAACCATAGTTCTGGCCAGAGCTTATTTGAGGCTGTGTATTACCTCAAGAGACTCACATGAAGTCAAGGCTAGTTTGAAATGGTTCTCCATCTGCTTTTCTATTTTATTTGTGCTTCTGAATTGTGAGACACTTGGGTTTTTAAGTGCCCTTTAGATAGTTGAAGATGGACAGACTGATAAAACCAAACCAACCAAGCAAACAAAAAACCGCAAAAACAAACCAAAAAGCAAAAAAAAAAAAAAAAAGCACCTTGTCAGATATTGCCACAAACTCAGACCTTCTGTGTATAGAAATGGATGCCAGAAGTGCCCCATTTGTAAGCAGAAAGTGAAGATTTAGTGGAGTAAGATAATGAAGGCATCAGTTAGAGGCTAGGGCAAATATGCTTCTGAAAACTGCAGACATTCTGCTCCGTTTCACACTAGATGGGACTGCAAATCTACCAAGGTCAAAAAATGGCTTCCCTTTGGGCTCCCTGAAATATGTGAAGATGTCAGTTGCACTAATCTTAGTTACAATGTTTTGCAGCAAACAAGGCTAAATTGTGATTTAATTCCTGCATGTGTGTTCTTGATTTCTGTCTTGATCTATGTAGAGCAAAGTGAGTGAAGTCATTCAGTTGTGTCTGACTCTTTGCGACCCCGTGGACTGTAGCCTAACGGGCTCCTCCGACCATGGGATTCTCCAGGCAAGAATACTGGAGTAGGTTGCCATTTCCTCCTCCAGGGGATCTTCCCAACCCAGGAATCGAACCCGGATCTCCCGCATTGGAGGCAGACGCTTTAACCTCTGAGCCACCAAGGTAGCCCATGTAGAGCAAAGCTTTCGCTTTCTGACTCCTGAGATGATCTGTTTTTTGTACTAACACCTGTTTGGTGCTCTGTGCAAATGATAGTCTCCTTCCACACTTTTACATGGTGTGAGAAGAACTCGTACCTGTGAGACCTTACATCATTCCCCACCTCTGTTTCCTCTTAATTCCACACCATGCAGCGCCACACAGGTGTGACAAGTGTGATGTAGAGATAAATGTTATTTACTGTGATGTTTCTGCAGGAACGGGAGCCATCAGACATGAGTTGGAGAGAGGCAATTGGAGCCTCTGGTTTCAATTATCTTCCATACTTTCATACTGCTTTGCTAATTCCAACCAGTCCATTCTAGAGGAGATCAATCCTGGGTGTTCATTGGAAGGACTGATGCTAAAGCTGAAACTGCAATACTTTGGCCACCTCATGAGACAAGTTGACTCACTGGAAAAGACTCTGATGCTGGGAAGGACTGGGGGTGGGAGGAGAAGGGCACGACAGAGAATGAGATGGCTGGATGGCATTGCCGACTCGATGGACATGAGTTTGAGTGAACTCCGGGAGTTGGTGATGGACAGAGAGGCCTGGCGTGCTGTGATTCATGGGGTCGCAAAGAGTCGGACACGACTGAGTGACTTAACTGAACTGAACTGAATGTTAGAAGAGTCTGTGATTGGGTTGACAGTTTTGGTTGGTCCCACAAACTTCCATCAAATGCATGTACTAGGCTTTGTTACTAGGGGTGTGTGTCAGGGGGCAGTTGGAGGGATTGAGGGAACAGCATTGTGGGCAGAGATAAACAAGAATGAGTCCTTTTCTACAAAGACCCTAAAAGTTTGAAGGCAGGAGGGTGACCTGTGAGCAGGAAGGAATGAAATGAGTTTTATGGTAGAAGCATAAGCACAGTGCTCTGGCAAGAGAGAGAAGTGAAAGCTTTAGAAAAGCCAATTTTTCTTGAGCTGTAAAAATCCTTACAAACTAGAACACATTATTTCTAATGTGATAGATTCTCTGGAGCTGTGATATGAATGTCCCCAACTCCATTTCACATGTATATTTCAAAACTGCCTCTAGTTTTGGTTTATTGTGGTGATGTATTTTATAAACTCAACTGGTTCCAAAGGCACGTAGTCCATAGTTAAATAGTTATAAAAATGGAAGCATTTGGATTTAAAAACTCAACCTTTTCAAATCTCATCTGTCTAGATAGCTTTATCTTGCAAGCGGTTCTTGAGCATCAGTGCTTTTGACTGCAGTTCAGGAAGTTTCAATCATTGATTCACGTCCCTTGTTATTATTACACATTGTGTTTTCTTACTCATGAATAGCTTCAGGAAATCTCTGCAGTCACTGTAAGCATATGCAGAAATTTTCTCTATATACATTTTTCTTAGAAGAAAGTCCATAATTTTCATCATATTCTCAAAAAGATCTGTAAACCAGACAACGTAAAACTACAGTGATTGTATCCAGCCTCAACTGAGATACCAGTTAAATGCTGATGACTTGCAAAGCTGTATCTATAGCTTAATCTCCCCCGAGTTTTATTCTTATATATCCTAATGCATGCATGCATGCTGAGTTGCTTCAGTTGTGTCTGATTCTCTGCGACTCCATGCACTGTAGCCTGCCAGGCTCCGCTGTCCATGGGATTCTCCAGGCAAGAGTACTGGAGTGGGTTGACATGCCCTCTTCCAGGGGATCCTCGTGACCCAGGGATCAAACCCAGATCTCTTATGTCTCCTGCATGGGTTCTTTACCACTAGCACCACCTGGGAAGCCCATATATCCTTATATTTACCACCTATCTTTGCTTCTTTGGCTCAATAGCCCAATTCCAAGATTAAATTCATGATCATTCATCCTAAGTCATGCTTGTATATTGTCCATCTTCTTTGATGGAAACATTCAGTTGGTCATCAAGGATAGACAACTGAGGATCATGCTTGTCCTTTAAGCCAACTCAGGCAGCACTTGTTCCAGAAGCTCCCATGGCTTGCTGCTTGCTCTCTTCTGGGCTCTCGCAGAACAGTGCTGCTGTTGTTCAGTCCCTAAGTCACGTCCAACTCTGCGACTCCTTGGACTGCAGCACGCCAGGCTTCCTTGTCACCATCAGTACTCAGCCGTATATTAATGATCTGCTTATCTCTGTTGCTGCCTTATTAGTTGGCAAGCTCTTTAAGAGAACTGACTATTTCTTACTTGGCTTTGTAACTCAGCACTGTGACCAGAATCATACACTCAGTTAATGCTTAGAAATCAATGAAGAGGAGAAATTAGACTCTGTGGACATGAGTTTGAGTGAACTCCGGGAGTTGGTGATGGACAGGGAGGCCTGGCGTGCTGTGATTCATGGGGTCGCAAAGAGTCGGACATGACTGAGCAACTGAACTGAACTGAACTGAACTGAAAGAACTTATATTACCCTTGGCTTCCCAAGATTCAGATACAATGATAGTGGCTTGAAGTAATCTGATTTCTGTCCAGTGTGGTCTGCTAACAGGAAACTATTTTTGAAGTCAGACCTCAGTGCTGATTCTATGTCACTCAATAGGAAGATGACAACTGTGTAGTAGTAACCTATACTCTGTGTGTTTTTTCTAAACTTGGAAATCTTACCCAGAGGGGAAAAATTCTATTAAGTTAAACATTTAGGTTTTAAAAGTAACGTTTTAGAATCAAGTAATTAATAATTCACGATATCTGGTGGCAAATTGTGTTAGACACAAGTGCAAAATTCCTGAGGCTTCATGAGTTCTGGCAGAAGCATAAAGGACAAGTAGACCAGTAATTTGACCATCGTGTTTAAGACAGAAACACTCTTAAAATACGGGCTCATGGAAAAGGAGTTTGAAAATGTCCCTTAGTCCTTCACCTACCTGTCAGGCTCCTCCATTCATGGGATTTTCCAGGCAGGAATACTGGAGTGGGTAGCCACTCCCTTCTCCAGGGTATCTTCCTAATCCAGGGATCGAACCTGAGTCTCGTGCATTGCAGGTAGATTGGATTGTTTATCATCTGAGCCACCAGGGAAGCCCTGACTCTAGCATAGAAAATCCTAAAGGCAAGAGATTATGTGGAGATGCTTCTGGAGATTAGACCAATGGGGGAGGCTACAGGAGGAGTGTCCTATACATCTAGATTTTGGAAAGACAGGGTAAGCTTTCTCATGGGCTAATCGGACACTCTGAGCCAAGTAGCAAGTTCAGAAGCATGTTAAGAAGACTTTGTCTAAGAAATCTGAATGTCAGGGCAGGGTGTCTCCAACAAAAAGGCTGAAAGGGATACATCACTGGGGCAGCATTGAGAGGTGAGTGGTGGTCTAGGAATGGTGTTGGAGATAGTGTGTGTGTTTTGGGGTGGGTATTTTCTCTTTAATTCCATTCTAAGTTCCCACACCCACCCCAGTGGTTGAGGAGGCAGAAAAGTGTTTGTGATGGAGAAGGCAAAGAAATAAGGAGGATCTAGATAAAAACTGAAAAAGTAAAAAAAAAAAAACAAATCTACTCTACCGAAATGATCAGACATCTGTTGTACTCAGTGCTATGGATGCTCTCCTGCATATCCTTTTCACCTAATGTATCAATCTGCCAGCTGCCGTGAAAGGTGGCTGCTAATAGCTCACAGCTGCTCTGTGCTGTTGAGACTTGCCCTTGGTCAAACAGGAACTACCTTGCCCCAAAAGTTGTGAATCTCCCGTTAGCTAAACTCAATACATCTAGTATTTTATAGAAATGATCAATTTTCTGCTGCTGGGATGGCAGGTTAAACATATTAGAAGGGTTTCGGAGGAATGTCTGTCTCTGGTAATAGTGAAATAAAAAATCTAAATGAAATATATTTTACAAAAAGTCCATTTGAAGCATTGGTGAGCTCCTAAAGCAACTACAGTTTGAGGAGCCAAGATCTTGGAAAGAAAAGTGCCAAGAGAGAAATTTGACTTTTAGGGATGCTTTTCCCTTCAAGGCATTTGCCAGTTCCAAAGAAGCAGCAGAGATGCTGAGAAATTGAGCAGAAATTGACGGCTGAAAAGTTGAGAAGTCAAATGGAGTTTCTGGTGGTCTCATGGGTCAGGGGACCAAAAGTGGAATTCAGAGCTAGTTCAAAGAAGAAAACCTTGACAAATATTCCAGGATTTAAATAGGCCCTTGGGTGGTTTATACAGCAGGAGTGAGAGTGGGCCAGAAATAGATTAGCCCCACAAAGCAGAGCCCAGATTTGAGTCAGCTTATTCCCTGATGAGATTAAGGTGATCTTTCTCTATTCTGTCAGAAGAAAAACTAAATGCTGTCTTAAAAGAACTGACGTTCTTCAGAATCTCAAACTATTATATGTTACCTAGAATTCAATACAAAATCACCAGGCAATGCTTGAAGGTAAACATGTTCCTGAAGGCAGAAAAAAAAGCAGAACAGAAACAGATCTGGAGGGGATCCAAACAATGAAGTTATCTGACAAATTTAATGAATATGATTAAATTAGAAAGTTAGCTGAAGCAAATAATAAATAATCAAATGTAAAATTTGGAGCATAAAAGAATAACACCTGAAATTATTAACTCAATAGATATGTTTAATAGCAGATTAAAAAAGACTGCTTAAAAGAGAATTAATGAACTGGGAGATAAGCCATAAGAAAATCTCAATACTAGAGAAATATGGGACTTAGTAAATAGATCAAACATATTTTTGAATACAATTTTTATTGAGGGATGCATTTAGAATCTCTCAATGAAAGAAGAGATTGGAACAAGTCATATTTGAAGGAATGATGGCCAAGAGTCCTCCAAAAATAAAGAAAGAGTCAAGAAGCAGTAAAAATCTATAACAGGATAAAAATTAAAACTATCATACTTAGGCATATCATAGTAAAACTGTTGTAAACCAAAGAGTATTAAAAGCCAACAGAAACCCAAATAAAACTGTCATACGACTTCTCCCAAGCAACAATGGGAGCTGGCTGGCAATGAAATTATTTATTCAACACTTTGAAAATATTGCTTTAAATAATTTACTCAAAACTATCTTAGAATTCCATCCCCATAGAAATCTTTAAAAATACATGAAATAATTCTAGACCAAAAAAGAACTGAGATAATTTTATCATTAGCTGACCTGTATTTTAGTAAATACTAGAGTGAATTCTCAGAGAAGGCAATGGCACCCCACTCCAGTACTCTTGCCTGGAAAATCCCATGGATGGAGGAGCCTTGTAGGCTGCCGTCCATGGGGTCGCACAGAGTAAGACATGACTGAAGCGACTTAGCAGCAGCAGCAGCAACAGAGTGAATTCTGCTCTGGCATTTACTGTATTTCAGAAGCATTAAGATACAAGAAAAAAAATGAAAAGCAATGTAAAGCCTAATAACTGGGTAGATCTAGATGAATATTTAAAGTATTGAAAAATAATAATATTGTTTTGTGGGGCTTAAGTATCTACAGGATAGACACAGGACAAAAAAAAAAAAGGTTGGAAAAAAGATAAATGGAATTATACTGTTCTGAGGTCGTTGTATTATGCTGCAGCAAAAGTCAAGAATGCATATTTTATTCTAGGATGACCCTTAAGAGAATAATAAAAGTATAATAAACAAGATAATAAAAGCAGAAATTGAATAATAAAAATATTTAATTAAAACAAAATAAGGCAAGAAATGAGAACAAAAGGAACATGGCACATGTGAAAAGAGAAAAATACAATAATATGGTAGATCTAAACCTGTAAATGAAAGTCCAAACACTGCAATGAAAAGACTAGTATGGTCCAACCAGATTTTTACAAACTTTTGTGCTGCTTATAGTAAACAACTTAAAATACAGTTTGGCAGTTAAAGGATGATCAGCTCAGTTCAGTTCAGTCGCTCAGTCGTGTCTGACTCTTTATGACCCCATGAATCATACCACACCAGGCCTCCCCGTCCATCACCAACTCCCGGAGTTCACTCAAATTCATGTCCATCGAGTCGGCGATGCCATCCAGCCATCTCATTCTCTGTCATCCCCTTCTCCTCCTGCCCTCAACCCCTCCCAGCATCAGAGTCTTTTCCAGTGAGTCAAATCGTCGCATGAGGTGGCCAAAGTATTGGAGTTTCAGCTTTAGCATCAGTCCTTCCAATGAACACCCAGGACTGATCTCCTTTAGAATGGACTGGTTGGATCTCCTTGCAGTCCAAGGGACTCTCAAGAGTCTTCTCCAGCACCACACTTCAAAAGCATCAATTCTTCGGTGATCAACTTCCTTCACAGTCCAACTCTCACATCCATACATGACCACGGGAAAAACCATAGCCTTGACTAGACGGACCTTTGTTGGCAAAGTAATGTCTCTGCTTTTTAATATGCTATCTAGGTTGGTCATAACTTTCCTTCCAAGGAGTAAGCGTCTTTTAATTTCCTGGCTGCAATCAGCATCTGCAGTGATTTTGGAGCCCCCCAAAATACAGTCTGACACTGTTTCCACTGTTTTTCCATCTATTTCCCACGAAGTGATGGGACCAGATGCCATGATCTTTGTTTTCTGAATGTTGAGCTTCAAGCCAACCTTTTCACTCTTCTCTTTCACTTTCATCAAGAAGCTTTTGAGTTCCTCTTCACTTTCTGCCATAAGGGTGGTGTCATCTGCATATCTGAGGTTATTGATATTTCTCCCAGCAATCTTGATTCCAGCTTGTGCTTCTTCCAGCCCAGTGTTCTTCATGATGTACTCTGCATATAAGTTAAATAAGCATGGTGACAATATACAACCTTGACGTACTCCTTTTCCTATTTGGAACCAGTCTTTTGTTCAATGTCCAGTTCTAACTGTTGCTTCCTGACCTGGATACAGGTTTCTCAAGAGGCAGGTCAGGTGGTCTGGTATTCCCATCTCTTTCAGGATTTTCCACAGTTGATTGTGATCCACACAGTCAATGGCTTTGGCATATTCAATGAAGCAGAAATAGATGTTTTTCTGGAACTCTCTTGTTTTCTCCATGATCCAGCGGATGTTGGCAATTTGATCTCTGGTGCCTCTGCCTTTTCTAAAACCTGCTTGAACATCTGGAAGTTCACAGTTCACATATTGCTGAAGCCTGGCTTGGAGAATTTTGAGCATGACTTTGCTAGCGTGTGAGATGAGTGCAATTGTGCGGTAGTTTGAGCATTCTTTGGCATTGCCTTTCTTTGGGATTGGAATGAAGACTGACCTTTTCCAGTCCTGTGGCCACCGCTGAGTTTTCCAAATTTGCTGGCATATTGAGTGCACCACTTTCACAGCATCATCTTTCAGCATTTGAAATAGCTCAACTGGAATTCCATCACCTCCACTAGCTTTGTTCGTAGTGATGCTTTCTTTTTTTTTTTGAGGTTAAAAAAAAATCTTTATTTCAGATAAAGTTATTTCCATAATTAAGGATAAACGAAATGCACTTCCCTGAGTCCATTCTTTCAGGTGACTGATTTCCATGAACACTGACGTTCCTGAGCATCATCTTGAATATTTGCTTACATGTTTGTGGGAAGCTTCTGTAGCCTTTTCTTGGTAGGAATTCCAGTTCTTCTGAATTCCTTCCTTTCCTTCAGATATTCCATTTTGCATTCTTCATAAAAGGCTGGATCTTTATAGTAAGAGGTCAGACAGTCTTTCAGCGCAGAATTTTCTTTCCGGCATTTTACTACCATAAGGACTCTTAGAGTCCTTGCAAGACTTGGTGAAATCTTGAACTTGTTCAGAACATCTCTCTCGGGCCTTTTCGCTCATTATTTTAGGGATCAAAACATCTTTTTCATGTGTCTGAGATGCTGCTCAGATTCTGCCCAGGACACAGATGGTTGAAGTCTGGCCTACACTATCGATCCATGCCTTCTCGTCTTCCTTAGTTTCGCCAGACCTGCTGCGGGGTCGCACACCATGTGCACGCGCAGCCGCCTGGGAGCGTGGGGGGGCGGGGCTGCACGGGGAGGCGGGGTGCCGAGGGGTGGAGCGTGGCCTGCGCAGAGCGAGGCGGCCCCCGCGCCTCTTCCTAGTGATGCTTTCTAAGGCCCACTTGACTTCACATTCGAAGATGTCTGGCTCTAGGTGAGTGATAGATATTCCTTATTCACATTAACCAAAGAAAGCTAGGCTTTTTTGCTAAACAGGCCAAGTAGACATTAGGGTGTAAGTCGTTCTGTTGTGTCCAGCTCTTTGTGACCCCATGGACTATACATTCCATTGGATTCTCCAGGCCAGAATACTGGAGTGGGTAGCCATTCCCTTCTCCAAGGGATCTTCCCAACCCAGGGATCGAACCCAGGTCTCCTGCATTGCAGGCAGATTCTTTACCAGCTGAGCTACCAGAGAAGCCCAAAGTAGACATTAAGGTAGGAAGAATTACTAGAAGGATAGCTCACAATGCTCAGGTAGTAAAGAATCCGCCTGCAATGCAGGAGTCCCCGGTTCCGAATCCTGGTTCGGGAAGATACTTTGGAGAAGGGATAGGCTACCCAATCCAGTATTCTTTGGGCTCCCCTGGTGGCTCAGATGGTAAAGAATCCAGAAAGCAGCATTGACAAATCTGCTTGGATATACTAAAAAAGCCCCCAAATTTATGAAGTAAAAATTCAGAATCAAAACAAGAAAAGGCAAATTCACACTAGTTTTAGGTAATTCTAATGTCAGACTTTATTTTTTGGGGCTCCAAAATCACTGCGGATGCTGATTGCAGCCAGGAAATTAAAAGATGCTTACTCCTTGGAAGGAAAGTTATGACCAACCTAGACAGCATATTAAAAAGCAGAGACATTACTTTGCCAACAAAGGTCCGTCTAGTCAAGGCTATGGTTTTTCCCGTGGTCATGTATGGATGTGAGAGTTGGACTGTGAAGAAAGCTGATCACCAAAGAATTGATGCTTTTGAAGTGTGGTGCTGGAGAAGACTCTTGAGAGTCCCTCGGACTGCAAGGAGATCCAACCAGTCCATCCTAAAGGAGATCAGTCCTGGGTGTTCATTGGAAGGACTGATGCTAAAGCTGAAACTCCAATACTTTGGCCACCTCATGCGACGAGTTGACTCACTGGAAAAGACTCTGATGCTAGGAAGGATTGGGGGCGGGAGGAGAAGGGGACGACAGAGAATGAGATGGCTGGATGGCATGACCAACTCGATGGAGGTGAGTTTGAGTGAACTCCGGGAGTTGGTAATGGACAGGGAGGCCTGGCGTGCTGCGATTCATGGGGTCGCGGAGAGTCAGACACGACTGAACTGACTGAACTTAACTGAATGTATCTCAGTGACTGAGAGCATAAGCAGAGGAAGATAATTAGTAAGGATGTGTGTGTGTGTGTGTGTGTGCACGTGCAGATGCACACGCATGTGTGCTTAATCACTCAGTTGTGTCTGACTCTTTATGACCCTTTGGACTATTGCCCACCAGTCTTCTCTGTCCATGGGATTTTTCAGGCAAGAATACTGGAGTGGGTTGCCATTTTCCTCCTCCAGAGAATCTTCCTGACCCGGGGATCAAACCTGCATCTCCTGTATCTCCTATATTGCAGGCTGATTCTTTACCTGCTGAGCCTTACTTGACTCAATTGACATACATTGAACACTGCATCCAACAATTTCAGTGGAACCTAAAACAAGCCTCAACAATTTTCCAAATATTAAATTCATACAGAGTATTCCTCCAAACACTGTGAAATTAGGCTAGAAATCAGTCATGAAATGATACCTAGAAAATATTTTGGAAACTAAGTGATATAATCAGTATTTGGGAGATACTGGTTCCAGGACTCCTGAAGATACCAAAATCCCCAGACGTCAAGTCCTTTATATAAAATGGCATATTTACACATAACCTATGCACAATGTCCTGTAGACCTACGTCATCTTTAGATTCCTTATAATACCTAATGCAATGTAAATTCTATATAAATAGTTGTAGATACAATATAATGTGAAAGTGAAAGTGTTAGTCGCTCAGTCGTTTCCTACTCTTTGCGACCCCGTGGACTGTAGCCCACCAGGATCCTCTGTCCAAGGAATTCTCCAGGCAAGAATCCTGGAGTGGGTTGCCATTTCCTTCTCCAGCGGATCTTCCCGACCCAGGGATCAAACCTGGGTCTCCTGCATTGCAGGTGGACTCTTTACCATCTGAGCCACCAGTGCAAATGCCAAATAATGTACAGCAAATTCAATGCTTGTTTTTCGGAACTTTTCTGGAATTTTTCTTATTGTTGAATTTTTTTGGTCTTTATTTAATTTGTTACAATGTTGCTTCTGTTTTGTGTTTTGAGTTGTCAATGGGAGAAGGCAATGGCAAGCCACTCCAGTACTCTTGCCTAGAAAATCCCATGGGCGGAGGAGACTGGTAGGCAGCAGTCCATGGGGTCGCTACGAGTCAGACATGACTGAGCGACTTCACTTTCCCTTTTCACTTTCACACATTGGAGAAGGAAATGGCAACCCACTCCAGTGTTCTTGCCTGGAGAATCCCAGGTTGGGGAGCCTGATGGGCTGCTGTCCATGGGGTCACACAGAGTCGGACACGACTGAAGTGACTTAGCAGCAGCAGCAGCAGGGAGGCATGTGGGATCCTAGCTCCACAATCAGAAACTGAACCCACACCCCCTGCATTGGCAGGTGAAGTCTGAACCACTGGACTGCCAGGGAAGTCCCTGTTATTGAATATTTTGGATATTAGGTAGTTTGGATATGCAGAGGTTGAACCTGTGGATATGGCGGGTCAGTTGTATACTTCTAAATAAACTATGGATCAAAGACAAGATCACAAAGGAGATTAGAACTTGTTTGGGTTTTAGAAGGAGAACTAATATCATCATGCTAAACTCAAAACAGAAGTAGTCAAGATGCAGCATGCGTGCGTGCTAAGTTGCTTCAGTTCTGTATGACTCTTTGTAACTCTATTGACTTGTAACTTGCCAGGCTGTTTGTCCATGGGATTCTCCAGGCAAGAACACTAGAGTGGGTTGCTATTCCCTTCTCCAGGGGATCTTCCTGACCCAGGGATCAAACCTGGGTCTCCTGCATTGCAGGCAGGTTCTTTACGGCTGAGGCACTGGGGAAGCTCAGTCAAGACGGTAGCCCAAGGAAATGGAATAGATTCTTTCTTTTTGCTTCTCTTCCTGTTAAAATTTCAGTTTTGTATCTGTGGCACAGGAATGGCATGGCAAGGCTTTTTAAGTGTCTGTTTTATAGTTTGTGTGAATCTCATAGGTCAAATGGTCAACATACAGCAGCTTTCTGGGACAATAGTGATAAGATTGGGATCCCTGAACCCTGTGCCCAGGCAGACTAATTGCTTAGTACCCGCTATTGTATAGATTGTGTATGTTCAGTCGCTCAGTCATGTCTGATTCTTTGTGACGCCATGGACTGTAGCCCTGAAGGGCTGTCCATGGGATTTTCCAGGCAAGAATAGGAGTGGGTTGCCATTTCCTCCTCCAGGGGATCTTTCCAAGCCAGGAATGGAACTCAAGTTTTCTGTCTTCTGCATTGGCAGGTGGGTTCTTTACCACTGCGCCGCCTAGGTGGAGGTAAGTGACATTGCTATCATCCAAAATATCCATTGAAGAGCCTGAGTCCTTTCCTTTTCTCATCCAAGTGAAATGTTACTTTTCCCTGGGAAAACTGTGGCAGATGTTTAGGAGCACTTCACACCACTACTTAACCAAGCACCCTGTGCTGAGCAATTAAGAATCCTGCTGTCTGCTCAAATATGAAGGAAAGGGCCATATAAACAAAGTGAGACAAATTAGACGTTTTTGTGTCCACACTAAGGGTGATGATGGCCCTTTAATGAAAGCATTTTCTTTTGTGCAAACTCAAGAAAATTGTTTCTGAACTGAACTGAACTGAACTGAAGGGAATATTACATGATGAAATAATAATACAATTATGTCCAGAAGTTATGACATGGGAGATGATGCTCTGTGCTTCTTTTCGTACCCCTCTGATGAAGATCACAGCTTTCAATGTCAGAAGCATTAAAGACTTTTCACCTTTAGAAGCTCATGCGGCCAAAAGTCACACTGTGGCTTGAGTTACTGTTCTGAGGGTCCTGGTTTTCTGTTGCAGGTGCCCACAAACTGTCATAGATTAATCACCCAGAGCTAAATCAGGGCATTAAGAAGATGTTGATTCCTCCCATAGCTTTAACCCCCAAGGCAAACTACCAGCCCATCAACTGCAAAACACTGCTGGCTTATATTGGAAATGCAAAATTCTTCCTTGATGTCAGGATGAAGGGGCTTCATTTGTAATATTGTGCTCATAAAACAAACTTCATCCTTTCCCAAGTAATTGGCTTCCTGCTGTCAGGAGCTCTAAAGAGACGTTTGACAGGAGTTCAAATTGGTGTGTTAGTACCTTTCTTATGTGTCTCTTTCCATGCGCTGTTTATATTTCCTCCTGTTAGCATACCCTTCACTTGGTAAAGATGAATTTGGATTTTCAATGTCTTCTTGTACAGGCTTATTTAGTGATTTGTAGTTGCACGGAGTTTTCATGACTTTGTAGCTGTAAAATTCGCAAGTAAGCCAGACCATGTGAAATCCTAAGGTCTTGGAAGTCTGAGTAGCCCCAAACAGCCCCATGTTTTTGACCTTTTCCTGTTCTGTGCTCCTTTGTTAGTTCTGAAAGACTCAGTTGAATTTTGTAAGATGCAGAAGATAGTTCTATTTTCAGTGTCTTGCCCTTTAGCCTATTACAGAGTGCAATATGATTCTTCTTTCAGAGGATGGTTCAGACCTACACTGAATGATTGCTTTTGGGAGAAAAACATCCCAGACCCTAACGTGCTGAGACTGAAGTGGTTCTGGGGCACACATTAATAGGTAACTAAATCAGAATGAAAACATTTCTGAGGATGAATGTCATATTAAAGCAATGAAAGAGTTGCAGAAATTCCTTGGAGTCAGGGCTGATTGGTGAAGTCAGGGCTTAGGGATGCTTTTACTGGAATAATGGGTGGGAGAGAATTCAGAAGCAGGTTTTTGCAATAACATTCCTTTCTCATCCCCACCCACTCCTAAACCATGAGGTGGAATTGCAGTGCTGATGAAATGTTCCTATTAAACTCTATAAAGAGTAAAAACTAGGAAATTCCTGATATCTTCTCGTTATCAGTTAGGAAAGTTTGAATTTAAAATCTGTGGCTGAGGGACTTCCCTAGCAGTAATGGCTAAGAGTCTTAGACTCTTTGCTCCTGACACAGGGGCCCAGGTTTGAACCCTGGGCAAGAAGCCAGATCCCACATGCCACAACTAAAGATGCCAAGAGTTGCAACTAAGGCCTGAGACAGCAAATTAATATAAATAAATAAATATTTAAAAAAATAAAATCTGTGGCTGGAATGCTGATCTTAAATACACTAGCTAAGGTAACAGTTTAGAAGGCAAGACCAAATCCCATAAAAATCAGTTGGGATACTGCTTAACAAAGAGCACACTGGTTTAACCATTGAAAGACCTGGGTTCCAAGCTTAGTTCTTCCATTTCCTTGTCAAATGACTTAATTAAAGCAAGTCACTTGATCATTCTGGGCCTCAGTTTCTTCAAGTGTCTCCTGTAGATTTGGGACAACGTTAAGGAGTGTTAGTCTGTGAGTTATGCCTAGAGTACTGATCAGGCTTGGAATAGCGTGTAAGTAACCAACATATATTTGCTATTTTGAGTATTTAGTAGCATAAAATGAAGGCTTGATATAAACAACTTCACCGGTATGTGCCAGATAATTATTAACTCCACTTGTGAGAATGGAGCCCCAGCTATTGGTGTCAAATTGTGAAAGCAGAAAAGACTTCAGAAGTCACTGGTCCATATTCTTCATTTTACTGGTTACTGCATCCTCTGTTAGAAGAAGCAGATCGCGATATTTAAAAACTGTTGCAGAAAGATGACACCAGGGCTTATGGACACGATCAGGTATCTCAGTGGATGCAGTAGGCTGATATAGTAATGGCACTGATGAATCATGCCTCCCTATATCCACACCCTTGATTAGTTCTTTATCCACATTGACACTCACTTTGTCTATGTGCTTTGCTTTGGCAATAACAAATATGATTCAAGCACAGCCAAAACAAATACTTTTTCGTTAGGGTTTGCCCCATCCCTTGCTGCTTTTGAACACAGCCACTACGTAAAGATGTCTCTTGGCCTGCTGGGGACACATGACCCAGCTGCCAGCCTGCACCATTCACCAGACATGTGAATGAGGCTTAGATTAACCAGCTTCATATGAGCTGATGGATGACCATAAAAACATGAGTGACCTCAGATGAGACCAGAAAAGGAAACAACCGGCTGACCTCAGCCCAAATAGCTGACCCACAGAGTCACAGCAAATAAAATGGTAACTATTTGAGACACTAAATTTGATCCCTGGGTCGGGAAGATCCCCTGGAAAAAGAAATGGCAACCCACTCCCGTATTCTTGCCTGGAGAATCCCATGGACAGAGGAGTCTGATGGCTACAGACCATGGGGTGGCAAAGAGTTGGACATGACTGAGCACACACATGCACACACACAGGATTGAAATACAGCAGTAGATACTTGACACAACAGCAAAAAGATCTCCAATGTGAGAGTAGGGAAGGGAGCTGATGGAAGGAAAGATTTGAAGTGTCTGCAACCATTTTCTTCTTTGAAGTTGGAATCAAAGGTTTGTGTCTAGTTCTTATAGATTCTTGCTTCCTGAATGGACCAGAAAACTCCTCTGGCCCATCTTTCTTGTCAAACAGACAGTTTCTAGGAAAACACAGCTAGAGTTTCCTAATTCTTCTTAGTAAAGCACACTTGCCCTCTTACACTTCCTTCGTCACGATTTTTCCCCTTTGAAATATAATGAAGATCATTTGACCTGTCCTTTGCTCATCGATTCAGCGGGTGGCTGCTAGCAAAGAAATTTCATGAAATATTACCAGAATGAAGAGTTCTTGGGAAAGAGGTAAGAAGATAAGATTTTAAAATGCCTGAGAAAAATAAAACGACTGAGAAAAAAATGTTTTTCAAATGTCCATATAAAACCTGCAACCATCTTGCTTTCAGCCCTAGTTTGAAGCAATAAGAAAAAAAATCCATTTTATCATTGTCGTAGAGTTTCTGATATGTTACCTCTGGTGGTTGCAAGTCAAAACAAAGAGTTAATATAAAACATAGCCCTGAAGACTGCTGTTTTTTGTCAAAAATGACTCTAAAACTGAACAAATATATGAGGCAACTATTTTCTGGTGTTGAATAACAAGGGTATAATCCCCAAGAGAAGGGAGTTCTCTCCACATCGGAGTCCCTGCCCAGGTTGCCAGTTGTAGCCCAGTAAGTTGGGTCCATGCTGAGGCTGGTGGTCCAGTCAACTTGAAGAGGCAGAGATAAGAGCTTGGGATCACTCGAGTGGATGCAAGCTGAAAATCTGATCCAGTCTGAGGAGAGTTCTTGTTAACACCCCAGGCATTCATCTGAGACATCAGAAAGGCCATACCTCAGAAGGCAGGACCATGCATCGTGGTCAGGGCTACTCTGAGTGCATGCTAAGCCACTTCAGTCATGTCTAACTCTTTGCAACCCCATGGGCTGTAGCCCGCCAGGCTCCTATGTCCGTGGGATTTCCCAGGAAGAATACTGGAGTGAGTTGCCATGCCTTCTTCCAGGGGATCTTCCCCACCTAGGGATCGAACCTGAATCTCTTACGTCTCCTGCATTGGCCAGCAGGTTCTCTTACCACCAGTGCCACCCGGGAATCCCAAGGCTACTCTAGACCCAACTTGTGCTGTGCTTAGTTGCTCAGTCATGTCCTACTGTAACCTCATGGACTGTAGCCCACCAGGCTCCTCTGTCCATGGGGATTCTCCAGGCAAGAATACTGGAGTGGTTTGACATGCTTTCCTCCAGGGGATCTTCCCAACCCAGGGGTCAAACCCAAGTCTCCCACCTTGCAGGCGGATTCTTTACCATCTGAGCCACCAGGGAAGCCCAAGAATACTAGAGTGGGTAGCCTATCCCTTCTCCAGGGGATCTTCCCAACCCAGGAATCAAACCGGGGTCTCCTACATTGCAGGCAGATTCTTTACCAGGGAAGCCCAGATCCAACTTACTAAAGCCTAAAAATCCAAGCTTTGATAAGTTCCACAGGTGACACAGAATTTGACAGTTGAGTTCACTAAGTTATAGGAAATGAGAAACAATTAGAGGTTTCCATGGCCTAGAGCAGAGACTTTGCCAACCAAGGTCCATCTAGTCAAGGCTATGGTTTATCCCGTGGTCATGTATGGATGTGAGAGTTGGACTGTGAAGAAAGCTGAGCGCTGAAGAATTGATGCCTTTGAACTGTGGTGCTGGAGAAGACTCTTGAGAGTCCCTTGGACTGCAAGGAGATCCAACCAGTCCATTCTAAAGGAGATCAATCCTGGGTGTTCATTGGAAGGACTGATGCTAAAGCTGAAACTCTAATACTCTGGCCAACTCATGTGATGAGTTGACTCACTGGAAAAGACTCTGATGCTGGGAAGGATTAGGGGCAGGAGGAGAAGGGGACGACAGCGAATGAGATGGCTGGATGGCATCACCGACTCGATGGAGGTGAGTTTGAGTGAACTCCGGGAGTTGGTGATGGACAGGGAGGCCTGGCGTTCTGTGATTCATGGGGTCGCAAAGGGTCGGACACGACTGAGCGACTGAACTGAACTGAACTGATGGCCTAAAACGCAGGCTAACAAGTTTAAATTTGTTAACAGTCATTAACTTGCCTGTCAAAGACATTGCAAGAAGAAAAAAGCTATAAGCTAAACACTGAAACAGATTGGTGTCATTTCAGCAGGAACTCTGAAGAACTCTGGTACCAGAGTCCTTTATGTCTGAGTGCAGAGGAGAATTCAGCGAAAAAAGTGGTAGATAAGAAGAGATTTATCAGAATAGGACGCTTGTGAGATTTACAAGCAGCTGGGTGCAAAATGCCATGCCCAAGAGCTGAGGAGAAGGGGAAGAAGTTCTTTGTCTTTCTTGAATAGATGTCATGCTTCCATCCTCAGCTCCTTCTCTAGGTTGAGCAGGGGAGTTTTCTTGTCCCTACATGGTCAAGTGAGGTTCACAAATTGCTGTTTTTTTCTGTTCAGAGAGCATGTCCTAGGGATCACTAACTTACTGACCTCACTGGGCAGAGTGTGGGTCTCAAGCCACCAGTGTTCACGGGACTGCTCTGGGGCACGTCCCGTGCATCTGTTTCGTGGTTTTGCTGCTAAGCAAGCCTGCTTGGTTTGTGGTTAAGCAAACCTGCTTTCTCGAGTAATTATTAACTTACAGGTGTCTCTCATATTTTTCTACTTATAATCCCCTAGTGGGATTAACTAGTCACCTGCTTTGTGCTTTCATTTTGTCCCTATTAATACAAAAGTAAAAATGTTAGCAAATCAAATCAAGTAATAGCTAGAAAACAGATAATACATCCTGACTGCAATGGGTTTACCCTAGGAAAACAAAGCTTGTTTAACAGTTAAAAACTAATATATGTAATTCACCATGCTAACAAGATAAAGAAGAAAAATCACATGATAATCTCAATAGATAAAGAAAATAACATTTGGCAAAAGTCAACACCCACATATGATGAAATCTCTCAGCAAATCAGTATTAGCAGAGAAGTTTCCAAATTTGATAAAGAACATTTAAAATATATCTACTAAAAATTTCATAGCTAATGATAAAACATGGAATGCTGTTCTCTAGGACTGAGAATATGGCAAGGATGTTTGCTCTCTTCATTTTTCTTCGATATTGTACTGGGAGTTCTCGGAGAAACTAGAGGACAAAGCTAGGAAAGGGACTAAAAGGGATAAAGATTGAGAAGGAAGAGTAAGATGGTCTCTGTTCACGAAAGACATGATAGAAAAACTAAGGAGTCTATAAAAAAACAGGCAAAGAATCAACTAACCTTAACAAATGAACCTATTTGTTAGGATGTCCTCAGGATACAGCCAGGTATAGGGTGGGAACAGAGACACAGACATGGAGAACGAACATGCGGACCCAGACGCGGAGGGCGACGGTGAGGCGATCTGGGAGATCGGCACAGATAGACACGGCCACGTGTCAAACGGAGAGGAGTGGGGCGCTGCTGCACAGCGCAGGGAGCTCAGCTCTGTGCTCCGTAATGACCTGGGCGTGGGGATGGGTGGGGGTCCAAGAGGGAGGAGGCGTATGTATACACAGCTGATTCACTCTGCTGTACAACTAACACAGCATTGTAAAGCAATTATGCAGCTATGCCCCTAAAAAAATAATAAATGAAAAAATAAACAACCTCCAGAGAATCTTACCCAGTGCACAACAGTTAGCAAATATTTACTGAATATGGGTAGAAAATGAATTGTATTATGAACAAAATCCAAAAGGAGTCTTGCTGATAACATAACAATCAAATAATCACAAATAAATGTATAATTTATTAGTTAAAAAATCAACTGTGTGGCTCTGTGTTAGTAACAAATAGATAAAAATAAATATTAAAGATATTTAGGACAGTATCAAAAAGCATAAAATACTTTTAAACATATGTTAACAAAAGACAGGAAGGACTTGTGTATTGAAAGCAGTAAATATTTCCAAGAGAATTTTTTAAAATTTAAAATAAAGAGATATACCATATTTATGGATTGGAAGACTAAATATTGTTCAGATGTTCATTTTCCCTAAATTGAAACACAGAGTCAATGAAATTACAACCAGAATTGCAGAGGTCAGTTTTGTAGAAATTAAGAAGCTGATTCTAACATCTACACAGAAATGCAAAGGATCTAGAATATTCAAAACATTCTTAAAAAAGGAAAACAAGATCAAAGGACTTATACTATCTGATTTCATGACCTTTTATAAATGCTACAGTAATCAAGACAATATGGAATTGTGATAAGGGTAGGCATATAATCAATGGAAGAAACAGAGAACTTGGAAATAGACCTGGATGTGTTCATTTTGACAAAAGCAAGAAGATCATTTAATAGGGAAGGGATAATCTTCAACAAATGTACTGGAACGACATATGAGAAAAAAATAAACCACAGCCCCTACTCCGTACCATACAGAAAAATTCATTTAGAAATAAATTACCACTGGGTGACTTAATCAGTCTACAGAAGTTTAAAGATCAATATAAGATGCAATTACTGGGTCTTGTAACAAGTCGGATCTTGGGAAGATTTGCACTGCTCTTAGTTAGGGTTGTCATGATCTAACAAGTTATCTGATACACTTAACACCCCCCAACAGATCAATGACAAGAAATTTAAAAAGTCCATCTGGAAAAGGGAAAGTCACACACAGAGACCACTGTCCATAGCACATAAGCATATCCTGTTTGCCAAAAGATGCAAGGACTCCCTAAGCTGCTGAGATGTGTGTTCCTGTGCTGGCCAGGATGGACTTCCTGGATCCTGGTCACAGGTCTTTTTTCTCTGTGACCACATCTGACCTGGGCATTGGGGTGATATTACAGGAACTTTACCTTTTTTTGTTGTTGTTGTTAAATTAAGAATTCAGGAACCTCAGTCCTTTGTTTGCCAGGTAGTAGTTTAGTATTTGCATTTGATCAACTCCATAATCAAAGGTGGAGACAGTGCTCAAATTTACTCCCAACCTAGGGATTTCTGTCTCCTAGCAACAGCCCTGAATGTTCCGTTCATGCCCTTAACCCTCAGCTTAAATGACTTCTACCTGGGCCTCTCCAGGGTCGTTCAGAACAACGTCTTAGGGTGGGAGTCACAGCTAATATATGCTTCTCTGCTCCCAAATTACATCTCCAGGGATGGATTTTTGCCGTGAGGTGAGTTTAATTTTTCCTAACTTGGATCTTCCAGACTTAAGGGGAATTTAAGAGGGACAGGGGCGCCTGAAGGCTCTGTGAGACCTCAATATTATCTTCCTGATTATATTTGCCAATGATTTTTTTTTTTTTTGCACTAACTTTAGTTTGGTACAAATATTTTTGCTTTTTTCTTTTTAACCCTGAAGACTTGCTGAGATTGCCAACTTTCAGCCTTCTCGGATTATTGGCCTCAGCCAGAAATGGAACTGCTTTAGTGATACTATATTTTCTTCCCTTTCTGCCCTCAGAGGGACTACGTTCAAGTGGAGACTATCCTTTTTAAAAATGAACGTAGCCAAGCCCTTCCAACCTCTGACCTATCGTATGGCTTTGATAGACACATGATCTGAATCCCAAAGTACAAGTCACGACTTACCAGAAGCTGGGCAAATGCACAGTAAGATTGCAGGATAATCTCTTGATTTAGCATATAAATAAGTCTCCATGGATCTCCTCCCTGGGTGCCCTCAGCAAATTATCCATTTTAGAGTCTGTTCCTGACAATTCCTTTTCTAATATTGGAATTTGTTATGATTGTTTTGGAGACAACAGAAATTACAGCCGCTAATTTTTTTTGGACATAAAAGGGGAAGCTGCTGTTATCCTTAAATGAAACGTTCAGTGGAAGATCAGACATGGTTGGATCTAAGTGCTCAGAGCCATTTCAGTTTTTTTTTTTTAATGTTGACCTCAAACTCAGGCCAACACTCCCAACCTGGTGGCTCACATCCAATTTACATTTAGCAACTTCAGAGGGAAAAGTCCCTTTCTTAGTAACTATTGCTACAATCCTGGAGCTGATGCTCAGTGGCCTTCATTGGCCTGAGTTGGGAAACATCCATTTACTTGAGTCAATCTCTGTAGCTGGGAGGATGGGATATTTTAATTTGGCTAAATGTGGGTCACGTGGCCATCCTAGCATCAAGGGTAGGGGCATCTATCATATCCTATTCACATGGACTGATTTAGCAAAGAGGTAGTTTCTCAAAGAAGATTGGATGCTGAGCAGGCAAAAACAATGAATGTCCAACGTGCGCTGATAGGTCAGTATTGAAACTGACTCAAGAAACCAGTTTTGTTACATGTGGTTGCACTGAGTCTTGTATATTATTCAATGCATGTGTGCATGCTAAGTCACTTCAGTCGTGTCAGACTCTGCGATGCTATGGACTGTAACCCACCAGGCTCCTCTGTTCATGGGATTATCTAGGCAAGAGTACTGGAGTGGGTTGCCATGCCCTCCTCCAGAGGATATTTCAGACCGAGGGATTGAACCCACGTCTCTTATGTCTCCTGTATTTGGCAGGTAGGTTCTTCACCACTGGAGCCACCTGGGAAGCCCATATTATTTAATAAGTATCACTTTTTGCAGAAGTCTTACACAAACTACAAGTTCCAAGGATGTTACGATCCTTTAGCCAGTCTTCTGGTTTAGAATTCAGATGATATAATGTGATAAGAATTATGCATTCTTGGGTGATGGGACCTTTACAACTGTTTCAAAATATTCATGAGTCCCTGTCATGTGGTCAGCAAGGGACTGGGCACTGGAACACAAATTTAATGAAGATATAATTAATATTCCTGGAAGGAATCATAACTGGAGGTAAGAAATATACCTTTAAGTAAATAAATCATAGTGTGATCTGCAAGTGTCTATAACACAGGATTCAATTGTCTTTTGAAACCCTACAAAATGGTAGGCACTGGGCTTTTTGCTCTTTCCACATTTTCTTACTTAAGTCTCAGGGCAAGCCCTCAAAGCAAGCATTTCTCTCTAAGGACATAGAGGTTTGCAGAGATAGTCTTTTGTATGTGGTCATTCAGCTGGGATGTAGCAGGGGCCTTTGGGAACTCTATTTTGGAATATTATATTCCTCAATATTTGAGAGTCAATGCAGGAGTCTCAGGAGATGTGGGTTTGATCCCTGGATCAGGAAGATCCCCTGGAGCAGGGAATGGCAACTCACTCCAGTATTCTTGCCTGGAGAATCCCATGGACAGAGAAGTCTGGCAGGCTACAGTCCATGGGGTCACGAAGAGTCAGATGTGACTGAAGCGACTAAGCACGATGCACTTAGTGACTAGAACGCCACCACCATGTAGATTGCAGCGGCAGCTGAAGTGGTCTCCTTGCTCCCTGTCTCTCTCTAATTCATCCTGCTACCAGATGTATTCTGAGGTAGGCAGAAGTTGTGTACCATATCATATTGCCTTGATCATTTATTTGGCAAATATTGTGCCTGATCATGCTTTAAAGCTTCCAATAAAACAATCCTTTACTTTAAACACTTTAAAAATTATTCATTTTTAATTGGAGGGTAATTGCTTTACAATATTGTGTTGGTTTCCGCCATACATCAACATGAATCAGCCATAGGTATACACAGGTCCACTCCCTCTTGAACCTCCCTCCTTCTTCCCTCCCCTTCCCACCTGTGTAGGTTGTCAGGGAGCACTGGATTTGGCTCCCTGTGTGAGCAAATTCCCACTGGTCATCTATTTCACATATGGTAACAGATACGTTTCCATGCTACTCTCTCAATCCACCCGACCCTCTCCTTCCCCCACTGGGTCCACAAGTCTGTTCTTTGTGTCCGTGTCTCCACTGCTGCCCTGCAAACAGGTTCATCAGTGCCATCTCTCTAGATTCTGTATATATGCATTAATATATGATATTTGATTTTCTCTTTCTGACTTACTTCACTCTGTATAATAGGCTCTAGGTTCATCCACTTCATTAGGACTGACTCAAATGCATTCCTTTTTATAGATGAGTAACAACATTCCACTGTGTATATGTACCACAGATTCTTGATCCGTTCATCTGTCGATGGATATCTAGGTTGCTTCCATGTCCTAGCCACTGTAAACAGTGCTTCAATCAACACTGAAGTGCATGGGTCTTTTTCAATTACGGTTTCCTTAGAGACTTCCCTGTAGTTCAAACAGTAAACAATCTGCCTGCAATGCAGGAGACCAGGGTTCGACCTCTGGGTTGGGAAGATTCTCTGGAGAAGGGAATGACAATCCACTCCAGTATTCTTGCCTGGAGAATCCCACAGGCAGGGAAGCCTGGTGGGCTACAGTCCATGGGGTTGCAAAAAGTCGGACATGACTGAACAACTAACACACACAGGGTGTATGCCCAGTAGCTAGGAATAAAACTACCACCATATGACAAAACAATTGTTTACAAGCATTTCACCAGTGATCAGAAAAGCAATCATTTAACATGATTCATCGCACAGTAGTCCCCCCTGTGAATCTGTGGTTTCACCTGGTTTCAGTTACCTATGGTCAATTGAGGTCTGAAAATAGTAAATAGAAAATTCCAGAAATAAACACTTCCTAGTTTTTTTTTTTTTTTTTAATTTCATGCTGTTCTGAGTAGGATAATAAAATCTTGTGCCATTCTGCTCCATCCCACCCAGGACGAGAATCATCCTCTGTCTACTGTATCCTGCCCCTGAGTCATCTAGAAGCCACCGTGTTATCAGATAGACTATAGTCAGTATCACAGAGCTGTGTTCACGCAACCCTCATTTTATTTAATAATGGTTCCAAACTGCCAGAGTAGTGATGCTGATAATTTGAATATGCGAAAGAGAAGCCACAGCGCGCTTCCTTTAAGTGGAAAGGTGAAAGATGCTCCACTTAATAAGAAACAAAAAATTGTATGCTGAGGTTGCTAACATCTATGGTATTAATAAATTTTCTTTCCATAAAGTTGTGAAAAAAGAAAAAGAAATTTGTGCTAGTTTTGCTGTTGTGCCTCAAATTGCAAAAGCTATGGCCACAGTGCATGAGAAATGCTTAGTGAGCATGAAAAACGCATTAAATTTGTACAGTAAGATATTTAGATGGGGGAGGAGAAGGACAGGGAGGGAGAGAGAAATAGCATTCACATAACCTTTATTGTGGTGTTGTTAAAGTTGTTATATTTTATTAATTATTACTGTTAATCTCTTACTATGCCTGATTTATAAGTTAAACTTTATCATAGATATATGATGGTGTGGTTTAGTTGCTGAGTTGTGTCCAACTCTTTGTGACACCGTCGACTCTCTGTATATCTTTCCTTTTCTCCTTTGCCTTTTGCTTCTCTTGTTTTCATAGCTATTTGTAAGGCCTCCTCAGACAACCGTTTTGCTTTTTTGCATTTCTTTTTCTTGGGAATGGTCTTGATCACTGCCTCCTGTACAATGTCATGAACCTCTGTCAATAGTTCTTCAGTTCTGTCTATCAGATCTAATCCATTGAATCTATTTGTCACTTCCACAATGTAACCATAAGGGATTTGATTTAGGTCATATCTGAATGGTCTAGTGGTTTTCCTTACTTTCTTGTATTTAAGTCTGAATTTGGCAATCATGGTTCATGATCTGAGCCATGGTCAGCTCCTGGTTTGTTTTTGCTGACTGTATAGCACTTCTCCATCTTTGCCTGCAAAGAATATAATCAATTTGATTCTGGTATTGACCATCTGGTGATGGCCATGTGTAGAGTCTTCTCTTGTGTTGTTGGAAGAGGGTGTTTGCTATGACCAGTGTGTTCTCTTGGCAAAACTCTATTAGCCTTTGCCCTGCTTCATTCTGTACTCCAAGGCAAATTTCCTGGCTATTCCAGTTATTTCTTGACTTCCTACTTTTGCATTCCAGTCCCCTATAGTGAAAAGGACATCTTTTTTGGGTGTTAGTTCTAGAAGGTCTTGTAGGTCTTCATAGAACCATTCAACTTTAGCTTCTTCAGCATTACTGGTCAGGGCATAGATTTGGATTACCGTGATATTGAGTGGTTTGCCTAGGAAGCGAACAGAGATCATTCTGTAGTTTATGTGATTGCACCCAAGTATTGTATTTTGGACTCTTTTGTTGACTATGATGGCTACTCCATTTCTTCTAAGGGATTCCTGCCCACAATAGTAGATATAATGGTCATCTGAGTTAAATTCATCCATCTCAGTCCATCTTAGTTTGCTGATTCCTAGAATGTTGATGTTCACTCTTGTCATCTCCTGTTTGATCACTTCCAATTTGCCTTGATTCATGGAGCTAACATTCCAAGTTCCTATGCATTATTGCTCTTTACAGAATTGAACTTTGCTTCTATCACTGGTCACATTCGCAACTGGGTGTTGTTTTTGCTTTGGCTCCATCTCTTCATTCTTTCTAGAGTTATTTCTCCACTGATCTCCAGTAGCATATTGGGCACCTACTGACCTGGGGAATTCATCTTTCAGTGGCCTATCTTTTTGCTTTTTCATACTGTTCATGGGGTTCTAAAGGCAAGAATACTGAAGTGGCTTGCATTCCCTTCTCCAGTGGACCACATTTTGTCAGAACTCTCCACCATGACCTGTCTGTCTTGGGTGGCCCTACATGACATGGCTCATAGTTTCATTGAGTTAGACAAGGCTGTAGTCTATGTGATCAGGTTGGTTAGTTTCCTATGATTGTGGTTTTCGAAAGGCAAAGGATATAAGGAAAGATATATCCATTTGAATGCAGAGTTCCAAAGAACAGCAGGGAGAGATAAGAAAGCCTTCCTCAGTAATCAGTGCAAAGAAATAGAGGAAAACAATAGAATGGGAAAGACTAGAGATCTCTTCAAGAAAATTAGAGATACCAAGGGAAATTTTCATGCAAAGATGGGCACAATAAAGGACAAAAATGATATGGCCCTAACAGAAGCAGAAGATATTAAGAAGAGGTGGCAGAATACATAGAAGAACTGTACAAAAGAGATCTTCATGACCCAGATAATCACTATGGTGTGATCAGTCACCTAGAGCCAGACATCCTGGAATGCCAAGTCGAGTGGGCCTTAGGAAACATCACTATGAACAAAGCTAGTGGAGGTGATGGAATTCCAGTTGAGCTATTTCAAATCCTAAAAGATGATGCTGTGAAAGTGCTGCACTCAATATGCCAGCAAATTTGGAAAACTCAGCAGTGGCCACAGGACTGGAAAAGGTCTGTTTTCATTCCAATCCCAAAGAAAGGCAATGCTAAAGAATGATCAAACTACCACACAATTGCACTCATCTCACACGCTAGTATAAGTTCAGTTCAGTTCAGTTCAGTCACTCAGTCATGTCCGACTCTTTGCAACCCCATGAATCACAGCACGCCAGGCCTCCCTGTCCATCACCAACTCCTGGAGTTCACTCAAACTCATGTCCACAGAGTCGGTGATGCCATCCAGCATTCTCTGTCGTCCCTTCTCCTCCCGCCCCCAATTCCTCCCAGCATCAGAGTTTTTTCCAATGAGTCAACTTGTCGCATGAGGTGGCCAACATATTACAGTTTCAGTTTTAGCATCAGTCCTTCCAAAGAACAGCCAGGATTGACCTCCTCTGGAATGGAGTGGTTGGATCTCCTTGTAGTCCAAGGGACTCTCAAGAGTCTTCTCCAGCACCACAGTTCAAAAGCATCAATTCTTCGGTGATCAGCTTTCTTCACAGTCCAACTCTCACATCCATACATGACCACGGGAAAAACCATAGCCTTGACTAGACGGACCTTGGTTGGCAAAGTAATGTCTCTGCTTTTTATATGCTATCTAGGTTGGTCATGACTTTCCTTCCAAGGAGTAAGTGTTTTTTAATTTCATGGCTGCAGTCAGCATCCACAGTGATTTTGGAGCCCCCAAAAATAAAGTCTGACACTGTTTCCACTGTTTCCCCATCTATTTGCCATGAATGATGGGACCAGATGCCATGATCTTTGTTTTCTGAATGTTGAGCTTCAAGTCAACCTTTTCACTCTCTTCTTTCACTTTCTCAAGAGGCTTTTGAGTTCCTCTTCACTTTCTGCCATAAGGGTGGTGACATCTGCATATCTGAGGTTATTGATATTTCTCCTGGAAATCTTGATTCCAGCTTGTGCTTCTTCCAGCCCAGTGTTCCTCATGATGTACTCTGCATATAAGTTAAATAAGCAGGGTGACAATATACAACCTTGACGTACTCCTTTTCCTATTTGGAATCAGTCTGTTGTTCCATGTCCAGTTCTAACTGTTGCTTCCTGACCTGCGTGGATCACAAAGCTTTTGACTGTGTGGATCACATGCTAGTACAGTCATGCTCAAAATTCTCCAAGCCAGCCTTCAGCAATAAGTGAACCATGAACTTCCAGATGTTCAAGCTGGATTTAGAAGAGGCAGAGTAACCAGAGATCAAATTGTCAACGTCTGCTGGATCATCGAAAAAGCGAGAGTTCCAGAAAAACATTTATTTCTGCTTTATTGACTATGCCAAAGTGTTTGTGTGGATCACAACAAACTGTGAAAAATTCTTAAACAGATGGGGATAACAGACCACCTGACCTGCCTCCTGAGAAATCTGTATTCAGGTCAAGAAGCAACAGTTAGAACTGGACATGGAACACAGTCTGGTTCCAAATCAGGAAAGGAGTTCATCAAGGCTGTATATTGTCACCCTGCTTATCTAATTTATATGCAGAGTACATCATAAGAAATGCTGGACTGGATGAAGCACAAGCTGGAGTCAAGATTGCTGGGAGAAATATTAATAACTTCAGATGTGCAGATGACTCCACACTTATGGCAGAAAGTGAAGAAGAACTAGAGTCTCTTGATGAAAGTGAAAGAAGAGAGTGAAAAATTTGACTTCAAACTCAACATTTAGAAAACTAAGATCATGGCATCTGGTCCCATCCTTTCATGGCAAATAGATGGAGAAAAGTGATAGACTTTAATTTGGGGGGCTCCAAAATCACTGGAGATGATGACTGCAGCCATGAAATTAAAAGATGCTTGCTCCTTGGAAGAAAAGCTATGACCAATCTAGACAGCATATTAAAAAACAGAGACATTACTTTACTAACAGAAATCTGTCTAGTGAAAGCTATGGTTTTTCCAGTAGTCATGTATGGATGTGAGAGTTGGACTATAAAGATAGCTGAGCACCGAAGAATTGATGCTTTTAAACTGTGGTGTTGGAGAAGACTCTTGAGAGTCCCTTGGGGTACAAGGAGATCCAACCAGTCCATCCTAAAGGAGATCAGTCCTGAATATTCATTGGAAGGACTGATGCTGAAGCTGAAACTCCAATACTTTGGCCACTTGATATGAAGAACTGACTCATTGGAAAAGACCCTGATGCTGGGAAAGACTGAAGGCAGAAGAAGAAGGGGATGACAGAGGGTGAGATGGTTGGATGGCATCACTGACTTGATGGACGTGAGTCTGAGTAAACTCCAGGAGTTGGTGATGGACAGGGAGGCCTGGCGTGCTGCAGTCCATGGGGTCGCAAAGAGTTGGACACGACTGAGCAACTGAACAGAACTGAACTGAGGCTCTACGCATAGCCGAAAACTTAGGACTGTCTTGATTTCAGGCACCCGGGATGTTGGAGCAATCCACTCCAGTATTCTTGCCTGGAGAATCCCGTAGATAGAGGAGCCTGATGGGCTACAGGAAGGTTGCACAAAGTTGGGCACGACTGAACAACTAACACACACAGTAATAGATTACATAGCATTGTTGATATGTGTTCAAGGTTGCTGCTATTTCCCCACAAATGTCCGTGTTTTCTCACTGCTCCTTTAAAAGTATCTAAACTCTTGAGCTAACATCAAGGCTCTCCTCAGCTGTGCCACCCATTCAAGCTTGTTCTCCTAAAGCCATCCACTCCAGCCAACCAGTATACTCAGTGCCCCCTGAAGGCTTTGGTGCCTGCCTCTGTCTACAGTCTGTAACAATACTCCCAGGTTCTCTGCATCCCTGGTGGTTCTGGCTGACTGTGTGATTTTACCTGTCAAGTCTGCGATCTCTTCCTGGTTGCATTTAATATAACTTTCTCCACGTTATCTGGCACTATGTCTTCTCTGAACTCTGATGGTTTACTTTGTAATGTTTAACTATTTTCTTGTCCAGGTAGCTCAGTGGTCAAGAATCTGCCTGCTATGCTGGAGACACAGATTTGATCCCTGGGTCAGGAAGATCCCCTGGAGAAGGAAATGGCAACCCACTCCAGTATTTTTGCTTGGGAAATCCCATGGGCAGAGGAGCCTGGCGGGCTACAGTCAACGGGGTAGCAAGAGTTGTACATGACTTAGTGACTAAACAACAGCAACATTTTCTTCTACAAGACTGTGAGCTTTATTGTCTCACTGATACTTGATCAAATATCTGTTGATAAAGGACCTCAGAGCGTTCTGATTACTGTTGGTCATAGGCTTTATTATAGGGTAGGAATAGAAAGACTTACGTAAGAGGAAGAGAGATGAAGTTTACATAAGACAGATGAAAAGTTGCTTCTCAATCCATATTCTTTTATTCTTCTCTTGCTTAGGAACATTGTTGAGTAGGAGGCGGTTTTCCTTCCTGTAGGGTAGTGAGAACGCAAAGTATGGCCCTTGAGTCAGTGACCAAAGTCAAGTACCAAAGTCAATTTCTCTGGCTCATTGGGGGATTAAGGTATCCCTGAACCCAAAAGGTAAACAATTTTCCATTATTCATTGATTTAATTTCCTTCATGTTGTTGTTGTTTAGTCCCTAAGTCGTGGTGACTTGTGATCCCATGAACTGTGGCCTGCCAGGTTTCTCTGTCCATGGAAATTTCCAACCAAGAATATTGGAGTGGGTATTCCTTCTCCAAGGGATCTTCCTGACCCAGGGATACAACCCTTGTCTCCGACACTGGCAGGCAAATTCCTTACCTCTGAGCCACCAGCGATACCCTAGTGTCCTCATAGAATCAGACTAATAAAATCAGCAATTTAAAACCTAGTTTTATCCACTATTTAAAGATTACATAATTTTGATAATATCATTATTAACATAATGATCCTATAGGAAACTTTTCTTTAAGTGAAGATTATGTCATTCAGTCTTTTATGTTAAGGGGAGTTTGTGATTAGTGTTGCTATGCTACAGAGTTTCCCTGTGATTTTCTCTAGGTTAAAAGTATTTAAAAGTTGATAAATATCATTTGTTTTTAGACTATGCTTGAAGACAGTATTTTGGCTGAATTCAGGGATGAATTATTTTCCTGAAAATCATTTTCAAAAAAGGACCAGCAATTTACTGATAACTTTTCTTATAAATGACTGTGCAGTACCTAATAACAAACTGATTATGCAGTGGGGTAACAGGAATGGGAGATAATGAATCTTCTTCCGAGAGCACTGAGAACAGTGACTCTCAGTCCGGGGGGGCTCACACTGCTGAAGAATAACTTTAGTGTTTTCAAGGTATGATTTTTAAAACAGGAAGAAAAAAAAAAACAACACAGCTGTTAGGTTGATTTGTTTTCTCTCCAACAGTCTTCATAGCTTCAATTTCTAGAAGTTGCTGCTTGAAGATAGAAACATTGCACTTGATAATGTTTTGCTCATTCGTCTCCGGAATGTTTGTTCAGTTGAGAAATGAAAATGGGTCTCAGTGTAGTACACAGAGTGATTTGTTCTAAATGGCATGGAAACTGTTTCTGGGCCACAGAGGTGTTCGTGCAAGCTTCTATAAAAGTTGATGCTTTTTCTGACGTGTAGACACCTTGATCTAGCCAAATATTCCTATTAGGAACTCTCCCCTTAAACATATGTCATTGGTTTTGTGTAACAGTAAAAGGGAAATGTGCAAAACTGTTTCAAAAGCCCAGGCACTAATTTGAATTAGGGGCAGTTTCCCCCCATGTTTATGGTGAAAGTGACTTTAGCTTACATATAGCGTGTTTTAGTGTGCCAGGGATACTGGTGTTATTTGTTCAGCAAAAAAGAAAGCCTTCTATTAAAATGATTGGCATGCAGACCTATTTCACAGGTCTGGTTTCCTGGCATTTGGTGGTGGGGGCAGAACTCTAGCACGTCTGTCTGGTGCTTTTGTTTCAGGAACAAAAGCGAACACAGTAGGGGGTCCACCCAAATCCTCCACCTTCATCACTTTTAAAACCAAACTGAGCAAGAGGACCAAGTGGCCGCTTTATTCACATTTTGCTCTTCCCGTGGTGGTGGTGGGCCCCCTGGTCTCACTGCTTACTTTGATCCACGTTTGCCCCCAGTAGAGATCAAAACTACATTTTACGGACTCAGAGTCTGGCAATATGCTGGCAAATGGGAAAACAAGCAACATAAAGCAAATTTCTGCCATGATGTTTTTTAATATTGAGACAGGTTTTTATCTAACAGAGTCAACAGAATGGAATGTGAGAGTACCATGGAGCTCAAGGCTGTAAACACGGCTTCCAGATGACATATCCCTAGGGGCACAGATCATACAGTTTCTATATTATTCAGCGTGTCACTCTATGGTCACAGAACTGATTTTTGTCTCAGAAAATGTCTCTTTCTTGAAACTCCAGCTGTCCTTCATTCATGAAGCAGTGTTTTAATAAGGTAGTTGTTTACTAGGAAGTGAAGCTAACACTAATAATGAATCACTGACAATATAGCACATTTCTTATCATAGATGGTCTCCTTGCTGCCAAACAGCTGGAGGAAAAGTGGGGAAAACGCAATCAAGCATTTAAGCATCATAGCTGGATGTTTTCAAACATTAAGTGGCCAGATGTTTATCATTGTGGAGGTAATGTGTATGATTGCCTGCCTTCTAAAATATTTTATCTGGGTCTTTTGATGTTCGGTAGATAGAGTCATGGACTATTCTTCATTTTCAGGATGCTGAGCAGTGTTTCTGATCGTGAATGGCAACAATAATGCTGAAGACTGTCGAGAGCCGGGCCTGGCAGGGACTGTGTGAGAGACCTGGACCGTGGTTAAATGGGTCCCTCTCCTGGCGAAAGTGCATGAAAGCATGTGCCTTTTAAAAGGCACGGGTTGAATCGGTTTTCAGTCTTCCAGTAAGGTGCATCTAGGAATTAGGAAGTTGGGTAAAGAGATCAGGTCCTCTTTTTTTCCTCAAGACCCAAAGGCAGAATAACCAGATGCCTCACTGAAATACCCAGTTCTAAGATAGAAAGCACACTGTCAAAATATCATTGAAGATACTGGCTTACAAGAAATCTAGTCTCACTAAACTGAAAGGGGGTTGTATCCTTCTTCAGATTAATGCCTCATCTGAATTTTAAAAAGCAAACTTTAAAAAATCTAAAACACAGCACAATCTTGTTGTCTATCTATTATATGTATAATATAATATCTATTATATGTATAATAGTTCACCTCTGCTAATCCCAAACTCCCAGTCCTTCTAGAGTCAATATCTCATGATAAACCATAATGGAAAAAAATATTTTAAAAAAACATCTATATGTGTATAACAGTCACTTTATAACAGCAGAGACTGGCACAACACTGTAAACCAACTACACTGCAATTAAAAAAATAAAATTATAAAAAATAAAACAAAGCTCTTTCTCTTTTCAGAATCTCAGAGTACCTGATGAAAATCAACCCATGCTCCCCGCTGTACTTCTCTATCGGTTGCTGGTACTTGTAATTAGGCTCATTGCCAAATGCTCCACTAAATTAAAACCCCTGGAAATTAATTATCTCATCAAAGGTGGCTCAGTTTCAGAACTGGGTTCACGGATCCTGGTGCTAAGACAAGTGAAACTCCTTCTTAAGAGTGATAGAAAAAAAAAATGTCATTTACTGACATGTCTCTGCAGGAATCAATAACATTACAGTACATGTAGGAACCAAGAATAGCCTGGGCATATTAATAACTCAGCCTGCTCACTGATTTTATTCAAGATGACTGGTTAAAGAACACTCTGCCTTGATGACAGCTCCATGGCACGAGGAACAATGTCATCATTACCATGTGGGGCTGTTTAGCATTTAGAACACTTCACACATAAAGGGAACCTCACACAGGCCTGTTGTGCTTTAGACAGATGGTTTAATGTTTCTTTAGCCTTCAGCCTATCAGGCCACCCGTGGCTTTCTTCAGCCAAAGGCTTTTTAAAAATAATTGGTCTATAGCAATTTTCTAACAAGACTGACTGCAATATATTTCCTTAAATCTTTTTCTTACCCTTAACCACCCCTTACAGTGGTTTGTCGTTGACAAACCTCCCTGACTGACACTGAGTCTTCATGTATAAGCAATTACTGACATAAAAGCAGAGGAAGGGGTGGAAGTTTCGCCATTAATGGTTTCTTGGCTGGGGAAAAGCTATTCAGAAATGATTACTTTGGAAAACCGTGCTTTTCTGATTAGACACCGCCTGGTTCTGAAGAAGCTGTTCCCCTACAATCTCTCAATACAGGAAATGATAACCCAGTACAGACGGATAACCGTGGGTGGGGAAGAATACATATATGCATTTGTTTCAAAATGGTGAAGCAGAATAGAAACTGTGCCTCTGTCCTATGACTATGCGTGCTCAAGAAGGAATAAAGAGGCTGCGGCTCCCCTGCTCCGACTGTCAAAGTGAGACTCCGGCACACTGGCAAAGCAAAAAGGGTGCATTTTTATAGTGTAAACTTCTGTAGGAATCTGTGACCTACTCCACTGCCCTGGCCACTATTCAGCTCCCCAGGCCCAGCTTTTTCAAGGGAACAAGACCCGGAGGCCAGGAGACTGTGGATTGGCTCTGGTGGAGGCTTATTTGCATATTTTTCTCTCTGCAGTCTCCCTGGTAGGGTTCAGAAGAAGCATGCTTGGGCCCAGGGCAGAGAAAAACCATTATATAGCAGAAGAGGGTTTAGTGATCAGAAGTATTTAAGAGGGCAAGTGTCTCCTGACTGTGTGCTCAGAAGGGCGGGTGAGGCCCAAGAATGTCTCACTGCAGGTTCAGATACCCCGCTGACACTTTACTCAGGGGTGGACTGGAGTCCCTGCTGCTTCTGTGGCTGCTGCTGGTGTCAGGGTATTGAACGGAAGCTGTCAATTTCTACGCCTGTAAGGAAGAAGTCCCCAGCACTTTCATCAGTGTTCTGTGTGACCACGTCCTGTTTAATTCCCAGCGCTAGGTACCGGGCCGGTTCCGCCTAATTAACAGCTCGCTGCGCACTCCAGTGTTCTTGCCTGGAGAATCCCAGGGACGGGGGAGCCTGGTGGGCTTCCGTCTATGGGGTCACACAGAGTCGGACACGACTGAAGTGACTTAGCAGCAGCAGCAGCAGCGCTTGGGCTACAGGCTGACCGTCGGGGACACAGGCCTGGACCGAGAGCGGCTGTGCGGCCAGGCCCCTCAGTGCGTGCTGGCCTTCGACGTGGTCAGCTCCTCCCAGAAGCAGTTCCGACTGGTGCATGTGGAGGTGAGGGACATCAACGATCACGTGCCACGCTTCCCCCGGGCCCAGATTCCCGTGGAAGTGTCCGAGGGCGCGGCGGTGGGCACGCTCATCCCCCTGGAGGTGCCGGTGGACGGGGACGTGGGCGCCAACGGGCTGCAAAGCGTGCGCCTGGCCGAGCCTCACAGCCCCTTCCGTGTGGAGCTGCAGACGCGCGCGGACGGTGCCCAGTGCGCCGACCTGGTGCTGTTGCAGGAGCTGGACCGCTAAAGCCAGGCCAGCTACAGCCTGGGGCTGCTGGCCCAGGACGGCGGCCGCCCGCCGCGCTCCGCCACGGCCTCCCTCAGCGTGCGCGTGCTGGACGCCAACGACCACAGCCCGGCCTTCCCGCAGGGCGCCGTGGCCGAGGTGGAGCTGGCGGAGGACGCGCCCGTGGGCTCGCTCCTGCTAGACCTGGACGCGGCGGACCCCGACGAGGGCCCCAACGGCGACGTGGTGTTCGCCTTCGGGGCCCGCACCCCGCCGCCTCTTCCGCCTGGACCCGCGTTCCGGCCGCCTCACCCTGGCGGGGCCCGTAGACTACGAGCGCCAGGACACTTACGAACTGGACGTGCGGGCGCAGGACCGCGGCCCCGGGCCCCGCGCCGCCACCTGCAAGGTCATCGTGCGCCTCCGCGACGTCAATGACAACGCTCCGGACATCTCCATCACCCCGCTGGCCGCCCCGGGCGCGCCTGCTGCCTCGCCCTTCGCCGCCGCCGCTCTTGGGGGGCCGGAGGCGACCTCGTCTACTGGGCCTGGGACGCCGGAGGCGGGCGCCGTCTCGCTGGTGCCGGAGGGGGCGGCCCGCGAGAGCCTGGTGGCGCTGGTCAGCACCTCGGACAGGGACTCGGGCGCCAACGGGCAGGTGCGCTGCGCCCTCTACGGGCACGAGCACTTCCGGCTGCAGCCGGCCTACGCGGGCAGCTACCTGGTGGTGACCGCGGCGTCCCTGGACCGCGAGCGCATCTCCGAGTACAACCTGACGCTGGTGGCCGAGGACCGCGGCGCGCCCCCGCTGCGCACAGTGCGGCCCTACACGGTGAGCGTGGGCGACGAGAACGACAACGCGCCGCTCTTCACGCGGCCGGTCTACGAGGTGTCGGTGCGCGAGAACAACCCGCCCGGGGCCTACTTGGCCACGGTGGCCGCCAGGGACCCGGACCTGGGCCGCAACGGCCAGGTCACCTACCGGCTGCTGGAGGCCGAGGTGGGCCGGGCTGGGGGCGCCGGGGCCACCTACGTCTCTGGGGACCCCGTCACGGGGCGGCTGCGCGCACGACAGAGTTTTAACCTCGAGGAACTGGCCAGGCTGCAGCTAGGGCCGGAGGCGCTGGACGGCGGCTCGCCGCCGCTACGAGGCCAGACCACGGCGGGGCTGCAGATGCAGGGCCAGGACGAGCGCGCGCCCTGGATGGTGACCCCGCGGCTCGTCGATGGCTCAGCCCTGCTGCCTCTGCCCTGGGACGCGCCCCTGGGCTCCCTGGCGACCCGACAGCAGGCTAGGGACGCGGACAAAGGCCTTGACGCGCAGCTGACTTACCTCCGGCTTCGCAGCGACGGCTGCCCCGGGGGAGCTATCGTTCAGCGCCGGCGGTCCCCGCAGCCCGCCGGCCCGCTGACGGCGGTCGTCGCGGCGCTGGACGAAGGCCGGCTGGCCCTGCGGCGCTCGGGCGCGGTGCTCTCGGTACCCGCGCTTCCTGCACCACCTGGCGGACAAATGGTGCTGGTGCCACTGCCAGCGCCGCCGCTGAACCGGGAAGGGGCGCGCAGAGCGGCTCCCTGAGCTCTCCGTGGCGGTGGTCGGGTTTTCGGCCAGCCCCTGCGGCCTTCTCCTGGTGGCCGTGGTCACCGTGACTTGGTCCTGCCCGGGCCGCGGAGGAGGAAGCTTTGGGAGCGCGGGCGGAGCTGGCCAGGCTGCTCCAAGTCGCAGAGGGTCAGGGGCTGTGACTCTGGGGGCTTCGGCCTGAGCTGCTTGGTGGAGACACCGCCGCTTTCCGTTTCCTCAGAGCCCCAATCCCCCCGCCGCCCCCCGAGAGGGCGAGTCTGCAGAAACTTCCCAGTCCGGAGACAGCGGGGTGTCCTTACACTCCTCACCTCAGAAGGGGAGCGTGATCCCGTGGGCTTGGATAGCGCACCCCCAACTCTCTTAGTGCCATCGTTAACCTTTAGATTTTCACCCTGGAAGCTTTGTGAAGATTCAGTGCCTGATCAGGTTTGGGACTTCAAGTGGTTGACTTTTGGGGATTTGTTAATTATTTTCTTTGAGAGGAAAAGTTCTACACAGATGAGGGCAGCAGAAGGCCTGATGGTCGTGTGTTCCTGAAGCCCATGTCTGTTCCTACTGTTTTGGCCCCTGGTAACTGACTTGTGAGTCCAGCTTGAGTCCTTTCCGTCAGGGTTTAAGTGGTGTCTTCCCGTAGCAATTCAGGGCTTCCCTCAGATGGTAAAGAATCTGCCTGCAGTGCAGGAGATCCCTGGGTTTGATCCCTGGGTTAGGAAGATCCCCTGGAGAAGGGAATGACTATCCACTCCAGTGGAGAATTCTTTGGACTGAGGAGCCTGGCGGGCATGGGGTCACAAGGACTCACACAGGACTGAGCGACTAACACGTTCACTTTCCTGCAGCACTTTAGATGACGGATGCTGCGCTTGCTGTCAGTTCTGATATCTAAGGGTGAAATATTATTAGCTGCTGCTCTCACCCTTCTTTTTAATCAGGGTTCAGTCTCAGGTCCTTTTCATCCCCCATCCTGATGGGGAGAGGATAAATCTGCTGCAAGTTTAAGGTAATTGCAGAATATTTATCATTGTCTCTAAGCCATGGGTTTGACGTTTTGTACATTTTTATGGATAACAGAGTAATTCTTTTCTTTTCACTTCCAGGGCACATTCAAATCCAGATGAATTTAGTGTCAGAGATAGTGGAAAAGGAGACAGTGAAACGAATGACAGCAGTTCTGATATCAGTAGAGAGGACTTCAAGAAAGTGCCTTTTGGAATGATTGCAAAGCAAGAGGGTAAGTTCATTCCTGTGACTTTGAAGCTCTTGTTTTCAAAGTCGTGATGCTGTATGCTTCAATGAATTATGTAATAAAAGAAGGAAACAAAGGGGTCTCTACTGTACATTCATGGATAAGATGATGCTGATAGATCACAGGGTAAAGAATCCGCCTGCAATGCAGGAGACTCAGGTCCGGTCCCTAGGTTGGGAAGATCCCAGAAGGAGGAAACAGCAACCTGCTCCAGTATTCTTTCCTGGAAAATTTCATGGACAGAGGAGCTTGGTGGGCTACAGTCCATGGGGTCCCAAAGAGTCAGACACGACAGTATGTGCTGGATGGCTGGATGCTGAATAAAGCTAGTATTTTAAATCATTGACTATATAGCTGTTTCTATGTAATAAATACTTTGCAATTATTGGCTTATTTCAGTTCAGTTCAATCGCTCAGTTGTGTCTGACTCTTTGTGACCCCATGGACTGCAGCACACCAGGCCTCCCTGTCCATCACCAACTCCTGGAGCTTACTCAAACTCATGTCCATCTCCATTGAGTCTGTGATGCCATCCAACCATCTCATCCTCTGTTGTCTCCTTCTCCTCCCACCTTCAGTCTTTCCCAGCATCAGGGTCTTTTCCAGTGAGTCAGTTCTTTGCATCAGGTGGCCAAAGCATTGGAGTTTCAGCTTCAGCATCAGTCCTTCCAATGAACACCCAGGATTGATCTCCTTTAGGATGGACTGGTTGGATCTCCTTGCAGTCCAAGGGACTCTCAAGAGTCTTCTCCAACACCACAGTTCAAGAGCATCAGTTCTTCAGTGCTCAGCTTTTTTATAGTCCAGCTCTCACATCCACACATGACTTTTGCAAAAACCATAACCTTGACTAGATGGACCTTTGTTGGCAAAGTAATGTCTCTGCTTTTTAATATGCTTTCTACGTTGGTCTTAGCTTTTCTTCCAAGGAGCAAGTGTCTTTTAATTTCATGGCTGCAGTCACCATCTGCAGTGATTTTGGAGCCCCCAAAAATAAAGTCAGCCACTGTTTCCCCATCTATTTGCTGTGAAGTGATGGGGCCGGACGCCATGATCTTAGTTTTCTGAATGTTGAGTTTTAAGCCAACTTTTTCACTCTCCTTTATTAAGCCCATTTTGCATAAAATGTTCCCTTGGTATCTCTAATTTTCCTGAAGAGATCTCTAGTCTTTTCCATTCTATTGTTTTCCTCTACTTCTTTGCATTGATCACTGAGGAAGGCTTTCTTATCTTTCCTTGCTATTCTTTGGAACTCTGCATTCAAATGGGTATATCTTTCCATTTCCCCTTTGCTTTTCACTTCCCTTCTTTTCACAGCTATTTGTAAGGCCTCCTCAGACAGCCATTTTGCTTTTTCGCATTTCTTTTCTTGAGGATGGTCTTGATTCCTATCTCCTGTACAATGTCACAAACCTCCGTCCATAGTTCATCAGGCACTCTGTCTGTCAAATTTGGAAAACTCAGCAGTAGCCACAAGACTGGAAAAGGTCAGTCTTCATTCCAATCCCAAAGAAAGGCAATGCCAAAGAATGCTCAAACTACCGCACAATTGCACTCATCTCACACGCTAGCAAAGTAATTATCAAAATTCTCCAAGCCAGGCTTCAGCAATACGTGAACTATGAACTTCCAGATGTTCAAGCTGGTTTTAGAAAAGGCAGAGGAACCAAAGATCAAATTGCCAACATTCTATTTCTGCTTTATTGACTATGCCAAAGCCTTTGACTGTGTGGATCACAATAAACTGTGGAAAATTCTGAAAGAGATGGGACTACCTCGTGAGAAATCTCTATGCAGGTCAGGAAACAACAGTTAGAAATGGACATGGAACAACAGACTGGTTCCAAATAGGAAAAGGCATCAAGGCTGTTTATTGTCACCCTGCTTATTTAACTCATATGCAGAGTACATCATGAGAAACGCTGGGCTGGAGGAAGCACAAGCTGGAATCAAGATTGCCAGGATAAATATCAATAACCTCAGATATGCAGATGATACCACCCTTATGGCAGAAAGTGAAGAACTAAAGAGCCTGTTGATGAAAGTGAAAGAGGAGAGTGAAAAAGTTGGCTTAAAGCTCAACATTCAGAAAACAAAGATCATGGCATCCAGTCCCATCACTTCATGGCAAATAGATGGGGAAACAGTGGAAACAGTGGCCGACTTCATTTTTCTGGGCTCCAAAATCACTGCAGAGGGTGATTGCAGCCTTGAAATAAAAAGACGCTTACTCCTTGGAAGGAAAGTTATGACCAATGTCGACAGCATATTAAAAAGCAGAGACATTACTTTGCCAACAAAGGTCCATCTAGTCAAGGCTATGGTTTTTCCACTGGTCATGCATGGATGTGAGAGTTGGACTATAAAGAAAGCTGAGCACCAAAGAATTGATGCTTTTGAAATGTGGTGTTGGAGAAGACTCTTGAGAGTCCCTTGGACTGCAAGGAGATTCAACCAGTCCATTCTAAAGGAGATCAGTCCTGGGTGTTCATTGGAAGGACTGATGCTGAAGCTGAAACTCCAGTACTTTGGCCACCTGATGTGAGGTACTGACTCATTGGAAAAGACCCTGATGCTGGGAAGGATTGAGGGCAGGAGGAGAAGGGGACGACAGAGAATGAGATGGTTGGATGGCATCATCGACTCAATGGACATGGGTTTGTGTGGACTCCGGAACTTGGTGATGGACAGGGAGGCCTGGCGTGCTGTGATTCATGGGGTCACAAAGAGTCGGACACAACTGAGCGACTGAACTGAACTGACTTTCACTCTCCTCTTTCACTTTCATCAAGAGGCTCTTTAGTTCTTCTTCACTTTCTGCCATAAGGGTGGAGTCATCTGCATTTCTGAGGTTATTGATATTTTCCCCAGCAATCTTGGTTCCAGCTTGTGCTTCCTTCAGCCCAACGTTTCTCGTGATGTACGCTGCATATAAGTTAAATAAGCAGGGTGACAATATACAGCCTTGATGTAATCCTTTTCCTATTTGGAACCAGTCTGTTGTTCCATGTCCAGTTCTAACTGTTGCTTCCTGACCTGCATATAGATTGACTTATTTATTCCCCATAATAAATCCAGTGAGGTAGGAAATGGAGGCATAGAATGTTTAAGTAGCTCACCTAAGTGTTAGAGTTAAGATCTTAGGCCAGGAATTCTGGCTCTATGTTTCCTGCTCTTAATCACCCTAGTAAACTCCCTCTGGGCTTCCCTGGTGGCTCAGAGGTTAAAGCGTCTGCCTCCAATGCGGGAGACCCGGGTTCGATCCCTGGGTCGGGAAGATCCCCTGGAGAAGGAAACGGTAACCCACTCCAGTTTTCTTGCCTGGAAAATCCCATGGACGGAGAAACCTGGTAGGCTACAGTCCACGGGGTCGCAAAGAGTCGGACATGACTGAGCGACGGAACAGAACAAACAGAATAGAAACTCCCTCTATCAATGCAATGGATGAAAATACTGGAAAAGTAGAATATTGTGATTATTAATGCTAAAGTAACTTAGTGTCGCAGCACTAAGAGTAACTTCCTCCATGTGGGCATTCCTGAGAAGAATAGGATATGAATAGATAAATTTTGTATAGGCCAGTTTGTCCTTTACTGGGAACATATGGAAATGGAGTGTATATATATATATATATGTACTTAATATTTCCTTTTTAATTTTATTCATCTTTTGGGGGGAGGGATTGGTTTTGTCTAGCTTTGCTCTGGTTAGAGAATTCTTCACCAACCCAACCTGATGCTATTCAGTCCATCTCCTGTAGTGATTAGGTCAAAATCTCTGTAATGATGTCTGGTTCTGGAATGGTAGCTTCTGTAGGGAGAGGCATAGTCAATTTTGAGATGTTTCTATTAGTCTCCACAAAAGTGGGCCTTGGATGTTTAGTCCCTCGAAGCACATGCTGCGCTCTTGAAGATGAGTCCTGATGGTGTGTCCTATTGATTCCAGTGCCTCTTCACCATCATGGATATTTTTACCCGCCCTGTGGTTAGTTCCTTCAACTTTATTTTTTTTTTAAACATGATATGGCGTTTAAAAATATCTGCATCCTGGTCCCCTTCTGAATATTCCCTAGTTTGTATGTCTCTTTCCTAAAATGAGGCACTTAGAGTTGAACACAGAACCAGCTATACTCCTGACCTCCAAATTCACATACCTACTTGCTCCCTCCACATTCATTTCCATGTGCCACATGTTTAAAACTGAACTCTTGATTTCAAACCCATTCTTCCTCTCATGTTTGTCTTTCAGGAAATGACATCTCTATTCACTTAGTTGCTTGCTCTGGTCAAAATCCTTGGTGTCATTCTTGATTTGCATCTTCCCACAAAGTTCCAATCTAGCAGCAAACCTTATTGGAATCACTTTGAAACTATATCGTCAACCAAAGACCTTCTGACTATGGTCACTGTTGCTGCCCTATCTAGGGCACTAACATTTCTTGCTTGGATGACTGCAGTAGTCTTCAGACTGGCCTCTCTGCCTCCACGCTTAGTCCGCTCTCCCTACAGAAACTAGAGTGATTCTCTTACTTCGTGATCAGATCATGTTAATCGACTCTCCAAAGATTTCTCACTTGTCTAAAATTCCTATTATGGTTTCTCATTATGACTGCTGGGTCACAAACTAGTCCCAAATGTGGCAGTTTACAACAGTCATTTTATTAGGCCTATGGATTCTCTGGGCTATTTTGGACAAGACAGTCTGTGCCTGCTCCAGCGTCTGAGGGCTTAGCTGAGAAGGTGTGATGGCTGGGAGCTGGAATCATCTGAAGGCGTATTTAGTCATGTCTCTGAAGTGTGAACTAGCATGACTACAAGTTTAGGACTGCAGGCTTGGAGGTGGGAAGAGGGTGGCTTGATTCCTCTCAGAGCATGGTAGCCTTGGAAAGTCACATGCAAGGTTATGATTGCAAACATGAATGTTCCACTGAACAAGACAGAGACACATCTTCTATTTCTTAACCAGCCTCAGAAAACATAGTCATTTCCATTATATTCTACTGGTCTAAGCAATCTTAAGCCCACTCGGATTTAAAGGAAGGAGACAGAGGCCACACCTCTACATTGAAAAGTTACAAAAGAATTTTGGGGCCATGTTTGTAAACAAGCCACACTTGGCCCCAAAAGTTCTGTGTTACCTGACTCCCAAGTTGCTTCTCCCATCTGATTTCTCACCACGCTTCCCCTTGATGATTTAAGTCTTTTCTATTGACTTCCTTGTTTTTTGGAACTGACCACGTATGTCTCTGTTTCAGAGGTGTGCTGCTCCCTCTGCCTGGTAAGCTCTTTCTCTAGATACCTGTATTGTTTGCTTTCTTCCTTCATTTAGTTCTTTGCTCAAATATCCATCTTCTCAAGCAAGTCTTCCTGACTGCAGGTTGCCTCTAGCCACCGTCACTGTCGCTTTCTTCCCTGCTTCATTTTCCTTCATAGCATGATATTATTTTATATTACTTGTTTATTATTTTTTTCTTTTCCATGTCGAGTCACTGGCATCAAATATGTACTAAATTTTATTTTATTTTTTACTGAATGAATGGTTGAATGAAGATGTGACTTAACCAGAATGCACACTGCAACTGTATGACTATTTCATATGATACTATCACATTTTATGTGAAGGTAAAATAATATTTGTATTTTTACAAGTTCCATTGTACTGCTTTATTTTGTGGAACATGTTCATGTCATCTTAAAACTTGAAGACGTTACAGTAAATTTATCTTTCTGGATCATTTATTGGGAAATTAGCCTTTTCCCAAAAAAACCTTATTCCTAGAACTCCTACTGTTTATTCACTATTTAGGAAATTAACAGCTTATGCTTGCCTTAACTCAGTTTCCTCTACGTGGTAATACGCAGGCTCTCTGAATCCATGAGAGCTCAAGCATGCAGCTTTAGCAAACAATAATGTGATCAGGGCAATGCATTCAATCTGAGAAGATTCCATTTCTCGGTAATAACAATCATATTTCCTCTTACCAATATGCACCAGCTGCATTTCAGTTGTTTGCTGAGGGTTTAAATAAGACTTACTGTGTGCCAGAAACTGTTCTCAATGCCTTGCAAGTATTAACTCACTTAATCCTCATAATAATGCTATGAAGCAGATAATGTCAATTAACCCCCATTTCACACATGGGGAAACTGAGGAAAAGTCTTATTGGAGTAATTTGATTATGGCCGTCTAGCTATAAGGGGTAGAGCTGGGTTTCCAAATCTGGAAGTCTGGCTCTGGCTTTTAATGTTCTTCTGTCTTTTCAGAAAGGGCTTTAAACACTTCTTTTATGGGTCTGCTGAAGATTTAGGACTGATTTACATTCCTGAGGATGTTTCTTTCTTTGACTTTAAATGAGATGTTCTGATTTATGACTTGGTTCCTACTCCATCTCTCTGCTGCATTTTCTCGTAAAACTTTTATGGGAGTGTTGATAGAATGACTTGTGGGTGATGGTAAGATAATTGAATTAGACGTGATAGTTGGAGATCAGAAGTTTAGTGAAGCTATTTTTTTGTTTCTTTCTGCATCTCACTTTTAATCGCTAACATAGAGGATGAATGGGTTAACCTGATCATCTTCAGAAATTTCATTTTAGACTAATTTTAACCATTCCTCCCCTCAAACCTGTATCAGAGAGTCCCACAGAGTATTTATTAACAAGTTACTTGCTTGGGGTTTAATTTCCATTTCGTTTCCTCAGTACACCAGTAGGTGGAGATACAAGTCATTGGTATAAAATCCTGAGGAGGAAAAAGAAAGAAGCAACCAGAAAACCAGCCTCTGGGTATCTGAATGCCATTTGTGTTTTCAAGTATATTGCTATGTGTGTGCATGTGCTAAGTCGCTCCAGTTGTGTCCGACTCTTTTGTGACCTCTGGACTGCAGCCTGCCAGGCCCCTCTGTCAGTGGGATTTCCCAGGCACGAATACTGGAGTGGGTTGCCATTTCCTCCTCCAGGGAATCTTCCCAATTCAGGGATCAAGCCTGTGTCTTCTATTTGGCAAGTGATTCTTCACTACTAGTGCCAGTAGCAGCATTCTGATTATTTAAAACATTTAGAGCTATTTCATTTTGTATTTCCAAGTTGTTCCAGATTGTTCAGGACCAAAAGCATATGAGCATTCTGAAAGATTAATATAGGCATCTCAAGGCATCAAGACTCTTTCATCACATCATGAAAACAGCTACAGGCTTACTTGCTTCAAATACCCTTTGCCTTCACATTTCCCAGATGAGAAATATGAGTTTCCAACCAGAACACTCAGAACTCAAAGGATGTTATTTTCAAGCTCATGCCTCCCCAAGTGAAGGGCCGCCAAGTGTGTATGACAGAGTTCAGAACCACAGGCCAGCATGCCACCTCCCCAACTTCTCAGGCAGAATGATGGATGAAATCATCCTGTAGAGGATGAATCACCTTCACACACCTCAGAAACAGCCACTTCTTTCTGAAATGCTGCAACTCATAGAGACAGTTGCATTTGGGGAATATACACATTTATGTTTCTGTCAAGTATTTATAAGCCAAGTTGCCCGTACGAGCCTCCTGGTTTTGATAGATGTTTCCCTAAATTATATGAACAGTCAATGTCAGAGGACATGGGGATTTTATATAATCCAGGCTATTTTACCAAAGAGTTCTAGATGTAGTCTTTTTATGGCTACAAATATAATAAGTGAACCTATATTTTACTTTCTAGGGGCATTTATGAATGTTAACAAAATATTTACCTAGCTGTTCATGTACATTTGATTGTTTACAGTTCTATTGGGTACATAACTTAACTCTGAATAACTTTAGGCTGAATGAAGAATCTGGACCAACAACTGTAACCAGAGGCCCAGTAGGAAGAAAAAAGAAGTTGTGTATAGTACCACTGGGGTTGTTGTTCAGTCACTAAATCGTGTCTAACTCTTTGAGACCCCATGGACTGCAGCACGCCAGGCTTCCCTGTCCTTCAATATCTCCTGGAGCTTGCTCAAACTCATGTCCATTGAGTCAGTGATGCCATCCAACCATCTCACCCTCTGACAACGCCTTCTCCTCCTGCCCTCGATCTTGCCCAGCATCAGGGTCTTTTCCAGTGAGTTGGCTCTTCGCATCAGGTGGCCAAAGTGGTGGGGGAACCCAGGTCATTTCTCTAGCCTGACGTCTGAGAGAGTTGCCTGGTGCTTAGTGGGTAGAGCAGCGGCCGATTCTGGTCATTGGTGAAAACCAACACAGGTGGCTGGGATGGTGTCCTGTTGGGCACTCGGTTCATTCACAGCAGCAGCTCCATCAGACGCAGGGCTACAGGGAACAGGGGTGGCAGGAGCAAGTCTTAAGGCCTCAGTCATCTGGGCTAGAGCTCCCAGTAGGATTCCTCCCTTCACTGTGAATGAGAAGCTAGGCGGACCGTGAGACAGAAGACCAAGGGAAAAGAGAGGTCAGATCCCCAGTGCAGTGACTGACAGGCTCCATGAACAGCTGACGAGGTCCAGGGGCGGCACGGCTGGGTGATGGGATGGAAGGATCTGGGCTGTACCTTGTTCGCTCCGGGATTGGCTCAGACCATGGGGATAACAGAGTCTTTGCAAGGGCAGGCCACTAGTGTCTCCCCAAACAGCCTGAATTCATCAAGATCTGACCAGCATGGGCCGTCCACCCAGTTCAATAATCACTTGCCACAAGTGGCCCCTGAAATTTAAACGAGTTAAAATTCAATACGATGAAGAATTCAGTTCCTTGGTCATATTAGCCACATGTGGCCAATGGCTATTGTACTGGGCGGAGAAGCTAGACAGCAATTATCCCAGCCTCACAGTTCCGATGGGTCTAGGAGAGCCAGGCTGGCCGTGTTGAGGGCAGACAGCGACTCAGCGTCCCTGCTTGGCACATTTACAGGGTGGCTGGGGTCTCCGCAGTTCTCCACGCTTGCCCGGTTCATGACAGTCAGTCTTTTATTGGCTCATAGAAGTATCCAAAGTGGATCAACACACTCTATTATTTATTATAAGATGTTTGAAAAATGTCTAGTAGCAAGAACTCCTGGGAATTCCCTGGATGTCCAGTGCTCAGGACTCCAGGGCTTCCAATGCCAGGGCGAGGCAATCCCTGGTTGGGGAACTAAGATCCCAGAAGTCTTGGTGGCTTGATCTTTATTTATTTATATTTTTTAAAGACTTTTTTTTTATGTGGATCATTTTTAAAGTCTTTGTTGAATTTGTTATAATGTTGTTTCTGTTTTATGTTTAATTTTTTTTTTTTTGGCCACAAGGCTTATGGGATCTTAGCTTCCCAACCAGGGATTGAACTTCCCGTCCACACTAGAAGGGCAAGTCTTAAATGGACCACCAGGGAAATCCCTTGATCTTAAAAAAAATAAAAAGAGTTCCCAAGGCTACAAGATTTTCTGTAGGTCTGGAGAATTTCTAAAGGTTCCTCTGCTATTCTAGCCAGAACCTTAAATTTATAGTCCTCGCATTCAGTCCTGTAACCTTAGAGGTTTTGCAGCAATGGTCATGATAAAATCAGCTTGCTCTTATTTCTAAACTTTCCTGAGAAATGATTCAGCTATTTTCATGATCAGTAATTCATTCTCTAGCTACACTCAGGGAAGAAGCTAGTAAATCCTTTAACTCCTTTGACTGCTGGCCTCCCTTGGAAAATCATTGCTGTAGGAATCCCTTTCCAGGTCCTGTGATGTTTTCAGAGTCAGTTGTTGCTGTTGTTCAGTGACTCAGTTGTGTCTGTCTGACTCTTTGCATCCCCATGGACTGCAGCACGCCAGGCTTCCCTGTCCTTCCCTATCTCCTGGAGTTTACTCAAACTCATGTCCATGGAGTCAATGATGCCATCCAACCTCTGTCATTCATCCTCTGTCGTCCCCTTCTCCTCCTGCCCTCAGTCTTTCCCAGCATCAGGGTCTTTTCCAGTGAGTCAGCTCTTTGCATCAGGTGGCCACAGTATTGGAGCTTCACCTTCAGCATCAGTCCTTCCAATGAATGTTCAGAGTTGATTTCCTTTAGGATCGACAGAGTCAGTATGTGGTCCCAAGTATCAGCTTTCCGGTGCTCCAGGTCCCAGGGACAGTGAAGCAAATATGAATGAATGTACCTAGAATTATGTGAGACCTGCCCTCAAAGCGAAATCCACTTGCATCTTTTGGTCTACGTTAAATAATATTTCAACTCATTAGGGTAATTTGTTATATAAATGAGTTCTGTGGGAAACATTATTTAGAAGCTGAGAATCTAAGATTTCCCCTCAAATTTATAAACATAAGATTAGATGTTCTTGTTTTTCTCAAAACCAGTTCATATGCATTTGTGATGTTAGCTTCTACCTTAATTTTATGATTCCTTGGACAATTAATAATTCCTGAATCCTTCCTGTTTATGACTGCATCCTCAGTGAGACACTGCAGTGGGCAACATTTATCAAACGCTCTTATACAAGACTTTGTTCTAACTGCTTTACATGAATCATTGTATTTATACTCCATAATTATCTGAGGAGGTAGTTATGTTAGCATTCCTGACCTACAGATGAGGAAATGGAAGTTTAGAGAGAATGAATTGTCCGAGGTCAAGTAGTCTGTGAAATAAGTATGACATAACATTAAAATACATGAATTTTAGGTTTACAGCTGAGTGGATTTTTTATGTACACACTCATGTTACTGCCAACCAGATCAAGGAATAGAACATTTCTAGCTTCCTTGATGGAGCTTTTTGTGCACATTCCCAGGCAATAACTCTTCCCAGAGTAACTTCTATTCACACCTCTTTCACCATCTGAGTGTTTCCTGTATTTGAACTTTGTATAAACGAACAGTACAGCATATCCTCTTTGGTGCCTGGCTCACTGTTCTGTCTATGAGCTTCACCCATGCTGTTCATTCTGCCTCACTTCTGTGCAGTTATTTCATTTATGAATTTGCCAAAATTTATCTACCCTACAGTTGATGGACATTAGGATGAGTTCAAGTTTTGGCTTTTGTAAATTCATTTCTACATATTTTGGTGGATGTAACACTCCCTTCTGTGTGCCATATACCCAGGTGATAATATGCTGTCCTTCAGTACCACTGCTGGGCATGTATCCAGAGAAACCCATGATTCTAAAAGGTACATGAACCCCAGTGCTCATAGCAGTGCTATTCATAATAGCTGAGGCATAGAAACAACCTAAATGTCCATTGACAGAGGGATGGATAAAGAAGATGTGGTATACAATGGAATACTACTCAGCCATACAAAAGAATGAAATAATGTCATTTGCAGCAACATGGGTGGACCTAGAGATGATTATACGCAGAGAAGTAAGTCAGAAGAGACTAAAATCCTATGATGCCACTTATATGTGGAGTTTAAAAAAGATACAAATGAATTTATTTACAAAGCAGAAACACACTCGCAGACACAGAAAACAAACTTATGGTTACCAAAGGGGATGGCAAGGGCAGGGGAAGATAAATGAGGAGTTTGGGATTAATGGATACACACTACTATATGCAAATAGATGAACCACAGGGTCTCCTGGATAGCACAGGACATTACACTCAGTATCGTATAACAACCTATAATGGAAAAGAATCTGAAAAAGAATATGCATATGTATATAATTGCTCAGTCGTGTCTGGCTCTTTGTGATCCCACGGACTGTAGCCCACCAGGCTCCTCTGTCTATGGGATTCTCCAGGCACAAACACTGAAGTGGGTTGCCATTTCCTTCTCCAGGGGGTCTTACCCACCCAGGGATCAAACTCGAGTCCCACATTTCAGTCAGCTCTTTTTATTGTCTGAGCCAACAGGGAAGCCCATGTAAGTATGAACGCATACACATACACACATATAACTGAATCACTTAGCTGTATACTTGAAACTAACACAACGTTGTAAATTAACTATACTTCAGTTAAAATACAATTTTTAAAAACTGAAAAATGGGTGATGGATCTAGAATATGATTGTCAAATTTTCTGACTTCACTGCTGCTCATTGTACACCAGCCACTACATCAAAACAGGTGACACCGGCTGAGTGGTCTCTGTGATGTGCCAGACACTCTACGAAGCTCTGTTTTTCTAAGCAGGCTCTTGATAAAATTGAGAACTTTTTGCATGCTTAACTAATAACCACAGGGGAAGCTTTGTATTTGTTTAACAAATAAGCTAATCTTTTAAATGATCATCAACTAGCTGATGTATTACAATGTATGTGAAACATTTAGTAGCTTCCATCCATCTGTAAAGACCATCATAATATCCACCTTTGACAGACTTCTTTTGCTCGTGGAAATGTATACAGTAAAAGTAGAGGTAGCAATTGATTATGAATATACTTGTGTCCTGTAATTAGCCAAGGAAGAAACAAATCCATAGGAGACTACCAATTTTCATAGTCTACACAGGCACAGGAATTGATTGCAGACTTGAATTTGCTGAATAAAAAGTGAAGCTAGCTAATCTCAATTTGTATCTCATCGAGTAAATGTCAGCTATTGATTTCTGTGGCTGACTCCTGATGAGGCCACGTGTCTGTCATGCTGTGAAGGCAGCCCAGCACAATCACTGTGCAGTTTAATTAGGTGTGGGCTAGTCATTTCACTTGCTTGAGGAAGATGAAATATTTAGCTGTAGTGGCAGGAAAAACTTCAGCCAGCTGCCTGTCCTATAACCCTCTTTCAGACTCTTATTCATCTCAATTCATGTCCATTGATTCTTATTGTTGGAAGTTATACAGAGGAGCCCTTTTCTAATGTGATGTTGGAAGACAGAGCTAAAACCGACTTTACAGGCTACCTGCATTCTCCCAAGCTTTCTTGAACTCTTGACAATGCCGTGTTACATGGTAGGGTAATGACTTGACCTGTGCTTTACAGAACAGGTTTCCACAATGTGCCTGCTTTTCTTAAAGAGTAATCCACGCTGCCTTGCTCAGACAGATTTCTATAGGATTTGACAAGTTGTGATGCCTTCTGACCTGGCGTAACACAGAATATGTAATCTTGTCCTGTACTCCAATGATGTAAAAAGTAACCAAAAGGAACAGTGAACATCATGCCTTCTTTATCAAAAGAAATATTAGAACCTCTTTGGTTTTGGTCTTCTCCCCTAAAATGGGGATAACAGTACCTACTTTATAGGCATTTATAGCTAAAAGAGATCGTACGTATACGATGCTTAGAGCAGCATTTTGCCCATAGTTAGCACTTAAAAAATATTTATTATGACCATCAGAAACATTTTTTATTTCCCTCTTGCCTTGTTTAAATTGATGTCAATAGTTTGTTATTCCAAATATTCTTTTACTTGTTTTCCTTTCTGTTGGTGCAATTCACTTTTTACATCTCTCTTGGTTGGCTATTATTTTTTTAAAACTAACTTTTCAAGTACACAAACAATATTAAAGTCCCCTGGGGATTGCAGTTTCTTTGACAGTGGTATAAGCCTCTGATTTACCAAAAAAACCCCCAAAACAATGGTTTAGCAGAAACATTTTTTACAGTAGCTCTTCTAACATTAGCTTTCCTGATGGTTCAGATGGTAAAGAATCCACTTGCCAATGCAGAAGATGCAAGTTTGATCCCTGGGTCGGGAAGATCCCCTGGAGAAGGAAATGGCAACCCACTCCAGTATTCTTGCCTGGAAAATTCCATGGACAAAGGAGCCTGGCGGGTTACAGTTCATGGGATCACAAAGAGTCGGGCACAACTGAGCAACTAACCCTTCCACTTTTCTAAAGGTAGATTAGTCGATCATTTTGTTTTATGGCTATATTTCAAGGCAGCAGTGAACTTGACAGGCATGTGAGGGCATTTACATGCAAAGGTTAGACTCTAGTAATAATAAGTTCACTCCTTCTTTAGTTCAAGAATTCTCTGGAAAACACACAGAGATTTGGTGGCCCATGGTCTCCTGCTTTGGTGAATGGTAATGTGCCATTTAACTGAAACTGTAGGCCACCCAATCTGCGCCTGGTGCCCTCCCATCAGCCTGGGTGCTATCATGACTCCCTGCAAAGAGGTCTAAAGTGATAACAAGGCGGGTGATCAGCTTCTTGGTCAGGCCAGTGTAGCTGGGGAGGTGACTGAGAGACATCTATAAGTCATAAGAGAGAGACTTCCAGAAAGGGTGCGGCCTGAAGGTATTTTCTTTCCAACCTGGAGCCAAGAAAACCTCTGGAACTTCTTCCGTGTAAGGCCCAGAAGGCAGTTACAGACATTCACAGATCTTCTGGTAGACATATTGGGTTGGCCAAAAAGTCCTTTCAGGTTGTTACATAACATCTTACAGGAAAACCTGAATGAACTTGGCCAACTCATATTTTATAGAAGGCGTGTGCTCTAGTCCAGCTTCCCCAGTGGCTCAGCAGGTAGAGAACTCACCTGCCAACGCAGAAGACGAAATAGACTCAGGTTAGAGTCCTGGTTCGGGAAGACCCCCTGGAGAAGGAAATGGCAGCCAATTCCAGTATTCTTGCCTGGAAAATCCCATGGACAAAGGAGCCTGGCAGGCTACAGTCCATGAGGTGGCGGAAGAGTCAAACATGACTTAGACAACAACAGCAACGTGGTCTAGTCCATGCTTAGTTTTTCGTTCTATTTCCTGCCACCTTCCTGCTTGTGTTCCCTATCTCGGTGGTCTGCCTGCCCTTAAATGGAGATGGGACAGCCATGTAGACAATATCCCAAGCCCTGGTCCCAGGCCAGGAGCCTGGCCTACCTTTCAACTGGCCCTGAGGCTATATTACACCTCTGTGCGTGCTTAATCACTTTAGTTGGGTCCGACTCTTTGCGACCCTATGGGCTGTAACCTGCTAGGCTCATCTGTCCATGGGCTTCTCCAGGCAAGAATACTGAAGTGGATGGGATCTTCCTGTCCCAGTGACTGAATCTGCAACTCTTACGTCTCCTGCATTGGCAAGTGGGTTCTTTATCGCTAGCGCCCCCTGGGAAGCTCTGTATTACACCTGGTAAAGGAATGGACGCCAGGAATGTGCCCATTACCTGCTCACCTGAGTCCTTGTCTCCTAGCACCCCGCCTCTCTTCCATAGCTTGGTTTTCCATATAGGCTTGTTGTCAGGGAGAGAATGGGCTGGACTTATGGAAACATGTATTCTGTTCCTGTGCAAATTAGACTTTGCATTGCAGATTCATTGGCTTGCCATTTTGATTTTATACCTCAGAACGATGAGGTGGCTTGAAGTCATTCTGCTATTCAGAAAAGGGTCTGTTTTCATAGTGCTGAAGAATCAGGGATCTGAATCTGTCTCTCTGAGGGCTGGACCCTGTATGATGATAAGCTGACAAAGGTCATGAATGCAAGTCCCAGGGTCTCCTAGGGGACAGCCTCTGGTCCTTCCCCAGGCAGTGTGCCACCCCGATCCCTGTCTTGCCCATGTCAGAGCTCTTCCTAATTAAATGTCCGCATCAGCTGATGATGTAGTAATAACTGACAGCAGTCAGGCTCTTCGTGTGTGCGATGACGCTGCGATCCCGAGAAGTGAACACCATCAGTGTCTTCTGCACGTAAGCAAACTGAAGTCACTTACAGAAGTTACAGAACTACGGAGCGGCGGAGCCTCAGTGCCAGACTGCGTCTTCCGGGTTCGGGGCATGTTCCGTCTTGCCTTGCTGCCTTTCCTTTAGCTTGTTAGTTCTTTATTTCATTAGGTCGATAGGTCTAGAAAGCAAAGTACTTAAAAACCCATTTTGGTAGTTTCTCTGCTCGAATCACCAGGAGCGGATGAACAATCTAAATGCATGTTCAGCCACTCAAAGATGTGATCTGTCCCCTGGCTGCGTGTCTCTCATCCATCATGCATGCTCCTAATAGAGGTGGCAGCCTGTCACAAAGGGGCGCTTTGCTTCCTCTCTCAGCACCGCTTCCTTTGAAGCATGCTACTGTTCAGGGCCCTGTTGAGATTTTGATTAAAAAGGACAGATATTGTGCCACTTCCATTAATGTTCTATTTCTCCTGTAGCAAAATGTAGGCCCTTGCAACTTCCTCAGGGGAATTTAATTTTCCATGTCTGTTGGCAAGTTCAATTTTGAGTTTTACATAAAACACTAGAAAACAGTCAGCTGGCCTGGTCAGAGGTTATGCTTGTGATTCAGTGATTCTTTGAGGTCACTTTAACCCTTTTGCAACCCCGTCCTCTCTTCTGAATTCCAAAAACTGCTAGTTTTCTCCTGTAAAGAAAACCACTTTTGTCAGTTTAAAGGGCCTAAGGCATTTGACTTTCTTTTGCCCTCCTCTCTCTGGTTATGGTAATGCCATCTGATTTTTCTGATGGCTGGATGGCATCACCGACTCGATGGACATGAGTGTGAGTGAACTCCGGGAATTGGTGATGGGAGGCCTGGCATGCTGTGATTCATGGGGTCGGGAAGAGTCGGACACAACTGAGCGACTGAACTGAACTGTACTGAACCGAATGTTCCCTAAAGGTAACAGAACCTCTGCAGGCTGAGCAATGTTTTTTGAAAATGCTCAGTACATGATGACTGAAGTCAAGATAGCTCATTGTATACCTGAGCAGCTTTATGGTGCTTCCACTGATGGTATGCCTTGTTTATATCTATCCATCCGCCTCCATCTTGGTGGCCTAATCTTCACCTCACTAGATGTATATGCAATTTGAAATCATTAATTCTGAGACTTACTGCAGATTTATGGATTATCTGAATCTGTCTTCTTGTTTTCTTTTTTGCCATTAAAAAATTATTTATCTTTGACCACACCTCGAGGCATGTGGGATATTAGTTCCCCAACCAGGGATCGAGCTCAAGTCCTCTGCATTGGAAGCATGGAGTCTTAACCACTGAATTGACAGGGAAATCCCCTTACTTCTCTCTTTTGCTACTTGATACTATTCTTTTTTTTTTTTTCAAAACTCATTAGCCCTTTTCTGGTGTTGAAACCAGAATAAGAGGGTGGGGAAAGTCAAACACATACATTTGACTTCTTTTGCAATTTGACCAAACTGGTGTTTTAGAAAAGTGTCAAATGAATCAAGCAACTGGCACACAATTTGGAGTTGCAGCTTCTATTAATTTTTTTCTTGGAGATGGGGTAGGGAGTAGATATGAATATTACCTTTCATCTGCTATTATGAACTTAATCCCTAAGGCGGCTAAATTTTTTTCCTAGGATCCTAACTGTCATACTTATAATACTATGTATTCAACTGCCCATGTTACCTTAAAAAGATGAAGATAAACTTGAGATAAAATAAGTGAGCTAGATATTAAAATTTGTGTTTTTAAAACAGCTTTAAGATTATTAAGTACAAGAGTCACATTTATAGACTCCATTTAACCATAAATATAGATAAAACTGAAAGAATCTGGTTTTATGTCTTGAGTTTTTGTTGTTGTCTTGTTTTTTGAACAGCTATCTTATTGGGAATCCATGCTTTCTAAGGCACACCAAAGAATGACTTAGTGGAAAAAAAAGTTTCATAGTTTTCAGTTTTAGTTACTAAAATTACTTTATGAGAAAAAGCTCATAAAACACATGTTCTCTCGGCCCTAAAGCTTATCCACATTAGATTGGACTTGAAAACCCCTTTACCAGAGCTTCCCTTCTTGCTAAGCATCTGCTCTGCCCTGAGGGGAAGGGCACAGCTGAGCTTGGAGACAGTTGGGGACCCAGGTGTCTGTCAGAAACCGTCTCTTCAGTTTAGTTCAGTTCCTCAGTGGTGATGGACTCTGTGACCCTGTGGACTGCAGCACGCCAGGCCTCCCTGTCCATCACCAACTCCTGGAGTCCACCCAAACTCATGTCCATTGAGTCAGTGATGCCATCCAACCATCTCATCCTCTGTCGTCCCCTTCTCCTCCTGCCTTCAATCTTTGCCAGCATCAGAGTCTTTTCCAGTGAGTCAGCTCTTCACATCAGGTGGCCAAAGTATTGGAGCTTCAGCTTCAATATCAGTCCTTCCAATGAATGTTCAGGGTTGATTTCCTTTAGGATGGACTGGTTTGATCTCCTTGCTCTCTAAGGGACCCTCAAGAGTCTTCTCCACAGTTGGAAAGGATTAATTCTTTGGCGCTCAGCCTTCTTTATGGTCCAACTCTGACATTCCTCCATGACTACGGAACTCCCTCCTCAAACACTCGCGTGTACAACGGCCTGAAAAGATGATGGGTTTCCCGCTGTTTTTGAGAGTGGAGACGGTTGACTGATGGTTGCAATAACCTCTCGTGTCTCGTTTTGCGTGAGCCTGGGCTGGGCTGCTTTGGAAATGGACGGTATACACTGTGACCTCCTTCCACTCATATTTCCCTCTCCTGTTTCTTTTTGTTCTTCAGATCTGGTCAGATTAGGGAATATCAAAAGTCTGGTCCTTATGCAGCCCATCTGGAGAGGATGCAGAGCAACTTTTTCTTTTCTGTCTGTCTAGGGCTTTAATGAGCATCTTGTTTCAGTAGACTTTCAGGAAATTCTTGTTAAACAATGAGACAGTTTTTCAGAGAAAAGTGTTATGTGAATGAAAATTTTATTCAAATAGATTTAGTGCTCTTTTCCATCCATATTTTCTCTTAAAAACAATATGAGCATGATGAAGGCAAAGATCACACTTCTTTATTGACCAATTCTGGGTGAAAGGGAAAGTCATTGCTTTGCCACTTCTTCACCAAAGGACAAGGGAAAATTTAAATGATATTCTATATAGCGCGGTTACCCTTTGAATGTCAGTATGTTTTAAGTTCATTGTTTGTGTTATAAAAACTGGCATAAATTGATTACTGTGGAGAAGACCTTGTTCCGGAGGCCTGTAGAGCTTGTGTTAGGTAAAGGGCTTGAATTTGGATAGGATGAACTTGGCTTGGAAACCTTGAGATCCTCTACAAGGAGCAGTGACTTTGGGCTGTGATGGTCAGTCTGTGTGCCAGGCCCAGGCCCAATGTTCCATGTCGCTTCTAATCCTTACAAACATCTGAAAGGAGACATCATTATTCCATTTGAAGACAGGAAAACATGCTCAGTGAAGTTAAGTGACTTGCTTAAGGGTGGTGGTGGTGTTCAGTTGCTAAGTCATGTCTGACTTTTTGCCACCCCATGGACTGCAGCATGCCAGACTTCCCTGTCCTTCACCATCTCCCGGAGTCTGCTCAAACTCATGTCCGTTGATTTGATGATGTCATTCAGCCATCTCATTCCCTGTCACCCTCTTCTTCTCCTGCTTTCAATCTTTCCCAGCACCAGGGTCTTTTCCAGTGAGTCAGTTCTTCGCATCAGGTGGCCAAAGTATTGGACCTTTAGCCCGAGTCCTTCCAATGAATATTCTGGGTTGATTTCCTTTAGGGTTGACTGGCTTGATCTCCTTGTTCTTGGAACTCTCAAGAGTCTCAAAATCCTCAAACTGGGACTTTAATCCCTGTATGTTTGATTTGAAAACCCAAATATTTTTTGCTTTTTTTTTCACAACCCCTTTCTATATTTTTGGTAAAGCCAACAGTCATACTATTTATACTATTTGGATCTGGAGTTTCAGACATACACCAATAAACAGCAGTAAGTGTACCATGCACCATTAAACAAAATGTTTCCCACACATATCACTGAACACAGCCACACAACTGTGAGCCACTCAGCACAATTTTTCACACATATGTCAGGAATTGCAGTGTGTCCCCAGGGACTAAGGTCTCTTCTTTTTTTTTTTAGAATTCAAAAAATGTTTTTTTTGTTTGTTTGTTTTTTATTTTGATTATTATTTTTAATTTTAATTCTTTTTAATTGGAGGCTAATTACTTTACATTATTGTATTGGTTTTGCCATACACTGACGTGAATCTGCCCCGGGCTTACACGTGTTCCCCATCTTGAACCCCTCTCCCACCTCCCTCCCCATCCCATCCCTCTGGTTCATCCCAGTACACTAGCCCCGAGCATCTTGTAACATGCATCGAACTTGGACTGGCGATTCATTTCACATATGATAATATACATGTTTCAATGCCATTCTCCCAAATCATCCCACCCTCACCCTCTCCCACAGAGTCCAAAAGACTGTTCTATACATCTGTGTCTCTTTTGCTGTCTCGTATACAGGGTTATCATATTATCTTTCTAAATTCCATGTATGTGCGTTAATATACTGTATTGGTGTTTTTCTTTCTGGCTTACTTCACTCTGTATAATAGGCTCAAGTTTTATCCACCTCATTAGAACTGATTCAAATGGATTCTTTTTAATTGCTGAGTAATACTCCATTGTGTATATGTACCACAGCTTTCTTATCCATTCTTCTGCAGATGGACATCTAGGTTGCTTCCATGTCCTGGTTATTATAAACAGTGCTACAATGAACATTGGAGTACATGTGTCTCTTTCAATTCTGGTTTCCTCAGTGTATATACCCAGGAGTGGGATTGCTGGGTCATATGGCAGTTCTATTTCCAGTTTTTTAAGGAATCTCCACACTGTTCTCCATAGTGGTTGTACTAGTTTGCATTCCCACCAACAGTGTAAGAGGGTTCCCTTTTCTCCACACCCTCTCCAGCATTTATTGCTTGTAGACTTTTGGATAGCAGCCATTCTGACTGGTGTGAAATGGTACCTCATTGTGGTTTTGAGTTGCATTTCTCTGATTATGAGAGATGTGGAGCATCTTTTCAGTGTTTGTTAGCCATCTGTATGTCTTCTTTGGAGAAATGTCTGTTTAGTTCTTTGGCCCATTTTTTGATTGGGTCATTTATTTTTCAGAATTGAGCTGCAGGAGTTGCTTGTATATTTTTGAGATTAATCCTTTATCAGTTGCTTCATTGCTATTATTTTTTCCCATTCTGAAGGCTGTCTTTTCATCTTGCTTATAGTTTCCTTTGTTGTGCAGAAGCTTTTAATCTTAATTAGGTCCCATTTGTTTATTTTTGCTTTTATTTCCAATATTCTGGGAGGTGGGTCATGGAGGATCCTGCTGTGATTTATGTCGCGGAGTGTTTTGCCTATGTTCTCCTCTAGGAGTTTTATAGTTTCTGGTCTTACATTTAGATCTTTAATCCATTTTGAGTTTATTTTTGTATATGGTGTTAAGGAGTGTTCTAGTTTCATTCTTTTACAAGTGGTTGACCAGTTTTCCTAGCACCACTTGTTAAAGAGATTGTCTTTTCTCCATTGAATATTCTTGCCTCCCTTGTCAAAGATAAGGTGTCCATATGTGCATGGATTTATCTCTGGGCTTTCTATTTTGTTCCATTGATCTATATTTCTGTCTTTATGCCAGTACCATACTGTCTTGATGACTGTGGCTTTGTAGTAGAGCCTGAAGTCAAGCAGGTTGATTCCCCCAGTTCCATTCTTCTTTCTCAAGATTGCTTTGGCTATTTGAGGTTTTATCGTATTTCCATACAAATTGTGAAATTATTTGTTCTAGCTCTGTGAAAAACACCGTTGGTAGCTTGATAGGGATTGCATTGAACTTATAAATTACTTTGGGTAATATATTCATTTTCACAATATTTATTCTTCCAGTCCATGAACGTGGTGTATATTTCTCCAACTATTAGTGTCCTCTCTGATTTCTTTCACCAGTGTTTTATAGTTTTCTATATACAGGTCTTTTGTTTCTTTAGGTAGATATATTCCTAAGTATTTTATTCTTTCGTTGCAATGGTGAATGGAATTGTTTCCTTAATTTCTCTTTCTATTTTCTCATTATTAGTGTATAAGAATGCAAGGGATTTCTGTGTGTTGATTTTATATCCTGCAACTTTACTATATTCATTGATTAGCTCTAGTAATTTTCTGATAGAGTCTTTAGGGTTTTCTGTGTAGAGGATCATGTCATCTGCAAACAGTGAGAGTTTTACTTCTTTTCCGATTTGGATTCCTTTTAAGTCTTTTTCTGCTCTGATTGCTCTGGACAAAACTTCCAGAACTATGTTGAATAGTAGTGGTGAGAGTGGGCACCCTTGTCTTCTTCCTGACTTTAGGGGAAACACTTTCAGTTTTTCACCACTGAGGATAATGTTTGCTGTCGGTTTGTCATATATAGATATGGGAAATAGATGGAAAAACAGTGGAAACAGTGTCAGACTTTGTTTTTTTGGGCTCCAAAATCACTGCAGATGCTGATTGCAGCCATGAAATTAAAAGACGCTTGCTCCTTGGAAGGAAAGTTATGACCAACCTTGATAGTATATTAAAAAGCAGAGACATTACTTTGCCGACCAAGGTCCGTCTAGTCAAGGCAATGGTTTTTCCCGTGGTCATGTATGGATGTGAGAGTTGGACTGTGAAGAAAGCTGATCGCCGAAGAATCGATGCTTTTGAACTGTGGTGTTGGAGAAGACTCTTGAGAGTCCCTTATACTGCAAGGAGATCCAACCAGTCCATTCTAAAGGAGATCAATCCTGGATGTTCATTGGAGGGACTGATGCTAAAGCTGAAACTCCAATACTTTGGCCACCTCATGAGACGAGTTGACTCACTGGAAAAGACTCTGATGCTGGGAAAGGTTGGGGGCGGGAGGAGAAGGGGACGACGGAGAATGAGATGGCTGGATGGCATCACCAACTCTGTGGACATGAGTTTGAGTGTACTCCGGGAGTTGGTGATGGACAGGGAGGCCTGGCGTGCTGTGATTCATGGGGTCGCGGAGAGTCGGACACGACTGAGCGACTGAACTGAACTGAACTGAACTGAATGTTCCTTCTATTCCCGCCTTCTGGAGGGTTTTGATCATAAATGGATGTTGAATTTTGTCAAAGGCTTTCTCTGCATCTATTGAGATAATCATATGGTTTTTATTTTTCAGTTTGTTTATGTGGTGTATTACACTGATTGATTTGCGGATATTGAAGAATCCTTTCATCCCTGGGATAAAGCCCACTTGGTCATGATGTATGATCTTTTTAATGTGTTGTTGGATTCTGATTGTTAGAATTTTGTTAAGGATTTTTGCATCTATGTTCATCAGTGATATTGGCTTGTAGTTCTCTTTTTTGTGTGGCATCTTTGTCAGGTTTTGGGATTAGGGTGATGATGGCCTCGTAGAATGAGTTTGGAAGTTTACCTTCCTCTGCAATTTTCTGGAAGAGTTTGTGTAGGATAGGTGTTAGCTCGTCTATAAATTTTTGGTAGAATTCAGCTGTGAAGCCATCTGGACCTGGGCTTTTGTTTGCTGGAAGATTTCTGATTACAGTTTCAATTTCCATGCTTGTGATGGGTCTGTTAAGATTTTCTATTTCTTCCTGGTTCAGTTTGGGGAAGTTGTACTTTTCTAAGAATTTGTCCATTTCTTCCAAGTTGTCCATTTTATTAGCATGTAATTGCTGATAATAGTCTCTTATGATCCTTTGTATTTCTGTGTTGTCTGTTGTGATCTCTCCCTTTTCTATCTAATTTTATTGATTTGGTTTTTCTCCCTTTTTTTCTTGATGAGTCTGGCTATTGGTTTGTCAATTTTATTTACCTTCTCAAAGAACCAGCTTTTGGCTTTGTTGAGTTTTGCTATGGTCTCTTTTGTTTCTTTTACATTTATTTCTGCCCTAATTTTTAAGATTTCTTTCCTTCTACTAACCCTGGGGATCTTAATTTCTTCCTTTTCTAGTTGCTTTTGGTGTAGAGTTAGGTTATTTAGTTGGCTTTTTTCTTGTTTCTTGAGGTATGCCTGTATTGCTATGAACCTTCCACTGCTTTTACAGTGTCCCACAGGTTTTGGGTTGTTGTGTTTTCATTTTCATTCATTTCTGTGCACATTTTTATTTTTTTCGATTTCTTCTATGATTTGTTTGTTATTCAGCAGCGTGTTGTTCAGCCTCCATATGTTGGAATTTTTAATAGTTTTTCTCCTGTAATTGAGATCTAGTCTTACTGCATTGTGGTCAGAAAAGATGCTTGGAATGATTTCAATTTTTTTAAATTTACTAAGGCTAGATTTATGGCCCAGGATGTGATCTATCCTGGAGAAGGTTCCATGTGCGCATGAGAAGACGGTGAAGTTCATTGTTTGTGGGTGAAATGTCCTACAGATATCTATTAGGTCTAACTGGTCTATTGTATCATTTAACGTTTGTGTTTCCTTGTTAATTTTCTGTTTAGTTGATCTATCCATAGGTGTGAGTGGGGTATTAATGTCTCCCACTATTATTGTGTTGTTGTTAATTTCCCCTTTCATACTTGTTAGCATTAGTCTTACATATTGTGGTGCTCCTATGTTGGGTGCATATATATTTATAATTGTTATATCTTCTTCTTGGATTGAGCCTTTGATCATTATGTAGTGTCCTTCGTTGTCTCTTTTCACAGCCTTTGTTTTAAAGTCTATTTTATCTGATATGAGTATTGCTACTCCTGCTTTCTTTTGATCTCTATTTGTGTGGAATATCTTTTTCCAGCCCTTCACTTTCAGTCTGTATGTGTCCCTCGTTTTGAGGTGGGTCTCTTGTAGACAACATATATGGGGTTCTTGTTTTTGTATCCATTCAGCCAACCTTTGTCTTTTGGTTGGGGCATTCAACCCATTTACATTTAAGGTAATTATTGATAAGTATGATCCCGTTGCCATTTTCTTTATTGTTTTGGGTTCGAGTTTATACACTCTTTCTGTGTTTCCTGTCTAGAGAAGGTCCTTTACTATTTGTTGGAGAGCTGGTTTGGTGATGCTGAATTCTCTCAGCTTTTGCTTGTCTGTAAAGCTTTTGATTTTCTCCTTCATATTTGAATGAGATCCTTGCTGGGTACAGTAGTCTGGGCTGTAGGTTATTTTCTTTCATCACTTTAAATATGCCCTGCCATTCCCTCCTGGCCTGAAGAGTTTCTATTGAAAGATCAGCTGTTATCCTTATGAGGATCCCCTTGTGTGTTATTTGTTGCTTTTCCCTTGCTGCTTTTAATATTTGTTCTTTGTGTTTGATCTTTGTTAATTTGATTAATATGTGTCTTGGGGTATTTTGCCTTGGGTTTATCCTGTTTGGGACTCTCTGGGATTCTTGGACTTGGGTGATTATTTCCTTCCCCATTTTAGGTGGGGTTCTGGTGGGTGGAGCTGGATTTCTTCTCTCTGGAGTGCAATGAAGTGTCCAGTAATGAGTTATGAGATGTCAGTGGGTTTGGAGTGACTTTGGGCAGCCTGTATATTGAAACTCAGGGCTATTTTCCTGTGTTGCTGGAGAATTTGCTGGTATGTCTTGCTCTGGAACTTGTTGACCCTTGGGTGGTGCTTGGTTTCAGCATAGGTATGGAGGCGTTTGATGAGCTCCTATTGATTAACGTTCCCTGGAGTCAGGAGTTCTCTGGTGTTCTCAGGATTCAGACTTAAGCCTCCTGCCTCTGGTTTTCAGTCTTATTTTTGCAGTAGCCTCTAGACTTCTCTATCTGTCATTTCCAAGGTGGTTCCCTCCTGTTTTAGCTTCTGTTTGCTGGTCTCTTCAGTGTCTAATTTCCGCCCTGACACTAGGGGGCGGTGGTGGACACTTTTCAAGGCTCACTTGTTCAGTCCTGTTCTGGGAAGGGAGGAACGCTGCAGACAAATATCTCTGGTGTCTGTGGGGAGTGCGCACAGTGTCTCAGCCACCCTGGGTTTGTCCCCGCTCACGGCGTGAGTGCTGTCCCAGTCTACACTGCACAGGGTCTAGGTTGCTCTGCCGAGAACTGTCTGAGGCTGGTGCTGGGCTGCATGAACATCCCAGGTCTAAGCTGCTCAGGTTCAGGTACTTGGGTACTCCACAAAGGCGCAGACTTGGTTGGGCCTGCGTTTTGTGTTCGTCTCAGGTCTGAGCAGCTCAGGTGACCAGGTGTTTGGCGAGCTCAGTCTCTGTGACTTATCGCCTCCCTGGTCCCTCCCACTCAGTTTTCTGGGTGTACAGCTGGTGCACCTCAGGCGGATGTTGACTGGGCAGAAACCCAAGAAATCTTGGTTAGCAATGAAGCCTGCCTGCAGTTTGGTATCGGATGCCTTTCTGGGGCTGCGATTGCCCCCTTCCAGCTCTGGCTGCCCTCCCCTGCCTGTCTCGGTGGGGGATTAACCTTCCGCAGCCAGCTAACTCTGCTCAGTCCTTTGTTCTGTGAGCAGGGCTGGCAGAGTCTTAGGTTAGGGCCTTTCGCCTTTTCGCGGGGTAGCTATCCCACAGTCTGCTTTGCTATCCCCGTTTAGTTCTCTCAGATTGCCCTCGCGGCATTCAGGCCCAGTCCTTTCTCTCAGCAGTTCAGCCGGCTCCTCCCTGCCCAGCCCCCGCTTGCTAGTGGTGGATGTGGGCATCTGCGCTGCTTCTCCGCTGGGAGTTACCGTTTGGTGCGTAATCTGTGGGTTTTGATTATTTCTTTCTTTTTCCTCCTGGTTATGTGGCCCTTTGAGGTTCCAAGGCTCATAACAGACTCGCCAGTGAGAGTGTTTCCTGGTGTTTGGAAACTTCTCTCTTTATTAAGCCTCCCTTCCTGGGATGGAGCTCCATCCCTGCCTCTTTTGTCTCTCTTTTTATTTCTTGTGTTTTTTCCTACCTCCTTTCGAAGACAATGGGTTGCTTTTCTGGGTGCCTGATGTCCTCTGCCGGCATTCAGAAGTTGTTTTGTGGAATTTACTCAGCGTTCAAATGTTCTTTTGATGAATTTGTCGGGGAGAAAGTGGTCTCGCCGTCCTATTCCTCTGCCATCTTGTTCCTCCTCTTAAGGTCTCTTCTTGGATCATGGCCAGTTGTGTTTCAAAAGTTCAGGTGTCCAAAAAGAAAAAAAAAAAAGAACTTCAGTAGTCTCCCTAGCAAGCTGCATGTGATTTAACATTTATTTTCTCCTTTTAAGGGACTTTGATTATCAGATGGTTATGCAGGCTTCTAGATACCCTGGAAAGTATCTGTAGATCAAGTCAAACTGTTATTGATCTGAAATTAACTACTCTGCCTTCCCAAGAGCTCTCTCTGAGCAAACTAGCCTTTAGGTTTATTCCCAAGGCTAGCATGGGGAGAATTTGGAATAAGAAAAGTTATGAAATCAATTATATTTATCATGAATGAATGAAAAAGATGTTTTCATTTGTTTTTCTTATTTCAACTTTTGTTTTTTATATTTTGAAGGCTTTGAACTCTCTGTATTTCATTTATCTAAAAGCATCTTTATTTTTTCTTCATTAAAGCAAAATCTCTATCAGAGTATAATATACATACAGGAAAGGGCTCACATAATAAGCATCTAGGTGAGTGGATTTCTACAAACCGAATTCCACTCAAGATCGTGACCGTGACCAGCATTCCAGGGGCGGTCATGCTTCTTTCCAGTCACTGCTCCCATTAAAGCGAGTTCACCCTCCTGATTCTGACATCATGGATTACACTGGACTACGCTTGTGTCTTGTGTGTTTGGAATCATGTGTAAGATGCTCTTTTGAGATTAACTTCTTTTACTCAGTTATACTTGTGAGACTCACTCCTATTGTTGCATTTAGTCATGAAGATCAGATGCCAGCCTCTGTAGCATTCTGTTGTGTGGATATACCAATATTCATTTATACGTTTTACTATTGATAGACCTTTGGATAGTTGACAGTTTTGGTTGATTAATACAGTGCCATTATGAATACTTTTAGTACAGACTTCCTGTCCTTCTCACATGCAAAATCCATTCACTGTATCCCAACAGCTCCAAAAATCCTCACCAATCCTGGTGTCAACTCCAAGTCTAGAGGCTTTCCTCAGTATCATCTAAACATGGGTGAGATTTGAGCTGTGATGCATCTTGAAGCAAAATTCCTTAACAGCTGTGAACTTGTGAAACTAGACACGTTACTTCCAAAACACAATGCTTAACAATACAAAATACAGTACAATCTGTGCTTCCAAAATGCAATGGTGTGGCAAGCATAGGAGAGACATTTCTATTCCAAAAGGGAGAAATTGGAAAGAAGAAAGAGATGATGGATCCAAAGCAAGTTTGAAACCTAGTAAGGCCAGTTCCATTAGATCTTCAGGTTCAAGACAATCCTTTGTGACTTGATTCTTCTCCTTCTGAGCTTCTGAGGGCAGTGGAGTTGCTCCCACAGTCCTAGATGGCAGCTCTGTCCCTGAGCCTCTGGCCGGGGTCCCTGCCTCCAAGGCTCTGGGTGGCAGCTGCTCGCGACGGTTCTAGTGACAGCAGCCTGGCCCTTGGAAGCCAAGGAGAAGACAGCTCTGCCTCCTGGGCCTGTGCTCTGTGGACCCGCAGTGACAGTGGCAGACCGCCCATCTCTGAATCACCTTCAGGCGTATTCATCCCCTTTCTTGAAGGATAAGGCATGTATGCTCGGTCATGTCCAACTCTTTGTGACCCTAAGGACTGCAGCCCGCCAGGCCCCTCTGTCCATGGGATTTGTCAGGCAAGAATACTAGAGTGGATTGCCATGCCCTCCTCCAAGGGATCTTCCCTTCCCAGGGATCGAACCCAAGTCTCGAGGATTGAACCCGAGTCTCTGGTGTCTCCTGCATTGGCAGGTGGGTTCTTTACCACTAGTGCCACCTGGGAAGCCCAGGATAAGGCATATTCACAGTGAAATAGCTCCATTGTTCTGTCTTGTAGAATCCCAGAAGTCCAGAAGCCTTCCTTCATTTTGTCCATTGTTTGTTTCCTTTAGCCCAAACGGGCAGTGTTTCTCCTGGTGTAATCTCCTCTCTGTTACTGGCCTCTACTGAGCTGGCTGCTGGACAGTCTCTTAAAGGTGTGATTGTCCAGCCACATTTTCGGCAATGTGGATAGACTGAGGACCTACCATATCTTTAGTTTCTGGTTCTGTTTTGCTTAACAATTTTTTTTTAAACTGTATCTCTCCTCACATTTCACTATAAGCAGTAAAGAGAAACCAGGTCATATTTTTTTCCTTCCACGTGGATATCCAGTGGCCCAGAACCGTTTATTGAAAAGATAAATCTTTTTGTACTGAGCTGCCTCTTTGCACTGAGCTGCCTCTTTGCTATTGTTATTAATCACGGAACCATGTGTATGTGGGTCTCTTTCTGACATCTCTGTTATATTCCATAGGTCAGTCTGTCTATTCTTATATAATTACCACCTTGACTCTCTAACAGGGGTTAATATAAGTAGAATAAGATCCCAGTTTTGTTCTTCTAAATTACTTCTTTTACTTTTAACTCTTTTCATTTCCACAAGAGGAACCGGTGAATTATGTAAAAACAGTGGCTTGAATTTAATTTTGATTGTACTGAATCTGCAAGTCTTTTAAAAATATCTCTTATTCAGTGTTGAAGTCTTGCACATATTTCAGATTTAGTTCTAGAAATTTGATGTTCTTTGATGCTACAGTAAAATATATCTCTTCACATTTTTCATTTTTGTAGGTTGTTTCTGTTAGATATATAATTCCAAGTTGGCAGTTATTTTCTTTGAGCAAGTAACTGGATTTAAATTAAAAATGTTATTCCATTATCTCCTGGATGCTATTATTTTATTTTTGAAAAGGCAGCATCAGTCCTCTTGTTGCTCTTGAAGGTGATATGTCATATTTTATTTGACTGTTTTTTAAAGTTTTCTCTTTGTTTTTCATGGGTTTACTATATTAGTCTCTAAAGATGTCCCCATAATGAATCATCCTCCTAGTATTTTTATCCTCCCCTTTGGAAAACAAAAACCAAACTGATCCTTGTAACTCACTTTTGACCCATAGGGCACATCTGCTTTGACACTGTGACTTCCGAGGCTCAGGCCTAAGTCTTGCTGCTTGTCTGGCCTCTTGGGACGCTCACTCTTTGGATACACACTTTGAGAACCTGACTGTTAAGATGTGAAATTACTCTGGGACCATCATGCTTTCAGAGAATCAAGCCACATGGAGAGGCACTGGAGGATCAGTTCTGGGAGAGAGAAAAAGGGTGCAGGAGTTGGAGAGGGAGAGGAAGAGAAAGAAAGAGAAGTAAGGTGCCTGATGGAAGAGCAACTGGGCCCTGAGGAGGTCTGGCCTGGGCGAGCTCTCAGAGGACTGCAGCCCTGCCGCTGTTTAATGGCTGCTGTGCGAGAGACCCTAAGCAAGAACTGTGTAGCTGACATTTGTCAGTCTACATACAGAGCTATGCGATCTGAGAATAAGTTAAGACATCAAGTTATGGGGTGGTAGTTACATAGTAAGAGACAAATGGAACTGAAAATGATTTCGAGAAGTAGGTATGATTGAAATAAAACCTTAATGCCTGTGGCATCACCTTTGGGACCAGGAGGAAGGAGGATCCTGGAAGATCCTCAAAGGAACTGTTAAAGCACCTGGAAGGACAGGGAAGAGGCTATTATTAGCAGAGGCTGGAGGAAAGGCAACATGTGTTACATACTGGCAGAAAATATAGAGTGACTGATGCTGGTGTACCATGGACAATAGGATATGTACCTAATGAAATACCGTACCTGCATAAGGAGAGTTCCAGAAAGAACAGTGTACCTGCATAAGGAGAGTTCCTGAAAGAATGTCAATAGTGCTAGTTGGTTATTTTTAGCCATGTATGATAAAATATTATGTAAGAGCAGGAAAGAAGCTACAGAGGAACTTTTTCAGTTTCTAGCAGAAATTAGAGAAAATATAAAGGATCCAGGGCTTACTAAGTGTAAAAATAAAACTGTATCTTATTTCCAGCCTCTGCATATGGAAAAGGCTCTCAATATCAGACTTGATCTCAGGATAAAGATTATCTCAAGGGTGCAGCTCTAAGGCACATTGTTAAGATTTCAGAATGATGTAAGGGTTCACTCCATTAGAATTAGACAAAATTTTTCTCAGAATCTTAAGAGTGTTATTCTTCAGCTTCCTGACTTTCAACACAGGCAGACTGGGGCCTGGAACAAAAAAGATTTCTGAGTGGAGTTTTGTCTAGTGGAGTGAATCCCACTACTCTTCACAGGAAGCCCAAACCTTTAAGAGAATTGTACTGACAGAAGCTTCATAAGCTTGGATCACAGTTCAAATTGAAAAAACCCTCTGAGCCCCTAATCTTACATAAGCAGGAAGCAGGCTGAGGCTGCTACTTACCTGAAAACATGGATCATTTCTTGTGGAAAAAGAAGGTTTGCAATAATAACCAAGAGGGAGGCGACAAAATCCTGGAGGGTGGAACCGAGAGCCTTGGTCAACCACTCCCCAGACAGCCCTGATCAGGGAACTGGCAACATATGCCCAAGTGAACTTCAGAATTGCATGTGGCTCTTGTTCTCCTATGTCCCCAGCCTGACCTTCTGACCCCACTTTGGAGTGGCAGTGTCTGTCAGGTGTAGTCCTCCGGTGTTACCAGAGTTACCGTGCTCTGGTGTGTTGAGTGTGTAGGGTGAATGGTTTGTATTCGTAGGTCTTCAGATTGAGAGGAGCTACACTCAGGGGTTGCACCTGAGGGCCCCAGTGGTAAAGAGCCCGGCTGCCAATGCAGTAGACCTAAGAGACGCGGGTTCAGTCCCTGGGTTGGGAAGACCCCCTGGAGGAGGATGTGGCAGCCCCCACCCCTAGTGTTCTTGCCTGGAGAAACCCAAGGACAGAGGAGCCTGGTGGACTGCAGTCCCTGGGTTTGAAACAACTTAGCACACACAAGCCTTACTGACATTTGGGTCTTACTTAAATACTTTATGCTTGGCTTCTTGTTATGGGAAGTGTAGGAACTAGCAGATATTTTGGGAGGAGTGTGGCTTACTTTCTTATACTTTTCTTTTGTCCAAGATCTTGTTTTGGCTGTTCCCAGATGCTTTTGATGCCTATAAAGAGATGTTTTTGCATTTTTATATTTGTTCTTAGAAGGAAGGTCAGTCTGATACAAGCTACTCTATCGTAGTCCAAGAAGTCTGAGTCTCTTGTGAAGATGCTTTTTGAGAACATGGTATATTATATTATATGTTATATGTAATATATCATATTATATATAATATATAACATAAGTTATGTATATATTATTTATGTATAAATGAGTTATATAATTGTGAGAAATCTTTTAAGCAAAATGAGGGTAACATTGGTCAAATATTTTGATGAACAACCTATACTGGTTCTAAATGTGAAGTATTCATCCATGAAAAGTGGATAATTCTGGATTTCCAGGTAATAAATTGCTTCTTTCCAGACTCCACAGAGTTCACTGATGCCCTAGGGAAAAAAATGGTATATCAGGAACAAACACTTAATTCAGTGACAGAAGGGAGGTTTATGCTATCCTTAGCACTCTACAGTTCAGGGTTTGTTTGTTGTTGTTTTTTTTGACAACTAGGTGGTGCCCATTCAAATATAATCAAGTTTAGTATTAACAGAATCAGAGCAAGGTATTGTTCAATACAGTTTATTTGTCTAAGGAAGAGAGAGAGTCATGTGCATCCTAGCTTACAAAGCATATTAATTTCAAAATCGAATTCTTGGAATTTGGATGTGACAAGCGTGAAATAGCCAAGTATGCCAGTACTACCCGCCTTCTGCCTCCCTCTTTCTAGAAGAAAACTTCATTTTCCTTATTCATCATGCATCATCCTGTGACTTGTTCCACACAAACTAGTCAGCAACCATAGTACTTCCAGGGCTTCCCAGGTTTCGCTAATGGTAAAGAAGCTGCCTGCCGATGCGGAAGACATAAGAGATGCAGGCTCGATCCCTGGGTCGGGAAGATCCCTAGGAGAAGGACATGGCAACCCACTCCAGTGTTCTTGCTTGGAGAATCCTATGGACAGAGAAGCGCAGCGGGGCTACAGTGCACGGGGGCACACAGCGTCAAACACAACTGAGGTGACAGAGCGTATCTTCCACAGCAGGGAATCCATAGTTGAATTACAGGCAGGGGAATAATGAAATATTTAAGGACATGGGTACCAATCAGTCAGAACAGCTGCCTGATCAAGCCAGAAAGGAATCAGACATGAGCAAGACACGGCTGTTCCTGACAGAGCAGCCCAACACCAAGGTGGGTTATGGTGCCATGTTTCTTTGACAGAGAAAAAGTAAGAAAATGAGAAGCTAAAACAATTCTCCGACCAGGTCATATTGCAGTATTGTAGGATGGACTACATTTTTCTTTGTCTTAAAAAGTTTTATTCTGTTGCCAGATATTTAAAACAGAAAATTCCATAAGTGAAATGATTTCTTAGCACAATTTATTTCCTTTCAAGTTACAGAAGAATTTAGAAGGAAAACTTTTCATCTTATCACACTTCTGCTTTTTTCTTGAAGGAAGTCTCCAGGGTAACGAAGTAGTGGGTGACTTCTGAGGCAGAGGAATGCGAACAAGGAGATAATTCGGAGTGTCCCTTTATCACTGAAATTGAAACAAAGCATGTGGTTGTATTAATGAAAAGAAAGCATCTTAGGCCAAAAAGAAAAAAAAAGGAACTAGACTTCTCAAGATGTAGAAAAATATTTTCCATTTAATGAGATAATTTGCTTGAGGAAAATTTGAAATATTGAAAGGAAGAAAGATAAGTTAAATTATATTTTGTGCGGTGGGAGGGAGTAGAAATGGGGTAATTTGTCATAGAATCAGGACTCTGTGGCTCTGAGAAAAATTAAATGCCATCACGTCCTCTTCCCTCCTATTTTACATAAAGAAATGGAGGTCCAGAGAGCTTAGGTGCCTTGCTCAGGATCTTGCATCTAGTTATTTACCAGGAAAAAGAGAAAAGGAGGGAAAAAAAGCCTAGTTCCTGAAACAACTTTTTTTTTTCTTTTTTTAGGATTGCAGGTACCAGGATAATGGATTAATTCTAAATTAAAAACAAACAAACAAAACACTTGGGACAATCACATCCTTCTTCCCTGAGGCCTTCCTGTTGCTGTTGCAGCTGCCCAGATCCGTTCTTTGAAAATCCTCAGTTCAGTTCAGTTCAGTCGCTCAGTCGTGCCCGACTCTACGCGACCCCATGAATCACAGCACGCCAGGCCTCCCTGTCCATCACCAACTCCCGGAGTTCACTCAGACTCATGTCCACAGAGTCGGTGATGCCATCCAGCCATCTCATTCTCTGTCGTCCCCTTCTCCTCCCGCCCCCAACCTTTCCCAGCATCAGAGTCTTTTCCGTGAGTGAGTCAACTCGTCGCGTGAGGTGGCCAAAGTATTGGAGCTTCAGCTTTAGCATCAGTCCTTCCAATTAACACCCAAGACTGATCTCCTTTAGAATGGACTGGTTGGATCTCCTTGCTGTACAAGGGACTCTCAAGAGTCTTCTCCAACACCACAGTTCAAAAGCATCAATTCTTCGGCGATCAGCTTTCTTCACAGTCCAACTCTCACATCCATACATGACCACGGGAAAAACCATAGCCTTGACTAGACGGATCTTTGTTGGCAAAGTAATATCTCTGCTTTTTAATATACTATCAAGGTTGGTCATAACTTTCCTTCCAAGGAGTAAGCGTCTTTTAATTTCATGGCTGCAATCAGCATCTGCAGTGATTTTGGAGCCCCCAAAAATACAGTCTGACACTGTTTCCACTGTTTTTCCATCTATTTCCCATGAAGTGATAGGACCAGATGCCATGATCTTTGTTTTTCTGAATGTTGAGCTTCAAGCCAACCTTTTCACTCTCCTCTTTCACTTTCATCAAGAGACTTTTGAGTTCCTCTTCACTTTCTGCCATAAGGGTTGTGTCATCTGCATATCTGAGGTTATTGATATTTCTCCCAGCAATCTTGATTCCAGCTTGTGCTTCTTCCAGCCCAGCGTTCCTCATGATGTACTCTGCCTATAAGTTAAACAAGCAGGGTGACAATATACAACCTTGACATACTCTTTTTCCTATTTGGAACCAGTCTGTTGTTCCATGTCCAGTTCTGACTGTTGCTTCCTGACCTGCGTACAGGTTTCTCAAGAGGCAGGTCAGATGGTCTGGTATTCCCATCTCTTTCAGAATGTTCCACAGTTTATTGTGATCCACACAGTCAAAGGCTTTGGCATAGTCAATGAAGCAGAAATAGATGTTTTTCTGGAACTCTCTTGCTTTCTCCATGATCCAGCGGATGTTGGCAATTTGATTTCTGGTGCCTCTGCCTTTTCTAAAATCTGTTTGAACATCTGGGAGTTCACGGTTCATATATTGCTAAAGCCTGGCTTGGAGAATTTTGAGCATGACTTTACTAGCATGTGAGATGAGTGCAATTGTGCGGTAGTTTGAGCATTCTTTGGCATTGCCTTTCTTTGGGATTGGAATGAAGACTGACCTTTTCCAGTCCTGTGGCCACTGCTGAGTTTTCCAAATTTGCTGGCATATTGAGTGCAGCACTTTCACAGCATCATCTTTCAAGATTTGAAATAGCTTAACTGGAATTTCATCACCTCCGCTAACTTTGTTCGTAGTGATGCTTTCTAAGGCCCATTTGACTTCACATTCCAAGATGTCTGGCTCTAGGTCAGTGATCATGTTATCATGACTATCTTGGTCATGAAGATCTTTTTTGTACAGTTCTTCTGTGTATTCTTGCCACCTCTTCTTAATATATTCTGCTTCTGTTAGGTCCATACCATTTCTGTCCTTTATCGAGCCCATCTTTGCATGAAATGTTCCCTTGGAATCTCTGATTTTCTTGAAGAGATCTCTTGTCTTTCCAATTCTGTTGTTTTCCTCTATTTCTTTGCACTGATCACTGAGGAAGGCTTTCTTATCTCTCCTTGCTATTCTTTGGAACTCTGCATTCAGATGCTTATATCTTTCCTTTTCTCCTTTGCTTTTCGCTTCGCTTCTTTTCACAGCTATTTGTAAGGCCTCCTCAGACAGCCATTTTGCTTTTTTGCATTTCTTTTCCATGGGGATGGTCTTGGTCCCTGTCTCCTGCACAATGTCACGAACCTCCATCCAGAGTTCATCAGGCACTCTATCTATCAGATCTAGTCCCTTAAATCTATTTCTCACTTCCACTGTATAATCATAAGGGATTATCCCCCGTCTAAACCCTCTTCCCCCTCACCGGAGCCCTCATTGCTCTGTCAAGTGATGGCTGTTACCTGCTAAATATATTGTTATTTAGTCACTAAGTCATGTCCAACTCTTTATGACCCCATGGACTGTAGTCCACCACGCTCCTCTGTCCATGGGATTTTCCAGGTGAGAATACTGAATAGGTTGCCATTTCCTCTTCCTGGGGATCTTCCTGACCCAGGGACTGAACCAGCATCTCCTGCATTGGCAGGAAATTCTTTATCATGGAGACACCAGTTCAGTTTAGTTCAGTCATGTCCGACTCTCCGCGACCCCATGAATCACAGCACGCCAGGCCTCCCTGTCCATCACCAACTCCCGGAGTTCACTCAAACTCATGTCCATAGAGTCGGTGATGCCATCCAGCCATCTCATTATCTGTCATCCCCTTCTCCTCCCACCTCCAATCCCTCCCAGCATCAGAGTCTTTTCCAGTGAGTCAACTCTTTGCATGAGGTGGCCAAAGTATTGGAGCTTCAGCTTTAGCATCAGTCCTTCCAATTAACACCCAAGACTGATCTCCTTTAGAATGGACTGGTTGGATCTCCTTGCAGTCCAAGGGACTCTCAAGAGTCTTCTCCAGCACCACAGTTCAAAAGCATCAATTCTTCGGCGATCAGCTTTCCTCACAGTCGAACTCTCACATCCATCCATGACCACTGGAAAAACCATAGCCTTGACTAGACGGACCTTTGTTGGCAAAGTAATGTCTCTTCTTTTTAATATGCTATCTAGGTTGGTCACAACTTTCCTTCCAAGGAGTAAGCGTCTTTTAATTTCATGGCTGCAATCAGCATCCGCAGTGTTTTTGGAGTCCAAAAAAATAAAGTCTGACACTGTTTCTACTGTTTCCCCATTAGGGAAGCCAGTTAAATATATAGATGATGATAACTGGAATTTTGGAGGTGACTTTTATCCCTCTCCATTTTGAGGAATTGGTATACTTGTTTGCTTTTCTTTAAACATTTTTAATTGTGGTAAAATACACATTTACTCCTTTAACCATTTTTAAGTGTATGACTCAGTAGTACTCAGTACATTCACATTGCTGTTCGGCCATCACCACCATCCACCTCCAGAACTCTCTGGGTCGTGTGTAACTGAAGCTTGGTCTCCATCAAACAGCAGCTCTCCAGCCCCTGGGAACCACCCCTCCTCTCTCTGCCTCTAGATGTAACCACTCTAGCTGCCTCATACAAGCAGCGTGTCTTTCTGTGACTGGCTTGTTTCACTTAGCCTCACGTCCTCAAGGTTCATCCACACTCTAGTGTGTGCCAGAATGTCCTTCCTTTTTAAAGCACGTGAGTCACTCAGCCGTGTCCGGCTCTTTGCTACCCCCTGGACAGAAGCCCATCAGGCTCCTCTGTCTGTGGGATTCTCCAGGCAAGAGCGCTGGAGTTGCTTTTGAAAGCTGAGTAATAGTCCATCTCTCATGCACACCGCATTTGCTTTGTTTATTTATTTGATGGATACACAGATGTTTTTTCCCACCTCTTCCCTTGTTAATGACCCATTTTGGAAGTGCATGTGTAGTTCCAAAGTGCACGTTCAAGGGAAGGTCAGAGACATTAGTGTTTCATATGTTCCTCATGTTACAGAGGCATAAACCTCATATTCATTTACAGACATAATGCACTAGGATATTTTTTTCTACAAGCTTATTTAGTTGTGGGACGGGAAAAGTCCAGCTCACAGCTGGACTCGCCCCTAATGTTTGAGGCCATAGATACTTCTTTCTTATTTTTTTGGTTGCACCACGTGGCTTGAGTGATTTTAGTTCCCTGACCAAGGATTGAACTTGAGCCATGGCAATAAAAGTGCCAGGCCCTAACCCCTGGACCACCAAAGAAATCTCATAGGCATTTCGTAACGTGATAGAACTCATGACAGATGGAGATGAGGGCATCTTAAAGAAAGCAGCTGGGATGGAGTTTGAGTATTTGGGCTTCACCAACAGGAACAGCTAGGCTCAGATTTCTAGGGCTTTATTAGCCCTGTAGACAGGACTGTAGTTCTGAAGTCAGAATCTTGTAGACTTCCCTGAACACGGGTCAGCTTATATCCTAAACTCTTCCCTCACTAGGGCTTCAGGTCATCCCCAGGCATGAAGGGAAGGCCTTTGCCATCTCATTCTCTCCTCTGACTTTATCTCTTATGCTATTACACAGGGGTCATTTTTTTTTTTAACATTTTATATTCTTTTGGGGGTATAGCCCATTAACAAAAAATGCTGTGGTAGTTTCAGGTGAACAGCAAAGGGACCCAGCCATACATATGTATCCATTTTCCCCAGCTCCTCCCCATCCAGAATGCCACATAGCATGGAAAGAATTCCACGTGCTATACAGCAGTGTCCTTGTTGGTGGTTATCCCTTTTAAATGTAGTACTGTGTACACGTCCATCCCAAACTCCCTAACTATCCCTTCCCCTCACCAGCACCCTTAAGTTCATCGTCCAAGCCTGTGGGTGTTTTGCACGTTCCTCTGCACCATTTCTGTTTAGATTCCACACATAAAGGATGCCGTGCGTTTCTGTCTGGCTGACTTCACTCAGTATGCCACTCTCGTGTTGCTGCAAATGGCATTATCTCCTCCTTCTGAAGACTGAGCAATATTCCATTGTGTAGAGGTACCACGTTTGTCTGTCCATTCCTCGGTCGATGGACATTTAGGTCGCTTCCATGTCTTGGCTGTTGTAAACAGTGGTGCAGTGAACAGTGGCCTGCATGCCTCATTTTGGATCATGTTTTTCTTCAGCTATATGCCCATGAGTGGGATTGCAGGGTCATATGGTAGCTCTGTTTTTAGATTTTTAAGGAACCTTCATACTATTCTCTGTAGTGACTCTACTAATTTGCATTCCCACCAGCACTGCAGGAGGCTTCCCTTCTCTCCGCACCCTTTCCAGCATTTATTGTTTGTGGATTTCTTGGTGATAACCATTCTGGCTGGTGTGAGGTGGTATCTTGTTGTAGTTTTGATTTGCATTTCTCTAGTAATTAGCAATGTGGAACGTCTTTTCATGCACTGTTTTATTCCCTTTTCGTCAATTAAACAAACCCGGAATACATATAAATTAATGAAGATGGATCCTGGGCCAGCGGGAGTCTGCTTTGTGCGTGTGTATCTGGTTCTCATCTTTAGTCCAGCAGGTAGGTTTGGACAGTCTTTCGCAGTGTTGCTGAGGATTGCCCGGCATTTGGGAAGTATTCAAGAAACTACTATTGAACTGAACTGACTCTCCTGTAGGGGAAGGAAATCACTAAGGGTGGGTTGGTTTGTTTGTTGGCAGGTGGGTGGTGATCAGATCTGGGGGAAGAGAATTGTTTTAGCAGAAGAGAACGTTGGCAGGAACACAAAACGGGAAGCTGAGGCAGCCATCAGGGTGATCTGGGCTTGAGCAGGAAGGGGACCATCGGGGTGAAGTAACGGGGCCAAAGCTGGAAAACAATGGGGACGGGAGAACTGGGAGAGGACTTAAGGCTGCGACTCAAAAGAGTAGTCCCGGAAACACTCCCTTCTTCTGGACAGAAGTTGTAGGTATTGATATTCCTGTGTCCCGTCCTTAATGGCTCCCTGCCCACCCCAGAGCCTCCCAGCATCTCTCTCCCTTGGCTCCGCTCATTGACGTGGAAGAGGACAGACTATTTGACGACTCTAATGAGGTTTGCCTTGGAAGAGCTGGGTGGATGGTGACAGGATGACCATCATTTGATCCATGTGACGTAGAGGTCAAGTGATTTGCCCAAGATCAGTGAACAGACTGATGGCCACATTATGTGTCCTTATTGTGCTAAAAGCTCCAAGCCAGAAGAGCTTCTACTTCATTACCCCCATGGCCTCTTCCCATTTCATAAAAATGTCTACACCCAGAACATGCTCAAACAGCTTTCAAAAATGTCATTAAAATTAAGAAGATACTTAAAAGGACACATGAGAAGCCACATTCAACAAGTACAGAAATAAATCAGAGATGAGAAAATATTAAAATACCTGACCTGCGTGGGTATCTGCATAATATTTAAAATTATCTCATCCATTTAGTTCTAGCGTTTGGTCTCCTAATCTGAAATATGAAAAATGTTCTCATGGAGAGGCAGGCGAACTGAAGGAGGATATCTTAATATACAGTGAAATATAAATTAAAAAGCTCTCTAAAGCTATTAGTAAAAGTACTGAAATACATTAGCAGGTACATGGGTTCAACTTTGGATGAATGTTCTTTGAAATCGGATTCATCACCAAAATTAATCTGAGAGGTGTCAAATCTGTGCTGGGTTAAAGAGGTGACAAATGGGAAGATTTCATTGAAGTTCCAAATTGTAAAAGGATCAAAATTAATAATCCTCTGTCATGAGAAACCTGATCACTTAGGAATTTAAGAAGCTTATGCCTTGTTAAGAGAGTAGAAAGGAAATCTGAAATATTGCCGGTAAAAGTAGTAGTCTGGTCACCAGTTGGATTGATGTGGTTTGATAAATAACTTCGAATCAACCACAGGTAGCCACAAAGATGCGTGTCTGGAACTATCCCATGAGTCAGGGTTTATGTCTTTCAACAGGCTGGTCAATTCATTCTCTTAGAATGGAGTAAGTACAGTACTTTCCTCCTTCATATTTTTTTAAACTGAAGTATAGTTGATTTACAGTACTGTGTTAGTTTCAGGTGTATAGCACAGTGATTCAGTTACGTATATTCATTTTCAGATTCTTGTCCTTTATAGTTTTATTGCAAAGTGTTGAGTATAGTTCCCTGTGCTATACAGTGGGTCCTTGGTGGTCATCTGTCTTATATGTAATGGTGTAAATATGTAAATCCCAAGCTCCTAACTTATCCCTCCCCCCCACTCCCCCCACCCCTGCCGCTTTCTCCTTTGGTAACAAGAAGCTTGTTTTCTACGTCTGTGGGTCAGATTCTGTTGTGTAAATAAGTTCACTTGTATCTTTTTTTGTTTTTTAGATTCCACCTATAAGCAATACCATATGGCATTTGTCTTCCTCTGGTTTATTTATGTAGGATAATGACCTCTAGGCCCGTCCATGTTGCTGCAGATGGAGTTGCTTCATTCTTTCTTACGACTGAGTAATATTCTGTTGTATGATATACACGTACCGCGTCTTCTTCATCCACTCCTCTGTTGATGAACATGCTACCATGTCTTGGTTTTTTGTGAATAGTGCTGCCATGGAGATGGGGTGCATGTGTCTTTTTGAGTCACAGTTTTCTCTGGATTGGTACAGCCATCATGGAGAACAGTGTGGAGATTCCTTAAGAAACTAAAAGTAAAGTTACCATGTGGTCCCACAGTTCCATTCCTGGGCAATATGTCTGGAGGTAACTATATTCAAAAAGATGCGTGCACCCCAGTGTCCGGCTCCTTCCTTGTATTTCACGCAGAGCTTCTGGAGGTCATGCCTTTAGAGGCACCACTCTCCCTTCACCGTCCGCATCTATCAGTATTATGGCTCCTCATTCATGGACTCACATCATGGAAACGAGCATAAAGGGAATGGGAGCGGGGAACTGGGAATGCTGCAACACTCCACATATTTATCTGACTTCAAATACCTCAAGCAACAGTTTTTCTTACTCAGGAAAACATACCCCTTGACTATTTCACAGGCAGTTTTCCATGTTCCAAATGGCGAGTTCGAATTTACATATTAACTAATGTGGGTGCATCTCTGCAACATGATCTCAAGGTTAGGCACATGGTCCCCTGGCGGCTCAGTGGTAAAGAATCTGCCTGCCAACACAGGAGACACAGGTTCGATTCCTGGGTTGGGAAGATCCCCTGGAGAAAGAAGTGGCAACCCACTCCAGTATTTTTGCCTGGGCAATCCCGTGGACAGAGGAGTCACAGAGTATGACATGACTTAGCAACTAAACAACAACAAATGCCTGGCACCCTGCTTGATTAGCCATGGGAAGCCATGGCTAGGATATGGCTGATGAGTCTTATGAGCTGGGTTTACGATGCTTTTCTCTAAGAACAAAGCAAGGGCTGGTATTTGAGCCTGCTTTGCCTCTTGGTTGAAGCACGGGGCTGCCTGAGGTTTAGCAGCCCTGAGATCGGCATGGTCCCCGAAACTGGACCTCTGAAGAATCTAACAGCTGTAGGAGGACTCAGCCACCCCAAGTCCTCAACTAAGCCTCCAGTGCATCCCCTGTTGCTGCCTGTGACTCTAGGGATAGTTCAGTTGCAGGACCAGGGTATACTTTAGAGTCAACTGGTGGGTGTGCGGATCCTTAGTTTTATCCCTCATCCAAAAAAATGATGGCTTTCGGAGGCCATCCTTTGGAAAATGGCCTCTAAGTAGGTTGGAAGAGAAAAAAAGAATCTTACGTCCTTTATGCTCCTGAGTACCTAATAGGTATCTGATCTACCATATTTCCGAAGTAGAATTCTTAACGCCCCCTCCACTGAACCTGTTAACTGTTCCTGTCTCAGTAATGGAACCATCATCTCCTTAGTTACTGAGGCCCCGAATCTAGATGTTACCCTTAGTTTCAATGAGCTCAGTCTCCCTTGCATGCTGGAATCTGTAGAGCCTCTGTCTGTGGTTATCCTCACCTTAGGGCTTTGTACCTTCCACGCGCCTTGCTCAATCGGTGCCCAGGGCGTGGAATCTTCCCCTAACTGGAAGCTGGGTGCCAGGCTGTCACTTGGCTCCAGATTATTCTTTCTCTTCGGGTCTTTCCCCTCGTTCTGGGTCTGGGATGAAATTTCTTGTATCACTTAAGCCTGTGCGTCGGAAGGCCCCTGGCCAGTTCCATCAGTTCCTCTCTCTGTGGAAAGTGGACCGAGTCTTTGCCTGGGACCCATTGGCCAAGACTGGCACCCACTTCAGATGCGTTTTTTAAAAACGAAATTAAATATTTTGGTCTTTTGGTCATACCCTGGGGCATGTGGGTTTTTAGTTCCCAGCCAGGGACTGAACCTGCACCCCTGCACTGGCAGTGCAGAGTCTTAACTGCTTGATCACCCGGGAAGCCCCCAGATGCAGCTTTACTGCATCTCTTCTCTTTTCTGCAAGTGCTGTTCCAGCCAGTGTCTTGCGTGTTGAGTTCTTCTCGGAGACTTGGAACCTGTAGGAGAGGCGGTGGACTGTGGTCTGTGGGTGCCTACTGCTGATGGTTGGCATCTCTCTCATCTCTGCTTTTCTCCACGTGGTGGGAATCCTCACTGGGGCTTGGTAAGCAGATCTTCCTGTGCCCACACTACTGTTGACTCTGTCAGCATATGTTTCCCTAAGAGCTTGGTGTGGTTGGTACTCCTTCTTTATTCAAATATCACCTCCTCCAGGAAGCCTTCCACCTCCTCCAGGAAGCCTTCCACCACCACCTGATTTTAAGTTATCTAATTGAAAGTATTCACACAGTCACTGCTGGTACATAGTATTGTTTGTGTGTCGGCCTCTTCCTCGAAGAGAGGTAAGCTTTTTGAGAGCAGGGGTCTTATTCTTAATTACTGTCACAGTCTCAGTACCTAGACTAGAGCCTGGTTCAGAATCAATACCCATTACAGTGTTTATTGAAGGAGGCAGTAGACAACTTCTAATTTTAAATAGGCGAACCTGCAATTCTCTACTTCTCTGTCCCCCCAGACCCCCAGGATCTTTCTCCCTTGACCCCATGATATCACTCTGTTTACAATTCAGTCATTTTACACTCACCTTATTTGGGTTACTGGGTACATATTCTCATAGAGTGCAGGGTATATTAGTCTGAACTTCACCTGTAACATACATGCAGGATAACCTGCATGCACAGGAAAACTTTGTAAACTGCAAGATACTGTGCAAATGCTGGATTTTCTTATTGGCTTAATTCCTGAGTCCTAAGACTTCACAGGGACTCCTCGGCATCTTCATGGAGGGATCAGAGCCTCCCACCTTTCTTCACCATGAGCAACCTGACTTTTATTTCTTCTATGCTCTGCTGCTAAAACGTCTGAAAATCACTGATTTCATCAAACACTTGGCCTATGCATTAATCTCCTTCACAACATCTCTTACGGTTGGTTGTCCAGCCTTTTCTTGAATACAACCAGCAACAGGGACCTCATTACTTGAGCAGGTAGCTCTTTTAGGACAATTCTATTTTAGTTCTATGTTAGGACCATTTGTTTTGTTGTTATTTCATAATTCTTTAGGTCAAGAGAGAAGACTAGCTAACTGATTCCACAGTTGGGTCCTGGTTAATTAAAGCTTTTCTCTATGTACAGATAGTCAGTATGCACAGATCATCATTCTAGGCATTTTGGTGACTCCCGTCTAGAGTGGAGATGAGTAGACTCATTCTGAGTAGAGACGAGGGTAGGCATTCTACTCCCCACCCCACTTTCATTTTTACATCTTAGTAATGAGTACTCTTGCCTGGAAAATCCCATGGATGGAGGACCCTGGTGGGCTGCAGTCCATGGGGTTGCAAACAGTCAGACACGACTAAGCAACTTCACTTTCACTTTCATTATTCCATACCAGGTCCTTCCCTGAGTCAGGGAGCACAAGGGCATTCACACATGCTTAGCTGAATGAGGAACGCAGGAAAAAAACGTGTGTGTTAGAACATTTAATGCCTTCTTTGCCTAGGAGCCTGACTGATGAATTGGATCATGAAGCCAGGGCCTCGGTGCAGGCGTGGAGGGAGGGGGCCGTGAAGGTTGTAGAGGGGAACACGCTAGTTGCTTCCAGGCTGAGAGACACGGGTGGTGCATACAGCTTGCATTTGGCTCTCCAGACGCCTGGATGTAAGTGGGGGACAGCTCACTTGATAGGCACCCAGACCCGCTCAAAAGCATCACCGCAACAGGGGTTCTATCCCTGCTCTATTCGTGACCTCCTGATATGGGAAACAAACCCGTTAAACCAAATAGGATTAAGCTGCAAAGCCTGGCTGGTCTCCCTGCTGGTCTCATGGGCTGTGGAGCTGCATCTCTGAGCCCAGACTGTCCCACGGCCCCAGTGAGCTCCAGGCCCGGGGCTGCCAAGCTCCACACACTCCTCTAATGTGTCACAATTACCGAGACAGCTGTGCTAAGTAACTTTCCACGGATCCGCTCGGCAAACTCGCAGCGTGTTCAATAGCCCTCAAAATTTGTCATTTGGAACCTGCGGTGAGCTGGTAGGGCGGTGCTTATACCAAGCTGCGGCAGAATAAATGCAGTCACCTCAAGAGATTGCATGTTTCCTTTGAAGTGGGTGCAGGTAGATTAGGCGGGTTCTTTCAGCTTCCTTCTTATCTCGGTTTAGCACGTGGAAGGGGAAGGAAGGGAAGTTGCAAAGATAGCACAGGTGAGATGGCTGCAGAGCTGGATCGTGTCCACTGCCCGGAGCAGGCCTGGGCTTTGTTGGGACGCTATTTTTGCATTAGCACAGCAAGGACCCACCAGGCAGTCTGCGAGTACCTGGTGAATTTTCCATTAGCACTGCCAGGGGTGCCGGGCAAGGTCTCCGGTGACAAACACGGCTGGTGACTGGGATGGGAATGTCGCTCGTCTCTGGGGACACCCTTACTACGACTCAAACACTCCCCACGTGTTGTCTCCGGGGAGTGGAGCTTTGGAGCCCAGATGGCTGTGAAGAAGCCATCTCGTTATTTACCCAGAACACAAGCCAGAAGCTAACCCAGGTCTGCAAAATGCCTCCTGTCATAATCCGGAGCGCTGCTGCCCGAGCCCCTGCTGTGCGCCCCAGGGAGCGGTGGAAATGAGCCAGCGGGCTCGCAGCCGGCTCCCCGGAGCGCCGGTCCGCCCTCGCGTCGGCACTGCTGGGTCAGGCGACAAGGGCGGGGTGCTGCGCGGCCCCCTTCTCTCGAGAGACCCTCACCGCAGGTGCCAGCCAAGGCTGTGAAGGAAGGTGCGCCAGGCTCCGAGAGGCTCGGGTGTGTCGGCTCCTGGGCGGACAGCGGAGTCCTCTCCCGCTCGCCCCGGGGCGCGGACGCTCCCTCCACTGGGGCATGGTCCCTTTCCTCCCTAAAGACGCTCTGCGTGTGCCGCGCTCCCCGCTCCTTCGGGTCTCCTGCTTTTGCTCGCGTGGTTTCTTCTGTCGGTGGGCAGAGGCCCTCCTCCCTTCTCCCTGGCCATCCTGCGGGGCCTGGCTCCGCGGTCATCTCCGTGAACGCGTCCCCAACCCCACAGGCGCTGCCAGGGCTTGGAGACGGTTCCACGCGCTTTGAGCTTACCTGGGCTGTGCTGCCTTTCGCATGTACTATTGTTCATCCACTCGTCTGTCTGCTCTGTTACCTTGTTAGCGCCTCTAGAGAAGGACCGCTATCTTGCTTATTTTTGCATCCTCAGGGCCTCCAGACAGTAGAGACCCTGTGAAAGTTCGGGGAATGAAGACATGCACAGCCGCTTCCTCTCTGGGTGTGGGTTCGGGCTGTGATTCCATCGGGCTGTGCATCCTTAATTAAGACATAACTCGTCTCCCTTCTGGCTTCTCATCTGTTAAGAATAAACAGGCATGAGAATGGTACAGACCTACCTGAGGGGACCTTGTGTGAATTAACAAACTCAGGACTTACATGCAAATGTCCCTTGTAATGGCTGTTGGACTTTGAGACAAGGCTGAGCTTGCAATCGGGAGGCAAGCAGGCGGCTTTGGTCCACTTAGGAAGAGATAATCAAACACACAGTCTCTCTGACAGCTGCTGATCACAGACACCATTAAAAAAAGAAATGATCACAGTGGTGGGTGACAGAGAGGCAAGGCTTCTGAGTGGCAAGTTAGTGCCATCAGGAAAACTGCAACGCTGCAGGGGCCTCGCCCTGAAGGCAGGGCCCACAGTTACCCCTGGCCGTGGGCGAGGGCTACAGAGGGGTGGAGGGGCTTCTGCAGACAGGCTTTTACATTTTATTAAAAATAATTGGAGAAGTTTACATACATTTCTTGCCAACATGCAACTGTCAGGCACGGGTGGAAAAGATGCCTTCTCTCAAATTGTGAGAAAGTCTAATGTCGTGGCAGAAAAAAAAAAAATTGGGAGTCTGATGATTAAATGTGGAGAGCTGTCATCTTGGCATTATATTAAAATAACTCGCCTCCAGCAAGTGCACGGAATTTCTTCCTTTAAATCTGTCATTTCTCGGGAGGCCGTTGCTCTGGTTGGCTGCACCGGTGGCTTTGTAGCCATGGCAGTGTAACAGCAACTGGGACACTTGGAGGCTTTCTGGGGGGCTAGGGAAGGGGGGCTGGTGTGTGGGAGTGTGGGCTTGTTCACTGCTGCGTGGCTGCAGCAAGCCATCTGCAGACTCCTTTCTCTGTGACTTAGTGGGGCTCCTCGGCACCCGAAAGCTTAAGTAGAACACAGGCAGACACATTATTTTCAGCAGTGCTCCTCAGACAGTGATGTCAGGCTGCAGGCAGAATGAATCGCATTTGTTTATGAAATCCGTTGCTTAATTGGATGATCAGTGTCTCATTTCGGCCTCCAGTCACAATACTTTTAATGATGTCCACACCATGCTGGGTTCCCACGCAAACCATGTGGAGGGGATAGAACAATGGAAAAAGCTTCCATTGGGCGGAAGGGGAGGGCGATGCTGGGGTTGGGGCGCATCCCTCTCTGCTCCATCTGTTGAATGCAGCAGATGAATTTCTGCACATGTCCCTTCCCTCTTGCTTTTGCTCAAGAGGCCATTTAACCTCAGATGATTCCTGGGGATTCCAGAGAAGGCCCTCCTGCTTCCCTGATGCCTTCATACAATAGAGCGACAGGCTCGCGGAATCTTGAAACAATATTAACACTTGTGTTTGTAACACCTTTTGGCTTTTGGAAGCACCTGTGCATGCCAAGTCACTTTTGTCTGACTCCCTGCAACCCTGTGGACTGTAGACTGCCAGGCTCCTCTACCCACAGGATTCTCCAGGCAAGAACGCTGGAGTGGGTTGCTGTTTGGAAGCACATTCTCATCTAAATCCCGTGTGTCCCTAACAGGAGAGAGCAGTGTGGCTTGGAGGACAGTGCTGTTGTGTGTTCACCAGCCTCCATGGTTTGCAAGGTCTGTCGACTTGCATTGTGGCTGTGTGTGGTTTTGATCCTTGTGATGGTCACCCCCATAGCACAGGTGAGAAGAGTGAAGCCAGGAGACGGCATGGCTGGTGACTGAGAGGGTAGGGTTTGGGCTCAAGCGCCTTCTGTAGCTTACGTCCATGTGACCTTGGATCAGCGACGCAATCTGTCAGAGCTCCGATTTCTTCCATAAAATGGAAGCAATCATCACTTCCTCAGAGGTTACTTGGAGGATTAAATGCAATTAGACGTAAGTAAAGCATTTAGTCGGAGAAGGAAATGGCAACCCACTCCGGTGTTCTTGCCTGGAGAATCCCAGGACAGAGGAGCCTGTTGGGCTGCCGTCTGTGGGATCGTACAGAGTCAGACACGACTGAAATGACTTAGCAGCAGCAGCAGCAAAGCATTTAGTGAGGCTTTCCTGGTGGCTCAGACGGTAAAGAATTAGCCTGCAATGCAGGACAGCTGGGTTTGATCCCTGGGTCAGAAAGATCCCCTGGAGGAGGACATGGCAACCGACTCCAGTATACTTCCCTGGAGAATTCCATGGACAGAGGAGCCTGGTGGGCTACAGTCCATGGGGTCGCAAAGAGTTGGACATGACTAAGTGACTAACACTTTCACCTTTCTTTCAAAACATTTATTCTAGAGGCTAATTAACAGCTGGAATCTATTATTATTATTATTAGCAGTGTTGTTCCAGAAATCAAGATTTTGAGGCTTGGCCAGTGGTACCATGGTTGGGGTTAGAATCATATATACCTGCTTCCTGAAGAGCCTGGTTCTCATCACTCTCTTCCCTGCCTGGCTGCCAAACGCCTGAGGAATGTGCAGATTTTCCACCTTTCAGCAGTTTCAGAGACAGCCTGCAAGGATATAAACAGCAAGTGAAGAGCCTGCAGAAACGCAGGTGCAATATAGGGTCCCTCTGCCGGAAGTGCCGCGCTTCTTCAAAGCCCTTAAATGTCACCTCGCTTCATTCGGCCTGGCTGGAAACGCCCCCACCATTGCCTCTTCTGCCCAGGGGTGACGTCGCCTGAGTCATCTGAGTCTGAAAGAGGGATTCACCTTGACCTCCCTCTCTCCCAGTAGAAGACACACCACAAATGAGGCCATCAAAAAGCAGCCCAGTTCCTCCCCCTCGGCATGTCTCAAAGCCCTCGCTCTGACCCCCATCGATCAGCCATAAAACACAAAAATCAACAGAGTTCTGCTTTTCTATTTCATGAAGGAAAAAAAAAAAGTCAACATTGACCGGCTCGGTCAGCCAAGCTCACAGAAATGGCCAGTGAGGATGGGAGCGTCTGCAGACTCCTGTCTCAGATCCTCTTAAGCGTCTTCTTTGTCCTGGTCCTGGATGACAGCTGTGGAGCAGGGCAAATCCTGCTGCTAAGAACTAAGTAGGAGAAGTGTTCGCTGTCGTTGCCATGTGGAGGGTGCTTCGAGCGACTTGGTGACTGACAGCTTGAATAAGCGGTTATTTCTCCGGCTCAGGCGCGTGGGGGCACAGGACACCCACTGCCTGACCTTATGCAGCTGAGCTTGGTTCTCTGGGGTCAGCTCGCTGCCACTGTTACCTGTTAAGGTGAAAATACGGTTGAGTTGACTGATGATGAAGCTCCGATCGTGTTACTCTCCCGCTGAAATAATTTCTGACTGTGCTCCAGGCTCTCCACTGCCAGGTCAGACGCCTTCCCCGGCTGCTCGTGGCTCGCCACGGTCTGACCCGCATCCACCTGCCCAGTTGGGTTTCTGATTACCGGGCTTCGCGAGTCCTGGGAGGCAGGCAAGCCGAACCGCTCCCTCTGAATCTGCCCGGCGCCTTCCCGCTTCTGTGCCACCGCCTTCATTTGTCCCTCCCCTGGGATGCTCACTTTCCCTCCTGTCCACGTGCGTCTTCGTTTGCTTGGGCTGCTGGAACAAAATGCCATCGACTGGGTGCCTTCTACAATAGATATTTGCTCCTTGCAGTTCTGGAGGCTGAGAAATCCAAGATCAGGGTATGGCAGGTTTGGTTCCTGCCTTGCAGACAGCTGCCGTCCTCCTATGTGTCCTCATAAGGAGGAGAGAGACCGCTCTGGGCTTTTCCTGTTCTTGTAAGGACGCTAATCCCTTCACAGCAGCCTCACACTCATGACTTTGTCAACACTTAATTACCCACCAAAGGCCCCACCAGCAAATACTATCGTGGGGTGGTGGGAGTGAAGGGGGGACACAGACGTTCAGTCCATAACCATGTCAAAATCCCAGCTATTCTTCAAACCTCATTTTAAAATACAACCTCTTCCATGCAAAGTTCCTGTTTCCTCCAGCTATAATCTCCATCTTCTCAATGCCTGTAACTTGGTACATAAGCCTATCAGGGAAGTTACGCATTCCGCTGTGTATTACGTTTCCGTGAGTTCTGTTTCCTTTACTACATTCTGAGCTCTGCGTGGGCAGGGGCCATCCTCCTTCTTCCGTGAGTCACTAACACTTAAATCCGGCTCCTGTGTGCCCTGTGTGTGCATGCTCAGTGGTGTCCATCCCTCTGCGACCCCATGGACTGTAACTCACCAGGCTCCTCTGTTCATGGGGTTTTCCAGGCAAGAGTACTAGAGCAGGTTGCCATTTCCCACTCCAGGGAATCAAATCCACGTCTCTTGTGCTTCCTGCGTTGTCAAGTGGATTCTTTACCACTGTGCTATCTGGGAATAGTCCACTTAGTAGGAAGATGCACTTAGAAGTAAGAGCTTGTTGTTAAATAAATGCTCCCATCGACAGGAGAGTCTCAGAAGGCTAATGCAGGACTTGTGCTCGTGACAAATGCATTGGTAAGGCCAGAGTCCATTCTGAATGCCTCATGCCTCACTGACTATTAAATATATACCCCCCACTCCCCCTGCCTGGGTTGAAGGATTGACTCAGTATGTTTTCCTTTAAGGGGATGTATTATATATTGCTCTCCCATATCAGTGAGGAGTCTTGTGGTTGCGTGCATACATATACGCCCACCCACACATACATGGAAATCATTTGGCCAAACTCTCTCAGAAACAATCTGCTCTTCTTGGTGTAACTTCTGTTGTTATTAATAGTATAAAAAGTCCATAAACAATGCTTAGAAGATGTTAATGATTCTAACTCCTTCTATGGACTCCTGAACAAACACCGACACCTAACTTTGGATCATGGACCCCAAACATCCTAAAAAACACGTCATCCTTCCAGGATAGGCTGATCATTAAATACAATTTTCGCAGGGCTTGGCTTTCCAGAACACGTGAGGGATGGCTAACGACTGTCGCCTCTACCACCAGCACAAACAAGTCTATCCATCTTTTATTCAGATGGACTTCAATTATTAATTTTATTTACAGCATCCACTCTGTATTCTTCTGGGCCTGAAGACTGAGGCCCAGAAGGCTCTGCTGCCTTGGGTATTTCTAATTTGTACTGCCAAGAAATGATGACCTGCATATTACTATTTTCTAGAGTGAAATAATTACTCAAGACACACATTCCTGTGGCAGCCCGTGAGTGGAACTTCGTTTGAGGACTGTGAAGGCAGTCTTCTCTGGGAAGCTGTTACTCGGACCACGCTGGGGCGGCTCCTGTTTGTATAACCGCAGATGAAGGAAGGTGCTTGCCTGCTTATTTCAATTATATATATTTCCATTTCACTAATGAACGTCACCACAGCTCAGGAGGGAACCTACAGGTTTTCCTGGCTGCTGATCCCCTTGCACCAAAATGCAACTGTAGCCTAAAAGCACCAGAGATGCCCTTTAGCTCCAGGGTTGCAAGCTATGCTACTAGCCACAGGGGCTCAAAACCAAGTGCCAGGCACCAAGCAGAATACAGAGAAGGACTGTCACCATTCGGCCTCCACCACCCGAAGCCTGATGGCGAGAACAAGGCCAGATGGCCTCCTAAGTGTTGGTATTAGAACACCCGCCTCCTCCTCTTCGCCCCAGAGCAGCTCTTTTTATTTTCATTTCCATGCTAACAAGGTAGACCTGTCCTAGCGTGTGTTCTGAAGAGCTTCTTTCATGCTCAGGGCCTGGGGAGCTTTAACATAGTTAGATGTACTCTAACAGCAGGTTGCCATCAAAAAATTCTATAATAGGATTAAAATAAAAGAGAAATGCGCTCGCGGTGGAATGGCAATGATGATTTAACGTGTTTCAAGGGCTTGGTGGGAAGGTGTCGTACAAACAGCAGACAGGCCTGCTGTGTGGGTGTGTCGCCTTCTTAACAAACAGGGCTCGGAGTGTGATGGGGCAGTTTGGAGTTTGGCTTTAGAGGGTGTCCAAGCCTGGATGACCAGGCTTTGGAGAAAGGGCCGGCTCACTTACTGGAGAAGCTCACGGTGATTCATCCTTGCTTTCGTGGTTGCTGTCCGTCCGCCCCACCTCAGATGGGAGCTCTCAGAGGGAGGGCGAGCTGTCTGCCTTGTTCATTTCTCCCTTGCCAGTGTCCACGGCTGTACCTGGTGCATCCTGGGTGTGCGGTGAATATGAGTTGCTTGAAAGAAAGGGATCCAAGCAAGATTGTTCAAGGGTGACCGTGGGCAAGTTTTTAATAATATTCAGCATCGGTTCCTGCATCCCTGAATTAGGAATGGTGATACAGTGACTTTCTAGCCTTCTCTTCAGGACATTTGAAGAACTGAGGCCTGGCCCTGGTTTCCGGCTCTGGCATCCTTCACAGATAGATGCTTGCTGGGGATCTGCTGGTAGAACCTCAGCTTCAGGACCTGTGGGGGCAAAAGTGCTTTTGGAGGTTGCTGCCTCTTTCTTGTCTCACTCTGAAGATACGGCCTGTGTGGGCTCTAGAGAGATTGCAGGTGATGGTGGCTTCAGGGGAGTGCGTGTGTGTGTGGTAGGTCACTTCAGTCATGTGTGACTCTTTGTGACCCACCAGGCTCCTCTATAGGGATTCTCCAGGCAAGAATACTGGAGTGGGGAGCCATTTCCTCTTCCAGGGGATCTTCCCGACCCAGGGATCGAACTTGCGTCTCTTATGTCTCCTGCATTGGCGGGTGGGTTCTTTACCACTAGCCGATCAGAGGAGAGGAGAGGCTATCAGAATACACTGAGAGGGGCACCTGGGATGAGCCGGTTGAACCACGCGCCTGCCGCTCACAGCCTCCGTGTCTTCGGGGACAGCAGGCGTGAGATCTCGGGGGCGCCGTTACTTGCGGAGTCTGGAGAGGGGCACTTGGTGTCTTCCACCTCTCCCTGATGCTCAGTCACCTGCCCTTGGGCGCCTGAATCTGCCACCTCCTAGGAAGGTCCCCTGATTGCAAGCATCTCCACTCATCCCGGCACCTGCAATCTCGCCCCCTTTCCTGGCTGTGCTTCTTCAGTCCCTGTGCTGGTGACCCCCATCTGCCCTGCCCTCCACCGGGTCCCGTTTCCTTCCCTTCCGCATCCTGCCCTGTGCCCTGGGAGGCTGGCCCCACCCTTGCCCCCTTGCCCTTTGGTTGCTGTTTGGGTCCTGCCAGTGTGAGGTGTTGGCAAGAGATCAGAGGGTGGGCGACAAGGAGTTGACGGTTTTTCGTCCCCCTTGCTCCCCGCTTTGGCGATGGAGCTATCCCTCTGCCTCTGTGGCTGCAGGATGGTCCTGCTGCAAGGCTCCTGGCCATGCCCTTTCCTGCCGCTCCTTCCGACTCAGGAATGGCAGTGGCTTCTTGCTGTCTCATTTCCGGGTGCCATGTCACTCCCTGTGGTTCCCTTAATGGTCCCTGGACCTCCACAAACAGTCTCATAGTGAAGCCTCTTACTTGAACTACCGCATGGAATTCTGTGGTTGCCAGGACACTGCTGAATGCCGTGTGCTCAGTTGCTTCAGCCACGTACGACTTTTTGTGGCCCCATGGACTGTGGCCCACTAGGCTCCTCTGTCATAGGCTTCCTCAGGCAAGAATACCAGAGTGGGTTGCCACGCCCTCCTCCTGCGGATCTTCCCAACCCAGGGATCGAACATGTATCTCTTGCGTCTCCTGCATTGCAGGCAGATTCTTTACTCACTGGGCCACCTGGGAAGTCCGCAGATGAACCCTACATGGTGCCTATCTCAAAGAAACCTCAGTGTAAAGAATTTTCTCTATACTCTCTTCACAGCAAGCTTCCCGAAGTGTCCTGCACATATTTAGGGTGTCCTTCTCAATTGTCCCGAGTCCTTGCTCCCCATTGTCTGAGAAATCTTACCCACCTCCGGTGTACTCAGCTTCCTCCATAGATCGATGAGCATCAAATTCATTCATTTGTTTGACAAACATTTCCTGAGCACCTACTCTGTGCTAAGCCCTGTTCTAGGCATGAAATGTACTAGTGAACAAAGCACTCAAGGACTGACGCCCTTGTAAGATGATATTTCTCTGGGATCAGATCTCTTCTCTCAGCCTGACCTCCAGAGCTGTAATTCTGGTTTCCCGATGAAGGCCCCACATTCCCACCAAGCTTGTCACATCGGAACCCCAATTCATTAGGACCCACACCCAAACTCTTCTCTCTCCTTTGGAAAGTTGGACATTACCACCCCCAACCTAACCCCCACTCTGTTCTACTCAAGTTAGTCACGTAGAATGTCCTTTCTCATCAATTGCGATAGATTCTTTCAGTTTGGCTTCAGATTTCTCTCCCAGATCTCTGTTTCTCTTTTCATTTCTAATTCTCTGTCCTCAGTGAAGGATCTCACCCTCTCTCACTTGGTAATGTCTTAGCTATTTCTGGCTGCTTTTCTCCTCTTTCACCTTGCTCATCGCTACTGCCAAAGTTCATCTCTGCAGCGCGTCCTTGCTTAAAGAGCTCTGCCAGCTCCCTGCTACAACCTCTTGGCAAGACAGTTTCCAACCAGTATGGACTGCCTGACTCCTGGAGGCCTGCCACCCACCATGAGGACTCCGCTCAGTTCCCTGGACCTGCATGGTTGCCCTGGCCTCCCGTCTTTGCTCTGGGGCTCTTCCTGCATTTTCCTCCCTTCCCTTCTCTTGTTCCTCAAGCCCTATAGGTGTGCCCTTCTCAGTAAGATTTTCCCCGACCCTCCCCCAGATGAACTCCTTGGTCCATTTGCCTCCCATGGTCTTTGTTTTTCTAGTGACTGTACTGCTCCGCTGCTAGTTGTAGCACTGCTGTGTCTCCTGCTAGCCTGAAAGCCCTTTGAGCCTTTCTGGGTTTTTGGAATCTTTGCTGTTTAGCAGAGGCAGGTGTGGAATGGGTGGGCGTAGAATGATTTCTAATATGTACATTAGACGTGTAAGTTTCTATATAACAGCACGTTCTTTCCAGCGAAAGCACTTTCTGAGGCCCTGACCCTGCTTGCCACCAGCCCAGCCCACTGTGGGCAGCAGCTCTTGAGTTTCTGGTCCCTAGAATGTATTCTTGCCTCCAGCTTGTGCCTCTCAATTCTATTACAAGAGCCAGTTGATCTGATTGGCAAGAGCTGGAGGGGCATGTAAGGTTTAACACACAGAAGTAACACTCTGGCCTCTGTCTGACTCTCCCTTTTGGAGGGAGTCATAAGATACGCAGATGTGTGAGGACACTGGCCCCCGAGATCAGGAGGCTCCAGCCATCTCAGGGAAGACAGCGGCAGCAGCTAAAACTCTGAGCCCCGTTTCTGCGCAGTTGGAATGTCACCCAAGCTCTGGGGCTGCTTGTCCAGCCCCATGTCCCCTCCCTGGTGGCCCCACCCCATTCTGCTGGTACTTTTATCCTCCTCCAAGTCTGGCCCGAGGGTGGCTGTGGGGCAGCTCGTCTGCCTGGGGAGAGACAGGGGAGAGAGTGGGGGATGAATACCCTAGAGTAGTTCTTCTGTGATCAATGTCCGCCTGGAGATGGTCCTGCTAATGGTATCCTAGCCAGAAGCATTACTGAAATCTTTTGCTCTGGTTCCCAAACAGCTTGGGAGTTGGGCCAGACCAGGCCTCTGCAACTTGGAGTGCCAAGCTTTAAAGTGCTGTGAGGTTGGAGGCTGGCTTTAGATGCAGCATTTCTTTCTCTGGGGCGATCAGATCAACTGACTTCCTAGGTTCAACCTCAGTCCTTTTCTAATCCTCCACCCCACCCAATAAACAACAAACCAATAAGGAATGGTGAGGTCCTTGGCACCAAGGGGAAAGCCTTCCCTGCAGCCGCCTTGGTGCGGTTACCTGCACATCCGTGAAGGACCCGCCCATCAGTGTTCATCTCCAGCATCAAATGGTCACCGTGAGGCACGGAGCTTCCCGGTCTGCAGTCAGGGCTGGGGCCCGTGGGAAGAGGAGGAGGTGGGATGCCTTGAAGGGAGGGAAGGAAGGAAGGAGAAAGGACAGGATAATGAGGTTCCCTTCAGTTCAGTAAGAAAGAGCCTCAAAGCGGTTTCGATTTTCTGAAACTAAATTTGGTACCACATGGCGAATCTACAGTAGGCACTTCACAGCATTTCGGCACAAAGTAGATTTACAGCCACTGAGACAGTTTGTCAAATTCCTGACAGCCCCCCAAATGGAGCTCACTGCAGAGAGAGTTTCTGACATGGGGAGAAAAACATCCACCCCACACCACCCCCTTCATCTCACCAAAGGAGGACTCTGGGGAGATTTCAAAACATAGCAGAGGAGAGAGAGCAGTGGAGTTCCATCCCTGAAACCTCACAAGCAGGGGCCCATCTGATCCTGAGTTCTGCTCTCACTGTGACTGGATTCCCGGGGATGAGGCTGTGGGCAATGAACATGCTGTCAGTCTCCAGCGTTCTGCCAAATGGATTCTCTTCCGGCATGAAGGAGATTCCAGGAAGGATTTCAACTGCAGAGCCTAGAAACTCTTAAAAATGCAGAAGTGTCTGTCTTCTTTTCTTTGCAATATGAGGGCTAAAAATTACTGGATAGGAACCAGAATGTTTCCGTCTAGTCCTCATACAAAGAGGATAGAAAGACTGAGACGTAGCTCAATTTCTCCATCGTCTTTCAGGTTAATGTGGAGATGAATGAGCTTACTATGGTTCTAATATGGGTATTGTTCAATTTGAAGTAAAAATGCATTTTTCAGATGAGGCTGCATTAATTTGAGCAAACATATCCTTTTACTTTCCTTTTGCAAATTTATTTAATAAATGCTGACTTTTAGTTTCAAATACCAATACACTGTATAAGTTTTGTTTTCTTTTAGTAATTGTAATTTGAGGAAATTGCCCTAAATGAATATTTGCTTCCCTCTAAAAACCCTGCTCTTTTTTGTTTCTACTGAACGAGCAGTCTGGGAGATGCTCACTAGATGGCAATGTCGCTGCATAGCTGAGGAAGGGCTACGCAGGGGTTCCAGAAAGTAAGGCTAGTTTATGTCTTAGCCGTCCTGGAAAATCCAGAAGGTGGCAGATTTTAGCTATTTATGAAAAGGCAAGCACGGAGAACAATGTTGCCTTTTAGAAAAAATTATTTTTATTTATCTTTCCAGAAGGAGATTATGAGCTGAATAAAATTATCGGTGATATTTAAAATATTTGAAAATGTTTCCCATTTTTAGAGTATGTAATACAAGCTGAAGGGCTAGCAAAGCAAACAGTGACACAAAATCAAGGTGAAATTGACCAATAAATTGAGAACTCCATTACGGGAACAATTTCCCCGAGTTTGAGTCACAGTGTTTGAGTGATAACCTAAACCTGTCTAAACTTTGTGAAACATTCAAGGCGAAGATGGAAGGAGATAGCGAGGGAGCCGGGAGGGGGCGGAGGCCCGCCCGCATGGGCACTGATGTTTGTATTTTTCACCAACTTTTCCAGCCTCCCAGAGGACCTCCAGCAGACCTGTGCTTCAGAGTTCAGTTCTTTTCAAGGTTACTGATTACCTGAAGGGATCCTGGTTTTAAAAATGAAAAATGGCAGCTTGAATTCAATAGTCCAATTTAGAGCGACCGTGCACCCAGGCAGCTTCTCTGGATACTGGGGGGCACTTGCGGGGAACACAGACCCACATCCATTTCGCGGAAGGTGGCACCGCCACAGTCTCCACGCCTCACCTGAAACCTTGAGGGAAAGTGTGCTGAGCTTATTCGAAGGGAATACCTGCGCCTTAGTGGATTTTGGCCCTGAGCTGTATGGATGGGCTTGTCTTTTCACCTCCTGCAGGAAATACACATTCATGAGGCGGTGCTGGGGGGCGGCAGGGCCGCAGGACAGAGGGCCGGCGGCTGGGAAAGTCATTCCTCCGAGTGACAGCTCTACATGGCTCTTGGCGCTCCAATATGTCAGGGAACTGCTGTTCCGACCGGCATCATTTATCTCATTTAAATATTCCAGAGAGAGTAGCCTCAGCACTCAAGTTAGATTCATTTTCGTCTTCGCGTTCCAAAAGGGCCTGGCAGCCTCTCTAAACTGGAGGTTGGGGGGAAAGGAAAGGAGAGAGAGAAAAGAAATGGTGAGGAAATGCGGCCAGTGAGTGATATACAAGGTGAACACAGAATTCAATATCTAAGATGAGGACACGCATGTCTCGGGCCCAGATATACAGCCGCGAGCTGATGGAGAAGCAGGCAGGAAGAGAGGTAATCTTTATCTCTGTCCCCAACCTTTGGAAATACCGAAGGCTAAATCACCCTGAGAAGAAAGCAGGAAATGAAGACTGCTCCCAGCCACCCAGGAGACAGCAGAGGGCAGGCCACTTGCTGAGTGCACTTCTTTTTCTTTTTTTTTTTCTGACTCACCGCTTGACGTCAGGGCCAGTTGGTGCATTGAAAGCTCAGTGAAGTGTTTGGGTCTAGGTTAAGATTCTGGATTCCAGTTTCATTCAGGAAGACTTGCTGGACTTGAACTTGGATTTGCCATCGGAAATCTTTGCAAGCAGCAAAGCATGGGGGAAGTGATGGCATCTGTCCCTGGAAAACCATGTTAGAACACTCATTTCTTTTTTCTCGCATTTCAAGTGCCCAATCATGTATGCATGAGTTTATGTACCCACCAAACACATTCTTTCGGGTTACGTATTTCTTTTGTTAAGTTTGTCATCACTATTTGTTGCTGTTCTGTCACTAAGTCATGTCCAATTCTTTGCAACCCCTTGGACTGTAGCTGACCAGACTCTGTCCACGAGGTTCTCCAGGCAAGAATATTAGAGTGAGTTGCCATTTGCTTCTCCAGGGTATCTTCTTGGGCCAGGGATCAGACCTGTGTCTCCTGTGTTGTCAGGCGGATTCTTCGTCCCTAGAACAGACTTTCAATGGTTTGGAGTAACCACAGTAGCGTGATGAGAATGAGCTTTGGTGCTCGGTAGCAAGCAGACCATTCTACAGTGCTCAGCGTTCTAGGCTGAGTCACTTCACCTCCTCCTTCACGATGTTTGGAGCTGCCTCCCCACACAGAGACTGTGATCAAAGAAAAGGCCTCAGAAAGTGCGTTGGTGGGCACTGACTTGTGAAGCATGAAGTCTGTTATCTGTGTTGGTCCTGATAATCCCATAAGCCCCATAACAGCCAAACTGATCCATTGGAATTGATGTGCTATGAGTTTCCTTGAGTTGCCTGGATAATATTCCAATCCTCCAGGAAGTTGACTTAGCTTATGGCATTTGCTAGTTAAGTGCTACTTTAGGGAATCATGTTGGTGTGGTTCAAGTAGGTTTATGAGAGCATTTTGGCAACGGCTATTTACCCTGCCCAATGTTGAGGAAGTATAGGAAGTATTAATGTATAAATACCCATGAGGAGGGAGCCAAGGGGCATAGAGGTCATGAGTGCAGTTCACCTTATATATCTGGTTCTCTTCACTCTTGACCCGTGGTGGGGTGCTCTTTGCTGCCCCCTTGTGGCCATATGGTTTGTGTTGGCCAAAGAAACATGAATGTCACTTTTAGGCTGAGCTTTAAGAACTTGAGCTGAATGGCTATAGTTTGTTCTCCTTACCTAAGTCACTGTGAGGAGTTTTTGGAGACGGAACTTTTCATCAGTCCGAGTCCCTGAAGTGATCACAGTGAGAGAGTCACCTCCCCAAAATAATGTGGCTGTAACTCCAAAGTGGGCATTTAGCAGAAGGAAGACATAAGCGTTTGGTACTGAGACCAAACCAAGACATAAACCAAGATCCTGAGCTTGGGGGATTGCTTGTTATCACTGCAAAACCTGGACTCTTCAAACTGATAATTGCATTCTGATTTGTTTCCCGTAGGGTGAGTCAGAGCATGTCACTGCTTCCATTTTACAAGGTTCTGCATCGTGTGGTCTTCCTTATTTTTTAAAGACTTTCCCTCTCTGCCTCTGAATAGTGAAATTCTTTTGGTTCTTCTGACAAGGAGCACTTCATTGGTCCTTTACATACAGATTCTAGCTCCCTGGCACCTTCCGATCTTCCAGCTTCTCCTGCTGTCTCCTGCCGTCGTTAGGTGCCGGCTGTGACATCTCTGTTACAGGGACACCTTGCGTGATTTTTTGACTGCCTCTTCTTTATGTTCCCAAGCACCTCGTGGTATCTTATCAGTATTTAAACATCATTTTATAATTGCTTTTTCTGATATGTCTCACTATATGACATTTTCTTGTATCTTTACTGTTTGGTTCCAGTGTGCAACTAATAATAATTCCTTATTTAAAAAATAGTGTGGCTGATAGAACCGAGTATTTAATAATGTGGAATCTGAATTTCTTTCACTTCTGTTCTGCCTTTTGCTGCCTTTGTGTTCATTTTCTCTAAGTTGGCCGAAACGAGAGCATACTGTTGGGAGAAGGCCAGCAACCAAGATAGGCACCGGTGATCAAGACTCAGATGGGGCTGAGCCTTTGACTTTTCACCTGAAGCTCTGCCCTGGGGCCACCTTGAGTTCCTCAGAAGCTCAGCAAGGTCCCCCATCCTTCTGGATTACTGCTGCCCCACTGCATCCCAATCGCAGGTCCTCCAGACACCAGAGCCGACCTTCTGCCGATCGTGTTGTTTTTATTGTTGTGGTGTTCGTGTAGGCCACAGGAAGATCAGAGCAGTTAATACAAGTGACCTGGGGTAAAAAAAGGTCACCTCCATCCCTGAAACGGTACCAAGAGTTAAGACCTTGGGGATGGGAGACATTTGGAGACAAGAGCTCTTCTTTCTCTGGACCTGAGAGGTCTTCCTCCAAGGCAGCTGTCCAGGGTGCTGGCCTACAAAACCCTGCTCTTCCTCATTCCCCCTCTCCTCAGCTATGAGCTAGCAGTCAACATCAACTTCTTCTTACCTTGCTTCAATTAACTTGTAGCAACGATATAGATGCCATCACCATCAAAAGCAAACGTTAGCATTTATAAGTTGCTTCGATGTTCCATGAACTTACCTAGGGCTTTAAATAAGTGCAGTTCCCTTTTAATGCTCACCACAGTGTTAATATGGAGTTGGTACCATCACTACTGACATGTAAAGAATTAAGGCTCAGCTTGGTGAGGCAGCTTGGCAATGTCACACAGCTAGTAAGTGTCAGGGAAACTTCAATTAAGGCTTTTTGATTCCTTACCACAGGTTTTCCCTTTCTGTTCTTGGTTCTGGAGACTAAAACACCTTCAAGTAATTCTATAATTTCAGCATCAAATTAAATTAAGGGAGGTGATATTTTGGTTGGAGGTTCTCATCTGGCCTCCTTCATATCACACAAGTAAAGGGTCACCTGTTTGACTTCTAAAATCCAGTCTCAGATATTGCCTAGATCTGGAAGACTGTCGCTAAATTCAGATTCCGTTTGGCACCCCTCTGGGGGGAGAAATTTTCCTGGAGATAATATTTTGGCTGGTACAGAGGCAGCAAAGGGACTTTTAAAAGGAAGCATATGGTCCTTTGGCATTATTATTCTGGGGTGCTGAGATCTAATGAAACAAGGAAAGCATTGAGAGCCAAGGTCATTATGAATATAATTCCGATTTTAAATTGCTATTTGTGGAAAATATTCCTTCAGCCAGTTGAACCAGGTTAAATCGCTACAGCAATTATATTTACAGGCAATTGCTTGGCCCTGTACTTCCCTTTGCCTGTGCGGACACAGTAAGCTTTTGAGTTAGTAGGCGGTAGGGCAGCACATAAAAACCGAATATTGTTATTGCCTCATTAAGAGAGACCCTGATTCTTTTAAGTCTGCTCTAACAAGAGCCTTTGGAAAAACAAGAGAAATTTCCGAATATCTGATTAATTTAGATTGAGCAATTAACAGAGTGATATAGTTAACAGTACACTTAGTATCACTCATTAGGTTGGCTGCGTGGGAGGCAGCCTCCGACTCAGGAAGGAGGCTGTTAGAATCGAGTGCCACCACGTATCTGTATCTGCAAGTCAGCCACAGTGAGTCATGTAAGCAATCAGGTTCCTGTCTTTGAGGCTTACAGAGGTTGAAAAATCTACTTTTTGGCCGTGCTGGTTTTTATTCTAGCAGAGGATGAAATTGCTAGAGAAATAATGTCATTTCTAGAGTTCATGTTTTCTTTAGCTTCCAAAGCTAAGCTGCTGGTGGGGCGGCTTCTCTCTTATGCGTCCCAGTGTTGGCTGAGTGGATGGCCCCTCCAGCACCCGCTACACTGCCCCCCGGGGCACAGGGTCCTGAGACTTGAGGAGACCATTGTTGGATATCCACACCTGAGTGGTTTTGGCTGGGCCTTTCTCTGGGTTTCCATGGAGGCAGTCACTGAAGTTAAACCACGAAGAAATTGGTCATTATTTAGATATTTCTAAACACGTCTCCAAATACCTGAACTAGAGCCCCATGCGATGTTTAATTAGAGTGCCCAGATGAAACTGACCTGTTACTGCAGGGTCACCCTGAATGGCTCTAATTAAAAATGGATTATCTGATTGATGACAGGTTACTAGAAGAGAGGGCACACCATCATTTCCCTTCGCCCTTGTAACGGCGCTGAGAGGAGGGACAACTCACATGGTAGGAGGGGCGTTGAAGCCTGTTCAGATGGAAACCAGTGAAAACTGGGCATCCAGGGACTTCCCTGGTGGTCCAGGGTTTAAGACTTGGTGCTTCCACTTCAGGGGGCATGGGTTCGATCCCTGGTTGGGGATCTAAGATCCCGAATGCCCTGTAGCACAGCCAAAAAGTAAGAATAAATACATTTTCAAAAGAATCAACATTTGTTTTTTAAGAAAACTGGTGAAGTCCTGAAACCAAATGTTTGAAATGTCTTAAGCAGCAGCTGAAACCGTGAGGGGTGGGAGTGAGCTGGTCCTGGGAGAGGACCTTTCATCAGATTTGGGAATGCGGGATGAGCCAGGAACCATTTAACGGAGCAGCTGGCATCCAAGGATGGTGTCTGATGCCTACAGGACTCAGTGGGTCTGAGTTGGTCCATTCATAGTGCCGGGGTCCTGAAAGGCAGGGGTTGGACTATGTGAGAGCCAAGTGGGAGGCAGCAGGGGCCTGGAGGTGTTTACACACGTGTCCAGACTCCACCCACTCTGCGTACAAGAAAACAACCCCGGCTTCTGAGGAAGAGGGCTGGTGAAGCAGGGGGCTCTGGAGACCCTGATTGTGCCAGGATTCAGAGCAGGTCTGCACACCTAGGCTGAGAAGTTGATGGGAACTATCCCCAACAGAGGGAATGAATACAGGAGATCTGTCTCATGGATGGGACCAGCATGGGAAGGGTGACAGGTCTGTGGGACCACCCAGGGCTCCCTGTGGGCAGCAATCCCACAGCTGGCTTTGAAAGAAACTTGTTGGGGGGATGTAGGAACCCCCACATTTTACAGACTCCTCACATTTCAGGTCTGGAGCCCACACTTTGACCTGAGACCACAGAGAGAAGACAGAGGCCACTATCCTGCAGGGTGGTTTAGAGCAGAAGGTGGGCCTTTCCAGAAATGCAAGCCGCTGTGAACTGAGAAAGACAGAGGTGCGCAGAGAGAGGACTTCTGCTGAGTCCCTAAGAACCGTTCCTCCACGTCCCACAGAGCCCACCTTTCCACTGGCCGGGCCCTTCACCTCCAAGGTGGTGCCCAGCAAACAGCTGCTAAATGAAGATGCCACAAGCAACATCCGAATCCTTTATGATGCTGATGTCTTTAGATAATCAGAATAAAGTGGGAATCGGGACATCGTCTTTGTGGAGTTGTGGAGTTGGCGTATGCACAGGGTCCTTGCTTAGTAGCTGCAGGTGAGTTGTACATGCATCAGTGTGTGCTGAGGAAGGCAGGTCTGGGAGCTCGGACCATACTGTGCTGTGAACTCAGATCGTCAGCAACAGTGATCAGATGACTTTATTATTTTTGGCTTTTTGCTGTTGATCAAAGTCCACATGGAAACTCCATTGCAGACCTGGTATTTAGATTTGAACACATTAGAGACTGCACATGCTAGTGATTCCTACGCTGCTTCCTGCCTCCTCGCCTCCAGATGGGTCCTGGGGGTGAGGAGACCTGTGAGCCAAGTGTTTACATCCGAATGGTGTAGTGTGAGAGTAAAATGATACACACTGCACATGCCAGAAACACCCAGAGGTACTGTGTCCCCAGCAACATTCTTCTAAAGGGAAAAGTTCAGTAAACTGCATTTTGTTAAAGTGTATGCCAATACAAAAACCAGAAGGTTCAAAAGAGAAGGTGGACCTGATGTATTTAAAATGGATAACCAAACAGGCACCTGCTGTATAGCTTATGGAATTCTGCTCAATGTTATGTGGCAGTCTGGATGGGAGGGGAGTTTGGGGGAAAATGGATACATGTGTATGTATGGCTGAGTTCCTTCCCTGTTCACCTGAAATTATCACAACGTCATTAATCAGCTGAACCCCAGTACAAAGTAAAAAGTTTAAAAACAATTAAAGAAACCCAAGAAACAAAAGGAAGGTGGACCGTCTCCATGTTCCAGTAGTAAAAAGACTGTCAAACACTCTCCTTTATCTGGATCAGAAAGCCTTGCAGAGGTTAATTTTCTAACAGTTGCAGCTCTTCTAATGACAGAATGATTATAGCAAGCTAGACCACTGCTCTGTGGCTGCAGCTGCCTCAGGTCCTCACACCCTCCCACCCCAAAGAGGGGCTCTTGTTTTGGGGGGTGACAGAGGGAGATGGAGAATGAGACGGTGAGTTCGCGCTGGGGAGATAACTCTGTGTATGAAGGCTCAGAAACCAAGAGAGCAGTAAAGAGACGGGCGGGAGGAACCTCAGCTGACATAAGATGCAAGCGGCTCTGCTTGAATCACTGTCCTGGTGACCGTCTGTGTCTGGGAAGCACTCAGCTGGAACAGGGGGGAATGGAACTTGACAGTAACCGTTCATCAAATGCTCTCTTCTGAGTAACAACACACGCAGGTATGAAGAGTCAGGGAGACAAAGCTAAGAGAAGTGGGAGGGGTCTGATGTCCATTCACCTGGAGAAAGGCGCTGTGTGAATTTTGTCCAACAGGGAGCCAAGGAAGCACCTCTTAGTTGATGATCAATTCTTTCCATCCTTTAAAAAGGCTTGAAGTTCAATGTGATTCTGCAGGAAACTGAGGATTTCTTCATTGAATTGGCATTAATTACTTTTTAAATGTAAATTTTCAGCTGCAAGCCTTTTTTAATATTAAAAAACTTCCAAGTACATCAGAGTAAATCAAAGACTAATTGGTGACCAAATTATAGGGTTTAAAACACTTTTTTTGGCCATAAATGAGTGAAAAATAATTAGCAAATGTGAATACACACTTTTTCTTTTATTAATAATGAATCACATGGTAAGAACCCATTTTTTTTTAGCAAAATTCAAATTTCTGTTTCAGACTGAGAGCTATAATTCCATTAGGTGGCACTTTATATTTAACCAGTGCTTTCTCCTCTGCTGGTGTCTCCTTGTGCCCAGACCAGGGCTGGTCTGTCATGATGGCTGTCATCACAGGCAAGGACAGAAATGGGTAACTTTAGTGGGTCCTGGCTCTTGTGTGCTAAGTCCCTTCAGTTGTATCTGATTCTGTGCAACCACATGGACTGCAGCCCGCCAGGCTCCACTGTCCATGGGATTCTCCAGGAAGGAATACTGGGGTGGGTTGCCATGCCCTCCTCCGGGGGATCTTCCCAGGATGGCATTAAATAAGACCATCTACAAGTGTCTTCCCTGGTGGCTCAGAGGTTAAAGCGTCTGCCTCCAATGCGGGAGACCCAGGTTCGATCCCTGGGTCGGGAAGATCCCCTGGAGAAGGAAATGGTAACCCACTCCAGTATTCTTGCCTGGAAAATCCCATGGACAGAGAAGCCTGGTAGGCTACAGTCCACGGGGTCGCAAAGAGTCGGACACGACTGAGCGACTGAACGGAACGGAACGGAACAAGTGTCTTAAGGCAATCCACCAGTGCAGTATTCTTGCCTGGGAAATCTCATGGACACAGGAGCCTGGTGGGCGACAGTCCATAGAGTTACAAAAGAGTCAGACACGACTTAGCTACTAAACAACAACAACAACAAATGTCTTACTGGAGCTTCCATTTAAGGTGTAAGCATGGAGGGCTGCAGAGAGCCTGAGGCTTTGGTCAGAGACTCTTATAGGACCCAAGGCGGATCCTGGTCAGAGAATCCACTGCAGTGCTGTTTGCTCGGCTCGATGACAGTTTCAGCCCACTTTCTATCAGCCATGCCTATTTGTATTCAGAGGCACAGATTCCACAGCTGTACAGAGTGCCTGCAAGTGGCTCAGATCAGTCTCTCCTCCGTTCTCCCTTTCCATCTCAGGGAAGACGAGCAAAGTTGCTCAAGATAATCGTGGTGCAAAGGCAGACTCGTCAGGGGGTGAGGAGGGTTTTCCTGTTCCCTTCATAAGCTTCCTCTTCTGTCAGAGGCACTGTTCCTGTCTCGCCTCTCATTCCCAGGTACCCTCGTCCCTTTTATAATGAAACAACGAGTTGGTGCTGACCTTGACTTTGCAGAAAAGGTATTTTGCTCTGGGCCATCTCTACAAAGACTCTACAGGTTTCCGGGTTAGGGTCATTATATAAGTTAAGCTACTAACTCTGGCTGGAAGAGGAGAAGAGACGGGGGTGGGGGGGTGGGGTGGGGGCGGCCCCAAACCAGAAAGTACTGATGGTTTAGGGCCGTGTAGTGTCAGGAAGGGCATTGTTTCGTGAGGCCAAAACACTTGTCAGCCGTGGAGAGGACTGGAACCCAGGCCAGGCTCAGCCTCGGACAGGCCGGGGTGACACAGGCAAGCCTGGCCACCCTTCTGGCCTCAGCTTTCTCATCTGTGAAGAGAGGGCGCTGCTCGAGTGGACCTATTGTGTCACTTTCAGCTATGAAATTCTGTGATAGCACAAGGATCATTTTCCCTATTTCTGTGAAACAATAACAGCTCTAGGTTTGGAAAATGATCTAACAGCCTTGTTCCCTGAATGAAAATGTGTCCAAGCGTTTTGCTGAGAACAGCCCAGTCTCCCGCCTAGAAAAACAACGCCCCCCCACCAAATGCGAACAGGATGGTGGTGGTGGAAATGAAGAATAATACCACCACTTTGTATTTTTACCTCTCATGATAAAACAGTAGTTTTAGAAATCGTAAAAATGTACCAGTTTGACAAATGGCACATTTAAAACCCGATTTAGCAAAGGGGTTTTACCTTTGTAATTTTAAAACTGTCACTTGAACTAAAAATATAGGCAAGCAAGTTGGCCTTTCATATTTAATGTTTTCTTTTCTCCCTTTTTATTTGCAATTTATTCTGTTCAGCTTTGATTAAGGAAGTAGCAGAAATGGAATGGAGAGTGGCCAGTCCTTGGCGAATTCATTTTTGAGAAGATGGTAAATGTGACTCTTCCCACCAGCGCAGAACTGAACTTTCTCAGCACCAGTCCTGGTTGGCCTTGGTGCATTAGCCATGTCTCTTACTCTTAAATATTAACACAGAATCACCTAAGAATACTGGACTTAAAGAGGACAAGATGACTGGAGGCTTGCTTTCTCCCCTGATGGAAATCTCAAGATTCTACATGTTTGTTAGAGTAAGTATGTTATGGCCCCAGATTAATTGGTAATTATAGCAGGTCAGAAAGAATTTGAAACAAAAATGAGAACCCGGATGTCCTGGAGTGCGGGATATAAAAAGCTGCTATGCAAGATTAAAGGAATGTTTACAGATGTGTTTTTCCATTTTCAGGCGAGAACTTAGGCAAGTTGCTACATTTCTTTGAACTTTAGTGACCTGATCTATAAGAGGGCAGAGTTGGAGTAGCCGCCAGCAAATGCTTCTGAATGTTCCAATCTTTAATTGAAGTTTTTTCTTCCCCTTGTGCAAGACTTGGCTCAGGAAAGGTGCTTACCTATAGTTGGAATTGGAAGAGTTAAGGATTCATTCAGAGGGATGTCCGAGTGCAGAGGAGAGAACTCAGCCCCGGGTTGTGGGGTTGGTCCTGGGCCTCCTGAGTAGGGGGAGGGGGCTGGGGCAGGTCACAGATGGCTTCCCTGTGGGATGATAAGCTTCACTCCTGGGGTTCTTCTAAGGCTCAAATGCAATAACAGAACTGCGAGCTCTTGAAAGACAGTGTAAGTGGAAAGTGTTTGTATGAAACGCTCTTTCTAAAGAGTATTGATGGAAACATCTTTATGCAGCGTGCACATCGGTATTGAGCTGTTTATTCACTTTTTAGCTGTCATTAACTGCTGATTCCAGCCTGTTGATCTAGCCTGTGGGCACAATAGAGGAGCTCACAACAAGGGCAGGTCTGAGCGATCCGGGCGCAACCAGGGGCTCCCCTCCCGGAAGTCACTGCCCTCTGGTTCCGCGGATCTGCGCCCGGCCCTGCAGTCTCAGGGTGATCAGTGCGTCCACCCTGAGGTGAGCGTGCTCACTGTAACTTCCTTCATGGGTGTCGATTGAGACTCGGCTTGAACATCTCAGGTGAGGAAGCTGGTAATTGAGGTGAAGGGAAGAAGACCTATAACTTTGAACAATCTCCCTCCTTTTCAACAATCATCCTCCTTTGCAAGATGACTGTCTCTTCGTGCAGAGACTATAAGAAGTGCCTTACACCCTCAACTCATTTAATTCTTATCATCACCCCTGCAAGTTGATTTTCAGTATCCCCATTTTTAAGATGAGGGAGCTGAGTCTGAAGGGGGTAATCAAATGAAGAAATGGAGTCTCTATACTGTAGAACTGGATTAAAATCGAAGGTTGTTCTTGTCCGTGTATCATAACAGCATTTCTTAAGAAAACTTATTGTCACCATTGACAGATTCCACCCTAAATATTTATTTATTTTAAATTAATAAAGTTTATTTTATTTACTAGCACAGGCCCAGGCTGTGCTGGGTCTTCACTCCTGCCCACAGCCTTTCTCTGGCTGTGGTGAGCCAGGGCTGCTCTCTGGTTGTGGTGTGTGGGCTTATTCTGGTGACTCCTCTTCTTGCAGAGCGTGGACTCTAGGGTCCACAGGCTCAGCAGTTGAGGTGCAGGGACTTTGTTGCCCCACAACATGTGGACTGTTCTGAACCAGGGATCAAACTCATGTCCCCTGCGTTGACAGGTAGATTCTCAACCACTGGACCAGCAGGGAAGTCCCCCTTCCCATCTTTTTACAGCTCTGTTAAAATAAAACTATTTCTTACTCCTCAGAGATGGCTACTGAAAGTGTGGTCCATGTACCAGCATGATGGACCTCACCAGGAGCTTGTTTAATTTATAGGAACTTGACCCCCCCTCAGGTCTCCTGACCAAAGTCCTCATTGGTCCAAGACCTTCAGTGGTCCATAGGCACACTAAAGTTTCCAGATTACTGACTGGAGCACGCAGAGCTGGTCAACTTCCTCCTTTTCAAGGAGGAAGGATTTAGATTCCTCTAAATCTCTTTCCTGATCACATCAGAACTTTTGTCCCAAATAGAAACATATGCCAGGGACACCTTTCAGTTCAGTTCAGTTCAGTTCAGTCACTCAGTCGTGTCCGACTCTTTGCGACCCCATGAATCACAGCACGCCAGGCCTCCCTGTCCATCACCAATTCCCGGAGTTCACTCAAACTCATGTCCATCGAGTCGGTGATGCCATCCAGGGACACATTTAACTCTCATCTTTTCTTACATACTTCAGAGTCCTGTAAGTTTCTATCAAGTTTTCTTGTCTAACCTGAGAGAGCTGATCCCTTTTCTGACCTTCCAAATGTAAGTTTCATAAACTGTCCTGCTCTGTGCCCTGTGAAAAATGTCTGGATATTTTTCATTCTGTGAATTGTAGATGATATCCTTCACAATTATCTGTCAGTTAGTCATCAAAAGTCAGGTAGAGGAATTTAGACTTTGTGGGCTAAATTTTTACGCCTAAGAATAATATAGAAAATGGTGAAATAAACTGAAACAGGGAGATTTATCTTGTGGTGTTTTGCAGTGTGGTTTAAGACGGAAGAGAATGAAGCTCTGAAAGTAATTGCAAATTATAGAAAATAGAGCCCTTTGAAAGCTTTTATTGGCTGTCATCTGATGCGTTGACTCATGGGTTTCATGTGATGTAAATTTATTCCCTTGATAAATGAACCAAATTTTGTTAAGATCAGTCAACTGATTTGAAACTTATTATGAAATAAACACACAGATATATGCAATTTATAGAACAATTAATTTAAACTTTATCCAGACCATTATTATTTATGTCTGTCATATATTTATAACTGAGAATTTGTGCCATTATTAATATGCTGATCTTCAACGCCAATCTTTTCTAATAAGGGCAGAATCTATGTCTGTTAATTGACTTTTATAGATGCAGCTGTATTTGATAAAGTGTAGCTCCTTCCCCTCTTCCGAATGTTTGCCATGGGATACAAAACACTTTTTCTTCCAGGAAGATACCAAGTCCCTTTAACCAGAGAATTCTGTCCAGTCACCAACACCAAAGACAGAAGTGAGTAGGCCCTTCCAGATAGGAGGGGCTTGGCTCCCTGCTTTCTGAGATGTACTCTTGTTTCTTGCCACTTCCCCCATCTTTTGTCTCAGCCAACAGGTGGGTGTCCTGTAAGTCCTCCCTCCACGTCCCTCCTCTAATGTATTTCTCTTCTGCTGCTGATGGTGTCCCCAAAAATACTTTGAATTCTCATACTTCCCAGAATGATAAAAACAGAATTATGGAAAGAAACTTTAGAACTACCAGGTTTGGGTTGTTGGTTTAAATATCTCCAAAATGATACAGACCCCGCACCATCTATTGGCCATGTTTCTGGAGGCAGACATTCTGAAGCCTGAGAGTCAAACAGTATTTTCAACCAAAATGACATCTGAAGAGAACCAGCCATGTGACAGTTCGCATCCAGGATTCCAGCTGTAATCTCTCACATGCATATTTCATTATGAATAACTCTCTTGATTTTTTAAAAAATCTTAACTTTCCTCTCTGAAATGTGGGTTGAAATTTCAGTCTCATCTTTTGACCACCTCAGGGGAGCTCTCCCACATGATGCTGGAGCAGACTCTAATAAACGCCAGCACCTGGCATTGCAGGGAAAAATGAATTCTGACTCCACATTGAAACTGTTTCTCTGACTTGCTTTCCATTGCTTTTGTTATAGTCATACATAATGGCCTGTCTCAGAGAATCCTGCCCCTCTGCCTGACTGTTAAGCGAAAGTGCCTTTATTTAGTATCCTGGCCACCTGTAGATGGCAGGAAGGAAGAATTTAACATATCCCTTGCCTGAGGTTTGCCATTCTAGGAAATACTTGCAAGATTAGTGGCCTTTTTTACTTTATTTCCTCACTTCCCCGCATCTCTGATCCATAAAGGAGCTTGGCATCTATACCCCTACAAGACAGTTATTTCGAGACATTAGTCTGCCATCTTCTCAGTCAGCCAGCTCTCCAAATAAAGTTGTTATTCCTTGCCTCAACACCTAGTCTCTAAAATTCACTGGCCTGTCTTGTGGCGAGCAGAGTGAGCTAGGACTTGGTAACACTGGGATACAATGAGAGAATGTCTCCTTCTGTTGCTTGTCCTCAACAGAGAGACTTCTTGGTTTCTCACCCAGTAAGAGAGTAGCGTTCATGGTTAGCAGTGGAATGACTCCAGGAATAATAATTGAAAATATTATCAATATAGATAATATTCAATATAGAATTCAGTCAGTAAATGGTCTGAATCCAAAAGAAATGAAAAGGTTTATTAATGTCTCTGATCTTTGTACAACTTGAAACAAAAACTTCAAATTACCTTCCCATCAGCTGAATGACTTAATGGCATTGGAGGAGAGTCTAGCCAACAGAGGGCTTGCTTCTGCGTCTTTGATGTTTCTTACACCATTTCTCGTATGTTTCTTGTGGACAAGGCAAATGGCAAAAATCACTTGCATTTTATGCATTTTACTGTGGCGTGTAGTCCGTCCATTCCTCACGTGCTCGAGGCTCTGAGAGGAGTGAGAGGCATTTTAGCTGACATCTACTAGTCTGGGAGGGACCGAAAGCTTTGCTGGAGCAGAGGCTATCTTCAGAGTTGCCAGGTCTGAGAGTGAGGCTCCTTATCAGTAGAGCCTTGGCCTCTGATTCGCCCCTTGGGCTGGCCTTTGGAGGCCTGAGGCACAACAGGGGTGGATGAACATGTGTTTGGGTGGCTCATTTATACTCCTGGCTGGGCAGGATGTATCTCATTCCTGTTATAACATCCATTATTTTACACATAGTTAATTCCTTATTGTTTATCCTGAGATTGTGATGTTTGCTGTGGAAACTCTAAAAATAGGGAAAATATCCATCTGTGTGATCTACGAGTGGGGAGCATTGGTCTGATACGTTAGATCAGAATCAGTCGTGTAGCAGTACAGGGGCAGCAGAGAGAGGGATGTGATATCATTCTTTAGAGACCTTTCATGTGGCTGTGGGTTGAGTGAGACAGGATTCTGTCAATATCTTAAGACCCATGGGAGAGGGGGTAGGAGCCTGCAAAGAGTGATCCTTGAGCCCCATTAATGGCTAATGGACTAGCTCATCAGCACAGAAACAGGTACAGAGAGGTATTAGATTCAGAAAGATATTCAATAAAAGCTCATCCACAGCCTTGAGTGCCCATGGTAGGTCAGGCCCCGGATGAGGTTAGGGAAGTGGTGTTGGGCCAGGAAGTGGACTGTGGGGTCCACAGGTCCTGGAAACCCAGCCTTGCTTTAGCACTTACTAGCACTGGGTTCGATCCCTGGTGTGGGAAGATCCCCTGGAGAAGGAAACGGCTACCCACTCCAGTATTCTGCTCTGGAGAATTCCATGGACTGTATAGTCCATGGGGTCACAAAGGGTTGGACACAACTGAATGACTTTCACTTTCACTTTCTTTCTTTAGCAGTTCCACCTTAAGTAGGATAAGATATGCCACCTTGTTTAGCATCTTTTTTTTTTTTTTTCACCTGTGAAATTAAGATCCATTGTTTGGAGGATTTAATGAGTATTTAGGAGTATTCCAGGTGCTTAGTATATGAAAACTTTAAGAAACATTAGCCTTTTCTCCCGTCCTCTACTTAGGAGCTCTGGAGGGTTATTGACAGAAATCAGATGATGTGTTTATGATCTTAAAGCATTTACCTTCCAATAGGGAAGAAAGACACACACAACTGACAATCATGGGGGTGGCGGGTGAATGAAGTAAGTGTGTTAATAAGAGAGATGGAAGGATATAGGAGAAAAAACCATGACTGATTCTGCTGGGGAGGGGGCTGGGGAAGATTTTTAGGGCAAGCAACATTAACCCAGGTCCTGAAGGATTTGAAACAGTTGCTTCTGATCTTGCTGACGAGAAATACCCAGAAATATACAGTCAGAGCCATCTACTTGGAAAAAGAATGTGAAGGAACAAAGCTTATTAAAAAAAAAAAACCGATGTGTAGAGATTTAGGAAGCAAAGGAAGGAAACTATGTCAGAGGAACTCTCAAGGGTAGGGCAAAGTCTAATTACCCAAATTGAAATCTGGCCTTTGTAGCAGACCTAAGACTTCTCTTGAACCCATAAAGACCTGCTGGAGTAGCAGAAGCATGCCTGAAATAATTAGCTTTGTATTTCAGCTCTTGTTTGGGAATTCTTGGTTTGTATCAGCCTTTCCCCAGAAAGCAAGAGAGGTGCTTGAGAGTGGCTAGAAAATTGCCTGGACAGTAGCAGGGCAGGAAAATGTAAAATCAATAAATAATCAGGCTGAATTTTAATTGAATTTATCACTAAGGCCCTGCTGACATGTAAATTTTAAAAACTACTCACTAGAGAAAATCAGTCCTTTCTTGTGAACTGGGTTTCAGGAGATGCTCAAAGGCTGGCATCTGTATCCCTTCCTTGGCGGATTGAACATTCTGGGTTTCCTTATATGCACAGAAGGCCTGTGTTCAGCCACTTCCCTGCCTTTCTCTTTCCTGCATAAGGGAATAAGTATTTACTTTGGAAAAAAAAATCAGTTAACCCAAAATTCATGTAGAAACAAAGATCTGAGAGAAGAAGGCCGGCTGCTTTGATGTTGAACCAGTCCCTGAGGGGAGAAATGTGGTTTCCTCTCAGAAGAGGGTTTAGGCTCCATCAGCTCATCGCTGTCATTCTGCTTCGCGAAATCTCAAGGCCGATGAGGGTATCACATTTGTATCCTAGAGAGGAGTCTTGTTTTCATTTGACTTGTACTTTCTGCAAATATTTTCTTTGTACTCCCCGGTAGCATTTGGCCCAGTGATTTCTTGAATTTTGAGTGAGATTCAGGAGTATAGAGGCACACAGGAGAGCCACTTTGACTCAAACTGGGGCACAGGAAGCCCCTGCGCCTGCCCTATACCCCTCTCCCCAGGGACCAGCATGGACGCCGTGGAAGGAATCAAAGTGAGAAAGCCCTGGAAACGTCTTTGACTATTTTCCTCCCCGGCAGCTCATTTTTTTATTTGGTTTTGCAGCCCTGTATTTCTGTAAGGATGGCTCTTGTCACCTTAACCTCTGCACAGACACTGTTGCTCAGTTGAAGAAAAAGACTGTATCTGAACAAATTTGTTTCTACATGGATTTAATTAGGAACCTACCAGGTGCTCAGTTCTGAGCTTGATGCTGCCAGGATATAGAAGATTTATGAGACACAGCCTTTGACTTTTGAGGGTGCCAGCATGCTATAGAATGCTGGTAAATAAACTTCAGTGAAGCCAAGTTTCCTGCAGAGATTGTCAAACCATGCCTGGAGATTCTAATTCTGTAGGTCCGGGAAGAGGCCCTTGAGCCTACATTTAAGAGGTAACCAAGTACATCTGATTCAGGAAGTCCATGGTTCTGACTTTGAAAGACACTAGCAGAGTGGGCTTGCGTGCGTGCTAAGATACTTTAGTCATGTCCGACTCTTTGTGATCCCAAGGACTTGGGATCCTCTGTTCATGGGATTCTCCAGGCAAGAATACTGGAGTGGGTTGCCATGCCCTCCTCCAGGGGATCTTCTTGACCTAGGGATCGAACCCACATCTCTTACATCTCCTGCATTGGCAGGTAGGTTCTTTACCACTAGTACCACCTGGGAAGCCCCAGGATGGACTTAACATCTTCAGCAGATACACCTGCTGTTTACAGACCCACCCTGCTATATATTAAGCTAGTGACTTAGCGTGAGATATTTACCTTTCCCAACTTCTATTTCTTCATCTATAAAATTACAACAGCAATGTCAAACTCATGGTAATACTGTAAGAATTAAGTAGGACAAATATTAGAAGATTTTCTGGAACAGTCTAGAAAGACAGTAAATACATTTTCTTATTGTCTTACTCAACAATCTAGTTGGGAAGATAACACAGCTTTCAGGTTATTTCTTATCTTTAAAAATGATAATGATATTTATCATCTAGGACACACACCTGGCTCTTGTATCACCTAAACTGCATTGTAGTTGTCTGTCTGTTTGCTTGTTTCTAACTGAAGGCTCTGGTGATGCTAATTGGCTCACCAAGCCCAGGAACTCTGATGTGCCACTTCAGGCCACCAGAAGTTATAATTGAATGAGAACAAAAGACAGAATCTGGATTTCGGGTTGAAGAAAGATGGAAGAGAAAGGCTGTCCAAAGCTGCCCTCAAATCTTGGTGAAGGTTTTCTGGGATGGGCAAGAATGAGCCTTGGATGAAAGTGAATCTAGCGGAGAGCTAAGGACATAAACTCTGCTTCAGGACCTAGGTAGGGTCTAAGGCATATTGAAGAGAGACAGTAACACAGTTCAGAGGACTACTTCCTTGGCTCCCTTCAGGCCAGATCCTAATAGCTGGTTCTAGACCTAGCTCTAGTCCATAATCTTCCTGGGACTAGAGGGAAGTCTTTGCTGGCTGCCAGAAAGAACCATTGAGCCGTGGTCTCTGGGGCCTACAAGGAAACTATCCTGTTGCAGGGGAGAGCTTATAACTTGGGGTCAAAATGGTTAGGACCAGGGGGAGGTACAGGTAGAATTGGCTGTGGTGACAGGGCCCTGGTAGAGGGAAGTTAGAGCATCTAGCTAGAGGATCTTGAAAAACTGTCGAGGATCTTGCTAGCGACTGTCTATCATCTTAGAACCAGGCTTCGGTGAAGCACCTGAGAAGGACTGAGATGTGGGTGATTCTTTCAGATCAAGAGTAATGCTTGAGGTCAAGAGACCCCGCCGAGCTAAATGACTTTAGGGCTATCACACTCACCTTTGATTCTAACTCCATAGTCCTCCCAGACCTGTCTTCACAGGCTGTGGAGGGAAAGGACTCTGTTTATTGGAGTGTGCTCACTCCGTCAGGATGGGGCTCCCAGTGAATCCAGAGCAGCAGCCATTTGAATGCTTCTCCGTTTGGCCTGCCTCAATACGTCTTTCAGAGAGAACTGCAGAATGTTTGAAGGGGAAGGGGCTTTAGGAATGATCTAGTTCAGTCTCCTTATTTTCCTGATAAGGACACCAACTCAGAGAAAGCCTATGACCTTCTTAAGGTCACAGTTGCTTAGTAACAGAGTTGCACTCGAAACCAGGCTTCCCATGCCACTCACATTACCAGGTCGTGCTTTCTCGTGGTGATTTCCTCTTGCCTGAGTTCCCTTTGATCTCCCTGGAAGCCTATACGGACACACTTGCTCAGGCTGGGCAGTGCATTGCTCATCACTTAAAATATCAGAGGCTCGCTTTGCTCTCACTCTTCCCACGCTAACCACGGAGTACAAGACGGAGCTGCCATTCACCGCTCATGCCGATGACAATTTCATTAACTGTGTGGCTGGGCTTCGGCGAGCCGCTCATTTCACTTTGCTCAGCTCATGCTAGGGAGAAGTGCACAAGGATTTCTGAGCAGTTCATAATGAGGAGATCGTGGTTAAAGTTTCAACAAAATCAGTGTCATGTATTCAGGAATACTTGAAAATGCCAGGGTCTGAGACACCACAATGGAAACAAATACAGTGGCCCTGGCCAGTAGCCTCTTGCATTTACAGCTCACCTTTTGGGAGGATGCTTTGGGCAGTAAGCAACCTGGTAAGTGTAGACTTTGAAGCCCCTGGATCCAAAAGATAAGCATCTCTCACTCAGCAACCTAGTATGGTGAAATGTGGGATGGGGCTGGTTTTTTTTTTTTTTTGGCATGTTATGTGGGATCTTAATTCCCCAACCGGAGATCAAACCCGCACCGCCTGCAGTGGTGTCTCGGAGTCTTAACCACTTGACCACCAGGGAAAGTCCTGGAACTGGAAGTTTTGACCACACAAATGTGGGGAATGTGACACCTGAAACCCACAAGGGTTGGAGAGATTTCTGACCTTCTTTGCCCTCTCCTACCCCTCAGTGATGGTCTCTGGTCTACCTTGAGCTGAAAGGTATCTGAAATTCCATGAAAATATTGTCATGCTGCTGTCAAGTTAGGAGGACAGGTTTCAGCACCAAGGCCAGTAGGTGAGGGTACAGATGCAGGGTTTTCTGTTCAAATGGAAACCGAGGGCTGTGCAGATCTTCATGCCCACGTTCCGCTCCGTCACTCAGTCGTGTCCGACGCTATGCGACCCCATGGACTGTAGCCTACCAGGCTTCTCCGTCCATGGGATTCTCCAGGCAAGAATACTGGAGTGGGTTACTGTTTCCTTCTCCAGGGGATCTTCCCGACCCAGGGATCGAACCCGGGTCTCCCGCATTGGAGGCAGACGCTTTAACCTCTGAGCCACCAGGGAAGCCCTTCATGCCCACAGTCCTGTGTTTTATGCCTCTTCAGCCTTAGCCACTGGAGCAAATAAAGCTATATTCCTCCCCATTTAGTTTTCTTAGACTTGCTGAAAGAGGAAGCTCCAGATAACATCTCATTTTGAATAGATCAAATGGCCCTGATAGGTATGGTGTAAATGCCTCCTGTCCTTCCAGTGTCCTCCCCTGTTGTAGTGTTAATTGATCTGCCAATAGTTGGTCAGATTTCCTACTTGGGGAAATGTGTGAAATTAAGGCTCTGACATAAGATGAACTCTTTACTTCCTTCTAATTTTCTTTTGGGTCTATTTCCTACTCTTCAGTTTCAGAGAAAGGAATAATAATACCTTACCTTCATATGCTTTTTCTACCACCTTCAAAGTGCCTTTGTACTTGTCAGAATCTGCATAACATAAACTAACAAGGTTTATTTCTTGCTGACACTGCATGGATTGCCTGGGATGTCTGATGTCTTGTCATCCTCATTGTTGGTTATCCTCTGGAGTATGACCAGTGCTGTGGAAAAAAGAAAGAGGAAGTGGTGAAATTATGCTTCTCTCTCAGAACTTCCACTCAGAAGAGTGGAACCACTAACAAGTTATTAGCGAAAGAAAATTGCATGGGCAGGTATAGTTTTAAAGGGTAAGAGATGGGATTCTACCACACAACTAGGAGGAGAACAGGTGACACTTGTTGAGCTGCAATGACTAGAAAGCCTTCCTTAAATTATCTGATTTTATTTCTGAATATTTGCAATAACTCTGGTCACAGTCAAAAGAGAATTATAGATTTATTCTACATCTTTCAATGTAATATTTCCAAACTTTTAAACTTCACAGTTAGACAATTTTTTGAGAAGGGGTTACCTGGCATGGGGATGCCTATTTTTGTTTGTTTGTTTTGTTAACTATCTGCTTTTTACCATCATTTGATAAAAGAAAATTCTGGAGTTGTAAAATTATGAGAATTAATAAATTGAAGGAAGCGTAGAGACTTTGCAGGTGGTCCAGTGCCTAAGACGCCATGCTCCCAATGCAAGGGACCTGGATTCGATCCCTGGCCAGGGAACTAGAGCCCACATGCTTCAACTAAACGTTCACATGCTGGAACTGAAGAACCCCATATACCACGGCGAAGGTTGAAGATCCCACACGCCGCAACTAAGACCTGGGACAGCCAAATAAAGTAATTAAGTAATTTTAAAATGTAGGAAGCATATAATTTCAGACCAAAATTTAGTCCTTCAGATGCCTCTAACTTTATGAACAACTCTCAATATTGCCCTTCTTGCCCACCTGCCAATGCAGAAGACATAGGTTTGATCCCTGATCTGGAAAGATGCCACATGCCACAGAGCAGCTGAGTCCAGGTACCACAGTTGTTGAACCCCTGCTCTAGAGCCTGGGGGCCACAAATGTTGAGCCCCGGTGCCATAACTGCTGAAGCCTGTTCATCCTAGAGCCTGTGCTCAGCAACAAGAGAAGCCCCCACAGTGCTTCCAGAGAACAGCCCCTTCTCACTGCAACTAGAGAAAAGCCCGTGCTGCGACAGAGACCCAAGACAGCCAGAAATAAATAATAAAAAAAAAGGTAAATGAAACTATTTTTTTAAACGTGAATATAAAACAAAACTGCTCTTTATTTTTCAAAAGTATTGCTCTTAAGTCTTCTATACCTTCCTGATAACTTTCGTGATCTAGTTGTTGAGAACTTCTCTGAAAGTTTACAGTGTCAGGTTATAACATCAACCCCACGTATGCAGGGCTTGCACTCAAGGAACTGAAATGTTAGATGAACCAGTGAGGGATAAGAAAGGAGGCAAGGCTTTATTAGTCATGTGGAAAGCAGATTATCAGGTTGTGGGGTAAAAATGAACTGCTGTCTCACACACTGGTTTGGAGAATGGGCCAAGATAGAAGGAGTGGAGGGGTGAGCAGTCCCCTGGGCAAAAGGTTTGTAGCTAAAATTAAAAGTCTTGATCTTGGGACTTTTCAAAGCTGTGTTGACAAAAGACAACTGAAGTTAGAGGTATGCATGGCAAACGCCTTGCTTTGGAAGTCCCGTCACAGCCAAACGCTTGGACAAGCTGCTTAACCTTTAGAGGCTGTTGGCCCCTGGAGCATCTGTGTCTGTGTGGGTTGACTGTAGACTGTGGTGTCTGCTCTAGGGAACAGAGAAGTGAGATGTTTGGGAGCTTAGTGTCCTTTCTGGATCCCGAATAGTCCACCTAGAAGACTACCTGTTCTGTTGATAGGTGAAGGAGGCTATAGAAAGAGCCGCGTGAGAGAAATGCTTTCCTTTGAGATAAAGCGGAATTCGGCTACTAACTCATTGTGAAAGTGCAGGAGAGACAGGAGCTAAAGATTAATCTGTGGCTTCTGTCTTCAGATCAGGTTTGCTGACACTTGCCACACTGGGAGCATAATGATAAGGTTGCCAAGAGATTCATCTGGAAAGAGGGAAAAGGAATCTATCAGAGTAGGGAGTGTATCCAATTCATAGTCCTCTCCTCTTTCCTTCGGAAAACACTAATCATTAAGGAACTACCACAGAAGCTCCCCTTTTGCACTTGAAGACCTCTGTATTTTGCAGAGAATACCATCACAAACAATAGAAGCAATGCCTTGGACATTAGAATATGCTCAGCAAAATCCAGCTCAGTGGTGGAGCAGTCATTCTGGGAAATGTGGGTTGAGTTAGACAAACTATTTTTTTGAGAAAATAATCCAGATTACTCCCAGACATGTTAAGGTTTTATGTGAGTGGCTATCATACAGAAATATAAATTCATGACTACCAAGGTGTATTATAGAACATGCGGAGAACACATGTATGAAAACATCTTTACCTTAAAAAACACAACAAGAATAATTTGCGTTTTTTGGTATGGATTTTATTAGTTCTTCTGTGAAGCTACCGAGCTAGTCCAGAATCTCTGATACAAAGGGCTTCTGAATTCTTGCTCAAAGCCATTGCTCGTCTAGGTGAAGTGGAAGTGTCCAACACTCCCAGAATGGGTGTGTGAAAGCCCCGGGCTTCGATCTGGCTCTGCTCACTGTGGGCCTTTGGGGCAGTCACTTCTGTAGGTCTCTACTTCCTCAGGCAGAAGGTCAGAGGGTTGGGTTGGACGACCCCTGTGATCTGCTCTGCTTCTGTGATTTCATTTGTTGGCAGTTCTCAAAATAAAAGTATAAAATGACTCCTGGAAAAACTGTATGAATTTCCATATGGTTTGAGTCAACAACAATGGTTGGACTTTGTGCCCATCCAAAATCCTTTCAGAACAGCTTGTGTCTTTTCTTTTCCATTTGATTACACAGGATTTTTCAGTGTAAATAAAAATTCCTTTTTAAAATTAAGCCTTCCCCTGCTGTCTGATTCATTCACTGATGTTACAGCCCACAGCTTGAGATATGACATTTCCTTTCATTCTGGTAAAATTGTGATGTCACAAAATTTGAATTGATGTATCCAACTGAATTAAGCAGAAGGAGCAGGATAATTACAAATGAGAATTCTCCTCTCCGCACACATATGTGTCTAGGTAATCAGCAGTGATGGGAAAGGAAATATAGGCAAGGCACTGGGCAAAATCTTACCAGGCTGTAGCTGCAAGCAAATGCATTTTTAGATAGAGCATCTTGTTTTAGAGATTATAGTGAATGCTCAAATATGGCCCAGAAAGAAGCAATTCAGCATTACCTGTACATCGTGTACCACCACCAGCTAAATCATATCACTTGGCCTTTGGCCCTTGATTCCCAAGTTTATTAACCTCAGAAGTGCTAATATGCCTTAGATTTGGAATTTCCTTTTTGTATATAAAAGCAGTTATCTTTTCTTAAAAAAGACAGATCTGTAGAATCTTTGTGATTTTAACCAAAGAATTTTATTCTGGTTCGTGGACGGTGGGTCTATGTCTCCTAGAGATTTTTTTTCTAATTAAATTTTTACTTTATATTGGACTGTGATGATTTACAATGTTGTGTTAGTTTCAGAGGTACTGCTAAGTGATTCCGTTTATGCCTACATCCATCCTTTTTCGGATTCCTTTTCTATATGGGTTACTGTGTCTCATAAAGGCTGACACTGAGAAATGCACACTGCTTTAGCACCAACCCGGAAGACATTAACAGCGCTCAGCTTCCTGTGAAAGGGCCAAAGGTGACGTGGGTGCTTCTGGTCTTCGGTTTTTCTGTGAACTCATGGTGACAGTGCTGAAAATCCGGTGCCATCTAAACAGGAACAATCTGGTGGGTAGATGCAGATCTCTTCAAAGAGGGTTGGCCCTTCAGTTGATTGTTCGTTGTGGCAATTTTTAGAGTTTTAGAGCAAGACAATCAAATCAAAGATAGGATGGAAGAGTTAAGTTATATGAAAATTCTCCACTTAAGTGATGCATATGTAGCCCTGCCACTGGGGAGAAGAGAGACGGCTCTATTATTAACAAGCCAAATGCGTCTTACCCATATCTCAGTCTAGATATGGACTGAGTTCTAAATACACAGCTCCTACTGTTTCCCAGAATTCAATTATCCCTCTTGATTTCACTATTTCTGAAGCTAGGGCAACTTCCCCCCCCACCCCTATTTTTGAGGCATGAAACATTAAGTTGATCTTCAGTATCTTCTCTTTTCTTCTATACTTTTCACCTCTAATCATTTGGCGATTTCTAGCAATTTTTCCTTTCAAAATTTGATTTGTATGTTTCTTCTGCTCCTCTGGTCAGCAACCAAGGTTAGGCTGTAATGACTTTACACACACATTATGACCCTGGCTGATCCAGCCATCGTCCTGCTTCCAGAATTTTCTTCATTCTCAATCCATTTTGCACATTATGGACAGATTACTTTTATTACAGAGTCATTTCATTCTTCTACTTAAAAAAATTCTTTAATGGCTTATGATTCTAGAGAATAAAGTTTCAACCTGTGGATCTTAAGTTCCCATTTCTAGCCCCAATTTCTTGCTGTTCACATGTCAACACCAGGGTCCAGCCAGTAACTAGAAAGTAGAACAAATAGAAAGTTCCCAAACATATATTCAGTTTCTCATCCCATGGGTTTTACAAAAGATTGTTTTTAAAAATTCCTTAGATTTTCAAAACCATGAGGAGAAGCAATGGAGTAATGTTGAGAAAAGGTAATGTCTTAGGTGGGTTCCTAAAACAAGAAAGAGAAAAATTAAGGAAATCTGAAATAATAAGATACCGGCATTGGTTCTGCAGTTAGGCAGCTGGTTCACTCTAATGTGGGCTAACAGTGGGGGAAACTGAGTGGGAAGGGGGGTTTATATGGGAACTCTCTCTGACCTGTCTTTGCAACTTTTCTATAAATTGAAAACTAGTCTAAAATTAAAAACTATTAAAAATCAACTTGCTATGAATAAAATATTTTTAAAATAATTTTTTTTTAAAAAATCTGAGTTGCATAAATAGAGACACCAGAGTGTGAAAGTCACAGATAGTCAGGTTCAATGAGAAGTGAAGTGGGGTGGGCAGGGAGAGAGTGAAAGACATGGGCTGGTTGCTGCATGTCAGACAAGCGAATGCAAGGGTTTCTTTCACACTGTTTAGCCCAGTTACTGATTTGCAATGTGATGCCAGACTCCCTTAGATGGAGGAAAAGAGTCTGAGTTCAACTTTCTCTCTGAAAGCGTTGAAGGTAGTCCCGAGGGTGCCTCTAAGGGCTTGGGGACCTGGCCACACACTTCAGTGAGTCTCTGGATGGGCCTTTGTGCAGCCGTCTGAAGAGGTTCTTGCTGCTTAGTTGCTCAGTCGTGTCTGACTCTTTGCAGCCCCATGGACTGTAGCCCGCCAGGCTCCTCTGTCCATGGGATTCTGCAGACAAGGGGTGCTCAGGCCTTAAAGAAAGGGTGCCTGAGTGTGTGTCTGCGTTAGGGACAGGAAGACTGGTGAGAGGCTCTGAGGCCTCCCTGCTCTTTCTTAGGTGTCCAGGGACCAGTCAGTGTTGCCCTCAGTTTGACTAAACTCTAGACGGGTTTTTTTCCTGACTCGAGGTCCCTGATCTCCCTTTCTTAGAGCTTTTGTTTTATAGAAAACTTACAACTATAAATTTTGTCTCTGTTGCATTTTGAGGTACAAATATGCTGTTGTCCAGGAATGCCTTTCTTCAGGACCTGGAAGCCATCCCTCTGGAATGCTGTCATCAGGAAAGAGAGGTCCCCTGTCCCCCAGGCTCCAGTGGAGGGCAGGAGTCTCAACTTCAATAAATGGCGGCAGCTGCTCCCCCTGCCCCCCACCACCACCCCGACCAGCATCCTCCAGCACTTTTCCACGACCTCACCCCAGGGTTAAAAAAATCCTCCTGCCTTCTGTTTCAGTGGAGTTGAGTTCAGTTCTCTCTCGTATTTCAGTAGGTTTGACCCCGATTGCAATAATCTCCAGGAAAAGCTTCTTGCTGTTCTGAACACGTGTCCAGTGAAACGCGTCTTTCATTCCAGGAGGACATTCTGAGTGAGGCATAACCAGGGTGGAAGTGGAGGGGGAGCAGGGTGGGACAATGGCTTTAGAGCCTGAGATACTTTCAGAGGGCCGCATGCAAATTTCGGAAAGCTCATTTAAGATACCAAGAGACTATGGACTCTTGATATCTTGTTGGGGACTACATAGTGTCTAATTTAAAATGTATCTTTCTCACTAATGTGTTTGTGATCAGCATGCTGATGTCCTCCTACTGAATTATCTGCTGAGATTTCCTCAGGATTCTGAGTGGAAATTCAAACAAGAAGACACAGGACAGTCAGGTATAATCTGGAACGTGCAATTTACAGTTATCTCTGAAACTTCATTTCTGAACTTCCTGATTTAGGGACAATACACACATAACTGTAATATGCTTGGGAGGTGTGTATCTTCTTTTGAAAATGTTTATGTCAAGGAGTGGGCAAACCAAGACACATGGGCCAATTCAGCCGCTGCCTCTTTTGTAAATAAAATTTTAATGGCTCTTAGCCAGCTCACATATTTTTTGTATTGTCTATTGCTATTTTCACGCTACTGTGGTAGAGTTGAGTCCTTACAGCAGTAGTGGTATGGCCGTCAAAACTTAAAATATTTATTAGTGACCTTTTATAGAAAAATACTGCCAACCCTTGGTTTGCATTACCAGTTAGTCAAACTGTGCTAATACAGTGTCCTCTTTCCAAGGGGGAAAAACTTTATTTACTGACTTATCAATCAACACAATTCAAAAGTAGCATAGCATGATTATTAATATTGATACTATGGGTTATGGGAAGCACGGCATAACAGAAGCAGAAGATATTAAGAAGAGGTGGCAAGAATACACAGAAGAACTGTACAAAAAAGATCTTCACTACCCACATAATCACGATGATGTGATGACTCACCTAGAGCCAGACATCCTGGAATGTGAAGTCAAGTGGGCCTTAGGAAGCATCACTAAGAACAAAGTTAGTGGAGGTGATGGAATTCCAGTTGAGCTATTTCAAGTCCTAAGAGATGATGCTGTGAAAGTGCTGCACTCAATATGCCAGCAAATTTGGAAAACTCAGCAGTGGCCACAGGTCTGGAAAAGGTCAGTCTTCATTCCAATCCCAAAGAAACGCAATGCCAAAGAATGCTCAAACTACCACACAATTGCACTCATCTCACAAGCTAGTAAAGTAATGCTTCAGATTCTTCAAGCCAGGCTTCAGCATTATGTGAACCATGAACTTCCAGATGTTCATGCTGGTTTTAGAAAAGGCAGAGGAACCAGAGATCAAATTGCCAACATCCTCTGGATCATGGAAAAAGCAAGAGAATTCCAGAAAAACATCTATTTCTGCTTTATTGACCGTGCCAAAGCCTTTGACTGTGTGGATCACAATAAACTGTGGAAAATTCTGAGAGATGAATGCCAGACCACCTGACCTTCTTGAGAAACCTGTATGCAGGTCTAGAAGGAACAGTTAGAATTGGACATGGAACAACAGACTGGTTCCAAATAGGAAAAGGAGTACGTCAAGGCTGTATATTGTCACCCTGCTTATTTAACTTATATGCAGAGTACATCATGAGGAACACTGGGCTGGAAGAAGCACAAGCTGGAATCAAGGTTGCCCTGAGAAATAACAATAACCTCAGATATGCAGATGACACCACCCTTATGGCAGAAAGTGAAGAACTAAAGAGCCTCTTGATGAAAGTGAAAGAGGAGAGTGTAAAAGTTGGCTTAAAGCTCAACATTCAGAAAACTAAGATTATGGCATCTGGTCCCATCACTTCATGGCAAATAGATGGGGAAACAGTGGAAACAGTGACAGACCTTATTTTTCTGGGCTCCAAAATCACTGCAGATGGTGATTGCAGTCATGAAAGTAAAAGAAGCTTATTCCTTGGAAGGAAAGTTATGACCAACCTAGACAGCATGTAAAAAAGCAGAGACATTACTTTGTCAACAAAGGTCCGTCTAGTCAAGGCTATGGTTTTTCCAGTGGTCATGTATGGATGTGAGAGTTATAAAGAAAGCTGATCGCCAAAGAATTGATGCTTTTGAACTGTGGTGTTGGAGAAGACTGTTGAGAGTTCCTTGTACTACAAGGAGATCCAACCAGTCCATCCTAAAGGAGATCAGTTCTGAATTTTCTTTGGAAGGGCTAATGTTGAAGCTGAAACTCCAATACTATGGCCACCTGATGGGAAGATCTGACTCATTTGAAAAGACCCTGATGCTGGGAAAGATTGAGGGCAGGGGGAGAAGGGGATGACAGAGGATGAGATGGTTAGATGGCATCACCAACTCAATGGACATGGGTTTGGGTGGACTCCGGGAGTTGGTGATAGACAGGGAGGCCTGGCGTGCTGTGGTTCATGGGGTCGCGGAGAGTCCGACACGACTGAACAACTGAACTGAACTAAACTGGGTTATGGAACCAGATACTCAACCTGGCTTTGCCATTTGCTAACTGGATGGGAAAGGCTACCCACTCCAGTATGCTGGCCTGGAGAATTCCATGGACTGTATAGGCCATGGGGTTGCAAAGAGTTGGACATGACTGAGTGACTTTCATCATCATCAACTGGATGGCAACTCAGTTTATCAGTAGCCTCTGTGTGCCTCAGTTTCCTAATCTGTAAAACAGAGATAAATCACTGGGTCTTTAAAGGAATGAAATGAGTTAATGAATGTGAACACTTACAACATTACAGTTGGTGTCATATATGTTTTAGCCATTACTATTAATAGTTTATCTTTATTATAGTTAGAGTCTCTCTTTTATGAAGAGGGATAAGAACCAACGTAGTAATTATTGCTTAAGCAAAGCTGTGACCTATAACAGTAAATGCTGAGAATATTCTGTAAAGAGATGTTTACTTCTTATCCATTTTATTTTCTGCACTGTCATACCCTTTACTGACATTTATCACTTTGTGTCTCATTTTAGTAGGGACTTTCTCAGTTTGCTAATAATCAACGTCATATACTGTGTTTATGGAAAGACTTGTTACATTCAAAGGAATGAATTACTAATGGTGGAATTTCATGAATAATAGTGGCCATGAAGATAGAAAGGATCCCATTTTCTCTCCCAAATTATAATACATTCCTAAAATTTACATTTCCTTTTAAGTTCATTTTAATATTCCTAACCACCATCTCTTCTGTTTGTCCTAGCTGCTAACTCTTCAGATTTGTAGTAAAGGAGCCCTGAATCCATGTTGCACTTCTGTTTCCTGAGCTATAAAACAAGGTAAAGCATTTCTTTCTGCTTATTTCATTGGAGCATTTGTAACATCAACTACAACAGAACTCTGAAGTCCTTCTATATAACACCTCTGATTCTGTCTACACCTCTCCCTCCTGCCAAATTGCGGACAGTGATTGTGGATATGAAATTAAGAGATGCTTACTCCTTGGAAGAAAAGCAATGACAAATCTAGACAGTGTATTAAAAAGCACAGACATCACTTTGCCGACAAAGGTCATTCTAATCAAAGCTATGGTTTTTCCGGTTGTCATGTACAGATGTGAGAGTTGGGCCATAAAGAAGACTGAGCACTGAAGAATTGATACCTTTGAACTGTGGTGTTGGAGAAGACTCTTGAGAGTCCCTTGGACAGCAAGGAGATCCAACCAGTCAATCGTAAAGGAAATCAGCCCTGAATACTCATTGGAAGGACTGATGCTGAAACTGAAGCTCCCGTTTTTGGCCACCTGATGCAAAGAGCCCACTCACTGGAAAAGACCCTGATGCTGGGAAAGACTGAAGGCAAGAGGAGAAGGGGTGACAGAGGCTGAGATGGTTGGACGGCATCACCGACCTGATGGACGTGAGTTTGAGCAGTCTCTGGGAGACGGTGAAGGACAGGGAAGCCTGGCGTGCTGCAGTCCACGGGGTCACAGAGAGTCAGAGGGGACTCAGTGAGTGAACAGCCCCTCCTGCGGGGTTCTTATCACAGTGCCTCCGGTGCAACTCCAACCCACGGTCGAGTTTCAGCCTCAGAGCTTTGGCCCTTGTTCTTCCTTTCGCCTGGAAGCTTCTTCCCCCGAATGTGTTTTCTTTCAGTCTCTTAGCTGTTGCTTAGTTGTCAGTTCTCCCAAAAGACTCCCTTGACCATCATATTTAAACTGTCACCATTTATCACTCTGTAACCCCTCACCCTGCTTTGTTTTTCATCACAGTGCTTGTCATTACCGATCTTTCATGTTTATTTACTGTTCTTTGTCTCCCCTTCAGATTCTAAGCACCATGAGGATAAGATTTTGTCTATTTTATTCACTGCTGTGCTCCCGGGACTGAGAAATATGACTGGCACAGGCAGGTATTCAGTATAAATTTGTTGAATAAATGAAAATACAGAAGGCTTTGCATGTTAACTTGCTTTGAAAATCACAAGGTTGGAAGGCAATTTAAAAAGTGAGGCTGAATGATTTTGCTTCCTCTATTTCTTCCCTTGCGGCTGCTGCAAGTCCCTTTTTTCTTTCCCGACTAGCCCGCCATCTTTCTGGACCTCCTTCACTGGCCCCTGGCTTCCTTTCATCAACTTTCTCTCACCAGTTTTCCATCTGATTTCCAATCCGCTCTGGGATTTCACTGTTTCTCTCTTGTTGATCTCCATTCACTCTCTGTAACTCTGTAACAGAGTTACTCTGTAACTCTATCACTGAGAGTTTATCAGTGCTTTGGAGAGCAGAGCCATTCTGGAGGTACAACGACACAATGGGCAAAAGATTTAAGAAATCACAGCATCTTGTGAACTGTTATCAATTTACAAACTATCAAATCATCCCCAATTCATGAATTCCATAACAGCTTTGGAGAACCCTTTTACAATGGCTGCTGCTACTGCTGCTGCTAAGTTGCTTCAGTCATGTCCGACTCTGTGCCACCCCATAGACGAGAGCCGACCAGGCTCCGCCGTCCCTGGGATTCTCCAGGCAAGAACACTGGAGTGGGTTGCCATGTCCTTCTCCAATGTGTGCAAGTGAAAAGTGAAAGTGAAGTCGCTCAGACTAGTAGTGACCCCATGGACTGCAGCCCACCAGGCTCCTCTGTCCATGCGATTTTCTAGGCAGGAGTACTGGAGTGGCTTGCCATTGCCTTCTCCGCTACAATGGCTAGAAAATACTATACACGATTTGAAGTGTAGTACTCCCTTCAGATAAGTCTTTTCTGACATATAGATCAGGATAAGGTTGGGCGAGAAACCCTGGCGAGCACAGATTCATAGCCTCTGTTGTTTCCAGGTTCCTTGATTCCTGGTTCTCTTCCCCATCTCTTTCCATCCTTTGGTTGTTGCTGAATTTGGAACAGGGGTAGATTCATCACCCAGAACCTGGCTTCAGGGACCACCATGATCCTCTAACTTGAATTCTTTTGATTTTAAATAAAGACAGCCAAAAGCATCCTTAAGGAACTCAGGAAAACAAAGAATCTTGACAATAGCAACAAAGCAGACAACAAAACATTAAGACAGGTATAGAATCATGTTGCCGGACTTCAGGTCTTTTTTGGGATCATGTAGGCTTTTTATTAAGGTTGATGCCTTGCTTCTCAGGACTATAAGAAGTATAGCCCTGATTTCTAAGCATTTGACAATCAAGTCCCGCTGTCTGATCTCCCAAGTAGAGGATCTGAGGAGAAAGGAATTTACATTAAGTAGAGAAAGATAAGTCTGCAGACTTAGCAGTTGATTTTGAGTATAAGATCATTCCTTAAATTGTCTCCAATCCTGCCTCCTCAGAAATGTATGCCAGGCTCCTAAGGAGAGAGCTAGTAATCAGAAGTGAGTCAGTTTTGAGAACCAAGGATAGAATTTATCTCTGCCCTCGGGCACCGTAGTAGATGGTGAGGCAGTTCCCAGGGGCATGGGATGAGTGTGGATGTAACTGGGTGTTACACTTCAATGAGGCATGCTGGGAGAGTGATTAGAATAAAACCAACACTGAAATGATCAGGAAATTTCAGTGCTGTACCTGGGAGCCATTTGGTCGTACAGAGAGGAGCAGAAATCTTCAGAAACCAGCTAGGAAAGAGTTACAGGACATGGAGCCTCTCTCTGACCCCTTACCAAAGAAAGACCCAGTGATGGGAGCAGATTTATTGCCTCGTTTTTATTCCTGGGGCTTCTTAGTATTTCCAGGTTTGTGCTGGGAAATATGGATTGAACTGAGAAGTGGGTTTATAGACAGGCTCAGTTTTCTGGGCACTCAGGTCCCATTTCTGTACATACAACGTATCCTGTACTTTGTCCACCTATTCTTTGGCTTAGGATGAAGAGGCCACCCCAAGTGTTATTAAAAGATGTGCTACTTTGTGTCAAGCATTGTGCTATCTGCTTTCCTAATTTACTTAATACTTCCCACATCCCAGGAACTCAAAATTGTTTGATCCTAATTCGATCTGCTCAGGTTCACACAGATCATAAAATGCAGATCTAGGATGTGACCTTTGTTTTTTCTGATTGCAAAATCCAAGCATCTAGCCTCTGTCTTCTATGGATTTTTTTATCTGTTTATAAAAGAGCAGATATGTCTTTTATATCTGATATAAAAGAGCAGTCCATGGGGTCGCAAAGAGTCAGACGCGACTGAGCAACTCAACAATAAAAAAGCAATTTGCATAGAGTTTGGTTCAGTGCAAGCACTCAAAATATTAGGACAGATATTTCTTATTATGGAGCTAAGACTGGCTCACATACCTAGAGCTTCACAAGTAGATTTTCACTAGCTTTCTAGAGAATAACCACCAATATGGAAGCTGGGGAAATGTTTTAGGTAAAACAGATATTGACAAAGTCAAAGCAGTCTAGAAACCAGAGTTCTTGACAAAGTTATCTAGGTGGGAAATAAATTTGAATTCAGTCACATTAAAAAAAACCTCTATGGAAGCAAGCAAGCTTTGAGCCCCCTGGGAGTTCTCTAGGCATCAATCATCACATTGCTTCAATGCCTACGTCTGCTCTCCCATCAGTCCTTCAGAATCTCTGGTTTCTCTCTCCTCTCAGCCTGCCTTCTGGCCAGCCATCTCCTATCCTCTTTGACCAGAAGTCTAAGGCCAGGTGGGGAAGGCGAGCATGATGTTTCCTACTCAGATCCTTTGGAAAGAAGAAGTTTTGCTATCAGCCATCTCTGCCTCGCTTCCCAGGTGGCACTCATGGCAAAGAACTCACCTGCCAAAGCAGGAGATGTGAGACATGTGGGTTCCATCCTGGGTCTGGAAGATCCCCTGGAGGAGGGCATGGCAGCCCACTGCAGTATTCTCGCCTGGAGAATTCCATGGACAGAGGAGCCTGGTGGGCTACAGTCCATGGGGTTGCAGAGTTGGACACGATAGAAACGATTTAGCATACACACACTTATCTCTCCTTCAGTTAAGAAGGTCAGTGTTTTTTATAGGACTTGCTTGATTTTCAGGATCCGAATCCACTTAGCCCTTCCTCCCAAGGAAGATAAATTGCGAAGGTTGCAAGGTACCTTGTTTTACCTCAGCGTCTCAGGGATGCTCTGAAGTCAATTAGAGCCACGAAAGGCAATTACTTCTTAAACAGCACAGCTTCCTTGAATTCCCTCCATCTGCCTGAGCAGGGCCAGGGGAGGGGGTGGGCAGGCAGGTGGGACTCTGCCAGCTCCTGTCCTTCTTCAGTCACCTGGTCTACCCAGAGGATCGCTGTGAATAAGCAAGAAAGAGTTATTACACTGTCTCCCTTCAGGCAGGGTTAATAATTCCCCAGCCCCTCCAATTTTAGATTCCCTGAGTGTGCTCAGAGCAATTATAAGTAAAGAAAACACCCAGAGCTCCTGCACTAATAAATTACAGAGTGCTCACCTAATTAATAAGGTAACAGTGCCCTGCCGAATTATAATCATAAGGTATGAACCATTTAAACAATTCATTCTTAAAGAATGTACTGAACTCAGTGAGTACAATGGGAGGCATAGCTCAGGACTGAAGGCAGGCGTGCAGAGTTCTGACAGGGGTGATGGAATGCGTTTCCAGCAGTGGCCTGGGAATCAGTGACTCAGACTTTCGAAGGACCACAGTATTTTGGATGATCTGAAGCAAATTGCTTAGGCATGTTAAGTCAGAAAAACTCTATTTCGCCATTTCTGAAATAGTCCTATTAAATGGTGATCATTTTCCTTTTGGTGGTGCTTGGGAAATTGTATGACACACCATACACTTAGAACAGTGACCAATAACTATGGGAACATGAAGCTATCTCCTTAAGATAGTTTCCTTACCAAGTCTTGATGATTTGGAAAAGTAGCACCAGGCAACTCTGTACAAATATTGTTTTGTTGTGACGCCCTCCCGCTGGTGTACTGCAGGTCAGAGCAAAGCTAGAATTTTCCATTTTCTTAAAACACCTAGGAGCTGTCCTTCAGTCCAGGAAAAAAAAGTCCCTGAAGATTATTGTCTTATTCTATCATTTCTGCATTGAGACTCAGTAATGATATTAATACACTGCAAAATGTACTCTGGAGGCTGCTTGGCCTGGAAGGCACCTCTCCAAACATGCATTCATTCAGAGGGCTGATTTCATTTCAGACTTCTGCAAATCAAGGAAATGTGAAGCATCATTGTAAGGTTAATGCAGTCGTTAAGTGATTACCTTAAGGGGCATACCCGCATGCTCAATTGCTTCAGTCGTGTCCGACTCTTTGAAACCCCATAGTCTGTAACCCACCAGGCGCCTCTGTCCTTGGAATTCTCCAGGCAAGAATACTGGACTGGGTAGCCGTTTCCTCTTCCTGGGGATCTTCCCAACCCAGGGATTGAACGCACATCTCCTGTGTCTCCTGCATTGCAGATGGATTCTTTACCCACAGAGCCACCTGGGAAGCCCCGCCCTAAGGGGAAGAGGCAGTGATTACGTTGTGATTCTCATTCCTTGCAGGTTACACGTTTTCTTTTTCTAATGTCCTCTGTTGACGCACACTTGCTTTCTAATCCTGTCTCATCTCTGTGATTCCTCTTGTGTTCTACACTTTGTAGTTTATGTTGGATCCTCAGGAACTCTGAGGACATGCTCTCATCACACGGAACCCTCTAGGGTATACTCCGTTCCTAACTAGATCTCCCATGAATGATCTAGAATGCCAGATCATATCACATGCTGGGGATAACTTGAGAAAGTTGAAATCTGCTAGAACTGAGCTGGGACTCCTGAATCTCTGACCAGTTCTATATTGCTACCAGTTTCAAGGGAATAGACAGCTGTGATTATTCCATGAAAACCATAGTTTCCTGATCAATTAGAATGGATCACTCAGAGGGACAAGGACTTCCTTCATTGGCATTGGTAGGTCTAAAATACAAGGAGGAAATAGTGAGCTTCTAGAGTAAACCTCAAAATATGAGCAAGGGCAAGCCTATCATTATTTCTGTTTGAGGATCCTGCCTATTCCCACTTCTGTGATTCTCAATATAGACTATTAAGTTCGGATGTCGGTTGAAAGCGTACTCCCTCAGCTGTGCAGAATGAATCATTGGTTCATATGGTTTATAAACCCAAGTTTTAATTTCAGAGCTGAGTTAAGGAGATCCAAGCCTGCCATTGTGCCAGTTCAGAATGGCAGGGATGTAATGCAATGTAATACACATCCACTGGGAGATGGCATGAAAGTCGCCTCCCATAACTTAATCTTTAAAGCTACTTATGGAAGGCTTTTTGTTGAAACAGACAGGGTTTCCACAATTAAATTACCATACATTAAAAAGGTTTCATTATGGCATGATTCTATTATTAAAATAGGCAGCAAATAAGCAGTGTGGGCTGCCTGGCTGTAAGCCTATATTACTGAGACCAGCATTCTTTATAATAGGTAAAAGAATATTAACCTTTAGATAACTCTAAAATAACACATTCTCAAGAATATGCAAATAGAAACTTGTGCTCCACAACTCTCAAAACGTGAGAGAGAGCTACTGAGAAGACTGATCTTGCAAATTACGTGGCAAGCTGTTGGCTGCTAGAAACTCCATTCTGCTGAGGGAGGGAGAGAAAGCGGATACCAGGTAGCTCAAAGCTGTCGGGATTAGCGAGGCTTTGAAGCTTTCCTAATGCCAGAATGATAGCTGGTCCAAATTTGTCATCTCTATCAGCTTCCATCAGTCAGCCTCCCTATCTCACATAAAGGCATTTATCTTTCAAAAGACTGCTGGACTCCAGTGAAACTTAGTGGACCCAGACAAATGGAATGCCTTCTCAGGAGCTTGTCATAATTCTCCATGTGCAGCCCTTTTATGGTTGGCAGGAGCTGTTTTTGTGGACTTTGGGTTGCCAATTTGAGATGGACTCAGAGCTGTTTAAGTAAATACTAACCCAAATTTAAAGAACGATTTTATGAAATCAGTAGCCTTGCTTGACCAAATTGATCTTTCTTTATGTGTTTCCAAATCATTTAGAAGGTTTGTCAACTCCAACCCACTGGGGAAAAAAACCTTCCAAACTTTTCAAATCTGGTTTTATTTTGCACTCACTATTTGAAAAAGTAGCTGTTGGGAATAATAACTGAAATAAAATTATATCAGACAAATGGTTGTTTCCAAACCATGTGCCATGGGAAATAATCAAGACTCCAGTGTTGGAAAATCAAATATGTTGACATTAATATTAATATAGTTTCCCTCTTCCCACTAACATTTTAGATTGTCCCCCTAAAGCTTTTATTGTTTAAGGTTAACAATCCTATTTCAGATGTGTTTTAGTCATTTAGCGTTTGTATTTTATAAGCTGCTAACTGTTGTCTACCAGGTATGTTATGTAATTTCATTAGAGTCTGTGTTTGTTTGAATATACATACATAATTTCTTCTCAGTAATGGGGGTCAGTATATTTTAATATATTAATCTGTTCGTGTTTGCATTTTTTTTTTCTCTACTCACTAATAGGCTGCCATTATATTTTTATATACTTATATATTTTATGGTGATGTTTGCTATTAGTTAAAATGTACACATTCTATTTCAAAACATAATTTATTTTTATGTATTTCATATATAAAAAATTATTCATGAAGCAAACAACCAAAAAACACTAGCAAATATATAACTGAACTACCTTGCCCACAACCTTTTGCAGCACCAATCCATTGTGAGAATTATCACCTATAATGACTTGGTTGTAACCATTGCTGTCATGGGCTTTTGCAAAGACTACAATGAAGTCATTATAGGTGCTTTAATCATGGCAGTATTCTGCCTATGCTTGGCACAGCCTATAACAGTGATACATTCACCTATCTGAAAAAGATTTATAAGCTTAGTGGTTTTTTTGTTTGTTTGTTTTGTTTTTATCTAGTGGTGAGGGCTTTTCCATATAAATTAAGCATATGTGTTATAGTTCAGGTTCATAAAATCTGGTTATAAAATAAAACCTTCTTTTGCTCTCCCACCCCTTCACAGGCTCCCCATCCACTTGGTTTATCCCCCAGAGGTAATCACCTCCTCTCATTTCCCCACAACTCTGGGCAGAGGTACTAACAGCTGTGGTGCTGTCCTCAGGCTAAAGAGATCAGCTCCTTGAAGAAGCTGAATCAACCATTGGGGAGGACCAGGCCTGACAGGCCCACTGTTTCTATTATTAATTCTTCTGGCTATTTCTAGGGCTTTCCTGGTGGCTCAGCTGGTAAAGAATCTGCCTGCAATGCGGGTGACCTGGGTTCAATCCCTGGGTTGGGAAGATCCACTGGAGAAGGGAATGGCTCCCCACTCCAGTATTCTGGCCTGGAGAATTCCATGGATTGTATAGTCCATGGGGTTGCAAAGAGTTGGGCATGACTGAATGACTTTCACTTTCAGGTGGTTATCAATACCACTTGGAATACTGGGCTTTTATATCTCAATTCCTGGACTTCAGACAGGATCTATCGCCATGCTGTTGTGAAATGTGGAATACAACATACCTACATAAGTCCTTGTCTCTCTCTCCTTTTACTCCTATCAGTTTGTTACTTATTGTTTTTAGATCTTCTACTGGCTACCTCCTTGATTTCAAGTGATAATGAAAACCTCTATTTCTTGCATCAAACACAAACTATGTGTCTTGACTCCTTATTACACAAGATGAGATTTATATTTTTCTTTTCCCAACTTCTTACAGCTAGACCATTATTTTTACATTATATATTTTTAATATTTCAACTTCATAAGGTTCTATACAGGTGTAATATTTTTTTAAGCTCAGTATATTCTTTCAAACTAGATTTTTTTTCAGCATTGGGGAAATTTATTTTTACTTTTGGAAATTATTATCCATCTTCCATCTTTTTAGTTTCTCTTTCTGGAACTTTAATTAGATGAATACTGGATATCTTGAGTGACATTTTCATTTTTTGTTGTAATATTGCTTTGGTTTAAGAAGAATGAAAAGTGAAGTCATGTCCTACTCTTTGCGACCCCATGGACTGTAGCCAACCAGGCCCTTAGGTCCATGGGATTTTCTGGGCAAAAATACTGGAGTGGGTTGCCACTGCCTTCTCCAGGGATCTTCCTGACCCAGGGATCGAATGCGGGTCTCCTGTGTTGTAGGCAGACGCTTTACCATCTGAGCTACGAGGGAAGCCCGATAAGGAGACTACCTCTTCTTTATCTTTAAGGAGAATAACTCATCTTTATCTTCTATGTCTTTCACTGAATTTTTCATTCTCTTGATCAAATTTTTCAGTTTGAGTTCTCTCATTTCTATTGTTTAATAGTATCCTTTTCTAATTAACAACAGAATTATCTTTGTTCAACTTCAGCATTACTGGTCGGGGCATAGACTTGGATTACTGTGATATTGAATGGTTTGCCTTGGAAACAAACAGAGATCATTCTGTTGTTTTGAGATTGCATCCAAGTACTACATTTCATACTCTTTTGTTGACCATGATGGCTACTCCATTTCTTCTAAGGGATTCCTGCCCACAGTAGTAGATGTAATGGTCATCTGAGTTAAATTCACCCATTCCAGTCCATTTTATTGGAGACTTCTGACAAAACGTGGTCCACTGGAGAAGGGAATGGCAAACCACTTCAGTATTCTTGCCTTGAGAAACCCATGATCAGTATGAAAAGGCAAAGGGTATAACACTGAAAGATGAACTCCCCAGGTTGGTAGGTGCCCAATATGGTACTCTGGAGATCAGTGGAGAAGTAAGTCCAGAGAGAATGAAGAGACGGAGCCAAAGCAAACACAACGCCTTGTTGTGGATGTGACTGGTGATGGAAGTAAAGTCCGATGCTGTAAAGAGCAATATTGCATAGGAACCTGGAATGTTAGGTCCATGAATCAAGGCAAATTGAAAGTGGTCAATCAGGAGATGACAAGAGTGAACATCGACATTTTAGGAATCAGCGAACTAAAATGGACTGGAATGGCTGAGTTTACTAGCTGTATTTTTAAAACACCTTTTATTTCCTAACTTGTCTGCGTTGCCTCTGGGATATCTTCTCCAGCGTGTTTATCATCTTCTCTGCTGTCTGGAGTGCCCTGCCGGTTAGCTAACAGTACTGTCTTCAGTGCTAGACAGCTGTCCAGGGCTTCCTCTGGCATTGCGTGGGTGTGCTTCCCCAGGCAGACTCTTCTTACAAAGAAGGGGCCGCAAATTCAGCATCTGTGGGCCAAGAATGTCTGCTCAGTCTTTCCCAAGTGGCTTGTTCAGGCTTTTTTGAGAGCTAATCTCCCACTTCCCTGTGGGGGCCAGTACCACCCCTGTTAACATCTTTGCATAGGGTGATGGTGAGACAAGTGTTGAGCAGACTTGTCTTCCTGATTGGTGCTCCCCTCCTCATGCTTTCAGGGTCCGGACTGCTCCAGCTTCTGGGATAAAAAAGTGGCTTCTACTTTCCTTGCAGCCCTCTCCTAAGCCTTCCTCTGCTTAGATTAAACTTCCATTGGATCGTATATGTCTGTCTTTCAGAAATTCAGCAGGGCCCCCAACTAATGAAGATCGACCTCTTCTTCACAAAGTACTTTTGGATCAATTTCCCTTTTATCCAGCAGTCATGCTGTTTCATGATGATTCTTATTTAGTACATGGGGGTGAAGTGGGGGCCCAGTCTACCTTCGAAGTCACCGGTGAGGTGGACACAATTTATGACCATGTCAGACTGCAGCTGTTGGGAACACTGTTTTTATGTGATTTTCTTCAATTAAAAACAAAATTGACCATACCACATAGCATGTGGGATCTCAGTTCTCCCACCAGGATGGAACCCCCACCCCCTGCAGCTGACACACAGTCTTCACTGCTGGCAAGGACGTCCCTGACAACACTGGCTTTTTGAGTTTCCTCTTGCTTCTTTCAGAGGCAAACAGCATCAAAGCCCAGATACTTCTAGAAATACATTTAAAATGAGAAATGTACTCTTGTTATGGGAATGTGAACACATACAAAAGTAGAATAGTATGATGAACCCCCATTTGGTCATTACCCAGTTTCAACAAATATTTCACAAGCAATCTTGTTACCTCTTCACCTTTATCCACTCTAGTCCCTGCCTGAAATTACTTTCAAGCAAATGTAGGCAGCATCTTGGAATGAAAACTAGCAATACGGGAATAGATTTTCAAGCCAGGCTTCAGAGGCCACTTTTGTCCTTCCTGAGCCTTGTCTGTTATTAAGTGAACTACTTCCTATGGCCGCTGAGGTCTGGGCTCCTCCTCTTGACCTAGATAGATACATGCAGCCAGGATGGATAGCTGAGAAGGGATTTTTTTTTTCCTCTCAATTTTAATATCTTTTTTAGTGAAAGGGTAAGTTATTCAATTAATATTTGTAAATATCAAAAGCAGTTAAGTAGAATCTAGTAGCTTTAAAGAGGTACATAAAACAGTTTCTCATACTCTGGCAGCAGAACTGTTGTTTTCCCCTGGGTTTCCAGTCCTGAATGCAGGAGGGAATACAAAAGCGGCTTTAGGAGTATCCAGTCCTGTGCTCGCTGAAGGCTCCCAAGGCAAAGGTGGTGGAGATTCACATGAAAAGCCAAGCACGGCCTTGATAGAAAATATTTCTGAAGGGATCTATCTAGCATTATATTTTGTTTTGGGCTTAGAAAATATAATTGTCTACATGGATAATTCCCATAGAACACTATTTTCAGCTCAGATTTGCTACCCCAAATTGCAGGCTTTTAATCTACTTATTCAGAGAAGACAATGGCACCCCACTCCAGTACTTTTGCCTGGAAAATCCCATGAACGGAGGAGCCTGGTAGGCTGCAGTCCATGGGGTCACGAAGAGTCAGACACGACTGAGCGACTTCACTTTCAGTTTTCTCTTTCATGCATTGGAGAAGGAAATGGCAACCCACTCCAGTGTTCTTGCCTGGAGAATCCCAGGGACGGGGGAGCCTGGTGGGCTTCCATCTCTGGGGTCGCACAGAGTCGGACATGACTGAAGCGACTTAGCAGCAGCAGCAGCAGCAGCAGCAATCTACTTATTGGAAGCACCCCTGATAGTGCATGTGCGTGCGGGCTCTGTCACTTCAGTGGTGTCTGACTCTTTGCAACCCCAGGGACCATAGCCTGCCAGGCTCCTCTGTCCATGGGATTCTCCAGGCAGGAATACTGGAGTGGGTGGCTGTGCCCTCCTTCAGGGGATCTTCCCGACCCAGGGATTGAGCCCATGTCTCCTGCATCTCCTGCATTGCAGGTGGATTCTTTACTCACTGAACCACTGGGAAGCCCATCCCTGACTAAGGAAGTAACTAGTACAAGATAAGTACTCACATAGTGATTGTGATGGCCTATTAGACATTTCCAAATGGATAATATACCAGAATTTTATGTCTGTTTTCATCTCAAGGCCATCTTCTGCTGGCTCCAAGGTCGCTTCGTTGAGCAGACGCTGACTGTGGCTCCTTCTTGTCCCTCATCTGCTACATCCAGTTGCCCATCAAGGCCTGTGTACATTTCCGTGCATTTCCACATCCGTTATCTTACTTCAGCCCCATCAACTTCTGCCTAGACTAATGCTGTAGCCTTGACTAGTCCCCTTGCTCCATTTCTCCCCCTACATTTCATCCTGAGATTAAGAGTCTCAAAAATGCGCTGATTGTCACTCCCACCCCTACTTCTCACCAGGAATTCTCAGAAGTCGAAACACATTTGGCTGCAAAACCATTGTACCTTTGCAGTCTTCAGGCTACTTATCTCAACTTAATCACTTTATTGGTTTCTCTTCCTTCCTGTCTGCTAATCCCTTGTGAATAATCCTCACGAGGCTTATTTTGTCCACTAATGTATCCGTCTGCAATGCCTAACACAGTGTTTGAGATCTAAGAGGCCTCAGACTAAAATAAATGAATAAATGAATGAGTGCTCTTCACTCCACTTTGTAATGCTGAGGTGACGCAGTCTGAACTGCTTGTTGTTTGCTCACATTTCTGACCTCAAGACCCACGTCTTCTGCCTACCGCTTTCTGGGGTCCACCCTCCCAGGATTCCTTAATACTTCACTCAGGCAGTCTCAGAGCATTTATCCAATCCTTTCTCATTTTGTCAATGTTCATACGTGATTCCGGGCTGGTGGAAGCACAAGCTGGAATCAAGATTGCCGGGAGAAATATCAATCACCTCAGATATGCAGATGACACCACCCTTATGGCAGAAAGTGAAGAGGAACTCAAAAGCCTCTTGATGAAAGTGAAAGAGGAGAGTGAAAAGCTTGGCCTGAAGCTCAACATTCAGAAAACAAAGATCATGGCATCTGGTCCCATCACTTCATGACAAATAGATGGGGAAACAGCGGAAACAGTGGCTGACTTTATTTTTCTGGGCTCCAAAATCACTGCAGAGGGTGATTGCAGCCTTGAAATAAAAAGACGCTTATTCCTTGGAAGGAAAGTTATGACCAACCGAGACAGCATATTAAAAAGCAGAGACATTACTGTGCCAACAAAGGTCCGTCTAGTCAAGGCTATGGTTTTTCCAGTGGTCATGTATGGATGTGAGAGCTGGACTATAAAGATAGCTGAGCACTGAAGAATTGATGCCTTTGAACTGTGGTGTTGGAGAAGACTCTTGAGAGTCCCTTGGACTGCAAGGAGATCCAACCAGTCCATCCTAAAGGAGATCAGTCCTGAGTGTTCATTGGAAGGACTGATGCTGAAGCTGAAGCTCCAATACTTTGGCCACCTCATGTGAAGAGCTGACTCATTTGAAAGGACCCTGATGCTGGGAAAGATTGAGGGCAGGAGGAGAAGGGGACGACAGAGGATGAGATGGTTGGATGGCATTACTGCCTCGATGGACATGGGTTTGGGTGGACTCCAGGTGTTGGTGATGGACAGGGAGGCCTGGCATGCTGCGGTTCATGGGGTTGCAATGAGTTGGAACGACTGAAAGACTGAGCTGAACTGAACTGAATACGTGAATCTTGGCTTTCTGTTACAGATGTACACTGCTGGAGACTTGGAAGCATGTCCCCATTTTGGGGGATCATGATTCCTACTTTTTTGTGTCTTCCACAATTGTGGTACCACTAAGGATGTTTGAATCACTCACACTTGCATTCACTGGTAAATGAGAAGTTGAGATGTATAAATATTTCACCCTTTTCATCTCCACTTACTCTCCAAATCCCGAATATGTTCTTTATAATGTCAATCACTGACTGGCCATTGAGTTTTCTTCTATTTTCTGTATATTATATATTTATGATGTGGTGAAGCTTATCACTGGCATTGGGATTTGCTGACCCAACATGCTGTGTTTTTAGACTCAAACTCCTGTAATTGGCCCTTGGGTTTCTATTCACTCATTATTAATCTGGATAGATACACTCTTCTGAAAACCAGCTCCAGCTCTGAGAAAAACACTGTGTGGAACAGCTTCTGAATTTCATGTCTGTAATTTGAGATTGCATCAGCCTTTCTAAAGTATAAAACATAAGAATTCAAGAGCCAGCTCAGCCACCTGCTAGCACTGTAACTTTGGCCAAATTATTTCACCTTTTTCTGAGTTTGTGTTCTCATCTGTGAAGTAGGGATGACAATAACGTCTAATTCACAGTTTTGTTGTGAGTATCAAATGCCTTTATATAAATGCATTAATTATAGCTGGCATGCTGGAAGCAAGCAGACAATGTCATATCCATTCGAGGCTATAATTCATGGAAAGTCATTGGACAGAAGCTCATTTAGGGAGCTCATCCATTCCTGGGCAGGGACCTCATACCCTGAATTAGATGTGAGGGGCCATCATGATCTCTCTGATTAGAGCCTTTTTCCTTCAATGGTTTTTGAGAGGAGCAACTCTTAACCTCGTCTGGGATAACCTAAGTGGTGTGGCCTCTATTTATATTCCTGCCTTGCCATGTTGAATATCCTTTCCTTCCTATACAGTCGCTCAGTCTTGTCCAATTCATTGTGATCACATGAACTGTAGCCCACTAGGCTTCTCTGTCCATGGAATTTTCCAGGCAAGAATACTGGAGTGGGTTGCCATTTCCTACTCTAGTGGATCTTCCAGGGATCGAACCTGTGTCTCCTTCATCTCCTGCATTGGTAGGTAGATTCTTTACCTAGGAAGCCCCTTTGCTTCTTCTAAAGTGCTATAATTTCTCTCATCTCTAGATCATCATACAAGCTATTTCCTCTGTGCGTAACCCCTTTCCAACTTTAGTGTCAGTTCTTCAGGAATATCTTTCATGATAATCACTTCCCCATCCCTAAAATTAGTGTATTTCCTATGAATTGTGATAGCCAAAGATGACTTTAAGAATATTTAATAATCAGTGTCAAATGGGCATGAACCTTACAATGGCTATGGCACTGGGGCAAGGTCTTGAGAGCCCCTGGCATTGTTCCTTTAGTTGGTGGACCACAAGGCACTCTTGGGCATCGTAACAGAGAGGCTTGGGGAGCAGGCTGAGGTGAGTTGGCCCTCTGCGGCTCAGAGCAACAGCGATCTTCCAGGTGGTGCAGAAGTAGTAAACTCTGTTAACAGCTGGGACCCATGGCCGTTCTTAAGAGCTGAAGATCAGTCTTGACTATGACCCATTTTACTGCCTCTATCAAAACGTTTCCTATACTTATTCTAATTGTCTATTTTTTATGACTATTTCCTGCCAAACTTTGAGTCAGTCAATATATCCTTTAAATGATTATCTTAGGTTGGTTTCCCTTGAAAGTAGCACCTGAATCAAAGACTCAGTGTGGCCAGTTTCTTTGGAAACTGCTCCCAGTAACCAGCAGTGAAGGTGTTAAGGACAGTAAGAGGAGAAGGAGGAGAAGCCCATGTTAGGGGTATGTTTTCTAAGTCACTGCCGTAGGTAATGGGGCTTAATTCACCTCCTTGGTGGCAAGCAGAATTTCTCTTAACACTGTCTCCTCCAGGAGGGGAGGCTGGGACATTTATCCCCAGCCTCACATCCTCCTGGGTGGAAGGCAACTGCTAGAAGCAGTAACTCCCTCTCTTCCTGATCGCATGTGTGTGAACCAAGGAGACTTGTCAGCGTAAGGAAGGGCGCTGGGGCAGAAGCAGAAAGGTACAGGGTGTGTGTCAGTGAGGTGTGAATCTGCACTCACACAGAAAGGTCTACTCTAGCTGCAGCTGAAATTCAAGGTGGCAGGAAGAAACCTGGTATTCACCAGAGCTACCTGTTACAATAGTTTACCCGAGCTCTCTCTAATGAAATTTAAAACGTATCCTGCTAAGTTCCATTCTTTTCATGTTCTTTCTCAGCTCTTTCTCAGAAGCTTCTCTTCCACACACATGAAGATTTAACAAACAAATACTGAGCATCTAATACATGTGAGATTTTATTGATGGTCCCTGTGATAGAGCAGAGATTGGATCTCATTCTTGGCCTCTATTGAGTTTCATCAGGTCCTGACCCAATGCTACCAAAATGGCTTCAGAGCATGACTTAGGGCTTGAACTTTAGTTTCATAGAACATTGGGTGGCATAACGGAGACTAGGGACTCTTAATCTAACTCCTAACCTTGATCTTTCTTATCCATCCTATACCTAGGTTTCCTCCCATCTTAAATGGAAGTTATGCCACCTACCTTTCCCTCCTTCAGCACTATCCTGAGAGGGCAAAGGGAGGCAATGCCCATGTAAGCAATACAACCAATCCAAGTTAAAAGTAGCACTGTCAAAGCACTCTTTTTGAAAATACAAATAAACAGATGAAATTTTAAAAAATGGAAATGTGTTATCATATCTAAAACCTTCACTCTTCCCCCTCCAATTTTGAGACTTACAGGAAATAAGGTGTCATAAAGTGTCAATCTCCAACTACAAAACAAGGAAGTCCCGCTCAGGTTTACCGTGATGGAAACCAATCCCATGGGCTAGACTCTTTCCTAGAAGAATAAAAAAGAGAACAAAGACTGCTTTCTGAGCATCTGCCGCGCATGAGTGTGAAGTGTGTTCCAGGTACCTTCACACAAGTGATCTCCAGGCGAAGCTCTGCATGGGTGCATCTTGTCCTTGGTGCCTGCCTTCTACCTGTGATGTCCATGGAGCCTCTTACTGTTGTTCAGCTGCTCAGTCATGTTCAACTCTGTGTGACCATGGCTGCAGCATTCCAGGCTTCCCTTCCTTCACTGTCTGCTGGAGTTTGCTGAGACTCGCGTCCATTGATCTGGTGGCGCTTCCAGCCATTGCATCCTCTGTCGCCCGCTCCTGCTCTCTAGGCGGTTCTTTTTCTTCAGCTCTTTCTCACCACCCAGTGCTCAGTGGATGCAAGACCGTATTATAGCTCTCAGGTTTTGAATGGACCGTGTTATAGCTCTTAGACAAATCGGTGTTACAGCTCAGTGTTACAGCTCAATTTTATTTAGAAGATAGTAGGAAAATCCATCTTCAAGGCATGAGGGCACGTCAGTCCAAAGATGCGAAGAGAAGAGCGGCCCAGTGCGTGGGAGAGAGAGAGAGAGCTAGCTTTGGCTCCGCTTTTTATATGCTTTTTTTTCTCCTGGGCCTGCCCTATGTAAATTGGGCCAGCCAGGAGTGTTGTTTGATTTCCCTGAGGTCCTCACTCTGGTCCTTGGACGTTCCTTTGTTCTATTTTCGAGGGCTTTTCCCTTCCTTGTCTTTTGGCCACAGCCATTTTGGACTCCTTTCCCTATTCTACCTACCTAACACAAATGTGTCAGAGAAGGCAATGGTAAGCCACTCCAGTACTCTTGCCTGGAAGACCTCATGGATCGAGGAGCCTGGTGGGCTGCAGTTCGTGGGGTCGCTAAGGGTCGAACACGACTGAGCGACTTCACTTTCACTTTTCACTTTCACACATTGGAGAAGGAAATGGCAACCCACTCCAGTGTTCTTGCCTGGAGAATCCCAGGGACGGGGGAGCCTGGTGGGCTGCCGTCTATGGGGTCACACAGAGTCGGACACGACTGAGGTGACTTAGCAGCAGCAGCAGCAGCACAAATATGTGTCCTGTGTGTGTGCTGTGTGTGTGTGCTCAGTCACTCAGTCATGCCCGGCTCTTTGAGACCCCATGGACTGTAGTGTAGCCCACTAAGCTCCTTTGTCCGTGGGATTCTCCAGGCAGCCATCCTGGAATGGGTTGCCATTTTCTCCTCCAGGGGATCTTCCTGACCCGGGGATTGAACCTGCATCTCTTGCCTCTCCTGCATTGGCAGGTTTGTGAAGGATATTGATACCATGAGGACTTTTTATCTCAATTTAAATAGTGATTTCAAGGCTGAAAATTTCCGGTAATGGCATTCAGGGGGAGAGAAATTTGGAGGACAAAATGGGCACGTCGCTACTTCTCAAGTGGCATTACCTGTAATACCCCTCCACAGAACTTACCCTGCTTCCACCAGAATGTCAAGCAGCTTGTGTCATAGTTTGACTCTGTGGGGAAGGCAGAATTTCCATCATCATTATCAATTCTCTCGTGTCTGACTGCATAAGACAATGACCTTTTCAAGTGTTAAAATGGGGTATTAGCAAACGTAAGAAGAGTAAGGGAGAGAAAAGGTCATCTGAAATCAACAACGTTTTACTTATGAGTGCCTCAGGTTTCCAGGCAAGTGGAGATAGGCTCAATAATAGTATCTTTTTTTTCTGACTCTACTATTGGCTTTGGATTTCCAGTCTACCGAGGCAGTCTTCAGCAAAAGGGTAATGAATGATAAATCTGACCTCAAATATTGACAGTGTTATCCCTGTCTCAGAGTCATTCATTTAGTTTTCAAGAACGTTTTCTCTTTTTAAAAGGATTTTAAAGCTGAATATTCCGTTGCATCTATTGTGATTATTCACATTTCAATTACAATTATCACTACTCAAGTGTCTTTTGAGTGTGTGTATAGCACACGTTTCCACCTTTCTTCAAAACCATTGTGAAGACTGACAAGTGGAAAGAACTTTCCAATATGTGTAAGTTCTGGTTAAAACATTTTGCTGTAGGAAGTGTTCGTTTTTATCACCTGAAACTACATTCAAGTAATTTGGTTTCTGTTTCCACAACAGTGTCAAGGTACAACATCAACAGAATTTATTTGCTTTTGTGTTTTTTTTTTTTTAGAACTCTTCCACCAGCTCAAACATGGAGTTACATTTTGCAGTCAATCTTTTCTCCTAGACAGGGGCACATTTCTTAAAACTGCACTTTATGATTTTATAATTTAACATTTCTGATGAGGAACAGAACCTTAGGCGAAACACCAACAGCTCTTAAGAAACCTTTTATTTGACTTTTATATTACAAAACAGGCTCAGAATCAGAAAAGATATAGAATCTGACACATTGCTAGGTACAAAGAAGTCAACTCAAAATGTGATTGATTGATCCAAAATGATTGGAGGAGAGAGTAGAATCAGCTTAGTTGAAATCCACACGACCACGTGGGATGGTACAGAATGCTGCTACTTCCAGGATAGGAAACTCGGCCTCCTCACTAGGGAAATTTATGTAAAGAAACTCAAGTGCAAGCAAGCACTGCACATTTTTTCCTTCTCTTCTTCTACTAGCTTTTGCTTTGGTTGGACTTGGCAAGTATCACTAGAGGACGATGACCAGGCAGCTCTTTTATCATGCCTTCCTAACCTTCCTCATTTTCCACATTTTCATGTACCAAACTCAATTATTCATTCACCTGGAGTATGTTTACCATTTTGTGTTCGGAGAGCAGAATGCAACCTGCCTCTTTGACATTGAATGCAGCTAATTTCCCTCTTATAGTTAAACTAGGATACGTGATCAAATGGATTTGGAAAACAAAGCAACATTTTTCAACACATATTTCCTTAAACATTAGACTCATTAGATTATCTGCATCAAATACTGGTGATCAAATACAGGTGGCAAATGCTGTAGGCACTGTGGCTCAAACTGTGATCCGTCAAACGATGGCTGTTTACGACTTGTTTCCTGTCCATCCATTGTGGGACACATACAAAAACCAAGACTAAACTTTTAGAAACTTGAGGAGAAATTTGACTTCATGATTTTACATCTGTTAAATCTATTCATAAAAATAGGTCGTATCTTGTATTGTTTATTTTTTATTTCTGTTTTTCTAAAAAATCACTTTTATTATATTTTAGTAAAGTAGAACTCCTCTGTGAATTGGGGAAAAACCTGAAAACCGATCCTTCACCACAAGGAGAGAAATGTCAACATACTGTTGCCCTTCCTTAGAAACTCACAATATATGTGTGTGTGTGTGTTCTCAGTCCTGTCTGACTCTTTGTGACCCCATGGACTGTAGTGTAGCCCGCCAGACTCCTCTGTCCATGGAATTCTCCAGACAAGAATACTGGAGTGGGTTGCCATTTCCTACTCCAGGGGATCTTTCCCACCCAGGGATCGAACCCATGTCTCTTGCCTCTCCTGCACTAGCAGGCAAGTTTTTTACAAGTGTGCCACCTAGGAAGCTCCTTCACAATGTATGTAATATATAATAAGTTGAAAACTCTAAGAAACCCTGCAGGAGAGAGACCCACTGCACTCAATTTTTCTAATATTTACTAGGCCTTAGAAACTGCATTTTTTCCCTTCTGGGGTCACTTCTATTAATATGTTATGTAATGAATGTTCTACAGAACACATTGTGGAAAATGTTGAATTATGATGAACAGTGTTTGTAAAGCACTTTATATTTTAAAAAGGACAATAATATATTACCTTATCAAAAGCATATTTAAAATGGAATCAGTAGGCAAATATCATACTTTAATGTGACCACATATTCCATATTCACAAATGTATGTTTTAATGATTTAATTGGGACATGAAAACTGGTAGCACCTACTCATGTACCTACAGGATATTTGAGAGTTAATCCATGTAGGGATAAACTAATTTTATTTCGACTAGGAATAAGAAGTGAAAGTGATGGGGGAGGGAGATTTTGACTGTTTATTCGTATCAAAAGCAGAGGGACACTGAACGCAGTTTCCATGCCTGGTTTCCTGGTTGGAGCCAGTGATCACACTGTGAATTCCCAGGATGTTCCTGTCCGTGTCTTTAACTCTTTACAGTTTGGATGGTATTTGGAAAACCTCAAAGCAGAGTCTGCAGGTTTGGGTTACACAGACAGGAAGCTAGGTTACTGACTTCTGAACTAACCCATACAAGAAATCCAATTTCTCGCTTTCCCAGTGACAGAGCGGATGATACTATTTTACTAAAGCAACAAATAATCCAAACACAGTCAAATCAAAACTGCAACATGGAAAACAAGAACATAGTTAATTTCTCCAAGTGAGGAATTTAAAATCAAGGTGCATTGGATAGTGGTGTGTGGAAATGTTTTCTGGGAACCATGGGTTGGCAGCTCACCCAATAGGGTGCTGTGTCATTGGGGAATTGTCTATGGTCCTGGGTTAGCTGTAGCCCTTTGGTATTGGAAACATGGTTTTATTATTGGTGCTTCACAAATGACAGATGTTAAGATACTAATTAGTGATGTCAAAGCTTGCAGCAACCCTGTTGACTACACTCAGATTATTGGTAGAACAAGGGTGAAGGCTACACACTCGAGATGCAGGTTTCCTTGGCTCACATCCTGGCTTCTCTACTAACAAGCTGTGTGGCCTTGGTGAAGTGACATAGCTCTTAGTCCTGTTGAGAGGACTGAACAACATGATAGATGTAAAGTGCTTAGAACATTGTTTGGCATCCAGTAAGCCATGGATCAGGGTTAGCTGTTATGATTTGCATTGATAAATTCAATGTCAAGTGGATTATGTATTTAAATTGGCTTGATTAGCTTATTTCACCCTGTAGACAAACTACATAAGAAGCCAAATTATCAGCAACTGCTTAGTCATTATGGCCTTGGAAAGAGTTCTTTCTGTCTGTGTGCTTTATAGCACTATATAGCCTACGTAGCACTGTAGAGCCGATGACCACATGATGCATCCATTTCAGTGCCCTTAGACTCAGGAAGCAGAGACAGTCCTTGTCAAGTTCACAACGCAGCTGGCTATTTACTTCCGATAGGTTATGGACAAGAGTCACTGTCCTGAGAGATAAGTTCCTTATGGTGCCTGTATATACTTATGTTTTGACCCCCTATTTGCTAATTTGAGAGTGCACAGCTCAGAGGACAACCTTATTTCCATGCTTACACAGATCATTTTACGGTTGCCCTCCCACACATACCTATGAGATACTCATGTATCCAGACTCAACCTGTGTCTGTGAATTGAACAGTAAAGACTAAGAAGTGTGTTTTTTTTGTTTTTGTTTTTTTTAGCAAAACAGCCTGTGCTTAAAAGAATCACTCAGATCACTTGGAAATTTGAAGAAATAAAGTGACAATTTCAGAACAGATTTATAGATTTCATTGAGTGCATTAAATTCCTGCTGTTGCCTATTAAATCAAAACCTTAGGATTTATCCAAATGATCAAGTGTCTGCTTTCTCAATTTGGTTACATTTCTAAAGAAATGGATTGAGAAAGAACAAATTCATGCCCACCAAACAAGCACTTTCAGAACAGTCCTGAATAGTTTGGGTCTTCTGTCCCACTCCAGCCAATTATCGAGTGTCAGTCTCCTGGAATGGGATGCTAGGAGCCCTTGTCAGTGATGTGAACCTGTGTGAGATAAGAACTGTGCACAACGATTCTCACTCATGGTTCAGCCTGTTAAACAGTGATGTTTTATGATCTCATTAAATGATGTGGAAGAGCTATGGCAAGCCACTCCAGTACTCTTGCTTAGAAAATCCCATGGATGGAGGAGCCTGGTAGGCTGCAGTCCTTGGGGTCGCTAAGGGTCAGACACGACTGAGCGACTTCACTTTCACTTTTCGCTTTCACACATCGGGGAAGGAAATGGCAACCCACTCTAGTGTTCTTGCCTGGAGAATCCCAGGGACAGGGCAGCCTGGTGGGCTGCTGTCTATGGGGTCACACAGAGTCGGACACGACTGAAGTGACTTAGCAGCAGCAGCAGCAGCAGCAGCTACAACTAAGCTGCTCTTTTTATAAATAAAGTGGAAAAGCTGGGATTGCTTTTGTTTTGCTGCTGCTGCTGCTGCTAAGTCACTTCAGTCGTGTCCGACTCTGTGTGACCCCATAGACGGCAGCCCACCAGGCTCCCCCGTCCCTGGGATTGTTTTGCTATTTAATATTAAAAGTCAATATCCATGATTGGCTGCTATGTGGCAGTGAAAATTCAGGAGATTCATTTGTGTCTGGATTGCTGCAGAGCCAAATATTAAGGAGGGTGAATATTTTTATTCTTAATTATCCCTATTTAGCAGGCCAGATAGATTTTGTGCATCATTCATGTCCCCTGAATCCTAAGATTAGACTATATGAAAATAAACTTTTAATTAGCAATCTAGTGAAGAAAATAGACTCATATTCAAATATTGCATTATGTCTTTTTTCTCCCTCTTCTATTGCCTTTTAAAAATAATCTCCATCATTTTTACTTGGCAATGAACCTCCAGCATCACACTAAAAATTAACTTATAGTTTTCATTAAGTGCAGTCTAGACTGTCTGTCTTTACCCCAATCCAAAGCACAAACAACTTGATTTGCCACTTTAGCCCAAACTTCTTCCTAAAGAGAAAAAGTGAAAGTATGTATGATTGCTTTTAAGCCTTAGATGAAGTAAGCACAGTGTTCAATAACTTCATCAAGTCAGGTATAAATTTTATGGTGCAAATGCCAGGCTTCACAGGTCAGTGAACTTTTTCAAATGGTACACAGGCTGCCTATATCAAATTTGTACAGAAGAATTGATTTTGGTGGTTGGAATAAGGCCATTTTCCTCTTGCTGCAAGCTTTCCAGAAGTAATAGTGTTATGTTAGAAGATAAATTATAAATAGATGACCGTTTTTAAGTATTATTCGGAATGCTAACAACTACCATAATAGACTTTCTACAGCAAAGCTAAATAGCAGGTGTCAGCTTAATTTTTACGGCTTCCCTGGTGTCTCAGCAGTGAAGAATCCACCTGCCAATGCAGGAAATCCAGGTTCAATCCCTAGGCCAGGAAGATCTCCTGGAGGAGGACATGGCAATCCACTCCAGTATTCTTGCCTGGTGAATCCCATGGACAGAGGAGCCTGTTGGGCTACAGTCCTTAGTGTCACAAAGAGTCGGAACATGACTGAAGTGACTGAGCATGTACGTACAGCTTGATTTTTCTTTCTCTGGTACTTCTCAGGGGTTGTGTGGATTCATGAAGAGATAGTCATGTTTCATGTATAGCCTTGTTTTCTTTCTGAGGTGCCAGTGTTACTGGCAGGACAGTCAGAGGAGCAGGCAGGGTCTTTGGGACCCCGCAGTTAGCGCCCCTGGGAGGTGAGGAGAAATACATTCCCTGAATGGAGGTTCTTGGTGTATTTTGCTCTGTGTGAGGATTACCTGGCAGAAAGACGATGGAGGATGTGATTGGTAGTGGCTTTCCAGGTGGCCCAGTGCTAAAGAATCCACTTGCTAATGCAGGAGATGCAAGAGATGTGGTTAGATCTCTAGGTCAGGAAGACCCCCTGGAGAAGGGAATGGCAACCCACTCGAGTGTTCTTGCCTGGGGAATCCCACGGACAGTGGAGCCTGGTGGGCTACAGTCCACGTGGTCGCAAAAGACTTGGACAGAACTTAGCGACTGAGCGCACGCAGTCGTGATTGATAACGCACCATCTTCACCCTCTCCAATGGGTCGTGTGCCCTTGTGTCTCTTCTAAGAGGACTTTCACTGTCTGCAGGGTTTAGGAACTGAAGGAGTGGACTGCTGTGTGAAAACAGAGCTCTGTGGAAAGAAGCCTTCTCCAGGGGCTTTAAGCAAACTTAGTCATTTCTGACTCTGTCTCCCTGTTGTCCTTTCAACAATCCTCTGATATTTGTTTGCATGTTTGTTTCCCTGACTGTAACAGGAATCTCTGCCATCTTTGTTTTCCTCCTAGTTTCTAGCATAGAATTTGGCACATAATAAGTGGTTTTGCTTGTTAAATACCTCTCAACCCATGCACCTTGGAGCTGAGGATTAAAATATGGCAAAATCTGATAAAATCTCAAACATGGAATATCTGCTAATATGAACACAGAACTCAGATGAGTCTGTCTAAGCTCAGATTGAAAGGAATTCACAAATGGTATTTATTTTAATAAAAAAAAAGTGAAGCAAACTTTACTTCCATCCCTAATAAGAAAGAGACTCATCACTGATTAAAAGTTTATTTTCTGTTCCCACAGTATAAACACCTGCTTGCTATGACTTTTGCTTTATCGATGAGGAAGCTACATGGATCTCAATAACCCTTGAACCTTTGGCATATTCATTTATTTTGCTTTATTCTTTATATTTCAGAGTGCTGATGTTTTTGCTCTTCAGAAGCTCAACAACATGGATTGAAACTAGAAGGGCGTTAGTGCTATGAAACTTACAGCAGGTTTAAATTCCAACCAGGACACTGCAGACAAAACTTGCAAGCATCACCTTGTCTTCTCAGGTCTGAGTAATAAAACATGTACAACTGGGCCATCAGTGACCACTGCATCTGAAATGTAAATAAGGATATTTCAGAGAACCATCTCAAATTACCTTCCACCCCACTGTTAAAATGATCCCTGTAGGTTCATGGTAGTTTATTTCATTGTTAGGTAGACACCATTTCTTCTTTCTCAGGGCCCATCGTGCCTTCTCAGGGAGTTGTCTGACAGTCGGCTCTTAAGGATGTCACACAATTCACTGGCCTCAGTTGAACCTCCACTGCAATCTTGAGGCTTCCTCTCATCACTTAGATAATAGCAGTTCTCAGATATTTAATACATCCCTCAGCATTGAGGTGTTCAGTGCCCCTCCAGGCAAGGCAGCCCCGTATTAAAAAAGGGGGCTCAGACCCTTCCTCACACCAGTCATGTGGCCAAGGGCTCCCTTTCTCTTGCTCTTCTTCTTCTGACCCACTTGCAGTCCTTGGAGGAGCAAGTATTCCTCTGCCTGCTCTTTATTATAAAAATGTGGAGCCGAAAGGGACCTCAAAGATCATCTGTAAGTGGGAGGGAGGTTCAAGAGGGAGGGGACATATGTATACCGATGGCTGATTCATGCTGAGGCTTGACAGAAAACAGCAAAATTCAGTAAAGCAATTATCCTTCCATTAAAAAATAAATAAATTAAGAAAAAAAGATCATTTGTAAGCTGATGGATGAGGAAGCTAAGGCCTGGAGAGGTCACGCGACCTGCCTGAGGTCACATAGCCAGTTAGGGGCAGGACAAGACTTGAACTGGACCAGGTCTTCTGACTTTCACACCCGGGACTTTTCTGTTCTGCCCGGCTTAGGAAGGGGCAGTAGAAGCATTGGACAGTCCACGTTGCATTTTACAATAGCAAGACGTTCCTTTTTTTTCTCTCGTTTTAAAAAGGTGCTTGTTTAAATTTTCCCAGTTCTCCCACTTTTATACATGGAAGGCTAACCCGATACCTTGTGCAGAAAACTGACAAAGTATTTTCGACAAAATAAGCAGTGTAAAAGCAAGCAGCTCAAGTATTTGGGGACATTCAAGGGCCCTTTGCGTATCAAGCGTTCAACACGCTTGTCCCGGCTGCCGAGGGAGAGGGAGATAAGGGGCGGGACCTGGGGCCGGAGGAGGAGCAACGTTGCAGAGAGCCCGCGAGTGAGGCTTGCTGCTGCGCTAGGCTTATTTCCCTGGAGTGGAAAAACGCAGAATCACCGTCCCCGACGCTCTGAGAGCCAGGCAGCCAGCAAGACTCGTCTCTCTTCCTTTTTACTTTTCAGTTTTTTTTTTTTTTTAATTGGAGGATACTTGCCTTACAGTGTTGTGTTAATTTCTGCCATACAACAGTGTGAATCAGCTCATATATGTGTGCTAATGTATGATATTTGTTTTTCTCCTGATTTACTTCACTCCATATGACGGACTCTAGGTTCATCCACACCACTACAAATGACCCAGTTTTGTTCCTTTTATGACCAAGTAATATTCCATTGTATATATGTACTACATTTTCTTTAGATATTCATCTGTTGATGGACATCTAGGTTGCTTCCATGTCCTGGCTATTGTAAATAGTGTAAAATGTACCCCAGTAGCATTGGGGCACATGTGCTTTTTTGAGTTATCATTTTCTCAGGGTATAGCCCAGTAGGATTGCTAGGTCATATGGTAGTTTTATTCCTAGATTCTTAAGGAATATTATTATTATATTATTCTTCATACTGATTGCATCAATTTACATTCCTATCAACAATGGAAGGGGGTTCCCTTTTCTCCATACCCTGCCCAAAATTTATTGCTTGTAGATTTTTTCTGATGGCCATTCTGACCAGTGTGAGGTAGTACCTCGTGGTAGTTTGGATTTTCATTTCTCTCATAGAATGAAATGACTTTGAGCAATATTGAGCATCTTTTCATGTGTATGTTGGCTATCAAGATGTCTTTGGAGAAACGTCTGTTTAGATCTTCCACCCATTTTTTGCTTATGTTGTTTGTTTGTTTGATATTGAGCTGCATGAACCACTTGTATATTTTGGAGATTAATCCTTTGTCAGCTGCTTCATTTGCAAACAATTTTTCCTTTCAGAAGGTTGTCTCCACAAGACTTATTTCTAAGTCTCCAAGTAAAATGTCAACAAGACCCTGCATGTCTCAGCAAAGATTCCAGAAGACAATCCATGCGTCTTTTTGTTGCATGCAGACCCACGGGGAGTGGGGCTCTGGTCCTGGGTCTCATGGTGGCAGGTCTCGTTCACACAGTGAGGCTGCTGCCTGTATGCCTGCTTGGAGGAGGCAGGTGGTGTGCAGCTTCCTGGGGGGACTACCTCACTTCTAAGTGTCCAGATGCTGGGCTCTCTAAGTGGGGAGTTTGAGACTGAACCAGGCTCGATAGAAGGGGACACCGCTTCTCTTGCCATTGAACCTGTCTCCTTCCCTTTTCTCTTTCCTCCTTTTTGCTACCTTTCCCGCCTCCAAACCCTAAGTGCCCCACAGACTTACAAGCTCTGTTCTAACAGTTGTTGGGGTGGGATTGTACCGGTGATCCTGAGCCACATTCCAAGTGTGAGTTTCAGGTCATTTAAAGGTGAAAACAGCTACCTGAGTGAGACCACTCTTCTCTTCTCCTCCTCCCTTTGTAAAACTCCAATCCCGCTTTTCTTCCATTCAGCGATTCTCTGGTCTTTGGCTGTGTCCTGATGTGCATGGAATGAAAAAAGCCATTAATCTCTATTTGAGTCATGTCTTTTGACAGAGGGAGTAGTGATCTTAAATTAAAGGTTTTCGTCTTTGACTTTTAGGGTGAGCCTGGGAAAGACACATCTCAGGACACTATACAAAGTGTTACAAGGAGGCTGTTAGAAAGTGAGAAAGACAGGAGGTGTGATTCAGAGCCAGGAGAAGAACCAAGGGAAACTAGATTGAAGCAACTACTTTCAGAAACTGGGTTTGTACCCAGAGTCAGTCAGACTCAAAATGAAGACACAGTCCTGTCTGCTTCCAGGTATGCCTCGAGTCTGGGAGTCCCCTGGGATACCCTCACTTCAGACCAGCTGGCTACAAAATTTGGGGTTCTTAGAGAATTACTGAAGTTTGATCCTTCACTCGGACAACTCCCAGAACTCAGGGAAGTGCTGTACATTTTACCCATGAACTACACAGATTTGTGTATACGCAGATATTTTTTCAATAAATATATGGTTGGCCCTCTGTGTCTATGGGTTCTGCATCAATTAACCAAGCATATCTTCTACTATGTTTATGATCTGCGGTTGGTTGAATCCATAAATGTGAAATCCAAGGATATGGAGGGTCAACTATGAGACTTGAGCATCCATAGGTTTTGATATTTATGGCAGGTCCTATATCCAATTCCCCTGAGATACCAAGGGAGAACTGTACTCACAGTTGCAGTTTTATTAGAGTAGGGGGATACAAATCAGAACCAGCCAAAGGAAAAGATGCCTAGGGTAAAATCTGAGACTGGTAGGGTTCCAAATATGAAGCTCCAAGGTCCTCAGCAATACAGCATTTCCCTGATATCAGTGTGTGGCAATATGCAGAGAATTTTCCACCCAGCAAGGTCAGTTAGCTCTGGTGTCCAGAGTTTTTTACTGAAATTCACTACATAGGCGTGACTGACTGAGCAATTGTCCATGTGACTGAACTGAGTTCTTCCCCAGGGGTCAGCTGATTTCATGTGACCCAAACCTCCCACTCTAATCACAGGGCTGGTCTCTCTGGTGCAGCAGCCCCCACTCCAAGCCTATCCCTCAATTTGTGGTCTCACGTGACATCATTTTAGCATAAACTATTGGGTGCCCATCACTGGTCACCTAGTTAGCATGCACGATTATATGTCTAAGGGATCCATCACCAACAGCAAAGACACCCTTGTCACTCAGGAAATTCCAAGAGTTTAGAGGCTGCCTCCCCACAGTTGAGTCGAGGCCAGACCTCTCCCTGAGTAAAGTTAATTCTTCACAGTGCAGCTTGGCAGTGGTGGTTGACCCAAGGTTCCTACATGTGTAAACCTGTCAGGTTGTGAAAGGGGAGGGCACAGAGGGAAGGGGTGGGTGGTGGGACCACATCACTGTCAAGGGATTCTTTTATTCACCTGCCATGACCCAGACCTGCGTGTGCTGAGCTGTGCTCAACATGAACCCTGGTGGAGATGCCATTTGAGTGGGAATGAAAGTGTTAAGCATATTTGGTCAAAATGGTCCAATCTGTGGGCTTCTCCTAGTTTTTATGATCAAGTAGGTCACCAGTGGCTGGGAACCCATAATCCAAGTTTTCATCCCCATGCAGATGAAAACAGAAATACCTAATGGTGTCTGAGTAAGAAACATTGTCAAAACTAACTCTCAAACTCTCAGTGCTTTATAGTAAGGTTGAGAGAGGATGGGTTTGGAAAACTTGTCAGGTTATCTCCAAATAATAGCATTTGTGTTTTGATGTGCTCTGAGGCTTGCATTTGCTCACTGAGACACTCTGATTTAGGGAATGGTTAGCAATTTTGTTCTGTTTTTCTTTACAAGTGGGAACAGGCAGTTTGTCTTTGGGACTAATGCAAAGCAAGAGGCTAAGCTTGCTTTAGCCTCATTACCCTACCTGGTGATGGGGACTGAGTGATTTAGGGGTTTCAAAGAGCTTTTCTTCATGAGAAGTCAGTGTGGGGAGCTCACAGTCACCCTGAATAGGAAAACGAGTAGGCGCCACTTCCCTCAGATCACCTGGAGGCAAGGTAGGACCCAGATGCGTAGTGCTGAGCGTAGTAGGGTAAGGCCAGGAAGCTCTGGGCATTGTATGTCCCCTGTTTCTTCTCAGGACTTATAGCCAGAGAGACTATAATACTAGATGATCAGTCTTCAGTTAATAAGGAACTGCTTTTAAACCGTCTCTGGGATAGTTTAACACAATAAACACTTTGCATGGATTCAGAATAGCCATTCAGAAGACTGTCTCACTTCCCAGCTGGGTATCCTGAGTCAATCCACTAACTTTTCTAACTCCTTTCCCTCATCTCTAAAATGGGAATAAACCTATCTGCCTTACTTGGTTACTATTAGAATGAATGAACCCATGCATATCAAATGTCGAGCACGCAGTTTCTAAATGGTGGGTGTTCAGTAAGCATCTTTGCCTTGACGCTTTGCTTCTTTTGACCCCAGCATGTCGTGTTCTGAGATCTCTTGCTACTCAAAGGTTTTTGAGCAGCCTTTTTGACAGTTCTGTATTGTCTCTAAAAATCTCATGCAGTCTTGCAAACCCAACTTCTGCTTAATTGCTTCCTCCTGCCACTGCTTTTAGTAAGTTCTGTATAACTCAGTTTGAAGTTTAACCCTATTTGCCCCTTTTCAAGGGAACTGCACTTGGCGGTGGTTGGGGGGAGGGGGAAGCTGTTCCTGAAGAATTGCGCAATTTAGGAAAATTAAGTTTCAGACCAGCCATGTGGCTTTGACAGCTTCAACTGCTCAGTGCTTAGCAATAATGGAGAAAATGCCAGTAAAAATGACAAAACGACAGAGCCCTGACCTACCAGGTAATTGTATATTGAATATGTCTTGGCTCAAACGAGAGGATTTTGCTTAAATGAACTAAGGGCAAAACTGCATGTTGTAAGTCATACAAAACAAGACCGGTGCCCTGGATAATTAAAGATGCAAAAGAGCAGCTCAAGATGTTTGAAAATGGAAAGTGACTATCACTGGCTTTAAAGGGGCGAGCTGATGAGGATAGGAAGGGCAGACAGTTTCTGTTTAATGAATAGATTTCAGGCATGTGTGTGGGTACGAACAAAGACAGGCAGTCATTCAAGCCTAGCACTATCTTTTTATATTAGGGGGAGAAAGATGAGAGATGTTGGTTGTCCAGAGCCCACAATGGCCCTTATCATTCTCCAGATGCACAGAGAGGGGTAAAGAAGGTAAAGAGTTTGAGGGCGATAAGTACAAAACCACAGAGTGAATTTGTGCAGGAATGGGGATTAGAGCCTTTAAGTGCTTTAGTCACTTGATCCTGCTAATCTTTGTTCTCTAATGTGAAAAATTCTCGGGCTTTAGGAAGAGACTACCTAGGTTCTTCTATGAAAGCAGGATTGACTGTCACTGTGTAATCCCTACATATTCGCGCCCTATCTCTTCGCTAATCAGAAGGAGGCAGCTGGAGAAGGCGGGCAGAGAGATTACCTCCCATTTCTCAGCATGTTGTGTTTTTGGGTTGCAGCATCTTTAATTACTGAGAAGTAATTCACTGAATAGCACCCAAGTGGCTTGAAAGAGTTAATGCAGTTTCCAGAAGTGTCTAACCTTCTCCCCGGGAGTAGCTTAAGTGCAGAACAAATCTCTCTCAATAAATACTAAACAACAAGAATCAACTGATAAGGGTCAAACTCCACAAAACAAAATTGAACTAGAGGCCCATTTAATCCAGCACGTTTTCAATAAATCTTTTTTCAACATAAAAGTGCTATTGGCTGGCAATTTCCATGAACTGATGACCATTCTTCCTCACTCCTTTGAGGCTGGTCAGTATTCATTCATTCCCTTCACTCATTTCGTTCGCCATTAATCCATTCATCCAGCCCCCATCCATTTAGCCATCTCTTTTTTCTTTGCTCTCACATTTTTTAAATTTTATTTTTAAAAGGTTCCTTTATTTAGTTTTGCTTTCAAGAGAGACTTTTAATTTCAGAATAGATTTAGATTTACAGAAATGTGAAAATAGTACAGGACTTCCATATACTCCATACCTAGTAATTTCCCTATAATTAACACTGTACTCTTACATGGTACATTTGTCACAACTAATGATCAAATATCAATACATTGCTATTAACTAAAGTCCACATTGTATTCAGGTTTCCCTAGTTTTTTTTTTTTTTTGGCCATACCAGGGAGCATATGAGATCTTGGTTTCCTAACCAGGGATCAGAATGGTGTCCCCTGCACTGGAAGCACAGAGCCTTAACCACAGGACGGCCAGAGAAGTCCCTTAGTTTTTAACCTACATTCATTTTTCTGTTCCAGGATCCTATCCAGAAGGCATTACATTTTGTTGTCATGTTTCCTTAGGCTCCTGGATCCATTTTACTATGTCTATTATGCAAAGTTTTGTGATAAATAAGACATAGTCCTTCTCTGTCTCCCTCATTAGAAGGACATGGTGTGAACTCAAAATCGGAGCATGTTCTAAGAGAAGTCTGTAGAGGGTCAGTGGGCATCGTCTCTTCCAGAAGCCCTCACGGACCAACGTTCTTCCGCGGCTTCATGTGCTCTCCCATGAAGGATCCGTTCAGTTCCAATTTTTGCCCAAACTAGGTTTTTCATAATTCGGCTTCATTTCCTGTGAATTTTTGGTACATTGTCATTGAAGGGCAAATGGGAAATAAACAACACAACATTCCAAACATCTTCGGTGAACTAAGTCCTTGCTTCTGATACTGCGTCAAAAGTTTGCAAACTAGGATGACCAGTTGCCCTGGTTTGCCTGGGACTGTCCTGGGTTTGATCCCTGGGTTGGGAAGATCAGAGGAGGGCATGGGAACCCACTCCAGTATTCTTACCTGGAGAATCCCATGGACGGAGGAGCCTGGCCGGCTACAGTCCATGGGATCGCACAGAGTGGAACATGACTGACGCGACTTAGCACGCACCTGTGTCCTGGTTTTTATACTTAAAGACCGAGTTCTTCAGAGAACTTCTGTTCCTGGCCTCAGCCCAGAAAGTGCTGCATGCCTGGGGAACCCCCTCAGCCCCAGTGCTAACTGGGCCCACTGGAACAAGAAGTCTCATGCCTTGGAAGCTGTCTTTCTAGGACTCCTGCCCTATTAGTTATGGAACCTCCAGCAGTACAGCAAGTGTGTGGAGCATTACAAAAGGTGAAGTGTGGGGAGGGCCTCTGAGGTCACAGCAGCTTTCTGTGAAACGGGAAGGCAGTGTGAGCCTGCTAAGTCGCTTCAGGCGTGTCCGACTCTGCAACCCATGGGCTGTAGCCCGCCAGCCTCCTCCGTCCATGGGATTCTCCAGGCAAGAATACTGGAGTGGGGTGCCATTGCCCTCCTCCGGGGGAACGTCCTGACCCAGGGATCAAACTTGCATCTCTTTTGTCTCCTACATTGGCTGGTGGGTTCTTAACCTCTAGCACCATCTGGGGAGCCCTGAGGATGTAGAAGTCTTGGCAGTATCTTCGCAGGAGCCCAGAGAGGTAACAGATGGAACAGAAATGCAAACGCAGGACTGAGCATCTGCAGAGCTCCCTCTTCTGGCAACTGTTAGGCGTGGAGTCCTGGCGCCGGGGTCCAGGAATACGGGATGGGTGGCTGGAAGACCTACTACCCCCTAGAAATGACTTGGGCTGGCTGTTTACCCTCTCTGAGCTGCAGTGTCTTTATCTGTAAAAACGAATCAGTGCCTTTCCTATACACATGTCAGTGTTGTTGGACACTCAGTAGGCCAGTGTGTGAGACTCATTTGAAACCCAGGAATGGTCTGCAAATGTGACTGACTTCCATTATCCGGTAGCAATGTGCTGTGAATACCCGCAATAGTTTTCCAATAATGGTTATAGTTGGTAAGTTCTAGAAGTGGCTGCTCTCAAGCATATAAAAATGACCTGTGAAGAAACAACAAAGCAAATCTGCAAGTGCATGGTGCATGGCTGCAATTCTTAGACACTCCTGAATGTGATGAAAAGCCGACTGGTCATTACAAGCAATGTCTTCCTGTGATACAGCCGGGGACCATCTCTTGTATAGAGCTGAGTTGTGTGAATTACACAGGAGCAACCTGATCATTATTTTTTGTGACATTTGTCCAAGTCAGCCTCAGACCACAGACAGCATGAGTTGAATTTTGAAAACTGTACCGGAATTTAACATCCACCTTTTTGCCACTTTAATTTTTTTTTTTTTTTTTGGTGTTTTTGTTTGTTTGAGGAGCATGATGTTGCATTTCTATTTTGTCCTCTTTCTGCAAAATCACAGGAAAACTCTCAGTTCTGATACCTTTCTACTCTTATAGCCTTTTGAAATCTAAGAATACAAAATAATTTTTGGAAAGAATATAATATACTACCTTTTGCAGAAAATCTATGTCATGCCTTCCCACTACTTCCTCCCCCAGCAAACACTCGGTTACACTGTAATGTGTTTGCACCAAAGAAAATTACTGACCCCACGATCCAAACAACAAAATGTTCTCAAAATATATTGCCTCATCTGTTAGGTTTGATTAAACCATTTATCAGCAAAAAATAAAAATTGCCTTCCTTTGCTTAGCATGTCTGGAGATTCAGGAGTACTTTGTGGCGTTATTGTTGTCTCAGCATTTGTCGGTGAACTGCATACTATTACTAGTTTACGATAATATGGAGGCAAGCTTAAACTAGGAGGAAGATTGTCTTATTCTACTTGCACCACTTGTCACATCGAAGGGTGATTCTGATTGCATTGGCTAGACTAGATCATCTCTGAGCATTCAGTTGTAATGTTTATTTATGTATTTACTTCTATGAACAAAATCATATCATCCTTCCTCCACCCTGATATATAGGCGTTTAATTCTTTTTCCAACCATGGAGATGAATGTATGGTGTGCGCTTTCTTACCTTAGTGAAATACTTGGCTAAAATTCAGAATGTGGCCAGACACTAAGCAGCAGAGGTTTTCCCTGTCTAAAGCGCATTAATTCCGAAGGCCTCTGAGCTGCTATCTTCATCCTTTTACTTCTATTCCCTGCTCGTGGAGTTTAGTTACTGCAGTGAATGTGAATTAGATGGCTGCACAGTTTGATCCTCTACAACTCTATCAAGGTTATGTGGACCTCACATGCGTGGTCAGTTTTGATAAGTTTCTAGATGAAGTTGCATTTAGTGTAGGACGATTTGAGCAAATTGTTATTCAGCCCTCATAATAGACATAGTGCCTGAAGAGTGTATGAGACCAATGGTACATTTTAAAAAATTGAAGTGTAGCTGATTTATAAAGTTGTGTTAGTTTCAAGGGTATAGCAAAGTGATTCGGTATCATATATATATATATATATATATATAATATATATACATATATATTTTCTGATTATTTTCCCTAATAGGTTATTACAAAATATTGAGCATACTTCCTTGTGCCCTCCTCTGTTTATGGAATTCTCCAGGCAAGAATACTGGAGTGAGTTGCCATTTCCATCTCCACGGGATCTTCCTGACCCAGGAATGGAACGCATGTCTCCTGCATTGCAGGCAGATTCTTTACCGTCTGAGACACCTGGGAAGACAACACCATGTTGAGAGAGCCACAATACTGAACACTTGCTGATTCTGTTTGAAGTTTTTGCAGAGGCTCTATAGAAGAGTTTGTTAATATCCATTTATTCTTCTAGCGTTTATTGAGCATCTACAGTGTGGTGGGTACTATGTACATCCTGGAGATGAGATCAGGAGACACAGTACCTGAAGGAGTTTAATATCTAAGGGGTGCTAGACTTGCAATTAAACACCGAGACAACTGCCCTAATTGAGTGTCTAAACTGTGGAGACACCATGGCTGCCGGAGAACTGTAGTTTGCCTGGGGTTGTCGGGGGAGTTTTTTAATGAGGATAGAATTTGAGTTGAGACTTGAAGGTTGATGAAAAGTTAAGACAAACAATAAAATAAAAATACTGCAAGGGTGTGTTTGGGGAAAAATGGACCAAAATCTGCAGGCAAAAGAGAGCTTGGTTAGTTCTGTACTGCTGGGGATTAAAGAGTGTGTGTGTGTGTGTGTATGGAAGGATTGTGTTGGGGGAGGCTGTGGGCTAGGTGGGACAGTGGGAGTCAGAGTCAGGCTGATCGCAAAGGGCCTTGAATACTAACCAATGGAACTTAGCTTATACAAGAGCCTTTTTCTAAATCAGTGCAGAGGTTGCAACAAGCATGAGTAGGGAGGGTAGCAACTGTGTATCTCCAGCAGTCTAGCTGGCAGTCTAAATGCGTGGGCTTTCCAGGTGGTGCTGAAAGTAAAGAACCCACTTGCCAATGCAGGAGATATAAGAGACGCCGGTTCGATCCCTGGGTCGGCAAGATCCCCTGGAGAAGGGCATGGCAACCCACTTCAGTATTCTTCCCTGGAGAATCCCGTGGACAGATGGGCCTGGTGGGCTATAGTCCCTGGGGTTGCAGAGTTGGACATGACTGAGTGACCTAGCATGCACGCACCTCCCCTGAGTGACTATCAAAGCCCAGTGTGCCCCTGAGAATACATCAGATAGGAGTGGAAGAGTGCTTAGATGACATGAGCACGTCAGCAGCTGTGAACTGAACATTAACTGAGCAGGGACCTGGATCAGATTTACATGCTCATTTTACTAACTAGGCTCAGAGAGGTTAAGCGGCTTCCTCCCAGGGTAAAGATCTATTGATGTTGGAGGCAGGATCTATTCAGATTGACTAAATCTCTGGTGTTGCTTTTTCTCTGTCACTAAAACAGAAGACAGAGAAGAGGGACAGGGTGGAGAAGGAGTTGAGTGCAGACCCAAGAATGAGAAGCTGAGCGCTGGGTGGTTGGAAAGAGAGAAACTGGCAAGTTTGAAGGGAAGGCAAAGGACTCCCAAAAGGCCAGAGAAAATAAAAGATGGTAGGAGGCCTCAGATTCCTGGTTAAAGAACCCAAGGAAGTTTCTAGCGACTTACTGCAAAGTTCAGAAGGTCGTGGTGATGGGGCTGTAACATAGCTCGGCAATGACTCTACCCTAGCCTGTGGATTTTTCTCCTTTGTATATCAACGTGAATCAGCCATTTGCTGTTCTTAGTCTCTCGGTCGTGTCCGACTCTTTGCAACACTGAGGACTGCAGCCCGCTAGGCTCCTTCATTCATGGGGATTCTCCAGGCAAGAATACTGCCGTGGTTGCCATGCCCTCCTCCAGGGGATCTTCCCAACCCAGGGATCGAACCCAGGTCTCCCGTATTGCAGGTGGATTCTTTACCACCTGAGCCACCAGGGAAGCCCACGCATCGGCCAAAGGTATACATTCATCCTCTCCCTCTTGAACCTCTCTCCCACCTCCCACACGATCTCACCCCTCTAGGCTACCGTAGAGCAGATTTGAGCTCCCTGTGTCATACAGTAAATTTCCTCTGGTTATCCAGTTTTACGTATGATAACATATATGTTTCAATGTACTCTCTCAATTCACCCCACCCTCTCCTGCACCTGTGGATTTTAAACTGAGTGATCTAGTTGGGGGATTGGGAACCCAGACCTATTGTGGGGGAATTCAGTGTACCATAGTTCTTGCTTTTTCTCCAAACAATGGCATCAGTTATTAGAAACTTGAGAAGTCTCAAGGGTACAGGGTGCTGCTGTGTAGACAGGTCGCAACTCAGTCATCTCACTCACTTGGATGCACAGTCCTTCGTAATTCCTAAGTGATGCTGCTATAAAATATACAGAGAAAGGTGCACACTGCCATTTGTGAAATAGATAAACAGTAAGGACCTACTGCATAGCACAGGGAACTATATTCCACATCTTATAAAAACCTGTAATGGAAAAGAATCTGAAAAAAATTATATATGCATGTCTAGTCTTTGACCTTTCATGTCATAGGAGCTTATGAACAAGTTTCTTCATGACTGAAACCAAGCAAAATGGAACAGCATTAACACTGAACATGTTAAAAGAATGGAGTAGTTGGGATTGTCAATATTTTAAAGTATAACTGAATCACTTTATACCTTAAACTAATACAACACTGTAAATAAACTGTATTGCAATACAAATAAATAAAATACATAGAGGATATGGCCACAAAAGAAGAACTATTTCACAGTTAAAAAAAACCAAACCTGTCTGAGGAGGACTGCAACTTCTTGTCTCCTGGGCTTTATCTTAGCCCTTTCTCACATGGATTCCTTAATTCAGAAATGACTCTGACCCAGGAGATTTGTGATCTTTTTTTGCCACTTTCTTTGCTTAATTGAAGGATAATTGCTTTACAGAATTTTGTGGTTTTTCTGTCAAACGTCAACAAGAATCAGCCATAGGTACCCCGTAACCCCTTCGTCAATGAACTTACTCTTCATTGCTCTAATATTTTGACAGAGCTGGCTCTTACTGTGGCCTTCAGCTTTTAATCCTTGCCCCACACTTCAGCCTGACACACTCAAGAAACTTCTCCTTTCTATTCCTTGATATTCTTGAAGCCTCCAATGCACAAGAACCGGTACTAGGAGATACAGCATATCACTCCATTTATCACTTGCTAAAAGAGGAAAACATTTTCTTTCACACAGTTTAATGAGTTTTTTTAGTGTTTGGCATATTAAGAATATGGGCCCTGAAGTGCCCTGGAGGTTAAAACATGCACTTCTTTGTTTGGTGTTTATATTAGTATTTTCCTTGGACATGTTCTCTGCCTTCGACAGCATCTGTGAAGAACTAACATCTTTTTACTTGACCTTTGAAATCACGAAGACATGGCCTAATGCTTGGCTAAACTGCCCTGAGTGCTTGAAATCTTTGCCTAAAGATAAATGTGACAACCTAAGTGGAAGAGCCTGGGCTTCCCAGGTTGCTCAGTGGTCAAGAATCCACCTGCAATGCAGGAGCCGCAGAAGACACAGGTTTGATCCCTGGGTTGGGAAGATCCTCTGGAGGAGGAAATGGCAAACAAACCCCTCCAGTATTCTTGCCTGGGAAGTCCCATGGACAGAGGAGCCTGGCAGGCTACAGTCCATGAAGTCACAAAGAGCCGGACATGAGTGAGCACTCACGCAGGTAGAAGAGCCTAGTCTTTCCCTGACTGTGTCATAGGAGCTTATGGGCAGGCTTCTTCATTATAATCCAAAACAAAACAGAACAGAACATCATTAATGCTGATAATATGTTAGAAGACTGGAATAATTGGAATTGCCAATATTTTAATTGCATTTTGCCATTTATATTTTGAAAGGAGGCAAACAATACTCTGTTGCATCCTTTTTTTTAAAAAAAATATCTCTCTCACTTATTTTGATTTACTTTCTGAAAAACAATCTGGCTGTAGAGCTTTGATTAGAGGTGAGGCATGCTTTAAATGCTGAGGCAAGATATTAGAGCACAAGATAATGCCTGAAACCACACTTTTAACATTTAATTTCAGCACTGTCCAAAGCAACTATAAGACTGGGGAAAGGTGAGTAATAGATTTGACAGCTGTACTCTAAAATGGACCTTATTAGTGAAACATAAATTATAAGCAGGCTTTTCCTATCAGCACCCCGCACAGTTAATGATAAGCAGTCAATGAGATTTATATACCCTTAGCATTTTTATAATGAGTCTGTTGCTTTGATGACAGTTTACTGTCAAACATTATGCTTAGAAATTTATAGCATTTGATTCAAGCAAATAGACAGTTTAGCTTCATTGCAATCTGTTCTGATTTCCCCTTTGCACGAGGTTCCCACTTTTGCTTCTGTCTTTTTCTATTCTTTTTTTCCTTCCTTAGACTAAGCTCTCAAACCCTCCCCTGGAAAGGAAGTTTTGAAGTGGGTACACATTGACCACCTGAAAGTGTGTGTTAACTTCAGGGGATAGGTTTCAATGGATCACAAGAACAGGCAAGAGGAGTCTAAAGAGAAGGCGTGTAACATTACAGATTCACAGACGCACCAGGATGCTGCAGGGAAGTTGTGAAGTGTGATCAAAAGACACTGGGTGGAGAGAAGGGCCTTTAAGTCTGAGAGGGGAGTGGCTGATGCACACTCTGGAGGGGAGATATCTCATTTCTTCCTGGGAAGTGTCGAGTGTCAGAGCATCCATGCCTGGCGCTGCCTGCATCCCGAGGGACAGGTGCCCAGTAAAGGCTGCTGACAGACTGACTTCAGCTGGAGAGGGCCACCGACCCCACCCAGAGGGGTGCTCTGCGGAGCCCCTCTGCACCCACAGGGCCAGTTCACCGCGTAGGTCACGTGGGCATAGCTGTCGCATCTGCTGGCTGTCCCTGCACAGCAGGGCATGTGACTTCAAGTAGCAGTTGCCTGGTTTTCAGGAAGTATAACCACTGCTTGGAAAATGTGGTCTTTCAGATAGACCGGCGTTGAACACAGGTGTCTTCCAAAGGTGGTGTTCCCTGAATAATGTTTATGCAGTATCTTCACAACAGCTCAGATGGGCCCAAAGCATTCCTTTCCCTTACATCCTAGGCTCTCTGTCCTGGTTCAGACCCTTTCCACCCACTTCAACTTCCCAAGAGGGCTTCCCTGGTGGCTCAGATGGTAAAGAATCTGCCTGCATTGTGGAAGACCTGGGTTCAATCCCAGGGTTGAGAAGATCCGCTGGAGAAGGAAACGGCAACCCGCTCCAGTATTCTTGCCTGAGAATTCCACGGACAGAGGAGCCTGGAGAGCTACAGTCCATGGGGTTGCAAAGAGTCGGATACGACTGAGCGACTAACACACACACACACACACACACACACACCCCTTCCCAAGAACCACGTGACCTCTGACTGAACACACCTGTGTTTGAGGTGCGGGTTGGCGGCCATCTGCTGCCCACCTATTCTTGATCTGACCAACTTCGCATCTCAACTTGGGCATCCTGGACCTAGAATTCCCTGAGCCTGGACTCTGGGACTCCGTACCGAATGATTCCCTGCTCTGCCCTGCCTTTTCTGAAGGAACTCGGAGTTGGCTTACTCCTCGCTTCTTCACAGATGGAGCTGCTTCTGCTCAGAGCCCCTCTGGAGTTCCAGCCTCAGACTGCACCAGTGGCTGCTTCACTGGTGAGCAACCCCAGGGCCCCAGCAAGGACCCGGGTTGATGTTCAGACACATGCCAGTATTTTTAGGAAAGTAAAATTTTGCTTTCCTAAAAATGAAAAATGAAGCTTTAAAATTTATTTTTATGACAACAAAACATAATTTTTTATAGTTAATAATTTTGGGAGGGTACTAGCTTAAAATTCCTTCCTGACATAAATCATAAAGATATATATTTTCTTTTAAAATTAAAAAATTTTTGATTTTCCAATTTTCAATGTTTAATGAATCCAGTTTTTGTGCATGTATTAATTTGGACCGCAATTTCCTTTTTTTCCTCCAATGTGGCTAACACAGTGCTGATAGACACTTGCTATTTTAATAATGATTTCAATTATAGTAACATCACTGCTTATTTAGGCCAGACTCTGAGCTAGGCAGATTTTGGGCTCCAAAATCACTGCAGATGGTGATGGCAGTCATGAAATAAAAAGACATTTACTCCTTGGAAGAAAAGTTATGACCAACCTAGACAGCATATTAAAAAGCAGAGACATTACTTTGCCAACAAAGGTCTATCTAGTCAAGGCTATGGTTTTTCCAGTAGTCACGTATGGATGTGAGAGTTGGACTGTAAAGAACGGTGAGTGCCGAAGAACTGATCCTTTTGAACTGTGGTTTTGGAGAAGACTCTCGAGAGTCCTTAGGACTGCAAGGAGATCCAACCAGTCCATCCTAAAGGAAATCAGTCCTGAGTGTTCATTGGAAGGACTGATGTTGAAGCTGAAACTCCAGTTCTTTGGCCACCTGATGCGAAGAGCTAACTCATTTGAAAAGACCCTGATGGTGGGAAAGATTGAAGGCAGGAGAAGGGGACGACAGAGGATGAGATGGTTGGATGACATCAGTGACTCTATGGACGTGAGTTTGAGTAAACTCTGGGAATTGGTGATGGACAGGGAGGCCTGGTGTGCTGCAGTCCATGGGGTCACAAAGAGTCGGACACGACAGAGCGACTGAACCAATTATTGTTTAATGTGTACTACAGCTTTGTGAGGTAGTATTATTATGCACACCTTATCAATATTGGAACTGAGTCCCTAAGATGTGTCAGAGCACATATTTAAAAGCAAAGTTCGAGATTCTTTCAGGAACATTAGAACCATCAGTGAAAGATGATATAATTCAGAAAAATAAGGAATTCTGATTTCTCATCCTTCCCCCCATTCCGTCTGCTGTCTTGTTTTGAAGTCTCAGCTGGTAAATTTATCTTTCTTTTCCATTGGAATACCAGTTCATGAGATTATTCTTGCCTCCAACTTGATTGATGACAAGAGTTACATTTAAATAATGCCACATTTAGGAAAGAAAGGGAGAGGGATTTTCAGAATTCACCAAGGCCTGAGTCAGGAGAAGCAGTAAACTAGATGCCAGGCTTAGAGGGCTATCCTTAAGGAACAAGGAAGTTGGGAGTTTCGATGTATTCACAGGAAAAATGGCAGTGTACCTCCTGTTAGGAAGAAGGGCGCTGACAGAAGCCGTCTCCACACTTAAATTAGAGCACCGTGGTGAGGCCGGGTGTTGAGGAGGAGTGGTTGTCAGGGAGAATTATGAAAGCAAGGGAGTGCCATGGTGACAACTTTGGAAGACATGAAAGGGTCTTAAAAGGGCCATGGGCAGAGGGCACCATTTCCGCAGTGTGCCCAGAGGTCACGCAGCTGAAGGCACACAGCCCCAGTGACTGCGTGGGACGCTGAGCAGAGGGCTCGGAGCCAACGAGTGAGAGGCACACATTCTGCCGTTGAGAAGCTTAGACGCAGGCGAGATGCGTGATCGAGTGGTTATTGTTCAGACTGGGCTAGAAAATCCTTTCTAGCCAAGGACCAGTATTCCTGTAATATAGCACAATGTGCATGTCTGCCAGTGTTTGGGGTTTTTTTTAATCCAATATTACCAAAGTCGCTGACACTTTATTTATAGAAGATGAAAAATAATGCATTGGTTTTCAAATGCTTTTTCATAAACATATCCATGCATCTCATATAGCCTTTCTCCAAGGTTTCAAAAACTAAACTTTTCCTGAGAAACTAGGAGAGGGTACATGGAATGGTTCTCAATGAAAATATTAATACTCACATTAGAGCTAAAGCTCACTAATTTAAGTTAATAACTGGGAAACCTATTGCAAATTGCCAAATTGGTGAGAAAGCCAACAAACAGGAATCCAAAAAAACCTAAAGATAGCACCAGAGGATGAACCTTTCCCCATAACTTCATTAGTGCTATTGAATTTTCACTACGAGGGTGATTTCTCGTCTCTGGTTTGTCTGTCTTGTAAATTTCTGTGCATTTAAAAAAGCAGTATTGGGGTTATTAAAATAGAATTCTTTTTTTTTTTACATATGGTTTTGGTTAAGAAATGCATATAAAACAAATAAAACAAAACCCTTAGAAAAAAGAAATGAGATTTGGCTAAAAGATTTTTGTTCTTTAATCATTATTTTCAATTTTAATGCAATACATAACTGGGTTCATTTCCCCTTTTAGTTATCAACCGGAATATACAAATGCTTAACAAAAATATTGCACAAAGATTCATAAGCATCAGTGACATCTCTCAACAAAGGGTCTTATTTGTGAAACAGGAAATTTTCCAAAGCACTGTTACATGAAAATGGAAACTGAAGTGGAGTAAGGAGAGGAGTGGCCATTTGTTTGAGGTGACAGCTGCAGAAGGGATCTGATGGATAGCACCTAAGATCAGTTAGAAGGTAGCACCTAATACGTTGGGAATTTCCCTTATTTTTAAGCATTCACTTTCATATCTGATTTTGTATCTGAAGTTTTGTATTCTTTTTCTTAACTGCATAAATTTCTGCCCTCACAATATTTGAGTTTTCCCTGGAAGTTTGAGCCAAGAGGGTTACCAAGGAGGGTTGCTGGAGGGAGAAGAGAGTAGACTGAGATAGGATCTGAGAACATGAATGTTTAGAGAGGAAGAAGGCGCTGTGAAACACCGAAGGAATGAAATTTGGCTTCAGAGAGCGCCAAGGATGCAACACTTCTTCTCATCCTCCCTGTCGCTCTTCCCTCTGCAGAGTTCTCCTCTCCTAGGAGGCAAGAGAGTCTCCACCTTCCCTTCCCCTCACAAAAGATCAGAGCTTCACCTGCCTGGATCTCATGGGGGAAGAGCAGAAAATGGGAGTCAAATGAATCATGTCTCAATTTGTACTGGTTTGGGAATAGATACTCAGAACCACATGCGACAAAGAGTTTTGCAAACAGCCCCCATCTTGTTTCACTCCATAGTCTTGTGTCTCTTACTATGCGATAGTGAAGGACAGGGAAACCTGGCATGCTGCAGTCCATGGGGTTGCAAAGAGTCAGACAAGACTGAGTGACTGAACAATGTTTGTTAAGCTTGGTTTTCTTACCTCACTCAGAAAGCCAAGTAAGGATGTATAAACCAGGTGCAATTAGTTAACTGTGACTAGATCTGGAATTGCACAGGCTTGGCCAACTCTGTGAAATACAGAGGGCAACACAGCACATATTGGGAAATGCTGGATCTGGAGAACATAGGCTGGGGCCTGCTACACTTCCCCTGGCAACCACTAGACATCAATAGTTAGAGAGTGCTCCCTCTCCTCACTGAACAGGGATTATAAAGCAGGAGACTGACTCTGGCAAATGAAGCTAGACTGAGGACCAGGAAGTCTGGAGAAACGTCTCCCAGATGGAACTACTCATCACGCTGCTGTTGTTCAGTCGCTCAGTCGTGTCCGACTCTTTGTGACCCCATGGAGTGCAGCACACCAGGCTTCCCTGTCCTTCACTTTTCCCGGAGTTTGCTCAAACTCATGTCCATCGAGTCATTGATGCCATCCAACCATCTCATCCTCTGTCGTCCCCTTCTCCTCCTACCTTCAGTCTTTGCCAGCATCAGGGTCTTTTCCAAAGAGTCAGTTTTTCACATCAGGTGGCCAAAGTCTTGGAGCTTCAGCTTCAGCATCAGTCTTTCCAATGAATTTTCAGGGTTGATTTCCTTTACAATTGACTGGTTTGATCTCTTTTCAGTCCAAGGAGAGCTGGAGGAGACTCTCAAGAGTCTTCTCCAACACCACAGTTCGAAAGCATCGATTCTTTGGCAGTCAGCCTTTTCATGGTCCAACTCTCACATCCAATGTGACTACTGGAAAAACCATAGGTTTGACTATATGGATGGACCTGTGGGCAGAGTAATGTCTCTGCTTTTTAATACACTGTCTAGGTTGATCATAGCTTTTCTTTCAAGGAGCAAGTGTCATTTAATTTCATGGTCTATGGGGTCGCACAGAGTCAGACATGACTGAAGCAACTTAGCAGCAGCAGTAGCAGCAGCAGCAGCAGTCACCATCCACAGTGATTTTGGAGCATATGACAGCTCTGGACCAGAAGGAAAATGTACATTCCAGGTGTAGAGATTGGGAATGGAGGTTTTGCATCATACATAAAGGTTTTCTATAAAATATCATGACACTATGTGATTTAGCCACAAAATGACACTGTATGATTTAGCCACACACTTTTGAAAGCTAAACCAGAACCAAGAAAGAGACACAAATAATTATTATATTTAAAGAACTTCTGATAGAAGAATTATTTGTGCTCATGGCTAATTTTAACTTTCAGTTCAGTTCAGTCACTCAGTAGTGTCTGACTCTTTGCGACCCCATGAACCGCAGCACGCCAGGCCTCCCTGTCCATCTCCAACTCCCAGAGTCCACCCAAACCCATGTCCATTGAGTCGGTGATGCCAGCCAACCATTTTAACTTTACCTACACCTTAAAATGCACCGTTCTTGACAATATTATGGAGACTATATTCTCTGAAGAAAGTAGGAATATGAATAATACTTTTCAAGGGAAATGGGCTGCTTTTAAATAAAATAAATAAGTAGAAAAGGAAATGAAGACTTTTTTGCTCATGATTATTTAAGCCAAATTGTATGAGTTTGTTATTTATTTTACAGCTCCAAGCATTTGAAGTGGTGAGCTTGTTGGCAGTGTCTTATGATCGCCGCCTCTGCTTTTCCAGCGTTGATGGCTTCCTGGGGCTGTTTCCCTGGCGACCACGGAGGTAATGGTCAGAACACGTGTGCTTAGTCTTCGTCGCTCTCACAAGGATGCAGTTGGTGTGAGTGGGTAAAAACTTCTTGTAGTGAAATCCCATTCCAATTACTACCGTGCAGAACTTAAAGCATCAGCAGAATACAGCGGGAACACTTCAGCATCTTCTTTTTTTCCACCCAGCTCAGATATTATTACTTTTTAAACTTTTGTCTGCAGGAATCCATCAATGTCCTTTTTCAAACTCTCTAAAACACTCTCCAAAGAGGATTCAGAGATAGGTAATTTTCTCTTATCTGAGTTTTCATGGAATTTTAGTTCAAGTTTTATTGTATTTTTAAGAGCCCTCTAGATGCCCATAGAGAGAGTCGAGTTAAGATACACATGCTACAATGCATTCATAACCTTAACATATTCTTTTCAAAGAATAATAGGAGTAATCATTCCTTTGTTCAGAAGAGAGGCAGCCCAGGCTCTTCTCAATACCTCTAAAGGTTTGGGGGGAAAATGCCCTTAGCTTGTTACATGGTGTTTCAACAAAAGTCATTGCAAGCGTTTATAATATGCATTAACAAATAGACATGGTGAATTTTCTATGATGTTGACAATAGAACATCAGTTTTTTAAATCAGTCTGGGAAATTTAAACTGGAAGACAATGGAAACAGTGACAGACTTTATTTTCTTGGGCTCCAAAATCACTGTGAATGCTGACTGGAGCCATGAAATTAAAAGACGCTTGCTCCTTGGAAGAAAAGCCATGACAAACCTAGACAGTATATTATAAAGCAGAGACATTACTTTGCCTCCAAATGTCCATATGGTCAAAGCTATGGTTTTTCTAGTAGTCACGTACATATGTGAGAGCTGGACAGTATAAAAGGTTGAGTGCTGAAGAACTGATACCTTCAAACTGTGGTGCTGGAGAAGACTATTGAGAGTCCCTTGGACTGCAAGGAGATCCAACCAGTCAACCCTAACGGAAATCAACCCTGAATATTCATTGGAAGGACTGATGCTGAAGCTGAAGCTCCAATACTTTGGCCACCTGATGTGAAAAACTGACTCATTGGAAAAGATCTTGATGCTGGGAAAGGTTGAAGGTAAGAGAAGGGGACGACAGATGATGAAATGGTTGGATGGCATCACCGACGCAATGGACAGGAGTTTGAGCAAACTCTGGGAGACAGTGAAGGACAGGGAAGCCTGGCGTGTTGCAGCCCATGGGGTTGCAAAGACTTGGACACGACTTAGTGACTGAACAGCAACAAAATGCCTTGATTCTGTTAGGGTGGTAAAAGGAAGGCTTTCTTTGTCTTTGCTGACTTGAGATGTCCTTTCATGAAGCAACACTCTGGGAGTCCAGTCACAGATTGAAGGAGGGAAGACACTAATGTTTGTTTCCAGAAATGCTTGCGGACACGGAGCAGCTGAAGTCGTTTGTTTCTTTAAGCTCTTTGGTCATGTTTGGGAATCTTAAAGCCTGATACATCATCCTCTTGTTCCTTCATTTCTTCCTTCTCATTTCCAGATATGTTTTTAAAACAAAGGCAAGAATGGTTTCTCTGTAGTTATATTTCATTGAAATACTTTGTTCAGCTTCCGTCTTCAACTTCTCCGCTTTCTCAACAGCTTTTCTAGAAAGCAATGACTGAAAATTTGTAACAATGAAGGGAAAGTTCATCTGCACTTACTGTTTTCTTGATCATGAAATTTCCAAATTTAAAATAATTACCCTAATAAGGGCATTTCTTAATAGGTAAGAGATAGTTAAGGTAATTCTTAACTATCATGTTGAAAATGGTTTCCTACATTTTGTTTTTCACACGGTTCATGCAATGAAGATGAATTCTTTCACCTAGTGAAGGCATGATGTAGAATTTTGGCATAGATGCTACCATCAACATAAATTCATCAAGTTTGCTTATAGTAATGCCATCTGCTTATAGGCAAGTTCACCTGCATAAAATCTAGAAAAAACATTTAGGGCCATTTAAACTCAATCCATGAATCAAAATGTTGTTTAAGCACCTACAATAAAGAAGATAGGATGCTATCCTTTTTAGGGACATGAAGATACATTCGGCTCTGTTCTGCTTTTAAGCAATTTGTAGCAATTATTAAAGACAAGTGATTACAAGAGGCAGTAAGAAGATGTCAGTTCTGACAGTGTGAACTGCCAGAGGACAGAGAGCTCACGGTGGAGCTTTGTTCAGAGAAGGCTTCCTCGGTTGCACTTGATAAATGAGGTACAAATAAACTACGGTATCTCTGAGTAGAGGTATGTACAGGTCTGTAAGAGATCCATACAGGGTAGAAGGGAGGGTTCATGCTGCAGGCGGAGAGCAGCACACAATTAAAAACTTCATATGCAGAATGTTGCAAAGAGTATCTGGGTTGAGTGGGAAGGGTAGTGAACAGGTCAGTCAACCTGGAGGAGAGAGAGACCAGACAGGAGACCACGAAAAAACACCCGATGAATTTATTTAAATGTTATTCAAATGAGGATTTTCAGCTGTGACTTTAGCAAGTCAGAAAAAATAAATTCCTGTGCAAGTAGAATTAACCCTGTTGTCTCAGTAATTGCTTCAAATTTCTGTATCAAGACTGGATGGCTAAACAGTCACAGCTAATGGGCTTTATTTTGTTCGCCATGCTTTTGACACACATGGAAATGCATATTTTCTTTTCAAGGTGTGTCTATCTATCAGCCAGTGACAAGGTTCTCAGAGGGACCCCTCAGTGGAGCGGGAGCACATGGCCTTACATGCGAGCCCCTCCATGCACACCCACACATGTGCAGATCCCTTTGTATGGATCCCTTCTACCCTGTATCTATGTGATTTTGGAGAGAGTTTACATAGGGATTGCTGAACAGCCAGTGTATGGTAAATAGTCCTGGCTTAACCAGACCCAGGGGAAGGGTTTGCTTTGATCTGCATCTACTCCTGTTATTTACAGGCATCTTTGATGATGAAAATAAACGGACCAACCATTCTGCAGTCTGTTCATTTCTTACAAACGTGCATGGTCTTTGATCACAGCTCTAGGCTATAATCTATAATTAACCTATATTCAGAGACTGTGAAAACCACCCAGGTTTGTTTTCTTTTTTTTCTCCTCTGTTGTTTTTTTCCGGTGAACTCTGTGAGCAGGTGTCACTACACATCACCAACTTTTCTAAGACCAAAGTCAAGTGCACATATTAAAATAGTACTCCAGTAATTGTTCTGCAAGGGTTCTTAATTTATAGGTAGAACAATGGCATATAATCTTGCCTTGCACAATGTACTCCTGAACAAAATTATTTAAAGTCATTTGTCTGGTAAATTACTGAACATTTCATAACAAATCATCCTTTCTAGAAAATAATTCATTGGGAGACATATTGATGACAGGTTTGGATTTTAGAAAATGGTAATTTATAGGATCAGCTCCGTTGTCTTGATGACCTTCTCTAGACTGTACTAGTATTTTACTTATTCTTTCCTCTTCTTTGCCTTCCAACATATCAGAGAATAATTCATATCTTTGCTAACCTTTGCAAATGATTTCCCCAAAGGTTTTCCTTCATCAATATCAGGGAAAACTAACCCATCGTCACCATCTTTTAAAAAGTGATTAGCCATGAATAATTGTTCCGTCCTGACATCTGAATTGATTTTCTTTTTCTTTCATTTGAAGTTAGATCTATGAATTGTGACTATGCTAGAATGCTGTCACCCTTTTATTTTTCTGTTTCTTACTCTGCTTTTCTGAGAAGGCTCTGGATTTGTTTTGTAGAGTTTAACACCATGCTGAACATTTTCCTAGCTTTATTGTATGTTCTGTTCCAAAGGAGAAGGATGGATTTTCCTAACCAGCTTTATTAGATTCAACTCTGGAATATTTTACTTAATGGGTTTATTTTCCTGACAGTTCCTATGCAACATTTATATGGGAAATGCATGCTGTTTGATTAAAAATATCCCCATGGGATATTTTTTTCCCCAGGATTTTTCTTGAAGTTACCTTCTGGCTGCATAAAACTCAAAAAATTACCTTTTTATGTGGTGTGAGCTGGTCACCCTGTAACAAACTCAAGACCCTTGAACATAGCCATGGAAGAGGGCCAGGACAGAGGATAAGGGAAAATTAAACAGACCCTGCCTGCTTAGCTCCTGTCTCTAACACTCAGCTGGGATTTAGTCTCTCTGCTCCACTAAAGAGCTACCCTGGAAAATTATTCAAGAACTTTGGCTGTTACAGGCGCCAAGAGGTTAGTTATGCCTCTGCTCGCTGGTCTCCATTAGTCACTGATTTGCTTCTGGGCATAATTCAGGGATTAATTTTTATCTACAAATCCCTGTAAGGTTGGGCCCTGGTTATCTTGGCAATAGCGTTTCTACTCACTCCAAAGGCAACTAAGATTCACGAGGGAGATTCCTTGATAGAATTATATATGACGAGCAGCCAGGGCTCTGTGCTTAAATAGGTAACCTTAATGTTGTGTGACTAGCATTGGCAGTAAACAGGTATTTTATGTTCTGCCAAGGTTTTACTATCAGATACCCTCTCCTGTTAGCTTTTTAATGAGACAAGGTCTTCTCCTCCCCCCCGCCCCCCGTTTGCTATATTGGAGCCTTGCTTAGATTTATGTCTAATTCAGAAGCAGCTGTTCCCAGTGCAGTCCTGGTACTTAGAGCCTGAACCATGTCTGGAGTTAGCAATTTGAAAAGCCTTTGTAGCTCGGATACTGATCTTATATGATGCTGGTGGCTTGGTAAATACTCATGGAAGCAAACAAGTGAAAATAGTGCACAGCATTAGCAGAGTGCTGAAAGCCTGGGATATGCCTCAAAATTGAAGCCAACTCAGCCATCAAACCCTCTCTTTCGTGGCAAAGGTAATCTCTCTCTGTTTCAATATCCTAAGTTAGAATATAGGGATTATACAATTTTCTAAAGTTTAGCTTCTATGGGGAATGACAATAATTACTCATTGGAAGTGAGGTTGCAATTAGAAAGTTTGCAACCAGAACACGAAAGAAAGTAACACTAATTAAAACCATATATACAGAAGAGGGTCTATTTTCTAGTAATCTGCAAATCTCCTCGATAATACAAATGCAGCTGAATTTGACCTTTTGCTGTTTTGGTCACCTGGTTAAATGAGGTCGACTTTTCACTGTCCTGGCAACTTTTAAGAAAATGAAACAAAATATGGATCTAACAAATGATGCTGGAAGAAGAAAATCTCGCAAACTCTTTGCCTTGTCTGGGAGTTTTTAGGCCAATGGCCCTAAATTGTTACCTTCTGAAAATAAATTTGGCCACCCGATTAGAAGAGCCAACCCATTGGAAAAGACCCTGAGGCTTGGAAAGATTGAAGCCAATAGGAGAAGTGGGCAGCAGATGATGAGATGGTTAGATGGCATCACTGACTCAATGGACTTGAATCTGAGCAAACTCCAGGAGACAGTGAGGGACAGGGGAGCCTGGTGTGCTGCAGCCCATGAGGTCACAAAAAGTCAGACACAACCTAGCAACTCAACAACAACAACAATAAGGGAGAAAGGAGAAATAAAGAGAAAGCTGACATGTAGCTTCTTGATCTAAAAAAAGTGATTTTTTTTTTCTTTTGACCAAATCTGGTGCTTGGAGAAGGTCACTGCCACCCAGCCCCAGTGCTTGCCTGAAACTTGGCACTTCCCGAGCTATCTGGGTGGACTGATTTGCTGATGTGGCGAGTGCTCGTGGAGGGGTGACCACCTGCCAGGGCAGGCACAGGACTGTAGAAACAGATAGACAGGACCCTCACTCTCACAGGTCTCAGATTCCTCATGAGGAGACCAACAAAATGCAGTAAAATGAAAAACAAAGAAAATGGCTGGCTACCCTAAGGCCAGGGAAAGAGACCATGAGGTGTTGAGGGAGATAATGGTGCGTCTCTTCTTCCTAGGATATCTGCTCCAAGGAGGGGGATATTTAAGCTGACATTTAAAAACCAGAGAGGATTCTCCCTGTGGAAGTTGCTGGAAAAGTGACTCAGGCAGGAGAAAGAGCCTGTGAGAAAGCCTGAGGCCAGAACAAAGAGGGCCTGGGGCTGGAGGGTAGGGCATCTGAGAGCAGCCAGCTTGCTGCAAAGGATTCTGGGATCATCCCAAGGGCAGCGGAAGCCTCTGAAGAGCTCGAAGTGGAGGGCTATCACAAGCTGACCCTGTCTTCACATCTTGCTGCTTCGCGGAGGATGGGCCAAGGTTTCCGCCTCTTGAGGAGCTCTTACACGCGCTCTCTGCTCTCCACGGCCAAGGTCACCTCTCACCTCGCCAACCCAACAGCCTCTCGACTAGCCTCTCCAGTCCAGCCTTCCTGTGTTTAATCTACTCTCCATGCTGCAGTCAGAGCGATCCCCGCACAGCACAGACTTGGTGTTGCTCCCCTCCAGCTTAGACACCTGTGGCGGCTGCCTGATGCTCATGGGGAGAAGAACACACCTTCCCCTGACTGATGCCTGCGCCAGCCAGGCCCCAGCTGCTGCCTGTGGAAGGAGAGCTGAGCCCTCCCTCCTGCCTTTCTGGACTCCAGCCACCCAAGCGCTTCTGCCCGTTTCCTGAATATGTGATCACGTGGCTCCCTGCCTCAGTGCCTTTGCACATTCTGTCACCCTTAACATCTATTCCCCTCACCTTTACCACTCCTAGTTCCCCTAGTTCAGGGGTTCTTTAATGTGCATCAGAATCAGCTGCTCCATTTCCAAAATGGGAAAAGAATGCATATTTCTCTAGGGACATAGTGAGAAGTGTGTGGAAAGGGAAAGAAAGTGAAGTGGCTCAGTTGTGTCCAACTCTTTGTGACCCCATGGACTGTAGCCTACCGGGCTCCTCCGTCCATGGGATTTTCCGGGCAAAGGTACTAGAGTGGGTTGCCATTTCCTTCTCCAGAGGATCTTCCTGACCCAGGGATTGAACCCAGTTCTCCTGAATTGCAGGCAGACGCTTTACACTCTGAGCCACTAGGGAAAGAAGTGTGTAGCCAATTCCTAAAAAGTAGAGATTAAAAAAAAAATTGCACCTAAAGTCCATACCTCCTACTTCTGTTGCCATCAGGAAGTCTGGAGCTGGGATCTTGTAGTCAGGCAGTGAGTGTAGTCTAAGCATGTGATGGGGCGTCCCTGATGGCTCAGAATGTAGAGAGTCTGCCTGCAGTGCAGGAGACCTGGGTTTGATCAGTGTGTCAGGAAGATCCCCTGGAGAAGGGAATGGCAACCCAGTCCAGTATTCTTGCCTGGAGAACTCCATGGACAGAGGAGCCTGGCAGGCTACAGTCCTTGGCATCACAAAGAGTTGGACATGACTGAGTGACTAACAGACACAAGCATATGATTCTGGAATTGTTCAGTCGCCAAGTCGTGCCTGACTCTTCGAGACCCCAAGGACTGTAGCCTGCCAGGCTTCCCTGTCCCTCACCATCTCCTGGAGTTTGTCCAAGTTCGTGTCCATTGAATTCGTGATGCATCCGATCTCAGCTCAAAACAGGGAAAAGGCTGCGTGCCCTTGGAGTGGAAGGCTGACCCGGAACTCGGTGCTAATAATTACCCCTCTCACTAGCGCCATCTCTCTGTGAGTCACGGAATGGGCATCCCCAGCACTGCTGAGGCTTCTTCTCAGTCTTCAGCCGTGCCCGACTTTGCGACCCTGTGGACTGTAGCCCGCCAGGCTGCTCTGTCGTAGGATTCCCCAGGCAAGAATAGTGGACTGGGTTGACATGCCCTCCTCCAGGGGATCTTGCCGACCCCGGGATCGAACCCACCTCTCCTGCATTGCTGGCGGATTCTCTACCGCTGAACCACCACCTACCTAGTAACTGTGAGGATTCAGAGATAAAACATGTATGTTCTGTTAGCAGTGTCTGACACAGTATTCAGGGATGCTATTAATTTTTCATTATTCTGTTTTCTGTCTCTTGTATGCGGCTCATTCAAAAAACTCAAATGACTCTAAAGTGGGCTCCCCTGTACTTTACTCTGTGGGGGTACAGCACGGAAAGACTGGGGCATCTCCAGAAGGACAGGTGACCCACTGGGATGTCCGGGTGACTGAAGTCAGGCCTGGGCATCTGGTCTGTCTGTGGTGTGTGGACCGCAGACTCCCAGGCTAGAATCCAGGCCCTGGGATTGCCCTTCCTGCCAGGCTTTGGGAGAACTCACTTACCTTGGGAGGGGGTGATACACTCAATGGCCATCAACTTTCTCATCTCTGCGATGTGCACGTGCCCTTGTGCCATTTTTGTTTTGAGATCACTGATTTTTCCTTCCAGACTAAGTCCGATTGTCACCAACTTCAGGCAACTTTCCACACAGTTGGGTAACTGACATCCCATGTGCTTTGTACTGCAACCCAGACTTCCTTCTACTGGAAGACTGATGGCTAGGGGTTACAACTGCCAGGGGTACCTTTCCATCACCCTTGCTAGACTGCAGGCAACTTGAGAGGAACAATCCTTTGTGTTCCCATGCTTAGGGCAGGCTAGACATTTAAAATATGCTCCATGGAGGGTTCGGATGTATCACAGCAGCTTTCTTCTGTGACCAGAGGGGTGGAGCCTCAGGGAGGATCAGTTATCCCTCTGGAGCAGGAACCCAGAACTTCAGAAACTAATAGAGAAAGAGGATTTAGGGCAGAAAGATAAAACATGGAACTTCTTTACAATTTTGCTTAGAATTAGGATGTTTTGAAGAACTTTATTGACACACATATTGAAAGAGGTACTCCGAGGATTCAAATGGTTGACTTCAACACACTTAAATATTACACTGAGTTCTTAACAGGTGATGAACACACGCTCTTAATTATGCAGTGAATCTTTGTAGCTGTATGCAGAAAACTGCTTATGGGACCTTCTTGACAGGCCTTCTTCCCATAACTTACCTGTATTTTATGCAGCATATGCTGATCAAGTTTATATTTCAGACAGTGACAAACAAGGGAACCCCAGCAAAAAGGAACATGCCTGGCAATGCAAGTGAAGCATTAACTACCCGGTGTCTCCCTAGCAGAGTCGAGCATTCCCCCAGGTCCATGAACTGAGAAGGCAGTTTGTTCTACAAGCATGCGGCCGCAACCTGCCCTCTGATTGGCAGTTTTCCTCTGTATGGGAATACTGGACTTTTCTAAAGCTGTCACCCCAGTAGTGAAAATAGGTGGCCTCTGTGTGGAGGTAAGATGCAGAATAATGGACGATTCCATCAGCATCATACTGCAACCTGGGCTGCCTTCTTTTGGAAGTGTGATGGTTATGGGTTGTAACTGTGGACTGTACAGTTCTATCACCCACACTAGACTACAGCCAACTTCAGAGGCACCTGCCCTCCAGTGGCTGCTTAGCTGTCTTTCTACCTACTTGAATGGGGTGCTCCTGAATTTTCTGCTCCCCCACGTTCCAGGCACATGGCAGAATTGCACTTTTCCACTCTTTTTCCAACAGCAGGCTTTGACCTGTGACTTGCTTTTGCAATGGACTGTGGATAGAAGTGAAATGTGTGGCTTCCTTCTTTCTGCTTTGGTGAGGTGGGGACTCTGCTCCCTTGGGTGCCTGACTGGAGGCATTGGGCAGAACCTTCACTGCTGGCTTACATCAGGCACAAGCACAAGTGAAAAATAAACTTTGCAGTGTAAACCACTGAGATCTGTGAGCCTGCCCTTTCCTGACTGGCATACCAGAAAACAGCAAAGTCATTCAGTCTGCAGAAGTATACATGAATCTATATTCTTTCCCCAAGCACGGCAAATTCTAAATTATTGTATTGGTTTTATGTTGTCATCGCAAAGATTCCCCCAAACAGAAAGACAAAAAAATTGTAAGATTTTCAAGTTTTTATGTCTGGTACATTTTCATTGCTTCATTAAATATCACCATATAAAACTGTTAAGTACTAATTATTTGTTAAAGTTTTAAAGTTATAATTATCAGAATAACCATGACTAACACACTAATAAGGATTTGGGGTTGCATTGCCGATGATTCAATTGGTATATTTTGTGAGCAGGTGACAGAGGATGATTAAAAAGAAATCCAGGGCTCCTGTACCAGAAAGAACGATTTGTTATCTTGTTTTGACAAGTACAGTTTAGCTTTAATTGTAAGTGATAACAGTTCATGAGGGGAGTGGAAATGTTCTGGGATTCATTGGAGAAAGGTGATCCAAAACACCTCCAGACTGCACACTGTTCTTAAGTCTGCTGAGAAATGAGGTGTGACATTGCCACGTTTCCATGGGAAAATGATTATGTTTGTAGATTGAGAGAGAATGAACCTAAATCATTCTATTGTATGTGCTGCTTGACTGACACACAGATTTGCCTAATCAAGGACGTGGAATGCCAATAATTGAATGTCTTCTATTTTTCAATTTTCAGAAAACTAGTTGATAATTCAAGTTTCTTTTTCTCCCCCCAGCAAGAATCACTCACATGCCCTGTGTTCATTTATATTCTTCTGTTATGCTTCGGTGGTAATCCAAGGTTTTCTCCCTGATCAGCTATGCACAGTTTGTTTCAAACCAGTGCAAACTCCCACCTTCTCCTGGTCTTCTTGCCTTTTTTATGTGTGATAGTGGGAGATTTCTTAACTTCTTCTGGAAATGCGATGGCTATTGTTTGAAAAACCTCTAGTTGAGCTGTTCCAAAACCAAACTTGGGTCTACCTGCTGGCGAACAGTAAAGCCAATCTCTGACACCAGGTTGTGGTGGAGGAGAGTGCAGTGTCTATAGCAGGGCAGCCAGCAAGGAGTCCAGGGAAGCTAGTGTTCAAAACACGCAAAATCCCTGACGGGTTTCAGGAAAGCAGTTTTTAAAAGCCAAGTGAAGGAAGGGCATCCTAGGGTGTGTGATTAGCTTGTGCACAATTCTCTGATTGGTTAATGATAACAGGACAGCATCGCAGGGGTTAACATTACCCGTCCTTAGGCAATAGGAGGTTTGGGGACTACCTGCATATGGTCATCAGGTAGTTAATTTCTTGTCTTTGGTGGTGGTTTTAGCACCTGCAAAGCACCTCAGAAAATGTGCATCAGATACTATTATCAGGGTTTGATCCCTGGGTCAGGATGATCCCTTGGAGAAGGAAATGGCAACCTACTCCAGTATTCTTGCCTGGAAAATCCCATAAACAGAGAAGGCTGGCAGGATATAGTCCATGGAGTTGCAAGAGTTGGACACGACTTATCGATTAAAGCACCACTAGGTACTTCAGAGAGGTGCTAAAGCAGGGGAGGGGTATGGGGAGGGATCTGTCCCCATAGGATCCTGCATGGTTACAGAGCCTTTCCGTTCCGTTCCGTTGCTCAGTCGCATCCGACTCTTTGCGACCCCATGGACTGTAGCCTACTAGGCTTCTCCGTCCATGGATTCTCCAGGCAAGAATACTGGAGTGGGTTACCATTTCCTTCTCTAGGGGATCTTCCCGACCCAGGGATCGAACCCGGGTCTCCCGCATTGGAGGCAGACGCTTTAACCTCTGAGCCACCAGGGAAGCCCAAAGAATGTAAATACCACCCCACAACAAACCTACCACCGAATGCCCAAGAAATTATCTATGTCTCTTATTTAGCCCAGGAAAAAAGAAAACATGCAAAATTAGAAACTGAAAACTGAATTATGCATTAACTATTTGATATCAAAACCTTTCCAAATGTCTCGAGGTATTTTTGTTTAATCTTAGATTTTTTTTTCTTCCTTAAACATAATCTCATCTATTTTTTCCCAACACAAGTAGGCTTAATTATTACTACAATGACATAAACATTTGCATATAAATTATATATCAGAATGAAAGATGCCCCAGAAAGCAATTGGGTATAGTTTCCTACCTTCCTTCATTCTATTACTTTAAATTCAGGTGATACAATCTCTCTTTAAACTTCTCCCAGGATTACTTTGCATTACTCCTTATTTGTTCCTTGAAAAGCTTCTGCAGATGAAAGGTTATTTATTATAGCCCTTGCACTCGCTAAAACTTAATAGGAAAAATACTTGTAAGCAGCACAGTGGTATCTGTCAGAAAAGCAATAATTTGGTTTCAGAAAGCTGTCTGATCCTTTTTCTTTTCCTTAGACTCTGCCAACTGATACAGAATTGAGTATTGGTGACTGAAATGGACAAAAAGCAAATGTCTCCAGGAAAGGGGAGTTCAGAGGTTCTATGCTTTCTTTCTTCCTTTATGGATACATCCATCTCAGGCTGGAGAGTCCCACCCCAGAAGTGTGTGTTGGGGCCAGCCAGCATGTCAGCAATTCTAGGAGGTAGATGTGTGGTTTGAACAGCTCCAGAGGTCATTTTGACATAGCCTCCTGATGAAAAGCATGTGGCAGGGGGGGTCTTCTCCCCTTGAATATCCTTGTTCTGGTTTTGATGGAGAAAATGTCATGTGTGCAGGAGGAAATTAGCTAAACCCCTAAGTTCTCCTTAAACTGAAATATTTTAGGTGCATTTTGTCAAGTTATTGAGAATTTCAAATAACTTATTTTTTATAGCCATCTAAAACTTCTGGATCACAAATATGAGCGTCAGGAAGGGACCCTTTACTCTGTCAATCTTAAATAAGTGGGCCCCCATCCTCCTGCTGTGCAGAGCAACTTCTGAGGAAATGGCAACAGAAAAGCGGCCTCCAAGGGTTCTGATAAGGCTGTGGCAGCTCCTGATGGTCTCCATACCCTGTGTGCTGGGTCTGTGCAGTTTACCAGTTGCTCACTTGGTCCCTTTGGTTTCTGGATTTACTAAAGTAACAGCTAAGTCTGTGCATGAGCATTTTCCAGTTTTTTTGTTATTTTTTTAGGGATTTTTCTTTTGATATGTACCTTTTTTTTTTAAAGTCTTGATTGAATTTGTTACAGTATTGCTTCTGTTTTATGTTTATGATTTTTTTGTCTGTGAGGCATTTGGGATCTTAAATCCCCAACCAGGAATCAAATTGGTACTCCCTGTGTTGGAAGGCAAAATCTTAACCACTGAGCCACCAGGGAAGTCCCTTCAGTGTTTCTTTTTTTCTTAATATTTGAATTATTCCTGCCTCCCTTATCTAATACACCTTTCTCCCTCCCACACAGCATTCCTGTCACTTGCTATTTTAAGGCCCTCAAAGAAGATTGACTTTTATGGCCTCAGGGCCTCTCTGATGTGTTCATGGCCTTCCAGCCCAGCGTTTCCTGAGGCTTTTGCTTCCAGCCTTGAGTTGGGCCTTGTCTGCGCTCCTCCCTGGTCTGGAATGTGCTTCCAGCTCCCTCTACACCTGTGATCGTCAGGACATCCTGAGAGGCTTCCCAGCCCAGGGAATGGCATCACCTCCGCCATGTTGCCTGAGACAAAAATACAGGAGGGGACAGTCTTATTGCTTCTTTTCCCTCCTTCCACCGCCTGTCCGCCAGCAACTCTGTCAAGTCTATTACCAAACACATTCCCCACCTTCTGAGGACTCCTACCGTCTACCAGCGATGACTCTCTCCAAGTTACCACCTGCCCTGAATGACCGCAGAAGATCCTGAAGCGGTCTCCCTATTTCCATGAATGACTCACAGGAAACATTTTCCAGTTAGCAGCCAACATGATCTTTGTAAAGTATAAATCGGATCATGCTATTATCATCTCCTGCTGAAACCTCCCTGGTGGCTCCCAATGGCTCTGGTTAGCTGGTCTTAGGTACCTCCTAACCTCCGTACCCGGAGAAGGCAATGGCAAGCCACTCCAGTACTCTTGCCTAGAAAATCCCATGGACGGAGGAGCCTGGTAGGCTGCAGTCCATGGGGTCGCACAGAGTCGGACACGACTGAAGTGACTTAGCAGCAGCAGCAGCAGCAACCTCCCTACCTGCTTCTCTGGTTTATTATGTTCCTGCTTCACAGGCCTTCTGTTCCGTAACAACGAAAACATCATCTCCTCCAGGACTTGGCATTTGTGGTTCCATCTGCCTGGAATCTTAGCCCCACATCTTTGCTTCTTAAAATTCAAGCCTAAGCTCAAATGTCACCACCTCAGAGAGGATGTCCTGAGTCACCATGCAGAAAAGAATCCCTCCTGCCTAGTCTCTCTGTATCCTATTAGTGAGTTTTCTTTTCACTGACATTCTTATCTATAATCATTTGCTTATTGTCAAGCTCCCCTACACACAAAGAGGGATATTACTCCTATTGACTACTCAGTGGATCCCTTGTGCCCAGATCAAGGCCAGCCAATAAATATTGGCTGTCTGAGAGACTTCTGAAATGCTACTTCCTTCAAGAGTGCCCAGGGTCTTTGCTCCTCTGCGAGCATCTGCCCTGCATTTCTGTACTTGTTTTTCCTGTTACAGTTGAAGCTTTTCAAAGGCCTGGGCTCTATTCAGGCTTTCCAGCTGGCTCAGCTGGTAAAGAACCTGCCTGCCAATGCAGGAGATGTAAGAGCCACAGGTTCAATCCCTGGATCAGGAATATGCCCTGGAGGAAGGGGTGGCAACCCACTCCAGTATTCTTGCCTGGAAAATTCCATGGACAGAGGAGCCAGGCAGGCTAGAGTCCATGGGGTTGCAAAGAGTCAGACACAACTGAGGTGACTTCTTCTCCTCCAGAGTGCTTTTTGTGTGGTAGACCTTTAATATATATTCCCTGGATTCAATTATACTCTTTTTGTTGTTAAAGGAAATTGAGTTAAAAATTTAAGTAGCACTTTGTAGTGTCTCAGGGAAATAGGAAACAATTAGCAACAGCCTCCAACAGTTGCTACACAGTGTGCTCATTTTCAGATATTAATTCTCCAGTATGCCTTATTTCTAAAGAAGATCAATCCTGGGTGTTCATTGGAAGGACTGATGCTAAAGCTGAAACACCAGTACTTTGGCCACCTCATGTGACGAGTTGACTCACTGGAAAAGACTCAGATGCTGGGAGGGATTGGGGGCAGGAGGAGATGGGGACGACAGAGAATGAGATGGCTGGATGGCATCACTGACTTGATGGACATGAGTTTGAGTGAACTCTGGGAGTTGGTGATGGACAGGGAGGCCTGGTGTGCTGTGATTCATGGGGTCGCAAAGAGTCGGACACGACTGAGCGACTGAACTGAACTGAACTGATGCCTTATTTCAGATTTTCCTATACAAGAGCTCTCACTACAGAACCTGCTAACAGTTGATTGGTTCTAAAGGGGAGGAAGCAAGACTGGTAAAGAGATAAGCAAAGGGAAATGCTTGTGTTTTCAAAGGTTTCACCAGTACTTACTGTGTGCCCTGAATTTCTGACCGTGTGTAGGCAGGGGCATGGATTGGAGACAATCTTGGAATGGAAGACAGATAACTGTCTATAAGCAGAGGTAAGAGAAACAAGCAGAAAAAAGGAATGATAAAAAGAAGACTGCAGTTCAGAATTCAACTTTTGAGTCAGACTAGGGAGGATATCATTCAACTTTTGAGTCAGACTAGCGGCAGAGAGGATATCGGAGAAGGCAATGGCAAGCCACTCCAATACTCTTGCCTAGAAAATCCCATGGATGGAGGAGCCTGGTAGGCTGCAGTCCGTGGGGTCGCTACTAGTCGGACACGACTGAGCGACTTCACTTTCACTTTTCAATTTCACACATTGGAGAAGGAAATGGCAACCCACTCCCGTGTTCTTGCCTGGAGAATCCCAGGGACGGTGGAGCCTGGTTGGCTGCCGTCTATGGGGTTGCACAGAGTCGGACACGACTGAAGTGACTTAGCAGCAGCAGCAGGGAGGATATGGGCTTCCCAGGTAGCTCAGCTGGTAAAGAATCCACCTGCAATATGGGAGACTCCAGTTCGATTCCTGGGTTGGGCAGATCCCCTGGAGAAGGGATAGACTACCCACTCCAGTATTCTTGGACTTCCCTGGTGGCTCAGATGGTAAAGAATCCTCCTGCAATGTGAGAGACCTGGGTCCGATCCCTGGTTGGGAATATCCCCTGGAGGAGGGCATGGCAACCCAGTCCAGTATTCTTGCCTGGAGAATCCCATGGACAGAGGAGCCTGGCGGGCTGTAATCCATGGGGTCACAAACAGTCAAACATGACTGAGCAGCTAAGTGCAGCACAGCACAGGGAGGATATAGAAAAGACTCCCTAAATATCTGCAGTGGCACTGGTGACTGTGCTCTCCATAGCAGGTAAAGAAAAGGCACTCTCAACCCTCTGGAATGTGTAAATTGCTTTTAGTCACTCTCCCCAGGAAAGCAAGGCATGTCAGCTTGCAAGTTGTTAGGCTGCCAATCCTATTGTCAGGCAACTCGGACATTTGAATTCAGATGTGCTGAAATTCCATTTGGGGGTTTTCTGCCACAAATCCCTAACATCTAAAGAGACCTCTGGCTAGAAAACGAGTAAGCTTCACACATCAAATCTCTTCAAATATATTTAAACAGCTCTGCTCAAAAGATCCTGGAAACAAGTTACAAATTGAGGTATTCAACAAGGGTGCGGACAGGTGAGAGGAAAGGTAGGCGGTGATTGCAGGAAGAACATCAGTCATGCTTTCAGAGCAGAGTCGTTCTTCCGTTTATATTCATTTCACAAATATTGGTGGCAAGGCAGTGGATCACAATGCTTTAGGATTTAGGCTTGGAGTCAGAAGGCTTAGTTTAAATCCTGGCCATCTTGTCTATTGGGATAGTTCATTCTTTGTGTCCCGTGGGCTAGGCCAGGTTATGCAATCACACGTGAAACCAGGTGTTGCAGTGAAGGTATTTCATATATGTGGATAATTTTTACAGTCAGTCGACTTTGCATAAAGGAGATTATCCTTGATAACCTGGGTGGGCCTAGCTAGTCAGTGGAAGGCCTTAAGAGCAAAACTATGGTTTCCCTAAGGAAAAAGGAATTCCACCTGTGGAATCCCTCACCATAACCTCCTGCCCAAGGGCTCCCGGCCTGGTGCCAGCCTGCCTTACAGATTACAGACTTCTCAGCCAGACTCCATAATTTCATAAGCCAGTTCCTAGAGCTCTCTCTCCCATAACTATATCTATATCTGTATATATAGACACATATACATGTAAATGGGGCTTCTCTGGTGCCCCAGTTGGTAAAGAATCCACCTGCAATTCAGGAGACCTGCCTTTGATCCCTGGGTTGAGAAGATTCCCTGGAGAAGGGAAAGGCTCCCCACGCCAGTATTCTTGCCTGGAGAATTCCATGGACAGAGGAGCCTGGCGGGCTACAGTCCATGGGATTGCAGAGTTAAACTGGACATAACTGAGGTGACTTAGCATGCACGCATAGATATACATGTGTGTATATGTCTTTATATACACACACTGGTGTGTGCGTGCCAAGTCACCTCCGTCTTCTCTGACTCTTTGTGACCCCATGGATTGCAGCCCGCCAGGATCCTCTGTCCATGGGATTCTCCAGCAAGAATACTAGACTGGGGTGCTATGCCCTCTTCCAGGGGATCTTCCTGACCCAGGGATTAAACCCGCATCTCTTATATCTCCTGCATTGGCAGGCGGGTTCTTTACCACTAGCACCACCTGGGAAGCCCCTACACACACTGGTAGGTTTCTATATAAACTTGAACGTATGTATATCTGTATACAAAGTTTATTAGCTCCAGTGCTCTAGTAGAGCCCTGGCTGGTTCACCTAGTATCTGTGCCAACCTTGGGAAAGTTGCCTTACCCTGTGTCTCAGTTTCTTCATCTCTAAACTAAGGATACAAATAGTGCCCATCTCACGTGCCTGTGGAGAGGACCAGGTGAGTGAACAAAGGCAAGGTCCTTCGACTGGGGACCGACACATGCTAAGCATGATTCTTAATTATTGAGCACCTACTGTTTGCTTATGGTCTCGCTGGGGAGACATAAGAATACGGAAGATGATAGGCCTGAGATTAAGAAGCATGCCATTCCTCAGAGGGTGATAAGGCAGAATCATAAGTACAATTAGCCGGAGTGTAACCCTAGCACGCAGTCCTGATTGGGGATAGGTCGGCGTATAATGCTAATAATAATGAAGGTAGACAGTATTCATCTACTGTGTGCTAAGGATGGTACAGTTTCGTTGGTTTTCTGCTAAGGATGGTACAGTTTCTTTTGTTTTCTTCATTTTCCTTTATCCATTTGTTATTTCATCTAACAATCATTCACTGGGCTCCTATCACAGTTCAGCCGTGATGATGGGCGTGCTCTAGTTGTGCCCAACTCTTTGTGACCCCATGGACCGTAGCCCGCCAGGCTCCTCTGCCCATGAGATTCTCCAGGCAGGAATACTGGAGCCAGCTGCCATTTCCTCCTCAAAGGTTAGATATCAGTATAGACAGAATTCCAGATGCTAAGGATATAGTAAAAATTAGATACAAGTGGTCCCTCCCTCCTTGTAATATATGTTCTAGTAAAAACTACACATACTACATAAGTAAACAAATATATATTAATAATGCAATTGAGTATGGGTAAGTTCTATGAAGAAAGACGAAGCATAGTAAGCACGCTGCGGGGGCGTCTGGGAACCTTTAACCTGAGACCCGAATCATAAGGAGCGGCAGCTTTTGCAGATATCTTGGGGAAGATGACTTTAAGGGAGCAAGTGGAAGGGCCATTAGATGAGAATAATCTTGACACACTGGGGGAAAATAAAGAAGACCCTTGTGGCCACAGCAAAGGGAACAGCGGGGAGAGAAGGAAGCAAATGAAGGAGGCAAGGGAATTAGAGCCTGCATCTTATAGGGCCTGTGGGCAATGTCAAGTCATGTGACTTTTATAAGTGTGATGGGAATACATTGCTGCGTTTGGAGTAGGGAAGGCAGTCATTTACTGTCAGTGCCGGGCGAAGCGTGGGCTGTGGTGGAGTGGGGCTCGGGGCGAGTGCAGCAGGGAGACTGCATGTGCGGCCAGCAGAGCAGAACAGGTGGGGGTGATGCTGGCGGTTACTCAGGTGGGAGACAGGAGGTCACAAGGGGATGGTATTTGGGACGGGTTTGGGCCTGAATGAAGCTGCCGTTGCTGTCTTGCCATCTCTAAGCTTCACAGAGCCCCGGAGGCCTATGTCTGAGTTCCCTCACTGCTGCCAGATACGCCCCCAGCTGCTGCTGCTGCTGCTAAGTCGCTCAGTCACGTCTGACTCTGTGCGACCCCACAGAAGGCAGCCCACCAGGCTCCTCCATCCCTGGGATTCTCCAGGCAAGAACACTGGACTGGGTTGTCGCTTTCTTCTCCAGTGCATGCATGCATGCTAACTTGCTTCAGTCGTGTCTGACTCTGTGCGACCCTATGGTCAGCAGCCCACCAGGCTCCTCTGTCCACAGGATTCTCCAGGCAAGAATATGGGGCTGCCATTTCCTTCTCCAGATATGACCCCAACCCAGCAGCACAGGCTCCCCATCTGGCCAGTTCCTGTAGCAGTCAGACCAGTCCATCCAGTCCTCCACCGAGTAGGTTTCACTGTCCTGCCAGCCTGTGATTATTCAAACAGCCAGTCACTTAGGGGAAGGGCCACTGCACTCCCTTGGTACTGCCAGCCTGTCCCCTGCGCTCCCCGCTGCTTGTTCATTCCATCCCTGAGCGTGACCCCCTGTGGCCCTGCATGGCAGGCGTTGTCCTGCCCTGGGTAGTTAAGTATCTGTGGCTAAGAACCTGCTGCTCACTTCCTCTGTCCACTTGGGTGTCCTGTGCTGGGCCGTCTCTTCTGTTTAAGGCAAAGGGTCCAACCTCGCCAATGGAGTGAAGAGGAGATGATCGGAACAACTGATGTCAGAAACGGAACTGCCCAACCGCGGCCAAGGGCCTCCGTCAACTTGCAAAACTGCTCTCTGCCAGCCGACTGGCTCCTGACGCGGCCAGAAGGTCTGCGTTTTGAGTGATTGGATTGAGATGGAACCTGAAAGCTGTGACTCTGTGCAGCCAGAGAGCTCAAATGCTCTGTGGGAATTTGTACAGAGAGAGAGAAATAAAAGGGAGGCAAGCGCTGCAGGGAAAGGCAGGGCTGTAACAGAAGATTGTGGCCATCCACCGGCTTCTGGGTTGTGGGCTCAGGTATCTTCCGCTGCACCACTCGGCTGCCTCTGCAGAGGGCCTAATTCTCAGGGTTATACAACGGAAACAGAAACACAAAGACACCCGTGACACCCTGTGGCATGGCAGAGGGCTTCCTTCAAACCTGACTCAAACTCAGGGCTGTACAGTTAAGGAAAGTGAAAGTGAAAGTCGCTCAGTCGTCTCCGACTTTGCAACCCCATGGACCATACAGTCCACGGACTTCTCCAGGCCAGAATACTGGAATGGGTAGCCTTTCCCTTCTCCAGGGGATCTTCCCAACCCAGGGAACGAACCCAGGTCTCCTGCATCACAGGTGGATTCTTTACCAGCTGAGCCACCAGGAAAGGCCACAGTTAAGGAAACCATTGCCTTAATGGTTTGGGCATTAAGGGAGGGCCTTTAATGCCCTCATCCTGGAGGAGGGCCCTCATGCTGGCCAAGAAAGAGGCTGAGAGGAGGCTCATGTGCTATCCCCAGTCCTGCCAGCTCCTTGAAGCAGGCTGCCATGGGGTGGGGAATGGGGGACGGCTGTCTGGCCCGTCTTCTGCCTGGGTCTTCTCAGGCTGAGATGGCAACAGGAGCCACTTCTGGAAGGTGAGAAGTTGAGACGTTTTTATAACAGTTTTTAATTTTTTTTCCCCTTTTCCAATAAACATATCTAATTGCAATTACATATAAACATTTAAATGGGTTTGTATTTATACACACATCACTGTAACCTTAAAGCCGCGGTTCCATGCACTTAGGTTTCCATACCCAACACCCAATATCATTCAGATTACTGACTTTGTCCCATCGGCCACCGGTAAGTATTATAGATTATAATATAATAGCAAAATCTTTACAACTATGGATTTGGTTAACATGTTCTGTTCAGTGCTTTTGTCAGTGAACTCCGACTGGTAGTTTGTCTTCACCTCTGAAGGAATACGGTCACCTTTACCAGGCTGCCCATGGAGCCCTTCAGCTGCCTTCACTGTGCCATCTTTGCAGGGAAGCCCTCTTGTTCTTTTTCTTAATATAGTTGCTTGACACTGCTGTGTCAGTTTCTGCTGTACAGCAGAGTGCATCAGCCCTGCATACACATACATTTCCTCCTTTTTGGATCTCCTTCCCATTTCGGTCACCACAGAGCACTGAGTTCCCTGTGCTCTGCAATATGTTTGCCTTCAGCTGTCTATTTTATACATGCATGTGTGTGCGCTAAGCCGCTTCAGTCACGCCTGACTCTCTGTGATCCCGTGGACCATAGCCCGCCAGGCTCCTCTGTCCATGGGATTCTCCAGGCAAGAAGACTGCAGTGGGTTGCCATGCCCTCCTCCAGGGGTCTTCCCGATCCAGGGATCGAACCCACCTCTCTTACGTCTCCTGCATTGGCAGGCGGGTTCTTTACCACCAGCACCACCTGGGAAGCCCCCATTTGGGGGCGGAGGAAGAAGGGGACGACAGAGAATGAGATGGCTGGATGGCATCACTGATTCTGTGGACATGAGTTTGAGTGAACTCCGGGAGTTGGTGATGGACAGGGAGGCCTGGCGTGCTGTGATTCATGGGGTCGCGGAGAGTCAAACACGACTGAGCGACTGAACTGAACTGGGTGTTCATATGTCAGTCCCAGTCTCCCAAATCATCCCAGCACTCTCCTTGCTTCTTCCCTTGGTGTCCATACGTTTGTTCTCTCCGTCTGTGTCTCTATTTCTGCTTTGCAGATAAGGTCATCGGTACAGTTTTTCTAGTTCTACATGTACTCATTAATGTATATATGTTTTTCTTCCTCTGACTTACTTCACTCCATATGACAGTCTCTAGGCCCATCCACATCTCTGCAAATGATACATTCTTGTTCTTTTTTATGACTGAGTAATATTCCGCTGTGTATATGTACTACATCTTTATCCACTCATCTGTCAGTGGACATTCAGGTTGCTTCCATGCGCTGGCTATTGTAAATAGTATAACAGTGAAGGTAGGAGTATGTGTCTTTTTGAATTAGGATTTTTAAGAGTATAGGAAGGTCTTAGTTGCATCTACCATCTGTAGAAACATGGATTTGACATTATGTTGATGACATTCTCCTCTGAAGACACTCATTTGACACATTAATTAAGAGCATACACACAAAATAATGTACAAAAAGGGGATGGGCAATTGCCTTATACATACAGTGTAAGATGTTGTCACCTTGGTGAAATTTTTAAAAAATTCAGTAAATCAAGAAATGATCCATTCTTAAGACGATCAAGAAACAGCTACTCACCTTTTTAGCAGCCAAATGTTAGCAGAAGCCCAACATCCTGTAGTCATCTGGGGCCTTTGAAGGTCACAGAATTCACTTTCAAACATGTTACTTAACCCATTTATGCTGTTACATGCAAACCTGTCCCCATTGAATGTGCCCCCTCCAACCAAAGGCTGGAGAATCTGTTCAAGTTAAAATCAGCAGGAATTCCTGTCAGTGCCCTCAGAAAGTCTTTCACTGCAGAGGTTTTAGAAAGCTCCTTTCCGGGGGTCTCTGGACTGCCTGTCATCGTGGGCCATGAGTTGTCCATGGGCTCTCATGCGAGAAACTGCCTTTCCTTGGCCCTGTGCTGTACACCATCAGGGTGGAATTCACTCTCCACTCATTGGGCTGTCTTGGAAATAGAAGCTCCATCAAACCCTGAGCCCAGGACCCTCTGGGCTCATATACCAGTTGCTTGTGCTTGGGTCATGAAAGCAGCAGCCCACAAGTTTAGCACTGCTACCGAGGCAGCCTTCCTGGAAGACGAAGCCAAATGTGGACCCTCTAGCACATGCCCCTTGTAAGAGGACGTGGCCTCCCCTGTCATCAATTCCTTGCCCTATTCCAGGGTCCTGGAGGAAGACAGCAATTTCCCAGCTTCCTTGCCTACCTGAGGGCCCCTTGGGATTAATGGAGTTAGTAGCAATAGGATTTTATGGACTTTACAGATGAAATCACACCATCTATATGATGGAAGTCAGTGGATTATTACTGTTTTCCACTTCTTAACCAGGATGTCCCTGATACAGGCTGGGATCCAAGACTCAGCACAACCGTCCAAATTTCTGGCAGTCGTCTCAGCAGTGGATGCCTAAGACAAAAGATGGCACCTTTTACACACTCTTAGGCTGTTGCCCAAGGGTTTCCCCATTCTGAGAATCTCTTGCCTAATAGACCCCCAAAATATACATCAAGATAACAGATGTCCCTACCCATGCTAAAACCACAACATAAGGCTTCACCAGACACTCCTTGTCCTCTTGGGAGTAGTTCCAGAAGTTATTGAGAGTGACCAGGGCAATTATTTCACTTCAGTGCTATGGAAAAAGTTCAGTGGAATGTCTACCTTCCGATAGACTCGGGAAGCTGGTTTAACTGAGAGACCTAATGGCTCCTTGAAAACTCCCATTTAAGTTAAAAATTGTCTAGTGATTTAACCCTGGGCCACCACCCTATCCACTGTTAGCCCACGGTTCAAGCACCCTTCAGTCTGCTCCCAGTCTGTGTGGGATGTGACTCGGGTCTAGCTAGCCATGGCATCAAGTTCAAGGCTGGTGCAGGAATAGAACACCTGATCCACTTCCATCTGCAGATGTCAGGCTGAAGTCAGCCCAGCGTAGTGATCAGGGGCCCAGACTCTGGGTCCTGACTTCTGCATCCAAATGCTGCCTCTGTCACTAACTAGATGAATGGCCTGGGCAAGTTACCTCACTCCTCTGTGTTTGAAATAATGAGAAATGGTGGTATAATCAGTGAGTTAACATAAGGAGAGGCCTTTGATCAGTGTCTGGCTTGGAGTAACTTTGTCAGTTGTCATCATCTAGTGAGGAAAGAGAAGCACTCTTTCCTGTTGAAATTGGAGCCAAGATGCTGTAGCCTTGGACCTGTTGATGGCCACCTTGCTGCCATTTGGAATCTGAGAATAAAGCCACCTGAGGAGAGGGGCAGATGGAGAGACACTGACTAAGCGATAGCTCTGATCATTTTCAGCAAATCTGAGTCACTGCCTCAGTTGGCTGTAGTGAAAGATTCATAGCACACCTTCTGGTAATGCCCCTGCTCAGTCCGGAGTGCCTCTTACGTCTTTGCTTCAGGTCAATGCCGCGTCTATGCCATTTCTCTGTTATGGCTTGTTGTTCAGTTGCTAACTCAGGTCTGACTCTTGCGACCCCACGGACCACAGCGCGCCAGGCCTCCCTGTCCTTCACTGTCTCCCGGAGCTCACTCAAACTCATTTCCATCTAGTTGGTGATGCCATCCAGCCATCTCATCCTCTGTCGTCCCCTTCTCCTCCTGCCCTCAATCTTTCCCAGCATCAGGGTCTTTTCCAATGAGTCGGCTCTTCACATCAGGTGGCCAAAGTAGCTTCAGCGTCAACGTCAGTCCTTCCAAAGAATATTCAGGGTCGATTTCCTTTAGGATGGATTAGTTTAAGTGAATAATTGATGCTTTCAAACTGGGGTGCTGGAGAAGACTCTGGGGAGTCCCTTGGACAGCAAGGAGATCAGACCAGTCATTTCCCTTATTATGTCACAATGGCTGCAAGCGCCAAGCAAGCCACCTGGCTTGTCTCCCTGTTTTCGGCCCCTGGACTCCCCCACTTCAGTGATGGGCGGGAGGGACCACCGAGTCCACTCGCTGCCGGCCGGCCGCGCGAGAGGAGGTTAGGCCTTCAGCACCCTGTCCCAGGCCTCACTCCTGTTTTTCTGTCTTATCGGTTTCCAGACCGAAAACCCAGCCCCGTTTGCACATTAGTGTTCTGTCTCACTCCCCGGTCAGCTGCTGCTTCAGGACGGGAGCGAAGAGGGGATGGGAAAGCGTGAAACGGGTGGGGTGTGTGTGGCCAAGAGGCCCGCAGCCCGGGATCCAGGGCGCCGCGCGCTCCAGGCGCGTCTTCCCCGCACGCCCCTTGCTGCTGGGCCTCCGGCTGAGCCGCTGGTGCCCCGGGCGCAGAGCTGCCGGCGGGCGGCTCTCCCGGGCCGCGCGCGCTCAGCTCCGCGGGCAGGCGGGGACCCTGCGGACACGCGGGCACGGCTTGCTGCGCGCGCCACCGGCTCTCCTCCCCGCTTTGCAGACGAGGAGGCCCGGCCGAGCGAACCTTCACAGCTCTTTCCCTTGTGCCCAGCACACTCTTCTGTCAAGTCGTTTCTGCTGGGACACTCCGCCCACCTCAGGCCTTAGCTAACTCCCTGCCATTTGCACCTGGAACCCCCTCCACTCCCCATCGCAACACACGTGTGTGTGCCTGCTAAGTCGCTTCAGTCGTGTCTGACTCTGTGTGACCCGATGGGCAGCCCGCCAGGCTCCTCTGCCCCTGGGACTCTCCAGGCAAGAATACTGGAGGAGGTTGCCGGTGCTCCTCCAGGGGAGTCTTCCTGACCCAGAGATTGAACCCGCATCTCTTATTCTTTAGCACTAGCACCACCTGGCAAGCCTCTCCGTCACAACACACATCACACTTGGTCTTGTCATTTATGAGGTCGTCTTGTCTTTCTCCACTGCTAGACTGTGTGCCCAGGAAGATGAAGACGGTCTTTATTCCACATTAATAGCTGCTGTAGCCAAGGACCCAGCACACTTTCTAGCCATATTAGGCTCTCAGTAAACGTTTGTTGAATTACAAACTCTGGTGTGAGTCTTAGAGGATTCTTAGGGCCCAAGACGATAGTTCTAGATCTTTCCTTTTGCAGTCAATTCTACCTGTTGAGGCGGGTGACTTCTTCCCACCCTGACACATAATGCCAGGTGAGGGCATTGGTCCATTTTTACGTGGATGCACAACATATCTGAGCAAGGGCAATCAGCATAGAGTCACCCAAAGGGAATGCTTTCAGTAGAGTCTTGCCTTGTAACATAGACAATTGGGATAATAATCCATATAACGCAAATGTAATATTTTTCTCTAATATAAATTTTTTTTTTTTTTTTTTACCTCCAAAGGGCAATTGCATTATCCATAACGTTACTTCAACCCCTGGCTTCACACCAGGTGATGCTGCCTGGACCTTTACCAGCCCTTTCTGAATGGATCCAGTGACTGACTTTGAGGCAGTTACTCGGTAACTTCTTACCTATCTTCTGTGCTGCCTAGTCTCAGAAATTCTTTTTTAAAAAAATTATTTATTTATTCTATTTTTGACTGCACTGGGTCTTTATTGCTGCACGTGGGCTTTCTCTCATTGTGGCAAACAGGGACCACTCTTCATTGTGGTGCCCAGGCTTCTCACGCTGGTGGCTTCTGTTTTGCAGAGCACAAGCTCATGGTGTATAGAGCTCAGTAGTTGTGGCACACGGGTTTAGCTACTCTGCAGCACGTGGATCGTCCTGGACTAGGGATCAAACTCGTGTCCCTTGTGTTGACATGTGGAGTCTTAACCACTGAGCCACCAGGGAAGTCCCAGAAATTCACTGTCTGTTAGAGTTGAGGCACCGTGTTCTCTCTTCTTGACCTCTGCAGTCTCACTGGGAAGAGACGTCGTTGCTGTTCAGTTGCCAAGTCATGTTCATGAACCCATGGACTGCAGCCTGCCAGGCTTCCCTGTCCCCCACCATCTTCCGGAGTTTGCCCAAGTTCATGTCCTTGTCCTAAAGACTGAAGGAAGAAGGAGAAGAGGGTGACGGGGGATGAGATGTTTGGATGGCATCACCAATTCAACGGGAAGAGGAGAAGGGGCATCCACTGAAAGTCAAGGAAGTAAGCAGAGGGAAGAGAGGGATGGAGGCTTCCTATAAAAGGAGGAGAGGGACTTTACTGTGACAAGTTACACTGCATAAAAATGATGCAAATGTGCATGATAGCTTTCTTTCTCATCGCCTTCTGACACTTGGGAGTTTCCTTTTACATAGCCAATCATCTCTCCTAACCGAGACGTTACAAGTGAAGCAGAGAGAAAATAGCAAGTGCATAAGTGAGAGTTTCTGAGTTTGACAAGCCAAGGCAAAGTTAAAACAATGATGACTGGTGATTATGTAACAGTCTTCAAAGTTGGCATGTGAATTTTATGGTGCTTTCGTTAATGAGATGTTTGAGTGGAGAAACAATAGCTTTCAAGTTAAGTTCAACCAAAGACTCAAAATACCTTTATAGCTTTTTGTTTTTCTCTTGTCTTCTCGAGACAGGCAAAGAGAAATCTGTTTCTTGTGGCAGTGCCTATGACAACAAACTCATTTCACTTTCTTACTTCTATGTACATGATAGACAACCCTGAGGGACTTTTGATATCTTTTCTACTTACATAATTAAGCTTCTGAAGGCTTCCTCCCACTCCTGAAATGATTTGAACTCATGCTTAGGATGTAAGGGCGAGAGTGTGGGTGGGGACTGGACATAGTTAATAAACCAGAGATCGAGAAAGTATCATGTTGTCTTAATCTTGTATATCCAATCATCCGTCTTCATGGACAGTAACTCTAGTCTTTGATGGGAGAAATTGTGGATTCAGGAGGATGAATTCCAAGGGAAGCAAGAGAAGGTGAAGTTCTAAATGCAGAGGTATTTTTTTTAGTGCTTGTTATAGTCAGGGCAAGACTGGTGACACTGGGAAGGAAGTAAAAAGATGTAAAAGGCACCTTGCTCTTCTTGTCGGCTGACACATTAGCGTGGGTACCGGTGTGAGTATAACTCAAGGCAGAATCTTGCCCTTATCAGTTCAGTTCAGTTCAGTCACTCAGTCGTGTACGACTCTTTGCGACCCCATGAATCATAGCACACCAGGCCTCCCTGTCCATCACCAACTCCCAGTGTTCACTCAAACTCGTGTCCATAGAGTCGGTGACTGTCTTAAAGTTAATTTCAGTCTCGGACACCCAAACCCAGCAGGAGAATCTCAGGGGAAACCCATTTAGGAAAAGTCCCATGCAATGAGCCTATACCTTTTAATTTTTATAACAACAAAAAAAATAGGTCAACTATCTTCATAGCTGAAAAGCTATTATTTTCAATAATATTCTTACTACCATATTGTCTAGGGGGACTTATTTTCTATCTTAAATACTTTGATTAGTCGAGATATTTTAGGATTCTAGACTTTTGTGTGTGTGTGTGTGTGTGTGTGTGTGTGTTTTCAATTAAGTGTTTGTGTGTTAGTCACTCAGTCATGTCTGACTTTTTTGTGACCCCATGGACTGTAGCCCATCAGGCTTCTCAGTCCATGGGATTCTCCAGACAAGAATGCTGGAGTGGGTTGTCATTTCCTTCTACTATTAAGTGTTTAAAAGATCCTAAATAATGAGGATATTTTCTAGCACTTCTTCTCATTGGTCTGTGGAGACTCTGTCTCTACAGTTCTTAAAGCAATGACTTCTGAACTTGAATGACCAGTATAACTGGGTGGGTGACTTTATAAAAATATAGATTTGCAAGCCCAGCCCAGGTCTATCAAGTAAGGATCTCTCTAAGGAGTCAAGCTCAGGTATGTATGTTTTTACAAATCTTCTCAGATAGTTCTCATAATTAACTGGCTTAAAGTCTGTATTATACTCTATTACAGAATCTCTTGTGCAGTATTTCCAAAGCTGGAAATGTATGAGGGATAAGCATGTTCTTTATGATGCTGGTTAGATAGTTCTGGGTTTGAATAGCAGTTTCCCCACATTTGAGCTGCAGCATGACTTTTAGACTATTTCTTACAGCCTCATCTCTAAGATGGAGTTAATACTACTAGGTAAGGAATGGAATGGCTGTGGAGCTCAGTTGTTAAAACGAATGCAGTCCCATCACATCAAAGAATAGGACACTTAATAAAAGTTATTATAAATAGTGTTCGAACGAATGTTTGTGTTCATGTTCTATATTTGCATTGTGTAGTCTAAAATTTTTTATTAAATGTCAATCTCTTACAAGCATAGCATATTCAAAATTTTCTGTAAATTACTTTTAAAGAAATCTAACTGAAGGATAATTGCTTTACAATGTTGCGTTAACTTCTGCTGTACAACAGTGTGAATCAGCCGTAAGTATACATATGTCCCCTTCCTCTTGAGCCTCCGTCCCACGCAGCCTGCATCCCACCCCTCTAGGCCATCACAGAGCCCCAGGCTGGGCTCTGTGTGTTACACAGCAGCTTCCACTAGCTATCTACTAGTTTATACATGGTGTATATTCACGCATACATATGAAATCTAGAAAAATGGTACTGTAAATAACATTGAAGGGTGGGTGTTACATCATTCTCCATCATTTTTCATGATGGTGACCTTGAGGATATCATGGCACATACCGACTGCTCCACAAAGCAATCAGATCCATCTACTGAAAAGTCTCCACATCTACACAAATATTATTTCAGACCTCGCAAGTGTTGGGCAGTGATGAAAGTTAAAGAGAACCTCACAGAAGTCTGTTCCCACCCTTCAGGGATGGCTTCTGAAGGATATGTAGGTATACCCACTGAGCCTGCCTCAGTTTGTAAGGTAGAAAAATTGGCTAAAAGAATCAGCTAGGAAACTAAGGAGGCAAAGCGCTCTGATATTAGAGGAGTAATGAAGAGACAAACACTTAGGGAGCATTTGTTTCAGTGCAAGGTCACTGTTCATTAATACTCGTACAGATAGCTTATTAACCACCCAGAAAATTCACTTCAAGTTTTCAAGCTACATAATACTCAAAATCACTAGCTGAATATAGATTAGGAGATGCAGGCTTGCTGCACAGAGAGCTCAGACAGCTCTGTAAACCATAAGCTTCATCGATTCTGAAAGCAGAGATTATCCCATGTAAGATTTATCCCACCCTCCTGCCCTCCACCCACACCCCAGGACATGAGACTTCTTTCTCCAGCCTATTATGGAAGGCATGGATGAGGGATTGTGCACTCTGAAAGGAGCTCTGCCTCAGGGGTGGTGGATGGATGGTGGTGGATGGTGGATCTGCTGGGTGGAGGATGAAGAAAAATGCCACCCTCTGCAGCAGGAACCTTCACTCTGGGACCCATTGAACAGCAGTGACCTTGGGGCTTGGCCAGCCTTCCAGGTCTGCTCCTTTAGGCTTCTTTTCACCCCTTGTAGAGCCCAGTGTGACATCTCCTTGCTGCCTCGTAGCACTACATGGAATGAATGAATGGAGTCACTCATTCTAAGGTGAACTTTTTTAAAATTTATTTATTTTTTTAAAATTTAAGTTACCTGCATCTCACCCCTAACTCATTATCTCATGGGGTGTGTGTTTTGTGCTGGCAGTTGCTGCTCAAGTTAGGGGCAATCCCCACTGGTCATGAGTCTCCTGGCCTCTAGTTTCTGCCCTGACCCAGGCCTCTCCTGATCCATGACTTTGCCCCGCACTCACATATGGCCCCTGGGAGCACATGGGGTGTTCCGAATGCTGGACTGTGCAGAATCAGGAGTGCCAGCCCCATCCATCCACCTAGACAGCTGCCCTAGTCATTTCCACTTCTACTCCTGTGCCATTGGGACCGTAGTCCCCTGGGCTCATAAGCAACTCAGGACTTCTCTCGGCAGCTTTCAAGTTTCCAGAGATGTGGCGAGCAGCACTTTTAAAGGGGAGTCTTCACTGCGTTCCTTCTGCTGAGGTTCAGTTTCGAGTTTGGGATGGTGGAATGTAAGACCATTCTGATTCTCTTCTCCTTTCTCGTTTTCTCTTCTCTTCTTTCTTTCTCCCTGTCTCTCTACAGCAACTCAGCTTGTTCCCAAGACTCTTGCGGGGTTCTCCCCCTGTTTTCAGCCTGGCAAGAGACATGGGGAAAGGGCTGTCCGGAAGGAACCTGGATGACTGTGTAGGTTGCTAGGGCTGCTGGAGCGAAGTACCACAGGCTAAGAGGCTTAAATAATAGAGATGTGTGGTCACACAATTCTAGAGGCAGAAGTCTGAAATTGAGGTGTTGGCTGGGCTGATACCCTTTGAGGGATGAGAGGGAGAATCTACCCCAGGCCTCTTTCCTTGGCTTACAGATGGCCATTTTCTCCCTGTAACTTCATATCATCTTCCCTCTGGTGTGTGTCAGTTCAGTTCAGTCGCTCAGTCGTGTCCAACTCTCCGCGACCCCATGAATCACAGTACGCCAGGCCTCCCTGTCCATCACCAACTCCCGGAGTTCACTCAAACTCATGTCCATCGAGTCGGTGATGCCATCCAGCCATCTCATTCTCCATCGTCCCCTTCTCCTCCCACCCCCAACCCTTCCCAGCATTAGAGTCTTTTCCAGTGAGTCAACTCGTCGCATGAGGTGGCCAAAGTATTGCAGTTTCAGCCTTAGCATCAGTCCTTCCAATGAACACCCAGGATCATCTCCCTTAGAATGGACTGGTTGGATCTCCTTGTGGTACAAGGGACTCTCAAGAGTCTTCTCCAACACCACAGTTCAAAAGCATCAATTCTTCGGTGATCAGCTTTCTTCACAGTCCAACTCTCACATCCATACATGACCACGGGAGAAACCATAGCCTTGACTAGACGGACCTTTGTTGGCAAAGTAATGTCTCTGCTTTTTAATATATTATCAAGGTTGATCATAACTTTCCTTCCAAGGAATAAGCGTCTTTTAATTTCATTGCTGCAATCAGCATCTGCAGTGATTTTGGAGCCCCAAAAAATAAAGTCTGACACTGTTTCCACTGTTTTCCCATCTATTTCCCATGAAGTGATGGGACCAGATGCCATGATCTTTGTTTTCTGAATGTTGAGCTTCAAGCCAACCTTTTCACTCTCCTCTTTTACTTTCATCAAGAGGCTTTTGAGTTCCTCTTCACTTTCTGCCATAAGGTTAGTGTCATCTGCATATCTGAGATTATTGATATCTCTCCCAGCAATCTTGATTCCAGCTTCTGCTTCTTCCAGCCCAGCATTCCTCATGATGTACTCTGCATATAAGTTAAATAAGCAAGGTGACAATATACAGCCTGTGTGTCTGTGTCCCAATTTCCTCTTCTTATTGGGATGCCTGTCCTATTGGATTGAGGCCCACCCAAATGACCTCATTCCAACTTGATTACCTCTGTAAAGACCCAGTCTCCAGATAAGTTCACATTCTGAGATTCTAGGGATTAAGGTGTCAACAAATGAATTCAACCCAAAACAATTACCAAGGAGGGAAAATACATTGATAATCTTTTCAAAATATTCCTGTTACCCCCACCACTTTATATCAGTGCACTAGATGGAGTGAGAAGGCTGTCTGTGCTCTGTGGATGACTCTTTTTTTATGGCTTTAAATGAACTTGCAAGTTGCTTTATAGTTTCTTTCATTGTCAAGGTGTATTTTACAGTAATAATCAGTAAAATTTTGTACTGGGATATCAACAGAAGTGGCAGATCTTGGACTGTAGAGATTCCTGCTTTTAGAGGATAAGGAAAAGGGAATAAAAGAGAAGCAGATTTTACTTTTCCTTGGAAGCCCTTCAGTTCAGTTCAGTTCAGTTCAGTCGCTCAGTCGTCTCCGACTCTCCGCGACCCCGTGAATCACAGCATGCCAGGCCTCCCTGTCCATCACCAACTCCCGGAGTTCACTCAAACTCATGTCCATCGAGTCGGTGATGCCATCCAGCCATCTCATTCTCGGTCGTCCCCTTCTCCTCCTGCCCCCAACCCTTCCCAGCATCAGAGTCTTTTCCAGTGAGTCAACTCGTCTCATGAGGTGGCCAAAGTATTGCAGTTTCAGCCTTAGCATCAGTCCTTCCAATGAACACCCAGGATCGATCTCCCTTAGAATGGACTGGTTGGATCTCCTTGTGGTATAAGGGACTCTCAAGAGTCTTCTCCAACACCACAGTTCAAAAGCATCAATTCTTCGGCGATCAGCTTTCTTCACAGTCCAACTGTCACATCCATACATGACCACGGGAAAAACCATAGCCTTGACTAGATGGACCTTGGTTAGCAAAGTAATGTCTCTGCTTTTTAATATACTATCTAGGTTGGTCATAACTTTCCTTCCAAGGAGTAAGCGTCTTTGGCATCATATAAAAACCTACTCCATCTTGGTATGAGACTAGATATGTCAAAAAGACCGTTTTGACAGCATTTCCAGGTCCAGTTAAATATGGAAACTGAGGGAGAAGGGAGAGTCAGGGATGGCACCTGGGATTTCCATTTGAGTAAGTGGAACAGGGCTGGAGTGTTGAAGGAGGAAGAGGCTATGGGCTCGCTTTGCACACGTGTTGGGTCTTCAATGCCTGAGGAGCGTTCAAGGAAACGATGCCCTATGGGATAATCCATGGCTCTGTGCTTTAAACACAGCATGTTTAGTGCTTAACTGACAGTGCAAGCAGACATTATGACCTCCATTTTATAGATAAGGAACTGAAATTCCCAGCAGTTAAGTACTCCACTCAAGGTCAATGTAAGAACTATTCAGTTCCAAGTAGACAGACCAAAAATGGTTCCAGTCACTTTCTCAAAGATGCAAGACAAACACAGCCTGGGGACCACTGCTTGGCTCTCAGGACACACATTCTCTGCTTTGACTTGCTTCCTTTCAGATCTGGAACCTCTGCACATTATGCCTTTAACATGGTGTGAATATTTGAAATAACACAGGAGCCCGGGGGCGCTACTTGTTAGTCATCCATTAGGAAATACACTCATCATTTAACACAAACTTAGATGTATTCTAAATGGCCATAATAATTAGGTTAGAATTCACCAGAATCTTGGGGAACTCTCCGCTTCAAGAGTGTTTCATTTGGCAAGGTTTGTTAAAATTCTTTTAAAGTTAAAATTTGTTCCTATTTTCTGCTTGGAAGATAATCCACATATTACATGGCAAAAATGATATAATGTCAATTTTGTATAATTGTATAATTAAATTATAAAAGAGCAAAGACAAATCTAGTGGCTTCTAACTCAAGCAGTTTCAAGCCGAGACAAGAAATGTTGTGGGCCATTATGGTGGCTCAGATGGTAAAACATCTGCCTACAATGCGGGAGGCCCAGGTTCGATCCCTAGTTCGGGAAGATCTCTTGGAGAAGGAAATGGCAACCCACTCCAGTACTCTTGCCTTAAAAATTCCATGGACAGAGGAGCCTAGTGGGCTACAGTTCATGGGGTCGCAAAAAGTAGGACAGGACTGAGCGACTTTATGCTCGCCTAGCTCCTAATGGACATTAGGACTCTGGCCGTCGTTTTGTAAAAGTGCAAACTGGTAAGATGCTGAGACTTAAACAATGGTTCAGTTATCTGCAGTCTGTGTCCAGAGGCATTGTTTACAATGAATTACTTGATACAGGAATTCTAGGGGATGCTGAGACTCACCAGCTGCTTGTTGATGGAACCCAAGCTCCTTGCCCTCTGAGGATGGGATACAAAATACGGTCAAGAGCTGACTCTAGATTTTGGCTGGAGCATTAATTTAGGAGATTGGTACCACAATCTGGATGTTCCTTTATAGCAATAAGCCTGAAAGAAAGAAAGGAATGAGAATAGACTATTACAATGTTTTCTACTTGAGGAAGTAAGGCAGTGAAACGCTTTCCCTGCAAACACAGATGTACGTGAATGAGTGCAAAAGGCAGAGAAACAAAGAGATGGAATGACATTCTATCTGCAGCTGAAAGTGAGCAAAACTCCAAATGGAGATTATTTGCTTCTAATGTGAGTCAGAGTTGAGTATTTTTTTTTAAATAGTTGGTTCTACAATGTATTTTGTTTCCAGAAAGTCTACCCTAAAAATTCTTCCAATAACCATATCCATGACCTTCGGCATATTTCTTAACTTTTCTGGGCCTGAATTTTCTCAACTTGTAAAATGGAAATATTGTTTATACCTACTTCAACGTTCTGTGAACATTAAATCCAATTATATTGGTAAGGTGCTTAGCTGAACATCTGGCCCATGGCACACACTCAGTCAGCATAAGCAATTAATATTCTTATCATTTGGACAATGTAGTAAAATTCAGCAGACATTGCCTTCTGCCCTGCCTTCTACTGGAAAGTCAGTGGTAGCTCCTGGGGTCTGGCTTACCCAGGAGTCCTACTTCATGAATAAATTTTTCCACTCAATCATTATATATTATAAACTTAAAAGTTGTTAATAAAATAGATCTTAAATGTTATCACCGCTTGCATGAATGCATGCACACACACGCATACATAGTAAGTATATGAGGTGATGGAGGTGTTGTCTAACCTTATTGTGGTGATCATTTTGCAGTATAAATGTGTATCTAATCATCACATTGTACACTTTAAACTTACACATTTTATATGTCAGTAATATCTCCGTAAAGCTGAGGGAATGAAACAAAAACAGGATGATGAAGCGTGCTTTTCTGGATTTGCATCTCAGCTGCACCATTTACTACCTGTGTGTCTTTGAGTAACATTCTTAACCTCTTTAAACTCAATGATCTCATCTGTGAAATGGGGATAATGTTAGTACTGACCCTGTGGGATTGTTGTAAGAATTAAGTCATATAATATATGTAAATTATTTAACTGATTCATATTGAGGGCTCAATAATGTTGGCTGCTGTTCTATCTATTTTGCTGTATAGATGCAACACAGAAGAGAGGCCACACTCCTTGGGCATGCGAGACAAAAATAAGAGAAAAATTACATTCTGACTCTCCATTGACAGCAAATACTCCCGTGGTGAATGTCCCAGTAAGGCTAAGTTCCATAATATGCCAAACAAGTGACTGGATAATGCTTTCAGTGATAGGATTTAGATAAACAGGAGAATGAAGGAGACAGCTCCATTGGAGATTGTCTCACAGACATAGAGGCATGGATTCTACCAGAAGATGCATGCCCATCACAACAGCAATCTTCAGACCATTTCCTTAGAACATAATAAACTGGACCATAGACTGAAGCCACCAAATCAACTTTTGCTTATTTTGTAAAGTAACCATTTTTTGCTAAAATGTCCATGGACCAAATTAAGTCCATGGTTAAAATTTTCTCAGCTTACACGTTTTTTTTATGCCAGTTTTAAATTTTTTAAAATAAAGACTGGTCCCCAGGGCTCTGTTAACAAATCCTAGCATGTAATGAAACCAAACGATGCTTAACCAATGAATTTTCAACAGAAAATTGTGCAAACTGTAGCAGATCCTGTTATTTGGCTGGCAAAATTGTGCTGCTTTTTTATTGTCTTTCATGAAAGACAAATTAAAAGACAATTGCTCCTTGGAAGAAAAGCTATGACAAACCTAGGCAGCATATTAAAAAGCAGAGGCATCACTTTGCCAACAAAAGTCCATATAGACAAAGCTATGGTTTTTTCAGTAGTCATGTATGGATGTGAGAGTTGGATCATAAAGAAGGCTGAGCACCAAAGAACTGATTCTTTCAAACTGTGGTGTTGGAGAATACTCTTGAGAGTCCCTTGGACAGCAAGGTGACCAAACTACTCCATCCTAAAGGAAATCAGTCCTGAATATTCATTTGAAGGACTGATGCTGAAACTCCAATACTTTGGCCCCCTGATGCAAAGAACTGACTCATTGGAAAAGACCCTGATGCTAGAAAAGATTGAAGGCAGAAGGAGAAGGGGATGACAAAGGATGAGATGGTTGCATGGCATCACCAACTCGATGGACATGCGTTTGAGCAAACTCTGGGAGTTGATGATGGACAGGGAGGCCTGGCATGCTGCAGTTCAAGAGTCAGACACAACTTAGAGATTAAACAACAGTGAAAGACAATAGAACACTAAATGTTTATATCAACTTCCCCCTGACAAAGTCTTATAAGTGAAATTGCACCAGGGATTTTCTGAGAAAGCTGTTGCTTTCCTGCTGTGGATAGACAGGGCTGGTGAAAAATACACTATCCTCTTCCTACTACCTTGAATTCAGACATGCTGCCTGGAGCTGGAGCTGTAATCTTGGCACCAGGAAGGAAAGACCAAGAGAAGTACAGAGTTACTGGCACTGGCATCAGAGATCCACCAAAATAATGTCATCATCCAACAGGTTTGAGAAAAAACAAAACACCATCTTTCTTGTTACTTATGTTTAGTATCATTTGAGGTGTTATGTTTTGAGATAGACAACTTTTATACCATTTAAGATTTCCCTTATGCACTAAACAGTGAGTCAGGGACTTGGAGTCTTTTATATAAATTATCTGTGTGACCTTGGCTAAGTTACTTAACTTCTATTTTCTCATTTATAAGAAAACCATTATACCAAGCTAACTTATAGGGATATCATGAGCTCTAGTAAATAAGTCGAAAGTGCTTCATAAATGCTTAACGATGATAACGATCAGGCAAGCAGAACCACTTTTGTAGGACACAGAAATGAGCTCCCCTGAAGAAGGTAACAACAAAACAGACAGGAAATAGTATTCCTTTCAGGGAGAGAGTATGCATCTTTAGAAAGGTGATCATTTAAACCCTGAGCATCTAATTGAAGACTAAATGGAGAAGATGATGGTGTCATGATTGGGTTTATTCAGAGCGCAATTGAAGACTCATCTGCAAAAGATGAGACTCATTTTATTCTCTCTTCAAATTGTACAGCCCAGGGAGTCATGGCCAGCGGAATGTGAACTTATTTATCTCCGCAATACAGCTCACCTTTTAACCTTCTTCTTCAAATTTTGCTAACCTTCTTTTTTTTTTTTTTCTACAATAAGAAAAAGAAATGAGAGGTAAGGAGGTAGAGATAGGATGAATGCATTAAAAAAACCCTGTAATTTCAGAAAGCATTTAAATTATGTCCTAAATCAGTTTCAAAAGGTAGTTATGCCTGCTGAGAGTCTGTTTTGTTTTTGATATGAATGCTTAGGCGTGGGATGGTGGATTATCCAGCAGGGGCTTTGCCATGTAAACTCTCTAGAAAGTTGTCAACAGCCTGTTCTTCAGTGGTGAGACTTGGATGAATTTAGGTAAAAGTTTCAAATCCTCTAATTTCCTTTGCCGTTTTTTTTCCTTGTTCTTGTTAGCAGTAATCTTTTTTCTCCTATGATAACCTTTTACCGATTTTAACATCTATTCCTGAGCAGAGAAGCCAAGGTATATGTTTCCATGAATCCTCAGAATGTTCTGCCCATATTACTTGCATTTCAGTGTCTTTGGGGCTGGATATTTCAGTTGAATAGACATGAACCTAATGAAGCTGAGTGTATGGTTCGATCCTAGTTAATGAAGTAGCTGGATTTTCACCGAGAAGAATTCCACTCATTAGATGAGCGTTGTGGTTTCAATTTGCTAGGATGTTCTGTTGATTCCCAAGAGTGAGTGAGTGTGTTTCCATCACTGAGGAGACAACTCACAGCAACGACTTCTACTGAAGGAAGGAAAGGATTAGTGTCGACAATATCACTGTTAATTAGAGAAGAGTGAGCATGAGAAGTGAAGAAAACCAGAGTCTGGGCTTTAGTCCATCTCACCAAGCTTCCATCTGGACCTTCTCTTCATTTCTGACTTGGGAGGCAGTCTGGATTGACTTAGACTAATCATTTCTCTGGGACTCACTGTATCCAGTACCCTGAAAAGGACAGTCGCTGTGATGAATTCAGGTTGGTTTGAAAGCAGATTATTCCTCTGGTGGGTGCTCTCGCTTCCCCCACCCCATCCCCATCTTTTTTAAGCCCAGGCAGTGTTGAAGGGGTCTGCTGACCCCATAGTCGGAATTCCCTGCATTTCAGCTGACTTACCCCTACTTTACTCCTTTCTCTCTGGATATAGAAAAGTCTCTTTTCTTTCTTTAAAAATATATATATATATTTTGATGTGGACCATTTTTTAAGTCATTATTGAATTTATTACAATATTATTTCTGTTTAATATTTTGGATTTGGGGCCAAAACATCGTGGATCTTAGCTCCCGGACCAGGGATCAAACCAGCATCTTCTGCATTAGAAGGCAAAGTTTTAACAAGTGGACCTCCAGGGAAATCCCCAAAGGTCTTTTTCCTTTTCATTGACAACATATGACAGTCTTCTCACTATTAGTGACCCGAAGCTTCCTGGCCCATCAGAATAAGTCACCTGAGGAGGAATGTGGGCCTCTCTAACAGTCTCAGACATACCTTTAGCAGACACGCTAGTAGGTATGTATATTATAAAGAATTGTCTTCCAGCAACATATGGCAAACTTTCCCTCACTTCTACTTTTTTATGCCATTAAAAATTGTTAAAATGTTATATAAAATACAGATAGGACCCGTCCAACTTATGATTTTTCCACCTTATGACAGTATGAAAATGATGTGCGTTCAGTAGAAACCAAACTTTGAATTTCGATCCTTCCCCAGTGCAGTGGTAAGTGATCTGAGACTTATTCATGGTGCTGGGAAGCGGTAACCTCTCCTGGTCAGCCACACGATCTTGACGGTGAACAGCTGACACAATTACCACCATTCTGCACCCATACAGCCAATTCTGTCTTCCACTTTTAGTGCAGCATTCAATAAAGTATGTGAGACATTCACCACTTTCTTATAAGAACTTGGTGTTAGATATTTTTGCCAACTGTAGGCTAATGTAAGTGTTCTGAGCGTGTTTAGAAGGCAAGGCTATGATATCTGGGAGATTAGATGTATTCAGTGCATTTTCAGTTTATGATTATTTCAGTTTAGTACAGATTATTGAGATGTGGCTTCCCTGGTGGCTCAGATGGTAAAGAACATGCTAAAAAGGCAGGAGACCTGGGTTTGATCCCTGGGTCAGGAAGATCCCCTGGAGAAGGAAACGGCAACCCACTCCACTATTCTTGCCTGGAGAATCTCATGGATGGGGGAGCCTGGTGGGCTACTGTCCATGGGGTCAGAAAGAGTTGGACACGACTCGGTGTAAAAAAAGAAGAACCATATTGTGGGTCGAGGAAGACTTGTATTTGTTTACTGTTTATTTCTGTTTACTGTACTGCTAGTTCTTTAAGTACATGAAGTAGCTTTGACTGTTCAGACTATCCCTTTTCCTAGCTAAAACATGGATACACGCACTCACACTTTTTCTTCTAACATTCATTTTTTCTTTAAATTAGCTTCTTAAGTGGGAACAAGTGTTTAGAAATATTCAGTGTATTGTTTGTTATATTTTCACTAAAATAGTTTTCTTGCTTATGTGAGTTCTTAAAAGTGCAAGGGTAATAGATGTCAACATGTTTCATGCTAACAGTTCAGTGCTTCAGAAAGTGATGGTGTGCTTCTGTAAAGTCTTTAGACTCACACCTTAATGAGTTTCTTATTCTAATGAATCTGATTTTTGTAAAACATTATGCATCTTGAATGACATATTTAATACCTATCCTTTAAAAAGTTATTGGCAAGATTGTAAGTATAAGTATTAAAGGTCTTTCCTCACCTACTAGAAAAAATAAAAAGGTGATGGAAGAACTGCATCAATTATCATGGAAAGAGGAGCAGATAATGTCCTTTTGCAAGAAACATTCTTAAAAGATAATGAACATGAAAAATTAATTAGATTTCAAGTTGGAAATATCTCTCCCTACTTGATGAATTTGATTATGCTGCTATTGCTACCTTAATGTATAAAAGGAAAAATGTCAAAATTAATAAGATAGTCAGGAATAAAGGGAGTGGAATGGTTATCTTTGCAGGGGCTAAGTACTCCCTAGAAATAATAGCTAATTGGTAGAAAGCTAACTTCGGAAAAGAATCAGGCGACATTGTTTCAGACATCTTAAATTGGCATGGTTTCCAAAAACGATCTAGTTTGCAGAGATTTAAATGCATTGTAATGGAAATTGGATATCTCTGGACTGAGAAATTAGTATTTGTGTCTGGCTTGTAACTTATAAACATGTAGTTGAAAGATTTTTATTTCTTGAGAGGAAATGAGCCAGACATTCAGGATTTTCATGCTTTTCATATTCCAAGTTGTTCTTTCATAAAATTAAAAAAAATTTTTTTTGGAGTTCAAAAAAGATTTTTCAGGGGCAGATGTGTGAAGAAAACTAAATGAGAGTTTTTATTTTAACCTCCCACGTTTTACTCCTCAGTGATTCTTTGAAACCCATTTATGTCTGGTGATAAATAAAAGCTGGAAAGCTGTCATCTTGCAGCTTAATTAAAAAGTTTACAAAAAATATTTGATACCTTACTTGGAAGAGTCTAGACCAAATGGCCTCTTGAGGCCCCTTCCAATTTTCGGTTGTTTTTCTATAAATACTTTGATTCCAGGACTAATATCCAAATGATTTAAACAATTTCACTGGCTTTCAACAGCCATGAACACTGACATGGAGTTGTCGTTTTTTATTACATGTCAAAAACACAATGGATGGTATATTGGTGATGTTTCTCAGATTATGTCCTGGACATAGGAGTTTGTTTTTTTTTTAATTGAAGAATAATTGCTTTACAATATTGGTTTGATTTCTGCTGTACATCAACATGAATTTGCCATAGTTGTACAGATGTCTCCTACCTCTTAAACCTCCCTCCCACCTGCCATGCTTTCCCACCTCTCTGGGTTGTTCCAGAGCCCTGAGTCATACAGCAAATTTCCATCGGCTGCGTGGTTTACATATGGTGGTATAGATGCTTGGGCTTCCCAGGTGGCACCAGTGGTGAAGAACCTGCCTGGCAGTGCAGGAGACATAAGAGACCTGGGTTCACTCCCTGGGTAGGGAAGATCCTTGGAGGAGGGCATGGCAATTCACTCCAGTATTCTTGCCTGGAGAAACCCATGGACAGAGGAGCCTGGTGGACTGCAGTGTGCGGAGTCGCAGAGTCAGACAGTCCTGCGGTGACTTAGCACACACGTGGTATATATGCTTCCATGCTGCCCGCCACTCTCCGTTCGTCTCAGCCTCTCTTCACCCCGTGCCCCTGTTCTCGTCCACAGGCCTGTTATCTATGTCTGCATCTCCACGGCTGCCCTGCAAATTGGACATAAGTGTTTAGTTAATCGAGGCAAAAAGGGTCTACATCAAAATTAATTTTCAAAATATTGCGAAACATTGTTAAAGAATATAGGTTTGTCTGGATCCAACTGCTCACATAGAACCAAGTGAAATATCTGATTGAGTAGCAAGCAACATCATATTAGAAACCAGTATCCTTCTGAATTTAGAGGAAACACAGTCTCACATAATCTGAAACACCATAAACCCAGACTACTTATTTTAAAAAATGAAACAAAACAAGTCTCAAAGATGAATTCAGTTCAGAAGATCCATGAGACTACTGAGTGCCATGACCACAGGTCTCCCAGCTGGGAAAATGTCTGCCCCCAAACGTCCCTCATGATGGCAGCTCCCACGTTTCTCACACTGCTGCCAGGCTAACTGGAATCTGTGACTCTGTGCTGGGAGTTTCATCTGGATTTTATTTATTATTAGATCAGTTTTATTGCATTTTTAGATTATGAGCTTATTATTTATTTTTCGAATAAAATAGTGCATGCTTATGTTGACTATAGGCAAAAAAGTCAAATGGTCTGTAATGGGATGTATAATAGCATGGCTGAAAGAATACAACTTTTTTGTTCTCTCATGTAACACAACTGTGGTGACTGTTTCTGGCTGTTCAGTGCCTCTGTTCCACATACTTTTTCAGAGATATGGCCTGACGTGTCTGCCATCTACATTACATGCTTTCTAAGTTGGCTGTGATCACCAGGCAGGAGAGAGAAGAAAGAAATCTAAGGTCATACCGGGTGGAAGTTGAATGTTACTTCTGCTCACATTCTACCTAAGAGAACTTCAGTTCAGTTCAGTCGCTCAGTCGTGTCCGACTCTCCGCGACCCCATGAATCACAGCATGCCAGGCCTCCCTGTCCATCACCAACTCCCGGAGTACACTCAAACTCATGTCCACAGAGTCGGTGATGCCATCCAGCCATCTCATTCTCTGTCGTCCCCTTCTCCTCCCGCCCCCAACCTTTCCCAGCATCAGAGTCTTTTCCAGTGAGTCAACTCGTCGCATGAGGTGGCCAAAGTATTGCAGCTTCAGCTTTAGCATCAGTCCCTCCAATGAACATCCAGGATTGATCTCCTCTAGAATGGACTGGTTGGATCTCCTTGCAGTATAAGGGACTCTCAAGAGTCTTCTCCAGCACCACAGTTCAAAAGCATCGATTCTTCGGCGATCAGCTTTCTTCACAGTCCAACTCTCACATCCATACATGACCACGGGAAAAACCATTGCCTGGGAAAGGTTGGGGGCGGGAGGAGAAGGGGACGACGGAGAATGAGATGGCTGGCTGGCGTCACCGATTCTGTGGACATGAGTTTGAGTGTACTCCGGGAGTTGGTGTTGGACAGGGAGGCCTGGTGTGCTGTGATTCATGGGGTCGCGGAGAGTCGGACACGACTGAGCGACTGAACTGAACTGAACTGAACTGACTAGACGGACCTTGGTTGGCAAAGTAATGTCTCTGCTTTTTAAAATACTATCAAGGTTGGTCATAACTTTCCTTCCAAGGAATAAGCGTCTTTTAATTTCATGGCTGCAATCAGCATCTGCAGTGATTTTGGAGCCCAAAAAAATAAAGTCTGACACTGTTTCCACTGTTTTTCCATCTATTTCCCATGAAGAGAACTTAGGTACATGTTTACACGTAGTTGCAAGAGAGTTTGGCAAATGTGGTTTAGCTGTGGCTACGGACAGGAAATATGAAAACATTTTGATGGGCACCTAGGAGTTCTACGTATTGCTTGTTAAAAAATATGACTGAATAAAATACAAAGAGGAAATCAAGAATCACCCTAAATTGAACCACCTAAAACTAATTTGGTGAATATCATTCTGTACATCTTTTTCTGGACATGTACAATGTAGTCAGACAAATAGGTGAATGGATAAACAAAAAAAAATTTAAATAATGCAATCTTCCTGTGTATAAAATGCTACATATAATTTTATTTAAATGTATTTTCATTTTAGAAGAAAGAGAAGCTAAAGTGAAACTTAAGGAATTGCCAATGCTCCTAATCAATAAGAAATAATAAGTCTGATGTCAACCACTAATGGTAGGAAAGCTTTTGTAATATTGGAATCATAATCTTAAATTATGTATTTCAACTTTAAATAGTATTTGATAGGGGAAAAATGAAGTAATAAGGATTCTTCTTGTTTTCACTTTTCCATCGTTCCCTCTACCTCCTGATTTTTGTTTCAAATTACTTTTCTTTGTCAGCGTTGTAGCATTGCATTTTGTTCTGCAAATATGATTCCCTCTGTTAATCATTCTGAGTTCTCTATTTAAATGGAAGCAAGGCTCCGGACTAGTACTTTTACCATGACTTTTCCATTACTGAGTTTGCTTTTTAATTTATCACTTGGTTGGTTGGATTTTATTGTCATTTAGTTTTAAAATTTTTATTTACTTTATTTTTTAGCAAAGGGATTATAAATTCCTCCTTCTCGGAGTTCTTTCATGTTCGAGCATGCTGCCTACTGCTTTCATGCCTGAGTAGCTGGCCGGGTGTACTGCTCTTGGTTATACACGCTCCTTCTTCCTGTGGTACAGGCACTGTTTTGTCGACTTCTAGAATTAAATATTACTGTGAAAAAGAATGAAGACAGCCCGATTTCCCCCACTCTGGGTAGCTTTTTCTGCTTCATACCTGAATGATGTTTTTTTCTCTTTATCTTTGAAGTTCCATGACTTAATTGGGGTGTGTCTTGATATTGCTGATAACTGCCAATTAGTGTGTCCAGGCCGTATTCTATACACTTTGTGAGTGTTAATATATTACATATATAATCTTTTACAACAGAGATGAATAGCTGTGACAGAAACTGGCCTGCAAAGCTTAACATACTTACTACCAGACCTTTAACAGAAAAGTCTGAAGACCCCAACTCTGAGCGATTTATTTGATTTTTAATTATCAACACTTCTTTTTCTCCCTGTTTTAAATTTATTTACTGTGGTCCTTTTAATTTCATTTTGTGGTTGCTGTTTATCACTTTAGTTTGGGCTCTCATTTTACAAATGTTTTAATACTTTTAAAATAATGCCTTTTTCCAGCAGCTCCTGTTTTTAGTGCAATTTTTTTCCTTCGGGATTGCCAGTCTCACTTCTGATTTTGCCTTTGACTTTATAATCTCTTCTTCTTTCTGTCCTTTTGACTCTAGTATGCTTGCATTGTTACCAGCTCTTCCTGTCCACCCTACCTGCGTTTACCTGATGGGCTTTACCCAGATCTTTGATTTATCCATCATCTCCTTCCCAGAACCAGTTACCTTCCATCAGCTCCAGTTTGCTGCCTGTGTGTTGCTTTTCGGAGAAGGCAATGGCAAGCCACTCTACACAGGCTTTGCCGTCTGAGGATGCAGACAGGTAGAGAGTTCTTGTAGGACTAAGTGAAACCCCAAATGGGCTTTTAACTCTTTTTTTTAAGATTGCATTAAATTTTCTGCACAGAGTCCCCTCTCTGCAGAGCAGGACTCTTCCCATTGTGTGGGCTTCAATGTGTTTCTTGGAAACGATGATGCTCTGAAGTGGTTTCTCCATAACGTAGCTCGGTCCCCTAGTTGGGTGGTGGGGTTTCTTCTGTTGCCTGTTTTCTATCTGGAAGCTTCTCTGCACCCTGGAGGACACTAGCAGGACTCCTTCGAATGTTGCCAACTTACCTTTGTTCAAAACTTCTTGGAGGTACGCATGAGATGAAGAGTCCATGCTCAGCTAACACACCACAAACGGTGCTTTAATGATCAAGCAGTGTTCTGAAATCTAACCATGAATTTTCATTATAACTGCAAGCAAATGCCTCTGACCCGTAATTCTGAATTCTCTCTTTGGTTTGCAAACAATTTCCTCTAGAGTGCATTGCTTTCTACTTCACAGAGATCTTGGATATAAACATGGATCTAAGGAAAATGGAGCAAAACAAAAGACCCTCTTTGAAATGTATATCTCGTGGAGCATTTAAGACCGCCTGTTACCCTGTTTCAACCCTGTAGATGCTGGAGGAGACAGAGGGGTGGCTGCCCATCAAGAAATAACAAACACTGAAAAGTTTGCCAAGTCTCTTAGAAACTATCCCAGCTGCTCATTTCATTTTTAAAAAGTGCTGTTAAGTAGCAATTATGAAATTCCTGTTTCAGGGGTTACATATAGCTGCTCTTTCTGTTCCTCTGTCCCACGCCAAGGAGAAGAGGTTGCGTATTTAACAGATTCCACACTCGTCTCTCCCGCCTTGGGCTTGTCCCATCTATTAGCGTCAATACTGAAACTGGAATGAAACAGTAACGACTTTACCGTTGCACGCGTGCGCATGCTCAGTTGTGTCCAACTCTTTGTGACCCCCTGGACTGTGGCCTGCCAGGCGCTTCTGTCTATGGGATTCTCCAGGCAAGAACATTGGAGTGGGTTGCCATGTCCTCCTCGAGGGGAATCTTCTTGACCTGTGGATCGAATTTGAGTCTCCTGTGTCTCCTTCATTGGCGGGCGGATTCTTTACCACTGTGCCATCTGCTTATTCCCAAACTCCTTTTAATCAACTGTTTCCTGGGAGGAACTTGGAATATTAGGAGTGCTACTTTAAACAAAACCAGTTTTCAGTAGCTGTTACAGATGAATACTTGGGTCTTCTGAGTGGGTATTTGGAAATGGCAAATATGTGGCATGTGGGCAGTTGTCACCACTTCACTTCCTCCAGCTTGGTCCTGGGCCAACCAACTTTGGAATCCTTTCTCTCTTGGCACTCCAGGGAGCTGCTGCAAGTCCCCAAATGTTAGCATGTGACTTGAAACTCATTTGCCATCCTTGATTAGTGTAAATAATAAATTTTAAAAATTAGGAGAGACAAAATTAATATGAAAGCTCCCTTTCTCATTCAATTCTGAGAGTATTACAGAATCTTAGAATATCAGGGATTTCTCATCTTTTTAACAGTTTTTTTATTTTACCTTGGAGGTGATGGTTAATGACCAACATTGTGTTAGGTTCAGGTGTACAGCAAAGTGATTCAGTTATTCTTATACATGTAACTGTTCTTTTTCAAATTTGTCTCCCACTTAGGTTGTTACACAATATTGATCAGAGTTCCCTGTGCTTTATAGTACATCCTTGCTAACATTTGGCGACTTGCAGCAGCTCCCTGGAGTGCCAAGAGAGAAAGGATTCCAAGGTTGGTTGGCCCAGGACCAAGCTGGAGGAAGTGAAGTGAGGACAACTGCCCACGTGTCACATATTTGCCATTTCCAAATACACACTCAGAAGACCCAAGTCTTCATCTGTAACAGGTACTGATCAGTTGCTTTGTCATGTCCGACTCTCTGCAACCCCATGAACTGCAGCACGCCAGGCTTCCCTGTCCATCACCAGCTCCCAGAGCTTGCTCAAACTCATGTCCATTGAGTCGGTGATGCCATCCAACCATCTCATCCTCTGTCGTCCCCTTCTCCTCCTGCCTTCAATCTTTCCTAGCATCAGGGTCTTTTCAAATGAGTTGGTTCTTCCCATCAGGTGGCCAAAGTATTGGAGTTTCAGCTTCAGCATCAGTCCTTCCAATGAATATTCAGGACTGATCTCCTTTAGGATGGACTGGCTGGATCTCCTTGCAGTCCAAAGGACTCTCAAAAATCTTCCCCAACACCACAGTTGATTCTTTGGCTCTCAGCTTTCTTTATATTCCAACTCTCACATCCATATATGACTACTGGAAAAACCATAGCTTTGACTAGACGGACCTTTGTTGGCAAAGTAATGTTCCTGCTTTTTAATATGCTGTCTAGGCTGGTCATAACTTTTCTTCCAAGGAGCAAGTGTCTTTTAATTTCATGGCTGCAGTCACCATCTGCAGTGATTTTGGAGCCCAAAAATAAAGTCTCTCACTGTTTCCCCATCTATTTGCCGTGAAGTGATAGGACCAGATGCCATGATCTTAGTTTTCTGAATGTTGAGTTTTAAGCCAGCTTTTTCACTCTCCTCTTTCACTTTCATCAAGAGGCTCTTTAGTTCCTCTTCACTTTCTGCCATAAGGGTGGTGTCATCTGTGTATCTGAGGTTATTGATATTTCTCCTGACCATCTTGATTCCAGCTTGTGTGTCATCCAGCCCTGCATTTCGCATGATGTACTCTGCATATAAGTTAAATAAGCAGGGTGTCTATATACAGCCTTGACATATTCCTTTTCCTATTTGGAACTATTCTGTTGTTCCATGTCCTGTTCTAACTGTTGCTTCTATCCAATGACTCATTCAAGCCTTCATACCCTCCACAAATATGCTTTGAGTGTTGACAAGGTGCCAGGCAGTATGACTGCTACTGGAAAAGCACAGTGCCTGTCTTTGAAGGTTCTCAGTCTAGTGAGGGAGATGGATGTGCATAAAAGGATGTTTTCAGGGTCCCAGTGGAAGTGTGGGGAATGGTTGAGGGAGCTGGGAGGGTTGGAGGTGAGCAGTTAACCAGTTCCAGGTTCTCCTGACCTGGCTTCTGAGGTATCAGTATTATCACTGACTTGTGATTTAAAAATAACTTTAATATCTATTATCTTCTCAATACTACTAATTAAAATTCACCAAAAGTAATAGCAAGAGAGTAGTTGAAGGTAATTGTCTTTTGGGACTCACTGCAGCTATGAAGCCTCCTTCAGAACCCTCCAGAGAATCTGCCTCCTCTACGTAGAGCTGCCTCCCTCACTGAGTAAGACTCAGAAGCACAGACCTCATGCCCTCATCTCAGTTCTGCACATTTTTCATTGCTGTTTTCCTGTTGTTGCTCAGTGAAAGGAGAAGAGACTTCATCAGAGCAGCTCAGGGGCTTTCAACATTTTTTTGACAGTAACCCATAATAAGGAAGAAATTAAAAACTTTTACAACCCTGTCTGTACATATATATGTATAAATTAAAACAAAAATGTCATGAAACAATAATTATCCAATGTGTAATCCATTTTAATAATTTCTGTTCTAAAAACAGTTGTTGATCACAACCCCAAACTCGATTTGATAACATATTAGGTAATCCAAAATTTGAATAACACTAGTCTCCTTTTACTGGGAAGGTAAATCCAGTGGAGAACATAAATCACAGGGTGCCTTTCTAAAGCAGATAGAATCAATTTGGTAGCCATCCACCTGCTTCCCAGAAACTGCTGTGCTTCTGGACAAGGGTGTTCTGCACTGCCTTTGTGTTATGGCCAAGCTCAGGCCTTAGTTAGATTCCATGGTGTGCCTTCTGTGTGTTGATTTCACATCTGACCTCATTTGATTTTTCTTGTTTTTGTCCTGGAGTTCTGAAGTTGCTTTTAAAAGATACTATTGTATCATTGTATTTGGGGAGGTGCATTTGCAGTGTTTGGGTCCTGATGCAAATAAATAAATAACATCGACACTGCTCTTTCTGCTTTCATTGCAGACAAGTGAGCATTGAAAGCCTCTGAATCCTGTATTGTGCTTTGAATTGCTTTGTCTGAATTATGTGGAACGCGCCTCGCTTTTTATGTGCTTGTGCCATCATTGCACTGTGACGAGTTCAGGCTCATGCACTTGAACTTCTTTAGTTACAGTGAGAACAGAAACTCAGGAAATGCACGAGAGCTTGGAAATCTGCATCCATCTCCCCAGTTAAAGCTGTAGAGACATAGCTCCATTTCAACATTTTCCTATTGAACGCTGTGTTCCAATTACCTTCCATTGTAACTCACAGGTTGTTATGGTGGAGACTTTGACAAGAACAAAAGTCTCTAGTGAAAATTTGATGCATTTACACATTTTTTAAAAAGCCCTAAGCATGCTAATTACATCAATGATGACATGTCAAGTGTATCCCAGCAAAGAGAATTTGGTGTTTGGGAACATGATGCTGTGACTATCCAATGGAAGGGTAGATATTTGCTTATATGCAATTACCTATGGTAATTGTGTTCCCGTGTGAAAACAGGCTTTACGCAGCCTAGTAATTACCAAAGCCAGAGAAAGCATGTTAACATCAAGATCCTGGCTCGGAATAATTCACAGGCAGGAACAGGCACCAGCCTTTCTGGGAGGCTTTGGGGCTTCTGTGTTTTACCCGTGTTGGTTGCCACAGATGTTTTCCAAATGAACAGGTGCCTAAGATTGAAACATCGTACACGCTATGTTGGACTTACATTTACCTTCTTATCTTATGGCTGGACATTTGTACAGGCTTCAAATTTTAAGCAGATGTTATAAGTTTTAAAGCATGGGTCCTGACAAACAACTCAGTGATAAACACTGCATTCTGATACTCATCATTGTGTTTGATCACTTATGAATTTTTCCAAAATCCACAGATACCCCAGCAGATTGTTGACACCTAAGCCAAATCATGCAAATATACTTTATTAAAGATCAAAGGAAACCTGGGAAATGGCTCTGTGCTTTCTCTCAACTGGACACTCTTACTACGTTTATTATCATGAGGGTCTTTTTTTTTTTTTTTTTAATTTTTGGTTTTGCTTTTGTTTTCCTGAAAGAGGAGAAAGCAAACCTAAGGAGAAGTAACAGAGGAATGAAGATCTGCCTCTCTACTTTTTCTTTACTGCTGCTCTCTTAGTCCTCCCAGTCCTCCATTGAGATTTGCCTATCTTGTTTATTTCCTCCATTTTTTGCTGTGTCTAGAAAGAAGTTACCAGGAGAAACTTCACAAATATACACTGGCTCCCTCCTGAGTACTAGCCACCCCAGTAACTCGTGGGAAAGAGCGACAGCCAAACCAACATTACCAGGTCCTTCCTGGAGCTTGCAGTTCATGAGGGGAAAGCCATGAAGTAGAGATTTACAAAGGAAATCTGTGCTTCAAAAAATTATCATCTAGGATTTATTCTGATCCACCCCAAGACATTGAAATTCTACCCTTTTCTGTTTTGTAAGTCGATATCTTCCAGGGGGTTTGATTTCTGATGAGTGGCATTTCAATTTTAGGACTTACGGAAATGTTTTAAACAGAAGCTCAAATCGTCTTCGGAAAATTCTGCAGGGAGGCCCTTCTCATGTATGCCACATATAAATTCATATTTTCCTTCCACATTCCTTAGAAACGTTAGTCAGATTTTTTTTTTTTTGATATCTGAAAAGAAAATGAGAGTTGGTTAATTAGAATTCCACATAAAACCCCCTCTGAGACCATGATGGCAGTATTGCCTGCCTTTTGTTTCAGCCTAGTGGCTGATGGTCAAAGGCTCAAAGTTTTTCGTATGTTCTGGATGACTGGATGGATACCTTGGGGTTTTTTTTTTTCCCTAAAGAATGCACCAATGTAGAAGTAGACATTAATATAACTGAGAAGTATAGAAGTGTCTTGCTGGACTACTGCATGTAAAGGGTGGGAAAAGGAGTATACATGGATTTATAAAAGAATCATTTTCCTTTTAGCTAAGGATACACAGTGAGCTAATTTAATTTTAATGAGTTTTAATCTGCCATTGTCCTTTCTCACACTTATATTTTCCAAATCAGCATTCCATTGTCTATGCATAAGCTTGGAATGCTTTTCATTTATTTTTAAAGAGTTATTTTTGCAGGGGTTCTTCATTGGAAACGCCCATTTGTCCTCTTTCCACTTACATAGTTACTTTGCAGGAGTCTCAAAGCACCTACAGCTTCAACTACCTGCAATTTTAATCAGAAATCTCAGTCTCAGAATAATATTTCTTTGGTAGGTCGAGTTTATGCTGTAGCTTTATGAATTAAAGTGTATCTGGTATATTAAAAACAGTTTCCTATATACACAGGTACTTTAAAAATATGTGGTACTAAATAGTAATTAGCAGAATTTAAGACTCTTAATAATTTAATCCAATTTATTTTTGGAGTTGTTGTTGTTGTTCAGTTGCTAGGTCATGTCCAACTTTTTGGGACCCCATGGACTGTAACCTGCCAGGCTCCTCTGTGCATGGGATTTCCTAGGCAAGAATACTGGAGTGGATTGCCATTTCCTTCTCCAGGGGATCTTCCTGACCCAGGGATTGAAACTGCATCTACCAGCATCTCCTGCACTAGTAGGGAGATTCTTTACTACTGAGGCACCAGGGAAGCCCCTTATTTTTGGTGTCCTGAGTGGTAAAAACTGTAAGAAAATAATGATACCATGATATCCTCTTTGCTTTTTATTATTGCTTATTTTTATCCACAGATCTTGTAAAGTATGCTTTTTTCACAGCATGCTTTTTTGTATGTTGCTGCTGCTGCTGCTAAGTCGCTTCAGTCATGTCCGACTCTGTGCAACCCCATAGATGGCAGCCCACCAGGCTCCCCAGTCCCTGGGATTCTCCAGGCAAGAACACTGGAGTGGGTTGCCATTTCCTTCTCCAATGCATGAAAGTGAAAAGTGAAAGGGAAGTCGTTCAGTTGTGTCTGATTCTTAGCGACCCCACGGACTACGTATGTAATACGTATGTAGTACGTATCTACATGCACCTCCCACATGAACACAGACATCTATATAAAGTTCTCTCTCTTTTATTATGTTTATTAAGAAGATTTCTTAATAATATTATAGTAACAAGGCAGTTCGAGCATGTGTAATCTTAGATATTTCTAAAATTGAAGACTTAAGAAAAATAGCTTTTTTGACTGTGCCCTTTGTTTATAAAAAAAATGATTAACAGTGTTTAATATTAAAGAAGGGGAAAACCATCAGTATTTTGTCTGAAGAACATTTGATTTAGAAGGGGATGACAATAGAGGTTTATTATAGAAATCAGAGTAATCCAGATCAAGTCTTTTATCTATAGATATTGAACAGTGTTCAAGAATTGAAGAAACAGTTGTGAAAGAATCAAAAGTGATGAATGGTGGGCAGAAGGTCAGACCCTTACATATTGATTGATGCTAGGTTTCTTTTTGATTTTGCTAGAGATAAGCTTAAAATGGAGGGTAAAGAATAGAAACAAGGAAAAGCAGGGGGTATAAAACTGTGGATTAGGAACATGGGCTGTCAATTCTAATCTTAACTTTGTGGTCTGGCAGTTTTATGAACCTAAGTCCTTTGGCCTTTCTTCTCTATAACTTAAGAATGATTGAGCCCAGAACAGCTTTCTTCCAGTTGTTTTATACATGATTTCTTCATCAGGTTCTCTCTGGCTTTCGCTCCCTTCTTGATGGAGCATGGGAGGGCCTTTGGTGGAGGCAAGCTCATTTTTATTTCCAAGCCCCTTCTGGATCCACCAAGCTTTTATGTCTGTTACTGGTCTTGAGAAGTAAGACTTATTCTGTCCATAAAACAGACACAATATACTTCTCTAAGGTGGGGAGTGACACTTGGATCTTCCATAAAGGACTTTAAATCTTTCTGTTAAAGTTACATATTTCCAGGTTAAGAGTCTCTTATGCCAGGAAAGATTTTCTAGGCCTGTCTCCTAGGACCGACCAGAAGTAGTGGCGAAGGCTCTAAAACCATGCAGTATGGGGTAAGTGCTGGCACTGATCTGGAGAAACATGGTGTTTGCCCCTGGGGGAATTGCATAGTGAGACTTGGCTGGCTTGCCAGTCGAAGAAGAAGTGGGATCGGGGTCGGGGGGCTGGGAGAAAAGAGGGAGAGGAAGGAGGATTTTGTTGCCTCTAGCCCCATTTGAGAGATAAACTTGATTTTTTGAAAGCTATGGTTTTTAGAATCACCATTAGAGACTACTTGAAAGTAATAAAAACGTTTGCGACAGAGGGGTGAATAAGGGATGAAAAGAATCAAGAAATGAAAAGGCCCAGAAGTGGTCCAATTTCACTTTATAGATAAAGACATCTCTGACCTATGTATGGGTATTTCTCATATGTTGTATGTACAGTTCAAGTGCCTTTGAAACCAAAGGTTATGTGAAGTAAGTGCTAAGGAATAAGTTGAAGGGATTTTACTACCAGAACTTAAATCAGCCAAAATATGGTGACTGTTGGAGGATGTCACTGATAGCTGAGGGGATCAGAAAACCTCTGACGGTCACCGTGCGCTAGGACACATTTGGCTCCAGTGCTGATCAGAGCCGTCACACCATCTTTTGCTTATTTCTGGGGGACCAGTAGATGGTGAACTCCACCTGAGGCTCCCATCACCTCCAACAGCCCTCCCCTAGAGGTAGTCTTGGCTTGAATCCTATTCCTGGATTAGGCACCCACCTTGCAAATAAAACAGTTTCCTGAGGCCTCTGCTGTCAGAGGAGAGGGATGAGGAGGACCTCGCGGTGGCGATTGGCAGCAAAACAAACAAAATGTCTTGTGCAGTCTAGCCAAAACCTTGCACAAAGCAAAGCAAAAGGGCAGCAACAGCAAGCCCAGTCAGAGGGGGCCCCAGCTCAGGAAACATTCATAAGAGAATATACTCCCACTGACCTTATTGTGGGGGCTTCCCAGGTGGTGCTAGTGGTAAAGGACTCACCTGCCAATGCAGGAGATGTAAGAGACTTGGGTGTGATCCCTGGGTCAGGAAGATCCCCTGGAGGAGGGCCCAGCCTCCCACTCCAGTATTCTTGCCTGGAAAATCCCCATGGACAAAGGAGCCTGGCGGGCTATGGCCCATAGGGTCACAAAGAGTTGGACTGAAGTGACTTAGCACACACGCACAAACTTATTGAGAAAGCTGCCAGGTTCTAGCAAAAGTTCAGGGAAAGTAGCCAGGCATGGTTAGTGTGGATACAGGATTTGAGAGTGATGCTGACCAGGCTGGAGGCAGCAAAAAAGAGCAAGATCACCACATAGCCTGCCCTCTAGCATCGCCTGCGTGGGCTCAGGGGTTATGTGAGACCTTGGAAATCCATCAAGGAGATGCAGCAACATCTTAGGGAGCTGGGAAGGAGACAGGCCATGTTAAACCTCGTCTTTGAAGAGATCGAGCCATTCACTGCAGGAATGAAAACCAAGGCACCCCAGTCTGCGCCGGCCACTGCTATGGGATGCTGATACAGGACACTCACCTGGTTTGCTGAGCCCAGTGGTGGGCAAGACATGTGTGATGTTGGGCAACCCATTTTTGGTCTGGGGAAAACTGACGGATCCTGGGAATGGATATGGGGAAAGACCCAAGACAAAGAGGGAGCTCGAGGAGCCCAAAGGTGATCCCAATCTGCTATAAGATGTCTGGTAGATGTGACCTGGAAGCAAACATGGTTTGACCTCATTGTGGCAGAACTCCACCTGCAAAGACAGACCTGCTACCTAACACTTGGTGAGCCCATGGAGAACCTTACAACCCGAACAGAAGTTTGGACCTGGCCCACATGCACCTACCATTCCCAGTGCCCTCTGCCCTAGCAGAGGCCTTAAGGATACAGTTCCATTCAGGCTGAGTGCCTCCCAGCCTCTGGATATGAGATGTAGGCCCAGAATCCTCCAGGTGAGGGCCGTAGGGGTGATGGAGGGCCCCATGTTGAGCCCACTGGTCGCTGACTTCCCGCATCAATAAACAACAGGTGATGCCTCTGCTTGACATTGGAGCTTTAATACATGGTGACCCTTAGAGGTTCTCTGTAGCCATAAGCATTACTGATGGTTACGAAGGGCAAACAGTTATGGCCTTGAAGCTGTCTTTGAGACTGCAGACTGAACGTTCTCCTCCATGAGAAACTGAGGTTTTTATTTCTCCAGTATCAGAGAACATTATTGGGCCTGATATCTTACAAAGTCAAGCTCTGCAAGCCTGTGTTGGTGAGTTCCACCTTGGGGTTAGGGTACTCAAACCACTGTTGAGGGGCAATGCAAACTGGGAAATATTAACTCCACAGCCCCCACAAAGACTGGTAACTACCAAATAATACTGCCTAGGAGGCGTGAAGAAATAAAAACTATTAAGTACTGCACTGAGTGGGTATTGTACACTCTGCTCAAGTGCTTTCAACAGCCCAGTATGGCTGGTTTAAAAAAAGCTAAATGGCTCATGGTTCTATGGGCTACGGAGAACTGAACAGGGTGGTGCCCTCTGCCCGTACACTCTACCCAACTTGACACCTTGGTATATGACAAGATGTACTGGACTTACCAGGCTTCCCTGTTGGCTCAGTGGTAAAGAACCCACTCGCTAATGCAGAAAATTGCAGAAGATGCAGTTTCAATCCCTGGGTCAGGAGGATCGCCTGGAGGAGGACCTGGCAACCCACACCAGTATTCTTGCCTGGGAAATCCCATGGATAGAGGAGCCTGGCAGGTTACAGTCCATGGGGTCACAAAGAGCCAGGCACAACTTAACAACTAAACAACAACAAAACTGGATTTAGCAAATGCTTTTATTTTACCCCTCACAGGATCAATTTGCCTTCACATGGGAGAAGCAGCTGTGTACCTTTCAAGTGAGTCCCATGTGCGGTGGGAGTCTGAGATCTGTCCCATCCCCACATGAGTGAAATGGACCCATTACACTGATGACCTAATGTGAACATTTGAAGACTGGACATTGGAACAGCAAGCAGTCTTTGAGAAGCAAAAATACTCATGAAGCAGTTTAAAACTCTGGAATCCCCCAGGCAGAGCTGCCGTTTGACCCACATGTGTCTCTGACTCTGGGAGGTTTGTGATGGGCACTGTGGCAAAGACAAAGAAACGAGAGTGTACCCCTAGGATCCTGGTGCCGTGCTGGAAGGGGCAGGTGTACCCTCACAGAGCAACCATTCCCCGCAGTGCACCCAGCCGTCCTCCTTGAGCAGAATGTCTCCCTCACAAAGGACTAACATGTCACAACACGAGCTTCACTTCTCATCAAGGGGTGGATTGAGAATACGTTTGGTCAACTCCCTCTCTGTTGGGGCTCAGCCCCTCATTTTGAAGAAATGACTCTCTACCTAAGCAGAGGAGAACCCTGTCCACTAACCCACTGACCACAGAAATGCTGGTGCTGATAGGCCTTATAGAATATGTGTGTGCATGCTTAGTCACTTCAGTCGTGTCCGACTCTTTGTGACCCTATAGACTGTGACCCCATAGCCCACCAGGCCCCTCTGTCCATGGGATTCTCCTGGCAAGAATACTGGAGTGGGTTGCCATTTCCTTCTGCGGGGGATCTTCCTGACCCAGGGATCGAACCCAGGTCTCCTGCATCACCTGCTTTGCTGATATGGACTCTTTACCCACTGAGCCTCCTGGGAAACACCCTTACCCCCACTGCTGTGGCAGCCTGCTGATGGCTGCTGTACAGATGGGTCAGGTCTCCAGGAACTGCATCACTTCTGAGCCCAGCACTGACACCGTCTGTGTGGAAACAGGGATGAACCCCAGCGGCCAGTGCATTGAGGTCAAAGAGGTTCGCCTGGTGATCACTCACGAGCTCGGATCATTAACTCTGCACTGACAGTTGGGCTGTTCCGAAGGGATGAACCCTGAGACTTGGGCAAAGGAAGACAAGGGGCGGATGATCATGAAGAAGCCCTTGTGGGTTCAGAATATGTGGACAGACCTTGGGCTGATCTGCAGGAGCCTGAGGCATATTCTTCCATGTCCCCGGGCATGAGGCACTGATGTTCTCTGGCAACAGGAAGCTGATGTCCTGACTCAGATACAGGCTCCATAACTTACCCTTCAGTAGATACAGCCGGCTGGGTGCATGGAAAGAGCGCACACGTGTTCTCTGAATGAGACGGCCTATTGCCAAGGATGCTGGGTTTCCCTTGAAATGCAGTGAATTGGTACAAGATCATAGTTGTCCTGTGTATTCTAAACATCCAAGGCAACTGCCAAAAGAGTCTGGTGCCCTGAACTGGAGTTTGATCACATGGGGCCCCTGTGTGCATGTGAAGGAGATAAACACCCCTTGGTTTGTGTGGACACTACATCTGGCCTGCCCCCAGCTTTCCCCCATCGCCACACAAACCAAACCACCACTTGGGAACCAAAGAGGCTGAGTACCATGTACAGGTACCCACATCAGATACACAATGGTGAGGTCACATTTCAAAGGTCATGACTGCAAAGCCTGGGCAGAATAACACGACGCCGGATGGAGGTTCCATTCTCTGTATCCTACAAACAGCACAGTTGGTAGAAAGGAGAAATGAAACATCAAAGCAGCAGGTGGGAAGAAGCGCTCATGACAGAGGAACCAGCTCGTGGGGCTGCTCCTGCCACCGTCAAGGCGGGCAAAGGGCTGGCGAGTGGGCAGGGAGGGGGCTTCGCTTGCTGCCCCCCACTGCAGTCATCACCATGGAGCTGCTTGGAACCTTTTAATTTTTTTGAATAGTTGGTTAAATTACTAACAGGCAAAACTGTCTTGTCTGGGTGGTATTCTTCCAGGCTTTAACACATGTGGATGATCAACCAGTAGGCTCTGTTGCCCCACATGGCAGACTGGGGACCCCTACTGAGACACCCAACACTGTAAAGACAGCCATTGCCCTGACTCTCCCCAGGGGTTAGTGCTATGCTGCTGAGAGCATCCATCATGCCTGGGATTTGTGATGGGGCGTCTCACTGGGAAGAGTGAATTATTTCACTGCACCCCTGGATAGAAGGAACTAATCAATTTCCTTTGGAATCCTGTTGTCCTGCTGCAAGCCAGCCCTGTGGAAATGTACTGTGCCTGCAATGCAACCGGTGCCATCGACAGAGGGGAGGAGATGGGGGTCCTGTTCTGGCGTCTATCACCCCAGAGCACCTCCCATCCCCAGAGCATCTCGTCATGTCTGAGTGCAGCTTCCCCCGCCAACATGTGCAGTATATGCAACCAGATCAAGTTCGTAAAGCTGTAGCCACATTAACATCTAAGGAGCAGACCACAATTGTAATTCTTATAAAAGGGGGAGACATTCCTCTATGTTCCTACCAAATATCTGTCTTCTGACCTTATATTTTTGCCGCTCTTGTATATCTATCAGAGATAAGCACCTGATAGGAATACTTTCTACGTGGGGGTGTCCACTTGGATTCCCAGCAAAGAAATCAGTCCAGCTGTTGGGTATGTTAGCAGCCATCCCTCTCTAGCTTATTAGAACTGCCACGCTGGGTGTGTATGCTCCAAGGAGGGGATTCAAAGGTTCTGAAACAGCAAATTAGGGAAGAGCAAACTAGGACTAGCACTCTTAATTCATCTGACATTACCAACACTGATCCGGAAGCCTGGCCTGTAGTAAACACTATCAATCACACTAGATATGGTTATTCTTTTCCTGTCAATTGAGTTACATGGGCAGCTATCAAACTGCTGACAAGGAGGGTCCTAAAAACACCATCAGAACCATGGGCGGTTATGCTTGGATTTGGGATGGGTTCACGTGGCTCACTCTGGCTTATCAATATTTGAGAACCTGGGCATGCCTGTGTTGGGAATAGGAAAATGACTCTAACAGAACCAAACCAATTGCACCAAGGATGTGGGATGGATGTCCCCAGATCCGGGTGCCATCATCCTGTCCTATGAAAGGGTAATGACTGGGGTGACACTGACTGTTCCCACCACCTGTATTACTGGGGGGCTCTAAGTGGAACACCATGATTGTGTGGCACCAGCCCTTGGCTATGGCTTCCATCTGTGTGGGTGGGCCCCTGCACCCTGGGCAGAGCAGAGACTCCACCCCACCGTAATGAAAGCTGCCAACCTCCCTCCCTTCACGAGCAGTCAGATGGCCACATCCTCTTTTCCGTGGGTAGGATTGCTGGGCTGCAGCCTCTGTCCCCTCCACTGGACTGGAGGGCGTTTTGGCAGTCCTTACAGCACTCACTCAGCAAGACTAAAACCATAACCGCCAAAGCCTGTCTTATCGAACATGGAAACCTCTATTGAGAAAAAGTGTCCTCCAAAACAGGAGGTCCTTGTATGCTATTTCTGCCTCGCAAGAAGGTACCTGACCATGATCCACAGGCAATGTTGTGCGTTCATACCTGATCAGTCTGTGCACGAGCGAACAGGACACAAGTCAATGCCCTGAGGGTCTCACCCGCAGCCCGGGAGAACTTCATAAATCAGGCATTTGGAACACAGGGCTCTTGGTGGACAAGGTTGCTATTTATTTTGGGAATGGCTATCTTAGTCTGTGTTTTCTCTTGCACTTGCTTACATTGTTGCTGTGATGTCTGCCTCCAGGGCAGTCAAAGAGCCTCCAAACCAGCCGCCTTCACACTAATGAACACCCTGCTGAGCACTCAGAAGAAGGGGGCGTGTGAAATTGTCAGAGCTGGCCGCAGGGTGAGAGGGTGTTGCAGGAGGTCATCCACAGGACATGACCTATGGACCTGAGAGCTGGACTGGCCATTTGGGGGCTCCCCACCCCTCCTCTGTCCTTAGAATATATGTTTTGCTCACAATACACACAGTAGAAGCTGTTTCAAGGACACAGCCTTGAGATGTGTATTAGTCGCTAAGTTGTGTCCAACTCTTTGTGACCCCATGGACTGTAACCCGCCAGGCTCCTCTGTCCATGGAATTCTCCAGGCTAGAATACTGGAGTGGGTTGCCATGCCCTCCTCCAGGGGATCTTCCCAACTCAGGGATCCTACCCAGGTCTCCTGCATTGCAGGCGGATTCTTCACCATCTGAGCCACCAGGAAGACCTCAGCCTTGAGATAGCTAAGTGCTGTTGAGACTGTATACTTGGGTGGCATACAAGGCTGAACTCAGGACCCTGTGTAAACTTGGGAGATGCTGGAAGGTGGTTGCAGAGATCAACTTGTCTTGCAGCAGCCAAAGCAAACTAGGTATGTAAGCTCCCTTGTTTTTGGAAAGTGCCACCTACCAATCTGACCTGCCTTTTTGTCTCGGCTTGCTCTCAGTGTATGGAGACCAGTTTCAGGTTTCACCCTAGAAGCTCTGAGTTTTCAAACCAACAGGCTTAAGGTAATGTGTATTCTCTGCTTGTCCTTCTTTAGAGTCCTGGCGTTCTCTCTCTTTTTTTTTTTAGAAAGATGAGAATGAAACAATACAACATCTTTAAACTCTCCTTTCTATTCATGAGCAGATGTCTCATCAGGACAGACGGCAGGTTCCCAAAGAGCATGCAGGACAGAAAACGCTGGCTGAATTTCTGGGATGTAGATGAGAAAATAGTCGGGGTGGGGGGTGGTGCATGTGCAAACAGCCAAGCTTGCATTTGCTGTGATTCTCTCTTGTTTTTCACCTGCTCCTCCCTGAACAGGCACCCAGGGCCATGAGATGGATCTTCTGGGATCAGAAGCAAAATGTGAATTTGATGCTTGAAAAGGATCAAATTCTTAATGAACCTTATCCAGCTTATTTGCAAGAAACATGTGCTGTGGTTCTTGGGGACTTGGTGATGAACTCGAGTTGACTCAAGGGTGCCTTTGCTAAGAGAAGTTAACTCCTAGAAATCAGCAGATTTTGTTTCCAGACAGTGTAATATAGGGTGGTGTGCTGTGTGCTCAGTCGCTCAGTCATGTCTGTTTTCAAGCCCACGGACTGTAGCCCCCAGGCTCCTCTGTCCACGGGATTCTCCAGGCAAGACTACTGGAGCGGGTTGCCATGCCCTCCTCCAGGGGATCTTTCTGACTCAGGGGTCAAACCTGCATCTCCTGTGGCTCCTGCACTGGCAGATGGATTCTTTACCACTGAACCACCTGGGAAGCCAACACACGGCAGAGGTGTGTCCATATACAGGTGACTCCTCTGGGGTTCCCAGGTGTCAGAATTACCAGAAGGAGTGAGATCACTGTGGTACCCTGAGGCCTAGAAGTTTTTTTTTCTCCCTTGTCGGAATTCTCAAATATTACCAACCAGGATTATTTCTCTAATATTCAGATATCTCCATCATTAGTAATTATTTCTCAAAATCAAACGAATCCCATCACTAAGCAAGTGTTCTAATTGACTCAGCTCTGTGTCAGGCTTCACTGCTTTCAGGTTTATCAAGCACCTTACAACCAGCATGGGACAAAGTGAATTCTCCACTAAGCAGTCCTCTGGCAGATAGAACTGTTACAGCCTCCAATCTGTTTAATCTTTTTTTATTTTTGCTGTGTCATGCAGCTTGTGGGATCTTGGTTCCCTTACCAGGGATTGAACTTGGGCCCCTGGCACTGGAAACATTGAGTCCTAACCACTGGACTGCCCCAGTCTGTTTGATTCAGTGCAATGGCCCTGGTTTTTTCTCAATGTGACTTAAATTTTCTGTGAGTTATCGAAGTAGGTAGTTCACCACTTCTTTGTTTTTAACATTGAAAAATATATAAATATATATTAGTAAACTACAATAAAGGACAAATATTATATGCATGTTTTCTTGATTAATCAATTGCTAATATTAATCAGTTGTTAACATACCTTTGTTTACCTTTCTCTATCTATAAATACATATATTTTTTGATGAACTCTTTAAAATAAATTGCAGGTATGACATTTCACTCATAAATATTTACCATTAATCTCCTAAGGATAAAGATATTTTGCTATTAACCACCATATCATTATCACACTCAAAGAAGTTAATAAGAATCGCGTGCAATTATTTACTATCTAGTTCAGTTTCAAATTTCCTGAGTTATCCTAAACATTGCATTCATAGTTGTTTTTTTTTAAGCTTTGTTTATTTTTGGTTGTGCTGGGTCTTCGCTGCTGCCTGGGGGCTTTCTCGAGCTGTGGCGAATGCGGGCTACTCTTCATTGCGGTTCAAGGGCTTCTGATTGCAGTGGCTTCTCTTGGGGTGGTACACAGGCTCAGGTCCATGGGCTTCAGGAGTTACAGAGAGAGGGCTCAGGAACTGTGGCTCACAGGGTCTAGAGCACCGGCTCAGTACTTGTGGTCCATGGGCTTAGTCAATTGGCACCATGTGTGAACATCCTGGACCAGGGATAGAACCCGTGACACCTGCATTGGCAAGCAGAATCTCAACCACTGGATCACCAGAGAAGACCCCCCACTCATAGTTTTTTAAGAAACTTAATTCCAAGATCCAATTAAGTTTCACGTTTTTCATTTTGCCTTTTTTAATTTGGAAAACTTTCCCTCATTTTAAAATGTTGTTTGTTTTCTATGTCAAAGATTCTTTTTTTGAGACCCCAAGCTAGATGTCTTGTAGAAGATTGTTTACTATGGATTCGTCTGATTGTTTACTGATGAATTAGAATAAATTTAGATCTTTGTTTGGCAGAAATATTGCAAAAAAAGATGAGTGTGGAAAATTAATTTATTAACCAGAAAAGTTTCACTACTCCTCTCCTCCCCCTTACCAGTATATCTTAGCTAATGAAGTATATTTCCTACCCCAGTCCTAAAGTTTAGCCCCGTAATTTGTTGAGGAAATGGGGTGTAAGTAAATATGAGCAATTGGGCTTTTCCTCTGGTGCTTCTGACATTAGCATGAGAAGACTCTTTTTGGGGTCTCAGAAAACTGAGTGACATAGAGATCTAACCTGAATTGAAACCATCACCTGACCAAGCGTTGCCTAGATCAGCAGAAACACAGCCAATCACAGATGTGTGAGCAACAGGTGTATTTGTTGCCTGTCACTGAGATTTTATGATTAAGTGTTACACAAAAGAATTACGTGAGACAGCAATTGTGCCTACCTTTTTTTTTTCTATGTGATAAAAGACACATGACATGAGATTTACCCCTTTAGACTTTTAAGTGTAGAGTACAGACTGCAAGGAGATCCAATCAGTCCATCCTAAAGGAAATCAGTTCTGCATATTCATTGGAAGGACTGATGTTGAAGCTGAAACTCCAATACTTTGGCCACCTGATGCAAAGAGCTGACTAATTTGAAAAGACCCTGATGCTGGGAAAGATTGAGGGCAGGAGGAGAAGGGGACGACAGAGGATGAGATGGCTGGATGGCATCACTGACTCAATGATCATGAGTTTGAGTAAACTCTGGGAGTTGGTGATGGACAGGGAGGCCTGGCGTTCTGCAGTCCACGGGGTCGCAAAGAGTCGGACATGACTGAGTGACTGAACTGAACTGAACAGTATTGTTAACCATTCACATTGCTGAATAGATCTCTAGAAGTTTTTGGTCTTGCATAACTGAAACTCTGTCCCCATTGAACAGCAACTCATTTCTCCCTTCCCCTAGCTCCTGTCAACCACCATTCTTTCTACTTTCTGCTTCTATGAGTCAGACTACTTCAGGTATTTCATATAAGTGGAATCACACAGTATCTGTCTTTGAAGCTTAGCCTATTTCACTTAAAATGATTTTCTCAAAGTTTACCCATGTTGTAGCATATAAAAGGATTTCCTTTACTTAAGATTGAATAATATTCCACTGTAAGTATATGCCATGTTATCTTTATCTGTTCATCTATTGATTAACATGGGCTTCCCTTGTGGCTCAGCTGGTAAAAGAATTTGCTTGCAGTGGGGGAGACCTGTGTTCAATCCCTGGATTGGGAAAATCCCCTGAGAAGGGAAAGGCTACCCATTCCAGTGTCCTTGCCTGGAGAATTCCATGGACTACAGTCCATGGGGTTGTAAAGAGTTGGGCATGACTGACTGACTTTCACTTTCACTTCCTACTGATTGACGTTGGTTTCTTTCTACATCATGGCTGTTCTTAATAATGCTACAATAAACACGGTAGTGCAAATACCTCTTCGATATTATTTCCAATTCTTTTGGATACATACCCACAAGTGGAATTGCTGGATCATAAGGTACTTTTTTAAAAAGATTTTTTGAAGAGCTTCTGTACATTTTTCACAGCAGTTGCATCACTTTAGACTTCTACCAAGAGTGCACAAAGGTTCCAATTTCTTCATAGTCTCACAGACCCTTGTTATTTTCTGTTTTTGTTTTGTTTTGTTTTTGGTAATGGTCATCCTAACAGGTATGAGGTGATATCTCATTATTGTGGTTTTGATTTGCATTTCTCTAGTGATCAGAGTTGTCGAATGTCTTTTCATATACCTGTTGGCTATTTGTAACTCTTCCTCAGAGAAATGTCTATTCACATCCTTTGCCCATTTTTAAAACATGCTGTTTGTTTTTTTGCTACTGAACTGTAGGAGTCCTTTATGCATATTAACTCCTTGTCACATGTACGCTTTGCACATGCTCGGCTCCATCAGCTGCCTTTTCACTCTATTGATCGTGTCCTTTGCTGTGCTGTTTGGTTTCGTGCAGTGTCGCTTGTCTACTTTTGTGTTTGTTGCCTGGGCTTGTAGTGTTAGAGCCCAGAAACCATTGCCAAGACCAATGTTAGGAAGCGTTTCACCTAACATTGTTTCCTTCTAGGAGTTTTATAGTTTCAGGTCTTATGCTTAAGGCTTTAATTTATTTTAAGTGGATTTTTTTTTAAAGATAGGATCCAATTTAATGATTTTGCATGTGAATGTCCAGTCTTTTTAAAGAGATTTCCCTATCCCCACTGTGCAGTCCTGGCACCGTTGTTGAAGATAATTTGACTGTATATGTTTAGGTTTATTTCTGGCTCTCCATTCTATTCCTCTGGCTTATGCTGCTGCTGCTGCTAAGTTGCTTCAGTCGTGTCTGACTCTGTGTGACCCCATAGACGTCAGTCCACCAGGCTCCCCCGTCCCTGGGATTCTCCAGGCAAGAACACTGGAGTGGGTTGCCATTTCCTTCTCCACCTCTGGCTTATATGTCTACCTTTATGTCAGTACCATCCTCTTTTTATTACTGTAGCTTTGTGATATGTATTGAAGTCAGGAAATGTGAGGCTTCCAGCTTTGTTCTTTCTCAAAATTGTTTTGGCTATTAGAAGTCCTTTGTGAGTCCGTATGAATTTATATAAATTTTGGGATTGTTTTTTCTATTACTGTAAAAGATGCCATTGTGGTTTTTGACAGGAATTACTTTGAGTCTGTAGACTGTTTAGGGTATTACGGACATTTTAACAATATTAAATCTTTTGATTCATAAATATGGGGTATCTCCCTATATGTGTGTCTTCTTTAATTTCTTTCAGCAATGTTTTATCATTTTCAGTGTACAAGTGTTTCACCTTGGTTAAGTTTATTCTAAGTACTTTATTCTTTTTGATGCTATTGTAATGGGGTTGTTTTCTTAATTTCTTTTTTGAATTGATCATTGTTGATGGTCTTTGATTGAATCATAGGCCATTGAATCAATGATTGCATTAGGACTCTGCTATGGACTGATGCTCATATAAGTGTATATGTATGTATATATGTGTGTGTGTGTTGTGCTGTGCTTAGTTGCTCAGTCATGTCCGACTCTTGGTAACCCCATGGTCTATAGCCCACCAGGCTCCTCTGTCCATGGGGATTCTCCAGGCAAGAATCCTGGAGTGGGTTGCCATGCCCTCCTCCAGGGGATCTTCCCAACCCAGGGATTGAATCCCGGTTTCTCACATTGTAGATGATTCTTTACCATCTCAGCCACCAGGGAAGCCCAAGAATACTGACTTGGGTGGTCTATCCCTTCACCAGGGATCTTCCGGACCCAGGAATTGAACTGGGGTCTCCTACATCACAGGTGGATTGTTTACCAGCTGACCTGTTAGGGAAGCCCATACAAATATATAATAAATATATATAAATGTATATGTTGATTTTGAGTCATTTTAGGTTCACAGGAAAACTGAGTGGAAGGTACAGAGCTTCCCTATATGTCCCCGAGCTCGCTCATTTATAGTCTTCCTTATTGATATCTCCCACTAGAGTGGCTCATTTGTTAAAATTGATAAAATTTATCAGGACATCATTCTCTCTCTTTTTTTTCTGGCATTTTATTTATTTTTTAATTTATTTATTTTAATTGGAGGTTAATTTCTTTCTCAAAATCCATAATTTACACTGGGGCTTATGGTTCAATCTTGGTGTTGTAACATAGTTTTTAAAGAAAACAAATGACTGTGATTTTCTTTAAAATCCAAGTTTCAGTCCTGAGTGGATCTAGGTAGTCAGTAGACGTTGGGACAGAAAGAAAGAAATTTTCTCTTTTGAGTCTGAAGAAGAGGACTCATGGATCATGTGTTCACAGGCTGTGCGCAGGCTGCCTTCGGTGAAGGGAACCTGTGGGTCCTTAGATAACTTGTCTTTACCTAGGGCAGTACCTGACATTGTCCTATAAGGAAAGGGCAAAAGGAATAAACTAATCCAGATTAAATACTAGTGATTCCACCTTGCTTCGTACTACACAAATAATCCAAGGATGGTGATGCTTTCTACTCTCCAAACTGAGTGTAAATTCACACTTTATCTACAGCTGAATCAGAAGCTTCTGTACTCTGGCTGAAGTTCCCCAAGAAGAGTCAAAATGTGATATAATTCATCAATATTTCCAAATCAGCTTTCAAGTGTTGGTTACTAAAAGATCCCAGTTTGTGGTCCAGCTTGTGGGCTGCCTCTTCGCAGTAAAGATCTTGCTTCTCTTTTTGCCCTTGGCCTTATAATTATTATGATTTTCAACATATATTCAAAACACACATGTGGATATAAAATAATATGATAATAGTAGCAGAATAATTCTGTAGGGAGAATAGCAGTACCAAGAATCCTTTCTGTAAGTGGTAAATAAGTCATAATTTAAATTAGAACATGGATTAGATTTTACATACTTAAAATAAATACCACTGGACACCAGTTATGCATCTGACATTATGCTAGTTGCTTTGCATCTCAATTAATTCTTTAATTTATCCTACACCATAGGTAGCTTTTCTTATTCCCATTTTATAGATGAGGAAACTGAGGCTTAGAGAGTTAGTGACTTGGCCAAGAGTATTCAGCTGATAAATGATAGGGCCAGGATTCTAACATTCACACTCCTTCTGTTCTTAAGATATAATCTTCCATTTTTAGAGAACTACTAGGGTGTGAGGGGCCCAGATACATGCATTTGGGGAGTTATTTTAGTGAGGAAATCAAACAATGAGACGTGCATTTCATTCTCCTAAACACGGAAGGAAGAAGCAGCAAGATGGCAGCAGTAAAGGAAAAGGTCAGAAAATGAACTGGAAGTAAAAGCAGGTGAACAGAGGGCAGGAACAGAACACGAAGGGGATTTCATTCATTAGGACTTTCCTAAACACTTAGGAAACAGAAGTGAGGGGAGGCCAGAACGTTATTTAAGGAAGCCAGTGATGGAGGGCAGACAGAAGCTATATAACGTTTAGATTGGTGGTTACAAGGGAATTTATTGATGGAAGTAAAATCTTAAATTGCATGCTTAATGTCAATCTAGTTTACAGTTTTAGGTAATGTAAACTAAGGGTGACGAATTCAGAACAGATGGTAAGAAGCAAGTTTTGCAAAGAGCAAATCACAAACGCCTGTGGAACGGACATCCTGCAGGGACAACACTCAAATGCACTTGCAGGGGACTTCGGAGCACTCGTCAGTGATTTACGGGTGACAGTCATGGGCAGAAAGGATTCACTTAACAAAATTCTCTCCAGTTTCCAGTAGGGGTGTCTGTTAACTCGTTTGGCGTGATTTGCTGATTGCATTTTAGGAGAAGCACACCAGTTTCCTGATAGGAACACTGTGGCAATGACTTTAAAAAACAGATGTACTGTGATAATCTAATGGCAAATTCCTCTTTTCAATTTTCTCTCCAAATGTTTGTGTCTGCTTTGGAGAATCATTTGGAAAGATTTGGGCGAGTGCTGTGTTATGCATGCAGGGTTGGGAACCCACTGATTGACTGAAATAGGCATGGTGGGGGGAATCAGATTTGAAGTTCTCCTTCACATCAACATTTTAAGGTAGCTGTTTGCTTTATAAGGTTTACAGAGTCTTTCAATGGTGGGACACAGGTCAGTGACACTCAAATCAATGACACGCAAAACTCTTGTTATCTACAGCTCTAGAGGAAAGAAGTCTAACACACGAAGAGCTGCACCTAGGGACAAGATCACAGCAAATGTAAAGGTGGCTTATGTACAGCCAGTGGGGGTGGGTGGCTAGCTGGGTTTCCTGGGATCCCTGGAAATGGGTTTTGAATTTGAATATTCTGCCAAGTCTGACCCACGGATACTGTCCCTAGCTGTTTGGTAGCCTTGGCTTTGGGGAACTGGGGTGTTTGCCACTGGTTCTGGAAAGCATGACTTCAATAAAGCAAGTGGTTGGGGTGGGACCTAGCAAGTTGTTCCAAAAAGGAAACGGAGACATTTTAGCCATGACTCTACCATTGAGTCAAGACAGCATTATGAAATATTGTATTCCACCTTTTTGACTATTGAAATGTTGGTGCTTGAATCTGCAGTAGCTGCCATCTTTCTAGGCCCTTTCTGCCTCTGAATTTTACATATGTGTGGGGGCATCAAGACCATCTCTGATGCGCTGAGATTTACAGAAAATGTGATAAACCTCTTACTTGGTCCTGGGGTTACAGGACCTCCTAGAGGCTGTGGGAGCCTCACCTGCCTCCATGTTTCTGTAGGTACAGCAATGCTTCTAGTATTGGCCAATGGAGTCACAGGAGGTCAGTGAAGCTGTTTAAGACCCTTTTTGCTCTGGACATACTTCTTAACTATGTCTCCACAGGGGTCTTGTCGCCTCCTAAGAAGTGAGGCACAGGCCTCCTTTGGTCTCAAATCCCAGAAACCTCTCCAATGGACCACCCATCCTTCCCAGAATGCAGTCCAGGGTAGGTCCCTGTGGCGGGCTCTCCTTTGGAGCTACAGCATCCAACTGGTGTCCGCCTCTACTGGTCCCCCAGGTGGCGCTAGTGGTAAAGAACTCACCTCCCAGTGCAGGAGACGTAAGAGATGCAGGTTTGATTCCTGGGTCAGGAAGATCCCCTGGAGGAGGGAATGGCAACCCACTCCAGTATGCTTTCCTGGAGAATCCCTTGGACAGAGGAGCCTGGTGGGCTACAGTCCATGGGGTCACGAAGAGTCAGACACGACTGAAGAGACTTAGCTCACATGCCTGCTACCTGTCCTCCAACCTAAGGAATTTTGTCTAATCAGGAGTTGGGCTCTTGGGAGTAGGAAAAAAGAAAATTTGCTCCTACTTATCAAATATTTTTCTAAGCTGATGATAGATGCACATGCCTTCTTTCCTTGCTAAACTTTAGACTTTCGAAACTCTAAGCCCAGGAATTGATGTTTATTTACTCTTGTTTTGCTGTCTCATCTTTCTTGAGGCAATAAACACACAGTGGTCAAGCATTTACAGTAAAAAAGGCAAAAGTCACGGGTTAGTAGCTCATAATAGTCTTCTCTCCCCGTCTTCCCCTGCCCCTCAATATACACACATTATCTCATTTGGTCCTTGCAGTAGCATGGACTGGTAGAGATTTCGGCTTCCATTAGCTAATAAAAAAACAGACTCAGATGAGTAAGTGGTTGAGAATATGGATTCAGATCTGATGGCCCCCAAATGAGTTTTCCTCCCCATAAATGGCACTGCCACCTGAATTTTGCACCAAAGAGGCCGTAGCTTCTTTAGTCTACTCTTCTTCCCTGTTTAAAGTCTACTCTGTAGGTTCCTCATCTTCCTACTTTCTTTGGTGGTAATGATTTTATATATCAGGGAACATGCATGCATGCATGCTCTGTCATGTCCAAGTCTTTGAGACTCCATGGACTGTAACCCACCAGCCTCCTTTGTCCATGGCATTTTACAGGCAGCAATACTGGAGTGGGATGCCGTTTCCTCTTCCAGGAGATCTTCTCTACATATCCAAGGATCAAACCCAAGACTCTTGCCTCTCCTGCACTGGCAGGCAGGTTCTTTACCTGGGAAACCCAGTGATTTTATATTATTGGACTCTATGTATTGTGGCATCACAAGTTAAAAATGTAAATTAAACAACTATGTCTTTTCATTTACTCGTGGAACCAGTATTTATGGGCCCATTAAGTGCAAAGTAGTATGCTAAGCACGATGACTCAAGGATATAGATCCTGACCATGGAAGACGTATAAAACAGAAAGGGATAAAGGCATTCAAAGAGTCTACTTTATTAGTAAATCTATGTACAAGAAATCCTCTGTGGTTCCACAGAAGAACATTCAATTTGCTTGGGAGGTTGACAGAAGGTTTCATGGAAGAGGATCCTCTGAGTTAGGTCTTAGAGGACATGTAGAACTTTGAATGTGTAGGCAAGAAATGAAAAGAAAAAAAAAAACACCTTTCAACCTCAAGGTACTGCTTAAGCAAAGACACTGAGTGGAAGAATGTGGTACTTGGGTCAGCAAGTAGATGGATTGGCATGTCAAGTCACAGAGCGAATGGAGGGCAGTAGCTGTATACACGTCTCTAAATAAACTTGGGATCTGAACATGAAGAACACTTAATGTCTTGCTAAAGGACAGAAACCATTCAATATTACAGTAATCCAGGCTATGCCCCAACCAGTAACGCTGAAGAACCTGAAGTTGAACGGTTCTATGAAGACCTACAAGACCTTTTAGAACACCCAAAAAAGATGTCCTTTTCATTATAGGGGACTGGAATGCAAAAGTAGGAAGTCAAGAAACACCTGGAGTAACAGGCGAATTTGGCCTTGGAGCACGGAATGAAGCAGGGAAAAGGCTAATAGAGTTTTGTCAAGAGAACGCACTGGTCATAGCAAACACCCTCTTCCAACAACACAAGAGAAGACTCTACACATGGACATCACCAGATGGTCAACACCGAAATTAGATTGATTTTATTCTTTGCAGCCAAAGATGGAGAAGCTCTATACAGTTAGCAAAAACAAGACCAGGAGCTGACTGTGGCTTAGATCATGAACTCCTTATTGCCAAATTCAGACTGAAATTGAAGAAAGTAGGGAAAACCACTAGACCATTCAGATATGACCTAAATCAAATCCCTTATTCAGAAAACAAAGATCATGGCATCTGGTCCCATCACTTCATGGGAAATAGATGGAAAAACAGTGGAAACAGTGTCAGACTTTATTTTTTTTGGGCTCCAAAATCACTGCAGATGCTGATTGCAGCCATGAAATTAAAAGATGCTTACTGCTTGGAAGGAAAGTTATGACCAACCTTGATAGTATATTAAGAAGCAGAGATATTACTTTGCCAACCAAGGTCCATCTAGTCAAGGCTATGGTTTTTCCCGTGGTCATGTATGGATGTGAGAGTTGGACTGTGAAGAAAGCTGATGGCCGAAAAATTGATGCTTCTGAACTGTGGTGTTGGAGAAGACTCTTGAGAGTCCCTTGGACTGCAAGGAGATCCAACCAGTCCATTCTAAAGGAGATCAATCCTGGGTGTTCATTGGAAGGACTGATGCTAAAGCTGAAACTCCAATAATTTGGCCACCTCATGGGACGAGTTGACTCACTGGAAAAGACTCTGATGCTAGGAAAGTTTGAGGGTGGGAGGAGAAGGGGACGACAGAGAATGAGATGGCTGGATGGCATCACCGACTCGATGGACATGAGTTTGAGTGAACTCCGGGAACTGGTGATAGACAGGGAGGCCTGGCGTGCTGTGATTCATGGTGTCGCGGAGAGTCGGACACGACTGAGCGACTGAACTGAACTGAACTGAACTGAAAGGACAGAAATGGTATGGACCTAACAGAAGCAGAAGATATTACGAAGAGGTGGCAAGAATACACAGAAGAACTATACAAAAAAGATCATCATATCCGAGATAATCACAATAGTGTGATCACTGACCTAGAGCCAGACATCTTGGAATGTGAAGTCAAGTGGGCCTTAGAAAGCATCACTACGCACAAAGCTAGTGGAGGTGATGGAATTCCAGTTGAGCTATTTCAAATCCTGAAAGATGATGCTGTGAAAGTGCTGCTCTCAATATGCCAGCAAATTTGGAAAACTCAGCCGTGGCCACAGGACTGAAAAAGGTCAGTTTTCATTCCCATCCTAAAGAAAGGCAATGCCAAAGAATGCTCAAACTACTGCACAGTTGCACTCATCTCACATGCTAGTAAAGTCATGCTCAAAATTCTCCAAGCCAGGCTTCAGCAATATGTGAACTGTGAACTTCCAGATGTTCAAATGGGTTTTAGAAAGGGCAGAGGAACCAGAGATCAAATTGCCAACATCTGTTGGATCATCGAAAAAGCAAGAGAGTTCCAGAAAAACATCTATTTCTGCTTTATTGACTATGCCAAAGCCTTTAACTGTGTGGATCACAATAAACTGTGGAACATTCTGAAAGAGATGGGAATCCCAGACCACCTGACCTGCCTCTTGAGAAACCTGTATGCAGGTCAGGAAGCAACAGTTAGAACTGGACATGGAACAACAGACTGGTTCCTAATAGGAAAAAGAGTACGTCAAGGTTGTATATTGTCACCCTGCTTATTTAACTTCTATGCAGAGTACATCATGAGGAACGCAAGGCTGGAAGAAGCACAAGCTGGAATCAAGATTGCTGGGAGAAATATCAATAACCTCAGATATGCAGATGACACCACCCTTATGGCAGAAAGTGAAGAAGAACTAAAGAGCCTCTTGATGAAAGTGAAAGAGGAGAGTGGAAATGTTGGCTTAAAGCTCAACATTCAGAAAACTAAGATCATGGCATCCGGTCCCATCACTTCATGGCAAATAGATGGGGAAACAGTGGAAACAGTGACGGACTTTTTTTGGACTCCAAAATCACTGCAGATGCTGATTGCAGCCATGAAATTAAAAGATGCTTACTCCTTGGAAGGAAAGTTATGACCAATCTAGACAGTATATTAAAAAGCAGAGACATTACTTTGCCAACAAAGGTCCGTCTAGTCAAGGCAATGGTTTTTCCCGTGGTCATGTTTGGATGTGAGAGTTGGACTGTGAAGAAAGCTGATCGCTGAAGAATTGATGCTTTTGAACTGTGGTGCTGGAGAAGACTCTTGAGAGTCCCTTGTACTGCAAGGAGATCCAACCAGTCCATCCCAAATGAGATCAGTCTTGGGTGTTCATTGGAAGGACTGATGCTAAAGCTGAAACTCTAATACTTTGGCCACCTGATGCAAAGAGCTGACTCATTTGAAAAGACCTTGATGCTGGGAAAGATTGAGGGCAGGAGTAGTAGGAGATGACAGGATGAGATGGTTGGATGGCATCATTGACTCGATGGACATGGGTTTGGGTGGACTCCGGGAGTGATGGACAGGGAGGCCAGGCTTGCTGCGGTTCATGGGGTCGCAAAGAGTCGGACACGACTGAGCGACTGAACTGAACTGAACTGAAGAAGTATGAACTTTATTTCCAGGTAATAGGAAACCTTTGATGAATTCTAAAGAGAGGAGTGTCATTGTCCAACCTGAAATCAACATTCAACATACTTCGTAATTTTGGTGTGTAATTTACAAGGGGAGAGAAGGAAGTACAAATCTTTGGTTAAAATTCATGGTTAGAATTGTTTGTATATTAGAGTCCATTCCACATTTTTCATCTTCACTATTACCATGCACAAAAATAAAAAAGGAAAGAAAGTTGACTTGTGGGTGTGAGACTGTGCTGAAATACAGATCTGACTCATGCCTGGTTAGATGTCCTCTGGAGATGCTGTGCTCATTAGTCTGGAGGTGTTAGTTCTTCAGTTTCTTTTATAAGCACTTTGTTATTTTGTCATTGGATAATAATGGATGTGTCACAGTAAATATGTCTCAACTGCCTAGGAAATGCTTACCTGCCGTAGAATATAGTGACATAATTTTTGAGATGATATACACCTTTCTCGTGAAGCCTAAGCTTGTTATGAAGTTCTGGCCTTTGACTACGATTATTTTCTTTCGAGTAAACATTGGAACACATCCTGTTAACTCTTAACTTGCACTCCAGGCAAGATTTTTCAAAATCTTCTGTCATTTTAAGCTCAGCTCAGGAACAATCAGTTTGTTTTTAAACATAGCTACAAATCCAGGCTCCCCTGGTAGCTCAGTCAGTAGAGAATCCACCTGCAACGCTGGAGACAGGGGTTTGATCCCTGGGCCAGGAAGATCCCCTAGAGAAGGAAATGGCTACCCACTCCAGTATTCTTACCTGGAGAATTCCGTGGACAGAGGAGCCTGGTGGGCTACAGTTCATGGGGTCACAAGAGTCAGAGACGACTGAGCAACTAAACCAGCACCATCAAAGCTACAAATGGTCGACCCGTTTTCATTGTAGAAGCAAAAGAGGGAAAAGGTAAAGGAGGTTAAATGTACAAAAGATCAATCTTCACCCCTAATCTCATCATTTGAAGTTGCAAGCAATACGGTTCCTTACACTGTACTGTGTAAAACATTTGGACTTATTTGTTGACTCATTTGATTGACTGATTCATGAAAAAACACTTGCCATATACTGCATGCTAGATGTTGGGATGGACGATAAGATGAGGAAAGATTATAAGACTCAATCCAAGGGACATATAATTGCATCTTAAAATCAGACTTGGGCAGTGTACTGCAGTTATCAGTTAATCAACCAACATATTTTTTCCACAAGCTTAATTTTTGTAATCTCAGTTCTAGGTGCTATGGAGCATGCAAAAATACATCAAACAAGACATATACAATTTTTAAAATTATTTGTTTATTTGGCTGGGCCAGGAATTAGTCCTGGCACGTGGGATCTAGTTCCCTGACCATTGATCAAACCCAGGCCCCTTGCATTACGAGCATGGAGTCTTAACCACTGGGCTACCAGGGAAGTCCCAAGATAAATACAACTGAATGAAAAAAGGTTCAGTAAATAGTCATTAATCACATAAGTAGAACCTGAGAGTAGGTATAATTTAAGAAGCATTTAAAAGATCAGCAGATGGGAAATTTCTATGGATTGACTGATTAGGGCATGCCTTTGAAAGGAGGTGGAAGAACTTGGCTCATGTTGGCCTGACACTTGCCCCTTCACCCCCATGTCTTAGTCATAAGCTATTTCAATTCGCTTAAACTATTTCTTGAACAGTGATCTGAGTCTGCTAAAAATATAAGAAATATTTTGATTTGTACTGAGTTATACTCTGAAATTAGTTATTACGTGAAGACAATTTTCCATAAGTTTTTCTAGAGTAAAGAAAATTAGTTATGGGTGAGCATAGTTCATTAATTATTTCATGTACCTGAAGACCTCCAGGGAATGGTATGGCGTCATAGCACAGCCCCAGAGTGTTAAATTTTGCATTTGATTCCTTGCATTTGCTGAAAATGAATGAAATTGGATGACTTCCTGTTGACTATGAAACCAAAGCAGCTACTGTGCATTGTTTATTTCCCTAGAGTGCAAGAATTCTGTAAGAATTCTGTAGCATCCTGCTTTTAGTCAAATTATGCCTCTTTCTCCCCAAAGATTTTTCACGTGCGAATAGATTAGATAAGTGGTAGGAGTTCAGAGTGACAGACCTTTGGGGATAGAGTAGTATTCCTATAAGTATTCCTATATTTATATTAAAAAGATTATTTTTAATTATGAAATATTTCAAGCATGCAGAAAAGCATAGAAAATAATCTAATAAAGACCACATGCCCTTTATCTAGATGTAATAGATGTTAATATTTTGCACATTTTTGTCTTCAGATGTCTTTCTCCTTTAAAAATATTATCAATACAGTTAGCCTCCAATTAAAATAAATAAAATTTTAAAAATATCATAAAAATAAATAAATAAATAACATCAAAAAGCAAAAAAAAAAAAATTATCAGTACAGTAGATGCTTCCTCACTGCATCACTTCCTCCTTGTCTCCAGAAGCAGGTGTTCTTCTGAAGTTGATCTGTATCATTTCTATGAATAAAATGCCTGCCCAGATATCAAGAAGCAACATATCCTTTTATGTGGTATAGGTATATGATTCTACACAAATGTCATAAGAGTGTATGCCACCTTGCTTTTATAGTCAGCTGTTTTGACACTACTGTCATGAATGTACATTTAGTGCCCTCACTTTAATTGCTGTCGAATATACTCACTTGGTTGCTTAGCATTTCACTGTGAGTCAATCACGGTTTACTTTGACTGTTTCCATTTGTTTCTATCAGTAAACCTGCCTGGGACATGTGCCTGCTTCTTTGCGGGGATTGCTTGAAAGTTGAATTGCTGAGTCATTGTTTAGTGTAGGTTCTGCTGCTGAAGGTCAGCAAAGGTGTGAAGGTGCCAAGACAGAAGTTCATGTCTTTGCCACTTAGCAGCCCAGATGCATGTGTGAGCGCTCAGTCTTGTCCAGCGCTTTGCGACCTCGTGGACTGTAGCCCGTCAGGCTGCCCTGCCCATGGGATTCTCCAGGCAAGAATACTGGAGTGGGTTGCCATTTCTTCCTCCAGGGGATCTTCCCAATTCAGGGATTGAAGCCATGTCTCCTGCATCTCCTGCATTGGCAGGAGGATTCTTTATTTTTTTTTTTTTTAATATTTTTAAATTGAAAGATAATTGCTTTACAGTGTTGGTTGGTTTCTGCCATACATCAACATGAATCAGTCATAGGTATACATATGTCCCCTCCCTCTCGAACCTCCCTCCCACCTCCCACCCCATCCCACCCTTCTAGGTTGTCATGGAACACCAGTTTGAGCTCACTGAGTCATTCAGCAAATTTCCACTGGCTATCTATTTTATATCTTATGTGTGTGTGTGTGTTAGTCACTCAGTCCTGTCTGACTCTCTGTGACCCCATGGACTGTAGCCTGCCAGGCTTCTCTGTCCATGGGATTCTCCAGGCAAGAATACTGGAGTGGGTAGCCATTCCCTTCTCCATTTGTATCTGGCAGTGTATGTGTATCCATGCTGCTCTCTCCATTCATCTCACCCTCTATCCCCCGCCACTCCAGTGTTCTGCTCCCCCTGGGACATCCATGTAACAGCTCAGAGCAGGTGCTTATGTTCATGGGTGGTTCTCCTCAGTGGGGGAACGTGGGGACTCAGCCTCCTTGCAGCTGTGTCTCCAGCGTGCCCTGGGCTCTTCGTGGACTGTGTGCATCCGGGGGCAGTCGAAAGAACACAGGGAGGCGCATTCACCCTCCCGAAAGCTCGGGGTTGGAATTGGCACAAACTGCGTCTACTCTTAACTGACTTGCTATTTAAGTTCTTCTGTGGGCAGTTAGGGCTTCCCATGTGGCTCAGCTGGTAAAGAATTTGCCCACAATGCAGGAGACCTAGGTTCGATCCCTGGGTTGGGAAAATCCCCTGGAGAAGGGAAAGGCTACCCATTCCAGTATGCTGGCCTGGAGAATTGTTTTCTTGGGCTCCAAAATCATTGCAGATGGTGACTGAAGCATGGAATTAAAAGACACTTGCTCCTTGAAAGAAAAGCTATGACCAACCTAAACAGCATATTAAAAAGCAGAGACATTACTTTGCGAACAAAGGTCTGTCTAGTCAAAGCTATTGTTTTTCCAAAAGTCATGTATGGATGTGAGAGCTGGACTATAAAGAAAGCTGAGTGCTGAAGAATTGATGTTTTTGAATTATGGTGTTGGAGAAGACTCTTGAGAGTCCCTTGGACTGTAAGGAGATCCAACCAGTCCATCCTAAAGGAAATCAGTCCTGAATATTCATTGGAAGGACTGATGCTGAAGCTGAAACTCCCAATACTTTGGCCACTTAATGCAAAGAACTGACTCCTTGGAAAAGTACCCTGATGCTGGGAAAGTTTGAAGGCAGGAGGAGAAAGGGATGACAGAGGATGAGATGGTTGGATGTCACTGACTTAATGGGCATGAGTTTGAGTAAACTCTGGGAGTCGGTGATGGACAGGGAGGCCTGGCATGCTGCAGTCCATGGGGTCGCAAAGAGTCAGACACGACTGAGCAACTGAACTGAACTGAACTGAAGTGTGGGCAGTTATCCTTACAGTGGAAGTCACTCATAGTAAGAGTTGGTCTTTAGCCCGTTACATTAGAAAACTTTCAGATCAGCTTCCACACTCTGGCCTGGATTATTACGGATGATCAGATTGCCCTAAATTTCTTTTATGTGGACTAAGATTAAGTCTGTACAATCAAAAATACATTGTACTGTACTTGAACTAACACCTCAAAACCTTGTTTCCTGAGGTAGATTTTAATGGTTTATGGTACTTGTTCCATTCAGTTCAGTTCAGTTCAGTCGCTCAGTCGTGTCCGACTCTTTGTGACCCCATGAACTGCAGCACACCAGGCCTCCCTGCCCATCACCAACTCCCGGAGTCCACCCAAACCCATGTCCATAGAGTTGATGATGCCATCCAGCATCTCATCCTCTGTAGACCCCTTCTCCTCCTGCCCCCAATCCCTCCCAGCATCAGAGTCTTTTCCAATGAGTCAGCTCTTCGCATCAGGTGGCCAAACTATTGGAGTTTCAGCCTCAACATCAGTCCTTCCAATGAACACCCAGGACTGATCTCCTTTAGGATGGACTGGCTGGATTTCCTTGCAGTTCACTGGTTGGTCTTAAACCTGGAGGAGGCATGGCTGAGCTCAACACTGCTGGTTGGCTTCATTCCACTGCTTAGAGTCTTACTGATAGTAGCCTTAATATGATGCTCTGAGTGTGTATGTGTGTGTATGTGTGACTTCAGTCGTGTCCAACATTTTGTGACCATAGCCTGCCAGGCTCCTCTGTCCATGGAATTATGCAGGCAAGAGTACTGGGTTAGGTTCTTCATGCCCTCTTCTAGGGGATCTTCCTAACCCAAGGATGGAACCGGTATCTCTTACATCTCCTGTATTAGCATATGGGTTCCTTATGACTAGCTCTACCTGGGAAGTCCTGATACAATGTTGCATGTGGCAAATTGACAGATTTTGTCCCAGCCTTGGCTGGTAAGATTTATCAGTGAATGACTGAGTGGTGTACTCAGAGAAATGTGCCAAAAGCTAAGATGATGTAGAAAGGATGCTGTTGGAAGTAAATCCTAGGGGTCTCTGATATTTCTACACAACCTGCAAGCAGAGGCACTGAGTCTGCTCTCTGGACTGCCTTGACTAGAGCTTTCTGAAAATCAGGACTGTGTCCATAGAGCAAAGGGTAGTCATGCTTATGGCCCATTATAAAAGAGTTAGGTTCCCTAAACTTGGAGTTTCTCTGCTGCACGTGCCACTGTCCTCTTGTCCTCTTCAAATCTCCCGATGGAGACTGGAGCTCAGTGAACCAGCACAAGCAAATGCTGATGCTCTGGCTACTGTTACTGCCGTGAGCAATGAGGACCTTTGTTTCTGAACTGGGAGTCTCTGGTCTTCTGCCAGCCTCTGTGGTGGTGGGACATGCTGACTTGTTGGCTTGCACGTAGGGTAACTGAAAGAAACTGAAGAATCTCAGTTTCTTCAAAGTCCTTGCCGATGAGAAGATAAAAATATCACAACTTGGGTGATTGTGGCCAATGCTCCCATCCACTGTGGGTCTGCTCTTCCACATAATTTACAAGAAACAGGATGTGTTCGACCAGACTACTTTTAAGGCTCTTTTAGAGTTTGAAGAGCTGTGGTTTTATGATTCTACAGGGCAGCGTCTTAGCCTTCCTCAGCATTGTGGCTGTTCAGTCACTGTCTGACTCTTTGCGAGCCCACGAATGGCAACAAACCCGGTTTCCTGTCCTTCACTGTCTCCCAGAGCTTGCTCAAACTCATGTCTGTTGAGTTGGCGATGTCATCCAACCATCTCATCCTCTGTCATCCACCTCTGCTGCTCCCAGTCTTTCCAAGCATCAGGGTCTTTTCTAATGAATAGACTGGTTGCATCAGGTGGCCAAAGTGTTGACGTTTCAGCTTCAACATCAGTATTCCAATGATATTTAGGGTTGATTTCCTTTAGGATTGATTGGTTTGATCTCGTTGCTGTCCAAGGGACTCTCAAGAGTCTTCTCCAGCACCACAGCTTGAAAGCATCAATTCTTTGGCGATCAGCCTTCTTAATGATCCAACTCTCACATCTGTACATGACTTCTGGAAAAACAATAGCTTTGACCAGATGGACCTTTGCTGGCAAAGTGATGTCTCTGCTTTTTGATACACTGTCTAGGTTTGTCATAGCTTTACTTCCAAGGAGCAAATATCTTTTAATTTCATGGCTGCAGCTACCATCCACAGTGATTTTGGAGCCCAGAAATAAAGTCTGTCAATGTTTCCATCTTTTCCCCATCTATTTGCCATGAAGTGATTGATTCTGATGCCATGATCTTAGTTTTTTGAATCTTGAGTTTTAAGCCAGTTTTTTTCACTCTCCTCTTTAACCCAGATGGTGTCCATGGTAAAAAATCTACCCGCCAATGCAGGAGACACAAGAGACTTGGGTTTGATCCCTGGGTCAGGAAGATCCCCTGGAGGAGGAGATGGCATCCCACTGCAGTATCCTTGCCAGGAAAATTCCATGGACAGAGGAGCCTGGTGGGCTACAGTCCATGGGGCCACAAAGAGTTGGACAGAAGTGAGCACAGTCTAGTTAGTGCATTAAGGAAAATCCATTGTTGCTGTGGCCTCTGTTTCAGCAAACAGCAAAGCATGTTCTGCCCATGCTGGCTTGTCTGGGGAGTATCATGACAGCAGGCATCTGCATTTGATGGTTCACTGAAGACACAGAGAGATCAGGTACTAAGCAAAGGGCATTGACTTACGAGACCTGACTCTCGATGCCCTTTCTTGTTTTGAATGTCAGATCAGTGGTCTTTTGTTGTCCTGACGGTTTTGCACTGGTGAGCTTGGTTGCTGGTGATGCTTTGCCCTGTGAGACACTGTAAGTCTTGACTGGAGCGGGGAGGGCATGGGGAGTCCAAGTGAAAAAATGATCAGGGACCCTCTGGGGTTTGCAGAGTCCTGAGGCATGACTGACTGAGACATTGGCTCTTTGCACCTCAAATTATTCTTTAAGTCAACGCTATTGCTCATGTCCATGACAGGAGGTGATGGGTCAGATGCTGGTGAAGGCTTGATTGACAGGGCCTGCAGGAAGCTGCTACTCAGGCAGAGGCAGCCCCGGTGCCCTGAGCTGGCTGCCCTGGCTCCCCTCTCTAGTCCTGGACCTCAGGACTCAGGATTACACAGTCGCTTCTTTACTGTTCCTTTTCTGGAACACAGAGGAGCGCTGGTTGCAAGAGACTTTTCCTGTCTCTAAGGCCAGTGCTAAGAAGAGATGCCTGCTCTCCCTTGTCATCATGCCTTCCACACTAGAGCTTTGATGCATGTCTCCTAACATAAGATGCTTCACAGTTTTCATAAGCCCCAGGGTTAGTCACTTAATCATGTCCAGTTCTTTGCGACCCCATGGACTGTAGCCCACCAAGCTCCTCTCTCCATGGGCTTCTCTAGGCAAGAGTACTGGAGTGGATAGCCATTTTCTTCTCCAGGGGATCTTCCCGACCTGGGGATTGAATCCAGGTCTCCTTCATTGCAGGCACATTCTTTATCATCTAAAGCATTCCCACCAGATTCCCACCAGGGAAGCCCTTCTCATAAACCCCATGATCTCTTAAATATTCTCCAAGAGCTGCTCCTACCTTTTCATACAGCATTCTTTACCCCCTCGAGGTGCATTTTCTTCTGCGTTTTTCTGGCCCTCAATTCTCTTTTTTTTTTTTAAGGGAAGATCCATTATCAAGGGAACTTGCTTTTTTGTTATTAAGACCTTGTGCCACCAGGGTGTCTGATTAAATTAACTGCAAGTTTCAGAGCACAAGCAGTACCCTGTTTAATCTTCAATTTCCTTATTCATACAGGAGTGATAGAAACAATTTTCTCCCTTCCTATTACATCGGGTTCCCCTGGCACAGGAGACACTTCCCGATGCTGGCTCTGAAAAGGCGTGCGTCTCATAAACCGGAGCCAGGAGAGATCAGTGTTGTATATCTTTGAGGACATTTGTTACCTACAAAATAAGATCTGAGAGCCAGAAGGAATATATTCTGCAGAGAAGCAAATATTTTATATTTCCACAATCACATTTTCTCAGAAATATAGTGTATCCAAATATTCAGTACCCGAAAAGGGAGCGTTACATCTACTTGTTTTCCCTTCCTTCCTGACCTCACTGTGTTTTACCTTACCTATCTTATCTTTTAATTTTAGTTTGGAGCTTCACCTTGTCCTTCCCTCAGATCCCTTTCTCTCTGAATTTATTCTTCAAATAATCTATCTTGACCATGTAGGCAGTGCCATCACCAAAAAGCCTGCAGCTTCTCTGACTGTAAAGTAAATCTCTTTGAGAAACCTCTGAATGGTGACTGATCGCATAAAGTAGATCATGTGTGTCTGGAAGACTTTGGAAATTGTTGTGTTCCACTTATTACCTGTTTCTGAAATGAAATATCAGGATCGTTTATCTTTGAAATGCTCCTCTCCAGACTATGAGGTTGAAAACTCAATAGTATCATGAATTCAGTGTAAAACAACAATTTATTTATTCAAGAGTCTCTCTCTAGTACTCTACCTCGGAAATATCCTCGATAACACTGTATATTTTATTATTGTTTTATTACCCAAACTTGTTGAGCCTGCTTGAGGCTGGGAGGGGCAGGAAGGCAGGAGGGAGAATGGGAGAGGGGAAAAGGAGAGAGAAAGAGAGAAATGACCTCCTAATGCGGTTGTGACCTAAAAGTCTGCCCGAAGATAGAAGCCTTTCAGAGATGTGATTTGCTCTTTCTTTGTCTTTGTCTTTCTTACATAAACACTACCTTAGTGAAAGAGTCATCCATTACTTGGATGGTTGCACTTCATGTCCTGTAACACTGAGGCTTAAAGATAGACAGATTTCGCCTGTCCACTTAGTTCTTCCCTCTCTCAGGAGTGCGCAGACACACAGGCAAAAGTCGGGTCTACTTCTCAGAGCTTCCCTGTATCTACACCACTGGATCGCACCTGGGCACGATTCCCTCCTACTCTCAAGGGGCATTTGGCAACTTCTGGTGACTTTCTTGGCTGTCACCTTGTGTGTGAGGGGCTGTTACTGGCACCTAGGTGGTAGAGATGGAGATGTTACCAAGCAGCTTGCGATGTACAGTACAGTTCCCGTGACAGGGAATGGTCTGGTCCTAAGGTCACTTGGGCTTCCCAGGTGGCACATTGGTAAAGAATCCACCTGCCAGTGTAGGAGACACAGGCGACTCAGATTCGATCCCTGGCTTGGGACGATCTCCTGGGGGAGGAAACAGCAACCCACTCCAGTATTCTTGCCTGGGAAATCCCAAGGACAGAGGAGCCTGGAAAGCTATAGTCCATGGGTTACAAAGAATCAGAAAGGACTGAGCACACACGCACACACCAGTTGGCTTTCTTGGGGCTTCCCTGGTGGCTCAGATGGTAAAGAATCTGCCTGCAATGCAGAAGACCCAGGTTTGATCTCCTGGAGAAGGGACTGGCTCCCCACTGCAGAATTCTTGCCTGGATAATTCCATGGACAGAGGAGCCTGGTGGGCTATAGTCTATGGGGTCGCAAAGAGTCAGACACGACTGAGCGACTAATACTAAGGTCCCTAGTACACAGTCTGAGAAAGCCTGATTTATACTAATCAGACTCAGAAGCAAATGGTGAATGGCAGGTGGATGACAGGAGACAGAAAAGAAATAAAAATAAATTGGGAAAATCCTGCAGGCTTCATATCCCTGTTCATTTATGTCGTTTCTTTCACATAATCCTTCATAAAACTACCACTAAGTATAATTGTTATTCCTTTTATTTTTTTCTTCAGTCAAAGGATGACTCTAAGATGCACAAAAGTTAAGTGACATGCTGAAAAGGCACTTGACTCACCAAGATTCTAAAGCCTGTGATTTTCCTCTTTCCCCTAACGGGGGGCAGGGAGATAATTATATTAGTTCTGCCCTTATCCACCAGAGGGCATTTTCCAAGACTCCCTTTAGATGTTTGATGCCATGATGGGTGGTTGTTTAGTTTCTAAATTTTGCAATCCCATGGACTGTAGCCCACCAGGCTAGAATGCTGCAATGGATTGTCATTCCTTTCTCCAGGAGATCTTCTCGACCCAGAGACCAAACCCGTGTCTACCTGCATTGCAGGAGGATTCTTTACCACTGAGCCACCAGTCAGTTCAGTCACTCAGTCGTGTCCAACTCTTTGCCACTCCATGGACTGTAGCACAGCAGGCCTCCCTGTCTATCACCAACTCCTCGAGCTTGCTCAAACTCATGTCCATTGAGTCAGTGATGCCATCCAACCATCTCATTCTCTGTTGTTCCTTTCATTTCCCACCTTCAATCTTTCCCAGCATCAGGGTCTTTTCCAATGAGTCAATTCTTCACATCAGGTGGCCAAAATATCAGAGTTTCAGTTTCAGCATCAGTCCTTCAAATGAATATTCAGGACTGATTTCCTTTAGGATGGACTGGTTGGATCTTGCCGTCCAAGGGGCTCTCAAGAGTCTTCTCTAACACCACAGTTCAAAAGCATCAATTCTTCAGTGCTCAGCTTTCTTTATAGTCCAGCTGTCACACCCATACATGACCACTGGAAAAAACATAGCTTTGACTATACGGACCTTTGTTAGCAAAGTAATGTCTCTTCTTTTTAATATGCTGTCTAGGTTGGCCATAGCTTTTCTTCCAAGGAGCAAGTGTCTTTTAATTTCCTGGCTGTAAGTCACCATCTGGAGCGATTTTGGAGCCCCAGAAAATAAAGTCTCTCACTGCTTCCAGTGTTTCCCCATCTGTTTGTCATGAAGTGATTGGAGCGGATGTCATGATCTTAGTTTCATGAATGTTGAGTTTTAAGCCAGCTTTTTAACTCTCTTCTTTCACTTTCAACAAGAGGCTCTTTAGTTCTTCTCTGCTTTCTGCCATAAGGGTGGTGTCATCTGCATATCTGAGGTTATTGATATTTCTCCCAGCAATCTTGATTCCAGCTTGTGCTTCTTCCAGCCCAGCGTTTCTCATGATGTACCCTGCATAAAAGTTAAATAAGCAGGGTGACAATATACAACCTTGATGTACTTCTTTCCCAATTTGGAACCAGTCTGTTGTTCCGTGTCCGGTTCTAAGTGTTGCTTCTTGACTTGCATACAGGTTTCTCAAGAGTTGGGTCAGGTGGTCTGGTATTTCCACAGTTTGTTGTGATCCACACAGTTAAAGGCTTTGGCATAGTCAATAAAGCAGAAATACATGCTTTTCTGGAACTCTTGCTTTTTCTATGATCCAACGGATGTTGGCAATTTGATCTCTGGTTCCTCTGCCTTTTCTAGGTACAGCTTGAACATCTGGAAGTTCATGGTTCATGGACTGTTGAAGCCTGGCTTGGAGAATTTTGAGCATGACTTCACTAGCTTGTGAGATGAGTGCAATTGTGTGGTAGTTTGAGCATTCTTTGGCATTGCCTTTCTTAGGGATTGGAGTGAAAACTATCTTTTCTAGTCCTGTGGCCACTGCTGAGTTTTCCAAATTTGTTGGCTTATTGAGTGCAGCACTTTCACAGCAGCATCTTTTAGGATTTGAAATAGTTTAACGGGAATTCCTTTACCTCCATTAGCTTTGTTCATAATGATGGTTCCTAAAGCCCACTTGACCTTGCATTCCAGGATGTCTGGCTCTAGGTGATCACACCATCGTGGTTATCTGGATCATGCTGATCTTTTTTGTATAGTTCTTCTGTGTAATCTTGCTACCTCTTCTTAATATCTTCTGCTTCTGTTAGGACCATACCGCTTCTGTCCTTTATTATGACCATCTTCGTATGAAATGTTCCCTTGGTATCTCTAATTTTCTTGAAGAGATCTCTAGTCTTTCCCATTCTGTTGTTTTCCTCTATTTCTTTGCATTGATCACTGAAGAAAACTTTCTTTTCTCTCCATGCTATTCTTTGGAACTCTGCATTCAAATGGGTATATCTTTCCTTTTCTCCTTTGCCTTTAGCTTCTCTTCTTTTCTCAGCTATTTGTAAGACCTCCTCAGACAACCATTTTGCACGTTTTCATTTCTTTTTCTTGGGGATGGTCTGGATCACTGCCTCCAGTACAATGTCAGGAACTTCTGTCCATACTTCTTCAGGCACTGTATCAGATCTAATCCCTTGAATCTACTTGTCACCTCCACTGCATAATCATAAGGGATTTGATTTAGGTTATTCCTGAATGGTCTAGGGGTTTTCCCTACTTTATTGAATTTAAGTCTGAATTTGACAATAAGGAGTTCATGATCTGAGCCACAGTCAGCTCCCAAACCAACTGAGCCACCAGAGAACCCCAAAATATTGAGTAGTACCAATTCCTATATATACGATGTTTTTTTCCTATAGTAACAGAAGGGTCGCAGGTACAGCCTGGGTATGGTGGACAAGGGGATGATTCACATTGCTGATGGGATGGAGCAGGATGGTGTGAAATGTCATCTCACTACTCAAAATCACATGAAACTTAAAACTCATGAACTATTTGTTTCTGGATTTTTTTTTTTTTTAATATTTTCAGACTGTGGTTGACCTTGGGCAACTGAAACTGTGGAAAGTGAAACCACAGGTATAAGGTGATCACTGCATTCCACTGAAACCTCAGACTGGGGAGAATTGAGGCTGGGCTGGTGTGGGTCATCAATAGCTTTTTCTGTATGGGTGCTCCTATTTATATCACATAACCAGATGACTTTGCGTTTCCGGGGAGTTTTTAACTAGTTGGAAAACTTATTTCTATCGTTATGCTTTGTTTGGGAAAATAGGTCCATTCCTCTTTTTCTGTGCTTTTTTGTTTTGTTTTGATATTTCTTCTGATCATACTTAAGAAACTTAACTAATCACATTGAACTTGGTCTGTGGTATGCAATGTATTACAGAAAGGGTCTAGACGAAGGGCAGTGTGCCATTGGTCATGAGTGAAGAGAACACAGATGACAGATACTCCAGACTGAAGACTTCAGCTGGGAAAAAATAAGCTTCTGAACTGAAAATTGTTAGATATAAAATGTCTTATCAAAAGAACAGAATCACCTCTTTTCTCTGGCTATCTGGAAGAAGAAAATAGATTTTCATTTATTGGATCAATTTAGTACTTTCTTCCTTGAATATCTTTATAATGATTTAGCTTTTCTGTTTATGGCCACATTTTTATAAAAAGAAAAGAGCTGGGTAAAAAAAAATTCAGTTAAAATTCAGCCTCTTGGAGAACAATTAGGCATTCAATGTAAAGTGACAGTGAAAAGTCATCCCTCCCCGTTGACCCTTGGGCATTTATATTTTCTCTAAGTTGCATGGATTTTACTTTAGTAAGCACAGTACTTTGAATGTGCTCAGTTGCTTAGCCATGTCCAACTCTTTTTGACCCTTTGGGCTGTAGCCCTCCTGGCTCCTCTGTCCATGGGATTCTCCGGGCAAGAATATTGGAGCAGGTTGCCATTTCCTCCCCCAGGGGTTCTTCCTGACCCAGGGATTGACCCCTGTCTCCTGCTTCTACCTGTACTGCAGGTGGTCTCTTTACCGATGAGCCATCAAGGCAGACTGCTTTGAATTTAGTGTTGTTCATAATTACTCCTTGTTGCTGATGGTTACTTTGGTGATGACCCAACCTTCCTGCTCTTGAACCAGCATGGATCCCAACCCTAATCTATGCTTAGACTTTTAAAAGAGTTATTTTCCCAAATATTATATGTAGACAAGGCTGTGAATAACTTTGAAAAGTATCAAGCTATGGAAAACAGTACAAGTGTTTCATAATAGGATTTAAAAACTCTGGACGTTCCACCTCTCTTAAGCCTCAGATTCTTAACCTGGAAAATAGATATGGCAACAAATCCTTCACTTTCTTTTATAAATTTAAGGATGTGGCTATACAGTAAAATATTAGGACAATGCGAAAAAGTAACGTGTTGTTGGTGTATGTTTGACACTTTGGGGTGCTTTGCTCTTGTTTTTTACAACTTTGGCCTTTGAATGTCACCTTTAGCTTGGAAGAGTCATGCTAAATCTATATGTTTTTATTTTTTTATGTGTTTTTCACTAAGAATTTTATTTTTTTAATTTTTAAAAAAAATTTTAAAATTTTAATTGGAGGCTAATTACTTTACATTATTGTATTGGTTTTGCCATACATCCACATGAATCTGCCCCGGGTGTACATGTGTTCCCCATCTTGAACTCCCCTCCCACCTCCCTCCCCATCCCATCCCTCTGGTTCATCCCAGTACACCAGCCCCGAGCATCCTGTATCATGCATTGAACCTGGACTGGCGATTCGTTTCACATATGATAATATACACGTTTCAATGCCATTCTTCCAAATCATCCCACCCTCTCCCTCTCCCACAGAGTCCAAAAGACTGTTCTATATATCTGTGTTTCTTTTGCTGTCTCGTATACAGGGTTATCGTTATCATCTTTCTAAATTCCATAGATATGCATTAGTATACTGAATCGGTGTTTTTCTTTCTGGCTTACTTCACTCTGTATAATAGGCTCCAGTTTCATCCACTGGAACTGATTCAATTAGAACTGATTCAAATGTATTCTTTTTAATTGCTGAGTAACACTCCAGTGTGTATATGTACCACAGCTTTCTTATCCATTCGTCTGCTGATGGACATCTAGGTTGCTTCCATGTCCTGGCTATTATAAACAGTGCTGCGGTGAACATTGGAGTACATGTGTAAATCTATATGTTTTTAAAATAAAATGGCTTACCTGCTGCAGGAATTCCTGTACTACAGACTTTAAACTCTGAATACACAGGCTTCATTAAACCCATGGATACATGTTATTTAGCTCTCTTGCTAGCATTTAAAAATTAAGAGTTTTCTTAAAGAAATCTGTTATTCTGACTTATATTGGAAAACCTGTATACTCCCAGGCCAACAATTAGCCAGTAAAGAGACACCTTCTCTGGATGCTGTAGGCATGTGATTTTGTCACCCATACTCTAGGAGGGAAGATTTTCAAAGTGTTGCCCCAGATCAATGGAGTTTACATCATGTGGAGATATTAGAAAAGCAAATTCTAGGGCCTTATTCCAGATCGGCTGAATTAGAAACTCTGGAACTACAGATGAGCAAATTGTCTTATCTGTGTTTCTCAGTGATCCAGCTACACTCTAGAGTAGAAGATCTAGCTACATTCTAGAGTTTAAGATCCAGCTACACTCTAGAGTTTAAGATCCAGATACACTCTAGAGTTTAAGAGCCTCTGCTCTGCAACCTGCTGGCCATGGACAAGGAATGCCATTTCAGTAAGCAAAGAGTGTTGTGGCCACCAAGCCATCAGCGGTGCACCCTGAGGATGCAGAAAACCGACGTACTGGCCTCTGGTAGTTAAGGTACACATCAAAGGAATAATCTCAGTAAGCCCAGATTCTTGCATCTCCCCATTCATAGAAGAGGGCTAAATTCATTAATTTGCAATGTCTTGTTTTCTTTATTTTTTAAAAAAATTATTTGTTTTAATTGGAGGCTAACTTACTTTACATTATTGTATTGGTTTTGCAATACATTGACATGAATCTGCCCCGGGTGTACATGTGTTCCCCATCTTGAATCCCCCTCCCACCTCCCTCCCCATCCCATCCCTCTGAGTCTTTGAATGTTTGAGCATCAGTTTTTTTGTTTTTTTTTTTAAAAGTTCCTATGTATCCCGGCCCCTTCCTTACCGCTTGGGAATGGTCCCTCAGAGCTATCTGGGAGCATGTACTGGGTTTAAGTCCTCAGTAAGTCCACTGAATAAAACATAATCCTCAGCTTTTAGATCAGCGTTGTTTTTTTTTTTTTAATTCGGCACAGTCAAACGATGTCCTCTTTCTGCATCTGTCTACACTCAGGTAACTCACTTTGGCTTCTGGTTGTCGTAGAGTTCTTCCTTCCACTGAGTCATATTTTAATTTCCTGTCCCTTTCACCACTGCTGGCTTTTCCTTTCCTTGCTCTTCCTGGACTTGAGGTAACTAAGGAAAATGACGTCCCTGTGGTCCTAAGCACGTGCAGTGGGCAGCAGCGGCTTGCGTGTGAAGCCCTCCCGCCCCCGAGCTGAGAGCTCTGGCCGGCACGCTTTGAAGCCATCCTTCTCTCACTCTGGGCCATTGAGCACATTTTAAAAAACCTCAACTCCTCTCCTTTCAAAACTCAGCGATTGTAAGCAGCCCCAGAAGGAAGGCAAACTTGTGCTTTTATTTTGACATTTCTTCCAACATTGATTAGATTATTTCTGATCTGTTTTACTGTTTTGTATTAGAGTGTGAACATTTCTAGAGATTACTCTCCATTGGAGTTTCCTTCTTGAGGGAAAATTCATAGTTATAAGAACTAACTGTTATCATATGAAACCAATATTCCTGTGAGGTTTGTAAATTAAATTTTCTTTCCAACTTTTGTTTAATGTATTCAGTGTCACCTTGTAAGGCAACTGAGATAATTTTGTGTATCCTATCAATTTGTTTCTTATTTGACATCTGCGTGTGTTTATATAGCTTTCAGAAGTGGAGAATTCTGTCACCAATTAATGTTGATGGTTTTGCGTTAGAGAGAAGAGAGTCTGCACACAAATGAAAGTTTTTGTTTTCAAGTTGTATTTTACTGTCGCTGAGTGTTTTCCAAATAAATATCCACTGACTTTATTGAATTTGCCAATTGGGTAATAGACTCACAGGCGTTCAGGGAAGTGAGGCTCAAATATAAGATTTATTTATAGGAAAGGCCTGTCATTAAACAGAGAGACAATTGAAAACACATTAAAAAAATATCTTCAAGTAATTGACCAAGTATATATTTCCCTGTGAAAATGGAATCTGGAGCTAAAGCAGCTGCTCAGATAACTTTAACAAGAACATTGTTAAGGATGCTGTCTATCAAAACAGGAATTTCTGATTTCTGATCTTCCAGATTGGTTGAGGAATCATCTAGGGACCTTATTAGAAATATTAATTCAGTAAATCTGTGGCAGGGGCAGGGAAGATGTATTTTAAAATCTTTCCAATTGACTATTAATATATAGCTGGGTTTTAACCCCCTATGCTTTTTGTTGTTGTTAAACTCTGGTTTTATTTTAACATTCTTCCCATTGTTTGTCTGTCTTTTTTTCCCCACTTTGATCTTACCTTTCATTTAATTTCTGTTTTTTGGTATTTTAAAATATCTTTGAAGTCATAATAAATTCTTTTAGTATAAGGTATAGTATAAATAAATGTAATGACCACAGCAAAAACGCTGTCATACTGGTTATTAATGAAGCACATTTAGGGAGTGTTGTTTAGTAATTCTGAGTTAACTGCTGAAAGTGAAAGTCGTTCAGTTGTGTCTGACTCTTTGTTACCCCATGGACTATACATTCCATGGAATTCTCCAGGCCAGAATACTGGAGTGGGTAACTTTCCCTTCTCCAGAGGATCTTCCAAACCCAGGGATCGAACCCAGGTCTCCCACATTGAGGGGCGGATTCTTTACCGGCTGAGCCACCAGGGAAGAATTAACTGCTGCTGATCTTAATACTCTATTTTCCATATGCAATGCTTCTCTGATAGTAAAGTTAAGAAAAAGAACTGGGTCACACAGTACATGGTGTTACAGATTCTCTATCCAACTTTAGGGATACAGTGCACCATTACAGCTTAAAAATTCTAAAAAGACCTGAGTAGAGACATTTAAAAATCTTCAACACTTCAACACCCAGCACTCTGCAAACTTTTAAAAAACCAAACACTCCTTCCCTCCCCCAGAACACATGTTAACATTTTCAGAACAGTATTTTATTTGGGGAAATAGTGTATTAACTGCTATGTTTGCAACCAATGAAAGTCAATATGGGTGAAATGGGAAGAGCTGCTGTGTTGGGTAAGCAGAAATGATCAAGCAGAGCCAGTAGAAATAAATTGAGCGAAGTGGGTCAACTTCAGGAAAAGTGCTTGTCCAATGGCATGTGGGAAGAAATAGATTTAATAAGGAGAAGAAAAAGTCTATAGGATTTTATACTCTTGCAATTGCTGACAGAAAAGCATTAGAAGCACACATTTGAAGTACATTCAGACAAAGCTGAGATCTAGCTGATATGAACTGTGGTTCTTCTGGGTTGTTCATGGCACTATACTAAGATGTGCAAATAAAGTAAGTAGTTGTTTGAAATGGAGCAAACTTCAATGATGGGGGAGAATGGGGGTGGGGTCTGGGGAGAAATTTGGGTGAGTTTATGTGTCAGTCACAGATAAGATCATAAAGGGAAGAATTTGTGTTTATATGAAAGAATAAACTTGCTTTGATAGCATGGGATCTCCTTAGGTTTTGCAGATAAGTTGTACCTACCTCCTAACAACTCTTATCAGAGTATGAATAAATTAAAGTTGCGTATCCATTGCCTCACTTTTCCTATCTGTATTGCCAGGGCCACAGGGAGAAATAGGTTTATTCTAGGGAATATTCTGTTGAGTAAAATTCTGTTGACATTTTATTCTGTTTTATGTGACATTCTATTAATTGGTCACCTAGTCACTGCAATTCACAGTCTGCATTAAATCATGTTAAACATTATCTTTATCTTTGAATGAATAAAAATAAAAGAGAACTGGTCAGAAATGAATTTAATACAATTCAGTTTGGCAACACTTAATGTGTGAAAGTATACTCTAAATTACCCATGAAAGTAAACCTTGATGTGCAACCCCTAAATTATTCAAAGTGCACCTAATGAGCGGTGGGTTTGACCTTAGAAAGCCCAAACGCAGTCTGTCCACTAGGAAACTGTTCATGGGACAAACTCAATAGTTATTGTAGGAAGATGCTAGAACTTTCCCGGTGGTCCAGTGATTGGGACTTCACCTTCCAGTGTGGGAGATGCAGGTTCATTGCCTGGTTGGGGAACAAGGGTTTCATGTGCCTCATGCCCAGAGGACCAGAGCATAGAACAGAAGCAATATCATAACAAGTTCAATAAAGACTTTAAAAATGGCCCACAATAAGGATGCTATATTCCTGTCATATCAGTAATAGCAAGATCGATCAATACAAATTCTGGGTCCCAAAGAAGTCAGTCAGCTGGAGAAGTGTCAGGAACCACTGGCAAGGCACGCGACTCTAGGAACATCTCAGGAAGATCAATTCCGTAATTTCTATTTCATCAAAATTCCATAATTTCTGAGTGCATTCTTCTCTGAATGATCATGTTTATTAGCTGGGAATCTTCTCTTTCAGTCCTTTGCTTCTGGTTGGGAAAATCTGCCTCTTTCGAACTCTCTTTATCAACTTATCTCTTTAAATTTGATTAATTCAAATTTATGGAAAGTCATCCAAATTGTAATATAGATAAGAAATAATAAGAAAAAAAAATCTAGGATCCTCTGACTTTTAAAAATTTCTTAGTGATTTAGTAAGCACTTAAAGCAAGCCACTTCATTTTACACACACACACACACACACACACACACATATATATACACGTGTATGTATATATATGTAAGTATATTGATTTTAGAGAAGGCATTCAATGGTTATCTTTAAAGTTCGATCATAGGATCCATTTTAAGATATCAGCAAAATCCATGAAGGCTTTTGTTTTATGGTTTGTGCCGTATGATCATTATTGCTGCAAATGTCTTACATCTAGAGCCATGGTAACCAAACTACGTGGGAGATTTTTGAAAGCAGAATGACCTCCCATCTATTGAGTTAGAAAAACTATAGAAATAAGTGACAGTGTTTGTCTTAGTAAGACAGTACTCATCGTTCTAACCTATGTTTTTATTATTTATTTATTTTGATGTGAACTTTTGTTTTTAAGCTTTTATCAAATTTTTTTGCAATACTGCTTCTGTTTTGGTTCTTTTGGCTACAAGTCTGGTGGGACTTAGCTCTCTAACCAGGAATTGAACCCACGTTCCTTGCATTGGAAGGCAGTCTTAACCACTGGTCTGTAAGGGAAGTCTCTCTAGCCTGCATTTTTAAACTATGGACATCCTTCTCAAATGATGACTTCCTAAAACATGCACAGTGGTTCATACACCCATGTATATGGATTTAGTGAAACTGGGAAAGACTGGAGCAAGCGCATAGTCTAACATAAGACAACCAGGATGGTGCACTTTAGGCAAAATCCCATTTTTAGTACAGTAATAGAAGTCAAGAGGGAAATAGTCACTAGGTCTTGCAAAGGTTAAGACACAAGCCAAAAAAAAAAAAAAAGGGTTCCACTTATGCATCAACCTCAGTCACCACTTATAAGAAACTGCCTGAAAGTAAAGCGTGGGTAAAGACACCAGAGGTGAGCAATGGAGAGAGATACTTGTTGAAATAGATGGCTGAGAATCTGGGCCTAGATCTGTGCTAAGGCCTGAAGCTGTTTTGTACTTCCTTTTCAAAGTTACTTTTTTTTTCCTACTTCTCTCCTATCTTTGCATACTTGCAAGTCCAAGCAAAATTTTATTTTTTTTAGATGGATTGATAGCCTGATGTTAGGAGGGAAACACTTCTATAAGCTCTTTGAAGGTTAGTGTTCTATGTTAACTGAGCTAGGCTATATAGCTCGCAATTATTTAATCAAATCTTAATGTAGATGTCACTGTGAGAGTCTTTTGTAGATGTGGTTTGCATCTATTACCGATACAGTCCGTGACCTCAGTAAAGGAGATTAGCCTAGATAACATGGATGTGCCTCCTATAATCAGTTGAAAGTCTGTAAGCACGAAAACAGGTTTCCTGGAGGAGGAAGAAATTCTGCCTTGAGATCATGACATCAACTCCTGGTGAGTTTCTAGCCTGCTGGTCTGTCCCACAGGTTTTGTACCTGCTTGTGCTAAAGCACATAAATCATTTTTTTTTTCTCTTTCTCTCTCTCCAGTTCAGTGTTTGTAGGGAAACATACCAATACAAACTCTCTCAAGTCATTTACATGGTGATATGACTGACTCATAGCTAATGGGGGTTTCAACACCATTTGTGAAGTAGTACCAGCTTTTTTGAAGAGAAACGTAGCTTTGCCTTCATGGTGTAGCTGTAAAGATAATGCTGCCTAGTACCACTTGTTCAAACTGGCTGTCACCTGACATAAAATTTGCACAATTAGAATTAGCAGCAACTATTGATGCAGCGGAGTTCTCAGGTAGCTCTGGTGGCAGAGAACCCACCTGCCAGTGTAGAAGGCTTAAGAGCTGTGGATTGGATCCCTGGGTAGGGAAGACTCCTGGAGGAGGGCATGACCATCCACTCCAGTTATTCTTGCTTGGTGAATCGCTTGGGCAGAGGACCCTGGCAGGCTACAGTCCAAAGTGTCGCAAAAAGTCGACATGACTGAAGTGACTTAGCTCACATGCACACATTGATGGAGTAGTCGGAGTAATCATAGATCTGATTTAGAGCTGACAGTGCCAGAAACTATTGGCTGCCTCTTAAATATAGGGGAAAACTTTCCAGGTCAAAACCAAAACAATTTGATTCCTAGAATCGGAAATCCAGTTATCATTTTAGAAAAGCGAGATCCAGTTATCATTCAGTTCAGCTTTCTCTTGTCAAAAGTAATGTAATAGACACCCAGGGAAAGTTAAGGGTGCTAGGCAATGCCATACTCACTAGAATTACATATATTTTTAAATGTATTCCTTGAAAATGCTTTAATATTTTTCTCTTTTGCAAAGTATTTGTTGAAGCACATTGTTTCAGCCTGTAGAGTATTCCATCATGTGGATGTGCCCTAATTAAACTGAATCTCTTTTGACACATTCATTTATATTCATATTTTCACTTCTATAAATACTGTGAAAAATATTCTTATACATAAGTCTTTGTATACATATATATCATTCCTGTGGATTAGTTTCAAGAAAAAGGATTTCTGCATCAAAGGTTATGCACATTATAGAAGGGTTTAATTTCAGTTACCACATGGTCCACTAGCGAGGTCTTGTGCTAAGTCACTTCAGGCATGTCTCACACTTTGTAATCCTGTGGACCATAACCGCTCAGGCTCCTCTGTCCATGGGATTCTCCGGGCAAGAATACTGGAGTGGGTTGCCATGGCCTCCTCCAGGGGGGTCTTCCTGACCTAGAGATGGAATCTACATCTCTTGTCTCCTGCACTGGCAGGCAGATTCTTTACCACTAGTACCACCTAGAAGCTAAAAATGTTAGTCATTCAGTTGTGTGTAACTCTTTATGACCCCATGGACTGTAGTCCACCAGGGTCCTCTGTACATAGGATTCTCCAGGCAAAAATACTGGAGTAGGTAGCCATTCCCTTCTCCAGGGGGCTCTTCTACATCCAGGGATCAAACCCAGGTCTCCCACATTGCAGGCAGATTCTTTACTGTCTAAGCCACCAGGGAAGCCCCAAGAGAGGTCTTCAGTTCAGTTCAGTTCAGTTGATCAGTCGTGTCCGGCTCTTTGTGACCCCATGAATCACAGCACGCCAGGCCTCCCTGTCCATCACCAACTCCCGGAGTTCACTTAAACTCATGTCCATCGAGTCGGTGATGCCATCCAGCCATCTCATTCTCTGTCGTTCCCTTCTCCTCCTGCCCCCAATCCCTCCCAGCATCAGAGTCTTTTCCAGTGAGTCAACTCTTGGCATGATGTCTTAGCAGCTCCCAATAGTCAGTGATGGATGAAATCACCTGTTTCTCTGCACAGTCACTCATCCTGGATATTTTAAATAACAAATACAAGGAAAATGGAGTCTTGTCTTAGTTTACTTTACAGTATTAGCAAGGTTGAACACTCTATCGAATTTTATTGCCAATTGTGTTTTCTTTATGCATTTTTAATGTTCTTTCCTCACTTTTTAACTGGAGTTTATATTTTACAGCTTTGTAGAAATTTTAAGACTGTGAAATAGAGTCCACAAGAAATCCCTCAATAAATATGTTGTTCTGTGCTGTTAAGTCACTAAGTCATGTCCCACTCTTTGTGATCCCATGAACTATGGCCCACCAGGCTCCTCTGTCCATGGGAATTCCAGGCAAGAATTCTGGAGTGGGTTGCCATTTCCTTCTCCAGGGGATCTATCCAACCCAGTAATGGAACCCATGTCTCTGGCATAGGCAGGAAAATTCTTTACCACTAAGCCTCCAGAGATGGTTGGATGGCTTCACCGACTCAATGACATGAATTTGAGTAAACTCCGGGAGTTGGTGATGGACAGGGAGGCCTGGCGTGCTGTGGTCCATGGGGTCGCAAAGAGTCGGACATGACTGAGTGCCTGAACTGAACTAAAGCCACCAGAGAAATCATCATTAATAAGTTGTAGATGTTATTATTGTTACTGATATTGTTAATATTTTGTTGTAGCCGATGGTATTTTTGTGTCTGTTGCTAGTTGCTGTCTTATACTTAGGAAAAAAAATTACGAAGGTGGCACTGCCTAGGGTCAAATAGCCTGTGTTAGGGAAAATGTATCTCTGTTTCACTGGGAAAAATTCAACAAAACATATCCCAATTATGCTGTTGATTTTTACAGTCTTTCATCTGCATCCTTTCTCCAGGCTCTATTCTCCCTGGAATAAAGTCAAATGTGGTTTATGCTTCAGGCACATATATAACAGTATGCACACCACTCCACCTCTTTAGTTTCTTCTCTAACTAAACACTGAAAGTCTTTCTTTTCTTGGAAATAATAGGAATTGACCTCAGAGAATACATAAATTGCAAAGTGCCTCCTTTTTTTATTTAGCATTTTACATTATTCCTACTTTTCCCTCTAGAAAGTATAAAATTACACTTCCTAAAATGGAATCTGTGTAGCCATTTTTCATCTTTTTAAATATTTAGCAGGGCACAGTGTTTACTTTTTATGTTTCACTGCTGAGTGTTGTGTTTTATTGGAGACTATTGGGGAGCTTTCTTTTTCGTTTTTATAGGTGGTCTCAAACTTTTGTGGGCTTACATTTGTTCATCTGCCTGCTGCTGTGTTTGAGCTCCTCCCCTAGGGCAGGAGCAGCACTTATGATTGGTTACCTTCTCACGCATGGATGGGGATATTTGGAGTAATCCGTTATGAGTGGCAACTGAAAAATATGTATCAGGAACTTTTGCACAGTTGTTATGGAATGTTGTGCTTCCACAAAGAAGTTAATATATACAGCTTGATGAACTTGATGAACATAGTAGATGCTCCAAATATGTTAGTTGTCTTCTCTGTCAGTCAAAGAAATAGAACCAGTAGGACAGACACCCACACACAAAGGAAAGAGACTTATTTCAAAAACTGAGAATTGGCTTACAGGATTGTTGGGGCTGGCTAGTTTGGAACAGGCCAGTAGGCTAGAAATTCAGGTAAGTGTTGACGTTACAGTTGTGAGTCCAAAATCTGTCGGGCAGGCCTTAGATGAAAACCTGGGCAGAGTTCCTGTGCAACCCAATTTTGAGGCAGAATTCCCTCTTCATCTGGTAGCTCAGTTGGTAAAGAATCCACCTGCAACTCAGGAGACCCTGGTTTAATTCCTGTTTCGGGAAGATCTGCTGGAGAGAGGATAGGCTATCCACTCCAGTATTCTTGGGCTTCTTTTGTGGCTCAGCTGGTAAAGAATCTGCCTGCAATGAGGGAGACCTGGGTTGGATCCCTGGGTAGGGAAGATCCTCTGGAGAAGGGAAAGGCTACCCACTCCAATATTCTGGACTGGAGAATTCCATGGACTTTATAGTCCATGGGGTCACAAAGAGTCAGACACGACTGAGCAACTTTCACTTTCCCTCTTCACCAGGACACCTCAGTTTTTGTTCAAAAGGTCTTCAACGCATTAGATGAGACTCATCGCATTCTTAAAGGTAATCTCTTACTGAATGTCCAATGATTATGGATGTTAATCACATGTACAAAACACCTTTCAGTAACGTCTATGCTAGTGTTTTGGAGAAGGCAATGGCACCTCACTCCAGTACTCTTGCCTGGAGAATCCCATGGGCAGGGGAGACTAGTGGGCTGTGGTCCATGGGATCGCTGCCAGTCGGACACAACTGAACGGCTTTGCTTTCACTTTTCACTTTCATGCATTGGAGAAGGAAATGGCAACCCACTCCAGTGTTCTTGCCTGGAGAATCCCAGGGATGGGGGAGCCTGGCGGGCTGCCGTCTATGGAGTCGCACAGGGTTGGACATGACTGAAGCGACTCAGCGGCAGCATAGTAATGTTTGACCAAACAGGTGAGCACTCAGCAAGCTGACATGCAGTGTTGCCCATCATGCCTGCCTTTCACACTCCTTTCCCGTGTGCAGAAGGGAGCAGGGCTCCCCTGGGGTATCAGGGATCCTTCCCCACACACCTCAGTGTCATGAGCTCACCAAATCCAGCTAATAAACCCAGACGGTAAGGAGCTTCGGAAACAGGATTGAGCACATTTTTGAGTAAGGGATAGAAAAGGTTTTGTTGGGAGAGTAAGGGCAGCAGAAAGAAAGGGAAGAACATTCAGAAGGTGATGCTGTCACCTCCTGGTCTGGACTCGTTCTGGCGTCTCTATGAGTTTAGGATGGTAGTGGAAGTGGTGTGCTGGAAGGAAAGCAAAAAAAAGGATGGGCTCCCTCAAGGGAACGTTAGAAGACCTTCCTGATACGAAATGGGGGTGTCATGGGCAGAGTGACAAAAAGCTTTCTGGATTCTCAGGCAGCATCCACTCAAGTTCCCAAGAAATGCCCAGATCCTTCTTCAGTATGGCCACAGACCAGGGTCCTCTTTGATTCCAGGTTGATGGTGGACAATGGAGACGCAATTACTACATAGAAGAAAGTGAAGTTCATTCTCCAGATGCAAGAAAAACAGGCTTGAATGAAACAAAAGAGTTGGTGGTGAAGTTACTTAACCTTTCAGCACCACCAAGTATTTAGACATGTAGGAGGATGATAATATCAACCCCCAACCTATTTAGTAGGGCAAGTAAGTTAAAGTTGTGATATGAGTTTGAATTTATGTCAATCAGCAAATTCAAAGCATGGTGCTATAATTAGAGACTCACGATGAGCCATAGAATACCCTTGTGGGCAAAATGAATGCATATTGAACATTTTTAGCAGTTATTTTAAGCCCAGATATAGCCTGGTTCAAATGAGTTGATTTCTCTATTCTGAGTTAGATGGGCTACTTACATATAAGGTAAACTTCCTTTACTGATGGAATTTTCTGCTACTTTAGAAACTTGGTGGCAATCTTTCTAAGGTCACACTCAATTAATCAAATCAGAAAGCTTGGGAATGACTTGTGGAGGTCTCCAAGGTACAATTTGTTAGGGAGAACACAGAAAACCCTCTTCTAGGGGACTTATTTGGCCTCCGGCTTTGTTAGATCATGCTTGTTTATCATATATTTTTAATGCCTCTTTATTATTAACTTTTTTTTTAATGTGAGCAGTTTAATGGTTTTAAGTCAGATAAACAGAAACCAATTCAATAGCTGATTTTCAAGAAGGATCTCCTAGGGTTTGTATTTGGGTGGGAAATGTATTTGCTAATTCATTGGATTCATTACCTTTTGAAACACTTCCTTTTAATGCTTATTCATTTTGAGTAACACAGAACAAATGCACAGTAATCCCCTTCTTTCGATAGTAGCTACTCTCTTTTCAGGCCAGGAATCCCAAGACTCCTCTATGATTCCCTGCACTGCTGTTTACAAACAATGGTGCAAATGACTTAAATGTTTCCTGGATTATTTACATAGGAGGTGATGATACAGCGTGGCAATAAAGAGGGCAATGAATTTTGGAAGCTGGAAAGTCAGATGCATAAGTCATCTATGGAAGATTGAGACAGACACCTTTGCATTGTTAGGCTGGTGTTGTCTAATGTGATTCTGCAGAAAAAGTTATCAGAAAAGCTTCCCCTGTACGCAGCCATATGACCTCCAGGAGGCAGTTAAGAGAAGTGTAATGGCACTCTTTGATAGAGTGTAGGTTATATTTTTTGGTGGTGATCCAACTTTTTCCAGTCTTTATTCACTAGGGAGTAAAATTATTGCCTCATAAAACAAGAGAAATGTCCAGTTATTTCTTAAGTAGGACCCTATTAACTTTAACACTGTCACCAGTTCCTTCCACAACATTAAAATCTCTCAGCCTTGTGGCAGGGAGGATGTCACGTACCCAGATTTAGTGATCCAAGGACAATTATTTTGAAAACATACATTTCCTTGAAAGACCCAATTTTGCAAGAACTAATTCTTAGAATGATGTTCCAATGAATCACTGGACTCATAATAGCATTTTTCTCTGAAAATCCTTTGCCAACATCAAGACTATCAGCCAGGATGTAAAAAAGTGAGTCTTAATTTTAAGGGAAATTTATAATCAAGAAAGAGAGTTTGATTATTGAAATGCATTACGATGCTTCACCCTGAAATCATTGAATTAAAGTTTCATTTACTTGGAAAATCTATATAATTGTCCTCAGTTTCTATCTGAATATTACCACCATGTAGAATACCCTTTTAGGCCATACTGAATAAATGGTCACACAGCATAAAAATGCTGTTCTCGCCCATGTTGTCTGGGTGAGAATGCACTGAACCCCTTTGAAGAGATTTGATTGTCCCTATCATCCGACGAGTTGACTCACTGGAAAAGACTCTGATGCTGGGAGGGGTTGGGGGCAGGAGGAGACAGGGACGACAGAGAATGAGATGGCTGGATGGCATCACCGACTCGATGGACATAAGTTTGAGTGAACTCCGGGAGTTGGTGATGGATAGGGAGGCCTGGCGTGCTGTGATTCATGGGGTTGCAAAGAGTTGGACATGACTGAGCAACTGAACTGAACTGAACTGAACTGATAGGGGAGAAGCCACCTCCCTTGGTTATATATTGTCAAGAACTGGCCAGGGACCAAGATCAAACTCAGTTAAGGGTGATGTTAGTCTCCCACATGCATCATCTATCCCCTTTGGCTCTAAGACTGAAATTTTAATAACCAAATATTTGCATCAACTTCTAATTTTTCCTTAACTGGGATTCTTGTGTTCTGCCAGGTTGGGTCTAATATTTGTCTAGCCATATTTGAGCTATTATTGCTCAAGCTGTATCAGTTAGAATTTGGTTAGACTACAAGTCATAGTATGCTAGCTATCTTCCTCCAATAGCAGATCCCAGAATTGGGACTTCAGTGCTTCTAGGAAGCATAAATGAGGTGGGAAAGAGAGTCAGACGGGTGTCGACTTAAAATTTAAAAAAGCACAATGTGAGAATTGTGAGTCAAGTTTTATTTGTGGCAAAACAAGGACCGTAATCTGAGATGCAGCACCTCAGATAGCTCTGAGAAGCTCCGCCAGAGAGGTGGGTTGGGGGAGATCAGTAAATATGTGATTTTGGTGAGGGGGGAGTACGTGCATTCAAGTATTTTTTTTTTTTTTCTGCTAGTCACGAGGAGCGGTCATCATCATGAAGCATTTTAGTGCTTTTCTAAATATGAGGAGATGGGCTACCCTAGAGGCTCACCTGGGTCAGGAAGATCCCCTGGAGAAGGAAATAGCATCCACTCCAGGGTTCTTGCCTGGGAAATCCCATGGACAGAGGAGCCTGGTGGGCTACAGTCCATGGGGTTGCATCAAGAGCAGGGCATGGCTTAGTGACTAAACAGCAACAACAAATATGAGGAGATAACAAGAACTGGGCTCATGAAATCAGCTCCTAAAAATATCTAACTCTCTGAAGACCTCTTCTGCTGCTTTTCCCAGAGCACAGAGTGCCTCGTTTCTGCTCTCCACCCTGAACTCTTTTCCGGGGAGTGTCAGAAGTCAGTAGCTGCAGTAGCAGATGATTTAATCCTTGTAGACACAGATGCAAGTGCCAGTGACAAGTCCCAGTTTGTCGCTGACACAGGGAGGAGAGAAAAGCCAATAAGGTTTATGTTAAAGAATGTGTTACCTCTTTGGGCACCTGGAACTAAGTCCACAAGAGACCTTCAAGAAACCAGGAGGAACAGTCCATAATTGAAGGGACAGGGACTGTTCCTCATCAGTGGAGGTTTCCCTCAAGAATGTGAACTCTCATAGGGGCTGAATGGAACCCATGAGCAAACATACATGGGGCCAGAGAAAGGCATTAGATAGAGAGGCAGACACACAGGCTGCTGGGTGGGAAACTGCCTACCACAGCTCTTAGTGCAGACCTTAACCTAGAAAATGACACAGCTATGGAGGAGCGGAGGACTGCCTCTTTCACATAAAAGAAGTTCAGAAGTCATTTTAGACCTTAGAAATTATTATTAAATCCTAGACAGTCCAGGATTTATTTTAGAATCCTCACAATCCTCGGATGCCCAGTTTCTTCCCAGTCCACTGTTTTGCCATCTCTAGGGTGGTGGGACATCTCCATATTCCACAATGACTGCTAAAGCTTTAGTAATCACCATTGTGTCCCAGGGGCTAGAATTTAGGAAGGCACGAAGAAGGCATTTCTTTTTTAAGAGAATAGTCAGGAAATACAAAAACGTATTTCCATCTATGTCTAATCAGCGAGAACTCAGTTACACGGCTACATCCTGCTATAAAACTTTCTAATTGCAGGTGGCCATGTGTCTAATTAAAAAATAGTGATTATAATTACCATGAATGGAAGCAAAATTGAGATTTTGGCAATGAATCACCTCTGCTTTGTGAAAGTTTCATCCATCTGGATCTGAAAATGGGAGAAAAGGCAGAAAGGGTAGACGCATAGCACAGAATTATATTGACTATTTAAGGACCTTGAAATTACTATGTCATGATCCTTTGGTAAGGCTGATGATCTTCACAAAATTTTAGTTATTGACCTTGTTCACAAAAGTAATCATGGGTGATATGAATGGAAGAATTAGTTGGACTGTGTTTTGTCTAGTTGCTTTGATGGTGAATACAGAGTTTGAGTAACATCGATGGCAACGGTGACTGTATTAGTCTGCCTGGGCTGCCATAACAAGAAGGAGTGGCTTAAAAAGCAGACGTTTTTCTCTTGGCAGGTTTGGTTTTCCTGAGGTCTTTCTTCTTGGCTTGCAGCTGGCCCTTTTCTTGCTGTCTACATCACCCTGGTGTTTCCTAGTCTTCTCATAAAGACACCAGTCCTATTAAATTAGGGCCTCGTCCTTGTGATCTCATTCAACTTTCGTTACCTCTTTAAAGGTCTTATAACCAAATGCAGTTATATTGGGCATTAAGACTTCAACACATGAATTGCAGGGGTCACAATTCAGACCATTTGTTGTTGTTGTCTAGTTACTAAGTCATGTCAAACTCTTTGTGACACCATTGACTGTAGCCCTCTGTCCATGGGATCTTCCAGGCAAGAATATTGAAGTGGATTGCCATTTCCTTCTCCAGGGGCTCTTCCTGATCCAGGGATTGGACCCACATCTCCTGAACTACAGGCAGATTTTTTACCTTTTTTACTGCTGAGCCACCAGGGAAGCCAATTCAGACCATAGCAATGATAATAAATATTTCTTTAATGCTTCCTATATATAGGGCCCAAGGCTAAGGGTTTATATATAGGATAATTTATTTAACCTTAATGAGTAAGAGGCTACATTCCTCATTTGATATAGAAAGAGACATATTTCGGGCAAGTGAAAGATGACCAAGTCTGCATGGGAAGAAGTGAAGGCAGCACACTAGCCCCAGAGCTTAGAGTCATAAAGCACTGTGAGCTGGTGCTTGTGATGTGATGCAGAAGACAGGTGGTGCCGCGTGTGAGAGATGACAGGATGCAGGTGGGCGGCAGGTGGTGTTGGGGGAGTTCTTTGAAGGTGCTTACTGAGCAGAATCCACATCGCCTCCTGAGCAAGTGGAGATGTAAATCTAAGACTGGCAAGGAAGGGCTAAAATATCCATTTATTATTGGTGGCGTCTGGAGGGTGTGACTTTAGGGCTATTTGCCAAATGAGTTAGCTGATGGGACTGGGCAGATTCAGCCATCCAATCACAGCACACTGGTCCAGGGCAGGCCTCCCCACTCCAACAGTATGAAGTTTCCAACGGGACTGTGGAAAGTCTGCTCCCTCTAAGTTGAAGCTTCTTCCCCGGAGGAAGAATGTAGGGAGGAAGCAAGTTAAACAAGCTTGCTTCTTCTCCCAGATGAAACTATCAGGTCCCTTTGTATCTTCTGTTGGTGGAGAGAACATAAAGGGCAGATATCTTAGGAAAAACTCCCCTCCCTAGAAACCAGTGATGAGAACATGGTGTTCGCAGGTAACGAGCTATAAGGAAGTTGTCTTGAGCTTGCCTGGGGAAGCTGGGCATCTTTACACAGGCATCAACTTTGAGACTGAGGCAAGAAGAAAGGGAAGGCAAAAGAAGATCTTTTTCGTTCTTTGGGAATTTTTTTTATGGGATTAATTTTGTATTGTTGGGAACAATACAAATCTTTCAAATAATGTTGGGGGCAACCAGGTATGAGACTGTGTCAATGAATGGGTGCAGTTAGGAAATCAATTGATGTTTTGGTGATACATTTATGATATTATATTGTGAGTATTAGAAAAGGCCAATATGTAAATACGTAGAGCTTCCCCAGAGGAATACAGGGCATTTCTCTTAAAAAAAAATAGTTTACTTTCAGTAAGAAAACTAATAGATTTAATCAAAGGAGTAACTCTTAGCAAAGGAATCAGACCCAAATAGAGGAGAGTAGGATTTTTAATCATTCTGCTGGCATGTCTGGCCAATGATGAATATCATTAACAACTGATCAATAAGCTATTTTTCCTATTTCTTCAACTAGAGCTGAAACATAAAAATGAAGAAAAGCAAACATTTTTTAACTCTCCAGAAGACTAAAACCCACCTTCAAAAATAATACATTTCAAAAGAATAGTTTCTTGTGCCTTTAAGGCCACCTTCCGCAACCCACCCCAGCCCTCTTCCCATCCCAGTCCCAAATCTGGGGTCTACAAAGGCAAACCATAGCGGAGACTTGAGACACCGATTCAGAAAAATGAGGTAAAAAATCTTGGTTCTCCCCAAAATTGGTTATGTAAAGCAAAATTATATTTTTGGCATTGCCTTAGAGAGTGGCCTAATAGAGCATCCACTTCATAGCTATAGCGTTGGCTGTGGTTTTCCCTGAAGAAGGTAATGCTTATATCGCCCTGTTTTTGCATGCACAAAAGCAGAAGTTTGCATTTGTTGTGTGTCAAACTGAGTTTCTCATGTTTTTCTCAATTAATTCCTCTCCTCTGGCGTATTTTGCAAATAGAATGTAGTGATGACGTTTAGTCATTTTGTTAGGTGATAGTTCTAAATAACCAACTAAACCGTTCTTCTCCAAATAAACTTGGAGGGATCTTAAATTTTGCAAATGAAATATTTGTCTGGGCAGTTAACAGAATTGAAATAAATTAGGTGGCTAAAAAAATTCTCCTTCTCTCTGTATGACATAGATGCAGTGTTAGAGATAAAGAATGGTTTAGGCCTCCAAACAGATTTTTGCTTGATTTGCTTTCTTTCATTTCCCTTAAGTTATCATTTATCCAGTAATTTAAAGAAAATTAAATCTCTCTCTTTCGCTTTATTTTTTTAAAGAGAAAGGCCATCTGGATTACCCTGATGAGTTGAAAATAGGTATAAGTATTGAACTCTTGCTTTCCAGGTGGTTCAGTGAAAAAGGATCTGCCTACCAATGCAGGAGATGTGAGTTTGATCCCTGGGTTGGGAAGATGCCCTGGAGAAGGAAATCACAAGCCACTCCAGTATTCTTGCCTGGAGAATCCCATGGACAGAGGAGCCTGACGGCTACAGTCTATGCAGTTGCAGAGTCAGACATGACATAGCAACTAAACAACAACAATAACATTGAACTCAAAGTATTTCCAGTAAATCATTCAAAATCAAAATACTAGGAAACTCCGAGTTTTAAAAATGTTTCTTCTTTGTTTGAGATTCTTTAATAAATATTTATTAATTTTTTTTCCTCTAAAATATGTTTCTCTTAGAACTAGGCTATTAGAAAAACTAGTTCTAAGAGAAAAACTATTTTGTATGAAATTATGGTTTTTTGGTTACTTTGTTACCCATTCATTTATATAAGTTGGGGGTGTTCTATACATTTTTTTCCCCTTATGCTAAATAAAAGTAGTCTTTTACTTCTACTTGTGAAAATGAAATAGTGAATTCTTTGGCAGCAATATTACCAAAATAGTCTTTATGAAACTGTTTTTCTGCTTCCTTTTGGTATTATCAGGATTGGTATCTACAACGTTTAGTAGAATTTGAACTTTATAATTTAAATCCGATCTTTTTTTACTCATGACCAATTCTTTGTTGTTTGGATTTCTGATTCTGGAAACTTGAAGCAAAAAATGTTATTAGAATAGGGCTCCTTCAACTGGAAGTGTTGTGTGTATGTTATTTCTTAGCCTTCCCTGATGGTTTTCAACCGAGGATTTGAAAGCAGGTGAAAAGACTGAAGTGGCTTTTACTTGTGTGATGTAGGCAAAGCATCTTCTGAACACAATTCTCCTTCTTTCTCTGAATGTGAATCCTGTGCTGATCAAAGGGGTCAGGCAGATAATATCTGGCCCTGTAAAGAGTTTTCTGGAACATAGATGGCGTGGGGTAGAAATTCCACCTCTGATTTGTGACTTATCCCTGATTTAAAATAGTCCCACTTCCTAGACCAAAGGAGTAGTTTTCTAGGAGTACCAGTGATTCTTGAAAGCCTCAGCTAAAGCTTTTAGAAAACATGTGCAGTACCTGGAAGTAATGGTTGAAGCAGCCCCTGAAGTTTGGAAAGCTGAATTTTTTTACATACGTGAATAAATGCCGTTCCTTTTAAATGTATGCTCAGTATTTTCAAAATATACAGTTAACACACACACACATATATACCCACTCATATGGCTCTATAAATATACGTATACATACTTCTATACATACATATGCATATATTTGTGTGTATATATATATAGTTCTTAAAATTAATTTTGAGTGAGCGAATAGACAAGCATCTCTGATGAAGAACTTTGATTTAATGTATTTTCTTGTTGGTAACACAGTCTGCAAATCAGGATGACTTTAGCATAGAAAGAGATGAAAAAATAGTCAAGAGCACTTTTATTCCCACCTTGAAAACATTTGTAAAGCTGATCTGACTATCTGGAATGGATGTTCTCAGAGTTTCCAATGATATTTCCAAACACATGCATCAGATCAGATCAGATCAGTCACTCAGTCGTGTCCGACTCTCCGCGACCCCATGAATCACAGCACACCAGGCCTCCCTGTCCATCACCAACTCCCGGAGTACACTCAAACTCATGTCCACAGAGTCAGTGATGCCATCCAGCCATCTCATTCTCCATCGTCCCCTTCTCCTCCCGCCCCCAACCTTTCCCAGCATCAGGGTCTTTTCCAGTGAGTCAGCTCGTCGCATGAGGTGGCCAAAGTATTGCAGTTTCAGCTTTAGCATCAGTCCCTCCAATGAACATCCAGGATTGATCTCCTTTAGAATGGACTGGTTGGATCTCCTTGCAGTCCAAGGGACTATCAAGAGTCTTCTCCAACACCACAGTTCAAAAGCATCGATCCTTCGGTGATCAAACTTCTTCACAGTCCAACTCTCACATCCATACATGACCACGGGAAAAACCATAGCCTTGACTAGACGGACCTTGGTTGGCAAAGTAATGTCTCTGCTTTTTAATATACTATCAAGGTTGGTCATAACTTTCCTTCCAAGGAGCAAGCGTCTTTTAATTTCATGGCTGCAATCAGCATCTGCAGTGATTTTGGATCCCCAAAAAATAAAGTCTGACACTGTTTCCACTGTTTTTCCATCTATTTCCCATGAAGTGATGGGACCAGATGCCATGATCTTAGTTTTCTGAATGTTGAGCTTCAAGCCAACCTTTTCACTGTCCTCTTTCACTTTCATCAAGAGGCTTTTGAGTTCCTCTTCACTTTCTGCCATAAGGGTAGTGTCATCTGCATATCTGAGATTATTGATATTTTTCCCAGCAATCTTGATTCCAGCTTGTGCTTCTTCCAGCCCAGCGTTCCTCATGATGTACTCTGCATATAAGTTAAATAAGCAAGGTGACAATATACAGCCTTGACGTACTCCTTTTCCTATTTGGAACACATGCATACTTTCATTTTTTTCTGTGCATTCTTTTGTCTTCTGTACTGACGATGGAACTTTTTCCAAATTGTTATGTTATTCTGCTGGGATTTGTATGACAACTAATTATTTGTTTCTGAAAACAAAGGGGCAGCTGCATCTGGAGAGTGGAGAACTAGTAAAATCCCTAGGACATATCTGTTATATATTTCATTCCGTGTCTGATTGAGTTGATAGCTGTTACTCTTTGTAGGATGGTGGTGGTTTAGTTGGTAAGTCGATCCCCCGGACTATAGTCCGCCAGGCTCCTCTGTCCATGGGATTGCCCAGGCAAGAGTACTGGAGTGGGTTGCCATTTACATCTCCATCTTTGTAACGTATCTGTGGATGTAAGGGTGAGTCAGAATCCCTGCATGGAAGTAGGGATGCTAAGGGTTTGTCATGCATTAAAAAGCATAATGCTTAAATTTTTTTTAACATTTTCTGACTAGTCATTTATCCAAATTTTCTATTAAAAGAACTATACAGACTATTAGAAAAGGTGAAATCCACAGCAGAATTAAGAACTAAGACTGACAATTGCCAAAATCTTGGGGAAAATCCTGCTAATGGTCAAATTGGTACAACCCATTGAAACATGGTCAGTGAAAAAATGGCTCAGTGATTAAGGACATGGACTTGGTTCCAAATCTGGCTTTGTCACTGACTCACCATGTGACCTGGGAAGTTTACTTAATCTCTTAATTTCTCAAAGAAATCAGTTTCTTTGCCTATAAAATGGAGGTCATAACAGACTTCTAATTAAGAGCTTGGGCTTCCCCCATGACTCAGCAGGAGAAGAATCTGCCTGCAATGCAAGAGATTGTATGAGACGTGGGTTTGGTCCCTGGGTTGGGAGATCCCCTGGAGAAGGAAATGGCTTTCCACTCCAGTATTCTTGCTTGGAGAATTCCATGGACAGGGGAACCTGGCGGGCTACAGTTCCTACGGTCGCAAAGAATCAGACACGACTGAAGCAACTAAGCACGGCACACGTAGAAAATAGATAAAACCCACAAGGACCTACCCTATAGCACAGGGAGCTATACTCAGTACCTTGTAATGACCTCTAAGGGAAAAGTGAAAGTTGCTCAGTTATATCTGACTCTGTGTGAATGTAGCCCACCAGGGTCCTCTCTCCATGAGGGTTCTCCAGAGAAGAATACTGGAGTGGGTTGCCAAGCCCACCTCCAGGGATCTTCCCCCAACCCAGGGATCAAACCCAGGTCTCCCACATTGCAGGTGGATTCTTTACCAGCTGAGCTACCGGGGAAGCCCTATAAGGAAAAAGAATCTGAAAAAGAATACATCTGTGTCTAGAATGATATAGATAAATCTGAATACATATATGTGTATATATATGTCTGAGTCACTTTGCTGTGCAGGTGAATAACACAACTTTATAAGTCAACTGTGCTTCAATCAATCAATCAATAAAAACAGACACAGCTCCTGCAGCTCAATTCCAGAAAAATAAATGACCCAATCAAAAAATGGGCCAAAGAACTAAACAGACATTTCTCCAAAGAAGACATAAAGATGGCTAACAAACACATGAAAAAATGCTCAACATTCCTCATAATCAGAGAAATGCAAATCAAAACCACAATGAGATACCATTTCACACCAGTCAGAATGGCTGCTATCCAAAAGTCTACATGCAATAAATGCTGGAGAGGGTGTGGAGAGAAGGGAACCCTCTTACAGTGTTGGTGGGAATGCAAACTAGTACAGCCACTATGGAGAACAGTGTGGAGATTCCTCAAAAAACTGGAAATAGAACTGCCATATGATTCAGCAATCGCACTCCTGGGCATACACACCAAGGAAACCAGAATTGAAAGAGACACATGTACTCCAATGTTCATGGCAGCACTGTTTATAATAGCCAGGAAATGGAAGCAACCTAGATGTCCATCTGCAGACGAATGGATAAGAAAGCTTTGGTACATATACACAATGGAGTATTACTCAGCCATTAAAAAGAATGCATTTGAACCAGTTCTAATGAGGTGGATGAAACTAGAGCCTATTATACAGAGTGAAGTAAGCCAGAAAGAAAAACACCAATACAGTATACTAACGCATATATATGGAATTTAGAAAGATGCAAATGATAACCCTGTATACGAGACAGCAAAAGAGACACAGATGTATAGAACAGTCTTTGGGACTCTGTGGGAGAGGGTGAGGGTGGGATTGTTTGGGAGAATGGCATTGAAACATGTATATTATCATATGTGAACCGAATCGCCAGTTCAGGGTCGATGCATGTTACAGGATGTTCGGGGCTGGCATGCGGGGATGAACTAGAGGGAGGATAAGGGGAGGAGGGAGGTGGGAGGGGGGTTCGGGAGGGGGAACTCATGTATACCCGGGGCGGATTCATGTCAATGTATGGCAAAACCAACCAATATAATATTCTAAAATAATTAACCTCCAAAAAAAAAAAAAAAAACAAACAAGGAGCAAAGAAAAAAAAAAACAGACTCTTCTACAGGAGGTTGCTGTGTTGTTTAAATGAATTAATATGTGATTGGACTAATGCCTGGAACTTCGTAAGCAGCAGAAAATGCTAGCTATTATTATTCGATGGCTCAACTATCTTGTATCTGCTTGACATTAGACCAGATACCCTTTATCACTCTTTGCCTCCTTGTTCAGTAGGAAAGGGCCAAATCTGCCAGAAACCTGAGAGGTCTTTTATGTAGCACATTGCCTTTCTGAATCAGTCTCTGGGTTGCCTTCTCCCAAACAGCTCAGCTAAGCTCTTATTTGACATGAGACAAGATGCACCTCTCTGACAGCGCCCACTGGGACTCTTATGAATGTCTCTATTCCTGTTATCTCTTCATTATACAGGCAGTTTTTACAATAATTCCATAACCAAGCTGTGGTTAGTGCCCATTTTACCTGAGAGGAACTTGCAGTTCCTAACACAAAATGAATTGGTCCCAGAATTGGGCAAAAAACTTTGACTCAGAGTTCAGATATCTTTTCAGTAATGGTGACCTTAAACAGATGCCAATCTTCACTCTTCTCTCCCTGTCATTTTGGTGCCTTTTAATACAATCAGGTTGAACATCTGTTTGGCCGAGTTAGTAGTATGTCTGTTTAAACCAGTTGATCAATCTATGTAAACTGTTTTTTTCATTTTTGTTTAGGAATGCAATAAGGCAAAAGTGTTCTAATTATGTGGGCTTCCCCAGTAGCTCAGCGGTAAAGAATCCTTCTGCAATGCAGGAGCTGCAGGAGACATGGGTTCATTCCCTGGGTAGGGAAGATTCCCTGGAGAAAGGAATGGCTACCTACTCATGTTCTTCCCTGGAGAATTCCATGGACAGAGGAGCCTGGAGGGCCATGGTCCATAGGATTGCGAAGAGTTGGACACTGAAGGGACTTAGCATGCAAACAGGTTCTACTTATGTAAGGGATACAAGTTATAAAGAAAAAGAAAACCCATTAAGAAATACACATTCTGCTTCTGTGGTTTAACTGTCTTGAGCTTGATTTGTATTTACTACACCTGTGCTCTTATTTGTATCTCCTTGACATTCGTATGCAGCTATGTTTTACTTATTCCCTTGACAGAAAATACACACTGTCCATAAGGTGCAGCTTAGTAACGAGGTTAAAATTAAGATGGGGGTAGTTATGCATGATTCATTTTTTTCCTATAGACAAATTAATTTTTGTCATCTATTTCTTAATTGACTCATTATATTTTCTTTACTCTCTAGATAAAAAGTGAGTAGAATAAAGTATTTTTTTGCTTCCTGAACTATCCATCCAGTAGAATAAAGCTTGTTCTTGACAATAGATTTATTAATACTCCCATGAATATGAGCTTAGAGCTTTTAACTCAAGAAGACCTGTTACAATGGTTTGTAACAAGTTAGACATCAGTGTGGATTAAATATCTGATTAGTTAGCTTCACCCGGTTACACTTGTCAACTGAGCACTGTCTGTGTTGTTCTTCTGAGTTCTGCTTTTCATGGTGGACACTGAAAGCCAGTGCACTCCATTTCTTCAGAACCTCTTACCTGCAGGGTTCTAGGTTAGATTTTGCAAATGAGGCGCCATGAAAGATTTTTAGAAATGAGACAGAGACAGAAAACATCCGTTGCTCCTCAGGTAGCAGAGGACTGGCAGGTAGGATTCAGAAAATGCCTCTGGATGTTTCCCTGTGATGGCTGCAGGGAGTGATATGTTGCTAGGATAATTGACCCTTGGCAATTGCCAAGGGGTTCTGCATCCATGGGTTCCGCATTTGCAGTAGGAAAGGTCTACTGGAAGACACCATTTTACATAAGGAACTCGCACACTGTGCATTTTGGTATCCTCAGGGGTCCTAGACCGCATGTGCCGGATGCCTGGTACGACCACAGTTTCTTTCAGTTTCCTGATTCTGAAAACCGGCAACAACCTGAGAACTAGAAGCAGTTTCCCCAGATAGTCACTGTTTCACTCTTTTCATCACTAATTTCCCAGTATTAAATCTTTTCTTTCTTGAGAAGCTTAAATCATTGTAGGCTTCCCAGAACAAATTTTCACTGCTACTCAGAAACTAACCAAGTGAATTAACCAAGATTAATTCACTGTGACCCTTGTAAGGACACGTCAGCTGTCTGGCTTCTCATTCTGCAAATGTGAAGATGGGGTCGCTGGGGCTCCTTGATAGCATTCTGACTCTAGCTGAAAGATGCACTAGAAACATGTTTTCTTGGAAGTAGGAGAGGAGAGAGGGGTCTGAACCAATGGATGTTAGCCATCCAGACATGATTATGAGTTTTGTTTAACCTACTAAGTCTTAGAAACATTGATGCAACATTGAACGATTTGTCTCCCATAAAAGTCTGGAGTTCTAGACTGTCTTTAAAAGGCGGGAAATCCAATGACAGCGGGCCTTTCTCCACGTCAGCAGTTGGCAGAAACAGTTATGTGCCAGGGGTGTATTTTCCTTGTCTCCACAGCCTCATCGTGTCCTGTTGCTTCCAAGGTGGTGTCACTTGCCATGTACCACCGTACAGGTGCATTTCTCCTCTCAGATATTTATTGTTTTGAACTCACGCTTCTTCTAAAGGTGGTAAAACCAAAGACAGAAAGGGCAGTGCGTTTTAAAAGAAATTAGAAAGAGTGTAGCTATAGCAGACCTGAAAAGCACTGTAAACCAATTGAACATAATCGGGAGTTGGTGATGGACAGGGAGGCCTGGCGTGCTGTGATTCATGGGGTCGCGGAGAGTCGGATACGACTGAGTGACTGAACTGAACTGACCTGAACTGAAGATTTATACAATTTTCACACAACAGTAGGATACAAATTCTCTTCATGTTCCCTTAGACTGGAACTAGGAGACCCGGGAACATATTCAGGGACATCAAATAAGGTAGAAAAATTTCTTTCATTCTATTAATCTTTGAGAGTTTGATATTGAACCTCCAACTAAAAATCTTAATTTATCTTCTTAAAAAATAATAGCGTATGTAACTTTGTTCTGTATTTCCCAAGTCTTCTGTAATTGTCATTGTACTTCCATAATTTAAAAAATAAAAATAAAAAAGAAAGAGTATGGCATTTTTGTGTGAAATATTTTTCCATATTATTTGACAGTTCTTCATCCGCTTCACTCCTACTTCTTTGGCCGTCTCCCATCAGGGTTTAAGTTTATAAGCTTCTGGTTGAGGCTCTAGTGTTGTTTTTGTTGTTGTTGTTTCATTTTGTTTAGGTCACAAAACCTTTGAAGAAAATTATGCAAACCATTGGACACTCTCCCCCTCCAAAAAAATACAAGAACACAAACACAATATTCTGATCACAGGTTGCTTTGAAGTCTTGCATGTAACCAAGTTAATAAGCCCCTTTACTTTGGAGTAGTACTTATTGTGAAAATGAAGAATCAGATTCAGTAGGTCTGTGAGGTGTTGATACTCTGCATTTCTAACAAGCTCTCAAGTTAGGCTTTAGGTCTGGGCCCTATGCTTTCAGTAGCAAGATTCCAGGGGTTCTTAAATTTTCTTTGGAGATTAAAATCCCCTGGAGAAATCTCTTGAAAAGATTGATGCCGAGGCAATGGTATTTTTCAGAAGCTCCCATCTATGGGGTTTGGGAACCCGCTCGACATCAAAAATCATTTATTGAAATCAGTAGAGAGGCACAGCAGGCTGTAAGAGGGGTCTAGGCATCAGCTGGATGTTGAAATACAGAGAAATGGTGCCAGCAAAGAAGCCTGGACATGGCCAGCAACTAACACTCTGGTTTTCCAAAGACTGGCCAATTCCTTTTTTTCGGTAGTAAAAGCAACAGTAACAACATAATGGCCCCAAGAAATGTTCTAATGACCTGTTGTATTAGAATCATACATATTGCTCAGCAGAATCTATGAATCTTGGGCATGTCTATTGCTTGATTTCAAAGCAGACCATGAATTGAGGAAAGAAAGGAGAATTGGGGGGAAATGAGTATTCTAGTCATTGTTGATCATTTCCGAGGCAACATTTTCCCCTTACGATGTGGCCTTGTCCAAAGCTACTAAAAAGTCACCAAAGTTGCCACAGTAGGTTTTATGTCAAATGAGAAACTAGTTTGAAGGGATGTCCATGGCCAGCATCGGGTGGATGCCTTCTTTCACAGGTAGTCCATAGCAATTTAGGAAAAAACATAAGTGTGTAACACAAAAGACATGTGTCCATGGCACTGCTTGATCTGGACTTCAAAGACAGAACTGAAAGCTGAACTTCAATGGGTGTCAGATCAGTGGAAAGAAGTTCTCACAAATGGTATCACAGCCTGGGTCATTAATGTTTCTCTCCCTTCACCTTGTATCCCAACCTCCATGTGCAAGTCTCTAATTAGTGCAGCTGGAACACAGGAAACTTCTGATGCCAAATATGTGGAACATTTCCAAAGAAGCATTTCCATTTTAAAGAAATCTTAAAACATTATCTGAATCAGCTCCCCTTTAAAAATTTTATTCCTGCAGGGAAAAAGGTAATTATATGCATTTAGGTATGGATGGCTTTTGCAAAAAAAAAAAAAAAAATCCTTAGTTGACACTGCCTAATCACAAGGAATTATTTCATAAACGTGAAATAATAATAGCCCCAAATCTCTTAGGTTCAAAAGAAATCCTTCAGTCAAATTTAGCTCCTGATGCTGATATGCACTTACTAAAATGATGTTTTAAAAGATCTTTTGTGATAATTTTTTCTTCTTCTTAATTTCCCAATTAAACTTCTCAGGCGCCGTTGAGTCATTAGTTTGCAGTCATTTATTGTTCTTTGGTTTTTGGAACATCTGGTAGAATTATATAAAAATGGACACGACATTTAAAACTCATCTCAAAAAACTTTTGGAATATTGCTCTTCCCCGTCTGACTCACCTTTCAGAGAGGAGGAAGCAGGAGATGGCTTCCCTCTGAGCAATGACAAATTGGGCTACTAGGTGACAAGTGAAGCCTTGAGGAGCCTGCAGCTGCTGCTGATCCTCTTCGTCTGTGAGGTCATCATCTCTAATACACACCATTTTCTTCACATAATAGACTTGCACCTGTCATTCAGTCGGGAACGACAAAGGAAATACTTTTCCTCTCTCATCTTTTTTGTTGTCTTGTGATTTTCTCTTTTATTCTGCCCTAGAGAACAGATGTTGTATCTCTGCTAAGGTCGGTTTTACATTGTTTTGGTTTTCAAGGAGTGTTTTTTAACATTTCTGCTGATGATTTAGCATCAATTGTTATCATAATTACTGTGGTTAATGAACTCCCCACCTATCTTTTAGTAGGCAATTACAAAGCTGGCATGTATTAGCAGGAACTGTACAAAGAGAAGAGGAGGGCTGGTGATTATGGATTCCATCTTCATGTCTCCAAGACCAGTTTCCAAATGGTTTAATCATCATCAGTGTCAACCTTTGCCATATCTTCATTCGACATGCCATATATTATAATGCTGCATTTATATTCCATCTTGACTTCAATATTTGCTCCTTCAGAATAAAGGTGCCCTGATTAGACAAGGGGACTGGCAGTTGAAAGAAATGTTTTTAAAATATGCACGTACCATCACCAATTCCCTACTAGCCTTTCTGCCTATCTTCCACTATCTGCATTTACCAGTTACTTGTTTTGTTAGATATCCCTGTGACTAGAAAATAAGGCATCTATGGTTAAAAAAAAAAAATAATCTTCCCTGGTGGCTCAGATGGTAAAGCGTCTGTCTGCAATGCAGGAGACCCGGGTTCAATCGCTGGGTTGGGAAGATCACCTGGAGAAGGAAATGGCAGCCCACTCCAGTATCCTTGCCTGGAAAATCCCACGGACGGTGGAGCCTGGTAGGCTACTGTCCATGGGGTCGCAAAGAGTCGGACACGACTGAGAGACTTCACTTCACTTCATGGTAAAAATGACAATTCCCAACAACTTTTTGTACAAGATTTCTTCTTTTAGGTTAATATAGGTAGATGAGGGAGAAGGGGATCTCTCTATATAAAATGTGATGGCATTAAGTGTTTCAAATGGATAAACATACTATACGTGTGTGTTTCTGTTCATATTTTACAAAATTCTATTATAAGAATTACCATCCAGGCTATAATTATTGCCATCCTTTTTCTATACTCCTCTTTGGTCGTTTCATGTCAATTACCACCTCAATTATCTTGGGTAGTCACTGATGTCAGAGATCTTTTCTAAACCGCTCACTGATTTTCAAATATTACTCATCTACTATGTATAATAAAAGTCACTGTGCTAGCAGAGAGGAAAATATGAAAGCAGAGCAGCAAGGTATATAAATAAACGTAAAATAAATGATTAGTCTCAAATTAGAAGAAACATTTTTTTGCATTCAATTTACAGAAGAGTAGACACTTTTAGGAATCTTCACTCCTTATGGAAATCAACCCTGAATGTTCATTGGAAGGACTGATGCTGAAACTGAAGCTCTAATACTTTGGCCACCTGATGCAAAGAAGTGACTCACTGGAAAAGACCCTGATGCTGGGAAAGATTGAGGGCAGGCAGAGAAGGGACGACAGAGGATGAGATGGTTGGATGGCATCACCAACTCAATGGGCATGAGTATGAGCAAACTCCAGAGATAGTGAAGGACAGGGAATCCTGGCATACACAGACCATGTGGTTGCAAAGAGTTACATATTATTGAGGGTCTGAACAACAACAACAAAAACAGATACCTCTTATTGGCACAATCTCTTGATCTCTATAATGTAGCGGGTAGGAAATACCAAACAATTTAGTATTCAGTCCTGCCTTCTTCCAATTTCCTTAATTCTAATTAAGAAAACTGGGAAATATACATGAAAAATTTAAGAGCCAAATTTAAGGATTTATTTAAGGTATAACACTAACGCAAGAATAGTTATAAGACAATAGGTGGTTGTTGGCCAAGTGATGCTATATAGGTTAAGCATTTTTGAATTCCAGGGAGGAAGCACTTCTGTATGCTGGGGTGGTTTTGGAAATTTTCAGTAAAAAGAAATGATAATGATAACTGGTCCTTGTAACCTATTCTTGGATTAACTCCATAGTATGGCCACAGGACTGGGAAAGGTCAGTTTTCATTCCAACCCCAAAGAAAGGCAATGCCAAAGAATGCTCAAACTACTGCACAATTGCACTCATCTCACATGCTAGTAAAGTCATGCTCAAAATTCTCCAAGCCAGGCTTCAGCAATACATGAACTGTGAACTTCCAGATGTTCAAGCTGGTTTTAGAAAAGGCAGAGGCACCAGAGATCAAATTGCCAACATCCGTTGGATCATCCAAAAACCAAGAGTTCCAGAAGAGCATCTATTTCTGCTTTATTATCTATGCCAAAGCCTTTGACTGTGTGGATCACAATAAACTGTGGAAAATTCTTCAAGAGATGGGAATACCAGACCACCTGACCTGCCTCTTGAGAAACCTGTATGCAGGTCAGGAAGCAACAGTTAGAAGTGGACATGGAACAACAGACTGGTTCCAAATAGGAAAAGGAGTACCTCAAGGCTATATATTGTCACCGTGCTTATTTAACTTACATACAGAGTACATCATGAGGAACACTGGGCTGGAAGAAGCACAATATGGAATCAAGATTGCTGGGAGAAATATCAGTAACCTCAGATATGCAGATGACACCATCCTTATGGCAGAAAGTGAAGAGGAACTAAAGCCTCTTGATGAAAGTGAAAGAAGAGAGTGAAAAAGTTGGTTTAAAGCTCAACATTCAGAAAACCAAGATCATGGCATCTGGTCCCATCACTTCATGGGAAATAGATGGGGAAACAGTGCAAACAGTGGCTGACTATATTTTGGGAGGCTCCAAAATCACTGCAGATGGTGACTGCAGCCATGAAATTAAAAGACGCTTACTCCTTGGAAGGAAAGTTATGACCAACCTAGATAGCATATTAAAAAGCAGAGACGTTACTTTGCCAACAAAGGTCCGTCTAGTCAAGGCTATGGTTTTTCCAGTGGTCATGTATGGATGTGAGAGTTGGACTGTGAGGAAAGCTGAGCGTGGAAGAATTGATGCTTTTGAACTGTGGTGTTGGAGAAGACTCTTGAGAGTGCCTTGTACTGCAAGGAGATCGAACCAGTCCATTCTAAAGGAGATCAGTCCTGGGTATTCATTAGAAGAACTGATGCTGGAGCTGAAACTCCAATACTTTGGCCACCTCATGCAAAGAGCTGACTCATTGGAAAAGACCCTGATGCTGGGAGGGATTGGGGGCAGGAGGAGAAGGGGATGACAGAGGATGAGATGGTTGGATGGCATCACCGACTCGATGGACATGAGTTTGGGTAAACTCTGGGAGTTGGTGATGGACAGGGAGGCCTGGCGTGCTGTGATTCATGGGATCGCAGAGTCAGACACGACTGAGAGACTGAACTGAACTGACTGATGTTATGGTAAAAAACAAAAACTTAACACACTTCAGGTTAGAGTATAAGACACTGTAGTTTTTATGATTTTCAAGGTAGGATATACTGGTATTTAGAACCTACCAAGCATTAAACATTATAAAAGTTCGAGTGTGTTGGAAAATCACTGATATTAAAGTTGGACTACTGGGTGTTATTCAAGGTTCTTAACTACAAACAATAGGAAGTGACCCTTAACTTAGCTAAAAATAAATTATAGAAGGGCTACTGGTTAGCTTCCACAGTGGATATAGCCAAGGAAACCTGGGCTCCAAGGAGCTAGGTGCTTGTATCTCTGTGGTTAGAGGCACCCCACCTAACACTCACCACTGCTACGCTGGGTGATGAGATCCCCACCATATTTGCATCACGGCCATGTTCCCCTTTGCCTTTCATCCCTTTGCAACCATAGGAGGAGTTTCAGATCCTAAGCCTGTGTCAAGGGCTTGCATGCTAATCCCAGAGAACTGGGATATGGAGCTCAACCCACTTCTGCTTCCTGTCTATTGCAACAGACATTTACCTGAACAATTCAGAAGACAGGACTTTGACCCTTTGACCGGAGGTAGAGTCAAGAGGAAGATGGCACTAATCAGAGATGATGGCCAACCAGGTAAGGAATTCTTGTAAACTTTGCAGTGGACATTGCTATTTATGGCACATTGACACATAGAAAATGTCACTACGCTGCACAAAGATGGGGAACTGGGATCACACCTTCTACCAAGGAACTCAGTATTGCATTCTCCCCTACCGAGGAATGGTAAACGCTGTGAGCAAAACAGAAGTCCACTGTATGTTTGTTCAACTGTGTCTCTTATCTCCAAGCTGTGTGATGCATGCAAGCCACTTAAATTTTCTGAGCCTTAGTTTCTTCTTTAAAATTGACATTTTGTGATGTTGTGAAGATTAAATAAGGGAATAAGTGTAAAAACTGTTTGTCAAGTTAAAAATGCAACAGAAATGTAGGCATAATGATTATCCCCAGAAAAAGAAAAAGAAATATTTATGTAATCTCTTAGACTACTGTAAATCCAGAGAACCCCAAAGTCTGAAGATGGTAACTCTAGCTGACCATTTTAGAATTTTCTGGGACACTCTCAGATGTCTCCAAATATGACATATCTCACTAGGTGTGTTCTAGTTGATTTTGTATGTTGATTTTAAGAAGGAATTTTTTTTCTTCTACAGTTACCAGTTATTTAGTGGACGGAAGCTGATTTTTCTGCCACCATGATACTGAATGCAAGATCCTATGCCCTATGTACAGTGAGACCAAGCAATACCAAACTGTCAGAGTTCAGAATAGAGAGAAAGGTTTATTGCAGGACCATGGAAGGAGGCAGACAACTCCTGTCCCTCTAAAACTCCAAGCTCCCTGAAGGGTTTCAGCAGACCGCTTTTAAAGGCAACGTGAGAAGGACTTTCCTGGTGGTCCAGTAGTTAAGACTTGGTGCTTCTATTGTAGGGGGCGCAGGTTCGATCCCTGGTCAAGGAACTAAGATACCACTTGTCAAGTGGTGTGGCTAAAATAAAAAGGCAATGCGAGAGAAGGGTGTGGTGAATTGTTGTAAGCATCTTGGTGTCAGAATTGTTTATTCTTTCAGATGTCCACTAGGTCAGGTCACAATGTTCCTGTAAACCCCCAAGAGGACAAATGTTTTCTGTTCTGCAACTTTTTATCTCTGTATGAATGGGAAAGTGTTATACCCTTCATGGTCAGAGTCTTGAGGAATGGGCTATCCTGTACATTTCAGGCTATAGGCAACATCTTTAAATGAAGGAATACAAAGGTTAAAGTAAAATAACCAGATTTAATACAAAGTCAGAATTGTTCTACCCTATGGATGTGAGAGTTGGACCATAAAGAAGGCTGAGCATTGAAGAACTGATTCTTTCCAACTGTGGTGCTGTAGAAGACCCTTGAGAGTCCCTTGGACTGCAAGGAGATCCAACCAGTCAATCCGAAAGGAAATCAACCCTGAACATTCACTGGAAGGACTGATGCTGAAGCTCCAGTACTTTGGCCACCTGATGAGAAGAGCCTACTGGTTGGAAAAGACCCTGATGCTGGGAAAGACTGAAGGCAAATGGAAAAGAGGGCTGCAGAGGATGAGATGGTGAGATAGCATCACCAACTCAATGAACATGAATTTGAGCAAATCTGGGAGACAGTGGAGAACAGAGGAATCTGGCATGCTGCAGTCCATGGGGTTGTAAAGAGTCGGACACGACTTAATGACTGAACAACAACAAAATTACAACCATACTCTTCTTTGGAACCACAGATGTTAACGTTTGGAATGGGCTCCAGCATAGACATAAAATGAGGCATCTGGGCTGTGCTTATCTGATTTAAATACTGCTCCTGGGGAAAGGGGGTTTCCCCAGAAGTTTCCTAAGGCTGCTGCTGCCGGTGTGATTCTAACAGGAATATACTAAAATCATCTCCCTGGAAGTCTTTCACTCTGCATTTTGCTTCCAGCTCCATACTTTCTTTTTTTTAAACTGGGCATGAGTCACCAGAAAAAACAAACAAACAAACCTGTGTTATATCATCACTTGTGTTTTTTTCTTTGTCCAGATTGACATGGTTATTTTCATCTGAAGCGGGTTTGTATCATCCACAGAGGGGTCCCTTTTATGGAGGAGATGTTGCCTATGAGGTTCTGCCAGACCAGACGTACCTTAAATGACAGCTTTGGAGCATGGACTTTTCCTGTGTCAAGCCACTCAATACAAAACTGGCTGTCAAGTGACACAGTCCCATCTGTCAGCTTTACTGAGGATTGGATGAGTGCCCTTCCGTTCACTAATGCCCGCTTCATTTTTTTTTGCTGTGTCCCCTCACAGTGATGAGATTATTGGATCCTTTTCAGGGGCCCAGCACACGATGAAATGCAGTCTGTCACCATCTATCCAAGGCTGGCGATGCTTCTTCAGGGTGTCCTGTCCCTAATAAAAAGACCAGGAAACAGTGATTCCCACTTTTTGCAAACCTGAGAAGCTCTGGAAACTGGAGGGTTCCCAATTTTGATTTATATTCTAATTATATAGTGAAAACAATTCACAGAATCTAGTGTCGAATTTGAGATATTTTAATCTTAGTCGCATCCATTAATTTGTCAAGACCATGTTGAGAGAGAAACTTGAAAGCAAGTTCTTCCTGACAGGAAAACCCTTTCAGGGTCTAGATGAAAAATCTATCTTAATCACAGATCCACTTTTCCCCTAGCATTTGAACAAAGAGACCCATAGCACAGGCATGAGTCTCAGTGCAAGTCTTATTTCAGATGGTGACACATCATGGCGGGTACAGTCTCAGCCTCTTTATGGGATTAGTCATTGCTGCATCCCACAGCAGTTGTTTGGGAACACTGGGAAACTCTACCTAATGTGAGTCTAAGCCTGTCCATCAATAAAATGATAATGTTGGACTCTTTGAGGATTTTCAGATTTTCAACTATATATTGTTTTTTAATGTATTTTATTAAAGACAAAATTAGGTGATAAAAAGCAATGTTATCATGATCATTTCTTCAAGTTTGTTTGTCTAACTTTAATGTCTTAACACTTAAAGCTTAGAGTCTTTATTCTCAGACTTCTCCAAACAAAGACTTACAGAACTCATGCATGTACTGAACTACGAACCCCTTTCTTTGGGAATAAACTAGAATGGTGGACAATTACATTAGGCAAAAAACTCAACCTTTGTTTTTTTTGTCCTTCAGATTTTGAAAGCTTGCCTACACTCTCTATCCTCCCCCAAATGCTGTGCACACATTTTCTGCAGAAATATCAGAAGCAAATGTATACAATGTGTGACTAGTAGATAGTCGCTCAGTCTATGCTGAGAGAATTAAATAATGAGTGAATATTCAGACAACATATTTCCATGTTAGCAGATGGTCTTTGATAGACTCAAATAAGAGCCAACTGAGCAAGGCAATTCTTGTGACAATAAATCATTATCAATTCTATTATATGCATCCTTCTCATTCAAGGGTAAATTCTATGTCAATGTGACTGTAATTCTTCTCCACCATCATCTTTGGTCCTCATCCGCAGCATCAAAGGGGACTGAGTATTTTAAAGTTGTAAAGACAGGAAATGTGTAAACTTGATATCTGAATTTTTATAGCTCTCTGCTCCTCTTGCCATTGCTGCCAAAACCTGTACCAGCCTCTGTGCTTTCTTCCCTTTTCAAAGCAGCAGCTTGTGCTGTGATCTGGGGTGTGCGGTATGAGAGATGGTCTGTGTTAGTGGATAAGCTCATGTTTTTATATAGAAACAGGTCACGTATTGGTAGGAAATCCTTCTTGCTGTGGAGCCCAAGCAGAGTTTGAAGGGCAGACGACAAAAACCAACACAGAACACTCTGCTGTTTTTTTTTTTTTCCTGTCATTTTAGGAAATTTCTTTTATCACTTTGATCATGCTACTTTGTGGAGTCATTTGGGCAAATCCCCACAGTTAGACAGGCCGACTGACTTCTGCTTAATAGGGTCATATTTACATGGCTAGAAGCACTGCCCACTGGCTTTGTTCCCCAGGAAGTAACTCTTGGCTAGTTCTGGCAGGGACATTACAAGCTCACAGGCTTTATCAAATCTGTGAAACCAAGTGTGATTTACGCTAGAGTCGGGGCAAAGAAACATACTGCTGGGGATTCTAAAATCAGTAGCATCTTTCTTGAAGAAGGAGAGGGAATTTGAGTCAGAAGCCAAAAAATAAGACCAATTTCAGCTTATCTTGAAAATTTCCAGGCTAATTCATAAATTTGACAGGAGTGCTATCAAAGAGAAACACTTGGAAATGATAAAAAGTAAACACTCAATGTGAGACCCAGAGATGGGGTCTTTTCAGGGGGCTGAGCTTAGTGAAGAGGACCACGATGAGAGTAAAATATGATGCCACAAGGGCTCGCTTTTGTGTTCTTTTAAACTCCTGTGGAAACGTGAATGCGGGGGACAAGTCAGTCAAGAATCTCCTTCAAATTTAAAAAATTAAGTCAGGAATAAGGAAGAGTTGAATCAAAAGTATTGAGGATATATACACATCTGATACATGTGTGTCCAATAAACCGTATAATATGCACACACACATACATATATGGGTTTTCCTGGTGGCTCAGACCAGGAATCTGTCTGCAGTGCAGAGACTCATGTTTGATTTACGGGTCAGGAAGATCCCCTGGAGAAGGAAATGGCTACACACTTCGGTATTCCTGCCTGGAGAATCCCATGGACAGAGGCGCCTGGTGGGCTGCAGTCCATGGGGATGCAAAGGGTCAGACGCGACTGAGCGACTAACAGATGCCACACACATATAACGCATACACACATACACGTATACATGCGGGAGATGGAAAAACGTGCGGGAGGCCCCCTGAGACTTCCCGGTAGCTCACACAGTAAAGAATCTGCCTTTAAGGCAAGAGAACAAGGTTCGATCCCTGGGTTAGGAAGTTCCTCTGGAGAAGGGCATGGCAATCCACTCTAGTATTCTTGCCTGGAGAATCCCATGGACAGGGAAGCCTGGCGGGCTACAGTTCGTGGAGTCGCAAAGAGTCAGACACGACTGAGTGACTAACGTAGTCCAGACACACACACACAGTCAGGAGGCCGAAAGAGGCATAGGTTCTATTTTCATTATTTTTCTGCATAGCAGATGTTTAGGAACGAGGAGAGAGTTCTCCCTAGACAGCTGATGATCAGATGGTATCACTTATTCTACTGGCAAAATTCGGTAGAGATTGCAAACAAGCAGAATTTTTCATGATTATCCTATTTGGTAGTTTGATAGTATGATCAAGACATTGTTTATCATCTTGGAATAATTTAGGGTCTTAAAATCTCCAGGAAAAATGATAGATTTATCTTAAGTTTTAAGCAACAAGGAAATTAAATTTCCACCATCTAATAGGTCCATTATTTTGAACATATATTTACCAAAAGTAAACTGCGTTTAGTAATAAATTACCCTCTCTCATAGTTCATTAATAGAAACTTGATCAGAACCGAGTTTCTGCCTGCTTGAACTTCTAGCTAGCTCATACAAGGTAACCCGTTTTGCCATGCCGAATCAAAATAACTGCAGCCGAAAGCGAAGGAATTCTTTGTGTCTACTGTCTGTGGAGGCTAACCAAGAATAAATGTCTCTGTGTGTGTGTGTGGGCATGCAGCTAAATACAGCTTTGTGTCACTTTGAGATGGCAAACATCAGAGGAGCCCTCATCACCTTCCAGGATATCCAACTCATTTAAAATCCATGTTGGAAACCGTTGAACAATCTCAACTAATAAATAATGAGGCTAAAGTAATGAAGAGGACGACTTTATGTGGAACAACAAAAATAATCTTGACCTGAGAATCTTGGGTCAGTGTTTGGGTCTATAATATTAAATGAAACACATGGAAAAGAAGTGAATGGCTTTTTCTTTTTTTTTTAAATTTATTTATTTATTTTAATTGGAGGATGATTACTTTACAATACTGTAGTGGTTTTTGCCATACATTGCCATGAAGCAGCCGTGGGTATACATGTGTCCCCCAAGATGAATTGTTTTCCTGAAGCTCATGTGTTCTCAGTCCCCAGGACATACCATCTAGACTTCCCTTGTGCTGAGAATGGCTGTGTGTGGGTGTCCAGTGAGGTGGGCTGGGTTGGGTTAAAAGAGGCACCATATTTTCCTGCTAGATTTGGTGTGGCAGCCAACACATCTTCACAACAACATTTCATCCCACGACACACCTCTGGGATGAGACGCCCAGGCTTTTTTCTTTCTGACATTTTAATTTTCACTTCTCCCAACGAATCCTGCCATATTTTTAAGTGACACAATACATAGTACTTAATTTATGCATTTAAGTAAGCAGATCTGACAAAACAATAAAAGCTGCATAAGGTTTATGTAGGCAAATTGCCACTTCTTGAACTTTGAAATTTGCATGCACTGTAAGTTAGGTGCTTGCTAATTAACTCTGTGCCAATGCCCAGAAATAGACTCACAAATATTGTTTCTTGTCACTGAGAATGTGTTTAAAATACTCCAAAGTGCATCTTCAGATGATATGTCCAGGTCAAAACATAATGTGTATCATAATATTTTTAGCTTTGTAGTCTCACATTATTTATTATTATTATTATTTTTTACTATCTGGCACTGCTGTCCTGAGAGCGTTTTCTACTGGTGGTTGTCATCTGTGTAGGATAACAAAGTAAAATATTGCTTTAACTCATACTATCCCCTTCGGCGAAAACTTGCAACTGGTACACTTCTTGCAGGTGAGATATTAGTTGTTTTGCCTATTGGAAAAATATTAAATTATGGAACCTTAAATAAAAAATGCAATATTTAAAAGAATAAAATAAGAATAAAATAATGAAAAAGTATAATATTGATATTTAGGCATGAGCCTAAATTGAAACAAAGAAGTCACAAACACAGGGAGTCAAACAAGGCAGTTTATTGATTAATTTTTTTCATGTAAGCGTCCAAAGGTGTTTAATTCAGCCTTATGGCAAAAGCTCTGCTTTTGGAAAAGCAGAGAACCCAGGTTCTTTTCCATCTTGTGGCTCCGTCATCCTTTAAGGTGATGGTTTTCCATGTCTGGGTCACTAGCAAGTCTACAACTAGCCTGATGGAAAGGGAAAATAGAGGGAGGCAAGGACAGTCGACTTTATTTTTAAGATGATCACGTACAAGTTGGTCATAAAACTTCTCACACTCCATTACTCGGAACTCTGCCACATGGCCAGGGAGGCGCCATAGGTCACGAAGGCTGCCAGAAACCCTGAGATGTGCTTATAGGTGTCACTCTGACTGGCTGTCAAATCATCAAAAATAGGTGAATCATGTTGGGTGTGATGGGGAAACTCCTTGAGCTTTTATGCATCTTTATAACTATTGATTTAATAAAGAACTGATATACAAAAGAAATTAGCAACATTGTAAATCAACTATATTTATATAAAATAATGTTTTAAATAAAGAATTGCTAAAAAGGTTAAGACATTTAAGAAACTTAAAGTAGATTTATTTCCAAATCATGTGAATTAATATGACATTTCATATAACTTATAGCCATAGGTTCCTTTTAGTATCTATTTTGAAAATAAATTAAAAAAAAATCCCGCTAAATTATTTTTTCCTCTTAACTGATGAATTTGAATTCTCCTAATGACCTGTGGTTTTTCCAGTGGTCATGTATGTATATGACAGTTGGACTGTGAAGAAAGCTGAGCACTGAAGAATCGATGCTTTTGAACTCTGGTGTTGGAGAAGACTCTTGAGAGTCCCTTGGACATCAAAGAGATCCAACCAGTCCATCCTAAAGGAGATCAGTCCTGGGTGTTCATTGGAAGGACTGATGCTGAAGCTGAAACTCCAATACTTTGGCCACCTGATGGGAAGAGTTGACTCACTGTAAAAGACCCTGATGCTGGGAGGGATTGGGGGCAGGAGGAGAAGGGGATGACAGAGGATGAGATGGCTGGATGGCATCACCAACTCGATGGACATGAGTTTGAGTGAACTCCGGGAGTTGGTAATGGGCAGGGAGGACTGGAGTGCTGCGATTCATGGGGTCGCAAAGAGTCGGACACGACTGAGCGACTGAACTGAACTGAATGACCTAAAAAGGGATGCATTGATTTGTTAAAAGAATATTATTTATCGTACACCTCCTGTAAGCCAGTTACTGTAATAGGCACAAAATTTAGTAGCTCAGTAGTGTTTGACTCTTTGCAACCCCATGGATTGTAGCCCACCAGGTTTCTCTGTCCATGGGATTTTCCAGGCAAGAATACTGGAGTGGGTTGCCATTCCCTTCTCCAGAGGATCTTCCTGACCCAGGGATTGAACCCGGGTCTCCCACATTGTAGGCAGATGCTTTACTGTCTGAGCCACTAGGGAAGTTGGACAGATACAAAAGTCTCAGAGGTAAGGGTGGGCAGGAGGCCTAGGTCCAATTGTTCTGAGACATTACAAAACTTGGGTATGAAGGTTCTCCACCCTGATCTCGTTTGCAATACTGCTGATGTAGTGCTCCTAAATCTTCAATTTTACCTGAAAAAAGACAATAATTTGGAGATTGCCTCAGTTCCCTAATTAGTTCAACCAATGTTTTGTGATCGCTTATCATGTATCAGGACTATGTTAGGGTCCAAGATTCTCACTTCCAGCCTAAGAGCTGCTGCTGCTAAGTCACTTCAGTCGTGTCCGACTCTGTGCGACCCCAGAGACGACAGCCTACCAGGCTCCCCCGTCCCTGGAATTCTCCAGGCAAGAACACTGGAGTGGGTTGCCATTTCCCTCTCCAATGCATGGAAGTGAAAAGTGAAAGTGAAGTCGCTCAGTCGTGTCCAACTCTTCGCAACCCCATGGACTGCAGCCCACCAGGCTCCTCCGTCCATGGGATTTTCCAGGCAAGAGTACTGGAGTGGGCTGCCACTGCCTTTTTTAGGCACATATTCTTGCTAAGTTTCTCATTCAGGGTGGGGTCAGTCATTACAGACATTATTACAATTATTCAGAGAGTTAGAGCTTACCCCCCTTTGAAGAGGAGGTGAACACTCTTGCTTTCCTTAAGCCGTGTGCAACATTGTATCTTGCCCTATAATTGGCCTTTCTTTGGGTCTAGAGCTAATGATAACACAGCATAGGGTCTTTCTCATGGAAATGTTTTTCTTAGACTCTGTGTTAATGATTATAATTGTAACAAGTCTCGCCTGGGAACCTGTTTCTGCAGACATGTACCCCTGATTACACAGCAATAGTATATCTAGCCCAGAGACATTGCCTGGAACCGGTTCTCACTGGCTAATCTTGTGCCAAAGTTATTTCAGGATGGATGCACTGGGAAAGGGTCTGGTGGTACTCTTACAACCTCGAGGTATTCTTTTTATCTGTTCTCAGCAGCCAGTTGAGAAGTATGTAAAGCCCCGCTTCAACTAGTGAGGCGGGTACTCTCCTGCCCCTTTCTGATGTCTATGTCAGAAGCTTTTTCTGTCACTTTCACTTTAAATAAAATCTACACCAAGCTCTGAGAGACTGAGACTGTTTTTGGTCCCAGAGTTAAATCTTCTCCTTCGGAGACCACGAATCTGGCAGTATCATTCACCGTTCACCGCTAAGCTTTCATTATGAACATTGTATTCCCTTCAATATTTTGGCACTAACATGGGGGCCTCATCCTCAGCCATTGGTCTAAAAGCGTGTTGATTCATCTTGGGAAAAAAGTAGTTGCTCTGACCTCTAAGAATATTCTGGGTCCACTCCGAGATTCTGATTCAGTGAGTGTCAAGGGAATCAGTTCTAGGGTCTCTTTTCTTAGAAGCCTCCCACGTGATTTCAGGGAGTAGATTACTTGGAGAATTCCATTTAGCTATGTAAACTGATTCTGTCTTTTAACATGTCTTCAGCCTGTCTCTTGCTGGCGCAGGAAGGAGTTTTATTGATGGAACTTGAGAACTCGCCTGCAGATTTGTGGCTGTCATGACCCCTTCCTGGCTCTCCCCCCAGTGCTCCTAGATCTGACACTATCTGTATATTTAGTAAATGGATTCTAATATCTAGAGCGTTTTTTCTGCATACTAAATATGTAGACTCTCTCGTTCTCTGCCATTTGTCTATTCCTTGTGTGTGCTCGCTCAGCCGTGTCCGCTCACTCTTTGTGACCTTTTGGACTGTATCCCACCAGGCTCCTCCAATGGGCTTTTTCAGGCGAGGATATGAAGTGGGTTCCTATTGCTCTCTCCGGGTGATCTTCCCCACCCAGGGATCAAACCAGAGTCTTTTGCGTCTCCTGCATTGCTGGCAGATTCTTTACCGCTGAGCCATTGAATTAATCTTGACAGCACTTTTAACTTCCTACTGTATGCAGAGCAAATTACAAATGAATTTATATATTTTAAAAATGACTCCAATTAATCTCCTCATTATGGTTCAACATATATCTAAAAGAAAAACCGTCACACGCCCATCAGTCATTTGAAGCCTTTCTCCCAGCTGGAGAGCTGATCAATTTAAGGACATTCACTTATTTTTCTGTGCAGGAAGAGTATGAACTTTTCATTGCATTTGAATTCATGTTTCTCCCCTCTTTTATTGTCACATTACCTGTCAAATATGAACTTTGTATCCAAAGGTTCTTTTTCCTTATATAGCAATGTGAAGATTTTGTTAGCTACTTTTCTTTCTTTTCACATTAATCCCCCTCAAAATCCTATATAAAATGGCATTTTGACTTCCCTTATTTGTTTTATAACAGATATAGTGTTAAATTGAGAGAAAATAAGGGTCTTCTTTCTGAAACTTCTTTCAGAGACCATCAAAAATATATAGAATCTATTTGCTGGGCTTTAAAGCCCCCAAATTTGAACATCATTCTGCAGTTAAAGCTGTCCCTGAGGACGGTGACATTTGATCTGGGTAACAGCTATGGTTCTCAGGTGAGGCTGTTCTTTCTATATGGCTTCAAAGCTAAAAGCTCAGAAAAATCCATTAAAGCCAGAAATAAAGGTGATGACATAGCCATTTGAGGTGGGAAAGGTGAGCATCTTCAGAGAGTTTCAAGAAAGTGCATAATGAAAACAATTCTGGAGCCATGCCTCTGTGGTCCTCCCAGCTGCCTAGCCCAGATCTCCCAGGGACGGACTGCAGCGTGACCTGATTAAACCCTTAGGATATTCTCACCGTCCCTCCTCTGCCTCCCTTGGAAACACTCCTCTTTTAACGCTGCTCTCATTTCGTGGCTCTGGTTGAACTCTGCAAGTAGAAGGGCTGCTTGACAACATCATTCAGGGAGAAGGATGCTGAGCCACAGTGAGAACTGCCCCCACTGGTCAGAGCACAGCTTGGAAGGAGAAGAAAAAGATGCTTCACCGTTGCTGCATGATGGGGAGGGATTGTGTAACCCGCTGTAGCATCTCTGCAAAACTTCCATTAGATCTCATCAAGCCCTGATTTTCTTTTTTAAACTTTCCTTCCAGCCTCCTTGACAGTTTTAGCCGAGTGAGCTCTCCAACCATCCTCACCAACCTATGCGCTCCACCGACCTAGTGTCTAGACTCTTCTCTGCTAAGCAGAGGGATATTGTGCTGGTATTTCTTATTCTAGACAACCAGTAAAGCATGTCTTTGGATGTTCCTGTTGATAGTTTTGTCACTCAGACACAGCAATAGGCCCCAAAGGCTCCTTTGATTCTATTTCAGTTCCTTAACAGGAACCATTCTGTTACCTCGTTTGACTGCTAAAAGCCCATAGAGGTTCTTGTCTTGTTAAATGTAATTCTGTTGCAATTACTGTCAAATATTGAATTAAAAGTGGTTAGTTCATTAGCAGCTCCCCCCACCCCAACAATCGATTAAAAAGTTTTCTTTTTTTTATGTGAAGAAGGTTGGCATTTGCTGATGAACTCTTTTTTCGTCTTTGGAATCTAATTATAGTCACCGGGAATGTTCAGTTTTCACTTGGTCCCTAGGTTCCCGTGGCGTGGGAGGGACATGTAGTGGAAACAGAAGGATGTGGCATGAAACCCCCTCCATGGCAGAAGGAGTCTGGAAGAGAGTCAGCTGAAGGTATGGAGTGCAGTGTCTAAGCAGGGGCTGGCTCCAGTCTCAGAGGGTTTCATCGGGATGTAAGGCAGGGGGGCGGGGCTGGAATCTGGGGAATACAGGGACAAGTGACGCTGGAAGGCACAAGGCAGGTGGACAGTGACACGGAACAATGAGTAAGCAGAAAGCGGGCCAGGTGCCACCGGGCTGGACATCAGGTGGAAAATGACCAGATTACAGCCAGACCCAGACTGGGAAGAAGGAACAGTGAACTAGGCAGACGGCTCCAAAAGTAGTAATAAAAGGCAGTAAAAACACTCCCGGCTAACTCATCTTCACCATTAAAATAGAAAGCAGGTCACACCATTGTGCGGCAGAAGCTTCCCAGTGGCTTCCTAAACCAGAGCTTCTTCATCTCAGAAGTGCCCAGGGTTGCCCAGGGATCTTGTTAAAATGTAGATTCTGAGTTAATAGTCTGGAGCGGTAGATGAGACTGGATGTGCCTTTCCAGCAAGCTCCCAGGTGACACTCAGCTTCGAAGATTCAGGTGCTTTGAATGACGGGAACTTGGCACACATCAGAATCGCCTGCCTGCCTTCACCCTGTTCTCTCCCTCGCATCTCCACATTTCCACCGTTCTCCTTTGCAATTTCTATTCCCTCTGGAGTGCCTCTCACCCAGCTCCTCGGCTTCCTCCTCTGTCTCAGCTTCAAAGTTACCTCCTCAGAGTGGCTTCCTCTCGTTACCAAGTCCAAGTTCATACCACTCACCACACAGCAGGCCAACCAACCCAGGGGTGAGGTGTTGGGCCCCGGGATGGTGACTCTATCCACAAGATTGAGGAACTGGTGGGCTAGTGTCCCAAAGAACCGTCTTGCTGGGGTTTGGATGCTGTTTTATTTCACAGAGCTAAGAATGGGAGGTGATGAAGTTGTTGCAAATATTTCTTGGCTCCAGCCTGACTGTGGACAGGATGTGTTAATTTCTTCTCCCCTGCAGCCACTCACAGGTGATCCTGGTCAGGATGTTTCCTGTGAGCTAAACAAAGGTATTTTGTTTAGCTAAGCTCAGACGTGGCAGGCAGGGTTCCTGGAGATAAGCCATTATGTACACTTCAAGCTATAGGCAACATCCCTTCAGTGACTGACTTGGGAAGAAGCAATAGAATACAAAGGTTAAAGTAAAAGAAGCAGATTCAACATGGAGCCAAATTTGTTCTTCCCTGTTATCCCTGACCACTCTATCCATGCCACCGCTCATTCCTGATTATTCTCTATTAGAATAACTATTTATTCCATCATAGCTAGCCCCGACTCAATCTATAACCATTATCTATTTTTTCACTGTTTATTACATGTGTCCCTAATTAGATACAAACTTCCAGGAAGACAGGAGCCATTATTGATATGTTTTCTGTATCTTTATTGTTTCTTAGGTTTTACTTATGTGTTCGTGTTAGTTGCTCAGTTTTCTCTGACTCTTTGCAACCCCATAGACTATAGCCCGCCAGGCTCCACTGTCCATGGGATCCTCCAGGCAAGAATACTGAGTGGGTGGCCATTTCCTCCTCCTGGGGATCTTCCTGACATAGCGATCAAACCCACATCTCTTACTGTCTCCTGCACTGCAGGCAGATTATTTACAGTCTGAACCACCAGAGAAGCTCACCCATACACTGGACACTGTACTAAATGCTTTCCATTTGTCTTATTCATTTATTGCATCAGTTCTCTTAAGTCAGACCTTTTCCATCACTGGTTTATAGACAAGATAATAGATGCCCTTTAAAAACAGCACACAGAGACTTCAAACATTTGAGCAGAAAGAATAGAGATCTGGGAAAATGGTTATCACATGTTCTGACCCCTGCCCTCTGCCTGTGTTTCACCTGTGGGTGGAGATGTTGGCAAAGGATGACTGCTACCATCTCCATTGGCCCCCACAGGGCACCGCTCAAAGGGGACAGCAATCCCATCCCTCCATCCGTCCTTGCACAGCTGAGCCTTTCTGATGCCAAAGACAACTGCTAAACAGGAAGGCAGAACTAACAGAAATTCAGTAAGGAAACTACCAGGACTTTATCAACGTTACCAAAACCACCGCCAGCTGCTTTGTATTATGTTCCAACTCCAGGCCACAAGTTTTAAGAATAAAATCATACAAAATAACTCAGGAGAGACATCTATTTCCAGGGCAAATGTGCAGCATAGCTTGGACAAGCATGCATTCTTCTGAACGGCCTTTAACATCAGGAACCGGGGCGGAGCTGCTCTAACTGAGACTGCTTTCTCCTTTCTGCAAATACAAATTCTAGTAAGCGTGCATCCTGGCAGTATTTAGAACTTGGGGTCCACCGACAGCTTTTCCAGGTAGAACAGGGCATTTGTAGCCCTCGCTTTATCAGGATATTTCAGGGTTGGTTGGGAATTAAGTATTCGGTTTTCATTGCCCTGGATGATCCTGGAAGGGGGCAGATAAGGTCGCTTACATAATTCTGTGTACAAGTAAACATTTCATTTCTCGTTGTGGAGAAATGACAAGAGAAGTGGGAGATTTGGGGCTGTGATTCTAAAGTCCCTTCAAATACTGGCTCAGGGGCTGACTCTCCTGGAAGGCAGGGGTGCACAGGGCCTGCCATGCGCTTGTTATTTTTGATGGATTGTGGTCTAGCCGCAGGGCAGGAAGCTCAGATACTCCCGGGTCACATGGTTGGAGCTTGCACAGATATTGAGGTTTGAAGCGTCTTACTGTAGCCAGACCCAAGGAGACCTTCCAGCACTGTCTTCAGGTTCCCTTCCCCTTCCTTCTCAGAGCTCAGCCCCAGCTGCAGACAATCGCGCCCAGTTGCACTCCCCCCCCCCACCCTGCCACCTATACACTCCAGCTGAATATGAAAATTGGTCTCTAATTGTTGGCTACAAGCTTGACTAGCTTTGAATTAACAGCTAAAGCTGTATTCATTAATCTGAACAGGGACGAGCAGGCAGACTGTCACAACACGGCTCAGCTCAGTAGTCATGCAGAGCAGGGGAGGGAACTTGGGACACTTTGAAAGTGCAGCCGCCCCGTCCATCAGCCACACACGCCGGTGGAGAACGGGGAGGCAAGCAGCCACAGCATCCCGGGAGATGGATGGCGGGCCTCCAAGTCCACCTTCCCACGAGCGTCCTGGCCATGATCGATGGTGATCCACAGCGATTAAACTGCAGAGCTTTTAAATGTCATTCTGGGATGGAATGCCATCTCATAAAGGTGTTGTTTAACATTTATCAGACATGTGCTGGGGTGGGCTTGGGGGCCCATGGAGTCATGCTTTGGGGAAACAGGAACAAATGTTCTCGCGTTTGAAGTGAGACATGCATCTGAATGAAACTGGATCCTCTTCTAAGGTGTTCTCTTCAACACTGAAACAAGCTGGAGCAGAATGCTTTTTGGACACTCTTAAGATATTTTCATGGCTATTTGTCTATGTTTTGACTGCAGGGTGTGGAAGGTGGGATCTGTTATATGGAGTATTGAGTGCAGTTTCCTATGCTACTGTAGAGCCTTGTTGGTCATCTATTTTGTTAGATAGTGGTGTGTATGTGAATCCCAGCCTCCGAGTTTACCCACTCCCCACCCTTCCCTTTGGCGAACATAACTTTGCTTTCTAAGTTTGTGAGTCTGTTTCTGTTTTCTAAGATTAATTTGTCTCATTCTTTTAGATTCCACATGTAAGTGGTATCATATGATGTTTGTCTTTCTTTATCTTACTTAATGTGACGATCTCTGGATCTTAGATGTGCATTGACAGGCTAATTGATAACGAAGATACGGTGTATATTAATATATACAATGGCCAATTAGCCATTAAAAAACAAAGAATGAAATGACATTTGCAGCAGCACGGATGGATGTTGGATCCAGAGATAAACAACTGCTTGTTAACTTCTGGTGATGCACCCTGGACAGATGACAGCCTGCTTGTGTAGTGGGGGAAGGAAGTAGGGGTGGTGGTTCTCAATCGCTGCTGTTAGAATCTCTTGGAGAGCTGTGAGAACAGCAGTGACTGGGGCCTGGGTTAGCCTGGGTGGGACAGAGTGTATAGTCCATGGTTTTTCTTTTTCTATAGGGATATTCCCAGAGTAGAAGACTTGTTAACAGCAGCATCAACAAAACTCAACTTTATATCAGAACTGCATATGACGTTGAAGGACAATGTAGTGGTCAGTATTAATTTCCTCTGCTACCAATTTGTATTTATTTGTTCATTTAATCAGAAGATTGAATAACTCATGGCAATTGTTGTCAAATTCAAACTTGAAAACATGAGACCTAGATTGACTTATGCATTGAGCAGTAGGACCGTGAATGTGGGAGGTGTGAGTGTTTGGATACCAGCCTCTAAAGAAGGCAGTGGGAGTCAAGTTCTTTGATTATCAGAAAATTGCTGATAAAGCTATCTGTCCTCCTTCCTACCTTCTGGCCTTCTCTTCCATGTATTCTTTTCCTTTTCTAGTTAGGTGGTGGCACGATTGTTTTATAACCTTAGCAGATGCTTTTATTGTTCCATTTGAATTTTATTTTTAATTGGAGGATAATTGCTTTACAACATTGCGGTGGTTTCTGCCAAACGTCAGCATGAATGAGCCGCAGGCATATACATGCCTCCCCCCTTCCCTCCCGTCCCACCTGTGGCTTGGGGTTCCCTGCATCATGCAGCAAATCCCCCCCGGCTCTCTATTTTACACAAGGTAACGTACATGTTTCAATGCTCAAGTCATCCCACCCTCTCCCTACTGTGATCAGAAGTCTGTCCTTTGCATCTCCTTCTCTAGCAGATGCTTTTAAATGTCTCCTGCCCAGGTTCTCTTTTCCCCGCCTTCATTACCCTTCACGCAGACAGTGGATTTTGTGATTTTTGCCTCAGAAGAAAAGCAGAACAAGGATAGGATGACCACAAAAAATGGCACACAGATTTAGGTTCTTCAAAACCAGTCCCTTCAAGGAGACTGCTCTTGTTAACCAAGAATTAACCAAAAATTCCAAGAAAGGAGTTCTGGTTGTTTATTTGGGGTTGTTAGGACTGCAGCCTGGGAAACACAGATTCAAGAAGCGCTTGAATTGTGTTCTGCCAAATGACAAAATGGGAGAGGCTTATAAAGGCAAAAAACTTCAAGTATAAATAGTCAAAAACTGCGATTGCAGCTGGTAAGGAGTAAGGGCGCTTCTAAAGTGAAGATTGGTTGGGGTTCAAAATGATTCTGTAACTTCAGAACGGGAGAAATTTGAAACTACAAGGGTGCAGCTAGCAGCAGCTAGCAGATTTTGTTTTGAAAACAGGTCATGGTGTCCTTGAGTTTGATATAGTTCAGAGAAATGTCTTGTGTTTACTGGGACAGGGATGTGTCTGGGACCAGACCCTCAATCAAGTTCTGTTCAATTCAGTCACTCAATCGTGTCTGACTTTTTGCGACCCCATGGACTACAGCACGCCAGGCCTCCTTGTCCATCACCAACTCCCAGAGTTTACTCAAACTCATGTCCATTGAGTTGGTGATGCCATCCAACCATCTCATCCTCCGTCATCCCCTTCTTCTCCTGCCCTCAATCTTTCCCAATATCAGGGTCTTTTCCAGTGAGTCAGTTCTTCGCATCAGGTGGCCAAAGTATTGGAGCTTCAGCTTCAGCATCAATCCTTCCAATGAACACCCAGGACTGATTTCCTTTAGGATGGACTGTTTGGATCTCCTTGCAGTCCAAGTGATTTTCAAGAGTCTTCTCCAATAGCACAGTTCAAAAGCATCAATTCTTCAGTGCTCAGCTTTCTTTATAGTCCAGCTCTCAATGGCTGCCCATTTTTGTATGCCTGAACCATGAGGACTGCATTGTGATTTCCATTTGTGATCATTCTGATAGAATACCTTCAAGATGATGGAATTCCTCCAGGTGGAATGAAGAGGAAAGAGGGGGCAGCGAGAATCACGGCCTCATGAAGAGGACTGGTGGGAAGACATGATGAGCCAAGCCTGCATGAGACCTAAGAGCAAAGGCAGTCTAACTTTCTTCATGGTGACCCCTAAAATGGAAAAACCCAGGGAAGGGATGGCTGTGGGGCCCGTCTCAGCGTATAACCGATAGACAGCTCATCAGACACTAGCTTGTCTCTAGGCAACAGAATCATCAGAGATGCAGGGACCCTGGGGACAGGAGCATCTCTGTAGGGATTGTGTAGGCTGATGGCAGAGCCCCAGTGTATTGCTTCTCATCCTGCTCACAGCGCCAATTGTGTTGCTGTTCACGTTGCCTCCTCTGCTTGCTGAACCCCGGGTAGGCAAGGCTCGAGCTAAGAGCCTGAGAGAAGACGTGAGGAGTCGTAGGAACCGTGGACACGTTTATTCTCTCCTGGCTGACGCAGCAGCCATAACAGTAGACACGCTGTATTCCATCCTCTTGTGGACACAGAGGGCAGACACAGCCCAGCGACCAAGCAGGAACCCCGTGATGCCCATGCGCAGTGCTATCAATTATCTCAGCTGTTACACAGTCACTATGTAAAAAACATGGGCCAGAGAGCCTGAACGTGCCACCTTGGCAAATTTGCTCTCTCCGCACACCCAGGCTGGAGAATGGGCAGCTGGTAGATCCTTGTAAAGACAAGTGGCATAAGATCAGACAGAACAGGATTGTTGTTGTTCGGTCGCCAAGTTGTTCCAATCCCATGGACTGCTGCACACCAGGCTTCTCTGTCCCTCACCATCTCCTGGAGTTTGCCAAGTTCATGTCCATTGAGTCGGTGATGCCATCCAACCATCTCATCTTCTGTCGTCCCCTTCTCCTCCTGCCCTCAATCTTTCCCGGCATCAAGGTCTTTCCCAATAAGTCATTCTTTCCATCAGGTGGCCAAAGTAATGGAGTTTTAGCTTCAGCATCAGTCCTTCCAATGGGTATTCAGGGTTGATTTCCTTTAAGACTGACTGGTTTGATCTTGCTGGATAAGGAACTCTCAAGAGTCTTCTTCAGCTTCACACTTCAAATGCATCAATTCTTCAGCACTCTGCCTTCTTTATGGTCCAGCTCTCAAACTTGTATATGACTACTGGAAAGACTATAGTCTTGACTGTATGGACCTTTGTTGGCAAAGTGATGTCTTTGCTTTTTTAGTACATTGCCTAGGTTTGTCATAGCTTTCCTGCCCAGAAACAATAGTCTTCTAATTCCATGGCTGCAGTCACCATCTGCAGTGATTTTAGAGCCTAAGAAGGGGAAATCTGTTATTGCTTCCGCTTTTCCCCCTTCTATTTGCCTTGATGTGTTGGGACCGGATGCCATAATCCTAGTTTGTTTAATATTTAGTTTTAAGCCGGCTCTTTCACTCTCCTCTTTCACTCTCATCAAGAGTCTCTTTATTTCCTTTTCTTAATGCCTCTTCCATTAAGGTGGTATTGTCTGCATATCTTAAGGTGCCCTCTAAGATCTTTAGATGGACAGGGAGGCCTGGCGTGCTGTGATTCATGGGGTCGCGGAGAGTCGGACACGACTGAGCGACTGAACTGAACTGAACTGAACTGAAGATCTTTAGAGACACTGTTAATGTGATCTCCTTTTGGTAGAAGTAAAAGATAAAAATACATCATGACAGGTAAACGTTGCCACACACTGAGTGTGACAAGCAGACTTCTATGGAGTATTTTTTAAAATTTATTTTTATTTATTTGGCTGCACAAGGTCTCAGATGCTGCATGCAGGATCCCTGATGTTTGTTGAGGCAGGTGAATTCTTAGTTGTGGCTTATGGGATCTAGTTCTCTGACTAGGGATTGAACCCAGGCACCCTGCATAGGAAGCTCTGAGACTTAGCAACTAGACTGCTATGGAAGTCCCATTAAATATCCTCCCATTTAGAATAAGGCCTCCCTCTGCACAGAGAATTCTGTTGCTTTAAATGAAAGGCAAGCAGGTAGAGAAACAGACCTTTAAGAGATAATTCCATTTGCAAGAGATGCCGTCTAATCTATTTTCATGCCAAAGTGTAAAGGACTTTTCACTTTATTCATCACTTCATTAATCTAATTTCAAAAGGCAAAGCCTGCACTGAAAACAGAGGTTATTCACATTTCAAACAAACTCCTTAGGCATAAAGAGTGAGCAAAGCACTCAACTATTAGACTCGGTTGCTTTTCTACCAGCTGGAGATGCGCACAGTGAAGGTCACGCTATTGAAACTTATATGTGGAGAGATGTATGAGGTTGGCATTGAAGAAGGAATTGTTTTGCAGAATGGCAAATAATAGATCTGTTATGCACTGTGTATCACAGTAGAGTTTGGAATAATATGAGCAGTTCAATGGCATCTATTTCCATCTTGTTTTACTTTAAAGAGTAAATGAAAAAAATTCCACGGTAACTGTGAGAAAGAGGTAAGAGTCATGTATACCAAACACCATTCTGCAAAGTAAAGGATGGGTTTGGAACCACTGGAAACACTCCCACCCCAGGAATTTCCAGGACATCTGGTAAGTCAACAACATTATCACAAACATTATGGCCAACCATGTCAGTTCTTGCAACAATGTATTCATTTTCCAAATGTTCCAGCTGAGAAAGCCACACAGAACATTCTCCCCATCTAGCAGATGGCTAATGGGGAAGCCGGTATTTTTCTGTGGAAACCATAGTTTCTTCTAACATTAGATGTTTTCAGCAGAGAGAACAAATAATCATTTGTTTTTCTATTCTATTCTATCACATCCATAAAGAGAATGTATTTCAAACTATTAATTTTAAAAGTGCATAAGAGAGTTTTTCCTTCGGAATACAGAGCTAAGAGGTTTTTAGATCTTGAAATGCTGGTGGTGGGGATAAGCCTGAGATGGAGGAATTAGGGAGAACTTGAGCTTTTCTGTATTATTATTATTTTTGTTAATTTGTGGGAGAAAATCTTTTAAAGTATGTGGGTGGAAATGGGTTTGCTCCTGCTTACCTCAGATTTACAACTGATTTGTAGGTTGAAGAGATTATGAATAGGATTTTATTTTTATAAGAGATGAAACAAAATGAACGAGGTGCCACTGCCAAGTTTATTTTCAGGAAGAGTTGGAAGAGGCGGCAAACAAAAGATAAAACAAGTTGTTTGAATAACAGAGTTAATACATCCAGTTTCTCACAGACTACATTTACTGTGCTAGGAAAGAGGGTTGATGTGACTTAAAATATTTCACCTTCACGTGTTATCATCAAGCATTCAAGTAAATATATATGGAACACGTTAACATTTGTCACCCACACATTAACAGGTAAGAACCTATAAATGGATGGTTTCGTTGGTTTGTTCTTGTTTTGTTTTCTAAGCCCTTTAATGGACTAAGTGGAAATTTCCCCTTTTCCAGTAATGAGTGTGTTTACGTCCCTGCTATCTGACTAAAGCCCTTTCATTTTGTAATTAATTTCATGCTGCCACAAAAATACTGGCATGTGAAATTACACCTATTTTTATAACAGGCTCATTCACTCTTTCCATTAATATTAAAATTACTATATACCTATTATGTATGAGAATATATGCTTGGCTCTGCTGGAGACACGGCACATATGTGAAAGTTAATGGTTCAAAGATATGCTTAATTTCAGTAAAATATCAAAGACATTGACTTCCCTCCTTAAAAGGCATGGGTATCTTAGCTGAAACACCCATTGGGCAGTTGCTAGTAGTCTGGCTTTCTCAAGTCCATACAATGTGGAGTCTAAGATATTGTCCAGGAAGAACTAACAGAAAAGATGTGCTCTTCCTGGAGCAGAAGAAGGATTTTGGTTCAAGGATCAAGAGAACCCTGGATTTGTAAACAGCTCCTTAATCTGTGCGGTGGGCGAACAGTGCCTCCACTCCTTTCTCAGAGACGCCGTGTCCTAACCCCTGAGAGCTTTGAACATGGCTTAGCCAAAGGGCTTGCATGTGACCACATTAAGGATCTCGAGAGAAAGATTATCTGGATTATCTTGGGTGACCTCAAAATTGCAAAGATCCTTCGGAAAGGAAACTGTGAGGGTCTGACTCAGTAAAGATGTAACTCTGGAGGAAGAGATTGGAGTGATGTACTTTGAAAGTGAAGGGTGCTGTAAGCCAAGGCAAGCAGGTCGTGTCTACGAGTTGAAAAATGCAAGGAAAGGTATTCTTCACTGCAGTCTCCAGCGAGGAGCACAGCAGCCCAGCTACTCTCTTGGTTTCAGCCCAGTGTGACTCCTGTGATATTTTTAGCCTACAGAACCGTAAGATAATAATCTGCATTGTGATAAACCAATACGTTTACGGTGATTTGTTAAAGCTACAATAGGAAACTGATATAATCAGAAATTCATAAGTACATATTGTAACTTCTTCTGGAAGGAAGGTGTAAGCCCAAGCAGAAAAGAGCTGTGACATAGCAAGAATTTCTCATCCTTCTCAGCCCTGGCAGGTCATACCCACCCAGACCAGCATCAGTCTTACACAGGAGGAACCCAGGGGCAGCAGGTAACCGGGGAAAAGATGCTTCTTTTCTTTCCCTTTGTTGCCGCCTTGTCTTGACGACATATTTAAGATCATTTAAAACTCAAATGGAGTAGCTGTGGCTCACATATCTGAAAGGGATGGCCGTTGTGGATGTGGTTTCGGATCTGTCCTTCCTTCTGAATATAGCATATACAAAGAAAAGTGTTTAAAACACAGATGGCTCCAGAAGCTGCAGATACTTTCTGAGCATCCGTCTATGACCGTGCCTTCTCTGGCACCACCTCAGTGTCTAGAGGCAAGACTTTCTGATAATTGTGATGACGATTTTCTTGTCATCACAATGTTATCATTAATGATTATAACGCACAACAACTCTGTCATTTTTTTACCCTGCTCTCAAGACTTTCCAGTGCTCTCTCCAAATGCTCTCATTTCCTCTTATTTTCCTACTTGAACCCTCTTCTATAACTTCCAGTCGATTTATATTATGCTCAACATGTTAGGTTATATATATCGCTTCTCTCTTTATATTTGTCTCATCAGATCCCTTCCTCCAAGCCTCCTGTCTCCAACTCACCCTTTTCTTATGGCCCTGGGGTGGTTTTCTGATGGGCTTGTTTCTCTAGGATTCTGTCTCCCTTGAACTGCTCTAGTCCTTATATCTTTTCCACCCATTTTATTTCTTTTTTAAACTATTTTATTTATTTATTTGTCTGTATCGGGTCTTGGTTGTAAAGTGCAGGCTCAGGAGTCGCAGTGCAAGGACTTGGTTGCTCCTGGGTATATGGGATAGTAGTTTCCTGGCCAGGGATCAAACCTGTGTCCCCTGCATTGCAAAGCAGACTCTTAACCACTGGACCACCAAGGAATTCCCTATTCCACCCATTTTATATGTCCCTCACAGTGTTGTGTAATGTCGTTCATTAACAACATAAGGCACTAACGGGTTTGTTACTGTTAATGACATTTTATTCACTATTAATTTGTTCACTCAACACACATCTGTTAAGCACACCATGGGGTGGATGTCAGTTCTGTATATGTGACAGAAAATAAGATGTACAAAGTCGCCCTCATGGAGCTTACATTCTGGAATTGGAAGACAAATAATTAACAAGTAAACAAGTAAATAAAATAATTTTAGTAAATAAGTAGATAAAATATCAAAGTGATAAATCCTATGCTGGAAGCAGGGGTGGGAGTGGTGGGGAGAATTGAGATGTTTTTACCATTAAGGGTAGCAGACTTCAAGTCAGAGAGCACAGCCAGTGCAAAGGCCCTGAGGCAGAATCAAATGTGAAGGGGAGGGGATGCGGAAAGGGAGCAGGGGGGAAGAGGTGAAAGTGGTTGTGGATAAGTCGGTCGTGGATAAGTCGTGTCATTTGGTTTTGAATGGTGACCAGTTACGGGAACTGTTAAGTAGTTTTGAGTTTTTCTAGATGCAATGGGGAACCAGGATGAAGTTTAAAGAATGGGGGGGATGTGCTTTCATTTACTTATGAGCTCTGACCTAATCTTGTCCTTTGCTTTTTTATATACATGTTTTCCCCAGAGCTAAAGGGCTCACTTTTTGCAGGTTGAAATGTTTATTTTTGATACTGTATACATTGTTGCAAAATCTCAGTGGATGCCCTTTCAAGTCTGTAGTTATACTAACACTTTCCCATGTCAAACTTCCTGAGAGTCCGGAGGATACTCAAAAACCCATTCACTCAGTAAAGTTTCAATTGGACAAGTGAAGTACTTTTGTGCAGTTATTACATTGTCAACAAACATGACCCACCTTGCAGGCAACTTGAGAAGTGCCAAAGTCCTTGTGAGTAGTTCCATATCTAAAGTGTGCCTTCTTTCCTATTAGGGGTGACTTGATGAGACTTGAATTCCAGCTGACCTTCTGTGCACTCCTCAAAGCAAGCTGTGCAGACCTGGGAAGAGGAGCTGAAGTTTGTAATAAACCTAGCAGACACAACCATTGCCGTTCCACTTAGATTTCCCAGGGACTTTGTGCAGTTCACCTCCATACGGTATGTGCTTCTGAGAACTTGAAACCAGCAAAGAAACTGTCAAGAAGTGAAAATGAGCCCTACCCAAACTTATCAACTTGTACAAAAACTGAGACAGGAACGTGTAAGGTGGGGGGAAGATCTGATATAATAAAGAGATCTTTTTTTTGACAGCCTAAGAGCATGCATCTAGCCCTGAACATACCATGTGACTGATACTTAGACTGCTCTTTATTATCTAAATAAGCAACAGTGTGCTTCAGAATCAGAAAGAAAACTGTAATTCTGTGAAATAAGGCAACCCAGGAGCAAGGCATCTGGCTGTTGGCCTCAGGCAGGGTTTTTCAGGGCCTGGGAGAAGGGGTTCTGGTGCTAGCAAGTTGAGATTAGTTATTAGACAGCAGCCCCAAGGCAACATTGCGTCAGAGGGAAGAAATGATACTCTGACCACCCTCCAAGACTCCTCAATGGTGCTGATGAACCAGTTTACCCAGAAGGGGCACTCCCTTTCAGTACATGCAGTTTTATACTCGCTGAAATGACCTGAAATTGTACATATAGATGGAACCTGTTTAAATGGCTCAACTGAGTAGGCAGTCACATGATATTCCTGCTGGATAGGTGAATGCTTCACTACTCCCATAACTGTCCCCAAAAAAGGATCAGAGATGCTTGAAAACAATGTCACTTAAAAATACTCCCCAGAGACGCAGTTTTAGGAGGAAACAGAACAGTTCCCGTCACCTGGCACCTACTCTTCAGTTTTAAAATGGACAGATATTGATTAGACTGCTACCTTTTTCCCAGCACAGGTGCTAGGGGATATGTGGTGAGCAGGATGTAAAGGGGCCCTGCCTTCATGGGGTGGATGTTGTAATTCAGGAGCCAGAAAGCACACAGGACAGTCAGGAAGGACACACACACAACATGGATTGTAAAGTTGTTTTGAAGGCCCATGGAGGAAACAAAAAAGAGGCTGAGAGTATAAAATAGACAAATGCTCAAAAAATAATGTTTAGGTAATATGAAAAGTTCTCAATGAAGAAATGATCTCTGTCTTGGGATCTAAAAGAAAAGAAAACTTTAGTCATGAAAATACTGAAACAGGAAAGGTGAATGTCTTCTGGAGAAGACCTGGGATGTGTCTTTTGCTAAACTTGTTCTGAGAATGGAAATATACCAGAAAGTGCAGACTGTGCAGTATGAGGAGGAGAGAGAGACAACCATGGACCCAGGATCTGATCAGGCAGAAGCATCTTTGTCACAGATGTTTCGATTTATTCTAAATGCAGTGTGAAGCCACTGAAAGCCTTTAAGCAGGGGGAGATGGACTCAGACTTATGTTTTGCAAAGCAGGAGTACTTTCTCTGCATTTGATATATACCAGGTATATTGATACAACTTGGAGTCTTGAGAAAGCAATGCTAATTTAACACACTTCAATTTTTTTCCTCCTCCCATACCATTCATTCTTATACATTTATTGTGTATAAATGTATACATGTTATGTATACACGTATACATAGTATGTATAAATGTATGCACATTATGGCTAGGGCTTCTCAGGTGGGGCTAGTGGTAAAGAACCTGCTTGCCACTGCAGGAGACTTAAGAGATGTGGGTTTGATTCTTTGGTTGGAAGGATCCCCTGGAGGAGGACATGTAACCCACTACAGTATCCTTGCCAGGAAAATCCCTTGGACAGGGGAGCCTGGCAGGGTTACTGTCCATAGGGTTGCAAAGAGTCGTGCACAACTGAAGCGACCTAGCTTGCACGCACTCTACTTACATGGTAACTGTCGACACACAGGGAAGATACAAGGTTGCTGTTTAGGGTGGAAGACCCTACAAAACACGTAAAATCTTCACACCTGTGATTCATGATCCCCCAGTCCAAAGTTCAGAGATTCCGGGAGTTCAAAGAGAAGCAGGTCTTTGAGCCTGGGGAGTCACAAGCTGTCCTTTGGCAAGGTGCTCTACCTCGTTCCCATTTCCCTCCTGGGATTCCAGGTGTTTCAGTGTGGCTACCAAACCTCCATGTACGGCCATGCAGAAGTTAGCAGTGTGTGTGTGTGTGTGTGTGTGTGTGTGTGTTTCAGCATGGCTACCAAGCCTCCATGTACGGCCATGCAGAAGTTAGTAGTGTGTGTGTGTGTGTTTGTGTGTGGTTAAAGGAGGGTAGGTTCGGGGTAACAAAATTCAAATAAATTCATTAAGGGCCAGCCCTTACATTGCAGCATGATCCAGTTAAAACAGTGTAACAAACTAGTGTTTAATTTCAACAATGTTTAGAAATATCTTCACAGAAATGATGTCATCACATGTAACAGAGAGATGTTGACGTATATAGCATTTAAAGAGTGAAACTACCAGCAAATTTTACAAGGAAGCCTGGGATGAACCTGGTCTTAAGGGGATTTGGGGTGTTATTTTTGATGACTTAAAATCTCTTTCTGTTACGTCAACTAGAAAACAGCTTTCTAAAAAAAAGCTAATAGATGGGCTCCCTGCTATCATCAGGTAAAACATATGTGCCAAGAGCATAAAGACTTATTTTCACCTTCGTTCTTATCTTGGCAGAACAGTCCACTGGCTGTATCAGCCTTTGTCTGGCCGAGGTTTAGCGCTGCTGGAGTAGGCATTAAAGCCAGAGAAAGACAGAGGGACACTCGAGCTAGTTCCACAGCCACAGGCATAAGCCATTATCTCCACCCTGTGAAAAATTGCCCGATTTCCTCTCTTGATAAAACCAGACATGAGTTTAAAAACATTACTTGGAAACATACACCGCAAATACCTGAGTCCTTACTTCTCTTTCTTTATCACTCACCAGAGCCTTTGAGAATCGGAAAGAAAAAAAAAGTAACTACTTGCAATGAAAAGCACTTAAAGAGGGGAAAATGTTAAGATTTCATTTTTGATGCACCGTCGATAGAAGCGTTATCTCTGGAGGGTTTTATTCAATCTCTGGCTCGAGGTGCTGAAACACGCAGCGGGTAAGAGAAGGGAACAGTGTTGTACCAAGGCGTCTGAGAAAGCCCTGCAGCTGGGTCTTCTGTTGCTGCCTCTGCCCTGGTCCTCTTAGGGTGGACACGTCCGGCTGGACCGAGCGTCCCCTGTCCGTGGAGATGAGCACTCCCCGAGTGCTCTCTGAGTTCGGTCTCAGCGCCCTGACAGCGCTGATCCCTCTGCCCTCAGTCCGCACCCCACCTTCCCCGCCTCATTCCCAGCTGAAGCCCATGCCGCACCCCACACTGCGTCCCCCCAAGCTCTGCATCACTCTGCAGACGCCCTCGTGCGCACCTCACCCTGCACCTTCGTCCCTGGTATTCTTAGCACATTCGATGACCCCTTTTGAACTTCACCTTTTTTCCTTAAATCGTCTCCGTAACCCTGATAAGATCATTTATTTATTTATTGTTTTGGCTGTGCCGCATCTTAGTCGAGGCACGTGGGATCTTCAGTCTTGCTTAGGGTATGCCAGTTGAGTGCCGCCGTGATTTCTTAGTTGTGGCCTGCAGGACTTGTTCTGTGACCGGGGCTCAAACCCGGTCCGTGCATTGGGAGAGCAGAGACTTAGCCACTGGACTACAAGGGAAGTGCCTCACAGTCCTCTCTTATGCTAGTGGTATTTCTATCCTCTCTTGCCTTCAAACTCTTATGTTCTTTGAGAAAAATGAATCATTTTATCACTGTATCTCTTAGAAAGTATCACATCTACAGGACATTTATTGAGCGAATTCTAATTGCATTGTTCTGGGAGCCAGGGAAGCAAACAGGACAAAATGCATAGAGTCCTTGTTCTCACGGCATTTATATTCTGGAAGTAGGAAAATAACAGGAAACAGGAAACACAGACAAACAAAATACTTGCAAATTGTGATGCACGCTATAGAGCGAATGACCAGGATGATGAGATTAAGAGAGCAGGCCTCCAGGTTGAGAGAACCCGGGGGATGTAAAAGGCCACCCTGGGGAGTGGTCTGAAGTCAATTTGTGTTAAGGGATGAAGTGGTAAGAAACAGACCTGGACAGGTGGGCAGGAGCCATATTGCAGGACCAGGAGTCGGGACTCTGTTTTCAATGCAATGGGAAGCCTCTGGAGGATTTTAAGTAAGAATGTGATATTGTGTGATCTATATTTTTCAAAGATTCTATAGACATTTGTTGAATTAAACTATCCCTTGTAGGACCAGTTCTTACTTACTCTGAGGGTTAATGGCCTTGGTTTTTTCATTTGCCAAGCCTTCACGGACTCAATGAGTAAGACTAGTAAACCATTTAAAATAAAAGAATACTTAATTCAGAATACTCATGTTCATTGCCTTGACCAGTGAGTCCTAATGGTCTCATTTCCATTAGTCTATGTAAAAGGTTTCGTCAAGCAAAATTCTAGTATAAATAGAAGACTGTGAGGATGGGGTGGTATATGTGGGGGAGTATAGTACCCCTTTAGATGAATTCAGAGGAAATATTTTAAATTTAGCAAAAAATACTTGTCCTTATAATTAAAATTTATTTTTCCTGGCATCTAGAATCACTGCTCATAAATACAAGAACTTTTTTTTAATTGTTCTAAGCAGCAATCTGCACATCCCTGGTGGTGATTAACATTTCACGGACTTATTCATGGGGTGGGGGATCTCTGCTGGTCTTCCTGTTAGAATGAGTCAGTGAAGTGGTCCCGCTTTTCCACAGAGTGGCTAAAAAGAAGGGACAAGAGACGTGATAACTTTTCTACTCAAGTGATGGCAAGACTGAAGGGCAGCTTTTGTGCTTGAAAAGATTCAATTCTATTGCTCTTAGAAAACTTTCCTGGTAATAATTAAACTTCGAGTAGTTCAATAAGTTTATATTAGTAGCCACCTATTTGTAGCTGGAAAGACTGGAAATAGTTCACACAATGAAACCCAGCTATAAGGCAAACTGACATCAACCAAATGTTCGTGATTGATCCACCTACTCTTCATAAACAGAGTGGGGTCAGTGGCAGGGAGGGTCTGGCCCATTTCTAATTTTATTCTCTTATTGGCAATTATCCTCATTAGACTGGAGATAGAGTAAATGTTTCAATTAACTTAAACATATAACTGCTCTAGGATGGATTTCTAGGTTCCAGGTCCTCTGGGAGAAAATGAACTGCTTAATTTAACAACTGTGATTGACAGTGAAATTTATCATGCAATGAGGAGTGGAAATTTCTCAACTTTTTGAATGTAAGTTTTGGAATGATCATCTCTGTGAGAGGTGAAATGATGATCTTTCTATCAATAGCCTTTAAGTATTTTATGAAGTAATCCAGTAAAACTGACTTCTACCCAATCTCTGCTAGCCTCATTTTATTGGCAACGTTTCATCCGTGGGTTGTTGTTGAGACATTTTTACTGTTTAGCCAGATGGGGCAAAATTTTACATAACTTAAAACATCTGCTCTCATTGCAGTCCAATATGATCATCTATTTATATTTTTGAATTATATTATTCATTTCCTTTTAAATGACCATGAGAATGTTTTCAGAAAGACAAGTTTACATGGTATTTGCCAAAGACATTTAACTGTTTCCTTTTTTCTTGTTTGTCTGCTATTAGGATAAGCCATATTGTGAGTCAAGAATGTAGTGAAATATTTAGATCTCTTTCCTACTTCTGAAATATTTGATTTCATAAGTTAACTGTTGTTAATTCTGCTTTCCTATACACACCTGCATATAATAGTTTCAATATTAATACAAAATACAGGAAGCCATTTTAGATTAGACCAATGATCTGACACAAAGTAAAAGTCTTCAAAAAGCATTGCGAAAATAACACTGATCTGGAAAGAATGGAAGAAGGGAAATCTGTGCAAAATAAGACAAAATAAATAGAATCATTCCCAGGTGGCTCAAATGCTAAAGAATCTGCTTGCAATTCAAGAGACCAGGGTTCGATGCCTGGGTTGGGAAGATCCCCTGGAGAGGGAATGGCAGCCCACTGCAGTATTGCTTGGAAAATCCCATGGACAGAGGAGCCTGGTGGTCTATAGTCCATAGGATTGCGAAGAGTTGTACATGACTGAGCAACTATCACTTTCATTTTTTTAAAAACTTAGACATTAAACTGGCTAATAATAAAAATTACCATTGTATAACTTACAAAGTACTTTTATATATAATAATCAAAATTGGATCCAGATGTTACTATTATTGTCTCATTTCAAGGAAAATGAAACTAAAGCTTAAGGATATTTGGCAACCTACCCAAGGTCACTGTCCTGGTACCACTGGGGCTTATACCACAGTCTCTGATATCAAATCCTCAGAAGGCTCAGCTCACAACACACACCCATCCATGATTCCAAGAGGATACAACCAACCCTTTGTTTTTGGTTGGAATGCTGTTTCCAAGGCCTGTTCCTCCCGTTAGTCAGTCACCTCAAGGGTCAGAGTGCCCTTGCTGGTGCAGTGAGTTGACTTATGTTCCCTCCAAAAGATGTGGCAAGTCTTAACTCCCAGTACTTCTGAATGTGATCTTGTTTGAAATAGGGTCTTTGTAGGTGAAATTCAGTTAAGGAGCGTAAGATGAGCTCAGTCTGGAATTAGGTTGAGTCTTAAATCCAATGACACGTTTCCTTATAAGACACAAAAAAGGAGACGATGCCGAGACAGAGTCCAGGTCAAGATGAAGAATATCGAAGTTATGCAGCTATAAGCCAAGAAACACCAAGAATTGCGTACAACCACTAAAAACTAGGAGAGAAACATGGAATGGATGCTACCTCAGAGCTTCCAGAAGATACCAGCCATGCCAACAACTTGGTTTTTTACTTCTGTCTCCAGAACAGTGTTCATTGCAGCATTGCTTACAATAGTTAGGACATGGAAACAACTGAGATGTCCACTGACAGATGAGCGCTGCGTTCGCACAAAGAAGTCTTCGTGCATGTGTGCAACGTGCTATTGCCCAGCCATAAAAGGCGGTGAATGTGAATCCGCTCTAGTGAGGTGGATGAGCCAGAGCTTGTTTAAGAGGGTGAAGTAAGTCAGAAAGAGAAAGACAAATACAGTATATTAATACATACATACATATATAATCTAGACAAATGGTGCTGGTGAGCCTATTTGGAGGGCAGGAATAGAGGCATAAACACAGAGATCAGACTTGTAGACACAGCGCGGGGAGGAAAGCGTGGGATTAATTAAAACAGTAGTACTGAAATGTCGGAGAAGGCAATGGCAAGCCACTCCAGTACTCTTGCCTAGAAAACCCCATGGATGGAGGAGCCTAGTGGGCTGTAGTCCGTGGGGTCGCTAAGGGTCGGACATGACTGAGCGACTTCACTTTCACTTTTCACTTTCACACATTGGAGAAGGAAATGGCAACCCACTCCAGTGTTCTTGCCTGGAGAATCCCAGGGAAGGGGGAGCCTGGTGGGCTTCCATCTATGGGGTCACACAGAGTCGGACACGACTGAAGTGACTCAGCAGCAGCAGCAGCAGCAGCACTGAAATGTACACACTACCATGGGTAAAATAGATACCTAGTGGGGAGTTGCCCTATAACACAGGGAGCCCAACCTGGTGCTCTGCAGCAACCTAGGGGGTGGACTGGGGTGAGGGGTGGGAGGGAGGTTCAATAGGGAGGGGACATACGTATATTTATGGCTGATACACATTGTTATATAGCATAAACCAACACAACATTGTAAAACAATTATCCTCCAGTTATTAATTTAAAAAACGAAAGAACAATAATACAAGAATACATTTCTGTTGTTTTAAGCCAGTAAATTTGTGTGATTTTTTTTTTATGGAAGCCCTTAGACACAAAAACAGTTGAGTTTTCTTCTAGAAATCGTAGGAAGAATAGTATGCAAAAGTCATAATTTTGACTACATTTGTTGGCTATAGAAAG